>NC_080680.1:49901211-54901211 GCF_030445035.2 Dasypus novemcinctus
TATATTTGTGCTTTTCCTCTGGCAGGTTATATGCCCTTTGGAAGTGGAAATTGTGTCTCTATAATTTACCTCAAAAGGTCTTTAGATGTGCACACAACAGGTATTAGCTAGTTACTATTACCACAAAGGACAGTACAAGGAGAAGTAACTTCAAGGGACAGTAGGTGATGAGATAAATTAGCCAGGTATTAGAGTCATTTACTGAGGGAGATCATTGAATATTCTTCCTTGAAACTATTTCAAGCAGAGTAGAAACCCATATGTCCAGGCTGGAAGCAGTCTTGCCTGGATATAAGTGCCTAAATTTTAAAATAAATGATTTTTTATAAGTGAGATTGATTCAACTTTGCTGTTTATTCTTTAGTAAAGAGCTATATAGAGATGTTTGCACATCATTGCACTTAATCATTCTGAACTCTTCCCCCGCCCCCATTCTCCATTCTTTTGGGGAGAACTGGTGGGAGTTCTCTACCATGATCCACAGTCATTACACAATTTTTTATTCAATCATTTATTGAATTAATATGTATTAAAGTCTACTATATACCAGGTACTAGGTATGCACTGGGTGAGACACTAATTACTCCATGGCCCTGCTACCTTGAGGTACCCCACCCAAATCACAGAAGCCTAATGAGTCATACAGCCTCCAAAGTTAAAGCATATGAGTCGCAGTTGCCTTTTATCACACATTCTCCCTATCCCTATACCTCAATGGCCTTTAACAGCTGAAGGCTAGAAGTGGTACTGAGATGCTATAGCTCTTAAAAACGCAACTCAGCATGCCTGTCCCATATATTTCTTGGACTCATGTACATGACTGAGTACTGAGAGTCTTCCCTCCAGAGAGAGTTTTCTGGGCAGAGAGTATGACCCCCAAAGTCATCATAAAATTCATGTTTCATTGTCTATTTTCCTCTGTCTTAGCAGGGAATAAGAGGAAGTACAGTGGGGACAGAGACTCAGAGGCCTGTGGGGCTTGGCCTTTATGCATATATTCAAAGATCAGTGCTGGCCTTCAAGTCCCATCTCTATAATATAAAACATGCCTGCACCTAAGAGGGGAGTAAGACGTGTGACAACACTGAGATTCCAAAGGGATTTAATTCTACAGTTTTGTGATTCTTCCCATTTTTTTTATACCGGCTATGCACAGGCACTGAACCAGATGCCATTTATATCTACCTCCAATCTTCACAACCACTATAAAAAGTATTACTTTATTCTACTGATAAAGACCTGAGATTCAGGAAATCAAAGTATATTAGCCAGGGTGGTTTCTGCTAACACATGAAACCAAAATTTCAGTATCTTGACAAAGCCTAAGATGATTTCTTACTCAAACAATAGTCCAACCTGGTGTTTCTGGTCAGGCAACCCTTCAAAGAGTGACTCAGAGACTGAGGAAGGAAATATCTTGGAAATAATCTGGAATTTCTTTCTGATGAGTTCTTGGAGATCATTTGGTTAAAGGAGATCACTTTCATCCACATCCCATTTACCGGAACACTGTCACGTGACTATACCTAACTGCAGAGAAGATGGGAAATACAGTCTAGTTGTGAGAGCAGGAGAAAAATAGAAACAGTTTGGTGAACAATTAGCCAGTCTCTATCATACCAAGTAATTAGTCTAAGCTCCATAATTAGTATAAAGTGGGGCTAGGATTCATAACTTTTAATGTGAGACCTAATGGGAATTACGTCTGTTTGTGTGCTCACACTGTGGATATTGGAGTGACTTGCCATGAGGAAGTAAGTCTTGGAGAAAAGATGGTCAATCTTTAATTGGCATCTATAATAGAAAATACATCAACTCAAGAAAGACCTTTTTACTCCATCTGCATATAGAACCAGTAATGAAGATGTTATTAGAGACTAAAGAAGGAAGTAGGATGCTGGAGGTGTTTATGTGAGTCTTCCAGGAGATACAACATACCCCACTACAAATGGCATTCAAAGGCAGCTGAACTGTCACTGAGTAGGACAACTTACAGGAGAGAAGTTCCTGACTTTGTGCTTTATTGAAAAATTTATGCACTCTGCTAAAAGAACTGTGGTCACCAAACATTACATCTGTGAATTCCTTAGGTACCCTGGAAGAAGTGAGATGACTCTACCTGGGAGATGTCCCCAACCCAGAAAATAGTTAACCCTATCCACAGAAGGAAACTAAATTGGTCATGCCAGTGGACTAAAAGCCATGAGTCACAGAATCTAGACGATAAGAAAGAAAATGTGTTTGTGATGATTTATAAGTACCCACTCTGAAAAGAATTTTCACCCAGAAACACTGAGAAAGACTTGGGAGAACAAGATTTCAAGGGACAATGATTTGGTTACTGCAGGATATCATGCTTGTTTTTCTATATATATATTTCATATTGTTTCTGGTATATTTATAAATTCTTATCAGTCCAACAGAATGTCTGGAGGCAAGAGTTCTCCAGGTTTTGGCTAAGGGTGTGGTCCAAAAGAAGGGAGCCACACTGATAAAGAACTGGGGTCCCAAGTGCTTCGGCCTCTTAGCTACAGGCGTTATGATAATAGGAATCCATAGGAGCTTCTGAAACCAAATTGCAAGAGTTAATTTCAGGACGTTGATAGTCTGGGAGGGCAAGATTTTTGAAATACTCTTGTTATTTTATGTTCATAAATTCCAAATTGCACCTTTAGGTAATACAAGGAGCTATATTTAAAAAGGAAAACATTTACTTTTATTTTTTATTGTATCTTTTTCCTCCTCTTTTAATTTTTTCTATTTGTCTATATGTTTATGAGAAATATACATGCATTTATCTGTTTTTCCTTTGCTTTTCTCCATTTTGAACCACTTAATTTTTGGGGGGACCAGAGAAATATCTCATTTCATAATTCTCAGTAGTTGTATTGCCCTTAGCAGCCCACTGTGCAGATGGAGAAGAGCCCATGATAACCTCAGCTACTCAGAGTACATGGCCACCTTCCCAGCCAGAAGTGCCCTAACTTTTTCCAAAAATGGTTCAGTTTGTCTTTAATTAAAACTTAAAGCATAAGCTTCTTGGCTCTGGCAAGGGCTCCCAAATGAGAACCTGCCTCACACAGATTTGTCTCACTGCAATCTGCCTCACAGCAGGCCCCTTAGATGGCTGCCATCACATTCTGGGTGGAGGAAAAGCTTGCAACGCTCAGAGAGCCACTAAGAAAGGCAGTTTATGGCCAGAGTTACCTGCAGCTCCTTTCAGTTCATTAACTAAAGCTAGCTTGGAGATCATTACTGGAGGGAGACTAATTTGGCAGCCGTCAGCATGGAGGGCAGGGATACCACGCTGACTGCAGGCCATGGGGACCCAAGGACCCACACCCATCAGCTGTCCTTTCTCTTCCCCACATCCCAAAGCTCGGGCACAGCTCACAAATGAAGTCTCTCCTTGTCTTTTCCCCATGACCCACCCTTTCTTTCCACGTAGAACTGTGTTTTGATCTGAAACTCCCGTAAGATCTTTGACAACATTAAAACACCAAATACTGGCAGCAGACTTGGCCCAGTGGATAGGGCGTCCGTCTACCACATGGGAGGTCCGGGGTTCAAACCCCAGGCCTCCTTGACCCTTGTGGAGCTAGTCCATGCCCAATGCTGATGCACGCAAGGTGTCCCCTGCATAGGGGAGCCCCACGTGCAAGGAGTGCGCCCCAAAAGGAGAGCCGTCCAGCACGAAAGAAAGTGCAGCCTGCCCAGGAACGGTGCCGCACTCATGGAGGGCTGACACAAGATGATGCAACAAAAAGAAACACAGATTCCCGTGCAGCTGACAACAACAGAAGCGGACAAAGAGGAAGACGCAAATAGACACAGAGAACAGACAACCGGGGGGGGGGGGGGGGAGGGGGAAGGGGAGAGAAATAAATAAACAAATCTTTAAAAAAAACAACAATACCAAATAGCCTATCACCTAAAATACTATTCGCACACTCTGCACTCTGTAAAAAGTAGTTAGGGATGTAAAAGAAGTAAAAGATACTACCCACAAAGGGCTTTCAACTTGGTTGTTGAGGAAAGCCTGTATTGAATAAGATGTTATATATGAAAGTGTGAAATGTTTAAATGTATAAACATATATGTATATGAATGAAATTATATGGGGAAGATCATTAAAAATAGAATGTTGTATAATATGCAGAGCAGACTAAGAACAAGAGCAGGACAAGAAAGGAAAGATGCTCAGGGGGGCTTATTATTACATTGTCTTCCAGATTATCTATTAAAGATTCCCTTAAAATATTTGATGCATATGAAAAATAGATATTTACCCTTTGAATGTGTCCTGAATTCCTTTGCCATTTTCACCCAGTGGTTCCTAATTTATCAGCAAAAGATCCTGAAAGATTCTGAGATAGCATTCGACATGCCTACCTAACTTTGTTACCAATTGCATAAATAGCCCTATTATTTTTCAAACTTTCAGAGATACTGATATAATTTAACAAATTACAAACTCATTAAAGAGTGTTGTTGAGTCCATAGTAGTACTTCATCATTTTATATTTTTTTCCATCAGTGGAAATAATTGTATACTTTTTACATAAGAAAAGTTAAATTTTACCCCAAATTTGGTACTGGGGAGTCTTTTTATAGTTTTCTTAAAATTTTACTTCCTCAAATACAGAATTATATTTTAAATATTTCCAAATGTATGTTTCAGGTGGTTAGAGCCTTGCTGAGGATATTTTGTTTTTTCAGTTACTTGACTTATTAGGTGACTGCCTAAAGCAATTTTGATAGAAGAAAAATATTCACTTTACACAGTAATGAAAAACTTTTTTTTTTTTGGTAAGGTTATCTCACTGCTCAGAAGAATACCAACATCAATGGTGACCTCTTTTTTGGTTTTACCAAAGTTCAACTTGTGATAAACCATTAAAAGATGCCTAATAATAGCCATCATGTATAGCTCCATTTGCCCAATTATCTAATAGATTATCCAAGTAATAAGTTATAAATTGCCCAAGTGTAAATAGGAGGAAAGTGGAATATCTGAACTACTCTCCTAACCACTGCAGTATGTTGTTGAATGAATGAAATGGAGAAGCAGGTTGCTATTGATTAACTCTCTGGTTATACTAGAAATGGTGATAAGCCAGCTCTAGTGTTTTATTAGATCTCCTCACTTAATAATATTCTAAAATAATTTAAGCATGGCCTTAAGATAAGTCTGCTTTGCCCTGGGGGAAGGAAAAATCAGTCTGGAATTTACTGGTCATTCTAAGTAGGGATAAATGACTTGCACCTTGGAATAAAGAAAAGAAAATATCAACATAAAGTTGTAGTCTGAATTAGTATTAGAGAACTCATTACAAATGAGTAATAGTTACAATATTTAAAGAGAGAAATAAAGAGCAGAATACAATTTAGAGAATGTCTAGACAGAGAGAAACCATTTAAGAATCACAGGTGTTTAAAGGAAGGTGTGTTATTAGAAATCAGGAGGAATGACCATAGAATACAAACTGGGAATCTGGAGTCTTCTTGCTATGTGACTTTGGTCAAGTTATTCAGTTTCTCCAAGCTTCACTTTACTCAGATGCACAATTCAAATTCAATTAAATTCAATAAGCTTTTAATGATTATCAGACCCCAGAAGTTGCCTCAAGTCTCCACGGTTGCTCTCATACCTCACAACCAGTGACTCTAACTTGTCTTTACTTGAAGGAGCTGGGGTCCCAAGAATGAGGTGCTTTGCCAAGGCTACATGACTAATCAGTAATGAAAAACAGGTCATCATTACAAATTCATTTTATATCACCAATTACTATTCCCTAACACCCTCTAACACACACACATATAGACACACACACTAAAGAGTTTAAGAAGTGTGAATTCATCACCTGTCATCCTCACAATGCCCAGAAAAATCTCTGCAGAATTTAAGAAATGTGGACTATTTGGCAAGATTTCTAAAGGAACCCCAGGAAATGAGAAAATGGTGCCATATTATTACCTATTAAATGAAAGTCAGCTACATTTTTTCCAAGAGAAAGAGCCAGAATAATTGAAGTTGAATTTCAGTTCTGCTGCAAACCAGCCAAGTAACCTTGTCCTCTGTGACTATCAAGGTTCTTCTATCTGAAATGAGATGAGATGTTTTGACTATCAAATATGACAATGTGTCTGAAAGTCCTTCGTAAATAACCAAAGGACTACAAAAATTTTGACTGCTGTTAGCTGAAGGTGCTTTCCTAAGAGAGGTTTTTATAGGTCTTCATCTTCTTTCAGGACAGAGAGACTACATTAAATAGTAGGAAGAAGAATTTCGTCTTGACAAGAGCATCGACTTTCTGATAAGAAGAGCTTAATGGATGTGAAAGCAGTATTTGGTAAGAATAACTTTAAGAATACAAAAATGTACAGTAGAGTTTACTCCTTGGAGCAGGAAGGAGAAATAGATGATCCCTGGTAAGGAAGACCTGATAGTAACAAGATGTGGATATAGGATTCTAAGGCTGTGCCTCGTCAATTTCTTTTCTTTGAAATGAAATAGAGAAAAAAAAAAAACCAAAAACTTGGTAATGGATTGGTTGAAATACCTACTTCATAACTTCCAGTAGTCCTTAAATAGGATATGGTGGTCACATGCATTTTTTATTTTTCAGAAGATTTTCCATATGATCAGGAAAAATGTTTGATCTTTCCCACACATTTAGGTCCTTTGAGTAACACAAAAATGCCCTCAAAGTAGATCTGCTCCATAAATGGAAGCGAAAACAACTGAGGGCTGAGAGGGCTACGTGGAGTTCAGTGCTGTGCTCTGCTCTGGCCGCCCACTTTGGAGTGCAGCAACTCTGTTTTAACTGTATTGCTTTTATTTTCTCCAAAGAGCAATTTGGGGGAATGGTGAGTTGGCATTTGCAAGAGGTTTAAAGAAAAAGAAAATTGTTGCCCTGCTGTGAACTTGTTCTTGTGCCTGTTTTATGTTTCCAAATAACAGCCTGTGGCTTTATTCAATATAATTGTGAACTGCATTTATAAAGAGTTAAGAGAGAGAAGTTTCTTAATTTAAAAAGTATGTGAGGACCCAAGACATGGGTAGCACTTTCCAGTGAAAACTCCTCTCTTTCAGTACTTTACATCTCTCCATTATATATAAACTCCTTTACCAACTCACCCTCAATATTTACATTTTATTTATGCTCACAGCATTTACGGCGAATGAGAGTGGGAAAGTTCTGCTAGGTCAACTTTTCATATTTCAAAGAGCATGGAGACCACTAAGAATTATGGATTGATATTTACCAGAGAATGGCTGGGGTCGTTCTGTGTATCAAAAAAAGAGATCGTTCATCTCTGAGTCCTCAGTAGCACCAAGCCCAGCAGTGGAACCTGGAAGACAGTCAATAAATTTTTCTTGAATTGAAATGAATTGAACAAAATTCAAATGATTATGGCCTTGGTAACCCACATGGAAAGCCAAATGTGTCCTTAAATAGGATGATATTTAATAACAAAGGAGCTTTGGAGCAGGCTTTCCAATTCAGAGCACAGACACTCCAAGGTTGGAATCTTTGCCTATTCATGTACTAACTGCTGGACCTTAGGAAGCTTTCTAACCTTTGATTTTCTCATGAGTAAAATGAAAATTACATATAGTGCCTACCTTGTAGAGTTGTTGTGAGGATCAAATGAGATGATCCATGCACAGCTCTTACAAGAGTGCTCTCCTATATCAAATACACAATAAATATTGGCTCTAAGATTTACTCTTGGATAAAGGCTCAGCTAACTAAAGTCTGAATGTGAATGAATATAAAAATATTGGGAAATGGATGTGGTTCAAGTGGTAAGGCCTCAGCCTACCATATGGGAGGACCCGGGTTAGATCCCTGGGACCTCCTGGTGAAAAAGAAGAGAAAATGTGCCTGCATGGCGAGCCAGTGCCTATGTGGTGAGCTGAGTGCCTGCATGGTGAGCCGAGTGCCTGCATAAGTGCCTGCATGGCAAGCCGAGTACCCAAGTGAGTGCCTGTGTGGTGAACCAGTGCCCACATGGTGAGTCAGTGCCTATGCAGTGAGCCAGTGTCCATGCTGTGAGCCAAGTGCCCACATGGTAAGCCAAGTTCTCATACAAATGCCCATATGGTAGGCCAAGTGCCTACATGGTGAGCCAAGAGCCCATGTGGTGAGCTAAGTGCCAGGGTGAGCGCCTGCATGGCAAGCCAAGTGCCTACATGAGTGCCCGCACAGTGAGCCAGTGCCCACGTGGTAAGCCAGTGCCTAGGGCAAGTGAGTCATGCAGCAAGATGATGACACAACAAAAGAGATACAAAGAGGAGAGTCAAGGTGAAGCACAGTAGAGACCAGGAACTGAGGTGGGACAATTGTCAGGGAAACTATCTCCACATCAGAGATCCCCAGGATCAAATATTGGTGAATCCTAGAGGAGAAAGATGAGAAGACAAAAAAAAAAAAAATAGATGCAGATCACACAGCAAATGGACACAGACAGCAAAAACAGCAGGGCAGGGGAGGGTGAGGGGGATGGGAAGAATATATATATATTCCATCTTACTACAAGTATTTATTGAGGGTTTATTATGTGGTGAACATGGTTTTGTTTATAGCAGACACAGGGATGAATAAATCAGACAAATGATAAGTACCATGAAGAAAATAAAACAAGGTGATCTGGTGTCGAGTAGCTAGAGAGGGAGGTTAAGGTGGTAGAATTAGTTTAATCCTGGAGTGGGGCAGGTGTGGGGTGTGGTCAAGACCTCTCTAATGGGTAACATTTGAGCAGAGGAGATCCCAAGATGCATGGAGATCCCAAGGGGTGAGCCTTTCTTGGATAAGGAACAGTAAGTGAAATGGCTTGGGATTTGCTTTTTTATTTTCAGGAAATAATGAGATTAGTGTGGCTAGTGCAGTTTTTCAATTTAGGCTGGATAATTCTTTGTTGAGGGGGGCTGCCCTGTGCATTGTAGGACATTTATTGTTTAGCAGTATTCATGTCCCCTATACATGAGATGTTCAGTTGTGACAACCAAAAACGTCTCCAGACATAGCCAAATATTCCCCCCTGAGTAGCAAGTCACCCCTCTTCTCCTCTGTCCATTTGAGAACCACTGAGTTAGTGAATAAACAAAAAGGAGAGTAGTTTTAGACTGAATGAAAGGTGTTGACCTCACCATCCAACTCCTGGCCAGAATATAATGTATGGAAACATCAACCACAAGACTCCAACCTCCTAGGCCTCTACCCTCTAGTGTCAGTTACAATCCCTCTTCTAAGCCCCAAGGTCATCTCTTTATGTCTCTACTTGGAATGTGAGGCAATATTACATAGATTTTAATTAGCTGGGGAAATAGGTAATACTGACTTTTATTCATAACAGGACAATACGTACTTAGGATGAAAGTAAAAAAGAGTTTCTTTAACTCATGAAAATGAACATTTGATGTATTACATTAAATAAGCATTGTATTTATTGTACCTGAAAATCAAATTGAAAATGACTGTCTCTTTCGTGTCCTCAGTGATAAAATGTTTACATGTAGCTTGGATTTGGAATATTTATCTAAAATGTATACATTTAAGATAAGTTTGCAAGGATATGGGAAAGCTAATAATAATGTCAACAGTCACCCTCCTGAAATACTTCCCAATCTTTACAGAATAATAGAAATAATTTATTTATTTTTGCTATGTGTTTTCTTTTCTTTTTTATTTATTTTTATTATTGTTCTTTTTTAAAAAAGATAAATAGATCACACAAAAGTTACGTTAAAAAGCATAAGAGATTCCCATATATTCCACTCCTCATCCCCCACCCCCCCTCCTCCCACATCAACATCCCCTTTCATCAGTAAGGCACATTCATTGCATTTAGTGAATACACCCTGGAGCACTGCCACACTGTATGGACCATGGTTTACATTGTAGTTCACACTCTCCCCCCATCTATCTAGTGGGTTATGGCAGGATATACAATGTCCTGCATCTGTCCCTGTAATATCATTCAGGACAACTCCAAGTTCCAAAAATGCCCCATATCACACCTCTTCCTCCCTCTCCCTGCCCTCAGCAACTCCTGTGGCCACTGTCTCCACATCAGTGATACAATTTCTTTCATTGCTAGAGTCACAACAGCAAGTCCACTCCAATCCATATTATATTCCTCCGTCCTGTGGACACTGGGATGGCAATGACCACTCCACCTCTAAATCGAGATAGGGCTTAGATCCCTCATGGCTGATGGATGTGATTCTCCTGCTTGCAGTTGTAGGCACTCTTGGTTCCCTGGTGTGGTGTTTAACCATTCTCACTTCCCTGTCAGCTGACCTGGGTAAGTCCAACGAACCGGAGAGTAGGTGTTGCAACTCTGCTGAAGCTCAGGGCCCAGCCGGCACATGGACAGTCCTGAGATTCAAGTCTCCAGAGCATACACAAAACCCAGCACCAACCACAGGTTCAGTAAAAGTGACAGAAGAGGCATGGGTAGGGAGGTCACATCTGAATCCAACTCCATTACATTAGAGTTGATGTGATTTACAATTTCTGAGGCCACATGATTGAGAGGTCTCCTTGTTGCATCATCTTGTTGTGTCAGCTCATCATGCCAGCACATCATGTCAGCTCACCTTCTTTAGGAGCCATCTGTATAATTCTTAACCCTTGGTTACAATGTTTCAGTACAACGCCTCAGTATTTAAGCTATACTGGGTTTTCCTAGTACCACAGCATTTTTACTGCCTGCAAACTGAATAGTTCAACAAGATATCTCTGATGCTGCCATTATTACAATAACCAGAAAGAGGTCTAACCTGAATCAAGATCAACTCTAACGTGACCCCAATGATTTGCAATCTCCTGCAATCTTCACGCCATCATTTTCTCCTTGGAAATGACAACACATTCACTAGAACTGCTTTCTTGGAGTATTTATGCTCTAGGAAGGAAATACCACAAGAATTAAAGGACTCATATTTTCTAGACATAGAAGGATTAAGAAAAAAACCCTGGTAGCTAGTCTTTAGGTATACAGTTAGAGAATATGACTGGTTTTCTGGATTATAAAATGTTGAAACTTCTTTATTTATCTATGATGTTTTCTTAGTTTAGAATTAGTGGCTGCCTTTAATTCCACTGTGGAAATGTAGATGCTGGTGTACTTAGGCATCCTGAATATAATAGAAATAAATCAGGACTCTGGAGACCTCTGTTTTTAAGTCATAATTAGAAATTTGTCCAGTTCACTGTCAGGGTCTTCCCAATGGGTCTTGCTAATGTCTTGGACACTATGACTTTTACTGGGAAAACTGCAAACCTTTCAACAGATAATTTCTGCTTGGCATGCATATCAGGCATTTGAATTTTTTTTTTTTTTTGCCCTTCATAATTCAACCCATGTGCTTCAAAATAATAACTAAAAATAATCCTTTACTAACAATGTTTCTTAGCTTTGGGAATTGATTTCTTCAGAAGCGGAAATTTCAAGAGAGGAAGGATAATTGAAACCAAGAATAGACTACCATGGGAATCTCTCCATTCCCGGAAAACATAAAGAAAAGAATATGCAACCATCTGCTGGATGGGCTAGACATAGCCCTGTCTGGGCTGGGTGGTCTCTTGGGCTCTCCGTTTAGCTTTAGGCATCTATGATTTTTTTGTGGAAGCAAAATGAATGCCATGGATCTTTTTTTAGTACTGCGAATCTGTGCCTTTATTTTTAAAATCTGGTATTGGTTTTATAAAATTACAAAGTTAATATATTCTTGTTGCAGAAAGAGTACAAAGTAAAATGGGAAAATCAGCCCTGACCTCCTAGCCCTATCTCAATTCCACTTCTCAGAGGTAAAGATTAGCAGAGTGGAATGGATCCTTCCAGGCTTTTCCTATGTGTGTATGAGTGCATTTCACAAATACATTTTTAAAAGAAACTGCATAAATGCATGTGAGTATACATTTCATAAAAGTTATACAAATAGATTTGTGTTTATTCTTTTATTAAAAAGTGGGAGTTCTGGAAAACTCCCCTATATTTTGTTGCCTCTGCCCTGATTTACATGTTTTTTGTTCTTCTTCCCATTCCCCTTAACCTATGTACTACTAAAAGACTTAAGAACCTTTCTGAAAAAGATGGTCCCAATGGAAGTTGAGTATGAGGAAGGCTCAGAGAAGCCAGACCCAAATCTTCAACAGGCATGTAATAAACACACACACACACAGAGTCTCTCTCTCTCTCTCACACACATATATGTATAAGTATTCTGTAGACTATGTTTCCAAAAGTAGATATTCTATGTCTAAGAATATGCTTATTTCTTATACATTTTTCCTAAAAGGAACCCAAGAAATTCCTGTAAGATGTTTTGTTGTGAAATACCCCTACAAACAACACACAACATCTTGCCATACTCAAGGACATTACTTGTCTGGGAGGGGGTGAGACATGGGTATGGCTCTCCAGTGAACTTGAAATGGACACCTTGGTTCAGTGGGGAGCAAGCCTGACAGGAGGAGATGAGCTGTGGTTTGAGAGATTTCCAGCAAAGTGCAAATCCAGGAAACCAGACAGGGCAAAGCTCAGAGTAACTACTTGACCTTATCTGCTGCTTACTTGTCTCTTCTGTTTTATCTCCCATCATCTACTTTTTGATTCAAGTATTCTCTTTTCCAAGAACTCCTCCATGATTAATCCAACTCCTCTCCGCCCCCCCTTTTTGACATCCCACACATACCATTCTTGGGTTCCCATGGCACATTGTGTTTTCTTTTATCATAGGAATCATCACATTACATTGTTTGAATTTTTAAAAATCTCTGTAGTAAATACAAAATTCTTCAAAGAAGTCTTTTATCTCTGTATCTCCAGCATGAATCACAGTATGTTACATGGTAGGTGCTCAATATACACCAAGCAGATGAATGAATGATTGATGACTATTATAGTAACATCATCTGAACAAGGATACCTGCAGATCCGAAAACTTAAAAGACACTCATGTATCCCATTTGTTTCAACAATTTTGTAATTCCACAAAGAAAAACTTGCCCAACAAACTTTTCTTGAACTTCGTCAGAAAGATTCGAAAGGAGAAAAAAAGAGACCACCATATCGAGTAATGTAGCCATAAATCTGCAAACTTTTAGAAATGTCTATCAAGCTATGTATTTTTTCTCTTCCATTCACAATAGCTGTTGTGTCAGAGCAAACCCAATCTTCTCCATGACTTCAAGTGGATTTCCTACCCTGTTGGTTCACTTTTTTGAAAGAAAATTGTTTCTCCACATTAAGATGCAAGTGTTTTTCTGTAGAGCAAAAAATTTGTCGCTGGTGGCAGAACAAGGGACAATGCCATGACTGTGTTTGTGTGGTGTTTTGATAGAGGCCAATATTGACCTTTTCCAAAACACGTAAACTCTCACTCAGGAGTTCCTTGAAAATCAACTGAGGGGAGATTCAAGATAGCAGAGTAGGGAGTGGCAGGCTGCATTCGCCCTCTAGAAGCAGCGGGAAGACAGGCTGGCTTGCTGATATAGGTGAAGCAATGAGGCTGTGGGGAGAAGGGCATGGGTGGCCAGTTGGGCCACCAGGGAGCCTACTCTGGCAATGGAAGAAATAGAAGACCTCAACAGAACAATCATAAGTAATAAGATTGAATAATTCATTAAAAGCCTCCCAATAATGAAAAGCCCAGGACCAGATGGCTTCACAGGTAAATTCTACCAATTATTCCAAAAAGAACTAATACCAAACCTACTCAAACTTTTCCAAAAATTGAAGAGGAGAGAACATTACCTAATTATTCTATGAAGCCAACATCACCCCAACACCAAAGTCAGATAAGGATACTACAAGAAAAGAAAATTATAGACCAATCTCTCTAATGGACATAGATGCAAAGATCCTCAACAAAATCATTGCAAATAGAATCCAATAACACATTAAATAAATTATGCACTATGATCAAGCAGATTTTATCCCAAGTATGCAAGGATTTTCAACATTTAAAAAATCAATTAATGTTAGACACTACATTAACAGATAGGAGAAAAATTACATCATCATCTCCATTGACACAGAAAGGGCATTCAACAAAATTCAGCATCCTTTCTTGATAAAAACACTTCAAAACATAGGAATAAAAGGAAATTTCCTCAACATGATAAAGGATATGTATGAAAAACCCACAGCTAACTTCATACACAGTAGTGAAATATGAAAAACTTTCCCTCTAAGATTCAGAACAAGAAAAGGATGTCCACTGTCACCACTTTTATTCAACATTGTGTTAGAAGTTCTTGCTAGAATAGTTATGCAGGAAAAGGGCATCCAAATTGGAAAGGAAGTTATAAAGATTTCATTATTGCAGATGACATGATATATAGAAAGTCCTGAAAAATCTACAACAAAGCTAACAGAATTAATAAACAAGTTCAGCAAAGTGTGTGTGTGGGGGAAGGGATACAATATCAACATACAAACATCAGTAGTGCAGTGCTTCTGTACACTAGGAATGAGCAATCTGAGGAGGAAATCAAGAAAAAAATTCCATTTACAATAGCAACTAAAAGAATAAAATATCAAGAAATAAATTTAACTAAGGATGTAAAGGATTTGAGCATAGAAAACTACATAACACACCAAAAGGAATCAAAGAAGGGAAGTGGATGTGGCTCAAGGGATAGGGCTTCCAAATACCGTATGGGAGGACCTGGATCGATCCCTGGGGCCTCCTGGTGAAAAAGAAGAGAGAGTGTGCATGCACAGCAAGACAGTGCTTGGTGAGCTGAGTCCCCATGTGTGGCGAGCTGAGTGTCCATGCAGCAAACCAAGGACCTGTGTGGTGAGTCAGTGCTTGCGCAAGTGGCTGCAGCAAGATGATGAAACAATAAAAGAGAGAGGAAGGGAAGAGTCAAAGTGAAGTGCAGCAGAGACCAAGAACTGAGGTGGCACAGCTGACAGGGAAACTCTCTCCACATTAGAGGTCTCCAGATCAAATCCCAGTGAAGCCTAGAGAAGAAAGGCAAGAAGAGAAAATGAAAAGAGAAATAGGCACAGAAGATCACACAGCGAATGAGCACAGACAGCAAAATAACCAGCAAGGCAGGGGAGGGGGAGAGAGAGGAGAAGAAAGAAGGGGGAAAAAAAAATCAAAGAAGACCTAAATAAATGGAAGGACACTCTAACTTCATAGATTGGAAGACTAAATATCCTTAAGATGCCAATTCACCCAAATTGACTTATAGATTTAATGCAATCCCAATGAAAATCCCAACAGCATTTTTTGCAGAAATGGAAAAGCCAATTATAAAATTTATTTGGAAGGGTAAGCGTCCCTGAATAGCCAAAAAAACTTCTTGAAAAAGAACAAAATTGGAAGACTCACACTACTTGACTTTAAAGCATATTACAAAGCTGCTACAGTGGTCAAAACTGCATGGTACTGACACAGAATAACTATACTAACCAATGGAACTGAATTGACAGTTCAGAAATAGACCCATACAGTTATGACCAATTGATATTTGCCAAGGTTGCCAAGTCCACCCATCTAGGACAGAATAGTCAATTCAACAAATGGTCCCAGGAGCACTTGACATCCACATTTAAAACAATGAAAGAGGACCTCTATCTGCCACCCTATACAAAAATTAACTCAGGATGGATCAAAGATCCAAATATAAGAGCCAGAACCATAAAACTTGTAGAAGATAATTTCAGGTAGCATCTACAAGACCTTATCGTAGACAAGGGCTCCATGAACTTTATACCCAAAGATGAGCAACTAAAGAAAAAATAGATAAATGGGACCTTCTCAAAATTAAAAACATTTGTGCTTCAAAGGAGTTTGTCAAGAAGGTGGAAAGGCAACCTACTCAATAGGAGAAAATATTTGGAATCCACATATCTGATAAGGATCTAATATCCATCATGTATAAAGAAAACCTGCAATTCAACAATAAACAGACAAATAACCCAATCAGAGCACAGGAAAAAATTGCTCAACATCACTAGCTATTAGGGAAATGCAAATCAAAAGAACAATGAGATATCATTTCACATCTAGTAGTCTGGCTGCTATTAAAAAAAAATTACAAGTGCAAGAGAGGATGTGGAGAAATAGTAATAGGAACACTTTTTCACTGCTTGTAGGAATGTAGCATGGTGCAGCCACTGAGGAGGACAGGTTTTCAGTTCCACAAAAAGGTAAGTATTGAATTGCCATATGATCTGGCAATTCCACTAGTAGGTACATACCCAGAAGAATTGAAAGCAGGGACATGAACAGATATATGCACACCAATGTTCATAGCAGCATTATTCACAATTGCCAAAAGATGGAAGCAACCCAAGTTCCCATTAACAGATGTATGAATATTTAAAATGTGGTATATACCTATGGTGGAATATTATTCATCTGTAAGAAGGAATGAAGTACTGATGCATGTGACAACATGGATGAACCTTGAGAACCTTATGTTAGGTAAAATAAGCTGGGCACAAAAGGACAAATATTGTATGATCTCACTGGTATGGACTAAGTATAGTGAATAGATTTATGGTGGTAGAGTCTGGAAGATAGGTTACCAAGAGATAGAATAGGAGTAGAGAATGGTGAGCTGATGGTTAATCTGTGCAGAATTTAGAAATAGATTATTGTAATGGTTTGGAAATGGATAAAGGTATTGATGGCACTATCTTGTGAATGTAATTAACAGTGCTGAAGTGTGTGTAGGAATGTGGTTGAAAGGGTAAACTTTGGGTCCTATATGTTGCTAGAAGGAAAGGTAATGGATAAAATGGGGGCTTTATAACACAGTGAACTCTGTGGTAGCCAAGGATTGTGGTTAATAATACAAATATAAATATGTTCTCTCAGAATGTATAACAAAGGTATATCACTAGTTCAGGATGTTGATAGTGGGGTAGCATATGGGAAACTAAAAGATCTAAATCATACTTCTGTGGTATATAAATGCATCCTTGTTGCCATAGATATGTTTCTGAATAGACAGAGGCTCATGTAGTAACAAAATATTAAATTTCCCTCCTGTGGAAGGCCTCCTACTTTCCTAAATAAGATGGCAAAAAAAAAAAACAAAAAAAAAACAAAAAAAAACTCTGCAATATATGTCTTTCCTAATAAAGGAAAACAGGCCAGTAACTAATCCTAATTATAATTAATGCTTAAGAGTTACCTCCTGAAAACTTCTTTGTTACTCAAATGTGGTCTCTCTCTAAGCTAAACTCTGCAAATAAATGCATTCCTTTTTCCCTACCCCCAATGTGGGACATGACTCCAAGGGATGAGCCTCCCTGGCACTTAGAGATTTTTACCAAGAATTAATCAACAATACTTTTGAAAAAAGACCTTTACCCAAATGGGGAAATACTAGTTAGCACAGAGTTTTTATGGCTAAGAGATTTCATGTGAGTCAGGATGTCATTCAGCAGGTTACACTTGTGCAGGTATTAGGCAATTTCACAAACTACCACAGTAAAAAAAACCTCAGACAAAAGTGCCTCCAAGGGCTCTAAGGATGTCTGATACACAACCTCATGAAATCAACACTTGGCAGGCCCCATCTGGAAATATATATGAAAATCTATGGAAACAGATTTGACCCAATGGACAGGGCATTCACCTACCACATGGGAGGTCCAAGGTTCAAACACAGGGCCTCCTGACCCATGTGATGAGCTGGCCCACGCGCAGTGCTGATGTGCACAAGGAGTGCTGTGCCACACAGGGGTGTCCCCCTCATAGGGGAGCCCCATGTGCAAGGAGTGCACCCCATAAGGAGAGCCGCACAGCATGAAAAAATTGCAGCCTGCCCAGAAATGGTGCCACACACACAGAAAGCTGATGCAGCAAGATGACACAACAAAACAAGATACAGATTCTGGGTGCCATTGACAAGAATACAAGAGGACACAAGAGCACACAGTGAATGAACACAGAGAGCAGACAACAGGGCGGGGTGGGGGGGATGGAGGGAGAGAATAAATTTAAAAAAATAAAATAAATCTTTAAAAGAAACAGAAAATCTACTTCCCTGATATAACATATATCATTTATAATTCCACTAATCATGATTCTTCTACTCCTTTTATTTGAACCCATAATTTTCAATGTACCTGTTAAGTAATATTTCTCAGAGATTTGCATCTTCAGATTATTCATATGCTGGTAAACTATGACAGCTAGCAGAGTTGCAGCCAACTCTCTCTTTCCAGTCCTTCAGGCTTACCCTGAACAACTAACAAAATGATGATGATGGGCCAGCCCCTTCCCAAAAGTAAGGAATATCTTTGATTGCTAGCAAAATAATTCCTTTTCTCTGCCCCATAATATCTATGTCCTTTCTCAACCTGAAGCAAAAAGTGTACATAATTGCAAATCCCTCAAGATTGAGGAACAAACAAAATTAGGGAGGACTGTCACCACAGACCAAAGCAGATACATGCAGTTGTAGTTACATTGTGTTAACAGAGTAATTTGCAACATTGACAGAAAAAAATAAAATTAAAATTAAAAAAATAAAAAGTAAAAAAATACTAAACAGTAGTGAGTAGTACCCTAATGAATGTATTTTTCTATATCATATTTTTGATGCTCAAAATATATTCTATTAGATAATATTTCTCAAAGTCTCTATACAAGGGCATCCATAGCAATATACTTATTTTTCTTATTATTAGAATTACTTTGTTGTCTTTCTTTCTCCTCAAATTTATTTCAACTATTAATGAAAACTTTCTCTTTTCTCAAGTTTTAATCTGCTGGGCTGCTGAAAGCAATATATCAGAAATGGGTTTTACAATAGGGACTTATTTTCTTATAAGTTTACAGTTTCAAGTCTGAGAAAAATGTCCAAATCAAGGCATCATCAGACTATGCTTTCTTTCCAGCCCCTGGTAGCCCTGGATTCCTCTGTCACGTGGCAAGGCACATGGTAGAATCTGGTGGTCTCTCCCTTCTCTTCTGGGTTTTGTTCCTTCTTGTTTCCGTGGCTTTCTCTCTTTCTCTTTTGAAGAACTTAAATAAGAGGATTAAACCCCCCACCCTGGGCCATGACTTAATTGAAGTAACCTAATCAAAAGGCCCTCCTTACAGTAGATTTAGCTTTAAGAACGTGATTTTCTTCTGGGGTCCATAGATCTTCAAACCATCACAGATCTCTTGTCAGTTTTACCAGCCAATTGCCAGAAATGTTAAGACAAAAACAGAGGAGAAAGAAACCTTTATCAATGAAACAAAAAAATTTCTGCTCATCTCAGGAAGCCAACTTCAGAACAAGAATTCCCCTGAGACACTCTCAGCTCTGCCATCAATTAGGCCCTGAAAATATGTCAAATGTCCTTGTAACCTCTTATCTGGATGTGCAGTCTGCTGCACCTAGCATTTGAAGTGCCACTGGAGACATGACAAGCTTGATACCTTGTGGTTTTCAGGAAGGTCTGGGTTGACACACACTGCTCTGCCCACTCCTCCATGTAAGAACACAGCTCTCTCTATTGAGCAGAATGGAGCCACATCATCCTGAACTGTTATTAGGAATGGAATAGTCATTGCTTCAGTCGTAATGTTCTGCATGTGTTTCTCTTACTACGTGGTGCATAACTAAAAACATCATGTCTAATACAATGTAAAGAAAAAAATGATATGAACTTAATTTCCTTTTATATCAAGCATTCATTTAGGTGTACTGAATATAAAGCAATAGCTTCCTGCTCACTGCAGTCTCATTTTCAAAGATTTGGAAATGGGAACATCAGCGCTAAAGAAGGCAGAATTTTTATGTGAGTGCTGATAGCTTGTATTTTTTTTCCAGCCTCAACATTTGATCTCAACTGCTGATTGATTTTTAGTGGCGAGCTCGTTAAAAGCAAGATCCCAATTGTTATTTTAGGTTGCTGGAGGAACAGGAGCAGAAATCACAATATGATGTTTTCTTCATATCTAACAGCCCAAGAAGAGAAGAGGTGTGGAGCTCCCTTTTCTTTCCTTCAAGTTTCCCACTCTTTCATTTCTTGCTCCATATTGCCTTGATAATTGTAGTATCTGGCCACTCCTTACCAAGACTAAAATAAGGGTAAGAATAGTTTTTTAAAATAAAGAGTTCCACATATATACCTGTCAGGATCCAGTTAAGAGACAGAATCCAGGGAAACGGACTTTGGCCCAGTGGTTAGGGCGTCCGTCTACCATATGGGAGGTCCGCGGTTCAAACCCCGGGCCTCCTTGACCCGTGTGGAGCTGGCCATGCGCAGCGCTGATGCGCGCAAGGAGTGCCGTGCCACGCAAGGGTGTCCCCCGCGTGGGGGAGCCCCACGCGCAAGGAGTGCGCCCGTGAGGAGAGCCGCCCAGCGTGAAAAAGAAAGAGCAGCCTGCCCAGGAATGGCGCCGCCCACACTTCCCGTGCCGCTAACGACAACAGAAGCGGACAAAGAAACAAGATGCAGCAAATAGACACCAAGAACAGACAACCAGGGGAGGGGGGGAATTAAATAAATAAATAAATCTTTAAAAAAAAAAAAAAAGAGACGGAATCCATACCAATCATTTCAACAGAGAGCATTTAATATAAGGAACTGTTCATTAGGAATTGAAGAATTGGATAGGTAAAAAGGAATAATAAGGTATCGTCAGGGTGGCAATCGCAGGAAAGAGTTACCACATCCTAGGGCTGAAGGAACAAAGGGAAAATGTTGGAATACTTAAAATTTAGAAGCCTAGAGATGAGGTCCCTTGTAGCAGGGGCTCAGACCACCTGGAAGGGGTACGGCTTATCTGGTGGCAGAGCCTTTGAGCTTGAAGGAGGGCTGGTTCCTACAGACTGGGACCCAGACTCCTAAGATAGCAGTGCTGGCTGGCAGTATTGATGCCCTGGAGGGGCATAACAAGGCTGGCTTGTGAAAACTGACAAAACTGTTAGGATCAACAGCTTCTAATGAAAAAGGCAGAAAGCAAACAGGAAGAAGCAATTCTCTTTCTTCTCCTCTCCTATAGTATCCACCTATACTCCCTATTGGTACATCCTTACAGAGTCTCAACTGTCAAAGGAGTAACATACCCTGCAGAGTCTCAGGCTCAGTAACAAAAAGCAGAATACAGAAGGGCAGGGTTGAAGCTGAGAGACAATAACTGAATAATAACAGGCAAATATTATATGACTTCACTTTAGGGAAATTTCTCCTCTTCTTGCTCTTTTACTCTTTCTTATTCTTAAAAAAACACATAAACCCTTCCTTCTATCATAGGTGCCTTACCACTTAAACCCATCACCTTTATATTTTGCTTTCTCTCAAAAGCTTTGTAAAGTGATTGGTTTTAGCCATAATTTTTACTTTTTGCACTAAAAAAAAAAGAAACAAAAATGAGAGGGCCTGCACCACTCAGTGGGGTGACCAAGTCACTAATTATGTTAATATTATTTAAAACATCGATTACTATGTGACTCAGCAATTTCACTGCCAAATATCTACCCAAGACAAATGAAAATACATGTCCACAAATAAAAGCATTATTCATAATAGCCAAAAAAGTGGAACAACCCAAATGTCCATCAACTGATGAATGGATAAACAAAATATGGTATATTCATACAATGAAATATTATTTAGCTATAAAAAAGAATGAAGTTCTAATATACAATACAATGATGCAACAGGGATTGAACCTTGAAAACATTATGCTAAGGGAAAGAAATCAATCATGAAAAACCACATATTTTTATTCTATTAACATGAAATGTCCAGACTAGATAATATATAAAAAGATTTTATATATATAGGAATGGAATTGGAGTGGGGAGAGTGATGGAGAATGGAGGGTGACAGGTAATAGAGATAGGGATCCACAAGATTGTTCTAAAATTATATGGTCACAGCCCTATGAATATACTAAAAAACCTGAATTGTATGGTGTCTTAGTTTGCCAGAGACATGCTGATGCAAAGTTACCAGTAATGTGTTGGCATTTATAAAGAGCATTTATTTGGGTAATAGTTTACAGTTCCAAGTCTGTGAAAATGTCCAAATCAAGGCAAAATCAGAGATGCTTTCTCACCAAAGTCAGCTACTGGTGATCCTGGCATCCTACTACAAGGTGAGGCAAGATAGCCAACAATCTCTGCCAAAGTCCCTGCCTTCCCATCAAGACTCGCCATCTCCAGGAGCTCAGCTCTGAGTGATCAGGCATATCATTCATCTCTTTAGCCTTTAGCTGCTCCATGAGCCCTCTTGAGGGATTTGTGCTTCAGCTTCAGCTACTAACAATCCTTGAGTCCTCTCTTTCACATGGTGGGTCAAAATGGCAGAGCTACTTTTTCTGTGTTTCTGTTCTTTCTTTCTGTGTTTCCATTTATATAAAACTTCTGTAAGGGTGGAGACCCAACCTGAGTTACATCTCACTGACATAGTCCAATCAAAAGCAATCTAATCAAGTAAGCTAATCAAGGCCCTTAATCAAATCTAATGCAAGCAAAGGGTCTCACACCCACAGGAAAGGATTAGTTCAAAAACATAAACTTTTGGGTGGGGATTTACCAAATTCAAACTGTTATATATCATATGTGAATTATATCTTAATAAAACCATTAAAAAATAAACAAGCCAACTCTGCCTACTGAAATTAATATTCAAGTGAAATTTTATTCCTGTTTTCCTTGACATGTAGAAAATTAATAATTGATTTTTTCTGTTACATTACTTTTTAAATAAATACAAACTGACCCAAAACTTCAATCTCATCAAATGTAAGTACATAAATAAAATATGAGTAACCCATATTTTATTTATCCCAACTGTTTTAAATTCTGAATTCTTTGGCCTTCCACTCATTTATTTTACAACTATTTATTGAGTACTTATTATGATCCAAGCACTGTGATAGGTGCTAGGGTTGCAGTAATGAGTCAAATAAGCCTGTTCATCTCTCGTAGATCACAAATCTAGTGAAGCTTATAGTTTAGTATAAATCTGCAGTTGAATATATATTGTCGGGGGGGAAGGTGAAAAAGGGAAGGGATGAACAGTTAGAAATCTGTTCTAACCAGATGATGATGGTGTGGTATACAGCTGTGAGGATGAAGAGGAGCATATAGATATAAGAGATATTTAGGATAAGAAATTGGTCAATTTGGTGGTGGAGTTGATGAGAGATAAGTGAAAGGGAGTTATCAAATGTGAATTTGTTGTGGGTTTAGGCTTTCAGATCAGGCAGATGTTGATGAAATCCACTGAGATATTCAATCCTGGAAAAGTATATTGCTTTGGAAGTTTTTTTGAGATATCCAAGTGGAGGGATCAAAAGAAATTTTGATATTTGTGTCTGGAGATCTGAGAGAAAGTTTTTACTAAAGATATAAATGTGAGAATCTGAGGCAAACAGATGTTAATTAAAAGTGTTGGTGTGAAAGAGGTTACCTAAGGAGAAAATAGGATAAAAAGACAAACAGGATTACCACTTGAGGAACTTCAGTATTTATAGAAGTATAGGCCTACAAAGGAGACAAATAAGAACCAGTCTAAAACATAAGAGGAAAACCTGGAGAGAATCATTTTATGAAAGTCAAAGGAAAAAAAATTATTTGTAGATTTGGCTGAAGGACAAAGATTCGACTCTTCTAGAGAGTAATTCCCTGGAGCCATGGGCATTCCACAAGAAATACACTGTAGAGAATTGGGTTTGTGCTTGTTTAGGATCTAGCAAGAAAGCCCATAAAGGTTCAGATTTGTTTAGTGCAGACTAATCACTTCAGGAGACTAGTGATGATACATATTGCCCAAGGCCAATGGTGCAGCTCAGTCTTGAACCCAGATGTCCTTTCTCCAAGCTCTCCTAATGGCTGTGTTCAGATTCAGGTTGGCTCAGTCCAGGGAGGGAAAAAAGATCAGTTAGAGGCCTGCTGAAGTAACCCAGAGAGGAAGAAACTATGGTGGAAACCATGTAAAATTAAGAGACAAGGTAAAGAATTTCTGCTTCAGTCTGAAATTCCTTACCTTTGCACTTAATTCCTTGAATACTTTAATTGCTTATTTTAAAGACAAAAACAATAGTACAGATTCCAAATTAGGTAGGAGATTGAAAGTCAAAAACATAGCTGGAGGAGCTGACATCATGTATGCCCGGACTGTTGATTGCTGGAGGAAGATTTTCAAAGACAAAGATGGCAAAGCCTTCTTCAGGGGTGCATGGTCCAATGTTCTCAGAGGCGTGGGTGGAGCCTTTGAGCCAGTCCTGTACGACGAATTAAAGAAAGTCATCTATGTTTGTCTGTCTTTACCAGAATTGGGAACCAGGAGAATCATGTAGAATTCTTACTTAACTGTTACGGACCATTGACCTTCAACAAATTCCTACTGTTTTTACCCAGGTCAGATCATGTCCATAGAGGGCTGGGGAAAGCTCTAGAAAAGGGGCTCATCATGATCACCTTTGACCATTGTCACTGCTGATTCCATGTGTTGACTATTGGGGCAAGGGGAATTGGGACCATCTCCTGGGTCCACAGGTGAGGCAGCTAAGCTATGCAGACCTACCTAGAAACCCTTGAGTCCAAATGCTTGTAGGACCCTCAGTTGTGTTTAAGTATTTTTAAAAAAATCATGTCTCCCATTTGTACTTAAGCATTATCTCCTTTTGCACAGCTGGATATTTGCAATTATGTTTTATGTTGGATATTCTGCTGCAAAATAATAAATAATCAGGACACTCTTAAAAAAAAACATAGCTGGAGGAGTTAGATTTCAAAAAGAGAGAACGCTCCTTTATTACAGTGCTTTTTATTTTTTTCACTGCAATAAACAGTAAGAAATATATTTCAATTTCTTATCACAATCAGCATCATAAATTTATATGCTTGAAACAAATGAGTTCAGAAGCATTGACCCTTTCTCTGTTCTGTTTATGTTTGTGTAAAATTATAATTAATTGTTTCTTAAATGTTTGTTAGAACTTGCCTATAAAATCATCAGGGCCTAGACTGTTTTTTCTAGGAAGAATTTTGACTATCAATTCAATTTTTTTTAATGATAAAGTATTATTTGTGTTTTCTGTTTTGTTGATGTCATTAATGTTAAGTGTTTTCTGGTAAATTATAATTTTTTCCTAGGAATTGTGCATTTTATCTAGTTGTCAGATCTAATATTATTTGTTCATAGTACTTACAGTTCATGGTATTCTCTTATTCTGCTATAATGTGTTATTCTGACTCCTTTTCATTCTGAATATTATTTGTGTGCTTTCTTTTATTTATTCTTGAGATCTCAACAGAAGTATATCTATTTTGTAAATCTTTGCAAAGAACCAACATTCTCACTTTTATGTTGTCTCTTTCATTAATTTTATTTAATTACATTGTTCCTTATTTGTGCTTTTTTTTCTTTCTAATTTCTTATATTTAGATTCTTAATTAATTCTTTTTTAGCCATAATTTTTAATAATACAAACATTTAGTGTTACCAGTTTACCTCTAATTACTGCTTTATGGCATCCCACAAATTCTAAGTAGGATTTCATTTAGTTCTAAGTATTAATTTTTCCATTGTGATTTTTTTCATTGACCCATGAAATATTTAAAACAAGCTTTAAAATTCTGTGTATGTTATTTTATTTATTTATCTTTTTGTAACCGAGCTTCAGTTTACACACATTTCAGTCAGAAGATAGTCTAAATAGCATTGTTTGGAAATGTTTTGAAAATTGCTTTTTAAAAAAAAATTATTTTTATTTTTTAATATTTTTTATTTACTTTTAGAAGATACATAGATCACACAAAATGTTTCTTTAAAAATATAGGAGGTTTCCATATGCCCCATTCCCCACACTCCCTGCTTTCTCCACATCAACAACTTCTTTCATTAGTGTGGTACATTCATTGCATTTGATTAATACATTGTGGAGCACTGCTACACAGCATGGATTATAGTTCATATTGTAATTTATGCTCACTCTCAGTCCTATGGTTGGTGCTGGGGTTGATATATGCCTAGGAAACTTGAATTCTCTGGGCTGTCCATGTGCCAGCTGGACCCTGAGCCTCAATGGTGTTGCAACACGTATTCACCAGTTTTTTGGACTTACCCAAGTCCACTGACAGGGAGGTGAGGATGGACAATCACCACACCAAGGAGCTGAGAAAGTCTACAGCTACAGGCACGAGAGTCCCATCCACCAAACATGTGGAATGGAAGGTCCCTTTCAATTGAGAGGTGGAGTGGACATCACCATCCCAGGGTCCCCAGGATGGGGGAATAAAATATGGACTAGCGTGGACTTACTGGTATTCTATTATAGAAGTATTGTGACTCTAGCAATAGAAGAAATTATATCATTGATGTGGAGATAGTGGCCACTGGAGTTCCTGAAGGCAAGGAGAGGGAAAAAGAGGTGTGATGTACATGCATTTTTGGGACATGGAGTTGTCCTGAATGATATCGGCAGGGACAGATGCAGGACATTACATATCCTGCCATAACCCACTGAATGGCCTAGGGGAGAGTGTAAACTACAATGTAAACTATAATCCATGTGGTGTAGCTGTGCTCCAAAATGTATTCATCAAATGCAATGAATGTGCCACACTGATGAAAGATGTTGATGTGGGAGGAGTGGGGGGTGGGGGGTGGGGGGTGGGGTATATGGGAACCTCTTATATTTTTTAGTGTAACATTTTGTGATCTGTGTATCTTTAAAAAAAAAGACAATAAAAAATATTTTAAAAAAAAAAACTGTCTTTGAGCCAACAGCCTATTAAACACAATTACTCTTGAAATAAAGTTAGTCAACATAATAGCAATTTGGCTAAGCACAATGTTACATTTTTCATCATCTTAAACATCTAATAGATATAATGTTAGCTTATTTGATCAGTAAACTAGTACAAATTTAGGAAGAACATACCCAAATAAATAAAATTATAAAACATTTATACTGTACTTAACATTGATAACCCAGAAGTCATGGTTGTTTTTATTTAACTTACAATATTAAACTATTCATATTTGTTAAGGGTTTACCTAAATTATGTGAACCTGAATTTTTTTTTTAGGAAGTACCGGGGATTGAACCCAGGACCTTGTACATGCAAAGCAGGCACTCAACCACTCTATACAGACTCCCCTGAACTTGACTTTTTTTTAAACATTTGGCTTTAATTCTATAAATCCTCATATTTTTCCATTGGAAATATTAGAAGTTTGTTTTCCTTAATTCCAGGGATTTTAGGAATATTATTTTATATATTAGAGCTTATTTATCTTTAAACCAATTTGAATAGAGATCTTTTAAAGAGTTTTATAAGTTAATGTGGTAATACCATCTGGAGGTAGGTAAAATGCTGTACATCAAACATACAGTCAAAGGTAGAGTTTATAGTTTCAGTTTAAAAACTTTCAAACATGAGTCAAATGCATGTTCTAGTCTGATTGACTGCCAAATGCAACATACCAGAAATGGGTTGGCTTTTGCAAGGATGATTTATTAGCGTACAACCTTACAGTTTCAAGGCTGAGAAAAATGCTCACATCAAGTCATCTTCGGGCAATGCTTTCTCCCCAAAGACTGTCTGCTTGTCACCCTGGACTCCTCTGTCACACAGTAATACATATGATGATATCTGCTGGTCTCTCTTTTCTCCTGGATTTTATTGCTTCCAGCTTCTGGCTTCTAAGACTTTCTTTCTTTGTTTGAATTTCATTCTCTTATACTGGACTCCAGTAAGAGGATTAAGATCTACTGTGGGCCACACCTTACTTGAAGTAAGCTAATCAAAAGGTCCTACTTACAATAGGCTTACACCTGTAGGAATGGATTAGCTTTAAAAACATGATTTTCTTGGTTTCCTACAGCTTCAAACCATCGCACACAGAATATAAAGAAATACAAAAATTCACTAGTTTATATAAAAATCTGACTTTCTGTCCTTGCCCAACCCTTGTATTTTTTTCAGAATTTTGTTCTTGGCGTATGGGACAAGCTGAGTCTAATTGCTTAATAATAGGGATAAAGTTCTTCCATTGATATTTTGGGCATAGCTTTTTAAGATATTCTTTTTCCTGATGTGTAATCTTAAAGAAGCTTTGCCCTATTTCTCTGGCCTATTTGACTCTCAGAATTATTGTGTAAAGAGGAACCTTGTAGGTCCTCTTCTAGATCGGTCCGTTCAGCTTTTGCCTTCCAAGATTTAGCATCTGAGGAGCAGATGAACCTGCATACAAGTTGATATAGTAAGGGAGAATATGAACCCAGAAGATTTTAAATACTTCTTTGAATAATTATACCTATGAGCTCCATCTTTGACCAGGGGTTAAAGGTGAAAATTCCAGGGTCTATGGAGGGTCCAATCTTAAAAGGTATCTGTCTAGTTTCATTTTCTTCCTCATCTTCCAAGTAAAAGGGTAAATGAAAAAGAAGGCTAGTAGATTCAGAGTAATTAAAGAAGGATGAATAATGAAGAGAAGGGATGGAATCACTCAAAATCAAGTCACTTTGTCTATAATCTTGATAGATGTTGTAGCAGTTTGATATTGATGGATTCCAAAAAGAAATATTGGATTATGCTGGTAATCTGATCTGTACCTGGGCATGACTGAGTCATGATTAGGGCATTGAGTCCCCATCATTTGGTGGGTGGTGACTCACAGATAAAAGCCATGGCTAAGAACAGAGTTGAGGGTTCCTGGTGTTGGAGTTTGATGCTGAAGTCTTAAACTGGAGTCCTGGGGAAAGAGACAGAGCAGTTCACCTGATAGCCCACAGCTAACCTTGTGGAGGAAACAGAGGAGCTGAGCCCAGAGAAACCCAGAAAGCCTGAAACTTCACAGATGTCACCAGCCATCTTGCTCCAATACATGGAAATAGACTTTGGTGAGGGAAGTAACTTATGCTTTATGGCCTGGTAACTGTAAGCTCCTACCCGTTTATAAAATATCCTTTATAAAAAACCAACCAATTTCTGGTATTTTGCATCAGCACCCCCTTGACTGACTAATACAGATGTCTTGGCCTTTCATTTCAAGTCTTTATATTGACTATTGTAAGGAGTCTTTTAATGAGGCTATTTAGGATCACTAAATCTTTTGATGCTTCTGAATAACAAACAAAAGTGCATACGATTGCTTTTGAGAGATATGGGTTCTCTTATTTTATTTTCAAATATCCTCTTAAGATAACTATTTTATCTAAACTAAGACTACCCAATTATGGTCACTGCAATTCTAAATTAACCTTGGTAAATCTGACCATTTTTGTAAAAATAGACAAGTTTAGCATCCATAATTTTTAAAAAATGTTCCCAGTCAGGGTCTCAGCTGGGGGCTCCCCTGATGTTGAATTTTTCAATGAAGAAGAGCACATGTTACTTACTTGAGGTCTCCATCTTCATGGTCTCATCCCCAAACTTATTTAACCAGACTCTAACTGGACACTCTGATCGCCAGATTTTAGCACTGTCAGAGAATACTGTGGAATTTACTTGCCAAGATCTGGGCACCATGAGATAGCAGAAAGCACAAAAAAATCTGCAGGTGCCTTTCATCTTGTCTTCTTACTGCTGACTGGGGCCATCTGGGTCTCCTTCAGGTCCCACTTCTGACACCAAAACTGTTAAAAAATATTAGACAATGCATGAATTAGGGGAGTTTGAGCAGTTAACAATTCATGAATCAAGCAGCATCCAAACCACTCATGAAAAAGAATTCCACAAAGGAAAGGGGGAACTCATGTAGGGCAAATGCTGAAACATGTGAGGAAATGTTCTGATTGGCTGATGTTAAGTTTTCATGTTACATGGGGCACATCTTATAAAATGGGGGAGCAGATATACATTGATTATGATGGATGATTGTGAATTCTGACAATCTCTACTGGACTGAAATTGGTTTATCAGCATATTTTGCATCTGCAATTTGGTAGGATGCCTACAATTGTTCCAATTCCTTGGAAAGCCACTGCAGTTAAATTATTTTTATCTTTAGAAAAATCCTTTCTTCAGAAAGGGGTTCCTACTGGGAACACCCAATGCAGGTGGCTATTTTATTTTACTTAACAAATTGTTTTATGCTTACTAATGGATTGAACCTTTTAGATATGCCTTTTATATAATGCTTTTGTCTTAAAGTTTATTTCATATGATATTAATTCAACTCCCCAGCTTTTTTGTTGTTGTTTTTTGCTTGTCTGATTTTTCTCTTCCTTTCGCTTTTAAACTTTTCATGTGATTAGTTTCTTATGTATATCTATTGAAAATAACCTGTAGCTGGTTCTTAATTTTTATTAAAATTTATAATCTCTGACTTTTAACTGTTGAATTTATCAGTTAAACTTGTAAGTTTTGATAAATTTGAATTTATTTCCCCTTTTTGCTGTGAGTTTTCCATTTGTTCCACTTTTCTGTTCTTTTTCCTCTTGAAATTTAATTTAATTTTTGTTTTATTCCATTTGTTCCCTTTTACTAAACTGGATATTTTATCCTCCATTTCTATTTTTAATTGCTTATTATTTAAATTTTACCCTGCATACATAAAGTAAAAAATTCGTATATTCATCCCCAACATGAAAAATACAACTACATTAAAATAGCTTATTCTGTCTCCTCTTTCAACACACATGCTATTGTTGTTCAGCATTTGGTTTTTGTCCTTTTGAAATCCCCCAAATGATATATTATAATGTCATCATTATTATACTATACAAGCGTTGCTTATCTACATTTATCTGCATGTTAATTTCTTTGATCCCTACCCCTTCTTTTATCTCAGACTTTCATTTTTCTGCATCCTCAATTGCATCCTGTGGAAGTTTCTTTAAGAAAACAATGTCGATGGTAAATCCTTTTAGTCCCAGGTACTCACTCTGGCACCATTTTAGCTACTTAGTATCCTTGCTATAATAGGAATCTCAGCTTAAAAATGCCTCATCTTTTGCTGTCCAAAGGCTTAGTCTTCTCCTTACTTTGCTCCCTACCTCACCCCTCACTGCAATGCTGATATTTCAAAGATGCCCTTAGGGTAAAAGCTCACTACTAGCTCTCTTTCATCTAATTTCTTTTAGTCATTTGGAGATTTTTTTCTCATCTAGGTCAAGAAATTCATTAAAAATTCTACTTCACCCAAAATCTAGTTGTTTTATAATGTAGGAACCTTCATAGTATCTAATCTACATTACTGCCTGGAGGCAAGAGCTTTTGATTGATGGGGTTTTATGTATTCTTATGTTATGAAAGACATTATTTTTGAGGAGTAAACAATTGGTGTTATTCTGCCATAAGGCCATTCATGACAAAACAGCATCTGCACTATAAAGTGAAGTATCCATGGTTAAAAAAAAATAAAAGGCAGTGATTTCTATTCATCATAACATATTAGCACAGACTCAGACTTCAAGGACTAGTTAACCTTTGCTATTCTCTAATTTCTGTTGAGGAGTCTTTTGCCATTATCTTGTAGACCATGAAATTTTTCATAATTGTAGACTTTTATGTACATAGAACATGTCAGAAACTGAGTAGCTTTAAGAAAGCTTGTAGTTCTCCCTTAATTTTTGGACTAGTCACTTCTTATATTCTCTGTGATAATGAAACATGATGACACTCTAGGTTCCTAGTTTACATTTAATCCCTTCTCTCCACCATTACTCAGATAACTTCATCATGGACAACTCTGTATTATTTCTTAGAGACTGTTCACAATGATTACATCATGAAAATGTATTGTCATGTCTGGAATCTTAGAATGCAGCCCTGAATTTTACCAGGACCATCAGCTGGTAAAAGAAATTCTGTACTAATTATGCTTAACATTATTGGATTATGAGAAAATATTTTCACCTCCTTTTGATAATCTTAGGCAAGAGCAAATTTTTCAAATACTGTGTCTTCACATCAACAAACATCCCAGGCCATTGACTGTTTGCAGGCCACCCAAGACATAAGAGATCCTTAAAAGACTTATTCATAAAATAGTTGTAATGGCTACTGATTACATGATCACCTTTTATCCCCCCAAGGGAGTAAAGAGTTTATTAAGAAGCAAGAAAATGAGAAAGGTACAGTATCTGAGGCATGGATCACAGGTGTACTGCCAGGTGAGAGATGGGCATGTGGGGGCCCCAGGTTAAGCCTTTCACTTTTACTCCTCCCCTTGCTTAATACTGGGGAGAGGCTCCAATTGTTTGCTGTTCTGTTTGGTTGCTTCACCTGTTAGTTCTCAGGGAGCCAATGGCGAGGCCTTTTGATAGTATCCAGGGCCTTTCCCTTGACCCAACAGGATCTCGTGGGTCAAACAGTATCTCATTGCCAGGGTCTTTACGGCAACCTTCTTGGTCCCAGTCTTTCCCTCAGGGTGTTTCCAGGCAGGGTTTCATGGCCACATGTCTTGTGCCTATGTTTTCTGCCAAGTCTTAGCTGTGACTTGTTTTCCCTTTTCCTAAACTAACCTGCCTCAACACCTCCCTGAGAGAGTTTATACCCTATTTGTAAGGGAGTGCTGAAGGGCAACGTCATTCTTCTGTAGCTACATCCTTCTGGTTAGGGGGAGTAGGCCCTACCTAACAAGGTGTAAAGCCCTCTGGCTATTCTATTGTGGTTGAGGGATGACAGGTTCAACACCTTGGTTGGACTGGATGTAAATCCCCACATGACTAATAAGACATTAATTCTGGAAGAAATAAACTTAGTTAGAATTTAGGATACATGGTGTTACTAATAGGATAAAGAAGATGGTGGTAGACAGGCTCAAAAAGGGACCAGCCATGGTATACTGGACCACAAGAGTGAGAAAGGCAGGTGCCTCCAGAAGCTGCATCATCCCAAAGTTGGTGGGAAACAGCATTCTTCCTTGAATTCTTTTATGCTCTTGGTTTAGTCTAGGGAGAAACTGTGGTAAACAAGCTGGGTTTAGTATAACTTTCCACCTAGTTCCCACAGTGGTGGTTATGTTTAGGACAGCTAGGAGAGGTTTGGAGGGAGGCATTGCCTTAGACATAAACAATGAGAGTATAGAAAACAATGAGACAAGCATATGGCAATCAAAATAAAGGCTATGCTTAGGAAAACCATTCCTTTATCTTGTAGTCTCATTCATTAACTACTTAGAAAATGAATTAAGTTTATCAAGGCAATTTTAACTTGTTCAATATCCCTCTGCATATGATCTAGAATAAAAAAGATACCATCATAATTATCAGAAATATACATACAGTACTTAATATTAATGAGTGTCCTAATCAATGTGTAAGTTTCTCTTTGAGCTGCAATTAATATATCTAAGCTCTGGGTTTGCAATACCACACTTACTATCTCTGCATGGTAGCGGACATTAATGACAATTGTGTTTAAATTCTACTCACGTTACTCTGGTAACATGATCACCTTTTGAGGTGTGTCCCTATTTCATGAGCCAATCCTCCTTTTAAAGAACAAACTCACCACCCATACCACCATAGATGCACTCACAGGGCCTTGGAAGTCGTGCTTTCACTTCGTGAGTTTGGCAGTAGATGATGGGATCAGAGCTGATCACCTGATATCTTGGCTGAATTCCCTTTGTGGGAATTTGAATCGGAAGACAGAAAAATTAAGAGGTAAATAAAGCTAACAGCAGAGATCTAAAAACAAACCCCACACAATGCTACTGTTATAGTCTGAAGTTGATCTGGTTCCCACCCTTCCAGAAGAGCTGATTGTTCTCCTCTTTTTTGTAAAACATAAGATAACTCAGTGTGGTGCACATTAAGATTTGCCAAATTGACCCCCTTTCAAGAAAGGACTCCATGCTCTATCTGCCAAGAATGCTGTCGACGCCTTTCAGACTTACCTCAGCTGCAAAGAGCTGGCTCACCCCAAAGCTTACCCCTTCCAGAATGGCCCACATCTATTTCTGATTATGGTGATGGGATAAATGTTCAGTCATTTGGCCCACTACAGGAAAATTCAGAACAGGATATATATGCTTCTGAAATCCTTCTGAGTTTGGACAAGGTTTTGTCATGTCTATATCACAGCTCAATTTTCCCCTTTGGCTATTCCTGCTTCGACAGGTGTGGATCCCTAATAAAATTCCTGTACGCAAAATTACATTTCAGCATCTGCTTCTGAAGAACCCACTTGTAACACTCAGTATATGACCAATAATTTTCTTTATATCCTTAACTTAAAAATTGAGTTGAATCTGTTGCTTGTAACCAAGAGTATTAATTAAGAGAATTAATTAATTGATGAATTTCAATATTAGACATGGTGAGAAGCATAGATGTTCAGTAGGGGTGTGTAACAGTTTTGAGAACATCCTGAGTGATTGGATGCTGAAGGTTTTTCAACTTCTTTCTAAGAAGAGGAAATAATTTTTAGGTTCAATTCAATTGGTATAATCCAGATAGAATTACATTAGCTCTTTCTTATAACCCCTCACTCTTTGACTAATACATAAAAAAATATGTCCACTTGATCTTTATAAACCTGCAACCTAACACAGTTATTGAAACTTAGAAGATGCTCAATAAATGAATGGATAAAATTTGATCACATTTCATTTAGCCAATCCATTCTAACAAAAAAGGGCCACATCTACTCAAATTTAGTGTTACAACTTGGTAACAAGTAACCTGTTTCTACTCCTTTCCACTTGGCCCTTCTCCCTTGATTTACATATACACTGTGAAGGGAACCCACATGAGTTCCCTGAGTCCCTTTGCCTGGTGCAAAGACTTGGAGTCTACACCATGTTTTGATCATTCAAGGGTATGAGTTTATTAAGCCAACAGAGATTAGGAGATAATGTCTCAAATATGCTTATTTGAACAAAGAAATCTAAGGGTTTTTTGTTTTGTTTTGTTTTGTTTTTAATTTTCAGACAAAGAGAAGTGGGGATGGGGTGTTGGGATTTCAAGGGATATTGATGATTGATTTGTTTATTTGGAAGTATGTAAGTATAGGCCCTAGAGGCTGGCTGGGATAAACATCAGGTTACAGTTTACAAACTGAGTCATAAATTGCTTAATTAACATCTATTAGGGACTGACAAAGTTTAGTTAGGTAATACATAAAGTTGTAAATAGTTCAATCTACATTAGATAATGTTACACTAAACAATGGGTTGGAGGTAATACATAAAGTTTTAAATTACCTAATTAATATGACAAAGTCAAACAAAGTGGGTCATCAGGGCTGTTAAGGATAGACAAAATCCATGCATGGCAAGATAAGAGAAAACAAATGAGGGTTAGGTATGAGTTTAAAATTACAATCATAACTAAAATCTCATTCATTAGCTAAATTTAAAAATTAAGGCTTCAGTGTAACATATGTTATATGACTGCATTTGGTCTCCTCAACTGTTCCTTTTCCTCTTACCTCTAGAATCTTTGTTCCATGGTAAATAATCTTTCTTACCCCCAGTCTTCTCACTGAAAACTTCCTTTCACTCTCCCCTGAGGATATCAATGCAGCTCTTTCCCTGTCAAGACAGAGGGAACTCTGATATTAGCAGAGATAATAAGTATAAAGTGAAGTTGAAGAAATATAATTAAAATTAAATTTAAACCCTCTCCCAATGCAGAAAACCCTTCCACAACGGTGGAAGAGAGCGAAAACAATTTTATTATTAAATAAACATTAGACCAGAATGTTATGTATCGCAGGCATCTGCAAAGAGATTGCAAAGACAGAGTTCATATTTTTTAATGTGTTTTTTAAGTGGATACAACCCATTACATCCACATTTTTAAGATATTTCTGAGGTGGATTAAAATTTGCAGCTAGGGTCCCTCTGGAAGTTATTGAAATCTCTTCTTAGGAACCTAGAAAACTTGAAGGTAGTGTTACCAGATTTTATCTAGGTTCTTTGACTATGCTGCAGAAATGAATTTCAAGAGTACATCAGATGAGTTAGGCCAGTAATTTATTTAGGTAGGGAGGGAAGAGAAATGGGAGAAAATAACAGATTAGAGGTCCCAGGTAGAGAGGAAGGGGGTTGAAAAGCAATAAAGCGGACTGATTTACAGACTACAACTCCCCATTGTAGATTATAAATGCCCAGCTTTCACTTGTATGGTTACGTGGTAGAGGAAAAATGGTGAGAGCAGTGCTCAGAGGCCAGGAACAGGTCTAGAGGTGAGAGAGCATGAGAATGAACACTTAGGCTCTGTGCCTGCCTTTTTGAACTGTTAATTATTCCATCCCTTTGCTAATGGCAGGGGAGGAGTATCAGCTGTTTGCTGTTTTGATTGATTACCCTACCTATCAATCCCCTAGTGAAGACCCAATGATAAGGTCCTTGGGGAATATCTGGGGCTTCTCCTGGCTTCCAGAAGAAGTCTTTGTTCTGAATAGCAGACTCTTGGGGGAGGGGGTCTTTAAGCAGTCATTTTGGGAGTTACTAATGTCCACATGGACTTTTGCCAGGTTCTAGATCCATCTATTGATTCTGTATCTTCCTAGCCTGCTTCAGTAGGGGTGATATCTTCCTTGATTAAATTAAAAAGAAATGGAGGTTTTCTTTCACAGTAAAATTTGCAAAAGGCATATTCAGCCTTTTACATCTTAAATTTACATACATTTTAAAAGGACAAAGAAAAGAGGAACTTATATATCCACATTTTTCCAAAGTAATGCCAAGAGAGATGGGAGGGAAAAAGAAATCTCTTCCCTTATGTTCAATATGGAGAATTAAGCAATTTATTATTATTTTAAACTTTCCCTTACAGTGATCAGCATTAGTCACAAGATGTGTCATATCACACTCAGAGTGATCAAGGCAAGAGGCTTAGAGAGTCTAATATTTGTTATTCTAGCTTTATATCCAAGAGAGTACCCAGTTCTGGATTAACTATATGAACAAATTGATCCAAAGATGACTCCACTCACATCATATCAGTAAGGGAGGTTGGTAAAGAAATTGCAACTCTATGTATTCTAAGAGTGAAGGGTTTTAACACAGGAAATTAGATTTATGAAACATTGGAAAGGATATGGGAATAAAAGGTCAGGGAGCACCAGAGTGTATCTTATCCCTGAAGGAGGGGATTCTCAACTCACCTGGAAACTACCACAAATATTAAATTCTTTAAATTCTGGAAAATTTCTTTGAGCTTTCTACTCTATGAGCAAAATGGCAGCTTTCAAGGATTAGCTAGAAATCTGCCTGTATCCCACACACCTGCCTGCAACTGTCTTTGGAAAACAACTGCCTCTCCTTTCTACCATGTTCTAACTCTTATTGGAGTGCCTCCTACTGGCTGACTCTAATCTGGAACAATAACAGGGAGAGGGATCTAGGAAATATAGTTACTGCTTCTCCACTATAATGCAGTGGTGAATTGGAAAGAGCTGGTGGGTATGCCAAGTTGCCAAGGAACTATTTCCCACATTTCCAATGGGTCTTAGGAGAACTGAACACATTCACATAGTAAAAAAGGCATTACCTTAGTCACAAATTACCCAGTCCAAAGTTAAAGTAATGTCCCTCCCTTTAGCCAGGTTACATAGCAGAAATTGGTTTGGGATCCAGAGTGAATTCACTCAAACAAGCATGATATTGCCGGATTTAAGCAATTAAGACAGGCAATGTAAGGCATGGCAAAGAAGCAATTTTTAAAAATTGTTAAACATCCACATTCTCTTCTTGGAACTTTATGCAGCATGTGCCTTTCCTTAATCCTTCTACTATTTCTGAATTGCACTAAAGCATTAAATAAATGAAGGTAACAATCAATCTTGGCAGTTCTTTCTCTCTAATAAAGTAAAACTTAATTTATGTCTACTTAATTACCTCATTTCACTCTAGCAATGTTTATTAATAATGAATATCTATTCTTTTTTAAATGGCATTGATCAACAATTTCCACTGCTGCTGAGGAGATGTGACATGACAAATGTTAGGGATTGGAGGTTCAGAATTATTGTTTAACTTGATATACTTATAGCATAATTGATTTTGATTTTTCAGGCAATCTATAGTACATATGTACCAAACAAGTTAGCCATATAGTACAAATGCAGAATCGTTTTACCCCCTTTTCTGGCAGTTTTGCTGAACCCAGAATTCCAACTTAACTTCCATGAACTTAGAAAACCAATGCATTTACATTCATTTTGTAATTCCCCACTCAATACCCATCCTTACCCCCTAACCCCCAGCCCCAAGTCCTGCTTCCAGACAAAGAACATTACCCAGACTAATAGACCAATTGATCCATTTTCAGTTTAGGAGAAATCATCCCAACTGATGTTCCTAGCTATCTTTTTAACAATGCTAAATGGTTAGAAACAGGTGAAGTGAAAGGCATTTACTGCTTGCTGCAAAGTGAGTAAACCGTATTGATCTGCTATGAAGGGTTTACAGTAGAGAAACATTTAGCACATTACTTAAAGTGTGAATGCCTACCTAATTTATTCTGGGCCTATATACAAACATTTGTAACATAGTTTTACAATTTCACTTGACAAGTGTTTTCCCTCCTTCTTTTCATGTATGGCCATAAGCAGCCCCCAGAACTGGTTTATGAAGTTGTTTGAGTTTAATTTTTAAAAGACTATGATTCTAGGATGGAAAATATGAAAGGAAATTAAAAAAGTAAAGTCTAATGGACACACATCTAGATTTCTAATTATGTCATGAGGAGTAAAGAAGACACAACTCTTCAAGGTTGATGGCAAGAAGCAAGGCAAGGAACTCATCCTCCTAAAACCTACACCACCCTGCCCCATTTTAAAGTGTAAAGTCTCCTTCTCTAAAAAGTTTATTTAAAATTCCTCAGAGAAACAGCACACAGGTCACACCAATGTAAATATTAATTCTCCCTGCATGATTAAAAAATTTTAAATGGTAAAGAGAGAAAACTGGGATATGGGCATGAGAACATGAACAAGGCCTAACAGGAGATAAAAGAGGATCAAATTGATAGACCTGGAAAGTCATGATGCAGAAGACATTATTTTCTTTTATGCTGTCAAATCAATAGGAAGTGAGGTAGAACTAACAAACTACATTCCAATTTAAATAAATATAGAGAATAATTACTATAAATACTAACATGTTAAGAGAATATTGTCATACAGTGGGTAGAGATTCACGCAACAACTGAGGGAGTGCTGGGTTCCCATGCTGGGAGCTCTGCTGCATTCCCCAATGGAACAGCATCAATTCCCCAAGTGCAGGGGCAATGACCAGTGAAGAAGGATGATCCAATGATGGGTCCTTGATACTGACGACTATGCTTATGAGCCTTTTGTGCTTGAAATTTCAACTTGGCTTAGTGTTGCAGGGTGCCTAAGAGTTACCTCCTGAGAGCCTCCAGAGGCCACTTTCTAAGTCAAACTCAGCATATAAATGCACTACCTTCCTCCCAGCATGGGACATGACTCCCAGGGATGAGCCTCCCTGGCACTCAGGGATTACTATCAAACACCAGCTGGTGATGCAACTGGAAAAAGGCATTGACTAAAAGGGGGAAATGATAAAGACAAATGAGTTTACATGGCTAAGAGACTTCAAAATGAGTTGGGAGGTCATCAGAGGGGTCACACTTATGCACATCTCAGCAGGATCTCATAGACAGCCAAAGTAGATACTACCCAAGGTAGTGGTGCTCCTGAGGGCTATGGAGACACCCAAGTCCTACTGTCATGGCAGATGGCTCTGAAGTTTGGTGCCTTGCCAGTGGACCCTACTCTGGAATTTGTGCTCTTGAGTGTGACAGAGTAGGACTCAGATGTGACCTCTCTACACATGCCTCTTCTGTTCCTTTTATTGAACCTGTCTTAGCACTGGGGTTGGTGTAGGTCCAGGAGACTTGGACCCTGAGCCTCAGCAGAATTGCAGCACCTACTCTCCAATTCATTGGACTTACCCAGGTCAGCTAACAAGGAAGTGAGGATGGACATCCACCACACCAAGGAACCAAGAGAGTCTACAACTGCAAGGAGGAAAATCCCATCTACCAGCCATGTGGAATTGAAGCCCACTCTCATTAAAAGGTGGGGTGAGCATTACCATCCCAGAGTCCTCAGGATTGGGGAATAAAATAGGATTAGAGTGCACTTACTGGTATTCTACTATACAATTATTGTGATTCTATGAATGGAAAAAAATGATAACATTGATGTGTAGATAGTGGCCACTGGAGTTGCTGATGTCGGGGAGAGGGAAAAAGAGGTGTAATATGGGGGCATTTTCAGGACTTGGATTTGTCTTGAATGACATTGCAGGGACAGATGCAGGACATTTTATATCCCGACATAAACCACTGAATGGACTGGGATAGAGTGTAAACTACAATGTACACTATAATCCAGGCTGTGTAGCAGTGCTCCAAAATGTATTTATCAAATGCAATGAATGTAACATACTAATGAAAGAAGTTGTTGATGTGGGAAAAGTGTGGGGGGGAGTGGGGCATATGGGAATCTCCTGTATTTTTTTAAGGTAACATTTTGTATGATCTGTATATATTTTACAAATAAATTAAAAATATAAAAAAAGAACATTGTCATAACAGCATCTTGTGAATTTAGGAAAATAAGACCACTTTTCTGACTAAATAATTTACCAAATAATATAAAAAGGATAATTTATCTTGCTGTATAATAAAGAATGCACTGTTAAATATCTCATTTCTACTCTTATTTCCCCTTTTAGAAGAAATCTCTGATGACCAGTTCATATAAAACCTTTAGTTTCTGTTTTATATTAAACATAAATGATCTCATTTTATATTTCCTTGTGATTTGTTACTTTTAATCAGAATATCTTGTAGATTTTTTCACAGTAGTACATGTTCATTCTTCTAAGTGATCGCATAGTGTTCCATAGGGTGCGTATAACAGTAAATTTCAAGTTTTTTTAAAATTGTTGTCTAGATTATTTTCAATATACTTTTGCCATTAAGAATAATTTTTTAATTAACAATACAGGACCTTGATTTCTGTGCTTATATAAGAGTATTTGCATAGGAAAAATTCTTAAAAATGGAATATCTGGGGAAGTGTTTTGTGGATTTTAAATTTTGGTTGATGGTGCCAAATTCTTCCAAATGGGTTTCAAATTCTGTGCTCTCATGAAAACACATCAGAGTCCTTTAGTTTGCTAAAAGCTGCTGGGGGATCAATATACCAGAACTGTGTTGGCTTTTACAATGGGATTTATTAGGTCAAAAGCTTACAGTTCTGAGCCTGGGAAAAATGTCCAAGTCAAGGCATCAGTTGAAGGTCTCTCCCCAAAGTTTGGCTGCTGGTGATCCTGGACTCCTGCCACGTGGCAAGGCACAATAGCAGCTCTGCCATTGATTTTTTAATGCTAATTTTGTACCCAGACTCTTAACTGAATTCTCATTATTTTACAGTTGATTCTCTTAGATTTTCTAAGTAGAAAAATTAGTTTAACTTATTTCTTTACAATATTTATACCTCTGTTAATTTTTTTGTATCTTATTGCATTGATGAAGATGTCCAGGACTATGTCCAATAGTAGAGAAAATAGTGGCATCTTTGTCTTTTTCCTACCTTTTCTGGAAATGGCTCTAAACTTGTTTATTGAGCGGAATGTGTTGTTGGGTTTTTGTAGATAGCACATAATCTGGTCAAGGACCTTTCTTTCTATTCGTAGTATACAGACAGACATTGTTTTATGTTTGTATGTTTGTTTATTTACTATCTGAAATGCGTATTGATTATTGTTTGATGCTTTACAGCATTTACCAAGACAATCACATAAATTAATGTTGTGATTTATGAAGTCATAAACTTTGACAGGACTAAAGAGGAAGAGAATATCCTATAAGTTGAAAGAGTAAGTGCTGGGGGAGAGAATAAGAGATTTCATAAAAAAGGATTGAGAAAGAGAATAATATTAGATGTCTCAAGAGCCATGCTCAAACTAGGAAACAATGGAGAAATGATATAAAGTTCTGAAGGAAGATGATTTCTAAACTAAAATTTCAAACTTAAACTTGATAATTTGGTGGCTAATTAAGTTTGAGAGTAGAATTTTCAAAAACAGGCAGGCAAGATCTAAGAAAGTTTATCTTTTAGGCAATCTAGCTGGGATATTTACTCCACAGAAACAAGCCAGTAAACCTAGAAAGGAAAAAAAAAAAAAATCACAGGATGCAGAAAGCATTAGGGATAACAAAAAACCCTGAGACAAGAATCCCCATGATGATGGTACAGGGAGATCCCAAGGAGACAGCTGTCTAGGAGGCCTAGATTATAAACAGTCTTAACTGGAGCAGGTTGGAAAGCTTCTGATTAGATTTTACTAGGAATATGGAATAAATAGAAAATATATTTCAATGTATTGAGAGAAGGTTTATACAAAAGACAGAGAATTTGGAGTTCCTCGAATGATAAGTACCCAGAAATCTAAGCAAACAATTATTAACCTCAGTGAAAAACAAAAAGTTAATCAGGAAAGGTAAAATAATCTTATGCTTCTACAGGACTCAGCTCATGATCATAATAATATAAGCAATGACTATTGAGCTAACCAAACTACAGCAAAATTTCTCTTGCAAGGAGAAGTAAAAAGATGATACATAAACATGGGAATGAAGAAGCAGCAATATCAGCATGTTACTTAAGAATATGAAGACAAGTGTCCTGTAATCTGCTAAAGAGTTGCAAGTTTTTATCTGGGAAAGCAGAGAAAGTTGACAGGTGGGATAGAGCACTGTCTTTTAAAAATTGTTTTACAAGAAAGACATATAGAATTGTTTATGCTGAATGATGTGGATGTATAAAATTAACAAAAATAAAAACTAAATTTGAATTTAAAAGTTGAAGAACAAAAACTAAATTTGAAAACCTAATTATTATATAAGAAAAAAATTTCTGACTTTATAGACATTTTTAGGAACGGTTTTTTGACGTTAGAAAGAGAAAGAGGGAGAATTTGAGAGAGAGAGTATAAGTCAACCTAGTTCCATAAACAAAAGTCAAGGAAAATCTAGTATTTAAAAAAGAAAGAAACTTGAAATATTTGTACCTTGATATAACATAGCCATACCCTAAACGCATAATAGTCTTGAAAATGAAGAAAATATGAACAAATAGCTACTGCATGACCTAGTTTCCTTATTTAATTTTTAGGTTTTAATCTCTTTAGTTCGAACATAGGAGATGTTCTGAAAATAACTGCTACTCAATACTTTATTATTATTATTAAGCTTATAGTTCATAGACAGTTATACTTTTTGCTGTTTTCTTTCAATACTAAAAATTATTGTTTCCCCATATTATTATAAAGTCAAACAAAGTTTAAAGTATTTTAAACAGAAAAGTGCTGTATAGATGGAGGGCTTTTACCCACATCTGAAACCTGGTTACAGAATTGTAAAGTGATGGCTCTCTCCAGTGTTTGAAAGCACTATTCTTTAGTCTGGGAAAGCATAGAAGTAAAGAATCTCTGAATGGGAAGACCTCGTAGCTCTTCCTTAGTCCAACCTCACCTTAGACGAGAAATCCCTTCTACAGCACCACTGACAAATGATCACCTGGGCTAGGTGTGACTGCTTCAAGCGATAGGGACCTTACTACTAGCTGCTTTCTTTTCCTAGGGGAGCAGTGCTTTCTTATGTTCCTTTCCAAAGGATCAGAGCCCTGTGTGATTCCAGTGTAAACTGACAATAAAAGAGACGAATTAGCATAACTGACTGTTTCGGTTATGAAGATTAAATAGCCTTTTATTGCACATGTTTGCCAAGGAAAATGCTCCCTAGTGGAAGACTCTAGGCAGTTACAATAGATTTGATGAGGTTTTTAATTGCTCTTATGCAACTGGTAATGGAAAGGTTTTATTAAATGTCATGCAAGAGTCAATCGATAGTTGAAAAGAGAAAAGCTTCTCTCTAATATAGACCTCAGGCTTTTCCAACAGTAGTTTATCAGCAGGGGCAGTTCCATCAGCAACCACAAATATTTCTCAAGTACCCAGTGTGGGTATGACAATACCAGAAATGTGTTGGGGACTATTAGAGTATAGAAAAAATAAGACTATGCTGCAGAAGATCTAATAATTTGAAGCAAGCAATAACTATTGTAGAAACTGAAGTAAAATCTAGATACATGAATTTCTCTCTCTATATATATATATGTTCTGCTTGTAAACCATTTGATACATAATATCAAGAATAAGGATAAGAGATTTATTAAGATTGAATATGTAAATCAAAAATAGCATTTCCCTTACAAAAGGACATTTTTTTGCTGGAATGTAGGATGAATGGGTTCTGGTCTAACACTAACTACCTGAATGCTCATCTGCAAAATGGGGGGTTGCATAAAGTTCTGGTGACTTTTGATAGCCCTAAGATTCAATGATTCCATAGAAGAGTTAGCAACTCCAGTGTATACATATAATAATTCATGTTATAAAATTATTTCACACAATTTTTAGGATGCCATTCATTACATAAAGTGCATACATACTAAAACAGGAATCAAATTTTCCTACAAGATACATATATATTTTTAAACTAAAGTCAAAATTAGAGTTTTTACTTTGACTTTAGAGTCAGATTAAGAAATCAGAGTTTGCATTTCCCAGATTCCCCAGTTTCTGCAAAATTATCTAAAACAATTTTTATCAAATTCAGCATGCTGTCAAGCATAACCCTTCTTATTTGTCTCACAGTCCCCTAACTGCTTAATGAGTTATGCTCATAAGTAAAAAGCATATTGCTTTTTAAAAAGAGCTAATCCTTCCTAAAATATTAGTAAAGCATGAATCATTCAATGCCATTCTGGAGTTTGGTAACCTAGCAAGATTCAATCAGCCTCTTGTCATCCAGAAAGAAGGGGCTGTGATTTTAAGAGGCTATTGGTTTTAGAGTAGAAAGACCTGCATTCAAGACCTGAACATGGCACTCTTTAGCTGCATGTCCTTAGGAAAGTCACCTACCTCCCTGAATCTATTTGCCCAATTTAAAGGATGAATCGAATGCATGATTCTCAACATTGTAAAGATGAGAAAATGTACAGATTTCTATACTGCAAGGCATCATATATATATATATATATATTACGGGTTGAATTGTGTCCCCCAAAAAGTTATGCTGAAGCCCTAACCCCCAGTACCTCAGAAGTCACCTTCTTTGGAAATAAAGTGGTTGCAGATGGAATTAGTTGACATGAAGTCATACCAGAGTCGGGTGGGCCTTTAATCCAATAAGACCAGTATCTTCATCAGAAGAGAAGAGTCACAATGGAGAAGACCATCTGAAGTGAGAGGCAGAGACTATTATGCAGCTACAAGCCATGGAAATGTCAAGTGTTACCATGGAAAAGGCAACAAAGACTTCTTCCCTAGAGCCATGGAAGAGAGCATGGGCTTATGGATACCTTGATTTTAGACCTCTAGCTTCCAGAACAGTGAAAGAATAAATTTCTGTTGTCTTAAGCCAACAGATTTGTGGTAATTTGTCATAGCAGTTGTAGGAAACTAATAGAGTAGGTTATTACTTTCATAATTCTAGTTAGATTTTTTTTCTAGATTCAAGGGGATTTTCTTGAGCTCCTACTCCATATTAGGTAATGCTCTAGATAATGCCACTAGAAGGCTCTTATTTAGTCAATTTGAGTTGCATTGAATTTCACATCCAGATTAAAGATTGAATTAATATAGAATACTTTATAAGGGTTTGATGAGTGAAAGTAACGGTTAGCAGGAGGAAGCTACTGTAAATTCCCACTTTAAGTATGCATCCACCGACAGCAACTTTGAAATGAAGGAGAAAATTCTAAGCATGAAATGATTCACAGCATAGTTGCTAGAAGTAAGATAAAATGTCATTGTACTTTAACCCAGTCTCTCTAAACCCCAATATCTAGGGTACACCTACAGGTCGTCTACCAGCAGCTATGTTTCTACAGGTTAGCTGTCAGTGTTAGAGCCATTTTCAGTGAAAAAGACATTAGAATTGACAGGAAATGTACAAGATAAGTGAAGGAAAGCCAGATGGACCAATTATTTAACAAATGTAGTTTACTTCACCTTCAGAGTATAGTAAACATGCCAAGTTCTTTTCTGAAAGATGAAATACCTGTGATGGAAAAGTTACAGATGTGCCTATTATGTACCAAGCACTTTACTAGAAACATGACAATTTATATACAGTATTTCATTTCATTCCCTCAGCAATGCCTAAGAGGTAGTTATTATTAATTTATTATTTTACAGGTAAAGAAAGTAAGGCTTAAGAAAATTAAGTCATGAAGCTAGCAAGAATGAAATTTAAACCTGTCTCCATTAGAATCCCAAGCTATAGATTATCCTGGAAAAGCATTCAAGTACCCAGTGGAATGACTCTTCATCTGTCTAAGGAATTGACATAATTTTTGTTCTACTATACTAGTAGATAAGGGGTTGCCTATGTTGCTCCTTAAAGTGACTCCGGAATGTTCTCATCTCAAGTATACTGCTGTCTGAAACTTCACATTTAGAATTTCACTGGAATTTGGCTTGAGGTTGGTGCCCTCTGTTAAAAAAAATTCCCTAGGAAGAACCAACAATCTGTTAGCAATCTCAGGATGTGTGGTAGATTGGATCATTTTTTCCCCTATTCTTCATGCCCTTCCTATATTAGAATTATACATCCCTGCCTTTGCCATTTGACCTAGCAATTCTATCTACTAGAGACAGAGTTTCTTACCTTGCCTTTGAATGTCAAGTTTGGCCACGTAACTTTCTTCAGCTAATAGAATGTGAACAGAGGGAAACGGACTTGGCCCAGTGGTTAGGGCATCCGTCTACCACATGGAAGGTCCGCGGCTCAAACCCTGGGCCTTCTTGACCCATGTGGAGCTGGCCCATGCGCAGTGCTGATGCGCATAAGGAGTGCCGCGCCACGCCGGGGTGTCCCCCGCGTAAGGGAGCCCCACGCTCAAGAAGTGCACCCGTAAGGAGAGCCGCCCAGCGCGAAAGAAAAAGTGCAGCCTGCCCAGGAATGGCGCCACCCACAATTCCCGTGCCATTGACGACAACCGAAGCAGACAAAGAAACAAGACACAGCAAATAGACACAGAGAACAGACAACCAGGGGAGGGGGGGAATTAAATAAATAAATAAATCTTTAAAAAAAAAAAAGAATGTGAACAGAAATGACAGCGTGCCAATTGCAAGCCAAGACCACAAAAGGTGCTGAATATTTCCACTTGGCCCTTTGGTGCTCCCACCATTTGCCAAGAGGAGAACATAACTAATTATATACCAGTTTATAAGGGATGAAAGAAATGTAGAGCAGACCCAAAACCAACCTGCAGTCTAAAGCAGAACTACCCAACCCAGTCTAGCCTAGATCAGTTCAACTGCATGTGATCCACAGACCCAGAATAAATGTATTTTAATGGAACCCACTGAGTTTTGGAGGTATAACGCAGCATTATCATTGCAATAGTTGAATAGGACAGTATATGAATTAATCAGGTTTTTTCTAAAGAAAAATTCTGGAAGGTAAAAATGTTGAAAAGAGTAGGCTCCTGTAAGTCTTCTGGTAAAGGAAAAGGAGATGAAGTCAAAGGGTAGGATTAGAGTGGGAAAAAGTAGAAGACGGCCCAAGAGATGCCAATATTTGTGATAGTTCTTTGGAAATTGGGGGGTAAAACAACAGTTACCTATGGTGTGACTTGATGCTTATATGGCTTTCTTGATACCTTTAATGACAAAAGACCAACATCCTCTGGTCTGGAAATAATTGAGAGTGTCAGAGCCATTGAATTATACAAGCAAACACTCTGAACCTGGTGACTCATACTTCAAGTTCAGGGACAAAAAGAATCAAATAGATTGGAGAACCACCGCATTCACTGTAGCTCTATAGTTAAAATTATGGTTCTGTTGGGTAAAGCAGGATGTCTAAAAATTATCTACGATGAGTTTTGTTTAGAGAGGAGGTGCCAAAAGCAGGGAAAATAGGTGTTTTTTTTTCCTTCTGAAATGACTTAATTTCTGTAGTGTTCTAATAAGCATGCTTTGCTTGATGGGCTGATGGCCGGCTGCATGATGTGTGTTTGTTTCTCTACTGCTCTTCAGAGCCACAATAGCACTTCAGATAATGGCTGCTGCATAATTGCCATTACACAGATGTTATTTGGTCAGATGCCGCTCATCTCTCTCTGTGCGGCTCCTAAACATGTTATCTCCGCAGCAACACACATTGTCATTCAGGTAGGAAGAAGCAGGCTTTCTGACGCTCGTCTCCTTTTCCAAAGCGCACTTCTTAATACAACAATAGGCACTGTCTTCTTTGGAAAGAAAAAAGCAAAAATGTTTGGAGAAAAACTCAATATTCCATTTCCTGATGATTGGCTAGATTAACCGTCCTCTATTCACACAAAGAACTACCAGGCCACTATAAAATATGATCATGTGGATCTATGCTTATTGATTTGAATATATATACATAATCTATTCTTTTTAGGAAAGTAGCTCATGTATAAACCACATATGCAGTGGATTCTATTTTAATTATACAACACTGTGTGTGTGCATTTTTGTATGACATATGGGTAGAGAAGGATATAAATTAATATGTATGTAAAGCCAATATGCTGGAAGGCACCAAAATTTCATTAGTCACTACATCTGAGTGATAGGATTTAAATTTGTATCTTTACTTTTCCATATATTTAATTTTCTTTTTGTAATAAGCATTATTTTATATAATTAAGGTAATAAATGTATTTTCTTTGCAAAACATAAAGGGATATATCTCTAACATTTAAAAAATGTTTAATGTATTTATCTTATTCAAAATATGCAAATCTTCCTATTTTCTTTCATGCATTACCAGAAAAATGTAAACTTTCATTTTCCAGGGCTTTGGAAAGGCGACTAGTTACCTGCTTCCTATAGATGACAATCACTGTAAAATATGCTTCTTCAGGTTAAATGCAAATACCTTTCCATGTAAAGGTGACAATACCATTAATCAGTCATTCAACAGACATATATTCAACATTTAGAGCAAAGTACTGTTCTTAGTACTGGGTGGAAGAGAGGATGAAAAGGAGTAGTTATAATATGCTGCATTTGTTTTTTTCCCCACATTTCTTCCTATGCATTATCACTTATGACTTTCACAGTATGAGGTGAACCAGGCTGAAATATGTCCACTTTACAGATGAATTGAACCAAGGTACAGATTGGTGAAATGGCTTGTGCATACCTGCATCACACTATCTCTCTCCAAAATTAGCATCCATATACCAGACCCCGCAGCCCAGTGCCCTCCACACTCCATAATTCCTTAGAGCAATGGGAGTCTATTTTATTATATTATTTTATTTTATTTTATTTTTCTTTCTGGCAGTGACTGCCTGGTGAACTCAGCTTTTCCACTGAAGGGATATTGCTTTCTAAACTGGGACTGGTCATCTGGAATTGGATTAGCTCTTTGGCTGGATAATGCTGGCAAAACATGACTGGTCATTAATACTATATAAATTAGTTTATAAGATCATCTTAGGGAGCTGAGGTGATGCAAGAGATTGAGCACCTCTCTCCCACTCCAGAAGGTCCCAGGATCGGTCCCCAGTGCCACCTAAAGAGAAGACAAGCAGACACAGAAGAACACACAGCAAATGGACACAGAGAGCAGACAATGGGGTGGGGGGAGGTGTTAGAAATTAATAAATAAATCTTAAAAAAAAAAAAAAGAAGATATCTTGACAGCAGGCTGAGAGTAGGTAGGGGATGAGAGCAGAAAGCCTGTACACTTGGATGCAAGATCTGAGCAGTAATCTCCCAGAAGCCAGTGGCATCATTTGTGCCTTGGATTTTGAAGTCATCGTGAGTTGATTCTCCAGCCCACCTCAGAGATTAGTCTAAACCTTTACAAGCAGTGCTTTCCCTTGCCCAGTGATTTATTTAAAAAGTAACATGCAGCCAATTCTGGTGAGTAAGATACTGGGGGAAATCTTCTGGGGACCTTCTAGAAAATGTTTCCTTCACTTAAAGAGGAAGCACAGGGATAGAGGGGCCCATTGTTCTTTCCCTGAATGCCTCCCTGAAGGAAGGTGATGCCTGGAACTGCTGTAGCCAACTTTTGATCATAAGAAACCAGCTTAAGATGAAAGCTGATGCTCCGAAGATGGCAGAGTATAGAGACCAAGTAACTGGGGCTGTAATGACATGGAGGAGCCACTGAATTACAAGCCCTGAGCTCTCTCTGACTTGTTGACTTCCTGCTATATGAGATGATTCCTTTCCTTAAAGCTGAAGTCCATTGCACTTAGCCTTTTCTGATATTTCTTGCATAAACATTTTTAAATGGTACATTTTCCCAAGAGGAAAGTAGAGTCATGAGAAGTGTCATGTAGAAAGGCTCTGATAATAAAAACTCTTACTTCAATTTTGCCCAGAAATGGTTCTACCTAGAAATGTATTGCAGTGTAGAATACCATAGTTCAGAGATTTTCAAACATTAATGTAGGCTCTTCCAGGGCACCTCCTAAATTTCTAATTCTGTAACCAGAATGCTTACTGCTGATGCTGCTGATCCAAGGTACACTTTGAGTGGTAGTCAGAGTAAGGCAAGGAATTGGATGTTGAAACCATGTGTATTGATTTAAACTCTGAGAATCTTATCATCATATGAGAAGCATATTCCTCTGGAAATGCTAGTGGTAATGATGATGATGGTGGTGGTGGTCAAGATGACAAAGATGATGCTGACATGAAAATGTGTGCATATGTAGGTGATATCTATAGTGAGGTAGTTACAAGCATGGACTCTGGAATTAGATACATAGGTCCAAATCCTGGCTGTAACTCTTACTAGCTTCATGGCCTCAGAAAAAGGAGTTTATATGTTTACATCTCGATTTCCTCATCTTTAGTATGGACATATTAATAATACCTCCCTCACAGAGTTGTTCTGGGGATGGAATGAGATAATACATAAGCAAGGTGCTTAAAGGTACCTAGTAAATAGTCAACATTCAAGAAATAGCAGTAGTAGCAGGAGGAGAAAGAGGAGTAATAGAAGCAATATCTTAGGAACAAAAATATGCCCTTTGGTTAAATTTCTTCTGTTATGATCAAGCTCCTCTCTACATTAAACCTTTCTTTTAGTATACTGTGCTGCCTCACCTAGAATAAAACCTGGTTTTGCTCCTGTAATCCCAGTTCTATGCACCTGTTCCCTGAAAGCTGGTGTGGTACAAGTCATAGCCCACAAGTTTTACTGGTAACTGGTTAAGGCCACATATAAAATCTGGAGAGATATAAAAACAGTCCTTTATTTGGGGTTACAGCAGCATATTCCAACCTATGTAGGAATCAGAGAGCAAAGGAAATTCAGATCTACTGAGAATTCTGCATAACAATTCTGTAGAAAGCAGGAAAAATTAGGCTTTTCTTACCTTTCTCTAGCTCCTCAGTACATTTTAATTCTTTTGTTTCTGTCATCTTCTCTCTCCTTCCCAAGGTCTCTCCTTTTCTTGGGCACATCCTCCCAGGAGGTGTTGAGAGCAAGATTCATTTTTGTCTGATTCTGCTTCTAGAAAGGATTTGACTGGCTTCAGCATCTAACTAATAGTATTTCTCCTTCCCGCTCATTCCCTGTCTTTATCTTTGACTACTTCAACCTCCATGTTGATGAGTAAACTAGAACCCTAGCTTTAAATTCCTTAGCTTGGTGATCTTTTGTTTATGAGATTTACATTTCCATTCCACTTTAGCTATCCAATGTTAAACAAAATTATCACTCAAAGCTGCTCTACCTTCACCATCTATAGCCCAGAACTCCATGCCCCAAAACCCAGATTCTAGTATTTGTCTTAGCTCAACCTCATATTTTTTTTTATGTTTCTCTGACGTCCATCACTCTTTCCTGATTCCCCCATGTGTCAATTTCCTTTGGCTTTATTGGATCCCCTAACAAACTCCAGCTATTTCGGGGCTATCTTCTCTGTAAGTCCCTTTCTCTACTCCTGGATTCTGAGCATCACTGGAGAAATTTAAATAACTAAAGAAAAACACCCATTAGAACCAACATCTAATGAGCCCTTTTCAACTCCCTATCACATTTCCCACAGCAGCTATTGCAAACATTTTCCTACATTTTTTCAGGCCTCTGATGTCATTGCTTCTTAGAAAAATATTTCTTAAATTTTAATGTACAAGCATTTTTCCAGGGGATGTTGTTAAAATGACATTTCAACAAGTGATGCAGAGATTGCTGATTCAGAAATCATACTTTTGAGTAGGAAGGTCTTAGATTTCATTTCTTCAGGGTTTTTCTGGGACTATGGTAAAATAAACTATTTTCCTTTTGTCTTACACTGTTAATCTCTTCTTCTCCACTATCTGCTTCCCCTAGGCCCACAAGCAAGCTCTGGTTTGGCAATACAACCTTCACTAACTTTCTTGTTTCTTAAAACAGAATTTCCCAAAATGTGTTCCATGTATCATCAATTTTGAATGTATAGTTTCCCATGGAAAAAAGATTTTATGGTCAAATACATTTAGAAATGCTAGGTTAAACAAAGTAAAAACGTCTCTTTATGACAGTGTTTCACAGATGTATTTATGTAGCCCCAGCTGTGGAAAGAGTTTAGTAAAAACTCTTCTAGAACTGTCAGCCCAACTGTCCTTTCTTTTCAAGACATGACTGCTCCAAAGTATAGTTTATATCGGTTGTCCCAAATCTACTGAGATTACTAAATCAGTAACCCCTTACACTTCAGTTTTGCATACTATTCAACTGAAAACATTCTTTAAATGAAATTAGCTATTGAATACATATTTTTTTTTTACTAACCAACTTTAAATTACCTATTTTTAAATGCAACAAAGGCATAAAGGTAGAAATTAAGAAAGTAAAATTATTCATGATCTCATTACCCAGGCATAACCATGGTGAATGTAGTTATTCATATCCCTTCAGCCTCTGTCTACATGTTTGTATATATATGTATATTTATTCATACACACATATGCACTCATAATGTATTTATATATATACATATTCACAAATAATATATATACACATATTTTGTCTGTATAGTATATATTTTATTACAAGGTAAACAATTTTTCTCTTAATAGCTGATATCAGAATTCGTTTAAGGAAGAGTATAATGCTTTGTTTTGAAAACTGCTGTATGTAGTAAGTGCTTGGAGTAGAAGGTAAGTTCTTGAGGAGGAGGATGCTACCTTCTCAAAAGGAGGAAAAATAATTTACCATTTCTTTGAGACACTGGGAAGGGACATAGTGGTGACATGGGAGAGAGAAAAGGATTTGTGGATAGTAGAAAACGTGGTCTGAGCCTTCAAATATTCAGTAATACTTCGAGTAGCTTCTTTTTGTGAGAACTTAGGAGCAGAGTTTCTTGTTTAGATTTATATGATGTAGCACACTGACAATACATGAGGGTAGAGTCGAGACACAGAAATGGCTATAAGGGCAAAAGTCCCCAGATAATACACGTGTATCTTGGGGAAGATTTGAATATCCATAGACTTCAGAGCTGCAAATTTCAAGTCCGAGATACTTATATCCTTGAAAGTAAAGGAACTGTTATCCTTGACATTGGGAAGATATGGTACATATTTAGGTATTATGCATTGCTTATTACATATTCTTTTGCAAAATATTGCATGAAATACTGCAAGCTGTTAAAATTTTCTTGGATGGACCGGCAGTTGATTTTAAGTGACCCAGTAGGAATATATGAGCACATTTTCTTCTAGGTGGTTTTGATAAAAACTGTTTTTAAAACACTGGCCATCTCATGTCATCATTAATAAGTTTGAATCTCGGGCCTCACAAATTGAATTTACTAGACTTGGGCCCACTGGTGATACCTCAGTTTTTTAGCACAAGGCCCTCCTCACTCTTTCTAGTCTCATCTCATCCTATCCATCTTTCTCGCCTATCTCCCCTCACCTAGAGAGCTGCCCAAACCACAAGCACCATGAGCTCTAAGCTCACTAAATTTCTTCGCAACTCCAAAAAGACAAAGGCTCTCAACAGTTCTAGTGTGAAATTCCTGTTCTCTGAGATGGCCTTCACCTAATACCTAATTCATCTACTACCTGTGCAAGGAGCCCACTTTTAAGTCCCATGTGGCAGAATAAATGACCCCATTTTTTGAGCTTGCCCTGTAATTATAAATTTCCGTTAAAAGTTATCACGTTGCCTTTTAGTTATTTGTTCACATGTGTACTTCTGACCTAGAGGTGGGAGGAGAGATGACTCAATATGTTAAAATATGAGCACCTTCTGCATCTATTTATGATCACTAATAAGCAAAGCTAATGTGATGAGTATCATATGCAAGTACATGTTGCAATAGTACTCTTCCTCAACTATTACAGATGCACAAATGTACATATGTTTTCTCTCTCTCTCTCTTATTTGTTAGTTAATATTTGGATAACACTCTAAGAGGGTCTATTAATGCCATCTATTTTCCTCTTGTGTGACCTCTAGGACACACAAGAGGTGTCCTAGGTTTTTTGTGAAATACAGATTCTACTTTAGTACGTCTGGAAGGGGCCTGAGATTGTGCATTTCTAACAAGCTCCTGGGAGATGCCAATACTGCTGATGTGTGGGCTCTGGAAAATATGCTTCCATTAGTATGGCTAGATTAAGTGTTAAGGCCTGGCAGAAAATTTATACAAGGAAAATTTCTCTCTCAAATGAGATTTGGGTTCTAAAAATTAACCGAGACTGGCATATAACTAAAATTATCTTTTTTTTTTTTTAAGATTTATTTATTTATTTATTTCTCTCACCTCTCCCCCACCCAGATGTTCTGTGTCTATTTGCTGCGTGTTCTTCTTTGTCCGCTTCTGTTGTTGTCAGTGGCACGGGAATCTGTGTTTCTTTTTGTTGCGTCATCTTGTGTCAGCTCTCCGTGTGTGCGTCACCATTCCTGGGCAGGCTGAATTTTCTTTCACACTGGGTGGCTCTCCTTACGGAGCACACTCCTTGTGTGTGGGGTCCCCTACGCAGGGGACACCCCTGCATGGCACGGCACCCCTTGCACACATTGGCACTGCACGTGGGCCAGCTCCACATGGGTCAAGGAGGCCCGGGGTTTGAACCACGGATTTCCCATGTGGTAGACAGATGCCCTAACCACTGGGCCAAGTCTGCTTCCCTAAAATTATCTTTAAAGTGTCATAGGACAGGACAATTTTGGAGAAAAACATAATGTCTCTCAATTCAATATAAATTTAGGTTTATTTTTCATTGTTTAAATTGATTATGAATCTCTGTGAACACAAGATGAAGGAGTCTGTTTACATATAGCTGACATGTTGTACAAAAATAAATATATAATAATCAACAAGAAAATAAATATTCTTAAACACTTAAATTAAAATGATCAGAATGAGATATTCATTCACTGAGAGGCATGTGGGAGTTCAGATTGGTTTGGGAGAAACAATTTCTAACCTTCTAGCTCATACCCATTCTTGGGCATAGATTCATTGAATGGAAGGGCAAGTAGAACTCACATCGTGCTAATTGTTATATTCCTCTTTCTTTTTCTATTTTTGGCTGGATTGGTATTGTTGAAATTGTGTAAATTATGTACATGCAGTTACAGTGTTCTCAAAATATCAATGCCAAGCATATAAGCTTTTTATGCATTCTAGACATCTGTAAATTGAGATCAAAAGTTCAGAATTTCTCAAACAGACAGTCTCTGAGTCAAGGCCTGCAAAGCAGTGAAGTGTAATATGGAAAGCCTGTCAGAGAATATTGAATAACGTAATAAACGTATTTCTGCTGAAATCCATAAATCTGTCATTTTCAGATCCCAACGATAAGCCAATATAAGATGACTACATGATTTTTTCATAATTCTTTATCCCTTTTATGGACTATTTCCTAATAAAAGAACTGGATAGCTTTTCAATCTTTATTGTCAATTGGTTCCTGGTCTCTCCTTAGGGGGTAGTTGATCACAAGCATTATGCAATTCTGGAATATTCATTTTACCCTTGAAACATTAAAATTGAAAGATTTTGAGTCACTCGAATAGAACCCAATGAATTTTTCAGGCATGTGACTAAAGATTGGGCAATAATCAATTTTCCTAGAATCTATTTTCACACTTATTCCTTGCTTTCCCTATTACCTGCCTTACTCTGCACAAATCAATAAAATTTTTGATAAAGAGATTTCAAAATAAAATGCATTACCAGCCCTTCTTACTACTCAATCTCAGAATCAAACAGGACTGATAATCTCCTCTTGATGTTTCTGAGACAGTTAATCCTGCTTCCTGCCTAAGGGTGCCCGGGAAGGTGACTGAAATTTTAAAATATGAAAACACACTCGAACTGTAATAAACAACTCAGTACCATGCCTTCTAAGGTGGACAGATTCTTGGTAGGCAGTCCTAATTGTTGCAATCACTTTTAGGTGTTCTAATGCACTCAGCTGAATTACGCACCACACTGCTTCTGAATGACACAGCCATTTCTGACTCCATTAATATGGAAGATTTCAGCCAAATGCTCTTAAACGATAGCTTCTCTTTATTTGTAATTTCAGACTCTATTGATTTCCTTCTGTTCCCTTCATTATGATTTCAATTGATTACCTTGGCAACTGCAATAACAATGATTGCACTTGACACTGTCTGAGACTCTTGAGATGGTATTTGAATAGGAATGGTATAATTTGGGGGAAAGTGCCTGCAAGAACCTGTCATTAACAGTACACTTACACTTTACTTTTATTGACTTTCCTTTCTTTTGAGTAGGCCCTTGTCACAGAGTTGGCTGCTAACAGGGCTACAGTAGTAGTTCAGATTTCTGCAGCTCTTCAGAGGTAAAAGATTCTTATTTTTAAAGAGGATGGGGTAGGCTTTGAATAAACACACACATACACCCATAGATATACTGTGTGTGTGTGTGTGTGTGTGTGTGTGTGTGTGTGTGTAGCAGTTGCCATTTTGCCAACACTGTCACCTCTGTGACTTGCCGCTCAGAACAATATACCAGCTGGGGTGGGTATTTGGTGGTGGTTGAACTCTTAGGGCATCAGAGCTCAGATCAAAGTCTCCAGCCAAGACTCGATAATGAATTCTGCACAACGTATTTATTAGGCTTTTAAGAAAGAAGGAAACAAACAAATGTGTTTTATGTCGTCACACCACAGAATTTAAAATTCAAAGGCTCAACTGAGGATTGCAAGCTGTGAATTTTATGCAAGCTCTTAGGTCTCCACTTTAGCCCAGCTGGCCCTCCATGAAAGACTCTTTTCTGTGTGAGTTTCGTGGAGAAAACCGGCTATGCAATACCAGGCTATCTGTGATCATACTTTCCTGTGTTTCTTTCTTCCAGTGGTGTTTCAATTAAGTACCCCTCCCCCCCATTTATCCTGGTGATAATTGCACAAGTGTTTGGGGACAGGAGGAGATAATTTGCCAAGTTGTATGGCTACAAGGTATTTAGGACTACTAAGTTTCAGAAATTTTCTGCTAAGAAGTCCGTGTTCTGTTCATTCTTTGGAAAAGGCATTAACACTCTGATTCCCACCAAAAACATTTGGCTTATTTTTGAGAGATGTGCCTGGCAGTCTTAGTGTAGTGGGAATAATCATAAATTAGAGCTCTATAGATGTGGTTCTTAGGCTCATCTCTGCCAAGGACAACACAAACCCCGGTAAGGCACTTCGTCAAAAGACCTCGGTTTACTCAGCTCTACAACAAGGGGATTGGATTCAATGATGTCTAAGGCTCCTTATAATTCTACAGTTTTATAAAATATTTGACAAGGTAACTTGGTAAGTTAGCTTATTATGTATAAATATCAGTGCATTTAAATAAGGGAGGTAGTGCCTGGCATAAAATTTGCTTAGTATTCACAAGACCTACAAATCTGAAAATCAATAAAGAAACAAACAAATAAAAAAAAATACCAGAGGCTTTCTGAGTTCAAGTTATTTTTTCATTTCCTCTTCAAAGTCATTCATCCTTGCCCATCTGTGTTGCTCTACTGCTTTTGTTGGGTTGAAAGCTAATTAGATTTGATCAACCATTTCCTGTTTGTTTGGAAGACCCAAAACTCTAGTTCCATCCTGAACACAATCTGTTTTTAATTCATGACTTCATTATATGCCCAATGTGGTGTGAGTGTATGTTCTTGGTGATTGGGTGAGGAAGCCTATGGGCATTGCCATCTCCATGCCACAGAATGGTAAAATAAGCATTTTCAAGGTTGCACAACTAGATCAGTGAATGAGCTGAGACTTGAACCCCTTACATCTTCAGGAGCTACTTAAATAACAACCAGCAAGGATGTTATATACTGATCTATGGTGTGTCTTCTATTGTGGAATGTAAAAAAATAAAGAAAAGGAACAGGTAAAGGGCAGTCTCTAAAGAAAAAGACAAAGGAAGAAGAGGAAAATAGGAGAAGGCAGACATGGGGAGAAGATAGATTATAAATCAGATTCAGCTGTGAGTTTCCCTTTCTTGGGAATCCATCTGTTTACAGAACTATAGATTCTTATTTGGTTTTGACATGGCCCATCCCTCATCTCTGCCAGAAGTGAAATCAGCATCTCCTGGATGAAAAGTCTTCATGTTTACTATGTTTAAGGATGTCAATCATTCACCTGCCTCAATATTCACACTTGATTGTCAGTTAGTAATCACACTACCAGTGGTCCTAAAAAGAGTTTTGGAGTAAGCAGTGGTTGGATGACAGCTAAACCATTAGACAACACTTAAGAGTCAAGGCAAGGTATAATTTCAAACTCAGAAGTCAGTTGTGAAAGGAGCTTCCCCTTTCTCTTTAACAAGCCCTACGCATATCTCTTTGTCACGTAATATATCCAGTACACAAGAGGATCTTGACCGTTTAAGAGAGGATTGACTCTTGTTATGGATCTATCACATTTGATTCCTTGGCCCAATTTTGAAAGATCTCCACAGTGTGTTTCCATCCAAACACCTCTGACACGTTCCTTGTCTTCCAGAAAGGTTCACATCCCTACTGCCCCCAACCTCTGTCCACACCACCCTTTCCCCCAAACTCCAACTCTATGCGAACTGCTCTACCTATCTATTTTGCTCTTTGTTTTCTCTTTGCTGGCCCCTTTATCCAAATCCTCCCTGGCCTTTAAGACCTAGCTTGGATTTTATCCTAAAGACTTTCCCATTTTCTGAACTCTTGACATGATTTCACTCTGTGGCACATAATTTGGGGGAAGGGAAACAACATTCATTTAGTGCCAGCAACACCATGCTTTTGACATAAGACTTTCCCAAAAAAAGCAAGGGAGGTAGAGATTTTTATTACCATGCTTTAGAGATGAAGAAACAAAGAATGAGTGGTTCAGTAACTTGTCCAAATCACTACCTCTAAAGCATCAGGGTCCAGATTTGAACCTCAGTAGCTGAGCTTGCAATCCTGAGTGTTTTCAATGATCCAAGGTTCATACCAGCAATTCCTTGAGGAGTGGGTGGAGATGACAAGGAGCTGGTGGCTGCAGTCCTTTCTTTTTTCCACTGTTTCAATTATTTTTATTTGCTTCATTGTTGAGTTTTGTTGGGGATTGAATCATGCTTCCACAAAAGCCATGCTCGAGTCTTAATTTGTGTTCTCATCATTGAAAGCCCATTTGTAAATTAGACTTTTGGGGCAAAAAAAAAAAGGGGAGAGGTTGGGAGAAAAATATTTTGTGATGAAACACTGTTAGATGTTTAAGAGAAAAGAAAGTAGAATTGGGAACCAGCTTTTTTGACTTTCCACATTTCTTGGTAATTGCTTCCTTTCTAAACTGAATGGCCAATTTAAAGAGAAGTTCCAAGAAGAGAAGTAACTGGACTTTGCCAGCAGGGACTTAGATAAATTTCTTAATTTTACAAAGAATTTTCATATATTATATTCCATTTGATTCTCACACGAGCACCAAGAATAAGACATTAGTATTCAATGGGGAAACTGGTATTTGTAGAGTCTGGTGGGCTTAAGAAAGTAATGAGGCAAAGGTAGAACTTGAAACCTAATCTTATCTCAAGTTAGAATATTCTTTCCGTTATAGCACAGCATCCTCCTGGAAAACAAAGCCTAGTGTTTAAAACAAACATATCAGGAAGATCACGCCAGGGTAGAATGTTGTGCTTACAAAGGAGTTGAGATGACTTTGGCCTTGGTTAAGCATTGATTTTTGGCCCTCAGAGATTATGAGCTTTTCTTGACACCACCTCCAAGACCCTGCATTAAAGAGGGGTGTTCCTCCTACTGTCAGTGGCTCTTGGCTAACATAGTGATGGCTGACAGATGGGGGAGACTGGCATAGAATTTTGGAATGAGCAGTTTCCTTGTGTTGCTGCCCCTTTGTAATAGTTGCTTTGCTCACTTCCACATTCAACTGCCATGGAATGTGCCCTTTCATGAGGGCATTTGAAGGAGATGCTTTTTGTTTAGTGATTTTCTGCACCAGCAGTTTCCTCATTTAGAAACCGAAATGGATATACCTCACCTTGGGAAGTGATGTTCTAGAATCTGTTCCTTCTCTGTGAGCAGCCAGGTGGCAGGGACACTGCAGACATGGGTTGAAGGAGGACACAGCTTTGTAGAGGAGAAAGGGTTTGTGAGAAGAACATTGAGTCCAGGAGACAATTCTGGCCAGCTCTTACCAGAACTAAAATAAAATAATGATTTCTCTTGTCAAGATTGTGGCAAAGAAACCCTATAGAATGTTTAGAGTCAGCAATGTGGTTTCTACTGGGGACTTTTTAATGCCTGTTAATGGACATCTCTGATGTTTATGAAAGTAACACTTGCATAAAAGTTTAGTAGAACAGCTTAACCCAGGGACCAGGATAGGTACATTAGTGAAGATTTTTGACAATCCAGAGATTGAAAGAAATAGGAAATAATCCACGTGTGGAGAGGCACATAAACCTGAATTAAAATTCATCAGGACATGGGGATGATTTCACTTGGTGACAGTCATTAAGCACCATGATGCCATGCAACAGTATACTCTCTTCAAGTGCATTGTACGTTAAGAGACTGCATGTTTGGGAGTCAAAAGTGAGGGTTTAGGCAATAGATAGTTCTGGATTCAAATCCAAGCTCTGCTCTGACTGTGAAAAAATCATTTAATCTCTCTGTGCTAGTTTCCCCACCTATAAAGTGGAAATAATGATACTTATTTGTAAGTATGTAGATGTTACTATTGTTTAACTCAAAGACTCAATATTGGTAACTCAAAGAAGACTCCATATTGATAACAAGTTTATTTTTTGTTGTCCCATCCCATAATGTTTACTTCTCTGTTTACTTGTTCTATATACAATTCCAAAAGGTGAGCAGTTTAGTTTTAAATATGTTCTTTTTATTTTTCATCTTTTTATGTTTTTTAAATGTTACATTAAAAAAATATGAGGTCCCCATATACCCCCCACCCCCCTCACCCTACTCCTCTCACATCAACAACCTCTTTCATCATCACGGGACATTTGCTGCATTTGGTGAATACGTTTTGGAGCACTGCTGCACCACATGGATAATAGTTACATTATAGTTTACACTCTCCCCCATTCCCCCCAGTGGGCCATGGCAGGACATACAATGTCCAGCATCTGTCCCTGCAGTACCACCCAGGACAACTCCAAGTCCTGAAAATCCCTCACATCATATCTCTTCTTCCCTCTCCCTACCCTCAGCAGTCACCGTGGTCACTTTCTCCACATCAATGCTGCAATTTCTAATGCTACTTTACTAATCACAATAGTTCCATAGAAGAATATCAGTAAGTCCACTCTAACCTATACTCTATTCCTCCATCCTGTGGACCCTGGGATGGTTATGTCCACTCCACCTCTATATTGAGAGGGGCTTAGATTCCACATGGATGATGGATGCAATTCTCCTACTTGCAGTTGTAGACACTCTTGACTCCCTGGTGTGGTGATTGACCTTCTTTACCTCCCTGTTAGCTGGTCGGGGTAAATCCAATAATCCAGAAGATAGGAGTTGCAAGTCTGCTGAGGCTCAGAGCCTGGCTGTCACATGGATAGTCCAGAGATTCAGGTCTCCTTAGTATACACCAGCCCAGCACCAACCACAGGTCCAGTAAAAGTAACAGAAGAGGCATCTGTAGAAAGGTCACATCTGAGTCCAACTCCATCACACTCAGGAACGCAAACTCCAAAGTAGGGTCAACTGACATGGCACTGAACTCAAGTCATCTGCCATGACCATAGAACCTGTGGATCTCTATAGCCCTCAGGAGAACCAGTACCTGGTGTTGTATCTACTTTGGCTATCTCTGGGACCCGGTTGAGGTGTGCATAAGTGTGACCCCTTTGATGACCACCTGACTCTTTTTGGGAGACTCATAGTCACATAAACTCATTTGTCCTTTCCATTTCCCACTTTTATTCAAGGCCAAAAAGCAGTTTTTAATACCTGATATTACATGTAGACTGCTGGTCTGAGGTGAGGTTTTTTTCTAGTTACATCATCAACTGGTGCTTGGTAGTAATCCTTTGGCACCGGGGAGGTTCATCCCTGAGATTCATGTCCCATGCTGGGGGGAAGATAATGCATTTACATGCTGAGTTTGACTTAGAGAGTGGCCACATTTGAGCAACATGGAGGCTATCAGGAGGTAACTCTTAGGTACCCTGCAATTCTAGGCCTAGATCATATTTCAGGCATACAGATTCATAAGCATAGTCATTAGTATCAAGGGTTCATTGTTGGACCATCCTTCTTTATTGGTCTTTGCAATTGCACTTAGGGATTGTTGCTATTCTATTGAGGAATATGATAGACCTCCCCTGGCTAGGAACTAAGCACTCCCTCAGTTGATGTTTGTAACTGTAACTACTATGAAAATATCCAAACATTTTTATGTACCCTGTATACATGCCCTGGAGAACTCCCTTCCAACTATGTGCCCACCCCCCCCAATCAATAACACCTCACACCAGCATTCCCCCATAGTTGAACCTCTCTGTGGTCCAAAACATCTTAAAAAATGAAGCCTAATATATTGCCAAGTTCCATTAATAGCAAAATGTAATATAGTGATGCATTTAAAGGTTAGATATAGAATACATACTAATTTAGAAAAATTAAATAAAGAAAAAATAAATTGGGGTATCAAAAAATGACAAATGAAAGCACTTTATTTTTGATCTTTTGCTTTTCATCACTGCTGTAGCTGTTGCCCTGTATGTACAGTGGCAAGGCAATTTCTTTCATTTCTTCCTCAGTGTCTATATCCTTTCTTTTTTTTTTTTTTCCTAATTATTAAGTTTGTCTTCACAAAAGTTTTAGATCACAGTAATTCACATAAAGAATATAGGGTACTCCCATATATCCAACATCAAACACTTTGTCCTTTCCCCAGCAATAATTTTTTTACATGTTCATATTATATTTGCTGCAGCTGATGTACAGATATTGAAACAATAGCTTTCAAACATGGTTTCATTACATTATAGTTTATATTTTAGACTATACAATTTTCAAAATTTTTAGTTATCTTATATTTTACATTATGGTTTACATTTTAGCTTATAGAATTTTATACATTTTTGGTGTAATTTAACATGTCCTATATCCATCATTGCATGATCTTGTGGAACACTTCCATTGCTCCCCAGTTACACTGATTCCATCTATTCAATACCTCCTCCTTCACCCTCAGGGCCCACAGTGACAACCAATCTTCATTACTTGAAGGACCACATGCACAGATACTTGCAGCAATGTTGAGGGCTTGACATACTTGACTGCCCTAACCAACTGGGAGCCATAAATTCTTTTGTGAGATATAATTCCCTCTGTTTGAGAACATCAGTCCTCCCCAGGATGTGGGTATAACTTCACTCTCATTGTATGGGTGTCCATGCAATGATATAACCCACTATGACAAAATGAGCACTCACATACTCCCTAGAAGCCTACCCTGTGTCAGATGCCCCCCCTTTAAGCATCTTAAACAGGTAACCTTCCTTATTATATTTTCTAAAGAGTTTTCTCAACATTATAGTTTCAACCACATACCTGACAATCCCCTATGTTCAAATGTTCCACCCACCCTCCCCCCAATTTCTTGGGCCATCTGACCCATCCTCTCATCCCTAGGCTCGAAAACAATCTTACAAGTGAGATATATTCTTAATAGAGCTGACATAGGGAAAAGAAGCAAAGATGGCTTCCCTTCATAGGCATGCCAGTGGAGAATCTCACAACATGCCAAGTCTGTAGTTACTTGGTTGTTGTAGTATGATTTGCATCTTGATCATCATTGGTTCACTGACACTCTGAGATTAATCTCCAGATTTTTAACTGCCTTAGCACATATTACCTGTTCAATAGTACCCAGGACTTGTTCATAAATTACCACCCAGTTTTGCTTGTTTGTTTGTTTTATAGTTCTACAAGACTTGGCCAGCAATCTATATTGATTTCATACAAGGCCATTCCATCTTACGTGATTTCTTTTCTAGTTTGTATCTTCTTCCAGCTCTATCTCAGATCTCTGCTGACTGGCCGCATTCTTCATTAGTTATTTTCAAAATTATAGGCTTCTAGTTACTAACAGTGGGTTTAAAGTTAATGGTACCAGGAAACCAATAATATTATCTGCTCCATACCATTTACCAGGCATTATTCTAAGCACTTTACATATATTAATTAATTAATTTTTTAAAAAAGATTTATTTATTTATTTATTTCTCTCCCTCCCCCTCCATCCACCCCCCAACCCAGTTGTCTGTCCTCTGTGTCTATTTGCTGCGTGTTCTTCTTTGCCCGCTTCTGTTGTGGTCAGCGGCATGAGAATCTGTGTTTCTTTTTGTTTCATCATCTTGTTGTGTCAGCTCTCCATGTGTGCAGTGCCATTCCTGGGCAGGCTACACTTTCTTTCATGCTGGGCGACTCTCCTTACAGGGCGCACTCCTTGCGCATGGGGCTCCCCTGCACGGGGACACCCCTGCGTGGCAGGGCACTTCTTGCGCACATCAGCACTGTGCATAGATAGGCCAGCTCCACATGGGTCAAGGAGGCTGGGGTTTGAACCACAAACCTCCCATGTGGCCCTAACCACTGGGCCAAGTCCGCTTCCCCATATTAATTTATTAATCCTCATAGCAATGATACTCCATACTATCTTCAATATGCTAATAAATAGTACCACCCTTTGACAAGGGCAAAAGGGACTCCTACCCTGTGCCCCCTCTTTTAGAGAGCCCTGCTCTGGCCCTCCTCCCAGTGTGCACCTTTCCCTAGGCAAATGGTCCATGGGGACAAGGGGACATACCTAATTGGATTCCATAGCAGGGTCACGAAATGGCCAAGGGCAGCTGTTTAACAGGGCACAGACAGAACTCAGACTCACAAGTCCAGGTGATAAAAACAAGTACATTTGAAGCCCCTCATGATAAAGGAAGAGCATGAAGGAAGAAAGCAATGTGTGCTACTGGCCAGCTCTTCTCATGTCACCATTTTCCAGCCCAGTATTCTGAGAATTCTAAATTTGAGCTTTGCTTTCCTAATGTCATAGAATACAAAACAGTGTGCTAGCTTGATTCTTGACTTTCAAATAAGCAAGTGGTATGTGGGGCTTCATTTGCACTCTTTTCTCAGGCTGTACAAATGTCTGGGATAGTCCTATACATAAGGAAATAGAGGCAAATAAAAGCTGGATAACTTGTCCAGGATCACAGAACAACAACAACAAAAAAAAATGATAGAGCTGTGATTTGGACAGAGACATTATGGCTCCAAAATCTGAGTCCTATTATGCTATTTTGCAGCTGAGGTAAAGGGTGCTGGCCTGCCTTCTTAACCCCATGCCTCGTCACCTTCAAGCAATTGTCCTGCAAGAAGATCCTAGATGATTGTGCTGCTGAGGGAGGCATGGCATGGTAGGCTATGGAGCCATTGTCCGACCATACTCAAGGAGACCCACCATTTTATGGGGTTGTCTCAGGGCCAAGGGGGACAAGGTGAAGGCAGAATGGTAGACTCTGAATCAACCAGAGAAGAAACATTTTCAGCCAGCAGAGAAATCAGAATCTTGGATAAAAATTGGTTGAGGAAAATTCTATTACAAAATAGAATGATTAAAAAGCCTGACTTTTTGGAATGAACTTGGGTTCTGCAGTCAGATCTGGGTTTGACTCCTAGCTCTTCTATTTACTTGCTAAGTGGCTTTAGTCAGGTTATTTAAACTCACTGGGCCATTGTTTACTCATTTGTAAAACTGGAGAGAACAGAAAACCCATGTAAACTACAGAAACCCTCTGTAAAATTGTTAGCATAGTATCTGATACCTAAGGTACCTCATAAATGGGACTAAGCATAAAAATAGAAGTAGCAGCAGTAATAGAAATAATAATAATAGTTAATGTTCATATTGCAGTCACTGCATGTTAGACACTCTGCCAACATTTCATGTTTTAACTCTTGAATTTTCATAACAAACCCATGAGACTATCATATTATTATTTTTCCCCTTTTACAAGTAAGGAAACTGAGGCCCCAGGAGGCTAAGTAACTTGCCTAGGATGATAAGGTGGAAGAGACAAGATCCTAAGTCAGAGGTCAACAAAGTTCTTCTGTAAAGGACCAAACAGTAAGTATTTTAGGCTTTGAAGGTACTCTTCAGCCCTGCCATTGTGTTGTGAAAGTAGCCATAGATGATACATGAACAAATGAATGTAGTTGTGTTCCAATAAAACTTTATTTGTGGGCACTGAAAATTGAATTTCATGTAATTTTCACATCATAAAATATTTGTCTTTTGATTTTTTCAATCAGTTTTGTCAAGCTGTACAAAAACAGGCAGTAGGTTGGATTTGTGGGCCATACTTTGCTGTCCCCTGTTCTAAACAAAGAGGCCCAGAGCAGGGCCTTCCAGTCCTTGTCTAAGGAGTGTAGAATCTTGTCACATGGTTCCAAAGTCTGCTATAACAAGAAGGGACAAGACCAGGGGGAGTTGGAGGGAAAAAAATATATCATTTTCTAAGGAGTCTCCCCATATACGTTACATCTCATTTTAGGGAGGGAGATGTTATTTGCTTTTTGTCGTTGTTGGTTTTTTTTTTTTTAAGATTTATTTTATTTCTCCCCACTCCCTCATTGTTTGCACTTCCTGTTTCTGTTCATCTTTCTGGTTTCTTTAGAAGGTCCTGGAAACTGAACTCAGGACCCCAACATGGGAGGGAGGAGCCTAATGGCTTGAGCCACCTCCATTCCCTGCTTTGTTGTGTCTCTAATTGTGTTTTTCTTCTTGTGTCTCTTGTTGCATCAGCTTGCTGTGCCTGCCCATTGCGTCAGCTTACTGTCTTGCTCATCCTCTTTAGGAGGCACCAGGAACCTCCACTCCCTGCTTTGTTGTGTCTCTCACTGTGCTTTTCTTCTTGTGTCTCTTATTTTGGCATCTTATGTCAGCTTGCCTCACCTGCCCGTGTGTCAGCTTGCTGTCTTCTTTAGGAGGTACCAGGAACCAAACCATAGATCTCCCATGTAATAGGCAGGAGCTCATCACTTGAGTCACATCCACTTCCCCTGTTTGGTTTTAAGAGAACCTTTAATAGACCTGTTGGTTATGCTAGATCAAAGCATAGATTGGGTGGGAAAGGAACCAAACTCCTCCACGTAAGAGTGTTCTTTGTAGGTGGACAGCCTGCTGTGGTGTTTACTAAAATGGGCTTTCTCCTGGTCCACAGAGGGCCTACAAGGTGCAGAAATGGACCTTATTGGTGAGCAGGAAGGACCTATGGGATGGGAGAAAAATATAATCTATTTCTGAGAGAGGGACTCTAGGAAAGAGTCCTGGGATCAGTCGAGAGCCAGAGCCAGAAGGGACCACCTTTGGAAGAATATGGTGAGGAATTGAAAAAAGAACAGCTATCTGAAAGCCTGTTTACAGGAATTTCTAGCATTGTGATGTAGGAAACTTTGTCAGCTAAAGTAAGTAATAAGACTTAGCCTAACCTTGTACTGCAGGGGCTGGAGAGGGAGAAAGGAGGGAGAGTGGATAGCTTCTAAACCTGAGTAAGCAGTGTATCAGCAATAAAAGACTGACTCGTGGTTTTCTCATCCCTTGCTTGTTTTTATTGATGTGCTATTGAATTTAAACATTCTCCTGAATATCAAAGAGATATACGTGAAATCCTTGCTTCAGGCATTAAGGCATTAAGTGTTATGCTGGACTTATATAATAGAGAGAGGAAGTTTTGGTCCACAAAGAGCTCACAATTTCAAGAGTTTTTCCAAACATCAGGTTTCTATAGTGCAGATTGAAATAAATGTTTAAAAGCCTGTTAATGGGCCCTTGGATTGTCTAAGATTAAGACCCAAAGTAGGTGGGAGAAGCCTGATGATGAGTTCTAATGTCTGAACCAAGCCTTCCTGCCCAGAAAAGAGTGAGCTGGGCTAGCCTCTAACCTCTGCCCACTCACTTCCTCCTCTTTCCATAGGTGGCTGATAAGTTTAACTATTTTTCTGTGCACGTAAGCAGATTCTCTTTTCTCTTTATGGTGGAAGAAAAAAATAGTAACAACAACCCCAAAAAGGAAATCGAGAAAAAAAGAGTAAGTAGTGAGACAGAAAGGACTTTAAGTCACCTTCTTCCTCTGACACAGTGTGCAGGGTTTACCCTTCAGGATAAACTTCAGACCAGGGTCTAGACACTTAGGTGTGTATCTAAAGTATGATAAGCATTGTTTGTAATGGCTTTTCCTGTCTGATTTTCTAAGAAAAGCCCCATTCCTCAATTCAGAAAGAGCACATCATATTTCACATACTGCCCTAGAAATCTTTTGTAGGGAAAATTTTATGCTTTGATGGAAAACAGTATTATCTAGATTATACCCTTTCAGGTTATGTGATCCTAATTATAGGATAGCCTTCTGACAACTCTGTAAATTATTAATAACTGATAGCAATGTAATATGATTCTTGTCTATTGACAAGCAAATTCTACCTGGTGGAGTTTCGAGTGACTTTTCTCCGCTGCTGAGGAAGAGCTGGTCTAGCCTCCATTCTTTCACTGTTGCTGATCTACAAATGCACCTGTTCTTGGGAGTCCTCTTTGAACTAGTTGTCATTATGATCTGTTCCCTTATCAATAACTTCGGTAAAATCTTTAACACATGTTCATTTGTATCTGTGTAAGAATGATGCTTTTTCCTTTTCATGAAAATTACCCTTTGATACTTTTGTCTAGTTTGCAGATTAGAGGTATACACCTGGCAAGCACCTCTGTCACCAGAGTCACTGTCAAGGTGTAGATAAACAGGGCGCTTGCCTTTCTTATTTCTATAGTTTAATCTCATCTTAATACTTACATTAAATATTAAATTTCATGTTGGCCCATGTTGGCACTCGGGGGAGCAGAGAGTAACAGTATCTTTATGGATTGGGGAAATATTTTTAAATAGCCCAAAGGCACACTGTTCTGCATAACAGCATAAAGGCAGCAATTACAGCATTCCAACAGCTTTCCTCTTCTATTATCTCCTGCTAATAAGCTTTGCAGAATCAAGGTTGGTTCTTCCTTGATGGCTTGAAATAAATCTTTCTCTCCTTTTATGTCATTCTTCCCATTTCTATTTTAAAAAATCAACAGATAAACATCACACCTGTTTGGGACATTTGCAGACCAAAATAATTGACCAAAGAAACAAAGTTTTAGAAAGTGAAAACTGTACACTTCTCTGAGAACATTAATGCAAAATGTTCTTTCTGCTTGACTGGCTGGAATGGAGCCTGATGTAGAAAGAGCATAACTCTATTACTCGATGATGGTTGCTTGGTATAATGCATTCTCTCTTGAAATAGATTTAAGAAGCTAATAGAATTAGTTGATTATAATTAGGGTTGATGGGATCAGCAGATTGAGGTGGGCACAATAAACCATTTCATTGAGTTCAGCAGGCTCTGCTGGCCTGTTTCTGTGTTCACCTGAGCCTTGGCATGGCACCCCAACCCACAGCACAACAGCCCTTATAAAAGCTACTTGCTATGTACAGTAGTGCCTGACACATAGTAGGAACACAATAAGTAGTTGTTGGCTAAATGAGTAAATGCAAATGGTCCTAACTAAAGAGGCATTTCTTCAAATATTTTTGAAAACAATAATGCTGCAATTCCCTGGAATACTACATGAATTTATATTATCTGTTTTATTAGGAGATGGAGTCCCTATCCCCAACTATTCTTAATCAATCAGTAAGCCTTATGTGTCCAGTAGGGTGCTTAAAAGTGCTAGGGATAAAGAAGCGTGTGCATGACAGCATATGGCCTCACAGAACTTACAGTCTAGTTGGAGAAAGAAAACTATCCAGCTATAGTAATGAAAGAACAATTAATTGTTTGCCTGGGATACTAATTTTAAGTATAATTGCCATGTACCGAAGAATGGCATCAAGGAACTGCTTCTAACAGAAAGTGACATTTGAGCTAGACTTTGCATGATGTGAAAGTTGGTTATTCCAGGCAAAGGATACGGAGTGAACAAAGGCAGGAAAAATGGAACAAGCATTGCACATAAGAAATTTAGGGGGGAAATGAGTCTTAGTATGAAAAACCCGGGTTGAGAAGGGATGTCAGATTATCTCAAGGGAAGGGGCAGAAGAGTCTGCATTTGGTGCAGAAGCCAATCAAGTCATTTTGGGTTTGGGAGTGAGAGGATAGCATAATGAAAATGTGACTTGTGTGAGATGGGCTAGAAGGGACAGTCTATGGAGAGAGTAAACATGGTGGGTAGTGACTAGAGCCTGGACCGCAGGTAGCATCACTGAAATTTAAAAATATATAGCAAATCCAAAAAATATTTTCACCTAACCAACAAGAAGACTTTAATAGTATAAACATTTATTGAGCATATCTATGCGTAAGGCACTGTGACAAGCACTTCAGGAAACCTTAAGATGAACAAGGCTGCCCTGTGTTTCACGAGCTTTACATCTGGAATGGGGACATAGACATATACTACTTAGTAGAGTACTGAGCAAAGTAGGCCCATACATGCTCCTTAAGAAAAATATTACAAGTAAGCAGAGGGGATAGGGATTTGTTTTATCTAAGGTAATTAGGCAGAGTTTCATGAAGTCTCAGCAGGATTGTGGAAAATTAAGACCAGAACAAAACAAGAAACATCACAGGCATGGCATATTTGAGAAATGAAGGCATAATTGAAATTTAGAGTATGAGATTGTTCCAGGAAGGAGGATGGGTAAGTAGGCAAGAAAGGCAAGGCACACAAAATTAGGGGAAGTCTAAATATCAAGGAGAAAATTTGGACTTTATCAGGAAAGCAATGGGGGAGTCAAAGAAGTTTTTAGCAGAGAAATTAATTGATCAAATCTATGCTTTATAATGATAATTCTAACCATGCATTGAAGGTGAACTATGGAAAAGAATTGGAAGAAGAAATTGATAAAGAGGTGATCATCTTGAAGTCAGTTCTACTACTTCAGATGAAGGTTGATAAAAGGTTGACAAGAAGCTGTGAAAATTGGCACAACAGAGGAAGCAATTTAAGAATCTTTGCAGAAGTAGAATCTCAAAAGCCTGACTATTAGCTAGATATAAAATTGAGTGGTGAAAATTTGCAGACCATGTAACTAAGAATTCTTATTTGTATAGGTGGATGGATGGTAGTGTCATGAACTGAGATTGGGAATATGGAATTAGAGCAGGTTTGGGGTGTATGATAATGAATTCTACTTTGGAATATTGAATTTGAGGTGCTGATAGATCTAGTTATTGAATTGGCCAAAAAGCAAATGAAAATATTTGCTTAGAACCTAGAAGAAAATTCAAAACTACAGATGTAGATGTGAGTTTTAGCCACAGAGAGGTGTTAATATTGACTCTCTGGCAATTAATGAGATTACTCAAGAATGAGAGCATAGTAAACATGGGTTAAGGATTGAGCCTTGGAAATGAGAACAAGAGGAGAAGCCATTGAAGGAGCTGGAGAAGGAGTTAGTATAAGAACAAATGGCAGTGGTGTTAGTAAAGGCAGATGGAGATAGGCTTTCTGAGTGAAGGATGAAGATCATGTATACTGCTGAGTTAGGATCAGGACTGAGTAATATCATTGGATATAGCATTCAGGAAGCCAGTGGTAATTTTAGTGAAATGTCATTTTAAGTACACATGTGTGGGTGGAGGTCAAATTCCACCAGGGGGCAAAAGAATGGTAGCAAAGCAAGAGAAGCATTAGGAGCACAATTAGTTCTTTAAAGTATTTAGTATTAAAAGAAAAAAAGGTGGGCCATGCTGGCTTGCAGGGGAAACAGATTTGGCAAGGAGAACTTGGAGCACATTTATAGAAATAAAGGAAGAAATCACTGGGAAAAAAAGAGATTAAAATATAGTAGAGATGGGAGATGCAAAAAAAGGTAAGGATACTATCAAGTAAACTCAAGGATTTACCGTAGGGAAAAAAAATTATTTTCCCTTTCAGGCAGGTTAGACTAACCTAATTTACTATTTTAACAGTGTTATTGGACTCTTAGATAAAATTATAAAAATTATGTACAGGGAGCCAAAAGTTAGTAGCTCAGGTATATGCTGCCTGCAACCCACTGCTTGAACATACTTCATCCAGTTTTGTACGTTCTGCATTTAGTTTTGTATGTTCCTGAGACTTGGCTCCTCTTCCCCAAGTAAGTCTATTGGATTGTCAATCTTATTTATATTTTTGGGAACCACTTCTGAGATCACTTTGAACTCCATGATCTTCCAGTTGCCAGTTAATCCTCTTCTCCCTCTTTGCCCAGCAAAGACCTTTATGAGCCCACTCTGGGCCCACTTTTCCTGGATGGGATTGCAGAGCTGAGGAGTCAATGCTGAAATGAACTCTTTGGGAACTGAAGAGTTCAAGCAAAAGCTTGATGATCCCAATGGCAAAAAATCCCTCCAATTCTTAAATATTTGAGTTCGTTTGACAAGGAGAGAGAAATGAAAAAGAGTTTGGTTCAATTATGTTGTATTTATGTGACCTTGGGACATCCAAGTACAGATGTTCTTTAGGCAGTTGGAAGTATGGCATTGATGTCCTGATAAGAAGTTTCAAATTTCTTTTATAAATCTGACCATCAAAATCAATCATACATACATGGGTGATTTAGGGGTGGGACACATATAACTAAACACGCTTGGCCAAGTGGTTAGGGCATCTGTCTACTACATGGGAGGTCCACGGTTCAAACCCCGGGCCTCCTTGACCCGTGTGGAGCTGGCCCAGGTGCAGTGCTGATGCACGCGAGGAGTGCCGTGCCATGCAGAGGTGTCCCCCGCGTAGGGGAGCTCCACGCGCAAGGAGTGTGCCCCATAAGGAAAGCCACCCAGTGTGAAAGAAAGCGCAGCCTGCCTAAGAATGGCGCTGCCCACACAGAGAGCTGATACAAGAAGATGATGTAGCAAAAAGAAACACAGATCCCCATGCCACTGACAACAGAAGCAGAAAAAGAAGACAACGCAGCAAATAGACACAGAGAACAGACAACCAGGGCGGGGCGGGGGGAATGGGGAGAGAAATAAATAAATCTTTAAAAACATAAAAAAATAAAAAAATAAACACACATACATGCAGATATATAATTTTTGCCTCCATCCACATATTTCTCATTATCTTATTCTTACATCTATGTGTCACTTTCATATGTGGCCAAATTAAGCTTTCAAAGCTTCATCTATTCTCTCCAAGCAAAGAGTATATTGAGTGCTTAATTAATTCTTTCTTCTGGAGGTGACAAGTTGCTTCCAAACAACTTTATAATGCACTCAATTTAAATAAGCAAGTTTTCAAATAGTCTACAACTTTCTGCCAAGAGCTGTGGTTGAGTGTGTACAGCCTGTGCCCAGCATCCAGCATCCAGGCTAAGGGAAAGCAGAGCCTGTTAAAAGGTTCTGGGAAGCTTGTAGATTACCTTGTAAGACCCAATTTTTCATCTTTAGGGTGCTTCATTTAAAAACAGCCAGACCCATGGAACATCCTTGAACTTCCTTTACAACTTTTGTTTCCACTTATTGGCATAAGTCTAAGTCATTAGGAATCTTCACTCCACAAAGACTGTGAAGAGTTGACTGAAATGGAGCAATTAAAAGTTTATATTGTTATGAATGTTGAATTGAGACATTTAAGGACTCTGTGGAAATTAGCAGATTTGATACATTCAGGAACTCCTCCTGACTAGGCATATGGCCTAGTGTTCCTCTTATACAAAGTTAGCCTCATGTCAGTTGAATGTGGTAAGAACAAACTATGAAATTTGGCTGTGCTAGATTCACCAATACAACCAAAGTTGCTTCAGAATTACTGAGTCTTGTAAGTCATAGAGTCTCAAAGCAAACATTTTGCCCCTCTAGGTAAATACTCTCTACTGGCCAAATGCCTCCAGAAGTAGTCATTAAGAGCTTGGTTTCTGGGGCTTCCAATTGACCAAGATGGCAGTGTGAGACACTCCAGGAGCTGATCTTCCACAGAGTCTTTGAACAACTAGCATATACTTGCAGAGCTATCTTCCTCAGAACTCCAGAAAACAGTTAAAGGGTTGCAGTAATGGGCAAATGCTGGATCAAGAAAATGCGGGTTTAAAAATGCTAAGAGAAACTTGTGGCACCCTTGCTGGCCTCTCTTCTTTTCCTCCCCGGTGCAATGTGGAGCCAGACTGTGGTTCCATCGTGGGTCTGAAAGGAGCAGGGTAACCCCTATGTGCATACTGGGGTGCCTATATGTTGCTGCCAATCTATAAGTGGCAACCCAAAGGACTGAGCCAAGAAACTTGTCTCAGGTTTATCCTCCCAGAACTAACCCTGAAGCAGCTTGAAGACAGCTAAAGCAGTATAAGAAACAGTATAAGTCAAAGTCATCCAGGGCAAAGGATTATCTGCTTTAAGTTATAAAATAGAGCATCAGGGAAGGAAGAGAATAATGTCTATTTCATAGGGAGTAGAGGGGGCATTTGAATTCCTGTAAACAGGGAATTCCTAAAGCCACAATCTGCACAATACTGCACATTAGATTCAGGCTGTTCTTCTACATAGAAAGGCTAAACTCTGAAGGAGAGAACTAGACAACACAGAACCAGTTAGCAAAGACTGTGAAAGGTGTTTGTTTGTTTGTTTGTTTTTGCTTTGGTTTGTTTATTTCAGTTAGTTCCTGGCACTTAAGGAAATCTCTGTCATATCACTAGCTAGATACAAACTTAAAGCATAGATAACTCAGAGACTAAATACCAGAGTTTCAAAATATTAAAATGCACAGTTTGCTGCAAAAGTTTACAAGACACACACACAAAAAACGGGAAATGATGGCCCACCATGAAAAAAGAACAAGATAAAAATCCAGAAACTAACAATGGAGAAGACCAGACTTTGGACATCCTGGGAAAAGACTTTTAAAAAGTGATCCTCAATCTGCTCAAGGAGATAAAGAAAAAAGTAGAAATATTTAAAGTATATCAGAGAAACAATGAATGAACAATATGAAGATCTCAATAAAGAGAGAGAAATTTAAAAAAAGAACCACACAGAAATAATGGAATTGAAATTCATAATAACTGAAATGAAAAATCCCACAGAAGGTTTCTAGCAAATCAGAGCTGCCACAAGGAAGAATCAGTGAATTGAAAAATAAAAGAAATATAAATTATTCAGGCCAAGGAGCAGAAAGGAAACAGAATTTAAAAAGCAAACAGAGCCTCAGAGACCCGTGGGACACCATCAAACATGCCAATACACGCACTGAAAGGAGGGAACACTCCCTAACTCGTTCTGTGAGGCCAATATCATCCTAATTCCAAAGCCAGAAGATACCAGAAGAAAAGAAAAATTACCAACCAATATTCCTTATGAATATAGGTATAAAAATCCTCAACAAAATACTTGCAAACCAAATCAAGCAGCACTTTAAAATAATTATACTCTATGATCAAGTGGGACTTATCCCAGGTATTCAAAGGTGGTTCAGCATTTCTTTTAACATAAGAAAACTATTACAATTAATATAATACACCACATTAACAGAATGAAGGCAAAATACCACACGACCACCTCAGCTGACACAGAAAAAGCATTTGACCAAATTCAGCACTTTTCTTGATGACAACACTTTAAAATTAGGAATAGAAGGTAACTTCCTCAACATGATAAAGAGCATATCTGAAAAACCCACCATTAAGATCAAACTCAATGGTGAAAGAATGAAAGCTTTCCCTCTAAGTTCAGAAACAAGATAAGGATGCCTACTGTCACCACTGTTATTCAACAATATACTGGAAATTCTAGCTAGAGAAATTAGACAAGAAAAAGAAATAAAGACATCCAAGTTGGAAAGGAAGAAGTAAAAGTTTCCCTATTTCCTGATGACATGATCCTATTTAGAAAATATCCTGAAAAATCCACAGCAATGCTACCAGAGCTAATAAACAAATTTAGCAAAGTGGCAGGGTATAAGAACAACATGCAAAAATCTGTAGTGTTTCTATATACTAGTAATGAACAATCTGAATAGGAAATCAAGAAAAAAATTCCATTTACAACTGCAACTGAAAGAATCAGGAATAAATTTAGCCAAGAATGTAAAGGGCTCATACATGGAAAACTATAAAATAAAACATTGCTAAATTAATAAAGACCTAAATAAATGGTAGGACATTCTGTGTTCATGGATTGGAAGGCTAAGTATTGTTAAGATAGCAATTCTACTGAAAGTGATATACAGATTCAACACTCTCCCAATCAAAATTCCAACAGCCTTCTTTGCAGAAATGGAAAAGCCAATCATCAAATTTTTAAGGAAAGGTAAGGAGCCTCAAATAGCCAAAAATGTCTTTAAAAAGAAGGATGAAGTTGTAGGACTCTTCAAAAATTTTAAACTTATTTTAAAGTTTCCCAATTTTAAAACTTATTAAAAAGCTACAATAGTGAAAACAGCATTGTAATGGCACAAGGACAAACTTATAGACCAGTGGATTTGAATTGACAGTTCAGAAATAATCCTTCACACCTATGGCCAATTGGTTTTTGACAAGGGTGCCAAGTCTTTTCAATTGGACAGTTAGGAAAGAAAAAATGATTCAAATGGTGCTGTGAAAACTGGAAATTAATATGCAAAAGAATGAACTTGGACCCCTACCTCATACCACATAAAAAATTAACACAAGTTGATCAAATACCTAAATATAAGAACCAAAGCTATAAAACTCCTAGAAGAAAATAGAAAAGCATCTTCAAAACTTTGTGTTAGGCAACAGTTTCTTAGACTTTACACCAAAAGCACAAGCAATCAAAGGAAAAATAGATAAATAGGGAGCAGATGTGGCTCAAATGGTTGAGCACCGACTTCCCACATGTGAGGTCCAGCGTTCAGTCCCCAGTGCCTCCTAAAAACAAACAAACAGCAAGCAAACAAATGGAAAAAACAACTCAGGGGAGTCAATGTGATCAGTGATTGAGCACCAGCTTCCCACATACAAAGTCTTGGGTTCAAGCCCTGATACCTCAAAATAGAAATAAATAAACAGGCCCTCATCAAAATTAAAACACTTTTGCACATCAAAGCACTTTACCACAAAAGTAAAAAGGCAACCTACAGAATGGGAGAAAATATTTATAAATCACATATCCAATATGTGCTCAATATCTAGAAAATATAAAGAATATAGCCCAAAGAATTGAAAGCAGGAATTTGAACAGGTATTTATTTGCACACTTGTGTTTACTGTGGCATTATTCACAATTACCAAACAATGGAAGCAACCCATGTGTTCATTAACAGATGAATGGATAAACTATACACACATACACACAGACACACACAATAGAATATTGTTTGCTATCAAAAGGATTGAAGTTCTGATACCTATGACAACATGGATGAACCTTGAAGATCCAATGTTGAGTGAAATCAGTCAGACACAAAAGGACAAATAGTATATGATCTTACTGGTGGGAGATAATTAGAATATGGAAATTCATAGAGTCAGAAACTAGAGTACACATTACCACAGGCTAGATTTGGGGTAGGGAGTGGGCTCTTAATGCTTAATTGGTATAGAATTTCTGTTTGGGATGATGGAAAAGTTTTGGTAATGTATGGTTATGATGGTAGCACAACATTGTGAATATAGCTAACATGACTGAATTTCATATTTGAATGTGGTTAAAAAGGGAAAATTTAATAGAAAAAAAAATTTTTTAAAGCATAGGATAGTCCAGCACAAAGAGGGAACCCTAAAATAAACTAAGAACTATAGTTAGTAGCATAATTATAATAATTTTGTTTCATTGATTGTGACAAAGTAATATACTACTTCAAAGTGTTAAAAAGGAAAACTGTGTATAACAGGGGGACTCTGTATCTGTCCTTATGATTATTTTATAAACCTAATTTTTAAAAAAATTTAAAAATAGCTTTTGCTACTAAAGTGCTTGTATTCATTATCGTTCTGTCCTTCACTAGCCATGTGGCCTTGGGCAGGTTGTTTAACCTTAAAGTCTTGATTTTGCCTTCTGTATCATCACGTGTGGGATTTCTTCTGTTTCCCCCTCCATAGAACCACTTACCACCTTTCTCCATCCTTTGATCACTCCAGGAGGCTGACACTGAGAGGATGGCCATTTAATTCATTGCCCAAAATGGGGCACTTGGGAGTAAAAGGAGGGACTATTAATTTTTTTTTTTTTCCTGTGTGGGAAAGGATGATCTTGAGCCTGTGGGGAGCAAGCAGGCTCTTGACTTCTCAAAGTCCACATCTTTTTGCCTCCAATTCTTACATGTCCAAGGACAGGAAACCACTGACACACCTTTGCAGGAGGGTTATTAATATTTATGTCAGCAAACTGGTAACACTGGTATTCTCCCAGGCAAATGGGCTACTTCAGTGGGCTCCCTAACCCTCTTGTTTCCAATTGCCTGGCAAGAAATTGGAAAAAGGGGAAAGAATGTAGGAAGGGGAAAAATACCTTGGTTTCCTCTCTGTGGTCTTCCCAAAGGCTGGCTAAGTCCTTCAACCAAAAGCTTTAAGAGCAGCTCTCTCCTGGTTCTAGTTAACACCTTCTTTCCCTCACCATTTTAAGCAAAATGGTGGATAACTATGCCCATTTTTAGGAGCCTCAGGGTACTGCTTTATCCTTTGTGGTTTCCCTGTTCCATGGCCACAACTTTGTAAATAGCTCCTGTATTAACTTTTTCTCAAATCATCCACATTTGAGTGTGCTGTTTGTTTATTGCCAGGACCCTAACTGATACAAGTATGTGTAGAAATTTTACCTCCTTCTTGGGCTTCTTGATTGAGGTCATCCATGGAAAATACATTTAATGGTTAAAAGCTAGCAAATACAAATTAGCTACTATAGCCCTTTGCACTTTGCAAAGCACCTTTGCATCCTTCATCTCATTTGGTCTGCAGAACAAATATGAGAGGAAGATAGAATTATATTCCTACTTAAAAGATGAAAAAATTAAAGCTAATTCAGGTAAATGACTTCTCCAAGGTTAAAGCTGTGAATAGTAGATTTGAGATTTGAACCCAAAGTCATGCTCTTCTTAGTTCACTTCATTCTTAAAATGTTCCTAAGAAAATCTCATTAGAAAGCTCTTCAACCTTTTCAGGTTTATTTATAATATTTAAGCATCATCACAAATGCTGCAATCATGTGGAGTTCCTGTATATTTCTAATACTGAAAAAAAGATTAGCTTATTGGGGTAGAAAACAGGCAAGATGTGAAGCAAAGGAGAAGAAGAATTATTTCAGTGGTAAATTCCAAATGACCCCAGTCTCATTTGCGCACCAATAAATTAGGATGCGTAAATTAGGGCCACCCCCAAAATGCCTGCCAAGTATTTCTGGAAATCCTTGAAGTGGGTTTTAGAAGCCAGGCATTAGCCCAAGTCACTAAAGAACTCTGTTCGGTTTCTCCTCCATTACTCTTGCTCTTTCTTCTTGACATCACTAACCTAAAGCTGCTTAGAGGAGTCTTATCACTGCCGTGCTGGTGGTGCCATCATAAAATGGCCAAAGTCTGCTCCCAACATCTCTTTGTCCAACTGTTCCTTATGTTTCCAATCTTTGAAGAATTGAGAGAAGAGCCTCCTCCTTTGTCTGAACCACATCTGGTCAGCTGGATCTTGAAGCAAAAATCACTGTGTCAGCATTTCACAAGCCTTCAAGAACCACTCCGCCTCCATCAGTTTCTGTTCCCCATCTCTCAGCCACAGGGACACAAACTCTGTCCAAGAGACTGGATAAGACTCCACCCCATCCCCTCTTTCCCCCTCTCCATACAGACTCTTCTTAGTCCCAATATTCCTCATTCCTTTACAACCCAGAAATCCCCAATGCATGACAATTAGTGGAGTCAGACCCTGGGCAAGTGACACAAAATACCAGCACCTGTGCCCCAGCTCAGCAAACCCCAAATGTCCTGGTACAGTAGATGTTATTTAAGGTTTATTGTTTTGTAGAGGGCAAAAGCATAAACGCTTAAAACAGAAAATCTCCCTAACTAGCCTTCTTAGCAGAATAAATACATGAGTTACTGTAGCAAGGGTCTCTAGTCCCTGAGAATCATATTGGCCTTCTTGCCCCAAAGACCACACAGCATTTAGAGACAGCAAACAAAGCAGGAATTTAGAAACTGTATTCACACTTGTCTCTGCTGTTTATTGACTTGATGTTTGGCTTTGGGCAAGTTACTTAACTTTCCTATGTTTTGGGTTCCTCATTTGGAAACAAAAAAAGAACTAAAAATACTTACCTTCCTCATGGGGGGTGTTAGGCGGATTAACTAATTAATGATGGGAAAGTTCCATATAAATGCTAAGTAGTCTTATTATTCTTCCAGCAGCAGCCTCCTGGTGTGTGCTCAGTGGTGCTGCATAAAACCCTTTGTTACTCAGCCCTCCCTGGCTCCTCTACCTGCTACCCAACTCACCTGGACCAGAGCCTAGTTTTCAGGCTGCCAGGACAAAACTCCCTTCTCCCCGCCACAAGAGTGACATTGTGAACCCCAGGCCTCACATCGACCTTTCCCAACTTATCCACTGTCAGAAAGGAAAGTGTCAGCTGCTCATCTGACAGCAAGTGCCACCTTACAGCAGCGCAGTGGCACACCATCAGTAATTTAATCCATTCTTAGACACCATCACTTGTCTGAGTTAATGTCAAGGAAATAAGTCGATTTGCTATCTGTCCACAAATATGTTTGACCTGTACATCCAACACACAAGCACACACACACAAACACACCAACTCACAAACACAAATACATCAACACACACCAACAAGATATTCCCCACTCTGGCAATACCTAAATGTGCAGGTCGGGACAGTATAAGTCACTGAAATAGTTACATTCACTAATGAGGAAAGCCACAGGGTAGTTCATCCAAAAGCCAAAAAAATCCAAATGTTATTAATATTTGCATTTGAGATGTAATACATGACTCTCTTAGTAACTTATGTTTTGCTTGGACTACTGTTCAAATCTGCTTGCCTTCCCTGGGCACATACGAGCTGTCAGGTGGCCAGCCTTCCTGTTTCCATGTCTGTGCTTTATCTAGTCCCTTTGCTCCAAACACTTTCCTCACAGCTTTTTATTATTTTTTTAAATCTTATTCTTTCTTGATGATCTGGCTCAAATCCCCTGTCCTCTAGAAGTGCATCCCAACTGTCCCAGACTTCAATATTGCCCTGCTCTACATTTCCTTAATACTGAGTGCCACTCATTTGAGTCTTAATATTTTCCACTTCATATTGCTATTTGCCTTTTGCAAATGTATCCCAGATGTTCATAAAGGTCTCTTGGTACTTTTAGGTCTGAAATAGCATCAATTTTAAACTCCATTTAATACCTAGTGGAAATCCATAGCCCTCCCCAAGATTTCCTCAAAGTCCTTTAGGGACTTACATTCCACATGGTCACCTCTGACTGTGGGCTTATACCCCTTTAGAAATATTTCAGGTCATAAATCATCTTATTGCCCCAAGGTACTGTCTTTGTTCTGTTTTGGAGTCACCTAAATAAAAAAATCAGCTCTTTCTCTAGTTCCCAGAGAACCCTTCCTTCATGAAAGCATTCTCAATGAGATAGCTGTTTTGGAAGAACTGGGGATAATGGAGAAGGGACGCACCTCACAGTAACACAAACAGCTTCAAAGTGAATACAATTCATCCCAGTTCCTTCAGTCATCTCACCACCAGGGACTTTTTATTGGCTAGGCCCTGTTACCAGCTTCACACAATCTGAGACCTCTCTTTACTCACCACTCTTTCCTTTTGTTTTTTCACAAACAGAACAAACTTTCTCTCATTTTCTCATGCAGAGTGCCTAAGCCTCTTAATTGTGTTGCTTTGGTTCCTGGATACTCCTGCCACCCAGGTCTCACCTTCTAACCCAAAATACTGAGGTATTTCCCCAAAAAGACAATTCCTTCCCAAGAGGAATTTCATACCAACTGCTAAGATGCCGTTATTTCACACTTTTACATATACGCCCTCCCTCTTCAGCTACATTATTAGATCTTCTAAACCAGACCACTTCTCATCCTTTACTTATATTCCCAGTGCTTGGTACAAAGTAGTGTCCACTAAGGCTTACTGATGATGGTGATGTCCACTGCATACAGAGCCCTGTGCTTGGGATTGGGTAACCCAGACATAAATGATGCTCATTGTCTGATACGAGTGAAGAATTCAGGCATGATGATGACAATGATGGTGATGAGGATGATGATATTGGTGTTTGAACCAGAAGGTAGAAGAAATGGGAAAGGATCTATGTGCTCTCAAGTTGGGAGGAATTGAAGATTGCCTTGTGTAATCCACTACCTGAAGTTTGTACAATGATCATTAGGAGTAAATTATATTTAGTAGATCTATAGAATTGTCTTCAAAGTATAGGTTTTCCTATAATGAAATCTGATGACCAAATATTAGTCAGAAATTATGATGATTTCTTTCTATGAAGTTTACCATTTCCAACATTTTAACATTTTATTTCAATAGTTCAATCAATAATTGAAATCTAGACATATATTTAAATAGTAATATTACAAGTTCCTACTAAGTATCTCTCTACTCAAGAAATAAAACAGTAATGATGCATTTAAGGCCCTCTGGTACCTCTCCCTCATTCTATTCTGCCTTCTGTCCATCAGAGATAACCAATCTGTGACTATTTAACTTAAATTTTCTATTTGTGCTTTCCTAGATCACACTACAATAAAAACTTGTACCACAGATTCTCCTGGAGACAGATGTGGCTACAGATTCTTAGTCTTTTTTTTTTTAACCCCCTACTACCAAGGTCAAGATGAATTCCTAGTTGTTTCCGTTCACAGGTGGTAGGTTTTGTGCTAGTCCACTACCCCGCCCCCCTTTCATTGAGGGTAACTGTTCATGGGTTCTGGCTTTATAATGGGTTATCAATTCCAGCTCCCCTCCATGTGTGGGCTGAAAGCCTCCTTGGCTCCTGGGACTGAGGGGCCATTAAAACATTAGATCAGGGAAGTGGACTTGGCCCAGTGGTTAGGGTGTCCGCCTACCACATGGGAGGTCTGCGGTTCAAAACCCGGGCTTCCTTGACCCACATGGAGGTGGCCCATGTGCAGTGTCTATGCGCACAAGGAGTACCCTGCCATGCAGGGGTGTCCCCTGCACAGGGGAGCCCACGCGCAAGGAGTGCGCCCCGTAAGGAGAGCCACCCAGCATGAAAGTGCAGCCTGCCCAAGAATGGTGCCACACACAAGGAGAGCTGACAAAACAAGATGACGTAACAAAAAGAAACACAGATTCCTGTGCCGCTGACAACAACAGAAGCAGACAAAGAACACGCAGCAATAGACACAGAGAACTGACAGCTGGGGTCGGGGGAGAAGGGGAGAGAAATAAATAAATAAATAAATCTTTAAAAAACAAAAATATTAAATCCTGGGAAACAGCTGTGTCTCAAGCAATTGACTCCATTTTACCATATAGAGGACCCAGGTTCAATCCCTGGGACCTCCTGGTAAAAAAAGAAAAAGGTGCCCCAGACATGTGTGGAGAGGTGCAGGCCTCCTCACCGCAAAGCAGTGCAACCAAAAAGACAATGATGCAATCAGATGGAAAAAAATACAACAACAACAAAAAAGTCCCTTAGTTACTCACGCTCCCCTCCTTGGCTCCATTTCTTCTCCTACAGGGAATCAGAAGCTCCCTCTTCAGTTTACATTTGTGACTCCCAGCTCCCTGCTTATTTCTGGCCTCAGGGAATTTCTTTTCTTGTGAGTTTTGCTCTAAATTTAAAAGGATGTTTGGTATTTTTTATTCAGGATTTTTATCCCTCCATATTATCAGAAATATAACTTCAACAGGTAAACAGAAAAATGGAAAAGATAATTTCAAATAAAAAAATATGTATTAATGATTACTCAGAGTAACTACATGACTCCCAAGAAGAATTCTGACTCTCAAGGGGAACAAGGCCATTTTCCTCCCCACCCCTATCATTTACCAAGCTGCGCCCACCTAGCTTTCTCTACCTTCCCCGTAGCAACAAGGACTTTCAACTTGGCTGTTACCTCTGCCTGGAACTCTGTCCCAGATACTTGTTTTATATTATCATTTAGGTCTCAGGTCAAATGTTTCCCCAACAGAGAGGTTCCTGCTGATCATTCTATCCAAAGTGGACTACTTACTTCTTATCCTTCATCCTGTGTTATTGTATTTCTCCTTATTTGAAAGTATTTTTCCCATTTTTCTACTTATTTATTGAATGTCACTTCCATCTTCCATAATTTAAGATCTTTGAGAGATGGGACGTTGACTATCTAGTTCATATGTGCCTGCAATTTGCACTTGGGAGGCATTCAATAATTATTTATGATCTGAATTAATTAATTAAGTCTATATATATATAGGTCACAGAAGATTCAGCAATGAAATATTTTACATTTCATTCTGAATGCTTTAATGTCTTTTTGGAAGATGGGACTTTGAAACAACTCTAGATTGTCAAGCAATTAGCTACATGGCAAGCAAAAGGTATTATGTTGAATGAATGGATGAATGAAGGAATAAAAAGGTAAAAAGAATGGGATTATTTTAAGCAGGTTAAAAATAATTCTGCATGTATGACTCTAAGGTGATGAATCTGCCTAATACAACATCTTCCTCCTAAAAGCAATTTTAGAATCATTCTACATAATCAAGTAAAGATAACCACCAAATAGTTCAGTGGAATTTACCAGAAAGTAAAACGCTGTAAGGTAATGAAGTAGAAAATTTATGAACAAAGGAGAAAACATTTCAGTCACATTAGTCCTTGTCCAGAAGTCAAACATGAAAGAGAAAAATAAGGATTTTAAGGTCACAAGAAGGGGTTGAAAATTTTTGACTTGCCAGTTCATTCATTCATTTAACAAGTATTTATCAATACTGAAAATACATGCAGGCAGGGGATAGCAACATGACCAAGAAGTGTAGAGGCATCTATTTCATCCATGTATCCTACACTTGAACTCTCTTACACACAGTCGTTCTCAAACTTGACTGCACTCTTAAATTATCTGGGGACTTTTTAAAAAATCCTCAAGCTCAGACTGAACCTTAGACAAATTAAGTCAGAATCAGAATTGGTTGGGTGCCCAAGCAACATTAGTTTTTCCAGTTCCCCAGGTAATTTTGAAGTACAGCCAAAGTGGAGATTCACTTCTCTATCACATTCCCACCAAATGGTTGTCTACCATGGACTTGAATATTCTCCTACTTTAAACTCCATGAGGAAGATTTTGCATCCTTTCCAGCACTGTTGCATCCTCAATATTTATAGCACAGAGCCCAAGATCTTGTGCGCATTAAACAATTATTGAGGAAATGAGTGAAAAGTTTTGATTACTCCAAAGGCATTGCATAGAATCTTGGGTAGTGTTCATTCATAGAAAGACATTCCTTATCATTTTAGGGACTCATCTTACCTCACTTCTGGTTTCCATGTAAATTGTTTCTGTAAAACACACTCCTGGATTCTCTCTACTCCTTTATTGACCCTATATCTGAGGAGGAAAATGGCTTTTCTGATTGCTATATTTGGGATGAAAAAGAGGCATGACTGGCTAAACCCTGTTTTTCATACTCTTGGGAGGGAGAGCTGGGAACACATGGGGAACACACTACTACCTTTGGGAATGCTGCCTGTTACAGTTTGAATTTGGTGAATCCCAAAATGAGATTATGCTTTTGAACTAATCTATTCCTGTGGGTGTGCGGCCCTTTTGATTGGACTGTCAGTGAGGCATGAGCCAGGTAGGGTCCTTGCCTTCTTGCCGGGTCTAATAAGAGGAGACAGACAGACAGACAGACATACACAAATACACACACACACACACACACACTAAGAATGGAAGCTGCCATATTTGATACAGCCATGTGAAAGAAAGGACTCCAATTTTACCTGCAGCTGAGCTCAAGGAGAGATGCCCCTAGAGGCTCAAGGAGCTGAGGCCTAGAGAGAGATGACTGATCAGCCACAGCTAAGTTCAGGGGGAAAGTAGAATGAAAAAGGCAAACCTGCTGTCTTTCCTGATGACCATGTGGCCAGATACTAGGATTACCAGTAGCTGACTTTGGTGAGAAAGCATCTTTGACAGTGCTTTGAATTGAACATTTCATGGCCTCAGAACTGTAAGCTTTTACCCTAAATAAAATCTCCATGATAAAAGCCATCCCACTTCTGGTACTTTGCATTTGCAGCCCTGTGGCAAATTAAGGTAGCAATTGGTACTAGGAAAGTGAGGTGCCACTGCTTGCAATTACCAAAAATGTTAGAACAAATTTATAAATGGGTAAGATAATTTTTGGAGGATTTGTGAGATGATTGATAGAAAAGTCCTAGACTGCTTTGAATAGACTGTTGATAAAAATATGGATGCTAAAGATAGTTTCGATAAGGCCTTAGAAGAAATGATAAGTGTGATATTGGAAACTGGAGGAAAGGTGATCTTTGTTTTAAAGTTGCAGAGAACTTGGCAAAATTGACTCCTGATGTTAGATGGAAGGCAGAATTTGAAAATGATGAGCTTTGACATTTAGCTGAGGAGATTTCCAAATTAAATGTGGAAAATGAGGCCTGGCTTCTCCTTGCAACTTCTAGTAAAACACAAGAGGAAAGAGATAAGCTGAGAACTAAAATGCTAGGCACAAGGAAATCAGAAATGGATGGTTTGGGAAATTCCAAGCTTCCAGAAACTAAGCCCCCAGAGGGGTAGTGACCTGTGTGAGAATTTGACTGAACTTGGAAACAGGCAGTCATTTTGTCACAAGTCAGGATTGGAAATACAGTTATCCAGAAAGGACTTGTGGAAAAGCTTACTGTCTATTGGCTTGGACCCCTGGTTCCGGCATGCTAAACCAACAAGTTTTTTGTGAGACCTATATGAATGAAACCACTGTCAGCCTGGACTGAAAAAGGATAGGAAGGGGAGAGACTAAAGGAAAAACAGCTACAAGAGGAAAACCTGGGAAACTGAGGTCTGGACTATGGACATCTTTTCAGGCCAGGACTGGGACCCCACCCACGTCTGCAGAAAGGGTGAGTTGGGTTTTCCCCAAGAGAAAAGAGGAAAGGAAGAGGGTGGGTTTTCCACTCATTGTTCAGGGAAAGTTTGGTTTCTCCAAGACCAGATAGAGGGAGAAGATTTCCCAAAGATTAGAAAAAGTTAGGTCACCACTCCATTGTTCTGAGGGTTTTGGGCCTGTGAGCCAAATATTAGGGAGAATGTTGCCACCACCTTATTGTACTAAGGGAGTTGAGACTGTCCCCCAGTGAGTGGGGAAAGTATGACCATCACTCCAATGTTCTTGGAGGGTAAGGACTGGAGTTCAGCTACCACCCACCTGCTTGATGAAGGTGGAACCAAGAAAATGGTCATTGGGCAAGTCTGTGAAAGTGGTCGGCCCCGAAGAGGACCTGAGGAGAAGAAAATATCTTTCCATATATGACCCTCAGACTTTGAAATCTAATGGACTATGCCCTGCAGGTTTTCATAACTGTCTAGGACCTATGATGCCTGTTTTCCTTCCAATTTCTTCTTATGTTAATGCAAATGTTTATTTTCTGTCTGTCTCTCCTTTGTATATTGGAAACAGATACTTTGTTTTCTAAGTTTTACAGGCCTACAGCCAGAAGAGAATGTTACCCCAAGACAAACTGCATGCCTTTAACGGATTTCAATGAGATTTTTTTACTTAGCATTTTTACTAGAATGATTTAAGGGTTTTGGAATACTGTGATGTAAAGAATGTATTTTGCATATGGAAAGAACGTGTTTTGTGGTATTCAGAGTGTGTAGTGGGACAGTTTGAATTTGGTATGAATCCCCCCCAAAAAATTATGTTTTTAAACTAATCCATTCCTGTGGGTGTGAGACCTTTTTGATTGGACTACATCAGTGAGGCATGAGCTCTTGGGACTCTGCCCTCTTGCTCGGTCTGATATAAATGGAGACAAAGAGAGAGATGCTCACAAGGGAGACAGGAAGCTACCATATTTGATACAGCCATTTGAAAGAAAGGACTCCAAGTTTACCCACAGTTGAGTTCAAGGAGAGTAGCCCCAAGGCGCTCAAAGATCTAAGGCCCAGGGAGAGATGACTGATCAGCCACAGCTGCGTTCAAACAGAAAGTAGAGTGAGACCGGGAGATCCACTGTCTTGCCTGATCTCCATGTGGCAGGACAATAGGATCACCAATAGCTGACTTGGATGAGAAAGCATCTCTGATGGTGCTTTGATTTGGACATTTCATGACCTCAGAACTGTAAGTTTTCACCCTAAATAAAATCCCCATTATAAAACCCAACCCATTTCTGTTACTTTGCATTGGCAGCCCCATGGCAAGCTAAGACCTTGTGGAAGTTCACCCTTGTCCAATGCTGTCTGTGAAGAGAAACCTACCTGAAAACAGATATCAGGCCCATTTGGCTTTTACACTTAGACTATCCTACCAATTGAACTCCATCATTAATAAAGATAATGGCTTAAACTCTATCTGCCACTCCTTCAAAAACCTCATAACTCAAATATTAAAGTACTGTTTATTAGGGGCTATCTCTCAATTGCTAACATGTATAACTGAGCTGAATCTTCCATCTAAGATGTTAAATCTTCTGGTATTTATGCTACATTTTGGGCTTAAAAGAAAAAAAACAATTCCCATCAGAAAACCTTTCCAAAATTAACAATGGCTACCACATTCCCCTCTTGAATTTTCTTTTTCCTTAATAAAGTTACATTATTCTAGATCCTTCAATAATATGTTTGGAATGCTTCTCATAATCTAAACTCCTTATAAGGTACTTTTTACTTCTTTTCTGTTCTTCAACTATGCTGCCTAGCAATGTATCCTATGGTCTCTTTCAACATGTGAAATGTGAAAAAGACATTTATTTATTCTTGAGTAAAACTGTCATATTTTAAACTAGATTGGAAGCGCTAAGTGTGTGTATCTCTATATTTTGTGCCAGTATGTTTATATGTTTGAATATTTTCCTAAATAAAATGGAAAGTATCAAGTAACTGTCTTATATATATTTAACTGATGATTAAAATGTGGTTTCTGTACTCTGAATTGCGGTCACTTATAAATCATTGAAAGGAACTTGAAAAAAACAAGAAAAGAGTGAAATTCTGTCAGAACAACAAGCACAAGAAATAGATTGAAATACAAAATATGTTTGTAGGCTCTCAATATTTTTTAAAGTAGATAGATGGTAGATGGTAGACATAGGGAGATGACTGATAGGTACTTAACTATATTATCTCTAATGTCATTAAATGCATATCTTTCTATAAAATTAAATGTACAAGCTTAGAGGTATAAGCAGATCCAAATCCAGCTATATGAGATTCATGAATTGAAGCAAAGGAATAAAGCAATGCAATTATTTTCTGCTTAGAATGCAAAAAATTTTGAAACATAGACAAATGCTTACCCTGCAGCAAGAAGATCACTTAAGCAGAGTGAGTATGAATATCTGTTTATTTCATGAGTTCTTATCACCATGAACCCACAGTTTTGACAGTGGTTCCTGATTAGAATGAGAAAGATTAGTAGAGAAAAAAATAAGGACATGATGCTATGTTATTATTTCATGAGTCATGGGAAGAGACTCAAGGAGATAATATAGTGAAGTTTCCATTAAATGTTGATGCAAAGTAAATCTTCCTATTCGTGGATGACCCCTCTGTACATAAAGGTAGCAGAGATTTGGCAAGGAGAATTATCTTGCTGGAATATGCAGAAATTTCCCAACATTGGAATTCAACACAGTCCAACTGAGTGACAAACTGTAAGCCCAGACAGAAGTATTGCTGAGTCCAGCCACGAAATTTCACATGGAAAAGGAATTCACATCTGTTCTTGAATGAAAGATAGAAGATTGACTCAGGAGCCTCTACAAATGTTATAACTGTTAAAGCATATGAAGACTCAATGGTATTCCCTTTTATAAATGCAGGCATCAGGTTAGTAATCCGTTCAGCAGGAAAACAAGTTAAAGAGCAGTTTACAATACCTGAAAGATGTTTTCTAAAAATAAAATTAAGAGGATGAGACTGTTCTGGTGGTCCACTTTGAAAGTTTCAGAATCTACCTCCATCAACATCTTTAAGTGCTGTGTGTCAGGACCTATGCAAAATGTTAGACATCTGTTACTTTACCTGTTACTCACAACCGTGAGAAATTCTGAAAATACCTACAAGTAAGAAGCTTCTTTCTAAAGATATAGTCAGGATGGAGAACATCCATGTCATAGTAAACATTAACATGGATGAAAGAAACATGCTTTAGAACATTGATGTAATTTTGGTTCAATCAAAATAAAAATGGAAATTATGATCTAAATATCTTTTCTTCCTTTTTCTACATTCTCTTTATTTATCTTTCCAGTTCTTCCTTGCCAATACTTCCCAGTCTTCACCAAGGATTGTTTCTCTTTCAAATGGAATTTGAGGGATAAACTCTCAATATTATGTAATCGATTAATTTCTGAGAAAGGAAAGATGCAATACACAACACATCCAGTTCTCCCTCTGAGTCTGTAAAGTAAACGTCTTTATTTTCAGAAATAAGCAAATAAACCAAGGGCTCATAAAGAAGCAAAAAGAAAATGGAAAGACAGGAGAAAACAAATTTCTTATGTTTGCTTTTTTTCTCATCACAAGTGCAATTTGTCTTTCTCACTTCCCCTCCTTACAAAACCTTAAACTTTCCCAATAGTCCTCATTTGTCAAAGTACAAGAAATTCATAAGCTGAACTTACCCTTTATGTAGAAATAGCAGATACATACTGTCTTAGTTTGCAAGACCGCTATGACAAATACCACACAATGGATTGGCTTAAATAAAGGGAGTTTATTGTCTCACAGTTTGGAAGGCTAGAAGGTTGCCTTCCTCCTGGGTGAGTAGTGCTCTGGACCTGACTTGCCACAATCCTTGGGATCCCTTGGCTTACAACTCTGCTTCATGTCACATGATGATGTCCTCTCCTTTCTCTCTGCTTTTCCGGTTTCTGCTGACTTTTGCCTTTTAGCTCCTCCCTGTGACTTTTTCTTTACCAGGCCTCCCGTAATCCAGATTGAAACCCACTCTGGTTCAGTTCACCAAATTTTAAATAAAAATAACATCTTCAAAAGGCCCTATTTACAATGGGTTCACACCCACAGGGACATGGATTAAAATTAAGTATGTTTGCTTCTTGGGTACATAATTAAACCTACCACAAGTAGATATAATTAGATTTACAGTACAACTACCCAAACATATCTTCTCTATCACTTGTTCTGAAATGCCTAAAATGAAAATCATTTGAAAAGAGATTATCTACATAGTAACGTATTATGTGGCCATTCATTAAAATAAACATACACTCTCTTTCACATGACCATGATATATTATCAAAATAAAGACACAGTTTACAAAACAGGAAGTAAAGTCTGATGTTGTTGTTTTTGTAAATATGTATTTGTGTGCACAATTTATGCCTAAAAATAATCAGGAAAAGATGTGCATCTAAATGTTTGCAATGATTTTGTCCCAGTGATTGTTTATAGGTAATTTTCATTTTCTCCTTATCCTTTTCTGAATTGTTTGACTTTTTCAGGTTCACAACTTGTGCTTATATGGGAAGCAGACTTGGTTCAGAGGTTAGGGCATCTGTCTACTACATAGGAGGTCCGCGGTTCAAACCCCGGGCTGGCCCATGCGCAGTGCTGATGTGCGCAAGGAGTGCCCTGCCACGCAGGGGTGTCCCCGCATAGGAAAGCCTCACGTGCAAGGAGTGCACCCAGTAAAGATAGCCGCCCAGCAAGAAAGAAAGTGCAGCCTGCCCAGGAATGGCGCTGCCCACACAGAGAAATGACGCAACAAGATGACGCAGCAAAAAGAAACACAGATTCCCATGCTGCTGACAACAACAGAAAGGGGACAAAAAAGATGCAGCAAATAGACACAGAGAACAGACAACCAGAGTGGGGGGGAAGGGGAGAGAAATAAATAAATAAATAAATCTTAAAAAGAAATTTATAAAAAACAACCACTTGTGCTTATATATTTTTAAAAACACAAATAAATTGAGGGAGAAGAAGTGGATTAAGGAAAGATTAGATAATGTTAAACTGATGAGCTGAGACTTGAACCAGTCTCATTCTACTGGCACATGCAACTATGCTACCAGTGCTTCAAATCTAATCACAAATACAATAAGAGGAAAAAATATAAAGGCAATAAAAGGCTGGAGAAAGAAGGGATAGAAAGAAGTAAAGAAACCTAGTAGGAGAATCCAAAGTACATCCCTCAGTCATTTTCATCTCCTGTTTTTCTTACTGTCTCTAACCAAAAATAAAAGGTAATACCAAATTAATTGATGTAATATTCAGATTCATTTGACTAATGTCTAAAATATTTCAAAAGCATGACTCTGGTATAATAAGATGGGATGATGGAAACAAAGAAGTGTCATATACGTATGTGTGTGTGTGTATTTAACATAAAGGAAAGCATATATAGTGAGCCACAGTAGTCATCACAGAAGGACTATCCCATATTAGGTCCCGAGATATTTTATCACTCAAATATCTAAAAGTCACCTTGAAAAAAATGTCATATATACATTGTCACATTTTAGAAAATGTGTCAAACTGTCTCAAATATTTTTAAAAATTGAGTTGTTTATATATGTACAGTTCCATTAAAATGGTAACCACTCCCATTTTTCCTTCCTACATATGTATATTAAAATAAAGTCATTTAATCCATAATTTCCTTAAGTCCATTTTGTTTCCAGTCATTCTCAGATGCTCTCATATTATTCTTGCTAAGCCATTTCAACCCAGAGCCAAAGAAAATATTCAATGTGGCTCTATTTCCCTATTGGTAAATTGTGCCTGTCTTCAACAATTTCAAGAGGATGTCAACTAAAACAAGTGGATTGGCATCTTTTGGGAAAGGAGAACATAAAAATTCTTAACTTTACAATAGCAAAGGAAGTATCTTTTTTCTAGTGCAAACAATCACAGATGACAATAGAATCCTATGTAACAGGTAGCTTATTGGGTATCAGTGATGATCAGGGGAATATGAATACAAATGGCTGTTGAATGTTACCTTAATTTAACTTGCAAATAATAAATCTGGAGTCTAAAAACAACTGTTTATTATCTAAGTTCTTATGTATTGTCATTTCAGATGTGGGTGATATAAAAATTTTTGACTATATTAAATAACATGCAGAATATCTCTAAACCAGAGAGTCCAAAAGAAGTTGTAAGATATCAAGAGTATATTAGAACCTATAGGTACTTTCTATATTTCATTGTTTAATTTACATGTTTATAAGGTTTTATAATATGCTGTTACAATACTGCATTTATATATAAATATATAAGCGTATATAGATTTATTTGGAAAGTGTGGTCAAAGTTATTCAAGTTTATAAATCAGTGCTCTAAAAAACTAAGAAATGTGCGCAAAGAGGGGAAAAAAATAGTTTGGTTACCCTGGTCTAGTAGGCATTAAGTAGGTAGGAAAATTAGTTGGAAAATAAAGGAAAGGAATCACTTGGGAGAAAAACTGTATCATTATAGGACTGAGATTTTCCCAAAATAAGTGAAAGAAGGAAATGACAAACTGCAATACTAATTAAAATTTAAACCTTGGACAAAGGAATCAGTAAGCTAACTGATTGGCCAATTTTTCGATTTAGAGCAGCTCAAAACCCCTTACCTAAAGGTAAGAAAAAGGTTATAGAATTCTAAAAAAGTAAGTCTTGATTGCTTTCCTTTCTATGCTGACGAAGAAATCTGTATAGAGATGGCAACAAATTTAAAAATGGCAGGATTCCAGAACCTGGAGGGTACTAGGGCAAAACTTCCCAATTGTGACTGGGTTTAAACTGTTTCCTGCCCTTTTGAAGAGCAACATAAATCACCTCTCAAACAGCAAAATTTTAGATGGGTGAGAAAAGTAGAGGAAGCAGAAAGGGAGGAGCAGTATCCTGAAATTGCAACCAAATTAAGTATCAGCATCACAGTGGTCGTTTTAGGAGCCCAGGGAGGAAAGGAAAAGGACCAGAGTCATGGTGGAGAAGGCATCAGACATCATGGGAACGAAGGGCTGGGCTTTTACCCCTAGTCAAGAAATCGAGGAAATAGCAAAATAAAAAGAAACAGAAATAGAATACATACTAATATAGAAAAACTAAAATAAAGTAAAAATAAATTGGGGAATTGAAAAATGAAAACTATCATAAAACTTTGTTTTTGACATTTTACCTTTCATCACTGTAACAGGTATTGCCCTGTAGTACAGTGGCAAGGCAATTTCTTTCATTCCTTCCTCAGTGTCTACATACTTTTTTTTTCTAATTTTTTATTTTGTCTTCAAAAAAGTTTTAGATCACAGTAAAGTCACTTATACAATATAGGGGACTCCATATATCCAACATCAAATCCTTTTCCTCCTTCCCCAGCAATGATCTTTTTACATGTTCATGTTATATTTGCTGCAGCTGATGTACAGATATTGAAACATAGCTATCTAACATGGTTCCATTTTGGTTTACATTATGGTTTATATTTTAGACTGTACAATTTTCTAAATTTTTAGTTACCTTATGTTTTACATTATGGTTTATATTTTAGCCTATAGACTTTTATACATTTTTGTTTTACTTTAACATGTCCTATATCCATCATTGCACAATGTGTGGAACACGTCCTTTGCCCCCCAGTTACCCTGCTTCTATCTATTCTATTACTCTCACTCCCTCCCCTCAGGGCCCACAGTGACAATCAATCTTCACTGCCAGAAGGACCAGATTCACAGATACTTGTGACGATGCTGAGGGTTTGACATACTAGACTGTCGTCCCCCGAAGGGAGCCACCAATTCTCTTGAGAGACACAATTCCCTCTATTTCAGAACATTAGGCCTCCCCAGGATGTGGGTATACCTTCCCACTCATTGTATGGATGTCCGCCCAATGATATAACACACCATGAAAAGATGAGCACTCACACACTCCTTAAAAGCCTGCCCTGTGCCAGCTGCCCCCCATTAAGCACCTTAAGAAGGTAATCCCACCTTATAATATTTTTAAAAGAGTTTTCTCAACATTATAGTTTCAACCACATATACTACTATTTCATTTCCCTATTAATTGAATTTGGAAATATATTAGGCTTCATTTTTTAAGAAGTTTTGGACCACAGAGGGGTTCAACTATGGCAGAGGAAGAACACTGGTGTGGGGTGATATTGATGGGAGGCACATGGTTGGGAGGAAGTTCTCCAGGGCATATATATAGGGTACATAAAAATGTTCAGATATATGTTGGGTATTTTCATAGTAGTTACAGTTACAAATAACAAGTGAGGGAGTGCTGAGTTCCTAGCCAGGGGACCTCTGTTACATTCCCCAATGGAACAGCAACAATCCCCCAAGTGCAAGGGCAAAGACCAGTGAAGAAGGAAGTTCCAATGATGAGCCCTTGATACTGATTACTGTGCTTATGAGTCTGTGTGCCTGAAATTTGAACTAGTCCTAGAGTTGCAGGATGCCTAAGAGTTACCTCCTGAAAGCCTCCAAGTTTCTCAAATGTGGTCACTCTCTAAGCCAAACTCAGCATGCAAATGTATTACATTCCCCCTACCATGAGACAGGACTTCTGGGGATAAGCCTCCCTGGCACTGAGAGATTACTATCAATCACTAACTGGTGATGCAACTAGAAAAAGACCTTGAATAAAAGGGGGAAATGGTAAAGACAAATGAGTTTAAATAGGTAAGAGTCTTCAAAAAAGAGTTAGGAGGTCATCAGATGGGTCACGGTTAGACACGCCTCAGCAGGATCCCAGAGACAGCCAAAGTAGATACAACCCCAGTTACTGGTGCTCCTGAGGGCTACGGAGACACACAGGTTCTATGATCATGGCAGTTGGCTCTGGAGTTCAGTGGGCCTTACTTTGGAATTTGTGTTCCTGAGGGTGGAAGAGTTGGACTCAGATGTGAACTTTCTACACATGCCTCTTCTGTCACTTTTATTGAACCTGTGGTTGGCACTTGGGTTGGTATATTGAAAGAGATTTCAATCTCTGGACTGGCCATGTGCCAGCTGGGCCCTGAACCTCAGCAGAGTTTCAGCTCCTACTTTCTGGTTTGTTGGACTTGCACAGGTCAGCTAACAGGGAGGTGAAGATGGTCAACCACCACACCTGGGAACTGAGAGTGCCTACAACTCCAATCAGGAGAATCGCATGCATCAACCATATGGGATCTAAGCCTGCTCTCAATATAGAGGTGGAGTGGACATCACCAACCCAGGGTTCACAGGATGGAGGAATAAAATATGGATTAGAATGAACTTACTGGTATTCTATTATAGAACTATTGTGGCTAGTAATGGAAGAAACTGTAGCATTGATCTGGAGAAAGGGGCCACGGCAGTTGCTGACAGCAGAGAGAGGGAAGAAGAGATGAGATGTGGGGACATTTTGGGGACTTGGAGTTGTCCTAAATGATATTGCAGGGTCAGATGCCGGACATTATATATCCTGCCATAACCCACTGAATGTACTGGGGGACGTGTAAACTACAATGTAAACTATAATCCATGTGGTGCAGCAGTACTCCAAAATGTATTCACCAAATGCAATGAATGTGCCACAATAATGAAAGAGGTTGTTGATGTGGGAGGAGTGGGGGGTGGGAAGTGGGTTATATGGAAATCTCATATTTTTTAATGTAACATTTTTTGTGATCTATGTACTTTATAAAAAAAGACAATTTAATAATAATAATAAAAAGACAGAAAGTTTGCCTGTGAAGTATAAAGGCCTCCAGATGGAGAAAGTTAGGGCAGTTCATCTACCTGGTCAAGCACATTGCAAGGAGGAAGGGCCAATTGATGTATTAGAAATACAGATGTACGTATATCAACATCAGAAATCCAAGCAAACTGCTTTAGGAACCTCTCCAATGCATCAGAGCTGCCCAAACCCCACTGGCCTTGATGAAGCTGAAAAGTCAAATGCTACACTCCCACACTAGCAAGTGTTCTCCCTTTAAGTCAATGTCTTAGGTTTTAGCAGCTAAAACCAAGAAATTTTAAAAATACAATAAAAGCTGGAGTTATAAAGACTGTGGAAACTTACTTAACAGCGTCAGCTAAAGATAACCAGGAATTTGCCACTGGGAACTATTTAACGCTTTTGATGGAGCTGAAGTGTATAGGGCCTAAGGTAATTGATGTACAGAAAGAACAAGCTAATAAATACTAGCTCTAGAGTTTCTATGATTGGGGGGGGCGCGAGTGTTAAGTTGATGGATAAGTCCCACAATGCTTTTCTTTTATAAGGTTTGCTAAGCTTAGTTGGCAATCATCTTTCAAATCCATTCATAACGTCCCCAAAGAAGAATAAAAAGCAAGTGTCATGTGTCTGGACGCTCACCAAAAAATAGAACAAAGGTTACGTATATATGCTCACTATTTAAAAATGTGCTAAACTATGACTTCTGGCGAATCCATTGAGCATGTTTTTTAAAGCTAGAAATGTAGATTCTAAGCAGCTGCTTAAAATACCCATTAATAAATTCTAAGTGATAGAAATTGACCAACAGGAAGGGCTCAGTACTGGGAATGGAGATAAGAGTGGGAGCTACTAATCTCTCTGGACCTTGTTTCTCTTTTCTTTTCTTTTCTTCTCTTTTCTTTTCTTTTCTTTTCTTTCATTCATTCATTCTTTCTTTTCCTATTTTCTGTTCTTTTAATGAGGAAGTTGATTAAGAAAGTTTTAAACATGTGATGATTCTGCAATTTTTGGCTTAAAAAGCAACAACAAAACCCAATTGGTGCAGCACTGTATTGGTTAGCTATTTCTGCATAAACAAACTACCCACAAAAACTCAGTGGCTTAAAACGATAACCCTTTATTATTTCTGGTGACTCTAGAAGTCAGCAAGCTCAGCTGTTCTCCAGTGGGCTCTCTCAGTCAGAAGGCAGGTTGGCAAGAGTCTGGGATCTCTAGGATGCACCTGGCAGAGGGGATGACTCAGCTTAACCAACTTGGTTTCTCATCTTCCAGCAGGTTGCCCCACGCTGGATCTCATGGCAGTGACAGGGTTCTGAAAGAAAAATAAGAGTAGCTAGCTCAATGACTCCTGAAGCCTGAGCTTGGAAATGGCACACTGTTACTTCTGCCACATTCTAGTGATCAGTGTAAGTCCTAGTCCAGATTCAAGGGGTGGGTGAAAAGATTCTACCTCTTTATGGGAGGAGCTGCAAAGTCTTTTATAGGGGATGGGGATACAGGGAGGGCTGGGAAACAGGAGCTATTTTTGTGATCAATCCACAAAAAGCATGATGAAGAAAAATAAACCACATCTATATATTCTCAGTTATATTAATATCTTTCTAACAGGAAGACTAGCCAATCACAGTCTTGATGCAAACATGTTTAGGCATAGTGTGGAGCTGGTGATTAAGGGCAGAGATCCTGAAACTAGACTTCTTGGATTGGAATCTTGGCTCTAAAATTTAATATCTGTGATCTTGGGAAAATGCCTTCTCTTTTGATGCCTCAATGTATAGTCACATCTATGAAATGGAAATGAAAGTACTTTCATCAAAGGGTTTGTGGGAGTATTAAATAATATATGTAAAATTTTTAGAACAGAGTCTGGCACATAGGTATTCAGTAAATGTATCTTATTTCCTTATTATTAGCACTTGCAAGTTATAAGAATGTACAAGTCAATTGGCTTTATAGCTGAACTTGCAAGAGATCAGGCTAAATATCAACAATTTTTAAAGTAAAATATAGTATCAAGCACTCACCTTCTAGGTTTTAACCATCTCCAGATTATGTCATTGAGATCTTGCTAAATGTCTCTAACAAGTAACCCAGCAAATAATATAAATACTCTGTGCTTGCTTCACCTTTTAGAAAAGTGGGACCCTGAATTCACTTCTGGTACTTTTTAAAATAAGACTTTATCAAAGCAATCTATAATTAAAGCAGCACTCTCCAGTTAGGGCCAGAGGGAAATATTCTAAATCAGGTCTTCCATGGAATGAGAGAGTAATATTCCCATTCCTCCTTTCCCACGACCTCACTTCCAGTCCTTTCCCAGGAAAGCCATAAAGGAACCAGATCAAAAGTGTTGCAATCTCAAGTCCATGTATCAGGAAAAGAACATATTCTACCCCTTGGTAGATAAAAGAGGTGAAGCCAGCCTCCTGACCACAAATCACAGTTAGGGAGCAGGTATAAAGCACCTATCACATGAAAGAAGGATGGCAGTACTTCTGAGTGATGAAAAGAAAGGGAAAATGAGGGAAACAGAGAAGCCAAGTCACCAGAGAAACCAATTACGCTTCTTAGCAGCCAAAACATAAGCATATGCCTGTGAGCCTAGGGCTTAAAAGAATCAGAGAAATGAAAAAAAATCAGGCCTCAGATCTAAAGAAAATCATCTTCTTTGTGTATACTGCCTGCAGTTTTGATTTTTTTAAAAATCTCAATAGAATTTCATGAATCATTTCAATTCATTCTCCTTGTGCAGATACACCACATTTACCAGCATGCTGACATTTTAGTGGAAGAAGTGGAATTTGATGCATGACTTTTGGTTCTTCTGTAGAATGGACCACTCACATGAACTTTGCTATTGAGCTTCAGGAGGAAGAAACTATTTACCGATCACTTGTATGTGACAAGAATCTGTTCAATGCTTTCATCGGTGGTCTGTCATTTAATACTCACACAACCCTACAAGGCATTAACCCCATTTTACAGATGACAAAACAAGCTCAAGAGGTCATGTGCCTTGGCCAAGGCCACAGAGTAAGGATTCCAGCAGGGACACAGCAGGTTGAGTGCTTGTCAATTTACAGTGAAGGCTATCAACTACCAACTGATGATGCAACTGGAAAATGACCTTGTACGGAAGGTTCAATGCAGATCAGCAGAATATCCCTGTCTACATAAAATAACATGACTTTAAAATGCTGTTTGACCTAATGTAAGGGGGAAATGGAAAGGAGAAATGAGTTTATATGGCTACGAGTCTCTAAAAAAGAGTCTGGAGGCTGTCAGAAGGATTGCCCTTATGCACAACTGAGCAGAGTCTAAGAGACATATAAAGCAGATACAACCCCCAAGTATTGGTTCCTTTGAGGGCTAAAGAGACACATGGGAGTTATGGTCATGGCAGATGGGGTTAACTACCAGGTCAGATGGCCCCTCTTGGAACTGGTGTTTATGTGTGATGAATCTGGACTCAGATGGGATCTCTCTTCATAAGACTTTCATGCTAATGTGCTGGAGTTGCAGTTAGTGTTGGGGTTTAAGATATATTTAGGGGATTTGAATCTCTGGACTGACAATGTGATAGCCAGGCCCTGAGCCTCAACAGACTCCAGCACCTGCAATCTGATTTATTGGACTCACCACACTCAGCTAAGATGGAGTTGAAGAAGGACAACCACCACACCATGGAGCCTAGAGTGCTTACAACTGAAAGTGGGAGGATTGCATCCAGCATCCATGTGGAATCTGAGCCTCCTCTTGACATAGAGGTGCAATGGACACAACCAATCCAATGTCCACATAGAAAAGGTGGCATTGGATTGGGAAAAGTGGACATGGTGGCTGATGGGTATGGGGAAAGGCAGGAAGAGATGAGAAGTGGAGGTGTCTTTGGGACATGGAGCTGCCCTTGATGGTGCTTCAGGGGCAATCACCGGACACTGTAAATCCTCACAGGGCCCACTGGATGGAATGGGGGAGAGTATGGGCCATGATGTGGGCCATTGACCATGAGGTGCAGAGGTGCCCAAAGATGTACTTACCAAATGCAATGGATGTGTCATGATGATGGGAATGAGTGTTGCTGGGGGGGGAGGGGGGGAGAGGTGGGGTAGGGGTCGTGGGGTTGAATGGGACCTCATATATATATTTTTTAATGTAATATTATTACAAAGTCAATAAAAAATAAATAAATAAAATGTAAAAAAAAAAATTTACAGTGAAGGGTCAACATGCAGGTTACTTCTCCCATCCTCATTATCTTTTTCTCCCTTTTGAGATACCTGCAAAAATAACTCTATTTCATCTCTATTTCTTCCATCTCCATTCACACTTTACAAGTGCCTCAGGTAGAAAGATCCAACAAAGTTCTCAACTCGATAACTAAAAACATTTCTCTTATGTACATATACATTCCTACAATGAAACTCAGAAGCTGAAGGGAAAGGAGAGACAGAAATGAAGGTCTGTGCATGACAGAGATTTGAACGTAAATGAGACCTGGCTTGCAGCTCCTGTGCTCATCACTCTGCGTTTTTCCAAGTTTTTTCAATTACTGGTTTACTACCATCTACTGGGCAGTGCCCTTGAGGGAACAGCATGCTAGGCCACAAAGAGCCCTGATAGTCTCTCAGTCTCAGGAATAGACAGTGCACAATTACAATGAATTGTCAACATACAAATGTGGATTTAAATGGATATTAGCCCATTTATTTTAGATTTAAGACAGTTACCTGGTAAATTGAATTTGATGCACAATTTGATGACAGTTCTGATTGTCATGCTTCCACCCTGAGAAGCAAAGCCTCTACGGAATGACTGAGAATTTTACAAGATTTTCCAGGGTCTAGATAGCTAATAGATAATGAAATGGACAAGTATAGGCTATAGGTGGATGCAAACACAGCCTTGCATTCACTATTAGGGTCAGAGGCATTATTTCTCTAAGAAGTTCTGGGAAGCCACGAAGCTTCATGAATAGAATCTGTGCAATAGCAGGGTGCTAAATGTTTGACATAGCTTATCCCATTTATGCCAATCCTGTATTTTATGCTCATGTTCATAGGATGCTGCTATTGAGAGTAGTTTGTAAAAGCAGGTATGCAGGTATTTGCCTATTTAATCTCAAAAACTGATCTGAGAGCAAGCCACTTGGGGTGGCTGGAAACTGGTATCATGGTGTGAATCAATTTAGATGGCGAGAAATAGACATGTTGTGGTCTTGTCACTCAGTGCTCTTAGGGACAGGAAGGTATAGGCTACAGCCATAGAGGTGGCAGCAGAGTTCAAGAAGACCTGAGTTGGGACTGAAGTCAAACATAATACTTATGTTTCAGGCCTTTATTTTCTTATTACCCTGAGTAAAGAACAAAGGAGCTCCACATTGCTGGTTTAAGAACTAATTAAAATTACTTAATGAATTTGGAAATAAGAGCAGGGAGACATAGTTAAGAAAGCCTGTCCTCAGAGGGACCCTTAGGCCCTTGTGAGACAAAGGCCTAGGCCCGTTTTTTGATTCTCTGGCCACCTGGCTGACTTTCTAGGCAGCCTCCCAGAGGATCAGATACTTTTGGTACAGTTTATTTGGTCACAACCTGCGTTTGGAGGAAATTCAGACTCACTACAAAGTTGTACACAGGAAGACGCTGCCACTGAACTCATTTCACCAAGCAAACAAAACAGTAGCTCAAATACCACTGTGACTCTTTCAGACCCACTCAGTCATGGATAAAAGTCTCATAGGTGAAGTGTTAAGTATTTACCAATCAGACAACATTTGACTCACATTAGCAAAGATCTCTCACAGCTCAGTGCCATGCTAATTAGTCAGGAAAGAAGTATCTGTATTTATTTAATGGCTGGTCGCTTCAGCTGGTGTTATGTCAAGAGGATTTCATTTTTATATTGCATATGACATATATTGCTGGCAATGGTTATCCGACACATTTATATTAAATCCTGTTCAGTGTTAGTTTGGGATAGAAAGATGACAGTCTCAAAGAGCAAGCAGACTTATCACTTCAGAGAAAAGTTGCAAATATTCCTTCAATTTATGGGACTCATAGTTTCCAGGTGAGTTTGGTGTTACTGTGGAGAGAAGAATACACAAGCAAGTTAGTTGGGCTATAGGTTGAAGGAATCCTGTTACTCCAGCAGAGGGTATTCTTAGGGCTCACTGGCCTTCCAAAGAATCAAGAATCCTTAGCTCCCTCTCTGTCCTACTGATGATATTTTTCTGCTTCAAACATCCTTACATTTTCTTTCCATTTCTTTAGATCCTGCCAATCCTTTAAGGCCTAAATTCTCTATTACCTCCTCTGTAAGATTTGCCTGAGCACTCCAATCCACTGCAACCACAATCTCTTCCAAACTCCTCTGGCTCTAGTTAACAGAATATTATAGTGATTAAATCATGGCTTGGGCCAGAATCCCAGCTGTGAGTCACCCTGGCTGTGTGGTGTTGGGGAAGTCATCTCCCATTTCTGATTCTCAATTTCCTCACCTATAATTCTAGTCTACTAATATTTTTATATTAGTCAGGGCTCCTCAAGGAAACAGAACCCGCGAGAGATATCTGAAAATATATGAGATTTTTATAAGAATTGTCTCATGTTAATGTGAGGATGCACAAGTCCACAATTTGTAAGGCAGGCCATAAGCTGGGAACTCCAATGAACATTTTCAGTGAATTCCCCAGAAGCTGGCTGGCTGAAGTAGAGATGACTTTCTCCCTCTGGCTGCTGAAATCACTTCTCCTTTTAAGGCCTTCAGCTGATTGGATGAGATGTCTCTCATCATCGTTGAAGGCAATCTCCTCGTCGATTGTAGATGTAATCAGCCACTGATACAGCCGACTTGCTGATTTAAGTCCATGAAATATCCTCACATTAAAAGGTCAGGTATGCCTTGAAGAAGCAATAAATTAGCAACATTTTGCATGTAGATTTTTTTCTGTTTTATTCCAGTCAATGAAGGCTGACTTAATAATCCCTTCCTGTATGCTCGTAGTGTAAAGTTGGGGATCCTGATGTCTATGTGGGAGTACAGACCAGCAGCCTCCCTCATATTAAAATTACCAGTGCCAGAGCCAAGAGGAGAGATGGTTTTGTTAGGCTGAAGCCACAAGAGTCTGTGTGGCAGGTGTAAGACCAATGAGTTGGCACTTGATTCTATAACAGGGGCTTACAGTGAGATCATGTCATCATATTTGAGGTTGTCCCTATAACAATCATAGTCACATGGTTGTTGGTCAAAAATCACAGATTGGGCACTAATAATATTACTGATGCTGAAATATGGTTAGACCCTATTTGAGCACTATGAGCCACTCAATCTTATTTTAGAAATCTTTATGTTTTCTCTATCTCACCCTGTATACCCAAACTGAGTCAATTCCTCTCCCTGCTGCCTTCTAGAGTATTATTTCTTCTGTGGATTGGCTATACCACATTCATTCATTCCACAAACAATATCTACTGGGACCCACGTGTTAAATTAGGTAATAGATTAACTTAGAGCTTTTTCAAAAGGAAAACAGTCCCTGCCCTTAGTCAACAGAAAGGTCTACCAGGGGAGGCAGACAAGAAAAGAGACAATTACAAAGCAGTGTAATAAATCAATTATAGAGCTATGTGCATAAAGCATTTTGAGAGGAAGAAGAAAAGGAGGTCTTCAAACAAATCCCTCTGAACTAAGATTTGTAAGATAAGGAGATGTTGGCCAGGGAAAGACTGAAGGAAAGAGCATTTGCTTAGGGAATGCTGTACCTATGGATGCAGGAAGGTGGGAGGACACACTAAAGTGTGAAACCCACTGGATATGCCTAGAACTCAGGGCATAATCGGGGCAATAAAATAGCTGGAAAAGTATACAGGGCCAGACCATGGACAGTCACATATGCCATGCAAAGGGGAATAGACTTGATGCTGATGCCAGAAATACTAAGGGGTATGAGTGGACAAAACCTGCTCTGATGTGATGGTAAAAGGCTGGAAAGAACCTTAGTGGAAATAAGGGAGGAGAAACATATCTGGGGAAAAATAAATATGCTTTGTTTGATCATGATACCTGGAGAAAATCCTGATGAAGATATCCACTGAAGAGTTTGATATTGCCTCTGGAATTCAGGAGCAAGTGCTGTAATTCTGGGAAGTCACCAGAATCAAAACCACAGAAATGGCTTACATCAGTCAGAGATTATGTCGGGTGAGACGAGTAAAGGCCAGCATTTCCGGGGTGACCATTGAAAGAAGAGTACTTCATAGATACTTAGAAATTAATGACCAGTGAGATAGGAAGAAACTCATGAGAGGTGAGGGAGGAGAAAGTTTCCCAGGAAAAGAAAGTGACAAATGTTGGGTGGCTGGAAATTGACTTGCAGCTTGACATTTTAATCCTCATCACAATTCCTTAGTGAAATACCGACTTCCTAACTTGGTTGCTGACAGTTGCCTTGCCTCTCCCTAATTATAATTTCAGATCTTCTATGACTCAGTGAGGGAGGTAAAATTACCAGCATACACAGGTGCTAATTGAACTTCTTTCTCATATGAGAAAGGCCTAGTACCAAACATAAAGTTACATGGACAGTAAATTAGAAAAAAGGATCCAATAGAAAATGGTCCCCAGCTTAGTGTGTAACTGGAAATCGATTCAACACTTCTTTCTGCATGTGATGAGAAGTAGCAGAATTTATCCACAGTGGTTTTTCAGTTCACCCAAACAGTAGATTCTTCATCTCACCACTTAATTGCCCAACAGCTGCTCACAAATTTCTGCGTCATTCACACTGTGCCCAATGCAGGCGGGTGTATTTTCAGTAATCGTGGAAAAAAATACTAACAATGCCCTGAGACGATCTATTATTTTAGAAAGGCTTATACTTTGGTCTGGCAAACCCAAAAAAGCTGTGTCTAGTCCATTCCAGAGGAATGCCAGAAGACATGTTCTAAAGTCTTAAAGAAATGATGCAGTTTCTATAAAGAGAATTCATTAGTTTCACACCAAAAGAGAAAAAGAAAAATATGACACGTATTTCCATAATTGCCCTTAGAGACATCTGATAGTGTTTTGGGCTTATCAGTAGCTATTGCTGCACATAAAAACAAGCACCTCAAAACTTAGTAGAGCAAAACAATGATTTATTATTTCTCATGATTCTATGAGCTGGCCTCATCCTTGTGTTCATTTCACCCGGACTCACCCAGACGACTACATTCAGCTGGAGGGTTGCCTAAGATGGAAGACCACGATGGCCTCAGTCACATGTCCGGAAGTTGGTGCCGGCTGTGGGTGAGGCAGCTCTGTTCTCTACATTCTCTCTCATTCTCCAGGAGGCTAGACCAGTTTACTTGGATGGAACTCTCAGAGCAGCTGACAATACTGTAAAAATGGAAGCTTCAGGGCCTCTTAAGGCCTAGCCTCAAAACCGCCCAGCATCTTTCACTATGTTTTATTTTTAAAGCAAGTCAGAAAGCCAGCCCAGATTCAAGGGACAGGGAAATTAGACTCCATCTCTTGATGGGAAAAGTTGCATAGTATTTTTCTTTACTGCCTTTTGCGTGTGTGTATTTGTATGTGTATGTGCATGTGTGTGAGTATATGTGTGTATTTAGTATTATTTTTACATAGTTGTTATCTTACTGAGGAGGCATGTAGCATAAAAGCAGGAGCTCTGAAATCAAAGTACTTGAGTTCAAATCCCAGCTCCTCCAAGTTCCCTCAGTTCAGCAAATTCCTCCCTCCCTGGGTGGTTGTGAGTATGATATAATATCCTACTTGTAAAGTGCTTGCTTGATTTATAACAGGCTCTAAGTAATAATTAACTTACTTTTATTTATTAGAATTTTCTATACCCATTTTCTTTTATTCCTTATTATAATGTAACTATTTACCTATGTTATTACAGATTCTTCATATATGTATAATTTAAATTTCTACCTAACAGTTTATCATATGGCTATGCCATAGTTTTCCCAACTGTTTTTTCTATAGTATATTTAGCTTCATTCCTATTATTTTCTATTATATATTCAATGCAGTGGTCATTTTTTGGTATAAGCCTCTGTTTATATATTTTTTGGCTATATTTGGGCCTGTGTATATTTGACCATATTTTTAGTTCTTTCCAAAGCACAGATTCTCAGGATTGGAATTTTTGCTAATGAATTGTTTAAGTCTCTTGATACATATTGCCAAATTCCTTACCAGAAGAGCATACAGGTTTACACCCCCACCAACCATGTATCAGCGGAACTGCCCTACCATTACCCTCAACTGTGATGCTTTAGATGTGGCATTCCCTCCAGATTGAGGAAATGAAGAATTTGGACTCTTTCATTTTCTTATCCCTGTGAAGCAGATTAAAGCTTTGCAGAAAGCAGTCCTATATGACTTACAAAAAGCTGGGGGAGAAAATGTGAGGGATAGGAACAAACAAAACATCTATTAAAAAATTGGAAAATACAGTATTCTCATTTTAAAAAGTAGGTGCCATCTGTCCTTTCAACTGTAACCAGAGAGATAAACACTGAAAGTAATAGTTATAAATGTTATTTTATTTGGTGACTAGTTTGATTTTCCTAATAGTAATGCCTGAAAATTGGAAAACCCAATAGAGATGCCAAACATCAGAATTTCTTTACACAGCAGCCAAAATGTCCAGTTATGAACCTCTTAAAAGCAAAACAGGATAATAGGTAGATTTGACATTTACAGAGGATTTTTCCTCCCATCATTAGATGGATGACACCAACATAATGACAATAAGTCCTTATCTTCCAATCATATTTTAATGTAGCAAATTTGCTATACTCATGAACATGAATAGACACTTGGCAATGCAGGTTATTCTAATAGACACATGATTTTAGGCTAAACCTTCTCCATCTGTTCTGCTTTCCAATTACCAATGCATCAAGTACATAATTCACAATTACCTCATAAAAATAAAATCTACATTATATTAACTCATGTCAGAGCTTTTCAATCTACACTATTTGGCATCTGTTACAGTATTAATATTTGCTTCCTTCCAACAAATCAGGGACAAACACACCACTTTTACAATTAGGAAAATCTGAATTGATTGCATGTGTGTAAGAGAAAAGGGAATTCTCTGTTGTACCATTTCACTTTCTAATTGTGTCTTATTGTTCAGTATCACTTACCTTCTTTTGTAATCCATCAGTTCTGAAGGGTCTAATCCCTGTAAAAGATCATAACTTTTATCAGGGAGAGTGAAAAACAATTAAAAGTAGGAAAAAACCCACACATTTTCTTCTTTAGAATATACCTGCTACAGTGATGGTTCTTTCTCAGCTCATGTTACAAATATAAATGATATGATTGGGAATAGATGTACCTGTAGACGTGTTTATATATGCCTATATATGTATACAGATATGTATATATGTATATATGTATGTGGGGTATATGTATTAATATATGTATATATATATATTTATATCTTTTCTCATCTCAGGACAGATTAGATTGGTCTGGGGATATTTTAGCAGGAAAATAATGAGACACCAAAGGGAGAGGTGAGAAGAATGGGAAAATGGTGGGTACACTAACCTGCCCTTCTGCCTCCCTCTTCCACCTTGTGTTCTGAAGACTGGGTGATGTGTAGAATTCCCTGAAGTTCATGTCCCTGGCTGCCCTGCAACCTCACTCTGGGATCCCACATGCTCAGCTGTTCTTTCACCTAGCCTCAGCCTGGGCATAGTCCTTTGATTTTCATAATTACCAGCATCTGTTTGCTTTTGCATGTCTGGTTCATTCAAGGACAGTGTACTTCGAGTTCTCTCTGTGTGGTGTCCCCACGGTGACACACTCACGGAAAGGCTTAATGAAGGCCTTGTTTCTTATGATGATCATATAAAACCCAAAGAGTTAGACGGTGCTAAGAGCGTCAGACAGCAGAAAGGAGAATTTCCAGCTGAAGGAAGCTTTAGAGTAGAGTGATATACCACTCCAACAAAATAAGACTAGAAAATGTTGATGTAGAGGCTGGCTTTTACAGCAGAATTAGAACACTGTTAGAACTGTTTGCACTTAACTCTCCTTGATGAATCATTCAGGAAAGAACAGCATATTGTACACATAGCAAGAATTCAGTCAGTCGAACACGAGGCAAGTTGCTGCTTGTTCTGTCATCCCATAATACCTTATACATATTTCTCATAGTACTTATCAACTCATATTATAATTCTTTCTTTACACAACTGACTTTTCATTTAGATTGGGAAGACCATTAAGTCATCTTTCCATTCCTTTTTAGAGCCTAGCTCCAATGTCTGACCCTGTTCCTCAGGAGTTTTTGTTGCATTAATTAATTAAATTTTATTGATTAAAAGTAAAAGCCTTAGTTGAGCCTCGATTTGCTTCAGAAGCTTACCACTTGCATGCCTCTAGGTTTTACAATTAGAGAGAAAGTGCAATTGGAAGACAGAATTAAGAACATTTCAGAATGGGAATCAGCAGGAGAATATAGAAGGGATATTTAGTCGAGATAGGTAGATTTTACTGCAGTAACAAAGAAACCCACTATTTCTGTGGCTTATACCCTTTTTGGGTTATTTCACACTCATTCTCCATGTGCATTTCAGGCCAGCTATGTCTCTGCACTACATCATAGTCTCCATGGGGTCCAGGCTGCTGGAATAGTATTACCTTCTGGCAGCGGGGAAAGGACGTGATAAACCATGGGCTGGCTATTAATGCTTTTTCTTTTCTTTTCTTTTTAAATATTTTTTATTTATTTTTAAAAGATACATAGATCACACAAAATGTTACGTTAAAAAATATAGGACCCTTTACACTCTTAAAAATACTGAAGACCCAAATGAATTAATGTGGCATATATATATGTGTGTATGTACATATTATTTATTACCATATTAGAAATTAAAAGTGGCACAAGCATAAATACTTATTTAATTTATTAAAACAAAACCCAAAGAAAACAGAAAAGATTGAGAGTTGATATTAATTCCATTAAAATATGCTTTCAAAAGTACAGGAAACCTTAGGTAGTATAATCTTATATATATTATTCCTACCAGTATCTTATTTTGAATTTCATATATCCTTGAAAATAAAGACATTCGCTTTATTAAAAATAAATAAATAGGATAGTCACATATCTCCCAATTCCCACACCCCCCACTTTTCCCACATTAACAATTTCTTTCATTAGTATGGTACATTCATTGCAATTGATGAATATATTTTGGAGCACTGCTACACAGCATGGATTATAGTTTACATTGTAGTTTACACTCTTTCCCAGTCCATTCAGTGAGTTATGGCAGGATATATATGTCCTGCATCTGTCCCTACAATGTCACTCAGGATAACCTCAAGTCCCAAAAATGCCCCCATATTACACCTCTTTTTCCCTCTCCTTGCCTTCAGCAACTCCAGTGGCCACTCTCCCCACATCAATGATATGATTTCTTCCATTGCTAGAGTCACAATAAGTCTATAGTAGAATATCAGGAAATCCACACTAGTTCATATTTTATTCCCCAATCCTTCGGACTCTGGGATGGTGATGGTCATTCCACCTCTAACTGAGAGGGGCTTTTGATCCCACATGACTGACAGACAGGACTTTCCTGCTTGTTTTTTCACTAAAGTAGCACATCATTTCTACCCACATTTCAATATACAAAGCAAGTCACATAGCCACCCCTGACTTTATGAAGGATGAAATACATAAACTTCTCACAGTAAGGAACATCACAGAGAATGTTTGATGATAAATAACATGATTGCTCATAAAGTATGATAGGAAGAGAGAATAGAAAGTCGAATAGGATTAACAACACTTTTTAAAAATTTACTCTATTTTTTCCTTGTACAAGTAATGAAATGAATGCTAATTAAAATGAGGACAATACATAAAAATACTAATTATTTAAATCAACAATACTTCATCATCTAGAGGTTACCTCTGTTAACATATCAGTATAAACACATTTATTTCCCCAGCCTTTGTTTAACAAAAAGGAATTTTTCCAACACAGACTATTCCCCACCCAGCTCCTTTCCACCTAACCTCTTTGGGACTGTTTGTCACAACTCTTTCCCTACTTCCAAGGAAATTTCCCACATGGATTCCATTCAGTTCCACATGAGATTACCTTATGCTTCCATTCTAACTCAAATTGTCTGCATCCCCCATACTCTGTTCTGTGAACTTTTAATGTCTGGGACTATGAAGAATAAGTGTCAAAATTTGTGTTGGGAGAAGGAGGGAGGAGTGCCCACTGGAAAATAGCTTGATGGATCTTTCTTTGTCTTCCTTGATCTTTCAGTCCAACCTAACCTTTGTCTCACATTTATTTTTCTTTTTCCCTTCTCTTTTCTTCCTGTAGTTGTTAGTTTCTCAGAAGTGAAAAACAGACCCTGTAGCTATGGCCTTCTGATGGTTGGTCTTCTGTGCCATCTTGGGGAGGCTATTCAGTAGGGGTGCTGTGGAGGTGTTTCGTGGATGTAGTTAATATCTAAACTCCATTGTCTTTAACTAAAGTGATTACCCTTAATAATGTGGGTGGGATTCAATCAATCCATTGGAAGTCCTTAAGAACAGCAAAAAGTGAAAAAAAAATTCTGACTTGAGACTGCAACATCAACTTCTACCTGGTTTTCCAGCTTGCCAGTCCCACAATCACATGAGCCAAGTTCTTAAAAGAAATCTAGTTCAAATTACTCAAGCTGACATGCCAAACCTCCAGCAATAAGGCCAAGACCTAATTTTCCCTGTCATCCACTGTATCCCTAAACCCCTTCTTTCTATTTAAATAGGGCTGTGTGCTGTTCTCTAACCTACATCCTTGTTAGATTTCCTTTATTTTGCCCAAGCTGTTCCCTCTAAACATTTCCTTAGTCCTTAACTCCACACTAGCACCCTTAATATCCACTTCTCAGAAGGCACCCACCCTTCTGAGTCCTGTTTGATTATCTGCAGTCCTCGAAGACTACCTCCCCAGGGACACATCTCGTACTCTCCTTGGAGCTCTTTATAATGGGATAATTCTTTCATTCTCTCTATTAATTAAGGTAGAGACAATGCCTTTGCCATTTTGAATCATGCAGCTCCCAACACAGCATCTGCCACATAGTAGGCGCTAAAAAAATATTTACTGAATAGACTAGAAGTGCCTCAAAAGGGAGGGTCACCTTTTGAAGTTCCTTTGCAGACTCAGCCCCTTAGCCAACATTGGAGCTCAGAAAATGTTGGTTGAATGAATTGAATTATAGAAAACCAATGCAGACATGATACTTGCCCTGGACACAAATACCAGAAGAAAAGAATCAAGGCTCTAATAGAAAGAAATTGTGTTGCCTCTTTAAAAAGAATCTTCTCCCTCCCAGAAGGTTAGCAGTGTCACTCAGCACAGAACACAGAGTAATCGTATCAATATTAATAAGCTCAGCGAAGTGCCACTGACTTCAGTGCAATTTTGACACTCTGCAACCTGACTAATAAAATAAAAACTAATTCTAAAAATAATTTACCTCCTGGAGGCCTTAAAATGGATTTTACTAATGAAGGGAAAAAACCTAGCATGGATCCTTCCTTTTTGATAGGTGAATCAAAGGTATAACAGGCCATAAGTCTAAAATGACATATTCTAAACTGCCAATGTCTCACTTTAGAGGATTCTTGGCCCACTTTTCATCTAGCTTTAAAATTTGCACAATTTCAGCAGCCAATTAAGGGATGGAAAGGTGGAAGTGTGGAAAATGAGAAAAGCCAAAGGAAATATGCTTTGTTTTGATTTGGTCAATTTTAGCTTCCTTCAGTAGAAGTTATCTTCCAATAAGCAGATTAATGAACTGAGGATTATAGAATGACACATGTATAACAAAAATATGAAAATATGGGTCTCTTAAAAGACATAAAGATGGCATTTTTATTCAAAAATTTCTTTACCATTAAAATAAAAGTAGGATAATCTGCTATTGAATAAATAGAGAGTGAGGGAAAGGAGGGGGACATTCACCAAGTACTGTTGGCTGGCAACCAGGATAGAAAACATCTCAGAGGCTGTGTGCTTCTTTCACATCTCAGGTTTTTTGAAGGTTGGCTCTGGGGATTTTTCTGGTGTGATGTGGTATGTGTGTATGCATGTGTGAGAGAGAGAGAGGAGAGAGAGAGCAGAGAGAGAACAGAGAGAGAGAATACCATTCAAACTTTCAAATTCACGACCATCAGTTAAGCAATCCCGGATTTTAGGCAAGAAGCATGACAAAATATTTAAGAAAGATGCCACCATTAATCCTGCATATTTTAATCATCCAACTACCTGTAGACACAATGTTGGGCTTTACTATACTTTGAAGTATTTTTACTTTAAAATATTTTCATTAAATATGCCTTAAAATATTTTCTTCCTGTACAATTTTCTGAACAGAAGTTATACTTAGTTCTCACATGTTATGATTCTTTCATCTCATGATGTTACTAGTAAACCTCACATCATGCCCTAAAAATACACCTTTTTATGGAATCATAGAATATTGTATCTTGATGGCACTTTGAACATAATAGCATTTCTTCTTTCCACCTTTTTTCACTGAAGAAACTAAAATCCAGAGGATGAAAGTCTCGAGGCCACAGCAAGTTGGTAAAACTACAGAATATAAATCCCTCTCTCTCCAGCTCATTGTTTTCTGCTTTGTTTTGCTGTTGGTATGTTTTTTCCCTGTATTACCCAGCTTCTAAATCAATTAATTCTGATATATAAGAATATATTGGCTATGACTGTGCTTCGTATTTCAGAAAGACTTCCAAGAACTTCATTACCTATCCATTCATTTCATTCACTTAGTAAAAATTGAGCACCTGCTTGCTAGGTACTAGAGACAGGAGAATGGGTAAAACAGATTGTTTTGCCCCCCACATAAAATTTATAAGCAAATACCTATCATTGGACCTCATATTAAAGGAGGGAAAGACTAAGGAACATTTGTGATTTTAAATGTCTCCACTATACTCATCTGATGCAGACATGCATGTTCTTTCTGTGGTCAGTCTCCTAGGAAATGAAAGTCATCAGTTCTCCCCACCAACAAGACACAGCCAATTAGAATGAAGAAGTGGTACACACCATATATGTGCGTTCTTTCCTACTGACACACCTTCTTATTATGTCCTTTGTTTTTCCACCATAATAGAATCTGTTCTATTATGTTCTGTTACCCTCCTCATTGCTTTGTGCTGATGTGACGTCAATACAAATAGACTGCTTTCAATTCCAGGTTGAGGAGTTCACTAATGATGAAGGCACTAACATCTGTGCAGGCTTTGTTTTTCAGAGCCACCAAAAGACTGCCTTCAAATTCGTGATTAATTTCCTCGGCAAGGAAACATGTTCGACTCAGTGAGTGCCCCTGCTGCTAAATTAACTTCTGACCTTTTCTAAGTCCTTCCCAATGACTCTTGGAAAGTTTGGGTTTTCTTCAATGAAATTGGTAACTTGAAAAAGAAATCCTATCACCATGGGCCACCTTGGAAAACCCTACTGAGGGCAGTACCGAGCTTGGGCAATCCATCCCTTTGTGACTTTGCCATCTGAAACCTTGGCAACATTCTGCTTGAGGTCTTTATTGAATATGCTTCCCTTTTGATCTGCTTCTAATTTACCTTCTTCTTTGTGTTGCTCCTGCTCTTCTGGGGATCGATGTGAGTTTATTGTGCCACTGGTTGTATCACTAATTGCTTGACTGTGAGGTTCTGTTTATTTCTTCTCTTCTCCAAAAAAAATAAATAAATAAAGGCCTTTCTTTTGCCTTCATTTCATGAATTATTTCTTTAGAGCCCTCAAAACCAATAGGATACTTGGGGAAACCCGAACTAAGTCATGACAAATTTAGGTGATTGGTTTTCCCTCCAAAGCAGTTTCTATTAATAAGAGAATCATCCAATCCATCTTTTGGAAAAAGAATAGACTGGCCCATTCTCTTGCAGATTATGGGACTTGACTCACTTTGAGGTGCCTCTACAAGACATGAGAAGGGGTGGCCTCTCCTTGTCCTCTTCTGCTCAATGATGGCCTTTAATCATCTTTGCCCCACACTATTTCCAAACCTCTCTGAAGCCTTCTGAAACCGATGCTTGTTTGGAACCCTGTTCCTATATACCCAGCGATCTTCCCCATTGAGAGTGGGTGTTTGTTCATTTATGAATTAATCACAATGGATTGAGTAAGATGCTTCGATCAAATCTGATGGCTCTACATTTTCCTGATGAAATATTCATGACATGAAGCTTTCACCTTTATAAATCATGGTTACTCTATTGATTTTTTCTTTCACATTTTCCAAAGAAGCTCATAAATTTTTTTAAAATGTAGATCAGAGAAAACAACATGAATGAATAGATGGGTGTACTTTTCAATTACATGTATTTCTGATTTTACTGCTGCTTTCAGCTTATATTAGAAGAATGAGACACAACATAGAAAGGAAATATTCTAAATCTGATAGATATGGAGGTTGATTTCTTAATATAAAAATGATTGATCATGATGATTTAATTTAAATTGAAAGATTAATTTAAATGGAAAATTTTGTTACTCGGGTCCTGACAATGAAAAGTATTACTTACATGAATGTGTATATATTCTTGATTAATTATTGGCATGCATGCTTATTTGACTCTCTTCCTTTTAATCCTTGTTAGAGACACATGTGAAGTGAATAGTGAAGGGAAATGTTTCAATTATATATTGCTGCATAACAAACCACTTCAAATCTTAGTGGCTTAAACCACAACAATTTATTGTTTATTGATTTTGTGAGTTGAACAAATCCAGCTGTATGGTTCCTCTACTCTACATGGGGTCGACTAAAGTCCACTCACTAAGAGTCACTAACTTGATGCTCTTCTATGTGACTTCTCCATGTGACCAGCTATTCAAGCATGGTGGCCTCTTACATGGTGACCTGGGCTTTTTATATAGTGGGTGCTTTCAGAGATAGATGAAGCAGAGACTGCCAGGCTTCTTAAGGTCTGGCGTTAACAAGTCCCAAATGTCATTTTTACCACATTCTTTTGGTCATAGCAAGTCAAAATTTCCATCCAGATTGAAAAGGAGGGAAAATACATATACTTCTTGATGGCTAGAGTGGAATGAATATGCAAGGAAGGAAGAAATTGCTGTTGGCCATCTTTGGAGACAACTGCAGAAAGTGTATTATACTGGTTTGGAGGTAGATGAGCACCCAAATTATTTGCATTTACTCAGCAAGCCATAAAAAAATTTTTTTTTCCCAGAAAACTTCTTCTAAGACTAATGGGTCTTTGCATATGATTGAAATAAAATTGAGGGATGTGGTGACATAATCACATTGTAAAGTGTGTGTATTCCTCGTTTATTACCTACTAACAATCAACCCAAATGCTAAATCATGCACATGGTTCAGATAATGAGTGAAATTAAATGTTGAACTATTTATGAAAGAGGCAAAGGGTTCTTTTTATAAAAGGATCTGTTACGTTTGTGTGTGTGTGTGTGTGTGTGCGCGCGCGCGTGTGTATATATTTATTCTCTCCAGGAAGAAGGTACTACATCAAATGTGGCTCTGACTCCTGGAAACCAGCATCTTGCTTTTTTACAACCAGATCCAGAATGAGTGCTATTTAGTTATGTGGAAAATTTTTTTCAATGTTTGGCAGTTTCCAATTGATATTCATAAAAATGGGTCACTATTTGACCCAAGAGTTGAAAGTATTTACAATGCTAAGTAGGAAAAGCCAGTTGTAGTAACTCTAGTGCCTCCTTTCTGTCTCATCACAACTCTCTGAAGTGTACCTCTTACACTCCTTTTAGTTGCCCACAGCTCTCCTTTGCTTCTCTTTCCCATCCCATTCTTACCAGCAAATCATATGGAAAAAAACTTGTGCTTAGTCAGATGTAAAGGACTAATAATATTGAATATGTTATCTCTCCAGAATCATTTGAATTTTAAAAAGATCAAGGCTTATGATATGAATGACTTTCTTTTGTGTTTGGGCATCGTTAAGCAAGGTGAAAAAGTAAAATTGTGCATTAGGGTGAATCCAGTGTATTACTAGGCCATTTTCTTACTAGGCCATTTTCTTACCTCTCACCCCTACTGTCATTTGTTGAGTTCTCAGATAATGTAAAGTAATGGCAATAGCACAAGCAAAATATAATTAGAAAAGCAATCTGTTGGAAAAAGGGAAGATAATCCTTTCCAAAATGTAGTGTACCATGTAGAGAATTTGGGAACTATCCATTGTTTTAGAGGATCCATGCCATGGTTCCTCACCATTAGCCCTGATATTAGAAGAAAGCAATTTCAATTTTTCCTGACCTCCATCTAACTGAACTCGCCACAGTAGCAAATAATACTGCTTAGAGTGAGTTTTCAGGACTTAATAATGTAGTGATTTGAAATGAATTATCAGAAATAAGTTGCATATATTATTCCAAGCATTCCTTATTTTTGTTTGTAAATTACATTCTCTGATATTTTGTAGGAGGAGAAAAAAATAGAAAAAGTCAAGCATCATGAATAAATCAGCAGCAAGAGATGATTGAATTGCGTGCTGTCATTTTTTCCTTCCGGCCTTGACAAGCACAGTGTGTGGCTGCCATTAAGAAAAAAAAGTCATGGAACCAGCTATTCTGAGCACCAGCGAGAGGTGAAAGTAGAAAGATGAGACTGTGGTGTGCCAGGGTAGCTGTACTGGTACTGAGTGCAAATGAGGAAGCACAGTACCTGAACTGGGTTCCAGAAGAACTTGTATGGATTTGAGGGAATACTGGAGGGATCGTTGGAAGTGCAAAGAAGCAGCAGCATAAAATGTGCTATTTAATGTTTTGCACAAACTCGTGATTTTCTCTTTGCTGAGAATAAATTCCATGCCAGGTACTGTGCTAGGCAATTCACATGGATTGAACTGCACTTTATCCTCATGACAATTCAATGGGATGAGTATTATTTTGATATTTATGTTAACATGAAGATGAATCCAAATGAGCAAAGTAATTTGTCCAAGGTACACTAGCAAGAAATAGCAGAGGTGGGATTTGATTCAAACCTAAGAAAACAAACTCCAGAACCCTATACTATTTTTTTAGGTATAATTTATACCTAAAAAAGTCATACATTTATACCTAAAACGTCATCCATTTTGGTGTACAGTTCTATGAATTTTCTCACACATGCAGTCATGTAACTACCACCACAATCAAGATATACAACAGTTTCATTACCAACCCAAATTCCCTCATGCCCCTCGGAGTCAAACCTCTTCCCTAACCCCAGCTCCTGACAATCACAGATCTGTCTCCTTTCTCTGTAGTTTTCCTTTTCTAGAATGACATATAAATAGGATTACACATCATGTAGCCTGCTGAGTCCAGCTTCTTTCACTTAACATAATGCAATTGATATCCTTCGATGTTGTGGATATCAGTAGCTCATTCCTTTATATGGGTGAGTGCTCCTCCTCTATATGGATGTACAGCAGTAATTTTATCCTTTCACCCATTGATGGACATTTGGGTTGTTCAGATTCCATGGACACTTACCATGATGGAATACTACATTTACTCAGCTGGAAATCTTTCCTGATGATCACTATCTTTAAATATTTGGGGGACAGAGGAGTCCTTGAGATGTTTTGCCTAGATCTAGAAATAAATATTGGATGTGCTCTGGCTCAAGCACAGGTCTACAGTGTCAGGTTATCTCTCACGCAGAAACACCATTAAATTTTAATTATATCAATCATATAGCATCTGCCAACTACCAAGGGCTTAAAACTGAATGGAATGAAAGTATAAACAATGAATAAAAAATAAATTATCCAAATTAATTTTTTAGTGTAGGAGGTAGGAGAGAGGCTAGTAAATTCAGGGTTTGGTATAGAAATATATAGTTTAATAAATGATACATAGCTTACTAAGAAACGTTAATACAATATTATAAAATTTCATAGCTTATGTCCCTTCATTTGCCAATACTATTATTTGAACAGTGAAAAAAATGTAATGATTGTTGATCTGATTTCACAACATCAAATGACCACCTCAGCTGTATATTTTCCATTTTTAAACATTCTCATGTAATTAACTGGTAATTTAAATGAATTGATTAAATTAGCCATTGCTTTCACATTGAAGTTTTTCTAAAAATGTGTCTGCTTACAATAAAAGAGCTTCAGAGTATTTCTACTCAAGCAGGTCGAATTCTGGTTTTAAAAATCCTCCTTTTTTTGATTAGGCAATTTAATCACTGAATTCAATCCACTGCAGTTCGAATGTCACTTTTTACTAAATTAAATTTTGCACCACTTTTGTGTTTTTGTTTGCTTTTTCCCCGTACAAAGGATACACATCAACAGACTCAATGCACTGACAAAGTACAGGTCAGAAAAAATGTGCTTCCATTCTGTGTTCTATTATTTATCAGCTGTGTGATTTTTGATTAGTTTTGAAACCTCATTGAGCTTCATTTATCAATTAGATGATGATAATAACTTCTGTGCCTTCTGCCTTGAAATATTGTGAGGCTCAAAAGCAAGCATCCTGGACTTCCGGGAAAATGACATCAAAGTAGGTAGGCAGAGTCCAACTTGCTCACAAAAAAGAGCAGAGAAAGAGCAAAAACGTATCCTAGGTAGCTGCTTTGGATATATATAGAATGGGGAAGTGCTGGGCATCATCCAGGAGAGAACTAGACAGACAAAAAAGCCAAAGGAAAAACCATTTTCTTGGATCTGTTATTTTTCAAAATTTTGTATTAGTTCCTTTTTTTTTTTTTTTGTCTTTATTTTATTTGCTAAAACCCAGTACATCACCTGTGGAGGGCATACTGAAAGTGATTGATTGATGAGCACTGGCAGCCTGAGAAACTCCTTAGGGGCTTAAGAGGGTAGATGCCTTTCCTGGGATTTTGTTGTTGTTGTTGTTGTTGTTGTGTTTTGTTTCTTGTTTGTTGTTGTTCCCCTTCTTTTGTTTCCTTTTTCTTTTCCTTCTTTTTTTCTACCTACTTTATTTCTATTCTAGCCTTCATTTTTCTATCTTCTGTTGTTTTTCCCTCATTCCACCTCTTTTTGTTTGGCTTTTTTTTTTTTTTATCGCTCACTATTTTTTTTTCCTTTTCCTCTCTTCTCAACATCCCAGCCTTTTAATTCATTCTATTCTTTTTCCCTGTTTTGTTCTTTGTTTCATTTTTTCTACTCCACCTTTTTTATTCTTATTCCTTTGTACTTTTTAAAATTTTTTACTTGTATTATTTATTTTCCTAGTTCATTTATGGTTCCTGTTCTACCTTCTTTAAATTATTAATACTGTTATTCTTTTTCTCTTTCTATCTCTTTACTTTTCTCTGTCCTAATTCTTTTTTTTTCAAGGGAACACAGGCAATTGCAAGGATATAGAATAATAGAAGCCAAGTGTCAAAAAGAAACCTTAACACACACACAAACAACAAAATAAAACCCTAGAGTAGAAAGAGATGTTAACTAACCAAATAAGCACATCAAAATAAACAGATGCCTAGACACCAACAAAAAATTACAACCCATACTAAGAAACAGTAAGACAACTAATTAGGGATGTCCAAACATATATTATGAATCAACTTAATGAAGTGAAGGAAGAGATAAATGATATTAAGAAGACACTGGGGGAACATAATTGAAGAAATTGTAAACATACATAAAAAGATAGTGGATATGACAGTGATGAATGGCATAATGCAAGAAATTAAAAAAAAGCACAAAGCACATAAAAGCAAATTTGAACAGGCAGAGGAAAGAATTAGTGATGTAAAAGACAGCACATCTAAAATTAAACAGATAATGGAATAGATAGATAAAAGGATAGAAAAAATCCAACAGGGACTTAGGGCTTTGAATGACAACATGAAATGCACAAATACACATAGGCATCCCAGAGGTAGATGAGAAGGGAAGGGGTAAAAAAGGAGTATTGGAGGAAATAATGGCTCAAAATTTCCCAACTCTTTTGAGGGACATGGATGTATATGTCCAGGAAGGGCAGCTCACCTCAAATAGTATAAATCTTAACAGTCATACTGCAAGATACATACTTGTCAAATTGCTCAATGCTCAAGATAAGGAAAGAATACTGAAAGCAGCAAGACAAAAGAGATCCATCCCATACAAGGCAAGCTCATTAAGATTAAATGTGGATTTCTCATCTGAAACCATGGAGGCAAGAAGGCAGTGGTATGACATAGTTAAGGTGCTAAAAGAAAAAAAAGTTCCAGCCAGCAAAGCTGGCATTCAAAACTGAGGGAGAGTTCAAAATATTCACAGATAAACAGAAATTAAGAGAGTTTGTCAACAAGAACATGCCCTGCATAAAACACTAAAAGGAGTTCTGCAGATTGAAAGAATAAAACAAGAGAGAGAGGGTTGAAGGAGAGTGAAGGAAAGAAGATTATTGGTATGAATAACTAAAATGATAAAAAGAGAAATAAAAATAACATGCGACATACATAAACCTAAAGAAAATATGGCTAATGTAAGGAATTCTTTGACAGTAATAACATTGATTGTTAATGAATTAAACTCTCCAATCAAGAGACACAGATTGGTAGATTGGATAAGGAGATACGACCTGTCTATATGCTGTCTATAAGAAACTCACCTTAGACCCAGGGTTGAAAGGAGGTTGAAAGTGAATGGTTGGAAAACAATTTTACATGCAAACAATAAACAAAAAGGGTGGGGTGTATCTATCCTAATATCAGACACAAAAGACTTTAAGTGCAAAACTATTTAAGAGGCAAAGAAGGACACCATATATATTAATATAAGGGGAAAACTATCAAGAAGAAAGAACAATCATGAACATTTAAGCACCTAACAAGGGTGCCTCAAAATATATGAGGAAACATTGGAAAAACTAAGTGGAGAAATAGATGTCTCTACAATTATAGTGGGAGACTTTAATATATCACTATCACCATTAGACAGATCCTCAAGAGAGTATCAATAAAGAAATAGACACATTGAATAATATATTAGGGGATCTAGACCTAATAGGTACATACAAAAAATTGCATCCAAATACAGCAGAATATACATTCTTCTTGGGTACACATGGCTCATACTCCAGGATAGAGCACATGCTAGATCACAGAACAACTCTAAACAAATTAAGAAAGACTGAAATTATATGAAGAAATTTCTCTGACCACAATGGAGTGAAGCTGGAAATCAGTAAGGGCCAGAGAACCAGATAAGGCACAAAGATATGGAAGTTAAACAACATACCCTTAGACAATCAACGGGTAAGGAAGAAATGGCAAAAGAAATCAGTAATTACCTTTAAATGAATTAAAATGACAACACAATGTAACAAAACCTCTGGGATGCAGCAAAAGCTGTGCTGAGAGGGAAATTTATAGTTATAAATGTCTATATTTAGAAAGCACTAAAATCAACAACCTAACTGCACACATGAAGGAATTACAAAAAGAATAACAAACTAATCCCAAAGCAAGTAGAAAGAAGGAAATAACAAAGATTAGAGCAGAACTAAATGAAATTGAAAATAAGAAAGCACTAGAAAAAATTTTAACAAAACCAAAATTGGTTCTTCAAGATTAATAAAATTGACAAGCCCTTAGCTAGACTAACAGAGAAAAAAAGGGAGAGACACATATACATAAAATAAGAAATGAGGAAGGGAATATCACCACTGACCCCACAGAAATAAAGAGTATCATAAGAGGATACTTCGAAAATTGTATGCCAAAAAGATGGATAACTTAGATGATATGGATAAATTCCTAGAAACACACAAACAGCCTACAGTGATTAAAGAAGAAATTGATGAACTCAACAGACCAATCACATGTAACAAGGTAGAATTTGTCATCAAAAACCTCCCAACAAATTCAGGATGGGGCGGGGGTAGGGGTGGGGAATAAACAAAATAAGTCTTTAACAAAAAAATATGAAAAATTTTTTAAAAATCTCCCAACTAAGAAAAGCCCAGGACCAGATGGCTTCACAGGTAAATTCTACCAAGCTTTCTGGAAAGAACTAACATTAATCCTGCTTAAACACCTCCAAAAAATAGAAGTGGAGGGAACATGACCTAACTCATTCTATGATGCCGACATCACCCTAATACCAAAGTCACATGAAGACACCACAAGAAAGGAAAACCATTGACCAATCTCTCTAATGAAACTCGATGCTAAATTCCTCAACAAAATACTTGCTAATTGTATTCAACAACACATCAAATGAATTATATATGTCCTATGACCAAGTGTGTTTCATCCATGGTATGCAAGGATGGTTTAACATAAGAAAATTGATCAATGTAATACACTACATTAATAGACTGAAAGTACAAAATCACATGAACATCTCTTTTGATGCACTCAACAAAATACAGCACCCTTTCCTGATAAAAACACTTCAAAAGATAGAAATAGAAAGAAACTTTCTCAACATGATAAAGGGTTTCTATGAAAAACCCATAGCTAACATCATATTCAATGGTGAAATGCTAAAAGCTCTCCCTCTAAGATCTGGAACAAGACAAAGATGCCCACTATCACTGTTCTTATTTAACATTGTATTGGAAGTACTTGCTCAAGCACTTAGGGAAAAAAAAAAAAGATAGAAAAGGCATCCAAATTGGAAAGGAAGAAGAAAAAATTTCACTGTTTGCAGATGACATGATCCTATAAATAGAAAGTCCTGAGAAATCTACAGTAAAGCTTCTAGAACTTATAAATGAGTTCAGTAAAGTGGCAGGTTTTAAGATCAATATACAAAAATCAGTAGTCTATCTGTTCACTAATAATGAGCAATCTGAGAAGGAAATCAAGAAAAAAATTCCATTTACAATAGCAACTAAAAGAATCCAATACCTAGGAATAAACAACTAAAGATGTAAAGGACTTGTACACAGAAAACTACACAACATTGTTTAAGGAAATCAAGGAAGACCTAAATAAATGGAAAGCAAGGAGGCCCTCAGGAGGTAATTCTTAGCGGCATTTATGGGACATCAGAATTGTCCTATATGACATTGCAGTGACGGGTACGGGCCATTATGTATTTTGTCATAACTTACAAAACTGCATGGGGCAGAGTGTAAACTATAATCCACAGTTAATGGCAATGCTTAAAAGAAAAAGCAAGCATGTTTATGAGCACTCATGTATATGAATGTTTCATTCATCCAGATCCACCAAATACTAGTGCTAGGATTTTCCTTGCATACAATCTCTTTCTTGACCTCTAATACCACCCACACTCTTTTGTTACAAGCTCATGAATGCCCTGGGTTGTTTAAAGCAAGAAAAAAAATTTGTTTCCACAGGGCAGCTGACATGGAGCTTAGCAAAGTTTCATGGCATGAATAAGCTTCTTTTTTGTGACTTGTAGGAAAGACAATCCCCTCATGACCATACAAACCACTGCTCAGGTGATCAGGGGGTCTCCCTAGAATGGAGATAAGTGTTCTGCAGGCATTAATGGGACTGTTATTTGTTGGCTCAGTTCCCAATCAGTTTTCTGCACAGGCCACCTTGAGGCTGGATGACATTGACCCCACTCCTCTTCAAATGCCTTCCCACACCCAGTCAGGTCTGTTCTCTTCTGAGATCAAACTCCATCCCAGCGACTTTCCAGTCCAGGGTACCCTTCTTGAGTGTCTCTGAGGCCAGGGATAGGTGACCTCTGAGTCTTTATATAAATGGGCCTTCATTTTTCATTCTCAAAAACATGTTTTCAAACAATCTGGTTACTTTTAACTGATTAGGAAGTCCTATAAAATGCAGTAGGGAGAAAGAAAAGCATGTGGTCAACATTTCAAGACATTATAATCCTAGAAGCATAAAGGTCTATACCAATGAAAATCATTCTTATTGAATATGTCCTCTCTAACTCTGAGAGTTAAGTTTCTGACAACTCTTATATAGGGAATTACAAGTGAGAAACATGAGAACTTAAGAGAATAATAAGGCTAGGGGGGACCGAGGGTATATATGAACCATAGAAGACTTTAAAAGTAATTTTACCACAATTAAAATAAGGTATACTAAGTAAGGAAGAATCCAGAAATATTTTACACATTGAAAATTAATATAAATTAGGACTGTAACTAATTTCCTACAAACATTTTTATCCATTAGTAACTTTACAAGATCTTCCTGCCTCAACACTTTTCAGGAGATGTTTATAAATTTATTATTTTGCTTTTTTCCAGATAATAAGCATACTTCAGCACCTGACAGAGATTGCCTCATTCAACTCTATTCTAGTCCCCTATGTAGTGCTTTCCTAAACAACTCCCTGACAGTTTGGGTTCTGCAAGTACTTGGCACCCACCAAGCAGATGTACTTGTACAAGAACTGGAAGACAGAAGTGAGGGGAGACTTCAACTAATGAACATAGTGGTGGCAGTGTTTGGCTTTTCAGTCACAACAAAAGCAAGGATCTAAGTATCTGATCCACAGTTTTGTGAGAGTTGAGAGTTTTGTGCAGTATCCATTTTGGTGGCACAGATTGTGACTGCAATGGAATGATCCTGGAGCCAACTGTTTTGGTAGCAACTTCTTGATGTTCAGAGGGTGGAAGAAAGAATGTGGTCTAGAGCCCACAATCGAGACAATGGTTTCCTGGTCCTTCCATTTCCTGATCATCCCCCACCTTTCTTGCTTGACAAAAGTAGCAGTGGATCAGTTGTACAGTATTGCTTTAGAGTCATTCTCAGAACCTCTGCCTAGAGCCTACTCTTCAAGCCCTTCCACATTTTAAAGCAATTAATTCAATGGATTAAATCCATTCCATAATCAAACCCTGATCTATGCCTAAACATGCTCATGTAATTTTTTCTAGTTTGATATCTTTTTGATTTATGATTTAAAATTAACTCTCTACTTCGGAGTTTTATAGCCCATTCCCAGGGCCACAGAGTCACTTGCGTGTCAGAGATGGAAAGAAATTAAAGCAATCTTTATTTAATAAATTTACTTTTATTTCTCAAATACTTAAAGTATCAGCTCTATTCATCATAACTTCCAACCAGAGCACACTAAAACTTTGCAGAATTGGGTTAATTATCCACTGACCCTTTCTACATAAGTTTCAATCCCTAGTAAGTAAACAGGTAGCTGAAGTGAGTTCTAAAATCAATATTGTTTTAATGATTTCATATCTTCCAAGTCTGCATGGCAGAAACCTCACCTCCTAGTTTTTCAGGCTTTTTTCCTTCCAATCATCCACAAATCAAGTCATTTGAGATTAGAAGATACAAAAAACTAATTGTTATAGTTCTGGAAAAGCCATACAGAAGTAATATGTATCTACTAGAATGTGGTATGAGAAGCAACCTTGATTGGGGAAGAATTATCATTATCTTTACAATGTGATTTTTGAGTCTCAAAAAAAAATTCTTTTTCAAAAAAAAATCAAATACATATGTTTTCATCTTATGGAAAAAATCCCAAAAGTACTTGTTAGAATAATTTTTAAAAATGTTATTCTAACCCATCTTGATTTAACTCCTAAGAAAGATAAAATTAATATATTTTATATTTTTCTTTTATTTCCAATTTTACTTGGACAGAATTTGAAGATTTTTTTCTTTCATTTCTTCTATCAATCTCCTTTGAAATTATTGATCACATGAAATGGTCATAAAATGTGTTTATGCTTTCACAAAATGACCTGGCATATATTGCCTTATTTTGGAAAGGGCCGTTTTGAAAAAGGAGGGAGAGAAGGAGGAAGGGGGGAAACAGGTAGAAGGTGGAGATAAAGGGAAACAAGGAGGGAGAAGAGGTGAAAGAGAAGACCTTTTATTTCCCCACAGAGAATAAAATAATACTTGCAGGCACTGAGATCACAAGTTGTTGGCTAAAGGCTAATAAAAACATTCCACCTATAGCCATTACTTTGATAATACACTCTATGTGTGGTGTTTAATAGTCTGGCATTTTAAGTGGTACATTGATGCTATAAAATACATTTGGCAACGAGCTTTGGATTAGCTATGGCTACTTTTTGCTCTATCTGGATTTGGAAAGAAGAAAGGTAAAGGGGTTGGCCGGAAAAAGAGTGGAAGGAAAAGTTAAAACAAATGCAGGCAAAGCAAAATATTTCTTCAGTGGCATATTGATATGGTTTCAGCCATCATCTCCTAGGTATCAAGCCCATAGTGAGACCAACGTGATACACGGACATAGGTTGATTGTACTAGTTAAGGAGTTTACCTTCACAGGGCTATCCATGATGCTCACTGACTATTACATCAAATGAGGACTAGGTATGCTCTTGGATGACTGAGGTAAGACGCTATCTTTCCCATGTCGCTTACATTGTTATCTCTTAGAAATGCTCTGGTATTTTAAAGGGTGCTATTCATGAAGCTTTTCAAGCTCTCAGGAAGAAAGTTCAACTCTCTCTGGTAATAAAAACATTGTTTTTATAAATCCCTAAGTAGTCACAGGTATAAAATTTTCAATCTCGGCCAGAATTGAGATTTCAGTGTAGTTTAGATCCCTCAGATAAAGAAAATACTAGACTTTCTACAAAGCAAGAATGTGTAATAGAATAGTGGAAGAACAACTGAACTGGAAACAAAACAACCAGAAAATCTAACCAAAAATAGGGTACCAGTCAGGAGCAACAAACCTTTAAAGGCTTTAGGAATTAACTTAAAGAGTATACAAGCTGTTTGAGGGTAAAAAATGTACTTCTATTAAAGAACATAATAACTCATTAAGTGGAGACCTTGTATACCCTGGATGAGACTACTTGGTATTACATATTATACGGTTTAATTAATCCATAAATTACATATAATTCCAAATGAAATTCAGTTTGATGGTTTTTAATCAATCAAATTTATTCTCAATGTGTGTGGAAGGGAAATTTGAAAAGGTAAAGCAAAGGCAAGCATTGTCCTACTAGTTACTAAAATGGATTACAAAGCCTTGATAATAAGCATTGTCCATGGACTGGTGCAAGGGCAGTCAAATAGATTATTTAAATAGAATGGAGAGAGTTCAGAAATGAAATTACATATATATGAAAAAAGAATATATGATTGCATGGCACCATAGATCAATGGGAAAAATGTACTATTCAGAAAATAGATTCTCTCCTCTTTGTATGTGTTTTTACACACACACACACACACATTTATATATAAAACTGAATTCCCAAACCAACACAAGACTCCAGATAAATTAGACCTAAATGTGAATAACATTATAAAGTTTATTTGAAAATAACGTAGGAGAATTACAAAAGCAAAGACAAAAGAAATTATTAATCTTATATTAAAGATTTCTGTTCACTGAAGGATTTCAGGGACTAAATTAACAAATAGGTAATAGATGTGGAGAAGTTCTTCGTAATGTCAAAAACTTATAGGGACTAACATAGACCATACACAAGAAGCCCTTAAAAATCAATAAGAAAAAGATAAGAAGTCCATCAGGAAAAGGTGCAAAAGGTAGAGAGACAAGTCATTCACAAAGGAATAAAGTCAAAGAGCAAACAAGCAAAGACATAATCAAATGCATCAGTAATTAGATTTAATAAACTTACCATTCTAGACAATGTCAAGCACCGATGGTTGGCCACCGATTGGATGGGCCAATGGGGGTATAGGAGGCATCAGGCCCTGCTGATGGGATGTGGCCTGGTACAGTCCTTCTGGAGACCATTCTAGTCTAAGTGAATCAGATGCCGGATAAGTAATCTCCTGAATGTGCATCACTGAAGAAAAGGGGGCAGATACCTACAAGGACATTTAAGTGTGGCATTGTTTGAGGCAGTTGGGAATGGAGGCAATGCAAGTGTGTTTTGTTACTGGGGGACTGGATAAATAAAATACGGTGGATTCAACCTATGGAATACCATGGAGTACTTAGAAGCAACCAATTAGATGTGCGCATAGCAACATAGATCTTAGTAACCCAGTGCTGAGTGGATCATGGAAGCAACATGAGACTTGGAGCATAATTCCATTTGTATCCATTAAAAATACACAGAACTGATAATTTATTAGAATATGTCTAAATGAGAGAACACCTGTCAAACATGCTCGTTGGTGAGGTTGTTTATTGGTGAGGTGGGAAAATGAGAGGGAGGATTGGGTGTACAGGGACTAAATAAATAATTAAATAAGCAAACATACAAAGGGCATCCTTGCACAGACCCATGATGACAATGGGCCATGAACTTAACAAGGGTTGTATTTTCTTCAACTCTCCCTTGTAAAGTAAGAATCTCAGGAAATGCAGAAGTCTTAGGGACTAGTCTTAGCACCTTCCCTTCAGGCTACACTGCTTAGCTTAGCCATTTTCCCCTGTGGCTCTCCCATACTCCAGCAGCTCTTGGGTGTGTCTGTGATTCAGTGGCTCAATCAATCTTCAGAGCGGGTAACAGGGAGGAAGGGAACTTATCCTTCACAGATGTTCTCCCTTAATCCTGCCCTTGGAAAAACCATTTCCTTCCATCCCCTCTTTCAGTTACGAAAGGGTTGAGTTTGATGGAGCTGAAGGGACAACAAACTGGATCTTTTAATTTACTTAACAATGTTTGTTTCCCCCTGGTGGAGCCAGCCTAGATGATCCCAGTAGGAACACAGTTCTAGGGGAGGGAAGCACTTTGATGCTTCATATTCTGCCATAATAAACACTTCATGCCACCTTTTTACATTGGTTATAATGAAAAACAGTATACCCTTCTGGAAACAAAAGGGAAATCTGCCACTTGGAGGGTCATCCAAAATGCTGTTTTGAAAGTACACCTACCAAACACATTTTCAGACTAAGTTTATTTACAGTTCTGAGGCTATAAATAACAAAGACAATTAAATTAGCCAGGTCAAAAGCCTGTTTGAACTGAAGAACTCTATTATAAAATTAAAGTTTGTAGAAAGCTCCCCTCACTAGCCCTTCACACATGAAATTGATGGAGAGGCTCTTTGGGTTCGTTAAAATTCAGAAAGGATTAATAGCTTTCACGTTGGAGAATATTACTCAGAAAGAGTGCACAGAGTTTAAAACACTTCACGATGTAAATGAAGGCGGGTTTCATTGTTTTATTTCAGATATTGTGGTTCTTTACAGAATCAACAGAGAGGAACCTGGGAGGGGGGAACCATTCTCAGAGAAACAAATTCTGACTGCTCCATGATGATGTGTAATTTGCTCTGTCGAAGTCAGAACAGTCAATAAGTCAAGATGTGGCTTTAGCTGTGTCTCAGAATAAACACTGGATTTCTTCATTAACTGATCAAATACAGAGTTCAAATAGAACTGCAGTGTTCTTTTGTGTGGGGAAAAATAACAGATTGCAACAAATATCTCAGGGTTTTGGAGGCTGCCCCAAGCATATTTTCTTTGTCAATCTCAGATCACACTGGTATACTCACAGTGGGCCCTGAATTTCATTAGGCCGTTCTTCTGACTCAAGAAAAGGAAATGCATTCCTCCAGACCAGTAGCCCAGGATGTAGCTTGACAAGTGCAATCTAGCCTGGGATTCTGCTTTTCTGAGGTTGGTGGTCTGGCATCCTTTGTATACATTCTTCCCTCACCACCCCCCCTCCTTCCTGCTTTCCTCCTTCCTTCTCTTTCTTTCTTGCTCTCGATTGTTTATGGTCATTTTCTTTTACTAACAGTTTAAAATCCAAATGAGTTAATTTAGCATTTATCTCCAACCCACACTTCTCTCCTGAATGATAAACCACTCTTTCCACTTGCCTCTTGGAATTTCTTTTTTTTAAAAAAAGATTTATTTATTTATTTATTTATTTCTCTCCCCTTCCCCCCCCCCCCCCACCCCAGTTGTCTGTTCTCTGTGTCTATTTGTTGCATCTTCTTTGTCCGCTTCTGTTGTTGTCAGCAGCATGGGGATCTGTGTTTCTTTTTGTTGCATCATCTTGTTCTGTCAGCTCTCTGTGTGTGCAGCACATTCCTGGGCAGGCTGCACTGTCTTTCGTGCTGGGCGGCTCTCCTTACGGGGGGCACTCCTTGCGAGTGGGGCTCCCCTACACAGGGACACCCCTGCATGGCACGGCACTCCTTGCGCACATTAGCACTGCGCATGGGCCAGCTCCACACGGGTCAAGGAGGCCCAGGGTTTGAACCACGGACCTCCCATGTGGTAGACAGACACCCTAACCACTGGGCCAAGTCCACTGCCCTCTTGGAATTTCTACCCAACTACATCTCTCATACCAACCCTTCCAATCACAATTATCCCATGAGTCTCCTCAAATATGTGGTCCATGCACCACTGGAATCTGGGACCTTGGGAGGTCACTGAGTCCACTCCCATTTTCTCATCATCTTTCTCAGACAGCTTATCTGCATGTCTAATATATACAATTAAGCAGTTTGGGTTCATATCCCAGTTCCACAACTCTTTGACCTCTGACAAGTTATATAAAATCACTATGACTCATTTTGCTCATCTGTAAAATAACCATCACAATATCATATAAAATAAGATACCTAAAGCACATCACACAGTGCCTGGCACATAATAATTTATAAGTATGAGCTAGTTTTATTGACTTTAACTTACCTTTTAAATCTATCTCATCTACTCCCTCTCTATGTCCCCCCTGCTATTGTCTTTAGGCTTTTATAGACCCTTACCAAGTCTAGAAAAGTGGCTTCCTACTGGGTCTCTGACAACCAGACAAATTCCCATTTGGTCCATTTGCTACTCTGCTGCCAGCAGCGTCAGATTTCTAAAAGCCTAACATGCCCATGCAATTCTGCAGCTATAAAATATTAGTTGTCTTACCATTGCTTTTAGATTAAAGTAAAAACTTTCTCTAAAGGCATATAAGGCACGTCACACTGGCCCCAACTATTATGTGGACTCATCCTCTGTTCATTCCCCTAATTAACTCTGGGCTCCAGAAGGGTGAGCCAATGACTCACCTTCCCGCTCAGTTGAGCTGCCCTGTCACTGCACTTCCTCTTGCTTTTCCCATAAGGCTCCTCCTCTCCTTCCCCTTTAAGATTCTCCACAATCCAGCTCCACACTCACTTATATTAGAAGCCTTCCTAACGTCTGTAGGCAAGGGTAGCCACAGTTTTCTTTATGATCCTAAAGCCCTGTGCATCTGTCACTGTTAATAACACTAAGCATATTGAAATGACATGATTTGTTTTCGAAGTTGGGTATCAAAAAGAGAAGGAATTAGTTCTTTAAAGACTCTCTTTTTCTAACCTCCTCATTGGCACATTCTGTCTCTGAGGACCTACTAAGTCTGCTTCTCTCAATAAGCTTAAAGTCTCCCCCATGATTCTACCAGGGACTCCAGTCGGGTTGTTGGATGCAGTGAGAATTCTTCAATCATTTGTCACATGAGCATCATTCTTATTAGAACTTGACAAATTCGAGCCTTTATTTATAATACCTAGGGATAAGTTTATCCACTAATATCAAAGAGATTTGGAAAAGCTAAATAGCAAAAGTTAAGGAAGAGGTAAATAGGAATTCCTATGTCATTGACAGAGATTGAATAGTTAATTATAACTCTTTAAAAAGAATAGGGTCTATTGTACATTATATTAAGATTTCCAAAGCATTTATGTACACAACACTACTCAACAACTTAACACTTTGGTAGAACAAATATTATTATTTCTACTCTACTGGTGAAGAACTTGTAGCTCAGAGAGAGTAAATGGTTTTGTTCAAGTTTACAGAGATAATGAATTGCAAATCCAAGAAACCATATCATCTGCTTCAGAATGCACTCTTCTTTCCATATTTTTCCATACTGTTATTTATTTATTTTGTTAGATATCATACCATTATTGGGACTTCCACAAGATTTGCATGTGCTAGTAAAGATTTTGCTAAAAATTTCAGTGAATAGCTTTAAAATATTTGTATATGTTAAAATTGGGTTTCTATTTTATGATGAGAAAAATATATGTTCATTATAAGAAATCTGGAAAATTAAAATCAACAAAAAATAAACTATAAATTCACTACCTAGTAACAAACATGTTAAAATTTTAGTTAATTTCCTTCCAGTCTTTTTTCAGTGCATGATTTTATTTTGCTTGTTTGTGTTACATAGTTATGGTCACATTTTATTCCAATATTTTATTCTGCTCTTTTGGTATAGTTTATCATGAGTGTCTCTCATGTTTTGAGAAACACCAACATTACTAATATCTAAAAATATTCCATTTTATGGCTACATCAGAGTTTAAGTGATCCTTTAATTTTCCACAATTTTTTGTTATCTTTTGATTATTATACTTTATTACTTTATCAACCCTGGATACCATATCCCTAGATGAAGACTGAAGATTAAATATATTATTTTTTTATAACCTATGTGTCATGCAGAGCTCAGTGGTTAAGTGCCTGCCTCACATCTACAAGATCCCGGGTTCAATCTCCAGTACCTCCTAAAAGAAAAAACAACAACAACAAAAAACCCTAGACAGTAACCTATGTAAATGAGCCACAAATTTCAAACTTGAAGACCCTAGACATTATTGGTGCTCTACAGTGGTTAGAGCATTTGAATAAGGCTATAACATCACCCAGAACAAGTCAATCAAACTGGCATTAAAACTGTACTTTATTCAACCCACTTGGAGAGAACTGTAGGACATATCAACAAGCCATCCTTTAATTACTGGGGTTCCTGAAGAACCTGGAAACCATAGTTCAAGCTTCAGGACCTGAGATTACCCAGTACCATCTTCCAAAATGGCAGGTGTCCCCTGAAACTCTAGATACTTCATTCTGGCTTTCTGAATAACGATTCAAATGGTTAGACTATTTAAGTGCCTTATTTCCCTCTTATGAGTCCTCCCATGTCTAATAATAACATGGAAGAGAGCAAGTATTTAGATAAAGATTACTGAGGTGAAATGGACCTTAGAGGATATCTAGTCCAAGGAATTAAAAGTATATGACTCAGAGATTAGAATACATGGTTTTGAATTCTATGTATTTCAATTATCAGCTGTGTGACAAAGTACTTTAATCTCTCTGGGACTTAATAGTCTAATCTGTAAAATGGTTCAATAATAATGCTTATATTTATAGCATTGTTGTACAAATCAAATATGCTAATCCATGGAAACACCTAGATCTCATACTAAATCCTCAATAAATTCTAGCTATTTTTGTTTTTGCCACTTCTTTTTATAGAATGAGAAACTCGGGCCCAGGGTCAATTACCCAGGTCAAATTATTTTTATATTAAACCAAGCTTAAATATATTTGCCATTCATTTTATAGACATTCTTTGCTTGGATTGGGAGAAAATATTATACCTTGGTTTCACAAAGTTTTGCTTTCTATTTCTTAAACTTGATATCTTCAAATTGAGCTCTTCCCTGAATTTGTAAACCCTTGTGTATTACAGAGAAAATTGAATCAATAAATTTCTGATTCACTTATCCTTAACTCATCAAACCATCATTAGAGTTATTCGATGTCTAGGGAAGCCTTACGTGCTTCCGTGTGCGGAGGTGTGCATGTCTTCTTCTGAACCAATAAATCTTTTCCAGCCAGCCATAAATAGCAATGAAGTGCAAAAAGATAGAAGCAGCTCTAAACTCAGAATAGTCGAAAATCAAGGGAGCCCATTCTGGGAAAATCACATTCCCTCAGTCTGATTTAACAAACCTGACTTTCATCAATTAACCATTTCTATCTCAGAATGCATGCACTTTCACCAAACTAATATTTATTGTGTGTCTACTATGTGCCAGATACAATAAAGAACTTGTTTCTGTTCTGAGCTGTCTGTGGACACCCTCTGAGTCAGCCCTGGGGCTCATCTGGGAAGGAAATTGAGGTCCTTTAAACTTCATTTGAGGTGGTATGGTTATGTGGTGGCTAAGCTTTGAATTCCCTGGTCTTTGACCCTAGCTCCTCCAGCTAAGTTTTCCATGTTTTTGGCCTTGTCCATCACATACCAGCTTGGATTCTCCCTTTGAAGGGAACTAAGTTCCCTTCCCAGGTTTGGCTTGCTTCACATCATTGGTTCTGATATCAGTTCACAATCATTACTCCTCAGGGCTTGGACTTCCCTGTAAGCCAGTTTTAAAATAGAGTCCTGGCGGACTGGGCCCACTGGTTAGGGCATCCGCCTACCACATGGGGGGTCCGTGGTTCAAACCCCAGGCCTTCTTGACCCTTCTGGAGCTGGCCCACGTGCAGTGCTGATGCAGGCAAGGAGTGCCCTGCTATGCAGGGGTGTCCCCCGCGTAGGGGAGCCCCACGCGCAAGGAGTGCGCCTGTAAGGAGAGCCACCCAGCGCGAAAGAAAGGGCAGCCTGCCCAGGAATGGCACCGCCCACACGGAGAGCTGACACAACAAGATGACGCAACAAAAAGAAACACAGCTTCCCTTGCCACTGACAACAACAGGGGAGAGTTCCAATAAGTAGATACAGCTGACAAAGTCAAATTCAAGAAGATGGGATCATTGGATTTGGCATTAGGATATTGATGTTCTGTAGTTGAGCAGTTTACAAAAAATTGTCAGAGCAGAAGGGATATTATACTGAGTTGAAGACTAATAGGATGTAAACAAATGGAAGTGCTAACTTTAGGCAAGAGGTTATCAACCAAGAGAAATTTCAACCTACCGAATGTATTTTATATTGCCTGGAGGCTATTTTGATTGTCACCACAGGGGGTGGGGGTTGTTACTGGCATCTAGTAGGTAGAGACCAGAGATGACACTAAATAGCCTACAATGCACAGAATGGCTCCACACACCAAAAATTTATCCAGCCCAAAATGTCAATAGTGCTGATGTTGAGAAACCCTGCTTTCATCAAAGCCTTCAAAGTCTGCCTGTGAAGAGACGAGAAAGAGAATGGTATCTTGTTGTGGGGAAAGAATCAAATGTTTTCTTGGGAGATTTGAGCATAAGAAAAAGGGAAAGGAGAAGATAAGGGGGAGAGAAAGTGGCAATAAAGAAAGGATAAATGGTCTAGTAATATTCGACAGAGACAGGAGAGGATATATTCTAGAGCGTAATTGAGGAACTAAACATGGACAACAGAAAGGACTTCCACCACTCCTCATCTACCCCTCCTGAAACAAGGAGGAAAATAACACATAAGCAAAAATATGGATCTGGATAAGAGGTACATGAGGGGGTATTTAGGGAAGTCTATGCCTGGCAAATAGGAGGTTAAGTAGTCATGGGAGAGAAGGGAGAATGTACAAAGTGATACGCAGAACAGATCTTAAGGGAGGTATTATAATTTGGAACTTTAAAAAATTAGGATTGCAAAAGAAAGTAAAAGAGAGAAGAATAGGTAATTGGTAAGCTGGACAAAAGAACAATTTGAGTTTCAAAATTACAGATTTACAAGGAAACCACTAACGCAGTAATGTGATTTTTCTCAAGCAGTGCTCAGCAATCCAAGAACAGTATTAGAAAACTGATGTTTTAAATCACCAGGAGAGTGGACTTCACAGAAATGTGTGTTTACTAGAGAAAGATTCTTTTAAGCAGAGTATGCTATGCTATGTTTAAAATATGTTGGGAATGATTGTCTCTGCCACATGTCATGTCTTAAATGTAGTTGTATACTCCCAAATGTCTTCTGCTAGGCTTTTAATAAATGATTGTTGATTAACGTAAAATAATCTGTTAGGGTCAGGAATAAGATCTCTTGCTAATTACTCTTCAGCAATAACCTTTAATCACTATTTCTGTTTGGTGTCTGCATAGATACTAAATAAATCAGGGATAATTGGATGATGAAGCTGATGATCTGAACTGAATTTAGAGTTAGAATGTCCCTTCACATTATAAACCCCCAAGGAATAGCTCTGCATTAATTTTATTGTAATTTAGTTTTGCAAAGATAAAGCCACAGATTCTCTTTTCATTTCTACTCTCTTCAGTGTGTCTTAATTCTGAGTGCCTGATTTGTTCATTTTATCCCCAGTGCTTAATTTGCACTTTGTTCATAGTCTTTAGACTCTTTTTGGCTCCAGGCTTTACTCGCACTACCCCTTAATGATACTAGCTCATTTTGTGACATGGGTTACATCCTTAAGACATTTACAAAAACAGCCAGCAAACCCTCTGTTGCAATTAGGTCAAATAATTCTAGAAAATTTCTTTTGTTGATTGATTCTATGGACTCATCATGGCCTTTTAGTGCAATTTTTTTCTGGCACAAAGATAATTACTTCTATTACCATCCTCAAATAACAATGCTTTTTTTCCTTCAGTCTTTGTCTGGAGCTGCCCATTTGCTCACTGACATCCAAGTTACTAAAATGTTGTTTTTGTCCATAATTATTTACCCCAGAAATTTCAGCTGAGTTGCAAGCATCTGGTTTTCAGCTCAGGTCAGCTATTTTCTAATCCAGATCCCTTATCTTTTCAGCTAAGCATATTGGACGCTCAGATGCATTCTAGATTGAGTGCAGAGGAGCCAATTTGGAGGCATAAATCCATAAACTAGTTGGAAGGCTACTTTTTTTTAAAGTACTGATTTATGTTGGTTTAGCTATTCAATAACGTATACTTCTTTCCCCCCTTTCACACTACAAATAAGTACCAGTTGGTTTTATCTGAAGGTTTACCAGTGCATTAATGAAGATCAAAGCTCAGTAAATTTATCCTTTCAGTTCTTGTAGACCAGGGATCAGTTATTTCTACAAGATCAGTTACAGAACAATTATGGAGCAATTCTGATTCTAAAGTTCAATCAAATAAACCCATCCATCCCCCTACCCAGTATTATCAATTATATTTGTCTCTTATGCAGGTAGACCTCCTCTATTCAGGGTTACTAAATTGCTCAATGACAGCTTTTATACACAAACTTACATTCCTATTTCTCAGTAGGTTTATCTACAATTTCACTTCTTTCTTGAAGACACAGAAGATGTGCCATCTGACTCTTCTTAAAATATCTTTTGGGATTTATCAATCACAGTGGACATTAGCTCTTTTTTGTCCACCAAGCATATCCTCACTCATACTCATGGTGACAGTATCAATGAGTTTGCCTAGATATCTCTCTTGCCTTTGTCAGGACCTAAGATTTGGTGGAATCTGAGCCTCACTCAGATCCAGATCTTGGTCCTATGAGACTTAACCCAATCCTCCCAATCTAACCATTGGCCACAGAGCATGACTGGGGTAAGCACATAACACAGCCAGGCCAATGAGATGCAAAAATATGTTTGCTTTGTTCCTTTGAGAAATATGTTTCCTCTTTGTTCCTTGGAATCTAACAGAAGAAGAATTGTCTTCGAAGAACTGAATAAGGAAGTGTGGTGTCTAGGAGTAGAAACTCTAGAGACAAATCACCCAAATTTAAATGCTAACTACTCCACTTGTATGATCTTGGGGAAGATAGTAAATCTCTCTTAAAATGATATGCAAAATAGGGGTATTAATAATTCCTACTTGTTTTAGCTCCCTGGCTGCTAAAATACCACATAATGGGTTGGTTTAACAACAAGAATTTATTGGCTCATGGATTCAGAGGCTAGAAGACTTATTTCCTCCAGAGTTGAGAATATTCTGGCTGGCCAGCAATCTCTGGGGTTCCTTGGCCTACCCATCACATGGCAATACACATGGCATTATCCTCTCTTTTCTCTTCCAGGTTCCATTGACTTCAAAACTCCAGTAATCTGGATTACTGTTCAACTTGATTCAGTGGGGCCACATTTTAACTGAAGCAACATCTTGAAGGGGTCTTATTTACAATGGGTACACATCCACCAGAATGTGGGCCAAGGCCAAGAACATGTCCAAACTGGGGTACTCAATTCTGTCTACTATACTACCCATGGGATTTGTTTTGAAGATTATATGAGCTAATTCATTCTAAGTACTGAAAATAATGTCTGGCATTTAGTAGGCAATATAAAAATAAAATAAATATAGCTCCAGGAAGATGTTGACAGCTATTTTAGAGACAGAGTCTAAAGAAGACACAGAAATTATGGAAGGTAGAAAGGAGAGATAGAAAATTGGAATTTCACTGATAGCGTTAAGTGTTGAATGAAACCTCCCCTGAAGCCTACTAACCCTGAACTTTTCAGTCAAGTTATAAATTGTGGCTTTATTGAGGAAGCCAGTTTTTTATTTCCTTTCTTTTTAAAGGAGCTTTAGATTACATAAATGTTACATCAAAAATATAAGGAATTCCCATATACCTCATCCTTCCCCTTCCCACACTTTCTCCCATTAACATCTTTCATTAGTGTGGTACATTTGATACAACTGATGAACACATATTGAAGCATTGGTACTAAGCATGATCTATAGTTTATATTATAGTTTACACTTTGTGCCACACAATTTTATAAGTTTTGACAAAATGTATAACAGCTTGTATCTACCACTGCAATAGCATGCAGAACAATTCCAATGTCCCAAATATGCCCCACGTTATACCTTTTCTTCCCTTTCCCTCCCCTCAGAACCTCTGATGACTACTGTCTCTATATCAGTGTTATAACTTTCTTCCATTACTAGAATAATAATAAGTCTACTTTAGTCTATAGCTGTATTCTCCCCTTCTGTTTATTCCTCTATCTTGAAGATTTTGGGATATTGATGCCCACTCTGCATCCAATTAAGAAGGGGCTTAGATCCAATGGGACAGAGGGATGGAATTGTCTTGATGGCAGTTATAGATACTCTCTGGTTTTTGGGATTGGCATTGTCCATCATCATCCTTTTGTTAGTTGTCTTGGGTGAGTCCGATGAACTGGAGAGTAGGTATTGGCTGTAATTCTACTGAAATTCAGGGCTCAACCAGCATATGAACAGCTGGAAGATTTAAGCCTATGGGACACATATTTAATGAGTATACTAATTATTGGTTCAAATAGATGGGACAGAAGAGCCACGTGTATGAAAATTATAAATAAGTCTCTCTTGGATACATTGGGAGATAGATTATCGTATATTCCAAGGTAAGGCCCATCAATGGGGTGCCGATTTCCTGAGGTTGTCTGCCCTGCTTCTAGTGTCTAGATGTCTTTACAGATCTCAAGAGCCACTCTTTCTTGAGGCATTGTTTACTGTGTCAATCAGTGAGATCTTCCAGAGATGTGTATAAGGGTTACCTCTGGAATGACCTCCTGAAAAACTTTGAAATCTCTTAGCCATACAGTTCATTTGTATTTAATATTTCCCCTTTGGTCTAGATCTTTTCTCAAATGCATTACTAGTTGGCATTTGTAATAATCCCTCAGTGCCAGGGAGGCTTATCCCCGGGAGTCATGTCCCACATTGCTGGGAGGGTAACGAATCCATATGCTGAGTTTGGCTTAGAAAAAGGCCACACTTGACAACAAGAAGACTTTCAGGAGGTAACTCTTAGGCAATACATATTACTAGGCTGTTTCAATTTCACAAGAACAAGATTCATAAATACAAGCATCAATATCAAGTACCTGGTTTATTCATCTGTCCTCCTTAGCTAGGCACTAACCATGTACTCTAGAGCTTCTTTCAACTCTATTAGAGAATGTAGCAGGACTCCCCAGGATATGAATTCAATATTCTATTGGTTATTCTGTGGTCTGCACCCACTGAGACAATATCTCATGACCTTATGAACACATTTATATTCTACAGAGGCATTCTCCAGGTGCTCCCTCCCCACATATCCCCCCACCACCAAAGCCCCACACCAGTGATCCTCCCCTGCCACAGTTGCAACCTTTCTACAACCCAAAACCTCCACAAAACAAAGCCAACAAAAAATTAAGTTAAAAATAATTTAAAAATTTTTTTTGCATTGTGACTTTTGTCATCACTGTAAGATCTGTTGTTTTTATGTATATTGACAATTTCTTCTGTATGTTCCCCTAGTGTCTTCATTTTTTAACTTTATTTTCCAATAAACTTTAGGTTACAGAAAAGCCACAAAGAAAATATAGTGGATTCCCATATACTTAACCTTCCCCTCCATATCCTCCCCTACCAATAACATCCTACATAAGTATGCTGCATTTGTAACAATTGATGAACAAATATTGAATGGTTAATGGTTTACATTATGGTTTACTTTTTGCACCAGTTTGACTTGAGCTTTTTGTTTTTTGCAACCTAAATATCACTGACAAAGCAGTGAAATGTCACCAGCTTTAATTCAATGAGCACTATTAAAGATTTATTGCTTTGGGATATAAAGATAAATAAGGCATAGAACTGTCTCTAAAGAGCTCATGTTCAACACTTATTCATTGAGTTCGCATTATGTGTAAGGCAATGAGCTGTCAATCAGAGTATGCAATTTCAGAATCCTAGGTGGGAAGAGAAGACATCCACATAAATAATTATAACGCAAGAATGAAGGGTATCCATTCTCTAAGACAGGCATAGATAAATTGCCCTGGAAATTTAGAGAAGTGTAGATTGGGTATTCAATAAATATTCTTGAAGGACTGCCCCTTATAAGTCTCATAATAGAATCTTCTCTAAATATTGTTCATCTATTCATTTATCCAAGAACAGTATTCATTGAGTTCCTAGTTTGTACCACACTTCTTACTAAAAGCTATAGATGTACTATTGAACAAAATTAGACATGATCCCTGCCCTCATGGAGCATCAATGGGAGAGAAAGTCACTAATCAAAGAATCATGCAACAAAAGTACAAATAAACTACAATAGGTGCTAAAGGGAAAAAGTTCAGAGTTTCAAGGGTATGCAATAGAAGGAACATGACATCTACAAATGATTGTTGTCCACATCTGATGGAATTTCATATCAAAGAGACTGACTTTGTCAAGATATCTTAGCTGGTTGGTGACAGCCAGAACTGGATCCCAGTCCCCTTGAACCTCCTTCTCTTAAATGAAGTTATTCATTTGAGTTTGAAATTATCTTTTCCTAGGCTCATGATAGTTCCTAGTAAAGATTTTGGTCTCAGAAAACACAGCATTTTCTCTCATGACCAATTAAAATAAATGTTTCTTTTTTTTTTTTAATTTCAGTAACATTCTTTTACAGGAAGTATGTAATGCCATCCAGCTAGAATAAAGTATTTTGTAACAGCAGAAGAAAGGTTAAGCTCTGGGGAATAGGGGAAGAACATCTGTATTACATTTTCAGTACTAAATTAGTGTCATTTCTAGTTGTGCTAGCCAGTTTCCTTGCCTTTCCTTGACTGACTGACAAAAAATGAAAACCAACTCAAATCATGTCTATTGTGGGCAGAGGGGAGGGTCACACGTGGCTTAACTGGACTCTTTGCTTGAAGTGTTGACATGTGGCAATTTTGTAGAAACAAATGGTCATTATAGAGGGCATGACAGTCAACACAAATAGGATGCAATTAGCATGTGTCACCACTGGCTGCTGGTAGAAACATCTTAATAGACAACAAATAATAAAGGTCAGTGCATTGAGACTGGCTCAGTTAATTAGTTCCTTGTTATTTCTCAGGGACCAAAGTAAACTATTTTAATCTTGCTTTTCCTCTTCTTTTAAACAGACCCCACTCCTCTCTGTAGGCAGAGAAGGGTTCCTTTATTCTCTTTGATTTCTCAGGTCTGTGAAGGGGGCTGTAAAATTTGCCCTTATAATTTAACCACCTTCTTTGCAAAATAGATTTTGTTTTTATTGCATTTTTCATGCTCAAGGTATCCCAAAGCAATTTACAATAATGAGTTTCAAATCTGTATTGAAGGTGGCTTGGCAGGCAATCATGTTAACCATTACATATTCAGCACTAGCTTACAACCAGCCCTGAAATTAAAATCTATCTCATCACAAGATGCCACGTGGACAGGGGAAATTGGGTAATTCTCATCTTTTACTCTTTCTCACTCTTTCCCTTTCTTTCTCTCTTTCTCTCTCTCTTTGTAGCCCACAAACCTGCTTGCCCAGCACTTTTCACTTGCACTGACAGCTCTCAGATGAAAATGAATGGGTATGATGTGTATTTCCCTCATGAGGATATTTGATAATTAAAGAAATGACTTTGGAAAGTACTTGAAGTATCTTGGAAATATGTTAGTACAAATAACCAGGTGAATGCAGCTCACACTGAGTCTGCACCTTTTTTTTAACAAATCAATTGTATTGATACATATTAATAAAGCTTAAATCTATCCAAAGTGTACAATCAACAGTATGTGGTATAATCACATAGCTGTGCACTCATCACTTCAGTCATTTTTAGAGCATTTAATTATTCTAATAATAATAATAAAAAAACAAACAAAACAAAAAATTCATTGCCTTTCAATCTATCCATGCATCCCCTGCCATACATAGTTGTGTTGTTTCCATCTGATTAGTTTATTTGTATTTATATTTTGTAAAAACAGTCATATATTCAATAACACCCATATTTGTATTTTACATGAGGTTTCACTATGTTACACAGTACCCACATTACATTTTTTCAGTTGTTCTTCTATAATATACATGATCTTTCAACCACTGTCATACTCATATAAAGCTCTGCTGGTTACAAACACTATGATGGGCTTTGCCACTCTACTCATTTCCAAAGATTTACAAACAACTTTTTTAACAGTTCTGCATATATTTACACTCAGTTTTCCATTCTCTGCTGTCCTTCTATTTTCTGGTGACCTATATTCTAATTATTAACTCGATGAGTTTACACAATATATTTGGTTCATAATAGCACAGTCATACGTGGTATTTGTCCTTTTGTGCCTGGCTTTCTGATCTTTTTAAATAGTCTTCACCAGTAGGGTTGAGTTTCCCTCACAGAGACCTTACAGACTCGATGTCACTTCTTTAAACACTCTGTGCTGGGTTAGTAACCCCTCTTAAATGCTCCAAGGGTGCTCTCAAAATCTCCAATCAAGGTCTCTTACAGTATGCACTGCATTTAACTGCTTACTTGTCTATGTCTCTTTGTAGACTGTGAACTATGTTAGCACAGATGACAACGTCCAGCTTGGTCATTATTGAACTTAGAGTGCTTCCTAAATTGCCTGACCTGTCATAGTAAATATTAGTGGGAAGGAGGAAGAAGACAAAAAGATGGGAGGGAGGAACAGAGAGAGGGAAGAAAGAAAGGAAAGAGAAGATGTAAAAAGACAGAAAAGAAAACTAGAACGTTTTATGCACATACTGGAGTAAGATTTGATTGGTCTGTTTTACTGTAACCCATCTAGAATATTCAGGTTATAAAGGGCAATAACATTTATCTGGTTTACCTTCCTACTAATGTGGGAATCTCTTCTGCCACACCTTTGATGAAAGATTCAGCATTTGCCCCACACCACAGTGTACCCAAGGTAGCTATTGGTATTTTTGTAAAGTGTTAGCTATTAGAACATTTTTCTCCAAAATGGCACAACCTATGCTCTTCAACTTTTATATTTTTATACCAGTTTATACTTCTGGGGACCAAAAGAGTAATTTCTCTCCTTTGGTACAGAATAGCCCTAAGACATTTACAAGGAAGAATCCTAGGTCTATCAGAGTCACTCTTCTGGACATTGACCTTTGGGGTACCTCTGATTTTTCCTGAGTAATGGCACCCATCATTATTAAGAATACTCTAGAGGTGCACTCTCCCTAGAAGTGGCATCACATTACTCTCAGTAGTGAAGAGGACACTCCTTTTATTTTAACAACAGCTATTCTTGGGTTCCCTCTGAATTTGTGATCCTCTTAAACTCAAGATTTTTTTTACATAGAAAATTTTTTAGAGAAATCGTATGTCTACAGAAAATCATGGATAAAATAGAATTCCCATATACTACCTCTTATTTACACCCTGAATTAGTGTGGTCCATTTGTCAAAATGATTTTTGTGAAGTCATGGATCCCAGCATTCTTCATTTGCAAAAAAGATTATTATTTTTTTGTTTCTATCTAGTCTGTGTTTGTTTTTTTTTTAACTTAGAATTTTGCCTTGATACTATTTTCATTTTATCTTGGCTTTTTGAGTTTGTTATTTGAGATTATTGATTGTTTTAAAAACATCCTGATTTGGTCTTTCATTCATTGAGGGTACCAATCAATTCAAATTATTCTTAGAACAAGACAGGATACAAATAAAACAATTGAAGTACTAGGCTCTGTACTAAGCTTTGAAGATCCTGAGTTGAATAAGACAAAGTGCCTGCACAAATAAAATTACTGTCAAGAAACTTAAAAGTATTTCAGGGCTAAAAGTGAAGGAAAAAATAGAAGTGTGACAGGTATTAAGAAAGCATAGAGAAAACCATCAAAATCAGTTGGGAGAACAGGAGGTTTCCTGGAGGGGGTGGCAGTTGAGATGAATTTTGAAAGAGGAATAGGAGTTAGCAAAATGAAAAGGGGAGAAGGGAATTTCAGGCCAAAGAAATGACAGAGGCAATAACTTGGAAGCATGAGAGCAAATGACATATTCTACCATCTATTGTATTGGCTATCCCTTTAATCTTTATCTCTATCACGATTTGAAAAACACGCACTCTATATCATCATCCAAGTTATTGATGAAATATTTTATTGTCCTGTTTTTAAGGATCTTGTATGCCAAGATATGATAAAATGATTAATGTGGGTCTAATCGGTGGTCAAACACTTATAACCCTTACTTCCAGAATCTACCATCCAGACTCAGCGGTGGTATAGAAGACTTCAGCGCAGTGAAAAACAAGGAATGTTTTTACTCTCCTGATACTCATGCAGCTAGTAAAAAAAGAATAGGGAACAGTTGTTCTAGCAATCTTGATCTTTCAGATACTGGGTTATTCAAAACTTGTCACAGACTACTGTGTCTAGAAAACAAGATGCTGTCCGACTGTCCATTTTAATGGGAAAAGCTTTGACTATTACAGAGCTTTGACCATATTACTTAAAGTAGTACCAGCTCTGATGAAAAGAAAAGAAAATCAAGCAAAACCTTAGTGTATCAATATAGTAGAGGTTTGTTTATTACTCACAAAACAGTCTGATATAGGTATTGCAGGTCAGTAGGCGGTTTTTCTCAAGGTTTGGTGTCTTAACTCAGCCACAGGCTTTACCAGTGGTGTCAGGAGGTACAGAGGGATTCAGTCACTTATATACTTTCAGTACATTCTATTAATGAATTCAAATACTTTAAAATTTAAAAATTTTCCACTGATGAATATTTCAACCATCTACCCAGTCCCAGCAATTATTTCATTACCACAAAAAAAACCACTCCCTTGTAATTAACTTATTACCATTAATTAGTCAATTCTCACTGATATACAATTTAAAATATCACTTCAAAATAATTTGTTAATAATCATGAAGTCCCTAAAATGACTTTCTGAAAATCTGATCACTGGGGAAACATTATAAAGTTTCTTGCAAGAAACAAACAGGTGTTTTAAAAACAAGGATATTCTGATATTGCCCTAAGATACCACTAAACATTTCTTCAATGGCTTAATCAAAACAGTTGATAAAATAATATAACAAACTATGTATAAACTAACTATATTGTTATCCAATAGATACTTTTCCATATTCTTCTAAAGACATTAAGGATATCCACTTTTCAAATGTTTTTCTGAATAGAAACAACTGTCTGTATAACCTTTTCTTAATCTGCTTGCCTCCTAATCCTATTTAATACAAACAGACAAAAAAGGCATGTCATGACTGTGGGGTAGAAAGTGAGTTTGTACCTATGCTATCTCCTAGTAAGAATCAAGTTTTGCCCAAAGTATTCAGCAGTTATTTATGGCATGTCAGAAATGAGTCTAGAAAGCAAGGAGATTCTTTGAGATGCTTGTGAGATTCTGGACTCCATCAGCCACACAGTTGAACAACTTGTGGGACCTTATCTTGCTGTCTTTAAAAGCTCCAGTAAATTGGAGTTGCCATGGCTCTCAGATTTGCCATCTCTCAGAGTTATTAAAGTATTGCAAGAAAATGAAAGTTATAGAGAAGAGAGGAATTCATACTGGGTAAGGAAATGGTAGCATATCCTTACAATTTACCTAGGGGCATCTTCAGAAAGTCTGTACCTTAAGAGTAAAATATTTTTGTTCACTTTTTATAGTACTATCAAAAGAAATTGTGATTTTCTATTTCAAAGCTCTGTTATAAACTGAGATATATCCAAGTCCCTTTCCTTCTGGAAACTACCAATGGAAATTATTTGAGGGGAATTGAACCAGTCATATTTCTATAGTAGAAAAAAAAGGGGGAAAATATATAGTTCTTGATAGTCAAGGTGCTTCTGTGGCAATTCATGAGAAACTAATAATGCTTTCTGTCCTCTTTCAACTTTATTTTGATTGTTTTGATCTAGAGCTCTTTTGGATATCCGCAATTTAGTTTCTTGACTTGATACAGAATTTTTCGTAAGTACTCATCTGCAAAGCCTTGGAGGTGGAAAGTCTTCGTGTGAGTCCTCTCAACTCTGCCACTAATTTTCAGTGAGACACACATTTTAATTATTAATTTCAGTGACTCTCAGTTTTCTCAGCTATAAAATGGAGATAATGACACAGCACTACCTCACAGGGCTTTATAAAACTTAAATAAGATAAATCTTTTTGAAAGAACATAGGTTGTTACCATTAAGAATATTTCCAGAAACAGGAAAGTTTTACTTTTCCCACACAAAGAGCCTTCTCTTTCACAGAGACTGAATCATTGAATCATGTTGGTGATTGAATTATGTCCCCCATAAGTAAATATTCAAGTCCTAACCCCCAGTCCTGTAAGTATGAATCCATTTGTAAATAGGACCTTTGAATATCATACTATTTGTTAAGGTATAGACTCATTAGTGAATAGAATCTTCAAAGATCCTATTTAGATGAGGACAAATTGAATCAGGATGGGCTTTAATCCATAGGCTGAAGTCTTTATAAACAAAGCAAACTAGACATGTCAGTAGAAGCCAGACACCAGAAAAAGCCAGAGAATGAAGCAGATCACCATGTAACAAATGTAGAGATGCAAGCCAAAAAACACCAAAGATTGCTGGCAACAAACCACCAAAATGCTATAGACTCTGGGAGAAAGACTGGCCTGTCAAAACCTTGAGTTTGGACATCCAGCCTCCTAAACGATGAGACAATAAATTACTGTTGTTTCAGCCAACAAATTGTGCTTTTTTGTCATAGCAGCCCTGGCAAACTTAGATAACCAGGATACAGTTGCAATTATGATAATCATTCTGATTACATACCTAATTTATTTAGAAAGCATATTTATTTATTTTTTATTGCTGTTACTCCAAAAACAGGAACAAATTAGTTCAATGTCTAGAATTTGAAGCCTGGTGGTATGGAGAAGCATAAAGACACAAGAGACAGTGTCCAGCAGCTGTCACTTCTGAATTAGTGCATCATTATCAGTACTGGGAAAAATCACACAATATTGACTGACAATGGTTAAAGCTGATTTTTCTCTGAAATACTCTCTTACATCTATTGTGCAGTAATGAGTTATGCCCAGTGTCAGACCCTTACTTTCTGACAGTTTAAGTACATATCCTCGGATAGGCTCCAGCCGGGGCTGGCATCTGAAATATAATGAACAATGCCATTCTAAATTGCCAATGAATGTACAAGTAAATGTGTGAGGAGTCATATGGAACTTGGTTTTGTATTGGATGTTCCAGTTCACTGTTGCACATTACTTAGCAGTAGGAAATCTGTACATTAAAGAGGGGATGACATAATTCTCTGTGCAATGGCAGCTTGGGCAGAAAAAGCAACTTTTGAAATAACAATCATAAATTTTCTACATGTACTTCCAGACCATAATGGTACCCTGTCAGTTTCTCTCATCTACAGCCTATGCTGGAAGGAGAAGAGCATCTCTTGGTAGCTGCCTTTTTAGGTCCCAAGAGTTTTACAGCCTCCTGACATCTAATCAGTGCTTCCTTTGGGTCAGGAATTGGACTAAATGTTAGAATTGCAGTTCCCTCCCTCAAAAACACCCTCTGTAGGGAAAGGCCAGAATTCAATCACATTATTACAATAAGACACAAAAGTTTCCTGTGTGAGAAATGTACAAGATGCAGTGGAAATGAGGAGGAGAAAATAGTTGTCTGTGGTGGGAGGAGAGAAGGAAGAAGAAGAGAAGGTTTACAGAGAAAGCAATAGTCTAAGGTTTCGGACAAGAATATTTTACTAGCGAGACTGGAAGAAGAGGACATTCTAGGCAAAGAACTTAGAGAGCATGTGTGAAAGGAGTGAGCACTGAGACTGGACAGGAGCCAGATCACGAACAACAACATTTTGAGAGCTAAAGATAATATATACCAAATCTAACAGAATTTTGAGGTGTTTCCAAAAATTATCAAGCACACAGAAATGTTGGTTAGCCCACAAAAATGTACCTTGGCTAAAATCACATTGCCCAATGAGACTTTCTAAGTGGTTTCATATGTCACTGTGGCCGCCTGGTTCTCAAGAACTTAAAGTCCTAAAGATCTGTAGGCAGAGATATTCCAACTTTTTCTCTGGCATAAAAACCTATGAGATTAATGATTCAGTAGAACTCCATCAAAGAAGAGTATGAGAGTGTCCACAGATCAAGAGACTGGTTAAATATGCTTAGCGTACAGTTAAAAATGTAATACTCACAGCAGTTAAAATGAATGGGGTAATTCTTCCAACCCTGATTTGGAAAAAATGATCAAGATGCATTGTTAAGTAAAAAAGTAGACTGAAGAACAATAATGTACAAAGTCATATGAGGATATGCACCAAAATGTAATTATGGCTATCTCTAAGGATAAGCTGGAATAAGCCATAAGAGGTTTCATTTCTTTACTTTATGCATTTTCTTTTTGCTTATTATTTACAACAATCTTGTATTATTTTATAATCTTCAAAGCCACAGTAAAACACAACAGAACAAACAATATAGAAAGACAAAATAAGGAAGATAAAAGTGAGATGTTCACAAAAGCCTTATGCCTGCAACTCTTGATGACATCACCTCAACAAACTAACAAATTGCTAGATTAATGATTTTTCTTATTGATTTGATTAATGCTTGGCTAAATTAACTCAACTGGCTGGTTGTTTTGAATCCAGAGATACAGAGCCCATGTTTCTTTTAGCCCCACTGTTTTGTTTTCTTTCGGCCCATATAGATTTCTTTTAGTTTCATTGCTTTCTTTTCTTTAGTCCCATTTAGGTTTCTTGAAGTCATTTTCCTGTATAGGACTTCACTGACAGAAGACCGGTTGGTTTTGGAATCAACTTGATAAAGGATTAAGGGAATTGGGAAAGGGGAGGGAGGCTGTATGGATTCAGATGCCCTCTGAATTAAAGTGTTAGGGAAAACTAAGATTTCCTGACTATTTACTGTGAGTTACATTACATTACAAATCTTCTCCAAATTAATCCTCACTGCTGTGAGGAACTTTGGAGTATATATTCTTTCTTCTGTTTTAAAAATAAAAAAGGACTAAGCAATTAATTTAAAAAATGATAACTAGTAAGTGGCAGAGGTGAGATTTTAAAATAAGTCTGTGTAGAGGAAGACATATAGGCACACAATTCCACCAATATGAAACTGGTTCTAAAAGATCCCTAATTACCTATCAGCCTAAGATATCTCAATGGTTGAAGTGACTTAGAGGAAGAAGGATGCCCATGGAAATACAATGAAAAGGCTGCAAAGGATGTAATCCTGCCATAGCTGTTTAGTCCCATCCTCTACTCAAGTCTGTCCCTCCTCCACTCCTTGACCTCTTTTAAGTACCAGGTGACATGAAGTCTGTAATTCACTAGAATAGATTGTTTATGCACAGATATTAATATTATAGTTAGATAATTTCAGGACAAGTCTCTCTTAACCTCTACCATCACACCCACCACCCAGAAGACTCCCTGGCATCCACAGACTGTATACTTAGTGACCCACATTATACTTAGTGAGTCTTTGCTTCTCAGATTCCCTTGTTTCATATGTCCCCTTTTAATAGTTGCAGCCAATTTAGCTTTGAAATGGCTTGGTTCACTACAAAGATTACAGAATAATTTTGTTTACTCTCAATTCAAAGAACCCCAAATAAGCAGTTAGTTAACTCAACTAAGGCCTTGCTCTAGGAGAAAAACAGGGAGATTGTTTCCAGACTCAGAAAACATAAAGCAACAGATCTAGTGTCTCCCCACCCTATCATTTCTCTTTCTTTTGTCCAACCTTTGTGTGGTGTTTTGAAGGTGTATGTACCCCAGAGAAATATGTTCTTAAACTAATCCATTCCTATGGGTAAAAAGACATTTTAAGTAGGATCTTTTGATGAGGCTACTTCAATTAAGGTATCCCTTATTCAGAATGGGACTTAATCCTCTTACTGGAGTCCTTTATAATTGGAATGAATACAGAGTGAGAAAGTCACAGAAGCAAGAAGCTGAAAGCAAAGAAACCCAGGAGAGAAGGGAGAGACTAACAGATGCCAAGTGTCAGAGGCACCAAGGATCACTGGCAGCTGGTCTTTGGGAAGGAAGCATCACTTTGATGAAGCCTTGATTTGGGCATTTTCCTGAACTCTAATAGTAAGCAAATAAATTCCCATTGCTTAAGCCAAATCATTTCATGGAATTCCTTTAAGCAGCCTAGGAAAACAAACATTTTCATAGCCAAGAAAGGATTAAAAAAAAAAAAAAAGAGTTGTCAGTGGTTAAAACTGTTCAATTAGAGGAAGTGAATTTCTTGAGAAGAAGGAATTTGAATTTACATGGAAGAAAGGGAGGTTGTTACCTTTTCAGGTCACAGGGAAAAATGACTGCTGGGCTGGACAAGACAAGTATTCAACATTCATTGTGGGACATTATGGGACCAAGCCAATAGTAGAAATTAATGTGACTCCTCATTTCTTTGGCTTTTGGAAGCATATTTGCAAAACTGGGGGTAGGGAGACTATTTCAAATGGAACTGGGTCTTCATGCTTTTCTTTCCAACCTGGTCCAGGCAGAATGGTTCCTGCAAAGAATAGTGGTAAGAAAAAGAAGGGCCATTCTGCCATCAATGAGGTTGTACCAGGGAATATGTCATCAACTTTCACAACCTTATCCATGGAGTTCAAGAATTGTGCCCCTTGGGCACTCAAAGAGACCTGGAAATTTGCATGAAGGAGATGGAAACACCAAATATACACACTGACACTAGACTCAACAAACCTGTCTGGGCTAAAGGATAAAGAACGTCCCATACTTTATCAATGTAAGTTCTCCAGAAAATATAACATGGGTGAAGATTCACCAAACTCTATGCATTGATTGCCTATGTACCCATCACCACTTTTAAAAACGTCAATATGGATAAGAAGGGTGATTATCAAATAAAATGATAAAATAACTGCTGATAAAAAGTGAGTACATAAGGCAAAAAATCACATATTTTTTAAAATACCCTTGAAAATACCTTAAGAGAATGTCATATTTGAGACCCTCTCTCAATTATTGCAACAAAGTTCACTTTTCGTCCAACTCTAAACTATGTGCAGATTTTATCTCTAACACTGGAACAGTTTGGAGTGCCTTCATCACTTGAACATCAGATGAAGAAATCAGTTTGCATTTGGTGTCCATAGTTTGTGAAAATGCATCTCATAGACTCCTAGACTTACTCTTTTGGGGAGGGAAGTTCTCCCACTTTGAGAGCAAACTAGCAAAAATTCTCTGAGGGAATAGCTGATGCCTCTTCTGGGGCTTAGCTCATTGAATGTAATGACCGGCAGAATTGCCCCCTGCTATTTACTTCTTTTTAACACTTTATTGTATAAATGTTAAAACACATAAAATAATAGAAGAGTATAAGAAACCCTTATCACCCAACTTACATAACCACCAAAATTCTGCCCAGGATATTTAAGTCTATATTCCCACATTATTCTTTTGGCAAGTATCTGTGGGTGTATTTTTAAAAGTTAAATGTGTGAGTACTATAAATCCACCACCCTGTACCTTACTGGTTGAAAAAATCAACTTGTAAGAGTTTTATGCATTTACTGCTTACATTTAGTTGGTCCTTGATCCATTTAAAGTTAATTTTGGTAGATGGTATGAAATTAGGCTGCAGCTGCATTCCTTTGCAAGCGGATATCCAGTTTTCACAAAACCATTTGTTGAAGAGAATATTCTTTCCTCACTGCATGTACTTGGCACCCTTATCAAAAATCAATTGGGGGAAACGGACTTTGGCCCAGTGGTTAGGGCGTCCGTCTACCATATGGGAGGTCTGCGGTTCAAACCCCGGGCCTCCTTGACCCGTGTGGAGCTGGCCATGCGCAGCGCTGATGCGCGCAAGGAGTGCCGTGCCACGCAAGGGTGTCCCCCGCGTGGGGGAGCCCCACGCACAAGGAGTGCGCCCATAAGGAGAGCCGCCCAGCGTGAAAAGAAAGAGCAGCCTGCCCAGGAATGGCACCGCCCACACTTCCCATACCGCTGATGACAACAGAAGCGGACAAAGAAACAAGACGCAGCAAATAGACACCAAGAACAGACAACCAGGGGAGGGGGGGAAATTAAATAAATAAATAAATCTTTAAAAAAAAAAAAAAAAAATCAATTGGCCATAAATGTGTTGGTCTATTTCTGGACTTTAAATTCTATTCCATTGGTATATTTCTCTATCCTTATGCCAATACCACATTGTTTTGATTATCGTAGCTTATATATTTTGTACATTTTGAAATCAGGAAGTTGAGTCCTCCAATTTTGTTCTTCATTTTCAAAATTATTTTGGTCATAAACATGGAATGTCTCACCATTCATTTAGGTCCTCTTAAATTTGTTTCAGCAGTGTTTTGTAGTTTTTAGTGTACAAGTCTTTTATATTGTTAAATTTATTCCTAGATATTTTATTCTTTTAGAAGCTATTGTAAATGGAATTGTTTTCTTCATCTCTTCTTTTGATTATTCATTGATAGTATACAAAAGCATAATTAATGTTTGTGTGTTGATCTTGTACCCTGCTACTTTGCTGAATTTCTTTATTTTCTCTAATCATTTTCTTGAGGATTCATTTGGTTTTTCTATATATAAGTTCATACCATCAGCAAGTAAAGATAGTTTCCAATTTGAATAGCTTATTTCTTTTACCTGCCTCATTGCTCTAGCTAGAACTTCTAGTACACTTGAATAGCTGTAGTGAAAGTGGGCATCCTCGTCTCCTTCTTGATCTTAGTGGGAAAGTTTTCAGTCTTTCACCATTAAGTGTGATGTTAGCTGTGGGTTTTCATAATAAATGGTCTATATCATGTTGAGAGAATTTCCTTCTATTCCTATTTTTCTGAGTGGTTTTATCAAGAAAGGATGCTGGATTTGTCAAAAACCTTTTCTATATTTATGGAGATAATCATATGGTGTTTTACCTTCATTGTATTTATGTGGTGTGTTACGGTGATTGATTTTCTTTATTGGGCCGCCCTTGTATACCTGGGGTTAATTCCATTTGGTCATGCTTTATAATCTTTTTAATATACTATTGGATTCAGTGTACTAGTATTTTGTTGAACATTTTTGCATCTATATTTATATGGGAAGTTGGTCTGTAATTTTTTTTATTGTACTGTATATTTAGCAGGTTTTTTAATCAGAGTAATTCTGGCCTCACAGAATGAATTAGTCAGTGTTGTCTCCTCTTGAATTATTTGGAAGACTTTGAGAAGGGCCAGCATTAATTCTTCTTTTTTTAAAAAAATTATTTATTTTTGTATTTATTTTTTCTTCCCCTCCTCTCCCCTTCTCCCATCTCACCCTGCTATTTTTGCTATCTGTGTCCATTCATTGTGTGAGCTTCTCTATTTCTCTTTTTGTCTTCTCTTCTCGTCTTTCTCCTCTAGGATTGACCAGGATTCAATCCTGGGGACCTCTGATGTAGAGAGAGGTTCCCTGCCAATTGCACCACCTCAGTTCCTGGTCTCTGCTGCACTTCACCTTGACTCTCTCCTTTGCTTCTCTTTTGTTGCATTATCATCTTGTTGTGTGAGTCACTTGTGCAGGCACTGGCTCACCACGCGGGGACTCAGCTTGCTGTGCAGGCACTCAGCTCACCACATGGGCACTCGTTCACCATGCAAGCACTTGCTCACCACACAGGTACTCATGTGGGCACTTGGCTCATCACACTGGCACTGGTTCACCATGCTGGCACTCATGTGGGTACTAAATTTGCCACGCGGGCACTTGGCTCATTGCACAGGCACACTTTCTCTTCTTTTTTCACCAGGAGGCCCCAGGGATCAAGCCCAGATCCTCCCATATGGTAGGCAGAGGCCTTATCACTTGAGCCATATCTGCTTCCTTAATTCTTCTTTAAATGTTTGGAAGAACATTTCACTGGTGGAGTTCACCAATGAAGCCCTAAACGTTTCTTTGATGCAAGATTTTTAAGTATTCATTCAATCTATGTACTATATTATAGGCTTGTTGCAGTTTTCTATGCATTCTTTTTTTTATTATTATTAAAATTATTTATTTATTTTTAAAAATTACATTAAAAAAATATGAGGTCCCAATCAACCCCACCGCCACCACCCCCCACTCCCCCCACAGCAACACTCTCTCCCATCATCGTGACACATCCATTGCACCCGGTAAGTACATCTCTGAACATCACTGCACCCCGTAGTCAATGGTCCACATCATAGCCCACACTCTCTCACGTTCCATCCAGTGGGCCCTGGAGGGATCTACAATGTCCCGTAATTGTCCGTGAAGCACCACCCAGGACAACTCCACGTCCCGAAAACGCCTCCACATCTCATCTCTTCTATGCATTTTTGAGACAGTTTAGGTATTTTATGTGTTTCTAGGAATTTTTCCATTTTGTCTAAATTATTTAATTTGTTGCCATACACTTGTTCATAGTATTCTTCTACAATCCTTTTAATTTATGTGATGTCAGTAATCATGTCACCATCTTAATTTCTGTCTTTGTGTCTATTTTTTCTGTCAGTCTAGCTAAACATTTATCAATTTTATATATTTTTCAAAGAACAAATTTTATTTTTGATGATTGTCTCAATTGTATTCTATTCTCTTTTTCATTTATCCATGCTTTAATATATATATTTGTAAAGATTTATTTTATTTCTCTCCCTTTCCCCCCCAATTGTCTGCTCTCTGTATCCATTTGCTGGATGTTCTTCTGTGTCCACTTGCATTATCAGGTAGCACCGGGAAACTGCATCTCTTTTTCTTGCTTCATCTTGCTGCATCAGCTCTCTGTGTGTGCAGTGCCACTCCTGGGCAAGCTATGCTTTTTTCACACAGGGCAGCTCTCCTTGCAGGGCACACTCCTTGAGTGTGGGGCACCCCTATGCATGGCACAGCATTCCTTGCATGTGGCAGCACTGCACATGGGACAGCTTACCACACAGTTCAGGAGGCCCTGGGTATCAAACCTGAACCCCCCCATATGGTAGGTGGATGCTCTATCAGTGAAGCCACGTCCACTTCCCCCTACTTTAATATTAATTATTTCAATCCTTCTGCTAATTGTGAGTTCACTTTGCACTACTTTTCCTAGCTCCCAAAGATGGGAAGTTAGGTTATTGATGTGAGAGCGTTCTTCTTTTTTAACATAGGCATTCATAATTATAAATTTCTCTTCGAGCACTGCCTTGGCTACATTCCATAAGTTTTTATATGTTGTGCTTTCATTTTCATTAATCTCTAAGTATTTCGTCATTTGTCTTGTGATTTCTTTATATCATTGGTTGTTATGATTGGGCTGTTTAATTTCCACATATTTCTACATTTTCCAATTTTCCTTCTGTTATTGATTTCGTGCTTCATTCTATTGTTGTTGAAGTTATTTCGTGTGATTTCAAGATTTTTTAAATTATTGATATTTTTCCTGTGTCCTAACATATAATCTACCCTGGAGAATTGTCCATGTGTATTTGAAAAGAACACATATTCTCTTGTTGTTAGGTGAAGTGTTCTATATATGCTCATTAGAGCTTGTTGGTTTATAGTTTTGCTCAAGTTCTCTTTTTACTTGTTATCTTCTGTTATATTCTATCCATCACTGAAACTAGTGTTTGAAATCTCCAACTCTAATTGTAGAACTGTCTGTTTCTCCCTTCAATTCTGTCAATATTTGCTTCATATATTTTGTATCCCTGTTGTTGGGCACATATAAGTTTATATTGTTATCTCTTCCTATTGAATTGACCCTATATTCAATATATAATGTCCTTCTTTGACTCTTGAAACAGTTTTTTACTTTAACTCCATTTTGTCTGACAGTAGTAGAGCCACCCCAGGTCTCTTTTGCTTACTGTTTGCATGGAATATTTTTTCCGTCTTTTCACTTTCAACCTCTTTGTGTCATTGGATCTAAGATGAGTCTCTTGTAACTTTATGTAGTTGGATCATACTTCTTTAACTATTCTGTCAATTTCTGCCTTATGATTGGAGAGTTTAGCCATTTACATTTAAGATAATTTAAGATAATTACTAATTAGTAATTTAAGATAATTACTAATAAGGCAAAACTTACTTCTGCCATTTTGCTAATTGTTTTTTCTATGTCTTCTACTTTTTTTACCCTCCTTTATTCCAATATTGCCTTTCTTCTGGTTGGTGACCTTTTGTAATGGGCCACTTGGAATCACTTCTCATTCCCTTTTGTGTAGATTTTTTAGGTATTTTCCTCATGGTTAAAATAGGGATTATATTTAACACCCTAAATCTACAATTTATTTTATATTGATAGCAACTTAGTTTCAATAGCCTACACACATTCTGTTTCTATTTCTTTCTTCTCTACTATTCTTGTCACAGACTGCATCCTAATATATTGTATACCCATTAATAAAGGTTTCTTTTTGTTTCTTATGCCTTTGAATTATGATCCATATAAGTAGTAAAAGACCATGTTACAAGTGAAAAATGCAATAATGCTAACATTTATATTTACCCATATCCTGGAAGGCTTTATTTTGTCATGCAACTTTCAGTTAATGTCTACTTTCATTTCTTTTTGACATGAAGATTTCCCTTTAGCATGTCTTATAAGTTGGATCTAGCAGCCATGAACTCGCTTATCTTTTATTTATCTGGAAATATCTTAATTTCTGCCTCAGTTTTGAAAGAAGCTTTATCAGATATACTATTCTTGGTTGACCTTTTTTTTTCTGTTAGTACTATAAACAGAAGTATACCAACTTACTGCCTTCTGGCCTCCATAGTTTCTAATGAAAAATTAGATATTAATCTTATTAAGGATCTCTTATTTATATGTTGTTCTATACTGTTATTTTCAAAATTCTTTCTTTGTCTTTGGCATTTGACAATTTGATTATAATGTATCTTGGTGAGGATCTCTTTACAGTTATCCTTGGATTTCATCTTGAATCAAGATGGAGTTGAACAAAAAGGAGCTGGTGTGGATCTCTTGGGTATCATTGAGCTTCTAGGATTTGTGTATCCATATCTTTCATCAGATTGGGGAAATTTTCAGCCATGATTTCTTCAAATATTTTTCCTTTCCCTTTCTGTTTTCTCTTTCTGTGACTTTTATGATACATACATTGGCCCACTTGATTGGTCCCATCAGTTCCTCAAGCCATGTTCATTTTTTTCATTCTTTTTTCTTTCTGTTCCTCAAACTAGACAATTTCAATTTTTCCTAAAGTCAGGTTTGCTGATCCTTATTTCTATCTGTTCCAATCTATTATTGTACCCTTCTATTTAATTTTCCCTTTCAATTATTTTAATTTTCATTTCCAGAATTGAACTGAAAAATTGGTTCTTATTTATAATTTCTATTTCATTATTGAAATTCTCATGTTCATTTATATTGTTTTCTTGATTTCCTTTAGTTTTTTGTTGATATTTTCTTTAATTTCATCAATCCCATTTAGGAGCAAGCATCTAACATCTCTGATTAAAAATTCCAGAGATCCAGCTTCCTCCAGGACAGTTTTTGTTGAAGTCTTCTGTTTCTATGGCTATCTCTTTGGATATTTTGAATTTTTTTTAAGAAACTGGACATCCTGAGGACATTTTGTGGTCACTCTGGAAATCTGGTTTTCCTATTTCTCAGTGTGCCATACCAAGAAAGAGAAAAAAGAGAAAAGAATAAAGGGAAAGAGAGATAGAAGTAAAACAAACAAAAAACAAGCAAGCAAAACACTTCCCTCTCCCCCAGATAAGTGCATGGCCTCTCCAAATCTCTAGACAGATGCAGTAGAAAGCCTGAAGTTACTACTATCAAGTCTGAAATCAAGACAATTATCCATGCTGGTCCCTCAGGAATCTGCCAGAACAAAATATACAAAAAAGAGAAGTGAAGAACTCCAACAATAACAACAAAAAATTGGTGCCCTGGCTCTTTACAGTAGATACTGTAAAGAGCATCTACTCTTGACAGTCAGAAGCTACTGCTGCTGAGAGGGCTGAAATTTGGACTAACATTAGTTCTGGTCCCTTAGGCATCCATCAGACCAAAAAGTACATGGAAAGGAAGGAAGGAAGGAAGGGAGGGAGGGAGGGAGCGAGGGAGGGAGGGAGGGAGGAGGGAAGGAGGGAGGGAAGGAAGGAAGGAGGGAAGGAAGGAAGGAGGGAGGAAGGGAGGAAGTAAGGAAGGAAGGAAGGAGGGAAGGAAGGAAGGAAGGAAGAAATGGCAGGAAGGAAGAAAGAAGGAAACAAAGCACAGAGAGTGGCCAAACCAAGGCTAGAATCCTCACTGTTCCCTCGCGGACTTGCCAGACTGAAACACACAAGAAGGAGAAAGAAATAGACCCAATCCAAAAGAAAAAAAATGTGCCCTTGCTCTTTACATCCCAGAAGATGCTGGTGTGATGCCAGAAGCTGCTGCAGAAACTGAAGTTATACAGCATCCACACTGGGCCCTCAAGGATCTGCCAAACCAAGAAACATTCATGTACAAAAGAACAAAAAACAGAAAATATGCATTGATTCTTTTGTCCAGGCGGATGCTTGTGGGAGACCAGAAGCTGCTGCTGTTGAGAGGCCTGAAACTGAGGTTAGCATCTGCACAGGCCCTTCAGGGATCTCTGAGACCAACTCTGTCCTTCAACCCCAGCTTTCAGAGGACAAGGTTTCCTTTGCCTACCTTGGTCCCCGCTGGCTGCTCCCAGAATCCAGGCTGCATTTCCATAGCCACCACCACTTCCATAGCTGCCACTGCTTGACTGAGGAGGATGATCCCTGACTTACACTCACCTTCACTTACTGAAGCTGAGCTCTCAGCAGGCTCTTCCTTTATCCAGAAATTCTGTTTTATTATAAATGCCCAATCTGCATTCAGAGTTATCACCTAGTTAATTCCAATTTCTTTTTCCAGGTCAATCATTTTTTCTGGTGGAGGGAGGAATCTGTAAATCTTCCCACTCCACTGCTTTGCATCTGAGGATATACTGGTTTGGGTAGCATCTGTAGAACTTGTACATTTATATAATTTCTTGAAGCTGGACGTGAGAAGCAATCCAAGCTGAATTCCCCCAGATGCAAAGGATATAAAAGAAGGATATACAGTAGAATCTCCTAGGGTAATCATGTTTAATTACAAGGGAAAATCATAGTGGCAGGCTGATTTCTCACCCTTCTCCTTACAATATTTATTCTATCTTTTGTCACTGAAGGAATACAAAGTAGAAGAGGGATTTGTTTTCTCTTCTCTTTCTCTATAAGCCTAATTCATAATGTCCATTTAGAACTAGGCAATAGGGTAACGGACTTGGCCCAGTGGTTAGGGCATCCGTTTACCACATGGGAGGTCCGTGGTTCAAACCCCGGGCCTCCTTGACCTGTGTGGAGCTGGCCCATGCACAGTGCTGATGCGCACAAGGAGTGCCGTGCCTTGCCGCGCAATGGTGACCCCCGGGTAGGGAAGCCCCATGTGCAAGGAGTGCGCCCCGTAAGGAGAGCCACCCAGCGCAAAAGAAAGTGCAGCCTGCCTAAGAATGGCGCCACCCATACGGAGAGCTGACACAAGATGACTCAACAAAAAGAGACACAGATTCCCGTGCTGCTGACAACAACAGAAGCCGACAAAGAAACAAGATGCAGCAAATAGACACAGAGAACAGACAACCGGGGTTGGGGCAGGGGTAGGGGAGAGAAATAAATAAATAAATAAATCTTTTAAAAAAGAAAATTATATTAAAAAAAAAAAAAAGAACTAGGCAATAGATGCCCTTGTCCTTGTTGCATTGATGTTAGACTGGATATTTAGTCTATGAACCAGATGACTGTTTTCCTTTTTAAAATTATCCTTGTCCTCCTATTAACCCAAAGCTACTGGGGAAAAAAATGGTTAAAGCATCAGGTATTCTATTTTACAGAAAATATTTTTTGGCTGTCCTATGATTTGAATTTGAGAATTCTTTCAACATGTCAGTGTGCTCTATTTTGAATAGTCAGTGAGCTTTCCTTTTCTTTTGCAAGATGCATTTCTACCCTTTAGAAATTGGATTCCATTCATCTTCATGCTGTACTCTTGTAATTCAATATTAGAATATTTCTAAAAAAATTTAAATGTGTGTTTTTATGATATTCAAGTTCTGTTTTGAATGGTTTTAACTGTATTCCTTAAGCAGACCGAGTTAGGATAGGGTTTTGTTGTGTGGGAGTTTTTTGTGTTTTTTTTTTTCTTACTAGAGGAAGAAGAATCTTATTTCAAACTGATGTCTTTAGGTGAGTAGGAGAAAAAATAATCATGAAGATGGAAATGTACCAAGTGATTACAAGTAATGCATCTTAAAAGCATTGCTATTTCAGTGTTCCTCAGTCTGTAATTGGGTGCAGAATGTCTATATAGAGATCAATATTACTAAACTGATAACCCATGTGTTCTTTCTATGGGAAAGGAAAACCGTGTCGTTATAACTAGGCACATGATTCCTTAAACATTTACTGAAATAAAGCAGAAACAGCCATGTCCAGGGATCCTACTGCAGTTGTCACAATGAGAAAGTCTTCTGCAGCCATGTTGCAGTTAGTCATCAACATGGCATGGTTTGAATGGGACAATGCATATATATCATTGTTGGGGGAAAAAGAAAACTGAGCATGTAACTCCAAAATATGTCAATTGATTTATTTATATATTTTACTATACCAGTAAAGTATGTACTATCTTTTTAAAGATACTTAAATAAATTAAAATATTTATATATTTTTTCCTAGTGGAGCACCTTGAGCAACTTGATGGATGAATTCACTTTACCTCACTGTTTCCAGGTGTAGATTCTTTCTGCTCAAATACAGCACTTTCTCTGGCTTTCTAGACAGTTCCTCCATTAGTCATATAATTTGGTTAAGAAGGTATTGAAACCTATGTCCCAGTGTAAATGTTACCCTTGGAATGGATAAAAAGTTTAAGCTACTGTATTCTGTACATGTTTCACCAGCTAAAAATAGTCCATGAGCAAACTAGGTCCATCTCAAGTATATGGATTAAAAATGTGCACAAAGAGGACAGGTTTGAGTACTTTGTTACAGTATCAGATAAGAGGTTGTGAAAGAAGGAGCATAGAAAGTCTGCTTGTTGAGGAGCATCAAATGTCTGTTTCTTGCCTGGGTGCAGCCCTTTCTCCTCAGTGCCACTAACATGATTTTCCTGCTAGCTGTGTGTATCTCTTTGGGGAAATGCCAATATTTATTCAAAAAGATCCAGACGATCTACACCAAATCCCTTTGCCCTCACGTCTCTCAGACGGCCACAACAGCTCCTAATGTCTCCCTATTCTGCCTGCTAATCAGGCTTGAGTGAAGGCTAATTGGCATGGAAGGATTAGAAGATCACGTGCCTTCTGTTCTTTAAGGAGATGGCTACATTTTTAGTTCCCTTCTTTCAAAAGGCACTGGGATATTTGAGTTTGAAATCATATCATAATAGTTTGTGTAATTATAGTTGACTTCTTTTTTCTATCAGGTTAAAAATATCTTTCAAATAATTTTCTTCTCATTGGATTTTCTCAGTCTCAGTTTTTCTCAAACCCAAATTTGGGACTGTTATGAGTTGATAGCGTCTCCTTACTATTAATCATGCTCCTTGATATATATTAAATTTGACTTGATTTATTGAAAGATTGATATCAATGACCTTGGAATGAATAAAAATCATAATGATATTTAATACTGAAGCCTGGTCATCATGCTAGCTGCATATTAATAGCCTGATAGATTTGCATTTTGAACTAAAGCATTAGAGATTTTCCATTTTATTTTCCGAATCCTTATTGAAGAACTCCATACAAGTACCTAGGGAAGATTATTGAAATATGTCACCAAAACATCTTGATTGGTGTCCCCTGTTGAGTGGAAGGGGGCAGAGGAATAGGTTAGAAAAGGCACTGTGCAAATACCTGGAAAAAATGGAGCCATTTAATTTTATAGTTTGGGCAATCCTGTTCAATGTCACCAAACATTATTTAGGCAGTTACTGTGTTCCGTGAATGGTGCTAGGGGCTGGATACAGAGAATAATAAGGCACAATGCTTGCCCTGGAAGAGCTCAGGCATGAGAGGTAGAGACACAAATACTAGATAATTACTGAACAAGGCCATGTGAGGTCTTGTGGTACATTACGATGGCCCAGGGAAACATCACCCATCCTAGCCTGGCAGGGAGTTAGGAATTTTTCTGGGGAAAGATGGCAGGTGAGGGGAGTAGGACTTCTTGGAGAATGAGGCAGAGGGAAGACTATTAAGGAAACAGCCTGAAACAGCTTTGTTTCTTTTCAAAACTTTGGCCTTCCCATTGCCTCCACTATTACTTAACTATGAACAAGAGTTTATGTAGTCCTGTGAGGGGTTCCTAGTTTCATAATTGGCTTGCTAGAATAATCTACTATGTTGCCACCTCTCCCAAAGGCCAAGAGGCAGAACGAAGTCAGGTCTGAATGGTTGGACTCAGCGTTATGGAAATGTTCCAAAGAAGAGACTCTGCAACCCTTTTCCCTCAAGTTCACCTTCCACCTCCATGACAAGCACATAGGGTTCCTCATCTTAGCCACATGTCATCCACACCCCACTTTGCCTGAGTCCCTGAAACACCTAAAAGCCCTGTTACTGATTAAATTGTTCCCCCCTAAAACATATGTTCAAGTCCTAACCTCTGGTCCAATAAATGAGACCCTGTTTGGAAATGGGATTTTTGAAGATTTACTAGTTAAGATGGGGCCAAACTGGGTTAGGATGGGCCCTAATCAAAAGTGAATGCTTTACTTATAAGGAGAGAAAATTATACGGGCAAGCAGAGAGATGGTCATGTGATGAGGGCAGAGATTGGGTTATGCCACAAGACCAAGAGCATCTGATCTACAGACTTCAGATGATGAATGGCCCTGCTGAAACTTTGATTTTGGACTACTAGCCTCCAGAACTGAGAGACAATAAACTTCTATTGCTAAGCCAACTAGTCTGTGGTACTTTGCTACAACAGTCCTGGAAAACTAAGCCAGGTCCACTTGCGGCATCTTTAAAAGAAACTTGCAGGGCATTATCTATGCTTTCCCATTTGTACTTTCTACTTCCTTTTTGTTTCAGATAGAGGTTTCTCTAATCAATTCCTAAGAATCCATCTTATTTCTTTTCTCTATTCAAGTTTATAGGTAGCTATGCAAAGTAGACCATATTTGTATGTGTTTTAAAATTTGCTTCCTAAGCAAAGAGGTTTGGAGTCTATACTGGGATTAGACTTCATAAAAATCTTACCTAAAATTTAAAGCACAAAGTGACTGTAGTCATACATCTCAGTTTTTTCCACTTGATTTGTATACCACTTCTTGCCTTTCCTTAAGAGTGCTGAGATATTTATTATAATTAAATATATAAAATCTCCCTTCCTTTAGAGAATTTTTTGACACTTAATGATAAAATTGGAGACAACTCTAAGGTGTTGAAAACCTGGGATTTCTGATCCAAACACTGCCTGAGGATTCAGAATTGAACTGGCCAGTTTGGGCACCTACTCTATGAACAAAGAGAGAGGCCTGGCATTGTTTTAGAGGAATTCAGCCTTCTTCTGGAAGCTTGACATTTAACTTTAGAGCATCTCCATGAGTTCTCCAATAGGTTCACTTTGTAATTCTCAGGTAAAAGCTGAAAACTTTAAAAGCTATGACATTGCCCAAAGATAAGTAAATTCTGATGCCATAGAAGAAAATAGAAAATATTTCAGGTTTAAAACACCCTGTCTTTTTTAAATTTTTATCATTATTTCTCACCCTCATAAAAACATAGTGTTCTAATATTTTAAAATTAAAGTTGTGAATCAACATGGCAGAGCGAGGTACTTCAGGGCTCATTCCTCTTCAGAAGCTTTGAACAATCAGTAATAACTGACAGAGGCAACTTTTTTAAAGCTCTAGAAAACATTTAAAGGACTGCAGTACCAAGGCAAATTTCAAATCAAGGAAAAGTCTACTTAAAAGTGATAGGATCTCCTGGTTCCCTGGCTGACCCCTTTCCTGTCCCTCATTAGCTTAGCTAGAGTTAGCCCAAACTCCCAGCTGGCACACGTTGGTCCCAGTTCCAGAGTGAGCAGAGCAATCCTCATGCATGTACTGAGAGCATGTATGCCTGGTCCAATCTATCTGGTAGTGGCCTGAGGGATACTCCAGCCCAAAACTTGCCTTGTATGTACAGACAACTCACAGAACTCTCCTACAGAACACTATGAGAGAACAGTCAAGTTGTGCTGCCTGGGCAAGGGAGAGCTGGCTGTAGGGCATACAGTGCAGGAACATACAGTGCAGTTTCCCAAACAATAAGGAAACTATTTCCTAAGGAAGAAGAAACATCTGAACTGTGTAAATGGGGAAATTCCTGAGGCAACGATGTTCATGCGTACAACAAGACACATGCCAGAAAGGATGACAGAGGCCCTTAAGCTTTGGCTCAAAGATACTCTCTAAACTCACTGTGTGGATAAGCCCTGAAAGTGAGCACTTGCACAAGTCAGTCTGCAAAGACTGGGAAAGATGTTTTTTTTTTTTCTTTTTTTTGTTAGTTCCTGGCATTCACAGAAAACGCTATCATATCACTAGCTGGATGCAAGCTTAAAAAACAGATGCCTTAAAATCTAAATTTTAGCAATAGTACATTAATATATCAAAATCTCTAGGTTTCAACCAAAGATTACAATATGTACAAAGAAACGGGAAGTGATGACCCAGGCAAAGGAGAAGAGATTATCCATGAGGAGGACCAAATTTGGGACATACCAGACAAAGACTTTAAAAAAAATTTTCTATCCTAAATATGCTCAAAGAAATAAAGGAAAACACAGACAAAGAACTAAAAGAAATCAGGAAAACAATAGATGGACAGAAACAGAATATCAGCAGAGAGATGGAAATTATGAAAAGGAAAAAACAGATTTGCAGATCACAGAAACAGAAGTTAAAAATTCTCAAGAAGTATTCCAAAGCAGGTTGGGGCTGGCAGAAGAATCATGGAACCTGGAGATATGACAATTGAAATCATTTCATGTGGTGAGCAGAAGAAAGAGAGAATGAGGAAAAGTAAACAGCCTGAGGAACCTGTGGCCCCCTATTATCTCCTTCAGACACATGGCATCTGCACCAATAGCTAGACTGCTGGAGCCCCCTTGCTGTCAGTCTGAGCACAAAGAACACACAGGAAAGAGCCCAGAGAGTTAGAGGAGTGCAGTCAAAGCTTTCACACCTCTCTTCTGAAGCTTCCCAATCTCTAGACTTCCTGTCATGTGAGAGCTACTCATTTTCCTTTCCATTTAAGCCAATGAGAATATGAATTTTCTATTTCATACTATTTTGAAAGGATCTTCTCTGATAAAAACACACCTAGGATCTGACCCTCAATTAATTGTCTACTGTCACCAACACCAACCTCCACTGCCAAACTGTTTCTTTTGGGAAATTTCTGTTGACATGTCCCTAATGAACTTTGCAATATATTTATATATTCTCATTTCAGATTGAAAAATTGCTGTGCAAAAAAAAAAAAAAAAAAAGGTGGTTTCTCTTTAGTGAGTAGTAGGACTGCTCAATAAGTGGAAATATAAAAATGATTATGAGCTACAAGTCTATAGAGGGCAAAAAAATCCATATTCATGTGTGGATTAAATTGACTTTATGCAATCTTGTTAATGCAGCAACTCTCCCAATTCCTACTCTTTATAAAAGTGGGTATAGTTTTAGCAGTGAGGCTCATTTAAAATGAGTTGTCTGATGTTTCAATGTTATCCATTGGGGTAAGTTTTCTGTTAATTGAAATCTCATTGTTAAGAGAGATTCTAAGAAACAACCAAAAAATAGTCTCCTTGGGGTTTCCATTTGATCAAGTGTTCATCATTTCCTGAAATGGCTAAAACTACTAATGGCTAATGCCTCTATTTATTTTTAAGGAACTGCCCTGGATTTTCACCTGGAGCTTATCAGGATCCAATAATGAACAATGTGAAAGAAACAGCTAGGCATTAATATTGGAGCTATCATTAGAGAAAGGGATTATATCATTAAAAAAATTTTAGAGCCAAAATGAAGATCAGAGTAACACAAGAATAAAAGGATTGGTTAGAAGAAAACACACACACAAAAATTGGATAAAATAGAGGCATTAAAGTATTTCAATTTACTTTCTTGAAAGAACCTGAATTCAATGCTTTCTTTCTCTTTTTTTTTTTTTGATAAAGGTTAGTATCATATTCAGATCTGCTTTGAGCATGAAACCATGGAATTAAATTAAGTTCATTAAGTATTTATTCATTTCTGCATTTATTTTAAAAATAATTTTCTTATAAAAACAATATGTGCTGACACCTCCCCAACCTAAAAAGGGCATCTATGAAAAACTCACAGCTAACATTGTACTTAAAACTGTAAGACTGAATGTTTTCACCCTAAAATCAGGAGCAAGACACTCTTGCCACTTCTATACAACATGGTATTGGAGGACATAGCCAGGGCAATAAAGCAAGAAAAATAAATAAAAGGCATCCAATTGGAAAGAAAAAGTAAAAGAACCTAAATATATAGATGGCATGATGTTGAATACCAATAATCCTAAGGACTCCATCATAAAACTATTAGAAATAATAAACAAGATTACCAAGATTGTAGGATTGAAGAACAATGTAAAAAACCAAGTGTATTTCCATACATTATTACACACTGAAAGTGAAATAAATAAATAAATCATTCTATTTACAATAGCACTGATAAAGTTAAAATACTTAGTAATAAATTTAACAAATCACGTGTTAAACTTGTACTCTGACAACTTCAAAATGCTGTTAAAGAAGTGAAGGAAGACTTAAATTGATGAAAAGGTATTCCATGTTCATGGAACAGAAGACTCACTATTGTTAAGATGCCAGTACTCCTCAAATTTATCTACAGATTCAATGAAATCTCTATCAAAACCCCTGCTGGCTTTTTGTAGAAATTGACAAATTTAATTTATTTATAAATGTAAAAGACTGAGAAGAGCCAAAACATTCTTGACAAAGAAGAGCAAAGTTGAAGGACATACACTTCCTGATTTCAAAACTTACTACAAAACTACAAAAATCAGGATATTGTGGAACTGGCATAAGGATAGACATATAGATAAATGGAAAGGAATTGAGAGACCAATAATAAAATCGTGGATGGTCAATGGATTTTGACAAGGGTATTAAGACAATTTAATGGGAGAAAGAATAGTTTTTTTTCAACAAATGATGCTAGAACAACTGGATATCCACATGCAAAAGAATGAAGTTGGATCTCTTCCTGACACTATATACAAAAAATAGAAAAAGGGGATTATAATCTCTATCTACAATAGTTTGTAGTTAGCTTTTTTCCACTTAAAGTTACATTTTTGGTATTTTTTATTCCATTTAAAATTCAATATCACTATATACTAAACAGTATATTAGTTAATGCACATATCATAATATTTTAACCCACTGTGATGGTTAGGCTATTGTGTCAACTCAGCCAGGTAATTGTGCCTAGTTTGGTCAAGCAAGCCCTGGGTTAACTGCAATACAAAGGCTTTTATGGATTTCATTCATCATTGGCTTTGCTGCAGTGGTAAATGATAGATAGCTGGTTATCATTTCATCAGTCAGGGAGATTGCCATCAGCAATGAGTACACTTAACCCAACAACTGAATGCCTTAAAAGGGGAAGTGATTCCAGCATTGAGAGAGAATTTCCCAGCTTGTCTTTGGACAACCAACATCTCACAGAACTCTTCAAGAACCTACATGGACTTTCATTGCAGCCCCTAGTTGCAGCCTGCCTGCGGAACCTGGACTTGTGCATCTCCAAGGCTGCATGAGAGATTCATATAGAATTGTATACTATTGACAGATATCTCTTATTGATTCTGTTTCCATAGAGATCCCTGACTAATTCACCCACTATACATTGTTGGACATTTAAGTTATTTCTAGTACATTTGTCATTATAAGCAATGCCTTAAAAAGCATCAATTTAGCTTTATTAGTTTTACTTGTGAATATTGATGGTTATCTGTGTTAAAATGTTCTAGAAGCATAGAAAAAATGTGCATTTTTTTTCAAAAGTTTTTAACAGATCTCACAAATACCTTCTGAAGTTTGTGCCAATTTGTGGTCTTACCAACATAATATGAAAGTGCAAGTTCTCTGCAGTACTGCCAACACTGATATTATAGTTATTATTTTGATTGTTTTTAATTAGATAGATGCAAAATGTAATCAATTCTTGTTTTGGTTTTAATTTAGCATATTACTTACTAGGTTAGATGTCTTTTCCATTTATTTAGTGGCCATTGCATGCATTCTTTTGTGAATTGATTACTCATTTTCTTTGTCCATAGCTCTATTATGTTCTTCATCTTTGTCATATTGATTTATAAGAGCTCTTAGAAAATTAAGAATCTTAACCTGTCATATATAATATAAATTTTTTTCCAGATTTTTTATTTGTTTTTCAATTTTGTTTATGGTGTATTTGATGTGTAGAAATTTCATCTTTGATATGGTTAAACCTTTGACTCTTTCCTTTCATGGATTCTCTTGGTTAATTTTTAGCAAGTTCTTCCCTAATATTAAATTATATAAAGAGCCACTTGTATTTTTCAGTTCTATTACAGCTTTATTTTTTTGCTTCAGCATAAATCCATTTGGAATTGATTTTGAAATATGATGTTAATATAGAGAATTAAATTAATTTAAACTGTTCATCGGTGGACCCAAAACTCCCTTTTTGAATAATCTAGTCTTTCCCCACTGGTTTGAGTGCTTATAGTATGATGTTCTAAATGTGTTTTTATTATGACTTTTTCATAATAAGCTTTTAAAATTTTGTTAAGTTTAAAATACATTTCATTGTCTTGCAGGGCAAGTTTCTCTTGTTATTATTCCTTTTCAAAATTTTCTTGGCAATACTTATTTTGGTCATTCTTCTGAATCAACTTCACAATAGTTTTCATCAATATTACTATCAACCACGTACCTAGCATTTGGCTAGATATCATGGGGGATGGGTGAATTTAAGTAATTATATTAAATAAATACAGCTATCTTAGAGCTTAATTGCAGAGGAGTCAATATTTATACACAGGAAACATTTAGAGACAAAAATCGAGACAACATATAACAAAAATGTGCATTTTCTAAATTTATTAGGCCCTTTAAAAGCATTAGTTCATGTAGTCCTTACAACTGTACAAAGGTGAGAAACTTGAGGCATAGGGAAGTGCTAGGACATGTCCACGTTCACAAGTCTAGTAAGTGGGGGAGCTGAAACTTGGAGCACATATGTACTCAGCTGGGTGGTGAATTGTTCAATAGAGGCATAGTGAAAGAGAGGGAAAAAATAAAGACACTGGACTGGCTGTTAGGAAGACTGCTTTCCATTCCTATCTCTTCTACTTATTGGCTTCTGAAACCCTAAGCAATCTCACCATCTCCAATGAGAAGTCTCCTCAGGATTAAATTCAGGAAGTTGTGATCCACAAAGTATATTCTGAGAAACACTAGGTCCTTGGAACACTACAGATATTATGCAGAAGAGTTTTATCGTCAAATAAGTCTATGAAGCACAGGCCAAACAAAGTCAAGCAGGTTTATTTCCAAGAGGACTTCTCTGAGCATTTTGTGCACAATGCCCCAACCTGAGATGGGAATAGAGCATTGTCAGGGATTGAACCATGTCCACCACAAAAGGCATGCTCAGGTCCCAACCCCTGGTCTGTGGCTATGGACCCATTTGTAAATAGGACATTTGAAGATGTTATTAGTTAAGGTGTGCCCACATTGAATGAGGGTGGGCCTTAATCCAATATGGCTGAAATCCTTATAAGTAAAGGAAATTGGACATGGAAAGAGAAGCCACAGGAAAACCAAGAAACCAGAAGCCACTGGAATCTGGAGGAAAAAGGAGAAGACTCAGACATGTGCATTGCCATGTAACAAAAAAGTCAAAAGATGGCCAACAGCAAGCCATAGTCTTCAGGAAGAAAGTATAATCCTGCTGATGCCTTGATTTTGGACTTCTCTTGGCCTCAAACCCGTGAGTCAATAAATTCTCATTGTTTAAGCCAACCCATTGCCTGGGATTTATAGCTGGGAAACAGATACACTCTCTAACATTCAGTGTTAGTAATTCCTTATCCTAAAAGTCCCTCAGCCATTTCCACAGTTTTGGAGTCTGTCTCCCATCTTTTCCCCAGGCTCTTGCTTCTATCTCTTCCCTTTTATCCTTTCCTGTTGCTTTATTTTAAAATACATAACAGTTTTGCTCCCTCTTCAGGGTTTTGCTCTTGCTGATGCATACCCTCAGGGTCTTTTCTTGTACACCTAGGCTGTTTATCAAAAGGATTTCTTAAATAATGACAGTTTCTTCTCTAAGAGGAATTTTAGTGCCACGTGTTAAATTAATAAAATTTCATTGCCTTACATTTAGCTGAAAATCACAGACACAAAGAGTTGAAAAGATGGATAAAGTTCCAGTAAACTATTACTTTGTCTTTTTTTAACTAGATGTCTAGGACCAGACCCAATATAATACTGTTGCTGCTATTTCTAGTTTGTTTGGTTTGTTTTGGTTTGGGCTTGGGAGTTTTGCTATTGTTGTTAGTTTTGGGTTTGTCTGTTTTTTTACGTGACCATAAAAATTTAATTTTTTTTTTTTTTACGCAATATGACTGTCTCCAGGAAAACATTGCCTTCTGATGGAAAAGTTGTAATATAAGGGATAGCCTCAGAAATACTGATCCAAGTCGTGGCTTATAAGCTTTATTCTCATCATCTTGAAGGTGCAATATCTTTCCACAACGAGGTTTTAAAAGTTAGAGGAAGTCATTAGTGTTTCTTGTTTTCAGATAGAAAAACTGAAGGGTTAGTGGTTAAACACCCAAGGTTTCTCAGTGAACAATTAAATTCAGCAAATTCTCAATGTCTTTTAGAGGTAGAAAGTTCAATTAGGCTCCCTGAAGAAATGCCGAGACAAAATTAAACAGGGTCTTTATGTTAATTCTCAACTCCATCCCCACCTATACACTGCTGTAGATCACTCTTTCTAAAATTGATTCTCATTATATATTTCTTTGCACCTCAAATTTTAAAAATAGCTCCTCATTGCCCCCCAATTTCTTAATCTGCCATTCAAATCCCTTGGTAATCCTACTACAACCTGCTTTCCCTGAAGTATATTCTAAGCTTAAATGCTGCTTCTGGTCACATTCCCTAAGGTCAAAACAAAACAAATAAATGATTATGATTTACTTTTCTTTATACAGTCTCTCTACTTTCCCCAATTCATGACTTTGTTCACATGACTTCCTTAGCTTGAAGCATCTTCTCCTATCCCCGATCCCATATGGCCAAGTCTCAGCTACCCCTCAAATTTCATCTTAAATGCTACCTCTTCCATGAAGCCCCAAGGGGGAGGGGTAATGGGGATACTTTCTCATCTCTGAAATGCATTGGTACTTTACTTCTATCTTTTCATGACATTTGTCACCTTGCGTTATAGTTATTTGTAGGCCCCCTATATCCCATTTCTTAATCCCCACTCCCAATCATTGAAATAGTAGCAAAAGGGTTTTATTTTGACCAATATTGGTCTATCACTTCCAGTGTCCTCCTACAGACAGTTTATTGTGTTTATTCTACCAAGGGATGTCTTTTGTCATTTCATTTATTTAGTCATATTATCTGACAGTTACTCTGCTGTAACTTTTGTTAATTAAAAAGTAGCATGCAAAGTCTTGTGTTTTGGCCTATCAAAACCAATTGTGTGATGGAGCCACTTTAATTTTCTTTGGAAGGCTGTTATTTTTGTTTCAAGGAATCCAATTAGGTGAGTTATGGAATATCAAGGAGGAATGTAGAACTAGGAGAAAAAACAGTTCTCCCTGCCCCTTTGCTAAGACTAGAGTGTGGAATCACAGGGATGCTTTTCATTTGTTGTCTTCTGAACTGAGCAATGAATTTTAAAGAATTTGCATAATTAAGGGAGAATCAGGAGCACTTCAGCTCCTAGCGGTGTTTCTTCCTTAGGAAAATGAATTAGCAGAAAAGCAGGTTGCCTGGTGGCAGCATTTGCATTTCCGATGAACTAACAGGCCTATGCAAACTCTTTCAGCCGGTCAGCTATTGCTGACAGTTTAGGACATTAATACATTTTCAAGGAGGACTTACTGTAATTAAACTCCCACCCCATTGCACCAAGATTCATGGACATGATTTGGATTTATAGCTGCAGCTTTAGAAGGGAATAATCTGGCTTTAAATAAAATGTCTAGGTAACTTAAGAAAAATCCTTATTTCTTTCCATTTTACAGTAATATAAAGTTTTCATCCAAACCCATAAAAGTCAAATCCTCATACTGCTGTGCCAATCTATAGTTCAGAGAACTTGAGTTTTAAAGATTGAAAATGTATTAAGTTGATTTTCCTGACACTGCAACTGGCTATTTGCACGCCCATTAGGTTTCCTTCCCAAACGTACTGTGAGTTCATAATCACTCGTGTTCTGTAAATATAATCAGCAAATACCACTGGGCCATGAAAGAGTCCAGAACACCAAAAACTAACATGCAGTAAACTAGAGATTTGATTTCCCATTTTTATTCCCTCCCAATGGAGAATAAATTCGCAGTTAGGAAAAGAAGCCTAGCATGAGAATTTTGTCCTTTTTCATCTCATCATGAGATGGTTTAATTCATAGACACTTTTATTCATGGCACTCATTGTTGGTACATCTCAGAGTATAGCAAAATGAACTGGCACTATTCAGAAGTTAGTAGGTACTGACCAAGGAGGCACTGAACCTAAGGGGTCAGTCTTCTGTGGTAGGATAGGAAGAGATGGGTATCAGTACTCAGCTTTCTGCATTTCACTATTTAGACAGTGCAGAGCATCAATTGTGGGAAGGGATGCATTATTTTTTTGCTCTTAAAATTGTTCTGGAAAGAGGCAAGTGTTCACAAGAGAGATAAACAAGGATTTCGCTTTACCTTCATGGATCTAACATAACTTAGGGCTTCACTGTAACCCTGAATTCAAGGATCAGTATGTGGTCATAGAAAATTGAAGCCTCCCAGTTAACGATGTTGGAGCTTGAACCCAAAGCAACCTGTTTGGCCAATTTATTCAAATACCTAGTTAGCTTACTAACAACATAGAGGGCAGCGAGTTACTTGTCCAGGGGTTTCCACCTGAGGCTCACCATCAGAATACCAGAAAGAGAAATTATTTTTGTTTGGTTTTGTTGTGGTTTTTTTTTGCCTAAATAGTAAGAACTTATTGGTTTAGCATTTTGAGACTACCTGAAGTCCAAAATCATGGTGTCATCAAGGCAATGCTTTCTCCCAGAAGACAGTCGCGTTCTGGGGTTGCCTGCCAGTGATCTTTGGTCCTTCGCTTTTCTATCCCATGGCAATGCACATGGCAGGCCCTTCTGGCTTCTGGCTTCTGTTGACTTTCAGCTTCTGGCTGCTCCCTCTGGCTTCTTCTCTTCTCTTCCTTCCCTATAAGGCCTTCAGTTATAGGATTAAGACTCATCCTGAATTCAGTTGAGCCGTACCTTCACTGAAGCAGCCTCATCAAAAAGCCATTTTTATAATGGGTTCATACCCCACAAGAATGGCTTGATTTTAGGAATATTTTTCTGGGGCACAAAGCTCTAAGCCACCACAATCCACCCTGTGTCCCTCCCTCCTCCACCAAGCATGTTCTTTCCACATGCAAAATATGTTAATTGGAGGAGAGAATTTTGAAAACATTCAGATTCCTAGGCTCCTTACCAGCCTTAAAAAAGAAGAATCTCAAGGGATTGGGCCAAAGAACCTGCATGTTTGAAAATCACTCTCAAAAGAGTCTGACTTGCAGCTAGGTCTAAGGACAAATGAGTAAACCAGCTCTCTTCAGCTACTGGTCTAAGCATGCTGAGGGGATTACCCAATGTTCTTCTACTTCTTCAATAATCCACTACACTACTATCATTTTCTGACATCCCAACCCAAATACTTTTCATCTGGTTATAGTGTCCTATAATCAAATATTGAAATTATTCCCTTCTCCAATGGGCAGTTAGTCAAGATTGGAGTATTGTATACTCTTGGAACTTATTTTATAGTTGGGGAACTTACATCCTAGTGAGGGAAAAAGAAAAAAAAGTTAAAAATGAAGTAATTTTATATTGTACTAAGTGTAGTAGTTGTTTTTGTAATAATAATAGTAGAAAACTAAGGGGATAAAAAGTGATAGGAGTAATGACAAGGTGCCGAGAAGGTCTTTCTTAGGAGGAGACATTTGAGGTGAGAATTCCAGTACCTAAAGGAGTACCTGCTTGGGAGGAGGAAAAAGAGGTGTAGTATGGGGGCATTTTCAGGACTTGGAGTTGACCTGAATGATATTGCAGGGACAGATGCAGGACATTATATATCCCACCATAACCCATTGAATGGAGTGGGAGAGAGTGTAAACTAAAATGTAAACTATAATCCAGGCTGTGTAGCAGTGCTCCAAAATGTAGTCACCAAATGCAATGAATGTACAACACTAATGGAAGAAGTTGTTGATGTGGGAAAAGCAGGGGCTGTGGGGAGTAAGACATATGGGAATCTCCTATATTTTTTAAGGTAACATTTTATGTGATCTATGTATCTTTTATAAGTAAATAAAAGATATATATATATTTTTTTAAAAGAGTACCTGCTATATTTTTAGAACCTGACTAAATAATTAGTTTTATGAATCAGTGTCAAAAAGAATAAGGCCTCATAAATGCCTCAGGAAGGAGACCATAGGACAATATAACCTTGGAATGTTCTAAGAACAGCAGGAAGGTTGGTATGGCGAAAGAGCAGGGTGAATCAGGACAGTGATAGGACCTAAGCTAGGAGAGGTAGTTTGGGGCACAACAAAAACAGGGCCCTGTAGGTCATGATAAAATGTCTGGATTATACATTATGTACTGATAGGAAATTAATAAAAGAGTTTCATTCAGAGAAGTGATTTATGTGATTTATGTTTTAGAAAGATCACTCAGGCTGCTCTGAGGAGCACATGTGGAATCCAAAGATGAAAGCAGAGAGACCAGGCAAGAGGCCATTACAGTGTACCAAGAGAAGAAAGAAGAGGCAGAGCTGGAGAGAAGGGCTCCGATTCTGTATTTTGAATGTGGATCAATAGGCCTTGCTAAAGCATAGGCTATAGGGAGTAAAGGAAAGAGGAGAGTCAATAATTAATACCTTTATACTGAGCTTGAGAAACTGAGTTGATGGTGCTACTGACTGAGGTCAAGAGGGTTAAGGAGAAGCTGCATGGTAAAGAATGGGGCAAGACTGTAAGAGTTAGATGCCTATTAGCCTGCAAGTAAAGGTGTCACACAGGCAGTTGAATTTACAGGTCTGGCGCTCAGGGCACTGGTTCGAGAAAGAGATTTGAGGGTCATCACATAAATGCACTCTGGATTGGCCTTGCTGACTCCAGCTTGCTTTTTTTGGCTTTCTTTCCTTTCCTTTCCATAATAAATGCCTACCCTCCTCTTCCACTACATTTTCCCCATCCTTTTGCCCCCTCCTCTGCCACATGAACATGCTTTCAGAATCTATTTTCCTCTTTTCCTCCCTACATTTTTTTCACCATGGAATTTGTTATTTCTCGCTTAGAAATTTGTGTTCCCACCAGAATACATGAAATGTACTACGTAACTCATTAAATCACTTCCTTTCCTGAGTGCCTCACTTTTCTCATTTGTGAAGTAGGGATGTAAGACTCTATCAGTGGATGGAGAGACATTGGGCTGCCAGGACCTTTCTCCTGCTTCAAGTCTGTTAGGTCTGATTTTGTTGATACCATCACTGTTGGTGGCAGTGATGATGCTTAGATAAGAGCCCAGTGAACAAAAGTGTCCATGAGAATAAACAAAAGTGTAGGAACCAGTGGCTTAAAATGATAAATGATCTTTAATTTCCCTCCCACCTACTTAGTTTTAAGATCAATTTTTCCATGTGACTTGTGTGGGTCAATGAGCAGAAGGGTTGTCAGATACTCCTTGCAGAAGCTTTAGAAGCCAAACTGTGGTTCTTCCTCTTTCTACCACCATGAAGTCCCAGACGAGGGGCCTGGAAGGAATAGCTGGAACCAAGCCTTGGGACTGACAGTTATAAAAGTGAGAAACAAACCCTGATTGGTGTAAATCCCTGAGATTTTGAAGTTGTTACCTAAGAAAAGTTTACAGTAACACAGAATACTTTAGTTTAAGCTAAATTAAAAATGGATCTGTGATGATGAGCAGAAGACAAGGACAAATAGGAAGCTTGTAGGTACTAAGATACCAAAGGGAAGAGAAAGAGAGTTTTCTTGGTTCTGTACCTGGTGCATGTATTTTATATCCACTATTTCTTTGAATTTAATCTTTACTACAACCCTATAGAGCCAATAATTATGTCTTATCTCAGAAAGAGGTAAAGAAACTTGTTTGGTATCAACCAGGAAAGTGGTGTTTCCTAACCGCAGCACTATTGACATTCTGAGCTGCATGATTCTTTATTGCAGAGGAGACTAGAGAGAGGGGCTCACCCGGGCATTGTTGGAAGTGGAACAGTGTCCCTGACCTCTTCCCAGAAGCACCTCCTCAGTCATGACAATCACAGATGTGTCCAGACGTTGCCAAACATTCCCTGGGGGGCAAAATCGCCACTGGTTGAGAACCACTGCAGTAAAGTCATAGACCTGGAATCAAAAGCAAGTCTACTGGATCAAACATCCTTTTCCTTTCCATTAGACTAGCAGGCTGCACTGAGGCAACATAAAGGAGGAAGACGTGGCCCCAGCATGACCTAGCCTAGGACCTGCCTTGCCTATTCAATAGATCAAGAAGGGAGACGCATTCGCACTTCCCTCTCCGACTTACCAGAACTGTCCTCTGGCCCTGAGCAGCACAGCTCACAGTGCGTAAATGCTCCATATCCTATTGCCAAATAGCTGAGCCATTCATCCCCACGGAGGATGTCCTAATAAAGTATAGCGTCTGACTGAGAGAGTGATGAGCTTGAAGAAGGGTCATGATGAGTCTCCCTTTACTGCTATTAAGACAAATAAAACCATGGTTAACCACATAAGCCATATGGGGAATAAATCAAGGAAACTTAAATATGTATGAGAAAGAATTTCTGAGGTCAGGAAACACAGCACACGCTCTCTCTTCTGCCAACCTGTTAAAAGCCTCGTGCTTGACTCATAGTGAAGTGTGGCCTGTGGTCGGCAGCCAGGAGACTTCTGGTAAGGCCGGGTGCATGAGCGGAACAGAAGTCCACTGAGCAGGTTCCTGCCTCCTTATAAAGGGGCAGAAATAACATTTGAAGTAGTTGGCTTTGGTAAGGCAGGGGGCGGCTCCAAACACTGCAGTCACTATAAAACGAGTGGTCACTTCTTCCTCACGTTCTGAGAAGGAAAAGCCACCAATTCTTACAGCCTACAGGTGGTCTGTTCTGTACAGTTAAAGGAGAGATTCCTCTTTCCTTTGGCTTTCTTATTAATGTCCATTAGCCTCTCTCCTTTATAAAGGCAGCTTCTTCAGCTTTTGCTGAAACCCTGCTTTCCTCAGGTCTGAGGAAAAAAATTCCACATCCATGAAGAGCAAGAGAAAAGATGCCTCCATATACCCTGCCTTTTTTTTTTTCAAAGATGTATTTTTTATTTTTCTCCCCTCTTCCCCCCCCCCCGCCCCAGGTTGTCTGCTCTCTGTGTCCATTCGCTGTGTGTTCTTCTGTGACCGCTTCTTTCCTTATTGGCAGCACCGGGAAGCTGTGTTTCTTTTTGTTGCATCTTCTTGTTGTGTCAGCTCTCCGTGTGTGTGGCGCCATTCTTGGGCAGGCTGCACTTTCTTTTGTGCTGGGCGGCTCTCCTTACAGAGTGCACTCCTTGCACATGGGGCTTCCCTACGTGGGGGACACCCCTGAGTGGCCAGCTCCACACAGGTCAAGGAGGCCCGGGATTTGAACTGTGGGCCCCCCATGTGGTAGGGGGATGCCCTATCCATTGGGCCAAGTCCACTTCCCTACCCTTCCTTTTCTATCAATCCAAGTGCCCAAGCTCCAATTCTGCCTTCCTCCTTCAGCCAACAAACACAAGTCCTCAGGTAAATCACCAAAGGCAAGCAGACCACAAGGGACTGCCAGTTCTCAAGACCTCAGCAGCACCGTTATTTAAACATGAATCCTCGAGCTTAGCTAGAATTACCCATACCACAGACACACAAATCAAGAAAATGAATTGCAAAGGCCCTTCTCCATTTTCAGAGTCCTCCCTTCAAGTTCCTGAATTGTCTTATTTCCCTTTAAGATTCCCATTGTTACTCTTTTAACTGTAATTCACTTGATTAAAAAATTGGTGAGGGGAACATTGCATAGAGTGACTTGCTTAGTTATGTACTTTGAAGAAAAATTCAAATTTATTATGATATGCTGTGTGTTGGATGACGGGAATTTCAAAAATTTAAGTCTAACGTATAATCATGGATCATAAATTTTTTCTCCAAAAGAAACCAGTTAACATTCTCTTGGAGAATTGTTCAGAGCTTATAGAAGGCCTTTGGATGAGCAGAGTCAAGACAGGGTGACATATAATATAAGGTTTACAATGCAACATTGTAGCTGACAGTAAAATTCCTAGGTTGCTCAGTGATGTGTTTTTGATAGTTTACCTTTTGGTTAACTGTTATTGTTTGGATGTGAATATGCAAATGTACAGAATTTCAGCTGTCTCAAGTTCTCTGTTTTGAGTATATGTTTAATCCTGTTTAGAGATAGATAATTTTTACTCTTTTGGAGTCTGTCTTCTATAGTGTAATAGCTCCCATCCACATGCACGGTATAGGTTATGGTGAGCAGCGTGGACTCCTGGCTGTTCTTGGTCAGAAGAAGTTTCTGAAGAGGGCCCTATTGCTTGAGCAGCCTCCTTCCTGGGATGAAAGAAATTAAACATTCTCAGGCCTTGGGAGTTTATCTTTGTTTAGTGCAATTGCACTAAACACATGGGTCTTTAAAAGATGCCCAAGGATCTAATGTGCTTATCTGAATGTTGAATATGTATGTGGTATGTTTCTATGAGCCCTACTTTTTAGAGGGTTCATAGAGTTTCTTCTTCTGTAGTTGTAAAACTAATTTGAATGTTTCTTCTACTTTTTTGTTTGTTTTTGTTTTGTTTTGTTCTTTGCCTTAGAGTGAACTCCTCTCTCACCCTTAAATGGGTATAATCTCTTTGAATTTTCTGCTGCAACAACTGTTTCATTACAATAAACAAAAGAAGGAGGGGCCTTGGATTTATTTTCTCGATCATATTCAGCCGAGGTGAATAGTAGCCCCAAATCTAACAGTATGTTGTGTCAAGTTTTCCTGTGTCTACATAGGAAAGTCACTTATAAAGAGAAGTGAATCCATTGATTTTTATTTTGGTTTTGGTTTTTGTTGTTGTTGTTTCATTTCTGTTTACATTTTGGCAGTGGTAATGCCCAACTCAGATTGGCTATACATGCAACAAATTAGTGCTATGGAAATTAATCATTAAGATAACTTGTGCAAAAAAATTTTGTGCTTATATTATGGTGTCATTTCTTTTTTCAATTCAGCCTAGTACATTTTATTGAAGAACATTTTATGAAGTAGTGGAAAAATGTATTTTCAGCAAAATGTTATCCCCCAATTTCTTCAATCAGACTCCTAATTTCTGGAGCAAATGGAGGTGTGAGTTAAGAAAAATTCCTTGCTAACTAAGAGTTTTGTTTATCCAAATGAAATAAATTATTATTTCTTGCTTCAAAGCTTTATTAAGTAATGAATATCACTCCCTTCACAAACAAATCTTCCTTCCATGTATAGTTCTAAATGGCATATAATGGCTCTATACAGTCAAATATAACTTCAATAGAATTTATATAATCAGAGCTTAGAATAGTGTCTGGCACGAAATAAGTGCTCAGCAAATATTGATTGAATGAGTGAGATGTTATTGATTAATGATAAAACTTCTCAAGCCACAAGAACAAAACTGAATTTTCTGAAACGCCGGTAAATAACCTTGGAAGTAGAGGAACTTACAGGTTTAAGTAAGGATGAGCAGCTATGAGACCTAAATTCAGATGATCTACCACCTACACCCTTCCCCTTTCATCATCTCTAAACTCAATTTGATCATCGTTTGATCATCAGGAAGTAGTCTTGGGATCAAAGATATGAAATTCATTGACATTGGCCATTATTTTTATTTAAACAGTATGAAGTGTCATCACTATTACTTCAATTAATTATGTTCACTTTACTTGTTTATGTTATTACATATAAAAAGACAAATCTATAATTGCTTTCAGAGGTTTATTATGACCTCATTCCCTTTGTCCTATTTTCCATAAAAGTTTTGTTATTCATCTCTAGATTTTCATAACGTGAACAAGTTAAGAAAGCAAACCCTAATGAAATTGATATGTGATTTGGAATAGAAGTGAAAAGAAAATTGCAGATTTACTAATTTGATGATTTGTCAAAATGCCTTAACAAATGAAAAATCCCCACCAAAATTTTTCAAAGATTTTGATTTCTACTATCTGAAAAATGTCCTGAAATCATCACCAAGCTGAACAGTTGTTCTGGTACACACAAACAGATTAAATTACAGAATGGCAGTTTTTCTTTTTAATTCTAAATTCAATCAACCACAATAGGCAGCCTTATGACACAGTATGCCCTTGGAAGATTTTTGAGCTAATTTTGAATGCAATAACTACATTCCTAAATAGTCAAAATTGATTTTACAATACATTTATGATTATGTATGCTTTTCAGATGCAAGAATTGGGGGAAAAGTTCATAATGTTATGCTATGTATTAAACACTCTTAGTATGAGTTAACTAACAGGTTATTGTGGGAAGCAGATTTGGCTCAACTAATAGAGCGGCCGCCTACCACATGGGAAATCCAGGGTTCAAACCCAGGGCCTCCTGATCTGTGTGGTGAGCTGACCCGCTTGCAGTGCTGATGCGCGCAAGGAGTGCCCTGCCATGCAGGGGTGTCCTCCGCGCAAGGAGTGTGCCCTACATAGGGGAGTCCCATGCGCAATGAGTGTGCCCCGCATAGGGGAGCTGCCCTGCATGAAGAAAGCACGGCCTGCCCAGGTATGGCACTGCACACACGGAGAGCCAACGCAGCAAGATGATGCAATAAAAAGAGATACAGATTCCCACTGACAAGAATCCAGGAAGACACAGAATAGATAGTGAATGAACATAGCAGATAATGGGGTGGTGGGAGAGAAATAAATAAAAAATAAATCTTTAAAAAAATAAAGAATAAGGGGTTACTGTATCCATTGAAACCCATTAGAGGTGGCCCTTTTTGCTTCCAAAGCTAGATAATATCTTTTTTAAATGGCATGGTCTGTTCTAGATTTTCAAATTCATTCAACTAATATTTACTGAGAGTCTATGTTGTGCCATTGACTCTTCTATGCTATACACATATAGCACAGAACACAACAGAGCAAAGTCCCTATCGTCATGGAGGAAAGCATGTGGGGCCTTATAGCCCATAGATGGGACTTATACCACACATAAGATGGAAAAACCACTAGAGGATTTTGAGAGATGAGTACCATGACTTGATTTGTGCTTTCCAAAGAATAAAGGGATACTCTGCTGTATGGAAAAGAAGCAGAGTCGTGTGTTAGTCAGGGTTCTCCAGGGAAACAGAAACAACAGGATATACAGACACACATGTGCATGTAAATATTATAATGTTTATTACAGGAATCGACTCACATGACCATGGGGATTGTCAAGTCTAAATTCCATAGGGCAGGTTGCAAGATGGGAACTCCAAAGGAGGCTTTGATGAATTCAACAGGAGAAGCTGGCTGACTTCAGTAGAGACAGAAATTCTTTCTGACTGCTGAAATCATCAGTTCTCCCTTTAGGCCTTTAAATGATTGTATGAGACTTCTCTCCTTGCTGAAAGAAAGATCTTTTGCTCATTGTAGATGTAATCAGCAGTAAATGCATTCGACTGAGTAATGACTTAAATTCATGAAATACCCTCACAGTAAACAATTTAGACTAGTGCTTGCTTGACCAAACAACTGGACACCATAACCTACCCAAGTTAACACAAGAACTTAGACATTACAAGAGGGTAGGCGAGAAGAAAGTAGACCAGTTAGGAGGCTAGTGCACTAATGGCACCATATCCGATGATGGTTCAGACCAGAATGTTAACAGTGGATATGGTGAGACATGACTGAATCCTGGATAAACAGGATTTTGAGGGCAGAACCTACTGGCTTTGTTGATGAATTGAAATATAATGTGAAAGCAGAGAAGTCAAAGATGATGCAAAGGATTTTGGACTGAGGAACAGAAAAGACTGAGTTGTTATTTACCGAAATGAAGACTGCAAGAGAAGGGCTTTTGGAAGGGAAGACTGAGATCTCAATTTTGGAATTGTTATCCTTGGGATGCTTGTTAGACTACAAATGTTATGCACAGTAAGAACTTGCTAGTTTATTCATTCACTAAACAAATACTGATTGTGTACCTACTATTTGCACGATACTGGGAATATAGTAGAGAGCAAAACCAGACACCCACTCTGCCCACACATTGGACTTGGAATCTTGTCTGAAAGTCTTCCATTAAACAACGTATAATACAAATAAGTGTTAAATTACAACATTGATAAGTGATATTAGGGAAAGGTACATAATACAGATAACGGGCTTTGGCCTAGAAAGGAGGTTAAGAAAGGCTTCTCCAAAGAAACTGAGATCTTAAAAACATATCAGGTTCTAAATGAAAACATGTTTGTGTGATGAACAACCAAACCTTAATTAAAGCCAGTGTCCAGGATGTGGTGAAAATTCAGGAATTTAGGATGGTAGAACTTCCTAGGAAAGAAAATGAAAACAAATGGGAAAAGGAATGGTGTGAAAGAAGAGCCCACAGAGTGTGTGTGAAACATGAGAAAGAAAGGACGTCAAGGTGAAATTGCAAACATTATTCCACCTCAAATTCGCCAAATGGAATGGTCATTTTTAACATACCATAACAAAAAGAATTAATTAGACCATCCAGTGACAATGAAGTACAGAGTGTTGGTGCAAGCAGAACTATATCTCTCGATTTCAAATTTTACATGCTGTATTTATTGGCAGTTTGCTTTAAATTTCCTTCCCTGCCTCCTTTTATTACAAAATATAGCATTTATATTTTATTTGACACCCTGAAAATATGACAACTCTTCACAAGCATTTGTTTTTTAAAAATGCAAAAGCCACCTTTTTATGATTATTATTATTTTATTGCAACCACACTTCATTGTCCATGATTGACCTTGCCAAATTGAATTCAGGCAAAAAATAACAAAGAGTGGAGAGGTGGGCTTGAAGGGAAACACATTTCTTTTCTATAATTGTAAGTGTCTAGTAATGAGGAGAGTAAAATATCTTGAAAAACTCCAAGCTGAGTCAGAAATCCTGTCAGGCTCTCTGTCCATTGTGAGTCTCAGTTAAACAGAAGAGATTGAAACAGTATTGGATTGAGTGAAAGCATTTACATTGCTCTCATGATTTCTTGCCAACTGTCAGCCCTGATGGCAGATAACTCTAGTGTGTAAGAAGACATAACTGATTCTGCAGTCACTGATCATCACTGCGGATTTAGAACATCAAGACTATTGATTCCCTGAAGCCAGAGCTCTGTGCGTAAGTAGTGGATTGATTGCCAGTTGAAGGAGAAATGGACTCCATGATGACAAATGGATCCCTCTGCCTTTCCTGGGCCTGTTTGCCCACACATTTCTCTATCCCTTGTCCTTTGTCTACTCCACACTGTTCCACTGGAAGACTGACCATGGCCTGAGCCCATGTTTGTCAGTGGGGGAGGAGGCTCTCAGGCTTCCCAGACCTGGCCCTTGTTATGGGGCTCCCCTTACTGATGTCCCCTCTCCCTCCTTTCCCCTACCCTTGAGCCAAATATAAATAATAAGAAATACTAAAATGTGTACAGGCCACATCAGTAATGAAAGCTACAAGCTTACAGAATCATTCTGCATTTTATCTCTTTTACTTTAGTTGGAAGAGAAAACTTTGACGTAAGTCACAGGACATCCATTGGCCTTAATCTCAAGGTACTGAGCATAAAAGGGGCTCAAGCTTTACACATCTGAGTGCCAGGAAAAACCCAGTCTGCTAATGTACTTAAGGCTTCTGAAAGGAATATCCTGAGGATTAATTTAGCTCAAGTGAGATTGAATTTGAAGTTTTTCTACTTTCATTTGAATTTGTAAATGGTAAAGAAAAAAAAATACTACTGTAATGACCATTTGATTATCCTTCTGTCATTCCTGAATTTGTTATTTTCAAAGCACAAATTCATAATATTTACGGACTTGAAAGTGCCTTCATACATCATCACCAATCCTGAAATCAAAGATTTGATATAACTATAAAATGTTTTGCCTTAAATTATTTTTTGTAATTAATAGAGGTTTTTGCTGTTGTTACTTCTCTTTAAAAAAAAAACAACAAAAAACAAAAAAACCCCGAGAATTTGAAAGAATTTAGAATGCCTCCTTTGGGGCCCTTTTGTAAGGATATCTGTTAAAGACTATTTTTTCCCTTTATTTTTAAAGATGCTTTAGGTTACTTAAATGTTACATCAAAAATATAGGGTATTCCAATAACCCCATCCCTCCCCCTCTGACACTTTCCCCCATTAACAACATCTTTCATTGTGGTGCATTTGTTACAATTGATGAACACTTATTGAATGAAGCATTGCTACTAACCATGGACTATAGTTTGCGTTATAGTTTATACTTTGCCCTGCACAATTTTATAGGTTTTTAAAAAATGTATAATAGCCTGTATCCATCATTGCAATATCATGCAGAACAATTCCAATGTCCCCTAAAAGCCCCATGTTACACCTATTTTCCCTCTTCCTCCCCTCAGAACCTTTGGTAAACCACTGTCCTTTCTTTTAATCACTGCTAAAGACTATTTTGCATATTGAATCTTACCACTATTCTATTGGTACTGCTGGTAAAGTCTTAGTCTTAAAGCTTATACATGCTGCATACTCTCAGAATTGCAGAAAAGTGGCTTCAGAAACAAACAGTACAGCAGATGGAGTCTTAGTTGCACAATAGACATATTAGACATTCAGGGAGCCACCCTTCAGGGAACACGTCCAGAAATGAGAAGTCGCCTCCCCCAAAGCATTGGATACTTGTGGTAGGTTTCAGTTCAGCTAGCTACTGAACTTCTCATCCTTCAACATCCCATGGGCATTCTGGGATAATCTTATTAGATTTTTCTACAGTGAAGGACTAATATCTGCTCATTATCCAATTACCACTGGAATGAAACAAGCTAGAATAATCAGTCTGAAACTCAATTTTATGCAGGTCATTGCCAAAATAAAAGCCAAAGATCTAAGAGTTGTTACCAGAAGGAAGAGAGCACATGTGGTCTGGTTCCATAGGGGGAAGTCTCATACCCCCAGTGGTAAAGTAGAAGCTAATAATGGCGGAAGTGTAAAAGCTTCCTCTGAAAGTCTCCTTTAATTGATCAAGTGTTCATTATCTATGAATAGAAATTCTCACTATAATACGTGGCAAGCAGAAGGGGAAACAATCTTCCCAGTACATAAGAGGAAGGCTGGATTCTGAATCCATGTGTTTCTATGGCATTTGTCACCGGGCTATTTTTGTTTTCCCTCCAAGTTGTCAAATTACTATGATTTCCCCCAAATTCTCCCTCATGGCAACCACTGAAAAGAATATCTGAATTTAATGACCTGAAGAGTAAAGGCTTATTTTAGGTACAGTATCTACACTGATATCTGAATTGGAAAGTTAAGCCTGTTCTTCTATTTCTGTCCTTGGGCATAGACCATTCAAGAATATCATATCATCTAGAGGCTGATGAAATATCAAAACCTAATATATCAACACTTAATTTTACCTAGGAAATTATTTAATTCACTCCCTCCTTGAAAAGGGACAAGTGAGTAATTTTGACTACTCTAATAAATGACGGGTTTTTCTTTCTCTTACCTGCATTGTATTTTTTTTGTGTACCTCTCTTTTAGCTTGTCTAACAAACTACCGGATGTTATTTATCTGCATTCTTCATTTTTCCAATTACAGAATGAATTTCTCCAGGTCAAGACTATATCTTACATAACCCAGTGCAATGTAGGGTTTTTAAGAAGCTCAACTCTCATTTTCACAGCTTATGATACCTAAATTATATCTTTGTTACCCAAATTATATCTCTGAATATGATTTCAGGTGAAAGGAAATAATAAAAATAGCTAGTTCACTGAGTGGCTGTAGAGAATAAATGAGACGATATCTAAGGAAAATCACTTTGCAAACCAAAGGACAGATGATAGTTGTATTATTACTGATAAATGTTAATGGATAGTTCAGTAATCAAAAGGGTTAGAAGGTGATAAACAAATAATATCAAAGGAGGTGTTTGTGGTAGAGGGAGCTAAGCTTTGGGCATAAGATTGGCAATTTGACATTTAATGTCTGTGCTAAATGTCACCCTCCCCCCTGTTCTTCAATTTGACCAGTATTTCAACTCTAAACCATGATGAAGCTTTTTGTTGGCAGCAATACCTACTCCTGCTGCTACAGCTGGAATGGAAAGAAGTCAAATTTCCATTGCTTCATTATTGGCATGAAAGAGCTCTCACTCTGTGATTCCTTCTCATTCGTTTTGCCATAATGACACCAGCACCAGGGTAAGTAACGAAACCATTAAAGGCATTTCATAATTTCCAGAGACTTTTTTTGGCCTGGTTCCAGTCAGCTTGATTCCCTACTGGGAGATTTATTCTGTTTCCTACTGGTTAAATCATACTATTTATTAACAAAAAAAAAAAAAAAAAAACTTGGGATATTCCCACTTTTCCTACTTTTCAATGAAGCCTTCTGAGCAGGTCCAACCTCCCCAAAGAGCCTCTCAGAGGTTGAAAGAGGCCATGGCTATTATTTCTACTTTATGAAAATGTAGTGACTTAATAATGATTTGAAATGAAGAAATATGAAACAAGTTTATAAAAATTGTAGTATATTTTTAAGGGTTACATTTAATAAATTAATATTTTCACCATGAGATAATATGGTATTATATAACTGCTATTCATTAGATAATTATGAGATTTGTTTTTTAACCCATACCAGCAATTAGTTTAAGAAAGTTTATATTACATTTTCTGGCTAATAACACAGAAGGCAAGTCTGCGAGTTGATCTCACTCTTTAAAAGGAACATAAGAAATGGGCAGTACCTTTTTCCCTCTTTGAATACTGTCTCCAACATTCAGGCACCTTGGGATGTTTAAGCAATCCAATCCAACCTAGGAAGAAAAGGCAACAGTCCTGAGGACAGCAGAGAGGAAAGACAAAAGAATCTTTGTCCCCGATGTTGTCAGTGAGCTACTGAATTACCCAACTGTGCCAGATGCTTTCTCTTGGTACTTAGCCCCGTTACAATCTTTCTGTGCTCTTCTCTTTGGAGCAGGGAGTGAGAACCCTGAAAAGAGTATTTCCCAGACTCCTTTGCCAGCTGGTCTCTGGTAGACTGTCAATGGGGAGGTACTTATACAAATCTGGTTGAGAGAAGAAGGGAGAAGTCATTCTTTCTGTCTCTGGCTCTAGCAACAAGAGTAACAGGATATCACAGACAACTGTGGGCTCCTAAGCAGCAACAGCTGGCAAATGTGGATCACTGGGGACTCCGCCAGCATCTGTGGGACTCCAATCTCCTGGCTTAACCACAGCAATATGGGTCCAACCACAGCAGCAGCAGGTAGCAGTGGCATGCTAGCAACCTTATCTGCAAATTCTCTCAGAAGCCTACCCCTTTGCTTTTCTAGCTCTCCTAATACCTTGGTAACCAATGCCTTGTATTAAATTTCTTCAGTTTGAAAAACCTACAGTGATTTATGTTTATCTGACTGCACACTGACCAAAGAGAAGCCACTTACTTCTTTTTATCAGAGATTTTAGCTTTTCTTTTTGCCAGAACTACCTAAGCTAAAAGCACCCTAAGGAATGCTTAATTTGGACACATAATGGATAAGGGAAAGGAAATTTATTGAGCCACTATCCTATGCCAAGGTTTGTGGAGATGTTTGACACACAGTATCAGATAATTTTTAAAAGAATATTTTTATTTGCCATATATACTTTTTTCCACACTTATAATGTAACCTCCTTGGAGGCATAGACTTTGAATTTATCCAGGCTTGTCATTCACCATTCCTTGTACAGTCACTTGCACAGAGAAGGTTCAATTTATTCATGTATATTCTGAAACCAAACTAAAGGCATGATACACCTCCCTTTCTCCTCTGCTTTGAAAGACTTGATGTTTATATTCACATTTTCCAGGTTCATTACTAGTCAAAGCAAATTAACAGCCACATCCCAGCTTAAGCCCAGGTGAGATGAATGTTAGCCGAGTCTTTTCACTGTAGATTATTTTCATAAGCAATAGCGATATCCTTTTTTGAGGCAAAAACTGAAATTCTTCTTATCAAATACTGAATCGCCAGATGAGGCCAAACACAAATGATGTCTCTTAAAACAACCCAACTCTCTTTTTTTAACGGGTCCTCATTCTTTTCATGTGTTCCAAGTGAATGAAGTAAAGCCCAGTGACTGTTTTGGCCAATTTCCTTTTGGACATTTTCTCCATCTCCATCCTCCCTACACTTGCCAAAACCCACCAGGCAGCCTGCTGTGGTGAAGCCTGTTTACCAGGGAGGTGTGGCTGATGGGTTTTAAGCAGTTAAAAGTCAGCGGAAGAGAAGTGCTAATTCTTCAGAAAATCAGCCATCTGGTCTTGGAATAAGAATGCTGGGAAGATTCAGAAGGGAAATCAAGAAAGAAGAGAAGAAAGGCAGTCCTGGGACTCTGGGGAGGAGGGCGCAGGCTCCAGGAGACTCTAATGTGATTCCAGATCCGGGATGAAGGGAAAGCAAGAAGCTGCTGAGCAGAAAGGCTGGGGATGGGATGAGAGCTTGCAAGCCAGCTTTTGGACTAAGCTACTTATCAAGGATGTTAGCGGGCATTCCGAGGCTGGGAGGGAGACTGTTCAGAGGGGCTGGCACTGAAAATTGGCTTCCTTTGCTACTTGAAAGATGGAAGGATTTAAATAGAATGGAGTGTTTATATTTTTCGACATAAACCGAAATGAATGTTTCATATAGAAAATGTGGGAAATGCAGAAAATTAGAAAGAAGTAAACAGTGGTCTCACCACTTAACCCTGGTCATCCCACCACCCAGACATGACCACTATTAAGAGACGTGTTCTCTGTTGTTGTTCTATGCCAGTGTTTGTGGTACATATTGGTAATGATGATGCTATCTGTACAACTTTGAAATCTATTGTTCTAACCTAATGTTATCATATAAACGTTTTTTTATTATTTCATACTATGATTTGTGCTACTAAAATGATGCATGATATTCTCATTAAATGTGTAATTACTAACACATCCATTTATCTATAGTTATATATTTATGCTGTTTCTAGCATTTAGCTGTTATAAATAATGCTACCATAAGTTTCTAAAGGTAAAGTTTATTTGTTGTTTCAGGTGATTTCCTTATGATCGATTCACACAAGTAAATTGATAGAATAGGTACAGATATTTTTATGTCTATTGATACTTTAAATAGAATATTTAATTCTGAAAAGCTGCTATATGCCTTTACCAGTAAACTGCTTCCTTCCTTCATTATCATTTCAAGAATACATCATTATGTAATCTAAACTATTTCTTAAAATTTTTAAAAAGTATTTTAGAAATTTAAAAAAAAATACCTCACCCCTTTTCCACCCTCATTTTCCTGCACAGTGTAGGATATCATCTCTTAAGTTTACAAAATCCTAGGCCTTTTTGCCCTGAGAAAAATGAAATAAGGATAAAGATTGTAGTTTGTATCACTTGGGTGTAATACTATAACAATTAGGCTTTCATAGTGATTACTGGCATTTCTTCTCCCAGCTCCACAGTCAAATTACTCAATAGGTTTGCAGTTCATTAGTGTAGAACTGAGTAGTTGATGTCAAATTTCTACCACACAGTGTGCAAGAGATCGCTAACAAGAGCAGTGCTGCACCTGCAGGGAGCTGCCACCAGGTGAACAGTGGGGCTTTGCTTGTGCCCTGTAGGTAAGCATTCCGTGGATAACAGAGAATCTGAATTAATACAACATATCGATCCAGTTATAACTCTCCAAACTTTAACTGCCTGAAGATTTAATTCATTCACAATTATAACACTGATTTTATAAGTGAAATCATTATTAGAAACATTTTCAAAAGAAATTTAAACAGGCTTCCTTCTTTTACTAAACCTCAATTATTTCATATCACTTCCAATGAGTTAGTAATTTAAGCATATCCTTCAAAGTCAACAACCTGTAATGATTTTGCAATATTATCAAAGAGTAGAAAAATACAAAATGTTCCTTCCTCCCCCTCATTTGCCTACTTGTTCCATTCTGGGGGACTTACTACTCCAAAGAGTGTCATTAGTCTGGGGATTTTTTATAGTAACCAGACTTAACTCTTCATTTTACATATAGGGAGATTTGTGGCCTGGCTAAAGGGAGGGATTTAAAGGATTCAAGATTGAAAATGAAAAGTTTACTTTACCTCCATTTCACAGTTCACTCACACATGCTTCACTATTCATCAAGAAATGATAACATATCTTGCTTTTCTCTCCATTCTTCTGTCTGTTGAATACTTATGGAAAAAATCATACTATATATATATATATGTGAATAGGTTACTAACTCACCAAAAAGCTACTCCAAATGACTTGTATCCTTTATCAAGCTACTCTTAAATGAAACAGTTCTAACTTATTAATGCTAATCATACAAATGGAAGGTGATAGTCATGAGTCTATCAACATTAAGTTGAATTCAGCTCTAAATTGTTGGATGCATATCTCACTGAGACTTGCATTTTTTATCTGTATAAGAAACTGAAGTTTGCTTCATATAAAGCAAGACTTTTAATCAATAAATTCATTAACAATGAGACATTTTCAACTGCCATAAAAATTGTACAATAGGCCAATTCTTTCTCTAACAATAAAATAATTTTAATTATTGCATTTCTATGAACAATTTCATATGAGGAGGAGAATAACCTTGTGAAGTCTCTTATTAACCCAGTTTTAACAAGAAGTGCAAAATGGAAAGTAATCAGTCTTTGTGCGTAACATGATGATGATGGTAATCGAAACCATGCAATCACATAGATATTTTGCTCTCTGTAACTAGCTCTGAATAATCAGTGATTTTCAATGGCAGAAAAGTGCCTATTCCAAATTGCAACACTAGAAAAGCATTGTGATGTTTACATCTAACCCAGATTTATTCTCCTTTGATGGTATTTATAAGGAACAAGATTTTAATGGGAGCAAAGAGAACAAAGGTGGTTTTTAATATTTCAGATTAGTTGAACACTTGGTTCAGAATTGTAAAACTATGCTATTACTTCAATGGTTTTACAAATTTACTTTTAAAAAAAAAGTTACCTTAAGAATAAGAAAACCCTCAGAGATTGACTTCTCTGTTTCACTTTCCCCAATATGGCTGGAAGCATGTTGATTGCAAGAGATATAGATTGGAAGGAACACAAGATTTCAATCCACTTTAGTATAATAAGGTGGCATAGTCCTGTCTAAATTTAACCTTTCAATGGGACAGTATGCTCACAGGGTTCATATTCATTTATAACAAAATTTGCATTATCCCCACCTCCTTTATCAGAAACTCTTTACCAAAAGGGCCAGTGGATGACCCTCAGTGGTTCAAGAGAAGCAGTATTTGGCATGGATGGAGATGAGAACAGGTTTACAAATAATAATTCAAAAGCATTCACCAAATTCTCAAAGTAATTTTTTTTAAAACTGTCCTACAGAACTCAGATCTTGCTAAGGTTTCACTTCAGTCAGTTCCATCTAACTACCTGAGTCCTACATCCATGACCTTAAAAGTTTGATCTCTCCTGAACTATCCCATAGCTCTTTGATACTATAGGCAAGCTTGGTCTTTCTACAGACTAAAGACTTTCTAAGTTTAAAGAAAGCCTTAGTCTTCTTTCTAGAAAATTACTGAACCACCTTAACTATGTAAAGTCCATTCCTAAAATTTCAGTTACCACGAGAAAATTTCTTAAACACCTGTAATTTATGAAAATATGAAGGAAGATATTTGATTAAAGACTAGCTGGCATGCTTTAGAGGGTTTCGAATTGAAAGTGGAGAGAAGGAAGTGATAAAAACTCAGAAACTGACTGATTTCATTTAGGCCATAGAAAACACAGCAATGAGAGAAGCTTCTGAAAATGCATAAAGGAATATAATTGGAAAGCAGATCAGAAAAAATTCTTACTGAGTTCAATATATATCTACACACTGGTGAGTGGGGCTAGATAATAAACAAAAGGAGCTAAAAATTATGAACTAGAAGGCTGTCTTGGAGAACTCTCGCCTAAAACAGGAGGAAATGCCAAAGTCCAAGGAGCCAGCAAAATAGAAAACGGGAATGTTGCGGTTCAAATCAATGCTGAGGGAATGGAGACGTTTACTATCCCTATAGCGCGAGAAGCAGGTGTAAAAATGTAGGTGTAGAACAAAAAATCTGGGGCCAGAAAAATGAGAGCAAGCTCTAGCAGATTGGATGGATGGATGGATGGATGGATGGATGGATGGATGGATGGATGGATGGGATGGAGGGAGGAAGGAAAAAAGATAGATAGATAGATAGATAGATAGATAGATAGATAGATAGATAGATAGATAGATAGATAGATCCACATGTATAATCTTAGAAAAATACATTGAAGTTCTGAGATTTTAAAAATCTGCTTTACTTTGATTGACTCAGTGATAAACATACTTAAATACAGAATTTAAATATATATTTTAAGTAATTCCATTTAACTTTCCATAAAACTAGTATTTTTTTATGACATACTTTGGGCAATTAGCATTTTTGACTCATGAACTACCTGAATTAATTTAATGGTTAAGAAGGCAAACTCTGGAATCAGAATGCCTGAACTTGAGCCTGCTCTCAAACTGAATTGGGATCAGATCTTGCAAACATTCTGTGCCTCAATTTTTTTATCTATAAAATAAGGTTCATAATAGCATTTATCTCACAGTGTTGTTAACAAGGGTGAAATGGCATAAAACCTGCAAGACATTCAGCACAGTGCCTGGAAGCTGGTAAACTCTCAATAAACATTAGGTGTTCTTATTGTTATCGTTACTACTAGTGATTTGTAGTAAAGGACCAGGAGGAGGAATACAGAGGTCAGGATAGGCCAGAATTACCCCATGGTAAAACCTTCTAATTCCAGGGGCTTAGACATGAATCAATAGGGTAAGTCTGCTCATCGCAGCCACTCAGGACCCCAGGTGAATGTGGGCTCCTTTTTCACACACACGTGAAAAAGGGCCATGGAAAATCACACACTGGCAGTTCAAGTGTCTAACCAAAAGTGACTTATGTTTCTCCCACTCAACTTTCATTGGCCAAAGCAAGTCGTGTCTAACGTCAGTACTGCATGTGCCGATGGGAGAGATTCATATTTGTAAGCAATACTAATGAGCACCACAAGTAGACAGGCTCAAAGTGGTAATAAGACCTTTGTATCCACATAAGCCCTAAACCTCTGTGAATAGTCTATGAATTTACAATGAATGAGAGAGACTTTATGGGAGAACTTTAGATTAGACCATACCATAATCAAAATAGGAACAGGTAAAAATTAGTATATTTTTCTAAGCCCTTGAATGTCTGAACATATATATAGAAAGAGATATAGATATAGATTTATCTATCTATCTATATAGAGAGAGTTGCTTTTACTAATAAAAGCTTAGCCGGAAACTATTTTTTCTAGGGAGCCTGTTAAGAGCAGAACTCCATTATCTTCTGGTATTCAGTATCGTAGGGGAGAAATATGAAATTAGTTCACTTACTAATTTATTATTCATTCATTCAACAAATATGTGAGAATATGCTATATATCTAGCTCTGTGGATGAAACAATAAACAGAATAAGGTTCTGCCTTCAATGACTTAAGAGTTCAGTTGGGGACACAGTCCGGTGAATAGTCAATTTAAACATAATATGATAAGGGCTATGATTCTGATGTATAGGTTACTAAGGGGCTACGTGTTAAAGGCATATAATCCAGACTTGAGGAAAATTTTTTAAATTATGTTTTGAGCTCCATTTATTCTGTTCCTTACTTCAGGATCATCGGTTACCTGATCACTGGATCTTTTTACTCTGTCCTTTGTTAATTATACCCTTTGATGATTTTATCTTTATTCTGAAATATTTTTCAAATTCATTTTCCATACCACTAATTTGATTTTGTTTATTACTGTTTTAAATGAAGCTTTAGTTCTGCCATTGCATTTTCAGTTTTCTTTAAATATTTGTTTACATTTTCCAATTCTTTTATCTTAGCTTCTTTTCCTATCTTTCCTGTTTCATTAAGTCCATGTTTTCTTCAATTTTACTGAGACTACAGAGAGGATACTACTTTAAATTTACTTCTTTTTTTTTTTTTTAAACAGCAAACATCTTCTGAAGTCTGCCCTATTTTAAATTGTTATATTCTGTGCAGATTTAATTTTCCCATGATGGCCACAACAATATCTCTCACCCCATGTGCTCTTCTAGAACCTTGTCACTCCCCCATCAAGTGGTAGAATCTTATCCCCTGTTCCTTGAATCTTTGTGGCTTCTTGGCTTGCTTGTAACCAATAGAATATAACAGACATGATAGTGGACGACTTCTGACGTTAGCGCACAAAGATGGGCAGTAACTCCTAGTTTCATGGGACCTTCACTTTTGGAGCCAACGCATGCCATGTTAAGAAGTCCTGAAGCAAGCTAGTAAGATAGGGAATTAATAAACGGATCTGGAACCTAACAAAGAGTCCATGTGGACATCAGAAACCCCCAACATGGCAGCAGACTTGGCCCAGTGGTTGGGGTGTCCGTCTACCACATGGGAGGTCCACGGTTCAAACCCCGGGCCTTTTGACCCATGTGGAGCTGGCCCATGCGCAGTGCTGATGCGGTGCAAGGAGTGCTCTGCCACGCAAGGCTGTCCCCCGCATAGGGGAGCCCCACGCTCAAGGAGTGCGCCCCGTAAGGAGAGCCACCCAGCGCGAAAGAAAGTGCAGCCTACCCAGGAATGGCGCCGCCCACACGGAGAGCTGATGCAACAAGATGACGCAACAAAAAGAAACACAGATTCCCGTGCCACTGACAACAACAGAGGTGGACAAAGAAGACACAGCAAATGGACACAGAGAACAGACAACCGGGGTGGGGGGGGAGGAGAGATAAATAAATAAATAAATCTTAAAAAAAAAAACAACCAACATGGCTGCTGGAGGAACCCCACCCCCAGGATTCTGCTACCCAGAACAAAGACTCCTTCCTAAGAACAAGGAAAAGCCCTGATGTTCCCTAGAAACTTTATCATTGGGTCTTCACTAAGGGATTGACCGGTGCGGTAATCAATCCAAACAGCAAACAGCTGGAACCCCCTCCCCTGACATTAGCAAAGGGGTGGAATAATTAACAGTTTAACAGCCAGGCACAAACCAGAGTACAGGCTCTCTCTCACCTTGCTCTTTTGCCTACGGACTCGTCCTGCCCTCTGTGTGTTGTTTTTGCCATTTTTCCTCTGCCATGTGGCCACACAAGTAAACCTGGAAATTTATAATCTATAATGGGGAATTGTAGCTTGTAAATCAACCCTCTTCATCCCTTTCACCCCTTTCCTCTCTACCTGGGACCCCTGCTATGTTATTTTCTGTTATTTTCTCCCATTTCTCTTCCCTCCCTACCTAAATAAATTACTGGCCTAACTCACCCAGCTTGCTTTTGAAATTCATATCTGTAGCATAGCCAAGAACCTAGATAGAATCCAGAAACAGTTCTACTACCCAGAAGCCACCATACTATGAGGAAACCTTGGCCACATGCAGAAGTCATGTGTATGAGCTTTGTCCATGCTCCAGTAAACAGCCCCAGTTGTAATCCTGGCCAATAACCAACATCCAACTGCCAGACAAGTGAATAAAGGCATGTTGGCATGATCTCTGTCCCCAGCCATTAAGTCTTCCTCAGATATTGTGGAGTAGAGACAAACCACTCCCACTGTGCCCCTACCCCAATTTCTAACTTAGAGAATTCCTGCACTTAAAAAATGATTATTTTAAATGGCTATGTTTTGGGGGATAATTTACTACACAACAATAGATAACCAGAATGTATTTTATTCTTTTCTGAAGCAAAATATTTTTGTGACTTGTGTGCTTGTTTCTCAGTTACTCATTCATAATTGAAGAAAGTTCAATTGTTATGTTATGTTTTACCATAGAGTTTGTGGGAAAATAAGTTCTCCTTCAAATCAGTCAGTCTCCATCTGGGGGCCTCACAGATTTTGAATAGAAGGGCCACTTAGTTCAAAGATGCAGCAGCTGGACTGGTTTGCTGAGGGAGCTCCATCTATACCTGGGCACAATAGATGGATGTTTTCTGTGTAGCATTTTCTTCTTTGTGTTTACTAAAGCCATTGGGTTAGAGCCAATTGTATTTACATTATTTGCATAACATTTCATTCAATCATTAATTTTGTGTACTACTATGTGGAATGCATATTACCAGGCGTTCAGGACATAAAGGCAATCAAGATTGCTTAGCCATTGTCTTCACACAACTTAAAGTGTATGTAGGTAAACACTTTAGTGTGGAGAAGTATTAAAATCTCTCCCCTCCAAATGGTATTAGTAGCAGGATTAATCATTACTGCTGCCCTATCTAAGCCTATTTGGTGACTATAAATTTCTTTTTGGTGAATATTGGTAACCTCTAGTGGTTAGATCAGGTGGGGGCTATAATAGCCCTTCATTCTTCAATCTTATTTGAAGCAAGAGACTAAACGTTATCAACAGCTTGGACCATTTTCCTATAGATTGGAGGAAGTCCTTACTTCTGTCCTTGGGCTCCATGACAAGTTAGTAATTCCAAAATAATAATTCCATGAAACAATTCCAGAGAGTGCCCTTTATTATGGGCACACCCTGTTCAGAGTACACCCCTTGTGACTTGTCATCTTTCATTGGCTCTGGCCTCAGGACTCCAGTCTTCCATTACATCACAGAACCCCCTTTAGTCTTAGCTTTTAATCCTCTCCTTTTTTTCTCTTTCATCAAACAGGATGTGTTTTCATCACTTTTCTCCTTTATCCTCCAGGGTTTGGTCCCTAGCAGTCTGTCAGGTTCTGGAGTCCCCTCGTCCATAGGCAGATGCTTGAAGGGACAAGGATATGTACCTAGGATCCTGAGGGTGACACAGCAATGGGAAGAGCTGCTTGGGGACTTCTGGCTCCTGGTGAAGCATCTTAAAAAAATGATATTTTCCTCTGCAAAGATGAAACTCCTGCTAGCATTTCCGCTGTAATTTATGCTAAATTGTTTCCTAGTTTTTTCTGGTGACCTGTTCTTTTTCATAAATGGTTGCTTCACCTTGTTTCCTCTGTACTGTATCTATATCAAATTCCTTAAAGTGTCTGGCCTATGGCTTTAGGCACCAGCCCTTTTTCAGGTTTTCCCTTAGTATTCTTATATTCCAGAGGTCACTTCAAAGGGAACGGGGGGGGGGGGGGTGTGAAATGGACAGTGGATGACTGGATTCATAAGGCTTACCTTAAATGCTAATCATCCTGCTTCATTAATCAACAATTCAAAATGGAATGCGTTCAGCAAGACTGCAGGGTAGACACACATATAAAATTTCCCATTAAAACTAAGCGATGGAAGTAATTTCATTCCAACTGCAGTAATCTCCCAATGACCCTACCAATATGATCACTTTTACTTCTACATGTCTTTTTTCCTTACGTAGGACACTCTTTGACCAAGGCACTACCCTTTCCTTGTCTTCTTTGTACCTGTTGGCGGCATAGATCCACAACCATATTTGCTCTTCACTTGGCTACCTATCACAATTATACCATATATATTTTTTAATAATTTTTCTAAATGAGAAAGTTGGATGAATAATGTCCCTTAAAAATTCTGAGACCACATGAACTCTAAAAGCTTTTTCATCCATCAACTCATATAATTCTAAATCTCTCTGTTTTGTACTTTAGGCCATGATATACCCCTTATTTATTTCCAAAAGGACCATTATGATCAACTATCATTTTTAAAAAAAATAATGAATTATTGAAAAAACAATGCTGCAGTATAAAGCTAAAAAGTTTTAAAAACCAAATAAGTTTTTTTATTATAACAATATAAAATAATGCAAAAACAGCCACAATTCCTTGCCCCTACCGACAAAATAGAGAAAATTAAATGGATTAAAGAGTTGGAGGGAAGCTGATTTGGCTCAATGGATAGAGCATTCTCCTACCACATGGGAGGTCCAAGGTTCAAACCCAGGGCCTCCTGACTCGTGTGGTGAAGCTGGTCCACGTGCAACACTGATGCGCACAAGGAGTGCCTTGCCGTGCAGGGGTGTCCCCCGCATAGGGGAGCCCCACGTGCAAGGAGTGTGCCCCGTAAGGAGAGTTGCCCCACATGAAAAAAGTACAGCCTGCCCAGGAGTGGGGCCTCACACATGGAGAGCTGACGCAGCAAGATGATGCAACAAAAAGAAACACAGATTCCCAGTGCCGCTGACAAGAATACAAGTGGACACAGAAGAACACACAGCAAATGGACAGAGAGAGCAGACAACTGGGGGGGTGGGAGGATAGAGAAATAAATAAAAAATAAATCTTTAAGAAAAGTAAATAAATAAATGCTTGGATTTGTCTCCCCATAGCACATTGAGCAGTCCTTCCAGAAGAGTGATTCTCATTGGGTACTTGCTAAAAATGCAGATTCCTAATCTCCACATCAGATCTGCTATATCAGTTTCTGTATTGTGTCAGTAAAGTGCCTGGGACATATTAGGTACTCAATAAACAGTAGTTATTTTTATTGTTAGCGGGTAAAAGTATTAAACATAGTATTTCTTTTAAAAAGGAAAGAAACAACAAAGGAAACCACCGGCAGGAATTTTCCTATTCTCAAAAGGCTGCATCAATTAGAAACTGAGGTGTGAGAACTCTCAGATGAGGATGGGGATGAGAATAATGAAAAGAGAGACCAGCCTTGATACAATGAATGAGATGCAGGAAGAGTAAAGAACTGAGTAAAGACAACTTCACCTTCTCAATCCTACAGAAGGGATAAGCAGAAGATGATTACACTTTGGAAAGAATGGTGCAGGCAACAAATGTTGCAAAAGGTCAGGAAGTCAGCAGAGCCATGTGGCTCACCCAGAGCAGTTGCGCCAGGCCTTAGGAAAGGGACATCTGGGACCAATGTGTCACAGAAGAAATTGACAGCAATTCGTGACTGACATGATATGGAGAGAGAAAAGAGTGAGGGCAAACTCAAGGTAACCTTGAGATTTCAAGACAGTGTAACAAGGATGGATAGTGTCAAATTTGCAGGAGAAAAATGAATAGGAGTTGGCTAAACTTTTTCTTTCTTGTAATTGGGGTGTTATTTCAGAGATCTGGTGCCTCTGGCTTATTCTGTTACAAAGGAGCTTACACTGTAGTTTATTATTCAAAGCTGGAGGTTTAATATTGCTCACAGTTGATTATTTGAAGTCAGGGCACCTCAGCTAGCTCAAAGTGTTTCTACATGTTCCATGACACTTCCCTTTCGCCCTTCTCTGCCTCCTTGACTTAATATCCACCTCTTCTCTATGTTTCACTTGGGTTTTCCAACAAATCCCTCCTGACAAGCCCACAAATCTTCCCAGCCTTAGTGCAGTGTCATGGAGCTGAACTAACCCCCAAATTTTTGTCTTGACATTTGGGCTGTTCTTTCAGGTGTACAAGAAGAAAGCATCATGATAAAGGATTAAAAACCTCAGGGAAGGTGCCTGGGAGGTAGCTGGTCCTGTCACAGGGTCCTGTGAGCTGTTCACACCCACATGAATGACAACGGCAGGTCTCTAAGAGTTCCAAAGGGGAGGCATACAGCAGAAAGCTCACAGCTTGATTTGCAGATGCCAATTTGAGCTTGCAGCCTGGTATGTGTTTTGATTTGAGGACTCAGCAAACTGGATGAGAAAGTGATAAATAGGTGATGAATATGGAACACGAACAGCCTGTTTGTATTAAACTGTCACCTATCTTTTGAGAGGCACATTTTTAAGAGGTGAAATGTAGCTCAAGTTGGAAGTAAGAAATTTGCAAAAGTTTACATTCAATACTATTGGGAGATCACGGTTTGGAGGAAATGGTCCTAAGAACGTAGCAGTTTTACTCCTTTCACATTCTGACTTTGATTCTTGTCTTGAGAAAACTGCTATTGAAATAAAAATTTCACCTCTAGACAGGATTTGGGGTCATGTCAAGAAGCCAGATGTGTCCTTACAGAAAAAAGGAACTGACAGCTGGAGCCTTCTGCTGCGGAAGTTGCCAGCAGCGATAATGAGGAGGTCAGCCTCACACCTGCTGCAAGGAGGCAAGCGTCCTCCCATCAGGTGCATTGTCTGCCCAACGGCAGAAATGCCTTTGATAAAATTCAAAGAGCCTTAAGAATTATAATAAAAAAAAAAAAAGAGCACAACTCAAATATTCTCATGAGCATAAGACCCACCATGGGAACCTATTAAAGAAACATATACTAAGTCCCTGAGATTTTATTTGGGAAGTTTCAGGTAGTCCTGGGAATCTGTGTTCATAATAAGCAACCAGGTAATCCTGAAAGAGCAAATTCCAAGAATCACACTTAGAGAAACAATGAATTAGGGAAGGATGAAAATGAAAGAGAACAGCAGGCCTACCTTCCCTCCTCTCACGGCTATTTATGGAACCCTCACTGAATGCCAGGCACTTCCCTCCATAACAGAAGCACAGTTCTATATTAGTTTCCTAGGAATTCCATAACAAGTTACCACAAACTAGGTTGCTTAAGACAACAGAAATCCATTCTCTCACAGTACTGGAAGCCAGAAGTCCAAAATTAGGGTATCAGCAGGCCTGGTTCCTTCTGGAGGCTCTGAGGGCAAAACCATCCTTTGCCTCTCTAACTTCTGGTGGTTGCCAGCAATCCCTGGCCTTCCTTGGCTTGTTGATCTGTCACTCCAATCTCTGTCTCCATCTTCATCCACTTCTTTCTCTGTATCACTGTTTCCATTTCTGTTTCTTGTGAAGACACTCTCATCGGATTTATGGCCAGTCCTACATCTAGCTGGATCTCACCTTAATCCTTCCGTGATTTCATCTGGAAAGACCCAGGTAGATGAGCAGTTTGGGGGAACATTATTCAACCTACTACTAAGAGTGAGCAAAATAGAACTGATCCCTGTTCTCATGAAACGAATCGTCCCATTAATCAAGTAATCACAACAAAGAAATGTAACAGTTCAACCATGAAAGCACTTTAAAGCACAGATGCATTTTGCTGAGACAGCTATGTGTAATCTATCAATCAAGAACCATTTTAATTGCTCTTATTATTCTCTTTCTAATGTATTTTATGTAATAAGGATGCAAAACATAAAAAGTATTTTTATATAAACTTCAGGAGGCTGGCAATCTACTTGGGAGCAATGGGACAACTATATGGGAATCAAATATAAAATAATGCAATATGTTACACAGTGAGGCACTAAACTAGTAAGCATTCAGAGAAATACCAGATACTGAAAGATGATGGAAGGTTTTCATAGGGTAGGAGGGAGGGGATTCTGATAGGGGTGGGTGCTGTATTTACTCCTCGATGTGATCCCTCACCAACCCTATGGTTTCCATGAGAAAGTCTCCAGGAAACACACACACACATATAGGTCACATGCAAGAATTGGTACTAGAGCAGCCATTCTAAAAGCCTGGGGGGTTCAGTTTTTACTCCTGCCAAGTTCTCAGCTTTCTGGGTTAGCAATTCCTAAGCCTACGGTGTGCTCATAATACTATCCCAGTTAAGACAATTGGGGAGTTTACATACTTGAACTAATTTGAGACTAGCTTTCTTTGGACTTTGCAGAGGAGTGAAAGAATGCCTCACACATAGTAGGAGCTTAATAATAAATTATTGCTGAATTACTTACATAAAACAAGTCTACTTAAGTGATTTCTTACTTCTCCTTCTCCTTCTGCCTCTTCTCTTTCTTCCCCTTCCTCTTCCTCTTTCTCTCCCTCTCCATCCCCCTCTCTTTCCCTCTCCAAGCACTGAAAATAAGAAATGCCTATTGACTTGATTTTGGGAATTGTCCTGCCATGGGTATTTTCATCTTTTTTTTTAAGTTCAATTATGTTTGATTTATTTTTGCCCACTGATTTAATCTATCATTTACAGTGCTCTTAACATGTCCCAGACACTTTGCTAATACTTTATACCCATTATCCCATAAACACTCCACAAATATTATTCCCATGTTACAGAGAGGCCTTTCTGTGATTCTAAGCCAAGTCCTTCAGACCCCAAAATATGTGCAAGTTCACTAGACCTCACTATCTGAGGAGCTGAGCAACTTTAAACATATTTTGCAGTAGTATCTATGCCCAATTCTGGCATTGTAGTTGTGCCCAAAGGGGTCAAGTAAATCTATGTGCCATTTCAACTCCACTGCGAGAACCCTGTTGTTTTCTCTCACTTCCTCTTCCTTCCTTCTTTGCTGCAATTAGACAGATTTCTTTTACAGTTCTTTGATATCTGGTCTTCTTTCCCTTCTCCTAGGCCTCCCTTCTGGCATTTTCAACCATAACTCTCCTAATTTAGAAGCCTCTTTCTGTCATGTTCCCAGACCTGGGATCATCCTGGCTCAATCCTCTTCTGATGTCAAGAGGGAAGTTCTAAGCCCCACGGCCCCAGATCCCTGAGTGATGAATAGAGGGCAGGTCTGAATGCAGGGTATTGGGGAACCTGTAGGAGAATGGTTTCATTAGGAGATTTAGGTGCACAAGAGTAGACCACATATGTCAAGAGCACTAAATAATCTAAAGGCAACAAAGACCCCATTTTGATCATTACTTTTAGAAATCACACAGTCTTGGTGACCCGTGAATTGCTTTTCAGTGAGCCAGACTGGCCAACATTTTGTCTGAGTATCCGTCACCAAGTCTGCCTAGGGAGGCTTTTACAGAGAAAGCTCTGTCTCTGAAACCAAACTGACAATTTATTTCTCTGGCTGTTTATTGAGACCTGCTATTGTAATGCTAATTTAGCTTCTGTTCATACTGAGATGACTTTTTAGAATGCTAGGATGCGTGGGAGCAGAATTCTATAAACCAATTAAAAATATTTTCTGGAGTATAGAAACCAGCAATCTATTTGACAACTAACCAGCCTTAAAGTGTATGGTCGACTAAGGAAAGATGAAGAGTGGGAGATAGACTTCTGTTGAAAAAAAAAAAAAAAAAAGCAGCATTCAAGCATCAGTAGCTACCAACAAAACATATAGGGAAATTAACTTCTTCAAAAAATTATGAGGTCAGCATATCTCTTTAACTGTTCAAGGAAAATAAAATCCCTGGCCAGCTAATTCCAGAATCCTTACTACTCAATATCTTACATAGGGGATACATGTAGGGTCATTCTCAGACTTCATAGGACCTAGACTCCCATCATCTCAAACACACTTCAATGCACCCACATCGTGTATATGTGTGTGTGTGTGTGTAAACATATATATTGGGGTAAAGATTTTGGAAAATAAATTTGATTTTACTTTCAAACACAGTTGACTACATCCACTCAATGAGAGAAAATATTTAGAAACTACATATCCGATAAGGGTTTGATTTTCATTCTATATAAAGAGATCATACAACTCAACAATAAAAGAGCAATCCAATTTAAAAATGGGCAAAAGATTTAATTAAACATTTCTCCAAAGAGGAAGTACAAAAGGCAAAAAAGCACATAAAAAAGTGTTCCATATCACTAGCTATTAGGGAAATGCAAGTCAAAATAACAACATTGAGATACCATATAACACCACATAGAATGGCCATTATTGCAAAAAAAAAGAAAACAATAAGTTCTAGAGAGGATGTGGAGAAATAGGAACTCTCTTTCACTGTTGGAGGGATTGTAAAATGATGCAACTTCTATGGAAAAGAGTTTGGCAGTTCCTCAGGAAGCTAAATATAGAACTGCCATATGATCAGCAATTCCTCTACTAAGAATATATCCAGAAGAACTAAAAACTATGACATGAACAGACATGTGCACACTGATGTTCATAGCGGCATTATTCACAATTGCCAAAAGATGGAAACAACCCAAGTGTCCGTCAACCAATGAATGGATAAACAAAATGTGGTGTATACATATGATGGTGTACTATGCTGCAGTAAGAAGAAATGAAATTGGGACACATGATAACGTGGATGAATCTTGAAGACATTATACTAAGTGAAGTAAGCCAGACCCAAAAAGACAAATATTGCATGATCTCATTAATATGAACTAAATACGAAGAATAAACACATGGAGTTAAAACCTAGAGAACAGGTTATTAGAAGACAAGAGGAGGGTTGAGAAGAACAACTGATGTTTAATGTATGTATAAGTTTTAATTAACTTGACTGTAAAAGTGTGGAAATGGGTAGAATTGACTATAACACATTATAGTGAGTAGCAGCTGGTTTATAAATGGGATTGTGGTTGAAAAGGGTAGTCTGGGGAAGTAAATGCCAATTGAAAGAAAGCTAAAGAATAATCTAGGGAGAGAATAACACAGTGAACTCAGAGATGGGTGAGAATTGTGGTTGAGAGTACAAATGCAAGTATGTTCTTCTGTGAGCTAGAGCAGATGTACATTATTATTGCAGAGTAGTGAGAATGTGGGGAAGCATGGGAAAACTACAAATGGTGTGACCTATAGACTGTGGTTAACAGCAATACTATAATATTCTTGCATCAATGCCAAAGATGTACTGTGTTCATAATGGCGGTGTATGGAAAAAGTGTGCCAAATGTATACTATGGGCCGTGGTTAGTGGTAATAGTCTGATGATATTATTTCATTATCTGTAACAAATATTCCACCATGGTGTGGTATGTTGGTGCAGGGGTTTTGTATCGAAAATCTACACATGTGTATGATTGTTTTGCAAGTTCACAACCTCTGTAATAAAAACATACTTTTAGAAAATAGGGTGGGTTGGGGGAAAAAATACACCAAATGTAAGATAAGGGCTATAGTTAGTAGTAATATTTTGATGATGCTTTTGCATAGCTTTAACAAATGTTTCACAACAATGCAAAGTGTTGGTGGAGAGGTGTTGTAGGAGATCCTTGTATGATATTATGCACGTTTATTTTGTAAGTTCACAATCTTTACTATACACTTATTTATGCATGTTCATGTCTGAATGATATACTTCAATAAGAAAATATTTTTTAAAAAATTTTTTAGATCAGTTGACTACAGATTGTTCATTTAATTTATCACTATCTATAATTTCTTAGAAATCATTATACACTGGAATAATGCTTCCAAAGGAATACTTGCAAATTGTTTTCAAAGATAACAAACATGATAATGAAAGAAGTTGACATAATGTTTCATTTTGTAGGCATGTAAATAAACATCTAAGAATTTCAATTTTGCAATTTTATTCTTGCAAGACAAAATTGTTTTTGTATTTGGAGTCAATATTTTCTCTTTCAGGATTCAACCATTTTATTAAGACCTTAAGGAGGTCTTGCCCCAAGCATTGTGTCTACTGAATACAATGGACAGAATGGCCTTGGATGGGTGCCCCGGTTCTCTTAGCTTAATGGCTCTAGCCATTATAATTTTACACTAAATGAGCCTGTTCTTATTTTATGTCTTCTAAATAACCTTCTGATGGTAGCTGGACAACTCAGTAACTTTCCTCCACAAAGAAAATGTGCTGAGCAACTAAGTCCAATATTGCAAATAATAAATGTGTGAGCATATAAATCATTACTATGCATAAAATTTACTGAATGGCTACTATGGGTCAGGCATAACTATACCCTTGATACACATTATTTTTCTCCCTCTATTTTATATGTCTTTGTGCTTTTTGAAAACAGTTGATAAAGTGGTGTTATGGACTGAGGTGTGTCCCCCAAAAATATATGTTGAAACCGTAACCCCTGTCCTACGAATGTGGACCTATTTGGAAATAGAATCTTTAAAGATGTTATTAGTTAAGATGAAGCCATCCTGGGTTAGGGTGGGCTCTAATCCAATATGGCCATTGTCCTTATAAGAAGCGAAAATCGGACACAGAGACAGAGGGAAGAATACCATGTGACGACTGTGGCAGAGAATGCCATGGATTGCCAGCAAGTCACAGCCAGAAACCAGGAGAAAACCTTAGAACAGATTCTTCCCTACAGATTTCAGATGAATCATGGCTAGGACAACAACTTGGTTTTGAACTTCTAGACCCACAAACTGTGGAACAATAAATTTCTGGTGTTTTAAGCCACCTGGTTTTTTGGTACATTGTTATGGCAGCCCTCAGAAACTAAGACAAGAGGAAAAAAGAAAAACAGGCAAAAGAGCTGGAGATTAGAGAAATACAATAAATAGTAGATTCTAGTACCCCAGCAGTAGTTCATCTCTCCCAGTTTCTCCTGTAGTTAACTGCTGTACCACCTTGGGAAAGTTATTTAACATCTGTGAAACTTGGTTTCATCATCTACAAAGTGGAAATAAAAAATATTATCCACTGCAGAAACTTTTTGTGAAAATTAAAGGTCCCAATATACTTAGAACAGGACCTGGCAAATATCAAATATTTAACAAATGTTAATTATTATGATGAAATCTACTTAAAAATTTAACCTGAATTTAGCTTCTTTTTAGAACTTAGTACTCTACCCTGAAGGACACTCCTGGGGCCAATGGAGGTTCAAAAAGAAATCAAAATTTTGTCTGCAATGTTATTATGTAGTATAATCTATGAAGAGAAAAATTTTGAGAACTTTAGGATTTGGGCAGAATCTTTTAATTGTCCAGCACTTTGGTATTTCATTTTGTTTCTGTTGCTTTGAAGTTAAAACATTTTAAGGTATATTTTCTTCCTCTTTTGAAAATACAAAACATTAAACAAAGAAGGGAAAGCACCCTCCAAGGCTTAGGCATCCTAGAGGTTACAGAATCGTCACAGTGTCTCCATTGTGGGCCAGCTGCTCTCCCATCGCCCAATACAAAACAGACTTTTAGCCCAGAATTCACAGTCTTCTTTCCTTGTCCTTCATTAAAGCATTTTTGCATGATAGCAACTCCAGCTTTATTTCTCTTCTTTCTCTTTTGACCAGTATCTTATCTGGCAGCATTATCAGTTAAATATTCATTGGTCAAATTAGAATTCAGCCAAATGCCTTCCTATTTAAAACGGCTGGGTGAATAGAACGATCATTTGTCAATGTCCCTTTCTGAATTGTTAGTGAGACAGACTTGCACACATTATTTGAGACGGAAAAATGAATACTTTCAGTTGCCATGGTTACAGCTAGGGTATGGGGAGTTGGTTGTAAGTTTTCTTTGTGTTTAGACTCTAGGCATACATCTACATATGCATTCACATATATGCTTATGTACTGAAGCCCTAGGTACTCTAGAAAGAACTGATTTAAAATATTCTGTCCCAATGTCTCCATTAATCCCCTTAGCATTGTTAGATTATTTATCATTATTTTCTCTTCAGAAGTTATGATTTCGTATATATCACAAAAAGGATATCACATATACTGCCATGGCTTACTACCCTTCAGTGGTCCAAAGAAGATCAGACTATTGCCTATGTCAAACATTTATTCTCAATATCATAGTTTGTTTTCTTATTCTTAAAGGGTATCTATTTAAACATCAAAATAACCTAGCAATAAAAAGTAACCTTGTAAAAGAAGAAGAGTTTCACAGTTTATCTTGTGTCAGCTTTCTTAAACACTGTACTAGTCAGGGTTCTTTTGTCTTCTCTCTGTGTCCATTTGCTGTCTTCTGTGACTGCTTCTATCCTTATCAGTGGCACCGGGAACCTGTGTTTCCTTTTGTTGCGTCATCTTGCTGCATCAGCTCTCCATATGCGCCGTGCCATTCCTGGGCATGCTGCACTTTCTTTCGTATTGGGTGGCTCTCATTATGGGGCGCACTCCTTGCACATGGGGCTCCCCTATGCGGGGGACACCCCTACATGGCATGGCACTCCTTGCACGCATCAGCACTGCGCATGGACCAGCTCCACACAGGTCAAGGAGGCCTGGGGTTTGAACTGCGGACCTCCCATGTGGTAGGCGGATGCCCTATCCATTGGGCCAAGTCCACTTCCCTCAGGGTTCTTAATTACAAGCAACAGAAACTAAATCTGACAGAATAAGGAGTAAAGAGCTTTATTAAAAATATAATGAAGGAACACATGTGACTCAAGTAGTTGAGTCCTTCCTCCCACATGGGAGTTCCCAGGTTTGGTTCCCACCGCCTCCTGAAAAAACAAAAACAAACAATAACTCAGAGTTAAAAATGCTTTTTGACCTGAAGAAAAGGGGGAAATGGAAAGGACAAATGAGTTTATATGGCTATGAGTCTCCAAAAAGAGCCGGGAGGTTATCAGAGGAGTTGCCCTTAAGCACACCTGAGCAGTCCCAGAGACAGATAAAGTAGATACAACCCCAGGTGTTGGTTCTCCTGAGGGCTACAGAGACCCACAGTTTCTATGGTCATGGCAAATGGAGTTCAGTGCCATCTCAGTTGGCCCTACTTTGGAGTTTGTGTTTCTGTGCGATGGAGCTGGACTTAGATGTGATCTTTGTCCACAAATCTCTCCTTTTACTTTTACTGGAACTGTAGTTGGTGTTGGAGTTTAATGTATACCCAGGGGACCTGAATCTCCGGACTGACCATGTGATAGCCAGGCCCTGAGCCTCAACAGACTTGCAACCCCTACACTCTGGTTTATTGGACTTACCCCACTCAGCTAACATGGAGGTGAAGATGGTCAACCACCACACCAGGGAGCCAAGACTGCCTGCAACTGAAAGTAGGAGAATTGCATCCAGCATCCATGTGGAATCTAAGCCCCCTCTTGATATAGATGTGGAGTGGACACAACCATTCTAAGGTCCACAGGATGGAGGAATAGAGTATGGATTAGAGTGGACTTACTGATATTCTATTAATGAACTATTGTGATTAGTAATCAAAGAAAATGTGGCATTGGTGTGGAGAAAATGGCCATGGTGGCTGCTGGGGATAGGGAGTGGGAGGAAGAGATGAGATGTGGGGGTGTTTTTGGGACTTGGAGTTGTCCTGGGTGGTGCTGCAGGGACAGTTACTGGACATTGTATGACCTCCCATGGCCCACTGGGTGGAATGTGGGAGAGTGTGGGCTATGATGGGAACCATTGACCATGAGGTGCAGTGGTGCTCAGAGATGTATTCACCAAGTGCAATGAATGTCACATGATGATGGAGGAGATTGTTGTTATGGGGGGAGGAGTGAGGGAGGGGGGTGGGGGAGTATATGGGGACCTCATATTTTTTGAATGTAATGTTAAAAAAATAAAGTAAAAAAAAAAAACAATAAAACCAACTCAGGGAAGCCAATGTGGCTGAGTGGTTGAATGCCAACTTCTCACATAGGAGGCGCCGAATTCAATCTCTGACCCCCAGTACCTCAAAAAAAAAAATTATATATATATAATGAGTAGCACTCCAGACTCATTGGGAAAGCCAGAAAATTATGCTCCATGCTAAATTTCAAGGAACATATCCCAAATCAATCTACAGAATCAGTCTGATGAAAAACCCTCCTCTACCGAGCTCTAGATACTATAGCTTATATCTCTGCCTCTTGAGCTCCGGGAACTCAACATTACAGCAACCACCACTATCTCCAATCCAATGCCAAAAATTCTGGATTGAGGCATCTAGTCTTGTAACCAAGCTGGTTGCAGCTGATGCCATCTTTACCAGAAAGTGGATTCTGCCCATCATGTTATCACTCTAATTTGAAGTCTTACATGGGTGTGTCTGATTGCAGGAGTTGAAACACATTACTGCTCCTTAGCTGAGGAGAGGCTGGTTTGGTTGTTACCAGGAAGAGGCAGGAGTAATTTTTAAAATCCTCAACAAAGTGTAGGGGTTCAAACAATGCTAGAAAGTTGGAAAATATAAGAAATGATATCACTATAATCTGACATGCATATAACAAGCCCTCAGTTTAATTAACCAGTTAATTCAAACAAGGAACGGCATTTACATGTTTATATCCGAAGCCAATTCTTCTCCTTGCCTACTATGTCCATCCTCTCCACATCTTTAAGAACCTTGTTCCAAAAGTACATCAGGAACAGTACTACCCTTTCTACTGGATTATTTTTATCAGCATACAAATATGCTCTTATTTCTCTAATCTAAAAAAACCCAGACCAACAACTATCTTTCTGTCTTGCTTCTATTTCCCCCTCCAGCCACTGCCCTCACGTTACTGCCCCACTATCCTACACTGTAATGGAATTGTGTCTCCCAGAAACACATGCTCAAGTCCTAAGCCCCTGTTCTGTGAATGTGAACTAATTTGTTAATGGGATCTTTGAAAATCCTATGAAGATGAGGCAAACTGAACCAGGGTGGGCTTTAATTTAATATAACTGGTGTCCTTATAAACAGAGGAAATTTGGACACAGTCCAGGAAGAAGTAAGATACAGAAGGAGACAGATAGCCGTGTGACAGAGGCAGAGACTGAGTTATAGATTGCCAGCAAGCTACCACTTGAAGTTACAGACTTCAGACAAATCATGATCCTGCTGACACTTTGATTTTGGACTTGTGTTTTTCTTTTAAGCCAACCAGTCTGTAGTATTTGTTATAGCATCCCTAGCAAACCAAGACTTACCCTTTGCAGTAAACTCAGAATTCTCCAAATTTGGATTTACCAGTTCATTTCCTCTAGTTCACACTTTAACTCACTGCAACCATGCTTTGGACTCTATCATTCTACTGAAATTCCTCTTGTTAAGTCTGTGAATGACTTCTCATGGCTAAATCTAATTATTGGTCAATTCAAGTTTACTTGAACTACCAGCAGCATTTGACACAGTTGATCTCTCTTTCCTCCTTGAATGTCATATTAATTTGGCTTCCAGGTAATCATACTTTTCTGGTTTTCTCCTACTTCATTGGTCACTTCTCAGTCTCCTTTCAAATCTTTAATGTCTAATCACTAGAATTCCTAGGGCTTCTCTTCTCCCTCTACATGTTTTCTTATCCAGATATATAGGATGTATTTTTGTAAATACCATTTATATACCAAAGATTCTTAAATTTATAGCTCCAGATTGCCTTCATTTCTGAAAGTCAAATTTGCATATACAATGATCACATGATATTTCTTTTAGCAGTCTAATAGGTCTTCAAATGTAATTGTCCAAAAATGACCCCTTAATTCCCAGATTCAAACCTCTGCTTCCAATAACTTAGAAAATGCTGCTAAGTGCTCAGATCAGAAATTTTAAGGTCATTCATGACTCCTCTCTTTTTCTCATGCTCTATAATTCATAACCAACACCTGTTGACCCTACCATCACTAGATTCCTACAATCTAACCTTTTCTCATCATCTCTGCTCCAACCAGCTAGTTTAAGACACTACAGTTTTTCACATTAATTAGTATAATATTCTTTTAACTTATCTTTCTGATTCCATCCTTATCCCTATGTAGTCAAGGGATAGTAAGTAACTGCTGCAGTCTAGCAGCAGCAAGAGTGGTCTTATGAAATACAACGATTTTACCACTGCACAAAATTCTCTTCACAGTTAGAATAATGCTAATGACTTTACCTTTGGCAATAAACCCTGGATGATATGGCTCCTGCCCCTCTCAGAATTCATATCCGAACTGTCCCCCTCCTATACTCACTTTCCTTTAGCCACATAATGCATAAGAAAAAATGACAAACAAAAATAATAACTTAAGATATAATAAAATAGTCTAGTATTAGTGGCTCAAACCCAAGATTTGGTGAGGGCCACTGACTGGGAATCAAGGCGTGTGGATGTGAGGAAGCTATCATAGAGAGACTGCTTCAGGAACGGTTAGAATGTTGAGAAGCAGAGATGAGACATTGGAAGGCATGGTTGGGGGTGTTAAATTAATCTAGAAGAAACTCATCACCTACTATGCCTTTGAGACTATAGAGCATAAAACAATGAATACAGATAAGAAAGCCTGCGTATAACTTAGCTATATGTTCTAGGGGTTCCCTGGGTGAACTGGAGAGACAGAGTGTCTTTAATGCAGATAGACTGTTGTCTATAACAATTAAGGGGAGCAAAGCAGCATGATATCTAGTGAGAGGGTTAGCAAATGCCAGTGCATAACTCCTGTTTTATTACTTTTCTTCCACCTTCCTCCTGTACATCTCATCTGAGTATTCTCTGAATCAAATCAATTTTTAGTAGTTATATTAATAAATGCATACCTAGTATGTGCCAAGTACAAGGCATGCACTGTGATACAGGTAATTTTAGGATTATTAAGAAATAGACCTACTTTCCAATATCTAGTTTGCTTGCTTCCTTAGGGTAGTAAAATTTAAAATAATTACAAGAACATAAAATGCAAGAAAAAGGACTTATTTTGAAAAGAAGCAAAGTGTCCTAGCACTGCTTGCCCTCTGTATCATTCCAAGTGTTTCCCTCATGGGATTCATGAAAATCTTCATTCCAAAAGGGTATTTGGAACAGAGAGTATTTGAAACAATGGAAATAAATCATAAGGGTATGGACTGTTGCATCTCAAGCATAAACCAGATGTTATGAGTATATGCCAGGCCATAAACCCTTTGGGGCGGTGGGGGGAGAGGGAGAGAGAGAGACTTTGGTATGTTTGCCAAAATTGCAACAATGTGTGCTCAGTTTTAAAGATACCAGTACATATTAGCCTACCTGTTATAACCATGCCTGGCTGATAGTTTCAAACAATATTCTGAAGCACATCATATATAGAAGATGAAGCTAATAACTTCATTTTACTTGGTGCATTCTTTGTGGCAGACCCTAGGCTGAACTTCTTATATGGGAAAGCCTAACTAATTTTTCAGCAACACAGATTTCAAAAGTGATGCTCAAACTCTGATTTGTCCCAAATAATCCACCCAGAGAGTAGATAACAAAGCAGCTGAACATGAATGTCAATTGGAGTTATATAATTCTGGTGTCTTCCCAGCTACCCAGTTAGCTCAGTTATTCAACTAAGTCACACCTTCGGTATTCGAAGACAGGGAGATAAGACGGTAGATTGGACCCCCAGTGATCAGGGGCCCCTTGCCTGTGTGCAAGATGGTGAGTTGGGGGGAAGAAGACTTGGGAAGAATTGCAGGAAGTCCTACTGTCCAAACTTTCTGGGGAGGGGGAGGAGAGACTGACTCCCTGACTTTTCTTTGTGGCAGCCTGGGAGAGGAGTGGGAAGCCATGCACAGGTATTACTTTCTTTTTATAGATCAAGAGGCAGCTCCTCTAAGGGGTCAAAAGTAATATAATCCTACAGTATTTATGGGAGAAAAAAAACACCTTGGCCAGTGATGCCATGTACCGAAAACGTTCTTATGAATTCTTTCAGAACTTCAAATTCCATTTCTGAAGTGTATGTGGAGGAACGGAAAAGGTTAGTCCTCAGATTACTCCACTCCATTCATATAAAACTCCTATTACCTAGTACTCCATGTAGAAGAGACTCAATTACTTCTTTGCCTTTTTTGGAAATCACCAAATTCATATAAGATTGACTATTCATTCCTTGGATTTCAAAGAAGATTTCCCATGTACAGAGATGGGAAATAGAATAATATCACAAGTCATATCAGCAAATATTTTCCTTCAATGACATGGGTAGAATTACAATAATACCTCTTTAAATTTAAATTCTGGTTCTTTCCCTTTGCCATTCCCTGTTGTATATTCATATATATATATATATATATATATATTTTATAGCTTCATATATTTCTGGGTTAGGAAATTATAGCAAGTATCAAACGTGAGAGAAGCTGCCTTCCCCCTCCCCCATCCCATGCCCACAATGGAGAGTAATGGTTGTGCCCCTAGTCCCCAGGGCAAGCTCCCTTGATAAATGCCAATGAAGTGATCTTTTCTTTCCCAGGGAGGAGCTGATTCTGTGAACCTGCTAGTGTGATCATTAATACTTAACAAGACCTTCTCTCCCATTACCAAGGACAGCCCTGGGGACCATTCACAAGACTTTGTAATAGAGGATAAATGTAATCTTTTATAGAGAAGCTCATGGAGCTATGTGAAAACCCTTTATGTGGGGACTGGCCAGGGAGGAGGTCTCTGCAATCTCTTTGGCAAACAAAATGACTTAATTCAATATTTGAGGTTCTACATATGTCCTCACATTTTGCCTCTGTCTTAACTGATACCTGGACGGGAAAACCTCCTCAGACTGGTCCGTATTGACCAGTCTCGATGTAAAAGTCAATTTCAGGGTCTGAGTTCCTAGGTAAGAATTTTAGGTGCAGAGAAGATGCACTTCCATGACAGCTTTCATGATAATACCAATGTGGCGAATGTACTGTCCCTTTCCTTAAATGTATGAACTATGCATGCCCATGGGAATTCCCAATAACGAGGAAGGGTAAACTTCAAATCTCTAATTCTTTACAGATGTGCAGAAACTTAAATTCTTTCACTGGTATAGCAAAGAAATTTCTTTTTTGATTAGTTAATTTAGGGCCTCAATCAATGCTGGGTAAGGAAAGGGTAAAAAAAAAATCACTAACATACCATGTATCTATTTTGTACTGGAATTTCACTGAAATATCTCATTGAATGCACTGTAATCCAGTGAGGTAAGTGTTACCTCCCCATTTTACAAATGAAGGAACTGAGAGACCCAAAGTGGTTAAATGGCTTGTTAAAACCCATATCTTAGCAAACTGAAGGTGTAAGAGTCAGATACACACAGTCCTGCCTTGCCATTGTTCTTGAATCTGATTTTCAAAAGAATCTAAGGAGTTCTGGAGAGGAACTTCAAAGACAATTATTGTAAACAGAAGCTCATATTTCTTTGGCAAAAAGGTTCACAGAATTTGGCTGTTCTCAGCAGGGCTGGAAATATGGCTTGATATGCCTGGAAATGAATCCTACTCTACCAAGCAAGCCTAAAGTCTCCCAATAGACTCACTGCTTATAAAAGAAACATAAATCTCTACTTCAGTGATATGCATAAGAAATGGAAGTGTTATACCTTCCCTAGTTTTTTTCCTTAGTTTATATTTTTATCAAAGTAATACACGTGCCAGGTTTAAATGACAAATAATACTACAAGTCTTAAAACAAAAAATAGCAGCAGCTCCTGTCCCAATCCTCCTCATTGTTCACTCCTCTCCAGAGGAGCCAATTTGTACTCTTTTAGCTTATGCTATTTACCTTCATATTGCTATGCAACATGGTTTGCTGCTGTTTTTAATTATTTATTTATTTATTGCTTTTAAATATTATCTATTGAGCATTATGTGAGTAAAAATTTATCTTTCTAATTCCTCATGCATACACGGACACATGTACACTCGCCCCTGCACACGTTTCCACTCCCTTTAATTTTATTTGTTTTGGAGATGCACAATATACCCTGTTCTTGGCATTGCAGATATACAGTTGTGGCCAAATTAAACCAAGTCCCTGGCCTCATGGGGGCTTATATTTAATGAGATAGAAAAACCAAATACATAGATACATAAGATCAGGTCTATAAAAACTATTGGGAAGGAAAAAGCAGGGTAAGTGGATAGAGAAGGATGGGGAGGTGGGATGGTTTAAATAAGATAATTTTTGCTTAAATCAAAATTCAGCGCTTGCAGTATTTTAACTATGTAAATTTATTTTACATTGAGCCACATACATTATAATTATATTTCGTTTCTTATACTTTTTTGTTTTCTCAGAACTAACTATTTCTTTTACAAGAGGGTTGGATCAGATGTTTGTTTGCCTGTCTTTCTGTTGCTAAACCATCTGCAGAATCTCTTCCAGGGCATAAAATGCTTCTTACAAGGGTGGAATAAGGCAGGAAACCTACCAGTACCACATCCTGCTCAGCACCTCTTCCTCCTGCTTATTCCATAGCTATCATTCATCACCTTGAGAAATCCCTTTGCCTCTCCTCTGTCATATCTCCTCCTTCTTGAACCTTCCTTTGGATGGAAAGTATCTTCTTCAGCAGTTTCCTGAGAAAGGGCGCATGCATAGGAGGTAAACATTTTTGAAACTTTTTGCTTGAAAACATCTTTATTCTACCTTCACACTTGAATGTTAATTTGTCTGGTTGGAACATCTTAAATTGAAAAATGTTTTCCCTTAGAATTTTGAAAACATTGCTCTGTTATCTTCCAGCTTCCAGTGTTGCGCTTGAGAAGTCAAATGCCATTTTGAATGTTTAATCCTTTCTCTGCAAACTATTTGTTTCCTTATGCAAACTTCTAAGATGCTTTCTTTATCTCTGGTTCTGCAATGTTGTAGCCGGGTGCCTAGCCATGACTGTCTTCGTAGAGCTGCTAGGCACTCAAAATCTGAAGTTCATGTCTAGATTCTGTAACTTTTCTTGTTTAATTTCTACAATAAAATGTCCCCCTTTTCGTTTCTCATTCTAGAATGTCTATTAGTCAAACCATTGGACCTCTTGAGATGACTTCCTAAATTTCTTCTGATTTAGTTCCTTTTTTTTCCTTCTTGCTCTATTTTATAGGAAATGTCCTCGACTTTACATTTCAGTGCTTGTGTTGAATTTTTTCCATCTTTAAAAAAAAATTTCAATTTTAAAGCAAAGTTGAAATGTACAGAAAACACCCTTTTGTATTTGAATTTTAGACTTTAAATACTATATTTTAAATTTTCGATACCTTTTCAAAGTCCTTTAAGTATTTCTATACATTCTGGTACTGTTTCCTGAATGCAATATTTTTTCTTATCTCCTAAAGTATTTTTTTTTAAAGATTTATTTGATTCTTTCTCTGTTTCCTAAAGATTCTTTATGTTTTTCTGCTAATTTTAATCTTTATCAATAGTGTCAGGCACTTTTTTCAATGTCTGGTGATCCTTGACTATTTGTTCATATTAAGAGTTACAGATTGGCTGCATTAGCGTTTTCTCCTTCTGGAAACAATTCAAAAGCAAAAACAAAAGATACAGTAAAAACTCCGTTTTTGAAAAAACTGAGAGACAGACTCCAAAATATATTCAAAAGGAGTCAAAGCTAGCCGAGATCACTCTAAAGTCCCCTAAAAGTAAATGGAAAGAAGCTGAGGAGAAATTTCAGTAAAAAGAGAGCCCAGCAAAAGCAGATCTCAGGAACTGCTCACAGAAACATTATTTTCTGTGCAGAACATATGAGGTCAAAGACTTCAAGAGATAGTATGGAATTTGGAGTAGACAAGACAGAACTAAGTCCCTCCAGCTCAAACTACTTTTTTTCCTCAGAAAAACAGAGGCAACAGGGCTACTTGAGGTATCACATTTGAGGGACTCAGCCTATTTTTGTGATAATGAAGTAATTGAGAGTCTTTATGTTGAGAAAACCTCCTAGTCTGAAAAGCTGCCTTAGTTCTTGCACACTGTCACAAGTTACTAGTCCAGGAAAACCAACTCATAGATGAATATATATCTAAGTGAATCGAATCAAAACAAATCAAATCATCTATCCAGACACACACAATAAGAAAAAAATGAGGAAAAGAAAAGCAAAATTTGTTAACAGACGGAAAACATTCCTCAGGATGTTTGCCTAAAGAAGCTGAGAATATTAAACATGGTGGACCAGGGTGAGGCAACAATCCTTGCCACCACTGTTTCATGCACCGGACTTCCCTTCAGGTCAGCTATCCCTAGGACTAGGTTTGGGAATGAGGCACGGATTATTAACAAGCGTGGGGGTTAAAAGCCATGATCTCTGGTCAGTTTACCAATACTAAAAATTGGTATTTTTATCTCCAGCTATCATTTCCCTAAATCTTATTTCTCAATTGACCTGGGCACAGGAGGAGCAGAAAGTTTTATTTATTGGGCCCTTTAAACCTCAAAGTACATAATTACATTAGAAATAAGACCCAATGAGATATAATGTGCAATGTAACAATACTGGTGGGATCCACCAGTGAGGAATAATCTTGCTTGTTATGATAAGAACAGGGAAGATCCACCCCAAGAAGGCTGAACTCTGGTTAAGAGGTAGCACTGTTGTGATGCTGAGACCCAATTTGGCCCTTTATTCCTCACTGGATGGGCAATTAAAATGCAGGCCGAGCTGGAGATTGGGCAGCAGCCTCAGCCACCTCTCCCCTGAGATGGATCGCCTGGTCCAGTAGACTGCTCAGATCTAAGACAAAGGTGAGAAGTTGCAGAGAGGTGGGCACTAGGTACTGATACTGTTGTGGAATTTGAGAGAAGTTCAATTATTTGAGTATAGAGAGGCCAGGACTCAGGAATGATTTTGAGAAGGAAAAATGGTTTATTGACGGCCGGCCGGACTCGGGAACTTCTGTTTGAATCCCGAGCCCGGAACAAGACTTTCAAACGTCTTTTATACAGAGAGGACAGGCCAAATGGTCCCTTTGTTTCAGTTCTCAATAGGCTTCAATTAGCATATATCTCTTCCACATCTTAGGTAAGCTTTTAGCATGGACTCCAGACATTCTAGATAAGCTTTTAGCATATTTACTTTTTGCATTTCCCCTAAATACTTAAAGTTTATAGCCCTTGCATTGTTAAACATTTCCTGGGACTGGAGCCGCTTCCACTGTCCCTAAGGGCATGGGCAGGACTGCAGCCTCTTACCTTTCCACACCCACAAGTCAAACAACTTAGTTATCTCTGAAGAGACAAAGAGCCTTCCACCCATAGCCCACATCAATACCACTATGCTCTTCTTCCGCAGAACACAAATACACATCTCCTTCCTTTGCAAAACCCTGCCACAAAGACTGGTCAATTCAATTGGTTATTGTCTGGGGTTAGAAGGATTGGGATAAGAAGCTTTTACTACTAGATTTCTCCATAGTCAGTCCAAGTACCAGTTAAGTGGAATCAATAAGAAAAAGATTTTGGAAAGAGTTTGATATTTAAAGGGAAAAAAAGAATCAACATCATCTTTGTGGGCAAAGAAAGACACTTACTTGCTAGGGATTTAAGTTATTGTTGTTTTATTTTTAATTACTTATCGGGGAGAGGGAATAGCATCCTCTTTTTACAGCTTATGCCTATGAAGACTTTAATCCCACTAGACTGTGTTTCCCCTCTCCTTAATTCTCTAGCTAAACCAACGGCCGAGTTTAAGAGCTTGACAGTTCTGTTTCTTATAATAAGTGGGGAAAAAAATATGGCACTATGAGTTATATATTCCAGACCCAAGTAAGTGACTTAGTGCGAGTCAGCATTCCAAAGTCAAGAGATCAGTTTACAAGTGGGAGCCTGAGAGCCAGACTCTGAACCACTGGTGATCTCACCATGATAAAAGCCCCTGAAGACCCTCCAATCTTGATGCACAGTTTCCATTCAAAAGGACCTCTGCACTGTACAATCTTAAGGAAAACCATTGCCATGGTAGGCTATAGAAAAGCTGGAGACAAAGCCTGCGACTGGTATCCCCAGTCAAGTGTGGGGTTAATGTTTTCAATCCTGTTTCAGGCAGGTAGAAGTGACATTTTATATCCAGTAAGATTTTTATTTTAGTGAAAAGAGTTCTGGACAGGGAAACAGTCCATTTAATAACTCAACTTCTTAGTGCCGCAGTGATCTCCTCTGTAGAATAAGAGAATTTCAGTGGATGATGATGATGACCTCTAGGGTTATGCCGGTCCTAGGATTCATAGTCTTCATTGTACATATTACAAGTCATTGCTCACAACTGCACTATTTGTCTTTTTTATTAATTCATCAACCTATCAAAGGCAGGGAGAAGCCTCTCCCAGGTTCCTGACCAGAAGCTTCTACTTTGCCTGTCTTCACGACTCCCACCACCAGCGTGATCCCAAGACAAAGAACAGACCCAGAGGACTAAGATAGGGATGGGCAGGAGAGGGAAGTGCTAGGAGTATACCAGAGTATCAAATACCAGATGACTAATACCAGGCACATTATTGGAAAGGAAAGGGCCAGCCTGATTATCAATGGGGGGGCAGGTAGGAGGTTGCTAAAGGACAGTGAACTGTGTAAACTGAACTACAGAACTAAATTTGTTGAGGAAGGGAACTAGAAGAGAATAACAGCCAGAATCCAGTGAGTACTAGTGGACGTGCTGCCAAGACCTGCTGTAGATATTAAGCCTTCCCAGCATACACTTTGCTAACAGCTGGGGTCATTTAAAGGAGCTGAGATGGAAAGGCTGCATTGCACAGCTCTGTTTCCTTAGGATACCCCAAAGGAATGGAATAGACAGAAAACATCCCAGAGACTGGGAACAGACAAATCACCCAGAGACACAACCTGAGTGGAAACCTTGGCCTACATTCATCCCATCTCAGCTGGATGTGCTGCCTATTTTACTGCCCCATTGATCACTGGGAGTAATGCTTGACTCTATTCCAAGTAACTGTGAAGGGGGTGCATCTATACCTCCATCGGTCGGCCCCAGATCCAGGCCTTGAAAACAGGGTCAGGCAGAATGCATGCTCTCTCCACCCTGGTCCTCAGAACTTTGGCCTAGTGGCCCCAATCCTGGTTTCTTCTCCTTGCTCAGGTTCTTTGGTTACTTTGCCATTGAATTGTCACTTGATTTTGGTATCCTCACGTACAATCTCTCAAATCACCTCAGATCAGATAAGACTGATGGATTTGTTTTTATACGTATTATCTCTCCATTAACTAGATTACAAATTCCTTAAAGACAAGCAGACTTGTCTCATCTACCACTGCATCTCCAACAAGTATGGCAACAGACAATAATGATGAGCATGCAGAAAGGCATTGGCCTCCATGCTTTTCAATTCTGCCCCTCCCTCTTGCCCACTTCAGTATCACTCCTGTATTCCAGTTTCCTTTTATCTTGGAAGTGAAATGGGAAGACACTTTTTCATTCTATTTTCTTGAGGAAACTTAAATAAAATTTATTCTAATATTTTAAGAGATTTCCATAATATGCATCACAGCCATTGCTTGGTTAACCTTTCAAATGCATCACAGCCATTGCTTGGCTAACCTTTCAAAGATGAATGTATATGCTTTATCAAACCATGGACCATGGAGTTCAGGTAACAAATCCTCTAAAAGAATTCCAAAAGATAAGTAAGGGGAATTTTAAGAAATATATAGATGCCTGGGCAGTAGGTTCAGGGGATCTAAATTAATTGGTTTGAGGTAGGGTCACAGATTTCAATTAGCAGAGGTGGAATAGGACTCTCTCGACTCATGGGGACCAGACTCAGCTACAGTGTGGGGGGCATAAGGAAGAGAAGCCTTTCCCAGCCAAATCTCTCTGACCTCTATCAGAGCATAGGCCCAATGAGCACAGACTAGAGGAACTGGGGACCAGCCAAGACAAGATTGATTCTAAGACCTAGGATCTATACCCAAGTCTTTGCTGCAACTCAAAAAAACACATTCTGATCCAACAATCTTTATATCCTCATCACAGCCTTTAGGGATAGAAATAGTGTCTTTGAATCAATTGTCCTGTTGGAGAAAAACGGCACTCTCTGGGACATGGAGACTGATATGACCACAGGCAGAAAATTTATTGGGAAGCTCTCCCAACAGAGGGGGTCTGAAGAACAGACTTCAACCCCCCCACTGGCATGGTGGGGGTCTGAAGAGAGACTTCAGCCCACTCATGGAAGGTGCAGATGTGAATTGATACAGTACATCAATAGGTGGGGAAGTGTTAGTTCATGGGGAGGGGGTTAGGGTCCAGAGCACAGCCTTGGGTCAATAAAGGGCTGTAAAAGTGAATTCTTCTTGTGTATGGCTTGGGGTGGAGGGCTAGGAGGTGCTTTCTTGGAATGTAGGATGCAGGATGGCCCAGAAGGGAGGAGGATCCTTATCTGCTCCATTTCCACTGTGATATGGCTCATTCTTGGGGGTAGATATGCTGTCTTCCACACGTAGGAAGCTTGCTCAGTCAGTCAGAATGGAGCCACAGCCTTATGACCTGGTAATCATTGCAAATCTCTAACATGTCCCAATTTATTTAGTAAGTAATGCAATTAGAATCACAAATCAGGTATCTGACTCCAAAGCTCAGTCTTTTATAATTGGAAATGGGAGCCCCATACATGTTCAATCTTCCTAATATGATAAAGAAAATAAACTGAGTAAATAAAAGCATGTACTAAGTACTAACTAGGCCACCATGTGCCCATGCCCTGCCCCTGATACTCCAGGTCAAGTCAGATCTCCCATGAAAAATATGCACATTCCTGGAATTTTCCTCCTGGCTCAGATCTTCCCCTTCAGCAAGCATGGCCCAAGAGGACCTGCCATGTGATTAAGCTTAGAAGTGCTGGGTTTGGCCACCATTTGTTTCTTTAATGCCCAGCTATAAGCAACAGAGTTTATAGTTGCAGATGAATTCCCCCCCTTATTGCAAATGGCTTTGATTTAATAATAACATTTTCCAAGCCATTGGCCCATAATGAGGATTATTGCCTGTGGGTATTTAATATAGGAAAAAAGAAATGAGCCCACTTCACCATGCAAATGGCCACCACAAACTCTGCAGTGGAGGACTGGAGTGACAATTTTACTAAACAACTGTCTCAGGAGGTCCAAAGATGTGAGTAGTTAAGTCTCACTCTTTTTGTCTAGTCAAGGCTCAAACAAGCCTCAATAGAAAACTTTGCCCTGAACTGACTGACTCACAAAAGCTCAAGTCTACTTTATACTGGTGGTCTAAGAAGGGCTTGATAAAAGTGAACGTGTTTGCAAATTTAATCCCAAAGTGATTGAGCCAAAGTGAGGATGGGCACTGAAGGTGGTTGGGATGGCGCAGTAGAGGAGGCAGTGACGCATCTCTAGTGGAGGGAAATGACAGAAACTAACACCAGACACAGAACTGGGGACTCTTCTGACCCCATTTAACTCTATATCAGCTCTGCATGGTAGATGCTGTTATGACACTTATTTTCTGAGGAAACAGATGCCTCCAGAGATACAGAGGAGCTTGTCTCAGAACACACGATAAGGAGCAGAGCATGAATTTCAGTGCGTGTTTTTCTGGAACAGAAACCCAAGCTTTTCCCACTGTGCAGTGGGAGTGAATTCTTTCTCTGCTTCGGGGCAAAGCAGCCTCAAGCACTTGTGGGAAGTTAAATGCAGTTCTACCTTAGCACAACCTCTTTCTGAATCTTAAAGTTTTCTTTGTCTTTCTATTTCCAAACCCTGGGGCTACTTTCTGGAATGGGTTTGCAATCAATTATTCTCTCCCTGCTGAGAGTTTGTGGGTGGATTTTTCCCCCTGGAGGTACTGGTTGGCTAGGCATTCTCCAAAGCTGTGCGAAGAGAAACAGTTCCCCCTTTACAGGGATTTCAAGTGATGGTGGGATAGCTGGGGGTGTTTCTGGAACTTTCAGACACATTTCTGGGACTTTCTGAAATAACAGCTGCAAGGAGCTTAAACCTGTTTCCGGTGACTAGACTTTTCTGTGGTGGTACTTGGGATTGGAGAGGAGTGGGTTAGGGCATGAAAAAGAGGAAATTCAGGGAAGCAGATTTGGCTCAACTGATAGAGCATCTGCCTACCACATGGGAGGTCCAGAGTTCAAACCCAGGGCCTCCTGACTCCTGCGGTGAGCTGGCCCATGCACAGTGCTGATGCACACAAGGAGTGCTGTGCCATGCAGGGGTGCCCCCCAAATAGGGGAGCCCCACATGCAAGGACTGCTCCCCATGAGGAGAGCCGCCCAGTGGGAAAAAAGTGCAGCCTGCCCATGAATGGCCCCGCACACACAGAGCTGATGCAGCAAGATGACGCAACAAAAAGAGACAGATTCCCGGTGCCACTGACAAGAATCCAAGCAGACACAGAAGAACACACAGAGAAAGGACATGGAGAGCAGAAAAGGGGGGGGGGGCGGTGGAGAAATAAATAAAAAAATAAATCTTTAAGAAAAGAGGAAATTGAAACCTTGAGGTCCTGGGGCACTTCCTGCTTCCTCCTGGGGTAGCCCCTGCTGCGCTCTGCTCCTGTCCCCACCCTTCACCCCTTGCCTTATTTGTTTTCCCTTCCTAGCTAGCACTTACATGGCACTTACCTCACGTCAAGCAGTATACAAAGCACTCTTCAAATATCAATTTCCTGAATCCTCAGGTTAACCATATGAAGTAGCCTTTCTTATTATTAACCCCAGTTTTCAGGTGAGAACATGGAGGTACAGAGAGGCTAAGTAAACTTGCCCCAGGTCACACAGCTGGTCAAAGGCAGCCTAAAGCAGGCAGCCTGACTCCTGAATCAAGCTCTTGGCAGCCTCACAATGCTGCCTCTCATGTCCAGTGGGTTTTCTGAGGCCAAGGGATCCTGCCATGGAACACTGTTCTTGAATTCTCAGCATTCCCCAGCGCTGTGCTCCCACTGCAGGATTTTTTGCCTTCTTCTATCTTCACACACACAGATCTTTGTCCCTAGATTGCTCCTGTTACTGGATCTCAGGAGTCTGTGGGGTTCTAACCTATTTGATGGTTCCTGAAGTGGTTTTGAAGTGGCATTTGAAAAGAGAAATTCAAAAGGCCCCAAGTGTTGCCTTTAAAAAAAAGATTACAATAACATCTTCTGAGCCTGGGCACAAGTAACTGGCAGCGGAATCTGCGACCTGTGGTTGACAGCATGTTGGAGTTCTTTTTTCCTTTTTCCTTCCCCCTCCCCTTGTGCTGAGATTCTCTTTTATAAATGTTATCACATGGTATCCTTTTTATTTATAGTAGTAATAACCCCTCTCCCAAGTACAAAGTGTTGCAAAGTCTATAGTCACCTAATATTCTCTTAGGGTGAACTGGGTTGAATTGTGGCCTCCCAAAAGAAGGCCTCATGGAACCTGTGAAGTGACCTTATTTGGAAAAGGGGTCTTTGCAGATGTAATTAAATTTAGGACCTGGAGAAAAGGTCAGCTTGGATAAGGGGGGATCCTAAATTCAATGACAAGTGTTATAAGAGAAGGCCATGTGAAGACACATCAGAGATTAGGGAATGTGTTGCCACAGCCTGGAGCCCTCAAAAGCTGAAGAGGCAAAGAAGGATTCTCCCCTTGAGCCTTCAGAGAAAGGGTGGTCCTATTGACACCTTGATTTTGGGTTTCTGGCCACCAAAACTGCAGCAGATTAATTTTCTCTCACTGCAAGCTACCCAGTGTGTGGTGGTTTGTTATAGCAGCTCTGGGAAACTAATATACAGAGTCCAAACTTTTGACTTGGGGCCCCTGGTAGGAGTACTGGCCAGGTGGTCCAGGTGGAGGTTTGGCCAGGATGCTCATGCAGGTGTCCAGTAGTGTGAGGTGCAAGGAGGGGAAAGATCAAAAATGTCTTGGGATTGTTGAGACTCATACCCCATGGAGCCCAAGTGGTCATTGAGAACAGAAGAGGTAAGGAAGGTGGTGAAGGAAGGAGCCCAGAACCAGGCAACAAAGGGAAAGAAACTGTGAGATGTTGGATTAGAACAAAATTTGGAGCACATGGGCAGGGAGAATCCAGAGCAACCCGCCTTCCACAGAGCATGGGCTCTTCTTTCATTCTTGTTAGTCATGTGGGGGATGTGATTGTTGTTTCACACATGTGCATGTGTCAATGTAGCAGCACAGGTTCAGGGTGAACATTAATCATGTTAAGTCCAGCGTCAAACAGAAAAAGGTAACAAGATCAAGCTGAATTCAGAATTAGGTGAACAGACAGCAGAGCCAGGAGGGAGAAGCCTGAAATCAGAGGTGCCACATCCCCAGTTATGCTAAGAAATTTTCCAGGCAATGTACAGCTCCCCAGGCCCTTACTCTCAGTGCCCAGCTACAAACGGGAGTCTAAAAGGCTACAAATGTGGAGAAAGCTCAGCCTATGCTAGCTTTGTCAGGAGATAGACAGCTCCCTTTTACCTCTGGAGGAAAGTTGAATACAACCCCTCAAGAGGCCTCAGGTACCTAAAACTAGCAGGAGAAGAGTATGGAGGGCTCTGTGGTACCAACAGCCAAACTGAAAAAGGCCTTGGCACACAATTACTCAACTGTTCCAAAGGCCAGAGAGGTCTAGAAAAATAAGGGACACATGTCAAGATCTTACTCTTGACCTTTAAATCCTTTCTCAAATCTTATTACTTTCTATCTCTGAAACTCCCCTGTATCTATCACTTTCTCCTATTACATTAAATTGTCTGACTGCTGGCTAATGACTGCAATTTGCCCCATTTTCTCTTATTCTGACACAATTGCCTCTCTTCCATGTCCCCTCAATCTTCTTCATGTAACCTAAATGTCAACTGGGCCCCTCCTAGATTTCTAGACTTGCTGATTCAATCCCATGATGTGACAATCCAAAGCCCTCCCAATGATAAGTAGTGAGTGCCCAGGGCTCCTGCCCTGTAGACTTGTTATAGAACATTCATGGCAAAAGATCCAGGAAGACTCACTTCTTATCAGACCCTAAATTAATTCATTGGGTCTTTTCTTAAAGGTGTGAGTGAAAGTTTCCAATCTCTAAGAGACAGACTCAATCAAAAGGTTGCCTTTTGGTTTGGTTTGGTTTGGTTTGGTTTAACAAAGTCGCTTTTAATTTTGACTCAAGAGAATATCAACTAATAAGGTATTTCCCATCCTGACTGGCCAGGCCTCTACTGGGGAGGTTTCTGTCTTGGACTTCTCTCCCCTGTATTAGTAGGAACGGACAAAAAATGTCAGTGAACAGAAAAGCTGCAAGCAAGATTTGATTGTTGCTTCAAAGATTAACTGACTCTGTTCTTATAGTTGAGATGATTGACAGGAATGGCTTCCAATTACAGATTTTCCTTTCCATCTGGGTCTCTGAGATGTGGAATTCCTATATTCTAAGAGAAATATTACAAAATAGCAAACATGAATAATTTCTCAGGACAGAGAGAGATATTTTTAAAACCTTATAGAGTACCTCATGTTCTTCTTCTTTTCCCTTTTGTAATATATACAAATTATTATGCCATTCCATGCTTTAAGAACACTAGTGGTGATGTATTAAGCTCACTTTTTTTTCCAGATTAAGAAAGGATTTTCATGTTTCTGAGGTCCAAGCTTCTTGGTCTTTGAAGCAAGATTTTTCCAGGTCCCCTGTCTTCTCTATCTTTGGCTCTGTAGCCTGTGCATAACTATAATTCCTTTGTTTAAAACCTGGAATGAGAAATTTGGACCCTCCATCAATTTCCATTTTCTCATATGAAAGTCTGGCCTTTCACCTACATGCTAACTGCCTTTCCTTTGTTCCTCAGTTCTTTTTCCTCTTTTCTTCATATGTGGATTGTTATCTGTGAACTCTCAATTCTCTTCTTTCTATCATGCCAAGTAGTTGAGTTTTTCCCCATCACTCCCTCAAACTCTAGTACAAAATCCCTGAAAATCCCCAGCAGAATCAAGAAAGCTGTACTTGAGAGTGCCCATCCATCTTTGAGGGCAATTGGGGTTATATAGCTAGTAAATGTTATTTGCCTCTTGCACTAATTTTGCTCCTGGTTCTTTCAACTTCATGCTCTTTTACTTCAGCTTTGAATGTGAATCCTCAAGTTGATATCTAGGACTTGGAAACTTCCATGGATTCTGGCAGAGGGGACTTGGCTGTAGGAGAAGTTTCCTTGGCTTGGTCTCATGATCTTGGTCTAACTACATGAATATTAGCTACTAAGGCATAGCAACTGCATTGTTTATGTTGTGGTGATACTGCATCCTGGGTTGACCCAGAAGCTTCTTGGCTGTGTCTGGAGCTATAATTTTCCTTAATTGAGAGAAATAAGTCTCTTAGTGCTTATCTGACACAGCTGGCTGCAAGAAGGTGTTAATGGACCAGCAACTTCATTGAAAACATTTTAATAAAACCACTTCCAAGGAGCCATGTGCAAATGAAATAAGAATATGAAAGAAATCTTGACGTTGGAAGGAGGTGAGAGAGAGAGCAGAAAAGGTTATTTGTGAAGGTCTTATGGGGAGTAATGAAGTTAGACCTTGAAGGGCAGATGTCTTTCAAAAATCTCCACTGCTTTCCATGCTGGGCTTCCTTTTCCTTTTCTATCCTACAAGTTTTCTATAAAAGTGAAATTACAACTCAGTTATGCAGGCAGAGGAGAGAAGTTACCGGCTTTGAGCCTGAAAGGGTCATTTATTACAAACCAGCATATATCGAGCTGTGCTTTATGGACAAGATACTAAGTTGGACAACTAGGACAGGGGTGAATACACCCATCCCTAACCTGTAGGAGCTTACAGTCTAGCTCATAGACAATCAATCTAACTATAATATGAGCTATATGGAAGTGATGGTAAATAAAGGGCATAGTAGTGCAGAGCAGGGACTACTTAATTCTGATAAGGGAAATCAGGAAAACTTAACAGAAGTGATTTTTCAGCCACACCTTAAAGAGTAAGTCCATTTCAAAACACTTAGAGGGATGAAAAGAGCATTAGAGAAAGAATTGTAAAAGTATAACAGGAAGTAACCCTTTTGGAGTGAGCATTTGGATATGCAGAAACATAGGGTATACAGAAAGATCTTAGGTGATAAGTTTTAAAAGGTATTTTGGAACCCGATGAAGATCTTAGGTGATAAGTTTTTTTTTCAATTATTTATTTATTTATTTTTAATTACATTATGAAAAATATGAGGTCCCATTCAACCCCACCGCCCCCGCCCCCCACTCCCCCCACAGCAACACTCTCCCATCATCATGACACATCCATTGCACCTGGTAAGTTCATCTCTGAGCATCACTGCACCCCATAGTCAATGGTCCACATCATAGCCCAGACTCTCTCACGTTCCATCCAGTGGGCCCTGGGGGGATCTATAATGTCCCGTAATTGTCCGTGAAGCACTATCCAGGACAACTCCATGTCCCGAAAACGCCTCCACATCTCATCTCTTCCTCCCGTTCCCCACACCCAGCAGCCACCATGGCTACCGTTCCCACACCCATTCCACATTTTCTCTGTGGACATTGGATTGGTTGTGTCCATTGCACATCTATGTCAAGTGAGGGCTTAGATTCCATATGGGTACTGGATGCACTCCTCCCGCTTCCAGTTGTAGACACTCTAGGCTCCATGTTGTGGTGGTTGACCTTCTTCAACTCCATGTTAGCTGAGTGGAGTAAGTCCAATAAATCAAAGTGTAGGAGCTGAAGTCTGTTGAGGCTCTGGGCCTGGGTGTCATATTATCAGTCCAGAGATTCAAATCCCCTACATATATCTTAAACCCAGCACTGACTACAATTCCAATAAAGTAGCATGCAAGTCTTGTGAAAAGAGATCCCCTCTGAGTCCAATTCCATCACGCAGAAACACCAGCTCCAAAGAAGGGCTAGGTGATAAGTTTTAAAAGTTATTTGGAACCTATTTTTAGGTTTAGACTTCTACCTTTGAGCAATGGGGGAGCCATCCAAGATGTTTAGGCTGAGTGTGAGAACAGTGTTACAGAACATCACACTGGCAGCAGTGTAGACAGGAGGGGCTTGTCTCACAGGCCGAGAGACTGGTTTTGAGACTATTTCACCCAGCAAGAAATGTAAAGAGAGTGTTAGAATTAATGAGGACCTGAGCCGAAATTGTGGCAGTAGGGATGGACAGAAAGGGAGCAATTAAAAACAGTGTTGGAATAAACCGATGGGATTCAGGAATCTGTGGAGATGTAGAAGATAAAGGAGAATTCCTACACACTCTCAAAAATGCCTCATCATGAAGAAAATGGAGACTAGCTTTCCCTGTACTGGAGGACTTACTTTAACAATAAAGCATTTGAATGCTATGCCCCTAACATGTGAACTTGCCAACAAATCTTGGGGTTATTTTTGCGACTATAGGTTCAGGTATAACCCATCAATGCCACTCGTCCCCATTGTTCATGCAAAGTTTCATGCTCTTTGCCAGGGAAAAAGGGGGAGGAATAAGCCACCACTCCCTCCCTTCTGACACTTGGGTCCTTCACATCTCAGGACTTTATGTTACATAAATAATTTCACACAACTCACACAGGAAAGGATGGAGGTGCAGAGTAGGAAAAGGGGAGAAGGGGATGGCAAGGAGAAAGATGCAGGTTCACTTTCTTAATGGGTGGTTCCAGTAGGCAGGAGAAGTATAAAATTTGGACCATTAGCCAAGCCTAAAATGTCCTCCTGCCCAGCACCTGGCCTCCTTGGCTCTTCTTAGCTGTCATTGGGAATTTTGGAAGCATAATTTGGCTGGTATGTTCTTCGGAGAGTTCTGCCTGGGGTCAAGTCCCAGCCGTCATTATTGGCTAAAATGAAAAGTGGAAGGATAATACCCACAGTGGAAAATACCAGCAGGGATTTTCATGATCATTTCTGCTTTTTGAAGAAGTAAAAGCAAAGAAGAGCATTTCATGGACGTAATTTGTATAGCACGTAATCAGCAAGAAATAGGCCATCTTGGAAAGATTGGAAATTTGAATTTGGGGGTTAATTTAGAGGGCTCTTGAGAGAAACTGCAATGCAAATCACACACCATCTTGGATCTTTGACTGAAAAACCACTGTGACATTGTGATTATCTGAAGTAAGGGTCTGCTGAGGGTGACCACTCATATCATACAGCTTTGTTTTCCTGAAAATTCTCCATATTGGGTGAAATTATTCTTATTGCCTGTTTTCTATGTACTTCTCTAGAGTCTCAAATTTCCAGGTGAGTACTATTCTTAAATTTAGTATGCACAAGAAACATCTGAAGAGCTTGTCTAAAATCTTACCTATTCTGACTTAGGTGATCTGGAGTAGTGTCCAGGAATTGGAGTTTTTAACAAGTACTCTAGGGTATTTTGTAAGCTGTCCAAGGTGGAACAGCACCCTCATTGCAGCTCATTGCTCTCTGTTTGGCAGCTGATGATGGCTCTTCCAGGAGATTCTCTTCTCTGTTTCTGACTTTCCCTGAGGTAAAGGAGTAGTGGACAAGGGGTCTGGATAAAATACCTTTCCCAAGGTTAGAAAATACATCCCTCATTGTGGGTTCATGTTCAAGCTCCTTGAATCCATATTCTCTTGCAACAGAGAAGGCAGCCAAAGCTTGCACATTTCAAACACAGGTGATCATTTCTGCTAGGGTAATAGGCTCCCCTTGGAGAAAAAAATCACAAATTACTAGTAGTTCATATGGCAGAAAATTGCAAATTCCAAGCAAAATAAATGTCTTCTTCCATTTCTAGAGTTTTCAATTAACTATAAGGTGGGAGGGTGCAGTATTAATAGGCAGCTATCAAATAGAACAGTGATGTTAAATTATATAATCAATTTAATGTTCTGGGTCAGTTAACAAAGAAATCTGTTCACTTACTGCTACTAATTTAGAGCTTTCAATATCCCATTCACAAGTCTTTTTTTTTAACTTCTGGAAAAGATTCAGTATATCAAATTCTTCCATAAACATCTGTAGCAGCTGTATAAGGGATCCCAAACCAGCTGACCTTTCTCCTTTTGCAGTCTGAGGATACAAATGAGAACATAATCACCCATGATGAGCTGGCTGAACAAACTTGGGCCAAGCCATCAAATGCAGCTGCTGACTTTCCACAGGATTGCACTCTTTTGCCTCCCAGTATGCTTCAAGAGGTAGGCGTGCAGGATATATGGCCAAGAGCAGTACACATGCCGTGTGTGGGTGCATGGCCATGTGTGAGTGCAATTTGCATGTTCACATATATATGTACCCAGGGTTGGTAAGGCAAGAGAGATACAGAAATATGAAGAAGACATTACTTTGCTCTGGAGCTAAAGTTTTCTGTTGGAAAGGCTTTTGTTTCTTTGGCTCTAAACAGTGGCCAGAATGCCATGATCCTATTTGAGTAACAATAGGGTTTTTCTCGTGTGCCAACTGATTGGTAAGTGGTTATCTAGAGTCCTGTGTTGAACAAGATTCTGACAACGAAACCAGCTTAGCCAGAAAGATTGGTTTCTGGTGCATTTCATCACTGCAGAGGATGTTAATTTGCTTCTTTATAACCTTGGGAGAGGTCGTACCTCTATGGCTCAGACAGATGCCATGAATTAGGAACTGAGCAGGATAAGCAGAAGAAGCCTTTGGCACACAGTGTCTACTCTGGTCTTCCAAGTTCATATAGCTAGATATGACACAAGATATTCATTCATCAGCTATTTACTGAGTGCCCACTAACTGCCACATATTGTGCTATGTGGGTCTATACTGGAGAACAAGACAGCCCAAACTGAGTTGAGTAAACCAACAAACAACAAGGTAACATCAGGTCCCTGATCGGTTCAGAGTAGTGAAATCCACTCCCCAAGTCAGCATGTAAACGGAAAATAATAGATAGATTATTAAATACATCTTTTTTTAATGAAAGTTTCCTTGACAAATGAATCAAGAAAATTACTTGCCATGGAATCAAAAGTGAGCATGGCTGTGATATCCTCAGCATCCTTTCCAGTTTGGGCTCAGGTTCAATAATGTGGTGGACTTAAAAGACCTTAACCATCACAATTCATCATTCTGGAAAGCTAAGGGGCAGAAAAATCCATTTGGTGTTTTGACCACATTTTCAATTCTGAAAGTTTCCCAAGTGAAACAAGACATAGTAGGATCATGCCTAAATGACATTGCATTTAACAGTTGGGAGAAAAAAAGCTTTTTAAGGAAAAAGGCTTTTGGAAAAGAATTCACTCCTACAGGATACCTGTTTGGCCCGGACCTAATCCTTGGCTGTTCTGTTGGCTGGAGGCTCAAAGGAGTGGTTCCATGGTCTTCTCAGACATTCTGATGGTACAGGAAATATTAATTACTTATCACATAGATTCTCTACTTTTAATGCTAGGGAAAATATAAGAAACCAAAGCTGCTTTCCTCTGCTCTTCAACATAAGTTGATACCTACTTGGGAAACAGTTACCAATTAAAAATTGGCTGAATCAGACAGATTAAATGCTTTAATTCTACCCCTAGAACAATCGTTTAGTAGCTTCTTGAACCGTTTCCTGATTTCTTTTTTGTTTACTTTCCCTCTGTTTTGCATTATCAGTGCTCCAGCTTTGCTCTGCAAATGTATATTTAAAAGAAGACGGTGTTTTATTTTGGTGACTTTAAGCTAAAGCTTTGCGAAACAGTGGTCCTCCAGTCATGGCAGTAATTGCCGTTGGAATAGCAGGTATATATTATCTCTCTACATCAAGTGCGGGGCTAGGCAGTGTAACAGAAAAATTGTTCCAAACCTTATTGGGTCAGAAACTTTTCGCATGATTCATATCACAGTGTCCTCTGCGAGGAAAATACATTTCCCCTAAAATGCTTAAACAATTTGCCTATCTGTTTTAAGGGTAACTAATTACCCACAAATTGTCAGCAGACTATCAGTCAAGAGCCTAGTAAATTTAATCAAATAATTTTTTTGTCTTTTTGTATGTAGCCTAACAACGATTGTACAACCATTCTCTTTCCATATAACGTGTTGCTACTGAGAGGGAACTTTTAAATTATCCTGCAATAAACCTTTTCCCTTGTGTGCAAGAATGAAATAAAATTTTGCCATTCATAATTAATTGCCTAACTTTGACTACAGGCACTTTATACACATTCTTTCTAATCTTCTCAATCTTCTCAATTGTTCTGTTGGTCCTTATTTCATCCAATTTTACTGATGAAAAAAAGTAAGTTTTCAGAAAGGTTGCTCAAAATCCCATGGCTAGTAAGTAACTGATCTTGGCTGGATTCAGAACAATGTCTAGCTGGTTCTAAAATACTTTCCAAAATTCAGTTCCATCTCTTTTAATGGGTTGCCAGATTCCCTAGTCCCATTTTCTTGGGATTTTTGTGTTTTTCAAATATGCAGCAGTCTGCTTCAGGCTCCATAACCAGTGGGTCTGGGGGTTGCCTTCTGTGTCATATAGCAATGTGCATTGGTTGGCTCATACAGAGATACTTGTACTTTGTGATGTCTGGGTTCTAGGAGACCAGTGCTAAAACGGAGTTAGGGCCCCTTCCTCTCTGTATGAGAAATATTCAAAGCTCTTGTCTTCTGAGTCATTCTAGATCAGGGGTTCTTAACCTTTTTTATTCCACAGACCCTTTTGCCAGTTAGGTAAAAACCACGGACCCTTACTAAGTCCACACTATACTGTGTATTATTTAATAAATATATCACACCTGCACCAACATGGCCACACAAGAACAACATTTTTTCAATTTCAATTCAAGCTTATGGACACCTTCTTAAGAACTCCTGATCTAGATCAAGTCCTTGAACTGTCACGGCTATATTGCAAATTAGAAATTTCTACCTTTGTATGGAGGAGAACAATGAATTCCACAGAATCAGCTCACGCTTGTCTTCACTCAGCTGCTTCAACAGCAGAGCCATTCACTCTGCTTCAGTGTCTCTACATTTGGACTGAAGAAAAAGAATTCTAGCATTTCCTCTTTTTTTTTCCCTTAGCAACAACTTCTCCTTTCTGCCTTCTGAAGTTACCACCATGATGTCATTTCTTGAACAGGGAAAAGCCTTCTTTGAAGATGATTTCATGTTTAAATTTTGTGAGGGTGGATGCAAGTGTCCTCTGAACTACGGTGCTCGCATTCCATCTGTTTCCTTTCTCTTGGGCTACAGTGTAACAGTTTGAAAAGCTGTCCCTCATTTCCCACAAATAAAGGAGAGAAATGTCTAAGTTTCTGTGCCTGTGAAGGGAATAATAGGGATTCCTAATCAGGCAGCTGCAGTGCTCTGTATACTATTAATTTTTTGTCAGTGAGGTTGTCACTCACGGCTCCTTGTGCACTTGGCACAAGTGATGGAGGTAAGGGAGAGGATTCCTGATAGGTAGGGGTGGCACCTGCTCAAGGCTGAGAGCAGGACTCAATGTCTGATGGGAAAGAACAGCTGACCAGATGGCTCCGCTAAGCCCCAGGCTGGTGGCTCTCCCAGTCATGGGGCACACTGCAGTTGTGTCTGGGCAAGATGATCAGCATTAGGTAAGTTTCAAGGTCTCAGTTTCCTCATCAATTAACAAGGCTCATAACTTCCCTTAGAGGATCATTCAGAGTATCGAATGAGCTTAAGTCTGTAAAGCCCTTTGCTCAGAGCCTGGCACAAAGTGAGTGCTTAACAAATAGTGATCCTATGTCCTCTATTTGCCCAGGACAGTCTTGATTGATGTCTATTGGGGGACACCTTTTCACAGTCAAAAGCATCATGGTTTAGACATAAATTATGTGGTTATCCTACTATCCAGTGCTAACTACAGTTATAACTGTAAACTCTTTCCATTTTAAAAATGCAAGGGACTCAGAGGTTGGTGAGAGGGGGAGAGAAAGATCAACTGTCTTTAGCTAAGTGCTTGTTAGGTCAGAAAAAGTTTCTTATGGACGGTTTTTGGAGTTGCTGAGATAGTGTATACTTTACATTCTAGAGCATTCTCTAAAATAAACAAAAGGAAGGTCACATTCCATAAAGAATAACCACTTTTTAGGCCACTGTGATCTTCAAATATCTGAAAGTCATTGTATTAAGACCCTATCAGAGGGAGCGTCTCTGCTCTTGGGGCTTAACTTCATTGTTCAATAATTAACCACCATTTCACCATACTTAGTTCCAGGAGCTAACCCTAAATTAAAGATGTGCCATTGTCCCTCTTCCCCAGTACTCCCACCCATTTGCCACCACTGTCCCTGTCCTACACTGCCCTCCTCATTCTGGTGATAGGACTGGAAACATGTCCTTGAACTTCCTCAGCAGTTGCTCAAGTCCAGCATGGGCTCTTTGTTTGAGAAGGCTGGCAACCCCACTCCCAGGAAGTGGTCAAGTGGCTCCATCCAGTATTTTGCATCAGCATCCTTTCGGTTGACTAAGACACACAGTGTTCAAATCATTTTAGGTATTGTCACCATTATCATCATGACATTTCATTTGGAGCTTGATTCCCTTACATTACACCCCAAATACTTTAGTGTTTTATCACATGAATGATGTGTTTTATATATTGCCAGCTTCTCAGCCGCTAAGACAATATGACACAGTGAGCTGGCTTAACAACAGAAAATTTTTGTCTCACAGTTTCAGAGGCTAGAAGGATTGTCTTCTTTCCTCGTGCTCAGTAGCATTCTGGCCAGCCGGCGATCCTTGGGTTCCTTGCCTTGCCCATCACACAGCCATGCCCTCTCCTTTCTTTTCTGCATTCTGAAATCTGTTCCTCTGACTTCCAACTCCCAGCTTCCTCCATCCCACAGTTTTCTCTGTCTGAATTTTATCTGCTTACAAATGATATCAGTAATTCAATTAAGACCCTCCCTCATTCAGTCTGGCCACACAACTTAACTAAAAATAACATCTTCAAGAGGGTCTATTTATTGTGGGTTCATACCCACAGGAGTGCAGATTAAGAACATGTGTTTTGAGAGGTACATAAATCAACCTACCGTGTGTGTGTGTGTGTGTGTGTGTGTGTGTGTATAATATACCACACATATATAGTATTTTCAGTCATTTAGCTAGCACTTTGCTTAGTACTTTATATACCAGGACCTGCTCTGCCTCTTACTTTTAGTGAGTTATTGAATCTTGCTGCCTTTCTTTCCCCATGTAGACTCATTAATATAATTATTTAATCCTTAGGACAACTCTGTGTGATAGATATTATCTGCACTAAAAAAGTGTGGAGAGGCAAGCGGCTGTGGCTCAATCAGCTGGGCTCCCACCTACCATATGGGAGGCCCCGGGTTCATGTCCTGGGGCCTCCTTGTGAAGGCAGGCTCACCCGCATGCCGCGGAGAGCTGCCGGCCCACAAGGGCTGCTGAGAGCTGACTCAGCAAGGTGACGCAACAAAAAGGGATACAAGTAAAAAAAGAAACACAGAAGAGTGCTCAGCAAATGGACACAAAGAGCAAAAAAACAAAACAAAAAAACTATAACAAGCAAGCCACAAGCAGGGGGAAATAAATAAAATAAATACAGACACACAGAGGAACACACAGCAAATGGACACAGAGAGCAGACAGCAAGAAAGCCGTGGCGGGGGGGGGGGGGGGATAAAAAAAAAACTGTGGAGAGGAGGTGTAGGTAAACGAAGGAACCTGTCAAAGGTTGTGTAGCTAATACATACTAGGACTTGAACTGTGGGGGTCTTTTCCCAGAGGTGGTGATGTTGACAACACGGCTACTAGATTCCTCAGAAGTGGCTTCAAATGTATACTAATACAGATAAAATAATAGTAACTTCTTAAGTCCTTATGAAGCTATTATCTTTTTTTTCACTTGCCTTCCTTTTTAAAATTTAAAATACTTTGATTGCGTGAGTCAGGGAAGACAACCATTATCGCATTCATTTTAGACTTGGGAAAGGTAAGGGAGCAAGAGTCAACGACTTGCTCTGGTGCTGGACTCTGGGCCTCTGTCTGCAATCAGACTGCAGAGACTGATTCTTAGTTGGAGATCAATACATACTTGTTGAATGAAATGAATTAAAATTCTTTTACATCTTTGATCTTCAGAGCAGACATTACCATATATCATTCGTGAAATGAGGAAATTGAGTCTCCAAGAAGGTCAGGCCTTGCTGAAAGTCACATAATTAATAATTTTTTTAAAAAAAAGCGTTAGAATCGAATCTCACTTACTTCTGACACTGCACAAGATTCTTTCTTATCTCCCTGGCCCTGCAATATACAAGCCATAACACAGACAAAACTGGAGAGGAAGTAGTGCTTAGAACTGCTATTCAAGACCATTTGCTCCTCCCTTTGGAGTGTGTCATCCCCCTCCTTTACGTTGTTTTCTTCTTCTCTGGATGACTGTTCACACCCCACGGCAGACAAGCTGATGCTCCCCAATAATGTGAGCAGAGGTCTGGTGCCTTCATTATGTTTGCTTAAGCAAGTTCCCTGTTCTGTGACAATCTACAGAGAACACACATTATAAATCAGAAGTCTATGAAAAAGTTCGGGAATTAAAGAAATCTCTTGCAGACCTCAGGCATCTAGAGCTCAGTTTTTAATCCCTGCAGGAAACAAAGTAAAATAAACCTGTGGCCTTAAAAACACATTTCCTTCTCTTTCTCTGAGGAACTTGTCTGTATCATTTGTTTGCCACTTAATGTCTCCTTTGTATTGGCCAAGTTCCAGGAGGGTAGAGTCCAGACCCTCTCATTGCCTGGCTGGGGAATGATAACTAAGAGAGGGTGGGATAAGAGGGGGCTGCCTAAGCAGGATAGTCAGCATAGATGTGGTTAAATACATGGACTTTAGCATCAGACTACCAGGATTCAAAGCCTGATTCTACCACTTACTAGCACAGGGGAAGCTGCATTGTGGAAGACAGTGTGTTTAGTCTGAGACATCTTGAGTGTTAATGGCTGATAGGATCCTATGGTGGTGGGTGAAAGGCAGGATGAAGAGTTGGGCACCTGGCATCACAACACTAACAAAAGCTAATACCCATGGGGCGCTCGCCCTGTGCCAGGCACTGGCTCAGCACTTCCTAAGGTTACAGCATACTACTTTATTCTTTCCATTTACTAGATTATAAGGAGCCCTCCAAGGAGCCCTAGGTTCCTCAACTCAGGATTCCTCTTTACTCTTTGCCATGATACCTATTTTGCGATATTTCTGTCCTACCTACCTAAGTTGAACCTACTAGGCTTAAGGTCTGGTAACTAGAGGACAGTTTGCTTTTTGTTTTTGTTTTTTTTCTCATGGAAAATAGGGACACCTTAGAATGGAGAAACCATTTTCCTCTAAAGAAATATGATTCCAATATGCCCAGGCTTTATCAGTGTGTGGAGAGAGTTGTTGTCACATACATATTACACCTGAATTTTTCTAGCTTGAAGCCTGAACATAGTGATATCCTATAACATTGCCCCAGGATGTTTTGTGCACTTGGAAGTTCTACACCTGTCACAGAAGCTTGCACGTGGCCATGTAGAGATGTAGCCACCGCTGTGTTTGTCTCTGATAGGTACAGGTGGCATCTCTGGATGCTGATTCAGGCTGATTGTTCCAGTTGCTGAAACAATCTAAGTGTTCACAATACAGGGACCTCTGGGTGTCATAAAATAAGCAAAATCTGCTTTGTTGGGCAGAGTTGTTCAGCCATGAAGTGTTGTCGAGTTTCGTGAGGTCACTCTTCAGCATTATGCACAAAGCCTATTTTTTACAGAGAACACACACACCACTGCAGTGATATGACTGGGCTGAATTCCAGTTCAGTAATACCTGTGTGAAGCTCTTTTATGAATCCCAAAAAGAAAAAAGATTATGTTTTTGAACTAATCCATTTCTGTGGGTATGGGGCCTTTTGATTGGACTAAGTCAGTGAGACATGAGCCAGCCTGGGCCTCCAGCCTCTGGCTGGGTCTGATATAAATGGAGACACAGAGAGGGAAACAGACACAGATAAGGAAGCTGCTGTGTTTGATTCAGACTGTGAGAGAATGGACTCCAGGTTCGCCCACAGCTGAGCTCAAGGAGAGAAGCCCTAAGAAGCTCAAGGAGCTGAAGACCAGGAAGAGATGACTGATTGGCCACAGCTGTGCTCAAGGAGAAACCAGCAGACCCACCATCTTGCTGGGCCTTCATGTGGCAGGGTGCTAGGATCATCATTAGCTGACTTTGGTGAGAAAGCATCTCTGCTGATGCCTTAATGCAGATGGTTCACAGCTTCGGAACTGTAAGCTTTTATCCCTAATATGTTTCCCATTATAAGAGGCAACCCATTTCTGGTACTTTGCATCGGCAGCCCTGTGGCAAACCAAATACAACCAGGAACAACTACTGGTCTCAGGTCCCTGTTGGGTAACTGAGTCTGCCTCACTGTACCACCCTACTTTCTTCCTTCCTTCTGTTCTACTCTCCTTCTCTTTTTCTCCTTCTCCTTCTTTCCCCTTCACCCCCCCCCCTTTTTTTTTTTAGGAAGTACCGGGGAATGAACCCAGGACCTCATAGATGGGAATCAGGTGCTCAACCACTTAAGCTACATCCACTCCTCCTACTTTCTTGATGACGACTTACTCTGGGTTTTCAGGAGACTCTGGCAACAACTGGCTTCCAGGACATCCCCCACCCCCCCCCCCCATCCTGATCTAGTGCTCAATGTGTGCATTTACAAGCCTGACTCCCAATTACAAAGCCAAGATTTGAGAACCTTTCTCATCCTTCCTTTAGCTCCAGTACAAAAGAGATATTGGAAAGGTTGGGGTGAAGGCGGCTTGTAACTTCACCTGCCAGCTTCAGTCCATTCTGGTTATACCATTGTGAAAACTTTGAGTCCTAACGTGCCATTTCTTTTTAAAACCAATCCCAAAGCAGCCCAGGGGATGAGAGATGAGAATCGGAAAAGGAAGGTACAGAATCCAAACAACATAGCAAATCACCTTGTGAATGAAAAAAGAGGGTGTTGGCAGCCAGGATTTACTGCCAGCCTGCCAAACTCTGGAATGCGGTCAATCTCTGTTTCTCTGTTGGACTGAGATTCTCTCTGGTCATATTCCTGTGGCTCCTCTAATACCAACAACCCTCCTGCGGGCCATGGTTCATGCTAATTTGATAGTGGGGAGGGAGGGAGTGATAGTATCCCAGTTATTTGGCCTGAGCCCCTAACAGCATCTGGCACTGATGATATTCTCTAACTGGGGCAGCCTGGTCCTGGAATGTGTCTGTTACATAAAGCTTCAGGAAGAGTTTCTTTTGATAGAGAGCATCTGTTTGCAGGAGATTTGCAATGCACATATGGCATCTGACAGGGCCACAGTCAGAGGCAGCCCCAAGGGATGGCGGCCTCCAGGCACTGCTGCATTGCACACCTGGAATTGTGTAGGGCACAGCTTGCACGAACCTAGTACCCCCTTCCCTAATTATTTCTATCAGACCACTTAAAGCTACCCCTAATAAACCAGCTAAGCAGTAACAGATTTTGCAAATGTAGCTCCCAAATAAATTCCTTAGATCTCAGTCCAACACAATTGCTCTCCTAGCCAGTTCCTACCTATCACAATCCCCTCCTGTAAAGGAATTTCACAGTCTTTTAAACTACTCCTGGCAATACCGACACAGATTATGCATAGTTACTAGAAGCATCTTGCATGATTGACTACAAAAGCTGTCTCTCCCCTTCAGCTTGTGGGCCTCTACCTGCCCCATGGGACCATTTTTGTTTCCTCTCTAAACTATTGCCATTTATTAGGCATCCAAGGTCCGGGCAGGTCTTCCACCCCACACTAGTTTCATGGTTATGAGCTCAGATTCCCTTACCAGACAAACTGTGGCCTGGTATTTACCAGCTGATGACTTTAGGGAAGTCATTTAACCTTTTGAAACATAAATCTCATCTGCACAAGAGCCTGACAGCCTGATAGTAGATATTTCATCAGGCTCTTGTGAAATAACGTGTGTCAAATTCTTGGCTTATGCAGGGTGCATGGTAATCGCTCAGATGTGCAGGTGGGATGTTGACCATCATTCCTACTATTATTGTTGGAAGCTGCTGTTTTTCTGTTCTGATTATCTGATTTACTTTCGTTGAGTGCCTCAGCACTCTTGCAGTATATAAAGCAATTTCTCTGAGCTGGGATATTTTTTCTTACCAGTCTCTATTTTATTATTAGTTTCCAAATATGTAAAATTGTCTACAGCGATCTAAATTTACAAGCCTTGGAGGGCTACTTTCCAATCTCTTCAGAAAGTGTACAGTGAGGCAGAGTGAGTGTGGGACAAGCCTTCTTTCCTTTCCTTTGGACAATTGCCTCAAGAACAGGCTCTTTATTTAGATAAAGAATGAGAATCTTCAAATAATCACCAGGAGTCATGCATATTATATCCTGGGGATACTACATTTGCAACATCACCTCAGAATAAGACTGTGCAATCTGACAGTTTGAAAATATCATGTGATAATCTTTTATTATCAGTTTCATGGATTTGCTGTGTGGAGGTGTGCACTCTTCAAGATCACAAAAAAAGTCAGTTTTAAAAAAAGGAAATTAAAACATTTAAAGAACATGAACTCTGTGCTGTGCTATATACCATTTATTTTTCACACCAGTCTTAATCACCTTAAGGTAATCATTTTTATTATCACTTTATAGTTGAGAAAACAGACTGAGAGACTAAATAACTTGACCAAGATCACACAGTAGTTTTTTAATTTTAAGTATTTTATTCTGGAATTTTTATAAACACCATGAAATTTTTTTCTAATGTAATACACAGTGATTAGGTAGGAGAAAGAGGGAACGTTTTTGTTATTACAAAAGGGCATTCTCATTTTGAAAAAACAGAAAATATATGACAACAAAATGGAAAAAATTAAATTTTTTTAATTTTCCACCACCTAGAGAGCATCACTTTCAGGATTTTCATTGATTAAGCTATATTTATGGTTTTTACAGGTGACCCTCTATCATTCATAATGATTCAAGAGAGAGAAAAGGGTGGAGAATTTAAAAATCATTTCTGAATGCATCGTGTGCTTTTGGGAGAAGATTAACCTTTTTGATCTTGTTCTACATGGGCTAATTAATAAAATTACCTTTCCTTTCTCAACTGATCCCAATTCTGGGCAGAGTCCCAGAAGGATTTTTGTGACAGGGGATTAAACACGTGATATATTTAATCCAAGAAGGGAAGACTTTACACATGGATAATTAAAATCTGATTATATACCAAAAAAACCACCCTCACACATTGTTGTAGTGTGAGGAATCCCCAGCATTTCAGATGTTCTACCATCAGAGCACTCTTAACAGGAAGCTTTCATGTAATTGGCCAGGCACTCACTGGAGACAGATTTGCACTACAGTATGCTAAGATGTCCAAGAAACAGCCTCTGATTGTAGTAGGAGGCACACAATCTAGTGAGGAAGACAGGCATATATTCCACTAACTTTAATGATAATAATAAAAGATGATAGCTTACATTTGTTAAGCACTTACTTGCCCTTTGCCCAGTTCTGTTCTAAGTTCCTTAAATGTATCAAATCATTGAATTTCTTATGACTGCTAAAACAGTACCGCAAAATACATGGCTTAAAACAACATATATTTATTGTCTCACAGTTCTGGAGACTACAAGATTGAAATCAAGTTGTTAGCAGGACTATTCTCCCTCTGACACCTGTAGGGAGAACCCTCCCTGCCTCTTCCTAGCTTCTGGTATTTGCCAGCAATCCTTGGCAGGTGCAGCATTTCAATCTCTGCCTCAGTTATCACATGTCTCTGTGCAAAAATTTCTGTTCTTAGAAGACAACAATGAGCACTGGACTAGGGTCACCCTAATCTAGTTTGGCCTCATGTTTATTAATCTAATCTTTAAGAACCATATCTCCAATATAAGATCACATTCATGGACCAGAGGTTAGGATTTGAACATATCTTTTTGGGGGACAATTCAACCCATAACCCATAAATAATCCTTGTTTAAAGCACTGTGTTTAAGAGAAAATACTATGCACTTAGAGGGAAAGGAATGGTTTATCCTGAATTGGGAGGCTAGAAAGGTTTCCACTATTATCACAGCCTGATCTCAGGGTCCCTGAGCAGATGAGTCATATAAAATGGGGGAGGGGGAGAGTGTGAGCTAGAGGCCCTCTGGCTGTATCTGTCTGTTCCTCCTCTCAGTGTCAGTGACTCCCTGGCTGACAATGAGTCCTCCTCTTCTACAATGATCTTGATGATACATTTGGATGGACCATCAGCAGCCATGCCTCTGTGACCACATATGAGCTTATCTCTCTGAGCATAGCTTGATTAGACCAGGTTTTGACACTAAACCAAACTGAGCCATTTAGATCCTTCCACAGGAATTTTCAACCAAAACCAAGGGAAGTGAATCAGTCTTGCTCCGATGGTAGGAACTGAGGAATGTGAAGCTTGATAAATGTTGGTAGCTATGGTGCCACGAAAATACACCACTCAGATCTCCTGCTGAGGGGAAAGTAATTGATCCACAGCCCCAGCTCCAGGCCCACTACCCTCCCATGGAGACCACCCTTCTGACACGCTGTTCTCAGTCATTGCCTTAACATGGCAGGGAGAGGAAGGCAGAATTATATCTGTGAGAGAGCCAACTTTGGCTCCAGGATCCCTACCAGCATTGCTGAAACTTTCTTAGTACCGCATGCAGACTGAGGCCCTACCTATCTAACACTCCTTCCTTCCTTTCTCCTTCACAGTGTCAGACCTACTTCATAGTGTGATGGTTCTCCCCGTTGCTTCCCATTCCCTCTCCTATGCACTTTAGGTTTTTCCCCCAGTAATCACCATGTACATCTGATTCCATCTTGGTACCTGCTTCTCTGAGGAAATGGCTTCAGGCTGGACCTTTCCCTTCATTTGCTCTGTTGTTCCTAAGGAGGTTAGACAAAGTTTCTTATAAGGCAATAGCAGTTTTGTAAGAGATTAAGCCTCAGTGCACAAGCACTTATTAAGCCTCAGGTTGCCTCATGTTTGCTGATGTCCATTTGGCTATAGCCAGTCACATGGCCAAGCCCAAAGCCAATTTGGGAGCTGATTATCCAAAGCTGTAATTCATTAGGCATCCCTAGTGTAATGATCCAGAGATATTAATAGAGAAGAGTTACCTGCATTTCCCATAAACTTTAATTTTTAGAATGGTGGTTTCACCAACTGCCTTCTGGTCAAATATACATGGTAGAGGCAATGATTGTCCTAGAAACTATTATAAGTAGAAGTAAATTTTAGGAAAGGAGCCTTGTGTGTATCTAATTGGTCCACTGAAATTATTCTCCATGTGGTAGGATTAGTATTCCTAGGTTTTGACTTTATGACCTGTGAGCACAGAATGGAGTGAGGAGGACCAACTGAAGCATTATAAATGTTGAGGTAAATGGAACTTTTTCAATGTGAATTATGCCCTGTGGACAACTCTGCATTCAACAAATCACATGTAAAATTATCCCACAAAAATAAGAGGGTAGAATAATTATAACCAAGATCTAACATTAGTGGTAGGTGGGAAGGTCTATCAATTTTGCTGACTTGGTTTTAAACTGCTTCCTCTTGATTTGTTCGAAACAATCTTAGCACTGTCATGTTACCTTGAAGAATTATTGAAAAGTCGCCATTATTTTGAGTAATCACTACTACTTCCCTTTCTCTAAGAATATTACCCTTCTAAAGGGGGAAATTGTGTGGAAATCAGTGGATTTTGCTGTCAGAAGACTTAGATGTGACTCTGCTACCCATCCTCTTATTCTCCATTTTTAAAATACGGGGTCTCCAATTTAATTATTATACAGGGTGCTTAGTACATTGGGAAGTACTCATCTCTATGTTTCCTTTTTTCTTTGTTACTGCCCAAAACAAGTGAAATTATGCTTTCATGTAATAGGAGAGATTGAGAGTGTGAGAGAGAGAGAGAGAGAGATTGAGAAAGATTGAGAGTTGGGTGGGAGGAGAATCATAATTGCTCCATTCTGAGGTTTTTAAAGAAAGTTGAGAAATGATAAGAATTTTGAAGCAGTTCAATCACTTAACTTCTTCCATCCTCAGTTTGGAAGTTTATGGACAATAAAGTGCATATTCTGGACTATTAGAACAAAGGGAGCAGTTCAGACAGGAGTAATCCACCCCCTTCTCCAAGTACACTGCTCTTTTTATATACTTGGCCCCCAGGGTCAATGTTTTGAAGCTCACTTTATCAGAAATGCTTTGTGTTGACACCTTAAGTAGGCAACATAAACCCTCACTGGGTGTTCACCTTGATTTCTGGCCTGCAGGCATTGCTTCATCTCTGGACAGCATTTTTAATATTTGCTTGAGGCATATAACCACACACATCTGAAAATGTTATAATTAATTTGCCTCTAAGATGCATTAGCACCAAGTCAGATGGTAAATACTTTCTTTTTAATTGAAAAGAAAAAGTCACTTTCCTTTCTGCAAACTGAATTGATCGGCTCATCTTTCTTAGGGAGCCAGTTAGTCATGGGCAATTCACAAAATCAAGCTCCTTTCCTGAGTATGTCAGTATTGGTTATTTCAGCCATAAAAATCCCAAGGTGTGTGCGCATGACGTTAACGAGGCTGTGGATCACGTGAAGCTGCAAACCCAAGTGATGACAAGTTACAGATTGGATGAACTGCCTTTGGTTTCCTGGTGAAGGAGAATCGGGCTTCTGTGAGAAGTAACTAGTTGGTCCTAACCTCCTAACATCTGATTCTGATAATGCCATGATGAATGTCAGCGCAGGAAAATCAGATAGGCTAGGCCCTCTGGCAATGGCTGCCTCCCTCTTCTTTGCCACATTCTCTTCCTGAGGCTTTCACCCCACACCTTCTCAAACCCTCACAATCAGTCCTTATATTGCATGAAGCTTTTTTGACTTTTTGGTTGCCAATAGGATAAAGTGGTACCCACTAATTATGGCATATAAAGCCCTTCCCGATTCTGTATTCCCAACATCTCTCTGACCACTTTACCTTCTCCGCCTCTCCAGATAAGCAAGGAACTGGACTCTGCAGTTCACCACTCGTGCCTTTATTTCTTTAATTTCCTCCATCCAGACTGTTTCCTTGCCATTTCTCTACCTGAGATCACTGCCTTCATTCTCAAAGTATAACTTAATTTCAACTTCATGAATTCCCTTCCTTTCTTCTTTTCACTAATAGATGGAACTAATCCCTCTTTCCATATGCACTCTAGCATTTTGTATTTACCTACCTAGAATACTTATAATCAAATAAAGATATTAACTGTGATATTTCTTTACCTAAATCAGAAGCTCCTTGAGTGTTGGGTCCAAATACATATATATATGCTACCAGTTTCCGATTTCTCTCCCCACCCTACACCAGTGTCTGAAATCTGAAAGTTATGTCTAAAGTTATCACCAAGGCAAAATAAGACCAAATTGAAGATATCAGACCAACCAATTGGGTGGATATAGCAGAGGCTGAGGGATGGCGCCAAAGTGGGCAAAAAACCAGGAACAAAGACTAGTGAGAAAGTGATTGACAGAAAACCTGTATACCTTCCAGAAGTGAAACCCAAGCACTTTTAGAAGGTTTTGAAGTGGTTAGAGAATTGTCTGAGTCATTGGAATATATTTTAAGGAGTCAATTTAGTAGTTCCTGTGACATAGTAGGCATTCAATAAATGTTGTTGGTGAAAAGTTGAATAAATTATTTAATCCAGACTCTTCTCTTCCCTTCACAACAACCTGATAGCTAGAAATACCAGGAATGAGAGCATCCTGGGACACTTTTGACTACAGGGCAAAGGAATCACCAGCCAGTTCAACTATTCCTTCTTCCTTTCACAGCCATAATTTGAGCAGTGGAATGGCAAAATTACACCATGGTAGGCTGACAGAATTTTACCTTTAGACATTTCATGTTAGGTGAGGTATCTTTTTAGCAGAGGGATGATACAGGCAAGTGGATAATGGCTACTGCCAGGTTCTTTGGTTTCCTGTTGATACCACCATGGAAGCTATCAAGGACCTTTGGCACTTCTTTGCTACACACATCATCCTTCCAGTAACATCTGCTTACTGGGCTAGGGATCAATTTTCTCCACAGAGCAGAAATTGCTGCCAGTCTTCAAGGCAAAAAATCCTGTGTGCTAGGCCAGCCTTGGACAAAATCCCACTAGCTTGATTTTAGCCTCTGGGCATCATTTAAACACAGTCAAAGAGTTTTGCTTCCCCCCCCCCCCCCCAGGATATGCAGAATGCACACCTCAGAGGAAGTGACAGACCACACTGTGGCTTTACTAGAATGTGGGCACAGTCCTGAATGGCAACGCTCTGCTGGCTACTACATACCTAGCATCAGGTACCATGTTTTGTTGCCAACTGTGGCTCCCATGTTAACCTTTATTTATTCAACAAACATTTATTGAGCACCTCTGTGTACAAGTTCTTATCAGGGAGGGAAGGCTACAGGGAAGAATCAGGTGAACTCCCTCCTGCAGCTAGCAGAAACACAAGTTACATTGGAAATACAAGGTGATAAAATAAAAATGTATATTAATCCATAAGTATTTAGGGGATAAAAAGCCAAGTAATTTCTAGCAAGTACAGTTTTCCCTTAACCTATCTTTTTTTTTATTTTATTTATTTTTTTAATTAAGGAAGTTGTGAGCTTTCAGAATAGTCATTCATAGCATGCAGAATTCCCATACCTCACTCCTCCACCAACACCTTGCATTGTTGTGGGACATCTGTTACAGATTAGAAAGAGCATCAACAAAATATAACTACTGGGGAGCAGATGTAGCTCAAGTGGCCAAGCACCTGCTTCCCATGTACATGGTCCTGGGTTCAATCCCCTGTACCTCCTCAAAAAAAAAAAAAAAAAAAATATATATATATATATATGTATATATATTGCCCATAGATTATATTTGGTATATTTTTCCATATACCCCCTATTATTAACATCAATGTATTGTGTTAAGTATTGTACATTTGTTATAGTTCATAACAGAATATTCTCATATTTGTACTGTTAATCACAATCCACCAGTTAAGCATGGAATACTTTTGCAAGGGAATATCATGCATTAGTAGAATTCCAAGAGACATTATTTGGGAAATGCTGCAATCAAGTTTGGATTTACTGTTTCCCTTGGGAGTTTTATCTTCATCAATACTTTCCAAACCATGTACTTTGGAGCACTAAACTTCCACAAGAGGTTAATCAGAGTTCTTGGGAAACATGGATTCCCAGGTCAAATACATTTGGAATTGAGGAAAGCTATACTCCTGCCTCCCCATGCCCATCCAAAGATTTACAATCTAATTTAGGAGTCACAGAATTTTAAGATATTAAAGGGGCAAGTTATTTACATGTTAGAGGTTCTAAGTCATCCTGCAGAAAAGAATTCTAATTAGGAAATAATTAAATAGGAGATTTAGGGCAACTTCATAAAGGCATCTGAGATGAGCTTTAAGGGACAGAAATGAGAACAAGGGCTTTTTCCTTAGGCAGAGCTTCTTCTTATTCTTTGAGCTCTCTAATCTTATGCTTCTTTTCAGAACTGACATTGCTTCTGTGTATATTTCCTTGTCATTTCTTGGATCAGGAGCCTTTTCTCTACCCACCCCAGCACTCCTACTCAGGTCTATTACTGAGGTCTCTCTGAAATGACTTCCAAGTCCTGGGAGTTAATGTCTGAGCATTTTCAGTTCTTCCTTTGGCACTGCCACTTATGTCTCTGAGCAGCAACAAGTCAGGATGGCATAGCAAAGAGTTCACCCTGACTTGAGGAATGGTGTGTTGTGATGGTTAGGCTATTGTGTCAACTCAACCAGGTAATTGTGCCCAATTGTTTGGTCAAGCAAGCACTGGGCTAACTGTAAAACAAGGGCATTTATGGACTTTAGTCACCATTGACTTTACTGCAGTGGTAAATCATAGATAGCTGGTTACAATTACATCAATCAGGGAGATTGCCATCAACAATGAGTGATGCTTTACCCAATCAGCTGAATGCCTTAAAAGGGGAGGTGATTCTAGCATTGACAGAGAATTTCCAAGCTCATCTTTGGACAGCCAACATCTCCCAAAATTCATCAAAAACCTTCACTGGACTTCCATCAGAGCCCATGGTTTCAGCCTGCCTGTGGAACCTGGACTTGTGCATCCCCACGGCTGTGTGAGACCCTTAGAGAATCGCATTGACAGATATTTCTTGTTGATTCTGTTTCCCTAGAGAACCCTGACTAATACCTGGTACTAGGGGTGGTTCTTGATGAACAGAGTCTTAAACATGGGGTATCTGAGGTGGTTCTGAGAGTTTTGCAATTGTTGCCTACTCTAATTGGACTCAAGGGTACTGATGACTCCCTTTCCAATAACGAAGAGGCTGCTAACAGTCCATGGTGTGAGTTGGCAATCTAGGTACACAAAATAGCATCACTGGATTCCCCTACTTCCACGCTTATAAGAAGCAAGGATCTGGGTGAGAATGTTTTCAACACCTTAACAGAGTTTTGTGGAGTCAAATGGTATAATGATGTTAGCTGGCTCCTCCTAGATACTCTGGATGCTGTTAAAAAAGAAAGAGATGAGTTAAAGACTTCAAATTTGAAACTTAAACACTGAATGGATGATGCAAAAGTTTCTCTGTGTGCTCTGAAAGAAAATCTTGTCTCCTATAGCCACAGGCTTGAAATATCTGGTAACTAAACTCAAACTCTCACTGTTTGAGTAGCAGAGTTACAAAGGAAACTAAAATCTCAACCTCACAGGGTTTCTGCAGTTAAAGTGAAGGCATTGATGGGAAAAGAGTGGAATCCAGAGACCTGGGATGGAGACATATGGGATGATGATGATATTGATGGGGACATTGGAACCCTGAATTCTGCTGAGACTTTACCAGATAAGCCTGCCATGGCCTGTCCTGTCCAGACCACACCTTGTCAACCTTGTATCATCCAGCCTCCAGCTGGCCCCAGGGAGTCTAAAACAACTTCCAGCCCTGAGGTGGGTACCAGCCAAACTGAAGCTTACCCTGCTCAGCCTCCGGCCTGCCACAGGGAGTCTGGACCTCCTCCCAGCCCTGAGGCATGTACCAATCAAACTCCAGCATGCACTGCTGAGCCTTCAGTCTGCCCTGAGGAAACAGCCTTCCAAACCCTGTGTGAAGAGATTAATCCTGTCTCACCAGAAGAAAATACAAGGGAATGCCCTGATGTCAGTAGCTTGCAAGGCATTTCTAATCCTTCTCCTTACCCACCCCCACCACCTTTCTTGTCTTCCAGACCTATTACTAGACTTAAATCACAAGCCCCCAAAGGTGAAATACAAAGTGTGACCAATGAGGAAATAAGTTATATTCATGAGTTTTCCAACTTATATAGACAGAAATCAGGGGAAAATGTGTGGGAATGGATACTAAGGGTATGGGATAATGGTGGAAGGAATGCAAAGTTGGATCACGTTGAATCTTTTGATATGGGCCCACTAAGCAGAAATTCTGTATTCAATGCCATAACTTAAGGGGTTAGAAAGGGCTCTAACATTTGGTTTGGGTGGCAGATTGAAACATAGGCCAAAAGATGGACTAGCATGTCTGAGGTTGAGATGCCTGATTTGTCCTGGTACACAGTAGAAGAGGGAATTCAAAGGCTAAGGAAGATTGGAATGCTAGAATGGATTTACCATTTGAGAGCTGCCCACTGACCCTAGGAATGTCCAGAGGACACACCTTTAACCAGGACTGTGAGGAATAAATGTGTAAGACTAACTCCATCTTCCCTGAATAGCTCTGTGGTTGCTCTTCTCTGTAGTCCAGATATTACTGTAGGGAGTGCTGTGATGGAATTAGAATCCTTAAACATTATGGGGATGATTGGATGTCGGTCTGGTAAAAGTCAAGTATCTGCAGTTAGTCCCCCAAGTCAAGGTGGGCATGGCTACCACAATGAAAGCCTCAAAAAAGCACTCAAAATAGTCTGAGTTGTGTATGGCATTGGCTAATACATAATGGGGTATATACCAGTGAAATAGATGGACAGTCTACCAAATTTCTTCTGGATCTGTATAAACGGAAGAGTTCTAGTTGAGTGAATGAAACCCTAATCCAAATTACAAATGCAGAGAATCATGACCCCATAATCAATTCCCAGACTTGAGAAAGTTTACAGACCCAGAGCCCCTTGAATGAGGAGGAGGCCAGGTCTCCTTGGGGAAGAGTCCTGTTAAATTGCCCAAAATTAATACTCTTAGTCTTCCTCCCACCTTTCCCCAAGGAGATCTACGGCCTTTTACCAGAGTAACTGTGCATTAGGGAAAAGGAAATGATCAGACATTTCAGGGATTATTAGACACTAGCTGAGAAGTGATATTAATTCCAGGAGACCTAAAACATCACTGTGGTCCACCAGTCAGAGTAGAGGCTTATGGAGGTCAGGTGATCAATGGAGTTTTAGCTCAGGTCCATTTCATAGTTAGTCCAGTGGGTCCCTGGACCGATTCTGTGGTTATTTCCCCCATTCCTGAATGCATAATTGGAATAGACATACTCAATAACTGGCTGTATCCCGCATTGGTACCCCGACTTGTGGAGTCAGGGCTATTAGGATTAGAAAGGCCAAGTGGAAGCCCTAGAACTGCCCCCACCAGCAAAATAGTACACCAAAAGCAATACTGGATTCCTGGAGAGATTGCAGATATTAGTGCTACCATTAAGGATGTGAAGGATGCAGGGGTGGTGATTCCCACCACATCCCCATTCAACTCTTGTATTTAGCCTGTACAGAAAACAGATGGATCTTGGAGGATGACAGAGATTATTGTAGACTTAACCAGGTGGTGACTCCAATTGCAGCTGCCGTCCCAGATCTGGTATCATTGCTTGAGCAAATCAACATGTCCCTTGGTATGTAGTATGCAGCTGTTGATTTGGCACATGCTTTTTTCTCAATTGTTATTTAGTAAGGACCACCAGAAAGAGTTTGCTTTAAGCTGGCAAGGCCAGCAGTATACCTTCACTGTCCTGCCTCTGGGTATATCAGCTTTCCAGCCCTATGTCACAGTATTTTCTGCAGGGATCTTGATCATCTCTCCCTCCCACAAGACATCACATTGGCCCATTTTATGGATGATATCATGTTGATAGGACCTAGTGAGCAAGAAGTAGCAAAGACTCTAGACTTATTAGTAAGGCATTTGCATGAGATAGGATGGGAGATAAATCCAACTAAAATACAAGGTCCTTGCACCTCAGTGAAATTTCTAGGTGTCCAGTGGTGTGGGGCATGTCGAGATATCCCTTCTAAAGTGAAAGATAAGCTGCTGCATCTGTCTCCTCCTGTGATCAAAAAGAGGCACAATGCTTAGTTGATCTTTTTTAATTTTGGAGACAACACATTCCTCATCTGGGTGTGCTACTCTGGCCCATTAACTGGGTGACCAGAAAAGCTGCTAGTTTTCATTGGGGACCAGAACAAGAAGAGGCTCTGCATCAGGTCCAGGCTGCTGTGCAAGCTGCATTACCACTTGGGCCATATGCTCCAGCAGATCCAATGGTGCTTGAAGTTTCAGTGGCAAATAGAGAAGCTGTCTGGAGCCTTTGGCAGGCTGCTATAGGAGAATCACAACTCAGACCCTTAGGATTTTGGAGCAAAGCACTGCCATCCTCAGCAGATAACTACTCCCCTTTTGAGAAAGAGCATTTGGCCTGTTATTGGGCCTTAGTAGACTGAACACTTAACCATGGGCCATCTAGTTACCATGAAACCTGAACTGCCTATCACAAGCTGGGTATTGTCTGACCCACCAAACCATGAAGTTGGGCAGGCACAGCAGCACTCCATAATAAAGTGGAAGTGGTACATACGAGATAGGGCTTGAGTGTGTCATAAAGGCATGAGTAAGTTACATGAGGAAGTAGCCCAAATACCGATGGTCACCACCCCTGCCATGTTACATTCTCTTTTCCAGCCCACAGTTTTGACCTCTTGGGGAGTCCCTTATAATTACTTGACAGATGAAGAGAAAACTCAGGGCTGGTTTACAGATGGTTCTAAACAATATGCATGTACCACCCAAAAGTGGACAGCTGCAGTACTGCAGCCCCTTTCTGGGATATCCCTGAAGGACAGTGGTGAGGGCAAATCCTCCCAGTGGGCAGAAGTTTGAGCAGTGCACCTGGCTGTTCATTTTGCTTGGAAGAAGAAATGGCCAGACTTGCATTTGTACACTGATTCATGGGCTGTTGCCAGTGGTTTGTCTGGATGGTTAGGGACTTGGAAGGAACATGATTGGAAAATTAGTCACAAAGAGGTCTGGGGAAGAGATATGTGGATTGACCTTTTTGAGTGGACAAAAAACATGAAAATATTTGTGTCCCACATAAATGCTTGCCAGATGGTAACTTCAGCAGAGGAAGATTTTAATAATCAATTGGATAAGATGACCCACTCTGTGGCTAATGCTCAGCCTCTTTCCCCAGCCATTCCTGTCATTGCCCAGTGGGCTCATGAACAAAGAGGCCATGGAGGTAAGGATGGAGATTATGCATGGGTTCAGCAACACAGACTTCCTCTTACCAAAGCTAACTTGGCTACAGCTACTGCTGAGTGCCCAATCTTCCAGCAGCAGAGACCCACACTACGCTCAGTCCCCAATTTGGCACCATCCCTCAAGGTGACCAGCCTGCTACCTGGTGGCAGGTTGACTACATTGGACCACTTCTACCATGGAAGGGGCAGCAATTTGTTTTAACTGGAATAGACTCATACTCAGGACATGGACATGGGTTTGCATTTCCTGCATGCAATGCCTCTTCCAGAACCACCATCTGCGCACTTACTGAATGTCTTATCTACTGCCATGGTGATGTGGGCTATGGGTGGAAGGCTCTTTGTCTCTTCAGAAATAACTAAGTTGTTTGACTTGTGGGTGTGGAACGGTAAGAGGCTGCAGTCCTGCCCTTAGGGACTAGGGACGGTGACAGCAGGCTCCAGTCCCAGGAAATGTTTAACAAAGCAAGGGCTATAAACTTTAAGTATTTAGGGGAAATGCAAAAACCAAGGCTTATCTAGAATGTCTGGAGTCCTTGCTAAAAGCTTACCTAAGATGTGGAAGAGATATATGCTAATTGAAGCCTATTGAGAACTGAAACAAAGGGACCATTTGGCCTTTCCTCTCTGTATAAAAGACGTTTGAAAATCTTGTTCGGGGCTCGGGATTCAAACTGAAAGCTCCTGAGTCCGGCCGGCCGTCAATAAACCATTTTTCCTTCTCAAAATCATTACTGAGTCCTGGCCTCTCTATACTAAAATAATTGAACTTCTCTTAAATTCCACAACATTTTTGGCGACCACGAAGGGACAAAAATGAAGGCCAGAGACGGTAGCATTTTGCTGCCCCTTCCAAATCCCCGAGGAAGCCGGGAGGACTCGGGTGAACCCCAAATCTGGGCGCCCCTGGATTAAATTTAATCCAGAAAAGATGTGGGCTCCACCAGAATCTTCCCGACAAAATCGAGGGGCAGTGGAAGGTCTGAAGAGAAAGATTCTGGGAACGAAAAAGAACTCCGAACATGGGAGAAGGTAAGACTCCCCGGGTGAGCACAGTCTGGAAGGCCCTAGCTTTAATTGCTAGGAAGGGGAGGCTGATCACCTCCCGAGAGAACCCTAGTAGCCCCAGAAGGCTGGGGGGAAGCCGTTCTCTCTAGGCTTGGGAAAAGGAGGAAAACCGGGGAAAAGCCCTGGTGTTTTGGGTTTGTCTAACTGCATGTTAGAATCTGGTACAGGTCTTATATCCACTAAAGGAGTGGAGTCTCGATTTTAATAGGAAGGGCTATTTATAGGTTCAAGTCCTAATGTCCTGGAAATTGGTCTAGATTAAGGGAAACAAAACTTGGTTACAGGAAAATGGATCGGCTTTTCTGGTGGAGCTTGGTCTGGGTGTAAAGTTTAAACAGTGGAAAAGTCTAGCTGAAATCTTTTGTTATGGTGCTAATTTGTGAATGAATTTGCTTTATACCAAATGTTAAGTGTTCTGAGGTTTGTGATGGCTGTGGGGGCAGCCATGGTGAAAATAAATATATAAACTTGTGGGTCAGATTAGTGACCTTTGTGCTTCTGTCTGTGTCAGCTCAAGGCTAGTGTTGGAGTTGTGTCCTTATGTAAAGTGGAATTACAGCTGAGCTGGAGCCCTCCCTTGCCATTGGCAAGGGGGGTGAAATGATTCTGGGGCAAAAGCTGAGGAGTCTGGATGTTTGCGGAGTCTAGATGTTTGTGCATGCTCTGCTGTCTTGTCTCTGGTCTGGCCCTTTGCCGGGGCTTGGAGGCCATCTGTGTCCGCGCCACGCACCCAAGTTTGTTGGGGATGTCCCAGTCAGGGTGGCTGGGTCCCTGGGAGAGTTGCCAAATTTGAGTAGGTTCTGTCTGCCCATTTTGGCTGAAAGCTGGAAATGGGGGAGCGGCTTGCCCCTTTCCAGTGAGTCCACCCTTCTATTCATAAGCTGCATTCCTGTTTGTTGTGCACCCGACTGCCTGGAAGGGGGGAAAGTGAAGGGGGTGAAAAGCAGAATCAGAATAAATGCAGTAAAGTTCCCTCCTTAGGGTGTCAAAGCCAAAATACGTTTGCATTCTGCTCAGGTTCTTAGAAGGTATTGTAGTAACCTTAAGTAAGAGAATGTGTTCTGTGAAGGTAAAATTTGTCTTAAGGGTATAAATATAAAGGTTTTACAAAGCATTGTTTAAGGTATTTAAGTGGCTAATTGCAGAAAGTCATTATTTAACAAAACTGAATTGATAATAATAATAATAAAAGGCAATTTTATAACAAACTTATTCGGCAGCCAATCTCCCCTGCCAACTTAGTTCCAAAAAACTGTTTCTGGTATTACATGCTACTAAGTATTTAAAGTGAAGAAAAGTTCATTATTTTAACAAACTTGTTTAGTATTAATGGCAATTATATGTTGTAAGAAGTTTGCCTGGTAACTCAGTATGTGGGATATATGGAGTGTGTTTTTATTGTTAAGGCAACAGAAGATGATTTTGTCCTAAGATAAAATGATTGATTATGGGAAAGAGTAGAGTGTGGGACAGAACCTGAATGAATACTGAAAGTGTAGAAGGTTTGTGAAAGGAAAATTTTTATGATTAAAATTGAGTAAGATCAATATACAAAGAAAATCTTTTATCAATGGCTTCTTGTGCTTTAACCTCATCATTTCCTCAGTGTTTGAAGAAGAGTCTTACCTCTTTTAAAAGAACATTTTATGTTCTAGAAATCAAATCCTGAAAAGTAGCCTTTTATTTCAAACTAACTGCAAGAGATTTATTCTTTTACTTTAAAGGAAAATTAAAGTAATGGTTAAGTTCATTTAATATGTTATAAGTTGAATGAAAGGTATTTAAAGGTGTTATAAAATTAATAGGTTTTTAAAAAAATTAATAAAAACTGTAACTAAGAGTTAAAATCATTTATAAATGCATTTATATTATAAAACAGTGGAAAGACAATAACTGAGATTATAGCTGGGTGAATTTAGCCTGAAACTATTATTTAAGTGTAAGTTCTACACTAACCTTTCCTTTGTTTATGGTTACTTCAAGCCTAACCTCACCCTTTGCCTTTGCCTATGGTTATTTCATAATTGAGAAGAGCTGGGACATCACTGTCTCCTCTCCTGGTAATAGTAACCCTTTCTCTCATGAATTCAAGTGTAAACTAAATAAATTGCTGCCTGAATAGAATAAGGTTAAATGGCCACTGGAGTTTTATTATCTCCAAAATCAAAAAGGGGGGTGGAGGGGGAGAAGTCTCCTGCCTTGACGGTCAGTGTTCCTAAGAGTGGCAATTCATGAGAGAAAGCAGTCTGTCTCCCTGAGGCTTCAAATAGCCTCAGTAAATATATATAAAGTTAATCTTGTTGCTTATCCAAAATTCTGCTAATTTCAAAGTAAAATATAAAGTTCTAAAACAAAATGGTGCTAAGGCATTGAGAACATTTTGGTTATTACAATCCATTAAGTAAGAAAGAAAATTCTTGTGGTAAACTGCATGGTCATAGTGCAAATTAAGAAGAGTTTCAAAAGTCTTTGAAAAGTTTAAAGTAACTAAAGTCATGTTGTTGTGTCAAACTATTCATGTCTGCCTATTTGCTCAAATTGTTGAGGTTAAATATGCAGTTATATAAGTAATATGCATTTCTGGACCCCTAATTAATTAAGCTAAACAGTATATAAAATAATGCAAATTACAAGTAATATCAATGAGTTGTGTTTGTGTCTAACTCTTTGTGTCTGCCCATTTTTAAAAAAAAAGCTCAATGTATGTCTTCATACATCAGGATAATATCAAATTAACAAATAAAATTCTTAAAAGAGGTCTATTCAAATTGTTAAAAATTAAATATGCAGTTATATTTATAAATATTCTTAAAGCCCAAATTGAACTAAGCAGGATGAAAAAGTCATAGAAATCTGATTATGGAAACAATTGGGAAAGGGCCTCCTCTTTGCAAGAGCTTTTAAGGCAAGACTAGGTGTGGCAGATTAAACCTATCTTACTAGGCTAGGGAATTAAGAATCAGTTTGCCTGGTAATTTCCCAGTTTAAACCTTTGTCAGCCATAAATTGCAAAAAAAAAAAAAAAACACACACACACAAAGATTAGGTTAATTTTCACATAGGAAAATGTTGATGTAACCTGGCGGCCTGCTGCCTCAGTCTCCCACTCCCGGGTTGGACAGCAGTGGAGGAGACCAGTTTAGGCCAGTCCTATGGGCAGTGGAAGGATGCCCAAGAAGGAGCTAACTAAGTCGGTGCCATTTCAGCACTAAATTCTATTCCTTATTTGAAAAAGGGGGGAGCAGGTAAAAACTAAAATGGTTGGAATGTGATAGAAGAAGCAGTTAAATCAAACTTTTGCGTGGGAAAGTTAAATCTCAGATAAGCTGTAACTTCTGAAGTATCCAATCTATGGAAAAACAGGAAGAGCTTGCATGCTAGGCTTAGGGGTATAAATTGTGTCATTTTTCTTTGTTCGTGGCACCAGCCATATCTGGCTCTGCACCCCTTCTTGCAAGATTGAGAATAAATTATTTTCTTCTCCACAATCTGGTGAGCCTTAATTCTTCCAGAAGATTTCTTTCCAATGAAATAAAGGTAATTAGTGGCTCTATTAACAAATTTCAGTAAGTAAAGGAAAGTCCATAAAAACTATGGAGAGATCTTTCCTGGGTTATGATTTTTAAAAAATTAAGTAATTGTGTAATGTGTTTTAAAACCTGGTAGTCAGTATGCTTTTAATTTAATAATTTTGATAACTTAAAGAAAAGAAGTTTTTAGCTTCCTGTAAGGGAAAAAGAGAACATTCCTTGCATAAACTATTATGGTTTCAATTTTATTTAACTTGAGTGTAATCTCCCATAGTTAATTTATAAACTAAATTAACATATGTACAAAATCTTTACAGTAATGAAAATTGTAAGTTCACATTGGTGAAATTAGGCTAAAGGGAAAAGATTGTAGATATGCTCTCTTAAATAAAGAGTAAATTTCTTTCATTGGTAATTGTAATTTAGTAAGTTTATTTAAACATGAGGTGTCTAGTCAATGCGGTTATAGTCAATTATAAAGAGTTTGTAAAACATCTTCCAAACTGAAAATGTTTAAATAGTTCTAGTTGTAGAAGTCATTGTTAACTAAAGAAACTTAGATTGGTATTGGTAGCAGAAATAACTTCATGATAATAAACCTGTCTGAAGGCCACTGCAAAATACACATTTAAGTAAATGGTAATAAAAAGTTGTCTTGATTCTATTGGAAATATTGTTTTCATTCTAACAATGAAAAATAATATTTTTCCTCTATTACTAAAGTAAAGTACCTACTGTTATCTTCATAGTAAAATTGTGTAAGTAAATAGTCATTTGATATATGTATTGCGTTAAGTTGTTTAAAATATATATAAAACAAGGAATAAACTTTAACATTGTCAAACTCTTGTGCATTCGAACCAGGCCTTGTATACATTACAGGTGGCCTCTCCATGTGAGTTATTGGCTAGGCTGGTCACTGACCCCTCAATTAAAAATATGTGCTATATCAGTCTCTGGTTCTGCTCCTGAAGTTGATGGAAACTATATTGCAGTTTCAAGCTCCTGCAGCCAATAATGACTCGGTACAGCCAAGTGTACAATGGATATCGCTTCCAGACTGGCACTGTTCCATGGTGCCAGAGAGCGCTATGCACCAGGCTAGTAGAATACTGGAAAATCTCTCTAAGATGAAGGATGCTGCAACTTGCTCACTGCATTGAAGAACATGCTAAGTGGAGCCATGATACCAGGATACTGTACGTAAAACTTAAACACAATTGGCATTATGGCCTGCTCTCATGGAGAGATAACATGTAAAGTATTACAAACCTGAAACTCAAAACTAATAATTGCAACTCTGAATCCTTATGCATTAAGTAATACATTAGTTAATATTAAGTGCTGCACTTTTATCCTGTACTAAATATATGCCTAATAATTGTAATGTTATCTTTTCTATTTTGGATCAAGTGCAGAAGTATATTAGACATGTTAAATTCCTGGTAAAATCATTTTCTAAACAGTTAATAACATGTCTATAGAATAAGGTGGCAGTCTCAGCCAGTCTCGGTTAGCAAAAGTGAGGCTTGCTTGCTGATGGTGAGTCACCTATTGAACAAGTCAAAATTGCTAGAAATTGTACAATGAAAACCAAGGTGTAAAAATCTTTTATTCTGTAGTTCTGATCACTCCCACAGGTGAAAACTAAGAGTATTTCCAAATTAGTGTTCTAATCCTGAGTGAAGCCAGTTGCCCAAGGAGTGCCAGTTCACCAGGAGCATCTGACAGAGCGAATGAGTGTCAATCATTGAACAGCTTGGAATGTGTCTTCAGACAAAGCTAAGTGTCTGTTGCAATTTCTCTCTAAAGATGGATAACTTAAAAAAGAATATATATGCTGTTCCCACCAGCTTTTAAGGAATGCCATCTTTATAGGCACCTAACCTTGTCTACCTCTGTAATCCAATGTGTCCTCTTAAAAACAGGTATTCCAAAATTTTAATTAAGTTTGTTTCTTTCAGAGTGAACATCTTATTAACCATATGAAAACTTCATCCAACTTCGTACAGAATGCCAGATCCATCTTCCTCCAATTAGAATAAATTAAAGAGTTTTACACCTTATTAGGCAATGACTACAGCCCATGGCCAGCAGGAAGCAGTTACAGAAAAGAGATCGTCTCCCTTCAGCACCCCTTTTAAATTAAAGGTGTAAACTCTTTAAGAGTAAAATAAAAGTAATAGATGGATCTGGAACCTGACTGGAAATCCACGTGAGTGCCAGTGGCAGCAGAATAACTGCAGGAGGCCCCTGCCCAAGATTCTGCTGTCCAGAATGAAAAGCTCTAAACTTCTAAAAACAGTCCTGGATGCTGTACTAAAGACTGATAAATAATCAATCAAAACAACAAACAGCCATCCACCTCATAGCTCCAACAATAATTATGCCAAAGCTTAGCAAGTTAATCTTTGGCAGAAAGGGGGAAATGATGTGGGCTATGGGTGGAAGGCTCTTTGTCTCTTCAGAAATAACTAAGTTGTTTGACTTGTGGGTGTGGAACGGTAAGAAGCTGCAGTCCTGCCCTTAGGGACTAGGGACGGTGACAGCAGGCTCCAGTCCCAGGAAATGTTTAACAAAGCAAGGGCTATAAACTTTAAGTATTTAGGGGAAATGCAAAAACCATGGCTTATCTAGAATGTCTGGAGTCCTTGCTAAAAGCTTACCTAAGATGTGGAAGAGATATATGCTAATTGAAGCCTATTGAGAACTGAAACAAAGGGACCATTTGGCCTTTCCTCTCTGTATAAAAGACGTTTGAAAATCTTGTTCGGGGCTCGGGGTTCAAACTGAAAGCTCCCGAGTCCGGCCGGCCGTCAATAAACCATTTTTCCTTCTCAAAATCATTACTGAGTCCTGGCCTCTCTATACTAAAATAATTGAACTTCTCTTAAATTCCACAACAATGGCATTCCACACAACTTTGCTTCCAATCAAGGAACCCATTTCACAGCAAATGATGTGCAGGAATGGGCACATGCCCATGGAATTCACTGGTCTTACCATGTTCCCCACCACCCTGAAGCAGCTGGATTGATAGAATGGTGGAATGACCTCTTGAAGACTCAATTATGACCCTAACTAGGTGGCAATACCTTACAGGACAGGGGCAATGTTCTCCAGGAGGCTGTGTATGTTTTAAATCAGTGTCCACTCTATGGTGCTGTTTCTCCCATAACTAGGATCCATGGGTCCAGGAATCAAGGCATGGAAATGGGAGTGGCACCACTCACTATTACCCCTAGTGACCCACCAGGAAAATTTTTGCTTCCTGTCCCTACAATCTCAAATTCTGCTGGTCTACAGTTTTTAGTCCCAAAAGGAGGAGGGTTGTCACGAGGGAACATAACAATGATTCCATTAAACTGGAAGTTAAAACTGCCACCTGGCCACTTTGGGCTCCTTTTACCTCTGAATCAACAGTCAAAGAAAGGAATTACTGTATTGGCTGGGGTGATTGATCCTGACTGTCAAGGGGAAATAGGACTAATCTACATAATGGGGGTAAAGAAGAGTTTGCCTGGAATACAGGAGATCCTCTAGGGCATCTCCTAATCCTGCAGTGTCCTATGATTAAAGTCAGTGGAAAATTGCAACAACCCAATCCAAGCAGGACTAACAATGGTCCAGAATCTTCAGGAATGAAAGTTTGATCACCCCAGCAGGCAAAGAGCCACAGCCAGCTGAAGTGCTTATTGAGTAATGGAAATAGTGAATGAGTTTTGGAAGAAGGTGGTGGTTTTTTTCTGTTTTGTTTTTTTTTTTCTTTATTTTCTTTTAAATGTTACATTCAAAAAATATGAGGCCCCCATATAATCCCCACCCCACCCACGCTGCCCCTCCTACATTAACAAACTCTTCCATCATTGTGGCACATCCACTGAACCTGGCAAATACATTCTGGAGAACCGCTGCAGCACATGGACAGTGGTCCACATTGTAGTCCACACTCTCCCCCAGTCCAGCCAGTGGGCCACGACAGGACACACAACATCCAGCATCCATCCCTGCAGCACCACCTAGGACAACTCCAAATCCTGAAAATGCCCCCACACCATATCTCTTCTTCCCTCTCCCGACCATCAGCAGCCACCGTGGCCACCCTCTCCACATCACTACTACAATTTCTTCCCGTACTAATCACAATAGTTCCCCAGCAGAACACCAGAAGTCCATTCTAATCCATACTCTATTCCTCCATCTTGTGGACCTGGGATGGCTATGTCCAGTCCCCCTCTACATTAAGAGGGGTTTAGATTCTACATGGATGATGGATAGAAGACAGTGTTAAATATGAACTTCGAGCACGTGACCAGTTATAGAAATGAGGACTATAATGGTCATGAATCTTTCTTCCTTGTTTCATTATGATGATGATTGTATATGTACACAAAATGAATTTCTTTGTCTTCTTCCCCAAACTTTCCCCTTATCATATAAGAAGTTGTAACTGTTTGATGCCATAATATTTGAGGATGCCAAGTTTGAGAGTGAATATTACCCAAGAACTTGCACCCTATTCTGTATAGAATTAATGCATTTTCAGTTTATGCAAGAAGGTTGAACATTGTTAGGTGGAAATATATATATCTGTTATTGTTTTTACTTAGAGACTAAGTATAGTTTAAGGTAATGTGTATGGTTGCTGTGTTGACAAGGGGTGGACTGTGATGGTTAGGCTATTGTGTTAACTCAGCCAGGTAATTGTGCCCAGTTGTTTGGTCAAGCAAGCCTGGGCAAACTGTAATACAAGGGCATTTATGGACTTTAGTCACCAGTGACTTTACTGCAATGGTAAATCATAGAGAGCTGGTTATCATTACATCAATCAGGGGATTGCTATCAGCAATGAGCTTAACCCAATCAGCTGAATGCCTTAAAAGGGGTAGTGATTTCAATATTGAGACAGTTTGTCTTTGGACAGCCAACATCTCCCAGAACTTGTCAATAAACTTCATTGGACTTTCATTGCAGCCCATGGTTGCAGCCTGCCTGCGGAACCTGGGCTTGTGCATCCCCACGGCTACATGAGAGACTCTCACAGAATTGCATACTATTGACAGATATCTCTTGTTGATTCTGTTCCCCTAGAGAACCCTGACTAATACATGTGTAGACTGATGATAGAGTGCCTAAATGGGGGGATCTATTCAAGTGCAGCTTTTATAGCTTTGTCCAATTAATTGGGAATGTGTGAGATTGCCAGAAGTGTTCTTGAGGTTGAGGACTACAAAGTTTGCAAGCAATCTGAGGTGTTGAAGGTCATCTTCTAGCAGGGAAGACAAGAGGAAGGATCTTCTAGCTCAAGTGTGGGGCTATAGGTCAGAAGTAAAATACAGGATAGCGGTTGTTTTATTTGCCTGAACAGCTCCCACAAATACCACAGACTGGTTTTGGCTTAAACAACAGAAACTTATTAGCTCATGGTTTTGAGACTACAATTCAAAATCTTGATATTAGCAAGGCTTGCTTTCTCTGCTAAGACTGTTGTGTTCTAAAATGCTGGCTGCTGAAAATTCATGGGGCTCCTTGGCTTTCCCATCACATGGCGATGTCCTGTCCCTTCTGGCTTATGGGACTTCTGAGTCCTTTATATAAGGCCTCCAGTAATCTAGATTAAGTTCTACCCTCATTTTATTGAGCCACATTTAATTTAAAATATCATCTCTAAGAGGTCCTATTTACAATGGGGAGAAATGAGGATTAAGATTAATAGCATGTTTCCTCTGGGATATATAGCTCCATCTACTACAGCAGTTTAGGCTTTTCTTGTGTCAAGATTTGCCATGCCACCATCTCTACTGATCTCTCATCACTGGGGTAGTGGTGTGGGACATATTTGCCAACTTCAGCTCAAAGAAAAATCTCAAAACATGCCATAAGGGAAGCAGGTAGCCAATCTCCCTACTCAGGAAGAACCCAAACTTCTGGGTGTCCTCTGCTATCCTCCTCACAGCCTCCTCTTTGGATGGAAAATAGATTCCTATGATGCTTCTTCCTCTCTTCTTACACACTATACCCTCCCACCATTGCAGTTCAGAAGGTTCATTAGCTCATCCAGGGTACCTGTTAGTATCCCTAAGTGAGTTGCTTCTGACTAACCCCAAGTTAGTGCCTTTTGATTAGTGCCGTCTCTGTGGAGACTCTACAGCATATATGTCCCTTAGTTTATCTGCCAAGTAGGAAAAGATCTGCAGCTCTGGTGAGTCAGGGAAAATTGGCATGGTAGTTCTTACTTTGAAATCTTATTTTACTATATGTGTACAACTATAGAACTCAGAGATCCTAATTTTTCCAGTCTTTGGGAGCCACCCTCCTTTTAATACAGAAATAACAGAGCGACAAGTCTTGTGGCTGCAGCTTTTATATTTTTCCATACCTACATGTTTATAATCATTCCCCAGAAAATTTTTTTCCATTTCTCACAAATCATTTTTTTTAAATCTTTGTGAATATCTTCTTGCTCTGGTCTGCTACCCCTTTTCTTGAAGTTTCCTCCTGCCAGCTACTCCAAGTATTGGGACAATGGGAAAAGATTCCTCCATTATTTCCCCAAAACATATCGAAACCAAGTATAATATTTAATAACACAAAAGAGACCATTTTAAGCTGAATGCTCCATATTCCTGCAGCACCTACAATCCCCAGGCCATGGTGCTCTACACTATCACTCTGCTTCTACCAGCCAAGCATGCCTGTCCACAGTCTCTACATTGCAGAGGCCAGTCTGCCTACAAGCTGAGCCAAAATAAATAATTGTTTAAGCATGACAGCCATTTCTTTCTTTTTCATATCAAACTAGAAGTGGGTATTTATAATTGGAAAGTGTCTCTACTTCAAGCAGTGATTCAAGGGCCCATATACACGTAACTTGTGATTCTGTCATCTTCATCTTATGGCTTCAAAGGATGCTGGGCTCGTCCGGGTCAAGCTGTAGCAAAGGAAAGGAGCACAGGGAATCAGATTTGGGAGTTCTTTATGGACCAAGGATGGAAATAGAGCATATTACTTTCTTTCATCTTCCACTGGCTGGGTATCAGTCACATGGCCACATATACCTGCAAGGGAGATTGGGAGATGTAGCTTGGTGAACAAATAACCATTTTCAATAGGCTCGGTGTTGCTACCAGGCAACACAATAATTTACAGAGATAACATCTCTACCCACACTGAAGACTACCCTTTATATGATTGCACTCATCATTTTTTTCAGAATAGGAACTTGGTTTTATATTTGAAAACCTGAAAGTACCAATTCAAAAATAAATCAGGGAAGCGGACTTGGTCCAGTGGTTAGGGCATCCGTCTACCACATGGGAGGTCCGTGGTTCAAACCCCAGGCCTCCTTGACCTATATGGAGCTGGCCCATGCGCAGTGCTGATGCGTGCAAGGAGTGCCCTGCCACGCAGGGGTGTCCCCTGCGTAGGGGAGCCCCAAGTGCAAGGAGTGTGCCCCATAAGGAGAACTACCCAGCATGAAAGAAAGTGCAGCCTGCCCAAGAATGGCACTGGCACACACAGAGAGCTTATGCAGCAAGATGATGTAACAAAAAGAAACACAGATTCCCATGCTGCTGACAACAACAGAAGTAGACAAAAAGAACATGCAGCAAATGGACACAGAGAACAGACACCTGGGGAAGGGGGGAGGGGGGAGAAGGGGAGAGAAATAAATAAAAATAAATCTTTAAAAAAATAAAAATAAAATAAATCAGTCCCCATTATACAATAACAGAATTATTGTGAGTTTCCAGAAATGTTGGTACCCAGTTTCAGATAATTCCATTACAGTTCTATATATATATGCATAGATAGATTTAACTTTCACTGTTTATAATTAGAAGACAATGCCTTTTATTTCTTCTGTGGATGAGAGAAGCATCTCATTGCTTTTATAAATAAGTCTTTTAGAATTATAAGCTTTGTTTTCTGAAACTGGGATGTAAGAATAAAGCCAAGACAGGGTTGTAATGCTCTTTAACTAGGGAGTAACTTCAAGGTATTTATGTGCTCATGGAACATAAAGTTAGTGGAATCATTTATAACAAGAAAATCATCACAAAACTGATGTGTACATTACAACTTAGATACAAAATTCAATTTGCTATAACAAACACATTCTAACAAATATAATTTCCTATAACTACGCACAGAGAGTAAATGCAATATCCAAAAACAAATATATAAAGCATTTTTTCAGTAATCGTAGCCTCAAGGTTAAGGGTTATATTGTATAAGAAATAACAATACACCATTTTACTTAAAAAGCAGAACGTCAAAGGAGAGGTTTTGGTCATTCTTAGCAAACAACTACCTAGAAACTCAATTTCATATTGTTAAGATAGAGAATATATATGCATGTGCCTCTCTCAGATTATTCACCCACCCAGTGTTTTGCATTTTCAAAGGTACCTTGCATCATTCATCTTCTGATCCTCTGAAGATTTCTCACTAACTGCAGTTAGGACTGGTGGTCAACGGTTTTGGTACAAAATGACTTTTGTATTTGCTGAATTCAAAATTGGGGGCCTGGAGATTTTTATTTCCACACTTCCATTTTAGAAATTGTAGCTCTAAGTTGTAATCATTCCAATTATTGATCAACATTTTAGAGACTTGTTGAAAGGACAGTTATGCTATTTATTTCTTAGATCTATCTTTAAGTTTAATCTATAAGTATATTCATTAACCCTGGTCAAAGAGTCAGAGACAGACAGAGACAGAGACAGAAGAGAACCAGACAGGGAGGGACAGGGAGGGAGGGGTGGAGAGAGAGAGAAAGAAAGAGAGAGGGGGGGAGGGAGAGAGAGAAAGAGAGAGGGAGGGAGGGAGGGAGGGAGGGAGGGAGAGAGAGAGAGAGAGAGAGAGACTGCTCAACTAGCCAGGGTTCTTCCTTCATTGAAAACAGAAATTGATTTGAGGTAACTTAAGAAAAAGAATTTATGGGGAGGTATCATCTTGCTCACAGAAGGAGGGAAAGGCTGGAGTATCAAGCTCATAATTAGGCAAGAACCAAGGGAGGCAGGCTGCCAGCACTGCAGTCAAAATCAGTCTCTAAAACGAGTATGGTTTGGGCACGTTGTCACCATCGCTGCTTGGGTATCTGGTGCCACTACTGGTATTTCTTCTCATGCCAGCACTGGACACTAGCCATTATCTCTGATGTGGTCTGAACAAATTTGATCTCCTGCTTGACTTACCTCAGTTGATCTATCTGCAGTCAAGATTCCAGGGTTGAGAGTGACCTCATGTCTGGGCTTTTTGGCTCCTTTGTGGGAGACAGCAGGGGGAAGGGGGCAGTTGGAGTCAAGTCTCTACTTTTGTACAAGATTCACAAAATGGTGGCATCTTCAAGTTAAGAGGAGGTTCAAGTGTGAGTCAGCTGAAAGGAAAGGCAATGAATGTCCACTATAATGGATTCATAAAGGGGCAAATAAAAAAGTGATCCTCTAAAATCCTGATGAATTTTTCATACGATTTCTTTGGGTAATAAGCATCCTGTGTGCATTAAAAATATGGTTTGTAATTGAAGCACCTTTTTCAGTACTTAAGTCCTTTGCATAATGGAAATAGAGGCAATTCCAATCTTTTTAAAATATGAAATATACCAAACTCTTGAGAGTGAGAGCAGTTGAGATGCCTGCATTTGCCTGAGCTTTAAACCTGTTTGGAACTATGGACAAAATTGGCACATTTCCCCAAGCAGGAATGAGCTTTTCCACGTGGACTATGATTTAAGTTGTATTCTAAGGTAAGCTAATTACAAAAGAGCACATCAAGATGGAAGGCGCCTTATGTGAATAAGGTGGACTAGAAGTCCACCCATTCTTACTCCAACCCTCCTCTAGCATCTTTGACCAAATGGCTAATCAACTTCTGCTGATTAATCCTTCCTTGGACAAATCTGACTTATGGAAAATTCGCTCATCTATTACTCCACCCTGAGCTCCACATACTACTCTTTGGGGCCACTTAGAAGAGTCTGATACATTTTCCATATATTTGGAAGCCCCGTTTTGATTTATCCAGTCACTTACCTGCTCACCAATGTCTTCTTGTACAGCCAGAAATGTCAACTAAAGACTGTAGAGATACTTCTACATCCTGCCTGCTGACTAAAAACTTTACAACAAAATACAGAAGCCCAAGTGACTAACTTCTTTATCACAATGATGAGCTGTCTATGTATGGCCTTTAGCTTTAATAATTTTGCTAAGGGAAAGCCCTATCTATGCCATTCAGAACTGACCATGTGATTTATGCTCCAGACCCAATAGGTGTGCTGAGTATATTATGTGCTGCTTTTACTGGCAAGGAAAGCCTGTTTACTTGCTTCTGCTATAATAATAAAACCTTCTTTCTTCCTCTCTGCTGACAGAAGCAGGCTAAATGCGCTTTGGGTTCTAAAGCACCCTATTTATAGCCCCACTGCTAAATGATCTCTATTCATTACAGTGTTGGATTTGCAGGTTATCATTCTGCATCTATGAAAGAAGGCACAGATGTACGTAACAGACCTTCCTGGCTGAAGTAGAAGAGGGAAATCTTGGGGCTTTCTGATCCCTTACTACATGCTGAAGATAGGTTGAAAAACATCCTGAGAGGTTAAACAAAAGTCCTTTCAACTAAATAAAGAATGGAGCTGACATCAAATTAAACCACAGAGGCTGCGTAGGTTGTCCACCCAGAGGAGTTTTCACAGGTCAAGTCTCCTAGTGTTATTACAGGCCTTATCTTAACATAAGAATTTGATATTCATCACAGGTGCACTTCTGAATAAGGTGCTTTTAGGACAATCCATTATTTGTATTTCTTTGAATTTATTTGATTTCTCTAAGGAGACATTATCCTGCAAACTTATGGAAAATCCACACAGTAGGAACCTTTCCTTTTGTACACCCTCCAGTGATCTGGTTAGAGAGAGGGAAAGTTCAAGAGGAGAATCCTAGGAAGTATTTGTCTGAATTTGGACCCCATTCCTGAAACTCAGGAGACGTGAAAAGCAAAGAAAACGATTTATGGAGTATCATCTGGACACAAACTGGAAAAAGCCTGGAACATGCTGGCCTGTTGGTGAGGTAGTGAGGGAAAGAGAGATTGAGAACCTCCCAAGGAAATGGGTGTGGAATGGGAGGTGGCAGAGAGAAGAGGTATCCTGAATAGGAGCTTGGTGCCCTGTGACTCTGCTGGGTACAAGAACTGATCACACTTTCCTGCCTTCAAATCTTTGTCTTCACTACTTCCGCCAGTAGAATTACCTCTTCTTAGAGTTTATCTATTAAAATGCTGTCTAGTCTCAAGGCTCACAGAAACACAGGGATAGGGGGTTATATTAGTCAGCCAAAGGGGTGCTAATGCAAAATACCAGAAATTGGTTGGTTTTTATAAAGGGTATTTATTGGGGTAAGAGCTTACAGTCACAAGGCCATAAAGCATTAATTACTTTCCTCGCCAAAGTCTATTGCCATGTGTTGGAGCAAGATGGCTGTCAATGTCTGGCAGGGTTCAGTCTTCCTGGGTTCCTCTCATCCTAGGGCTCATTTCTCCCTGGGTTTAGGCCCTCTGTTTTCTCCACAAGGCCAGCTATAGGCACTGAGGCTCTCTAGGCTTTGCCTCTCTCCACAAGGACAGCTGTAGACTATCAGGTGACTGGTTCTCTCTCTCTCTCCCTGGGGCTTCTGCCGTGTCTGAGGAGCCATCTCTGTTCCTCTGTGTTCTTCTCTTATGTGTTCACTTCACTCTCAACTCTTGTCCTTTGCCATGCCTTTTCTCTGTAAGTCCCCAACCACCAAGGGGGTAGGGCTGCAACTGCCTACTGATGTGGCCCAGTCAAAGCCTTAATTATTATTTGATCAAGTAAAAGTGAAACCTCTGAATTCAATATAATCTAATATGCCTGGAGGGACAGACCGGTTTACAAGCATAATCCAATATCTGTTTTTGGAATTCACAAGCAACATCAAACTGCTACAGGGGTATTTGTGGACAAGATAACCATCTTTAATTGAGAGGTTTAAATCTCAGAGTTGGCCATTTTGGAATGCCAAGATAAACTTTTCTGACCTCACCCCACTATACCATATTATATTCTATTTGTACCTCTAGTAAGACTGTCACATTTTGCCCTGTATTCATTATCTTAATTCCCCTATTACACACAGAGTTCCTTTAGGGCAATCACTACTTCTAACTCATCTTTGCACACTCAGCGCCAAGCAAGGTGTCTGGTAAATGGAATCCACTCAATTATATGAATTGTCACACTGAAGAATTTTTGAGAACTTCATGGAGCCTTTTCACAGCAGATAATTTGAATGATTTAAACATGGCAATGTCTGTCCCCCTACACACACATTGCCATTATCCCATGAGTTTATTAAATCATTTTCCATGATATAAAGTTTTTAAAAAATGATCATGTGATAGACCAGTGGTGCATTGTCAAGGAATTTGGTTCTGATTTCTTTAAGAAATGATGGGTAGAGGTTAAGGATGACATTAGATGATATGACCAGGGTACGAAAGCCTGAATTCTACTCTGATAATTATCCCCATTACCCATGGCTTTCCCTATCCCTATAGGATAATAGCAGAATGAGCATCTGGGCACCACTTTACTAATAGCCCCACAGGTTAAAGCCCTGGTACAAGGCTGGTTCAAGGCCTAGGTTGTGCCTCTTTTCTTCTTACCCTTTCCATCCCTTGCCAGTGTACATCTACCTCTTGGGACTAACATGTTCAGGTGTTGTTGAAGAAAGAGAGAGAGATGGTTAGACCTCAGGAAAACTTAAATTCACTGATTCAACAGCCACCTGATATGGAAGAGGATAGGTAGAGCATGGGTTCCTGCCTCTTAAGGCACAGTAGTAATCATGCTCATGCAGATTTAACAAAACATTCTCCCTTAATCATGGTCTAGAACTAATGAGCAGAGACCAGCCTGTGAGAATTTTGTGATTGTGGCCATTCTAAGCAAGAATTTTTGGTCTTTCCATTTGTTACTATGTCACTTCTGTGTGTTAATCCTTTCCTTTGCACCTGACAAGTTTCATGACAAAGGCCAACTCCCTATCATCTTTCTGTGGTCCCTTGGTTATTTCCAGCACTGCTTCTCCAAATGCAACCCTGTGTGCAATGTACCCTGATGTGCAAAAGCCTTTGTTATTCCCAAACCTGCCGTGTTGATCCATGGATCCTTGCCCTTTAGCACACTGCTCTCTCTGGCTAGAATGTCCTTCCCAAACATGTCCATCTGCTTCAATCCTACTCATCTTTCAAGACTCAGTGAGCTTTGCAGAGGACGAGATGGCTAAACAAACTTTTCTGGGGGGATTTGAGTTCTTCTGTTAATATTTACCTCATATCATTCATGTTCTCTAGCAGTTATTTGTTTAGGTAAATCTCCCTTCCTAGTATGGAGCCACCATGATGGGAGGGATCTTATACTATTCTCTGAGGGTCCACTAAGTACATGCCCAGCAAAAGTGAAAAAGACACGAGTGTTTGATAAATGACTGGATAAGTGGAAAAAATGAATGAAGGGGGGAACAATGGCAGAGACCACGAAGGTAACCTTATCAGTTACTGCAAGCCCCTTGCCAATAGCATCTTGTGGAGATGCAGTCAGGCTGCCAAGATGGTCTTTCTTAACTCAGAATATATTATCATGTACATATTTCAAAGGGGGAGAGGCATTGTACATTCTTACAGACTATATTGAAAAAATATTTTCATCGTTATAGATTACCAAGTTGGTGTAGAGGAAAAGAAGTTCACCCCTCCTATGTTTTTTTCATTGCTAAAATTTTCATTATTAGAAACAACAAAAGTATTCTCACTTATTATTTATTTTATCCTTATTCTATGCCATTTCTTTTACATCTCACAAGAATTTTATAATGGAGAGGCTATCCCTTTTTATGGAGGAGGAAACAGACTTTGATATGTTAACTCAATTGCCCAAGTCATGCAATTACTAAGAAGAGGAGCCCTGGTACACACACTGGTTATCTTGCTCTAAATCACATGTCCCCTGAAAAAACTGTCTGTTGAAGATTAAATGCCATTTCACTGGGTTGCAGCTCTAAATGTTTCATGTAGTCTTGTTCCACTCACACGTGAATTAAGCTGCTATATGGCACATGTTTCAAATGGTTATTGACTTTTTTAAAAAATGGCAAAGATATATTTTTAGTGATAAATCTGTGTACCCATTCAAAAGACATTAAACTATTATAATCCAAGAATCTAGATCTCAATGACCTCTTTGAGTTCTGATTATTTTTCGCATGAGGAAATGAGGCTCAGGGAGATTATGTCATTTGCCTAGGTTACAAAGTGAGTGGCAGAACTGAGATTAGATCCTTGACATCTGGATTACTATTTTATAGTTCTTTCTATTTCAGCAAACAAGGGTACACCATTACCTCTACAATCTTCACTGCCCTCAGTGAATGACTTTCATCAAGTTATATGATCTTTCTGTGCCAGAGTTCTAATTAGTGCTCCAAGAAGGGCACAGTGGTTCACTACCCAGGGATATTGTGAGGACAATAATTAATAGCCATAAAATACTTGGCAATACACAGTGCTATATAAACACCAGTATGGTACAGTCAAGTCTATTTTCTATTTCACAGTAATTAACTTGGCATCCAATAAGGAAGAAATCAGTAGAGCAATTCCTATATGAATTGGCAGAAATGACTCTTTTCTCTGTATCTTAAAAAAGTATCCCAAAGTCACAGAAGAAAATCAAACTATGTATATGAATTGACCACAGGATGTTTTGGAGATTAATATTATTTTTCTTCTTTAACATTGTTCTTTAAGACACATGTGCCAGGAAGCCGACTTCACCCAATGGATAGGGCATCTGCCTACCACATGGGAGGTCCGCGGTTCAAATCCCGGGCCTCCTTGACCCGTGTGGAGCTGGCCCATGTGCAGTGCTGATGCACGCAAAGAGTGCTCTGCCACACAGGGGTGTCCCCCACATAGGGGAGCCCCATGCGCAAGGAGTGTGCCCCGTAAGGAGAGTCGCCCAGTGCGAAAGAAAGTGCAGCCTGCCCAAGAATGGCACCGCACACACAGAGAGCTGACACAGCAAGATGACGCAACAAAAAGAAACACAGATTCCAGTGCCTTCTGATAAAGATAGAAGCGGTCACAGAAGAACACACAGTGAATGGACACAGACAGCAGACAACCTGGGGGGGGGGAGGGGAGAGAAATAAATAAAAAATCAATCTTTTAAAAAAAAAAAGATCCATGTGCCTTTCTAAAGGGAAATGCTGGATTTCATCAGCATTCGCATAAATCCTCCCTAAATAGTAACTATTATGTATATTATATAAATTATTTATGAATCTGTACAATAAGCCTGGTGGGGGCAGGTAATTTCATTCCCATTGTTTAAATGAGAAAATCTAGACTCAGAAGCTTATGCAGCTTGATTAGGACCAATTCAGCTAATAAATGATGGAGGCAGTATTTGAACCCAGGCCTGTTTGGTTTCAAGGTTTTTGTGTTTTTCCTCCTACATGACTTTGTCATGTTCAATAAGCTTTGTACTTTCAGCTGATTTTTCCAGAAATTATATAAATCTGATCTATTTGTATTCTCCAGTTTGTCTGCTTTCTTGGTAGCCAATATATTGTCCAGTTTTCAATTTACTAGACAGGTTAGCAGCACATTCTAAGCCCATGAAACACACTTGAATCTCTCTAGCCTACATACAGTTCTATCTCAAGACTTTCCAGTTCCCAGTAAGAAATAAAAAGTGTTAATAAAGAATGACAGAGATAAAAATAATTTTGGTTGTACCAAAATTTAGCAACAAAAACTTCTACCACCAAATTTTAGCAACACTGAATCACTTGCCAGGTTACAGATAAGTGGTCTTTTTTTTTAATTTGTTTTTTAATTTATTTCTCTCCCCTTCCCTGCACCCCCTCCCCCCCACCCCAGTTGTCTGCTCTGTCTGTCCATTCACTGTGTGTTCTTCTCCCTCCACTTCTATTCTTGTCAGCAGGACCCAGAATCTGTGTCTCTTTTCATTGCATCATCTTGCTACGTCAGCTCCCCATGTGTGCGGCCCCACTCCTGGGCAGGCTGTGCTTTCTTTGGGTGGGGCGGCTCTCCTTACAGGATGCACTCCTTGTGCATGGGGCTCCCCTACACAGGGGACACCCCAGTATGGCATGCTCCTCCTTGCGCGCATCAGCACTGCGCGTGGGCCAGATTCACCACACGGGTCAGGAGGCCCGGGGTTTGAACCTTGGACCTCCCATGTGGTAGGCGGATGCTCTATCCATTGAGCCAAATCCACTTACCCAGATAACTGGTCTTTACTTACATAAAGATGCTATGGAATTGCATGTTATTCACTGCAGTCTAATAATGGGCTCAATCCGATATGTTGGCAAACATTCCTATAACTAACTGAATATTTGACCATGGCTGACTTTTTCTATTTTTTTCCTTGAACTGAATATTTGACCATGGCTGACTTTTTCTATTTTTTTTCATTGATTATTTCAGGCCAATCCTATGACCCTGCCCTTGCCAGCTGTCTGAAAGAGTAAAGGATCTGTATCATCCATAATAAATCATTCCAACGATAGTTATCATCAGACGGGTTTTCCTCATTTCAATTTACCAATCTTTAAGTTGAAACTTAAGCACATTTCTGCTGTTTCCCAGGCTCAATAGTTCTACAGAACAGATGTTCACCAATCCAAGTATGTAAGTCTTTCGCATTTTAATGACCAATTTGTGTTATGCATGTGTATGTAGGTGCAAAGATTACAGTCATTAAGAAAACTTTATTGACATAACAAGTGAAAAGTGCACAAAACATAACTGTACAGTTTGGTGATCTATCACAAAGCAAACTCTTGAGAAACCAACATCTAGGTGAAGAAATAGAACATTGCCAGCAATCCATAAGTTTGCTTTTTGCTCTCTTAATCAGTACCTCTGTCTTTCTCCTTCTGAGAGGCAACTGCTTTGGAATCACATAGTATGTATTTTTTTGTGTTATGACTTCTTTTGATCAGTGTTAGGTTTTTGATAGTCACTACTGTATATTATTGCATTGCACAATGACATCACAATTTATATATCATTCTACTAATGATAGACATTTGTTTTAGAGGTTTTTTTGGCTGTGTGATTGCTGTTGCAATGGACATCTTGTTTATATGTACCTGCATTTCTACTTGTTATATAACTACAAGCAGAATTACAGGGTGGCAGGGTATGTATATGTTGCACTTTAATTTGTAATGTTAAACCATATTCCAGAATGTTTGTAAAAATTGCATTTCAACAAGCATAGTGTGACTGATCCAATTATTCTACATCCTTACCAGCACTTGGTATTGTCAGTCTTTTTAATATTAGCCATTCTGGTACATGGTATTGGTATCATATTTTATCTTTAATTTGCATTTCACTGGCTATTTTAAAAATTGAGAAATTTTCGAAAGTTTATGAGCAATTTAGTTTTATTTTAGTCTATTGCCTAATATTTTATTGGGTTGACTGCCTTTTTCTTACTGATTTATAGACACTCTTCATATGTTTTGAATACGCATCCTTTGTTAGTTATATTAGTTAATGTCACTAAGATCAGAAATCATATATGCTTTTTAAAAATTCCTCATATTATTTGTTCATATCATTTGCTTAAATCATTTAGCTAGGGTTTATCACTTTTATTAGACTTTCAAAGAACCAACTTTTAACTTTGATTTCATTGATACTCTATTGCATATTTGCTTTTCATTTCAACACTTTTTGCTCTTTTCTCTATTTCCTTCATTCTGCTTTCTTGGCGTTGAATTAGATGTTATTTTTCTAGTTTCTTGGATAGATGCAAGATCATTGGCGCTCAGTTTTTCTTCTTTTCTAACATATGCTCTTAAGGTCATGCATTTTCCTCTAGCACATAGTTTTAACTTTATCCCACAAGTTTTGATATAAGTATTTTATAATTTTATAGTTATAATTTATTTCCATTTTGATTTCTTTTTTAATCTATTGGGTATTTTAAATATTTCTTGGTTACCATGCATGTAAGGATAACTATCTTTGTTATTGCTTTTTAGTTAAATTGTAATATGGTCAGAGAACATGTGCTGTATAATTAAAACTGCTAAAATTTGTTGAGACTTTTTATGGTCCAATGCCTGGTAGATTTTAATAAATGTTCCATGTGCTCTTGAAAATACTGTATATTCTAAAGTTGTTGGGTGTCTACTTAGGTCACATAGATAAGTTTTGTTAGCTGTCCATATCTTCCATATCCTTGCTGATATTTTGGCCTGCTCATTTTATCAATTACTGAGAGAAATGTTTCAAAATCTCCCACTATGAATGTGGATATGTGTGTTTCCCCTTTTAGTTATGTCCATTTTTTGTTGTCTATATTTTGAGGCCATGTGATGAGTTGCATACAAACAAAATTGTTACATGTTTTGGGTGCCCTGGAGTTCCTATTCATTGTGAATTGACTCTCTTTATCTTTGGTAATGCTATAGTTGACATTAATATAACTCTGTGCAGCTTTCTTTTGGTTATGTTTGCAGAGTGGATCTCTTGCCACACTTTTACTTTCAAGTTTCCTGCATTCTTTTATTTTAGGTGTATCTCTTAAAATCATTGTATATCCAGATTGACAATCTGCATCTTTAAGTTGGAAATGCTCTATTTGCATTTAACATGATTGATTTTTTTGCATTTAAATCTACCACATTATTATTTGCTTTCTTTTTGTCTCACATATCCTAGGGTCTCTTTTCTCTCCACACTTGTCTTTTTAAATTGATTTTAAAAAAATTATTCCAACTTCCCAAATATTTTCAAGTATGTCTAATTTGCTAGTTACAAAATATTTATTGTGAAAATTTTAGAAAATGTGTCAGAGGGGTGAAGGAAAGGAGTCTCTACTGGCTGAAAATCCTATGAGTGGAGCTGCAAAAGCAGCAGCAGGAACCCTTCCCTCCACCTATGGAGCAAATAGTCTGTGGACTGTAGTGGCTACAGTGGCTGCGGACTGACTGGGTTGAAGGGATCCTCTTCCCCAAGAAAGGGGAGAGGGAAGGACACAGCTTACAGCAAATTCAGACTTTGGCCAGTGAATTTGTTCTGCTGCATTGGAGTAGTCACATACTTCCAGGCCAGGTGGGACTGCAATATAGTTTGCCCTGAGAGTCTGTACGGAGTTAAGATAATCTGCCTTCTCAAACATCCTCCCTACTTCCCCAACTGGTTGCTGAGGTGGCAGAGGGAGGGAAGGTGTGGCTGGCCACAGGGGGGAGAACAACCTCTGAGAAAGTTTGATTGTGAGACCTGGCCAGACCTGAGGACACTGCTTCTGTATTGCCCACCTATACAAGGAGTGAATTCAGTCTGAATTCAGTCCCCTCTAGCATCTGGGATCAGAGCTGAGAAGTGTTCCGAAGACCACCATCTGCTGGCCACACCAGAAAAGTGCAAGAAAAAAGAAAAATGCAAGCAGGTGCCTTTACTGCCACCCTCTCCAAGGCCTTTGGAAACTGGCCTGCACCCTATTACTGGGTCCTTAGCCCTGGTTTGAGTAGTTAAACAGGGACAATCCTAAATATCTAGAACAAGTTGAACCAACAGTCAAAGAATAGTGGTAGCACATAACTACTTAACAGTAAATCCCTAGCCAAGAGAGAGAAACTGAACATCAGAGTAAACTCAACACCAGAATCAGATGCCTAGACATTGGCAAAAGATTACAAACTATATAAAGAAAAAGGAAGATAAGACTCTGGCAAAGAAACAAATCAAAGCTCCAGACAAGACACAGGAGTTGAAACAGCTAATCAATGAGGTTGATTCAAATCTCCTAAATCAAATCATGGAGTTAAAGGACAACATGGCTAAAGAAATAAAAGACATTAAAAAGATAATGAGTGAACACAAAGAAAAATTTGAAATCTTGTATGTAAAAATAACAGAGATTATGGTAATGAAAGACATAATCAGTGAGATTAAAAATAAAATAGAGGCACACAACAGCAGATTTGAAATCATGGAAAAAATAATCAGGGATGTAGAGGAAAGAAAAACTGAAATTGAAGAGAGAGAAGAACAGAGAGAGAAAAAAATGGAAAAAATTGAGCAGGGGTTCAGGGAGTTAAATAGCAAGAAGTGCACAAATATACACGTCATGAGAGTTCCAGAAGGAGATGAGAAGGGAAAAGGGGGAAGAAAGAGAATTTGAAGAAATAATGGTTGGAAATTTCCCAAATTTCAGGAAAGACATGAATATATGTGTCCAGGAAGCACAGTATACTCCAATTAGAATAAATCCAAACAGATTTACCCCAAGACACATAATATTCAGAATGCCAAATGCCAACACCAGGTTTGCAGGACACACTAAAAACACTGCTGCAGCTAGAAGAGAAAAGAGAAGAGAGATGTCTGGAGGAGAGTATAGAAATGAAGACTATCAGAAAGGGTAACCAAAAAGGTAAAAAGATAGACAAAAATAAGATATGACATATGAAAGCCAAAGGAAAAAATGGCTGAAGTAAGTATGCCTTTACAGTAATAACATTGAAGGTTAATGGAATAAATGCCCCAATAAAAAGATATAGGCTTACAGAATGGATAAGGAAACATAAGCTATCTATATGTTATCTGCAGGAGACTCATCTTAGACCTAAGGATGCAAATAGAAAGTGAAAGTTTGGAAAAAAGATATTTCATGCAAATAGTAACCAAAAGAGAACAGGGGTAGCTATACTAGTGTCAGACAAAACAGAAGTTTAAATGCAAAAAAGGGTACGAATCATTTATATATTAATAAAAAGGGACAATCCACCAAGAAGGAGTAATAGTCACATGCATCTAATCAGGATGCCCCAAAATACATGAGGCAAACTCTGGCAAAACTGAAAGGAGAAATAGATGTCTCTACAATAATAGTTCAACTTCAACATGCCACTCACATCAATAGATAGAATAACTAGACAAATGAAGAAGGAAACAGAGAACTTGAACAGTATGATAAATGAGCTGTACCTGACAGACATATACAGAACATTGGACCCCAGATCAGCAGGTTACACATTCTTCTAAGTGCTCATGGAACTTTCTCCAGGGTAGACCACATGTTGTACGACAACACTGCTATCAATAAATTTAAGATGACTGACATTATACAAAGCACCTTTTCTGATCATAATGAAATGAAGTTAGAAATAAATAATGAGTGGGAAAGGGGAAAATTTGTAAATACATGGAAGCTAAACAACACATTCATAAACAGTGGATCAAAGAAGAAATTGCAAGAGAATTTAGTAGATATCTTTAAACAAATGAAAACAAGAACAACTTATCAAAAGTTATGGAACACAGTGAAGGCAATGCTGAAAGGGAAATTTATAAACTTAAATGCCTATATTGAAAAAAGAAGAAAGAGCTAAAATCAAAGATCTAACTCAACAGCTAGACAGACTAGAAAAAGAACAGCCAACAAATTCTGAAGCAAGAAGAAGAAATAACAAAGATTACAGCAGAAATAAATGAAATTGAGAAGGAAAAAAAACTATAGAGAAAATCAACAAAACCATAAGTTGGTTCTTTGAGAAAAATCAAAAATTGACAAACCCTTAGCAAGACTAATAAAAAGAAGGAGAAGATGCAGATAAATAAAATTAGGAACGAAAGGAGGGATATTATAAGTGACCCCATAGAAATAAAAAGGATCATAAGAGGAAATTATGAAAAACTATATGCCAACAAATTAAACAATCTAGATGAAATGGAGAAAGTCCTGGAAATGCACAAACAGCCAACATTGACTCTACAGGAAATACAGGAACTCAACAAACTAATCATAAAGACACTACAAGAAAAGAAAATTACAGACCAATCTCTCTAATGAACATAGCCGTAAAAATTCTCAACAAAATACTTGCAAGTCAAATCCAACAATATATAAAAAGATTTATATATCACAATGAAGTAAGGTTTTATTCCTGGTATGCAAGGGTAGTTCAACATAAGAAAATCAATTAATGTAATAGACCATGTTAACAAATTGAAGTGAAAAAACCACATGATCATCTCAATTGAGGCAGAAAAGATATTTGACAAAATCCAGCATCCTTTCTTGATAAAAACATTTCAAAAGATAGGTATAAAAGGAAAGTTCCTCAACATAATAAAGTGCATATATGAAAACGCCATAGTCAACATCATACTCAGTGAGGAGATGTTGAAAGCTTTCCCTCTAAGAACAGTAAGATAGTGGATGCACTGTCACCACTGTTATTCAACATTGTGCTAAAAGTTCCAGTTAGAACAATTAGGCAAGAAAAAGAAATAGAAGACATCCAAATTGGAAAAGAGGAAGTAAAACTCTCATTAATTGCAAATGACATGATCCTATAGAAAATCCTGAAATACTTCAAAAAAGCTTTTAGAGCCAATAAATGAGTTCAGCAAAGTGGCAGGATACAAGATCAACACGCAAATATCAATAGCGTTTTTATACATTAGTAAAGAGCAAGCTGAGGAGGAAATCAAGAAAAAGAATCCATTTACAATAGCAACAAAAAGACCCAAATATCTAGGAATTAATTTAACTGGGATTGTAAAGGATCTGTATCCAGAAAACTGTAAAACATTGCTAAAAGAAATCAGAGACCTATATAAATGGAAGGACATTCTGTTCATGGATTGGAAGACTTAAACATTGCGAAGATGTCAATTCTACACAAATTTATTTATAGTTTCAGTACAATACCAATCAAAATTCCAACAGCCTACTTTGCAGAAATAGAAATGCCCGTTACCAAATTTATTTGGATGGGAAAGGGGTTCTAAATAGCAGCCAAAAGCATCCTAAAAAAGAAGAGCAATGTTGGAAGACTCATGCTTCCTGACATTAAAGTGTATTAAAAAGCTACAGTGGGTCAAAATAGCATGGTATTGGGATAAAGATAGACACACTGTCCAATGGAATTGACTTGAGAGTTCAGAAATAGACCCTCACCTCTATGATCAACTGATTTTTGATAAGCTTACCCAGTCCACTTTTCTGGATCAGAACAGTCTCTTCAACACATGGTGTTGGAAGAATTGGATATCCATAACCGAAAGAATAAGAGGACCCCTATTTCACTCCCTATATTAAGAATTAACTCAGAATGGATCAAAGACTTAAACATAAAAGTCAGGACTGTAAAACTCCTAGATGATATTATAGGGAAGCATCTACAAGACCTTGTGGTAGGTGGAGGTCTCTTTAACTTTACACCCAAAGCACAAGCAACAAAAGAAAATATAGATAATGGGGACCTCCTCAAAATTAAACACTGTTGCACCTCAAAGATCTTTGTAGAGAGGATAAAAAGGCAGCTTACTCAATGGGAGAAAATATTTGGAAATCACACATCCAACAAGGTTTTAATACCCATGACATATAAAGAGATCAAACAATTCAACAATAAAAAGACAAATGACCTGATTAAAAAATTGGCAAAAGACCTGAATAAACATTTTTCTAAAGAGGAAATACAAATGGTGAAAAAACACATGAAAAAAAATGTTCAACATTACTGGCTATTAGGGAAATGCAAATCAAAGCTACAATGAGCTATCATTTCACACTTACTAGAATGGCCACAATTAACGAAACAGAAAATTATAATTGTTGGAGAGGAAGGACTGCTTATTTACTATTGGTGGGAATGTAGAATGGTATAGGCACTGTGGAAGTTTAGCAATTCCTAAGGAAACTAGATAGAGATCTACCATGTGAGCCAGCAATACTGCTACTAGGCATATACCCAGAAAAACTGAGACCAGTGACACAAACAGACATCTGTACATCAATGTTCATAGTGACATTATTCACATTGCTAAAAGATGGAAACAACTCAGGTGTCCATCAATTGATGAATAGATAAACTGTGTTAAATACAGACGATGGAATATTATTCAGCTATGAAAAGGAACGAAGTAGTGAAGCATATGACTACATTGATGAACCAGGTAGACCTTATTATGTTGAGTGAAGCAAGCCAGGCACAAAAGGACAAACAGTGTATGATTTCACTATTATGGGCAAATTCATGGCTAGAATGTGTCACCAGAGAAGACAATGTGGCTAGAGAATGGAAATACCAAATCTGCGCAGAATTGGTAAAAAGTTGTTTGTAAATGTTTGCAAATGAATAGAAATAGTGAAAGCACATCATATGATTTGTAATTAGTAGCGCTAACATGGGTATGGTAGTGGTTTTTTTAAAATTGTTTTTTTTGAGTAATGAAGATGCTCTAGTGTTAATTGGGGTGATGAGGGCACAGCTCTGTGATTCTACCGAATGCCATTGTACACTTTGGATGGATTGTTATAGGTTATGAACAACAACAAAAATAATAGGGTGGGTTGGGGGAAAATACACCAAATTTAAGATATGAACTATAGTTAGCAGTAATACTTTGCCAATGCTTCCATAATTTGTTACAAATGTTTTTACAACAACACAAAGTAGTGGGGTATTGTATGGGATCCCTGTATGATGTTATGCTTTCTTGTTTTTTAAGTTCACAACTTTTACTATACACTTACTGTTTATGTATGTTCATATGAGTGATATACTTCAATAAATTATTCTTGAAGAAAAAGAAAATATAGCAAAAGCAACAGTGCAACAGGATAATTTTTAGCACATAGATATTAAGTTTGGTACATTTTTTTCCTTTTCATTTTATTCTTTGTTTTTATGTGTACAAAATTTCACAATTTTATATCTTTCTTTTTAAAACATATTACAATCCTTCCTCAAGTCATTATATTTTATTCAAAAGCAATTTAATGGTGAAGAGATTGTATTATGCATGGTATTATGGTATGTACATTTGTATTTATGTTGTACATAATATATAATTTTATATGAATGTGTATACATATATATGCATGTATATATATACACACAATTTTATATACTTTTAAAAAATTATTCACTAATGTTGGACATCTAGGCTGTATCTACTTTTATTTTGCTATTATACATTATGCTATAATCTATAACTTCAGACGTCACAGATATTTATTTTCTCAAAACATGCAGAAACCCTTTGAAAATTCATAAACACTTCTTAGTTATCTAATTTTATTTTTTGAAATTCTAAGTTGTGAAATTCAATCATGAATATGGTTATGTAAAAGTTTGAAATTAATTATTAACTAGCTCTTGTTAATTAACAATATTGTATAGGTGTGAAATTAGCTCACATTTTGTCACCTTTGGCATTCCAATCAGTAATCTCTGTTTAATAGTGCATCGCAATGATCAGGATATCATATATGATACACCATCAACTTGTCCTATTTTTTCTGGTTAAGGATTTTATATCTACATACTCAAACAATCAATGAAGTGATCAAATTTACAACTCTAAAGGCCTTTTAGGTGGAAAGAAAAAAGGTAGCTAAAAAGAACCCAATTAGCTATTTAGTATTAGGATTTCCAAAATAATGTTTGGGTGATGGGATTGTTTCATTCTCTCCTCTTTCACCGCAACAAGTAGTTGGTAATATTACCAAACATATCTGTTCTTGGTCTTAGTTGAACTCATTGGGTGATTTGCAGGTAGTTATTGGCACCACCATAATATTTGCTATTTGGCAAAGTGACAGTCACCTTAAATCTATCTTGATTTGATAGTTTGATTAGTACATTCTGTCCTTTTCCTGAGATGATCACTTATCCCAAGTCTGATTCATTAGGGCCCACCAGAATCCACTCAACTCTAGGATTTTTGTTTGTTCTTCTGGAGAAGTAAACTCTTCTACTGGTCTGATTTGAAGTTTTAAGATTCCAAAGAATCTAGGGGCCACAAAGGGGAGATTCAAACTGACACTAAGAAAGTAGGAACCAATGCTGGGAGATGAAAAGACAACAAGTCCTGAAGACATCATCTGAGCCCTAAATCCAGCTATGTCCAAAGACAGTATATTCCTAATCTCTTGGAGTAAGCCTATTCCAAATCTTATGAGCAAGAACAAACAAAAACAATCAACACATTTCTTTTCCTGTCACTTGCAATTCAAAGTCTTAACTTAATGAACCCAATGGTTTCCTTTACAGCATTTATCAGAAATGTTATTTTATAGTTACTTAGTATCTGCCTCTCCCACTAAACTGTAGTCTCTACGAGGACAATAGGTGTACTTTATTTGTTCAGAGTGCAAAGCTGATGCCTAGGACAATTCTAGCACTCAACTGATGCTGAATAGTTGAATACAAAATCCAAGCTAAGTATTTCCTTAGCAGGTTTCCAAAGATTTTAAGAAATGAATATATGGAACTCTTTTTATGAGCACAAGAGCTTTCAGTTGTTTGAAGATGATAATACTTGTATATATTGTAATGCACTTAAGTACATATAGTAGTCACCTTCCACAGAATTAAAGGTTACCCATGATCTGCAATTTGACTGAAAACATCTCTTCCCTTGCTGTGTGAACTGGGTAAAGTATTTCCTCTGGTCCTCAGTTCACTTACAAGTGAAATGAGGCTATACTTCCTAACTCAGGGTAGGCACTTATAAAAAATCATTGGAAAAGGGGAACATACATAGTTCCAAACCAATGCGCTTCAGTGGACAAAACAAAGGCCAGGGCTGCATAACACTGACATTTTTATTAGAATTCAGTTGTAACAAATGGAACTTGTGTCAGCAAAGAACTGATTTTCATACAGACTTCTTTCGCCACCAATGTAACGAAGTAAGAAAATAAAAAGCACGCCTTTCATTCTGTAAAACATTTACGCGTACTACTAATTAGAGGTAATTGTATTTTTTTTAACAAGCCATTTTACAAGTTATTTTTTTAAATTTTTCAGTCTATGCATCCAAAATGAGAGCAAAGAACACAACTGTTATTATCTTTGTAAAGACACTCCAAGCTTGGATGGCAAAGCCACGTACGGATGGATAGGATGGAACTGTAGCCTTCTGATCTCTGCTGGAGTATCAGGGCACCCATAAACCCAAAGGAAAAATGAAAAGGGAATTAAAGATCAAACGAGGGACTAAAACAAAGCAAAACTAAAAATAAGCAGGAAAGAAAAAAATCTGTACATTGCTGCAGAGTTTTTTCCTTCCTGTTTCTACGTTGTGTTATTTACATACACACAAATGAATTTCTGAAGCAGTTTCTTACAGATGGGTTCAAGTAATAACATTATTGGGTGTAGAATCAATAGGGCAGTGCATAGTACAAAGGTATAGAAAGTGCAAAGTTCCCTAGAGGCCCTTCCCTCCCCTGGCTGTCCTCGCCGTTGTCTAACCATGCAAATCATTTTTTAAAAAAGAGCTAAAATAAAGTTCTGTACAAATCACTTTTTATATATTTTGATTTTTTTTTTTTACCATTGTAACTAATTACAAAATTATACATAACTACACATACATAGGTAAATAATAGCACCGTACTGGTTATGATGATGAAAATAATTGGAAACTTGAAAGTTTATGATAATGATAAAGATGTTTACCTGGGCAATTAAAACTTGAATGGTTGTACAAAAAAGCATGGAGTGGAATGCACATCAATGACACTAAGGGAGTTAATTCTAGGTACATCTCTTGAACAGTAAGTTTTCTGGAAGTCTCTGCCCCGTTTGTCTGTGGTATGCATCCCATTCATTTCCTTTTTGTGTCTGTTATCTTTCCCTTTGCCCAGTGGGCAGTTTCAGGGAGAGAAATTGCTGATAGACCAAGCGTAGTTGTGTGCAATACTCCATCAGCGTCTACATGTCTAACATGACGTTTTTGTATGATGCAATGTCTGTCTAACCCCCTTTGGCTAAAAGAAAATTACAATGCTGAGTAATCTGGCACTTGGATAAATCTCCAAAACATACAAAACTAAAAGAAAACAACAATAGACCCACATAGTGCACATTCTTCTCTGGTTCTGATGTAGGTTAGAGCGTCTCATTCTGAGGTAGCCTTCTAGATACTTTTTTTTTTTTAGTAGTATATATATTTTCTTTTTAAAAATTTTTTTACAAAAGTGCTCAAATACGATGCTTGCAAGTGTTTGGTCTCTTGGATTTCATTCTGCTAGCAATGGGAAAATGTGGAAAACAAAAATTTTCCATGCAGAACATCAATGTAGCTAAAATTAAACCAAAGTCTTATACCTATACCAAAACTCTTTGAGAGTTCCTTGGATATTTTGAGGGTTCTTTAAAATTATATAAGATATGGCAAACATGCCATCATCCATGGCTTCTAAAAGAATTTATGTTGAAAAATTTGGGAAAGATCTATCATCCATCATCTATCCGTCCATCTATCTATCTACCTACCTATCGATCTATCATTTGTTCATTTCCTTCCACTTCTAGGAGAATCTTAATGGAATATCAAAGATATTCCACTGTTGTCCGTGATGTTTGTTATTAAGATAAATTTGGTGCAGTTGTTGAATGTTCCAAAGCAAATTTGGAAGGGATTATAAAGAAGAGTTTTTTTTTTCTGATATTGACAATTACAAAAGGAAGATGGGTCCTGATTATCCAAGTGCTTTGGGCTGGTACAATCCCTAACATCCCCGACTTGGTAGAAAACTAGGAATGCATTATTATTAAAAGAGTTTTTGTACATGTGGTAAACAGATAATGCTTTAATTGAAGAGTAACAGATATGAACAACTAAAGAAAATGAAATTTAGAAGCTAAAAAGAAATGCTATTAAAATAGGCATCAATTATAAGGCACTCTAAATGCAAAACTAAAATCAAAACAAAACAAAGTACAGCACTTCCCAGGAATGCTGTATGCCACAAAATGCTTCTGACTGAACAGAGTAACATGATTTTGGCTTTGCCCCTGTTACATATCATAAATGCAAATTTCGTAGCACATACTATAGACAATATATGATTGAATACAGTTTTTTTTTTTAACAACTTGATAGCTGATATAGTACAACATTCTCCCTCTTAAAGGGATATGCACTGACCTTTTCCACATGCACACCTCTTAGATACTTAATATTTTTTTTATTGCACTAGAGTGTTACAAATATTGAACTTTGTTGGAAGCTTGGCTAACAAAATGTTATTTTTGAGTATGACTGGGTAAGTAGGAGAAGATTGGGTAGGAAATTAGGGGGTGAGGTTTGACAATCACTGATGTGCATTCCTCATTTCCCTTAAAAAAATCAAAATTTCATGACATTAGGAAATACAAATGTCTTAAAATTAATAATAAATTGAAAGTGATGTTTACAACAGCTTTTCTAGCTTTAAAAAAATTAAATCATGGAAGAACTGAATGATAGCTATATCTATATTTTATGTGTGGATACACTGTCTATATATACATAGACACCCTCCTAAAATATGGATATCTATGTATATATGTTAGCAGCAACTTTATACTTTGCGCCTCCCTGTTGATTCCCAAAACAAAACAAACAAAACAAAATTCTCTTTGACTATCTGAAGAGAATGGGTACTTTTATACCAATCCAAACTGAACAGAAGTGTAAAAGTAATAGCTGACAAGACTAACACTGTAGATTAAGAGAATTGCACAAAAATGTGCAAATTTTCAAATTATTTGATATTTCTACAGCAAGGTATTACAGATAACAGTTCTACAGCTTAAAAAACTGTCATTTGGAAATAAAAAAATGAAGAGTTATGTAACTTTTTTTAAAATTTACTTTATCGAATGATACATTTTGTTAAAAAAAAAGTTTACACAGTTAAAAATGAAGCACAGGTCAGCAGTATCTTTACAATACTAAAAAACTAAATCAAGGACTTTCTTTTTAAACATTCTCTCCCTTTCCCCCCCCCTAAAATGTTATTATGAGCAGTATGGTGGGAAGGGGCGATGAAGCAAAGTCCATTTTGTCATGAGAAGTCATATCAGCAAACATCTTGCATGGAACTGCAGCGCTCTGGTGATTTCTCCTTGCACCTTCTAAAGCAATCCTGAACAAGATGGTGGTTCTTTGCTGTGATTCTTTCTTCCCTTTATTTTGAATCCTTGAGGTATCTGCCAATAAAATCCTTAGACGCCTCACCAGTCAGGATTCTCTTTATTATTTTCAGGTTAGATATTAAACTGTGAGTTCTTGGTCCACCTGGAAGAGTTTTATTTGTTTTTAATTTGTGTGTAATAGTCCCACTAAGTGGTTGTTAGCTAGAAGTTAAGAAAGACTTCTCAAGTGCCCCATATGGCTCAGAAGAGACTCTGTGGATAGTGAAGGGCCTGCAGTAAAAATCCAGAATGGGACAGGGGTTTCTACGTTGCATAGTGATCAAAGCTGCCCAGGTACTCTAGTGCGGCTCGATAGCAGAATTGATACTGATCCTGCGGAGACAAAGGGTGGGAAGAAAAAGGAGAAGGGACCATGAGACTGTTTTAATAAAAAAGTGAAGATCAATATTGCAAAACAAAGGTATATCTACTGGGGGTCAAAATCATTACTCTTGTCCATCGGTTCAATACAATGACCAATGTTTTAGTGAGCAAAGAACAATTATAGCCACAGGGGGTGTTTATTAATATCACCAATCAATTTTTGACTAAAATAGTCTGCTAATTCCAGGTAGTGGCAGCTCCAGTGAACATGAGCTCCCAGTCATGTGTAAACTCTTCTCAAAGTAGTATAAAGCAGTTACCACCAACTGAACGCACACACAATTGACTGCTTATTTGGGATGATTTAACTACTTCTCAGTTTGAATATTTAGGAGAGGCTAATGTAGACACAAACTGTCCAGGGGAAAATCTGGATTCATTTATCTTCTGGGGTACTGCCAAATAATTTGAAATTTTCCAAAAAAAATTCTATTCAGAAGGTAGGCCCTTGGGGCCTGCAATTAGCATTACTAGCCATCATTTCTGATGTTCATTTATCATGTACATGTGAGAGGGGCAGCCCAGGACTAGCTGTCGAGGAACACCAGGCACACAAAGCCACTGACACAGGTGCTGGGCTTTCAGGTCCTTCATCCCCCAAAGACGTCATCAGAAGATGGGGCCCACATCTAAACGTACCTGCGCCGTCTGGCCTTATTCAGTGGGATTGCTAGTTGTCTGTTCTAGAAAGGCCCACACTAAGATATAAATGTTACGATATATGTGCTTTTTCAGATAGGGAGGGAGGAACGTTGTCATATTGGAACAAGCTGGAGCATTGTTGGAGAGATGGAAAAATCACAATTTGCAGATGACTAACAGGAGGAGAAAATGTAGGATTTTCCCCATAAAAGAAACTTATTTTCTATAGCCAATGGGGCTGAAAGTAAGTAGATAGCTTCTATTTTGCTTAAATGTGCATTTTTCTACACTAAAAATGGTAATGCAAACAAACAGAGTTTACGCTCCTGCCTTGTTACGGTAAGTTGCTTGGCCTAAGTGTTAAGGCTTTTTAAAAGTTCAATTTTCCTCTGGACCCCCTCCCCAACACCCATTACACTTATCACTCTGACATGATGTTTCGAGTATTGAAAGCCAAATGCTTGTACTACTTTGAAGTCAAATTCTGGAAGATACCATGGATGATGAATTTAGGAACACATATAAATTATATAATTTGGTGGCCTTTTTATCACTTATATTATCCTTAGAAATGAATGGTCAATTGGCCAGACTGGCTAAATTACAAACCCGTATTATTCTGAGAAATACCAGAATTTCCATACGGATTATTGAAATAGAAAATGGGGATATGGGAGCTAATTTCTCTAGGGTTTATCCAGGATTCAAACGTTAAAAATGACCAAAATATAGAGCAGTTGAAATCTAACACCTAAATGCACAGAAGGAGCATACAGAAGTTAAGTGGGCTGAGGGTCTGTTATGTGCCATGCACTGAGCTTTATATACTTAAGTTCAACTGTGTGAAACTGCCATTTTTTAAAAGGAAAAAATGGTCAAATAGTGACAATTTAACATGCTCTGACCTAATACATAATCTCAAGTAATTTCCACCACAACCTGAAGACATTGATACTGTCATCCCTATTTAGAGAGGGAAAATGAAGTTCAAAAATATTAAATTAGGGGGGTGGGGGGTATATGGGGACCTCATATTTTTTGAATGTAATATAAATAAAATAAATAAAGCAAAAAAATATTAAATAATATGATGTTTTTCCCATAGTATTTTGCTGTATTTTGCCTCTGATATTGAGAGTTCCTGGACTCTAGCAGGTCCTGACCAGTAACAATTATTATTTATCTCTTGAAATGTGACCAAAAACTCTGTGGAGACTTTTCTCACCTCTGTTTGCACCATGGCTGGCCGTTGTGTTCTTAGCATTTTGACAGTCTGGAAGATATCTACAACTCCTTCATATCTCATTCTTTCCAGAACAATGCTTAGCGTTATGAAGACTCCAGTTCTTCCAACGCCCGCACTGCCACAATAACAAAGGCAAAGTTACTTGACTAGATGCTCAGAGTCTTGGCCACATTGGCTCGAAGGTGGACACACCTCTCCCAGCTTCCACATTTTATCGTGTTCCTCCACAATAATGTTCAGGAAAATGTGGCTTTGAGTTCATTAAATGATCACTCTTGGGATAATATTTGTGATAACACTTGAGAATGAATGTGGAGTGACTAGGATTAAGTTTCATAAATGAAAATGACTTTTCAACTGGCATTATAGGCCACCCTGGAAAAACCCAGAAAACATAACTACTGTGAAATAAGTGGGTAAAACACAATATAGTTTTATATTGTTCATGCTGATCCTGAAATTGCAGACCCTGAATATTTAAAAACTTTAAAGTCTGAAATAATTCAGAATATGTTGAAACAAATTGGGCATCTTTGATTTTTCTGGGGCACTATTCTCTTCTTGTAGTCACTTAAAAATTAGGGTATGATGTCCCATTACCCATTCATATAAATAAATACCAAGGTATAAAGAATATTCAAATTTAGACATTGGTTTTGATATGAGAAAGAGATTTTCTAACAGGTCTTTTTTGGATATTGGTTCTCAATCTTCAGGGGAATCTATGAATATCCTATAAGAATATGTATGGATTTGTGTAAAGTCTATTTTTTTTTTTTTTAAGGAAAGAGATAACTTTTAACGGATTCTCAAAAGGGTCTCTAATCTAAGGAAAGAAAAAAAGGTTAAGAACCACTGATCTATAACACATGTACTATTTAAAAGCTCAGGAACTAAAACATCAGGGTTCTTTCTATCATATTAGCAAGAGTTTCTCTTTGCTTCCTTTATTGTTTTAAGATAATTGCAGGAACTTCACAGCAGCAAAAGAAGGGAATTAATTCATAGCTCTTATTCTCTTAAGAAGTAGGAAAGCATCTGGAGGTTTAGGTAATGAGGAAAACAGCGAATAATCTGAAAAATCCCTATCCTTTTTGATCCTAATTAAACCGCATGTGTAATGCTTGGGTACAGGCTGTAGAAAATGGATGGATTCATTTACTTCGGGATGTAGCTGACAGGCATATATAAATAGTGTGGTATCCCTTTCTGAACTGAGATTTCTAAAGAGTCAATTTGAAGCAAAGCTTTAAAATCCACTGGCAGTCTTTCAAAAGTGGGCAAGGATATCCAGTAGCAGTCAAGGCTCTATGTTAAAATGGAGTAAATGACCTTGAGTGTCCCTTTCGACCTTGAAAATCTCTCTTAATCCTGAAACACTGTGATTCATGATCTTATTTTTATTGAATGGTCCAGGTATTCCGAAGTCTATCTCACCTCGATTTGATTGCTCAAATGGTATAAAAATATAGTGTTTCTGGCTTCCTATAAGTACTTTCAAAAAAGACCAGACACTGGCCTTATAGATCCTGAGTTTATTGACTTTAGAATGTTGCTTCATTAAATTATAAGTAAAATAAGTGGTATTTTCAGGATATCCCTAGATAAGAGAAAATATTTAGAAGTTTTCTGGGTATATACAAGATAAGTGAATAACATACCATAGTATTTATGCTAGAGGAATGTTTAAATAATTTTGTCAGATACACATACTAATATACTCATATTTAATTAATGCCTTAAGTTAAGAATATGTATTAAAGGAAATTCTTTTCCTTACAGCTTATACTAGAAAACTCTGGATTAGCATTTAGACAATTATATGGAAAACTAAGGGAAATATCCAGTTAATTGAAGCCCAATATATCCACTTTGCTTGAATATTTGAGTTCATGTGCCATGTCCCCCTTGATTTTTGAACATGTAGAACAAAGGACTTTGGATAACGAAATACAAATCGAATGTGTCTAAGTACGGTCTATTTCTCTTATAATACACCATGCCTAGGAAACACAGGGAGCTAGAAAGGATCTTAGAGATCTGCTAAGAAAATGGAGGTTCAGAGAGATTTCCCTAATGCTACAGAGGTAAAAATGGTGAAAGTGTGATAAGAACTTAGATATCTTAAAGTTCAAGTCTAATATTTTTCCTATTTTGAGACATTGCCTCTCATGTCACTAAGAACTATAACTTAATTTTTAAAAATAAAATACATTTTTAATGTATGCCCTTAAGATTTTGAATCATAGAAAGATTAGAAACTGAGACTTCAAGTTACTAGAATTCTGAAATATATTAGTTTAAATAAAGTAAATTTCTTTTGCTAGTTTTTCACATAGCAACTTCTAAAAGCTCTAAATTTATATTTAATGTTCTTTTTGAACCATTTACTTGCAATTTCTATTAACTTCAATGACTTGAATTATAAAATGTTTTGGAAACTATTGAAAACAATTAACTTGAAGGTACTTTATTTTCTGATTTAGCAACAATTTTCAAGCAAATTGCAATTTTAACCGAGGCACCATTCTAATCACTTATTGACTGGCAAGAATTAGTATTGTCATTAAGGGTTGATAGCTATTTATGGTTTTCCCAAGAAGAAAAACAGAAGAAAGATAGTGAAAGATGTTTATCAATGCTGTGTTGTAAAAACAAAGCAAGTAAGAAATGATTAAAAGAACAAATTATTACCCAACCATTCCTGTTAAGGTAAAATTGGCTTTTTGTTGTAAGAGGTAACTTTTTGGGATGAAAATGTTCCTTTGATTATTTTCATTTTATGGAAATAAAGAAAAATGAGCCCTTCCTTTAGGTTTTATAACACATTTCTGAGAATACAATTTCTATTATGTTTACTTGCTACAAGTTTCTATAGTAAATGAACAGTCACCACCATTTAATTTCAAATTTATCATAGCATTAATCACAAGCAGAAACTTCAGTCATTCCTGATTCTTAACTCACCTGCAATGGACTGAAATGGGTCCATCTTGGCCAAACTGCTCTTTTGTTTTATGAACTTGGCCGATGAAGTCAATAAATCCTTCTCCAGACTTTGGCACTCCTTGCTCTGGCCAGTCCGTGAACTGGAACTGCCTCACTGTTCGGGACTGACCATCCTGTAAAGGGAATGCCACATATCGACCACAAAGGAGGATGCCAGGGGGAATTAAGCCATTGCATAGACCCCCAGCAGCATTCACAATGTTTTTTGTTTTTTGTTTTTTTTACCAAAAAGAAAAAGAAGGGGGCAGGCAGAGAAAGTTAGGAACACGTTTAACTAGAAATTTTGTATTTCACACTGCTAAGTTTGTGTCTTATCTGCTTTTAACACCATCACATATATTTAAAATGCAAATTCATTTGCTCTCTTAATGTCCAATTAAAACCCTAGATTCCTATGCAGCAAATAGCCAGATCATTCTCACACTGGTAAATGCTTCTGAGACTTAACTCTTGGGTTTAAAACAATTGGCCATGTCCACGTTTTTTCCAAAGGGGAACATATATACTCTATTTCAATAATTTCAGAATCCAGTAACTTATAAATATTGGAAAGAACAGCACGGTGTGTCATCCAGACCAGAGGTTTTGCTGTTGTCCCAGTAACTTCGTATCTGCTGTGCCTGTTATTTCTAGCATTGTCAAGTGGCAAATAGTGACTTTTAAAGGATCAGACACAAATCACGTTGTTGCTGTTAACCTGGATGCCCCAGTATCTCAAAGGCCTACAATTTCTAGCCACGACAGGGTACTCAGCATATGCCATGTGACTATGCTGTTAAGCAGGAAGTGAAGCATCCCTCAAGGAGACCAAATAAATTATTAGCAAATAAATGCACTATTTGGAAAAAGGAGTCTTCCTGGCTGATCACAGGAATTAAGGATGCTGTGAAGGGACATAACAGAAACAAACTGAAAGGCAGGAAAATACAAGCTAGATGCACAAGAAGTCTTTTCTAAAATGATTAGGCAAAATTGCTCTGAAATTGAGAAGTATAACTGTTTTGAAAAGAAATTAGTAAGGCTGCATCTGATTCCTTTTGAAATTTTACTGTCTGTTTGGAAGCACAACAAAAGCAGAAGTGACCCCCTGTTTACAGAAGCAGGAATAACAATTATGTCCACCAACTTCCGCCCTTGACTCATTAGAGAAAAAGAGAATTTCAAACTTCAAGCTTAGAGAGACTGATCCTTTTTGTTTGAAGAGGCTCTACTCCCACTAAAGCTTCAATTTGTTTCCGCTTTCCATTTTCATAACAGCTCTTTCCACATCAAAGTTATCTTGGATAAATGAGTGCATAGTCCCAAGATTCTGGGTAAGGAGGCATAGACTCAATCTTTCTCATTCAGTCATATTGAGAAGAGGGTGCAGCTGAAAGAGGGCTGGCCACATATGGACCAGCCTCGTAGTTTCCACAGGAAAAGGGCATATTCCCAAACTGGCATTTTTGGGGGACAGGGATAAAAAAGGAAAACCAAATCAGCTTTGTAAGAACGTGGAAATGACTGCTTGGACCCGTAACTAACTTACGGATGATTATCAAGGTAGCATGGTTATTTCCTTCTGTTTCCAGAAAGAGGATAGCACAAAGGGAAGCCAGAGGCTAGGTAATGCATATTTGCTCTTCTATAAATGTCCTGGGTATATCATTTCAGACCAGAGTTGCTTTTAACAGCAAGCAAAGGTCATGTCCACAAACCCTTACTATTTGGAAGAAAGACCACCTGACTCCATTTAAAGGTTAACTGTTTAACAATACTGTATTCTAAGTGCCAACTTGCTTTGTAAACTGGGAAGTTGAGATTAGAAACACACTAAGGAGCACAAACAGCAAGTTCTCTGGCAACTAAGAAAATTAAATAATTTTTAAAAAAATATGTGAACAAGTTCCTATTTCAGTTTTATTTTGCTTATTGTGATTAGATTTAATTTGGGTGTGTGGGAGTTATAAAGAAGGTGTCTCTGCCATTTGCAGAGCCAGGCTCCCAGACTCTATCATCAGAAATGGTTGGTGAGTTTGCTTCTAATGTACTTCACAATTTCACTCACAAGCATAGCTGCAAATTCTGAAAGGTCATGATTGTTTTTTGTTTGTTTGTTTTCTTATTTCTTTTTAACAATAAATGGAGTGGGTCAGCAAGGCACACTTGCTTTTGTAGCTCAAAAATGAGACCATGGGACTTAACTGTGCTTTTGAGTACAGTCACCTTCAGACTTTCTGGGATAAACAGGGCTGTCACCTGGACCAAACGAGCTGCTAACCAATTTTTCTCACTTTAGGTCAACAGCCAAGGCCAGCCTTTGGGGATCAGGAGACAATTCCAAACATGAGTGTTCTTTCCAGAAAAAATAGATCAAGAAAATAGCTCTACTCTCGAGTTTCATTCAACATACCCACTGTGACAGTTCTAAACACAAAGCAAGGTTTTGGACTGACCCTGCTCTCCCTTAAGATGTGTTTATAATCATGGTTTCGAAGTGGCCATAGGCAAGGATATTAAAGTTTATGCAAAGAACATCTTACATCAGGGCTGAACCTTGGACTCAGCAATCTAGATAAGAAATGCGGAATGAAAATTAGCCAATAAGGGTCATGGGTACACAGCACTCATGGACAGACACATTAGCACAGGGAGGAATAAACCATGCCAGGAATCAAATTAGAATGTACAGAGCTTGTCAGATTCTTCTAAAGAATGCCATTTGCTCTGCAGTTTTAAAATCATACCAAATTAACCTTCAAGCCCACATGACCTAAAGGGCTTTGCAAAACAACAACATATTTAGAGCCTCAAGTAATAAAGAAGTCAAAAAAAAAAAAACACAAAAACGAAAAAACCAAAAACCTCCAAAGAGAATTAGCTGAGAAGGTGAATGTAAGCAAGCAGAACCAACCAATCAGTGAAAGCTTCCCAGCCACAAACACTTACCAAGTGCCTCCCAAAGTTGGGCTGCCAGATGTTAAGTGTGAATGGAAGCCAAACCTGAATTTGTGAGAACACTTGCCAGACAGAGGAAAAGTTACTTTTCTATTAGAAACAAAACAAAACAAAAATAGTCTTCCAGAATGGGTGATATTTTTTTCCTTTTTTGGGAGTATGGTCACTTGGCAAATGTTACTCCCAGGGGTGCATTTTAGACAATTTTTCATGTCATCGCTAAGAATATGAATGCTCCAACTTACCCTGGCATCCGTGACCTTGAATTCCCTTAGGATATACTGTGGCATGTTATACTCAGCCATGGGGTCTACAACAAAGTACTGGTATCTTGCGGATCGTTCTGCTGGCCAGTACTGGTGACATTTTTCCTAAAAGGAGAAAATATTAATGTTAAACTATACAAAATATCAATTAGGTTTTGTCTACCATCCATTTCTCTCCCTTTCTCTCTTTCTCTGTCTATTTAATTCCCTTCTCTCATTAACAAAATTTCAAAATTCAAGGCAATTACATTCACATGGAATCCATTTCCTCTTCAAGAATGTAAGCTCCCTGAAGACAGGGAAACTATCTGGTTCAATATTTGCCCAACACATTGGGCACATAGTTCCTGGCATATAGTAGGTGTTTAATACATATCAGTTGACTTGAATATTTCAGAGTCTTAACACACAAGATATCCAAACAAAGACATCGATCCTTCGATACACTGCTGACCCTGTCCGTCATGCATTGTGGAATCACAGTAACTAGAATCATCATGGTTTGGGATGGGAAAAAGAAACCTCTGAATGGATTTGATTCAATCTAATTTGTTAGCTGAGGAAACCAGGGCCCAGGCAGTTTCAGTGACTTGGTAAAGCTCCACAGAATCAACAGCCAAATCAGAAGAGTCAGTTACTTTCCTGTCCCAGTATTCTTTTTGCTGTCTCTTTGGGCTGTAAAAGTTTGATCTTAGCTACATCTTTAACATGTAATTTAAGAAGAGAGAGAAACTATATCTTGAGCAAATATGGCAAATGCTTGTATCTATTTAATCTAAATGATAGGTCTTTACATGTCTCGGATACTATTTTATGTATATATTTTAGAATAATCATTTTTTAAAAGTGGATCTGAGATTACCATATTATATCCTTAAAAAAACTATGCTGCTTTCTAACATTTCATTCCATTGGAAGTGGAAGATGGGAAAGTAAGAATTTGCCAAGGGATAAAGTTAAGTTCCTTTCACAAAGAACCGATGTCACATTTGTTCATAAAATCCCAGCCTGTCCAGAGCAAAAGGAAGTAAGAATATGCTGAGGATCAGGACATAAGTCAAGCAGAGGTGCCTGTCCACTCATTTGTCTCTGCTGTTGTGTTTTACTGGAAACAAGGCCCTCGTTCTTCAAAACACTCACACCAAAGAACCTGGTGAGGCTTTGCAAATTGGAAACCAACAAAAAGTAAAGGCCCAGATTGTATCCAGAGCCCTCTACATTTACAAGAAATGACACTGGCATTTGGATTATTGAAATGAAACCCCACTTCTCCATGGGGTGAGCGTCTTATGAGGAAACACACTTAGGGGGTGGCCCACTCACTCTGCCCATTTCACGCAGCTTGGTTAGCATCACAACAATGGTGGAGTTGTGTTCCCAGAGCATCCGCCAGAAGTCTTCCGTGGTCTCAGCCAAAGGCCCCTGGGTGGCAATGTAGGCCTTTTGTTGTCTGGATTACAGGGAATGAAAAGAGTATGTTAAAATATTCAGAGACCGTGCAAAGGTTCACGTTTGATATGTAAACATTACACCAAGAACAAAACTATTAAAACATATCATTAATGCAATTGCTGTAAGTTCTTGTTAGGATCACTTAATAAAATCAGAGCATTTGAAACATCTTGAGGACTTTGCAGAGGAAAGTGCTTTGTTAATATTATGATGTGCATCTTTATCATTATTATTTAACTTTTAGTGCAATGCTAATAGCTCAATTTCATGTGTCATACAAATCACTTAAGAAACACTTAGTTGTGCTGCTTCATTTTCTAGGAATGAATGACTGTAACACAATCATTAAAGTTATGAAATATGATGCAAAACAGCTCCTTCCTCATCCAAACGGATTCTGAAAGAAGAGGGCAAACAGATTAAAAACTCCATGACAGCTTCTTCTTACTCCTCTCTAAAGTAATAAACAACAAATACCAAGGAACTGAGTGCTGACCTTTGCAGAAAGAAAATGGCTCTGAATTGAAATGATATTCATTCTGGTTATGAAACTAGGGCACATGTAAATATCAAGTCTCTGGTCTGTTAGGGTGCAACAGCGTATACCTGTATCCATCAATAAAACTGGCATTGATGTAATCAGATCCTTCTACTCCTCGGATGGGCTGCAGGCATACCCTCGTGGATTCATATGGCATAATGTTAACAAGGCGATTTTTAAATTTATTACATGGAAGATTGGCACTGATGAATCTTGAGGTGTGAGCTTTAGAGCTGGCTAGACGCTGTTATGGAGAAAAAGAAAAACCCATCAAAGATACATTTAGTCTAAGGTTTGAAAGCAATGCACCCAAGATTCTTTATATATATCTTTTGTTTACTTTAAAACAAATGACTATTCAAACTGCACTGCTTTCCACTTCCACCTAATGGTTCCATATAACCTATTGGATTTTATTTTTAAATATGATGTTCTGGGTATATGATCTGTCAGTTTAAATTAGGATGTAAGAGAGCTCAAGGCATTTTTAGGAAGCACAAAAGAGAAGGAAAGAGGAAGAAATGTTAGGATAAGATCACATAAATCTTGTACTTCTTTTCACAAATTTCAAAGGTTAAGAAAATAGAGCTGCTATTGAGTGACAATCCCAGAATGACTTGCTCTTCCATATCACATCCAGTGCCATACCTTAAATTCAAGCTCCATTCCTGTGACATTCTCTCCTGCTTCTATTTGTGTCAGCTTCTGAATGTAGGCATACAAGTTTCTAGCTGGCACTTCGGTATTTCCACAAGTCACTGCCTCTAACAGTGCATCGTGGATAAAGATGTATTGGTCTTCTGTTTGAACCATGTAATTCCTTTGGGCTCTCATTAAAGTTACATGGCCATAAATATCTACAGTTTTTTCATGCTTTATTCTTTCTAACATGGCATCTATTACGATGAAACAACCAGTCCGGCCAACTCCCGCACTATAAGGAAAACAAAGGGGAAAGAAAAGCTCAAATAAACCAATCAGGAAACCAGCACAATAAAATCATTTTTATAATTTTATTAACTTGTGTTTAAACCCCATAAATCCCACTCAGTTGGCTATTGTGTTGATTCTGAAGCACTCTAAAATCAAAAGCATCATCAAGTCACCATAATCACAATGTAGGGAATAAAATGTTGAGAAAAATTAGTTTAGTTTCAAAATGTAGTAATATCAAATTCACAATAACTATGCTCCTTGATCATGCATTACCAAGTAGATATTATTTTGGAAATATTATGGAAAAAAAACTGATACTGTTTTTAATTAGAAAATATATGAAAAATAAGTCAAAACCTAACTAGGCTATAGTTTTTGCAAATTCTCTCAGTCCATTTCCGTTCAATTTACCAAAAGAAAGAAAGAAAAAATCTAGTAAATCACACAACTTGAACCATTTCTTATTATAAAACTCAGCAAGGAAGTTCTAAACTAACCTAGTAGGAAGTATATAATTAAAATATTAAAATGTTGTTGCACAATGAAAATAGTACAGGGTATTCTCAATGGAAAGAAATTTGTAATAAAAAGCAATCACTAGAGAGTGTAGGTGTGTTTCCTGTTTTTGCTCCCTTTTCTTTCAGAGTTCAATGTATTTTAAAATTCCAGGAGAAATTCAAGTGTTCTATGTGGGAAAATAAAAGCCTCAATCTCTGGTACTGAAAAAGCTCTGAGGCTTTTTTTTTTTTTTTAACTTCATTACTTCTGGACTTACAGGTCATTTTCCAGTTGGTGGGATGGTTTCAAAGAGGAAGAGGTGAGAGAGTCAACAAAGCACAATGGCTAGGCAATGTCCACTGTTCCAAGGAGACAATCTAATTTACTGAACGGGATTACAGAGTCAGGTGGTTGAAACATTGGAATTTCCTCCAGTGTTGAAAAGAAAACTAAGAAAATAATACATCTATGTTTTTACAATCTCAAGGTAAGCCTTGCATGTTTCTACTCATCAAATACTTTAGGCTGAGTCCATTTTTGTGTCACATAGGGTTTAGTCCAAAACCGTTCTTTTTTCCTGCTGTTCATGGATGTTTACCTGGCTGTAAACAGGAATAGGTATACATCACCACCTCATGTACCAAGCAACAGGAAGCATCTTCCATTCCATGTATCCCATTGTTTCCCATCATTTGTGTTATGATGTGTTCATTTATTCATCCACCCACCTTTGTATCCATCTCTTTACTCAGGGAAAAATAATGTATTCTGCTAAGTGAATTGAGGGATACAACAATAAAGATGATGTGGATTCTACTTCGAGCCAGTTTAGAGCCTATCAAAGGAGATAATACTTTTACAAAAATATTTATAATCAAGGAAAAAGTGTTGATTTTATGGATGCTTGGCATTTGAACTGGGATTGGAAGGACAGGAAGGATGAGAAATTAAGGAAGGTAGGACAACAAAAGAGAAGGAATGGTTTTTGTAATGATACTGCTGACTGTGGGAACTACATGTGAAACTTCATCTGCCTGGTGGGACACCTGAGCAAGAACTTCAAACTGAGAGTTTAATGAACACCAGGGTGCCTCTCTTAACTCAAATGTCAATTTCTCTCTGGCACCAACTGGCTGCAAGGTGGTAGGAAAGCATTTTATAAAGATATAATACATTTGTTGAACTACTGAACAGTGCAGATCAAATCTAGCCTCCATGTAGGAGTCCTGTCATTTGTAGACTAGTAGATTAAGTTGGAATGTGGGGAAGTGGACTTGGCCCAGTAGTTAGGGCATCCGTCTACCATATGGGAGGTCCGCGGTTCAAACTCCAGGCCTCCTTGACCTGTGTGGAGCTGGCACATGTGCAGCGCTGATGCGCGCAAGGAGTGCCATGCCACGCAGGGGTGTCCCCCGCGTAGGGGAGCCCCACACACAAGGAGTGTGCCCCGTAACGAGAGCCACCTAGTGCAAAAGAAAGTGCAGCCTGCCCAGGAATGGCGCTGCACACACAGAGAGCTGGCACAACAAGATTATGCAACAAAAAGAAACACAGATTCCCGTGCCACTGACAACAACAGAAGCGGACAAAGAAGAACATGCAGCAAATAGATAAAGAGAACAGACAACTGGGGCGGGGGGTGGGGGGGAGAAATAAATAAATAAATCTTTTAAAAAAATGTAAGAATGTGATATAACCGCTATTTTAAAATTGTCCTGTGCCAAAGGGCCTCTGGGTATTGATTCTAAAACTCCACCTACAAACTCAGATGACATGGGCATGCCATGCAAATGCCTTCTGGGAAAAAGGGTCTTAGAAATGATAGACAGTTCATGCCTTACCATGTAATGAAATGAAACCAATGAGAAACCTGACACAAGCTTTACTATAGAGCTCTGTTGTCCTGGTAGTTCCAATTTCACTGAGAGCCACAGAGTCCTATTTAGTTTGTCCAATTATATAAATTGTTAGATGGCAAGTTTTCCATGACACTCTCCACCCTCTACCCCACATACCTTAGTACCTTAAATTACCCTCAACTATAGTCTCAAGCATACTGCACAATTAATTAGTCGTGAGGGGCTGCCAAACATGAACCATAGTACCTATCTTTAGAGAAGAACTTGCAATTTTTGTCCTCTCTGTGTGCCCTGTACCAAGTATGCAGTAAGCGCTCAATAATATTTGTGGAATAAGTGAATGAATGAATGACTGGCATAGGAGGCCTTATGTAAAGAGCAGCCCATTGAGGTAAGGTAAGCCTACTTAGGAATAAGGATTTAAAGTCAGTCAAAGAATTCCTACAGTTGACAAAGGGTCAGAATTACACAGGGAATATAAGAAGAGGGCTCCACACAGTGTTTGATAGGAAATATGAAGACAGGAAAAATGTTTTAATAGTCTCTGTGTCTGTGTCTCCTGATAATGCCTTTGCTTTGCAGTACAAGAATCTAATTAAGACTTAGCCTGGGAAAGGGAGGTAGCTCCTGGTCCTAAGAGATGATAAGATCTTTTCTTCTTTTCTGTGTTGTTTCTCTAAATTGTCTTCATTCTAATGGTGCTTTGCTTCTAATTGGACACAACTTCACGCACTTCTTCCTAGCAGAAACCGTGCTGTATGTCTTATAACTGAGTCCTCCATATAAACTATGTATCAAAGAATTCTAGAAAATGGTAGGAATATTTTCTCAAAATACGCATCAGGGACCATTCAAATGTCTAGATGATGCATGGTTCCATGTCCTACTGGAAAGATACCACAGAATTGCATAAAACTGGTAGGAATAACTTTAGCTTCAAACAGTATCAACCTCTTGATGGTGGTGATAATGCATTTTTTCCCTAAATATGAAGGGGTGAAAATATTAAATATGTGCCTGAGTCTAAATCAGGCATACTGATGAAACAAAGAAATAAAAAAAGAACCGCCATGACTTGGGCAAAACTTACCCTCCCACCAAACACAAAATATTGCTAACTGCTCAATCTTGCTGTTTATATGGAAGACAAGGAAGGAGATGACCCCTGCCTGATACTTAAGTGTTACTTCTTCTCTGGGGAGCATTATCTTGGGAGCTATAAATATTAGTTTGAAGCAAGATCATGAAGTTCAAAATACATTTTTCAGATACCGGTGGCTGTGTGACCTTAAGAAAGTCACTTACCTTCCAGTTTCCCTTCAATTGTGATGATAATAATTATGTAGAGTTAATTACCTAGTTAATTATCTAGTAAGACTCAATAAAACATACCCAGTGTTTTGCAAGCATAAAGGAAGGGACAGATTCTTTGTAGGTACAGACTCCATTTTACAATTCTACCTCCAGAACTCTGAAGGAATAGACAATGTACCAGTGAGGGTATTATAGATACCCCACTATAGGTATAGATTCTATCTATAGATAGAATCACTGCAGGATCATTTGAAATTTGGCTTTTAAAACCTTGCTTTCATTTACCCCCTTAAAAGTTGCTCTCCCTCTCTCCCCGTATCTCCAATAAATAACAGCTTACATTTGAGGAACTTTCTTCTTACATCTCTACGAGCATGCTAAATGAGATGTCACTAAAGAGCCTCCCCAACACAGTGCTCGGTGCCAGGGAGGCAATCAGTAAATGCTGATTTCTTTCTCCATCCTCTGATTCAGAACATTTGGGAACTGGCCTGAAGTCATACAGCAAAAAAGCAGCAGCAGAATGCAGGAACATAAATGCAGGTGATCACAAGTTCAAACTTAGCAGCACATTCTACAGCTTCAATGCTGCTCACAGCCACTAGGTCAGCAACAATTGCCAAATATGGTGGTGTTTGTAATACACCCCTCATGATATTCTTTTATAGAATTTAACCCTAATGTGGGTCCCCTGAAACGCTTTTCTTTTTTGGTTCCAATGATACTGGTTAAGGGAGTATGGAAACCATCAAATAGTCCCTTGGAGTTGATGTTAGGAAGGAAAGTGATTTTCTTATTACCCTAAACACAAAATTACCTGAAACATGGAAGTACGTGAAATTACCTCAAAATAAATGAATTGTGTTTCCTGTGCCATGCCTATCTAGCATCTTTTCCTTTCTAACCTGCTCCTCCCATTCTTGTTCTTTCTCTCTGAGACAGGGCCGACATTTGAGAATCACCTTAAATTGTTTTTGCCTCTTGCCCTGTAAAATATTTATAAATTCCTATGCATTCAACCTCCACAGTTTTGTTCAACTATTGATCAGCAGAGTGCTGGAGATGGAAAAAACAGACTGTTAAATTTCCAGGAATTTTGCTGGATAGTTTGCCAGCCATTAATAAAATGCAATTACGTAAACGTACAGTAAAGAAATTATATTAAAAACAAAAGTAATAAATATGCAACAATCTCACCTCCCAACTATTCCTATTATCTATTCTCTTGAGATGAAAATACTATCTAATGGCATGCTGCTGTACATCTCTTCCCAGCTTTGCATTCAGTGACCACAAGTTTATAGTCTGAAATCAGCCACGGTGGGAGTATTTCAACCAAGGAAATTTCACAGTTGCTACCATTTTTTTCCCCAAGATCTGGTTGTTACACTTTTACTACCCCCACCCTGACTATCTTAGTCTGTTCTCACCATCTAGGGGGCAGATAGGAAGGCACTCATTATTTTGTTCTTCCATCCATATTTGCTATACTTTTTCATAAGACTCTATTGGATATTATTGTTCCACAGATATTTACTGACTGCCTACCATGTACTAAGACTTTGGAGAAGTGGTAAGTAAAACAAACATGATCCTCTCATCATGGATATTACAGTTTAGTGGGGGAATTTGATATTAAACAATTAATCACATGAGTAAACATATAATAACAAATCTCAAAAACACTGTGAGGTAAATGTGCAGGATACTGGCAGATCATCTTTGAGGAAGTGTCTATCAAATTGATTCCTAAAGGATGAAAAGCCATTAGCTTAGCAAAGAAGAGTTGGGAAAGATTTTGAAGGCAGAGGATATCCCCCAAAATGGCCCTGGAGTGGAAAATTGTTTAGCATATTTGAGTAATTAAAAGAAAGCCAGAGTGGCTGGAATGGGGCGAGGAAAAGAGGGCATGTTCCATACATACATATTTTCTATTTCAAGGATTATTTTCAAAAAATTTTAAAACTTAAAACCATATTACAAATTTTTTAGAATAGTTCTGTTTTACATGTTTTGTACCTCACTTTCTGAGTCATTTATTCTTGAGTTCTTCATTTTGATGTATCTCTTGGATGGTTGGAATAATGTTTCATATAAAATGTGCATGGATAGTATTATTTACGAGCTCCTGTATATCTGAAAAGTTCTTTCTTTTGCCTTTGCATACGACCAACAACTTGGCCACGTGCAGAATCACTCAAACTCTAAATTCATTGTGTCATGGTCATCTTTCATATTTTGAATTGGTCTTATGCCACTCGGATTCTTGCTCTTTTAGTAGTAATTTTTGCACCATGCACTCGTGGGATTTTTTTCCTTTAACTTGGGACATTCAAAAATTTCATCAGGAAGGGTCTTAGGCACAGGCATCACCATTAAAAGGACTTGGCTCACAGGGCCCGTTTCTATTATAAGATTCACAGCTTTCTCTTAGTTCCGATCAAATATAACATATGATAAGCTTTCCCACCTCTGTGCCTTTTCATTTGCAGGTCCTTATACTTCCTTTATATCTTTACCTGTTGATGACATCTATCTTCCTTCAAAACTCACCTCAAGTACTGCACCTTTGATCAAGACTCTTTCCTTAATAAATTCCTCCTTGGATTCCTTTGACAATTTACACCTCTCTTGCAGGAACTGTCTTACTTTATTGTGCTTTCTGGTTATTATCCTTATGCCAGTTGAGAAGCCTCTTGAGGGGAAAGACAACAGCTTCCTTGTCTCTAATGTTTGACAATTTGCCATGGCAGTTTCCATACCAGGGAAATTCAAGGTGCTCAACTTGAGTTGCAAAATAAAAAACACAAGCTTAAAAAAATTAAGCCTTCTACTGGATCAATGACATGTAGAGAAACATTCCCCAAAGCCCTCTGCATGGGAACATACCTTTGATAAATGTTTGCAAAGATAAAGGGAGTTTTTATAATCTGATGAGATGGAAACAACCTGTGCTTATGTTTCACTTCAGTTGCTGAGAAATAACAAACCTCAGGCCTTATTTTTTTCCTTAAGAAATTGAACTTTGAAAATTCAGAGCTTTTAAAAGTATGCCAGCCCACTTTTCTTTGAATTTCCAAGTTCCCATAGCAGCACATATTTTATTTTCTTCTCCAATTTACTCGATTTTTCACCCACCAGTATCTGAGTTCAGTACACCTCTCAAAATGAAGGATTGTAGTTCTAAAAGCACATGCATTTTTCTTTGATCCTGAAAAACTCAGCTCCCCAAAGCAGTGATAATGATGGAACCCTATTTAGTGCCGTTTGTTTTTCATCATTTCAACAGCCTTCAACCTGAAACATGATAACAACTGCAACACTGATAAACCACCCTTATTTTAATCTGTTTTCTGTTAAAGTAGTTGCCAAGCACTGAGACAGATTTTTCTGAATATCTTCAAAAGGAAGAAAAAGAAAAGAGTATACAACCCTGTACTTCAGGTTGAGGCCAGCACAATTCAGCACATTTTTATGTTACAGAAAATTCCAGCAAAAAGGGAAGAGGCCAGCACTTTTAAATCAAGTATAACATTATGTTGGTTCCCATTATTGCCAGTCGTAAAATTAACTTTCTAGGTTACGTTCCATTGAGGACAACGATTTCACTAATGAGAATCAGAATACAAAGGAACTCTGTATTTGTTGTGACTTCTACAGCAAACCAAATTATTGCCAAGCTTCAGTCTTTTTTTAAAAAATACAATTTCAGTGAGTGATATACATTCTAGTATTTACAACTGCAAAGACTATGCAATTCATTAAGCACACCTACTAGGAAATTGTTATTACTTCAGTATTATCATTCATCCAGTTGCAACATTTGTTTTCAATTTCTATAAACATGATTGAGTTAGTCCCATGAGTTGAAATATGTTTAATGTCCCGTGATGCGATACGGTAGTAATGTGCAAAATGAAAAATTAAGAGGCATAAGGGGGCTATTTTGTGCTAAAATCCGTTCCTTGGATGTGTTTAAAAGTTGGCTTCTCTGATTAATCTGGTGGAGTTTCAGTGCTGACCTGGACTAATACTTCAACGATCTGGCAAAGAAAGACACTTTCATTAGGAAATGTCACAAGTCATTTAGTTGGGTGCAAGGATAGTACAATATGGACAAAAATTATAGTGAGCTTTTTATACAAATGTCAGCCTGTAACTTGACTGGGTATTATACTTTAGCTTAGCTATAATAATAATGCTATTTTATAAACCACAAGTATATAAAAATTGAACGAGAAAAGGACACCCATGAGAATGGCTCGAGTTTTATGACTGAGCCTTATAAATTCCGCAGGTGATCATCCTGATAAAACTGATGCGACACTGTTAAAGGCTGTTATTTTGAAACTTTTCTTTCATTCTTTATTAAAAATTAACATTGAACTCAATGTGCAACAATACTGGGTAGCTCTAGAAAATTTGGGGCCCTCTATTAAAATACTGACCTGTAAATAATTTGGTATTAAGTTCTCTAGCATCTCTTTTACCTAGAATGACCATAGGAGTTCTATGGATTCCTTAGACCTAAATTTTCATCTGCCTAAATTGCTTTTAGATATTATTATGCAATAAATAGTTTTAAAAGTATTTTTGAAGAAACTGCCATTGAATCACAGAATTCATATCTGTTATTGAGCACACACTACACACTTATTTCATGTAGGGGTTTTGGAGGGAAATTTGGCAGTATTCATTAAAGTTTCAAGTACACATACTCATTCACACAACACCTCCATTTGTAGAAGTCTGTTATGAAGATATAGGTATACATATGTACAGATGCTTTGATGCATTGCAGCATTCTTTGAAATAGCAAGATAATTGGGAAAAACAATTCTTATCACTAGGGAAATGGTTAAACCATAAGATATAGATGCCATGAATACTATGGAGCAGTTCAAAAGAATGAGGTATAAATACACATTAACAAAAAATGTGTCTAAGACATTGCTAATCTCAGCAATTTATTTTTATACACATTTATGTCAATGCACAGAAAATGAGGTGGAAAGACACAAATTTTAACAATATTTGCTTCTGAGAAGAGAATGGGAATTGGTACTGGTGGTGGTGGTGCAGCTTTCAATTTAGCTGAAGTGTTTGACTTTTTAAAAAAATAAGGACAACATAACTATATAATGATAGAAATTAAAAAGAAATGCAATAGAAAAAAATTAACATAATACAAATCATAATTAAAAATCAAGACAAACTTAAGGCTCCAAAAAAGAGACAAAGAAAATGGGACGCATTCTCTCTAGCTAGGGATAACTGCCTTGTCTAGAGATGGATTTCCAGGGGAGGGCGTTGGGGTGGCTTTTTTGCAGCAGGGACTTGCCCCTGCCATCCAGTGCTAGCTTCCAAGGAAGGAATAGGAGTCTTCATAGAGAAGAGAAAGCTTAGAGAGTTAGAATAAGGAAAATTTAGGGTCAGACAATCCAGAACCTTGATTACCTGAGAAAGAAAAAAAATCACTGTACATTTATTTGTGTGGCATCCTCTGACTATCAAAAGGAGTTTACACTTTGTCAACAGGGAAGAAGCAGAGAAGAGGAATAGAGCTGCTGCCTCTGACCAGATAAGGATCATTGTCTAGAATATGGAGAGGACAAGGGTGACTTCCCCAGGTCATATTTCCTCAGGGTAATTTGTTTTTTCATGATGGGTGAAGGGTACTTTCTTAAAAGGAATAAGTTGACAAAAAATTAAACTCACATGAGCCGAATCTGGTTTTCTTCATATATGTAGATACAAACAGACATCCTTCAAAGAATTCCGCATGAGCTTGGCTCCATCCCAGCATTATCTACCAGATTCCCTATTATTCTTAAAATGTGCTGCTCAAGGTAAATTGGAAGGTAATATGTTTAAATAAAGAATACCTGAATATGCCACAACAGGCCTCATTTTACAGATGCATTGAGGAGGTGGCTAGGCGAAGATAGAAACAAACTCAGCTGGCCCTAGTAATTGGTAGTGGATTTGAATCTTTAGAGAGATTCATGGAATGATGATATGGGAGTACAAGGAATTATATCATTTACCCAGGCTTTCTTTGTAAATGGGATATCAGTTCAATCCATATTCTAAGTTGTTTAGAACAATTCAAAACTACCTACATGGTGAAAGTCTGTACAACTATTATTACCCAGGCCTGCCATGTAAAGCTCCTCAGGTTTGTACTGCTCAATCCAAGTATGTACTCATCACATATTCCTTGCTACAATCTGCTCAGCCTTCACAGCACAATCGCCATGGGCAACAAATGCTATTACTTCTGAGTCAGGTTGAGCAGAGTAAAACAGAAGAGCCAATGGAAGGAAATGAACTTAATGGTTTTTGAAGCATACTCTAAATAGATCTTTATGTACATGGCCAGGAATTAACTAGCTATATTTATGTTAATTCTATCTCTTTTAGAATGTTTTGGCCTATGGATGACTTTAAGTAAGTGTGGTCTGTATGCATAAGGATGACTACTTAAATAAAGAAAAATAGAGTTGAGTGTATTTAGAATGATACACTAATCCTATCTGAGGATGAGAGAGGGTTTGCCTCTCCACTGGGGTAATACCAGAGGATAGAAAACACAGTCAAGAGACTGTGACACCAAAGAGATGAAAGTTAATATTAAAAAATTCAATACAATAATACAAAATGAGAGGTTCAACTTTTATGTATCAACCACCAGGCAATGTGCCTCTATGCACTGATGCATTGATATATCCAAGTGCTCTGAAAACACTCTCGGGGCAGTTTTCCTGGGATCTGCCCAGAGATTCTGATTTAGTGGATGGGAAGGTTAGGGGTCAGGAATGTGCATTGCCAACAAGTTCTGTAGTGATGCTGATGTCGTTGGTCTCTGGGCCACACTTTGGGTAACAAGGATAGAGAGGAGACCCCTAACCTTTTCATAAGTAAATGAGGGCAAATGGATGGGTCAAATATACTCATAATTATGTATATGTATATATCTATATTCATGTGTATATACATAGATAGATAATTAATGAAATATTGATCTCCCATTGATGTAGATTTTTGTCCTTATTGATTTAAAACTTCTATGGAAAGGGGAGACTGCAAAGCTGCTTTCAAAAATGTAAAGCTTGCTTTTTTTGGAAAGACCAAATATTATCTCCAGATACCTGCAAATATGCAGAATTATCTTGTAATAAAACTCAGATGCCAGATGCCAGAAGTCCACCTTGCAAGTTTTCTTTGTAAGAAACAACCCCAGATACCAGCAAATCAGATACCATGTAATAAGACCCAAAAGTATTTTTCCAAAGAGAGAAAGAAAAATATCCAAGCAATACAACCCTGATTGAAAAGACACAATACAAAGATAAGAGAACTATTTTTAAGCTTCATTTTATGACCAGGGGGCAAGCAAAATAGTTTGAAATAGAAAGTTTTCATGCTGATTACATGAAATCAAAACACACCCTTTTCAAAGGCATCCAAACATGTTTTTTAATGCTGTCAATTTTATGCCATGAGTTTTAGTGTTCTTTCAGTCTGGGAATATTTCAAAATACACTGGAGGTACAGCTGGGAAAACTCTGTGATACCCCTGTCCAGAGCTCAGCTATTAGGTTATAAAAATATTTTCACATTTCCTGCAGATGTCTAGATTCCTTTCTTTGCTAGTAGTTTTAATTCAGAACTCATTATTGACAGCTGTTCACTCTGATAGACCCTAATTGCTCTTTTACCAGACTCAGCTGTAAGCAGGGTGATTTCCTTTCCCATATAAGAGTATATTACATATAAACAGAGGGAGGAAAAAAAATACCAATTAACTAAATACGTGTGCATAAAATGAGGCATTAGGAGCTCTGATCAAGTAATGTCTCTAACTGTAATACAGGTCAAAGGAAATTACAGCACTTATAGTTTATATTATTAAATATAATTATGTGAAAATACTCATATGCACTAAAATATATAGATAAGTGGCAGCATCTGAAAGTTTACCCTTTTTATTAAGGGAAGTTATAAATGATTGTATCTGAGTAATAGGCAGAGTATTTAATCTGCTGAAGGATGAACTCAAGGCACTCTCTTTGACGTGAACTACATAATAGCTAGAATTTGAGATGCTAGCCATAACTGCCATCATGCAGGAGGAACCTGGGATCATTTTGCTGTGCGGGTAACATTTTCTCTGGAGAGAAGGGCTTCTGGGGACATACCAACTCTTCCTTCCAACCACTAACTTTGCTAAAAGAGGAATACAAATTCAGGGAATTCAAACCTATTTTCTCTGGAAGATTCTCTTCAAAGGCAATGCCTCATTTTCACAGCTCCCCAAGAGATGTGGGAACAGCTGGGCAATGTTCATTCCATCAAATGCCTCGCCAGCCTCACTCACGGAGTCTAGGCCAATTTTGGGACCCCAAGCTGCCTTCCTTAGTGGACTGGAACCCCCCAAAGAGGGGTAAACCAAGGGCTGGATTCAATGGAGGCCATATAAGCAGCAAGTATACTGTGTTTGAGAAGAGCAATAGCTTGTTTTATTTGCTCTCTCTCTGTTCCGGAAATGGAAGGAGCATGGTGATTAGGGATGAGCAAACTGCTCCTTAGTGAGGAACCCATTCAAGGAAAATGAACTTTTTCTTAACACCAGGGACACTATATGTGGCTTCCCTTTCTGGGGGCACTAAATGCATCTCTTTGCAAACTTAATCTACCTCATATAGGGAGGAAGATGTTGGGAATGGGATGCTTATTACTGACAATTCTTAGGGAAGCAGCATACATTTTCCTTAATATCATCCTCAATGCTAATTAGAATGCAAGCTTCAGCTTCAACATTTGCAAAAGCTGACATAACCAATATGAAATATCCTGCAGGCTTGGTGCCCACAAAATCTAGTTAATAGCCTACTCCCAACATCCCCCCAGTCCCCACTCCAAGTGAAAGTGGAAAACCATTTTAATCATCACTTAAGAATAATGCTATTACCTTTCATATTTTTTACCTACAGAGAAGATCATCATACCATTCAGAATTTTCCCATGGTTTTCCTCTTGGCATTGCAGTGGGTTGTGACACTTCTATTCCAGTGTTTGCTTATCTATCAAATATTTGAGTGCCTATTTCATGTGTGGCATAGTTCTAGGTGAGAGGGATGCAATGGGAAATTTGCAGATGCCATTTCTGAACTAATATCTCTAATAGTTGCAAGCATAGAGAAGAAATTCAGGTTTTGCCTGTGGAATTAAAGGCTGACCACACCTATAAAGCCCAATTTTTTTTGAAGGTTCACTTTTGACTTTTGATTAAAATAGTTTATAATTAAAAAATTGGCTGAGGTGATGAAACTATTTTATTTTCACAAAACAGACTCATGTAATAGTTCATGAAAGCATGACAGGAAATATGTCTCAGATGTGATGTACTTGCTTGGCAAATGGAAAGAGCATGGTGGGCTTTAGAGATTCAAAATCTGACTCTTCCACTTGCAAACTGTGTGGTATTATGTAATTTAGTTATTCCCATTGAATCTCCTGTTTTCTCGCCTATAAAATACAAACGCATTCTTTAAGGTTGCTGTGAGGCTATAGTAGGCAAAATGACTTTTAAATAACTTTCTCAAAAATATTAATTTCTTTATTCTCCATTTCATATTAATTGAGGACCTAGCGTTGAATGTCTTCATCCAACAGAATGAACATGCAACCTTTCTGTTTTTTCATGGTTTATAAATCAAGACTTACACTAATGAATTTATGAAACCAATATTCCCAATAATAAACCAGAGGCTGGTTTCTAGCCTCAGAATTAAAAAATTGAGTCAGATTTTGGACTTAGAAGGGACTTTAGAGATGATCTAATCCAGTGTTCTCAAAGTGTGGCCCTCTGACCATACTTTGCAGGAGGAACATCTGGGAACTTTGTAGAAATGTACATTTTTGAGGCCTCACCACTGACCTCCAGAATCAGAAACTCTGTGGGTGGGGCCAATCAACCTGCATTTTAACAAAGACCCCAGATGACCTTGATGTATGCTAAAATTAAGAGCCACCCTTCCAAGATAATCCCTTTATTTTTAAGGTGGAGAGTCTGAAGACCAGAGAACTGCTCATTAGGAGTAAAATCAGATCTCCCAACTTCTGGTGCAGAGCTTTGTGTCAAATTCTCTCTTCTTCCCCTTTCCCCAAGGAGCACTTACTGCTTATTGCATCATTTGGTCCTTTCATATGCATATGACAGCTATAGGCTTTTTCTTATTTGACTTCCATTAAATCAATATAACAAATTAACCTAAGCTTTCCTCTAAAAAGTCCTTGCCTGTTGCTCACTTCTCAAGGCTAGTGAACAAGCTCACTCCTAGGATGCCTGTGCTATTTTGTGGCCTTTGTTATTCCAAAACAACCAGTTATTTTTGTTAAATAACTTAATAAACTGACTAGATAAGGTTACAAAATGAAGGAGTTGCCCTTTCTGTGAAAAGTTGGCTGAATGCTTTGGAAAGATGTAATAAAAATGAGTCCTCTCAAAAACACACACGCATATACACAAACAACAAAAACCAAAAATTTACTGCTGAATTAGGTAAGGGTGAGCCAACTGTAAATTTCTAGAAAGAAAAAAAAGTGTAAAAACCTGGAAGAAATGGATACTTAGGTTGCTTCAAAAATATCATAAATTTCTTTTTCTATATTAGGTAACATTAAATCTGTTAATCACAAATTATACTCAAAGATAAATCTAAGTCCTAAGGTTAAAAACTGATGAATAGAATGCACACTTAAATATTGAAACTTACCAATTGTTCACATAACCTTTTTAGGGTTTACTGCTTTAACTGAGCCTTTTCCTAGCTGACCAAGTCTTAAATGAACACCCAGACAAGAAGGTTTCTTCTAAAGGATCTCAATTTTTAGATATCTTCATGGTTATTGTTAAAAGCAGTTTGAAAGCGAAGCCTTATTGTTTCGCCTCTGGGCTGCATAGCTTCATGCCCTGCACAGTTTAGTTTCAATAAATTTTATTGATTATATTTATTTATATATTGTATTGAGTGCTGCTGATTGATTACTCAGTTATATTTAGCATTTCATTGTCCTGTTTTAACAAGATGAGGCTAATTATCCAAGTTACAGGAAATATTCTTTTATAATAACACTTTTTAGATTCCTGAGAGAAATCCCAAGAAAAAAGAGTTCATGTTTAAATAAGTTTTGGCAATTCCCTCTTGGAGAGTCAGAATAGAAATTAATATTTTATAGGGTTGAGAAACCCTGCTCTAAAGAAACCAGTTTAAATTAGTTTAACCCATAATTGATTACTCCCTACTAGTATCTATTAACATAGTGCTCATTATGAGCACATACATTATGAGATATCTCAAGTTTTCTGAGTGCCTTGCCTGCTTATATTCAGACTATTTTTCTCTTTCCATAGGTCGCCTCTCATACTTTCAGAATTCCGAATGGGCATGAAAACCCTTTGTCATATTACGTACGCCAATAGTTGGTAAGGTCAGCATTTGGATTTGTAAAATTTGGGTTTGTAAAATTTGGATTTGTAAAATTGCTTTTTAAAATTTCTCTTTTCTTTCTTTAAGTCTAAATTCAGGTGGCAAAACATTTCTGAATATATTTCTTCTTTTCTAGATCAAAAGAAGCAAGCTTTCGCAGGGGGGCGTGAAGCACAGGATATTAAGTTACAAGGAGCAGTGGAGTCTACCATGAACCTAGCCTAAAATATTAACATTTAATTTAAAAAAATGGATTGCTGAATATAAAGAAAAGTCTGGAAGTCAAATTTTGCTTTTGGCCACAGTTTTGAGTGCAAGCGCTATAAAGAGGGAGGTGACTTTGTTACTCTGAAATCATTTTAGCTCTAAGACTCTAAAACTTCAGACTTAGGTAGATTAGAGCTGCTGCTGCAGATTACAGCAGCATAAGAGATGGAGTCCAGGGATACTCAACCTGGAGCTGAGAAAGTAGTAATGAGTGGCTTTTATATTAAATATGTCCATGGAAATCGAACATTTATCTGAGATAAGACTGCCCATGCTATTAAAATGTCACATGTTGAGTGGCAGTTATGAAATGAGTTTCTTTAAAACTGAGTAAATAAATTGCCATTGAACATTGAAATGCTGATAACTGAAGCTGGGGGATGGGTCATGGGGATTATTATACATTCTCTCTTCTTTTGTGTATGTTTGAAAATGTCCGAACTAAAAATGTTTAGGAAAAACAGCCTCTTTCCCTCCCTCTTAAAATAAAGCTATTTCTAAGCGCAGGCTCCCCAGTAGAGAAATGTAACAGAGGATCTTGTTTGAAGCATTAACCTAGTTTCAAAAGCTGAATTGGACCCCAGCTGCTTGTGTCATAGCCAAATTGTGACATAATAGAGCTTTAACATGAAACTGGACATAAGTTCTACTTGCTACAACTGCCCATATGTACATGCAGGCAGAAAGTTAAGCAAGAGGTACAAAGACCAATTTAGGAATTGCTGTAACTTTGTGCATTATAAATGCCACAAAGACTCACTCTAAAAATGACTTCCAGGCAGAATTATTATTTCAGATTTCAAAACTGTGTTTATTCCTAAGCCTTTAAGGAATATAAACTCAACAACAAAGGCATACATACTTAACTCTTATAATTGAGCTACACTTACAGAGGTTATTATTGAATTCTGGAAAAAGTTTAAGTAAGCATGTGGCTTTATTATTGTACCCTACAAATCATTAAGCTTGAGTTTAATTGAACCAAGATAACAAGAGAATTGAGGTTGTAGTACATCAGAGAAAAGAGACTGAAAACAAGGCCATTTTCAGACATAAAAGAAGAGGGATAATATGGTAAGCATAGGTTATAAAGGATTTTTACGGTTTGTAACAATATTGAGTATGGTTTTTCAAATGTAAATAATGAACATCAGTCCAGACTGAGCAAGACTCTCTGTCCAATTGACTGGAAATGGAGTCAGGTTGACTTTGACAAAGTGAGGGTTTTCTGAAGATATAGAACATGGATCAAAGTTTGGACTGAAGTTGAAGTTTCTATAAAACCAAAATTCCTCTTCCTCCTCATCATTGTAAATAAGCACAAGTAAGTACAAATTTTACCCAATTTTCCCATGTAGAGAAGATGCCTTTTCAAATAACCAGAATTCCCACCAACATAGATTGTTCACTTTCTTGGACTTCGCAAAGGTGAGTGATTTGCACAAGATCACACAATTTTAAGGAAATGCATCTCTTTATGTATTTAGATATATAATTGCCTGACGCTAAGTATGCAATGAAAAACATGGAATCCAGAGTTGATCTGATTAGCACACACTTAAAATAAAGGCTTTAAGATCCAGGAACTTCATTTTTTCACATTTTAAAGTTCTCTACCATGTATGAACTTATTTGGAAAGAGTTTGATTTTCACTAGGATCCCAGGAGTTGTGTGAAAAATGGCTCATTTTGCGAACATCTGTGGTCCTCTTCTGACCACATTAAAGAAAAACCGAACCACCCTGGGTCTTGATAACATTTAGAAGCTCAAATCTGAGACCTATGGAGGTTACCTGTTATATATATTTATCTTCAATATGTGTCTATGGAACTTTACACGAGCTCATTCTTAAAAGAGAATATAATTAAAAACAAACAAACACACAAACAAATCTCTATTCAGGCAAAAGAGAGGTCAAATCTTGCTCTAAGTTCCATCTCAGTGATGAGAGAGGGCTCTGCTTACTTAGTACTGATCTTTATGGCCAAAGACCATTCAGTGAGGTGAAAATTAGATAGAAAAAGACACTCCTACCCACATCTCTTATATATAAATCTGGGATAGTTATGGCCCCAAGAGGAAAAAACCAAAACAGGAAATGAAACCAGGTGGTAATGGCAATAGAAAATAAAATTAAAAAATCAGTTCTTTTGAAATAAATTTAATGGACTTTTCCTCTACTTTCTTAACAATTTCATAGATTGAAAAAAGAACCTGTATTTTGCAGTGGACTTAGAGGTTTTGCTCCTCTCATCCAGCCTGGTGCAGGAAATTCACATGGCACTTAGCCAGGCTAATGAGAGTAGAGCAATGAGAAGGAAGAGGCGAGATGAAGAAAGACTTCACAGGCAAATCAATGTCATATTCAGAGTCAAACTGAGGTGTGATAGGATAACATGCTCAGTAAAGAGTCTTAAGACTTTTTCTCGGTATGTTCTATGCTTCCAAAGAGCCTTTTTGTTTTCTTAATTTATCATCCTTTAGCTTGTCTTCAGCACTAAGACTGCTTAGGTATGCAGGCTTTACTTCAAAAGGAATTGTCTTCTGATTCTGGTGTCACTTCATACATTTCTGCAACAAGAAATTCTCTCAGCAGCTATACTTACTTTAGACACTCCAATGTGCCTTATTAATGCTACTTATCAAGGCAAATGGTTTAAAAATACTTACCAACATTTGTTTATTTATATGAACAATTTCAGAGTTTTGTAAAGCTAGACTTCGACATATAACAAACACTGTGTGTGTGTGTGAAAGAAATATAAATGATTCCAGCAGATGGCACGGTCAGAAGCAAAGGGTTTTGCAAGTGCAAGAAATAGCACAAATCCCAATTCAGACGACTGAATGGCTATAATTCTAACACATCTACAGTACAATAAAGAAGGTCATTTACATTATGTTAAGAAATAGAGGGGCAGATTCCTATCCTTTGGAAAAGTGTTACACAAAACAGGTATTTGAAACACAGGTTATCATTGGACAATATACGACACATGGCTTTTATTTTGTTCCAGCAGAAAATATAGACAGCTTCCTTTTTTTTCTTTGCTTCCAACTTCATTCAAAAGAAGAAGCAACAATAGCATCTGCTGGACGTAGCTGGGGCCTGAGATGTGGAAACTGTGGATGACGAGCCTCCCAGGCATAGGGACACTAAAAACCTCATGTTACAGCCGTGGCACAGCTGGCTCATGCTCCAGTGTGAGCAGCGGATACACAAGGCAGTCACTGGGAACCTGAACCAGAGCAGGGTGGCCGAGACAGCTTGTAAAGTAATTTTTAGTTGCCTTAAGGGGTTTCCACCAGGACAACTAAAGGCATGACTGCAAAGCTGGATGAGTTTATCTCTGACATTTTCTCCTCTCTCTCTGGCATGCCTCTCCCAACTTCCAACCCTACCCCCCTACTTACCTGGGCACCCAGTACTGTCAGGCTGCTCCCTGGAAACCCAATGGCCTGTCTTTCAGTCTTTCATGGTCCTGAAGATTATGACATTTAATTGGTTCTAAGGCTTCAAAATTACCTACTCTGATAACCACTGTAAGAAACATAACGCTTCCTCCCATTATACATACAGGTAGTTTCTGGTTGTTTTCTTAATACTCATGGAAACTATTAAGGGGATTCTTCAATCAAATTAATTTGAACCAATGTAAAAGGACCATAACACATGGGACCCACAGTCTGAAGACTTGAGTCCTTTGGGAAACTTGTCAACTTTTGAGGGTCTCAATTTATTTTCTCATTTCTGCAACTGAGAAAGAGAGAGAGAGAGAGGGAGAGGTGGGGCTGGGGGAGGTAGTCTGGGAGGCTTGAAACGTCCCTTAGTACATATTTCACTGTAAATGAATCATTCTTTTGGAATGTTTTTGAACTAATAAGCTTATTAACTTAATAAGTCTTGAATTTGAGTAAGATGTGGAGGAAATATTTTAGAAAAGGAATGAAGGAAAGGGTAAGGAATATAAGGTTTTTCCTATCACAGTAAGTAAGAGGCTATTTCAGCACAAAAACCAGATCACAATTCTGAAAGAAATTAAGTAGACTTTCTTCCATTTTCTTATTTTTTTTCATAGATTGACAAAAGAACTGCATTCTGGGGTGAGCTTGGAGGTTTTGGTGCCTCCATCTGTCCTTGGGAGGAAAATTCATATTCATTTAGTGAAGCTGATCAGAGTGGAAAAGGAGAGATTTTAGTTCAGCAATGTGGTAGATTAAATGAGGTCACAGATTATTTGCTACTCCTCCCATCAAGAGGTGGAATCTATTTCTTTGACCTTGGAATTCTGGCTGGTCCCTGATTTTCTGTGATCAAAATAATGCAATGGAACTGATACTTTGTGAATCCCAAGGCTTGGCACCAAAAGACTGTGAAGCTTTCTCTATTGTTCCCTCAGAACCCTGGGACCACCATATCAGGGTCAAAGACCCTGGACAGAGAGGGTGCTAGCCTTGCCAGTTCTTCCAGCTGACTGTGAAAGAGTGAGTTCAGGAAAGACCATCCGAAGTCCCCTCCAGTCAACCACGGAATTATGAGAAATAATAAACCCTTGTGGTTTTCAGCCACTAAGTTCTGGGTTGGTATTTGCAGGCAGCAATGGCTAGCTGATAGGTAACACCCTCCATTTCAGAATGGTCACTGACCCACAGGCACATTGATGGGCCAGAGAAAGAAGCACAGTTGAAACGTTTTTATACATAACTCAATGCTCAACGCCAAAGCAAACCAAACCAAACCAAACGAACAAATACAGAAAAAGAGACAGAAAAAGCATAGTTTCTCCTAATATTCATAATTATCATAATCCTCTCCTTTCAAATGTTAAAAGGAATTTGAGCAAGTAGCCTTTTTAGCTTTTATCATCAGAATGGAAGAATCATTTTTAATCCTGCTCTGCTCTATCTTTTCTATTCAACATTTTTGTTTTTAATCTGCTTAGATATATCATACACCAAAGATTTTAGGTGCACCACAGTGGGCTGATAAAAGTATTAACTGCTGCCTCTCCTCTGATGGAATGAACGATAGAGAAGGATTTTTGCAGGTTCTTTTTTTGCAGGAGGAGGTATAATGGAAAGAGACAGAAAATGAGAGGATGGTGGGAAAAAACAAACCAAACCAAACCAAAATGTGTTTAAATATCTCATGAGAAACTTACCTTCAGTAACATTCTGTGATTTAAAATAAAGTATGCTGAACCAGAAATATATATCCCCCAAAATCAAAGGGCAAGGGATTTCAGAAACCTGCAAGCTTGGGCGGGGAGCTAGACCTTATGATTCACTTTCCTTCCTTGCACCTCTGGATTTCATTTAACATTGAGAAAGGGGACAAGGCTAAATCATATGCCACTTAAGGTCATTCTTGGCACTGATTGTTTTGAATTGCTGGAATGGAAGAAATACTTAACAAGTATGAATACAAAGCAATGTGACTGATGCACCCTAGCAAAAAGACTAGCATTTATCAACCTTAAATTGTGGCCCTTAAAGGAAGCCACTTTGGAAGGCTGAAGATTTATTGCAGCAATCCTGCATGGTATGGTGCAAAAATATTTTTGGAACTTGTTTTTTTTGGCAGATTTTAGCTTCTTTTTGAATTCTTTCATCGGGTCAAATCTTTGTCTTTGAAGGTGGATTTAATTTTTTTTTCAAATGCCAAGAGACATCTAGAACCAACTCTTTGGTCTGTAAGTTGACAACCAAGGCAGGAAAAACTGTTAGATAATATTTCAAGTAACGAGCATGGTTCTCTGTATGCTTTTAAAAAGGATACAAAGGTTCTACAAATGTTTAAAATAAGGATGCCATTAAAACATTTCTCAAGGTGAAAGCTTTAAGGAAGGCTATCATTTGGGTGCATACATTCTGTCATAATCAAAAAAGAGTTTCATTAAGGCATAGCAGTGGTTCTCAGCTAGGGGCGTTTTGCACCAAATGGGACATTTAGTGATGTCGGAAGACATTTTTGGTTGTCACAATAGGATGAGGAAGGTGTTGCTACTGGCAACTGGTGGACAGAGGCCAGGAATGCTGCTAAACATTCTATGAGGGAAGCGGACTTGGCCCATTGGTTAGGGCATCCCCCTACCACATGGGAGGTCTGCAGTTCAAACCCTGGGCCTCCTTGACTCCGTGTGTAGCTGCCCATGTGTAGTGCTGATGCGTGCAAGGAGTGCCATGCCATGCAAGGGGTGTCCCCCGCGGAGGGGAGCCCCATGTGCAAGGAGTGCGCCCTGTAAGGAGAGCCGCCCAGCACCAAAGAAAGTGCAGCCTGCCCAGGAATGGTGCCGCCCACAAGGAGAGCTTACACAACAAGACGACGCAACAAAAAGAAAAACAGATTCCCATGCAGCTGATAAGGATAGAAGCAGTCACAGAAGAACACACAGTGAATGGACACAGAGAGCAGACAACAGGGAGGGGGGCAAGGGGAGAGAATTAAATAAAAAATAAATCTTTAAACAAAACAAAACATTCTATGACACATAGGACAGTCCCCCACAACAAAGAATTATACAGCCCAAATGTCAATAGTACTGATGGTAAGAAATTTTCCTTACAGAAATAGTCTGTTCTAATAAGCAAAGCATTTTTTTATTGCAATGAAATAATTATTTCAGTACTTAACGCATTTTTTAATGTATTCTGGTTGCTGCTCACCATCTAGGTTAATACACATACATTTTTTACTCTTCAAAATCATAAATTACATAGAACTCAAGCTCATGTTTCAGAAAATGTGACTATATTCTTTTTTAATATTATTAGAGTCAATTAAAGTAACCACCTATTTTTTAAGGGTAAAACACAATTATAGTAAAAATGTCAATAACAGCAAACATTTATTGACTTCTTTCTTTGGGGCAGGAAACTGGCCGGTCACTTTAGATGTATCATCTTGTTTTAACTTTATAAACTTTTATTTATAAAATACCACTATTATCCCACTCACTGATCAGGAAATTGAGGCTTAGAAATGTTAAGTAACTTGCCCAAGGTCATGGATATAACAAACAGTACAGCTGGGATTTGAGCTGTTGTAGTCTGATTCCAAATGCACAGATTTTACTACCATGTAATGCTGTACCCAAGGAATACTTGCCTCTGCTAAAACCATCTAAGTTTTGGGCTGGGGACAGTTCTGCTTTCATTTATATAAAATAAGGCAAGCACTTAAGGTATGTGCAAAGAGGAGAAGATTTAGAAAACATGGGTCCTTGTCTCCACTTACTACCCAGGTGTGCAGTCTTAAAGTCACTTAACATCTCAGAGTCTCAAGTTCTTCACCAGCAGAGTAAGGATAGTAAGTAAGAATTCACATTGACCACTTTCTTGTTGTAAGGATTAAATTAAATAAATGCTGGGGTGATGCTCTGAAAATGGTCACATACCTACCCAAATGCGAGCTGGCTGCTGCACATGGGCATGGACTATGAATAGGAAGGTGACAGTTTCTCAGCTGCCCTTGAAGAGATTTTCCTGATAGAGCCCTGAGAATTCAGGTCAGGTAGTTTCTTTTAATACTGGCCTCCCTTGCTCTCTCTAGCTTTTATATCTATAGCGCTTCTTTCCAAACGAATTTTCAATTTCATCAGACAGCGAGGGGGCTCCTCCTAGCACCCAAACACCTTCATTTTAAATTTTACAGACTACACTTACTAGGGCCATTGTACACTCCCTTTCAGTATTTTCTTTTGGTTCAATACTTTTAAACTATCTGAGTGGAGGTAAAGTAATTTTTCTCTGATAGGATAGTACTATTCAAAAATCGAGGATCCAGCCTCCTGTTTTGTATCATCAAGTTGTTTCATAAACTAAGAATGTGCTTTATATGCAGATATTGGTATATAAGAACAGAACTAGCCTAATTGGTTCCACATGGTGTAATTATTTCTCCTCACCTTAAAATGTTTCATAAATAAGGACATAATTTGGATATTCCACCCTTTTTTTATTCAGAGATGTTGGTATTTTTAGCAATCCAGTCTTTTATCAACAGTGGCTACCTCTCCTATTACTTCATTTACACATGAAAAGGAACCCCAGGCTTAAGAAAAAATGGGTCTATGCTTCACACTTGTCAGCATCTCAAAGCTATCACATGCTTTGGCAGTATTTGTGGTCTTTGATCTGAGAAGACATTTGAATGGAACACTGGGAGAAAGCGAATAGAATTTAGGAAGGATGGTTAAAAATGCATTAGACAAATTTCCATAGCACACATGACTTCTTTGGATAGCCAGATCTTTTATTTTTATACTCTTATGCAATGCTATCCAAAATCTCTTGACCTTGAAAAGGCTATTTTCTTCAATATTGAATTGGTTCTTAACGGTCCATGGTTATATTATAAGTAAGATTTAAGTAGTCTTGGTTATGTTCGCATGTGCAAAGTCAAAATTATGAAAATTGATCTTGGGAATCTCTCAAGCCCCAAACTATCATTTGATTTTTGCTGCACACCCTTAGTGGGACCCTCCTGTGACACTGATGCTTCCAAGATGTCAGTGGTCTATGACTGGCCTGTGGTTCCTATTCCTTCAAAAACAGTTTTGAAGACTGGTTTGAGTCTATGATGTAAAAGAGTTAAGTGATCCTTGGTGGTCTCTTTTAGTCTCCTTGGAACTGCTTCATGTAAAATATAATGCATGATCTCTATGAAAATCAATGTTTGATGAATAGATGAAAAGGTCTCCCCTTTAGTGTCTTTCGAAAATGAAATTTTATAAATAAGGAGAAAAAACATTGCATGTTCCTAACCATGCAATGAATAGTTATTTGTGAAGGGGTCATGGCAAATATCCACTTGACAATCATTTATTCAACAAATGGGTAGTAAGAAGATTAATGTAAGGAACTACGTGCTCTAGGTTGCCTGGCCCTAGAGACCAACATATTCTCCATTCTGTGGATTATTTGCTGCTCTTCAGCCCCTCTTCTGCTGTGCACATGGAGGGCATTTCACTTTTGAGTCTTCCCTGATTATCTGGTCAGATGGGCCTGTCCTTCCTTTCTAACTCCTGATCACGTTGCCATATTCTAGTATTTATTACACTCTTTCTGTATCAAATGTAATTACCAGCATGTGAGTCTCTTCTAACCTTTCTTTAATTATTCAAACACAGATAATATTTGCAGTTATTACCAAGTACTTAAGGTATACTCATTTAATCAACTAAACAAAGTATTTTACTTGTATGGAACATTAAGCACAGAGAGTTGATAGGTGGTTTGCCCAAGGCCAAAGTCCATGCCATGTTTACCTGCCATTATATCCAGTGCTGATTTGTTTTGTTGTAGAGACCACCTAGTTTCTTACACTTCTCTCATAATGGCCTTGCCACCCACAAGTGGCATGAACTCAGGTAAAAGTTGACTTTCCTGGCCTGTTTCTTCTTCTGTGAAATGGAAGAATAAGGTTCCTACCTCTGAAGATGATTGGGAGGAAAAAACAACACATGTAAAGCACTTAAATAGGGCCTCTCCAGTTGATAAATTATTTGATGTTGAATAAGGGGTCAATTGCCCTTGATTATTATCATAACTGAAAAACAGGGACCTAAAGTCTATCTCAAATCTTGGAATGGAAGGCATATGGGAAAAGACATAAAAGGTAGAAGAGTAGAAAAAGGAACTCAGGAACTAGGTATAAGTAAGAGAAAGGCAGTTTAAAATAATTAAAGGCTCATGAAAAATATAAAGAGATAAAAGCATAGTTTCTCATAGTTACAAAAAAGAAACAAAAACAGTCCAGCCTTGAAATTATCTTAGCATTTCTGTACAAGTTTCTAAAATGCCTTATGGGATCCACCTAATATTGATCAACTACAGTATAGGAACTGGAAGACAAATGTGCATAAGCCACAGCCATGCCCTCTAAGACCTCAATACATATATGATTGGTTCACACATAACAAAACAGTGTGAACCTGTTTTATAAGAACTCAGAGAAGAGAGTGTTTAATTCCTCCATGGGAAGAGGAATGGGAGTGAACTTTTAAAAAGGCTTACAATTTAAATGTCTATAGGATGAAGCAAGTCACGTAATTGGATGAGTTGAGATGTGTGTAAAAATAATAGGACGTGGGAGGTGGAAACTGGTCCACACATTTCCTACTTAAAAATATTCAAGTTCAAATAAAATAATATCACTATATATGTTTAAAAAATAAGAAAAGAACATCAACAAAAACACTTGCAGCCATTTTGCCATCTTTGTAATACACAAAGAATGTGCTATTTGAGCTGGATTTTGAAGCAAGGTTGAGCATCATCAGGTAGAGAAGAGGAATAGATGAAATTCTAGACAGAATAAATATCAAATGCTGAGAACCACAGATGATAGTACTTGGTAAGAGCAGGTGGCCTGAAAAAGTGAACAATGGGGTGGGAAAGGGGAGATCAGCCCAGATTGTACAGGGCCATGAACACAAGGCTAAGAAGTTGGGACTTTTATCTGGAAGGCATCAAAAACCACAGTATTACTTTCTGTGTCCTTAACAGCACCCTTTTAAGAGCTCAATAGTTTCTCAGACCTTTAAGAAAATAGTTTCTCAGATTTATTGTCATAAGTAAGTCTGAGAGCATTAAAATGTTCTCTGCCACTAAGAATAAATTCGATGGAATTACCACTATGGAATATACCTAAATTTTAAAAATCCATCCAATTAAATATTTGTAAATTTATAAATTTTTGGTTATTTAACCATTTGGTTATTTAACCAAATGATGGATAGCTTAGGCCATACAGATATCAAAAATCATATTGAAATTTTCTCTCTAAAGTTTTAAAAATACACACAGCTCTTAAACTCACACAATAATTAAGACACTGAGAATTGAACAATATTAAATACTTCTTTATATATTACACACTGTACTAAGCTCTATTACTTCATCCAATCCTTATAACATTTCTCCAGTCATGAATAAATAGAATTACCTCCATTTTACAGAGGAAGAAACAGAGATTATAAGAAATTAGGAAACACGCAAAGGAACATAGCCAGTAAGTGAGAGAGGCAGTCCGTTACCCAGTCTGTCTCTCGAGTGTGTCTCTTAACACTGATCGAAGCTAGGGTTGGTCTTTCCTACTGTGCCGAACCAGACATTCTCTTTTTCAGGAATGTTGCATCCCTAGCTTTCTCCTTGACCTTCCAGGCTCTTGTTTGTGTTTATGGCACTAGGCTATCTCCATCATTCTTTATTTTTATTTGTTGAAAGTACTCCTTTATTTATAACGGCCCCTTTTAGTCCTGGAACATTTATTACTAGATAGACCTGTAAGAGGAAGGTGTACTTTTCCTGCCCTTCACTATTTTTTTTCTACCAGCCTTCTCTTAAAACTTCCTCCAGTCTCGCAGGATCAGCTTGGCAAAAGGCTTGGGTTTACCTTGTGTTTGTCACTACTTCTTCATTATAAAGGGAAAAAACACCAAAACACACAAAATCTCCTAGTACATGCTAAGAGAAACCAGAGCCTGAAATAATGTTATTGACATTCCAGAGTATTTCGTGTGATTGGTTGAAACATGGCCATGGTAAGTGTGATCAGTACCCCTTTGTGAGTGGGCTATTGTGGCTTTTTGCATAGTTCGTTCCTTCTTAGAGATGATTTTTAAACTAGCATTTCTGGGATACTCCATGAATAATCATTATCCGGAATGACTTTGATCCATCACTCCCTCAGAAAGCCTGGAAACGTACTTAAGATTCAGGACGGGTTGGAATATGGCAATGGTGACACGGCCTCTCCGCAATGAAAAGGCAAAGATTTCTTACCAAATATATGAAATTGCTTATGGGTGAACACAGGTTATTTCACAGAGCTTGGTTTGTGCTGCATCTTTCCCTCTCTGTTTCAAAGCTGCTAACAAATTTTTTCCACCAATTTACCTACTCTTCTGTTGTTTGTTTCAATAAACAATCTTCTTACAGCTTCTGGAGACCCTCCAGCACAGCCCTTCTAAACGTCAGCAGCCATTAGCTCTGCACATTCATCTTTGTTTCCTATTTCTCCTGAGTAGTCTGTAGCTCTTAGAGGCGAGCCCAGGTGGCTTAATATAGGTTCCTGCATGCCTGTGCTCCTGTCTTTGTGTGTGTGTATGCTCACAAAATAAGGTTTTATAGCTCTCTTATCTTTCCTCCTTGCTTGCAAATCTCTGGATCCCTCAAAGTGCCTGGTGTAAAGCCTCCCATCTTGCTTATCAATATAGGGAATTTGCATTTTTGCCATTAGGCATATGACAGCAACATTTTTTTTTTTCAGTGAGCCCAAACTGCCAGCTTCTCTATCTTGTTCCCTTTGGAAAACATTTCGAATGTGATCGTTATAATCAAATTCAGTTCACGCCAAGCAGGGGCTTTCTGTAACCAGTCACACTGCTTCTTTGAGGCCTGACAAGAAATGTGTACAACAGAATCCAGACACTGTTCAAACTAGTGTCTGATCAGAAACCATCAGGCAGGAGCACCAGGAATCTGCTTTCTTGATGCAAAAACATTTGCTCAAATTAATAAAAATAAAGTCTAGAGATTTAGAATCATGCAGAAAACTGCAACCCAGTGACCAGTCCTCCAAGGCTCTGTCCTGGTGACAGGGGAGCAAGACCTTCTTTAGCCGACAAGAGGGCCATGTGCTCTGCCAACTTTTTAGCCATCAGGCCTTGAACCAAGCCCCACAGCCTCTCATTCCCTCTCCTATTGGTCCTCCATACTATTGTTAGGAACATCAAACAAAATAAAGCCTGGAGAGTGCTTTGTAATTTCTGAAATATTATATAAATACAAGGTAACGTGATTATTAGATTTCATTGGGAAAAAATGCTGGAAAAGAGAAATAAAACATCTTGTTTGGAATATGTGAGACCATTGTTTAAGAAATTTTATTGTTTTTATTCCAATTCACCCATTATACCTCTCTTCTTGCAAAAATAAAGAGGGTTCGTTCTTTCTTATCCTTTGCCCCATTCTTAGGACCTCCAGTATTATTCTGTAGTATAAATGGGGTGTGAAAGACTGCTCTGCTATGGAGTCATGTAGTTGTTTATGACTGATATTTTCTTACCTTTATCATATTTCTACACTCCAATTTTACTTTTTGTACAAGAAGTCGTATTCTGTTATATTTGAATTACTTGGGTTACAAGGCACCATTGTGAATTTACACAAACTAGATACTTACTTCACAGTAATAGAACCTGAATATCTTGAGTAGCCCTTTAGTAACGATATTTGAGAATAACTCTGACAGATGGAAGAAATCAGTTTAATATTAAAAAGGTATGAGCACTTACACATAGTAGAATCTGATGGGGATGGTAGAGAATGTTAGAATTAAACAAAAAATAAAAATTATATAACATTTTAGTAGAAGTATAGGCTCACTATCTCCAAGTACATAAAACACTTTTTAAAAAATTATGTCTTTGCCTAGACTTTATTAAAAAATTTTAGTGGAATATATTAGCTATATGTGACTGGATAGAGGTAATGTGCAGAAGGCATCTTTAAGAACTAAGCCATTCTTCCTGAAGGCCTATATCCTTACAATATTATTTTTATTAACACAATTTTTCCCCCAATAAATAGTAAAAAGGTTGTTTTATCCTTTTCAGCCAAAGGGCTTGTCAAACAATTCACATATTTTTAAAGAATACTCCTTCCCTTTTGGAGATGAAACTTGATCCTAATTACAAGGTTAATTCTCGGTTCTTTTTTGTTTTATATATTTGCTGGGGATGGACTCATGTCCCCCTCAAAGGTTTATTCATGTCCTAGACTCTGACCCTGTGGGTGTGAACCACTTATAAAGAGGACCTGTGAAGATGTTATTAGTTAGGGTGCACCCAAATTGGATGATGGGGGGCCTTCATCCAACGTGGATAATGTCCTTTTATGCAAAGCAAATTAGACACAGAAGTCACTGGAAGCCGGAAGAGTAAGGAGAAAGCGCCACGATGTGCATTGCCATGTGAACAGAAAAGTCAAGGACCAAGGATTGTCAGCCAGCCAGAACATATGTTATCTTGAGAGGAAGCGAGCCTTCTAGCCTCTGAAACTGCAAACCAATAAATTTGTGTTGTTAAGCCAATCCATTGTAGGGTATTTGTTTTAGCAGCCGGGAAATGAAAACAATATTTATGGCCATAAACACAATTAATTATGTGTTTACCTATTAGCTTATTTTCATCCCAAACTGAGAATAGCAATGGATCATAGGTGTGTATTGTCTCCCGGGGACCCTGATTATTCATCTACATAAAATCCTTCCTACTGAAAAAGATCATCCATATCATTTAGGAGGGTATTTACTGTCCCAGAGCATCAAGAAGTTACAAAGAGAACATCCAGTTAGGAACAATTTAGCTTTCTCTTTCCCCACAAATTCCCCGACAAGCAAACCAAAAGCTCTCCACGGTCCTTACCTGCAGTGCACAACCATTGGCCCTGCATCCGGGGGGTTACAGGTTTTGACTCTCCTTAAGAAAGCTAGGAAAGGTGTAGGATGTTCTGGAACACCATGATCAGGCCAGGCCGTGAACTGGAATTGTCTCACTTCTCTCTTCTCACTTGAACCATTCTGTAGAGTAGGAACATTGGCTGAAAGTCTGCTTTCCTAGCCTCAGTTTCAAATGATGAATAAAGAAGAAGGGGTAACACTGAAATGTGCTATCTTAATTCCTTCCCTACACTATATCCTCTGGGAAGGTACATTCTTTGGAGATATAAACCAAAGTTATTTGTAAATGACAACTATTTGCTTCGGAAGAGAAAATTCTTAGAGGAGAAGGATTGCATTTTTAGGTTTAACTATCAGGAGGGTTCCTATTCCATGGAACTAGTTCTTCTTCATCTATTCCTCATTTGCTAAAACGTTCATTCAGAGCAAGAGTTCCCTATTTACTTGTAAATTGTCAGGTGGAGAAAAATGGTTGAGCCATAATGGAAGAATTATTTCATTCTTCGCTGTTGCCAGTGGGATCAAGATTTAATTGCAACCTTAAGAGACTTGATTCCTCAAAAGCAACTTTCTTAAGTAATGGAGAGAGAAGAAGGAAGGGGGATAAAAGAGAAAAGCCAACCTTGTAAAGTGCAAATGTTCGGACACAATACGTGGCCAGCTCCACAGTGTCAAGCAGTGTCACTTGGACCAGGCCGTGGGTTTCTGTGCCTCTGCTAGGCCAATACTGGTCACACTTCACCTAGAAGAAACAAGTGACACATTCAAGGCAGATGCTCATCAATTTCTCTGTTAGCTTTACTTTCAGTTGCTGTTGAAGGAAAACAGCTTTTCTGCATTTCATTTTATGTTGATCTTTTTCTGGCATGCATTCTTGTTATCCCAATATATGTAAATTATTGTTCTGATGCCAATATAAACCACATTTTTCAAACTGGTAGGAATACTAAGCAGTAACAGATTCAATTTTCCTGGATAAAAATAAGTTGCAGACTGTTGCTAAGTAAAATAAGGAGAGAGGTATTTGAAACTTCAGAGTACTTGAAAAGAAAACACAAATTTGTTCCGGGATAGACCTTATGAATCGCATCAGGAAAGATTATGCTTAAGCATTTAAACAATACGGTGAGAGAGAGTTAGTGCTCATCCATCAAGATCTAAAAGGCACAAGTGATTCCATCCTGAGCTATCAGAGTTTCCAAATATACATGCTTAAAGTAGAAATAATTTGTAGATCTGTCAAAGCATAATGAACAACATAAGCATGCATTTTAAAAAATGCAAGATAAATGGTAATTGTATCCAAAACAAATTAAGGTTGTAAAGTGGGGGGGGGGGGGAAGGGTTGTCTATTCTATAAAAACTGCTCAGAGGGCCATTAAACTAGCAGTGCCAAGTTTAAATAATTTAAAATTGAATCCTTTAAGATGAATAATCGACCCATTTATATGTAGTGTTGAGGAAAAGCACATAAAAGGTACTCAACCCAATTAGTCTAATATGCAACAAAGAACAGTTCCAAGACTACAGTAAACCTCAAACTTACTGAATTGTGTGCATTGGACATTAAAGAGCAAAGTGAAAAATGACAAACAGCACAGTAATTTCTAGTAAGGCCATATCTCAGATTAAAAGAAAAATGGGAGTAATTCTTAACTGAGACCAACTGAAAAACATTTCTTTAGGCAAAGAAAAGAAATCTAGTGTGATTTTATATTAGGAAGCATATCTTCTACGTGAAACAGAAGGTATTGAAGGTCACAAGTTCTGGATTAAAAAAGGCAATAAGGCATTGTTATCACAGACACTAGAAATTTTTAGTCCAGCAAAGAGAATTACTAGATAATTATTTGCTTACATGCTAAATATAAATATTAGTAGAATTGTATGAAGAATGTAATTTTATGTTTCATAGCTATAGGATCAGGTTTTTCCTAATCAGATACTAGGCCTGCTAAAAAGGAAGAGGTTTTATCCTCTACACAATTTCCTAGACTAGAAAAAGGAGAAAAACACTTTAATGTACTGTTGTATATAACAGGCCATAAATTGAACTCATAAGGTTTGACTTTGTGCCTTTATTTAAATTGAGACCACACAAATCTTATTTTATGAAAAATAAAGTGGTTCATAGTAAAATGGAAATAGGATGAATACTTTGCATGTTTCCTAAGAGCATAAAATATTCCTGTTTTATATTGCTATCATATGCTGTAATTTAAAAAAAAAAACACAACAACACAAAGGAAAAACAATACTTTAAGGAGAATATTGGTATAGCATCAACAGGGTTGAGTACCTCTGTAAGTTCTTCGGGCAGCCATTAAAACCCAGGTTATTCATATCTTAAACACTTAGTGAAGGCTCCTACCTAGACAGAGCCAACACTACTTAAGTAGCCACAATTCAGAGGGAAGAGAATCACTAAAATCAGGCCCAAAGGCTTCATAATAAACCATGAAATAGACACTGCAGAAATAGCTGCAAAGGACAAAAGTAACTTTGGAGGCCTCATATTGCAACATTCGACAGCTTGTTGAGTTAAAGAATCAGGAGGAAGACAAACTCACTGTTTAACAATTTCAGACAGATTGTAACCCTTTCCAATCAAAACCAACTGATGGAATCCCACCAAGACAAATATCAGGCAGAAGGGCACAAAAACAGCAAGTTATTACAAAACAATGATCTAATATATAAGGTCTGAAGCATGTGCTGAACCTAATTCAATGCAATTAGATTTCAAAGTTGAGAATTAGTTACCCTCTGACCTTTTGGTGAGGTAAAGACAAAGGAAATGAAGTAAAGAACGGGAATGACTTCTCCCCAAATCACTCCATTAGTGATTTACATCTAAAAAATCCATTCCATTCCTAAGTGTAGTAAAAACTGAAAGTATGTTAATTTCTCTCATACTTCTATTAATAACTTTGGAAACTGCAATAATTGGTTTGGTTAGAGTCTGAACCCTCTAGAAAAAAATACCACAAAGAGTTACAATGAGAAGTAAAATGTGAACATTTCTAGCTATAGGAAGAAAAAGAACCGTTTTTGTACTCAAAAAAATTTATGCAATTTAATTTTATTCTTTTTTAAAAAGTGCTTTAAAATGTTTCAAACAACTGCAAAAATTGGAAGCAATTTTTAAAAGCAAATAAATTTAAACTTTGCTGTTTTCTCTCAGGAAATATTTCTCAAAGGGAGCTTACAAAAAATAATATCCTAATTATGTAATTTATGAGACCATGTATGCACATGGTCTCAGAGGAGGGATCAGCAGGTTTCCCTGAGTTTAACTGAACACACTCTTCTTTCCAGTACCTCAAAATGTCCTCATTCTCTGAGGAGTCTTTACAGCATTCATTTGATGTCTGGGAGCTAAATTTAAGGGCTTAGATCTACAGACAAGTTTTGCTTTTAAGTCTTTCAATTTCAGCCATACGCGAAACAATTTCTGATTTCAACAGTGGAGAGCAAATCTGAAGTATAGTGAGGGGAAAAAAAGATGAGGGAAAACAATTGAAATGATACTTTTTTCCTAATTAGTCAATGCAAATGAACAAGCTCCATTTTCCTCCCTTTCCTTCTTTCCCTGCCCCTACTTTTTTTCCTGGGAGAAAATCTCATAAGGAATTTCTAGATAGAATTACTGTTTATTAGGTTTCCTACATAAAAGGTAAGTGTGAGTTGAGCTTAGGCAGCTGCCCTTTGAGTATGTAAGTACTAGAAGGCAGGAACTACTGAATACAACACTGAGTTTTGCTTTTCCTGTTTGATGTTGAAGAGAATACAAATGGCCTTCAGGATTGAGTGGCGGTCAGATAGAGTATGACTGAACCATCAGCAAGCTGCTGCTTTATTTCCATGACCTAAGCCTAGCTACCTCATCAATAAATTGGGAAGATTATCTCTGGCATTACAGGGCTATTGTACGGATAAAAAAAATTATGTATCTGAAACAATTAACTCAATATCAGGCATTCAACAAGTATTAGCTATTAATAATTATCAGTTAGATTGTATTTTGAGTTTTTGTTGTTATAAACTATGTAAATCATTTCATTTGTGAAAAAACACAACATGCTACTTATTTTAACACATGTATTTAGACCTTCCTATGTACCAGGCCAGGTGTTAGCAGCTGCAGGATAGTGCAGTGAAATGCCCTACTCACAACCCATCAGCCTTAGCCAACAAATTTGGAGATGTGTTTCGAAATCCTGGTTCTTCAAATAGGTAGTTGTGAGATTCCAAACAATTTAATCTACCTGGACCACAGTCTGTTATGAGAAAGAAAGGCGTCAGATGCTGAGGATACAAAAGGAGAGCAGTGCAGCCTGCTATCCAGGATATGGTTTAGAAACATCGCCCAGTAACTTTACTTAAGCCCAAATTGAATGACAGTTCATTTTGGCTGAATTTTGAAGAGGTATTTCTTTTAATTATCCCAAAGCGATTACCCTCATGTGGTAAGGTTTCATTTCTCCATAGTTATGGAAAGGACAGGTTGAGCAAGGCTTAATTTCTGCTACGGATTTTAATTTATTTTAGCTCTTTCATGGCAAACAATCAAAAGCAACTCCTTGAATAATAAAACATGTTTGATATATTTAAAAGAAAAACTTGTCATTGGAAATCTCTCATAGAAGTTGATCCAGTAGGTCTGCTAAATGCTTTGGGGAAATGCTTTTGTTCTAGTTCCATTTTTACTATTACACAGCTCATGTTGGAAGTGCCTGGCATATAATAGGCACTTAACAAGAGGCAGCCAAATTTCATGATCAATTGTACTGTGGCCTAGGTTGTCTTATTTTCAGATTGCTTAAAACTTTCTGAAGACAAAACCTTAGTTCCATTAAAGAAAGAATATTTGTGGAGCATGGCAGCATGACAAGCATCGAAATTCCTATCATAAGAAACCAATACCTCTAACGGTTTCCACCATCACTGAAATAAAAAGCATTTGCCAATGGTACCTTGAAAAGGTTGTGTAGAGCCACATTACAATGCCAAAGAAGGACTTAGAATAGGGCAATAAATGATACATGGTAAACTGGGGCATAAATTCACAGCATTTGCTAAAAGGGACTGGAAATAAATATCTAGAAAGTTTGGGTAGAGTGGTTGCTCAAAGAGTCAGCATAATTCTGTAAAGAATGGACAATAAGTATGCTAAACATTAGATAACTGAAAGCAAAGTTACTAACTAAAGTTGGTAAGAGCTAAATGCTAATACTCAATTATTAATACCCAATAGTTATTGATAAGGGAGACTGCAACAAAAAAAAGTTTTAGATAAAGGCTAGGATATATTTTCCTGGAAAATTATCTACGTTTCCTGGAAAAGCATCTACCACTTTTCAAAAAAATTTTCCAGAAAAATTATATGTTGAACTATTTATTTATACAGGTTATAATATCTCTTCTGGCAGTTTTTAAGACCAGATTTAATATTTGATTATCCACAACAAGGACAAAAATCGCCTCAATGATTCTATTCTCTTTCAGCAACAGTTTCATTCTCTGCACTCAACTAATATTTGGCCACATCTATTCCCAAAATGGTAAAACAGTCTGGTTGGCATATTTCCCCTTTTCATTTTACCTTTGCTGAGCTCCATTTGGTAGAGGAATCAAGAGGCAATGGAATACCTGAATGATAGTGACAGGAAAGCATTGCCCTCTAGTCAGCAATAGCTTTTCTTTATATAAACCACCACCCTCCAAAAAGAGAGAAAATATTATTCTCTAAATAAGCTGACTGATAACTCATAAAACTGTTCACCAACTCATCGAACCATTCTACGTATTCTAAATCATTTATTAATTAACAAATTGTTGAAATACCTTTTTGTTTGATGTGTCTGCCAGAAGTTGACATAGGGAGCCACATCAAACATTTATAAAAACGTCCATGAAATCGATGGTCATTGTATCTCAGGTTTCTGGCACTTTGCTATAAGCAGAAGATAACTGAGTGCGCTGCCACTTTGTCATGGCCAGGAAGCACTGGCACAGCAGCTCTCCCCACATGGTCTGGACCTTTAGAGATGGCATATCGGCCTCCATCGCACCTGAGTAGCACTGGACACCTGAGCTGGCCCCGTTTCTGTCATGGACTATCCAGGTGCCGCCTATGGCCAGCAACATGGCCAGCGTCACTGCCTCTGAGCAATATCATTAGTTGACTTACAGTTTCAACAGGAAGAAAATTTCTGTGTACCAACCGGTATTGATGCATTTCAGTATTTCAACAACCTGCACTACTTATCGGTGAACGTCAGTCTTGCCTGACAATCTGCTGGTAGGGGACAGAGAAAAAAACATAATGCTGGACCCTAAACACCTGAGAGAGTATGGATTTATTCACAGTTCTTAGAACCTCAGAAGTCACCTACCTCAGATGGAGTGCAATAGACAAGAGTGTGGAGAATGGGGGTGGGGGGGCTGCAAAACATCACCTGAAGCAAGGATGCCTCTCCTACTCCCGGTCCAGTTCTTCCCTTAGACCACAAGGCCTCTAATTAGGTTTAACAGGAACGCTCTGAGCCAGAATCTGTAGGCTGCCATTCTAAATAGAGGAGGTGAGGTGAAGAATTAAGGTAGAAAATCTGGGCAGGAAAGAAGCTAACAAGAAATCGGTGGGATTCTTTCTGTTTTATCTGACTCTGTGCCTGCTGACAAGAGAAAACCAAGAGCGTGGAACTTGCTAGATAAGGACCCAAACATCCTTTAGGCTGCCAACATGTGCATCATTCTTTTTGTTGCCAGTGTCCTATTTACATTAAGTATCTACCACTTCTCAAAAACAATCCCATACATCATGCAGCCTCCAAAGGCAATGTTTTGTGCTGCCATTCCTAAAGTTGCTTAAGGAAAAAGCAGTTTCTGTTGCCCTACATAGGCAGTGCTTTAGGCTGCAGTTTGAGAAATGGAATGTCCAAGGCCGCTGGTGCTTCCAGTTCTATTCGGTGAAGGACATGGACCTGGCATTTGGAAAGCATTTGCTCTCCCATTAAACTTACTGAACCTTGACAAACCAGAGGGACCAAGAATTAGTCTGCCACTGGCCAAGGGTGGGCCTTCCAAAACCGATAACAACAATGAAAACAATATCAATGCCATTAATGATCTTAAATGGGATTCTGCCAACTTTTAACATAAATAGACCTTGCAACCTGAAAAAAAAACTTCACCCTTTGTTTTACAAGAAAACAAGAATACTTTTGGCCAGAATCTCCTTTGTTGCTGCTTCTTGCCAAGAATTGCCCTCTTAGTCACACAAACAATAGTGAACACACCAGCTCGCCTTCCCATGCTATTGGGGGAAGTTAACCAAGCTGACGTTGTGGGACTAGGGAGAAATAGAAGGAGGGGGCGGTCATTAGGTCAGAAATGCTCTGCAGACCAAATGGTGAGTCTCTGTGCTCTAATCACCAAAACGGCCAACGCAGTATAGTTAACATCAGCCCTGGGCCCTTTGGCCTCAGCAGCATCTAACTTCCATTCATATAGCACAAATAGTGAATGACAGGGAATAGGAATTTTCCCATTCTCTCTCACCTAAGATACAACTAAAGTTATGATGCGCTAAACATTTGATCGACTGTAGGTACAGGTTGACATAATTCTATATTTGGGGACAGAATGTAGGACTCAGATAGTCTGGAAACCAAGTACAGAATTCCTTACTTCTAGCACTATACTTTCTCTGTTAATGTGGCCCACACTGGGTGATATTTCAAATCACCCATTTGTGGGTGTCAAAATTTCACTCCCCATGCCCAACATTTACAATAGTAAGTTCAGCCATGATAATAGCTTTTTAAATGACTCAACCCCCAATATAAAGCTTGCAAGACAACATAAGCAACAATATGTCTCAACCTTCCGCAGTGATTGAAGGCAGGCTGGTGAGGACAAGCGAAAGTCAGATACCTGCTAAGCCTGTTTAAGCCATTTCAGTCTAACACTAACCAGAGCTGCATACACTTTAAAAAGCGTGAGGTTGACACATTCCCTCTGTAGAAGAGAAATAGCCAGAAGCAGATAGATGGAGGGAAAAAATAAAGTAGACAATCACCCTCTAAATAATAGTGCTTACTGAGCCAGGAATCACCTTGGCAAACACTGCCTTGGAAACAGATTCAAGTGGAGCTCCTATTCTTCAAGTGAGGATGCCAGCCATGTGCCCCAGGTCACCACAAATAACACCCTTGGAGTCAAAATCCCAGCTGTATACATTTTACTCTTCTACTAGTGCATCATTTTTTCCAAACTTTTTCCTCCTTCCATGTGGTTGCCCAGACCAATTCATGTGCTTATTGGCATGTTATGAAACATGGAAACAATTAGAGACCACATTCTAGGGCCCAGGAATGACTTGCTACAGAATCAATGAACTACGCAGAACTTGAGAGGATTTGGCAGTTAAAATGGAAACTGTAGGGGAAAAAACCCACTGACAGCATCTCATATCCCACAGTACATTTTACGACAGCTTTCAATTGATCTGTATATTTTCAGGCAGCAAATATACTTTACCTACAAAATCTCCAGTTTCTAGCCTTATTTTATTTGTTTCCTTATATACCCTAATGAAACTCATAAGAAAATTTCGACTTACACTTTTCTATTCAGAAAACTATGGAAACTATAGAATATTATGCAAATAATATTAAGTTTGGGGTTCTTTTCCAAGGCCTTATTTGAGGGGAGTGATGGCATTTTGCAACTCAAAGAGCCTAAGTTTTCAAATGACCAACCTATGTTTTCAATCTCAAGTTACACTGGTACCAGGTTTCCTTAGTCATTCAAATGCTAAGAATGGGCTGTTCTATAAAAAAAATGGTCCAGGGAAACTTCCAACACATGCTAATAAATCTAACAGATTTTGTCTGAGTGAGCTTCTTGAACTTTATCTAACTCAGCAAAGGCCATAAGCACAGCTGACAAACAATAGGCATGGGAGTCAGCTAGGCCAAAGCAAAATAGAATGCTTGAAAATAGAAAAGACGGATTCTCCAGGGTAAATTTTCTAGCATCATAAAGTAAATAAGAATGGGGGGATGAGGAGGGTGCAAAACAGAACCAATCGGAAATGTGGTGTGTCAGGAATATATTAGTATCACTACCTGCAACCCATGTCTACTGTTTTTATATTGTACTGCTCCAAGAAATGGTTGCAGGGAAAGCAGCAACAAGAATACTCTCTTTTGGTCTATTTGCAGATGAGTTAGCAAGTTCCCTGTACCAGGGCCTCCAATCTGGAGCCTTGGTCATGGGAGAAGGCAAGTACAAAAGAATCCCATGTTCTCAGCTCTACATTCCCTTTGACAAAAACATGTACCATGGGTGTGTTACACTGGGAACTGTGGGTGAACTACCCATGTATATGACACTGTGAGGTTGGTGGTATATGACTTTGTGAAGTCGGACAGAATTCACAGTTGACCATGGAGAAACAAACTGATTTCATTTCGGGACAAAAATGGAATTATTTGGAGGCCAGCATTAGGGGAAACAATTTGTAATGAGTAAAGCTGCCAGCTTCTTGGTATTTTACAATAGTTAAGACTCACTGAGCTACCCTGCTACATCTCCATAACCTATCTGTAGTGATTTGAAGTTGGATATACCTCCAGAAAAACATGTTCTTAAATTTAACCCATTCCTATGGGTGTGAATCCATTGTAAGTAGGAATTTTACATGAAGCTACTTCAGTTAAGATGTGACCTACCTCATTCAGGATGGATCTTAATCTTATTACTGTAGTCTTTCATAAACAGAATGAGTAGAGAGAGAGAGAAAGCCACAGAAGCAAGAAGCTGAAAGCAATGAAACCCAGAAGAGAAGGAAGAGACCAGAAGATGCTGCCATGTGCCTTGACATGTGGCAGAGAAGCCAAGGATCGCTGGCAGCTGGTCTTCTGGAAGAAAGCATTGCCTTGATGATGCCTTGATTTGGACATTTTCTCAGCCTCAAACTGTAAGCTAACAAATTCCCACTGTTTAAGCCAACCGATTTCATGATATTTGCTTTACGCAGCCTGGGAGACTAAAATACTTCCTATGTAGTTCAAAAAGGAAAAATGAGACTTCAAGGGGTTGTGTAACTTGCTCAGTGACATACAGCTGATAAGCACTAGAGTGAAGATGTGAACGCAGACATTTTGACTGCAAAGCACCCCTAACTGGAACTTTGTCATATAGATTCTCATCTATCTGGTGTCACCACATGATCCTGTGTATAATCATGCTGTCTTCCTTTCCTTCTTTTCTCTCTTTCATACCCCAAATCTATAGGCAGAAGGTATTCCCAAATTCTTCAAATATACACAAGTGCTAACACACACACACACACCCTTTTTTCATATACTCAGGGGATGAATACTATTTCAAGAACCTGAGCCTTACTCTAAATAGCGAAGTTTCAGGCTTCAGTCCTTGGAGAGGTGATTTGTTTAAACTACCTGGGCCACCTCCCTTTATGAAGGAGACTCCAGGTGGTCTCCCAGAAGTGCCGTCTAGTTCAGATGTCTGTTTTGAAGTCAGCTGCTGGGAACTGAGAATTCACTGCTTCTCCAGGTCAGCCCACAGAACCACAAAGTTCCTAAAGCATGGAGTTATTATTTTAGTAACAAGTAACCACACTTTATAACATTGTTTATGTAGTGAAAGTCAAAACAAGTTCTCTCTTCTGAGATCCAGGAATGCCTCCCCTTTTTCCCTACTACTTTACGTGAAAGAGCTATGGCAGAGGGAAGGAGTGAGGTGGGAATATTTAAGGGTCGTAGATCAAAGAGCGGGAGAGATATTTTGGGGGCACAAGTGATTTGTTAAATGTCTTCATTGCATTAGGTCATTTATTACCAAGTGTTCTAGATTGAGGAACAAAGGGTTTGTGGGCCTTGGGGGTCAGGGCTCCCTGCTGATTGCTGCTCATTTGTATTGCCAGATTGATGACGACTGGGACCCAGATGCCTATTGGCTTATACAGGTCATCTCAAGTTTGAGTACAGGCTGAACCACCACAGAATAAAAATCACACAGTGGCATTTTAATTGGCCTCCTTAGGCCATATAACAAAGGAGAAAGCTAACTTGCAAGAGCAAAGAGTAATTAATGAAGGGAGCTAACAGAGGTTCATTTAGTAACTTCCAAATAAGTTCCTCTGGCTAAGGGGGGTTAAAAAAAAAAAAAAAGGTAGCCTGCAACATAAAGATAAACTGTAGGTATTTAAGTCACAATGCCTTCTGCCAAGGACTGCTCATTACCATCAGATGTTGCAGTGGCAGTGAGGCCAGTGAGAACTCACTTTATTATTAGAAGCAATTAGAGAGACAAGGGGCAAAATTTCATTTGGTTATTTCAAAACAAGTTTCTGTGCATAGTTTAACGAAGGCCTGCAGTCTCAAGATAAAATGTGTGTTTTACTGAACACAGCTTTGGCAAATGACTGCTTGTTACCTGCAGGTATCTCCAGGCAGAGCAATGGGGCTAGGCTGGATTTATGCAGGCCGAATTGCAATAGTTCAGCTGTCTCAGCTACTCAGAAGTGTTAGCAAACAATATGGTCTGATGGTTAAACATGTGTGTTGTGGAGTCAGATGTCTGTCTTCAATTCCCATCTCTGACCTTGTTAGTTGGATGACCTTGGGTGTCCTTTGGTAAGTTTCTGGGCTTTAGTTTATTCATAATTAAAGTGGGAAGCATAGTACTGTTTATCTCAGGGGGTTGTTGTGAAATTGCTATGCACTTAATATTGTGCAAAACATTGTTACAATTATTAACCCAAGGATCATTTGCAGGAGGGGTTGTTTTTTTAAGAAAGCACTTGCTATGTAGGGGTTACCCTGAGTGAAAATTAGTACTGGATCCATTTACTTAACATCTTTTGAATGGGGTCTGTATGCAAAGGATGATGCAGATCTTTTTGCCTTCAGCGTCATAAGAATTATGATCTAAATTCATTTGCGATAATATTTCAAATTGTCTATAGAATTCACATTTTGAAAAGCTCTGATTGCTTTTAAGGCTTACTAAACCAGGTGTGTACTATACGTTTTGATTGCCCACCTTTAGGGTAACAGCTGTGATTTAAAAAACACATTTCCTATGTCTGAACTTTCTCCTTATGAATCCTCTGGGCAGCTCTTAACTCTTCCCTCATATGTGCACCTGGGCTAAGAGAAACTACCATGTGTTGAGGTTAGCAGAACAGCTGAGGACCCTCAAATGTCCCATAATAAATGGAAAATTGGACTTTATTTTCCTTCCAAATATCCTTTTTGGGACTACTGTGATTATACTGAAAGAGACCTCTTTCACCTGTTGCTTCCAGCTCTGCACGGAACGTCTCACTCTTGAGAGTATGTGCTGTCTTCACTGATGTTTTTTCCATTTATTTTTTAAGAAGCTTGAGATTACATAAATATTACATAGAAAATACAGGCAATTCCCATATACACCATGCCCTCCCCCTCCCACACTTTCCCCACACTAACATTAGTTTGGTTCATTTGATACAATTGATGAACACATATTAAAGCACTGCTACTAAGCTTGGTCTATAGTTTATATTATGGTTTACACTTTGTGAGGCACAATTTTGTAGGTTTTGACAAAATGTACAATGGCCTGTATCCATCATTATAGTGTCATGCAGAACATTTCCAATGTCCCCAAAATGCCCCATGTTATACCTATTCTTCCCTCTCCCTCCCCCCAGAACCTCTGATGACCACTGTCTTTATATCAAAGCTACCTGTTCTTCCATTACTAGAATAATAATAAATTTGCTTTAGTTCACAGTTCCATTTCCCATTTATGTTTGTTCGTTGTCTTCACTGATTTTTTACAGGCACGTTGGTTAAATTCTCACGGTTGAAGATTACATTTTCATCATAAGGCTATAATATTTGTACATTCACTTTGGAATATAGCACACTGCTTACCCGTTCTGTTTTATTTTGTCAAATAAACAGCATTGAACTAATGTGCCATGCATCATAATACTGGACCCAGATGATGAATAAGACTCCTTTCTTGGACCTTAAAAATCAATGACTCCATTATTAAAATCTCTTCATTTTGGAGGAGTATGAACTAGCCAAATGCCCTCTACACATTTATGTGTTTTCTCAGCCAGGTATTAATAAACATTATTTTTTCTGGCTGTACTGACTTTATGCTTATTTGAATAAAAGCCTCTTTCACAGAATTTTAAATCTTATACTACGGATTGTGAGAAAGAAAAAGTTGAAAATACTAGAAGTATATTTTGGTGTGGTTTTCTCCAAAGTCTGTACATTCATGTTCAATGTGAGTTTTAAAGAGAGGTTCATTCTAGTAAGTATTTTCTCTCCCAAGGTGTCTATTTCCTTGAATACTACATTTTTTCCCCCATTAGCAACTACATAGCAACAATCATAGCATGACAGAATTTCCTCTTTGAAAGACCCAGATGAGTTTAAAGAAGGGATTTATCAGAATTGTTGATGCAATTAACATCTGCAGGAAAGTTAAAGCTCAGGGGAAGGTTGGATTCTGAACAGAACAAAATATGCAGCATGGAGACCACTTGAGAGGAGATTTTAAGGGTGAGGACATGGATATCTACTCTTACCCTTGATCGTTCTTCCAGTTTCGTCATCATAACAACTGTGGCACTCCGTTGCTCCCATATCATTCTCCAAAAGTCCCCAAATGTTTCGGGGAGAGATCCCTGGGTTGCTATATAGGCATTTTGTTTCCTATAACCATCTATGTAGTTGGCATTCACATAGTCACTTCCTGGGATGCCTGCAAAACAAGGAGTGTTATTCAACTAGGTGAACATATCTGAAGAGGAAGCAGCAGGAGATGAGATCTATTGACCGTGTTATATTGTTGTTCCTCACTATGCTAAGGAAGGCAAGATACAATTAAATTCAGGTTTCAGGCAATATAAAAAACAGGTCCTGATAAGTCAGGACCATCACGCAAGAAAATGCAATGTGCAAAGTCTAACGGTCTTCTTAAAATGATAAGGTGGATTACCAAAGAAAGAAAAATGTAACTGATGATCCCTAGAATGCCTTTTCTCTGTCTTTTCCATTGCACCAGCAAAACAGAGTTTGTTTTGGAGGATAAGCAATCTAGTCACATTCCTCACTCTTGTTCTTCCCCATTACCAAACAAAAAATTAATAAAATAATGCCTGAGTCTGAAAATGGAATATAGGGTGAAGCACATTATAATTATGAAAAATCTTTGCGGATTTAGTTAACAAGGAACTTAAGCTCCGTTAACAGTACAATGTTGTTGCCTCAAAAGATAATGTGCTCTTGAGGGTCATGGAAAGAACTAGAAAGTATGTGGATTTAGGGGACGACATTTCTGCTCTACCTTTGCTAGTTCAACAGTGCATCATATCTGCAGTGCAATTTATAATCTGCAAAGAACATCTAAGTATAACAATAATAATTGAAGCTAACACTTAGATAAAACACTTTCTATGACAGGCACTGCTCTGTGTAATTTAATTCTCACAAAAACCTTATGATACAAGTTCTTTCATGACATTTCTTTCACAGAGGATACCGAAGTGCACAGACATTAAGAGACTTGCTCACGTTGATGGGACTGAGTTTAAACATAGTTAGTCCAGCTGGGATGCCTGTGTCTTAACCTCTGTTAAGCACTGTTTCTCATTTAAACTTCATGGGGTTGTTAAAAATATCAGATCAACCTATCCCTGGATTATGACAATTGCCTTCTAATTGTTCATTCTACTTCCCCTTTTGCCCTCTCCAGTCTTTTCTACAACCAGCACAAGAGCAATTAAAATATATATATATGTATATATATGTATCAGATGTTGGAAGCTCTCTTCTTTAAAATCAACAATGGCTTTCCATTGCACTTCAAATAAAATCTAAACTCTTAATACTGCCTACAGAACTCTACACTGCTCAGACTCATCTCATTCTAGTTATTTCCTCACCTTCTAAAATGAAGCCAGAATAACTGCTTCAGTTGTTAGAAATACTGGTCTCCCACCTTAGGACCATACATCCGAGAACATGATTTTTCCCACCTTATTGGAAAATGCTCACTTTCATCTCAGAAGACCTGCTTTTGAGTAACCAGGGGCCTCGGAGTTCTTTCCTACAACTCTTCATACTATTGCAGGTTGTGATTTTTTATTTATATGTTAGCTTTTATATTTTAAGTTTTACTAGCTGTTTCAACCACTAGACCAGGAGTTCGTAACTAGGGGTCAGTGAGCTTAAATTGAAATTCAAAAAAACATTATTCTTGTGGGGATGTGATGGTGCAGGTATGACATATTTAGTAAATAATACACAAGTGTAGTGTGGACGTTGTAAGGAGTTGTTGGTTTTCACCTGACTAGCAAAGGGGTCCATGGAACAAAAAGGCTTAATAACCCCTGCTCTAGACCATGCCTCTTTTGTTCACCCTTGTAGTGCCAAGGGACAAAGAGTATATATTGCTTGTCCCAGGTCTGAAAGTTAATTAACAGAACTGTCAAATAAATTTTAATCAGATATTCTGATTTTCCTTCACCATGATGCCTTTAAGAGAGATCTAGGCAATTCTGAAATTCTTCCAAGTAGAGTGACCAGAGTGATTAAAGATATCACGCTATTCCATATGAGAAAGGAATACATATTATAGCCTGGCAAAGGAAGTTAGGGGTTGGGGATGAGAGCTGCCCATGAGTATCTGAAGACAGAGGTTTAGATTTACTCTGTTGAGACCCAAGTTTTCAATTCTGAAGGCTGTAACTACAGAGAGATGGATTTCATCTCCAGTGTAAAAAAGAAATTTTACGTTGTCAGGATGGAAAAGGAATAGGTTTCTTAGGGAGAAAATGAGCTGCCTATCCCTGGAGGGGGACAAGTACTTCTCAGGGCCATTGCTGTGAGATGGGAGGGAGAACCAGAACATGTGCATGGTCCCTGGGAAAAGGTGAGTCCTGGAATTATGGAAAAAGAAAGGATGGTATTTTCTTTATAAGGGAACATATGCTCCCAAGCTAAAATTGTTATATTTCACTGATTGCCACTTGCAATTACTTTGACTGCTTTTCTGATTCCAATTGTAAAACTGATCCTCCCAAGAAAAGTAATGAAAGTCAGATGGGAACTACTGAGCTCCGAAATGAATGCATGGATATGGAATACCACCAGCATTAGCTGAAAAGCCTTTTGAACAAAAACTGAAATGCACGGTTGGTTGTAACATTATTCATCTATTACTGCTACTCAAGAAGCAGTCGGGTTCTGGCAGCCCTTTGTTGATAAAGATCCTATTCCTCCCTGACACCAAATTACTGTAGATTCAAAGGACAGTTTAAATAAACTCCTCAGGTTACAGCCACTGGGAAGCATGCACATCTACATGTCCAGAGGATTTGGTTCTGAGCCAAGAATGAATCCATCTTATAACACAGGAAAAGCCCACTTTCAAAAAACATCAATTTAGCAGTTAACAACATTAAAGAATTGATAAGAAGGATTCTGGCTAAGGTTCTAACTCAGTAACAAAATACAGAAAACTTTTATTTTGTTATTGAGAAAATTCAGATGGAGAAATCTGGGTTAATGACTTAGAAAATGTATAAATTGGCAATTTGCCATTTTCCCCCTTCTCAAGGATAACAATTGTGTCTGAAAAATGTATCTGAGGACATGGAGGAGAAGGACGTGAGACTCATACCTAAAGGAAGGGAATAAACCTCTTCAGCACTCACGCAGAAATCTCAATCCGTTATGTAATGAATAGTTTCTGACATACACCTCAAGCCTGAACAACAAAATAGTTTCGGGTTTGTCTTTTGCTCTTGCTGTTGCTTGGATGGGTCACTGTTGAATGGTGGTTCCAATTCCTAGGGATGAGAATTTTAAAGCGCTGCCTGAAGACTTCAAAGGACCATGGGACCTGGCCTCAATTTTGGCGTCACCAGATGCTTTGCGAATGTGGGACTTGTTACTTTGAAAAGAAGAGAGTTGATAACAAAACCCCATAAAGAGTTATTAGAGCTAATTATTAGGGTAATGTTTACATGCTAAAAGGAATGCTGAGGCTCCTCTTCCATTTTGATACTTGTCTGTTCGGAGATGGACCTGGCATGAAAGCTGCCTTCTGGCAAACCCCTTTGTCAACTCTGGTGAAAAGACACGTCAGGTAAGTTCTGAGAAGTCCTTTGCAATTTGGAGATGTGAGAGATGACTATGTTCTCCAGAAGTTCTAAGATCTAATGTGTCCTGGCTTTATTCAAACAACCCAGCACACCAAACTGAATAGAATGAGGAATGAGAAAATATTTTAGAAAGGGTGGGGTTTGCCCTTTTAAAAATACTAACCCCAAACTGGGAGCCAAAATTAAACAGCCAAAGTCTGTTTTGAGTAGATAAGACCCTGGTTTTCAATGTGACTCAGGACACAGAACGATTGTCCAATCAGCCCTGTGAAATATTCTGGATTTCATAGTGTTAGGGGGCGATAGGTGTTTCTTGAGTAGCTCTTGGTTGGGTCATTTTCTTTTTTAAGATTTATTTATTTATTAATTTCTCTCCCCTCCCTCCAGTGTCTGCTCTCTATGTCCATTCACTGTGTGTTCTTCTGTGTTCTGCTTGTATTCTCATTAGGAGGCTCTGGGAACTGACCCTGGGACCTTCCAGAATTGGAGAGAGGTGATTGTTCTCTTGCACCACCTCAGCTCCCTGATTTTCTGCACCTCTTATTCTCTCTCTTCTGTGTCTGTGTCTCTTTTTTGTTGCATCATCTTGCTGCATCACCTCTCCTTGTGGACCAGCACTCCCGCACAGGGCAGCACTCCATGCAGGTCAGCACTCTGCATGGGCCAGCTTGCCACACGGGCCAGCTTACCTTCACTAGGAGGTCCTGGGCATCAAATCCTGGACCTCCTATATGGTAGATGGGAGCCCAATTGTTTGAGCCACACCCGCTTCCCTCATTGGGCCATTTTTGCTGGGAGGCTAGATCTATTAAATTCTTTTACTTTTTTGGAATGACCTTCTCCATAGCATGTGTATTTGCTTATTTAATTTTCAATTCCCTGCTTATTCAGAAAATGATTTGCATCTACTAATGCAACACTAATCAGAGTACACTAATAATCCTAAAGAAGTACGTGAGAATTAATGGAATTCCCTGGGAAAATGCTGGATGGAAGTCTAACTTAAAATTCAGTGCTGAAAGAATATAGAATTACTATAATTTAGCTGATTGCTTTTATTTCTTGAAGTCAAGGAGAACTTCTTCCAATAATATGATAATAATGGTGTCTGTTACTTTTTGGCAAGGGTTTCTAAATTAGCATGAGCAAGATAAAAAATTTCCCCTTTAGGTTGCCATAGTGAAAAATCTCAGGACAGAACAGTCCCTTGGAGTCAACTGGTTTTATTGTCATTGTTAAAGAAGGGCACTTTGATCTAAGACATGCTCTTTCCTAGAAGTCCAAGGCTTAGCTACATTTATAAGTCAGTAAGTTTCCACAGTTTACCATGTATTATCTCATGTGTACTCTCCAATTAATACCTGTCAACAACACAAATGATTATTTATCATTCTAACCACCATATAAATAAGAAAACTGAGGCCAGGTCCTCTGACTTCAGATTATTCTTATTTGTTCCTGTATTGTAGAGTATTTTACCATTTAATGGGCTGTTCTCTTTTGTGGTGCTTAAAAATATCACCTACAAATCTTATCCTGGGTCTCTGTGTGAAGAGAAAACTAAACATGGGGCTGGACAACTCAAGCCTGTAAAAACATCATATTGTACAGAGGTGAGTAATTGGCAGAGCTATGCTTCTGTGTTCTTTGTGTACAGCAAGCCATGGCAAACAGAGCTATTTGAACAGAGGTAATCAAGTTTTAGTCTCTCATTGTATTTTCTGGTAATTGCTAGTTATCATTTTCAGTGGAAAAATAAGCCTGGGCATGGACTTCGGAATCAACTTTCTCTTAATTGTCTCTAAAACTTAGGAAATTTTATCATCAGTTCAAGATGTATTAACAATGCCCTGCTCTTCATCTAAGCATGGGAGTAATAAGACAGGGCTTGGTGACATTGTTTCTGCATGTGTTTGAATATTAAAAGAAGGAGAGGGACTCCATGGAAAGAGGAAGCTACTTTGTTTGAAAAAATATTTGTCATGAATAATTACTTAGTGAAGTATGTTTTAAAACCCTGGAAGTATGCCACAACATCAAAAAAACATACTATCTGAGCTATTTTGTCCTGGCAGGGTTAAAATAAATTTCCTTTCTATTAACTTGAAGAGGACTAACTGGGTCATGTGGCTCCTTAAAGAAAATAGATCCAATTTGCTTTGGATTAGACTTTCTTGGGCCAGCTGAAAATTTGATTTGAAAGGTTTTCTTTTGTTGAAAGGGTGTTCAATAATGTGGGGAATGACTTCTGACCTGATGTTAAGTGAAAAATCAGGACTCCAAATAATACATGGATTAGTTTATCGATGTGAAATTAAACAGTCATAAGAAAAATGTGGGTACTATTGCATCATCCACATTGTAGGGAGGACGTTTTAATGTTTTGGGATAATACCATATACTTGCCAAGAACTTGGAGAAATCGGCCCAGGAAAAAGGACTTGTGGTCTAGGGCTATTGGTAGTCTGTTCTTTGACATTTTGCCAGTTATTCTTCTCATCCAGAACTCTGACTGCTTCTCTGTTAAACACGTGTTGGACAAACTGATTCTCTTGAGTCCTTCAGTGTTCTAAAATAAGAGGTCTCCCTCTAGGATTCTTAACTTTCTTGGATTTGGAGATCTCTGTGAAGTTATTTTAAGATAAGTAGAGGTTTTGTGATTCTCAGATTAGGGAGGAACATGCTCTGATGCTCTTTCAAGCTGACTCCTATCGCTTCTATCTCTGAGGAGCTAAAATGAGATATTTGAGGGAAACTGACACTTCAAATCTTGATTGGAAGCTCATGAGGAAAAAAAAATAAAGTAAAATAAAATAAAATGAAATACTAAAGTACAATAAAACAAAACAAGAGGAGGTGGTGTGAACTAGACTAGCTGGCAGTTTGTCCATGGAAAGAAGCTTTCCTTGGTGAGAATGAGTAAGAGGCAGGAGCATTTGAAGGACAGCAGAATCCTGTCCATGGCTCCAAGGGATAAACTGATGCTGCACAGCAGAGTTGGATATGGACATTCAGTTGAGTAGTTTTACTCTGTTTCAACTCGCAATATGGCATCAAAAGTCAGTTACGTCTATTTCCTGTAAATTCTTCAATTCATTAGCTGTGAGACTGTATTAAAAATAAATTGTTTTTGATAAGCCTATTATTTCTTGTAAGATAGATGTACTCAAGACTCAAGAGAGAGGGAGTGGATGTAGCTCAAGTGATTGAGCACATGCCTCCCACACGGGAGGTCCTGGGTTCAGTTCCCAGTGACTCCTGAAAAAACAAAAACAAACAACAAGCAAAACAAACAAACAAAAAACCAACTCAGGGGAGTCTGCGTGGCTCAGTGCTTGAGTACCAGCTTCCCACATACGAAGTCCTGGGTTCAATCCCTGGCCCCCATTACCAAAAGAGTATGAGAACTACCTTTTATTTAGTAAATGTGTCCCTCCTCCACTCTTACACACAAAACTAATGACAACCCACTGCTGTTTAAGACTAAGATAACAATTTTCACACCCCACAATGCAGGAAAAATGTTTACTTTGTTTGCCGGCACCAGCAAAACTATAAAATAGAAAATGAAATTGCAGTAATAATCAATAAGTAAATTCATTTAATTCCAGAGGACACAGGCTTTTTAACTGGTGGCCACCCTTCACGACGGGACCTGAACTGGCATAATGAAGGATTTCTTGCAAAGGCATAATGTACTATTTGCCACAATATCCCCAGATGTAACTGCAGTTTGGCAAATTACCCTTCACACTTCTGCAGAATACATGACAGTTGTTGTTAAAAGCACATGTTGCTCTGTGGGCATCGTAGCTCATCACCACACATAAGCAGTGGGAACACAGGTACTTTCAGAGATTATGTGAGCCCAGTCTTCACCCTCTTAATAGTTTGTGGACTTAACTACCTGGTTTTCCATACCTTCATGCTGCTGAGAAGGCTGGGCTTTGAGAATGGGCAAAGGAAAGGCTGTGGTGCATAAAATAGCTTTGAATGCATTCCAAGGTTAGCGCCAAGTGTTGGTCAATCGTGAGCACTCTATGATGCAAAGAGCTCCTTTCTAGTTAGGGGCCACTCTGCCCTGAAATAACACAGCACATAGGCCACATTTTCAGCCACATCACAGAGTTGTGCTCAAATCAGTTATATCCCGAGGGATGCAATAGTTATAAGGTTTCATGCAGCAATGAGGAAGACAGGATCAAACTACAGGAGCCTTGTCTATAAGAACATTTTGGAGTCTCAGTCTTCTCATTACTACTAAGTAAGCATCATTCTCACAACGGCCTCACCCAACATCTCAAATGAGTCAGGTGTATGAAAGTTCTAAAAATTCCGCATGTATATTAGTTATTTATAAATTAAATAAGAACAATCATTCCTAAATACTTTACCAATGAAAAGTAATTCCTAATCTGGAAATTCCCATTTGAGCTTTTAAATTAAAAGAAAACAACAACAACAAAACTCCTCATAAACCAAAAGAACAGAAATTATTTTACAACTTGCCAACAATTAACACCCCGTGCCTATATTCTAATGGCAGAGCAATACCACAGATGACAGCAGTTTTCTCAATTGCTTCAGAGTAGTGAAGCAGTTTCATTAATCTACATAGATGTACAATTAAAATGAAAAGAAAAAATCCCAATAACTGAACCCAAAGGCAATGGAGATAAAAATAAACTCACAGAGTTTTCTGACTTGGTCGTCAATTAACTTCTTGGGAACATAAGTAAAGGAAAAAAACAAACCACATCACCCATCTCTTAAAAAGGTTTTTTCTCCTTTTCCAGGTAAGAAATAGGTAGAGGCTGAAGTAGAAGCCAGGGAAATAAGAGACCTGCACAGCCACTGCTCAGCTCCACATAGGAGAAAGAGGCCATTTAAACTGCTCTAATCAGATGGTAATTTTTACTCAAGCTGCAAGCACCCTGTGAAATTGTTCTAAATTCCCAAAGGCTAAATCCCATTCAACTTTCTATTTAAGCCAATCTAAGCTATAAACATTTTTCTATGCACCACTACTCATAAAGAGAGATGTTTTTATGTGTAAAAAAAAAAACACAACAAACCTGAAATAAAAGGATTAAACACTGTCATGCTTGCAAACAATTAACTTGAAAAGGGAAAGACTGAAAATGCTAAAGAAACCGTTAGCCTAAATCAATGACTGATGTTCTGAACAATGGGAGAAAAATGAACCCAACCAATAATTGGATGTAATTCAGAAAAATGGGTTTTGTTTTTTATGAAAAGGAGTGTATATTCTAACAAACTTACTTCAGTACCTTAAATAGAACTTTCAGTAGCAAAACAAAACAAAGGAGAGAGAGAGAGAGAGAAGAGGGAAGAAAAAAGGAAATTGGGGGCATGAAAAAGGATCATATTTTTTAGGTGGGTGTGGGAAAAAAATGCAGGTAACTATAAGGAATTCTCTTTTTACTGGGGAAATAATTTTAATTCTTTGATGTCAGCTTCATGTGGAAGATTTATATTTACTGTCATTAAACATCTATTAGAAAATGTTGGATAGGTTGTACTAACTTATTCTTTGGAGTTTGTTTTTTTACCTGTTGAAAATACATCAGGTTACTAGGTATTAAGACCTATAAAAAGAAAAAAATAGAATACTTCACAGCATAGGTCAGATATGAAAGCAGAGACTAAGTTAGCATGTGCTGGCAGCTGTTTTAAATGAATCTTCAGAGACTTATCCATTGATTTGAAAAAACTGGGCAGAAAGGCTAAGGCATGACTTAAGCATAGAGCACTACTGTGTTGTGGCAACTGGTGAACCAACATTACAGAACAGCAGCAGTTTCCTGTCTTTGTTACGATTTTGTAAATTAGATTTATTTTAGCAGTGGTGATTCCCTCTGAGCTGCTTTCTCATTTTAAAGGTGTTAAATTGCCCATCTCACAAATAATCATGTTGTTGTAATATCATCTATATTATTTACATATGGAATTTTCTGAATTGCTCCTATTATGCAAATCAAAGGGCAGCTGATATATTTTGAATTTCCATTTAAAAGAACACATTTCTTTCCCCTGTTGAAATCTGTAATGCTAATATGGGTTTGGTCTCCATTTTTCAAACACCAATATTTTCTCTTGCTTCATAGAGTACTCCAAATATATGCATCTACCTCATTTGGGTCTTATTTATTTTTCCATGGGTTATGTACAAAAGAAATTCCACCTGAGCATATAAAGACCTACCCATAGTAATAATGGAATTCAGAATAGCACTAATAACAATCTTGATAGCTCCTGGTATTTATTAGGCATTTTCTTTGTAACAAGCACTGTCCAAAGGGCTTTACATGCATTCCTTCACTTAATCCTTCTAATAATTCTTCGAAGTGGTTAGCTATTATAAAACCCATTGTAGAGATTAAACTGAGACATAGTAACTTGTCCATGATCACAAAGGGCAATTCAGAAACAAGAATGACCTAGGATGCTTTAACAGGAAAGATGTACTTGAGTAGCATATGGACCCTTCTGAGAAGATACTTGTTAAAGGGTTACTGAATTAATTTTTCTTTGTTTCAACAATTTTTAATTATATATGCTCCACAAACCATAAAAAGTAAAACAAACTCATATTTTACTAAGCTTTATCAAATTAACTAGCATTAGTGTTGAAGAATGCCAAAGACATGAAGTGGTTTATTCTTTGTTATTTCTAACTTTCTCATAGATAAAAACATTTAAACCTGGCTTGGTGGGAGAGTCATAAATTGGCCCTATTTGGAATAAACTGTCTGACTTAAATGATTTTTCTTGAAAGAGCTAGTCCCGTATTGTTCAAGATTCAATTATTTATTTTCTATTGATTGCTGGTTTTAAAATCAATTTTCAACAGGAGTTCCTAAACTGGAGAATGGGCTTGCACAGGGCTTGTGTGTCCATGAAACCTGTGAAATAGTAAGCCACCTGTGTGTATCGATGGCCTTTGTTTTAAGGGGGATTTAACACATTCATCGATTTCTCGAAAGGATACAGCTGTCTAGAAGTGTTAATAATAACTGCATTAAGTGACATGGCCAGGTCATATGACTCCTTAAACTGGGATTAAATTTTCAATTTTCCTATTCAGTGCTCTTCCCAATATCCCTTAAAACATAATATTAAGCAAATAAACAACTTTACAGGAAACCATTAAGCAGTTGTGAAATATGTTGTTGATTCTTTGGAAAAATTCACTTTGGTGACTAAGAACACAACTTAAGACCTCAAACTCTAAGATTTCTGGGATAAGTACTTCAAAATGTGTATTTCAAAAATCCTTGGCCGTCGTCTCAGGTGACTTAGAATGAAGTACACAGGCACAGCCACCATGACTTGAAAAGTGGTTCCAGGCCTGAGGTCTACTGGCGAGAAGAGCAGCCTGGAGTCAGACTAACAGATACTAGAATTCTCACTCTGCCATTTACCTGTTACTGATCTTAAGTTACCTGGCATTTTAAAGGTCTCAGTTTCCTCATCTGTAAAGTAGATGATGACACTTTTCGGGTTATTCTGAATACCAAAGATAATGTACATAACATCCATGACATGGTGCCTGACACACAGTAGCTCCCAGATAATACCTATTATAACTTGTCTTTTGTGGTTGAATTGCAAAGTAGGATTTTTAAATTTGCTTTATTTTTAGATGTGGCCAACAATTTTAAAAAATCCATGTCAAATGATGCCTAAAGTGAAATGCTAATTATAATCTCACTAATGGAAGCATACTTCTTGCAAAAGTGAAGATGAACTAATTTGTTAGGATCAAAAAAGCTCCTTGTTATCCAGGAATGAGGTAATTACATTTAATTTTTGCTAGTTACATAGTGTGATGATAAATAATATGCTGTTGGATATGTTTTGGAGAAAATGAAGACACATCAAACGCTATTTGAGGTAAGTAGATCACCTGTGGAATCATTTAGGTACGGACAGATGCATTTGGCTTTACTCTACAATGTTATGACTCTGATGCATTTGGATCACTGATGAGTCCCCATATGGTTTACTGCCTCTGGTTAGTTATGCCATAAAAGAGGAAATAAAGTACTAAAATGCAATGTGTGTGTTTTCCCCACTGGCTAATGCCAAATAATAAGATGGATTTTTGGGCAAAAAGAAAGGGCTGGGCTTTTGGATACATGCTAAATTCCTCAGTCACAGGCACATCCTGTATCAGTAGAAAAGCAGAGTAATGTGGGCCAGTGAAAGCCCAGGGTTAGGAACTGGAAGAGCTGAATTCTAATTTGTGTGATACTTCCTATACACTATGGAAAAATGAATTCTCTGTCTGAAATTCAGTTTTCTCATATCTAACATGGATACCCATAGTTCTGGTAAAATGTTATATGTGTAGTAAATAGGATTATTGATATGAAAACTACATAGAAATAACCTTTAGAAGTCAGAAGTGAAAGAGCTTAGAGCTCAGGATATTGATACTCAGAGAAGTCAAATTTACAAAGCTAGTTAGTGACAGAGCTGCAACCCAAACCTAGATTTCCTCCTTCTTATTCTTATATGTTGTCTAACTCTCTTTTCCACTTTAATAAAAGTATATTCCCTGCAGAATTTTGGATTTTGCCAGACTAAGTATATTATTATATATTATATTTATGGATATGCAAATAGTATATTCCATTTAAACTTTATTTGAGGATATTTATCTTAATTCATTAAAATAAATCCCAACACCTCTGTTCTTTGGGAATTGCTATTTTTTTTTCATAAGAACTGCTTATACATGGGGACACCAATGGCAATTGGACAGGCCAAAAATTCAACTGTATTATCCATACTACTTACCTCATAATTCAACAACATATGAAAGCATTTTGTAATTAGTGCTCTTAAATTTATTCTGCATTTTCCCAACATAAATAAAAAGGCTGTGATTTGGAGAAATGTCAAGAAGTATCAGGATTTTCAAGAGGTTCAGTTAGCACATTGGTAACTGAATTCCTGACTATTTTCATTTTTTCCCCTGCCACCTCTTGAGGGGAATAGAGTAACACTTTTGCTCTATTAAACAAGGATAAAGAGAACACAAATCACTGTGGCAACTTCCAGTTTTTTCTCTGATCTTCTGTCAAATCCCTCTGCTAAGTAACACAAAAAGAGTGGCTAGTAAAAAGGGAGAAAAAAAATAACAACAAAAACACCCAAAGTAAAACCCTAAACCAAAGTCATCTAAGTTAGAACCACAGATGGAAAGAAAGCAAACACACTATTTCGTATAAACTGTGTATGATGTTACTGAAGATTTTAATATACTTAAAAAATCTGGCCCTGTGTAATCAAAGCTTCTTTTATAGGAGAAGCCTTGGTTAGTGGTTCTGTGGTTTCAGTTGCCAGCTTTTTGTCTCCTGGGCTTAAGATCTAAAATGCTTGTTTGCCTCCTTAAATAATTTGCTGGTTAGGGTTTAGTCTAAGATAAAATGCTGTTCATGGTTGTAATCTAGATTAAAGTTCTCTGAATAGTCCATAAACTTCAATTAAATGCTTCTAACCTTTTGCACCATACTTAAAATGGAAAGACTTTTGGTTTCTGGGTCAGCTCTAGATTTAGGGTGTATTTGTGGTAGAGAGCTATGAAATGGCAGGTTTTAGTCTGATTCAAGTGCTTTGGCTTTTATACTAAAAATAGCATAGGAATGAAATTTATGGAGTTTCCAAGTATCATAATAAAGGTATGGTATGATGAAGTACATTATTTGTCCTTTGACAAACTTTCTTAAGATGGTAGAAAATAACAAGTTAAGAAAAATAACCAAGTGGCACAAGTACAGGGAACTGGTAGTACAGCAGGGCCTAATTGTGAGAAAGCAATGCTATCATGCAGCTAAGGCACGCTGGTAAGTTATCTAGACAAGATCATTCTAGATTTTCAACTTGCATTCATTTATTTCATTTCTATGATTTCATTTCAATTTATTAATGGAAAAATGGATTCTCTCCTCTCTTTGCAATTTAGTTTCGTTTCTTTCTTACTCTGGAGATGATTTCAGAGACTTGAAAGAAGATGGTACTGTGATGTTTAGTCTTATGTGTCAGCTCGGTCAGGTAATGGTACCCAGTTGTTTGGTCAAGCAAGCACTGGGCTAAATGTAATACAAGGGCATTTCATGGAGGTTAATCATCAGTGAGTTGATTGCATAAATGGCTGATTATAACTACAATCAACTGAGGGGACTGCCATCAGCAACGAGTAATGTCTCATCCAAATCAGTTGAAGGCCTTAAAAGGAGAAGTGATTTCAACATTCAGAGAGAGAATGCCCACTTCTACTTCAGATAAACAGAGTCTACTGGGGGATTCCAAGAGGACCTTCATCTGAGTCCCTGGCTTGCAGCCTGCCCTATGGAATTTGAACTTGGGCATCTCCATGGTTGTGTGAGACAATTTCATAAAATCCCATACTATTGACATATCTTTTGTCAGTTGTTTCCCTAGAGAACTCTGACTAATACAGTCAACTTCCAGAACAGTGGAATTGTGCTGCTGTGATTACCAAAAATGCTGGAATGGTTTTATAAAGGGTAAGGGATATTTCTGCAGAAATTGTAAGATGCTTGAAGGGAAAGGCCTAGATTGCTTCGTTGTAGGAATATGGACCCTAAAGTTATTTCCAGTGAGGCCTTAGAAGGAAATGTTGAAACTATTTTTGGAAATTGGAGGAAAGGTTATCTGTTTTAAAATTGCAGGAAATTTTGCTAGATTGGTTCCTGATGTTAGATGGAAGGCAGAATTTGCAAACAATTAGCTTGGACATTTAGCTGAGGAGATGTCCAAAGTAAATGTGGAAAACAAGGCCTGGCTTCTTCTTGCAGCTTCTAGCAAAATGTAAGGCGAAAGAGATATGCTGAGAACTACACTGCTGGGCCCCAAAAAACGAGAGACTAATGATTTGGGAAATTCCAAGCTTCTGGAAATCAAGCCCCCAGATGATAGAGCACCATTTGAGGAATTAACTAAACTTGAAACTTGTAAGTCAGGATCAGAAAAGCAGTTATTCAAGGACTTGCGGGGAAGCAGACTTGGCCCAGTGGATAGACCATCCATCTACCAAATGGGAGGTCCACGGTTCAAACCCAGGGCCTCTTTGACCCGTGTGGAGCTGGCCCATGCACAGTGCTGATGTGCACAAGTAGTGCCCTGCCACGCAGGGGTGTCCCCCACGTAGGGGAGCCCCACGCGCAAGAAGCATGCCCTGTAAGAAGAGCCACCCAGCGTGAAAGAAAGTGCAGCCTGCTTGGGAATGGCGCCACACACACAGAGAGCTGACACAGCAAGATGATGCAACAGAAAGAAACACAGATTCCCATGCCTCTGACAACAACAGAAGCGGACAAAAAAAACAGAAGGACTTGTGGAAAGTCTTACTGTCTGATGGCTTGGTCCTGTTTCCTGCATGCTAAACCAACAAGCTTTTTGTGAGACCTGTATGAATGACACCACTTTCAGCCTGGACTAAAAGGGATGGGCAGGGGAGAGATTGAAGGGAGAATGGCTTTAAGTGGAAAACCGTGGAAGCTGAGGTCTGGGATTAATACATCTCCTCAGGCCAAGAGAGGGACTTCACCCATGTGAACGGCGAGAGTGAGTTTGCTCTGGCATTTGAAGAGGGTGGATGTTCCAGTCCGTTGCTCAGGAAGAGTTTGGCCACCACAGGCTACAGAGAGGGTGGAGCATGTTCCTTGGTGGTTGGGGAGAGTTTGGTCACCACACCACTGTTCTGGAGGGATTGGCCCTGTATGCCAGAGATTAGGGAGAATGCTGCCACCACCTCATTGTCCTAAGGAGAAAGTGTGGCTGTCATCCAAATATTCTTGGAGGGTGAGATCTAGAGTTTAGTCACCATCCAGATGCTTGATGAGTGGAACTGAGAAAATGGCCAACGGGAAAGCCCATGGAACAGGTGGGGCCCCATGAAGCCCCTGAGGAGAAGAAGAAATCACCATTTTAAGGATGACTCACAGACTTTGAAATCTAATCGAGTATGTCCTGCAGATTTTCAAAACTGTTGGGGGCCCCAGGCGCATATTTCCCTACCAAATTCTTCTTGTGGTAATGTACATATTTATCTTACGTTTTTCCTTTCTTTTCATATTGGAAGCAGATAATGTGTTTTTTAAGTTTTATCTACAGTCAGAGCAGAACTTTGCTCCAAGACAAACTGTATTCCTATAACTGATTTTGATGTGGTTTTGTACTTAGCATTGCTACTGAAATGATTTAAAGTTTTTTGAAATATTGTAATGTCTTTCTGGGGTTCAGAGGGTGGAGCATGATGTTTGTGATTATTTTATGAATTCCAAAAAGAAAAAGATTAGGCTTGTAAACCAATCTATTCCTCTGGGTGTGATACCCTTTGATTGTATTAAATTCAGTTGAGAGGGCTTTGTTAGGGTACCTGTTAAGATCGCTATAAGGCTTTTGATTGGACTACTCAGTGAGGTGTGACTCAGGTTGAGTTCCTGCCCCCTTGTTGGGTCTGACATAAACAGATTTACTCAGACAGGCAGAAAAGGAAAAAGGGAACTGCCATGTGAAAGAAAAGACATGTTTTGCCCACAGCTGAGAGGCCAGTATAGAAGCTCTAAGAGATAAACCCTATGTGAGAAGACAGAAGATTACAGAATCGCTTAAGTACAGAGTCCCAAGAGGCTAGGCCAACGGTACTACTCAAGAGGAGACGGAGAGTCCAGAGGGGAAGGCTGAAACCTTTAGAGATCAGTAGTCATCTTGCTTTACCACATAGCAGCACACTGGGATCAATAGTAGCTGACTTTGGTGAGAAAGCATCTCCGCTGATGCCTTGATTTGGACATTTCATGGCCTTAGAACTAACTGTAAGCTTTTACTCCCAAATAAATCCTCATTATAAAATTCAATAGATGTCTGGTACCTTGCATTGGCACCCCTTTGGCAAAAACTAAAACAGTTACTATTAAGATTTTTTTAGATTTTAAAATTGGAAATAAAGAAAGAACATGTAAATTTTATGAAAATCATCCACATCTTCCAGTTACTTTTTCAAAACAGGACTTGAAAGGAAGCAATTACCTATTTGACACTATCCTGCCTGGACTAGCATCAGTGAAACTTTGATGAACCTGATCAATTTTTTCAGCATTAAAAAAGGTTAACTCTTGGACACCAGTTATTTTTAATAATCTCAAAAATGGATTGTAACATTTTTCAAAATACAGTATAACTAATTGTGAGAATTTTGTACAATATATCTATACCACACAGGACCATTTTGAGGGAAGGGGGGTTGCAGATATGTAGCTCCCCCAAATGCTGAAATATATTTCTTGTTCACAGAAGACTGGAAACAAAGAATTGGTTGCCTTTGGTGCTTGATGGGAAAGCTTTTAAGCCAAGTTTCACTTTCAAATTAAGTATGATGCTGAGGAAACAGGTAGGAATTAGAGCAGTGAAACAAAGTGGCGGTCATCACAGATTTTGGAAGAGGATAAAAAGGGACAGATGCTTGAGCAACTATGATGGAAATGTTTGAACTGTAAAGTTCTAAAAGGATTGGGCCTGAAGCTAGTATTATTTGATGTTTTATAAAATATCTGGAAGAGGGTAAATGGTGAACTTTCAAGTATGAAGAGGCCACACAGCTCTTCTGGCAGCCAACAAAGAGGAACATGGCTGGTGACAGTTGGTGGTTTCCAGGTTAGCTATGACACTGAAGGATCTAAATGACACTGTAACTGTTTTCTAAGGACAGCAATCCAATGTGCTACTGTAGCACAAAAGACTAACAAATTGCTAATTGTTGAGCATGAGCTCCGCATTGCTTTTAATATGCCATGCGAGGGGGATTTATTAATAGGATAGCAATGAGTGGAAAGTGAAGTGTATTTGGGAGTAACCCTCATCATTTAGGAGCAATCATTTCCTTCTGGAATACACTCCTTGTGCAATTGTGAGAGACAGATTACCAAACAATCCACAAATTAGGTGTATCAGACGTTTTCAATGTGCTTACTGATTTCTATTAATCACTGCATCACCAACACCTAACCTTTCGACTGTCTCTAGTAGATATCCAGATTTATCTGCAAAATAGCACTCCCTCCATTTATAAAATAACCAGTTAGTTTATGGTCTTCTTCTGATATTCACCTGTTCATTTATAACTGTCAGCAACCATCAGTAAAACATACAACCCATACTTGCTTACCACATATAAACAACAGCTACAATGTCAAATCTTTCATCTAGAGCAGAGGCAAGAAGGCAGTGACGGAGGGACAGGAATATTGCATTACTGTGCATGGTATGATGTGTGTGTGTGTGTGTGTGTGTGTATGGGAGGACAAGAAAGAGCAAGAGCAAGCTATTCTGAAATTTAAGTAACTGTTTTCATGGACAGCTTATAACCTAGCTAAAATTATATTTTCACACCCGTCCATAAACCCACGAAAATAAATATATGAATAATGTCTGCATTTCCTTACCTTCTATAGCTGATAGGAGAACTCTGGAATGATCATATGCAATTACATTTGCATATCTATTCTTTGGTTTGTTCACTTCCAAGTTTGAATGTTCCCATGTGAACTGCTGGCCAGGGTCAATAGACTTTAAAAGAAAAACAGCACACACACAAAATCAATACAGAAAACAGTGAATTACAGGCATTTATCACAAATAACAAACGATTTATAAGAGAAAACTCTGAAGTCATACTTCATCAAGATGACCCTAGCTGTGAGGCTGAACACTAATTTAACCAGCATTACACGAAATGATTAATCATAGCAAGACACAGTGATAGTTAACAACATTGATTCAAATGGAAAAAAAAATCAATATAGATGTTCTATTAATATTGGAAAAGCAGGTTTTCATTTTTCTCCTTTTCCATTTCCTTTTCTGCTGCTGCAGTTTCCAAGTAATCTTGGTTCAATATTCCTTCTGGTTCTGCAAACATTTTCTTACCTTGCTGACTCTTCCCTATTCTTTCCTGTCTGGTCCCAGCAGCTCCCATTTTTAACTTGATGGTTTTTCACTGGCTTCACTAGGTCCTGGCTTCAGCTGCCTCTCTTCTCCTACATGCTTACATCTTTATGGCAATTTAAGGTTTTCTCTCCTTCTCTATCACACACCATGATTTGTACCGTATCACATGGCAATTTACATAAAGATTATTTTAAACATCAAAATCAACATTTCAGGAACAATTAATGATAAATTAGGTTTATGTACTAGTAAAATTAAAGAAAAAGTTCATAAAATTTTAGCAGTTATTTTTGATGCTGGGTATTTTCCAAACTTTTACATCGATAAGTAGAACTTGAAAGTAAACTATATCCAACAGCTATTACAATATTAAAGAGGTACACACTTTCTGTTAGAAGGGACAAGAGTTCACCATGATTGTAAAATTCACTAGTGTAAAGAGTCAGGCCTATTAGCCTCGAATAGTCTCCAAACATAATAAAGTTCTCAGCAGTATAGATTGCAGTCTCTGATTTACTAAGGATTAAAAAACATTTTTCCTTTCTTAGCCTATGTTTATCTATATATAAAACAGTCAATTACTGAATAGTATTCAGCATAATAATTATCCATGCCTTAGAGTTCAAAGAAAACTGTAATCAGGGATCTTTCTAGTTTATTCTTCCAGGGAAGCCCATCATCTTTCTTGTTGAATGTACTCTCCTCCAAGTGTGGCAAAGTGAGACTGAGCATTCAGATGCCTAGGGCGGAAGGCTTCAAGTCAATCTACCTTGACCTTCTCCAAGGAGTGCAGCACCACTTAGTGATCAAGACCTGCCTGAAAAATATCTCAAACTGGTTCCAAATCTACAATCTCACTGGTGCTTCTTAAATTCAGACCCCCAATATCTGTTGCCTGATTGGTTTCTCTCCACTAATCTCTCACCACTGCAATCCATTCTTCATATTGCTTGCAAAGCAGTCTTTCTGAAGCACAGCCCTAGACAGGTCAAGTCCCTGGTAAAGACCTTCCATTGGCTCTGTGGGACACTTACAATTTAAGCTCTTACCCACAGCTCTACTACCTATATATCTTTAGTTATCCTTCTGATTATGCTATACCTGCCTCAATAAATGGTTCAACACCAGTTAGTTAAATAAATTGAATTGATGAATGAAATGCTGAGAGTTCAAAAAGAGAAATTATGATGTAATTCCTCTATATAACATGGGAGCTGGAGAATAAACTATGGAGAATAAACATGGAAGCTGGAGAATAAACTAAGTGTACCCAAACTTTAAAAATTATACTCATTAACAAATGACTTGAGTCTCAAATTAAAACCACCACTGATATTCCACTTTACACTTGAGTATTGTATTCATAAGCTTCTTACACATCTCTCTCTAAAATATCCCAAGAAACTACTAGGCTCACTGACGTATAGTGTTTTGCTGGAAGATGTTGTTTCCTCTGTGGCGTTGTTTTACTCAGATTATGATTACCCCAGATGTGTAAAACGGCATGCATTTCATTAGAGTAATGAAATTGCATCTATAAACTCAAAGACCCCATTAACGCATTCCATGTCTGCTTCTGCCACCTATTTTCAGTCTTCTGCATGGCTTATTTGAGACTTAAACCGATGAGTTTACAAATTGGGAATGGAAACGTAAGCTCTTTGCCACATGTGTTAATATGCTCAGGCTTAAATTATGATCCAAAAGGTCAGTCAGTAGCAAGAAAATTATAATAATAGTCCCAGGTCATTTGCCAGGTACCATAATAATGCTTTACATGTAGTAACCTACTTAATTTTCACAACTGTTATAAGATAGGTTCTGTTGTTCCCCCATTTTGCAGATGATGGCTTTAAAGTTAAAAAAGATTAAGCTCCTTAATAAAATAAATCTTACTGAGTATCTTCTATAGGACAGGAACTGGGCTATGCTCACATAGCTAGACTAATAGTTACCCTCGAACCCAGGTCTGTGTGGTTGTAAAGCTCAGCTAGGAGTTATTAAACCACAATGCTATGGAACTATCCAGAACACCACTGCTAAACCAAGAAGATCAACATATGAAAGACACTAAACCCTGACCTTCTTTTATATTACCAGTCTGAATGATCCTTCTTCCCACCTTAACATCCTATGTCATTCTGGGGCAATTATGTAAGACACCAAGTTTCAAAAGTGAAGTTGATTTCACATGGATGATAAAGCAGATGGGACACAGCTTACATTTATACTTGTTTTGCACGGATCAAATAAACATCGATTAAATAATGCTGACTTGTCTTTGTGTAGCACAGCACTCATCCATCTGTATATAACTGTCTGACTGAACCCTTAACAATACACAGCACAGGTCATTATTTTGGAGTATGTCAGAGTGCTGAGAGCAGTAAACTCAGCAAAAAGGGACAACTATCATAGTAGGTGAGGTATAATAGGATTTGAGGTAAATCAAATTTCAATTATACTTATTAATGAGGCAAAGATACTATGAATAAGGCCCTAGTTCTCATAGCCCACTTTTTAAAAACATATTTTTAAAACTATTTTTAAGAGATACTTACATTACATAAAGTGTTACATAAAAAAATAAGGGATTGCCCTATGCTCCACTCCCTACACCTCCCACTTTCCCCCACATTAACAACTTTTATCATTTGTGTGGTACGTTGATTGCAATTTACGAACACATTTTGGATGTGTTGCCACTAAGCATGGATTACAGTTTACATTGTAGTTTACACTCTCTCCCACTCAATTCTGTAGGTTATGGCAGGATATATAATGGCCAGTATCTGTCATTGCAATGTCATTCAGGACAATTCCAAGTCCTGAAAATGCCCCCGTATTACACCTCTTTTTCCCTCTTACTGACTTCAGCATCTCCAGTGGCCACTGTTCTCAACATCAATGATACAATTTCTTCCATTGCTAGAACACACTAAGTGTAGAATAGAACACCAGGGAGTCCACTCTAGTCCACACTTCATTCCCTAATCCTGAGGATTCTGAGATGGTGATGCTCACTCCACCTCTAATTGAGAGGGGGTCATAGACCACGTTTTAGCCTTTTTTTTCAAAACTGATGATGACACAGGTGCTTTGCCTGCTTCTTTGCTCTCTGTCTTCTCTTGCTGTGATCCTCCTATGGGAGATCAGAACGGCCAACAGGGAGAAAGAGCAGCACATATCTCAGGTGACTTAGAAGTCGGTTTTCACTTCAACCTCCATTCTTGGCCAGCCTCCCATACCTGTGCATCTTCCTTTTAAAAATTAAGCTCTATTTTGTTTCCCTAAGCTTGACTCTCAGATATTTCTATTCAGCCCTTCACCTCTGTCTGGCCAAACAACCTTCCCCAGGCTGCACAGTATTCAATCTGCAGGTCTACCCTCCTCAGCTGGAGTCCTAGCCTGGCCTTCAGCATTTGCAAGAGGGAAAATTTGCAAGTTTGAAATAAAGCAAGCTGGCTTTATTCAACCAAAAGTTGATGAGTAGAATTTTTAAAATAAGCTATATGAAATCTGTACATTACATTGTCACAGAGATCATAAACAAGAATGGTACTTCTTCATATAGATTTTTGCTTCTCCAGGTAGTCAATAGAGCCCTTGAAAGATCCTATATATCAACAAAGATCAGGTCTTAGGATGAACCCTGTGTAGAATCTAAAACTTTAGTGAGATGCCAAACCTTTTTACATTGATTCCTGGTCTGCATACTTGGCACTAGACTCTGTTACACAGCTATTGTTAGCATCATTCTAATGCTAAAAGCAAGAGATCATCAACTTAATGGATTTGTCTTACCAAAACGTAATCAAAGAGTGTGGCCACGAATCATGTCAGATAGAAAGGGAGAGCCTCAAATTAACACCTGATAATAAAGATTACTTTGTATTTATATAATCTTTCATTTGAGGGTCTGAAAGTCCTGATTCCTTCATTTCATAATCAGTTAGAACTTTGTCTTAAAGAAGTAGGTAGAAAATTAAGCTACAGAAAACAAAGGACTTTATAATTTTGTGCAAAGTTCTGCATGGTATTCTTGATAAAATGCCAGAACTAAAATCTAGATATTTACATCTGATAATTGTAATAATAGCTAATACTTATGTAATACTATGTTTTCTTTGTGCTCTCTCTATATTAACCCATTTTATCTTCACAAAGACCCTAAGAAGTAGTCACCATTATTCTCACAGTTTTGTGGATGGGGAATCTGAGGTGCAGAGAAGTTAAATAACTTTCTCATGTTCAAATGGCTAGTAAAGTGGAGGAGTCCTCATTCTGTCTCCCAGGTCTGAATACATAGTTACCATGCTACACTTCTTTTTAAGTCAAGCAGCAAGAACATTCCTCACACTTGCCTCTGGATTGTTCTCTTGAGACACAATACAATGAAGACCCTGAATAAAAATCCAGTGGACTGCTGATCTACATAAATCTAAGTTCAAAACAGAAGAGTGCTTTTAAATTTACAGTCATTGAATAAAATTACATGTCCATTTAAGAGTAAAATTTTTCAATAAAGCTGAAGTCATTATCTTAAAAGCAAATCCCTTTAAATATGTTTCTGCAAAACTTCAACTTCTCTATCAAGAAGAAAAACAAAATTCACATATACAATATACCACACAATACAATTTGTTCTGTGTCCCACTCCCCACCCCCTCCACACCAAGAGACAAACCTCAAAATAGACCCTTTAGAAACTCATCAAAGAGAAACCACAACAAAGACAGATAATACCCTGTTCTTGTGTGTGTTTTTTAAAACGGCTAACAAAAATCTAATTACATAGAGGGAATAGACCAGTTACATGACTAGCCAAACTATGGGTTATACTAACCATCTATTTTACAGGGAATTGAACTTTCAAAGACCTCAACTTGCAAAGAAATACTGTCTTTTCACATCATTCCCCATCAGTAGGCTCATTTGCTCCTCTCTTAGTGTGGTTTCCCCAAAATATTTCCAAGTCCTTTCTGATGTCTAGAAGAACAAGCTACCATTGCCTGTGTATTTTTGTAGTAAAGCCTTTTTTTTTCATTCTCATTCATTTATATTCTCTTTCTTCTAGTTTCAAAATGGCAAATGAATATATATCCATCTGAAAAAGATCCATGTTTTCATGATTTGGAAGGGCTATAGTTTGAACAATCAGCAAAGACCTACAATTGGCTTAATAAGTACTTCAAAGAGAAAAGTGTGAGTTCAGATAAATGCAAAGATGCTTTAGAAACTAGAATGTGAGGAAGGGGTAGAAAGTGGGTGATGAGCAGTGGGGAAGGCAGGTGACCAGGGCGCTAGCTCTCGGTGACTATGATTAGTTCTGGCAGGTCATAGAGCTTGGGTCTCGGTTTGCTCTGTGTTCCCTTCTCCCATTAATGTAGCTCCAGTGTAAAGTTTTTGCTCTCCTATACTCTTATCTGCCTTTAGCCAATTAGCTCTCAAAATTTACTGAGTCTTGTCCTTTAAAAGCACTTTGGGCCTAGGTTCCCATTGGAGATTTTCAGGATTCTCAATGTTAACTAATAATGGATGTAGGAGTATTCCAACTCTAATAGCAGAAAACACAAACAGAATTGATAATCATACCACATTAATCAAAAGCATCAAAAACGTGTTTAAATCAGACATATTTGTATACAGTTAATCAGGTAAATGATAAAATTACATCAGTTTTATAGGTTGTCTAATGGTTTTGAAATTCTGAGTATGACATACAAAAAACTTGTACAAACTACCTGAAATCATAATGTCCTTCTGTAAATTATTAGAATTGATAGGTATGAATAAAAAAAGCATTAAATATATTCAGAATGAACAATTCAGTCATGTGAGCTACGTAAATACTTGAAACAAGTGGTAAGCACCTCCTTCTCAATTATACCTCATACTAAAGGTGAGTTAGTTAATCTCATCCAGGATACAATTTATTCCCAAACATCCACTAAACTATCCTAATTTACCTAATTTACCATGGATTCAAAGAGATTAAAAAAAAAAGAACTGAAGTAAAACCACCACCAGCACAACTGTGTTTTCAACTCAGGAGGGCAATGCTATTTAGTCTATCTGTAAGATAGTTTACCACTTTATATGCATGACTATTGTCAACATTATTTTAGAGAGATCCTTTCAAACAAGAGTTCTGTAAAGACCATACAATTTTAAGAACTGTAGATTTAAAAGTCCAGTACTATAACTCCTTTTTAATCTGTCCCCAAATTTTAACTGGACACTATTGCATGCAAAAAAAAGGCATTCCTAGTTCCTGAATGCAACATTCTAGAGGAATGAGAGTGGTGATATATTTTAATATTAAACTTTTTAAGTTATTTATCTCCTATATCAAATTAAAGTGAATACTGAGAAAGGGATGGACAGAATTATAGCTGATGCTGTTAGAAAAGAGGGTTTCATGTAGAATCATTTTTTGAAAAGAATTCACAGATAAGAATTTATAATGCTTTTTGGAAAAACAAAAGGAAGTAAAACTTTTCCAGACAGTTTGGGGCAAATAAATGTTATTAGAAACTTATTAAACTGCTTTGATTAAATTAAAGAGATAAATGGATTAAATTTAATTAAATTGGTAGAAAGTAATTACAATGATTTATAAAAAGTTATTTGATCATATAGGCAGTAAGATGTTTATCAATTAAAATTGGTTGCACAAATCTAGGAACATTGACGAGTAGGGCAATTATGTCTAGGTAACAGACAACAAAGTTGTATGCTGAAAGAAATCAAGCAGGAGCAAGAAACTGAATAATCTACAGCTGCATCCTTTCTTTCCCATAAGTAACATGGTGCCAGGGTTTGGCCTTGAATTAACACCTCTCTTTGTAAAGTATACATCTATATAGAACTAAAAGTATTGCTTACATGAAGTAATTTGTGTAAGACACAAGATGCAAAGTTGTCACTAAATGAAGTGCTAGGTTTTTTTTTCACCTTCTCCTGTCTCTACTCACTGACTTATATAAGAATATCCCAGATCTAAGACAATCTTAGCATCTAAGGAATGCCTACTTTCTTTCTGATGCTAAATGTATCTCCTTTTCATCAAAGCATAAAGATGAGGCAAATACCTAGACAATTTAGGAAAAGACATCCACCTTTGCTCTCCCAGTTGCTATGTAACACTACAGACAACTATACAATTTGGATCCTGATGTATTTTTCTGGCAGAGATAAAAAAAGAGCACAAGTGGTCACACGTATTCCTCACTTTTTCACTTTACTTTGACTTTGAAAACCTGACCATTCAGAAATCCAGTTCAAAAGCAGATTCAAAAGAAAAACCAAATGATGAATGAATGACTTGGTCTCAGAATTGCTGTGTAACTCATATTACAACAGCAGTTAACAAACAAGGGTATAAAAAATTAGGGAAGATAAATAAATTACCATATTGGTTTTTTAAAGACTGATTAGTTGGGCTTTTTAAAGGATAACATTAATTCTTCTTTATCAAATATAGAAATTTCTAGCCTAATTTTAAAACACTAATTTTTGCTTTGTATTGCATAAGCAGATGTATTATGGGCCTCTAGCATTTGTCTTCCTTGCCTATTAAAAAAAGTTCCTTTGCTAAATCTTTATTTCCTCACTCACTTATTTTCAGAAGTGAGGGGTAAAAACAGATGAATTTCCAAATTGAAACATGAATAAGCTTTTGTTAATATTCAATGTCTTTCAAATCTTATTTTCTGGTTCTAAAAATACGTGAAAATTCTATATTTCAACAAATAAGGAAAAGTAAAGCTTTCTCCAAGTCTGACAGAATACAGAAAATTTCAAATAATCACAAAAACCGTCCCATCGCATTCTATTCCCCAATGTATATGTATAGTGTAACTATTTTGTGAATCACATGAATTTCCACAGGTGCCTTTTGGGCATAGAAATCTACACCAAAAACCCCTTGCTGTTTGTTGCATTTCTTATTGGTGAGGTAATGCTATGCCCTATGAATATAGGCTTCCAATTAAAGAAGACACACAGACTAACAGTTATTATTTAGACCTGTGGCACTCAAGGATCTTAGAAAGTATTTACAATCTAAATGTCGTGTATACTTTGATCTCTCACATAAGCAAATTAGAAATGTTCAGAATAAACATAATTTTAGAATTTTCTTCTAATTTCAAAGATTAACTTGTTTTGTTTAAAATGCATATTGACTTTTTGTATTTAAAATTAAATATCATTACAGATAAAATATTATATTAGAAAAATATCAGCATATTAGTAATTTTATATATTAGGCCTTTGAAAAAAATTGGAATCACTTGAAAATATTGATAAAAAAGGTGTGATTTATCTGATGCTGTGCACTCAGTGGTCAGCATGTAATGAATGCATAAAATGTATTAGTAGAATGACTGAAATATATTATGAGACAGCAAGGGTGTTTATCCCAGAACTTTAGAAACAGTTAAATAAGCTTCCCTTATGAAGGTGTGAACAAAAAGTAAACATATATTGAAACAGACAAGAGATAAGCAAAATCATTTTAACTAGACAGAATGGCTCCCAGGCTCACACTCAGCAGAAGCTTGATTCATGATAAGAGCTGTCCTTTGGTACATTTGACATTCTTTCTAAGCTCAGACCTGCAACAGCCTTTCATACCATGAATTCCAACTTCTGCACATCTACTGACTATGCTATACTATCATATAGTGGCTGCTTGCCAAGTGACAAGTCTGTATAGGTCACATTACCAAATCTTCTACACGTGTTATTTGATCATTTTAATAGAATACTTTTTTTTTGGTTGGTTTAACAATTGTGCTTCTCTGAGACTGCAAAGCTACGAGGTTGGCGCCGGGTAAGCCTTAAATTTCAACAGAGTTGCGGCCAATATCTACTCTCCAGTTTATCAGACCCACCCAGGACAACTAACAAAAGAATGATGATGGACAATGCCCAACCCAAGGACAGAGAATATCTTCAAATGCAAGCAAGGCAGTTCCATCCATCTGGCCCATGGGATCTAAGCCCTCTCAATTGAAAGCAGAGTTAGGCATCACCATCCCCAAATCCTCAAGATAGGGGAACCAACAAACACAAGGGGGGAATGAAACTATGGATTAAAGTAGACTTTATTACTATACTATTCTAGCAATGGAAGAATTTTTAATATTGATATAAAGGAAGTGGTCACTGGAGCTTGAGGGGAGGGAGAGGGAAGAATAGGTGTAACATGGGGTATTTTTGAAACATTGGAATCGTTCTGCCTGATATTACAATGATGGATACCAGCCATTATAAACTTTGTGTATCATGTATATAATGTGTGTATAATGTGGTGCAAAGTGTAAAACATAATGTAAACTATAGACCACTGTTAGTAGCAATGCTTTAATGTGTATTCATCAGTTGTAACAAACATAACACATTAATGAAAGATGTTGTTAATGGGGGAAAGTGTGGAGGGGAGGTGGTGGGGTATAAGGGAATCCCCTATATTTTCACTGTAGTATTTATGTAACCTAAAGCTCCTTTAAAAATAAAAAAATATATAATTATTTTTAAAAAGAGCTACTATGTCAGAAATTGTGAGAAAATCATGATCAGATGGAAGGGTAAATATCCTAGAAAAGAAATCTGAAGTACAGCCTGGGCTAGTGTTGGGGGGACCCTATATCCTGCTTCATACGTGTTGTACCAGTTTCAGTATTAGTAAGTCCCTGTTTTACTCTCAAAGTGTCTCATGTTGGGCAATAAATTATACAGTTACCTCGGGTTAGAGGAGTCCCTCCAGTTTCCTCATGTACACATCTATAGCTTGCGATCTAGGTGAGCTTCATGATTCAGTATCCTAGCCATCACAGTTACAGGTGCATGTGTCTATGGAGTGAGAGCAAGAGAGAGGAGATACAGACAGATGGCAGGCTCCGCTAAACACTAAGCCCATTTATGCACTCCATCACGCAGACGAGAGGGTGAGGAAAAGTAAAGGGTATTTGTGCAGGACAAGACCTGGCTCATTTTATCTTTATTGCTGCCGTAAGACTGAAAAACAAAAGCCAGAGGGCGAGAATATGGCTGGTCTGTTACAATGATTGACCCTTCCTCAATTTACCTACAGAGCTGCATAAAAGAGAGAGAAAAGAATAAAGTTAAAGAACTTATTTTATATAAAAGTCCTAATTATTGATAATTCACTTACAGATACAATTTTTAACTATGACACAATTCAACCTTCATATGTGTCTCCAAATGTAAAATGTTTAAAATTATTAGAACATGCATTAACATATCTTTAAACATCTGCCTGCCTATGTAAAGGGATCCTATGCTATTCTGGAGGAGAGAAATTCAGGCATAGAGGATGGAGGGCCAGAGAGCCTGAAGACCAAGGATTATCTGGTCTCCACAGAAAGATGGTAGCAACCAACCAGTCACCACAGCTTGACATTCCATGAAGTTCAGCAGCTAATGGGACTGGGGTCCCCAGAGAGGGTTGCCTCTCACTCTTACAAAACTAAGGATCGGGTTCTGAGGAAAGTGACCCACCCAGGTAATTTCATGGGCTGAAGGCCTAGCTGGGGACCACCTTACGTTTCCCAAGTTACTCACATTCATCTCACTCAGTATCTTCTTCAAACTAAGCTAACCAGTGATTCATCCACTCCCTAGGCCTAGACGTTGGACATACCATCAGACACCAAATGCTGCCTAAAAGCCCTGAAAGTGAAAAGCATGTACTTCCCCTGGACAAATGCCAAGGATGGCCACTGTAGAATTATAGTCAATAGTGTAAAAAAAATCAAATAAACCTGGAAATAGCCTTAATATATTGTATTCGAAGATTGTGGCATGACTTAAAGAATGAAAAAAGGAATAAGCTATTGAAACTGCTGATAGGTATTTACTGACATGGAAAGCTGTAACAATTATAAAACAGTACTTCTATTAAAATATAGACATATATTCATATATGCGTATACACAAACTACATATATAGATATGTACACATATACAGAAACCTAGAATGTTATATACCAATGCTACATCCCTTAGCTCTGGGAAGTAGGGATTAATAACGATTTTAATTTTTTCTTTGTGTTTATCTGTGATCTTTAATTTTTTAACTTGTGAACTGTTCAAAAGGAGAGAAAAAAGGAAATTGCTGAACACTTTTTATGCCTGCATATTTGACTCCCTCTTGTGATATTAGAGGCAGAGGAAGCAGAGTAATAGGACACAACAACAATCTGGATGGTATTTTGTGAAGCCCATGCAAGTTTTTCAAATGGCTTTTACATGGTTTTCTTGGAAAGTAAACCTTTGTGTAGATTTCTGATGAAAGAATATTGAAAGGGGCATCACAAGACTGGATAATCTCCAAAATATCACAGAGTGATACTGAAAATAATCAGGTTAAATTCTTCTGATTTTGATGATGATCATCATCATACACTAAATCTCTTGTAATCCTTAAGACAAATTTAGAGGTAGATACTGTGATCATCTCCATTTTATACATAAAGAAATTAAGGCTTAGAGGAGTAAAGAAACTTTCTGAAAGTTACTCTGCTATTCCATAAAGTAGATAAGCAGGGATGTGAATTTGGGGATTCCTGACTTTGAAGTATGAGCTCTGAATCATTAAATGTACATATATAAACTACAACTTTAAATTTATGATCTCAAAGTTTAAATTCTTATTTCAAAACTATGGGCAGTAAGGAAAATAGATTTGACACCAGGTATCCCTGTTAGTTTGGGACTTAACAATATATTCATGCCACAGTAAACTGTATTTCCAAATTTTTTTGATAATGAGAGACAAACTTAAGAGTTTTCCATATGGTTGGATTTCAACATAATTCTTATCAAATCCAAAAGAGTGGGATTTTAACTGTAATCTTTACCTTATATAATTAGGAATAAAGAGACAATTTCAATATTTCTCTCATTTTCTCTCTCCCAATCTCTTTCCCCCCACCTCCAACAATTTCTGGTGGAAGAAAGTGAAAAAGCAAGCTGATGCACATTCATTCTGTGGAACTGAATAGCCATAATGGAGCACAGGGTAGAGGAGTATTGGCAGAAATTACTGAGACTGGTGAGAGACCAATAACTCATGAATAACAAGTCTGCACTAACAGGTTTAATGACTGTTCTAATGGTTTAATGGATGACACTTTAATAGGATTTCTAGTAGAATCCTTCTGAAAGCTTGTCTTCAATAAATCTGTCATTAACAAAGAACTGGATTGCTTCACCATGTAACCATAGTTTACTGAATCTGAGCACACATACAAAATTAAGGCAGTTATCCTATATTGCCATCTATGTCTCTAAATATTCTGTTAACTGTTGTAAGGGAATCAAGTATGTGCACAAAATACAGGGTTGTTGGTGAAAGAATATTCACTGTAATAGACATTAAACAAAATACAATAGATGCTCACCATTATTGTCCTATTATGTGTACAAAGACAAAAGGAGAAAGTATTAACCAAACACACAGGTATGTAAACAACAAAACAACAAAGACAGCTGGGGCTTTCTTTGAAATAACTTATTGAATTCTTTTGGATGATACATTTGAGTGCCTATGTCATTCTGTTTCTACATTTGCCTCTTACATATTTTATATTGTCTTGTTCACTGTACTGACTTAAAAGTTCTTTATAATATAATACTTAATACATATGTTGGATATAGCAAATATAGACAAAAACCCAAGTCCTAGGGAAGTGGACTTGGGTCAATGGATAGAGCGTCCACCTACCACATGGGAGGGCCACGGTTCAAACTCAGGGCCTCCTGACCCATGTGATGAGCTGGTCCATGCACAGTGCTGATGCGCCCAAGGAGTGCCGTGCAACGCAGGGGTGTCCCCCACATAGGGAAGCCCCATGTGCAAGGAGTGTGCCCCATAAGGAGAGCTGCCCAGCATGAAAAAAGTGCAGCCTGCCCAGGAATGGCGCTGCACACATGGAGAGCTGACACAGCAAGATGATGCAACAAAAAGAGCCACAGATTCCCAGTGCCGCTGACAAGAATACAAAGCGGACACAGAAGAATACACAGCGAACGGACACAGAGAGCAGACAATTGGGAGGTGGGGGTGGGGAAGGGGAGAGAAATAAATAAAAAATAAGTCTTAAAAAAAAAAAAACCAGAAAAACCCAAGTCCTAGTATATTGGAGTAAAAACCATATCTACCTGACAATGGAATCGTGACAAAATTCAATTATTGTGGCATTGGCCTAAAGTTTGGTTAGAAAAATTAGAGGAACCTTTAGGCTTGGAATTCATTGTCAAGAATTATATATTATTCATATTTGTATCTCCAGAGGTAGCAAAGTACCTGGCACATAGTAAGAACTCAGTAAAAGTTTGTTGCATGAGATGAGCTAAATATAAAGCTGGAAAAGGTAACAGATCTCTAAAGAAATGAGTATTAATGTTCTTTTGAGGTAGCTAATATTTTTAGAATTGCTTTTCATCATTCTCAGGGATATTTGGAAGAAATGAGCAGCTTTGTTTCTCGGAGTTCATTTGTTTATTCTCTAACGAAAATTATAATTCTTAGTCTGAGGCACCACAATTGGTTGCTGTGGGAATGATTATATATCAAAAACAAAAGATTATATCCCTTTCAAGAGCAAATGAGTAGCAAGAGCAGATGAAATCTTAGGGAAACAAAGATGTTCTTTTCATGAAAATATTTTTATGATAAAACTGCAGAGAGATAAACACTGAAACTGCTAATTTTTGTGAAACTTTCTAGAAGATTTTTAGCTTTTGGGAAAGATGATTTTTTTTCTACCTAGAGTTGGCCTTGAGCTATGGATGCTCCAGAATTTTCTTTAAATACACTGAGAGTGTAGGAAAAGTGAGTTCAACAGTTAGCATTCTTAGTTGCTTTATTTCAGGCAGGGGAATAGCTTCTTTATCTGTGTATAGAATAACTATAAAGAAGCTTGATCTCCTATACTGTCCTGAAAATATATTGTCCAGGGAAGGTCCATCAAGGAAAGTCAAAGGTGAATGCTCCACCCAAACAGACTTTTGCCCATGAAGAATTTTACTCTTCTTTCCCCATGGGACCTCTTCTGCAGTACAGTAATGGTGTAACCTAGTGAAGCACCTTTATTGGTGACTTGATATCACATGACCATGCTTGGGAAGAAAGAGATTCAAAAAGCAAACCAGGATCCTGTTTCATTTTTCAAACTGATGTATTCATTCATTCCAGAAACATTTACTATGCTAGTCACAGGGATACCATGATACATAAGTTTCCTTCCCTGCCCTGACGAAGCTTTGATGCCAGTAGAAGACATACAAGCAAATCAATGAAGTCTTAGCAATTCCTTACAATATCATGAATTTAAGCACAGAAAAGATCAAATCAAATCTGTCTCCTACACAGTGATAGGTCCCACCTCACCTTAATGTTGGCTTCATTCTCAAGCCTCAAGCTGAAGCTCCTGATGGACTCTGACACTAGCATTTTCAAATACCTCCACAGTATCATTAGCTTTCTCCATCCAGTATTTAAAAGCAATACAAACGAAAGAAAACCAATCTTTATCCAAGGTAGGAAAAAAAAGCCTAGTTATATCCCTGATACTTTATAATATACTCATTTAAAGTTCAAATATAAAAAATATTTACTGAATTGTACACTTTAAAATGGTGAAATTTATGGTTGAATTATGTATCTCAGTAATAAAATTTTAAAGAAAAATATATAAAATATATCACTTGAATTTATTTATTTTTGCCTAAAACTACTTTGTTTTATTCAATGAAAAAATCATCTGTTTAAAACCACAATCCTCTGTAGTACTGCTAGGACAGCACCCCAATTTCTAGTATTGTTTATAATTTGGATTCTCATATAGAAAGGAAAACACCTTAGATGATTCAAGTTAATCAACCAGACCTTAAGATGTATTACCAAAGGTTTTTTTCCCCCCCAAATCCTTAATTTTACTTATATTTTTTTCTTTTCTAGGAACTCTATCTATAAAACATCAGCTGTTGCATATTATTAGATGTGAAGCTTACTGTACAATTTTAGCCAAATTACTTCACTTCCCTGAAAATGTCTTCATCAATGAAATGATAGGAGTAGACTAGATTCTAAGACTGTAGGAATGCTCAATATAATTTCACAATGGAAATTTTCTGGAACTTCATAAAGAATTTTTTTTTAAGATATTGGAAGAATTCCTTGAGCTGTGACAGCAAGGATCCATACAAAATAAATAGAAAAGGAACAACAACAACAAAAAGGAAATCAATGCCCATTTGCAGAGAAATACCCACCAACTTCAATGCTTATACTGAACATTTTTATTTTTCTCATGTCTCACCTGATGACATGGAGGTCAATTAATTACTGTGGGGGAAAATTGAGGCCTAAGTTCCCCTAATACAGCACCTTAATGTCCTTTAATACAAAGGGAGGCAGTATTTCACTGTTCATTAACTAAACTAATTATGGTTTCTCAATTGTACTGCAGCCATGTCTGCATCTCCATGTTTCAGAAAACCAATAGAAGAGATTAGACCAAAGCCTGTAGGAGAGGGGCAGTGGGACAACTCTGCAGTAAGAAAATAGAAAGGGAAACCTGGCATCAGAACTTGATCTTTATAACATTTACTTCAAATCATGTGCTGTAATAATCACAGAAAGAGAATTTTACCAGTAAAGAGAGAATCTAAAATGATTGCCCAGGCAAATCACCTATTTGATGTTTGAAGTTCTGTCTTCATCTTCACATTTGATAATTTTTAATAGATACTAAACAAGAACATGAAGGGTGAAGCTGGATACAAAGTTTCTTACCCAAAACAAAACAAGTCCCTCTTCCCAATCCCCCCTTTTTTTGTTTAAAGAATGTCTCTGGCATGGAAAACAAAAATAAAATATTCCAATCAGAAATTTGGGTCAAAATGCCTAGATTGGGGATCAGAAAATATTCATAATTACTATTTGTGATCATCTTAATAGATCATTATAATGATAAAGAATTTGTCTTATTTGATACCTGTAGTGAAAATTGTTGTAGAAGGAAATCACCCATCAGAAGGAAATACTTTAAATATCTATAGTGGCCAAAATATGACCCTGAAACTGAACCACATGGATTCAAACCCCAGCTCTACTACATACTAGCTGTGAGGCCTTGGGTGGGTTACTCAACTTCAGGCCACTCTTCTATATTATGGGGATGCTAATAGTGCCTACCTGGAAGGACAGTATGAGTTAATACATGGCTGAGATGAGGTTCTGGTACATAGTAAGTACTGTATAACTATTTTCTACCATCAGCATTCTTGCAAAGCTTTTTCTAGACTGTAAAGCCCTAGAGACAGGCTAGGCATGATTATTATCATGACATTAAAATGCTATTCACTGTAATACCAAAAGAATGCATTAAGTCTTATTCTGTCAAACTAGGAGGGAGAGAGGGAGGGAGGGAGGAAGCAAGGAAGGAAGGCTGGAAGGAAGGCTGGAAGGAAGGCTGGAAGGAAGGAAATAATGAAATAAATCAAGAATCTCTACAGGCCACTTTGGCTGGAGTTTAGATAGCTGATGAATGACCACCACTGAGGAAACTTAATCAGCACCTGAGAAAAAAATGCAGTTCTGATTATGCTTCATAAATGAATTTTTAGTTAAAGCCAAATATTTCAATTGTTGCATCTGTGATGCCTAAAAGACTAATGCTTCCCAAGGCATAGCCAAATCCACATTGCATTTAATGTCTTAATGTTTATTTCCTTCTGCTTTATTTTACGTAAATCTTCAAACATGGGAACGTCACGATTATTTTTAAAATGAAGAGCAAACTGTTTATAGTCACAGTAGAAAAAGCATGGTAAACAAAAACCATGTTTTAATTTAAAAATAAATACAAAATAAATAGGTAAAGATAGTGCCAAGATGTTGGGTCACAGACACCAATCCCTTACTGCTGCAGAGTTAAAGATTTTTCCAAAGCTGTTCTAGGAAGCAACGTAAACACCTTTTGGCCCTTGGAGAAGAAGCAGGAAGTGACTTCCATGAGTTTGAAATCACCCAGCATAGGCTCCCAGCATGTGTTCTGGCCTTTCAAGCGTGCAGTCACCACTTGCTCTTCCCACCTCACCTCTCAGCAGCATGCCTAACTTATATTTATTGTCACAACCACTTTATGAGTAGATACTAATATGCTTATTTAAATAAGAGAGAACCCTGGCTACTGGAGGTGAAGTAACAGGGTCAGGGTCAAGCAGCCAACTGCTAACTGGCGGAGTCAAATTACCAACTGCATTTTCCTCTGTCATCTGCTATTGGGTCCCTCTAACTGCACTTATCACTTTGACCCTAAAATCCCAACTTCATTTTAAAAGCAATACAAAACTCAAAAGCTCCCTTTTGTCAAGTTCTTGCTATAGTTTCTTTGAAGTTGAAAACTTGCAGAGGAACTAGAGACATTTCAAGATTAATTATTTCCTGAGAGCCTTGGACTCCACATGGGAACAGGTGGGAAGACATTTTGGATGGAGTCCAGCAATGATCAAGGGCCAATTAGTTATGGAGAACTTGTGTCAGAACAAGAACTGAGAGACAGAAAACTGTTTTAGATGTGATTCCCTCAAGATGAATGACTCCCATAACATAAAATAAAAGATTCAAGAATGAAAGATAAGGAGTTTAACTTTGGTAAGGGAAATATACTTTTGTTTTTACAAAAGTGTGGGTGAATGAGTAAACATTAAGAAGTCCAAATAAAAGTAAGTTTACTATATGAGAATGTGATTTTTTTGTTTGAGTTCTAACAACCAGGACTTCAGAAAGCATAAAAGATCATAAACACATAGGCACACACCCTGAATATGGAGGCAATGCTTCTTTTAAGGTGAGCTGCTGGCTCCTTATGTCCTACTAGATTTGTTTCCAAGATGCACGATTACAAGCTTCTGGGGAGGGACCTTCTGTGCCTTTCTATCTTACACAGTAAGGCTAGCCCTTAATCTTGGAACAAGGAAAGCATTTTTTTCCCCAAAAACTGCACTGAGTCAATCAGTAGGTACTTTTGAGTTAAATTTGAAGCATCTGTATTAAAACACATATACTTCTGTACTGTTGAAAGATAATAATAGTCATTTCCTGAGAGAAAAGGACCCAAAAACAAGGCTTCAGTGCCCATAGATCAGGTGGTGACTTGACTGGGAAAAGAAGCAGTTTTTACAGAAAGACACTCTCTATTGTGTTAGCTTCTCTTGTTGGTACTAACAATTTTGATCACAACATTTTTATTTTATAAAATCACTCGTTTGTCTTATTTCATTCCACAAATCATTATAATTTGTTTCAAATTAAAAAAAGAAAAGAAAAGAAACTTTCCATCTTTTGTGAATCATGTGTCAAAAATACTTAGAAATGGAGGGAGTGGCGTTTCCCTGGTCCTTTTCCAATTTCCATAGGGGATGAATAGAGATCTCTGTCATCTACCACTGCGTTCATTTAGGAAGAGGAGGCGCCACATCTAAGAAAACTATAGTGCATTCAAAGTGGCAAAAAGTAAGTTGTACTTTGTCTTTTTGTTTTGTTTTGTTTTGTTTGGCTTCTTGCTTTTGTTTATAAGTTCACACATAAATTATAAATTAGTTGAAACAATAGCTTTTGTTTACAACTGCCCAGAGGTTTATGAAACACTTAAATAGCTTTGTGCCTGTGAATATCCTCTGGTACATGTGTTCATATATAACCAAGAAACTTTCCCTAGAGAAATTGAAAATGTTTCCTTTTGTAGTCATTGCTTTGATAACAATTTTTTGTACTTTCCATGGAGATATACAGTGTTGACCATTGGAAATGAAGACACTGTCTATGTAGAAAAGAAACACATCCTTAGTATGTCAAAAGAAAACCACTGGGTTTTCCCAAGTAAAGACATGCAATGAGAATTGGTAGAGCTATGACATTTTCACAGCAATTTCTCTTTATAAATATTTTGATCTAGTTGATTTCTTAGATGTCTGGACTCTATAATCAGGGCTTAGTAAGAAACAAACAGTAAAAGATTTAGGTCTCTACAGCAGGTAAGTTAAGGCACAGTGAAGGAGAGTAAGAAGAGATGAATTGTGTTGTGGTTCTGCAACATATTAGCTATGGGATCTTGGGCAAGTCACTCCTTTATCAGCCTCAGTTTTCTTACCCTCTGAAATGAGAGGGATAATCACATGATCTCTGAGTTCTGTTCTAGCCCTAAAAATTTAAAAATAGAATTTAAGCAATATTTTTAATGTTTCTACACATCTTGGCATAGTATAATAAGCCAAGACACATAATCCTAATGTATGTCATTATTCACCAAAGAAATCACATCTTTTCCATTCACCTGTCTCATTAATGTGTAATTTTAGCTTATTAGACAAAGGTAAAATATACCTGCTATTGTTAAAACAGAAAGATGGAAGGAGGAATTGTGGAAAGATGGCAGAACAGGAAGCTCCAGGAATCAATCCTTCTACCATAACAACTATTAAACAGACAGGAACTGTAAGAATCAACCCTTTTAAAACTCCAGAGTCTAGCAGAATACTGTGTAGCATTCAGGGAAGAAACAGGAGGAAGAGGCTGGTAAATTGTGGTTAATACAACTGAATCAATCTCTTCATACCTGGGGCTATCCTCTCCTTTTGTGGCAGTCCGCAGTGGAGTCCAGCTTCTAATGCAATGCGCTACTGGCAGACAGGAGCATAAAAACCTAGTTCCCCAAGATCCAGGAGCAGGGCATGTGGGGGGGAAGGGGTGTGGTCCAATGGCATATCACTGTTTTTTATTAGTTACTTTAAATCACTGGGGGCCTGGCTTGGAGGGCAGCCACTGTTCCAAACTACCCAGGACAAAGGTGGCACAGGAGACTTAAAGATGATACGCTGCCTTAGAACTGTGGAGTGCAGCTGAAGGGCTGCATTTGCTGGGCAAATGCCAAGTCAAGAAAGAACAGCTTTAGGGAGCTGTGGAAGAAGCTCCTGGTACCATCTGGGATCCTCCCCCATTCATCTCCAAAGCAGTTTAGAGCTGGTCAGAGTTCTCTCTGAAAGTCCCTGGCCTTTTTCTAGCTGGGAAAGACTGAATTGGGAAACTCCTCTCCAGCATGTTCTCTCTCCCCCCTCCCCAATCCCAGAATTTGCCCTCCAGGCAAAAATGGCTTGAGACAATGATAGCAATGGTAGAAACAATTGAGGTAGGCAGCCTTCAGCAAAGGCTTACCTGCTTTAAGTTCTTCAGTGGAAAATTCCAGAGAGGGAAAAGTTCTGCTTCTTGGGAAAAAGAAGGGGCATTCAAACTCCTGTAAACAGGGGGACTCCTAAGGCCACTAGCAAGTAGAAGACCAGGATAAGGCACAGGCACAGAAAAGACAGGGAGGAACCTGCATTTTGTATTTGTCTTGGGGTGACTTTCATGATAGGAGGGCTAAGTTCTTAAGGAGAGCACCATCCAACACAAAGCCAATTTGTAGACAGTGAAAGGTGTTTTTTGCTTAGGATGGCTTGGTTTTGTGAGCTCCTGACACTCAAGAAAAGTACTGTCATATCACTAGCTGCAAACATATTCAAGAAACAGATATCTCAGGGAATAACCCCCGGAGTTAACATTTTTAAATATTACATGCAACAAAAATACACATAATTCAATGTGCAACAAAAGATTAAAAGACAAAGAAAGAATTGGAAGAGAATTCAGAGGATATTTACAAAGTAGTTTCTTGGGAAGTTATTCTATCATCAAAGAAATAGAGATGATCAGGGGACAGAAATAACAATTATGTGATTATAAAACGGTTTTTAGTTTAGGAACATGTGTTCAAATCATATGTCCAACACCATAAATTTATCATTACTTTTTATACATTTATACATCTCTCCACATAAAGGAAGAGAATGAAGATCTAGAAAACATCAATGAAGAAGACCATACTGTGGACACACTGGAAAAGACTTTAAAAATAACCTTCATTATAGTTAAGGAGATGAAGGAAACAGAGAAAAAACTAAATGCTACCAGGAAAACAATGAATGAGTAATATGAGTATCTCATTAAAGAAACAGAAATTTTAAAAGGGAACCAAACGTAATGACTGGCATTGAAGACCACAGTAACTGAAATGAAAAATTTCCAGGAGGGTTTCAAGAACAGATTGGAGTGGGCAGAAAAAAGAATCAGTGAACTTAAAGACAAGACAATTAAAATGAGTCAAGCTGAGGAGCAGAAAGAAAAAAAAAAATTATAAAAAGCAAAAATAGCCCAAGTGACTTGTGGGAACCATTAAGCTTGCCAATATATGTATAATGGAATCCCAGAAGGACAAGAAAGGGGAAGAAGAAATCTAAGAAATAATGATAGAAAACTACACAAACATAGCAAAAGTATGAACATGCTCATTTAAGAAGCCCAGAGAACACCAAACAGGATAAACTTGAGGAGAAATTGGCCCTAACACATAATGACCAAATTGTCAAGTGCAAAGAACAAGGAGATAGTTCTAAAAGCGGCAAGAGAAAAGCAATGTTTTATGTACAAAGGATTAGATTAAGTGTCAATTTTCAGAAACCCTGGGGGCAAGAAGGCATATGGGTTGGAATATTTATAGTACTAAGAGAAAACAATTGCCAACCAAGAATTTTATGTCTGGCAAGACTTTCTTTCAAAAATGAGGGAGAGATTAAGACATTCCCAGATAAAGAAAAGCCAAGGGAGTTTATAACCATCAAATCTGCTTTACAAGCAATGCTAAGGGGAGTTCTTCAGACCGAATGAAAATACACTAGACAGTGGTTCAAAGTGGCACAAAGAAATAAAGGTATCTGGTAAAATTAATTAAAAGTACCAGTATTATTGTTTTGTATTTTTTGTTATATAACTCTACTTCTTACTTCCTATAGGTGCTAAAAGGAAAATGTATAAAAAGTAATGATAAATTTATGGTGTTGGGCATACGATTTGAACACATGTTCCTAAACTAAGAACAGTTTTATAATCACATAATTGTTATTCCTGTCCCCTGATCATCTCTATTTCTTTGATGATAGAATAATTTCCCAAGAAACTACTTTGTAAATATCCTCTGAATTCTCATGATACCATAAAAACTTTTATCATAGGATTGATTATATATTATTATAATTTTTTCATTGATATCCATGTCTGTTTGATGAGTAGGCTGTTTGAGGGTAGGTATGGTGGAGGCTTAATAAAAGCTTAATAAATGAGCATGATTTATTCTCTACAAAAATCTTTCAGTGATTTATTCTCTACAAAAATAGTCCAGCATTTTATCAATGACTACTTTGTTTAGAGTATATTCTTTGTATGTGCTGGAATATATACACATATACATACACATTCTTTAGTTCTCATAGCAACACATTTTGTAGATTAGAAACTCAGAGGGCTATATAATTGTCCAAGACTATCACCATACAAAGTGTTCATGTCAGAATACAAAATTTTGTGTGTCCAAAGCCCAAAGTCCATGTCCCTTCCACCATTAAACTACCGCAGCCTTGAAACTGGTGAGCTTGGCAATGAAAGTCCATTACAATTCTTGTCCCTCTTTAACAAGCCCAACTTCACCTCATACAACTTCTTACCATATCCATCATGAACAAATCTACTTAGTGCTTCCTCAAATCATACTTTATTGTGCAAACACATTGTCAGACCATCTTGCTAAAATCCTGATTCTGATTCAGTAGGTCTGGGATGGGCTTAAAATTCTGAATTTCTATTAATTTACCAGGTGATGTCAATGCTTTTTGTCGGTAGATTATCCTTGTAATATGAAAATACCACAGCGTCCTCTTCCTCTGTGTGTTTGATCCTTCCGTTGACAAACTGATCTTCATTCCTCTTCTTCCTAGTTCTCCTTCCAGTACCACCCTATTTTCAATAACTTATCCAAGTTCTCTGTCTCACTTGTATCTTTTCTGAGTCCCTACAGCATTCTGTAAGCACCTAGGATGTGCTCCATGGTATCCTTTTTATTTTTTATGTATCTTTCTTTATCAACATCCTGGAAGCATAGGTTTCTTATAGACTTTATATTCCTCTCAGGTCTCAGCATAGTGCTTTTCTTTAGTAGTGTGTTCCGTTATTACTGAATTATCTTTCTAGTTCAGGAGTCCCATTTGTGGTAATTTCCCTCTCTCCCAAGGATGGACCCAGTCCTATAAGGATGAAGTATTAGCAGCTATGTCATAATGTGTGTTCCTACAACAAAATCAGTCAGTTAAAATTTGGAGATTATCTACTGGAATTTGACTGGCAGGGAAAATTGTGTATCTTTCTCTAAGAATCCAATATACACATCAAAATATGTTAAAGACCATGTTTTCTGTGTTAGTGAAAAAAATAGAAAAGGCTGGCCTACACAGGGGGAAGAATGAAGCAGCCCAAATAAATGTACAAAGATGAGAGTTCCAGAGAGGAATTCAGGAAATCCCCAAAGCCTTCCAGTTTCACCTGACAGGTCCTGAAGTTTAATTGTATTGAAGCCTTTGGTTCAGTAATAAGTCAAATCCTTTTTTGTTTTCCCTTATGCAAACTCTAGTGGGTTGTAGTTATATTCAAACTAATATAAATAGGATTTGAGCACATGATATTATCATGATAATGATAATAATGACTCTGTTGCCTACTGAATAAATCTTAAGCATACTGGCTTATTTGCCATCTCAGAATATGGTGAAATGAAGATTGTAGAATTATGCTCTGAAATGCGTGCTTCTGAACTAATGTTTCTCAAACTGAAATCTTTAGACAACATGCATCAAAATCACTTGAAGTACCTTTTTAAAGTGGAGATTCCTAGATACCATGGTTTACCTAATCAGTAAACCTTTCCAGGGTTGGGCCCAGTGATCTTCATCTTAGTAGGCTTCCAAATTATTTTTAGGCACTTTAAAGATGGAGGACCTTAGGCTTGGTTTGGCCAGACCTACCCAATGCAAGCACACCCATCATTTTATTCTGATTTAGTCCAAAGATCTACCAGCATATGCACTGATACTGAAAGCCATATGAACTTAACGGGAGGCTTTATTCTGTGCATTGTAAATGCCATTTTCAAAGTCTCACCCCTTAAATTCTAGTAAAACTTTGTAGTCTCATATCAGAAAATGAAAGCCTAAAGTGTTTGTAAATACCTTCAGAGATGGGGGTTACATAAGTTTCTCAGTTCTCTTTTTCTAGCTATCATTGTATTCGATGTTTGAAATCAATTTCCTTTAAGTAAAGGAGGTCTCTAATGTGATCTCACAACATTGTGCTATAATCTAAACTTATTTTCTTCTATTCTAAACTCAGGATCAGTGCAAACAGCTTTCAAGCCTTTCACTTGTTTTAGTCTTAGAATGAGAGTGACAAATTTAGCTTCATTCATCTTGAGAATCATGAGTATACCTTAATCCATAGTGATTATGCCAAAATGATCAGGTGTTAAAAAAATAACATAAGCCTCCTTTCCTGTATTTTTTTTTTTTTTTGCTGCAAACCAGTAAAATCGATTGAAATTTATATGGAAGATAGTAAGTGAAAAATAAAACAAAATAAAACAAAAACAAACAAACCAAAAAAGGAAACCTAAAAAACTTCAGTGTTGCTCTGTGGCTTATAATACAATGTAAAGGTCTTAATCCTTTTATCACAGATGAATACAACACTTAAGTATCTCCTTCATGGCTGTTAGAGCACAGTAGAGTCAATTCATGCCCAGGGAGCTTTAATCACAGATCATAGCCATGACAAACGGTAAAGAGCCAGCATGGGCTATCATGTCAACGACTACTGGGGGAGTTTCTAATGCAAGCATCGGCAGCATGCAGTTCATAACTACTTTCAAGAAGCACTTCTAATCTAATGGCTAAATGATTATCATTAGAGTATCTTTACATGGAGCATTTCTCAAGAAAGTACATATTTAAGGAGGCCATTTATTGAATCCAATTGATACAACTGATTTCTTCATTCAGTGATGGCTTGAGTGATGCAAATATCAATTGCCAATGGCTTAAAGTTATATTGGTGGAAAATGGATCACTTGTTTATTAGCAGAGGGAGCTATCGACTTATTTTTCTGACCATTACATCACTCAGAATCACAAATAAAATATTAAAGCAGGGATATGAAGAAAATATTACATAGCACAATAGTAAGAATAATGATATAAATAAAGAGAAAGTTGAGGAGGTGAAAATTTCTGGTTGGTAAAAGTCTTTATGTTTCCACATATGGCATTCTTCTTATGCCTTGTTTTCTTTTCTAAAATGCAATTTGTAGCCTCAATCCCCAAATTAGAAATGACAGAAACTGCTTTAAAGGATACTGCATAATTAAAAAAGAGATACTAACATCAAGAAAAGAACAGGGTAGAAATAAGAAGCAGACCATGTGAGAAAATAAGCTAATTCACAATCCAACTTAATTTCCCAAACTTGAAAATACTCTCCTGTATGCTTGGAACAGAAAGAAGGAAAATGTAACTTAACCAATAAACAAGGAAATAAACAAAGAAAACTCCCTTTGTATTCTATCAAATATTTGACAAGGATGTTGGAGTATGCAAATAAAATAAAAGGCTGACGGTCTCTTGAAGTTGATGGGGCATGGGGACCAACGATTTATTGTGCTTAGTCACTACAGTAATCTAAAATAATCTAAAGTTGAATACTTGATGATTTTTAGGAAGGCTGTGCAGATATCCAGATTGCCATTGGCCCTATTGCTCCATATTTTCTTGCATGGAGCTTCTTCACAAAATTGTTATCCTGTTAAGACACTTCAGATTGGGGCTCCTCTTAGGTTGTTACTGAATGTGGCAGGGCAGAATGTTCAAGTGGTAGGGGCTGAGAGATCATCTATTTCAACTTCTCCATTTCAAAGTTGACATACCAGAGCCAAGAGCAGTAACAGGGATGTGCTTGAAGATTTCCATCAAGTCAATCTGTAGAAACGTTTTACGGTAGAATTTGGGCTGTTTAGGCACCCAACAATCTTTTTTTGTTTAGTACATTCACAAAGCGCTAGCCGTACGTTTTAGTCTAATGCTAAATTAAACCTGAATAAATATTCTTATTAAATGAACAATGATGGCCTAGTTAGCAATAATTTATAAATTGACTTTATTATGGGTCCATGTTGCGGGGAATACCAGAGACACCAAGTTTTGCAACTTTCTGCTTGACAAATGCAACAATCTCCAAACACATCCACACGCACGCACATATATACACAGTCTTTAAATTCATCATTTTCAAGAATTTACATAGATCTCTTTTATGGACTCTGGTATGTTAAGATACCAGTCATTTCAACGTTCCTTCAAAAACAGGTAACTTCTTGGGAATACATTATTATCTTATTATTAGTTCCAGTATTATTTAGACTGCAGGGTAAAATCATGGATATATGCAAAATAATTACAGTTTTCAGGCCACATGAAACTGACTGAGAAATCTACTTATCCCCTCTCTTTGTAGGTGAAGATTCTCACCCATGAGTCAGTGTATTTGGTACCTGTTTGGTATTCAGGGAAGCTTATCAACTCAATATATTCTATGAAATTAAAACCAGAAAAAATAAAATCCACCTCGTAAAGTAAAATTGAACAAATGCAAACTATTAAAAAACTTTAAAAAATACAACTATGATACTGCTTGTATGGAAACTTTTAAGTTGCCTATTCATTATAGTTTTTATATCACATTATTAATTATTTAAAGGAAGAAGAAACTGACAAAGTTAATTTTCAAGAATGTGGACAAAAAAGGAGGAGATAGGATAATTCATGAAATTACCATCAAGTATAAGCGTGCTGAATTACCTCATATTCCTGGGAGAACTTCAAGTTGTCATTCGCTTTCAACCTTTCAATGTGATCTGCAAGTTCCAAGATAGGTATTGGAGGATGGCTAGCCATACCTAATAAAAGATAAGAAAAAGTATGTTTGAAAACACAGGAAAAGGACACTATTCCAAAATATGGAGAATACTCTAGTTAGAAATGGCCTGAAAATATGTGAGTAGTAAAGATGTTTCATGTGAGAAAGCAGGCAGACAGTTTGCTTACTCAAAGCAGGACATGCTCTGGAAGGATGGATTTTGTGGCCAAATGAAAAGTCACCAAGCAAAATCCCCAAACTAACACTCCTAGTGTAAAAGAAAGTGTTATTATGCTATGAATCAATGAGTTAGCCAGTAGAGAAAACTGAGAGTCAAGCTTGATGCTTTGAGTAATGACTGTTATGCCATTTCAAACTCCTTCTCCTGCACTGTGTGAAATGGAAGTTTCATGGAATTAAATGAGTAAAGTGAACTAATAAAACAGACACTGAGAAGGGCCTGAAAGGGAAAGAGAAGTCACTTGATAATAAACATAAAGTGACTTATGCATAATCAAGGAAAACTAACTTGAAGAATGAAGGTTACCAGGGTAACCGGAATCATCTGAACCTGCAAAGGAAATGATGGTGCAAATAAAATAAAAGAGAACTAATTTGTTAAAGAAAATGAAATGGACAGCTTGATAGACTTTTAAAAAGGGATAATAAAAATGTGGCCAGTTTTTTGCAGGATTCACTATACATTGTGACTAGATTAAGATCGCATTAATTTTTCACAAGACCTGAAAGTGACTGACATTCACATGCACTTATGGACACAAAAAGGGACATGCACCACAGTTCATCAACAATAATCACTGACAACAAAATCAGACACAAAACTTAGTTTCAAAAATGTTCCCACTAGTAGCAGATTGTAGATATTGGGGTTGCAGACTTCTCCTGGCTATTTATAAATGGTCACACTACAACTTTGTGGTGTTTTGCCCCAGGTCTCCATTAATCAACCCCCAGCAAACCTACAATCTACTTCAGGTGTAAACATCTTTGTCCACTGATGGTAAGTGAAGGCAGGAAAGGAAGTGAATGGTGAAAGGATGTGGGGGGAAAAGGGTGGAAAAAAGAAATAAAGCAGCAATGGGGGACGATACTTCTTAGTTCAGTCTGCCAGCTGAAGATATATTAGTTTCATTTTTTCCATTAAAAAAGAATCCACAGTTAATTTTAATGAATCCTGTATCTTTCCAATCTTTTACCACTTTCCACATGATTTGTATTTTATTTCTTTCTGACGAATTTTAGCAAGAGTACCATGAGAGAGCATTGCTGACTCGTGTCTTGTAGACACAAAGTCCATCTGGCTAGAAAACCCTGAACTAGCATGTCCCCAGAGAAGATGTTGAAGTGAAAAACAGAAATGGGAATGCATGAGGGAGGGGCTCAAACTGGAAGCCATGTTAACATTCTTTTGTCACTGTGACTCTTTGGAGAGTGTTGGGCTGTCCAATACCTCACCAGTAAATCAACATGACCAAGTGATCACTTTAAGGTGGTTTTTTAGAAGTTGTGCCATTATTGGAAGTCACCTAGCAATTTTCTTCATCTCAAAAGCCAAATTATCAATGGTTCTGGTAAATTAAGTAGAAAATGACTTTGCTATCCACAGATTATCACCTTAGCACAGTGCTGTGACTTGTGGTGTTTTAATGCTCATGGCTACAAAGGTCTGCTTCCAGTCAACTAAATTCTTAATAGAAGATCCAATAAAAATGAGCTGGCCTAAAATCAGAGGCTCTCTGTTCATAATATAATTATGCAGTTGGACCAAAATTTTGGAGCTCATTTCTGGAACTTTTTCCACATAGAGGTTAAAATTGAACTAATTAACATTCTATGGAGGGAGTGGGTGACAGGAGTCTGATAATTAAGGTGATCTGATCCAGATGAGGCGCCCCCAATGACAAGAATGGAAATACAAAGGCACAAGAGACTCTAGACTTATCCAGAAATGGAAATGGACTGATGTGGACATCCATTACAGTGTTTAAACAGAGAAAATAATAGAGACAAAGATGTTTAGACCTTTTCGAGCGAATCGTGGGAGGGAGTTATTATCATATATGGACTGAGTGGTGGTTTGGCTAGAGAGGGAGGACACAGAGCCAATCAGGGAGGCGTAGGGGACTGAATTACTGCTCAAAGCTGCAAAAAGTAAAGCCAGTTGGAGATGAAAAGTATTAGTATAACAGCAGTAGAAAATCATAATAATCAACCAAAGATGCGATCAACATATTTACTTCTGACATGCACTGGAACACAGTCCGGAAGTTTTACTTTGGAAGTTAATTACAGAGAAATCCAAATAAACTTTTACTGACCCATTATATTCTAAACCACAGTGTGTATGTGTGTATCTATATATAGATACCCACACATATCACATGCAGAGACCACGGCATTAAAGAATCATTATTTATAATGTCACTATTTAACATATTGCACTAAAGTTCTAGGACTAGATTGGGTGTTTCTCAAAAAAGAAAGGATAACTTGTGGGAAACCGATGGTACAGTAGACGGAATCCTGGATTAGAATATTGGACATGGGCTCGGCCATCCACTAACAGGTACAAACCACTTCCATTATCAATGATCTTAATTTCATTAGCTGTAAAATAATAGGTAGAACTGGATAAAGTTTGGAGTCATTTCCTCCTTTAAAACACTTTCATTTCTACTGCATATAAGATTTCTGAGCACACGAGAAAAAAAAAGAAGGTACTCATTGGATTTGGTTCATATGTAAAGCATCCTTACTCTATGAAATATTGAAAACTCTATGAAGTTATAGTAACTTTCCTTTGAGGAATGGGGAACATTTACTTTTTACAAAATTTAAAAAAAACATTAGGTAGTTGAATTGTCCACTTTTTAAATATTTAAAGACTAATACCATTTTCTTTAGCTAACCAGAATATATACAGTACATTCTGATATTATATCATATTATATATATATGGAAAGACAAAATGTCAACATAAAAATTATTCTACGTAAACATGAGATGAAAATCCTCAAACATGAAGCTCTTTAGCACATATAAGTAAAGAATCATCGAAGACCTACTGTTATGCACTTTCCCATAAACTTTTATCTATTAGCTTATGTTGAAAACTTTTATATGATATAGTCAAGTTATGCTAAATTCTGAATGAAAAAGTGGACACTAAGAAAACTAAGATGTTGACCTCATCATAGCATCTTTTCGATATCTGGCTGGTGACCTGGCCGTTGCCCATAGCATGCCAAGGTTAGTTTGACCACTGCTATCAATTTGGATTAGACCAATGTTTTACACACTTACCTTCACATTATAATCATCAGAGGAGCTTTTACAGTTTCTTCTTTCCAGGTTTTACACTGGACCAATTAATTTTTGAGTGTGGGAGTCAAGCATTAGTATTTTTAAAATTCCACAACAATGACTCTCAGTGACTATGGGAATTCATTGTGGGGTGTCTGTAACTCCATTTATTATTTTTCTCCATTTAAAAATTACATCAGGATTTATGAGAATGAGATCAGCCTTTTCCTGGAGCTACCCTGGAATCCCTTCTGATTCCCCATTAGCAAACTTTAGTACTTTAGCTATTATTAGCAGCCAAGAAATTGAAGAACAGCTCACAACTAATGAGGGCTAGCCAGTGACATGACCTCATCAGTTCAAAGCTACAAATGTAAAGCATAAATACATTTTAGAGGCACACATTGAATCTGAGCAGAGTTTTCATTTTGAAGCTGTGCTATCCACAATATACAGTGTCAACATGAAAAATGACAGATGCAGTTACCAAAATCTGCTTTAGGGTAGAAGAAAAAACATGAGAGCTATTTGTAATGGGCTACATATTTGTGATAGTCATGCCATGGTGGCTTCTTTATAAGGAGCAAAACTTAAAAATCATGGCATTTTAAGCTGAGAGGTACCTTAAAGATGACTTAGTTTGGCATTTTTATTTTATACAAGAAGACTCAAACTCAGAAGAGATCAGTGAATGGTTTATGTTAGCCAGCTACTGGATAATGAAATCTTAACAAGCAGCTTTGGTGTCTTTCTACTATATTAGTTTCTGGAACCGCAATTATGAGCTCCTGAAGGCAGGGGGCAAAGGCTTCACTGTCTGAAGGGCCAAGGCTGGTGGACAAGATCAAATACTGAAGATGGCCAGGTATTATTGGGTTTTTCACAGAGAAAAGCACTCTTCCCCATTTCCTTACAGCAAGCAGCCTTCTAGGGTTGTTTTTCATTTCCCCACTTTTGATGGAGTTTTGGGATTTCTCTATTATGGAAAAAAAAACACCAAGTATACGATGAATGACAACTAAAGCTTAGCCTCATTGTCAAAGTCATCTTTAGGGGTGGTGTGAATTGTGGGAAACCTCTGAGAAGGGTGAAGCTACTCAAATTCAGCAGCTATTGGTTAAGTGGGAATGCAGAGCCAATAGGGTCAGACTTTTCAGCTTTTCAATAGCAACTAAAACTCCAGATTATGGGACATATCCTCAGTTTTCAATGTTGACTCTAAATTTTATTGAAACCTACTGGGGTCAAACAAAAGACCTTGGTAAACCACATTTGGCCAACTAGCTTGTGAGTCTGTATTAAAAGAACAAAATCTTTCCTTTTTTTCAAATTAAAATCAAAGAGTGTTGAGAGTTATCTATTATGTGCTTGTATCCACAAGGCAATGGGCTAGACACTGAACTTCGTGTTGGGGATATAAAAATGTAGGCTCCTCCTCCCATGGTTCACCTTCTGTGGGTTCATCTATACTACTCTCCCCTATTCCCTGTTAATATTACCAATCAGGAAAATGAAGCTCAGAGGTTAAAGGACTTGATCAAAGTTATCGCTGCCAGCAAAACTGCAGCTACTAGGGGGACTAGATTCCAGATCTTGCCACTACTATTTAGGGTGCTACTCATGGCCTTTTGCTGCCTGTCAAATCATGCAATACCTTGGGAAGCGTGGTGGCATGTTCAGAATGGCAGGCCTTTAAGAATGTTTGGGCTACCAATACGAACACAGAGATCATAAACCATCCTGAATTTTATTTAGAGGCCATGTCTGCTTTGGTGGTAGGGAAGAGGTAAAAAGCACTCATAGACATGTAAGGATCTTCCAGTTATTTCTTGCCAAAACATTGTGTTTCCCTTGAACATGAACAAAAGGTATAAATTTAAAATGTTATAAACTATTGTGTTATTTGGTACAAGATTAAAAATTTTAAAAATCACTAATTTATAGCATTTTGTCTTTTCAAATGCTCTGTTACATTTAACTAAGTCACATTATCAACAGTATGACTTCATAATCTAAAGAGAAATGACTGTTAATCAAATACTTGTTCTATTTTCATGAACTTTTTAACCTTGCATGAAATGCTAATCGACATTTTACACTAACTAGAGGATTTTAGTCACTTTCAGTGATGGAACATTTTTTGAAAAATTTTTCTGTGGCAATATGTTAGAATAATGCAATAATATTTTCTCCATAGTTTTCCTTTCCACAAAATTGTAATGAAGGGTGGAAAACAGTTTGTGGTCATGGTACAGAGAGCATCAAATCAATGACATTAGTCTTGTCAAAATCGTCCTTTATTTAGTGTTGATTAAATAGTATTTAGTGTGTTTATGAAATATTAGTTGGATTTCTAACATAATCTATACACAATTTAGAACACCCTGAATGAAATAAAAATCATCTGCTAACTTTACAATTTGTTTAACAAATAAATGATGAATTAAAGGCAAAAGAGAACACTGACATTTTAAGGTGTAATTCCTTCTTTGTAAAACAATGTCAATTTGATATAATCCATGAAGAGGATCATCCAAGATCCTTGAAAGATATTCCAAGACTATTTGAATGAGCATTGAGATGGAATAAATAAAATGAATTTATTTTATGAATTTCCAAAATGTAGAATTTTAGCAAATCATGTTGCTTTACATCAGAAATTTGGATTCACCAAATCAGAGTTTTCAAAATGCAAAGACCACACCTGACATTTATAACCCAGGTAATGTACCTAAATTTCTTATAGTACAAATAATTGTGAATATAAAAAGAAAGTTGATATAAGAATGGATCTTGTTAGCAGGGATCCAATTAATAGTATTAATGGATCAGCAGAAATGCCTCAAGAGCTTTCAAAGCCCACTCAGTAGCTATGAAGACATTTCTGCTGATGATACAACTATTTCTGATACGTTAACTTTTTATGAGTTTGTTTTTTTTTTTCACAGGCCATCAATCACCTACCATCCATGTATGCTTTAGGGCAAAACATATTAAGGTCATCCACCGAATGAAAATGAGGTCTTTATGTTGTAACATCTGATCATCAATTTTTAAATCTCTTTACCTAAAGGGTACAAGTATAAACACTATAGTTTTGCTTTTGTTTGAAGGCTTTCATTTTTGGAGGGACAGGAATGTTTGCAAGCAGGGGCAGCAGATATTGGAAGATGGTGGTTGGTAGGCACAGAAAAAGGTGATGCCCTAGTGAACCACAAAGTACTATTAATTACCACTTGTTTTTTTTTTTTAAGATTTATTTATTTATTCATTTATCTCCCCTTCCACCCCCCACCCCAGTTGTCTGTTTTCTGTTTCTATTTGCTGTTTCTTCTTTGTCCGCTTCTGTTTTTGTCAGTGGCATGGGAATCTGTGTTTCTTTTTGTTGCGTCATCTTGTTGCGTCAGCTCTCCGTGTGTGCGGCGCCATTCCTGAGCAGGCTGCACTTTCTTTCGCGCTGGGCGGCTTTCCTTACGGGGCACACTCCCGGCATATGGGGCTCCCCTATGTGGGGACACCCCCTGCGTGGCAGAGCACTCCTTGCATGCATCAGCACTGCGCATGGACCAGCTGCACATGGATCAAGGAGGCCTGGGGTTTGAACCGCGGACCTCCCATGTGGTAGATGGACGCCCTAACCACTGGGCCAAGTCTGCAGCCAATTACCACTTCTTTTTTACACCTTTTTTTTTTTTTTACTTGGAAGGAAAGCTAAATTCCCTAAGATGCTGAAATGTCAAATTTGTTTTGTTGGGAAAAATTAGTAATACAAATACAGTAATTTCTTTGGTTTTCTTATAAATCACCAAGGTTTGACAATTTTATATTTACCTTAGTGATTTTGTCTAATTTTAGGGGTAATGGATCAAAGGACTACACTGTAAATAAAGGCTCTTTATGATACTTTAAAATTTCTGTAATTGGCAGTCTCCTTCAAAATGGTAAATGGTACCTACCCTAGGACACTGCCATCATACTTCCAGGGCTCTAATATTCAGATATAGCAACAAAGGTGTAAAAATCTGGGATTAATGATTTTTAATAAAGCATTATTTGTGACAGCAAAACATGGGAATTAACTTAGCTTCCATTAATAGGGAATGAGGTATTTTGTGATATCTATAGAATAAAATACCATTAATAACATTAACTAAAGGAAAGAAAACCCAATATGACTTGGAAAATGGTCTATTTTATATAGTTAAGTGTTAAAACACCAAATTGTATATATATAATGTGCTCTATACCTACCATCTATTTATTATCTACTAATCTATCTACCCATCTATATATCTATCTATATACCCTTCTAAACTGTCTATTTATATACCTACATTATTTTACATGGAGGGTAAGGATAGAGTAATGATAGAAAATATTCTACATTTTAACTTCAAATATGTTAAAGAAAACAAAAATAAGAAGTGGTAAGCTACTGCATAATTTTTCTTTATTTTTTGTGCATTTTTGTCCATTTCCCAAATTCTAGTTTTGAAAAAATTCACACATAGATGAATATTAATATTAACAGATTCAGTAAGTTTTATCACTGTTAATGCTTTTTTCCCCGGTTTCCGAAATTTCCACAATGAACATGTGCTGTTTTTGTAGTTAAGAACAAGCAATATGCTGTGGGGGGTTTAGGATAAAATGACTTAGAAAATAAAAAACAAAACAAAAGATAACCCTCTTCCCAGTTCAGGCTAATGGACACAACTCACTTTTGTTTAAAGAGCAACACATTTATCAACCTACCCTAAAGTATACCAGTTACTGATACATAGAGACATATATAAGGGTTAATAGAGGTTTCTTTCGGAAGCACCTTTCATAAGTGAATATTAGTTTCCTTCCCTTCCTCTGCAGTTATTAAGTACTTGTAAAACTTGCTCTGCTGTTAATAATTCTAGTAAAATGATTGCTTGTTCTGACTAATCCCATATAAGAATAATTGATGACTTATTGTTGTAAAACCTTTATTCTCTTAAGAAATTAGGTAGTTCAGGTTCTCTCAAATACAATTTGGCTGAATACTGCCCTGAGAACCTTAATAAGACAGATATACATATTCAAGGAAAATATCTATAAGCAGAGGCGAAATTGTGAAAGCTTGAGACTTCTCCATCCTGATCAGGGTGTTCACTAATAGATGCTTTCATTCTTATTCAAGACTCTGTGCTAGAGCAATGTACCTCCCAACTCAGTCTCTAAACCTCCCAACTGAAAACATCAGGTTTCTGTGTCATTTCTCTGTGCCTTAGCTGAGCAACAGTTGTTAGAATTCTGATCTATTCCTTTTCCTGACCCAGGAATAGAGACTTCCAACAAGAATAAATTACTGAAAAGGTAAACAGATCTTTCATATACAAGATGATCTTTCTTTAGGGAAATAGAATTTTATAGAATCAATGAACTAAGCAATGTGCTTCCTTTACCTTCTGAATGGTCTACTAAATTTCAAATGGTAATGTTTATTTGACATTTTTATAATCTACAACAGCCCCATCAGAAGGAGAAATCAATTTGCTTTTATGAATAATTTCTGTGCTAGGGGCTGGTTATATAAATCACAGTCATTTTTCCTGAAGTCTCTTTTTGAAGATTTATATTATTAATTATCTACTTATGCATATCATTAATAAATAGCTTCAAATGTTATAAAGGTTGCGGATAAGGAATTATACATTCATAGTTATGATCCGTATAAAAGCAAATTTCAGATAGTGAAATGTGAAGCATTTAAATCCAAACATTCTAAGGAGAGCCATATTACCTGCTATGCAATACCTAATATATTTTACATCATCAGCCAGGAAAACCTTTGGTCATTTGTGAGTAAGAGGAGAAGAAAAGTGACTTGGTTAACAATTCCACCTGCTCTCATCCCATGGACAAGTAATTAAGAAAGTTCACAGACACTGGCTGGAAACCATACTGGCTGAAGCAAAGAGTCACATTAATATGAATTCCACATTAACAGCTGAGTCTATTTCCGTTTTCAGAGTGGTAAATTCTCAGGACAACAGGCCACAGCTTAGAACTTGGAGAGCAAATAAATTCAACAAATCAAGCATAAGTGGATTGCTTACCTGAGCTAAAGGGCATAGCATAATGCTTCTGAAGAGAATAGATATGCTAAGGTTTTAGGATAATTTCTCCTTTTCCAGCTCTTCTTCTACTATAACTCCTCTCTCTCCTTCTTTATCCATTTTATGATTATCCATTTGAAATGATATCTAACCTCAGTTAAATGATACCTTTTTATATACTTAGGTTCCCATTTTAATTTTGAAAACTCATTGGTGAGGCAAGAGATGTCACTTCAATTGTAACATTCACTCTCTTTTCCAGTGCCTAATATGGAATTTAACAGTTTCTCTCTGTAAGTGGCTCTAATATTGCCACATACATTGGGAAATTAGATTCTTAACAGAATTATTGGGTTTGGCCATATTTACAAAATTACCCATCTAAGTGAGAAAATCCTTAAGAGCGGTGCCTGAAGACAGAGGTTTCTTGGCTGAAGGCATTTCTATTTCTTTGCTTATAGTCACTAGTACTCTGTGAAGAATCATTTCTACACAACCCCATGCAAACTTCCCATTTCTTCCTAGAAACTTCCTTTCGGTGCTGAAGGAAGTAAGGGTGAACACTACCATCGGTTCCCTTTGGGGGCTCCTTCTGTCTTTCTGTTTGACCCTTAAACTGTGTTTCACCCTTATTGGAAGACCAAGATTGGCTCCAGCAAAGAACACTCTTTCCAGAGTAGCTAGATGAAGTGGTAGCAGTGCAGAGTAGCAATATCCTGAGAAACACACTCACTTTCTCTATTTCCACATTGCCTTGTTATTTTACAGGGGGATGAAGCAAGATATGTAAAGAATCACACAGCAGACGCAGTGGACTTGGCCCAGTGGTTAGGGCGTCCGTCTACCACATGGGAGGTCTGCAGTTCAAACCCCGGGCCTCCTTGACCCGTGTGGAGCTGGTCCATGCACAGTGCTGATGCGCGCAAGGAGTGCCCTGCCACACAGGGGTGTCCCCCGTAAGGAGAGCCGCCCAGTGTGAAAGAAAGTGCAGCCTGCCCAGGAATGGCGCTGCACACACGGAGAGCTGACATAACAAGATGATGCAATGAAAAGAAACACAAATCCCCATGCCGCTGACCACAACAGTAACAGACAAAGAAGACGCAGCAAATAGACACAGAGAACAGACAACTGGGGTGGGGGGTGGAGAGAAAGTAAATAAATAAATAAATCTTAAAAAAAAAAAAAGAATCACACAGCAGATAATTTCCTTGTATTTTGAGTTCTCTATTCATTGGGTTAGCCAAATTGAAAAGTACACCAAATCCTGTTCACAATTAAGGGGTTACGTGTAGCTTGAAGTAGTCAGTAGACTCCTGTTTTTAAAAAGTGCTGAACAAAGTTTTACTACAGTAACTCCATGCATATCAAGGAGTGCTAATGAGCACCTAGTGGGGCTCCCTATAGAGCATCTGTGGACCACAGTGATCCTGGAGGACAGCAGGAGTTTGTTCAATCTTTGTGCATATGTTCTTATTCTATATTTATCAATCTTTAAAAATGCATACAGGACATTTTTGTTACATGAATGCTATTTTCCCAGTTTTCTGCTGATGAAGATATACCTTTGCATAAAAAAAAGTCTAACTTCATTTGAGTTAAAAAATTTTTTTAAAAAGCCCACATTTATTATGATTTGTATAGCCACTTAAAAATAATGGTTAGTTGTTCCAGTTGAAGAGTTACTAGTTACTATGATAAGTCTACTAGACAAAATAAACTACATATTTTCAATTCAAAGCAATGCACTTCAAATCTGTAGTTTAATAAATCTGTGGTATATTCTCTAGTGAGCTGGAACATCCATTTTAATCCATAAGAAATTTTTCAACAATTTGGGGTTACAATACTACAACCAGACTATAAGTTAATAGACTTCTCAGATCAAGATCTTTACTTTGTTAATAAACAATATTTTCTTGAATTAGCAATATTGTACAAAGTACCACTCAGCAGGAAAAATATTTTTCTTCTGATGTCGTACTTAACGTTCTTTATTCTAAGAAATAAGCATTCTTATCCTAAGGAATTTTATGTATCTTCCCAGTAAGAAACCAGACTTGATCAGCAAGGCTTGTTATAGGGAATATTTAAAAAGATCAAACATTTTGCTGCATTTCATTTCCGCCCTTCCTCTCTCTCCTCCTTTCTTCCTTCTTTCCTTTCTTCCTTCCTTCTTCCCTTGTTTTCATGCTTCCTTCTGCCCTCCCATCTATTATCTTTCCTTTTTTTCTTTTGGAGTACCACAAGGAACAAAGAAATAAGAAAACAGGGGATATTATCTATGCTTTCCTAATGAGATGAATTATATAAAAATTCTTTCATCCGTCCATCCATCCATCCATCCATCCATCCATCCATCCATCCATCCATCCAACCATCCTCCATTTTATAAGGGGAGAAACTGAATTCTCTCCAGATAGGTATTTTTAATAATAATATATGTAAAGCCCATAAAAGTGGTATGTATTTCTATAAATACTACAGGTTTTCCAAAAGTTTGAGTCAAATAACTTTCTTTCCCACCCTGTCAGATGTACACAACGAACTTAATTTCTTTTTGGATTTATGCTTGGGTGAATCTCAATAATACTAAAATAAAAGAGCAGGAGGAACAAAATTGCTTAAACGTAGCGATATATTCATCTCTAAAGAGAATGTCAACTGGGTGATAAAGCATTCAGTAAAGACAGTATTATGGACAAGAGGAGAGGTACTTCACCTGGTGTTTGAAAATTAAGGCGCCTCAGTTCCACTGGATCTGTTGGATGGTGTGACGGAACCTCCTTACTATTCGGTATGCTGCTCTTTCTAGAGTCGGACTCTGCCCTTTTCCTGTAGGGATGAAATAAATGTTTAAAAATACAATGAAAACCAATTAAACAGACAAAAAGCAGAGAGTTCTCTGTCCCAGGTTTTCAGTTTTAAAACTTTTCAACTGGCTACCTTTGTGACCTGGTTCAGGTTGCTTTTCCCCTTTTGCCTACAGTATTTCTCATGTTTAAACTTTTAGTTAAGTGTATATTCTCTAAGTCCTCCTATAATTCTAGAATTAAATAATTAGTGATCCTACCTCTAGGGTTTAGGAGGGTGTTGATGAGACACACTCGGATCCTTATTTAGCAATCTTCTAGACTAGTTATATTTGTAGAGAACAGGGTAGGGTACCCCTAGTAGCCAATACAAAAACTGTTGTTACCATAGGGAAAAGCTCGAAGCTACTGGACCTTAAGCTCAACAGGTAAAATACCCCCTTGTCCCTTTGAAGAGTAAGTAACTTGTGGCTACCAGAGTAGATATGCATACAGTTAACCTATAAGGGAGATAAATACGGTAAGGGCATTCTCAAGATGCCAAGTCACCCCAATTCCCTTCTTTTCAAAGTTTAAGGACAGATAGTGTCGGCTGTTTATGGTGTTAATCTGACTATGATTTGTATTTCATTAATGAAAGTAAATCATGGAAAGGTCAGAGAAGAAGTAATTTCACATTAGTGGGTTGTCTCCTATTCCTGATGATCCTTCAAGGCATGTGAACTATTAACAGTGCCTGGTTATAAATGTGATTCTTCACACCATTTATTCTGTCTTTGTTTTAAAAGCTAACCACTTGCTTTATTAAATATCCTTGTTTAAACTGTCCCATTGTAATTTATAAAATGTGTAAGCAAGAAATGTCAGATTTGTTCCTAAGACTTCTTGATCCATTTTCGCAAACCAAATAAGTCCAAGAGTAGTAACTAATTATTTTCTTCCAGGTTGAATTACATTAAAAATCTGTTTAATAAATGGCAGCCATTTCAAATACTACTCTCAGCAGTCCTCATGCTGGAGTCATAATAGCATCTCACCTCTGCTCCAAACAAAGGTATTCTTGTCTGGGGAGAGAGGTACTGCAAAATATTCAGGATTCCTCCCTCCTTCTTTTCAATATGGCTTTTATGGTACAGTTCATTATAGTTGCTGTGGTAATAGGCTCTTATTCAGCGCTACCCAGGCCATTCCCCAGTTAGCCGGAGGGCTCCTGTTAAACGGCCTTTCTCTCCATATCTGCTAATTTGTGTAAAATACCACTAACCAGGGGATAAGGAAAAATTGATGCCAAGGGAAGGTGCATTTGATTTGCTCAAATGCAATGCCATTGGGAAAACATCCTCAGTGAAATGAATTTTCTTGGGTGAATCCTATTAGATGCCCTGCTTTTTCCATACTTTTGATTAACCTGTCTTAGGCTTTCCTGTTACTACTCAAGGGTGTCCGACAAGGCACAGCCTGAGGATAGAATGTACTGCCAGACCACACTACTTGTCAGAAGTGAGTGGTGAGTATGAGATGTGGCCAAAGAAACTGGCAGCTCCTGTTGTATGGAGTGGAAAAGGAGAGGGAAATGAAAAGGTGTGATGGAGGGCTGGTGAGAAGGAAGAGTAAGAGAGGCTTGGAAGATCATATGAAAGGAAAACATGATGAGTCTCAGAGAAGAAAATGTCACTGATGTGGACATTTGCCTCACAGCACCGAAAGATGGCCTTTACCAGGGAGGATACAAAATATAAATGGGCTAATGGAATGCCACTGAGTGCAGATAGCCAATCCATCCCATGGGGAACATATGGTTGGTATTCTCATTTGGGTTTTATTCTTTCAACATACAAGTTGGCATAGATACTTTTCTTTATTGATGTACCAGGGCTCAATGACTGAAACCTAGATTTTTCACTCTTCTCAAAGTGGTGCTACTGTCGTTTTGGCAAGATTATGGAAACTAGAAGTAGAAATATCTGCACAAGGAAACGATTTCACTTGTGCAGATTTTGTGGAACAACCTCCTTATCTTCTTTTTTTCTCTAAGGCTGGACTGAGTGCTGTTGAGCCAGAAAGATAGAAAACAATATTCTAGTAATCTATATTATTGGCTTTCTCCAGTATTATCTAAAGAAACTTAGCCCACTTCTCTGGGATCATAAAAGGTGGAAATCATTGCTTATTCCCAAACATGAGTCTCAGATAACCCAGAGAATGGGACTAAAAATGCAATTAATATTTGTAAGGAACTGGGGATGTGTGTCCTGGCATTTAATAATTAACTTCTCACTGTATATGTTCAAATGAAATGACCCTGAAGATGTCAGACTCCAAAAATCCTACCTGGCAGGACAAACAAGTTGTTTAAATGTTCTTTTGTCTAGTTGTTTTTTTTTTCTGTTTTTTTTTTTCTTTTTGAGGTACCAGGGCTGGGGATTGAACCTGGGATCTTGTATGTAGGAAGCCAGCGCCCTACCACTGAGCCACATCGGCTCCCCTGGGTTGGTATTTTCATTTGTTTGCCTGTTAATTTGTTTTTGTTCAGAAGGCACTGGAGACGGAACCCAGGACCTCCCACTGAGAAGCAGGTGCTCAATTGCTTGAGCCACATTTGCTTCTCTGCCTAGTTTGGTTTTGATGATCAGAACATGGATAATTCTGGTGGACCACCCTCTTATTCCACTATTTTTTTAAACTTCATTTTTAAAGGAGTTTTATATTACAGAAAAATTACATTAAAAATATAGGAGATTCCCAATACTCTCACATTTTTCCCTATTAATAACACCTTATATTAGTGGGTACCTTTATTACAACTGAGAACAAATACTGAAGCATTGCTACTACCATGGTCTATAGTTTACATTATGGTTTACACTGTGCACTGTACAATTTTATAGGTTTTGACAAAATGTACAATAGAATTTATCCATCAATGCAATATCATACAGAACAGTTTCAATGCCCTAAGACTGTCCTATGTTCCATCTACTCTTTCTACCCTCTCCTCTCGGAACCTCTGGTATTCACTATTTTCATATCAATGTTATAAGTATTTCTCTTCTCTTAGTACAATAATAATGTACTAATGTACTAATGTACTAATGCTTTGATCCATGGTTGCATTCCCTGCTTATAAACATCCTCAATCTTGAGGATTTGGGGATGATGATGCCTGCTCTGCTTCAGATTGAGAGGGGCCTTAGATCTAATACATTATTCCACTATTTTTAAACAACAGGATGCTAGAAAGGTTTTCTAACACAGAAATGATTTCTAAGATAGGGTCAGAAGATGAAGAATTTGGTTATTGCTAGTAATAATGATAAAACTGAATTTTAAAGTATTAAATTTAAAGAATTAAATATCATATAATGGTATAAATTAGGCCCCAGAGGGACTTAAGAGTGAACTTTTTCCTGATCAGTTTTTAGAGGTCTCATCATTCTCATTTTCAATTAGAAAAAATTCAAAGACTAGTGACGAGAAACGGATTGTGAATTTTGTGAAGTCGTTGTACTTTTTCCTATTAAGATTATGAGCCCTCATATAAGTTTGTTTCCCTCAGTGGGAAGTGTCAATCATGTGCAGGAGTTAAGTGGGTGAAATGGAACTGGAAGATCACATTGCATTTCAGAGCTGACAGAAACTGCTAATAGTAAACAACAGCAACAACATGTGGTTGTTTGGGATGTGGGGGACCTACAACAAAAATGCTATTAGCTATGGTGTAAGAGGTGTTTTATTTTCACCTATTCTCACCTCTCTCTCACCCAGAAGTAAAGCAGGCAGCAAGAACAAAAGGAGGTTGTGTGGAAGATGACATTGATTGAAACAAAGATGTTCAGATATATGGACACAGGTTTGTGAAAGAAAGATGTATTTGAAATCTCTGCTACAAATATTCAAATAAATCAGCAGACATTTCATGACTCTAACACCGTTAAGAATGTAATTCCAGCTCTGCCGCCACTGGTGTGTATCTCCTTATGTAAGTCAATTACAAACTTTCTTCTTAATTTCTTTATGTCTAAAATAGAGGCAGAGGATTAGAAGATGATGTTGAAGTTTTGACCCAACTCTATCATCTTAGAACAAGAAGGCAGTAATGTACTACATAGGACAGTGTTATAAAGGAAGGCAGATCTCTGAGTATAAGAAACCTTTTTTTTGGTCCAGAAAAACCCAGTTGGCAGGTGTTTATCAGCCTGGAGTAGTGACTCCAAAAAAGGTTCCTGTCACTGAGTGTGTGGCTTGCCAAATAGTGTTAAGTCATTTTAGAGAAAATAATGCAGCAGTGCTTCTTACATTAGAGTGGGAATCAGATTCATATGGGATGGCTTGTTAGCATACAGATTGCAGGGCTCACACCCAGAGTTTCTGATTAGTGGGTCTGGGGTGGGGCCCAATAATTTGTATTTCTAACCAGTTCCCAGGTGATGCTAATGCTGCTGCTACTCCAGGGATGACACATTGAACCATTGGGATATAACAATGGGAGGAAGGTAGGCTGGAAGGTCTTTAAGATCCTTTTCTTAGTTGATTAATTTTAATCCAGGATAATTTGTGTGTGTGTGTGTGTGTATGAGTTAGGAAGGTAGAAGGTTAGTTTGGACCATTCGTTCAATAATCACTCAATACATTTTAGCTCTTATTATTATTTATTGTTTTTGTTACTGGTATTATTATCCAGGGCTAGTAGACATAGTTTGAATTATATAAGAGTTTTCACTAAGGTATTGCCATCAATATTTGTAGGGTGTGAGTGACAACATTCCTGTATTGAGAATTGCCCTGAGATCAAACTTAGAAACAGATCTTCAGTAAAAACAAACAAAACAGACAAAAAGGCTCATGGGACACCTCACAAAACTGCTTTACATATATATTAACACATATAGATGCTCACTTAACCCTAACCACATAGAAGAGTCATAGACTACTTTTACTGGTTTCTAAATTTGGTTCTAAAAATTGCTTTTTTTCTACTTATGTAGGCAAATTAACCCTAACCATATAGAAAACTCAGAGACTAATTTTACTGGTTTCTAAATTTGGTTTTAAAAAATACTTTGTTTTTTTTTCTACTTATATAGGCAAAATAAAATATTTATTTCCTACAGAATCATTTTAAAAACAAAATTACTTTATATATTTAGGCTTTGTCCATCTTATCTTTTATATGCAGCCCCACCCTTATCCTCCCCGCCCCCAATACTTCCAATGTCTATCAGTATCTTTTCTTTTCTTACTAAGCATTGAAGAGGTTTATTCTCTATTCCTCACCTGTCAGGTTTACTGCTCCATTTTAATGCAGCAAAAAGGGAAAAAGAAAGGCTAAATGTTAGTTGGCCAATGGCAACAAGTGTAACCATGACAACCAGGATTTAAGAAATTGCGCTCATAAGGAAGGACACGCAACTGACACATAGTAGGAAACGGCAGTATATCAAACTATTTAAAGGCTTCTAATCATGAAGAGGAGGACAGGAGGTACATTGCTGAATAATCCATATTATGCATTAATGTTAAATTCACTTTTATCCATCACCTACAAAATAATGCCATGATTAATTTTATACCAGGAGGTGTTTGATGTCAGAAATATAATTTGAGTTTTATAAAACATGCCATGAAAAAACTACTAATGTATTTAATGGGAATGTAACATTATTGGATATAAGAAATTTGTTCATTTAAAATATAAAGTTTTCAGTTAAGAGGTACATTATTCCTTTAATGATATAAAATATCTTCCAATTTCATTGAACTGCACAAAAAGTGTGCACAATTGCATAACATACTACCAGCTAATAAAGTGGCAAAATGGTTTCTTCAAACACCTCTTGACAGGCAAAGTATTCATAAATCTCTTTTCCAATAAAGGATTAAATACATTTTTAGTTTCGAAAAATATAATACTCATCATAATAAATCTAGAGATCATGGCCCATCTATATTGGAGGGCTAATCCGGAAAAGCATTTTATTACCAGCCATTGACATGACAGATATTTTCCTGGTAAAAGAGGTGGTTGCTGCTGTGAGCATATCTAGCTCATGCGATAATAGTAGATTGTTTAAATAACCATATTCTTTATGCAGAGCATAATGTTTTCTGAAACAAATTCATCTAATTCGCTTTGAGGTAAACTGCAAATTAATTGGTAAGTTCTCAATTTCCAAAATAAAGATACTAAGTCTTTCATATTGCCAATGAAATATCTGCACATGTTGTTGAAGTATCTGGTTCTATAAAATAATCCAGTCCACCTCTTTTCCAGAAATACAAAATCCACATTTAAATTGTACAAATATACACATACAAAGTGAATGATGAAAATGATATCAAACACATGAGTTCATTCTTTTCATCCCTATTGTTAAAATGATTTGCCTAGTGTACCAGGCTTAAAACAATTCCTCTGTATATGGTGTTAATCTGCTGATTTTTATCAATGGGACTAGCAGTGAGTCTGTTGTAGGAAAATCTATTCCTTTAGATGGAAGAGAACAACTTAATGAATTATTGATTGTGTGTGTACTGACAGGCTCTCTGAGTATTTGGAACAGTGAATGCATAGTCAGTGTGTTATTTACTCCCTCTTCCACAGAAATGTCAGCCTCGCCACATACATGCATATACACCTGGCATCACTATTAAAGTCTCAAGGCTTTGGGAAGTGTGAAATTAAATAACAGGTCTAAGGTTTTAACTAGAGCTTCTCCAGTCAAGATGAAGGTGATACTAAGTGATGGAGTAAACAAGTGAAGTAATCAGGTTTGTTTGATAGTTTTGATTTGTATAAAGTCAATTGTTCACTACTTTTCTTTGCCAGGTACTCTACTAGGCACAAAGGGACAGAATGAAGAATAAGACAGAGTCCTTGAACTACAATTTAGTGGGGGCAAATAGGCAGGAAAATGGGTAATGGAGCAGGTTCTATAATAAAGATAAGTACAAAGTACTCTGAGAGCACATTAAAGGGGACACTACGGCAAGTGTGGACTGGTAGAGAGAATGGGGGAGGTGAGGAGGAGGCATCTGGAAGGGCTTTCTTTAGTGCATCTTAGCTTACTTCTAAAGGATGACTTAGAGTTGGCCACATTGAAAGGAGTGGCAGGGGAGGCAGAGGGAAAGCATTCCAGGCTCAGGGAAGGGCTACTCAAAGGGCAGATGGCAGAAACGGCCTTATCCAGGGTGGCTGGGCAGGGGCAGGCATCTCTTAACAGCCGCCTAAAATATCCTGGACTATAATTCTTTCTTTGATGATAGTTTAAAGATAATGTAGGGTTGATATAAAAAGAGACGATTAAAGCGGCAAAGCCTGTAGGGAGCCAGCATTCCAGTTGGGAAGCCTCAGAAAACCTGAAGCCTGTTTTTAACACCTCCACCTCCTGGCCTTTGCAGATAAGAGTCTTGGGGTAGGGTTGGAAATTATTTACTCTCTCCTCAGTGTCAATTTAGAGTAAACTAGTGCCATCCAAGGATAAAAATTTTGTCCAGGCCTTCTCTAACCTCTTAAACCACTTAAAAATTTTTTAAAATTTTAAAATAGGACATGAGTAAACAAACGCTGCTCACCCATCTTGCAGTCCTTTCCCATAGAGTTGGGAAAACATTTTATTTTAAAATCTTTATTTTCTATACAAGAAATTCCTGGACAATTCTAGAACAAATGACTGAAAAGCCTTACATATGTAAGAGACATACAGGGCCGGTGAATATCTAAGAACCCTCAAACACTTTACAGAAAAGGGGTTGTGTGGGTGGATAAAGGGCAGCCTGGAGCCATATTAAAAACAAACAAATACACAAACAGAGGAAGCTGAAGTATAGTAATACTAGCTTTATTGTTTTTTAATCCTTCCTGATTATAGGACATTATTATTAAAAAGGTTTAATCATCTAGTCCACATCCTAATTTTATAAATGAGGAAACTGAAGCCTGAGGATTGTCATGACTGTCCACCCTATATAGCCAGCCAGTCACAGAGCTGGAATCTGAACTCATGTTTTCTGACTAGTCCACTATTTTCTAAACCTTTTAACCACCTTATTTCTGTTAATTTAAAATTTTATATCATTCCACCTGTCATATACAGAGTACAGCATTCAAAAAAATAAACATAGTGCAAGATATTCTGTAACACCAAAGACCCACCAAACATAATTTAATTTTCTGATTTAGAAAGTAGTGCCTTACAAATCCTCAGTGATACATTTTGCCATTGATTATCCTTGTATTGTAAATACACAAATTATTAGATTAGAAAATTCACATGAATAGAATAAGAGACTGTACAACTTCCACCTTGATGTTTTTAATAGAAATAAGTTTCAAGGTCTCCTTAGGCACCTGGATAAAATATCCTTCTTCACATGGACAGACCATTCATCCACAGCTATACCTAACTACACCTTTACTTCTAACACAAGCATCCTGTAAACAGGTGAATATGATAAAGGGGGTTACAAAAAAAAATGACCAAATGATATTTTACACTCATTCTCTACTCAAAGCATTATTTGCTTACATTAAGTGAAATACTTTAATAATTAATGATGATAATAAATTCAACTCCCAGTTATTATCAGCAACCTGTATATAAAATGAGGGGCAACTAAGAAGAGGGATAAAGTATTTATTATATAATTAATTTTGCTCAGAATCTGAGCTATAAAAGACACTATTCTTTGGGTACTGAAGATTTCTTCTTGAACAGTCTCCTGATAATCAAGAAGGACATTGTTGGGTCTACTTGAATTTCAAGTCAGGAATGTTCTTTACCGCTGAAGCAAGCACTTCTATTTCAGAAACGCTTCATGGGCCTTCAGATGGTTAGCTAAATATACTTAGCATTCGAGGATGTGTGCATTTTCCAACAATTGCATTAGACGATACTTACACATGCACACACTAAAATGCAACTCTATTTTAACAGAGTCGTAAAACCTTCAAACACGATTCCTCTTTTTGCAGGATTAGGCAAAATTCTAACCAAGTTATAATTTTGAGTTATATCACACATTCAGATGAAGAAGAGAAACCTTTTAATTATGAATCTTTAAAAATTTTACAATGCTATAATCCTATTTATTAACATTTACGTAACATTCACATATGCTGTGCTCATCTCTGTTAAATGGCCTAACTTAATGATAACCAGATATATCAAAATGAAGCCCAACTTAAAAAAGAAAGCAGACATTTTGTCCACTGTGAATAATCACAAAACATCATGTGACATATTCCGGAAATGCAACTGTCAGCAAGCACTGGTTTTGGGATCTGAATCTCACAAGTAGGACATGGCCATCTGAATAAATGTTTCCAGAAATCAATTCAACTTCTACTTTTTCTCTTTTATTATTGTATTCTCTTCTGGATATAACTGCAGCACAGGAACAGAAAGGGCACCAGCTCCTGCTTGGACTCAAATAGGATCCATTATTATTCTGGGGCATGTGGGTACTTCAAGCTTCCAGCCCTTAACTTTTACATAAGAGAGAGGCAATAAAATACGATAGGCTCCTTAGGACACCCACTGATAAAGGCTTGGGATTGGAAGGTTGAAACCATCAAGTAAAAGGAGGCTTTGGCATGCAGCCACTTGCTTTTCAGCTATTTTATGGCATAGATAATTGAGTGATGGCAGTGATTGGGAAAGGAATAATGATGGATATATTACTTTCATTCTTTCTAGCTCCAAAGGAGGCAATTTAATGGATTATGGTTCTGAACTTCTTTGTCTTTTTTCCTCTCAACCTACTCCTACACAGTGGAATAAAATGAAATACAGTCTTACAGGAGGATGTTTTCAAAGAGAAAGTGTTTTTGAAGGATATATAGTTAAGAGACAAGATAATTTATAAAATGGGCTATTTAACGACTATAAGAAGAACATATTTAACAAGGGAATAGGGACAGATAGAATTACTATAAACCTAATGGAGAGGCTACATGGATAGGAAAAGGAAATATTCAAAATCAGATAATCAGATTAAGCATGGAAGGAGAATCAAAATGAAGATACTCTCACCTGATTCTGAAAGCCAAGGAAATGGAGAGATAGAAATAGAGACAGAAGGTGTATACATGTAGTTGGGGGGGGGGGGGAGTTATCTTGCAGTAGATGAAAGATATCATTTTTTAGTAGCATTCTGAAAGACATCACACTTTGTTGCAATTAAAGTTTTATGGAAATAAAATTTGGATTAGAATAAAAGAAAAGTTGATATAAATGAAAATATTCAGGATTCAGTCATTTTTAAAGTATAAGAGTATTATATAATACTTTTATAATTTTATATCTTTATATTTTTATAATTACATTGTTTAAGTCAGAAAGGATTTAGCAGAATTATTAATGTCCTCTATCCAACTAACTGGGCAGGGACTACAAAAACGAATCTTGCTTATATATGATGGAGACAGAAATAGGATTGAAAAAGAGCAGAAGATATTCACCAAATGCAATGACTGTGCCACGATGATGAAAGAGGTTGTTGATGTGGCGGAGTAGGGTGAGGGGGGTGGGGGCTATATGGGGACCTCATATTTTTTTATTGTAACATTAAAAAAAACAGCAGAAGAGATAATAAAAAATAATTTAAAAAGTGCAAAGAAAAAAAAAGAGCAGAAGATAAAATAAATGAGTAGGTATCAGTCATCTTATTTGCATCCTACCAGTTAGTAGACAGATACTAAGACAGATTGATACTTAGAAATAGAAAGACTAAAGTCTTTTTTTTTTTTTTTTTAAGAGGGAAAAATCCCTTCTTGGACAAAGATGAGAACTCACTAATGAAAATGTGGAATAAGGGTTAGAAGAAAAGTGGGAAAGGAGATAGGTCATTCTTCTCCTCTTAATTTTTTTTTTCCTTTACTTAATCCTCAACTTTAATCCACTTTTGCTAAATTCTGAGAAATAGCTAAAGGGAAAAACTATGAAATGGACATAAATGTTCAAATTTGCAATCGTGGTTCAAAAACCTTGTGGAAATTGAGCAATTGATCATCTAAAATAATCAGTGAGAGCTTTTGTGGAAATTATCTGCTAATGTCTCAAATGTTACAATACTTACACTGCACACAGCAACTCAGAACAGGATGTAGGCTAGGATCCATGCATTTTGGACAACAAAATCTATACCACATATTGCATGACATTTTAAATAGCATGGCCTTTATATTTTGTTTCCAACTCTAATGGAAACACATGATTCGAACGTTTATTGGGAATACATTAAAACATTTCTACCAAAATCAACCACATAATGACCATAAAGTAATGATCAATTCATCAAGAAGAAGGCAACCCCCAGGGCTTCAACAGAAATCTTGGGCAAACCTACCTTTTATATAGAAGAATAGCTATGACAATGCAGATGATAAAGACCACTGCAAGGACAGGGCCTACAACCCAGATCAATCCTTCTTCTTCATCTGTGATTGGCTGTGGATCCAGATCCATTGACACAACGGGGTCGGAGTAGGGGCTGGTTGCATACATCTTCTGAGGAAAACCAGATTCTATTTTAGTTTTAACATAATGATCTTCTGAAAATGTGTCTTTAGCATCAGAAGAAGCAAAGATATAGGACATAGTGGATTTGATTGAATGTGTGAAGCAATGTTAGTAAGAAAGAGAGGGGAGAGAGAGCGTGTGTGCACAAGAAAGCAAAGGAAGAAGGAAGGTCAAAAAGAAGAAAGCAGGAAAGAAGAAAAAAATGGCAATCTCCAAGTTTCTTTATAGAGCAAAGTATTTTGTAATGAAATCATTTTTTGCTGGTAGAAATTACTTCTTAAATACTTTTAAATTGGGATCTATATAGGGTACATTAAATGACCTTAAAAACTATAAAGTATCAGTAATTACCCATTCACAGAATGTTCAACAAGTATTTACATTGTACCAATGTGTTAGGTGCTTTGTGAGAATCAAGAAGACTATTAGTTAGGATTCCAGATCTTCAAGGCATTATCACTCAATTAGGGAGACCAAAGTAATAAAGTAAACATTTAGAAAGTAAAATAAGTCAATATTTAATTAAATGTTAAAGCAAGTAAGTAATTCTTAGTACTATACTTTAATAAGGAAACTGAGACCACACAATGGACAAATAAAGTCTATAATTTCAAAAAAGAAAATTCAATGTTCAAAATGTCAATGCAAGATGTATGCAATTGATGATATGGCCTTCTACAACATAGAACTGTAGAACTTAAAAGGATTTCATATTTCCTATTTAATTTTATCACAGTTACTGCTCAGAAGTTGATACGCTTATATGATAGAACATATACTTTCAAAAACATAGGTCAAAGGGATGGCTGAATGATAGGCATTTTTGTTTCCATCGCATCCTATTTTGTTCTGTCCTGTTTCAGTCCATCTTTTAACTCTGCTCCATATGAAAGTCCTATCTTCCTTTTACTTCTCAACCCTAATAGAGTACCTGGCCTCCTCTATCACTCACTCTTCAGGCTTTTCTCACTCTGACACTACAACAGGTCCTAGTCTCTCATTTGCCAAATCTAATTGGCTTTTTCAGTCTTTACCCTTCCAGATATCTTTCCAGATTTGCCATGGTTGACCAAGCCTTCCTTAAAACTCCCTTCTCTGGCTTTGCTAATTCTGTACTCAATTGGTCCCTTCCTAATCTTTCCAACTGTTCATGCCCTGTTGAGTTAATGGCCTACAAATCCATCCTATGGGCCAGCTTTCTTAAGCACTGTTTTCAGCTAGCTTCTCTTTTTTTCCCTTTTCTGGCAACCATACCACCAGTTTAAACTACTAACCTCCACGGAGATTAGTTCTTTATTTATGTCCCTTAACCCAGAAACTCTATCAAATCCCAGACCTCCATTCTCAATTGTTTCTGGAGGTTCCTACATATATCCTCAAATTAAGAATTGCATGTTATTTCCCTGCTATTTGGATTCATTTTTCTCCTGACTTCCCATTTTCTCTCTCTTTCTAATATCTAGAAATTAAAGTTACCTGATTTTACTTTATCAATAACCCTCAAGTCCATCTGCTCTCTTTCCAGTCTCACGGGTACCACTTTATTCAGGACCTCATTCACAATCACTAAAACTATTCAAAGAGTTTCTTCCTTCCCATAATAGTATATACTGCTACTAGAATTATTGCCCAAACCTTCAGGAGCCTCTCCAGTGTTTCCCAAATAAAACCTAGACGCATGGTGCTCAAAGGCCTTCACGGTTTTGTATTAAACTTCTTTACCACATACAACATATTCTATCACAGTGAAGTTTTGCTACTATCCCTCAAATACTCTATTCTTTCTCTTTAACTCTCTCCCCAAGTTCTACAACATTTAGCTCCTGAAATCCAACTAATCTCCAAGGCCAACTTAAATACTGCCTCCACTGAGGCTACCTCTTCTTAACTTAATCAGTCATGCCAAGAAATATATGGAAAAGGGATCAATTAAATTTTTAAAAATAGTCCTTCATTCCATTTTGCATGGCACTCACCAAATCCTAGTTTGTTTTTTATTTGTGCATGTCTTATTTTCTTTGATAAGATTAGAGATTCCTTGCCCTGGAAAGAGATTAATTGGACTATGCAGATTTTCAAATGCCTCAAAAGAAGATGAAAACTCAGTATATTTCCAAGCTTTTCAAAAGTAACTAACCAAAAAAAAAAAAAAGAAAGGATATATATGATGTAAGGATATACAAATGGCTTGGAAAATGAACAAACTACATATACATATATATAGAGAGAAACTTGGTTCTCTATATAAGCACAATTGCTTGTTTTGGTTTATACTTTCCTCCCTCTCCTTTTGTAGGTCAAACTCAAATTTTTTTGGTGGACAGAAATAAGGAAAAGTCTCTTGTTTGAAATTTTTTACCAAGAAGCTTTGAGATGATATTCTTGGTCAGCTAAGGATGTAAATCTAGGCAGAGCAGTTCCCAAAGCAATAGATATTTCCATTTCCACCCCAAATCAGGAAACTGAGACATGTAAAAATGAAAAGAAAACAAAGCCATAAAATGATATCAGCCTCCTGAAAAGTGGCATCTATTCAGCACAGGGGATAATGGAAAGATTAATCCTTAAGCCATTCCAAACCTCTGATATTCTTCATAGGAGGTACTGGGTTGAGGAAAGTTCTTATTGGTTTTTGAGGGAGTAGGCACTTTCTCTGTGCAAGTTATCAATCCAACCTAGACATGGTTGGGTACTTTATTTAAAAATCAGTCATGACAATCTGAGGCTTAAAAAAGGACTATTATCACTGCTAATATTATATAAGGACAAAAATGGTGGGCTGAAAGCATATATGATGCATAAAGGAAATGCTGTTAGCTTTGAGAGCAAAGCAGAGAAAGATCATGGAGAAAAGGAACAATTCAGATAACATATTTGGGGAAAAATCCTAATTAGATAGTTAATGAACCAGAAAGATGACATATGAAGGGAAGAGAGAGACTCTTCATCAACAGTGACACACTTAAACACTTGGTGGAAACGTTTAGGAGAGATTAGAAAGCAGAGTCTGTCAGGGGTTGAGTCATCCTGGATGATCTGTTGAGATTTCTTTTCTCTGCACTTGAATGCTCTGATCTACGTCAGTGTTCTGTAAGTGTTTTCTGAAACATTCCTAGAGCTAATTAAAGAAAATTCCGCTCAAATATCTAAAAGTCATTTGAAAAAGAGATAAAGATGATTTCCAACATTCCATTCCCTTGATGTGCTGCCTTAAAACCTTCCTCTAGAAAAAGAAAGGATATCCAGCATTAAAAATTCCAGGAAGCCTGACACTTTGCCTTCAAATGACATTCTGCACACAAAGGTAAACCACACAGAAGGGCTGCCTCTGTGTTTTGATTTTCCACAGGGGAATTCCTTCAGTCATTGAAAGAGAAACCCCACTGTCTGCACTAAGACCTGATGTGGAGAAACCTTTGATATATCATGAACTTCTTAAATATGGAGAGTGACGGGCACAACTGAGTTGCCACACCTGTCAGATTTAGGCCCTGATTAGAAGGATACAGTTTAGAATATATATATTAAATGTTAACATGAACTGCCACTTCAAAATCCAGCCCCCCTTCCCACCCACAATTTCTCTCTCTCTAACATTTAAAGCAACTCAAGCATAAAACTACATAAGAGCAAGATGAATTACATAAAAGAAGACAACTCATTATTTAGAGTACCTTAGGTATTCTCCATTTTATTGAATTATTTTCTGACTTTCTTAGCTTTTCACTGATAAAGCCCTAATAAATTGCCATAATTAAAGAATCTGCCAGTACATGCCTCTTCCTAAACAGACTTTCCCAGTGAATCTGGTAGAGAGCATTGTGGTCTCAATGACAGTTACAGGAAAAAATATATAATCCCTTCCCAAAGTCAATATTCTCAAATGCCTAGAAATATGCTATGTTGAATTTCAGAGCTTGTTAGTTGCCACTGTTATCACATGGGCTAACATCCATCATATGTTATACAAAATGAGAAGAGTCATTTTAAATCATGAGCAGTAATGGCTATCACCCTGCTATAAATTTGTGAACTGCATCAAAGGGCCTCAAGAAATATGACCTATCAATTTGACAGTTCATGTACTAGAAGTCTACCTAAATCCCGTCATCAGAAACAGTCTTATTCGTACTGAAATCTCAAGCAACATACTCAACAATGTTCAAAGAGTAGGCAGCTTGTTATTTATTACATTTTAATGAAGGTTCATGAGAAAAGAATTAGGATGGCTATACCTGTATATCTTTAACTGACCATATTTTGTTGAAAATGCATAATAATACCATAGGAAAGAGATATCAATATAATTAACTTACAGATTCTGCATGTTCCATCACTGCTAATACAAAGAAGACATATTCTTGACCACTTTGGAGTTGCTTGTTTGTAAATCCACCATAATGTTTGTCATCCCCCAGGGTGAACTCAGTGGGAAGGACATCAAAGTGAGCAGCGATATATGGCTTTAATTCAACTTCTCTCCCATAACGGATGCTTCTGCGCTTCCTAGATATTTCCTTCAGCAGCTTAAGGACAATAGCGAGAGACAGAAACAGTACTGTTAACAACAATAACCAAATTTATTGACAGTTTAGTGGGAGAAATTAATTGAAGAGTGGGAACAATCCAAATGCAATTGTTCATGTTTCATGTAGCACATCAGCATCACTAAATATCCATTCTCGTGATCTTTCAAATGTGAGCCTTCCTGTTAAGGTAAGACACAGGCCTGCTATTGCAAGTCCCAGGCTATAAACACAGGACAGTTAGATCCTTTACTGGTGGCTCACTGTCCACACTAATGAAATCCTTCCAAAGGGTAATAGTGCACTGGAACTTATCTAAGGGAAAGACTCCTTTTGATTCATAAAAGCCTGCCTTATGGGGGCATTTATTAATCAAGTATTAACCTCAGATCCACCTAAGCCATTAAGCAAGACCAAATTATAGAAGGTTAGTACCATTTTAGATTATTCTTAGACATTAGGTAATTTGCATGATGCTAATTCCTTTAAATCAACAGAAGCAAAGTCTAATGCACAATTTATTTTAATTTTGATCTAACTTAAATAGATATCATTGTTTATTTAGCCATTTCTTCCTAGACTTAGTTCCTTGATTAACCACTTGGGGTGTGGATCCTCACATTTTATTATGTGGCTTCTTCTGGCATCTAGATTTCTTGGAAGGCTGAATTATCTTGCCAGGTAATATATAGGCATGGTAGGTAAATTGTAATTTTAATATTACCCTGAAAAATAAAAACCCAAATTCATGCATATGCATATACATCCTTCAAGTATTTCTAAAAAAAGAGTAGAAATGATCTTTGGGTAATCTGTTGTTTTGCACAGAATCTTCTGTTTGAAGAAAACCACAAATTAATGATATCTTATTACCACTGCTTTCAAAATTAGGTTGACCTTACCTTTGTCTTCTCCCATTAAATACTGGCATTGCATAAGGATAAACTGGGATATAGAAGTCTGTATGTGTCTTGGTTACTTGGTAAGATTTGATTTGATTGGTTTAAATTTCTGTGCAGCAAAGACTGTTTCTGAGGGCAAACTGGAAAATGGAATGAATCTTGTCTTCATTTTGATCAACAAAATTAAGGTACTCATTGGAACATTGTGACAAACTATTTATTATGCTTGTTTTTATAAATGGAAGTGATATTGTAAAAAACAAAATAGTGACAGCTACTGGGCAGACTGAGAACATGGCATAATCAAGACCAGGTTTCTGTGATAATACTGGCTACTGAATGTATATATGGCAAACATGGAGTCCTTCAGCGAGGAACCCAATGATATACTAGGGTCTCTCCTAGACTGGGATTAGTAAAGGTGTCCAGCTGGTTGAAAACTGCAACCTAAAAATGTAAAATCCACTCTTGTGGCTGTATAGATATTTTGTGTCCAGGCTTTTTTTGAGTAATTATTAATATGTAAAGTTCCAAAATTTTATGTGACATTTCATCTCATCATTGCACTTAAAATGTGAGCTCTTTTGTGAAAACCATAATAGATTGAGCATCATCTGTTCAGCTGATTTGGAGTAACTGATGATAAATTCAGATAGGCTGATCAATTATGCAGTAATTGACCAATAAAAGTTAAGCCAGAAACTTATTCAGCAATGTCTTTCAATGCAGTGATCAAATTTCAGCATACTTGTGTTAATAATGATAATACTGATAATTTTACAATAAAAATAATAATAATGACCATCTATTAAGCAGTTACTACATGCCAGTTCTAGGGTACCTAAATAAGTATTAGCTCATTTACTTCTGACAATATACTTATAAGGTAGGTTATTATTATTATTCCCATTTTACAGATTGGACTCCAATTTGTGAAACAAAATGCAATTACATGAGAATTTTTCAACCATATTGTAATACTTAATAGTTGACAATATCAAGAAACATGTGTGATATTTAATCTCTGATAATCTAAATCATTTTAACTCAGTCTATATTTAGGCATACACAGACACAAACCCCCATTTGTGTATCAGCTTTCATTGACTTGCTTTCATTCACAGATGTATATGAACTGAGATTTTCTTTTCCCGGATTTTTCCAACATGCTTATTTTAAAAACTCTGATGCCAAAAATCCAATGAAATATTTTACTTGAAAAGCCATTATAGGTTAGTGTTGATATACGGTAAATGATTGTAGCCTATTACTTTGAGATCAAATATACTACAGATAAGCTGAACAGCTTTTTGAAAGTTGGTTAATAAAAAACATCTACCATCATTTGTTTGTGACCATGTCGCCACTTCCACCTCACTGATCAAACCCTAGCTTTATTTCATTCATATTTCAGATGTAGGTGACTGTCATAATTCATCCACATCACTGTCATTCCCATGAGTACCTTTTGCTAGGGTTTCTTTGAAAGAACCAGAGGAAGTACTTCAGAATAAAATATTTGATTTGTCTGGATCCTGAAACCAAATGCAGTCATTCATTAAGGTCAAACCTGGAACATCGACTCTGCCCCTGCAGGTTTGCTTAATCTCTGTAGGATGCTTCCTGCATTATACTTTAGGTAGTTTAAGTGTGTACAAATGACACCAAAGTTAGCCAGTTTGCTGTTGTTACTACCACGAACAAATACATTATTTTAAGGCAAGACATTGAAGTACAACACACTGAAAAGCTAATGATATATTACAAGATCTGCCCTGAATTAAATATAGCTAACATTTTGTGAGTGATTCTGTCCAAAATTCATTGTGACTATCAATGTCTGTTCTGCCAAATCTGACCTTGACAACAGGAGATTCAGTCTAGGAATTTATCAGGTACAGAGTATTCCCAGACAAAGGACAAATGAGCTCAGAAGATAATTTTGAGAGTAACTCTGTTTAGAAAGCCTCTTTCCATTTTTATGGGCCTAGATATGAGGCATACATGTGGAAATTCCCTTAGGCGACCCTTCTATTCAATGATATACTTCCAACAATTTGAGTTATAGGCCTTTATAAAAAATCACTTGGCCAAATACATTTAAGAGAGGAACACTGCTTTGTCAAACCTGGCAGTACCAAGCTATAGATAAAATTACTACAATGCTTTTATTATCCATGGTAGGAAAAAAAAAACCTGTCTGTAGGGATCAGAAACTGGATGAATAAGCATAAAGTAAGGCTATTAGCCTACTTTCATTTGCTCCCCTCCACAATAGTTATAAGATGTATTGGAGGTAATTCCAGGAGATATATCAAGGGCTTTAGTTCTTTATCAGAAATAATTTTCATTTTCCAGTCAATGCATATCTTATTTCTTCCACCATTAATTCTACAATGTGGTCTCAATTATATCAGTAAGAAAAGTGGGAAACAACCCATCCTGACCCCAAAATTTTGAATTAATAAATGTTCTTTATCAAACTATTATACAGATTAATGCACCACAACGTGTGGGATGATTAAAATGACCCTTTGCCATGGCAATCAGTGGCACAGACCCATCGAATTTAATTGCAGAAAAGTTCAATGTCATATAGCCCTGTACTTTAATCTATTAGCATTGCTGTCTATTTTGGAGGTTAAAACCTGGCTGTAAAAGCAAATCAGCTTTTACGAAATGGCTCTATTTCTAAGGATAGTTTATTACTTAAAAGCATTTGCTGTTATTTTTTGCTTGGTTCTCAATGCCTTGACAAATAGCTATTTAAAATATATATGTGTAAAAAGATCCATAGATTATAAAAATAGCCTTTATATTTTAAATACAACTCCAATTAAAATGGGATGGTGCTAATTCTATAATTCAGCTGAGAACTGATTAAAATGATGTGCAATATTTCAGGAGTTAAATGATTTGGTAGTTGCAACTAAAATCATGTCTTGATTAGACATGCTTACAAAAGATCTGCTGATCATTTGTATCCTTAGATGAAGGGCTGCATTTCCTCCAATATCTCAGAATAATGATTTTGTCCTTTTATTATCAACAGGAATTCAATTCATAACATACCTAAATTATTTGACATTATGGAATGGTGTCTGGGGAATCTTACACCCATCCCGTGCTGATCTAATCACAAGACAGTGACACAAAGCATAGGCTTAGCCCCTGAACTCATCTCCCCTACTTGACTTGATTAAATTTAACTCAGATAAAATGAAGTGGGGGGTGATGAACCACACTCCTAGAGATGATATCTGTCTGCCAAACGAAGCTAACAGCCCTCATCTGTCAGATCAGTGTCTCCTTCATGCAGACATGTATAAAATAAACACCGCTTCACTGTGAGACAGTGGAAGAATTTCCCCTTTGTCTCGCCCTGTTAGTACTAACCTGAGGTTGAGAATATGCCTAGAAATAACAGGCTGGGTTTTAAGATATGTTGAATGTTGTAAATACACCCAGTAAGTTAAAATATCATATTGCCCCAAATGGGAGTCTGGTTATTTGCTTTATGAACTGATATGAAACAACATCATGTTAAAGTAGCAAAATCTTCTCCTATATTTCAAAATGAGACCTTTAGCCATTAACTGGCTCTCTGAGGACTGGGTTTAACTGGTCTGGATTGTAGATTTCTCATCTAAATAAAAGTATGTAATAATGGGATCTGGTTCCTCATATTATATATTAATTTTCAAAGAACAAATTTATAAATAGCTCCTCGGGAGTAAAGTGAGTACAAATTAACATGTACCTATAATTGTCAGATTTTAGAAATTAAACTCATACTATTTAGTGTTGCCCTGTCCTTTACAGTGTATTTCTTTCTGCACTAAAAATTCTGCAAATTTGTTTTGTTTTCCTCCACAGTTTAATGCATTTTTAAATTCTGAGAACCTATGGGATAAAGAATAATGTTAATATCGGCTAATCAGCAGAATTGTGTGGAAACCTGATGAAGACCACACAGTACGGCGAATGCTGAAGTGGTATTAAGTGGGAGAGTATGGGCCATGATGTGGACCATTGACCATGAGGTGCAGAGATGCCCAGAGATGTACTTGCCGGGTGCAATGGATGTGTCATGATGAGGGGAGTGAGTGTTGCTGGGGGGGGAATGGTGGGGTGGGGGTGGGGGGGCTGAATGGGACCTCATATATATATTTTTTTTTAATGTAACATTTTTACAAAATCAATTAAAAATAAATTAAAATTAAAATTAAAAAAAAAATAGTATTAGGTACTGTCACACACATGACGTGGATCTTGGAGCTCACAGCCATAGTGATTAAGTCTTTGCTGGCATTCCCTTCACCTATCATGCCTCGGCATCATGTTTAGCAAGTGGCAAGGAGCAAAACATTAAGGTCAGCAAAGATAAGACAGATTGTAAGCCTTACTGCAGCTTATCGTCTTTTAACTAAAGCAATCGAATCTTAGTTGGGACCCCTGGAGGCTACTGTGCTCACAGCCTGACCTGTCAGCTGTGAGGAAGTCAGCACCCTGATGAGATACTACAAGGGGGAGGGCAGTGTTGAATAAATTAAATGATGAATGAAAGACACAATGAACAAAGACATGGTTACCTCATCTAACTCCATTTCATCTGGACTCTCCCATGGCTTGATAAATTTCCCACGTGATTTCTTCAAAGGCACAATTATTATGTAGTAACCTCTGTGAAAGTATGGATAGATAAAAATAAGGTTAGTTCAGAGTGAAAAGAAAATGAATATATCCTTAAATCTTCCACAGATCAGTGATTGAGGCTGAAGACATTATGGATATGGAGTGACTTGTCTATTTCTTACGTAAGTGACAAATAGCCACCTGTTTGTTCAATTTTAAAACAACCTGGGTAGACATTTATGTGTGACTTCGATGATCTTGTATTGTAATATTACCATGGTTGACTGCTCTTTATTAGATATCATGAATAGAGCAGTCACAGTTTGTTAGGACCTAGTGCTGGACACGTACAAGGCTGGTATACTGAAATTTACCACCACAAGCTGCTGAACCAAATATTTTCTATGACATTAATTTTTAAAAGGAATTCTTTTGAAGGAATATATAATAAAAATTACTCTTCACTCATGCAGATACTTATCATTTTTATTATTTTGTTTATCCAAAGTACTTTAATTTGTATAAAAATAAACAACATAATTATTTATAAAATAAAAATTTCACGAAGTAAGATGTACCCTACCCCTGCCTTTCAACCCAATTAATTCCAAACTTTAAAGCTGAGCACTGAGAAAATTTGAGATCATGATTTCAGTACCCTCATAATAGATCTCAATGTAATGAATCTACAGGGAAAGATAACAATCTCATACTGAAAGCAGTCAAAATAAAATTTAGGTAATATATGGAGGTACCCATTCACAAATATACATGAGTTATTTGTGAACTCGTTTTGTAACTTCAGTATTAGTTTACTCCTTGTACTTGTATTTATGGTTAGGGACATTGTTCATTACAATTTTTGGTAGTATTGATATAAGAACTTTGAACACAGTCCATAATAATAATAATTAGCACTTATGAATCACTTTCTTCTCAGGTACTGAGTTAAATGCATGCTCTCATTCTGCCTTTTCAACAATCCTACAAGAACAGATAACAGACAAAAAGAGAGATCCAGAGAGATCAAATAATTGTACAAGGAAAAACAGATGGTAGGGAGATTCAAACCTCCATTTATCTTAATCTTGGCAATAGTCTCTCTCTTCATAAAATTTACTCAATGTACCATAAAGTATTTCCTAAGGACTCCACAAATATTTTGGAGATTTACTGTAAAAATAAACCCTCTTTCTCTCTCTCGGAAGAGATGGCTGCCATAGAGAAGACATGGATGAGGAGAAAGGAGAGCTACCAACCCTGTATCACAGATACCACCAGCACACATGGGAAGGTTTCTTTATGCTCATATCAAAGTATCAAAGCAAAACCTGTAAAAAAGAAAACTCAGCAAGCTCTGTGGTGAAGAACTCTATTTTCCTAAACAGAGCTAGAGCTGTATAACCAGTACAGTAGCTACTACATCTCTGGCAGATATGAAACACTTGAATTGATGTGCCACACACTGAACTTTAAAGGTTTAGTGTGAAAGGAAAAGTATCTCAGTAATAATTTTTTATGTGATTACATGTTGAAGAGATAATATTTGGGACAAGTTGTATTAAAATATTTATTAAAGTTAACTTCACCTGTTTCTTTTCACTTCTTTACTGTAGGTACTAGGAAATTTAAGATATAATTGTAGCTTGCACAATATTTGTTAGACAGAGGTGTTCTAAATTGTTCTGATTAAATGGTATCTTAAGAAGTATCTGGCTCAGAAATATGGCTGTACCACTAATTTGCTGAGTGCTCTTGGGATGAACATTTAACATCCCTGAATCTTGGTTGCATATTCTAAAAAATGGGAGTAAAATCAGATTGCTATTTTGGGAAAATACATTAAAACTAAAAGCTTAGAACCATGTGTGGCATGTAAACTAAACCAATAGCAGCTGCTATTGGCTAGTACTAATCACCAAAGTGGGAAAGACACAGCTCAAGTGTCTTTTTCACTAGGTCAGGGCAAAACTCCCTGAGATGAGTGTTTAGAACTTGTCAAACTTTGATTTTTTTTGGCCTAATCCAGAATTTAAGTCAAACCAGATAATTAGACCACACCACCTTTTCCATGGTGCTCTGACCAATTCAACAGATGCAAAGGATTGCATTGCCTAGTCATTTAATTATTTATTTTACTACAAACAGTCAAGGCGATCAAGGAGGGTGAGGATAAAGAAGAGGGTTGAGTATGTGAGAGAGGCCGATATCTTTTATTTTATGATCCAGAAAAAGCTTTCTCCTCTTCCTGTCCTCCCACCACCTGAAGGATTTGCCAAACAAGTCTATCATGTTAAATGAGCATGGAGAAGAATGACAGAGGCTGCAACTGAGCATTCAAAATAACACTGCAGATGTACTTGATAAACACACTTGTCAAGAAACCTCTTGCTTTTCACTACGAATAGCACGTCAGGAGAGCTTCTCTTTGCCTACGGTAATGATACTGTGCATTATCAGACAGCTCTCATTGTCCTCATTCAGAATCTTGTAAATCAAGGTTAAGGTGATGAATTCTATTAATTTTTCTTCTGCCTTCATACATTGAATTGCCAATTTTGTACATGAAAAAAGAATCCATTGTGGCTTCTGCAGCACACCCCAACTATTCCTATTCCTTACAGCTGGGATAAGACTTGAACAGCCTCCCCCTCAGTAATTAATTAACAGCATGGCCATATAGCCATAACCTTTTCTCGCCACTGATCTCTAAAGTATCAGTCTATAGTGTCAAAGTGGAGCCAGCTTCAGAAACACAGCTCTTGCACATGGAAAGAGATGGGACACTGGGAATTCTGAACTCATAATTATTGAAAGTTTTGCCTGGGTCTAAATCCACACATTTCCATTCTGTTCCTGGCTACCAGAACTTTGTAAAGAACCCTGCGGATACGGCTTCCCTTGCACTCTTCTCATGTGGGGGCTGTTTAGTCAGCCCTGCTCCTCACCATGAACCTCAGAGTCAGGGCTTGAGGTCTGTTTCTTTCCTGGCTCTCACTGCTTCTTCCAGGCAAGCATCCTCCACCCTCTCACCACCACAATACAACAAAAGACACCCTTTCCTTTTTTTGAAGTCCATTGTAATTCAGCAATATTATACCCTTCTCTCCATGATTTTTGTTTTAACAACTTCCCCAGCAACCCTTTTTCTCTATTTTAAGATGGTTTTGCAGAATCCACAGTCTTCATGTTTTAGTTTCTTGGCTGTTCATACAAATACTGTGAAATGGGTTGTATTAAACCAGGGTTTCTTAACCTTTTTTGTTCCACGGACCTCTTTGCCATTTAGGTGAAAACCACAGACCCCTTATAAGTCCACACTATACTGTGTATTATTCAATAAATATATCACACCCACACACCAACACGTCCCCACAAGAATATTGTATTTTGTTCTTTTTTGGAATTTCAATTCAAGCTCACAGACCCCTGGTTAAGAATAAAAATTAATTGTTCACAATTTTGAGGCTAAAAGAAAGTCCAAATAAAGGCATCACCAAGGTGATACTTTCTTCCCAAAGACTGGTGTTCTGGGCTTGGCTGATGGCAATCCTTGGTACTTTGCTCCTTCAACACATGGCAAGACACAGAGTGGCTTCTCCTGGCCTCTCCATTCTCTTTTGGGTTCTGCCGAATTTCAACTTCTGGCTACTCCCTGTGGCTTTCTCTCCCCCTGTCTGAATTTTGTTCCACTTATAAAGGACTCCAATAATAGAAATAAGACCCAGCCTGATTGGGCTGGGACACATCTTGACTGAAGGGACTTCATCAAAAGCTTCTACGTACAGTGGGTTCACACCCACAGAAATGGAGTAGATTTAAGAGCATGTTTTTTTCTGGGGTACACACATCTTCAAACCACCACACTTTCTTTTCTCCAAAATTTTGCCATCATCCTGGGTGATTTCAATTTTCACAGGGCTGGCCCATTTATAAGGTCTGGGTTCCCTTATCTTTGAAATCTTCCTTTCAAAGCCCACATCCTACACTCCATCTTCACTGAAAGCTCTGGTTGTCTTTCTTTGTGCTTGAACCCAAGCAGCTGAATACAGCTGGAGAATATAATCCATCAGGGCAAAATAATGATCTACAAACTCAAATAGGTCCTCAACACTCCCTCGCAATCTCACCACAACTTCTCAAGTTACCTAACCCTGACATTCTCCACAATAACTTTCTCAAACTTTGTTCTCTAGGTTCAGACTTTGAATTTCCATTACTTATGATGGCTTTCTCTCTTATACACAGAGAAAACAGAAACCTTCTGACAAGAATTCCTTCATCTTCTGTCTACCAAACTTCAAACCTTCTATATTTGTACCCAATCAAAATAATTCTTTTGGTGCTGCCCCTACTTTTTAAGGATGTCTACTCCATAAATTGGTTCCCATGTCTCACTTTCCTAGGAACTTTACCATGCACTATATCATTTCTCTCTTATGTATCTCAATCTCTCCATCCCCATTGGATTCTAGTCATTGGCTTAAGATCAGGTGTAAATACCTGACATTTAAAAAGCAAAAGAAACCACATCCCACCACATTCATCATACTTTATTATCAAAATTCTGAAATAGCTGCATGTTCTTGTTGTTCACCATTTTCTCACCTTCACCTCACTTTCCAGACAACTACACTCTAGCTCCTGCACATCACTGCCATTGCCAGTGTCTTCAAGTGATCTCAGTGGTGTTAAATCCAATGGAGAGTTTTCTGATCCTCTTCTCACTTGACCTGTTATTAGAATCTCACAATTTCCATAAAACGCTCTGGAAACATTCTCAGCTCCTCACTTGTGACATACCTCTCCTAGTTTCTCTACTTACCTCTCCCACCACTCTATCCTTACTGCCTTTGCAGGATTTATTATCTGCTGCACAGCTGTTTAATGGTGGAATTTCTCCACATTGCCCAAGGAATTCTCTTTTCACTTACTATATTCTTCCTGGGTGATCTCATTTCCTGCTCAGGACACTAGTTATCACCTGTATGTGATTCACAGATTCATATCTTCCAGCCCACAATGCTCCTCTGAACTCCACAGGTATATCCAATTCCAACTTTGCATCTCCATTTCTACATCACAAAAGTACCTCAGATTTACCATGTTTAAAACAGAACACGTAATACTCTTCTCAAACTAAGTCTTTTACCAAAATTGTACCACCATCCATTTCAGCATACATACTATAAACCTGTGTCATCACTGACAATCTACATTTGCTCCCTCCTTCAAAACCAATCTGTCACCAAGTCCCCTCACTTCCAAAACCTATCTGGAGTGCATTCACTTTTCTCCACCTCCATCTCTAGCCTCATTCCATTTTCTCATGCCTGGATTACTACTTAGCCTCCTAACTTTCTCTTTCCATCAACTTTTGCTTCCTTTAGTCCAGTTTCTGAAATTCCATTTCAAAAATACAAATTGATTATGTCATCTACCATTTGTAAAACATTTCAACACATCCTCATTTCTCCTAGAATAAAGACCAAAAGTCATTCTAAGACCCTGCAGGATCTTGCCTGACTCCATCTATCCATGCCCTCTGAGTTAATAGTCTCATCAGCTTTCAGCTTCTCATCTTACCTTGCTCTAGTCTGTCATCAAATCTTGGCACATCCTGTTACATCTTCCTATAACCTTCTGTCACTGTTATGTGTCTCAAATTAACTCTTCTCTTAAATATCACTTCACTTATTATTTCCTAAGTGAAACCTTCTCTGACCTCTCTGATTAGATCAATTATCCCTATTATATGATTCCAATACCCTGTTGTTAGTCTATAATTTTCTATGCTTTTTACCACATGTTAAAATATTTAGAAAAATATTGCTAAAACAAATGTACATATAATCTCTCCTTTTTACCACTGGGGATTTTTTTTTTTCCTATTGAAAAGTGGAAGAATGTGGGTTCAGTGATTCTCATGGACATGTGTCTCTCTTAAATCATGAAGCCAAAAAAGTTTTGGGGTCCTTCTCCTGCATTAGAACCTCTAACCTTCATATAATCTCATAAAACTTTTATTCCATTTTCCAAACCAGCAATCATGGTCAAATAGAGATTATAGAAACTATAATTCTTTACTAAAAATGTTCTCTTCTTTGCCATTATAGTGGTGAACCTTGTTCTAATCTCATGGGACATTAAGAAAGAGAAGATGATTCAGATAGGAGTGAAATGGGGAGGTAATATGTGTCCTGAAATTCTTATCAAACAAGTCATATGACCTAAAAGAATTTACTTGAAGTGAGAAAAAAAAAATTGCGTTCAGTGCTAGATCAGCTTCATATATGGGTTAAAATTAAACTCTAAGACTCTGATTTGTCTGTCTGGCTTGAGCCTGGAGTTTAGTCTCAAAACATCCTTTTCAGCACAGACTTTAACTATTAAACTAATATAAGAAAAATAAATAACTTCAAAATCAATATATCTGGAAAGCCCTAACTCCTTATAAACTAAGCTGTGTTTTCCCAGTATATTAGGTTTAATTAGATAAGTTAAATCTAACCTTCAGAATTTTAATTATATTAAGTAAAGTTTTACTAATTTTATTTAATATGTTATCATCAAGGGACCCAAACTCCATATAATTACATGGGAAGGCAAGCTGTGGCCTTTGTGGCAGTCCCACTTCAAATTCAGTTGGGCTTTTTGTATTAGCAGTCTTATTAGCATTTTGTGAACTCATTATTTAACTGGAAGTTTAAAAATCTGTGTCACAATTTAATGATGAATGCCATTCCTTGCATAATTTTGATATTTTTTACCCACTATGGTCATCTGGGCATATATTATCTAATTCAAACTAATTTACCATAGGGAGACCAAAGCAGGGTGAATGATCCCTCCAGTTTCTGTGTTTAAATCAAGGCTTTAAAACTTTCTAGCTGTGTGTTGTCAGGTAAGTTACTTAATTGTCTAAAGCCTCATTTTCCTCATTTGTAAAATACTCATCTATAAATGGGTAGAAGAATACATACCTCACAGGATTACTGTGGGGCTTAAATAAGACATTTTAATATCCCCAGGAAATTATAAAGCATGACACAAATTTAAGGCTTTACTTCCACAACTGACAAATGTGATTAGCTAATAGCAGTAACAGTGGCCCACAAATTTTATGAAGCAACTTTCTAAGCTGTGCTTCAAGGAATATCTTTTACTTTTTAAAAGGAAGCAAAATTAGAGAACCTGAGAGCCAAAAGAATTTAAAATTTTATAAAATGGCCATATTCTTTATTTCTATTTTGTATGAACAGAAAATGGTTGCCATGAATTTAATTTATATTTGACAGCTCCTGGCAGCTTTTTCTGTTAGTAAAATCTGTGTGGAACATTTTTTTCTTACCACCTATACTAAAATTCTGCCCTGTAAAGTCATAGAAGTTTCCCTCTATCACTACAACTTGCTTCTGAACATGAAAGCATTACCTTATTTCTGACTGGCATTCGCCTCTTCCCAAATCTATTCAAAGAGAAGGTTGAAGTGCCACAGACTCCCCAGTGCCAGCACCTGGAGAAAGCACACAGCTCTTTCATGAGAAATTCAGCTTTTCTCTGTGGGAGTTGCCCAGCTTCTCCACACAAAAAAACACAAGAACCAAGTGTGACAGAATACAGAAGCAAGGATTTGCACCTGCATTACATTTATAAGAAATAGTTTTGTGTTTAGGTGGTGAGAAGCTGGGGGCTGGAGATTCAATACCTCCCAGTGATCTCAGCCAGAATTTTGTGTTGGTAAAGAAAACAGCCTTCAACCATCACTACTCTATTTTGCTGGAAATAAATATATAAAAGAAAAAGGCAATCTTTCAGATAGCCTTAACCTAAATAAAAGTTAGAAACCCACTCCTCAACTCTGCAATCATTTCTGTTTCCTCCCCTCTTTTCTACTGTAGGATACTGAACAAAAAGCTATAGCCTTTCTAACTTTCTAAACGTGCCAACTACTGCAAATGGCATGGCATACCACAGAGCTTCTTGTAATACTTACCCACTGCCTCATGAACCAACCTAGAAGACAGAATGGGTGACTTTCAGCTGTTATTTTTAAGAAGCCCAGTAAATATGTCTTGTCTTTTGCTCTTTTCATTTCCCTGACCTGGCTAGAACGTGTTTCTGAGAATCTTGAATTTGTAGGACACAATTTTTTTCCAATATGATTTGTTTTCTTTTTCTGCTTCATAATGCTCTCCTGAGCTCCATATTAGCATAATCTTGTTAGGACCATCTTCATTTCCTATTATCTGGATTCCACCACAGGACTGGTACTTAATATAACTTGGTGAACATGTTTTTTTCTTTCAATTGGTTCTGGTATCAACTACATACATGTCTTTGAAAAAACTATTTAAGTGATTAGGTTTATTTTTCCACTTCAGCCCCAGTGACCTCCACACTGAGCTCTACCCAAAGGAGAAACTTTCTAACTGTCCTGTTTTTGTTCTCCCAGCATCATCCTGAAACTTTTACTTGTTGAAATTTCTCCTTTCAGCACATCAGTGTTGCATAACACTTTTGCTCCTCTAATTTCCTTGTGTTTTTTAGATCCCATGGTACTCTGTAAGCATATTTTTTCAAATGCTATTCAAATATTCTCCTTATTTTATATACTAAAATACAAACTGCTTTATTTTTAAGTCCTATGTTTTACCTATTTTTCTATTTCCACTCAGTAACATTGTTCCTGATGCACAGAAAATGCTCAATAAATACCTATTAAATAAATGAGAATCAGTGTTACAATCAAGGGAAGCAGACTACACTCAATGGATAGAGCGTCCACCTACCACATGGGAGGTCCGCGGTTCAAACCCAGGGCCTCGTTGACCCATGTGGAGCTGGCCTATGCACAGTGCTGATGTGCACAAGTAGTGCCCTGCCACGTAGGGGTGTCCCCTGCATAGGGGAGCCCCATGCACAAGGCGCATGCCTGGTAAGGAGAGCTGCCCAGTGTGAAAGTGCAGCCTGCCCAGGAGTGGCGCCGCACACATGGAGAGCTGATGCAGCAAGATGACACAACAAAAAAGAGACACATATTCCCAGGCCGCTGACAAGAATAGAAGTGGACACAGATGAACACACAGCGAATGGATACAGAGAGCAGACAACTGGGGGGAGGGGGAAGGGGAGAGAAATAAATAAAAAAATCTTAAAAAAAAATGTTACAATCAACATGAAAATACAGTGTAGTGGAGTGTGGGTACGAAAACCGAGAGCCAAGGCAGGAGAATATTTCACTCTATATATAGCAAAATACTCTTTTGCAACCAATATCATACTGAGATATAATTTTCTTTTCTTGCTTACCTACAATTCCTAGCCCTGCTCCTTCAGCTCTAACCCTTCTGTCAACTTACTTTATATTTTCATTTGCAGGTACTTCGGGCAGCTGCACAGTAATCATGCCATCCAAGTTGGTCTTTCCGATGAAGGCAGGCTTTGTACGTAGTACATCTGGTGCAGTCTTGGCTGTTACTCTGTGCTGAAGCCCACCGGCACTGTTCCCACGATTTGTCAGCACGAATGAGTAAGATTTCTCAGGCTTCAGGTTGACAATTAACTTCTGTGTGGCTCGGCCATCCACTTCTTCGACCATTTTTCCGTCATCATAAAGAATCTAGAGAGAAACCAAAGAGGTTTGGTTATCAAAGAGGTAAAATATACTCTGAACAAATTTACACTTAACTTGCAGAAAACGTATACATGTCAATTCTAATTTCCAGAGCTTCCTAAGCCCATGAATATTCACAATTATTATAGAGACTGCATCATCAGATTTCCTTTTGGGTCATGCTATGTAATTATATAATATTTAAATATCTCTCAAAAATACACATACAGATTTTCTGTCTGGGGTAATGGAAAAGTTTCGGTAAAGGATGATGGTGATGGTAGTACAACAAATTGTGAATGTAATTAAAAACACTGAATAACATATCTGAATGTGGTTAAAAGGGGACATTTTATGTTGTATATATATTATTAAAATAATATTTTTAGAAAAAGAACAACCAATCTCTCCTTACACATCTAAGGATAGTTAATAATGTCAAAATACCAATTATTAAGGGAATATGTTTGAGATCCCACATCTAATTGCATTCTTGTAAGTCACTTGAAATAAGTAGAAATAAAAAAAACACATGCCAAAGAAAGGTATATCTTTCCAATATGCGACCTGTTAGTGGACTGTGATCTTAACTGAACATATGCAGAAATGCTGCAGGTTATGTATTATCCATACCACTTTTTTTTCCTAAAGGTTTCCTTGCCTGTTCCTAAATCTATTTTTACTTTAAGAAAGGTTTCTTTTTTACATATTTCATAAAATTGTACCTTATGCTAACATCTCTCAATGGCAAACCAGAGCTTAAAATGTGCAGAGAATTTAGGCCAATAAACAAATTTTAAAAACACCTAGAATATTGTATTATAAATAGGTAGAAACCATGTAAATTTCATTATCTGGTAGAGAAACAAAAGCAGGAGCTTAGATGTAAAAAGTTAAGTGGGAGGTTCCAGGTGACCTACAAGTATGCCAGCGCTGGATTTGAGTTCCTATCCCTCATTAGAGTGGAAAGGTCACACTGCCGAAGACCGAAAGGCAATCGCTAATGTGAAAGCTACTGATGAAAACATCAAGTACGTGTGGCCAAATCAAAGCAGCCTGCATGCTTTGTAAATAACTTACCCAGATGAACTGCCCTCTCCACTTTTACCCATAATATTTCGCAAATTAGAAAACAACTTACTTTGAAAGGCATGGCAGAATTATAATTCTCTGGAATCTCCCAAGACAGCAACACTGAAGTCTTCATTACTGCTTTGACATGAAAATTTTTTGCAAACACTGCTGGAAAAGGAAAAACAGTGTATTGAAACTACTTCTAAATATGTATGACCTGTCCTTTTCCACCATGGAGCACAGGGCTTAAGCTAGATGCTGTCTACTTTGATCAGAGAGAGAAGTGTGATTTGCCTACCTGTTTAGAGTATTCATTTTAACACCCCATTCTCAAAAAGATCTCTCCTTTCTCTCCAATCCAGTCAACTATATTGTGCTTTCCTTACCTGAGAACATTGGGGTGCTGTCAGCCAGACTTGCTTGACATTCTGTAACTGAAATCTAAGGCATCCAAAATGTATTAAGTTTTATATACCTTACCTTTTTGCTTTTGCTGAACCTATTAATACGAATGGGCCGATCAGTTATTTACAGCTTCAAAACACTGATTTCCAAAGACCAACATTCCTTTAAAGGAGGAAGGCCATAAGCAGACAAATCCTACCTTGATCCACAGGCAGTGTCCTGAACTGGACACTGGGACTATATGGCCCGGGCCCTTTGCTCGTGTGAGCACGTACTTTTACATCATATGTGGTATCTGGTTTTAAGCCACTGAGTGTCATAGTGTTGTCAGCTGGAACAATAAGCTGCTCCATTGGAAGAAGTGGGATGTTGATATCCCTATACAGAAGTGTGTACTTGGTGATGACGCCATTTCTCTCTGCCAGGACAGGTGGCTGCCAAGATAACTGGACAGAGGTTGAAGTGGTGCCTTCTGAGTGGAGGTTTTGAGGGAATCCAGTGGGGACTTCTTCTGGAACAGAAATCTCCTTCACCATCTCCTCCCCGAAGCCCACTTTGTTTCTGGCTGAGAGCCTGAAGATGTAAGAAGCTCCTTTGTGGATGTCTGTGGCTGTAAAGTGATCTTCCTTCTCAGAGAACTCAAGAGTAGTGAGTGGCTCCATATCCTTGCGGCCAAATTTAAGACGGTAGCCCTGAAGGGGTCCAAATGTGTCCACGGGGGGGTGCCACTGGATGAGAGCAGTATTCATCTGTGTGTGGTTAATCACAAGCCGGGGTTTCCCTGGAACTGGACCATAAAGTTTAGAGAGGTAAGGCCAACCAAAATAAATGTTCACCTTCCTGTCACAACAAATGGGAATACCACTCTACTGGCATTTCCATTTCCTTATTTTAAACAAGCAAGCAAATAAACAAACAAAAATGCTTGGTATATACATGTATATCTTTGTTGAAATATGCTCCCTCTCTTACTTTACTATGGTAGGCTGGGATATTAGAATTTCATAGCTGACACAAAATAGGAATTATTATTGAAATAATTTAAAGGAATTGCTTAGCATCTTCACATTTCGAGTGCCACACATAAAGGTTCATGCCACAGAGAATCAAACCAGGCAAACAGTAGTTAATTAGATACAGCTAATAAGAATAATAATTATAATGAATATTTATCAGGTACATGCAATGCATCAAGCACTGTGCTAACAGCATTATATGTGGTGTCTCATTTGATTTACAGTCCTCACTCCTCACCGTACTCATAAGTTATTATCTCCATTTTATATAATAAGAAATTTTGAGGCTCAGGGAGGTAGACAATGGTCAAAGATTAAGTGCCTAAAAACACAAATCCGTCTGAATCTACAGATCACTTAACTCTATTGCTTTGTAGCTGAAAAGGTTTAAAAAACAAAATAATGTTGCTTTGCATTCTATATCTCTAGCTTGCACTTTTATCTATACTTTACCATCCACCTAGTCATTCTAATCAAGTTCTTCATCTTCATATTAAGACCTACCTCATACTGTTATTACATTTGTCTTTTTTTTTTAAATGGAGAGCAATTCCTCCTGGTATCCACAGAGCAAGGAGCTAATAAACAACTCAGAGCCTTGTGGTTTCTTTGGGAATGACTGAGTTGAGGGGGGGAGAAGAAAGTATGGCCAGAACCAAAACTTATCAGGTAATAGAAATGAGAAGAAGAATGGTAGAAAGGGAGGGCAGTTTACACTAATGGGTGACAAGCAATAAAAAAATATCTATATCATGGGGATGGAGATAAAGGTAAAAAATAAAGAGGAAAGACGATGAGACAATGTATAATATATTAACCTCAAAAATTATCTGGGTAAACTCATTTTTTATTCCAGAAGGTTGAGACACAGGTGGTGATGTGTTTTGCCCAAGAACATATTCATTACAATATTTCTGTGTCTAACCAATGGAGAAATAGTTTTGCTCATTTTACACACTGGTTAGGTTGATGGTAAGTTCCCATAAAGCTGCTAACCAGCAATGTACGGGAAGAACAGTTCCTGAAGTCTGTAACGACAGTTGCATGCACATGCGTTGAAGGCTGACCCTGCAACCAGAACACCACCTATGCCAGGGTTTCTCATGGAAAAGCGTACTCAGAGGTTTTAACAACCAACCAACAAGTAAACTCCTGGGATACAAGTCATTCAAAAATTGGAGAATTATCCCATTTATTTTCATTTTAAATATATTTAAAAATATTTTCATTTAAAAATATTCTTTTAAGGTAGTCATTGGACAATATCCTTAATTTCTCTTTATGAATGTGACAGCACTTACATTATTTGCCCATAAAAATGTCAGTGTTGGTGCCCGATATAAAAAACTTGAGTTTCTGCTGAGAATAATTCATGGTGAATTGGGGCTTTCAGCCAAGCATATATCCTTCCATAAATGAAATGCAGTTAAAACTATTGGACAGAAACCTAACTATTAATTCTCAACATTCCCTAGAGACAATATGTTTTATTAAAATTTTTTACAATTCTGATTCCAAGGAACTGCTTAACAGCATACACCAAACATCTTGTTTCCACAAGATGCAGATAAAGCTAGAATAACAAGTTTTTTTCTTCCTTGATATAAGTCATAAATAAAGACTACATTTGAATAATATGTGCCAGTCAGATATAGGTATTTTTTTGTTTTCTGATGTTTTACCTTATAATTTTGCTATGGAGAAATTTGGAGAAATACACTGGACTGGAAAATTCTAAGGGGAAAAAACCCACTGAGCTGATGAATATGCACATCTATTCTGCTGTGGTAGACAACACTTAGGTTGGATTAATGCCTTTTGTTTTCTGACGCTGGCATGTCCTTTCTTGTTCTGGGATAAAAGGCAGTGGGCTTGGAATCATGAGATCAAAGTAATGCTCTAGAAATACGGGCACCAGTTCTGATGTACTGGTTTCTACTCTTGTGCCAGGAGCATCACAGTCTGGTCTCCATTGCCAGGCCTACAACAGTCTTTCCTTTGCCTGGCAGAAGTTCCACTGAGCCTGAAAACTATGAGACAACAACTGAAAGCATTGAAACACACACGTGAAGGATTCAGGCAAGAATCCAATGCTGAGGCAGCTAGAGAAGGAACTCCTAATATTGCCTCAGGAGAGACTGGCAACATGAAGGCTTACCCAAAATCTCTGCGAGTGGGTGAATAATACATGCAGATACAATTAGCTCTGGGTAAGGGTACTGGGACACTTGTTATTTCATCCAGGCAGTAACAGAAAAAAAAAAAAAAAAGGAAAGGAAAACAAAAGAAAAAGAATAAGGAGAATTCTGTATCAGTGCATATATGGTTAAAAAAATTTCTCCAAACCTCTGCAAATAGGCAATGAAGTCATCTCATTTCCAGCTTCTGGAAACTCTTTAGGTTAAAAACATTTGTCACTATCTACATTGTACAAAGAGCTATACCCTGGCACAACTGGCATTTGGGTGGGAAAATAAACATGGGTACAGCAGGGTCTATGTCCTCTAAAATATACGTACTCTAGTTGGGGACATAAAGAGGTAGATTAAGGGATTCTATATGTGAAGACAGGTCAGGGTTCCCAGAGTTACTGTAAGGACCACTTTTAAAAACCATCCCAGGTAGAGGGTTCTGCCTATTCCAGCATTAGAGCTGGAGCAAGAGGAAGGAGTTATAAACAATTGCTCCAGGGTCTTGGAGATCATCTTTAGCAGTGTTTTAGCAAACACACTGGAAGAAGCAGGGAGGGCTCAGCTGCAGAGTAAATAAGCCACTCTAATTTGGGTCATGCCGTGTAAACTCTTCTACCTTTTGCCTTTTCAATTCTTATTTTCTTATCACATTCTTCCCTCCTAAAACTTCTGGCACTTTATAAATGGTATACATGTGCTGCCCTTCTTGTCTGAGCAGTAACAATCACTGGAGATCTACCAAGGCACTCATTCCCAATGTCTCCAAACTTAGCCTCAATTTAACCCAACACCTATGCAGCAGTTATCATCATTGATTGGCCGAAACTTATTATTCCCAATTCTCCATGTTATAGTTCTGTAAGAGACCCTCCTTACACATAGCTGAAATGTGTGTAAATATAGAGAAAATTTAAAACTAATGAATTTGCTGGGTAACCTTCAGCCTCAAAGCCTCAGGCTGTAGAGCAATTATTATGGTATAGAAAGATGGGAATATTAATAAAGAAACTACAAAAATGTCATAATCATTGGAATATAAAAGCCAACATTTTATTCAAAAGCATCCCTCAGGTAACACAAATCCTACATGGATTGCTTAAGTATTTAAGTCAGTAATCTTGTTTCAAAGGTATGGTCATTTACAGATTTAGGAACAACCTATCATAAATAAACATATCCCACAATCAGGAATTTTACTATTAAAAGAAAATATCATGAGAATTCCTGAATTCTCCATGACGCTGCAACTACAATCATAATTATAACTGTGATTATTACAACTTCACATCTAGGAGATAAACTCAGTAATTCTCAGTCACATAAATGAGGACTATTTTTTGCAATATTATATAAAACAAAACAAATTAATACAGTCACTGATGGCAAAGGAATAAAATATGACTAGGGAATGCGTTTTGCCTGGTCAGTTGGCAGCACAGGAAAACTAGAGCTTTTCCCTTTTAAATATTTGCAAGTCTGGATTCTCCCACCTCATCCCAGGCTCAGTGAGGAGGTCTCAACAAAGTCCGTGTGTGGGCATCTGAATTATAAGCCTTTGCTGTCTCAATAACCACGTTTCCTTTGATAAAAATGATTGGAAACTGTGAATGGATATTCCAGTAGAATTCTACATATGAATAAGACCCATAATCCTAAGTAATTTTCTGTGTGGCGACTAAAAAGGGCGAGCCAGTCCTAGTGACAACTACAATAGACAAAACCATTCATTTCTCTAGGATTCACATTCCTAAACTATAAATCACCCACACTCTCCTCCTTACATGTCTCCCATTTTATGGGCAATAGGAGTTTGAAGCTTCATGTGAGACATGTCAGGCGTTCAGGTTTATTAAGACACAATTACAAATGTAGGTGAAGGAAACATATTTTTTTTCATTTGGGGCTTCAGTTTCAGAGGCTTATCCTTGGTTATCTATGTCCCAATAAAGGCTGGTTCCACAGCCAGAAAATCGGCACACCTCCACTGAGCATTTATCTCCTATGCAGGGCACTAAATTAGTTTGATGCTATGATATTCTTGAAAAAAAAAAAACAAAACCCAGAAGACTTTGCCTTGAAGGAGTTTTGCCATCTGCAATCCTGCTGCTTGAGGCAGTTCCAGGTGGCAGGATGTGAACGAGGCAAATCTTATGACATTTAGACAAATCTGGCAGTGAGCACGGCACCCAGGAGGGCCCTCAACATCACAGCTGTTCTTTGCTTTATGCCTTTACATAGAGGTGTGCTCCTAAAAAGTTGTGTGAGGAGCAATTCGGGAGGAGTAAATCAAATCATAGTTTAAACTCTCTATGGGAGAATGCTATCTAAAGGACTGGAGGAGAATCCTTTTGTAATTTTCTTTTAATTTACTGTTTCTGCTATTCCAGGTCACCCTTTATGCTAGCTTTTCCTAGCGTGGCCCACCAAAGCAACACTAAACTCTGCAGAAACTTTGTTCTTCAGCAAAGAAGAGTTTTACACCAGTTAGGACCCTTGTTTTTCTTCGTTCTCTTTTCTGATTCCCATCTTTTCAGCAACTTGGTTTCTTTAGGATTCCCATGGCAAGGGGTGAGATGGAGAAAATGCCAAAAAATAGATCTCTAAATCACCAACCCAGTTCAAGAGGGCAGCTCTTTGGGAAAGGCTGAAGTTGAGTGACTTTTCTGCCTAGACAGTCTTTTTCCCAGGCCTTCACGGACTTGATAGTTCACACAACTCAAGTCTCTGCTGGAATATCTTTTCTCTAAGAGATCTTTCCTGAGCACTCTTTCCATAGCAGCTCCCTGAGGCTGCCCAACCCTTCATGCTTAAGTGCTTCTCTTTTTCAGCATGTCACTTGCTGCCATTTTATTTTATGCCCATTTGTCCTTGTTTATTATCTATGTCTTAGTCAGAAATTAAGCTTCAGGAGGGCAAGGTCCTTTTCTGTTTTGTTGATCGATGTATTTTCAGTATGGAGAATAGTGTCTCACACATAATAGGTGCTCAAAAAATATCCGAAAAATATTTTAATTATTTGAGCAAAACATGTACTCAAGTTATTTTTTTCTCTCCAGGACTACTTGGACTAAGTCTCAAAAACAAACAAAAGTTGACCACAGTCCATTTTTCATCTCTGATTTTGTCATAATAAAGGTATACTAGGACCAATCTGCACCATTTGGAAAATGAGTGCTGTTGTTGCTTGGAAATGTTCAAGGCACACATATGCACAATCATGATTACCTGCCCCAGTGGTGGATACCAGTTTGGGCTTGCTGCGAGCGCCATCTCCTTTGGTGGTGTAGGCGGTGACGGTGAGGGAGTAGGATGTTTCAGGCTGTAGCCCAGAAATGATCATGTCCTGAAATGACACAATGGAGTGACACTGATTCAAAACACTCTTCGAATGCCATGGGAGTAAGACCAGGCCATACGTGTTCGTTCTGAGCATGCTTGAATGTCCCCTGTAGCCATGCCAAGCACTAGGGATTGCATGCCTGGAGTTCATGCTATGGAGGATCCGTTTTCATGCTGACATGCAAATGGGGTCTTTAGCGATCCTAAGAGGCAGCTCTTAGGGGGTAGTAGTTAAAAGCATGAAATCTGGAGACGGACTTTCTGAATTCTTCAATATAAACCTTAACTGTGTTTACTTATTAGCTTGGTGATCCAGGGCAAGTGAATTCACCTCCCTGTGTTTCAGTTTCCCACATGAGAATCAGAATATTAGGATCCCATAAGGGTTACTGGGGGGCGGGATTGCAAGAGTAAAATCTGATAAACACTTTAAAAGATGCCTGGTTCATAATGAGCATTCCATACACTACCTGTTATCTAAACCAGCTGCTCTCTAGATGCATCTACTGTAGCCTGTCCCATAGCCTGGTGATGGGGCAGATGGCAATGCAGTAGCTTTTATCACCATCTAACTATATGCCAAATAATTGATCTGTTGGATATCCTGAGAGTCAGAGAAGTTTCCTAGGATGTGGGACATTTATTATGGGCTGATAATGTAAGTTATAAACTAAAATCATTATACATCTGGGAGAATTTTCGGGTGGTTTGGAGAACAGGCCATAACACTAAAAAATGTAGTAGAACCTGAGTTCTTATTGTTCATTATTTTTTCCAGCGCCACCTTTCCATGGCTCTGGACTATTACTAAAAGCAGGGAAGAAGGCTAGGAGGAAAAAGAAGCAAGACGTGGTTCCGTCACTAAATTGCATAGCAAGAAATGTATCCCCTTTGAGCCTTATTTAGGTTTCTCATTTAAAAAATTGGGATTAACCATGTGTGTCCTTCCTCTTGTACAGGCTGTTATAGGAAAATGTATGTAATGCGATTTGAAACTGGTCAAATGCTCCAGAGTAGTATAATCTTGGCTGGACATAGCTCTATCTGCCTTGATCATATTATCTCAGGGGTTACACTTTCATTCTTTAAGCAGTGGGAACACTGCTTTGGTGGTTTCAATATTCTCGGTGGGATGATGTGTCTGATATTATGGCCACAGATCCTTACTCTATTGTCTCTTGTTCTATTTCTGTTCTACCTCTTCCCCGTCTATTAAACGTTCCCAATTTCCTGAGGACCAGAAGCCCACTGTACTTCTCTCTAGTCCTAAAAAATCTGCATTCCTTTCCAAACCTTAAAGAATTATCTCTGCATTTCTCTCAAATCCATCTCTAGCCCTGACTTCTCATCTGAGCTGCAGTGGCAAATACATTGTAAATGTCTGTGTTAGCTCAGGCTCAACTTAACTAAAGCTTAAATATTACTTCCAGAAGTAAGCACTCCCTCCTTCCATAAGTCAATGAATGATAACGTCTTCAGAACTTACGATCTGTCTTTACCCTCTTTTTCTCAAATTTAGTCAGCAAGTTTTTGCCAATTTTGCCTTTAAAATACTGATCATAACTGTCCCATTTTCATTTCTGCTGCCTCGACTTTGCTGAATTTTTATCATTTCATGACTAAATTAGTAATAAAAACCTTTTTTCTTGTTTCTCTGTTTGTTCTTAGCCCTCTAATAGCTCTGCTAAGTCGCTGCTTTTTAAACTGGAGGTAATGACATATTCAGTATGTCATGAAATCAATTTAGTCTGTCATGACCCAGCTTTTAAAATTAAAAAGTACAGTAGGCTAAATACAAAATATTAAAGTTTATCATATATTTAACTACTGTTTTGTAATATTTTCACTTCAGTTAAAAGTAGATAATATGTATTTGTGCTTTGGGTCATGGCATGTAATGTTTTTCTGACTGTGGGTTATGAACAAAACCATTTATAAAACACTTCTCCACACTATCAAGTCCAAAGGAGCTGATATTTTTTCCAAGAGTTTCCAATATGAGTTTTCACACAAAAAATCTATGAACTGAATGAAAGAGTACTTCCTGCCAGCTTTCATCTTCCCCCAAACAATTTTATCCTCTTTATTTCTGCCTTTAATAGTTTTCCATAGCCCTCCAGTAATGAAGAGTTAAAGGCTCTTTAACTGACAATTCAGACTTCCCATCACAATGTTATAATTTACTTTAATAGCCTAATTTGCCATTAACTTACAGGCACTCTTCATTTCCAAATTGGCAAACTCACTGCCACCTGAATATACCACACTCTTGACTGCCTCAGTGACTGCTTAAGCTATTCTCACCTTTGAAAAATATGTTCTCATCTCATCCCCAACACACTCACAAATATACACACACATATATATACACGTTCACTTACTCCTCCCCTAAGTTCTCAATTAAATTTCAGGATCTCTTCTACCATTCTGGTCCATTAGGTCTGAACTCAAAGTTCTTATGGACAATGTCATTTGTTTGTTTATTCATTACACATTGGATTAAGTCATCTACTTGCTGTATTTCACATAACTCTGCAGAAGATTACATCCTCCCAAACCACCTATATTTGTAAGCCCTTGGAAGGCAGGTGTCACTTCATGTGTTCCCCATTGTGCCTTCTACATAAGAAGCTCTCTATAAATAACATAAACCAGTCCTTCAAATATTTGAAAAACATTTCTCCCTCAGTGTGATACTTTCTCCTTCTTGGCATGACTCATTCAATTTCATTCAAATCTGTTTGTGTTGCACCAGGGAGGTGCCACTTCTAAATAGAGTTAATTAGAGCTAGATCTATGTTATGTTATCCACTGAATGTGTAAACCCTGAAGTAGGCTTCATAAGCAGACTACATCAAATAATTTGACATATTCAGGCTGTAATGGCTCCACTTAAAGCACTCTTCCTCTGACTATGTCTCAAGACAAAGTATAGAGCAGCCATCAAAAAGAACATGAATCATGACATTCCTTACGTAAATCAGTAGGACCATGCCAGTTTCACAAAACAAAAAAAACAAACTAAAAAGTGGGCACATAGTCAAGATAATTTTAAAATAATTTGTTAGTTCATGCATCTGAGCAAACAGTGATGACATATCAAAAGTAAGCGAAAGAGGAGCACCAGAAAACACAAGTATATAAAATCTATTTTTGACAAGCCTGTCAATAATTACTCACATGCTCAGTAGTATCATCAAATTCCCACTGATTGAGATTAAGAAGTTTTGGGAAAGAAAAAACAAATAAAAACAAATGAAGAGGAATTTGTAGCTTTCTGAAGGCAATGTTACCCTCCTTAGATTTAAGAAAAAAAAAAAAGCAAAAATAAGTAATTGAAGCAGGGTGTAAAATAAAATTTCAAAGAATATAAGAATGTTATGCCTTCACTTTCCACTTACACCCCCAGTTGTGAGACTGAAAGTAAATATACTCTGGTATTGTTATCATTAAAACCTGGCAATAAATTTTTATGTGTAGTTCATTGGAATGAGCCAGTAAGGCATGGCAAGAAGCTAATGTTTCTAATCGTGCACTACTTCGTGACGCTAACATTGATTTCTCTTAGGTTACACAATTAATTCAAGTCACCTATTTAGAATAATATTTTTCATTAATATTGAAATCTTATAGCTTCAATAAAATCCTACAAGAGTTAATGGAATTTCAGTGACTAGTCAGAGAATATATGAGATGGGCACAGAATAAAAAACACACAAAGAAAATCAGCAATTAATAATAATAATTTTAAAAAGCCAAAGCAGAAGGGAGAGGAAAAAAAGATTAAACTGACATTTAAGGAATTTTGTATTATATAACTCCATTAACTACTATATTCTACAATGTAAATGGAGACAGAATTATAGTTCTGTACTGTGCAATAATTGCAGATTTTTAAAAAGGCCATAATGGTTTTTCAGTTTTACACTATGAGAACTACCTATTTTTCAAGTAGTAAAATATATTTTTAAAAATCAATGCAAAGGCCCTTTTCCAGAGTCAGGGGAATAATATGAATTGCCACCTAAATTCATACATGCAGCCTTCAAATTAAAACCAGACACCAGGATTTAACATAGATAAGTGAGCTACTAATTAAGAATCCTTTGGTAAGAATGTTAGAAACCTGAATCAGTAAACCTAAGCACTTTTGTGAGTTCACTTTCTACAACTTTAGGGCAAATACTTTCCTGAGAGCCACAGGGATAATAATTGTCCTCTTATTTTCATAGAGACAAAAATGTAAAACTTGGCACTCTGCTGCAGCAGTTCCAACTTGGTTTGTAATCTGTTTCACTTTCACACAAAGGAAGGACAAAACACCTCCTTTTTTCTCTTACCCAGCCACCAAGTTGCTGGGGTGAAATGACTCCAATATTCCTAATATCCCACTGCCATGGGACATAGCACAGGTAAATTAGTCCATGAGTAATGCAGAGCTCCAACCAAGGCAGTTATACATCCAGATCTTCCTCTTCCTCATAGGAAAATATGTGGAATACAAGTGGCTTTATTATAGAACTATCTTTGACTCATCTCTTATTTATGAAACAAAATGGAAAATTTTCATTGATCTGTTTTATACAATTACAGAACAAAGTTGTGTCACCATGGTTTAGAACCATTGCCTTTGGATCAATAGATTTTCTCACATATTCAATTACTTACTCTTAACTTGGCTTTTCTTAAGTTCATTCAACAAAGGCAATCCCATTTAATCTCTAGACAACTCTAATATTTTTATCATCATTTCATTATCTTCATTTTCTGGGCCATCAAACAAATCCTTCCATTAAATATGGGACTTGCTAAAGAAGTACTAAATAAGATATTATGTGGGTACTTTTCTCCAAATAAGAATATCTATTCTTCTCTGGAAGAAGTCATACATTAAAAATTAGATCAAGCTAGCTCCATTTATTTTCAGCACAGCAGAAAGTAGACCCTATCAGCAAAATTGTTGCTTAGAATTCTTCCCAGTGATTTGATTTGTGAGGTCTGAAATGCAAACTTAGATATAGCTATAGAGAGCTAAATATCTGTATTTTAAGAAATAACATTTTTAATCCATCTTTATAGTCATTTCATTACAATTCACTTTATCACTTGGTGAAAACTTAAAGGTAAATGCCTACTCATGCATTTTATGAACTAAAAATGTGGAATTTTGTACAGGATATTAACAATAATGCAAAATTTTAAAAACGGCCCAAGGTATGGAGTAAGGTAAGTGCATCATATAGAAACACAGGTGCATAATCTCAGGGGCTTACCTGTGCATCAGCCAGCATGACATCCTTCAGCATGGGCTGGCCCTTGGGCTCACCATTTTCCATCCTCACATAATGCACCTGGTATCCTCTTATCTGGCCATGCTGCTTATTGGGCACAGGTGAGCGCCATGAGACTTTAACAGATGTTGAGTTGACAGCCTCTACCTCGACTTTGCGAGGAGGACCACTAGGAACTGGAACAACATCATTGGATAAAAGAAAATTATAGGCACTTGTCCCACCCAGTCAGAGCATTTTCTTTACTTAGGTTAAAAAAAACCACAAAAGCCAAAAACCAAAAACCAAAAAAAAAAAAAAAAAAAAAAAGCTGGGTAAACCCACTATGTTTCCATTAAGGAATACAAACATTTTCAACCAATGAAAATGCTCAACCAATCTGCTCTACCTTTTAAGAAAAGATCAAAAAACATGACCGATGCCAAAAAAAAAAAAAAAATGGAAGAAAAAAAGAGTATCAGAGAAATAGAAAAACATGTAAAAATGTACAAAAGCCAAGGAGATGCTTTGAGATTCAAAGCATTAAAGCACAAAGAAGTAGCATTGAAATAAAAACTGGTTGTTGATTGTTGTGTGTGTGTTTTTTTTTAAAGGTTTCTGGTTTTTAATAGTAGAATAAAAAGATGCTTGATTATATGGATTATCTTCTCTTTTTCTCTCATATCAAAGGTATTCCATACAACAGATGGCAAAAATTGAATGTCGAGCATCAGTGTCTCTGAATTATGCAAGACAAAAAAAGGCAACAAGAAGATAAGAAGGCAGTTTTGAAAAGTTAACTTCAAAATGTAAGGTAAAGAAGTTACTACAAAAAGCCAAGAAAAACACAGAAGGCATTAGATGGAGGTACAGAGAAAGGGCTGGATTGCAAGGTCATAAGCAAACTGTTCTTTTAAAGGGAAGCAAATTACTGCGTAGAGACTGAAAAAGAAAATGCCCAAGCTGTAGGAAAAACAGGTCTTTGGTAAAAAAAAAAAATACTGAAGTAACAGCGATGTTGGGTAAAAAGATGAGCAGAAAAAAAATGGATTACTGTTAGCCTATGAAAAGACAGCAGACCAAGTATGTCAGAAGGGTGCAAACTGACGTAGTGGAGGCAACATACCATCTTCATCGGTTCGAATCAATATGGACAAGCTCTCGGGGCCAGGGCCGACATCTGTGTGGGCCGCCACAGTGATGCGGTATTCAGTCCATTTTTCCAGCTGTTCCAAAAGGTACTGGGTACTGTCTGAAGGGATTCCCAAAATCTCATGAGGCTTGTCATCTTCCCCGTCCACTGCAGTATACTTGATGGAGTATTCAGTGATAATGCCATTCTGTTTTTCCACTGGTGGAGGTTGCCAACTTACCAAAATACTAGTGGAACTTGGGCTGGTGCAACTAATGTCTTGAGGAGGAGCTGACGGCTCTTATTTTGGTAGTGAGTTAAAGAAGGATTTGAGTGAAAGGACAGGAGTGGTTGGAAAAAAATGATGAAACAAAAGAAAAGGCAAAAATAAATAAACGAACAATACAGACAACAGAATAAAAATAAGGCTTTAAAACCAAATAAATTAAAAAAAATAAATGTATGTACCTTGGCTTAGTAATATGAATAAACCAAAAAATGAATAAGTGAACCAAAATAACCGTTAAATAATGGGTGGGGGGAATATGTGAAAATGAAACCTGAAGATAATAGAACCTCAAATAAAATTACCTACCTGAGATTAAATTCTTCTAACAATCCCTCAATAGTCTCCACTCCCCAACTATACTGACCATTCAGCTTCATGGAAGCTGCAAATAGTGCAAATTTTATTACTTTAGATCTGGTGATGCTTCCAAGCTGTCACATCTACATTCTGAATTGAGGCCAGTTCATACACAGTATTCATTTGTGAAAGAGTTCTTAAGTGGGAATTTGCAATCACTGATAGATGCCTGTCCACTAGTTCAAATTTAAAAACAAGCAAAGACATAAAACCTTCAATAAACCTAAAAAGGTTTACTCTCTCTGATAAACTGAGTTTGCCTGACCAGTTTTGATGAAAAGGGTCAGTCTAACATTTATTGTAGACCATATACAGTGAGCATGCAGAATCAAGAAATGATGAAAATGCAGAGTCCAAGGTTTACCTACCCGAAGGTAATGTCAGGTTTGTTGATTCTGACTGTAACTTGTACTTACCCTATGTCAGCATTCAGCATTTTTATTATAACTCTTCTTGAGACACCATTGCTAGTGAAGAATTAGATCCCACCAGCAAATTTTGGTAAAATCAATAATAATCATCTATCCCTTACAAAATGTCAATAATACAGCCATTAAAAAGAACTGTTTAAAAAAACAACAACACAAAACCTGAGAACCATCTGGAAGAGATATGACTTATAGGCAAAACTTCTTTCACTTTGTACATAATTATACATACAAAGCAGATTTTACATTAGTTAAAAACTCTACTTTCTTACTGCCCATTCTAAAATAGTCATCTTTTAAGCAATTATTTTCCATCTAATTAACTAAATATGTCATTGTTTTTAAATTTAAAATAGAATAAATAGCAGTGTAGCTAGTCTCATAAATTGTTTTTAAATTTAAGAATATATGTTCCATAAGGAAAAAAAGTGTAGTTTGGGGATTCCTTAGACTTTATGAAAGACTTGGTGGGGATCTTAAAATGATAATTAGAACATCATTTTTATTGATTCTGAGTAGAGGTTCTTATATCTCATTATTCACATAAATTGAGTTACTCATGCATCGGCAAGGACTCATTTTAATTATTTTTAAAAAGCTGATTTGCTTTTCACTAGATTGCTACCTTCAGACCTCCTGTACTGTGAGAATATATTCAGCAATGTTTGAAACTTTTACTTTAATGAAAAGTAGATAAGTTCTGATATGGCTATAAAGTCCATTCTCTCTTAATGTATATACGTAAAACAGTGAGGTCTGTAAACCATGCAAAGTATCATACCGAAGCATTTCATTTATTTTAATTAATGCTTGCTTTTAACAAATTATCTTCCACAATATTATTTATTAGCCTGTCTGGAATCAAAGCACACACAAAAATTGCATTTATTTACATACTTCAGTTTTAAAGGAAAGGAAATGTGGGAATATCTATAGTCACTAATGGATTAAGCATCAGAAGCCTAACACTTTTCATATGAATAATAATGTTTTGAGTAAGGGTGCTAACGTGAATTCAAATTTCTACAGAAAATGATGGAAGAATTGCTTACATGAAAGGAAATTCAGCTTTTAAAATGATTTAAATTTCGTGTTTTCTAATAGGTTTAACAATTAGGCCACACAGTGCATCCTCTTTTAAAAAAATCAATGTAATGATATCATACATATCTATTGCATTTTTCACTATGTCCAAAGGCACATATGAAATACCATACAAAAAAGTCTAAGAAAATAACTCGAAAAACTCATTAAAAGTAAGCGATTATTTAATAGATTAATTTTTGAAACATTAACAAAGAGAAAACTATTATTATAAGCCACCAATTTTTCAGTTAAAGACAATCTCTCATGTAATATTTTATGTAAACCATTCTGCACTGGACACAATGAACCCCCATTGTGATAAACACAATTATGCTTTAGGTAGCAGTTCCAAAAATAAATTGAACCTGAGGAAATAAAACACAATTTAGGATTGCAAATCTCCAACTAATGTGGCTGTGATTATTCCATTATTCCTAAATTTGCCCAAATACAGATTTTTTTTGTGAATTTCCAAATTTTCACATGAACTACTTGCAGAGCCAATAACAAACTAGTCACAAGAGCTGAGATTTTCTCTGAATTAGAGCAAATATGTGAAATAATGACTTATTTGTTAGCAAAGTTAAAGCCTGTGTATTTAAAAGAGATAAAAGCTGCATCTTTTGCTGCCTCTTTGGTTTGCTAAGGTGTCCTCTGATTATTTTCAGTTCTCTCAACCTGAATTTTGCTTTAGAGCTTTGTAGGTTCAGTAAATGAGGCCTGATCTATCCTTTAATCCATTTCTTTTAGGGAGGACTTGTAACTTCTCTGAAAATCTTTCAATTCAGGAGAACAGGGTCTATTATTTGGATCAAGTCTGAAACCAACACAGACTATGGCTGTATTCTAATCCCCAGCCTCCTTAGCCTAAAAGACTACTAGGACCCTTAAGCATATTAGCACTTTCATTTATTGGTGGGAACTGAAGTTGACATCAGCTCCTCGTGAAAAAAAAGGGCAGAAAGTAAGCAAAGAGAGACACCTACTTGACTGCATGGTTCTAGCTGATATTTCGGCCGTAGAAGCACCCAGGCCTTGAGGAGAGCGGGCAGCCAGACGGAAGTAGTATAAGCTGTTTGGTTTCAGCCCTTGCAGCCTGTAAGATGTCCCTGGCTCAATGGTAATTCGTTGCTGCAGGTAAGTAATAGGAGACCTTGGTCAACTTCATTAAGATTCATGCAAATATTTTCTTAATCATACAGCCTGGCACATCAGTGTTATTTCTGACATCAGGGTTAAAAATCTCACCAGAATATCACAAACAGAATCAACAGTGAGTATCAAGGACTATATTAGGAAAGTTATAAAGTAAAAGCATTAGCATTTAAAAGGCAAGTTTTCACAAATAATGTCAACTGGAATAAAGAAGCCAGAGGACTTTTGATAGTGGCACAGTTATCCAAATGCATCAAGGAAGAGGGAGACAGGGAGGCCAACAGCCACAGTTGTGTTCTGTCTTCAAGTGGGTGTTATTGTGGCACAGCCTACAACCCACACTGCCACTAGCCCGTGTTAGGGAGTATGCCCAATACGTGCAATTTCAATGGCAGAATGAATGCCTAACTCTTCTTTTCATGACCTTTTGCAATCTAGATAAGGGGCAAAGAAAATTTGAAGACATAGCAACAGTCACTAGAGTACAATTCATACGTGGTTCTATAAACGAGGCACGAAACTGTCAAGCTATGATGGTATAAAAAGTCAGAACTTAGTCATTGGGGAAAGCTTGATAATTTGTATGGAGCCATATAATTACTCTTGGCTTACTTTAAATCATTTAAAAAATTCCTTTCTTTCTTTGTGAATATAGAACCCACAAGTAGAAAAAAAATCGTGAACTTTGAACAGGGCTTTTGACATAAGATTTCTTTAATCAAATGCTATAACAACTTTTCATGTTTGAAATGTGCCTTTACATTCCGGCAAAGACTCAGCTGTCAATGGGTAATCAATCTCAGACTGAGTATTAGCCTGTAGTAAACCTTAAAATACAAGCTAATATATAATCCAGTAATGGTATAAATAATCTTAAGGCTTTTATCAAATAGTGTTTATTGTTCACACAAACAGAAATCAGTCAAGGCAAATTCAAATATAAAACTAGAGAAAATATCCCCAGGGTGTTTTGGCTTGCAATTGAAAAAAAAAAGCTTTCAGCAATTTTTGATACACCAAATAACAAGGAAAAAATGGGGAATATTTAAATAAACATTTGTAAAGCAAGGTAGATATGTCAACAATAAGCATTCATAGCACTCCGGAAAGGCTGGTATTTTCTTTTACTCTTCTTTTGATTTCTTTTTTTTTTTGTTGGTAGTGAAGATTTAAAATAATTTAATGCCTTACTAAAAAGTACAATAGCTCATGTTGCAACATGAGTACTTTAAATTCTATCTGCATTTAATTATATAACTTTTTGAGTGCTTAACTTATATTGACTTTGTTAGCTAAATCTAGTAGTACTGCATTTAAAACCTGTTAACAGTGATTCTGCTCAATGTAAACAGTATAACAGGAACATATTAACTTTTATCATGCTATTCCAAATAATGGACCCAAGTAATTGATTATAGTTCATTCAGTATTCTTTTTTTTTTTTTAAGGTATTTCTTCTTAGAACGGAGAGACTGTGCAGTTTTGTGAAGACCTTTTTTTAAGATAAGGAATGCTAAGAGGTAAAATAAAATGACTCATGTGGATTGAGTTTTCATATACAGCTTTACTAAATTTTTTTGTCTTAAATTTCCTATAGGATTTCAAAATAACCAAAGAAACAAATTAATTACTCTTATTTATTCCCATTCTGGTACTGTTAGATTTGAACACCAATTTCTACAATCTATTCAACATGCACCACAGAGGCAGTATACACTAATGGATAACAACAGTCATTTTAGAACCTGACTGCCTAGAATCAAACCCTATCTATGCCATTCAGTAGTGTGAGACCTTGGAAATTTATTTTATCTTGGTGCCTCCATTTTACTGTATTTAAAGAATATTATTAATAATAACAGGGGCTAACTCACAACACTGTTGCAAGGATTAAATGAGTTATCTATCATAGGTGAAACACTTAGAACAGTGCACAGTAATATATGTATTAGTTCTATTTTATATTGACTTTTGTTTCTCTTTTCATAAACTATTAATTATTTCCAATCCTTTTAGAATGTGTTACTTATTTTCCTAGCATACTCACAGTTTATATATATTCACATTCATATCAAATACTTCTTAGCAATATGAATAAGCATTTGCCATGGGGCATCATTCTCTGAAAACAATCGGTACAAATTCATGTAACCGAGGTCTTTTAAAACACTTTATTAAGACAGAACTGAAGTCTCCAAAACTCATGGAATTTCTATTCTTTTACAACCTGATACTTCCATGAAACCTGAAAAGAAATGAGTTCCAGTAGGGGAAATGGTTGTGTTGTTAACCAAAGTATGCAAATAACCATTCTGGCTTTTTTTGGGGCCAAGTTCATCTTTTGATGAACAGATCACTTCTACCAAGGTCCTCTGTGGATATTTGACTTTCAACAGAACTTGGTAAATATACAAACATAGTGACCCAGTATGGGGAGTAATTATGAAGGCGAGAAGCACAGTCTTACCTCCTCACCGTGCTCCCCATCTTTGAATACCAGTTCATAGTTGGCAATGGTATCTGAACGTGGAGGGCTCCAAGAGAGTAAAATGCTTGTTTCAGACTCAGGTTCTGCTTTGAAGTTTAGTGGCTGCCCTGGTACTAAAAACAAGAAGATAAAGGACTGAGCTCACCATTACCATAAGTATTTGTAAATTCTTCCAATAGTGCATCTGTTTAACTCCTATCAAAATGTGTCCATGAGTATCAGATTAAAGGACAGCCAGGTACCTTATTCAGTCCAAGTTAACCTGCACATAAAAGCCCATTTCTCCTCCTTCAAGGGGCAAGGACAATATTATGAATACTGGCCTTGTCCTTAAGTAGCTTAATATCTGTACATGTACAGAATACAATAGTCTCTCAATTCAATGTTAAAAATAATAAAATTATTTCCTTCATGATGCTGTTGTGAGGAATAAATGAGGTAATTTATATAATGTACTTGGATTACTGCCTAAAATACATAACAAGAGCTAAGTATATAAAATATTATTATTTTACAATCAAATGGGAACTTATTCTTTTTTAGTTTTTTTAATATATTTTAAATTTAATTTTAAGGTACTTAGATTACATAAAATGTTACATAAAGGAACTTATTCTTTAGCACTGCATGCAACTTTCAAAATTATTTCCAATTAGGTTTATAAATTCCCACCTTTAATACATTAACAAAACCTAGAGGCAATCAGAATTGCCTAGCAATTTTTCTTACTCATCCACATATTGAAAAACAAGTGCAAAAAAGAAAAAAAAAAACTATCACTTACAAATAATTGCTTTTAATCTCTAAATGACCTGAAATTACTTAATACACTAGACCCATTAAAAACATAATATCCCTAGTGAGATGGAGCTAAATTACTACACAAATTAAAGAGTTTATAGAATACACTTATCAGAAATAGGGCTCACTTAATAGAGGCCACCTATAATTCTCACTCATATTAGTTCCTTAACGCAGGCAATAGATAATCTGCAACAACTATCTATAAGATGTAATAAAGAATGGGGAATCATTTCTATTTTAAAATAGCTTACTCAAATGTTGTACTAGAATAATTTGTGCTAACCCAAATCTCCTAGTCAATAACTAACCCCATTAGTTGCCCTGTGTCCATTAAACACAAGGATAGATGGCCATTAATCATTGGCATAGCTAACATTATATTGTTATTGGCCAATATCTGCTTTGAATGGAAGGTGCCCATGTCTTTCTGGCTGTTAAATATTTAGAACATTACCCTGATAATATGGCATGTCTCAGTGTTCTTGCACTGAACTTATACCCATATTCCCATAAACTCACGTGAGAATTCCATGTATTTTTAATAAAAAATAAGAACAAAAATACTTCACACCAGAGGGGAAAAGAACATCTAAACTGTGTTTATGGTAACTTGAGTATGAGCATTCAAAAACACACAAAATAATATAACTTGTAGCTGATGTATAACATGATAATTTTATTAATCTTAATAATACTTGAAACACCATTTTCCCAAGAAAGGGGACTTTCAGGAAAGAAAAAGTACTGCTTTTTAAAAAATAGCCATCTTTCTGTAGTATGACTTAAAAAATGCCTTTTGTTTAAGGAAATTAAACATCCCTAATGATCGTCCTATTCCTCTGTCTAGTTTGTCCACCTGTGTGTGTGTGTGTTTGCATGTCTAAGGGACAGTGCACAGTGTGCACATTCAAGTCTGGATTGAGGCTTAGAGCCACTAATAATGCTTTTGTGGCTCTAGTTGCCCTCATCATCTTTTTTCTCTTTTTATCACAAGTGTTATGATTCTCATTAATTTGATGCCTCTGGAACTTACTTTCTGGGCTGGGTATCTTTTTTTTTTTTTTTTTTTTTAAGTACTTGCCCAGTGGGTGACCTAATACAAGCATTCAGACTGAGAGGCAGAGACAAGATAAAAGATCAAGGATCAAGAGAAGGAGAAAAAGGAAAATAAAAACAAACAGGAAAATAGCAAAGCATATAAAAAATGTATTTCTAAAAGGGAAATACCAAAAGCACTGGCAGGAGGGACAAAGGGAGTGAGGAATGATCAGACAGCTGAGGAAATTACAACTGGGAGTCCAATACTCAAATGATGAAAAGGTTTCTCAGCCTAAAATGCACACACACACACACACACACTTATGGGTAGGATCACTTCTTTTTCTCTAGTTTTATCCTCTTCGTTCCTTCCCTCAATTTCCACAAGTCTAAGAAAGAAAAAGCCCTATGATAGATAAGTCCTGACTCAAACCAAACCTGAATACAGCATTGTTCAAGATGTCAAAACATGGATGATACAGAAGGACTGCTCTCAGGATAATAATTGCATGCTATATATTTCCTCCATGCCTAATATTAATAATAAATTAAACAGCATTGATGGAAACCACTTTGAAAACCTAATTAAATTTTTCTTATTTATACTCTCTTCTTTTTGCTTTGTCTTGACCAAATTTCTGGTCAGTCTCAATGTTTCATTCTTGCATAGTGATAACAAGTTTCATCTGATGTAATTCTGTTTGATTTTCTCAGGAGCCCCTCCCTAAATAATGAACTTAATGGGCACATCAAAGGCCCCGAGGCAAAGTCATTTTTAGTCTTGAATAAAGTCAGTGGTGGTTATACAACTTGGTGATAACTATGTTCAACCAAAATACAGAGGGTTCTCTCGGCTTCCCCAGTCTCCTTCTTTTGAAGTGGTTTGGAAGGACATTTCATTTACTATATTTCGAGCTTTCTGTGGAAACACAAATGCCCAGAGGTGTCAGGCAGATAACTTGGATGGGTGAACTTGACCATTTAGGGAAAATCGGTAGATGCCTGCCCTACCTTAAGGGGATTATGTTCAGATTGCTGAAAATATGGTCTAGTCTCGGCAGAGCTTCTGATTTTTCAGCAGAAGTTGATAATCTTAGAAGTAAAATCTTTCCTTTCCCAATGATTTGAAAATAATTGAATTTTTAAAGATGCACAATATGGGCCAAAATGGATCTATAGACTAAATTCAGTCCAGTACTTAAGATTGCATTTTTATTTCATTCAGACTCTCCAGTCTGTAAGAGTTCAATACATGCTTTATGGATGCCACTACTGAGTCTTTCTGGGAACTGAGGGTTCATCTAAGTACCTCAGGGTCATTTTGTCATTTTTGAAACAACAGCCAATGAAGCTGATCATTAAAAGTGGGAAAAACATTGTTAAATTAATGGATTTATTTATAAATTCCCCAAATGCATTCTTTCTAATGATGACAATTCTTGTGTAGAGGAACAGACTTTAGCGGACTCCTCCAAACTGTCAGGTTTGTTTTCTCTTTACTGCTTTGGAGACACAGGGTATACTTTATCATCTGTCAATCGTTTATATATACATAAACAATTATATATATATATAATACTGTGGCTACAGAAGTTTGACTTTACATTTATACTCATATTCTATTCATCTCCATATTTAAAAACACACACATAATCTTTATATGTATTACTTTCTTATTGCCAATCTTTTATCTTCATTTATCTCTTCTTTGACATCTATGTCTACTTTATTTAATTTTCATTTTATTTAAAGAGCTCTTCCACATTGCGGTATTTCATTCATTAATTAACATAAATTTGGGGGGAAGTTTTGAGATTCTGTAAAACGCATGGGCAAAAAAAGAGAATTCATCCAGAAACTTAAGTGCAATCACTTTACATTAAAAAAGGAGGTATGACAATACTGATCTGAAACCAAATTTAGAATTTAGAAGTGGAAATAAAAACAGGAACACCATTTTGTTTTCCTGAAATTATACTTAAGAAGTTCTTATGTTATGTAAATAAAATCAAAGTTATGTCATTCTTCTTTAATTACTTGTTTAATTGTCCCTAAGGAAATAAAAATAGGAGCTATCATTTCCCTCAAATAAGATTATTATAATCCCATTGATAAATGTAAAGTACTTGAGTACTACTATGATTGCACTCTATATAAATATCTAAAGGCAATTCAAAGACAGAGAATGAAGAAAGAAGAAAAGAAACAAAAGAAAGTCTGCATGCAATCTGAAATGCAGAGATCAATATCTGAGTAAAATTTAGGGTTCATCTCTAAAGAGAAAAAGGTTGAAACATATTAAATGGCTAAACAACATTTTTATCTTGTCATATTATAAATAAAACATATTACCAAAGAGACTAGAAAACCCAGTATTTATGGCTAAAATTTCTAGTAAGGTACACATTTAAAAATGTATGTGTCTAGCTTATTGATAAATGGTACTAATAACAATAAATGTAACAGCCAGATTATAGTAGTACTGAAAGAAAACAAAGGGACAACCAGCAAGATGGCAGCAGAATAAGGAGCTCCTAGTCAGCTCCTGCTATTGGGCAGTTATTAATCACCCAGAGCTATCTAAAGCACCTGTTTGGGGGCAACAGGAAACTAGAAGAACATCCTGCAACATCCTTGAAGGAACGGAAGGAGGAGACTTGCCATCTGCAGAGAAGATTTGTAATTAGAACCTTCCATGCCTTGGAGGCTGGTGCCCGTCCTTCACTGGAGGCTATTCCAAGGCTGGAATTGGAAGCTCCACTTCCCAAAACCAGGGGAGAAAGAGATGGTTGGGTACTAACTTCAGCTACTGATGAGTGAATTCAGCGAGCTAAAGCATAATCCTAAGAACAGCTGAAGTCTGAACCTGTCCAAGTCAGAAAGAGGCCAGGAGCTGCCATCTTAACGCCGCACCTGGCACGAGGAGAAGTGGGGCAGACTGAAAATCACAGTGCTTGTAGGGATTGGCTTCTTTCCATCCAGATTAGACTGCAGCCTTAGCCTAAGCCCAAGACCCACCTCTGGCAGGGTGGAAGGTGGGGTAACCTGTGCCAGCCTTTCCAGGAAAACATAGGCCACATCACGGAGGCCAGTGCTCATCCCACTCTGGCAGCACAAGCCATCCCAGGAGCTATTCTGTGGCTGGAATTGGAAGCTCCATATCACAAACACAGGGGAGGAAGGGATGGTTGGCCACTGATTTCAGCTACTGATCAGTAATTTTGACTGGCTAAAATATCACCCTAAGAACAGCTAAACTTAGAACCTGCCTAAATTGGAAAGAGGCCTGTAGCCATTATTTCGACTCTGCCCCCAGCATGAGGGGAAGCTGGGCTGACTGAGAATCACAGTAAAGGTAGGAACTGGCTTCTTTCACCCAGATCAGCCTGCAGCCCTAGGCTAGGCTTCAGCCCTACCTCTAGCAGGGAGGAAGCTGGCCAGCCTCGCACAATCCTCTCCAAGTAACTACAGGTACATTTGACAGGCAGACTGAATAGTCAGATACCTACCAGGGCAACTATGGTCATCTTGGACCTGCACTGCACAGATTGCTGCCCACACCTGCAGCTCCATCCCCACACCAGACAAGGGAGAAAGGGGTGGTATGAGTATGACTTGGATTATTCTACACAACTGTGACTCTGTACCTACCTTTGGCAAAGGAGAAAGTTGGGATAAGCTTCATTGGTTTCTAGGGGAATGAGGGCAGCTTGAGTCTCCACAGCTGATAGCACCAACTACATCCTTGGTTCCTACTACACAACCAGCAAGGGAGAAAGGACAAAAACCCCTAAACTAAAAAGAGAGATACTGAACCCAGAATAAATATATCTTGTAAGCCAAATGCCAAGACACCAACAAAAAATTACAATGCATACCAAGAAACAGGAAGATATGGCCCAGTTACAGGAACAAGATAAGCCTCCAGAGAACATAAAGGAGTTGAGACAGATGATCAAACAAATCTCCTTAATAAATTCAATGAGATGGCTAAAGAGATTAAGGATATTGAGAACACATTGAATGAGAAAAAAGAAGAGTTTGAAAGTATATATAGAAAAATAGCAGGTCTTACAGGAATGAAAGGTGCGATAAATGAAATAGAAAACACACTGGAATCATATAACAGATTTGAGGAAGCAGAGGAAAGGATTGGTGAGCTTGAAGAAATGTCCTCCAAAAGCAAACATACAAAAAAAAAGATGAAGAAAAGAATGGAAAAAATTGAACAAGGTTTCAGGGAACTAAACAACAGCAAGAGATGTGCAAACATACATGTTATGGGTGTCCCAGGAGGAGAAGATAAAAGGGACAGAAGGAATCTGAAGAAATAATGGTAGAAAATTTCCCATTCCTATTGAAGGACACAGATATCTGTGTCCAAGAAGCACAACATATGCCCATCTGAATAAATCTGAATAGACCAACTCTGAGACACACACTAATCAGAATGTCAAATGTCAAACACAGAGAGAATTCTGAGAGCAGCAAGAGAAAAGCAATGCATAACATAAAAGGGATACCCAATAAGTTTAAGTGCTGATTTCTCATCAGAAACCATGGAGGCAAGAAGACAGTGGTATGATACATTTTAGATATGCAAGAGAAAAACTTCCAGCCAAGAATCTTATATCCAGCAAGATTGTCTTTCAAAAATGAGGGTGAGTGTAGAATATTTACAGATAAACAGAAACTGAAAGAGTTTATAACCAAGAGACCGGGTTTGCAGGAAATAATAAAGGGTGTGCTACACTTTGAAAATAAAACACAGGAGAGAGATGCTTGGAGAGAGTCTAGAAATGATGATTTTACCAGTAAAAGTATCAAAAAGTCTCAAAAGAGTGGTGAAAATAAAATATGACAGATAAAACCTAAAGGTCAAAATGGGTGAAATAAAAACTGCCTTTAGAATAATAACATTGAATGTTAATGGATTAAACTCCCCAATCAATAGACACAGACTGGCAGAATGGATAAGAAAATATAAGCTATCTATATGCTCTCTGCAAGAGACTCACCTTAGAGTTAAGAATACCATTAGATTGAAAGTAAAAGCTTGGAAAAAGATATTCCACAAGAAAAACCAGAGTAGCTATACTTATATCAGATGAAATAGTCTTTAAAAGACACTAGGAATGCTCAATCTGAGGAGGAAGTCAGGGAAAAAATCTATTTACCATAGTGACTAAAAGAATCAAATATTTAGGAATAAACTCAACCAATGATGTAAAGCACTTGTATTCAGAAAACCACAACTCATTGTTAAAAGAAATAAAAAAGACCTAAAAAATTGGAAGAACATTCCTTGCTCACAGATTGGAAGACTAAATGTCATTAAGATGTCAATTCTACACTAATTGATATACAGGTTCAATGAAATCCTGATAAAAATTTCACCAGCATTTTTTAAAATAAATGGAAAATATGATTATCAAATTTATTTGGATGGGTAAGTGCTCCTGAATAGCCAGAAACATCTTAAAAATGAAAAGTGAAGATAGAGGACTCTCATTTTCAGACTTTTAATCATACTATCTAGCTACAGTGGTGAAAACGGCATGGTACTGGCGTAAAGACAGACACACAGACCAATGGAACAGAAATGATGGTTCAATAACAAACCCTCACAGATATGGTCAAGTGATTTTTGACAAGCCTGTCAAACCCACCCAGCTCAGGCAGAACATTTCATTCAACAAATGGTGCTGAAAGAACTGGATATCCATGACCAAAAGAAGGAAAGAGGACCCCTATCTCACAACTCACACAAAAATTAAGTCAAAATGGACCAAAAGCCTAAATATAAAAGAATCATAAAGCTTCTAGTAGAATATGTAGGAAAATATCTTCAAGACCTGGTGGTAGGTTGTATATTCTCAAAGGAGATAAGACGAGGACAGAGATGGACTACTGATATTTAATGTTTGGCGAAGTTTTAATTAACTTTACTGTAAAAGTGTGGAAATGTAGAGTTGAAGGTAACACATTAGAATGAGTAGCAGCTGGTTTATAAATGGGAATGTGGCTGAAAAGTGTAGTCTAGGGATGTAAATGCCAAATGAAAGAAAGAAAGAGAATAATCTAGGGACTGAGTAACATAGTAAACCCAGAGGTGGATGAGAATTATGGTTGATGGTACAGATGCAAGAATGTCCTTGTGAGCTAGACCAGATGTACATCAGTATTGCAGGGTGGTGAAAATGTGGAGAAGCATGGGTAAAATATAACTGGGGTGACTTATGGACTGTGGTTAACAGTAATGTAATATTCATGCCATCTATGCTAAAAATGTACTGAGTTGTTAATACGGGAATATGGAAAAAGTTTGCCAAATGTACACTATGGACCTGATAATAGTCTGATGATATTATCTCATAATTTGTAACAAATGTTCCACTGTGGTGTGGTGTGGTGTGTTGATAGAGGGGTTCTGTATGGGTATTCTGCATATGTGCATGCTTGTTTTGTAAGTTTACAAGTTCTGTCATAAAAATATATTTAACAAATAATAATAGGGTGGGTTGGAGGAAAAATATGCCAAATGTAAAAGAAGGACTCTCGTTAGTAAGATTTTGATGATATTCTTTCATACTTTATAACAAATGTCTCATGACAATACAAGGTGTTAGTGGTGGACTGATGTATGCGACCTCTGTATGATGTCATGCATGTTTCCTTTGTATATTCACAACTTTTACTATACAGTTATTATTTATGTATGTTCATGTATAAGTGATATAAAAATAATAATAATAATTCAGTGGGTTGGGGGAAAATACACCAAATGTAAGATAGTTTGGTTAGTAGTAATATTTTGAGGATGCTCTTTAATCATTAGTTAAAAATGTTTCACAGCAATGCAAGTATTGGTGGTAGGGTGAGATATGACAGCAGTGTATTATGTTAAGTAGGTTTGTTTTTTAAGTTCACAACTATTACTATACACTTATTGTTTATATATGTTTATGTATGAGTGATATACTTCAATAAGTTAAAAAATAAAACCAAACAAAACCATATTCCAAACAATGAGTCCGATGTGTAAGTACCAAAAATTTTACCACTGAAAAAACCACTACTTAATACATAAGCACCTGTACAAGTCTTACTCTGAACTATCATTAAATATCAGTAAGAAAAAGTTAAATTTATTGAAGTTGTATTTACATCCTGAGCTCATTTATTCATTGCTAATACTACTGAAAGCCATTTAAGTTGGGCAATAATTTTGCCTACTAGAAAGCAGTCTTTTTTGTTAGTTTCTTTATATAGGTCTGTTGAAATGATTTATAAAATTCTGGAAACCTAACGCACAATGCCCCCTACATGTTTTAGTTTTATATTCTTACAATTTTGCAATGTCCAGAATTTGTAGCATGGTTAACTTTCACATGATGTGTAAAGTTGATACTACTCATTTATTCAGAATATACATATTATTTCACTTCCAAAGACCTCTAACTATTGAGCTATACACATATAAATCAGCAGATTTCCCCCCCCCCCCCCCGGGGTCAAGAATATATTAAATTAACAAAATAATTAGAGGTCATATATGTGTTTTTAAAGTTTAGGAAAACAACAACAAAAAAGACATATTAAGACAGATTCAGAACATTTTCAGTTAACATAAACATCAAATATATTTATTTTACCACATTAGCTTTAAAGATGTAACTTGTTAAATTTCTTACTAAGACTTCTATTTGCTCTTCTTTTGTAAAACATAGTTTTACCTATATTTACCTATATTCTAATTATAATTATCTACATAAGAAAATGAGGGGCTCACCCTGTTTTTTCCTGAATGTTTCCTAATAATGGGGATTTTTTTCTTGTACAATATAAATATCTCCCTTGTCAACAGCCAAATTTTCAAAGTATAACTACTTGCAAGTGGCTGTAATGCTAGAAGTAAAAGCTACAGAAAAATTTGAACACTGAAACATATTTCTAGAAAATAATCACTTTAACCAAAATCTTTTTGTAATTGGATCCATTTAAATGATTACTTAATATTGTCACCTGCATTAATATTTCCAATGAAGGGGAAATAATGTTTTTATTAAATATTTCACTATCCTCCATTTATGAGTTGATGTGACAGTCAGCTTAGAGAAGATCAAAAGTGATGACTTCCCTCTTAAACCCACTTTGTTCCTAAATACTGCTTCTTCTGAGTCTGATTTTAAATAAAAATAGGAATGTTAGTGTCAGGGAATTAAAGATAATGAAATCAAGTGGATACCCCTCAGATTCCAGAAGACATCAAAATGTACATATCTCTGGATCAGAACCATGTTACCAAAAAAACCATATAAGCACATACATGCACATACATATATTTAGGCTGATTGTCATGGTACATATCTATTCTACACATGCACATATAAGGCAGAATTTAATATGAATGAACAAAAAAAAAGGAATTAAAAGATGTGTCTGATATAGAATGCACATAACTTAAAAGGTGCTTGTGAATTCATACCTACCATTTATTACTTAATTTTAGTTGATTTTTAAAAAGATATAAAATTGCAGAGAAAATCAAATTGTTAAAATTCTTTAAAAAAATTAAAGTTAATAGATCACAGGAATGCTACATGAAGAAACATGAAAAACAAACAACATATGAGGTTCCCATATAACCCACTCGCCACCCCCCACCACATCACTTTTGTAAATTGTATTTTTGTGAAGATATATACACCACCAAAAAAATGTTACATTAAAAAATATGAGGCTCCCATGTACCCCCCACACCCCCACCCCACTCCTCCCATACCAACAACCTCACTCATTATTGTGGCACACTCATCGCACTTGGTGAACACATTTTGGGGCACTGCTGCACTATACAGATAATAGTTTACACTGTAGTTGGCACTCTCCCCCAGTACCTTCAGTGGGTTATGGCAGGATATATAAAGTCCAATATCTGACCCTACAATATCATTAAGGACAACTCAAAATCCCAAAAATGCTCACACATCACATCTCTTCTACCCTCTCCCTGCCCTCAGCAACTACTGTGGCCACTTTCTCCACCTCAATGCTAAAATTTCTTCTATTACTGGTCACAATAGTTTCATAGTAGAATATCAGTAAGTCCACTCTAGTCCTTATTTTATTCCTCCATTCTGTGGACTCTGGGATGATGATGTCCTCTCCACCTTTATATCAAGAGGGGGCTAACTTCTCTATGGGATATTTCACGATGTTTTTTTTTAAAATTTCTCTCCCCTTCCCTACGTGCCCCAGTTATCTGTTTTCTGTGTTCAAGAACAACAGTGTGTTCTTCTTTTTGTTCGCTTCTGTTATCAGCGGCACGGGAATCCGTGTCTCTTTTGTTGTTGCGTCATCTTGCTGTGTCAGCTCTCCGTGTGTGCAGCGCCATTCCTGGGCAGGCTGAACTTCTTTCACACTGGATGGCTCTCCTCGTGGGGCACACTCCTTGCGCGTGGGGCTCCCCTATGCGGGGGACACCCCTGCATCCACGGCACTCCTTGTGCACATCAGCATTGCATGTAGGCCAGCTTCACAAGGGTCAAGGAGGCCTGGGGTTTGAACCACAGACCTCCCATGCGGTGGACGGACACCCTATCCACTGGGCCAAGTCCGCTTCCCTTCACAATGTTTCATATTTTACTTCACAACAATTCTAAGAATTAGCTAGTTAGCAACAAGAAAAAGAAGCAGCTCAGCATTAATTATGTCAGAATTAACATACTGTATTTGGCAGGTGTCCACCAATATTAAATGGTCTTTGTTAATTAAGCCTATAGAATAGATCAAATCATTGTGCTATTTTGGAGTGTTTTCTTAGCCTATTGATCTTGTCAGGCACAAGTCATTATGTCATTATATATCTTCTCAATCAATGGGTATTAAAAGTATAGCAACTATGGAAGATTCTAGGAAATATCCTAATGTCAAAAAGATATTGGGAACAACTATTCTATACATTCATGACCTATTCATCTAGAATTTCCAAGTTCTGTCATTAAATTAAATCAGACCATCAGAAAGCAGAGTTCCTGCATCAAATTAACGGTCCTTCTCATAATACTACCTTCACTGAGTTATGATTTAATGTTGCATTATGCCTTCTGGTAATATAAAAAATCCAAATATATTCTATTTAAACATCAGTTCAATATCTTTCAATATATTGTGATCTTAGTGCATTGTTGTCTGTTATTCAATTTTCTGCTTTCAATGATTCACATGATTCTTAATGATTCTCATGTTTTGGATGAATTTAGGTCTAGGAAATATTTTGCTTCCTGGAAAAATAAATCCTCCTTATCATCAAAAGTTGTGTGACACATTTTAGATGTCTATGTTTAAATTTGTGGTTGGAAAACAGCAAATTTTAGTGATCAAGTACAATAACTTTTTATGTAAAGTTATTCCTTCCATAGCTTTCAGGTAGACATTTTTTTTTAGATTTAAATGGTTCAATGTACTTTGCACTGGGATAATCTAACAGCCACCTCAAGTATTTCAGAAGCAAATGAAAGGTGTCTTTAAAAAGACATGCATATGGGAAGCAAACTTGGCCCAATGGATAGGGCATCCGCCTACCACATGGGGGGTCCGTGGTTCAAATCCTGGACCTCCTTGACCTGTGTGGAGCTAGCCCATGCGCAGTGCTGATGTGTGCAAGGAGTGCCCTGCCACGCAGGGATATCCCCCGTATAGGGGAGCCCCACGTGCAAAGAGTGTGCCCCATGAGGAGAGCTGCCCAGAGCAAAGAAAGTGCAGCCTGCCCAAGAATGGCGCCACACACACGGAGAACTGATGCAACAACAAAAAAAGAAATGCAACAAAAAGAAACACAGATTCCTGATGTACCTAATAAGGATAGAAGCGGTCACAGAAGAACACACAGTGAATGGACACAGAAAGCAGACAACTGGGGAGGGGGGAGGGAAGGGGAGAGAAATAAAAAAATCTTTAAAAAAAAAAAAAGACACGCATAAGTGACACACTGTACTTTCTCTCCTGCTCCTATTCATTTCTTGGACACCTGTACATACAAAAATAATACAACTATCATATAAAGAAATTACTGATTTGAAAGATAATAGTGGATTTAAATCCTGCTTTTCCATTTACTAACTTTATAACCCAGACAAGTTATGGATTTGTATTCAATCCTATTTGAACCTCCATTTCCTCAGTGGCAAATGGAATAAATCCAGATCTAACTTCACTGGTTTGTGAGTTACCACATGCAGAGTTCATAGCAGTGTGTCTGGCATAAGTTAGATGCTACTATAATTATGATGATCATATATTACTTATTAAATTGCAAAATATTTTATTCATTATATATTTTACACGCCCAAACTCATATAAGGTAGTTATTATTTTAAATGAAGAACAGATGCTCAAAGAGATGAAATTACTAGCCCGAGATCATAGAGCTAATAAATGGTTGCTTGGGACTCAAATCCTGATCATATCACTCCAAGATCCAGGGATTTTTCAAATATCATAGCTACTAAATTGAAGAGTTTAAAATGAAATATAAATTCAATACACTTTCTCATAAACTTTTAGTGATTATGGAGCTGCTAAAATTGTATAATAAAAAATAATACCATAGCTTTTGACCACATTTCGTCATGAAAAGGTAGCAAAGGATTTACAGATTTCTACATTTTACAAAGGGAAGCTTTTATGGTACAATTAGCTTATTGTACTTCTCTGCTGGCCCTGAAATAAATATAGAAGTACTGCCAAAGTCAAGTAGGGAAGATATATGGATGATTTTTAGTACAGTTGTGGAGTAACATATATTTCATAGTTAGCTTTCATTAAAGTACTAGGGAAAATAATAAATCCTTGAACAAGAAAATGAGAAGCAAATAACAGTATGAATATAAAATAAAGACAGGCAGGCTGTAAATATGTTCTGAGATTCCTGGCAGCAAGGGCAAACAGGTAAATATATTCACTCATATAATTCATAAAGCCCATAACATGAAAACTAAGCAGTGGTTCAGTAAAATACAGGGCTTTCTATTTCTGCCTCCTGAGAAAATTGATTAATTCATTCCCTAGATTAGCAAAGTCATGGTCTTGTGGACTGTAGATGTTGCTTCTCTGATAATATAGCTCTTATGTAGATGTTTAGAATAAGCCAATGGCATATTGCCAAAGCACTCATCAGTCAATGCAAGTTTATCAGAAACTAACACAATGAGTCAAAAATGTAGTTCTTAGATACTCCAGATAAACTAAAAGAGAGAACAGCTATTTGATGTTCCCAATCTATGGCAGAAGTGATCACTTTGAATCAAAGACCAGGAAGGTTGGGTAACCTCTTATGAAAATAATACCAGTAGTAGGGCTAAGTTTTGCTTTATCAAATAGTTTGGCATCTATTGCAATAGCCAGTAAAATGGGTGACTGAGACTCCAAAGTTTGATCATATATTTCGTTTTTCATGCACTGAGGCCATTAAAAAAATTTTTTTTAAATTCAGAAAATATTTATTTTTAAGCTATGTTCCTTCCTGGTAAACACAAACTATTTAAATATCAGAGAGTGCATGACAAAAGTTTTTGTTTTTTAACTTTATCTTAAACCATCTTATTTTATAAGAATTATGTATTTTTCAAATATTCCACCAGAATAACTAGTAGAGAGAAGCAATTTCTTTTATTCTCAGATTGGGGCATGAAGGAGGCATTCATATATCCCACATATATCTTCAAGTCATTTGGGTGCAAATGAAAAGGAAAGCAAGATGAGCATATTTCTCTTTTATACTGCTTAAACTTGTTTAGTCTTTCAGATAGTCATGTCTATTCCTTTTCTGATATCTTAGTTTATAAACTATACACCTTTAATAAGCGTGTACCAAGATTTTAGTCCCCCCTTGCTAAATTTCAAAAACTAAAATTTATATTATTTTTTTCTTCATTTCTTCGCTTTTTCCCTCCCCACCTCTTGACACCAAATCCTCCCTCATGCCCTATTCCCCATCTTGAACCAGACTTACCTCCTGTCTGAGTGATGACTTGTATATCACTTGAAAGAGGACCATCCCCAATTGAGGTAAAAGCCAAGACTTTGACAGAGTATGTTTTCTGGGGCACTAAGTTACCAATGGTAGTGATTTGGCTGTCAGCCACATTGTGTTTCATCCAGTTGTTGACATGCTGAGTGGGATCCATTGTATAATAAACTCTGTATCCTTGGATCTGGCCATTTGGTTCCTCAGGTTCCTTCCATTGCACCAAAATGGTAGTGGAACTCAACATCCGTGCCTGGACATCCCGCGGGGCACTGGATGGCGCTTGCTCTGAGGTCTGTGTTAGCACAGGCTCACTGGGAGGCCCCCGTCCAATGTTATTGACAGCAACAACCCTGAATTCATAATCTGAGTAAGGGCTTAGTCCAGCGACACTATAGCGTGTGGTTGCCACCCCATCAATTTCTTTGTAAGGTTCCTCAGTATTTTTAGGTTTATGCTGAATGATGTAGTAAGAGACAGGCTCAGGGTTCCCAGAGTCCCATGTCAGTGTGATGCTTGTAGCTGTGCTCTCAGTCACTACAGGAGTTCCTGGAGGTTTGGGTAAGGCTTGCAGAGAGAAAAAAGACAGTGACTATCCACAATCTCTAAGGTACTATGGGAATTGATGAACTCTATTATTGAAATGACAGGACTAGGTATCTACTGAAGACCTTAATTGCATGGGACTATACCAAATAATATTTTCTAAGTTGTCAGAAAGATACAGGGAGATGACCATGGGTGACAAAAATCTCATATTACTAAAAGGACACTAAATTGTTGTATTTAAGGGCATAAACTCCAGAATTGCATTGCTTTAAGCTTGTACATAAACCTGCCACTTATCCACCGTGTGATCCTTTTTGTAATCCTTAACCTCTCTTTGATTTAGTTTCCCTGCATAAAAAAATAGGAATAATAGCTGTATCACTGGAGTTGTAGTGTATTGGGTAGCTGAATTTTATGGGCTTACTTAAAGATTAATGAGCTAGTTCAGTAATGCTCTTAGAATGTCATCTGGTACCCTCAAAATATTAGCCATAATTATGATTATTATTCATCCAGAATCTTGGTAAATTAGCTCCTGACTTCAAAAAATAAAAGATATCATGAAATATTAAGAAATGCTGAAAATAACAAAATATGGAACATACTGAATTGGAATTCAGTTGCTATGAAAGAATGGTAAAACAGAGATACCATCACTAAGATTTTCTTAGAAATAATTTAACCAAGAATTTTAAGGTAAGAGATACTATTATTTCAAATCAATGTTTTTTCTTAATATTAAAAAACCACAAAAGGAACTAAATGAAGGCATATTTGCAAATCATTTTTAAAGAATTTTATAATAAATGTACATTCTACATCAGTACTATCTGAGGTTATATATACAAGAGAAACATCTGGAATTCAAACCATCTTTTTAGAAACCCAATTCTTTCAGCATAACATGGCTCAAAATGTTACTACTTAAGGAAAGTAACCACCTACACTGGTGGTCTCTCATGGAAGTGCCTCACCCTAGACAATGATTCTGAAAGGTGTTAGGAAGAAAAAGTTCTACCAACTGACTTTGTAGAGAAAACTCAGAAGGGGCTTCTTATATAATAAGTCCATTAGGGTCCCTATTTACTTGTCAACATGACAGCAAAGGTATGAAAGGTACAGGATGTCAGTTTTTCAAAAGCAGTCAACTCTTTATCCCCAACACTTACTGCCTGGCACTCAGGAGGTTTTCAGCAGTTATTGTTTAAGGAACTGAAGGAATGAATGGGTCAATACCCATTTTCCTCACATCCTTCTGCTTGTTAGGTTTTCATTTAATCATTATTATTATTATTATTATTATTATTTTCAACTTCAAGATTCACACTTATACGTTTTATTTATTTTTGAGATGGAGTGGGTTGGGAGGTGAGAGATGAGTAAGGAAAACAAAGACGAGAATTTGGACAAGATATAGCTTAATGTGATTCCCGCTTTGGAACCTTTAAGGTTTTCAGTAAACCTCAAATATTTAAAGCTGAAATGGTTGGTTATGAAAAAGGTGATTCAGTATTTACATATTACTCTAAGAACTAGACAATGATAATATTTGACCAAGAGAATTTGCTGAAAATAACAGTAATAAGAGGCATTTGTTCAAATATTCTGGTCAGGCATTTTTCAAGGAAGTTGGTGATTCAGATTTCTTAGATGTCTCTCCGAATTCCTTTAAGGCAAATAAAAATATTGCCAATTAAAAGTGGTTTTACTGGTATTTAGTGGTCATTAGTTTCACTAAGTCGTATTTATTATACACTACAGTTGTATGTATGTAATATATGGGTAAGCATAAGTCTACCCAGTAGTTTAGAGATATGCAATGCAACATGATTATCTTAAATGACTATTAATGTTGACGATGGTGAATCTTTGTTCTCATGTTACATTATTGGTTCTATATGGCATATGTTAGATGCATATGCTTGATTGGAGCTATGACAACATTTTTTTTTTTTGCAAAATTCATAGATTGGCACATGTTGCATTTTCCAAGATCATGCTTCCTAGAAAAGTAAGGTAATATATCTTCCAGACATTTACAGGGATCCTCACCCTCAGTATGATCTGATTTGCTAGTCTTTCTAGAGTCCTACGAACACTGAATAAATACAATGAGTAACCCCCTTCCCCACACTTGCATTTTTTTCTTTGATTCAAAAATATAACGGGAATATAATACTTTGCTTGTATTTATCATATGTATTTCAAAACAAAGAATATTTCTTGAGCACTTTATCTTCACTAGGCAAAAGGTAAAGCTAATACAGAATATCAAGCTACTTGCATTTTTATTTTTAATGGTAGAGCCCATTAAAAAACTAAGCATCTATTCTTAGATTATATTGATTTCAACTCTTTCATTTTTCCTTTGCCTTTAGGGATTTTATACATATATTAACACATATTTGGATTTTTCTATCATGTGACTATCATCAAGGTTCTGGACAAACATCAAGCCTGTTTACATCAATCCTGCCATAACGGCTGAGCATGGCCAGCATTTCCCCAATCTGCTTGGTCAGTGTGTGGGGCCAGCCTGCTGTCCAATTTTTGACCATTATCCCTACTTGGATTGCCAATAGTTTTAAGAGAAAATTTTACTGTCTAGATATGTGTATTTTATTGGATAGTGCATATATTATTACTATGTACCTCTGAAACACCGAAAATGAAATGTATCATTTTAGAATTCTAATAAGGATAGGCTTTCTGGAGGATTTCAGGTGGCTTGAGTATCCCCAGACCCTCAAAGCATGAGCCACTGGGCATACCTTTGACAGTGATCTGTGCTATTGCTTCAATGACACCCAGTGTTGACATAGCAACACAGGTGTAATTTGCTGACTGTCTTACATCATTCAGTTCAAGGACATTTCTTCCTATTGGCATATCATCTTCAGGTGTCAAATCTTCTGCCCCCAACATCCACTTCACATAAGGCATTGGTGACCCCACAGCCACACAGGTGATATTAACGCTTCCACCTGGCATGATTTCATGATTAGTGGGTGGGATAGAGAATCTTGGTGGGACACGGCGAACTGGAACAAAACACAAGGGAAGATAATAACATATACAAGGCAAGAAAAAGGTGGCTTGGTAACACACGACATGCACTGTACAGACACAATTAAACAATTTAAACATATTGTGTATTGTCCAAAAACAAAACATAAAGAAAAACTGTGAATAATACAGACCATACAAGTATGGTGTGTGTATACACAGACAATTTTATCTTTTTAGTCATTGATATTTTAGACATGTTCATACAAAAGTTGATTCAGACCTACAAGGGCCCCACAAAAACTATCTATAAACTAACAATACACAAACATCATGCATAAGATAAACACACAAACATATACATGCATGCATATGACAATGATACTATGCATGCATGTATATGCAGAAAGGAGGGCTGGAAGGTCACCAGCAAGTTTGAGTTGAGTATCAAAACCAACTTGAGTGCTATGCACTTCCACTTGAGGTGAATGTTTGTGTGCAACCACACTGTCACATCCCAGCCCTGGAAAACACTGCCTAGAGTACACTTAAAGTGGAATTTGATATGCTTTCAGACTCAGAGTGGACGCAGCCTCAGGACCTCACACTAACGCTGGAACAAACACAGAAATATCCATGTATATAGATATACACATATCCATATATACATATACACACATATACATACATACATACATACATACATATATAATCGGTTTACAGTCACAGGAGAAGGAACAAGTCAACACCAGTAGAGATACTGGATTGGGTCATGCAAGGCATGCACAAGATGGAATCTCAAGACCCATGCTTAGAACAATGAGAGAATGGTGGGAACCCAAAAGACAACAATGATAGCAGAAGAAATAACTGGGGAATAGAAATAAATGCAAAGGAAAGTGTTCAAGAACACTGATTCAGACAGGGATTTAGGGGATGATAGGGTGAAAGTTGGAAAATATGGGATTAGGCTCAAGTGATTAAAGGAAAGAGTAAATTCAGGAAGGGTGCTAGGTATTTCACATTCAGGATTCCATTCAGTTTGTATCTAAGGTAAAACAACATAAATGACAACACCATCTAGTAAGACACTTTTTATGCCTACATTCAAATTGAGGGACATTGGACCTAAAATGCACAGTGGAACTTGAAATTAAGAGAAGAGACAGTAAAGCAACACAACACAGATAAAATTAACAAGCAATTACAGATCAGTGTTCCTGCTTCAGATAATCTGCATATTTACGTGTGTTTAAGTACACTTGTGTTGGACATGGTACAAGGAGAGGCTGAGAGACCAACAGGTTTTGTTTTGGGCTTTTTGAATTGGCAAAACGTTATACCATGAATGGTTTAGATCAAGAGGGTGATCATCAGGAGCACACTTTAAAAACAGATGTTAAAATGATTTACAAAATTAAAAATAAACTGATAAACAAACAACCTCATTACCCCAATAAAATGATACGTAAATAATTCTGTCTGAAAACATTTTGGCTGCGCTTAAGGTTGAGATAAATCTCTGTCGATTTGAGTGGGACACTGTGATGGCCTCATGAGTGAATAACAGGCATAGGGGAAGTCAAGAGAAAGCTACGCATGCCTCCTGCAGCCAATTCAAAGAGGTTACACAAAGCAAGCAGGAGTCAGTGTCGAATCTGAGGTATCAAGGAACATGTCAAGAAAAAATGGAGGAGAGTTTAGTCCTCATGCTTGGGAATATGGGAACAGCTACAAGAAGTCAGTCTGTGGGCAGCAGGCATCTATCCTTCTAAGACAGAAATCAGAGGTGGAGTGGGAGATGGGCAGAGTGGAGCAGGAAGGAAAGCAGGAACACTGACCAAGTTAACCAGACCTTAGAGCGTTAAGTGTTACCAGTTACCATGCACCCAGGTACATTCTCTCCCATCATGCACCACAGTTAGACACCGTCAGCCAGCACCGGAACCGTGACCAAGGCATTCTCTGCCAAAACATACCATTAGCCAAAAGAAGACCACAATGCAGCTACATTCATTTCATTTGTATTCTTTGTTATTGGTTTAATTAATAGTTTTGTAAGGTGGGTAAAAAGTAAAAAACACACCAACCTTCTCGCAGCTCTGAGGGATGTAGGGGGTTTGATGCAGAACACAATGAAATGAGGAAAGGAGAAAAACAAGGGAAACACAGAGAGAGTAAAAAGGCCATATCAAGGCTTTCAACTGCTTCTTGAACATCTTTACTTGTTCTAGTTAAACCTTCCTACCACAGCTGGAAAAGTTAGCAATACCTCACAGACTAACACAATATTAGAAACAATAACTAGCATCATTTTGAAATTTTCCATTGAAGAAGGTACACATGCCTCATGCAGCAAAGGAGGTCACCATTGTGAGAAAAAGGGTCAAGGTGCTTTCAAAGAATTTAGAGAAGAAATGGTTTACCTCACATTCTCCCACCCCGGCCCCAGAGGAAGAGGAGAGAAAAAGATCCCCAGGGAAACAAAATTACCTCTAACAAAAATTTCAAAATCAAGCTAGATATTTTCCTAAGGGAACCCGCCCTACTGTCACAGGCTTAAAGCCCTCTCAGCCTCTGGTCTTCCCCACCCCCACCCTGCCTGCTGTGGTGATTCACGACATGTACACCAGGAATAAGAGCACTCCCGCTGGACAAAAAACTGTAAGAACCAGCTTTGAGAACTACTTCTTTCTAGTTGAAATGAAAGGTGCAGCCATTCATAAGCTCAAATTTTAATCATTTCTATTACTTTATGAAAAAATATCAATGTATCCTCACAATTTATTCTCATCCCAAGGACAACTAACATCATTTTTTATAATATATTCAGTGTTCCATGGCAATTGAACAGTTAAACTTTTTAGTAAGTCTTTTAATAATTTAAACAAATTGGTGTACGAGTGTATGCATATGTATGCACATATATACATACCACGTGTTTATTAATAAGAAGTATGGAAAGAAAGAAGAAAATAGAATTGTGCTATTTGCGTTTAGCAATTTCTTTTTAAGTTAGCAGCTTTATCCTTATAGCTCGGCAGCAGAGGTCATGAAGACATAAACACTTTTATGCTTGGAGATGCACAGAGAATTGATTAGTAGCACACCGAGCAATTATTTTGGGGTTTGATAGGGAAACAGAAGAGGGACAGCAACAGAAAAGAGAAGCAGGAGAAGAAGAAAACCCCAAACCAATGCAAAGCACAGTTCAATCAATGTGGTAAAAAGTAGGAATCAAGATGTGAAAATGCAAATATACTTACAAACTTCAAGCCTCAGGATAGATTATACTCGAGTTATTATTTTTTTCCCCAACAATAACGAACATAAAAAATTTAAGTCTCTATTTATTAAAATGCTTGTGCTACTGTAGCTATTACCAAATCGGTTTGTTAAATACTGACATAACACAGATCCCGTGAGTAACTCAATTCCCCCTGAGCCTGAATGAAGAACCAAAGCCAGGGTTATGTCGTTCCTACCTCTGACATATAAATTGGCAGGGGCAGAATAGCGAGTGCCCGCGCTGTTGGTGGCAACACACTCGTATTTTCCTTGGTCAGACTCTTCACTCTGTTCGATCTGAAGGGCGCCTGTGTGGATATAAAATATATTGCCAAAGAGATGGTCAGGGAAGGATTTCTCAGTTCACAAAGCTAAACCTCTTAACAATATGAAAAGCCCTGCAAAGCGAAGGTCCGCTCAACGTCGATTCAATCTCTTGCTAAGGTGCACAGACAGAAAATGATGCGATGAGAAAAACATATAGAGATTATTTTTTAACATCATCAATGCTAGCATAAGAAAACAATATCTTTTTTCCCAAGCAAGGCTTCTACTCATAATTAACACTCTTATTTCCTAGACTAATAAAATGAAGATGGGTGAGACTGCTTCAAGGAAGTATGGCTTTTAAATAAAACAAAAGATTAATTTTTGGTTTTGTTTTGTTTCATTTTGGTATTAAAAGTGGCGCAAAAGATAGGCACGCTCAAAAAAAAGCCAGGTCAGGTTTTCAAGAAAGTCTTCTGCCGAAGAAAGCCAAAAATACGCAGCGAGTACAAAAAGGCTGCACAAAGCAAAAAATTAAAATTAGTCATTATAAGTCATCAAAATATTATTTAAAGAAACAAAACTCCCTTAAGACATGCAGATTTTTAAGAAAAGAAAGACAGTTTGCCACAACTTACAACCATTTATTACGTTTGCTGGAAAACAAAGAGCAGTTGAATTAGAAGATTTTAAAAAAGTTAAAAAGCACAGCCTGTGCCAGCAAGGAAGAGCCAACCAACCACTGCTTGAGGACCTCGAGACAGATCCCCTAAGACACCATCAAAATCCACCAGTGGGATTAGCAGTGTGGTGTCACAAAACCCCAAGAAAAATACAAAACAAGAATTACAAAAGAAACGAACACTGAGTCAAAGTAGGAAAAACCAGCAATATCACATACCACCAAGAATACTGAGCACCTTTTGTTTCCATAGCCTGAAGGACAGAAGATCCAAAAATCCAGAGGCGAGTAATCCAAGAAAAAAAGAAGTGGGAAAAAAGCATTGCTGTCAGGTTGTAGGCGAGTGGGATCAGGTAGAAAGGGGAGTCATTCTTTGACTTTTAAGACATTAAGAGAAAAAAGCAGTGAAGAACAAAAGCAAAAACCTTTTGAAAGATAAAGAAAAAAGCAGATGTTCCAGGCTGTCTTCTGCATGTCTGCTACTGTTCTCCAGACCATCTTGGCTTTGGTCCAGAACAAGAACAGCTAAGGAAGAAAAAATGATCTTTTTTTTTCTCCAGTTGGACAAAAAAAAAGGAAAAAGAAGAAAAAAAGAGAAAAAAGAAAAAGGAAGAAGAAGAAAAGGAAAAAAAGAGGGACAGATGGTACGCTGTGACTGGTCTGTGGTCTAAAGACCTGGATATGCTTTCTTTGAAGCATATCACAACTTAAATAATCGTTTTCATAAAGAAAGAAATGAACAAAACAAAGAGGAAAAGAAAAAAGAAGAGGAAAGCTCACAATATGAGAATCACTGATTATAACCAAACAGTTACAAAGGAAAAAAAAATAAAGTTGGTGGACATCATTGGAATGATTTTGAAAACAGGACAAAGATGAGAGGGATGAAAGGACAGAAAGAATGAGTAAGATCATTCTGTGAACGTTAGTTCAGCACTCTTACCTCGTATTGGTGTACCACCTGGGTGGATAATATGAATGCAAATAAGATTAGAAAGAAGAAGCATTAGTACGAGAAGAAGGAGGCTAGGGCTGGGGAGAAGAATTAAATTAGATTTACAGAATTAAATAAGGTCTTAAAAGAAACTTGAATTACTATACTGGTAAAACAGGAATATATTAGATAGTATTATTAGATCATAAAAGCAGGTTGCATTATACCACAGAGGGCAATGACCATAACAGGCAGCAGTGCCTTTCTCAGCGAAGCAACTGAGTTCTTAGGTCTGGGGTCATATAGGGTTAGAATGATACTTTATATGCCTCATAATCTTAAAAAAATAAAATAAAAAAAGAACTATACAATACTTTTTAAAGACATAGTTTAGGAAAATACTGGCTAATCTGTTTAAGTATATATATAGATATGCATATATATATACTATAATAGGAAATACTGAAGACTAACTAGAAACAAACACTGCTGAGTGGATTATCATATGCTACATCGGTGTGATATAATTTGTGTACTCTCTTATTTTCTACACAGTGTTCTCAGGATAACGGTTCTGTGGAGGTGTGCATGTGCGCGCCACTAGGGAGATCTGGTGTCTACACTGACAGTTAGTAAAATGCATGCCATGCATTTTATTAATAATAATAATATTCTGAATACGGAAATTAGTGGGGGTGAAGTGCGCTTCAGAACTAAGCACTTACCAATAGATTCTGGAGATTTAAATACGGAGAGAAGAAAGACAGCATAAAAATATTATTATATTCCTTATAATTTGGTACAAATTTTTCAGAGTTAAAGCTTTATAAACTAAATCATCTATGTTACATGTGAATAATTAATTCTTTATTTACAATAACAGAATGCTAATCTACACAATTCTGCTGACAACAAGCAAGAGGCAGTTAACAAGACGCTTTAACATCACAGGACAGGTCAAAAGCTGAGAATTCTGGGAAGACAGGCAGTTAAACAACTTAGAATTCTATATCAATATTACTACCAATGTCAAAGTAAACAGCTTAGCAGTATATGCCCCCATGAAATTACCTGGGGACAGGCTCTAAAATGTTAAGAAATTTAGAATTATCTCTATTTTTAATCTAGAGAGAGCAAAGGAATAAACTAGAGGTGGGGACGGGAGAGGGAGAAAAGGGCAATGGGTAAAGAGAGAGAGAGAGAGAGAGAAGCGAAAGCTGGAGTCTACACCAAAAGCAGACTTCTGTAGATCCAGTAACTGGAGGGTTCAAAAATTTTAGTGTGGGCGCACACTACTGTGGCTAATGTGTAGAAAATGCAGACTCACAATAATAATAATCATTATTATATTAATAAAATATCCCCTCCTTTCATTGTTATATATATAGGACTTGATAAAAAATACATCTGGTTACTCATGGGATGACATTCCTGTGTTTTATGTACTAGTGAAGAGAAAGCAGATGTGCCCAAACTTACTAAACTTTGGTACTCTGATGAATTCAAACGTAGAAAAGACAGCAGAAAACCCTCTTTCATAAAATTGAATCATTTTAGTGTTTAATATGAACATTTTGGTTTTAAATGGATATAACCATTGGAATTCCTTGCACGTTCTGAATGAAGTCCAATGTTGAAATAAATTTGTTTCAAAAGAAAACAGAGAAAGAAGAAAGAAAGAGGAGAAAATGGATCCATCAAATACTGCGAAAAAGCAGTAAATTAAAAAATTATCAAAAATACAGTCACAGCAGTGAGCAATGTGGATTAAACAGAAGCTGCAAAACACACAGCGAGAAGAAAGACTCTGAAACAGGCTATGACATCACAGACATGGACAACACATTAAATAACAGAGAAAGAAAAGGGAGAAAAATCAATACCTAAAAATTAAAATAATAATAATAATAATAATAAAGTAAAAATAAAGAGAGAGAAAGATAAAAGAATTCTCTAGGAGTTAGTGGAAACAGTAACAAGACCCTACCTGATCGTAACTGTTTAATACGGCCATTGTTGTTGCTTGTATCGACGGGTAAGAAATCTTTAAACCAAGTGATTTCTGGATCCGGATTACCACTGGCTGCACAAAGCATGGTGGCAGTGCGTGTACGCTCAACCACCTTTAGCTGTGGGCCCATGTCAATGGTTGGGAAGCCCCTGGGAATTTGATCCTCTGCAAGACAAAAAGTGACGTCAACACGTTATTATGTTAGATGCCCAAGATTCAAGAGATAGTGTCCATAAATCTCTTCCCTCACCCTAGTCAATGGCTGTTGAAAACTAACAGGTCAGGCAGCATTCTACTGTTGGATTAGGACACAGCCACAAAGTGGTTCTTCAGCAGAAGAGTTCAGTTTATATAGGAGGCCACAGACCAACAAACAGTTCAGTGTGATACTGAAAGGGGACATCCCAAGTATAGGCACTGAAGCAGAAGAGTTTTCATTGATGGAAAGCATGGGATCCAGCAGGGCTGGCACGGACAGGTCACGGGCAGCAAGTAGGTTAGCGAGTATTTCAAGCTCCTGCATTCAAATCTGTGTTTGAAACTCATGTGTTTAAATATATGGTTTAAGAAACTATATGTTTTTTTTTTTCACAGAAGCATATGGTTCTGCCTGAGTGAATTCCTTTGTAGGAAGTTTGAATTAATCAAAAAATTGAGTTTTCCTTAAAAAAGGAGAAAAGAACAAACACAACTCCCCTTTAGTATACAAAAGCATACATTACTTAAGTTAATAGTTTCCTCCCTTTAAAAGTCCTGCAACATTTTTGGGAATTAAGTTGAAATCCATAGATTTTGAATTCCCAATTCATTCAGAACTCATTTGTCCCAATCTCTACATTAAAATTGTTCCAGATCTCATATTGTGAGAAAGTAAAGTCCCTTTTAATCCCCTAAAAATAACCCCCTTGATGGCCTGTATTGGCTGCTCTTAAAATTAGGATTGCAAAAGTGTAATCTGCCCAAGCATTGATGAAATTTTAGTTACATAGGTGGTAATTATCCAAATTAGAATGTGGCCATTTGTTGGAAGAGCATCATGAAACATTTTGACTTCTACTGGATCTGGTGTTAAGTTAATCAATAGTCCCTTAGAACCACTGGTGAATTTTCACCAATTCCAGAATGGCATAAAAGCACAAACATGAGTGAGCAAAACATTGATAATTATCAGATGTAGCAACTAAACCCTCCTTAGAAGTCTCGAACAAGTTCTGGTAAGAACCTACGCATCCATAGTTGATCCCACGAAGCACACTGAAGTCTAAGTGAATTACAGGTTTTAGTAATTAGGTTTTGTTTTGATGCCTCCACTATGGTATGAATCAATCCCAAATGTTTTTCACTCTCTCTCCTTTGTAGCCTACATGGCTAGTTTAAGCCTGGCTAAGCAAGGCTCTTTTAAAGTAAGCCCTATTTTCTCAGACAACCTCACAGGAATTACTAACCCCTTAGGAAATTATTACCACTCCCTAGATAAATTCCATCTTTCGGGTACTCGATGCCTCTCAAAGGCCCCCGAGCCTAAATCACCTTCATAAAGCCTTCCCAAACACCCTTAAATTCTTTAAATCTTTCCCTCGTCAGTGCTATCACGGTGACCTAAAACTCCTTCCTTGTTATTATAATTTATCAGTGGTTTCTCCATCTATACCATTGGTTCTTCCATGATGCATCTGTATAAAAATCCCCTCCCATTAAATTAGTGTGGATTGCCAAGTATTAAGTGACTCTTCAGAGATTCCCAAGTCTAAGTATGAATATACACCAGTGAGAACAGAAAATTTTCTGTACTGTACCAAACTGCTGGTAGAGGAATAGTTAAGGACTAGAAAGAGAAATTTCAAATTTGAAGAGTAAGAAATGCCAAATACTGACAAAGATAGGTACACAAGAAAGTAAAGGGTCAGTAAACAGCAGATAGAGTTTATTATAAAGGAAAATTGAGGGGCTAATAGGGAAACATGTAGAATTTCTCTCTCCCACTGGCAAGACAAATAGGTAGATGTAATATTAACAATTTGTGAAATACTGAAAAGAAGTGTACCAAGTTGGGTTGACACCTGGATTAGGCAGAGAATATTTTCTTGCAGAACCAGCTAGCTAGGGCTAGAGTCTATAAAAATCACAAAAATAGGGAACCCCAATAAGGTAGAATTCACTTAATTTGAAGATACTGGCATGGCTGGATTGTGCTTCTCACCTTTCCCCATTGTTATCATTACCAAGATCACACCTGGTATCATTACACATTTCCACCTCCCCAGCAAAAAATCTCCATACCTGGCACCAAATGTGCACTCTGGGAATATTACTTGAGTGAATGCTGGAGATGCTTTGCTTTCATAGGCTGCTAGTTGAAATCATTCTAGCCTAAAGTTTTCTAGGAACTGAACTGCCAAGTGTACCAGTCAACAGTGTCTTTGGAATCTGTTGACAGGAATGGCTTTATAAGCCAGAATTAATAAGTATGGCTTTTTTGAGGATGCAGTATTAAATTCTGTTTATATGAATGCACGCATCTGCAGCCAAGGAGAGGACTACAGTGCACAAGTGTCATAAACTATAGTTAAGAATGGACTTTTAAGATGATTTTTCAAGGCATACAAGGGAAAATTAAAAATTACAAGTGGGAAGAGGAGTACCTTGTAAATTAGGCTACACTCATTTTAATAATCTATTCCAATTGAATTTTGTCAGACTCTTCTTTAGAGCTTTAAAGGTTTGTCAAAGCTTTTCTAATGTTGTTTGGGGGAATAAAAGAGAAGAGTGGAAAGATCAATAGCTGCTGAACCACACACATTATATTATTAAACATCTCACTTGGCAGCTATTGACACAAAATGCTTCAAAGGATAAAAATAATTTACTTCAAGAGCTCCAAAGTCAACTATACCGCCTTTGCACCCAGAAATGAGTTTTTGAAAAAGCTCTTAGATTTTGTTGTTGTTGTTTATTTTCCATTTAGATTTTTAAAATCATCCCCAAAGCAACCAATTGAGTTAATTAAAAAATCACCTCGGGATTCCTGAACTGTTTCTGTATTTTCCAGGTTTTTAAAAATCTCCCCATTGGTGTTTAACTATTAGTTACATTAGCATGCATAAATATTACTCTACTAGTCATTACTTCTCTTCTATTGGGTTCATCTCTCTGAAGAACCAAGGCAATATCCAGTGCTGATCAGTTGCAAGTGTCAAAGGCTTAAGATGGTTGGGTCACTTACTAAAGGCTCTTAACAAGGAAATCTAGATTTAATAACTATTTATAAGAAATGAAGTCCTTACCTTGGGGATAGCTGACAAAATTGACTTGTGCCCTACTGAAAGTAGTTTAACATATTTTCATGACCTTTCTTTCCCTTCTTGGCTCATAAAGAACACTCCAGAGCCCCCTTCTCATATACACAAGTGCACAACAAAGATAATCTTTCTTGCATATTAATTGGACAGAGAATGTAAAGAGCATGCTTTTCTTATTTTTAATAAGGGTAATTAAATTCCATCCATCCCCCTTTGCACAGAACCTCTTTGAATGCACATTTTTCATTAAATTTTCATGAGAAACATCACAATGTAACAGATTCCAATAGCCAGAGCTGTTACACTTTGACAGTTGTGGCTTGTGTCCAATTTGACTGTCAGGTATTTGGCAATAAAATGCAGTATTCAACATAAAATGAACTGTAGAAATAATGAAATTTCTAATTGAAATGCTTATCTCAGTGGGTGTAGTTTAGAAGATGTTAATTGCCTTTTTCCATCCTCTACATTTATTAGTGATTTATATAAAACTGCCTTGGGTCATTTGATAACATCAATTTGGACAACTCATCAAATATGTGATACCGGAAACTTGGGAACCAAATCAATACCCTGTATACTTTAACCACATAAACTTTTACAGGAAAAAGCAACCACCAAAATTAACAAATTGTTAATATGTTAGTAGTAGCTTTAAACTTTTACATGAGGTGAAAAGAAAAACATTTTGTCCTATTCATTAATGTGCTCATTAAGCTTTAAAGTGCCTTACTTATCACTGCTCCATATTAATATTCAATCATGCAGAATTAGCTACTAATTCATCAACAATTTAAATCAGACTTGACCTTCACACAGCCATTTGGTCTGTCATTTTAAGAGACCATTAAAGGGCAGATTACTACATACTTCTGCTTAGTGAATCATAGAAGTCATACATATTTTGTTTGGAATGGCAGCTATAATAGGCCTGAAAATGTAGAACATTCTTTGAAACTGTTTGGTGTCCTAGGGGTATACGCTGATAGGACATTTTCAGTTCCATTGAGGAAAAGGAAAAATGAACGCCAGTATGTTCTAGAGCTAACTTTCCATTGCTGTTCAACTGTTGACCTACCTAGGACTTGAAAGAAAACTGTGGGTTTAGTATGACACTGTTTTGTAAGCAGTCCTGTCTTAGATATCTGCGAATAATCAAGCAATAGCTTTTGCATAATTTGCCCAGTTAAACTGCTTTCATTGTTCATCCATAAACAATTTTAATGAAGCTTTTACTTTCGCTTCAGTTCTGCAAACATTGACTTTCTCATGTTTGATAGGAAGCCACAAAGCTCTAAATTGCCTGCTAAGTCCATAGCCCTCTTCCATGGTGGCCCCAAGAAGTACTTGCCTAATGTGCATGGGACTTGCTAAGGGAATTACACAGATTGATCCTGCTGTCCTAGTTCCAACTGATATAAAGAAATTTTTGATGAAGGACTATTTGCCATGGTGTCAGATTCTTAATTTTTCAGTTTTATAGCAATTACATTTGTGAAGAATTACCATGTTGACTATATCAGTGGTATGCTTCTTCAAAAGCAGTATTAAAAGATAAACCTGAGTAAATAGAATTGACAATATAGAGCCTCTGGTGAGAATGGTAGGTCAATAAAACAAAATCAGAATACTGAGGAACAGAAGCTGTTTTCTTCAGGAACTCATCCCACCCAATTAATTTTCTGAGTACAAACAATTCACAATGGCTCCATGTAAAAACCTCCCACTGGTGTTAGCAATCAACCCCTTATTATAGTCAATGTGGAAGCTGTAACTCTTATAAGCTTTTTGAGGGCAGAGGTTAGATGATATTTTCTTTGTACCTTTCATAGATAGAGTTCAATGAACACGACATTAGATTTTTTTAGGAATCCTTGGCAACTCTTTCAGCTCTCGCTCATGTGGCAGTCTCTGAATTCCTGCATCAATTACTGAAAGCCACACAATTAAACAGTGCATTATTCTTTAATTATTTTGTGGCTAGATATTTAATCTCCCCAATTTGACTACTGGGGCCTATGGAAGAGGAAAAATTACTTATCAGCCCTTCCTATATTTTACAGAGTTACAAAAACAGTTGTTGAGTGTTTGCTTTATTTTCACAATATTTGGTTTTATTCCATTAGGAAATAATTTTTATCAGTTATGATGTGCAATTTTTCACTTGCTTCCTTCTTAATTTATTGTAGAGATTGCAGGAGAAGCACATACTTCATTTCCTGCTTTCTTAATTTTATAGGAGGCCTTCCTGAATATACTGGTTCACACAATCAAAACCGCACCCATGACAAAAGCTCTCATGGTAATACAAATAAATACAAGAGAACACAACAGAATATGCACAAACAATCTACTGTTATCTCATCTCTCAGCATAATGGAATTCTTGGTGTTCAAACTAATGACAAAACTGAAGTGAATCACTCAGTTGTAGGGTTGAAACAAACACTATGGATCTTGTTTCACAAAACAGAACAAAGATTTCTCGGTGGCTGGACATTTTAAAGCTTTAGGATTCATGACGTAATCTTATAGCAAGTGCAAATGATTTTTTCTTTGAAGGGAGGAGAGATTGAATTGGGCGAGTTTTCAATAACGTCAAAAAACAAGGAAAAGGCGGGGGACTTGGCCAAGTGGTTAGGGCGTCCGTCTACCACACGGGAGGTCTGCAGTTCAAACCCCGGGCCTCCTTGACCCATGTGGAGCTGGCCCCCGTGCAGTGCTGATGTGCACAAGGAGTGCCGTGCCACGCAGGGGTGTCCCTGGCGTAGGGGAGCCCCAAGCACAAGGAGTGCGCCCCATAAGGAGAGCCACCCAGCGCGAAAGAAAGTGCAGCCTGCCCAGGAATGGTGCCGCACACACGGAGAGCTGACACAACAAAAAGAAACACAGATTCCCTTGCCGCTGACAACAACAGAAGCGGACAAAAAAGACGCAGCAAATAGACACAGAGAACAGACAACTGGGGTCAGGGGGGAAGGGGAGAGAAATAAATAAATCTTTAAGAAAAAAAACAACAAGGAAAATGTTAAACTGATAATAGGTAGGGTGTTTTTTTTAAATCAAAACACTTAGACCTTTTAAATACACTGAAATCCACCTTCAGTTGTCTAGAGAAATAGTACTAAGCTATAGAGCATAAAATCAGTGTTTTTTTAAAATATATATATCTGAGAAGAAAGTACAAATTCTCGGAAAATTTAAATAAATATGGGTCTAAAGGTGGTCAAATAAGAAAATATTTTCCTATGTATGTAAATTGTGGTACATACTAAAACAAAAAGAGCTTTGAATGATTATTTCTAAATATATACTGGGTTGTTACTAGACAGATCATCCATTCTACATGTATTTTTAAGGGTTCCCTTTTGCTGGGACTAAGGCCAAGCACTGTGGATGAAGTGCTGTAGAGAATCTTTATCTTGCTGTAATTCAGTCATATCTGCAGAACAATGGCATTCTTTGGAAGTAATGAGTTCCCAGCACAGAGGCCTAATGATAGAGATAATGCGTTGACTGTGCCTAGCACTGCCTGGTGTTAGTGCAGAGTCAAACATTAGCATATATGCACTTACGGCATCCCAAACCCCACAGCAGATCTGAATAGAACAGAAGCAAACTAGGTGCTGTAACAAAGAGCTGCAGCAAGAAACTTTAAATGGGAAATATTTTATGTAAATCATAAAAAACTGGGATTATCTAGACAGGCAGGTAGATGCAGAAGGCAGTATCCATGCCAAGTAAACTCTTCAAAGCTTTTAACATCCCTCGTTTCTTCTCTCTTGGAACAAGATTTTAGGCTCTTCGATTCATCAGTGGCACAAATGAAAAGCATCCATATTGACATATGACTTTTTCCCCAAATTGAATTTAAAAAAATAGCTCTAAATATCTGGGGCAGGAGAACTTTTCAGTAAGTGGCTGAAAATACTGAAACCGAGGTTTTTTTTTTAGCAAAGGGAGGTATTTCCCTGCCAATTATTCAGGGGAGGAGCACTAATTATCTCTCATCTTGAGGGGCAGGTGATGTTAAGAAGCCTATAAGGCTTTCTAAAATAACAGGATTCTTTAAAAGATGAAGCATAGAAGCCAGAGAGACCATTTTTTTCCTTCCAAAAATCTCTCGACACTTAAAACAACTGTTGGTCAAAAGGATATAAATCAAGAAACACCTCTGCACAAAATCCCCACAAGGCCAGACATGAAAGCTCCATTAATTGTTTGGCTCTAGAAGAGGGGGGACTCTCACTTCAAATAGCTCACACCCCTAACAGTATGGAATTTAATAATAACAAAATCATACTAGATAAATGCAACATTTAACACACAATGGAGTCCTGTGACGCTCACTATCTCTATAATACCAGCATCTGAACTTTATTAAGATTCCTTGAGGTAGAGAACTATGATACCAATTTTTACCTTTTCTATATAGACAAAAAAACAGACTCAGCAAATTCAGTGACACATATAGTAAAAAGAAAAAGAAAGTTTTTTAGCTCTGGATTTGGTCTATTTTTATTTTATGATGCTTTCTCTTTGCCAATGACTGTTCTCAGGATAAATATTCGGCATGAACAGTGATGGAATGCTCAATCAGTCAATCCACAATGGAAGGTACAACTAATGAGTTTCAAATACATGGTCATCATTTAATTTTTTTTCCTTTCAGGTACTGGGGCTGGTGATTGAACCCTTGACCTCGTAGGGGAAAGCCAGTGCTCAACCACTGGGTCACACTGGCTCCCCTGAGTTGTGTTTTCATTTGCTTAGCTTGTTGTTTTGGGTTTTTTTGTTTGTTTTTTACAAGGTACTGGGGACCAAACCCAGAACTTCACAGGTGGGAAGCAGGCACTCAGCTGCTTGAGCAATAACTGCACCTCTCATCATTTACTTTTATTTTTAAAGCAGGTAAGACATGGAGGCTAAAGTTCCATGGAGGTACCTAAATGAAAAAGAAAATCACCATTGGTATATTTCATTGGATTCTCATTCATTGAGCACTGGTTCTAGGTGAGACAGAATGTTTCCATGTCTTCTAGCTAATAAATGCTGGTTGAAAAGTGGAAGTATGTCCCGATCCGGCGGGGGCAGAGTCGAGGGGCCTGTGGGGAAGAAGTGGGGGCAGGAGACGAGAAGAATGGAGGCAAGACAGGATTCTGATCAAGCCTCGTTTATTGGGGGTAGGGCATTAGAATTTATACTGAGGGAAGGGAGTGTGTCCATAGGTGATAGGCTGGTCTTGCGGGTGGCAGGCGTCCAAGAAGGGGATTGGCTGAAAGTTCGCGCCGGGTCTGCAGAGTTTCGCGCCTTGCGCATGCGTGCTGCTGTGGTTACCAGAGTTGTGGCAGGAAGGGGAGAACAAAGAAGAAGAAGAAGAAGAAGAAGGAAGTGGCGGGGCAGGGCTGTAGTAGTTGTGAAATCCGCCATGTTGTTGGAGGCTGTAAACAGGTTTCACAGCAGGTGGCTCCCCACAGAAGTATGTAGAAATAATGATAAATAACAAATAATTTGACTAGGGAGTTCAAATTCAGCATTCTGCCAATAGCTTTAACTCTCTTGTGATTTCTATTCAATTACCTAGAGAGGGATATAAATGCTAGGGCTTCCGTTTGAGAAAACGCTAATAATACAGACCAGAAAACCAGACATCAATAGACTTAGTTCAAGACCTAATGCCGGGAAGTAGATGTGGCTCAACTGACAGAGCATTTGCCTACCATATAGGAGGTCCAGAGTTCGAACCCAGGGCCTCCTGGACCATGTGGTGACCTGATCCACGCACAGTGCTGCCGTGTGCAAGGAGTGCCGTGCCACACAGGGGTGTCTCCCCCGTGGAGTGGAGCCCCATGCACAAGGAGTGCACCCTGCAAGGAGAGCTGCTCCATGCAAAAAAAGTGCAGCCTGCCCAGAAGTGGCACTGCACACATGGAGAGCTGATGCAGCAAGATGATGTAACAAAAAGAGACACAGATTCCTGGTGCTGCTGAGAAAGCAAGTGGACACAGAAAAACACACAGTGAATGGACACAACAGAGCAGACAATGGAGCGGGGGGAGGATAAATAAAATAAATCTTAAAAAAAAAAAAAAAGACCTACTGCCAATCATCACTGCTTTATGACCTAGGGTATACAGGTCTTGCTTCTATAATATGGGGCTAAGAACAGTTAGAGGTGAGAAGACAGGTCAGTGACTCAGAGACCGAAGTGCAGAAGGTTACTGGGTTAGAGTATTTGCTGTTTTATTGAAAGAGGTGAGTTTTCAAGGCACTATCTTTCAGAATAAACCATAGTATCAGACTACAAACAAGAAACACTTCCTTTCCAAAATACAATCCCTAAAGTGAGGGAAAAGAACGTTTATTATTCTTTTCTTAAAGAAAACAGTGTAAATACAGCTTTTATTTTCACCATTCCAGATGGCAGCAGGGTATAATTTGTACTCTTTTGACATCATGACCATATTATTCCAAATCAATCTTCCTGCAAGTGAATTGAATAAGGAACTGAAAACAGAAAAATAAAAAGAAAAGAACTAAAAGCTAAATCAACATTTTCTAGCAAAGTTATGCTTCTGGGCCATTAACAAAAGACTATGCATATGAATAAAATTGAAAAAAATCATATAAATAAAGTGGTTTCTAATTATAAGTCAAAGGCTATTCTAAGTCAGAAAGAAATTATCTAAAGCATATAAAACTGCCAGTTAATAAATGATATCCCAAATGGAATACTTAATAAATATAAGATCTGCCCTCGCAAAGTAATTATGAACGATACATTGAATTTTCAGCCTGAAATTCTCCTTGCAAATTATTACATACAGATGGTATGCTTGTCATAATATGGCTATAAATCAATCAGAGAAGCTTTAATTTCAGAGTGGATTTAGGTATCTCTTAAGGACAGTTACTAGGTACAAGAGTCTCCAAAGATTTCTCATGGAATTGTGCTAGGTAAGAATAGAAAATCGGACATTGTTAAGCTGATAGAAGCCTCATTAGTAGCTACTAAATATTCATAATACTAACCAGTTACCCACAAAGCATTCCAGAGCAAAGGTTCATTTTCTAAAATATTCTTCATAAGTTGAGGAGGGTGTAAGGCATTCTTGGCACAAAATAAAACAAACGTTTAGAAGCAATATATGCAATTATCCTAGAAATTGCACAGTGATGTCTACACTGTAGAACACAACACACTTAAATTAAATTATCATTTGTTTGGATGTGGTAGGGCAATTTTGCATTGCATTAAATCAGTTAAACCCATTGTTATTAGAATGCAGCCTAACAAAGTCTTGTGTTTTATCAAATAATCACACTAGTTATGATCCAAAATTGGATAAATTCAATGAGAAGGGAGGGGGTAACTTCTCATCCTACCAAATGATACTACTAAAATACTAAAACTTGGAAATTTAAGCAAATATTTAGCTGCCTGGGTTATGCTTTCATTTTGTTCTTGGGCATAGAAATCGCATCTTCATAAAAAAAATCCAATTAATTACTCACTTTCACAAATTGTTTTCAGAGTTTTCTATTAATTTCTTTTTACTAACAAGCAAGTGCCATGATATCCACTCTCTGCACCCATTCAAACATTTGCCTTATTCTGAATATTAAAAGAATTAACCACTTTACATAAATTTACATTTATATCATACTGTGAGTTTTCACTTCTTTAGAAAAAATAAGTAAAGACTCACAATGGAACTGAAGTTCCAGAGAGAAGGCAGAAAGAGTATAAGTAAATTTTCGAAGTCATCAAATTTTATATAACACAGAAAACTACAATGAACTGTGTGGTAGAGTTACTGGAATTAGAAAGTATCAGTAAACTCAGGGTTTTAAATACAGATAGATAAAGAAATCTCTCTATATAATGGAATATAATTGTAAGAATTCTTACACACATACCTACATATATATAGGTATATAATACCTAAATGTGAACCGTGAAAGCCTGGGAACAGTAATAAGCAATAGCAATGGCACACCTAGCGCCCAGATTTTGGTTTCTAGAAGGATCCAGGGCTCCTTGGAGAAAATGCTGATTCCAGCCAGGGCTGGGACAGAACTTGGATTATCTTGTTGTATAATAAAGTGCTTAAGGAATGACTGAAACATATTAAAAGGAAATAGAATCCAGCTTGAAGGAGCACTCATTGGCCAAACGTGGGACAATTTGCATATCAAAATAAATAGGAAAACATGAGTCCATATTGATCTAAATAAATGAATAAACTGCAAAGTTTCAGTAGGAATGGTGCATTTATATAGTATCAAAATACCTCCTCCACATGATATTTATTAAATATACAAGAAAATTAGTAACATCATAACAGAAAGGACTGACTGAAAGAACGTTGATCAGGAAAACAAAATTAACATCAGTAATGGGACAAATCAATATCACGTGTTGAGAAAAACATAGCACCAATTCTGTGATATTCTGCCAAAGATTCATACCTAAATATAATTATGTAAACATTAAGAAAAATTAAGCATTCTATGAAGGAAGAGGCCTATTGTCAAAACCATCAAGATCAGGAATGCTGAAGAAAGACTGAGAAATTCTTCCAGACTGACAAGTAAGCACAAAGTATAATTCTGAACTGGATTCTGTGAGGAAAACCAGAGAAACCCAAACAAGGACAATTGGTGAAATGAGAATGGGGACAAAAGGCATAACTGGAATGGAGTTAACTGGTGAAATGCAGTCTGAGGTGAGTGGGGTCTGAGGATTAGATGGTTATAATGCACCAATGTTCACTTCCTGATTTTGATGATTATTTTGCAGTGAAGAACAAGAATGTCTTTGTTTGAAGGAAATAAACACAAGTATTGTATGTGATTGAGCATTATTTCAATAACTTACTCTCAAACAGTTCAGTAAAATAAATTCTTTGTATTATACTTTTCACCTTTCTATAAAGTTAAGATTGTTTCAAAATATATAAAAGCATATTAACATATTATCATAAATAAAATAAGAATTTATAAAATTGTATATTAATTTATTAATAGCTTAGTTGTACAAGATTAATTCCTAAAGTTTCTGGATAGCTGGATGTGCTCAGGCACCCGTTGTCCTAATGCTGTAAAATATTACAAAATTTACACCTTATCTGAGATCCTCCTGAATGTCATGACTATTTAAATGAAATTACAATTGTTATTATTCATTTACACCAATGATGATTATAACAGCAAAAATAACAGGTCTAGAAATATGTAGTTCCTGTATCAACAGGGTTTAAAAATATTTAATTTTCAACCCTAACAATCACCAAAATTGAATGATAATTCAAGAAGCAAGGCTCAAGCTCACGAAAAGAAAATGTAGAGAAGTAAATACTCCAATAAACTAATTTATGGAAATGTGGCAAGAGAAACATGCACAAAAATAACATGATTCTGTTATGTCTAAATAATGTTTCTGAAGAGAATATTTCATCATTTTACCTTAACAGTTTTCATAATTTTAAAGGCAAACTGTGGTAGGTATTTGTTGCATTTAAAGTGAGAAAATACATGACAGCTTGTATTTTGGGAATATCTTGGAAAATAAAGAGACTGAATCTTACAACACCAGACAGCATATATAAAAAGTTTCACTGTAAAGAATAGACTATAGGAGTATATATCTATGGAGGAAAATTTCCCCTAAATACAAATAATTTTTTATTTATATTGCAAAATTGACCCTAAATCCAACACCAAAGAATTATCATACAAAACTATTTTGTATTTGTTTGCCGTTGTATTTGTTTCTACAAAGTCTCCAGAATTGTAAGTTGTTCATTTATGAAACTGCCCAAGGATCTGACTGTGACTTTTTCCACCTTTTGTAATTTCTTCCCTTTTCATATAATCTACCCAACAAAACAATATTGTTTAAATACAAACGCAGAGCAGAAATTTATTCAGTAAGTTTTGAAATATCAAAAATATTCACATGGTCCTCAACTGGTGGTCAGAATTTTTAAAATTCCCACTTTCTGAAAAATAACCAGATAGGGTCAAAACTACCAACAACGGCCAAAGCCAAAATCAGAAGTACACACATTTTAATATCCTACATGTCAATTAAATATATACCAATTTCCAATCAAGATAGTCAGAACCATGAAATGAACCTTTTTCTTACATACTGAAAACGACCTAGAGTTGCTCATTTTCATTTAGCTGTAAGAGACTGACATATTGTTATAAATTTAGGAAACATACCATCTCTAATTGTTAACAAAGTGACAGCAACTTGACAAGTGAAAAGTTATTTCAGCCTTGAATTCACTGACAAGAAAGCCAACATATCCCACTGCTCTCCCCACAGCACAAGTGGATGGTTTTTATGTTTACTGCAAGATTAATGCCCCTTCAATTGCTCAGTGATGACGGCTATAAGGCTTTTGAGTGAATAATGGTGTGAGCATTTACTAAGGGATGGAAGAATGTGTATTTCAGCTACTGCTTTCTAAAATAACCAATGCTATTTAAGTGTTTATTGTTACAAAGATAAAATAATATGCGATACAGCTTTGTAAATTATACATGACAGGTTTCATGAGCAAATTATAATCAAATGGGTGAATTTTATAGCTATTCAGGAAGTACCTCAAAAGACTATAAAATATAATCAAGAATGTTTACCCATTGAGAAAAAGACATTTCCAAATGAGGTTCTTTCTAATGGAGATCAAAGTCCACGCTAGTGCTTGGGACTTGGGCCTGCAAGCTTGTAGACGTCCAGTCCCTGGACCTACTGAGAACCCTGACAGCTCTGCAGCCTTGGCAAAAGCAGCTGAATCACGTAACATAGTGCCTATATTCTAACTCTGTCAAGGGTCCTATTAGCTGTTCAGACATATGGTGGCATGTTTCTATCATTTAACTTTTAGTTATTCTATTTAAGTCATCAAAGAGTAAGTAAGGGGTCCCTGGATTCCAGGAACACTACAAGGCTAAATTAGAAGAGCTGACTTCCGGATTATTCTTCAAAAGGTGATATTACATGGAACCTATCTCACTAAAATTATTTCTGAATATGATAACATTGAAGGAAACTATGTCATTCTGATAAACTATATGACACACGGCCATAGAACAGAATCAACCATCATAGATTTTTATCACAATGAGATTTAGGAAAAAAGGGATTGTGCAGATGAACCATACTAAAGTCAAAGTCATGCTTTTTGGCAGATATTTTGAAGTGTTGCCTTGTTTTCAGTGCTGGATCAACATAGCTGTGATTTCACTCAGTTATGAAGGAGCATATTTTGCAACTAATTAATGAAAGTTTAATGTTCAAATGGTGTTTTACAGAGAATTTTTGTTTGAAATTCAATGAATAAATTGGACACTTGCTTACACTATCCTAATAGTTATTCAGGTTCAATTATTGGGCTCATACCATATGGTATAGATTGGGAGTTCTTTGATCTCTCAATTAATCCTGTGTATGAAGAGCTGCTTCTTATCTGAAAGTATGGGTACTCACTTTACTTCCTGGTAACGGGGGTCTGGATCATGAAAGCACATATTATTACTACCCCCTTAATTTTCATAGGAAGATGTATAGACCTGGCCTCAACCCAGATCAATGCAAAATACTTAACCAATCACATAGGTTTGCTTTAATCTGTGTACTTATTAGGGATCCCAACCCCAAACTGACGGTTAATACCTTTTGAAATGTGGCCCCAAAAAAGCAGTAATTATGAAGAATTGGCTGACATATTACAATCCCATCCATCCCTCTGCATAATCTATACACGATCCTCTGATTAGCCAGAGGATCATAGAACTGGGTACCAGGACAGTTTTAGGTTATCTGTCGAGATCTGGTGTTACTAAATTGTGTTTGGTATAATTTATAATTCCCATGTTACACTTATGACTTTATAAACAATACCCTATAAAATTGAATAGATAAATATGCCTATGAACCTCAGAATAATCTTTAATATATGAGGATGCCTTTATCAGAGGAATAATGGCACAATCCTTTCTCCCCAAAGTTTTAGTCTCAAGAATAGTTATGGCTTTTTGAAAACCTTATTTTTTTAAATGGACATTTGGAACTGTGTCATAGGTCTGCTCTTTCTCATGTCCAAGTCTGTTATGAGATTTAGAACATCATCTATATGTCTAGGAAAAGCCTACAAGGGCTTTCTAACTTCACTTCTAAGGCTGACTTACCACATGCATTTTCTTGTTCTACCATTGTACTATATTAAGGAGCACTCCTCTTGAAACTATCATCTATCCCTCTGAAGCAAGGTTATGATGGTCACAAACATATAAATATTGTACCACCAATCTTTTACAAATATATATATAATAAACAAATGAGGTGATCTATAAGATGTCAAGAAATAGCCAAATGAATCAGTTATCTGCAATAAATTCAAGAAAGTGATATCATGAGAGAACCCATGAAAAGCTTCACTTGGTGAACTCTATCTTAAAGGAAGAAATAAACAAAGAAATGGAGGGAATGAGAGAAAAAGGACAGAGTGATTGAGGAAGTAATTTATCTTCTATTTCAGGTAAATTCTTTTTATTAAGATAGTTAGCCCATAATAAAACTGAATAAAAGTATCTCCTTAGTTGGAAAAAGAAGATATATAATTTAAACTTACACAAATATATATAACTATACACACACACACATCACAACACTAGCCAAACACAGACATTTATTTTCATAATGCAAGAAATAAATTTACATGACATTGCTCAACATCTCCCAGACTCTCTGTATAAAACACTGTGTTTAGCACTTGAAGGCCCCAAGAACCAACCCTCAAAAATCTTACAAAATAAATGGCAGAGGGAAGTGTACTTTGCCCAATGGATAGGGCGTCCACCTCCACATGGGAGGTCTGCGGTTCAAACCCAGGGCCTCCTTGACCCATGTGGAGCTGGCCCATGCGCAATGCTGATGCACAAGGAGTGCTGTGCTATGCAGGGGTGTCCCCCACATAAGGGACACCCACGTGCAAGGAGTACACCCCGTTAAGGAGAGCCACCAGCATGAAAGAAAGTGCAGCCTGCCCAAGAATGGCGCCGCACACACGAAGAGCTGACATAACAAGATGACTCAACAAAAAGAAACACAGATTCCCGGTACCACTGATAAGGATAGAAGTGGTCACAGAAGAACACACAGTGAATGGACACAGGGAGCAGACAACTGGGGAACGGGGGGGAAGGGGAGAGAAATAAATTTAAAAAAAACAACAACAAAATAAGTGGCAGAGACAGGGATGTGAACAGAAGGAAACGTGAAATAATCAATGCATAACCAAATCTATAAGGGAATAATGAGGGGTGAGTAATGAAATTTTCCTGTAGAGATCAGGGAAACTAGGCCTAAGAACATGAATATAATTTTGACAGATAAGGAATGTTGATATAGGGTCTTCAAGGCAAAGGAAGGATAAGCTCAAAGGTAGAGAGAAGATAAAATAGATGGTGCTTTCAGGGTGATGTGTGGCCACTCCTTGGGGTGCATCTGCTTGGGAGTGGGGCTAAGAGGACAGTGTAGCAAAGGGCATTGGAACATGAGGCAGAAATCACCGGCCAAGAGAAACCACAAGAACCTGGAAGGAGTATGGAATTCATTTGTAGGCAGTGTGGACCCACTGGAGAGTTTTGCACCAAGAAATTAAAAGGAAAATGTTTTATCTTTTAAAATGAGATCACTGTCAAGAGTGTAGTGGATGGGGGCGGGGAAGCAAGAGCAGTTAGAAGGTTGTTATCCTGTTTGGATATGAGTCAACAGAAGAGAATGGAAGAGATGAGTTAGACACACACTGGTGAGTCATTCTACAGGCCTTAGTGAACGCTGGTTTTCCTTAAGGAAAAACAGCATGGGAAAGGAAAGTCTCAATTTTCTACTCTTTTGGTGCCTTGGTGACCAGTGGTAGGTTGGCAGGGATGGTGTTATGTAACATAAGTTAGGGACAGTTCAAGATCTGTAATATAGTTTTGAATATCATTTATATGAAAATGATAGAGATGCGAGGCTGGATGAGATGACCCAGGTTGGAATTTACAGTAAAGAGAGTATGAAATATAATTATATTTAAGATATTTCATACGATGAAATAATTTCCCTTAGTAACTAATTTGGTGCATATAGATTTTATGCATATATCATGTGGAATGCTTTTATATGCTTCAAACTGTACCAATCAATTGACAAATGCTCCAAGCATATTTTCACAGAATAATACAAGATACACAGTTTTTACAAGTTGTACATTTTAAACATGTAGAAAAATATGTGTGAAGTAATATTTAGCTTATAAGGAGGAGAATGTGAGAACACAAAATAACCTTCAGGATAGACGCTGTAGTAAAACAAAATAAATATGAGAAATAAACCTCTAGGGGAATTATGTCAATATGCAATATAAAATAAGTCAGATTGTAACTTAGCCAGAAAAAAAATCTAACATTATCATGGAATATTGAATGAACTGTTTTTTAAGCATCGTAATAGGAGAAAGAATCTATTTTTAACTTATGCTTCAAACCATATAATCATCTAAAGGAACTGTCAATGGTCCAAACACTTTGATTTAGAGTACCTATAATAATATTTCCATTCATGTACTAACCAGATGTGAAGCATCTGAAAGAAGATTTTAAAAGGCCAGTCTAGTTAATACAGGAGTGCAATATTAAGAGAAACATCACTAATTAACTTCAATTGAACAAAGTTCAAAGCAAAAACCATATTAGGAAATCAGAGTTAGGCAAAACAAACAGAAGACCTGAGTACTTTTTTTCATGTATTTCTGGAATCCAGTAATAGTATGCCATACACAAAAAATGCATTCTTCATGTTCTATAGGCTTGGGGATTGATCCAGCATTTAAAGTAAATGGCCTACATACCCACACACATATTTTCAAGTCTCTAAGATGAGTACACATATTTTACATATATGGTGTCTTCCATATTTGGAGTGTTATGAAGATTAAATGATTTAGAGCATGTACAACTTGCAGACCTGAATTTAGCATGTAGCAAAAACTTAATAATTTTACTATTATTCTTACTACTACACAATAAAAATATATTCTATATTCCTTATGATAACTAGTGAGAAACTTTCTTCTATTTTCAGTCTAATGAACATTTCAGTTGGTTAAATGACCTCCCTGTAGCAGCCAGTATACACACTCAGACACCTAGGTGCTCATATGCACACATACTCTTCCAAAAAATTTGTGCAAATAACAGTACCACATCTGAGGAGAGACTGTGTTTTTCAATCACTGAAGTTTCATATGGTTTTATACAGTGACAGCATAAACCCAGACCTGTGTCTTCTGGCAAGTTGAAGCCCAGTGCATTAATTCTGCCCTAAATTAATTAGTTCATTCTTTCATTTAGCAATCATTTACTAAACATCTATTTTATGCAATCACCTGTACCCCTTACAGGAGAGGATAATGAGAGAAAAGACAAAGACTTAGGAAGGCAATGGGAGAGGGGAACTGAGGTAGATCTCTATGACAGGCACTGGTCTTTTAGCATTACCCACAAATTCCAATAAGAACTCTCATTCTTACAGATGCATTAGTAGCATCAGAGAGGTTAAACAACTTGACCCTGTTTTAATAAATGGGTGTTGCTGCTGTACATCTCTCTGTACACTACAGGAAAAGAAAGAAGGCAGGGCCCCTAAGAAACTAAGAGGGAGAAAGGTCACGGATTAAAAATGATAAAGGGATGATTACACAAGCTTTATTAATGAGGATTTTGAGGTTTGTTTGAAGACTAGAAAAAAAAATCTGATATTGTTGAAAACGGAAAAATGTTATTTTCATGTTTTGTTTTTTTTTTACAATATAAATGTATATATTAATATAGAGAATTTTTAAAATATGGAAAAGTAGGGAAAACAAGCCTTTGTTCCACCTCCTAAATATAGCCATGGACAGTCACTGGGTTCAGGCAATTAAACTGGGAGAAAGTAATGGAGACCCTATTCTTTAACAGTCTGAGGAATTCTAGTGACCTTGAGTGCCAGGTTAACAAATTGTGAGATATATGCAGACATATTTGGATGGTCAGGTATTCACTGAGACTCAATTTTGTAAAGGTTCTGTTTAGAAATAAAGCTAATCCTGAGATATAAAGTCATTAAATATCCAACAAGTAATCATTTCTTTTGACCTGTTGAAGTAATTATTGTAGAGGCTCCCAAGAATATATGAAGTACAATGAGGTCTACAGGCTTCCTAATACACTAACATATTTGTGTTTTTATACTTTTTCTATCATTCTTACAGATTTTGGTGTGGGAAGAATGAACTATAGCATGCCCTCAATCAACCATCTTTATGCCTCTGAAAAGAAAACATGACAACTACAGAAAATCTAATTCCTTAGGTACATTTGTCATTGTCCCCTCAAACATTGGCTTTAAATTTGCTAACTCTTACTACTTAGAAAGAGTAACTATTTTCTCTTATTATGATATTTTAAATTCTCAGAATAGGCCAGGTATCCCCTCAAATTTAAGACTCAAAGAGAGAAAGAACAAACAAAACTCTTATTTACAGATTAACTAAACCCTTAGCCTTGGCAAGCTGAGGGTTAATGTAAACGACGTTATTATGTTTACCTTGAGGGACATTTTAATTTCAACCCATGTGTATTTCTCTTGATGTTAAAATCCTAAATCTAAACTTCTCTGAGGAATACCGGCTTTGAATGGCAGAAGTGTTGTAAACTTTGTTGCCATCTGGTTTCTTATCATTTTCCTTTGGACACTTCCCAAAACTGGGGTTTATTTCTATTCTAGACACAACTTAGAATGCAGGTTCCTGTACTAAGGCAGGGAGAATGAGGTGGCCAATGAAATCTGAAGTAAGGGGAAAGAATGCCTTGTCCCATTTCTACAGAGAGAAAGTCTATGCATGCTGGGGAAGCACTTGAGCAGAGTACAGATGAGCTAAAAGTTAGCAACAAATAATGACACTTAAGAATGCCACAGGTCAAGGCTCATGCTGGACTTTTTATTGCCACCTTCAGGGCAGCATGGGGATACAGAAATGGGACAAGGCAGATGCAGATCTGTGAAGACATCTTCATTTCTCCGATGTGGAACAGGGACAGATGGGTGAAAGGAATGTTTCTCTGCTGATCTGGAAAGAGCATTCAACCCTATGGGAAAACATCTGGGCTATAACATTGTTTTTGCAGAATAGAGGGAGAGAATTTCACCCTGCTTAAGACTTCTGTCATTTTTATGCTACTCTGTCACTGAGAAAGATAAAAATTAATCTGAACATCTCTACAGTGAAATGTAGACTAAAGGCATTTTGTGCTTACATATCCAGTTTTCTAGGCTGCATTCACCTTACTAAGTCCAGAACATCTTTCACAACAAATGTGGGGCCATGTTCAGTTATTCATTATGGATCAAAGTTGAAACTGTATCACAAAACACCCAAAATAAACTTAGCCATGAATGTTTCCCTAACAGTCTGTGGCTGTGTGATACACACTAACAACAAAATCTGTGGCCAATCTCATCCATGATTCAGACTGCGTGAAAGATTTTTCAAGGTCATCAAAATAAACTGTTACAAGCAGTATTTAGCCAGCAAAGGTGAAATATATGTGAGTATGCATATGTGTGCACATGCATATATTTTATATCTCTTTATAACTGTTGGGATAATTGTGCATTTAATATTAATATAATCATGCACTTCCTATCCAAAGTATATAACTTTCATATATACAAAGATTTGCTCTATTTGAGGCCACTTCCACTATATATTTAATCACATGGACTGATTTTGGATTAGAATGCTGAAATTCATCATTTTTGATGATAACAAAAGATGAGTCCAAGTTGAAGAAATCCAAACCAAAAAGCATCTGGATCAGTAAGGACACAGAAGGTGACAAACCTGGGTATGTCCCTGACTTCACAAATGAATTAGGAAGATAGGCCACTAAAGGGTCCCAAGTGGGACTTCATTATCTTCATTTGTATATACACCTTTAAATTCTTCCATTAAAGACAACATGATATTAATAGTTTTACACCAACAAAGCCATAGCTGACCTTGGTGGTTAGTAGGAAAAGTGGTTTGTGGGGTAGAGCACTGGAGAGCTAGTGAAATGAAGAGGGCACATCGAGGAGCAGGGCCATGGAGGGAGGAAAGGAAACAGAGTAAGTCCTTTCGCTGTGTTAGCTGAGGTACAGCGGACCTAATCGTGGCCATGATGAGCCATTTGGCTTTTAAAGTATGCAGTGATGTCACCTGAAAGGGTGTACCTTTATGTCACTCAGTGACCTTGGGAGGAAGGGTCATTATTAATGAGAGAGGACTACTACAGCCAAGCAAGAACTGAATAAATTCTGGGGTTTGTTATTAGAATCAAGCTATTACCCACTGTATTTTGTTTTATTTTAAAAATTTATTTCAGAATTAAAATCTTTTTTCCCAAATGTAAAGATCATTTTTCTCATTTCTAAAGATATATGTAAATATAAAGCTTTGTATTTATAAATATATTTATGTAATGATACATAAATCCACATATAGATTTATAAATCAATAGATCTACATATTTATATATATGTATTGAGACAATACAGAAAGACACATAAAGTAAAAAATCATGTATCCCTTTAGTCATACTTACTATTATTTCTTGTTACTTTTACGTTACCACTTTAAATTTAGAGAAAACATTAGAGTTTATTAAGCATGGTTCCTCAAAAAATAAATTATTATTTCTGCTACAATAAGGAAGTGCACTTTCCTCTCTTCTCCCAATCTAGAAATACTGGTTGAAGTCCTCAGGATGATTTTAAAAATAAGACAAAGGGCCTCGGGAAGCGGACTTGGCCCAATGGATAGGGTGTCCGTCTACCCATGGGAGGTCCGCAGTTCAAACCCTGGGCCTCCTTGACCCGTGTGGAGCTGGCCCATGCTCAGTGCTCATGTGTGCAAGGAGTGCCCTGCCATGCAGGGGTGCCCCCCACGTAAGGGAGCCCTACGCTCAAGGAGTGCGCCCCGTAAGGAGAGCTGCCCAGCGTGAAAGAAAAGTGCAGCCTCCCCAGGAATGGCGCTGCACACACGGAGAACAGACATAGCAAGATGATGCAACAAAAAGGGACACAGATTGCTGTGCCGCTGACAACAACAGAAGCGGACAAAGAACACGCAGCAAATGGACACAGAGAACAGACAACTGGGGGGGGGGGGGAGAGGAGGGGAGAGAAATAAATAAAAAAATAAATAAATCTTAAAAAAAAAAGACAGAGGGGCCTCTCTTGCCTACTGAAATTTGACTCTTTTGAACTTTAAATATTGACTGCTCAGCATTTTCCCAAGATGAGTAATTAGTTATTTTCTTATGCAAATGAAGACAACTAAACATGCCTTATTTTCTTCCTTGTCACTTCTCACCATTTTCTTTTTTCATTCAGTCTTGCCACCTGGAAATAAATGTGAGCTAAATCACCTATACTGTCTCTCTACTGAGATTTCATTCCCAAGCAGCAGCAAAGTCTTCCCTTCTTCCTTTGCAAGGCATGGTACCCTCAGGCCAGGTGAGTCTCTTAGACTCCACATTCTAACCTGAGGCTTTCCATCTGGCAATGTACAAGGAATATAAACAGCCTGTGTCTCCTGGCCAGTTCTAATGTCAGCCCAGAAAAGGTCTTTTAAACTGTCAGATTTTCATCTCTCCAAAGGGAGAGAGGAAAACAGTTTTGATGGCAGGCCCATGAAGCCTGGGCATTTGCAAATCAGTTGGTATGATCTATTGCACAAACCTTTTGACTAAGCCAAAAAAAAAAAAAAAAAGCACATCATTTTATTTTTACTCTCACCACTGATCATTTATTTTAGAGAGCTCAAAATAATTTCCTTAGCAAATGACACTTTCTTATCTTACATGTAGGCATTACTTTGCTTACATTTAATGGTGAACTGAAAGAAAATGGCAGATTGCCACACAATGGTCCTTGGGGTTTAAGATACTTAAAATATTAAAATCCCTTCAGGGACAATATACACTTATCAGAATTTATCATCAATGAATTCACTAAATACCAAAAGCTCAAGATACATATTTAGCAATATTAGTAATAATAGTCATATATCAGAATGCAAGGCCCCAGTTTACATAAAATCTAATAAAGTTTTTTCTGTTTTCCACTAGTTTTAAGCCAAATTGTTTTTATTCTCATTGAGGTGATGTAATTAATGACTAATTAATTCTCCCTAAAAGAAAGGAAAAATTAAGAAATGAGGGAAAATATTTAATAATCCAAATGTTCTTCATCACTTACAACTAAATTTTTCTTAATGCAATACTTTACCACTTTAAATATTTTTTAGGGGCTATGCTTAGTGAAAAATAGAGTTTTTAGAAGATATACTACAGAATAGATAATTCAGAAAGAATCTTTATATGGGTTGGTATATTTAATACCATAATCTATCATTCAAAGAAGGTCTGTACTTGCCCAAATTTCTTGTTATTTTATTTGAATAGAGAAAATAGAAGCTATCATCCTTATATCATCTTTATGAATTTTCCCATGATGAGGGCAATAAGATAATTTGCAATTTTCAAGGACAAGAAGACTAACATATTCACTCTGTTTCAGCACACAGGCTATGCTAGAAATAGTTCCAAAGCCCAAGTCAAAGTTCCATTTTGAGAATGTACTACAACATGGGCCAGAAAAGAAATCCATCTATTGCATTTTACACTGACACCCTTGCTGCCTGCTTGAACCAATACAGTTTAACTATCTCAGCTTTAATTTACAAGTCTCGTAAGAAGCCAGCTTTAAAGAAGACCATATTGACTCTCAGAATCCATTTCCAATGTAAATGTGTAGCTTCACTAGGCATTTCTATCTACCTAGAGCAATTAACATTAATTTGTAGAAGAGTCTTTATTGACAACCTTTCTGTATCTCTCACAAAGTAATAGTGTATTGATTTCATTCCCACTGGCCTCAGTTGATAACGTGAGCAGGAAATGCTTACGAAATTCTACGTGCAGTGAGCATGCAAGAAAGCAAGATGTCAAGGTAGATGTAGACCCAAAACTGATGCTACTTCTCTTTTCAAAAAGGGAAGGGTTTTGTTTTAAGCATGCCTCAGTTTGCATAACCTTAAAAGTAAAGAGTCACCATTCTGCTTCTTTTTAATTAATTACAGAGTGAATAGACTTTGTAATCTCTTATCCATTAAATTATAATTTATCACATACATAAACGAAATTAAAAAGGTGAGATCATGAATTTTAAAAATCTAAACAAAGCATGACAAGATCAAATTATATATTTCTAGATAAAGTTTAAAACTTTGATAATGACAAGATCAAATGAAAAATATAGTATGGGAAACAACAAATGAACTTGGTAATTTAGTCAGGAACAATTTCAGTGGATCATCATCAATACTCATTTTTTTTCTTTTTTAGGTATATACCCTGCTTCAATGCCATGGAAGCTCTTATATTAAGAATAATCAACATATAAATAAATAGAACATTAATTCAACTTTTGTAGAAGCACCCTCAAACCACTGAATAATAACCTTCAATGATGACTTTAAGATAAGCACTTCTTTCTCAAACTGATACATGCTGTGCTTCACAAAGACCATAAAATGTTCTTTATAGCAGGGAATTCCAGTTCTTAGAAGGAATTCTCTATTGGTAAATGAGCCCGTCTTTTCAGTTTACTGTTGATAAGCTTGATTGAGTTGATAAATTCTTCATGAGTTCTTTGGCCCAAGTGCAAATAAAGATGTCAAAGTTTTCCTTCCTTTTATACTCTACAGTCATGGTGATACACGGATTCAAATATGAAGAATATATTACTTTTAGGGAGTCTTTAGGAAAGAGTGCTTGGCATTTTTTAGCCCAGGGATGGAAGGCAGTGTTGGTGCTGTTGTAAATGATACGGGTGAAAGTTGAGAAGTCTAAATACATTTTGTTTTATGATCTAAACACTTCCAATACATACTTCTAAATACTTCCATCTTGCCCAAGCTAGTTGGTTAACAAAACTACAATTGCTTTAAAGGGACTCTATTTTTAAAAATTGCATAATCATGTCACCAGAATGGTACTGATAAACCCAGAAGAGTTTTAGAGAAAAAAATAGCACAACTGCCCAAAGGACCTATCATTTAACCACAAAATCATAAATAACCTATACCAATGGGAATTGCAGTTAGATGAAAAGTGGTAATTTATACATTTGAAGCAAGAGTAAATTCAAGATGGAGGTACATATGTGAACTAATGACAGTGGCAGAGAGCTCCTGGTTTTCTAAATCTCAATTAATAGCAGAATTTTCGTATAAGTTAGAGGCCTACCAAATTGTTCCATGGTGCAAAATATTAAGGGTGTATGGACTGGGCTATGAATTACCATTCTTCAGTTAACTAAGTTTATAAAAGTTGTAAACTAAATCCAAATTCTAAAAATTTTACTATTATATTGTTCTTTGCAATTTTTGGTGCAATTTTCTAAAATTAAATATGTTTCTAAAACTTTCTCCCAGTCTGTGACTTATCTTTTCATTCTCTTAACAGTATTTTTTGAAGAGAAGTATTTAATTTTGATGATTTCCAAGTTAGTATTCTTTTTTTTTCTTTTATGGATTGTGGTTTTGGGCTTGTATCTAGAAATCTTTGCCTCATCCTGGTCACAAAGATTTTCTCCTAAGCTTTCTTCCAGAATTTTTTATAGTTTTAGGTTTCATGTTTATGTCTATGTTATATTTTGGGTTAGTTTTATATCTGGTGTAAGGTAGGGGTCAAATTTTCTTTTTTAAAATTTTGTACATGGAAGTCCAGCTTTTCTAGCACTATGCCTTGAAAAGACAGGCGAATGGATAAACAAATTCATGCAAAGGAATACTACTTGGCAATAAAAGTGATCTATCGATACATGCAACAAGATGCTTAACTTTAAAAATAATTATGCTTAGCGAAAGAAGGCAATCAAACAAGCAAAAAAGAGTATACACTGTATGATCCCATTTATATAAAATTCTAGGAAATGTAATCTAATCTACAGTGACAGATACAATATCAATGTTTGCCTTGGGAGTATTTTAGGGTTTGTGTGTAGGGGCAGCTGTGGGCAAGATGGAGGATTAAAATTAAAGTGAGGGTTTCACAGGAATATATATCTGTCCATCTAGCCACATAAGTACACATACATATGTGAAACCTACCAAACTGTAGTCTTTAAATAGGTGAAGCTTATCATACATCATTTATACCTCAATAAAGCTGTAAATATATATATATATATACACACACACACACACAAATATAAATATTCTACCCAATTTTTCCTTAAATGAAAAGTTAACATTCACAATCAAGTCATGACACATTGGTTTTAAATAGACAGAAATCTCTTAAAAATTTTGCTTATCCAAATGAGTATATAGGTGTGTTTGATATGTTCATATGTTTGCTACTTTGGAGGAGAACCTGAAGTAGTGTTAAAAAAAGATCTAAACAACCTAAACGATATAACAATGTAGTATCCACTTAAGCACGTATTTATTTTCCCTGTACTTTAGGCACTCTATAATTTAGCAACTGTTCAAAATATCTTTGGGAAAATTCTCCTCTAAAATTATGATGGATTCTTCACTCCAAAATGCACTCAAATGAAAGTAATTATGAATGTAGCTATAAAGACAGAAATAAAATTTTGATACAGTAGTAGTAAAGTCTGCTCTTCACTAGTACAGTTTCAGGCTAAACAAAGTGGCTTTGAGTGCAAGAAATCACCATGCAAGGACATGGAAGATGTCGGGGAAGGGTTGGGGCCAGGAGCCCTGAGAGCTTGCATTGCCAGATTTGACAGTTCTTCACACAATGACTATTTATCCTGTGGTCAAGGCCTTACTATGATCATCTAACCCCTATTTTCATAAGTGAAACTTTCTTAGAATAGTAATTTCTTGTATCACTGCTTTCCCATGGGAGCCACATTTGGTTGCTTAAGTAATAAACTATTAATTCACCAGCCATAAAAAGGGTGAGATTCATTTTCTCATCAAATATTAAGTGCAGATCATTGCATTAGATTTGAGTTTGAAATGCAATTCCTAAGCATGGGTAGTGTTCCAGGAAACACTTCCCTCCCATATTTTTTTCCTCTTGTCACTTTATATTTTATTTTAAATCTACATAGCCACAGTATAGAAAGAACAAATCAATTCCTTTTTTTTTTTTTTTAACGTTGGGGATACCATGCTTGACATAACAAAAATTCTATCAACAAAAGTACATTACTCTGTTTAGTCATGGAGAAGGAGGAGAAAAGAAAAGAAAAAAGTACAACAGTACATTTAGTTTTTACCATTAACTTTTATTTTAAACTGTTAAACACATCCTAAAATGTTTTACTTTTCTGGTTAATTATTCTGTATGATTTCTGAAGTGCATATTATAAATAATTGGGGACAGGCTGCTCATAACAGTTTCATCACTAAAAGTATTAATAACAAAAACATTCCTCTTGATGGTATATTAGAGGAACAGAAAGTCTCATTTGAAGTGCTATTTCTATATAGAGAGAAAACAAGAACTTTATGAGACTTCAGATACCTCCGGAGTGGTTTTGAAGGATTATGGATCACATATGTGAAGGTTATAAACCAGGACTCCCACGTAAACTGGGGCAGAATAAAATCACCAGTAGAACAAGAACTGAAAATACTTCCTCTGAAAAGAAGTATACTGAATGTGAAATGGATATAATAAGTTTCATTTATAGACCATTGCATTCTCTTTGGAGAGACATTTTTTTTAAGCAACTGTTACAAACATATGAAGAAAATTGTTAAGCGGGAGAACTGCTTGCTCTAGGGTTTCAGTGTATTTTTACTTCAAAAAGGAAACCAGTAAAATGATCACTGTTTAAGAATCTGTAGGAATAACTGTGTCTCCCTTCTTTTCCTCACTCCTGTTCCTAAGAGACAAAGAGATTGACAGGTTTGGAAGTCACATTCCTTATCCTGCTGTTTGAACTATAAGAAAAGCTGCCTGTCAAGCCCTGCTATTCTGGGCATATGCCCACTGCAGAGAGTTCCGTGAGGGACAGAGCTTGGCCTTAATGCTGAGCTCATTATAGACATATTTCTGTTTCTGAATAAACAAGATGTGAAGGAACAGATATGTAAGTAGATGGCTAGTAACTTAACAAATTATAAGCTCTCTCAGGGTAGGACCTGGATAATTCTCTGTAATCTCTGTAATCATCAGTGCCTAGCACACTGCCTAAAACATGGTGGGTCCTCACCATATATTTGCCAAATGAGAGCCCAATAAACAATCAGAGAGGTGGTGAACTGTCCAGAAATTATAATTTTTGAGAAGGGAGAAGATTTTTAAAATAGTTAGATCTACTTTCTGATGACAATTCCTAAGAAGGTACAACCAATGGACAATTGTTTTGTTCTCATAAAAACGTCTCTATCCTCATTATATCCTTGGGTAGACAGTTGTAGCATCTTAATACTGGTTGCTGCTCCAGTTAAAAATTTCAGTCCTGTGTTTGGATTTTTTCTTGCCCTGAAATGTCCACTGCAAATGTATGTTTTCTATGTCTCTACTCATAAAAACACCATATAATCATTGCTCTCAATTGCCATCTTCTTCACAATGACTTTGTGAAGATGTGACTTCCCCCTTTTCTGAATGACATAATACTATCAGTAGTTTTTCAACAGTTTCATATTGCTGCAAGAAGACTAATAGAAAAAAAATCATTAAAAATGCAGATATGAATTCAGTAGTGCCTCCCTTTTGTCCAGAATTCAATGCTACGCTTCCTTTTCATTCATTCTATTTCTTCAGTCTCAAAAATCATCCCTGAGCGCACAATCCTGTCTCCCTTCCTCACTCAAATATCCCTTAAAACCCAAGTCATGAGTCCCTCTTTCCATTCTCTTCTCATTCCGTGTCCAGTTGAGTTAGGTTCATCTGTGAAAACACTCTGCCTCCCATTGAGCTGAATTCCTTGAGGAATGGGATGGAATCTTAGTCATCACTATTTCCAGCACTTTGCTAGATGCCACAGTAGCTGCTCATATTTTATGAGTGAATGAATGAATTGATGTTTGTTCATGTCCTCTTCTGCTTAGGAATATGAGCCCTTTAAGGTCCAGAAATTTCTAATTCAGTATTGGCTTGGCACACAGTAAGTATTAACAAATGCCTGATCAACGAATGAATGAATCCTACAACTTTTAAGCCATAAGTAACCACAGATTTTTAAAAACACCTACTTTCCAGTTCATTGGACTTACCCAGGTCAGCTAACAGGGAGGTAAGGATCGTCAACCACTATACCAGGGAACTGAGAGAGTCTACAACTGCAAGCAGGAGAATCCCACCCATCAGCCATTTGGGATCTAAGGCCCCTCTCAATTTAGAGGTGGATTGGACATCACCATTCCAGGGTCCTCAGGATGGAGAAATAAAATATGAATTAGAGTGGACTTATGTGTATTCTACTATAGAATTATTGTGGCTCTAGCAATGGAAGAAACTGTATCATTGATGTGGAGACAGTGGCCACAGGAGTTGCTGAGGGCAGGGAGAGGGAAGAAGAAGTGTGGTATGGGGACATTTTCGGAACCTGGAGTTGTCCTGAAGTATATTGCAAGGACAGAGGCAGGATATTATATATCCTGCTATAACCCACTGAATGGACTAGGAGACAGTGAAAACTACAATGTAAACTATAATCCATGCTGTGTAGCAGTGCTCCAAAATGTATGCATAAAATGCAATGAATGTGCCACACTGATGAAAGAGGTTGCCGATGTGGGAGGAGTGGAGCGGGGAGTGGGGAGTGGTGTATATGGGAACCTCATATTTTTTAATGCAACATTCTGTGTGATCTATGTATCTTTAAAAAAATTAAATTAAATTAAAAAAGAAACACAAATGAGAGAATGTACTAGATTGATTCTCAGGTTGAACATTGAGAAGAAAAGGTCAGGACTATAAGTCTGCGTAGATTTGATTTCCTATACAGCTATTAGACACTCCAGATTGTTTTTAATCTGATTATAATCATTGATTCTAATGAATTTTGAATCAAAATCCAAATGAAACCCTGCAGTATAAACGTGAGTTTTCCCTAAGTATGCATATAAGGGCATTACTTACTACAAAATTTAGAAGAAATGTCAGTCTTCTAGGAAATAGCTGTAAATGCTAATCTTTTACATTCTAGGTGCTGTCTACAGTAAATACAGCAATACTTAGTTGCCTCTTTATGAGCTTTTGTTTGTCATTAGCACAGATAAAATACTTCAGATGTGGCAGTTCAAACGTTTACATATTTACCATTGAATAGAAATGTACTCCTCAAATTTATATTCAGAAACACCTATCTGGCCCTGAACAAAACTCATGATGTTTGTTGACCATGCTTTACCATCTCTACTAGAAACCTCCCTTACTACTTCCAAAATTCTTCTTGCCCCAGACCAAAGTACCTCCCTCTCTCACATTTAGCAAGTTCTGTTTTTTTTTAAAGAAGGTACCAGGGAATTAAACCCTGACCTCGTATATGAGAGGCATGTGCTCAACCACTGAGCTACATCTGTACCCTACCAAGTTCATTTTAACCCCTTCATGAGAAACTCCCTACAGGTATTCTCTAACCAGGACTAGGTATCTGATATTTCCTCCCATTACAAGGATTGTTACCTTTTTAAGACTTAAAACTTGCAGAAGAAAAGGCAATGAAAATGGAATTACAGACAACAGGCTGATATTTTGCAGAAGAAAGCTCACCCGATACAATGTCCTCCAAGTTATGTCAGGTGCATAGTTGACTTCTGAGCAGTCTGACATAGTCATGAATTCCAAAAATAGATATTGGCTTACATTTGTAATCTGGTCTGTACCAAGGCATGATGAGTTATGATTGGGGTTTTGATTGGGTCACATCATTAGCATAAAAGGCATGGCAATGGACAGAGTTGAAGGGTTCTTAATGTTGGGTATTTGATGTTGGGTATTTGATGTTGGAGTTTGATGCTGAATCCTTAAGCTGGAGCCCTGGGAAGTAAGCTCACAGAGGAAAGAGAAGCCAGCCAGAGGAAGGAAGGAACCCTGAGCCCAGGAAAAAGCAAGCCCTGGGAAGAAAACAACCTTGAACCCGGACAGAGGAAAGACCCTGGAAGGGAGAAACCCAGGAAGCCTGAACCCTCATAGCCATCAGCAGCCATCTTCCTCCAACAGGTGAAAATAGACTTTGGTGAGGGAAGTAACTTATGCTTTATGGCCTGGTGTCTGTAAGCTCCTACCCCAAAGAAACACTCTTTATAAAAAACCAACCAATTTCTGGTATTTTGCATCAATACCCCTTTGGCTGACTAATACAACTTCCACCCTATTTGAAATTATGGACCTACTAGGACTTGACAGTATAATGGAAATGCCCATAGAGAGGCAGAGAGATGAAGACCTTTATTGACATCTTCTTTAGAAAAGTTCTTTCTCTATAGTGAAGAATCTCTCTGAGATGACTGCCTATGAAAACTGGAGGAAAAACAGAGCCCTCTACATGTCACACCTCTTCCTTTCCGCCTAAGCACCCATGTGCCTGCAATTTCTTTCATCTGTCAGTTTATTCTTAAAGGATGAAAATGAAGAAGAATCACACCATGCAATTCATTTGCTTATTCTCTTTTGATTTGTCAGAACTGAGTAGGCAAATAATAACCTCAAGGAAAGAGACTTTAAATCTCTAAATGCTTGAAAAATTTCTGAAAAGAAATATCTTAAAAATCCCCTCTTCGAAAGCAAATTTGCTTTTCATTTTCATTTAAGGAAGATATTAATTTGTAAAAACACAAAACGATACTAATTAGAAACATTGCAAATTCTAAACTCAAGATAAAAATTGAGGAACTATTAATAGAACGTTTGGATATTTTCTTAAAAACAGTTCCAGATTTGAGGAAACTTCTACAGAGATAGAATATTTTAATGTCTTCATGATTTCATGATGTTTTACATTTAAAAAAAATGATTATATCAAATACGCTTTTCAGAAGAAAAAACTTTCCTGTTCCTTTATTTTATCCAGCCTCCCTGCTAAAATTGCTAATTTTATTAATGCTTACATCTTTAAATGGATCAGTTTTGAGAAGGAAAGGATGGCAATTCCCAAGTAAATGAGTGTTGATGATAAATCTTGAGAAAACAAATTCTAGAGAGTAAGCATTGAGAGATGCTTGTTCTCAGCACTAAAAAAATACATCAATTACTTTTCTCACCTTCACAACAAGTCTTTTGCATTTATTTATTTAGGTCAGAAAACTTGCTCATGTGAGTAAGGATCAAAAGATCTATTTTTTTAAAATTTGTTAATTGTTTATTCCCTCTTTGATAAGTAATGATGTTCCAATCTAAAAACACTGTTTTAAACTGGTAGAAACCATTTTTTAAAAATCAATCCAGAAACAAGTATAAAAGAGAATAAAATTGGTTTCATGATACAGGCTCACTCAGGAAGCCATGTATTTCTCCATCACCATGAGTTATGATGCTTTCATACATGGACTGGAAGCTCCCTCCAGCAGAGACCTTGTGAAGCTTTAGAACAAGGAAAAGGGCCCCGGCAGAGCAAGGGTTTTCTAGGCAGTGGCTCTGAAGCGATCCTGGAGCACTTCACAGGCACCCTGCGAGCGGTCCCTGGGGTGGTTGAGCTCGGTGGAAGAACTCCCAGCCCATGCTCTCTGTTCCTTCTTCAACCGAAGCATCCTCATCTTCACTCTTTAAACATATACAACCCCCGCAGACGGCATACTTCCAGAGTCACTGGTTTGTAGTAACAGCAGCTTCCCACTTCGTAAAATCATCATCCATACAACACACACCTTTACTGCACCAAATAAGGCCTTCCATACACGTGAAGATAAAGGCGAACTCTCATGCTGCCGGCAGGCCAAATTTTCTTTATTTGCAAAACACTCCATGTGCAATTATTTGAATCATTTATTACAATGTTCCCTGGTTATTTTATAAAAATAAGCAAAAAAGTAAGAAAGAGGCACAGATGCCAATGATTTTTTAAAAAGTAAGGTCAACATCGTTAATGTAATTAAGCTGATTGAAAAATGAGGTGCGTTCTAAGAGTGAATTATTGGCTCTGAATGATTTTTTTAGAAACATAATTAAAGAATATATTTTTTTAAATGCTGGAAATACCTTATTCAAAATGAGGTTTAAAAAGAAGATAAAATCAGATATTTTATAGTATTTTTTAGAGATCCAATAAAGTCAAACTATCTGCCTACATCTGACTATATCTGACTATAGTGTGCATTTTCCAAAGTGTATTATGTACAAACGCAGAGAGTTAAGCATTCACACACACAATTTAAGATTAAAAAAAAGAAAGTAACATTATTTTTCCTTTTTTATTTCCTTCTCATCTTCCTCTTTTTCTTTTTTCAGTCTCCTAAGATATTATGAAGTCTCAGCTTGAATAAAATGGTCAGCCCAGGTAGTTTTGTAGAAAACATCACCCTGTGTCTGCACAGGGTTATTTCTGAAAAGGCCCCCCCGGCAATCAAAAAAGCAACTCTTGTGAGGCAGAAACATCACCGGGGAGGAAGGCTGCCACTATAGAGTTCTGAATGCTCTTACTAGGGAAAGAAAAGGAACAGAACATGCGTCTTCTCCCAAGGCTCTGTAATCCCTTCCTATGTACCAAGGGTCAGAATTTTAAACATGCCTCAGAAGAAAACTCATTCCCTAGCCATAGTCTAGTCTCATTCCTAAACTATGGTGCTGCTATAGACGTTTATTCATAGTTTAGTAACAGTTACAGATATCTCACTTCTGTGACACCCATGACCTAGGGTTTGGTGTGTGTCAAATATTAATCAAGCCCCCTATACTCACTTTAAAAATTAAATTCCTAGCATATATTTTCCTTTTATACAATCTACATACAAATATTTTCTTGATTTATATAAAAAAATCATTATTTTTAATCTGGAAAAAAACCTAAAAAATTAAATATGAGATTGCATTAAAACTGTATTTTTATTGGTTTTCATTCTGTTTAATCTTCTCATAGGAGGTATTAGAAAATAAGTTTTAGTATTACTCCCATAGAAAACCTTTCCGCTAATCAAAAGAAAGAATGTTAATTGATAACATTGAAGATTTGTTTAAGTAAGACTTTTGAATTGGTCTTATTTTTAAAGTGAATAATGAGATTCTTAAGTAGAAAATATCACACCAAAAATTTTTATTTACCCAACACTGAATAATAATAATATAAAGGTCCACGTTAAAACTGCCTAGTTAATTATAAAATTAACCTTAAATATTTAGTCTGTATACATTATAAATCTTTTCTCCTCAATTAGAACGTGAACTCTTTGAGGGTAGGCTCTGCAAATGATTCCTACATTAGACTTTGTGCTTTGCGTGTAATAACCACCCAAGCATCAGGGTGGTAGGTGGGGAAGAGAAAGGAATAAGGAATAGGTGCTATTATTTTTTAGGAGTTGCTACTTTCCAAATACTGTTAATAGGTCCTTTTAATATATTATTGCTTAAATCTCAGAACAATCCAGTCTGGCAGTTATTGTTTTACAGATAAGTGATAGGGAGAGAGAAAAGAAAGAAAGGAATGAAGAAAGAAGTGATTTGGTTCAACTCTGTAATTTATACACGAGGAAACTAAAAGCAGAGAAAATGGCTTGTCTGTGGTTCATGGTATCTCCAGTACCAAAATTGAAGTCCTCTGACTTGCAATCCAGTGCTCTTTCTTCTAGTTCTCACTACAGATCTTAAATGCAAATGTACTCAAAGAAATTTGGAAATTTAAAAGGTAATTTGTCTTTATAACAATTCAGTGTTGTACACAGGAGATATAATGTGAGATTATGAAAACAAAATCATTGAGTCCAGAGGAAAATTATCAATAAAAAGATTCATATTCAGTATTACATTGACAAATGCTTACTGGATAATAATGTAATTGTACATTTAAATTCAAATATATGTATTAGAATATTGAGCCATATTGTGGTCTACCATAATTCTGATAGGAATAGGTAAGAATATTAGGCAAAGATTATTAAAATAAATTGTAAATACTATCAATTTTTAAGCAGCAACCAACCATTTGGTTTAATTATAAAATACTCCATAAGATCATAATTCAATGTCAGGAAAATAAGGTTAACATTTTGCACTTTTCCACCTCTGATGTCTTCTTCTGTCCTCCGAGAATTAAAAAAAATACACATGATGCCTGATATGTTTTTAGTATCTATTCTCTAGCTATCTCCAGTCAATTCCAATACAACAACTTTTGTGTATGCAATAGAGTGAATTGTTAAAACATAAGGCTGCCTAGTATTGTCGCAGAAGTGCAATCACTATGAGAAGATGCCATCCTCAACTCTGCAGCCTCTTCTGAGAACCAGGACGACTATTCCTAGAGCAACGATTGAGTCCATTAGAATCCCAACAACCGGGACGGGTTAGGATCCTGTAACTTGGTGATATATGTGACTGTTACATTAAGTAGTGGCACTCATTGTATGTGAGTGAATTGGGATTATTAACAGTAATGGTGATGCTAAATACACTAATCACAATTTATGTGGTTTCAGCAACATGCAATTTGCTGTAAAACCGAAAGTTTCAAAGTCTCAAAGAGAAGTGCTCAAAAGCAAATTGCAAAACAAATAAGCCACCACCTATTATAAGAGGGTAGTTTAAATATTTCAAAAGCAACAACTTAATAAAGATTAAGGAATCTAATAAGCCTTCATGTTTCTTTTAACAAAAACGCTTTTAGGAGTCGATCAGAGTCACCAAGAAAAAAAAACTGCTATACCAAAATGTGCTGTGTAAAGTATGCTAATAAATACATTTAAGGGAGGTGGATTTCAATAACAATAACAAATTTTGTTTTCTTACCAATGACTGCCCATGAGGCACATTCCCAAGCCGACTGGCACGGCTGTGGCTATTTGTCAAAATTTGCTTCATCATTTATAGTCTCAGAGTTCTTTTCCTTTTAGCTCAATGTTGTGATGGAATCAATACAAATCTGCTCTTAAAATATCTGTCTCTGACCTGTGTTTGTTTTAAGCTGTATCATTCATAATGGTGATGGATTGGTAATGCTATTCCTCTTTGTCTGCACAAAGTGCCACAGCATTAAAAGCGCATATATTTTATGCCCAAGGTCAGGAGAAAATTAATGGATAAAGAGCTAGATAAAATGGAGTTCAAGCTGAATGGGCTGAGTGCGCTCCACAGGCTACAGACCAGGCGGGCAGTACAAAGTCCATTATACTTAAACCCTCTTGAAGCATTTCAGAAGTGAAATCATTTCAACCGGCAAACACATAAAAGCACCAACCCTCACACTGCTGCCACAGACTGCCCACAGGTACGGGCAAAGTGCTCCCGCTCAGGAGTTTCGATGGCATATTCCATTTATTAGTTTTTACCTGGAGCAATAAGCCCATTTGGTGTTTATCACTAGAGTTGACCAAGTTATGTTTTCTTGTCACTAGTAAGCTTCTCTTTTAAGGCTCACCTACTAATCTCTAATTTGCTCTCTAACACGGTACAGAATTTTGGAGTGAATACCCTGAATTAGCTAGTTCCAACAACTAAGCTTTATAGCTAACAATTGCACTCTACTTCCCAAAATAGTCAACCTCAGACATCTAAGTGGCAACAAACTAAGCAGAAATTAAAAAGAAAATTGAGAATTATAAAGCCCGGCACGCAGAACAGCATAAATATATCTATGGGGTACAATTACAACAAATATACATAAACATAAAAATAAGCATTTTGCAAAGTTAAGCAACTAAAACACAATTTTGTTTGTTTACTTCTTTGTTTACACACACATTGCTTGGTAGGGTGGATTCATATTTTTGGTGGATAAACAATTATGCAAAATTATTTTGGGAATTTTCTTACCAAAATCTCACTTTTATATAAGGAGAAAACATATTTGATGAGTAGATAGAGCAAGTGTTTTCCGTTTTGTTTTCTTTTCTTTTCAGCGGAACTCATAGTAACAGGCATGATTTGTCCCTATAGTAAAGCCTTCAACCCTGTGAAACTGTTTAAATAAGCTTCCCTGGAAACTGAGGAAATTGCCCATTACCTCCTAGCACCTGCTCTGATAAGAGTCTATCAATCCAAAGCCAAAACTCTTTCAGAGCATCAAGAAAGGAAAGCCTCCAGCGATCTTTCTTAGTCATGGCCTCTTTAGGTTGATTGTGTAGCACAGAATGTCATAAAACTAGGAAAGGATTAAAGTTAGTGAGAGGAAAAAATCATGTGTAGAGCCAAAATTTAACAACACTGCAATGCAAAATATTCTCTTCACATACTTTTTTACTTAGCTGTGGCTTTGGATAAGCTTTAGTTTCTTCATTTGTAAAATTAAGGGTTGGAGAGATAGTCTCTAAAGGTTCTCCCTACCTAACAAAAAGCAAACCTAAACCCTCCCAAAAATCCCTCCAAAAAAGCTTCTATTATATTCTCTTACATAAAAAGCCCTACGTTTATGATATGAGGACAGAGGCCTCTGCATTTTAATGGCACTGTAGAGCCAAGACACTCTGACCTGCATCCACAGGACAGTCACCCACAAGAAGTGACTTTAGGGAAACTTTATTCTTTTTGGGCAAAAGGACAATTCTAAGGAATTGGTAAGATTTATAAAAAATATTTTTAAAGTGGTAATAGAAGGCTAAAATTTAGAATAATGGTTTAAAGCCAGAAAGGAAAGAAATTCAGACTAGACATCACAAAAAATTCTGCAAGGGCAATTAGGCAATAGAATAAGTACTCAGAGTGGTACTTGATTCATCCTCATTAGAGGCATTCAGAAATAGATTAGATAAAAACCTAGTAGGAAGTCTAGGTTAGAATTACATGTGCCACTCACTGGCTGGAAAAAATATTTAAAGGACAATGTAGCAGCATTCCCACAATCTAACATAAGTTTTCATCTTTTGCATCTCATTTCCCATATTTAATATATTTACATATTTGCATATTACATTTACATATACCTAGTATTACATCCATGTTAGTTTACATGATGCTGTTTTCACATAGATCATAAACATTTCCAAAGTTTCAACATTGTATTATAGGGTTAACATTTTAAAAGCTGTTTAATGTTCAATGTTGTTGATACATCATAATTTATTATTCTAGTTGAGCACATTTAGTTTGATGATAATTTATCACTATTCTAACAATTCCTATACTAAATATTTTCATTCATGGATCTTTTAGTTGTTATTGACTTATTTCATTATTTCTATTCCTAAGACTGGAAATACGAGGTCAAAGGATATGAGTATTTTATGCTTTTTGATATGTATTTCTTGCAATGCCACTCATGTGAATGGATGGTTGGTAACGGGCTTGCCATTTTAACGTGCTCTGATAATCTAACACTAACACTAAATGCAATACTCAACTTCCTTAGGAATTGCCAAACAGTCCTCCACAGTACAGTTGCTGTACCATTCTACATTCCCGCCAACAGTGAGTAAGCAATCCTAATTCTCCACATCCTCTCCAACATTTACAGTTTCTTGACTTTTTAATAGTGGCCAGTTTAATAAGTATGAAATGATATCTCATTCTAGTTTTGGTTTGCACATCTCTAATTGCTAGTAATGTTGAACATTTTTCATGTGTTGCTTAACCATTTGTATTTCTTCTTTGGAGAGTTGTCTTTTCAAGTCCTTTGCTCATTTTTTAACTGGAAAGTTTGTCTTTTTATTGTTGAGTTGCATGATCTCCTTATATTAATATATCAGGGATATTAAACCCGTATCACACATGTGATTGCCAAATATTTTCTCCCACTGAGTGGGCTGCCTTTTCACCCTTTTGACAAAGTCCTTTGAGGTGCAAAAGTCTTGAATTTGAGGAGGTCCCATTTATCTATTTTTCCTTTTGTTGTTCATGCTTTGGGTGCAAGATTTAAGAAACTACCACCTATCACAATATCTTGAAGATGTTTTCCTACATTTTCTTCTAGGAGTTTTATGGTTGTTGTTTTTATATTTAGTTCCTTGATCCACTTTGAGTTAATTTTTGTCTCAGGTGTGAGATAGGGGTCTTCTTTCTTTCTTTTGGATATGGCTATCCAGTTCTCCAAGCAACATTTGTTGAACAGACTATTCTGGCCCAGCTGGGTGGGCTTAAAAGCCTTGTCCAAAACCACTTGACTCTAGATTTGACGTTCAATTTCTGAGTTCTTGATAAGGTTCCACTGGTCAATCAGTCTGTCCTTATGCCAGTACCATGCTGTTTTTAACATTGTAGCTAAGTAATATGCTCTAAAGCCAGGAAGTGAGAATCTTCCAACTTCTTTCTTCTTTTAAAAGATATTTTTGGCTATTTGGGGCCTTTACTCTTCCCAATAAATTTAATTACTGGATTTTTGATTTCTGCAAAAAAGGCTGTTGAGATTTTTTATCAGGATTGCATTGAATCTGTAAATCAATTTGGGTAGAACTGACATCTTAATGGTATTTAGTTTTCCATTCCATGGACACAGAATGTCCTTCCATTTATTTAAGGCTTCTTCAATTTCTTTTAGCAGTGTTCTGTAGTTTTTTGAATACAGGTCTTTTATGTCCTTGGTTAAGTTTATTCCTAAATATGTGATTCTGTTTTCTGATTTCCTCCTCAGATTGCACATCAGTAGTATATAGAAATGTTATTGATTTTTTCATATTAATCTTGGCCCCACCACTTTGCTGAATGTGTCTATTCATTCTAGGTGCTTTGTTGTGAGTGAAGCAAGCCAGACACAAAAGGACAAATCCTGTATGATTGCCCCATTATGAACTAAATATATTATGTGAAATATGAATATGGTTAAAATTGCATATATAATACCATTTCTCTTTGAAGCTGAACAAATTTAGATTAATACTATAAAATGTTAATATCAGACAAAAAAAAATTATACTAAGTGAAGGAGACCAGACACAAAGTACTACATGTTGTATGAGTCTATTTATATAAAATATCAATTTATAAAGATGAAATTAGATTAGTGGTTATGTAGGATTGAAGAAGAAATGCTAAGGGGCGTGGAGTCTTTCTTTTTGGAGTAATGAAATTGTTCTAAAATTTTTGAGATGATGAATGTACAGCGTTGTGATTATACTAAAAGCCACTGATTATATACTTTGGATAGATCACATGTGGTATGTGAATATATCCCAATAGAACTGCTTACTAAACAAATAAATAATTGTGCAAGAGTAGCCAGAAATAGCAACTATCCATACCAGGGGAAACAAAGAGGATTGAAAGGTGAGGAATTTTCTTGTCTGTTTATTATTATTATCATCATTCAAATAATGAAAGTGCTTTAATAATGACTAAAGTGATAAACGCATAACTATGTGATTATGCCAGATATCACTGATTGTACGCTTTGGACAAATTATATGCCTTAATATTTGTTTTTTAAAATCCAATGCTAAATGTAATTTAATGTTACTTTAATGTTAAAATACATTTACACATAGTATAGCATTATTTCTTTAATTTGCATTTCTTTGACCACTAGTGAGGATAAACTTCCATAAAATGGTTTGTTCAATACCTGCTTCATAGGTGTACAATTTGTACAGTCACACAGGGCCCCACACTTGTTTAATACTCTCCTATTACCATCTTGACATTCTTAAGGATTTTCAACAAGGCGCTCCACATTTTCATTTTGAACTGTGCCTCACAAATTACATTGCCAATCCTGCATTTATAAAATTATTTGCTTTCTAGTTGTTTTTCCTGTTAATCCCTGTTTTAATTTTCTGGGCTACCAATGCAAATACCATGAAATGGGTCGTGATCAACAATGAGAATTTATTCGCTCACAGTTTGAGGTTAAAAGGAAATCCAAATAAAGGTATCAAAGCAATGCTTTCTTCCTGCAGACTAGGGTCCTGGGGCCGGCAGCCAGTGATCATTGGTCTGTAGCTGGTCACAAGGCAAGGCACACAGAAGTGTCTCCAGGTTTCTCCCTTTTTGTTCCGATTCTGTTGACGTCCATCTTCTGGTTGCTCCTTCTGTGGCTTCCGCTCTGTCTGAATTTCATTCCTGATATAAAGGACTCCAGTAGTAAGATTAGGACCCATCCTGATAGGTCTGGACCATACCTTAACTGAAGTAACATCATCAAAGGTTCCTAATTACAATGGCTTCACACCCACAGGAACGGATTTGATTTAAGAACATACTTTTCTAGGGCAAAAACAGCTTGGAACCACCATAGTATCTTTAAGTTTATTTTTTATTACTATTGGAATACTAAATGCTACAAAAATTACAGAAAACATGCATATAATCTCTCTATACTGCAACTTACGAAATCTTCTGGTACTACTAAAGACCTGGGTATGCATTTCTTATAAATGTAAACCATTTATGCCATGAATAAAATAATAGACAAATAATCTAGGAATAGTCAAGAAAAGCTAGCCTGTTTCAACAAATGAAGAGAGAGCTAAGTTTCTGGGGTGTTATGAGACTGGGGAGACCCCATATTGCATACAGAGCTCACAGTGCTCTTCTCTTCAGAAGTCGGTTTACTCTGGGATCATTGCAATCAGTCAAATAAATCTTGTTAACATTAAAGCTGCTTAAAGCCAGACTGAATTCATTTTTTTTTTCTCAGTTCAAAATAGACGGAGCCATTTTTAAAAAAATTACTATCAACCACATCTCTAACCTGAAACCTGTCTTCAGTTTACTTCCTCTGCATGGAAATGATAAAAGATCTCCTCTCTCCCCTAAAAAAAGTTGCATAACTCCCATATAAGTAAAAAGCATTAGTAGGATTATTTATGGAACATTGTTATTAATTCTGCATTTTTCACCATGAGGAAAACTGTAATTACTTTTCAATATTATGATTAAAATATGAATGAGGGTAATATTTACATTTTGTTTATATTTCAATTCCAGTGGAACAATTTTAGAACTTGTGTATGAACTTGGTGGAAAATAATTTCTCTAATGAATATTTTAACTTTCATTTAGGGCTGAGTATGGTAGCATTAACCATTCAACCTTATCTTCCCAGATACTTGGCAAAAGTGACAATTCCAGAGACATTCTTTATTTCTCCTCAACAGGAAACCATTTATCTCGCATTCTATTAATGCTTTGGATTCCATCTCAACTTCTGTGCAAATTTACTATTTCCTACAGATACTGAACAGGGCCTGTTATTCCATTTGTCTTTTAGTTTTTCTGACTGAAACCTGTCTCAACTGATCTCATGAGAACACTGGAAGAAAACGATAGTTGCCTCTTAAAATTATCAAAACCAGCATTATTATTATCATTAATCCATTATTAATATGTGATATAAACTATAATAATGAATATTTTATTGACATTATCAATCAAGACTATCACAACCTGTGAAGTGTCACTTTAAAGTGTTTAATTTGGACATCATCTATTATTATAGTGGTTATAATGACCACCTCCAATACATTTATCTGGATATTTTAATTCAGAAGGCTCTAAAAGTTGCCTTAATATTAGTAAATGATGAAAATTAATGAAATAATACCAAAAGGCATTAAATAATTAAATGTCCATCAAAGCATCATAATCTCAGCAGTTTTAAAGCACCTAAAGAACATTCACTTTATTGGTGTTTTTACATAGCAAAATGAGAGAATATTATTTTTCCTGAATCTTCCAAAAATTTTGTTATTACTTTTAGATCTCATGGCACAGTTTCTTATGGGTTCTTTTCATTTCTCTCCATTCTGTGAAATAAATATCCATCTTCAGCCAGACTTTCATTCCTCCCCCAGAGCTATTAAAACAACTAATTGCTCAATTAATTATCAATCTCATTTTTTAAAAATTAATTATTTCTCTTCCCTGCCCCCCCCCAGTTGTCTTCTCTCTGTGTCCATTCCTGTGTGTTCTTCTGTGACCGCTTCTATCCTTATTAGCGGCACCAGGAATCTGTGTTTCCTTTTGTTGCGTCATCTTGCTGTTTCAGCTCCCATGCATGCAGTGCCATTCTTAGGCAGGCTGCACTTTCTTTTGTGCTGGGCGGCTCTCCTTACGGGGCGCACTCCTTGCAGGGGACATCCCTGCATGGCAGGGCACTCCTTGCATGCATCAGCACTGCGCATGGGCCAGCTCCATATATAGGTCAGGGATCTCGGGGTTTGAACTGCGGACCTCCTATGTGGTAGGTGGACGCCCTATCCATTAGGCCAAGTCTGCTTCCCATCAATCTCATTTAAATGACTCACTGACAAACTCCAAAATTAAAAAAAACATGTAACATGAAGTGACATGCTGCGATTTATAAGTAGTCATGTTCTAAAATACATTTAAAGAAGAAGGATGTACATCCCCAAGAGAGGAAGCACTTTCATTACTTAATAAATCAGTTATTATATAAATAAAGACAAGTAAAAGCAAAGTAACCCAAACTTGGCACTAGAATTGTGGAGATAATCTGGTCATATATTTAATTAAAGTGATGCAACTAGATCATACCTCATCAGAGGGGTTATAGAACATTTATTGTGCTCAGAAAATATACGTTTGAAACTTCAGATTTCAACCAGGTAGATGTCTGATTCTGAATTTAATAGGATGAAGTTCTTTAAGTTGGTAATTTTATTACAATTTACCAAGACTGAGATAAATTTTTCTCCTGAAGGTAACTCAAATTGTTTGAAAGAGCAAAAGAAACTATGTATTTATATATTCCAGGCAGGGCCTGACTGAATTCAGTCCTTAGGACCAAAACACTCAAGTCTTTAAATGCTCCTAACCACTAACTTCAAATTTTAGAAGAAGCAGTGATTCAATTCCACATTAATTAAATAGCTCTACATGAAGCTACCAACATGAAAATTCACATTTACTGGTGAACTCTTTTTGTTTGCAGCTCTCTCTCAATTCTTCAAATAAATTATAGTCCAATAATCATCCTTTGCCACCTTGTTCTCCCCCAGACTATCAGTTTCTATCTGATAATAATGTCAATTTAGACTGATAGCACTGTAAAAACTTAGCTGCAGAAGAGGCTTATATATTTATTTTGTGAGCATAGTTGAAACACTGAAGTTCACAAATATTCTATTAAAATGTCAGAAAAACAAGCAGGCATACCTTCTGCTAAAAAAAAAAATCAGAATGGAAGAAATTAACTACTCAGTTTTTCAAAATAAAATTTAAGATACAAAAACAAAGAAGAAATGGTTGCAACAAATTAGGTGACTCTAAGTTGTAAGTTCCTTAACTAAAATGTACAAATACCTACTGTGTGCTAAGCATTGTGTTACATACTAAGGATGCAAAAACCAGCTAGGTATGGTTCTTCTCAGGGCTGAAGGTCTATTAAGGTTCTAGCATAGCTCTGCTCAACAGGAGAGAGCTGCAATGATTTCCGCAGAGAAATCACTTGGGTCAGTTTACATTTACAAATGAGATGTAACAGCCTTTAAACCCCCACATGTTGTAACGGATGGTATTTAGTATGCATGTGGCTTGGAGGAGAATAATGTTTACACAAACTATTTATCCATCCTTATAACATCAAAACTTGAAATGTTGTTAGATTACTGAGGCTTTTTTTTCTTTCCTTTTAAATATTAATGTGCATACTTTTCAACCAATTGTTGGTATATAATACCTACAGGAATTCCTGACATGATATTTATAAGAATGATGTCAATATCTATAATAGGTTAAAACAATGATATGAAATTTTGTTAGAGTGCTCTTTCCAACTATGAGGAATAAATCTGCATTTCAAGCAGACTTCCAAGATATATCAAGGACTCTTACTGATATATCTGTAAGGATAAAAGATGGTTGCTTTATGGCCAAAATTTTCAGGTTTACAAATTATCCATTATACTTTATGCCCTTTCCAATGCTTTATAAAACTTCAGGTTTTGGCTAAGTAATATTGTAAAGTCAAGGCAAATCATTTTTTTTTTTTTTTTTAGAATGAGGCCATACTGATTATATCAGTGTTATATGTAGCCTGTTTTTATAGAAATATACACAATATGCATATACATGCACATAAAATTAGGTATTTAGTTTTGTGTTTGATCAAAATTAATAGAGGGAAAAAATAATCCATATTTGGATAACCATGCCTCTTTCCTGAATCTCTCTCATTATGTGTTTCACAAGGCAAAGTAAAACGCAACGAAACAAAAATAAATTATTCCCTCTATCAGAACCTCTACAAATTTATTCTATTCTCTACAGACCAAACCTAATAAATGTCCCCTTCACCAAACCAGCAGGCCGATCAAAGTGGCTTCAGTGACTCTTTTTTCCTTAGTGGCCATATCCAATTGCTAATGATGTTACATCTGAGTCGCTCCATCTCTCTCTCCTCGCCATCCTGTCACTAGATTAGTCTGAACCCTCATCATGTATTGTTTACTTTAACTTCAGCACTGACCTCTCCAATCCATTCTTCCTCCATACTGCAGTCAGAGCCATTTTTCAAAATTGCAATTTTTTTCTCTGATTTTATTGATCCAATTTTTTTTTTTTCTTCGAAGGTTACCCAACCTGTTCAGCTTCCCATTTCTTTCTCCAACATGAATTTCACTCTAGAAGCTGAGCTCTTTAGATTTCTGTGAATACACGACACATCATTTTAGCATAAGGGATTATGCCTGCCTGGAATACCCTTTACCTCTTGTCTGCTTGGGGATCCATAGCATCGTTCAAGTCTTGGCAGGGGTGTTACTTCCTTGTGAAAGCCTCTCTGAAATAGAGTTTAGGTTGCCTTGTCTTTATTTCTGGAAGCAGTTTTTGTTCATTTTTATCTATTTATGCTCAACTGCAGAGATTATCAAAGTGTGGTCCCAGAGCAGAATTCCTTGGGAATGTGTCAGAAATGGAAATTCTTGGGCTCCGCCTCCTGAATCAGAAATTTTGGCAATGGAGGCAAGCAATCTGTGATTCAATAAGCCCTCTGGTGCACGCTGATGTTTGAGAATGCCTGCTCTATTTAAATCATGTGTTTCCTTATCATTTCCTTAACTGAAATTTCTTTGTTGGTTTTCATCTTTTTTCCTTTCTGGTGAACATTCAATACACATTTGTTGAATACATGAGCAAATAAACTGATAATTCTGCTTGGAATTTAATAATTTAGTTGTACTTTATGAAGACTGTTAACAGATGAAGGGTCTCTACATAAGATACTTTAAATCTTAAGGCGGTATCAAATGATGATGTTCAAACAACAGTATATATCATGCATTGCCAGCACTTTTCCCATAATACACATATATCATGAAAAATGAATTAAAAAATCACATAAGGGTCTTTGTATGCAAAAGCACAGGCTCATTCATGAGCTGCTGCTATGAGTGAATGCCCATGTTCAAATAATTTCCTAAGACAATCAAGCAGGGATGCTGTTACTCAGAGGCCTCCAACTCCTAAATATAATTCTGTTTTCTTAGACATGGTTTCATATTGGTGCTTCTTAGAACTTTATTGTTCATATATCTCATAGGAACAGCCATCCTACTTTTAGTCCAAGCACTCCAGATAAAAACTATCTCAGAAAACCTCTGTAGTCTTTCAACACAACAAATACTCTATTTTTTGGATAAGAAATTGTAGAGGCCATGGTTACCAGTCAGCTATGATGAAGATATAGGGGATAAATAGAGAGGAGGAATTTCGTGCCTGAGCAGTGGAAATCAGGGTCTGTCCACACTGGCCAAAATATTTAGACATGTATTTCTAGTTGATGAAGTGCCTGGAAGGAGAACAGGGTGTTAAGCTTTGTACCCTAGTTTCCACACCCCAGTACCAGTTATAGAGTCTTTGCATATGGTAACTGTTTAGTACAATATGGACTTGAGCATAATTTCCACATAATTCACTGTTCAACATTTTGAGTAAAAGTATGGATGATAGGAATTACAATTTCAAATTACAAGGAGTTAGTCCTTTAAAAGTGAGTTCATTTCAGGCATCATATTCTGCCCCTGCTATCTGGTAATAGTTCTACTGCTGATCTAAAATTTTAAATATTGAACCGGATTTAAAGGTATTTTTGAAGTACTTTGGGACAGAGATAATATATGTTTCAGTCCTGTAAGACACAGTTCTAAGAAAGGAAGAAAGGAAGATAGGCAAGTGGGAAGGAAGACAGGTAGGCAATAAGACTTGCCAATGATTTGGAAATTAATTGTACAGAATATTGCACACAGTGCATTGTAATTTCTAAAGGACCACATCATGCTATGTAAACTGATGAGGCACTTTTGCTGAAGTTGTTTAGATGACTTGAAGATTTTCTCTGAAATGGATTATCAAATTAAAAGATGATACTATTATTATAGAGTAGGACCATTCCACCTTTATTATTTTATTTGTGAGCTATATAAGATAAAAAATGAAATGAAATCAATTTGTCAAAAAACTATTTAGCAACAGATGGTCAATAATTACTTTTTTATGAATTGATGAATGTAAATAAATCATAACATTTGAATAAAACACTGTTTACAGTGAAGCTCAAAGTTATATATGTATATATTCACAAACGACAAGGAAATAAATAAAAAGTATCTATCACACTTTTGGATGACATGCAATTTGCCAATAAAATATTAGTAAGTTACTTAAAACTATAGGTTTGCATTGAGAAATAATCAATTTACTGAAATAAACTTTTACTTAGCACTGCAGAAATAGATTTCTCATGGAAATCACCTTGTTGCTTGACAAAAGTTAGTTTACAGATGGGTTTAGTAAACAATGGCACTAGAGCGGCATGCAAGACTTAGTTCATTTTTTTGCACGTGAACTGACTTTTTAAAAAGTATACTCTAAAAATATTTTTAAGATACTTTGAGTATGTAAATGTTACATTAAAAATGTAGGGGATTCCCATATGCTCTACTCCCTACCCCTCTCACTCTTTCCCACATTAACAGCATCCTTCAATAGTGTGGTACATTTGTTACAATTGATGAACACATATTGGAGCATTGCCATTAAGTGGGCATTATAGTTTATGTTACAAAGTCTTCCCCACACAATTTTGTATGTTATGACAAGATATATAATGGCCTATATTGGTCATTTCAACATCATCCAGGACAATTCTAATGTCCTGAAAATGCCCTCATATTACATCTATTTTTCCCTCTCCCTCCTCTCAGAACCTCTGGTGGCCACTGCCTCCATATCAATGACGAAAGTTCTTCCATTGCTAGAATCAAAATACATCTATAGTAGGATAACAATAAGTCTACTCTAGTCCATTGTTCATTTCCCAAACTTGAGGGTTTTGTGCAGTGATGCCCATCCCGCCTCTAATAGAGAAGGGACTTAGATCCCATGAGGTAGATGGATGGCACTATCTTGCTTGCAGTTGTAGACTCTCTCTGTTCTTGAAATGGTCATTGCCCAACATCATCTCCTCTGTTAGTTTTCCTGGGTGAGTTCAATGAACTGGAGAGTAGGTATTGCAACTCTGTTGAGATTCAGGGTCCAGCTGGCACATGGACAGTGCAAAGATTTAAGTGTCTTGAAAGTACACATATTAACTCTAGTATCAACTCTAGGTTCAAATAGAAGAGGCAGAAGAGCCATGTACAGGGAAACCACGACTGAGTCTAACTCTGTCACACTGGGGAGCATAAATTCCAAAGTAGGGCCCACTGGCAGGGTGCCAAATTCCAAGCTGTCAGCTTTGCCTATAGTGCCTGGATGGCTCCAGAGCCCTCAGGAGCCACTGAACAGTGTTAGCTCTTTCCCAATAGCTTTTGAAAATGTCAACACTCTTTTAAGTTTTAAACAACTTAATTATGGAACTGGTTTGTTTTATACCTTTATGAATTTTAAGAAGAAATCATATACTTGCTTCCTATATTAGGAAAAACCACAAATATACACACAAAATTAAATCTTGTAAAACATTAAGTTTGAATTTTATTTTCCTTTGCAAGTACATGATATAGAGGGGATAGTGTGCTATATATTCTGTTGCAGTATAATTTTTAAGTATTCAACAAGAGAAATCAACTAGGACTCATCATGCTATAATCTATTATATGTTGGCATAGCATGGGATGTTAGGAAGAATATGGCTCTACAGCATTTGAGTTCCCATCCCTGAGATGTCACTTTATATGTGGAGAATCTAGTGTTTCTATGTTCCAAAGAGCTATAATCTTTGAAGCAAATGATCTCAAAATGTAAATTAATATTAATTTGATTAATAAGCCATGGCAAAGAAACAAGGGGGAAAAAAAGACATTGCTATGACATAGTATCTTGTAAAATAATTTGGTAGAACCCACAAAGTATTTTTTAAAATATGCAAGTATTTCTTAACTAGAGCTTCAGACTCACTGCTCATATCATCTTCTCAGTGTCTTATTCCTTATAATACACAAGCTTCTTTTCATCTTAGGTCTGGTGCTTAGGACACAATAGAAACTCAAAGAATGAAAAAAAAAAAGACAATTATATATAACAAAAGTGATATGAATGATATTTCAAACCTGAAATTTTCCAAAATATGTTTTTATATCAGATATAGATTTCTTGTGTCAAAACATGCCTAATGAAAAGTGGTGATAAGGACTATTCATTCACTGCACTTTCATTCATTCATACTGACATTTATTGATTACCTGCTCATGCCAATAATAAGTCAAGAACAAGAAACCCACAGTCCATGCCATAAAAGAACTCACATTCCAAAGGAACAAAAGACACATATATAGCTGCAAACCAAAGAACTATAATGACACCTAATATAATTTTGTAAAGTATTACAGATCAAGAAAGGTATTGACCGGATTTGCTAAAGGAGTTGCAAATTATTGCAGAGAGGAATTTCAAAGAGTAGGTCTGTGTTGGAAGAGAAAGATTTACTAGAAGTGAAAATAGAGGTCAGAAAATTAAGCAGAAGGAACAGGCTGTTGACGTACATTTGGAGAGGAGTGTAGAATGTTTAGTGGAACTAAACAAATGGTATTCTTGCAGAGAAGGAAAATTGGTGAAGTAAGTAGAAGCTAAAGGTCATACAAATCAGTTTGGGTTTTATCCCACAGGCAAAGGTGAACCATTAGAGGTGTGAAAACAGGGCAGTGACATAATCAGATTTCACTCCTCTGTGATAGCCTGTGTTTGAGGGAACTTCAACTGGTTTTTTGAACTAATCCACACATTCACACCTAGAAAATCACTGCAAGAGACACTGGGGCTGTATTTCTATTAATAACAAATGTGTCCTGATAATGTGAGGTATTAAGAACGTATATACGCAGTTCACCCAGAGTTTGTAGTAAAAGTGTTATCAGTAGCAGAAGACATGAGAAAAGAGAACAAGCTTGCTGTTGGAAAAATGAAGTAACAAGATAATATGCAAAGAAAGGCAATAAGTATTAGAGTATTAGAGTTGAGATAGCTGACAACTGAGAAAGATTTAAAATGATACATAACATGCTTTAACAGTAATAATAGCTTCTAACACCAGAGAGCAATCACCTGAAGTTACAAACCTAAAAATACAATAAAATTTCTCATGGGATTGACCCATGATATTTCCTTTCCTCCAGTTTTAAATACATGCTGCAATTTTCAGTCTCTGGTGAACTTATACTTGCAAGTGAAAAATAGCACCTGAATGTAAAGATAATAAGGCACATGATGGCTTGAACCACACAATCAGAATGTCTTTGACAGATTAATAAAAAGCGATCTTGGGAAGTGGATGTGGCCTACGTGATAGGGCCTCCACCTACCATATGGGAGGACCTGAGTTCGATCCCTGGGGCCTCTTGGTAAAGAAGAAGAGAAAGTGTGACTGTACGGTGAGTCAGCGCCCCCATGGCAAGATGAGTGCCCGCATGGTGAGCTGAGTGCCCACGCCACAAGCCAAGAGCCCACACAGTGAGCCACGTGCCTGGGTGAGTGTCCTCGCTGCAAGCTGAGTACCCACGCGAGTGCTTGCTTGGTGCACCGAGTGTCCATGTGAGTGCCTGCATGGTGAGCCAGTGCTCGTGTGGTGAGCCAGTGCCTGTGTGGCGAGCCGAGTACCCATGCAGCAAGCCAAGTGCCCATGCGGTGAGCCAGTGCCCGCCCAAGTGAGTCACGCAGCAAGATGATGACAAAAGAGAGACCAAGGGGAGAGTCAAGTTGAAGCACAGCAGAGACCAGGAACTGAGGTGGCACAATTGACAGGGAACATCTCTCCACATCAGAGGTCCCCTAGGATCCCAAAGAATCCTAGAGGAGAAAGACTAGAAAAGAAGACAAAAAAGAGAAATAGATACAGAAGATCACACAACAAATAGACGCAGAAAACAAAAACCGCACAGTGGGGGAGGGGGAGGCAGAGGGGAAGAAAATAAATAAAATTTAAATTAAAAAAAATGACAACTACTCTAAGTTTTAAAAAACAAACAAACAAAAAAACCAGTCTTGGGTGTCCGTTACAACACAGTCTATAGTCCTATTCTCATAGCGAGAGCTTTGGTTTAGAAAGTTTTCCAATTACAGAAAGTAGCTAACTGGCCATGGAGCCACTTGTAAATACAACAAAATGAGTATTACATAGCCAGTTGAACAAAAGCAACTTATGTGTGTGTGTGTGTGTGTGTGCACGCATATGTGTTTATATATGCATTTATGAGTGATATATGTGGGTGAATTTTTTTAGCAATGGAAGAAGAAACAAAAGTTTTTGCAGTGATTCTGATAAGAAGCCAAACACGGTGGATCATTTATTTATTCACTGGCATCCTGTTAACTTGGTAATTGCTAAAACCCTAATTTTCAGTATTTGATAATTTGCATGAACTCAAACTTGTCATGGCACACACTCTGCAAATGTTATTTAGCCCAAATTAAATGACTAGTAGTATGGATGGTCCTGAGACCCAGCTATACAGTGTGAATTAACTGGAAGCAGGATACAGATAGCCAAGACAAAGTAATTGGAGGTAAGATGCTGTAGAAACCATGCAAATATACTTAAGAAGAAAAAAGTAAAACCAAAAATAAATGAGTTATTTATTCAAATCAATAAGCTAGAAAAAGAAACAGAGTAAATCTTTAAAAAAGCAGAAAGTTGTAACAGGCAAAAGTAGAAAAAAGTGAAGTACAAAAACAGAGAGGATCAGGGAAAAAAAATTCTGTAATTTAGTAATTAAAAAACTAAACTTCCAGTAAGTCTGATTAAGAACCAAGGTGGAACAGGAACAAATAAATTACATGAAAATGATAGGAAGGAAAATGAGTGCCCATAAATTTCAAAATTTAGATGAAACACAACTTCCTAGAAAGTACCAATTATTGAACATGAAAGAATTTTAAGAATGGTCAGGACAAAGAAACCAGAAAAAGACTCAAAAACCAAGTATGGAAATTTGCTACAGTACAGAGGCAGAATTTCAAATCAGGGAAGAAAGAGGATGGACTAGTCAAAAATTAGGATTTGGACAGTGACAAATTCATGTGGCAAAACAAAATTAGATCCCTACTCACACTCAAAGAAAACTCAATTTAAGGTGAGTTAAAGATCTAAATGTGAAAAGCAAATCACATGGAAAATACTTATGATCTTGGGACAGGGAACAATTTCTCAAACAGGATGCAGAAAACACAAACCATAAAAAGAAACTGATGTATTTGACTACACTAAAATTTAAAATTCTTGTTCAATTAAGGGAAAAAGGCATATAGACTGTCCCAGACTGAAAGTATATATTTGCAATGCAAGTAACTGACATGGAATTAATACAGAACTTGCACACATTAATGAAAAAAAATGATGTGATGGGAAAAAATGGGAAAATGACATAAACTGATGATTTGGAGAAGATCAAAGCTAAACTGAAAATATGCATGCAAAAAATGTTCAGTCTTATTAGGAACCAGAAAAAAAAATTATTGAGATACCATTTCATACCCATCAAATTGGCAAAATTTAGAACCCTGAAAATACTAAATTTTGGCAAGCATATATAGAAAAAATGACTCTTATTCACTTCTGGTAGAAATATAAATTGGTACAATCACTGAAATGTGTCAATATTCAATTGGGCGATTCAAATTCAAGGTATATCCTGGAGAATCTCTTTCTTATGTTAGTAAAGAGACATGTACAAGCATAATAATTGCAGCACTGCTTGGAAATTGTGAACAACTAGCAACCATTCAAAAGTTCATTAACTTCAAAATAAATTAATAAAATGTGATTTATCAATTCAATGCAAGATTTAAAGCAATAAAGACGGGTGATCTAGAGCTACATGTTTCAACATGGATACTTTTTAAAAACATGCATTAATGAGCAAAAAACCCAGGGTGAAGAAATATATCACTTCTATAAATTATGATGCCAATTTATATAAAAATTGGAAAACATGCAATATGATACTCTACACTACTTAAGATATATGCATATGATTTAGGTATAGAAACTTTCATGGATGTAATATACACAAAACACCTCATAGTTTTGTAGTCTGGTGAAGGAGGAGGGAGACTGAAAATGAGGAGTGTGATAGGATGGACTTCAACTATGTTCTATTTTGTTTCTTTATATCTAAAGCATTTAAGAGATATTCATCCATTATGGTATTTTCTGTACTTTCTTAATTTCATATTTACAAAGCATAGTTCATGTTTACTAGAATCTCAGTGACAAACACATTTTCGAAAATCTAACCTAGGAATCATTTACTGTTTTTGTAGCCCTAAACTAGTGAGAGAAAGAATCTAGATCTATAAACAAAATTTCTCCTTTGGTTACATCCTGAAACCCAGCCCCTGATCATTCTGTTGGGTGGAAAGGTGTCAAACTTCTTGGCTTCCCTTTGAATCACTGATGTGTGTGTGCGTACTAAATATTCGTGTTGGTATTTCTTCAAGTTTTTTTTTTTTTGGTTACTACAAAAAATCCTAGATTTTTCTCAATTATCATGCTTTCACTTATAATGCCATTCTCTCAACATTTGGGCATTTTGGAACTCAGCAAAAATAAAACTGCATTTTATTAATGCTAAGAAGGATGATATTCCGTTTATCACTTATGCCTGTTAGTATTTTTAAGTGATTTTGCATCATTTTCCAACATTTTAAAATAAAGACTCTATTTAAGGTATCTAGCCCCACCATATTGCTAATAACCAACACTGTATGTTTCTTTTTAAAAATAACAGAAAATAGGGAAGCAGCTGTGGCTCAATCAGTTGGGCTCCCGTCTTCCATATGGGAGGCCCTGGGTTCACGTCCCAAGGCCTCTTTGCGAAGGCAGGCTCACCCGCACGCTGCGGAACACCGTCCGGCCCACAGATGCCATGGAGAGCCGACTCAGCAAGGTGACGCAACAAAAAAAGGAAGAGAGACAAGCAAGAACACAGAAGGGCCTGCAGCAAATGGACACAGAGAGCAGACAGCACCCACACACACACACACACACAAAGTCAAAAAAGGGGGGATAATTAAAACAACAACAACAACAACAGGAAATAATCCTGTAAAATTCTCATCAATATCAAAATTCTCATTGATATTAAAATGTAAAACTGAGTCAACTCTGAGTACTGTATTTTAAAATATAGTTTAATCACAGAATTAAAAAATGAGAGAAAAGTAAAGGGGAAGTGTAGATAGATGCTAGAAGATAGATGGAAAATTAACTTCTTTTACCTTTAACTTAAAAAAAAAATCAGGGAATTCTGGGGTTACACAGGGAATTAGCTTCACTCTCCTGAGTCAGGTTCTTGCCTCCTTGGCTGAACTAAACAATAGCTACTCTATTACTAGTCTACTTTTAAGTTACCTAGACAAGATTTTCTCCAGGGACTGGGAAGTCTGAATTATGAATGGCCAGGCATGAAGAGAGAAGATGGATGCCATAAGGATGTTTGGGAAGTGTCCAAAGCTGGTAGGATTTAATTTCATTAGTCATGCCAAAGGCCACGTACCTGATTTACTATGCAGCATACCAAGCACCCTACGGTGAAAATAGTTCTCATTACATTTAGATAGATCCGTTGTCATTGTAGTCTTTACCTGCCTGGATGAACCATGTTCATTCAAGCATGCGGGTAAAAACACATGAAGCACAAGAGCACTGTTAGTCTGTACTACTCTTTTCACACTAGAGTTAGGCTGTCCTTAATTGACCTGCATCTTCTAGGTCTCCAGGCCGAGATCAAAGGCAGATATGAAAAAAGGCTGCTGGTTAAATCATTCTTTTATGAATATTCAAAATATTAGGATGCTGAGACATATTATGACTTTTAATATGGCTGATTAGCCAAGGAACCAAGAAATTTGAAACGTGTTACAAGAAAAGAACAAACTTCTTAGTGGAAATGAACAAAACTTAAACAGAGATCCATAAATGTAAATCCTCAGTGTTGCAAATAATAATATTTCAATATATCTTTCCATTGATTAAATGAAAACCATAAATCCTCAGAGATGTCTACAGATAATTGAAATAATGAAGTTACTAGAATTAAACAGTAAATAATAGCTCTTTGCATCCCAAGCAGGGCCCGGGGCATTTAACAATGTACTGGTGACTAGGCTATTCTTCCCAGAACACATATAGATCCCCCTTGACAATTTTAGGTAAACCTGATCTTTGACTATGTGGTGTAATTGGCTTAATTTAAGGATTTCCTTTTTCCCTGTATCTTCTACCCATGAGAGTGAAAGCCAGCAAAGACGGGCTAATTTGCAATCTGCAATTTCATTCTGTGTTTTTATTTTCCTTTGGAGGGTTCTTGTTACAGAAGAGCTTCATTAACACAATTAGGCATGATCCAGTGGGCCCGTACAAATTAGGTTAGCTGCAGTATCTTTAGAATGGACAGAAATAAGAAGCCAGCTGTAGTCTTTGTATTTTGAAGAAAATCTTACCAGCTGACATTTCTTTGTGTCACAATCATATTAAGTTCATGGCAACCGCTATAAGCAAAATGGTATGGAAGCCCTATGCTCTAACACTCTGAGAAGAGCAGAAAAGGAAATGAACTTACTTTAGCATGAATGACTTAATAACACTTAAATTCTTTGCTTCATCATAGAAATTACGATCCTCTGGCAAAAGTATACCCATATATAAATCTATCATAGCTAGTGCTATTATAACTTAGATTTCATAAACAGTAATTTTAGAAGAATCAGACATCAGAAAACACAAGGACCAAAGGCATTTTCATTACTTACTATATATATTACATACTCAGTAACATCAACCAATGGAAAGAATCAAGAATCAACTTCAGAATAGATGAAGCTGGATTTGACCTGGCTCAGTTACCTTAAGAAACATACTGAATTTTTGCTTCTCTTACTTCATCAACCAGCAGAAAGAATGGTAACTGTCATTCTTAATTAAAGCAGTCTTTAGGCAACTTATCTTTTCAGAAGGATCACCTGTAAATTGTTAAAATAAGGACTCTTGTGTCATGTTTCAGACCTAATGAATCAGAATTTCCATTGAGGAGCCTTGAAATTTGTATTTTAATGGAGTGATTCTTAGTGCATTGCTATATACACTAACACATAATAAATATGAAAGCTGTATAGAAAATTCTGAGTGATATATAAGCAAATGAAAGAGATACCATCATTCAGAATAAGAATTTCCAGTATAAAGTAAGATTTTGAAAAAGAAATTATTTCTGTAAGTTTTTTTTTTTGTTTTTTGTTTTTGAGCTACTAGGGGCAGGGGATTGAACGGTGGACCTTGCATGTGGGAAGCCGGCACTCAACCACAGAGCCACATGGGCTTCCCTGAGCTGGTGTTCTGTTTGTTTTGCTTGTTGCTTATGTTTATTTTTCTAGAGGCACCAGAATAGAACCAGGACCTCCCATGTGGGAGGTGGGCACTCAACTGCTTGAGCCACATCCGCTCCCACAATTTATTTTTGTTAACCTTTAAATTGTGAGAAACAGCTGTGCTAAATGAACCAACCAAACAAACATGCTTTTCAAGAGATTAAATATAAACTTAGGATGTGTGCCTTTAGGAAAAATAAGTTTCGATGGATAAAACACTGGAAGTATGCCTCTCATACTGTAACATTAAAATTCATAAAATACTATAGATATGGTTCTCATGAATCATAGGATTGAATGTTAAATAATAAAGCTTAATTTCATTTACTTTCTGACTTCTCTCCTCATTCTTTTTTAATGTAATATCTATCAAATAAGAAAGAAAGAAAACATGAAAACTTTCCAACCTGATTCTAATAATTTGAATTAACAATGCTGAAAGAAAATAAGATGGAGTAGGAATTTACTGTCACCATAAGATATTTGTGACTTGAATATTAGAACGTGGAGTTCAGAACACAATCCAATTTCTGTAGATGACAGTGAGTTCCCAGCAGGAGTTGTTCCTCTCCAGAAACCTGCTTTGGATAGCATCCTGGTACTTGGATGCCTTGGCATGTCTGCCACCTCAAAAATCAACAGTCATGCTTCTGTTTGCATGAGAAACTTGACACATTCCTCTGATTTCTGAACTGTGCCCACACAACCTGTTACAACATTTTTACATTGCAATGAACATTGCTGAAGTCTCAGAAGATCACACTGTGGCTAGCTGTGATTCAAAACTCACATTTTCAAATTTGGGACATGAAATCTGACAAGTTTTCTGGAAGAAAATCATGTTGGAGACAACAGAAATCATTTGCTTTCACATGGTCAAGTAATCAAGACTGGTCACTTGTAACAAAAGATTACTGGGGTTATGAGCATCGATTTTTGAAAGTTGAATATGGCCATACTTAAGGCACTATAGATATTTAACAGTCAGAATGAGTTAAAATTTATTTTATTAAGACTGATAAAAGAAACCAGATGTTTGAAGTATCTGAAACAGATATAGCCTTCTCTTAAGTGAGACTGGAAAAAAGCACAATTAAAAAGGAATATAGTTCTAAATATCGCTTGAGAGATCTACAGGGATGGTGTACATCAAAGAATAGTAATGCCTTATTTTGGATTGGGTTGATTATGCCTTCCAGAGTATACTTCCTGCAGAAGACATCCATGGTTGAGTGCTACTTATGAAATACGGGTATTTAGCAGACTAATCAGGGGGCACACAGTAAGTTGTGACCAATCAAATCTTACGTGATTGAGTGTTTTCCATTTAAAGACCATAAGGTTACCAATTTTCCAATCCTTCTCCTTTCCTCCTAGAGATTTTATTTTGACATTTGAGAACTATATTGGCTTCCCCCCACCCCCACCCCAACAAAGACACTGTGCTTTCTGTGACTGGTACTAGGTATGAACTCAGGGCTCTAAGGCACTATGAAAATGTTTCCTTTGTGTAAGGGGAGGGGTCACAAAAGTATATGAATGATAGAAGAGATTTGTGTCAGAATTTAACATGCTTTAGACCAAGCAATAGGATAATTCCGAATAAAATGAAGGTAGATAATTTGTTTTCTATTGCTGGTATAACAAATTATCATAAATTCAGTAGATAAAAATAACACACATTTATTATTTTATAATTCTGCTTATCAGAAGTTTAAAGTCAGTCTCACTGGGCTAAAATCAAGGAGTCACGAGGGCTGCATTTATTTTTTAAGGCTCTAGGGAAAAATCCATTTTCTTTCCTTTTCCAGCCTCCCTAAGGTCACCTGCATTTTGTGACTCATGGTACCCTTCCATTTTCAAAGTCAGAAGTGGCTTGTTAAGTCTTTCTCAGGTTGCATTATTCTGACACCAACTCTTCTGCCTTCCTTTTCCACATTCAAGGACCCTTGCAGGCTCACCTGGGTAATTCAGGGTACTCTCCCTATTTCAAGCAACATTAATTCTATCTTCAACCTTAATTTCCCTTTCCATGTAAGATAACATATGCACAGATTCCCAAGGTTAGCATGTGGACATCTGCGGGGGGAAGGGAGCAGCATTATTCTGAATACCACAGTCCCATATAAGGAAAATCACATTTCACTACTGCCCTAAGACTGGCAAAACTTCTTCAAAGGAAGATGCATGTGCAACTCTTTAGTTGGGAGAGTTGAGCTTCATTTTGACTTCTGTGCCTTCTGTGCACTGATCCAAGGTGGTTCTTTATTGGCAGGGCTGTTTTCATTCTCGAAAGATAACTGCTTGATTGCAATCAAAATGAAACAGAATAATTTATGGAAAATGGAAGTAAGAGGAGAAAGAATGTGGGAGGGGGTGGAATTCTTCCAAATGATTTAATTGGAGATTATTTTAAGAATTCACAAGGATAAGTCTAGTTGGCGGAAGTACCAAGTCTGAGAGAAATGAACAAGTTGACATTCCATGAGCCACAAGAGCAAACTAAAGTAGAAATAATAACCTTACTTACAATATACCTCACAGAATTTCAGTTTAGGCATGATATGCAACTTTAACCTTACTTACAATATACCTCAAAGAATTTCAGTTTAGGCATGATATGCAACTTTAACTCAAGCTTTGTTTAAACTTTGTATTTGCTACACAAATACTCTAACTGTATAGTTTGCAGTGTACGGAGTCTGTGGGTCATTAATCAGAATAAGTTCAATTTCGCTCCTTCAAGTTTGGATAGGGCTCAAGTAGCACAGCTTTCTATACAGAGGAGAAAAAAAATTGACTAGCATTATGGACTGAATCATGCTCCCCACAAAGACATGCTCAAGTCCTAAAGCTCTCGTGCTATGAACCCATTTGCAAATGGGATCTTTGAAGATGTTAAGGAGAGAACAAACAAGATCAGGGTGGGTCTTTAAACAACATGAACTACAGTTCTTATAAGCAGAGGATATTTAGACACATTCAGGAGTAAGAGATAGAAGCGTAGCCATGTGACAGAGGCAGACACAAATTATAGATAGCTGACAAGCCATTGCCAGAACGTTACAAACTTCAGAGGAAGCTGGGCCAACTGACAACTTGATTTTGGACTTCTGGTTTCCAAAACTGTGACTCAATTTCTGTTGTTTAAGCCAATGGGTCTATAGTATTTGCTATAGAATTCCTGGCAAACTATGACAGGTTTGTTTGTGGTTTTACAGAGTTAATTGAAGTCCAGCCTCATAGTCTCATGTATTCATCAAAATGACTTTAAAATGAGAAGCAAAGGATAAAAATCAAAACATAGTGACTTTAACATGGAAATTCAAATTTTTAAAAAATTAGTTGTAATTAAAAATAAGAGGTATTGCTCCTATAGTTCTTTAACCAGACAAAACTTTTGACACTAAACTCTTCCAGCTGAATTCAATGGCCTTTCTAGGCTTTTTTTGAGGATCACCTCCTCAAACAACTACTCAAACTCGAACTCTCCTCAAATCCAATCAACTAACTCTAAATCTGACTTGCTCAGATACAATATCCTTCTTCTTTAGCCGACTAAACTTTAAAACCAGTCTGAAGCATGCTTATGTGTGTCAGTTTGAGATGGTTTATGCATCCCCAAAAGAGATTATGTTTGTAAACTAATCTATTCCTCTGGTCATGATACCTTTTGAACACATTAGATTCACCTGACATGTCTTGATTAAATTACCTGTTAAGATTAGGGCTTTGATTTGACCACAGCAAAAGGGTATGACTCAAATTGCAAGCCTGCCCCCATGATGGGCTGATATAAACAGACATTCACTCAAGAAAACACAAAAGAAGAGAGGGAGAGAGCTCTGTTTTGTTTGATCCTGGGGTCCCAGGGCTAGATGAACCATTTGCCTGACAGTTTGCAGCTGAAGAGAACAGAGAAACTAAGCAGCTGAGAAGGCCTGGAAAAAAGTGAGCCCTGTGCCAGAGACTGATAAAGGAAGCCTTGAGAGACCAGGCAGAGATCGCCCGCCATTCGGCTTTAACATGTGGCAGCTGACTTTGGTGAGAAAGTACCTCTTATGGTACCTTGAGTTGGACTTTCCATGGCCTTGAGCCTGTAGGCTTTTACTCCCAATAAATACCCAAAAAGCCAACAGATTTCTGGTACTTTGCATCAGTACCCCTTTGTCTAACTAATACATTGTTTTTCAGTGATCATAAACAATGTATATACTGCTGGTAAGGAAGTAGACTTAGTTACTAGAGAGTGAAGTCTTGAGAATCTCTAAGAATATGCTACCTCTTTATTTGTAGGTAGATACACCAAGAATTGCATATCTTTCATTCTGATTAGCATCAACACGAGGACAATCACATTACAGATAGTGACTGACTATTCTAATTTCATACTTCTTTAATTTATCTCAGCTACATAATGAATAGATTTCCAGAACTCTTCCCTTTATTCACTCAACAATGGTTGAATCGACCAGTTCCTGAGTGGCAGACTCTGAGATCAGTGGTAAGGACAGAGAGATTGCTATGTGTATTTACTAGAGTTCTTCAGAAAAACAGAATTGATTGGATATCTATACATGTCTGTATCTGTATATATGCCTATATCTACGTCTATCTATATCTATATCTGTGGCAGGTTGGTATTGTTTATGAATTCCAAAAATAGATATTGGATTGTGTTTGTAAATGGGTTTGTTCCTCTAGGCATATTAGATTGTATTGAATTCAGAGGTTTCACTTTTACTTAAATTATGATTAGGGTTTTGATTTGGCCACATTAGTAGGGCATTGAGTCTCTGCCCCTTGGTGGGTGAGGACTCAAATGGCTGACGAGAGAGTTCTAGTTTTTTGGGTATTTTCTCCCATCTGGTTGTGTCATCATCTTTTTTGGTGAGTCGATTCACCACGAGGGTCTGTGCCAATCTCTGTGCCACGCGAGAGCCTGTGCCTCACCACACAGGTCTGAGATGCCTTTTTTCTTTTTCTTTTTTTCTTTTACCAGGAGGTCCCAGGGATTGAACCTGAGTCCTCCATATGGTAAATGGGAGCTCGACTGCTTGAGCCACAGCTCCTTCCCAGAGTCTTACTTTTGATACTGGAGCACCAGAAAGTAAATGTACAGAGAAGGAGAACACAGAAGTAGATATGCATAGACATGACCCTGGCCCCAGGAAGAAAGAGGAGCCTGATAGTCTATAGCTGACCTTGTGGAGAGAACAGAGCAGCTGAGCCCGGAAAACAAGCCCCAGGAGAATGACAAGCCTTATGCCTGCCTACAGCTGAGAAAGGAAGAAGCTGGGTACATGGAGCCTTAAGAGAAAAGAGGAAGGCTGATATCCTCGCAGATATTGCCCATCATCCTGCTTCAACATGTGGTAACAGAGTTTGGTAAGAAAGTAACTTTCAATTGGACTCTTTAGGGCATTGTAACTATAAGCTTCCACCCCAAATAAATACCCTTTATAAAAGTCAATAGACGGAAGTGGATGTGGCTCAAGCAACTGGGCTCACTTTTACCATATAGGAGGTCCAGGGTTCGATACCCAGGGCCTACGGGTGAAGGCAAACTGGCCCATGCAGAGTGCCGCGCCACACAGGGGTGCTGCCCCGTGCAGGAGTCCTGGCCAAAGGGGAGAGCTGATGCAGCAAGATGACACAACAAAAAGAGACAAAGAGGAAAGACAATAAGAGACTTAGCATACCAGGGAGCTGAGGTGGCGCAAGAGAGTGATCTCCTCTCTCTCACTCCGGAAGGTCCCAGGATTGGTCCCTGGAGCAGCCTAACAAGAATACAAGCAGACACAGAAGAACACACAGCAAATGGACACAGAGAGCAGATGGCAGGGGGGGGGGGGGGGGGGGCGGGGGAATAAATAAATCTTAAAAAAAAAGCCAATAGACTTCTGGCACTTTGCATCAGCACCCTTTTGACTAATAAAATATCTATATCGTTGTATATTTCTCTTTCTCTCTCTCTACCTATCTATCAATGCATGTATGCTTGTAAATATTAAGAGATTTTATTGTAGGAATGGGTTTATACAACCATGGGGATAGCATCCAAGTTCCACAGGGTAGGCTGCAAGTTGGGAATTCCAATGACAGTTTCAATGAATTCCCCAGAAAAAGCTGTCTGGCTTAAGTAGAGAGAGAAATTCTTTCTGACTGCTTAAATCATCAGTTCTCCCATTAAGACCTTCAAGTTGGAAGAGATTTCTCTCACTGCTGAAAGCAATCCTAGGATGAAGGTATAATCAGCCATAGATGCAATCAACTGACTAATGATTTAAATCCATGAAATACCCACACAGTAACAATCAGACCAGTGCTTCCTTGACCAAACAACTGGACAACATAGCCTAACAAAATCAAAACATGAACTGAACTCATACATATCTCCCTAAGTCATACATAAATCCCTAAATAAAAAAAGAACACACTTCACCAAATGTAATTCAACTGCCCTGAATAGAAGTGGACATGCACTTTTTCCCACAAAAAAATGCAAGTGTTTAGGTAATATCCACCCTTAAAATGGATATCTTGTAAATTAAATACTATGACATAGAGCTAATACAACTTACGTTACATGATAAGAGGATAAGAGAGAATAAAGTTATTTGCTTTATTAATATACACAAACATATTCATAATAAAACAAGGAAGAAATACATTATTTACAGTCCTCATTTCCACATCTGATCTGTGGACATGACTTATATTTATAACCACCTTCTTCTTCCACCCATTCCATATTCCCTTTACACTCAGCAAACACCTCAGCTGCTCATGGCTCTTTACCTAGAGAGGTGACCCACATTTTCATTCCTGAAGGCTCTGGGCCATTAGTGGTCCTTCTAGATTGGGTTATTGCAGTTTTCCATTGATTTTAATCACAGAGCATGTTCGAATGAAGAGAAGCCTTAAGAGATCTGTATTCTTGGAAAATTCTTGCCTACCTCCACTATGTATTTGCAGTTATATATTCCCTTGATAATCAGGATCAATCACTCCAGCCAGTTTAGTGATTCCCTTCTTTGCCTGTCCAGAGGCATGAGGAACTCAAAGTGGCCATGTGGCACTTAAAGTCTAGCTCAATGGACATTGCTGTGACTATAGGAAGAAGCCCTCCTCCCTTTGGAACTGAGACCTGTACAGCAACAGAACTAAGGCTGAGGGTAGAGGATGAAAAGAATTTTTTCCCTTGAATCACTAGAGGTAAAAGTGGTGCCACTCTCAATTCCACCCCTTGATTCCTAGGCCCATGAATGCTGGCTATAGAAGAAACATCACCATACAGTAGACATTGATTTAGATAAAATACAGCCTCTATTGGAAATCACTGTCCCACTCTTCAAGGTACTGAAACCCAATTAGTGCCAAAATTGAGTCTTTAATAGGCCATTCCACCATTCTATCAATCTAGCTGCTTCAAGGATGATGGGTAATATGGTAAGACCAGTAAATTCCATGAGCATGGGTCCATTCAGAAGCAATGCTATGTGGAACAAGAAGACAGTGGATAAGGCAGTTCACAGATGGTAGTATTAGCAGAGGTTTTGTGTTCAGGGAAGGCAAATCTGCATCTGGAGTATCTTTCTATTCTAATAAGAACAGAACTGTCCCTTCCATGATTGAAGTGGTCCAACATAATCAACCTGCCAACAGGTAGCAGGCTGATCATCTTGGTGAATGGTGCCATAGTGGAGACGGAGCATTGGTCTCTGCTACTGGCAGACTGGGCATTCAGCAGTAAATGTGGAAGTCCATGTTGCTGAGTTCATGCATAGCCTTCCTCCCTACCACCATGGCCACTTTGTTCATGAGCCCATGGGGAAATGACAGGAGTGGCAGGGGAAAGAGGGCTGGTTGGCATTCACAGAAGAGGTCATCCTAGTCACTTGATTTTAAAAATTTCCTTTGCTGAAGTCACCTTTGGGTGAGCATTTACATGGGACACAAATAGCTTCATGTTATTCACCCATTCAAAAAGGTCTATCTATATACTTCTCCCTAGACCTCTTTGTCACTAATTTTCTAATCATGTTCCTTACAAGTCCCTGATGATCCAGCAAAACTACTGGCCAAAGCCCAGGAAGCAGTATACAAATGCACCTCTGGTCATATCTCCTTCCAAGAAAAATGAACAATCAGGTGCACTAGTGGAACTTCAGTCCACTGAGAGCACACTGTCCTTCAGGGAGGTCCCAGAAAGGAGCTTTAGTGCTGCATCTATCCACTTTGGGGTGGTAGTTGTATATCATGCAGAACTGTCTGTAAACCAAGCCCAACATGTCTCTTCCTCAGTCAACTGATCATAGGAATCTCCTCAAGAGCCATAGCTGCGAGCTGGGAAAGAGAAGGTAATATGGTAGGAGTGGAGGCCACAAGCATTTGGGCTATTTCCTCATGTAACTTGTGACCTTAGGACCTACTCAAACCTAATTTCATGTATACCACTTTCAATTGGGAAAGTATACTTCTGTGTGGGCTCACCTTTGTGATAGTTCTCTCAGTGCTGAAGGTAAAGAGCCATATAAAATTGACTGGCTGATGATTTAAAATCCATGAATATCCTCCCAGTAACAAGCCAGTGCTTGACACCTTCACCTAGTCAAGTTGACACATGAAATTAACCATGAGATTGTGCTCGAACATCTTGGATTAGTGAGTAAAAGATGACAAATAATTATGATATAACATGCCAAGTGTTAGTGGAGCTATTACATGGAATCTATATTACTCAAATGGGGGAAGCAATTAACTCTACCAAAGGAAGTTAAAAAAAGGTGATAATATGAGTTGAGTTTTGAGGGATGGGTAAGAGTTTGACAGAGAGAATAAAGGATATAACGGACAAACAAAAAAGCAATTTCTTAGAAGCATAAATAATTATAGTACTTTTGGTGCAAAAGGAGGAAATGGGTGAATAGCAGAATACAAGGCTGGAAAGGAAAGCCAAGATGAAACTAGGAAGGACCTGCTTAATCTCACTGATGAGGATTTCAGAATACCAGGAAGTAATCTTTCCAAGTACAGCTGGAAGTCATACAAGGAACAAAATTTTAAACTGAAAGCATTTGACTCAATAAAGGATCTTGTATGGGTGGTGACTATCTTTAGTGAGGTCATGATTTGCTAAAAACAATAATATGGTAAACTTTAGCACGAGGTATGGAAGATATTAATTCACTATATATATATGGCCTCCCTGGATCAATAGGTTTTAATGCCTAGAGACCAAGAGTTGAGCACCAAGTACGCACAGCTGATAAAATTCATACTCGATTGTTAGTAAGCCCCTTTTGTTGTTGCTATTTTAGCTTTTAAGAAAGGATCAAGTTTCTAGACTTCAAGTGAGTAGATAAAATTGCTGTATACTCTTAGAATGACAATATCTTCCCCTTGAAACTCCTAGTAACTCAGAGAAATTATGGGGAAACATCTCAACAAAGTTGTACAGGTTAGTGTCATTTCAATGGTATAAGTGCCTTGTAACACACTGATTCATCCTGGTGTGAAACACTAACAAATGTTTTTTGGGTCATATCCTTAAGAAGAGAAGTGACAGATTTTCAATGAAAACGCCATGCAGCACTAGAGAATACAACTGCCAAAGACATCAAACGTGTACTGTGAATTTGCATGGTGGTCAGAGCAGCTTTGACGAATGGCCTTAGGAGAGATGTCATACCTGATGAGCTGATATACAACAGAACTTTCATCTTTCACTTCTGACAATTCCACTGAACCACCAGTTCTCAAGGAGATGGCCCTGGGATCTACAGAAATCCTTCTTACTAGTGTGTGTGTGTGTATATATACATAAAATATATCATATATATACATAACACTATATATACATTTCCCAGGGATTGGGACCTCTCTAGATCACAAGTTACCATTTTCAAAATGACAAAGTACACTATGTTCATATACAGTGTCATTTCAGTAATTTCCACTGGTTCTAGTGATTTTTTTCTAGGTTGGTTTGGCATACGGAATCATGCAGAGTAAGTAAAATCTCTCTTTTATAATCCCCACTCTGTACAACCCTATCAATTACTTTAAAAGTTTTATCCTCTGCTACAATTTTTTTTTTTTTTTTTTTTTAGGACAAAAAAGTCCTGATAATTGTAACCATGTTTTAAAAATAATGAACTTAAAAAGAAATTCCAACCAGTCTTCCAAGGTCAAGGTTTACTTAATTAAACATATCGTAGCTCACCGTTCTCTATTCAAATCCTTACTATTAAAATTGCTGGAACAAATATCCAGCACTCAAATATACAATATAAATTCTGGCAAACAACTCCTTGGTATATTGAAAAATCCACTTAAAAGTTTACAAATGTTTTTCTTGTATTGAAAATTATGTAGGGAAGTGGTTGTGGCTCAACTGACAAAACATCCACCTACCACATGGAGGGTCCAAGGTTTGATACCCAGAACCTCCTGACCCGTGTGGTGAGTTGGCCCATGTGCAGAGCTGCAGCATGCAAGGAGTGCCGTGCCACGCAGGGGTGACCCTGTGTAGGGCCGCTCCACACACAAGGAGTGCACCCCACAAGGAGAGCAACCCCACATGAAAAAAGCACAGCCTGCCCAGGAGCAGCGCTGCACACATGGAGAGCTGCAGCAGCAAGATGACGCAACAACAAAAAAAAGTGACACAGTTTCTAGGTGCCGCAGACAAGAATGCAAGGGACACAGAAGAACACACAACGAATGGACAGAGAGAGCAGACAATGGGGCTGGTGGGGGGGGGGGCAGAAGGGGAAAGAAAGAAATAATAAATCTTCCAAAAGAAAAAGCAAAGAAAATTATGTATAATAAATTTTAAAAGTGTTAATGTATGAAAAGGTTGAGGACATTAGGCATAGGTAGGGCAGAATGTGCTGCTTCTTGGGGGAAAAAAAAGCAACAGAAGAATAAAAGGTTCATGCAGATGTGAAAGGTGTAAACACAGTCAGTCAGAGCTGATCGAGAAACCATAAATCTATGCTCAGAGCAATACCTTAGGGAGGGGAAAGTTAGGAAACGGGAAGAAGTGCCACAAAGACATTTGCTTAGAGAAATTAAAAGAAACGTACTGATATGGATTTTAAACACTTATACTATAATTTATACCAGGATATAAATAAGGAGTGTATATATTTCATATATATGAGATATAACAAGCCAACATCTGACAAAATCACAGGCACTAATTAAAGTGACCATCAAGATATACTTTAATTTTTTAATTGTCCTTTTTTAAAAGTTAATAGATCACACAAAATGTTACATTAAAAAACATAAGAGGTTCCCATATACCCCACCCCCCATCATTTTTTTAATTGTATTTTTTTTTGAAGATACATACATAACAAAAAATGTTACATTAAAAAATAAAAGGGAAGTGGACTTGGCCTACTGGTTAGGGCGTCTGTCTACCACATGGGAGGTCCACAGTTCAAACCCCGGGCCTCCTTGACCCGTGTGGAGCTGGCCCACACACAGTGCTGATGTGCGCAAGAAGTGCCGTGCCACGCAGGGGTGTTCCCCGTGCAGGGGAGCCCCACGCGCAAGGAGTGCACCCCGTAAGGAGAGCTGCTCAGCGTGAAAGAAAGTGCAGCCTGCCCAAGAATGGTGCTGCACACACGGAGAGCTGACACAACAAGATGATGCAACAAAAAGAAACACAGATTCCCGTGCCACTGACAACAACAGAAGCAGACAAAGAAGAACATGCAGCAAATAGACAGAGAACAGACAACTGGGGCGGGGGGGGGGGGGTGGGGAGAGGGGAGAGAAATAAATAAATCTTTAAAAATATGTATATACAAGAGGTTCCCATAAAACCCCCCATCCCTCCCATCCCACTCATCCCACATCAACAACCTCTTTCATCATTGTGGCACATTCATTGCATTTGGTGAATACATTTTGGAGCACTGCTGTACCACATGGATAATAGTTTACATTGTAGTTTACACTCTCCCCCAGTACATTCAGTGGGTTATGGCAGGATATATAATATTCATCATCTGTCCCTGCGATATCATTTAGGACAACTCCAAGTTCTGAAAATACCCCCACATCACATTTCTCCTTCCCTCTTCCTGCCCTCAGCAAGTCGCCATGGTAAGATACACTCTTAGGACTAAGAAAACTTGGTTTTGTTTATTACTTAAGATATGAAGTATATTTCAAAGTTCATTTAATTTAATTCAACAAATATTCTATATTTTCTATTATATTTAAAGTACTAGAGGACAGAAAGATGATTCAGAAGGAATCCTTATCTTCAAAGAGAAGAGGTCCATAGAATTTAAAAATATTTAAATTTTCCATAGGCTTGATTAATCTTGTTCAGTGAAACTGTAGAATTTCTTGTGGTAATTTCAGTTAATGTGAAAGTTAATAATCATTACAAAATATAATAAAACTATAATATATATTATCTTGTTTAAGAATTACCTTAGTGAAGATGAATATACTATCTCATTTCATAAAATATATGGAATTGAATATTCACAGTGCTGTCTTAAAAATAAAGAAATAAATATCAGTCACAACAATTATCTTTAAATCAATGCTTGGGTTTACTTGGACAGGTAAAAAAAGAAAAAATAAGATTCATTATATTATGTTATTCAACCAAATATATATTATAGTAGAGTCCGTGGATCTAGTTATTAGAAGAAACATCAATAAAATTAAAAAGAAAATATATGACAGAGGCCTCCACAGGATTAGAAACAAGGAAAGTAAGGAATATCAAAAATATCAAAATTCAATTATTTTGAAGAATGGGGTTATTTCATATACATCCATTGGTCCATTGGGGCTTTATCAACACATTATAATCAATTACTAGAAATCCTTACACTATATATAAAAGTATCAGGAAATTTATACACATAAACTACAATTAATAAAATCTAGATTAAATAAGCCAAGTAATTTTATAATATGTTAATTCCCAGTTAAGGAAAGCAATGTAAATACAATAATAAAAATTATTAAGGAAAAGTATATAGCTTGGGTCTATAAGATATTGGGAAACTAAGTAAACTTTTGATAGCTTTAGTTTTTAATGTGCTGTGCATAGACTCCATTTGGCACATTTATTAAATAGGACAAGTAATTTTTAGCTAAATATTTAACAGGATGTCATTCTAAAACCTCATGTTCCTATATTACTGTGTTGTTAAAAGAAACAGCTTGGAAAGATTTATGGCTTCTATTAATTACACTGAAAAATATGGTAGATTTGTTCCAAGAAATCAATTGTAACAGGGACAAGCAAGTGTATTTTTTAATTACAATCATAAATTTAAAATGACTGTCATTACTAATTCTTTTTTTAATTTTTTTTTCATTTATTCCCAAAATGAAGGGTTAATTGGAACTCTTTTAATTTTCCTAGATATAACCCTGGACCACCTGTCTTTGAGTTAACACTCTACAAAATGGCTTACAGTGAACCTAGTCTCAAAAATTAGGAATCAAGGACATTAAACATCAAGACAAGGATAAGATTAAAATCTCTACATTCTTGCCTATTCCTCTTTTTGTAAATTAAGTTATTTTTCTCCTCTCACCAATAAACTTTCAGTTCAAGGAAACATCATATCTTGACTGTACTCTACTGTAAGTTTTGTTAATTTATTTACATATTTATTATTATAACTGTCTTGTTCCAGAAAGAACTTAGCATACCTCACATTCAAACAAACGATACAAGAAAAAAATGAAATTTTTTAAAACTACTGGAGGATGAACGAACGAAAATAAGATTAAAAACAACAACAACAACAACAAAAACAGAATGCATTCAATTTTATGTGTAGAGCTACATTTCAAATTTCTGAACACTTTTTGTTGGGCATTAAATCAATATCAATTTCATGCTCACTGATGTTCCTAGGAGCTCTGCTTTTTTATCCAGTGTGGCCCTGGACACCATGAACTCTGCCCAAATGCCCTAAGACTCTTGTGGCCTGGCGTAGCTAAAGAATGTGTGGGTTGGTAACAACACTCAAATAATTGTTTTCAGTTTTCATTAAGCTCCTGTGAAGTACAATCCATTAACCCAGATGTTTCTTATTACTTAAAGTAAGTTTAAATAACTATTTAAAGATACAAAGGACTCATATGAACAAACTTGTAAATGCATTAAAAACTTTTTATGCCTTCTTGTAACATCTCTCATTTTGGGACTAAGGAAGAGAAAGACCTTTTTATTTCTTTAAAAGTTAGAAAAGGGTTAAAATAAATATAAATGCATTTTTAAAAAAGCCTGAAAGAATATCCACCAAAATGTTTACAGGATTTATACTAGTGCCAGAGGATAATGAGTATTTTAATTTAAAATTTTCTTCTTTAGACTTTTCTGTATTCTCCAAATTTTCTAGAGAGTATTTTAACAGAAAAAAAAAAGCAACCAAAAACAGTATCTGAGAAATGTCGAAGTAATGAAAAAATACTACAAGAATAGGATATATGATTAGTCAACATAGAAGAGCAGTTATTTGACCATTAGGAAATTTACTGGAAACATTACCCTACTATCAGAAAATGAATTTTAACCCTAGCAATTCTTCCCTGAAATCATTCAAATATACAGTCCAGCTCACTCTTCAGAAAGAATCATTAAGTTGAATAGCCATTATAAAGGAAGCCAAAGTGTCTAACTTTCTTAGAGAAATGTTGCCTTTTAAGGAGTTAAAGTGTTTGGGTTATCAATCTTTGAGAGAGTTGGAATCATTCATCCCAGTCTGGAAATATAAAAAACTGGAGACAAAGAGAGCAAAACATAAATGGGTGTAGGGTTCTGCTACACCAGAGGATAAAGAAAAAACTGTTGGACTTCAACTGTAAAGTGAAAACCAGGAGTCCTAAGAGGGTTGAACTGGGAAGTCCATTTAAGCAAAAAGATAGTTATGAAACAATTTTAGTATATACAAAACTGAGGTAAATAGGAAGACCAGAAAACAAAATACTCTCCTTTGGATTATTATGTGTTTTTCCTCTCAATTTCATAAAACCTCAAATCACAAAATTCACAAAATGCCAAAGATATTGAACTGCTGACATTTTTTCAGCATTTAGAGCTCTATCTATAAAAAAGACATAATGTAAGTTTTACATTTAATTCAATAAGTTTATAATTAGTTTAAAAATCTTTTTTATTAGAGAAGTTGTGGATTTACAGACAAATCATGTATAAAATGCAGGATTTCCATACACTACCCCAATACTAATACTTGCAGTGGTGAGGAACATTTGTTACAATTGATGATGGTACTTTTTAAAATTGTACTTTTTTTAAAACAGTAGTTACATTTGTTAAAATTGATGAAATATTATTAAAATAGTCCTATTAACTATTATCCATAGTTTACTGTGCATTTATTCCCCATAAACCACCCTACAATTAACACCTTGTATTAGTGTCATCATCTGTAATAATTCATGAAAGAGCATTCTCATACCTATGCTATTAACTACTGTCCATCTTCTACAATAGGGTTCACTGTTTTATACAGTTCTGTGTTTTTTCTTTTAATTTTTATTCTGGTAACATACATGACCTAAAATTTCCCCTTTAACCATAATTCAGTGCTGTTAATTACCATCATCACCAGACATTTCCAAACCTTTGCACTCAACCTAATTATAAATTCTGTACAAATTAAGCATCTACTTCTAACCTATGAATTTGCTTATTATAATTAGTTCATATCAGTGAGATCATACAATATATGTCCCTTTTGTGCCTGGCTTATTTCATTCAGCAAATCTATGTTGTCACAATCATTGAGATTTCTTTTTTTTTTTAATAGGTAAATAATATTCCACTCTATGTATATACCACATTTTAATTATTCATTCATCAGTTGATGAACAGTTGGGTTGCTTCAATATTTTGGCAATTGTGAATAATATCACTATGAATAGTGATGTGCAAATACCTGTTCCAGTACCTGCTTTCAATTTTTCTGGGTACATACCTAGCAGTGGGATTTCCGGGTCATATCATAATTCTTTATTTAGCTTCCTGAGGAACTGTCAAACTGTCTTCTAGAGTGGCTGCACCATTTTACATTCCCACCAGCAACGAATGAGAATAGTTTTGAATGAACTACTATGCTCCAAATCTTAACATATGAAATGTGGTCACTTTGAGAACAAACGACAATATGCATAATGTATTTTAATATTGCTAAATTTAAAAAAGTCTTGAGATGTGCAAGAAAAGAAATAGTACTACCTTATTTAGGTTTTCCTGAATATTCATATTAAATTATTCCTCCCAATTAACAGGTTACCACCAAAGCCCATGATGTTTTCATTTCCTGAAAACCATTAAAATGCCACAGATCTTAGCATGAGTTGCAGTTTACCCACCAATGGGGAATATTAGAACACTATGAGTTGGATTGCTTTACCCTACTGATGATGGTTTTTACCTACTGATTAATGGTGTTATTACAGAGTACATTCTTAAGGTACTAGCAAATAATTCAAATGATCAATTGTCGAGACCACAATGAAGCTTAGGAAATCATCCATTAATTAATTTGGTAAGTAACTCAGGACATAGCTATCAATCACCTATTATACGTCAGGCATGGTGCTAGGTTCTGGGAATCTAGACATGAAAGCACAGGGCCATTTTTTAGAGGACTCAGTCTTGTAAGGGAAAGAATTATAAGAACCAACACTTATGATACAACACAGCGTGTAGAAGCAGAGATGGGATGGAAGGTGGCAGACCTCCAGCTTTCCTCCCAGTCACTAACACTCAGCAACATGCCACAGGACAGAAGATACAGAACAGGGACAAATGGAACATGAAGGGAACTCCCACTACACATATCTAAAGGCACAATATCCAAGAAACTGGTGAAAGGAAGTCAGGAAGCCAACCAAATGCCTCTGGCAACTAATCTTGGCAGCCCACTTTTATGTCTAAACCAACAGTTCTAAATATATAACCATTAATATGTTTTCACAATTGAGATGGTTTGAATTCTATTTGTCGCGGCACAAAAGCCTTAAACATCACTGACACTCAAGTTCTCTATTATCCAGGGTTTCTTGTCTCTAGAAGCCTGTTGTGCTGCCTCTTCTCTCTAATTACGTGCAAGATTGCAATAGTACATGAGTTCAGCAGTAGAGGAGGAAAGATATTCTTAAATTCAAAATGTTTGATGAAGATTTAACAAATTAAGAACTGTTAACTAAATGAATATGCCATAGGTGGCTTCAGTCATTTTTGCTTATTGTTCTTTGCTTGTGATTCTTGCTACAAAATAAAACATTACTATGAAGCTAATCAGGAAAAAGGAGGAAACTATGAAGACCATTATTTTATCAGACGACAGATTCTTGGAACTTGTGTGAGAAGTACTACAGAAACAAAATATCCAATTTTTAAAAATACAATATGATTCAGCATATTTTATCTGACCTAAACACAAAGGCACGAAGGGCCTCTCTTCCACCTCCATTGTGATGTTCCCATGTGTTGATACTACAGCTAACCTTAAAGAGAAAAGACTTTCAACCTGAATGAATTCACATGCTTTCATATTTTTCCAGAGTGAGTACCATGTCTAAACTAGGAAAAACACATACTTACATAAAATATATAGCGATACACGTACATTTATATGTGTGTATCCTTAAATGGTTGTGTGTATTCTATTTTACATCTGTATCACAGCTTTAACTACATTTCTTTATATACACGTACTTATATATGTGTGTGCATACTTGTTCACTATATTCCTCTTGTTCTTCCTTTAGTCGAACCTACCACTGTATTACTTAGCCTTTCACAGAATGCTGACCTGTTATTGTAGAAGAAAGTCTCACAACACTGCAACAAAATTTAACTTAGTCTGCCTTAATAAATTTTTAGCTTTCAAAGAAAGAGTGTGAATCATAATAAATAGCATTCTATTACCTGCAAGCTGATTTGTATTCCATAGAAAGTATATTATAATCCTTAGTTTCTAAACTAATAATGATTTTAATGAAATTGCATTGACTTTGGAGCTTTCATCATTTTAAGTTGTTTAATTCAGTCTTGGTAAAATCATTCATTATTCCTTGCAAACAGCAGCAAGGGACCACACAGACAATTATTAGATTAAACTGGATTTAAAGGTTGTTTTTATTATGATTGTAATATCAAAAATTTTAAAACCCTATCTTTCCCTAAATATTATACTGTACTTAGATCACAGTTTAAACTCTTGTTGTAGGTGGAAAAGGTGGGTCCACAACCCTAAAAACAGCTTTTCCAGTCATTAGTTCCAAAACAATTTACTTTGAAATACCAGGGCTGCTTCCTGTTAAGGTATCTGCTTCCTCAGTAATTTGAGAACTATTTTCCATGATCTGAATAAAGAGAGAGAAAAACTTAGTCCCCCAAACCGCATTTCTTAAATTAAACACTTCATGTATTTGAGAATATGCTTTCAGTTACACTCACCAATGTTCAGCAAGCAAGTAGATGATTAATTCATTTAGAATATAAATTCAATGATACCTTTTACTTATAAAGGGAATTCATAAAATGTACATGGAATAACTCTCCCATCCTCTAATATAATCCATCTATCAATAAGTACATATTGCTTAGAAGTATTGTACAGGCCTGGAAGGAAACAAGAGATTCTATATGGTTATCAGCTGCAAAGATTTCACAGTTCAGTTTTACTGAAATCATGTCAAAATCCCTTTATGGAAAACTCCAACAGTTTAGGAGAAGGATGACCACTGATATGAGTGAAGGGTGCTTTCATGGTTCTTTATTTCTGTTTATAATCATATCATATATTTTGGATTTTAAAAATCAGACATTAGAAGGTGCTTCCCATCAATTGTACAAAAAATCTCTACTAATTGCTCTGTAAGCATAATATAGCTATTTCCAACACTAAATACATCCAAGATTAAATCCTTTGCACTCTCTTTCATTTCAGCTTCTATTAAATCCATTCATTATAATAAAATGCATGCCAATCAACTATATTCCAGGTACTGTTGTAAAGAAGGAACTCAATGAATAAGACATAGTCTCTGACCCCAAGATCTCTCCAGGAGAGTGGGGGGAGGCACATATATGAAAAGATAAAACACGATGCTCTATGGCATAATGGAGAAATTTGCATAGTGCCATGATGGCACAAAGACGGGGCAATTCAATCTCAGAAATATCAGGGAAGTAGTTTATCAGCTGGGTCTTTTTCAGAGAAATAGCTGATTGCCATTCAGCAACTGTTCATTGAATGACTCAAAGGTGGAGTGGGAAAGGAAAAACATATGCTAAGGCTCAAAGTTGTGGAAGAACATCATGGCATTTTTTTTGAGAAGGGAAAGGAGTTTATAATTTAGTCTGACAAGAGCATAAAGTACATTACATGAGATGAGGGTAGACTGAGCTGAGACCTGTGAAAGGCACTGGCCAGACTAAAGAGCCTTACACTCATTCTGAAGAAACTGAATTTTATCCTACGGATATTAGTGAATGACCCCAAAGTAGGTTGTGGGGAGCCACCCGCTGTGAGGTCTGTTTACAGCCTCCAACTACATGGCAAATCTCATAACTACTACAGCCCTGCCCCGCCATTCCCTTCTTCTTCTTCCTCCTTGTTTCTTTGTTCTCCCCCTCCCGCCACAACTCTGGTGACCACAGCAGCATGCATGTGCAAGGCGCGAAACTGCAAACTCGGCACGAACTTTCAGCCAATCCCCTCCTTGGACGTCTGCCACCCGCGAGACCAGCCTACCACCTGTGGGCACGTTCCCTCCCCTCAGTATAAATCCCCTTGTTCTACCCCCAATAAACGAGGCTTGATCAGAACCCTGTCTTGCCTCCATTCTTCTCTCAACTCCTGCCTCCACCCCTGCTTCTTCCCACAGGCCCCTGGACTCGCCCCCGCCGGTTTCGAGCAGTAGGTGATAGATAAAACAGATGCCAAGAGCCTAATGGCACAGAAACCAGCTAAAATTTCGTCCAAAATTCACAAGAAACAATAATGTGGGCTTGAGCTAAGTCAGCCATACATTGGATAAAAGAAGGGATCAAATTCAAATCACAATCCTGAGGTAAAAGTGACAGAAGCTATAGCATACTTGCTTCTGTGGAACAAGGGGGAAAGTAGAACCAAGGAAGACAAGGGTTTTCTGGCTTATATACCTGGGAGTATGGTAGTGGCCATTAACTAAGACAGAAGATGTAGCAAATGGGAGAGACAATGAGTTCAACTCTTAACATGTTTAGTTTGAAATCATGGGAATATACTTAGGTGGCACTATCCAGCATGCTACTGGAAATATGAACCACAAATACAGGGAAAAAGCCTGAGGGTCAAGATTTTGATCCTTGAAGCCATGGAAATAATGGATTTCCCACATGCACTAGGGAAGAAGACCATGGCTGACGTGGATCCTAAGTACTAGACCTTTAAATAAAGAGCAGTCAGAGGAAGAGAAGGCATGCCTATGTAAGCAACTTATTCAGGAGCAACAGAATTTGGTTTTCAGGTTCTTAAATTATTTTTCTTAAACAACAACAACAACAAATATTGCCATCTATTAAATCTATTATTTGGATCACTGTGGTAACCTCTGGCCTGTCAAATTGTTTAATCGCCATAAGTCAAAACTCATGTCATAAATGAACTCTGCTTCTATCGGTCTCGTCAAAAAGAAGGCACTTTACCAAAATAATATGCCTCAGCAGACCTTAAAACAATGCAGCTGGAAGAACGTGGAGGGAGCAATTTTTGAAGTTTATTAAACTTGACAATTTCATATTTATGTAAGCTGCAAGTGCTAAGCATAATTGGACTTAACTATTGCTTTAGGGTTAATGAGTTGTGAATTTAACTTCATTACCATAGTTCTGCCTGCTCTTTAAGCTCACTAGACTGGACTAGGAAAAATCTGAGAGTTGCCTTCTTCCTCATCAAAACAATTTTTGAAATGATCTGAAATTGTTGGGTTGTAGAATGTAGGGTCTTTCATTGAACACTAAAGGGAAGAGCTTCAGTGTAGATCAGTGGAGAACATGGAGGTTTTGGAGTCAGGAAGTCCAGGGTCCAATTCCAGATCTGCTAATTACTGTGAGACATGTGAAATATTGGACAAGTTAATAAATTTGTAGAAGCAAAACGGTCATGTAAGTGATATAAATATATACTCATCTTATTAAAGTGAGATGCAAAACTAGATCTGTAAGTTTAAGGCAACACTAACAATAACCCTAAGGGATGTTTTCATTTTGTAGTTAACTATGTGAAAAACAAATTATTTTTGTGATGCAAGTGCATGTATTGAGTATCACCTGATTCAAAATAATATGGAGTGCTCCCCCTGACACATATGGACTGACCACAAATACCTGCATTTATAGAATGCTAGCCTTTAATATGTATCACAGTGTGACCCCATATCCCAGGATGATGTTTTTCCATTATTTAATTGGAATGAAATTCAGAATTTCTAGACTGCTGGGTTGTATTAGGAATTCTAGATTGTGTAGGATGTGTCTACAAAATAACAAAGTACGGCGAAGGTCTTACTGTCGCCTTATTAGCCTGGATAATACCAATAGTTGAATGAAATAATATAAGCCCCAAAATGGAATTTGGAGATGTGAATTATCCAGTTCATTTGTCACTGAACAGTAATGGAAAACTATGTACTGTGAAATTTTAGCAAATTATTTTGCTTACACTAGAAGAGGAATAATGGTAGAAATTAGGTAGGAGGAGCATGATAGATTTCTGAATCTTAAAACAGCACTTAGTAAAGCATCACTGTGATATAGTTTAGAACTCCCTGGTCCCTGAAGAGCACACAGTCCTAAAGTGAACAGCAAATTCTCAAAGAGACCTAAGAGAGTCTCTCCCATTCGTCCTCTGGCTTGACCCTTCTTCTGCTGCATGGGATATTTGGGGGTCTGAATTAGCAGTCCACATTTATCAAATTAACTGTAATATTGGAAAATCTATACTGGAATCAGTAAATGCCTAGCAATCCCCATTAGGTGAAACAGAGCAAGTGGATGATGTAAAAAGAATTTTAAAAATTGCTTGAAGATTAGAAAAAGGAAAGAAGAGAAATTCTCCCTTGATTTTCTCAATTATGGAAACTTTTCTAAAAGCCTTCTTTCTAAAAGCATTTTTCTTCAGGGATAATCATTAATTGGCCATATGTTCTCTATACCTACAATTGGGAAGGGATCAGGGGCCCAAAGAGAGAAAACCAGCATGAGTCAATGTTGCTGAGTCATTTTACATACATTCAGGCATGACTTCTCAATGGAGGAACCATCTTAAGAATAGGCTTCACAGTATTTTCCATGGGTTATGCCTTAAGTCGCAGGAACAAAGTCCCATGGCAGAGTCCAAAAAATCTAAACAACATCAAAATTTCTCTGATATAATATCTCATCTCAGAACTAAATGAGAATTTTATGTTTACTTAACTCTTTAATAGGTCTAATTTTATTTTAATATTAAAATAATACTTATCTCTAAATCTCTTAAGTAAAGTTGATATTCCAGGAAGGTGGGTGTTTTAGTTTCCTGGCTGCCAAAGCAAATATAACATGCAATGAGTTGGCTTAAACAATGAGACTTTATTGGTTCATAGTTTTGAAGCTAGAACAAGTCCAAACGTAAGGTGTCATCAAGGCGATGCTTTCTCTTGGAAGACCATGCCGTTTGGGGCTGCTGGCTCTCTTCGGTCCTTGGCTTCTCTGTCACAGGGCAATGCACATGGCGGCCTCTCCTGGCTTCTCCCTTCTACTCGGGTTCCGATGACTTTTAGGGTGCTCTCTCTGGCTTTCTATCTCTCTCTGTGGCCTTCCCTAAGAGGCCTTCAGTCAAAGGGTTAAGGACTCACCCTAAATCAGGTGGGCCACACCTTAAATAAAGTAACGTCATCAAAAGATCTTATTTACAAGAATTCACGACCACAGGGATGGATTAAGTTTTGTTGGGGTACATAGATCCAAACCACAACAGTCCATGTTCATTTTGTAACTTCATACACCTTTGGCTTTGTCCTAGGACCCGAGTGTGTTAAGATGGCAGCATTGGACTAGATGCTTTTAAGATCACTTCCAAAGCACTGGCAACATAGTGTGGAAGAAGTGTTTGGGCTTTAATGTCTGTTTTTTTTTCAAGGCGAGACTCTGTTCCATACTTTGTGGTTTAGGGCATTTTAATTTGCCTCAATTTCTGCAACTATGAGTTGTAGAAAGTATCACCCACCATGTAAGGTTATCATGGTAATAAGCCAAATTAATGTGTGACAAGCATGTCACACACACTGGATACTCAATATGTAGAAATGCACGTTATTATGTGAAGGTCTCTGACTGTCCATACTCAGAAGCCTCAAAATTGAGCAATTTACCATCCATCCCCCAGAAAGTGGGGCATTTAACAAGTAAAATTACATAAAATTACACAAAATCCAAATTTGAAAGTCACTATTGTAACTGTATTTTTATTTTACAAATAAACTTCTAAGGTTGTTGTTACTAAATTAACCTGTAATAAATGTTTTGCCAATAATTCACAGAAAGGGAATAAACTCCTGTAAGTTAAAATTTTTTTTCTTTATCACTTAACCTTTTCCTTCGTTTTAACTCTACATATTCCTTTCTTTTACACATAAAGTACAGGATAAAAATCAGGGTTTTCCTCACTTAAAAAAATTCCCACACAATTTTTGAGGAAGACAAGCTTAGATTTAGATTGAGCTCTGATTATTAGCTGAGGTACTAAGATTCACTGCACCTCAGGCTTCCCATTAGTAAAATGAGAGAAATAATTCCCTACCTACACCTCAGGACTGGTACTGAGACTGACAAGCTAATATGTAGATGCAGTGGTTGTTTTTGTAAATATAAGAACAATATATATTTTAGGCATTTGAGCACTGTGGCAGAGTTTTTGTAAGATAACCACTTATTAGCTGTATAACACTGGATAGGTTTGTTTCCAACTTTCTGAACCTGAGTTTCCCCATCTGTTAAGTAGAAACAATACTGAGTACAGAATTACTGTGGGAAGTATAAGAGATATTATCACAAAGCCATTAACATAGTGTCTGGCCCATGGTACACACCCAGTAAATGATGGCTTTTATTATCAATATTAGTCTTCACAGGATAAAACCTGAACCATCCAAAGGTTTTGGGGTTTTGGTCAACATCATTTTGCCATTTGGAGGCAATTCTAGGACAGGGCCCAAGTTTCATGACTCCCAGGTCTAGCTAGTGTCCTCTCGATACCACGTGGCTTCCTATTGCTACTAGGCACAAACTAGATACAAGGGCTAAACGTTCTCTACCCTTTCCTTCTTTTTAGGCAAAACAAAAACGCAATCCATTCTATATTTAAAGCTGTGAAAATCAATAAGTGGATGTATGAGGCTTTACAGAATGATGTGAAATTACCAACTCATAACTATACAATTTAATTAGCTTGTGTTACATCACTACTTTGGCACACTACTGTGGCTTCATTCACTATTTTCGGCCACATTGGGCATTATCTCACTCAGTCTAGTTCAAAACTGTTATTCTATTTAATTACGAGAAGACCTCTAATTTCCTAACATTTTTATTCTCCATATAACCATTTCATTAAACTGCACAACAGGAAGTGATCTGGTTTGGAGGAGAGAGGAAAAATAAAAGAAACCCCAGAAAATAACTCTATTAGCCAACTGTTACTACTCAGAAAGCGAATTTTTCTAAGCATAATTATATTAAAATATTCCACAATAGCAACCATGATGTTTTTATACTTTAAAATTGAAATATTATGAGTCTTTCTATGTAAATTCATGGCTTATTCTTTTTAAAATATTCGGACATTCAAAAGTATGAAACAAATTATATATCCAAAAGATTTTATTTCTTATAATAAGTAAAACCTATCTAATGCCTTAACTTTTTCTCTATTAAACCCTTTTCTCTATGATGATACAATCTATCTAGAGTGGGAGGGGGGTGTCGACTGTTCAGTCAAAAGCCACAAAGTCCAAAGCTATATTAGACAGACTATGTCCAAGTCATTGAGAATATATAAATTTTAATTATAACAATTAATGGCAGGACTTTCCACTCGCAAATGACATTTTAATAAAGAAAACCTTAGAAGGTGAAGGTGAGGGAGATCATTGGGAACATAGATGAGGGTGAAGGAAGGATAGAAATAAACAGAACAGAAAGAGCATTATGCTGTTAACTTTTACAAAGTCTTGTTTCTAACAAGACTTGGAGGTGTCTTGGTAAGAAGAAGCAAGGCAGAGAATGAGTGAGGGGAAATCCAAAGGATTCAAACTTGGATAAAAGTGCAAGGTGGCAGTGATGCTACCTGAAAAAAGCACGTGGCTTCTGGGAGGGAAATTTGCTGGTGTGGCAAGAGGATGTAAACTTCTTTTGAGGGAACAATGAGTCTGATGGAACCACCCAAGTTTTAGTGGTACTTTACTCGATCTTTCTTTAGAAGGAAACCAAATTTGCTTTTCTTCTATTTTCCTGGCATGCTAGAGATCACGGTAAGACCCATAAGAAGGGAGCTGGCGATCTCTGTAAACTCTCTCACCAGGACAGTTCACTGCAACTCCACAATCCATGCCAGCAGGCCAGGAGTTTCACCTTTGAATGAAAACAATGGGATATATTTTGTGTCAATGAAAAAACTCTTAATCAGCTTTGGGCAGGTTATCACAGACAACGGCCAACTGAGGTAGGCTGGCCTCAGCAGGAAACAGGGAAGTCTATGGATATCAGAGTTATGGTTGCTCTGGTTTGGTAAAAGCACCAAAATCAGGTTCTTATGCTATAGTTTCTCCAATTATATCAACCTGGTATTCATGAGGAAATTACTCAGAGGAACAGAGACTGCCTGTGCCACAGGTACGTCTGTCTCAAAGACTGTGAATGGTTTCAAATCAGTCTGTATTAAGAAATGTGTTCTATTAGGAAACGAAAGCCTGATGTATTTATGCTGAGAATCAGGCTGCATAATTTTCTATAAGCCTCCGTTTCACTAGGTTATTGTCTGAGATGCTACTGGATGGGATAAATGGTCCCATACATTCAAGTTAATTTGACAGGTGACAGCAAGCCTCAATCCAAAATTAAGTATGCACTTACCTGTCTCTGTGATTATACTGCCTAAACTAAATGCTGCAGGCTTATCACTGATAGTTTGTATTTCTTCCTATGCACAAACCATGGCATTTAAACTCTGTAGAAAATTACTGATAAATTTTTAAAGTTTTAACATTTGTTGTTTCATTACCTCCTACTCTCTTAAATATCTGTATACTTTCTATGTCCAATATACAATGTCTTTTTTGTGGGAATGAATTGCCCCTAATTCCTTGATATAAGAGTGGAAAGTTCTCTACAAATAAGCATTAGGGACTTAAAAATACCACTTAATGATGACTAAACATTTTCTCCAGTCTTAATGTCTCTGTCCACACTTAACATTTATTATAGTGTCAATTTTAGTTTGTATGTGTGTCTTTTCCACTCACTGGAGGTCTCCGAGGCCTTAGACTTTAGTGTCTAAATAAAGTCTACAAAACAACTCTCCTGAAAATTTCTTTAAAAATGCCCCCAAACACCAAGAAAATGTAAGTTCTGGTTAAAAGTTACATCAGACAACAAGATCAAAGTGAATCTTGGGTAAACATGAAAAAATATTCACTTGAAATATATTTTCAAGAAGATATAAATTTATGAATATGTAAACACACTATGAACAAGTGTTTTCAAAATACTGTACTTCAGATTACGGTGGTGTCATTGAATTTTTTTTAAAGATTTATTTTATTTATTTCTCTCCCCTCCCCCCCTTTGTCTGCTCTCTGTGTTCATTTGCTGTGTGTTCTTCTGTGTCCACTTGCCTCCTTGTCAGGCGGCACCAGGAATCTGTGTCTTTTTTTGTTGCGTTATCTTGCTGTATATCAGCTCTGTGTGTGTGTGGCACCACTCCTAGGTAGGTTGCATTTTTCGCACAGGGCAGTTCTCCTTGCAGGGCGCACTCCTTGTGCATGGGGCACTCCTACACAGGGGACACCCCTGCGTGGCACGGCATTCCTTGCACGCAGCAGCATGGCATTCCTTGCACGCAGCAGCACTACGTGTGGGCCAGCTCACCACACGGGCCAGGAGGCCCTGGGTATCAAACCCTGGATATCCTATATGGTAGGCAGACGCTGTATCAGTTGAGTCATGTCCACTTCCCAACACTGATCTTCAAATGGCAGTTTTCATATTACAAATCTATATGTGTAATGGATCTATGTACCTGTACTGATGCTAATTTAAATGAAACTAAATCTACTTCTAGATGACAATCCTTCAATTCTACTGTGCTCATTCAAAAGGCATCTTTGAGGATACTTATAGCACTAGAATTGTATGAAATAGCTATTAGTAATGAATAAATTACAGAGCATTATACGAGGGATTTAGTATGTAGCCATGTGGTAGTGGATCTATATGTTCTAACATGGAAACCATGCAAGCTATGGAAAAGAAGCAAGCTATTGTAATGAAAAAAGAAAACCAAACTGCAGAACAATCTGCATAATAAGACTCCATTGGTTAAATCAAAAATAATCTCAAAACTGTAAATTAATATGTATGCATTCCATAGCTATTAAAGTACAGTAAACTGAAAAAGATTTGGAAAGATGTTCACCAAACCCCTACCGTGTTGCCTCTGGATAATGAGGAGATGAAGAGAATCTTTCATTGTTTTACTTTTGAATGGTTTGAATTTTCTTGAAAGATAATGTATTTATGCATCACATGTACATATTTCCAAAATAAGAAAAACACTTTTAAAATAATATTAAACATTGAAGAAATTTCACATTACTTTCTTTGAAAGACTATTAGTATGGCTCAACAATCATCTCAAGTGTGATTACTTAAAATTCAATAAAGGACCTTGGATCATGATGTCTTCTCAGTCTTCTATGGAATTGCTAAGACTTACTACAGTGCATCTGAAAAAATTATTAGATATTAAAATTTGCAAAATGAAAAGGACTGTTAATTTACATGACAGCTAATATATTCATGTTTATATTCATCAGCCCAATAAAATTATAATCCTAAAATTTATTCAATTACTAAAGGGCTTATATTTTTCTTATATTTTGTGTGTAGGGAGGTGGGGGGGATGCATTTTACCTTTCCATTACATCCAATACATAGTAGGTATTCAAACATCATGGTTTTTGAAAGACTGACTATGCAATGTAAAACTTGTGTACACATTAAGGCAAAGTTACACAACAAATATGCTTAAGGGCAAGTTACTTTCCATCGCTTCAGTAGCCTCAGTTTATTTCTGGAGGAAAAAAATAGGAGAACTGGGAGAGAGACCAGTACCATCCCTAAAACTAATGTAGAGAATGTAAACATTATATTAGATTAACATACCTTTCTCCTGGGGAATAGAGCACTTTAACCACAGCAAGAAATAGCTGAGAGACTATTTCTAGTGACTTTTTTTTCTTAACTAAAAATAAATCCAAGTGGGAATAAAGGGCAGATTAAAATATCATAGCATCACAGTATCTCTGACATCACACCCTGTTTTCAAACCTCAGAAGTTTGAAATGATGGCTCACCTCTCTCTACTTTCTAACATTGCCCTGGTAATTTTCAGGAAGCTGAGATCATTGCAGAGTTTTTCCTGGGATCAGTCCAAAAATCTGTCTCTCTCTGCTCCTCATTCTGCTGTCTGAGCTAACACAAAATGAGTCTAATCCTTCTTCAACTTGACAGTCCACAGAGGCAACCACCAGTTTCATAACTGGTTTATTTTTCTTAAGCCCCTGAGGGAATAGAAGAATTACGTTTCCAAATTCTTAGCCCAATTGTCTCTTCTGCAAAAACTTCTTAAATAGTCTATCTTCTTAGAAACAGTTCCCATTCAAAGAAGAATATAGTTATTCCTGTGCTTTTTTTTTTCTTTCTGTAAACACAGTACAACTGAAGCTCTGCAGAGTTTGGCAAATCCAGAAGGCAATTAGCCAGAATATTAGTTTCTCTTATTGTGTTCTGTCATTTGATAATAATTGTCATTTTTAACATACTGTCCTTCAGATATGAACATGACATGATTGGGTTCATTATTAGTAAATGATGGCATTACACTGAGCCACCCATAACCTTTGTGCTGGCCTTCCTTGTGGCTTCTACCATTCATCTGGGAGGGGTCGCATCAGACTGAATATGGGCAGGAAGTCTCTCACTATGAAAAAAGTATACCTGGTCATAGTGTGATCCAACTGCTGAACTCAGTCTCATATTGCAACAACTACAGAAATTGGCTGCCAAATAAATACCAATGAAACCAATAAATTTATTATAAAGAAAATAATCATATAATAATTTTTTTAGAACCGAGTCGACTTCCTTTTCCTTCTGAGTAAAAACCTCCCTGTCTTCCTTGAATTCTGTAACTTTTTCAAATCCATGCAAAACTACTGCTTCAAAGGAATACATGCAAGGAAAAAGAGGTAAGGAAATTTGGGATCATGGAAGTCTATGCAGCTACTACATGGATTAAATCACGTACTTACATGGATTACTACTTCCTCTGCCTGTCTGTGGGTCAAAGAATTAAGACCAAGCTGCACAATCTTCGGCCCTGGGTGGACCTCGTACCTTACAAAGTATCCACACAGTATGAACAACCCCACCCCCATCCCGAAGAAATGAGCCTCTTATTTTTTTATTTTCTCAACTCAACCAGCTCAAGCCACTTTAGAGAAAAGGAGTGTTCATTTTTGAGACTTCTTTGCTCTTTCTTTTGTTTGGTCTGCTAATGATTTATCCATTTTGGGAAAGAGACATTTTTTCAGCTGCCTCTTGCACTGCCAGAATGCCTTGATAATGTTCTGGGGCTTTACTGAGAATGGCATTTTAGACCACTCTAACTCAGCTTAGCCACCGAAGCTGAGCACAGCTGAAGAAAGCACTCAATTAGCATCTCCATCTTCAAAGGGTATATTATTCTCTCCTCAATACACATGTATAACTCCCATTAGCGTTAATGGGAGCTGTGGGAGTCTACAGCTCAGAGAATATACCTTCAAGTCTGTTTGCTTGATGAGCATGCAAGAAACCTTATGGCCCAAAATTTCCAAGGAGGGCATAGGAAGCACACCAAGTATTCATGCAAAAACAGGCATGCCTGCTAGGGGAAAAAGTAAGCTACCACTCCTATTTATACTATTTATATATGAGGAAAGAGCTGTCTAAGCAAGGTCTATTTTAGTTTCATTTATCCTCTTGTAGGTTGCTTTGGAAAAAAAGTCACATCTGAGTTTTAAAATTAAGTTATATATTTTTATAAGCTTTACTCTGCGTTGCTTTTAAGGACTAGAACAAGGTATAAAATGTTTAATAAGACCATTCTAAGAGAACTTCCTACACATAAAATCCAGCATGATTAAATAAGTTTAAAAACAAACAAACAAACAAAAAGGAAAGCGGATTTGGCTCAACTGATAGAGTGCCTGCCTACCACATAGGAGGTCCAGGGTTCAAATCCAGAGCCTCCTGACCCGTATAGTAAGCTGGCCCACGTGCACTGCCTATGTGCCCACAGCACGGGGAGTACTGTGCCATGCTGGGGTGTCCCCTGTATAGGGGAGCCCCACATGCAAGGAGTGTACCCCTCAAGGGGAGCCACCCCATGCAAAAAAAGCACATCCTGACCAGGAGTGGCACCATATACACAGAGCTGACACAGCAAGATAACAAGGAAGAATGCAAGCGGACAAAGAAGAACACAACGGCAAATGGACACAGAGACCAGACAATGGAAGGTGGGAAGGGTAGAGAAATAAATAAAAAATAAATCTTTAAAACAGACAAACAAAAAAAAAATCCAGCATGATATCTATATATACCCAATGGCTTTTCCTGCCTTCTACTTAATGCTTTATTCTAACTTCAAGTTAGGAAAAAAACTGGGCATCAACAAAATAGATTTAAGAGGAAAATGGTTGCCTCAACTAATAAACCTGACTTACTGGGAAGTAACCAATTTTCTTTCCTTTAACTCATTCTAAAGGGAACTGTCCATAGTTTTCAACATGGAATTAATATTTATTATAGTTTGAATAAAATATCAATATATGATAGCTAGTCTGGCCTTTATCTACTGTCTTTATTTCCTCCTTGGAAAAAATAATCTTGACTGATTTAGTACCATTTATAAATTACTCATTTTCTTTTGTTCACACACTTTCCCCAAACTTTAAAAAGAAGTTTATGAATTAAAAACTGGGTATTTAAAGAAGTGCTCTTTAATCAAACAACTTCAAGGGTATAGGAGTGAAATATATATTGAATATTTACACATATTATAATCCTCTTTATCATCACTTCCTGACTTTCTAAATATATGAGAAACTACTTTAGGTACTGGATTATAAGTAAAAGTCAATTGCACAGCAATGGGTCAATGACCTTGAGGCAAAATCTGGATGAGTTGTAAAAATGTCCCCACTGAGTTTCTGGAAGTGCTGAGATGCCAGGATGCTCTTCAAATTGTGAAAACTGGCAGATGACCTAGATAAAAAATTTAATTTTTAAAATTTCATCTAGTACATAGTCTTCATAACCTCATTCTGTATTTCTAATATTTAACACATTGTCCTACAAGTTTGGTAGCAACCATATCATGATGTAATTCTGAAGGCAATGTATTAAAAAATGAAGCATCTCAAAATTGAAAACGGTCTAAGGTTTAGTTCAAATCTTGTGGCAGACTGAATAAAGAATGACAACTCCAGATTAGATAATAAACTGTGGTTTGTGGTTAACAGAATTAGTAATGATAAGCAATTTGAACAAATTCACCTTTCCTTATCAGAAATGATTTTAGATTGTTTCTATCATACCACCGACCTCACACATAAAGTTGACAGCCCTAAAGCAATAGATATACTATTTTCACAGAATATTTCCTACACAGAAGCACCTTTCAAGTGAGTGTTAAAGAGTGTTATTACAGAGGATCTAGGCAACTTCATTCTTTGATTTTGTGGCTTTAAATTCCTCTGGTTGAAAACACTAACAATTTAGCTCTGTTATTAATCTAGAGCTGAGAATACCTTCACTATCTAATCTGAAACTCATCCAGACCTTCAGTTGGCACAGAACACAGCCACTTCCTTATTTAGAAGAACTTTAGTTGCTAATGGTCTAACTGGAGATGATTAATAGATAAAAAGGCATTTATTCAAACACCCACAAGAATGCAACTGCACTCTACTTTCCATAACTTTTGTAAGAGTTTTACAGATTCTCTTATTTTCACTTGACTTCTCTATATAAAAGACAGGGATACATTTTCTTGAGGTAAAACTCAAAATACACTGAGAGTTCATATGGGATACACAGTAAGTTGATGACTGCTAATGATAACTACCTAAATATTTTTGGATCGAAGGAAGAAGAGAGGAGGAAAGAAGGGACACATAAAGAGAGGAAGGAAGTAATGTATCCTTCTGACATGAGCTGGTCTGGGAGGCAGCTGAAAGTTTATAGTTGTCAGGACAAAGAATCGCAGCATCTTTTCAGAGAATTGCTTGATGACTGCTCATGAAGTAGATGTGCAAAACCTGACATGGAAGTCATATTTCTATTACTGATTCCCAGGTGTCCACCTCGGATATGCCACTTAGGTCATCCAAACTTGTAAAATTCACTAACGTGCATTACTTCAACAAATATCTATTGAATGCCTGCTCTGTAGCAAAGTGCTAGGTACTGGGGCGGTGTGAGCCTTTGCCCACACAAGGTAAGGGATACTGATTTCATGTCTACTTAAAAGAACCAATAAAACCCAAACTATTTGAGTTTTCAATCTTAACCTTTTAATTATGAAAATCCAAATAGTTTGAATTAAAACAATAGTTACGCAAGCATTGGGATAAAACAACAAAACTGAGTGGATGCATCTTCAAATAGGTAGGAATTCCTATGTGTTCATCTATACACATTCATGCAGGGTGGATTTAATTTCTTTCCTTCATATTCAGAATCTTTCTCAAAAGTTGCCATTAAAAAGTACATCTAATACAGTGATTTCAACAAAGAATGTTCTCAATAAGAAATAACTAATAGGAGGACTAAAGATGTACCTTCTTTGAATCTTGCTGATTTAAAAAAATACACTAACTTTGAAACTATTAGATTGTCCCACTTAAAGCCCTTGATTTTAAATTGCCATTTCTTTTTACACCCAATTAAATTGTCAGTACAATGAAGAATTGTCCAACTGAGTAGAACTGTGAAGATCTTCTCACTGCTGCTTCTGCAGTCTTAATTTGCAGATGCGTTTACCTAAAATAAGAATTTAAAGTCACTTCCTCAACAATAAGACCTGTGAAACTTCCTGTAACCACTGTATGAGATAGGCAATGAAAGGAAACTTGTTTCACAAAATGGTCCCCTCTCTCCAGGGCATGGAAAGGAAGTATTTCTCCTTTAATAATAAGACATTTGGGATATGACAGAGAGATTGCCATGCCCTTGATGTGAGACAGATTAAGTAAAGACTACATTCATGAAGGTTTTGGTATTTTTAGTTATTTTGACAATTCTAGCCATGAGTAATAGTCAAAAAGAAGAACGAAAGTGACTTCAGTCTCCCTTTCCATGACAGTATTTTGTGTTCAAAACCATGAAGCATGGTCAAATAATCTTTGAACACTTTTGTTAATAAAGGGAAACTACTTTCTTGTTAGAAAATAAGGTTCATGATGAGAGATCTCAGTCATCGTCATCAACCAGAGATTTGAAAGAGAAAGTCATGGGATCCTAAAATACTGTCAAGACACACTTTGAATATGCCTAAAATGACTAGCATTGATCTTTGACTTCTGTGGTTACCTTAGAAAAACATTTAGGAGGCACCCTTTTAATGAGCCTTTTGGTGATCCCTAAATCTTCTTTAAAGTGTAGTTTATTTTCTTTTTCATAACCACTCATCCCTTTTATATCTCTCTCCAACTCACCCTTCTGTGCTCTCATGGTTCTCCACCTTCAGTAAAGGAGAAACTCAAATTTGATGACAAAATGTTCCTTTAACAACCAACGCAGTGGTCCCTCTTTCTGCAGTTAAGAAACTTTTCACACATCCTCTTCCTTCTACTTGGGATCTAGAGCTTTATATCCAAAAAATCAACCCCTATACTTTTTTTAAAATATCACCCCCCCACCATTGTAGCTTTTTGCGTGCTGTCTGCTCTCTGTGTCCATTCACCATGCATTCTTTTGTGTCTGTATTTATTGATTTATTTTTATTTCCCCTCCCCCTTGAAGCTTCTTGCTGCCTGCTCTCTGTGTCCATTTGCTGTACGCTTATCTGTGTGTTTTTGGGTTTTTTTGCTTGTCTCCCTTTTTGTTGCGTCACCTTGCTGAGTCGGCTCTCCACGGTGCTTGTGGGCCAGACAGCTCTCCACAGTGTGTGGGCGAGCCTGCCTTCACAAGGAGGCCCTGAGATGTGAACCCAGGGCCTCCCATATGGTAGACGGGAGCCCAGCTGATTGAGCCACAGTCGCCTCTCCAACCCTATACTTTTCTGTGTTACACTGTACTAGAATGCACCCTTTGGAACACAGCATCAAAGTCAAAAGGAAATGGTAATTAGAAAACAAAATTTTAAGTCAGAATATCTGGGAAACCGCCACACTTAAAAGCTATGAGAGTATGGTCAAGGCACTCCTGAACCTAGTGCTTTTAGTCTGCAGTTCCTCCACAATTCCCTACCAACCTTCTCTTAGCAGATAGTCAAGTTCTCAGCAGTTCCCACTTCCAGAGTTAAGGATCTCTTGGGATCTTCTCCAGGGAACGCCCATGCACTAAAATTCATACATCTCTATACTGTTTTGCATATTTGGTGAGCCTTAAGTCTGTAGGAATTTTTGTTTGCTTTTTTTTTTTTTCCAATAACCTGGAAAGCCTTTATGAGCAATGAAGTTCTATGACACTTGCTCACTGAGAAAAGAGAGCTGAAGATTTAAATACTCATTTTATAAATGAACCCTTTAAGGAAGGAAGCAGCTCCAATCACATGTGTGCTTTAGGTACACATGACATGCTATCACTGTGGAATAAGCTCAGAAAATCATTTGGTGTATTTCAGTGACTAATGATACCGACATTTAGAACTACATTATATAAGAATAAAACTATGAATCTAGATTATCTTTCTGAAAAGATTGTTTTGCATCTGTGACAGTAATGATGGGAGTGGTGATGTTCAGATAAAGAGGTATAGGAAAAATTGACCTTTAAGAATGGATAAGTTAAAAATTACTAGTTAAAGCTGGGTTAATGAGGGGAATCCTTATGCAATGTGCACAACTAACTATCCTGTTGTAAGAGAGACCAATTTATGCTTAATATATGTGTAGCACACTATGTTTAACAGCGGGAGAAGAAAACAGGGCTAAGATCATCTCTATAAACTGAAGGACTCAGAATTATGAACATTGGCTCATGTCCTTAAGTCTGTGCCAACCAATGGGCGGATGGGTTGGGAGGGACATTCATCCCCCATGTCAGATGCATTGATATGGACAACTAATTTTTTTTTTCAATCATCCATAAAATACAATGCCAATCTTCTTTTCCTTGGTTTTATCCCAGGAATTCTATGTGAACCTTATAAAATTTTAGAGGCCTACCTTAAAGAAAATAAATTAAAACATATTTTATTTGCAAATTTTATAAAACATATAATTAACTGAACATTTTGCTAGGCCTCCCAGAGCTTTGGAAGGAGTATGAAATTGAGTGCCCAGACACTGCAGCTTTCTTAGCTGTAGGATAAATCTGCCTCTGTCTTAACCCCAAACCAGAGTATTCTGCCAGCCCCATCTAGATTCTCTAGTCCTAGAGTAAGCAGTGGCTTGGCTGGGGTCTTTGATGAAGAAAGCATTATGGGGAAGTGGACTTGGCCCAGTGGTAGGGCGTCCGTCTACCACATGGGAGGTCCACAGTTCAAACCCCGGGCCTCCTTGACCCATGTGGATCTGGCCTGTGCGCAGTGCTGATGTGCGCAAGGAGTGCCCTGCCACGCAGGGGTGTCCCCCATGTAGGGGAGCCCCACGCTCAAGGGGTGCGCCCCGTAAGGAGAGTCGCCCAGCATGAAAGAAAGTGCAGGAATGGTGCCACCCACACGGAGAGATGACACAACAAGATGATGCAATAAAAAGAAACAGATTCCTGGTGCCTCTGATGAGGATAGAAGCGGTCACAGAAGAACACACAGAGAGTAGACAACTAGGGGGAGGGGGAGATAAATCTTTACAAAAAAAAAAAAAAAAGAAAGAATGCATTGTGATTCCTGAAGGACACAGGAAAAACAGTGCCTGAGCGGGGTCCATGCCATTAAAAAGGATTTAGCCAGGCTTATTTAACACCCCTCAAGACAATCTTTCCATCATGTTGTATCTGGCAAATGATATAAATGTGGCAAACATGTTTAATTTAAAAAAAACTGTTTGTTTTTAAGTTATCAGAGCCATATTTTACATCATGTTGACAGGGAATTAAGCAAAAAATTAGCCTACGCCCCAGTCCTACTGGGCAGCATTTAACGTCTTCCCTCGCTCTTTGTAGTTGGTTTATGGTACATTATTGTGAAGAACAATTTAAGTCAGAGTGAACTCTTTCTCCTAGATGATGATTTATCTGTTCGTAAACGGAGATGGGGGAATTCCACTTGCTGTTGAGCCAGTGAGTGCTAACTCTATTAATGCATCTTTGCAACAAAGATTAATGGGACCCACAGTGAGTCTGCTCGAGCACTTGAAGTCAGGCTTGGCAATACCTGAAAATTCAGTTCTATCATCATAAGACACAGTATAGTAGCTTGTGTAAAACCCTAGTATAAATATAAGGCTCTTTTAGGGTACACTGTTTTAACCTGAGTTGCTAAGCCTTACAAAATAACATGTCATAAGAATGTTCCTGTCTGGAGTAGATACTAATGGCTTTTCTTCAAGGGTGAAAACACCTAAACTCCTGTTTTTTAATAAATGACTATTTTATTATGAAAATCAATTTTGCCTAATGAAGTCTTCTGAGGGAGAAGATGTTTTAAGGTATTTTATGAGTACACTTTAAAATCATTTCATATTTAGGTATGCTTTGTCATCTCCACCTAGAGCAAAAAGGAGTCATAAAAATGTTAAGTGCAGTAATAAAACCTCCTTTTACTATTAGTTGGGAGGGAAACAAATGGGAATATTACTCTGAAGGTAATTACTTAAGATTTTTTATTGCATCATATTTTCTCAAAACCCACGCAAAGTATATTCCAAATCTTCCTACAAATGAAATATAATCTCCTCTCAGGCGTTTTTCTTCATCAGAAAAAAAGGTGAGTTGAATTTTTCTATCAGTCGAAGTCTCATATGTCAAACACATCTTATTTTTCATCAAACCTTAATGTCATATTGATGGAATACTCAAAGAGATATTAGCTCGTAACACAAGTTCTAGCTTGAAAGGTATAAGCTGAATTACTGCGAAAACATTTTTCTTATAAAAATAAGCTTCATTATCTCTAGCCATAGTCTATATGAATAGCTGCCTTGTCATTTTACCCAAAATTGTGGTTTCCTGTCATAGACTGTAGCTTCCTTGAAGGCAGGCAGGATTAATATATTTTCTATCATTTTATTCCCAATCAAGCGCAATTCATGGCATAGAGAGAGTCATATTATTGAATGAATTAATTCTTATGCACTGAATGCTTATCTTAGATGTAGAAGCAACATATTTTGGTAATTCTGATTTTTAAAAGTAAAACCTTAAATGACGTAATTCTGGAGGAAAAAAATAAAGTTTGGATTTCTTTGTAAAACTTGTTTTCATTTACTCAGTCAACAGATATTTATTAAAAACTTTTAACATGCCATGCACTATACTTGCTGCTGTGTGTACAGTTTTCAGCAAAACAAAGCCATGCCCTCATAAAACCTCTAGTCTAGGTATGATTCTGTTTAGGATAAAAGAAAGCTCATCTCAGTTTCTAAGTGCACTCCCTAATCACTTAGAGTTAGATGATATTCAAATTTCAAATAATAAGAGGAGTCCATAGTGAACAAATGGTGTCTCATTCATCTGGAATACAGGATGATTTAGTGATCAAGGCAGCCCTATCTAACGGCTAAAAAACATATGTTTTCCAAGCCTTAGAAGGATGGCTCCCCCCTGTGAGAAAATTCTACTTCAAAATAGGGCACTGACGTTTAATCAAAATAATTTTAAGTCAACTCTAGATAATTATAATAGTATGACAGTAAAAATATTATTGAGAATAATGATAACTACTACACTTCACACATTTACTGAATGCCTAGCACTTTAAGAGCTTTATCTGGATTATCTCTTTCAATCCTCCTCTCAAATCTAGGCAGTAAGTCTTCCTATTTCCTCTTGACAGATAGGCAGTAAGTCTTTCAATCTCCACTTCCTAAGCTTAGAAAGGTTTAGACATGTGGCCACTGAGCAAATGGTAGCAGACTTTGAATTCAGGTCTCTCTGTTTGCAGAACCCATACTCTTTTTTTTTTTTTTAAAGATTTATTTTTATTTATTTAATTCCCCTCCCCTCCCCCGGTTGTCTGTTTTCTGTGTCTTTTTGCTGCGTCTTGTTTCTTTGTCCGCTTCTGTTGTCAGCAGCACCGGAAGGGTGGGCGGCGCCATTCCTCGGCAGGCATTCCTTCATGCTGGGCGGCTCTCCTTATGGGTGCACTCCTTGCGCGCGGGGCTCCCCTACGCAGGGGACACCCCTGTGTAGCAGGGTACTCCTTGCGCTCATCAGCACTGCGCACGGGCCAGCTCCACACGAGAACCCATACTCTTAACATACCTTCTACCACCTCCTACACCAAAGGTGGGTAATACAGACAATCTAAGATACAAAACAAAACAAATCCCACATTTTCTATTAACTTTTGAAAAGGTGAAATAATATGTGAGATTTTCCTGTTTCTTCTAAAATTTATAACTAATGGTGTTGCATTTTCACAGACATTAAAAAACAAAGATAGGCTTTTATTCTGTGACCCATGACAGTCCCAATGTATTACAATAAAACAGAAATTATATCTCAAGCATGATCCAAACAGTCCAAGCAACTGACCAACTGGTCCTCACATACAGGCTTTCTGAAGAATACAATAATTTGTATTAACACAACATTAAACACAAATGTAAGAGGGAAAAAAGATGATAAAATTCTTGGTATTGCTTGTTAGTGAGTGCTGTACTAATAAATGAAATTTCGTCTTTCAGAGTAACTTGGTAATACATGTAGACAATATTGACAGGGGAATTTAGCCTTTTCTTTTGTCCAACTCTCATATCACCATATTTCCATATGAAAAGCGTTTTTGGTCTTTTGGACCAAACAATGTTTTATAAGACACAGGAACCCAGGGAACTTCTCTTCCAAGGCTCTTGACCCTCCCCTCCCATCAGCACAGCCTGGCATTCATTTAAAGGGCATTTTGCTGAGGGAAGGGAGAAAGAAGAAAAGGTGAGATATGGGGGCATTTTTGGGACTAGGAGTTGTCCTGAATGATATTGCAGGGGCAGATGCAGGACATTATACAGCCTGCCATAACCCACTGAATGGACTGGGAAAGAGTGTAAACTACAATGTAAACTATAATCCATGCTGTGCAGCAGTGCTCTGAAATGTATTCATCAAATGCAATAAATGTGTCACACTGAAGAAGGAAGTTGTTGATGTGGGAGGAGTGGCGGGGGGGTGGGGAGTGGAGTATATGGGAACCTCTTATATTCTTTAACAGAGCACTTTGTGTGATCTATGTATCTTAAATATATATATAATTAAAAATAGGGGGAAAAAGGGGCATTTATTGAATTTCTAAGTACGGGGCACTGTTCTGGGTGCTGGAATTCATTCGTGGACAAGAAAGTCAAAACAAATAGTTGAGGGGAAGCAGATTTGGCTCAACTGATAGAGTGTCCGCCTACCATATGAGAGGTCCAGGGTTCAAACCTACGGTTACCTGACTCATGTGATAAGCTGGCCCACGCGCAGTGCTGATGCATGCAAGGAGTGCCGTGCCACGCAGGGGTGTCCCCCGTGTAGGGGAGCCCCACGCACAGGGGGTGCACCCTGCAAGGAGAGCTGCCCTATGTGAAAAAAGCACAGCCTGCCCAGGAGTGGTACCGCACACGTGGAGAGCTGACACAGCAAGATGACACAATAAAAAAAGACACAGATTCCCGGTGCCGCTGACAAGAATATAAGCGAACACAGAAAAACACACAGCAAATGGACACAGAGAGCAGACAATGGGCGGGGCGGGGGGAGAGAAATAAATAATAAATCTTTGAAAGAAAAACAAAAAATAAATAGCTTAGCTTCAAAGGTATGATAAAGGGAGGAGGAAAGAAATTAACTTTTTTTTCAGCAACCTTTACACTGGAAGTACTATGCCCTATGTTTTAGATGTATGTGCCATTAATTCATCAAAACCACCCTATAAAGATAGCTAGGATTATCTTCCATTCTAAATAAGAGTAATTAAAATTTTAGACTTAAGTAATGTGTCTAAAATTCTGCAAGCAGGAAGCTGTGAATTGTTGATATGATTCATATCTATCTAGCTAAAAAGATCATGCTCTTTCCATTGTAGTTTCCTCTGTTTCTAGTTTCCTTTCCAATCTGCCTTAGTTTTCTGGTTCTCAATAACACTCTCCATCCTATAGTGGTCAATGAAATAATGATCACTTTTGTCCATTAAATGCCAAATGTGATTAATTTGAGTCCACAGGGTCATGCATTGTATGTATGAAGACATATAACTTTATATATCCTCCATATATGTATACATTCATTCCACAGATTTTTTGGGTGCCTAGTACATTCTAGGAACATTTCTAGGACAGAGACAATGTAAAGGAGCTGACATAAGAAGGGAAGTGGACACATATGATAAAAGTGAAATTAAACAGGTCATACACAAATATTATAACTACACTGCATGTAAAAAAATACACATATAAGAAAACATATCCTCTCAACAGAGTTTTTTTGGTTGAACTATATAATGTGTAAGTATTGGTTATTTAAAACTGCCTTATTGAACGACATCAACTTTTTATGAGCTAATGTTTTCTACAGTATTTAACTTTAATATTTTAGTTGCTATATTTAGCATATATCTGTGGTTACCCATGGAAGTAAACAATATAGAAATAAACATAAAAATAAACAATAAAAAACTATATATTCCAATATTCAAAGGGTTAAAAAATGTCTGAAAACTTTCAATATTGATTTGTGAGTTACACTCTCCATTCTTTTAAACAGTTCCTTCAGAAATATACTTTAAAAACCAGGATTCTTCTCTGGGAAAACTCAAATTGTGATCACATTTACAATAAGAACACACACATCAGGCATGTGTGAAAACAATTAATAGAGCTACACTTCTGGCCAAAACCTATCAGAAAAAAAATCCAATGCTTTAAAGGGTGAAAATAATAAATGTTTACTACAAGGGTAAAGTTTAAATATCAGGAGTAAAGTTTAAGAACACAAAAAAGCGGGTACAGAAGGTTTTGAGGTTTAAAGAATAAGTTCATTTTGAAAGATCACAGATGAAACAGACTTAAAATTTTACTGCTATCCTTAATAAAATATACCAAAAATACTAGCAAGTGTGTCATCATAATTATGTTTAATGTGGCATTAGTTCACAAGTACTGTTTTTAATGAGATAGGGTAAGTTACTTACTTTTCTAAGGAGATCTGTAATTAGGATTTTGATAATTAAACCTTAGATGAGGCATTTGGTATATCTATGCCCCAAATCCCAATAAATTATGAATGCACAACTTTCAAAGCCTCATCATAATTAGTAGCTTAAAATAAAACTAATTTTGAAAGCCAGAAAATTTAATTTTTCAAAAATTGTTCAAATTTTATCAATGCAAGCCAACCAAATACGCAATTTTTCAAGTACAAACATCAATTATGTCTGTGACTGAACTGTTGGCTACATTATATTTAGTAAAATATTTTTATATTCTTCTTTGGAAATTTTAACTCAGAGATGTTCGATGTCACTGTTGTGACCTGTAATTTCTCTTGTGTAGTTTAATTTCCTTAGCCAATGAAATATGCCCCAACTTTTTTTCTTCAACTACTACTCTTTCACTTCTACCCCACTCTGAGCAACCATGGCTTACACCCACTCACAACCACCACTAAATATTCAGCAATCTCTTAGCAGTGCAGCTTAGCTCATGAAGTTTCCTCTGCCCCTACTACTCTGTCACCCACTAAAAGCCTCCACAGTTTTCAAGGCTCAACTAAGAGGTCTCTTCCTTGTAAGACACATCACCAGAGAGGCCTTTTCCCCACCTTGCACACCCATAGTGGTTTAAGCACTGTTTTCTTACATATAATCGTCACCTGGGGACTTGTCTGCTGGCAGAACACTGTTCTTCCAGGACAATGTCTAATACTTAAAAAATTAATATCGAAAATGATAAAACATTGCCACAGACTAATAGAGAAGCGATCACTTTTGACTAGATTAAGACCCTGAGGGACTCTCAGCTGTATGACAAAGAACAAACCCTTTCAAACTGTCTGGACATTTTTTACTAATATGCAAAAATAAAGGGCTTAGGCTAGGTAAACTGCAAATTCCCTTCCACCTGCATATTGTTATAGTTCCACTAATTGATCAATTAGCAGCAAACACTTGTATGACTCCATATTCAATATAAAAATGCGAAAAACAGTATTTTAATATGAGGCCAAAAAAGAAGAGTTCTTATTTAATTGTAATAAATTACAAGTGCCCTCATTCCCTTTGCGCACTTTTCACACAGAATCCCAGTATAGAAAAACAAGTGGCATTTCCAAAGGAGTCCAGATGTAGCACCATCCACATAACAGACCTCAAGAGAAGAACCACAAAGAAAAGTGAAGTCTCAGCTCACAATCCATTCTCTCAGATATCCTCAGTTTTAATGTCTCTCCTTAATAGTGTCTCCCACGGGACTGTCCACATTGGCTTCTGATTTTGTAAAGGACAATTATTTTCACATGCTAAAAATGATACTATCGGAAAGTCAGAAGTTTCTGTTTACTTAAATGGCTCTGCCGAACACCACCTCTTTCCAGCATGGAAATCCAGGACACCGGAAGGATTTCTCATGTTGGTATCCATTTATTCCAAGTACTCAACTATTTTATAAGCTATTTCAAGTAATCTTCACTCAGTGCCATAATTGCTAGCAAGTTTGTTCCATGTTGGCCACCCTTCCTTTTGTTTCAGTCTTTCATAAAAATCCTTTTGTGTGACAGTCAAGCAGCTGTGCTTTGTTCTTTAACGTTCCGAGCCTGGATCCCCAGCCGAGCCCACTTTATAACATAAACGGCAAAGTACCATTTTCACAGCGGGGACAACTGTGTTCATCTTCAAAAAGAGGCATTAATAAAATGAGACTGTAATGAACATGCTAATTCTGATCACAGGGTACTGCACAATGGCCGAGATAGTTGACTGCCTTCTCCCTGAAAGATTGTAAAACTTGTTTTTCGATTTTTTTAAAACAACTGCTCTAATGGCTCACACTTTTTGAAACAGACATATTATGCAAACATTTCTATTTTCCAATGAAATGCCTGAAATGCCTTCTCTTTCTCATCAAACTGCTCGCTGTTTGTTTTACTATCTCAGTAACAGTCACCTTCAGGGAGCATATTTCTTCCTTCTTGAGAAGAACTTTCTGAAATAGGCATGTCACTAAATCACAGAAAGCTAGAGAGAAGTGATTTGAGTGATCACTAATTCAATGCCTTCACAGGGAAGGAAAAAAAAAAAAGAACAGGGAAATTACCACTTAAGCTCAGGATGCCACAGCTCTTCTGTGACAGCATAAGAGTTGGAACTCAGATTACCTGACACCTAGACTTGGGGACTTTGTGTATTCTCCTATGTCTTTACAGTAATGAATCATGAAATACAATATATTGATATGCAGAGTAAACATTGACATAAATGTCATTTAATGAGAAATATTTGCTAAAGTAGGTAACTAAAATGCCTTGTGCTTGTTCAGCTAACATTTTTAGACATTAATTGAACTTTTTCTATATTGCATGTATAAGCCTTCCTTTAAGCACAACTATATTTCACAACCTCTTTTGTGTGGTGGTGAAGGTAATGGTTTGGAAACAACACTATTTGGGAATGGGCAGGTCTCTGAAAATAATCCAGAAAGCTTAAAAAATGACATGCTGTTTCAGATGCCACAAAATGTGATGTGTATTTTGTTTATTGCCTAAAAAATAAAAGCCAAAAAATTAAAGTCAAGAAATATGACAGTTTGGAGGCAAAATTAAAATTTTCTAGAACTTTCTCTTATACAAAGGGAATTATGTGGGAAAGAGAAAGGGTTTCTTCATGCCTCTTTTATTGCCTTCAAAAGACAGGCACTCCTGTTTATTTAATAGGAAGAGAAGTCTACACATGGTGATAGCTCATTTTCCTTGCTCAGTGGCTGATCACATGTATATGTGAAGACATTCCTGTCCCAATTACCATGACATAAATTTATATTGCAACTTTTCCTGTTGATATCTTTGGTCAGGAAGAAATGGTGGCCAGTGAACCAAAGGTTCATATAGAACCAATTTCATGTTTACATTAGGATGATAATCCCTCTTCTTAAAATACCTTTTCTGCTCGTATGATTGCCGCTCATCGAAAGCCTAATGTCTAATTCATACTTCTCAGGAGCATTCCACAATTAGGTGAGGCTCGGCCCTTAACAACCTCTCCATGAGATCTGAGGCCTGCCCTTAAAGCTCTTCTGAGGAGGAAAAGCATATGCATGATGAATATACTCGGCCTCCTAAGGGATCACATAACTAGGAAGCTGGTATGTGTTTCCACAGAAGAGGCGACCAGAAAAAAAAAGGTTTTTTGAAATTATCTAGGGACTATAGGTACCACAGGCAACTCCCTCTTCTTTTTCTTCTTCGACGAACCAGAGTCAACAGTGTATAAATGATAGTCAAATATCTCATTCTTGGACATGCTCAGCCCAAGCAAGTAGCTATCTTTCCTTATGAAAACGATTTCTGAGACTTGGGGTAATATGAAACCAACGACTAAGAGAGTTTTCCCTGAAATACTCCCTTTGCTATACATGAGTGGTCAGAGTATTATTTCCACATCTTCTGCATTAGACATAGCGTTCAAATATTTGAATCTCCGATTAATAAGGCTCTCCAGGAGCCTCTGTGAAATAAATTAGTGGTCTTAATCCAGTCCACTTAGACAAAGGCTTTCAGTGACAATTGGCACATTTCTGACAGTCAGCAAAGCAGGGAAAAGGAAATGACTCATGTGGAAAGAACGGACATCTGATGTAGGCCACTGGGTAAAAAGAGCAAAATGGTCTCTACCTACTGTAGAGCAGAGGGCACTTCTGGGTCTGCCAACATGATTCATGAAAGAAAGTGAACTTGAAATGGACACAAAGCTCCTCAACTGTTGTTGGAGGCTCTTCATATTTATTTAATTAACTGTTTACAAATAAACGTTCATATTCCATGGATGTAAGCCTAAAATTGTAATATTTTTTAAAGACTATTATAAATAGAATTACTAGTATTTAGAAATTTTAAATAAAGAGGTAACTTTAGGAACTGAAAGATAATTCCAACCCCATTTATTTCATACTACATGGATATATGAAAGTATTCTATTTTAAGGATATGTTTAGACTATTTTTCCATATTCCAAAATATCTTTGAATTTTTCTCATGAAACATTTCCAAAACTGCTAAATATATACTTTTTTAAATAGGAAGAATTAACTACTCTGCCAAAATCATAAATTTTAAAACAAATATACTTACATATAGCAAATATACACATAGAAAGTCAAGATCATTATTAGAATTTTCTGACGCATTGTTGTTTCCATAGGCTAGGTAGAAAAAGGTAGATGATATGGGGGATTTCGTTACCTGGATGGTGGCAAAACTTACATTCATGTGAATAATAAAGTACGGTGGTATTTTCCTTCGGCTTTTTGTCAATGTCTTCATCACATGTATAAAGTCAAGCCAAATAACTGTAATTATTTCCTTTTAAGTGGCTCAAGGGATTTAGAAAGTAAAAATATAAAAAGTTTCTAATAAATTTTACTGCATTGTATGTACCTTTGTAATAGATTTTCTATATAATAGCATTAGCTTTAAACCAAGTGAACAAATGGAGATTAAATCTTTAAAAGGACAATAAACAAATCTGATTTCTGAACATCTGGAAATTAAAGTTTTAAAAGGACATCAATAAACGAGTCTGATTTCACTTTAGATATGAATACCTGTTAAATAAATAGCTACACTTTTCAAACCTTTTATTTATGTTTATGTGAACATACATTTTCACAAAAACATATATTTTCTGTAGAGTATAGTATGTAGTATTCAGGAACAGTCTCAAGATTCCTTCCGGTTCCAAAATCTGACTTCTAAATTTGTCTACTTTTTTTAACTTAATGTCCTGTGCTTGCCCTATAGATTGTATTCCTTCCTTTACCGTTTCAAGTATTTCATTTATTTTTCTTTTTTTTTAAGATTAATTTTTTATTTATTTCTCTCACTCCCCTCCCCCCAGTTATCTGCGCTCTCTGTCCGTTTGCTGTGTGTTCCTTTGTGACTGCTTCTATCCTTATCAGCAGCACCCAGAATCTATGTTTCTTTTTGTTGCGTCATCTTGTGTCAGCTCTCCGTGTGTGCAGCACCATTCTTGGGCAGGCTGCACTTTCCTTTGTGCTGGGTGGCTCCCCTTACGGGGCGCACTCCTTGCACATGGGGCTCCCCTACGCGGGGGACACCCCTGCATGGCACGGCACTCCTTGCACACATCAGCACTGTGCGTGGGCCAGCTCCACACGGGTCAAGGAGGCCTGGGGTTTGGATACCTTATCCATTGGGCCAAGTCTGCTTCTCTCAAGTATTTTAAACTATTTTATTTTAGATTCAAGTACTAATGTTCAATTAACCATAGACCACAGGCTACCATTTCTCCCCTCATTGTGTGGGCTTACTGCCCCTCATGGGTTGGAACTTGTTTGCATACTTTTGAACTTGTGCCTATGAGCCCATCTGGGGCACTTATGACCTTCTCTAGCAACATCTGTCCTGGATTGTTACAAAAGAGTGAAGAGTTTCACTGTTTTGACCAGCTTTTATATTAGCTTCTGGGTTTTGAGTTACTGCACTAGAAGGCTCACATTTATGTAAAAAAGTATCTCACTACTCTTTCTCATATTTCCTAGCTTCTGGAGAGTCAAAAGTCCAGCCCTAAAGCATATAGAACATTGCATTATTATCTTGGATTATAAGAAAACAAATGGCCTCCACTCTGGGGATTCCCTTCTTGTTTTAGCACCTGGAAATTACCCTTTCTTGTTTGCAAACCTGATAATGTAATTTTAAAAATTAATTTTTTATTATTTTTAAAGAAGCTTTAAATGCTACATAAAAATATAGGGTATTTCCATATGCCCCACTCCCTCCCCCTTCCACACTTCCCCACATTAACAACATTCTTCGTTAGTGTGGTATATTTGTTACAATTGATGAACATATATTAAAGAATTACTACTATCCATGGACTATTATATTCAGATATTTTGTCAACATCTCTAAGTATGTATAGTTGTATGGAGGACTTCCTGTATCTACTCAGTTTGCCATAATGGCCAAAATGGAGCTCAAATATGACTCTTCTGTATTGTAGCAGCATTCTGTTTCATGTATTTAAAAGATGAACACCCAGTTGTAAATATTTCTCTAGCAACACAGTAAGGTGATTATATTATTGGAAACATATTTAAGGAGGCATATATAAATAATCATATTTTATATTACTAGATTAAATATTTACTTTTGCTTAGATATTTTCTAGTTGTTTTTTATAATCTCAAATCTACCAGGTAAACCCAGAGCACATGAGTAGTACCTTCTTGAGAGAGAAAGAGATGTAGGACCAAATAGACTTAGAAGGATAAATGCATCTGATTTTATAAAAAAAGCAAAGAAATTCTCCAATGGAAAAAATGGAATGGGGAGAAAGATATTTCCAATCTACATATTGTCAGCTATGATTACTAAATTTTGATCCCTTCTTTCTAATTCCTTCATCTTAAGGAAGCCTAATCTCCTAAACGCTGTCATCAAAGAAAATAAGGTTCAAAGTAAAACAAAACAAACAAATGTATGGCAGAAAGAAATAGATAAAGACCCAGAAGTGCTAGCCTGGAAAGGTCAACTAGTAGGCAAGCTAAATCAGGCAGTGTTCTTATCTCTACACAAAAGATTGAAATAGAGATATACAACAGATATTAAACATTATCCTTTACTCTCTAGCACTGCCATGTTCAAAAAGTGGACACACTGCACTGGAAATGTGGCAAGGTGCCCCATGCTTTTGTCAAATTGCAGAAGCAACTCTGTCAGAGACATAAAAGAGGATTCACTGCGGCGGCTTGCTTGGTCAGTAGAGGTGGGGTCTGGCTGCAGACGAGGGGTCGGTCCAGCTCAGGACGAGGGGTCGGTCCCGCTTGGGACGAGGGGTCGGTCCGGCAGCAGACGAGGGGTCGGTCTCACAGGGGTTGCGCGGTTCGGCTGACAGCGAAGCCGGCGACGAAGTGGTCGCCCAGAGAAGCAGGCGACGAACTGGGGACAAGGGAGGCCAGGCCCTTGTCGGGGGCTATCAGGACTGGAGGGCGCATGGCAGAAGAACTACCACGGAGACAAGGTAAACAGGCAAGTCCACTTTATTGAGGGAGAGGCAACAGTTTTATAGGGGCTGGGGAAGGCTGATTGGTCGAAGCCACGCCCTGTTCTGATTGGTTGCCCGAGAAAGGTCAGTTGGCGGTACTGGATGGGGGAGGGGTGGTGATTAGGGATTGGCTGTTGCTGTTGCTGGGGGAAGTGGCAGGGTTTAGTGATTGGTGGCTGCTGTTGCTGGGGTAGAGGGCAGACTTGAGTTTCCCGCCCACGCCTGGCTGTTGCTGCTGTCGGGGGGAGGGAAAAGGGCAGACTGGATTTTTCCGCCCACGCCTGGCTGTTGGTGCTGTAGGGGGAGGGGAAAAGGGCAGACTGGATTTTTCTGCCCACGCCTGGCTGTTGCTGCTGTCGGGGGAGGGGAAAAGGGCAGACTGGAATTTTCCGCCCTGCGCCTGCGCAGGGAGAAAGAAGAAGAAGGGTGCCGCCCCACAAGGCATCGTGTGGCGCCATCCGGGAGGAGGGGTGGCCGTGGAAGCATGGCTGCCGAGAAGGGGAGACCCGAGGGCACTCTGCGCCCATGCCGAGCTTCCTTCAGGGGTGGCGGTGGGCCCGACCAACCACCCTATTATGGGGGCAGCGGTTTGGAATAGGCCTACCGCGGCTGCCGCCCCTCGCCAGGCCAGCAAACCACACTTCAGCCCGAGGGGTGACCGCAATTCACCTTTCTACTTGCCGTCATAGATATTGGTTAAAGAATGATAAAAGATGGAAACAGAAACATATATGTTTGACATAACAGAGAAATGTGCTTTTCTCATACTTGTTTCTGACCAACTGCTTAAGAGGAACTCATTTTTAGGTTCAGGTTCTTCCTTCAATTTTGTTAACGTCAATGTCAGCTTTGGTAATTTGTTAAAAAGTAGCTGCTGAACTAAGTACGAAAAATTCATGCACAAGTAATGCTAACATGCAAAAGAGTAAGATCTCTATCAAAAATCAGAATGGTCTCTGGGATTTGAAATCAGCACTTCTCTGGACTCTTCTTTCTGCCTCTCTGACTAGCATTTATTTAAGACACCTTGATGGGAGAAGGCCCCCACTGTCTGTTTAAAAGTTTGACCCTTATAAACCTTTCACTTTAATATATTTTCCATTTTAGTGCCAATCCAAGGCTGGTTCTTTCCATGGTTCTGCAAAGGAACACCTGAGATACAGAATTCCAGCAATGACACAGCAACAACCTTACACTTGAGCACTTACCACGTAAAACTGTGAGTCTCGTGGATACACTTATTTCTCCCACATTATTCGAGGCCACACATTCATAAATGGCCTCATCTCGTGGAGTCCGTAAGGGTTGTATTCTGAGAACTGATCCAGATCCATCGTCAAACTCTATTACCTATTAGAGGAAACAATAGCTGTCACAGGTGTTGTTACAATTGTCCACCTCTCAGCTAAACCTCTTAATGCAGTGGCAAATCAGCCATTAGGGCTCAGGATAAACAAGCAGAATTTGGAAACTGAATTTTGCTATAGAAGTGAAATGAAATATTTCACAAAATTTAATGAAACTTCTAAAAAGGAAAAAAGAAAACCATGAAATTACATTTGCACAACATAGATTTTTGCAATCTCTACTGTAAACTACTTCATATACATGAAAATATTCTATGGAATATACTCAAGTTATTCAAATACATTCAAGTCCAGAACAATCTGAATCTGTTAATTTCACAAGAGACATACTTTTATGATGAATAAACTCTTAAAATTATTCTTTCTCTGATAGTACATAAGCACATGTGGATCCATTAAATAATCAGACAGTAGACTGAAGAATTAACGCATGCCAACATATGTAACCCTTCAGTTTAAAGTTTCTCATCCTGAACAGTAGAGATGAGCAATCCACGAGGAGAAACAGCCTAAATCTAGTATTTAGGCAGCCAAGGAGACGGCTTTCACAACCCAACAGCCTGATGGCATGCATTAATTTTGCCATAAATCATTCCAGTGTTTGTTCTAGCTTAGCATTTTCAGCATTTTTAGGGCATTCTTGCTGTAAAATGGAGGATTGCTTCACCAGGCAGAAAATTAATGTCCTAAACGTAATCCTAAATTCACTCTCATTATAGACTCTACTCTGAAACCGTTTAGCAACACTGGGCATCCTAGGTACTTGTCAGCTAATTCAAGTACTACTTTTTAGAAATAATGACATACAAGATAAATACATACACAAGACTGTGGAGTCCTTTACCTGACTCCTTAGCTATGCTGTGTTCTTTCTATTTACTGAGATGCAGTGCTTATTTTCTTTGCATTTCTATGTGAATAAAGCTTAAATGTTCCTAAATATTAAGTTAAAAATGATTTATAAATACACTATGGTATGCTCAACTCCAGATTTTGTGTATGAGTATATATGAGTGTTAACGTATGATGGAAGGAGATTGAATGCTTTCAAAATATGTCCACTTCAACTTTTTTGTTCATTTCATATATGTTCTAAATTCATGTAGTTATCCAAAACGTCCTATTTATCACACTATAATTTATTTCCAAATCTATTAAGGACACAACTTAGAATGAATCTATTGTGTCCATCTCAGGGGAGAAAATTTCCACAGTTACTAGAATCATTACCAAATATTTCATAATTTAAAAAATTATTTTTAAGTATCCTACTGCATGATGTAAAGAAAGGCTTAAACATATTTAAATTTTTATTGATTTATTGTTAAATGTCATCATAATTGCAATTCTGAGTTATATCCTAGATTTGGGCCTGTCCTCTTACAACAGACAACTACCACATACTACTTGCTAGCATAGTATCCAGCTTGAAAAACCCTAGATAATTTCCAATATTGATTATGTGCATATGGTGGGCTAGATGCTTTGTCTGTCATAGGGGATGGAAGAAGAAGCAAAAATAGTCATATTCACTGCTCTTATGAATTTTATAGACTAGTGGAAAAATACATGTACTGTTACAATTATTATTAAAGATTTTCAAAACAAGACTTGATAATGTTTGAGATAGATACTTTATGTAAACTTTAATTTTCCTGGATGTGCTTATATGGATCTCATTAAGAATCACATACTAAGGAGAACCCATCCTCTGGAATGTTTAGTATTATAATTTAATCTTTGTTACAAGATGTTCCTCAAGAAGCAAAGGTCATCAACAAAAATGATGACAAAATCCTCTTTGACAAAAGAATTCAAATTCATTTAAACTAAAAAAAAAATTAAGTTCCCATTAAGTTTTACATGATGTAGGAAATGTTTTCCAAAGATCATTTGAGATATTCTTTTCCATTAAATCATTAAATAACTGTATTTAATTTTCAAACAAACATAATTTTAAAATTATCATTTATAATTTTCCCTGTTTTAACTAATCAGGTTTGTTATGCATTTGGTCCATTTATAACTCTGTAAGAACTTGTGAAAGATGAATAAAATCCAACTATCTTTTGTATTTTGTAGTTTCTATGTATCTTTATCTATTAATTGCTTTTACTCTGTTAAAAAGTGAATTAAACCATGAAGCAGACTAGAAGCACAAGTGAGAAGAAGTGAGTTTTACAATTTGGGACACTTTGGAATATTGGTACTCCTAAGAATCATGCTATCCTCTTCATGTCTTAAATTACAGATTTGATCATGTGTGTCTTTCAAGCTTCATCTATGTAGCTTTTCACCTATTTTTATTCTTTAGAGTGAGCAAATTCCAGGCTCTTTATACCCTCCATAAAGAATGCCTGGCTTACTTTTCATCACATTCAATGCACTGAGCTTTCATGAACAGAAAAAAGTAATTTTTCAAATAGGCTTAGCTGCAATATCAAGCTGCTTGGGTATGTTTTTCATAAAGTAATATTTTACACTAAGACAATGCAATAACATTTTCAGTGTGGTTCATGCTTCTTATAAATGTAGATGGCAAGGTATAATAGAGGACTTTATTTGACGCCACCATCCACTCCCCTTCCTTTTGGTAACAGGAACTTGAATTCTCTTTGGAAAAACACTGCTTCCTCACTCTAAACTATGGTGTTGATCTATTCCTAATCATAAAAGTAGATTCTGATTGGCTTAAATTAATTAGCATATACCATCCACCTGTCCAAACAGGTTGGTTCAGAGCTGTGTATGTAACTCAGTAAGAGCTAATGAGATAGAAAGCATCTAGAAGGAACAGAAGACTGCACTTGGCTATGTGAACATGTGAGGCTCCGACTTACAACCTTAAGGGGGAGAGGCCTGAGGATGAAGCTGTCAGAGTGGAGCCTAGGAACGCTATTTGAGTCCTGGCACAAATAAAGACAAGAGCCTGCAAGTCACCTGAACCCCTACATTCTTTTTTTCTTTTTTTTTAAAGCTGTTTTGAGTTGAGTTTTTCATCACATGTAACAAAAAGAATGCCAGTTGGTATCCCAGTAATTATGGTACCTTATATCAGAGTGAAACAACTAAGAAACATACATTCTTCCCCCAGAGAAACAGAACAATGGACCTAATACCTCAAATCTCTGATTGCTGACTTTCTTTCCTTTTTTGTTCCAGACAATTTTAGGTCTTGGGTCTCCTGTAGCTTGGCAAATGAAAGAGGCAACTCCACCAGAGACCCCTGTCTGGTCAACAGGTGTTCGTGTAAACCTTGGAGGTGCTGAAATAAAAGAAATAAGTATCACAAGTCAATGGAAAGGTGAAGCACACACTATGGCCCCTGTTCTCCCCTCAGCTCTCAGCTCCACTTCAGCCAATGAACACACACATAGATGCACACACATACGCACACCTGCATATGCATACACATATGCACACCTACTAGGATTACGAGGTTAGGAAAGCACCTTTTACTTTTGTGGATAGTTCAAAGGGGAAGGAGGTTACTTTCTGGTCACACTATCTGTTGGTGCTTTTACTGCCAAAATCAATATTAAGACAGAGATCCAATAACATCCAAATAGCAAAATCACACATTAATTTTTATTGCCAGTGTTAAAAAAATCCAATTTGTCCTCTGTAACAAAATGAGTTCATCAATCAAAGTGGGTAAAATTTTAGCTCTTTGCTTTGATGTCACTATCAGGATACTGCAAGAAAGCAGTATTGCAATTGCTAAGCTACTAAAATTAGTGACATTTAAGTGAAATTCTAGAAAAATTTAAAGTGACAAGAAATATAGTCCTGAATTAGAAGGTTTGGCATGAAAAAGGAATAAAAAAACTGGTACAGTGACTTTCTAACCCAGACACTGAGGATTGCCTTACTTCTTGAAACTTAATTGCCTAATATGTAGAAAAGAAGATAAGTAAAAAAGCCTCAAAAGTCAGAACAACAACAAAAAGATTTTTTAAAGAAAGGTATAGTTCAATGACCCCCAATCTTCAATGCAACAATGATAGTGTAAGAAACACTTTATCTTAATCAACATGCCATTGGTTATTAAAGATATTACTTATATTGTTATGCAGGGTGATTTTTATGAATAAATAATTCATCAGAAATTATGCTTTAGATAGTGGTTTGGATTTTCTTTTTTTTTTTTTTTTTGAGTAATGAAAATGCTCTAGTACTGAGTAATGTGATGAATGTGCAACTCAGTGATTATACCAAATGCCACAGATTGTACATTTTAGATAAATTATATTTTATGAACAAAAAAATTAATAGTGTGGGTTGGGGAAAATACATCAAATGTAAGATATGGACTATAGTTACAAATACTTTGATGACACTCTTTCATAGTTCATTACAAATGTTTCACAATAATGCCAGGTCTCTGTGGTGGGGTGACATATGGGAGCCCTGTATGATGTTATGCATACTTGTTTTGTAAGTTCACAACTTTTACTGTACACTTATTGTTTATGTCTGTTTATGTAAGAATGATATACTTCTATAAATTGCTTTTAAAATGGGGAAAAAAGAGAAAGGTGTAGATATAAATTTTTCCAAGGATGAAAGGCTGGAAATTAGAGGCTTTTTAAATGTCTTCCATCTCTATCAAATGTTTCTAACATTTCATTCCTCTTTTTCAAAAGTTACGTATCATCCATCTAATATTTCTAGTACTATGATTCAATAATAAACCACAGAAGCATAATGTACAATATATGAGGGATATCAGATAATAAAGAAAAATGTACAGAAAAGATGAGGAAAAATATACTAAAATGCTAATGATGATTTGGGAGGTGGTATTTTAAAAACATATTTCCCACTCCTTTCCATTTTTCTTACATCTTTGAATTTTTAGAATTATGTTATACTGGAAAATTTTTAAAACTCAAAACCTTTAACTTTACTCATTTCATTATTTTCTTTCCCTATTACTCTCCTCCTGTTTTTCAGTTGTCACTTGGAAAATATTTTTAAATAGCCACTGCTTTGATTAAGTTGAAAACAATCTTTATATTCTAATGAAGAAGAAAACAATGAAGTTTATCATTGTTTGCTCATCATCACTATTTTCTCTGCATGCTTTTTATCTTCCCACATGATGACTCTGATCCCCCAATGTTGTACTCTCTCATTTTGGTTTTCGTGGAGTCAGGGAACCCAGATCCCATTCCAAATCTGCCATTACAGATGTGAATGAGCTGAGGGGAAAAAAATCAACTAGCTTAACTTTTATTCATGGCCAAATTATGAGATATGAAATAGATCACCTTGGGGAGATTCTTTACAATTTGAAAGTTTTCTGACTTAGTGTATTATTTTCATGTACGGGAAGGGGAGGAAAATGGAGAAGGAGAGCGGTATCTTTGTAATGCTAGTTTGGAAGAATGAGTCCTCCCCTTGACAGCAAATTCAACTTATTGGTGATAATAGAACTGGTGGGAACACAGTGTCCTGTTCAATTTCAGAAATATTAGGAAAGAAAGCAGGCTTTAACAACCCAGCGAGATATCACATCCTGCTGCATTGCTGGGTAGCAATACAAACTAGATGATTACCAGAAGCTGCAGGAAGTACTTAAAATGATTTGAAATTGACTAACAGTGAGAGGAATGAAAAACATTGTACATTGAAGTCACTCTTCTGAAAACAAACATAGAAGATATTACATATTTTATTATTTTTTTCATTCCACTGTCACAAACAACACAAATTGATAATAACCACTCACTCTCAGCATCTATTGTAGACATTGTAATTATATATTTAAAATTCCTAGGGAATTTTCCTGGGTAAAGATAAAGTACACTATTGCTACACTATTAAATACTGCAATACTGTATTTTAACTTTCTCTTGCCTGCACCCTCAAAACGGTCGAGGCTGAATAAAATTAAATTCTAACAACCCAAGCTTCTCATTTAACTCCTGTTTTGAAATTTCTTACAAAAATGTTTGAAGGGAGCTAAGGGAAGTTGTATAAAACAAATGTGTACTAAACATAAAGTAAATAAGTCTAGGATGTAAGATGCCATTTACCCTGCACTGGAAAATGCATTTGTTTTTAAGTAATCATATCCATCTTTCTTTCCAATGAATGGAGGAAATTCAGAGCTTTGGACAATCTTGCAAATAGACAAAGGCTACTTGGTCAAGTGCTTCCTTTGTCTGGTTGCACCTATAAAGGCGCAGGGTAGAAAGGTCATCTGGAAATAACTGGGGTGCCAGAAACATGAAATTAGTATTAAAAATGGAAACCTATTTAAAAGGAAAGCAGACAAGGCAAATTCCCATATATTTTGAGATTGTGCATAGCTACCATTCTAATATTTTCCAGGTGTTTTTCTCAATTATCTTTGTTTTCTCGTCATACACTGAAGTTTCACAAGTTTAAGAATGTACCAAAGACATGACTCTTGGCTATTATTACAAGAATTTTGAGGAAGACAAAGTCAAATAATTGATTTCATCTATCAAGAAAAATTCTTTAAGAAAGCAACCAGGATCTATTTTGGAACCTGGAACTGTATCTTCTTAAATCCTGCTACCTACCACTGAGGTGACTCAGTGTTTTTGAAAAGAGCATAAAGAAAAAGGGTCTTAAATTTATTCTTAGAAAACAAGAATATGAAGCTGATCACACTATGGAAGGAAGGGAGGGGAAGAAGAAGGAAGTGAGGGAGGAAGGAAGGTGCTTTTCAGAAGCTTGTAATCCAAGTTGTATTGTTTGTTTGTTTGGTTTTTAAATATGAGGGACACTGGCCTTCAGAGACAAGAAAATCATTACTTTATGTGATTCAATACCAACTTTTCTACATTTGCCCATAAAATCCAAACCACAGAAAGGAGAAACGTTACCATTCTAGGATACAAGGTAAAATTCTAGATAAAAAAGTAAAATCCTTCCAATAAGCATGTTGGTTGCATAAATAATAGTCTTGGTTGGTCAGCCTCTCAAATTGATGTCATCAATGCCAGCCAGCCAGTCACAGGAAAGACTGAGATAGAGAGGAGGCAAAACTTTATAACCCTAATAAATGCTCAAGGCAAGTAAATTGTAAAGTGAAATGTATAGTAAAAATGTTTATTCTCATAAGGATATAACAATAAATTGCACCCAACTCTATATATCTCAACTTAATAAAAGGAAAAAAAGGAATCTTCTGCCTTATTTTATCATGGATACTGCCCAAATTTAATTCATGTTCTGAAGATAGGAAGGACGAGAATACAAGTAAAACAGAAACAAAGATTTCTACTAGAGTCACACAATAGGATAGCCTCAAATCTGAATAATGAAATCCACTCTTTTTACCCATGTGATACAATCATCAATGCTATACATGGTCTACTGAAAAAAAAGAACTATCAAGAATGTAAACATGGGAAGAAAGCCATTAGAATTTTTCAGTCATAACTATTTAGAGAGATGACCTTCTACTACTGCTGCAGTTAACTGCCATTGTTATCCACCTACATCTGCCAAGACTGTGTTTTGCAAAATGCATTTCTACACAAGCTAGTTTTGACAAGTGAGGGGTATGATCCTTTATTAAACAAATGCTGGGCTCTACTGAGGTCAAATTACTATTAGACCCTGAAAATCTATTTTCTAAATGGAAAGTAGAGATGCTAAACATGCATGAGTCAGAAGACAAGCATGGTTGATATTCTAGAATGTGTCAGTCATGCTCCCTTTCTATTCTCAAGAACTGTGCATTCTCAGGATGCATTCATAGAGCTGTCAGCAGCTTCAGGAATCCAGTAGGTTACTAATTCCTACACAGCTCAGAAGTAGCCCTAGGTTCCTGAGTGATTTTACTTCTAAGAAATTAGATTGAGTCTTAAAGTATAATCAGTGCTCACTATCTTCGTATGTAATGATTGTATTATTTTCATGCCATATCATGTTTCAATAAGCAAGGCTCTCTGAAGACAAAGTGATAAGCTCAGTCCACATTTACAGCTATTAAATTTATGAGCAAGAACCAGCCAAGACCAGCCACCTGCCTTTGTCCTTAATAAACTGCTCTACTGAGGACAAAATGCTTCCTTTAGTAAACTGCATTAAGTAGGGCTAGCTGTTATTGGGGGACAGTCATTGAAGTCTACCAGTAACTTCCATGGAAGAATTAATGAAAAATTTTCAAATGTTAAGAAGACAACTCAGGTTTGAGGTAAGATGACTGCCCAGCTGAGAGTCCCTTAAAACAGATTCAGAGAAAGGATCACAGGCTACAAAAGTGAAGACAAGTAATGACGGGACCATTTGTCTAATTTAATTCCAACCATAAGCCGCTGCTTCTGCAGACATCAAGAAAATATGTCGCATGGGGAACAGGACTAACAGCGTGTAACTAATTGGCTTTGTTTCTTTTAGCTGATTAACATTTCCTTAAGTAGAAAGCTTTGTTTTTAAAGGGATATTTATCATAATAATGGGCTTAGAATCTTAAAAGGGGAAGGTTAATAATACTAGTAAATGATACTAAGGGAGAGGATGAGGGAATGTTCAGTGAAAATACACCAGTAGTCCTGTCTTTAGGAATCAGCTTCCTCCCACAGGGTGCAGGCCTCACTTTGACTTATACTTTTGCATAGCTCTGAAAAGGTCTCTGTAGAATTTACGAGACCATCTATTGAGTCATCTCTGATCTTTCATCATCTAAAAGGGCCAGAGCGAGGACTGTGAAGGAAAGATCAAGAGCAGAGCCTCTGGGGCCAGGTAGGGATCTAAGGGCAGTGGCCTGGAGAAGACAGTGAAGGCAAATGCTCTCTCTTCCAGCCACAGCACATCCTATTGCTGCTGCCTCAAACCTGGAGAGTGGTCCGAGTTTGTGTGGATGATGGCTTTTCTGCTACAGTTCATGTGATTATTACTGGAGTAGGGGTGTAGTGGGGACAACGTGTCTATGACAGCTGTACAAATAAATGACAAAAGGGAAGTCCCAGATTTGATGCATCACTGGTAAGGAGAGACAGTCATGGCACAGACACTGGGCTGAGGCAGTTTCCACAATAATTGTTTTGCAAAACCCAGAGTCCGTAGGAACATAGGTGGGAAAGGTTAGTAAATCTGAAACTGATCACCTCTGCATCTGTGGCCAGGATGGATCTTCAAAGTTAAGCAGACTTTTTTTTTCACCATTTAAGGTATTTCCTTTTTAATACAACTTCTAAAACAATCTTTTGGCTTTAATATTTTATTCATTTAAGGAGCATTATACTTCAAAATGGCAAAGTGAGTTCAATGCACTCAACTAAATGCTGTATATATTGATTATAAGAGTATGTAAGTACCCATGTTCTATAGATTTGTAGAGATTTACAGAAATAAAAAAAATGTCAAAGGAAAGAAGATAGTAGATTAGATAAGGGAGGGGGAAATAAAGGAATGTTAAGAGCTTTTGACCTGATGGTGAAGCCCTGATATTTTCATTGTGCCAGATTGCAAAATAAAAAGTAACAAAGACACTGCACAGATAATAAGCTATATCCAAATTTACTATATATTTTGAAATTTGTTTTAGTTAACTATAAAATCTATATTGATTGTTTTCTCAAGGGTTTAGTAGATAGTTTGTGCTTATTACAGCAATCATTCTTCTTTAGTTAAGTGAGAAAGTTCACTCAGAACATGCTGCCCATGGAAATTCTCCTAAGGTATAACATCATCCAAGAAACCAACTCAAAACACGGGTAAAATAACTGATTATTATACCTGGTCAAAAGACAAAAATCAACACCACAAAATTTATAAACAAATCACCTAAGTTCCAAGTTTGGTATAGTAGACTTCATTATATTCTGTTTACACAAGTAGCTCATAATGCAAAAAGCCAAACGCCCCATGAAAGTTCTTGACATTGATATAACCTCTTCCATTTCAATTACACATTTCTATGCAAGTCAACATACTTAATTGTATTAAGGTTTCAACTCTCAATTCTTTGAGAGGAACTATTAAGTGTTCTCCCACTGGATAGACACCTATGTCTCAGTTTATCTATATTTAAGGTAACAGAGGATTGATATTACGTATGACTGGAAAAGAAAGGAATAAGGGAAAGAAAGAAAAGGAAAGAAGGAAGACAGGAAGAACAGATCTGATTTAATACAAAGATATCACCCTTAAACTTTTTCTCAATTTTTGGTCCTTATTCCTAATTGCCTGGACAATTAACTGCCGTCTTTTCAAAATCATTATGTTGAAATCACACCATGTTATCTGCCTTCAAATTTTTGCAGAAGCATCCATTTCTGCTTGTGGCACCCCCATTCGCCAAAAGCAACAGCCTTATAGCCTTACAGCCATATCTCCTCTTTCTTCTTTGCTTCCACAACCAATTGATTATAAAGTCATACTGATTCTACCTCTAGTATCTTTCACCCTCTCTTTTTCATACCCAACCACTCTATTTTAACTGCACATTAAAATCACCTGTAGCCTTAAAAAACATTGGTTCTTGGACCCCATCCCAGACCAATTAAAATAAAATTGGCAATTAATTCCCAGAGGATTCCAATGTTCAGGCAGTCAGAATGGAGAATCACTGAATCCTATCAGTAACCTCACATCCAGTTATACTAACTTCAGATTTTTAGCTCTATCATCAATATTGCACATTGGTGTGGATATTTCCTTTGCCCTTCTCTTCTCGTTCTTGGAGTTTCTTAAGGCATGTATGATTACAGCTCTTTTCCCCTCAAAAATTTTTTTTTTATAGCTCACTGCTAACAAAATATAGATCCTGCCTGGCCTTTAGGATCTTTCAAGACAGGTTGCTGGAAACCAACACTTCTCGGCCCCCCCCCCACCACCACCACCAATTTTCCTACTCCTTCAAGAACTGAAAATTCTCCATTTCAAATGCCTTGGTACATGTTATTCCCTTGAACCAAAATGGCTTCTCCCTCACTCTTGAATTGACAGAACTTTTCAGGCTCAAATTAAATACTTTGAGGCCTTCTTTGATCTTCCTATCTCGACATAGTTCCCCATCCTTTCAATGCCCTTATCATACTTTCTGGGCCTCTCTTATGTGTTACAACAATCTATGGTTTAGTTTAGTTATTTTGTGCTCATGTGTTTATTCTCCGTCTTCATTAATGAACCATGAGAGCAGCACTTTTGCCTTGGTTATCTCGGAAGCCTGATTATTCCTAACCATCCCTAGCACATGGTAGGTGTGTGCTCAAGGCATACATGGGCTTAATAAAAGGCTCCCCCAAATGCTATACCCTCTCTTCCTTGGCTATCCACTTTTGAGTATTTAGGGTGGATAATGATATTGTAAACTTGATAACTATGCTTCTACTTGAATTACATTTGAATTAAATTGCTTATAGCTTGATAAATTAGCTGTGGAATACAAATTAGATGTAATACATATTGACATTGGAAAACATTGATGTGACATAGTGGGAGACTAATGGATCCGTACCAGGCCCTAAGCTGGCAAAATGTAGCATAGCCAAATCACAGATTCATGCATCCCATCCATCAAAGAACTTAAGTTCAGATGAAGTATAGGATAATGCAATGGATCACATTTCTTTTATGAATATTATTCTACATCACTGGTGTCACAGAGATCTCCTCCCTGCCAGTTTTCTGGGTTATTTTTACCTAAAATTACTTTACTGTTCTGATTGTATTTTTATTACAGATAAATTAGAAAATTCAAGTAAATGAAAAAGAATATTTGAAATCATCCTAATGGTCAACAGATTGGTGAATAACTTCCAAAACCTTTTCTCATTTATCAAATTATTTCTTTTTATAACCACTACTTTACTTAAAAATATTTTGTGAATACCTTTAATGATGATAAATATCTAAATTCACATTATTTTTACATTATAAAGAATACAGGTATAGTTTAACTCACTGTTAACACCCTGATTGTTTCCTAGTTTTCAGTATTATTTTTAAAATGCTTAAATGGCCTCTCATAATTATATCTTTATATGCACTCTAATTTCTATATGTAATCATTTCTGTATGTAAAACTCACATATGAATGATTCACTCACATATGTAAAATTGCTGGATCAAATGGCCAGACATTTTCAGGGCTTCTGATACGTATTTTAAAATTATGCTCTAAAAGACAATGCATCTTTTCACACCAGCAACACAGCAGAGTGTTTTGAGAGAGTTCAATTACCTGAGAACATTGAGAATGATCACTTTACCATTAGCTGAATTTTTATTCTTTTTAGCTAAACGGGAGGGATGGAAGATGAAATGGGGTCAAAGGGTGATCCATTTTGAGGAAGATGCTGGATAATTCATTCCTCAAAAAAATTTCTCCTCAAATACTGCCTTTTCCATTTCCCCTTGCATGCCAAAAGCATATAAGGGCAATACTTAGTGCTAAATATTTAAAGATCAATGAAGAAAGACAAAAAGAATGAAAAAAATTTCTATAAAATGAAAACTGTTGGGGAGACTGATATACCTCAAGCAGTTGGGCTCCCGTTTACCATATAGGAGGTCCAGGGTTTGATGCCCAGGGCCTACTGGTGAGGGCAAGCTGGCCCGTGCATATAATTTACAAAAATCTGAGGCAAGAGTTCATATGATAGTGATGTAAATTTCTAATTTGAATATAAGGGTTATCTCTCCATTTTGGTCACTTTCCTTGGCCCTTATGGAAATTCCTAACTTAGTATTTAATTATTTCCATCAACAAACCATTAATTCTTATATATATAAACTTTCAAATATTTACCATTAATTTTCATAGCAGAAACACTAAATATGAGGAATGCTAAGATTTTAGGAATTAAACTTTTATTTTTATACTTTTTTCCATGAAGACAAACTTTGTTCTTCTTCTTTACATATTTATTTTGAATAATTCTTACCAAGATTAAAAGAAAACAAGGATTTGAAAAGCAGAATATCCTTTTTATTATATATATTTTGCATAACCTTTTCAACATAGATTCAGTAACTACATATCTCTCCCATCAAAGGAGAAGGGTGTCCGAGAAAAAATATTTTTATTTTAAATAGATTAAATTGGGCTTTTTATAATTGAATGGTTGTGCCCTGGGAATACCCAGCAGAAATTCAGTTCAGCTTGGTTAACATTTACTGGGAGTTCTGGCAGGCCTGGGAAGAACATAGTTGATTTACGGTTGGCTTGTTCTTTCTTTAAAAGAACTTACTTTACTTCCCCTAGCATGGGACATGACTCCTGGGCATGAGACTCCCTGGCCTCAAGAGATTACTACCAAGCACCAGCTGGTGATACAACTAGAAAAAGACCTTGACTAAATGGGGGAAATGGTAAAGACAAATGAGTTTACATGGCTAAGAGACTTCAAAATGAGTCAGGAGGTCCTCAGGGGGTTGCACTTACACACACCTCAGCAGGATCCCAGAGACAGCCAAAGTAGATGCAACCACAGGTAGTGGTGCTCCTGAGAGCTACAAAGACACCCAGGTCCTACAGTCATGGCAGATGGCTCCAGAGTTCAGTGCCTTGCCAGTTGGCCCTACTTTGGAATTTGTGCTCCTGAGTGTGACGGAATTGGACTCAGAATTGACCTCTCTACACATGCCTCCTCTGTCACTTTTACTGAACCTGTGGTTGGTGCTGGGGTTGGTATATGCTCAGGAGACTTGAATCTCTGGACTGTCAATGTGCCAGCTGAGTCCTGAGCCTCAGCAGAGTTGCAATACCTACTCCCCAGTTCACTGGACTTACCCAGGTCAGCTAACAGGGAGGTGAAGATGGTCAACCACCACGCCAGCGAACCGAGAGAGTCTACAACAGCAAGCAGAATAATCCCATCCATCAGCAATGTGGGATCTAAGCCCCCTCTCAATTTATATGTGGAGTGACATTGCCACCCCAGGGTCCACAGGATGGAGGAATAAAATATGGATTAGAGTGGACTTACTGGTAATCTATTATAGAATTATTGTGACTCTAGCAATGGAAGAAACTATATCATTTATGTGGAGAAAGTGGCCATGGGAGTTGCTGAGGGCAGGGAGATGGAAGAAGAGGTGTGATATGGGGGCATTTTCAGGACTTGGAGTTGTCCTGAATGATATTGCAGGGACAGATGCAAAACATTATATATCCTGCCAAATCCTGAATGGACTGGGAGAGAGTGTAAACTACAATGTAAACTATAATCCATGCTGTGTAGCAGTGCTCTAAAATGTATTCATCAAATGCAATGAATGTGCCACATTGATGAAAGAGGTTGTTGATGTGGGAGGAGTGGGGGTGGGGGGAAGTGGGGTATATGGGAACCTCTTATATTTTTTAATGTAACATTTTGTGTGATCTATGTATCTTTAAAAAAAGATAATAAAAAACTTAAAAAAAAAGAACATATTTTACAACTTTTGTTAATGAAGGAGTAAATAGACCTTCCATTGAAAAACTTTGAGTACTAAGTCATTTGTCCAGTATTAATAGAATAGGAATAGTTATCATATATACACAAATTTGAATGAAAACACAGTATATAATGATCTGGCATAAATTCAGTATATGGGAGTTCTTATCGGCCTCTTACAGGCATAATTTCTCTAAGCCTCAGACTCATGTATAGAATCAAGCTAACAGTACCTGTCTTATAGGGCTTTGGGGAAGGTTAAATGAGATAACAGATATCAAACACAGCACAATGCTCTGCATATAGTGAACTACTAGTGAACACTGACATTATCCTTAGCACAGCTCAGTCACCTCTCAGCTCCAGAACCAACCCGGCTCTCCACCCCAGTTGCCAGCATGGGACTTCCCTGCCAGCTGCATTCAGCACCTCTGATCTTGCCTGGGATTACTTCACACTCAGAAACAGTATGCAATTCAGATTCTCCTTCTTCATAACACAGGCACACATATTACAAAAGGACTTACTCCCATGCATGGAGACAAAAGCAAGGGCAGGGCAGGAAAGTAACAATGGTATTTCCCAATTATTTGTAGCAAGGTATAAAAACATAAATATTTCAATAATGCCTAGGTCATAAACATATGTTTTACAGCAATCAAAGTTGTATGGTCTCACCACCATAACTTTTTCATTTAACACAGACCCTTGGGATATTATGACCAAGACAAACAATCTCCGATATTCAGTGTGTCTAGCCTATAAAACTTCCCTTGACTATGGAGAGGCTTGGTAAGATTGACCATCTGTTTCATTATAAGATGATCACAGTAACCACTAGTTAGTGTCATAAATTTCAGGGAGATATGCAAGTGGTCCTAAATCTTTAACTCGGGCACAAACTGTGAAAACTTTCTTACCATACTTTATATGCCAGTCTCACATTCTTAATGAAAAACAAGTTACAGTGGCACCATTTCTCACTTGAAACTCCAGGTTTGCTTGGTACCTATTTATAGATTCAAAATACACATTTGTGCATCTTTTTTTGGTTGTTCAATAGAGTGATAAAGGCCCTTACCTTAAAACAGATGAAAATTCATGCATTGCATGCAATCTCTCAGATTCAAACAATAAAGATGCAGGCAAATGACACAATTTTTTTCATACTGCATCCAAAAGGTAATATACTCATAAGGCTATTAAACACAAACACTGTAATTGATAGAAAGAAAAAAGAAAGTTAAGAAAAATAAAAAGCTCTACCAACTTTCAGCATATTTTTGGAGAGTTAGTTTTCAAAGCATATTCATTTACATCATTCACTGTTAATTTACTCATTAATCATAATTTATCACATCAGATGTGCTGATCATCATTAAAAGTAATCATTTATTCTTTATTCTATCCTGCAGTTTATCATGTACCTGCAAATTGGATCACACGGTAAAGGTAATTGGCTTATTTGAAAAGGAACACGAGAGCAGATATAATTGAGATAGTGAAGAAACGGGTAAATAAAAGAGAGACAATAAATTCTTTCTCAATTTAATGTATCAGAATTCAATATATAGGTACTGCTCTTTTTCCTCTAAGAATTTTTTATTGTAACAACCATGTTAATTATATGTTAGTTTTATTTAAGAGAAACAAGAGTGATACACTATCAGCTTGACTTCAGATACCAGTAGTCAACTAATTCCACAAAGAAGAAGATCGACTGACACGGCTATATGTGCCGACAGGCCTTGAGCCAATATGAACTGCTAAAACCCTTGCCCTCCAACAAAGTGAGGTGTTACCAAACTGTCAAAAGACTGGATCATTTCTTATGTGTTAGATCCATCTTCCAGGAATGAATTGACTACAATTTTGCATCTATCAACTTCATACTGGTTAATCTGGCAAGATACTTTAAGAAATGTAAGTAACTCCCAAGTAGATACAACCCAGGAGTGTGTGTACATATTCATTTTCAGAGAGTCATAAAACAGATTTAAAAGATAAATGAATTTACTGAACAAATTTAGTAGTGTTAGCATAAAAAAACTTTATTAATAGACAAAATAGGATCTCTATAGAATAAATATGATAGCATTTTCTAAAGAAAGTCCATAACGATATTCTCATTTAAATAAAAAAACGTGTAACTTTTAAATGTTTCCAATGATGGGGCACTTAATTTAATTGTGTCAAAATATTTCCTTGTTACTCAGTGCTTTATGTTAAGGTCTGCTCACATACTACCATTTGCTGATTGTAAGTATTTAAAAGATAATAGAGAAACAATAGAAAAGAGAAACCACAAACTGAAAAAGAAAGTAATGTCTATCCACTAGTGTTGTTTTTTTAATATATACAATAAAATGGTAACTTAAAAATGTCCCACATTATTCACATTTAGAACAATATCTTACTAGTGATCATAATATCCTAAGTTTACAAGGCTATTATAAAGTTTTATGACATAATATATATCTATAACTAGCATATTGTAAGGATTCAAGATCTTTTAAAGTATGTACAATTATTTTGGTAATATGAAAATTTTTGGCACATGTTCAGATATCTTCTACTAAATTTAGGGATTTTAAAAATTCATTTCTCTATAGACCCAACAGACGAAGCCAAAAAGTATTTGGCAATGATTTGCAGGCTTCCAAATATTCTTATTCAATATTAGCCAACCATTAGAACCAATAACATTTTGTAGGATATTAAAAATAATTTTTTCTGGTGTCCTTGTTGGGTACATGCGGCAAGAAACAGGAGGATATTTATTGTACATATTAAATTTATCTTATCTAAAATAATATCAAAGTTCATTTTTAGAATCATAAGAACAAATCTACATTCATGCATGCAAGCTGGTTTTGGGATGTGTTTCTTATTATGTCTCCCTAAGTTAAATTTGCTAATCATGAATATCTCTGTATTCTCAATGGGCGCATGACCTGCCCATTCCCAAAGTCTACTCAGCCAGCTATTTGGGGGCACAAAAGATGGAAAACATGACAACCGGTTCTATGCTAGGGCTGTGAAGTCATGTTCAAGCAAGCAATGATAATAATAGATGATGACCCAGGGCCATGGACTAGCCCTGTCCACAAAGAAAGCTCAAGTTGACATTAATTGGAGCCTGACACAGACATAGAGGATAGGGCCTAATTTTGTGGTTTGTAGATGAAAATAAACTCTTTAAGAACTTTAATAAAAACGTACCCTAGATGGAACCAAGTACAATGCAATAACTCAAGCCTTACTATTTTTTATAACCGACATCTCAGGAAAATAACCCTATCAGCATTTCCATGACAGCATGTTAAATACGAGGAGCAAAATACCTCACTGTTGCCACATGTGAACTCTCACACACACAGTATAAATTTAGAAAACCAACCAGAGGAGGGACGTTTTTTTTTTTCTTTCCCCAATCTGTTATACTTGGGCCAATCCTTTTGTTCCCATCATCTGAAAGGCCCCAGATTTATCTACATAAATATGCATTTTGCCTCTCCTGGTAAGAGAATCTGGGCAACATATGAACATGTAGACATAAGGTAAATCTACCAGAATATTCTGGAAACACTTTTTAGTTGGATTACTCTTCAAATATCAAGTCCCTAATTAGTATCCTTGGGCTGTGCAGACCCCGGTACCAGCTCATTTCAGGGCAGATTATGCATGCTTTTCTAGAGAAACACATTATCTGAGCCCCAGGAATATGGGAGGCATTCCAAAGCAGCATAAACTGTGAGGATCTTTATTTGCCAAATAACTCCCCCGCCCTCCCCCCCATTCTCTAATTTACAACTCAGAGTATTAAGTATGAAAACAAAGGGTTTTCCCATTCAGAAATAACCTTTGTGAAAAACCTGCAAACAGGATTTTAATTATACTATTCAACAATATAGACCGCAGGTCGAAATGAAATGAAACATTACTTGCTGTGGTTTTCTTTCTTTCTCTTCTCTCTCCTCCTCCCCCCCCCATTTAACTGTTGCAGGCAACATCACAGCAATTTAAGTTGGTTTTGTGACAAATTATTAGGACACTTATTTTAGAAAGAAAATCAACCAATAATTACTGCCCGGGCACATGGCTATTGTTCAGAGCATAAATAGAAGCTGGGGCTGACAGCTGATGGGTCCAGCTCCCTGCTATCCTGAGAACACATTTGCAGATCCCCAAGGCCTCTTGCCAGACTGAGGCATGCTGCAGTCACCCTATTCATCCAACAGAGATGCACTGCCCATATTACTCTGGGTACAATAAATAACACTCTTGAAGGACATCCTGCCAGGTTGGACGAGCTTTAGTTGCTATAAATACTCTAAAATATTAACGATTCTAACTGAACAATCATGCTGGCCTTTTTATAAGACTCTAAAATATGTGTATAACTCAAAACACTTTCAGCTTTACACACATGCCTTAAGGTGTTTTTGAGTGGCCAGTGATCATGGAGAAAGGAAGAAAATGCTTTCCTTGTTATTTGAATATGTGCTGGGTCATGTGTGTGAGATTCTGGATGAACTTAATCTTCCAGAATTAGAAGGAGGGCCTGCAGCAGATTATCCTGAGATAAGCCTTTATTCAGTAGTAAATGAAAAGATACAGCCTCTGGTATCCCAAATGCTGAGTAGTGCACACGACTTCTTTCTCTTAATCATGAAATAACCTAGTCATAGTCACTAAATTAATGAAGTGAAATTTTTCTTTAAAGCTCTCTGCAGTGCCTTTGTCTAATATTACTGTTTGATTTTTTTGGTATCCTAGGGCCAAAGCACTTTCTCAAAGTAGATTTAAGAATGCCGTGAAAGTAGATCGCCTTCAGAGTTGTTGCAAAGAGGAAAAAGAAAAAAAGAGGATCAATACAGACAGGGTACAATTAATGATTAAATATGTATAGATTACTCTAATTCTCTAAATAAATGGCTTTCGGGGTATATAAAGCACGTGCCTGAAGGATCCCTAAGAGTTCTGTAGTATGCCCTTTTCCCTCCCCATCCTGAATGGCTGATCCCTACCCTAGAAAATCTAAGAGTTGGTGCCATTACAAATTCATGGTCCACAGCCTCAGGAGAATCCTTAGTTCCCTTTCAATCATCCCCCCACCCTTCACCGCTCTCCAGAAGTCTGCCCTACATGGATCTCTCACCTCTAAGAGATTGATGCTCTTGCCTCTTACTTCAGCAGAGAAAATAATTCCATCTAACGCACACTGGATGGTGGCCACATCCTATCCATTGTACAAGCATCTCTAACTTGTTAACCATCTTCCTTCAGTTTCTCTGGTTTGCACCAATTGCTCCAGATGTGCTCTTGAACCTCTTCTCTCTTTATCCCCTGAGCACCCTGATGCAAGGACTGTCTCATCCCTGTATACTTTCACATCTTCACTCTTTCTCTTATAGTTTCTTCCCCTGGAACAAGGCTTCTAACTACTGACATTTGGGCCAGATAATTCTTTGCTGTAGGATACTGCTCTGAGCACTGTAGGAGATTCAGCAGCATCCCTGGTTTTTGCCCATTAGATGCCAGTAGTAACATCTTCCCCCAGCTGTGATAACCAAAAATGCCTCCAAAAGGTGCCAAATATCCCCTTTGCCTAGTGGGTGGCAGATGGGGGCAAAATCACACCTCCTTCCTACCTTAGCACAACCCTAAAACACCTTCCCTGATCTCTGCTTCTCCTTTAACCTTCTCTCTTTTCCTCTTTATCTAAGCTTCTTCTAAGCATTTTCTGTACTCAGCATCTCTATTTCCTCCTCAGGATGCAAGTTCACAGTAAGGTCACCAAGTCAGCCTAACTGATAGGGGCAATTGTTAACACTCTTCAGTCTTGACCTTGTCTGTGATCTTTGGTTCCAGGGACGGCTCCTTTCTTCTGCTTTTCCACTCCTGCTTTGGCTTCTGGAATATCTCGTTATTCTGATGGTCCTTCTTCCCTTCGGACTCTGTCCTCTTAGATCCTTCGACATGGTTTCTAGTAGTTATGCCCCAACACTCATTTCTTCTCACTCTTCACACTCTTTTTGACTACACACATCTATCTCAACAATTCAACCACTGCCAGTGCACTGATTCATGACAAAGAACCCTGTCGTTCTAATTTACACCTCTGTTCTGTGCTCCCAAACTGCCTACTTCATGCTTATCAGACATCTCTTACTAAATATTCCTTGGGGACCTCAATTTAAGTATATCCAAAATAGAATTTCCCTTCCTTTCCTCATACGTATCTCCTTAATTTACACTAGTACCCTCACTTCTACAAATCTTTTCATCTCACTTTCCAATCTTACCTGTCATTTCAGGCACATAACAAATCAGCAAGCCTGGATGATTTGATTTTACCATCTAAATATACTTAGTATTCAATCTTTCTCCTCTCCATCCCTAATGCCACAAACTTGTGATCCAGGTCACCATAAGTGGTCACTTGGATATTTATGACTTTTCAGCTGCTATCCTTTTCTCTGTTTTTGTCCCTCCAATTTGCCCTTATAATGTTACCTGCAAGATCAACTTAAAACAGAAGAGGGCCATATCCTTCCCCTCCTGAAAGTCCTTTACTGGCTCAGCATTCAGAATGCAGTCCAAGGTCATCAACATGTTAAGATTTCACTATCCAGGGAAGTGAATTTGGCTCAAATGATAGAGCATCCACCTACCATATGGGAGGTCCAGGGTTCAAACCCAGGGCTTTCTGACCTGTGATGAACTGGCCCATGCATAGTACTGACATGTGCAAGGAGCACCGTGCCACGCAGGGGTGTCCCCACATAGGGGAGTTCCACGTGCAAGGAGTGTGTCCCACGAGGAGAGCTGTTCAGGCGTGGCACCACACACACAGAGAGCTGATGCAGCAAGATGATGCAACAAAAAGAGACAGATTTCTGCTGTCACTGACAAGAATACAAGTGGACACAGAACACACAGTGAATGGACACAGAGAGCAAACAACGTGGTGGGGGAGAGGGGAGGGGAGAGAAATTTTTTTTAAAAACTTGGAAAAAAAAAAAAAGAGATTTTACTATCCAGATCCTAATTCCCTCTCCGGTGTCATTTCACAAACTCTTCAGTAACACTTGACCAGAACAACAAACCAGAAAAAGCTGTAGTTCCAACAAAAGATCAAACCCGATTTCTTTGAACACCTGGAATCACCATCTTGTCTCTTGTATAAAGGCAAGTTTTCAGAGACACAAGCTCCTAAGCCAGAAAGACCAGTCCCAAACCATGGCCCTACTACTTAGAAACTGTTTGATGTTGGGCACTTGAGTTAACATTTCTAATCCTTGGGTTCCCTATATAAAATAGGGATGAATAACAATGATACACATAAAGTGAACAATAAATGTCAGACCTAAGGTGATCGACTTGTCCTCGTTTGCCCAGGACTTTTACAATTTTAACACTGAAAGTTCTGCCTTCCAGGAAACTCCACGGTCCTGGAAAAACGAGGACAGCTCATCACCCTAGGTCAGACCCCTCCAAACAGAGTCAATTATTCCCTACTCTGTACTACTCAGTTCCTTGTAAATATTTCCTACATGGACATTTCACATGGCTTAAAATTAGGTGGTCATGTTCTCTCTCTCCTGCTAAAGCCTCTTGAGGGCAGGGACTGAGCCATTCTCATCTCTGTGTTCCCACTGTCTAACAAAGGCCATGGCATCAGTCAGCACACAGCTAATATCACAGCCCTACCCAAGGCTTAGGCCTCCATGAACATTATCACCAGCCTACTAATGAGTTCACGAGATTTGAGCGTGTATCCTTCATATATGAACATATTTTGATCTAAGGCCAAATGCAGGAAAAAGAAATATTTATGAATTAGGTATCTAGTTTTCTTCTACTGAGAAAGTTATTTAAGCATTATAATCTATGAACATAAGCTTAGTGTAAAAAAGTCAATATATAAAGATTACATTCCTTCTGTGGAATTCAAATGGTGCTAGGAATTAAAATATATTTTCACTTCTTTATAATAGTAAGAGCTATAATAAAGAAAAAATACCTTACTGAAACTAAAAAGTATTCTTGGCAAAAATAGACTTAATACATGAATAAGGTAATTGGTTTCCTTTCCTATGTAGGTAAACCCATCCTTGGATTTTAGCCACAAGAACTGTAATATTATTCAGCACTGTTAACTTGTCAGGTATGTGCTGGCTTCCCAAGTTGTTTCTAAAAATGTGATAGTATTAGTTTTTTTTTTGTTATTAGATTTTTTCCCCCTAGTATCTTAATCAGTCTTTCTGGTGAAGTTTTGTTTTGTTTGTTTTTATAGCAGTACTTTTTCACTTATATAGCACATAAGATAATTTGAATAGATTCAAGATTCCTAAGCATAATTGGGAAATTCAGTTGGGACTAGATTAATAATAAGTATGCAAGGAAAATAAAATTAAATGAATAATAGTTAAAAGATCAAATCAAATCATGAAAATAATGATGAGAACATATTTATCACGAAGTGGCAACCCAGCCAAGTTGAAGAAGTATTCAATTTTCTGGTTATCAAAAAATATGTGAAAGTTTTACGTATAAGGATGCTTCACATGTGCTATTTTCCCTAAAGCACCTAATTCTCACATGCAGTCTCTATTTTCCTACCCACTCCTTTGGGAAGACTTATTTTATAAATAAGATTATACATACTGTAAAAGCTAGAAGGCTGTTATGTCGCTTTTAGCCAGATTTTAGTGGAATTTGCAGACTGAAACAGCAAAGTGCTCAATAATCTGAGTGCGCAGCAGCCCCTCTACCCTCCAATTATAGAAAAGCATGTTCCAGATAATATGTCTTTCTTTACTAACTTTAGATACTGCACCCTTGAATTTTAAGTTTGAAGTAACAATAGTAAGGATACGAAGGTGTTTACAATAAAAACATAAAGGGGATTAAGAAAGTTTGAAAAAAATTTAGAAAGCAATTATGTTTCAGTCATCAATGCCCTGGAAATGCCATACCCATGGACTTTTTCACAATCTTCATATTTCTTATCCTCCCTCAAGCATGATACTCTTGATCATTCCCACCTGACTGAAAGTTTTTTTAAAAATATCTCGTTAATCCATCACTTTCATATTATCACATCTTTTGCAGGACTTGCTTATCTCTTGTTTAGCTTTATTAAAATAGACTACTTACTTCTGGACTCCCCAAACTCTCCCAATCCATTTGATAGACTGTGCTGTTCAATTTAAGTGCAGTTGCAATCAAGCCATGGCCTGCTCAAACATCTTCAGTAGCTCCCTATTACTGCCTACTTTGTACAGGGCAGGAAGCTCTGTTGAAAGATGTAATTAAAATCTGGACAAGACCCTGTACTTTAGAGCCTTAATTTATCTGCCATGACCTCAGCTCACAAACAAATCAGATTTACAGTCTTTTCTGAAACCATTAAAATTTCATACATTTTTTTAAATTTCAAAATCTGCAATAGAATTACCTTGTGTTACATGTTAAAAATACATATTCTTTTTCCAGTTCAAATCCTGAATAAAAATGTCCAGAGAAAGGCTGGGGATCCATGTTGCTAACACCTCCTCCAGGTGGTCTTGAAGCACACTAAAATTTTAGAACTCTGTATGTATTTGCTACAGCTATTCTATTCTTCTAAAATCTTTTTGCATAATATCTCCTGCTTGAAAGTCTATTCTTTTCTGATTCCAAGCAAGTACCACTTTTCAGGGCCCTGAACTCTTAGACATCTCTTGTGGCCAGAAGCAGGCTTATCTTCACATTAAGTAAGCTTCAATTCCAGACTGTGATGGTTTGAAGCAGTATGGAACCCAGAAAAGTACATTCTTTAAGCTAATCCATTCTTGTGGGTATAAACCTCCTTACTTTAAGTAGGGCCTTTTGATTAGTTTACTTTAGTTAAGGTATGGCCCAGGGTAGGTCTTAATCCTCTTACTAGAGTCCTTTATAAATAGGCTGAATATAGAGACAGAGAGAAAAAAGCCATGGAAGCAAGAAGCTGAAAGCAAGGAAACCAGGAAGAGAAGGGAGAGACAAGCTGATGCCATGTGACAAAGGAATCCAGGATTACTAGCAGCTGGTCTTCAGGAAGAGGGTATCATCTTCGTGATGCCTTGATTTACACATTTTCACGGTCTCAGACCTATAAGCTTGTAAATTAACAAATCCCCATTGTAAAAGCCAACCCATTTCTGGTATATTGCATTTCAGCAGTCTAGCAAACAAAAATGAGGGCCTTCACTTGCACAGATTCCACAGGTATTGGCATAGTTACATGCTTTGTAAAATTTACAAGAGTAAGATTATTTTATTCTTACAAGAGTAAGATTATTTATTAAGGACATTCATACTTCCCTTTACTCAGAGTTGGGGGACGTGGGCAGAAAGGGGGGACACTGTAGACAATTTTGTGAGATCCAGCTTGGGAAGTTGAATTGAGATACATTTAGTTTGGCTTCTGTGGGATATATTAATGTGGTTCCCAGTTAAATTCTTGCTGGCCCAGGTCTGGCATGGGGATAATTTCCAGGAACACTCCTACCACTTGCATTGTCAACTCACCAAGCACCTTACATGAAACATCAATGACAAACGCATTGATGAGTGTCATAATTTCAGAGAGTATAATATCTGCCACTGCACAAGAAAACAGGAAAGCCTTGAAATCTCACAGATTATATATCACAGAAATTTATCACTTTACCAATAAGTCATGAAACTGTACTAAAAGTTTCTAATCTCTCAATTTGAAAAAATACAAACTTCCATCAGCATTACTAGAGAGAATAGTAAAACTATCTTTCGATTCTCCCTGTGGAAAGTGATATTACAAAACAGACTGATGAAGTAGCAATTGAAGATTTCAAAATCCAAATAAATATAATGGGAAAAAAGTTTTAGAGGTATTGTAGGAAGTTAATAAAGATATAGGTTTTCTACATTTTAAGATTTTCTGGTATTTGTCAGTGATCTAAAACTTTATAATGGTCATAATTTTCTTATTCTAAATAATTATTCATTGTTGTATCCCACTGTGTATTTATAATTTTGAATTCTTTGTCTGAATGAGAGCCCACTGAGTTGTATAGACTTTGGGCCTCCAAACCCTCCATCCACCATTGATCTTGGTTTTTAATATGATCTGCATAATATCAAGTTCCCTAAGTTCTCTTTTCTCTACTTCAAAATTATATACCGCAGAAGGGAAGGCATACTTCTTACTAAGCTTTATATCCCCTGCAGCAACTAGCATATAGAATTTAAAAATTTAAAAAAAGGACACAATAGCATCTAAGTAAAAGTTTATTGATGTAGACAGATTTGCTGTGATTAATCAATTTACAGGCTCTACTTCAAATTTTTTTGTATAACATTGTTTGATTCCATCTCTTAATATTTTTATAATAAACTCTCACACTCTTTTTTTGTAAATTTAACAGCTTTATTTGCCCTTGGCTAAAATCTTAACAACAAAATATTGTTTGTCTTTTTAGTTAATCATCTAACTTATCTATAGGTAATATGTATTTTCCCTCCCCTGAAAATATCTGAATTATGAGCATAAAACAGAAAATATAAAATTGAACTTTTTAATCTGTTTATTTTGGGCCCTGGCATGTTGCCTAATTAACATATAAGTGAATATACATAAATAATATTTTTAGTAATAGAGATTATAAGAATAAATCTCTAGACGGACTGATTTTTCTCTTATGCATATTCTTATCAATGTTTATATGCATATAAGAATATAATTTGATGGGTTTAAAAAATTCTATACTGTTAATTTCAACAAATTTCCAGTATTTTGGTAAATCCACAGGTGACCTATGAGAACTAGTCAGGTGTCCTTAATAGCATTCACATGGGTCCTATTGAATTGTTCTGATTTCCCATTAAGGCAATTTTTCTCAGAAAGAATGCACCAAGAGCCTTGATGAGTAGCTCTTAATAAATTAACTATCAAAAGGCATTTTCCTGCCTATTAGCATCAGTAGCCAACACATGTCTAACATATAAAATGATTTCAGTACTTTTTCCAAGTAGAATAGATTCTTAAATGTGCCTTCAGAGTTCCATAAATTACTGTGAATTGGGCTCTGTAATTACTTTTGCAATTTTGTTTAGCACCTGGATAAAAGCATATCTGAAAAAGAAAAGTAATGCCAACTCAAAAATTCTCCTTTTCTGTGCCTAGCTGGAAACAATGCCCTATTTATAAAGGATGAGGAAGTCTCTGTTGCTGCCCCCTGGAAAATACTTCCTAAGAAGGGGTTTGAAAGGCCAAGCAATTCTTTGATACTGCAATACTGATATCCAAAATGGCCAACAGAAATACATAAAAATGCAACAGATCTCCAGACAATTAACTAGAATGCTAATTAAGCTCTGAAATCTATCTTTATTGCCAACTTTTACATAGTGTCTGTTCAAATTATTCATGAGCTGATTATTTTCTCTGCAGTCCTTTTGCCTCCTTCAGCCTTAGGAAGCCTTGCATACATTGTTATTTTTTAGCAATTTCAAAAGAGGCAACTGAAATTTAAAAAAAAAAAGACAAAACCCAAGATGGAATAATTTTGTCTCTTCATAGCCACCTTTTACAAAAGGTTGATTCAGGAAGATGGTCAACCAAATACTGACTCTTGAGTTGACTCTTGGAGAATATCTGGGGATTTTATTTTTGGCAATTGTACCAGAACAAATCTTACAGATGAACTCTATCAGGACCAGGGTTTAGCAACTGATCAGAGGCCCTAAGGCCCTAAAGCTCACCAACGTAGACATCAGCCCACTAGGAACCATGTTCATTCTGTGAAACTGCTACATAATGACTCCCAAGGTCGATGACAGTCCTGGGAAGACGCTGATTCGGCAAGGTGCTCTCAGATCCAGGAGACTGTACGTCCCCAGAGGCTTTCTGTCCAAACTCCAAGCCCTGGTTTTATCTTTCGTAGATTTTAATTAAGCCTTTATTTTCATTTAAATAACCATATAAATATGTTTTTTCACCACTATTCTTAGATTACCTATAAGCCCTTTTTTTCTCTCTTTTTCCTGATCCTAGAGTTTACAAATAAAAATATCTTTTGTTCTAGGTATACCACAGAGTTTGCTGTATTTTTATTTTTTTTATTTTTAAGTCTCTTTATTTTGGTGATTTACCATCATTTGAAAGAGAGAGGGTTTCCTTCTTCAAGAGTATGTTTGTACTTTTGGTTTTAACTGTTTCATTCATCATCAGTTCTTGTAATTTATATTTATTTGAAGAGTTATTTTGATGAAGTCTTTAAGATTGTCACACAAAAAGTCTCCACTTAAGATTTATGAAAGTTATGATATAAATAGGTACATTAACCTTTTAATACTGCATCCCGAAAAATCAAAGTTAGGGGGCAGGAAAGGAAACCAAGATTTAACATCTAATTAAGCTACGATGTCCCATGAACCCTATGTAGGGCTTCATGTACTTTAGCATTAACTACAACAGGTGATCTCCATCATGGGATCTACTAGTTTATCATTTCAGACAACCAGGCAGTTGTCACTGCAATTAGTTTTCTCAGGACAACTAATAGTTTACTCTCCCACTCTACACAGAGTTAGGTGATCTTATATATAAAGATTTAATTCTCAACGGGAAGACCTCTGATACAGTGACTTTACTCACCTAAAGACAAATTAAATTGAATCCTGAAAACTAGACATGCAAAGGAGTACTGTTTGTAAAATGATATGTTGACTCTTCTCAGCTATCTCCTAGACTAGACTTTTCTCAATAACCCAAAGTAGGTACCCTTTTTAACCCACTTAAATCCAGTGAAGGCAAGATTCATACAAAAAGCCCAGGTTTGGACTTTCTCAAATGCTTCCTGAGAGGTAAAGGCTCTTAATAATAAATACCATCAGCATGACAGCCAGTTCTTTGAGGACAGAGACACAGGAAACCATGAAAGTTTCCCACTGGCACAGACAACTGAGAATCCATTGTATCTTTGCAAGACAGCAAGCTCCAAGTTTATTTCCTCTGTAATGGTTTTTTCATCTAAACAAAAATCTGGATATTACTTTTACTAACATCCACAATCCATCGATTTTTCACCTGAGAAATGATCAGAATTACCAGTGACATGCTTTATGAAGAAATAATAGCAACTTTAAAAACACTGAGAAAAGTTGTTCTTGAACTAAAATGGCATCAATTTAAATTAGGGCCTCAAGAGTAAAAAATATCATATTGTAGTCGCTATCTTTTTAGAGCTAATTCCCCATGACAAATAAGAAAATAAAATGAAGTTATTCTAGGAAAAAACCTGCTAATGCTATTTGATAAAGTCCAAATAAAGAAATACTCAATTTCAAGCCTCCATGCTTTTACTTTTGTTGTCCCCTCTACTTGATATATTTTTCCTTAAATCTCTGTTTGCTGAAATCTAAAGACTTTTATGAGGTATAATCTATGCATCAAAATGGATTTAATAGGATCAAAGTGCATGATTTTTAAGGCAAATGGCAAGTAGAACTAAATGGTTACAGCATGAGATGGAAATGGGTATACAAAGGGGTCATGGAAAATGAGCTAAGAAAAGGCTGTAAGCTATGCTCTCCTTGTTTACCTTACAAAGTCTGCAAGGGATAGAAGTAGATACCACATAATACAGTTGTTCATTCCTTAGGAATGGCTTTTTGGTTCAGGAAATGGACACCTTAGTCAAAGCAACTGATTAGATAGTTTTCCTTAGTATTTTAAAGTCTAAGTTAGCAAAAAATATCCATTCACTGAATATCCATGTGATTCAGGGCAACGTGCAAGCAGAAAAGGTCTCAAAAGAGAGAAGACAGAAGAAAGTTCAGAAAGTTCAAGATGAAGCAAATTTTGCCATCCTGTAGAAGCAGAATATTTCTGTTCCAGAGAGGGAAAGAACAGTTACGAGTTCCAGGCCTCTACTCCCCATTTTTGATAGCCATGTCCCTTTGAGGCTCTGGAGAAATTTGAAAAATGAATTTCTTCAAGCACATGCCAGGACAATTTGGCTGCAAGAATCTTAGGAGATGATGGTGGCCAGATGGTGGCTATCATGCCAGAGAAGCTACAAAGTATCCAATTCAATACTTACTTAAGACAGAAAAACTTTCACATATATTTTATCAGCCAAAATATTACAATATCCCATCAAGCACCCTCCAAATTCCACCCTTTTTCTATTACCATGACAATCATAACTTAAAAATAATAAGTAAAACCAGTCAAGAAGAAAACATCCATCCAAGGATGTTTTCCAAAATATCTATCACTTCTCACCGATTACATACAATGTTCTAAAGAAGCAAGTTATGTAAATTTTAAACATCAGTAGAGAAGATTCCTATCAGTGGGTTCTGGAACCCAGAGGAAGGCATGGAAGTAACTGAGTTGGAACAAGCTGTAGAAAAAGAGAAATCTCCAAAGCAGACAAAGGGGATTTGTCTGAGAAAAATGAGGACTTTGAATTTGAGAATTTTCTACCTAAGTTATTAGATGTCCTTATAATTAATAATAATCTTCTCTATGACTATTAAAATTATTTCTGTATGTTCATCAAGTTTAAGTTTTAGGAAAAGGTTTCTACTAATAGCAGAATGGATGTATTCACCAGAGAAGAATTAAGAGAGAAAGATACCAGTTGGAAGGATGATATAATAAGTCTATCCACTAGGAGGGAAAAAACAAATGTTCAAAATAATGCCATCTTAATTGGTGGAGGCATTCTGTGCTCCTCAGGTACTCAAATGCTTAACATAGTCAATGTCTTTTCTTAATGAGTCAAGGGTTGTGTTTTTCAGAAATGATTTTCCCAAAAAAGCAACATACTCAGTTCAGTTTCCCCAAATATTAAAACCATTTGACTAAAATCTTTCTAAGATGTAAAAAAAAAAAAAAAATGTTATCTTCTTAGACAGAAGCTACCAAAATGAACCTAACATATCTTCACAATTAAAGTCATGGTTTTGAACTTTTACTATATAAAATACGATAGTAAGGTTGATGTCTACTTCAGTTTTTTATCACTTATTTAATGTTAACTACACAACTTTCACTTCTCTCATTGTGTTCACAGAGCCCATTTACCCCTTCATCCTCTGTCTTATATTTGTGATTCTAAACTATAGTGGACAGACTGAGGAACCAGGCAAATGAAGAAATGTAGGTTAAAGAAAAAAATCAGGGAAACGGACTTTGGCCCAGTGGTTAGGGCATCCGTCTACCATATGGGAGGTCCGCGGTTCAAACCCTGGGCCTCCTTGACCCGTGTGGAGCTGGCCATGCGCAGTGCTGATGCGCGTAAGGAGTGCCGTGCCACGCAAGGGTGTCCCCCGCGTGCGGGAGCCCCACGCGCAAGGAGTGCGCCCGTGAGGAGAGCCGCCCAGCGTGAAAAGAAAGTGCAGCCTGCCCAGGAATGGCGCCGCCCACACTTCCCGTGCCGCTGACGACAACAGAAGCGGACAAAGAAACAAGACACAGCAAATAGACACCAAGAACAGACAACCAGGGGAGGGGGGGAAATTAAATAAATAAATAAATCTTTAAAAAAAAGAAAAATCAATACATTTGGACAGGTAAGAGGTAAAATACAAGTTTAAAAAGAGTTAAAAAGGGGAATGGGTGTAACTCAAAGGTTCAATGCCTACTTCACATGTACAAAGTCCTGGGTTCAATCCCTGGTACTTCCTTATAAACAAAACAACAACAACAAAAAAATCAGTAAACCCTGGTAATGAAAATCATACAACTAAAGTCTTTCCTTTTTAGTGCTTCAAATATTTAAATGTTATAAGGCTTAGATGTTTTATTTGTTTTATGTATCTGCTTTTGATTCTTTGTGGCTCAGTTCACAGCAGTGTTTCTGAGGCTTAAACCCACTGGTGGCAGATGCCTTGGTCAGACCCATTAAAAAAGATAATACCAATCCAATTTAGCAGGACTGCACAAGAACATTGTTTCCCACATTCCTGTCTCCTGTTACCAGGTCTGCTTTCTTGGTTACTGATCTATCCTTGGCTCCCATTTGCAGCCATGCCTCTGGCATCTTCCCCCAGCTGGCTCAAAGCCTCTCAGTGAACTTACGGTTTTGACCTGGCTCATGGCCTTCATTCCACTTCTGAGACCACAAACTGAACTGGACTTGCTCCTTCTTCAGCCATGACCTCACACACCCCTGGATTTGATCCTGCTAAAGCCTTATGTCGTTACAGGCAGAGCAGTCAAAAAAACAAACCAACAAAGAGTAAGTGTGGTTTATATACAAAGACTCTTGGTTTCCAAATTATTATTTATCTTCTTAAAACTAACATTCTTTGCATCATCTGAGAAGACTTACCCCAACCCCCATAGCTGTCCTGGAGAGGAGAGCTGTGATCAACATGACTCCCTGAAAACTAACTTTCATGTAGCATCGCCAAGTTCACAGAAACCCATCATGTTTATCCCTTCACTGATAGGCAAACACAATCACACACATTCACTCTAGCTGTAAAAGATTTTACAGTATCTACCTTCTATGGACGATGAATCTGAGGCTCACTGTCCTCAAAGTCACACAACTTTGGAGCTACAGAGCAGTGTCTCAAGTTCAGATACTCTGTCTAAATTTTCTGCCCTTTATTCTAAACCAGGCTCCTATAAGCCTAAGAGACAAAGATGCTCTGAACATAAAGACCTCCCTAGACATAAAGCATTTGAGGTCACTAGGAGAGTCGTAACTCATTATAATATAGAGAAAATTCTAATGGAGAAAGCCTTTAATCATCATAGTCATTTCTCAGTTCAGTCCAGGAGTTTGATTCACAGTTCTGAATTAGACTGAAGGAAACTCAAGAATTCAAAATCGGTCTCATTCCTCATTACCCATCAGAGCAACAAGTCATATTAATAATGTAGGCATTCCCAGAACTAGGATAAAGGCTGTAATATTCATGACCTACTAAGTGGTTGGAAAATAAATTTGTATTCTTATGTGAAATTTTAATGTTTAGGAATAATAAATATGTTAGAAAGTAAAATGTTTACAAAGGAATAAAAAGTTCACTTAAAAATTTTAACAAAAGCAAGAGAAAATTCGCCATCACATATTAGAAAAAAACAAAAAAACAGAAATGGCAGTAATTTCACTGCATTTAATACCTTGGCTCTAACTTCTTGGTATTTTGGGTATCATATAACAAAAATATGAGACACAGAAAAGAAAAAGTAGCAATACTGGGAAGCAGGTGTGGCTCAATCACCTGGGCTCCCATCTACCATATGGGAGGCCCTGGGTTCATGTCCCGGGGCCTCCTTGTGAAGGCACGCTCGCCCGCACAGCAGAGAGCTGCCGGTCCGGGCACTGCGGAGAGCTGACTCAGCAATGTGACTCAACAACAATAACAACCAAAAAAGGGAGACAAGCAAAAAAAAAAAAAAACACAGAATAACGTGCAGTGAATGAACACAGAGAGTAGAGAGCAAACAAGCTGTGGGCGGGGGGGAGGTGGAGTGGATAAATAATAAAAATAAATACAGACACAGAAGAATGCACAGCAAATGGACACAGAAAGCGGACAGCAAGCAAAAAAAAAAAGCTTCAGGGGGGGGAGATTAAAAAATAGCAATACTACCAGTAATTATATCCTATTACTACTCTGCCACATGTTGAGGAAAAATAAAATGGAAATGGTGATTCATAGTTTCACTGTTATTTCAATGTTTATGCTTTATTTCTCCTCCTATTACCACTTCCTGAGTGATTATGATCCTTGCAGATACAGTACAGTAAAAATGAAAAATCTCCTTCTGGTTAATTCTAAAATTTAGTTGCATTTGTATGTTAAGCTGAATATTGTAAGTAATAATTAATTATGTAGTATTTTGTCTACAATATAGGTCTTTTTAAAAACCGAAAGTGCAACAATAATATATGAGGATTATATGTATTTTATATAGATAAGCAGACTAGTCATAATTGGACATGTAATTATGTAAGTATATATCAACTACACTGAAAGGGGTTGAACATACTCAATCCAAGAGGATAATCAGCACTTGTTATTTTTTGCAGGGTCACCTCTGCACGGATAGCTCTGACTTTTATGGTATATAAGCTTCTTAAACACATTTGCCAACATAGACGTGACTTGCATTGTTTGAATCCCATTACTCTTCTGTTGTAAACAGCCAGAACCTGCTTCAAAATATTTTCCCAGTCAGATTTAACCAATATTTAAATGAAATCTTTTGTGTTTCATGGATATATCACCAAGGAATACACTACAACTTAATGAAGGGAAAATTAACTGCACAACTTCTTAACAATGATGGGATACTGAAGGCAAAATTCAGTATACACAGTCTGGAAAATGTTTGCTACCTGAATAAGATTGAGTGATTAGGTAAACCACAAAATACTTCATTCTTTCTCAGCAAAATGCTAAAATCTATCAGGGAGTACACCTAGGTTTTGTTAGTCTGTAGCAGTTAAAGCAAATTAGAAGAAAGACATTTGCTCACCCTCAAAAACTATGTTTTCATTTCATTGCAAGAGCCAGTTATTTCACAAGAAGTTTCTAAACTGAAGGAAAGATTTTTTGTTTGCAATGTGTCACATTACTATGAAGAGCAGAAACATGTTAACCTAGATATTGTTTCCCCAAGGTAGGTTTTCATTCATGCCATGTACTTTCCTTCTCTCCTAGTGTTAAAACTACTTTATGCTGCTGGACCCCTCCCTGTTGGCTCTCTTGCATTGACTGGTGGGTTATATGATGTCCAGATGGAACTGTATAATATGGAGCCTGCTTTCAATAAAAGTACTTCAAAAGAGAGGAAAGTAATAAAAGGCAGCTTATTTCATGCATTTATCCTTTTAAGATTGAGAGGAGGAGAATTTACCTGAATTAGTAAGTTAGTAAGTAAAGCTGACCTACTAAGTTTCTTATCTTAAAAATCAATGCAGATATTACAAGATATCACAAGAACTTCAGCCTACCCATCTAATACAGGGTTGAGAGGTTACCTTCCCTGTTGGCTGTATGTGCTTACTTTCCAATTTGATTGCACTCTTTTTCTATTGTCTATGTCTGTATTCTTCTTCACCTTTTATTTCTTATCACAGAATGTTTGCCTATACTACTCATAGTAACAAAAGAGGCAGTCCTTTTACTAAAAGGAAGCAGCTTGAATTTAAGCAGTTCTTCTAAGACTTCAACATCCAAAGAAATACTTTATTATAATGGAGTCATTGTTACTCTGCAGACTTGTTATTATGTTTGTGGAAGTTAATTATCTGATAAGATACGCCATGATTATTACTGTCACACACAAAAAATGTGTGGGTATATTTATTAATTCAAAGTCTTCCATTAAAGTAGTGTGCTAACTAAATTATTTCTCCCTAATTATTAATGCACTATCATTTGAGTATTTTATAACTGCTTTTTTTCCTGAATGAATTACACTTTATATTTAAACTATTAGCACTTACAGCATTTTATTGCAATAGAATATGCTACTTTTTGTCTATATTTTTATACTGAAGTCCCTATTTGAAACTCTGGTTGTTTAAATGGAAAGTTGTTTTAAAAATTTCCTGCTGTAGAAATATGTCAACATTTGGGCAAATCATTTAACATAGTAGAATAAGAACCTACAATGCAAATTCTGATTATGATTCACTTCAAATATTTTAAGTGTTAGGTCAACATTGAAAGCAGGATGAAATTAAATGGTTTATTAAGAAGGAAAGCCAAGAGATTTCCTTATTACTTTTTTCATTTATATTGCTTTCCAGGGATAAGGCGCACAAACACATTATGAAAGGGGGAGAAAAAAAAAATTTAATGAAGACCATAATCTTAAAGGACTTGGTGTGGCTTCCTATAGCTGTTGCTTGTTTCACAAAATTCTACCCATAAAGTTGAAGCCACAATTTCTTCTTTATCAGAAACTGCCTTCTTCAGATTATACACAATTTGTGTTCTAAGACAAGCATAGGAAGAGATGATGCATACATCCCTTTAGCCCAACAGGTCTGCACATTTCTAGGCAACATTTATGGAAGAAGACACATAACTGGGCAACACACTAAATTCTATTATGTAACTCTCAGTAGTTTCCAGTTTAATGGCTGTCCTGTTGACAGTTCTCTGAGACACCAAGCAGGCCACAGGCTCCCTCTGAATGAACATGACTCACTGGCCATCCATACTTCCACTTTCTTACAAGGCTCCGATGAAGCACTGAGTTTTGCTCTCCACTCTAACAGCAAACATTCTGCCTTGTGCTTACATATTATCTATAATAATGGCATTGAAATATCATTATCTGCAAAAGTAAAGGGGAATAGAGGAGCAGATGTGGCTCAAGCAGTTGGGCACCCACCTCCCACATGGGAGGTCCCAGGTTCAGTGCCCAGTACCTCCTAAAGAAGACAGGCAGGAGCAATGAGCTGATGCAACGAGCAGGAAGCAGATGTAGCTTAAGTGGTTGGGTACCCACTTCCCACATGGGAGGTCCCAGGTTTGGTTACTGATACCTCCTAAAGAAGACCATCAGGCACAACAAGCAGAGACAATGAACAGACAACAAGCACTGACAAGGAGCAGACAGATGAGGGAATCTTCTGGGAGGTGGGGGATTGGGAAGGTCTGCTGTCAAAAAAATTGGAAAATTCAATTTTTTTTCCATGCCATTTCTCATCCAACCTTTATAACACACCCATGGTAAACTTGATTCTAAAAGTAATTAGTGCAGTTTCAAGACACAAATTAAGAAAATGAAGAAACCACTAATTAGAAAACAATCTAACACCTTGGGGTTAAATTTTTATAAATGACAGGATTCCCAATGACCACTGGTTACCTTTTTGTTAATGTGAAAAAATAAAATAAAATAAAATACACTATCTTGGAAAGTAAAGTCCAGGGCTAATTGGCCTTTTCAATACCATTTCACTCAGAGTTACACCACCAAGAGCAGTGTCATCTTAAATAATGAAGAAGCAAGCCTGAGGAGGACCAAGTGCTTTTTCTTTGTAATGAAATCTATTATTTATGATCACAGCTATTGTTCTAACTTAAAAAGACCTTTATTGGGTACTTAAAAATAGATCAAATTAGGTAAGTAGCCAATCTGCAAATATGGCCAATCTAGACAGCTTTCCTTCTGATTACATACAGATGAATACATGGAGAGACATATGCTCACCATGGTTTTCCATGTGCTTTGGTTTCTAGGCTACTTCAGGATTAAGCTAAAAATTTTTGTGATATTTCAGAAAATATCATTTTATACAGGGTAAAATAATTTCTGCTTTTAAATATTCAATAAATAGTTAAAATAAAGATCAAAATGCAGATTCAAAACTTCATTTTTTTAGAAGTCAGTTATATAGATGATGAAATTATTACTAAAGGAGGAAATGCAGAAGGCAAATGATGATGATAATAATAATATGATACTGGAAAACATTTAGAACATGCAATGTACCTACACTGTGCTAAGTGATTCATATCAACTGTCTTTCAATTAAAACTCACAACCTGACTATATTAGCATCCCAAGTGAGTTATTTCTGGATTTAGAATTATGTCTAAGAGCTAACACTGAGAACAAAAGGAGCAAAGAATCCCAGATGTTAGAGAGCCTGAGAAAGCTAGCCACAGCATGGAGGGACAGCTACTTCCTGCAGCACCTAAGAAGTTCCACAGCAGGTTATGCTACCAGTACCCCACTTCATCCTACCAAGCCCTTGCCGGCTGCCTCAAGAAGGGGTTCAGATGGGAAAAGTGATCAGCTCTGGTGGAGTTCAGAATTGACAGTGAGTGTCCACTCTCTCTCCTTTTCATAGGAAGAGTGATGTCACCTGAGAAACTGCCATGGAGAAGGAAGAAACTGAACAGAGCTTTAAAAGATGCGTACAATTTGGTTAAGTGGAAAAGAGAGATGGTGACATATAAGAATAATGTAGAAAAAGCAGGGAAAGGGAAATTATAGGTATATTTTAGGATACAGTAGATTAGAAGGGCATGGCTAGAACAACAGGTTTGTTCAAGTGACAGACAAGTGAGAGAGATGCCTGGAAAAGTTGGTGTTAAAAAGTGGGGCACCTAGAAAGCCAGGTTAAAGTAATAACGGGTATAAGCAATGTCTAGCCACGGAGGTTCAGGGCCATGAAGCAAGCAATATTGTAGTGAGGGGAATGAGAAGGGAAGTGGTCAATACGAGCTTTCCAACTCCTTATGAAATGATTTCTCTCTTTTTCTCTCCTCTGTTTCTCACTGGTAGTAAATACATTCAGACTGCTGATCTGATATTATCTAGTGTCTTCTGATTTTTTTTTTCAATTAATCAAATAAAAGTGCCAAATAAATTATCCAAATCACTCAGCTAGGTAGCAAATGGACAGGTCACTATTTGAACTTCAAATTTTATTTTGCACCCTACTGATGGGGGGAAGAAGAGAACATGTCAGAAAAGGAGAGTGATCTGGTGTCCTGATGGTAGGAAAACAAGAGGTCATCTGCCAAGGCACAGCAGGACTGATGTGTGAAATGCTACAGAGGGGTTAACAGAGAATGAGGCCTGAGAAAAGGTCACTGCTTTTAGTAGCTAGAGGATCACTGGTAAATTTGACAGTGCAACTTCAACTGAATTTCTCCAGAGGAAGACAGAAGGGAAGTGGGTGATAGGAACTGAGGCAAGAATTTCTTGGAAGTGTGAGGACAAACACAGCTTGCTTGGGGTACAGGTTCTCCTTTACTTAATATTTTGTGAAAGCAGATATTCTTCTATACTCTGCTTCTACCTGTACATAAGTGGTTGGAGAGTATCCGCTGAAGAGAACAAGCAAAAAAAAAAAATTAATGAACCAAGGAGAGATGAAAAACGAATGTATTTTAAATGAATAACTCCAAATCTGAAATGTTTAATTTGGTAGAAAAATCATATAGTACTTCTAATATAACTTTAAAATATGCAAGGTATTTATTAAATGGATTAAAAATGCTATTAAAGTAAAAAGAAGGTGGATGGCATATGTGGTGGATGAAATTGTGTGCCCCAATTTGCACATGCTCTTGGTCTTGATCCATGGTCTGGTGGGGGGTGAACTCACTGTAAAGAACATCTCTTCAGGATGTTACTGCAGTTAAGGTGTGGCCCAACAGCATCGTGTTTGGTTTTAATCCCAACTATTAAAGCCTTTTATAAGCCAAGGGAAAATCAGGGAGAGAAGCCCTGATTCTCCCTGATTCCCTCAGGGAGAGAACAGCCAGAAGCCAAAGCCAGTGGAACCCAGAAGAGAAAGAAGAAGCCACTGTGTGCACCATCACGTGATGAAAAGCCAAGGAACCCCACAGATTGCTGACAGCCAGAAGATGCCAACCTTAGGAGGAAGATGCCTTCCAGCCTCTCAAAACGAGAGCCAATAAGTTCCTGTTAAGATGACCCATCCTATGATATCTGTTTTAGCAGCCTGGAAACTAAAACAGCATATAAATGAGTAGGTGCTGAAAAGGTATTTCTGAGAGGTGACTGACAACAGTAGTAGCGAACATGTGCATCATTTCAATTAAAAGCAGCCAAGGGGACAATAATTGACCCAATATAGAGAAAATGTTAAATAGCAAAATAGTTTAGAGAATTAATCCGTGAAACATTATAGAAATAAATCCTAAAGCCCACTTTGCAAAACCACATCTAGTCAAATATTTTCTCTATATGAGTTAGAGGAAAGCCTATACTGAATGTAGAAATACACTCATGTCCAGTAAGATAAAATGGAACATTTAACTAAAAGGGCCATACAGCTAAAGAGCAATCCACAATGATTATTTTTCTACCAACCTATTTCTTGAAGAGGCTGCTTCATTCCAAAGTTGGCAGCTTACAATGTTTATGAGACACCCCACATGCCATTTTTGTTGTTCCATGTGAAAGAATTGTATCTACAAATTATCCGATTTATACCTAGCACTATGTGTCCTGAATTCTGTGAAAATAACCATTCAGACATTTTGGAGTAACTGAACATTGGCGAACAGGCATTAATCGAATCAATACCCAAATAATCATGCTGGTAAAGCAACCATCTAACAGATCCTCAAACCTTCCACATTCATGGGGAAATGATACAAATTTTCATCTATACTTAATTTTTGTTTAGTGCTATTATCGCCTCATACTTGTGTTAATCTATTTATGTTGTATCATATTTCTGACTGTTTAGTTTTCATGTTCATGACTATTTAAAGTCATTCTAACACTAAAGAAACCTTTAATATAACTTCTTGGTTTAAGTTACTGCTAGATCTTCTTATATCCATTTCTTCACTAAGACATGAAAATAATTTTATTAGAGCAAAGCTCTGGAGTTAAACAGAATGAGACTTAAGTATTTGCTGCAAATGGGTTTTTATCATTTGATACCAAAGGCAAAATAAAAGGGGAAAAAAAATCACCTGAGTTGGACATTAATTTTCCCAAAAGAATATGACACTACACATACTTCTAAACATAATTGACTAAAATTTTCACTTCAGTTCTCCAACTAAATCTAGTTTTATTCTCTCATGTTTTATTGGTTCAACAGGAACTTACTCATATTGATAGAAACTTGCTGGAGTGCCTTGTAATTCTGATTTAACCCTGCATTCTTGCAATTAATCGGTAACTTGTTATTTTGTGTTTACCCAAAGAGTTAAAAAGAACATATGCAAATTTAGAATTGAACTATTCTCCAATGGATAAGACTTCAATTATAAAATACTTAGATTATTCTTAGCAAAGCACTATTTCAGAAATAGAGGCAGCCATATTCTGACCCAGAAATGGTGAACTTTTCAGATAAACACATTAGAATGAAAATTGGTTATTGAATTTTTAGTTAATGACTCAATATATCTACAATTAGCAAGAAAATGCCACATAGCTCCATTCTCCAAAATTTCAATTTTAGTACTCTGTGTGTGTGTAGGTATGTGTTTTCATAGGCCAGAATCCTTTTACTCCTTCTGTTCTAATTCTGCCAATTAAAAACGATAGGCATAGCAAATAAATATAGTTGGAAAATTCATACATAAAGAAAGAGAAAAACCTTCCATCTATTCCCTATGTTAAAAATGAGCTTTTCAAACATATTAAACTTGGATATTTTTTTAAAATTATATTTATTCCCTATTGAAATTGCCTTTTAACATACTATAGATATTTCAAGCTAATTCACATTAGTTGGAATCCGTTCTGTTTGGGGGTATCAAATCACGTTGAAGTCTTTTTCTCTATTAAAAACAAAAACAAAACACAATTAATGCTTAACTGAGATGTGAGTGCAAATTGCATGTGATACTGTTCAGAGCAGTTGTGACCTCTCTGTCGTTCTGTCAACTACTTTTCCCATTTTAAGTTTGTGTGTGCTCCATGTGCGTAATATAAGCTCAAAAACCTCTGGGTGGTAACTGAGTCTATATTCTGCACTGTACTTAACACATTTTTCATGCTCTATAAATTGTTAATAATAGCAATAATAACACATATATTCCTCATGTAAAGGAAAACACGAGTTCCACAACTGCCACCTATCCACACTCCCGTTAGTCTACCAGACTATGTACACCTGGGGCAATGATGGCTGAAGTCTCTACTTGGCCTTTTTTCCATTCCATTTTTAATCCTCCTTCATCTATGCCCCTCACCTTTATTCTTCTTGTATTTCCATTTATCCCATTCCTTTGTTAACTTAGTATCCTATTAGCTCATCCTGAACATCGAGCAGCATTAGTGTTTTCACTTAGCTGCTGTATTTTCAAATGGTATTTGACTTTCGCACTAAGGTAGGGTTACTCCTCATAGGTACTACTGACATTTGGGCCAGATAATTGTTTGTTGTGGGCAGCTGCCCTGTGCCTTGTAGGATGTTTAGCAGCTTCCCTGTGCCTTATCTACTGCATGTCAGTAGCACCCCCACCCACTTGCAACAATTAAAAATGTCTCGGAACACTGCCAACTGTCTCCTGAAAACAAACTCCTCCTCCAGGTAGACAACCACTGTGCTGAAGTAAAGTATACCTTTCAGTATGCTCTACTGCTGGAACTAGTACCAGGTAAAAATTCAGTAACTAATAAACTGTATATACACATCTTAAAATATTATGAATGTACAGTTCAAGTATTTAAGAACCTAGAAATTAATACAAGCAAAAATAAGTACAACCCCAATACTGATGATAATAGATGGAAAAATTTAGTTCTGCTGCTTTACTTATGAAAGATAACCTGGAATAGAGCTATACACATAGCTCAAGCTATGATTTAAGGCCAGTAAGCCTTAACGTCCAATTAAATAAATCCTTCTAACAGCACTTTTATAAAATCACTTAGCTTGTTAAAACATATAAAATGTTTGGTTCCCCTGGGCTATATTATGATTAAGGTATATTCAGAGATGAAAAAATGCTTCTCATTTCACAAGGTCACAGTCCATTTCAAAATGAGCTATACTTTACCATTTTCCAAGATTTCTTTACTTCATTCACTAACCTAGCCAAGGTCCCTTACTTCTGTACTTTACTATAAATTTGGATACTGACAAGTAGCATTTAATCTCCCATGCATCTGAAAAGCTTTGTAAATTACAACCAAAATAACCAAGGTACAACATTTCTTTCTTTTTTTTTTTTTTTTTAGTTTTCTCTTTAAAATTTAAAACTTCCTACCATAAGTAAATACAAAGCAATATCAGCCTTCTTTATTTTAGGCTCTACTCTATTAAATGAATGAAATAAATGAATATCTTAGGCACTGGTGTCTTATTGGAGGCCTTATGAGTTAGTGCTTAAGAGCTTGGGTTCTGCAGGTGATTAGTCCTGGGTTTGAATTCTGATCCCAATCTCTCACTCCTTCGACCTTGAGCATTTTACTTAGCCTAAGTCTCAGATTCCTCATGTATAAGGTGTGAAAATTTTAGTTCCTACTTCACAGAATTGCTACAAAGTTGAAACAACGATTTTAGCATCTACCTTGCACACAGTGTTTAATAAATTTTAACCAGCATTAAAGATTCATTAAACAACCAATGTGCTTCAAAGTGCCTCACACCAAAATCCCACTCATCCCACTCCCAAATCTTTCCTTCCCCATGTATTTCTTCATGTCACCCCCCTCCCTCAGTTACTTAACCAAAACAAGCAAAACAAAACAAAACACCTGGAGCCAATGATCCCTCCATTTTGTGGACTACACCCAATTGCCATTCATGAAATAATGGAGCAGTGTAGCTCCATCAACATCATCACTGAACTTCCAGGCACTACGTTCTGCATCCATCATCTCCCGTCAACTTCCACATCTTAGACAGATCTCATATCCAACACCTCCTCTCCATCCCTATGCCCGCTTGTGGTTCAACCCCTCAAACTCTTCTGCTCCAAACAATCACAGAAGTTTTCTAAACTCATCTTTCTCTTTATATAGCACCCTATTCTGATCATCCTTCACGGTGAAACCAGACTATTTTTTCTAAAACACATGTCCAATCATCACTTCCCTACATCATCTACTGCAATGCACCACTCTCTCGTCTCCACCTGCAGGATAAATTCCAACCACCAGGGCCTGACAGGGCTCTTCAGGACCAAACCCTCTCTCTGTACCATTTTACCCCACCGTACTCCTCACACAAACCCATATTCCAGCCGTAGCAAATTACACCCAGAGCCCTGAGAAGTGACACTCTTCCTAATGCCTCTTCAGGTGTAAGGACTGCTGCTGCCTGGCATTATCATTCTAACAGCGCCCATTGGAAGAACTCACTTTCAGGACATCAGGATCTCCTGCAAACGTCCTCTCCTCTTGGAAGCACTCTGGAATTCCCTAGGTCTGAGAGATGCTCCTTTATTTGCATTTCCCTCCCACAACTCCCTGAACCTACTTCAAGGAGCTCAGCATTTCATTAGAGCTGTTGGCTTTCTTATCTATCTCTCCTACTTTATTTTATTGATAGAGATTAGCATAGTTTTTGCTTATTTTTTTTTTAAGTATTGAGTGTATGGCACACAGTGAACACTCAAAATATGCTTTTATAAAAGAATTTTCAAATGAATGAAACAAATGAATAGTGAAATTGGGGAAATTAAGAAGTTTAATTTTGATTTGAGGAGCCATAACAGACCAGACATAACTAAATGGCATTTTTAAGTGGCTTGTGTACCTAATTTAGCAATAACATGTATTCCCTTTTTACAAAAAATTAAAGATTTGCAACGCTGGACTGATTTTCAAGTTTCAGCTCATAATATTTCTAAACTGAAAGTCCTAACAATCAAAATGTGGTAGCCAGATTGTTTTCAGAAACTAGCCAAGCTGAAGGAGAGATGTCAATTACAACTATTATGCCAAAATGTCTGACTTCCCTGTGAGACACTGTAACACTCCCTAAATTATTAACAGGCCCTGGCATTGCTAACAGTGGGAACAGCATTTGGGAAGTGGAAAACACATTCATTTAGTTCTGAGACTGATGATTCAGAGGAAGGGGAAGTATGGGAGCAGTTATTTTGATCTGCAGGGGGTCTCTGTGCCTTCTGTAGCTGAACCTTTTACTGGTCTCTGCATTCTTTGCGGGTGCAAGTATGCAGGCGGCTTGTGTCTCTCTCTTGCTATCTCAGTGCTGACAGCTTGGGATCTCAGCAGTGAAATGAGAAAATAAAAAACATACAAAAAAACGAATATGGGGATTCCATATTGTAATTACGTTTTTTAAAGTTTTGAACGCATTAAACATTCAGATAAACCATCTACTTGCTCATGGGCAGGGAACAGAGGACAAAGCAAATTGGGTTGTCATTTTCCACCCCTTGCTCTCCTCAACCCTGACCCGAGGAATTCTAGATTAATTGTTCTGGCTACATGTTAATATCAACTATTTGACCTTTTCAAAGACACGGTTTTTCAAAAGATAACATCTACCCAATCAAACTTGAGTTTCTTTTGTTATGTGGTTTGCTCTTTTAACAGAAGTGAAAGCCACTTTTCTTGGCATAATGTGAGATGACAGAAACCATAAACTCTGGTTTCTTCATAATTTATTATAATTTTCTCTTTCTCTGTCTCCATCTCTCTCTCTGTCTCTCTCTGTCTCACTTTAAAATAGTAGCTACACTTGAAACATTTCAGATAAAATGAACATGAGTCCTCTGATTTATTTCCCACCGCTAACTCTATATACAGGTACCTGAAATGTGTAATATCGGAAGATTCAAATTGAGTTGATTTTTATTGTTTATGGATTTAAAATAGTAATTTTGAGTGGTATTATCATTCAAAAATATAATCATAAAACAGTGGTGGGTAAGTAAACAAAGCAATTCTAATTTAAATATTAATTTTTTCCTATGGTCAATGAGCTTGACACATAAGTGAAGCCAAGGGATTAGACACTGAATAATAATAATTGTAATAAGATTCTGGGGATGCCACATAAGAGTTAAATAAGAACAAAGCATTAGTATAAATAAACATGAATAATACAGATATCCCAGTCAAAAATAAATGTGCGTATGAATGCACACCCATATTTGCAGGTATGAGCAGATCAAATTTTCACTTTATCCTGCAGAACTATGTCAGGAAATCATCAGCAAATTGCTTCCATTGGTGACTGGTCCTCACAGTTGCTTTACTGAGGAAAGGTTGCATGGCCACTCATAACTTCTTGGAGACTTATATAATGTTAAATGCCATATTAAATACCCTGAGATATCCTGCAATAATAAAACTGATTCATCCCTAGACAGTCTACTTGGACTCTGTGATGATTAGACTAGTGTGTCATCTCAGCCAGGTAATGGTGCCCAGTTGTTTGGTCAAGCAAGCACTGGGCTAACTATAATACAAGGGAATTTCATGGATTTTATTCATCAAGTGAGTTGATTGCATAGATGGCTGGTTACATCTACAATCAACTGCGGAAACTGCCTTCAGCAATGAGACATCTCATCCCATCAGTTGAAGGCTTTAAAAGGAGGAACCATTTCAGCATTCACAGAGAGCATTCCCATCTCTACTTCAGAGAGCCAGCATCTCCTGGGAAACTCACTGGAGTTCCTGGCTTGCAGCTGCCATAAGCAATTTGGACTTGTGCATCCCCACAGTTGTGTGAGATAATTTCATAAAATCTCATATTATTTACAGATATCTCCTGTTAATTTTGTTTCTCCTGGAGAACCCTAATGCAGCTACATATCTATTTTATTTAAACTGTCTATAAAACACCTTTCCAAATGATGGTAAGTACTAAGAAGAATGCCTCAAATTTCCCTAGAAAGGAAGGAATTTCTGCTCTACCTCCCAGGAGCTTGAAGAATGGAAGTGCTATGCATTACTCTTCTCACTACCCAATCCCCAACTCCCCACTGTAAGAGAGAAGCATGGCTGATTGCCCTGAACTGGCCATCCCCCAATCATAAATCAGGGGAGAAAAACAACTGCCTAAAATGCTCAGACCATTGGCCTGTGCACTTCTTCCTTCCTGTTCTAGCTCTTTCATTTACTGCTCTTTTCCAGCTCCCTTCCCTTTGTCCAGTTCAAACTTTCCCAGGTCAGTCACTGCAGCACAATCTTCCATGACTAACAGACAAAGACTCTTAGTCTTAAAAAAAAAAAAAAAAACGGGAAATTCTGGGGCAGGAAGGTTCCAGAGACCAAGTTCAAGGAGGGCAAAGGAAAGCCTTGTCAAGGTCTCCAAACAGTATTTTTCATTTATTAAGCCAATACTATATTTTGATCCATTTGCTTTCAGTAATGTAAGATTGCAGATGAAGAGGGGTATACTTATCAACCCAATCTCCTAAAGCCATTTCCAGTACTAGTAGTTCTGAAAGGCACTAAGTATTTTCTAGGCATTTGGCAGAGCAGATAATGCTATGTGTAAAACTATATCTACATAAACATAAAAACAGACAGTACATTTATACCCACTCTAATAAAAAATAAAACCAATTGCATGATTTGAAATCTGTTATCTAATGTATGGGCTAAAGTGAGGTCTAGTAGTGGCAAAAATAATTTAAATTACCTAATATAAAATTATTTTGGCAAAGAAAAAATGATGCATGAAAATAACATTAACCACACTGGACCAAGAATTTATAGATCATCCATGCCAAAATGCACATCACAAAAACAATTTCAGGGATTTGGTGAGATAAACTGAAGACCTTGTCAGAGGCACATACAGGGAAAGGGGTAGAAATTGAGATTGCAAAGTACTGAAAGATGGCAGCACAGGAACAGCAACCCATAGCCTCAGCAGTCTACCAAAAATGACTCCATCTTCAGAGGCAGAAACCACAGTTGTTTCCAAATGAGTACTGGAACTCCTGAAGCAACTAACTCTCATCCTCCACCTAGCATCATCCTAAAACCTCCTCAAAGCAGTATGTAGTTCATGAGCATGCAATTTCAGCAAATAATAATCTCTTGACTCAATTTCTGGTCTAGGAATGGAGGTGTTCTTTAAAATTATTCTCCAAATACCTTATTTCTGAAATTGTTTCCAAATTCCCATGCTTTCCTACAATTACAAGAAGGATCAGTGTGCCAAAATGGTGCCAACTCCCATTGAGTGTGATCATCTTAGTTAAGGAAGGAAACGGTTACAGAAAAGGCTTCCTGCCACCATGATGGGGTGTATATGAGGCCACAATTTTATATATGACGCACTGTCAGACGGAATGCCTTCAGTACTTGAGCACAATGTTGCTTGAATCTGTCACATATGTTCTCGTTTAAAAGGCTCACCAAATATGTTGCTGGAAAAACACATATGTGATTTAGGAAATAAATATTTACAACCAATCCTTAGATTTACAGGCGATGGAAAAATCAGAAGTATGACGACCTCTCCCATGAGACATTTGCCATGGCTGACATCACTGCTGAAGAAGGCTTTGCTCTCCACTAGCTCTGCCTTCCCATCTGAGGAGCTCTTCCCCACTATGATCTTTTATAGCTTCAGCTATGGATTGACTATGATTGCTGAACAAAGAGAAGGTAATATGTATTTATGTTAAACTTCCAATTTAATAAGTGGTTCTCAAAATTTATAAATGTACTAATTCTAATTCCAATATCTTGTACTGTATGCCACATGCCTGTTATAAAACAGATAATCAATTGACCAAGAAGTAAATTTATCTCTTTCAAATGCTTCTGTAATCCATTACACTAACAAGGAACTTAAATGTAGTGTTGAAATATTTCCTATAAAACCTTATTTGTATATATTAAATAATATAGCTCTTCTATTTTCACCTTATATTTAGAAATAAATCACCTAGAATATTGATTTCTGTGATATATTATGAAGCCAACTTAATCAATCAACAGAGGAAAAAAAGAAGTTTTAAAAAGACATTGCTCTAAAACTCTAAGAAGCATAAAGAGCTAACAATGGAAAACCAATGTTGAAAAGCCACAGCTTTCAATTATATCACCTGTTCCTCCTCAAAGGCTAATTAAATATGTCCCTAAAATTTTTTAAAAATTTTAAATCCATAGGCCTGCACAACCCAAAGAGTGAACCCTAACATAAATCATGGACTACAGTTAATAATGCAATTATAAAAATGTTCTTTTATCAATTGCAACAAATGTACCACACTAATGCAAGGTGTTAACAATATAGTGGTATGGGAACTCTATTTTATGCATGATTTTTCTGTAAACCTACAACTTCTCTAATAAAATAATAATAATTTAAAAATCTGCAGATAGGAAAAAAGCCAATTAAAATACACCTTAGGAAACATAATCACCTACAGGTTTAATTACATCTCTTCCCTTCCTGTATTCTTCAGAGCAAAAAGGACAAGCTTTTCTCAGCCAGTTCTTCTTCCTGTTGATTCTTTCTCCCTGACAACATGAGTGCCTGCTCACCTTTCCACATATGTGATCATCACATTCAAAATCTCTTGAAGGCAAAATTTCAAAAAATGTTAAATTCACCAGCAATTTCATATTTATACCAATCTATTTCTATATGGATAATGTACAGAATGCATATGGAAATTTATATACTTTCTATAGCATTATTTAGCTTTATGTGTACACATACACACATACTTTCATGTCTTTCATATAAATATATGAAATTCAGAGCTAATTTTTCATGGAGACAATGTTACAGGTTCCCAGGTTAACTCATCAAAGTCTTAAAAACCCTGCATGTAGTTGAATAACAGGCCTCAGGGTACCAAGAGGAGTTTCAGGATTGAGAAATAAGAAGCCATGCTGTGAAAGGAGTAGGACCATGGAGGATGGAAGAAGAGAGAAAGAAAGTAGTGTTACCGTGTTTTCTGGTCCAAACTTTGAAGGAGTCACCTTTGAGCAGAGATCGTTCTCCCCTTCTCTACCCATCTGGTAGCATTGCTAGCACCCTCAAGCTGCCCTCCATGTCCAGCCTTTAAACCCCAGTGAAGGTCAGCACATGCTCAACTGCTCCTCAAGCCAGTATTTCTCAGCGTCCCTGTACCATCAACCAAAGACCCAAACTCTCAGTGTCAACGAACTCTAACAGATGTTAGGAATTAATTTTCAGTTAAAAGTAATAACATCCCTATAACCACACCAAACATTTTTACACAGTTTTTCCTTAAAGAACACAGTTGTTAAAGAAAATAAAAAATAAAGTGAAGAAACTATATTTCGTGAGAAAAATGAAAGAAAATGAAATGATATAGTGGCCTACACATATTTGCAAAAAGGCTAGTTTTGATAAACTAGTTCCAACTTAAGATATTTCTGCTATTTCTAGTTTTATCCTTTTCACTAGAAAAAGGACTGTACCTTGAAAAGCTTTATTGCTCAACCTGATCACTCTCCCTCTCTCCGCCTTTCCTTAAATAGACTGGGGAAGCTGCTTCTTCAACAAGGACAAGGATAGCAGAGGGAAAATGCTAGCGCGAGGCTCCCAGCCTTTAGCAGTGTGTATGGGCCATAGCTAAATTGTTTTTTGTAGAGACACTCCATTGCAAACGTTCTTTTAAAGATGACCTTAAATTCCTCATCCATGTATGAAAATTCATTTCTCTACTGTCATTACTGCTTCCAGAAAAAATGGTGAATAGAAAAGCAATAAAAGCAATATTTGTTCAATGATCACCCTTTCCCCTTAAAAAGCATAGTATGTATTGTTTAAGTTATTGTATTCTTGGGTCCTAATACAGTGTTTAGACACTAAAAGGTGCTTGACAACAGGCCACTGTAGAATAACTCAATACACAATGACTTCCAAAAAGTTCTGAGTACATTTCCACAAATAATGTGATGACATAAAAAACTCCTTAAATATAAAAATGCCATCACTTCATATCACATCACATAACATGCATGTATCAGATTCAACAAGAGAGTAAAACGGCAGTAAGGGGGAATATTTGTCATTTAGCAAAAATTGGCCACAACAAGGTGTAGAATGTATATGGTATACCAAAACACTATAAACACACATTTATATTTAGGCAAATAGCAAGTGTTGTTTTAACACTAGACAAGCTTAAGTAAGAAGTAAATTTATTTATTACGTTTCTTCAGTGAGACTCTAACCCCTGCCAGGGTAGACACACTTATGACAAAGAAAAACTAACAACAGGAGGTCCCACAGAGAGAGCCTGAACTTGAACTTGAACTTGAAATAATTAACACTATTTTTCTACCCTTAACTTACACCCATGTAAGTTAAGTTTCTTTGTCAAAAGTTCTGAAGAAATATTATCCTCCTCATAGTAGTTGATTTCTAAAGCTCTTACCTTATTAAAACATTGAACAGAATATTGTACTTGAGGAAAATTAAGGAGGCTAAAATAGAGCAGGTCTCCATGAGTATGTTATTATATGTTAGGGATTTAGTATCAGGGTTTGTTAGGTTTTTTGGTTTCCCCACTCTTTAAAGTGCACAAATTGGACATTTTTTACATTAGCTCTCCTCAGTTAGGCTTTCTCAGTTAGGCTTATTATGATTTTAGGGTTTTGTTTGTTTTTGGGGGAGGGGTTACTGGTTTGTTTATAGTATTTATGGTTGGTCTGTTTTTAGCTTTCAAGACTATGACTTCCAGATAGATTATTGTCATTGTAATTCCAACAGCAACGTATTTCAAATCATTGCTTTAGTGGTTCTGCATGATTTCCCAAGTCTTAGTTTTCATGGAAGGAATATAAAGAATATTCTTTGAAGAATAGGTGGGCCTGGTTCAAGAAGGCATACCACTTTGGGGCAAAAGGCACAAAGTTGCATTTTTGCATAGGTTATGATGTCTCTCAAAAGGGATTCTTATCAATTTTATTCATATCTTACTTTGGATTCATGATTCTACTGTCAGATTTGAAAGCTACTTTTACAAAAATATGGGGGAGAATCTGAGACCTTAGAAGGTAGGCTTCTTTGAGAAATGGGACTTCGTAATTTGGGTAGGCATCTCTTTCATGAAGTCAATCCCTTTCTCAGAAAAAAATAATGAAATGAAAAGAAAATTCCAGTGATCTTCTATTGCCTAAAAACATAGCTCACCTTCTTCATCCTGACATTAATAACCTGCCAGATCTATCCCCACTGGGCCTCTCAGAATGTATCTCCACTCTTTGTTTGAAAAGGAAAAGCAAAACAAAGAAAAGTAAACAATAAAATTATTCTGCTCCAGATAATAGAGTTGTCCTCATTATCTCCTTGTGGCAGATTGTATTTTCCAAAAGTGTGCATATCACATCCCATAATCTCTTCTAACAAGGACATGTCTCCACTGAGAGTTAGGGGTTTACATTCCCTTCTGTTGAGGCTTGGTTGAGTTTAGGGGCCGCCCTGGCCAACAGAGGAGGCAGGAAGTGACGATATGACTTCTGAGGCTAGGTCATAAAAAGGATAGAGTCTCCACCAGCTCTTCTCCTGTTGGTCTCTCCCTTCTTTCTTCCCCACCCTCTTTCTTAGAAGGGTGTATTATGTTTCCTGTGCCAAGGTATAAGAGTTGCAGCTCCTCAGAAGCTGTCATGCTGGAGGGAACACATGGAGAGGCCACATTCAGATACAGAAAGAAGCCTGAGGAGACCAAGCTGTAACCTCACTTACATGTCCCATTCTTCCCAACATGAACCAGCAGGTGTGCAAATAATTGGGCTTTCAGATGATCCCAGCTACCAGCTTCCAGGTCTTTTTACTGAGCTCCAGACACTATGGAGCAGAGAAAAGTTATTTCACTGTGCCCTGTCTGAATTCTTAAACCACAGAATCCAAGAGCATAATAAATCTTTTTTTTTTTTAAGCTACAAGTTTTATGTAATTTGGTACACAGCTATAGTAACTAGAACACTCCCCACATGCTCTGTTCATTGCCAACAAACACAAGTCTTTGCACAAATAAAAACATTTATTACATGCCAAGAACTGTATTTTTAATATTATCATTTTTCCTCACAACCATTTTTCAAGCCACCCCTTTTTAAGGATGAGTAGTATGGAGCTCAGAGAAGCTAAATAACTTGTCCAGTGTCACATAACTGCAGGTCGAACCAAGATTGGAACCCAAGTCTTTCTTACTGCAAAGCCCATGGACCTCCCATTCCCTCCATGGACTCACACTGAAAGTTTACCCTGCAGGGGAAAGCAAAGAACTATAGTTCCAGGTATGGTAGCAGACACAGTAAAACAAACCTCATTCATTTCACCCTTTTTGACTAACCTCAGTCAAAGACACTGAACCACAGAGTTTATAGAGTAATACTAAATTATAGCTATTTCTAGATATATTCAAGTAAAACAATTTAAGAATAAGGGGGAGGACAACATTAGATTAATGGGAAACCATTTAGGAAGAAGACAGTTATTTTGAAAAATATTAAGAGTGCCTGCTGTGTTTTGATTTTACGGGTTACAAATTGCTCTTTGACTAAAGTGCCCCTATGAATTATAATTATACTCATTTATTTCACAATGAATGTTTTCATTCAAAGAATTTTCCTGCTCTCTGTGGGCATATGATTAATATGCATGCATTAAGACAATATTCTCAAAACTCAAGGTTCTAGAGAGGGAGAAAAAGTGGTCAGCTTCCCCAAGCCTGGGGTCATTTTGAATAAATTTCTGAGCCTGCAACAATGCCATTCCATGGATGGGCTGTCTTTGCAGCAGGAGCTCGCTGTCAGGATGTCCTTCTGTCCTGATATTTTCAAGGACAAAGGCATTGCAATTTCATTTCAGTGGACTGAACTTATAAAAAGCCATCCTTATATTCTGGAGGCTTCAATGGAAAGCTTTAATTTGGTGGTAAAGGAAAACAAAGGCAAAAGATGAAAGGAACCATCTTTTAAAGTTAACAAAAAGGTCTCTACAAAGATGTGTATAAATATGGGAAGGGGGGAAAAAGTGCATTGTGTCTGGAATGATAGTAGAGAATAAAGTGTGCCCAAAGGACAAAGCAGTCTTTCTTTATGAACGTTGTTTGCAAAGTTTTGGGGGAAAAAAGCTTTTTCGAAGGTTCCATGAACAAAATTGACAGCCAGAAGCTTACAGTGCACACAGCCACAATATTTCCATTTTGCTGGGGTTCCAGAAGAATTCCTGTGGGCAAACACTGCATGTGCAACAGGCTGAGTGTATGTCTGTATCAAGGCAACAAGCATATCAGGAACAATTTGGAAACTAGCCAATAATATAGTTTATATAATGTCAATCAACCAGTTGAGCTGTTGGGTTTTTTGGGTTTTTTTAAACCATAAATGGCCTATTTTTAAATGGACTAAATGGCAGGTTTGTTTAAGTACTGTATAAGGCTAACAACATAGGAGAAGCATATTGATTGGAGGTGCTCAAGAATTCAAGGGTATATTCAAAGCCACAAAAAGGAAAAAGATCAGTATAAATGAAACAATTTTCATTTTCACTGAAACCTTTTCCAAAACAGTACCTTATCATAATTTGATTTTTGTTTAAAGAAAAAGCCAATGGTCACCATGCCCCCCTTCATTATATGACAAATTCTGACCTCAGCCTCTAAAATGAAGTCTAAATCCAGATTAGACTGTTTTCTTTTCAAATTCTAGTTTCAGTTGTTTTCAGCAATGCATTTTAAGAAACATCTGTCCAGTCTGGCTCTGGGGAAGATGCTCAAAAACAAGCATCCTCATTTGAATACTAAGGGAGAATCCCAGGGGAGACAACAGTGCTTTGAAGGCAAAAACACACTATCAAAACATTTACAATCCTTGAACTTCTTCATCAATTCAGTGCACAATATGACCCAATTTCATTCTTAAGGAGAAAAAAAAAAAAAAAAAAGACTCCCTGACACTTTCTAAGACACTGTGTTAAGTCTGTTTCAAGAACTCAAGTATTTAAGAACTCAAGTTAGTTTTAAGGCAACATTGGCCAGGTGTGAGAATATGCAGGGATAGATACAAGATTGAACACGGCTAGTGTGGGGTGTGTGTATAATATATATGAACAGGCCCACATGTTGGAGGGTAAAAATTCTCCATGTAGAACTGTAGAGAGAATTGTAGAGAGAACCATATCATGGAAAAAAGCACACATGCACATTGTAATTCTCACTGAAAAGGACTCAAATAGGTTAAATACCTACAATATCTCAACACGTTTTGAATATACATTATCCACTGTAATATTTTCACAATGCCATAATAGGCATCAGCCCCATTTTAGAGAAAATAAAAGGAGGTTCAAAGAAGCTAAAAATGTGCCTAAGTTCACTGTTGCAAATGGTAAAGAAGGGATTTGAAGCAATGTTATTTTGACTAGGAGGTCCAGGAATGCAGCTCTAGCAAGTTGCCATCCTAATAACTAGTAGTGAAATGAGGAAGAGGCAAGATATCATCTACAACTTAGTGAAACCACATAATAAAAAGAATACCAAAATCAGTTTTGATGCATTCAAAAATAATTTTCTAAGTCATAGGTAAAGTGTTGAAAGCTAGCTCAGTTAAACTTTACTCTCTTGATTGAAAGAAAAGTCAATTAAAATTTTCCTGGAAGACTTCCAATACCATTCCAAAGAACAAGAAAGATGCTGGACACAATTCTGAATGCACTGAATACAGTAAGCTCTAGACTATACTGAAAAATATTCCGTATGTATGATTTGTTAAATCAAATTCAGTTCTTAGATTTTACTGATTTAACAGAATTTCTGGAATACCTGGCAGACAGAGAAAACAATCTTATCCTGCATTTGGTCTGAAAGTGATTCCTTTCAAGTTTTCCCAGTTTCTTACACTAAAATTTGAAATGGCATGTCTCAAAACTGCCAGAAATTTATGAAGGATAAAAAAAACCAAACTTTTCTAATAAAAAGTATGGCATTTTCAAAAGAAAACCAAGATGAATGCCCTTTAAAAGGAGTTCAGCAAGGACAATACAAACCATATGTTCCAGGTATGTGATATGAACCACATGGTCTATGCGGCTTTTTGCACTTGATATGTCCCTCCTGGAGGGCCAACATCAACAAACAACAATGTTTACTGTGACTGCAGTTACAGCCAAGGTCAGACGGAAGTGTGGGTTCCATTACCCTCAACCTAGTTTTTTAATGTCAAGTAATAAAAGTGACATTTTGGGGTACAATATTGCTATCCAAAGAAAATGTGTGGGATGGGAAAAAGGCAAAAATTAAATACTGAAATAAACAAAACAGGAGGTCTTTAGGTAAAACTGAAAGTCACATTTTTCCCCAGCTACTCTTCTTTATTTCATAGTAAGTTTCACATTTTACATACCACATACATCCCCGGAGAACTTAAAACATCAGTTTTACTATTTGGTACATGATGGAGTTGATTAAGAAGTAGGGGACCTGGGTTGAAATCTTTGCTTTTTGATTACCTACATGTGTAACATCTCAAAGGAGCAGAAAAACAGGCAATTTAGCTATATCATTGTTAAAGTTTTTCTAATATTCTGAATGTCTGAAAAATTTCTTATTGCAATTAAAAAAGTACACTACATAATGGCAACTGGAGAATTCTTTGGTTTTAGAAAAGGATTGTATATTCACGAATAATCATCTAACCCACTTACTTGCCCCTGGCCAACAGATTAAGAATATAGCAAAATATATAAAGTTTTCACAAGCAAGAGGCACATGTATTTTTACCTTTCTTTTTGTTTTTCCTTCTTAATCCTTCTCAATCCCCATTATTCTTTATTGTCTGAGCACATGGGGAAGGTCAAATAATACATATGCTGGGTTATTGAGAGAAGTGTTAAAAAGAAAAAATAAATAAAATGGCATCTAGATTTTTTAAATTACTGAAAAGATAGTTACTTTAAGATTTTAAAAGGTAAATATTTAGTAAAATGAGAAATACTTTGATGTGGATATAGTTATTTTATTTTCTAGTTAAATGAGCAGAGTGCTTCCTGAAAAGGTACCAAAAATGCATTATCCACCATCCTGAGTACACAGACATTCTGAATACTAGCAGATGTAGCTGAAAGTGCTCTGGATTGGAGTCACTCCAGTTGTTTCCTCTGGGATATATAGTTCTGTCCTCACTAAAAGAATGCAGTGACAGCAAAGGGGATAAAGAGCACAGCCTTTGAATTTCACAGTTCAAATGTGTCTGCCACTTTTTTAGCCTCAGTTTTATTTTCTCATCCCAAAGAGAGCCTCAACTAACACCTACTACACAGGGTCATCAAAGGATCTCAATTAGGTATGTGTGCACAGCTTTTAGAAATTTCTAAATTAGAAATTACATTGAACCCTGGATAAATAAATGGTGTTATCATTGTTGGAGATGGGGTTATTACTATCATTAGACCCAAAAGCCTATTTTTGAGGTTTGTTATTCACATCACATGGGCCATGATGACCTTTGCAATTGATACATTCATCCTACCATGCTCTCCTTCTACAATTAAATGAAATTATGAGGGATGCACAAAACAACTATGCATTGAACAATATTCAGTCTCCAATTTCTCAGTCATAAAATGAATAGTTCGTCTAAATAATCCCTAAAGTCACTTGCAGATCTACGACTTCAGAATTCTAAACATATGTGCCCATTCTCAGACCACTAGTATGATCAACATGCATGTGAATGCATTTGAAGGATCTTCCAAATTTTATAAGTCAGGGTAGGAGAAACTGAAACATCGGCAAAAAAGAGGCTCTTCAAGTTTCCTGATGAGAGCATGACAGATTCATTCTTATTATTTTTTTTATATGTTCAACCCTCCTGAACAATGGGAATGCCCGAGTCAGGCTGGGCGCCTCTTCAAAGAGATCTCGTGGAGGAAAGCAGGTCAGCACCACCGCAGCATCCACCCGGTCAGCAGCTAAGTCACTCAGATTCATCCTTACACTAAAACGTTAAAATACAGCAAGAATTCTACCGCTAAATGGTAGTCATCACTGTGACCAAAAATTGGTGGATAGAAAAATGAATGCAAAACCATAATGTGAGTAAGGGACTGATGAGGAGGGAATTTATTTTTCCCTCTTTCCTGATTAGTTTACTTCCTGCCACCTAAAGACTTATTGGAGTAGTCTATTGAACCACAGGGTGCAATATCCATTTGGTCACCTCTAATTCGGATTATTACTGTTCCTGTACATATTGAACAAAAAAGGACTACTTATTTGGATAGAATTAAAAATTTCTCTCCTAGCAATTCTAAATTCATTATATACCAAAAAAATAACTTTGAATTGTTTTCTTGACTACATGACTTAGCATAAATTATCTTTTAAAAATATTTACACCTAAAAATAAACTCAGCAACTGATCAGCAGGGGCTAATTTATTCAAGAGAATGCACAACATATTTCTCATAAAATGGAACAAAATGCCTCAAACTGATTGATATTAGAATTACAAAGAACAGAGTAAGGACTTGAGAGAGATTAGAGAAGAAAAGAAAAAGATGGAGTGGAAGGGAAGAAAATTATTTCACAATAATACTAAGAAAATGCCTAGCATGTGGGAAAAATATGGAAAGGCGAAATCAAGCAATGGTAGAATTTTTATTTGGGTAAAATTTCTTCGTAGACAAATTTGAGGATGGAGCATCTGTCTTTTAATTTTAATATTCAAAATATGCCAGAGTACTTTCAATATTCAAGTGCCGAAACTCCCTCTATGGCCAACACTTTAAAGTTTTTCTTTGAACATTTAGCAGACTTGATAGGATGTATAGAAATGAATTGGACTGGGATGTTGCCTCCTTCCTCTTCTCACATCAAGGGAGGCACTAATAATTCCTGAAAGGGAAAATCTTTGAAAGCAAGTGAAGGAAAGTGACCACATCTCTCTTAATTAAGAGTCCAGCATGGAAAACAATTTGGGAGATGAGTGAGAAGAAAATAATTTAAGTAATTAAATAACTTTTACACAATTATTCCTCACGGTCATCATCCTAAATAATCCCTGTGACCATTCCATGGCTCTAAAATACGGGTTTTCTCATGATTTGAGGACACAGGGTAGAAAAGAGGACAAAGGGTGGAACAGTATCTAGATTAGAGGCAGTTGATTCAAACCCTCAAGTATTCTCTTCCAGTACCCAAACCCCCAACCCACCAAGCTTCCCTGCCTCCAGGGGAAAAAGAATCTCCAGAAGGCATTGTCCAGTGCACAATGTTGGAAGGATTTTGAAACTGTACCCCCTAGAAATAACAGCTCAATTAGTATATAAATAGCATGTATATTATATAAATAGCAAGATCAGCTAATAATGCCTGTCTTCAACAAGGGAGAAAGAGAGACAGAAATATGGAAAAAAGGAATGGATAAGCCTCTCCTGATTCATCGGAATCTCAATACATTTTCAAATTTCACAAGTCTCTTGACACTTTCATGACATAAAAATTCTACTAAATTTGAAGATGCTTTGCCTCAACATACTTTTGGTGCAAAAAGCATACTGAACTATCTTCAAGGTTGTAAAACAGTAATTGAATTCCAAATGTCCAAACAATTTTTACCTCAGTACTTGAAAGCTTACTTACAAATAACTTTCCCATGACTTCTTTTCATATTTCCACTGTGGCATGATCAAATAGTCCTGTAATCTAATATTATCATTATACCAAAAACAACCTTATGCAACTTTTTCCTTTCTATTTGTCTTAACATAGTCCAAGAATATACTGGCTTATGTTTCAAAAACAAAAGCTTTGAAAGAGTACCATTCGACTTAAAATCATCTTGATTTTTCTTCCTGCCTACCTTCTGTTTCTTTCCTTCTATCTCATACCTTCTGGGCCCAGAAATAAAGGTATCTCCTTCCTTAGTTATTAGACTGTTTTTTCGTTAGAAACCTCAGACTCAACCCTAATGGTATTGTGTGGTCCTCTCCTTTGTCTTTTTTATCATAGCACATTCCTTCCTCAGACTCTCAAACAACATTGCATTAATTTGTAAGTAAAATACAAGAGTTTCATTTGTGTACATGGGTAACACCAAATAATGGAAATGCATTAGACTAAGGAATCAAAAGGTAGACTAAAGAAGGGTAACAACTTACTATCTTAGCGGTTTAACTTAATAAAATGTATTTCTCATTAATATCACAGGGAGGCTTTGCTACATGAATATTCAGGAAACTCTATTTCTTCCATCTAGTGGATTCATCACCCTCTAATGCTGCAGAGTCTTCCAGCACCTCCAGTCAACAGATGTGAGGAGAGAGAATATGAAAAAGGTATTCTCGTTCTGAAACCCCTTAGCCTGGAGGTGGCACAAATCACTTCCACATCATTTCTATTCAGATTCTATTAACAAAGTCTCCATCTAACTGCAAGGGAAGCTGGGAAATTTGGGCTAGTGTGCTCATCACAAAGAAGAGAACATATCAATGAGCCCAAGCAATCTCTACCACAGTCACATTTAACCCTATTCTTTGATTTCCAATAATATGACATTGATATTTGCCCTGTTTACTTCAAAAAGCTGAAGGATCCAGGAAATTAAGGGGTGTGCAATGGTTTTCAAAGTTTAAAGTGTTATGTAAACACATGGCAGAAAGACCTATAAACATCCAAAGTCTATTTTATAGACTTCTTAGAATTCCCAAATTCACAAATACAGAAACACTTTTATGGACCTTCTCTGGGAGCATATTTCTATCAAAAGTCACTTCTTTCCTATTCAGAATCTCATAAAGCAAACTAACTTAAAAGTTTTCTCTCTCATTGGTAGTTGTTTTTGAAATGAAACATAGTTTCTAATATACCCCCAAGAGTTACTGTAAACTTAATGAAAAAGTCAAAAGCATAAGGTTAAATCAAGATACAAATGATGGGAGCAAACTAGGTTCAGTAATCAGCTAACTGACACCAGGTTTAATACCCTGTGTGATTCAAATCCAGGCACAAAATGATTGCGATATAAATACTGCACATCATGGAACACTGAGGTAGCCTAAAAACATGTTCAAAACGGCAATAAGTCTCTGCTCCTCAGGCCAACGTAGTGTTCTATTCTTTGGTTTCCGAGAAACTTCATTGTGTCCTCTGCATCTGAAGTTTGAGAACATAACCTTCGTCATCTTTTTCACCGCCTCTCAGCCCACCACATCTCCACCCTGCTTGTTGAGCAGCTGCACAAATTCTTCCCAGTTCCTGAACCTTACTCAATTGAATCACAAACACATCTACCTTCTCTTTGTCATCTGTGGACCTGAAAGAAAGCTTCCCACAGAGGACCATTTGCTCTCTTCTCTAGACAAACACCATTTTCCTCCACAACCATCCTCTCCAAAAAACCAAGCCTGGGATATCACAGGGTACACAGAATGAACCTGTGTGCTGGTGGCACGTGGCAGAATACAGGCACTGTCTTAGGCTCCTAGGACTTCTATCACAAAGTACCACAACTGGGTGGCAGAAAGCAACAGAAATGTATTGTCTCACAGTTCTGGATGCTAGAAGTCTGGAACCAAGGTGCCTACGGGGCCATGCTCTCTTTGGAACTGGGAGGGGAGAATTCGTCCTTGGCGCTTGTGCTTCTGTCGTGTGCCTGCAATCCTTGGCATTCCTTTGCTTGAAGCTGCGGCACTTCAATATCTGCCTCTGTCATCACATGGCTTTCCTTCCTGTGTTTGTCTGCCACGGTGTCCAATGTTTCACTTCTTATGAGGAAACCAGTCATAATGGATTAAGGCCCACCTCTAACCAGTTTGGCATCATCTGAACTGATCACCGCTTTCAAAATCCTATTTCCAAATAAAGTCACATTTACAAGATCGGAGGATTAGGACTTGAAGATAACTTTCTGGGGGATAAAATTCAGCTGATAACAGGTATTACAGCATTGAAATAAAACATTCATTATTTCATTCCTCCAAATGCTTAATTCTTCACAAGCACTTTGCCAGTACAGAGGAAATTAAGGTGCTTTAAGTTTCCCTAAGGTGCTCATACTCTACAAGGGGAAACACATAGATCAACTGTCTATATCTGATGTAAGTGATAGAAGTCTAAAAAAAAAATGTGCATGGTTATAAGGAAACGCAATGTGCTAAGTAGAGAGAGCTGTTGCTATAGAGCAGTTATGAGGCTACTTTGCATATATTTGCACATTACTTGTTCTGAGATGTCCCATAGTAAAAGTCAAACAAACCAGAAAAAAATAAAATAATCCCCTTCACACACAATAACACAAGCAAAAACCCAACAATTTGTGTTTCTTCGACATGTTTGCGTAGGGATGACTTTTTCTCAATATGCCCGTTAACAGCATCCAAACAGATTTTCCTAAACACCAGGTGGAAAAGTACTGCTCTAAACATACGGAGTATGAAGGGTTAGAAAGGATGTTCATGTTTTAACAATTTAATAGCAAATAATATTTACTTTTCAAAAGCATTTGGTATCACATTTTTCTAGGCACAGCTTCCAGTAAACTATACTAAAGGAAATTCTGGTCATTAATATTCTTTAAACACATTTCTTTCAAAACTTATTTTAAATAATAGGACAAATCCATGGGATATTTTACCTAGACGTGAAAACATGATCTAACAAAAAATAAGGAATTCCTTTAAAATAAGAAAATTTATTTGCAACACATGGCTAATACATTTTTAAAATATTTTTTTCTTTTAATTTTACTTTATTTATTTATTCCCCGCCCTGCCACTTGTTGTTCACGCTTGCTGTCTGCTCTCAGTTCTCTGCAGTGGAGCAGGCTGTCAGCTCTCCGCAGTGGTGTGGGCCAGCTTGCTTTCACCAGGAGGCCCCAGGAATCGAACCCAGGGCCTTCCACATGACAGATGGGAGCCCAGACGTTTGAGCCACATCCTATTCCCTGGCTAGTACATTTTTAAATCTGAATGAAATAAACACTTTTCTGGAAAAGATATAAATTATCTAAATTGACTCAAGAAGAAGTGTGATGCTTGAACAGAAAAGAGTGATGGGGGAGAAATGAAAAATTTGTAATTTTTTTTTATTTGATAAAAAGCAGCAAACCCACAGAGGTACCAAATTTAGAGATGCCCCTAACCCAAAGCAAATTCATACCAACGACAGTCATACTAACAACTTCTAGGGTAAAAGTCTGCAGGAAAATATAATTTGTAGTGAGTCCTGACGAAATATAAATGTTCAGGAATTTGGTATTTTTTCCTAGAAAAGTTGAATTTACAAGAAAAATATTTTTAGGTAGGATCTAAACATGCCAAACAGCAGAGATAAAAATGTCAAAGAACAATACATTTTCTCCAGCATTAAAAATACTTCCTTTCAGCATGTACCAAGGAAAATTATTTGATTTTTACAAAATTTTTACAAAAATTTGAGTAAATGAAACAACATTCACAATATTTAAATCTTGATTTCTTTTTGAAATTTGGATAATAAATCTCCAATATTTACTAAAGCTAGTAGTCTGTATACTACTTTTTTTTTTTCTTTCTTTTTTTATGGTTAGCCTTCTAAATGGTTAAATCAAACTATGTAATGCTCTTATCTCTTTCTCACTGTGGAGCCTAATGGCTTGGGCTTGTAAACTCTTCTACATCTTAGTTTACCTACGCTTTTTTAATTTACTGAAATTGTATCTGCTAAGATGATTTGGGCTGCAAATAACAGAAATTTCTACTAAAAGTGACTTAAATAATAAAGGTGTTTATTCTACCACAGAAGAAGTTTTGATGAGAGCATCAAGGGTTCAGTTTCCTCCCCTCTTTCTGTCCTCTCTGCCCTTCTCATTGCACTGGCTTGTTCTCTTAGTGGGCTCCTCTCCAGGTTCCCAGATGCCTGCAGCAGTCTCAAACACCACAACAGAGGACAACATTCAGGAACAGAAAAGGAGACTTCCCTGTCTTATGTCCCAATCTTGTGAGTGAAGAAACCCTTCTCAAAAACTTCTCAGAGGATTTTCTTTTGATTTTCATTGGATGGAATTGGATTGCATGCCTATGATTTAAGCACATCATTTAGCAAAGTAAGTGAGATCGCTACATTTTTTTGGACCAATAAGACTTGTCACTTAGGAACCAGCCTCTCTGGCACACATGGCCATTTAGAATGATGTAAATAAAATCTGGATTCTGTTATTAACAAGCAAGAAGGAAATGTCGTTCAAAAAGGCAACCAACAATGTCCGTCAAATAGTCTATTTATACGGATAGGAATTTCAAATATCAAGTTGCATCCCAAAGAGTCATTATCATCAGTAATTCATTACATAAGCAATTAATGGGTAACTTCTGACAACTAGTGTACTCTATTTTCTCACCCATATATTAAGGTTCTTATAGCCCAGTTTTATAGAATCACAGAATTCTAATGGAGAACAGTCTTAATATTTGATAAACTGATCTCCAAAAAATTGAATTTTGTTTTAAATTGCTAGTGAAGCTCACTACTTAAAAGACCCTTCAGTAGAAGGTTTTTGTTTGTTAATATCTAATTTTCTTAAATTAGAAATGACTACATGTAAATATAGGAGTGATGCAGTTACCTTCACATACTATCTCTCTATTCCCACATTATCATATTGGAAATGTAACCCAACAACCTGCTCTGAATCAGAATCTATATTATAACAAACATTCCTGACTTCTTAATATATTTGGGTGTTATATATTTGATCCCTTAAAAATTCCAGTATCACACCTGACCAAAAAGGGTAAAGGCACAATCCAGGAGATACTACAGGAAACAAATTGGCAGCAACATCTTCATAAGCTGCAGGTCTCGGCTGGAAGATTGGCCAAAACTCAACCTCATGTTAGGTTTTCCAAGGCAGCATCATAAAATGTAGGAAGAAGAGAACCCTGTACAGGAAATCAAGAGGTCTGGCTTCTACTGTCCTTGCCTTGCAACAGATTCACAGTGGCGAGGGCCTTTATTCATGTGGGCCCTTTTCTCTCATCTTACAGCTGAGGGGTTTAGGATCCTAAATGCAATTCCACTCCTTCCATTAACTCATTAATTGATTCATTTAATTAGTAAATATGCCTTGAGTACCTATTCGTGTCAACCATAGTAGTGTTGAGAAAAAAGGCGCAATCTCCAAGATCCTGAAATAATCACATTATCAAAAGGTGAAGTGTTATAAATGAGATAACCATGGTCATGAAGTAAAAGATAGCAGAATACAGAGAACTATTTAGAATGGCCATAGAAGGCCTCACTGAAAAGGAAGCAGGTGAGAAAGAAACTATTAGGTGAGGCAGAGAGAGAATTCCAAGAAGTGAGAAGACCATGCATGAAGTTCTCAAGACAACCAAAAGGTAGTGGGCCTTCGATTCATTCAAGATGAAAGCAGGAGGAATGAAGGAGCTAGACCAATAGCCTTGTAAGCCAAGGAAGAAGTTTTGAGTTTATCACATGAATGGTGAGATTCTAATGATTCTATGACCCAGACAGAAATTGTATCTGCTGCAAAAGGTTCTGAAAGCCGTAAAAACCGTTCTCTTTTTAAATATTCCTCCCAAAATAAGTATCAATTATTGCTGCTATTATCAGAGGGATATGGAAGAAAGAGAGGCTCCCTTGGAATTTCCAAAAACTATTTCTTCATTTTAGTTTGTCTTTTTCTTTTGTAAATCAAATTGGCTAGAAACAGCTCTTGGAAGCACAGAAATAATAACATTTTCTGGCCTATCAGAATTATATTTTGCTCCCCCTCAATAAACACAGGACAGTCTTCTAATATTTTTCTGGCCTTCTGACAAAATTTAGAATTACTACCAAAGAAAATCATAAGCGTGGAATTTGGGTCAAAATTAAAGGAAATCTATTGAAATGAAAAGGATGGATCTCATACTGTATACTTACGGAGTACAAAAAGGGAAAATACATTTTAGTATCTTTCTTGTACTATCATCCACAGAGAAATAAGAGGGATCATGGGCTCTTTAAATATTTATTCAAGTATTCTTTGCTTAGTTGGGTTTCCAGATTGTATTGATTTCTCTTGGAGGTAAACTTCAAAAAATCTGCGGTTTCAGAATTTTTTAAGATTACCATGTACAAATGTGTATGCATATGTGTGCATACATATGAGTGTATATGGGACACAATTTTATAGAACATATTGGTGGGATTGATGGGAAGAATAAATAATTGGAAAAATTTCTTAAGACTTTCTGCCAGAGCAGGGTAATCTGGGTTATTAATATGTAATATGTCCCTTAATTTTCCATCAATTACCAATAATTGATGATAAAGCTCATCAACTATTCACTTATAAATGACCAGGGGAAACTGAAAACCCTCTGAGGTCATGGATGGCAGTGCTTGTGTTCTGCTGTAAACCAATGGTCACCTTGCCCATAGCAAGTCCTCAATAAGTACCTGTGAACTTTTATTATTTACAACTATATACAAATGTAAGGCTTTACACAGTTTTCCATGTAAGGCATGTAGTCTTAAATAGCCCTCATGCAGGAGAAATAAGAATTCAAACTGATCATTTAGATATTTTAAAAATTATAGTGGCAGTATTTATAATCATTACTCTATATTGAACACCTACTGTGTGCCTGGTGAGGTTTCAGTGCTTTTCTCACATTATTTCATCTAGAATAAATGCTGTGGCTTCTAAGAATGTACCAATCTTTGGAAATGTAGGTAAGAACCAAGAACCAGGGAGAAGGAGAATGACAGGTAGGGGAAGAGTTAGAACTTGTAGCTACAGGCACAGTTCAACCTCTTGAGAAGGGACCTGTGAAACTGCTTATATGTTAACAAATACGTTTCATATGATTTACAACATCAGTGTAAAGGTGATGTACATTTATCAACAAATAGCTGGACCTCAATATTCCTCTGCCATTTTTGTTGAAATTTTTATCTTTACTTACACTTTATCAAGCTTTACTTAGATCCCTGGAAAACCACCAAAGGATTCTTTTTATCTTTGAACACAGGAATGCTTCCATGAGCTTAGATTCAATTGTCTCCTGAGGGGATTCTACACCTATGACCTCATGTTGAAACAGCCTGAAAACTGTCCCCAGGGTAAGCATGAAGAAACAGTCTGGAGAAAAAAAAGAAGTGGTCTGTTTACAAGAAACCAGATAGTGTGATACCAATCTGTTTGGACTGGGACACTACATAACAATCCTATCCCTAGTTTTCACTGTTTTTAAATATGTTCAATAAACATCTTCTCACTGCTCAATAACCACAGCAAACTTCTTCATAGTCACAAAAGGTAGTAACCTGTGAAATCTCAGAAGGAAAATGAAGCAGGCTCTGGAAGTTTCAGTGTGCTCAGCATGGAAAAAGAGAAACCACAATTCACTTACCAAATGTGGAGTTAAATGGTTGCTAGTAAATTCATGGTCTGCATGAGATCATTTACAAATTTTTACTCCTTTCCCTAGAAAAGGATTCTATATCCCTGCTCATGAGACTCACAATGCCACCTGGGAGGCAGGGAACATCTTTTTGGTTTACACTTGCCCATGTGACTTCCTTTTGGCCAGTGGAAATTAGCAGGTATGACATGCGAGGTCCAAGAGTTTTAAACATGACTGGGTGGATCAGCCCAGTCTCTTGCCTTTGTTCATCACTATAAGAATGACATATGCCAAATAAAGGCTGCCCCTTCCAGCCTGACTCTCAAAGCAGAAGATAAAGGAATTCACCACAGCCAACCTACTGCCGCCACGGGTAATGTGAGGATTCAAGTAAATGTTTGTTGTTGTAAGCCATTGATCATAAGACATTGTTATATTTTATTCAGAGATATTATCTGCAAATTAAAGATCCATGGCACATGTTTGTGTAGAGTTTGATGACAGGTGTAGGAGGGCCCAAGAAGAATTGTCCCATGTTGTGTCCTTTATGTCAAAAGCAGAGCGAAAAGATCAAAAGGTCACACAACTGGAAATGTAGATAAATATTTATTAAAACTAGGTCTAGCATTTAATTTATGTGTCACCAATACATCTTAATAGTTATGCTACAAGGCTAAATTCAGTAAAACTTGGCAAATGTGTAAGGAGAATTAAGGTTCTTATTGGAAAGCCTTCCTTAAGTCACAAATAATTCTTGTGCGGGAGACCCCAAACTCAAGGTACCAACGAAATTACTGTAATGCTGATAAGCATCATCACACCACCAGTATATGCACCTATAATATTGGGAGCACAATCCAATGACCCCGCATATCTTTCAGGAGGAAACAGCGTCCACGTGAAGCTGTGAATCCTTTTTTCTTAAAAGATGAATTTCTAATACTCTATCAGAATTTTTGATATCACAAAAATGCATACCCTTTTATCATAACTCCTGAAAAATGAAAAAATACAGAATTTATGATCCTTTGAGTGAATTTCTAACAAGTAATGAAATTCAGATGAACTGTATAATAACTCCTCATTTTCTTTATGAAACCTATCAGTTCAATGCCTTGCCTTGAGGACAGATGCTAAATAGTTGCATTGGCAAGTTATTAGATCAAGTTTCTGTTTTTTTGCAGGGCCTTTAGACATACTCTTGATCAAAAGATGAGGCAGACGAAGAACCTCTATCAACAGTTTGCATATAATTAAAAATAAAAAGATTAATTCCTCAAAGAATCTAAACAAGTAGTCAATGTTCTTCTCAATCAACCACTGTTTTTCACTATAGGCATTTGGAGACATTTTTTTCCACATTCTTTAACAACCAGAATTAAATTCCACTACAATGGGTCCTTTAGAGTAAATTTAATAGCTTTATCTAATAGGAAAAAAGGGAACATAAACTGATTTCATTTGACAATACTTGAAAAAAACCTAATGAAAGCCTTTTGAAATTAAAACCATGTGTTTCTGACTTGTGATTCTAGTTGATTGAGCCAGTGATTCCTTGAATACAATTTCATATACTGATGTGAATGTTTAATGTACTAGATAACCTAAGTTGCAAGAAATGAAATCTTTTTTGAAGTATTATCCATCACACAACCTCAGTACAATCAAAATTGAAAAAGAAACTGCAATGGTAAAAAAGCATTCATATACTTTGGTAATATAGTACATGATTAGGTAATACATTTTACATTAAACTCGAGAGAAAGCACAGCAAGAGTTACCTGCTGTGATGAAGGCAAAACTAAAACTGGCCATTTAATAGACACTGTATCATTTATGCCATTTTAAAAGTCTATCAATTAGGTTCTTTATGTTCTTCATGTTTATGACAGTTCACCTTACCCAAATGGCAGCAAGTGAGGAACCACTTCCAGAATTTAAGATGGCTGCATTCTTAAAATGTGGAGCATGCAAAATACATCAGCAATTTCGGAATAGCAATATAATTTTAAGTAATCAGTTTGTTTTTTTAACCTCTTCTTACCTATGGTGTCTCTTCAAATAGTTTATCTTTTCCAGGTTTCATTTACTTCTTTTCATCAATGCATGTAACACATTCTGTTAGTGTATCTCCTAATGGAAACCATAAAATTTTATCTTCATACTACAATATTATTTTCATTAAGAAATGGTACTGCTACCAATAAAACAGCATCTAAATTATTATTTACTGTATTATAGTAAACCCTTAAATTCCACTTAGAAGAGAAAAACAGTCAACCAAGAGGAAACAAAGGCTTTTCCATTTCAAAACTTTACAATTGTCCAGTAACTGCTTTATTATCATGATGTACTTAAATTCACTTTTTTCTATTCATTATATCTCTTTCTACAAAAAGTGTTATTTAATTACACAGTTCCACAACACACTAGAAGTCAGCTGTTAATAGTAAGGATGTATAATGGTGTACTTTTATTATTCCTAAGGAGTGAAAAAATAATACATTGTATTTCAGAGCTTCAGTCATAGTGAATGTTTTCATTCATTTGTGAAAACAGATTGGAAATTTAATCTAGAAGTACAGAGAAAGGGAAAAAAACCTTTTCATGGAGAATAATTAGAGAAAGACCTTGAATTTTAACATCTCTAAACTAAAGAGTGAACAACCACCAAAAAAATCTGAAGTTGCATTAACTCTAATGTATCATTTTCAAATAACCTTTAGACACTGTATGAGTTGCTAGAACACTAATCATGTTTATTTAAGGTGTTGCTGTCCTGTAAATACCATTGCCTTTTTTGCCCATCAACAAGTTAATTTAAATTTAAAAAGAGGAAGCAGAAAAGTTGGAGATTTTTAAAGAAGGTAATTTTCTTTATCTTAGTGCCATAATTTAGGGAAAAAAGTAGAAACAAGTATCTTCTGTATTGCCTGGGGGAAAATAAAGTATTCAGCCCTGGAAAAGTAAAACAATACATTGAATAACTCAATTCCATTATTATAATGACAAAAATAAATTTATCTATGTTAATGCTTGATGATTTCCTAAAGATTTCCTACTGTTTGCTATATTTTTCTTCCTTTCTCATCCTTGAATGCCTAAAACCTCATTCTATGCATGCCCATACCCCAGTTTTTAATTTACCTGAGTGCTCTGCTGTGTTTACAATACCATCTCCATAACTGCCACCATTAGGAAGAGGATATGTCATAGAGAAGTTAGTTTTTTCAATAATCTATAACTGTTTCCACATTTATTCTAAGCGTGGCTGATAAAATTTTCTTCTGGGTGTTTTAAATGCCTTTCTGTTCTTTAGAAAAAAATAAAACATGGTAAAAATCATTTCCCAATACGTGAGGGTTTATTTATATCATATTTTAGTAAACACACTTATTTATTCATTTGTCTTTAGATCTGACACAAGGTTCTAGAAAACCACTTTTTTTTTCTTTTAAAGTACTCTCAGATACTTAACACAATTTCTGTTTGCTCTACTACTTTAGTATTGTTGTTGTCATCTAATTTGGATAGCTATTTACCATTGCCAGCCAATCACTAGTGGTTTTCTAGGGTCTGCCAGTGAGTCTGGATATAGGGGTCTGTCTAAGTGCATATAGCAGAACAAGGGTGCCAGATAAATAAGCATTTTAGAATTGTATATGAAGTCAAAGAAATAGGCTCTGCGTAAGAAGACAGGAATTTGATTTAAAGAACTGCATGTATTTGTTGTGCCATATCCTCTGCTTTTCAGAGCTCCTGAGAGTGATCTCTTCATTTAATAAATATTTGATTACCTACTTCATTAAGCCAAGAGAACATAAATAGACAAAGTAAATAAAGAAACAAACAGGAAACTCCAGCTTAGGAGAGACAGACAGAAATAAAAACAGGTAAGGAGAGCTAGACACTTTGTTAAAGAAATCTTTCAAGTAGAGGCATACAGATGATCTCCCTGGGTCTTTAAGGGAAAACCTAATAAGTAGGTGCAATTTAATTCCATCTAAAGCAAGGGAAGAAGGCATTTCAGATAGAGTCAGCAACACTGAATAAAATCAATCAATGTATTTGCAGAACTTTAAGAAGATTAGCATAATTGGAGTACAAGTACAAGTGGGCTTCATAAAAAAACAAACAAACAAAAAAACCAATGTAGGGGACATGGTCAAAGACCTGATCATGAAGAAGTGTTTCAGAGTTAATACCAATTTAGAAGCTGAAAAACCATTTAGCTCTCCTCCCCCAGAAAAACACCAAATATGCATGGTTGTGATGTAGAAAGTACTCTGTGAAGAGGATAGCAGACCAGGGAAGAAAAATTATAATGTTTGCAGCCAAAAAGCTTGAAGCTTTCTTTTTAGTTAAATGAGCATTTATGATGCTAAATAAAAGGTATTCTGGGGGACACGGATGTAGCTCAAGCAGTTGGGCTCCAGTTTACCATAAAAGGAGGTCCAGGTTTCTATGTCCAGGGCCTTCTGGTGAAGGCAAGCTGACCCACGTGCCGAGTTGGCCCACACGGGAGTGCCACCCCATGCAGGAGTGCCAGCCGACGCGGAGAGCTGGCACAGCAAGATGACACAATGTATTAGTCAGATGCAAAATACCAGAAATCTGCTGGGTTTATAAAGGGTATTTATTTGGGGTAGGAGTTTACAGTTACCAGGCCATACAGCCTAAGTTAGTTCCCTCACCAAAGTTTTTTCTACGTGTTGGAGCAAGATGGCTGCTTACATCTGTGAGGGTTCAGGCTTTCTGGGTTCCCCTGGGCTCAGCTCCTCTGCCTCCTCCATAAAGTCAGCTGTAGACTATGAGGCTCTCTAGGCTTTGCCTCTCTCCACAAAGTTGGCTGTAGACTATCAGGCAAATGGCTCTGTCTTTCCCCAGGGCTCCAGCTTAAAACTTCAGCATCAAACTCCAACAACAAAACTCCAACATCAGAAACCCTCAACTTTGTTCTTTGCCATGCCTTTTATCTGTGAGTCCCTACTCACCAAGGGATGGGGATTCAATACCCGAATCATAACTCAATCATGCCCAGATGCCAATCAGATTACAAGCATAATTCAATATTTCTTTATGGAATTCATCAATAATATCAAACTGCTACATGCAATAAGAGACACAGAGTAGAGAAAATAAGAAGACGAACCAGAAGAGGGAGCTGAGGTGGCTCAAGAGAGAAATCGCCTCTCTCCCACTCCAGAAGGTTCCCGGACCACCTAATCATAGTATAAGCAGACACAGAACAGCAGACAGCAAATGGACATAGGGAGCAAACAAACATGGTGGGGGTGGTGGTGAACTAAATAAATCTTTTTTAAAAAAGTATTCTGCTTTGAGTTGTTCTATATTAAGGACAAATGAGATGAACACTTCCAAATTCAGAATACTCTATATGCTACTTTTCTCCTAAACAACTTTCCCAACCCATTCCTCATTTCCACCATTCTACAAGCCCAAATTTTCTAAGGTCATTGTTGAGCTATTGTGTCACCTCGGCCAGGTAATTGTGCCCAGTTGTTTGGACAAGCAAACACTGGGCAAACTGTAATACAAGGTCATTTATGGACTTTAGTCACTATTGACTTTACTGCAGTAGTAAATCATAGATATCTGGTTATACTTACATCAGTCAGGGAGATTGCCATCATCAATGAGTGATGCTTAACCCAAACAGTTGAATCCCTTAAAAGGAGAAGTGAGTTCTGTCATTGAGAGAGAATTTTCCAGCTCATCTCTGGATACCCAACATCTCCCAAAACTTGTCAAGAATCTTCATTCGACTTTCATCAGAGCTCCTGGTTGCAGCCTGCCTGCGGAACCTGGACATGTGCATCCCCATGGCTGTGTGAGAGAGACTGATAAATCTCTTACTATCAACAGATATACCTTGTTGATTCTGTTTCCCTAGAGAACCCTGACTAACACAGCTTGGTACCAGGAGTGGTTCTTGAGGAGCAGAGTCTTAAACATGGGGTGTGTGAGGTGCTTCTGGGAGTTTTGCAATTGTCTCTCTACTCTAATTGGACTCAAAGATAATGAAGACTCCCTTTCCAATAACAAAGAGGCTGCTAACAATCCATGGCAGGAGTTGGCAATTGAGGTACACAAAATACCATCACTGGATATACCTGGAGACCTATTACTAGACTAAAATCACAACAAGCCCCTAAAGGTGAAATACAAAGTGTGACCTATGAGGAAGTAAGGTATACTCAGAAAGAACTGCATGAGTTTTCCAACTTATATAGACAGAAATCAGGGGAATATGTGTGGGAATGGATACTAGGGATATGGGATAATGGCGGCAAAAATATAAAGTTGGATCAGGCTGAATTTATTGATATGGGCCTACTAAGCAGAAATTCTGGATTCAACGCTGCAGATTGAGGAGATAGAAAGGGCTCAACCTGTTTGTTTGGGTAGCAGATTGAAACATGGACCAAATGATGGCCTAGCATGTCTAAAGTTGAAATGCCCAATTTTCCCTGATACACAGTAGAAGAGGGAATTCAAAGGCTTAAGGAGATAAGAATGCTAAAATGGAATTACCATTTGAGACTGCCAACCCACCCCAGGAATGTCCAGAGGAAACATCTTTAACCAGGACTGTGAGGAATAAATTTTGTAAGACTAACTCCATCTTCCCTGAAGAGCTCTGTGGTTGCTCTTCTCCATAGTCCAGATATTATTGTAGGGAGGGCTGTGATGGAATTAGAATCCTTAATAATTATGGGGATGACTGGATATCGGTCTGGTACAAGTCAAATATCAGAAGTTAGTTCCCAAAATCAAGGTGGGCGTGGCTACCACAATGTAAGGCAGATTCAAAAAAAGTATTCAAAATAGTCTGAATCGTGTAGCATTATGGCGATCGCTAATGCATCATGGGGTACCTAGCAGTGACACAGATGGGCAGTCTACTAAATTACTTCAGGATCTGTATAAACAGATGAGTTCTGGGTCGAGTGAACAAAACCCTAACTCAATTACCGATGCAGAGAATCACTGCCCCTTCATCAGTTCTCAGACTTGAAACATTTTACAGACCCAGAGACCCTTGAATGAGGATGAGGCCAGGTCTCCTTGGGGAAGGACCCTATTAAACTGCCCAAAATTTATACTGTTAATCTTCCTCTCACCTTTCCTCAAGAAGATCTACGACCTTTTACCAGAGTAATTGTACATTGGAGAGAAGGAAATCATCAGACATTTCAGGGATAATTGGAAACTGGTTCAGAAGTGACATTAATTCCAGGAGATCCAAAACATCACCATGGTCCACCAGTCAGAGTAGGAGCTTATGGAGGTCAGGTGATTAATGGAGTTTTAGCTCAGGTCCATCTCACAGTTGGTCCAGTGGGTTCCTGGACCATTCTGTGGTTATTTCCCCAGCTCTGGAATGAATAATTGAAATAGACATACTCAGTAACTGGAAGAATCCCCACATTGGATCACTGACTTGTGGAGTGAGGGCTATTATGGTTGGAAAGGCCAAGTGGAAGTCACTAGGATTGCCCCTACCTAGCAAAATAGTAAACCAAAAGCAATACCGGATGGATTCCTGGAGGGATTGCAGAAATTAGTGCCACCATCAAGGATGTGAAGGAGGTAGGAGTGGTGATTTTCACCACATCCCCATTCTACTTTCCTATTTGGCCTGTACAGAAAACAGATGGATCTTGGAGGATGACAGTAGATTATCATAAACTTAACCAACTGGTGACTCCAATTGCAGCTGCTGTCCCAGATGTGGTATCATTGCTTGAACAAATCAATACATCTGGGAAAAGTGGACATGGTGGCTGATGGGTATGGGGAATGGCAGGAAGAGATGAGATGTGGAGGCGCCTTTGGGACTTGGAGTTGCCCTGGATGGTGCTTCAGGGGCAATCACCGGACACTGTAAATCCTTCCAGGGCCCACTGGATGGAATGGGGGAGAGTATGGGCCATGATGTGGACCACTGACCATGAGGTGCAGAGATGCCCAGAGATGTACTTACCAAATGTAATGGATGTGTCATGATGATGGGAGTGAATGTTGCTGGGTGGGGAATGGTGGGGTGGGGGTGGTGGGGTTGAATGGGACCTCATATTTTTTTTTAATGTAATATATTTACAAAATCAATTAAAAAAAAAAATCAACACATCCCCTGGTACCTGGTATGCAGCTGTTGATTTGGCACATGCTTTTTTCTCAATTGCTATTAGTAAGGAACACAAGAAACAGTTTGCTTTCAGCTGGCAAGGCCAGCAGTATACCTTCACTGTCCTGCCTCAGGGGTATATCAACTCTCCAGTCCTATAACATTAATATTGTCCGCAGGGAACTTGATGGTCTCTCCCTCCCATAAGACATCACAATGGCACATTTTATTGATGATATCTTGTTGTAGGACCTAGTGAGCAAGAAGTAGCAAAGACTCTAGACTTATTAGTAAGGCATTTGTATGAGAGAGGATGGGAAATAAATTCAACTAAAATACAAGGTCCATCCACCTCAGTGAAATTTCTAGGTGTCCAGTGGTGTAGGGCATGTCAAGACATTCCTTCAAAAGTGAAGAATAAGCTGTTGCATCTAGCTCCTCCTACAACCATAAAAGCAGCACAATGCTTAGTTGATCTCTTTGGATTTTGGAGACAACACATTCCTCATTTGGGTGTGCTACTCCAGCCCATTTACTGGATGACCAGAAAAGCTGCTAGTTTTAATTAGGAACTGGAAAAAAGAAGAGGCTCTGCGCCAGATCCAGGCTGCTGTGCAAGCTGCATTACCACTTGGGCCATATGATCCAACAGATCCAAAGGTGCTAGAAGTTTCAGTGGCAAATAGAGATGCTGTCTGGAGCATTTGGCAGGCCCCTATAGAAGAACCACAATGCAGATCCTTAGGATTTTGGAGCAAAGCCCTGCCATCCTCTGCAGGTAACTACTCCCCTTTTGAGAAACAGCTTTTGGCCTGCTACTGGGACTTAGTAGAGACCCAATGTTTAACCATGGGCCATCAAGTTTCCATGAGACCTGAGTTGCCTATCAGGAGCTGGGTATTGTTTGACCCACCAAACCACAAAATTAGGCATGCACAGCAGCACTCCATAATAAAGTGGAATTGGTATATATGAGAAAGGGCTTGAGCAGGTCCTGAAGGCACGAGTAAGTTACATGAGGAAGTAGTCGAAATGCCCATGGTCACCACTCCTGCCATGTTACCTTTATTTCCCAGCCCACAGCTTTGGCCTCTTGGAGAGTCCTTTACAATCAGTTGACTGAGGAGGAGAAAACCTGGGCCTGGTTTACAGATGGTTCTGCCTGATATGCAAGTACTTCCAGAAAGTGGATAGCTGCAGTACTGTAGCCCCTTTCTGGGTCATTCCTGAAGGAAAGTGGTGAGGGCAAATCCCCCCAGTGGGCAGAACATCGAGCAGTGCACCTGGTCGTTCATTTTTCTTGGAAGAAGAAATGGCCAGAGGTGCATTTGTACACTGATTCACGGGCTGTTGACAATGGTTTGGCTGGATGGTCAGGGACTTGGAAAGAACATGATTGGAAAATTGGTGACAAGGAGGTCTAGGGAATAGGTATATGGATTGACCTTTCTAAGTGGGCAAAAAACATAAAAATTCTTGTGTCCCACATGAATGCTCACCAGTGGGTAACTTCAGCAGAGGAAGATTTTAATAATCAAGTGGATAAGGTGACCCGCTCTGTGGCTAATGCTCAGCCTCTTTCCCCAGCCACTCCTGTCACTGCTCAGTGGACTCATGAACAAAGTGGCCATGGAGGTAGGGATGTACATTATGCATGGGCTCAGCAACACAGATTTCCCCTTACCAAGGCTGACTTGGCTACAGCCACTGCTGAGACCCACACTCAGCCCTCAATATGGCACCATTCCTCGAGGTGACCAGCCTACTACCTGGTAGCAGGTTGACTACATTGGATCCCATCTACCATGGAAGGGGCAGTGATTTGTTTTAACTGGAGTAGACACATATTCTGGATATGGGTTTGCATTTCCTGCATGCAATGCTTCTTCTAAAACTACCATCCACGGACATATCAAATGTCTTGTCTACTGCCATGGCACTCCCCACAGCATTAATTCCAATCAAGGAACCCATTTCACAGAAAATGATCCATGGGAAGGCACATGACCATGGAATTCACTGGTCTTAGTATGTTCCCCATCTCCCTGAAGCATCTGGATTGACAAAATCGTGGAATGACCTTTTGAAGACTCAATTACAGTGCCAACTAGGTGGCCATACCGTGCAGGGCTGGGGCAATGTTCTCCAGGAGGCTTTGTATGCTCTAAATCAGCGTCCACTCTGTGGTGCTGTTTCTCCCATAACCAGGATCCATGGGTCCAGGAATCAAGAGGTTGAAATGGGAGTGGCACCACTCACTATTACCCCTAGTGACCCACCAGGAAAATTTTTGCTTCCTGTCCCTGCAACCGCAAACTGCTGATCTACAGGTTTTAGTCCCAAAAGGAGGTGTGCTGTCACCAGGGAACACAACAATCATTCCATTGAACTGGAAGTTAAAACTGCCACCTGGCCACTTTGGGCTCCTTTTATCTCTGAATCAACAGTTAAAAGAGGGAATTACTGTACTGGCTGGGCTGATTGATCCTGACTGTCAAGGGGAAATAGGACTGCATCTACATAATGGGGTCAAAAAAGAGTTTGCCTGGAATACAGGAGATCCTCTAGGGCATCTCCTAGTTCTGCCATGTCTTATGATTAAAGTCAATGGAAAATTGCAACAACCAAATCCAAGCAGGACTAACAATGGCCCAGAATCTTCAGGAATGAAAGTTTGGTCACCCTACCAGGCAAAGAACCATGGCCAGCTGAAGTGCTTGCTGAGGGTAATGGAAACATGGAATGGTAGTGGAAGAAGGGAGTGATAAATATGAACTTCGACTACATGATCAGTTACAGAAAAGAGGACTATAATAGTCATGAATCTTTCTTCCTTGTTTCATTATGATGATTGTATATGTACACAAAATGAATTTCTTTGTCTTCTTCCTCAAACTTTCCCCTTATTATATAACAAGTTGTATCCATTTCATGTCATAATATTTGAGGATGTCAAGTTTGAGAGTGAATATTACCCAAGAACTTGCATCCTATTCTCTATTCTGTACAGTCATCAATGTTACCTAAGTCAACAAATCCAACAGACGTTTTTCAGACCTCTCAATAGCATCTGAGAGCATGGACAACTCTTTTCTCTAAATACTGATGTGCTTGATCTCTAGGATATTATAACGCTCCTCAGTTCTTCTGCTTTCTGAGTGGTTTTTCTTTCTCTCCTCTGCCTTCTCCTCTTGTATTTACCCACTAAAAATGTTAGGGTTCTCCAAGGGTTATGTCCTGAATTGTGGTTTTGTTTTTCCTCATTCTCATTCAATTCTCTCCTTAGGTCTATTTCCACGGCTTTTATCTACCATTCACTCCCAAGAGATAATCTCCAGCCCAGACCTCTCTTCTGAGTTCTGGATCTACATACACAGTTTTTCACTTGGCATTTCCAGTAATTTATTTCACAGGCAGTTCATACTTATTGTTTCAAATCAAGCTTAGGAGTCCCAATCCAAGCCTCCCATTCCATGCCCTTCCTGTAATGCCACCAACCTAAAATAAATACCACAATTACCCACACATGGGCTCATAACAGAAATCTGGGAGTCACTTTAACTCTCACCCTCTAAAGATGATGAAATAATTGAGTCCTGTTTATTCCGCCTTTCTGCATATTTCTGGAATTAATTCACTTCTCTCCAATTTCATAGACATTACCAGAGTGTAAGCATAATCTTCTCTCACCTGGTATACTGCACTAGCCTTGATACATATAGAGTTCACAAAGCAGTCAGAGTTAATACCTGTCACCAAGAATAAGAAAGCCCTGCAGGGTTGGCTGCCCTTCTCTTTCCTGCTATAGACCTCCTGACATTCTTCTAAACTCCAACCACACTGGTCTTTTCTCAGTAACAGGATCTCACAGGTACTTCTGAATGAATGAATAATGGGCAGAGGAAGGAAGGAAGGAAGAGAGGCAAAGAGGGATACAACATGCTTACAATAAAATAAAAGGGAAATCTGCTTTTGTAACCAGAAATCATGGATTTGAGTCTTAAGCTTGTTAGAGTCTTGTAAACTCTAAAATGGGAATGATGTCTCCCTCACAGGACATCTAATAAAGGTTAAATAAGGTAATATGTGTGAAAGTTTTCTGCACACTGTAAAGAATTATACATATAACTATGAGCTCTTAAGACATAAATTAGAGCCCAGGTTCAAAAAGGCAGAATAGGAAGTTTTAAAGATCACTACTTCCACTATAAAAACCAAAGAGCCGGGAAAATGAAAGAGCTAGAATTAACTAGGTGGTCACCTGGGAACAAGAATGGATATTTAGAACAACTAAAGAGGTGCCAGAGGAAGGAAGAGACTGCCAAGCATTTAGCTTTGTAAGTGAACGCACAAACCAGTGACCATTTCCATTTCTCAACTCCAGGGCAGCTGCTGCAGAAATGGCTGCAGCTGTAGCAATGCAGGCTAGATTCCAGGAGGGGCAGTTCTGGGACCTGGGCTGGCAAAGAAAACTTCTCCTCTAAGTGTTAGGGAGGTGGGTCAAGGTCAGGCTGGGGAATCCAGGAGGAACCAGTATGGAAGTTGATCTTAGTTTCAGCCCTCTGGGTAATAGCACTTACAGCCTGCCACCAGCACCTAGCTGGACTTAAACTAAAGTTTTTGTTTCTTTGCTTGCTTGCTTCTGGGTAAAGGTGTTTCCAGTTTCCACACATCCCAAGGGTACAGCAGAGACTTAGGCCTTGGTTTCAGCCTTTTCTAAGCAGTGACTTATAGCCTCACAGTAGCTTCTACCAAGAATTAAAGACCCAGTACACCTTTTCACTGGTTGGGTTTCTTCATTCTCTTTCTTGTGTGGTTTGGTCTCTCAGATTCCTGAGGGTCCAGCATAGCCACTGGTCTCAGTTTCTCTCAGAAGCAGCATCTTCTGGCCTTATACCAGCATCTACAGGGAAATAAAGAGCTAGTGCATTTTTCCTCTCTTTGTTTTTTTTGATTGGTTGACATTTTTCTTGCTCTGTTTTATATTTTTGCTTCTGGCAGATCCCTGAGGGATGAACAGAGACACAGGCCTAAGCTATGGCCTTGAAACCAATTGCTTCTGGCTTCCCACTTACACATAAAAAAAGATATTTAGAGAGACAATCCACTTAGTCATATTATTTTAGCTTGAATTTTTTTGGTGTTTATTAGTATTTTTTTCTTTTCCTTCTCTTCTCCTCCTTCACTCCCTCCACCCCTCTCTCCCCTCTCTCCCTTCTTTCCTTCCTATTCTTAATCTGGCAGACTGAAGACTGTGGAAGACCTAAATTTTGAGAGTGACCACAACATAATACTCAGACTGCCCAGTTTTCAATGAAAAATTACAAAGCATACAAGGAAACAGGAAAGTAAGGCCCAGTCCCATGGAAAAAAAGAATCTGACAGAAAATATGCCATAAAAAGTACAGTCTCTGGAATTACTAATCAAAGATCTTAGAACAACTCTCAGGAATAGAACTAATGAACTAAAGGAAAACATGGTAAAGGAAAAAACCTAAAGGGAATCAGGAAAACAATCTATGAAGAAAATGAGAATTTTAGTAATGAGATAGAAAATTATAATGAAGAACCAACTGGGAATTTTGGAACTCAAAAGTACAATAACTGAAGTAAAAATTCAATAGAGGTGGTTCAAGAGCAGAATGAAGGAGGTAGAAAAAAAGCCCCACAAAATCTAAGAAAAAAAATTGAAATTTTCCAGGATGAGAAACAGGAAATGAAACAAATGAAGAAAGAAAAAAAAAATGAACAGAACCTCAGGAAACTATGCACACCACCAAGCATACCATCATATATCATAGAAGTCCCATAGTAGAAAAAAGAGAGTCCAAAAATTTTTTTTAAGAAATAATGGCAAAAATCTTCCAAAACCAGAAGAAATATTTGAATATACAAATGCAAGTTGCTCAATAAACACAAAGCAGTATGAACCCAAACAGATCTACTCAGAGATGCATTATGATCAAATTGTCCAATGCCAAGAACAAAGACAGAATCTTAAAATAGAGAAAGAGAGGAATAACATCACATATAAGCAATCTTTAATGATATTAATCTCCAATTTCTGAATAGAAAAAAACAGAGGCCAGAAAGCAGTAGGAGCACATTATTTAAAGTGCTGAAAGAAACACACATACACACAAAACTTACCTAAGAATATACCCAGCAAAGTTGTCTTTTAAAATTGAGGAAGAAATAATGGAAATTCAAAACAAACACAAAGGGCGTTCATGACCAATAGATCTGACCTAACAAATGCTAAGGAGAACCATCCATGTTGAAAGGAAAGGACACAAGACATTATCATAATGCTGGTTGAAGAAATAAATATCACAAGTGTGGCATATATGAATAAACATATATGCCAGTATTGTTTCAGTTATAACACTATCTTTTACTTCTTATAAGAATGGAATTTAAATTCATTCAAAAAACAAGTATAAATATTTGTTACTGGATATACAATACCTAAAGATATAATATTATTACCTAAAGAAGTAACATGAACATAAAAGGGAGGGAATGGAGTAATACAGGTACTGTGTATGTGTAGGCTACTGAAGCCAAGTTAACAGAAACTGCAATAGATTTAGTAGGCTAAATTTAATCCCCATGGTAAAAATAATGAAAATACCTTAAAATCTACATAAAAGGAAAGTTATCGATTTGAAATGATTTAATATAAAGATCATTTAAGCAAAATGGAAGGTAGTAATCTTGGAAAAGACGGACAAAATATATAAGACTTACAAAACTAAATTTGCAAAATGGCAGAAGTAAATCTTGCATTTTCTGTAATTTTCCTCAATGTAAATAGATTGCACTCTCCAGTCAAAAGGCAGAGATTGCTAAAATGGATAAAGAAATACGATCCAACTTTATGCTGTTATAAGAGACCTACCTTAGATCCATAGGTACAAGTAAGTTGAAAGTGAAAAGACTGAAAAGTATGCTGTGCAAAAAGTAATCAAAAGAGACTGAGGGGGAAGTGGATTTGGCTCAACTGACAGAGTGTCTACCTACCACATGGGAGGTCCAGGGTTCAAACCCTGGGCCTCCAGACTGGTGTGGTGAGCTGGCGCACGCGCAGTACTGATGTGCACAAGGAGTGCCGTGCCATGCGGGGGTGCCCCCCACGTAGGAGAGCCCCATGCACAAGGAGTGCACCCCATAAGGAGAGCTGCCGCACACGAAAAAAGTGCAGCCTGCCCAGGAGTGGCTCCGCACACATGGAGAGCTGACACAAAAAGATGACACAAACAAAAAGAGACGCAGATTCCCAGTGCCACTGACAAGAATTCAAGCGGACACAGAAGAACACACAGTGAATGGACACAGAGAACAGGCAACTGGGGGGCAGGGGGGAAGGGAGAGAAACACATAAAAAATAAATCTTAAAAAAAAAAAAAGAGACTGAGAGATGTTTTATAAGAGATGTTTTATAAGTATTGACATTACACAGTGTTAACAATGCATCCACAGAACTTGGCTGAAGAGAAAATAAAAACAGAACAGGAGGTGGTAGAGGGCATGGATATCTCTACTCGCTCCAAAGCTATTAAAGCTAAAAGAATGTCCAGCTTGGTTTACTAATCCTGAATAAAGTCAGCTACCCAAGAGTGACAGTTCACCAGAAGCACCTGACAGAACACATGCATGCCAGTCACTGGACAGCCTGGGATGCATCTTCAAAAAACAGAGCTAAATAATGTCTATGTCAAAATCAACTGTTTCCTTTAACTCTAGCCCAAATGCCTATCGCTAGGGGAAAAAAAAACAAACCAGACTCTCCTTTAAAAATCTTGCCTCTTTTCATCTCTTTTGGCTTAACTGAAATGAGAAATGCCTCTTCTCATTTCTCTCCTCTACCATAATACTGATATTAACAATTTATGCCTATTTATGCCTAATCCTGTTGTCTATTGCAATTTCTCTCTAGGATTAACCAACAACATAAAATAACTTAAAATACATACATATATATATATACTCCCCACCAGCTTTGGGAAGGTGCTGCCTTTGCAGGCACCTAACCTCTTCTACTACTTCTGTGGTCCAGTGTCCTCTTAGAGGAACCATGTATTCTCAAAATTCTAACTGAGCTTGTTTCTTCCAGAATAAGCATCTTGTTGGCATGTGAAAACTTCATCCAGCTTTATACAGGATGCCAGATCCATCTTCCTCCAGTCAAAATAAAATAACAGAGTTTGTACACCTTGTCAGGTTGGGACCACAGCCAATGGTCAGCAGGAAGTGGCTACAGAAAAAAGATCAGCTCCCTTCAGCACCCCTTTAAGATTAAAGGTGTTAACTCTTTGAAGAGAGAATAAAGCAAGCTAATACAATAGAAACCAATAGATGGATCTGGAACCTGGCAGAAAGTCCACATGGACATTAGTAACCCCCAAATGGCTGCTGGAAAACCTCCACCCCCAGGATTCTACTATCCAGAACAAAAACTTCTTCTGAAAATAAGAAAAAGCCCCAGAAATTCCCCAAGGACTTTATCACTGGGCCCTCACTGGGGAATTGATAGATGGGATAATCAATCAAAACAAAAAACAGCTGAAACTCCTCCTATGCTCTCATTATACTTCCCTGCTTCCTCCCCTTAATGATACCTAGAGTACACACTTTGATAAATGATGTGGTAAAACAGACAGTCACCTACATCATAACTCCAACAATAGTGATGCCAAAGCTTAACAAGTTAAGCTAGCATCAAAGGGGGGAATGATATGGGTGTCAGAGTCGATGGACCTGAAGGGTATCGGGAATGAAAGACAAAGAGAGAAGGGAGAAGGAAACAGAGAAAGAAGGAGCAAGAGAAAAAGAACAAGAGAGCTGGGATCAAGGGGTCTGCAAGTAGAGACTCATCAGACAACTTTGCTGATTACGAGGGGCTCTTTATATATCACAGTGTACGTGTCTACAAGCAGGTCCACAGCAGCCTACATGCCATTAAGCATAAACATTAGCATTAACATAGCATACGTATGTGACATTTAAGGAGCAACACATATTAACTATCAGCATTACCGATAGTCTAAGGAATTTTAGAAAAAAACCTTATCTCAAGGTACAAAGTCTAAGTGTTCTATTCATTACAAAAGGTATGAGCTCATCTTTTCTTTCAGCCTTTAACAGCTTCAGCCCATTTGCACGCAACTCCCAATCACCGCATTCCTTAGGTTGCAAGCGTAGTCATGGAGATAGCACCAGCATGGAGACAGCACATCTCTCCTTGAGAGGCCACTGTGCCTCAGTTTCCAACATATGGGCTTTATGTGGGGGCTTTGTTTCTTCATAAATAACCTGGGCTGTGTGTGTAAGCTTGCTAAACTTAAGCTTCCAGCATAAGCCATGTGTGCATGCAAGCAATAAAAACTGAAGCCCCACCTCTCATAACCATGCTACCCACTCTAGTCTGCCTAGTTCCCAGAAAGCCAATTAAGTGATATAGGCTCTATAGGCTTTGGATATTCAGGGAGGATGCAGACTAAATGTGTTAATTCAAGCTTATCTGGAATGTGGGGTTATGTGTTAATCAAGACCTATATGATACTCAGACAAACACCTAAAACTCTAAGAAACTAACAAAGAAAGTCCTTTTTCATAAAAGCATAATTTAACTCCCCATTCCTACATCCTCTGATTAAAAGGGACCCAAAAATCCTATTTGGGGCTTGGCTTTTTTGGACAAGAGTCTGCCATGCCCAGCCGGTCATAATAAATGTTTCCTTCTCAAAATTAAAAAAAAGAGACTGAGGATGGCTATTTTATTATAATATCAGACAAAATGACTTTAAGTCAAAAACTACTACAAGAGACAAAGAAAGACATTATATATCAGTGAAAGCATCAAATCAACAAAAAGCAATGATTATAAACCTATATGCACCTAAAGACAGAGTGCCAAAATAAATGAAGCAAACACCAACAGAATTTAAGGGAGAAAGAGACACTTTTAACATAAAAGTGAGATATTTCAATGCACCATTTGCAACACTGGGTAGAATATCTAAATAGAAGATCAATAAGGAAATAGAGGACCATAACAATATTATAAACCATCTAGATCTAACCAAATTATATAGAACACTTCATTCAACAAAAGTGGAATATGCATTATTTTCAAGTGTACATGGATCATTCTCTAGGATACACCATATTTTAGGGCACAAGAGAAGTCTAAATAAATTTTTAAATGTTGAGATCATAAAAAGCAACCTCTCTGAGCACAGTGGAATTAGACTAGAAATCAATAACAAGGAAAACTGAACAATTTGCAAATACGTAGATATTAACCCGCACGCTCTTAAACAGCCAATGATTTAAAGAAGAAATTACAACGAAATTAGAAAATACTTAAAGATAAGTGAAAACAGAGACCCAACATACCAAAACTTATGGGATGAGGTGAAAGAAATGTTCAGATGGAGATATACAGCTATGAGTACCCGTACTGAAAAGAATGATCTCAAATGAATAACCAAACTTCACATCTTGATGAACTAGAAAAACTAGAGCAAAGTAAACCCAAAGATGGCAGAGGAAAGGAAATAAGATTAGAGTGGAGATAAATTAGAGAATAGAAAAACAATTAAGAGGATAAACAAAACAAAAAGCTGGTTCTTTGAAATAAAATTGGCAAACCTTTTAGCTAGACTGGTGAAGAAGAAATACACAACTAAATAAAATTAGAAAGGAAAATGGTGACATCACTACTGGCCTTACAAAAATAAAATTAATAAAAAAGAATACTACAATCAATTCTATACCACTAAACTAGATAATCTAGAAGAAATGGAGAATCCCTATAACTACATCAGTTACCATGACAAGTTTGAATTTGGTGAATCCTAAAAGAAAAAGATTATGTTCTTAAACTAATCTATTCTGATGGGTGCGGTACCTTTTGTTGAATTAGATTCACTTCAGATCATTTGATTAGATTGCTTTTGAGTTCACTCTGTCAGTGATTCCTGAGTCAGGTTGAGACTCTGCCCTCTTCCTGGGTCATATATAAAGGAAGACACGGAGAGAAAGATAAAAGAGAAAAGGAAGTTGCCATTTTTACCCTTCCATGTGAGAGAAAGGAGGAAAGCTGAAAGAGAGGTTTTCAGGTTTGCCAACAGCTGCAGAAAAAAGAGAAGCCCTTAGAGGTTGGCAGAAGACTCAAGGATCACTAGCAACCAAAGCTTAAGCAGGCACCCTCCAAGAAGTTGGGCCCATGGAGCAGCTCAAGGTTGAAGAGCAATATGCCTGATAGCCCACAGCGGCTCGGGAGAAACCCAAGCAGCTGAGGCTGAGAGAAGAGGCATGGAAAGAGACAAGCCATATGCCTGATAGCCCACAGCTGGACTCCAGGAGACAGGGAGCGTGAAGAGGAAGGTAGGGACATTGGTAGAGATGGGTCGCTATCTTGGTTCAAAATGTGGCAAGAAGTCAGAACCACCAGTAGCTGACTTTGGTGAGAAAACTTGTCTGCTGATGCCTTGGTTGGACATTTCACAGCCTTGGAACTGTACACTTTAACCCTAAATGAAATCCCCATTATAAAAGCCAACCCGTTTCTGGTACTTTGCATCAGCAGCCCTGTGGGAAACTAAGACACCAGGGAAAGAGGAATGGGGGAATGAAGAAAGAGGAATGCTTGCCTATAAAATAATTTTTTTTTAATTTGAAAAAAAAAAAAATTCTTAAGAGTCAATAAGACAACCCAATTAAAAACAAAAACAAAACATATAAACTACCCCAGGAGCCTATTATACAGATAATGCAATTTAGATAGCAAATAGAAATGTGTGTTCAGTGGTTCTCATTTTTCTTTCCTCCTCTACTGCTCGCAAGTCATAACTATATAAAATTCATCATATCCATGTAAAATAGGTTACAGCGTACTCCCATCAACTTATCTCATTACACTGCTCTGATTTCCAATGGAAAGTTGAAAAGTGCTCAGCCCTGACCTCTTTTCCACCCCAAGACTGCCAAATTTGTCCTTTCTGCAGGTAAAATATATTCTCGATAGTTATACCCACTTTCCTAAATTTATTTTGAAACAAAATACTTTTTAAGTATAAAACATAGAGAGAGAGGACTACTTATATGTATTAAATTCCCAGAGAATAGAGAATCAATTAATGAAAGTTTTGAATTTTCAGTAATTCTTGGATTACTTAGGGAACATCAATTTTTATTTTCTGAAATAGCATTTTCTTGTATCTTTCTTATAAGAAATAAGAAGCAATAGCAAAGAAGATATACAGTTATATCTGCTTCCTGGATTAGGAAGCAATTAAATGCAAGACTGTGGAATCACACTTTATCATATTCATGCAAAATGTTTTTAAAGGGGGCATATCCATGTCTGTATAGAAAATACATTCACAATTATATATCATGTGTGTTCTTTAAAATTGTTCTTTAAAATCCCTGCCATAATAAAATAGTTATAATGCAGAAACCACAATTCTTTAGAAGTTTCTTTTGTTAGTATCACTTAATATATTTATTTGGTCACTACATTTTTCCACAAGCAGAATTTTCTGGAAGCTATGTTGATAATAAAAATGGCTAGCATCATGAGTATCATATACATATGTGTACATTTCAAACCAGTCATTCATTTAAATCTGCTTCTGTGGCTTTTTTTGCTCTCATGTCAATCATAAGAGTAAAAGATTCAAATTCTTCCAAGTAACTGCCAAGCACAGTCCAAGCAAAGGAGAAAAACAAGCCAGTTATGAATTTCATCACTCCCATAAATCTTCTCAAGAGGAACATAACAAGAAAGAACATAAAATTAAAAAGAAAAATAGTATTCAAGCAATCTTGATAAAACCAAGTTCACTACAGAAGTTTCCTTTCTGAAATGGAATATAAGAGTGACCTGGAGGCTTAATATAAGGAAAACAACTTCTAACCTTACCTTGGCCTCTTGTTTAGTTTGATTCAAGTGATATAGTAATTATTGGATTTGTAATTCATTTTAAATGAGAACTTTTCAGACTTGAAATGGCTTTGTGAAAACCTCTCATATTTTCACACCTGAAGACTAGTTGCTGTGATTTTGCCATTTCGCCAGAAACCCGCATTCAGCATCTTCCTCTCTCTCCCAGCCCCTTGAGTTGGCACTGGAATTTTACAAGAACTTTATATACTTAGTAAATAGTGATCATCCCAAGGTTTGGAACTTGAATAAGAAGACAGGAATACTGTGGCAAAAGATTAAAGATGTGTGGCAAAAGATTAAAGCAGAAATGGGAGTCCAGACCCTTTGATGGAAATCCAGTCCCAGTAACAGACTCACACAAGCACAGCAAATGATGAGAGTTAATTGCCAGAGTCAGGAGTGTCTTCCTAATGGATTGCATCTGAGCGTTTTACCATCCAGTGTTAATTAACCACGGTGAGGTGGCAACTGCTTCCTGATTTCACTGAAGCGCGTCTCATAAGCAGCAGCTACATCCACAGGATACCATTATCCTCCTGTGCCACTGTCCCTGCTGGAAGGGCAAAGTAAAGCCCACACCATTCAACAGCACAAAACACCACAAATAAAGAGGTGCGTGAAGAACTGAAATGGCAGTTCTTATGGGATCAAGCAGAAAAGCACTGAGTTTTACTGTTTGTTAGAAAGGAATCAGCTCCAATCAATTAATGATTTAATTACCTAGACTAATTAAGATAATGAACAACAACAAGGCTACAATCAATTAGCTTTATCCAAACTTTCTATTTTGAAGATAGGGCATAAATGACTAACACTCTCTTTAGTTTCTGCAGCAAAATGTGTGGGTATAAAACAATAAATTACAAGGGATATAATCTCACCCTATCTAAGCAAAAAGACAAGGTCATCACTTGAACGATTCTTTGTCCACAGATGGTTGTGAAAAAGTGTTATGTGGACAGGCAATGGATATTTAACACTCCACAAGATTTTTTTAAAAATTTGAAACCAAATTATGTCTCTCTAAAGCAGGCAATGCACCTAAGACAGGGGCATGTTCCACTGGTCACCCTTCTGTGATTTCAGCTACTTCGAAGTAAGCAGGTAAGAATATAAAACCTTTATTGAAATATAGCTGAAACTAGTGGTGGCTCTTGACTACACTGGTCTTGGGGCAGAGTTTCTTAGTATACACTAAGAAATACATAAATTTTATAGGAAAGATGTATGGACAATAAGCAAGCAAGAGTAGGAAGCACAACTCTATAGACGAGAGTTTTATAAAAAAGACTGGACTCTTTTTCCTCCCACTATCTACTTCTACTTTGGAATTTAAGGCTTTATGGTCTGATTCCCTAACTATATTGGATGTTACTCAGTGAGCAGCCCTCCACTACAGTGTTTTGATTATGACCCCTCTTATAGCACAATCTATATTATGTGTATTAAATGCTATAGCTGCTGGATGAATGATTAGTTTTTAATAAACTTTCCCTGGGCAAAACCCATGCAGTGCATACCACAGCATCCATATCCATCGCCTCACATCTACTCCATTCCTCAATTTACCTACTCTGAAGTCTGTGTTCTCTTTCAAAATAAAAATGACCAAATGGACCCATAACACAGAAGAAGGCATGTAGGCCCTAATGGGGGATATGTTCATATAACCAAATACAGGAATAGCCACAAACACTCACACACACAAAGTTACTAGGGTTATAAAACAAGTTCAGTGCACTAAGAGAGCACACCGAATCTCCCTTTGAACTAAATAAAGTATCTTTGGATTCAGTAAAGATGGAGGTAAAGGTAATAAAGAGAGTGTAGTGGCAGGATGAAGCATGTGTTCTGTGAAGCCAGACTGCCTGGGTATGAATCGCAGTTTCACCATTTATTATGAACAGTAACTAAGGTAAGTTACTTAACTTTTCAGAACTACAACTTACCTTGCCTTACAGCTGGGAATAATAAGGACTTCTAAAACACAGTAATTCTGTAATTATTAAATGAGGTAACCCTTATGAACACAGTCCATACACTATTCAGTAACTGGTATTTATTTCTACTACGAAGGCCAGAAAGGTTTCTTCCTGATAGTAGACAATATGTGCCCCAGTTAATGAGTTTCATTTCAGTCTGTTGCAGGAAAGCAAGTCTCTGAAAGCTGACTCTCCTAAATGTCCGGGGGTAAATATGCAGCTTAGGCTCAGGTCCCTTAGCAATTAATTCATAATAGGCAAATCAACAAGATATCAACATTATGTCCCATTATCATCCTGGATGTGCCTTTTTAAAAAAATAAAATTTTATTAAAGTATATTATTCATACATGAACATACATAAACAATAAGTGCATAGTAAAAGTTGTGAACTTACAAAACAAGCATGCATAGCATCATAGAGGGCTCCCATATGTCACCTCACCACAAACATCTTGCATTATTGAGAAACATTTCTTACAAACTATGAAAGAGCATCCTCAAAACATTACCACTCTGTTTGACCTAAAGTAAGGGGGAAATGGAAAGGAGAAATGAGTTTATATGGCTACGAGTTTCTAAAAAAGAGTCTGGAGGCTGGCAGAAGGTTTGCCCTCATGCACAACTGAGCAGAGTCAGAGAGACAGATAAAGCAGATACAACCCCCAGATATTGGTTCCTTTGAGGGCTAAAGAGACCCATGGGAGTTATGGTCATGGCCGATGGGGTTAACTACCAGGGCAGATGGCCCCTCTTTGGAAATGGTGTTTATGTGTGATGAATCTGGACTCAGATGGGATCTCCCTTCATAAGACTTTCATGCTAATGTGCTGGAGGTGCAGTTAATGTTGGGGTTTAAGATATATTTAGGGGATTTGAATCTCTGGACTGACAATGTGATAGCCAGATCCTGAGCCTCAACAGACTCCAGCACTTACAATCTGATTTATTGGACTTACCACACTCAGCTAAGATGGAGGTGAAGAAGGACAACCACCACACCATGGAGCCTAGAGTGATTACAACTGAAAATGGGAGGATTGCATCCAGCATCCAGGTGGAATCTGAGCCTCCTCTTGACATAAAGGTGCAATGGACACAACCAATCCAGTGTCCACATAGAAGAGGTGGCATTGGATTGGGAAAAGTGGACATAATGGACAAAGGGTATGGGGAAAGGCAGGAAGAGATGAGAGGTGGAGGCGTCTTCGGGACATGGAGCTGCCCTGGATGGTGCTTCAGAGGTAATCACCGGACATTGTAAATCCTCACAGGGCCTACATGATGGAATAGAGGAGAGTATGGGCCATGATGTGAACCAATGTATATGAGGTGCAGAGGTGCCCAAAGATGTACTTACCAAATCCAATGGATGTGTCATGATGATGGGAACGAGTGTTGTTGGGGGGGGGGAGAGGGGGGGTGGGGGGGTGGGGTTGAATGGGACCTCACATATATATTTTTAATGTAATATTATTACAAAGTCAATAAAAAATAAAAAAATTAAAAAAAAAAAACAAAAAAAAAAAAACATTACCACTAATTATAGCCCAATTCTTACATTTGGGGTATTTTTCTCCCAACCCACCAGATTATTAACACCTTGTATTAGTATTATATATTTGCTGTAACTCATAAGAGAATGTTTCCTATTTGTTCTGTTAACCACAGTCTATCTTCCACCACTGGATTCCCCGTGTTATACAGTTCCTGAGTTATACAATCCACTCAAGGTGTACACTCAGGGGCTCTCATTTTCATCATAGAGCTGTGCCTCAGTCAATTTTAGAACATTTCCATTATTCCACAAGGAAAATTCCCATATCCCGTATACCCCTCTATTGTCCCTTAGAATGGGTATGATGTCCCCTTTGCCATTGCTACAAAACATTACAATGGTACTGTTAACTATTGCCTATAGTTAAATTACTTGTAATTTTCCTATGTATCACCATATTTTTAACACTTTGTAAAAGAATAACATTCTTATACTATTAACCACAATCATTATCCACCACCCAAATCATTCCCTAGATTATTCTCTAGTTTCCTTTTTCAACTGACATTTAGGTCCACAGACTACCCCTTTCATCTTTATAAATCAGCAGTGTTAGTTATACTCACTATAATGTTTTATCATCCACTCTACTCATTTCCATATTTTTGCAATACACCTTATTAAAAATTCTATATACATTAAGCATCAGCACCCTTTCTCACCCCACATTCTACTTCCCAGTAAACCTATACTCTAGAATTTACCTCCATGTGGTTAGTCATCGTATTTAGTTCATATTAGTGAGATTTTACAATATTTGTCCTTCTGTGTCTGGCTTATTTCACTCAGCATAATTTCCTCAAGGTTCATCCATATTGTCATATGCATCCCAATTTTATTTCTTCTTACACCTGAATAGTATTCCATTGTATGTGTATACCACATTTGTTTAGTCATTCATCAGTTGATAGACATTTGTACTGGTTCCATATTTTAGCAATTGTGAATAATGCTTCTAGGAACATGGGTGTGCAAATGTCAGTTCACATCCTGGCTTTCAGCTCTTCTGCATATATTCCTAGTAACAAGATTGTTGGATCATATGGCAGTTCTATATTCAGCTTCTTGAGATACAGCCAAACTGTCGTCCATAGATACTGCACCATTCTACAGTTCCACCACCAGTGAAGGAGTGCTCCTATTTCCCTGTATGAGTTTTTAAATAAAAATTAACAATTATCTATGTAGGTAAAACATTTCTTGGAACTTTACTGTGAAGAATTTTCTAGCACTTGGTGATCACAAAATTGTTTTCAAGATGTCCATCAACCATATAAAACTAGGCTATGGTAAAGACAAAAATGAAATTTCATCTTGGTAAGCATTTTGCTCATCAAATTACATAACTTTAATATAACATTTTTAGTTGGTTTTGGGGAAATTTATAATTTCCCGTGTATTCTTATGTAATTAACACTTGGTATGAAAACATCTTACTTTATTTTAATGTAAAATAGCTCAAATGCCCAATTCACAATGACACCAATGCTGGTTCACTCTTTAATGCAACATAATTGATTAAAGAGTTGTTAAATACCATTATCAAATATTTTAAGAACTCTATCAATATATATATAGGGTAATAATATATTTCTTCAGCAATATAAAATAATTGCCTTAGTAATTAGGGAAGCTCATTTGGTTTTAGTGCTAGTTTATTCAAACATGTAATCAAACTATATACTAACAAGTACTCCTTAATCAAATATATAATTATTAAAATATATTTGAGGGATATAATTGGCATATTATAAATACATGTCTATCATGACTACTTAAACCTCAATAAATGCATCTTTTAAAAGGCCTTGGTTTAATTAGCATACAGTATCTCTTCCCTTGAAATGAAATTAAAATCCTTAAGAGTGTAACAACTAATTTGAAGTAGAATCTTTATAGTACCTAAATATAATGACTAAACCTTGCCAAGAAAAAAATAATTAAGAAAACCCTAGAGAGCCTATTTACCAAAAATACATGTCTCCAAGCAATAACTGTCAACCCTGACTGCACAACAGGATCACCCTGGAGAATTTTTATACTGTACTGTTATTAGCCTTACCCCATCCATAAGATTCAGGTGGTCAGGGTTGGGACCTGGGCAAGTCTTTTTTTTTTTAAAGAAAGCTCAAGAACCACTGTGCCAGAGACTGATTAAAATGTACTTTTTCCAAGTCTATAAATGTTTATAACAGCTTTATTCATAATCACCAAATACACTGAAACAACCCAAATGTCAATCAGTAAATGGATAAAAAATGTTTACATATACAGTGCACTACTACTCAAGCAAAAAAGCACCAAACTATTGATTCATGCAACAATATGGATGAATCGTAAATGCATTTTGCTAAATGAAAAAAGCAGACCCAGAAGGCTGCATACTCTATGATTCCATTTACATTCAAAAAGCAAAGTCATGGGGTTGAACACAAATCTGTGGCCACCAGGACTGACGGGAAGGCGAAAGAGTTGGCTGACTCTAAAGGGGGTAGCATGAGGAGATTGCAGGGAGGGTTGGAACTACTATATGTATCTGTAGGGGTGGATCCACAGCTCTACATCTGTCAAAACCCAGAGAACTATACTCCACAAAGAATGAATTTCACTGTCTACATGTTTTTAAAATCAACCAGGAGGGAAGCGGACTTGGCCCAGTGGTCAGGGCATGTGTCTACCACATGGAAGGTCTGCGGTTCAAACCCCGGGCCTCCTTGACCCGTGTGGAGCTGGCCCATGCACAGTGCTGATGTGCTCAAGGAGTGCCCTGCCATGCAGGGCTGTCCCCCCGGTGTAGGGGAGCCCCACGCGCAAGGAGTGTGCCCCGTAAGGAGAGCCGCCCAGCGCGAGAGAAAGTGCAGCCTGCCTAAGAATGGCACTGCACACATAGAGAGCTGACACAAGATGATGCAACAAAAAGAAACACAACAGAAGCCGACAAAGAAGAAGACGCAGCAAACAGACACAGAGAGCAGACAACTGGGGCAGGGGGAAGGGGAAGGGGAGAGAAATAAATAAATAAATAAATAAATAAATAAATAAATAAATAAATCTTTAAAAAAAAAATCAACCAGGAAGTGGATAACAGAGTGCAGACTACGACAAATCAGTCTAACTGCCTTACAAATGTAGTATATAACTCTACTGAAGGAGACAGGAAAGAAAGGAGTTGTCTTCTGTAATTTTGGAAAATAGTATTTTGACTGGATACTGTAAGGCTAAGCATAGCTTATAGTAATGGAATTCTCTTGTTCTGAATTTTTAAAAAGTCATTACCAAAACAAGGTTGAAATTTCTGTCATTTCTATAGGAAATATGTTATTTTGCTCTTTACCAATTGTGTGACAGTATTTAATAATGAACAACATAAGATATTCTTAAAATCTAAAAAGTTTTATAAACAACATTTTACTGATGTTATTTTAAGCACTGTCTGTCCTTTGGAGGGGGGAGGGATGCTGGACAGTATGGGAATGTAAAGGCTTCTTGACCTGAAAGTGGGCCGTGGCAGGGATTGCTTCATGGATGCAGAGCAATGGTCATTTACAAAAACAATGACTGCTGAAATGTAGCAGTTTCATAGGTGGACACGCCAGGGAAAAATCGAGTTATTTAAACAAATAGCTTATCTTCTAGAGAATATGTACCTCACTCTAGTGCATTAGATTATTTCATGTTAATAATTCTGAATAAAAGGAAACAATATCGATTCTTCAGTAAGTCAAAAATCTCAAAATAAATGCATTTTGCTTTTTCTTTCTAACACAGAATCCATGAGAATAAAAAGTAAAGAAAATTTTTAAAAATTACAGTGTCTCTAACATCACAATTAGTGACGTGCCAGGATTCCAGGCTCAAGCTAACATTTCATTTGAATTCTTCTGGGACCTTCCTGACCACCTACCACCTACCAATAGATGCTTTTCCTTCTCTTTCATTTTGCTTGGTACTCATTTAATCCATTAATTGGAAATTAATTTTTGTGTCTGCACTTTTATTTCCATCAAGAGCAAAGACAGATTTTCCGTAATGTCACCAGCATAACTTGACAAAATCCAAATATAATCATCAGCACCTTCTCCATTTAACAGATTCGCATTGCTCTCTGCCACAGTCTCCTTTATTCTGTCCTTTGCAGACACTGGTCTTTGAATCAGTCCTACTTGCCGTGCTCCCTCAGCTTGAGGTCCTTGGCATGTGCTGTTTTCTGTCTCTGGAAGGCTCTTATACCCCCTATCACTAGCAAACTCCTAACTATTCCTTAGGTTTTCAGCTCACTATAGCTCTAGGGAAACCTCCCGACCTGCTGATCTAGGTCAGTTCTTCCTGATGGGCTCTCTCCCTACGTTCCTTCTATTTATTCCCCTTGTTATTCTCAGAACCTGCCCGGCAGATTCCTAACCTAGTGTATGTGAACTGGCTGTTCTCCCTGTCTGGAATGCTTTTCCTCTCTCATATACTTCCTTAGCTCTTTTCAAATCTTTGCTTAAACAGCACCTTCTCAATGAAGCCTAACCTGGCCACCCAATTTCAAATAGCATCTGCATGCTCCCTACACACACACACACACACACACACACTCCTGATTGCTCCTACTCTACTTTTTCTCCCTCAAAACACTTATTACTCATGAACTTATCATTAACTTTTTATTTATAATTTTTATTGTTTGTTGTGGTGCAGTCATTGTGTTTTATTTCATAATTTCCAGCTTCAGAGAATGTGACCTTCATGACGTAGGGGTTCTTGTAGTCTCTTTTGGTCACCAATATCTCTCAAAAGCCTAGAGTGGGGAGAATATTTCTGGAAGAAATGACCTGCTTAAAGACCACATGTGCAAAACATTTGGGAAGGAGAAAGAGAGAAAGCTCAGACTTCCAGCATCTAAACACCTATGCATTGAACTGTAAGTGCAAAAACAATCACTGAAAGAAAACAGCTAGGTGTAAATTTAAGGTAACAAATGAGAAGCATTGGCAACTAAGAGTTAGGGAAGAAACAAATCCTGCAGCTACATCTTCTGGTTACTGAAACCCTAATCTCTGCCAGTTACCTCACATAGTTTATCATAGTTAAGCCTCAAGAAACTATTGCATGATAAGGCTCTTCTCCCCCATGTTAAAGATGAGTGATCTAAGGTTACACTGGAAGCTGTAGAAGAGAGCATGGTCCCTGCCTGTCTCTTCCTTGTTCACTATCATATCCAAGCACCCAGTAAAATGCTGGCAGGTAGTAGCGGTAAAATATATATTAGTTTTATTAAAATAATTATGCTCAGGGAGGCCCATAAACTTGCCCCAAACCACCCATCTATAAAATAGTAAGAGACAGGATTTGAACTCAGATATTTTTATTTAAAGGCCAATGATCTTTCCACCATACCACATTTCTTCTGATTAAATTTATAAAACATATATGGACCTACAAAAACGCAGCAGTCCAGCCAACTATATACTATAGAAATTGTTCAGGTCATCTCAGTATAACAGAAAGAAATATGAAAATTGATATCCTTAATTTGTGTCACCCAAATCACCAAGGAGCAGTCAAATGCTTCATTTGATCTGTTTAATATTTAGTGTGAGGTACCTTCTAGAGAGAATTCCATCAACATGGACAAAGCAAAAAAGTTCTAGCACCAAATCTTTAGTCTTCAGATAATGAGAAAATCATTTTCACAGAAATATCTTATTACTCAGACACTGTTGTATGAGTAAACTCCTCCGTTTCTACCCAGCTGCTCACTGGGGCAGTGCCCTTCTGAGCACCGGCCTTTGAAATGCTAATTCACTGGCTGAACAACTGTTCCACTGCTCTTCATCCTTACATTCCAAGGCTTCACATAGGGTAGCCAGAGCAGCCCCCCAGGCCCCCCAACCCTGAGAGCAAAAGGAACCCCAGCAACCGAAGCTGACTTGGCTCCAAGGGATGGATGAAACCAGGAGGTGGGAGAGCAGATTTCCTCTCCCCACCCCCACCTTCGGCTATTAGGGGCAACCTGAGGTCCTTAAACCTGGCCTTGTTAGAATGCCAGAAATGGAGAACTAAAGGATGTATATGAATAATTCATCATCCTAGATGCACATTCACCAGAAGTATCTATATAATTGCAGTTAAAATACTTTAAATTTGTCCTTCTACTTCACAATTTAGTGTGGGATTCCAGGTAATGGAATCCATTCTCTAATTCACTTTCCTCAAACAGCATCAGCCCAAATGTTTGCTACTGGTGCATTGTTAATTTTTCTGCTATTGTTACTAGCAGGAAGGTTTGGAAATTGCTGGAATTGGGAAATTATATATTCAATTCTATAAACTTCTGCTAAGGCACTACTCAGAGACGGAAAACTTGTGGTCCCAAAGCAGATATAACATGAAGAGGTGTTTCCTTTGGCCTCCTGCACAGTATTATTGTTGTTAAGGATTTTTTTAATGCAAGCCAATATGTGAATATTAGGGGTGTTTCACATACAAGCCTGGACTGCAAGTTTTTCTAGAAAAATCAGCAGATCCTGGCTATAGGTTTCCAATTGGCTCAGGTGGTTGCTCCGCTCATGTAACCCAGCACAATCTTTCCAAAGAGGTGAACTGGCCTGCTTCAATAAATAATTTTATTTGCCTGGTCACTGTGGATATCTGAATTCGCTACCCTTGGCTGTCTTCAAGGTCCAGTATTGGGAGGGGGAAGAAGGTAGGATGTGAGGTGAGTAAATGTCCTTGCCCCAAACATGGGAAATGAGACAGCACAAATGTAATACATGACAACCACGATGACTTTTAGGAGAGATGCAAAAAATATATTAATTTGCATTAGGTGCAAAGAGGGAAGGGATAGGAGAGAAATACATAGAGAAGAGTCCATTCCCTTGGCTACATCTCCTCTACCTTTCTGGCTATTCCTACTCTAACTCATCCAGTACTCACCAAATTCAGCACTTCATAAAGCCTTGAAGATTCCACTTTTTAAATGAGTTTTGCACCTGGTCCCTCTTCTCTACCCAGGACTGCAACCACACTTCACACCCTTATGATCCTTATATGTTTCATCTTGGAGCAGCCTCTTAACCTGTCTCCAACCTTCCACTCCTACCCCCCTCAACTCTAGCCTCCACACAGCTATGAGAAATCTATCAAAAGTGCACTAAACGCCATTTTCCAGTTTTCATTCGCTTCAACTAGCAGTTGGTAGCGCTTGGCTACATATGAAAATGAACTAAGGAACATTAAAAGAAATCACCTAGACTCAGTTCTTACTTTCACATATTTTGGGTCATTGTGGGGCCTAGAGATCCACATGTTAGCCCCAAATGAGTCTGATGTATCATCAGTTGAGAATCACTGATATACCAGGCAAACTCCAAGCTTAAAACCCTCCACAATTTTGTTTCCACCGCCTACTAATAATTCCTCTATGTCTGCACTTAACTCCCTGCATTGTAATTATTTATTACCTCTCCCACTAGTCACTTAGCTCCTTTTTATCTCCATGAGCTTAGGTACAAAGTGGGGACTTAATAAGAGAGGACAAAGATAGCAGAAAAGGAAGTGGAAAAGCAGGTAATATTAAGTAGGACAATGGTGAGGAAGGAAAAGTATGAAAATACAAGCAAAGCTGAAAAAAGGCAGAAAGAACTTTTTGAGCTAACCAGAATGTTGGCGACTATGAGTAACTTGTGAAGGCTTCTTTTAGGCTTCAAAGAAGAGTCTAGTGGCCTAAGTAAATACACCAAAGGGAAGTGAGCCAATTCATTCCCTATCCATTGGTGGTGTCACATTCATTTGTTAATCTGCAAGCTCTTTGGAGAAAATAGATCCCACAGTACAAGGAATTGTTTTATTGTAATTATCATCCTATTACTTCTGTTTCTATCTCTCACTTCAAATTAGAACAATTACAATGAAAAAAGAATTACGCGTTTTGCAGTTCTAAATGATCTTTTTATATCCCTTTGCTGATGTAGTTTTGATTATTTCAGAAAGAGTAGTTCTCCACAGTGGTTTCTGCTGCTGACTTCAAATGATTCACACTGTGGGGCTCTCACTCCTTCCCTGGAGAATTTACTCCATAGTCCAATAGACGTAACCATTAGTCATTTTCCTTCATATGCAGCCAAGAATTTTTATATAATCTAATTAGTCCTACTTCTTCATACTCTCTAAACAGCGTCAGTCCCTATAAGAACATGGTTATATCCTTCATACATTTGCGGAATCATGTATCTTCTACCAGATGCCAGGACAAACTGGCAGTAGGTTCTTTAAATTTCCCTGTATAAGTCAGGGATTCCCAATAGAAAGAATTGCCCGCAGTCCCCTCCTCACCTCCTAAAAAGGATTTTCAATTTGCTGACATTGTAGATCATAACTGCTATGTCTGAGCATTGTGCTGCTGGATCAGTGATGCTTCCTCTGTTGAGTTCGATTTTGTTTTGGATTTGTAAGCACTGAGATCGTATGGTATACATTTGCACCGGAAGTTCACTTTAATGCCTATGATGTGATCAAATTCACCATGACGTTTCTCCTTTTGCTTGCCTTTATGAAACCAATATCAGGCTTCAATACACATGATTACAAATGTGTTTTTTTTCAGACCCCTTTACAACATTCCCTGCAGATGTAACACTTTCCAGCTTCTTTTTCTCTCCATTTAAGATGTTCATAGTTCCAAACACGAGGCTCACGGTACAAGGAAAACTATTCCACAGCTAATAAATTATTCATATTTCAGGAGTCTACAGTTTTAAGTAGTGCTAACAGCTGAGTATCTGAAGTACCTCCTACCCAAACAGACAAAAATTGCAGTAATATACAAAGCTTTTTTATGCATAAATTCTAAAGATAAGCACAAGCATCTTTTTTTTAAGTAATAAATACATTTTTATGAACACTTACTATTACTACAAAGAACTACAAGAGGGGAAATAAATTTTAGTGATTTTTTTGGTAAACATTTTTAACTAACAGTCTTTGTGACCAGATACTTTTGAAAAATCAAGCTTATAAACCCCATCGCTCTGTAATCAACTGGTGTACAGTAAAAACAAGATAATAAATGGAAATACATGCTCTTAAAGCATTTCCACAGGAAATGTTTGTATTTTTCATGACACTCTAAATCATTTAGTAATTATATATGCTACATTAACTAGAACAGAGGTTCTCCTTCTTGCACATTTCAAAGTTGTAAGGAGGCTCTAGCCTAAGAGGCAGTCTTTATGTAGGGGGAAAAATTATATTTTTGAATTGTTTGGCTTTATCAAGAGACCTTATTTCTTCTAATTCCTGCTCCCAATAAACATCATGAACAAAGCAAAGTGCTTAAAGAGACAAATTAAACTTGCTCATTCCCTTAACTACTCATACCAGGTTAAGACAAGGTCCTCTGTGAATCAATATTTTCCACCTCCCCTTGCGTGGTGAGAAGTTGTAGGTGAATAATGTCAAAAGCAGGGGCTGACAAACTATAATCTGTGAACCAAATCCAATTCACCACACATTTTTGTAAATAAAGTTTTATTGGAACACTGCCATGCTCATTAGTTTAAATATTGTCTCCAGCTGCTTTCTTGCTACATTAGAGTTGATTGGTTGTGAAAGAGACAGTATAGTCCACAAAGCCTAAAATATTACTTTACAGAAAACGGTTGCTGCCCACTGGTCAAAAGGGATGCAAAATGAGTCAGAAAAACTTTCTCAGCATTGTAACACCATGTAGGACTTTAAATGATGTACATCAATAGGCTCATTGTTTCAACAGTAACTTCATTTAAATGTTTGATATCTTGAACATCTTCTGGGTTACAATCTCAGAGGAGAGGGAAGGTTAAAACAACTTCAGGTCCAAGATTGCTTCTCAGGCTGGTAGGTATATTTTGACAATTATCAATAATCACCAGGTGTTTCAATTATTTATTGAAACCACCCAAAAACCACCCAAAAACTTGCTTGCACAGGATTCTGTCACCAGACTTCAGCTAGGCTGCCTTCCCCTTCCCTCCTCCAAGGTCACTCCTGCGGCTTACAATCAGCGGGGGTAAAGCCTAGATTGGGGCAGGCAAGCTGAGATGGCCTTGCTCGCGGGTTGGCTCTTGAGGCGAATGGCTGTAAAGGCTGGGGCTGGATGGGCAAGTTTCTCTCTCCATGGCATCTCTCCGGAAGGGTAGCTGGGCATCTTTATATATGATTTCCAAAATGCCAGGGACAGAGCATAGAAGTGCCTGGGCCTCTGAAGGCCTGGGCCCAGAGCTAGCACAGCATCACATCTGCACCATTCTGTTGGACAATGCAGGTAGAAGAAGAACCCACATTAAGGGGAGCGAAAACAGATTCCACCCTGATGAGAGGAGCCGTAAAATATTTTGGCCATGATCTCTAATTTATCACACCATGACGATGAGGATGGTGACAAGTATCATAAATAGGATGATAAAATCTTAAAGGCAGACCTTGGTGTTGACAAATTAGAATCAAATTGATGGGTAAGAGCAACAAGAAAGTCTAATGAAAAATGAAAATCGTTTTACCATAAAATACTGGTTGTACAGAACCCAAATATTTTCCATATTGCTGAAACATTTTTCTTTTTGTTAACTTAAATTGGATGGAAGCATTTCTAGAAGACATCCAAAGTTTTTCTAATTCTTACACGTTCGTCAACTGGAAATATGATGCATCACTTCTTTCATCATTCTGGGTTACTCCAAATCCACATTATGATTAGGATGATCCACATTATTCTGTGGAGCTGGGCCTTTGGGGTTTACTAAGGGGGCAGCATCACTTGGCACAGCCATCAATGGTTCTCGCTACTGTGCATTCTGAGTTCTTTTGCTTGCCCATTTTAGATGTTCTGCCTCCTGCCTGGACAAGAAGTCAAGTGAGCTAAGTTCCAAGCTCTTCTATAACCTAGTCACCTTTTTGCTCTCAGCAGGTCATCTCATCTCACCCTTGGTTCATTTCATCTGAGAAGTGGGAATGATAAAAGGTAACCTACTACCAATATTTCTTAGAATATTCAGGAACAAATGAGATCAAAGATACAGTGTTTAAATAACTACATTCAAGGAGGCCATACTCATGACCATTGTTGTCAGATGGCTGTCTTCACATTTTATTGCAAAAATAAATTAAAAGTAATATTTTAACATGATATAATTAATATACTATAAAATGGTTAGCTCCTTTAATCTTTGCAGAAACTCTATAACTATTATCCAATAGTCAAGACAACAAAACCCAGACCTGAATAAGTTAGGCAAAGTGCCTCTGGTTATCCAGATATTAAACAGAACTATGATTTATTGTTTCCAATTCGCATAGATGACTTCAAGAACTTTTGAACAGTCCACCACATCTCTGATGAAATTTCCCCCTTCAAACCCCATGGAAGTTGAAAAAGCAGCATCTACCTCTCCTAACCTCTGACAACATATTGTTCCAATCCTTCCACTACATCAGTGGTCCTCAACCAGGGTTATTTTGCCCACGAGGGGACTTTTTGCAATGTCTGGAGACATTCTGGTTTTCCTGAGAGCGAGGGTGCTAAGCCAGTGATGCTGCTGAATACCCTACAAGGCACAGAACAGCGCCATGCCAAAGACTTGTCCATCCCGTGTCAATAGTGAGTTAAACTCTGGGCTACGTTGATGCCATAAACATAGATAGCATAGAGAGATTTCACTAGGAGTTCAGCACATGAATTGTTACACAAACTTATGAGATGAGGAATTTTTTGTTTTGTTTTGTCTTTGTTGTTGTTATTAGGTATATGTTACTTAATTCTTTGATCTGAGTATAATCTTAATAAGTGAAAATTCTAGGTAAGTGATTTCTAGAAAGGTCAGGTATTAGTCTTATATTCAATGGATAGAATGAAAATGAGCCTTTACTGAATACTCATCCCACATCAGTCACCCATAGCACTCTACATATGGAATCCATTTAAACCTCACAGTAACCTGTGAGAACTATTAGCATCCCCAATGGGTCAGAAGAATTGAGAAAACTTCTCCAGGTAAGTGGAAGAACAGAATTTAAGCCAAACATCATTGTTAACATCATGTACTATTTTACAGAAAATACATTTAAGTTATGGTTTAATAATCTTTGTTTTATTTATTACCCTGCATTCCAATAGGACTTAAACTAAATCCAAATATGTTAAATCACATAAGCAATAAAGATACTTTTCCCAAGTGGAAGAAGTTTACCAGGAAAGGTTTTATTAAAAAGCTTTCATCTATACAGGGAATTTACTCATCATTTAGAAACCCTATTGCTATAATCTTGAGTAAATGAAAGCATATAGAGAAAAGACCTACTCAAGTTTCTTTCTTCCTGCAACTCCATGTTGGCCGCCACCCTCCAATTACAGCCCTGCTTTACATAGGCACTCTCCTTAACCATAAACAGCTATGGAGATGGATGAAGGGAAGTGTAGACTTAATTACATGTTTCCAATATAAAACTATCACCTGCTTTAAAAGAGAAACAAAACTGGCCAGAGATAAAGAGCTAAAAGCAGAGATTTGTGCTTTTGTTAAGCAAGGGCTTTAGTGTTCAAAGCATATATTGACTAGGACAAAGGAAATTTCAGTTAGCTGTTTAGAGAATGAATGTACAACTTGAGCAGGAGATTGGACCAAACCTTCAATGTACTACTTGTGAACAAAGAAAGATTTATTTCATTCGAGTAAAGGACAGTAGTCCCCAACTCAAATTTTACAAATACATATCCCAAGTATATATCTGTGTCCCTACACACTTGCCTAGTATCTGGCCTAGTAATGTAAACTCCTTCCAACTCCTACAGGGTGATATGATCTGGTACGTCCCTATCTTGCCTTCGTCTCTCTCCTCACTCTGCTAGGCTTCAGTCTCCCAGGCCTCAGTTTACCCTCTGAACACACTAGGCTCTTGCCTTAGAGCCTTTGCAACCACTGTCCCATCTGCCTAGGTACTCTGAACTCCAACTTTTTCACAGCCAACCCCTTCACATCACTCAAATTAAATGTCCTATCTCACTCAGCAATGCCTTCCTTGACATAAAACGAAAGAGTGCTCTGACCCTTCCCCAACCTTCCCTTTTTTACACATCACCCTGTTTCACTATCTTTGTAGCTTTTCTCACTGTCCAAAGTCAAACTGTTCATTTATTTTTTTGTTGTCATCTTGTTGCCCCCTTGCCCCCTGCAACCAGATACACATTCTGTGCACAAGGACCAACATCTGGCTTGTCTTGGGCACGTAGCAGGCATTTACAAATGGATTATTATTACTTTTAAATTAAATGATGTGATTTAAGTGTCCTTTTAAAGGACATTTACGGAATTTAGAGGGGTTTTCTGGGTATCCACCTGAAATCATTATAGCTGCAAAGTTCAAATGTCCTTTTCAAACAATCAAAACTATTTTTCTTTCTCCTATATAAGCATTTTGAGGTTATTGGGTTTTTTCTCTCCCTCCTTTGTAAACATATTAAACATATTCTCTTAATGGCAAAAAAGAAGGGGAAGGAAGGAATAATATGTTAGGTCTGTTTTTAGCTTGGTTCTCTTTTACTCAAAATTATAATAATCTGTTGGTTGTTGAGTTTTAGGAGAATGTTTCTTCACTAAAATCAATTAAAATTATTTTTTAAGTGCCAAGACCATCAAGCCTCTCTAACCTCCCATCACCCTGGTCCCCTGTACCATGTCTTCCCCATAACTGCTCCCACTAACCTCTTAGCAGATCTCACAGCCACTCTGGCTGGCCTGACTCCAAAACTTGTCTCTACCCTGTAACCAGATCTTTTTAAAATGCACACCTTCCCCATCCCTTGGGTATATGGGATCAAAGTCACCTCAATTAATGGCGAGTGGGCATCACCATCCCAGAGTCCTCAGGATTGGGAAGCAAACTGTGGACTAAAATAAACTTACTAGTATTCCACTATAGACTTATTGTGATTGTAGCAATGGAAGAAATATCATTGTTGTAGAGGCAATGACCCATGGATGTTCTGGGGTTAGGGGGAGGGAAAACAGGTGAAATAGGGGGTCATTTTCAGGATTTGCAAATCATCCTGAATGACATTACAATGACAGATACAGGCCATTATATATCCAGCCATAACCTACAGAGTCGAATGGGAGAGAGTGTAAACTATAATGTAAACTATAATCCATGCTTAGTGGCATTGCTCCAAAATGTGTTTATCAATTGCAATGAATTTACCATACTGATAAAAGATGTTACTAATGTGGGAAAATGTGGGAGATGGGGGGAGCGGGGCATATGGGAATCCCCTATATATTCTCGATAACATTTATGTAATAGAAGTAGCTTTTAAAAAGTAAGAAAAAAAAAAGGGTAAACAAACAAACAAAAAACATCCAAGACAAACCTTACAATCTTAATCTTACTCAAAATCTCAATAACATTAAACACAAGCACTTACAGTCAGGGCAGACAGCTCAGGAGTCTGGTGCCTTGCTAGTGGGTCCTACTTTGGAATTTATGCTCCCCAGTGTGACGGAGTTGGACTCAGTTGTGGTTTCCCTACACATGGCTCTACTGTCCCTTCTATCTAAACCTATAATTAGTACGAATTGGTAAATATACATCCAAGAGACTTAAATCTTTGCACTGCCCATATGCCAACTGGGTCCTGAATCTCAACGGGGTTGCAACACCTACTCTCCAGCTCAGTGGACTCACACCCAGGACAACTAACAAGGAGGAGATGATGGACAACCACCACACAAAGGAACCAAGAGTCTACAACTTCAAGTAAGAGAGTTCCAACCATCAGCCGTATGGGATCAAGCCCGCTCTCAATTAGAGGTGAAGTGGGCATCACCATCCCAGAATCCTCAGGACTGGGGAATGAGCTATGGACTAAAGTAGGCTTACTGTATTCTACTATAGACTAATGGTGATTCTACCCATGGAAGAAATTATATCATTGATGTGGAGGCTGTGGCTACTGGAGGATCTGAGGACAGGGAGAGGAAAAACAGGTGTAATATGGGAGCATTTTCAGGATTTGGGAATTGTCCTGAATGACACTGCAATGACAGATACAGGCCATTATATATCTTGCCATAACCTATAGAATTACGTAGGAAAGAGTGTAAACTACAACATAAACTATAATGCATGCTTAGTGGCAATGCTCCAAAATGTGTTAATTCCAATGACTATACCACAATAAAGAAGGATGTTGTTAATGTGGGAAGATGTGGGAGGAGGACGGAGCTGGGCATATGGGAACCCCCTATCTTTTTATGTAACATTTATGTAATCTAAGTATCTTTAAAAATTAAAAACATATATACACATATGAAATAAAATAAAATAAAATGCACATCTCCTCCTGTCATTCTGCTTAAAAATCAGCCAGTGATTTGCACTGTTCTTAGAATAAAAACCAAGATCCTTAAAGAAATATATGAAACCTTGCATCAGCCAGTCTCTGCTACTTCTCTAGTCTTGTTTGAATCCTCTCTCTTAGTTGTCCGGGATCCAGCCAAACTAGATCTTTTAATCTCAAAAAACACCAGATTATGAGCAGATGTGGCTCAAACAATTGAGCTCCTGCTTCCCACATGGGAGATCCCTGGTCCGGTTCCCGGCACCTCCTGAAAAGAACAAAAAAATGAACAACAAGCAGAACTAACAAAAGTTCAAACCAGAGAAGCTGATGTGGCTAAGGGGTTGCCGCTGGCTTCCCACATACAAGGTCCTGGGTTCAATCCCCAGCCCTTGGAACCTGGAAAAAAAAAAAAGGCACCAAATTATCCCTATCTCTAGAGTTTATGAGCATGTTCTTCCCTCACCTTAAAAGTTCTCTCATAGGTGTAGTTAGCGTCTAGTAATCCAGTAGATATCGGCTCAAAAAATATTTCTTTAAGATCTATACATGTATAAAATTTAACTAAACTATATAAATGTACAAATGAGTACATGTAGAAACTAGTAAAATCCAAATAAGGTCTATAGTTTGGTCGACAGTATCGTAACAATGTTGATTCCCTGGTTTTGATAACGTATTGTGATTATGAAATATTTTATCAGTGGGGAAAGCTGGGTGAAGAGTACACAGCAACTCCCTGTAAAATGTCTGCAACTTCTTGTGAGTCTAAAAAAAAATTTTTTAACTATCCTCTCAGGAAAGCTTTGTGTTACTTTTCTGAATATATGAGCCACTTAGCTTGATGTTTTCTTCTCATAACACTTATCACAGAAAATGTAAATTTTTCACATTAATGTTAAATATTTGTCTATCCTACTAGACTTAAAGCCCTTCGGGGCAGGAATCACATCTCTTTTTCTCACCATTGTTTCTCTAGTAATTAACTCAATGCCTGGTACCTGATATGTGACCAATAAACATGTTTTAAGGGGATAATTAGATACATGAATCAGCCATTCATCAATGCTCAAAATATGAAGTTAATGGGATAATAAGTACCAACAAAAACCTAAACATAGATGCTTCTAATTTGGAAATCATGTAAGCTTATGAGGAAAAAAAGCATTTAGTAAATATGTAATCTCATTGCTCAAAATGCTTTGTAAGCAGTTGTGTATTTAATCCGTATGATAAGTATATGAAGTATGCACTGTTTTTCTCTTCATTTTACAGATATAGAGGCAGATAAAATATCTGTAGCTTGTCCATGGTCAGAATAACTACACAGCAGAGGCAGGATGTGAACCCAGGCACTCCAGCTCCAGAGCCCATATTCTTAAGTACTATTTCCTGCCTAGAGAGTAAGTCTGAGAATATTGCTTGAGACTCCTGAAAAGTAATTGATAAAATCTGTAGATTACATGTTGTTGTTGGACCACACCTGCTCAACATCTTTTATCCCCATCATTTTGCACAAATCTTTCCATCCAGCAGACACCCTCACCCACATATGCACACGTGTATGCAAACAAAAATATATTAGTAAAAGACTAAGAAAAGCTAAAGCAGAATGAAGAAAGAGAGAATACAAAATTATAGGTGAGGTAATTGGTCTTAAAATGGTTTTTCCATCCAATCACCTATACTTTTCATTTCACTAAGACCCTCTTTTGGAGTTTTTTCTAATTATTTGAAGCATGTCATCTCATGGCCAGGAGGACCCAGGGCCCCAAATAAACTAAGGCTGTCTAAAATGGATCAGGTAAACAGTAGTTGAATGAGGAAGACAGACATTAAGAAGGCAGAGGGAAAGAAATGAGGAAGTCATAAAACGGTAGTATCAAATGGAGGCTACTAACAATAACAAGAGCTATCTCACAAGTATTTTAGATATACTTCAAATCTTAAAGCATAGAGCCTCATCACAAAAAGAGATCAGAGAGAACAAATATGCCATGCTTTGGATTATAAAAAGAAGTCTCACTACACTCAATGAAGTGATTTGATGTATACACATTTGCTGATTTTGTGGCATATCCTTAACCTTAGTAGGTAAGTACAGATTTGTTGGGAACAATTAATAAAGAAAGGCTTCAGGAACTTCAAAACGGGCTAAAAGGTCAGTCAAATAGCTGGAATATTTTTTGTGTGTGCAGATAGCTTGAGTTGCTAATGTGAAAGTGAAGGCTAGAAGAAGAGAAAAGCAATGCGTTTATTTTTTCCACACTTCTGTAAATTCAGGAAAAAGAAACTAAGCAAGGCATTGATAAACATGGTAAACAAACTGGCTTTCACCTTTCTCTCATAAATGAGCAAGGCTTACTTCAACTCAGGGGTTCTTAATAAGGGATCCACAAGCTTGAATTTAAATTTTTAAAAACCCCAACATTACTCCTGTGGGGATGTGTTGGTGAGGGTATGATAATATTTATTAAATAATATACAGTATAGTGTGGACTTAGTAAGGGGTATGAAGTTTTCACCTGACTGGCAAAGGGGTCCATGGGACAGTAAAGGTTAAGAACCCCTGTTCGGACTGGATGGAAAAAAATTCCTTTTAGGTTGCATATACCAAAGGGACTCTAATCAAAGAGCTGGGTTAAGCAACAATTTTCCTTTTTATTCACCTTTCATTTGAAGCATACAATTCAATGATATTGGTGTAATGATACCCAATTAGTACTATCACCCCAATCAAATGTTAGAACATTTTTATCACCCAAGTAATTTATCTATTCAAAACGGTTGAATGGTTTGGTAAAAAAAACAAACAAAAAAAAAATACAAAACAAAACCAACCAACTAAACAAACAAAAAACTAATAATCTAAAAACAAAAAATTCTTTTTAAAAGGGATATGAATGTTCCAAGTATGAACTGGTTCTGCCTCCAGGAAGGTATACATTTTAATGACATAGGAAAGGCATCCTTTCCATTCGTAACTTAATTTTGGAAGATCTCATTACCTGACCTAGGTTATTTTTCAACAGTGATTTCTATAAAATGCCAGTGAAACCATTTGCTCTGCTGTTCAATCCCGTCTTTTCACTTTTCCTTTAGAAACTAATTCCTGGCCACCCAGAATAACTCAGCAACCACCCACTCTCTTCCTCACCATGCTCATCTCCATCTCCAGCTTTCTGGATCATCAGCCCAACAAATTACTGTGGTTTTGCTTACAGTGATTATCTATATCGCCTTCCTCTGAGCAGTTCAAAAAGGTGCATTCCAAAAAAGCAATAGAACAACAAGATGGAGTGTCTTCCATTGTTCATTAGATGAAGCCAAATTAAGTTTAAATTGGTAATTTTAAGAAAGAAGCTTTAAGCAGATATGCTTCATATTCCCCCCTCTTGATCTTCAGAGGAAGTTTAATCACTGCGGGCAAGAGTTTATAAAAATCTGTTATGCATAGGACTTTATAGAGAATCAAGTTGAAGACACTAAAATGCTGCCAGGAAGCCTGGTTTTTCAATCACCTAATTTTGATATTTTTAAGTCAAATAAAGGAATTTTAGCACAATAACACAAATGCTCAATAAAATATTTGCTAAATGTGTTGACTATGATAGAATAACAGCATTTACTGAATACCTAATATATGTCACCTGCCAATCTATCTGTTTTATATTAACTAATAAGATTCACAAAGACTGAAGAGTAGGTATCCATCATCATCACTATCATCCACATTTTAAAGATAGGGAAACTAAGGCAAAGAGCATGAGTTACCTTGCTCCACTTTATAAAGTTACAGTTAGAATTCAAAACCAAGACTCTGGCTTCAGAGCTTATATTCTTAACCATCACTCTAAGATGCCCAGCAGTACATACTTAAGGTAAAAATGATTATCTCACAGCACAGATGTCAGTCTGTTCTCCAACACCAAAGAAATACAAAAGAGTCACTGAATATAAACAAAAAAATTATTAAAAAGTAAATAGTTTTCAGAGTGGAAATAAATACAGTATGTAGGAACTATACCAAGGTTCCTTAAGAATAAGAAAGGAAAAAGAGGTCAAGTTCACCAAAAATGGCAAAAAGCAAATGGATGAACTAAACCATTTGAAGAATTAAACCATCAGGAGTTGTGTTTCTCATAGTGAGCCAGTCAATACTCAGTTCCAATTACAGTGGCCAAAGCATAAACTCGGATCAGGAATGTAACAGTAAACTGTAAGCAGTTTCATTAGAGTGAAACTGGTCTAACAAAAGGTGCTAACAGCAGGTTCTTGGCCTTCATCTAGCTAAGAAAAAAAAGATAAATAGCAAACTAAAGCTAAAAATTAAACTACCAGAAGCTATTATGAACACTCAACCAAAAGAAAATTCACCTCAAGATTCCACTAATATAACATACTCTAAATTCATCTTTAATGTGCATGCATGTTTGTATGCAAGTTACCACTGAATTGACCTCAATCAGACCACAAATCTAACCCAGACAACTGATTGGCCTGCATGAGAAAGAGCTATCACAGTGCTCGTACAGAAGATACTCTTGGCCCTTTCTGAAACCACCACTCCCCAATCCATAAATGCATTCAAGAAACAAGCAAAATCATTTCGAGCACTGAAGACAAAGGAATGAGAAGAAATGAGATCCATACATATTCCTGGCCTTTTACGATAATAGTTGGGATCTGTAGGGCATTTTAAGTTGGCAACGGCAAACACTGTAATTTTCTGCTGAATTATCACAATTTCTCAACTTGGGTTTGAACCAGTACTCCTAAGAGCTCTCCTATTTAATTCAACATTACACCCAAGACTTTGCTATGACATTCTGCAGAGCAGATTGCAACCCTCACTCATCAGCAATTTGGAGTTAATCATTTCAAAAGGGAGTAAGTTGAACACATTAAATTAACACAGTAAACTAGAGTGGCTTCTTTCCATTCCATTCCACCCTACCCCCATACTAGTACTCCTTTTCAAAAGAGGAGAAAAAATAAATTAAAAAAAAAAAAACACATTATTTCAGAGTAGTAAATGGCCCGAACATTAGTAGATTTACATTAAATTTTGAAATATGTCTCTTGAACCCTTAAATGAAAACATAAATAGCTAGGTAAAAGGAAAAACAAATACAGCAATATGTGCCAAGGAAAGCATAGTAAAATAAACAAGTAGCCCAGGTAATGGAAGCTTAAGAAATACTATCGTTATGTGATAACGAAGAAATCAAATGTTGCTTTAGTGTTACTTATATCTCGATTTTTGTCTGTGTTTCAACAGAAGGCAGGGACATAATTTAATAGGCTATCATCAAGCTATCATTCACCAACAGTTCCTCAAACTTTCCCTCATGACTACCATTATACCTCCAACTCTAACACATGCTTTCACATAACATAATTATTCTCCAATAGATTACTAATGGATGTTCTTTCCTTTTTTAAAATGTACCTAAAAAATATGGCTAATTTTTCCTCTTTTGCCAGGAACTCTTAGGATACACATGCCATTCAACAGTGCCAAATGAATCAGTTAAAGAGAAAATATTCTTAATCAAGGCTAAGTAGACAAAGGCAAAACTAAACAAAATCATTTGTCAAAGAAAAAGCCTGTTCCTTCTTCTGTGCAGCAATGGGAAGGGGAAGAGAACAGGAAAGAATGGATTCTACATCTTGCGGCTTGTAAGCCAGCAGCACATAAATAAATAACATGGTAAATATCTAAATTTTACTAAAAATTGCTAGCAAGGAAGGGCCTTTGTGATCTCTTTTGTAGGACTTTTACCCTATCAGAAGTGGGATAAAGGAGGATAGCAAGAGAGAGGAGAGGAGGGAGAGGAAGTTAAGGAAGAGAAGCTAAAGATCTGTGACATCAGTCATTCTTTAAAACAATTTTTTAAGATCTTGCTAAAATCTCAACATCTGCCTACCTACCACTTTGCAACAGAGAAATAAACAAAAGTGCATTACCTCAGCAGAAGAACATTTTTACTTATCTGAAAGGATAACTTTATGGATACATGATCCCTGTATCTTGTAACTTTAGGAAAATCTCTATAAGATACTATCTGATACTAAAGTGGGTTCCCAAGGTCTTACAATGCCTTTGCCAAAAATTAACAAATTGTAAAATCACTTGCTTTTTCACTCTAGCCAAAACAGAAAAATAAAGCCATATGCCTCATTTTTTTAAGAGAAGTAAATTTAGATTTCAATTTTAAAATAGATTTTGACATAAACAGCTTTAAAATAACAAGAGCATCTTACATTTGGGTCTCTTCCCAATTAATTATTTCCTGGCATTATGCTAGAAATTCCTTGGCTCCACCTTATACCAGCACTCCCAAGTGCTAATTAGGAGACTATACATTATTAACCAGAGAGTGATTGTGCTTAAAACATGCATGTTCCATATGTATCCTATTATTAATGTAATTTCTTTTGCTCCTCAAAGCTTTCTTTAGAAAAGAGAGGCCCTATTTAAACAAGGAGATTGGCAGCTATTGAGGGAATTCTTGCTTAAGTGCAATTAATAGGTAGGGGCCAAGATGACACAGAATCCTTGTCTTTGAAACATCGTTTATATGAATCAATTTAATCTCACTGGAATAGACAATGGAGGGAAAAGTTAATAGCTGCAGATGTTATTCATTTTAATAGAACCAGGGGACTCTCAAAGAGAATGGCCAACTCCAATATGAACTAAATCACTACGAAGAAACTAGAAATGTTAAGGAGTACAAGCCTGAGACATGCCTTTTTCCAGTGCCATCTCTTCCAAAGGGTCACAGGGTAGATGGGGAAAGAAACATATATAAACAAGGTAGACCTAATGATTTCCTAATTATGAACGAGATATTATCTTCTCATTAATTGGCAAGCTAATTGACCAAAATCTCAATTTCATAAATCAAGCCCAGTAACCTGGACTTGGGTATCTGCACTCCATAGAATTCTCCTCACACTCATGCATCCGCTATCCAGTCACAAAGTTGTCAGTTTTGCTTGATTTGTTTGAATACGGTACTAGACAACAGCTGTTGGAAAGAGTACATTAGAACAGCTGCTATGACAGTTACAAGGGGCTTGGCAGTTTAATTGGGTTAAATGTGACACTGTGCATTTTTCTAAACTTAGAAATATCCAGAAAACTAAAGAAATTTCTAATGGGTCTGAATAATGTTTACTTATTGGCACCACCAACTGGTTAACCTCTGTTTGAGTTATATCTTTGGTTTCATAATATCATTGCCACCAGGCTGTACGAGGTATTAAAAAAAAAAACAACAGTAGGAGCAGTTAGATGCACAAGAAAAGAGGCATTAAGGAGGAGAGGAAATGGTAAGGAAGTCACATCAATAATCTCTTTCAAAGGCTGGCTGGTAGCCAAAGAGGATCCCACAGTGTCTCAGGATTTACTTCCAAAGGAAACGTATTCAGAGGCCCCGAGCCTGGTGCCAACTGCAAACAAAACCATTCATTACAGTCACAGCCCCCTAGAGAAGGGGAGAATGGCTTACTCTCAGCATCTGCGCGGAGGAAGAAAGCGAGAAGCAGCAGCAGCGGCCTGGCTCCGTGCACCATCCTCCAGCTTGGCAGCAGCATGCTGGGGCAGCTTGGAATCACTGCCTCTGAAGCCGCAGCAAGTCAGTCGGGTCTGATATTTCAGCTGGAACACTTTCAGAGCCTGCAAGGGGAGAGGAAGAGAAAGGAAGGGGGAGAAAACGTAAAGACATTTTAGATTTCTCTCTCTATTCCTCCTGTTTCATCACAACCACCTTAAGAGACACAAACCATGATAAATACACAATAAATTGTAACCATCATGCCTCTGTACTAGGAAGGAAACAACCTGGCTGGTAAAACATGGGAGCCCTAGGTTATCTTGTTCCCATTTTCAGGCTATCCTAAAGTGCACCACCTTGTGTTTCATTCTCTCCTTGGGCCACCTTTTAGGCAACACACTATGGAGAAGGAATTGTCACTCTGATGAAACATTATGAGAATACAACAGTGGAAGAAAGCACACCAATTTTGTAAGAGAGATTTAAGAGTCGTTCTATCATGACAGATAAAAGCCTCTTATTGGCAGAACAATGGAAGCTGCTTTCTTGGCACAGGTCAAATGAGGGGCCTAATTCAATTTCTCCAGCTAAACAGTAGAGGTTAGAATTTTTTACACTAGTACATTTGGCTTCTCCCCAGTAGTCACATCAACATTCAAATCTAGTTTGGCTTCAATAAGTCAAAACAATAGTTAGCACAGACCTTTATGATTTAACAGGATTTCTATGTGCCTCCCGGGCAAGGGCTTAGTTTCCTCAACCTTCTAGGTAAAATCAATGAGCTACAAACTATTTTCAGAAGCCTACTGCGTGTAAGGTATCAGAAAGTGCCACAAAGCACAATATGTTGCAAGTTATAAGGATGGGTTAGATCCTGTCCTTGAGGAGTTTACAATTTAGTAGGGAAAATAAGACAGCGACAACAGATAAATAGTGCAAGTTACCGTAAAAGTTAGGATCAGGAATGGCACCATGGAAAAAGCAGTGCCTCAGCCTGGACCATGAATGTCTAAAGCAGGAATTTAATGACATGAGGGAAAGGCTTTCCAACCATTCTGTGCAAGGCCATGGCAGTGAAGGTACCTTGGAAAAGGTGCGTTGCCTCATTGGGCTGGAGGAGGGCTTCCCAGGTGTCAGCATGCATCGGAATCACTTGGAGGTCTTGTTAAAACATAGGTGGACACCACCCCCAGAGTGTGCAGTTTGGTGGGTCTGAGGTAGGGTCCAAAATTTTGCTTTCTAACATGTTCCTGAGTGATGCTGATGCTGCTGATCCAGGAACTATACTTTGAGTTGGAGTAATGGCTGCATTAAGAAACCAGAAAATGATGGGCAAAAAAAAAAAAAAAGAAAAATGATTCAGGCTTTTAAAAAAAGAGGTAATGGACAGCCTTGAATGTCAATCTAAGTCAACCAGCTTTTATTCAACAAACCACAAAAAGGCTATTTAATGTTTTGGAGCAGAGGAACAACATGGAACCAGCTTTTGGGAAGATTAACAGGCAGCTGAAAGTGGAATGATTTAGAGAATGCTATTAGGCCATAGCAAGAGTCCCAGGTGAGAAGTAATACAGGCCATGAAAGAGTGATGGTGGTCCTGGTGGGAATGGACATGACGGGAAGCAATGACTGATTGGCTCCAAGCAATAATTTGAAGCATGACTTTTCAAGTGATAAATAATTATTCCTTTAGAACCTTCAATAAATCTAACACAGCATCTTATACAGAGTAGGCTCTTAATAAAAATAAAAAAAATACAGAGTACACCAAATACTATTGCTGCCGTATCATTGAGAATGACTATCAAAATTCATTGGGAAAATGAAACAGTATTCCTTTAATTTTTGTATATTGGGCTATTTTAAACACATACAAAATCCTTGACAGGAAATACTAGAGATAGCCAGAAATAGCCTAATCCATTAAAATAACATGTACTTTAAAAAGAATTGTAATGCAGATACTATAGTGTGTCTTTTCTGAAACTGATCCTGAGCATGAAAATAAAAATTTTAAAAGATATTATCTTTTTCATTACTATGCATGAGTGGTTTGCATACAGGAAAGATAAAAGGAAGAGTGAAAATCATTCTAATTACCATCCACTAGATAGCTTTTTTTTTTTTGTCTTTTTAACAGATTTCTGGGTGGCACGAAGAAGAAGCTTGAACGCTGAAACAACACATCTACTTGAAACCAAAAACCAGCCAGCTGTTCTGAATCAGCTATTGTTATCAATCTCATCTGGAAAACAACTTATCAAGCAGCCCACAGCTATCAAATGTTAAAAATCTCAAAACTCCCTGTGAAAAGTGCTAAAGGAATCAGCTCTTTCCCCCCACTCATACCCACTTCATCGCTCCCATCCTCATGCCAGTGTTTCAAATGACAGCAAAGTCCAGGAGACATCAGTCCTGTCGGACTCAATTTGTGTCTGTGCAAGCGTATCAGAGCCAACTGCTACAGAATAAGTCTGTGCAATCACAGAGATGGAGACCTAGGAAATGCTCTCAGGAAAAGGATGATTTGGATTTTCCTCCTACTAAACCAAATTCTTCTGAATGAACCTACAAATGTTACCTTTGGATTTGGAAGAGTGATAGGATCTAGCACTCAGAAATGTATGCAGATATGAATATACATGTTTATACTTAAATGAACTATGTCCTTAGTTAAGATACAATAAAAGGAGATGGGAAAAGTGTGAAGATAAAACCTATTCTAGATGTTCACCCAATCTTCACTCCATATCTTCTTTATTATAAGGAAGTTCTGCCAAAAGGAAAATGCTGATTGGCATCAGTAACATGGACTTCAAATTTCAGAGAAAATATGGGAAATGGATTGTTAAGGAAACATTTAAAGTACAAATAATATGAGAATGAATGACTATTACAAGTTGTTTCTATTAGCTTATGGTAAGGATTGTCAAGCTCTCAACAATGAAATGAGCAAGGAAAAGGTGTCGTAGATATTAAAGGTATCACATCTCAGCTTCAATCACAATTATCTCTGCCTATGTCCAACAGCTCTCAGAAGAGGCGAACTCTTAGATTCTTACATACTTTACTCTTTCTCTATTTCATCAATAGGACACACAGATAAAACTGAACTATTTATGAGTCAAAAATTAAAATACAACAATTCTGGCTTCCCATTTCTCATAGCACAAAAGCCTTGGAAACAAAAGTTTTGTTGATTTCTAGTTAACTTAATATTTAATTTTGTATTTATGCACACATATGGTTGGAAAAGCTGGCAGTTCAGTACAATTTCACATGGAACAATAAAGAGTGCACTTCACTAAAAACCTTAACTAATCACTGTTTTAAGTGATCATACAAATGGACACTTATCCAACCCTCTTTCTCTTCCATTCAATAGTCTAACAGTCTTCTGTGTTAACTATATACACATTTAAACCAAGATGGATGCTGAGGATTTTTTTCTTTTCATCTTTCTGTACTGTTGATATGTGTTTGTGCAGTCTGGGTTAAAAGAAGAAGAAAAGAAAGAAAGCAAAACAGGCCCTTTATTCTTTTTAAAAGATCAAGAGAGAATCTCTGAGAAATGACTGAATGTAGATTTTCAGTACAAAACATACAAAGTGAGTCTGGAACATATTGTCATACCAGGAAGCAAGGAAGCTTTCAGGGACTACTAGGTTATAGCTAAAAATAGGGCCAAGGGAAAGAGGCTCCTATCATTCAAATGTGGGTAAACCTCAGTGGCAAAAAGAAAACAGCTTCCATGAATTGAAACATACTATATTAAAATTCATGAGTTCTTAATTTTTAAAATAATTTTTAAAAATTTCATTGGTCAATTTATAAGGGAGCTAGGAAACCAAATCATTATCCTGAAAACAGGGAGAGAAAGGGAAAGAACTGAGCATTAAAGAAATGGAAGTTCTTTATAAAAACTTTAAAAATAAAACTACTAATGTCCCTATAGAACACCAGATATTATTAAGTTTATCTCTAAAGTTCTCTTTTTTCTGTCTTACAACAAACTCTTACATTCAGTTCTAGACATTTGAGAAGCAATACATCTAACGATATTAAACCTGAGCATAAATCCATATAGATATTCATTATATTGTGAAACTGGTATATGGAGAAGGAAGCTTCCAAATGCTGTAACTTCTTTTAACCAGCCTCCCAAACCAACCAGGCCCCCATAAATCCACAGAACAGGTTTCCAATTATTTAAGAGAAGAAGCCATTTGTACAAAAGATGTGTTACCAGGAAGTTCCAAATTGTAAAACAGACCAAAGCTCCGGCTGAAACTAGGGGGCCTGGAGCCTATAGGAAGACTGATGGAAGCCTGCGGGAGGTGGCACTCTATGAATCCCCTGTGCCCTCAGCATAGAGTTACATCACATGGGCATGAAAAGAGAGAAAAGAAAAATAAACCTTCTATATTTCACTTATACATGTCAGTATTTCAACAGAAGAGAGCCCCCTAAATAGTCTACCATGGTATAGGAGTCTTCTAGCACTGTCCAAGAGAAATTTCTGCAATGATGGACATGCACTTTGTCTTCACTGTCCAACAACAGTAGCCACTAGCTCTGTCCAGTAACTGAGTACATTAAATACAGCTAATGCAGCTGAAGAAGAATATGTGTATTTTATTTGATTTTAACAGATTTAACTTCAAACACCCAATGTGGCTAGTGGCTACCAACACTCACAGCACAGTGTTTCAACAGCACTGGTCAACACAGCTGTAACCAAAGTCAATGTTTTCTGGGTTGCAGAACAAAACAACGAGGGTGGAATTCTCAATCCTTCTGGTCCTTGGCTTCCTAATAATCAGTCTCCAGAGATTCGCTATATTATGTGAGGAAGTCCAATTAATATTTAGGTCACTCACTTCCCCATCCCTACTCTTATCCTGCCAAATATATAGATATACAGATATACATAAACTAGTTCATAGAATGCTAAGTGGGAATCAATAAGAGGCTAAGTGTATCAGTGGAAAATGTCCAAATGGAAATATTGCTATTAGAAGGAAAAATGTGTGAAATTTGGACTTTCATATCATAGCTAGAAGGGTTGCTTTTCTCACTACTGAAAACCTATTTGGCATATAATAGAAATGCACCCTTCTGGCAGCAAAGACATGACACATTCATAGACAAGAAAGGCAAGTGTACTTCTAAACACCCATGTGAAATGATTTATAGAGTTTTTATGAAATGGCCATATCCAATTAATCCATATTGGTGAGGGATATTGAACATACATTTTAAAATATTAATACATACAGCAATAAATGCTTCAATGTCAACTACAGAAAACATTGCTCAGTAAAGGAAGGGCAATAGAAGACAGTTATTAAATTAAACACTGAAAGGTAACTGCATGTCCAATACATTTCTGGATATAATACCCACACCCAAAGAATAGAAGGAATTATTTTTATGAGAAAAACTCGAAACTCCTTAAAATTATACTTTCACATAATAGCACACCATATAAAAAGCTCTCAATTTTTCTCTGTTTTGCTCTAAACATGTTTTCTTGACAGTAAATTGGGAAAAAAATGAAGGGAGAGCTTTTGAGTTCTTACATAAAATACAAAGTAATAATTCAATCATCTTATTTTGGGTTGAGGTTATAGCTTAATAAGAAGATATCAAGTGACTATTAGTGAGCATGAAGCAGTTATTTGGAGAAATCAACTGAATTATAAGACTGTCTGAAGAGTAAAACAGTTTCTATCAACATGGCTACCTTAAAAAACCTTTTTATATGTTTAGTTCAAATATCTAGAAAGAAAAACCAATAGCTTTTTAGTTTGAATTTCAGATAGTATGATTCATTTTCCAAATAACTATCGATAGCATCTCTGTATCTAAAGGATTTCAAATCATTTTACATTTGAGGCAAACATAAAAGTTAGTTTCAGAAAGAGCAAAATAACATTAGTAACTTTGATAATTCCTTTCTCTTTCAGGAGGTAAAAATGAGTTATACAATGAAAAATGAACAGATAGGGAGGGTAAAAAGACCCTCATCACCCTGCCTACCTATTTTTCCCATATAAACGAAACTATAATTCTGATTTGAAAAGGATAGCTTTAGAAAACAGCATCTAATTTCTTTATGATTGCTATATATGATAAAGTCTATCTAGTCTTATGTGACATTAGTTGAATTCAGCAATAGAAAAGTTAAAATACAAATCTATCTAGCATGCTGGGACCATGTTATTTGTTCCATTTTTCCAAAAAGACACTCTTAAAGAAAAATCAGTAGACTGAGAAAAATCAGTATGGATACATACACAACCCGGCCATTTCCCATCCAAATGAAAGAACACAGATTCTATTATTTTTGTTAGGGGACATTTCTAAAGTAATGTGAAACCATCATTCCACACTCAGTATATACTAACTGACTTTCTTTTTCATTATCTTATAAATTAAAAGAGGGCTTTTTTTTCATGCATGCAAAATATTTTCTATTTAAAACACATGTAGATTTTTAAAATACAGTATAGATAATAAAGTTTTAATTATTATGTCTATTTTGTTTTATTTCCATCAATTCTTCATTATTACTTCCACTTCATTCAGAGTGGAAATGAAGTCTTGCATTACATGGTATATTTTACTTATTTACTATGAAATGCAATTTCTTTGCATTCACTTTATCTGCTGTCCTTAACCTAGCATTGATTTTTTTCCCCTTTACCATTATTTTAAAACAAAATGAAGGGCTTTTTAATTGTTTTTACATATTTCATTGCCAGAGCTCACAAAAACCTATTTTGCCTAGTCACAGATGGTATATCTAGAGCTGCGCCTTCAGAGTGATCAAACTTGTAAACCAGTGGTTCTCAAACAAGGGGAAATATCTGGAGAGACTTTTTCGTTTTCACAATGGAAGGAGTATGCTACTGGCAGTGTGCTAATCGTACAATGCTTAGGAAGTCCTCCACAACAAAGAATTACCCAACCCAAAATGTCAACAGTACCCAGGTTGAGAAGGAAAATTTTCAAATTAAAAAAAATAGCAATATTTTCAATGCCTATTTCTAGTAAATTGTCTTTTAAGTCTACCAATTATAGATGTTTCTAGTGCAGTTTTAATATATAACTCAAAACAGAATTGAATTTCTGGGCATGGAAGTCAATACACTGTGGATGACACCCAAATTTCCCTTTTTGTCCTAATCTAGTACCAAAATTGGCTTGTCTTATGGGAAATCCAGTTCACAGACTTAGGCAACATAAATATTGTTACCAATTAAATGAATGACTGTTAAATGGAGCAGACATTGCACTGATGTCTGTCAGTGAACAGACATGGTTCCCATCTCTTGTGATGGGAGCTTAGCTCTTCTCCAAGGGACCACAGACTCAGGAAAGGAATATTGAGTTCAAAGGAATGTTCTTTCAAATAACTCCCCACAACAGAGACAGAAAGTGGAATGGAAAGAGGCCACTGTGAATGGCTAGGGTTACTTGGAATTAAAGAATATTCTCTCTTAATTTTTCCAATTTTGCCTTCATTACTAAGACATTATCTCCCTCAAAATCTGTTTACCCCTCAAATAGTAGGGGAATTGGGTTTTGTGTGCAGAACCTAAATGAATGGTTACTAAACCAAATAGAAACACAATCTAAACAAATGTAAATGGGGAAAATATCGAAGATAATAAAAATAATCTCCTCTTCTCTTACTCTGCACATTTATTTTATTCAATTATACTGTACTTTTTACTTTTAGTACCTTTTCACATCTACTCCTCTCCTTGATGGGAACCTAGATGGTCAAAAATCAGAAGAAAGTTACGAATCATCTTGGGCACTCCCCTCATTTAACAATGAAAGAAGGAAACCAGTTGGTTTGTCTCAGAAGAGGGGTTCAGAATCCAGGCCAATTTTCTTTTTGCTATAGTATTCTGCTTCTATCATTTCTGACTTACTTAAACAGAGAGAACTAGCTTAGATGAAGCCAGGATTGATTCTGAAATAAACAATACAAAGAAAAGCTCTCCCCTTTTGTTGGCTAAAGGACAATATAAGGGTTGGTACAAATGAAGGAGGAAGGAAACCTTAAGGGTGGGATGCAGGAGGAAGGATGAAAGGATATCACTGGATAAAAGTATTTGAGAGTCACTATCCTAGACAAATAAATAATTCATGAATGAAAGTTTATCCCACGAGTCAAAAATTCTCCAAAGGGTCAATCCTTAACTCAATATCCTTTATTATGTACTTGTGTATCTTTGAGTCAAAGAATTTGTAAGTGTTCTTAGAAGTAGAAATTATTAACCAAAAATAGATTTCTAAAGTTCTCACGTTAGTAAGTGAGCTAACAACATGCAGGCACATGTTTACACTACCTGAAGGCATATTGATTTTGTATCCCATCAATTTCTTTTTTATGGAGGGTGTTTTTCTTTTTGTTTACATTTTAGCAAGGTTATTTGTTGACTTATTGAGAGGAGGCAGGAATGTATTAGATGGTGAATTCACAGAATCATACAGTAGAGTTATCCAGGTGGAAATATGCCAGCCCAAGTGCACTTTATTATAACATTGCTGAAGGCAACACGGCCATATTGAAAGAAGAAATGAAGACACACAATGGTTATTTTTCAAAAGCAGTTGGCATTATAAAGTGATTTGATAATAAAGTACGAAAATTTCCTGCAGCAATAAAAGTACTATGCATTTTCCATACCAAGATGTGTCAGGCTCGCAATGAAAAAAAATATTTTTCTCCTAGTCACTCTTTTAGAAAATATATTCTAGACCTCAAGAAAAAGGCTTTATAAAATACTGTCATTTCATTTTACATCTATAAAATGCTCAAAATACAAAGTGCAGATTAAAAAAAAAAAAGGAGTTAGAAGTCTTTAAAAACATACTAGCAAACTAGATGGAATAACTGTCTAAATACCAAACTTAATAGATACCAATTGTAACCTCAAATGAATAGCCCATACCACAAACAAAAGGAAATGCCAAACAAAAACAACAACCAAAGGGCTCTGCTGGGTTTAGGCATTACAAGGGCCTTTTGAAATATATATATTTTACATTCCAATGCAGAGGGGTAGCCAGGTACTAAGGAGTAGAAACAAACCTGGGGAGAGAGCATGGAAAGGGGCTGGCAGGCAGATGTGGAGGGAGAGTGCTTGGGAAAGGAGTGATGCCTAATCTATAATTTGATGTGCAATCAAGCTCCAAATTAAAATGCCATCTTTTCAGGAATTTCTCTGCCTTTCATGTTCTGCCCACTGTTGTTTCCATCACTAACTGAACTAACTGCCCCTTTCCTTTCTTATGTTTCCTTTTTTTTTTTTACATCATTTATGATGTGCTATATTGTCTTCCAAAATTTTTTGAAAAGCCCCACTTGAAGAAAATACACTCACTTCTTTCCATAGCAATTGTCACTAGGGGCTAAACTCTTTATTGCACAAATCAACATTTTCAAAAGCAGCACCTGAGTAAAAAGTAAACAGAAATAGAAGTTCTACAATTGGCTACTGCATCACACAAATCATCTGGGGTCCACTGTCCTGGATATTCTGCAGTTTGGACTTTATCTCACATATATTTTATGTTACAACAGACAAAAATGAGAGCTGTTACTGATATGTCCACCAGTCCCCTCTGAATTCAAACATTTGCTGTAACAACAAACCTTCAAAGTCTCTTTGTGACAGTTGATATCAACGTGATGTAGCAAAGAGGAGCAAAGGCGTTACTGTTTTTAAGATTTTTCATATAATGTCCTAATCTTATCATTGTAGACTAGCTATGCTAATCCAGAATAACTCCGTAGATCAATTTTCTTTCTGGTTTAAAGGTAAATTCATTCATCCTTTTCTTCCACAAATATTCTTGAAATACCTGCCATGTGCCAGACGTGATAGATATAAGAAACATGTAACAATGTATATGATAACAAGAAACAAGGGCCCAATACATTCCAGTGTAAAGAGACAGAAAAATACAAGCAATAAAAACACAAATTAGTTGCAACTCCTACTCTCTGGTTCGTTGGACTTACCCAGGCCAGCTAACAGGGAGGTAGAGATGGTCACACCAGGGAATCAAGAGTGCCTACAACTGTAAGCGGAAGAACTGCATCCATCATCCATGTGGAATCTAAGCCCTCTCTTGCTCTAGAGGTGGGGTGGACATCACCATCACAGGGTCCACAGAATGAAGGAATAAAATATGGATTAGAGTGGACTTACTGATATTCTACTATATCAGTAACTAGGGACTAGTAACAGAAGAAATTGTAGCACTGAGGTGGAGAAAGTGGCCACAGTAGTTGCTGAGGGCAGGAAGAGGGAAGAAGAGATGTGATGTGTGGGCATTTTTGGGACTTTTGAGTTGTCTTAAATGATATTGCAGGGTCAGATGCTGGACTTTATATATCCTGCCACAGCCCACTGAATGTACTGGAAGAGAGTATGAACTACAATGTAAACTATTATCCATATGGTGCAGTAGTGCTCCAAAATATGTTCACTGAGTACGATGAGTGTGCCACAATGATGGGGGAAATTGTTGGTGTGGGAGGAGTGGGGTGGGGAGATGGGAGTTATATAGGAACCTCTTATGTTTTTTAATGTAACATTTTTTGAGATGTATATATCTTCAAAAAATGCAATTTATAGAAATGATGGGGATGGGGGGTGGGGAGTGGGTTAGATGGGAACACCTTTTTTTTTTTTTGATGTAATATTCTCTGTGATTGTGATCTATTAACTTTAATTTTTTAAAAGTGTTTAAAAAAAACAAAACAAAACAAAAAAACATGTTACCTGATAATCATGTTAAAAACAATAAAACAAGGTGTTGGGATAAGAATAGCTGGTCTATGACAAAAAAAAGGGGACTCTTTAGCTAGATGGAAAGGTAGGATGCAGATGAGGATCTAACTGATGAGACAATGTGGAAAAGAGCTTTCCATGCCAAGGCATGGGCCGGACAGGGCAGAGACGGGGAGAGGCGGTGAGCCTGGTGTGGCTGAAGCCCCATGAGCTAGGTGGAGAATGTTGTGAGGTAGGCTGGGAAAAGAGGCTGGGCCCAAATCGTACAGGGCCTGAAGGTCACAGGGAGGACACTGGATTCATTTTAAATGCAATGGGAAGACACTGGAGGGTTTTAGATTATGGAATGACAAGGTCTGATATAAACTTAGATGAATTTTTTAGTGGCTGTCTACCAGTGGTTTTAAAATGCATTCCTTCTCCTCTTCCCAGTATGCCCCCAAGTCTATGTAGAGTCTTCCAATTCATTTACTTAACTTAGCTATTATACTTTATTGTGAAGTCTTCTGACCCATTATGAAAGTCTTCCCAGTTTTACTATTCAGTGCTCCCAAGCAGTTTCCCACTCCCAATTCTGTTTAAAGGCATCAGAAACAATGTGTTGCTTTCTAATGTGCTGAGCTGCTCTTCTTTCTTTTACATAGGGACATGCCTTAAGAAAATCGAACAAATTTATCTTCTTCCTACTGCTCTCCTATAAAGAAATCTAACCTCTTTAGAATTTTTACTTGAAAAGTAAAGTACCTAATGTTAGTTCTCATTTGGGTTCCTGAAGACTAAAAAAATCTACTCTTATGTACAAAGAAATGGTGGGCATACCTGGTTCTCTGTGGTCGGTCACACTTCTAAATCTCCGATTTCAGAAAGGCTTTCTACACGTACTTATCAAAAAAAAAAAGTTTCTGAAGTTTGGCACATCAAAGGCTTTTTTGGTTTATTCTTTTATACCTTGTAATGTTAGCAGTAATATTAATACTCAATAATAAACTAGAATTCAGACTATTAGAAAACACGGTCTTTCTAATAATTCAAAAATCTTTTCTTTCTGGGATTTAGATGCTTGGTCCTGCTGTAAGTCAACTGGTGGCTAGCTTCCCAAATTTTCCCAAGTTTTCCAGTCTCAGTTACCTTTTACATTTAATCCCTTAGTTTTCACTATAGGATTTCATCATTATTGAAGCAAGGCTTTTAACATTTCAATAAAAGTTGGTTAATTCTGTACTATTTCTTATTAGTTACCTAGACTTGTGACTACCAGTATTTAACCTTCTATCCTATAAATACATTATGCAACACAAGTTTGTTGGATGGAGGGTGTAGGAGGTGGCAAAAATAAGCTGCCTTATTTTGTAGCTCAAGAGGAGTCTATTCCCCCTTTTGCTGACCTTGCCACCTGCCTTGACCAATAGAACAGATCGGAATCAATAGTGTGAGTTCTGAGCCTGAGTCTCAAGAAGTCCAAGAAAATTCAGCGAGAATTTTTGCATACTTCCTTCCACTTGCTGATATAGGGATGCCTGCCACTGCTACCAAATGAACAGGCCCAGGAAAGCCTGGTTAAGGATGAAAGTTCATGTGCAGCACAGACAAGCTTCCAAGCTGAGCCACCTTGGACCAGCCGTTCTCCAGAAGACATGATAGCCAACCAAAGATTGACAATCAGATTCAGTCAAGATCAGCCAAGCCGGACCCAGATTAGCAAGTGAATCCATCAAGAATGACCCATCTGAGCCCAGAAAACTAATGACATAAAGGGGTTTAATATTTATGTAATTCAATATAAATCAAAGATAAAAACATATTTTCTCCACTAATTTTACCCTACTTTAAATACTCAGCTAGGCAAGTTGAATTCTTATGGCTAACAACTAAATTAATCTGTTCTTCTTCAACCAATAAAGTCATTTTCAATAACTTTCAGAACTTCTAAAGAGGATACAACATTCTGTAATTTTGAAAAATCAGTAAGTTGGAACATATTTTGCCTCTTTGTCCCCTTCATCATATTAGAAATACTCTTTCCCAAAATGGAAAGAGAACAGAAAAAGCACAGAAGAATATTTAAGGAAATAATGACTGGAAACTTCCTAACCCTTATGAAAAATGTGAATATCAATATCCAACAAGGACAACACACCCCAAACGGGATACACCTGAACAGATGGACTCAAAGATACCTACTATTCTGACTGACAAATACCATAGACAGAGAGGATCCTGAAAGAAGGAAAAGAAAAGCAATGTATCACATACAAGGGAAATTCAGCAAGACTAAGTACCAATCTGTCAACAGAAACCATAGGGGAGAGAAGAAAGGGGTATGATGTATTTAAGGTATTGAAAGAAAAACTGCCAGCCAAGAATTCTGTATCCAGCAAAAGTGTCCTTCTAAAATGAGGGTGACTCTAAAGGTTTCACAAACAAACTTAGAGAGTTTGTTTCGAAAAGTCATGATTTACAAGGGATAATAGAGTGTTACACTCTGAAAGAAACAAGGGATAATAGAGTGTTACACACTGAAAGAAATAACAAGGATGAGAGACTTTGAGAAAAGTGTAGAAATGAAAATTATTAGTAAGGGTAACTTAAAGGATAAAAAGTCAAACAATAGTGAGCTATGACAACAAAAGCCAAAGGATAAAATGGACAAAGAAAGGTCTTCACAGTAATAATCTTGAATGTTAAAGGCTTGAACTATCCAATCAAAAGATATAGACTGGGAAGCGGATGTGACTCAAGCAACTGAGCTCCCACCTACCACATGGGAGGTCCTGGGTTGATTCCCAATGCTCCTGGAGAAGATGAGAGAACACACAGTGAATGGACACAGAGAGCAGAGAGCGAGCACAAAGTATGACTTTATTTATAAATAAATAAAATAAATCATTAAAAAAAGACACAGACTGAAAGAATGGATAAAAAAATATGAGCCATCTATATGCTCTCTACAAGAGACACATATAAGAAAACAACCATGTTGAAAGGGAAAGGTTGGAAAAAGATATTCCAGACAAACAGTGAAAAAAAAAGATCTGGGGAAGCGAAGTGGCTCAACTGATAGAGCATCCGTCTACCATATGGAGGGTCCAGGATTCAATCCCCAGAGCCTCCTGACCGGTGTGGTAAGCTGGCCCATGCACAGTACTGCCATGCACAAGGAATGCCCTGCCACACAGGGGCGCCCCTGTGTAGGGGAGCCCCATATGCAAGGTGTGCACTCTGCAAGGAGAGCTGCCCACGTGAAAAAGTACAGCCCACCCAGGAGTGATGCTGCACACATGGAGAGCTGATGCAGCAAGATAATGCAACAAAAAAGAGATGCAGTTTCCCAGTGCTGCTGGATAAAGGAAGCAGACACAGAAGAACACACAGCAAATGGAGATAGAGCAGACAACAGGGGGAAGGGAAGAGAAATAAAAAGAATAAATCTTTGAGAGAAAAAAAGATCTGAAGTAGCAATTATTCAATACTATTATCAGACAAAATAAATTTTAAATGCAAAACTGTTAAAAAGGATGAAGAAAGTCATTATATATTAATGAAAGGGGCAATTCATTCACCAAGAAGAAATAACTATAATAAATATTTATGCACTTAATCTGGGTATATCAAGATACATGAGGCACACAATGGCAAAACTGAATGGAAAAATAGATGTCTCTACAATAATAGTTGGAGATTTCAAATCGCCACACTCTCAGCATTGGATAGAACATCTGGACAGAAGATAAATAAGGAAACAGAGAACTTGAATAATATGACAAATGAACTACACCTAATAGACTTTTTGTTTCAATATACATTTTTTTTTTAAAGATACTTAGATTATATAGATGTTACACAAAAATATACGGGATTCTCATATGCCCTCCTCGCTATCTTTTCCCACATTAACAATATCCTTCTTTAATGTGTTTGTTACAATTGATGACCACATTTTGGAGCACTGCCACTAAGCATGGATTATAGTTTACACTGTAGTTTACACTCTCTCCCATATCATTTTATAAGTTAGGACAAGATATATAATGGCATCTATCTGTCATTGCAATGCCATTCAGGATAATTCCCAAGTCCCAAAAGTGCCCCCAAATTACACCTATTTTTCCCTCTTCCTCTGCTCAGAACTTCTAGTAGCCACTTTTTCAACATCGATGAAAAAAGTTCTTCCATTGCTAGAATCACAGTAAGTCTATAGTAGATTACCAGTAAGTCTACTCCAATTCATTGTTCATTCCCAATACTGAGGATTCTGGGATGGTGATGCCCTCTCCGCCTCTGAGAGGGGGCTTAAATCCCATGGGGCAGATGGATAGGACTACCTTGCTTGCAGTTGCAGACTCTCTCTGTTCCTTGAGATGGTTGTTATCCACTCTCATCTCCTTGTTACTTGTCCTGAATGAGTCCAGTGAACCAGAGTAGGTGCTGCAAATCTGTTGAGATTCAGGGTGCAGCTAGTGGTTGGACAGCTCAAAGATTTAAGTCTCTCGGACATAAATAGATGGGGCAGAAGAGCCATGTTTAGGGAAACCACAACAGAGTCCAGCTCTGTCACACGGGGGAGCATAAATTCCAAAGTAGATCCCACTGGCAGGATGCCAAACTTCTGAGCTGTATCCATCATTGTAATATCATGTAGAAAAATTGCATTAACCCCAAAATGCCCTTTGTTCCATCTATTATATTCCTCCCTTCATCTTCCCTCAAGACCCATGGTAACCACCAAGATTAACTCATTGAAGGACAAGATTCCTACGTTACTTGCAACAACATTGAGGGCTTGACATACTGGCTTGTCGGCCCCTATTAGGCACTACCTATGCTCTCAAGAAACTCCCACCCCTTTATTTGCAATCATAGCAGGACTCCCCAGGATGGGAGCCCAACACCTTCCTGCTCATTTTGTGAGTCTCCACCCACAGATATAATACACTATGACAAGATGGACGCTACACACGCCTTAGAAGCCTGCCCCAGGTGTGCCCTGTTCCACATGCTCCCCACATCCAACACCTTAAACTAGTAACCCTCCCCTGCCATATTTGCCAAAAGAACATTCCCAATCCTACAGTTTCAACCACATACCTGCAAATACCCAAAGTTCACCTGCTCCCTCTCTCAACTCTCCCCCCCATTCCATGGACAGTCCATCCCACACTCCCCACCCTACTCCCCTCACCGACCAGCACTGCCCAGCCCAATAGCATCACTGCAGCACTGTTATGCCGATCCACTGCACAACTACACCCTTCCTTAGGTGTAGATTTTCATAGATTATCATAGATTTTGCCCATAAGGGCATTGACTCACAACCTTCTTCTCCCTTTCTATTTCCTATAAACCTGTTTTCCAGACTCTAGCTCTGTGAGTCGGCTTGATTTACTTAATTCATATCAGTGAGGTCATGTAATATTTGTCCTTAGGTGCCAGGCTTGCTTCACTAAACATAAGGTCTTCAAAGTTCATCCATGTTATCCCATATGTTAATACTGCATTCCTTCTTAAAGCTAAGTAATATTCCATTGTATGTATATACCACAGTTTGTCTATTCATTAATCTGTTAATGAACATTTAGGTTGTTTCCAACTTTTGGCAATAGTGAATAATGCTGCTATGAACATTGGTGTGCATGTATCTGTTTTCAATTCTTCTGGGTATATACCCAGCAGTGGAATTGCTGGGTCATATAGCAGATCTATAGTTAGTTTTTTGAGGAACTGCCAAACTGTTCTCCACAATAGCTACATCATTCTATATTCCCACCAGCAGGGTATAAGTGTTCCCCTCCTCCACATCCTCTCAACATTTATAGTCCTCTGTTTTTTTAATAGCTTCCAGTCTAATGGGTGTAAGATGATATTTCATTGTGGTTTTCATTTGCATTTCCCTAACAGCTAGTGATGTTGAGCATTGTGTGGATGACACTCCAAAAGAGGAGGATAAACATTCTCTTCAAGACTTGCTCATGAATCCTCCAGGATAGACAACATGTTGGGTCATAAGGTAGGTCTCAATAAATGTAAAAAGAATGAAATTACACAAAATACTTTCTCTGATCATAATGCAATGAAACTGGAAATCAAGAATGGACAGAAAAAGAGGAAATTTACAAATATAAGGAGATAAAACAACATACTCCTAAATAATAAGTGAGATGAAGAAATTGCAAGAGAAATCAGTTAATATTTTGAGAAGAATGAAAATTAGAATGCAACTTATCAAAACCTATATAATACAACAAAGGCAGTGCTGAAAGGAAAATTTATAGTCCTCAATGCTTACATTAAAAAAGAAGAAAGAGGTAAAATCAAACACCTAACTGCATATCTAGAGCAACTAGAAAAAGGAAAGCACAGTAATCCCAAACCAAGCTAAAGGAGAGAAATAATAAAGATAAAAAATAAATGAAAATGAGAACAAAAACAAAATAAAACAATAGAAACAAAACCTAAAGTTGGTTCTTTGAGAAGATGAACAAAATCAACAAAGCTTTAGCTACACCGACAAAAGAAGAGAAAAGATGAAAACAAAATCAGAAATGAGAGGGGGGACATTACCACTGATTACACAGAAATAAGAGAGATCATATAAGGACACTATGAGCAACTGTATGCCAGAAAACTAGACAAGGTAGACAAAATGGACAAATTCCTAGAAACAGAATAACCTATACTGGCCCTAGAAGAAATGGAAGACCTCAACAAACCAAACACAAGTAAAGAGATTGAAAGTCATGAAAAACCTCCCAAAGATATAACATAGAAAGGTACAGCCACTGTGGAAGACTATTGGACAGTGCCTAAGGAAGTAGAATACAAACTTGCCATGGGACCTGGCAATACCATTGCTAGGTGTATATCCAGAAGAACTGAGAGCAGTGACTCAAAGAGACATCACACCAATGTTCACAGCAGCGTTATTCATGATGGCCAAATTTGGAAACCCAGGTGTCTATTAACTGATAATGGATAATTGTGGAGTATATACACAATTGCAAGAAGAAATGAAGTCATGAAACATGAAAACATGGATGAACCTGGAGGACATTACACTGAGTGAAGCAGACAAAAAAGGACAAATACTGTATGACTGCCCTATTATGAACTCACTATATTATATGAAATATAAATATGTGAAATATGAATATCGATATAATTGCATATACAACAATGTACAAATGTACATGTTATACAATGTACAAATGTACATGTTATACAATGTTATACAATGAACAAATGTACGTTAATACATGTTAATATCAGACAAAAAAAGTATACTAAGTGAAGGAGATCAGACACAGAGTACTACATATTTTATTATTCCATTTATATAAAATGTAAATATAAATCAATATATAAAGATGAAATGAGATTATTGGTTATATAGGTCTCAAGAAGGAATGCTAAGGGGTGTGCAGTCTTCCTTTTTAGAGTAATGAAATTGTTCTAAAATTTTTGAGATGATGAATGTACAAAATTATGATTATATTAAAAGCCAATGATTATACACTTTGGATAGAATAGCCAGAAATAGCAGCTATGTGCAGTGGGGGAAGCATAAAGAAACTGAGAGGTAAGGAATTTTCTTGTTTCTTTATAAGTAAGGTTTTTTATGTTTTTATTGAAATACTGAAAACGCTCTAATAATGATTGAAGTGATCAAGGCACAACTACGTGATTATACCAAATACACTCATTGTGCACTTCAGAAGAACTGTATGCTTCATGAATATGTATCAGTAAAATTGATTTGTTTAAAAAAAAAAAACTCCCAACGATGAAAAGTCCAGGACCAAATGGCTTCACAGGTAAGCTCTACTAATCATTCAAAGATGATCTAATACCAATCTTTCAAAGATGATCTAATACCAATCTTCCAAAGAACTGAACAGAAGGAACACTAGCAAACTCAATTTATGAAGCCAACATTACCCTAATACCAAAACAAGATAAAGAATTTCTCTAATGAATACAGATGCAAAAATACTTGCAAAAATACTTGCAAAAATACTTGCAAACTGAATCTAAAAGCACATTAAAAGAATTATACCTAAAGATCAAGTGGGTTTTATTCCAGATATGCAAGGGTGGCTCAACATAAAAATTAGTGTCATAAGCCACATTGATAAACTGAAGAAGAAAAATCACATGATCCTCTCAATTGACAAAGAAAAGGCATTTGACAAAATTCAGCATCCTTTTTTGATAAAAACTCCAAAAGAGGAATAGAAGCTTTCTCAACATGGTAACATACATACACGAAAAACCCACAGCTAGCACTGTATTCAATGGAAAAGAACTGAAAGTTTGCCCACTGAGATCAAGAAAAAGACAAGGATGCCACTGTCATCACTGTTACTCATTATCATGCTAGAAGTTCTAGCTAGATTAGGTAAGATAAAGAAATAAAAGGCACCCAAATAGGAAAGCAAGAAGTAAAACCTTCGTTATTCACTGATACAATCCTCTATCTAGAAAATCCCAAAAAATCTACAACAAAGCTTCTATTGTAGAACTAATGAACAAGTTCAGCAAAATTGCAGAGTAAAAGATTAATATGCAAAAATCAGTATGTTTCTATAACCTACAGATAAGCAGTCTGAGGAGGAAGTCAGAAAAAAAAATCCATTCATAATAGTAACTGAAACAATCAAATATTTAGGAATAAACTTAACCAAGGACATAAAGGGCCTGTATTCAGAAAGCTACAATACATTGCTAAAAGAAACTGAAGAAGACTTAAATAAATGGAAGGACATTCTGTGTTCAATGACTGGAAGACTAAATATTGTTAAGATGTCAATTCTACCCAAACTGATTTATAGATTGGATGCAATCCCAATAAAAATCACAACAGCCTTTTTTGCAGAAATGGAAAAGTGAATTATCAAATTTATTTGGGAGGGTAAGGGGCTCTGAACAGTCAAAATGTATTAATATTAAAAAAGAAAAACAAAGTTGGAGGACTCTCACTTCCTGAGTTTAAAGCACATTACTTAGCTACAGTGGTAAAAACAGCCGGGCTGTAGCAGTGTTCTCCAGGAGGCTGTATATGCTCTAAATCAAAGTCCACTCTATGGTGCTGTTCCTCCCATAGCCAGGATTTATGGGTGCACAAATCAAGGAGTGGAAATGGGAGTGGCACCACTCACGATTACCCCTAGAGATCCACAAGGAAAGTTTTGTTTCCTGTCCCTACAACCTTAAGCTCTGCTGGTCTACAGGTCTTAGTTCCAAAACAAAGAGTGCTTCCACCAGAGAAAACAACAATGATTTCCTTGAACTGGAAGGTAAAACTGCCACCTGGTCACTCTGGGCTCCTCCAGTTTCTGAACCAACAGGCAAAGAAGGGAATTACTGTACTGTTGGGGGTGACTGATCCTGATTATCAGGGGACAAGAGGACTGCACCTACACAATGGAGGTAAGAAGAGTTTGCCTGGAATACAGGAGTCCCCTAGGGCATCTCTTAAGTCTACCATGCCCTGTGATTAAAGTCAATAGAAAATTGCAATAACTCAATCTAGACAGGACTAACAACGGTCCAGAATCTTCAGGAATGAAAATTTGGGTCACTGTACCAGGCAAATGACCACAGCCAGCTGAGGTAGTTGTCAAGGGTAAGGGAACATGGACTGGGAAGTGGAAGAAGGTAGTGATAAATGCAAACTTCAACCATGTGACCAGTTACAGAAATAAGGACAGTAATGGTCATGAATATTTCTTCCTTGTTTTGTTATGAGTATGTTTGTATATGTACATAAAACAAATATCTTTATTTTCTTCCCTAACCTTTCCCTTTATCGTATGACATAAACTGTATTAGTTTCATATCATATATTTAAGGAAGTCAAATTTCAGAGTGACTATTACCCAAGGACTTGCACCTTACTCTGGAGTAATTTAGTGTCTTTCTAGTTGTATGCAGGACAGTTGAGTATTATTAGGTGCAAATTTATCTATTATTGTTTTTATTTAGAGACTAAATATGGTTTAAGGTAATGTGTATGCCTGCCAAGTTGATAAGGGGGGAACTGTGATGGTTAAGCTAACATGTCAATTCAGTGAGGTAATGGTACCCACTTGTTTGGTCAAACAAACAATAGGATAATTTCATGGACTTTAACCATCACTAAGTTGATTGCATAAATTGCTGGTTTTATCTACTATCAACTGAGATTGCCATCAGCAATGAGTGACATCTCATCCAACCAGTTGAAGGCCTTAAAAGGAGAAGTGATTTCAGCATTCAGAGAGAGAATTTCCATCTCCACTTCAAAAGGATAGCATCTCCTGGGGAACTCATCAAGAACCTTCATCAGATCCTCTGGTTTGCAGCTGCAACAGAGAATTTGGACTTGTACATTCCCAATTGCATAAAATCTCATAATATTTACAGATATCTCCTGTTGGTTCTGTGTGTTAAAGAGGAATGTCCCAAGGATCCAGGGGAAACACTGTAGTCCAAAGAATGGGGCAGTGACATGCAATAAGGAACCAGTGGTTTAGTTCAGCTTTAGCACAGACTTTCTGATTGATGTTGGCCACATCATTAGCCTTATTTGTCTCCATTTTCCCTAGATGCTCTATTTTATAAATCTTTATTATTTTCAACATCTCATATAATTTATTTATCATGTTTATTGTTTGTTGTCCCCATTCCCAGTAGACCATAAGTTCCATGTGGAGACGGAATTCATTTTTAATTTTGTTAAGTGTTCATGACTTGAGTGAAAGTACTTATATGAAAAATGTAGGGATAATCTTATTTTGCAAAATACATTTTAAAAAATACAGCAAATCTGTCTGCAGTTTCTTTCTATTCACAAGGTGATAGTGATGATGGTAGCAGTAGGTCTAACAGTTACACTGACTGTTTACTCTATAAAGGGAACAGTGCTAGGTTAGTGCAGGGTAGGTTTTACAAAGCCCTATTAAGAAATAACTGCCCAATCTCCAATTTCATGCCTTTTTTCAGGATATCACAGTTATGTATATGAACCAGAAAAGGAAATAAAAATCCTCAAATAACAACCTAATTTGAGAAGTATATTTTTTCTTTCATTTCTTTACACATTAATAGTAAGAAAAGAAATTATTTAATGATAAAGACAAAAGGTTAAGATGTTGTTCCACAGAATGGATAAATGAATATTTATTGAATGCTAACTCTGTTTCCCACATCATGCTAATTCATGTCAGAAACAAAAAGTTAGACAAGGGCCACACATTTAATGAATTTACTATATGTTTGGTGATGGAGAAATGTGAAAACTTAGCAAAGCATGAAAATATTTGTTAGCAATCAAATACGTGGTAGATAATAATAAACATACATGTTTAGAGGAGGAAAATACATCCTCAATATTTAGGAAAGATCTTGTGAAAGGGAGTATTTAACATCTTGAAGACTCTTGATTTGAGAGAAGTATAAGATATTTCAGTAATAAGCACAAGATTTAGAAATTGGTTATGTTCAAAGCATTTTCAGGAGTCAATAAATTGGCCATTGTTTATAAAGCAGAGTGCTGATATGACAAGGAATTTAAATGCCGGTAAGGGCAATTTGTGATAGGCCCTCAAGGTAGGTTTAGTTTATCCTGCAGGACAGTAAATCTCAAACTATCAGCAGGAAAATTAGGAGTAGAGTGAAGTTAATATCCCCCAAATTGTGCATATGAACCTCAAATGCCTTAAAGGAGAAAAGGTAGAACTATGCTGTTAGCAACGGGCTGTCTTTGGGATATTAGTGAACTAGATAATAATTAACCATAAAGCTGCATTCCAGGAAAGCTTATTTGAATCACACCACTAACATGATAATATAATTCCACTCTGTACTGTAAGGGGATTAGACATTTCTTATTTCCTTGGGATCAGTATCTATTTAAAACACATGACATCCATATTATAATTTGAAATCTTGATCCTACACAAGCAGAAGAGTAGTGGGCTGAACGGGTGTTGCAATCTTCACTTTGTCATTATCTTATTTCAAGAAGGCTCTGGAGACAATTTCTGACATCGTGCTTTGACTTCCATCTGCGTGAAATGAAATAATGGATGCCTCCTTCCTACCTCATCAGAATGAGTGGGCAACAAAAGCACAATAAAATCAGGGATGCAGGAAGAAATTTTGAGGAAAGAAGCTTGTGTTTATTATCATTAAAAATAAAACAAAATTTAGCCAGCCTTTCTCAACCAGGATTACACAAGATAATTAAACCCTGAAGAATATAATTTCATTGAATCTTTTCTCAATTCACCCAAGGATGGTACAAAGCAAGTACTGTTCTATATGCACAGGAGAGAAGTTAATTCATTACACACAATAGATGTCTCAGAGAATTAGGTTTGAATTTTCCTGCAAAATTAAGGCTAGGAAGAGCTGACACTATATGTCATTTATAAATTAGGCTTTGGTATCTGAAGTTTTTTTTTTTTTAAGAAACAAAGCAGTATGTTTCTGGACCTACACATACAAAGCCTTACTATATTCTAGAAGAAAAATAAAATAACCTGGAATAATACTAGAATGAATGGCCCATAAATGTGGGGATGTCACCTAAAAGTAATAAAGCAAGAAGAATAAACAGTGTCATACTTTACAGTTTATAAAATGCTTTTTTGAAAAGAATTTGAGTTAATAGCTAATATTTATTGAACTCATTTAAAATTCTACACAATAGTCTTCTGCAAAGGCAAGCATTCCTTTTTGATTAAGATGAGGAGAATAAGACACTAGGAAAAACAATTTCCCTAACATATAAAGCTGGTATGAGGCAGAAATGCAAGTTCAAGTTATTCGAATTACACCAAGAAGTGATCCCTATTGTGGCTATCTAGTCACACAAAAGCCCCTCAAAGTAGGATTTATCCCTATATGCAGATGTGAAAATTGAGGTGCAGAGAAGTCTGGCCCAAAAAGTTCAGAGATAGCAAATTTCAGGTACCTCCCAAACCATGGCTAAGATAAAGCAATGTAGACCAAAATGGCAGATTGACACAAAGAACCAAAATAAAAAATGTATGGTTCAAAATTCACAAAACTAAATAAGTATAAAATATTTTTCTGTAAGTTTTAATCTTCATGGTTCTGAAGTTAAAGTTTAAAGCAGTACTAAACTGTAAATTGCAAAAAAATTAATATCTATACTATCTACAATTCAGTTAAATATTTCAAAGTATTCACTCTATGAAGAATGGTAATCCACACGTTTTATTTGATATTCTGATGTTTCAAAAATTATCACAGCCAATGCCCACACAGGCAAAATCTATAACGTGAAGGTAAGTAGTTGTGCAGTGACAGGATGTGATGCGGGTATAGGGATACGACTGGGGTGGTCTGTGCAGGCTTGACAGGAGCTGGGGTTAGAAGAATGGGTCGGATGGTCCATGGTTTTGGTGGGAGAGTAGGGGGGACCAGGTGAACACAGTGAACTGGTGGGTATGTGGTGGAAACTATAATGTTGACAAAACTCTTTAGACAATATAATGAGGAAGAGTTACTGATTTAGGGTGTTGGATGCGGGGCATTTGGCACCTGGGGCAGGCTTCCAGAGAGTGTGGGAGTGCTCACCTTGTCACAGTGCATTACATCTGTGCATGGAAACCCATACAATGAGCGGGAAGGTGTTGTACCTCAATCCTGGGGAGGCCTGATTTTTTCAAACAGAGGGGAGGGTGTCTCACGAGAGCATGGGTGACTCCTAATGGGGGAGGACAGAACAGCATGTCAAGCCCTCAGCATTGTTGCAAGTATCTATGAATCTTGTCCTTCAAGCACTGAAGCTTGGTTGTCACTGCGGGCCCTGAGGGGAGGGGGAGAGAGGAATAGAATAGATGGAAGAGGAGATAAATGGGGGATAATGCAAGTGTTCAGCATGATCATACAATGATGGATACAGGCCATGTTAAACTTCACCAAAAATTTATGTAAGTGTACAGTCTAAAATGTAAACCATAATGTAAACTACTGACCATGGTTAGTAGCTATGTTTCAATATTTGTACGTGAGTTGTAGCAAATGTAACATGTACATGTAAAAAGATCATTGTTGGAGAAGGAGGAAAAAGGAGAGAATGTTGGGTACATGGGAGGCCCTATATTCTGTATGTGACTTTACTGTGACTTAAAACTTCTTTGAAGACAAAATGAAAAAAAAAAAAAGGGGGTAAGACACTGAGGAAGAAATGGAAGAGTTTGCCTTTCCAGTTTACAAACAGGACAATACCTATTACAGTGATGAAAGGCAAAACGTCAAAAAAAAATTTAATAATATTTTTCATTTTTTAAAACCCCAATTTATTTTTTCCTTTTTTTAGTTTTTCTGAATTATTATGTATTTTATTTCAAATCTTTAAACCTATCATTACTATTTTATTTTCCTATTAACTGAATTTGGCAATATCTTAGGCTTCATTTTTTAAGAAGTTTTGGATCACAGAGCTATGGCAGGGGAGGAGCACTGGTATGGGGTGTTATTGATGGCTGATGCATGGGAGGAAGTTTGCCTGGGCATGCATATAGGGTACATAGATATGCTCAGATGTTCATTTGGTGTTGACACAGTGGGTAGAGATTCACATGACAACTGAGGGAGTGCTTAGTTCCCATCCTGGGGACCTATGCCACATTTCCCAATGGAACAGAGACAACCCCCAAGGGCAATGATGAGTGAAGAAGGATACTCCAATGATGAGTCCTTGATACTGATGACTATGCTTATGAGCCTGGTGCACCTGGAATTTCAACTTGGCCTAGTGTTCAGGGTGCCTAAAAGTTACCTCCTGTGAGGCTCCAAGTTGCTCAAATGTGGCCATTCTCTAAGCCAAACTCAGCATATAAATGCATTACCTTTCCCCCAGCTTGGGACATGACTCCTCCAGGGGATGAGCCTCCCTGGCTCCGAGGGATTACCACCATGCACTGGCTGGTGATGCAACTGGAAAAAGACCCTGAATAAAAGGGGGAAATGGTGAAGACAAATGAGTTTATATGGCTAAGAGACTTCAAAATGAGTCAGGAGGTCCTCAGAGGGATCACATTTATGCTCATCTCAGCACAATCTCAGAGAAGCCAAAGTAGATACAACCCCAGGTAGTGGTGCTCCTGAGGGCTATGGAGACACCCAGGTCCTATGGTCATGGCAGATGACTCCAAAGTTCTGTGCCTTTCCAGTGGGTCCTGTTGGAATTTGTGCTCCTGAGTGTAATGGAGTTGGACTCAGATGTGACTTCTCTACACACGCTTCTTCTGTCCTTTTTATTGAACCTGTGGTTGGCACTGTGGTTGGTGTATGCCCAGGAGACTTGAATCTCTGGACTGCCCATGTGCCATCTGGGCCCTTAGCCTCAGGAGTGTTGCAGCACCTACTCTCCAGTTCAATGGACTTACTCAGGTTAGCTAACAGGTAGGTGAGGACGGCCAACTACCAAACACAGGAACCAAAAGAGTCTACAGCTGTGGGCATGAGAGTCCCATCTACCAATTATGTGGGATCAAAGTCCCCTCTCAGTTGGGAGATGGAGTGGGCATCACCACACTAGAGTCCTCAGGATGGAGGAATAAAATATGGATTCGAGTGGATTTAGTATCACAGAATTATTGTGACTCCAGCAATGGAAAAAATTATATCATTGATGTGAAGGCAGTGGCCATGGGAGTTGCTGAAGGCAGGGAAAGGGAAAAGAAGGTGTGATACGGAGATATTTTCAGGACTTGGAGTTGTCCTGAAAGATATTGCAGGGACAGATGCCATAACCCACTGAATGGACTGAGAGACAGTGTAAACTATAATGTAAATTATAATCCATGCTGTACAGCAGTGCTCCAAAATGTATTCATCAATTGCAATGAATGTACCACTCTAAAGAAAGAAGTTGTTGATGTGGGAAAAGTGGGAGGTGTGGGGAGTGGGGAATATGGGAACCTCCTATATTTTTTAATGTAACATTTTATGTGATCTATGTATCTTTTAAAAATAAATTTAAAATATATTTTAAAAAATAATCTCAATTACAAATTATATGTGAAACTAAACATATACCTTATTATGAGATGCCTGAAAACTTTTAACAGCCTCTTTTTGGTTTATTAATCAATGCAGAATCAATATGTACCTTTAGAGGGCATATTGAAACTATATTTTTTAATTGTCTACTTAATTCCACAAAAATGATACAATCCCCTAAATGCATCATATCCTGAGTCCTGATCACAATTCCCTTTTAATTAGCAAGGGCTTAATATAGGCCCTCTTGTTATTTTTGAAGGTGAAGATTTTAAAGTGAAAATGAATAAGATTGATTTCATTTTATGTTCATGGGATGGTCTTTCCATGAGATGGTTGATACGACTAACACATGGGTTTTTGTGTGATGCTACTGTGCAACCCTGGGCAAGGATAAATATAAAGTACCTAACTTAAAAATCAAATGAGAATAATAAATAAAATAACATGCATAAACTATTTCATCCTGCCCTGGCACATAAGAAATGCTCAATAATGTTAGCTTATAAGTATTGGATATAAAAAGAGATTGGAATGACATGTATTCAGTGAACCTATATTACACACACACACACAAACACACACACATATATATATACTATATTGTTTCTATCTGGATGCTTGTAATAAAATTTAAATACGTCTTCATATATGCTTGTGTATATATCCTTTTTAATTAATTTTGCCTAGGACATGATAGCACTTTCAGTCTATACAATCCTATAATTTTCAAGATCACAATGTTGTTCTTCAATTAAAAATTTTCATTTTGAATTCATTATTAATATTTCTTTGCAGGAGACAACTAGTAATTTCATAGGTACATATCTGTCCTTTGCTCTCCATTTTTCATTTCCCTCATCATTTTCAGTTTTCTGTGTGGTCTGCATTCTAGAAGAGCTGCCTTTTTTTTTTTTCCATAATAGCTGTTCAATTTTTTTTTGCAATGTCAACTCTGCTCTGTACTGAAGCCAATGAGTACTTTAATCTGGTGGTGTAATTTTTTGTTTTCTTCAGATTTCTTTTTTCCCTAATCCAGTTCCCTTTCCATTTTAGCTTCTTTTCTTTTCCCCCTCATTTTCTTGCTACTGTGACTTTCTGTCTTTCACAGAGGCTATATGTTACTTCCTGCTTAGGACTTAAAACATTAATTTAAAAATTCTCTCCTGATCACCATAATAAATCCTTTTCAGGAAAGTGGTTCTTCTCTTCCTCTGAGGACTCAGGACAAGCTTCCTTTACCCTTGTGCTGAAGTATTCTTTCATGAACTCATGTTTATTTATTTCTTATTATTTACTATTTATTTCTTATTATTTACAAACTCTGAAAGGCCTATCCAGACACTGTGTTTCTCAACAGATACTACAGCACAATTTATGTGCATCTTTTCTCTCCTCACTACCCATGTGCATGTTAGTTTTGCAATGTCCTCTTCAGATCTAGGCAACAAGGGTGCTATAGACGGAAATGAGCCAGAGACACTCTGCTGAACAAAGATGAGAGTGTCTTTTATCCCAACACTTAGTTATCTTAAATCAGAGAATCAAAGGGATGTAGGGATGATTGGAGTACCCATGCTGTACTACTATGATATGAAAAGTGGAAGGGCTCAATGTACTGAGTTTTAAGAATTAATGCAATCAAAAGATCATTTCAGAGTGGCACAAATTCAGAGTTTCCTGCCCTTTCAGAGTTTCCTGTCTTTTTATGGAACTGCTCTTCATTAGAAAAAAGTGCTGATTTTTTCCCCTCCATCTTATTCCACTAGCCTTGTGTTAAAGGAAACTCCCTTCAAAACTTAATAATAGAGTTTGTCAGTTTTAGTTTCCAATGTTACTCAGGGTTTCTCTTCTTCTGGAATATTTCTGAACTATTTCCCAGCAATATATTCTGAAATATTGCTGGGAGAAGCAATATCAAGGGATGCGAGCCTAAGACCTTTTTAAACAGAAAGGCTAGGCTAGACTTTTAAAAATATTTTTTATTTTATTCAAATTATTTCAGCTTTTCTTTCCTTAGCCTTATTACTTGTATCAAAATAACCAATATAAAATAAATGAGGTTAATCTTATCTTGCTTGGCATATTATTTGGTTCCTTTTTATTTTTATTCAGTTTTTTACTTTTATTGCTGACCTCTGTTTGAAAGTATTTCTCTATTATGAATTCACTATTCCAGTAAAGCATAACAAACATATCATTTCATTCCTATTTTACTAATATTCCCACCTACTTGAAAGTTTTGTTTCTTCAAAAGGTTCTTTTGAATGTTAGTATTTAAAAGTATGGAAATTGAGAGTCTCTGATTTTTCTCTTCCTTCCCCCAATCCCTCTTTGTGTGTGTGTGTGTGTGTGTGTGTGTGTTTTATAGAGGTGCCTAGTCTAGCTGGTAGATTCTTAAAGTTAATATGGATGTCTTTGATACCAGAGGAGATCTGAAGAAGACAATGGCCTTTCAGGTGACTATCGGTGGTGGTTTGGCTTCCCACTAGGAAAAAAAAGGATTTTATTTGCTATAAGTAAAGTAGAAAGTAAATTGTGGTAGGAAACGGCAGACTACTTTCCTTTTAACAGAATTTGGGGATTGTCATTTTTGAAAGTATGGCTAGTTCTACTTACAGTCGTAGTACTCACCACAAACTAGGTATACATTTTTTTTTTCATCAATCAGCCATTTAATCTTTAGTCTTTATTTTCTTTTTTCAAAAAAGGATTCTAATTTGAGGGAAAAAAGACTTAAGCTTTTTTACATTCCTTGTGTAACCAGTTGATTGTGGAATGAAGTTGCAAGTAGTAACATAACCAGAGAAAATATAGACGCTGATTTTATTTCTTAGCCTAAGGAGCAGTTGATCTAAAATCTGAGCTAAATAATCTTTACACATAGAGGCAAATGTGGTTGTCGTTTAATCCCAAAAAAGCATATAAGCAATTATTAACTGATACATAGACAATAACTTTTATAGGGTAATATAAAAAGTGGCCAGGACATTCCAACAGGAAAAAAAATAGAGGTTAAGTAAAGACTACACTGGTAATATATATTGTGACTGATAAACTTAGAATTGAAAAGCTTCCATCTTTTCAATGGCTTCAGTCAATTGCACCATTTCTTTGCATGGCTCTTTCCATAAGGCTATGTTCCACAATTGTTACTGTTCATCATGAATATGTATGGAGAGCACAAATCAAGTAACAGAGAATTAGAGATGACCCTCCATGAGATTTTAAAGCTCAAACATAGCCACAGCACAGAAAGCATAGCTGGAAGACCTAAAATGCATCTTCTAGGAGTTACAATCTTGAAAACATATAGCCAATCCTGATGTCAAAGCTCAGTTAAACAGGGAATTATATAGACATGCAACAATACAGTTAACAATAACCATGATAGAGGGTATATTAAAGGAAATAAAATGGAAATGAGGATCCTAAGGAAGAAAAAAAAAAAAACACTTTAAAGGTCACTAATTTCTGCCACTGCAGAGATAATATTAAAATATATCTACAAAGTAGCCTAGGAGTAGAAACATAGTCCAATCCCTTACTTCTCTTGTGAGCTGTAGAGCAGGGTCTCTGAGGCTCCATGAACATATAAATCACAGAGGCTCAAACAAACTCAGATATACAATTAGGTTCACTAAAATAGCCATTAAAAATGGCCACTAGGGAGATAAGATTGAAGATTAAGCCTGTTTCAATGACTCAAACTATACAAGCTTTGGGAATGTGAGTGTGTGTGTTTGTGTGTGTGTGTGTAATTTTCCTCATTCTGTAGAACTGTATCATCTCTAATCTCCTAAAGACATACAATGCAAGAGAGGTTCTAATTAAACACTGAAATGAAATTGACTTTTTGGAATTTTTTTTTCCTGGCTGAAGTACAAAATAAGCATCATTTTGTTGGAACTATGTCAGTAAAATTTCATGTATAACCTTCATGGGAATTCTCAACCCCTTGGAGAAATCAGCTATATCGACAGGACATAGATTTATAATCAAAATGATAATATAACAATAATAATTGCTTCTTATGACAAATCCTTTTTTCTAATTTAATCCAATCACTGGTGTTTTCCTTAAGAAAATAATTAAATACATTTAAAAGCTGCTCCTCAAAATAGTCTTTCTGGCATAGAGAAAAAAAAACAATACAGACCACCCCATCATGTCACCAGATGAGCGGGCTCCTTCAATAAAAAATCTCTTTCAAAATTAATGGTCTGCTGCAACATGACTAGTGCTCAGGAAAGGAAATATTTATGGCTTTTCTCCTAACTTTTGACCCCTGAAATTAAAAGCACTTTCTCCACCTCCTGTCTTCCAGCTAACCTGTAGGAAAAATGCCTCTCTTTATGGCAGGGAGAAATTTTTACAATACCCAGGGATACAATTACATGGAAGTGATACAATACAAAGCTTTCCCCCAAAAAAGCCTGCTTCCCAGCAGTGAGAAAAAGCACAAAATGTGGGGACAAAGAGGTCACTGGATCTTGCCACATCCACTTATACCCAAACAGGAGATGGAGCTAATGTCCAAGGTGACACTGAAAAGCCACATGTTCAGGCTACCCAATGGCCTCCAGGTTTAAATAATCAACCCAAGGGTTAAGGTATGCCCAGGATCCAGTTCAGAAACTCAGACTGGTCACAGTATAAACTCAGATTCCAGCACATGCCACCAAGTAATCAAGCTCCCTGGTTATTCTGCAAAGTAAAGATGGCTTCAAAGTAAGTAAGATCAAGACGAAAAGAGATACTTTCTACCCAATCTTTCTTGTTAGCTTTGAGACACTACAACAGACTATACCACAACCAAAATATAGGACTCCAGTCATGAATAGTAATGTCAATAATATCATAAGAAAGGGTCTTAAAAGACTCCCACTGAGTGGTCATAACAGACCTTTTGTATCTGACATTCACAGATTAATCCAAAGTGCAGCTATTTGTATATTTGACTCCAGAAAAGATAAGATCAGCCAAATATTAGAGCTGAAAATCCAATGTGTATAGACATTGGTAGCAAAAAAATAAAGCCTCAAATTGACAGGTAAAATGTCTTTCTGAGCCATACACAAATTATACATTATGAGTTGAAAAAGAATTAAAATATTAAAAAATAGAAAAAGGCATACTTGAACTATGCATTACCTTTACATTAAATAATTACCACTGACTTGTTATAAATACCATTTTTGTTAAAACAGGAAAGAGATAGCCCACTTGAAAGAAAGTGGTATATATATTTTTTAATGGTCACAATCTTTTTTATTTTTGCTATTTTGAAGGAAGACTATTTTTTTACAGGGGAATGACCAGAAGCCACCACTCTCATATATCAAATTAAAATGTTCTACCTGAAAATGAGAACACAAGCACAAAGACATGGAAACAAACACAATTTACAAAATGCCACAAAACACATTTTTATAAGTCTTTCTTTTAAGCTCTCTAAACATGGTAAATGCACAACTGAACTATTTTCTCTAGATAGCTTTATTTTGGGAAAGCTAATGCTTTCTAAATGTCATGGTTTCAAGGGTCCCTTAAATTATTGGGGGAATATTTCTTAATAATAAAATGCAAACATTGAAAGTGAAGGGAGTATTAATTACTTGAACATAAGAAATAATTTGCATTATTTAAGGCAAATTAAGGACACTCCATTACTCTATTTCAGGATCAAAGTCAAGTCTTAGACCTCTCTGTTCACTGGGCATATTGCATTATATTGGACATGACACATACGTGAAATGTTTTTTTCTTCTTCTCCCAATTCTACATATTTACGGTGATATAAGCCATATGTTTCATTACAAAGGGTGTATGAAAGACTATTGCAAGAGAGGCAAATTCTTGATTCAGATTTCAGCAATATAGAAAGGCCTCTTCATTAAAAACACATTATTGTTTTGCTTCAAGGCATTTACCTTATGTTCCCAGTAACACCCTGACAGTTTAGAGATTAAAAACATCTGGAATTTAGGCAGTAAGATTTTAGGGATCATGAGTCTGATGCTAAAATTACAGGCTTTTATAGAATACTCACAATAATGGGCTATTTGGCAGAGAGGGGATCACGTGATGAATAGCTATATAATCATTCAATGACTAAACTCATTTCATGATTGGACATGAGGATACATAGGTTTAAATTTTTGATACCTATGCTATTCTCTATTTATAAACTAGGCAGCCTCTAAGATATTGCTAAGCTACTATATTAATTTTAGAAGCTTATTTTAGTTGTGCTTATGATAAAATGATCAAGCCTCTTTTCACAGACAGGAGGTGAAATAAAATGTCCTTTGAGTTAAAATGATGCATCTTGCATAACTAAATGCTAAGTAAAGTTTAAACACAAGTATAGTGTTTTAAAGAAATGTCCAGAAATTCTGTGATAATCCTTCTCTCAAGAAGTAGGGCATAATTTCCCTCTCTGAAAGTATGGGTGAGACCCAGTGACTCACTTCTAGGCAGAGGTGATGGGATAACATTTCTATGATAAAATTATCTTAAAATTGTGGTTTCTGGCCTGGATGTTTGCTAAAGCACGCTCTTTTTCTCTCTCTTGAATCATGCTGTTTGGGGGAAGCCATGTAGTGAAGACACTCAAGCTGCCCATGGAGGGGCCAACATGGTGGGCACCCAAGGCCTGTTAGCAACCACTTTAGTGAGCTTAGCTTAGAAGAGGATCTTCTGCATCTTGCCAACAGCCACATGAGTCAGTCTAGAAGCAGCTCCCTCCCCAGGTAGGCCATGAGATCCCTGTAGCTCTGGCCACATCTTGACTGCAGCCACATGACCGATTCTACCAGACCTACCCAGCTAAGCCACTCCCATATTCCTCACTCACAGATACTGAGAAATACATGTTTGCTGTTTTAAGCTGTTGAACTTGGAATAATTTGCTACACAGCAGTAGGTAACTACTACAGCATGTACTGTGGTGGGCCAGAGAAGGGTCAGAGAATGAGTCTTGATCTCCAAGCCCAGGATCATGACTTCTCAGATGTATGACACTGGACAGGATTACACAGCTCCTGTTGGCCTCATTTCCTCATTTTTATAACAAAGACTGAACAAAATGATTTTCAAGACTTCTTCTGGCCATGGAGAGGCAGGAATAAAAACTAATCCTCCATTTAATGCATGGTTATTCTAAAAACTCAAAACTCCTCTAATAAAGAAAAAATATATGCAAAAAAAGAAGGCAGCTCTAACTTCAAAGTGAAAGAAAATATCCACTGGAATAGGACAGCAGTGGGGCCTGCCATGCAGGGCATGGTGGAGAAGAGGCTGAATAATCATTGGTGGTGATCATGCAAGAGTTTTCTTGCACTAGATCAGGCAAATAACATATATGGTCTCTTTCAACAAAGGTAAGAGATAATGCCCCAAATCCAAATGAACCAAAACCAAAACGATAAACAGTGAAAGTAGGGACGTTAGGTAAACTGCCTAGATAACACTTTCCCATACTTTTTTAATAGCTACTTCCCTTTCTAGGGTGCTGCTACCTACAGATAACTTGCACAAAATCCCGAAGAACCCTGCACATTTATTGCGTTTTTTTTTGTAATGGCAGAAAATCAGAAAAACTCTGAAAAACTGTCTGAGGACACACTCTATGTTTAGTCATGGAAGGGTGGCCATGATCCATTTTAATTGAAAAGAACAAACTGCAAAACTCATTATAGAGATCTCAACCTTGACCACACATCAGAATCACTAGAGGACTTTAAAAAATTCTAGGGAAGCCCAGTAGTTAGGGTGTCCGTCTACTACATGGGAGGTATGTGGTTCAAAACCCAGACCTCCCTGACCCGTGTGGAGCTGGCCCATGCGCAATGCTGATGTGCTCAAGGAGTGCCGTGCCACACAGGGGTGTCCCATGCAGGGGTGTCTCCCACGGAGGGGAGCCCCACACGCAAAGAGTGCGCCCTGTAAGGAGAGCCACCCAGAGTGAAAAAAGCGCAGCCTGCCCAGGAATGGTTGCCGCACACATGGAGAGCTGACACAACAATATGATGCAACAAAAAGAAACACAGATTCCCATGCTGCTAACAACAATAGAAGCAGACAAAGAAGAAGATGCAGCAAAAAAGCACAGAGAAAAGACAACGGGGGGGGGTTAAATAAATAAACAAATCTTTAAAAAAAAAGTTAAATATATAAATATATATTAAAAATTCTGATGCCCAGGTCACACTCCAGAGTAACTGAGTCAGAATCTCTGAAATTGAGACCTAGTCATTCATCACAAAGTTTTTAAAACTTAACATGTGATTTCAATGTGCAGCCAAAGTTGGGAACTATTCATGGTATGACCTCATTTCTATTACTACATGAAACAACGAAAAAAGGCCCACTGTTTAGAGTACATTTGTCAATTTATCAGAAAACATCTAAAAGGAAAGACACTAAAGAGAGTGAGAATTAGGATGAAGAGGAAATTTTACCCTTAAAATATTTTGCAAGAAACAAATATCACCACTATAATTAAAAAGAAAAATATTCATAAAATTCTCAAATTACTACAGGGTCTAGAGTAACAAAGATGATTATTACTATTTGCCCTTAATCTGTAGCTATAAAAAAGTCATTGAAACTTTAGCTACAATATGACAACTTGCCCAGTTAAAAAGTAAAACAATTAACTAAACAATAAACAACACTTTAGAAGACTAATGCTGTCACTGAACTTTTGCCCGCAGAAAATTATTTATCCCATAATTCTGATGAAATGATGATATAATCTAAAGCCTTTGATGGAACAAAAAGAAATAAAACATACATAGAATTTAGAATGTGGCATGGATATTAGAGGTTAAAGTATCTATCTCTATTTTTTTGTAAAGATTTATTTTTATTTATTCTCTCCCCTTCCCCCGACGAATCTTGTTTTTCAAGGAGAGAAGCCTGGTGGTACCATGGGTCCCAAGGAAAGTGGGGGAGGGGAGTAGAATAGATGGAAAGTGGGGCATTTTGGGGATGATGGAAGTGTTCTATATGATCTTTCAATGATGGATACAGCCCATTAAATTTCATTACAATTTATAAGAATGTAAGGACCAAAGTAAAAACCATAATGTAAACCACTGGCCATGGTTAGTAGCTGTGTTTCAATATTTGTACATCAATTATAACAAATGTACCATCCACATATAAAATGTTATTAATAGGGGAAAGGGGAAAGGGGGAAGGAAGGATGTTGGGTATGTGGGAATCCCCTATATTGTGTACGTGACTTTTCTGTAAACTAAAACTTCTTCGAAGACAAAATGAAAAAAGTAAGACACTGGGCGAATAAACAGAAGAAAATGTCACTATACATACAAGACAACAGATCTTACAGTTACGAAAGACATAATGTCAAAAAAAAATTTTTAATATTTTTTCATTATTTTTATTACTCTAAATCTTTATTTTTTAACTTTTTAAATTTTATTTCTTATTTTTGAAACTATCATTTTTATTTCATTTTCTTATTAGATGTATTAGACTATTTTGTTGGCTTCATTTTTTTAAGAAGTTTTGAATCACAGAAGGGTTACAACTATGACAAGGGAGGATCATTTGTGTGGAGTGTCAGTGATGGGGGAGACTTGGGAGGAGAGTCACCTGGCATACATATAAGGCATATAATGTGTTCAATTGTTCATGGGGCATTGTCACTGTGGGTGGAGCTCTGCCACATTCTCTAATGGAACAGCAAGAATCCCCTGAGTACAGCAACAATGACTAGTGAAGGAGGATGGTCCAGTGATGTGTCCTTAATATTGATGATTGTGCTTATGAACCTTTACTCTTGAAATTGAAACTTAGCCTAGTATTATAGGGTTCCAAGTTACCTCCTGAGAGCCTCCATGCTGCTCAAATGTGGCCTCTCTCGAAGCCAAACTCAGCAAATAAATGCATTAGCTTCCCCCCAATGTGGGACATGACTCCAGGGGATAAGCCTCCCTGGACCAAGGGATTACTACCAAGTACCAAGTAGCAAAGCAACTGGAAAAAGATCTTGATCAGAAGGGGGAATAGTTAAAGACAAATGAGTTTATATGGATGAGAGTCTTCAAAGTGAGCCAGGAAGTCATTCCAGAAGTAACACTTACGCATGTCGCAGCAGGATCTCATTGACTGCCGAAGCAAGTACTACCTCAAATAGTGGGTCTCATGATGGCTCTGGCAACATCCAGACACTATAGTCATGGCAGATTGCTCAGGAGTTTAAGGCCTCGCCAGTGGAATTTATGCTCCCCCATGTGACAGAGTTGGACTCAGCTGTGGTATCCCTAAACATGGTTCTTCTGACCCTTCTATTTGAACCTATTATTAGTACTAGGGTTGATAGGTGTATATCCAAGAGACTGAAATCTTTGGGCTGTCCATGTGCCAGCTGGGCCCTGAGTCTCAACAGAGTTGCAACACCTACTCTCCAGTTCATTGGGCTCACCCAGGACAGCTAACAAGGAGATGATGATGGACAACGACCATCCCAAAGAACCAAGGGTCTACAACTGCAAGCAAGAGAGTCCCATTCATCTGCCCGATAGAATCGAAGCTCCATTTCGATGAGAGGTGGAGTGGTCATCACCATCCTAGACTCCTCAGGATTAGGGAATGAACTTTGGACTAAAGTAGACTTATTAGTATTCTACTATAGGCTTATTGTGATTCTAGCAGTGGAAGAAATTATATCATTGATGTGGAAACAGTGGCCACGGGAGGTTCTGAGGGCAGGAAGAGGGAAAAACAGGTGAAATATTTGGACATTTTCAGGACTTGGGGTTTGTCCTGAATGACATTTCAACAACTGATACAGGCCATTACATATCATGCTGTAACTTAGAAAACTGTGCAAGAGAGAGTCTAAACTACAATGTAAACTATAATCCCTGCTTAGTGGCAATGCTCCAAAATGTCATCAATTGGAAAAATGTACCATATTAATGAAGGATATTGTTAATGTGGGAAAATGTGGGAGGCATAGGGAGCAGGGCATAAGGGAATCCCCTGTTTTTTTATGTAACATTTATGTAATCTAAACATCTTTTTTTAGAAAATAAAAAGTGTATTTTAAAAAAAGAGAGATAATGAAACAGGCTCACAGAACAAATTATTCACTTAATAGTTTGCAAAGGACTGGAACTACTAATGGTTTAATGCTATTACACAAAAACCCAAAGAACAATGCACATCTGTTGCAGCATTTTTTGGTAATGGCAAAAATTAGAAAAAATTTGATAAACCACCAGTGAGAATGCATTGTATGTTTAGTCATGGAAGGGTGGCCATAATATATACATATCACTGTATATTAATGGGTATAAAAATGATGCATTACAGTATTTTAAGGGTGTTTGAGTATGTGGCAGGGGGACAGGGAAGCGATTGTCCAAAAGAAACCAATCTAATCCTTTTGTTAACATTATGCCAAATTTTATCAATGATTTATGAATCATTCCAGCATAATATATTATATAACATATGAAAATATTTATGTACATATATTTTAATGTCCAACATCATGGAAAATTCATAAAGACAACAATTGATTTACATTAAAATGTTAACTAAGAATTATATTAGTAAACATTTGTGTGTCTAATATTTGTTTGGAATCATTCAGAATTTCTTTATTTACTCATCTACTATTTATATAACTTTGTTTAGCTTCCTCTCAATGTTGCAGTTTTGGAAACAGTAGTACTTGAGAATTAAATGGAAATGGCACAAGCATAATTACAGCAGGATGAAAATGTTAAGCACTCACTCAGAGTTTTAACCTGAGAGTGTTTCAGATGAATAGCATCATCAATCAATCTTTATTGAACATCCACAGTGTACATGATTTGGCCTAGGCAATGAATAATAAAGACTGTTGTAGCTCTATGGATTTCCCTTCTTCTCAGAAATAGTGAAAAACTGCCAAAAATACAATGACAGGTAAAAAAAAAAATGTACCCCCCCACCACTTACTTGAATGCCAACTATAATGGAACTGATTACCGTCAGTGTGAAAATAAAATAGATCTAATGTGAAAACACTGATATCAAAAGTAAAGGAACAATTTTCTTCAATCTGTACTAAATCTTTGAATATTTAATTTTTTTCTCTCTCTGAAAAGAAAAACCAGTTTTTCTTGTACACAGTACAAATTTATAACTTTTTTTTATTTTGAAATAAGTACGTGGAAACCTTTCTCCCTTGTCAAGGATGCCAGTGAATGACAAGCTAGTGGACGTCTAAATGGTTAATAAAGGACATTCAGATGAATACAAATCAAGAAATTACAAAAAATCAATGTGCTAAAATGGTTGTGATTTTGAAAAGTTTGCTTCAAAGCATCTTCTCATTTTGATGTGACAGTGTAATAAAAGGAAAGAAGATCAACTATCTGAGCTAACCCAACAAAACAATTAGAAAAAGTGAGAGGATTTCTTCAAAAAAGTGAAGACATACGTGCTATGTGCTTTGTCTATTCACCATTCAAGAGCCATTCATTTTTCTATCATAAAATAAGATCTCTCTGAACTGTACAACATAGAAAAATTAAGGATTATTAGACATCAGTGCAGTCAATCCCTCACCCTAGGAAATTGATTGAAAAGCCTCTGAGTGCAAAATCTTACATTTCAGACTAAAACAAAAGGCAAAAACAAAAGGCATCTATTTGAGTATTTGGTTAGCCCATTTTTAAATGGAATACCTACATTTAAAAAAAAACTATATATGTTTCAAGAGTATATTGATATACCTTTGAAATAATGTATGTTCATCCATCAATTATTTCTATGTATTTTTTTTAATTATCCATATATTAATGGGCAAAAACTTTAAATATATGAATTCAGTCGAAAGGCAAAACACAACAGAAATGCCAAATGTCTCTACAGCCACTAAATACTTTTATTCATGAAATCTATTTTTCATCAATATTTTCCTCAGTATTTGCAGGTTTTTTCCCATTATAAAGGAAAATCCAGAATGGAGAAATGTGCATGTGTGTATGTACACACACACATAATAGCAAAGACCTTTACTGTACTTTTGGAATTTTTAGAGTTTAGAATCAAGAAAAGTGTTTCGTTATTTAATGTATCAACTAGCAATGCTTTACCTGTCATGGTGAATCATGAAACCTATCTTTTCCCACTAATGAGAGGTGACAAATTTAAGTTAGAGTGATAAGAAAATACATAAACTTAAAGTAATTACTCAGTAAGAGCTAAAGAACTTATGGGTCTCCTGGAAAGTGGATGTGGCTCAAGCAATTGGGCTCCTGTCTATCATATGGGAGGTTCAGGGTTCAATTCTTGGGGCCTCCTGGTGAAGGCAAGATGGCCTGTGCAGCAAGGTGGCCTGTGGAGAGAGCTGGCTCAGATGGAGTGCTGGCCCAAAAAAAAAAAGCCCTTATGAATCGCTATAATAAATCTTGTCCCTGATTTTCAATTGGGGATTTGTGGGGTGGGTGTGGGGATTAAAAAATATTTTGAAAAAAAATTCCAAAGTCCAAAAGTTAAAAATATATATATATATATTTTTTTTTTTAAATTATATATAAATTATATATATATTTATATATATATATATATAATTTATATATATATAAAGCAGGGATTCTTAACAAGGGGTCCATGAGCTTGAATTGAAATTCAAAAACACATTGCTCTTGTGAGGATGTGTTGGTGTGGGTGTGATACATTTATTAAATAATACACAGTATAGTGTGGACTTAGTAAGGCATCTATGGTTTTTACCTGACTGGCAAAGGGGTCTGTGCAACAAAAAAGGTTAAGAACTCCTAATCTAAGGGATAATTATAGTAGAATAGAACTCTTTCCTCAATTGCTCCTACACATATATATGCTCACTGACAAACATTCATTATTTTTGACAATGGAACTAGTAGCTACACCTGTGATCTGTGTGTTGTTGAAGATGCCAGTTCAGGCATCAGTCATTTCCTAACACTGCCTGGTGATCCAGCCCAGACTACCTTGTTCAGAGCACCCAAATCTTGGTTACCAAGGCAAGCTAAGCTGAATCATAAGTCAAACAACTGTTCTAAACAGTGTTTCACCCACTCATCAATATTAGGAAATATTAGAGTGTAGGAATTACTAGTCACTGAATAAAAATTATTTAATCCTTCCTGGAAACAAAAAACACAGAATTAGATATTTGAGTTATCTTTTTATTCTTTTATGTTTCTTATATAGATAGTTTATATTGGTATGTCTTCAAGTATACTAATATATTTTAAAGCAGTTTTGAGATAGATTCACATACCATACAGACCATACAAACTGCACAATCAGTGGCTTTTAGGATAATCACAAAATTGTGTATTCATCACCACAATCAATTTTAGAACATTTTCATTACTCCAAAAAGAAAAAACCCATATCCCTTAACAGTCACCTCTCAATCTATCCTTCCCCAGCCCTACAAAGCCACTAATCTAATTGTCTCTATAGAATTATTTATATTTACATTTTATTTAAATGGAATCATACAATATGTAGTACTTTGCATCTAGTTTCTATTCCTTAGAATAATGTTTTTTAAATTATCATTTTTTTAATTAGAGAAGTTGTGAGCTTACAAAACAATCCTGTATAATATACAGGATTCCCGTACATGACCCCACCACCAGCATCTTGCATTGTTGTGGAACCTTTGTTACAAATGATGAAAGAACATCATCAAAATATTACTCCTTCCTAAGTCTTTAGCTCACTTGGTGTATTTTTTCCATAAACCATCTAATTATTAATACCATCTATTAGTACTGCACATTTGCTATATAGTTCATGAGAAAACGTTCTCATATTTGCACTGTTTGGAATGTCTAGTCAGCTGTTAATCCCATTCAGTATATTTTTCACCTCAGACATTGCATTTTCATCTCTAGAAGTCTAGTTTGGGTCTTTTTTTATATTTATAAGTCTCAACTTATCTTGTTGAACACAAAGAATACAGTTAACTATTTTATTGTTCTTGTGTGTGAATTCTAACTTCCGTGTCAACTCTGGATCAGCTTCAACTGATTGGGTTATTGCATTATTATGGGTGGTAATTTACTGCTTCTTTGCATGCCTTTTTAGTGGATGCCAGGCACTATGAATCTGTGTGTTGGACTTTTTTAAAATTCCCATAAACCTTCTTGATCTTTGCTGATGGATGCAGTTAGGTTTATTGGATATATTATGATTGCTTTGGGTCTTCATTTAAGTTTTGTTAGATGGGACCAGATCAGAGTTCAGTCCAGTCCCCACTTCAGAACCAGAACCCTTCTGAGCATTCTATCAGATGTCCTGTAAATTATGGGGCTTTATTCATTTATTTTTAATGCTGGTAGGAACAGGCACTGCTCCCCATCCTTTGTGAGCTATGGGGATTTCTTCCTTTTGTGTTTTAATCACCTCACATGTATTTGTTGGTCAATGCTCTGCTGAAAACCCAAGGTTGAATTCTCTCTTTGCAGCTTTCTTTTCTCTAGTATTCTATTTTGCAAACTCTTGTTGTCTTGGTCTCCCCAGACTGAGTCCATTCTCCTCTATTCTTGGAGTCTGCCTTGCTTTGCCTGGGTTCCCCTTCCCTGTGTCATGGCCTAAACTCTCTCGAGGCATAAAGATGGGCTGGGACTCCCCTTGTTGTTTTCTTGTGACAGGGATCACTGTTCTCTGTTGCCTGATGTCCACCCTCTCAAAGACCATTGTTTCAATTATGTCTCTGCTGAGTGGCCTGTTTCAGATAGAAGAGTCAATCAGTCCCTTACTCCACTTACCTAAAAAGGCTATATTCAGAATTATCTTTTTAAAACTCAAACCAGGGAACCATATTTTGCTCAACAGATAGAGCATCCGCCTACCATACCGGAGGTCCAGGGTTCAAACCCCTGGCCTCCTTGACCGTGTAGAGCTGGCCCATGTGTAGTGCTGATGCACGCAAGGAGTGCCGTGAAACGCAGGGATGTCCCCCACATAGGGGAGCCCCACGCACAAGGAGTGCATCCCACAAGGAGACCTGCACTGTGTGAAAAAAGTGCAGCCCACCCAGAAGTGGCGCCACACACACAAAGAGCTGACGCAGCAAGATGACACAACAAAAAGAGACACAGATTCACAGTGCTGCTGACAAGAATGCAAGCAGACACAGAAGAACACAGCAAATGGACAGAGAGCAGACAATGCAGGGGTGGGGGAAGAGAAATAAATTTAAAAAAATAAATCTTTAAAACTCAAATCTGGTAATATAACTCCCCTGCATAAAACTCTTCACAGGCTTCCCATCAAAGTAAATTCCAAGTTCATAGATTGATATAGAAATTGGCTTCATAATTTAAACTTGTCTACTCTTAGCTAATCTTACAGTGTCACTTACAATACATTCTTTCAGTACCTTTGCATAAGCTGTCACCTCTGTCCAGAACTCTTCCCTGCCTTGACTGCTGAGAAAGTCCTATGCATCGTCAAATAATCAACACAAACACAAGGTCTCTGTGAAGACTTCCATGGCAATCTTCCAAGTGCCTTCTCCCCCTCTCTCTCACTCCCACCCTTCTCAATACTCAGAGGAACCTATCATCCCTCTTCCTGTTAAGGCATTCATTATTTTGTACTGTAACTTATTTAAATATGTTTTTTTTTTTTTACTCCAACATTCCTTTATAATAAATAGGGCAATAATTAAAATTAGACATTTCCCACAATTCTCAACTCATAGAAATGAACAATTAGGGTCATTTAGTCAAAATCTTCATCAAGCAATGGTAAAACAGGTTAGAAGTATGTCTTCAATTAACTGAGATTTGAGGCAGGAAAAAAAACAGAAAAATTAAAAACCTCTCTACTTTAATGGGAGCTAAGCAATTACACCTAGGAATACTTAGTGATAGGTCTTTCCCAAAGGAAAATCCTGAGATTTGAAGCACTGCGACTTTATAGAAGGAAGGTTGGTTTAATGTGAAAGCTTTTATCTTTAATAAAGAGATAATCAATATTTTATTCTGTGCACTTACTCAGCATCATGCATTACAAATATAAACTCAGACAAAGATTATGTCATCTATCCCAAACCACGGCAGGAGTCCTATCATGATCAGGAATAACATGGTCTCTCTGATCTTTCAGATTAATCTTCTCAGATGTGTGAATGTAAAGGTGATAGATTCAAAAATTCATAAAAAATGAAAGACTAGATATTCTAGAACTTCTACTTTACGATATTTTGTAACTCTTAAATTAGTTCTACAAAGATTATAATTTGAGATAATCTACTTGCTTCCATTATAAATATATGTACATAGTACTGATGCTTAAAATTATAAATGAACACATTATTGACTTTGTTCTATTCATCTGCCTTGGGGATGGTGGTGGAGCAGGAAGATAATCACTGAGCTTTCCTCCGAGTGTGAGGCAGCCTTTAAATGCAGTGCTCTATTTCTCTAGCTGTGACCTCAGACAAGCCCCTCAGACTCTCAGTTTTCTTTTCTGTAAAATGGGAATAAAACGGGGTGTCAAGGCACACATAGGAAAATTTATTTCAGCAAGTATGTTACATTTTCTATTAATATGATCAATATTTTTGTTTTCAACTTCCAGACACCTTTTTCAGATAAACTACTTTTAAATTTAAAGCAATAGTGTCTGATTGCTACTCTGAAAAATTTATAATGAAAACCCATTTAATGTTCAAAAAGCCTGTAAAATTCTAAGGCAGGAAACTCAGTGCTTCGGAACTCTACAAAGGCAAGCACAGAGAATACTGGAGACCTACAGTAGAGAGCCGGTGATTTGAGGCTGTGGAAGTGATGGGGAATTACGGAGACCCTGTGAAGGATTTTACTTTAACATAAATGCAACAAGAAAATATTAAGGTGAATTAAGCATAGGAAAGACACATCAGATTCTCATTTTGAAAATATCCCTCTGGCTGTTTTGAAAAGAATGGGTTAGAGCCATAGAAATGGGTACGGAGACATATAAGAAAGCTACTATAAGATAACAGGAAGAGCTGATGGGACTGGTCTGGAGTGGCAACAATGGAGATGGAAAGATGTTTCTTTGGGTATACCAGCCTTTTAAATACATGAGAGTAATCACAATGAATGTTAAAAAAAAATCACTTTAAAGGGGAAAATATATTAGAGATCAGCAATAATCTTGACTATTGATAAAAGAGATATTTCATAATACAGGGTATATTTTCTATTAGAAATATATAGTAAATCTAAAGAGAGAATAACCCTGTATTATGGGCTGGAGGAGAGACAGATGGGAGTAATCACTGACAGCGTGTCAGAGCAAAATAATAATACATAGATCACCATTAAATGCTATACCCAACAATGCCATAAATGAAGCACACATTCTACCATCCTTTAGAAAGAACTTTTGAATAAACTGACTATATTGATATATAAAATACATAGCTACACAAAGGTTCCTAATACTTTAGAGGAAATAGCAGAGAGTGAAGCACAATTTTTAAACATAGAATTACAGAAAAGCCTTTTTCTGATAGGGTTTTTTAATGTTTTATAGTAGGAAAGTCATATTGCTGGAAAGGCCAATAAGGTAAAATACTATCCATAATAGGTGGGAATATATAAACACTTTAGATTAAGAAAACAAAGCCAGAAAGGCCATAAACCTCTTTCTGTTACCTAATTATAAACCACTAATTACCCAGATCCAAAAGTCTGTAGGAATGAATTGAAGTATCAGTAGTATAAACTATTATATGCACAAATAGCATGGAGTGTCATTTAGGCTGGACAATTCTTAAATTCTGGTAGTAGGCAGCATTCATGGAAGGTGAATTAGGAACAAAGTATTCAAAATTTAAGAGTTCAAATGAAAAGAAATGACGCTTCCGTTTTATGGGGGGTTTTGTCTTGTTTTCTTTCATTTGATACTTAAAAGCAAGTGATTATAAAAGATCACTGAGACTATCATAAGATATCTTTGGCTCAATAACTACAAAGAAGTAGAAGACCTCAAAAGGAATAGTGGAAGTACTGACCCTCACTGAGGACAGTGAATGGTGAGAATGGATCTTAGGCCAGGCATAAAACTGTACTGAGGTTCCGTTTACTTGGGTAAAGTGGGATGTTGCCACAATTAGGTGAGGTACTGCAGTGAATAAGAATTCAAAAACCAGTAGCAGTGATGAGAATGATCCAACATACTCACAAAGAATATCCCATCAGCAGTATATGTGATATCCTTAAAGCAGAAGAAATTACAGGCAAAGATTCCGCTGAGAGAAATATGCATAAATAATTAGAATAGGCTATTTAAAAAAAAATAAGTTCTACCCTTTAAATAATCATTTCAAAGATCTTATCAACTTAGTATGTTTAAGAAGGAAATTTAAACAAAACATGCTGCCTAACTGGTTAACAAATTAACACTTTTGTTCTCCTTTATATTTCCTTCTGGGACAACATGCATTAAGAAGAAAATTACTTCATTGCAGACTTCGGTATTAATTAATTAACAGCATGGTATTTTTAAATAACCTTGCAAAAAGTTGGCATGCCTCATTCTCCAAATGTGTAGAGATACATAATTTTGTTGACAATGCTTTCTATCAAAAGAAATTCAATATGAAGAATTTTTTTAAAAAATTACAACCTCAATAGCATCTTAAAAAATAAAATATCTAGGCATAAATTTAACCAAGGATATTAAAATTCTTGTACAATGAAAAGTACAAAACACTACTGAAAGAAATTAAAGACCTAAATAAATGGCAAGGCATCCCATGTCCATGGATTAGAAAACAATATTGTTAAGATGTCAATATTTCCAAAAGCAATCTACAAATCAGAGAGAATCCATATCAAAATTCAATAGCTTTTTTTGCAGAAATGGGAAAACTAAAACTCAAATTCATATGGAACTTCAATGGGCCACAAATGTCAAAAACAATTCTGAAAAAGGAAAACAAGGTTGGGGAACTCACTGTTTCTGTTTTCATATTATACTACAAAGCTACAGTAATTAAAACAGTCCAATACTGACATAAAGATAGACATAAAGGTCAATGGAGCAAAATTAAGAGTTTAGAAATAGACCCACACTGACACGGTCAATTTATTTTCAACAAGGATGTTAAATACATGTAATGGGGAAAGGATAGTCTCTTCACCAAAAGGTGTTGAGGAAATCAGAAAACTACATGCAAAAGAATGAAGTTAGATCCTTACTTTATACCACATACAAAATTATCTCAAGATGGATCAAGGACCTAATAATTTGAGCAAGAACTATCAAACTTTTAGAAGATAATATAGAACCAAATCTTTAGGGCCTGGTATTCAGCAATAGATTTTTAGATAGGGCACCAAAAGCACAAACAACAAAAGAAAAAATAGATGCATTTGATTTCATCAAAATTAAAAACTTTAGTGTATCAAAGGGTATTATCAAGACACTGAAAAGACAGCCTACAGAATGGGACAAATAATTGAAAACATATATCAGATAAGGACCTAATATTCAGAATATATAGAGAACTTTTACAATACAATAACAAAGAAAAACAACACTATTAAAGATGGCCAAAGTACCTAAAGAGACAATTTTCAAAGAAGATATACAAAGGGTCAATAAGCACATGGTAAGATGACCACCATTACTGGCCATTAGGGAAATGCAAATCAAGACCACAATGAATTACCATTTCATACCCACAAGGATAGCTATTATTTTTTTAATGCAAAAAAAAATGACAAATGTTGGAGAGAATGCAGAGAAACTGCAACTCTAATACATTACTGGTGGTAATGTAAAATGGTGCAGCCACTATAGAAAACAATATGGTGGTTCCTCTAAGAATTAAATAGAGAATTACCATATGATCCAGGAATTACACTTCTAGGTACATACCCAAAGAAAGTGAAAATAGCATCTCAAACAGATATTTATAGCAACACTATTCACAATAAAACAAAGCTAGAAACAACCCAAGTGTTCATCAACAAATGAATGGATAAACAAAATGTGGTACATATATAAATGGAATATTACTTGGCCATAAGTAACGAAGTTCTGAGACATGCTGCAACATGGAAGAACTTTGAAAATAGTATCCTTGGTGAAATAAGCAAAACACCTAAGAACAACTATTATATGATGTCACTTATAAGAGATGTCTAGAAGTAGTAAATTTGCAGAGACAGAAAGTAGATTAGAGATTACCAGGACATGGGCGGAGTGGGGAAGAAGTAGTGTATATTTGGTGGAGAGGAAGTATTTGTAAATAAAATTAATAAAAACAAATAAATTCAATAACTCAGGAAAAAATTAGAGCTACTCTTCTTTTTTCAGTTTAATATACCTAACACTATCCTAAGACTGTGTTTCCCAATAATGCATACCATGCATTAATATTTTATAAGTCAATCCAGCATTCAGCAATCTTGTATAAATGATGCATCTATAAACATCAGTGATTTGAGAATCAGGGGTGATAGATGCTCACATATCAAAATTTACTGAAATCCTTTTTTTACTTCACTTCTTAATTTATATAATCCTAGATCCATTTTACCTAAGGAATGGCCCTATGAGACCTAACTTTAATGGTTGGATTTAAGTATAGTATACAACTCTTGTCTTCTACCCAATTGTTATCTCTAAGAAAATAACCATGACCCACCATGAACAACATCTACAATGGGAAATACGAGAGAAGAAATAACTCTTTAGGGCCATCCTGAGATACTGACGAGTTCATAGGTTCTTCCAGCGTAGGGTTTCCAAAATATAAAATGATGCCTCAGATTTGGTTACGCCCTCTCTCAGAAAAGGTAATATGGTTGCTCAAGATTTGAAACCTTGGTGTGCTGCATGGAAATACACTGCATTTTCCTGAGAGTTTCATGGTACTTTTTAGTTTAGGGTTTTTTTTCCTAGTCACTAAAAATAGTAGCTCTATTACTAGGCCATCTTGATAGTTATAGGCTAGATCGCTTAAGCTGATATGCAATTTATAACATCATGGCTAGAATAAGCCAAAATTATTATGAAAATGATTCCCTGCTTAAAATTTAATATGGATTGCCTTTTTAAATCCCATTTTTGAGACACCAAAGTTCATTGTTCTTTGATTTGTCTTGGGCATCAGGTCACACTGTCAGCCTGGCTAATATTTGCTACATTCCTAACAGGTCAGCTTCCAACCTCTGAAAAGTTCTCTTCACTTTTGGATACTATACGTCTGGACAGAATACTAACCCCAAATGTGCCCAACAATGAAGCTGCCTCCCTGCTGCTAGCTCACTGGTACTCTTTTAATCTCACCCTTGCCTCTAAACTGGGCCAGGACTTCCTAGCCCCATTAGAAAGTCTGTTTCGTTAATGAAGCAACCATCAAATTCCTAAGATGTACATTCAATTGTTTTCTTGAGTATTCACTTCATCTTTTTCTACTGGAAACAGAAGTGAAACCTGTACTTAGGTAGATCAATAACCATGAAAGTGGGAGGCCAAAGGCTGCTGTGGATCAGACTCCAGAGAGCTGGGCTTTTACCACTTACCCACTTTGTAACCCTGGGTACATTACTAGTCCTCTTCAGCCTCAGTTACATCACATAAAGGTGGCGGTAACACAATACACACCCCACAGAGAATACAGGGTGGATTAAATGTGATAACATATGTCAAGAGCTTACCACAGTGTTTGGTACCTAAAAGCTCAATGCCTGGTGGTAGCTCTTCTATTACCAACATCAATAACAACAAGAAAACTACTTTTCAAGAGCAGCAAGCATGATTCTTTATTACATCTATACCCTAAATTCTGAAAAACCCTATTTATGTATCCACTGAGGAAAAGAAATGGGGAAGAGGGTCAAGGTCAAGGCCTGAGATAAACTTATTAGATAAGAAGAGAACTAGCCCCTTTCTACCCAAATCTAAAGGAAATATCCCCATACTCCACAATGGGATATATATATATATAAAAATAGTGTATGTACATACACACATACATACTATATAGAGAAGGAGGTGAATAAGATGATAGATGATACAAATAGTGAAGAACTACTTAAGGATTCTGTTACCTAAAATACAATATGCTATTTTTCATTCATTTACCTTTTTCTGTGTATAAATTTTCTAGTTCTTTTTTTTTTTTTTTTTTTTTGCAAACTGTTTTACCTTCTACTGAGGAGGTAGAGCTGCCTCAATCCTTTCTTTAGGAACACTGTCTCCTCTCAGCCATCTCTCAATTGTTTCAACAGCTCATGTCAGGAGGCCAGATGAACACATTGAAAAAGAAAAAAAGTAGAGAGCAAAAAGAGCCAAACAGTAACGTATATTTCAGGGGAGAATTTCCTGCTTCATTTGGGGATGATTTACAACTCACGTTCACCACCAAAGAGTATCAAACACATGATTGTAACTCAAATGACATTACCAAAGTTGTGTGCCCCCCCCACTGTCTCTCTCCCTCTCCTCCTCTTTCCTCCTCTCTCTCTGTCTCTCTCCCTCACATACACACACACACACAGACACACAAGCACACAGTCAGAGATGCCATTATCTCCGAAGTCATTTCAAGCATTCCTTTTAATCAGCACAGTAAACAAGCTTCCATGCCTCAGGCTCCCATTCCACAAACTCAGCCAAATCATGGGGTTTTGTGAATGCTGCAGTCAGCAGGGTTTGAAAAGGCATATTTGCTCACACATTATGTTGACTTCTTTGTCCTAAGGAAACTTCTTGGACAATGGGTATGATCAACACAAGATGCTATTTATCTTACACAGTCTCTAATTTAATTGCATTTTGATTAACTGTGGTAAGCAGGTGAATTAAATAATTACTGTTATTAACTGTAACATTCTTTAAATATTACACAAAAATGTAACATCTCCTACTAGGGTAGGAGAAAAGCTAAGGTATCAAATATTCAAAGTCATAAACCTTCAGGGCTCCAGTTCTGGGAATATCTGTAAAATATCTTCCTGCTAGGGAAAAACTAAGAATAGAATATTCCAAATAAATGGAAATAACACTCTCCTAAATTCACCAGCTAGATCATAATTATCAGCATGAAATGATAAAGGGTGATACTTGGTGTTCAGTAAATATTCTGGATAATCATTCTACCACACAGAATTAAACAATCTATTCAAGTAGATTTCATTTGGTAACTTTGAGAACTGTTATAAATCTGTCCCTTTTCCCTTGAGAGGAGCTTCAAATATGTAAAACTATTCCTTAAGCATCAATTCTGAGCTCAACACTGTTCTTAACCTCCTGTGGGGGTTAGGAAATTAGCAATATTGACTCAAGACTCAAGGGTTTATTATGTACTCAGGAGCTTCCTGATGTGGCTCAAGACTAGGTTTTGTCCACTTGACTGAAGGGATTAACTTTTGCCACCCTGGGAGAAGAAGGTTATGGAGGTGTTCCAAGCAAAAATGCCCATGACAGTTTCTGCCAAGGCAAGGTGTCTTCAGTCTATTCACGAAGTACCGGAAGCATCCCCAGAGTCACAGACAGCTCAGGCTCTCAGTTTGCTCAAATCCCTAGAGTGAATTACGACCATCCTGGGCAACTCCTGATGACCCACCATAAAAGAGTATGAATTATTATGTGTGATCTTTAATACCAAGAAATACTGTATCCCCAAGAAGCTTAAGATAAATGAACAGAAACAAATAAAATGTCCTAAACTTCAGTGTATGGATGCCAGAAAAGGAAGGAGCTTGTGCCAAGGATATGCCAGGAAGGGGCTGGATGTGTATCAGTTGCTGAGGTATGTTTGCTTACAGTATCTCCAGTGCTTGCACATCACAGACTTGCTATTGATCAGCTCTAGTCAGATATTTTAAGTATAAATTAACCTGCTCAGTGAAAAATGCCCACGGGGGCCATTACACTCAGAAGAAATCTTCTACTTAGGTTTAACTGTAATTATAAGTAGAATTAAATTGGAGGTGGGAGAAGGTGAGTTGTGATTTCCCCAGTAACTTTTTGCAGATCCTGATTTTAAAAATTCTGCAGCTTCTGACTAGCAAAATGCATTGCCTTGATAAACCTTCAGGTTAAAGGAATGGCACAGGAAGTGCAATTTACTGTCAGCAATTGGCAATCAGCTGTCAAGAGGCACTTTGCTTATCTAAAGAATCTTAGGAGTCAAAGGGCTGCTTTTTAATTGACTTTGGCGATTCCTCTATAAGGCCTGGAGGCTGTCTCTGAAGCCCATGGTGTCGTGGTTGTTTTGATCCATGTGAGTTAAATTTATCAGTTCCAAGGAAAATACCCTTAAGGGATATAGGTAATAAATGAGAGAAGAGAGACAGGGTCAGGAACTCTGCATCCCAGCTAAGGAAAAGATATGTCAAAATAGTTGCCATAAATGGAAGGCGGATTTAAGGGAACATACAACTAATTAATATAGGAAATCGGGAAAACGTATTATACAAAGCACTAAAATGAAAGAAAGTCATCCTCTGTATTTTGCCACCAAACTCTCAGCTTTAAAGGTCACACAGAGTACTATGCTAATATTTTTAAATAATGGACTCCAAGGCAGTGCTTTAATTAAACAAATTCCAGAGCCCTCTGAATCTTAATCAGACTGTGCGAGGGATGTGGGAAGGTCAGGGTGTTGAGCAAATGATGCAAACTGCTCTTACACATTACACCAAGCACTGTCTCCCAAAAGAGGTTTAGTGTGTGCCTTATCTTTAACATCCTAATAATTTCTGATAAGCTGAAAGTTACTTCTACCCAACGACATATGCCTAACACACTCAGCAAGTGAGTTAGATCAATGGTCAGTTCATGCATGAGACTTCCCAGTAAGTCATTTCAAAAGTGCGGTGTTTGTCGTCAACATTGTGAATTTCTTTGAATAATATGGCTACATGGTACCCAATTATTCCTTTTCTAGAATAAATATGAAGAGAACCCTCAACCTTCCTCAGTGCTGAGATGAAGATTCATGAAAATTAAAATACTTTATACTTCCCTTTCATACCAAACCCAGCAGCCTAGGTAGTCAGAAGACAAAGTTCTAATAGGTAAACACTAACATATTACATTAAAATGGATTTCTTCTCTAATCCACATTTTTCTCCATCAAACTGAATCTTAACCATCCCTAAAAGAACTACCCTGTCTTTCCTCAATATCCTACAGCAAGAATATCAAGCAAATGACAGCATATCAACAAGATCAGAATATTCCAGGGCCAATAAAAATAACATATATGACTCATAACAATGAATGGAAATGTCCGGAAAGGATTCAATTTAAAACTTAAACAGGAATAAATATCTAATAAAATTATTATGGTAAAAAAGTACTATTTTCAGTCATACAGAAGTGAATGTAGAATGACATAAACAGAGATTAACGTTTATTAAATTATTTGTTTCCCACAAAGTTAAAGACTTTACCTGGCATGAGTAACCTTCTGGATATTTTAAGGCTGCTGTTGTTAAATACTCAGAGTCAAAAGAGCAATAATAAATTGCTACCATTTATTGCACACTGGGCTAAGAGCTATATATGCACTTTTTCCTTTAGTGTTTCAGGAACTCTAAGAGATAAGTATTATCTACCCCTCTTTATACATAAGGACACCAAGTCTTGAGAAAGTTAAAGGACTTGCCCAGGTGATACAGTGGCAGAAGCAAGAATTTAGTCTAGCCAAGGCAGAGTCACTCCAACAAGCTGCCTCAAGGTGAGGCCCACTGTCACTTGAGTGTGGCCACTCTTTCTTTCTTACACTGTTAAAGTGACAAATGGCTCAGCTCCATTTTAATATCACGGTACTGGTCTGATGACCAGATTATATTGTCATAGGCTTCAACTGTATTTTATTCCTCTTGAAATCCCCAGGCAGTGTAGGAGAGCAGGTAAAGAAGTCATATCACCCTCCAAAAATAAAAAATAAAAAAACTAGACAATCAAGATACTTTGATATGTACGTTAACCCATCAGTGCCATACACATCCTAATCGAAATCAGAGTTTTTATTTTAGTCATGAATCCTGCAGCTTGGTATTTCACAAAAGATTTGCGTGCCTGACCTCTAATAATTCTTCATATATCCTAACGCTTTCTTATTGGAGCTGTGAAACAATGAATTAGCAACAAATCCCCCACTCTTTGCCCCTTCAGCCCTTGGAGTTTAACTCCTCTCACATTACAGTATTTATTGAATTTCCCGGCCAAACGGTGTTCTGCTCCATAAAATTCTGACAAGTGGACTCTGCCAAGCTAATAATGGCTTCATTCTGCTGAAATAAACTTATTTCACTGCGGCAAACAAAACGACATGACCTGGAAAGGTTATTTTTAACTGGGTAATGACTCAGTCCCAGCCAAGCATTTCTCTCAAGGTTCCCCATTTTAGATAAGTTACATTTCTTAAATATAAATTGTACACTATTATGCTTGTTCTTGTCTGTCAATCTTTCACAATGACGTGAAAGCAGATCATTTCTTAAAGCATTTGATTCCATTATTCCATAATTTGGTCATTTTAGTAAACTATCCCCAAGAACACTAGCAAGAAGAAATCACCCAGAGAACTTGAAACACAAGATTGTGTATAGAAGCAAACTCCCTTTTAAGTGCAACCCTGGTTTATTGCATTTTTTTCCCCTTTCAATTAAACAGCATCAAAACATTTCAATTCTATGAAACTTTTCAGAGTGTGCCTCTGGGAAGTAGTTTTCTTATCTCCCTATTTTAGAAGTGTCAATAAATTTTGCCAAGACTGCTTAATCCCATTACCAAATAATGGTATGCCACAACAAATATATCAAGACTCATGTTAGTCAACATTTTCCCCCAATATCTTTAATTCTCCACGCCAAAAAAAGTCTACTACTTAAAAGTCTGAAAAGCCAAAACAACTTGGATTTTTCTCCATACTGCCTGTCTGTTTCATTGTTAACATCCACATCTCTTTAGCTTGCACTACCAGCCCCTCAAAAGCAAACAAATGAACAGGCAGAAACAACTGCCATGATAAGGTCAAATTTGTCTTCAAGTTTCAAATGATCGGGGACTCCGGGAGCACCATTACAACAGCTGGGATCTTGTACCAACATGCTGCACCCTGCCAGTCCTGCCTTCTGAGACTAATAAAAGAGAAACCCTTGACAGCTAACAGCTGGGCTCCTTAGGAAGCTGCTCCACAGAAACTACTAGGCCTCCCACAGCCTACCAAAAATAAGGGTTGGTGTATAGAGACATAAATACACAGGAAAAGAAATGTGGTGAAGGGGAGTACACATTTAAAAGAAAGAGACTGCAATGGGGAGATGACGATGAATAACGGGAAAAAAGGCTAATCAATGAAGGAAACTCTGCCACATTAAAATCTACCAAAGATGAAAGGGTCTTGAGAGATGCCTGTATTAGAACTTTGAATTCTAATGGAATCATGAATGGGTTTTAAACAGGCCAGGGTTGCTGATTATAGGACACATAAGAACCTTTTTGATAAATCCCTGTAGTCATGGCTGTGTCCAAAGCACAATAGAAATCCTATCTTTCGGATGCTCTATAGTTTATATTCACACTTGCCCTAAAGAGAACTATTCTGAATTGCCTTACCACTGCTTCCTGCCAACCCCTCTGCCTCCACTGTAGGTTAGTCACTCATCAGGTAGAATTTTGGCTCTGGCTACTAGCCAGATGACTCCTCCAGTCAAAGTCATGTCACAAATTATTGTCATTTGACTTAATGAAGGAAGTGATGTGATAAAATAAAATCACCCAATGTAGCATAAGGCTATAGTGGGTAAACAAAGGGTGATTTATGCTGGGCACAGATTAAAATTATCTGGACGTCCTCCAATTTCATTGACTTAAGGAAAATCTTCAGACTAGATTGGTTGAGGTTATAATTAGTATAAGGACAGCATAGGAACTAGCAAAAGCATAAGCAATGCAAAAACTCTCCTATAATATATAAGAAAGTTCAAAAACAAAACAAACAAACAAACAAAAAAAAAACAAACAGGCAACTTTTGGGCTTCTAGTAAGGAAAATAAAGGGCATTAAATCTTTTTTCCTGAATAACATGTGCACTTTATGTTGTACAACAGGGTTATTTTTTAATTGCTATAAATAGATAATAAATGCCAGACAGGCAAGAGTCTGGGAAGGCTCTTAATTTGGATTATGCATATGTGTACATGGGGGAGGGGGGTGTATCACCAATATTATTCAGCACTGGTGGCAACTCACATAATACCCAGAATGTTAAAGAAAGAGAGAGAGAAAGAGACAAATTTCAGCATTACTCAAGTTAAATGACCATGGTATGATTCATATATTAAGAACTCAGAGAAACTTGAACTAATTACTGTTTTAAGTATGAGTTTGTTTTATTAGTCAACTTGGAAAACTCCAAAAATTCACATAAATACATCTAAAACAATTATTGGTGTTTGGTTAATACTCATGGTCATTTCTATTTTTTGCAGGTTTTAGGCACTATTTTTGAGATTTGCCCCAAATGCACCTAAATGGAAAAGTTTGGAGTTCTTATATCTGAAACCCAAGAAAATAATTCCTGTATCTGAACCCTCTATTTTAACTATAGTCACCTAAAAACAATGTTTATTTTGATAATGATACCAAGGCCTCTGCTGAGGGAACACAAGGCATGGTGAGAAAGTCATTAAAATGAATTTTAGGTAGTACAGAATTTACACATTCCTTTGGCTGCTGTGCCCTTAACCATAGCTACCTTGGGAAGACAGATACACACACTACATAATCAGGATTGTTGTGACAATTCAAGACTGCTGTTTAGGAACCCTCAACTTCTTGTTTGATTAGCTTCTAGCATCTCCTCTTGAACAATAGTAATATGGAGTCAAATTAATATTGCTTCTCCGTATTAGCCCTGAGTACTATGCCCCTAATATCCTGCTTTTCCTTACCTATTATAGGTGTTAATAACTTGCTCTCCCTTTCATCTTACTACTTTTCACCCTCACATTTTCTCCAGTTGACATGTATGATGTGTGTAATGTATGCATTTTCTAGTCTTCTAATGTCTAAAAGAGGGGTATACACAGTGATGCATAATGATGCAAAGATGCCAAATAAAACAAAGATCCACCTGGAAATGCCCAATTCTCATGGAAAAGTGCACAAAGAACTTAAGCTAAAGAGGGTAGAGGAAAGGAATATAAGAGAGTGGAGTGTTATGAAGAGGAGAGGAGTGGAGAGGTCAGGAGAGGAGAGGGGAGGGGAGGAGTGGGCAGAAAAGGGAAGGGAAGGATTCACAAAGAAAATCTCAAAAAGGGAGAGGTTTACAGTGGCAGACGACTTGCCATGGAAGTTATTATAAGAGTAGGGGCAACTCAGATATAGTTTATAAACCTCCTGGGCCTGCATGTGCCTAAAAGATATTCAGGTGTTGATAAACTACATAATCATTTCAGAGGTTAAAATTTGGTGACCCACATGGATAAATTGGAAATAGGTTTTGTTTTGGTAGAGTACTCCAAACTCTGTGAAAATATGAATTCCATTGTTTTTGAATGACTGAATAAATGTGATAGAGGGGAGGCCAAAAGAAGAGGTCCATTTAGTCAACTTTGATAAAGAGTACAATCACATGGAAAAGGGCAAAAGTTGAACTTTTACCATTAAGTACTCATGAAAAAATGAAATGTGTGTTTCTCTCAGCCTCTACAAGTATTATTACTAATATATATATATATATATATTTTTTTTTATGGCATGACTTCCCAAGCTACCCAGCATAAGTTGGCCCATGCCCAGTCATCTCCCACACAAATGACTGATAATCTTGGATTTAAAATTGTACTATACAAAAGAAGCATTTCCCCCCCAGCTATAGTCTTTTTTCATTTCAAATTTTTTAACCCCAGTCAACAAATGTCATTCCCATTTAAAAGCTGTTCTTTGATAACTTGGGAAGTAAATGGATCCTGTTCAGTTACTGTCTATAATGAAAATATTTTATTATGCCAAAAAGAGGCAGAATATTTTTTCCTAATAACAGAACATACTGAAAACATTCTGTGCTTGATCACATCTGTTATTCTACATTTAAAATTCATTTAGGGCAATTAAATTACCAAGCAAAAAGTGGTTTAAGAGTAGCCATGGTTATGATGGAAAAATTTAGCCAAATACCTTTTGGTACACATCATATATTATCCTTGAACTTAGCCTAAGAATATTTTACTTAGAATCAACAAGGAAAGTATCATAATGACCCAAAGTCAAAGCTACCACCTACTATGATGACATTTCCTATCATTCAAATTGGCTATAATTCGTTTCAAATGCAAAATCAAATTTAAAAATCAGGAAAGATGGCATGAGTTAATCCTACTTCTTTAACATATTAAACCTGCCTTTAAAGAACAGGATTTATTTATTTGTCAATTACTTTCCCAGGAATTGAGTCTATGGGCAGGACAACTGTAAGCTGATGGGACTTCTAAATGTGTAGGGGTAGGATGCCTCATATATTTTGATATGCTTATATCACCAAGTTTATATTTATTGTGTCTTATCAATGTCATTTCTTATTCATAAATGTAACTTTATCTAGCTATACATATTTATTAGTTTCTTATTACTGCATAATAAACTCTACAAATTTAGTGGCTTGAAATAACAGAATTTTTTTCTCTTACAGTTTTGGAGGCCGGAAATCCAAAATCAGTCTCACTGGCCTCAAACCAGGGTGTTGTCAGAGATATGCTCCTCCGGAGTCTAAAGGAGAAAATCCATTTGCTTGCCTTTCTGGGAGTCTAGAGCTGCATTCCTTGGCTCATGGCTCCTTCCTCCATCTTCAAAGCCAGTGGTAGAGCATCTTCTTTCTGCTACCCTTTGTTTCAATCCCACAGCCCTTTGTCTTCTGTCTGTAATCAAATCTTTCTATATGCCAACTTTTTATAGGTTGCCTATGATTATATTTAGAGACTACCTGGATAACCCAGGATAATCCCCCTCCCCCCCCCCAATCTCAGGATCTTTAACTTAATCATATTTAAAAAGACACTTTTCCATATAAGGAAATACAGGATCCATAGTTTAGGGATCTGGATATCTTTAGGGCCAACTTGTCAGCCTGCCACAATATGCATCACAGCTCACAATGAAAACAGAAATAGAACTAGGTCATTTCAATTTCTGTAAGCACTTCAAAGAGGCATCTGCAGTAGAGTAAGGCAATTGATTGTCCAAAGAATGACTAGGAAAGTATCACAAAAGATGTCATTTTAGTGCATGGTAGAGGGAACATCTCAGAGAGGCTACATGGGTATAGCATATGGAGGGAGCCATGAACACATTTCATGCCGCTCCTAATGAACTCTTCACCGTGCACTTTGCCCAGAAACTGCTCTCTTCATCAAAATTCATGTTTTAGCAGAAGCTGCCATAACCGATTGGTACAGAAGTGGTCAACTGACCCAAAATGAGCCAATGAAAATTTCAGACATATATGGAAAGGGATTCCCAACAACAGTTGAATATGTGACACCCAAAACTCAGGAGCTGTTAGTAGTCATAATTTCCATTAACCTGGTCTGTAGAGAAATATATATGACTCAGATGCACTGATAGAAGTAGAAATCTAATCTATTCTTCAGGATGTATCCCTGCCTTAGGTTTTGTGAGACATGGAAGCCCTTCTGTCTTTTTGTGTGTTTGTTTTTAGATAGTTCAGGTTGACGTTCTACTCACAAAGAATTCCATTGGCATTTAAGAGATGGTTTAATCTGAGATGTATTCACCAAGTGCAATGAATGTCTCATGATGATGGAGGAAGTTGTTGTTATGGGGGGAGGAGTGGGGTCAGGGGGGGTGGGGGGTATATGGGAAAAATAAAGACAAAAAAAAAAAGAGAGAGATGGTTTAATAACTGCAGAGCAGGTTTGATAACTGGAAGTAGTTTACCATTAGTGAGTCATAAAATCAAGTTAAAGAGTCAAAATAAGAAACATTTTTTAGAGAAAGAGAATAGAATGAAATAGATTTGGCAGTCCATATTTAAAATTTTAAAAAATATATGGAAACTAAATCCATACCTCCCACCATACAGGAAAATCCATTTTAGGTGGATTGAAGACCTAAATGTGAATAATAAACACTGTACAGCTATTGAAAGATAAATATCTTTGAGATCTGGGTATAGGAAAGGATTTCTTAAACAATAAGCAAAAAAAACTAACCATAAATGACTAACAAATTTTACTAAATTAAAATTTAAAATACCCTTCATCCAAACACACTGTTAAAACAGTGAAATAAAAAAACATAAACTCTGTGAAGGTATCAGCAACACATAAAGGACTAATATCCAAAAATTATATAGAAATACAAATCAAGAGAAAATGATGACAACTGGACAAAATATTTATTAAACAGGCACTTCATAAAAGAAGAAATCCAAATGGCCAACTACATTAACAGTCCAAGAAATGCAAATTAAAACCTCAAAGAGATATTACTGCACATCAGGCAAATTAACAAAAATTTAAAAGTCTGACAATACCAAGTATTGGCAAGGATATAGAGCAAGACGGATTCCCATAAATATTAACCGGTAAAACCATCTTGGAAAACTGTGACCTTGTCAAGTAAAGTTAAATATATGCATATCCTATTACCCTGAACTAAACTCCTGTCAAAGTATTGTTCATAATATCCAAAATCAGTTTTCTTACTGATTTTGAACACAACCCAAATGCCCAGCAAAAGCTAAAGTATGGGACATTCATACAATGGAATAATATGCACTACTGAGAATGAAGAAACTGCAGATAAATGGAAATGTACAGGTAAATCTTACAAACATAATGTTGGGCAAAAAAAGTCACAGGAAGAATTCATATACTATGATCTCGTGTATATAAATATCACAAAGTGGAAAATTATTTCATTTAGGGATACATATATAGGCAATAACATTTTGAAGAAAAGGAAGAATGAGATTACTATAAAAACAAGTTATTGGTTACTTCTGGAGGAAAGAGAAGATTATGATCAATAAGAGAGAGACAGAATTTCTGGGATGAATCTAACAGTAGGTGCATGAGTGCTCAAGCCTGGTTCAGATGTACTCACTATTTCTACAGCACTGTCCTGCTCCAAAATACCATGATAAACTGCCTTTTAGACGAACAGTCTTACACAACTCTCCTTGATTTTACATAAACTTCCTACCCCTTCCTCTCATATTATCAACATAGCAGTTAAAATGATCCTTTTAAAACTGAAGTCAGTCTGTTCACATCATTTTCTACTCAAAACCCTACAACAGCTATCTTTTTTATGAAGAATAAAAGTCAAAGTTTTTACAATGGTCTGCAAAGCCCCTATATCTTCTGCCCTGCTACCTCTCTGACTTCCACTCTCATTTCTGCACTTCCCCCACCCCAGTTACTCCACCCTATTCCACGTGACTAGGACCCTGGCTCTGGCCTCTGGGTCTACACATCCACGAGCTAATGCCACTTCCTTCAAGTCTTTGCCCAAATGCCTCCTTCTCCACAAGGCCTACACAAGGCCTACTCTGACCACCCTCTTTAATGCAACAGCATTCTTTTTTTTTTTTTTTAAAGATTTATTTCTATTTATTTAATTCCCCTCCCCTCCCCCCCCCCCCCCCCCCCCCCCCCCGTTTGTCTGTTTTCTGTGTCTTTTTGCTGAGTCTTGTTTCTTTGTCCGCTTCTGTTGTCAGCGGCACGGGAAGTGTGGGCAGCGCCATTCCTCGGTAGGCTGCGCCCTCCTTCGCGCTGGGTGGCTCTCCTTATGGGTGCACTCCTTGCGCGTGGGGCTCCCCTACGCGGGGGACACCCCTGTGTGGCACAGCACTCCTTGCGCGCATCAGCACTGCGCGTGGGCCAGCTCCACACGGGTCAAGGAGGCCCGGGGCTTGAACCGCGGGCCTCCCATGTGGTAGACGGACGCCCTAACCACTGGGCCAAAGTCCATTTCCCGAAACAGCATTCTTGACTCTCCCTGTTCTGCTCTGCCTTTTGCCTTTCTCCATAGCACTTATCAACTTTTAATATACTATACTATTTACTATTTCACTGTGTTTATTATTTGCTGTACATTGCCTCTCTCAATGAACACAGGAATCTTGTCTTCTTTATTCATGGATGTACCTACAATGCTTTATACACAGTATAAATATTTGTTGGATATATGTAATTACCTAAGAATGACATAATAATGATACAAAATGTATTTCTTAATGCGGATTGAGGCAAAAAAAAGTTTGTAGGCTACTACATTGGACATACAATCTGTACCTATGCCTAGAATGTGGGGAAGAGGAAAGAGGCAGACATAACAACATCTCGTATACCTGCGTGTCCATATGGTAGGCATTAACCATATGTGACTGTATAAATTCAGTTTAAAATTAATGAAAAGACAAAATTAAAAACCCAATTCTTCACCCACATTTTAAGTGCTCAGACACTTGGTTAGCTGTTTTTGGATGGCACAGATACAGAACATTTCCATCATGGCAGAAAGTTCTAGTGGTCAGTGCTGCTGCAGAGAACAACAAGCTAACACCATATTTTAAACTGGTGAATAATGAGAATACAGCGGTTTCTATTTGTAAGGCAAGGCAGCTATGGGGAGAACGAACTAAAGGGAGGAGAAAGGAGAAGCCTCAGGGAGACCAGTTACAAGCATATTAAATAACAAGCAGGTCAGAAAGAATGACAAAGTAATGGGACATAGAGAAGGGACTGATTTTAACACTTTGCCGAGGTACCGTCATTAGGAGTTGATCGCTGGACTTGGGGGATGAAGGCAAAGGGAGGAACGAATGAGGATTCTGACTGGCTAACCAGGTGATGGGTGAGGAGAGCCCATTTTTAATGGATGGAAACTGCAAACTCTGGTCTTTTCACACAGTCAAAATTTAGGGGATATTTCAAAATGGTGAAATCAAAATGCAAAACCACACTTTAAAACCAGGGAATGTCTTCGATAGCCAGGTCTTCATCCCTTCACTAACCCTCATTCTAACTCCAAGCTCAGCTATAAGAGAACATGAAGTTTAGGGAATGAGGAAAGAAAAAGAAAAGAAAGAAAGAAAAGAAAAGGAAAAGAAGGAAAAGAAAGAAAGAAAGAAAAAGAAAGGGGGAGAGAGAGGGGGGACAGGGGGGAGAGAGAGAGAGGGAGGGGGGAGAGAGGGAGAGAGGGAGAGAGGGAGAGAGAGAGAGGGAGAGAGGGAAAGAGGGAGAGGGAGAGGGAGAGGGAGAGACGGAGAGGGAAAGGGAGAGGGGGAGAGAGAGAGAGAGAGAGGGAGAGGGGGAGAGAGAGGGAGAGAGAGAGAGAGGGAGAGGGGGAGAGAGGGAGAGAGAGAGAGAGAGAGAGGAAGAGAAGGAGAGAGAGAGGGAGGGGGGGAGAGAGGGAGAGAGAGAGGGAGAGGGGGGGGAGAGAGAGAGGGAGAGAGGGAGAGGGAGAGGGAAAGAGGGAGAGAGGGAGAGAGAGGGAGGGGGAGAGAGGGGGAGAGGGAGAGAGGGAGAGAGGGAGAGAGGGAGAGAGAGAGAGAGAGAGAGAGAGAGAGAGAGAGAGAGAGAGAGAGAGAGAGAGAGAGAAAGAAAGAGAAAGGAAGGAAGGAAGGAAGAACAGACAGACACAGGTGAGATCAGGGAATGTAAAGATTTATCCATTGCAGATATTCCTTAAGGGAAAGAAGCCAAAATAGTCTCTTTTCAGGCAATGTCAAAATGACCTCCTATTCCAAATAACTATCTCAAAATAGCATGTATATATAGTGAATAGATTGAGAAGATAATACGTTTTGGTTTTGGACACATGAATATGAATTATTTATGGCTCCAGTTGGTGAATGATCTCAAGGCACTTATTGTACTGAGGAGCAAGGATTGTTACACATTGATTCTGCAGGTAAGAAGTCTCCACAAATTGGATGCCAAAATGAAATTGAAAGTCATCCATAGGAGAAATGAGTGCCAGAACTTATGCATTGAAAATGATAATAAATTCAGTCATTTTCTAGATTCCAGTTTATACTGAGCCAAGGTCAGTGGCTTATGGAAATGCTAATGGCTATCTTAGCTGTCTTTTCCTAATGGACAGCAGAAGCATTTATAATGGAGGTTAGCATTCAGTTCAGTTTTTGATGAAGGCAATAAGGGGGTATTGGTGCTGATGATTTAAATCTAGCCTTTTTGACTACTGATTTAAATTCATTTGATTTTAATCAAATCTACCCTAGCTGAGAAGAGGTCCTTCTAATAACTTTTCTTTGTTTAATCCTAAAAAGAGATGGGATAATGTATTTTGAGGACATAAGAAACCATTTTGTACGTGGTTAAAGTTATCTATTGATAAAAACGAGGAGTGAAAACAGGGTAAAGATCTCTGGTCCCTGCTAATAGAAGAGATGCCTTCCTTTTACACCCCCTATTTGTTTTTAATTCCTTTTCTCCATTCCTCCCCACTATCTGCTTTTCCCCCTTTTCTTCTATTGTTCCAGAAAGCAGCTCAGTTCCTTAATCACACTCACATGTAGATGCTACTTCATATTTACATCCATTATCTCATAAGAGCTTCATATTTCAGTGATCAATAAGAGCAGTGGTATATCCCACCTACTGATAAGGAATCTGAGACTTAGTAAGATTCCCTAGTAATTTAGCAGCAAGTAGATGTGGCTGGTAGGCAGGCTCTCAGGTAGCCTTCAGTGATACCACCTCCTGGTATCCACACAGTGTAGTGGTTCCCTCCACTATTGCACCAGGATTGCTCCAAAATAGCAGAAATTATGATATATTACTTCCGAGACTAGGTAATAAAAGGCATGGCAGCTTCCACTGGGGCCCCCCTCTCTCTCTCATCACTTTGGGGGAAGACAGCTGCCATGGTGAGCAACTCTACGGCACACAAGCCCAAGTGACAACAGTCAGCAAGGAATTAAGGACTCTCATGAACAGACCCGTGCGTATGCCATCTGGAAAGTAGAACTTCGAGCCTCAGTCAAGCCTTCAGATGACTGCGACTCTTTTTAATTTCATGACTGCAACTTAATGAACCCCAAGCCAAAACTGCCCAGCTAAATCACTCCTGGATTCCCGACCCTCAGGAAAAAAATGAGATCAAAAGTGCATGCTGCTTTAAACTGCTAAATTTAGAATCATTTGCTATACAGCAATAGAAAACAATATCTAACTCTTCACATGCTTAGTCCTATGATCTTCCTACTTCTGTATTCAGAACAGAATTTTGGTTGCAGTGGTTTGGCAAATTTTGGCAAGCATCATATTCTAGAAAGGCAGGTAAGATAGACAGCTGCACGTGTAACATGAAATAAAACAGGTGTTTCTATTTGAATCCCAGGGTAGGAAAAAATTGTAATGAAAGTACCAGTGCTAAAAATATACTAAATATATGTTGCTGTTCATATTTTGAAGTTCATTTGGAAGACCGTAACTTGTCTAAACTCAGTCTCTGAATCAATACTAGCAAAGAGGGAGAGGTAAACAGGTTTGGTTGGATTCAGGTTTTTTTCCTAGGATTCTAGGGGGACTTAACAAGAGCTGAAGAAGTTCTTCAAATCCCAGCAGCACAGCTGTGATAATGACACAGAATACTAGGAAACTAAGGAAATGTATTGCTTGACTGCAGTCTTCACATTATCATGCATTACAGTGCAGCAGCCTGAATCAAAGAGATATGCAAAATTCAGAGGATAGCAGTGAGGCATTTCTTCTGTACAGGTGGCAAGCCATCAGGCAAAGGAAGGGGACTCTAAGCCAAAGTATCTGCTCCTTAAACTCATTTGAAAAGTATCCTTGCAAAAATAAATGTAAATCATCTATGGTGTACAGTAGATGGAAGGGCAATATGTTTAACTTAAAGGGAAAAAGGGATGCAATTGAGGACCCAGACAGTATGGAAAGAAGATAATACGTAAGCCCGTTTTACATACTGCTGCCCATTAGATTGCACTCTGGAGAGATGCGTAGAAAATCCCCTTTTATCTGTATCAAACCACTCTGCAAAAATCCCAAATAATTATAATAGACTCTCTAATGGCATTTACAGTATAAAGATATAGACAGTACATATTATTTAGACAGATGCCAAGTTTGGGAGCAACATAACTTCCCACTAAAATGAGAAATAAATTATAGAATTGTCTTTGGTTTCAAGATTTTTAACTTTACAGACCCGTCTTACAGTGATTTAATAAGAAAGGGATATTTTAGGTAATGGGCAACAACAATGCAAAGGCTTAGGATTTTGCAGGAATAACACGAATTTAGGATTATGTAAAAAAGAATCATCAAATTGTTCAGAAGCCTTTTAATAAATGGCAGATGACTGACTGTACAAAGGAACATGAAGGCAAGTTTTTGTGTTGTAGATTAATTATTTTTGGCTCAGCCTTAAGAGAAGGCTGCTTATCATCTCAGCACTTACTTAAGTCCCTTGGATTCAAAACATCATTTAGACCAAAGGATGGAATCTTTTCATAGGTCACTTAAAGATTTCATTAGAATTGCTTGGGCACAGATAAAATGATTAAACATTACTACTACCTAGAACAATGTTTCTTTACTTTATATGTTTAAAAAAGCCTACTTAGAAATTACAACAAATAAAGTATGGTGGAGATTTAATTTTACATACTAGATAACAAACCAGTATATGGGTCACCGGATTTATAGATGAAAACTTTCAGGTGGTAAAAATTATGTATAGATCAATATATTTTTTAATACTAACACAATAATATTTTAAACAGAGCTCATATAAAAGAATAAATAATAAGGTCCTTTTAACAAAGTCCTAAATTATTAGGGCTAGAATATTGTTACAAAATAATGTTCTTTAGGGGCAAATGTATTCTAAAAGTATTAAGAGTATTCTTGGCTACTCTTCATCCATTAGGTTATATGTGAGACCTAAACAACAGGAACATATCTTCTTAAAGTACTATTTTTTTTCCTCTTCCCTTCCTCCCCACACACCCCACCCCCCCCCCCACATTGTCTGTTCTGTGTGTCCACTTGTTATGTGTTCTTCTGTGTCTGCCTGCATTCTCGTCAGCGGCCCCAGGAATCTGTGTCTCTTTTTGTTGCGTCATCTTGTTGCATCAGCTCTCCATGTGTGCAGCGCCACTACTGGGCAGGTTGCTTTTCTCGCGCAGAGCAACTCTCCTTAGGGTGCACTCCTTGAGCGTGGGGTTCCCCTACATGGGGGACACCCTGCATGGCACGGCACTCCTTGCGCGCGTCAGCACTGCATGTGGGCCAGCTCACCACATGGACCAGGAGGCCCTGGGTTTGAACCCTGAACCTCCCAAGTGGTAGGTAGACGCTCTATCAGTTGAGCCAAATCCGTTTCCCTTAATCACTAGTATTTTTAAAATAAACACAAATAAACGTACAGAAATAATTCACCAAGTTGAATAATTTAAAAAAATCAAAAGGCACTTTTTGCAACTCATATAGTTATATGAGAGAGCAAAAGGCTTTTAACTTTTTTTAACTTTGGTAAGGAAAAATAACTGAAGAAATTAAGTGTTAAATGATGAAATAAGGTAACAACCAAATCATCTCTAGGTTTCTGATAAAAATAAATCAAGTTCAGTCTTTTAAAATGGTCTATTCATCCTGTTGGTAGTCATAGTAGAAAATGGTTAATGTATGGTTTATAAAGACTTTGATGAAGGGACAAGTGGGGATGAACTGCCTGAATTCTTAATTGTGAAGATATAAATAAATTTTAACAATACTGCAACTAAATATTTTACATTTCTCTGGGGGTTGGAGAGGTATAAAATGAAGAGTATTCCTCTAATAGGGACCAGGGAAGGCCAGTGGAACATTTGACCTTTAATTTTAAGATAAAATGTTCTTCAGAAGGCTGACACTCTGATATGAGAATGGTCCGACTAAATTACAACAATCCTCATTTACCTACACCTTAGAGTAAGAGAGTATTGAGCTGCTGGAATATTCATTACTCATCAGAGTACTTGAGGCTATGAGATAGAAATTAGGAATTTAAATCTTTTTCCTACGAATTTTAATTTTACAGAAAAATACTGCAGATTATCTGTGATTTCCTGATTTTGATTCTAGTAACTTGAATGAAAAGACATAACTTATCACATCAAATCATCATGTGCCTGATACTTCAAGGCTTTACAAGCATGATTCCCCTTTTATTCACTTCATGGATTTGCACAGGAGTCTAACAACACAAGTTATGATCTTATGGCTGGGAAATTCAAGTTCCATTATTCCAGAATTGAAACAATCAGAAAGACCAAGTGACCATTATTTATTTCCCAGAAAAAGGAATAACAGGCACTTCTATTGGTAAACTAAAACACTGCTAGATCACAAAGGAACCTTCTGAATCATTGAATATGAACTTCAAACTCAAATTTTGTTCAGCATATTTAACTGCTAAGCAAATTATTGTACTTTAATTCTTGGATTTGAACAGTCCATTTAAGACATTTCCGTAATTTCTCAGCTACCCAAAATGTCAGATTAACTGTAATATTCCATTCCCTAACCATTTGAAATAAACCGAAGTTTGTCATAATATCTTATTCCTTAATATTAGTTCATATCCAAGGGATTTAAAGCACAGCAAATCTGAGGATGCTATTAAATAAATTCAAGCTGTAAGTTAAAGCAAATGCTAATACGACTATTTTATACAACTATGGTTGAATTTCCAGGGAATACCACCCTTTATTCCTTACAGAATGAAATTCTCTCCTATTGGGCTTCATTAATATGATAATGAAGTCATTTTATGTATCTGACTAAATATTCATCTATGCATCAATCTTCCTTTTTCTTCATTGGTATTTCTTTTCCCAATCAAGCCTTAAACTAGGAAACTGAATAAGCTGATGATGTAGGGTAAATCCAAAGATCATGAATTCCAATTCCCCATAATTCTTTAGAAACTATAAAAATAATAATTACTTTCAAAATTTTTAACTTTTAAATTGTCTTCCAACATCCCTTGTGCCAAGAATGCAAATGATAATGCTTTCAAACAGAGATTATTTAAGGAATGCAAAACTAAACAATTCTGGATTTGCTGGCCTAAGCATAATAAATCAGCAGAGAAATTCTGATATTTACTTACAGGAAAGAGATTATAAATGGAAGATGTTTAAATCTACCACAATTGTTCTGAATCATCTTTAATAAAGAGCAGTTTCCTGTTGCATTCTAAAGCCAGTGGAGCAAATCATTTAAAAACTGTGAACTCTTTTTACTTATGCATTTATTTAACAAATGTTTATTAAGCACTTTGTGTTAAGCATTGCTGGTAAGACTGCAACTGAGCAGTTAGTTAATGAGACAAAGTTGTGCTCTTCTGAAGTTTATAGGTAGTTAAATATATTTAATCTGCAATACTGATTCCAACTAGAGCTTCCTAATCATATATAAATATAGTTATTTTAGGCACAGACTAAAGGTACAATGATCTATGACTCAAAGGATCTAGGTTATAGTCTCATTTCTGCAGTTAAAATGACATTGAAAAGTCACATAACAACTCAGAACCTGTGTTTCATGGGTAAAATTGGTAAATGAGCTCCTCCCTGGTTTCTTTATAGGGTTATATGAGGATCAACAACAGATCTAAGAAAGTTATAATGCACTGGATATATATATATACTAGGTACTGTGCAAATTTCGCATGCACTGTTTGATTTAACATTAATTACAGATGGATAGTGGTGCAATTCAATACTGCTGTAGTCTCCACGGCAGGATACATAGGTATCTGCAAGACACTTGTCCTCCAAAGTCTTTTTATTTTTAAATTGAACGCGTTTATTTATCTGTACATATTTTCATTACCAGTAGTTTGGCAGCTATCACTCTCTAAGTTCATCTCCCTTAGAGGCTGTCTTCAAGAAATCCCAGGGTAGGTAATGTTGGAATGTGTTTCGGTTTTGTTGTGGTCGGTATAAAAAGCATCCCTGGAGTCATTTCAGGATTCATTAAACAGAACTGACTCAGGGTAGCCCTGAGGCACTTTAAATTTTTCTGGCTGAGGAGATCAAGAATTGTCCAGTTTGAAGATGCCAGCACTAAATATGCCACCCAAATAAAAAGAAAGGAAGACATTTGGTTGAAGGGACAGATGTGGTGGGGAGGAAGTGTTACCATTTGAACTCAGTATGTTTAGTATTATCGAAATTGAAATCTGTTTATATCTCTTTCCAGAAACTAAATTCAACAGTTGATCTAGCTCAAAGACTTAGCATAGCAAGCAACTAAAACTCCAGCTGCCTTCACAATTTCCACCCTCCCCAATAAAGATAGTGTAGCAGATGCAGCCAGCTTCAATTAACATTTAACCTTTATTCTTTTAGGTTTGATGCACTTTGTAATGAATATCCCTCACTCGTATTTACTTTGCCAGTCTCCACTGAGAAATCCTCCTTCCTTAATTACACTTTGAATGTTTGCCCACACACAAACCCACATTTTTTTTTTCAAGCTGGTATGGGACCCCAGTCAATCCAGGGCAGATTTTCCCAGACTCAAAGAAAAACAATTTTGTTTTTGGGCAAAGAATCCATACTTCATCCCAAGGAAGTGCAAACAGTATTCCGTTGAAAATTAAAAATATAGTACTGCACCACAATTTTTTAGATAAATAAGCGTTCATATGTATGAACAGGAACAAAATACACAGACTCAGGGTTCTACTTCCATTATTTTTCAAAGATACAGGCATATGATCAAAGAGTAAACATCATTTCTTCCTCTTCTCCCCTTTCACATAAATGGATATGTGTATGTATGCATATATGTGTTTCTAATGACTGCTTGACATCAAAGGTTTAAATGACTTTTTAAATTATTTAATAATTTTATTTTCTGACTCACTTTATTATTTTTTGAGGGTTAATTTTTTCCCTTTATTTTATTTTTTAAATATATTTTTATTTACTTTTAAAAGATACACATATTGCATTAAATATTACATTAAAAAATGTAGGGGATTCCCACATGCCCCACTCCCCACACCTCCCACTTTTCCCACATTAACAACTTCTTTCATTAGTATGGTACATTCATTGCAATTGATAAACCCATTTTGGAGCACTGCCACATAGCATGGATTATAGTTTACATTGTAGTTTACACTCTCCCCCATTCCATTCTGTAGGTTATGGCAGGATATATAATGTCCTGTATTTGACTCACTTTAAAAACTATATTTATGCATATTTTTTTTTAAAAAAACTTTGAACACTGTAATACATCATATAAGCCATTCAGTTCTTTCTCTAGAGACAGCCAAATGATATTGGGCAGCAAATCTGAAGGATATAATAAATGAATGAGTTGGGGATTCCAGGTCCAGTAGACATGATTTTGAACATCAGTGCTATGGGGGCCATGACCTAAATATTTAATCTCTCTGAGCCATAGTTTCCTCATCTGTAAAGCAGGCTTATTTTGTAAGGAATAAAAACATAATAATAACATATGTAAAGCAAAATGCCTGGCTTTCAAACAAATATTTGTGTCCGTACAAATTTCTCTCCTGCTAGAGCCACAAGATCATAATGATGGTGGTTCTAGGCACTACTTTCTATAGGGTCACAAATGTAAGGATACATGCAGAATAAAAATGAACTGGAAGATATTATCAACTTACATAATAACTACTTGTGCTAAAATCTTGCAATATTTAAGAAATTACTCTAGCTCATCTTGATCATTTTGGCATCCTCTTGTGGGAAAGAAAAGTGGTACTTGTATATTTATTTCACTGACTAGGAAATAGTTGAGGAATTCTGAACATGCTTTATTCATTTTAACGATGTGGGGTAAGGGTCATCCAGTATCTAGGTTCCTAGTGTTATCTCTTCTACTGTGTGTCATTTTGCTTGACTTCTCCTGAGTCTCAATTACAACCCTTAATGGTACTACACAGTACTTCATACAATAAAGACACTGAAAAACATTAATAAAGAAATAAAGTAAAAAAGGAAAGGGAAAGTGTGGCAGTTTGAAGTTATTTATGAATTCCAAAAAAGAGATATTGATTATGTTTGTAAACTCGTCTGTTCCTCTGGGTGTGATACCCTTTGACCATATTAGATTCAGCTGAGATGCATTTAATTAAATTATGTGACGATTAGGGCTTTGATTCATTAGTCATCATTAGGGCAAGTCACCATCCCCTTTGTGGGCTACATAAAGGGACACTCACTCAAAAAGACACACAGAAGGAGATACACAGAAGAGCACAGAGGAAGAGTGACAGCACAGAGGCCCCAGAAAGAGAGATGAGCTGTTAGATAGACTGATAGTTTACTGCTCACTTTGTGAAAAGAACAGAACAGCTGAGCCTGGAAAGAAACGAGCCCCAGGAAGAGAGATGAGCCATGTGCCAGCCTACAGCAGAGGTTAGAAGAAGCTGGGACCACAGAGCATTAGGAGAAAGAGGAAGGCTGAACCCTCACAGAGGTCACCTACCATCTGGCTTCAACATGTAGCAGAAGAGTCTGGTGAGGAAGTAACCTTGAGTTAGACTCCTTAGGGTCTTGTAATAAGCTTGTACCCCAAACAAATACCCCTCATAAAAGCCAACAGATCTCTGGTATTTTGCATCAGCACCCCTTTGGCTGACTAATACAGAAAGGTAGGGAAGAGAAGGGAAATCTGAAATACTGACTTTATCTCTCAAACGGAGTAAGAGAAAGGGTTAGGGACCATCTAACATTATTAATTATTGCCAATTTGAAACTTTTAGCCCATCCCATAGCTGAAGCCAGACTGTGCTGGTGATCCAAGTGTTTTCTTACTGTCCCTTATTACAACTGAACTCTTTACGAGTCTTTGTCCTTCCAATCACACATGCTCACGCTCATAGAGCCTTGCTGGAGAAGGAAATGTAAAACTGATTATTTAAGCCAATGTCTTCCCATAACCTCTTACAGACAAATCCACTGAGGTGAACTGGTGTAGGACTTCAAGGTCCAAATCTGACTATAGAGAGAACCAGTATGGAATTGTTTGCTTCAGACACAACCTTCTGACTTCTTGGGTCCTGAGGCTGGTTTTCTGACTCTCATCCTGCTATAACTTGGCTTTAGGAACTACCTATCCTAAATACACTCAAACAGAAGACCATTCACAGCCCTCGTGGAGGCTTTGCCAATGTTAGCTATTCTTTTTATTTATGAATGGGTACACACACCTGGAAAGTGTTTATGAAAAAAATTATTGTCTTTACCCTGATCTGAATAAATACATACCTTAGATAACATGGATAATAACATAGATCATAGTTATTAGGTTTACCCCATAAATTAATTACCGTATAATGGTCGCAAAAATCAAATGGAATTAGTTTTGCCAAAGAGAGACTCAAACTCAATTGAAAGCTCTTGGTCCCTCTCCTCATAACCTACTCTTTTCAGTTTATATTAGCAATTACATCTACAGCCTTACTGCCTTTAACCTTTGCATTCTTTACATTCATGTTTATATGTAAAAATTATGAAACCATTGTTTTGGTAGGTTTATGTGGAGTAACAACTTTTTTTGGCAAAAAAAAAAGAGAAAAAAAAAATCCTACTGCTAAACAGCCATGTGAAAAAAACCACAAAACATTTATTGCCTTAAAATATTCTAAAACATACATCAATACAGTTATTTTAGTGTTTATTGGACTTTCCCTTTATGTTTGGAATCCACCATTTCTCTTAACAGTACAAAACTCCAGGCACAATAAAACCAAGTATCCTCACTGGACAAATATTCACAGCATGATATTTTTCTTAATCCGAACAAATACACTACTAACTCTTCTGCTTCTTTCTGATTCCACAGACCTTTGCAGAGTACCTATCTTGCAATACACTGGAGAAAAGTGAGACAGAATCCTTGGCGACAAAAAGTTCAAAGATGTGGTGGAGAAACACATGAATAAAACCATAAAAAAGAGGTGGTATTGCCCAATGAAATGTTTTTAACACCTCTCAGATCTTATCACATCCTAGGCCTTCTAAATTTAAAAGGGAATCCTGATGTCTCTACTCAGATATTTGTTCTTTGGTCTGGAATAAGAGGGAAAAAAAGGGAGGCTCAGAAAGGACCACATCACCCTGTTGCTAGAATCTTCCAACTGGACTTACGTTCATTTAATGAGACCTACACTCATCAGATTACAGCCATGCGATCAGAACCTCTGTGGCACTTCAGTTTTATTCTACCCCACAGATGCCATCTAGAAAAATAAGAAAAAGAAAACTAACAAGGTATTAGCTTCTTTCAGGGTCTAGCCCCATTTAATTCACAACAATTCTGTGGGGTTGATATGAACCTAGTTATAGTAGGAAAATTAACACTAAGAAAGGTTTGCTCAAGACGGAGCAAGTGGAGTTGGGACTGAATTCCCATTTTTCCCATTTGAAAGTCCAAGGCCAGGTGTCTCCCTCTAACAACTACGTGTACTTAAAGATAACATGGACATCAAAGTAATCCAATTCCAATATCAAAATTGAAAAGCTCATGCAAATGATCTTTATACAATGCTCATGGTAAGAAAGCCAGTGATGTTAGTTTTGGAAAATACCTCTGAATCTCACCTGCAATGCTATGATTTATAACATACAGGTTTTCTTGGTATCTTAGCAGCTAATTGGCCCATTTTAATGTGCACATAATATCATACTTACATTTTCAAACATTTTAAAAACACTAGAAACCACTAGGAAATTGGTTTCAAAATTCAAACGGCAAGCAAACAGTTTTTTAAAAAACACAGAACCTATATCCATGCATGAGGAACAGATTTAAACCTACCTCTCATAAGAGAACTTCTACAGCTTTAAATAGTACCTGCCACACTCAAACAAAACCACCATATCCCTTTTTATATTAACTTCTATGAGTCATATATGTGAAAAAGTGCATGCTCAGAGATTACCTATAAAGATGAAACAAGTATTAACAGTGCCTTCCTGCAATTAACTGTAACACATTTAAGGCGACCCCATATTTTAATTTCACATCTTGACTGGCCAAAGATATGTTACAATTACTCTTCTGTAACTAACAAACTGAGATTCTATTCAGACCTTTTATGCATGCCATCTGATTAAAAAGGTTTTGACATATGAAATATTTGGAATACTATTCTAAACGTATTTTAAAAACCACTTTGTTCAAAGGAAGAATTCAAACACACTCCCTTTATTTGGCTGCTGAGATCTACTATAATGGTGCCAGAAATATATTTGCACTGATATAACTAAGTCGATGGAAATAAAAACCTAATTCTGTCACAGGAGTAACTAGGACAACTAAAATGCAGGAACACCCATGAATTTCCTTTGTTCCATCATAATTACAGTGACAAAAATATTTATGTTAAGAGAATAACTGCTGACACTAAAAGAAGTAGGAAGTAAGGTTTTTAAAGATGAAAATAGAAGCTGTGAGCATTCAGAATAGAGTCTATTTGAAGATATGAACCACTGCACCTACCCAGTCAGTACTAATGAAAACTATAATCAGTATAATCAAACAAACAAAGCAACCACACATTAGGAGAGAAATGAACTATTATTTAGAAAGTATTACTAGGTTTCTGTAAGGGTAATTTTATTTGTGAATGGTTAATGAAGTTAGAATAGCTTCTTTTTTTTTTTTAAAGAATTTTATTAATATGGATTTCGTCAGAGCTCATCTCATTATCTTAATCATCCTCCTTTAAAATAGGCTTATGAAATAAAAAACAAAAGGTCTTTTAAGGCTCTTCAGAACCTGATCTTACTAATAATTCCAACAAGGATGATCTGCTTCTTGGTTGAACTTCATTTCATATCCACAGTCCTTCCATTTTATCTTAGAGGTGTACCTCCTTTTATGAAATAAACATTGGAAGGGGGCAGGGGTGGGATGGGAAGAAGAGGAGGCAGTATACATCTAAATGGAACTTGTATTCTACTGTATACGCTGTACTTTGCTCTAGCATATAAAGTTTGACATAGAGTAGAAAACTAAAACTCAAATATTGCTTGGGGACACATTTGCTCTGTAAAAGGAAAATCATCTGCACCCTGGTGTGAGGTGATAAAAGCACTCAAATGATTTCTTTCTGTGCCTCATCCTGGACACTAACTTAAACGCAATAGCATCATCTAGCTTTGCCTCTTTTTCTCTCTCCAACATCCCGCCCACATCTCTAAACGATTTAGGATTTGGAAGTAAATGGGTCAAGTAAAGGATGCGACCATAAAGCTGGAAAAGCGGTTCCTTCAATTAAAGGGAAATGGTGTGCGAGTTAACCCAAAGCAACCATAGCTCTGTTCCTCTAGCTCCCTTCACTATAACCCTGCTCTGTCCAGATAATGTATCACCAAGTCTTTTTTTTTTTTTTAAGATTTATTTATTTATTTAATTCCCTCCCTTCCCCCAGTTGTCTGTTCCCTGTGTCTATTTGTTGCGTCTTGTTTCTTTGTCCGCTTCTGTTGTCGTCAGAGGCACGGGACGTGTGGGCCGCGCCATTCCTGGGCAGGCTGCACTTTCTTTCGCGCTGGGCGGCTCTCCTTACTGGGTGCACTCCTTGTGCATGGGGCTCCCCTACGTGGGGGACACCCCTGCGTGGCAGGGCACTCCTTGCGCGCATCAGCACTGCGCGTGGGCCAGCTGCACACGGGTCAAGGAGGCCCGGGGTTTGAACCGCGGACCTCCCATGTGGTAGACAGACACCCTAACCACTGGGCCAAGTCCGTTTCCCAAGTCTTTTTTTTAAAGTAAGGATGTTTGGCAAAGGAGCATGCCAATTCCATATCCAGTGATTCAGAAATGACTGTAATGAAACACATAATACACAAAAATTTGCATGCCAGTAGAATTTTAAACATTGCATGCCAGTAGAATTTTAAAAGCAAATATTGCATTTTTTGCTTTCACAGAGGAAGTCATAAAGTCATAAAGAATAAACTAAGGGAAACGGACTTTGGCCCAGTGGTTAGGGCGTCCGTCTACCACATGGGAGGTCCGCGGTTCAAACCCCGGGCCTCCTTGACCCGTGTGGAGCTGGCCCGTGGGCAGTGCTGATGCGCGCAAGGAGTGCCCTGCCACACAGGGGTGTCCCCCGCGTAGGGGAGCCCCACGCGCAAGGAGTGCACCCATAAGGAGAGCCGCCCTGCGCGAAGGAGGGAGCAGCCTGCCGAGGAATGGCGCCACCCACACTTCCGGTGCCGCTGACGACAACAGAAGCGGACAGAGAAACAAGACGCAGCAAAAAGACACAGAAAACAGACAACTGGGGGAGGGGAGGGGAATTAAATAAATAAAAATAAATCTTTAAAAAAAAAAAAAAAAAAGAATAAACTAAGTGTACAAATCCTTTGGATGGTACAGTAAACCCCAGAGACACTCAAAATCCTTGTTAACCAACCGACCCACTGTATTTATGCAAAACTAACTAGATGATGGAAGTAAACCAGTAGATTCAATATATAAAATATCAAAAAATCAAAAACAACATGTTTTTTACTTTGGTAATCATTACTGAGTTTTAATAAAACATAAAAAATATGTAGGTTCTCGACCAATGCTTTTCAAAGGACAACCTGTAGCAGATTCAAATGGGATATCTATAAAATGTTTTATTCCTGGGACCCTGCCTACACTCACTGAATCAGACATTCTTGATGTGAAGCCCTGGAATATGCATTTCCCAAAACCTCTTCAGATGCTTTTCATGCCATTAAGAAGCACTGATGGAAAACGGAGGTGGCTCAACCAATTGGGCTCCCATCTACCATATAGGAGGTCCAGGGTTCAAGGGCCCAGGGCCTCCTGGTGAGGGCAAGCTAGTCCACATGGCAAGCCAGCCCACACAGAATGTCAGCCCACACGGGAACTCCACCCCATGGAGGAGTGCTGCCCTGCATGGGAATGCCACCCAGCACGGGCAAGCCACCCCACGCAGGAGTGCCAGCCGACGCAGAGAGCTGTCGCAGCAAGATGGCATAAGAGACGCAGAGGAGAGAAAATAAGAAGACATAGTAGAACAGGGAGGTGAGGTGGCACAAGAGAGTAATCGCCTCTCTCTCACTCTAGAAGGTCCCAAATCAGTTCCAGGAGCCACCTAATGAGAATACAGATACAAAAGAACACACAGTGTATGGACACAGAGAGCAGACATCGGAGGAAATGGCAGGGGAGAAAAATAAATAAAATAAGTCTTAAAAGAAAAGAAAAAACAGCACTAACAGAATGCTTTGTACTTCGTGATCACAAAAAGATGAAGTAAAGCTGAAAGATAAACTGCAAGTGCCCAAGAAGCCAGGTTAGGAAAAGTAGCTCCAGTTCATGGACCATAAGGTGGAAGGAATGTCAGCCACCACAGGCCAATTAGACAAATGAAGCAAAGAACTGACATGTCCAACGGAAACAAGCTTGCTGTTACACCGCTTAGACTTGAAATAAGATCTGACCCTGCTTGGTGCCCAATCCAGCCTTCTATGCTCCATCTGTCTCTGCAAAAGTTTGAAAGCATTAGTTGCTTAAACTTCATGCTTTATTATTTTGAAATGCCTGTACATCAACATCACTGAAACATTAATACCATCATTTTGTGTTTATACAGTTCTGTACCAACCAAAAATATTTCAAAATTTCTTATATATTTCACCTCAGTATAACATTGTAGTGTTAGGCATTATTTCCATCTTAAAGGTGGACTAACTGCAGTTTCCAGAGGTTTAGCGACTTCCCCTAGGGCTAACTGTGCAACCAGTAATCCAATTCTAACCATCTGTCTCGAAGCTCAGTTTTCCTTCCAGTTAGGCCTCACTGCAATCTGCATAAAGCTCTCAGCTCAACCGTTGACTTCTCCACCTTTTAGCAATAAAGATTTAGTCCTTCCTGAATGATTGAGTCTTCATGACACAAATGTTACCCTCTGCAACCAGAGTCTCTGAGCACATACCCCAAAACCCGAGGTGGTGCAGGTACATTATCACAGTGGATTTCAGAAGGAAAGCTGGAAGACGGTGTAAAGTATGTACCAATCCAGTAACTACAACACTGCTGTGGAGAGCCAGTGTTCATTGTATCATCAGTTTCAGCCTGATAATTTGATATGATGGGTGTGAGGCACAAACTACAAGTCTCTCCTTCTTAAAACAATAATGGTAAGCCTGTACTCTTCGCCAAGAATATCAAGGTCATTGTCTGGATCAAACCTAAAAGGGAGCGTCCGTCAACAAATGTCATAACAGATAAGCACCAATTTGACATGCTCTTGCAGAACTATCACCTGCTAGTCAGAGCTGCTGTGACAGCTGTGTTGTAAGTCGGGGTGGGCAAATTCATCAGTCCTCTGGGCTCCAAGTGTTCCTCTAATGGATATGACAAACATATGCCTCTCTGCCACACAATAGGTGTTGATTACTGTAGGGTTATTTGTATAATGATCCAATTAATCAATGTTGATAGTCAGGGCTATTGTACTTGATGGAAAGTGGAATTGAGTACCACTATTGAACGACTGCATCCTTTACCACACTACGATGGACTTTAAAAAGAAAAAGGTAGGATTTTGGAAAAAAAATTTATAAAAGAAAAAATCCTGCTGAGAGAAGAATGATGAGATAGATACAAGATACCCATCTCCTTGAATTTGAGCCAGTGTTATCTCGGCCAGGTAGGGCCTGTTCCCCCATGCCTGGCAAAATCTTACTAACTTTTGAAATACTCAGTCATGGGTCCCAAACTCCCCTGCTTCTAGAACCTAGGCAGATAATTCAATGAGGAATGCACACTGGATGGAGGAGATTAAGGTGGCCTGAAGAGTTCTAGTTACCTAATCATAAGGGGCAGCCATTCTTCAGTCCCAGCAACTTTGCCATAAAGGATGGAGCTCCCAGGTTTACTGGAACTTTGGTGTTTCAAGAGAAGAGGGAAATCTAAATTGTTGTTTGCCATCTTATCACTTTTGAATGATAGCAACTGTTTTAATTTTGGTTCCCCTTAAACCCTTAAAGCAGAGCTTGAAACAAGGACTCATAGGTAGCTTATGTGGGAAGTGATCCAAGAAGAACAGAGCAAAGTGAGACATGGAATGAGTAAAAACCAATCCAGGAGGTGCTAACAAGGTCCCATTCGTCTCCGAGACACAATTGGCTCTCAGAATCTTCCTAGGGACAATGAAAGCTGGGCCATCTATCCCCCAGCTCCTCTCTCCTACAGGCTGAAGACTGATCCTGGGGGCCAGAATTTCCCTGTGCTTCACCCGCTGTACTTGCCTAGGTGCTGAGTGGGCTTGGTCAGTTTGGGAGAAAGCTCTGAGAAGAAAGGTAACAATCATGCTTGAGGTAGACTGTGGTCAGTGTTCATAGACTCACGTAGTGGCTCAGATTAAAGGTCACTGAGGGGATCTGACAGGGCACAGAAGGAAACTACAACAACAACAACACAGCTAATAAAACTGTAAACACAATGCAGACCAAACAATTAAGGGGTGCAAGCCTACTTTGGCTCATGGACTTCATCTATATTACATCTTGAGGAAAGCTTTCCTTGACTACCTCCCTCAACCAAACCCTCAGTGTGAGGCACCCCCAACAATCATGTCAGCATTTACTCTACTAAACTGCATCATTTATTGATACCAGCTCCCCGAGACTACAGGAATTCTGAAGAGAGACTCTGTACTTTGTCCATTACCCCCAGCCTGGTTTAATATAGGTGTTCAATAAAAATCTACAGACTGATTTAGTTCTTGGAAAAGGCCCATGAGTGGTTCTGGAATCGAATAAATGAATATTATATTATTTTAATACAGATAAATTAGCTACTACAACTATAGCCCAAACCCAGCAAGGAGAAACAGTGCTAAGGCCACTAAGGAACATAACAGTCATTTCCTAACTTGTGCCCTAAAGGGCCTTATGACTCAAAGATTGATGAACTTTATTTCCTGAAAAGACTATATTGTGTCAACTATTAAACTCCTATTTATGTTTTCAATATACATATTTTTTTGCATTTATCAAAAAGTTTAGAAAAATCAGCTTTGCCCCTAAAAAGGCAAAACATGTACAAATTCAACCTCATGCTCTACTACTACTAAAACTTAAATTTTCTTTACATGTATACTAGAAATCCACCTTCTCTCCCATGCAAATCTTTCTTGATATGTATACCTTTCTCAAAGACCCTTAAAGTATTTCCCATTTGAAAAGCATCTACTCATGTTCAGATCTAAAGCACCAGATGTCTGAATGACAGATCTGCATTCAGGAAGATCAACGTGGGTGGGGGAGTTATGGCATAGCCATAAAGGTGGAGGCTCTCCTTCTGCCAACTGACAGTGGGTACCTCAGCAGAAATAACAGAATAAGCTAAATGTTCCTATTCTGCATATGGTACAAAGAGGAAAAAAGACTAAATACTCATTAGTGAAGCCTAATTCAGAGTGACAAAATCCCCAAAGACTTCCAAGCTTTAAAAAAGTGAAGACATTTCCTGCTGTGTGATTTCTGGCAACGATGAGAGAGAGAGAGAGAGATAAAGAGAGATTTAAAGCATAATAATCTATTGAATGGGCTCATAAAAAAAATAAACTAAGTAGGTCATTCTTGGGTAAAATTGTCATTTATAGAACTAGGAATAGTTGGGTAAAGTTTCTGTGCCATTCCTTTGAAAAGTTACTAACTTGTTGGTAACCTTATCTCTGTCAGCTCATACACATTTCTTTTACTCTTATAGGAAGAAATAATTTCTGTTGATAAAACTTCCCAATTGATTCTGAAAGGTACATGTGCCTTCTACTTAAGAAGATCAACTGAGAGGGGCAGAGGGTAGAGAAAATTTGATGAGAGTTCAATAAACTAACTTCCTTCGAATCTTTATAGTCCATGCTGACCTTCAACCTATTGTACTAAAAGAACTAGTCAATGACATTTTGAGTCACTTAGAGGTTACAAACATTAAGAATTCTTGGAAAATTGCTTCTTTGCTTTCTTGGCCTTTTGGCTAAAATCAAGTGTAAAAACTCTTAGAAGAACTGGGTGGGGTTTGAAGCCTAATAAAATATACAAACATTTTTTTAAAGAAAGAATTATGATCTTGAAATTACCTTAGAAACATTGTTATTAAAAAAAGTTTAGCTGCCCTCAGCTTGAAGAAGAGAGAGTACTGAGTAACAGTTAACATATATTGGTGCAGACCCAGTCCTGTCAAAATAATCTAATCTCCTCTGATGGAGTGACTAGCCTGTAGATGAAGGGGAAGAAGAGAGAGACAATTTATATTTGGATTTTAGCAAAGCTCTTGATTCTGTTCCTCATGACATAATCATCAATAAAGTGAGAAAATAGGATCCATGCTGCATAGCTATGAAATGGCAGGAAGGTCATGTCTGGCAAGGAGCTATCGATGGAAAAGTGTCAGCCTCAGAGGCAGCATAACAAATGGGTTCCACTGTGGTCAATTCTGGCCAGCATTCTGGTAGACATTTTTCATTAAGGACCTGGGGAGTGGAATAATTAGAACCATCATTAAGTCTGCATCAGAGACCAGATAGGGGAAGGCTTGAGGGAAGGGAGGGGACAGGGTGGGAGGGAGTCACTAGCTGTTAAGGTATACAGAATCGGAATTCAAAATGACCTTGAAAGTTTGAAAAAGAAGCACAAATAGAATGTATTTCAGGGGACAAAGGCAATGTATGCTGGTCCTTCTCCCTAAGTTTTCTTTCTCCCTTCTTCCCTGGATGGCAAGGTCTCTTCCTCTGTTAAAGAACCATGTTTATTTACTTGGTTATTTAAATACACAAGAGATGCTGTGCTGAGTTCCGGGGATACTTCATTAAGCAAGACAAGCTCTTATATCTAATGCCATAGCAATGATCCATTTATTGAGGAAAATGATTTAAAAGGAAATAACAATAAAGCATATTGGGTAAGGAATATGCTAGGAAGCCTTCCTCTAACCTGATCCAGCTTCATGCCCCTCTCTCAGTCTGAGTTAGTTACTTCTATTAAGTGTTTTCATAGCTCTCCTTGCCTTCCACGTGGCAGAACACTGTAGAGCAGCCACATTTCTGTATGTATTTGTTTCCCCTCTAAAGTGCTAATCCCTGAAAGGGCTGGGACCTTTATATCCCCAGTACAGAGCACAGTGCCTGAAGCATAACCCGCACTCAGTAAATATTCACGGATTTGGGATGAAAATAAACCACACAAATGCAAAGTGGGCTTTGTACAAGTATAAAAGTATATGGTCTGGAGGTTCTGTCCTGAAACTTAAGAGTTAATGCCCTCCATACAGCCAGAAAGTCAAGGTTAAAAATGTTGAGCAGCACATCTTCTGCATTTGTAGTAATTTCACACGCAGGCAAGTGAAGAACCACTCTAAAGTATAAGTGAGGGCAGAAAGGTGGGGCAAGACTATGCAAGGAAGTCTTCGAGGAGAAGGGCTCTAAGTGGAGGAAAAGAGGAGAGAATGGAAAAATAGGGAAGAATCCAATGGAGTGCTCCTGGAAGGGTGAGGAGAACCAGAGTATGACAACCTGAAACTGAGGCCAATAAGAATGCCTGAGAAAGAACGAGGTCAGCAGTGTCAAAGGCAGCAAAGAAGTTTAAAAAGAACACCTGGGGAGGGAACCCTGGATGACACAAGGAAGTCAGGGCATGTCCATGTCCAGGATATGCATATGTATATGTACCTTGTATGTATATATTGGAGAACACAAAACCAATTTTGACACACATCATCCAAGAAAACAGGAATCATTGGTAAGGAAAATAAAATGACCACCTGTACTAGGTACTTCCCAGAGGAACCCCATTCTGAGGAGGGCTTTTCCAGAAGTCAAAAGCAATTGACCTGCAGAGGCTTTCCAAGAAAACAGACCACACCCTACAGAACTGCAGATAAGCAGCACTTGGTGATGAATTAGTTTCCATCTAGGAGAGAAAACTTAAATGAATGGACCAGCATACCATACCAGTCAACATATATCTGCTCCCCATTTTGTAAGACAACCCCAGTGTAAAATGGAAATTTAACATCAGCCAATCCGAACATTTCCTCTCCTCACTTGTTTCTACACTGACCTTGTTTGAGCTTTCCCAGTCCACCCCCTAGGTAGAACTTTCCCCTCTATTTTCTGAATAGGATGCTTCCCTATTCATGAATCCTTCAACAAAGCTGTGAGATCCTAAAATGCAGGTAAAGTTTTTCTTTTCTTATAATGAAGATGATGAAGAAGTAAAGTTCTTAACTAGAGGAGGGGCATTCATGGGCATACAACTGAAGATAAATTATACAACGGGGAAGAAAATACACTGAGTCTAAGAAAAAAATAAAGACTTATTTAGATGAGAAGTTCTTAACTTCAGTAGGGGAGGAAGACTCCCATGATTTAATATGAAGTTCTTTAGATGTGCTATAGTTTTCTGGGGAGGGTTCATTTGAGTCGACAGTAACTGAGAACAAACGTATAAAATTTGTCTGAAACTACCTCTTCTTATTCAATAAATTCTGTTTTCAAATATTGGTAAATCTGTCTCAGCTTTCTTGTGGCTCCAATTCAGGCAGCGTACGTGAACTGTCATATCCCACATTTAAAGGGGACATTACTTTATAGAACATGGCTTTTTTCCCCCAGTTTTCATTTTTACTGAGGGAAAAGATGGTGAGAAGCAATGAAGAAAGAAGGAGAGGGAGCAGATGTGGCGGCTGAAGTTGCTGAGTGCCTGCCTCCCACATGGGAGGTCCCGGGTTTGGTGCCCCGTGTTTCCTGAAAAAGAAAAACAACAAGCCAAACAAACAAAAAAGCCAAATCAGGGAAACTGATGTGGCTCAATGGTTGAGCGCTGGCTTCCCACATATGAGATTCTGGGTTCAATCCCCAACTCCTGGCACCTCAAAAAAAAAAAAAAAGAAAGAAGGAGATAAAATGGAACCATTTGTTTGAAAATACCACGTCTGCCATAATAATGTGTGTTCCTCAGTCTCCAAACCATGCCTCTACTTCTTTTGTCATGAGCTTAACTGGCTTACGTTTAATCACTGAGACTGGCAGGCTACTGAAACACATATACTTTCCAAGACAATCCAGAGAATTAAAAATACATAATAACAAATGTTCAAAGTAAGTTAGACTCTAAGTATGATCCAATCCTTCCCAATAGCTTATTTAACTGACAGGGTCATTTCTGATAACTCAGACAAAAGAATTAGTTTAGAAATTGAAAATGAGCATCTAGAAGTAGTTATTGAAATTGCAATTATAACATTTACTCATCAAAATAAAACATTAACTATTTTAATCATGTTACATTATTGCATATGAAATTTGCTACCAATTACAGAATCAAACTTTAGAGAATATGCAAGCTTTAAAATATCCACCTATCAGTGTAAGATCCTGTGCTTAGGTTGTTTTGTTTTTTTTTTATACCTCTCCACCCCATGCACAAAATCATTCCTAAGCAACTTTTAAGTCACCATACTACCGGCACCAACCATGTGTATACAATTCTTTCATTAAAGTCATTAAGTCTGTTTTGCAGTATCAGATTTCAAGGACCTAAACCAAGGGATGAAAATGAAAAATTACAAACATGTAGCTGATTAGGAAAATATTTATAATAGGCCTTACTGCTGTTATTATTGAATTGTACAAGGGAAATAACCATTAGCCTGTTTTAACCACTGGAAAACACCCTATGGTGAGAGTTGACTGATTCAATATATTTTTGTACACAAATGCTGTGCTAATGGAGTAGACATTTACCCCATAACAAAGGAGATCTCAGATGTAAATGTTAGGTTTACGGTAACTCCAGAATACCAAACCATGGCTAAGGCTTTTTAAATGAAGCCCCTACTGGTCTATTTGTTGGTGAAGCCTGTTTGTCTCCTCAAAACTATAACATCACATGCAGGATAAATTTTTGATAAACTGCAGAATCTAAAATAAAAATAAACGAGGAATTAAAAATCTATAACAGACATTAGCTTTAGGAAGTGCACTTAACACACTATGATCACTGGTCTAGATCCAGTTTATTCTTTGATTATTTCCAGACATAAATGTCTGCATGAGTTTCCTATTATCACGAAATACTGAAGAAAGGAATGGTTCTCCTTGGAAAGAATGAGATGAGCCAAACAATCTTTTATTTTTGAAGATAATCTATAAACACAAGAAACAAAGTTGACCCTCAAAATGATCTCTTCTCATCCTCTCACAAGGGATGGCAAGCTAGCGATATCGTTATAAGGTACAAAACAGCATTTAGGGTAGCTCCATGTCCCGAAGATGGTGCTTCAGAGGTAATCACCGGACATTGTAAATCCTCACAGGGCCTACATGATGGAATAGAGGAGAGTATGGGCCATGATGTGAACCAATGTATATGAGGTGCAGAGGTGCCCAAAGATGTACTTACCAAATCCAATGGATGTGTCATGATGATGGGAACGAGTGTTGTTGGGGGGGGGGAGAGGGGGGGTGGGGGAGTGGGGTTGAATGGGACCTCACATATATATTTTTAATGTAATATTATTACAAAGTCAATAAAAAATAAAAAAATTAAAAAAAAAAAAAAAAAAAAAAAAAAAAACAGCATTTAGGAAAGGTTCCTAAAGGAAATCATTCTTCCATTCAACCATGTTGCTATGGTAACCAAACCAATCAAGTTTCTTCACAAAGGCTTTTATGTCAAGTTCTGTTAGCAAACTCATATAGAAAGTATACCTCAACTAAATTAACACTACACCCGTTACCCTAGTAGAGACAGGCTAAAGACGCAAATCTTTTTTAAAAGAATTAGAGTAATACGCAGTCCTTCCAAATCAACATCTTAAATTAGTCAAGTTTTGTCTTTTTTCATCAACAAAAGTCTCTTGAAGGCTATTCTCTGAGATGGGAGAAAAATAAAAGGAATTTACCTGGCAGTGCATGTCCTTTCTAAAGTAGATTCTGTCGCCTCTTTTCAAGAGCACAACAAGAGAATTGTTGCATCTAGCTAAATTTTTTAATCATTTATTTGCAAATGTTCTGTACTTCTGATATACCCAAGGAATAAGATATGTAGAAAAAATCCTGGCTTTACTATAATTTTAAAAGTCAAGAAGAATGGATGAGGAAAACCATATGAACTCTTTATTAAAGAGCATTTTCCCTCTCATGGTGTGTCAAAGTTGTAATACCTCCGATAACCTTAAATTTGAAGGCTGTTCTATGTTATACTATGTGGTTTCAAGCTAGGATAAGTCCATTTCTATAGAACATTCTTCATAATAGTTAACTTCAATCATTAAAACAAAAACTATGAGCCATAGCTTCAGTGAACCTCCAGAGCACATGGATTTTACAAGAAAATAGAACTCCATATTGCTTAGTAAATCATTATTACGTCTAACTGTAATTTTACTCAAAAATATAAAGGAAGGCCTTTGATCTCACCCGATATTCTATCTTTATAGAAAATATATCCTATTTGTTCATGGAATGATGAAATTCATGAGACACCAAACAAGCAAATTGATTATGGAAGAGGTTAGTGGGTCTAGCTTCTAACTTAAAACACATCTTAAATTGTAAATACTCATTGTCTTCTACCTAGGCATAGTGGTAGAATTTCCAGAATTCTGATAACCAGACTTTGCTCCAAAACATTGACAACCCTGACCAGGTAGGAAATAAAAACCAAAAAGACAGTTTAGAACAAGTAAAACTAAAATCAGTTGCCCAGAACTTTTTAAAAGGCAAAATGTCAGTATCATTAAATGTAAACATCCAAACTGATCACCCAGCTATGATCTGAGGAATTCAAAATGTAGTGAGAGTACTTCAGGTCACTTTAGCTTGAGTTTAACTGTAACTCTGAATTACACTTAAAATATAAAAGGAAACACGGCATATATCAAGATTAAAAATTTTAACTTAAAGAGGTTTGAAGTAAATAAGCTAAAAGTCAATCTAAAACTGCAATATAATAACATAAAATGGCAATATCTTTAGATGTAAAAGTACATATCTCATACAAAATAATGATAGGACTTTACTTTTGTGTAAAAAATCTTATATATTTTCTGCCTCATCTTATTTGATTCTCTCTACAATATAGGAGATAGGCAGGGAGATATCAGAGGAAAGAATGAAGCTTACTTAGGTTTAATAACATTTATTTATAATATTTTGTAATATTAGTAAGACCAATTATAATAGTAAACACCTACTATAAGCCAAGCATTGTTCTAAGAGCTTTTTTTCTTCATTGTTTACATATATTATTTTCTCATATAATTTATATGTGTATGTCTGCAATTTTCACAATAATTCTGAGAAGTAGATACTCTCATTTTACAGATGAGAAAACTGAAGGCTCAGAGAAGTTAAATAGTCTACTTAAACCACACAGCCAATAAGCCAGACTGCTTATGTTCAAAATTAGAGCCATCTGGAATGGCACTATTCTTATTTGCCCAAAGAAGAACAAATCAAATATACACAGATATGCTTCCTACAAAATCACTACATCTTATACAGAGGATATTTGCATTTTGCTAACAGAACATTCACAACATTTTAAATATTGCAGACAAATTGTTAATATGGCTTTGGTAATTGCATTTTTCCCTTTTAAGGATACTTTTAGCCTTTTTTGTAGCAATATAAACACAGGCATTCTAAAGAAGAGCAGTTCTTATAAGAGATTTAAACAATTACTCCTGAAGGGTTCCCTACTATCACTTAGAAGAACAGAGCATCCAGTAGCTAAACAAAGACAAAGACCAAGCCCGCTAATTGCAACATTTGTGTGTTGAGTTAAATATGAAATATCACTACACCATAAAAAAGCACAGATTTCTAGGAAGTAATTATTTAACAAAAGTTGAGCTTTCAAAGTGAAGAGACATGAGAATTCATTATCTTTAATTTTATTAGGATAAAAGAAATCACTAACTTTGATGATGACTAAAATAGCTAATTCTTTCCGATTCCTAGTCATTCCATAGCTCAGTGGAAACAGTTATTATTTATCAAATTTGTCACCCATTTGACTTTGTGTGAAAAACTGAAATACTAATATAAAAGTGTTTTGGGAAACTTGGGGCACATATTAACCCTCTGCATAACATCTTAATTCCTTTAAATAAAATTATCTGGGAGACTACTAGGTTAAGGCCATAATTCTTTGTGATCCAGCATCGTGAAATTCTTGATAGCTGGAATTATCAGATAATTCTTTCAACTGACACAGGATCAGAGAGCACAAATCAAGCAGAAAGTTCACACTTTGACTCTCCTGTCTTAGTCTCCTTGTCCAAACAATGCTACCCTCTGGAAGCCAGCTTATTATAAAAGTATGACTTCCCATGGTCTTTGAGCTGAGTGTCCTTGCTTCAAGATTCTTAAAGTAGCCATTGCATGACAGAGAAAAGTGCCTTTGAAGCAACATTTTTAGATATCCTGAAATTTCATTCTCTCTTCCTCTCTCTATAAGAACAGAGAAAAAGATAGAAATTGACATACTTAATAATATTAATAATATAGGAGACAGTATCAATATTGGCTAGCACTTGAGTGCTATGTGACAGGAAGTGTTCTAAGCATACATATATAAAATATTACATCTTATATTTTTTATGTGTTTGTATGTGCATGTTTGATACAGCCACCTATAATGAAGGCGCAATTATTATACCCATTCTACAGATGTAGAAACTGAGGCATAAAATTTAAATACTATAACCAAAGATCATCCAGCTAGTAGGAGACAAAACTAGGATTCTACCTCAGGCAGTCTAGCTCCATAACTCACCCTTTAAACCTCAGCATTTAAAATAAGGAAGACAGAGTTCCTACGCTCAATCCAGATTTTTATCTGAAGAGAGAGGGGCCAAGCAGAATATAATCTTAGCTGTAATAAATTATGATCATATTCATTAGCTAAGTAAAAATGTCAGGAAATTAAAGGAAGGAGAATTATAACTCTCAGTAAATTTGCTGAGGAATATATACACACTCTACACACCAGATATGTGAGGGAGAAGGAGGGAGGGATGGAGGGAGTAGGGGAGTGAGAGAGAGAGAGACCCAGGGAATACAGTCACAGAATATCTTTATTTCACTTCTACTTTCCCTTTAAATTGTACTCAATGGGGGAGGGTTCTTCTTTCTCCCCAGCATGTAGTCAAGCAATCTAATTACTTTTCTAATTCCTGGTTAATATAATAATCTCGTAGTCACTTAAAGTCACCAAACACAGTCCCAATTCAAATATTAGAGTGCCTAGTTTATCATAGTATCATGCTTCCAACTTCTAAGTTATAGGCACCTCCTTCTCCCAGTTAGGCTGAGCTGTAGATCAGCATCCAACAGTAAGTGAAAGATAAAGTGATCAGTTCCTTTTCCTTTCTTACATCTCTCCCCATTCTACTACTTCTCTAATTGACAGCAACAATTTCTGAACCACCAGGTTGAGGTGGCAAGAAGGAGAAAACTTAATGGGAGTGTGGCAGTTTGGCATTGTTTATAAATTCCAAAAACAGATACCGGCTTGTGATTGTAAACTGGTCTGTTCCTCTGGGCATATTAGATTGTATTAGATTCAGAAGTTTCACTTTTACTTTATTAAATCAAGATCAGGGCTTTTATTTGACCACCCCCTTTGTGGGCTATATAAAAGGATACTCAGTCAAAGACAGGGAAGTAAATATTAACACATGGAGCAGAAGAACACAGAAGAGTTGAATTTTGGACACTGGAGTCCTGGAGAAAGAGCCAAGCCTTTTGCCTAATAGTTTGCAGCTGAAGAGAACAAAGGAGCTGAGGCCAGAAAGAGACCAGTAGTGGTCAGAGAGACGAGCCTTATGCCAGCCCTACAGCTCAGATCAGAAGAGGCTGGGACCATGGAGCCTTAAGAGGAAGGAGGAAGGCTGAACCCTTACAGACACCCCCGCCATCTTAAGTCAACATGTGGCAAGAGATTTTGGGTGAGAAAGTACCTCTTAAGTAACCTTAAGTTGGACTCTTTAGGGCCTTGTAAATGTAAGCTCCTACCCCAAATAAATAACCTTTATAAAAGCCAACAGATTTCTGGTATTTTGCATCAGCACCCCTTTGGCTGACTAATATAGGGAGTAAGAAAGTTCTTACCTGGCTGTGGTTGGAAGCCACTTGCATGCTCTCTGGCTATGGCCAATATTTAGAGCTGTCTCTCATAGTATGTTGTTTCTTCAGAGGGTGCTCATTTCTGGGAAGCTGGCAGCTCTGAACTGGATGTGTGTGCTATAATGTCCTCTCAACCATCACTTACTCCTTCCACAGCCCCGAGACATATAGGGTAAGTTCTGCTGAGGCTTCTTCCTTTCTCTCGGCACCTCTTTGAATAAAACCAAAGGTAGCCTCAACTCTCTCCCTCAGATGGCCTGTAACTTGGCGCCAGGAAACACTCACAAACCCTATACCCTGGGAATGAAGGCCAAGTCACCTCTTCTTTCCTCCACTTTGTGATAAGCAGTTAACTAGCCTGGCCCATGTCCCTTTTAGATTTTCTAAGCAGGAAGAGAAAATCAATCCATTAGATCCCCCAAACTTCAGATGACATGTAAAGCTCTAAAGGGGTTCCCTTGAAAGTTTCTTACCTATTTGGGTGTCAAGGAGTCACTGAATAGCTCTGGCCAAGTAAATCCTCTTCATGAATCATCTCCTTCTTTTAGCCCAGACCCCAAAACTATTTTCTTGTATTTCCTTTGAAAATTTGCCTCTTGATTTGGAAACTCAATGTGGTATATGATGTCTCTCTTCTTAAGGCCACAGCCAAAGGTATTATTTTAATACTATCACCTACACACTGATGTCTTTATGGGCAATTGAAATGACATTAGAAATAGGTTTAAAACCAGTTGCAAATGATGAGTTCATTTTGAGTAAGCTCTTTATAGATCCTGGTATTATTTTAAGAAGGTAAAAGCCAGACACCGAACATCATTATATGGGAGCCCTCTCTTTATAATCTCCTCTATTTTTGATAGTTGGCATTTATTACTATTTGTCCACTCATAGAACGGTGTTTCTTTGTGGATGTGCCAGATATTCAATATTCAGTTCACTGGGCTATTTGAAAAAGAGTACTGGAGAATAAATGTTCATTAATTCTAAGATAAAAATATTGACTCATATTACTGCACAGATAGATACTATCCTCAAGCCTGTGCCAATCTTCCCTTAATCAACTAAGAAAAGTTAACTCTGAAACAGTGAAAATCCTTTTAAATTGTGTGGTCATTGGCAGTTACAGAATTCATTGCATCACTTGAGGAAATATTAAAGTCATGGTAAAAATTAAAAATGTATCTTGCAGTTGTTTAGTTTTGCTTGGTAAGCATTTTCCAGCTTCCAGTGTTCCAAAAATGCACAAGGGGCTACACCTCTCTTTTGTTTCTTGTTTTTGCAAGCTTCATTTAGACAGCACAGTTAAGACACTGACAGCTTCCCCCAATGATATGCAATGTCTGTTCTCTTTAACATTTTCCCCAAAACATTTATCCATACCCTGGTAATGTCTCCCTTAGCAAGGACTCTAGTACACTAGCTGCTATAAAAAGCAAAGATAGACCAAGAAATAAAAGGCTATAAGAACTGGGAATAAAATGCTGAAGTGCAAACCCGTATCAACATGTGTTCTGACAGGGAAAGTGCACTTTAAATTGTACACAGCCAGGTGCTCAGTACAATTTGGAAATTCTCCCAGAGAGAGTAGAATTGTTGCATTTATACCTTGGTTGGAAGGTTAAGGGCATGGTTATTGAGGGCTAATGTGAAAAATACTACCACAGGGGAAGAGGAAAAATAATTTCCTAAGGTAAAATCATTATGAAAGGCATATCCATACTTAGAAATACCATCTTGATAATAATAACTAGTATTACTGAGAATTTATTTGTACTTTGCCTTAATCCTCACAACCTCTGTGAGGCATATAGTTTTTTATCCCACATTACACATAAGGAAACCAAAGCTGATAGAGGCTAAGCAATTTATCCAAGGCCCCATAGCTGACAAAAGAATAGAAAGTGAATCTAGTTCTGTTAATTTTCACAGTCTCCCCTTCCCATTAACCACTACAGGTGCTGCAGTAATTTCCTTTAAGATTATAGGTAGTTTAACATGTTAGAAAGTAGAAAATGTTAACAGATGTCTGTTCATCCAGCTTTCAACAAATGTTCACAGAGCTCCCAGTGTGATCTTTCTAAAACACATTTCTGGTCAGGTCAGTCCTCTGCATGAAAGCCTTCAATGCTTTTCCATCTACAGTGAACAAACCAGGAATGATCTGCTAAGCTTTCTAGCAGACAGTGTTCTGTTTTTATCTTAATATTAACAGTCCAACCCTCATGCTCCTTGATGCCCTCTTCTCTCTTGGGACTCTGCCATACACTATTATCTTGAACAGAGTTGACTACTCCTTCTTCTGTAGGATCACCAAACTTCTATTAAAATATCATCTGAATTGCTATAATTTGTCCTCCTATCTATTTCTTCTAATGGACTAGGCTCATTAAGGGCAGACCATTTCCAATTCATATTTCAATGACCAAAGTCAACCAAAATCTATGGTGAATGAACAAATGCCTCAACCCATCAATCTAGTATTCAAGGAATTTCTCTTTTCTTCCACAAAACATAACCAAATTCCTTATTTTCCCATAAGCCAGGCAACCTACATCAGCCCATCATTTAAATTTCAAAATAGAGCATGCCTTGAACCAATAAGCTATTTATCATATTCTCTTCACCCAAAGATTTTACTCTTGTTCACTAGAGGTTATTAAAATTTTTCAATTAAACTAAACATGGGTTGAATCCAATTAAGCCATAGCTAACTGAACTTAAATAAGATCCACTTAAAATAATAGGTCTGAAATTATTTAGAAGAGCATCTTTATTTTTAAAATCTACATTTTCATAATTATTAGTTCAATATCCTGAAGTACATTTAATTGGCACTTATCACCATCATCAAAATAATAAGATAATAGATTCAATAATATATCGGGTACTGTCTGATCTATTTTTTTAGTAAGGCCATAATTTACAAAGAAAGTAAATCCCACAAAGGGGATGATGAAGAACACAGATGAAAAACTTTATGCAACAATTACAAAACACACAGGCCTGATGGAAAGAAAATCATTTTCAGTATTCAAAAGGCTCATGCTTTGAAATGGGCAATATTTAAATATTTGTGTTATGAGCATATAAGTAGTACCTTAGGACACAGAAGTACCCAAAGTTACTGTGACATATACAGAGTTGCTACAAAATTGATATCAGGTTCTGTGGCAGCTGCAATTATCCAAAAGTAGGAAGGAAACTAAGCTTGTAATTTTCTATACCTTTCCAGGAAAAAAAAAATCCTTAAAAAATAAAATGTCAAGATCATACTTGATGTGGATTCACTATAAATTGTAATAAATATTTGCAACAGAACAAACTTAAATATGCCATATGTAATTTGTGAAATCCTACCCCCAAGTAAATGTAGGTAACTCAAGGTATGATGGTTTGCCATTACTTTAAAATAACTGAGGTTGCTTTCATTCTCACAACATGTGTGGGCAAGAGTTTTCCTTATAACGTAGTACTTGAAAGGGAAACAAATATTCTTAGAAATACTCTACTACATTCTGCCAGCAATACCATATGTCATGTGCATCCAATTTTCATTTACTGTTTGAGAGCTTTCCAAGTTATATAATTACCAGTGAAGTTTTCTTAATGTAAGTGTAAATAATGTAAACTATTTTTTTTTTTTTGAAGTTTAAGGTATATTGGATAGAGTGAAATACTCAGATCTTAAGCATGGATCAATGAATTTTGACAAATAAGCTTCTGACCCATTGACCCCATATTCCTATGAAGATACAAGACATTGCCATCCCTCCAGATTGCTCGTGCCCTTGCATGGTCATCCTCCCATCCCCACATCCTTCCACATGCTGCCAAAATAATCACTGTTCTGATTGTTGGTACCAAAGATTAACTTAACCCATTTCAAACTTCACAGAAAGCAAGTCATATCCTTAAATGTGGCTGCTTTCACAGAACGTAGTTCTTTTGAGATTCATCCATTTGGGGCATGAATCAGTAGTTCACTCCATTTTGACTGCGGAATAACTTGTCACTGAGGGTAAATTAATGGTCAAAGAGGCGATTTTGAAGGTTGTTATCATAACACACATAATGTTTTATGGCAATTTCTTCTTGCATGATATTCTGCTGCAACTTCTCATTGAACTGTACTTTCCCCCCCGGGACTGCTGGCACGGCAAGCAGGAGAAAGTTCCTGACCTGCTCACTCACAGATCCTAGGACCTGACAGTGCATCGGCGACAACCTGGGAGCCCTATAACTGGGAAGAGAATGAATGCAATTCTTAATCCATTTCCCCATAGAAACATATTTTTTTGTATCATATTTTGACAGCATGGAAGAAGGAAACATCCAGAGAGTTAGATGATACAGTCAAAAAACCCAATCTATCACTACTTGGCCACAATCTTCACCAGGTTATTTACTTTCCTCTGAGTTTCATTCTCTAATCTGTAAAATTGGGATAATTGTAATATCTCAGAAAATTACTAGGAAGGTCGAATATATTACTTGTATGAAATCTCTATAAATTGTATAATTCTGTAAAAAGTTACTACAGAATTGACACATCAATGATTTGGGAAATAATAATTGAATAATACTAGTAAACAAAATTCAAATATTAAAAAAAGAGCTTGAATTGATTGGCTAATATATTTGAATCAAGCATTGTTCTACTCTCTTTACAAATATTAACTATCTTAACTTTTTAATCAACCCTATGGAGTAGTAACTATTACCGTCCTCATTTTACAGATGAGAGAATAAGGAAAAACAGATGATGTGACCTACCAGAGGTCTCACAGTTCTCAAAGTGCAGAGCTAGGGGTAAACTCAGGCACTTTGGCTCCAGAGCCCAAACTCTTAACCACTTTGCTTTACTCTTTTCCAATAATGTTGTTTATTGTATATTTATACAAATCACTTTGAACAACTATAGTACTTGAAGAAAAAAAAATCAAAGGAGAAAAGATATAAGGAGAATTTTATAGAGATTCTGAAAGAGATTTCTGGGTACTTTGAAGGGAGTCCTCAGGGAAAAAAAGATGATATGAAGTAAAACAAATTAGACAAGAAAGGTAGAAAAAAGTAGGCTAAAGTGGTTGAATAATAGACATGTGAAGGGGGTGTCTCAAATGCAATTAAGAGCTCTGTGATCAAATGGAAAAATGGGGACCAGGCAGGAAGCCCACTCAGCAACCCTCCCTTAGCTCCTCCCAATTGTAGTACTAGAAAAATCCAGGATAACTTATTAAGACATGGTATTGTACTTTATAATGTTAGAAAAATTCAATATAACTCTTGCTCACCTTTCAGGAAGCACACAGAGCTACAGATTGAACACTAACCATTTTTAAGCTCCATCAAAAATGTATAAGTGCCTCCTCATCTTTACTCGCATCTGTTGTTAACTGTATCTTCACATCCATTGTTCTCTTTATCTGCACATCTGTACCACCCCTCCCCCCCAGCCTTATCACCCCGAGATTACCAGACCCCAGGTACCAGGTGTATTTTAAGATTAAAGCAGGGAAGAGGATGTGGCTCAAGCATTTGAGCCCACCTCCCACACGGGAGGTCCTGGGTTTGGTTCCCAGTGCCTTCTAGAGAAGAGAAACAAGACAGTAAGCTGGCACGATAGGCTGGCATGGTGAGCTGATGCAACAAGATGATGCAACAAGGAGACACAAAGAAGAAACACAATGAGAGACACAACACAGCAGGGAGCAGAGTGGCTCAAGCGATTGAGCACCTCTGTCCCACATGAGAGGCCCCGGGTTCAGTTCCTGGTACCTCCTAAAGAAAAGACCAGCAGACACACAGAGTGTACAACAAATGGACACAGAGATCAGAGAGTGAGCACAAATGGGGGGGGGGGGAGAAAAAAGTAAAATAAATCTTTAAAAAGAAAGATTAAATTAATTCCAAAGGAAGGTCACCCTGATAATTAAATTCATTTGTTTCAACTGATATAAAATCTGACAAAAACTGTTAATGGAGTAGTTGATTTGAGATTGTACATCTCTCGACTCCCACCACGAAAAATCTTTTCCTTCCTAGTCTAGTTCAGTGCATCTGTCTATTCTGCTGTGTGGAGTAGATGAACCCAGCAGAGGCCAGCCCAGCTCCTCTTGACAATGAAGGGAGAAAAAGGAGGTCATGATGAAGCAAAAAGATGATCACAAGGCTTCCATGTTTATTTAAGACATGGCAAAGGGGAATCCCACTGTTTCTGACTGAGAAGAAAGAAAGAAAGGGGAATAGTGTACAAATGGCCAGCCATATGCGGGGTTATTTACAAATCTGTCTTAAATTTGGGGGAAAAGCCCCCATGAAGCTGAAATCATCTCATAAGATATCCTAAAACCCTGCCCAACTGTAACCTGTTGCTTTCTTTTCCCAAGTAGTTACTATCTTTAATTAATTATTGGTGATGCTTCAATAAGGATTAATAAACCAGTAAAATTTGCATTTATTTTATTGTAAAATTTATACTTTTAACAACTTATATGTTTCAGAATATCAAATGAGTTTTTGCTTGCTTATTTTTGTTTTTTGATGAATTTTCATGATCCAGTTCTATAGCAAAATATGTACTAAGAAAAGTTGAGGATTTAGAAGGGACATTTGGTATCACTGTCTCCAACTGGTACACTTTGCAGATAAGGAAAGTCAGGCTCAGGGAGTTTAATTGCTTTGTCAAGATTCACAGAGCTTGGGAAACGGACTTTAGCCCAGTGGTTAGGGCGTCCGTCTACCATATGGGAGGTCTGCGGTTCAAACCCCGGGCCTCCTTGACCCGTGTGGAGCTGGCCCATGCGCAGTGCTGATGCGCGCAAGGAGTGCCCTGCCACACAGGGGTGTCCCCCGCGTAGGGGAGCCCCACACGCAAGGAGTGCACCCCGTAAGGAGAGCCGCCCAGCGTGAGAGAAAGTGCAGCCTGTCCAGGAATGGCGCCGCCCACACTTCCCGTGCCGCTGAGGACAACAGAAGCGGACAAAGAAACAAGATGCAGCAAAAAGACACAGAAAACAGACAACGGGGGGAGGGGAGGGAAATTAAATAAATAAAAATAAATCTTTAAAAAAAAAAAAAGATTCACAGAGCTTGATAATGACAGAAATAGCCTCAGAAACCCACTGGCAATGAAAATAATAAAAGGGAATGTTTATTAAACATTTTCCTGTGTGCCAAGCATTGTGCTAAGAACTGTGCGTGTGTTATTTCAATCAATTCTTCCAACAAACCTAGGGCACAGATAAGGCATATTTGGATTGGATTAATTTGGCATTTACTATATAATTACCCAACTCTTCCACATCAAGCCTGTGCAGTCTGACTTCCAATTTTGTTTCCACAGAAAACATGATGGTTGCAGAGGAAGACAAAACAACATTAAATTATGAATAAAATGTTGCCACCACATTTCAATGACTAATGTTTCCTTTTCACATTGATAATCATTGCAATGAAGATTCCTTATAACTAAAGCAATTCATATCCTTTAGCCCACATATAAATGGATAACGGGTTAGGTGGCTAGTACAAAGTATACTTCTTCTATAATAATTTCCTAAATGGCAAAAGGTATACCACCTAAGCAATATCAATGTATGAACAGCACTTAAGTGTATCTTCTATTGAGTATAAGCTAGCCCAAAATAAGTTTTCTTGATCTTTTAAATTAGGTTTTGGAAAGAAATATATTTTTATTGACCCTGTTTTGTGTATATATGAGTATACATCTGGAAGCTAGTTTACAATCACATTTCAGGAATGTGTTTGGGCTATGTACAAAATTGCCTGCTACATGTTTTAAAGGAAACTGTTTCTTTACAAAGTCAACAGCATTCACAACTGTATTAGCCACCCCTCCATGTGGACTCTTGATCTACATTGTACAGCGTGTTCCCAACAAAGCATGAGAAGAGGAACAACTTAAAAAACAAACAAAATACAGAGGTTCATCCCTCACTATATCACAATCTAGGTAAGAGGCTAAGTCTAGGGCCTTAGCCACTCAAGGAGAAATTGGTTTTGTTTTTGTTTTTCCGGTACTTGATAGTGAGAAGCAGGAGGCAAATGGTTTCTGTTAGACCCTCCCCTTTAAATGTTTATGAATTGAATCCTGTGCTTGTTTCAAACATCCTCATTTTTGAACACTATCTTTGTTGGGCCTACCTATTTAATCCTAGGAGAATGTCAGTAAATGTTTAACTCTGATTTGGTTAAAAAATTAAATCAGTCTTGCTTACTTGGTATCAAAGTATACTATTCTTGTCTCCATTACACCATTATAAAATCACGTTAGAAGCGTGTTATGTAAATATGCCCTGAGACTAGGCTTGCGAAGGTAAACTTCACATACAATTAACTCAAAAAAGCTAGTCATTTCAGAAAGGAATAGAAACAACAGGGTGAGCATTATTAAAGCTTGCTAAACTTTTACATAAATGCACACCATTCACTTGAAATGTAATCTCAAAGCCATTCTGAATCAGACACATCATCTCCAAATACTCAATAAAAAATAACCCTAGAAGACATGTCTCTTTCACACATAGTTAGAATGAATTTTATCATTCTGAAAATATATTGCTACTCATCTCAAAATTGTATTATTTTTAAGTCAACTGCATTGTAAATACTGCAAAACCACAGAAAAAGAATTGTACAGTAAAACCATTTACATATACTAATTTGGCAAAAATTGCTTCCCAAACCACAATGTTCGAGGCCATATTGTATTTTCCCTTTAGTGCTTTTTTGACAGCTAGAAATGGGTACAAGTTGTAATTTACTTGTATCCATTTCCTACTTCAGTAGTGTCCAGTAAAGTCTTTCAAACAGCATGTCAGATAAAAGGCAATAATGAAAAGCGTTTGCAATCTTCTGAGAGCTATAATGTGCACTGAATGCAAACAGTCACTGAATATTAAAATATGTGTGAGTATGCGTGTGTCTTTGGGGGGGGGGGGAGTTGACCGTTAAGCCAGTAACTAAATATATTTGAGGATCCAGCAATGTAAATGTTATGTAAAGTGTAATCCCCAAAGCTCCACGTCAAACTTTAATTTACCTTAACAGAGGATTGCTTTGAGGAAAATCCTGCAAAACATGTCACAATTAAGACACAGCACAATCTAACAGTGGATGAAAGTGAATTCTTTGTAGTCATGAAAGCAGAACAACAGAAAGAAGTCATATGTGTGGCCAATAGTAGCTAAAGCCATCATGTTTCAGGCAAACAACACCCAACAATTTGAAAATTATGGGGAAAAATGGGCAATGAATTACAAGGAAGACAGAAAAGTAATTATGGCGATTACCAAAGCAGCCACATCACATTTGAGAAATGCCTGACTGAACAAAGCCACAATATCCTTCAAGGTATGTGAAACAGAAAATTAACCAGTGCTTGCCTCCACTATATGTGTTTTGTTAACAATGTGATTTTGATTAAGTTTATGAAGACATTGCAGGATCACAAGACTTCACAAAGAAGATTACTTTAAATATGAAATCTTTCAGCTGTAAACCTCATCATTTCTGAAGAAGGCTGGATATTCAATATTTCTCTAAATTGGAGTTATCACTCTCTTTTTTTTCCCCCTGAGATTTCCAGGGTTTTCATTTTTCCATGAAACGGGTGACTACTCATACCTCAAAGAACTGAAAATAATATCTTCAATGAAAAGAAATATAACCTTTCACTTAACTTCAGGACTCTCATAAGTTTAATACCACTCTTCTTTATCCAGAAAGCTGCATAACACATAAGGCATTTTCTTTCCTATTCTTATTTCGCACATGGAAAAAAAAAATCAGTAACACAATTGACTTGATATTTTCTCTATGGGCCCCAAGAATCTTGACTTTAGTGTTTGAACATCCAGTTCATCTGGAGGCCACAGCAACATGGCTTACAGGGAGAAAGAAAAAAAGTGGAATTTTGAAGTTGAATAGGAAGTTTAGAGCTATTTTTCTGACTTCCTGGAGTTGGAAGATGCTGGTAAAAAGTTTACCCTATTGGACAGTACTCCATCAAGTCCTTACTTTCCTAGAAAGCACTGATTTGAGCATTTGCCCTTTGAAATTTCTACAGTGTATCTAAGCAAAGGTACACTTGACAATATATATGCCTGTTATAAAAAAAAGAGACAGGCAGAAAGATGGAAAAAGAATTGAGTCCAGTAAGTAGAAATATGTGCTGTAAATAACAAGTATTTCAATTTATTCCTTTACTTTTTTAGAAGGCACTACATAGTAAGTCTCATTATCATCTATTTCCTAACAGAGTTTCAGGATGTAAATTATTTCTATTTTTCACACTGAGAAACATAAACCTCCACTCTCCAGATTATGCCATTTTAACAATCAGCACCAGTCACTATATAGTCTGGACAAAGTTGAATGGAAAATAATTCAATATATATATTTAAATAATTTAAGAAATGTGTTAAAATTCTGACCTCGAAAAACAACTCTACTTCAAGGCTGCTTGTTGGCTTTCCATTTCTCCTTAAAGAAAAATGTTAGCTATTTTCTGCACTCATGTATTTAAAACATCCAATTAATGATACATACACTAATTATGGGAATTCAAACGTTTTCCTTAAAGAAAATTCATCTAACTAGGCTGACATTTTGTAGACATGCAGATTTTTATATTTTCTCACACCATATTGACACAAAGTATTCAGAAATCACAAAAATGTCTGGCCTTTTTTTCTCTCTCATTTCCAAAAAGAATTCTGGGTAAATAAAAATGAATATTGTCTGTTTGCCGTTCACCTATATTTATCTACATTTACATTAATCATTTTATTACAGTGGTGCTATTCACAAAAATTGAATTCATATCTAATAGTTCTAGGTGAAAAGCATGCTTCCAAGTTTTTTCCCCTAGTACTAAGATACTACCATTAGCAAGGCATGAAGTAGGTAGGTTGTTTAGTTATACTTTTTAAAAATATGGGTTATAAGAAAGTATATGGCTTTATTTTGAGAATTTACGTACATCATATAAATATGAAAAATTAATTATTCATATGTTAGTGTTTATTTTTTCACAAATAAAAAATGTAGGAGATATTCCAGTAATTGTGTCAGACATTGTGTCAAACATCTGAACAACTTTTATAATTTGTCTGTTCTTATTAACGTCAGAACCAATGTTATTAATAACTATTCTGTTCACAAACCTAACTGCCAAAACTTTTATATAAAGGGACAGAATGATGGCAGTAGTAATAATAACAATAGCAGCAGAAATACTAAAAAATGGCTAATATTTATTGAATCTCCCATGTACTAGGCACACCACACTTAATACACATTATCTCATTTAATTTTCACACCAATACCATAAAGGTAGGTTGATGCTATTATTATCATCAAGCCTATTTAGAGATGGGGAAACTGAAGATCAAATAGGTTTTACACTAGGAATTTTTTTTTTAAAGATTTATTTCTCTCCGCTTTCCCTCCTTCCCCCCCAGTTGTCTGTTCTGTGTCCATTTTGCTCCATGTTCTTCTTTGTCTGCGGCACAGGAATCTGTGTTTCTTTTTTTGTTGCATCATCTTATTCCTGCGCAGGCTGCACTTTCTTTCACGCTGGGCGGCTCTCCTTACGGGGCACACTCCTTGCACATGGGGCTCCCCTACACGTGGACACCCCTGAGTGGCAGGGCACTCCTTGCGCACATAGGCAATGCAAGTGGGCCAGTTCCACACGGGTCAAGGAGGCTCGGGGTTTGAACCGTGGATCTCCCATGTGGTAGACGGACGCCCTAACCACTGGGCCAAGTCCGCTTCCCATACAGACACTAGGAATTAAACGCTAGTCCCTCAAGAAATCAAATTGGTGAATTAGGACAGGCAAAGATAAAGATTTCAAACAAACATCCTACTGAGGCTCCCCGTTGTGGCCGTGAGGAAGACACTGAAACTTTCCATGTTTCAGATTTCTCCTACAAAACTGAGGGCAGAGAAGAAAGTGCACACTGAAGAACTTGAGGGCAGACGGCATAGGAATTTTTCAAGTTACATGGGGATATCTGAACCAAATTAACAAATCAAAGCATGGCTGATGCTTGCCCTTAAAGGCTGGACATGACTGAACTCAGGAACCCAGCTGCCTGGGAAGAGTGAGGCAGACACTCACCATCCAGGCATGCAAGGACCCCAGGTAAAGGCCAGTCAATCAGGGAAGGCTGTGGTCCACGCATATGTTCAAGTGGTCCCCAAAGCATTAGAAATCAGAGTCAGCAAAGCAGAACCAGGGCACCGAGTGGCTACGAGATTCCTACCCCTGGGCCTGCTGCCCGGTTAGACAACGCCTAGGCTCACGGGCACAGGCTGGAGCCAGGAGGAGATGAGAGGGCACAGGTGGATCTGGCCCTGCATTTGAGGCATGTGGGCAAAGGGAATGGGCTCTTTCTAGAATGGTAGCCTTTGTAGAGTGTTAAGCGGAGCATTAGCTTTTGAAAAGCCTTGAAGAATGCAAAGAGAGCGGGATCTTGCCTCAGGAAATTGCTCTAGTGGTCCTCAGGCTGAACTCTCTTCTTTCATACACCACCCTCTTCTCAGAACCTGGCCCTGACCATATTACCTGAAGCAGCACCAATGCCACTTCACACCCCACCCTGGTCACTTAACATCCCCTCGCTCTGCATGTTCTTTTCTTCATAGCACTTATCACTCTCTGATTTATTTTATACATTACTGTCTAGCTGTTTATTGACCATTCCCCCACTAGAACAGGAGCTCCCTAAGGAAATAACCTTGTCTTTATCATTGCATGCTGTATCCCCAGTGCCTGTGTCATCCGCAACACAGTAAGAACTCAGTAAATATTAGCTTAATTAACGTATGAATACATTTCAAAGCAACATTGTCCAAAGGACATTTTTCATTTCCAGAGTTTTAGATTTTATGTGCTGCTACAACCCTCTACTATAGAAATTAAAGAGATTGCTAAATTGGTAAATAATAATATAGTCAAAGATAGTGACCTTGACGCTCGAGAAGTCAGCCAAGCGTAAATACTGCTCAAAATGTAGAACTTGTATGTTTTGATAGCTTAATAGAACACTTGACAAAGCAAACTACAAGACACACTCTGCTTCACAAAGGAAGGAAGACTTGGCACATCTCTAAAACACCAGTTATTGGTTAATCATGTAATACCAATATTCTTCTTGGATTGTTTTTTCCTGGTTAAAAATTTAAAAAGGGTTTGACTGTTAGAATATCTACAAAACAACCAATTATGTACCAAGCATATAATCAAAATTCATCTTTACAAGAAATGGGGAAATAATTTTAAAACTCAATAGATAATGCTTCAAGTAATCTAGGTCCTAAGTTCAGAACTTTGATAAAAACATATTTTTAAAATAAGATAAAGAAATAAAAGACATGGGAAACTGAGGCATCTGCAGATTGAATATATAAAGTGAGGCAAGATTCTGGAATCATGGAAACTGAACTTTAATTCAGGTCAAATAGGAATCCCCTAATTGGATTATCTAGAATTCCCTTTTAAAACTGGGCCTTTTATGGTACTTTCTTAAACCTTACGCCCAAAGCATGAGCAACAAAAGAAAAAATAGATAAGTGGGACCGCCTCAAAATTCAACACTTTTGCACTTCAAAGAACTTTGCTTAAACGGTGAAAAGGCAGAAAATATTTGGCAATCACATATATGATAAGGGTTAGAGTCAAATGAAATCCATTTCAATGAATATGATAAGGGTTTAATATCCATGATATGTAAGATCATACAACTCAACAATAAAAAAGTATCCAATTAAAAAATGGGCAAAAGATTTGAAAAGACAATTGTCCAAAGAAGAAATATAAATGGCGAAGAAATACAAGAAAAAATACTCAACATCACTAGCATTAGGGAAGTGCAAATGTAAATTAAAATATCATTTCACACCTATAAGATTGGCCGCTATTAAAAAAATTGGAAAACTATAAATATTGGAGAGGATGTGGAGAGAAAGAAATGCTTATTCACTGTTGGTGAGAATGTAGAATAGTACAATCACTGTGGAGGATGTTTGGCATCCTAAGGAAGTTGAATACAGACTTACTGTGGGACCCGGCAATACCACTGCTAAGTATATACCCAGAAAAACTGAGAGCAGTGACATGAACAGACATCAGCACACCAGTGTTCAAAGCAGCATTATTCAGGATAGTCAAAAGTTGGAAACAACCTAGGTATCTGATAAATGGACAAACAATTTGTGGAGTATACAAATGATCAAGTATTATGCAGCAGTAAGAAGAAATGTAGTGAAACATATAAAAACATGGATGAACCTGGAGGACATTATGTTGAGTGAAGCAAGCCAGACACAAAAGGACAAATACTGTATGACTACTCTATTATGAACTAAATATATTATGTGAAATATAAATATATTATGTGAAATATGAATATGGGTAGAATTGCATGTATAAGACCGTTTTTCCTTGAGGCTGAACAAATGTAAGTTAATACTACTCAATGTTAATATCAGACAAAAATAAAACAACAACAACATTATACTGAGTGAAGGAGACCAGACATAGAGTACTACATATTGTATGATTCTATTTATAAAAAATGTAAATATAAATCAATTTATAAAGATGAAATGAGATTAGTGGGTGTGTAGGTCTGAGGAAGGAATGCTAAAGGGTGTGGAGTCTTTTTGGAGTAATGAAATTATTCTAAAACTTTTGAGATGATGAATGTACAACATTGTGAATATCCTAAAAGCCACTGATTGTACACGTTGGATAAAAGAGCCAGAAACAGCAGCTATGTACAGTGGGTGAAGCATAGAGAAATTGAGAGGTGAAAAATTTTGTTTGTCTTGTTTTTTTAATCATTATTATTATTACTGAAATAATAAAAATGTTCTAATAGTGACTGAAGTGATGAACACACAACTATGTGATTATACCAAGTACCATTGATTGTACACTTTGGATGAACTATATGCTTTATTAATATGTACCAACAAAACTGATTTGTTTAAAAAAAAAAGTGGGCCTTATAAAACAAACATGGTTTTTGTTTATCTGCTTGTTTTATTTTGATGTTGTGAAAAGGAGAGATTTCCTTCTTTAATTAAGGATTCAACTCTACAATTTATATAAAATGGCCACTTCTCAGAGCATGCATAAGTGTCATATATTATGTGAATATCTGAATTAAGGCTTCTTGGTTTCTAACTCAAGATGTTAGAGTCAACTGAAATCCATTTCAATGAATAAACATGAGGTAGAAAGTATCACTTTAGTAATTAAGGAAATTCATATTAAAACAATAATGTGGCATTTTTTGGCCTATTAAATTAACAGAACCTAAATAATAATTTTCAAACTGACCACGGAGAAAAGAAATAGTTAGTACTGGTTGTATTATCAGCATGCACAGCCCTTTCTGAAGTGCAATTTGGCAATGTTTCAAAAGGCATAAATATGTTCATATCCTTTGGCTTGGTCATGCAATTTTTATGTATCAATCCTAAGAGGCAAAATAAAGGGGAAAAAAAGCTATTCTATTTAGATGTTCCTCAAAGATTTGTATTTGTTAATAGCGAGGAGAAATAGGGAAAAAAATTATGTCCAACAGGAACATAGACATAGCTAGTCAATGAAATATTGAGCAGCCAATTAAAGATGACAATCATGATAAGGCAAGGTGTGAAAAATACAATTTAGGCTAATGCTAAGTGACAAAATAATAGATAGCAAACGCAATTTTAGTATAAAGGACCGGAAAAATTACTCAAGTGAGAAGAGTAGGTTGTTTTCAGATAGTATGATTATTAGTAACATTTTTTTTCTGTTTCTAAAACAAGGTTAAAAAAACTTCTATGGCTTAAAATAGATGTGTAACATTTCATGTATCAGAAGATAAAAACATATGACTAACCGCTATCCTGCAGCAGTACATTAGAAAAACTATTTTTGGTTTGTGCTTTCTTTCAAATCACCCCAAACGATCTAACACACACAATCTTTGCTATTCAACCACTGGTTGGACAGAGTTGAATGGGATGTACCATATTTCTGTGCCTTTCTAGACTCTATTCAGAATGTGGGCAACCACTGAGACTCAAGATTTAACTCGGGAAACCTACAGTTACATAAATTTAAAACAGAAACACATAAATTTTGGATAAATAATCATGCCCATCCTTAATTTTTTCCCAGATAATTAAACAAGTGAAAATGATTAATTGCCCCTTAATGGACTTACCAACCCCTGGGCCCTGATTCCATTAATTAACGATGGTATTGTCCAGGACCTGACACTCTATCTTCCACAAGAGCATGTAGCAACACAGGACTTCTATCAACAATGAATGTCATGGATGAATCTCCACGTCCAGTACCCTCCCTATGACAATTTCAAGTTCTCCTTGTGATATGCAGTGCTGTAAGCCATGGTTACAGGGAGGTGAGTTTGGGGAGATGAGTTTGGGGAGGTGAGTTTGAGGAGATTAAAATCCTGTGGATTGAAGAGCAGGTGGCTGTTTAATAGAGTTCCCACATATCGCTGCAGTCCTGTACCCATCAAGACTTAGACCTGTAAATTACAAGAAGGAACCTAATCGTCACCCTGAACACTGATAATTACTGTTATGTGATGGTACACATAATCACAATAAAAAGCCAAGACTTGAAAACTAAGAGCTTGTAACAGGTGAGTGTCTCCAAGGTAGACCTTCCACTTTTCTACTTTGTTCAAGGGTCTGAAAATGTCACATAGTATAAGCACTTCTACTCTTGCAGTGAATTCTCTTTGGTAATGAAAGTAATAAATGTTATAGCAGGAATAGATACCAGTTTTATTTTTTTTTAATTAAGGAATTTTTTTTGCAGGGAGCCACAGTCCATGGTTCTGAGCAAACCATAGTTTATTATGTCCAAAAATGCACTTTGTATTGTGTAGATACGACTCCCTGTCCCAAACAGAAATCTATGATTTTTTTTTAAACCTCCAAGCATTACTTACTACCCAAATTGACTGTATTCTTAACCAACAGCCTTTAAAGTTCCTTATCCCTCTGCAACCTATTTTTAACTTCGGTTAAAACCTAGAGATACATACCTACAAGCAGAGTTGTCTCAGAATTGATTAAAAAACAAAAAGTACACCCCAAAATTGCTACATATTTTGTAAGCATATTTAAAATAAAACAACTTATTAATATAATAACAACTGCAACAGTTTGAAAAATTACCTACAGAATGCAAACACTGTTGCTAAAAATACCAATACATATAGTGCTCCCTGTAGGAGTGAAAGCAACACATGATGAGAAAGGAAAAGAGCATTTAGGGACAATTATCTCAGGTTCTGTGACCAAAAGAGCAACTTTTGGGGAAAAGGAAGCTATGTTTCCAAGAGTCATAATAAAGTTGTTTAGCTTTTCAATCCTTCTCCTCTCCCTGTCTGTTCTGTAAAAACATTAAACTGAGCTTTGAACCCTTCTCTGGGGCATGAGGAATTACGTTTAAAGTATTGGCTCAATACCATCTTTTTTATTTTGCCAGGCTGTCAAGGATGGTGTCTTGGGTCACTTATCTGCTCCCAAGTTTCTCCCAATGCTTCTAGCAGGTTGTTCTGATATGTACTTTCAGCACTTACTACATGCAACATTGGATTGGCTTGATCCATGACAATATTTGAGGGCATTATAACAAAGGAAAATGGCAGGAGGAAAGATACAAGGGAAGGCTTGGGGGTATTTCTGCTTCCCCAGGATCTCCTTCAGGGCTCCCTTCTGCCCTGTTAGGCCACCCTATCAATGATGCATTTGCTCAGCTCTGCAAATGGAGCTTCAGACCCATGGCTTTGCCCAGGACAGCCTAGCCTACACTTATTGTCCCTTTAAGAGTGTCCCCTTTCTCTCTCACAGCATCTCCTTTGAATGTTAAATTATATGATCACTCTACAGAGCACCTGCTTTCAACTACATTGCCACTCCTTAATCCCTTCCACATAGATATGTGGTGAAATGGCTGAAGACAAAGATCAATGGAAAGCCACAGAGAATCCTCACTTGGAAATCTGAGGGGAGATTTGCTGGAAATGACTGTATTCGATTTGTTTCCTTATTGGATTTCCATGGAAATGTACTTCCCCACATTGGACTGGTACAAAATCAGACTATACGTATTAGTCATTGGACAATATACACTGAATTTACTATTAATTCCCTTTCTTTGAGAATATATTTGATATGGTATCTTTCACTTACATCTAACAGACACATTTTTTCCATTCTAAAATCAATGGGTATTTGCAATATACAAATGGCTCATCTTTATTTTATTACATATGTAGCCCTGAAAATGATGCTACAGATCTATCAGGTAGACTAGTGCTGTCCAATACTCTTCTTACAATGAGAGGAGTAAAACGCTCTGTATCTCTGCTGTCTTATATAACAGCCACTTGCCACATATGGTTATTGAGCACTTAGAAAGTAATTAGCCTAACTGAGTTTTAAATTATATTTAATTTTATTACTAATAAGGATGCTTTGTTTCTTAAGTTAAAAAATTAGGATGAAGAAATGTCTGTCCTTTGCCCTTTTCATTGAGTCTTGATGAGAAAATGCAGTAGATTCTTCATCAAGGCTGACATTATCTAGAACCTTTCTCTCAGAACCAGCAATGTATGTGTCAGGACCCAATTTCTGGAGTATAAGCGGGAACAGTGTTGAGTACAAAAAAAGACTCGTTTGGGGTTTCAGAGATCTAGGGCTAGTTGGGACAATGAAGTCTCTTCAACTGTGGTGGGGGATGTGCTAGTTTATGCAACAAAACAAAATGGGATTTACACTAACATCCTTTCTATCACCTTTTGAAAATTCTCCATTTACTATCTGAGAAATGGTTACCATGACAAAGAGGCCACCAAATTACAGAAAAAAATGGTTTAGGTTTTCACAGGAATATACGGAAATACATTGTAATTTCTCATTCTGGTAGCTAAATATTCCAAGAAGAAAAAGAATTTCATATTTAAATGCCTAAAAGATAATCTATCCTCCTTTTACTTGTACTACAAATAATATAATGTTCATATATGCTTATGGATACAAGTTTTTAGCTATCTGTCCATTTACTTAGTTTTTTTTCCATGCCAGATGCAAAGAACATTAATACTGTAAAATCCTACTACATTATTCTGCATCTTCTATACAATAAACAGATTATTTTTAAAAGGATTTACTCAATAAGAAATGATTACAGGCCTTTTCAATGTATTTGTTAACAAGTATTAATCACATTTATATTACTTTTACTTGGTATCTTATTTTTAGTATGAACACTAGTGCCTAAGTGAGTAGTTTGGTATACCCCATAAAGGACTCTATCATTTTAAAAATGCCTTGAAATAAAATATCATTCAAAATGTGGCCAAGATAATGCATATTTTTAAAAATTTCTCAGAAACTAATCATCTGTACAATAATAATCCATTGTCTGCTCTACCAGGGTGATTTATTAAGGATAATGAAGCATATGATTTAATAGCTGCTGCAAATCCTTTTCAAGAAGGATGGGTAAAATAATACAAAAAAGATGGTCCAATAACATCCAAATCCTAACCTAAAAACTATTCTATTTGCTAGGTCACAGGAAAATTACATGAGCTCAATTAACTGTGAAGCTAAGTGAAAGGTGCCTAGGCAGTTCAGGAATAAACACTTTCTCCTATTCTACTACAGATTATTCTTATATTTATTATTTTTACTATTATTAAGTGGAACCTGAAAGCTCTAAAATCATGGTGGACTCTCAGCGGTGTTTTTCCACATGTCAACACAAAGCTCTCCAATTGGAAGTGGACATTATGCCAGCAAAAATTTTCTAAAATCTTATAAATCTGAGTCTCAATTTGTACTGCAAACTATTCCTGGCATTGTTTTGGTCATCCTTGTATTCCCATAGTGTCCTGGCATTTAGCAGAGTTTAATGTACGGTGCTTTAAAAAATAAATGCATAAATGGGAGCACAGATAAGCAAGTTAAAAAAACGAAGGCTCCAAATTACTGCAGGGGGGAAAAAAATCACAATTCTGTATCCCCATGACACCTGGTTCTAAATTTTACCATTACTTATACTTTTGAGTTTGCATAGCCAGTTGTCAAGAGATCATTTCCTTAAGTGGCAAAGAAAAGCAAGCCAGCTTCCTATAAAGCTTGAAAAAACACGAAATTGTACACACCATTTGAATGAAAGTGTTCAAACATTAGTCCCTATTTGCAAGCTGACAAACTCCTCTCCCGGCTTTCTCTGGTAATATTCCAGTCCTGCCAGGGCTTATGAAATCAGTGAGGCAAATTTCTGATGACAGGAAATACAAGTCATCATACATGCCAGCTGTTTGGCCTGAATAGGCTGCCTGACTGTGCCTAATATGCATGGCACCGCCATTCATTGATAAGCAGGCACAGCCTGTCCTGTCTCCACGCCACCCATCAAATCTTTCGAAAATAAGAAGAGATGCTACAAATCCTAGTGTTCAACTGAGTAATAACCAGGCTGCAGAAAATTTCCATGGCTCACCATAAACAAGAGGCCTATGTGGGGGACATATGTCACCCTCCAAAAAAATACATGCTCCACCAGGCACATTTGCCACCAGCATATTTCCACACTGCAGTTCCTACTGTGGTTGCCCTTGCAAGCCTGGCTTGCCAGAACTGAGATAAATTTTATTAGACACCATTAGTCTCTGTTAGGGCGGTCATTTCAATAACAACAGATTGGCAAGTATAAAACTAAGGCACCTGTTGTACATTCAGCAGCCTGGATGAAGCCCCTTAAAACAAAAACAAATAAGAATTACAATCTTGCCAGGCAAAGGCTTTTGGTTCAATAATGACCATGTGTCAAAATTAAGTGCATCTGGGAATTCCTACCACAGCCAGATGTAAAGGCAGATTTGTCTTGTCTAGTGGCATATGAGTAGATACACACAGTCTACTCAGATTTGGCTTTGTCTTGGTTTGGTAGGGAACTAGGTAAGTGGAACTTAGCTCAAATAAAATCAAATTAATTACTGAAAAGCAACCAACAATATTATCATAAATTATAGACTAAATATTAAGCATGCTAGTTGAAAGATGTAGGCCATAAACTAATTCATTTCTGATTTTTCCGGGCACACTGATTTGTTCCCAGAATATTCTGCCATAATGTGCCAATATTACTCCTACACTGAACCAGGCAACCGGCTAGGTACTGGGAACATAATTGGGAACAAGACACAGATCCTGGCTTCAAGGAACCCATGATAAAATAGACCATAAATAATCAATCACAACGGGTTATGATAGATGTTGTTGCACATATTATTCAGTGTTCTTTAAGGGAACAGAGAATGGGTAGCCAGGCTTGAGGGGTTCAAAAGGCTTACTGGAAGAGTTGTCAGCTAAGATAAGACTTGAAGGAAGAGTAGAGCCAGGCAAACATGGAAGGGGAGAGGGCCCTTCTTCTGCGGGTGTGGGGATGGCCGGGTGGATAGCAATCTCAAAATTACAGGAAGACTCAAATTTGTGCAACTGGGAAACAGTAAGTACTCTGGAATGGCTGTAATGTGCATAGGGTCAGGGAGAGCAAGGAAAGAGAAGCAGAACAGAATGAATATGAGAAAGGCAAGGTGGCCCAAGGCACGCCAGAAAGAGGCAGGGGGCTGGACCCAGTGTTTTTGCTAAGCAATATTTCAAACTTAAGGGGAATGAGGAGCCACTGGGACACTGAAAAGAGGGGGCCTGAATTAATCTGATTTGAATTTGTTAATGCTCACTCTGGCTGCAGAAAAGAAGCAACGGTAGTGAGGTCAAAACTTAACAAAGAGAGTCTGTAATCCAGGCAAAAGATAACGGGGTCCCAACAGATGCTAGCTGGCATATTAAAAGGTAGCGAATAATTTGGTTGAAAGGAAGTTAACATTTATCTTGGTATATCTGAAATGATTTTAAATGATAAACTTAAAAATAAAAATTTAAACTAAATATTTCCTGAGGCTACCTTTTGTGTTCCTTTTTGTAAAACTAAACCAAACTTAACTTGACTCTGCAAAAATAGCAAAAATCAGATTCAAATAGTTAGATGAGTGTTTCTTAAAGCAGTAATTGAATATTCATAACAATTATTGAACTAGTCATTCTTAATTAATAACTATCATCATCATAAAAAATGTATTAAGACTCTAACAGCGAAAAACACATTACCCAAAGAAGATAGGATACTCTGCTCCAGACTTTCTAGGAAGTCATGTTTATATATTAGCTTATAGGAAAACAAATGGCTAAAAGGACAGAGTATGCAAGTGAGCAGAGTTTTAGAAACCCGAGCAAAGAAGACTTATTTCTTAAGATACTAAAAGATCCATAAAAATAACCAAACCATTTTCCATGTAATTTTGTTTTATGTACCATGTCTGATTTAAAACTTCAGGGTGCCTTGTTGTCAAGGAAAAAATAATTTTCCAAATCATCAAACAAATGTAAAACTCTATTTTATTATTTATAAAACCATAATTATTCAGAAATCATCCCCTGAAGCTTAAAATTTTAAAAGCAAACTTTTTATAAAAGAGGTTAAGGGGGAAAAATAATCTGCTAGTGATAATGAAATTAAGAGGGAAGAAGTGAAAACCCAGTGTATTAAAAAACATATTAGGGAAGCAGACTTGGCCCAATGGATAGGGCATCCGCCTACCACATGGGAGGTCCACGGTTCAAACCCCGGGCCTCCTTGACTCGTGTGCAGCTGGACCATGCAGTGCTGATGCGCGCAAGGAATGCCGTGTCAAGCAGGGGTGTCCCCCGCGTAGGAGAGCCCCATGAGCAAGGAGTGCGCCCCATAAGGAGAGCCGCCCAGCACAAAAGAAATGCAGACTGCCCAAGAATGGCGCTGCACACACGGAGAGCTGACACAAGATGATGTAACAAAAAGAAACACAGATTCCTGGTACCGCTGATAAGGATAGAAGCGGTCACAGAAGAACACAGCAAGCAGACAACTGTGGGGGGAGGGGAGAGAAATAAATAAGTAAATCTTTAAAAAAAAAAAACTTACTAAGATTGATAAAAGTTTCCAATATAAAATTTGATCGGGCAGGCTGCCAACAAATAGAATACACTGTACACATCAGTCAAAAGTTGACATAATTCCACTTTTCTTGGGCAGCGGCTCTTCACATTTCCTTCCTGAAGTTTCATTTCTCTTTAGCAAAATATTTCTGAGTCCTTACCTGTTAGGAAGCTATGAAAATGCCAGCCATTGTCATATTAAAAACCATTCTTAGTGGAGATATTTCATATAACTACTTCTGCTCCAAGGCCGACCCCAGAGCTCAGGCATTTGTGTCACTGGCCTAAAAGCATATAATTTTGGAGCTAGAAGAAAACTGAAAAAAAAAAAAAAAGGTCACCTACTCCAAATGCCCTAAGTTGAAACTTATTTTCATTGCCTCCAAGCCCAAACAGACTGGAACAGAAAAGGATGCTTCAAAAATGGTAGAGGAACAACCTATACAATACTTAAGATTTTTCCTGAATTAGGTTCAAGAAAGCACTGTATTTCATTGGGTATACAGCCTGGTATATATGAAATATATTTTAAAAATTCGTATCAAGCACATAATATACTGAGGGAGTTAAGAGCGGAGTGTTAAGAGTTTTGGTGTTACTGTTACTTAAGTTAAAATATTAACTTTAAGTCCCATCTTTTTATGTACTAGCTATGCAACCTTGGGCAAGTTACTTAACCTCTCCATGTATCTGCTTCATCTTCTGTAAAATGACAGAGTATCTGACTCACATAGAGTATTATGGCGAGCGCACATGACACTGAAATGTAAAGTGCTGAGGAGAATGCCTAGCATATAGTAAGTGTTCAGTAAATGTTCGTAACTATCACTATTATGATATTACTTCAGCAACTACTACTACTCTACACACAATACCAAGAAAATTAAAGGAATTCTGATTTTCACCTATCTAAGGGACCTGGTCGTCATCAAAGATTTCTAATGAATAAACAATTACTCCTCACTTCCATGATTTAAATTAAATTCAACTCAAACCTCTTTTGTCCAATTCAGTTCAAAGAAAAGGACATAACACTTGTGCTGAGCATTAGAAAGTAAGAGAATAATTAAGAGAATTTCAATGAATGCAAGTTAGGACAGCTGATAGGGAGAGAAAGGGGATTCCTGGAGCCTTACCGGTAAAGGCAAACTGGTGCCCAAGAGCAAAATCTCCTTACTGATGGAAAGGAATCTGATGCTACCCAAAGGCAAAGTGTCTGGGGGCTAAGTTAAGAGAGGAGACTGGACAAACAGGTTAGGGTTAGACTGTAAAGGGCCTGACTGCTGTGCTGAGGATTTTTCACTTAATTCTGTAGACTTGAAAAGGTCTGCATTTCAGAAAGGCAAAAGTTTTAGGATCAATTGAAGAGGCAAAAGCAGAAAATAAAAAGACCGCATAGGAAGTTAGTATGGTATACTAAGCATTTACCTTGGTAAAGGTAGGAATGGAAAGGAAGTTAAAAGAGATTACAGGAATAGAACATAGAGACAAGAATAAAATGAAAGAAAGATAGAGATACCACCAAAATTTATAGCTACAGGAAAAGTAAGATAAGGTATCAGTGAGAAAAAGAAAACACATAGATTTGAATATAGATGGATGATAACATTTGGGTTTACAAACTGCTGAGATTGGAATACAGGGGAGTCTTCCATTTCTCAACTACTGCATGAAAATAGAAATTCAGGTCTGGAATTCAGAAAGAAGTTAGAAAATTTGTTTTGAGGGTCATCTATGCAGAAACGATTTTGAAGTCCTAGAGGTGTTTAAAGAATATCCTGGAGACAGAAAAGACAGTGGCCTAAAGAGGAACAAAGATAAACTACAAAGATAACTACAGAGACAAGCTGGGAATGGAAATGAAGACAGAGGCAAAAAATCAAATGAAAAGTAAACCAAATGTTGATGAAAAAAGTGAGGCTCAAAGAAGGAACTTAGAACAAATACCAGCCCTGGGATACTGCTGGAGGAAGAGGCTTCCAATATTTTTCCCTCAAGGAAAATACTATAATTCCCTCCTTTTTTCTGAGAAGAGTGAAAATCATAATTTGGCCAGTAAGCAGATTCAGAATATTTAAGATATTTCCAATAGGTGGCTATTTTTCCCAGTTAGCCAAATCATCTTGGTAGATCCATTTAAAATAAAATATAAAACAATGTACCTAAAAATCCTATTGAGCGATTTCGACCAGAAAAGTATGAATTGGTAGTGACTATTTGTTTCATAAAATCCTTTAATAGTATTACAAATTACTATTACAAGAGGCCAGGGCCCACGTGTGTGGTAAGAAACCATCAGAGAACACACAATGGGTCCCTTTAGTTGGATTGTGCCAGTAGGAAGAGAGATGGAGAAAAAAATAATTTAAACATTGAAAACAAATGTTTTTAGACCTAAAATGGGACCCTGGATCGGTATTTGATATGTCTAGTCTAATTTCTTCCTGCGAAATTGTACTGGCAGATCTTGAAGAGAGACAGAAGGCAGTAAATTCCTATCTTCCATCAATACATTTGACCTCAGAGCAAACCCCACAACTGGCTACAGGCACCCACCATCCATCACTGCTCTTGAAACCTGATCTTTCAGGGAAGGACAGCTGCACTGGGCAAAGCGCTAAGCAGTTTTCTAAGATGAACTATCATTACAGAAAAAAAGCCACTTAGTTTGTTTCAGAATTTTAATTAACAGTTTTTCTAAACATTTCTTCCCAAAACTGTAGCTCCACATCAAATACATTCAAGATGCAATTAATGAGTTTTTTATGTTTAAGGGAAATGTTCTTTTTGCACATTCCTCATAAAATCATTTCTAGCTTTTGCTTTAAAAGCTTTCTCAGAAAAATATTGTACTATGGCCCACTGACATGTACAGACTTCCATACACATGCAGGACTAAAACAGATTTCTAGTATCTGTGCTAATGGGTGCTTGTACACAGCAAAGTATTATAAATAGGGTGAATGCACAAGACACCTAAATCCAACAGAACTTACTTTTTCAGATAGCAAAAGTATACAGCAAATTGCAAAATATAACCGAATATATTAAATATAGTATTTTTATTACATGACTACTATATTCAGTACTTTTTAATGTAAAATATAAAGTTAAGACAACTTCTTACTATCTAATATGATCTTCACAACTATTTTATTCTCTCCAGTTGGTGAAATTGAGACTTCAAATTGTTAAGTAACTTTCCCCAAGCTTACACAGATAATAAGTGACAGAATTGAGGGACATCAAATCGACATGCTTTCCACTAAAGCTAAACCGGAAGGAAGTTGGTCCAGATTTTACAAATATTTAGGATTATCTTTATATGCACTTTGTAGCTGCATGATTAAACAAGATTAAGCAATAACCAATATCCAATCATTTATAAAAATCAGTACTAATACAAATCTTTTTGTTTAAAAAAATAGTCCATTGACTAAAGCTTAAAAAAGAAGTCTCTTGTTACTTGCGATTCAATGATTATGGATGATCATTTTATATACTTGAATGTACAATTTCTCCAGATGCCAAAGCAATGCTGAGAAATGCTATTTTCTAAATGCAATTCACAAATCTCAATTTAGTTAGCTACTGCTATATTAAAAAACATAGCTCAAGGGCTGTTACAAAAAGACAATTAAGAATGTATAAATTCAATCAATCTCATGAACCTGACAGAGTTACGATGTTTAAATCCAGTAAACAGAAATGTGGTAAAGGTCATAACACGCCTGACATTGTTATCTGAATGTCAAAGAAGAATCAAAGTTAGGCGGTGTGTCTAGTCAGTGAGTGCAAAGAACCAAAGAATGACGAAAATGCCTGGGCTCTATAGATGCTTTTGCTCTTGCATTTTTTCGTAAATGCTGAGGGAGCCAAAGAGAGGTTTGTCACCTAAAAGCAGCCATGTGCAAAGGAAGGCAAGGCTTACTTGCTGCAGTTGGGGGGAGAAACTTCGAAGTTATCTTAATACTGTTTGTCAGCTCTTACACCAATGGGCCATTTTAAGCTTTCCAAATTGTAATCTTTTTCATTGAATTGACCAATCTATGACAAAGAGAAGTTTGATTTGGAGGACAACAGTTTTAAAAAGTCATGGGAAAGCTCCTTTTCACTCTTATTTCTTTGTAGTTTTCAAAAAGCTATAGAACAACTGACTAGTATTGATATGATCCTATTAAATACATCAGCTTGAACTAGAAAATACTGCACAGAAAAATACTGAATGAATTACTTTAAGAGGGAGGAGCCAAGACATTGCAAGTATTGTTTTAGTCTATATTCCCCCAAAAGGAGATTTAAGGAGCATGGCAGCATATATGAGCATAATACTTAAAATCCTTTAATGTCTAAGGCTTAAAATATTTTATAAATTAAATATTAGGAAAAGAAAATACATATTGGCTGTTGATTACATGAAAGAAAATGGGTAATTTATTAAAGGAGAAACAAAGGACATACATCGTAAATGAAATTTTGCAAAATACGCCATGCAACAATTCTATTTCATTGCTTCAGTCTAGCACCATTCTGCCATGACATTATTATATAGGCTACATTAGGTCAGAGAAGATTGTAACATATGAGCATTTGCTCTTTGACCTCCCAAGACTTATGACGCAAAGAAAATGCTGAACTTGTACTTGTGAGACCATAATTTCATATAATGAACAATTAGAAGGCACAAGTCATGTATTCTTTTAACTATCTTTCTTAAGGGCTTAACTGTGGTGAGCTGAAACTCATTTTTCGTTTAAAAATAAGTTTCCTCATACTCAAATTTTTTTCCGCACTCTATATAAAAATCAATATTGTTTTAGGAGACTTTAAAGGGGAGAATTTGGATGCTTTTAATTGCCAAAATGAGTGCAAGCCAAGCATGACATTTTAATAAATGTTACCAATCACTAATTCGAAGCAAATGAGATTATCTATAAAGAAAATACATCCCCAAACAAACATATCCTTTGGTAAAAACATCATTGTGCTATGAAAGTACAGAAGCTTAAACAAGTGATGTCTTTTGGAATGAAATTTACTGTCAAATCCCTTCTAAGCAATCTACTTCCACATTATCAGATTTTTCCAGTGGACATGTTATACAGGAATCCTCAGTCTTGCAACTCACAAAGTGATCAATTTCTCTTTGGCTACTTTTGGCAAATGACCGATACTATGAGAAGAAATGGTATTAAATGCTGATTTTGTTTGAGGTTGCAAGTTGCCTTTGTGCAATCATAAGGAAGTAGCTTTCCTAAAAGTTTCTTTTTTTAAAGAATTCAAAATATTACAAAGATTAAACAAAGAAAAGGTATGTAAGTTCATAAGGTAATAAGAAATCAGAGTAAACCTGAATGAAATACAACCCGTTTTACTCACCCTAACCTTGCCAACCAAAAGAGTACTATCCCTTTAAGAAAATGGGGGGGGGGGCTCTTTGCATACTCGGGAAAATTGGATAATCATACTTTTGCATTTAGTATTTCATATAAAGTTACTTATAATAAGCATCTCAAAAGTGTATTTTGTGACCATTAAAGTTGAATATACTACATTAAAGATAAAATTCATTTTGGGTCCCAGAAACTTTCGGGAATTAAAGATGTGAGCCTAAAAGTGTGACACTCTCAGAATCACAAGTAAGAACAGCCACACACTTCAACGCAAATTATGCACAAATATATACTGATACTAAAGGAGAGTGGTTTTACAGCAAAATCACTTACAGAAATCCATGTTTCCTGAAATGGTATTTTTCACATATGATTGCATTAATAAATTCTCATTTATCTACGGAATCATTTCAAAAATAGAGGCTTGGTAAATCAAGTTTGGTCTGAAAGAAATCCAATATGCAAATACTTAACAGTGTGCTTTTTTACAAATAGTCACCCATGTCAGTTTGAAAAACTGAAAATCAACAAAAGAACAGTGTAAGCATACTTGACCTCACTGCCTAATGTCTATCAAGATTGTCATGCCTGGTCAATTTCAAATTTGTGAGACTGGAACTTAAAATATATAGTATCTCTTCAGTGCAGGTCCCTCCAATGCTGACTAAACTGTAGTCAACGCCTCAGATTCTCCTTCAATACAAACTTGCACAGCACTTACAAAGCTAGTTTAATCACACCATCAATCTATGACTACACTTTCCTTAAAATAATTCTGCTTCATTTATCTTTTAACCCTACATTATGCAAATAGCATCCCTATCAGTCCAATAAAGAAAAGTTATTAATGTTCCTACTTGTTTATCCTTGACATAGAGTGAGAAACTGGGATCACAATGAATTTGCACAAATACCTCTCTTCTTTCTTCTGTTTCACACTCCATATGACAAATCCTACATATACCACCATAGTACAGAGAAGTCCTAAATAATGTTCTTGAAAAACCCTTCATTCAACCTCTATGACTAATGTCAGAGCAAGAATAGATTAAAAGAGGGAAAAAAATGAGGAAGGATTGCTTATTTCAATATTGTTGTTGTTGTTTAATCTCTCTCTAGGAAGAATGAGTATACCATACAAGGGTATCTCTGGAATATAAGAACAGTTATACAGGCCCCTAGTGGCTTAGCAAATAGCAGCAGATAAAGGGGATTTTGATTCTTAGTTCTCGATTTTGATATATTCTGGTTTTAAATGAATGCCAATCTTAAAAGACAAATTAAATAATTGTATTTAATATTTTAAACAGTTACATTTTATGGCTATCTATTGAAATACATATATCAAATTAGATGACTGCATTTCATTATTTTAGTAACTGCTCAACTGCACTGGCCAAGAAGAATTTGTATTACATAATCTACAAAATAAAACGTGTAATTCATATACCTCTTAATATGTCATTACAAAAGTAATATATTACATATATTAAAATATATTTGAGCGAGACACATTCCTCTTTAAATCTCATTTCTATTGTGTTATTACTGAGGGCTTTAAGAACAGATTATTTTTAGGTAAAGTATTCACTATTTAAAATGAAATATACATACAAACTGCCACTTTCACAGAGGTAGAAATCTTAATATATTTTCCAACAACAGTTAGTGGTAAAACTTACAGTGGAGTACACCTATATTAAAAGATCTGCAATTAATAACACCCCTTAATCCCCCCATCCCCTTACTGTCTTTCCTTCACAAAAGAAAATTCTAGGCAGGCACATTTACAGCTTTTAGCAATTTTTAACTGGACACAATCTGACAGCTGAATTCATGAAACTGACCAGCTTGTCAATTTCACACTTTGAAAGTACAATAATAGATGATAGCACAAGGGTGAATTTAAGAAATCTGTCACAGAATTGCTAGCTCCATTGAAAAGCAAAGCATAGTCCATAATTATGGGAGGTGGGAGGTAGGGAAAATTTTCTTATGTCCATTAGGATGTCCGTTTCAGGAACTCAGAGGGATATTGAAACATTTGTTCTCTCTTTGCTAATTCTGTAAAGTAATATCTATCTATCTGGGGCATATAACAATATATTTTCAAAATGAACATAATAACGACTAAGCATTGTCCTGGATACCATCATATTACCCACACAACAGAATCTTTATAAATTGGTATTGTCTACAATTTCCTTTAAATTAGAATGCTTAAGTCTTGGTACTTGTATCCTGGTTTTACAGAAGTTGAGTGGTGGGGGTGTGTGCACTCTGAAACAGAGAAAGAATAGCCAAAATTGTCAGAAGTCTGTATGGACCCACTCACCATCAGGGGCGGCTAGAAAGCAAACACCAAAGGTAAGGTCCACGCTCGTTGCTCTCTAAGTCTACCAGCAAATAAATCTATCTCAAGTCACAAACAGTTGCTTAGAAGCTCAAAATGTTTGTGCTACTCTTATTAAGTCCCTGGCACTTTTGTCTTTGGGCATGTAAAATAAAGGGAAGGGGGGGGTAGCGTTAAGAGGAAATACAAGGGGAAAGATCCCTGAGGAATCTTCTTAGGTGCTTAAGGGAAAACTGTAGATTGGTTTGGGAGATCACTCTAAGAATCTTAAAAAACAGCAGACGTTTAGCGAATTGACGTTTAGACGTATTGGGAAGCGAATGGAAACAATGCAAGTGGATTTTAATAGTCCCGGGTCTTGGAGAATAGAGTTACTATTCGGAATCCTAGAACACCCAATTAGTGAAAGCCAAGCTCACACTTAAGAGTTCAGGATTTTTTTAAGCAGGAGAAGACTGACTCCACTTAATAGTGCTTCTAAATGAAAAGCAACCTCTCAGAGAGACACTGCAAGTTTCCCACACAGATATAAAAGCTACGGCAATTACACCTATAGGAAAGCAAAGTATCCTTGGTTCGAGGCTTTCCTTTTAAATGGTTTCCTACAACTTGGACTTTTCACTATAAATTCTCGGTTCCCCTTCCCATGAAATGAGTGTGTGTAAGCACACCCGCCTCCCGAGGCAGAACTACGAGCTTTGATTCTTCCATGGAAAGGTCTTCAAAACAATCCCCTCCAGTAAGGCAGCCGCGGAGACTTGGATTCCTGCTATTTCCCCCTCTCCCCACTAGTTCAGAGGAAAGAAAGAAAAGAAATCGCCCCCTCACCAGAACCGGCCCGCCTTAAAACTGTAATCACTTACTTTTTTAGAAATGTGCGGTGGCAGAATCCCTGGCTAGGGTCGGATTGCCCCACGGCTCCACCATTTCCCCCAATACTACGCCCACCCCAGGAGGAGAAAACGCAGGTCGCACAAATACACAGACCCAAACACCCCCTTTTCTCTAGAATCCCCTCTGCTCCTGGTTGAGGATTCCAGCGAGAAGTGAACCGTGCAGGGGTGGACCTCTGCCCGAGGTGGTTCAGAAGAGCAAAGTGTGCGCTGCGGCGCCGGGGCGCTGGAATTGTGGACGCGGGAGCGTGTCGCTCCTGCGGGAGAGGCGCGAACAGCCGGATCCCCGCGCAGGGCGAGCCCCGGGCGGCCAGAGGGGAGGGTACAGGGGGCGGACCTGGTCAGCTCGGGGGACTTACCTGGTCATGTTGGCTCCGGGCAGCCGCCGCCAGCGCCTCCCGCGCCGCCACCAGCACTTTCCTCCAGCGCCTTCGCGCCCCGCCACGGCCGCGCAGCCTGCGCCTGCCCGCGCTGCCGCCTCCGGGCGGTCAATTTAACCCCGCCGAGCTGCGGCCGCCGCCGCGGGAGCCCCCCTGCTCGCCGCCGCCGCGCGGCCCTCGCGCGGCCAGCCCAGTCCAGAGCGAGGAAGTGGAGGAGAGTCAGCGAGTGAGTCCAGAAAGCCGAAATCCAGCATCCGAGGGAGCGCGTCCCCCCGCCCTCCCTCCACCCCTACCCGCTTCTCCTCCTCCTCCGCCTCCTCCTCCTTCTCTGCCCGGGCCGTCCTCCCGGCCCTCCTGAGCCCGCGGCGTGCGCGGCGGTTCCTCCTCCTCCTCCCGCGCCTCCTGCTCGCCCTGCGCCCGCTTCCCCGGCCGCCGCCGCCGCCGCCGCCGCGGTGTGTCTCCTCTCCCTCCTCCTCTTCCTCCTCCTGCTCTTCCTCGATGCTCCGCCGCTCGCGGCTGGGGGGTCTGGGGCCGCGTCTCCTCCTTCCGCCTCTCCTGTTTCCTCTTTCCTGCTGCTTCTTTTAAAGCGGATTCTTTGGCCACAAATAGCAACTCGGCTGCCCCCCCCCCCGCCCCTCAGCGCCTCCCTCCCCTTCCTTTCTTGTTCCCCCAAAAGTGAAGCGCACGCAAGAGGTAACCGAAAACTGAGGCCCGCGCGGGGCGGGAGATGAGAGGCGGGGAGAGGGAGCCCGGCGACGCCTGGACTCGGGCCGAGCGCGGTCGAGGGCCAGGAGGTGGGATGGCCAGTCCTGCGCGGCCCTTAGACCTGGCGGGAACCTGCTGGTTACGGTTGGAAGCGAGGAGGTTTGTTGGGGGAGATTAAATGAAAAAGCTCAGGAAAGTGATTGGAAAGGCTTCCCTCTTTGTTTCCCTGTCGGAGTGATTTTTTAAATCCTCGTAACGTGCTGGGGATCCCACGGAATCGCGGTGGCCCCAGCGCTGGGAGAAGGTGTGCGTGTTGCCTACGAGTGAGTGTGAGTGTGGGTGTGAGCGGGCGCGGAGAGAGCGGGGCGGGCTGCCCCTGCCGGCCGGTTCCTCAGTCTGGACCACTGACCCACTGAGGGGGCAGCAGAGCTGGGCGAAGGAGGGGCAGGCAGGAGAGCTGGGCAGAATAGGCAACCCCCCCCCCCCCACACACACACACACGCGGAGGAGGGGGCGAGGTGACGTCACTCCCCAGCATCCATCCACCAGGACAGAAAAGACCCACTGTAACAGATTCACTCCTCTAACGGTGCATGCCCCGGTGCTTCCTGCACTTGGACAGAGCGAGGGTATCAGAGGAGAAAATGCTCATCGCACTTTGGTCAAATCGGTGAGAATAACAAAAGGGGTCCGACTTGGGGAGACTCAGTTTGTGCCCTCTCCAGTTAACCTTGGAAGCTTGTTTCGGGGATGCTTGTAGAATCCACTTTGGAGGCAGAAAAAGAAAAGGAAGTATTGTATCATAATCTTAGCGTAATAACTCTTGTTTTGCCTTCTTGCTTCTTGCTCTTGTGCTGTTGCAAATGCAATGCCCGGAGCTTCTCTGAAGGACACCATAAAGCCCTCTCTCTAGACGGTCATCCCTTTATTAGACCAGAATAGCTTCATCCACAGAACCGGCTAAATTGCACTGTGCAGATTGTTAGCTAAGAGGTGAATTTTAATCTCATTGATAAAGACCTGCATCATTCCTCATAGGATCTCCAGCCTATTGAAAAAAGTCAGCACCTGGAAGACACCATTGGCAGTTGGCCCATCAAAATTTTATGAGAAACTTGGTCAGAAAGGTAAAATACAGTAAAGGCAGGGCCTCTAGCCACCTCCCTTGCTCACTCTGTGTTCAGACCAACACATACACACAGTATTTATTCCCACATTCCAGGGGCTCCCTTAAAGAGCAAAGTAAGCAGACACCCTCAGTTTTAACCTTGCGATCTGGTGTGCTGTTGTCTCAAGCCTACCATTTCTTTTCCACCATCTGCACATTGTGCTGCTGAAAGGGACCTAAGGATTGGTCAGTAATCCCCTTCCTACTGTGCACACCCAAAAGAAATGTTTTATTTTCTAAAGAAGACTTGCTAAATGAAGTTTAGTTTTCCAGCAATGTACTTGAGGGATGAGCAGTCAGACATGACCCTTTCTTATTATTTTTTTTATGGTTAGCCTCATAGTGAACACCAGAAATAAAGGTATCCCTGTGCACACCCCCATAGCCTAATTTACCCTCCAATCTTTTTGATGATATGAGGAGCTGAAAGCTTGCACAGGTATGATGGACACATGCCCACTTTGCCCAAAGGACAACACCAGAAATTTAAGCCTCCATTGAAGTGATTCTCACCCAAGTTAGAAAGTAAGACTTGGCTTTCTCATTGCCACATCCATCCTCATAAACTGATGAACCCCCTATCCCCATCCACAGTTAGATGTTAAGTGAATAACCCAAACATCCTCCACAGATAGCTTCAGTGAAGAAGCATACAAACTTCTGCCTTCATATCTGACCTGATTTAAGAAGAAGCCATGGGTGAAATTGAGCTCGGAAAATCTAATTGCTGTCTGGGAGTATGGTGGAGGAAATGTCCGTATTCCCCACAGGTAGCCATGTTAGACGAGCTAGAGAACTCAGCACTTGATGTTGATGTTACAAAGGTGAACAACAAGCAATTTGGAGCGGAACTTCACTACAGATATTTAAAGAGTCAGAAGACTCTACATATGAATGCTGTAAGTCCAAGGACCCACCTTTCCTGATACCATAAGGTCCCAGATGCTTCTGTCCCCACTAGAACCAAGCTCCTTAGAAATAGGGGTAGAGGGAGGTGACCGGAAAACCTGAGTTATAATCCAAAAGAGATTGAACATTATTCAGAATAATGCTGCTGAGGAAGACCAAACAGAGCAAATAGAGGAGCCAGACATTCTTTGTACATCTAAGTTGTAGTAGGAGAAAGACTCTAGCCCACCACATGCATATTAATAGATTCAGAGCAGATTTATAATAAAACAGCATCCTGTGGCATATAATAGAAGCCCTGAGGTATTTTGCCATTTGGAGATTTGAAATCCAAGACCATCAGAGGTGGGCCAATCATCTGTTGGAACCACCTCAATTTATAGGTAAGGAAACTGAAGCCCTGAGAGTTTAAGGTCACTCAACTATTTAGTTGTCAGAAGCAGGACAAGAACCCAGATGTCATGAGCCTATGCCACCAGTCCCCCTTACTACTCATCGTTATCTCCAAGTTCTGGATCAAAGAAGCCTTTTTTTTTTTTTCAATTTACCAGTAAGCAATAAATATAGGATATTATAAAATTTTAAGTATTCATATGAAAGAAACTGAAACAGTAGGACTACGCATTTTCTTTGGTCCATTCCAGCTTTAACATTCAGTATTGAAGAGCACACAGGTAGCACACAGGAGCTTTGCTATAGCTGAACCCCCTCTAGCGCAGACTTCTTTCTTCTCTGCCTGGCTCTCTGAGCTCAGGTCTGAGCCCCAGTTAAACAGGCAGCCTTCCCAGACCCTGTCCCAGACCTGCCAGCTCTCCCAGAATTCAGTACATGATGACTAGGAGTCTGTTTTTGAACCCTATCCAAAGGAGTTAATTCCTAGAAGTACTCAAAAGATTTTATTCTCAATTTCAGTGATGTAGGTAGTGATTTTTTAAAGAATGTTTGAAAGCTATTGCCTCATCTCTGATCTTAACAACTACCCTGCTAGCTAAGTATTATTAGCCCCGTTGTATAAGGGAGAAAACAGGATCACAGAGTGCAAGTACTTTGGCCAAGCAGAGTACCTCAGGAGTGGCCAAGCTACAATTTTGACTTTGCTTGAAATTCTGTGTGTTTTCTTCTATTCTGACTATAAATTATTAAGTAGGGAATTAAATAATTGTCACTAATCATATTGTGTGTGTGTATGTGTGAGGACTGCAGTGGATTTTATTGAATCCAGTCAGCATGGAACAACACAATATAGTATCAAGTGACCTGTTCAGAAAGCAGGGAACAGTTTCATAATGCATTGAAATTACTATGTGAGGCCTCTCCCTACAGGTGCTAAGTTGTGTCTAATATACTTCATTAATTTGCTGTTTAATGCATAAATGAAATAGTAAGGGTTTTAATTCTCAACTAACTTTAATACCTCTGCAAATATTACAATTGTTATGACAGGTTTTATTTAAATTTCATTCCTTTAATATTTCTTAGTTCATGCTCCAGAACTGGCCAATGAGAAATATAAAGGAAATTCAAGACCCAGACCCTAAATTTAACTATCTTATCATTCACTTGGCCATACAAGATACCCAGCACTAATTCCACCTAAATTTTGAAGGAGAAAGAAAGGCAATAACCTTTATTTTATGCCCACTGAGGTGTTGTACTACATTTTTGATGTATATATTCCTATAGATTCTATCAATAAAACTGCAAGTTTAGGTGTTGTTATTCTCAGTCTTCAGATTTGAAAGCTGATACTCAGAGAGATGGAAAAATTTGCCATGGACACAGAAATAGAAGGTGATTGAAATGGGTCTTTAATCCTAGTCTTTCTGACTCTACTGCCCGAAGTCTCTTTGCAAATAGGTGGGCTTCAAGGAGACAAGTAGTTTTTAGAGATATAAAAATATGCTCTACAAATATTCATACTTTTCTCCATATAAAAGAAATGAACTTTTTTTTCTCCCAAGCCACATCTCCTGTTGCTGTCAGGCAGTACTGTTCTGTTAAAGAAATCTGCATTGTTCTCTAAAGAAAGGTCTAAAAGAGCCAGGCCATCTCCCCTGACTTTCCTCCATCCGGCTGCTACATTTCACCCTCACCTGCCGTGTGCGGAGGACATTATGGTAGGTGCTATTTTCCATTGACTTTGCTACTGGAGATTACACCATGCGACTGTGACAAATGGATATTCTCATTAAATTCTTTAGTAGAGTGGGGCATTGCATTAACCATTGGCACTATCCCAACCCAAGTGAAACACTGGGCCACATTTTTTTCCCTGTGAGCTAAAAGTGAAGGGAGAAAACAAAGGATATACTCTAATTACCTTTCCTATTTTTTTGTTGTTGCATGTTATGATAGCTGTATATAACAATTATTTATAATTAATATATGACAAGCTGTCAGCTAAAATTGAACAGGTGATTTGTCAAAAAGCCCCATTAACGCCTACATTAAGCATGGATTTCAGTGTTTCCTAACAATAAAATTGTGTCTTGGTTTTGTTTAAACATTCAGAAGCCACCTATCTTTATATATTTGCAGCATCTCTTAAAAATACAATCACTGTGAAAGTAAATGGGTACAGTGTGAGCAATGTAAGGAATAAGTTCATTTTCGTCACTGTAACCATTAAATGCTAGTGCCTGAGCTGAGGAAATTAGTTGCCTACTGTTTATGTTTTTAACTTTTATGATCTATAATACATTTTTCAAATGGTGTTATTGGTAGTAAAGGCAAGGCTAGATGAAGAGGAAAGTAATTGCAGTTACGTACTATTTTCTATTTAGCTTTTATATTTTACACTAGAGAACTATGTAACGTAGGAATATTGTTAACTGCAGAAAAAGATGAAAAGTCAACAGAAAGCTAGTAATTAATCATTCAATAGAGGAGAAATCTACCAGGGGATCAAAACTGATGAAGCAGGCACCATTTTGCTGAGTGGCATAAGACTGGGGAACATGGCAGAAATGAATCGCAGACATTTCTTGGGAGGGGTAATAAGATTCTTTGAAATAAGGAAAAGCTAGGTTTTGAGATCTATCTAATGTCAATGTCGTGGGGCATAACCTGAAAACAAAGCTAAATTTTGAGGGACAATTTAATTATTAGTTACATGACCAACCCAAGTTTATGCTATTTAAGAGGAGAGAAAGAAAAGTAGAGCAGCATTTGCTTAAAGTTTCATTTGCACAAACCTGACTCTTTTCTTTCAATTGTCCATTTTACATGAAATATCACTTTCTTCATGAAGATTCCAGTCTACTAAATAGGATAAATTGACCCCGCCCCTTGGCTCTCATTCTTATTAATTTTCTTTCTTCCTTATTTCCTTTCCTTCTGTATTTTCACTGTGTATAGTTTCACCCTCATTAAACTCTGAGCATCTCCACACTGATTGTATTGCCATCACCAAGCACAGAACCTGGACTATAACTGGATCTCAAAAATGTCTGCTGATAACCAATGGTTGATAACATGTGCTTAGATACCACTGTGGCTGGTCAGATGTCACCTTAATACTCCTTTTTATTGGACCTCCACTGAAAGGTACCATGTCCTAGAGTTAGGTCTCACCAATAACCATACAAGGAATAAGATACCACATATCCCAGACAAGGAATAAAAATGGAACTGCTGCCAATAATAAGACAAAGAAGATGAAGAAGACAAAGGAGAAGATGAAGAAGAAGTTGATGAAGAAGACTACAAAGAAGAAGAAGAAAAAGAAGAGGAAGAAGAAGAAGAAGAATGGGGCTGAACAGGACAGGATAGATTCATAATTCTACAGAATTCTTGGTGAGAGAAACTAAAGTTTCAGGTTTTTCTATAAGACATCAAAATAATTGATCAGTTCAGTGAAAAAATACTTCATACTTCTGACTAGTACTGAAGTTTTTTCATTAGATACACTCTCTTTGGTGGACAGAGAATTTATTTGTCTGCAAATAGTTTTCCTCCATGATCATATATTACTCCAAATCATCCTGATTTTCAGAACTCATTGAACTTATCTCCAGAATTACTAGTCATGCTAACAGGTCTAGCAGAGATGGAAAGAGGCAAACCAAAACCTATTTTCCCATGTGTATGATTAGTTTAAATAGTCTATTCAAGCCTGTGTTTGTTTTATAAATGCAGAGGTACCATCTCACTCAGTTATATATCTGTGTTCAGTTCTTTAGGTCATATTTTGTCTCCTTTTCTAACCAAACAAAAGCACACTTTTCCAATCCAAATGTCTGCACTGTTCTCTGGACTTGTGCAATGGTTGTCTTCTGCACCAAATCTTTTCCTGCTTGGATCAACCCATGTCCCACTGTGATGCCCAAATAACTTTAATAAAGCACGTAATTTCCATGCTCACAAACCTCAGTGGTTTCTGATCACTGACCAAACTAAGTACAAATGGTCTTACCACCTCAGATGGAATGCAGCCTGACCCCATTTTTCCATTCTAAATTTCTTACCTAGCAGCCTGTCTACTAGCAATACCCTAAACTCCATATTGTTTGGATAAAATTGTACAGTTTTCTTATTCTGCCAGAAAGTTCTTTGCTGGTATCCACATGTTGAATGCCCATCCATCCCTTAAGAATCATTTCATTAAATAGTTGTTCTTGTTTCTGATTCCTCTACCCAGGTAATAATACTGTTTCCTTTGAAACATTTGATTCTTTGAACCTCTCTCATGCTAAATAAATATTCTACTGAAATTGGATAAGAAGATCATAGGAAGCTCACCTCCCAGATAAGCCCAATGGCTTGTTTTATTGGTATCTATCCATTAATTGGAATGGTAATATGTTATAAGTTTGAGCATGCACTGGTTAGAGTTAGTGGGAAATTATGTACACTTATATCTAATCACACCTTGAAAAGGCCTTGTTGTTTCATCGCACCTTGAAAGATCCTGTGCCAGATGACTGTGTTTGGAAAGAGGACAAAGAAATTGTGAGGATTCTAAGTTAAGACCAATGTAAACAGCAGCAACAGATGATGGAAACGTTTAACAATTTCTTTTGTTTAACTCAGCTTTGTTAGTGATCCATGTAAGGAATGAACCAACCTGGGACTGTACCTATCTTTAACCTCAAAAAAACACAAAAAGAAGTCAAATAAGGAAGATATTCTTCTTTGCCTTCCCATTGGCTAACAATCAGTCATCTAGAGGCTGAAAAAGACAACCATCACTACCCTTATCTATTTTTGCCCCTCCATCAGAGGAACCACCTGCCTGGTGAGTCCTAAGAAATATCCTATATTGTATCAAATGATGGTAAGAGGGAACATGATACCTCTATTATTTTTCTATTCACTCTTGCATCCCCCAAACAGGCCTGTGTTCTAAGAGTAGGGACAACCAGATGAGAAATTAGAGAAAATGCTGAAAGCTATACTATTTTGTGTGCAATTCAAACCAGCTTGTGCCATCAATAACACACCTGCATTTTATTAAAGTTATATTTATACTTGTCTCTTTCCCTACCCATACCTCTGCCATTGACCAACCCCTCTGCCCACATATGTCTCCATATTGCAAAGATGTAAAATCTTTAAGGGAAAGACTGAGTTTTAATCTTCGTAATCTGTTATACCTGCAGAATGTTCTGTCCAAAGACATAATAGAACCCTGTTTAATTGAATTGTTCTACAATCTGATGCTTTCTTTGAAATCATTGGGAACTCACAGTTTTCTCTTTGACCTCTCCATCTCTGTGTCCCCAGTCTCTCCTAGATGATGTGTATAGCACTTTCCTTGTTCACAGAGATGCCCAAAGTAGCTTCCTTAACTCCTGTGCTTTCTCTCCTGTTTTGCAAGAGAGCTGCACCCTACCTAAGCTACTCTGATGCCATTTTGGATCATCTCCTCCAAGAGAATTCTATAGGGCATAAGCATATCCACATTTTCCCAGTTTAGTATATTCTATCTTATTGACCCCAGAGGGTATACTTGTATGATCAGATCAGGGAGTCCAAAAGCTTGCAGTGCCAACCCCCTAGAATAAATGGTTCAAACCCCCAGCTCCACATTAGAATCATGTGGAAATATTTTAAACCATGTACTCAGGACCCACCCATCCTAGCTGAATTGGATTCTCTATGCTTTGGCTCCCAGCATCTATACTTACAAAAGCTTGCCAAATAATTCTAATGTGTAGCTTTGGTGAAATAACCTTGCTTTACAGCTCTAGGAAGTACATTTTGAAAACCACTGGAATAGATTATCTCTAATGTTTCTTTTCTAGTTCTAGAATTGCTTGTGAAAGTGCTTTTATTGTGTAAGTGAAAATGAAATGACCCTTTGCCTGAATTCCATTTTTAAGTAGTCTCTAGAAATGAAACTCAGCCAATATCTCCTAGAGTAGTGTGTTATTTTTAGCATTTCTTATTATTTAATTTTCATGTAGGCCCATTCATCCTATGGCTCATTCATCCAGCCTCCACTGTGTATAAAGTATGTGAACTATGCACTATCAAGGCATTCTAAAAATGTGTGCTCTGAGTAATGCATACATATTAAGGAAAACTCTTCCAACCAAATATAAGACAAACATACATAATGATTTTAATTCAATGCAGCCCAATTAAAAGAGGAAGCAGTGCCATCTCGCTAGCCTAAATTCCGAACACCCCATCCCATCCCTGAATAAATCTGATTTTTTTAAAAAAGGAAACAAATTGAAACTAGTCTTGATTCCATGCTTTATTTTCAGAGTTAAATTTATAGCTTCTAAGAGAAAAAGAAGATATTGCTCACAATTGTTTTCCTTAAGGAATTCATTTTCTAGAGAGGAAAGTACTCTTGGTGAACTCTAATAATAGAAAACTATCCATAGGCAGCTAGAGCCAACTCCTTTTATTTTTCTAAGAGTTCTTAACACAGTGCTTAATAAATAAGCAGAATTCTGACACTGTCCACACTAGACTAATTAACTCTCAATATTTAATATTGATTCAGCACTCTGCAGTTCACAGAAAGCTTTAAGAGACCAGTCTCTGGTAGTGCTCATATTAATAACACTCTCGGTTATAAAAAGCCCATTTTACAGATGGCCCAGAACCATTAATTGATCCACACTCTGAATCAGAACCTCTGGGCTGGTTTCTGGGCGTCCAACTGTTTGGCAAACTTTTTGCATAATTCTTAAGACCACTGTGATAAAGCCATTCAAATGTATTGATTTGTTTTATTGTTCCTAGGAAGATAACCCAGCACAGCTGAACAGATTCTGGCATTTCTTAAAAGGCTTTTTTCTAGGATTTGCCTTTTTCTTTCTTCTATGCTTTTTAAAATTAAAAAAAAAAAGATCACAGGTGGCACTAGTTTACCTAAATCTACACGTATTTAAATTCTGATCTGCACAGCTGGCTTATTCCAGCAGTTCTCCCTACTTGGAAGGAAACTCCTCTCTCCTGGCACTGGTGGGGGTTTGCATCCTACCCTCCCACCCTTTTGGCCATAACTAAGGTCTTAACAACCACAGTGAACACAGGCCTCCTTCAGCAGGGAGCTGCAATTACACAAAATTTACTGGACATTGTAGTACAAACTCAGCAGCCTGTGGAGACATTTCAGTGGGCTTCAGCCTTCTATCTGGGATCCCACCAGTTCTAGCTGGCAGACTCAAGGAGAGAATCAGCCATTAGCTCTTTATGTTGGTATGTGTCTGTTTTCATCAATTTTTTAAAAAGCCTTAAAAGTAAAATACACTTTTGCTCAGCTCAGCCTTCCTCCCCATGTTTAAGTTATATTAGAACAGCATAATAGCTACTTCAGAAATATCATCTCACATATGACTTGGGGGAGAGGGGAGTCTAAAAGACCCCTCAAAAACAAAATAAAAACCTTCTTTAGAATAAAACCATTCATTCCAAGGGAGGAGTCAAAGTTATTTTTACCTTATAATTATTCCTAATCCACGCAGAGACTGGCAAGAAGAAGATTTTGATTTTATGTCTGGAATGAAATATGCTTGCCTAAAATTGAAGATGCAAAGGGGGTGAAAAAAAAAAAAAAACCTCAAAAATTCAAGGAAAAGAAAGTGTGTGTCAACCATCCCAATCTTCCTGATTCTCAAACTTTCCAAATTCTTTTGGTTCACCACCCCAACCTTCGTAATGCCCTCATGTTTAAAAACCTCTAGGTCATGATTTCTGGGAAATTTGTCTGTCAAAAGAAGAGAGTTTCCAAAGAGTTCGGTTTTTTCTCTTGGGCAATAGAAAACAGTAAAGGTTATAAGACATCCACATGAATACACGCATACACTTGGGAGTTCAGCACCCTCTCTCCCCCCGTTGGCCCTTTTTGCCTTGAAGGAAGCAGAGAGATGGGGAGGGATGGGGAATGGAAATGCTCAGATCACTTGACGTAAGTGACCGTTCTTGCTGCCTCAGATCATTACCCTCTGTCCAGATATAACTTCCAGGTGAAAAGGATATTGGGAAAAAGAAGACACAAGGCAGTTTGCCATATATTTGGGTGTCCAAAAGGGTAGGAAAGCTTTATGTCTTCCATATCCTACCTGCTAAGAAGAAAAAGGCAGCCACCCTGTTGGAGACCACCAGGTCCTCCCTTTCTTTCCACTGTTCTGTGTTATACCCTTAAACTCTCAAGTAAATACACATGTTCCTAGGTTTATAATTAAAGTGTTGGCAGTGCAAGTTCCCTTGCTTTCAATCCCATTTATACAAATGTTCTCATCACTCTTTTTCAAAGCTCTGGGCACATATTCAAAACATACAACCCAAACAAATAAACTGCATAACCTAAGCCAAACCCACCAACAACTGGAACACCCTTCTTATTTGGGAAGGCCACCCTGAAAAGTGATTTAATTGCAGCATATTCTCTGAATCAAAGTACACAAGGATGAAAATGGAAGTTTTTATGTTAGCACTTTATCACCAAAGAAATATGGGCCATACACATAAGCCACGTATCCAGCCACTTAAGATTCAATAGAGTAAATTTCACCTCGAGTGACATCCTTAAAATATGGAATAGTTAGGAAGCAGCAGAGATCCTATGGGAAATTTTAGGGAAGAGTTAGACTTTGATAGAATTTATTATTTGCAAGTGCTAGGGGAAGAGTTTCCATTTAGAACTAAGATCTTGGTATTATCCACTGATTGACTTTTCTTGGCCCTTGAAAGTATAATTTGATAGCAAAAAGTCCTGTCTGTTATTTGTACCTAAAGCTTACAAGACTATAACAGTGGATGCTGCCATATGGGAGGCCAGAACTAAAGCTAAAACTTTACCAGTGGGAAGGACTCCAGAGTTTAAAAATTCATGACAAATTGGTTTTACCTTGCTATAGCAAATAAAGGACGAGCTTAACAAAATTCAAAGTGTGTTGTGAAACTTCTCCAAAACAGGATAGGCAGAACTGCCCAAATCCACTGCTGGGAGAAGCAAGGAAATGATCTTTGACTAGCCAGTCTGTGACTCAGGTTGGCACTGGAGTCCTGAGGTACCACTGAGAAGAAATGAACTCACTGAAAGATGGTAGCCTGTGGAAGTCAGTGGCAACACAACTGATCAACACAAAGGGCCAAAGCTCTTTCTTTCATTTCTCTGATAGAATGAACTGCTGAAAAAGACTACAATTAAGTCTGTTCATAGCTCCAACAAAAGCTAAGTTTATAACAAGTGGTACCACCTGTGCTTATGCCTGAGCCTAGCCAAAATAATTTCCTCTCCTTGGTCCTCTACTGTGGTCAAAGGTGAGGAATTTGACAGTGAGAATGTGAAGAGGAGGCAGGTTCCAACACAGAGCCTGTAGAGTGAGCAGGTTATCATTGTGCTAGCAGAGAGATTAGCAAGTCTGTCTCCTTTACTCTGGAACAACTGTGTGTGATATGATCTCCCATCCCCTATCAAAAAGGCTCTGTCTTGAGGGAAACAAAGACCTCTCTGCTTAGTGTTCACTCACGTGATTGGACTTTCTTGCTAACAATGTCATATTATTACTGGCCACCTTTGTAAAACTCTGGATATGGAGGGTGTATTTGAAAAAAAAAAACAATAAAGAAAAGCAGCTTGTTATTTGTAGAAGCTACTATTTTGACCATAATTATAACTTTCTCTGTCTGCTCCCTGAATCAGGAAATTTTATGCCAGGTATCTGCTTAAAGCATGATAGAACTAGGATAACGTGGCACATCATCAAGGATGTGACCTACATTTACTCACATATTGCAGATGCAAAGTTCTGTTCTCTTCACTTACTTTAAAATATATATATAATTCATTCTTTTTTATCTTTAATTGTAATGAAAATCATCCAGGGACAGTCCACAATTTTCAGAAAGAACAAATTTTTCAGTACAGGCGGCAGCATTTGCCAGTACAACAAGAAACCAGCCAAGTTGCTTTGGAGGAGGGAAGCAAGTACATTTCAATGAGGACCCAAACAATCCTTGGCAACCAATTAGAAAAACAAGTCATGGTGGCATTAAGGAAGCCCTCAAATATGAGTGCTGTCGGTGGAAAATAGAGTTACTCACTAAGTGAAAATGTTTACTTGAAGTGAGAATTATTTTATGGAAACCACTGTGAGTTTTGGAATACTTACAATCTGTTCAGATTGGTCACTGTGTACAATGTTCCTGCAGCAATATGCCCTGAGACTTCTAATCTGTCTGCCTAATGGAGCAGGTGGTGAGAGTCTCCACTGAGCTGTCATCACCTGGAGGGCAGGGACCATGTCTTATTTATCTTGTATCTTGCTTGGTACTTGGCTCTTTAAAGGCAATCAATAAATACTGAGTGAAGGAGTCTATCACCACCCACAATTCTGTCTATCCTTTTACTATGCTTTATTTTTCTTCTGAGTGATTATTGCCACCTGGCATGTTATATGTGGTTGTTTTTAATAATTGCTTATTATTTCTTTCTGTCCACCAGAATATAAGCTTCCTGAGGGTAGGGATTTAACAGGTTTGATTCCCTGCAGGATGGTGCTTGGTACATAATAGGTCCAACCAAATATCTGGATTATATCTCCAAAACAGTAGCCAAATATTTCCTAGGAGCCAAGCTCTGTGTGTGATATTCCAAGTACATGACTTTATGTAGGTTGCACAATTACCTTGTGAAATAAATATCATTATCTCTGCTTTACAGATATAGAACCTAGGCCTCTGGCAGTGTCAAGTATGTGTTGAATGTCAAATGAGTGAATAAGTAAATGTATGAATGGTTTCTCTGTCTCTGTAATTTTCTTCTTTCCTCTTCATCTTCATCTAATTCATCTTAATGGGGCTTGGAAATTATATTAAGATCTTCAATCAATAATAACAACCAGAGAGTTATCTAGATTTTGAGTTCTCTTAATGCATAACTTTTGGGTAAAATTTTGCAAAGACAAAGTAAGACTTGCTTCCCTTGGCTATTTCTACGTTGTACCCACATGTGAATGACTAACAATAATGTTCCCATTTTTCCACCCCTGTTTAATGGCTGATAAAACCAGTGACAGGTGGTTCAGTGACTTGTCCATGGCTTACATGTGGTTAGTGATCCTGCCAAATATAAAACCTTCAACTGTATACTTCAGATATTATCTCTTTCTTTTCAAGCCAGGATAGAACAGGAAAAGCTCTGTTCCTTCTAGATGCACATAATGTATATTTGGAAACAGACTTGTTTTTGCAATTTCCCAACTAGGTATCACCAAATAAATTTAGAATAAATAAGGAATTGTCCTAGTATCAGAGTGCGACTCTGGAAAACCCAGGCGACTAGGAAAGGGTTGCTATGGCGTTTGTACTTTGTCTCTTCTCTTTTCTTGGGGTCACTTGAACATATCACACTCTCTACCCTAACACCAGTCCCCTCAGTACTCCTGGCCAACCAGCCCCTTGGTTGTTCTGCTTTCCTAATGAATCTTATCTCTCCCCTAATTTATCATAGTGGAGATTGCACTGGAGATGAAAGAACATAATCCCTAACTCTGTTAATAGCTGTGCGTCATGGGATGAGTTATTAAAACCACCAGAAACCTAGGTTCTTTATCTGTGAAATGGGGGTAATGATATTTATTTCATAAGGTTATTGTGCAGACTACATAAAATCTCGTACTTGGAATGTCACACAAAAAGCTTGGCTCCTAGGAAATATTTGACTAATGTTTAGGAGACAACGTCCAGATATTTGTTTGGACCTAAGTCATCAATTCAAAGAAACTTTTAAAACGGGGAAATGAAGGACATTTGGGGAGAGGATTCCTTCAGGTGGAGCAGGGTTGGCAGGGAGAGGAAGTAGAATATTTAAGGTCACCGTGACAGTTGTGCAGTCCCCAGCCTATACAACTGTATGTGGAAACCCTGAAGATAATCAGCCATTTGTAGAATTGATATAAAAATGATACCCTTATAAGGTTTTGAGAATGAGTAACTGAAACAATAGACTGCTAGTCACTAAATGTATTCAAATGGTTAAAGATATCTAACTTAACTGCTCATCTGTCTGGCTCTTGCTAGGGGTGATGGGAAAGCTCCCTGAAAATTCTAGGATGATCTCAATCCACTTAACTGGAGACTAGTGGAATGACTAAGAACTCTTTTTTTGGTTTCTTCATGTCTCATCATTTTATCTCTAAGATGACATGACACTGGCCACCCAATTTAAAGCCTAAGACGAGCATTCCATTGTGTATTTACAAAAGTGTATAGCAGGGGCAGGGAGTTGACAGTTCTGAAATAAGCAAACATTTCTGATAGACGCTTATGTAAATATATTGTATTTTATGATTTTATATTCAATAGGAGAACAAGTTCTGGACTGAGAATAGATGGAAATTCTGGCTCAGCCACTTAACTGATTAACTTTGTGCAAGTGCCTAACCTCTCTGAGCTCCACTTTCCTTATAGAGGGAAAAATATACCCATTACATACAGTTGCTGTGAGACATGGGGAAGGATGGAAAAAAACACAGATTCTTTATAATGCTGAGCCACTAAACCAACTTGGAACTGCCCAATCCCTATGCCTAGATTTATTATAATATGAAACAATAATTGTCCTTATTGTTTAGATAACATTTTTGTTGTTTGTTCCTTTACTTGGAGCTCAAAGCTTTCTAACTGGCATATCCTACCAATACTTTATTAAGCGAGCATATAATTTAGAGAGCAGAACACACAGCACTGGTCTGGTCCTGTGCTTTTCCTACCCTTTTTCTCTAATTTTCTCTACCAGGTTAACCTAAAACCAAGAGAGCCTGTGTTTGTGTGTGTGTGTGTGTGTGTGTTGTTGTTGTTGTTGTTATATAAACAACTCATAAGAGATAGCTGAAAAAATTCACTTAGATTGGTTTTATTAACACTGCTCTTTTCAAGGTATATATTAGGGAATAGTCATCAAACCAAATGAGGTGATGAAAAGCCTATACTTTAATAAACATCAGTTTACCTTTCCCTTGAAATTCTGGAAATTGACCAGGAATCTGGTTTCTGTGAGGAAAAATATTATGAGTCCTGAAAACTCCTTGTGCCTATAAATCTCCTTTGTAATGCTCATGTACTGTAATATTACAGGATAATCACTTTACTGCAATATCCTCAGAAGAATTTGGAGCTTTGTCATTTCCTGGTTAAAGGTTTCATTATTTGCTCCTGGCAGAAACCTAGTCAGGAAGAATTCATTCATTTCATAATTCTAAGGTAATACACTCTGACCACTTAAATCTGGGAAATTCACTTGCAAAAATAACTCAGCACATTTGGTGTTTTTAAGGACTGCAGTAAATCTTTACCTAGTGACCTGGTACCCTTTGCAAACAAGGACCAGTTTTCAATATTTGAAGGAAAAACCCAAATGTGTTTGCAAACATCTTTAAAAGTTACAAAGTTCAAGATCATGGCCTGATATGTGACCAGGGTACATTGTATTTAAAATGTGTCCTTTTGTCCCTTTCCTTAAACAACATGCTTCACATTTTAAATAATTTGTATTAGCCATATTAGAAGAAGAAACATAACCTGGGCCTTGCTGCAAGAAGTCAAACATGAATAACCCACTGTAACTTCTATGTCAAATTAATGGCTCAATAGAATATGACTTAATCTACCTGAATAGGTAAACATCTCATTTTTAGCTGTTTTTAAACTTCTGTGACATACTGGCACTCAGGTAACTTTTACAGTGGTAGCTTATTTCTCCTACTGTAAATGATTTCAGAGCAACCATAAATTAGATTTACATATTTTAATGCGCATATTATCCTTTGTTATTTCATTCTTTCAAAGGCTCTTCTTTTCTGACAATAGGTCAAATTATAAATTCGCATTTGCATCCATTTAAAAAATGATAGAAGTTTATCAGGAAGAACTGTAAAAGAACTTTCAGATCTCAGTTAAGCTTGACATTTTTTCAGCACCATTTGCTAAGAATGATAACCCTCAGTGACATTTTACAAAGGAGACAGAGCAATTGACAAAGTTTCAGGGGTCATTGTTTTGTCCTTTGGCCCTTTCCAATTTAAATACTGCAAGCAAATGTCCCTAACTCTTCTCAGATAATCACTTCTCACTTTCTTAAACATGAAGATTATGGAGGATGCTGGATGGAAATAATTGTGTCCACTGACATAATTCTTATGACAGTGCTGCTTGTTATCCATCAGAAATGTCATGGAAGAGAGATTCCAGCCCCCTTTGGGCTCTTGCCATTCATTTTCTTAAGGAAGGTTATGAGGACACCTACAACTATACAGTGTATATGACTGATATTGAGGACTGACCAGTTAGAGAAACCTGGAAAATGACCACTGGGTTTGTGCTTTATGGACATTAAAAGGGATATATATATATATTAAAAATACTTGAAGATAATGCTTAGCCTACATTGCCAGGCATGCCTTATTTCTCAGGAAGTCATCTGAAGAACTATGGAATAACTTAATGTAATACTAGGTCTTTGTTGTCCCAAGAGCTGGGTCATTTTTATGATTAGAAAGCAGCAGAATTGGTCCACACCATGTGTTTCTGTACAGTTCTTCATTCCAGGCTCAGACAATACTTGGAGGGAAACAAGAATGACTACTGTACTTATTCGTACTCTCAAATGCCATCAAATTAAAAGACAGGGCCAGTGTGTGAGGTCCAGGATTGGGACACTGGAGAATGAAGAAAAAAGAAAAAAATCTAAACAAAGAGGGATTCTATGTACTTACAAGGAAAAGAGAACTGCTCTACCAATTTAATTCTCTGAACCTTGTAATCTACTTTGGGATGCCTAACACAAGGAAGAATGGCTACATCTGTGCCCTTGGGGACTCTGGGTAGATGCCAGTCCTATACCACCCCATGCCACTGTTGGTTGTTTTTGTTCACCAGTCCCGTCTCATCCCCACATCCCCGCAGTCAGTAAGGTGAAATTTTACTCTGTCAATTATATGGAGTGCTTTCTTTACCCTGGGCAAGGATAGAATAAGAAGCCTAAAGTCGTGGTTTTCAAACTCCCTTAAAGCAAGGTATCATTGTATATTCCATTGAAAGACTTGGCTCCCCAAGGGTCTGTAGACACGTATTGTCCTTTTTCAGACCCTTTATGAGCTCAGATAAATAAGATCTGTTAGGCCTGAGAGGGGTGAGTGGCAGTGATGATGAATGGCCTTCAAAGCTAAAAAGCTGCCCTGGAAATTTCTGGTAGCCTGATTTCACAATAAGTGAAAGTGCTGGGTGGGGGCGAGGTATGAGCTGTGAATACACAATGTGATCAGGCCCTTCATTTCTTCCTTCCTTTATTTGTTTATTCATGCATTCCTTCTTCTTTCGGTCATTCATAGAAATACCTACCAAGAGCCCGCTATGTGTCAGACACATCCTGCCAAACATGGCAGCGTGATGAGCAAAATCTAGACACAATTGGGTCCCTGTTCAATTATCATGGTGTCCGTTGGGCTGTGGCAGTCACCCCAGTATTGTTTTAGGGTTGTATGTCCCTTTTCAATTAATGCCAAATTCTCTATCCCAATTCTGAATTATAGGTTCATTAAAATTTTCTAAACCTTTTGGAGGAGAAATATTATTTAATTTCAGTAATTCAGAACAGAATTCTGGGTCTCAGAATTCTAACTTCTTTAATTTGGCAAGCCAAGTTTCCAGAATTAAAGTTCATTAGAATTGATCCTCACCTCTACCCACAGAGACACAGATGAAGAAAGGCTCTAGTCATCCATATTCTGAGGCTGCTCCATACTACTTTTACATGTTTCCAGATACAGTGAAATATGTAATGCGAGAAAAGCATTTTTTCAAATCACAAAGGATGAGCAACCTATTCAGAGAAAGTGAGCATTTTTGGTCTCACAGCATAAGTCAGAATTTTCAAAGCAAACAGTCTCAACCCTCTACTTGTAACACTGTTTATAGAGAAAATACACCCTGTGTTTGCTATGGGGTCTGGAATGTTGCTTTCCAAATAAAGGCAATGGGGATTCCTGGGCAGAAAACACTCAAACTTTAAGGGAACTAAAAACAGTCTTTCACTTCAATTCTATCCCTGAGAAACTCCATTGAATATTCTGCCAGTAATCTACCTAATAAAATCCAGGATAGTAGCCACATTCATCATAACTGAATATAAAGCATATTAATGGCAACTGTTTGAGAGATAAGGCAGGGATTTAGATTCTTCTCTTAAATTGTTTTTTCTGAGCAAGGCTTCACTTCCTGTCTCAGCTGGTCCTCATTCAGTGTTATCTGCAGAAATCACTAGCCATTTGCATCTCCCTTTCTCTTTCATGAAATGATAGAGCAGTAAAACATACAGCCAATTCCTACTCACTGCTTTTAATGCCATTATTTTCATTGATGAGCTTTCTAACCACTTATAGCCAACTATTACTGTTTCATCTCAGGGAGCATATTAGGTGTAATCTTATTACTCCTAGACAGAAGCAAGCACACCATCCTGGTACTCTGCCCTTTTCTAACAACTCACAGCTGCTCTTCCTCATCCTCAAGCATTAACAAGAAGTGATTATTCAAGTGTATAACAACAAATTTATCCAAACACAAATAAAGAGAATTAAAATATTTTGATGTATTTTGTTTCATTAGCTTAAAATACTGTTATTTCTAAGGTTATTTCTGATAGTCAATTGTGATTGACAATACATTATACTTCCCATTTAAAATAATAGATTTGGTTATTCATTCCTTCACTTATTTACTTATTCCTTCAATAGTACTTATTAAGCACTTGCTATATGCCTGGAATTTTAGAAGTACAATGAAAAAGAAGTCAAATACGTTCCCTGCTTTTATGGAGCTAAGAGTTGAAAAGTTGTATAGTAATCAAAGCTTTCTAAATTCATACTAAAATTAAACAGAATAGCTTTGTCTTCAAAAGAGCTCTCCATGAATACTTTCATAAGGTAAAGCACTGATTCCTAATACATCTGTTTGGTTAAGCCAGTTATATCAGATTTTATTAAATCTAGGCACATTTTTTTTCTCTAACATGAAAACATCTTCCTTGTACAAGGATTCTACAAATGATTATGATGTAAATATACATTTCTTTCAGTACAAGACAACAAAAGAGCTTTTTAATGCCATAATATATTAATATGTTTACAATAATATAAATTAACGGAAACGACATATAGAAAACTAACCAATGTGTGAGCTTTACTAAAAGAGTGAGAGTGTGGGAGCATAATAGAGTAGAAGGAGTGAAGGCTGGGGCCACTGGGGACAGAGTTTAAAAAGGCTTCCAAAAGTTGAATCTTAAGGTGAATTGAATAGACTAGAGAGAGGATGAAATGGCAAAAAGAAAACAGCATAAATTCACGGACAGGGAAAGACTCAACCACTGATGGTTTTCTCTTTGTTTGGTCATTCCTCCCATCAAAATAAAATCACATTTACCTTCCAGATACATTCCTGAACTTTTACTGGACTCCCATCTGCTTATGCAGAATAAGGAAAAGAGAAAGAAAGCACCATTCAACTTTCTTACCATGAATAAAGTTACATCCTGCTAGATGGGATTGGGCTGACTATCATTAAGCAGGCTGATAGAAAAATACAGGGAGAAAGAAGACCCACCGTATCCTGAGATTATTCCTCAGAAGTCAACCAGAGTTCATATAACGGTAGTCTGAAAAAAGTACTGTAGGGCAAGAATAAAGAGGGTTTTCTATTTTTTTCTCCTTCCATTTATATTGTTAGGAAGGATGAACACTCAAAGAAATATTATTCACTTATTGACTAAGAACAGAAAAGTTTTTGGTTTTATTTTCTAGTATTACGTCTTTAACTTGTAGTTCTGGAAAGGATCTTTAAATGATCTAACCTAACTCTCTCATTTTACAGACTAGAAAATTCTAGCTCAGAGTGGTGAGGTAATTTGTTCAAGAACATAGTTACTTAGGGCCAAAGATGGGATCAGAAACTGGGTTTTCTGATTCCCCTCCCCCAAAGTAGAAAGTGTTTTGGAGTTACTCGGACCTAGTTTGAACCTGTACTTTTAACCATATCTGTGTCTATTTCCACTGTATAATGGAACCAGTAGTACTTTAAAGGGATGTTGTGAGAAGTAGATGAAAAAAATCTATGAAAAGCCCCTAGCAAACTAGAGTCATTATAGGTGATCACCTTTGTAGCACCTTTTACTTCCTTTCCCCAACAGATACCTAGCTTCAAGAATTGTAATGAGTCTTTGATTAAGATATTTTAGAGCATGACTTCGAAATCAGTCTAAGGTAAAGGACACTATTCATACATGATAAATCTTTGAACTGATTGAAATTACACACACTTGCATACATATGCATATATGAATTATGTGATTTTTCCCACAGTGAATACTGACCAGATATTTGAAATTCCTGGCAAATGCCTTAATAATATCCATTGTATAAATGATGAATACCACTAATTGACTACTACTGTTGCATCACTTGAATTACTTATGTTATTCTACTTTTTCAGAATACTTTACGGATCTAACAGAGCATTTCACAAATTATTAAACCAAGGGGCATCATGATTAAGTAACATTACCCAAAGACCAACAACTAGCATAAAGATTTGGATGAAAACTATAGAAAATTTTCAACTCTCAAAATTGTTCCATGTCGATTGAATAATGAAGGGTGATTCCTTAAAATCCTTTCCTAGGCACTTGAAAGGGCAGAGGTTCTCCTTAGATATTCAACAGGTGGTGCTGCTAGGCTTAATTGTTCAGGACCATCAACTTGGGTAATTTAAAAATTCAACGAAGGGCATAGATGATGATTTCTTCCAAGCACACACCTGCCAGGAACTATGAGTAACCACCCCTAAGGTCAGACTTAATTGGCTTTAGATATAGATGAACTCTGACATGCTGATTATTCGCCACTTGAAAGCAGAAGGAAGAATAATGCTAAGGGGAGAGGTCAAGAGTGTAAGTCTCTCTCCCCTATAGATCCGAAAATTCCCCATTGAGGGCTTTTGAATTTAGGTCTCATAATTGTGATTTTTATAATAACTAGGGCAGTTTGGGTGCTAAGGCTATCTCCAGTCCAAATCTTCTTTCCTAACAGATGGGATTCTGTAGCTTCGAGAAGTCAGTCCACTGATGGATATAAAGAGCCTACAAAAGGCAGCACGAAGTACTTGGGGATATATGTTCAAGAATTACCACAATTATCTTTTTCCACAAAATTCTAGAAGGGAGAAGTGGGCAATTTAGGATGATAGGAGGATGACGGCAATTGGGAGTGATTTGTCTTAGATTGTGTACTCGGCCCCAAGCCTTACGTACCTCATTTAATCACCAGAATTATTTATCGTCATTTTATCAAAAGTATAATTCTTATCCCTATTTTATCAAAGAAGTAATCGAGGCTCAGAGAAGTTTAAACACATTTAATGCCTTGCAGAATTTAGTGGCAGAGTTGAGATTCAAAACCTGGCTCTGTCTATTTTCAGCCTGGCACTCTGAGAAGATGGCTGTGCTGAGATTGCCATGGTAGAAAGTGGATAAACTTCCATGAGAAGGAGCGCCCTTAATTTCAAGACAGAGAAAAGAAATAATGTGGCTTTGTGACCTGCTGCTCTTTTTGTCTGGGCTCTGGAAATTTTAGACATTAAGAAGGTTGGAAGCAGAGAGATGACTTGGTGCTGTACCCAGTGGTGAGGCCGGAAGTGACCTATGTGTGTTTCAGCATAGCAGCCGAGCAACCAAATGCTTGAGAGCCAAGGGGCAGTAGGGAGGGCACAGACTGCAGTGAGCAGTTGGTGAAGTTTAGTAGGTATTTTGAATGTTTTTGTGTTCTGGTGTTCTGGAAAGGAGAACACCTGTTTGATTCCAGAAAGAATAAGCAATGTTTCTGCAGTAAGTAAAGTGCAATCCATGAGTTTGTAGGTAACAGAAGGGCTGCAATTTAAAATTCACTCTACTGGTTTGCCATAGCTCACTTGTATTTTTTTTTTTTTTAATTTTCTGTCATGCAGCATTCTTTTCATTTAACAAGAATCTGTTTAGGACCCACTCTGTGTCAGGCTTAGTGTGGGCACTGCAGTTCCTCAGTGTATTTATGAGCCATAACAGGTCTGCTTGGTGGGAAACAAAAAAATTATCTCTTGGATTCCAATGAAAATGAGGTAAGGTTCATGACCATTACATCAGTGATGGAGAATACAATGGAGAAATGTAAGTGCTTTTGAGAATGTGATGGGATCAATTAGACTGACTATCATAGTCAGTTGAAGTGTTGATTGTGTTGAATAAAATGGAAACAGATGAGCTTGTGATCTGAGAGGAAGCAGAATAGGAAATGTGGATGAGATTTATAATGAGAATAATAGTTTCCATTTGGGACCGTGCTAGATGCCCTACTTACTAACCAGTGTGCTCCACAACTCTGTGAGGATGTTATTACTACCTTCATCTTACAGATGAGCACTAACTAGGCTGACTTACCATCCGATTTGTCTGGGAGTGAGGGTTTCTCCAGGCACAAACAGGGAGAGTGCCAGGGAAACTGGGATGGTTGTTCACCTTAGAGGGATCTGAAGATCATAGAGGTTAAGTTGCATATTCACAATGTCACAAGTAAGGGACAGAACTTGAACTCACACCCACGGTCTTCTGATGCTGATACCTGTGCTTTCTGCTATATAACTATCTCAGTCTTTAGAACCCTGAACTTCCTAATAACAGATCAGATACTTTCTATAAACACTAAACTGGGGAGCATTTTATTTCTTGATCGAAAAACATTTCTGTGCTCCCTCCCATTAAGTTTTCATTGGCACTATCTTGACAACTTAACACCCATATATGACCTAGTAGATCTTTGATTACCAGTCTCCTTCAACAAAGGAGGAAAATGTTAATATGGTAAACTTCCCGTTCTTCAGTAATCCAGCTGTAATCCCAAAGGTGAGTGCTAGGAAAGAGCTAAAAAACAAGGTTGTGTCTACAGGAGACTATACATCTGCAAGAATATGATGAAATGAAAAACAAAAGTCCAGCTGTTTTGTCCGTGAGCCAAGCACACTGATATTTGGGGACATCTGGAGGGTTGATTGACCTTTTTGATTTTCCTACAGATGTTCAGTATTGTATAGACACAGGGATAACTACACATGGAAAGATACGCATGATGGTATTTTACTAACTATGTAATTACCATAGGGAACCCTTTCAAAATGCTAATGTCTATGGACAGAATGAAGACTCACCTTATTGACCTGTGCTGTTTTATTAATTATATTTTATAACATGTGGTCATTATTTTCCAGGACATATATTTTGACCCAGCTAGCTATGCCATGACGTAGATGTTATGGATTTTGAAATTAGTTACTTTATAACCCTTTTCTTTGTAAATTCTAGCTGATTGAATGTGGTCAGGTGGGGTGGGGGTGGGGAGCACATACACTGGATTCCACTGGTTTTCTTAAATAGCTTAAAAAAAAACATATAAAATGCATGATTCAAATAATTCAAGTTTTAAAATGATGTCACATTCTAATTAAATATAGTCCCCAGGCTCAATTTACTCTGCAATCAGCCCATACACACACCCCCTTGTTTGACTGTTCTGTGAAGCAGCTGCATTATCTGCATTTTGCCAAGTAAACAAACTCTGCACCGTGCAATAGTGTTTGTTGTTTGCTAATGTGCGAGTGGATAGAAACTGCTTAAAATCTCTAATTATACATTTTCATATAATGCAGAGGCGGTGTGGGGGTTTATTTGAAGATATACACACACAAACTACATTTGTATATTTCATCTGGTTCATGATAGATATTCACTAAATCCTTTGTAAATGAGTGAAAAACAGTATCAAGAATTTGCTGATTATTTACTCTGCACTGGACACTGGACTCAACATTGAAAATGTATATTTAATCCTCAGAAATAATCTTCTGAGGTGGCTTTGTTATCCCCATGTGAGTGACATATGAGTTAAGTGAGGTACAGAAAGGTAATGTAAGTGTCCCACCCAAGGTCACATAAATCTAGCAGATGACAGAACTGGCTTTTGGGCCCAGGTTTATCTGACTTCATAACCGAAGCTGTTAACCACTGCACTCTGCTGCTTTTCCTTAAAGTGAGCATCTGATGGCAGAGATGTAGCTTTGCTGAGGCTCCCAAGTCTGGTTTAAGATGCTGTCAAACACAGACACGCACAGATCATTTTATTCCTATTTCTTTGAAAATCCTTTGACAGCCAGGTACTGGCTCCTGTACACAAAACAAAGTATATATTTGTTACACAAAACCCCACTTGCACACATCCAAAATGATTCAGTCACAGGTTAGTAAAGGTTGTTTTGAAGCAAATGACACCTGTAAAGGAAAGTTATGTCACTGTTCTTTCCTTTTAAATCTGAACTTCTTACTTACTGGCCTGGTCTGTTACAAACATCCAAGTGTCATAAAATATACATTGCCTTATAAATCACTTCTCTCCTTTAGGGGATTACAACCTTTTTTATTGCCCATCTGAAGCTCTTGAAGCTTTGTTTCTTCAGAATCTATTCCATTTGGAAAGAGATGTGGGTTTTACTTCAAAGACTACACTTGCAGAGCACAAAACTACATTCTAAAGCTTTATTAATAGTTGATCTCTCACCCTTTTCTGCAGTTGCCATTTAAAAATTCACAGTAAGCATAATAATGTATCTACCTCTTATGATTATCCCTCTACTACTTCCAACCATGTATACCAACAATTTGGAAAAAGAAGGCATCAGTCCTTTGATCTCAAGTTTTATCTTTCCCAAACTCACTGGATGAGCCATCTATTTTATTTTATTTTATTTTTCTTTATTTCTCTCCCCTTCCCCCCACTCTAAGTTGTCTGCTGTCTGTGTCCATTCGCTGTGTGTTCTTCTGTGACCACTTCTATCCTTATCAGCAGCACCAAGAATCTGTGTTTCTTTTTGTTGTGTCATCTTGTTGTGTCAGCTCTCCGTGTGTGTGGCGCCATTCTTGGGCAGGCTGCACTTTCTTTCGCACTGGGTGGCTGTCCTTATGGGTTACACTCCTTGTGCATGGGGCTCCCCTACGTGGGGGACACCCCTGTGTGGCAGGGCACTCCTTGCGCATTAGCACTGCACATGGGCCAGCTCCACACGGGTCAAGGAGGCCAGGAGTTTGAACCTTGGCTCTCTCATGTGGTAGGCGGATGCCCTATCCATTGGGCCAAGTCAGCTTCCCAATGGATGGTCCATCTGATTCTTGGAAGAAAACAGGTTCTGGTGCATTTAATGTGTAGCACGTTAAGGAATTAGGCATATATGCTCAAAAAGTTGGGAATTCTTAACAAAATGGTTCCATTTTAGTGGGAAAATTTAAAAGAATATGATGCTACTCACTATGTAATAGAACAATCAAGTGGCATTAGTTAGGTTGTTTTGCATTCTTTAAATAGTATGTTTATCAAACACCATATAAAAAACTAGGTTTACCTACAACATAATAATGCCTTTCATTTACATGGTCATTTATACTTTACAAAGTACTCTTGCATTTATTAGATAATTGGGCGACATCATTTGGATATTTGAAATTATACCCCAGATACTGTCTTATACCTGTGTTCTAAATGCTAAAATTAAGGCATACAAGCTATCTGGTACTGCATTGACTAAAAATGTAACAATAAAATAATACTGCATTAGTCCCAAAACTATTTTAGACAAAGAGACAAAAAGATGAACAAGAGTATTTCACCCAGTTGTGAATCCAAAATTTACAATAGAGGCATTGTTGAAAGGGTTTTTTCCAGCTGCACCAAATTGCAGTCTAAAAATCCCTTCTAAGATTAAGTGCTTCACCTCGATGTCTTTTTAATCTGTTTCTAACTGTGATGCCTCACCTTAGATATAAAATATCACCTCAGTGGGATGAGGTAACAGTGTATGTGAAGGGGTCTCAAATGGAAACCTTCATGAGTCCAGGATACTACATGGGACGTGAAGCAGTATCACGTAGTGCAGAGAATACAGACTTGGAAGTCAAAGAGCTAAGGATTCAGATTCAGACTATTCTTAACTCCAAGACCCTGGAAATTGGCATAATCTCTCTGAGTCTTAGTTTTCTTATTTCTGCAATGGAATTGATAATGTTCTTTCCTCATAAGGTTATTGTGATTATCAACTGTAATATTGAAAATAAAACTCCTAATTGTTCAAGACATTATGCAAATACTTTCATTGCATCTATTATGAGGCCTGTGTCCATTGTAGTGTTCTAAGCAGAAACCCAAGAGAGTATGGACTAAGGAAGATACTGCATTGGAATAAAGAGGAGCAAAGAGCTCTAGTGTAGGGCAGTTTTCTGGATTGTGGTTTGGGCATCTTGATAAGGATGGTGATGATATTCAGTGAAACCAGTATTAGAGGGAAATGGAGAAGACAGTGAGAAAGAGAAAGAGAATATTACATGTGTGTGGGGTTCTAAGTGTGAGAAGAAATACTGCATACTGCATTTGTCTTGTTCACCCTGGAGTCTCCAGCTCCTAACAAGATCTCTTCCACATACTAGCCAATATCAGAGATACTGTGTTAAGTGAATGAATGAGAAAAGTATACACTGAGATAGGTCACTAGGCTAATTGGTGATATTCACGATCCATATCTGAATTGAATGCATGATCAAAATAATATATCTTAGAGAATATTCTTATGAGAAATATATTAAAATGTCATCTGCATTTATGCCCTTTAACAAGGACTAGCGCAAAAGACCTGCATAGTATTTTTGATGGTTTAGATCTATGTACTCCAGATAAACATGTCCCTGTAAGTGTGAACCCATAGGTTCTTTTAATGAGGTTACTTCAGTTAAGGAGTAGCCCAGGATGGGTCTTAATCCTATTACTGCAGGCCTTATGGGGAAGGTTGCAGAGAGAGAGAAGAAAGCCATAGAGGAAGCATAGCCATGTGACAGAGATGCCAAGACCAACGATTAAAGGCAGCCAGCCTCAGAACACCACGGTCTTCTGGGAAAAAGCAGCACCTTGATGGTACCTTGATTTGGGCATCTCCTAGCCTCAAAACTGTGACCCAATAAATTCCCACTCCTAAAATCAACCCAGTGCATGGCATTTGCTTGAGCAATGAGGAAGCCAAAAGAGCATTTCAAAGGAAATGGACTGTGAATGGAATATACAGAAAGGCAATATTACCTAGATAGATCAGGAAATTGTTTCTTTACCAGGTGTGATATGCTAGGGAGTAGGAGAGACTACTTTTTTTCCATTTCCCATTCCTACGTGGATGTGTACAAGTCTGAGAAGTCTTTGGTCTCTGACAGAGATCTTGTCAACTTTTTGAGTTCATAGTGCTTCCTCTTGCTTGTGCCTGGAGACTCTCAAATGGCACAGAAACATCCACTTGTTAGAATTCATCTTTTGGGTCAGGGCCAAATCAGTGTGGCGTTGTGGTTAAATGTGTGTGTTATATAAAAAGTGGTTTTGGTGTTACATTTATGTAAGCTAAGTATCTCTAAAAAATAAAAATATATATAATTAAAAAAAAATAAAGTATATCCTTAATAAAACTTCAAAAAAAAAAAAAGCGGTTTGGATGGCTGCATGGAAATACCTTTATTTTAATGTAATTTATCTGGTAGCTATTTTCAGATGCCTGTAAACATCTTTATTCCTAGAGCAATCTCACTTCCAATTTTGTGCTACATTTTACTTTACTTTAAAAGAGTGTTGCCTTCTATACCATTGCAGGCAACAGATAATGCATTTGGTATTTATACAGCACAGACATTTTTCCAGGTACAGTGAGCTCTAGGAGGCAAGGTACAATTATAATTGACTATTTTCATTTGCTATTTCATTGTGAAAGCAGGCTAAAATGTGGGAGTGTGCAGGCCACATCCGACAGCTGCCTGTCTCAATGAGGAAATGTGCAAAATATGCCTTCTCACTAATAGACTGGGTTCAACAGCCTCCTAGGATTCCTGATAGATGGCGTTTACCACTTTAAAGTACAAATAAATCATGGCAATTTTTTGAAGTGGAGTTTATTACTTTAAGAATAAGGATCAAGTTCTTCGGGAAATCAATTAGCCCTTGTATTTGACCCTATGAGGTGCTGTATACCCCTCTCAGAACCTCTGTCCTTTGAATCTTTCTTTTTTTTAAGGTAAGCATTCTTTAACAAACATGGAAAATCTATCTCTGAAAAATAATGCTAATACTAAAAAGAGCCATTTGTTATATATGCATGAGTTGGCAGCATACAATTTAACACAAAATTAGCAACTGATGATTTTAGAAAACAGCACTTTCTTTTCAGTAGGAAAACTATGCAAGTGTACAAACTCTGCCCCCAGCTACTCAAATGTAGTGATGGAGGCAGGATAGCCTCACACATTTCACAGGGCAAAATTGGGCCATCTAATGTGTTAATGGTGCCTTTTGCCAAGAGTGAGGCGGTGAAAGCATTTGTAAAATGCCAGAGAATTCTAGGAGTCACTTAAAACAAAAGAGGGAAACGGACTTTGGCCCAGTGGTTAGGGCGTCCGTCTACCATATGGGAGGTCTGTGGTTCAAACCCCGGGCCTCCTTGACCCGTGTGGAGCTGGCCATGCGCAGCGCTGATGCGCGCAAGGAGTGCCGTGCCACGCAAGGGTGTCCCCCGCGTGGGGGAGCCCCACGCGCAAGGAGTGCGCCCGTGAGGAAAGCCGCCCAGCGTGAAAAGAAAGAGCAGCCTGCCCAGGAATGGCGCCGCCCACACTTCCCGTGCCGCTGACGACAACAGAAGCGGACAAAGAAACAAGACGCAGCAAACAGACACCAAGAACAGACAACCAGGGGAGGGGGGGGAATTAAATAAATAAATAAATCTTTAAAAAAAAATAAATAAATAAAATAAATAAAACAAAAGAAGCAGTTTGGCCCAACGGATAGGATGTCCACCTATCACATGGGCGGTCCAAGTTTCAAACCCTGGGCCTCCTGACCCATGTGATGAGCTGGCCCACATGCAGTGCTAATGCATACAAGGAGTGCTGTGCCATGCAGGGGTGTCCCCTGCATAGGGGAGCCCCATGTGCAAGGAGTGTGCCCCATAAGGAGAGGCGCCCAGCACGAAAAAGTGCAGCCTGCCCAAGAATGGCACTGCACACACACGGCGAGCTGACACAGCAAATAACACAACAAAAAGAGACACAGATTCCCACAGAACACACAGCGAATGGACAGAGAGCAGACAACTGGGGGGGGGGGGGGCGTGGTACAGAGATGGGGAAAGAAAGAAAGAAATTCAATAAATAAATAAAATCTTTTAAAAAATAAAATAAAGGTACTCCATAACAGCCTAAAACCACCTTGGAATCTAGCAATCTTGGTGTTGGGCAGACTTAGGTGATCTAAAAGTCTCGTTCTCTTGTAGAAGATTTCATTTTATCCCTGCTCTCTTGGGTGGGCTAAAACATCTTGTGATTATTTTTATCTTTTTAACATCTTCCTGTTTGCTCTGTTTTCTTTCTCTTATTCCTTCACATATTCTTCTGGTTGCTCTCTCTCACTTCCTCTCTTTTCTGAGTGTCTGGGATTTGTGGAAAGGGGTGGAATTCCATTGTTCTGGCTCTACCTGGCTCACCTGCTAGCCTCAGCTCTAAGAGCATGAAGATTGGCTCCGCCAAGATCTTGTTTCTCAGCTTGTGCCAGGAATTTTGTTCTAACCAGTATAGAACACTTTGGGTTCTGGCATAAGAATTCTCCAACAGGGAGAGCCATTTATAAGAATGGAAATGGGAGGCCATATAGGATGAAAGCTTCCGTCTTCATCATCACACACTCTGAACCAGTGTTAGAACTAGGAGGCACTGTAGAAAAATCCTGCCCAATTAAATGATTCATTCATAAACATTTGCTTTGCCAAGGCTCTGCAGTAGGCACCAGGGATACAGAAATGTGAATTCTCCAGAATCCCTGTTATCATAGATATTTGTAATTACAATACAAAGTGAAAACTATATGTGTTTACGTATGAATGTATATATAAAGTTGGTGATAGCAAGGTTTTAGGGAAACTCAGAATAAAGAGCCAATACTTATGAAGTTGGGAGGAGAGGGGATTTTACCAGGTAGTGGATATGCAAAGACCCAGAGAAATGAAAAGACACAGAGAATTCACTGATGGTGGATGGGTGGGGATGCAGGGAACGAGGGGCATGGAAATGAAATAAGGACAATAAGGCTCACATTAGTCATGCAAATTAGAAGGTCATTGTCCATTTCAGTGGGATAGTTGAGGCAGATTACAGTGAGAAGTGAAGACAGGGGATCAGATTATGTCTTTTAAAATTTTGATGGTGAAGAACAGATGGACAGGTTATAGATTTAATTAGGATACTGAATGAAAAAGAAATGTTTAGGAAAGAAGACTTGATTTTTTTTCAAAGAGGTCAGGGCTGAGAGAAAAAAATGTTGATGGTACAAGAGAAAATGAAATGACTGATTCAGCATGAACTGAGAGCAAATTGGGGGAGATGATAAAGAGAACAGATGGACAGATTAGCACTTGATGGATTAGCATTGCATTGGGCTGCAGGCCCCTTTGTTAATAAGAGAAAGGGACATGGAAAATTGTGTTACTACTATAAACTCTGTAGGGAGAGTAGTGAAGGGAGCTGAGTGTGGAAAAACAAAGAGCTTGTATACAAACAGAAAGTGAAATGACTAAGATCAAGATGCTCGACATTACCAGCAATCAGGAAGATGCCATTCCATGCCCAGCAAATTGGCAAAAACCAACCAAACACAAGCCAACAAATAGAAGTTTGATAAATGCAAGTGTTGACACATCAGGTAATAATGGGACCACTTAAAACTTTGCTGCATTCACTTTGAGAGCAATTTGGTACTATGTAGCAAAGGTGAAGAGATGTGCACACTCTCTGACAAGCAATTACACTTTCAGGTATGCACTGAGAATCTCTTGCATATGTGCACTAGGAGAGGTTGACCTAAATGGCCACCAATAGGATATGGATTTTAAAATGTAGTATCTTTATTCAGTGGGCTGCTATCTAGGAGCTAAAACGGACTATATGTGTATGTATCAAAATAGAAACATCTCTGTAACATAATGTTGAGAGAGGAAAACAAATTGTAGAATGGAATATGTAGTAAAATGGCATTTATTTAGCATTTTTTAAAAACATGGAACCATCTCATATATCATTAATGGGTATATGTGCATATGTAGAATACATTAAAATAGGCAGAAAGGATACAGCTCAAATTTATTACATCTCTAACATTTTATTTAGTAAAATGAATCTGAAGATATGAACTCAAGGGAACACCATGCAGCAATGAGAACAAACATTCTACAACTACATACAGTAACTAAGGATGAATCTCACATATGTGGGGTTCAACAAAAGAAACCAGACACCACAGAGTAAACTGTATCATTTATATAAAACCAAAACAAAACTAATGTATTCTGTTGGGAGTCAGAAGAGTGGAATCCCCTGGGGAAAGAGACTGAAAGGGGGAATGGGGGAGGTTTCTGAGGTGCTGAGTGTTCTATTTCTTGAGCTGGGTGCTAGTTCCACGAGTCTTTTCAGGTTATGAAATTAACTGAAGGGAACGAGGTATAGCTCAGTGGTTTGAGTGCCTGCTTCCCATGTACAAGGTCCAGGGTTCAATCCCCAGTATCTCCTTTAAATAAAAAAAGTCACTGAAGTGTACATTTACTAAATGTTTAATTTTCTGAATGTACTGATATACTGCAAGAAAATTGTAAAAATGCTATTTGATAAAGGGAAAAAAAGTGAGGTAAATGTGGAAGTTAATGTTTACTTAATCTGGGTTCATGGATACATAGGTGTTTTTGTAATATTTCTTGTGCCTTGTTATTTATTTGTCATATTTCATTAAAAGAAAAATGGGACATGAACCCACGTCTCCTCCTTCTCACTTCATTCAGCACTGACCTTTTGTATATATGATGTCACAGGCTTTACATTTCCACATTTTAATTTGGAAACTCATTTGGTTTCTGCCTTTAAGTCTTATGTGGCACTCTCACTCTATGTTGGTAATTATATCTATCAACACTTAAATAATTGTGACCCTTCTAGTAGCTGATGATATTTTAAAGCATAGGGTGTGAAGTAGAGAAAAGAATGATAGTGCTTCTTTCTCTGATTTTCAGACTTTCTCAGAAAGGGAAGAATAAGCAACACCAAACCTCTATGAGATACTGTTTTCTAAGATGCACCATGATAAGATCAAAGCCCTTCAAAGAGCTTCTGGCATTTGCCCTCTCTTTGGTCCTCAAAATAAAAGCATAAGTTAGGCTCAACATTATTAGTGGAAAATATATGCTCATTTTCTATATTCTTTAAAAAAAAAAAACAGATTGTGAGTTTTATTTGGGAAATTCAGTGATGGTGAGACAGTGAATTTGATTTTTAAATACACTAAATTTTTGGAAACTGTCTCTCAGACAATATACCCTTCAAGTAGTGTGGAAGATGTTTCAGGAAACTTAATGAGTTACCCAACTTACCTGATTAAATAAAATAGAGAGAAAATGAAATGCCCTTTATAGCACAGGATTTTATGCCACTCTGTATGTTGTGTGTGGTTCCAGTACCACTGCACTCATTTTAATGTTCAGAAGATTCCTGTGTTTTTAATGCATGACACTTCATCACATTATACTTGATTTGCAAAATTTAAAGATAAAGAACACTGCTGAAATGTGAGAGACTCATCTGGGCTTTAATTTACAAGATAGGTGGGGAAAATCCTTCTAGATTTAACTATTACATCTCTTGAAACAAAATCCATGAGAAAACTCTACATTTCCCAGTAAGTTGGACATTTCTCATCCAAGAGTTTGAGCAGCCTAGCACTGCTTGATTCCAAGGTTCAGCAATGATGATGCTAAAAGCCAGTTAATATTTGCTGCCCCCTGTAGTTTGCTTTTGCAAATAGTCTAAAAAAATCAGGAGAGCTATTTAAATCTCCAGTTGCTCTTCTTCCAAATCCTGAGCACTTGTGGAATTTTATTTCCTTGCTCTTTTCCAGAAAACACCACACATCTGAAAGTTGACATGGGGCAAGGCAGGGGAATATATCTGTGAGCAATGGTGAATTCATTTAAATGAGTAAACTGGGGGAAATGATTGCCTTATAAACATGCAGATTGTATTACACTGAGAAAGCTGCTCAAATAAATATGATTTTCTTTAAAAAGGCAAAGGAAGTGTCTATTTATTAAACTACTTTCTCAATTTCCTATTGCCTTCAGAATTGGTTGTGGGGCATGATTGCCATTGTCTCCAAGCACAATAGCTTCTAATAACATTAAGCTTAACATAATACAGTAGAAGAGTACAGACTCGTGGGTTCTTCATCTGCTGAAACTAAAATAGATGGCAGAAATTGTACCCAAGCTTAAAATAGTACATGGAGAACTAGAAATTTAACACTGGCTCAGTGATGAATGAAATTTCACTATTAAAAATCACAATCTAATATCCAATGTTAGTAAAATTTTGGAACTAGTTATCCCCCTGAACAAATGCTGGGGTAAAAGATAATAAAACTGTTTACTTTAGCAATCAATTAATGAAGAGGAGAAGGCTATCAAAAAATAATATCATCCCATATCTGTGTGACTTGAATAGTTTTAGGTTTAATTTCATGATTCAATTGGCCTGCATTTATGTAACTCCCAGAAAGATTATGGAAAGGTACACTTAATTTGTACAATTCTAAAGTTTCCCTCAGGCATGGAAAATATCTCCTTCACTGTTTTTAGAATCATTTTTTATAGATTCAGGGGCTTTTATTGGTAAAAGTGGATCAGAAAGTTGATCATCCCAATTGAATTGGTCAAGAAAGAGATACCTTTGGTTGTTTTGAGATAAAAAAGAACTATAGGTTAGCTCCAATTTCATGTAGCTTCTGAAGCAAATTAAATAATTCCACTTTCAAAAGAAATGAAAATAAGATAAAATAAATGCTTCAAATTGAAGAACCTTTAATATAGATACAAAATCCAGTTAAATGCATGCAGGTAGGTCACATTTGCTGATCATTTTCATTATAAAGCACTCAAAAGTATAACCAGAGCATTTTGTTTTTTTAAAAATGTATTTTATTCCTCCCCCCACCCTGCACGACTCCCTTGTTGTCTGCTGTCTGTGTTCATTTGCTGTGTGTTCTTCTGTGTCTGTTGTATTCTCATTAGGCGGCTCCAGGAACGTATCCTGGGACCTTCTGGAGTGGGAGACTGGCAATTACTCTCTTGCATCACCTCAAGTCCCTGTTCTACTATGTCTTCTTACTTTCTCTCCTTTGTGTCTCTTGTTGCATCATCTTGCTGCACCAGTTCTCCGCATCGGCCAGCTCTCCGCATCGGCCAGCTCTCCTGCACGTTGCAGCTCTCCTGCGCAGGACGATATTCCCATGCAGGGCGGCACTCCTGCGTGGGGCTGTATTTCCGCAAGGGCCGGCACACTGCTGTGTGGGCCAGCCTGCCCTCATCAGGAGGCCCTGGGCATTGAAGCCTGGACCTCCTATCTGGTAGACGGGAGCCCAATTGGTTGAGCCACATCCATTTCCCCATAGTGTTTTATTTTATTGGATAGAAATGGAAGCCCCAAATCCACCAATCAAGAAATACTTAGTAAATGCCTGTGGTCTTCCTGCTGTGGAGAATATAAAAAAAGCATAATTCATGGATAGTCTTCTCAAGGTACATGCAGATGAGCAGGTAAACGCGTCAAAGAACAATGAGCATTGGAGAAGTTTACAAAAGAGATATCACTTTTTCTTTAGAATGTCCAGGAAGGTGTGGCTTGAGCTAGTCTGGGATTTAGACTGGTAGAAAACATGGCGCCTGAAGGAATAAGAAACAATTCTGAAGTTTGAAACTTGAAGTAAAACTCCTAGGGAAGCCGCCATAGATAAATGGTGTCTGCTCTAAAACCAGACACAGAAAACACACCAAAGATTTTGGACCTGTCCCTTAAGATCACTGATATCTCTGACAGGGACCTTGATCATGGGCTATGCTACCAGAAAAACAACACAGAAAGGACTGTCTTAGACATACCTCAAAATGAACCCAGAAATCCATATGTAGCTGAAAAAAATTGATTGAGGTCCTAATGGGCAGAGAAGCAGAGGGCCCGACCACGAAGGGAAGACCCTCTGTGCATCTGGTAGAGAGGATAGCAATCCAAGGGGAGAGTATGCACACTGCTGGAGAGAGTGCTGAATTAGATGATCAAATATGTTATTCTTGCTGAGTGATGTTCTGGCACAGTCTTAAACTTTATTGTTCCTCAAATCTTTAGGTACAATGTGGGAATTATTAACATCCTGTCTGCCCAAACCACAAAAACTCTGCTGAAAAGCAAATGAAATAATGTAGGTGAAAATACTTTGTAAAATGCAAAACACTATATAAATTAAGGAATGATTGTGTTCAAGCTTATACTCAACATCCACAACTGGGTCTCTGATTCAGTGGCTGAATCATGGCTACCACTAATGCCTCTCCACTAATGCACATCTATTTCTCACTGCCCAACCCTAGGCTCACTCTTTTCAGTGAAGCTTTCCCTCCTTATCCATTGTCAGCCTTAATTCTCATGCCTTCAACTCTTATCCTTGATTTATACTACATTACCCATTTTTACTTATGTTCCCTTTTACATAGGGATGTGTTGCTTCTCCAATTGCATTATAAACTTTTCACAGAAAGGCAGCTTATTTCTTACTTTTAAAATGACCATCTAAGCGGTTCAAAACTTCCATACACTTGGAAGAAAGAGGAAAGGTGAAAGACTTTGAAGGTTGGGGGGTGGGGTGGCTAAGGAAAACCTAACTGTACACTGACCCCATAGTAATGGTCTGGCCATGCTCTAATATGCTAAGAGACTTAGCTCATTAAGGGGAGACTCAAGAGGGTCACTACCAAGAGGTGCCTCTGGCAATTGAGGTTTAATCAAGAGGTTTTAGATGGTAAGCATTAAAGTTCTGTTCTTCATTTTATGACAGGAAAACCTGAAGAATACCCTGAGAGTAGGAGACATAGGGAGATGGATCTTACATACTTAGGAATGAGACCATCAAGTGTTAGCTACAGTTATTAGGTAGTAATAAAGATTACACATTCAAGATTAAACATTCTGTTAAAGGACAGAATCCAGTTCACAAGGAACTATAGAGAAGATCACAGGGAGGATTTCAAGACAGTAGTCTCATCTTCAAGATTAGACCAACAAGAAGTGGACGGAGAGATGTAGGACAAAGTGCGTAGAGGGTTAGGAGTGCTCCAGTTCACAGGCCAGGTGCAGTATGCATCACGTAATTCCACAGCCTAACAGGAGTGGGGCTGAGGCTCTGACATCGTTTCTGCTGCTGCCCCATTCCAGGCAGATCCAGGTCTGTGGATGACTTCAATCAATGCTGACTCTCAAGAGCTGGACAAGACAAGGGCCAGGAGGCTTGAAGGCAGGTATAACCAAGTACTTCTGTTATGTAGCAAAATGATTTGCCTAAGGCCATTAAGCTATGAAAGGCTTTGAGGGGGAATCCAAGTTCAGGTCCGTCTGACTCTATAATCTATGCTCTTCGCATCCCTATCTCTATTTATACAAAATGACTGACTGGAATGCCAGACAAATGACTAGTTCGAAGAAAATGAAGCAGTTGCCATGAGGTAGGGTCCTCTTTTAACTTACACAAAAGGGTGATTTACTCAGAACTCCTTTCTTAGAAGCAGCAAGCACAAGCTAAATCTAAAAGTTTGTATCATCTTTGCCTTTTACACTATTTCTTATGCCAAGGAAGATGCTACTGAGGGACATATTAATGTGAGGATAGAATAGCTGGAGAATAAATTATTGCCAAGGAGAAGTTGACAGAAAAAAGCAAGAAAACAATGGAACAATGCCTATGGTTGGGAGAAAGATATTCAGAAGAGAAAAATAACCTGGTGCTTCTTTATTTTTGCTTTAAATCTGTTTATTCTTTACAGAAAGGGTAATTTTATCGAACTATTCAATATATTCTTAGCAATAAAGCAAGAGGAAATTACTTTCATATACTTGGCACCGAGTAATCAATGATTTCTCAGGACAGGCTGAAAATTTGTTTAAAATACATGCTAGAACAAAGAAAGCTTTACATGATATAGCATAATTTTGGACTTGAACAAATGAAGACTAAGCAAGAATGAAGCAATCTGTAATAGAAAAGTTTTTTTTAAAGACTTTGAGATTCAGGGTACCTGAGATTTGTTCTGTACTAGCATTTGCTCCACCAGCATCATGCTATTATCTCTGTTTGCCCCATGTTGTCCCCTTATGTCAATTCTCCAAATTCCCACTTGCTTCAGTCTAATATATTATTCAGTTGAATCTGTTACTGATCAGTTTCTCTAGTGAGCTGATCCAGTGCAAATTTCTTCCGCAAGCAGAGTCTTGTGGTTTGGCTTAAGGTCTTCTGTACATGGGTTTCCCCTGAGAAGAGCATTCTTGGGATCGGCCCTACTCTCTGAGCTAGATGTTCTCTGGGTCTGAACAGGGGAGAGGAAGACCAGGGACAGGAAATTCAACTAGAAGGAAGTCTCAGTACCTCAAAGGTTTGCCAAATATTGTTAAGAATTAGAAGATAAATACTTCCCATACAGGAAGTGAGATTTTTCTTTTTCCCAGTGATGTTTGCACAAGTAATATGGCAATAAGCAAAATAAGATAAGCTTAAAGGAAAGGAGTCCTTTGTATTCATTTATAAATGAAAATGTCTTTGAATTTCCTCTATAGCTGACTTTGACTTCTTCACTCACTACTTCGATTTCACATGAATTTTAAAACACAGCTTAAAGATTGGATAAAGAACTGAAGTCTTTCTCACACTGAAAATGATTTTTTTCCCTAAAATCAGAGGATGGTAAACTGAAGCCTGATTTGCCAATTTTATAATTATTTTTCTCACCTGAAGATAATCTGATCCTAATCAGAACATCTGTACAGCTAATCGCCCAAACAGCCTATATATAGGTATGTAACCAATCCCTTTGATCTCTCCCTTTGCGTATCAATTTTTATGATATTTCATTAACTACTCTGAAAGGCCCTCTTTCAAAATGTAAGATTTGATTGTTTTTATCTATGACCCGATAGTACTTTATGTTAATTTATGCATCTATTACTAGTTTAATTTAACTTGTTTCTTATAAATCCTTTGTTATTCTCTTTTATTGACAATCATTTATAAAATGGCATTGGCCATCTAGATCTCCTTTACATAAGGATCAAGTTAAATAAGTAGAAAAATAATAAATAAAGTTAAAGGCATTGCATTACTTTGTATACATGCAAAATGACATTCAAAATTAAATAAAAATAATAGGGATTGGGTGAGATCCATATTTTCTGCATCAAATACTTTAATTGAATATCTAATCCATAAGCTTTGGATAAGAATATGATCTTCCTGCATTTTTTTCAATCCTCAGAACAAGCTTATTTTTTTCCACTGACGAAATATATTGTTCAGTTATTTCTAACATTGACATGAGGATACAGAATACAGAAAACCATGCACATCAGACAATCTGTGAAAGGTCATACTAAGTAGGGGAAATAAATTGCTGAATTTTATTATTTAACAAGATACATTTGTTTTATATATAAAAAGACTACTCTTCATGTTCTAGCTGAAAAAAAAAGCAAAATGTCAGTAGGAAGGCCAATCAGCAATAATGTGATACAAACTGAGTGTTTAATAAGAATGACTTTGTGAAAATTCATTGTTTTGGATTATCTGCATCAATGATCCACCTATCAAATGTCTCCCTTCATAAACTCCCATGTCAAATCATTCTCTCTCTCACTCTGTTTCTGAGATAGTTGTTGCCTTCTACTACAGAGCTAATTGAGTGCTATGTAAGATGAAAATATTTTCTTTCTTCTGAGTGGGGTTTATAAAGCCATCTGGCATATGCTTCCAGGAGCGCCATGATTGTAATATGAACCTGGATCCCTTGAGTGGTATTTCTCCTTTAAGTTACAATACTTTAAAACTAAAGACAGCATACCCTCTTGAAAAAAAGAAAAAGGAGTTGAAGATAATGGACTTAATTTCTGTAGTTAAAAAATTCACAGCACATTTAAACTTTAATTCAAGCAGTTGCACAATTCAAGGGATGGGGTTGGGTTTCTATACCTTTGTTGTATAGATCAGCATATTTCCCACATCTGAACGTGGATAGACAGCAACTGCAGGGGATGCTTGGATGATGGTATTAAGATCTCAAAGCAGAAATTTGCTGGAAAAGTGCTTGTAAAACAGATTGTTTAATTTTTTCCTTTCCCCATCAAGCAAGTGGTGGCTGTTTCATAGCAAGAAGCAGTTGTGGGAAGGTTGTTGAGGGTGGTTTTGAAGGGAACAGCCTGTGTTTAGACTGGAGTAGTTGCTTGGAACCTATGAAAGTGAGCGTTTTTCCGTTCACTCGTATTTGTGATGTGTCACCACGGGGATTGCTAGATCTCACCCAGATGTTAGGATGTGCGAGTTTTAGATGTCCTTGTGGGTGAGTGCTTGGCAGTCAGTGTGGTGCCTTAAACAGTTCAATGGGAAAAGATCATCCTGTTAAAATCTAGACATTTAAAGAGTATTTGTTAAAGCTTTTATAATGGGAGCAAACAAAGGATTTGGAAACATGAATCTTCGTTAAAAACAAATCCAAATTATTCCAAACATGTTTGAATACATTTTCCTTCATGCGTGCATTTCTATTTCTTTCTGAAAATGCTTTACTGAGATGTTTGGTGAATGTTGTATCTAAACAACATTATTATGCTGGGAAAGGGGCAATTCTACTCACCAGCTGTTAGCTGTGTCAGATGAAAAAAGTATTTCTTGTGACATTATTCTATATGTGTTTTATTTTGTTAAGAATGCCATTTTGGCAAAGAAATAATTAGGTTCAGGGTATTATTCCTGAGAAAAGCCATCATAAGAAGGTAATAAATATCTTTCAATGCATCAAAATGTATTCATGGGAAGCGGCTGTGGCTCAAACAGTTGGGCTCCCATGTACCACATGGGAGGCCCTGGGTTCGCGTCCCGGGTCCTCCTTGTGAAGGCAGGCTTGCCTGCACGCTGCAGAGAGCCACTGGCCCAGGCACCGCGGGCGGAGTGCTGGTGGCCAGCAAGCACTGCAGAGTGCTGTCGGCCCTCAAGCGCTGTGGAGAGCCAACTCAGCAAGGTGATGAAACAAAAAAGGAGACAAGCAAGTTGCAGGGTGGGAGGAATAAATAAATAAATAAATAAATAAATACAGACACAGAAGAATGCACAGTGAGTGGACACAAACAACAGACAGCAAGCAAAAAAAAGGCCACAAGGAGGGGATTAAAAAAATGTATTCCTAAAGGTAGCAACAGATTATCCTGTCATGAAACTGAGCACAAGGATAGAGATACTGACTTTGAAAGAACATGACAGCAAAAGGAAATTTTGGATATTGTTTGGAATCTTTCAAGATTTCTAATTGCTCATCTGAGAAAAAGTACAATTTAAAAAGATACAACCTTAAACCCAATCAAGAACAAGCCCAAATTTAATTTTGTACATGTAATAAGTTGTTCAAACATTTCATTTTGAGAGTTACATTAATAATGATTTTAGAACAATCAGCTCTCAGGTCTGGTCACTGTCTGGCCAGAATTTGACTCTGAATGGTGATGCTCCACTAATTTCCAGTTATGATTAAATCAGTGCATTTAAGTAGAGTGGGCTAGACTTGATGCTGTGGTAACCAACAGCCTGGTAATGGTGCTATACAAGACCTTTCCAAAGAATCTCCAAAATGCTGAGAAAAGATCTACATTTGTAAGTAATAAACCAAGTTAGCACAGAAAGTAAATTAAATATGGGGGCAAATAGTCCCAAGTAATTCATCATCACCTGAAGAGAATTTCAGTTGTAAAGCAAATCTGTTCAGCACAAGACTCCAGCAATGCTTTTTAGCAGCCATATTGATTTAAATTTTATTCTTGACTATGAAAGCTGAAATTGGCATCTTCATATAGTTCCTTCCAACCCTGATTTTCTATCTTTATTTACATGACATTAGTTCAGGTAAATGACAATAGTGATGATATCAACAGGCATTATCAGATTGGAAAATGGTATAGAAAAAAGGAGGAAAAGGATACTATCGGGAAGCATGCGAGAAAGGATGGGGGTGGATGAGAGGGTGTGGAATTAGGGCAGACCCTGAGAAGGGGCATAAGATTCAAGGAACATGAGAAGTCAAAGAAGACTTTACAGTGGGTTTGGCAGCTTCATTGGACCTCACTAACTCTGACATATCCTACAGCAGCGAAGCCGTTCAGGATTTATACACCAAGACATGAAGCCAACCTTTGTATTTTCTGAGCACCATCTGATGTCTTCTGTCGGCTCAGAACCTGAGTTCAGATAAGCAACTAAACTGGCTAGGGAAGGTGTCAGAAGAGAGAAAATGAACTCTACTGATGGCAAAATTCCCTTTCCTCAGTGATGACACTGGAAAGGATGCAATTGATAACTATTAGTCATAGTAGTTATAATAATGATATATTTGTAGAACACTTTTAATTTTGCACTTGTGTTTTACAACCTTTCTCCACAACATGGCATGCAGTAAGTAGGACAACAATTCTCATTCCCATTTTTTAGGCAAGAAACTAATAAAAATGATACACAAAGTTTGTCACGTTTCAAAACTCCCACAGTAAAATATCAAAGCTGAGGCTAGAATTTAGGTCTTCTAATTCTCAGCACTTACCTCTTTCCCTTACTTCTCTGACCACTCTTAACTACAGTAGTATCTCTTAAATCAGAAAAATAAGTTACTTGGAACTACTTTGTAATTACATCATATTATTCTTTGTTTCAGTTCAGTTCCTTCTCTTTCTAGATCCCCTTGCTCTCCTTTGTCTGACTTTATAATTCCCCTTTTTTCTCTACCAAAAATAGAGTTATTGTTCATTCTAATATAGTAAAATATTAGGAAATCCTTCCCTGTAATTGGAGTCAGAGGCATGGACACAAATACCAACTCTATGTTTCCTATCAGTAATTCTGGGTAAATCCATCCAATTCTCTGAATCTCAGTTTCCTTACTTGAAAAACAAGGGATTCAAACATAGTGCTTCAGTCAGCTTTTCTTTACACAATCACATACACACACTCAATTCACTTATTCTTTATTATATAATTATATACTACACGTGTTTTATCAATATATTATTTATTATAATTAAATCCATTTTGCCTTGCACCTGAACTTCTAGGTATTATGTTTGTTTGTTACTGTGATTTTCTAGAGACTTTTGCTGTTCATTTGGTGGCCAGGCAACATCAGTATTACCTGGGAGATTGTTAGAATTGCACAGTCTCAAGCCCCACCCAGAAATATTGAATCAAAATCTGCATTTTAAGTAAGATCCCCAGGGATTTGTATGCATTTTAAACATTGCCATACATGATAAGCTTCTAGGAAGAAGAATAAACAAGACTTTGTAAATCTGGCTATATAATATTTAGCATACAAAGTTTAGAAACCCATTTGAATCAAGTGCAATTGCATATCCATTATGATTTTTTCAGAAGATAACAGTAGTGATGAGGGGGAATAGATATTTTATTCCATTCCCCTCCTCCCCCAGTGGATTCTTCACAAATTTTTTTAGAAAGTAAGGAGAAAAATGCAAAAATTTAGACTGAGGATCAAAATTTTGTCCTAATTGTCTTGAATAATGAGAAATCAAATAATGATTCACTATCTTCAGAAATCCCGATCCATTAAGGAACTTGCCTAAAGTCACACAGTTAGAAGGTTTAGGATTCATCCTGATTCCAAAATCTAGTCACATTCTGTTATACAAGGCAACTGACTTGTAGAGAAAAGTAACATCAAAGCATTTCCAGGGAAAAGGCCATTCTTTCTAAGAAAGGAATAGACTTTTTTTTTTTAAGATTTTTTTTAAATGCATTTCTCTTCCCTCCCCTCCACCCCCCTACCCCTCAGCACTCTGCTCTCTGTGTCTATTTGCTATATTATCTTCTGTGTCTGCTTGTATTCTTGTCAGCGGCACCCAGAATCTGTGACTCCTTTTGTTGCGTCATCTTGCTGCGTGAACTCTCTGTGTGTATGGCGCCATTCCTGGGCAGGCTGAACTTTCTTTCCTGCTGGGTGGCTCTCCTTATGGGGTGCACTCCTTGAGCGTGGGGGTCCCCTATGCAGGGGACACCCCTGCATGGCCAGGCACTCCTTGTGTGCATCAGCACTGCGCATGGGCCAGCTCATCACATGGGTCAGGAGGCCCTGTTTGAACCTTGGAACTCCCATGTGGTAAGCAGATGCCCTATCAGTTGGGCCAAATCCACTTCCCAGAATAGACTTTTAATCATTCATTAGCAAGTTAAAAAATATATTACCAGTCACATTATTGTTTATTTTTCCAAGTTGTACATCCTCTTGAAGGGGTATGTATTTGGAGTATAATCACTGTTCAGAGCACTGAGGATCAGGAGGTTTGAAAATATACCCAACAACATAGACAAATGTTGGAGTATGAGTAGCAATTCCAACATTAAATATTCCCAAACACTGCAGAATATTTTGCAAACTTGCTTAAAATGAAAACAAATTAAGATTTCAATACTACTCATTAATGAATCACTAATGAATAATTCTTTGGGCCTTAGTTTCCTTATCAGTAACATGGAAAATGTTATGATTCTGTACTTTTAAAAAATTCTGTAAAATTGGATTACTATTTTAAAGAATAATCTGTAAAGCAACATTCCACAAATGAATCTGGTAAAGTTCATGGTATGAATATTTAACCTAAATCTAATTTTTATGTTTAATTATTTATATATATATACCCCTCCTTACAAAAGTGATTCAAGGTAGTTTATAGTAATAAGTTTTAAAGCAATAAGCATACACTTGTTCATTTATATGTGTAACATTGTATGTTTCAATGATTTCATTTTCCTCCAACTTTTAAAAATTTCAAACTGCAGAAAAGTTGAAAGAATACTAACATAGACACCATGTTTCTTTCACCAATTGTTAGTATTTTGCCACATTTGCTTTAATGATTTTCTTTCTTACCTTTTTATATATTTTTTAACCTTTTGTGCATTAGTTGCAGTCATCATGGCACTTTTCCTTTTCGTAATTCAGTATGTATCTTCTAAGAACCATGACATTTTTCACATAACAAAATAAAATATAACAGTCAGGAAATATAACATTGATATGATTCTATTATCTAATAGATAATACACAGTTATATTTCTCCAAATCTCTCTATAAGGGATTATATGGCTGTTTATGCCTCGATCTTGCAACCAATTGAAGGTTGCATGTGACATTTGTTGTCATGATAAATATTATTTGTAATAAATACAAGTAATCATGTATTACGTGAACTTTTGACATTTTCCTATAAGAATAAGTGCACTTGTATGGAAATTTTCATATTTGATTGTATAGTCAGAATGCAAATTTTCATAAAATTGGGGTAAAATTCAGGTCAGTGAAATTATTTTTATATATAAATATACATACACACCCACATTTTCACTGAAATAAGCACATTTGGACATTTTTGGTGTGCATACCCTAAAATTGGCTGAAGAAAAAACTTGAATCTTGGCAAGATAGTAAGAAAATAAGGCAAGAGTTAAAAGAAACACTCCTCATGATTTAAAAGACATGAAAAATTAAAATTATGAGTGTGGAAAATAAAATGGAACATTGTCTTTCTCAGATCATCCTTATAGTCATTTCCTCTGATTGGGTGATCCAAAGTCAGAATGAAGTTAAATGACTTAATGTAACACTCAAATCAGTCCAATGTTTGTGATTAAAACAAATCAAGCAATTCCAAAGTAAAGAATTCCATGATGATTTTAATTTGGTCGTGGTTTGCATTTCTGTTGCTTTTTCATAGATGTGTATGCCTTTGGCTGTTCCTTTGACCTTCCTCCCACAGGCTCTCACAGGTTGCCCTTGGAAATACTATTCTTTCTGTATACATCATGGCCCTCCAGATGCAAGGTTTCCTCTGAATGTGCAAAAAAGATGGGGGGCTATGAGAATACTTCAGAGAATAAAGAATAAAACCACCCTTCTCCCTTCCTGGGCTGGCCCAAGAGACTTGTCTTGACAAGATATTGCCCATACCTTGCAGGCAGGCTGCCTAATGGATTTATTCACAAGGATGCTGAGGAAACAAATCAAATCTGTGCTATTCATTTTTACCACACTTAATCAAATGTGAAAGCAAATATTACTCTAGCCCCACTTCATTTGGAATGCTACAGTTTGAGTTTTCCAAGTTTAATCTTAAGTGACCATAGTTTAGGCCTGCATTTCATTTTCACATGTGTAGATATATCTGTATGTCCTAAGTTCAGAGAGACACATGGCAAACATTTCTTTCATGCCATGATGCAAAGTGACCATGATGGATTCTGTCTATATTTTAAGAACCTACTCCCTATAGTCACTCCAGGTTGGGTAATTTCCCTGACCAGATAATGATTATCATCTTTTAACAAGCTGTTGAAACCAAGGTCTTTTATTTTTTCTTTGCAGTCAAGGCTTATAGAAGTAGGAAAGACTGAATGTTAAAAAATTCAATTTCTCTCTCTCTCTCTCCCTCCCTCTCTTTGTAATTGTCTGAGCAAAGTAACTCTTCTTTTGTGATTAATTTGAGTGAATTAAGAATAGAAAACACCACATACAAGTTCTGGCTCTGACATTGTCTTGCAGTGAAAATTTAGGAAGTTACTTTTTCTTGATATACCCCAGTTTCTTCATCTGTAAAATAAGAAAAAATAATCTACCTCTCAAGGCGGCCAGTAAATGGTTGGGATTGTTAATAATAATAACAACATATTATCATTATTATTACTAGTAGTAGTATAATTATTATCATTACTACACTGGGGTTTTTCACTATTAAACATACTATGTTGTAAGAGAAATATTTAAAAATCAATCAATCAAAAATTTATCCAGACTGGATAATATGAACTATCCTCTTCAAAATAAAATGGTAATTCTAGGTAGAGAGGACTAAAGTAGTTTGCAAGTTGTCTCACCAAGTAACAATTATAAAACTGGACAAAAATATAATAAATGGCCAAGTGAGAAGTAATTATTCATGGAAACTGCTGAACTTCAGGTAAGAAGGGAGGGGGTTCTGTGGTGCCCCCTATCTCCTTCACCACTTTATCAGTTCAGTAGTTCTAGTAACAAGGGGCTGCCTTGAAAATCAACAGCTTCAGTGTTGAAAGGGGCTGATTTGACTTGAAAACCCTCATATAATAGCATTTTTAGTACATGTAGCAAACTGGTAAGGAAACAAATTGGGAGAGGCTGCAAATTCCTAGAAAGACAAATTACCAAAACGGACTCCAGAAGAAAGAGAGAATATAACTTGACATATAAAAAGAAAAGTAATTGAGCTGGCAGTTAAAATCTTCCCCAAAAGCAGAGCCCAGGCCCATATTGTTTTCTCTGTTGAATTCTATCAAACATTTAAAAGAATTATTGTCTTTCTCACACAAACTCTTTATAAAAACAGAGGAAGAGAGAGCACTAACTCATTTATCCTGCTACGAAGTCCAAAGAACTCACAAATATAAAACTATTGATTAATATCCTTCAGGAACATAGACACACAAATTCTTGAAAAATAACAGCAAAATGAATCCAGCTGTATAAGAAATGCATTATACACCTTGATTGAGTGGAAATTAACCCAAGAACACAAGGTTATTGTAATTTCCCAGATTCAGTTAATGCAATAAACCATATTAATAAAGGTCAAAAATTATATGATCATCTCCATAAAAGCAGAAATTGTTTTTTCAGAAATAAAACACCATTCAGAATAAAAACTTTCAACAATCTATACAAACTATGCATAGGAGAAAATTCACCAACCTGGAATAGGTCATCTATAAGAAACCCACAGCTAACATAATACTTAATGGTGAAAGTAAATGTTTTCCCCCAGTATTGAGAACAAGGCAAAGATGTATGCTTTTACCATTTTCATTCAACATTATTTTGGATTTACTAGGCAGTGTAGTAATTCAAAAGAGAGAGAAATTTAAAAAAAATTATTAGAAAAGTAGTAGTAAAATTGTCTTTATTCACAGATGACATGATCCTTTAAATAGAAATACTAGGGAGTCTACAAAGAAATTTTAATAGGACTAAAAAAATGAATTTATCCAGTTCATAGGAAACAAAATTTATATAAAAATTATTTTATTTCTATATATTCACAGTGAAAAATCCAAAAATGAAATAAAACAATCTATCCCTAAGAACACTTAAGAATAAAATATGTAGAAATAGATTCAACATAGGCAGTGCAAAACTTCATAGAAAGTACAAAATACTGCTGCAACATACTAAAGAATATGTAAATAAATGGAAAAACATTCTATATTCATGAATTGGAAAACAATATTGTTAAGATGGCAATTTTCCTCCAAATTGACGCATAGATTCAATACAATCTCAATTAAAATTCCAGCAAAACAGAGAACCAGCAAGATGGCAGCAGAGTAAGGAGCTCCTAGAGTCAGCTCCTGCTACAGGGCAGTTAGTAAACACCCAGAGCTCTCTGGACTAGCTGAAGTACCTGTTTAGGGGCTCCAGGAGACCACAAGAGCATCCTGCAACATACTTGAAGGAATGAAGGAGGAGACTGCCCATCTGCAGAGAAGACTAGTAAGTAGAGTGCTCCATGCCCTGGAGACCAGTGCCCATCCTCCACTGGAGGCACAAGCGACTCGGGAGCTGCTCTGTGGCCAGAATTGAAAGCTCCATTTCCCAAAAATGGGGGAGAAAGAGACCAACTTCAGCTACTGATGAGTAAATTCAGCAGGCTAAAGTATAATCCTGAGAACAGCTGAAGTTTGAGCCTGTCTAAGTCAGAAAGAGGTTGGTAGCTGCCATCTTAACTCCACACCTGGCATGAGGGGAAGCAGGGCAGACTGAAAATCACAGTGCTGGTAGGGACCAGCTTTTTTCCATCCAGATCAGATTGCAGCTCTAGCCTAGGCCCCAGCGCCACCTCCAGCAGGGAGGAAGCTGTGAGGACCTGAGCCAGCCTCTCTGAGAAATTACCAGCCAAGCCACAGAGAGGCTGGGATTAACCTACTTTGGAAGCATGAGCCACCCCAGGAGCTATTCTGTGGCTGGAGTTGGAAGCTCCATTTCCCAAAAACAGGGGAGGAGGAGATAGTTGGCTGCTGATTTTGGCAACTGATGGGTAGACTATGTTGGCTAAGATATAACCCTTGGAACAGCTGGGGTGTGAAACAGCTCAAGTCAGAAAGAGGCCAGTGGCTGCTATTTTGACTCTTCTGCCAGCCTGAGGGGAAGCCAGGCTGACCAAAATCACAATGACCATAAGAACCTTTTATTTTTTTTTCAACCCAGATCAGCTTGCAGCCCTAGCCTATGCTTCAGCCCCCTCTCTGGCAGGGAGGAGGCTGGTGGGTCCTGCACTGGCCTATCCAGGTACCTGCAGGTTACATTGGCTCTCACAGACCAAAAATCGAAAGTCTACAAGGGCAACGTGGTCATCTTAGACCCACACTGCATAGATTGCTGCCCATACCTGCAGCTCCATTGCTGCCCCAAGCAGGGGACAAAGGGGCAAGAAGCTATATTAGTCTCTCTGGGCAACTACAGTCTAGGCCTGCACGACTTGGATTATTCCACACAGCTATGATTCTATCCCGACCTCTGGCAAAGGAAAAAGTTGAGAGAAGTTTCATTGGTGCCTGGTGCAATGAAAGCAGCTTGAGCCTCCACAGCTTACAGCACCAACTACATGCTTGGTTCCTACTGCACAATCAGCAAGGGAGAAAGGGCAGGAAGACCTAAACTAAAGAGAAAAACTACACCCAGAATAAATACTCTAGTAAGCCAGATGCCAAGACACCAACAAAAAATTACAATCCACACCAAGAAACAGGAAGCTACAGCCCAGTTAAAGGAATAAGATAAGCTTCCAGATGACATAAAGGAGTTCAGATGACTAATCATAGATGTTCAAACAAATCTCCTTAATAAATTCACTGAGATGGCTTTAAAGAGATAAAGGATATTAAGAAGACACTGGATGAACACAAAGAAGAATTTGAAAGATTACATAGAAAAATAGCAGATCTTATGGGAATGAAAGGTGCAATAAATGAAGTTAAAAAGACACTGGACTCATATAATAGCAGATTTGAGGAGGCAGAAGAAAGAAATGGAGAGTTTTAAGAAATGGCCTCTGCAAGTGAACATACCAAAGAACAGATAAAGAAAAGAATGGGAAAAAAATTAAACAAGGTCTCAGGGAGCTAAATGACAGCAAAAGGCACACAAACATATGCATCATGGGTGTCCCAAAGAAGAAGAGAAAGGAGAAGGGGCAGAAGGAATATTTGAAGAAATAATGGTAGAAAAATTCCCGGCCCTATTGAAGGACATAGATAGCCATGTCAAAGAAGCACAACGTACTCCCATCCAAAAAAATCTGAATAGACCAGTCTGAGACACATATTCATGTAAATTTCAAATGCCAAAGACAAAGAGAGAATTCTGAGAACAACAAGAGAAAAGCAATACATAAACTATAAGGGATACTCAATAAGATTAAGTGCTAATTTTTCACCAGAAACCATGGACGCAAGAAGACAGTGGTCTGATATATTTAAGATACTAGAAGAGAAAAACTTCTAGCTAAGAATCTTATATCCAGCAAGACTGTCTTTCAAAAATGAGGGCGAGATTAGAATATTCACAGATAAACAGTAACTGAGAGAATTTCCAAGCAAGAGACCAGATTTTCAGGAAATACTAAAGGGTGTGATAGAGCCTGAAAAGAAAAGAAAGGAAAGGAAAGAGAGGCCTGGAAGAGAGTCTAGAAATGAAGATTTTATCAATAACAATAACTAAAAGTATCAAAAGATTGGTGAAAATAAAATATGACTGATAAAACTCAAATAGTCAGAAATAAACTTAACCAATGATGTAAGGCAGTTGTATTCAGAAAACAACTCAATGTTAAAAGAAATCAAAAAAGTCCTAAATAACTGGATGAGCTTTCAATGCTCATGGATTGGAAGACTAAATATCAGTAAGATGTCAATTCTCAAATTGATATACAGATTCAACACAATCCCTATAAAAATAGCACCAGCACTAAAAAAAAAAAATTGAAAACATGATCATCAAATTTATTTGTAAAGGTAATGAGTCCTGAATAGCCAGAAACATTATGAGAAAGAAATGCAAACCCTCATCTCCATACTTTAAACCATATTACCTAGCTATAGTGGTAAAAACAGCATGGTACTGGCATAAAGACAGGCACATAGACCAATGGAACCAAATTGATGGTTCACAAACAGACCCTCACTTGTACGGTCAAGTGATTTTTGACTAACCTATCAAACCCACAGAGCTTGAGCAGAACAATCCATTCAACAAATGGTGCTGAAAGAATTGGATATCCATAGCCGAAAGAAGAAAAGAGGACCTCTATCTCACATCTTATCCAAAATTTAACTCAAAATGGATCAAAAACCTAAATGCAAGAACCATAAAACTTCTAGAAGAAATTGTAGGAAAATAACTTCAAGATCTGGTGATAGGTGGTGGATTATTAAAGGAGATAAGAGGAGGACTGAGATATTCTACTGATGTTTAATGTATACAGAAGTTTTAATTAGCTTTACTGTTAAAGTGTGGAAATGTATAGAGTGGATGGTAACACAGTGAGTAACAGTTTATAAATGGGGTTTTGAATGAAAATGGTAGTCTAGGTATGTAAATTCCAATTGACAGAATGCTAGAGAATAATCTAGGAACTGAATAGCATGGTAAACCAAGAGGTGGATGAGAATTTTGGTTGATGATACAGATGCAAGAGTGTCCTTTGTGAGGTAGAGAGAATGTACATCACAACTGCAAGGTGTAGGGAATGTGCAGAAGCATGGGGAAAATACAGCTGGAGTGACCTATGGACTGTGGTTAGTAGTAAAAATAAAATATTTTTGCATCTATGTGAAAGATGTACTGTGTTGATAATGAGGCAGTATGGAAAATATATGCTATGGACATGGTAACAGTCAGATGATATTATCTTATCTGAAGCAAATGTTCCACCACAGTGTGGTGAGTTGATGGAGGAGTGTTGTTTGGGAATTCTGCACATGTGCATGATTGTTTTATAAGTTTACTCCTTCTTCCATAAAAAAATATATTTAAAAAATAATAATAGGGTGGGTTGGGGGGGGAACACTCGAAATGTAAGATAAGGACTATGATTAGTAGTGAGATTTTGACAATATTCTTTCATAATTTGTAACAAACATCTCACGACAATGCAAGGTGTTGGTGGAGCATTGATTTTATGCATGTTTGCTTTGTAAATTCACAACTTTTACTATACCCTTAATTGTTTATGTATGTTCACATATGAATGATATAAAGATAACAGGGTTGGTTTGGGTAAAAATATTTTGGTTAGTAGTAATATTTTGACAATATTCTTTAGTCATTAGTTAAAAAGGTTTAACAATAATGAAAGTTATTTGTGGTAGGGTGAGTTAGCGAGTCCTGTATGATATTATAGATGTTGGTTTTGTAAGTTCACAACTATTATTATACACTTATTGTTTATGTATGTTTATATATGAGTGATATACTTCAACAAATTAATTTTTTAAAAATTCCAAAAGGCTTTTTTGTAGAAATATTAAAATTTATAGGAAAATATATAAGAATGATTTTTAAAAAACAGCTGAAATAACAAGAAAGTTGAGGGATTTGCATTATTGTTTTAAGAACTTACTATTAAGATACAATACTCAAGACAATGTGGTTTTGGCCCCAGGAGAAACATTTTACATCACTGAAAGAAACTTGAGACAAAAAAATAAACCCCCACATTTAAAGTCAAATGATTTTTGAAAAAGGTACTGGGGCAACTCACTTTGAATAAGATAGTATTTTCAATAAATTGGCTTGAGAGAATTGAATATCTATATGCAGTGGGGAAATATCCTTAGACACCTCACAACCTACAGGAAAATTAGCTCACAGTGTATCACAAACCTAAATGCAAGAGCTAGAACTATAATACGTCTGTCAGAAAAGAGAGGAGAAAATATTTGTAATTGTGTATTAGGAGAAGATTTCTTATCTACTATACCAAAAACATAAAATGTAAATGAAAAAAATCCATAAATTGGACCTTACAAAAAATGAAAAATTTTGACTTCAAACAATACCACTAAGAACATGAAAAAAATGAGCCAGAAACTGGGAGAAAATATTTGCAAATTATATTATCTGACAAATATATAAAGAACTCTTACAACTCAGGAATAAAAAGACAAACAACTCAATTAAAAGAGGAGAAAAAGATTTTAATAAACATTCCACCAAAGAATATGTATGAATGTCTAAGAAAAGATATTCTACTTCATTAGTCACTAGAAAAATGTGAATTAAAACTACAATGAGATACCCCTATAGCCACACTGGAATGAATAATTTAAAAAATAAAATACTGACTGCAGCAAGAATTGGTGAGGATGTTGAAAAAGTGGAATTCTTATACATTACTAGTGGGTGTGAAAAATGGCATAGACACTTTGGAAAGCATTTTTACAGTTTCATAAAATGTTAAACAGACTTTCCAGATGATCCAGACATTCCACTCCTAGGTATCAACTCAAGAGAAAGGAAAACAAATATCCACACACACACAAATTTGTACACAAATGTTCACAGCAGCATTATTCTTAATAGCCCCAAATGGGATCAATCCAAATGTCTATCAACTGGTAGATAGAGAAGCAAAATAGAATATATCCATAGAATGGAATACTATTCGGTGAAAAAAAAGGAAGAAACTGTTGATGCACCCCTCAACATGGATGAACCTCAAAAACATTATGCTAAGTGAAAGAAGCCAAACAAAAATGCCACATATGGCGTGATTCAATTTATATGACCTTTCCAGAAAACAAAGATCTATAGAGACAGAAAACAGATAAGTAGTTGTCTGGGACAAGGGGTGGAAACACAGGTATTGACTGAAAACAAGAACTTTGGGGGTGATGGGAATGTCAAAAACTTGTTTGTGGCAATTGGTGTAAAATTCCGCACATTTGTGAAAAAACATAGAATTTAAAATGTAAGAATGGTATGATATTAAAGAAAAAGTAGTATTATTAAAATTTTAAAAATGGATTAATCCAGGAAATGTTTCATTTCTTAATAATTATAATCATTGTTTATATAAATTAAATAAAATGAGGATTAAATATGGAGTTAAATGATGTGACTCAATGAATTTCCATAGATCTCTGGGCAGGTCACCATGTTTAAAATACAGTTTCTTAATTGGTAAAACAGAGATATTAATATGTAGGTAATATTTAAAGTTATTGTACAGCTCAAATGAGACATGAAAGTGCCTTTTAAGCCAAAAAACAAAACAAAACAAAAAGCACCACATACATGTTAAATATAATGGTGATAATGTTGTCCATTAAAGAATCAGTTTTGAGCAATCTATATTATTCTTTAGCAGAAAACCTTCTGTAGTCATATATCCTGCCATTTTAAGAAACTCAATAACATTACCTCTATAATGTAATTTGAACTCAGTCAAAATAAATACTGCAGAATTTTGCTAAAGGCATCCCTTTGGTGGATGTTCACAAACACATCAAAGGTAAAAAACGAATGAATGAATGAATAAATAAGTAAATATGAGAATAAACAAGGCATTTTGCAACATCAATCTGTTTTTTATCAAGCCTCAAAAATCAAGCAAAGTATATTATTTACCCAGAAGAGGTTCTATTCTGAATCTGCGTGCATCTGGCATAGCTCATATTTTCCCTTAATTTAAATGAATACGTGGTATAATGAATGCCTTCCATTTAATTGCTCTGTATTGGTAAACTTCTACCCCAAATTTAGAAAAGTGTTTAGCAAGAATGAGATTCTCTTTAAAGCATATTTTTCCTTGGCCCATTCCAGTCCTCTCCCTATCCTTTCCCTTCTCTCTCGAAGAGTGACTAGAAGCAATGAAGGGATTGGGTGTTTCCAAAGTTCTGTGGTACCTTTGTGCTTATTGCTGGGCTTATTGCTGGGCAGTGAAGCGGGGAGGCTGGAAGCCAGTGAGGCATGGTGGTCAGGACCACTTTGGAGTCAGAGAGTTGGATTGAATCCTGGCCTACCTACTTATCACCAGGTGTTCATTTACCCATTCATTCAACAGACATTTAAGTACCTACTTCAGGTCAGCATTGTGCTAGATTCTGTCAATGCAATGGTGAGCAAGAGGATATACGGTGTCTGTTCTCAGGTGGTGGAGAGTCTAGTTTTGGGTTCAGTTACTAATTGCATAATAAGCATAGTAAATATGGATTACAAATGGAAGTAAATGCTCTGAAGGAAAGGATCATGATTCTAGGTGGTGTCATACCTAGAGATTTGATGTTTAGGGTGGGTCATTTTTTAACACCTTTCCCTCCCATATGACAAAATTATTTCCAGTGATATTCATGGATTAACTACTCTTTTTAGTTATTCTTTAATTTTAAAATAATTAAGAAGGATAAGTTTTAATTTAAAACTATTACTCAACATCAGTAAATGTTTCATGCATGGACTAAAATTTTGTCTTACCAAATGAAAATATTACACTTTGCTATTTGTACTCTTTTTTGCTGTTTTAAATTTTAAGCACAAACAAAAACTCCCAGTGGTCACACAGGATTGCAAAATTTAAGTAATTCAAACTTTTTTTTTTTACTTACAATCACTGTGCTATCATTGTTTATTAAGAATTTATTGTTTAACTTTAGTAATAGGTAATAAATAGGATTTTGAGACAAACTATGTGGAGCCTCACTTGTTATATTCAAGATTTTGATCTTTATCCTAAAAACTGGAAAACCCTTGAAGGGTTTTAGGATGGGGAGAAGCATGGGTCATGAGGAGGTATCTTAACCAGATCAGTAGTTTGAAAAATTCATTTTAGCCACAGAAAACAGGGATTGGTGATGAACCGGACACCAGAGTCAGGGAGAGGGATATGCTTATAAAGACCCCCATGTTGGTAGGCAAGACAGGAAATGCACCAGGAGGGAGATCAGGAATTTTATCTGGGACTTGCTGAGTTTGAGGTGCCTTGCAGACATTTTAGAGATATCAGTGGATATATGGGTCTGGGTATCAGAAGCGAAGTTTGGTTTAGAGAGAATAACACATGTAGGTGTTAATGAAAGAAAGAGAGTGAGAGAAGAAAAGGACTCATACAGAGTTGAGAATGAAAGAAGGTCCAAAGTAATCCTCAGGGAATTCTAACCCACAATGGCAGGATAATACTAAAAGAAGACTGAGAATCAGTCAGGAAGGTAGTGGGCACACCAAGGAGACTGTTGCATAATGGAAACTGCAGTGGGGTAGGGTGGATGGGCTGTTGTGGGGTGACGTGTGCAGCTAGGACGAATAGGGAGTAGGTGGGAGACTGCATGAGCAATAATGAACTGGTGACAATTTGTGGAGAGAGCTCTTTCAGAAAAGTCTGACTATGAGACAGAGAAGAGATGATTCTAAATTACAAGATTCACAGTGATACAGTTGTTAAATTATCCTTCCTTACTGTACTCAATGAAATCAGCCACCTAATATGATCAAAAGGTAGCAAGATACCTCATATGGAGCCCAGAACATGTATTGAATGAATACATCCTTGAATGCCTGACATCGTTCCCTTTGGAAAACCACTTATAGCTCATGGCCTTACTATTTTTTTTTTTAACATAGAGACAATTTTACTTTACTTCACCAAGTTAATGACGGTTTAAATAGATATAATTAAGGACACAGAGCTCTAAATAGGATAATTTTTGCTGTGGACCTTTTTTATATTAATCACAGCTGTCCTGTATATAAAACGTTATATAGCTTTCTTTTTAAATTTTTTTATTTTTATTTTTAAAGAAAATTTAGATTCCATTTTTAATGGAAACAAGGGACTATAAAATACAATTTATTAATATTAATACATCATAATAAATATTTACGTATATCAGTACATGGTCCACATGATTAAACCTCTTGTAAAACCTCCTGTAGTATCAAATATCCAAGGCAAACTACACACAAACTACAGGATTCAGGCAAATTCTGCATACAATGAAACCTCACATGATATTTACATTTCTTTTCTCTCCATGAGGAATAGACTTGTTTTATTGTATGGGCACCAGGAATTGCATAACTGATTGTATTTTCCTCTTAGCATTAGCACCAGCAAGCTCAGGGATAAGCTTGTATCAAAGAGGCACAGGAAATTCAGGCATGATTTTGTTGACATAACCCAATCCTGTTTTCTTCTTTTTTTTTTCTTTGCCTTAATTTTATCCAAGTCATGATTTCTTAGTCAGCTTGAGAAAAAAAACACCTTGTGTTTCATGCATTTTTGCAATATGACCTGATTTTTTTAGTATAGTAGGGTATAAATAATAAACAAATAATCCTAGCAGTCAGTATAGTTCAGAAGGATGCACCTGTAAGTGTTTTACACTACTTCATTCAAGAACATAGAGTTGGCGTTGTTTCAGTCCTATAAAGGGAACATTTGGCAAAATTGCCTGATGTAGCCTCAGGGTTTATTGCCAAAGATCATTTTGACTGAAAGGTGGAAATGGATTTACAGTTTTATTTTAAAGGTTGATTTTGCTTGATTGTGCATGCATGAGCCTGCTCACTCTCCCACCACACGTGTGTAATTGTTAAATGAGCTTCTCTTTTTTGTGGATGGAAGGTGTAGTGTATTTTTAATGTGCACACATTATAGGGAATATAGGGAATTTGGGGCCTCTCAGAATCAACAGTGCCTCAACAAGCTTTCAATTAGGGGGACATCTGTTGGGAATACCTGGGAATCTCTACCCAAAGTCAGTTGTTAATCGCATTCACCTGCCAGAGCAGCCAGACAGCCCATTGCTGGGAAGGGCTGCTTATTTCCTCCATGCTCAATCACACTGCATTAAGCGGCCACCTGGGTAATGTGTCGGAGCACACCTGCTGACCTACCAGCCTAACAAAACAAGCTGAAATCAAACTCCTAACAGACAGAAAGCAGATCTTCCCTTGGCCCAGATGGGGAGACAGAACAAGCAAAGAAGAAAAGACCTGAGACGGGAAGCACATAATGAATTGTCCGGAAATCAGCATTAACTTTGGAACTTGTTATTACCATGCTCCACTGTTCTTTAAACAGTGGAATTATAGACTTTTATCCCTGAAAAAAAACCACCAAAACAACCTTTTCTTGTCCAAAACAATAGCATTCAAACTGAATCAGTCTGATCTGTGGAGGGTGAGATTGAGCAGCGGTGATTATATCTTCATGATTACTTATAGTTTATGTTGGAAAATACACTGCACACCTTGATTCTCTGAATGCATAAAAGGTGCTTTCCTTAAAATATAAATTTTGATTAATTTTATGCCAACTTTTGGGAAGGAATCAAAGATTTTGTATATTTTAATGGAATCAAGCAAAGACTATTGTAACACAATTTTGTGGACAAACTTTCTCCAACTTGACAATTGTATTGTTATGGCTACTTCTGTCATGTTCTTGTCTGGTACAAATAATAATTTTTGTCATTTAAAATTTTTTTATTTAGGACTTGTCTGTGTTGAAAAACCTCAGAACACCTAATAAGTTTAAACCAAAAAAGAACAGCACATCCCAGAAAACACATACTTTGTTGCTGATGATTTCTAAACGCACATGTCTGAATATTTATGCATAATTCTATCCCTTTTATGTGATCGTCTCTATAACACTAAGAAGTCTAAAAGGGATGTGAGGAGTTATCTAGGTACTGTGGATAAAGAGACAATTTGAGCCTGAATCAAGACATTTATAAACTCGTTTGATAAGGCTACCTGTAATAATTATTCACCTCCATAGTTTACCTCTACATACATAGATTTCTATTTTCCAGTTTTCATTCTGGAAAATCGGTTTAATAAAGTCTCCTGGTCAATGAGGGCATGAGGTACACTGCAGATGCTCTGTGTCACATAAAAACTCCTTGCTTCCTCCCGGTTTCCAGGTAGACATTCCATCTTAGGTATAATTACATTCATAGTGCACTATAATCACTAGTGTATATTTTTAAATAATGTTAACAAGACAATATGTTTCTTTAACTATAAAGAAGGCAATCTATTTGAAATGAGGAAAATCATTGAAAATATCTGGTTTGGTCATATTTTTACATTTGAATCAATATGATTAATACCCAAACCCTTCTTCCCCTAAGCATGTGTATGCGATTGGTATATGGAAATAAATTAAAGAATACTAAAATATGCTACAACAGAGGCTGTAATCCTAACAAGCTTCTCTGTTTTCTAATGGAGATATTCAGTAAGAAGATCTCCAAGTCATCTGCTAATCACTGCCAGTATTGACTAAAAGGAGGTTCTGATTGGCTGCTCAGTAATGGCCTGCTGCTAAAGGAAACAAGAGAACTCATGGAAATAAAATATTTTTTCCTCCATTGAAATAAGTACTAGTTAAAGGTACAAAACCTCTTTAAATGGAGAAGGGATGATTCCAATGAAATAAATGTGTAGATTCATCAACTAAAATACTATTTACTGTGTGAGTGCTGGTAGCACTAATTTACTGCTGTTTTTACAATAGGGCAAAGGAAAACTGAAGTAAAATTAATATATATATAATAAAACATCACCTATCACAATAAATAGCCTTCTCTGGTGCACAGTATCCAGGACTCTATTTACAGATGTACATATTTCTGCTCAAATATCCATATAATATTGGTCTTAGCAGAAAAACTTAAAAAATGTCAGTATCTACGTAATTAGCTAGGGCAGAAATATTGGCTAATGGTAGCATAATTTTGACTGTTGCATTAATGTTTCCACTATAGCTACTTGACAATAATTAACACCTTTCACATCCGGCTACCTCCACTTACTAAAAAGTGGTTAATTTTCCTGCTCACTTTAGTACCAAAGAACTAGGAGCCTTGAATCAAGGAATAAAGATTGTATGTAGAAATATTTGCTCTTGAAAGTCAAGTGATGCCAGTAACTCCCTCTGTCAATCATTCCATTCTTTGTACATATAGCCTCAAAAAAACAGAACAAAACAAAAAAACTGATGTGTCCACTTAGAGGAAATAGACAGCTTGTTTGAATGCCGTACTGAACCCCACTTCCCTGGTCTCTCAGTTCATGGGCACAAGTCGGGCAAACTTATTATTTATCCCAGGAATTTGTAATTTGAACACAGCAATTCTAGTCTGTCTTTGTACTTCAACTGAGAAGATATCTAAGACCTACTTTGTCTACAGATAAAAGTAAAACTGCTAGGGATTTATAGAGAGATTGGCTGAGAGACGATGTGGTCTCAATGAGAAAAAGAATGAGAGGGAAAGAATCTTTGATTCGAACAATTTTCCATCTCCTTGCACGGCCCCTTGTGTGGCCTGCCTGTGCTTCCTGTACTCCACTGTCATGAGGAATTTTTGGAGATTTTCAATAAAGCATTTCCCCCCTTAAGCTAATCAAGTGTGTTTATGTTACTTGCATCCAAAGATCCATCCTAAGACATTTGAGATGTCTGAAATTAAAACTGAATTATTTATTTGCTCATTACTCACCATGTATTTATTTACCTTTAGATCTCAACAATAGTCATATCTCTGGATAAAAATTCCTTTGTTAGCCTTTGTTTAGTCTATATTTATTATACACTTGAAGTTGAAATTTGCAGGTCATGGGTTGGGAAACCACAGCAAAATCTTTTTTTGTTTGATAGAACAGACTTTAGTCACTACAATGTGTGTGTGTGTATGTGTGTGTACTTTGATGTGTGCTGCAGTTGGGAGTATGCTCACTGAGCAAAAGAAGGAAAAACCATTAGAAGGAGGAGTGAAGTGAGTCTTTCAGATACTCAATCTGGAAGGTATTGCTTTTCTGCTTTAAACTGGGAAGATCTAAAAACCCTGCCATTGGAATCCCTGAGGCCAATTATTGATACATTGGAAGAGGGTTGTACAATTGCAGGTAGGAACAAAACTATTAAGTATAATAGAAAAGCAGGTATTTGATTCTCTTTTGGTTGGTGATTCTCTCTGTGTTAAAGCCTGAACTTTAAAAAATTGCTCACATACATGGAAAACTATCCAATGATTGTTAAGCATATTTGACCATCAGACTCACTTGGGGGGGTGTATTTTAAGTGCTGATTCTCTACCTCTTTCTGGACCTACTGAAATTGAACATGTGTATATTGGGTTCCTGAATCTGTTTTTTTAAAAAGTTATTCCTTGAAATTCTGATGTAGTAAGCCCATCCTGTTCTTGGAGCCAGTATTTTATGCAGTTAATATATCAGCCATGGTGTTAGTAAATCAGATAAGTAGTCCAACGTGAGTTGAAATGGACAAGAATGAGATGTGAATCTATAACTGGACAGAAGAAGATAAGGCATAACCAAAATAAGAAAGAGAAAATTGGTCAAAATCTTGACAGATACACACTGAGTTTTTAACTATGAAGAAGTTACTATTATATAAATGAGGAGAGATTAGCAGTTAACACTAGGCTTATACAGTAAGCAGGCAGATAATTCATGTGTAGTTTACTGTTTTCAATCCTTAGGTTAATATTTAAAAGTGTATATTTTGTGTTCTTGTGTGATTTTAGTTTTCTCAAATGGTTCTTTCGTTTTTTCTTTAAAATCCAGTGTTACTATCCATCTTTTTATGGAACTCGTTTTGAAATGGGTGGGCCAAACTGATAACTTTTATCAGTACCAAGATTTCAGACAAGATAGATCAATATGCACATTTCATACACGGTTTTCTGAATGTAGAATATTCCTTTTTGATGTTTTTTACCATGTAACATGCATGCACCACATGCACATTTATACGTATCATATAAAACAAACCATTACTCTTTTCTCATATCACTTGCCTTCTATGAATTTGAGAATAGAAATGTCATCATGGAAGTTCTTACTTCTTTAACAAGAGTCAAAATAACATTGAATGTTCTAGATACCTTTCATATATTATCTTTGCCACTCAACTGCATGAGAACTGATTTGGGGGTTAAATAGGCTGGGATGATGGTTTGGTTATAATAAATACTTCTGTGTACCTCTTAAACACCTAGATGCTCTTTTTATTTTATAAATTGCTTATAGCCTTCTAAAAATAATAACATGGCTTAATAACCTTAAATTTCTTTGAAACAATAGAAAAACATAGGCAATCTCTGCAAATGTCAGTTTCTTTCGTATTCTGTTATAAGCTCATGGCACCTACTAAAGAGTAATGAACACCAGCACAAGTGGCTCTACCTCCCAGATGAAGGTACCAAACCCCTAATTTCACTACAGGATCCTTGAACACAAAGCAGTGATCATATGTGATTTTAAGTCCTGGGTTTTTTAGCAAGGCACTGCAAAATTTGGAAGAAACAGTCTATATTGAGTCTTGCAATTGTTTTAATTAAAGAATCCCTTAAACTGCATTATACCATTTACATAGCTAAAAAGACTGAACTGTTTAAAGTCATTACCATTTATAAGAAGAAGGGAAATGATTTCTAAGTTTGAAACAGTAGAAATATTTTAATTTTATTATTATGTCTGCTATTTGTCTTAATAAGGCACAGTCCCAGGGGCCTAAGCTACTATTAAATCCAGTAATTTCACATCTCTCTTATGATTCAGTGCCTTCTGAGAAAGGGACGTCCTTAAGTAAGTCTACAATACTGAATAAGCACCAACACTGGCAAACTACCAACCAAAAAAATGTAGTTTTCATGAATGCACAAATATTTTTAAAATTTCTTTCCTAACAAGCCATGTTTCAATCATGTATTTATTGAACCGCTAATAATTGTTTAGCTCTGTGCTTGGTACAAGAGGAAGAAGAAAAGAAAATACAAAATCTACTCCCTAATGCAAAAAAAAGAAGATCCACTTATTGAGTACTTTCCATGTGTCAAGTTCACTGCTAGGAGATTTCAGCACTTTGCATCTTTTTGTGGGATGTAGAGTTTATTTCAGGAGGCAAACACACTCCTTGTAACAATCAGGGGATCAATAGTAATACTTGAATTTCGTAGAACTTGTCAGCCCTTTTCTCTTGTCTTAGCTTCTCACCACCTCAGCTCCCTAGATAGATGGGTCCATTGAAGGTTCTCCACCTTTAGCGAACTCACCAACTCCTCATTTCTATTTGCAAAAGCAATCTTGCCTGAAGAAGGAAATTAATTCTAAATGACTCCACGCACCGTTCCACCTCACCATCCCTACCTCCACCCTCTTCTAGCCAGGCAGTAGGCTTGGCTTAAGTCAACTACCCTGATGTGAAGTAGGATAGAATGTGAATTTCTTGAAGTGTTTCTCTGATTCCCTTTCTTTGAGATGTGGCAGCTTGACATTCATGACATTTCAGAAAGCTGGAATTGAATGTGCCTATGAAGCTGTCACTTATGACACAGTTGCCATTTGCTAACATTGTGGATGGCTGTGGTATACATGGATTCTATACCTTGCTGGGTCACGTGTGTTACACTCCCTAACTACTTTAAGACATCATGATACTTTAGGCAATAAAATTAAAGCAACATTTCCTGCTTAGTCTCCATAGGACCATTTAAATGTTGGTGTCCTCCCAGGTTTCTGTCCTTTGTTTCTCTTCTTACACCACATTTTCTCTGATACATTCCATCTACTTCCCTGGCTCTGATTATACCATATATGCAAGAGCAGCCTTAACCTTTATCTTCAGCCTCAAGCTTTTCTTGAGTCTCAGACCCAAATCTGCAGTTCTTATTGGTTATGTCTCCATGTAGAAGGGTGTTGTAGGCAGAGTTGGTGTAGGATGGTAGGGGTTGAGCATGGTGAGGAAGGTGCATTCTCTTCTTCAAAGTATCTCAGATTAAAAAGAATTCAATGATTAGAAAGGTGGAAAGGTGAAAATTGCATAAATTCTCTAACATTTTTTTGAGGAATGAGTCACAGAGTGTAATTGTCCTGACAGTGTAAAATATTTCAACGAGATAGGAAAATTAAACAAAACAATCCAAAAACTTACCACTACCATGTTTGTGTAATCTGGAATCTCAATAATATTTATATTAAGGGAATGGTTACCTCTACTTGTATATCCTTCCTCAAAGACCAGAAACTCAACATGGTATATATAGTGTCAACATAAATAGCTTGGACATTATAAAACAATTTTCCCTTTTCTTTATCCACACATCCAGGCACCATATCCTGTACCTTCCATATTTAATGATCCCTCATACCTTTTCCACCTCACCACTCTCACTATTAGAGAACTATTGCCTTAGTTAAAGCCCTCCTCAATTTTTCCCCTGGACTATTGCAACAACTTTCCAATTGGTCTCTTGCTTACACATTTGCCCTTATTGAATCCTTCTTTTTTTTCATATTGCAGTCAGAGTAATAATTCTCATATTTAAAAATCCTGGATTGACTCTCTCCCTTTTTTCAAGCCAAACCCAAACTACACAGAATGATGTTAAATGGACATTAGAGTCTGACCCTGGTATAACTTGATAACCACAACTTCTGCCATTCGCACCTCACAATTTCTAATCACTGTCAAGTTTCTTTCAATTTCTTTAACATGACATGACTTCTTTCATCATACTGCCTTTGCCCAAACTACATCATCTAACTGGGATGCCTTGATGACCAAATGTTCCTTGTTCTTTTTGTAATGGTTTCACCAAGCCAGCTTCTACTTGCCCTTGAAAACTTATCTCAGGTATTACCTCTTCTGGGAATATCTCCCTAATCATTCCAATCTGGATTGGTTGCCCCATTCACCATTCTGCTATAGTATCATATGCTTACTTTGATAAAAATTATAAGAATAGTAAAGTTAATATTTATTGGGTGATACTAGGTCTTAGTCACTGTTCTAAGCATTTTTAAATAAGTTTTGCTTTATATCATTTCTAATACTTTAAAGTAAATGTCTGTTAACTTGCTAGCTTCCCACATGAGACCCTGAGCTCTGAAAAGAAGGGTCTGTGTCTTACTTAATTTTTTTTATTCTCAGAACCTAACTTAATGCCTTGTTCATTGAATTATTGAATGTTTTAGACGAAAAATTCCCTTATTCTCTCCACTGGAAATAATCACTCCCATGTATGAATTCCACTCTGACAGGATTTGCATTCCTTTGTCTTCACTCTGGCTATGATATTACTGAATGGCCCCTTCTTCATCATCCTTTCTGTCAGTGTCTCAAAGCAGCTTCCAAAACATTTGGGATTCAAGTTTTTAATTCTATACACACTTTCTTTTTCTGAGACTATATTAACTCAATCTGTGGCTGAAAACATCATTTGAACCCAGAGAAAATAGATGAGTTGGTTTAGATTTCTCTTATAATATGGAATTTTAGATCTCAAAGGGACCCCTGAAATTATGTCACCCAATCTCTTTTTAGTACAATGACTAGATAGAGGTCCAGAGAAGTCGAATAATTTATTCAAGATCACAGATCCAGTTCATAGCTTCTTTTAGACTGGCTCTTAAGAGCACTGAATCAAAGCAAATTTCCAATTTAACAACACGTAGCAAGATCCCTGCCTTACAACATCCTTCCCTTTCTAAGACACTTCAATATTGATTAGTTTTTTCATGAAAAGGACTCTATGGTAGAATACAGGTGATTATTTATCTCTTTGTTATACCAAGTTTAAGCTTTTGTTCTGGATGATTTCAAAGGTATTAGCTGCAGTTTACATGAGCATGTTCTATCAGTGATGCCAATAAAATGCCTCTCAGGTTCACAGTAAAAGAATGAGGTGAGTCAGTTCCCTAATGTAAATGACTGATTTCCAATGAGCTAATGGATACCTGGTACAGATATTTGAACTTAATATACATTTTAAATGAATACAAAGTATTTTAATGTTCTGACTGCAGGAATATCTGACTCTGAGCCATCGCCTGATGTACTACTTCAGCCAAGTCTATATTTATGCTTGATACATTGACATAAAAAAAATTCCAGAGGGTTATAGGGAATTTATACAAGTACAATATGAACTTTGTACTTGGTAGCATTTTGACTATCTGTAAAGATAAAAGATGTGATGCAAATTTACATCTTGATTTTCCTTACCATTCATATTCAAAAACTTTGAAGATTAAAAATAGAATAAATTATAAAATCAAAGATTCCATGTGGTAAATTCTCCACATCAGTATTATAGGTGATGATGTTTGGATCTTCATATTTCATTTCTGATGGTGAATGTTTCTTTAGCAGATGAGTTAGAATTAATCTTTTATTAAGTAAATAAAAGGCTGGGTAAAGGGGAAATATTGGGCCCTAGAGCAGTGGGCAAAAGCCTAAGGAAGGTCAATGATGTTATTCTTCAGGATTTCTACTCCAGTCACCACCTAGCCTCCCCATCTCACCTCCAGATGTGCAAATGACTAATGCTGGACTGATGTGTGAGGAAGAGAGAATCAGCTACAAGTAAATATTTGTTGGTAGAGAGGATAGGATGAAATAAAAGAAAGTAGAGAAAGACAAAGTGTTTGGTACCTAGATCATTTATGTAAAATTAATGTGGAATTAAATTAAGAGATGGCTCAAGTCTCTAAATTTAGTTCCAATTTTACTACCCAAATCAGGCCCTACCGACACCAAGTTTAGCAGGTGCCTACCTTTAACAAACTATGACTTGAGGATTTGAAGTATAGGCAAATAACAGGTTTGAAAAATAAAAAGTCTGTTATTATTCTTCTTGGCCTCACAATCATACTGGCCGGGTCCTGAGGAAGCCTGAGGAATGACTACTTCATCCACTAACCAGCTCTATCTTTACTGGAAGCCCTGGAGGAGAAGCCATCTTAAAGCCTCCTGCTTGCTTCACTTGGAAACCCCCTAGCAGCACCAGAAAATTACATGAAGCTTAATGCAGTATGAAATGAGAAGTTGGAAAAAGATATTTTTCAAAAGCTATTCTAAAGAACAGGATAATCAGTCTTACTCTGAGTAATTTAGTCCTTTTCTCATAACCACTCTTTATCTTTCCGAAAGTGAGTATACATTTGCCCTTTGGGGTTCAATAACCAATACAGATGATGATATACAAGACTTGTGTCTCCAAATGCTATTAGAAGCCACCATACATGATGGGGATCATGAAGGGTTTTTTCCCCTGAAGTTCTGAGGCAGCTTCGGTGGGGGCCAGTCTCTTGGCTACATGACTTGACATACCCTCCCTCAGCCTCCAGTGAGGTTTTTGTTGTTTCCTCTGCTTTTGACAAATTATCTTGTGTGACAAAGGCTTCTTCAAGTCAATTGAGGGAAAACTGAAAGAGAATTTTATGTAATTTCTGGATCTCTAGATCCTTATAATGGAAGATAAACAATTTATTGTTTGGTGTTTATAAATATTATAATTGGTTTAGTTTTCAGTAGTTCATCTATAAGACAAGCTTGCTCTGAAGAACCAGAAAGGCCAACTAACTGCTTACTTGGAAGAGAAATAACCACTAAGAGATAGGAATTGGGATGTTAAACTTAGTTTGCTGTGGTAAAATATCTATAAACATATAACCGTATAATTTTATGAGTCTATTCTACCACTGACGGCTCCAATTTCCTGATTAAACCTCAATTATAATGAATTTGTTGCTAAGAGAACTCACACATTTAAAAGGGAATAATCAAAATGGTTTCTTGTGCAGAGATTCCTTTGAGACCCACAATAATCTAATGGAGTGGAAATTTAAAATAATGATATTGAGCAATTTGATTTACTTATTGATTCATTCTTATCAATTCATATACTGAATTTTTTTGGCTTATTTGGTTTTAGTAACAGGTAGGAAATAAAATATTTGAGCACATCCCATACATTAACTCTCACTTTCCAATAATATATATTCCTCTTAATTTTAGAGCATATTTGATGGTTTTTCACTCCATCCTAGCTTATGGGTTACATAAGAAGATGTAGATTTGCTTCCTAGTGCTGAGTAACATCTTCTTAAAATATCCCCAAGGAATTTAGGACATTACTATAATCACTTTATGACCATGACAGGAGTCATGAGAATAGAATAAAGCAGTTAGTAATCAAGAATTGTACAGATTTACATTTAGTCACATACAGAGAAATATTTAATTTCATATTAGTTCGTATCAGATTTTCTTTCTTATAAGGCTACGTTTTCAGAATTAGTTTTGAGTGGGAAGAAAATAAGCAGAGATTAAGTTTTCAAGTTACCTAGAGTCAGCATCAAAAGTGCCCTAGATCAGGGAAGCAGATGTGTCTCAACAACTTGGGGGCCTGCCTACAACATTGGAGGTCCCAGTTCGGGTCCCAGTGCTTCCTTAAAGAAGATGAGCAGATGCCACCTCCCACCACAACAGAGCTAGGCACGACCCCCGCCGCAACCATCGAAGGCCACAAGCCAGCAGATGCTGCCGCCCACAGGGAGCAGATGTGGCTCGGTTCATTGGGCACTCGCCTCTCATGTGGGAGGTCCCAGGTTCAGTTCCCAGTGCCTGCTGGAGAAGGGGAGCAAACAGTGAGCAGACAGATGAGCAAACCATCTGGAGGAAAATAGGATAAATAAAGACAAACAAAAAGTAGTAATAAAAAAAAAAGTACCCTAGGTCACTCAGAAAAAAAACCGCTCTGGTGACTATGACAGACCAGTTCCAGTGTTGTTCACTGTGGTTCTCCAGCCTCTCCTCCATACATCCCAAGCCCTTTTTAGCCATCTTGTCCTTAAAGAGGCCCTACCTGCTTCCTTACAGCCCTGCTGTTTTCCATATGCTGCTGGAAATGTCCTGCTCTAACCTTGACTCCTTCATCCTTGCTCAGCATTCAAGACTCAAAGCAAAATATAAATGTTTGACAAATAAATGAATTAAAAGAAAGGAACTCAGGGTTTCTTCCTTTTTTCCTCAAAAGATTACAATTAATTTTTTTTTCTTTTCTTTCTATATTGTCACAGAATACTTTGCGAGGAGAACTGAAGGTCCAAAAACCTGTGGCTACATCATGTTAACCTATTCCCCTGATTCAACTGGTAAGTAGAGAACTAAATATGTATTTTCTGCTTAAAATGAGGTCTATATACAATTGGTTTTCATGCATTCATTTTATGTTTCCATTATATGCAATTACCTGTGGTAGGCAGGGAGAAAAATAAGTCCTAATCTTATTAGAATAGACTAAGTCTTACATAGTCCACAACAAGTTTACCGTTTAGAAGAGAAGGCAGAAATATGACCTTTAATAATATGAAATATTGCAAAAAGGGACTAATGCTGGTGGGAATAGGTTTTTATAAGAATTTGCAATGGTCCAGAGGAAATTACTTCTAGATGGTCATGCTATGCAGTATATGAAAGGGAGAGATTTTATGGATGTAGAGTGTCCAGGAATTGGTGATTGACTGGATGAATTAAGAACACAACTAAGACTGCTGAACTGGGTGTAAGTGCCATTTACTAAAATAGATAATGTAAGAGGTGCAACAAAAGCACATCAGAAATATAGCAGTCATGCAGCCCAAATTTGCCCCATTAATCCCAACAGAATTTGCCTTGTTGCCTCATAAGTACCCTTGAAGTTGTCAGGATATATGCCTTGCTTTATGGATTGGAAGTGCATTTATCATAATATATCATATAGTATGTGTAGTATTTTGGTATCTACTGTCTCATAATTAAGTGTTGGTAAAATGATATTGTTTGGTCTGATCACATTAAGAGAAGGACAACAATGAAGGTACTCGCATGAACTTTCTTAGAGGGCAAATTCTTTCAGTACAATAGAGGTTCTAGGAATAATAATAATTTAAAAATCCGTGCCATTACCCTGAAGATTCTAAACTCTCCACAAGACACTGTCTTTGTGGACAAATTTTCTACAAAGCAAATTTGAGCTCAGCTTGCCTAAGCTTTCAGTAAAGACATTAGCTTAGTTAGCATATTAATTAAGACAAGTTCAAATTCCCTCTTTCCTTCATTGCTCTTTAATAATTACATGATCAACATTTGTCCAGCACAATTCTATTACACGGAATTTGTCTGTGGTTGTTGGCACTCATAGTTCTGCCCAAAAATTACTGATGTATGCTAAGGATTCCTTTATTTATTTTCTGGACTATGCAATTGAATTTTGAATGTACATTATATGATTAAGGATTTAGAATACTGCAAGGTCTTTCAGAATCTCTTAATGGGCATGTTAGTATTGCTGTTATTCATGCTGATGATTTAAGTCTATATTCCTTGCCCCCTGAATCCCTTTGTCATTCCTTCTGAATGGAGATACTTTCCTTTACTGTCACTGATATTTATTTGAACAGCTCATCTGAGTTCTGTGCTCTGAGTTCTGAATTACTCTCAAGGAAGGGAATACCTAGAATATTTTTAAAGTCTCTGGAGTCCCTCCAAAGTCTTTTGGTTTGATGTGGGAATAACCACATCAATAGACAGGCATTTAAGCAGACAGACAGATGCATGCTCTTGGCTTTATTTAGAAAGATAAGAAATTCTTTAACACTTAATATAGCCTTATTTACTGTGACTAAGAGACATTTTTACCCATCCAGAACTATGGAAATAATATTTATAGAATCAGTGGAGTTATTTATATCAGCTTTTCATTTATGTATCTATGTATATATGTGTGATATATTTTAATTTCCCCACAAACAAACCCATACATACACACATACCTGCTTTTTCCCAATTGGACTCTGTGCTGCACATCTTTCTAAAACTAATTGAAAATGCAATCTGAAAAAGAATAACTTCAAGATATTCTTCTTTTCTGTTGCAAAGGATTGTGGGAAAAGAGCTAAGAATTTTTTCATCTTTCATTGAAAAATGCTTAACCATTTGAACAGCTTAAATAGAAATGAAAGCAAAGCAATGTGATAAACACTGATGATGATTCGGGCACTGAGGGTCACTTAGGGGATACACAGACCAGTAATAGTCTTCCTAAGCATTTCATTCATTCTTCTTTTTTTGTTGTTTTCCTAAGAAAAGCTATAGTTTTTTTTTCCAGAAAAAGTATAAATTAAACATGTTTATCTCTGGTCTTAGTTTTAACTCATTTATTCCTTTTTAAAACAAAGTGGCAAAAGAAAAAATTGGAATAGTTTCAAATGTTTGTATTTTAAACATAGACCAATTCTGTATTTAAATAATTATAAACACATTTGAAAAACATCCAGAGAGTTGAATGCTTGCAAAGGCAAAGGCTTTGAGACTAGTACACCATATATCCCAGGCTCCGTCCACCTGCACCTGGGGCTCTGAATTCAATACCAGGACACAGGGCTCAGTCCCTGAAACCCTGGTTTATATCTGCTAGCTTTTGTCCCCAGCAGACTAAATTTTATTCCTCACACTTTCAGGGACGACTGAACTGTTTGCTCTCTCAAACAGTTAGTTGTACCAAGTGCTTCAGTATCTCACCCTGACTTAGGGATTCCATCAACACTCCTCACTAGGAACTTCTTGATGCTGTGGCTGGCCTGCTGATTGGAGACCCTCTCCATCTTCCCCGTGCCAATACTTCTCTCAAATAAACTTGACTCCGATATCACCCTGGTACCGCTTTGGGCATTGTGCCTTGGATAGATTCTATTGTCCCTTCTCGAAACTACCATTGCCAAAAGGGGTGGGGGAAGGGCAACCCTTTCTTAATGACTCCTAATATGAGCACTCCTTGTGTCCAAGTTTCAGTGGTTATAAGACTTAGGCAAAGGTTAGAAAACAAAATAAATGATTATAAACTGGAGATATGGCTTCCAGCTTGAAGGCTGAGACATTATCATGGCATGACCAATAGTCACCCAAGAGTACTCCTGATAACCCTTCTCAAGGGCATCATTTGTGAGACTTTACCTCATCCTCTCACCAGACCAGGCTGCACATACCCTTTATGCTTACTTTATTTATAAACACTTCAGTTACACTAAAAAAAAAAAATACTGGCTAAATTTCATTTCTCAAATGGTTATCTCAGTGAGGAAACACTTATTAAAAAGTTTCAACACACAACAAATGGGGAATTTGTGCAATTGATTACAGAATATGAATAACATTTTATATATGTATATGTATGCATTTGTGTGTGCTTATGTGTGTATATATAATGTTTTCAATAAGTCAGACAACTGATATAAGGAATGAGTTTACAAATGAAAGTGCCTTGAAAATTCAAAGTATTATATTAGTCAAAAGTAATTATATCATATTTGGCAAAATAAATAAAATTAAAACAATTTTGAGCAAAAGATACTTGTTTTTGAGTCAGGGTAGATGAAATAGGTTGTAAAAAACAACAACAGCAAAAATGGGACTTTCTTAAAGGGCTTTAATTAACTGGTCAATATGAAACACATAATAAAGGTCTTAAATCAACCTGCTGGCATCATTTTGATTGACTGGTGAAATAAAAGGGTCTGGTATCCACCTTCCCCATGGCCAGTAACTATTTTAGCAATGTATTTTCTTCTGCTGGTGTTGGGTTTAAACTCTTTAAACTCTCTTCATGATACTCTTTTGCAAAGAGACCTAAATGAACTCCATGTTGATGATTCAGACTCATGCTCCCTATCCTGGCATTCAGGTCATGCCAGTTGATCCTTGATCTTTCCAGTTTTATCCTGATTACAACACTGGCAACAATACAGTTCCCACTGCACTGACGCCAACAGGTACCTCACTCATCTTTGCTCTGAGCCTCTGTACATACTGCACCTTTCCCTGGGATGTATTTCCTTTTTCTTCAATTAGACCGAACTCCTCACTACCTTAAGGCCCAGTTAAAAACCCCAACCCCTGCAGGAAAACAAGCCAGTGAACTATTACATTATTACAATAAAATCACATTAAAATTCTTAATCCCTGTAATATATTCTTCCCCTCATCTAGAAACAATTCAGAGTTTCTTAACCTGGGAAAGCACTCCTACACCATGTTACTATTTTCAAAGAACATGAGATATTGATTGAATTCACTCATACAAAACTATTAACCACCTTGCTAGCAAAAACATAAGTACATTCCAAATACACGGTATAAAATAGTAACCAAAGGCATTTGTGTTCAAGAAAAAGATAAAAGATTGCGTTTAAATCAACACAATCAGCCACTATTCCTAGTATTTTCCATTAATTTTTCCTTCATTTTGGTGTCATCTCATACTCTCAGAAAAATGGTAGCAGTCACCAGGGTTTAAGATAAATTAATTGGAGAAAAAGCTTAAAACCAAGAAAATTTTCCTCAAGGAGGCAGTGGGGTATAGCTTTGGAGGGTTTGGCTCCTTGGTGTGTCCTTGGGGAAGTTATTTCACTTTCAAGAGCCTCAGTTTATCGATGGGGTAATGATATTGGGCTTGGAGAAGGATTAGATGACATTATACATGCAAAGCTCTTATCATATCCTACAGGCTTGTTGACTGTAGCCGAAGGCTTTCTGTAGAAGCCCCAAGCTCTCCATTCACCATTCTTGACTTCTACATCCAAGGAAGTGGAGAGGTGCTGATGGATGATTTCACTATAGCTAGAGGACAAAAGAGCCCTGAATGTGGTCTCTTGGTTTTCTTCTTTCCTTCTTTGGGGTCACAATGTTAACAGATTCCTACCTAGTCTGCTCTCTCCAGAATCCTGGGAAAGTTAAGCCCAGTCCAGAGCCTGCTCAGGCCTATGTCTCCCTCAGCTTCATTTTGTCTCTTTCTTTGTCCCTTTTCTCTATCTCTATCATTCTCTCTGACCTAGGTCTTGTTTTTCCTTCTGTTAGTCTCTTTCTCCCTCTGTGTCTGTTTATTTTTTGGGGGGGAGGAAGGGGTGTACTGAGGATAGAACTGGGACCTTGTACATGCTAGGCAGGCACCCAACCACCAAGCTACACTGGATCTGCTATGCCTGTCTCTTTATGCCTCTTGCCTCTGTGGTCTCTCCATTAATCTCATCCTTTCTATTTTTCAGCCTCTGATGTTCTATCTATGTTTCTCTGTCTATTTCTTTCTTCTCTCTAGTTATGTCTCTGTCTCCTGTTTTTATATCTCTGTTTCTCTCTTTTTCTTTTAAACGGTCTCTCATACTATTTCTGGCATTCCCTTCTGCTGTGCTCTAGTGTACATGTGGCCTTTTTTCCCCCTTTCTCTCACTACAGTAATGTCTAAGCCTTTGGTTTAGCCTTAGAAAAAGTAAGCAAGACAGACTTCTGTCCTGTTTTGATTCAAGGACTGTCATGTGGCCCTGACATAAGAAAGAAATTCATCATAGGGTACAGATGAACTCTGTAAAGCTTCATGCTTTTTGATTGGTTTATTTTTGTTGGATGTGTAGGAAGTGCAACATCTCAGCTCATACTCGGGTTTTAGTTTTTTCTCATGTACGTAGTTTTATACCTTCCAGGGACCTCAAGAAGAGAGGGTGCTATGACAAGGCACAACAGATGCATCTTTGGCAAACTAACAACAATGATGGCTTATATTTATGAAACAAATACCATGTGTCAGGCACTATTATAAGTGCTTTGCTTGCATCAACTCATTTAATCCTCATAACTACCGGATGAGTTAATGCTACTATTATTGTCAGGCTGAGGCCTAGTCTCTCACAATCTTACCTAGATCACACACCAGGAAGATGTACCCTGCCAGTATACTCAGGAAATCTGGGTTCTTAACTACCATGTCCCATGTATCTTCAATAGTCTTATTATTGGTATCCACTGGGTTTTTTAAAAGTAAAAATGAGCTAATATTACTGTTAATTGATTGTAACAGTGGAGCATTTTTATTTACTATATAGAATACCTGTGTAGTAGCACAAACATAAATTTAAAAATATGATGTCTCTTACTAAAAGACCTATAATTTTTATCCTTCATGATTCCTACTAGATTAGATGTTTCCTCCTTGTAGAATAAGTAACATAAGGAACAAGAATGGATGGGTACATCCGCAATTCTGGGATGGTTTAGAATGTAAAAGATAACATAACAAGTAATTCAGGCAACAGAGATATTAATGCAAAGAGCTTTCTGTTTTGTTCCTAATTAGAGCACTTTATCTAAGAACAGTATATTTTTAAGAACACCATTATTTGTAAAAAAATGTTTTCCCACCACGGGGAAAAATATATTAGTAGATAAAATATGTTAAGAGTAGGAAAAATAATTTATGATAATAAATGTTGTATTATTATTAAGACTTACATTTCACTAAGAAATCGTTTTCTTTTATTCACATGAAGGCAATAAAAACCCTACTTCTTGGTTCATAGTTTAGTCTGCATGAAAAGCCTTAGTAGGAAAAACAGTAAAACTATAGCTGGATTAGTCATAAATAATAATCACTTCTATTTTCATATTGCTTTGAAAATGCCCCTAGAATTTTGCTAACTTTTAAAATCATGTACTAGTTTTTAAATGTAAAGCATCCATTTACAACTCAGAGGTTACAAATGTAAACACTGCGGTCAGCAAATGTAAGAGCTAAGAGTTAAGGTTTTCAATATAACCCGAGTAAGTGTGCTCTCTCTACATATATATATTTATTTATTTTTTATTTATTTTTTAAGAGATATTTATTTTTTATATTTATTTTTTAAGAGATCAACTGCTACTGAAAATATTATATCTTTCTAAATATTTAGCATGGAAAAATGTAAACATTTTGGGTTTGTTGTCTTCCATGGGTTGATATTTTGAACTACAACACAACATTGCTGCAATCTGATCTTGATTTCTGCCTAAAATCATAAACTACATGAAAATGCAGATCTAGAAGGCAAATAGATATTATATCTGCTCACCTTGCTTACTTCATTCCCTGAGTTTAAGAATGGATGGAGGCATGAAGGATGGGTAATAAAGAAACTAATATTTATTGATTGTCTACCATATTCTAGCACTATGTGAAGTGCTTTGCCAAAGTTAGCTAATCAATTGTTGTAAGAATTATAGGAAGCAGACATAATTTTATCTGTTTTTCAAATGAGAAAATGAAAGCTCAGAAAGATTAAGTGACTTGGTCAAGGTAAGACTACTAATGGGATTCAAATCTTTTTCTTATTCACAGGGAAGGAAGCTTGAATAACCTCCCACGTATCTCTACCTATTGTCCATCATTTCCTCAAATCAGGATCTCAATCTTAAAAGTATGCAAGTTAGGAGACAGGTTGTAGAAAAAGTTCAAACAAAATTTTAGAGCAAAGTTAAAAGTTCTCCAACATATTTCTCCTAATTGACATCCAACATTTTAATTTAGGAACATATGGAGAAGGGTATGTGAGTCCAGTTGAGGAGAAAGCTGTGGGGCAAGACCATCTGCTCTATGCACCAATTCAGTCACCTTCTGAAAAAAATGAGCACAGTGCAGTTTATCAAACAAGTTCTTGTTGTACTAGGGGAAAAAGTTTTTCTTACATAAAAGAAATTCTCTTTGTAATGACAATGAAAACATATTTTTATATGACATTATATTGTATGCCCTGATATCATTACAAAACTTGTTGTATAAAACCCTCTCTATGTATAAGAGAAAAATCACCCAACTTTTCAAATAGGTAGAACTCCTCAGAATCCTGTAAACTCACTTAAAGCCACCAAGATTTAGAATCAAGTTCTTTTAGATCCAAGAGCTGTTCCCCTCCCATTCTGAATCATTTTGAGATGGGAAAACGTAAACCAGGGAGATTAGTTGTTTAAGTGTCAGAGCTAGGACTAGAACCTAGATCTGCTCATTCTACCTGTTTAGATTTTATTGCTAGTTTTTGATCACTGCAAGTATACCTTGGAAGATACCTTCAGAGTTCCAGCTTGTTTGCAATAGAAAAGTTTTGCTACTTGACTCCAACCTGGGATAGAATGGAAGAGCTCATTATTTAAAAGAAGCATGTTTTAGAAAGTGAAGAATTTTCCATCCTATGAATAATCACTCCCATTTTAAATCTGAGGATATTATGGTTGTATTAATCCATTTGTTTAGTATAAGGATATGCATGAGTGTGTTCATGAATTAGACAGATAAACAGAGAGATAAAGAGACAGAAGAGAGAGACAGAGACAAAGTGTTGGTAGACACAAACTTGAAATACTTTCTCCACAGTTCTCCTGGTTTACCACATGTCTCTGGTTTACCTAGTTTTCCTCTTACTGTACTGGCCACTCCTTGTTAATTACCTTTCATGGATCCTCTTCCTTTCTCAGTCCTCTAAACATAGGAATGTGGCTGGAATAAGTCCTACGTCTCTTTTCTTCTTTTTCTATCTTATACCTCTTAGGTTACCTAATCCAGTCTCAATGTCACCTATAGGCTCTTGACCTTAATCTTATAACTTCAAACTCTGAACTTTCTATTGTTATCTAATAGATATTTTAAATTTAGCATACATCCTACCCAATTCTTGATCTCCTACCTTCTATCTCCTATCTCTGTGTTCTCTGTTTCAGTATATAGCACTGATATTCACTCACTTGTTCAGACCAGAAACATTGGAGTCATCTTCAACTCATCTTTTGTTTCCATTCGACATCCAGTCATTTAGGAAATCCTATCTAATCTGTTTGCAAAGTACATCTAATGTCTAACCTCTTCTTACCACTTTCATCACAACCACCCAAGTCCAAGCCACTGTCATCTCTTTTCTGGAAGACTGCCAAGAGCCCCTGAAATGGTCTCCCTGCTTCCATCCTTGCATCAACATTTTATCCTCTACTCAGCAGTAAATAATGCAGGAAAAAATACATAAGTTACAGAATTTCAGTCTACTGACAAAAATCCTTTAATGGGTTTCTATCACATTTGAAATAAATTCCAAAGTCCTTATCGTGATGCAGAGTGCTGCTTCCTTACTTCATGCAGGTCTCTGTTCAAATGTTACCTTGACTTCAGAAAGGACTTTTATAAGTGTATATAAAATATATAATATATTCATATATATTTGTATATGGAAGGTACTCTTCCTTGCTTGACTACCACTTACCATGCTTTCTTTCTCTCTAACTCTTAATATTACCATATGTATGTATGTATGCATATGCACTTATAGATATTTATGTTATATTACATATACATTTAACTTCTTTACTTTCCCACTAGAATGTGAGGTTCTTGAGGCCAGGGACTTATTTTTTTAAATTCAGTTCTACATACTAAACACCAACCTTGACTACATACTTATCAAATATACAAATTGATAATTTTCTCTTTTATATCTTACAATATTCTTGTATATCTTATAGTTTTCATGGAGCTTGGGATTCAGATAAAAACTTGGCATGTTAATATAAACACATGTAATCAATGAGTTGCATTTTATTTGCATTAAGCTATTAAAAAAATTGCCCAGGACTATCTTTCTTGAATTAACCATACAATCCGTATTTTCCACTTTTACTCTTAGGCTATACCAACACAAATACAAATATTGGGCTTTTATTTAACATAGACATACATAGACATATTTATATACAATCCCAAACCAATTAGCATGGAAAAACAAAGCTTTATTTCATCCATAATGACTTCAGAATAATTAACTGGAGATGAAGGGAACTCTACACTCAAAAAAAACAGAAGAAAAAGAATTGAACAAGCTGCAGGTAAACAGTCAAGCAATTTGAAGGCAGAGAACATTTTCACAGAAAGGAGAAATATACTTTCCTTCATTTGGTTCTTAAAAATGTGGAAAAATTGAATTTTCATAGAAGATTTACTTCTATGTAGAAGGGATCATATGGTTAAAAAATATAAAGGCTTCATGAAAGAAAGAAAAGTTATTAAAAGAACTTAAGAAAAAAAATAAATTTTACCCACCTTTGTTATGGCATAACTCAAAGTCCCAAGATGCGTATCAGCAGTAAGGTATAAGCAAAGAGGAGTCAACTGAGCTTTCACTGGCTTCCATTCCAAAGCAACATTTAGTATATGTTTGGGTTTACCTACTGTACCACAATATTTGCAGTCTCAAAAAAACATGGCTGCATCTTGTTCATCCGCTCCAATGACTTTAGAATATACAACAAGTGATTTTTTAGGATAGATACTTTTTCTGATTAAACACATGTTTTGGTTATCCTAGGGGATGTGCAGGATTCTATAGGTGTTCATGGTAGACTAAGCCAGTCTCCTGTGGTGCACCTATATGAATTTATGAGCAAGATGTGGGAGTTTCAGAAAGTCCGGCCAGAGGAAGGGCCATTGAAACTCTAAAATGAAAAATGTCTAGGAAAGAGAAGTGAGTTTTTAAAAAATGAATATGCTATTAGTGTGCAAAAAAGTCATCAGCCTATCTTCTTTCTGTTTTCCTGGGGATTTGGTTAACTGTTCTGTATCATGGTTTCTTTTTCAGCTGTAAGATATGGGTAAGAACAATAGACTCACAGGACTAGATTAAAGTTTAATGAAAGGAAAGTAAACAATATAAGTAAACAACATAAATGATCTATGTAAAATGCACAATTTATGGTAAAGAACTATACCAAAGTCGGTTTTTACTATGCATGTATCTCCTTCTGAGATTTGTCTTCTTTAGTCTTGTGCAAAGCTTATGTTCACTCTGGGTTTTTGTACTTCTAAAAGGATTTTTGAAAAATTAGGCAGCATATAAGGAAGGAGCAAAAATTGATGGAGAAGATCCTTGATAAAGACTAAAAGTATTTTCATTATTTTGTCTAGAAAAGAGATGGTTGAAGAAGGATATAATGACTCTCTTCAAAAATATGGAGGGCTATTATTAGTAAAATGTAGGCCAGCTGTTCTTTAGCTCCACTGAGGTCAGAATAAGAAAAAACGTTGGCTGAGTTGTTTAAACATTTGAAATAAAGCCTTGAAAGTAAAGGCTACTTAGGATTCCTAGAGACAGGAGATAGGCTTTCCTCTTAACAGGAAGTCTTGAGATACCATCTGCTGAGCCAATTAGATGCAGTCCTACTTAGAGGTACCCTCTCAAGATCTTACACTCAGTTATTCTGCAGGGAGGTCCCTCATTTGGGAGACAGTCACCAGTGTAAATGTTCAGCTCTCTGGGACACAGAAGTGCCTTTCCCTGGCTCCCTCTACTCCATGTAAACTTTTCCTCAGCCTTTCACAGAAAGGCGCTGCTGCTTCTGAAAGCCTAGCTCTGCTGTTTATGGTCTTCCATAAGCTTATTTCCAAAACACCAAAGGACAAGAAGCCTTTAACATTCTTCACCACATTTTGAAACATTAGAATATAAAATTTAAAACATGCCTTTTAATTAAAAAAATAATCTTCGTATACATCTAATTCCTGTAACATATAAAAGTGTTAACTCATTAAATCATCTCAAATGTAACTGTCCTTTGCTGAAGAAAAAAAGAAACTCATGCCTTAGACCTACATATAGCATTCATTTGCATATCTATGCTTATATACACACACCTTATTTTACATTAAATCTGTCTCTATACTATTTATATTTATACCCGTTTGCTGTGCCCAAATATATCTGGCCATTTTTGAATTCCGCCAAGTATTCTTTGCAAAGTACTCTTAAGTTATACTTGGTAAGACCTAGCAACAAAGCAGAATTATGGTGGAAATCCTATACAAATATTCAATCTTTCCAACAGTAATAAATGACAATGTCAGAAACATAAGGTGCTGACCTCCCAGCATGAGCAGAGAGTGGGGGGTGAGTGATGGGAATAAAGCTCTTGATTAGAAATGTTTTTCTTGAAGAATAAAGCATTTATGCAGGAAAACAGCTATGAATAAAGTCTATCACCTCCTGATGTTTATCCGTATAAAGCACAAGATGATTTCTCTTCAAGGGGAGAAAAAAAGAAAATTAAAACCCCATAATTTGGACTGATACTCAAACTTATAAATGTTTAATGCATCTGATTACTACAATTTTATAGTGTCTTTTGTTCTCTAAACAAATGAACAAATAATCTTTTTTTAAACAAAGAAGCAGCAAATGAACAATCCTCAAAGTGAGAAGGCATTTTGTAACTTCTGAATATAGAAGTGACTAGGGGGATATGTGCAAATTTCTCTGAGCAATAACAGCACAGTGCTTGAGTTGGATTGTATTTTTAAAAGTGAGGATCAAGATTTGGAGCTATGTAATGCTTCACAATAGGGGAGCAGCTCTCAAGTTTCTAAACTCTACCGACCATGACAGAATCAGCACATTTCTTTCATTCTGTCCCTGTCTCCCTCTCCTCTTAAAAATCCTGATAAAATATACTTTGCAATAAGAAGAATAAATTTTCACAGAAACTGAATTCACCATGATCTACCCCAGTGGTCTTAACCGTTGACACGTTTGCTTTAAAAAAAAAAATGCCCAAGTCCCACTCAAAACAAATATTTTGATGGGGCCCAAGCATTAGTAGTTCTTTAACTCCTGAGGTAATTCTAATGCCACCTTAGGTTTGGGAACTACTGATTAGCCCATTGGTACCCACTTGGATGTCCCTATATTATCAATGGCAGGAACTTAGTCATACAGGTAAACAGTTTAAGCCCTGGTCACCTATTCATTCTTGGTTCTGTCAGGTCTTTTTCTTCCTCACTAATCTCCTTGCATTCCTTAGTCAAATCCTTTCAGTGACACCAATGAACTATAATAATTGTCTCTAATCTTGACTCTCCTGTCTGGGTCTTTCCACAGATAGGGGCCTTCCTGAAACATAGCTTTCATGATTTATTCTCTAAGTATTTCCCAGGACTCTTCAGTGGCTCTCTATTCCTCCAGGAAAACATTCAACATTTTAAATGGGGCATACCAAGCCCTTTGTAATCTGATCCAGATTTCCTCTCAAAGTGAGAGTGCGTTATTCCACAGCGTGGATCCTCAATTCCTTCTAGCCTTGTCTATCTTCAGTATTTTCTGAATACCTTGCTCAATTCCACCTTCTTGAATTTCTCTGTTACCTTCTTGAAATGTCTACTCAGCTTTGCTCAGCCACAATCAAACCTTATCCTAAGCCCTAGCTCAAATGTTCCTTCCTGAAGTAGATTTCAATCTCACAACCAACCCCTCATCTCTTCACTGTCTTCAGCACTTATTTTTGGCACTGTTCAATCTGCATTTATCACATTCTTCCCTGTATCTTTACTTAGTTTGCTCTCAGGCCTATTGTAAACTCTTCAAAAATAAGACATTGACTCATCTATAGCTCTAAGCACCTGGCACAGGGTCTCACACATAGTAGGTTCTCAATACTCATTTGTTAAAGTAATTTAAAATGATTAAATGGCATAGAGCTTACATGATCTCATATCTTAGTGGCTTAATGCTGAGTATGCAAGTGCTGGGAAGTGCTTGTCAGAATTCCAGTGCCAGAATGATATTTATGGGGACATATGGAGGACAAAGCAGAAAGGAATGCTATAGCCAAGATGAAAAAAAGATCATTCTCAGAAAAACAAGACCATTTTTAACCTTAGAGTGCATTTAGTTCTCTACAAGATCACACATACACACAAAAAAGTGAGGAAAAGTAAAAGTTCAGTATGGAAGAACCATCATTTTTATATTCCTTAAAATATAATGCTAATCAAGGCTCCTTGAATGATGCAATAATCTTTGTTTTAATTCAAGTACCTTAAGTGACTTCTCAAGATCCCTTCATCCTGTAGGTATTAAATGCATTCTTTTGAATATGAGAGGGATGCCAGAATTGGCTATCATAACAGAAGAAAGTTACTTATTAAGTGACCCGTAAACCAGTATGCTTCACTGTGCCCTACTCTTCACTTCTGTCTCTGACAACATAAGAAAACACGGAGTCACAATTGCTTCCTTCATGTATCATCTACCTTCCTCCCAGAATTAATCTGGATTTTTATATAACAATCTGCTTGATCTTTGATTTTTAAGCTATTTTTTAAATGAAAGAGCATGAGAAATTTTGAGTAGATGATAGTAATGGACCTTTGCTGCCTCATATCTGGCCATTCTGAGTCACCAAAGTGATTTAGAAATTAATACTAGCTCCAGGGGTGGACTCAGGAAACCACTCTTGATAGCTTCACTCTCCTTGTCAGTGACTGACACAGGATCCAGGACCTAAGCCAATCAGTGCATGGTATCCCTCAGTGACAGGGATTCTTTCAGAAACAAGCGTGTGAGTGAATTTGAGGCAATAAGAAGCAAAGGGAAGTGAGCTGAGTTATTCTTGGAAAAAAAGTTTTCTTATTTTTCAGCCAGATTCACAGAATAAAAAAAAAATCTCACTCTTTCCCACTGGACATGACTAAGGAAGCATTAAATGTTAATGCTTAATTGTTACTGTCAACCCCACAATTACAAGGGGAATAGGATTCCCTTGTAATTGCTGTCTGGAAAGTGAGATGGAAAGAATCCAGACCAACTACTGCGTCGGGTTACCCAGAGCCACTCTTCCGTCTGGTCTTCCTACAATGTAAACCTGTGGCTCTGGATTTTAGTTAGTTTGGGATGAGTTTCCTGTTACTTGCCATCCTAGGTATCTTAAGTGATATTGTGATTATGGCAACTGAGACAGAACCTAAGAGGAAAAGTCATATCTGACTCCAGATATCAAACTAGCTCTCTAAACCAAGACATATTTGCTTTAAAATCACCCGGTTTTGATAACGGTTATTTGTACAACACTGGCTTTGGCTCAGGAATACCTTTGTTCATTAATTTATCTAATATTCATTGAATATCCATCATGTGAAAGACAGTGAAAGATACCAAAATAGGAACATTGAAAAAGTACTTAAAGGTGTTATGAGTATTAGGAAGGAGAGCAGGATGCTGTGTGAGGAAACTAGGGGAAGGGCCTAAAAGAGTCGCTGAGAAATCCACTTCTACTTCAAGACTTCATCTATGAGAAGAGAGCCAGGAGAAGAATGAGGCAGGGGTGAAGGATAGGGGGGTACAACATATTTGAAGTCCTGGAAACAAGAAAGATTATGGTATTTTATTGAGGATCTGAAGAACTTAATTACAGAACAACAGGAGGAGAGTTGCACTAAGAAATGGAAGTCCTTGAAAGTCATTGTCATGTATTGAATTGTATCCCCCAAAATATGTGTCCTAATACCCAATGCCTCTGAATGCAACCTTATTTGGAAATATGGGCTTTGCAGAAGTATTCAAGCTAAGTAGAGGTCAGAGGGAGTAGGGCAGGCTCTTAAACCAAATGATTGGTGCCCTCATAAAAAGAGAAGAGATTCAGACACCTGGGGGAGAAACCATGAGAAGACTGAGGCAGAGGGTGGAGTGACGTGTCTACAAGCCAAGGATTGGCAAATGCTAGAAGAGGCACAGAAGAATCCTCCCCTACAGTATTCTGAGGCTCCAGGACTGTGAGACAACACATCTCTGTTGTTTTAAGCCATCTAATTTGTGGTTGTTTGTTTCTTCAGCCTTAGAAAAATAAGATACACATGATAGGCACTTCGGACTTGGTCCAAAATTCTGATGCACTTGAAGTACAAATATATATGTAAATGTCAAGATGAAGACTATTCTACCCATTTGCTTGTTGTAGTTGTTGTTTAAAAGGAAATTTGCATTTATATGTTGAAGCTGGGATTTAATATTAATAAAAGGAATCTTATGAATGTATCCTCACAAAGGCAACTATATTTCCTTTCAAATCCTCCACTAAGTCAGGTGGATAAAGTTTCATGATCTTGAAAACTTTTGAATGCTTTAGGATATTCAAAACAAATATTTGCCCTCAGAACATGTAGCTGGAGTAGCCAAAGCCTTTCAGTTTTATAAAGTTAACCAAATTCGGATGTGGAGATAAAAATTACAACAGTATTTATTGAGTGCCTCATCTATCAGGTGATGAATTAGCACCATCACCCTCCCCTGGGCTTGTTATGTGTGTGTTTATTTAGCCACTGTGTAGCAGCTGGATTTATGATACTTTGCAATATATTATAGGGTAAGAGAGATCCCTTCTGGAATTAGATCCAATTTAATTCAAATCCCCCTTGAAACTTACTAGCTATGTCACCTGGGGAAGGTTTCATAACTTCTCTAAGCCTCAATTTCCTTCTTTGTTAAGCAAAGATAATATTAGTCCCATTCATGAGTTTATTCTGAGGCTCAAGTTAGGTAATACTTGTTGAACACTGCACCTAGAACATAGCAAGCACTCAAGAGATATTACTAATCATTATGATTAACCCCTAATACCTGTAGACATACTGATCCATGTGGAATATAAGTGCAATGGAAAGATCACAGCCTAGTCTACCTTGGAGCCTCTGGTTTATCCTGAAAGATAAGTGCAGCCAACCACCACAACGCATACAGGAGGCAGGCAGCAGGATCAGGGAAAGCAATCCAGGAAAATTATGACATGGATACCTAGAAATCTGAAGACCAGGATTCAAAACACAATTGGAAGCTAGATGAAGCTGCTGGGTATTTAAATAAGAGCAGACAGTCAGGTATTGAAGTATCTGAGAATGTATTCCAGCTGGCTGAGCTACTCAAAAATCAGGCAGCCATGAGGCAATGGGAGAATTAAAGGCTCAACAGGAACTCTGGCTGAAGTCACAAGACCTGCATTCTGGTTTAATACTGTCACTCAGTAACTATGGATTCTGAGTAAATTACATATGTTTTTTATGCTTTAGTTTCCTCATTAATAAAATTGGGAAATCTCTATCTGGTGTGTCTACCACATATCATTATTGGGGTGATTAAATGAGGTAATGGATAAGAAAGTACTAAGAAAATTCTAAAGCACTATATCAAGTGACTAATAAGTTTAGTCAGCAATATTTATTGAATCTCTGCCATTTCCAGGGATTGCAGTACCAAGAAGAAATAAATATTCTAAAGCACTCATTGTCCGGTAGGGAGGCATATGGCAACAATCAATTATATTACAATGACATGCAGGCATTCACAAAGACACTCAACCTGGAGGGAGTATCTAAATAGGCCCACGGAAAACTTCACAGAAGAGATAAAACATGAGCTGATAAAAGAGTGGGAGCTTTTTAGGTGGGCAAGGGAGGGAAGGATGTTCCAGAAAAAGAAGAGAATGCACCCAAAGTACAATGGTATCTGTTTGGATTGAATTAGAAACAAAAGTTGCAATTAAATCAAACCAAAGGCACTTGAGGTCCTACATTCTCTTTCAGTGTCATCATGGTGATTTCAGCTGTAAAACCTGCTGGGAAAATGGCTGGCCTTGATTCTGGAATATTCCTCACATTTGGCCTGCTTCTGTAAGTCTTTCAACTAGGTCAGAGCTAATCTTGCACTTGCAAATAATCTTTGCCTCTATCAGCCAACAGTGAGCACACGCTCTGCTCTGACTTCCACCAAGCCCAAGACCTACATTCATTAACTCAGCCCCTCTGCATCAAGGTTGAGGACTTTAAACTGAACATCCACTGTGGCCCATTGCATCGTTTCTGCTCCATAGCAGAACAGAGGGTGTCAGTTTCCACTGTCTGCTAGGCCACTCAACCCTCCTAAACAGGCATCTTCAGACAAAAAACGCCCAACTGTTACTATAATTTTGTTGATGTAAGACATCTGCATATGACTTCATGACATCTGGCACTGTTTGAAACATACAGAATCCAGGGCTGCAGTTTCAATTTCTCTAAGTACACCATGTGACAGTTTAAGAAACATTCACTCACGGTTCCAAACAAGGTGAAATAAGTAAAAGAATGTATTCTGCTGAAATAACTACATATGAATATATATGAAATGTGTTCTATGTGGAAAAGTCTGGTCAGTGCACTGTCGTTTTATGCAATTTTAGATCTAGTCTCCACTTTACATAAGATGGGATCTTGTAAAGTACCTTTCACTTGGAAGAGCGTAAAAAAGAGACAATTTCCATTTCTCGTTCATTTAACAAACTCTTACCCAGTACTTGTTACGTGCTATGCTTTCTGTTTGACAGTGGGAATAAAGAGATGAAAGACTCTCAAGAGAAGCAAGATGTAAGTGAACAAACAATGATTTGGTGAGAACAAGCCACACATGTACATAGGAAGCTTTCCTTTGGAGAACCAACTCTCCACACACCATGGGGGTGATTTGACCCTCAACAGCCCTCACAATCCAGGAAGTCACATGATTCGGGGAAGCTAATACACGTAACTTGGGATTTTCTGCCAGAACATGCAGGAGAGTTTGTCTCTTTCTGCACAGGTTGCCAAAGGGGAAGATGGTAATCTGGATACCAGTTGAGCAGTGAACTTCCTTATCACAATCACCAGAGACAAGAAATAGGGGAGCAGGGGAAGAAGGGATGAGGCAAGCAGAAGAGATAAAGAAGAAGAGAGAACCCATATGATGCCATTTGACCTTTGGACCAATCCATGTACATAGCCTATTTGCTTTTTTTGATTTCTAATTTAATTAGAAATTCACTCCTAATTTAATTGGAATTAGGGTGTTGTAAGTATCACATACTAAAATGTCAAATTAGCTGAATCAAGGAGGGGTAGAGATAAAAGAATTCATCTCTTTAATAGGATGTTGATTAAGCTATAGTAAAGAAACTATTTAATACATCCCTATCACATTTTAGGACTCGGCCTGCCAAACCAAGAGCACTGAAAAACTGGTGCAAGCATTTTTCAAAAACAGTTTGGTTTCATCTAGAATAATTGAGGAAATACATATATAGCTTCTGTGAACCAGCAATTCCAACTCTTAGGACCTCATATGCATGCACATCAGGGTGTATGCACAAAAGATTTCTTAACAGCATTAATTGTAATAGACCCAAAATAGAAACAACAAATATCAACCAAGAATAAAACATCTAAATAAATCTACTATACATCAAAGAAAATGAATAAAATGAACTGAATAACAATATTGTTATGATCTAGCAAATGCTGATGACAGAAGCTAGACATAGAAATACATAAAATATTCCATGTACAGTTTTTAAAAAAGGAAAATTGAAATTATTATTTGGGAATAGTTGGTAAAAGAGTAATTAAAAGCAAGGAAATTGTTATCAGAAAAGATAGGATTCTTCTATGAGGGTTTGACATGTTTGAGATCAGGAAGGAACATTTGGTGGTCTTTAAGATCTTCATATGTTCTAATTTTTTAAAACTCGCTGGTGATTATATGGGTGTTTATAGCTATCCATTAAATCATATTTACACATTTTATACACTTTAGTGTGTGTTATATTTCACAGTAAAAAAATGTTTAAAATGAAACAATGCATCATGAACAACTAGATTTATCTCAGGATTGCAAGAGTAATTCAATCTATAAAATCTATCATGATAATTTGCCACATAAATTGATTACAGTGGAAAAAAGCAGGTATTATTTCCAAAGACACAGAAAAATATTTGCTAAATTTCAGCAGGAATATATGATTTTTAAAAATTCTTAGCATAGCAGGAAACTTGATAAACATTATGTACTGAAAGCCTACAGTAAACATTTACACCTGGGGGGAAACCTTAAACAAATTCCCTTTCAAACAGCAGTAAGACAATGATACCCATTATGAACATGACTAATTAAAAGAGTACTAAAGGCACTCGCCAACTCAACATGTAAGACAAATGAAAGAAAAATAAAAGAAATGGAAGAGCTAAAAATATCATTATTTGTATATTATATGAATATCAGTCTAGAAAAGTCAATGAATTCAGATTATTATTTTTGTTTCCTTTTTAGATAAAAGGCAACTTACAAAAACTGATAGCAAATTTTCATATCAACACTAGCCAAATAAAAATGTAACAAACAGTAACAAGGGGGAAGTGAACTTGGCTTAACAGATAGAGCATCCGTCTACCACATGGGAGGTCTACAGTTCATACCCCGGGCCTCCTTGACCCGTGTGCAGCTGGCCCATGCACAGTGCTGATGCCTGCAAGGAGTGCCGTGCCACACAGGGGTGTCCCCATGTAGGGGAGCCCCACGCGCAAGAAGTGTGCCCTGCAAGGAGAGCTGCCCAGCGCAAAAGAAAGTGCAGCCTGCCCAGGAATGGCACCACACACACGGAGAGCTGACACAACAAGATGACACAACAAAAAGAAACACAGATTCCCGTACTGCTCACAACAACAGAAGTGGACAAAGAAGACGCAGGAAATAGACACAGAGAACAGACAACCGGGGTGTGGGGGGGGGGGGAGGGGAGAGAAATAAATCTTAAAAAAAAAGAGAGAGAGACACATTCCTGGTGCCGCTGACAAGAATAGAAGTGGACACAGAAGAACACACAGCAAATGGACACAGAGAACAGACAACTGGGGGGGGGGGGGCGGGGGGGAGAAATAAAAAAAAAACAAAGCAAAGCAAACAGTAACAAACATTTTCAATTATCTATGTATTTTAACTTAACAATAAATGGTCAAGACTTGAAAAATTCTTATCCTGAATGAAGAACATAAAAGATCTGATATCAAGAAATATTTTGTGCTTTTATTTGAGGTGACTTAATTAAAATCTCACTTCTCTGCAAAGTAATAGATAAATGTAATGCAATCCAAAGCAAAATTTAATTTGGATAATTTTTAGAACTCAATGCAATTATTCTAATTTATATGGAAGAATAAAGACAAACAGGTAACTGATTCTTATTTGAAAAAGAAGAGTAAAGAGGAGGGGTTCACTCTTCCAGATAATAAAATAAAAGCCATAGTAATAAAACCAGTTTGGTTTTGATTCAGGAACAGCCAAATGAAACAATGAAACAAAATAGCAAGGTTACCAATAGACATTAGAATATCTAGGAACTCAGTACCTGATAACTTGGCATAAAAAATCTGTAGGAAATTAAAGGGCTGTTTAGTAGATGGTGTTGAGAAAACTGATTCACAATACGCAGAGAAATAAAACTGGATCATTACTAAAACGTACACAAATATAGTTACCATAACGGCAACATTTATATAATACTTAGCATGTAAAGACACTTTTCTAAGATCTATGTTAGTTCTATGTATCTAATATATGTTTAGATATATATTAGCTCATTCAAGTCTCATAATCATGTGAGTTGGTTGGTGTTATCATGCCTAATCAACAAGAAAAAGATAGCAACCCAGTAGAAAAATAAAGAATAAAGGGCACGCAAAACATCACTCCCCCCCCCCCAAAAACTTGGCAAACAATGAAATAATGCCCAAATTCGTGTAGTTAGTGGAATGGAAATTAAAACAATGACCTATCATGTTTCTTTCATCATACTGACAAAAATTAGAAAGTCAAATCATGAGAAGTGTCAGTAGTGATACTGGAGTCCTCATCCAATTCCTGTAGATATTCTAGACTGAGAGAGACATTCTGGAGAACAATCTGGTACTACTAAGGAGAATTAAGAATATGAGCAGACTGTGACCCAGCAATCTAACTCCTGAATATATATTCCAGAAGAATTCTTACTCAAACACAAAAGGTTTCATATACTTAAATGTTCATCAGTAGGTGGTTGTGTTCGTGGAGAGTGGGAACAATCTAGGTGAATGAGATAGGTTCATCAAACAGAATATTGTAGAGCAGACAGAAGCAGTAGACAGTGTCCACATAATTATATGGATGATTATAAACAGTGCTAAGCAAGGGAGATAGGAAACAAAATAAGTTCTTACATATTTTACAAGATTGTATAGAAATTATTGTTTATGGGTGGGGGAGAAAATGGAATGTGGTAACAGGGAATGAAAAAATGGATAACTGAATGGATGAATGAATGAGTGAAATCAAGCAATAATACTACTGTGTCATGAACTAAATTGTCTGATGAAGTCATACCTCTGCGCATGAAGTCCATGAAAAGGAGAAAACAGTAATAAAAGAACAATACGAAGTTGGGTCCTGACTTTATGGGGCTTACATTCCAAGGTAGGAGATAGATACTAAACTACTAATTACAACATTGCTTTTTAAATTATTATGATGATAAGTGCTGTAAATAACAAGCACAGGGTGTTATTAGAGCATAGTTAAGATCTGACATAAAATTACAGTGCAGTCAAACAGAAACCACTAGATGAAAGTATTATGAGATACAGTAAATCACTCTGTCCTCTAGCTTTAAAATTGAGTAGTATATGGAGTTGCCATGTGCTTACTTTTTAAGAAAAAATGATTTTATTAATACATTTTACATCAACATATATATTTAATTTTTTTATTAGAGTAGTTGTGGATTTAAAGAAAAAAATCATGTAATAAATATAGCATTCCCATGTACCACACTATTGTTAACACTTCACATTAGCATGGTACCTTTGTTATAAATGATGAAAGAATATTAAAATTGTACTATTAACTCTGGTTCGTAGTTTACGTCAGGTTGTATTTTGTCCCATATATTATCCTATTATTGACACCTTACATTAATATGATATGTTTGCTATAATTCATAAAAAATATATTCATAATTGTACTATTATTAATAACTATAGTTCAACATTTACAAGAGGGTTCACTGTGTTGTACAGTCCTATGTTTTATCTTTTAAGTTTTATTCTAGTAATGTGTTCAGTTTCTAACTAGAAATTCTGAAGACTTATTTATGTCTAAGAGCTTAATATATGTTAAGTAATTTGAGCATGAGTGTTCTTGCTAATTCTGTGGGTCAGTATCATAGATTTATTGGTATAACTTATATATTAAATAAAAGAGCCTACATCTATTTGTCTGTTTATCTAGTGGAGCCCAACAGAAGCCCTGCAAAGTGCAGCTAAGATAGCATCTTTCCAAAACAGTAGGTTCTAAACAGTCTATGCTAGAAAATAAACAACCAGAAAGAAACCTGCTTGCTTGTGCCTTAAAATAAAAAATATGCACACCAAGGAAATACTCCATAATCTTAAAGATTATAAAAAGGCAGTCATCTAAAAATTATTTAACTAAGGAAACAGAAGAAAAATAAAAAGAAAGTGCTTAGAAAATACAAGAATTCAGCAAAAAGCAACAAGGAAACAACAGAATACTAAAAAAGAAAAAAAAAAGTATCTAAAAATGGAGATGTCTCTAAATAGCTGATAGAGGAAACCACAATACAGTAATTAAATTAAAACCTAATTTGGAAGTGATAAAACTGACATTATTGAAACTCAAAATCAGTGTGTAAAAAACAAAATTCTTAGAAGCTCCTCCAAAGTGAGGCTGATTAACAGAAAACCTATGAAACCCACTTTCAACCTAAAAATGAGTGTTTTTAGAAGGAAACTAAAACAAATGTTGAAGATGCAATAATGAAAGTAGCTCATCTAAAATCATTTTCCTGAACTGAAGAAAACCTTGATTGTCACTTGTTAAAAAAAACAGTGAGCACAAAATGAACTGAAGATATTTTCTTATAAAAATGTTATGTTATCAAGATTTTAAAGAAGCTTTTAAGTATCTTGACAGAAATTCCCATTATCAACAAAGAAGCAAAGTCAAGCTGTGCCATTCTTCTCTTCTATATTTTTAAAATGCTAGAGGAGTATGTTTGAAGTATCTAGAATTTTTTCAAATCTATAGAATTTTAAAAAATGGTACGGTCCAAGTATTTTATATTGAGTCAAGTGTTTTTATGTATAAAAAGAAAAGAAAAATGTATTAGAAGAAAAATGTATTAGATACGGGTCAGCTTAGAGTGTATGTCTTTGTTAAAAATTATTAGTCAAAGGTGTACTCCAGCTGGCCAAAAATAAATGAAGATAAATAATCCACAATTGAGAAAATAAGAGGGGAAAACCCACATGTCTGTTAAAAAGCAGTATAATTCAGTGGTTAAACACACAGGGTTTAGGGGCAGACAGATTGGCATCACTGCCCAGATTCTGCAATTGCTTAATTTCTTTTTATTCCATTTTCTTTATCTGTGAGATGGGAAGGACAAAATACCTAATTCACAGAGTTAATTTGAAGCTTAAAGAATTAGATAAACTGCTTAGGACAGTGTCTGGCACATAGTAAATGTTCGATCAACATTATTTATAATTATCTGAAAACTTGAGAGAATATTTTTAGGTTCTGGTAGTAAACTACAGCAAAGTTTACTTCTTTGACCAATTTGTAGGGCCAATCAGCCTAACTAATCACACTAATGGGATGACAGGTGTTGAAATCAAACAACAATAATATTACTAATACTATTAAAATTAATATCAGTTACTAATAATATTACTAATACCTAAGTTTTTGTTTCATTTTGTTTTTCTTTTCTTTTTTTAATTTCTCTCCCTTCCGCCTCTTCCCCCCCCCTCAGTTGTCTGCTTTCTGTGTCCATTCACTGTGTGTTCTTCTGTAACTGCTTCTATCCTTATCAGTGGCACCAGGAATCTGTGTTTCTTTTTTGTTGTTGTCACGTCATCTTGTTGTGTCAGCTCTCCGTGTGTGCGGTGCCATTCTTGGGCAGGATGCACTTTCTTTCGCACTGGGTGGCTCTCTTTACAGGGTGCACTCCTTGCACATGGGGCTCCCCTACGTGGGGGGACACCCCTGCATGGCACGGCACTCCTTGTGCACATCAGCACTGCACATGGGCCAGCTCTACACGGGTCAAGGAGGCCCAGGGTTTGAACCATGGACCTCCCATATGGTAGGCAGATGCCCTACCCATTGGGCCAAGTCTGCTTCCCTCTTTATTTTTTTTTATTATCTTTTTTTAAGATATAAGGATCACACAAAATGTTACATTACAAAATAAAAGAGGTTCCCATATATATCTCCACTCCCCACCCTCACCCGCCACTCCCCCCACATCAACAACCTTTCTCATCAGTGAGGCACATTCATTGCATTTTTTTAAAATTTCTCTCCCCTCCCCCCCCAGTTGTCTGCTGTTTGTGTCCATTCATTGTGTGTTCTTCTGTGTCTGCTTCTACTCTTGTCAGTGGCATGGGAATCTGTGTCTCTTTTTGTTGCATCATCTTGCTGCATCAGCTCTCTGTGTGTGCAGCTCCACTCCTGGGCAGACTAGACTTTCTTTTGTGCTGGGCGGCTCTCCTTACAGGGTGCACTCCTTGCGCGTGGGGCTCCCCTATGTGGGGGACACCCCTGTGTGGCAGGGCACTACTTGTGCACATCAGCACTGAGCATGGGCCAGTTCCACATGGGTCAAGGAGGTCCTGGGTTTGAACCGTGGACTTCCCATGTGGTAGGCAGATGCTCTATCCATTGAGCCAAGTCAGCTTCCCCATTCATTGCATTAGATGAATGTATTTGGAACACTGCTACAAAGCATGGATTATAGTTTACATTGTAGTTTACAGTCTCTCCCAGTCCATTCAGTGGGTTATGGCAGGATATATAATGTCCTGCATCTATCCCTGCAATATCATTCAGGACAACTCCAAGTCCCAAAAATGCCCCCATATCACACCTCTTCTTCCCTCTCCCTGCCCTCAGCAACTCCCACGACCACTGTCTCCCCATCAATGATACAGTTTCTGCCATTGCTAGAGTCACAATAATTCTATAGTAGAATACCAATAAGTCCGTTCTAACCCATATTTTATTCCTCCATCCTGAGGGCCCTGGGATGGTGATGTCCACTCCACCTCTAAATCAAGAGGGGGTTTAGATCCCACACGGCTGATGGGTGTGATTCTCCTGCTTGCAGGTGTAGACTTTCTTTGCTCCCTGGTGTTGTGGTTGACCATCCTCACCTCCCTGTTAGCTGACCAGGGTAAGTCCAACAAACAGGAGAGTAGGTGTTGTAACTCTCTTGAGGCTCAGGGCCCAGCTGGCATATGGACAGTCCAGAGATTCAAGTCTCCTGAGCATACACCAACCCCAGCACCAACCACAGGTTCAATAAAAGTGACAGAAGAGGCATGTGCAGAGAGGTCACATCTGAGTCCAACTCCATCACACCCAGTAGTAGCACAAGTTCCAAAGTAGGGCCCACTGGCAAGGCACTGAACTCCAGAGCCATCTATCATGACCACAGGACCTGGGTGTCTCCATAGCCCTCAGGAGTACCACTACCTGAGGTTGTATCTGCTTTGGTTGTATCTGAGATCCTGCTGAGATGTGAGTAAGTGCAACCCATCTGATGACCTCCTGACTCATTTTGAATTCTCTTAGCCATTTGTCTTTTACCATTTCCCCCATTTATTCAAGGTCTTTTTCTAGTTGCATCACCAGCTGGTGCTTGGTAGTAATCCCTCAGCACCAGGAAGGCCCTTCCCTGGGAGTCATGTCCCATGCTGGGGGGAAGGTAATGCATGTATGCTGAGTTTGGCTTAGAGAGGGGCCATATTTGAGCAACATGGAGGGTCTCAGGAGATAACTCTTAGGCACCCTGCAGCTCTAGGCCTGGCTGAAATTTCAATCACACAGGTTCATAAGCATAGTCATCAGTATCAAGGACCCATCATTACACCATCCTTAACTTAAAGCAATTAGTCAATAACTCTATTTGATGTGAATAATATAAAAAGAATGACAAAAATATAATGAAGGGCATGTTAACACATTCTGATTTAAAGGATTTTTTAAAGTAAAGAAGATGAAGACATTTAAATAAATCTATACTAATTTTCTTATAACATATCCATGATTAGGAAGAATTAATATAGAAGGAAGAAAATAAAGAAGGAAGGAATGAAAGGAAGAAGGATGGGGAGAAGGCAGGCAAGGTAGAAGAAATAAAGCTGGGAACAAATAGCTATTGAACTGCTAATCAATGACTAGGATATTAGTATGAATTTTCATAATTAATTCTTACAACAACCCTTCATAATGAAAATGATTTCCTTTGAGTAGTAAAATTGAGAACAAGACAAGTTTAAAACTTCTTAGTAATGCTTACAATCAAGTTCAAACTTCTGTTTTATTTGAATGAAAATCTACTAATGTTTGCATACTGTCCAGAGAAATAACTATGTACTGTAGATAAAACATTGACAACATCCAACTAGGAACCACACTCCTCCTCTAGTTAACTTGTTGTTGGATTGACCATTGTTTTCGAGATCTGTAATGGAATAATAAATGAAATTTAAGTTTCTGCTTTAATTTGCAGGCATATTACTCTTTATGGACTCTTTCTAGGGGGAAAAGATAATCCTTCTCATAGCAGAAAGGTGTTGTTGGGAAGTAAGTGCATTATGATTCCAGTTAAGGAAATTGTCTTTTCTTTTAGAGTGCTATTACTACACAGAATCCCATGTGTATTTCTTACAATTTGGCACTTTCCCAAGATCAGAAGGCTAGTTTCAGAATGTCACCTGTTGCCATTAGTCTGAGGATAGGCATTTTCCTTCATTGGATTATCTGGATTTGCCTTATATATTGCTTACATTATTAATCCCTTTTAATCATTTACTTACTTTATGGCATGTATAACCAACTTTAGATTCACATTAAAAGAATAAGATATGACAGTAATAATGTCTTATATAATGAGAGACACTTTGCAACAAGATTTTCAGAAAGCATTTATTAAAGCAACTCCCTAGAAAGGGGACAAAGGAACTAGACATATATTGAATATGTTCTTTGTGTATAAACAAGCATTTATTCTTCCTATATAATCTATTTTAGCTCTCAGAAGACACCACAAGATAAATGATTGTTAATAATTATTGAACAATCACTGTTCCATGAATGGAGTTAAGTGCTTCCAAATTTGATTTTCAGGTGAAAAGATATATATATTTATGTCCCCATAAACATTTTAAATTGATAACAAATTATAAATTAAACTTTGTCTATATTTCTTAGTATTATATTACGACAAAACTTGTGCTTCAAAAACATGATTGTCAATGGTTATTTAATAGTCTATTGTACCCCCTCTCAGTTAGAGATGGGTAGGCATCACTTTTCCAGAATCCTCAGGATTGGGCAATGAATGATGGACTGAAGTAGACTTACTATTATTTTGCTATAGAATTTTTGTTTGTCTACCAATGGAAAAACTTTTTTCATTGATGTGGAGGCAGTGGCCACTGGAGGTTCTGAGGGGAGGAACAGGGAAAAATAGGTATAATATGGAGGCATTTTCAGGACATTGGAATTGTCCTGAATGATGTTGCAATGACAGATACAGGCCATTATATATTTTATCATAACTTACAAAATTGTATAGGAGAGAGTGTAAAGTATAACATAAACTATAGTCCACACTAGTGGCAATGCTCCAATACATGTTCATCAACTGTAACAAATGTACCATACTAATGAATGGTATTGTTAACGTGGGAAACTGGGGGAGGGGGATGTGTGGGGCATATGAGAATCCCCTACATTTTTATATAACATTTATGTAACCTAAGTTCCTTTTTTAAAAGTAAACTTTAAAAAAGTACATTTAAAAAGTCTTCTGTATAGCTATACCATCATTTGTTTAAGTAATCATTTAGAGCTGTACATTTAGTTGGTTTCACTTACACTTTGTCAATATTATTATTATTATTTGAGGTACAAGGAACCAAACCTGGGAACTTCTTTGAGGGAAGCCAGTGCTCAACCACTGAGCCACATCAACTTCCCTGAGCTGGGTGGCGGACTTGGCCTAGTGGTTAGGGCATCCGTCTACCACATGGGAGGTCCGCGGTTCAAACCCCGGGCCTCCTTGACCCGTGTGGAGCTGGCCCATGTGCAGTGCTGATGTGCGCAAGGAGTGCTGTGCCACGCAGGGGTGTCCCCCGCGTAGGGGAGCCCCACGTGCAAGGAGTGCACCCCCTAAGGAGAACAGCCCAGTGTGAAAGAAAGTGCAGCCTACCCAAGAATGGCGCCACACACATGGAGAGCTGACATAAGATGACGCAACCAAAAGAAACACAGATTCCTGTGCCGCTGACAACAACAGAAGTGGACAAAGAAACAAAACACAGCAAACAGACACAGAGAACAGACAACTGGGTGGGGGGTGGGGTGGGAGGGAAGAGAAATGAATAAATAAATAAATCTTAAAAAAAATAAAAATAAAAGAAACACAGATTCCCATGCCGCTGACAACAACAGAAGCAGACAAAGGAGAAGACGCAGCAAATAGACACAGAGAACAGACAACCAGGGGGAGGGGAGGAGAGAAATAAATAAATAAATAAATCTTTAAAGAAAAAAAAAAACTTCCCTGACCTGGTTCCCATGTTTGTTTTGCTTGTTGTTCATTTTTGTTTTTTTCATCAGGCACTGGGAACCAAATCTAGGACCTCCCATGTGGGAGGCAGGAGCTCAACTGCTCAAGCCACAGCCACTCCCTCAGTATTTTTTTTTCTCTCCCCTTCCCCCCCCAACCCTGGTTATCTGTTCTCTATGTCTATTTGCTGCGTCTTCTTTGTCCACTTCTGTTGTTGTCAGCGGCACAGGAATCTGTGTTTCTTTTTGTTTCATCATCTTGTGTCAGCCCTCCATGAGTGCGGCACCGTTCCTGGGCAGGCTGCACTTTCTTTCATGCTGGACAGCTCTCCTTATGGGGTGCACTCCTTGCGCGTGGGGCTCCTCTATGCGGGGGACACCCCTGCGTGGCAGGGCACTCCTTGCACACATCAGCACTGCACATGGGCCAGCTCCACACGGGTCAAGGAGGCCTGGTGTTTGAATCGCAGACCTCCCATGTGGTAGACGGATGCCCAAACCACTGGGCCAAGTCCGCTGCCACCTCAGTATTATTTTTATGTTTTTTAAGTTAATTTGTTGAAGTATATCATTCATGAATAAGCATACATAAACAAAAAGTATATAATAATAGTTGTGAACTTACAAAACAAACATATATAATATCATACAGGACTCTCATGATTCACCTTACCACCAATAACTTGCATTGTTGTTAAAAATTAACATTGTAGTTAAATTGTAGTTAAAAACTAATGATTAAAGAGCACTGTCAAAATATTACTACTAACCAAAGTATTTTTCCTCACACCAACCTTACTATTATTTTTTATATCATTTATATATGAACATACATAAACAAGTAAGTGTATAATAAAAGTTGTGAACTTACAAAGCAAACATGCATAACATTATTCAGGGGTCCCATACATCAATGCTCCACCAACACCTTGCATTGTCATGAGACGTTTGTTACAAATTACAAAAGAATATTGTCAAAATCTCACTACAAATCATAGTCCTTATCTTACATTTGGTGTGTATTTCCCCCAACCCGCCCTGTTATTATTTTTTTAATGTATGTTAATGACAGAAGTTATAAACTTATCAAACAATCATGCACATGTGCAGAATTCTCAAACAACACCCCTCCATCAACACACCACACTGTGGTGGAACTTTGCTACAGATAAAATAATATCATCTGATTGTTACCATGACCATAGTATATATACATTTGGCTCACACTTTCCATACTGCCTCACTATCAACACAATGTATCTTTTGCATAGATGCAAGAATGTTATATTATTACTACTAACCACAGTCCATAGGTCACTCCAGCTGTATTTTTCCCATGCTTTTCCACATTCCCAACACCCTTCAGTAGTGATGTGCATTTGATCTAGATCACAAAGGACACTCTTGCATCTGTACCATCAACCACAATTCTCATCCACTTGGTTTACTGTGCTATTCAGCTCCTAGGTTATTCTCTAGCATTCTGTCAATTGGCATTTACATATACAGACTCTCATTTTTAGCCACATCCCTATTTATAAACCAGCTGTTACTATTTGTTACCATCCACTCTATACATTTCCACTGTTTCACAGTAAATCTATTCAAAACTTCCATAGACATTAAACATCAGTAATCCATCTCAGGCTCCTCTTGCCTCCTTTAATAATCCACCACCTAGCACCAGGTCTTGAAGATATTTTCCTACAATCTCTTCTAGAACTTTTATGGTTCTTGCTTTTATTTTTAGGTTTTTGATCCATTTTGAGTTAATTTTTGGATAAGGTGTGAGATAGGGGTCCTCTTTCCTTCTTTTGGCTATGGATACCCATTCTTTCATCACCATTTCTTGAATGGACTGTTCTGCCTGAGCTGTGTGGGTTTGACAGGCTAGTCAAAAATCACTTGACCATGCATGTGAGGGTCTGTTTCTGAACCATCAGTTTGGTTCCATTGGTCTATGTGTCTGTCTTTATTCCAGTACCATGCTGTTTTTACCACTATAGGTAGGTATATGATTTAAAGCCTGGAGATGAGGTTTGCTTTTCCTTTTTATGATTCTTCTGGATATTTAAGACTCCTGATCCTTCCAAATAAATTTGATGATCATGTTTTCAATTTTTTTTAAAATGCTTGTGGAATTTTTATCAGGATTGCATTGTATCTGTATATCAATTTGAATAGAATTGACATCTTAATGCTGTTTAGTCTTCCAATCCATGAGCATAGAATATTCTTCCAGCTATTTAGGACTTTTTTTTTTTTTTTTTTTTAACATTAAGTTACATTTTTCTGAATACAAGTGCTTTACATAACTGGTTAAGTTTATTCCTGACTATTTGAGTTTTATCTGTCATATTTTATTTTCACCACTCTTTTGACACTTTTAGTTACTTTTACTGATAAAATCTTCATTTCTAGACTCTCTTCTAGGTCTCTCTCTCCTGTCTTTTCTTTTCAGGCTCTATCACACCCTTTAGTATTTCCTGAAAATCTGCTCTCTTGCTTAGAAATTCTCTCAGTTTTTGTTTATCTGTGAATATTCTAATCTTGCCCTCATTTTTAAAAGACAGTCTTGCTGGATATAAGATTCTTAGCCAGAAGTTTTTCCTCTTGTAGTATCTTAAATGTATCAGACCACTGTCTTTTTGCCTTCATGGTTTCTGGTGAGAAATCAGCACTTAATCTTATTGGGTATCCCTTATATGTTATGCATTGCTTTTCTATTGCTGTTCTCAGAAATCTCTCTTTGCCTTTGGCATTTGACATTCTGATGAGTATGTGTCCAGGAGTTGGTCTAATCGGACCTTTTCAAATGGGAGTATGTTGTGCTTCTTGGACATGGATATCTATGTCATTCAATAGGGTTAGGAAATTTTCTAGCATTATTTCTTCAAATATTCCTTCTGCCCCTTTTCCCTTCTCTTCTGTTTCTGGGACACCCATGGCACACATGTTTGCATGCCTTTTGCTGTCATTGTTTTCCTGAGAACTTGTTCAATTTTTTCCATTCTTTTCTTCATCTGTTCTTTCGTATGTTCCCTTTCAGAGGCCATTTCTTCAAGTTCTCCAGTCCTTTCTTCTTCCTCCTCAAATCTGCTATTATATGATTCCAATGTTTTTTAAAATTTCATTTATTGCAACTTTCATTCCCATAAGATCTGCTATTTTTCTATGTATGCTTTCAAATTCTTCTTTGTGCTCATCCAATGTCTTCTTAATATCCTTAATCTCTTTAGCCATCTCATTGAATTTATTAAGGAGATTTGCCTGAACATCTATGATTAGTTGTCTCAACTCCTTTATGTCATCTGGAGGCTTATCTTATTCCTTTAACTGGGCCGTAGCTTCCTGTTTCTTGGTGTGGATTGTAATTTTTTGTTGGTGTCTTTGCATCTGGCTTACTAGAGTATTTATTCTGGGTGTAGTTTTTCTCTTTAGTTTAGGGCTTCCTGCCCTTTCTCCCTTGCTCATTGTGCAGTAGGACCCAAGGTTGTAGTTGGTGCTGTAAGTTGTGGAGGCTCAAGTTGCCCTCATTACACCAGGGACTAATGAAGCTTCTTCCAACTTTCTTCTTTGCCAGGGGTAGGGACAGAGTCACAGCTGTGTGGAATGTAAGTCATGCAGGCCTAGAGTGTAGGAGCCCAGAGAAACTGATGAAATTTCATGTACCTTTGTCCCCTGCCTGGGGCAGGGATGGAGCTGCAGGTATGGGCAGCAATCCATGCACTGCAGGTACAAGATGACTGCAGTAGCCCCAAAAGACTTCCAATATACAGTTTGTGCCAGCCAAAGTTAACTGCAGTTACCTGGATAGGCTGGTGCAGGGCCTACCAGCCTCCTCCCTGCCAGAGGTGGGGCTGAAGCCTAGCTTAGGGTTGCAGGCTGATCTGGGTGAAAGAAACTGATTCCTACCATGACTGTGATTTTTGGTCAGTCTGTCTTCCCCTCATTCTGGGTGCAGTGTCAAAATTGCAGCTACCAGCCTTTTTCCAACTTGGGCAGATTCACACCCCAGCTCTTCCCAGGGTTATATCTTAGCCAGCCATGTTTACCAATCAGTAACCCAAAATCAGCAGCCCATATTCTCCTCCTTCCCTGTTTTTGAGAAATGGAGCTTCCAATTCCAGCCACAGAATAGCTCCTGGGGCAGCTCATGACACTAAAGTAGGATAATCACCAACCTCTGTGGCCTGGCCAGTCATTTCTTGGAGAGGCTGGAGCAGGTCTCCACAGTTTCCTTCCTGCTGTAGGTGGCACTGGGACCTAGGCTAGAGCTGCAATCTGATCTGGATGGGAAGAAGCCGGTTCCTACCTGCACTGTGATTTTCAGTCCACCCCACTTCCTCTCATGCCAGGTACAGAGTTAAGATGGTGGCTATCGGCCTCTTTTTGACTTGGTCAGGCTCAAACTTTAGCTGTTCTCAGGGTTATACTTTAGCCTGCTGAATTTACTCATCAGTAGCTGAAATTGGTGCCCAACCAGATCTTCCTCCCCCGTTTTTGGGAAGTGGAACTTTCAATTCCAGCCACAGAACAGCTCCTGAGGCAGCTTGTGCCTCCAGTGGAGGATGGGCACTGGCTCCATGGCATGGAGCACTCTACCTACGAGTCTTCTCTGCAGATGGACAAATTCCTCCTTCCATTCCTTCAAGGATGTTGCAGGATGCTCTTCTGGTCTCTTGGAGTCCCCAAACAGGTGCTTCAGCTAGCTCCAGAGAGCTCTGGGCATTTACTAATTGCCTGGTGGCAGGAGCTGACTCTGGGATCTCCTTACTCTGCTGCTATCTTGCTGGTTCAGTATTATTTTTAGAAGCCCAAACTTTTAATTACTTTCTCAGGATACAAATAAGATTTTTTTTCTGAGAAGTCCTTATAAATGCAAGATTTAGAAAAATTACATCATACTTAATTTCAACTCTCCCTTTTGCTACACTCTCACTTTTTGTTTGCCTTCTTTGGAGATAGCTCATTGTGTTGTTGTGTGAAGTTCTTTGAGAGCCAGGATAATCACTGCTTTAGCTTTGCATCTTTCCCTGATGGTTAGTACAGTGTTTGCACATAGTGAGTGCTTGAGAAATATTTGTGGAATAAGTTCATTAGTGCATGATTGAACTAAGATTTAATTTATTCAAATAAGACTAAGTAATCACCATCATATTCTAGGCTCCATAAGTTGTTTGGTAGGGTGGTCTTAATAGGTAAAAGGAGTATTTGTGTGATAATTTGGAGGTCATTTTAGCAAGTCTTTTCATAAAGGAAATGTAAAAGCATGCATATTAAATTCATGTTCCCACTAATAAAACAAGCCATTGTTCAATCTGGGTAGTACCAAGTGGTTCCCAGACTTAAAGAAATTGCTTAAGATTATCAGTATAAAGAGATGTTTTGTCAAATCTAATTTTGAATTTGTGCTCTACCTTTTTCTGTACCGGGAAAGCTTGATCCCATAGGTAACATTTGATCCATATCCTGCTTACATGATACCCACAGTCTGATTATTAATTGCCAAATATGAGTTTTAATACTTTAATTTCCAGAATAATGGGGTTGAAGAGTATTTCTATTCTTTTACACTGAATAGAAGCAGATGCTGTTGAGTTTGTGGAATTCTAAGAGCAGATTACATGCATGTAAAGGTGAAGGCACGAAAATGAGGACCACACTCCTATCACATCTAACTTTTCTTTCAGACTTCATTTCTGCTGCTCCCATTTCCTGTTGGGCTACTCTACCCAGATGGCAACCATGTTTTTGCATGTGTTCTGTAATGAAGAACATCCAAAACTGAGCTCATTTCTCACTTTCCAAAAATGCTTCTCAGACATCTTTTACTACTTTTCCTCCTTACCAACCATAAACAGTTACCAAATCTTGTTGCTTCTGCACTGGCAATATCTCTGCTATCTATCCCCCCTGTTCCATTCCCAGAGCAACTACGATTGTGCCTCATAAACACTCCTGCTCCCATTACTCTCCACTGGTTTACCTGATTGGTCTAACCTCCTCAAATTTTAATCATTTGCCAAAATATATTCTCCTCACTGTTGCCAAATTCATAGTTTTCTAGTGTAGCTTGGATCCTATCTTCCTTTGATCAAGGTACTTAAAGGCCCCCCCCCCCCTCCATATCTCCTAAAAACCTGATGCCTTATCCTGGAATACACCACCCTCCATGATCTGCTTCTACCTTGCATTTCCAATTTCTCTCATTTTAGTTCTCATCATACATTAGCTAACCTATGTCCAATTAAACTATTGGCAATTTCCTAGAAGGCATCTATTTGCCATTATTCTATCTATCACTTCTCTCTGAAAAAAACTCTTCATCATTCTACCTTTTTGTATTCTTATCTTTTTGAATCCTCAAGGTCCTGCTTAAATGCCATGCCAAGGAAGCTTTTCACTATTTCAAAATTCGTAAAACAGTTTATCAATACTGTTCTCTAGCCAGGTGAAAAACTGATGCTATATGCTAGCCCCCAATTGTCTCTTAGGAAGGGTAATGTCTGTTTAGGAAAATGCCTTGGTGGACTACCTAGAGAAAGAAAGTGAGGCCAAAGGCAGGTCTTGGTAAGAGGCAATAAAGAGAGATTTAAACTCTCTTACTGAAGAAGTTAAGAGACATTTGGGGCAGGGAAAACTGCAGGGAGGAAGAAAAGCAGTTGAAGGAGGTAACATAGCAGAAGTCCTACAGAGAAAGGGGTCCAGCAAGATATTCTTAGTTACAAATGTTTGATATTCAGTTTTTACTTGATATTACTGTTGTCTTTTCCACTCTTAAATGCTTTGGGATGTTTCATGGAAAGGGTTGGAATCAAAAGAAAGGCACAGTTCTGGGAGATGAGACAATTATGAGGTGGAATCCAGAGGAAGCAGGAGCTGGGAGTCAGAAATGACTACATCCACAACCCTTAATTAATTAACTAAAATTTGGGGAAGGAAGGGCACTGAAAGCCCCATGTGATATGGAATAAGAAGCTTGAGCTGAATTCATCTAAATCTCAGAGTGCAAGGGGCATAGACTACAGCCTTCATAGCCAATTCAATTTCTGCCCTTAGTATGACTATCACTGTTTAAGGTCCTTTATTGGTTCTATTGAGTGCAAATGCTCTGCCCTCAGAATTACACTTTTTTTCCCTCCATAAGCTTTGCCCCATGGCTTTCTCCTAGTAGGTTCTCAATGAAATGAGTTAATGAGAAACTATAGAGGGAGATTTAGGTACTTGAAGTAAGGATAATTAGGTTGCCTTTATGTAAAATGGAGGAGAAAGGAGCCCTCTGGAGGGACCCAACCCACCAACATGAACTGGTACAACGACCAGTTGCACATAACCTGACCAGAGAAGGGACTCGGTCGGTGCACCATGACCTAGAGTGCAGCCCCACTCCCTCTCCGTGGCTGGTACTCACACGGCCTTAAGTGGCAGGACAGTGTGAAATGAGAGAAACAAAGGGCATCTAAAGACGGAGCTGTTGTCGCATGGAATCGAAAGTGATCTGGTAAATGAGGTTCAGAAAATCAAAAGGACCCGAGAAGCAAAAGCACCTAGAGAGCAAAAGCCATGTTTTACCTGCTTGACTTGACTGCTAAAGAGTCAAACAATATCAACCATGTTGCAAGGCAATACACATGTATTATTTAGAATTGACGTTGAAGGATATTAATTTGAATCCACTAGTGCTGACATCTTTTTTCTTTTTCTTATGTTTACTTTAGATTACAGATTCTTGTGAAGTCTAAAATCTGAGCTTTGGCAGCAAACCTAGACTTGTAATTCATTTTCTGTTTGTTTCTGTTTAAAGGTTAAAAGCAGTTCAGTTGCCCATGTACAGGCACACACTAGACAAGCCTAAAGTCCTTTACATTCAAAATATCATGTTTTGAAATTAGTTTTAAATGATTTTTGAAAGTTTTTACAGCTAATGAAATTATTCTGAAATATTCAGAGGTTCTATGAAGTATTCCTAAAGGACTGGAGAATAAATCTAACCGATAAAAATATCATGATATAAAATCTATTGCAAAGTAACATTAGATTTCTAGAAATTTTATCACCATTTTCAAGATATTAAAACTATCTTGGGAAATTCCCTGTGGACAAATTGAGAATTATGTTTCCCTAAACAAAAGGAATTTTTCCATAAGAGAGAATAGCTCTGACATTCCATTAAGAAGAGGCTGAAACAACATTATTTTAAATATATGTAACCCCAAATTCCTACCTTGAGCAATAAACGAAAATAAGACTAGAACCTTCTGAAGGTGAATTCAGTGCTTATAGCTATTTCTCAGAGGAGATCTCTCGGGAATCATGGTGTAGATTTATGAATCATGCAGGGCAAAGGGTGGGCCCAAGCAGGAAATAAAATAGACCATGAAGTGATAACATATGTTTTTTTGGAGGACAAAATTCCATTGTATGGATTTGTATGGAGATAACGGGTATAAAGCTGACATTGACATAACCTCTGTATTATGAGTATGGGCCTCCTAGGAGTCAAAGCTGAAAGCCCCCCATAAGTTTGAGCAGTGTGCTGAATTACTTGTCGCTAGCAAGTTGCAAACTGGATTTCCTTTTATTTTTTATTTTTTTTTATTGTTTTAAGAGCCCAGTGTTTTCAGGATGCTGGTCTAATATTTGAGTAGTTAGTCATGTAAATTACTTTACACTATATAAAATATATTTTGTTTCTCAGTGAGCACACTTCTGGGTTGGTTACATGATAAATAACTAAGCACTGGAGATAATGAAAAAAAATAAAATAAAAGGTAGTGCTCCTGAATTCACTGCTAGTTGTTAATAGGCTTATTACTTTTTTGAAGAAAAGAATTCGATTGGGAAGATTCTACACATTAAATGATAGAGGGTTGTTAGTGTGCTGTTTGGGACTGGAAATCATTACAGAGCATATGGTGCCTTATGATTTCATCCTTTCATTTGTGTAGGTATCCCTTAGTAATGTCAAGTCTTTACATTCTTCATGGGAATTCCATAGAGCCTTTGGATATGAGTTTCAAATATTTCAAGAATATTGGGAATACTTATCCTTATAAGGTTACCTACTGGGCTGAGCATTCAAGTATCCAAGTAGCCCAACTGTATGTGGCAGCCTTTTGCATATTTCTCCATTAATGAAGAAATAACAGCTAATTTGTTTTATATATGTATAAATAGCAGACAGGGCTGGACACACAGAATTACCTTTCTGAGTCAATTTATTCTTCATAGAAGTTTACTGAAGACTACATGAGGTAATGTATGTGAATATATCTAATATAATTTTAAAATACTGTATATGACAGCAAGACAATTGTTTTGTTTTCTAATTCTCTACAATTTGGGAAAATTTGAAATCCCTTGTTAGAAGGAATCTGCTTTTTAAAAGGAATTGGCTAAATTGAGAAATAGTGTTAAAATTATATTTCTTTTCAGTGTTTGGATTTTTTTTCCCCTTACTATTATTGATTTTTCCATTCACATTCTGGGGTCATTTAATGTCGTCTCGTCATCAGAAAGGCATGTCATTCTTAAGCCACCTTAATATAAATGATAGCTAAAGTCTGAGTATGAATTTTGTAGTCGACAGGGACAAGAAAAAGCAGGTTAAGAAATAAATGACATTGAAAATAGAAGTATTTCATAATTAAATTAGTACATTCAGTCTAGTAATTTCACATCCTAGAAAGGAGAGAATTTTACATATGATCTGATTGACTTAGTGCTGAATGCTCTTTAATTGTCATGCATATATCCCTGTGGCTCATTATTAAAATTAGTATTTTTCCTTCAATTGTGATTCTGGCTTTGCTCCAGATACCATGCACTGGTTTTTATTATAGAGAACAAATGAGAGATTTTAAACCTTCATTTCCTTCTCTTTACAGGCCTCATAAGTGAACACCTTCTCTCTGTTTTCCAGCTAAAAATGACCTTTTTTAAAAAGCAAATACTTCCCCTCAATTCAGTCCTGAAACAGCTGTGTTAATAATTATAAATGGGTTCTCCCAGTGTTCTAGGATGGTTTTCAAATGACATTTACATATACTTTTTACATACTTTTCTTAAAGAAAATGAAAATACAACTTAAAGAGAAAGGACAGATAAAACATAACTCCATTAATGTTATCATCAATTCATTACATTTTTTATAACCCCAGGGATAAAACATTCTTAAAATTTTTTCTATCCCACTTACCTACTTTATGCCTAGCTGAGTTCACCATTTTCTTCTTCTAGATTATCATTCATGTTCAGCAATTACCATATCTTTAGGCCACAAATATAGTCAAACATTATTTATTTTCCTCATACGTTTCTCAATGTTCAAGACTACTTATATTCAAAAGCTCCTTTTTTGTGACTATTCACATGTAAATCGTCAGCCAGTAAACATTACGTTTTCGGTTCACAATGTGGCTTTGAGACGAGAAGGCCATATCCCTGGATAGAGATTCACTGTAGGGCTGACATTTCAGATGGTTGAAGAGGATCATCAATTAACCTCACTTGGAACAAGTTGAATCATATACCATATTCTATTACTCTGTAATATATTACGGAGAAAATCTATATAATGTGATACAATCATCCTTATTTCATAAATCGTTTTTCTTTTCTTTAATTTGTTTTCATCATGACTTATTTAATACTTGGCTTTCACTCTTGTAATACTGTGACTAGTGATAATTAGAATGGATAAAATTAACTTGATTGGTTGTGAATGAATTCCACCTTCTCTACATCATGACAATTTCATGGCAATGGTTTTGCCTGGAGAGAGACTGGTAAATGATGATAATTTCAAATAATTTAGAGGAAAATTTTCTGATTCTAGTAGAAAATTTCTTCAATTCATCATTTTCCATCCTTTTTTCTTACAGATGTATTATGATATTTTCCTGCAGTAATATCAAGAGTCTCAACTCAAGTTCTTATTGGTTGTACCTCTGTCTCTTCAAGAGAAGATATTATGTGCTTCTTCTGAGTTTAGGAAACTTGTTATATGTTTTATGATCTTTCTTTGTTTCATCCTTACAATAATTTAATAAGCTAGATTTTGGTATTGCTTTTTCACATACAAAAAAAGACGGGTTCAGAGAAATTAATTTTCACCAGTAAAGTAGTAAATCAGTCTGTCTGAATCCAACCAACAATATTTTAAAATTCCAAATAAATATCTTGAAATTGTAAATATATTTTAAAATAATGGCAAGATATTTTTATACTATAACATATTTTGTATGTTTGTGTCCTACTTAATATAGACACAATTAAAATATATGTGTTTGAAGAGTCCATTTTCTAGCACGACTTACAACTAAATAGTTTTTAGTTAAATTATTGATTTAACAACCTATTATCAAGAATCTTGCCAATTTTACATAATAATTAGCAGTACTTAATGTGTCCTGGGTCATAAAATGTATCCTAAAAGGAAAGATGAAGAGCTGAAAACAATCATTTCCTTAAAAATAATATAATGAATATTATAATAACTAGTACCTCCAGTTTTGATGGCTAAACTTCCTTTTGAGATTTATCAACCTAAAAAATCATTTAGGTTATTTGAAGCTTACCGTAAAATGATAAAGCACCATACTGATGGAAATTGAAACCAAAATTATGAACTGTTCTGAAACATACAATAAATTCCTTGGGATGAGAAGTCTCCTAGAAGCACAAGCAAGCAAGCAGTGGTAAAATCCATCTTCCTTTTGACTTCCCAGGCACATTAAGCTAATTCCAGAAATAAATCCAGTCAGTTGGTGAGTTAACCTCTCACTCTTGTCACAGAAGTCATCTACAGCCTTGAATTTCACTGTTTTCTTTCTCCTTGGTTTTAGTCCTTTCTTTAGTAGCCCTGTATTTATGATGTCACTTGCAGAATTTATCTATGATAAGAATGTGCCTCTGAAAATCATTCATTTTACAGAGGCGTGGATGCAGGGATCATATATTAAATAAAATTTCTTTAGTTCTTTAACATTGGTTCGTTTTTCTCCTATGGGGTATACTAAGTCACTCATTTGATGGTTTTGTGTTTTTAACAGTATTTGCTCAGGATTTATTTTATTTGAGATTTGGAAAATATTGGATCGAGCTGAATAAAGATTTCCTTTGACCCATTTCATTCTAACCTTTCCTGCAGGCTCATTTTTTTAGAACCAGGTTCAATGGGCTGAAGTAAAAAATACCTCAACAGAGAATTTTTTTTTCCCTTGAGTAATCAGAAATGCAAAATGGATTTGTTTACTTTAAAAAGTTTAGACATGGCAATGTATTTTATTTGGACTTTTGGAAACAGATAGGAGAACAATTAACTTATATGCTAATACACAAAGAATAACCTAAGAATGTATACATATATAAATTTTTGTGACAAATATTGTTTGGTGGCACAAGTGGATGATAGGCTATTTTATTCAATATAAAAATTCTTATCTCATTACAACCTATTATGAAATGATATTCAATCAACCTTTAATAAATTGAGTAAATATGACCAGCATAGATTACTTAATGCAGGCTTTAATAGCTAATGGGAATGGCAGGTAACATTCATATAGAACTTTTTATGGGCTGTGCTTTGTTCTAAACACTTGGCATGTTTAAGTCATTTACTGTTCCAGCAATCCTAAGTATATCACAGTTAAGCAACTTGCTCAAGATTACACAGATGTTAGGTGGTGAAACTTGGATACAGCACTTGCCAGTCTGTTTCCAGGGCCCACACTTCTAGGTATTTTGTTTAAAAATTGTTTTAAAGGAGGTATTTGAGATTATATATGCATTAACTAAATTTCCTATTTTTCAACAATAGTATTGTGCACCTTATAACCTTAGGTTAATGAAGCTGTTGAATACCTGTGTTAAGTAAAATAGTGGTTGAAACTTCATGCTCATGCATACCTAGATAGAGCAAATCCTCATGAAAACATCAGCTAGAAAACAAAATCACATTTCCTATTTTGAATTAGCAATGGATGCATTTTGGCACTATTGTTGCCATTATTTCTTTTGCTCTACTGCTTCCAACAAATAATAGCTATAATAGCATTTTTATGATGGTCTATTTAAAATATAAAACTAACTTTTTAATACATTAGTAAGGGGTAGGGAGGATACAATTCAGCTATATAAGGATTAGTCTGTAGTAAAGTGAACTGTGCAATTAAACTAGATTTCATAGCTTGGGCTGAGAGCAGAACTGTTTTTGATTTTGCTCCAGATGTGTTTCTCAACTTTCTATGAACTTTCCATAAATGTTCCATATATTATTTTTTATATATCCAGATTTTGATTTCATTTTAATTCAAATAAATAAAAATTATTTTTATTTATGAAAGGTGATGTTGAAACAGTGCAGAAAAGTCAGAAAATGTAGAGAAGTAAACAAACCACCTATAATTCAAATAAATAGATAATAATTGGTTTCATTTTGTATAGTTTTCTTCTTCTGTTAAAAAATAATTTGCAGGGAAGCAGACTTGGCCCAATGGATAGGGTGTCTTGCCTACCACGTGGGAGGTCCGCAGTTCAAACCCCGGGTCTCCTTGACCCGTGTCGAGCTGGCCCATGCACAGAGCCGATGCGTGCAAGGAGTGCCCTGCCACGCAGGGGTGTCCCCTGCCTAGGGGAGCCCCACGCTCAAGGAGTGTGCCCTATAAGGAGAGCCACCCAGCATGAAAGAAAGTACAGCCTGCCCAGGAATGGCGCCACACACATGGACAGCTGACACAGCAAGATGAGGCAACAAAAAAAAAAGGAAACACAGATTCCCGGTGCCACCAATAAGGATAGAAGCGGTCACAGAATAACACACAGCAAATGGACACAGAAGAGCAGAAGAGCAGACAACTGGGGGGGGGGGAAGGGGAGAGAAATAAATAAAAAATAAATCTTAAAAAAAAAAAATTGCTGAGCAGGTGTAGGTCAGTAGTTGAGTGCCTGCTTTGTATGTACAAGGTCCTGAGTTCAATTCCTGGTACCTCCTTAAAAATATATATTTATATATATTCCTATATAAGTATATGTTAATATACTTTTCTTATTTTGTATAATACCTTATAAACAATTTAGTATCCTGATTTTTCATTCAATATTATACTATAAAAATTTACCCGAGATGCTAGTTCAAAAATATATATAGTTGTATAATATTCCTTCATATACTTTAACAATTTTCAGCACTTAGATTCATTCCAATATTTAACTTGTATAAATAATTATGGCAAAAATCTGAACTTTAAAAAAATTTTTATGCTTACTTCTCAGGCTAGAATACTAGATTGGTAAGTACTGGATCCATATATAGAAGTGTTTTAGAGATTTTGTCTCACTATGCAAAACTGATTCTATTCTCACTAGCAGAGTCTGAGAAGGTCCATCTCAAGGCACTCTCACAGTCAATTAAAGTTTGTTTTTCAGTCATTACCATTTAACTTTTGAAAATGACATACGACAAAAATTGCCTTTCTCTGAGGACTAGATAGGTTGATCTTTTAAAATATATATTACTTATTGATATTTCTTTTCTAGCTTATATTTGTTATTGGTAATTCAAAATGTTCACTAATAAATAGACCATGAACCCATTTCTCCTCAAAGTATAAGACTCACTGAAATTCAGTTTTAACTATGTTCTCTATTTCCTAAAAGGATCATTACAGGAAAGATATTTGTTATGAATTTCTTTGGCATCAGAGGTATTAGGTTTCTGCCAATGTCTTTCACCATATGTGAGATGACTGGCCAGGGTTGAAGGTGTGAGTGTGGGGGTCGGTTGTGTAGTGGTGGGAAAGGGGACTTCTGTGAATTGGCCTCTGCTAGGTAGAGTCCAGTATTATGGCTTTATTAACATTATACTCTAACATGAATATTTCCAGGAGGATATACAGTTAGTATATTAACAGAATGATTATTACAGTGCAGTTACATTCCAGTTTTTCTCATTCCTTTCTGAAATTCAGAACAGGGTATAAAGGCATATATAAATGGTGGTAACCATTTGCAGAGAACAGAAAGAAAATTTACTGTGTTTGTGTGCATGCTACCCAGTCACCAAAATTTTTGCATGCATAATTTGTGCCAGTACAATAATAAATGTGTGTGTGTATGTGTGTGTGCGTGATGGTCTTAATGTAAGTGTGTTTGTATTGGCTAGTGGTTAAGACTTGGGCTGATACACACAGTATAACAATATACTTCATGAGTGGGGAAGTCATTGAAAATATGTAGTGTTTAAGTAAATTTAGTCTGATAAAAGTGTGCAGGCTAGACTGCACAATGTAAGACATTGGTAATGACTTAATCAGGAAAACAGCTTGAAGGATACAGTAGACAGCATTCTGAAAGTATGGAAATGAGGGATTGAGCTAACAGGTGGCAGAGGGAAAGATTAGAATAAATGGCTGGAAGAGGCATTTTTAAAGAAGAAATACAAGGTTTTGAAGGAAAATAATCACTGGGGAGGAGAGGACGGTGAATCAAAAGAATCACCATAATGTTGATATTCATCGAGAAAGAGAAGTTGAGAGGAAAAAGGAATTTGTAGAGAAAGATAATGAAATTAAGATTGCTATGATTAATACTTAAGGATAATGTCTAATAGGAAGAAGAGCATATATCTCAGATGAATCAGGATTGGAAATCCAGTTTGGGAAACCTTAGCCTGGGAGTAATAATTAAAGCCATAGGACTGAATGGACCTTGTAAAGAGAATAGGGAGCAGAAGCTTGAACCATAATAGTGGAAATATGAGGGAAAGAGAGAGAGAAAGGTAGGATAGGGAAGACAAGAGAAGACCAAGAGCAGAAGAGAGGGGAGAGGAAGGGAAAGGACGGGAGAGGACGGAAGAGGAGAGGAGGCGAATTAGAAATGCAGATATTTTCCAAGGACAATGCAAGCATATGGCAGCTAACCTAGGAAAGCATTTCAACAAGGCAGGTGTAGCCAGTACTGTAAACACCACCTCCCACATGCTCCTGGGCCAAAGAAAAGGTGGCAATTAGTGGTTGAGAAAAGGAATCAGAAACTAGACTGCAAGTAACTTAATATTTAAAGTGATTAACCTATCCTTCGCCCTGCATAGTTACATTTAGAATATTAAAATAAAAAAATACAGAGGCCAATTAATATGTTTCTTTACCCTATTGATTGTTTCAGCGACATCTGTTAGAGCTATTTTTCTTTAAAAAATGTGAGAAATCCCGGTTTATATAATTAAAGCTATGGGTGGTATCTTTGATTAGTGTTCATTATTTAGGGTCAGATAATACAGTGCTTGATTTAATGACTAAATTTGTTGGTGCACCCTGGAATTTAATTTTACTGGAGATAAAAATATGTTTTGTCAGCTCTACTCATGATGGATTTTATTTCCAAAAAGAAATCCACTCGATTAATTTACTGAATTAATACTGTAATCCCTCCATTTTCATTAACATTACAAAATTTGTTTTTCAGACTCTCCCCCAACATTTTATGGGAAGACTTAATTTTTAAAATTTTGGCTTTTCTGTTAGAGAAGTTGTGGGTTACAAGAACAAGCATGCAGAAAACACAGGGTTCCCATATACCACTTTATTATTAAGACCTTCCATTGGTGTGGGACACCTGTTATAAATGATGAAAGCACATTTCCATAATTTTACTATTAATTATTGCCCAGGGTTTAACTTAGGGCTCACTCTTTGTGTTGTGCAAGTCCATGGATTTTTAAAAAAATTATTTTAGTTCCATTAATGCAACCTAACATTTCTCCTTTTAACCACATTCAAATACATACTTCAGAATTGATAATTACGTTCACAATGTTGCACTACCATAATAACGACCATCACTACCAAAATGTTTCCATCAACCCAACTAAACACTGTAGAATTTAAGCATTAACTTCCCATTTCTTAACCACTCCATAGTCTCTGGTAACCTACATTCTAGTTCCTGACTCTGACTTCCCTTTATCTAATTATTTCATATAGTGAGATTATACTATATTTGTCCTTTTGTGTCGGACTTATTTCACTCAATATGATGTCTTCAGGGTTCATCCATGTGTTCACATTTATCAGAACTTCATTACTTTTTATGGCAGAATAACATTCCATTTTATGTATGTACCACGTTTTATTTATCTCTTCATTATAATAGTGGATAGCCCCTTGGGTTGCTACCATCTTTTGGCAATTGGTTATAGTGCTGCTGTAAACATTGGTGTGAAAATATCTATTTGAATCCCTGTTCTCAATTCTTTTCAGTATATACTATAAGTGAGAATGCCCAGTCATATGGTAGTTCTACACTGTATTTTCTGAGAAACAATCAAATTGTTTTTCCTAGCAGCTGCACTGTTTTACATTTTCACCCAAAGTGAATGAGTGTTCCTTTACTCCACATCTTCTCCAAGAGTTGTAATTTTCCATTTAAAAAAAATTGTACTCATTCTAATGGCTGGGAAATGGGACCTCATTGTAGTTTTGATTTGTATTTCCCTAATAGCTAATGATGTCGCACATCTTTGCATATACTTTTAGGCTATTTGTATAAATTCTTTGGAGAAATGTCTATTCAAGTCTTTTGCTCATTTTAAAAAATTGGTTTGTCTTTTTTGTTGTTGAGTTAGGATTTCTTTATATATTCTGGATATTAAACCCTACCAGATATGTGGTTTCCAAATATTTTCTCCCATTGTGTAAACTGTCTTTTTACTTTCCAGATAAAGTTCTTTGATGCACAAGCATTTTTAATTTTGATGAGGTCTCATTCATCTCTGTTTCTTTCTTTGCCTATGCTTTGGGTGTAAAGTCTAAGAAACCATTGCTTAACACAGGTCCTGAATATGCTTTAAGTGTTCTTTAAGATATGCATAGTAATGGTTCTTATATTTAGGTTTTGGATCTATTTTTGAGTTGATTTTTTGTATACAGTAAGAGGTAGGGTCCACCTCCATTCTTTTGCATATGGATATCCAGTTTTCCCATCACCATCTGTTGAAGAGACTAGTCTTTCCCAATTGAGTGGTCTTGACACCCCTGTCAAAAATTAGTTGGCAGGGAATGGATGTAGCTGAAGTTGTTGAGCACGTGCTTCCCATGTACTAGGTCCTGGGTTCAATCCCTGGTACCTCCTTTAAAAAAAAAAACTAGTTGGCCCTATGCATGAGGGTCAATTTCTGAACTCTCAGTTTGATTCCCTTGGTCTATATGTCTATCTTTGTGCTAGTACCTTGATATTTTGATTATTGATGCTTTGTAATAAGTTTTTTTTTTATTTTTTATTTTTTAAATGAATTTCTCTCCCCTTCCCCATCCCACCCTCCAATTGTGTGCTCTCTGTGACCATTCCCTGTGTGTTTTTCTGTGTCTGCTTGTATTCTTGTCAGCGGCACCTGGAATCTGTATCTCTCTTTGTTGCATCATCTTGCTACATCAGCTCTTCATGTGTGCGGTGCCATTCCTGGGTAGTCTGCACTGTTTTTTTTTGCTAGGTGGCTCTCCATACAGGGTGCATTCCCTGCCGTGGGGCTCCCCTACATGGCGGAATACCCCTGTGTGGCACGGCACTCCTTGTGCACATCAGCACTGCACGTGGGCCAGCTCATCACATGGGTCAGGAGGCCCTGGGTTTGACCCTTGGACCTCCCATGTGGTAGGCGGGTGCCCTATCCATTGGGCCAAATCTGCTTCCCTGTAATAAGTTTTAACATTGGGACATATGAGTCTCTGATTTTGTTCTTTTTCGAGATGGCTTTGACTATCCAGGGTCCCTTAACCTTCCATATAAATTTGTTAATTGATTTTTCTGTTTCTGCAAAGAAGGCCATTGGAATTTTCATTGGGATTGCATTGAATAAGTAAATTACTTCAAGTATAATTGACATCTTAATAATATTTAGTCTTCTAAGCCATGAACACAAAAGGTCATACCATTTCTTCAATGTTCTTTGATTTCTTTTAGCAATGTTTTATAGTTTTCTGGATACAATTTCTTTACATCCTTGGTTAGATTTATTCCTAGATATTTGATTCTTTTAGTTGCTGTTGTAAATTTAATTTTTTTCTTGACTTCTTAAGAGTGCTCATTACTATTATATGGAATCACTGCTGATTTTAGCATGCTGATCTTGAATGCCACGTTTGCTTAATGATTTAATAATTCCAATATCTTCATTGTGGATTTTTCAGGATTTTCTGTTTATAGGATCAGGTCTCCAAATATGGAAAGTTTCAGTTTTTCCTTTTGAATTTGGATGTCTTTTATTTTTTTTTCTCTTTCCTATTTGCCCTAGCTAGTACTTGAATAAAAATGGATGATAGTATACATCCTTATCTTGGTCCTGATGTTAGAGGGAAAGCTTTCAGGCTCTCACCATTTTGGATATAATAGCTGTGTGCTTTTTCATGTATGCCTTTTATCATGTTCAGGACATTTCCTTCTAATCTTCTTTTCCTAATTGTTTTTATCAAGAAGGGGTGCTGAATTTTATCAGATGCCTTTTCTGCATCAATTGAGATGATTGTGGGTTTTTCTTCCCTTCATTCTGTCAATGTGGTGTATTTTGGGGGAGGTTTTGACTACTGGTTCAATCTCTTAACTAGTTATTGGTTTGCTGATACCATCTATTTCTTTTTAAGTCAGTGCAGGTGTTTTGTGCATTTCTAGGAATTTCTCGATTTCATCTAGGTTATCTAATTCGCTGGCATACGTATGTTCATAGCATCCTCTTCTTGTCCTTTTATTTATGTGTCCCCTTTTTCATTTGTTTTTAGTTATTTGTGTCCTCTCTTTTTTCTCTGTCAGTCTAGCTATAGGTTTGTCAATTTTATTGACCTTTACAAAGAATCAATGTATAGTTTTGACTCTCTCTATTATTATTTTATTCTCTACTTCATTTATCTCCACTCTCATCTTTGTTTTGTCCTTTCTTCTACTTTGTTCAGGTTTAGTTTGCTCTTCTTTTTCTAGAAAGTCCAGTTTTGAGGTTAGGTCTGTGATTGAGATCTTTCTTCTTTTTTTTCCCCTTTTTTTCAAATTAAAAAAAAAAAGATTTATTTATCTCCCCTTCTCTCCCCCAACCCGGTTGTCTGTTCTCTGTGTCTATTTGCTGCGTCTTCTTTGTCCGCTTCTGTTGTTGTCAGCGACACAGGAATCTTTGTTTCTTTTGGTTGCGTCATCTTGTTGTGTCAGCTCTCCGTGTGTGCAGCACCATTCCTGGGCAGGCTGCACTTTGTTTCGCGTTGGGCAGCTCTTCTCACGGGGCGTACTCCTTGCGCGTGGGGCTCCCCTACACGGGGACACCTCTGCGTGGCAGGGCACTCCTTGTGCGCATCAGCACTGCGCATGGGCCAGCTCCACATGGGTCAAGGAGGCCCAGGGTTTGAACCGTGGACCTCCCACGTAGCAGATGGCCGCCCTAACCGCTGGGCCAAATCCGCCGCCTTTCTTCTTTTTTAATGTGAACATTTACAACTATAAATTTCTCTCTCAGCACTGCCTTTGCTATATCTCATAAGTTTTGGTATGTTTTGTTTTCATTTTCATTCACCTCAAGATATTTCCCAATTTTCCTTGTGATTTCTTCTTTTGCCTATTGGTTGTTTAATTCCCATATTTATGAATTTTCCATTTCTCCCTCTGTTATTAACTTCTAGCTTTATTCCATTTTGGGCAAAGAAGACACATGGTATGATTTCAATATTTTTTAATTTATTAAAACTTGTTTTGTGACCTAAGATATGGTCAATACTGGAGAATGATGTATGTGCACTCCAGTAAAGTGTATATTCTGTTACTGTTGGGTGAATTATTTTTATATGTCTGTTAGGTCTAAATAGTTTGCAGTATTGTTCAAGTCTTTTTCCTTATTCAACTGTCTAGATGTTCTATTTTTTTAACTGGTGTGTTAAAATCTACTATTAATATAGAATCATCTATTTCCCCTTTCAAATCTGTCAATATTTGCTTCATATATTTGGGGGCCATGCTGTTAGGTACATATAGGTTTATAATTTTTACATCTTCTTTTCAATTGACCCCTTTATCATGATATAATGACCATATTTAACCCTTGTCATTTTTTTTAAACAATTTATTTCATTTATTTATTTCTCCCCCCATTTGCCAACCCCCCTTATCTGCTTTCTGTGTCTATTCTCTGTGTGTTCTTTTCTGTATCTGCTTGTATTCTCATCAGGCGGCTCTGGGAACTGATCCTGGGACCTTCTGGAGTGGGAGAGAGGTGATCTTTCTCTTGTGCCACCTCAGCTTCCTGTTCTGCTTCATCTTCTCATTGTCTCTCCTCTGTGTCTCTTGTTGCATCATCTTGCTGTGCCAGCTGCTCATCAGACAGCACTCCTGCATGGGGAACATTTCTGCACCAGGCGGCACTCCCATGCGGGGTAGCATTCCTGTGTGGGACAGCACTTCTGCATGGACTGACACTCTGTGTGGGCCAGCTGGCTATGTGGGCCAGCTTGCCATCACCAGGAGGCCCTGGGCATTGACCCTTGGACCCTCCATGTGGTAGAAGGGAGCCCAACTGCTTGAGCCACATCTGTTTCTCCCTTGTAACTTTTTTACTTAAAGTCTATTTTATCTGATAATAGTATAACTACCACAGTTTACTTTTGTTTACTACTTGTACGATACATATTTTTCCCATCCTTACATTTTCAAACTACTTATGTCTTTGAATTTAAGGTGAGTCTCTTGTAGACAGCATATACATGGGTCATGCTTTTTAATTCATTCTGCCAATCTTTGCCTTTAATGGTAGAGTTTTATCCATTTACATTTATAGTTATTACTGATAATACAGGACTTTCTTCTGCAATTTTGCTATTTTGTCTTTATAATTATTATACCTTTTTTGCCCCTCACTTTTTCCATTAATATCTATTTTCATTTTTTTATTTAATTTTATTGTATTGTACCATCTTGAGTTCCTTGTCATTTCTTTCTGAATATAATTTCCATGTACTCTCTTTATGGTTACCCTGGGTCCTCAATTAAAGATACTAAATACATAAAAATCATGTTTGATTTGATATTCATTTATCTTTAATAGCATACTAATACACAGTTCTTACATCCCGCTGCCCCCGTCTTTTTGTTGTGCTTGTCACAAATTATATCTTTGTACATTTAATGCCCAAAATCATAGATATATCATTACACTTTATGCTTTTGCATTTTAGCATGTGTAAGTAAGAAGTAGTGATATACCAAAAAATACAATACAATAGTACTGGCATTTATAATTACCTATATGGTTACTCCCTTTAGCATTGCTTATAGAGCAGGGCTAGTGCTAGTGAATTCTCTCAACTTTTCTTTGTCTGAAATGTCTTTATCTCTCCCTCATTATTGAAAGTCTTGTGGGATATAAAATTCTTGGTAAGTAATTGTTTTATTTCAGTACTTTAAATATTATGTACAACTGTTTTCTGGCCCTCATAGTTTCTGATGAGATATCAACACAATTTCATTGGGACTACTTTATACGTAACTAGTTGCTTTTCTCTTGCTGCTTTCAGACCTCTCTGTCTTTGGGACTGGACAATTTGATTAATATGTGTCTTTTCATGGTTCCCTTGAAGTTTATATTGTTTAGGATTTGCTGGACTTCTTGAATATGCATATTCATGTCTTTAAATTTGGGCAATTTTCTGCCATTATTTTTTCTGCACATTCATTCTATTTATTTTTTCTTTCTTCTCTCCCTGAGAATATTAGTACACTCTATGGTATCCCACAGATATCTTTTTTTTTTTTTTTTTTAATTCTTTTTCTTTCTACTCCTCGGCTTGTATTGTTTCAATTGTCTTGTCTTCAAGATTGTTGATTCTTTCTTCTGCCACCACACATCTGCTGTTGAATCCATTTAGGGAATTTTTCATTTCAGTTATTGTGCTTTTCACCTTCAGTATTACTGTTGGTTTCTCCATGAGATACTGTTGTATCTCCATGAGAATATTGAGAATTTTTTTTAGGAGGTTCTGGGGATTGGATTTGGGACCTCATACACGGTAAGCAGGCATGCTCAACCACTGCGTGACATTGACTCCCTGAGGACATTTTCTCAGTCTTGGACTAGTAAATCCAATGTCTGCTCCTCTTCATTGATGAATTCTGGAATTTTTCTTCTTTCTTTGGGTAGGCTCATCATTTCCTGTTTCTTTTTTTGCCTTGTAATCTTTTATTGCACACTGTACATTTTAGCATTTTTAAGTGTTAACTCTGGGATTTGGTCCTTAAGCTCTCTGTTTGAGCCTTAAGTTTGTACCAGCTAGTAATAGGACAGAGATTTCCTTGAATGCCAGGTGCTAATCAAAACAAATAGGTGCTAATCAAACAAATAAACCAAAGCAAAAATCGTCTTTCACTGTCTTTGCCTATGGGTTTGCTCTGGCTGGTGGTCTTCTTCAGAATGTAGCACTCCTATCAAGATGATCAGCCCAAGGCAAATGCAAAGTATAGGGCCCTCTCTGCTTTATTTGAGCATACCTGGAGCCACTGGAGCCACTTCTTTTTCTGAGCTTGTTCTTGCTAGAGGTCTTAGGAATTTGCCATTTACAGTTTACTGGAGTTCTAAATGAATGCTCTCTCTCCTGCCTTTAAAATAGACTTTCACTCCCTCCTGGGTGCTCTTTTGCTTGAGTAACTTAATGCAGGTAATCTCTTGCCCCAGGGATCTTCAGTTTAATTGTTTCTCGCACTGATCTAGCTGACTATAAACTCCTTCAGTACCTCAGCACAACCTCTGGGACAGAGAGCCCAGGACAAGTTCCCTGGCTCAGTCTCTCAGACTTCTACCTGATAGATTGGCATTGATATATGTGCACCCCATTATGCATACAGGAGCCACTCTGCTCCTTGTGGAACAGAGCCAGGAATACACAATGGGAGTACATTGTGGAAGGGGTGAGGGAGAGGCCAGCAAAGGAGCAGGAGCTTCTATGGCTTTTGAAGCTGTGTTTCCATGATTCAGCATTTGCCAGTTAATAAAGTTTTTAAACTGTTGTCCATAGTTTCAAGGAAGGTTACTGTCTTTAAGATTCCTTTGTCATCTTTTCCGTAACGGGTTGGAACAATTGCTGCCCTCAGAGACCTGAAGTAGCTAATCAAAAGCAACGATCAACAATCCAGTCCACACTTCCAGAGTTTTGAGGACTAGGTTTCTATGTCCCACCCCGGCACCAGCAAGCTATGCCAGGAGCCAGAGCTCAAGTTTCCACTGCTGCCTGTCACAAGACTGGGGGTTGGGCCTGGCCACCAAAGCAGGAAGGGTGAAACTCATTGGTATTTACCGCCATTGACCAGCTTTTCTCTCCTGCTTTTCCCTGGATGTTGCGCAGTATTCTGCTAGTCTCTGGAGTTTCAAAATAGTTGATTCAAACAGTTCCTGCTAGTTCAATTGATGGAGGAACTGTTTCCTGGAACATCCTCTGTGTCAGTCTTTTGATGTCAAGAAGACACCAACATTTTCTTCAGGGCAGAAATGTTCCAAAGAAGTGAAATCAGTCCTTGAAGGGTATTGATTCACAAGAAAATTGGCATTAATTACTGGAAATTGCCGCACTCAGAATTGGGATTTTTTTTTTCTCTAATACAAGAATACTTATAGAAGCTCTTTCAATAATATTCTGGTGAATTTTATAATTAATATTAGTGGATGTTATAAATCAGTGGTAAGATTTTGGGTCCTAATAACTCAAGCTCATTTTCTTGATCTGTAAAATTACATAACTAAATCAGGTGATGATCTTAACACTCCATGAGACCAATGAATAGCAGAATATATAACTAATATTTAAGGCGACTAGAGCCCTCACTTTTTAAAAATGATTAGAAATGTATTTCATCTGGAATACATATTCTTTAAGCTCAAAATATAGATGAGGGGAGCAGACTTGGCCCAATAGATAGGGCATCTGCCTACCACATGGGAGGTCTGCGTTTCAAACCCCGGGCCTCCTTGACCTGTGTGGAGCTGGCCCATGCACAGTGTTGATGCGCTTAAGGAGTGCCGTGCCACGCAGGGGTGTCCCCCATGTAGGGGAGCCCCACGCACAAGGAGTGTGCCCCATAAGGCCCAGCGCGAAGGAAAGTGCAGCCTGCCCAGGAATGGCGCTGCATACACGGAGAGCTGACACAACAAGATGACACAACAAAAAGAAACACAGATTCCTGGTGTAGCTGATAAGGATAGAAGTGGTCACAGAAGAACACACAGCGAATGGACACAGAGAGCAGACAACGGGGGGTGGGGTGGGAAGGATGGGGGAGAAATAAATAAAACTTATAAATAAATCTTAAAAAAAAATAGATGAAATATGAATGAGTAGTAAAAGGCATAATGTTAGAAACCATGGGCCCATGCAGGGAGAAACATTAAGGAAATTTTAAAAAGACAATCTGTTCTTAAAGTTAAATAAAATTTCAAATATGAATTTACGTCTGCATTTTAATTGCAATATTTACTTAGATATATTTTTGTATAAGGGCTAAAAATAAACTGGATTTATTTGAAAACCAACTACAATAAAACCTCTTTAATTTAGATCTCATTTACTCAGCAGTTGTGGTAATATGAACAAGTTCGGACTTGTCTTTCCCATTATTTTGAAGTATTTGTTAAGCAAATTAATAGTGCAAAGACATCTTCGGGCAAAAAATCATCAAGCACCTCAATACAGGCTAAGAGTACAAGATCAGATTTTAAAAACCTTGGTCAAATTCAGTTGGCCTGAATTCATTAAATTCTTTTGGCAGAAGTACACAGCAAAACACTATAGAAGCTAGCAAACAGTCTAGGAAGAGCCAATGTTAAATGATCCTGTGTCAGTTACATGCAATATGGTGAGATATTATCTATCTGTGAGAAAATTTCATATGCTTACATAATATGTTCAATAGACATGCTGAGAACATGTAATAATGGGAATCTGAAAGTTTTGTTTACTCTTAAAGTGTGAGCTCACACAGAGCAGAGAACTCGAGCTATAGTAACACTTGGCACATAGAAGGTCCTCAGTAATTATCTGAATGTGTGAATGCCCAACGCTATTTAATTTCTCCTCATTTTAATCTAGTCATGTTTATGTAGCACTTGCTTAATACCAGACGCCCTCTAGGGATGGGATTTCGTGTGACGGACAGATGTACCTGCACATTTCTAATTAATATGTGTGGTAGTAAAATGAAACAAAACAAACAAAAACAAGGTGAATGAAGACTTAGATTATTTCACAAATGATTCAGGAAAACTGTTTTCTTAGCCTTCTAATTGGAAGGCTTTGAGTACAAATTAGTTCTGTGTAAGATATTTGTTAGGGTAATTTTAATTTGGAGTTTGCCCTGTCCATCAGATCAACAGTATTTTAAATAGCTAATTATATATTTGCTGATTCACAATAAAGATTTTGGAAATTTGCCTACATATCTTAATTCAGAGAAATATTTAATTATATATATCCTGAAAACCTAACTTGTTAGAATAATGTAAAGAAATATTAGTTTGCTAGGATTTAAAAAAAAAACAACGTAAGTCATGAAAACTTTTAGTAAGTAATAATCTCTAGGTGGTAGAATAATGGATAATTTTTTATTTATATACTTTTTTTTATCCCCCACCCCCCGCCCTTGCCTTGTGGCTTGCTTGCTGTCTGCTCTCTGTGTCCATTCACTTTGCGTTCTTCTGTGTGTCTATATTTATTTATTTATTTTTAATCACCCCCCCCTTGCAGCTTGCTTGTTGTCTGCTCTCTGTGTCCATTCACTGTGTGTTCTTCTGTGTTGTTGTTGTTTTTTAAATTATCTCCCTTTTTGTTGTATCACCTTCCTGAGTTATCTCTCTGAGGTGCTTGTGGGCTGGGTGGCACTCCGTGGCATGTGGGTGGCAAGCCTGCCTTCACAAGGAGGCCCCAGGACGTGAACCCAGGACCTCCCATATGGTAGACAGGAGCCCAACTGATTGAGTCACAGTAGCTTCCCAAATTTATATACTTTCAGATATTTTTCAGAATGACTGTGGACAACTTTATCAGTTATAAAAAGCTAACTAAAAATGAAAATAAAAACTATTTTGATTATAACTGCCTAAAATTATATTTATATATTGGAAATTAACAGTAATACATGAGACAGTAGAATTAAGGTTACAGGATTATGAGTAGAAATATTTTATTTTATTTTAAAATATAACCATTAGTAGCATAAAGCATTTAAAGTTATACATTATTTTTAAATATGTGAAATTGAAAAATCATATGAAGAAATAAGTTTTATGAGGAAATGATTGAATGATTCACTCATAAATCTTTAAAATAAGTGCTTTAATTTTGATTTTGCACACTGATTTTTGATTATCCATTATAGAATTTGCCTTCTGCAATAACCAGGATATTGTAGTTTATGGGATGTGGCAGTCCAGGATTAGATGGGAGTCATAACAGAAGACTCAGTCTCTAAGTTTTGTCTCTAGGCTTGGAGGAATTGTTAGGCCAAGGTACAAAGCAGAGCTTGAAACCAAGAGAAGACAACTGCCTAATATCAGGCATGTGACCAACTCAAGGAAGAAAGGGGCAGCATATTGACCTAATGCTGTTCCTATGTTCTAGTCTAGTACTTCTAAACTTAATATCTCAGCAGCTGGTGAAAGGCTATAAATGTGAAGATGTGGCCATATAGGAGTCTTGTAGATCACCACTCCTGTGGAATATGGATTTAATTCAGAAATAATTGTTCATGAAAATGAGCTTACTTGGTAGCTGGGCAGACTTTCGGTTGGAGAATTGCTTTCTTTGCATTGTGCTACATGGTTATGGGGAGATGGGTATTAAGTTATAGTACAAATTATTAGTGGTTGTGGCATTCAGAATGGTAGGGTAAAGCCATTAAGAATGTCCTGGAGGCAGTTAAGGAAAGGGTTTGAGAGAAAAAGAAGGTGGGTGGTACATTGATGGCTCAAATTGTCCTGCATTCCACATTTACCTTCCTTTAATGAATTGTCTCTGCTTGTGGCATCAAGCAAGAAATTTGATGCCTGATGATACTATTATGTCATATAAATTTGCTGGTGGAAATAATTTTTAACCCAGAATCGTGACAGAAAGAAATACTCAGAAATGCCAAGCATCAACATGTCAAAATAAAACAATGAAAAAGGGTACAAAGCACCTTTCTAAGACTATTCACATTCATTTGCCCACACTTTCATTTGTTCCATTATCTGTAATTTAGATTATAACCTTGAAATAAATAGCATGATAAATATTTGGTAAATATTCCTTTGTGACCTTCTCTGGAAGTGGGGAGGTTAGGTAATTCCCGGTAGGGTTATTGCTTTGAAACCCTTAGGTCAGAGGGGCTGCTGCTATAAGACATTCCCTTATCTTTACCTTTGACCAACAGCAGAGGTTTGGTTATGTTTTTATTTTTTAATTTTTAGTGATAAATTTCCCCCCATTTTATTATCTTTTTTAAGATACATAGATGACACAAAATGTTACATTAAAAAATATAAGAGGTTCCCATATACCCCATGGACCACATCCCCCACTCCTCCCACTTCACCAACCCCTGCCATCAGTGTGGCACGTTCATTGCATTTGCTGAATACATTTTGGAGCATTGCTACACAGCATGGATTATAGTTGACATTGTAGTTTACACTCTTCCCCAGTCCACTCAGTGGGTTATGGCAAGACATATAATGTCCTACAATCTGTCACTGCAATATCATTCATGACAAATCCCAGTCCTGAAAAGACTACCGTTAGCCATGATTTTTTCTGTGGAGACACAGGTGGATTTGCCAAAAATATTTTAAGGGCATTTATTTATTTATTTTTTTATGTATTGGAGACCTGGGATTGAACCAGGTATGTGGGAAACCAGCAGTCAACCTCTGAGACACATAGGCTTCCCTCTGCTTTTGTTTGTTTGTTTGTACTTCTTGTTTATATTTGTTTTTTCAAGAGGTACCGGGAATCAAACCCAGGAACTCCCATGTGGGAGGTGGGCCCTCAACGGCTTGAGCTACATCCACTCCCCTATAAGGTATACTAATTTAGTGAGCCCAAGAGCCTACACCATTGAGAATATTGTCCTGGGTATAGGATTCTGAATCAGTCCTTCGTTAAATATTTATCAGGGTTTTTTTGTTGGCTTGCTCTGACTAGAAAATTAACTAAGTTATACCATTTGCCTCAAGGAAAACCAGTGAGGCAAGGTATTGCTGGAGGCCTTCTGGCTATATCCACACCTGCATCCTATAAATATTGGTCAGTGGTCTGTGATTTGCTTTCAGGCTTAACAAACTGTCTGGCACGTGGTTACAGGGGAAGGCAGCTATAGTCTTCTTCATCCAGCTGTTGGAAGTTGTTAAATGGCCACCGAGATGATTCTGAATCACCACATAGTGTTAGGTAATCTCAGTAATCAATCAGGGAAAGAAGAATTACATTTTGTGCTTTACATGAAAGCACAGAAAGGGTCTTATTCAAAGTCACAGAGGTCTCAGGAAACTGACTACCAGGGTAAAAATGGCTGTTCTTCGCTTAAAGGTGACAGCCCAAGGGCAGGTTACTTAACTTTTTGATGTTTCCATTTCCTCATCTGCAAAAGGTGTTTAATAATATTTCCTATATCATAACATAGCTTTGGAGATTAAAACAACCAGTTCATTGAAGATTCTGGACCAGTATCTGGCTTATAAAGAAGTATTTAGCAAATTATAACTGTTATTATCATAAACCGAAAACATGAAGACTGAGTCTTATGCTCTCCTACATTGTGTGGTCTCATTAGCCAATCTACGGAAAATTTGTTACTTCTTCCTTTAATGTTTTATGTGTACATAATCTGAGTGACACTGACAATGGAATCAAATGACCAATAGAATGCAATGATTTCTTTGTATAAAAATTCTAATATCCTAATATTTTCAGGGAAAATCAACCAAGATAATTTTCCTGCTTATGTGGAAGAAAAACTTAGCTTTCCTAGAATATTTGAGCTTAGTCCTAATCAACATGTTCTACCAAACGTATTGCTTTCTTTCATTTCATTTAAGGGCTGATAAAGAAATAGTTTCTCTGAATTTTCAGGAAAAAATCTTTTCTTTATTTACCACATGTTTATTGAGTTACTTACTATATCTGTCACACTTTGGGAGACACAAAGAACTACAGAAGAGTTTGTTTATTTTGAAGAGATACAATATGAACATGAACAAGTAATAAGGGAAGTTCCAATCGCAATAGATTTGATGAATGCTAACTGTAAAGGCACTTAAAGTAAGGATTCATGATTGCACCACAAGGATTGTGGGAACAACCACTGCACTGGTACAGGTAGAAGTATTCAGGAAAATTTCAATGTTTTAATCAAGTGATTTTTATATCTAACAGGTTGCTGATATCAATAAGACAATTATTAGAACAAAGGAAGGGAACAGAGGAAAAGGGTCTTGAGTAATTCAAGGGTATTGAGTAATTCAGTGGAAATAGAACTTATACAGGAGTATTAAAGTTGAATATTTGATATAACTAGAAGGTAGTAAAATATACTTTTTGCCTAAAGAGCAGGAGAGAAATTTTGCTAATAGCAAGAGGGCAGGACAGACATGGTGGTGAACAGATACATAGGCAAATATGATTTGCTTTTCTGTACAGAGAAATAAAATGAGGGAAGGCAAGGCAAAAGGCATGGATAAGTAAGAGTGAATCATTCATGTTGGAAATATTGAGAAATGAATTTGGATTTCATCTCATAGGCAACTGAAAATACCCTTGGTTGCTCTACTTATATCCCATGGCTAGAATTAAGCTAACTGGAACTCTTTGCAGATATGTAAAGAGAAATTGACTGTTCTTCATAGTTAGGGGAAGATAGAGGTGATGATGTAATTTTCATCTCTCTCCAAATCTTCCTTGCCCCTATCCCCATAATTAATTAAATTAGAAGCCTCTTAATCTCATTGCTAGATACAGGGAATGCAGGGGCAGAAGAACATGTTCAACAAAACCACAAGAGAGAAATTCTACATGACAATTGAAAATTTTTTTCAACAAATAAATGACATTAAAAATAAAAGGATGTTCTATATATGGTGGTGAAATTATACATAATGCTTTAGAGAGCAGATAGGTGGCCACGTGTGGTTCAGAAACATGTCCTTAAAAAATATCATCTTTCTAAGTCCCTGTATTTTTTACTTTACTATTTTGAACATTAGTGAATATTGAATCTATCAGCCTCAAGTCTTGCTACATTATCCATGCATATTATTTATACAAGCCCAAGTTTTTCCTCAGTTGAGATCACCATGCTACCAACCTAGCATCAAAAACCTATAACTGAATATATTGCAACTATGGGGAATGACTGGTAAGCTCATTATCATCATTGTTGAATTCATGTTAATTAGGCCCTGTATGAGGCTATAAGGCAATTGAGCACATTTCCAAGAATGACGTGATCAGAAAGTATGCTTTCTGTTTGCAAAATGGAGGTGCTTTTGCATACAGTGGATATATACAGTATTACAATGCTGCTGTATGCTCCGTCTAGCTGAAAGAACATTCTTTCCCCTGATAATTATGACAATGGGATAAAGTTGCCATTTTGAAATGTGTCTAATGATTTTTTTAAATTTTGTGAAAAAACTTGTAATTGCAATTTCTTTGATCTGACAATCAAAACTTTAACAAAGATCTGAATAAAATAAGTGTTTCAAGGAAAGTTTTCATATGCGAAGGTTAAAATTTTACCTCATTTGGAGCATCATTACTCTCCTAATTCCATATCAAAGAAAATAAACTTGCTACTTGCACTAAAAAAAAATAAAAAAAAATAAAAGGAAAGGAAACAACCAAATACAATGTTTTCAACAGGGAAATTTGAATCTGGAGTGGGTATTAGGTAATTTAAGTGCTATTTTATTGGTTGTGATAATAGTACAATGCTATGCTTAAAACAAAGCTCTTATCTGCTAGAGATACCCAATGATATATTTACAAGTGAAATTACAAGATCTCTGGAATATATTTTGAAGGGTTCTTGCTCTCCCCACTTCACAAAGTGGGATAAGTAAAAAAGACTGGCAATATATATATATATTTAAATATTTATTTTATTTTATTTATTTCTCTCCCTTTCTCCCTCACTCGTTGTCTGGTTTTTTTGTGTGCATTTGCTGTGTGTTCTTCTGTGTCCACTTGCATTCTCGGTGGCACCAAGAATCTGTGTCTCTTTTTGTTGCATCATCTTGCAGCGTCAGCTCTCTTGTTTGTGCGGCGCCACTCCTGGGTGGACTGCACGTTTTTTGCACGGGATGGCTCTCCTTGCAGGGTGCACTCCTTGCGTGTGGGGCTTCCCTACGCTGGGGACACCCCTGCATGGCATGGCACTTCTTATGCGCGGCAGCACAGCGCATGGGCCAGCTCACCACACAGGTCAGGAGGCCCTGAGTTCGAACCCTGGACCTGCTATATGGTAGACAGATGCTCTATCAGTGGAGCCACATCCACTTCCCGGCAATATATTGATAGTGTTGAAAGTTGATGATGGGTTCCTGGATTTTCATTATTGTCTCTAATTATGGGGATGTTTGAAACTGTCTATGGTGTGTTGAGTTATTCTTCAATTTGATTCATTAGATGTATGGGCTCTTATAGAATCTTAACAACTACTCTGCTCACTCTCTGGGATGAGCATTATTCAAGGTAGTATTTCTGCATTATTTAGTAGACACAATGTTCACAAAGAGCATAGACATCTAACACAGAGGGTGCCACTGAATTGTGTTCTCACCAGAAAATAAAAGCAGAGCTAATTCACAGAAGTTTCAGGTTTTGCAATGATATATTCTGGTTCTTAAAAATTCCCTTTAGTATGCATAATACTAGTTTATATTTTACACTGCTGTGAGATATAAAAGACTATTTTCATGATCTGAGGGTGCAAGCTGGCACATTGTGATCTTATAGTGAGGCCCCAAGAAAAAGCAAAATCTCTTTCTTTTATCAAATGTGTATTTCTAGACATGGATTCAATATATTTGTTCTGGTTAATAAATGATTATAATGGGATACCACGACATAGCTATCAGAATGGCTAAAATAAAAAGCAAAACAAAACACACACACACACACAATGGGCAATAGTAATTGATGGCAAGGATATGGAGCATCTGGAACCCAACATTGCTGATGGTAATGCAAACTTGTGCAGCCACATTGGAAATCACCTTGGCAGTTTACAAAAAGCTAAACATATACTTAACACACAACTCATCATCTATCCTGCTCATGATGTTTCGCCAAAAGAAAAGAAAACTTAGGATCACACAAAAACTTGTAAGCAAATGATTATAGCAGCATTAATTCATAATTGCCCCAAACTGAAACAACCCCCAAATCTTTCAACTAGTAAGCGGATATACAAATTATGGTACATCCATAAAAGGACTACTATTTAGGTAAAACAAAAAACCAAATTCCTGATGTATGCAACAGCATGGTTGGAAATCAGATACATTGTATTAACGGAAAGAAGCCAGACTTGGAAAGCTATATGCTATATGATTCCATTTTATGACATTCTGGAAAAGGAAAATCTGTTGGGACAGAAAACAGAACAGTGGTTGTTTGCAGGCAATGGTAGAGAGACTCATTGATTACAAAGAGGCATGAAGGAGTTTTGGGGGTGATGAAACTGTTTTGTTTTATACCTTGATCATGGTAGTGGTTGCACAAAATGTGTTTGTCAAAACTCAGAATTATATACTAAAAGAAGTGAGTTTTATGTATGTAAATTAAAATTATTCCTCAATAAATCTGAACCAAATAATGATATTAAAGACTCAAGGATTTCTTCCCTAATTTCCTGCATGATTTGCAAGTCTTTCCTTGCTTCCTTATTTGTGAAAAAGATTAATGAGTTCATAATATTATTTCATTTCCATTCGATAAATTGTCATGGGCATTACAATTTCTCTATTTGAGCATTTAAGCTATTTTTCCACATTTGTCTATTATAAATAAAAGTTAAATATAAAAATAAATGATCAATGGTATTATTTCTTCTATGGATATTTTAATGTGACTGGGAGTATTTTAAAAGTCTTTTGAAATTGATATCCCTACTTTACTTATCAACTAGGCTTGAGGATTTTATAGAAACAGCAAAAATGTGCTCAACATAATCTTAGTCTATAGAAATGTTATAGATTCCTGCTTTGGTCACCAAAATTTGTAGATTAAGATATGTGGAGGAAAATGGATGGTGTGTGTGTGTGTGTGTGTGGGCGTGTGGGTGTGTGAGTGTGGTGTTGACAGTTAAAGAAAAATAAACCCTCCCCACAATAGCCTAAGACCTTGACTAAACTGTTGATGAAAGCATTTGAGAAGCAGAGTAAATATTTCATGGGGTTTCATTTCCTAGTCAAAAATATTAGTTTCCTATTACAGTAATACCAGTGGTCAATTCATACATTGGCCAGGAAAACTGGGAAACTGGGGGCTCAGCATGTAACTTCAGGATCTGTAATAATGGAATTGTATAAGAAGATGTCAAGTAAGGTTGAAAGTGTGGATGTCTACATTGATTGTTTTAAACACTGTCACTGGCTCTGTGCATGTGGCTATGTTCTGAACCACTGCAGATGCGTGCCCTATTTGAGCAGCAGTCCTGCTACCGTCAGAGTCTTCAAGATCCTTAGCTAAATCCCAAATACCAAGAGCAGTATTGTCTGACTTCATTAATGTAATCTCTGTTTTGCAAAGCTATTTCAGTATACTATAGGGGAACTCCTTGGATGAAGATGAGGTAGGAGGAGAGAAAGAAGACATATTACAAAAATGGAGGGGAAAATAGCAGAGTCATATTCTGGTCCATCTCAAGGTGCTTGTTTCAGCTCCATTTAATGAAGCTTCAACCAACTAAATGATTTTTTTTTTAGAAAATTTAATCTGTCCCTGCTATTGACCTATACCACTAGCAAGAGCATTTCTTTATTAAGACTCTCTGTGTGTTGGAGCATTTTTAATGACCCCCATTGCCATGGCACCATCTGGACACCTGGCATTTTAAAAATAAACATTTCAGCATAATTGATGAATTCTACCTTAGATGGCTATTAGCTATTATGTAGCTAATACACAGGCAGCTCTCCTTCAACCAAATTAAACCATGCTAAGCAGAATTATCACATTGAGCATATCAGTGTGAATGTATTACAAAGAAAGCTTAATCTGTAACTATAAGAGTGATGGTCCGGAAAGTGGATTTGGTCCAATGAATAGGGCATCTGCCTACCACATGGGAGGTCCAAGGTTCAAACCCAGGGACTCCTGACCCATGTGGTGAAGCTGGCTCACATGCAGTGCTGATGCGCACAAGGAGTGTCCTGCCACGCAGGGGTGTCCCCCACATAGGGGAGCCCCATGCGCAAGGAGTGCTTCCCATAAGGAGAGCCACCCAGTGCAAAAAAATTACAGCCTGCCCAGGAATGGTGCCACACATACAGAGAGCTGATGCAGCAAGATGACACAACAAAAAGAGACTGACAAGAATACAAGTGGACACAGAAGAACACACAGTGAATGGACACAGAGAGCAGACAACTGGGGAGGGGGGAATGGGAGAGAAATAAATAAGAAAAAATAAAAATTAAAAAAAAAAATAAAAAGGAGTGATGGTCCTATAAAAACCAAACCATGAGAAATAACTTAGGGAAGCAGATGTGGCTCAAGCGATTGGGCTCCCATTTACCGTATGGGAGGTCCAGGGTTTGATTCCCAGGGCCTGCTGATGAAGGCAAGCTGGTCCACATGGTGTGCTGGCCCATGCAGGAGAGTCCTGGCCCATGCAGGAGTGCTAGCCTGCACAGCAGGCTGGCTCGAGCAGAAAGCTGGCACAACAAGATGATGCAACAAAAAGAGACACAGGGGAGAGACAATAAGAGACGCAGTAGACCAGGGAGCTGAGGTGGTTCAAAAGATTGAGCAACTCTCTCCCCCACTCTGTAAGGTCCCAAGATTGGCTACCAGTGCTGCCTAAAGAGATGACAAGCAGCCATAGAAGACTGCACAGCGAATGGACATAGAGAGCACAAAGTGAGTGTGAAACAATGAGGGGGGAGGAGATAAATAAATAAATAAATCTTAAAAAATGGAAAGAACCTAAAGGACTTTGGCCAGAAGCATACTCATAATGGAGGGGTCATACAGAGATTTTGGGTTGTAGGTAAGACATACCTTACCAAAAGCAGCCCCAACAGAAAACTCTCAGCTAGCAAGTGACCCATTCAATGAAGAGCCATGTTTATCTTACCTGCTACTAGAGTACATGCCCTTTGCTTATACTTCCTTAAACCACCATAAATTATGGAGACGGGTAAGGGAATTAACATTAATTCCCTTGTTTATTAAGCACTTTTCATCAGGCCTTCATTCAACACAGCCAACAGAAATGTATTACGTACTACTATGCACAAAGTGCTGTTCTAGGTCCTGGAGATACCGCAATAAGCAAGACAGATAATATTACTACATTTTTGAAACTCAAGTTCCAGTTGGGACATGGAGAAGATGGCAGCATAAAGTTGAGGCCTTTAATCTATTTGGTGACCCTGTGAGCAGGATATTATTTTCCCTCTTTTACAGATTAGGAGACCGAGTGACTTGTTACGAGGTTGAACAACTAGTAAATCATAGAAATGGTCTCAAAATCCAGGCCTCCTCCAGAGCACTTTCTCTGCACAATGGGAAACTTGCTTTAGGCGAGCAACTTCTTCCTGCCTTGTCTACTCCAGTCGCCTTGGTGTCTAGATGGGAAGGCTTCTTCAGGTTCAATACTTAAGAGCTCTGGATCAGGATTCAAAAATCAGAGATTTAGGAGAGTTAGCTAATTTTGGACTTTGGTAAGATGTTTGGACTACGATTTTGGAAACCACAACATAGCTGTTGTGGAAAAAACACATTCAGAGTTCTAAACGATTGATTTATGAATCAATTTTTGGAGTCTGTCAATCTTGCCATCTCCAGAATTCTGTCTGATTTCTAAAATCCATTTTGCCATGCTAGTTCCCAGCTCACACCAACCTAGGTGAAATAGGAACTATGTACATTTTGTCTTCTCCCATGTTCCCTTTTGCTTTCAGATTTGTCTTGTCCAATGAGTTCCTGTTTAGTCCCTGCCCACTTGACTTCTTATGCCAAATAAATCATTTTTATTACTTGTACCATGTAAGCATGTGAGTGGATAGAGGGGAATTCAAGCCCTACAGCACAACATTCTGGGACTCTAACCAAATCACTAATTATCATAATCAACCTTTTTTTCTTCCTTTAAAAGTTTATTAACAAAGCCTGATTCATAAAATCTCATAGAGTATATTACATAGAAAATGGAGTATTTATCTGTTCCAAATGAACAGGAAAATGGTAAGGTAAAGGAAGAAATAAGATGTTCAATATAAAGAAATATTTACAAGATTTGTCAGGAAAATAATGTTTCTGGATTTTCATGTTAAAAAGGTACTAAAATCTAGTAAAAATTGCTATGTAAAAATTAATACATCAAAAATAATTAAAAGGAAGTTGTGTAATGATCAAGTCATTAGTTTGCTCACAAAGACCAATCTGCAGTAGAAAAAATAAAGGAAGGCTACATCAATCACAATGAAAAATTCAATGATATAAATTTATTTTCACTGTTTTTTGAAATTATGTCTGTGCCTTATATAGTTATTTGCTGCTAGAAGCAGAAGATTTATAGTGCAGTGATATTCTTTCACAAGTAGAATTTCCCACATTAACAGTAAGATTCCTTAATTGTGTCTGAATTGCATTAATTATTATTATATATTTAAACAGACTTCTTATGTCCAATTTCAACAATTTACTTTGTGGCCTGATTCTGATACCTTGTTTCTGTCTTCTTTCTTGTGTCCAAGTCGATATTTTTGATAATTGGCTTAATATCGTACTCCCTCTAAAACCTGAAGAAGCTGCTCTTGCTTGACAGGCTCTTTCCAAGAGATTAGAGCCTTACCTTGTAGCTCATCAAGAAAGGGTCACCACGAGTGCCGATAAGGCTTCCTTGTGCTACCTCCCTCCTTTGCTATTCAATGCTACTTTAATTTTATGTTGGACCAACTCTTACTGGTTTGCAAGAGTTGATTGTTAAGTATTCAGGAATTCTTTGAGCCCGTAGGTAGCTTGAAATCAGCCACAGTGGTAATGTTTAAACCAAAAAAAATCAACAAATGCCTTCTTCCCCTGGTTAGATGGTTTACTCACATGCCACTGATTTATTGTACTTTTCAAACTATATTAGAGTCCTCTGCTTGGACCTTGGATAATAAACTATTATTGAAAAATTTATTTTATATAGTATTCTATTAGACCCTGGCTCACTACTTTGAGTTGGCACTTTCCTAAAGTGATTGCATCACTCCAATTAGGCAGCATGGCTCTGCATTTTGGCTCCTTCAGTTTTTCCCCTATTCTGCTATGAGCAACTGAAATATAACAAGTTGAATCTGGAACTCTGACTCCTTCAAACACTCCAGGCAGTTTCTGTCTTGCACCTGGGCCTGTTCTTCTGTAGCACAAAGCTTCCCTCTGCAACCCTTTTTTTATGTTTTAGTCTCGTTTGTAATAGAAATGGCCTTGCCTTGTTAGTTTGATAAACTGATTCCTCATGTTGAAAGACTAGAGATGCCTTCTGTCCTTTCACATTAACACATTTTAACTATACTTTTGGAAAGTATATACTTCAAAGGGACTTTACTAAGGCATGACTAGTTCTATAGTGGAGATTTTCAGCTGAATCTATGTGTTCATTTTGGATGCCCTGTTTAATACCAATTTTAACAGTCATGTACTCAACTCTTGCATAGTCTATTTTTAGTGATGGTTAGTAAGTTGAGGATGACAGGCTAATCTGGGCTTTTTTAGCACCATTAGCAAGAATGTTGCTTGAGGACTTGCTGATTCAACTGTATCTCCTTAACTAGATGCCATATTCTGTGTTTCTGAACTGCTCTGTGATAGCTGGTAAGATACTTCTCCTCTTACCAGGGTTATTAAAGATTTGTCTCTATTAGTAAAATCACAATAATTACAATCTGAATGCTTAATTCATTATAATACATCTCATTATAACAGATTCAACAAAAACCTTCAGGTGTTTATTGCCTTTCAAAGAAGCCAGCAATTTTCCTGGCTTTATGGCCATTGCATCTCTAATTAGACCCACTTCTGGAAATCCCCTCCCTCCATGAATAAGTTGCTGTACTACAAAGACCAATATTTAGTAGACATGACTATATATTTCTCCTTAAGAGAAATCTTTGCGTGTTCTTATGGAAACTAACACCTTAAACACCACCATTTTGTTGTTTAAAAGATAAGTTAAACAGGTTTTGTCAACCAAAACTCTCCAGATTATTATGTTTTGACATTCAATATCATTCACATCAGAGTAATCTATAATTTAGTAAGCGTCCACATTACCATAGTACATTTTAAAGTTTAAGAATATGATACACACACACACATACATAAAGTGAAATGCCTCCAGGCTATATATAAAATATTTTAAACAAATTATAAAATAAATAAATAAAAACTCTTACTCTCCTCCTACATTTCAACCTTCTCAACATGAATCTATTCACCAAATGCAGTGAATGTGCCACAATGATGAAAGAGGTTGTTGATGTGGGAGGAGTGGGGTGGGGTGGGGTGTGGGTTATATGGGAATTTGTTAAATTTTTTAATGTAACATTTTTTGTGATCTATGGTCTTTAAAAAAAAAGGCAATTAAATTTTAAAAATTAAAAAAAAAAAAACTCATGAATCTGGTTGGAGCTATATGACCATGGCAATTTTAAATCACCTATCTGCTCTAAAGACTCTGGAATGCTAAGCTTTTGGCACATAATACTCTGTGACTGTATTACTTACTCAGTTCTTGTTGGCTAACATAATCAAAATCCAGAATGACTGCATCTCTTATAATTCCTCCCAAATGTTCCCTGTCCTGACGTTCTTTAGCCATATGGATCATTCCCATTTTCAAAAGGTGAAAAAGTCCCAGGGAGAAAAAGAATTTATGTTCAGATGATATAACTACACTGCACATTAGAGGACAGAGGGCAAAGCTGCCTATGTAGAAAAAGCCAGAGTTGAAAAGCAAATCTCCCCTGGAACCCATAAAGTTCATCTATTTTGATGGAGCAAGAAGAGAGAAATAAGGGAGTTGATGTAATTACTCTTTCTGAGTAAGTGCACTACATTAAGCCATAGCTCATATTTAAAACACGTGTGTATATAGAAAAAAGGAACTCCTTTTCAGCGTAAGTTTTGTTCAATTGAGCAGGGCATGGGGAAGCCAAAAGTGAGCTAATTTTCAGTGCCATTTTCATTATCTTCCAGGTGTGAAACTCATTACAGACCATAGTATCATTTCTGGAATCATCCATTCCTTCATTAGCCTGCTCCCTTTATGACCTCCAGTGCGTATATTTTGAATGGCCCTTCAAGGGGAAAGATCCAAATATTTTCTTATGGATGCAATCTGTTTCCATTGGCTGAAATGGAAGAAAGTACGACCAGCTATAGTGCTTTAAAAATAAGCCAGTCAACAATATGTATGAGCACTTTCTGCTTAGCTCATTGTTAGACATTTTAAATGATAATGAAGAAACTATAAGCTTGATATTTGCCTTATGAGAGGCACTGTGTGATAGTGGAAATACATGAACTTTAGAACCAAAAGCCTTTGTTATAATTCCAGTTCTGCCAATTACAAATGTAGTGATCTAGGTCTCTGAGCTCTAATTTCCTCTATAAAATGGGGATGAAATGACAACGTCCTTGCCTGGTTGTTTTGAGAACTAGAAACAACATGTGTGAATGAAAGTAGCACAATTAATGGTACATATTTGGTGCTTAATGAATGATAGCCCTTAATAACAATAATGAATTTATAATTCTCATGAGAGAGGAATAATATGCATGAAATAATTAATGCACAAAACAAGGAGGTACAAAATTAATCCGTACCCTGAAGTGAGCCACTCAATATTCATAGATCATTTAAAAAGGTGACTGCAATTATACTCTCCCAATCCTCTTAGTAAAAAGGCATTCTATAAAAAGCTAAGTATAAGTATAAAGGACTGTAGACAATTTCTGCTGCTCTCAGCTGTAGAGGATGATGGGATTGCTCCCAAGGGTGCCTTTTAATAAAGTTCACTTTATTATTCTCTAATACATTTCAGCAAGCTTCACTGGCATAACCATGGCTTTCTTAAATGAGAGATTCCATTTCTTCTCAGGAAGCAAATCAAGATTTCTTATAATTGGGTATGTCTGGAAGACAAATTCATAACTGTCATTTTTCAGTGGCAGGGCAACCCTTCTAGACCATTTAGCTAGCCTCACTAAGCTGTAGTCCTTGCTATAGAAAAATAAAGCCATATTTGTGATGAGAAGTATAGAGCTCTGGAATTTCCTTTACTGGAGAGCTTCTGGGGCTTTTGTGTTTTTTGGTTTTGTTTTTTTTCTCCTCTGAAGTTAAATAGCCTTTGATCCCCATAGAACGAAATGCATCAATGAACCATGTGATGGCTGCTGCCTGGTTTAGAATGAAGCATAGTACAACTGGTTCAATGAAGACTTCTTTCACTTTTATGTCTGAAGCACATGAATTTAACTGTCAAAAGCAAGACTGTAGGTGTAGCCGACTGCTGTTATAATATGATTTTCAGCATTAAAGTCAGAAACTGTCATTCTAGGTCTTCCTACAATAGAAAGGCACTGAAAGCAAATAAAATGATGCATAACTTATAAATTTCAATTTTTTCTCTTCCTTCTCCTTCTCTTCCTCTGCTTCTGCTTCTTCACCTTCGGGGTCTGCTGCTTCTTCTCAAAAACGAATAAAACATAAAATTTTAAAAAGGAAGACTATTGATGTTAGGGAGTAGACATAGAAAGTGTCATCCATTCCCTTGGTATTTGTGATCTCAATCTAAAGGCCAAAGTTATTCTGAAGAGTCATTGATCCCCAGAGTTCTATCTTTGTAAGTGGCTTCTTGTTAAAATGGAGATTGAATTTTAAATTTGCAATTCCCATTGGGCTGCAATTACCATATTTATTCACATAATCTACCTGCTATTTTTACCTGAAATTGGGAAAAGATATTATGTAAGCCTAGACTGCTGGTCTGACTATTAATTTTATAGAGTGTTATCAATATTTTAAATCATTTTCCCTGATATTTAAGCAAAAAAAAATTTCATACTTTAACATAGTAAGAAATCAATGGTAAACATTAATTGGAGTTCAAATGATCCCATAGACTATTTTTCTTAAATATGTCAGTCTTTCTTCTTCAAAGTTAAAAAGAACCCTAATTTAATGAGGCAGTAATTGTAACAAAAAAGGAGGGAATGATTTTTTCAAAATATTGATGGTTGATATTTACATTTATTACCTTTAGGTAATGGTAGACAAGTAAAGCTAGTGGCTTTCTCTTTCTCTACCCTAGCTTTTAGTTAGCTGGAAGAGAGGAAGGTGACTGACTATTTTGTTATGTTAAATCGTTTGTCTGTTTATACGAAAGAATAAGTGAATTCAGCTTAAACTTCTTCTGACAGCACAGTTGTTTCACAGCATAAAAATAAAAGTGTGTCTGTGGTATAGGTATGTGCACCCATCCACATGCATTAAGAAAAGAGAAATGGAAAGAGAAATTAATTTTTATTTCAAACTATGGATAAGGTTTTAAGTGAAAATACACATATAAATATATAGTAATATGTTTAAAGAAAATTTAAAAAATAAATAATTCCAATAGACCTTTCCAGCTTTATCTTACCTATACCAATCACTTGATGCTATTTTTCCATGCCAAATTGCTTTGTGCTAACTGGCAGCTGCAAAGAAACCTCAGATTGGTGGGATTGGGGACAGGAAGAAGGTAATTACTCTCAACCTACAAAGCCTTTGAAAATAATAAAATGTAAGAATTAGTAATGTGCATGTTAAACAAATGTATCTTCAAAGATGTTCCTGGCTAATTTTTAAAAATTTATTGAGCTTTCATATGTGGTTGGTCCTATTTTTTCCCCGATGTTCCAATAGACCTAATATAAGCCTATCAATATTTCTTTCTAAACACTCAGAAACAGCTACAAACTCTCCATCAATTCTATTTCCTTCCTAGCAAGCTATATATCACATCTCTTTACCCTCCTGCTCCAGTACGGACCTATTGCCTTAGATGCCTTTATATAGCTGTTTTCCTGGAACTTCTGTTCACCCATTTCCTATGTTTATCCTCTGTATTATGGATCCTTTTTTGTTTTACATGATTTATTCCCAAGTTTTGTTGAAGCACATCTTCTAGCTTTTTCTAGCTTTTTTCTTCTAGCATGAAAGAGGAGATGGGATGTGATTTTTAAAATACTTTGCATTCTGGGGCATCAGCTGAAAGCCAGCAAAATATTGAAAGTTAGAAATAAGAGCATATATATATATATAACCTCTCTGATTTCAAACTGGAAACCAAAAGATCCAAATCTTACCATTTGACCCAAATGTTTACTCATTTTCCTATATACACCAATGTGACTGCAATAAGAATTGTTGGGTTGATTCTTTCTGCTTGATAAACTTGTCAATAAACTCTTGAAGCTGCATTAGGAAGGATTCTTCTAGACCTCTCAATTTCTGTGGCACAATTTGTTTATTTATCAACATTTATTTGGAGTCTCCTATTTACTAGATAATCACTGGCAATACAAAGAATTAGAAAAGGTCCTACTTCAAATTTTTCACCATTGTTTGGAAAGTATAGACATATAAATTCATTATTATAATAATGCAGTAGGGCTATTTGGAGTTTATTCACTGTCATGGAATTAACTGAAAGAGCGATATATATAATTCATGGTACTGTGAGAGAACCTAGACTTTGGGGGAGGCTGAGAAATTTAGTAGTGCTACAGCATAGGATGCATGAAGTGGGGATGGATAGAGACATGAGGCTAGTACATAAGAAGGAATCAGTTCATAAAGAGTCCTGAATGCGCCATAGAAAATTTAGACTTAAGCAAGAACCAGACACTTTTAATAATCTGCTTTTGGAATCATCCTTCTAGCAGTATAAAAATTATAGAAAGTACCAAAGTTGTTTAGCCCATAGAGACAAATCTATCCAGTCAAACAAAGGGGCGAATCTTAAAAACATAGATGACTCCTCCTACAGAAGAACTAAATGGACAGTTTCTGCTGGGTAAGCCGGCGCTTTTTTTCTGACCTCTGGCTAAAAACTCTTATCCAAAGCTAGGAAAGAGGAAGCTAAAGGAGTCACTTTTTAAAAATGGAAAACAGCTATCATTTAAAAATCAGCAATTAAAAAAACTTCTTGAGAAAAATAAATATGGAAAATTGATAAATGAAAAGACTAGATTACAAACTTGCATCCTTTAATATTTTAACGATACTAGGGTACCTACTTACTCTATCTTTTAACCGTGATGGATTGTGAGTAACCATGCCTCTTTACGTCCATCACTTAGTAACACTACCTTCTAAAGTCTCCAATCTGGCAATTCTATGGAAAAAGAGAAGGTATGAACTTTGCACCTGATAAATCTTTGGCTTCTGTTTTTGATGAGAAAAAGGAAGCATAAAGAAATTGAGTGGGAAGCAGATTTGGCCTAACAGATAGGGCGTCCATCTACCACATGGGAGGTCCAAAACTCTGGGCCTCCTGAACCGTGTGCAGCTGGCCCACTCACAGTGCTGATGCACGCAAGGAGTGCCCTGCCACGCAGGGTGACCCCCGCGTAGGGGAGCCCCACGCTCAAGGAGTGCGCCCTGTAAGGAGAGCCACCCAGCGTGAAAGAAAGTGCAGCCTGCCCAGGAATGGAACCACACACAGGGAGAGCTCACACAGCAAGATGACGCATCAAAACTAGACTCAGATTCCAGGTGCCGCTGACAGAATACAAGTGGACACAGAAGAACACACAGCGAATGGACACAGAGAGCAGACAACTGGGGTGGGGGCAGGGAAGGGAAGGAAATAAATTAAAAAAATAAATCTTAAAAAAAAAAGAAAATCAAATGATTAAATTCTGGGTTAAAATATTCCAACCACTATTCAACATGATTTTTGGCATTTTGTAAAGATTCTTACCTAATCTCTTTAATAATATACTAGGAGTTGCTGGCCATATGATGTAAAAAAAAAACACTCTCTATTACAATAACTATTTTTTGAGGAACCTATGCAAAAGCTTTTTTTTCCTCTCTTTGATTACGATATTAATTGAGGAAGTATCATGTTAAGCAAACTATGAACACAGTTTTGCCTGAGATAAAATTTTACAAAATTATGTTTATAGGGAAAAATCTTAAACTATAATAAAATTGTAATTAAAGGAAGAACCAAAGTAGTTTCGGTGTGCAGCATTCAGATGGAATCTGTCCATTTGAAAGATAAAAAACAAAACAAAACATGAAATCAAGCTAATGTGTGTATAAATAAAATAGACCTTTCACTAAAATAGAAATATTCTCTCACTCATCTAACATTCATTTAGGATTTTTTTCATTACATTCAATAGTTTTCCCAACATTTATATTATTTTTTATATATACAGTATCAAAATCACAAGAGTTTATCAGGAATATAATCAGCTTAAGAATTGAGAAAATTGAGATTTAAGAAAAATCAGCGTCTGCAAAGTCATACAAAGCCTGAAATTAAACTCAATGGAATTAAAATATTGGGTTTCATGGCTTTTACAGTTCTAATATTAATGTCTAAAGGCTCCAAAATTTCATTGGCTACTTTTAATTTAAAGCTGGGAGTGAGAAAGATTGTATGAAGATAAGAATTCAGTGAGAATGGAGCAAAACATAAGAATGATTTGTAACAATTTGTATAAGTGCTTAGAATAAAGAAGTTGAATGATGATTGGGGTTGGAGTTCATATAATTCAGATGTAGTAGACACTGGTATCTCTATTGATAAAACTGTAGTATTTCATTCTGTGATGAATGGCCAATGTTGCATTATTCTAGCTCAAATCTAGGCATAAAGCTTTTTGTTTTTGGGTGCTGTGACCCTATAAAGGTTATAAGGGCAGACTGTAAAACTAAGTGATAAACTATAATTTATGGCATTCTTCAGAAATATACTCCAGATTTTCGGTAGCCTACTTTCAAAGAGTCCTGGGAATTTTAGGATGACTTGGAGCCTATGTGGAAGCATCTAGGGAATATTTGTTTTTCCTTTATAGTCCTTGGGTCGTCCTCTGAAGAAGATTTGGAGTACTAGAAATATCCTAAACTTGAACAGCTTGTAGGAAGATGGAAATTCTTAGGAACTGCCTTGAAGAAACTCCAGTTATGAAAGGTTAGGAGAACATTCAAGATTTCAATAGTTCCTCTGAAAAGTGCCATGAGTTCTGGAAAGAGGCAAAAATCAGAATAAATGTAATAGATGGAGTTTTAAGGCAATGCACAATGACATGTTATGTTGATATTCCTTGCTTGTCCCCCCTGAATCATTCTTCACTATTGTGCCCCCATACTCTGTGCCTCGTGAACTTGATGACATTTATAGATGGCATCAACCAGTCTCTATTGAATTATGGCTTCTGGTTGATTCAGACAATGGGAGGCACCAATAGAATATTGGAAAGTGGAAGAAAAGAGGATTTGCACTATTTATTTACCTGCCAGGTCACATGCTGTCATATGTTGCTTTTCTTTACTTGAGGTCAGGCAGTTGTTGGATAGTCTTCTCTAATTGTACAGCTTCTTATAGGTTCTGATAATCAGTTTCTTCCTATGTCCCTTAAAGTCAAGGCATGCAAGGAGCTTCTAGTAGTAGTTAGCCCAGGGTCGTTCCACCATCCTTTAATCCTGTCCCTCTATTTGTAAATAGCCACTTCCATAGATTCTCTCCAATCTCTTTTTTTTTTTTAAGATTTATTTTTATTTATTTCTCTCCCCTCCCCACCCCCCAGTTGTCTGCTTTCTGTGTCCATTTGCTGTGTGTTCTTCTGTGTCCACTTGTATTCTTGTCAGTGGCACCAGTAATCTGTGTCTCTTTTTGTTATGTCATCTTGCTGCATTAGTTCTCCATGTGCGGCCTCACTCCTGGGCAGGCTGCACTTTCTTTGCATGGGGCAGCTCTCCTTACAGGGTGCACTCCTTGCATGTGGGGTTCACCTACGTGGCAGACACCCCTGTATGGCATGGCACTCTGCGTGCATCAGCACTGGCATGGGCTAGCTTCACCACACAGGTCAGGAGGACCTGGGTTTGAGACTTGGACCTCCCATGTGGTAGATGGATGCTTTATCCATTAAGCCAAATCTGTTTCCCTTTCCAATCTCTTTATGAGTGCACCATCAGTTTCATTATAGGATCCTAACTGGATTCTCACAATATCAGCATTCCATGTGAGAAGGGCTAGTGGTGGGCCAAAAGATTTCAAGTGTTCACCTATTGCACAACAGGCACAAAGGATATCCCAATAGTCAACATGGATAAATTCAATTATTCTCAGGTTTCAGTGGTTTATGTTGATTATTTTGGAAACATCGAAAAATCTTTGCATTAGGGTTCATATGTGGTGTGCTTGTAATTTCGATTGCCGTAGTTGTAAATTGCTATGGAGTGTGTATCCTGGTTACCTTAGAGACTGCTTCTCTTAAGTGAAAAGTGGCAATTATAGTCTACAGGAGCACTCAGAAAAAGCATCTGCTTGAACTCCAGCAAGGTGCAAAGCTGGGGAGTTTTTCAGGGGTAATCAGATGTGGCTTCTCCAATGTTACATGGTCCCATATATTCCAGTCACTGTTCCTTGGGGAATAGCTTATAATTCATCTATTATTCTCACATTCTTGAAGACTAGTAAGCCTGGAGCTTTTGATTTAAATATTACAGATTAAGTGGTTATTTGAGAAAACAGACCTGTGGATAAGTAGGTGGTAAAACACAGGTTAACTGCAGCATATGATTACATAGCATATAATCACCTCTGTGCTTGTAACAGGCCAAACAATAGTAGGCAAGTAAGGTATACATTAAGAACAACCATGTTATTCAAAGTCCTGAGATTCAGAAGGCATTCAGAAAAAAAAGAGGTTCAAGAGTTTTATATGCTATTCATTGCAAGAGTAGCTAAGAATATACTCCTAGTCCCTGAAGATTCAACCTCTTACAATGGAATATGCCATGGGCTTTGCAGTTTAGTAAACCTAGGGTAGTGACAACTCTCTACCCAACAGCTATTTTAAAACTATTCCACATTTTCTTTAGTAAGACGAAACAAACATGTTCTTGCTCTAATATTAATTCCAGCTGAGAAATGGGATTTCAGAGCTGTCCCTGGCCCTAGGTTTTATATGACATTTGTGGTGGGCAGACTTTAAGGTGGCCACAACCTCAGAAATATCCACTTCCTGGTGTTCTTGCCCTTGTATATTCTTCTCCTTTGAGTGTGGCTGGGAACTGTGATGTGCATCTAACCCAAAGAATTGGGAAAAGGTGATAGAACCCACTCCTGTGATTACATTATATTATATAAGACCCCGTCTTGCTAGCGGGCTGGGTCCTAGAAACTCTCTTCCCTTGCTGGCTTTGAAGAGACAAGGTGCCATGCTGCAGGACGGTCTAGGAATAGGGCCAGCCCAGGATACAGAGAGAGACTCTAAATACTGAAAATAACCTCCACTGACAACCTGCAAGAAGTTGGGTCCCTCAGTCTTATAACCACAAGGAAACGAATGCTGCCAACAACCGCTTAGCAGCAGACCTATCATCAGCAGAGCCTTCAGATGATAATGAAGGCCTGGCTGACTTCTTGATTGCATTTATGCAGAAGACCCAGCTCAGTTTTGTCCAGACCCCTACCCATAGAAACTGTGAAATAAAAAATGTCTCTTGTTTAAAGTGGTTAAGTATGTGGTAACTTTTTACACAGTATATTCATAGAAAACTGATACACCTGCCCAATAGATAGGTGGTTAAAAAATATTGACTGAGTACATGAACCAACCACATTCATGGTATTTGGGAAGACTACAAAGCAAATAAATCTATGCACTCAAGAAAATTACAGTAAGGAATTTCTAATAGAAGTAGCTGATCTATATCAAATTTGTAAGATGCTTTTCCTTAACACACAGGCCTGGGATAACTCTTTACAATGTAAAATAATTACTCTATTTTAAATGGTTTTGTGAACAAAACAGTCAGTCAAAGCAGATTTACAGAATAGAATTGTAATTTTTATCTAGCTCCATCAATTGAAGTTTGACGCCATGTGTATATATTTTTGTCATTTTGCTCTCCAGAATAAGGAATCACCATTTCCTATGCATATCTTACCATTACATTCTATAACATCAGGTAGAAGAGCAAATCTTCACAAAACTCAGCAATACGAAAGGAGACCCATGACTTGTCTTTGCATTCATTCTCAACTAGCCTCGTCCCCCAGAAATCTATATCAAATCTTTATCAGCCAGTCACTGTACTAGGTCAAGTTTTCAGCAAAGTTTTAGCGTATGAATTTCTTTAACAAAACAGATAAACCCAACAAATTGCATTAACTGGTACAGAAGAAAGGAAGTCAAAGAGAGGGATGAAGATAGCACAGATATTAATTCAACAAAGAAGATGGTCAACGATATTTGAAAATTTTGCCAGAATTTGTTTTTTAATTTCTAAGACTTTGGGGAAATAACAAAATAGCAAAAGGGTGGCTTAAAAGTCGATGTAGTAAACTGAAATTCTACAGCAATATTAATATATGGGCCTGTTGACAATGGAATTAATGCTGCAAACCACTCTCAACATGATGGGGAAAAGAAACATGCAGTGCATATATCCTGAGTGATGCACCGACATTGCTAGGTCCTGTCATTAAGCCCTGATGATAACAAAGAAGTGATCACTCACAAGACAGAAGGAATAATAGTCTTCAACTATAGAAGGATCCTTACTCACATCTATGTTTGGTAACAATCCATATTTAATGAATATTAGTTCATTTCTGGCCCCAAAGGGCACAAGCAACAAGCTTCCTGTTGTTCCTTTCCTTTCTTCATTGCAGGCTGCATTGCAGACCAGTTAATTCACTGTTGTGAAATAGCCCTTCAGGGCACTGGCTTTTTTCCATATGTAAATATGTAGCACTACCAGAACACAGACGAGCCATCTACTAGGACTACTGCATGGTCCTCATATGTCTGGGCCTGGCAAAGCGCCAACTCTGCCCTGGGTCAGGCTACTGAGTTGACATTATAACTCAGAAGTACCCAGGTATAGAAGACATGGGGAGGTACCTACTGTGTTTTTTACATAGTGGTGGTGATGGCACTGTTACCGGGGTCCCAATAGGTAAACCATGTCTTCCCTTCCTTATTGGACATCTAGTGGCCTGAAGGTACCAATGTCCAAGCTAGGGTTCTAGGTAAAATGAGTCCTTGTTAGGTGCATCTTGCAGTTTAACCAGCCTGGCTAGGTGACTGCACTCAAGGGCTCCCTCACCCTTGTCTTAGCTGCTGCACGTTTGCCCTCTTGATGCCTTCTGATACTCATAATCTGCAGCGCCTGCAGATAATGAACATTCTCCTATGGCAAGTAAATTGTAAGTTCTGTGTAAGATTCATAGGGGAACAATAACTCTTTTGAAAGATGAAGAGGTGGTCATACAAAATAAACATCTCTTTGGTCCATTGCTATTACATCATTTCTTTCTGGAAATATTTATTTGAGTTCCATAAGGAAAGATGATATTTGTAAATAAAACTTCCCCATGATCCCAAGATAAGGCTTCGCTCTCACAGTCTAGATGGAAACAGGCCTGTGTTGTGCAACTTGGATTCCTTCTATTGTTTAACACTCCAAATGTTTATTGTATCCTGAAATATGCCATCTAATAGTCCACTTTCTGCTGAACTTTCCTCTGCATTTACAAAAATATACAGCATATATATGCAGTGACTTAGAATGAATAAGATCACAATCAAACCAAAAGAAAGCATTATACTCGTCCAGAAATTCTTTACCAGGAATCCCCAAAAGAGGAAATAAGTGTGTTTATCTACGGTAATAACAATACAGCTGCCTAGCAATCAAGTTAACTGTCATTTTTATCAAGCAGTATGTTTACACTGGAGACAATCTGAGGAAGAAGAAATCTTTATTGTGATATTAACACAATGAAAGCATATTTCTAAACACATTTAGCCTCTCATTTCCAAGGCAAGATGATGACTATTTAAACTCAGTGTTTAAATAGGTGTAAATTATTTAAGATTTAGAAATGTCATAACACATTTAAGGCTCAATTATTTCAACCTATTCTTAAAATCACTTCTGCTACTATACTGTTTCTAAAAATAGTACAGACTATTTCATTGAAAGGGGTACAGTCTATGAGTATAGTGTACAAGGATGTTTCTGTGTATGCATGTCTGACTTCCTGTGATTTTATATATGTCTGAAAGAGCAGGAATAGGATTATTTGTTGGTTTCATTCAACAGCCAACTATTAAGGATCAATTTGTCAAAAAAAACACAAAAAACCACATAATGCTTGTTTATTTTAATGCAGTTGAACAGAAACAATTGTTTTTTAAATTAAACAACCAATCATCCAAGGGCCTCATTTTTTTAAACAGATTTTTTCTTAAAGAAATTCAAAAGACTGGTGTCTTAAGGGGACTGTTCAATGTGCATATGAATGTAACAATTACCCTCTTATCTTTAGCAGGTATACTGGAGCAACTCAAAGCAACCACAGATTTTGCACCATCAGCAAAAAGCTGAGCACAAAGAAAAGAGGATCTTTAGATTTTTGTTAAGGAAGGGAAGAATGTCAATAAATTGTCCAAGGCACACCTCCAGTGAGAGTGCCTTTGAAGTCCAACCCTTACTATTTCAGCATTTCTTGCCCTCCTTGGAATCTAGCCATCTCTTTCTGCTCTCCCTTCTGCTGCATCAGTGTGAACTAAATCACTGTGATAGATAATTCTTCCCAAAATATTTGCATTGAAAATATTGTTTTTCACCAGAGAAGGTAGCAGGTTGTTTTGTAATGCACGTAAACTGTGGAAAGAGCTCTGGTTTCCAATTCCAGCTAGCTCTTTCCCTTTTTGAACTGTGTAATATCTGTCATGCTTCTAAGATTTTCTGAGAATTCTCTGGGAAAAAAAAGGGAACAATCAGATATTCCTTACAATCTTGAATTGCAGATTCTAGGATATAATGTATGTAAAACCAGCAAGCCTAGTGATCAAAATGGGGAAGGGGGTCCTACAATTATTTTGTTAGAGGAATGGAAGGCGCTAGGCTGCAGGTGTGGGAGGTTTTTACGAGGCTGGAGGACTTTATTTTGCAGTCCAGATATGGAGCCATGAAGATAACGGCTAAAGCTTTTTAAAATAATAGGTTGATTTATCCCAGAAATTATTTCTTTTAATGGTAAAGTCGAATAACAAGTAATAACACTTGCAGTAGAGTCATCTGTGTGGCTCATGGGGTTTTGGACGGGAGCATGTAGGGAGCTAGACCCCAAGACCCACCAGCTATGTCATCCAGTAATGTTGCCCATGTTCCGGTTACTTACTACAGACTGATAACTTTTTCAAATGCTCTAACACTCCTGTGACTAGGTAGGGCTTCGAGAACACTGAGGTCAGAGAGATTAAATGGATCTTAATGTGGCCCTGGGATTTCACCCCAGTACTTTGGATTCGGTCAGAATCAGGGGTTCTTTCTACCCAGCTTGGTTGACTTCAGTTCTATAGTTATGAAAAATAATGGATGGTGGATGGTGGGCTAATAGTGATAACATTATGCATAATGGTACCTAAATACCCCTAATTTTTCCTCATGACACTTTAAATGTTAGCAAGAAACAGTGTTTTTATTGTGATGACAAGGAAGTAACATATGAAGGCCACCAAATAAACACATAGTACAAGAGCAACAACTACAAACTTAGAACCACACATCACCAAGTGCTTTTAAAAACAATTCTCACTTTTTTGTATCTTTGTGCCAAAGAAAAGGGAGGTTACCGTGCTGAATCATTGTGGCTTATGTATTGGGATAGAAAAACTCACATTCTACAAAGTTGCTTGGTAAATCTGTGCATTAAAACTGAGATCAGTGCTACTGCTCACCTTTCCTCTGCTAACCAAGAGCAAGTACAGCTTAACTACAGGGTAATTCTAAGGTTTTGTGTCCTTGAATAGAGGACTAATTTGAACTGTTCCAACTGTAAATTTGAATTGTTTAACATATGCTTTCTGTGGATTAGAAATACACTTTAATGACTTATTTCACCACCCTACATGCATGATTTTCCCTTTTTAGAAATCAAGTGATTTCATGAATATAGTGAGTTTAGAACACTTGAAATAAAGCAAGAAACAGTTTTTTCACTTAAACATGGCTTAAATTGAACATAGAGCAGGATTCTCAGAAACATCAAATTATTGCATGATGAGGAGAGCTTTTTCTTTATCAATAAAACAGAAAAACTACTGAATTCTCTATTCTTTAAACCATTAAAATTCTAGTTTTAACTATTTAAACCTCAAACAAGTTAAACAGCAAAATTTTAAAATGCAGCTTTCTTACCATTTTTTTCTATTCTTTTTCTCCCTTTCTCTCAAGCACAACCTATTGCATATTCTGCCTCTACCTCCTTTTGTTTCCAATCTCTACTCTCTACTCTTGTTTTATTTCCCTTTCCTTTCTTCTAATTGTTGACAGTGACACACATGTAATTTATTGTAAACCTATATGTAATCTATTTGTTTATTTTCATTATTCTTATGAAGATCTGCCTGTGACCTTATCCCTTTATATTATTTTCATTTTTTCTTACTTAATTGCTTTTCTTTTAGCCATTACTTCACCCTTTCTGGTGAGCTACACTATTAACGGAAGGTTCTTCTGGCATCATCCAAAGCACATCTCATTCCAATATCGGTGGAGGTTCGCAGGGAGTAGTTCACACTGCTCAGGCTCTCTGGGTCTAATAGAGTAATTGTACCACTACAGATAAGGTCTGGGGAATCAAGTCAGTTCCTCTCTATTCCGTAGATGGGCAACATGTCAGAATAAGGTAATTAATATGATGTATATATAACCATTAGCTTGCAAAAATTCACTCTTTGGATGCATATTCACCCTTAGCCATAAAATCATACCCATTACCTAGAGCTTGAAATTTTACTTTATCCATACATCTATATGTCTGCCTACCCTATACAAAAAAAGTTGTGTCATTTTTTAAGGCTGCAAATAATCTGAAAGTGTTGAAAGTTCATTTTATTCCCCATACTTCATAATAAAATCACTAACACTTTTCTCAGCAGCTACAACCACAGTAGTAAAGAAACATGTAAGCAAGAAAACAAGGAAAAATTGAAAGTCAGGCATGAAAACAATAACAACAACGACAGCAAAAAAGCATACTTTAAATCTTACTTGTTCTTTAGATCCCACGGGTATGCACCAGAAGTCTCCTAAACGAAGAAATGTGACAAAAATTAACATGTTATGAAGTGATGCTATTAAAATTGCTTATTTAGACTTTTTTTTTTAATTGTTTAGCCCATGGAGAATGTCAAAATCCAATAAGATTTGAAGTTGGTTGCAAATTGATGTTTTCCTTAGTACTAATTGTGGTAAAGAACAATTTATAATGTTCTTTATAAAGCAATAAGATGCCAGAAATATAATTATTATTCTGGGAAGAGTAACAGTTTTGGAATAATAATTCAATAGGCTTCATAATAAAAAAATATGTAAAATGAAGGATAAAATATAGATTATTATTGAATATTATTAAATAAAAAACCAATTTCTTTTGGAAAAGTCTACGAAAAATTCTTACAAAAGGGAATATTCCTTACATTGCAAACTTTTATGATTTAGTTTACAGACATAAATCCCACTGAATAAAAATTTTGACTAACATCACAGGGTACTTAGAAAGACAGAATCCCTCCAAACCAAGATACTACTGGTAAAAAAAAAAGAGACAAATCTAGATTTTAAAATTGCAATGACTAAAAAGCTTATTAAACTTTTAATTATAAAACATGAAAATATTATTAATAGATTTAAATATATATATATGTTTGAAAGTGTTATGGTGTCTCAGCAGTTTTGTTAGTCACTCTAAATTCTGGACAAATCACACTGGAATTTTCCCAATGATTTTCACTAAACTTGCTTATCCTAAGATTTTCTTTCTTTTCTTTTCTTTTTTTAAATTTTGTGTTCATTTTGGAAGAGTGGAAATGGAGAACTCAATTAGAACTCTGTATGAACAACTTAGGAAAGTGGAGGCTTTCTTCCATTTCTGTAAAAGTCCAGAAATGCCAGCTGATCTTAAGTGACATAAAGTAGATCAGTGGTTGCCTGGGGACATTGGTGGGGCAAGGAAGAGGGAGGAATTAAAAGGGCTATGAGGAAATTTGGGGGAGTGATGGGTGTGTTTGTTACCTTGAGCGTTGGTGATGCCATCTCATGTTTATACATCTTCCAAAACTCATCAAATCCTATACTTTAACATGTATGATTTATTATGTCATTTATACTTTAATAAAACTATATATTTCATGTAAAACATGGAATGTATTAGACAAACCACTGAAAAAATTAATGGAGATTTGTATTATTTCAATATTGTATGATGACCAAGGCTGAGGAGAGGATGTTTGGGAGTAGATATGATGTAAGGAGGTTTGGGCTATACCATGTTGGCTGTGGAGATAGAGGCTATTGGATAGATTCAAGATATGGTTAGAAGGTATAAAGAAAAGACTGGCTAAGCAATGGATGTGAGGATAAAGTGAAGTAAGGAACTAAGGACTGTGTTCAGGCTTCTGGCTTGAGAACTAAATGTTTGGTGCTGCCAAACCCTGAGAGGGTAAAGATTGAGGCATAATTAGGTCTGAGAGCAAGATAAGAGATCTCTTTAGAAAATGCCTATGAGACAACCAAATGCAAATGTTAAGTTGGGTAAATGTTTCTAGAGCTCAAATAAAAAGTTGGGAGCTACACAAATGATTTTGAGAATTGTCAGCATATTTGAGAGTATATAGCTGCCATGGAATGGAGGAAAGGTCTTTGAATGGGAATAGATAAAGGAACCCAGAATCAATGCTAGATGGGTTATTTTCTCGGATGTTAATGTCACCATAAAAAAATAAAACAAAAACAAATCAGAATGGAGGTGAAAAGGAGCTCTATGAGCCAGAAGCTAATTTTAATGATTGTTTGTGTTCCTTCGAGACTATTTCTAATTCTTGTGCTTAAAAGACCACAATGTAGGTAGAAAAACAAAAGTATAGTATTTCAGTAAATTAGCCTAATGGCATCTGCCTCTGGTTTAATCTTTAAATTATCCTAAAAAGCTCTTGGATGCCTAATTCATTATTTATTAGGTATATATAATTAACTTTTCTAAAGTATACCATTTAAGTAACATTGATACATCTTTTGTTACATACATAGTTTGTATGTTAAACTAGTAACAAAGTATAGAGCTCTGCTAAAAGACTCAAAGTTGTGAATATTAGTTACAGAACTTGGACAATATTTTTTTGTGCAACATGCACATGGCATGTGCAAAACTACAATATGACTTGCTGAAGGAAGCTTTAAAATTTGTATTGTAATTTTTATAGCAGAATTTCATGACTGCTATAATAGTGTTCATTAAAGTAATGCTCTGTTTAAGAATAATCCATAATAGACTTGATTTTGATAGTTTCCATTTGCTTTCAGCCTTGCTAGGATGCTGGGAAGTCATGTAAGCTTACTAGATGTTTATTTCTTCATCTGTAACATGGAAATTGTGGAAATAACTTCACAGGGTTTTGGTAGGATTAAATGGGATAAAGTGCTCAAAAAGGTCTTATATGGTACAAAGAACTACAGTTTGCAGAAATTACACCACCGTAACAATAATAACCAGACACAGAAACTAAGGTGGCACCTGATATTACTAAATAGAAATATTTGGTGGGTTTATTTTGTGCCCAGCCTTTAATTTCCAAATCCTTAATAATGTCTAGAAATAAATAATTTAACAACTCTTCAGACCCTGAAGAAAGAAAAAAAACCAAGAAACATGTTTTTTTGTTTGTTGTTAGAATTTGCCCAATTTGAAGTTTTGTCACACACAGTAAAAATGAAAAGTCTAGAAACTGCTCCTGGTACAATGCTCAGACTGAAACACAATTCATAAATATGGTTCTTCCATCTTTCCCATACCTCTTTTTTCTTTTTTTTTTTTTTTTTAGAAGGTATGAGGGATCCAACCCAAGAACTTATACAAGGCAAGCAGGCACCCAACTACTTGAGCTACATCCACACCCCTCTAAGTTGCTTTAAAATCTTATAATTCATTTTCTCTACTCCATATGATACCTCTCATATTTTCATTATCTTGTCTTTGATCAAGATTAAATAATTGTTATTTTATAGTTTTTTATTTTTCTTTTTATAAAACTAATGCATATTTTCCATTTTATAAAAATAATTCATTGTTTACCAATGAAAAAGTTTAAAATACATTGATGGATAAAGAAGAAAATAAGTCATTTTAAATCCCATCACTGCTGTTGACTTTGTGGTATATGCTGCTATTGCTGTGATTGTTTATGTAATATATCAACTGAGCTAGGTTATGGTACTCAGGTTTTTGGTCAAGTCCTGACCTGCTTGTTAAAGTAGATGGGATTTGCATCCATAATTAGTTGATTGCTTCCATGAGCAATTGATTATATCTCTAATCAACAAAAGAGTTTGCTGTCAGCAATGTGGAGAGTCTCCTAATCCAATCAGTTGGAGGTCTTGAAAGTCAGAACTGAGGATTTTAGAAGTTAAAAAAATTTCTGCCTCAACTTCACCACTGGCTCTTGCCAGAATTTCCAACCATCTAACTTCCTCTAGGAAATTCAGATTAAGGACTTCAGCATCATCTTTATTGGAATTTTCAGCCTGCCCCCATAGTAGTTAATACTATGAGTCAATTCTTTATACTATAATAAATCTCTCTCTTTCTCTTCATACACACACTTACTGATTGATAGTTTTGTTTCTCTTGGGAACCCTGAGTAATAAGATAGACAATCAGTTTTTTTTTTATGTGTTAATATCTGTATGTGTCATAAATTCAACAATGGTATCATCTTGCTCCTATTTTTTACTTACTTTTTCATGAATATTTTTAAATGATGTGAATTGTTTTTATACAACATTGTTAGGTACTGCCTAGTTGTGTTTTATTTTCTTTTAAATTTTGTGGATGAAATATGACCTATTAAACAGGAAATCATCAGTGTTTTCTCTTGTTTAGGCAGTCAAGATGATTTCTTTAAGATGAATTGCTGGACTTCATCGAGTCTGCATATAAAATTACAAAAATTTTAATACCTATTGCCTAATTGCAATAGGTTATGAGGTTTTATACTCCTGCTGGCCATCTTAGTTTTGCCAGGATGTGATCACAAACACCACAAAATGGTTTTAGCATAAACAACAGGTATTGGTTCATGGTTTCAGAGGCTAGAAAGGTGGCTTCCTCCTGGAGTTGGTTGGATTCTGACTGGTCAGAAATCCTTGGGTTTCTTGGCTTTCCCATCACTTGGTGATATCTTCTTCTTTCTCTTCTGGATTCCACTGACTTCCATCTTCAGGGTCTTACCCATAGTTTTCCCTATGCCTCCTGCTTATAAATGACTCTGGAATCTGAATTAAAGCCCAATCTCAATCAATTGGGCCACACCTTAACTAAAATAACATCATCAAGAGACCCTATTTACATTGGGTTCACAGCCACAAGAATGTGGATCAAGACCAAGAACTTCTCTAAATTGTGGTACTTACGTCAGTCCACCACACCAGCAGGATATCAGAGTGCTGACTTCTGCATACTGCTTCTAACTGTGGATATTGTTATTTTTATAATCTTATACCATTGACAATTTGATAAATAAAATAATATTTTTACTATTTTAATGAGCATCTCAAGGTAATGAGATAAAGAATGGTAAGTATTGGTAATACCAGGTAGACTAGTCAGTAAGGTCCTGTTGAAAGGGGATAATTTGAACTGAGATATGAATTATAAAAAAAGAGATAGCTTGCCAAGAAGAAAGGATGGAGATGTCCAGGAAGAGCATATCAAGTTGCAAAGGCTCTGACACAGGAATAAGCTTTCACATTTGAAGAATAGTGTATTCCAAACACTCTGCTCCAGAGTGATTGGAGCATTGCAAGCTAGGAAGAGCCTGTGGTGAGAAATGATGAGAAAGGAGACAAAGTTCAGTTCTTAGATGATGTAGGGTTTTGAGGCCATGGTAAAGTAGCAGGAACTACCATGATAACAATGAAGAAGGAAAAGGGGAAGGGAAAGAGAAAGAGGAAGAAGAAGAAAATGAAAAAATTGAAGAAAAAGACAGAGGAGGAGAAAGAGATGATCAAATGGATGACGTATTCAATAGGTTAGGAAACTGTGGTTTTACCTAAATATTACACAGCAAGTCAGTCACAAAGTCTGGTTTCTTGCTCAGACTCAGCTCAGCTTTATTTTTTCTACATAATGGTGCTGCCCGCAATGCTGATACTTTTTCATCCTTTCAGGTGAAAGTTGATTATTGTCCTTGATTTTTTATTTCTATTTATTTTCTTAAGGCACATTCTGCATTGGTTTTAGTGCTGAATAAGCATTTATACAACTCAACAGATTTATATAAGAATTAGATTACTGAAATTCAAATGGCTATTTTTAATAAGAGTTACAATTAACAGACCCCACTTACCCTGCCTCAAGCCCCTTCTCTTGAAGCTTGGCTCTCCTTCTCAAACATTTGAGCCATTACCAGGAAAAAAGGCAAGCTTCAGTTGATATGCTAGGAGGGAACCTTCCCTTCCAGAGCCCTGTCTCCTGAGTCACTCCCTTTACCTGCTTGAGCCTAATCTGCTGTGCCTCCATTTCTTTTTTCCAATTGTCCTGGTATGCCTTTTTTGGACCCCCAAAAATTATGTTCTTAAGCTAACCCATTCCTGTGCTTGCAAATGCAGTGTAGATGGGAACTTTTTGATTAGATTCAGTTAAGGGAATTTTGATTAGATCACTTGATTAGATAGCTTTAGAACCTTTGATTGGCATACATTAGTGAGCATGACCCCGGTTGGGTCTCCTCCCTCTTGCTTGGGTCTTATATAAACTGAGAACTGGAGGCAAAACACGCAGAGAAAGAGTCACCATTTTGACCTTGCCATGGGAGAGAAAGGATCGCCTACAGTCTCAAAAAGACAAAGAAGCCCTAAGAGGCTGAGAGAGGTCCTGGAAGGCAGAGGCTAAATCAGCAGAGCCCAGAGGTTTGGAAAGCGGCCTCTAAGGGGCGAGGCTCATGGAGCAGCTCAAAGCTAAAGAAACTAGTCCTGCCATGTGCTTGATCACCCACAGCTGAACTCTGAGAGAAAGCAGCCTGGAGGAGAGGGCAGAGACCCAGCAGAAGAGCCACGATTTTCCTTTGCCACATGGCAGGAGCCTAGGCTTTGACCAGAAGCTATTTTATTGAGAAAGCATCTTTATTGAGAAAGCATCTCTGAGGCCTTTATTGAGAAAGCATCTCTGAGGGTTCCTTGATTTGGACATTTTCACAGCCTCGGATCTGTAATACATACCCCAGTAAACTCCCTTTATAAAAGCCAACATATTTCTGGTATATTGTAAGGGTAGCACTTTGGCAAACTAAAACACCAATTATGGCTTTTCCTTTGGCTCTAGCACCTGCTATGTGTAGCAGCCTTTCCATCACTATTCCAGACTTTACCTCAGTTTTCCTGCTTAGCCTCTGACATACAGCCTGCCCACTTACTGTCTCCTCCATTTCTCCAGTCGAATTTGCCGAGTTTAACTATCAATCAGGATAGAATTTGCTGTCCCCTATAGCATTTTTTGCCTGCACTTAAATTAACAATAACCTGAATTATAAGAATAAATAGATGTACAACTCATGCATTTGGAGATTGATTTTCATCCTTTGACAATAGCTGTTATGTGTAAAACAAATCCTTACAAATGTACATGCATAGCATACAAACACCATAATTTGGATTTTAGTCATAAAGAGGTTTTAAAAAATATTGACCAAGTTTAGGATTGCATTTTTTCCTAAATTACAATTGTAAATATTATATGTTTTGCATTTCAACAGGAGTCTTACTACAGGGAAGATTATAGTTTAATTTTAAGAGTTTGAAGTGGGGCTTTCAACTGAAGGTTTCTCCAAAGCCAGTCATTGTGCCATTTATTCATATCTTAAAGTCTTTAAGCTTCAAAAGTTCTCAATAAAATCAAACTACATCTTAAAAGTTCTGGCATATATCATGGAAGTTATATGGGTCCTAACAGGGAATGTATAGATCTGAACGAAAAATAGAGTGCTCTGTGATAGTAGAGTTTGGGTGTCTCTAAGTAGAGATTTCACTTATTTTACAATTTTATGTAAGCTCTTCCTTGTCAAATTTACTCCAGATTTTTATGATATGTTATTAAGTCATGCCTTTCATACTACCCAGCATTTGTGCTACTGACAGTTTCTATCTTGTTAAAATGATAGTACCTTATAAACGAATCTCCTGTGATGAAGGAGATATTGTCCACATTTAATTTCTTTACCCTCTACTCCAAGACTCATTACTTTAAGCAGTAATCCTTTGTGTGTGAAATCTTATCAAGGCCTCCTTGCTAATATAAGCATATAACCCATCATTTCAGTCACCATTCCCTGGTAAACTCTTCACAACAGCCTCTAAACAGGTCCACAAGATAATTGTACAAAATCTCCCTATCACAAATTGATGTTGGAGATCCCTTATGAAATCACTTTTCCCAATCCATTCTTTTATTAAATCTTCTAAATATGTTTCCAAGAATTTCCTTAGACCATCTTTGTTGGAGCTCACTAAATTATTTCTTCCATGAACTTATTTTTTCAGTTATCAATATTCTCATCACTCTATATAAAGAAAAAAACACAGAGCTAAAAGTATACTAGTTTCATTTTTACTTTCCATTTAATGTGTGTTACTTGTCTCTTTCTAATATTTCATTTGTATTTCTGATACAAAAATAAGTGTTGCAATTTGGAAAACAAATCTTTATTAAAACCTCTAAAATTAAACTTAATAATGAAATGAGTGATATAGAAGATCACAAACCAATTGGTAAATTATATCAGACCATTGATTAATAAAGTCTATCCATAAACTTAAACTTTTATAACTCCATTGTATCCTCACACCACCAACAAATATTTGCTAAGCGTCTTCTCTTAGTAAACGAAAGGCACTTTGCTAAATGATATCAGGGTCAGGAAAGCGTTAGCCCTCAAGACATTGACAATCTGGCCAGGGTGCAATTTTCATGAATTAATTACAAAAAGTAGCATATGGGAAATGCCAGCTGAGTGGTATAGCCAATACATCTCATGAGATGAGATCATAGTCTTTCGTGATTAGGGGAGGATGCCCAGGATAGTTCAAACTTAAGCTGGGAGAGCCTTGAGATCTGATCAGGATTTAATTTTGTTGAAAGAGGAGGGATATAGGGATGAGCAAGCAGTGGAGGAGGTGGGCACAAGGTGTATGCTAGAGCTACGCGGTCCCATATGGTAGCCCCAGCCACACAGGGCTATTGAGCAGTTGAACAGTGTCTGGCCTCAATTGAGATGTGTGATTTGAAAGATTCAGTATTAAAAAAGTAAAATATCTCATTAATTTTTTATACTATAACATGTTGAAATAATATTTGGGATATATTGGGTTAAACATAATATCCTTTTAAAAATTAAATTCACCTTTTTTTAGTTTTACCTTTTGTAGTGTGGCTATTAGAAGATTTAAATTATATTTTTGCCTCATACTATGAGGCACTAAGTTTCTCCTGGTCAGCATCAAGAGCTAATGTAGCCTGCTCAAAGTGGTGTTTTTGTTTGAGCTATGTGGTTTGGGAAGTCTTAGAGAGTAACATTTGAAATTTTAGAATACAAGCAGGTAGGTATAAGATTTAAAAAAAATTTATTTACTTAATGTATTAGGAATATTTCTTGGTTGTGTTACATATTGTTTAATATCGTGGTATCAAAGTATCCCAATTTATTTTATTTTATTTTATTTATTTTTAAAGAAGTTTTAGATTACATAAATGTTACATCAGAAATACGGGGATTCCCATATATTCCATCCCATCCCCCTCCTACACTTACCCCATTAACAGCATCTTTCATTAGTATGGTACATTTGCTAGAACTGATGAACATATACTTAAGCATTGCTACTAACCATGGACTATATAGTTTACATTATAGTTTACACTTCATCCTGCACAATTTTACAGTTTCTGAGGGTGTATACTTACCTATTGAACTATGTATCATTTATCTATTACTGTTTATCAAGTGATGTATCTATCTATCTCCATCTATTCATCTATTTATCATCTATCTATGTATGTCATGAATAATCTTGGAGCATATATACCAAAGGCATAATAGAAGGAAACAATTTAGGGGAATTGGGGATGCTGTATAAAGCAGAACAGCACAGAGGAATTTGCTTTATCCAAATGTTATTTTTATAGAATCATATATTCTATATGTGATATGTGTAAGTGGGCATTTTAGGTAATTAGTATTGAAAAAGAATGTGAGTTCAGCATGAATGAGATTTGAATACCAGATGAAGGACCATATTATAAAATAGGTGTTAGGGAATCATTGAGTGATCCTTGAGAAACTGGGGCATTTTAAAGAAAAATAACCAGGCTGAAAAGTGCTGAATGATTAGAAGCTAGACATTAGAAACATGGAGAGCAATCACAACCTCTTCGAAGACCCACACACAAGATGGCAAAGACTGAATCAAGCAGTTAACAATGGGGAGAGATGGCGTGATTGCCAGAGACATTGTAGAAAAAGACTTTCAGAATTTGGTGACTGATTAGACATCGAGATAGGAAGAGGGAGGAGTCAAAGACTCCTGATATTATAGTCTGAGGAGACTGGAAGAACAATGATGAAGTCAATAGACGTGGGGGAAATTTTTGTGCAGAGAGGTTTTTAAACCTTGGAATGCATTGTAGTGGTGGAGTTCTGAAGACAATCGATCTCTCTATGGAGTGAAGAATGTAATGAACAGGTAGATTCCTGAGTCTGATAATGGTGGGGCTTCCAGAAGTAAATATATTCAAGGTTTTGGTAAAGTGAAAATGGAATTCAGAGGAAAAATGGTCAAATTCATGACTGAGATTTGAAAACCATCTTCGGTAGGATTGATAGTTGAAGTTTAGGGTAATAGTATGACTTTAAGTGTTGATTTTGGACAGTTTAAATACAGAGGCAAGAACTAATGGGAAGGTTGTGGGAGGAGGGTGTTCTATAAAAATAAATTGATCAGTCATGGAAATGGGAAAAGAGGAAGGAAGTATGGTATCATGGAGCCTATGGAAGGAAATATAGAAAGAAGAGGTACCAGTCAACAAGAGAAAATATTTGAAGAAATGTATTAAGAAAGTAGATGGTATTTTACTATTTATCATCAAAATATTGCCTTGCAAGAATACAATACCCAACCATGAAATCTAACACCATATGTTCCATCCTTTTCTGCTTTTGGATCACTTGAGCTTGGACTATTATCCAGATGTCTATGCTCTTTTCTAATTCTTCAGTAGGCACTCCTATCTCACAAATGTTTTGCTGAGGAGTGTCATATTTATGGTTTCCAGGAGTATTTAATGTTTGTATCCTCAATCAGCACTTATCACAAACTGCTAATATTATTCCCTTATTTTACACATTGTCTTCTGACATCAAATCTATTTTTTTCCCCCTCCTCCTGGCTGCATCCCTAGGATTTCCGTTTTGCATAGTATATCCTATGCATAGAGGAATCAGAGCCAATAATGAAAGATTCAGGGCTTTGGCTAGCAAGAATATTCATGTTCCCCAAAGACCCAAATGTCATTTGTTTTTTATTTTATTTTTTAATTTCTCTACCAGTTTTTAAACTTGGTTTCTCTTTAAGGTCTTTACTATTGTTTAGAGTAGAATCTGGATTCATTTATTCAGTCATTTAACAAGGTATAAGGTATTTGAAAGGTCATAAAAATGAATCCAATGTACATCCTGCATAGCTTAGATTGCAATTTATATGTACGCTTACATGCATATCTTCCACATTTGAATGTAAGATCTTGGATGGTTAGTTATTATTCATCATATCAATATTTATATTTGCCTAGAAGATTCTTGGTACTTAGTAGACCCTCAAATCATACACACTCAATTAATATATAAATCTATGAAAGTGAGAATTACTTCCTGAAGGTTTTTGCAGACTTAGTACAGAAGACAAAATATGAGCACAAATACCAGAGTAGAGCTAGGAAAGCAAAATGCCTGACAAAAGTAGAGCTCAGATAAAAACATATTAGGAGTTAATCTAAAGAAGAAAAATTGTTTTACAGGATTGGGTGAGAGAAGGCTTCCTGGAGATGAGAACGTTCTAGCCTGAAGGATGACGGATTCAGAAGGATAAAAATGAGGTTATTTTAATAAAGGGAAGAATGCCTATCCAGCCTATCTAAAGACTTTTTTCCCCTTTATCCTTTAGGTTTTACTTGAACTTCTGTGATTATTTTTCCTTTAAAAAATGTTTTTATTCCCATCAAAAATGCTGTGGCTCTGCCCCAATTAAGATGGTGGAGTGAGAAGTTTCAGGGTTCCTTACTGCCACGGAAGCTTTGAACAACCAGTAAGAACTGGCATGAACATTTTTTTAAGGCTCCAGAAAATAGTTAAATCACCTCAGTAATAGGGGAAGTGCTGATTCAAGGAAAGGGCCACTTAAAAACGACAGAATCTCGTGGCAACATGGCCACGTGTGTATCCCCCATACCAGTTACAGAGGGAGCAGAATAACCCTGGTGCAATACTGAGAGCATGTATGGCTGGCCCAGTCTGCTTGGTGGTGGTCTGAGGGACTCGCTGTCCCAGAACTTGCCTTGCATGTAGAAGGTGTCACACAGAGCTCTCCTATAGAGCACTGTGGAAAGATAGTCAAGTTGTTCTGCCTGGGGCAAGTGATTGCTGGCTGCAGGCTATCAAGTGCAGTACCCAGGACCATGAGGAAACTGTTTCCTAGGGAAGAAGGAACATTCCTATCTGTGTAAATAGAAGATTTCCTAGAGCTAATTGCACAAGCCCAAGATACATGTAAAGACCAAAGAGACCCCTATGCTTCAGCCTGGAGCTATTCTCTAAATTCCTTGTCAGGTGAAGCTAGACAGGAGAGCACTTGCACTGGTCAATATGCAAAGACTGGGAAAGGTGTTTTCTTATATACCTTTTTGTTATGTTGTTAGTTCCTAGCAATCCAGGTAAAGCTCAGTTATAAACTAGCTGGATACAAGCATAAGCACAGACACCCAAGAGTTTAAATTCCAGTGATAACATAAAATATCAAAATTTCCAGGTTTCAACAAAAGACTACAAGACATATAAAGAAACAAGAAGTGATCATCCAGGCAAAGGAGGAGATTAAAACATTAGAAACCATCAATGAGGGGGATCAGACTTGGGACACTTCAGAAAAAGACTTTAAAAATGGTCCTAAATATCCTTAAAGAGCTAAAGGAAACATGGACAAAGAACTGAAGGAAATCAGGAGAACAAAATATGAGCAAAAGAAAATATCAATAGATAGATGAAAATTATGAAACAGAACCAAACAGAGTTGAGGACCACAGTAACAGAAATTAAAAATTACCTAGAGGTTCTCAACAGCAGAGTGGAACTGGCAGAAGAAATAGTCAGTAGCCTTGAAGATAAGACAACTGAAATCCTTCTAGTCTGAGGAGCAGAAAGAAGAAAGAATGAAGGAAAGTGAACAGAACCGGAGGGACCTGTGGGACACCATCAGGTGTACCAATATACACATTGTGGGAATCCCAGGAGGAGAAGAGAGAGAAAGGAGCAGAGAGAATATTCAAAGAAATAATGCCTGAAAATGTCCCAAATTTAATGAAAGAAATATATATATATATATATATATATATATATATCCAAGATACTCAACAAACTCCAAACAGGATAAACCCAAAAAACATACACACTGCATCATATTAAAATTAAACTGTCAAATGCCAAAGATAAAGAGAGAATTCTTAAAGCTGAAGAGAGAAACAATGTGTCACATACAATCTCAATAAGATTAAATGCTGATTGCTCACCAGAAGCCATGGAGGCAAGAAGGCAGTGGAAAGTGCTGAAAACAAAATATTGCAAACCAAAAAAATCTCTATCTGGCAAAACTGTCTATCAAAACTGAGGGAGGGATTAATGCACTAATAACAAAACAAAAGCTGAGGGATTTTCTCACCACTATACTGGCCCTACAAGAAATGCTAAAGGGAATTCTTCAGGTTGAAAGGAAGGGACACTAGACAAATGACTAATACCACATGAAGAAATAATGATCCCTATTAAAGATAAGAACATGGTAAATCTAAATTTTTTTAATTTGTAGTTCTACTTTTTATTTCCTATGGTATATAAAATCATAAATACAATGAGAAATTAGTGATTTGGGACTCATAAAATATAGACATGTAATTTTGACAACAATTACATAAAGGTGGGAGGATGGAGGGTTATGGGAAAGTAGTGTCTGCATGCTTTTGAAGTTAAGTTGGTATTAAAACAAATGAGAATGTTATAGATTTAGGATGTTAAATTTAAGGCCCATTGTAATCACAAAGGAAATATCAGAGAATATGCAAATTTATAGAGACAGAAACTAGAGTACAGGTTACCATTACCAGATGTGGGAGGCAGAGGAATGGGGAATTAATGCAAAATGAGACTATGGTTTCTGTTTTCAGCGAAGGGAAAGTTCTAGTAATGGTTGGTGGTGAGGGTACTGCAACATTGTGAATCTGATTAATCCCAGTGAATGGTATGCTTGGGAGGGCTTAGAATGGGAAGGATTATGTTTAAATGTTTCATTTAAAGAAATGAAAGAAAGTGTAATTAAAGAGATAATAACCATTAAATACAACATATGATACTCGCTAGAATCTAAGAATGGAGGAGAAAAGGCTCAGAAGAACAATATTGGACTTAAGAAAAAATGAAATATAGAAAGTAAACTTTATATCAATACTAAATTTCTTAAACTTGATAAGTGTACTTTATATGATTACAAAAGTGAATAGCCTTATTCTAGGAAATGTCCACTGAAGAATCATATGTTTAAGGAGTATGGATGTCAACCTGCTCTCAAATGTTCAGAATCTAAGCAGATGATAGATAGAAGGATAGACCAATAGATGATATGGCAAAGGTGACAAATGTTAAAACTGGCGGATCTGTGTATCTGGGGGGTGAGAGCTATATTGGAATTCTTTGTATGGGCCTTGAATTATTTTCACAAATGTACTATACATTTGAAATTATTTTCACATAAAGGTTTTTAAAAAATTAAGATCTGAAGCTGAAATAAAATTTCTAAACTATGAATAATTAAAAAGGAATTTCAATTATATTAGAGGAAAACCAAACTTATTTTTGCAATTTCCCTGCATAAATGATAATGCAAAATCATTATCATGTGACAAGATGATCAAAGTATGCAGCCATAAAAGTAGGAAAAAGCTATTATAAAAGTGTCAGGCAATTAATTTAATAATATGGTATTTTTCTAGATTTTTGTTATGTCTTCATGTGTGTCAGCTTTGTAAAAATTGGAATTTGTTGTGATTTCTCTCCTCAGGCTAAATAAATATTGTCTTTCACAAAGAGAAAAAATGCCTCACAATGTGCAGCCATACAGCCGAGTTTTATTTTAAGGACAACTTTACCCTGTTTTCCTGAAGGTCTGTGGGTTGCAGAAGATGAGAAAAGAGAGTTCCCAGCTGCCACAGCCCTACAAAAACCCTGAAAATGATGACTGCATCTATTTCCACCCAACTCCACATTCTGAAAGTGATCTTTTTGAAACGAGTATTGCAAATAGCTGCTGTTTCTCAAAACTGCAATTGCTTTTCATGGCGCGGCTCTGCTGTCTCCGTGCTGACGCAGCTCCCAGGACCGGCATCAGCCTGCCTGTGAACCGTTAAAGATATTTCATTCCCAACAATAAAAAGAATATTATACAAAAACAGATAGGCCTTGCTTTTAATAAACTGAGATGGACAAAATGGGCAGTCGTGAAGCAGAAATGATTATGAGGCAGGGAAATGGGTAACAATGCACGCGTCTTATCCCCAACCCACTCTCGGGACAGGAGGCAATGTTCTGAAACTTTGGGTGATGCTGAGAAAAGGAGATACATAAATGGGGGTGGGAAATGGGTGCTAGAAAAAAAAAAAAAAGGTATAATTTAAAGGATGTGACATTTTCTGCCTGTATAATGTGCAGAGGAACTGAGAATAACTTGGGACCAGGTTTTCATCCCAGCACAGCAGTTTTTTGTTTTTAATTTGCTAAGTTGCTTAACCTTTTCAAATTCAGGTTCTTGGAAATGGAGCTTGGAGTTGCTGTGAGAATTGTGTAATAATGTCTGTAGATCTAGTAGGTTCTTACCAAATATTAGTGCTTTCTCTTCCAGCCTGCCTTCTTTTTCCTTTCATATGAAATGTACTAGAGAAATCTCTCCGGGACTTTTTAGACTACCGCACTCAGTTCATAACATTGGAATGTGGCCTGCATTATCTTCTCCTGTGAAGATGGTGTTAATAATCAAATCACCATCTGTAGTGTTCAAGTATGTGCTTACACTTTCCTAATGGAAAAGAATTTGTATGCTGGGAAGGGCAACTCTACTCCTCCCCTCTGTTCTCCCTTGTTCTTCCTTTCTCATTTGGCTCATTGGGCAGAGTCCATAGACATGATGCACAGTTTGGCAGTACTCAAGTTAGTCTTTTCAGACAAATCCATTCTTTTTCCAAGGATGTGACAGGGTTAGAAACACCAACTTTTATTTCTGGTGAAGGTCTTAGAAAGCACCTAATCAAAATTCCTTACACAGATGATGAAATAAAGGGATGAGAATGAGCTAATTTGCCTAATGCATAAGGCTGGATTCAGGGTAGAACCCAGATTGCTGTTGCCCTGCCCATTTCATTCATTCCCACATCTCTCAGAGGCATCTTTCCAGCTTTTCCAGAAGGATATACTGTCACTGTACATCCAAATGTCACATGCAAGGGCAGGCCCATGAGAATTCGTAGAGCATCATCAAATGTTCTGATTGTGAATGTCTGTTGGAAAATATTGGCCATAACTACTTGGAAGATGATTTTTGTCTTCTTTGATTGGCAATATGACTACATTCTTGTTTAAACGTATATACTTACACATGCATATTCACATGCATGCATACACGAACCCATACATACAAACACACACTCTCTCTGTTCTCCTCTCTTGAGTTTATTTAGTTGCCCAGGTGGTCTGATTTAATGATGATGCTCTCTCTCGTGTGAAACACCATGACTTTTTGCTGTTGGGACTGCAGTATGCAAATTGACTGGAGTCAATCATACCTGATTTTCTAAATTGCCTCTGCTATAACAATTCTCCCACTCAGTAATAAGCCATTGAAATCAAACAATAGGATTGATTTCACATCCCTTGCTCTGAGGAAACTCCATTAGTTTTACCTGAATAAAAAGTGCAGAACAGAGTCCAATTTGGGGTAAGTAAAGTGTACAAAATTTCCCAAGGAACACAGTAAAATAAGTTTGAAAAAGCTTAAACATTCTTTAGCCACAGGAAATATTGAGCAGACAGAATTTTATTTATGAAGTACATGAAGGAAAGTATAATGGTATGCTTAAGAAAGATTTGAATGGTGCTGTCCAAATTGGGAGTACTAACCCTTTTTCTAGCTCCAGTCTTGGGACAGAGCAGCTCTGGATGAATCCTGGTATTTCCATACTTCCAGAAATCTATACGTGAATCTATTCATATGCAGGTAGTCAGGAGTCCTAACTAAAAGGAAAAAATAGGTTTTTACCCAAACCTACTGCTTATCAGAATTCCTTCCTCTACCATTATCAAAATTCCTTTCCAAATTTGTCTTACAGGCAGTCAAACTTGACTACAAACTCAGCCACTGATGGAGCGTGCACACTCATTTTGCCAGTGACCCTGACACACTAGGAACAAAAAAATCACCCTCTTCGGAACCAAGATTACAGTGATGAGGAGTCGTTGGATGCAAATGAAGGGCAAAGAGTACCTCAACAGAGAGATAAGATGTAGCCACTGGCATACCTCAATCACATTTAGACAGTCCTGCAAACATTGCAATCAAAATACCCCAACCTGAATTCCTGTCATTGTCCCCTCTTCCCTTTGTTTCAATCCTATAAATCTCCCTGAGTTCTTGGGTTGGAAACACAGATTTGAGTTTATTTCCTTTCTCCTTGCTGGTTGACCATGCAATAAATCTCTTTTTTTCCTCAAAATCCTGATGTCATAGAATTGACCTCTATGTGCCTTGGGCAGTGAGTCCTTTGCTCAGAAATAAATGGATAGTAAGTATCCAGAAGGAATTTCTCAATTTTAATCACAGCTAACTAGTAGTCAGGAGATCTGGAGGGGAGACCCAGTTGCTCAACTTACTAGCTGCTTAACATTGGGCAAGTTATTTAACCTTTTTGAATTTCCAGTTTCTAGTACCTAACTTGGGTTTAAAAATACCTGCCCCATCTCTCTCCCAAGATTGTTGAATGTGTGAAATGAAACCATGTACAAAAAGTAGCTTGAAAGTTGTTAAGTACATTGTAAATGATGAGGATTCTTCTTCGAGGCATTCTTCTCTCACATGAATAATTCTGTAAGATAGAGAGCTCAGACTTGGGAGAAGCAGGACTTCTTCTGACCTAAACTCAAATATGATAGCTGCTGTATAGCCAGATTCTTGAGTCAGATAATCTTGTGTTCACATCAAGGCTCTCCAATTTACTGCTTCTGGGCAAGATAACCAACCACAAGACACATCTGCAAAATAGGGATAAAAATAATACTGACCTCATAGGACTGTTGTGAGAATCAACAGCACAGCATATGGGGCATGGACACTATGCAATTAGTATTGCTTATTATTATTTTGAGCTTGTGTACAAACATGCAAGAATATTCAGATGGTGCCTTTTTCTAAATCAAGTAAGAACTTTCAGTGCCTGGAGGAGCCAGAAGTCTTGCCCACAGGTATTCAAACTTTTCTCCTTCCTGCAGGAGGAACTTCTGAGGATCTGTAAGAGGATTGACAGGACAATACAGCTCATAGAATATAGCTCACTAGATGTTGAACTTCTGAAATGTCTGGGATTAGGTCTCTGCATCTCATCAATCTTTGAATACATAATGCCTAGCATAGAAACTGGCACATGGTCAGCTGCTCAGTAAATACTTTTGCAAGATTGAGAAAATAAATCTTTGGCTTGGTAAGCAGCACACCATGTTTCCCAGTCCAAATGCTATCTGATGACTCTGGAGATAAAGAATGGCTATAGGAATTCATATCACTCTAACTCCCCTATTCTCCTCAGTAGAGAACAAGCTGCATTTTTCTAGGCTCTTTCATTCCTAAATTGACAGGGGTTTTATTATTACATTGGTCATAGACAGCACTGGAGTTCTTGAACCTACCTGAACTAGAAAATAAACCCAATCCTGTACCTAGGTTAAAACATTTGTTGAAAAGATTGAGGATAGGTGAAAATTACTCTTACAAAGGAGGTGAGGTTTTTAAAGACAATGATGGTCATTTAAACGCTAAGATAGTTAACTCTTTCTTTGTTTTGCTATAGTATAAACATTCAACTAATGTGCCAACTGCTTTTGAAATTTAACTAGGCTATTCTTCAATTGAATAAAGTTTGAGAAATATAATTGACTCACAAATGAAGATTATTCCCCAATTGCTATCCAAGGAAAATTCTGATTCACTAATTATAAATTCTTCTTGGTCTCTGGCTAGGGTTGCCTTCATGATTTTCAAATTTTCATGAAATTAGAAAATACTTAGTGTTTTTAGGGAAAAGCTTGTATGCAAGCTGGGGATTTCCAGAATCTTTTCTAACAAATGTGGTAAATAATTAGGGCTCTGATAAATATAGGAAAAATATAAACAGCTTATACAATTTTTTTTAAAAATTGAGAAATTGAGCTAAAAGAAAATATGGTTAAAAAATAAGTATCTAACTCACAATGAAGTGGAACCAAAGAAGACATGACTACAAATATAATGTGATATACTGAATGAGATCTTGGAACGGAAAAAAAATGACTTTAAGTAAAAAGACAACAAGAAAATCTGAATAAAGTATGGATTTTAGTTAATAATTATTTATCAATATGGGTTCTTTAATTGCAAAAAAAATGTACTATAATAATATTGTTGTAGAATTTGAGAGAGGTTCAATTATTTGCATATAGAGAGGCCAGGACTCAGGAATGATTTTGAGAAGGAAAAATGGTTTATTGATGGACGGCCGGACTCAGGAGCTTTCTGTTTCAATCCCGAGCCCTGAACAAGATTTTTGAGTCCCTTTTATACAGAGAGGAAAGGCCAAATGGTCCTTTTGTTTCAGTTCTCAATAGGCTTGAGTTAGCATATATTTTTCACATCCTAGGTAAGCTTTTAGCATGGACTTCATACATTCTAGATAAGCTTTTAGCACATTTGGTTTGCATTTTCCCTGAATATTTAAAGTTTATAGAGTTTGCATTGTTGAACTGTTTCCTGGGACTGGAGTCGTTGCCATGGTCACCAAGGGCAGGACTGTAGCTTCTTACCATTCCACACCCACAAGTCAGGACAGACGGTTTAGGTTAAGGTTATCTCTGAAGAGACAAAGAGCCTCCCACCCATAGCCCACAATAATATTAGATGCCAATAATAGGGGAAATTGGGTGTGGAGTTTATAGGAGTTTTGTACTCTCTGCAATTTTTCTGTAAATCTAAAACTATTCTAAATTTAAAAAAATTTTTTTTTTTTAAATAAGAGCCACAGCTTTAACTTTGACCTTCCTTAAGTCTGATGGAAAAAGAGAATATTGTCTTTCTGATGATTTGTAGGGTCTAGAAGTGTGATGTTTAGTACAGCAGCCAGTAGCCACATTAAGCACTTAACTGAATTGTAAATGCAAAACACATATTGGATTAATGATAGAAGTGTGTAAAATATCTCACTAATGATTTTATATTGACTGCAATGTTGAAATAATATTTTGTATATATTGGACTAAAATATATTACTAAACTTAATTATACTTATTTCATTTTATGTTTTTAATATGACCACTAAAAACTTAAAATCTATGCTTTTGGCTCACTTTATATTCCTATTGCACAGAGTTGTAAAACATATCCCTGTTACTGAAATTATTTAATAAGAATCTGAGGCAGGATAGAATAGGGACCTAAGGAGGGCCAAAAAACCCTATGAGCAACACAGGTACCAACTAATAAGAGATGTTGAGGTAACAACCTGCTGATTTGCGCAAGCAACTTATCAGGAGGCAACTTGCAGCATTCACCCAGCAATGTGTTATCAGAAGGCAGCTTGAGGCAGGAGGGGCACCACCACCACCAGCCAACCACTTTCATATCACCTCGTGCAGTGAACTCCAGCAGAGCTCCTGGACAGCAGCCAGAAGCCAATCACTGCCAGCAACCCATAGAAATCAAACCATCCAATGAATCTCCCCCACTCTGTCTCGAATAGGCCAATCAGCGCTGACGCTAACCCCCTATGATAGTGCATAACACCGGGAACCTCAGCACAGAGAGAACGTCTCTAACTTGAGCATGCCTGCATGCTCACATCTGAGCATAACTAAAATCTTTTCTTTTTTATAACTGTGGTGTGTTTCCGAATTGTTTCTTACTACGTGACCAAGGAGCTGGAAATCAGATCTGGCAACAAAAGAAACGAATACCCTGTCTTCTGTGGTGCCTTGCATTTAAATCTGACTGCCACAAATTAAAGGAGATAAAGAATGGTGTGTCAAGAAAAGGGAGGCCACAATGTTGAGGGAATTGCCAGTTATGTCTTTTGCAAAGTAGGTTGAAGGTCTTGAGTATATTTTTCCAGAGGATCTTCTTACTAAATTAAGAGATTCTGATGTGGGCTATGGGTGGGAGGCTGTTCTTCTCTTTGTAGATAATCTAATCTGTATGTGTTGTAACTTGTGGGACAGTGAAAGGTGTCTTGCCCTTGGTGGCCATGGCAATGCCTCCAGTCCTGGAAGGCAATTTAGCAATGCAAACTCTATATACATACCAGTCAGTCCAGGGAAACTCTGATGGTTGTGATGCTGAAGCTTAAGGGGACTTGGACTTGGCCTCATATGGGAAATACAGCCTGTGCATAAATTCAAAATTATCTAATTCTGTATCCATGTGTCCTAGTCTCTAGGAATCCAGTTAAGTGATATAGGCCCTACGGGCTTTGAATGTTCAGAAAAGATATGAGACTGAATGTATATTCCAGGTTGCATCCAGACGGAATGTGGGCAAGATGCTAATTCAAGCTCACCTGAAATGTGGGCGATATGTTAATTCAAAACCTATCTGGTACTCAGGTAAACACTTAACTAACAAAGAAAATTGTTTTCTTTCATAAAAGCACCATTTGACTCCCCAACCTGTATAAAAGGAATTTAAAAATCTTGTTGAGGCTTGAGTTTGAAACAAAAAGCCCCTGAGTCTGGCCGGCTGTCAATAAATCATTTTTTCTTTCTCAAAATCATTCCTGAGTCCTGGCCTTTCTATACACAAAGAATTGAACATCTCTTGACTTCTACAACAATTCCAAGTACATATCTCTGAGAGTCACCAGCCACTCAGGCTCCCTTATCTTGCTGTAAACTTGGATTAGACGAACAGGTATTGGCACCCTCTTGGAACTATGCTATGGCCCCAGGAACAATGTGTATAAGAACTTCCAGTTGTCCAAGCCTCTTTGTACACAAGCTCATCTCTCTTTCTTGACTTAGGTGAACCCACTATTACATTGACTGTCAACTTTCAGGATTCAGCTCAGGCACCGTTGCCCTCAGAAGGCTTTCTTTGATCTCAGTCTGGGTTAGGATCTTTCCTCTTTGTGTCTTCATACATACAGTTCTCACTGCATTTATCATATTATATATATTATCTAAGTATTTCTATTGAGGTGGGAGGTTCTTCATCTCTTTGTAGATAACCTAAGCTGTCTGTGACTTGTGGGTATAGGACGGTAAGAGGCTGCAGTCTTGCCCTTGGTGACCACGGCAACGACTCCAGTCCCAGGAAACAGTTTAGCAATGCAAACTCTATAAACTTTAAATATTCAAGGAAAATGCAAACCAAATGTGCTAAAAGCTTATCTAGAATGTATAAGGTCCATGCTAAAAGCTTACCTAGGATGTAGACAATATATGCTAATTCAAGCCTATTGAGCACTGAAACAAAGAACAATTTAACCCTTCCTCTCAGTATAAAAGGAACTCAAAATTCTTGTTCAGGGCTCGGGTTTGAAACAGAAAGCTCCCGAGTCCAGCTGGCTGTCAATAAATCATTTTTCCTTCTCAGAATCATTCCTGAGTCCTGGCCTTTCTATACGCAAATAATTGAACCTCTCTCAAATTCTACAACATTTTGTCTCTTCCAATGGACTAGGAGTTATTATGTTATCCACCCAAATATCTATTTATCCAGTGAGCTAGCCATTAATCTAGCCATTTATATATTAATATTATTCATTCATTCAATAAATATTAATTTCACACTGAGTATATGTCAATCACTCAGCTTGATACTAGGTGTATTAGTAAAATTTCCCAGGGAAACAGAATCAACAATATGTATATATATTAAAAGATTAATGTTTTAAAAAATGGCTCATGCAACCATGGAACTTGCAAATCCAAACTCCATAGGGCAGGCCACAAGCTGGAAGCTCTGATAAAAGTGATGCTGAAGTCCTCAGTACAAATTTTCAGAGGAAACTGTCTGACTGGAAATTTTTGGCAAAAGCCAATGCTAAAGTTGAGGCAGAAATTCTTCTGTTATCCAAAATCCTCAATTCTGGCTTTTAAGACCTCCAACTGAATCTCCTTTGTTGATTGTAGATGCAATCAGTTGATTATAGATGCAAATCCCATCTACAAGATACCCTCACAGTAGCAAACAGGTCAATGCTTGACCAAACTACTGGATACCATCAACTAACCACGTTGACACATGAAATTATTCTCCATTCGTTTATATATTGTCCATGGCTGCCCTGTGCTGCAGTGTTAGAGTTGAGTAGTTGCAGTTGCAACAGAAACCATATAGCTCTCAAAGCTGAAAATATTTACTATCTGGCCCTTGACAGAAAAAGTTTACTGACCCCTGATAATCAGTCCACTTGCCTCGATTTCATAGTCATCAAACAATTTTTTGATTCATTGCTGTTTTTTTGTTTACTCCTATGCATACTTTTTACTAGAAGAGAGAGAATTTGGGAAAATAATGTCAAGCCTATCTATTGCAAGTTTTATTATTATATTTTATATAAATTATGGTAGTTATATTGCTACTTTATACTACATACTATAGTTATGGAAGTAATACATATTATTTTGCTCGGGATGGAGCAATATTACATATCTGAGCCCAAGGTGATGGGCTTTCCCTCTGACTGTGGCACCCACTCCAGGGCACTATCACCTGTATCTCTTTGTTGGACAACCCATCTTCCCTGGGTAACACTGGAACTTACAGTGTATCTTCTTTCTGACAGTATTTCACAATTCCCATTTACTTATGAGGAAGTTAAATTCAGAGACGAAGAAAAGAAATAACATTTAGTGAGCATTTACTCTGTGCTAGGCTCACAGATATTTTATGGGTAATACCACTTAATCTTTACAAGCCCATGCAAGGAATATATATCTTGTATTTTCACAGATGTGGAAGGGGAGGCTCAGAGATCAAGGTCACAGTAATTTGTCAGCAAAGCCAGGATTTGAAACCAGGTGTTCTGACTTGAATACCAGTACTCTTTACTCTATGGTGTTTTCACATGACATATACTGCCTGGCAGAGTTTTCTCGGTGCTAGGCTTAAGAAGGCAACACCATATGTCTTGGACTCTTCCTCCCACTGAGGTGTGGTGTTGTTCTTTAATAAACACAGATTAAGTTAGAAAATCCTAGAGATTTTAAAGAAGTAAAATTTTAAGACATATCATGAACATTTATACTGGAGTACAGAATCTTAGCCGGCTACTTTATATATCCAACTAGGCTCTCACAGAAAGAAATTGATGCCATCACACCTTGATTTTCATGAATAACATTTCCTTTAAAAGAAATAAAGCCCACCAGTTTTTTCAAAACTATTTTTTGTACTTGACGGTATTTAAATGTTGTACTTTGAATTAATTGCTGCAAGAACATAGTCTAGAATTTCTAAAAGTTGCACAAAATAGAAGGTTATCTATAACATGAGCATAATCACAGTCATATTATCTGTTTAAAATAAAATGCTGAAAAGAATTAAATGCTCCCTTCAAGCCAAATTCAAAGAAATTTCAACAGAAAATAGACTGCAGACGTGCAGTTAATGTTGCTTGCTGAGACTGAGTCATTAGTTTAGAACCTCAGAAGAGTGTTCATTTATTTTTTCAGTGCTAAAGGAGAAATTCCCCAGCTTTTAGGAAGAGAGCTTGTCCCATGCTCTCTCACCCAAAGGCTTTGTACCACCCTGATTTTGTTTTGTAAATGTTCCTCCTAAATGTACTTGTCTTCTTATCTAGGTTGAAAACCCTTTGAGGGCAAGTGTATTTCAAGGAACTTAGTTTTACTGCTATGCACACAGTGGGTGTTTCATAAAAATATTTTTCAATACAGTTATAAGATAGGACTTTTAACCAATAAAATCATAAATGGAAGTATATATAGAGAAATATTTTTAAAATTTCCTTTTCCTTGTTCCTCCCTCCATGTTCTTAAATAAGGCAACAGAACTTACCCCTGAGGGGGTCTGGGCTTCAATGAGTAAATATATTCACAACTAGATAGCATTTGGGAAATTCTCGTCACAGAAAGTTCCCACTGTGAGGCAGGTGTGAGATTACCTAATTCAACCTATGTCACAAATGCATTATATGAACCCTAGAAACATTAGTGATGTGTCCAAGGCCATAGGATTTATTGATAAGAGAGCAGGGAAGAACAAACAAGTAGGACCCCTGAATCCCATTAATCTCCTGTGCAACTGTACCGACTCTCTAGGGGAAAAAAAGGCAATTCGTTTTGAACTGCTTGAAAAAGAAGTCTTTAAAATATAAGAAATTATTCTGGGTCTCCTTAGACTTAAATAAAAAAGAGGGACAGCATATTTGTAGAAGGCTGTTGATGTGACAGGAATCCAATTTGTCCTGGTTTGAGCATAAAGTGGGAGTTGACTGGCAAACATAGACAAACTAAAGGAGCACCCTCCTGATTCTGGTTTTATGGGTGAAGAGCTACATTTCTCATCTTTCCTCTTTCCTATATGTTGATTTTATTCTTTCAGGCTGGTTATCTCCATGAGACTGGAACCAGAGCTTTAAGTAGCTCTAGTCTTCATCTTTACTGTCTTATAACCAAAGAGGAAAGAGAACTACTCCCTACCACCTTTATTGAGGAAAATCCTGGGTTGGGGGGAGGGTAGTGGGTGGGTTCTGATTAAATGAAATTAAAATCTCTGGATGGATCACTGTGGCTGGGGTTGACACTACACTAACTCTTAACTGGAGACATGTTTCAGGAGGCTGTGGAGTGATATGGCTGGCAGCTCCTTTCAGACGCATGTTTGGAGTAGGATCCTGGTCCCCAGATGAATCAGAGTGACATTACTAGAGAAAGGAGGAAAGATGTGCTGGACAGGCAGAATAGCAGGTGCCAGATGAGACATTAGATTAACTGAAGACTTCATTTGTCCTTAGAGAAAGTACTAGTCACTCAGCATTTTATTTATTTATTTATTTATTATTTATTTTTTATTTTTCAATATATCTCAGCATCTTTACCTCTTTCCTTCTTTTAGGAAATCATGTATCTTTTGAACCTTGCAGGGAGGCATAACCCATTTTCTACTAGAGAAATTGAAAAAGCCCAGATACTTGGTTTCCCAGGTTCTTTGAATCTAGGGTACAGGAACATGACCTATACTCAGCCAATTAGATCTACCCACTGTGGACTTTGAATCAGGAGTTAGTGATATCAGTATTCTGTCCATGGCCAGTAACAGCTGTAGTATTCAGTTAACAGGCAGTAGCCACAGTAATGGATGCAAGCTATGGCATCCGCTGTTCAGTGTTAGCAGCAGTGGTGCTCTAACACAACTGGAATTGGAATGTTTAATTTTCTAGGTGATCTTGCCAGCTACTCACATTTCTTTTGTTCCTGTACGTTTCTGAGCCTGGTCTCCCTGTAACTATAATAAACTGGTTCTGTGCTTAATCAACCTAGAATCAGTTTCACTGTCTCAAAACCGAGAAACAGAAGTCTCACCTATTATAATACACCTGTACCAGAAAACTCTGGCAAGCTCTTATGCTTTTGGGAAACTTAAAAATACCTCTCCTCCTTGAGAGGTTTTGATTAAGTTTTTAGTCTGAGTGCAAGTTTTTTAATAATTGGTGTTACTTACATCAATTCATACTAAAGAATTTCAAAAGCATGTTTACTAAGCTATGCTACCCACAAGTAGACAGGGTTCACCATAGTGAAGCAATACAGAGTTAGGTATTTGTCTAGGATTTTGTTATCAGTAAGAACTCAGGGTGACCAAGACGTTCTTTGTTTTTCTCTTTCACTTCTGCTAAGGTAGCAGGCCTGGTAGTAGACCACTTTCAACTAAACTGTCATGCAGAACATGCCATCCCACCCTTGAAAGAAATTTGGTCTGATTCCCAAAGCCTCAAAGGCTGAAAGGAACATGAGCACGTAGAAAAACTAAACTCAGTGATAGACTTTTAATGCCAAAGTCAGTATTTAATTTAAATAGAGCTAATGATTCCCTGGGGAAGTCTGCCATATTAGTGGTATGCCTGTGTAACTTAAATTGCCACAAAGAACAATGAAGATTAAAAAGTTGTTTGAAGCATCTCTCCCTGGAGCACACTGGGTGTGTACTTTTTCTTTCTTTGGCTTTACAATAAAATCTTTCTTAAAAAAAAAAAAGTTGTTTGAAATATGGCAACATGAGCTTCCAGTCTGTTTACAATATTAAGTGGAAAATGAAAGTTTAAACTGGAGCTGCTAAGGAATGGCAAGAAATTACTACTAAGGGTAAATACCATCTGAAAATATCTAATGGGTCACCAAAGATTTCATTAATTTATCTTTGCTCTGGGCTTTGTTTGTTTGAAAAAGGAGCACATATACACATAATGGCTAAGGACAGATGCTATTGACCCTTTGAGTGGCCCATGTTAATTGGCCACAAATATTGAAACATGCTGCTTGATCCTGTGCCACTAAGGTCACTTTTGAAGCAAATGAGGTAATATGTGATATTTCACTGCCTCCTAACAGTATGTAAACGGTAGGTGTATTGGTTGTTTGTTTATTTTGTGAACACTAAACAGTTTAGGCATTTCTGTCTTTTCCATGGTAAGGCCAACTGTAAAAAGAGTGTCTGTCTAACTTAATAATGAAACTGTTAAATAAATGCTGCATTTTAGAGAAAGTGGATCTTAACTTGTATATTATCAGGACCTATCAAGTCATTACAAACTGACCATACCAGGAACATCAAGTCATTCCCTGCTTAGGGAGAGTATATAGTGATGATCTTTTGAAACATTTTCTCTCAGCTTCTTCTTTTTGCTTTTTTTCCCATTAATTTCTCTTGGACTTAATCACCTTTTAGACTGAAGGCTTGAGAATAGCAATGAAATAGTTGCTTTGAATATGTTGTCATACTAGCCTGTTAATAAGCACCATCCAGGCCATTTGCAGAAAAGCATCTAGGACCAAAATTCTGTAAAACAGAATTAGGATAATCAACAGAAACAAGAAACAAATTAAACAAAGCAAAGGTTCTTGATGACAGAAACTCCGCGAAACCATTCAAAATAAGATGATGAAGGAACATGACTGTCATTTCCAACCAACTCACTAGACATGTTCTGTTATGGTCCAAATTAGGAGCATGAAATATACTCTACAATCTAGGGAATTTTAAAGCACTTAGATGAATCACAAGTGACATATGGGAGCTCATTAAAGAAAGGTGAAGTTATGAGTATCCAGGGAGCTTGCTGGAAATCAGAGTTTAATTTAAAAAAAGGCTTCAAGGGTCAGTGATGTTGATTGGAGGATGCTTTTCATCTTTCTTAAATATGATCAGTTTTTTTTAGCACTTAGTTATCATGCTGCTTGAGTGTTGGCCATTACTGTAAGTTTGTAAGTAGTGAGTGAATATATGTGTGTATGTGTATGAAGAGGGAAAGGTTGTGAGTTGTGATTTGATTAGTTTAGCAAACAAACAATAAAAGCCATTGGAGAGTAAGACCTCAGGGCAACCTGCTTCTGCTGTTTCACCCAAACTTCCAGGTAACAGTTGAAACTGCAAGAGCAAGGACAGCTCACGGTTGCTCCTGTTATGGAAGCTATGTCTGTAAGCTGAGCTTTGAATGACACATTATTTCCTTTGTGCACCCCAATCTATTTTCTGCCTGACTAAGCTTATAAAACTCTGCATAAATTCTCCCTCTCAGACTGTTCCATAATCCTGTGAACACATTGTCTTCCTGTTCATTCCTTCAGCCAGCAAGCACCAGCTGTTGGGTCCTGGAAACATTTTATGTTAAAGAAAAAAAACAACAACAAAAAAACAGTGGATGATCAGAAAGGTGTAAAAACTGCAGAATGCTTGAGATATGTGGACATTTTAGGGTGGTGAATATTTGACCTTCATATAAGAAATGATTAGGCTTGCATCACTCAATCCACCACCAAACCCTCTGCTGAGATCAGTTTATCCAGACGTTCCTCAGCTGCCTCGGTTCTGCACAGTCTGTAAACTAATCCAGTTTTGTTTGTTATGTGCCAAAGAAAGGATAAACTCAGAGCTTAAAAATATGAAGGAAGTTATAATTATCTTAGCATAGCACTCATGCTTTATTTTTATGTAAAAATGCCACAAACTTTATTATCTATATCTTCCAGCTTCCAAAGGAAAGTGGAAGTCACTCGATAATGTGTCTCTAATTACTTGAATGCACACTTCACACCTCAAATACACAGTGAAGCTAGTTGTTATAATTAGAAGTTATATAAAGACACAGTTTATATAGATTGTACCTAATTACTAGCTAAAATGCCAGTCTCCTGCTATCCTAACAAGGAAACATATCCAACAATATACAATTTAAACAACAGGTCAGAGTGGGTGATTATTACAGGAAGATGGTTCAATTGCTTTTGTGAAAGTTTCTGAAAAAATATCGGGGGCTGTTATTGAAACCTGAATAAATACCGTTTCCATTTGGATTTTCACTTGGGAAAATTAATTTATATACTCCAAATAGAGCATTTATGCACATTTTTCATACAGATGTCTTCCTATTCCTTTTATTGACAATATTTTTGGGGGTGATGAAAATAAGTGATGTTACTCTATTACAGGGCCAGCAAAATCTTTTCTTTAAGAGGCCAGATAGTTAATATGTTAGGCTTTGCAATCCTTGAGTTCTCTTTTGCAACCAAGCAAGCAGCTTTATCATAGTAGTAAGCAAGCAGCTATAGACAATATAAAATCAATGATCATGATTGTGTTCTAATAAAACTGCAAAAATAGGGGGCCATTGCCTGTAGTTTGCCATCCTCTGATCTACTCCTAGACAGCAACACTAGTCATTATTACTATACTCAAGATAGTTTAGATTTTTTGCTTCTTTACAAAGACTAAGGTCTAGCAGGACTTCTCAAGGGGGTATTCTGTTAGAGAATTAAGCCTACTACCCCAAGGCATCTAATGTAGGGAATGGGTAACTTCTCTACTTTGCTCTTAATGGTACTATGTTTGTACTGTCCTTGGATGGGCACTCAATATTCCATAGGCCTTAATTTTGCCATGGAACCCTAGTTGGGAAATGCAAGAATGTGTGCTTTATCAAAACTCTGAAGCCCTCAAAATGCAGTTTTGTCTTGAAGTGGCTTTTGGGATACTAGTACTTAGATAACTGTCAACCAATCTCTTCTCCTATTTAAAGACAGGATGAGATTAACATAAATGTGTCTTTCACTTCTGGTTCACATTTTGCCATCTCAGAGATATTAAATGTAGAAAATATAACACAAGTAGAATATATAGGGCCAGAGGGTGCTGAGGGGAATACGTACGTTTTCTAAAAGTATTAACTTTTTAATAAAAAATGCCAATGTTGGTTTACTGCTCATGTTAACCATGAATTACTACTTGAATGGCAATGTGAACATGAGTTTAGAGCAGAGCAGATGGGCAATTAGGGGTCATAGGTTTTTGGATATATGACTCAAGAACCTCCACGCAGTCCTTACTCTGCAGTAAAAGGGGAAGAAAGCCTAATGAGATGGCATGGCTGCATTCCTAATTCTAAAGCACACTCTGATCCTTTGGGTCCTGTTTCAGATTAATTTACAGCAATAATTCTATTTTTAGAGATTAGGGCTGCCATTCTTTAAGATTCATTAAGATTGCTTCACTCTAATAAAACTGAAAAGACACCATGACTTTGAGATTGGCAACTACTTAGTCCCCATCATCTTGGGGTCGGAAACAACTTAGTAAAGCCACATAGAGATTAATAGGCCTTCTGTCACTATGCATTTTGATCTAGAAGACAGCAAGATGTAGTGTGAGAAATATCATCTTACCACAGGAGGGAGGCATAAATGATATGCCACATTTGAAAACTTCCTCCCCGTACCATTCCCTTCTTGAAGAAAAGCATTATTCATTGCATCTTCTGGAAACCATAGGGGTCATTAAACTGAAAGGTATATTAGTACAATATCTTTATTTTAGAGTTAAGGCAGTGTGATGGTTAGGCTAATGTGTCAACTCAGCCAGGTAATTGTGCCCAGTTGTTTGGTCAAGCAAGCACTGGGCTAATTGTAATACAAGAACAATTATGAGCTTTAGTCATCACTGAGTTTGCTGCATAGATGGCTCATTACATCTATGATCAACCAGGGAGATTATCATAAACAATGAGTGACTTTTATCCAATCAGTTGAATGCCTTAAAAGGGGAAGTGCATTCAGCATTCAGAGAGAATTTCCCAGCTTGTCTTTGGACAGCCAATGTCTCCTGGAAACTCATCAAAGTTCTTCATTGAACCTTCATTGGAGCCCCTGGTGTGCAGAACCTGGACTTGTGCATTCTCACAGTCACATTACAAAATTTTATAAAATCTCATATTATTTACAGATATCTCCTATTGCTTCTGTTCCCTAGAGAACCCTAACTAATACAGTTAGTAAAGCCTAATTTTTATGATTGCATGAAATATTAAGTTATACAATTAACAGTAAATGATAGAACCTGGACTTGAACCATAGACTTTTCCCTTTTTCCAGACTTCTACATCATCTCTCAGCACCCAAAGACAATTAATGTGCTTTCTTTCCATACATATGAAGGACGAAAAGCTTACCATTTTATAACAACAAAGCATAGATTAGATTAATTACATGGAATTCATTCATGGACACTACTTTTAATTTTTTCCAACAAAGAAGATCTATCCCTTTGATTCCTAATAAAAATTCCTTGTATGCTGTTATACAGTCTCCCAGCAACCAATGTCATTAACTGTACATATTTAATATTTGACAAATAGAAATGTTTCCTTAAATAACAAACAAAATAACAAACAATAGCAGTAATAATTATAACATAATATGAGTTTGTGTAACTTAATAGTTTTGTAGTTTTGTTTGTTTTTAAGCATGATGGGGGGGGTTCATTTAAGGAAGGGTCTGTTTTACTAAATGGATGCTTTCAAATTCATCAAGATACATTGCCTGAAATTTCTCATTATGTAGTACAGCATGTTTATTCAAGTGAAAGTATACAGAATATTGCATATCCCTAAATGCATTGATCTAAATGTAAATGCAGTTAAAAGCAAAATCCAATCTTGGTGTCATTTGGTGTTTGTTATGTTCTGTCATCAAAATTTAGAGGTATTCTGTTTTCATTTCTTAACACAGAAATCCAAAAATCAATGGAAATTCTAGAAAAACTGGAAAAGATAGGTGTAGGACATTAGAAATTCATATGTCTATTCCATTTTAAAAGTTTTTTTACAGGTATAGGGAAAAAAATTAATGTTTGGATTGTGACATGGCTATTTAAAAAAAAAGTTCACAGCTTCTAGAGGTAATCATCACAAAGAATTTAAAGAGAAGAGAAGATCAAGTAGTTTCAGCTCCTAATTTCCCCCAGTTGTAGAAATGACCAAGTGACTCTCTACCAAATTGATTTCTACCAAAGTAATTTTAATGAAATTGTTTTGAGGCAAATGGTGTGCTACTCAAAATGTAACATAGCTTCATTCTCTTCTGATCCTACCTCATCAAGATTACATATTCCTTATCTCATTACTCCACTGCCATAAAACATCATAATAACGTATCAAAAATAAACATATATATATATATATTTTGTTGTTGCACTCTGGGCATGGGAATTAAATGTAGCTATCTCATTTTATAAGTAAGAACATTGGTTTGAAATCTAGTAAGATTAAATGACTTGTCTATGTCCCTACTGATAGGTTCAATTCAAGATCAGAACTCACGCCTTTAGTGTCTCAACCCATTGTGCACTGGAGAGTAGTATACACATAGAACAAAGCTGTAAAGGAGTCATTGATTTGCTAGTGGGTAACTATAAACTTCCTTTGTAAGCTGCATTAGTTTTTATATCAGTGGAAGCATATGTTTCTTTCATGGCAATAGGAAATAAAATTTCATTAAGGTTGAGTGAATGTAGCTCAGTGGTTGGGTGCCTGCCTCCCATGTATGAGATCCTGGGTTCAATCCCCAGTACCTCCTAAAAAAAATCTTATTAAGCAGAATGACATAAAATTGCAAGGGAATAAGGCTACCTAGCCAGTTGGCTGAGTATGATATCTCTCCACAAACAAGTCTACAGTGAATAATTTTACTTACTGGAAATTTCCAGCTAACTTACTTATGCAATGATTTAAGCAACCTTTGAAATAATTTAGGTAGTGAATGACATTTTTTCAGTTGAAAAATGATAGTATCAAATATCAAAAAGTATTTCTTGAATATTGATCTAGAGTTAATTTTAATTGTATATAACAATGTATGTGTACAAGTTAAATATATTAATTTTTGTTTCTTGAAGGATAATATCATGTATTAGGTTGAACTATATGTGAAATGCTTGCATATTAGCAATTTCATAAGGTTTTACTCTAATGGAATAAGACAGTTTAACATAGTGCTTCAGATCATGGGATCTGGTCACTTACACTCGGGTTCAATTCTGGTTCTACCACTTAGAATTGCTACATGATACTAACAGGGCTATTAAGAGACACTCCTTATAAAACTCTAAGCCTTGTGTTAGTCTTATAGTTAGTGAAAAAGAAATGCTAGTGGTATGATAATAATGATGAGGATGTCTGCTTTGCATGATTAACTCATCCTGGTTGAGTCAATGGGTTTAGAGAGTTGATACATGTAGAATATCCTGAATACTATGATTAAAAAAAGGAAGATACGTGTAAAAAATTAACTTGATTTGTGTCATAAATGAAAATTGGAGTCAACTGAAAATATTTATTTGCAGGGTAAGTTTATTGGCAGATTAGATTTAGAAAACATTTCTAATGTATTCATGGTAAAATCACTTGTTATGGATTGAAGCCAAGATTCAAATGGACAGCTAGACCATTTTTATAAAGAGCATGAGACCAGAAAGGATTCTCTCTTAATTTCCTTATTAAAAAATCAATGTTTCTCATAAAACTAAGAGTCAATAAGGTAAGGTAAGGTAATAAGAATAAAAATAGACTTTTTCTTTGTTTTCCTTTTTTAGATTAAAGGCAACAGTAACAGTGACAATAATTAAAGCTACTATGTCATTGATAAACTTATACTATATGTGCTAAGCGTGCCAGATATTGTGTGAAACATTTACACATACCACATTTAATCCTCACAACAATCCTAAGAGAGGAATTCTGTTATTATCTCAATTTTCCATGGGAAAACTGAAGCACAGAGGGGTTAGATCACTTTATCAACCTCACAGACACTGCTAACAAAGAGTTCAATGTACCAAGACACATTGTTCAATATCGAGAGTTTAATCAAAGTGTGTATCAGAGCATATATGGTCTCTGGAAGCCCAGAAATTCTTTGGTAACATTACATAAGTACTTCTTTATGAATAAATGGGAATTTGGATTAGTAGATGTAGAATTTCTCTGAAGTTTCTAGACAGGAGTGTGGGCAGTGGGATTAAAACTGGGGTTCAAAGGGGATTTAAACTTTATCATGGAGGAGGCAAGATGGCGGCTGAGTGAACTTCCCGGTTACTAGCTCCTGGAGGGAATCGGCTGGGAGGAGGCGGAGACTCCTTGGGACGGGCTGTTTCGGGATTTTTCCTGGTCCCAAGGTGTTTAGACATCGATTTGGAGGGAAGGTAACAGAGAGGATCCATCCGTGAAATATACACGGAGATCCCAGCTACGTGTGGAGGATTCCCTCCTTGGGTAGGCAGAGCCGAGGCAGCTAGCACCGCGCCGAGCCCCGGTGGGCGGCGGCCAGGGTAGCCTAGCTGGGCCGCAGTGGGCAGCGGGCGGGGGATCCGAGCCACGCCGTGGTGGGCGTGGGCGGGAGTGCCGAGCCGCGCTGCGCTGTGGCGGGCGGCGGGCAAGGGAGCCGAGCCCAGCCTAGCTGGGCCGCGGTGGGCGGCGGGCGGGAGAGCCGAGCCGCGCTGTGCCGCAGCGGGCAGCGGGCAAGGGAGCCGAGCCCAGCCAAGCTGCGGCGGGCGGCGGGCGGGAGAGCCGAGCCGTGCTGTGCCGCAGCGGGCGGCGGGCAAGGGAGCCGAGCCCAGCCGAGCCTAGCCGCGCCGCGGCGGGCGGCGGGCAAGGGAGCCGAGCCCAGCCAAGCCTAGCCGCGCCGCGGCGGGCGGCGGGCGGGGAAGCCGAGCCGGGCCGAGCCCAGCTGAGCCGCGGAGGGCGAGGGGGCTGAGCCCAGCCGAGCTCAGTCGAGCCCAGCCGCACCGCGGAGGGTGGCGAGCGGGAGAGCCGAGTCGCGCTGCGCCGCGGAGGGTGGCGGGCAGGGAAGCCGAGCCCAGCCGGGCCCAGTCGAGCCCAGCCAAGCTGCGGCGGGCAAGGGAGCCGAGCCCAGACGAGCTCGGCTGAGCCCAGCCGCGCCGCGCCGGGTGGGAGAGCCGAGCCGCGCTGCGCAGCAGCGGGCGGCGGGCAGGAAAGCCAAGCCCAGCCGAGCCCAGCCGAGCCGCGACGGGCGGGGGACACGAGCCCAGCTGAGCCTAGCCAAGCCCAGGCAAGCCCAGCCGAGCCGCGGAGGGCAGGGGACCGGAGCCCAGCCGAGCCCAGCCGAGCCCAGCCGAGCCTGGCGGCGGGGTTTCTGTTCTTTGTTTTTTTTTATTTTATTTTTATTTTATTTTTTATTTTATTTTATTTTTGTTGTTGTTGTTGGTTTTTTTTAATCCTCTCTTTCCTGTCCCCAATATTCTTCTTATACTATTTTATCTTAACAATACAATAGGTCCTACAGGAAATACCTCACATTTGCTGGGTTTCCTCACCCTCCACTGCCTCATTTTTCTGTGAATAGATTTAGCCTATCTACACTATCCCCTTTCCCCTACAACTTGATATCCTCCACCATCTGCTATCTCTCCTATATTCCATCTCCCTTTCTTTGATCCGCAAAGTATCTAACTCTTAATTTCTAATACCTTTGTTTAGTTTTCCATCTGGTATTCGTCCCTGAAACTATTACCTTTCTTTTCTCTTTCCCTCTCTCACGGAAACAATAGCCTCTTAGTACGTACCACATTCCTCCCATATTCAGTCGTCTACCTCATTATAGGTACTTTCCTACTACTATAACTCTACACAATTTACATGATCTAACCTCCATCCTCCCAGAACTCATATTGTTGCTTTGTTAACATATATCACCAATACTACTTCACACTTTTTCCTCCCTTACACAATTGCCTTTCCCCAGCACTAATACTTTCCTTTAAAGTGAGCTTAACTAGCAATAAAAAATTGGAATAAGAAGAACAAAGTGACAAAGAGAAGATATAACACTTACGCAAAAACAACAGCTAATTAATCTCCAAGACTAGACAAAGAAGCTAAGGAACTGTTTACACCCGTCAAGAAAAAATGTTGACAAGACAGCAACAAAAATCTACAAACCAAACCAGTAATCAGGAAAACATGGCTGAATCCAATCAGGAAGGGGGGCAGGACTTCGCACAAGCAATGAAAGATCTCAGATCATTTATCACCGACAAATTTGATGAAGTAATGAAAGAGGTTAACAGCATGAAGACAACACTTGGAGGGGAAATTGCAGACATGCGCAAAAAAATAACAGATATGATGGAAATGAACACCACAATTCAAGAAATCAAAAATACACTTGCAGCAAATATCAGCAGACTAGAAGAGGCAGAGCAGAGAATTAGTGATGTGGAAGACAGTGCATTGGAAATCAAACAGATAGTAGAAGTGGTCAATAAAAAGGTAGAAAAAATCCAGATAGGACTTAGGGACCTGAATGATAATGCAAAACGCTCAAACATACATATTATAGGCATTCCAGAAGGAGAAGAGAAGGGAAAGGGGTCAGAAGGACTGTTGCAGGAAATAATGAATGAAAATTTCCCAAATCTACTGAAAGAGACAGATGTACATATCCAAGAAGCACAGCGCACTCCACTGGCCATAAACCCCAACAGGCCCACCCCAAGACATATACTTGTCAAATTATCCAATGCTCAAGACAAAGAAAAAATTCTAAAAGCAGCAAGAGAAAAGAAAACCATCACATACAAGGGAAACTCCATAAGATTAAGTGCTGATTTCTCATCTGAAACGATGGAGGCAAGAAGGCAGTGGTATGATATAGTCAAGGTACTAAAGGAAAAAAATTTCCAGCCTAGAATACTCTATCCAGCTAAACTAGCATTCAAAAATGATGGAGAGTTCAAAATATTCACAGATAAACAGAAACTGAAAGAGTATATCAAGAAACCTCCCCTTCAAGAAATTCTTAAGGGAGTTCTGCAGGAAGAAAGGAAAAAACAGGACAGTCAGAGATGGAGGAGAGTGTAAAAGCAACAAGAAAGACAAAAATAGAAGGGGAAAATAAAATAATACAAACAAAATATAACAAACACAAATCCAACCAAAATATGGCTACCATAAATAACTCTCTAAGTGTAATAACACTGAATGTCAACGGACTAAACTCACCTATCAAAAGATTCAGACTGGGACACTGGATAAGGAAATACAACCCATCTATATGCTGTCTACAAGAGACACATCTTAGACCCAGAGACTCATGGAGGTTGAAAGTGAATGGCTGGAAAACAATCATACAAGCAAACAACAACCAAAAAAAGGCAGGAGTAACTATATTAATATCAGACAAAATAGACTTTAAATGCGAAACAATTGTGAGAGACAAAGAAGGATACTATATTTTAGTGAAAGGGACAATCTGTCAAGAAGATCGAACAATCATAAATATTTATGCTCCTAACAAGGGCGCCTCTAAATATGTGAGGCAAACGCTGGAAAAACTAAGTGAAAGAATAGATGCATCTACAATTATAGTGGGGGATTTTAATACACCACTATCAACTCTGGACAGAACATCTCAAAAGAGAATCACTAAAGAAACAAAACATTTGAACAATATATTAGAAGAGCTGGATCTAATAGACATATATAGATCATTACACCCAAACACAGAAGGATATACATTTTTCTCAAGCGCACATGGAACATTCTCCAAGATTGACCATATGCTAGGCCACAAAGAAAGGCTTAATGAATTCAGAAAGATCGAAATCATACAAAACAATATCTCTGACCACAGTGGAGTGAAGCTGGAAATTTGCAAGGGACAGAGACCCAGACTCCACACGACAATTTGGAAATTAAACAGCACACTCTTAGAAAAACAGTGGGTCAAAGAGGAAATCTCAAAAGAAATCAATGACTACCTTGAAACAAATGATAATGATAACACAACATACCAAAATTTATGGGATGCAGCAAAAGCGGTACTGAGAGGGAAATTTATAGCCATAAATTCATATATCAAAAAAGAAGAGCAAAAATTGCAGAACTAACTGCACTTTTGGCGGAATTAGAAAAACAACAACAAAGTAACCTAACAGGAAGAAGAAGGAAGGAAATAACAAAGATAAGAGCAGAACTAAATGAAATAGAAAATAAGAAAGCACTTGAAAAAATAAACAAGACCAAGAGCTGGTTTTTTGAGAAGATCAACAAAATTGACAAACCTTTAGCGAGACTAACAAAGACAAAAAGAGAAAAGATGCAAATACACAAAATAAGAAATGAGAAAGGTGATATCACCACTGACCCCACAGAAATAAAGACTATCATAAGAGGATACTTTGAAAAACTATATTCCAACAAAAATGACAATTTAGAGGAAATGGACAAATTCCTAGAAACACATAAGCAGCCCGTACTGACGAAAGAAGAAATTGATGATCTTAACAAACCAATCACAAGCAAAGAGATAGAATCAGTCATTAAAAATCTCCCAACTAAGAAGAGCCCAGGGCCAGATGGCTTCACAGGTGAATTCTACAAAACATTCCAGAAAGAACTAACACCAATCCTGTTGAAACTATTCCAAAAAATCGAAACAGAAGGAACACTGCCTAATTCCTTCTATGATGCCAACATTACCCTAGTACCAAAGCCAAACAAAGACACCACAAGAAAGGAAAATTACAGACCAATTTCTCTAATGAACCTAGACGCAAAAATACTTAACAAAATACTTGCTAATCGTATTCAACAACACATTAAACAAATTATACACCATGACCAAGTGGGATTTATTCCAGGTATGCAAGGATGGTTCAACATAAGAAAATCAATCAATGTAATACACCATATAAACAGATTGAGAGAAAAAAACCACATGATTATATCTATAGATGCAGAAAAGGCATTTGACAAAGTACAGCACCCCTTCCTGATAAAAACACTCCAAAAGATCGGAATACAAGGAAACTTTTTGAACATGATAAAGAGTATATATGAAAAACCGAAAGCCAACATTGTTTATAATGGCGAAATCCTGAAATCCTTCCCTCTAAACTCAGGAACAAGACAAGGATGCCCATTGTCTCCACTCCTATTTAACATTGTCTTGGAAGTACTTGCTCGAGCACTGAGACAAGAACCAGATATAAAAGGCATTCAAATTGGAAGGGAAGAAGTCAAAATTTCATTATTTGCAGATGACATGATCCTATATATAGAAAACCCTGAGAGATCTATAACAAAGCTCCTAGAACTCATAAATGAGTTTAGTAAAGTCGCAGGTTATAAGATCAATGCGCAAAAATCTGTAGCATTTCTATACACCAATAATGAGCAAGATCAGGAGGAAATCAAGAAACAAATACCATTCACAATAGTAAATAAAAAAATCAAATACTTAGGAATAAATTTAACTAAAGAGGTAAAAAACTTATACATCGAGAACTATACAAGATTGTTCAAGGAAATCAAAGAAGACCTAAATAAATGGAAGAATATTCCCTGTTCATGGATAGGAAGACTGAATATTATTAAGATGTCTATCCTACCAAAACTGATCTACACATTCAATGCAATCCCAATAAAAATCAACACAGCCTTCTTTAAGGAACTAGAAAAACTAACTATGAAATTTATTTGGAATAGAAAGAGGCCCCGAATAGCCAAAGACATATTGAAAAAGAAAAACGAAATAGGAGGAATCACACTTCCTGACTTCAAAACATACTACAAAGCTACAGTAGTGAAAACAGCATGGTACTGGCATAAGGAGAGACACACAGACCAATGGAATCGAATTGAAAGTTCAGATATAGAACCTCATGTATATAGCCATATAATATTCGATAAAGCCACCAAACCCTCTCAACTGGGAGAGAATGGCCTATTCAACAAATGGTGCCTGGAGAACTGGATAGCCATATGTAGAAGAATGAAAAAGGATTACCATCTCACACCTTATACAAAGATCAACTCAAGATGGATCAAAGACCTAAATATAAGAGCCAAGACCATAAAGACCTTAGAAAGCAGTGTAGGGAAACATCTACAGGACCTTGTAATAGGAAATGGCTTCATGAATATCACACCAAAAGCACGAGCAGCAAAAGAACAAATAGATAAATGGGACTACCTCAAAATTAAAGCCTTCTGCACCTCAAAGGAGTTTGTCAAGAAAGTAAAAAGGGAACCCACACAATGGGAGAAAATATTTGGCAACCATATATCTGATAAGAGACTTATAACTTGCATATATAAAGAACTCATATATCTTGAAAACAAAAAGATAAACAACCCATTTAAAAAATGGGAAAAAGACTTAAACAGACACTTCTCCAAAGAAGAAATACAAATGGCTAGAAAGCACATGAAAAAATGCTCCAAATCTCTAGCAATCAGGGAAATGCAAATCAAAACTACAATGAGATACCATCTTACTCCCATAAGATTGGCAGCCATGAAAAAAACAGTAGAATACAAATGCTGGAGAGGATGTGAAGAAAGGGGAACACTCATCCATTGCTGGTGGGAATGCAGAAGGATCCAACCATTCTGGAGGACAGTTTGGCGGTTTCTCAAAAAATTATCCATAGATTTGCCATATGACCCAGCAATACCACTGCTGGGTATATACCCATCAGAACTGAAAACAAGGACACAAACCGATATATGTACACCAATGTTCATAGCAGCATTGTTCACTATCGCCAAAAGTTGGAATCAATCCAAATGTCCATCAACAGATGAGTGGATCAATAAAATGTGGTATATACACACAATGGAATACTACTCAGCTGTAAGAACCAATACACTACAATCGCACGTGATAACATGGATGAACCTTGAGAATCTTATGTTGAGTGAAGCAACTCAGGCATTGAAGGACAAATACTATATGACCTCAATGATATGAAATAAGTTAACTGCCTCAGAGAGCTAGAGTCTGGAAAAGTGGCTTACAGGAAATCGGGGGGTGGAGGAAGGATGTGAGTTAATGTCTGCAGGGGTGGAATCTGTGATGAGCTGGCGGTAAGTATGAGCACAAAGAAGGGACAAAATGGGGGCAAGGGGTTACCTTCGGGTGGGGTTTTCTGGGTTTGAGGGGGGCTGGGGATGGGAAGAGGGGTAATATTGTCCAAGAAATAGGTGGAAGGGAGGGGCAACATACGAATATGGGAGAGTGTCAGAAGTTCATTGAGAACTAAATGTTGAGTAAAACGTATCAAAGTATAAGTAGGAGGGTTACCTGGTTAGGACGCTCAGGGGGTATGGTCTGATGCGTGACGGACTCCGGAGGGAATAGCTGAAGGCTCATTTTGCCAAGGTGGGTTCTACCATTGGGTGGGGTGGACCCATATCCTGGGGAAGACTAATGCCGTTGAATAGAGAGAACTGTATCTCTCGTGAGAAAGGACGGCTCCCAGGGTATTAGATTGGCAGGCGTTGTGGGCCCTAAGGGGAGGGGAAAATGGATGTGGAATGGATGGAACAAAGGTAAATAAGGGGGAAAAAGAGGAGTTATGTGAGAGTACACGAGGATGAATATAAAACAGCTAATATTACACCAAAAACATATAGGGGATGACAGACTAATAATGAAAACCATAAGACAAAACATAGGATAACTAAAAAATTTAGAAAACTGTACAGCCTAAAATATGGACCACATAGTAAGCACAAATGTCACCTTGTTTGAAAACTATAGTGTTGGAATCTGTACATCAGTTTCAGGAAATATGATATGAATAAGTTAAAAGATTATTGCTGTGCAAGGGAAAAGGTTTTATGGTGGATCTGGGGAAATACTGTATATTGTATATATGAATTTCGGTGATCTAAGACTCTTCTGAAGCTGACATTATGTTGGGATTCACTTTATGGGAAGTTTTGGATCACAGAGTAGTTCAACAATGGCAGCGGAGGAATACTGATATGGGATGTTATTGACAGGATATATATGGTTGACAGGGAGTTATACAGGGCATATGCCCAGGGTATATGGTAATGTCTATATATAGTCATAGTGGAAACAAAATCAACAGCTGGGGGGGTACTGGGCTCCTGGCCGGGGGGTCACTGTTGTGGGCCCTGGGAGAGCAGCGGCAATCCTCCAGGTGCAACGGCAAGAACCAGGAAGGAAGGAGGGCCCAACAGTGGGCTCGTGATACTAATGGTTACACTTTTGAGCCTATACACCTGCAATAAGAACAAGGCCTAGAGTAGCATTGTGCCTGGGGGTTTCCTCCTGACAGCCTGCATGTTACTCAAATGTGGCCACTCTCACAGCCAAACTCAGCGTGTAGATGCAATGCATTCCCCCCAGCGTGGGACATGACACCCGGGGATGAGCCTCCCTGGCACCGAGGGATCACTACCACATACCAGCTGAAGAAGCAACTAGAAAATGACCTTGAATTAAAGATTCAATGCGGAACAGCAGAATATACCTGTCTACATATAATGACATGACTTCGGGAAGCTGTTTGACCTAATGTAAGGGGGAAATGGAAAGGAGAAATGAGATTATAAGGCTGTGAGTCTCTAAAAAAGAGTCTGGAGGTTGTCAGAAGGAATACCCCTATGTACAACTGAACAGAGTCTAAGAGACAGATAAGGTAGATACAACCTCAGGTATTGGTTCTTTTGAGGGATAAAGAGACCCACGGGTTCTATGGTCATGGCAGAAGGGGTTCACTGCCATGACAGATAGCCCTTCTTTGGAGCTGGTGTTTCTGCGTGATGGAATTGGACTCAGAGGGGATCTCTTTTCACAAGACTTGCATGCTACTTTATTGGAATTGTAGTCAGTGCTGGGTTTAAGATATATGTAGGGGATTTGAATCTCTGGACTGATAATATGACACCCAGGCCCAGAGCCTCAACAGACTTCAGCTCCTACACTTTGATTTATTGGACTTACTCCACTCAGCTAACATGGAGTTGAAGAAGGTCAACCACCACAACATGGAGCCTAGAGTGTCTACAACTGGAAGCGGGAGGAGTGCATCCAGTACCCATATGGAATCTAAGCCCTCACTTGACATAGATGTGCAATGGACACAACCAATCCAATGTCCACAGAGAAAATGTGGAATGGGTGTGGGAACGGTAGCCATGGTGGCTGCTGGGTGTGGGGAACGGGAGGAAGAGATGAGATGTGGAGGCGTTTTCGGGACGTGGAGTTGTCCTGGATAGTGCTTCACGGACAATTACGGGACATTATAGATCCCCCCAGGGCCCACTGGATGGAATGTGAGAGAGTCTGGGCTATGATGTGGACCATTGACTATGGGGTGCAGTGATGCTCAGAGATGAACTTACCAGGTGCAATGGATGTGTCATGATGATGGGAGAGAGTGTTGCTGTGGGGGGAGTGGGGGGCGGGGGCGGTGGGGTTGAATGGGACCTCATATTTTTCATAATGTAATTTAAAAAAATAAATAAATAATTAAAAAAAAAAGGGAGAGAAAGAGTAAAATAAAATATATAAAAATAGATATGTAGGACCTGTGTTTCAAAGAAATAAAATGAATTTAAAAATTCAAAAAAAAAACTTTATCATGTTTATTTCCTTTATTAAACATAGAAAGAGAATACAAAAAAGGGGAAAATATAAATTTGCCATGTTTTGAAAACTCAACTTTTGTATTTGTGTGTGTGTATTAAAATGAAATAAAATAAAATAAAATAAATAAAAGTATAAAGTGAACCAGGAACAGGATGGGTGAAGAATTGGAAGGGGTTGAAGCTGGGGAGGAGAACATATTCAGGCAGAGGAAATAGTCTGGGCAAATAAATGGAACTGTGAAATAGACTGTTGTATTTAGAGGTGTATAAAGTGAGAGGTAGGTAGGAAAGGACTGGAGGTATATCTGATATTTAAGTAGAGGGAAAGGCCATGGAGGATGGTAAAGGGCAACTCAGGTCACTTAGATATTATCTGCAGGTGTTGGGAAGCCTTTTGAGGGGGACTGAAAGTGATGTTAGATTTTTGTTTCTGGTTAGGTCAAACAGAAGGCTGCTCAGGGATGGTTTAGAGGCTGTGAGTAGAGGCAAGAGCTTAGCAAATTAGCCTAGTTAGTGATTGCAATAATCCAGTCTCCTAATTCAGTACAAATATGTTCATTTGAGTTGATTCAAAATGATTTGAGAAATGTGTCTAAGTTTATATATATATGCATGCCATGAGTGTTAGTGTGGCAGACTCTATATCCTCTTCAGCATCATTCTGAGAATATTTTGCAAGTTGTTTATTTTGCTGGGCTTCTCCTTGTGTCCTTTGGTTTTGTGTTCTGGTGAAAGGGTTTGATTCATAATGCCTGACAAAATGGACTATGTTAGTGCCAGACTTGTCACACACAAAAAACTAAGTAAATGTTGAGTACTGCAAGTGCAAAAGGACATTAGTTGTTCTCTAGACCAATAGACATCAGTAATCAAAACAGTCTGCCAAGAAGATAAAATCATCTGCTAAGTCCCCCACTGTATTGACCACCACAAAGCTGCCTTGTTCAAGGAGTAGCATGTATGTTGGAGAAGATGGAAATACACGAATGTGTTAGTGAATGAACAGAAACGTCACAGACCTCATCATGAGAAGAACAAAGAAAATATTAAACTACAGCCTAGAATAAAAGCAAAAGAGTCATAAAACATTTTGAGAAATTCAAAATGTAAAACTTTTGAGAAAACATTGGGAGCACGTCTGATCTTGCAATGCCTTGTGTATCACAGGCGCCAGCAGTAGGTGGAAAATTCCAAAGCTCCACCTCAGAACTTTGGAGTCCCTCATCCTTCTAAGGCAGTCATTGAGCATGGTCATTCTCAGTGCTTGTTCCCCAGTTCCTTCTTAATGTGGATGAATTTGTCCTGGGAAATTTATGCCTATGAGCATTTTAATCTCATAACAAGAGAGAAGTTTAAATCTTCCAAGGACTACTATGCTTTCTTACTAGGCAGTTACGTTCTTGGGAATGATAGATGGAATGAACCTTTGCTTTTAAACGTCCAGTGGCAGCTAATCTTCTCTCCCACTAGTGTCAGGTTCTCCATGTTTGCAGTAGAGCAGTGCACTTCATTGGATTTCTTTATTCATTATTATTTATTAGCAATACATAGGTTAGGTATTTATTAAATGATATTTATTATATAAACTATAGTAAACAAATTTCTAATATGTATGTTGGAAGTAAAAATTAATACATTGGTGATATTAATTAGAGTCACAATATAATGTTAACATCACAATAAAAATAAAAGAAAATTAGTATGTCAAGACAATGTCTCCATTGAGACTGCAATAATGACGTTTTTCAGAAGACTGTGTGCACTTATTCCACCATTTACTTGCTTTGTGATCTTGGGTAAATCAATTATGCTTTCTCAGTCTCATTTTATTTTTATATCATCTTAATCTTAATCTCTGTAATCATCTGTAATAGGGAGGTAGTGATGATTAAACTCTTTATAAACCTTAAAGGGCTATTTAAGTACACTTAATATTATAGATAATAATCTAATGACAGAAAACAAAGGATCATATACTCCAATATAAGGGTATATTTTTCTCAGTATGACAATAAACAAATTTAAATGCATCAAAAATTACTCAGTCACAAACTTAAAAGCATTCTACTCTTTCTGGGGTCTGTCTGCATTTGAGCTGAAAGGGGACCTGGAGAACATTCAATTCAATGTCCTCAATTCTGCACCCCCTCCTCTTTCTTTTATCATAATATGTAACTTAATGTGACCATAAAATTTGAAAAGTTCTAGATGGTTTAAATGGATTTCACTTTGAAAATTATATGTTAGAATAGGTTTAGAGTGTACTATACAGAAATTAAGTCTGGAATTTTTTGGTAAATGAACACTGAGAAAGATTACAATAGAAAGTTGTTGGGTATACCTGACATGTTTGCTTGCCTGGTAAAGTGTGTCCATATAAAAAGAATTTAAAGGACATGTGGCTACTTTATATCAGATAACATCAGAAAGGTGTGAGGGTGAGTGAAACTTCAGAGAATGTAGAGAATATCAATGAAATTCCTCATTCTCACTTTTTGAGCATAATATATGTTTAATTCCAACCTTTTCCCGCTACCACCAAGCATGCTTCTGAATTTATATTCCCATTATTAGTCAGGGTGTGTGCAAGGAATGGAAAATTATCATATTAGCCTAAGTAAAATATAATTAAGGCTGTAAATATATTTTTAAAAAGTATTCTTGAAGTAAAAATAAAAAGCATCTACTATTCATTTCCTGCTCGATTTTATGACTTCACAATATTTATAAAGATTTAAATTCCCTAATATTTACAAAGTCTTTATTCTAAAATGGGGTTACAAGAAAAAGGAAATTCATAGGATTTTAAAAACATACATCTATCATATTTTGAAGGAGAAAATATTATAAATAAGAAATATTTAAATATTAAGAACAGAATATAAAGGGGAAACTAATGCTTGCACTAATGACTTGCTTTTTAGCCACATGCTCTATGATGGAATCACAATTCCATGAGCTGAGAGAAGTAAATTAGTATAAAGGAGTGTGCTATGCAATGTTATAAAGGGTAAAAGGGAAGAGAATAATCTGTTTTGATTCTGATTGGGTCAATTTGGATAGGACTGACCAGTCTCCCAGATGGTTGGCTTAGAAGATAATTTTTACATAACAGAAGTCAGAGAACTATTATAAGGGAGTTCTTTTAAGCAAGGGAAAAGTGAAATTCAAGTTGACTTGTAGTGAGGTTAAGCCTTGGTTAAAGGAAGCTCTCTGAGGATAGCGCAGAGGAGCAGAGAATGAGGAGGGATACAAAACAGATTATTAGTGGAAGTGTTGAAACAGTTTGCAACAGTGGCTGTGAGTCACATGAAATAAAGAAAAGGACAGGAGGTAATAGAAAGGGTGTTTGCAGCAGTGAAGACTCAACAGAATTTAGACATCATAATAGACCCTGTCAGAGTATTTTCCACTGGGCCAAGTTAGAGAGGAAGGAAAAAATACATTGCAAGTAGCTCAGGGTAGACAAGCAGCCAACTGCAGGCAGCATTGAAATGACCCATTGTAAAGTGAAAGTCAGGTAAGGATTAAGTGAATCTAGAAATAGCTTCAGAGCTTAAGAAGGTAGTGAGAGGTTTTAGAAGGGATGGGGTCATCAGGATGGAAGTCAGCTCAGGCTATATAGAGAAACCACAGTAAATTAAGTTAGAAATCAATAAAAAAAAAAGACAAAATAAAAAATAACCCATGTGTAAAGAAGAATTCCCAATGAATACATTTGGAAAGAGAATACTAATAAAAGTACAATGTATCAAAACTTATCAGATGAAGCTAAAACTATTTTTAGAATAAAACATAATCTTAAATGAATTTGTTAGAAAAGATAAAATGTTGAAAATTAATAATTCCAAGGAGATGGGAAAAAATCAGCAAATTAAACAAAACAAAAGATATGATAGGATTAGATACATACAAAATGAAGTATCAAAATAATAAATGAATTTAGCAGGTACTTAGATGCAAGGTAGATATGTAACACTCAATTGTATTTCTAACAAATATTAGAAAAATAAAAGAAAGGAAACCAAACTATTTATAGCACCAAACATTTTTAAATGAAGTGAAATAAATTTAATAATGATGCATAGGGCCTCTACACATAAAGTATAAGTTATTTTTTGAGGAAAATGGAATACTTAAATGAATGAAGGTATATATCATGTTTATGTATCAGAAGATTCAATATTTTAAAGATGTCACTTCTCCCCACATTGTTCCATAAATTTAATGCAATCCAAATAAAATCTGAATTGTTATTTCTTTGTTTGTTTGTCTGTGTGTATTGTTGGAACTTGAAAAGTTGATTTTAAAATTAATATGGAAATGTAATGGTTAAGGATAGTTAAAATTTTCTTGAAGAATTATAACCAATGGGGAGGTCTTTCTCTACTGGGTATCAAGGGCTATTAAAATGCTGCATTAATTAAGATTGTTGAACATTGCTTCACAGATAGAAAAATGGACCACTGGAACACATTAGAGGTCAGTAAAAGACCCATGCATATATAGATAATTGATTTATGATAAAGGCAGGCTGTACAGCAATGGAAAAAGAAAATCGTCTCATTTCCAGGAGGATTTCAATTCATAATACTAAAGAAAAAAAATTTAGATGATAATATAGGAGAATAACATTATGTTCTTGGAGTAGAAAAAAAATTCCTTAAACACAAAAATGCATTACCAAAAAATGTAGATAAGTTAAACTTTATTAATATTAAAAATTTCTGATTCTCAAAAGAAGGTAAGAAAATGAAAGGACTAGGAGAAAGTCACAAGTGAAGAGAAGGTATTTTAAGCACATATAACCAACAAAAACTATATATAGATATCTTAGGAATCATTAAGAGAAATTCAGACAATCCCATAGAAAAAAGGGCAAGATATTTGAACAACTAACAAAAGAGGATATCTAAATGGACAAAAACATATGAAAGAGTACTCAAGCTCACCAATAATCAGAAATCTCACAGTGAGATACAGAGTCCCACTCACTATAATGACTAAAATTAAAATCATTGACAATACCATATGCTTCTGAGTATGTAGAACAATTCAAGTGTCAATCAGCAATGGAATGGAAAAACTAAATTGTAGGATATTCATACAATGAAAATCCAGTGCAGCAATAAAAATGAAAAACAACGACAACAAACAAGACAGCTACTTGCCACAATGTGGAATCTCAAAAGCATTACATTAAAAAAGAAGCCAGACACAAAAATGTATATACTGAGTGACTTAATTTACATGAAGTTCAAAAGCAGGGAAAATGGAATTTTAGTATTAGAAGTTAGGATAATTGTTACTTTCAGAAGGAAGGGAAAGGTTGCTATTGGAAAGAGATAAGAGGGAGGCCTTCAGAGTCCTGGCTATGCTCTATTTCGTATCAGGATTGTTATCATTTTGTAAAAATTCCTTTAGCAGGAAATTTTTGTTTCATGCTCTTTTCCATATGTGTTCTATACTTCGATTTTTAAAAAGGTTTAAAAAAAAAAAGAGCATGTGGATGGAATTGTTGACAGTGCATTTCTTGTAATCGCAGCCTCTATGGCCCATCATCATTTCTAAGAATGCAATGAATTTCAAATGCAGTTTCCCATTTCTAATGCAATGAATAACCTCTTTGGAACTTCTAGCCTTAGCTTTTTGAATCTTGTTTTATAACAGCAAAAACAAACGAGGCAATGAGGACTCAGAAAAACTATTGCATATATTGTAATTCTTCAGGCTCAGAGCAGTTCCTCTCCACGCTTCCCTCTTTTCCTTTCTGCCCATGAATGGTCTAGCCCTGCTAATATTTCTAAGATATCCCAAAGCTGTTCAATGGTGGCTCAGATTATCAGTCTTTTCAACTACCCTAAATTATAGATGAACAGGGTCACAGTAGGACAGGATGAAGCCAGTCTCCAGTTAAAAATATTAATAAAAGAAAATCACCAATTTATTAAATGAAAATCCTCTGATCTGTTCAGTGTAGCAAACAGCTGCTATTCTGTATCCTATTGTGGCCTTGGGACCTGGTGACACTAGCATGTCTGCCTCTGTGCACATTTCTCTCAGCTGGGCAAATAAACAGCTCCTCTCTCCTCCTGTGCAGGGGCAGGGTTGCTCCCAGATGTCAAACTCAAATAATCTCCTTCAAACAGAATCCCTGGCCAGTTAAAAAAAAAAAAATTATACACCTACTGCTTTGGGGTATAACAGATACCAAGAATCAGCTGCAGCAGATACAAAGATGCCTCTGAACATAAGTCATTAACAAACCAAGCGTTTTACAAATATTTCTCCCCCATGCTGTGCCCTTTCCCATAAAATCAATCTCAATCCCTCATGCTCCAGTCCCATCTTCGCTTCTGCATTTGATACTCCATTAGTTGAAGTTCAAGTTTGCCTAGTATGCATAAGTTTGCATAAGTATAAAATTTTACTTATGTTCTTTTCTAGCCATTTAAATGCTCTCAAATACAATGTATCTAAATCATATGAAACAGCAGGTAGTATTACAGGTCAAGACACACTTTGACCCTCATTGTAATAATGACAGAAATAATTAATAGCTGATAAGGCACAGATACCAATCAATAAGGCATAGACAGTGACTAATTAGTAAACAGCAAATTAGCCATCAATAACTAGTATAGCTAATAATTCTTCTGTGTACCTCGGAACTGGTTTAAGAAAATGATTTATGTCCTCATTGTTTCTAGATTTGGAAATCTGTTTCTCAATTCCTTGTCAATCATCACTGGCTCTTCTTGGTGCCATGGACTTCACCCTCAGAGGAAAACTGGCATGATAGATGTTATATGATATGCATGATTTTGCTCAAGAAAATGAGATCCTACATGTTAGCTGAATTAGCAAGCAGGACTGAATGTATGTTTCAGTGGGTGAATAATGCTAGTAGTGAAAACAGCACAAGTAATTTCAATGTCATGCTATTATGTAAATATCATCTGCCTGCTCATATATATCATTTGATTTCTGCCATTATCCACAATGAGTTTCCTACATTGATTTTAATAGGCATCATTAGGCTTATTTCCCAATCCTGGCTAGCCCTTCATGTTAGAAATAAAAGACCTCTGCTTATCTTACAAGAGTGTGTTAAGTATAAATGTGATAACTTGTCAGAGAGAATTTGAGTTCATGGGAGAAAAGGTACCATGTAAGAGAAATGTGATATTACAGTGGCTGTGGCTTTCATATGGTGGTCCTAAGACTTAGATTGATCTGGGCAGGATGTCTGAATCTTTCCTATCAATGGAATGCCAGTCTTGACCCTTAAGTTCTGTGAGCAGGACGGTACACTGGCATGCACATTCAACTGCTCCCCCAATGTTTGTCTTGGCTCTACTTCTAAATAGCATTGGTAAATTTTTATAAAATTCGTTACCTCTCTGGGCATCAGGTACTTCATCTTTAAAAAGAGGTAGGGCTGGTCACTTGAATGAGCTTTCAGTTCTAGCATTCTACAATTCTTTGATTCAGTGTGATCCTTCATACTTTAGACAGTAAGGGATTATTTTTGAAAGCAAATAGCAGAAATGGTGATTTAGAAGAGAAGGTTCTGAAAATGCTTAATCTCATCAAATAATTTTAATTTAGCCTTCACGGGTGACGCAGGGTTTTAGAAAAGGCTTCTATTATCCAATAGAAGCACAGCACTGTATTTACTTCCTTCATCGCACTTATCGTATCTGTAATTATCTTTCAAAGATTATGTTTCATTTTTTTCAACATTTTTCTCAAATAGAGCTTAAGCTATTTTGTTTGATGCTGAATCCTTAGTGCCTAGAGCAAGTTCTAGCACATACTAGCGCTCAATTGAGTGAAAAAATGAATTCATTCTAAAACGGTTTTACCTAGGGTAGCATAAGGTTAGCTATTCATTTAAAAGAAAGGTGTTTGTAGAGTACCAGTATATGGAAGACTTTGTTTTCCTCAGATTTGCAAAAAGGAAAGATGAAGTGATTGAATCAGACTAATTAAAAGTATCTGGATGTTTTCCCAGCTGAAATCACTTTTGCCAAATCTTTGGAGGCATACATGGCTTAAGTATGATGAGGCTTTGCAATAATAAAAGGAGAATGATCTACTTTATATGGCAGTATTAATTCAGTAAAAGCTTTGCCTAATCCTAGATTAATTAATTTATTGACTGTCATATGGTTTTAAAAAATATACAAGTGAAACATTTTTGCAAAAAAAAATCAGCTTAGTGCTTGAATCAGTTTCATTTCATGCTACTAAAATATGATAATACTGAAATTGCTATATGCTATTCTTTAGAAAAATAATTTATATAACTGGGCTGAGAAGAAAATTTAAGGAGTAAAAAAAGGTTTTTACAAGTTTTCTCAGCATCTGTAGCTTCTACAACATGAGATGCTATTTGTTATTGCTCTGTTGTATTCATCTAATTGTAAAGCGCCCAAGTTTAGCAGAATTAAAACAATGGATATCATCTGCCTTTCCCTAGACCACTTTAGCATAGAAGAATCTGCTGGGTAATCTGTATATAGGTCATCAGGATTTTTAAGGGAATCTATAGTTATAGTATTTAGTCAGAGAATTCACTGTTCCATGATGCCTTTTCTTGGGTCATCTTGAGAACTGATTGTCACACAATGATCCAATCAGCTGTTTGATTGATCTGATTCAGTTCATCCATGGCAACTGTACCAAACATTTCAAGGTCAGTCTATTTCTGTCTGACATTGATGGACATGGCATACAACATCAAGGGATAAAAAAGTCAGTAATATTAAAAGACTGTCCCCAGCCAAATACTTTTGCAGTGCTTTGCCTAAAGATAACTGAAACTGTCTGAACTGAATAATGTTAGCCCAGTGATTTCAAATGACAACATTGCTTGGTATGGAGTTGCACAGTTAGTGTAGTCACTCAGTAACACTGATGAAAATCATTATGGTAATAATGTTTCATTAAAGAACTACAGATCTGTATTTAGAGCAGTGACCCAAATATAGGGTTCAGAGAAAATTGTCTAACACTGAAATGAGCAGATAGCTTATGGATCTAAACAGCAAGTGCAGAGATACAGTACATTGTTATACAATTTTATGTGTTTTAAAACAAATGCACAGAACTATAGATGAGCTTTTCAGTTTTCTGTCCCCTGGTCAGTCAGTCTCAAACTCAGTTTTTCTTTCAATATATCAGGACTTTTGGCCAAAGAATTCATCCCACAAATATCTTTAGGAATTTACTATCAAAGAGGTACTCTCTTAGGAGGTGAGGATATAGTAATATAAATATATAAATTAGCAAAATCCCTTCACAGTTGATGCTTAAATTTTACTGGATAGAGAATAATCTATTAAATCAAGTAAATAGATTGTTAGAAAGTGATAGTGGGAAACGGACTTTGGCCCAGTGGTTAGGGCGTCCGTCTACCACATGGGAGGTCCGCGGTTCAAACCCCGGGCCTCCTTGACCCGTGTGGAGCAGGCCATGCGCAGTGCTGATGCGCGCAAGGAGTGCCGTGCCACGCAAGGGTGTCGCCCGCGTGGGGGAGCCCCACGTGCAAGGAGTGCGCCTGTGAGGAAAGCCGCCCAGCGTGAAAAGAAAGTGCAGCCTGCCCAGGAATGGCGCCGCCCACACTTCCCATGCCGCTGACGACAACAGAAGCGGACAAAGAAACAAGACGCAGCAAATAGACACCAAGAACAGACAACCAGGGGAGGGAGGGAAATTAAATAAATAAATAAATCTTTTTAAAAAAAAAAAAAAAAAGAAAGTGATAGTGCTATGGAAACAAAGCAGGATAGGGTGAATGGGGAATGCCTTGAGGATTGGAGGTTTTGATTTTAAATAAGGATGTCAAAATAGAACTTGTTGAAAAAGTGACATAATGAAAGACTGAAAAGGTCCCATTGGCAGGGAAATCTCTGATATCCGTGGGAAGCATGTTCCATGCAGATTGAACAGTCATTGCACAGGGTGGGAGGCTGGACTGTACCTGACATATTTAAGGGACAGCAAGGAGGTCAATGTGGCTGGAGTGCAATGACATAGAGGAAGACAAGTACAATACAAGGTCAATTGTGTAAGACCTTGTAGATCATCATAAAGATATTGTCTCTAACTCCAAGGACAATGAGAAGGCAATGGAGGGTTGTTTTGGACAAAAGAATGATAATATCTGAATTACAGCTTAACAAGCTCACTACTCGCCATGGGTGAAAATAAATTTATGGAGTTACTAGCTAGGGCAGAAGAAGGAAATTTAGTTAGGAGTGATACAATGATGGCTTGGACCAGAGGCTTAGCAGTTTGAAACTTTTGTGGCCTCCAGGAAATCCTCTTTTTAAGGTTATTCCATTCTTGTGCATGTAAACTTACTTAGGTGGGAACTTTTGATTAAATTACTTCAGGTAAAGACCTTTTATTAGATTGGGTGACCTAGGGTGGGTCTTAATCTTCTTACTGGGGTCCTTTATAGATGGATGAAATACAGGGAAAAAAGACACAAAGACAGAGAGAAGCTTCTAGAAGTTGAAATCAATGAAACTGGAGAGAGAAAAGCTACAGAGTGGCCCAAAGCTGAAAGTAACAAACCTAGAGGAGAGGGGAGAGACTAGCAGATACCTCCATGTGCCTAATTACCCACAGCTACAGCTCAGGAAAATAGCATCTCCTGAGGATGCCTTGACTTGGACACTTTCACTGCCTCAGAACTATATACTTTTAACCAAATAAATTCCCATTGTAAAAACCAAGCCATTTCTGGTATATTGTTCCCAGCAGCTTTTAGGAAACTAAAACAAGAGGTTTAAACCACACCCTGTCCTCTAACAGCCACACTCTCTCTTGAAATCATGCCTTAATTCTCTGGAAGACTTCCAATATTTCTCCAGTAGGCCTTATTAGTGGAATCTATTCAGATTATTTACTAATGTCATTTATATGTGTAATCCATTTAACCTCACTATGTCTCAGGTGTCTTATTTGTTAAATGGTATTAAACATAATGCCTACCTAACTCATAAGATAATGATGCACATTTTGTAAGAACATCCATGTAAAGGGAAGCAGCATTGTTGTATATCACAAAGTTTTCAATACATGCTAGCTATGGCTTCTATTAATAGTAAAAGAATCCATTTTGTCATTTAGGTCTTCTTTACTTACTCAGTAATGTTCTGTAGTTTTCAGTTTGAAGATCTTGCACATTGCACATTAAATTTACAACTAATGCTAATAAATAGTATTTTAAAATTTTCATTTTCAATTTGTCCATTGCTGATATATAGAAACATGATTCATTTTTGCATTTGAATGTTATATTCTATTACCTTTCAAATTCATTTATTAATTCTAATGGTTTATCTATATAGATTTGGGGGGATTTCTAAATACAAAATCATATTTTCTGTAAATAATGTCAATTTTATTTTTCATTACCAATTCATATAATCATTCACTCTTTTTAAAAATTTATTTATTTTTCATTTATTTCTCTCCCTTTCCCCCCAGTTGTCTGCTTTCTGTGTCCACTCACTGTGTGTTCTTCTGTGACCGCTTCTATCCTTATCAGCAGCACTGGGAATCTGTGTTTCTTTTTGTTGCGTCATCTTGTTGTTGTGTCAGCTCTCCATGTGTGCGGCGCCATTCTTGGGCAGGCTGCACTTCCTTTTGCACTGCGCCTTATGGGGTGCACTCCTTGCACGTGGGGTTCCCCTACAAGGGGGACACCCCTGCATGGCAGGGCACTCCTTGCGCATCAGCACTGCGCATGGGCCAGCTCCACATGCATTAGAGAGGCCATGGTTTGAACCGCAGACCTTCCATATAGTAGACAGATTCACCATCCATTGGGCCAAGTCTGCTTCCCTATTCACTCTTTTTTAAAAATCATTCACTCTTAAGTGTGATATGCACTATAGATTTTAAAAAAATAAATACTCTATCAAATTAAGGAATTTCCCTTTAATCCAAATTTAGTACTTTTCATTATGAATTGGTGTTGAATTTTATTGTATTTTTTTCTGCATAATTAAACCGATTTTTAGTTTTAATATCTTAAAATGGAACTAGGCTGATTAATTTTCAAAATGTGCAATTCAGGAAAAGATGCAAACTTACTGCGATGTATTACCTTTTTTATTTGACTGGATGGATTTGATTTGCAAAACATTTTGTTTATGATTGTTGCATTTGTGTTCATGAGAGAGATTGAAATTAATATTCTTTTCTTTATTGGTATCATTATTTTGGTATCAATGTTATTCTGCCCTTATAAAATGAGTTGGGAAGTGTGCCTTCTTTACCTTTTCCTGGAGCAATTTGTATTACTTCTTGTATTTGGAAGAATTCACTGATAAAGCTATCTGAGCCAGAAATTTCCTTGTCGGTATGTATTTAAAAATATATTTAAATCTCTAAAAAATAAAAGAAAAAGCCATATTTTCTATTTCTTCTTTGGTTAGCATTGGTAGATTGCGATTTTGTAAGACTTTTTCTATTTTGTTATATTTTTCAAATTAATTGAAGATGTTTACAGTGACTCTCATTTTCTTAAAAATTTCTTATGATTTATAGTGATGTTCTCTTTTTGCATTCTCAGTAGTGATCTTTTGTTCTCTCTCTCTCCCCCATCTCTGTCTCTCGCTTTCCCTTTCTTTCTAGATGTCTTATCAGAGTTTTATAGTTGTTGCTAATCTCTTCAAGGAACTAGCATTTGACTTTATTTTTGACCAATTTACAGTTGTTTCCCATTCCACTTATTTTTGCTCTGATCTTTATTATTTCCTTTCTTCTACTTCTTTGGTTTCAGTTTGCGTTTGTTTCTAACTTCTTGAGATGGACACACAGATCATTGATTGTTCAGCTTCTCTAAAGCATATAATGTTACAAGGTTCCATTTAAACTTCACTCTATCCCACAAGTTTTTCTATGTTATATTTATAGTATTTTTAAGTTAAAATAATTTCTATGAGCAATTAAGAAATTGCTCCTGTATGCAACACAGAGTTAGATGTTACTTTTTCTGTGTGAAGTCTGATAATCTGTTTTAACCGAAATATCTAGTCCATTTACTTCTTTAGGGTAAGTTTAAGTATTCCATCTTATACTTGTTTTCTATTTTTCCCTCCTATTCTACATTCTGTTCTTACCTCTCTCTAAGTTTTGGATTATTTGAGCTTTCTTCATCATTTCATTTCCCATTCCACTTTTTTGTGAGATATGTATAACTACCTTTTAGTAGTTATATTAGAGTGTAAACCATGCATCCTGGACTTACTAGACTCTAATGTAAATTAGTGTCTTTAACATTTAATAGACAAAGCAAGAACCATGCAGCCATTTAATACAATTTACACCCTATTGTCCTTTGTTCTAACACTGCCATGCAATTTATTCCTATATATATTATAAATTTCACAATATATTCTAATGAATCATATTTATTTAGAATTCCCCATATATATATCTTTCCTGTATTTCAGTGATTTCACTTGTGATCATTTTCTTTCCACTTGAAGGTCTCATTTTAGTATTTATTTTAGTGCAAAAATCTACTGAAAAACTCTCTCAGGTTTTTTGTCTGAAACATCTTAATGTTATCATCATTTTTGAAGGATATTTTTACTGCTTAGAGAATCTAAGATTACAGTATTTTCTTTTAAAACATGAGAAATACCATTTCATATTCTTTTAATTTCTCTTATTTGTATTGAGAAGTTAATTGTCAGTCCTGTTATTCTGTGGCTTGATATTATCTGACAGTTTTTAAAACCCTTGCCTTTTATACCTTAAAGTATTGCTTCCTTCCTATTCTTTCTTTCTTTTCCTCCTGGGTCTTCATATCACATATTGTATCTTTCACACTGTCTTATATGGCCCTAATTTTTTTTTTCATTTCCACATTTTTTTCCCTCTCTGCATATTTGATTGGATATTTTCTATTGATCGCTATTCTAAGTTACTAATCCTCTCTTCTGTTGTTTCTAATCATTAGACTCATCTATTGAGTCTTAATTTTTAATGTTTTTTTTCTAAAATTCCTACTTGATCCTTATTTTTGATTCTATTGTTATGACTAAGTTCTACATTTTATCATTTAAACATATTAATCATATTTATATATTTTGGGGGGTTTATTAACTATGCTATCTGGATCATTAATGACTCTGCTTCTATTGTTTGCTTTTCTTTTAGTTTTTGGCCATTTGATCCTGTGTTCTGGTATAAATGGTAATTATTTATTACTAGTATTGTATATAAAATATTATATAAATATCTAGTCAACCAAGTTGGTGACTTGAGACATTGCAGTGTACTTTTTGTCTGAAAAATCTTTGCGCAATTGGCAAAAATTGGCAGAGCCATCTTCCTCAAAACTCTGGAAAACAAGAGTAGCAGTAAGAGGGAGATTCGAATCAAGAAAATACAACTTAAAATTAGTAGGAGATTATCATGGTGCCCTGGCTGACCTATCTTTAACACCCTTCCTGGTACAATATGGAGTCAGCCTGTGCTCTAATCATGGGTCCCTGACCCTGTTCCAGAGGGAACAGAATAACCCCTACTATATACATACTTGTGTGACCATATCTTGTTGCCAATCTATCATGTGGCAGGCTAAAAGAATAAAAAGTGAAGAACAATCCTCTATGATCAGCCCTCCCAGAACCTTCCCTGTAAGCAAAGGCAGCTTTATGACAGCTAAGGCAGTATTAGAAACAATGAAATCAAAGAGGCCTGGAACAAATGATATCAGCTTTAAGACATTCAATAGTGCACCCAGGAAGGGGATCTATTTTATAGGGAATAAAAGGGACATTTGAATTCCTATAAATAGCAGAGTTACCAAGGCAAAGAGCATAAGCCTAGAACAAGACACCAGGTCAGAGGATGGACAGATTTCACACATTTGCCTCAGACTGATATTTTTGAAGGGAGGGCTAAATGCTGAGGGACAACACCAGCCATCATAATGCCAATTTGTAAAGGCTATTAAGGACATTTTTTGCATTGGTGTGATTCTTTTCGTTAGCTCCTGGCACTCAAGGAAATCTCTGTCATATTGTTAGCTGGATACAAAACTGAGGAACAGATACTTCAGGGACTAAGTCCCAGAGTTAACACATTGAAATATTAAAATGTACAATATTTGGCAAAAGACTAAAGACAAACAAAGACACAAGAAATGAGGGGCCATCTAAAAGAGCAAGTTAAAACTTCAGAAACCATCAATAAAGAAAGCCACACTTTGGAAATACCATACGAAGACCAAAAAAATGACCCTTAATATGCTCAAAGAGATAAAGGAAACCACAGAGAAAGAACTAAGGGATATCAGGAAAATGATAAATGAACAATATGAAAAATTCAATAAAGGGAAAAATTTTCAAGAAGGAACCAAAAGCAAGTAACAAAGTTGAAGACCACAATAATTGAAATAAAAATATTCTTTAGATGGATTCAATAGAAAATTAGAGCTAGCAGAAGAAAGAATTGAAATCATTTGGTCTAAGAAGCAGAAAGAAAATAGAATGAAAAAAAGGGAACAGAGACTAAGAGATCTATGGAACACCATAAAATATACCAATATATGGGAGTTCCAGAAGGAGAAGAGAGAAAGGGGCAGAAAAAAAATATTCAAAGAAATAATGGCAGAACACTCCCAAAATTTAATAAAAGACCTGTACATATACATTGAAGAAGCCCCACAAACCCCAAAGAGTATAAACTCAAAGAGAACCACATCTGGACACATTGTAGCCAAACTGTGGAGAGCAAGGACAAGGAGAAATTTCAGAAGGATTCAAGAGAGAAGCAACAAGATATGTACAAGTGAGACCCGATAAAATAAGTGCTGATTTCTATCTGAAACCAGGAAGGCAGTAGGATGAAATATTTAATGTGCTGAGAGAAAATAATAGACAACCAAGAATATCCAGCAAGACAGACTTTCAAAATGAAGGAGAGATTAAAACATGCCAACATAAACAAAAGCTGAGGGAGTTTATCACACAAGGTCAGCTGTACAAACAATGCCAAAGTGAGTTCTTCAGACTGAAAGGAAAGGACACTAGATAGTGGCTAGAAATGTCATTAAGGAAAAAAAGCTTGCTGGGAAACATAACCATATGCATAATTTTAAATCCTGGTACTATTGTATTATTGTTTTAGTATTGTAACTCCATGTTTTATTTCTTACATGTTTGAAAATGAAAATGCATAAAAATAAGTATAAATCTATGATTTTGGATGTAAAATATATAAATATATTTAAATAACACAAGCATGACAAAAAGGTGGGAGAATGATGGGAAATAGAAACAGTATTCTTGTATGCCATTGAAATTAAGTTCGTATCAAATCACATGTGATTGTTTTAGATTTAGGAGGTTAAATTTAAGCCCCATGGTAATCATAAATTATCTGAAAATTATGAACAAAAGGAAATGAGAAGGGACTAAAAATGGTACACTACAAAAATTAAATGAATAAGAAAGTAGGAATTGATGGAAGAATAGAGGAACAATAAGTACAAAAAGGTCTAAGGCTTACAAAGACCAAATAGCGGGGTGGTGGGGTTGAATGGGTCCTCATATATTTTTTTTAATGTAATATTTTTACAAAATCAATTAAAAAAAAAAAAAGACCAAATAGCAAAATAGCAGAAGAAAGTCCTGCCACTTTTAACAATCAATAGTTACTTTAAATGTGAGTGAATTAAATCTCTAGTCAAAAAGCAGAGATTGGCAGAGTGGATAAAAAGTACACGATCCATATATATGTTATTTACAAGGGATTCACCTTAAATTTGAAGACACAAACAGGTTGAAGGTGAAAGCTGGGGAAAAAATTATAACATGCAATTAGTAACAAAAAGAGAGGGACATAGCTATACTAATATCCAAAACTTTTATGAAAGACAATGAAGGACAGTATATACTAATAAATGGATCAATTAAACAAAAATACATAACAATAATAAATATATATATACCTAGCAGGGCCTCAAAATATATGATGTAAATATTTACAGATTTCAAGAGAAAAATAGATGATACCACATTAGTAGTTGGAGACTTCACTACACTCCTTTCAATAATGAATAGAACATCTAGATAGAAGACCAATAAGGTAACAGAAGAATGACACTATAAATTAACTAGTCCAAAAAGACATATATAAAACATTTCTGCCAACAACAACGAAATACATATTCTTCTTAGTGCATATAGGTCATTCTCTAGGATAGAACATATGCTAGGTCATAAAATAAGTTACAATATATTTAAAAATGTTAAAAACATATAATGTATATTCTCTGACCACAATTGAATACAGTTAGAAATCAACAACAACAGGAGAACTGGAAAATTTTAAAATATGTGGAAACTAACAACAAACACCCTTTCAAACAACCAATGGGTCAAAGAAAAAAACTACAGGAAAAATTACAAAATATCTTTGAATATTATTCAGTTGTAAAAAGGAGTGGCATATTGATACATGCACCATCATGTTGAGTGAAATAAGCCAGACACAAAGGACAAATATTGTGTGTTCTCACTGATATCAAATAATTAGTTTTTGTCTTTTTTTCACTGATATGAAGTAATCAGAATATGCAAACTCCCTGTGTCAGTAACTAGAATATAGATTACCAGGAGTGGAATGGGGTAGGGAGTAGGAAGTTAATGCTTAACTGGTAGAGAAGTTCTATTTGGGGTGATGGGAATTTTTGGCTAAGAATGGTGGTTATAGTAGTACAACATTTAGGAATGTAATTAACAGCAATTCAGTATATTTGGAAGTGGTTAAATGGGAAATTTTCTGCTGTGCATATATATATGTTATCAGATTAAAATTTAAAAACAAAACATAGGACTGTACAACACAGTGAACCTTAGTGTAAATTATAAACTACAGTTAAATTACAATATAATAATATTGTTTCATCAATTGTAACAAAAATTACCACACCAATGCAATGTTAATAACTGAGAAAACTGTACAGATGAGGGGTATTTCTGCGTGATTTTTCTGTAACACAAAACTCTTCTAATTAAAAAATTATAGACATAATTTGAAGCTACGGCTGATGTTATCTTCCCCAGAATGGATTTAATTTACATATCACTCTGGAATCCTAGCTATTGAAATTTTACCTACCTTGGTTGTTCTCTGATCCTTCAAAAGGATTTTGTTCCTGTATTTGTTCTTATCGGGTAGGCTGGTCTATAGAAGACTACTTTTCTATTGCCTTGAATTTTCATTTCTTTTAAGTAAAAGAATGTGGAAACTTGAATTCTGTCCACCCCCAATAAATTCACTTAAATATACCCACGGTTTTCAATCAGAATTTTGACTTGTATTTAATAAAATGACTTTTATTATAGAAAAGATTGTTTCAGTTATGCCTAGGTAAGACATTTTATATAAATCTTTAGAAGTCATTCTCAGGTTAATGGGATACCATAGAATAAGAGTAGTTTATTATGTGTTAAAGATGCCCATCCTTATTACTCTAGTACTAGAATGTTCTATTCTATGTCATTGGTCTTCTCATTGCTCATTTTGCTTCTTTTTCAGGTTGTGTATCATAGTGAGTATACATACAAAGTTCTTTAGATATAAGCAACCTGTGAGTTTTATTTAAATGTACTTCTTCCATTCCTTTCTCCTCTTTCCTTTCTTATTGATACTTTCTTCTATCTATATTAATGTACTTCAGAGTTTGCAAAGGCCTTTTCAATTAGCCACTTAGTTATTCTGATTGCTGAAAAAAATTTGAATTTGGCTTTCTTTTTCCTTTTAATTAAACTTTTCAATTTTGGGATAATTATAGCTTTACTTGCAGTGCTAGGGAACAATATAGAGGAATCTTGAGTAACTTTTACTCAGTTTCTTCCAATGGGGACATCTTGCAAGAACGTAGTACAATATCATAACCAGAATATTGGCATTCATACAATCCACTGATTTTATTCAGATTTTTTAAAGTTTTACTTGTACTCATTAGTGTGTGTGTTTTGTGTTATGCAACTATATCATGGTCAAGATACATAACAATTCCAGCGCACAAGGATCCCTCGTGTTTCCCTTTCCTAACCACACTCGCCTCACTCCCTCCAACCCCCCCCCATTCCTAAGTCCTGAAAACCACTACTCTGTTCTCTGTATCTATAATTTTTTTAACATTAAGAATGTTATATACATGAATCATACAATATGTAAATTTTGGGATTGTTTTTTCCACTCAGCACAATTCCCTTGAGATTAATTCAATTCTTGGATGTAGCAATAGTTCATACTTTCTAATTGCTGAGATGTAATCTGTGGAATGGATGTACCACATTTTGTTTAACCAATAAGCCACTAAAGGCCATCTAGTTTCTTTCTAGTTTGGGGCTATTGTGAATAAATCTGCTATGAATATTTGCATAGGGGATTTTTTGTGAACATAATTTTTCTTTTTTCTGGGATAATTACCAAGAGTACAATTTCTGTGTTGTATGGTAATTACATCTTTACTTTTATAAGAAGTTGCCTAACTGTTTTCCAGAGTAGCTGTGCCATTTTACATTCCTACCAGCAATGTATAAGTGATCCTTGGATTTGTTTTAAAACTTCTGATATTAATTACCATCCAATATTTTAACAACTGCTTTGATGTACCTTTTCATATTGTATGTTTGGAATACCCAGTAAAATTTTTCCTTATTCTTATTTTGCAGTTAATGATTTACATCAAATTTCTTTATGAGATGTTCAAGTATTTTAAAATAATTTATGTTGAAATGCAAATTGATCTATTATCTCCAATTTTGTAACAGGATTTCGCTAAGAAATACTAAAAAGTCCAATTAAGGCATAAATTAAGAAATAGCTTTTATTCTATGATATGTAAGATTGCAACTTGATGGAAGGTATATAAAATTCCTATATTTCAGAAATATTTCCTAAGGGGGAACTCATAATTCTACAAACTAACTTAGATGAAAGATTAAGACATTTAAAAAACTGTTGCTAAATAGAAAATCAGTTAAAATATATTGTTTTTTTCAGAAGGGAACTATCAACATTTAATTTATAAATTAATACTTATTAAAAGAACAGAAAATTTGGAAAGTATAAAGAAGAAAATAAACCTAGCCACAAGAGTACTCAGAGAAAATTTACTTTAATACATCCATAGTAAAGCTCTTTAGGACCAAAAGGGGCTATTTGGGAAAGGAGGAATGTGGTTAAGTTTAGGAACTTGGATTCAAGTATAAGAAATTTCAAAGTTTTATTGATATAATTTAATCAGAGCGTAGAATTGAAGGAAGAAAAGTTATCATGATGTACCTTAGCTATTAGATTAAAACTCTTGATTGGAGGTTCCTCTTTTTAAGAACTTCAAGGCAGCAAAGTCAAGTCATCAGCTCTTTTTATTAAGTGCCGATCATTTGGTTCCTTTTAGTGATCAATTATAGTACCAGACTCAGACCCTCGTAAACGTGACCATTTTGAACTAAATTTATGAGAGTAGTTCTCAAATGTGAAGATGAAAGAACTTAATTTAATTTAGAATTTAATATAAAAATCATATTTCTTAATTTAATATAGAAATCATACGTATTATCCACAACTGATCCTGACAACATTGGAATAGGAGCAGTATTAAAATGAGTTCACTCCAGCAATGCCAGATTCAATCATCCAGCTATTGTGCAATGTTAGCTTGAGGATCATTTATTGCCTACCTACTATTTCTCTATGGAAGGAAAAAAAGCACCCTGAAATTAACAACAGAAAAACAGCCTCTCTCCCAATTTTCTGACAGAGAGTACAATTTAAAGTGAATCAATACTTTATTGTAAAATATTTTCCTACTTGTTTCTTGCATGGGCAAAGTCCTCAGGGAATCAGACATGGATTTCAAGTATCAGCTGAGCTTAGGAGACCAGCTGAGCTGCATAACACTCAGTATTTTATTTATTCATAAGCAAATCTTGACTTAAATTAGGTAGATTCTGTATAGGCTTCACTTGATTATCTAGATTTACCAAGGGTTGGAGAAGCAATTCATGCAATTCAAAGATGCCAACTTGTCAAAAATAAATCAAGATGATTTTCATAAAGCCAGTTTTACAAAGGAAGTCATATGCTGCGACAAGAATTAATATACTACTTTCCTCTCATTTCTACATGGAGGTGGGGAAATGCACTTGTGATAAATTGCTACATGTTCCTATTCTCATTCTTCTTTAAGAACAGGTATCTAGATTGATCCAAATGATTCAAAGATTTCTAGCTGATCCATTTGAATTTACTCATATTCTGAAGGGACTAATATGCAAGAAGCTGAAAATTGAATGTAGATTCCTTTTTATTTTTGCATAGTTACAAAGGTAGACAAAACCTACATTATTCTATATGGCTTTTCTAGATTAATTGTAGTCTTTAGAAAAATAAAAGCAATAGGCAAATTTTACATAACCTTTGGAAATTTCAGCTACGGGAACATATTTTCTGCTCTTAATATTGATTGATGCCTTGATTAAGGATCTTACAATCATTGAATATGATGGAAACTTTAAGAATTATTTAGTCCAAAATTTGTATTTATTTTTATTTTGCAAGTGAGGCACTTAATGTGCTAGGCAACTAGTTTAGCATAACCAGCTAATGAACGACAGCTTCAAGGCTAGAACCCAGAGCATCTTAGTACTATTGCTTATTTCCCAGCACTAATTGTTCTGTCTTTAAAGAGACTGGGAAAATGCATTTATTCCTTTCTGTGGTGGACAGACCCTAGAGTGGCCTCTATGTTCATGCTCTGTATAATCCCCTTTCTTTCGAGAGAGGATAATACATGTGACTTGGTTCTAACTAACAGAATGGTAAAGGAATTTGCTGATGTAATGCCCCAAATTTTCACTTAATGAACAGGGAGATTATCCTGGGTGAGCCTGACTTAATTAGATGGAAACCCTAAAAAGAGGGTCTAGACCAGGGGTTCTTAATCACGGGTCCACAGACCCCCAAGGGATCTGTGGAAAGATTTTAGGGTGTCTGTGAGCTTGAATTGAAAAAAAAAATAAACTTATTATCTTTATTTTCTCTGACCTCTAATTGAAATCTTGCATTTCCTTCACTTATAAATCTATGAAATAAATAAATTACAGTAGTGTTCATTTCACCTGACTGGTAAAGTGGTCTGTGGAACAAAAAGTTTAAGAAACCCTGGGCTGGACCATCCCTGAGGTCAGAGACTCCATGCAGGAAAGACTCTTTGCTGACCTGATGAAATAAACAATCTTGTTGAGGAAGCACAAGTGTCAAGGATTTTTGGTTGGCCCCCTAGGATTTGACGGTACCAGCAAAAAGTGGGGGCCCTTAGTCACACTGCCAAAAGGAATTTTTTTAATACCTTGTATGAGCTTGGAAGTAAATTCCTGCCCAGTCAAACCTGCAGATGAAAGTACAGTCCAGCCTTACACCTTGTGAGAACTGGAGCAGAGGACCAGCTAAGCCATGCCCAGTCCTCTGACAACAGAACCTGTCACATAATAAATGTGTGCTATTTTAGGCTGCTAAATATGTGGTAATCGTTCTATAGCAATAGAAAATGAATTAGCTTAGAAGTTAGAGTCTTCCTTCCTTCTATCAAGAGTAAGATAATTTTTAACCTGTTTAAAATACATAGGAACAGTTACATTGTTTGATAATCTCACTTCAGGCACTGTATCCCTTCTTCAACATTGCTGTGCAATTACTGTAGAACACTGGCCAGAATAATTTCAAAATATAGTTTGAGGACAGAAAAAGGATTGCCGATCTTTAATTTTACAACACGTAAACATTTAAAAAAACAACTGGTATCTAAAAATTTTACCATTAAAAAAATAAATTATATTCTAACAAAACATTCTTATGGGCATGATCTCAGAATAAAGGAAAATCTTTCCCAAGAAATAATAGTCAACTTACACCCCCCCACACACACACCTTAATTTTCCCATTTTGCCTTTGATAAGAATAGAAAAACATTGTCACGGGTAATTTCTAGATTGTAGACTGTTGTTGGAAGTCACTCATAAGAATTTTTAAAATTACTGAGTAAGCATCTGACATCAACTGCTACTGCTTTTAGTTTGTGTATTATCTTTCTTGGTTAAGGTTCTTTTTCTTAAGGAGTGAACTAGAAATGTGTAAGTCATATTTTTATATCCTTTTAACCATACACTTATATGTATCTACCAAGTACCTCATATTTGCCAGGCACTATTCTACACATTCTGTTTTCATTTGCTAAGGGCTACTTACAGTGATACACCAGAATGGGTTGGCCTTTACAATGGGGATTTACTAGGTTAAAAGTTCACAGTTCTGAGGACTGAAAGTGTTCAAATCAAGGCATGTTCATGAGATCCTTTCTCCCTAAGCTGCAGCTGAGATGATCAGGCACATGGTGGCATCTGCTGGTCTCTCTCCTTTCCTCTGGGCCTCGTTGCTTTTAGCTCTGGCTAAAATGACTTCCTCTATGCTTCCAAGTTTCATTGATTTCAGCTTCTTGCTCCCGGGGCCCTCTCACTCATCTTCTGGGTTCCTCTCTGTCTCTGCATCTTTTTTCTCTATCTGTGACATTTTATTCCTCCATTTTAAAAAGATGTGAGTAAGAGGATTAAGACCTACCCTGGGTCACACAATCTAATCAAAGGCCCTTAACTGAAGTAATTTAATCAAAAGGTTCCACCTACAATAGGTTTACATGTGCGATTTTGATTTTAGAATCTTAAATATGGAAGTTCAGAATAAGACTTAGAAGAACAGTTTTTCAACAATATAATGGTGAAAATAATGGAAGAGATTATAGCACAAAAACAAAAAGAAAGGCAGCAAGAAGGAAGAGAATGTTGAGGAAAACAATAGTAACAGAATGAGTTCTTCTTGGTAAGTTCACAGACTCTAATTTGAATGTAGACTGGATTCAGAGACAATCAAAATTTATATAGTGCCCATATGTACCAAAGGCTGTGAAAGACATTTTCACAGGGGCTTTGGTTATGTAACAGAGTCATAAATGAATGGACTCTGGAATCAGATTGCCTAGCTTTGAATTATATCTCGAAGAGTGTATGCAATAAGATGATATGACTTTTTTTTTTAAAAAACAATTACCCCCCCCAATGAATGAATTCTAGTTCCTCAAAATCCATTTTTTAAAAAAGCACATTTATTTTTTTGGTTGTGATATCCCATACGTAATATATAATACAGGATATTGAATATAATTTTAGGTACCATGTCTGTGTAATCTTAATATTATAAGTTACCTCACCTATAAAATGAAGGTTATTACAGTATTAACTTTCAGAGAAGGTGTGAGAATTAACACAATGTCTGACCCACCTATGGTCTTGTAGCAGTTTGATATGGTTTATGAATTCCAAAAATAGATACTGGATTGTGTTTGGAAACTGATCTGTACCTGGGCATGATTAAATTGTGATGTGGGTTTTGATTGGGTCACTCGGTGGCCCCTTGGTGGGTGGGTACTCACAGAAAAGACTACATGGCAGAGCAGAGGAGTTAGTTGGAGTTTTGATGCTGGAGTTTTAAGCTGGAGCCAGGAAATAAGCACACAGTGGAGCAGAGCAGCTGAGCCAGGAGAGAATCAGCCCCAGGGAGAGAGACAGAGCCAATCACGTGATTATCTACAGCTGGCCTTGTGGAGAAAACAGAGGAGCTGAGCTTGGAGAAAAATGAGTACCAGGAAGAGAGGAACCCAGGAAACCTGAATCCTGACAGACATTGGCAGCCATTTTGCTCCAATACATGGCAAAAGACTTCTGTGAGGGAAGTAAGTTATACTTTATGGCCTAGTAACTGTAAGCTTCTACCCCAAATAAATACCCTTTATAAAAACCAACCGATTTCTGGTATTTTGCATCAGCTTCCCTTTGGTTGACTAATACAGGTCTCATTATATGTGAGCTGTTTTTATTATCCTTAAGATAATCCTACAAATAGATATTATTTCCAAATGAGGAAACTGAGGCAGAAAGAGGTTTAGTAAATTGTAAGAGTTAAGTAACTTTGACTGTGAAATAATGACTACATTTCAGAATACTGCTTCCTTTTCCCTGGGTTTTATTGTTTTTTTCATGAGATAAATGTGGCGATAGGTGAAATATTGAAGTTTACATAAAGAATAACTAAAAAGAGATTAAGGGTAACACAGGGTATAAGAAAAGTAAAAAAGAATTTTTAAACTTGATCATTGGCAATGAAAACACTTTAGGAAAAATTCACATATAACCAATGGTGATGACATTCAATAAAACAAAACTCTGACATCTAGCAGATGTTAGGATTGATATGAAGGTTTTTGTATAATATTGAAATGCCATCATAAACTGAGGTTTAGTCAACTCTTTCCATCTGCTCATATGTTTTATATGAATTGGGTAGAATTTGTGCTAAGTCAGATATAGACTAACACTGGTTATATATTTTCATGTTGAATACTATATTTAATATCAATATGTAAATAGAATGTCATATATAAACTGATCAATAGATTTCTTAAATTGAATTTGGAGAAATTAGAATTTAGCTTAGGAGAATATTTGGTAAAACATAAGTCCTATACTGTCCTATCACATGTACTCTCAGACATATTAATAATGTAGAATAAAAATTGTTTTGTTAGGGAAAAATATTATGGGCATATATTTTTCCATGGTTTCTGGAAACAGAGTGGGACTAAGTCCAGATGACTGAAAATGTTACTATCTTGCACAAACTTGATGGACCTAGTTTCCTGATACAGTAGTTCTTCACTGAGGATTTTGATGACTTTATGATGGAGCAAACAGAATATGAGTGGTAGCTGGTCACTCTTGATTTGCACATGCATGCACGCATGCATACACACACATACAACAACCTTCAGAGTCTACTGTTCTTTTTTTATATATTTGTAGGGGTCTAAAATAATTAAAGAATCCAGTTTTCTGTGCCTAATATAGGACAGATACTAACAGAAATGTGTAACTATTTGTGTGTACAGATACTGAACATTAACATGCCATGATAGGGGTAACTATGTGAAGTATCACTTTATTGGGAGGGACTACCTACATATCATTGGCCATGGTTAAAGGCAAGTTATAGCTATACACAGAAGATAAAGGTGAAGGAAATGGGACATTTCCTTGGAAATGTGAAAGGAATGACCCTCCTTTATCTGAGTTAGTTTTGGGTTCACATAGTGCACCCTCTCCATTCTCTCCTTTCTCTTAAGCATGAGTGACCTCTAAAGAGTCTACAAAAATAAAAAACCATGGAAAGGAAAGGTGTCTACCTGTCTTGAGACTAGAAAGATGAGCTAATAGAAAAAAAGGGAAAAACACATGTTTTGATTTTTGTAAATGTATATTGGCTTTCTGATCTGATACTTTTAATGGCCTTGAATTTTTCAATGATCTATGAGATTATCAAAGACCTACATATCAAATTTGAGTCCTTGAAATAAAATTTATGGACTCTAGAATATAAAAAGTAAATCACAAAATCAAAGCGAATGCTTAATTAACTGTCTTCAAGACATAACATATAAACTTCATTAATTATTAAATTTAGTATTCATAAAAGTTTTATTAAATTTGAAAACAGTTTGGTGGGTAAATTTTTCTCACTTTGCAAGAATTTTCTAGTCCGGACAATGCCAAAAACTCATAGCCAATCAATAACTGTACCAATTACATATGGCTAAATAATTTCAAATGCAAAATTATAACATTCCTTCCTCCAAATTTTTCAGTAATTAATGAGCATCAAGTGTGGATGTGCTTGGCTATGATGCATAGTGTAGTTTCCGAAAGGGCCAATTGACCTCTTAAAGCAATTCCCTCTTGAATTAATCCATTGCATGCTGTGCCATGATAAATAAGGAAGAAATATTTGGCACATGTTTTACTTCTTTAAAACCTATCAAACCAGGGAAGACCTTAGATTGTGTTCTCTGGAAGCAGTGTTTGCAGAGGATGTTGTGTGCAGAAGATTTATTGGGGAGTGTTCTCTGGAGATGCACCTGTATGGAAGTGTAAATGACAGACTGGGCACAGAGAGAAGTTGTCTGCAATATGGTTACAACAGAGGATTCAGCAGATCCTACAGTGAGGCTCTAGGCTTGGAATGGCCCTTCAGAGTTGTCCCAAATTGAGGGTGGGCTCTTTGAATCCCTGTATCACGTGGTCATATGTCTGCCCTTTGTGAGGCAGCTCTTGGCTGCTGAAGCAAATTCACAGTACGGGAATCTTGATGGAGCAAAAGAGTAAGCGCTTCAGGGAGAATCAGATTACCTCTTACTCAAGTTCAGGCCATATGCTGCAGTTATAGACAAAGGTAAATGGGGCAAGCTGAGATTCCATTCAGTTCATGAGTTTATCAGATGAATACATTGGAAATGATGTATTGCTGGAGTAAAACACACATAGTCTCCATTGTAGTTTAATTTTTAAGTGTGTGCAGTGTGCTAGGTGAACCTACTAATGCAATATTAAATCACCAGAAATTGACTGAGCCCTCTAAATTCAGGTATAGTGGTATTTTATGTAAGACAGACATGTTCAGTTCTGAATATGATCTAATTTAATTTAATTAGGTCAATCATAATACATAGCTATGATCTATCAAGCATTGACTAAGCATCATTTATTGTTTTAAGACCCTGTATGCTATTCCTTGTTTCTCCATTTATGATTCTCACATTATGGAATAGGAAACTGAGAGCTGATAGAACTTGTCCAAGTTTTCAAGGGGTGTAAGAGATAAATGACAGATTTTATTCTAAATTTTTTCTAGTGCAAAAGTCCAATTTTTCTTTCCCATCCTTTCATGTGGTCCTCTACTTCAGACTGGGTTTTTAAAAATCCTTTAAAATATATGTACAAATAATATGAACTTTTTGTGCCTAGCAATGAACAAAAGTTATATGTGAATGCTCATTTCATTGTAAAAGTATTAGCTGCAATGTTCCATGTGCTCTTTGACTTGCTTTACTTGAATTCACTGTTCACTACTCTAGAAGGGAGGCTCTATCATTTTATTATCCTTCTTTTGGAGATTGGTCACTTCCCCAAGCTACATAGTTCTTAGTCGTAGAGCTGGCATCAGACTCTGCAGCCTGACTCCAAAGGGAGCCACTGAATCACAAATCCTGACTATTTGGAATAAGTGCTGATGTGTTATGTTTAAAGTGCTCAGTGCTCAGGAACTACTTTTCTTCTTTTAAGTGCCATCATTGCTACAAAACTTTGGGTGCCAAAGTCAATGTGTGTGGCCTTTGAAATATTTCAAGGATCGCAAATGAACAGGATCTGAGAGTGCTATTTTTAAGTAGAGGTAATGTTTTGGTCTTTGTCCCTAATAATGGCAGTAAATATGTATTCCAAATGGTGCACAATATAACAAAATGTGAGCAAGATGTTTGAAGAAGGCCTCTTGACGAAAGAGCAAGAGTGGAAAGCTTCATGGCTTAAGGGCTGTTGTTTTGATCACTTGTCAAAAGAGTCACCCAAAAAGATTTCTAAATCTATCAAAATATCAACACTCTACTTCCTCTAATGCTTAAGTACTTCTAAATCAATATCTTACAGATTTTTTTAGGTTATAGAATGGAGGAGACTTTTAATAAAACATGTTCAGCACAAATGGAAAAGATAATTATTTCCCTGAAAAGAATTTCTTTTTAAAGCCCTTACTGCTGTATACTCAAGTACAAAACGGGGATATTGACTAAAGTACATGATTCAGTAATTTTGTAATTAATCAGAAAACGAAAATTGTGTGGCTGCTTACAAGCCCCAAGAAATATATATTTGGTGATTTTTTTTAAATCAGCATTTTTAAAAATCAACATTTAATCCAAAGGGACTTTCTCCTATTATAATTTAAAAAAATTTTTTTAGTAATGATCAAGACTGGACAGAAGTTGGAAACACACATATATCACCCTTTAAATGATTTTACTCCCACCACTAACAGTAATATTTTATAATGATTATTTCCTTATGTTTCAGAGAAAATTTTAGTATTTATCAAGGGTGAAAAATACACTGCTGTAATTCTTGATTCAAGACATCTGGTGCACGTGTAAGCTTTGACTGATACTAATGGTCATTTCTTCTCCGTTCTGACCCTTAGGTTGAAAATAACAGCTTGTTATTATTTTTCAGGAAGAATAAGATCCATTTCTAAACATTTTAGAAATCTTGGGTTTTTTTCCCTCTTGTAAATAGAGGACTAAATGGCCCCATTAGCACTTGCACCTCAATGTGAGTCAAGAACATTTTAAAAATGTCACAACTCAGGGCTAATGCTTCCGTTTTTGACATTTGGCCTTCAGATTTTTCTCCTTAATTGTCTGTTTGCTGCTTCATTGCCATAAACAAGGATTTGAGGTCAAATGTATCTCTTTCCTGCCTTGCCATAAGATAAAATGTCTAGACATTTTAAACATTTCTTATATTGTAGGCTGCCAGACATACTCAAGTTCCACACTATTTTAAACTTCCTTCAATATAGAGAGGTCTTCTACTCAGACTGAAATTGTCCCCAACAAGGACTGCCAGTTTCTTGATCCCATCTACAAGCTGCTCACTTTTTAGCAGATGATTGTGGGTTTGTTTTTTTAGACTCGTGGAAACATTTTGGGCTAGGCTTACAAAAGCACATATGAATGCAGCCAGCACTTGATAGTTTGTTGTTATGTAACAAACTGAATACATTTTCAAGGTGATGCTTTTGAAGATGAACTGAGTGACAGAACTGGACCTTATGTTTTCTTTTTAATTAGAATCACTTCCAGAATGGAACAATGTGAACTGAAGTGTCACCTCTATACACACTTTTCACTGAAGAGGCTTTAAATATGAGAATTCTCAACCTATTGGCATGGAACACTGGACTTCTTGTTGGCTTCATACAATCTATTGAGAAAACTACAGAACGAAAGCTTGGGATAGTGGTTTAACCTTGACATGTTGGGTTTAATCCAATTCGGATGTTGTTTATCATGCATTCAACATATATGTTTTGATAAACTATTATCTACCAGATATTGGACTAATTACTGGAAAAACAAAAAACTGCTCCTTTCAAGAAGTATAGAAGCTGGAGACTGATTTAAAGCTCACCTGCCAACCTTTGTATACTGATTTGTCTTTGCCTCCCTCACTAGACTATTAGCAACTTTATTTACCACTGCAAACCTCCAGCATTCATGCTAAATCCCCTCCTTCCTTTCCAAGGAACCACAGTAACCCCCTCCTTGCTTCCACCCCTAGGTATGGAAAATAATCTTAGACTGTTCTTAGGAAATAAACATGGCCTATATCCCAGGACCCTGTTGCCTTGGCCACAGCTGAAATGGTCAAGGATAGTACCTATCCCAAGGGCTGGCACTTTGGTGGGCTGAATAACAGCATCTGGTGTGTCTTTGGGTAACATTCCTGTACAAATGTGGACTATGGTGATTGATTAGGTCAATAAAAAACTTTCTTTGGGAAATTTGAACTAGTGAAACAAATCTGGCTGGATTAAACTGAAGCAAAGAAAGATAGTATGTAGCAATTATAGTACAGCAAAGGTTCTGAAAAAAATAGAACCTATGAGGCAGAGAAGAGAATACAATACTTAAAGATAGTCATTGTAGCCCAGGTGATACAAGGTGATTTTTCCTAACGGGCCTGATAATCCATGCTTTTGGAATGGCAAAAGAAAAAAATCAGGGGAGCAGTCTTGTCCGGATCCTAATTCCTTCTCTTTCTTAAATGGACTTCCAGGGACTGTGAGTTGGTTATGCAGCTGATCCAGAGCTTCTGAGAGATTTCTGTTCCCATTGTTTCTCCCATTATAGTCTTCTATTAAATATCTACTGATTAATGCACACTTAGTGAGGATTTGCCCTTTTCAACTGAAAGAGACTAAAATGTTTTTACTACTGCAAATGTGCAAAACATTTACAAAGTGCCCTAATGAGTTTCCAAAGAAGATTTGAATGCTAGACCTTGAGAGTCTGTAATATCATAGTCCAAAATAGAATGAGCATAGGTGAACATATATAAGAATAAAAATCACAAATAATAAACATATGGGGACATAGAGAATGAATGCATGGTTGACCATTGTTTCAGAGATAGATTGATAAATGCATGGATGCGGAGAGCTGTGATACTTTCCCCAATGAATCTTCTCTAACCCTGAGGAGGAATGGCTTCCCATAAAGGAATGTGGTGGCATTTCAAGAAGGAAGAAAGTACTCTAACCAGAAATGAATATTGCAAAACTTATACCTAAATATTTTCAGGGAAAATGGAGAAAATGCTATTTGAGTGCCAATTAAGTTGCTGACATTGTGTTAGACTTCATCTCATACATGATCTCATTTAGTCCTTACAGAAAGCTCTAGAAAATGACTATTCTAAACTCTTAAAAATAAGAATATTGACAGTCAGAGTGTTTGCAGTAACTTCTTCAAAGTCAAACTTGCGTTTAAATTCATGATTTTCTTGCTCTACAATCCACATTCCTTTCATTTTAACAATATGCCTGGTCTTCGTTCATCAAAATCAAGCATCAAATTGAATATAATAAATTTGTTCCCTGAAGAGCCCTTGATTATTCGTTCTTATGCCCTCACTCTTATCCTGTGACCCTTCCAGAAAGGAAATTCTTGATAAGTTATAAGTGATGCTATAGAATGAACTGTTTTCAGATAATAAAATAAGGCCCGGCATGGGGCAGGTGATCAAGAAATATCTACTAAACAAATGCTTGAAAGGAGCCAGAGTATGCTAAATCAGACCTGGTTTTCCAAATGGACCATTGCTGACTTGCTGGCGTTGCAAAAAACAAAGGTTTTCCTACTGATCTGGAGGTGAAAACTTGCTTAGAACTTAAGCTGTGGGCTCTGGAGCCAGAGTGTTGGGGATTTGAAATCTGACTCCCTTTCTTCAGAGCTGTGTGGCCTTTGACCAACTATTTCACCTCTCTGATCTCAGTTACCTCAATTCTGACTTAATAACCAATAATGATAGGTTTGGTGTAAGTTAATATTGTAAAATATTTAGAAAAGCACCAGGAAAATAATCAGCACACAATAAATGAGAGCTACTTTGAAGGGACCACAGAGGTTTTCTTTCACTACTATTTTTTACTTTCTAGCAAAGGGCATTTCTCAGATTTTGGTGACTCACAAGAAGGTTCCACAGAACCTTGTGTTGTGGTTGTGTTCATGTGTGTGGGGGTGAGAGTGGGGAAGGGAGAGAGGGAGATTTTCTTGAAGAACCTGATACAACTTAACAGCTATCCTACCTTGGAAAAGAGTCCTCCTAGAAAGGGTCAGATAATAAACACTTGAAACTTTGTGAGCCATTTTGCCTCAAACTAACTTGAATTTGCTGTTATAGCATATGAAGAGGCACAGACAATATGTAGATAAATGAGTTTGTGTTCCAATAAAACTTTATTGATAAAAACAGGTAATGGGCTAGATTTGGCCTGCAGGCCAAACTCTGCCAAATTCTGCTATGGAGAGTGATAGATGAAGTACTCACATAAGGAGTATGCAGCTGAGAGAATCTCTTTCCAGTAGCATTTTGAATACTGCTATTTGATCTGGGCAGGCGAGTTAACCTTTTTGGCCAAAGTTTCTCACTAGTGTGTTGGAATAAATGCTTCATGAAGCTTCTTTAAAATTAAGTCTCTACCAATTATTTAGCAATGGAAGGGCCTAGAAATCTCATTTAGCAAAACTAAAATAGCTGTTGTATTACAATTCCTAAACGTTCCCCTCTTCCTTCTAAAGTGAACCTTGATTTACCAATTTAGTTTCTCCTCTCCCACTTTGCATGATTTTGAGATTTCATAATTCAGAGTCAATAGGAAAGGGTAGGAGAAGAAGATGAACAGGAATTCAGGGTTGGGGAAAATAATTTTGTGGAAGTTTTTTTAAAATGAAAAAAAAATTTTAGGAGGTACCAGTGATTGAACCTGGGACCTAGTACACCTGAAGCACATGCTCAACCTGTGAGCTATACCCACTCCACTGTGGAAGATTTGTTTCAAAAAATATTTTTTTTTCTAAATTTTACTTATTTATTCTCCCCACTCAGAGATTGTTTTTGCTCATTGTTCCTGCTCACTGTCTGCGCGTGGACTGTTTTTTCTTTAGGGAGCACTGGGAACTGAACCCAGGACCTTCCATGTAGAAGTGGATGCCCAACTGCTTGAGCCACATCTGCTCCCTGCTTGTTTTTTTGTTTTTGTTTTTTACTTTGCTTGTTGTCTTGCTCATTGTTTTTGCTTGTTGTCTGTTCATTGTTTTTGTTCAATGTCTGCTCATTGTTTGTTTGTCTTCTTTAGAAGGCAGTGGGAACTGAACCTGGGACCTCCCATGTGGGAGGTAGACACCCAACTGCTTGAGCCACTTCCACTCCCCATTATGGAAACTTCTAAGGTGAGAAATAAGGTAGCAATTATAATGTGTAAGAAAAGTGGGAACGAAATAAAATAGTGATGGTGTGGCATATTTATACCTTTCATTGCTTCTAAATAATGGAAAAGAAGAGTTAATTTGAACTGGTTTTTTATTATAAGCAGTTTTTCTTCAGAATATCATACTGAAACTGGGAACACATGGGTGATGACTTCTTAATAATTATACATTTATAATATCCTGGTATTTCCTCAGGTTTAGTAGCGAAAATGTCAATGTTATTTAGGTTTGCAGTGCTATAATTTTAATTTTGGTAAGCCTGCTTTTACGTTGAAGGGCTGCAACTTCGGATGGAACAGTAAGAGTTGGCAGTTTAGCACTTTTATACAAACTTGAAGAACATTTCCCTCTTCCTAAGGAGGGTCCTACTAAGGATGGCTCTTGAACAAAGAACATGTCCTTACTCAAAACTTCCCTAACTTCAAGTTGCGTCCGTCCCAGTTGAGTTGCTATACACTTGTAATAAGTCTTAATGAGTTCTTGGTGATATATTATTCTACTGATAATGAGGACAAAATAGGGATTTTTTCTTATCTGCATTTTTTTGGTAACTTTACAGTCTGGTAAATCTCCTATGATTATATGATTTTTTTTCTCATTTAAATTTTATTCCTTAAAAAAACAACAACATTGTTTTTCTTAAAAATTGTTTGTAAGTTTTCATTAGACCATAGAAATTCTATGTAGCTCCAATATGGGCATTTTTTTTTACCAGATTAATTATGTCCTTTATCTACAGTATTAATTCATAGCTGCTTTTCATAACACTAGGCATATCCAGTACTTAGCAATGCTTAGCACACTCAGTAAATATTTGTGGCATGAATAAGTCAATGAATAGTCATGGAGAGTGGCTCAGATATATATCTACCTGTAACAAGTACTAACTTTGCATTAAGGCCCAATCCCAGGGAAACTAAACAAAAGCTAACAGAACAAACCAATGGAGTAAAGTCGATTCCATTGGTGAACATAGCCTTCTTTCAGGTTTGGGAGAAATACTGTGTGTATTATCAGGATTAGCCTAGGTATTATTTACCGTTGTGCTTAAAAATCAGCTGGGGTTTGTGTGAAGTGTGGGAATAAGACCTACTGAGACCATTTGATTAAAATACTCCTTTTTTTTTCCTCCTTATCTCTCCAGTGCCACCTTCTATCTACCAGGATTATACACTAGTTACTGTGTGTCTCTCTAAACTTCTTTTCTCTCAGTTGACCTTTGAAATTTCCTCCAGTTGGAAAGTAATGCCTATTTATAACACTCACTCTTAAACTTTTATTTGCCATGGGGAGGGTTAATAGTCTTTTGGATGAAAACAAAACACTGGGTTCAGTATTGTTATAAACATGCTAATGTTAACACATTATCATGTTCTCTACTTCTCAGAAATAATGTACCTTTTAAAAATGCTGAGAGTATTCTCTATTATAGGGCAAAGATCTCCTCCACAGATAATTCTTCTGGGAATGAAAGCAGACAAATATTAAAATGGTGGTTCTTTATTCATGACTGGATGCTGTTACTGATTTCGGCACCAAGGCATTTGTAAATTTATGACTTTTTCTTTTCTTCTGTTTCAATAAGCACCGAATAGATGTCCAACACCATCAGCCGTTAGGGGAATGTAAAGCACAGTCAAAATGAAATACCATTTCACAGCCACTAGAATGGTTACTATTTTAAAAACAGAAGAAAACAAAACAAAACAGAATATAACAAGTTTTGGAGAGAATGTGGAGAAATAGGAACAGTCTTTCATTGTTAGTGAGAATATAAAATGGTGGAAGACAGTTTGGAGATTCCTTATAAAGGTGAGTAGAGAATTACCATATGACTCAGCAAATCCACTTCTAGGCATATACTCTTAAGATCTGAAAGCAAGGACTTGAGCAGATATAATTGCCAAAAGATGGAAACAACCAAAATGTACATCAACCAATGACTAGATACACATATTATGGTATATATATTGTGGGATATTACTCAGCTGAAAAAAGGAATGACGTTCTGATACATATGACAACATGGACGAAACTTGAAGACATCATGTTAAGGTGAAATAAGCCAGACACAAAAGAAAAGATATTGTATGATCTTACTCATATGAAATAATTAGTATATGCAAATTCAAAGTCAGAAACTAGAATCCAGGTTACCAGGAACTGGGATAGGGATAGAGAATGATGAGTTAATGCTTAATTTGGTACAGTGTTTCTATTTGGGGCAATGGAAAGGTTTTGGTTATGGATGTTTGTGATGGTAGCAGAACATTGTGAATGCAATTATTGGCACTGAATTATAAATTTGAATGTGGCTAAAAGGCAAACGTTTAGGTTGTATATAAGTTACTAGAATCTTAAAAACATACACATAAGATTGTACTACTCAGTGAGGCCTAATGTAAATGATGGACTATAGTTATTAACAATAGCACAGTTACAATACTATTCTTTGATCAATTGTAACAAAGGTACTCTACTAATGCAAGGTAATAATATTGTGAGGGGATATGGGAACTCTGCATTTCCTGCATGACTTTTCCATAAACCTACAACTTCTCTAACATACACATACACACACACACGGCAAACAAGCACATGTAAAGTGCTCAGCCTCAGTACATTTAGCAAAATACAAATTAAAATCACAACAAAATACCACCACACACCTATTAGAAGGGCTATGAACAAATAACGAACACATTTAATGTACCAGGTGGCAGGGATGCAGAGCAAGAGGAACTCTCCTGCATTGCTTGTGGGAATGCAGATGGTTCAGCCACTTTGGAAAATAGTTTGGCAGTTTCTTGTTAAATGTCTATGTATCTCAGCAATTCCATTCCTATCTTCACCCAAAATGTATAGCAGTTTTGTTTACAATCTAACTCCAAACTGGAAATAATAAAAATGTCCTTTAACTGGTGTATTAGTTTTCCAGGCTGAAATGGAAAAACCACACAATCAGTTAAAAGGTGGGAATTTATTGGTTCACAGTATTGAGGCTAGGAGAAGTCTAATTATCATGGCTTCAGGAAGACAAAACTTTTGCCCACGATCTGTAACATTCTTGGGTTGGCTTCCAGCAATTCATGGGGTTCTTGGCTTATGTCCTTGCCTCACCTCACATGACAACGTCCACTCTTTTCTCTTCTGGGTTTCATTGATTGCCGGTGTCCAGCTCCTGCCTGTGGCCTTCTCTTGCTATATGTGAATGTCTTCTGTTTACGAAGGATTCCAGTAATCCAGCTTAATACTCAACCTTATTCATTTGGGCCACACTTTAGTTTAAAATAACATCTTCAAGATATCCTATCTATAGAGAGTTCATATGCAGGGGAATGTGGATTAAAATTAAGACTAAATCCAGTCACCACAAATAGCAAATGGATAAACAAACTGCTACATCCATATAATGGGATATAGTTGACAGTATAAAGGAACAACATGGATGAATCTCTAATGCATTTTTCCAAGTGAAAGCAGTCAGACTCAAAAAGTTATACACTATCTGATTCCATTTATATGGCATTCTAGAAAAGGCAAAACTATAAACAACAGATGATTGATTGTCAGTGTCTGGATATGAGAGAATTTTGGGGGTGAAGGAATTGTCCTATATCTTGATTTGTGGTAGCAATTATGTGACTATATGTATTGGTCAAAGACTCATAGAACAGTGCACAAAAAAAGTGAATTTACTGTGTGTAAATTAGATCTCAATTTTAAAAATCTAAAAACGATTTTACAAAATAAGATTTAGAGTCAATTCAGTTAAAAGACAGAGGGGGGGGGGAGAACCCTAAATATTGCTGAAGGAGTAACTTAGGAGAAAATAATGCCTCAAGGGCACTTCTTAGTGAAATTTTCCTAATAAAACTGCTGAACCTTCTCTACTACAAAATTTTCAGTAAAATCAATCCACCACACGTGCAGGTATCACCCCACCTTTCTCATATACCCTGGGAATTCTGGCTCCAGGGACTGGTGCAAGAGAACAGTGATACTCTGGCTATTACTACCCCTGTGAGTAATAAAGTTCTTTGTTTCTGACTCAAGAATGTCGTATCTTCTGCCTGCATCCTGAAACTGTGGCAGACTAAACTATTAGCTTACAAGTAGGGCAAAATATCAGACCCCTCAGTAGTAGCCCTTATAAGGGACATTTGGCAGTAACTATTAGCAATCAAAACACATATACAATTTGACCAATAAATGTTACTTTTTGGTATGTAATTTAGATCCATATTCCCTCATGGGCATAAAGGCACACTTTCACATTTGTTGCAGTTCTGTTTGGACTTAAACAGCCACAACAGTAGAACTGTCAAATGGTTAATTAAACTGTGGTATATTCATCAGTTATTAGAAATGGGGCCAAGCTCTGTGTACTGAAGTGAAAAGATTTCCTGGAAGTATATTTGATAAAAAAAGCAAACTTGAATGAAATTTCTGGTATTACACCATTTATACAAAAACATATACAGTACATATTTTTTATATAAATTCTGAAAGGTGGTTACTCATCAGGCTATGAGCAGTGGTTACTGCTATAAGGTGACTGGAATTAGGAAGTGATCCCCTAGTGGAATTGGTTGAATTTTTAACAATATACATACACATATATGTATGTGTATATAGATATAAATATATATATATATCTCAAAGTAAAGATGTTTATATAGAGCTTGTATAATTATAAAAACATTAATAAATACTCTTAAGCCATTTATTCCCCAAAGACATCCTCATAATGGTGACTCTTCTACAAAGTACTTTCCTTTCTCTTCCTCCAAATGCTTGTACACTGTCTCTTGCCTGCTGTTTCTGGCTTCTTGCTGGGTATTTTGTTCCATGAATAGATTTATTATTATCATCATTATTATTGGCTTTTAGAACTTACTATTTATATTTATAGTTATCATTATCATTGCTTTGTACCCACAATATGATCAGCAGATTTTACTAATGATAATAATGTTCATAACATCTCTTTACTATGTCCCCAATATGTTGTTGGCAAATATGTGAATTTTACATACATTTGGAGAAAATGTAAATTGATACAACCATTTTTGAAAACAATTTGGACATATTTTATAAGGTTAATTATTTGAACACTTACAAGCTTACTTCTTTTAGAGACTCTTACATGCATTCACAAGAAGAAATATAAAAATAAGTTCATAGTAGTAGTGCCCATATCAGTAAAATCTGGAAAGAAGCCCAAATATCCATAGATCAAAGAATGGATACATTGTGGTATAGGCACACTTCAGAGTATTTATATCATAGTGAGAAAGAACAAAGTGTGATTCCATGTCAAGCATGGCTAATTCTCCGAAACTTAATAATGAATGGAGAAAACAAGTAAGATTACACAAAGTATGATGACCTCTTAAGAAAAACAGAAAATTAAGCAAAAATAAAATTCATCTTGTCTACGTGTGTATGTGGTGTATATATAAACACTTGATAATATTTTTAAAAAGGCAATAAAGTGATAAGCAAAAAGCAGGTCATGCACATATTTGTTGGAGGCAGGTAATGGAAGAGTGCCCAATAGATGCAACAACATTGGTAAGATTCTAGTTCTTCACTTGGGTTAATGATTATTAGTTTTATTATTTGCTTCATTATTTACAAAATACAAAGAGATATGTATGTTCTTACACATGTATCAAATATTCAATAAAATTAGCATAAGTGAAAGCAACTTGCATATCACCATCTTTTTTGTCTTGAATAAATGTTTTGGAATATCTGTCTTAGTGTTTAGAGGTTGTTGTGCAAGTAGATACCTTAACTTCTGCCTGTGTGGTTTAAGCTTTTTTTATTGGAGGCAACTATCATCTTCTATGCCAAAGGCTATGTGTCTATGTGCAAAACCTGAAGACAACATTTTATTAAGTTACTATTGTCCAGCTAGTGGATATTTATAGCATGATTTCTACAATTGTGAATTATGTTTTAAAAATAAAAATATCTCATACTAGGAAACAGCATAGATGCTACTGGAAGCTTCATGCTGTGTAATGGAAATGAGGATTACTTTTGTATGGCCCATGGTTCCTATGAATAGAATTAACCAGACACCAATTATCACCTCATTGAAAGGATAAGTCACTGTGACATGTACAGCTATCAAACCCATTGCTTTTGCAATGTGAATTAATTAGAGTGGGAGAGGGTTGGAAAGCATCGCAAATTTGAAAAAGGTCTATATTTTAAGAAACTCAGAGGAAAATGTGTTCCAATTAGTATATAATGTTAACACATAACAATCTTATTTATATATGTACTTTAAAGAAATACTTTTAAATGAAAACATTGAGTCATAAAAAGGATCTTCTTTTTGTGATGATTGTAATTGGAGAGATATCAAAATTCAGCGGTTATGCTATTTATTTATTTTTAACTACTAAGCAGGCTGTATAGAGAGGGTTATCTTTACTTGAAAGTGTGTGTCCCTGGGTGGTGAATAAAGAGAGATGGTTGGTTTCCCACAGTAGCTCAAAAACATAGCAGATAAATATGCCCACCAGCTTATTTGGACACAGTAGTATGTACGGCCATCTGCTCCCAAATATGCCTACAACCCTGTAGCACTTCCATTTTGGCACCCAAAATTTATGGGGAAGGGCATCACATCCTGAGCTACACTGATTTCTGAAAAGTGTCTTGAAAATGCATCTCTAGTGGCACAGAGTTGTGTAAATAGCTGTTTTTGCTTCAACCACTACTGTTTCTTTTGGGGGAACACCACCCCCAGAGTTCTTCTATGTTGGGACAGGATGACATGACCAGAAAATTTAATATCTTCTTGGAACATGAAGGTGGACAGAACATTATTCAGTAAGATGATCACTACATTTGTTTTTGCCAAATCAGTGAAACTAACAAAACAAATATGTGATGACAAAAAGCAGATGTTATTAGCAGCTTCACAGATAAGGTAAAGAATCCTAAGAAAATGATAACAGCCATATTTCTGAAGGGGAATCTTCCTGCCATGTTCCCAGGAATATATCTAGGTGGCCCATTCCTCCTTTTGAAATAATGTATTGACAGTCATTTCTTTCACTTTTGGGAGGTACTGGGGATTGATCCCAGGACCTCACACATGCAAAGCAGGTACCCAACCACTGAACTATACCTGCTCCCCATACTGACAATCTTAAGATATAAGAATCTATAGTAAACTCAAAGTGATGTATTGCATATGTCTTATCCTTAAGAAGCTGCTGGACTCATATTACTGTGATTTCCAAATTCTCATCTGCATTGTGTGCAAATGAGATCATTTATAGTAGTGTGCTTAAGAAATTAAACTGCATCATTTGATATCACTTAAATATAGACTCCTTCATATGAAAGCAAATTTATTTTGTTAATTTTTATTATACCTAATTATTTCAAAAGAATAAAATAAAAAATTTTTAAATATCACACAGTACAAAAGAAGTTAATATAAAGTTGACACAATTGGCCAACTTAAGAGAAGAGAGACGGAGAGTAGAGAGCAAGAGAACAAGAGCTTTGGCAAATGAACAAACAGTATTATAGGTATTACAAAGTATCTTTCAGAGAGACTTGACCTTAAATAGATTCTCGAGAATTCAATTGTTGGGTGACTTTTGGGATATTGGGTAGATACCTGTTTCTCATTTTTAAGAAGGCAGAACAATAATCATAGACAGATGATGTTCTTTGTTGAGCTGAAGGATTTTGATGGCAGCTGTATAAAAATACACCTGCACAGCTATGATTAGCATTATCTCCTCCCATGAAATCAGGAAGAGATGGAAAGGGACACTGAAGATATTCTTGATGCATGGATGAAGCAACAGAGCAGGGTGTGACGATAAAACCAAAAGTGCTGGCACAAGATTGTCATAACTGAAGCTTTGGAAAATAGGGAAGTTATTAAGAGAATTATTATCTTTTTGTATCACCTGATTTTAAAAAAAAATCTGAAGCCATACTCTACAAATACTTTGAGGTGCTCAATCCCTCAGCAATGACCCCGGTTCCTTAAGCTGGCAGCTTCACCAACTTACTCTTAAATACCCATGTGATTAACCCACATGTATAGGAAGTGGGAGTATTTCTACACTGAAATTTAGATGTGGGAGAAAATTATTCCTTCAATGAACATACAAAAAATCTCATTTCAACTATTCCTAAATGCTAGGATTACTTAACATTTTAAAATATTTGCTTCTTAATTCACTATCTTGAGTGACTGGTTTGAGTTAAATCCTGACATACTCCCAAAATTTAATTAGGCTGTACGTATATGATATTTTTTCAAAGACTCTGTTTGGGATTGATTTTACTTAGTTCTTATCATAAATGATAAAAAATGAGGGTAGTAGGTATAACTCAGTGGTTCAGCGCTTGCTTCGCATTTACAAGATCCTGGGTTCAATCCCTAGTACCTCCTAAAAAAAAAAAAGAAAAGAAAAAATCTGTCAAGACAGATAAAGTACTGATCAGTGTTTCAGGGCAAACATATAGGACCTCTTTTTATTATTTATTTATTATTACTTTAAAAAGTAACTTTATTTATTTATTTACTTTTAATTTTATTTATCCCTCCCCCTGCTCCTTTGCCACCTCTGCTTGCTGTCCGCTTTCTGTGTCCATTTGCTGCATATTCTTCTATGTCTGCTTGTTTTCTCTTTAGGAAACACCAGGTACTGATCCTAGGACCTCTGATGTGGGAGAGAGGTACTCAATCACTTGAGCCATCTCAGTTCCCTGGTCTGCTCTGTCTCTCACTGTCCCTCTTCTGTGTCTCTCTTTGTTGTGTCATCTTCCTGCACCAGCTCAGCTCTGCATAGTGTGGGCCTTCAGCTCTCTGCGGCATGGGCCAGCTTGCCTTCATATTGAAACTGGAGCCTCCCATTTGGTAGATGGGTGGCCACATCTGCTTCCCAGGACCTCTTTTTAAATTTAAATATTTCCCTGGACAAATATAATTATTGAAGAGTACAGCCAGAGTTTTTATTTCATATATTCTACATATATCTATGTTGTAGCTACTGCTATATTTTTAACAGCTATTTTTCATCTTTTAAGGGAGTCTTGCAATGGAGTATTTCTTCTCACCCTGATAGGAGGACAAGAAGAAATCATGATATGCCTCTGTTTTCTTTTAAATTTACCATTCTATGATGAATAACAGGTAGTGTCTGTGTAAGGGCAATGAGTTAAGCAGGAGGAAATGGCCAATGTGAGCCACTAAACCAGAATCAAGCTGCTGGAACTCTGGCTTCTTCCAAGTCATTCAAAGAGAACTGCTAACAATGGGGGTGTCAGGAGGGGTGGCCTTCAGCCACTTGGCAACCTCCAGCATGTTCGGCCAGATCTACTCCAAAACCCTAATCATCATCAGTCAGGAAGATAATGACTTGCCCTCTCATCGAATCGGAGTTGAAAGATTTGTTTTCCCACTACGGTTGCTCATTACACAGATAATTGAGTCTTTGTAGAAAAACATTTAGCAATGACAACGTTTTCTTAAATATCCAGACCACAATAGTTTTACAATGTGCTCATACATGGAAGTTATTTATTATGAGTAATTCTGATCCCATTGGACCAATTAATATTCATTAGGAAATTAAGCTGGGAGGAACATATTTTCCCAACTTTTGAAGCACAGCACTCTTAGGAAAAATAAAAAGATATGAACAAACAAAATAACAATAGAAACAAAATTTATGAGTTGCTACTTTGAATTATAAGAAATTCATACTCTGATTTGAGCAAAATGATTTTTTCCTCCCAAATAGAAAGCAAGAGCAGGTAACGATTTATTGTCTTTGTTTAGTTCTTACAGTCCATTTCCTTGATACTAAATTGTCCTGGCTCTTATTTGCAGACGGTACTACTAAACGAGGTAGGTCTAAAATAAATCTCATTTTTTTCAACTGATTTTCCTGTTCAGAACCCCATTGCTATTTTGTACTAGTCTTGCCAAAAGGTGATATTCCATGTTATGGCTTTTTGTTTGGTTGGATTAACCAATGTTTCTTATCTATTCAGTATTATTTTCTAATCGCTTACTCCCAGGCTAAATTTGAGAAAAAGAGTTTATGAGAACTCTTCCATTCACTTAATTTCATTAGAGAAGAGATTTTAATTTTCTTAGTACCAAGTTCACAGACAGCATAATGATGTTTTGACGAGTTGTCTCAAGCCAAAAGCCTTAAGATAAAAGATGTCAGATGTCTACATGAGTTAGAATGCAAAAATCTTGGTAAGTTATTGTGGATTAAGAAAATGTGGAATTAAATAAATATGTGATGGAGTTACAAAGTTCAATGAAAATATATCATTTTAAAGTAAATGATTGGCCACACTATTTCTTGGTTTAAATGTCATGAAAATAAACAGGAAAAATAAACTTTGATTAAAGGAATTCTTCTCCTCTTTAACATGTCCTTCTGCTTCTATAACATGAAAGCAATGACAACGAATTTGCTCCAATTTTTGCAGATTGTGAAACTTCCCTTTCGAGGATGAGGCATGTCTCCAAAGCACAAAGCCATCAGTGAAGTAAGTTGATTTTGATAATGCAGAAGAAACTTTGACAAACTGAGGGAACAGAGCTCAGCAAACTTTTCTATAAAGGGCCGTACAGTAAATGTTTTAGGTTTTGTGGGCCCTACAGTCTTTGCTGCAACTATTCAACTCTGCTTTTGTGACCTCATAACATCTATAGGCAATAATAAATGAACGAGTGTGGTTGTGTTTCAATAAAACTTTATGTATGGCCACTGAAATTTTAAATTCTTATAATTTTCATATGCCATGAAATATAATTCTTTTGATTTTTTTCATAAACATTAAAAAATGTGAAAACCATTCTTAGTTCACAGATTATACAAAAACAAGTGGTCAGGTGGGCTTGGCCCACAGAACAGTTTGCCAATCCCTGAAATGGATGACAGAGTCTTGGGTAATATATATCCACTCCATTTCTACTCAGGTAGATGTTTTGTAAAAGCTGTTTGATGTTGATGACGTTTGTAGAACAGTTATTTCTAATTCTCAAGCCCATTGTGATTGTTATTGCCACTGCTACCAGACAAAAGAAAGGCTGTAACAGCCATGTTGAGCAATATTTGCTAGGGCCTCATGAAATAGGGACTTGAAGAAAATTTGTCATAGTGGACTTGCATTAGATTATTTGGTGCTCAGTGACTCTGTGTTTACTTTCTGGTTTACTAATATGAAACCACTCATTCATTCATTTATTCACTTAGTCATTCATGTGTTCATTCTGTCATTCCACATTAAGCATTTTCCTAAGCACTGGGGAAACAAAGGTGAGTTAAACATAATTCCTGAGCTTTGAAAACTTACAATAGTTGGGTGTGAGACAAACTGATATTTGGATTCCAGTGTGAAAGTATGAGATGTGAGAAGAGAATTACAGGCACCATAGAAGAAAAAGACTACCTTGAGAAAGTACAATGAAGACTTCTGAGAAAAAAGTCTTTTTAAGACATTTAAATGAGAGAACACATTAACAGCAATCTCAGGTAATATGTGTAATATTTATACAATGGCCTGTATATTCTACAGTCACAGAATTTTAAGGATGAAAGACATTTTAGTGGTAATCTGTTCAGATCCTCAAATTTAGCTGATAAGGAAAAAGTAGCCCTGACAGGAGAAGTGACAAGTTCAAGGTCATCCAACTCTTCAGGTGTGGCCTCATTAAACTCCAAATCTCTTCAGTGCCAGTTCAGTGTTCTTTCCAGGATGCTAAGCCTTCCTTGCCACTTCTGCAGCTTTTTACTGATTATACATTGTTTATTCTCTCTTCTCTATGCAGATTCTCTAAGTCAACTTGGAGAGTGCTTATCTTTTCTTCAGTGATTCCTTAATGACTATAGTTGATAAAAATTGAGAAAATGGAATTGGAAATAATGTTCAAGGGACATTTCCTTTTTTTAAAAATTTTCTGCTGATCTGAAGCAAAAATACAATTACCTTAGCTCTTAGACTCAGCATATTGTGTCCTTCATTCCAGGTTACTCCATAAATTGCAATTATCTTCATTTGTGGTACTCACAAGATTATAGGTGACTGAGCACTTCATCAGCTAAGATCAGAATTTCCCATGGCACAAAACAAAACACTTGTCTAATGATCTAGGAGAGTGGATTAAACATACTGAATGAGAGAGCTGCACACTGAAAATGTTCAGGGGATTATCACTTTAGCTTTTCAAATCCATCCAACTAAAGTGAAATTGATATGGCTCTGTTTAAGTAGCAGTAGAGTTTTGGGGGTTTAAACTTGAACATTTCTGACTTCCTTTGGTTTAAGGGCTCTGCCACTTTTAATGCTACATGGCAGGACCCAATCTCTTCCCTCCCCCATGGTGATGGCTTCTCTTTGGTGTAAGTGTGGGTAAGGGTAGAGGATGTGCAGGTTCCTAAGGCAGAAGCTCAGTTGAACTTCAGGAGCTTAGAATGTTTGTGCTTTTCTCTAACATGTCATCATTTAGAAAAGTGGGTTGTATGACTGGGATTCCAGATAATTTCCGGGAATTGGACACCAGCAACTATAGCTTAAAGATTTCTGTCACTGCTATCTTCCAGGTCCTCAGGTACTTTATTTAATTTTATCTACACAGAATCTTATAAAACAGCCTTCATTAACCCTGTGCTTCTCACATCACATCTGTAGCATATGGAACTGTACAGAATTCAGATGCTAAAGTTTTAATAATAATATCAATAACATAAAATAAGTGATCACTACTTACTACATTTTAGGCGCTCTTTTAAATTCTTTACATTTGTTAATTCACTTAATTTTCTCAGCAGTTTTAAGAGTTATTACTCCCCTTTTAAGAATATAAATTATAAATTGCAATTAGTAGGTGATAGAAAACAGACTGACGGTGGAGATCATATACTCAACCATGATGCTATAAAGAGGCTCTTATAAATGTCAGCTAATATCTGTCCAACCTATCTTTCATAGACAAAAATGTCTTTTTTTCTGGAGAACCCTACCTAACTTTAATAGAGCTATCATTTACTGATAGGATTCAAGTCATGTTGAGCAAAAGTTAAAAATGGTGGTTTAAATGTCCACTTTAATAGACAGATAGAAAGATGATTGATAGATATAGATTTAGACAGACATTTCAGTGCTTAATAGTTGTTCTCTACCCTTGTATTTTCCTGAAAATCTTTTCCTTATCCACACCCATTATTGGAATAAGGTAGTCTGTTATTATTCTTGAAAATAATTAAGCATAGACAGCTGATATATATTTGTGTTTCTGTTACATTTGATCTACACCCTAAGGGAGGTTAGTTAACCTAATTGAGAGAACACATTCTAAGGAATGCTAACGTATAAAATCTTCTAATCAGAAGCCCACACTCCAAAGACACACATTTCTGCTATTTTTATCTTTATTATTTTTATGTCTGATTAAGATAAGCAGTTTTACTGATTAACATAAAGGATGTTAGACATTACTTTTTGTTACTCATAGAAACTATAGAACTATTATGCAGGCTTTCTTTGCCCTCTCAGGAATGGGGTGCAAAAATCCAGACACCAGTTACCTGTATCCTTTGGAAGGAGCCTGAGGCAGGCCTGATTCTGAAATGACCCAGTATATACCCACTGATACTGAGCACTCCTGTGACCCTACGGAGTCCGGCTGCTAGAATATTTACTGCATCTGCCTCAGGCAAATATTTCGCACAAGATGGGGTCAAAACACCAACAAGGAGCTCACAGAATAAGTTTAACATATGTGTTCCAAAATATTTTTGTAGATATGACCAAATTCCATATGTTAGCCTTGTTTTGTAGTGTAACCTGGTTGCATGAGATTTAAAAGACCTGTATTAGTCAGCCAAAAGGGGTCCTGATTCAAAATACCAGAAATCTGCTGGGCGTTATAAAGGGTATTTATTTGGGGTAGGAGCTTACAGTTACTAGGCCATAAAGCATAAGTTACTTCCCTTACCAAAGTCTAATTCCACATGTTGGAGAGGGTTCAGGCTTTCTGGGTTCCTCTGGGCTCAGCTCCTCTGTTTCCTCCAAAAGGTCAGCAGTAGACTGTTAGACAAACTTCTTTCCCTGGGCTCCAGCTTAAGACTTCAGCATCAAACTCCAACACCAAAACTCCAACATCGGAAACCCTCAACTCTGTTCTTCGCCATGCCTTTTATCTGTGAGTTTCCACTGACCAAGGGGTGGGGACTCAACACCCTAATCATAACTCAATCATGCCCAAGTACAGATCAGATTACAAACAATCCAATACCTATTTTTGGAATTCATAACCATATCAAACTGCTACAGACCTTTACCTGCTTCTATGGGGACTTTTATTTACCATAAGGGACCTATGAATTGTGATCTATCGAATTGGCCTAGGTCAGTTTGCAACAGTGTACATACACATACACACACACAGGAGAGTGGTTCAATGGAATGGATGAAGAAGGAGGCACAGTGGGCCTGACAACTTTTATGTATGGTCTTTCTTGTCCATGTCTCTTAGGATGGAGAGTTTTTCATCCACAAATTCTCTTGAATTTCTTACTGGCGAGCAGACCATATGTCTTTTGTTCCAGAGATGGAAACACATTCTTTATGATCCACACTTAACTATGGTTGTTCATATCTCTGTCACCTCCAGAATTGATGGCTAAAATGTACTCTACTTAAGTCTGCCCTCTTTGGCTTACATGCCTCTATTTCTTCTCTGAAAGCCATTACTGTATATATTTCACAGAAAAATTCTGGTTTAAATGCTCTTCCTTTTACTTATTATATGTGACAAATGTTCGAACCACATTTATCCCTCAAAATTTCCCTCCTTAATGCTTTTCCCTTTCTTCCAATATAGCCATACTTCTTCATATCTTTAAAGTAAAAAAGCCATTTAGTAAACAATGTAATAAATACTTCTCAAAACCTTTATGCCTTACATCATTCAATGCTGTTTCCAAGCATTTAGAATCATAGTTTTCTTGAGTTAAACATTCTCATTTAAAAGTTTTATTCTTTGCATTTGTCTATCTGTATTAACATTCTCTTCTCAGACTGTTATTTCTTGAATTATCTTTTCCACCCTACTTTTTTTTTTCTAGGAGGTATCAGAGATTGAATCCAGGACTTCACACATGGGAAGAGGCACTCAACCACTTGAGATACATCCACTTCCCACCACCCTACCTTTTATTTTCTTCTCTAGTCTAAGCCATAATCCCTTTCACTAAGAATGAAGACAGTTTAGGGAAACAATAGAAAGCTTCATCTGACCCAGTCCATTATGAATAAATGTAGTGTTAATAAGCATACTTGCATTAGTCCAGATAGGCTATGCTATGCTGCAATTACAAATAATCAACAGACTGACAGTGGCTTATCACATTCATACAAAGTTCACCCTAGTTTGAGTAACTTTCCTGGATACTTCTCCATGTTGTGACTCGGGGATCCAGTCTGCTTTTACTTTGTGGGGATACCGCTTACAACATTTGATTTCTACAGTCACCAAGGAAAGGGAAGAGACAGCTGGAGGGTCATCTACCAAATCTTAAATGCACTTCCCTTAAGTGACACACATTATTTCTGCCCATGGCACATTGTCCAAGCTCAATAACCAGTGCCTGCCTAAATGCAAGGGGAATATAAATATCAGGTAAGCAGTAATTGTCTCTGCCATGACATTTTCAGAGATAAAACATCATGAGATCCTCTGGTATGACCATTACTTAATTTGGGATTGGGGTGCTCTGGAATGCTAATAAACACTTAAGGTAGCATGTACTTATTGTTTAGAGAGATTCTCGTAAATAATGACATCTCCATTTTGAGATATGACTAACAGCTCATCAAAATGAACTCATTCCCCTCTCCAACTTCCAATCCAACTCCACTCCCTAAAAAAGAACTAAGAAAAGTGTTCTTCTTTTATGAAGTAATCAGTTGTTCTTCTCCTTTGGGCAAGCATTATAATGATGAAGGGCTGGTGAGGTCCTTCCTTAGCAATAAGCAATGATGATTGTATCCTGCTGTATGTAGGTCAGGGTCTTGTGATTTTAAGATATTTTTCACTTTGAAACCTCACTTATTCACTATACCTTATCTATATCCTGTATGGATTAGCAGCAAAGTCCTTAGAAATGCAGCCTCTGTGTGTTTTCTTTTGAGGACTGTAGAAAGGAGAAAGGGATTCTAGGATGCTGAAGAGTGATCTTCCAATATCTTCATTTTTTCCGCAAAAGGGTATTAAATAATTTGTTTAATGTCAATGTCTATTTTCTATTTGATTCCGCCCAGAGATGGTGGCCTTCCTTATCTGAATAAGGAAAGTCTGAGATGAACTGGGAGCACTGGGTCAGATGTAAAGAAGGTTCAGATATTGAGAATCGCTATATAGATTTAAGATGAGAGCTGCATCTGCACAGAGGTCACAGGACCGAAGGAAAATCAATTTGAGCAGGATATGGTAGGACTGAAACAAATGAGCTTGGTATCAAACCAGGAGATCCAAGGAGAAGCTAAAGAAGTCAAGGCTGAGATGAGGGTAGGATCAATACCATGGCTCCTTATCAGAGAAGGAGGTCTGCCAGGGGAAGAATGTAAAGGATTTTGCTCTAGTCTCAAAGGGCTCCAAATCATTTGCTTAAGGGATAACAGAATGTATACTGTTACATCCAAGGTATCCTCAAATTCTGTTCTGGGTATTCTCTCCATTAGTGATTGCATTCACACTCAAACTAATGATGTCCATAGAAAAATTTGTCACCTCTGTCTAGGACAGATATTTTCAAAAGATTGTTGCCAGACCAGAATCTTCAACATCATTTGGGAATATGATGAAAATTCATGGGTGCTACCAAAAATCAGAAATTCTGGTGTTGAGGTGTAGAAATCTGTGTTTTCACAAGACCTCCAAGTGTTTCTTATACATAATAGAGTTTGAGAGCCACTGTTCTGGAATATATCATGTTTCTCATATTCACCATGCTCCAAATGTTTTCTCAAGGCAGAAACTTGGACTTGTCCTCTCTTCTTTGCTCCCTGCCTCATGTTGAAACACCAAATCAGCCAATTAAAAATAGTTTTCTTTTTTTTTAAATAGATGTTCTTTTTTTTTTTTTTTTTTACTTTTTTTAAGATTTTTATTTTATTTTATTTAATTTCCCCCCCTCCCCTGGTTGTCTGTTCTTGGTGTCTATTTGCTGCGTCTTGTTTCTTTGTCTGCTTTTGTTTCTTTGTCCGCTTCTGTTGTCATCAGCGGCACGGGAAGTGTGGGCGGCGCCATTCCTGGGCAGGCTGCTCTTTCTTTTCACGCTGGGCGGCTTTCCTCACGGGCGCACTCCTTGCACGTGGGGCTCCCCCACGCGGGGGACACCCTTGCGTGGCACGGCACTCCTTGCGCGCATCAGCACTGCGTATGGCCAGCTCCACACGGGTCAAGGAGGCCCGGGGTTTGAACCGCGGACCTCCCATATGGTAGATGGATGCCCTAACCACTGGGCCAAAGTCCGTTTCCCAAAAAATAGTTTTCAAATCTATCCTCTTCTCCCCATCTTCACCAACCACCGTCATCATAGCCTGTACTACCAGAAGGTCTTCTTGCTGAACCACTGTTTTCAAGCCAGGCCTTGGCTTATGCCATGCTCAGCACACTGTAGACTGCAGGACAAATCTAACTTATGGCCCATTTTTATAAGTAATGCTTTATTAGAACATAGTTACACTCATTGTTTCCATAATTTGTCTCTGATTGCTTTTGCACAACAGTCAGTGGCAACAGCAACTGTGAGGCCCACAAATCTGTAATATTTACTACTTGGCCCTTTACAGAAAATGATAGCTGACCCTTGTGTCATGTATTGGGCAAACAAATGGAGAGAAAGATAGACACCATCTATGTCCTCATGGAACTTCCAGTCCAACAGGGAAAAACAAAATTAAAGGGAGCTTTCTAATTATCTGGTGAGGAGCATCTGATCTAGTTGAAGGCAGGTATGAAATACTTTCCAGAAAAGTAAAACTGAGTTTTGAAGGATTGGTAGAAGTTTTCCAGGCAAAGAAAAGAGAAGAAAAGTGCTCCAAAAAGAGGAAATAGCAATGTTTAAAAAAATTTGGTTTTGTGGGTTTTTCGTTTGTTTGTTTTTAGTAACCTCTCTCAGTGCTTACTATAAATTCTCTGTGCATTCTGGATATTTAATGTAGTTGGTAGTTGACTGTCCAGTATGCATTTCATATGAGCCCTTGACTCTTAAGTCTTTAGAGTAGGAACCTTCAGAACACTACCTTCCTAAATGGTTGCCCAGGGATGGTGGGTCCTAGGTTTAGAAGAGGTTAGATATAAAGCAGCACAGCCCCGAGAGTGCTTATTGCAGGCATCTGAAACACTCTACTTTAAGAATCTAAACAAATTTCTTCCCGAAAGCTCTGTACAGCCCTTGAGGAACTATCAGAAGTAGTGACTATCGGATTGTACTTTTCATCTGCTAACAAGCAACCTGGACAAAAGAATGTTGGTATAGCAATGCTGCTCTAGAGTCTGTGCATGCACTGCTGGATTTTAAAGGTGAATTAATGCAAGATCTGGAATGCTTTGGATATATGTTCCCTTTTGTTTTTCCAGTGAAAATTCTTTTCCTCTTTGTAAAGAAAGTGAACTTTTCGAAAACTCATAAACTCAAGATAATATATCCTAAATGACCGTAGAAGCATTTGCTTTCTTTACTTCTTTTTCTTTTTAAATTGTGTAACACTAAAAACATGATCTCTCCTCCCCTCACCAGTAATGGGCACTACAAGGGCACTTCCCTTCCCTCTTGTAGGAGAAAAGAAGGTGTAAAATGGGGGAGGCCTAGGCCACTGCAGCTGAGAGTCCAGGCTCTAAGAATCTGTGGCCTGAGTAATTTCTCTTCTCATTTTGCCTGTCACCTTATCTGCTTTTACTGCTGCCCCACCATCTCAGGTGAAACACATATCCCTTTCTCCTCTCTGCCTACAAAACCATGCTAGAGTAATTCCACCTGTTTTGTAGCTGGCACTGATCCTTTTTGGCATGAAAGACAGAAACACTGGGACTGTTAAAGCATTGCTTACATTTTCAACATCTCAATGGGTGCCCTCCTTTAGCTAATAACTCTCTTCCATCCAAATGATACATTTTCACTTCAGGCAGGGATGTCTTGGAAGGGTGTTTTAAAGGTAGAAGTAGTAAGGGGATCTGAGAGATTTCTTAATTTCTCCCTCCTATCCAGCCTCTAACATTCCTCATGAATCAGATCATCGACTGCTCACTGCTTTTTCTGCTGCACAGCCTGCTTCCGTTATCACCAGCATTACTTTCCATCTTGTTGCAGATCTAGCTGATTAAAAACATTGGCCTTGATAAAATTCTCTTTCTTGAAAGTCGATTCTTGAAGGAGATTAGGACTATTTATATTGTAAGGCACTCCCTTCAAAGCCTCTGGTGGCTTTACTCTCTTGACTGGTGCAAACTTCAACTAATTCTCTTTATCCAGATAATCCACTCACTTCCAGTATTCATCAAATGGTAAAATGAAAAGCTTTTAAGAAAGAATAAATGTACAGGCTTAAAATCACATAGAATTTTAGTCAATAAAATTGTGAAAGAAATTATGAGGAAATCAAGGCTCTAATGCCATTTCCAAAGAGATAACTTGAAACAGGTAAAATCCACGTGACCATAGCAAATGTGCTTTGTACCTCTTGAATTACTTTAGCAGGTGTTTGGATCACAAACCATCACTGATGGAGAAAAAATGTGGTTTCTCTTTTGATAAGATCACTGAGCAACAAACTGCCCTTATCAGAGTGCCTGCTTACTTCCTTTTTTATATATCCAATTCTTCATCATACCCAACCCTCTATTTAATGCCTAAATTAAAGTCATTAAAAGTTGAATGTTCAGTGATCACACTTACCATCCTAACAAGGGAACAATACCTATAATTAAGTGGAAATTTCTTGTACTGAGGAATTTTCCTGTATTATAATAAGGATCAACTGAGTTATTCTGTTAGGACAAGAAAACTAAGGGAAGAGGATCAAAGGTAGACTTTTTAATTGCATTAGGAGAAAGAAAATGTGGTGAAGGATTGCTTTTGAAATGGTGACACCCAGAACTCCAGCCTCAGTCTTCTAGTGGTAGTAGTTGAGCGGACTTCGAGAATAACAATGAGATACATGAATTGAAAATGCAATAAATCAAGCCTTTCCATCTGGTACCCTGTGTTATGGGTGACACATGGAATGATACTACAGAATTCTTACTATTACTGCCAGGTTAACAGGAAGGAGCATCATTGCGTTTTTCAAGCATATTCACAAATTATTATAACTATATCTTTCAAACTTTGAAGAATTCTCTGAAGGAAAGTAAAATAAAATAAATCTTCAGATTTCTTTATAGATGGCAGTATGCTATGGTTATGTATCAACTAACTTAGTATTCAGAAAAAGGAGGTCTTATTTTTGGAGAAAGACAATCTGGTAAGAATGGAGTTTTCAGAATAGAATGAGCAGGGTTTTGTTTTGTTTTTCAGGTTTTCCCTGTATTTTATGAGTAGGTTGTTTCAGGAAAAGGAATAAAATGGTAAGGATTATTGTAAGAAAGCAGACATGAGAGCTGCAAACCTATACCAGTTGTCCTGAATTGTCAGGCACAAAAACTGTCATTCGAGCTTAGTCAATGCAAACAAAACCAGTAGACCACAAGAGAATCATTTTGCCTGTCAGGTCCGATGCAGATCATTCTGATTTCTACAGAGTGGTTTTGAGAACACACAAGGAAGGATACTGATGGTCAAACATTAGAAGTGAGTGCATTTGTGTCTGCTTATGTGTCCTGTTATTTGATAGCTCCACCATGAAACAATAAGTGTGCTTACTTGTGCCGTCTTTATGAGGCTGGGCCTGGGAAAGTCCTCTTAACAGGGAGAATCCTGTTCAGGGCTTGTCTGACACAGAAAACCCTCAGTGGGAGTATTTCATCCTGTAGGCAGGCAATCAAAAGATGTGTGTATAAAGATGGGACAATGAGCTGATTTCGTCTCAGCTAAATATTTCTTAACCACATCAACAGCATTTTTCCCTTAAACCCTTAGCCATAGTCTAAGTGTATGTGTCAGAACAACCTCTCATTATCCATCCCTGGAGACTCTATGGTCATGAAAGAAAGATGTTTGGACAGCCTTCCTTCTTCCCACTGAGATTACAAGGCACTCCCTGAAAAAGAATTTTTATCATTTTAACTGCGTAAAAAAAAAAGTCAGTTTAAAGCTTTTACCCCATCTTTCTATAACTAGGTGGTTAGCAATAGGGGGAGATGGCTTTGACATGGGCCCCAGTTTCTTACACATCTCTGTGTCTTAGACAAATTCCAAAAGCTGTGCTCTGAGAAACCACGGGAAGAGTGGCCTCTATTCTGAGTGTAGACTTATGGGACATTTAGGAAAAGATTCTCTTCCTGCGTTTGAATTTGAATTGTACTGAGCTCAAGAACTAGTGTTGTTCTTAGGAGATTGTATGATTATGAAGAAGTCTATCTACATATACTGGTGGGATGTCATCAGAGAGGACCAGATTTAGGCCGTCCATGCCCATCTTGGATTGCTATTCTGGCCAGGGGTATAAAAAGGATCACTTATTTACTCATAGTCTGTGATATTGTTTTGGGGTAAATAACTTTTTTAGACTTTGGTAAATGCTGGCTGCTATTCTCTTCCACTGAACCTCTGAAGGGAGGAGTTATACCGGTAGTGGGGTAGATTTTCACCACCAAGATTAGAAGATGGACTCTCAGGGGAGGGAAGCAAGTATAGAAATTGGGGTAAATTCATATGTTTGGAAGGTTTCATTTGAGATGCTTTTCCCTTAGATTTTTGAAAAAAAATCTTGAGAATAATTATTTCCATTATTTGAACACATTTTAGCAAAGCCTGATGCACCTAAATTCCTTATTTTATTTATTTGTTTTTGTGAGGAGGGAGAATTATTTTCTGATTTCACCTTAGTATAACTTGCATGCCTGTTTCTACACCCAGGGATTGAGTTCTTCAATTTTATCTTTTCCTATTAACTTGTGCTTTCACTCATAGCACTTGCCACACTTTTTAATTATGTATTTGTGATTATTTAATTAACCCAGAAGCATAATTTGCTTACTCTTAACTCCCCAGTGCTTAGCGCAATGCCTGGCGCTTAGTAGGAATTCATTAAATATTTGTCAAATAAATGATAAATGCCCCAGAGAGGAAGTCAGAGGCAGAGAGGAGCTTGAGAGGAGAGGAACAGGAGCTTGTTGGATGGCTTAGGACAGACATGGGTCTAGGTTTGTCCTTCCAAAATTTAGTAAAGGAAGGTGGCTTCTTTAAAGAAGGATCATGTATGGACATGGGAAAAAAACTTTGAAGTAACTTTTGTTCTTCATGATTTTTAGCATAAGTAGAATCTGCTCTAAAATTAGTATCCTTTTCCAAATGAGAGCTCAGGAAATTACATTGTTTTTTTTCCCTGAGGATGTGCTCAACTCATATTCAAGTAATTAATTCTTGAATATAAAAGGACTGTTAGATTTGTAAAATGTAGTTTCATTATGCCTTAATACTTATATTAACATCTGGTTTTACTTATTACTTTACCATTTTAATAACTTATGTATTGTACATTGTGTAATAAAATGATTCACATGAGATAATGTACATGAAATGGCTACACATGATGAAACACTGCATGCAAGCCATTTAAAATTATCACGTAGTTATTAACTTCACTAAGTACCTTGCCCACCCCTAACAAGAGTGAGTGAGGAGATTGAGGAAGAAGATCTTTTCTTATTCAAATACATTTTATCTCTAGACATGCCAAGAACCAGGCTGCAACATAGTTTTTGAATACAATTTTACTGAATAAATAATAAACCAAAGAATGGATTCCAAGTCTTTGCTAGGGAAAAAAAATAATTTGGGAAGGATTATTTTAATGTTAATGTGTCCAGAAAAAAATCTTTTAAAAATAAAACTGTTATGTCATGGATGGTGTATTCTTGGAAATAATGAAACTGCAATTTGTCCCATTGCTTTATAAACTATATTGATGTATTACGATGAATACAATGGTAGGAGTAGAGAAAAGAAAAGAAATGAACAGGAAGAGATGTATCCAGATTCTGTGGTATCTAAAGTTTTTACAACAGGAGTGGGGGAGGGCTTTTTTCAGCAATATAATTTTAAAAATTACAACCATAAATTTAGATGCAAGCCCTTAGATGGGGCTCTTGCAAGAGAGGGGCCTGAGGCATAAAATTCATTAGCTTCAAGGAGTTTTGCCTCTGGCCACAGGACAGAGAATGGTTCACAGTTGATCCTTTTGGTCATTGTTATGATCACACAACAATTTTTACCCCCCTTGACAATGGCCCTACAGGGTTGGAAAGCTGAATAATACATTTAAAGTATTTATATGACCTCTAAAATATTCCAAACTACATAAATAATTATATGAAAATAAAAGTTCTTTCTCAATTATTAGTGTGAACAAATGATCTACCTGAGAGTACATGGTCAACTTCATCCCCAAACTACAATGATTCACAGGTTGGATGAATAGAAACAATCCATTTAGCCCCACTTAACTGACTATTTCCTGCAGAAGCTAAAGTGGGAATAGAAAAACCTTGCCCAATTTCACATTGTACGCACAATGATGTAGTACCTAGAAACTTTGCAGTCACATCCTGGCTTCCTATCTACTTCTTAGGAAGATCCATTTTTATTCTGTATGTCAAGAATCTAAAGTGCTTTCTCTACTACAGTGCATGGTGCAAAGAGACTGGAATCTTTCTGCTTTGCTCATACTTTTTTTTTTTTCTAGTGAGAAAAAAAGCTCTTAAATACATAAAGATGCAACCTCCCTCTGTTGAGATGACAGGTGCTTGCTGGTGGCCTGGAAATTATTCAGAAGCATGGCAGCCTCTGACTGAACAAAGAAGCTGAGTAGCAAGCAGTCAATTCAATATACTGTGCTCTTTTTATTTTATTTTCATAATTTCAATTCCATATAATCAAGGAATTCTACCTTAAAGTAAATCCTTTTCAAAGAAAATAAAATACAAATCCAACAATCATCACTTCTAACAAAAGTTCTGCATCTGAAATCACACTACATTTTATTCCACAATAACAAAGGAAAGTTATTGGGCAATAGATATGATCAATATTCATCTAAAACATATTGCTTCATAATGATCTAAGTCATTTGGAAAAACCAAGGCACCCAAATTAATGTAATATTTTCTTAAGCCACCCTAAAAATACCTTACCAAAACTTTATGTTCTTTGGTATGGTGCCCCATATCTCTCTGCACAAGTGAAATGAATTGGGTTAACTTTAGTTTATTTTATTATGACTTCTTATCACTTCATGGATTCACTGAGCTATTCACCGGACTATAAATTACTGAGTAAACTAGTTAGTTGTCATTATTAAACTAGCTGTCTAGTCTCTCCCTCTTGCCTCTAAATAACAAAAGATTGCCTTTCCCCAAATATTTGGGAAATCTGATTTAGATTTCTATCTAAATCTAGCAATCTGATTTAGTAAAAATGGTTAAGAGATAACTCTTTGGGCTAGGCTGCTTTCATTATAAGAATCTCTATTTTCTGAACAAAGCTGAAGAAAGTTTGTAGTCCAGACATAGGTTCAGAATCTGAGAATTATTCCCATAAAATATTTACTTTGCAAGATTAAATGACTACTGAATCCTTCTTGACCTCACTGTCCCTTTCACATTTTAAATTTGTTTGAAAATGATGAATGAAATCATATCATTTTACAGAATGTCCCATAAAAACATTTTTCCTTGAAAGATGATGGTAGGCAACGAATCAAGAACCTATGCTCTAGGGAAGTGGATGTGGCTCAACTAATAGAGTGTCTGCCTACCATATAGGAGGTCCAGGGTTCAAACCTAGGGCCTCCCGGCCCATGTGGTGAGCTAGTCCATGTACAGTGTTACCATGGCAAGGAGTGCCATGCCACACAGGGGTGTTCCCCGCATAGGGGAGCCCCACTCGCAAGGAAAGCCACCCCACATGAAAAAAGTGCAGCCTGTCCAGGAGTGGTGTCACACACCTGGAGAGTTGATGTAGCAAGATGACGCAACAAAAAAAAGACACAGATTCCTGGTGCCACCAAGAATGCAAGTGGACACAGAAGAACATACAGCGAATGGACGTAAGAAAGCAGACAACGGGGAGGGGGGGCGGGGTGAAGGAGGGGGCAGGAGAAAGAAATAAAATAAATCTTTAAAAAAAATAAAAGAACCTATGTTCTAAATAGCTGGTGGTATGGTATACCTGTTTATGCCTGTCTCCTGGAGTTTCATATCATACATTGCAGGTTGAAAGCCCTGAGAAGTCAAGGAGTGGAAAATTACTAGAGTAAAGAAATATGTTCCCCAAATTTATTTTGAATAAAGATGTCATTAATGTGGCTTTTAAAAATAACATCTTGCAGAACAGTGTCCAGGGGAACATTAGCTTGGGAAATGCTGAATCAGTAATTACATGGAGACCATGTACCATCAGGCACTCATGGTGCTTTAGAAAGCTCTAAAAAAGAGAGCACAGCAGTACTCAGGCAATCTGCCTCACTGATATCAATTAACATTTCTCAAGTATACGTTTATGAGATTTGGGGCAATGCAAAAGTTTGTCAAATATAGAAGTGTGTTGGCTCCATTGCTTGTAAAACTGCCCTTTTGGATTTAGACATAGATTCGCAGAATCTCTGAATTGACTGGTATTCTAGAAATTAACTAGATGAGTGGTTCTCAGTCATAAAACAGAAACACAGGAGATGAAGGAAACAATTGTAAAAATAAAAATAAAAAATCTAAATGCCCAGGTGCTACCCCGGAGAATCTGATTAAGTAGGGTTGAAATAAAACCCTGATATTTGTAGCTTAAAATTTCCTCAGGAAATTCTTTTATGCAGCCAAATTTGGTTATTACTCATCTAGGCCAAACTTTTCCAGGACCTTGTCTACAACATTTCAATAAAAGTTGACATCGTAGTCTAAGCAGTTACAAGGCAGCTTGTGTCATTGTTAGAAAATCTGTGCTCTAATAGCTAACATTTATTAGTTGCTTTCTAAATACCAAACATTATACTAGCACCTGTATGGATTACCTCATTTAATCGTTATAACCATTATTATCATCTTCTTTTATTGATGAGGAAAATAAAACTAATAAAAGTTATGTAACACTTCTAGGAATCTGATTTTCTGTTTATTAAGAAGTGATGATAACTTCTCTTGTAATAAAGAGAACTCAGATAAAGTTGTGTAGACCCTATAATAATCACTGACTGCGTATGGTAGTGTGATAAAGTATTTTTATTTGTTTGAAAGTTTCTATCACAATAAAGAACTTGACCATATATATACATATAAATATATATATAAATATATATATATATTTGGTTCATGTATGGAACATTATTATTTGACCCACAGATTGCTTTAAAGACTCTTGAGACTTCAAACCCAAGAAAATTTAATGAATATCAAAATAGTCACTATTATTATATATTGAATATTTCCTACAACTTGTGAAGTGAAAGGAGACCCCTATCTCTACACACAAAGGTTACTAAGCATCTATTTTTTAAAATAAAAAATTAATGCTTGAAAAGTGTTTTCACTATTAACCTTTGCAAGACATCATATGTCATTCAGTGAAATTTGCTTTCCTGAGATCTTACAATGAAATGGTCACAAAAGAGTCATTGTTACCTGTCAGATAGTAGTTTTAGGTACACTGATAAGGTGAAGCACTCTTTAGACAGGAGCTAGCCTTTGAGAAGATACACCCAGATGGGTTACTCTAGCCTTTTAAAACAAGAACGTCCACCTTTTTAAAACTTCCCCTTAAATAATTACAAAAATCAATGACACATATTTCAAAGAAGAACCTTAATATATGATAAAAATGGTTGAATAAGTGTCCTATATTTATGAACTTGGAGTTAGCTTAAAGCTTAAAAACCAAGTGGTCCTTTTTAAAAACTCCTTTCCTTTTCAGTCAGATCTCCATGTTAAATTTTATTTTGGATTCTTTTCCAGCCAAACTGGTTTTGCCCAAGTTTTTCAGAGGATTTTAAGCTTGATGATTTCTAAGCTCTGAAATGCTATGATACTTGTAACAGTAAATGGCATGGACATATGGTTAGTTGGCTCAGCTGTCCAGAGAACCTTGGATTGAAATCCCGTGTTTCCCATTTAGCTACATTATGTTTCACATACACAGACTACACCCATAACTCCCAATTAATGTTTATGTCAGTGCATGGGGTAACGTGTGAGTGTATGGACAACCCTGGGAAAACTCATCTCCCCTTTGGGCAAACAACACAAACTCAATCTCATTCTGACTGATGAAAAATAAAACCTTTGCATGAAAAAGGTAACACAACACCTTTTATACAGCTCCTCCTCTCCATTTAAAAAATAAATACATTTTCAGAGGTTGCAACATGTAAATGGTTGCGTTGCCGCGTTTATAAAACACTTAAATCACTTAAATTCACTGGTTTCAATTTTTTAAAGCAAGTCTGATTTCCTTGGAGAAAAGGAGAAATAAGAGTCAAAGAAGGACAGTTGTGTGCATGCAGGAGAATCTTTCAATTTTAGTGGAAAAGAGTCTGGGATTTAAAAAAAAAACACTAAAACACTAATATTTTCATTGAAAGTTAGATTTAAGGACAATCCTATAGACAAGGTATCAGGCTATCTGTGCTGTGCAGCTTCAACTCAGACAAACAAGTAGTTTTGGTATTAGGAACTTGGGTGTTGGTACTAGGACATTTCTCGGAGATGCCAGAACAAGTTCCTATTTGGCAGGCTGTGTGTCCTGTTCACAGAATATACCAGACATGACATAGAGAGTCATTAATGCAATTCCTCAGTAGACTAAGTCATACATTAGCTATCAATTTGAAGGAGAATGCCAGTTACAAACTATAAAATCATGAGCCTGATCGTAGTTCAGAAGAGAAAGCTGGTAAGGAACCCTGCTGCCTCAGCAAAATACAATTAAGTATGTCCTGAGTGACAAAACTTTTTTCCAGTGGCATCAAGAAAGCCACACATTGTTAGCTATGTAATTAACCTGTAGATTGATAAAATGATTTTCAGACAAAATTAAGGTTTAAAAAGCAATTGTAATTTCTAAAGTGAAATCTGAGATCTTTCACAGGAAAAGTGTATAGCTTGTTTTATTTTGCATCAAATTATGACAGAAAATATTTCCAGAATGAAAGGCCTAAAATATTTGCTGAAGGGCAGACTTTAAAGGCATCATCAAATGCAAATTTAGAAAAAAACAAAAATTATTTTGCTAAGTGTTCAACAGGAGTCGGAATATCCACGTATAAGTCATGATGAATCAAACTTTGTGTGTTTGTGTGTGTGTGGGGGTGTGTATTTGAGGACTGGTGACGTAAAATCAGGTAAATTAGGAAGAAGGGCTGAAGTAAAATACACCTTGTCAAAAGTAAATGAACCAATGGGTATCTGTTAGTTTAGTTTATGTTATAATGTTGTTCAAAATGTTGGTAGGAGGAAGCTTACTATAAACTACCTAGGAAAGTATCGTGGTCAGTAACTAAAGTGTAAAGCAAGCATGGAGAAAATGGTAGCTTATTTGCACATCTATGTATAGGGAGTAGGGCCTTGGCCACACCAAATTTAAGCGTGCTTAGGCACGAGGAAGTGTTATGGCAGAGATGCATCTAGGCAGGCTTTTGATGCAAAAGCAGACATATTCTTAGAAGTACTGTATATTAACAAATACTGTGAACAGGTCTGGAAAAAAGACGTAGACTGTTTTTCATCATCCTTCATCAATGTTACCTACACACAGAAAATTTATATACTTTATTGAATCTAGGTACACAAAAAAGTATCTGTATATGTATATATATATACCCACACATATATAAAACTGTTCCTATGTTCCTATGTACATCTATTGATCTCTATCTATATAGACATATTTCTTTGTGAGCCAAATTAAGAATCTCTATCTTTCTCTAAATAACAATCTTGAAACAGTTTCAGAAAACATCACCATATAATCAATATATTTATTGGTGCATTTCTAATACAGCTGGTGAAATGTGGAACTGAATTTACAACAGAGCAGAAATGACAAAATGACCATAATTGCTTTCAATACAATTATAAGTCTGAAATAATCAAGCAATTATAGAATCTCTGCTCTAAAATATTCTTTTAATAAAAAGAACTAATAAAACCAAACTACTCAGTTCATACCAAATCTGATTCATTTTGATTCCTGGTGAGTTCAGACCTGATGGCTGTTATTTCAAGCCTCATTTCTTTTTGACCTCAAATAATAAAGTTAAAGCCGGCCAGTTTCCATTCAGCCTTGTGGCTTTGTCTGCCAGTTTATAAGCCTTTATGTTTGCATCAAAAATGTTATAGGAGAAAAACCATGGAGAAGTCACAAATCTGAATGATTTTCCCTGTTTTACACAGATTTCAGAAGTAGCCAACCTTCGGAACTCCTTAATAGCAGACAATTGCCCAAAATTGAAAATCTCTGTCTCTATTTTGTTAAATCCTTATAACAAGATACTTCTTCCTTCTTCCTTCCCTCCCCTCTCCTTTTCTTTCTTTCTTCCTCTCTCCCTTTCTCCCTCCCATCTATCCATTCAACAACATCTCTTCTAGTTCTAGTGTGCCAGGTTGTCTTAATCTTCTTATAGTCTGATGGGAAAAGAGACATTTAGAGAAATCATTACAGTAGAACCTATCTAATCTCAGTTTTTCTTCAATGTGGCAATTGTCATTCATGGACTTGGCTCCTTATTTCAACAAAGTTAGCAGCCACCTAAGCAGCATGATTAGTGGGTATCCCTTCAGATTTCCGTCTTTGGAGCAAAGATGAGTCTTTGGCCATCAAGACTCACAACAGGAATGAGCTCCTTCCAAGGACTTCTTATTGCTCTTCCTCTCCTCTACCATTGTGGTTTAGTTTTTGTGGTGCGATGAACTGTGTTCCCCCAAAAGATGTTGAAGCTCTAACCCTAATACTCATGAATGTGACCTTATGTGGAAATAGGGTCTTTGCAGATATAATCAAGTTAAGGTGAGGTCATACTGGATTGGGGTGTGTCCTAAGTCCAATGATTGATGTTCTTATAAATAAAGGGAGATTTAGACTGTGGAGAGCCACAGAGACGTTCATAGAGAAGAGGGCATGTGAACGTGGAAGCAGAAATTGGAGTGATGCTGCTACAAGACAAGGAAGATTGCCAACAACTGCTGGCAGCTAGAAGAGGCAAGGAAGACTCCTTCCCTAGAGCCTTCAGAGGAAGCCCGGCCCTGCCACCATCTTGACTTCTGACTTCTAACTTCCGGAAATACTAGAGGAAAAATTTCCATTATTTTAACCCACAGACCTGGTGGTAATTTCTAACAGCAGGCCTAGAAGTAGAAACCATTAAATTTTTTTCTTCCCATAACCCTGGTGCTTACCTCGAAGTTAGCATTTTCCTTCCAGAACAGAAAATTGTTTGGTTAAAGAGCTACTGCCCACTTTAGCCTATGAGAACCTCAGGGCAAGGACTTTGTCTTTCATTTCACTTCCCCAACCCTAAGCAAAATACCTGGCATGCAATGAGTGCTCAGGAAATGCTTGTTGAATGAATTCATTAGAAAATATAGCTCTGGGTTGAGAATCACTGATCTAATGGTGTCAGCAAGTGTTTACCGAGCAGTACAATGTTATAAGCACTGTACTAGGTATGGGAATATAGTAGAAATCAAGATCTATGTTTTATAGAATTATACTCTGAAAGAGGAGACAGACAAAATGGAGATAAACAATAAATAAATTGTGGTTAGAGTGATAAAAAAAATAAAGGCAATGGTCTCATAAGTACTGATTGGGGGAAGGCTATTTACAATTACAAAGGCTTCTCTGAGAAAGTGACATTTTAGCTGATGTCTGAAGGATGAGATGGAATCAGGCACATGGACAGTGAGGGGGGGAAAGGGTCCAGGCAAAGAGGACAATTAGTGGGTAAGAGCTTGGAGTAAGGTAGGTAAGAGCTTGGAATAGTTCCTGCTAGAAAGGAAGCTGGTATGTTTAGAGTATGATGAATGAGGGAAGAACAGTAGATGAAGTGTGCAGTGCAGTGACAGAGCATGCAAGTCATTTAAACCAAGCTAGGATTTGGAGTTTTATTCTACGAGCAATGTGAAGGCTTTCAGAGTTTTAAGCAGGAAAGTGATAGCCATAATCTATTTTAAATAGATACCTTTGCAATGTAGAAAAAAGATTGAAGGTAACACAGACGGAATCAGGGAAAACAGGCAAAAAGCATTTAAACATTTACAAACTTTGGTAACTATTAATCAGAAAAGTCACCTAATCAGTCAGAATTGACGCTGGCCAAAAGCCCATAATATGTGAGAAAGAGTTGAATAGTTGGTTAAACCTTGTGGCATGTAGTGAGAAATAATGCTGGCATGAACTAGGTGGATGGTAACAGTGAATCGGAAGGCGTAATTGACAAGAATTGTGGCTAGATTAGAGGTAGAGGGTCCTCAGAAAAAGAAGAAATCTTTGGTAAATTAAATTTAAAAGTTTGGCTTTAAGTGAACAGGATAGACTTCAGGAAGAATAATTTTGAGAAACACAGTTAAAAGTTCTGTTTCAGACCTAAACTTAGATTTCCTTATCACTTTCAAGTGGAGAAGATGAATAACTGATCGGGCTTCCACACTTGATCTGAGGGTAGCATGAAGGCTGCAGATGTACATTTCGGAATTATCAGCCTCCAGCCAAGGGTTTGGATGAGATATCCTCGGGAGAAAATACAAAGAGAGATCAAAGTAAGCTCAGAAAGCAATGAATCAAGGAAGACAATTAGAGAGAAAACCTTGGGGGCAGGAATTTAGTGAGAGAGGGCACTCCACAAAACTTCCATCTATCTCCTAACTTGGCTAGTATTTGCTCTTGCCAGAATATCTGTTCAACAAGGCAGATTAATTACAGCATATCAGAGAAAGAGGGCTGGTATCCCAAGCTACTTACTCTATTTCTTTTGCTTCCATCCACTTTGGTACCTTCCCAAATTGCTGCTGGTTTTATTCCAGATCTAAAATAATCCCGTAAACTCCTCAATATAATGCATTATTGAAAGATGTGGGCATAATAAATAGTTGATATGTATTTATTTAACCTTGGATGTTTTAATACATAGACTAAATAAACGTTGGGTCATCAGTTTAAAGCATATACTTGACTCTGATGCTTTGTCCATTTCATTTTTTTCCCCATGAAACTCCCAAATTAAGACCATGGCTAATATGGGACATATCTGTATTTCATAATAGTTCAGCTCACTGTCCTCTCTTTAACCTTCACAGAGACAAAAATACATACATGCACAACACAAAAATACACATACACATAATGTCTACTCATTAATAAATAGATGACTGAGGGGAATTACATGTCAAATATCCATCTCCTAATGAACATTTATCAAAACATGCATTCAATTATGTTCATATGTGCAATAGCATCATGGCTCATTTTCTCACTTATTTTGGTGCCAAATCATGCAATTATTTGTAAATGCTTACGTATTCAGGAATCTAGTTAGCATGAATAGATGCATGGATTTCTGAGCATAATAGTCTATACATGGAGTTGCTTTTAAAAACATTTATCACTTTTCTAAATATATTATTTTTCACTGTTAATATATATAATGCAAACAATGGTGTTCATGCCTACTCAATAATTTTTAGAAGTCAGTACAATTAGATAAAAAGGAGTTCACAGGGGAGTGGATGTGACTCAAATGGTTGAGCACCTGCCTCCCACATGGGAGGTCCTGGGTTCAGTTCCTGGTGCCTCCTGAAAATAAGCAAACACAAGCAAAAACAAAACAAAGAAACCTACTCAGGGAAGGTGATGTGGCTCAGTGGTTGAGCACCAGCTTCCCACATTCGCAGTCCCAGTTTCAATCCCTTGTACCTCAAAAAAAAAAATTCAGTCTTCAAGTAAAAGAAAATGCCAATTATATCATATCATAGCAGCAGCTATATTCCTGTGAGTAAAACTGGAAATATTAGAGCATAGATGTTCCCACCTTAAGAGCAGTAGTTTTTTTTTTGTAATCTGAGTATACTTTTAAAATTATGACTTAAGCATTTTTAAAAAAATGTTCAATGTACCATCATTTCTCTAATTTTGAATGACATTGAAGAAGTCACAATAAATGAATATTTAACAAGAATATGAAATATGTAGGTACTAGGGAAATATCTACAATCATTTTATTTAAGGCTTCAACATAGTGCGCAAGAACCACATTTAGTGAGGTAACTGCAGTCATGTATATTCCTAACACAAGGCTTTCTTTAACCATGACAAACAATTGATTCTTACACTTAATTAATTGCTATCCCTTCCTGTTCTCTTTTTTTTTTTGTATATTATTTAGTTCTTAATCCCCTATCCTTACCCCTCCCATAGAAGTAAAGGAAGTTCCAATACTTTTGAAACTTCCTGTATGTTTTGTAATTGCTGATAGGATTTTAAAATTTTATGCATCACTTTGGGTAATACTCCTTCCTAAAAAAGATAGCTGTGCCAACTCAACAAAGCTCCATTCATCTAACAAATATCTTATCTCAATGATCATTGTTTGAGTTAGTCATTAGCCTTATTTTTCCCCTTCTATGATTTAACTCAGACCTACTATTTTACTGCATTCCACATTTTAAAACTGTATTTGTCCAACCAGCAAATATTTATTATGGATTTAGTTATACTCAAGGCACTATGGCATAGTGTTTAGGTATACAGACTTTGGAGGTTTGCATATCAGCTCTGTCACTTATTAGTTGCCTAACACTGGTTATATAACCTCTCTCTGCTTCAGTTTATTTATTTGTGAGATGGGTATAATAATAGCATTTGAGTATTAGTAAGATACATACAGCACTTAAAAGAATGTCTGGCATTGTAGGCTTTTAATAAATATTTCATATTGCTATAATTTTCATTCTTATTACTAAGATTCAATGGTGTATCTTATGTTAAGTGCCAGGGATCATTGCTGAAGAAGACAGTTCCTGCACTGAAGATATTTTCAGGCTAGTTCGGGAAATGTACAAATGAAACAGGTAATTGCATAGTAATGCAATGAGAACTTGGGTAGGGCTAACTCCAGGTCCTGAAATATTTAATCTAAATATAGGAAAACCAGTTTAATGATGGATGCTGAAGGGAGATGTTTATCATGAAAAACCGGACATTTCCTTTTCAGCTGTTTACAATGAAATATATAAATTTTCAATGAAAATTAAAAGTTTTGCTAGATAATTTTATTGTAATTCTAACAAATCATGTGCACAGGACCATTTCAAGTGGTTAAGAGGGCAGTCTTTCTGTTTCAATGTGCTGCTAATTTAATGTTTTATAGCTCAAGCAAAACAGAGACCATTTATACTTTGTGGGGAAAAAATGTTCTCATAAATTCCAGAAAAACCAATATCTTGGTATCAAACTAAGACTATGGTCCATAGAAAATCATTATAGGTTACCATGTATGCATTTATTTATTTTTTTATTCAGACTTTCCCTTAAGTGAAGGAAAACTTTTCTTAAGACTGAATCTATCTAGATATATATTGTGTTATCTGGTTTCACGTGACTTTGCTAAGACTGACTGCCCTGTATTGTGATTACCTGGGTATCATGAACTGAAAACAAGTTAAAGCAAATGTTTGGTTGGGTTGCTGAGATGTTTAGGAGTAGTTTTTTAGCTAGCTAGTCTTGGCAGGTGCCGGTTTTATGATGTCAGAGTTGCACTTCCCTTTATGTTTCAGAAGTAGGCTAAAAAATTGCATGTAAATCAAATCTCCATTTAAAAATCCTTTCCTTTTTATGGATCCTATGATGAATGCTTTTGTAACATAAATACTTTTATCTCCATTTATCTTTGCAAATTTGAATTTTGTCACCTGGATTTTTTTTTTTTAATGCAAGATAAAGCATTCATTTAAAAATAAAATTCAGTATTATTATGGGATGGAAGAGAAACTAGAGAGAGGGTTAGGGAGAAGGTAAACAGAAAGACTGAGGTAAGGAATAAACTCTACTGAAGGAATGAAAACTGAGACCAAGGGCAAACCATATATTCACTGGTGGGTTTTTTTTTTTAATTCCACCCCCCAACCCCACCCCTTGTGGCTTGCTTGTTGTTTGCTCTCTGTGTCCATTCGCTGTGAGCTCCTCTGTGTGTGTGTGTGGTTGTTTTTTTTTCACTTGTCTCCCTTCTTGTGTTGCGTCACCTTGCTGAATTAGCTCTCCACAGTGTGCTGGCGAGCCTGCCTCCACAAGGAGGCCCCAGACCATGAACCCAGGGCCTCCCATATGGTAGACGGGAGCCCAACTGATTGAGCCACAGCTGCTTCCTTTACTGGTCTTTTTGATGCCTTCTTCTTTTCCTTTGCATTTGTCTCTACTATTTAAAGTTGTGTACATTTTAAATCTTATTTCAATTTGTCTTTTTCTCTTCCAGATTTCAGTCTTTTTGGAGGAATAAAAGTATCTTTTGGAAGACAATATGTCCTGTAGTCATAGACAATCTATGACTAGAAATGATTGCCTCTTCATGAGCCATATACATGTGTTTCAGTGGATCAGCAAACAAATTGTCAGAAACATTGTTCATAAACAGATGAGTTCAAACAATAAAATCCCCTGGAACAGATTGCAGGATGGGTCACACCATGCTATATGCATTAATATATCCTGTCTCTTTGTAACAGAATCTGTGGAGGGAATTTGCCATTTTGCAGAGAAGTGCATTTACTAAAAAGTGCATTAGACTCTGCTTAAGTATGCAGAACTATGTAATGCTATTTGAAATTAATTGAATATAAGAATGTGCCAAAAGAGCTTCTTTGTTTAAAAAATATTTCTAATGTAAACATCACATATGGGTAGTCAATTCAAATATTTAGTGGGATAGACAGATAATCTAACTATGAAGGTAGGGTGGGGATGTATGCGTGTAGTGGTTCCTATAAAACATATTTCTTACTCTGACTGAACAGCAAGATAAAGGCTTTCTTTGTGAGTTTTGTTTTAATTAATTTGAAATATGGCTATACTGCTTTTCTCATTTAGGCTGGACTTGTTTAGTCTACTGAGCTTAAGTAAGGGCCAGTATTAAAGATTTTGAATTCTCCTAAATCCATCATGATTTGGGCAAAGTCCATTTGTACCACCTGCAAGTGTGCAAATTACAATATGAAATATCCGTAACAGTAATAATTTGTATAGCATTTCATGCTTTGAAATCCTTTGTTCAGAAAATATTAAACTGGATGAGATAGGGGTCAAATTTGAGCTTACAGACAATGCAATTGGATGGAGGTATCTTTGTTTCACAGAAACCATACCTTCTTTGGAGTCAGAAAATTCTTATTCTATTAATAAAAATAAACAATATCTAAGATGAAGTCAGTCTCTTCTCCAGTTTAATTAAGGGGATGTTTGATTTTAATGCTTTGTTGAATTTACTTTGTCCCTAACCAAATATGCAATCTTAATTAAATGAACTGTAGGCAATGCTACAGATTCCAAATCCTCTGTTTCCCATTCATTGGGGAAGGAATGCACTACAGAACATTAATGTTTGTGTGCAAATATATAAAATTAAGTAATCACCTTTTTACACAAAAGAGTAATATATTATTAAAATATGAAAGGATGAGAATGCATTAATGATGAGACTAGATTGCATATACAGTATAAATTATGTTATATTCATCTTCCACATCAAATAAAGTTTCTATATAGGAAAGAAAAGAGGCATTTTTTAGAAGATTACTCTAAGAGTAGTAACTTCAACAGAAGATATTTAGTAATTAATTTTATCATGGTCCATTTCATACCATGAAATTAATGTTATTTTCAGATTCACTAAAAGGATCCTTTATCTAGTGATTCTTATATTTGGCTAATCAAAATATATGGAAGAGTACCTTTTAAAGAGAATACATTACATTCCAGGGCCCATCCTAGACCCACAGAAAGGGAATTGTATGAAATTAGGGAATGGAGAGGGTTGCTGGATAAATGGGGATGGAAATGTGGGGATTAAAACATCCTCCTCCAAGCTTGGCAAGCTTCTTTAAATTTATTTTACTAACAACCTCTTCCCCAGAGATTTTTACTTTGCATAATATGGCACTTTCTAAATATTAATCAACATTATCTTCAAATGAATATTAACTTAGTATCCACTTAATATACAAAGATCAACTCATTCTAAATAATTAAGAATTAGTGTGTATGTACTGAAAGAAAAAGCAGAGGGAGTTTCTGGAAGGTTTTCATAAACAAAAAAAGAATAATGTGTGCATGAAAGGGGAAGCTTTTTAAGTTCCAAGAGAGTTATTATATGAAAACCTGCTTGAAGACATGGATACACAGGAATTTGAGATGTAAGTACTGTGTTAAAAATCTCCGTCGGACCACACTAGGTGGCCAAGGGGAACATCATCATTGTGTTTCTGGACAGCGGTGGTCATGGAGGCTCCTGAATCTGAAATGATGCAGCACCCAGATTTCTCCCACATGGTAAGCAGCAGCTCTATCACTTGAGCCACATCTGCTTCCCCAGAGTCATTCTTGACTCTTCTTCCATTCTTCATTCCACAGGTCAGTTCATCTATCAGTAATTCTGTTGGGGTTTTACCTTAAAAATATACCTAGATTCTCACAGGTTCTCACATGGCCATTATTACGGCTCATCTAGATTACTGCAACAGCTTTCAAACAGTTATTGTAGATTCTGACCTTACTTGCTGCAGACATCTCTCTATATTGCAGCCAAAGTGATACTTGGTGCTGCAGACCAATCCAGCCTCAGGACCTGTGTCTGTCATGTTCTCCTAGCCTGAAGTTCCTTCCAAATGTCCTCAGGTGTCCCTCCTTTACATCTTCTGATCCTCAGCGAGGCCATCCCTGAGAATCCTACAACAGTCCCACTTCTCCTTTCAGCATTCCCTATACCCTTCTGGTTGCTTTGGTATATTCACTGTATGTTTCACCCTCTGATTTAGGTTTCTCTTATCTCTTTCTTTAGAATGTGATTCCTCCCAAAAGACTGCTTGTGCCATTAAATCAAGAGTTTTTTGTGCATATTTGCTCTTTGTCCCCAGGCTCTAGAACAACTGCCTGGTATATTGCAGGTGTTTGATAAATAATTCTAGAATGTTAAATGAAATTCTGTAGATACAACTGTGGGAGGTTATCTCTGAGGATACAGGTAAGGGGCATGTTAATATAATCAACTATTTCATACTCTCCTGTGCAATGACAGAACAATGGCACAATGATAGTCCATATCCTGCTTTACCTTGAATTATATTAATTCAAGATCACATGTTCCTGTTAATCAGACTGTAAATTCTTTGAGGTCAAGGAGAGTAGTGCCTGGAATTACAATTTTACCTAAGCTTAAGAGATAAAATGTGTTACACAGAGCCACAAAAGCAGGCAGTAGGTGAACTAAAAAGGGGACTCATGTCTCTCTACTTTGTTTATATACTTTTGACTCAGAAGTTTTATACTTCTTCTCTTCATTCATCCACCATCTAGTACAACATTTTATACATAGTAAATACATTAAATATTTCTTGATTTATTGATTCCTATGTAATCCTTTTGGTTTAGAGAAATATTGGACTGCCTTTGTTCTGGATTGAATTGTTTGAAAAAACCAGTCTAAAAATCAATGGGTATGTATAGTCTAAAGGCATTCAAGATGACAGGGTCATTTTCCCTGCTATGGGTGCCATCATGAAATCTTCATCTCATGTTAGACTAATTCTCATTGCAAGAGACAGTGCTAAAGAGAGAGAAAAAGCCTTTCTATGCTTTATTTCTTTGCTATATGCCCAGGAGAAAGCTAAGCATGATAGGACAAGCTAAGGAGAGAAACAATAGGGTTTGAACCTAATTAGCAAGAAAATGCTGACATTAATTCACCGCTGAATTATTTAGGTCAAAATATTGTAAGCATACCTCATATGTTAGAGTCCTGGCTATAATTGATGAGTTAGGTTTTAACAAATTATTTTATTAAATATTTTAAGTTTTAAGATTAATATTAGCTATACTGGTCATCACTAGAAATAATCATATGAAAAAAATGGTTTCCTATCTTCCCTCTTGTTCCCCAACTGTTCAAAAGGATTTTGGAATAAGTGACATGACAGTCTTTTAAATGTAATAGAGAAAATGATTAAATGTGAAATTATTTTATATATTGCCAATACATACACACACATATGCACAGTAATTTAAGGGAACAAGTTATTTATTTTGTTAATGAAACATCTCTATTAACCTCTTCAGATAGTGTTTTGATACCTGAAGATGAATTTTCAGCTTCCACAACCTCATCTAATGTTGAATAGAGAGTAATTCACTGTGGCAAGGAGTTTATGTTCATATTAAATAGAAGCAAATGGCAAAGCACTAGGAGTTCAAGTAGTTTAGTTCCAGCCTGATTTCTAAGTCTCTAATTAGCATCTGTGTTTAGTCATGGCAGTTTTAGATGAAAGGTGGCCTAATTATTTTACTTTAAGATGTTGGTAGCATACTATAAACCATTTTCCCCTTGATTATTTACTTATACAAAGTTAATAAAAAATTTTAGAATCTCTGAAGAATGAAATACAAACATGTTAAAATCATCATCTGAACTCCATCAAGTTAATAAACCAATTTATCATAAATGTGGATGACAGTACTGGACATTCAGTTAATGGAAGACCCCAAATATGATCACTGGCTGTATTCTAAGGTGCTACACCAATAAGTAAGTTATCAAAGATGATAAATTAAGAGTGATTTAATTTTACATAAAATAGTTTCCCTGGGTAAAGCAAATATTCTAAGGATCAAATACCTAGCATATTTAGCAACCCATTTACAATGCCTCCATTTAGCCATCTCAGATTTTCCATGAATAGCCATGAGGTTAATTCTATGCATTTGTCCCTGAAGATAACTTCTTTGAAAGGAAAAATATCAAATATTTAACCCATGGTGCTGTTTTATATGATGAGTTTAATATAAATGTAAAAAGAGAAAGGAACTGTGGGGGAATTTTGGGAAGTAAACAAAGTATCAGTATTGGAGTTATTTCCTACCTGTGAGATGCTTCTCACTTTTGACACTTGACAGGGGATTTCTTCTTTCCCTTGCTCACCCAAGTATAAACTAGATCTCCACTGGCAGTGCCCTAAAAGGAAGGTGATATTTTCCTCTTGTTTATTGTTTAGTCCTTAAGTATAAAGCATTAGCTTTTTCAACAACCAATCTCTAAAGCTCAATTACAGAATTCTACTTGTTCAAAATGTAATTTATTGCTAATGGAATAACAGAAAAATGTTTCCACAGTTTATGGAATACAGAGTCAAGTTAAGTAATTGACTATTTGCTACTGAAGAGGAATTATTGATTCTCCTGTTACAATAGTGCTTTTCAGCTTTGATGCATGGAATTATTTCTATTGTAGCAATACTTTATACTTAAACATCTGTTTTTCTGTCTCATCTCCTTGGTCTATGTTGTTTTTAACCAGGTACTAAAATTATGCCTGGAAACCATTCTCCTGCTCCTAGTTGAAACTCTTAATTGATTGGCTGCTATTAAACCTGGTCTTAAGAAATTATGAGGCTAACAATTAATCACTTGGAAAACTTTCGTGAGAACTTTTATTTATCTCTGGCCTCAGTTTTCCCATCTGAGTATATAGAAGACTGGAAAAATGGATATGTAATTCCCTTTTAGTCTTAGTGTCTCTGAGGCCATGAAATTTTTTTTTTTTAACTCTCTAGAGAATACCCATGATGCATATTGAAATCTGTAAAAGATGCTTTTTTCAAATACAAAATGTTTATAAAATCAAGGGCTGGAATTATTTTTCATCTAATGTATTTGATATACTAAAACAAAAGTATTAAACAAAAATGTCAATCAAGTCAGAATTCATCTTTTCTTCTGAGTGTTCTCACAGTACATAGTATGTGTTCCTGTTAAAAGTATTACTCAGTCAGCTATGATTCAGTGCTGGATTTTGGGTGCATCAGTCTATCTCCCATGATTTGAAAAAAATCTTGAAATGCAGTGTATTGAGTTGCTTTTCATTTCCTGTATTTCTGGCTTCAACTTGGGCCTAAACAATGTCATCTTCTACTTCCAGAGGTTTTTTTTTTTTTTTTTTTTTTTGGTTATTTCTTGATTTCTCACAAAAGAATTCCCGAGGTAGATCTTATCTCATTTTGCAGTTGAGAAGAATTAAGCAGAAATAGCCCATTACTTGTTAAAATTACCCGATTAGCAAATGGTGGAGCTAGACTATTGCTAAGATCTGTCTAATAATAAACGTCAAGCTTTTCTACTGTGATAGGCTTTGATGCTTTAGAACACATGAACATATACTTGCTGAACTGAATGCAATACAAATTCTTCTGGAAACACTGTATACCTAAATCTTCCCCAAATGTGAAATACATTACCTGTGGGACAAACGAGAGCTATTAACTGATCCACTTTTAGCCCCTCAGCTTTATTCTCTCCCAAATGAGTATGTCGTGGACCTACCCACTGAGATGCAGTGAGAGTTATGTGTAATCATTTATGTGAATTGCAAACACTAAGAAATTCTCAATTAAGGTTACATATTGTGTTCTGATCATTCTTTAGTACTATTAGTACATAAGGATCAAACATATCTTGAAACAGAAGTAGTCAGGTGGCTTTATTTGAAATTCATAAATATCACAAAATATTTACTTGCTAATGCTTTAAAAGTGAATTGCAACAGTTTTTTCTATCTTATACTTTTAATAAACACTTTCACTTTTTAGAGTTGCAATGTATTCTTTGTGTTAAGGGAAGAGGGCTTCTGTGTTTGTCTGGGGAGGGAAGACTAAGATCTATAGCTTAAGGAATATTCCTCAGCTTGCTTTTTACCAGATGAGCAACATGAGATGCAACTGAACGTATGCTATCCATTTTTAATATAGAGCTAGATTTTTAATATAGAACTAAATGTTTGGCATTGATAAACACTGATAAATATTTGTGGAAAAAAAGCAAATATTTCCCTTTCAATTTTAATATTATGCTCTCTATCTAGGCTGAAGTTAGGTATAATTTTCATATTTCAGTGTCATTTGGTTCTTATAACTACCTTTGGTAGTATGTTGTAGCAGAATAATGAGAGTTTTCATTAGCTTCATTTAGTTATTATCTTTAGTAAGTTACTTGTCCAAGTAGATTTAGCCAGTAAGTAGCAAAGCCAGGACATGTACCTGTGTATAGTGACTCCATATTCTGTGGTCTTTGGTTTTTACTAGACTAACTGGTGACATTGGCTTTCTGTGAGATTTTGATGAATTACTCTGAACTTAGAGAAAAGCATATTTGATAATTCACACAAAAAGATTAAAAAGGAGAAATTTTTAGTATCCCAACACCCTGATTGTCTTGTGATTTTTATTCATTAAGAAATGGTGGAAATATCTGTTATAAACCGTATGCATATCTCCTGCTTGAGATTGAATAGATTATTTTTGTAAAAAAAACATTTAATACAGTTGTGAAACCAAACACAAGCAGTTTGTAAGACTGAAGAACAGTCTAGAATTTTTAGAATGAAGCTGCTATTAGAAGTTGGGAATAAAGGTCTTTCATAGTAATTGAGTCACTTGGTAAGTCTGTATTTAGGGAAAAAAACCTCTTTTTCTCTTCTACAGCATGTGTCTAAATGCAGAATTTTGTCTTGATAACAAATATACCCTCCATTTTATTTTCTCCTGTATTGCTAAATTCTCAGTATATGCATATATACACACATACATACCCCCACTAAGAACCCACAGAGAATGTCATCTCCAGGGTCTGAAGAGTCCCGGGTTCCAGGTTCATCCAAATGTTGTTGCTGGGGCTATTGAGCTTTGAATCTAGAAGATCCAGGTATTATTCAAAGTTTGTGTCTGTCATTCTTTAGTTTTTCTCTCTTTTCTGATTCTGTGTTACAAAGAAGACATTTACCAAAGAAATAAAGTTTTGAAAGCCATTATGTTAGAGGCAGTGCTCTATGTTCAACAACTCCCATATCCCTTCCTTCTGGGAAAATAGCTGGAATACATGTCCCATCCTTCCCTGCAGTTAGTTAGGGCCATACGACAGTTCAGGACTGGTCCTTTAAAACTTCCTATAAGATATTCCATTCATTCTCAGTCTCTCCCTCTCCTTTTCTTACTCCCTCTGTCTTGCCCTCTCTCTTCTAACCCTCCTTCTCTTTTCTCCTCTACTTCCAGGGGAAAGTTCTGAGATTCTGGGAGATGGATCCTAAGTCTCTGAAAGAACGCATGGAATAAAGCACCTCTGCCAACTTGTACTGGACTATAATGTGAATAAATAAAAAATATTTGTTGTGTTGTGCCACTGTGATTTTGGGGTGATAATGTTATATAGCAGTTTTCGTATTCTGACTTACTTTAGAGTGGTATTTTCTTTTTTATAGTTAACCTTCCTAGAGTTGGAAATAATGAGGCACAAAGTTAGCTCATTAATTTTCTATCATGTTAAGGTAGAGTTCAAGATAAAGGATGAACTTCAACACATTCTACTGTTTCCCTTAGCCACCTATGTTTGCTCTTTACATAATCTCCTACTTTGGCCTATGTAGAGCAGTATACATAATTAAGAATGAAGACATACTTTCTGAACACACACACATACACAAACATGTATGTTTCAAAGAACAAAGTTTCTGAAAAAGTGAAGCTAACTCATCTAGAATACCTGGTTGGTGCTTGAAAGGGGGGCCATGGGCCTTGTGACAGTAGATAATGCATCATGTTTGTCAACTGGTCTGTTCCTTTGGGCATATTAGATTGTATTAGATTCAGAGGTTTTACTTTTGCTTTATTGAATCAAGATTAGGGCTTTTATTTGGCCACATCATTAGGGTTGCTTGGTTCGAGTTCCCCTCACCCCCACCCTCCTTCTTTGTGGGCTATATAAATGGATGCTCAATCAAAGACAGGAAAGTAAACACACAGAGGAGAACACAGAGTTGACTTTTGATGCTGAAGCCCTGGGGAGAGAACCAAGCTGTTTGCCTGATAGTTTACAGCTGGCCTTGTGGAGAAAGCAGATCAACTGAGCCCAGAAAGAGAATGAACCCCAGGAAGAGAGACTAGCCTTATGCCAGCAGACAGCTGAGATTGGAAGAAGCTGGGACCATGGAGCCTTAAAATGAAGAGGAAGGCTGAACCCTTACAGAGATTGGCAGCTGTCTTGCTCCAACACGTGGCCACAGACTTTGGTGAGGGAAGGACCTTACTCTTTATGGCCTTGTGACTGTAAACTTCTACCCCAAATAAATACCCTTTATAAAAGCCAACAGATTTCTGGTACTTTGCATCAGCACCCCTTTGGTTGACTAATACAGGCCTCATGAGAGATTAGCATTAGTAACAGTCTTATGTCTGTTTTCTCCCAGGGAGCAATAATAGTTTCTCCTGGTGATGCCTGCAAACATGTGGTTTATCTGCTGCAACTACACATCCATCATTAAATTGATCTTCTCAGTGGGAGCACCATTAGGAAATTAAAGCTGGTTGCTACTGAAACCAAGTCATTCAAAGCTCTAGCCATTTCCTTGTGCTTGTGGGGACCACCTGTAGTTCTGGAAAACAAGTGTGATATCAGGACAGGTGCTTTTTAAATGCTGGCTTATTACTATTTAAACTTCATTGAACCAAAGCCCATAGAAGGCCTGGAGGAGCTGCACAGCCGATGTTCTTGTGCCACCTACAGGAAGCTCTGATACCTCCCTTGCTAGGGACTCAGCACCATGACCAGTAGATGATTGACTTAAGGGACAGGATAGGCTGGTCAATAGGGTGGCGAATTATATTCTTTCTAACCAAGGTGCTATAACGATAGCGAGAGTATTGTTCCTTAAATTTGTTTTCTTCAAAGCTCCTTGATCTTGGTAATCTGACAAACTAGGGTGGGTAAGTATTTTCCATCAGAACCTTCGAAATGTATTTATTCCTTTGGCTGTGAAATCAGTGCTCAGAAATTTTACCCAACTTTGCAAGGACTTTTATAGACCTGGTTGTCTCTAAGCTGACTATTATATTTTAGTATTTTCTAACAATATTCATTGTATCCTTAAAGCTTGGCTAAAGATGTTTGTAGCTACTGTAGACCACTTGATATAAAAAAGGAGCAGCAACATTCATCTGAGATTACACAGAAGAGAATTCAGAACCTCTAGCTCCTGTAATTGAATTATATTTTTCTAGTAGTTTATATTTTCAAAGTATTTTCACATACCCCATCTATCCCGGCTATCCTCCATTTGTTCCACCATGTTTGCTCTTCCTCTTCTCCTGCCTATGTCCCAGGAAGTTGACCTGTAGGGACCACATTGTTGGACTGCCTGGCCTTGGGCTTTCTACTGAGTTCAACCACTCAGAGCACTGGCAGAGAGCAGAGGGAGTGAGGGCTCCCCAGGGACTAGCTGCCTCCCACCACAGAAAGGCAGAGATCCTGAGGATTTGTCCTCTCCACACAGTTTTGTGTCCCTGGGCTCCCTTTCCCCATGCCTTCATGTGGTAACACTTCACCACCTTCTGGTCCTAAGCCTTTCACCTATGTAAATAGTATCTTCATTAAATTCTCCTCAAATTCCTAATTTGAGCACGCCATTTGTTTCCCTCTGAGATCCTGGAGGGCTAGCCACCTTGTTTTATGCTTATGCCAACTCTATAGAATATATGCCACGTTTTATAACTTAAGTATTTCATATAGAAAAGGAAAATGATTTGTCCAAGATCACAAACATAGACAGGGGTTTGGAATTCAGCAATTTTGACTCTTATTACAATGTTTTTCTCATACCTCATGCACTACCTCCATTTACTACAATTATTTAATCATGTTAACTGCATTATCCTGAATAAAAGTTGAACTCCTGATCACCTTGCATTATATTTTCCAAGTAAAGATCAGGCATTGAAAGGGAGCCCTTTTAAATGAAAATCATTGATGCAAATCATTTATGGTAATGAGAATGTTAATCACAGTAATTTTGGAAAGTGTGAATGTTTTATAATGGCATAATTAACAATCACAGGAGATCATCACAACATGGGTCTTCAAATATCTTTAATATTTAAAGTTTAGTACATCAGGCATTCACAAACATTGTGTGTGATGGGAAAATAATTTGCCCAAAGGTAGTGAATTTTGAATGAACAATTGACTCATCCTCAAAGGAGGGAAGCCTTGATAATATCAGACTTTATGTGCAAAGTCATTTGTGTTTGAGCAGTAACATATATAAATACTTAACTTGGACTAGTGGTACCAAATGATGTGAAATGAACCCAAAGTAAAATTTCTTATTACAAGCATTACATCTTAATACATGTTTTGTGAGGTTTTTCATGTGATCATTCATCAAGAGGTGTTAAGAATTTTTGTTGTTGTTGTTCCTAGGAGCAGATGTTCTATGTATGGAGCTAGATGACGCGCTTCTTCTAAGCTCACGTGTTTCATTAAGATCATGATAGCTTGGCAACCCAGCCAAATGTCTGATAAGTGAATGTAGGGAGTATTTCCCTTTCTTCATTACAGATCCATGTAATGTGTCAGCACTAAAAAAAAACAAAAAACAAAACAAAACAAAAAACCACACTTAAATAAAATGATGTAGCAGAAAAGAAAATCTTCCACCCTGACACATTTTTATTTGCTGTTTCTGCTGTGGGATAAAACCCTGATTTGATAGGCAATCTTCTGTGATTTACAAAGCACTGCATTCTCCCTTGTAATGGCTGCAATGGTGCCCAGCTGCTATAAGATGATTTACTGCAATTTGTCACTTTTTGAAACTGTTCCAAAATAGTCTGCTGACATGTACTAAAGAGCTCTCAATGAAATCTGAAATGTTTCATCTGTTATGTCAACTGAAAACATTAAATGATATCTGAAAATCACTTAAGATTTATTGAAGTGATATCTTTTAATGGTAATTTGTTATATCACAAAAGCAATATTGTCATTAAAAGCATAAGAAAATCTTTTCACCACTTATTAAGTGTATACATATCGTGTCCTGGTTGTAACTACATTTCTTCAGCACTTGTGACAGCTATCACCTTAAAGATGTCTGAAAGTTCAACAATCAAAACTTTAACAAATATTGGTAAGGTGAAGGGAATTATTGGAATTTGCATCATTTAGTATAATTGAAAACCATAGGCCTGATAGTTTAAATTCCAGATAGCACTTCTCATGTAACTAGTTTAAAGATCTAACTTACATTCTGTATTTCCTAAAAATCTAAATATGTTCTACTATAAATATTTCTCTGCTGGCTACTGCAAATTATTGACAGATTTAGTTAACATGTACCCTAACTAAACCAGATCATTTATGTGTGTTATTAAATATGGATAAAGATTTCTTAAAGCTCACCTTGGGATCATTGTCTCTGTAAAGATGAACATAGAATAATGGGTGACAAAGAGTATACAAAGAATTTCCTATGATTATTGCTTATGATGATTCTCTTTGTGATAAAAGATAGGTATATTGTATACCATTAGGTTTAGATATTGAGTGTGTTTGTAATTTGGAATGTATAATAATCAGGGATATCTTTGTATTAGTAAGTTCTGGCTATCAAAATGCTTTAATTTCTAAATATAAATATTAAAAACCATGAATTAAACTTTAACCACTCCTCAGTTTGAAAAGCTGCTGGGACAGTAATAATATGAATCTGACTTCGCAGAATAGATCTTAGGAAAAAAAAGATAAAGAGAGATTTGTGCACATGTCTAACCTATGCTAGTGGGGAGTTGAGTGATTCCGCCTTGATGTGGAAGCAAGGAGAGAGGGCAGTATAATAAAACTGGGTCCTAGCCAGAGATTGAGGCTTAAAAAGGGGTTTTAATAAGCAATTTCCACTTGTAATTCCTCACAGTAAACAGAAGTGATCCAGAACCCCATGTCTGTAGAAGTCTATGATTTTAGATTGTTTATTCTGTAGTAGTTATACTAGACCACCACTGTGCATGGCCAAAAGCACACTTACTAATTTTTCTTTCATTTATTTCTCCTGTCAAACTCAATTATATATACTAAAAGTATAGTGGTAGTAAGTCAGTATTTCTTAAAGTATGATTTGTGGGCCAGCTATGTCAGAATCACCAAGGGTACTGTTTTAAATGCAAATTTTGGGGCCCTAGACCTCTTGAATTAGAATTTCCGGGCTATGGCTCAGGAGTCTGCATTTTTAATAAGAACCCCAGGTGATTGTGATGCACATTGAAATTTGAGCACCACTGTGATAAGTCTTCCTTTGACCAGGACTTGCAGTCATCATGAATAGATCCTCACAAGGAATTTATTTTAAGGCTTGAAGAGACCTTGGAGACCACCTCATTCAGCATTCACATGATTAAACGAAGATGTGTTTGAAATTCAAAAATATTTGATTATTTCATTGAGAAGCCAGCCTTAGAGACTATTTTTGACATAAGTAAAAATAACAACTACTGCCACTATTGGATCCAAACATTATGTTGGGCAAATAATATGGAATTTTTACCAATAAACATAAGCCTCAGGCATAGAAGGGTGATTTAGGAGGCATAATTTATAAAATGGTGGACCTTTTTTACTAATATTGTCACTAAGTTCAGGCAGTCTTTAGAACTATACCTACAAAGCACACATGTACTGTGGTTGCCGTGATAACATTGTCATTTAAAAGTGTTTTGAGGTAATATTTTAAAAATGCTTTCCAAATGATTCTTAGTGGTTGATAGATTATAAAATTCTTGAACCCAATATGTATGTATAGCTGTACATTTAACTACAATCAAACTGAAATATTGTTAGTACATGATGAGTATGAAACTAGAACTTCTTAACATGAAAGAACTTCATTTTCTGTCATTTGATTTTATACATTGTGAAACTGTTTTCTCCATCTAAGTAGTAGACTCAGACTCTGTTGTTTACAGGATTTGGAAATCTGAATAATGATAAATGACTCAATCTACCAGTTTAAAAGTTATTCTTTGGAGTCAGTTACTATGACTTTGCAACTTCCAGTTTTTCCCTTTTCAAAAGTAGATATGAACCTCCTAGGATAATTAATATTGTAACAATCTCTTTTGAGAGTAAGGTTCTCATTTCATACTTGCTGTGAGTTTTGTTACTGAAGATTCCCTCATTCTCTCCTTCTTCTAGGGCCATTGTCAGCAAATTAAGGCCTGTGGAATAAAAACTGGCCCATAACTGGATTTTTGTATAGCTCACACATTAAGCACGGAATTTACAATTTTAAATTTTAAATGGTTGGGGAAAAAAAGCAAAAGAAAATAGTATTTTGTGTCACATAAAAATGATAGGAATTTCAAATTTCAGTGTCCATAAATTTTTATTGGAACAAAGCCATGCTCATTTGTTTACTTATCGTCTATGGCTGCTTTTCTTACTACAGCCACAACTGAGATAGAGATCATATGGCCCACAAAAGGCTACAGGTTTTACTATAATATTTGGTTCTTTACATAAAAAGTTTGCAGAGCTGTCTTCTAGAACAGTGATTTTGAAAGTGTGGTCCCCAGACCAGCATCACTGGGATAGTCAGAGAATTTGTTGTTAGAAGCTCAAAGTTTTGTGCTGTACCCAGAGGGAGAAACCATATGATTCTGTTGCATGCTACAGGTTGAAAACCACTGTCACCAGAAGAGCTTGTTTTAAGGATGCTATTTGTACATCAGTTGTACAAATAAATATATAAAAGATATAAAAAGATCACTGCTGGGGAATGGGGTAAGGGGAAAGATGTTGGGTATATAGGAGTCCCCTATATTCTATTTTGACTTTACTGTTATCTAAAACTTTTTTGAAGACATAATAATAATAAAAAAAGATGTAAGACACCGAGGAAGAAATGGAAGAGATTGCCTTGCCACTGTACATACAGGGTAACACCTATTACAGTGATGAAAAACAAAAGGTCAAAAATTTTTTTTATGATATTTACAGTTTTTTAAACCCCAATTTATTTTTTACTTTATTTTAATTTTTCTAAATTATTATGCATTTTATTTCTAATCTTTAAACCTATCATTGCTATTTCATTTTCCTATTAATTGAATTTGGCAATATATTAGCCTTCATTTTTGAAGAAGTTTGGGATCACAGAGGGGTTCAACTATGGCAGGGCAGGGGCACTAGTGTGGGGCGTCATTGATGGGGGATGCATGGGTGGAAGGGATTTCGCCAGGGCATATATGTAGGGTATATAGATATGTTCATATGTTTATTGGGTATTGACATAGTGGGTAGAGTTTCACATGACAACTGAGGGAGTGCTGAGTTTCCATCCTGAGGAGCTCTGTCAAATCCCTCAATGGAACACCAGAACCCCCCAAGTGCAAGGGCAAAGACCAGTGAAGAACAATGGTCCAATGATGGGCCCTTGATACTGGATGACTATGCTTTTGAGACCGTGTGCTTGAAATTTCAACTTGGCCTGGAGCTGCAGGGTGCCTAAGAGTACCTCCTGAGAGCTGCCATGTTGCTCAAATGTGACCACTCTCTAAGCCAAACTCAGCATGTAAATGCAATACCTTTCCCCCAGCATGGAACATGACTCCCAGGGATGAGCTTCCCTGGTGCCAAGGGATTAGTGCCAAGCACCAGCTGGTGATGCAATTAGAAAAAGACCCTGAACAAAAGGGGGAAATGGTAAAGTCAAATGAGTTTATTAGGCTACGAAACTTCAAAATGAGTCAGGAGGTCAACAGAGGGGTCACGCTTATGCGCATCTCTGCAGAATCTCAGAGACAGCTGAAGTAGATAAATAATAAATAAATAAGTAAATAAATAAATAAAGCCAAAGTAGATACCAAGGTAGTGGTGCTTCTGAGTGCTGTGGAGACACCCAGGTCCTATGGTCATGGCAGATGGCTCTGGAGTTCAGAGCCTTCCTTGCCAGTGGGCCCTACTTTGGAATTTGTGCTCCTGAATGTGATTTAGTTGGACTCAGATATGATTTCTCTACACATGCCTCTTCTGTCACTTTTACTGAACCTGTGGTTGGTGCTAGGGTTGGTGTATGTCCAAGAGACTTGAATATCTGGACTGTCCCTAAACCTCAGCAGAGTTGCACCACCTACTCTCCAGTTTGTTGGACTTATCCAGGTCAGCTAACAGGGAGGTAAAATGGTCATCCACCACATCAGGGAACTGAGAATGCCTACAACTATAAGCAGGAGAATCATGTCCATCAACCATGTGGGATCTAAGCCCCCTCTCAATTTGTGGAGTGGAAATCACCATCCCAGGGTCCACAGGATGGACGAATAAAATATGGATTAGAGTGGTCTTACTGGCATTCAACTATAGAATTATTGTGACTCCAGCAATGGAAGAAATTATACCATTGATATGGAGACAGTGGCACAGGAATTGCTGAAGGCAGGGAGAGGGAAAAAAAGGTGTGATATGGGGGCATTTTTGGGACTTGGAAATGTCCTGAATGATATTGCAGGGACAGATGTAGGACTTTATATATCTGCTATAACCCACTGAATGGAATGGATATGTAAACTATAATCCATGCTGTGTAGCAGGGCTCCAAAATGTATTTATCAAATGCAATGAATGTACCACACTAACGAAAGAAGCTGTTGATGTGGGAGGGGTAGGGGTGTGGGGGGTGGGGTATATGGGAGCCTCATATTTTTTAATGTAACATTTTGTGTGATCTATGTATCTTTAAAAAAAATAAGTAAAATTGTGAAAAGAGAAAAAAATAAGTGAAAATAATAAATGTAAGTTAATATGCATATGTGATTCATTTAACTTTTATATCACTTTTGCAGAGAAATCATACAAAAACATAGAAGAAAATGATAAGCACTGGTGAACACTCTGTTGCCAGAGAGATAACTTTTGCTAGAGAAAAAAATTGTTTTTCTTGCTTTAGGGGTTACTTTAATTTTAACAGGCTTTATAAAATTACCTCTGAGTGGTTTTGATAAACAGGAAAAGGAGATGGCAAACTGAAAAACAGTGGTACTTAGAAGGGCTTACCACTTGGTTTATAAAGAAAAATACAATATAATTCAATTATTTATATCTGAAGTTAAAGAACCCAACCAGTAATTATATGTGGAAATAAAATTGACTTCAACAGAAGGGAGGGGGAAATAGAGTTGCTTTTTGTAGAAGAACCTGATCCTGGTGTCCTGTCGTGAACACTAAGTGCTCACCCCCATATGGCTGACATTTTTGTGTCTACTATTGAAGAGGAGACTTCTGGGTTCCAATCTGAACTGCAACTGTGTGTACAGATAAGGAAGAAAGGCTAATCATTTAAAAATATAATGAAATAACCCTGTGAGGCTATTGCTTTGCAAAATGCACTGAAGAACACCCTTTAATAGCTCTTAACATTCTACTGTAAGGCAATGAATGGCTCAGTATAATATTCCATCCTCATTCAGAGATATTTATTTTAGGATATTAATGAATATTTAATTTCAGTTCTATTTACTGGTATAATAAAATCCGAGGGCATAAAAATAAGAAAATGAAATGATTACTAAAGCTCAAACAAAATGCTGCAGTTAAAATGGATATTGTAACTGAGAGCATGATTTTAGAAGGTTAGCTAACACTACCTAAGGAGAGTAAGCAGATTAGACAATGGATTTAGTTCTGCAAAGATCACTGTAAACTTATGTAAGAGGCTTCTTTTTCAGTCATGTAACACAGAAGCATGGTGTCAGTTGGAGAAGTTAAGAGCTCAGCTTCTGCAGTTTATAGTCACAGCATTGCCCTATCACTATCCAGGTGACTTCGGACAAAAAATCAGCCCCCACCTCAGGTTCTTGTCTAGGATTTGAAGAGGATGATAACATCGTCTACCTGGCAGAGTTTCTGTGAGGATGGCATGAGATATTCCACGTAAAGTTCTTAGCCTCTTGCTTGGCACATAGTGAACACTCAATAGCGTTACTGTCATCATTAATGGTTCATCATATATTTACAAAGCAATGGTGATGACGGGAGGAGCAAGGGATAGCCAACAGACTTGGAGCTCTCTCATAAACCAGTTCAGGCTGTTCACTTGTATTGCTTTCTTTATCAGCTTCAAAACAATCTAGTGTTCCCCTTTTGTAGAAACTGTTTTGACAATCTATGCCTGTGACTTCACAAAACAAGTTCTCCTGGCTATCTCCTTTAGCAACTGATTTCATGAAATACTAAAGTCATCCCAAATTGAAGAATGCAGGCTCTGTCACAAACCACAGGGTCTAATAACTTTAATTTTTATTTGAGAGGAAAATGGCTCCCTTTGAGATTCTTTGCTCAAATTTGCAAATAAAAACACAGTTAATAAAAGCACTCTCTTCCCTATGCCTTGACCTGTAAATTCCAATTCTGTGTTCACCTTGGGGCAAGACATCTGGATGCTGGCCACTGCCATGCTGTGCTGTGATTTCCAAAGGCATATCACTGAGGTAGCTCTAATGACTGACCTCGGTTCCCAGGTGTGATAGGCTGCTGTCCGTTTAAATGTCTGTTGACATATGGCATGGTATAAAGAGTAAATACTGGCAATACACTACATACAGGAAGTTTGCTACATATGAAGACAGCTCACACACATGTGTGTTGACACCTTGCTCTGGAAAATGTGCTGCTGCTGCTCATTATCAGAACAATTGCCACTTGCTCCAATTAATGCCACTAAAGAAGTGACAGATCCAGAAAGGCACTTTAATTTCTTTAAACCATAAAAGGATATTTTCTATTACACGTATCTTGACAAATAAGAAGTTATCAGCGACTCTTTCTATGTCCTGTCATGTCCTTCTTACCACGAAAGGGTACATTACTGTTCCAGGGAATATATGTGAGAAACCACAGTAATATCATTTTGCATCTTTCTAGAGTGGCAATATATATGCAGTACATATTTACTAAAGGTATATACTTTGTGCCAAGCTAAGTTTTTGGGATATAGTAGTAAGTAAAATAAACACAATCTCTTACCTTGTGGAGCGGAATCATCTAATTAAAAATACATTTTATATTAAAGTGAATGCTGGCAGCAGATATGTTATGACATAGAATGGAAAAATTTAATGCATGTTTCTGATAAAAAACATGTTAGTTCAATTAAATTCTCCCTGGGGAAACATGCTGTTCTGCCACAGGGATATTTTAGTGGAAGAAATTGAAAAGCAAAATTGGAAATACCTGCTGATACACTTTGAAAACAGAATCATGTGTGGTCACGTTTTAACTGTTATCTCCAGACTAAAGCTTTCCCTTTAGGTACCCATTATCTTTAAAAGTTTCCTCCCTAAGTCAAAGACATTACTATCTTTTAGTTATAGGAACTGCTCTTGGCTCCCCTCTCATCATTCTCTTCAAATTTTCTCTCTTTTCTGCATCCTTAGCTTGAATCTCAGTGAATTCTAGTCCATCAGATTCATGATGGCGTTGCAGAGTCGGGGGCTTTGTTTGGGCAGATGGCCTTGCCTATCTGCTGCCCCATCCCCCACCGTCCTCTCCTATCCAGCTTAGCAGCTCAAGCGCAGATTTTACTTCACACCCACGAACCTTCCAGGCTCCCCAGATCCTGGGACTTTGCCCTGAGTCTCTCAATTATAGACTGACACACCGAGCTGCTGTGGCCTCTTTTCCTGGGTGGGGGTGACCTCTAGGCTGTGGGCATCTGCGAAAGGATGCAAAATGTGAAAAAAATGTGTTGAACTTGAATTTGATTTTGAAGAATTTGGAATGAAGGAGTTAAGATAGTGTGCTTTGTTTAAATGAGGCAGCCTTCAAAAACTTAAGAATTGAATGTCAACTAGCCAAATCTCTGAAAAATCTCCCTTCATTTTAATTTTCCTTTGAGGAAACTATCTTGGAAGTTTAATGTAGAGACTATTAGAAAATATATTTTAATATAAAATGCTTTGGCTATTGAAGAGATGGGGGGAGGGTGTTGTTTTTCAGCAAGATGGCATTTCGGTAAATCACAGATTGCCCAGTGCCTAAAAAGATCAATAGTGACAGTTTTCATCATGGTGTGATATGAAGAGGCAAATGAAGCAATACTGGGGATCATGTCAGGGCAGGTTTAGTGATGGTGCCACCGTGAGAACACAGAGGGTTGTAACTTCTAACAATGCGCTCATTATTCCCTAATCGACCTGAGAGAGTTACTTTTTCATCAATCACTTAAGGACTGAATTTGATTGGGATTGCGCTGTTTATAAATAGTTGGAGGAGCTAGAGGCAACACAGCCGGCCAGTAGACCTCTTTAAAAGTAAATGTACCATGGAATATTTTTTCCTGCCTGATGACTTAGTCTTAGTCCTTTTACGTGATGTGACTTGGTGTGAATGATGACCTGGTTGCTGATTTACCCTTGCACTTTCCTGTACCAGCTAATACTAAGTAACTCCATATCTAATCCTTTAACTAACTTCCTGGTTAAACAGAGTTATGTTGTCTTCTGTAGGTATCTGATTTGAACTCATATGTAGCGATATCACCTCTGATTTCAAATTTTTCTTTGCATTCCCCTGCTTATCTTCATTTAACATGTGAAACTCAATATTCTGTCACATATTTCTTGTAAAATTTTCTCCCATCAAACATAAATTCTAAAGTAAATTTGAGCACTTTCACTTCTTAAGATGCTTTCCAACTCTCAGTGGGGAAATTATGATGGTCACATACTGGTTCAGGCAGCCCCTAGATGAACTGATGGGAATGATTATACAGGATGAATGGGAAATACACATATGCATAGAATTCAGTGTAAAAATATGGGTGGTTTTTGTCAACAGACCTAATCGCTGGATAGTGGGGCAGGGGAGATTTACTTGGTGCCAAATGAACAGCTCTACTGCAATTTCCTCCCTTGGTATATTGCTGTGGCACTATGGATGCCAGTTCAAAAGAAGATCTTATGTATTTCATGTGTTGGGCAAATGGGCCAATACTAATTTTCCAGGCTGACCTCATCTTTTCTGACTGTTGAGTAGACTTTGCAGTTGATGAGGGCATATGAGAGATGAACTAGATAAATTGCTTGATTAGACTCTTCATGAACCAGAACTGATGAGGGGGACACACATTTACTTGTGAATTAAGAACCAAATACATGTATCGGGGGCCGGATGCTGACACATTTACATCCTCCCCGCTGTGTGTCTCCCGCTAAATGCAAACACTGGGTTATCCACATTTCAGATTTTTTCACACCAGTGTATGGTCCTTAAATATTGACCCAGCTCCTCCTGCAAGCCTCATGTTAGTCTACAAATGGGATTCTTTTAAGGCAGCACTGACCTTCTGCCTGTACTCTGAAGAAATGTGAAAAAGGGAACCAAATTTATAACCCTGCCCCTTTTAAGCTTTGCTTATTATTTTTTCAGTTTTTCAGATGAGGTTAAGTAGCAAAGATATTCATGTTATCCTCCTCTCTGTGAGACCATAAATAATTAGTGTTCATAAGATAAAATTGGAGAGCTAACTCTTCCTTTTCATATATAGGGCATTTTTCCTCCTATTTACATTTAATCTACTAAAGTGATCATGAGATGGATAGAGGAGAATGTATGGTTCTTATTTGGGGCTCCAATCCAGGCAGTTTATCAATAGAAATTTAATTTTTAAATGTAATTTTAATTAAAATGAGAGACTAGAGATATAACAAAATTCAAGAAATGTAAGTTTAAAAATAACATAAAATGCTGGGGGAGCACACACACTTAAAGCTGCATGTAGGCTTCTAAATGAGAATACCAGCATTCCACATTATTCTCCTCACGTCTCTTGGTGATAAAAACACAGCTGTACATTGACATCTGTGGCAAAATTATAGATACATTTAAAATATGTTTTAGATAAATACATATACACTTGTGTATCATAGTATTCTTTTATTTCTAAATGGTAAAATATGTAATGCATTATATAACAGTAATGGTAACATTATTGCATAAACTACACATATACACACACACATACTATAATTAGCTAAATTTTTCAAGCCTCCTTTCATGAGCCCTTTCCTTCATGAAATGGGACTCAACTCACTAATTTATGGTAGAGCTTACAAGACATGTCTTCTTGAGGATTTTGGCTGTGAATCTTAAAAGAATAACAGGACATTATGAGAAAAGATTCAGCATTTTCAAAAGAGGAAATATGGAACCCAGCCTTTAGAGGAAGATCTTCAACTACTTTCTTACAATATCTATATATACCATGCCCTATGTCTGCATCAAGGCTGGGAAACAATTCTGAACATTTTTAGAGAATGTTGCACAAAGGAACAGATTAGTGCAAATATAAATTCATTATTGCTAATTGTATCCAGGCTTTCACCAGTGCCAGGGAATCCTATTAACTTTCCAATATGAACTGAATTCCCACCCTCCACCCACAGAAGCTATTTAAAACCTTCTGAACCCTCCTCAAATCTTCAGCTTATTCATCTTGCCCCTTGAATTCAGAATATTAACATAAAGCCATTGGGAAAAACTTTCTAGATTTCTCAGTGTCCCAATGAACCATACCTGAATCCATCTTTTTCTTTGCATTGTTGGAACAGGGAAGAGTTTACTCTCCTCGTACATAATTTATCTACTATCTACCTGCTCTCTGGATCCTTTCCCCTCTGGATTCCTTAGAATCAGTAAATTTTTCACCTTATAGCTCCTTGTATTTTAAATTTCTCTTCCCTACTTGATGAGTTATAGAATTTCATTATGCATGCTTTTTCGACATCTTCAAAACAGAAAATAAAATGAAAGGAAACTTTCTTAAATATAAACTTTCCCTACAGCTAGTACCCTTCCTCCTGTCTCCCTTTTATAATCAAAATTCTTGAAAGTGTTAACTATATTTTCTAACTCAATTTCCTGAACTCACTCCAATGTTATTTTGTCTTGCAATAAACCACTGGCATTGCTCTCATACAGATGATCAATTCTTCTGTTTTGCAAAATATGAACACTTTTTAGCTATCTTGCTTGGCTTCTAAGAAACATTTGATACTGTTCAAATGCTATTTTTCATGAAGCTCTATTTCCTTCACTCCTGTGGAATGACTCTCTCAATTTGCCTCCTTCCCCCGTGGCCTCTCCTTTTCTTTTGAATGCTCCTTTTGCTTCTACTCTCACTTAGAATATTGATGGCCTTAAGACTCAGTTCAAGTTCTTTTCTTCCCCTAACTCTTAAGGTCTTAAGCTAATATAAGAATCCCTTGGTAATTTCATCTACTCCCAAGATTTTAAGACAATTTGTAAACTATAGCTCTCAAATACATTCCTCCAGCCCAAATCTCTTTCTTGGACTCCAGGCCCTTATATCCAACTGCCTGCTAAGCAATTTCACTTGGATAGTTCATAAACAATTTAAGCCTAACATGTCAAAAGATGCTCCCAGGATCTCCTTATCCATCTTCCACAATTCTTGAGATTTCTATCTCAGAAATGGTACCACAATCTACCCAGGACCCCTCTCCCATCTAGTAAACACCAAATCACTTAGATCATATTGTTAAGTTGTGCTCTAGATGTTTTCCTCTATTCCTATGGCCACCACTACCATCTTCTTTTTGAACAATTTCCACCTCTTCTTAATTGAATTTTCTTTTTCTAATATCTCTCTCCTCTAATTCATTCTCCCCAGTGCATTTATGCAAATACTATTATGACATTTCTCTGTTTAGAATTCTCTAGAGGATTTGCAGTCCTCTAGAGGATTTGTTCTTATTAATCTAACTAATTAGACTCTTTATTACCTGACCAATTTATACTAGCTAGCCTCACCACTTAGAACTCTCCATGAATTCTATTGTCTAGACATAACGACCTTCTTCCAAGTCATCAAAACACACCTTGCTCTTGCCTTTCTATAAGCCTTCATGTGTTATCTCTTTTCTTTGGAATATTCTTCAGCCCTCCCTCTTTTTCAGTTGATTCTATTCATCCATTCAATTCTTAGATTATACTTTACTTCCTCAGGTTAGGACTTTTAAAATCTCAGAAGAGTCTAGCTGAACTGAGTTATTTTCCTGAAATTCATAACTAAAAGTTTCATTAAAGTTCTTCTTCCAAATCTCTAGAATGGGTAAGATTCTTTGGCCTTCAATTTTTTTCTTTTATTAGATCCCACTGTGACATCTCTAAATAGGGGGAAAAATAAGAAAATTGAGTGGGTGGTTTGATTTTAGGAGGAACAGTCTTTAAATGAATCTTTGGTTTGCCTGTTCTTGCTACCTCATTAATCCTAAATGGTGTCAGTCAGTTGAGTCTAATAGCTGTGAGTGTTACTACCATGGTCAGTTCCAAATTATAGTATTGATTAATTGATTTTTTTCTTCCAGTTGTGAATTATATTAGTGTTGGCTCAGGCAACTTGTCTTAGGGCCAAAACCTAATTTTTAATGGAAAGCCACAGTTTCACTATCGTGGTTAAGTGGATGCACAGAAAACTAAAAGGTTTGGAGAAACGATTTGACAAAAAGGCATGTATTAACTATAATGAATGTGCACTTATTGGTGGCCTGTCTCCAACCTAGAGAAACAAGTAGGAAGAGAGCAGGTCAATAATTCATCATTTCTCAACCTCAGACTTCCAAAACAGTCTTAAAATAATTGCCTAGAGGATAGAAGTAAGAGGAAAGCAAGGATGGTCCTGAATGACAATACACCAGCATCTGGATCTGTGGAATTAAGTTCTTTCAGAGAAGTGTGGTGACTGTGGTACTTTCAAACAAAGTGGACCTTACAGTGGGTTATGAGCTCCCTACATAATAAGCACAGCTGTTTAGGGAAACTCCTAAAAGCACCTGCCACTTTGTAGCTGGCACCAGGGTGGAGGTGATATCGTCTTGAATAATATAAACATGACCAAGGTGAAACACAAAACAAGAGGCACTCATTTCATGTCAATTCATTATTTTAATGAAGAACATAAAATGGATAAGTGTGTTTATCATTGATTCTTGTGTTAGAAAAAGCTAAATGGAGTATTGAAAGGTTAATACCTTTCACAGATCCATAACTTTGAGCTTGCTTGCTGCTAGATCAATTCCTTTTCCCTACAAAATGTGAAGGGACAATTGGTTTGGGATGGAGTAACTCTGATTATAAAATTATATGCACAATAAAATATAGTTATAATCAGTATTGATATTTCTTTTTTAAATAACACTTTAAATTACAATTAATAGATCACATAGAACGTTACACTAAAAAACATGAGGTTCCCATCTAACCCACACCCAACTCCCTCACCCCCATCATTTTTGTCAAACATATTTTTTTTGAAGAAACATACATCACAAAAAAGGTTACATTATAAAAAACATAAGAGGTTCCCATATACCCCCCATCCCCCCACCCCACTTCTCCCACACCAATAACCTCCTCCATCATTGTGGCACACTCATTGCACTAGGCGAACACATTTTGGAGCACTGCTGCACCACGTGGATAATAGTTAATTCTGTAGTTCACACTCTCCCCCGGTACATTCAGTGGGTTATGGCAGGATATATAATGTCCAGCATCTGACCCTGCAATATCATTTAGGACAACTTCAAGGTCCCAAAAAATGCCCCCTTATCACATCTCTTATTCTCACTCCCTGTCCTCAGCAACTACTGTGGTCACTTTCTCCCCATCAATGATATAATTTCTTCTATTAGTAGTCACAAAAGTTTTATAGTAGAATATCAGGAAGTCCACTCTAATCCATATTTTATTCCTCCATTCTGTGGGCCCTGGGACGGTGATATCCACTCCACCTTTATATTGAGAGGGGGCTTAGATTCCACATGGATGATGGATGCAATTCTCCTGCTTGCAGTTATAGGCACTCTCAGTTTCCTGTTGTGATCTTTCTTTTCAATATAAACAAAATTTTAATTGATTTCATAAGGAATCAGAAAGAAGAAACTTTCTTCCTCAAGTAAAGGGAGGGATCATGAAAAACGCTGAGGGAAGTGATTCAAGGAGGTCCTAAGTTTGAGAGCTTTGAAATCAAATGTTCAGTCAAGTGTGATAAATGGAACATGATGGAGAAACAACTTTGAATCTGTGGAAAGCAATTGCAAGGTTAAATACACTGGTAGGAATTAAGAATTATGAAAGCATATTTTATATAAGAAAGAGGGGAAAGACAACAAGTAGAAACACTGATGAGGAGAAGATTTTTCATCTGTAACTGTATTAAATTCAAGATTATTAATGATTGATATTTTACATGTGAAAAATCCACAAAAGAAGCAATGATTTAAGAGCTTCATGGTGTAGGTCTTTATGGAAACGTTACCACTAAAATAAATCTCCACAAATTATAAAGGTATGCTAATTCTTCATGGATTTCACAATGATCTTTCATAAAAATCAGGTGAGATTTGGTAAAGCAATATATTTGTTATTTAACAAATATTATATTGTAGGTAATTTGATTGGTTCTAGGAATACTATCAAGGGAAACAAAAAAACCTTCCCTTGGGGTAATTTGTTGAGTAGTTATTAACTTTGGTAACTCATACTATGGATGATGTTACAAATCTAGTCAACCTGCAATATGAAAGAATTAAAGCATTTCTTAGTGAAGTTAATTAAGTACTTAAGTGTTCTGACAGTTTGAATTTTGTGAATCCCAAAAAAGATTATGTTCTAGAACTAATTGGTTCCTGTGGGTGTGGGGCCTGTGATTGCATTAAATTCAGCTAAGGGACATTTGATTAGATCACTTGACTAGATCACTTTAGGGTTTTTGATTGGACTATGTCAATGAGGACACCAGGTTAGGTCTCTGCCTATTTTGCTGGATCTTATATAAACTGAGAACACAGAAAGAGGAAGAGACATAGGAAAAAAAGAGAGCCACTGTCATCTTTATCCTGTCATGTGAGAGAGGGGACTCCAGATTCACCTATAGCTGCAGAAAGACAGAAAATCCCTGAGAAGCTCAAAGAGACATTGTCCAGGGAGAGATAATTGATTGCATACAGCTGAACTCTGAGAGATGGTGAGCCTGGAGGGGAAGGCAGGGACTTCAGCGCAGATCAGCCACCATCTTGCCTTGTCATGTGGCAGGATGCTGGATCACTAGTAGCTGACTTTGGTGAGAAAGTATCTCTAATAGTGCCTTGATTTGGACATTTCACTGCTGAAAGTAGTACAATTTCCCCCTGATAAAATTCCCATTATAATAGCCAACATATTTCTAGTATATTGCATTAGCAGTCTTTTAGCAAACTAAAACAAACGTTAAGTTGGAAGATAAAATAATGCTCTTGGCCCCTTGAAGGGAAAGATTCACATGTAACATCCTGGTATAGTCTTCAGCATTCAACTCAGAGGGTCTAGCATAAAATACTTTTTGAAAGAAGGAATGTATAAGAATATAGCCTCTGAACTAATTTCCTACCAGTGGCAAGGAATAGTTTGGCAGTAATATACTATCCCTTCCAAGACAAAGCAATGAAGTCATCAGTAAGATAGTATCCAGTTAAAAGTGCTTGGGATGCTGTCCCCCACGTATATAACTACAGTTATTTTGCTCTCTTCCCCACTCCGTCTTTTCACCTGGCTAAAATTGTGTCATTCTCTTATACTCAGACATTTCTTTCATTCCTAGAGAAGCAGTCCCTCATCTGTTATGAACCCCTGTGTTTTCCTCAATTGGGAAATATTTGTACTTTCCTGTAATTGTTTATTGAGTTGACTCATAGTCCTAAATGGACTTTGTCTGTATCATTCCATTTTGTGTTTCCCAGGTACTAATAAAGTGTTCAGCACATAGAACAGGTATTTATTCTTTCAGGTGGTATATTCTTGACAACTCTCACCTGAAACCCACATCAGGGTACCCTGCAAATCCAGGTGACTTCACTTCACAGCAATTCCATCCAGAACTCAACCACTCCTCCCAACCCCATAGGCACCACCTCTGTCCATCTCTTGCCTGCACTGTTTTAACACCAATTGCCCTAATATTCATTTCTGCCACTATCATGGTCCTAGGTAGACAGAGGGATCCAGAGGGATCCTGTTAAAATATATGTCTGATCAAGTCATCTGCTCAAAACCCTCTCACTAGGAGCAACAAGGGCGATAATTCATTTCTCTGGTCTCTTCTCTTCCCATCTCTCCATGTACCCTCTACTCCCACCACAGGGGTCTTCTTGTTTCTTACTTTAGGTACATTCCCTCTCTGCAGCCTTTGCATCTGCTACTTCCTCTGCCCTGAAGGAGCTTCCTCCAATATCTACTCAGGTAGCTCCCTTACTTTCTTTAGAGTTTTATACAAAGTCACCCACTCAGTTCTAAATTCCTAAAATTCCAATATGCCCTTTGGTGGTCTGGAGTGACACACCCCAGAAAAACATGTACTTAATCCTAATCCATTCCTGTGGATGTGAACCCTTTGTAACTGAGACATTTTAATGTGGTTATTTTAGCTAAGGTGTGGTCAAACTGAATCACAATAGTTCTTACTCCTATTGATGTAGACTTTATAGAGAAGAGTATAGAGAGAACAGTCACAGGGAACAGCCAGAAGTTGGAAGTCAGAGGATCCCAGCAGAGAGAGATGATGCTGATGTTGCCATGTGCGTTGGCATATGATGGAAAAGCCAAGGAACACCAAGGATCGCCAGCAGCCCACTCCAGATTGCCATAGTCTTCTGGGAGAAACCATTGCCTGACACCTTGATTTTGGGCTTTTCTTACCCTCAAAACCGTGAGCCAATATGTTTTTGTTGTTTAAGTCAACCCATTGTATGGTATTTGTTTTAGCAGCCAGGAAACTAAAACAGTCCCTTATTCAATAATTTCATTTTCTTTCCCTGCTTTATTTTCTTTTATTAGTGCTAAGTGCAAGGCTAGTATTCAGCTGGGAGGATGAACAGCCATTCTAGGTGACTGGGTACCTATTCTGAGGAGTTGGAACCCAACCATATTAGTTATTTATTAATTTTTTAGTCTATTCTTTTAGTTATATTACTTTTTTTTTCTTTAGTAGACAAACCCTTGTGTTGAGGGCTGCCTTTCAAGAGATGGCAGCGAGGGAGCTGCTCTGCTATGTACCAAACCCCCACCCTGAAGCAGGTGGTCCAGGAGTGGTTTAGCACCAGGTTCCCCATGAAATTGTAGTGCATGATGGGTGAGGGGGCGACCCACTTTCCAGCCACGCCCCATTTCCAGATGAGGGGCTCTCCACACCTACCCTGTCCGGATCTGTGGCGGAGGGTGCCACATGCGTGGGCCACAAGACGGCCCACGGGAAGGGACTGATGGGAACTGGCTATCTGAGGCCAACTGAGGCACCGTGGTGCTGCCGTAGCATTTTGCCTGGGTGGGATTCTGACTTAGAGGTGTTCAGTCATAATCCGAGATGGTAGCTTCACCCCATTGGCTCCTCAGTCAAGCACACACACCAACATATTAGTTATTAAATATTTTAAACCTCATCCCTGCTCATCACTGTCTAATATACTCTATGCTTTACCTATTTATCTTTACTTTCTGTCTCCCACACTCTAACGTAAGTGTTTTTGTCCAACACTTAGTCACCAGTACCTGCAGTGTCTGGACATTGTATGCATTCTACCTGTATGCCACCTTTTTAGCCTATATATGCTTCTACCTAAAGATGTGCCATGAAAGTATTGTTATTTGCTCTTGTGCTGTCTCCTTAAACTCCTTAAACCCAGGTATAATTATTTTCATCTTGGTATCTCCATTATCTTCAATAGTGACTTGTTAATAATTATTCAATGAAGGATGAATTAAGAAAAGGATGTGTGCATACCCACAGTTCCTCCTTTAAGATGTGTAAATTATTATGAGTATACCTTCCTTTATTTACTTTGCATACTTACTTTTTTTTTTTAGATTTATTTTGTTTATGTCTTTCCCCTTCCCTCCCCCTCGCCCCCACCCCAGTTGTCTGCTCTCTGTGTCCATTTTGCTGTGCATTCTTCTTTTTGTCCACTTCTGTTGTCAGCGGCATGGGAATCTGTGTATCTTTTTGTTGCGTCATCTTGCTGCATCAACTCTCTGTGTGTGCAGCGCCATTCCTGGGCAGGCTGCACTTTCTTTCGCGTTGGGCGGCTCTCCTTATGGGGCGCACTCTTTGCACGTGGGGCTCCCCTACGTGGGGGACACCCCTGCATGGCAGGGCACACCTTGCGCGCATCAGCACTGCTCATGGGCCAGCTCCACATGGGTCAAGGAGGCCCGGGGTTTGAACTGTGGACCTCCCATATGGTAGATGGACGCCCTATCCACTGGGCCAAGTCCACTTTCCCATACTTGCTTTTAATTAAGACAAAAGTGTTTTTCATTAGCTGAATTACAACCTAATAAGCTATATATTCCTAATGTGTCAATTTACCTGTTTCAAGGATTATTGGGAACACAATCTCATCCTGGTATTACTAGTTTAAAAACGACAGTACTATAAAGCTCTCTTAATTATAGATGGCTATTTCCAACACAAGATATTATATAGAAGGTTCTATAATCTCATTCAATAACTAGAGATGATTTATGTGCTTTTAAACTGTGATTTTAAAAATATGATACTGCATTGAAAAATCTGGAAACAGATTCAGATTTTTTTTTTTAAGTTTGGAAATATTTAATGTGCTTAGGGTTTTTAAAAAACAGAGTTTGTAAAATTTTATCTTCAGGTATACACCGTCCACCACAGGAACAATTAACTCCCAAATTCTGTGTAAATAAATTATACGAACTCATATAAGGCATATTTATCAACTGTTTGAAAGAGAGTTTTAACACTTCTTACAACTTTTAGGGTTCAAAAAGATTTTTTTAAACAAATTACTTTTATTGGTGCATATTAATAAAGCATAAATCCATCCAAAGTGTACAATTGATAGTATTTGGTATAATGACATACTTGTGTATTCATCACTTCAATCATTCTTAGAGCACTTTCATCATTCCAATAATAATAAACAACCAAACAAACAAAACTCATCACCTCTCAATATCTCTATGCTTCCCCTGCCATTCACAGCTGTTTGACTGCCTGTTTTGAGAAAGACTTCCTTGTATGGCCCTCCTTAGATACTGCCCCTTACCAGGCAACTCTGTGTTTACCTTCTCTGGATCAAAACTTGTCTTGTACAAATGAAAAGGTTGGGTCAGGAGTCTCTGAGGTCTATTTTAGCACAAGTATTCTCTGACTATATAAATGGAGACATACTGAATCAAAGTTTAAATCCACTCATGGGAAGAATCATTAAAATGATAGAGCTGGAAAGCATTTAGTCAACCCCCTACAAGTCTTCAGAAGATTACACATATTGCTGTCCCTTCAGTGATGTGCTACTAAATAATTTTAATGTCTTTTAAAAATTTTATTTGTGTAATGTGAAGTTTCGGTTACTATGCCTGAAAGAATAAATGTAACTCTCTCAATCAGAAATGTTCAAAGAACATCCTGCTGAGCTTTCTTCTTGGGGCCAAATAGTCTGCATACACAATTAACCTTCTCTTAATTAGATTAATTTATCCTTTACCTGAGTTTATCAAATTAATACTGTAATCAAAGATTAACAGAGACCTGAATGAGTCCCTCCTATGTGTAATGTTAATTACTTCTTTACTAAAAATAACTAATATTGGTTCATTTAATAAGATGCCTTAGTTAGCAGATCTGGTTTATTTTCCCCAAATACTGCTAGTAAGAACTTTATAAACAATTAAAAAGCTTGGTTTTTCTGACTTTCATAATTGATGAAACTTCAAGAATAAACTACAATTTCAGAAGATTACTCATAGTTATGTAAAAACAGTTATAGATATTGGCATTGGTCCTTCTAGTAAAACATCATACTGCATAGCATATAATCAAATGTTATCATGTATAACAAATTAAATTGCACTTGCCAAAATAAGAAAAGCACTTGGATAGAGAACTCGTAATATTACCATGTTCACCCCACATATTTGTGAATTGCTAAATTCAGACATTTTAACAGTTTCTAGTTAGCTAAAGCTTAATTCAACTTTGAACAGTGACACTGACAGTTACATATCTTTATGATATAAAGAAGAAAGCTCATTTAACCAAACTGAGTAAACTTGGCCAATGCTCCTAGGATAAAATGTTTTGAACGTTTACCTATGTAATTGTTTACACAGCATTGAGTATGTTATATAGCCAATAGTGTCCTCAATCAGTATTTTATTTAGTGCCCATGATGTCAAGGCACTCTGTTAGCTATTGTGAGGAATACAAAGATGAGTAAAAACTTATAGACCTCCCATTAAAAAACTTACAAACTAGATACTTATGTATGCACTAGCAGGAGATTGGAAGGATCACATTTTTGCCATCTGATTAGATCATTTTGGTCCTCTTAACTCAAAGCAATTAGGGTAAAGAATATATCAAAGCAACCATTGTGGCGGACAGCTTGGTGATTCCTCAAAAAATGAGCTATAGATTCGCCATATAACCCAGCAATTCCACTGTTAGGTATCTACCCAGAAGAACTGAAAACAAGGACACAAACCAACACATGCACACCAATATTCATAGCGACATTATTCACTATTTCCAAAAGTTGGAATCAACCCAAATGCCCATCAACAGATGAATGGAAAAACAAAATTTCGTTTATACTGATAATGTAATACTACTCAGCAGTAAGAAGGAATACAGTACTAACACACGGGATAACATGGATGAATCATGAGGACCTTATGTTGAGTGAAGCAAGCCAGACATTGAAGGACAAATGCTACATCGCCTCTCTAATATGAATTAAGCAAATCAAGCTGTCTCAGAGAGCTAGAGACTAGAAGATGGCCTCACAGAAAATACGGGGGGAGAGGAAGGTTGTGAGCCAACACCCACACAGGTGAAATCTATGATACAGTGGAGGTAAGTAGTTGTGTAGTGAAGGTATAAGATGGGGGCATAGGGATACTACTGGGTTTTCCAGGGTTGAGGGGGGCTAGGATTGGGAGGATGGGTCAGATGGTCCAAGGAATTGGGGGAGGGTTGGGGGGAACAGGTGAGCATGAGAGATTGTCAGATATGTGGTTGAAACTATAATGTTGAGAAAACTCTTTAGAAAATACAGTAAGGAAGGACTACTGTTTTAAGGTGCTTGATGGGGGGCATCTGGCACAGGGTTCATCTGGGGCAGGCTTCTAGAGAGTTTGTGTGTGTGTGTGACAAGTGATAGTGTGGTATATCAGTGGGTGGACACCCATACAATGAGTGGGAAGGTGTTGTATCCCCATCCTGGGGAGGCCTGATATTTTCAAACAGAGGGGAGGGTGTCTCTCTAGAGCATGGGTGGCTCCCAATGGGGGAGGACAGACTAGTGTGTCAAGCCCTCAGCATTGTTGCAAGTACCTATGAATCTTGTCCTTCAAACAGTGAAGCTCATTTGTCACTGTGGGTCATGAGTGGAGGTGGAGAGAGGAATAGAATACTTGAAAGAGAGGGTAACTGGGAGGCAATGGAAGCATTCTGCATGATCCTGCAATGATGGATACAGGCTATGTTAAAATTCACCAAAAATGGATAAAAGTGTATAGTCTAAAATGTAAACCATAATGTAACCAAAAATTTATGAGTATACAGTCTAAAATGAGTATACAGTTCCATAATGGAACCATGGTTGGTAGCTATGTTTCAATATCTGTACATCAGTTGCAGCAAATGTAATATCTACATGTAAAAAGATCATTGCTGGGGAAAGGGGAAAAGGGGAGGATGTTGGGTATAAGGGAGTCCTCTATATTCTACATGTGACTTTACTGTGACCTAAAACTTTTTTGAAGACCATAATAAAAAAAAATGGATGTAGACACTGAGGAAAAAATGGAAAAGTTTGCCTTGCCACTGTACATACAGGGAAACACTTATTACAGTGATGAAAGGCAAAAAATCAAAAAAATTTTTATGCTATTTTACATTTTTTAAATACTCCAATTTAATCTTTACCTTATTTTAGTTTTTTAAAATTATGATGTATTTTATTTCTAATCTTTAAACCTATTATTACTATTTCATTTTCCTATTAATTGAATTTGACACTATATTAGACTTCATTTTTAAGTTTTGGATTACAGAGGGGTTCAGCTAAGGCAGGGGAGGAGCACTGGTGTGGGGTGTCATTGATGGGGGTCGCATAGGTGGGAGGGAGTTCACTAGGGCATGCATATTGGGTATATATATATGTTCGGACATTTGTTGGGAATATGACATAGTGAGTAGTATTTCACACAATTGAGGGAATGCTGTGTTCCCATTCCAGGGAACTCTGTCACACTCCCCAATGGAGCAGCAACAATCCCCCAAGTGCAAGGGCAAAGACCAGTGATGAAGGATGGTCCAATGATGGTCCAATAGTTACTTTGCTTATGAGCCTGCGTGCTTGGCCTAGAGTTGCAGGGTGCCTAAGAGTTACCTCCTGAGAGCCTCCATGTTGTTCAAATGTGGCCACTCTCTATGTCAAAATCAACATGTAAATGAATTACTTTCCCCCCAGGGTGGGACATGACTCTGGGGAACGAATCTCCCTGGTGCCAAGGGATTACTACCAAGCACTGGCTGGTGAAGCAACTAGAATAAGACCTTGAAAAAAAGGCAGAAATGGTAAAGACAAATGAGTTTATGTGACTAAGAGACTTCAAAATGTGTCAGGAGGTCATCAGAGGGTTTGTGCTTATGCATGTCTCAGGAGGATCTCAGAGATGGCCAAAGTAGGTACAACCCCAGGAAGTGGTGCTCTTGAGGGCTACGGAGACACCAGGTCCTATGGCCATGACAGATGGCTCTAGAGATCAGTGTCTTGCCAGTGGACCCTACTTTGTAACTTGTGCTCCTGAGTGTGATTTAGTTGGACTCAGATGTGACTTCTCTACACATGTCTCTTCTGTCACTTTTATTGAATCTGTGGTTGGTGCTGGGGTTGGTTAGCTCAGGAGACTTGAATCTCTGGACTGTCCATGTGCCAGCTTGGCCCTGAGCCTCAGCAGAATTGTAACACCTACTCTCCTGTTCATTGGACTTACCCAGGTCAGGTAAACGGGAGGTGAGGATGGTCAACCAACATACCAGGGAACTGAGAGAGTCTATAACTGCAAGCAGGAGAATCCCATCCATCAGCCATGTGGGATCTAAGCCTCTTAGAGGTAGAGTGGACATCCCCATCCCAGGGTTCAGGATGGAGGAATAAAATATGGAGGATTAGAGTGGATTTACTGGTATTCTGTTATAGATTTATTGCAACTTTAGCAATGGAAGAAACTATATCATTGACGTGGAGATGGTGGCCATGGGAATTGCTGAGGGCAAGGAGAGGGAAGAAGAGCTGTGATATGGGGGCTATCTGGGGACTTGAAATTGTCCTGAATGATACTGCAGGGACAGTACAGGACATTATGTATCCTCCCATAACCCACTGAATGGGCCAGGAGAGAGTGTAAACTATAATCCATGCTGTGTAGCAGTGTTCCAAAATGTATTCATCAAATGCAGTGAATGTGCCACACTGATGAAAGAGGTTGTTTTTGTGGGAGGAGTAGAGGTGGGTGGAGAGTGCTGGTATGTGGGAACCTCTTATATTCTTTAATGTAACATTTTGTATGATCTATGTATCTTTAAAAAACATATAATAAAAAATACATCTGCAAAAAAACAAACAAACATAGTGGTAATAGTTGTCCCTTAGTTTCCACATAAGTTTGAATTCTGACATTATGACAACTATATGCATGTGTTTGGTTGAGAAAGATATTTACGTTTCTCTAGTTCTCTGTTCCCTCATTCTGTAATGGAGGTAGTAAGAGGTCCTACCTTAGAAGTTTGCTGTGAAGAGTAAATGAGACATATGTGGAAAGTTCTTTGCATGTAATATGCATTTTGAGCAAAGAAAAGTTCTTAAATATATATTTAAAGGTAAAGGATGCAATAAATAAGAAAGCTGTCATTTCTTTCCAAATTTGAGGAGTTAAAATTTTATGCTATATTAGAGTTAGCTGCTCCTATTCAGAACCAAAGATATACCGTTCTTGGAGCAGAAAGGAAAAGAATTGCTATTGCAGTTCCCAAAACAACACAGCTGTTAAGGTGGTGATCATAGATAAATGGAGAAGTGAATTGGGTAATGAAAACATGAATTTCTGACAAAGATGACAAAGAAAAAAGACAAATTCACAAACTATTATTCAAATAAGTAATTAAAAGAATAATTTGTGAGCACTTAGAAAACACGAAAAACTGCTGACTAAATACTAAATAGATATTTACTCAGAGAGTGTTAAACTTAATAGGTTAATTCTGAAAGTAACTAGGTTAGTAATTGTAGTAGTATGTTTGTGAGATGTTAGTAAAAAAAGGGGGGAGGGATTTTCATTATCAAACATGTTTAGAAGTTCTATATACAATGTTTTACTCTTAGAGAGTCACAAGGCCCATTTTCTGAGAATTCCTATAGTAAAAAGACCTGGTTGTCTATGTTTCAGCAATAATAGAACCTACCTTTTTTTCTGCAGAGCATTTCTAAATTTCTCCTAGAAGCAAATTTGGGAAATGCTGATCAAGTATAATGCCCCAAATAAATTGTACCTGGGCTTCACATAGATGATTGACAAAGGTTGTATAATGTTATTTTTAAAACAGGAAGAAGACAGTTTTTAGAAGGAGAAAGTTAGATATTTTACGTGATAGAACAACCACAAAAAAATTAGTGAAACCTATCAATATTAACCTGAAAACTTCGTTTAGACATGGTTCTGAGTGCAGTTTTAGTAGAGTAGTAATAATATAGGAATTGAAAGTGAGGAAGGTTTGGGTTAGGATTCGTGCTCTAGCTCTTAGTAACTGTGGGAGATTTTGCTTCCTTGAGCACCAGTTTCTTCTTCAGTAATGGGAGGATAAGAGAATCACATGTAAATCCCTTAAATTTACATTTGGCACATATAAAGGTCTCAGTAAACGGGACGAGTAATAATAAACAATCATCAATATTTTCACTTTCCTTTCACTTTTTTTTGTGATGAGGTAAATGTGTTTGTTATTTTGTTTCTATTTTTACTCAGACAGGATATAACTTGCAAATAAAGGTAGACAAAAAAACTGAACTGTATTTTATAGAAGAGGCAGTGAGTTATGTCTTTTTGACCCTGAGAGCCTATGTTCTGTGATTCAATGTCCCTAGGAGGTAATCTGCTAAAACCAATGCTTACTTCCACTGTCAAACTTGCCTAGATGTGGACAGTTTCCTTATGTTTTGTGTACAGTTTCCTTATGTTCTTTCCTTAAATTCACTTGTATATGATCTACTACATGTCATTTATTGTTTTCAGGCACTTTTCATATATTAATTCATTTAATCTTCACAAGAGCCATAAGAGGTAGGTACCATTATTGTCCTCATTTTGCAGATGAGAAATTGCAGGCATACAAATCGAAACAATTTGCCTAAGGTCAAAGAGATAGTAAGTAGCAGAGAATTCAGGCAAGTCTATCAAGAGTCTATGCCAAATTGTCCCAAAGAAGCCATGTCATAAACAGAGATATATTTGAAGTATTGCTTTTAGAGCTAGATCAGATAGAAATAGAACTAAAATGAAAGCAGGAATATTATATGTATTATTAGTTCTATGGGAATAAGTACTTTGGACGCACAAGTACTAGAATACCAGAACACGATGTACTTAGAATTTGGGGACTGCTTCTTTACAAATTGATGAACCATAAAACAGAATGATTAGTATTAGAACATTGTGAGCAAAGACACAGGAGTTCAGGAAGGTGAAGATATTAATTGTGACTGGAGACATCAAAGAAAGCTTTATGGGGAAGATGAGCTAGATCTTAACATAAGGAACTGAAATAAAGGAGTCAAAATGAAATCAGATAGAGGATCTGACAAATTTACTAAAATCTCCATCTCTTTTATATGTTTATTTGGTTTAATTCTCATCTCATTTGACTTCAATGGCATCTTGATTTCTGAAGAATCTTTGTGCACATTCTCTATATGCAGCTTGTTTTAGTTTCCCAAGGTTGCTGAAGTAAAATATCACAAACTTGGAGGTTTAAAATAATAGAAATTGATTCTTTCACTGTTCCAGGAGGCCAGAAGTCTGAAATCATGCTGTCACCAGGGTCACACTCCCTTGGAAGGTAGTACGATGGATTGATTCCATTCTTGCCTCTTCCAGCTTTTGGTGGCTTCAGGCATTCCTTGACTTGAGGCTGCATCACCCAGTCTCTACCTCCGTGATCACACTGCATCTCTCTCTTCTGTCTATGTGTCAAATGATCCCTGTGTGGCTCTTATAAGGACATTTGTAGACCCCTGGGTAATTCCAGATGATCCCTTATCTCAAGATCCTTAAGTTAATTACATCTGAGAGCCCCCTTTTCAAGTAAGGTAACATTCACAGATGCCACCAATTAAAATGTGGGCATATCTTTTTTGGCGGGCCAGGGAGGGGGTGCAGATAACACTTCAACCCACTACACAGATGTTCCTTTTTTCCTTAGAGGCATAAGAAGTACGAACCCAAAAATGAGGTTAATAAGGAATGTGGGAAGTGGCATTCTTTAATTTGGGAATACAAAATTTTAGCTGATTAGAGTATTCGAATAGCTAAGGATCTTTAAAAATTATTTTAAAAGTTTGTATTTAGAAACATCGAATAAAACAACTCTTTGAGTTTATTTTAGAATTTATCACAGATTTATTACTAGATAATCATAATTAAATGTTAAGGCAATAGATAAATATATTAGAGAAATACCTTGGGAGTTTATTTCAAAGAATTCTCATTTTAGATTAGAGGCATACTACTAAGTTTTTCAATGGGTAAGGAAAAATATACATGATAAAGGATTTTATAAAAAATATGATGATAGATGAAATGTTCATATTAGAGAAAGGATTTATAAAATAAATTTCTGTTAATAGCAATGTTTTGTCACAAAGTAGTAAGATCTGAATGAATTATATATTAACCAGTTATTTGTTAATAAAGATTAGATATTTAAAAATTTGCTAATCTATGTGCTAATTTGTTTTCTCACCTTAGTCCCTCATTAATAATAAGTAGCTTTCTAGCTTCCAGAGGAACCAAAATAAAGTGCATAGGTGAGATACCACTGAGGGTTAATAGTTTCATATCAGCAGCAGCTAACGTCAATGAACATTTATATCTGTAGGCATCTGCTGGTCCAGTTCAAAACTTTAACCCACAGTTAGTTTTAGATTTCAGAAATATTCATGTCTAATATTACCCATGATTCAGAATAAAAAAAAAATTAATGCCTCATTTATAAATCATTTCCTACTCATTCCATTGCTTTGGGCATATTATAATTTTATTTATAAAAGAAAAACTGTTACTTAATTCAGTTGTGGCATATTTTATAAGAAGAGTATTAGGCTAATAAAAGAAAATGTTTGGATATTCCATGTATCCATTTTTTCCATTCATTCATCTTGACCAATATCTGTTGTGTGCTAACAATGTATCAGCCACTATATTATGTTCTGGGGCCTAAAGATCAGGGATGAGCTGTGTACTTACCTTGCGTTAGCCACTGTAGGTGTTTTCAGACACAGTCCCTGGCCTCGAGACGTTTGAAACCTAATTGGAAAGGAACAAAAAATTACTTTAAAAAATATTCCAAATCCTGAAATATCTTGAAGATACCATATTTCTGTTATTTCATTTATTTTGGGAATTGCAATAGAAAGGAGAAAAAGTAAGAGAATTGATGAGAAACTAGTATCAATTGAATGTGATACACTTTGATCTTTAGAGAACTAGATGACTAAGCTATTAAGAGGATCACTAAAAACCTTGTTTGGCAAGTTAAAACAAACTCTTATTCTGTTTTCATTGTGGGAATAACAGCACAGAAGAATCCCAAATTTTATAGACATTACATGTATGTAATGGAATCTTATTATAATTAGTTTTAAATCCAAATTTCTAAAACATATGAAAAGGCACATTGTCTTAATTCCTCAAAAGAATCGTTTTACTAAATTAGGTCTACCCTAATGTGTGTGTGTTTTGTTTGTCTGTTTTAAAATTGCTTCCTTCTGCCTAGAACACGATCTTCTCAACTCTTTTTTATTTATTCAACTCTTATTCCTCTTTCAGCTTCTAGGGAGGTTGTTGTTCCATAAAAGAAAAGTCCTTGAAATTGGACTGCTTCCAAGTTTGAATTAGATGGCTCTCCTAGATGCTCCAACAGCTCTATACACTTCTCTGTCATACCTTAGCACATTAACTTGTGTCTCAGAAATGAGTAATTTGCTCACCAAACTGTTTCCCTTTTCCTTCTGTTACATAGACAGACTGCATTTTGCAGTTAGATGTGACCATATGACTGAATTCCTCTCAATGAGATAGTTAGGAACTCGTCTTGCCACTTTCAGGCCTGGTCTTACCATTTCATATAGGTTCCTTTTTTCTAATTTCCCTATCCACAGGTTGAATCCTTGAGAACCTGGTAAAGGTAAGGGGCATAAAATGCACCTGGGAGAGAGAAGAGCCGGTGCCTGAGCCACAGCCTTCAGGGTCACCCCTGGCCCCCACTAAGACCATCTATCCGTACTAAAGTATGTCGATGGCCATCCCTAGGGACACTATCCAAACTGTAGTTATATGTAAATATGAATTAAATTTTAGTTCCTTAAGTAATTAAAATATTAGGTGTTTGTTACAGCATTTAGCTGACCCAGATTATGACTGTTGGATTTTCTGTTTGATCTCCCCCATTACTTTGTAAACAGGGACTAGTTAATACCATCTCGCTCTATTTTTTTAATATGTTGAAATTTATATGATGAATAATGCACCATGAAAACTATATAGAAAATATTATTCTAAATACAGTTATTCCTTTAGGGGTAAATACAAGGCTTCATTTAACACAGCCATCAAAATATCTTTTGATAAATACCTTACAAATAAAATCTGATGTTCCTTAGAAGCTCAAAGCAAGTGGAAACATCTAAACATTTTTGTAAAATGGTTTTTGTTGGCTTCTATTTGCAGTTTTGGTAAGCGGGTTGAGAGCATCGCAAAATCTTAGTCAGAAGTAATGGACTCAAAAACTCCTTGCTGCAGTTGCAGTGATTTGGAATGTCCTTCGAACCTCCACTGTGGATTTAATGCCAGCGGAGAGAAAATGAAAGGTAATTTTCTTTCCTTTTCAAAACAATAACCAATCACAGAAACCAGGACCTTCTGCTCTTCACATATCACAATAAAATAGCTTTTGAAGTTTAGACAAAAATAGAGATATCTGACAAGCAATATCAAGTCTCAGCCAGCATGCTGTTATGTATTTGTTGCTGACATGTCTCTTTTTCCCACTTGCTCCTACAATCATATGCCTTACAACTAACCACGGACCCCTTTCAGGCAACCACCTGTTCGAAGCCACGCCCAAAAGGTCTTCTTGTAAATCACACCCATCTGTCACTTTACTGTTGTTCGCCTGCTTGTTAAATTTGGTCTTGTTTGGCAGGACTTAGCTCTCAGAAACACACTTCCTTTACTTTCATCCCTAGTTAAGTGAAGAAAATTTTGGTTTGCTGCTCAATGGCACCTTTAGGCTAGATTTCATATTAGCTTTAAGAAATTTGTAGTTCACTCACATCAGTGTTAATATATAATTTACCTTGATAAAACACTTCTTAGTGTCAGACAAATGTTAAACCATTTCTTAAGTTTTCATAGATACTGGGACAACTCTTTTACCTCTCAGACCATTGCAAAACTATCTTTGCCTCTGAGTACAAATATCAATCTAATGACTTGATCTGGTAGAGGAGGAAAGAGATAATATTTGATACCAGCCAGCAATATTAAAAAATGCAATCTTTCTAAGTCGTGCTCAATGTTTTGGTTTACTGACCTTCTCACTGTGTTCAGCATGGAAAATTAATCAAGAAACCCTTTTTTCTTTTTCTTTTCTGATGTTGGGGGGAGAAAGGATCATAAATTCTCAGAAGCAGAAAAAAATGGATTCTTAGCAATTATTAAGCCAAGTAGGCACACTCCAGCTCATAGAATATACCCAATATGGGTGAAAGAATGAAACATTCCAGAAGAGAACTATTTCAATGGCATGGAATCTTTCATTTTCCTCCTCTCCGCCAAAGTTCTGACTAACTATTGTGGCAGAGGAAACTATAAGAGTTAAAGACAATAACTTTCCTTAGCAGAACTGTCCATCGCGAGGTGTTAATTTGGCCTGATTCAGTTTATAGTGTTTGCGGATGTACATGGGAAAAAGTTCTAAGACGTTTTGAAGGTTTCAATTTACTTTTGTCATAAGCCCAGTGTTTCCCCCACAGAAATAACAAACATATCAGAAACAGTCTTTCATTTAGTGTGTTTTCCATCAGAAGAATATCATCATTTATTTTATTTTTTAAAGGAGTTAGCTAGAATCAACTCATTTTTATTTCACATTCTGAGACATGAAATATTTTGGATTTATTCACTATATATTTATTATTGCTACATGGTATTCTTTCTGTTATAATTTGAAAACACCAAGTTTCATTAATTACCTAGGATCTGATATATGTATTGGGCAGTTTTATATATATTTATTTATTTATCTTCTTAGGTACCAGGGCTGGGGATTGAACTGGGACCTTGTATGTGGGAAGCCAGTGCACAACAACTGAGCCACATCGACTCCCCTGAGGTTTTTTTTTTAAAATAATTTGTTTGCTTATTTTTTGTTTTGTTTTTAGGAGGCATCAGGAACTGAACCCAGGACCTCCCATGTGGGAAGCAGTCACTCAACCACTTTAGCCACAGTGTCTCCCAAAGAAACAACTAAAAAAAAATTTTTTTTTTGAGGTCCTGGGGCCAGGGATAGAACCTGGGGCCTTGTACATGGGAGCTGGCACCAAACCACTGGGTCACATCAGCTCCCCAGATTTTTATTAAAACTCTTCCATCAGAACAAAGGTATTTCAGCAGAAAAGCTGGAATTTAATTTGTATTCTATAATGTGATGTTTTCACTCTTCTGTTAAATTAGAAAAAAGTTAACTTCCTTGAAAGTTTCTCTCTGCTGCTAACTGTATTTTAACCACAAACAAAAGAATAAAATCGTCATTATCAAAGTAACGTGTCATTTTAAGACGGATTCTATATTAACACAAGCAACTGTTACATTTTAAAGTATCTTAAAATTACATATTAAAGAGATTTTATTAGGAGACTTTCAGTCTCTTATTCACAGTTGTTGCCTCATGTTTTCCTTTAGGTATTATCTCATATTTTTAAAGATTCAAAAAATAATATCTCCTGGCTGTATATGAAACACTAGGTAAACAAACATCCTTAAAAAACATTTTTTAAAATGTGTAATGATACATGTTTTCCAAAATTTACAAGTCCCTGTTTGATATGCAGATTGTACAGTAGAAAGTCTGGATATGTGAGTAATATAGTATGTTTTTAAGTTTACTTTATCAAATATGTTAGACCCCTTAAGTGACTTATATCTTTGTTTCTTTCTTTTTTTAAAATTTTTATATGTCATCCCTTATATATTTCCTTTGAAGCAGATTGAATGGTTTGGGAAGTTGTTGTTAATTTAGCAACAACAACAACAATTGATCCCACCTTATCCCACATAGCAACTAACATATATAGTACTAATACTTCGTAATCATGAGAGTTCAAATTTAGGAAAAAAAATTATAATGATGAAGATTTTTGCAGTATAAGGTTTTCATAACACATGTGACATGATATTTAAACTGAACTTTCTTCAGTAAAGAGAGTTTGTGTGTGTGTGTTTTCACATGGTCACTTTAAGAGATCAAGCAGGACATCTTGGAAGCCTGACTCCTTTAATACCAGCAAAGTGAAGAGGTAATTTTTAATTAAAAAAAAAATCAAAATATAATACACCTATAGAAAACTGCACGAACAATGAATCATACAAAAGCAAACACCAGAATAACCATCACCCAAGTCAAGATATGGAACATTCCTCATCCTGCAGAAACCCCATACTCCCTCCCTGTCACCTCACCTCCCTCTTCACCAAGGGCAAACAAACACTATCTTGATTTCTAACCCTGTAGTCTAGAGCTATCTGTTCTTGCTCAGTATATAAATGTAACCATATATTACATGCTATTTTCTTACTGGCTCCTTTCCTTAACATTATGCTTCTCAGTTTCATTCATGTTGTAGTTCATCAGTTATGATCTGAGTATTCCCCACTTTATGTATCCATGCTATTGGTGATGAACATTGGGTTGTTTCCAGTTTAAAGCAATTGCAATTAATGCTGTAATACTTGCAGACACTTGGCAAACACGTCAATTAAAATGAGAGGTGGAATTGCTGGATCATATGGTTTATATTCAACTTATGTGTTGAAAAAAACAGTCAAATTGTTTTCTAAATTATATCCTCCCGTAATATATAAATGTTGCTGTTGCATCACATCCTTGCTACTTGGTAGAGGTATTTACTTTGAAAGTCTAGGTTAGGGCAGGAAAAGGGGAGAGAGAGAATGAAGGCTTGGATTGGAAAGGGAAGATTCCTGACCCCAGTGTCAAGTTGACTGAGAAGAGGACAGTGATGATGAGAGGTGAAGACTTGAACATCATTGCCAAGAATTTTCCCTGGAAATAGGAGGATCCATGAAGGGTTGGTTAATTGAGTAAAGAGCTTTGTATATCATGAGAGTGCATATCAACCTGGCAACAGAATTTAGTGCAAAATAAACTCTTGTATGTATATTTGTGTATATATGTATGTATGTTTGGTTGGAGATTTTTATGAACAAGCAAGTAAAATCAAGGCATAGAATAGGGAGAATCTTTCTACATATGAGAATATTAGAAATGTTTAGGATGTTAGTTTAAAGATAAGAAAGGACACAAGAGAAGAAGTTTACCATGAGGATCTACTTCACATCAGTCTAAACTAAACTACATTTATTTTTCTTTTTGTGATTTATTTTGAACATGTTCTCAAAAGGGATGGGAATAAAATTCCAGTATTTTTAGATATGTTTATTTCCCATAGTTGTTTACTGATCTCTTTTAGTAAGTGATGGCTTTATAAGGAAATTATTTTATAATTAGCATACAGAAAGTGATTTTGAAAATACATGTTCTCTAGAGTTAAGAATACTCAGGATTTTATAGTTGGAAGAGATCTTGAAGAATATCTGATTAAACCTCATTTCACAGATGAGGAAGTTGAGGTGCAGTTGCTCTGTCAGATGATCAGGCTAAGCCATTGGTTAACTACAGATACAAAAATCCAGAACTTTTGGTTTAGGAGATGATCATCACAAGTTTATTTTATTAAGAAACATTAAAAATTTCTGCCTTCTCTTTCTCTCCTGGCCTATTCCTACTCATCTATCAGAATCCATCAGAGTTCTTCTACTCCAAGAAGTTCTCCTTGATCCCTTCTCTCCCCAAGTCTACATTAGGTGCCACTATGTCTTAAGCAGGTTATAATGATTTCTATTTCGTAATATTCTGTATGCTTATCTCTCTCCCCCACTAGATACAGAAACCAGAAAGTAGGGACTGCATTTTTCTCTGCTTTGAATTCTAAGCATGTTGCATAAGCTTAGCATATAAAAGTACTTGGTAAATATTTGTGAAATGAATAAATGAATCAACATCTGGGCCATAATCATTTCAGCATCCATGTAATTAGATGAAAGTGAAATATATGACTTTATCCATTATGTTAGTCCTTTGGGCTGTTCACTGAAATTTCTGTTTCTCTTCCTTCCAGGCATACGATAGGAGTGCACTGCTTTGTCCTTTCAAAATCAGTGTGGCCATATGACTTGAGCAGAAGTAACAAGTATTACTTCCATATAGAAGCTTACATCAGCCAGAGAACAAGTTGCCTTCTTCTTTTCCCTGCCTCAGTGTCGTATGAGACTCTGTGAGGACAATATGAGAAGTATTTTCAGTCAATCCATGATGGACATGCAGTATGAAAGGGGGAAAAAAAGCTAAATTGTATTAATCAGTGTATAAGTCAGCTAAAGGGATACTGAGGCAAAATACCAGAAAGTGGTTGGTTTTTATAATGGATATTTATTTGGGGTAGAAGCTTACAGATACCAGGCCATAAAGCATAAGTTATTTCCCTCACCAAAGTCTATTTTTATGTGTTGGAGCAAAATGGCTGCCTACGTCTGTGAGCGTTCAGGCTTCCTGGGTTCCTCTGAGCTCAACTCCTTTTTTCTCTACAAGGTCAGCTGTAGACTATGAGTCTCTCTAGGCTTTGCCTCTCTTCACAAGGTCAGCTGTAGACTATCAATCAATCCGTCTGTCGCTTTCCCTGGGACTCTAGCTTATGACTTCAGCATCAAACTCCAACATCAAAACTCCCAACATTAAGAACCCTCAACTCTGTTCTTTGCCATGCCTTTTATCTGTGAGTCCCCACCCAACCTAAGCATAACTCAGTCATGCCCAGGTACAGATCAGATTACAAACATAATCCAATATCTATCTTTGGAATCATAACCATATCAAACTACTACAATCACTAAGATTTTACAGTTGCTACTACAGTTTAACCTAGTATGTCCTGACTGATTGCAGTGATATGAGCCTTTGAGAACTTTGGAAAGAGGGTGAGGTTATCTTTCATGTAGGAGGGACATGAGTCATTGGGGACCAGAGGATGGGCTATGGTAGATAGCCTCAAAAATGGATCCCAGGGATCTCTGCTTCTTGGCATTCATGCATGTTGTAATCCCCTCCTCTTGAGTGTGGCTAGATTTCATGGCTTGCTTCTAACAAAAACCATGGTAAAAGTGATGGGTTGTCATTTATGAGGTTAGATTATAAAAAGGCTGTGACTTCCATCTTGCTCACCCACTCACACTCTCTCTTGGAACCCTTGCTCCTGAAGAAGCAAACTACCACATTATGAATAGCCCCATGGAGAGGGACATGTGGTAAAGGACTGATGCCTTTGATTTATAGTGATGTGGGCTATGGGTGGAAGGCTCTTTGTCTCTTCAGAGATAACTAAGTTGTTTGACTTGTGGGTGTGAAACGGTAAGAGGCTGCAGTCCTGCTCTTAGGGACCAGCAGGCTCCAGTCCCAGGAAATGTTTAACAAAGCAAGGGCTATAAACTTTAAGTATTTAGGGGAAATGCAAAAACCAAGGCTTATCTAAAATGTCTGGAGTCCTTGCTAAAAGCTTACCTAAGATGTGAAAGAGATATATGCTAATTGAAGCCTATTGAGAACTGAAACAAAGGGACCATTTGGCCTTTCCTCTCTGTATAAAAGACGTTTGAAAATCTTGTTCGGGGCTCGGGATTCAAACTGAAAGCTCCCGAGTCCGGCCGGCCGTCAATAAACCATTTTTCCTTCTCAAAATCATTCCTGAGTCCTGGCCTCTCTATACTCGAATAATTGAACTTCTCTTAAATTCCACAACATTAATGGCAACCACGAAGGGATAATAAATGAAGGCCAGAGACGGTAGCATTTTGCTGCCCCTTCCAAATCCCCGAGGAAGCCGGGAGGACTCGGGTGAACCCCAAATCTGGGCGCCCCTGGATTAAATTTAATCCAGAAAAGATGTGGGCTCCACCAGAATCTTCCCGACAAAAATCGAGGGCAATGGAAGGTCTGAAGAGAAAGATTCTGGGAACGAAAAAGAACTCCGAACATGGAAGAAGGTAAGACTCCCCGGGTGAGCACAGTCTGGAAGGCCCTAGCTTTAATTGCTAGGAAGGGGAGGCTGATCACCTCCCGAGAGAACCCTAGTAGCCCCAGAAGGCTGGGGGGAAGCCGTTCTCTCTAGGCTTGGGAAAAGGAGGAAAACCGGGGAAAAGCCCTGGTGTTTTGGGTTTGTCTAACTGCATGTTAGAATCTGGTACTGGTCTTATATCCACTAAAGGAGTGGAGTCTCAATTTTAATAGGAAGGGTATTTATAGGTTCGAGTCCTAATATCCTGGAAATTGGTCTAGATTAAGGAAAACAAAACTTGGTTACAGGAAAATGGATCGGCTTTTCTGGTGGAGCTTGGTCTGGGTGTAAAGTTTAAACAGTGGAAAAGTCTAGCTGAAATCTTTTGTTATGGTGCTAATTTGTGAATGAATTTGCTTTATACCAAATGTTAAGTGTTCTGAGGTTTGTGATGGCTGTGGGGGCAGCCGTGGTGAAAATAAATATATAAACTTGTGAGTCAGATTAGTGACCTTTGTGCTTCTGTCTGTGTCAGCTCAATGTTAGTGTTGGAGTTGTGTCCTTACATGAAGTAGAATTACAGCTGAGCTGGAGCCCTCCCTTGCCATTGGCAAGGGGGTGAAATGATTCTGGGGCAAAAGCTGAGGAGTCTAGATGTTTGTGCATGTTCTGGTGTCTTGTCTCTGGTCTGGCCCTTTGCCGGGACTTGGAGGCCATCTGTGTCCGCGCCAAGCACCCAAGTCTGTTGGGAATGTCCCAGTCAGGGCGGCTGGGTTCCTGGGAGAGTTGCCAAATTTGAGTAGGTTCTGTCTGCCCATTTTGGCTGAAAGCTGGAAAGGGGGGAGCGGCTTGCCCCTTTCCAGTGAGTCCACCCTTCTATTCATAAGCCGCATTCCTGTTTGTTGTGCACCCGACTGCCTGGAAGGGGGGGAAGTGAAGGAGGTGAAAAGCAGAATCAGAATAAATGCAGTAAAGTTCCCTCCTTAGGGTGTCAAAGCCAAAATACGTTTGCATTCTGCTCAGGTTCTTAGAAGGTATTGTAGTAACCTTAAGTAAGAGAATGTGTTCTGTGAAGGTAAACTTTGTATTAAGGGTATAAATAATTATAAAAGTTTTACAAAGCATTGTTTAAGGTATTTAAGTGGCTAATTGCAGAAAGTCATTATTTAACAAAACTGAATTGATAATAATAATAATAAAAGGCAATTTTATAACAAACTTATTCGGCAGCCAATCTCCCCTGCCAACTTGCTTCCAAAAAAACTGTTTCTGGTATTACATACTACTAAGTATTTAAAGTGAAGAAAAGTTCATTATTTTAACAAACTTGTTTAGTATTAATGGCAATTATATGTTGTAAGAAGTTTGCCTGGTAACTTAGTATGTGGGATATATGGAGTGGGTTTTTATTGTTAAGGAAACAGAAGATGATTTTGTCCTAAGATAAAATGATTGATTATTGGAAAGAGTAGAGTGTGGGACGGAACCTGAATGAATACTGAAAGTGTAGAAGGTTTGTGGAAGGGAAATTTTTATGATTAAAATTGAATAAGATCAATATACAAAGAAAATCTTTTATCAATAGCTTCTTGTGCTTTAACCTCATCATATCCTCAATGTTTGAAGAAGAGTTCTTTTAAAAGAACATTTTATGTTCTAGAAATCAAATCCTGAAAAGTAGCCTTTTATTTCAAACTAACTGCAAGAGATTTATTCTTTCACTTTAAAGGAAAAATTAAAGTAATGGTTAAGTTCATTTAATATGTTATAAGTTGAATGAAAGGTATTTAAAGGTGTTATAAAATTAATAGGTTTTAAAAAAATTAATAAAAACTGTAACTAAGAGTTAAAATCATTTATAAATGCATTTATATTGTAAAACAGTGGAAAGACAATAACTGAGATTATAGCTGGGTGAATTTAGCCTGAAACTATTATTTAAGTGTAAATTCTACACTAACCTTTCCTTTGTTTATGGTTGCTTCAGGCCTAACCTCGCCCTTTGCCTTTGCCTGTGGTTATTTCATAATTGAGAAGAGCTGGGACATCACTGTCTCCTCTTCTGGTATTAGTAACCCTTTCTCTCATGAATTCAAGTGTAAACTAAATAAATTGCTGCCTGATAGAATAAGGTTAAATGACCACTGGAGTTTTATTATCTCCAAAACCAAAAGGGGGGTGGAGGGGGAGAAGTCTCCTGCCTTGACAGTCAGTGTTCCTAAGAGTGGCAATTCATGAGAGAAAGCAGTCTGTCTCCCTGAGGCTTCAAATAGCCTCAGTAAATATATATAAAATTAATCTTGTTACTTATCCAAAATTCTGCTAATTTCAAAGTAAAATATAAAGTTCTAAAACAAAATGGTGCTAAGGCATTGAGAACATTTTGGTTATTACAATCCATTAAGTAAGAAAGAAAATTCTTGTGGTAAACTGCATGGTCATAGTGCAAATTAAGAAGAGTTTCAAAAGTCTTTGAAAAGTTTAAAGTAACTAAAGTCATGTTGTTGTGTCAAACTATTCATGTCTGCCTATTTGCTCAAATTGTTAAAAAATATGCAGTTATATTTATAAATATTCTTAAAGCCCAAATTGAACTAAGCAGGATGAAAAAGTCATAGAAATCTGATTATGGAAACAATTGGGAAAGGGCCTCCTCTTTGCAAGAGCTTTTAAGGCAAGACTAGGTGTGGCAGATTAAACCTATCTACTAGGCTAGGGAATTAAGAATCAGTTTGCCTGGTAATTTCCCAGTTTAAACCTTTGTCAGCCATAAATTGGAAAAAAAAAAACAAAACAAAGATTAGGTTAATTTTCACAGAAGAAAAATGTTGATGTAACCCGGCGGCCTGCTGCCTCAGTCTCCCACTCCCGGGTTGGACAGCAGTGGAGGAGACCAGTTTAGGCCAGTCCTATGGGCAGTGGAAGGATGCCCAAGAAGGAGCTAACTAAGTCGGTGCCATTTCAGCACTAAATTCTATTCCTTATTTGAAAAAGGGGGGAGCAGGTAAAAACTAAAATGGTTGGAATGTGATAGAAGAAGCAGTTAAATCAAACTTTTGCGTGGGAAAGTTAAATCTCAGATAAGCTGTAACTTCTGAAGTATCCAATCTATGGAAAAACAGGAAGAGCTTGCATGCTAGGCTTAGGGGTATAAATTGTGTCATTTTTCTTTGTTCGGGGCACCAGCCATATCTGGCTCTGCGCCCCTTCTTGCAAGATTGAGAATAAAGTATTTTCTTCTCCACAATCTGGTGAGCCTTATTTTCTTCCAGAAGATTTCTTTCCAACAAAATAAGGTAATTAGTGGCTCTATTAACAAATTTCAGTAAGTAAAGGAAAGTCCATAAAAACTATGGAGAGATCTTTCCTGGGTTATGATTTTAAAAAATTAAGTAATTGTGTAATGTGTTTTGAAACCTGGTAGTCAGTATGCATGTGTTTTAAAACCTGGTAGTCAGTTATGCTTTTAAATTAATAATTTTCATAACTTAAAGAAAAGAAGTTTTTAGCTTCCTGTAAGGGAAAAAGAGAACATTCCTTGCATAAACTATAATGGTTTCAATTTTATTTAACTTGAGTGTAATCTCCCATAGTTAATTTATAAACTAAATTAACATTATGTACGAAATCTTTAGTGAGTGAAATTAGGCTGAAGGAAAAAGATTGTAGATATGCTCTCTTAAATAAAGAGTAAATTTCTTTCATTGGTAATTGTAATTTAGTAAGTTTATTTAAACATGAGGTGGCTAGTCAATGTGGTTATAGTCAATTATAAAGAGTTTGTAAAACATCTTCCAAACTGAAAATGTTTAAATAGTTCTAGTTGTAGAAGTTATTGTTAACTAAAGAAACTTAGATTGGTATTGGTAGCAGAAATAACTTCATAATAATAAACCTGTCTGAAGGCCACTGCAAAATACACATTTAAGTAAATGGTAATAAAAAGTTGTCTTGATTCTATTGAAAAAATTGTTTTCATTCTAACAATGAAAAATAATATTTTTCCTCTATTACTAAAGTAAAGCACCTACTGTTATCTTCATAGTAAAATTGTGTAAGTAAATAGTCATTTGATATATGTATTGCGTTAAGTTGTTTAAAATATATATAAAACAAGGAATAAACTTTAACATTGTCAAACTCTTGTGCATTCGAACCAGGCCTTGTATACATTACAGGTGGCCTCTCCATGTGAGTTATTGGCTAGGCTGGTCACTGACCCCTCAATTAAAAATATGTGCTATATCAGTCTCTGGTTCTGCTCCTGAAGTCGATGGAAACTATATTGCAGTTTCAAGCTCCTGCAGCCAATAATGACTCGGTACAAGTGTACAATGGATATCGCCTCCAGACTGGCACTGTTCCATGGTGCCAGAGAGCACTATGCACCAGGCTAGTAGAATACTGGAAAATCTCTGGAATACTGGAAGGATGCTGCAACTTGCTCACTGCGTTGAAGAACATGCTAAGTGGAGCCATGATACCAGGAGACTGTAAGTAAAACTTAAACAATTGGCATTATGGCCTGCTCTCATGGAGAGATAACATGTAAAGTATTACAAACCTGAAACTCAAAACTAATAATGGCAACTCTGAATCCTTATGCATTAAGTAATACATTAGTTAATATTAAGTGCTGTACTTTTATCCTGTACTAAATATATGCCTAATAATTGTAATGTTATCTTTTCTATTTTGGATCAAGTGCAGAAGTATATTAGACATGTTAAATTCCTGGTAAAATCATTTTCTAAACAGTTAATAACATGTCTATAGAATAAGGTGGCAGTCTCAGCCAGTCTCAAGTTAGCAAAAGTGGGGCTTGCTTGCTGATGGTGAGTCACCTATTGAACAAGTCAAAATTGCTAGAAATTGTACAATGAAAACCAAGGTGTAAAAATCTTTATTCTGTAGTTCTGATCACTCCCACAGGTGAAAACTAAGAGTACTTCCAAATTAGTGTTCTAATCCTGCGTGAAGCCAGTTGCCCAAGGAGTGCCAGTTCACCAGGAGCATCTGACAGAGCGAATGAGTGTCAATCATTGAACAGCTTGGAATGTGTCTTCAGACAAAGCTAAGTGTCTGTTGCAATTTCTCTCTAAAGATGGATAACTTAAAAAAGAATATATGCTGTTCCCACCAGCTTTTAAGGAGTGCCATCTTTATAGGCACCTAACCTTGTCTACCTCTGTAATCCGATGTGTCCTCTTTTAAAAACAGGTATTCCAAAATTTTAATTAAGTTTGTTTCTTTCAGAGTGAACATCTTATTAACCATATGAAAACTTCATCCAACTTCGTACAGAATGCCAGATCCATCTTCCTCCAGTTAGAATAAATTAAAGAGTTTTACACCTTATTAGGCAATGACTACAGCCCATGGCCAGCAGGAAGCAGTTACAGAAAAGAGATCGTCTCCCTTCAGCACCCCTTTTAAATTAAAGGTGTAAACTCTTTAAGAGTAAAATAAAAGTAATAGATGGATCTGGAACCTGACTGGAAATCCACGTGAGTGCCAGTGGCAGCAGAATAACTGCGGGAGGCCCCTGCCCAAGATTCTGCTGTCCAGAATGAAAAGTTCTAAACTTCTAAAAACGGTCCTTGATGCTGTACTAAAGACTGATAAATAATCAGTCAAGACAACAAACAGTCATCCACCTCATAGCTACAACAATAATTATGCCAAAGCTTAGCAAGTAAACTTTGACAAAGGGGGGAATGATGTGGGCTATGGGTGGAAGGCTCTTTGTCTCTTCAGAGATAACTAAGTTGTTTGACTTGTGGGTGTGAAACGGTAAGAGGCTGCAGTCCTGCTCTTAGGGACCAGCAGGCTCCAGTCCCAGGAAATGTTTAACAAAGCAAGGGCTATAAACTTTAAGTATTTAGGGGAAATGCAAAAACCAAGGCTTATCTAAAATGTCTGGAGTCCTTGCTAAAAGCTTACCTAAGATGTGAAAGAGATATATGCTAATTGAAGCCTATTGAGAACTGAAACAAAGGGACCATTTGGCCTTTCCTCTCTGTATAAAAGACGTTTGAAAATCTTGTTCGGGGCTCGGGATTCAAACTGAAAGCTCCCGAGTCCGGCCGGCCGTCAATAAACCATTTTTCCTTCTCAAAATCATTCCTGAGTCCTGGCCTCTCTATACTCGAATAATTGAACTTCTCTTAAATTCCACAACAATAGCAGAGAGGACCTGAGGCTTGGCAACATCTATTTGAGCTGAGAAGTGGATCTTCAGAGACCAGCCAACAGCCATGTTAATGAACTTAGAAGTGGGTTCTCCCCCGCTTGGCTACTGAAATCACCACACCCAGGCTGACATCTTAATCGCTTTCCTGTGAGAGATCGTGAGCCAGAGGTACCAAGTTATACTGCTTGGATTTCAGACACACAGAAACCAAGGGATAATAAAAATTTGTTGTTCCAAACCACTAAATTTTGGGATAATTTGTTATGCAGCATTAGATATTGCACACACTTATTATTTCCTTAGCTAAGTATTCTGTACCAATACAGAAAACACATTTAACGATGTCTGAGAGGTTTGATGAAGACCATACATGAAGTTGAAAGCAATGTTTTAGCTGTTTATTTATTGAGGCAATGTAATACAATTATATCTTCTTAGTCAATATATGGATCCCAAAGCCATTTAAGAATCAAATTCATGCTTTAGTTATTTGGATCAGTTAGTTATATCAAAGATATTTAGATAGGAACAAGGCTTTATAAATGCAAATAGGATATAACTAAACATACAATGGTGTCAGTATTTGCAATACTAGAAGTTAGGTATTGTGGGTCTCTGATTTTTGCAGATAATAGAAAAATTGAGCTGCACATTAAGGAGAAACATGGGTTTTTACTAGACCATTTTCATGTTTCCCCAATATAAACTGACTTCTATTTAAGTAGCTAACCCAATTCCTGTACTGCTTTTGAAAAATTTATCAAGATATGATCAAAGGGACAGTGTAAGACTAGCACTCTCAGGCTATTTTGAATCATCTGAATCTAAAAATGAGGGCATGACACCTACACTTTTCCCATAGCTGTTCAATATCAGGAATCCAGGACAGTGTCTGTACAATAAATCAGAGAGTTAATTTTAAATTCTATATAGCAAAGATTAAAAATAAAAAGCTCTAAGAAAAAAATAAAGTGCTTGAACGAAAGAAGGAATATAATTTTTATATGACAAAATAAATGCAAGTGCTGGAAAATCTTCCAAGAGGAGCCCTAGGACAACACAATACAGGTTAAGCCCCCGAAAAGAGAAACTGCCAATGTACTAAGCTAATAGAGGTGGACAGGTTTCTAAGTTACTAAAAGGTTTTTTCATAGGTGAGCACAATTATTTGCACATATTTGAAGTCTACCCTGTTTCAATCCATCAATTCCTGATGAATGCTGCATTTTCTCTGTATGCAACAAACCATAATTTCCCTTTATTCTTGCTTGTTGCTACAAAAGACTCAGTCTCAGAGGGCTTTGATTAAGATGATCAGACAAAGCATAAAACAAAATAGAGAGACCGTTAAATACCTGCCTGAAACCAAAGCGGCAGCACTTAATATGAAAGACCCTTCAAAACCAATAATGAAATAATCATCCTTTTTCAAAGACTGATAAGAAAATGCAGACTAGATGTAGATTTCGGAAACTAATTTATGCTGGAGGAGGGAAGAAAAGAAAGAAGAGCAACTACAGAAAATCAACTGTTAATAAATATCAGAGTCTGCAGAGAAGTCACAAGATAAGCTGAAGCATATGTTCCTCCAGCGAGAAAATGGCAATCATTTCTTGAGAAGAGAAGCTGATAAGGCCCCCTCCTCTCAAACAGGCAATTGCTTTGCATTTTATATTATTTGAAAAGAGCTTGATTATTTTCCTTTGAATGAAACCAGATTGATTCAAATTTACCTGTCAACTGAATGTTTTATTGCTCTGTTTTGCCTATTTAAAGGCATATGACCTGATTATGAAATTCCATTGACAAACCTTTATTTAGTTGTAAATAAATGAGTGACCACCTCATGTTTTTGTGGGTTTTATTTCTGTGTCAAATTAAAATCCACAACTGATAAATTTGACCTGTATTGGTAGAAATGGTTTGAGATGATGAATATTGCTTTATTTAAGGTCAGATACAGTCTTTAAAAATCCTATCCAGAGCTTCACAGCCAAGAACGCAGGGTAAGATCTTCCACCATACAGAATCTTTGAACAGCAACCAAAAGGTAGTCAGATCCTTCTTCCTCAAGAGTTAAAGAGTTGCAGTAACTGGGCGAGTGACAAATCAAGGAAATGCAGCTGTAAAAACAGTAGTAGAAACTCCTAGCTGGCTCCTCTCCACTCCCCCCTGGCATGGCCTGGAGCCAGCTCACACTCCCATTGTGGTCCCCACCAATATATCCAGTGGCAGTCTGAAAGAATTGCACACCAGGATCTCTGTCTCTCCCTTCAAGAACTTGCCCTGCAGGCAGAAGCAGTTTACAAAAACCTAAAGCAGTAAGAAACATTTGAATTAAAGAAGCCCGGGGCAAAAGATTACCTACTTTAAGACCTACAATAGCTGACCCAGAAGGGAGAGGAGTCTATTTCATGAGAAGTAAAGGAGACATTCAAATTCCTGTTTTTTTCTTTTGTTTTGTTTTTTTTGTTTTTTGTTTTTATTTCAAGATACTTTAATTTTTAAAACAGGTCACAACATTCAAATTCCTGTTTATGGAGGACTTCCTAACACCACAAGCACAGTCCAAGAGAAAACACAGGCTCAGAAAAGATGGAGAGGCCCCTATACTTCACTTTTGCCTTGGGCTAACCTTGATAGGAGGGCTAAACTCTGAAGAAGAGCAGCAGCCAACGTAAAGCCAATTTGCAGACTGTGAAAGGTGTGGTTTTTTGTTTGTTTTTATTAGTTCCTGGCTCTCAAGGGAAGCTCTGTCCCATCAAGATCTGGACATAAACATAAGGAACAGACAGCCCAGTGACTAAATTCCAGACTTAACACTTTAAAATATTAAAATGCACAATCTGCAACAAAATACAAGACAAGCAAAGAAGTAGAAATGATGGTCTATCCAAAGGAAGAAGATAAATACAGAAACCATCAATGAAGAAGACAAGACTTTGTACATAGTAGACAAAGACATTAAAAAAACAGCAAAAAGATAAAGATCTCCACTGTGTTGAAGGAGATAAAGGAAAACATAGAGGAAGAAGCAAAGTATATCAGCAAAGTGATGAATGAACAATATGAAAAATTCATGTAAAGAGATAGAAATTTAAAAAATATACCAAATGGGAAAACTGGAGTCTGAGACCACAATAACTGAAATGAGAAATAACCAAGAAGGTTTTATTAATAGTGTTTTGAAGCTGGCAGTAAATGAGTCAGTGAACTAAAAACAAGATAATTGAAATTATTCAGGTTGAGGAACAGAAAGAAAAAAGTATATAAAAAAAGTGAACAGACCCTAAGAGACCTATGGGAAACAATTAGGTATGCCAACATAAAGTGTATGTTAGTTCCAGAAGGGAAAGAGAGGGAAGGGGCAGAAGAAATATTCAAAGAAACAAATGAAGAATAATTCCCACATTTCATCAATGATATGAATATATGTATTAAAGAAGCCCAATGAATTGCAAACATTATAAAACACAACTATGCCCAAACTCATTATAGTCAAACTGTCTAATGCCAAGGACAAGGAGAGAGTTCTAAAATGTATAAGATAAAACATTTCATGTACAAGGGAGTCCCGAAAAGGATTAAGTGCCAATTTCTCATCAGAAACCATGGAGGCAAGATGGCAGTGAGATGATGCATAGAAAGTACTGAAAGAAAACAATTTTCAACCAAAAATTTTATCTGATGAGACCTTCTTTCAAAAAAAAAAAAAAAAGAGCAAGATAAGACATAAACAATAGATGAAGGAGTTTGTCAACAATAGATCTGCCCCACAAATAATAGTAAAGAGATCTCTTCAGACTAAAAGGAAAGGACACTAGAAAGTGGACCAACCAGTGTAAAAAAATAAAGACCTCTGGCAAATGGAACCATATGGGTAATTATAAATGTCAGTACTATTGCAATGTAATTTTTGGTATGTAACTTCACTTTTTACTTCTTATAGCTCTAAAATGCAAATGCATAAAAATAATGATACATCTATGGTTTTGGACATACAATGGATAAAAATATAATTTGTAAAAAATATATCAGACAGGTGCAGAGATCAAGGGGTATAAGTGATATAGGAACAATGTATGAATATGGTATTGAAATTAAGCTGGTATCAAATCAACCATGATTGTTATAGATTTACAATGTTGAATTTGAGTCCTATGGGAACCACAAAGAACATATCTGAAAATTACATACAGAAGGAAATTTGAAGGGACTCGAAATGATACCCTAAAAAATGAAATAAATGTGAAAATAGACATTAATAAAAGAAATGAGGGTCAAAATAAAAAAGGTGTAAGACTTACAACAACCAAAGAGATAAATGGCAGAAGAGAGCCCTGCATAATTGGTAATTACTTTAAATGTAAATGGAATAAACTCTATAGTAAAAAAGCAGAAACTAGAAGAATTGATACAAAAAGCATGACGAGAAGCAGATGTGGTTAAAGTAAGTGGGCACCTGCCTCCCACATGGGAGGTCCTGGGTTCAGTTCCTGGTGCCTCTTAAAGAAGATGAGCAAATGCTGCAATAAACAGATGCCTCAATGAGTAGATGCCACAATAAGCATATACTGCAATTAGTAGATGCCACAACCAGCAGGGAGTGGAAGTAGCTCAAGCAGTTGGGCACTTGCCACCCACATTGGAGGTTCAGGGTTCAGTCCCTGGTGCCTCTTAAAGAAGATGAGCAGATAAACAAGCAGACAGATGAGGGAACCATCTGAAGAGGGGAATAAAAAATAATTTAAAAAATCAAGATTCCTCTAAAAAAAAAGTATAACACATCTATACGCTGTTTATAAGAAACTGAAATTCAAAGACATAAGGAGGTTAACAGTTTAAGGACAGAAAAATATTCCATACAAATAGTAATCCAAAGAGAGCTAGGGTAGCTAATTTAATATTAGATGCAATTGATTTTTCACCAAAAACTGTTATGTATATTATGTAGGACCAAAAGGTACTTATATAGTGATAAAGAGGTCAATTCAACAAGAAGATAAAACAATTGTAAATATATATGCACCTAACAGTAGAGCCCCAAAATACATAACACAAATCTTTTTAAAAAAGTTGTAATATTAAGATATATTCACATAACATGCAATCCATCCAAAGTGTATAATCAGTAGGTTTCTGTATAATCACATTGTTGTGCACTCATCACCACAAAAATTTTTTAGAACAATTTCATTACTCCAAAAAGAAAAACTACATTGCTTATCAGGAGGTGAACTCTCAATCCCTCTATCCTTTCTCATCCTTACATAGCCACTAATTCCATCTTTATAAATTGATTTATATTTACATTTTATAAAAATGGAATCATACAATATGTGGCACTTTGTGTTTAGTTTTTTATCTTGTAACATTAACATACATTTGCTCAGTTTTAATACTGCAATTAATATTGAATATTACCAAATTTCATATTTCACATGAAGTTTTACTATGCTATACAGTCCATGTAATGTTTTTTAGCTTTCCTTCTAGTAATGTACATGACCTTAGACTTTCCCTGACAACCACTGTCATACTCATATAATAGCACTGCTAGTTACAAACACTATAATGTGCTTTCACCTTTTTATTCCTTTCCAAAGATTAACAAACAATATTTTCACCAATTCCACACAATTTAACCCTCAGCTTTCCATTCTTTAATGTCATTCTATTTTCTGTTGACTGATAGCCTAGTTATTAAGTCCATGAGTTTACACAATATATTAAGTTCATAATAGTGCAATCATACAGTATTTTCCCTTTTGTGTCTGGCTTGCTCCATACAACATAATATAATCCAGGTTCATTTATATTGCTATATGCTTCACAACTTCATTTCTTCTTACAGCTGCATAGTATTCCATTGTGTGTATACACCACAATTTGTATATCTGTTCATTGGTTGATGGACACCTGGGCTGCTATGAACATTGGTGTGCAGATGCCTATTTATGTCAGTGCTCTCAGTTCTTCTGCATATATACCTAGCAGTGGTATTGCTGGGTCATGTGGCAAATCTACATTCAGTTTCTTTAGAAACTATCAAACAGTCCTCCACAATGGCTGCCCCACTTTACATTCCCACCAACAGTGAGTAAACATTCCTATCTCTTCATAGCCTCTCCAATACTTGCAGTTTTCTGTTTTGTTTTGTTTTTTTAAATTAGTGGCCATTCTAATAGGTGTGAAATGATATCTCATTGTAGCTTTGATTTATATCTCCCAAATTGCTAGTGATGTTGAACATTTTTTCACGTGTTTTTTTTTGCCATTTGTATTTCTTCTTTGGACAAATGTTTATTTAAGACTTTGCCAAAGTTTTCATTGGGTCATTTGTCATTTTTTTTGTTGAGTTGCAGCATCTCTTTATATATCATGGATTTTAACACTTTATCAGATATGTGATTTCTAAATTTTTTCTCCCATTGAGTTGGCTGCCTTTTCATCCTTTTGGCAAAGCCTTTTGAGGTGCAAAAGTGTTTAAATTTGAGGAGGTTCCATTTGCCTATTTTTTCTTTTGGTGCTCGTGCTTTGGGTGTAAGATTCAAGAAACCATCTCCTACCACAAGATTTTGAGGACATTTCCCTATATTTTCTTTAAGTAGTTTTATGGTGCTGGCTTTTATATTTAGGTCTTTGATCTATTTTGTGAGATAGGGGTCCTTTTTTATACATTTGGTTATGGATATCCAGTTCTTCCAGCACCATTTGTTGAAGAGACTGTTTTGTACTGTTAACAGGGACTTGGTAGGTTTGTTAAAAACCAGTTGGCTAGTTGGCTATAGAGGTGAGGGTTTATTTCTGGACTCTCAATTCTATTCCACTGATCAATGTGTCTATCTTTATGCCAGTACATGCGGTTTTGAAAACTGTAGCTTTGTAATATGTTTCAAGTTTAGGCAGTTAAATTCCTCCTACATGTCTCTTCTTTTTAGGATATTTTTGGTTATTCATGTGCACTTTCTCTTCCAAATAAATATGGTAATTGCCTTTTCTTTTTGTCTAAAGTAGGCTATTGTAATTTTGATTGGTATGGCTTAAAGGAAAAACTGACAGATTTGAAGGGAGAAATAGACAGTTTTACATTAACAACAGTCAATTTCAATACATTGCTTCCAATAATGGATAGGACATCTAGACAGAAGATCAGTAAGGAAATAGAAGACTTGAATGATCATATAATCCAACTAGAGCTAACAGTCACATTTAAAACACTTTGCTCAACAGTAGCAGAATGCATACTCCTCTCTACTGCAAATGGATCATTCTCCTGGACAGATCAAATATTATATCACAAAGCAAGTCTCAATAAACTTAAAAAGATTGAAATCAAACAAAGAAACTTCTCCAACTAAGATGAATAAAGATAGAAATCAATAATGAGTGAGAACTGGAAAATTCACAAATATGTGGGAATTGAATAAAATATTCTTAACCAGTAGGTCAAAGAAGAAATCTCCCAGGCAAATCAGGAAATATCTTGAGGCAAATGTAAAGAAACACACAACATATCAAAATTGATGGGCTGCATCAAGGACAGCACTGAGAGGGAAGTTTGGGATCTAGAAAAAGAGGAGCAAACAATATCCAAAGGGAGAAGAAAGAAGGGAACAACAAAGATTAGAGTGCAGAAAAATGAGCATGAGAAAAAAAAATAGGGAGGATAAATGAAACCAAAATTTGGTTCTTTGAAAAGATCAATGAAATCAATAAACCTTTGTTAGACTGACAAAGAAAAAAAAGAGAACACAAATAACTAAAATCAGAACCCACTAAAATAAAAAAGATTATAAGAGACTACACATGAACTACCTACACTGACTTAAGAAGAAATAGATCTCAACAGACCATTAACAAGAGGTTAAATCAGTAGTCAAAACCTCACAACAAAGAAAAGCTTTAGTTAAATGGCTTTGTTGGTGGATTTTACCAAACGTTTCATGAAGTATTAATACCAACCCTGCTCAACCTCTTCCAAAAAACTGAAGAGGAGGGAAAAGACTCCCTAAATCATTCTTTGAGGTGAATATCACCCTAATTCCCAAGTCAGACAAAGAGATCTCTAGAAAAAAAGTTACAGAGCAATATCCCTTATAAATACAGATGCAAAATCCTCAATAAAATACTAGCTAACCAAATACAATGTAACTTTAGAAGAATTATACAACATGATTGAGTAGGATTTATCCCAGGTATGCATGAATGGTTCAACATAAGAAAATCAATGAACATATCCACCACAGTAATAGAAGGAGGAAAGAAAAAACACATAATCATCTCAATTGATGCAGAAAAGGCATTTGACAAAATCCAACATCACTTCTTGATAAAAACTCCGAGAAACTAGGGATAGAAGGAAATTTCCTCAGCATAATAAAAGGCATGTACTTTCATACTCAATTGTGAAAGACTGAGAGATTTTCCCCTAAGATCAGGAGCAAGACAAAGATGCCCACTGTCACCACTGTTACTCAATGTTGTACTGGAAATTCTAGCCAGACTCCTAGGCAAGAAAAAGTCATAAAATGTATCCATATTGGAAAGGAAGAAAAAAATTTTCCCTATTTGCAAGTGGCTTGATCTTATATAGAGAAATCCTGAAAAATTCACAACAAAGCTACTAGAGCTAATTAATAATTTTAGCAAAGTGGCAGAGTATGAGTTCAATCTGCAAAAATCAGTAGCATTTCTATAAACTAATAGTGACTAATATGAGAGGAAATCAAGAAAAAATTCCACTTAAAATACCAACTAAAGGAATCAAATACCTAGCAATTAACTGGACCAAGAATGTAAAAGATTTTTACACAGAAATCTACAAAGCATTGCTGAAAGAAATAAGACCTAAATAAATGAAAGGATATTCCATATTCATTAACTGGAAGGCTAAATATTGTTAAGATGTCAGTTATACCCAAAACAATTTATAGATTCAATGAAATCCTAATCAACATTTCTACAGCTTTCTTTCCAGAAATGGAAAAGGTTATCATCAAATTTATATGGAAGATTAAAGGGCAACAAATAACCAAAGTCACCTTTTAAAAGAAAAATAAAGTTGGAGGACTCAACCTTCCTGATTTTAAAATTTATTATAAAACATCAGAAATTGAAACAACATGGAAATGGGACAAGGAAAGGTCTACAAACCAATGGAATTGAATTCATAGTACAGAAATAAAACCTCGCTTCTGTGGCCAATTGATTTTTTAAAAATATGTTTTTATTATAGAAGTTGTGAACTTACAAAACGGTCATGCACATCTGTAGAATTCCCATACAACATCCCTTCACCAACACACCACACCACTGTGGAACATTTGTTACAGGTTATGAGGTAATATCAGATTATTACTGCTAACTATGGTCCATAGCATACATTTGGCATATTTTTTCCATACCCCCGTTATTCACACAGTACATCTTTGTCATTGATGAAGAATATTACAGTGTTGCTGTTAACTATAGTCCATAGGTTACATTAATTGTATTTTTCCCATACTTCTCCACATTCCCACCCCCCTGCAATAGTGACGTTTATCTGTTCTAGTTCATAGAAGACACTCTTGCATTTGTACTATTAACCACAATTCTCATCCACCTCTGGATTCACTCTCTTATTCAGTCTATAGATTATTCTTTAGCTTTCTTTCAGTTGACATTTACATCCCTAAACTACCCTTTTCAGCAACAATCCCATTTATAAGTCAGTTCACTATATAATTTATATGTAAACTCACTATAATGTGTTACCATCAACTCTATCCATTTCCGCACATTTATGGTCAAGTTAATTAAACTTCTATATACATTAAGGATCTGTATACTTTCACAGCCCTCATATTATCTCCTAATAACCTATTCTCTAGGGTTTTTTTTTGTTGTTGTTTTTTTAATTTTATTTTATTTTATTTACTTTGTAATAATATTACATTAAAAATATATATATATGAGGTCCCATTGAACCCTACCTCCCCCACCCCACCTCTCCCCCCCCTCAGCAACACTCCCTCCCATCATCATGACACAGCCATTGCATTTGGCAAGTATATCTCTGGGTATTCTCTAGGTTTTGACTCCATGCATTTATTCTTCATATTTAGTTTATATTAGTGAGACTATGCAATACTTGTCCTTTTGTGTTTGGCTTACTTCACTTAGCTTAATGTCAAGATTCACCCATGTTACCCTATGTGTCCCAATTTCATTTCTTCTTACTGGAGCATAGTATTCCATCATATGTATATACCACATTTTGTTTATCCATTCATTGGTTGATGGACATTTGGGTTGTTTCTATCTTTTGACAATTGGGAATAATGCTGCTATGAACATTGGTATGCAGATGTCTGTTTGCATCATAGTTTTCAGCTCTTCTTCATATGTTCCTAGTTGAGGAATTGCAAGATCATATGGCTGTTCTATATTTAGCTTCCTTAGGAAATGCCAAACTGTCTTCTACAGTGGTTGCACCATTTTACAGTCCCACCAACAGTGAAACTGTGTTCCCATTTCTCCACGTCCTCTCCAGCACTCATTGTTTTCTGTTTGTTTTTTAAAATGATGGTATTCTATGCATGTGAGATGATATCTCATTGTTGTTTTGATTTGCATTTCCCTAATAGCTAGTGATATTGAACATTATTTTTCATGTGCTTTTTGAACATTTGTATTTCCTTGTGGAAGAAATGTCTATTTAGGTCTTTGGCCCTTTGTTTAATTGGAATGCTTGCTCTTTTATTGTTGAGTTGTGTGATCTCTTTTTATAGAATGGAAATCAAGCCCTTATCGGATATGTAGTTTCCAAATATTTTTTCCCATTGAGTGGGCTGCCTTTATACCTTCTTGATCAAGTGCTTTGAATCACAAAAGTGTTTTAAGTTTGAGGAGGTCCCAATTATCCATGTTTTCTTTCATTGCTCATACGTTTGGTTTAAGGTGTAAGAATCTACCCCCTACCACCAGGTCTTGAAGATGTTTTCCTACATTTTCTTCTAGGAGCTTTATGGTTCTAGTTTGTATATTTATGTCTTTGGTCTATTTTGAATTAATTTTTATAAGGTGTGAGATAGGGGTTCTCTTTCTTTTGATACGGATTTCAGTTCTCCCAGCACCATTCATTGAATTGAACGTTCTGTCCCAGCTGGCTGGGTTTGATAGGCTTGTCAAAAATCACTTGACCCTAGATGAGAGGATCTGTTTCTGAACTATCAATTCAGTTCCATTGGTCTATATTTCTATTTTTATGACAGTACCATGCTGTTTTTAGCCACTGTAGCTAGGTAATATGATTTACCACTGAACCACCAATGCCACGGCTAGGTTAATATGATTTAAAGTCCAGAAGTGAGAGTCCTCGAACTTTGCTTTTCCTTTTTAAGATGTTTCTGGCTATTTGGGCCCCTTACCCTTCCAAATAAACTTGATAATTGTGTTTTCCATTTGTTTAAAAAATGCTGGTGGAATTTTTATCAAGATTGCTTTAAATCTGTATATCAATTTGGGTAGAACTGACATTTTAAGGACATTTAGTATTCCAATCCATAAGCATGGAATGCTCTTCCAATTATTTAGGTCTGTTTTATTTCTTTTAGCAATGGATTGTAGTTTTCTGAATACAAGTGTTTTACAATCTTGGTGAAGTTTATCCTAAATATTTGATTCTTTTAGTTGCTATTGTAAATGGAATTTTTTTCCTGACTTCCTCCTCAGATTGCACATTACTAGTGTATAGAAACACCACTGATTTTTGCATATTGATCTTGTGTCCTGACACTATACTGAAATAGTTTATTAGCTCTGTCAGCTTTATTGTAGATTTTTGGGGGACTTTCTAGGTATAAGATCATATCAGCTGTGAATAGTGAAAATTTTACTTCTGCTTTTCCAAATTGGGTGTCTTTTATTTCTTTTCTTGCCTGACTGCTCTAGCTAGAATATCTAGTTATATTGAATAACAATGGTGACAATGGACATCCTTGTCTTGTTCCTGATCTCAATGGGAAATCTTTCTGTACAATGAGTACTCACTATTGAGTAGTGTTAGCAATGGCTTTTTCCTATATGGCCTTTATCACGTTGAGAAAGCTTCCTTCAATTCCTATCTTCTGAAGTATATTTATCAAGAAAGGATGCTGTATTTTGTCAATTGCCTTTTCTGCATCAATTGACAGGATCAAGTGATTTTTCTTCTTTATTAATGTGGTGTAGTACACTAATTGATTTTCTTGTGTTGAGCCACCTTTGAGTACCTGACCAAAAATCCACTTGATCATGATGAATAATTCTTTTAATATGTTATTGGGTTTAATTAGCAAATATTTTATTGACGATATCTGCATCCATATTCATTAGAGAAATGTGTCTGTAATTTTTTTTCATAATATTTTTATCTGACTTTGGTATTAGGGTGATATTGGCTTCATAGAATGTGTTTGGTAGCATTCCTTCTTTAATTTTTTGAAAAAGCTTGAGTAAGATTGGTATTAAATCATCTTTGATAGCTTTTTAGAACTCACCTGTGAAACCATCTGGTCCTGGGTTTTTATTACTTGTGATTGGTTTGTTGAGGTCTTCTATTTCTTCTAGGGTCAGTATAGGTTGTTTGTACCTTCCTAGGAATTTTGTGAGGGCCTAAAGCACCTGCAGTTGCCCAGAGAGGCTGAAGAAATACCAGATTCCTCCTATCCTATTAGGGGGTGGGGGTGTATCCACAGACACTTAACAGTTCAGTCCTAGTAGGCTGAAAGTATCTGCCATTGCCCAGAGAAGCTGAGGAAATATCACCACCCTCCTATGCTTAGGGGGTAGGGGTGGATCCAAAGGTGCCAACAGTCCAGTCCACGCAGGACTAAAGTGCCTGCTGTTGCCTGGAAAGGCTGAGGAAACACCAGCCCCTTCCTATCCTATTGAGGGATGGGGTGGATCCACAGGCACCCAGCAGTTCAGTCCCTTCAGGCTGAAAGTACCTGCTATTGCCTGGGGAAGCTGAGGAAACACCAGCCCCCTTCTATCCTACTTGGGGGCTGGGATGGAGCTCAGGTCTCCAATTTTTCAGCCTGTATGGTTCAAAAGCACCTGCAGTTAATCAGAGAGGCTGGGGAAACACTGCCCCCCTCTTGTTTATTGAGGGTGGGAGTGAAGACACAAGTGCCCAATAGTCGAATTCCTGCAGGCCAAAAGTGCCTGCAGTTGCCCTGAGAGGCTGAGGAGGCACAGCTCCCCTCCTATCCTATTGCAGGGCATGGGTGAAGCTACAGGTGTCTGAGTATACAGTCTCTGTAGGCTAAAAGTGCCTGGAGTTGCTCAGAGAGACTGAAGAAACATGAGCCCCTCTTATTCTGTGGGGGTGGAGAAAGAATTGAAGGCACTCAACAAACCAGTCTGTGTGTGCTGAAAGTGTCTGCAGTTGCCCACAGAGGGCAAGGAAACATAACTCCTCTCCTATCTTATTGGGTTTTGGGAATAGAGCCCCAGATATCTGACTATTCTGTCTGTGAGGGCTCTGAGAGCACCTGCAGTTGCCCGGAGAGGCTGATGCAGGTTCTGCCAGCTTCCTGCCTACCAGAGGTAGGGCTGGGGCCTAGGCTAGGGCTGCAATCCAACCTGGGTGAAAGAAGCTGGTCCCTACCGTCACTGTGATTTTCAATCAGTCCTGCTTCCCCTCATGTAGGAAATAGAGTTAAAATGGTGGTTACCAACCCTTTTCCAACTTGGACAGGTTCAAACTTTTAGCTGTTCTTAGGATTATATTTTAGCCAGCCAAATTTACTAATCAGTAGGTGAAGTCAGTGCCCAACCATATCTTCTTCCCCCATTTTTGGGAAATGGAGCTTCCAATTCCAGCCACGGTATAGCTCCTGAGAAGGCTTGAGCTGCCAGTGAAGGATGGGCAGGGAACAGGGATTTAATGCTTAATTGGTGCATAGTTTCTATTTGTGGTAATTAGAATGTTAGGGTAATGGATGGTGGCGATGATAGCACAATACTGTGCTGAATATAATTAATATCATATATATTTGTATGTGGTTTAAAAGGGAGATTTTAGGTTGTATAGCTGTTACTAGAATAAAAATTTAAAGAAAATCATACGATTATAGAATACAATGAACCCTAATGTAAACTACTTAATATAAAATATGGACTATAGTTAATACTATAATTATAAAGATATTCTTTCCTCAATTGTAACAAAATTATCACACCATTTAAGACATTAATAAAGATGATTTTGCATTTAGGGGAGTATATGGGAATTCTGTATTTTCTTCAAGATTTCATGATTTTTCTGTGAATGTACAAACAAGAAGTGATTAGTTGGGCAATTGACTTATATTGGCTTCATTTCATTTATTGAAATAGAGTGCTGGTATCCAGAGCTATTGTGGGACAGTAGGGTTAGAAGTTGTTGTATAGTAGTTCCTGATAGTATGTATATATAATATATTATCGTGGGATTATAGGTAACAAAATGCTTCACTGGGCATTGAAACGCTTGGGTTCTAGCGTAGATTCTGTGGATAATAACATGTGTATCTTTATAAAATCAATTAAATTTTCCGTTTCAGCTTTCTCACTCTACTGAATAGGAGTTGAACAACACTATCAAGTGCCAATCCACACTATTACTCTTATATGATAGTTTTACTAGATAATATAACAATTTATCTATAATATCTATGTGTGTATATGTGTATGTTTACATATATGTCTTTCTAAAATAAAAATAAAAAATTGGATTGGCATGCTGATAGTACTCAATGCTATAGTCAAAAAGTAAAAAGGAAATGGAAACTTTAGTACAAGTTTAGCTAATTTACACTGAAGCTCAATTTCTCAAATGCTATTCCTAAAACTCAGAAAAAAAGTTTTATTTTAAAATCTAGGTTTTAAAATCAAGTAGGACATTCTATGTGTGGAATATGGAACTGGCTCTTTGAAAGATGTTTTGGGTGATAGGACCTCATGTCCATTATTAACAGAATATCAAGTTTGGTCTAACCATAGGCCAATTTGTCATATTTCTAAGGAGCTACTTGGAAGGTATATCCAGGGTATTATAGCACTATATGGCCTCCTTTTTGGAATGTTTTTCAGTGGGTTTATATTAATATGAGATTTTATAGCTTGGGAAATTTTAATCATTAATATTATGTTTTAGTTTTAAAATTCATCATGTAGCGTGAAACATTTAATCTGAATGATGCACTTATAGCTTACAAAAATCCTGGAGTATCATTCACTTGAGCCAGTTATTAGCAATTTTCCTTGGTAATCAACATATTTAAATGTAAAAAATGTGCACACAAAGATAATTTTAAAAGATATACATGGACTGTAAATTATTCACACTGTTAAGAACCTTAAATAGCTACAGGTTTTCAAAGGCAAGGGAGAACAATTTAAAAAGTAATGGTGGAAACAGAATTGTTAGAAGGTCATGGTTACATAATGATTAATTAATTACAAATATTTCCTAACTGCTGTTACTTAGAAAATATTGTTAAAAATTCTGAACATTCTGAACTTCCCTTTGTTGACCTAAATTATTTTTGAAAATTGTAAGTAGAAAGGCCACACAGTTTGGAGTAAAATCAACTGGACTGAAAGATGAGGAGGACAATATCTTAGGCCATATTTGGGACTTGCTAGTTACGTATTTCTGAGTGGTGACTTAGCCCACCTGAACGTCAGTGTCCACATGTTATATTAGATGACAAGCTAGCCTAAGAAAATACATGGGAAAGTTTATTGTAAAAATCTCATGCAATCCAAAAGCTGAAACATTGCTATTACTAACATTTTTAAATATTTCTTCTGATATCCTGAAGGAAAAACAATAAAATTATATCAAATAGCCATGACTGTGATCAAATGTGAATTGACTCCATATATCAATTCATCCATCTACCTAACTGATCATTCAACATTTATTTAGCATGGCACTGTAACATGGCACAGTCTGTTGCTTATTTATTTAGCATGGCACTGTGGACTTGGCACTGTTTGGTTGCTCTGGAAAATTCAGAAATGAATCTGTGCCCTCATGGACATTACAGTTTAAGGGAAAACTCTTAACATAATGCGCCAGTCCTGTGTTAATACCTACTTTGTTTTAGGAGGTAGATTAAGCACATTGGCTCTAAAGTCAGACAAAGCCTTGGATTCTAATTCCAACGCTACTTTTTACAAGTTGTGCCATCTTAAGCAAGTAACTTAATTTTTTCTAAGCCATATTTCCCTCATTGGTAAAAGGTGTACTGAAATCATTCTTAATTCATAGGGTTATTATGAACATTAAATGAAAAAAAATGCACATAAAGCACCTGCATAGTTCCTGGCATGTGATATGTGTTTACTAAATAAATATTACCTAGTTTTTCTTTGCACTTTCCTACCCCTGACCCGTATTTGCTCCCTCCTAAGAAAGACACAAGTACCACCTTATCTCCGGGAGCTGGCCTGATACTACCATGCTGGCTTTGGGACTTCTACCCGCTGGCTTGACCCTCACGGTTAGTAAGGCATTCTTAGGAACGATACTGGACAGAGCGTCAACACCAGTCAAGGCCACTCTGTGACAAAAACAAGACCATGCTGTAATCATGTCCAAAAGTAGATGGCGACATGGACATTATCAAAACCAGAAAATGACGAAACATTCTCCTCTCCTGTGTAACGTGAGTGCTTTGTCCTTCCACCTTCTCCGGAAGAATTATTAAGATACCCCATGGTAGAATTACCCCCACTTCTGATCCAGAGCAAAGCCTCACTTCATTACAGTCTCCCCCAAATCACTTAACACAAGAAGACCCGATCCTCTTATAAATTCTATTGCCCTCTTATGGAGACACTCCTAAAATCCCTACAGTGTGTTTTCACCCTCCCTGCAATAAACTCAGATTAGGAGTGTTAGTGATGATCTTTAGCTGAGGACACTGACGTTCCAAACTGCAGGCCACATCTCTGTCTCCACATCTCACTGTTTCTTCTTCTCTGCTGAACTTAACTTTCAATTTTACTGGCTCCCTTTTCCTGTCACCACTCCTTGCATGTTTCAGATACTAAATAAGTGTTTTCAGAATGAATGAATGGTCCCCTTTTTATTTTTCCACTCTTCATCTTTCCTCTTTTTCATGGCCCCAGCCAAGAAAAAAATCTGCTCGCCATTCTATCCATCAGAGACAGAGAATTTCATGGTATCAAGATATCTTTTTTCTTTTACTTTTTTTAAGTATTCAAATTTAAACACTGAAATGCTCCGGAGACGTGCATGTGGCACTTTTAGGCTGAAAACAATAAAGCCCACCTCTTCCAGGTCGAGCTGTTTTTAGGCATGATCGCAATTATCAGTTTGACTCCAAGTGTAGCCAGAACCAAGGAAGACAAGAAAGTTTCAAAGATTTTAAATAAATAGGCTTTAAAATTTACAATGAGACAATGTAAATTTTCAATTCCTGAAGAACAATGAATTATCAAAAACAGTGGACAGCTGTGAAAGCAGTAATGAAGTAATCCTATTTCTGTGAAGGAAATTATTTTAATGTTTTCAGGATAAAGGACAGTAAACAAAGAGTTGGGAGTCATTAAAAAACAGCAGAACAAAAGGCTTCAAATATCTGTCCCTTTGTGCCAGTATCCTGCCCAGATTTCTGATATTGGAGTCTCTTATAACTTGAACAGGTTAATGTAGGAAAAGAATAATTTCAACTAAGTGCTATGCAGTGAAAGAACATAGCAACAGTACTAGGAATTTCTAGCTGAGCTTGGTTATTATTCAAATTTCACTTTGATCTTTGGCTTTGTATGTCTTCAGCCTTTCACTGGGAGATTTTTTAGGTTAAAAACATACATTTAATTAACTGGATTGAAAATAGACACCATAAAATCAAAGCAAACTTAAAATATAAATGTTGTTAATTCAAGTGTCTGTTGAAAATTTCACTGTAAATTAAGCCTTCATATGGGAAGTTTTGTAGCTCTCTTTCAAATAGGTTTACATTTTACCCTTTTAATTTGTTTTTATTTTATCATTTAGTAAGTATGGAAACACTTAGAATTTCAAAATCTTTTAGGGTAGGCTGCTGGTAGATACATAAGATGTGTAAGAATACTCTTAGTTTTTTTCTTGCTCTGAATAAAGGAAGTCCTGAGAATTTTAATTAATTTCTTCTTCATGAATATTTTAGTCACTCAATTTGGAATGCCAAAGATTTTGTATTGCAATGGGCAGAGTTACTGAGGGAAATGGGTCATATGCAAGCACAGGGAGTTAGTATTAACCTGGTCTCATTTCTCACATGTTTGAAAATAAAAATGAAATGGACGGGTATCTTATGATTCTATTGGGTTGAGGGTGTCCATAATTAATATGTAATCATAATGGAAAATATCTGATTTGTCCCACAGGACAGATGACTAGATATAACAATACTTCAAGTGAGAGGAGGTAGGTGAATAGTGAATAGAACTTCTTAATGGTTCCTACCTGCATTCCATTTTGAGGGATCTGATTTTTGTTGTTATTATTTTATTTATTTTAGGAGGCACCAGGGATTGAATCCAGGACCTTGTACATGGGAAGGAGGTACTCAACCAGTGAGCTACATTCAATCCTCAATAAGAATTGTTGTTTGTTTGTTTGTTTTATCAAACCGGGGACCTTGTACATGGGTAGCAGGTGCTCAATCACTTGAGCTACATCTGCTGCCCTGACTGATATAAAGGTCAGGTCTCTGGCTTCCAAATTCATCGTAGGTTTTTTTTTTTGTTTTTGTTTTTGTTTTTTTCACTTTCTCAGTCTTGAAAGAAGAATGTAACTTGTGGTTAGTTATTTAAGTAACAAAAAAGGCATGTAGGCAGCAGGTCAAGTGCTGTACAGGAGGTATAGGGTGAAAGATGGTAAAGACCTGAAGGACTTCCCTAACAATGAGTGTACAAGGAGACACAACACCATCCTCCTTGGTAAGAGCAAGAAGAGCAGGGGGTGATCAATTGTTTATCTAGAGTACTTTGCAATATGTATAAAACTAATGTGATTCCTCACAGAAGGTCCCTGTGTACTATATGTATTAGTAATTGGATGGGGATTGATTTTTTTTTAAATGGAGGACTTTTAAGCACAGTCCATATTCTGGACCCTATTATAATATTCTATTGTGAAAAATATCTATTCATTGCCTTAAGTAAGTTCATCAGTGTAATTAACTTCCTGTATTGTTATGGCATGCCACTGCATCCCTAATCAGAAAACTCCAAGTCTGTAAAATAAATCCTGCAGTGTTTCACTGTTGTAACACATTAATGAAAGAATGCAGGTAGAAGACTGGAACCAAAATAAAACTGGTGCAGACTGACAAGGGTACTACCCAGTGTTGAACTTCATTGCAGGACATCTTTCAGAAATATAACAAGATTAAAGGATCCCAGAACCATTAAAATATACTGGTCAATTTATGGAAACATAAAAGGAATTAAAATGCTAGTTAAGATCTCAACAATATTTTTGCTAAAAATGCTGTGAAGTAATTTATACATATCTGTTTCAAATCTTGTTGATAAACTTGAATGACCTTGCTATGATCAGTGGAGTTAGCTTTTGAGAACTTGAGTTCTGAGTCCAGGTCTCCTACTTAGTAGCAGTGTCGTCTACGACATTTTTGAACCTTAATTTCTGACTGTCATTTGGCAATACATCTCTACCTACCCAAAGATGTTATTGGTTCAGCAGCAGGCATAATCAGACCAAAGGCACACACTAATAGTCCATGACTGAGAGGTAGATTTGTCTTCCCACTGTTAGTGAGCAAGGAAACAATTTTTCCTTGTTCTTGCAGGCAGCCATCTTGTGACCATATGGGAACCAGCTTGGCAAAAAAGCCAACATTAGGAGGACAGAGAAAAGGAATCAGATAAGCTGAATAAGAACCTAACATCCTGCACTCAAAGACGTTCTGATCTCTGGACTTGTTTTGCAAAATAAAATATTCCCTTATCACATATTCTAGTTGAAATGATGCGTTATTATTTGGAATGTCTTTTTACACATCTATAATGAACACTTCAGGGAAATTCTTTTCTCTTCCTTATCTGGACCAGGTAGAATTAAATCTCCATGGATGGGATAATGCACTGCATCGATATTTTACATATGTAATCTTATTTAATCCTGACAACCCCCTATCTTTATAAATGAAGGAACCAAGACTCAGAGAGTGAAGCAAAATGTTTATTGTAGCACAGGATTCCAATAAGTTCTGTCTGGTTGTAGATTTCATGAATTTTTTTTATCATACACTCTGCAAAGCAACTGTTAATCTTTATGAAAGTTGTCCCCAGTTGGCAGAGCACCGCTGAAAATAAATTCTTCAAAAGGTATCAAAAAATATCCTGGATAATCACCAATGCTTTTACAGTGAATGAAATGCTGGGTAGATAGTGGGGGCAATTCCTCATCTTTATAGGCCCAAATGGCAAAAACCTTTAGAACAAAGAAATGATTAACGCATACACAAAACCATCATTGATTACATTTCCCCATGTGGTTTCCCTTTCTATTGTAGGTATCCTTTCCTAATTCAAAAGAAGCTATTATTAAAAAGCTAATCTCTTCTTATATGAAGAAGTGTATGCTGCAAATATCTCAATTTGTGTATTAAACATGCTTTCTCTGAAGGGATAGAATAGCAGGACTATTATCAATGCATAAAGGAAGAATGGAAACCTTTGAATAAATACAAGGAAATTCTTATCATGAAAAGTGGCTTATTTGACTACAAACAATGACATCTTCAGAAAAGCATTCTTTTCTCTTTTTGTAAGGAACACATACAATTGTCAGATTCTACTACGTACGTCAGGAGCAAGTAGAAAGCTAAAATTATTGCTGAAAGCACACAGTTTTAAAGAGAAATGTCTGAGTCAGGTAGACAGAAACAGGAGATAGGAAATGGAAAAGGATTTTTTGTGGTTACATTTTGGTGTCAAGATCTTTCATTATTTTTCTAAAACTGAAGAAAATCATGGGATGTGTGTTTAACCAGCCTCTATTTGTTAAATGTGAGTCCAGCAAATCTCAGAATCAACTATTGAATCTACTCCAAGTTTATTTTGATCAGTTTTCTTAAGAACAGAGTAAATATTAAACTGGGATGCCTGTAATTGATAAAACAATAGGGTACAAAACCCAAAGGAGAATAAACAAAAGCCAGCATTGATTTGCTAATATAGGACTATGATCAGACCCAAAGTATTGAACTTCTCTAACAGAATTTTATGTTTCTAATAAAAATAAATAACATTTCCCTCTTTTACAACATTTTATCATATGAAAGTATATGCATTTAGATTTAAAAATACCTGCAAAATACTATATAAAAAAGGTTGATCAATTTAATTATTAATTAGGTGATTATTTTCAGACTAATTTTGAGGTGATAATAGTTCAATCATTAATTAATTTTAAAAATAGCTACCAATATTTACGCAGCAGTAACTATGTAGCAAGGACTGAACTGGACAGTGTGAACACAGCAAAAGGAATGAGGCATGGTTTGTAAAATTACGGAGACTCTAATTGATGAAACACTAATAACTATAAAAAGAAGCAGAACATGATAAATGCTTTAGGAGAGATGTACACAAATTGTTGGACAACTGCAGATGGAGCTGTGCTCATTTTCAGTTGGGAGATCAGAAAAGGCTTCAAAGAGATGTCATTTGGATGGACCTTGAATCCCACGTTAGGTGAGATATACAGATGGGAGTACATGTTTGAGAAGAGATCAGAGTTCAGAGTTAGGATTTCTTTCTTTTCATCAGCAATAGTGATTTAGTTTGGTGGAGTCTACAAAATTTGCACTCTATTACAATACAAATCTTATTGTCAAATCTATTACTCCCTTATCTAAATTGAGACGTCTGAGAATATTACCATGTGCTCCAGTGCTTTTACAGGTCAATGCAGACTAATACTAATACATTACTGCTAAAATTAATGTTGTGCACCTGGGAACAGATGTGAGTACCTCATATGAGTTCAAGAATAGGGACTTCTGATTTCTAATCGAGGCTGATACCCTCTTTAGCTTTAGGGAATTGCATCGGCAAATTTTTGGCTAGTAAATATGGATGAGCCCTGCAATGTCTCATTAGGTAATATGTCTGGTGCTTCCAATACTCACATATTTCACTTCCAATATGTCTCTTTAGATATAGCTATTGCATTTTTTTCCTTCCTCTTTGGTGTTCTCAATTAAAGTTCATAAATTTATTGATGATGTTAATCTATTAAAAAGGCTGAGTCGTTAGTTTAATCTATACATGTTTAGACAAAGCCTATTCAGACACTTTAAAAAGTTTCATCACCTGTAAGCATTACTGTGGTCTCACATCCAGAGATAACACTCATAAGCCCCTTATTTCCAACTACAATGGAGGTAAGCCCTACCAAATTTTGGCTCGATTTTGATAAATTCCCTGGATGAATGTTTATGTAAGATATTTAGAAGTAAATATTAAATCAATCATTCGAAGGTGTCTTTTAATTGATGGTCTTGTTAAATGCAATTGGAGAGAACATAAACAGCCCATAAAATTTTTGCTCTGGTATAACTTTAAAGAGCCATTTAAAATTAAAAAAAAATCATTATTATTATTACCACAAAACAACATGCAGAGCTAGGGATTTCAGAGTTCATAAGATAACCTATTGTTCTTAGAGAGGCATATTAGGACATAAACCTTAAAGTATCTGTGACATTTAAGAAAAGGTGAAGTGTGTGGCTATTGAAGAATGCAAATTAATTCAGAGTAGCTTTGCATATCTCAAGGGGTGGTAATTTAGTCTAATGGGAACTTAATAACTCATATTAAACACATTACTAATCTGATGCTTTGCTTACAGTAAATTAGAACCAGTGAAATTATAAATCACTTATTAAAGAAAAAAAGAATATCTTCTTGAATTAAATTTGAATCTTCGCTTAACTAAGAAACAGCAGGTAGGAAGAATCCTTGTTGTTTCCAAATGAATTACAATCAAGTTTTGTATTCATGTTGGAACATTAAGTAAAGATATTTAATTTAGGCAGATCAAAACCAGTGCCTTTCATGTAATCACATTATACTGTAAATATAAACTAGGCACTTCATCAGTTCACACTGAAGTACACACTCAATTTCATATGTATGTCTAATTGTAAATAGTTGGTAATGTATTGTTTAGGATTCGTGCTCAATTACTGCTAAATAATGATAATATTAATAATAATAATAGATAGCATAGACCCAAAGAAACCACACAACCTTGATAAGATAGTCTCGAACAAAGAGAGTCAGTACCTTTCCTCGTAATATATGCAGAAATGCGCAAAACTTAGGAAGAATTGTATCCCGCTGCATATATATTGTTGCTCTAACCTCCAAAATCTAACTGGGTTTACTTGGAGTGGAGCTGATGCATTGGTGTTTTTTAAACAGTCCAGGTTATTCGGATCCATATATAGAATTGAGACCTAGTATATTTTTAACATTTTATTTCACCATTTTGATTTGTTCTTTACAAAGACATTTGGGAGTAGAAAATTCCCTTACTTATCTGGAAACAGTCATATAATTAATTCATTTTTAGGCTTACTCTTTTGTTTTCCTATTTTCATCAAGGGACACAACTTTTGAAGCTTTATTATGAAGCGGTCCCACTTTTGCTCTTGCTGGCTTCTTTTTGAATAGTACTTGAAATATCTCATCCTTTTTTGATTGAGTACCCTTGGAAAGTGTTGATGGAATTTTTTTATGGACTCATATTATTTCTTATCTATAAATGACCTGCCACATGTTATGAGATTTTATTGTTCCCATTTTTGGTAATTATTTTCAGTGGGGGCTATATTTTCCTAAGCCACCCCCACTTTTCTTTGGCTAATCAAGCAACTATTTTATTTTTCTTATGACTATATTATTTTGTTCCCTGGCACAAATTTATCTTTGCTTTTTTTTTTTTTAAACACAACAATTCTATATGTCTTTTATTGCTTTTGACTTTTTTTTTTTAAAGAGATATTTATTTATTCCTCCCCCCCCCCCCCCATTGTCTGTTCTCTGTCTATTTGCTGTGTCTTCTTTGTTTGCTTCTGTGTTTCTTTTTGTTGTGTCAGCTCTCCATGTGTGCGGCACCATTCCTGGGCAGGCTGCACTTTCCTTCACGCTGGGCGGCCCTCCTTCCGGGGTGCACTCCTTGCGCGTGGGGCTCCCCTACGCGGGGGACACCTCTGCGTGGCAGGGCACTCCTTGCGCGCATCAGCACGGTGCATGGCCAGCTCCACACGGGTCAAGGAGGCCCGGGCTTTGAACCGTGGACCTCCCATGTGGTAGACAGATGCCCTAACCACTGGGCCAAGTCCGCCGCCTATCTTTGCTTTCAATATGCACAAACTACTCATTCTTTTCCTTTCCTTTTTTTTTTCCCATCAAAATCAGACTTTTACCCCTTCTCAGTTGTACCGTTTTCCTCTTTTTTTTTTTTAATTAAAGAAATTGCAACTTTACTGGAAAATCGTGCATAAAATACAGGGTTCCCACATCCTAATCTATTATTAACACCTTTGATTAGTGTGGTACATTTGTTACAATTCACGAAAGAACATTTAAAAAATTGTACTAGTAACTATAAACCATGGTTTACCACAGAGTTCACTGTTTGTGCTGTACAGTCTCATGATTTTTATTTTTATCCTATAAATATATATGCAGCCTAACATGTCTCCCTTTTTAATCACATACAAGTATATAATTCAGTGCTCTTATTAATCTACACAATATTGTGCTACTATCACCATGATCCATTACCAAAACTTTCCGTCATCCCTTATAGAAACTTTATATAATTTAAGAATTAACTTCTATTCCCCACTCCCTCCCCATCCCCTCGTAACTTATATTTTGGATTCTGATTCAATGAGTTTGCTTATTATAATTATTTCATATCAGTGAGGCCATAAAAATTCATCCTTTGGTTTCTGGCTTATTTCACTCCATACACTGTCTTCAAGGCTTGTCCATGGGCCTTGTCATCCATGTCATCCAAAATAGACTTAATGGAAAGTACTAATATTTACTTTTTCAAGGTTGTTAAATAGACAACTATAACTCAATGGTTTCAGATTTTGTTAGAGATATTATTGTTTAACTTTACATCTCGGTAGCTGAACTCATAAACAGAGAGGAGTAAATACATGAACTACCATTAAGAAGAGATTGGGGGGACCTCTGGGAAGCTTTATGGTTTTTGGGCTACAGGAAGATGTCTCCATTTTTTTGCAGAGATTTGGACAAAAGTTAACACAAAACACAATGTTGTACCAATATTTGTGCATGGTTATGGGGATTTGAAGTTCCCTATATTATAAATGCATTATGTTTTAATTAAACTTAAAATCATTTAATGTTAAATTACACTGAAACTTAACAAAACAAATTCTCTTGTTTCCCTTTCTTTTCTGTAAGAGATCATCAATGATCAAGTCCAAATGATTTGGAGGATTCAATTGCATAAATTACAAACAATGTAAAACAAGTACAGGTTTTAATCCTTCTGTATGCAAATGTACTGAATGATGCCAAAAGGTAAATTTGGCATCAGAGTGTTCTGAATGCTCCTGAATAACAAGTTCACTTTAAGTCAGATTTTAGATGAATGTGAAGTACTAGGATAGAGGACTTTAAAGGGAACAATCCTTCTTCTCTTCATAGCATATCTTCTGATGAAAAAATTATGTCACAATAAATTAGCAGGAAAAATGTGACAGATAAATATCTCCTTTTCCTTTTCTATAGAAAAATTCTATCACTTTTTAGATTTAAAAAATATATGTGTAGTTTTGTTTGTACTTTTACTTGGTAAAGCCCTAGTCACTTTTCGTGGAGCATCTTCATCTTCCGTTATTTCTTGCCTGGTCTTATAATAAGGATAGCCAATGTCTGGTGGGTAATATATACGTGGAAACATATTCCAGTGCTTTCACCTACTTACCCACCAAACAAAGTAGCAACCATAAACAAATTTTCCTTCTCACATCAACAGTGTTGCCCTCCCCTACTAGCTAAGGAGAAGTGCAAGGTGTCATGGATATTTGTTGATGGGCATCAGGCCTTCTCCAGCTGTCAGAAACACAGCTGTTGGCTTTCCTTCTGAGTGATCAGTGCTACGGATGCCCTCCAGCTAGTGTGTTCTCTGATAAGGTCCAGTGGAGAGCTGCAAAGAGCTGAACACTTGGCTTCTAATAGGAAATGCAAAAACAAATTTCACAACAAATTGCATTTTCAGCACTGCCTGATGCCATATGATTAAAGGGGCTGAATTTGTTCTAGTCCACTAACTCAGAAGACATCATGATGGAACAGTTTCTCTTGGTGATTGTTAAATGTTAAAGCAGTTAAGGGAGAATATATATGCTTTTTTATCCTCTACTACAAAGCAGGCGGGTGGGGAGGGAAACCTGATCAAGCTTATTGGTGCTGTTCAATTAGGAGAAAGCAAAGAAGGCCATAGCATTTCACCAGGGAGAAAAATGTCAGTGAGACCTTTCCAAGACTTTTTTTGTACATATTTTTTTGTTTTAAACTTAGGAAGTAGGGAGTAGAAAATTCAATATTTTTATCTACTACTTCCACTTTTGTTCAAAGCCCTGTGCAAAGATACACAATAAACAAGTAATTTTGATAACTCTATTTATAATGCCTACCTCGTGGTTGGTGCTATATACATAGGTTAACTCATTTAATCCTCTCAACAAGACTTGATATGCACTACTGCTATTATAATTTATAGATGGAGGAATGAAGGCACAATGAAGTCAATTAACTAATCCAAGATTGCACAGCTAGTGATTGGCAGAGTCAGGATTTGAATGAATTTTTCTGAGTCAAGAGACTGTGCTCTTAGTCACTATGTTTTCCTGGCACTTGAAAACACACTATTTTGATATTTGCCTAAATATAGTGATAATTTTGGCCTGACTTCCTTGGGAACAATAGCATTTCAGTGTGGAATCATTTTGCTTACACACATGTGTATTAATGGAAATCACAACCTGATGAAATTGGTCCTTTCTTTTTGGGAAGGGAGTTCATGTCAAAATCATCCACTGGTAGGAAATGTTTAATGCCTGCTTTCATGTGTCTCTTCTTTGACTCATTAGTTGTTGAAGACATAACCGATAGCAGTTCAAGTCAAGTTATGCAATAAATAAAATGTGTATATATTTATACCTACTCATTGCAAAAGTTATGGAGCTACAGGAGAAGTAGAATTGCCACTCTGTGACTTACTAGAAATCTTTCTTGAATTGTAGAAGAAAAATAAAAATATCCTCTCTACTGCACAGAGTTGCTGTAAGAATCAAATGTGATAACAATATGTGAAAACATATTACAAAATATATGGTATTATAACAGACCAGAAGTTAAAATGTTTCATGGGTTAAGCAAGCTATGGGGTTCAGTGTCCCCTATTTGGTAGGAATTTTCCAACTAATATAGAAACTAGATACAAGACTATTGAGCTGAGGCACAGTGGGGCAGTGAGTTGAGATGAAGAGGGAAGTTCCTCAAGGATTTACTAAATCAGGAGGTTAATTTAATACATTTTAGGTTAAAACCTTTCTCTTACAAATAATACATTAGATGCCTATGGTTTAATCTATATCCATCCATCCATCCATCTACCCATCCATCCAAAAAACTTTCATTAAAAACCTCTGTGTATCAAGATGTGTGCTAGGAGGTCAGAACATCACAAAGGTAAAATAGGAGCAGTGATGAGGGCCTTCGGAGAAGATGGCTTCAGAGTAGGTAAGCAGGGCTCAACTCTCTCATAAAAACAATGGAGAAAGAGCCAAAAGCTGTCCAAGGGGCCTGCTTTGGGGGTCAGCAGACTGGGACAGTGCTGCACAATCCATAGGAGGGTGACAGACAGAGGGACGAAGAACCCAAAATGACAACTGTGAATTACTAAACCCCCACTGTGGCCAGGAACGGAACACAGCCCCCACCCTCTAAGTGCACAGCCTGGATAAAACCTGTAGCTCACTACAGCTGACTGAGAGGAGGACAGATATCTTCCTTCCTGGGAGGGTGCAAAGAGGTCTGGGTGTGGTTCTCTTCAGTGAATTTGGCCAACAGAGCCTGCTTTGAATCTCAGTTCTGGTCAGGCCAGAAGCATGGATAAGCAGTAGGAGTTGAAAGTTTCCCTGACAAGCATCATCTTCTGGCTGGCCAGGAAACTGCATTTAGGTCTCCCTAACCCCAAACTCCTGGGAGAAAATCTGTGCCCCATTAGAGTCCCTGGACCAATTTTGATAACTCAAGCTGGGCAATTTTAAGGATTTAGAATAAATTGAACCAAAAATCAAAGAAGAGCCATGAAAGAAAAAAAAAAAAAAAACCACTTGGCAAGAGAGAAATTTACCATCAGGGTACATTTACCAACATTTTCAGATGCTTAGACAACAGCAAAAAATTATAGGCCATACTAAAAAACAAGAAGAGATGGCATAGCCAAAGGGACCCAAATAGGAAAGGAAGAAGTAAAACTTTTGCTCCTCACTGATGATATGATCTTACGTTTAGAATCTCCTGAAAAATCTACAACAAAGCTACTAGAACTAATAGATGACTTCAGCAAAGTGGCGAGATACAAGATTAATATACAAAAAGCATTAGCATTCCTGTACACTTCCAACGAGCAATCTGAGGAGGAAATCAGAAAACAAATTCATTTATAATAGTGACTAAAATAATCAAATATTTAGGAATAAACTTAACCAAGGACATAAAGGACTTATATTCAGAAAACTACAAAACATTGCTAAAAGAAACTGAAGAAGACTTAAATAAATGGAAGAATATTCTGTGTTCATTACCTGGAAGACTAAATATCATTAAGTTGTCAATTCTACACAAATTGATTTACAGACCTGATGCAATCCTAACAAAAATCCCAACAGCCATTTTTGCAGAAATGGAAAAGCCAATTGTCAAAATTATTTGGAAGGATAATGGGCCCCAGATAGCCACAAATGCCTTTAAAAAGAAGAAGGAAGTTGGAGGACTCTCACGTCCTGAGTTTAAAGCATATTACTTAGCTAGATTGATCAATGGAACTGAATTGAAAACTCAGATAGAACGTCACATCTACATCAAATGAATTGCTGCATGATCCAATATTATTGTTACTAGGAATAAACTCAGAAAGCAAGGATGTAAACTGATATTTCCACACTAACGTTCTTTGCAGCGTTATTCACAATTGCTAAAATATGGAACCAACCCAAGTGTCCATCAACTGATGAACAGATAAAAAATATGTGGTATATACACACAATGGAATGGGATGCATATGACAATGTGGATGAACCTAGAGGATATTATGTTGAGTGAAATAAGCCAAACACATAAGAACAAATAATTTATGGTCTCACAAATATGAAATAAATATAAGTAAATGTATGGAGGTAAACTCTGGAGTATATATTACTTGGAAATAGTATGTGGGTTGAGAATGAGGATGTTTAATGTATGCAGCATTATTAAAAAGGTTATTTGTAAAAGTGTAGGGATGAACAGAGTTAAGAATAACACATTATAGTGAATATAACTAACACTTCTGATTTATATACGTGGTTGGGTTTGAAAAAGGTAGTCTGTGGATATAAATGTCAATTGAAAGGAAATTAACGAATAATCTAGGGAATGTGTAACAGTGATTTTGGTGGTGGATGAAGATTGTAATTAATAATACAAATATAAGAATGCTCTTCCTTTGCGAAGTGCTAAGAATGTGGTGATGCATGGGAAAATTACAACTAATGTATCTTATGTTTAATTGTTAACAGTGATGTTGTAATATTTTGCAGCAATGGCAAGAAGATATTTCAACACCAAGGGACAATAATAAGGGAGTGCTGGGGATGTGGGAGTTTTTCTTTTGGAGTAAGGAAAACTTTCTAAAATGGGCTGAGATGATAGCAAAATTCAGTGATGAAAATGAGAGCTATTGAGTGTATACTTCGAATGGGTTGTACAAAGCATGGGATTGTATAGCATAGGGAATCCAGTGGGGGATGATGGACTGAGGTTAACAGGACTAATATGAAAACATTTTCTCTGTAATGATACAAATATATATCACTAATATAGGGTGTTAATAATTGGGTAGATCGGGGGAAAAATACACCAAATGTGAGACATGGGCTATATAGTTAGTAATAATATTTTACAATTCCCTTTCATAGTTTGTAACAAATATTTCATGACAATGCAAGCTGTTGGTGGTGGGGTATGTATGGGAGCCTTGTATGATGATATGCATGTTTGTTTTGTAAATTCACAAGTTTTACTGTACAATTATTGTTTATGTATGTTCATGTATAAATGATATACTTAATAACATTTTATTTTAAAAAATAGTGCAGTAAACTGCCTTGATTGAGCCAACAGTCTCATGGAGGAGATGGATTAGTAAAGTAGGACAATTAGTAAATGACCCTTCCAGGTTAGGGGCAAGTGTGTCTACAACCTTTTTGGAACATCCTTTCCACTGACCTGAATGTTACAGTACACCATATTGGACGTACACGGTGGCGTATTTTAAGAACATGTACTCTGGTATCAGCCTGCCTGGCTTAGAATCCTGTTACCACTCCTTGCTAGCCTGTGACTTTGGGAAAGTTAAGATCTTTGACTCGGTTTTTGCATCTTTAAAATAGGGATTTATAATAGGGCCTATGTCACAGAGTTCTGAAAATTATATTCATGTAAAGGGCTTATCAGTACAACTCTGGAAAATAGAAGCATTCAAAAAATGTTGCCTATTATGTTAAAGATGGCAAAGCTAATGACATTCACCTGCTGCCAGTTACTAGCCATTTACTTTTCTTGACCTGAGTTTCATCCTCTGTAATGTGGAGCTAATCATAATACCTCCCTCAGAGGGTTGCTGGGAAGAAGTATTGCCAAGCATGTCATCCTGAGTTTAGGAGTTCTAAGTTTCAAATTCTAAGTAGAACAAACTTTCCACCAACCTCTCCCTTTTTTGGGGGGGGAGGTGGTGGGGGGGGGGGGAGGTGTTGGGGATTGATCATTCAATGATATAATCATCATGACTCTTTGTAAAATCTATAGTTGTGGTGAGATAATAATATTATAATGACACAGTTAATTGAAAATACAATAATTAAATGAATTTCAGTTACACAATTTATTGATTCTATTTCTGAATTATTTCTTTTTCTATTATTTCCTAAACTGAGTCCCAAGGGGTATTAGTTCTCTGGGATTTTAAAAATGAGAAAATGGTTCTGTGGACAAATGAATGCATTTAGGAAATGCTAGGATTCAGTTTTTTGTTTGTACTCTTGCATTTTTTTTTAATCTCTAAGATTATTCAGAGCCATTAATATGCAAATGAAATTTGAGAGTCCCCATGGCCAAAAATGTTGTTGGAAAGCTACAGGCCTAGGAGTTTAGAGTCAAGTGGCTCCCATCCCAGCTCTGTCTCTTCCTAATGTGGGATCTTGGGTTAGCAGAGTTTTTCTTATCTGCAAAATGGGTTTGAGAATAGTATTTACCTCCTAAGGTTTTTGTATGTAAATTAAACAAGTTAATTCTGGAAAAAAGTACCTGTCATGTAATAAGTATTTTATATGGCTATAAATATAATAGGATTCTTATTTCCCAAACCTATCAATTTACCAAATCCATTTTTCAAGGCATATCCCTCTGCTTTTGTTCTTCGGAATAAACCCTGGGCAATATGCAAATTCATCATATCTTCCTCTTCTTTAACACAACCACTGCTTTAGTTTTGTCATCATCCCCTCATCTTGGAAGGTATTGGCGACATCTCATCCTTCTTTTATCCTTTGGGCTCAATCTATACAGTTACCTTTTTTTTTTTTAAATTTTAAAAATTTAATTGCCTTTTTTTAAAAAGATACCTAGATCACAAAAAACATTACATTAAAAAACATAAGAGGTTCTCAAATACCCCACACCCCACCCCACCCTACTCCTCCCACATCAACAGCCTTTTCATCATTGTGGCACATTCATTTCACTTGGTGAATACATTTTGGAGCACTGCTACACCACATGGATTATAGTTTACATTCTAGTTTACACTCTCCCCCAGTACATTAAGAGGGTTATGGCAGGATATATAATGTCCAGCATCTGTCCTTGCAATATCATTTAGGAAAACTCCAAGTCCCCAAAATGCCCCCATATCCCATCTCTTCTTCAATCTCCCTGCCCTCAGCGACTACCATGGCCACTATCTCCATATCAATGATACAATTTCTTCAATTGCTAGAGTCACAATAGTTCTATATCAGAATATCAGTAAGTCCACTCTAATCCATATTTTATTCCTCCATCCTGTGGACCCTGGGATGGTGATTTCCACTCCACCTCTAAATCGAGAGGGGACTTAGATCCCACATGATTGATGGGTGTGATTCTCCTGCTTGTAGTTGTAGGCACTCTCGGTTCCGGTTCCCTGATGTGGTGTTTGTGACCATCTTTACCTCCCTGTTAGCTGACCTAGGTAAGTCCAACAAACTGGAGGGTAGGAGTTGCAACTCTGCTGAGGCTCAGGGCCCAGCTGGCACATGGCCAGTCCAGAGATTCAAGTTTCCTGAGTATACACCAACCCCAGCGTCAACCACAGGTTCAGTAAAAGTCAGTTATCTTTTTAAAATTCAAACTTGAGTATGTATTAGTCCCCTTCTTAAAGACTTTCTCTAGTTTCCAAGGGCCTTAAAGAATAAAGTTCCAAATTCCCTTTTCTAATATTCAAGGCTCTTCAAAATCTGGCCCCAGGTAGTCTTGACATAACCTTCCTTGGAGTGATCTCTACTCTTCTACAAAACCTCATTTCCACCAAACCCCACCCCAGCATTCCAGTCAAATTCCTCTTTGCCTTTATTCTGCCTGATGAAATACTTCCTTTCTGAAGGCTTCCCTCATCCCTTTCACCCTTATAGGATTAATACTTAAATTTATTTTTACCTCTTGGATCTTTATTTATGTTGCTAACATGAATAAAGTTAGCAACTTCAAATTCACGTTGCTAAACCATGTGTCCCATTGTATGATGGTTATTCTTTGCACATACACTCTGTTCATATCTGAGCCATCTGTGGTCTCAGAAAGAAAACTCACTTATCTGTTTTTTAAATACTCGGTTTAAAGTCAGGAACAAAATAAAAATTTAATGTTTTTGCATTGAACTGAATAATAAAAACTGCTTATTTGGAAAATTTGCTTTTTCCATTTTTTGATTCTAGTGGCCATTTTCAGTATTCTCTTCGAAATGTCAAATGCCTGGCACATTATCATGATTACAGTTTGTTCACATGCTTTTTCTGATCACTCCTATGTGACTCATACATCAAGGTGCAGATGGACCTTGAACATTGCTTGATGCTCAGTTTAACTTCTTTCTCCCTGTCATCCTTCATTTTCAAACATATTTCAATGTTAAAACAAGAGTAGTGGCTGTTGACGTAAAAGTACATCATTGCATTTAATCCTGCACCTCTATTCCTCAGGAACAAGATAGATTTCTTTCTTATTCAGACAAGAAAGATAAAATTAATTGTCTTGCCGATATGAATACATCTGACAGTCTTAGGTTTTAAAGAACATTTGTGTTTTTCTTCCTCTGTAGAAGGCTGCTAGGTCAGGCAAACTGAAGCTAAGTCCTCTGGAAATATGCATAATGGGGCAGGCAAGGCTGATGAACATAGCAAATAAATACAGGACTTATGTCTGTGGTTGTGTTATCAGCATTATTCTTCTGGTCTAAGAATATAGGCAAAGAGTGGCTTTTCCCTGCTGTAGTGAATGCCAGCCAATCACAGCTGGCACCAGAATATCACATCCTAGATTCTCTAGCAGCAGTGCTGCAATCTCCCCATGGCATTATCCCTCAATCCAAGAAGCCAAATAAGCTATGTTTCATTTTGTGAAGTCCAGTTGTTAAGTAGCAAAATATAAAACATAAATGCTGTCAAATAAAAATATAACCAGGAAAGGAAGGTGTGCTTTGATATACATTTTTCACTAAACATTTGTACAGGATTTCAGTTTTCATATCTCATGTGCCAACTAAAATATATAACATTATTATCTATGTATAAACTAGTATGAATATACTCTCCAGGTTTTTAATTGATAGGTATTTATAAATGAAATTGTTTGGAAAATAGAACTGGTTATAATAAAAGTTCCTGGGCTGATATAAGGCATTTAAAAAACTTTTACAGATTTTAAAACACCGTCCAAAAAGATTTTAAGAAAAACATTAATCTCTAGGTATAGAGTTTGACAGTATATAACTGATTTTGCTTTCAGAGATTGCTCTGGTTTAAGAAGAAATAGAAAAGATTATATTTCAGGAACAGTTTTGTTCAAAAGCATCACATTTCACAGATGATTTGTTCCCTAATGATAATGCATCTACTGATGTTTATTAAATTAAATAACTTGATAACCAGGAAAGTAATATTAAAAAAAGTCCTTAAATATTTGCGTAAAAGTCCTTAAAAGTATAAAGCAGCTGTTCAGTTTGTATTCAGTAGAAGTCATTGGGATAAATTTTAAAATTCTTCCCAATGAGTTTTTAATTATATTATAACCTTGTTTGTTGAACCAGGCCTAAGTTATGCACCATCAAGCAGAAGAAAACCATTTGAGTGTATTAAGAGTAAAACCTGTTATAACATTGAACTTGATTTTCTGACAGTAGGTTTGGACACTGAGCCCAAATCAACCTTTGGAGGAATTTTCTGTGGAATGAAGGTAGAAGGGAGATCAGAATTCTAATTTCCACCCCAAGGGACATAGCTGTTCTGAACATGGCAGAGAGTCAAAACTGGCAGCTGCACATTCCAGTTCTGCATTTCTCTGCGAAACTGGACATCTACCCATTTTCAGCAAAAGATTGGAGTTTTAGTAAATGAATGATATTTGTTCTTTATTAGCTCAATAGTGTATTAATTCTATATTCTTTTTATCCATTTGATATGGACTTTTCAAAAAGATATAGAAACTCATATTTAAATAAAGGGAATAGGATTTGAAATATTCTTGAAAAGCTTAAAATTTTAAGGACCCAGTTGTGAAAAATTAAATGAGGGGAGAATGGGAGAATATGATACCATACACCTTTTCCTTTAGGTAACTCAAATTCAAAATTCAGATAAGTCAGAGGAGGGCCTACCTAAGTTTATGCCTGTAACATCTTTTTAAAGAGTTATTATAACCAATATTCATAGGCAAATAATTTGTGTACTTGTTGAGAACACTCTCTATGGAAGTGTTTCATATTCCAACATAAAATGAATTTGTTTGAGTTTAGCACTAGGAACAGCCATTGATAAATCTTGTCAAGTAGAGACCTGAAAGAATGAAATTACCACTATGGTTAATATATTTGGCTTCAATAACCCTGTTTTAATGTGCCTGCTTTGTACACCATGCACACATTCATTGTAAAGCTGTTTATGATACATTTTGGAGATAAATGGGCTTTTAAAAACTGGGTAAAATATAACAAGATAGAGTACAATAACAAATCTTTCCACAATGTGAAAGAAGTGTTTTGAATGAGGCATTAGTATCCATGTATGGTTGCTTGGACCTATGTACTTCAGAATAACATGTTCTTAAACTTAATCCATTCTGCTAAGTGTGAACCCTTGTAAACAGGACATTTTGATGAGGTTTCTTCAGTTAAGGTGTGGCCCAACTGAATTAATTTGGGTCTTAATCCTACTACTGAAAACCTTATAGGCAAGGCCATAGAGAGTGAGAAGGCCAGGCTAGCCATAAGCTGGAAGTCAACAAGGACTCAGAGAAGCCAGAAGACATTGCTGTGGGCATTGCCAAAAAGCCAAGGACCAAGGATCTCTGGCAGCGAGTCCCAGAATGCCACAGTTTCTGGAAGAAAGCATTGCCTTGAGGAAGTCTTGATTTGAGATTCTCCTAGTCTCAAAACTGTGAACCAATAAATCCACATTGTTTAAGCCAACCCATTACATGATATTTTCTTCAGCAGTCAGAAAACTAGAACACCATTTATTAACATACTTTCTGAAATTCATTTATTGTTATATTTAGTTTTCCTAGAACAGAGGTAACAACATTTAACATACCCTGCAAAATACTCAGAGTCTGATTGTATCTGATATGGGTAACTTAAGCAAATATCTATTTCACAGTATAGTTTTTTGCCCAAAGCCATTTTGTTCTTTCATAATTTGTAAGATATTGTTTATAGTCATGTAATTTAGCAGATCCTCCCAGCTTTCTCTAAGCAAACATTTATTTACTTGATGCTTGCAGATTGATGATCTGGTGTATGAGTAGGAAAGTAAGGGGAAGTTAACTGACCAGCAGCAGGCAAGATAGCTGCTTCCATGTTTCAAACAATGAAAGAGCCAAAGTAAGGACCTCTAGCCTACTTCTCCCAGGCTGAAATTCAGGTGTGGCAGCACATGGCAGAGGTGCTTGCCCTCAAATCTACCAGGTGTAGCTTTTCAGCTAATCAGCTTGGATTCCCTATACTAGTACTTTAAGAAGCTGCTCCAAATATTTACCTTGTTAGCAGGACTAATGTAGTCACAAAGGAAAAGGAAATTAATTTTTTAGAAAGATGAGAAAAGCATCATGCTTCTTGTAGGATACAATAAATGTTGATGTGCAATATAGTCAGAACAGGATTTGGAGCAACATTTGAGAAACTACTTTTGCCCTGGTCTGCACCAGCCTCCTCATCTGGTTAATTTTCCTTCTCTAGGTGATATGTGGAAATGAAGAAATGAAAAAAACAAAATAAACAAAAACAACAGTGAAAAAATCTCAAGGTCTATCTGTACATGAGTAGATGGCAAATCAAAGGAATGATATGAGATTCTACCACTGAAAGGTTGCCCTTGAACCAGAACTATTGGCATCTCAGGCACACATGTTAGCCCTCTCATAGGTCTCAGACCTACTGAATCAGAATCTGCATTATCAGGATTGCCAGATGATTTGTAGGACATTAATATTTGAGAAACACAGTGGTAGAATTCAGTACAAAAGCAAGGGCTGATTTTGCCCATTGTGTTGGAACCTTCTCTCTTAACTGGAACTGGCAAAATTAATAATATTTTTCCAATTGTAGACAAGTGATCTATTGGTTGAATTTCATACCTCGATATTTTGTGAATGTAGCCTAGGATAGACCATTAGATTCCTTGTATGGAAAGTTTAGGGAAAAAACCCTCTAACACTGGACATAAACTAAAACTACGATTAATTTTACCATTAGCTTCAAACATGCTATTCATCTCCTACAAGTGCTCTGTGGTTAAAAATGGCATTTTAAAAAAAATAAATAACACTTGAAACCAGGCATATATTTTCTACAACACAGGGAGTACGGCATTACTTATAATGGAATTTTCAATTATATAGCATTTCAAAGCAACTTTTAAAAAATTTATTCCATAATGTCAAAAATGTAAAATTATGCCCACAAAGCCTAATATTTTGGCACAGACCTAGAGCAGTATTTAATAAATCAAAAACCCTTCTTCTAACTGGCATTTATAGGTCTCTTCCATATATTTCCTTAATATTCTGCCTAAACACTAAAATGTATGAAATATGCAAGAGAATGTAGTTTTCTTTGCCAATGAGAAATAAAAGACAACACTCTACTATCAGTTTTCAAAATATTGGTATTAGGAGATCACTGAAAATAACAGTAGAGGTTCTTAAGATTATATTATAGTTAATTTGAACTGCAAATAAAGTGACACATTCCTCACATAATAATCTGAGAAATTGAAGAAATCCACTTTAGTGTTAGCATAGAAACTAGGTTAGTTTTACAGTACAATATTCAAATTTATGCCTGCATTTTTAATGAATGTCTCATTAAAAGGCAATGTACATAAATAATGGTATGACTTGCATGATTATTAGCTGAACTTCAACAAATCTACCATTTAGGTTGCTAAACTGACTTTTTCTTAATTCAACTGTATTTTTGGTTCATGTGTTTGTTTTAAATCTGAGCTACAATGCAAAGCTGCAATAATTTCTATTTACAAGAAAATTAAAGACTACTGTGATATGATGATAAAGAATTAATACCATATTACAGATCTTCTAGTTTATTTATAATATAGCTCTAAGTAGGCAGATATTTTTAGAGAAGAGCTCATTGAGTAATTGATAGAGCTGTGTGGGGAGGGTGGCATCGACATGCCATTGTATACTTCAGAGGATTGTACAGCACAAGGAACAATGCCTAATCCCTCAGAAGTGAGTGTGATTATTTCATGAAAACCACACCCCACTGAGCTGTCTTATTGCTGTTATAAAAAATCTTTATTATAGGAAACTCTTTTGTGCTGTAAGAAGATGAATTCCACATTTTAGAATGTTAAACAGCAGTTTCAGCAGAGCTCTGTAGTTCACACAGATTAATCTACCCCTCTGGAATATTCATGATTCAATCAGAATGCTCTCTCAGTCCTGGCAATTTTACCATTGTAAAATAAACTAGGTACCTTCTGATGAAACAGTCTATGCTTAGCAAATGCCTTCATTAATTTTTTTTAAAGTACTTTATGGATTCTGTTACTATCGAAGAACATCTCTCTATGAAAGCAGACACAATCCCACTAAAGCAAAATTGGTATTATTGAAAAACTGGGTACTTGAGAAAAACAGGATGAAACGAAAGCATTATAAGGCAAGTACATTGACAATGCAAACCAAATGCACAGGGTTTAATTATAATTGTGTATTAACTGAAGAAGTGGGGATTATAAAAGATGTTTCTCTAGTGAAGAGTTTGGTAGAGTACATTACATATTCATTAGCTTCCCATTTTTATTCACTAAATGTCCAGTTTTCTTTCCCACACACCTGGCATCATTCCTCCATGACTAAAATGAATATTTGGTATATATTCATAAGACCATGTTTATATATGCTAAAAAAGCAACAAAACTAAAGATTAAATATAACAAAGTATTTCTACTCATCTGCATTCATTCTTCTGATTAGCAGATCATATTGGGTTTTGTACAATGCTAGAAAAGTCTATGAAGATCATCCAATGATTAGATTTGGAAAGGGTGTTAAAAAGTCCATCAAATCTTTCACTTACAGATGAGGAACTGAGGGGCAGCTATAGTCAGTGACACAATCTGAATTAAAACTCCAGCCTCCTGACTCCTTTTCAGTACAGTTTACAGGTACCAGCAACTGACAAATCTCAAATAAATGTCATTGTGATTATTGTGCATTCTGTGACTGGGGATGGGGAGAAGGAAACGACACTTCACGTAAAATTTTCAGGTTTAAATAAGTGGTTCACATTGTGCAAACTGTATTTCCAACACATTTATTCTCATTTTGCACCTTTCCAGAACTGCTTCTGCTTTGGCTCAATTATTGAAATTTAAGTGTAGTTTGTATTTGTAACTTTGAAGTAAGTGGTGGAAATGGAGGCAATAAAACATCTCTGATCTGGTTCAGATATTTAAATGCTCTACTGCACGGTGGAAATTGGGGAATTTGAACTAAGTCATTACTAATGATTAAGGTAATGCATTATGATTTTATTTAAATTTCCTTATGACTTAAAAGCAACTTATTTAAACTGGCTTACCTAATATATTATACTAATAACTACTCTAAAGATACGGCACTTAAATTTTCTAATTATGTGCTGACTTTCCTATGTTTTCAAAAGAAATTATTTTTTGTTTGACAGCCTGATAGTTTTTGGGAATGCATAAGGTCTTTGTTAAGCTAAGAGCTGATCATCCTTCACAATAAGGACACATGGGACTCAAATTAAGGCAGTTGTTAATTTCCATTCTCTACCTGTTAGCTATGAAATGAAATTCCTGAAAGGCAGCTCTTCTCCCCCCAAAAATAGGTCTGTTAAATTTGGTTCATTGACATTTAATTTGTTTAATACTGACTGGATCAGTATTAAACAGTTAAACCCATTTACAAATGTGTACTGACATCTATGTTAAATCCACAGGGAATAATTTTTCGTGTTTTGTCATTTTTTCTAGAGAGGTAAATGCTTATTAGAATGAACCTTACTGATATTAAATACATACTTTTATTCGATTATTAGGAGTCAGCAAAAGGAAGGAAAAGCTGGATTGAGATGGAGCTTTCTGAAAACCTTTCAAATGGTTTCTAGGGAAACCATTTCTTAGTTATGTCTGTGATCAGTTCATCTGATTTATCTATACATCAGCTTTAGACAGGGATATATATGTCATGGGGACAACCAAAGAGAAATCACCTGAACAGATTAAATAAAATCCACACTAGATGAGCCTTTGTACTCATATCAAAGACCAATTACTTTAAGAAATATGGAGCACTTCTTACAAGGGACACTATATAAGAGGATGAACATGATTATTGAAAACTCCCTTACATCTAGAAGAAAAACAGCTCCTGCCGGTTGTTTTATGGCAGATACACTAAGGGGAGGGCAGGGCTCCCTGGACCATCCATCTATGTGGGGCCCACCTCCTCATACATCATCCATTGTCCTCCGTGTCCTACTGCTAATGTGCTACTTCCTACAAATCAAAGCCTCTATTGAGACATCACCAGCTTAGAAAATTACTTTGAGAAGTAGTGGTCCTATATAGGTGATAGACAGTTAAGAAATTTAGATATAATAATGGGATTTGAACAATTTTCATGAAAGATAGATGGAAAATGGGACAGACTGCTGACTAGTAGAAAAGCAACAGAGAACACTGCCTTGTAGAAGAACATAGAATGTAGATCACAAGAAGGGAAGAGGAAATACCTGGAAGGGTTTGAGTCTATTTCAAACAAAGACAAATTGCTTTGGGAACTTATGAATGTCGTATTATAGCAGCGTATTGGTGTGCCTCACCCAGGCTTGCCACCTAAAATGGGTATTGACACTTCTCCTTCATAGGCCCAGGCAGCCGCAGCACTCCTGACATTTTGCATTTCCTCAGGGGATTGTTGTTGAGGAAATTTTATTGTTCTTTCTTCTGGAATTCTAGTATCCTCCCCAACATAGGAAAATGACAAACCAATTGGCTCAACCTTACCAGTATCTAAAACTGAACTGACATTATCTGTTCTGGATAGTATTTGCATTTTAATGGCTGATTTATTTATTTATTTTTTATTTATTTCTCTCCCCCCGCCCAAATGTCTGCTCTCTGTGTGCATTCACTGTGTGTTCTTCTGTGACCGCTTCTATCCTTATCAGCAGCATCGGGAATCTGCATCTCTTTTTGTTGTGTCATCTTGCTGTGTCAGCTCTGTGTGTGTGTGGCACCATTCTTGGGCAGGTTGCACTTAGCTTCACACTGGGTGGCTCTCCTTACGTGGCGTACTCCTTGTGTGTGGGACTTCCCTACGCGGGGATACCCCTGCGTGGCACGGCACTCCTTGCGCGCATCAGCACTGCTCATGGGCCAGCTCCACACGGGTCAAGGGGGCCTGGGGTTTGAACTGTGGACCTTCCATGTGGTAGGCAGATGCCCTAACCACTGGGCCAAGTCCACTTCCCTTAATGACTGATTTAGATGAGGAAGCATGCTGGTCCTTTCAGGTGCCTAGGCAGCTCTCTTTTAACTCAGAAGATGCCTTCCAATAATTCAGCAGGCAAAGGTCTGTTTCATCTGTGCAAGGGCGAGTCTGGTGGGGAATGCTTGTTGGCCTCAGATGAAAGACATAACTTGGATGAAAAAATCTAATATCAGAACATTAAGGCAATTTCTCACTTTTACTTAAGACCTGTATGTTTAATAAAGCTATATCTTTTGGAAACCTTAGCTATCTCAGAAAGTTCACCTTTGCTCTACTATCGTTACTGTTTGACCCACAAGTGTTTACTCTTACATTACTGGTGGTGCCAAATCAGTCAAGATGATAAACTTTAGTAGAGGGATAGCAATGAGAGGAATAGGGACTGTGATAAGTTGGTAGAGGGTGGTGAGTAGAGAGAAGAAGGAGCTGAATAAGAAGGGAGGTGAAAATGGACAAAGCCTGGCAAATTGGAAAGAACATTTTACTGTTACCAGGCTTTGTGAGACATTTACAGTAGAATAGTGCCATTTTGGACTAGCCACTTCATATGAGTCTTAGTTTCCTCATCTATGGGGAAAATAACAAGTGTTTTGGCAATATCATGGGGTTGTCAAAGAGAACAGCTAAATCCAAGCTTCATGATAGATATGACCTCTGTTCTCATTTCCTAGTTACTAAAACAAATACTATATAATGAATTGGCTGAAACAGTGGGAATTTATTGGCCCAAAATTTTGAGGTTAAGAGAAGTCCAAAATTGCGGCATCAGTAAGGCCATGCTTTATCCCCAAAGACTGTAGCATTCCAGGGCAGACTGCTGGTGGTTCTTGGTCTTGGTCTTTCTGTCACATTGCAATGCACATGGCAATGTCTTCTCCTTTCCCCTCTACGTTCCACTAATTTACGGTTTTCTCTCTGTGACCTTCCCTATTAGATGGGTCATCCAACCACAGGATTGGATTAAGATTGAGAACATGTTTTTCTGGGTTACATAACTCCAAGCTACCACAACCTCCTTATCTGTCTTATTTATCAATTTATCCTTCACCAAACATGGATAACATATTTTAGGTGCTTAATAAATATATTGCACTAAAGATACACTTCACAAACAGGGATATGGTTTTGTAGCTGTTTTGTATTGGGAGTTATTATCAGATATTAAGTGTATATACATCAATAAAGATATATATATATATATTGTTTTTAAATTTTTTTCCTTCTTTATTTTTTAAAAAATGTTACATTAAAAAAATATGAGGTCCCCATATACCTCCCACCCCCCTCATCCCACTCCTCCTACACTGACAACCTCCTTCATCACCAAGGCACTTTCATTGCATTTGGTGAATATATTTTGGGGCACTGCTGTACCACATGGATAGTGGTTTACATTGTAGTTTACACTCTCCCCCAGTCCACACAGTGGGCCATGGCAGGACATACAAAGTCCAGCATCTGTCCCTGCAGTACCACTCAGGACAACTCCAAGTCCTGAAAATGCCTCCACATCATATCTCTTCTTTCCTCTCCCTACCCTCAGCAGCTACTGTGGCCACTTTCTCCACATCAAAATGCTACAATTTCTTCCATTACTAATCACAATAGTTCCATAGTAGAATATCAGTAAATCTACTCTAATCCATACTCTATCCCTCCAGCCTTTTGAAGATGTCCTTTACACAGTCAAAGAAATGATATACATACTTGGTAATTTCTTTTACTTCATGTATGCATAGCATTTTAATTTTTACCAAAGTAGCATCATCGCAATTTCCTTTTACTATTATAATACCTCTGTGAAGTAGATTAGGAAAGTAACACTTGCCCCATTTTACAGATAATTAAGCTGAGGCTTATAAATGAAGAAAACTTGCTTAACAGCATTCTCCTCCCACCACCCCTAAAGTACTATTATGGGCATATGGCAAGCTTCCTTATATACTTACAATATGCTTATGCAATTGTTTTCTATTCCTTATTTCATAGATGCTGCAACCCTTCAAAATCCTGGTTTTATGTAATGAAGTCAGTACAAGCATTTGTAATTCACAAATTCTTTGATACTTTTCACTTAAAGAGATTGAGATTTGAGTATGGGCTAAACTTAAGAACTTGATTCTAATGAAGAGAATAAAGCAGAAACATGTGACTTGGGAGATTAGGTCATTAAAAGTTACCATGGTTTCCATCTTGGTCAGTCTCTCTATCTTGAATTATTTGTGGGAAGCTAGCTCCTCAGTAGAGAGGCCAATGTGGCAAGAAACTGAAGTCTCCAGCCAACAACTAGCAAGGAACTGAGGACTCCTAACAATAACCTTGTGAGTGAACCATCTTGGAAATGGATCCTCCAGTCCCATTTAAGCCTTCAGAGACCAAAGTTGACCCTTGATTGCAATCTAAAATGAGACCCTGAACCAGAAGCTAAGCTGTTTCCAAATTCCTGGCCCAAAGACATGAGATAATAGTCTGAGGTAATTTGTTACTAGCAGTAGATAACAAATTCTATATTTGTTCAAGCATTTCTATATTTATGTATTGAGAGGATGGGGGCTGGCTGTGTCAGTTGGTCATGCTGGTTAAAATTTCTGGGCATAATAAATGACACAGTAAAACCCTGAAATCATAATGTACACACATGAGCAAGAAAATTTTTAAACTCAGAGCTCTAAATAGATTATATTGAATTTTATATACATATAAAAATATACATATGTATATGTGTATCAAATCCACTAGTATATTCCTTTTTTCTCATATGGTAAAAAGACCAGGGACTTCGTAGTGAGCATGTTTGATTCTCATTTTGATGCCTCACTATTTTATCTTGAAAAAAGTGACATGCTCACCATTTCTGTTTCTGAGTTTATGAAATGAATGTACTAGTACTATGTTATGAAGTTATTCTGAAGATTAAATGCTTGGTTCACAGAAAATACTCAAAGTATGAATTCCTTTTTTTCATCTTGTCTTACCTTTCTTTTTTCTTAATTATAGTAATTAAACCAAAGTTACAAGTAGAAAAAACAAAGTTTTAAATAGCAACAGTCTTCCTAAACAGTAGGTGAAAGGCAAATGAAGGGTAATGTCTTAGTTTTCCAAGACTGCTATGACAAAAGCCACACACTGGTTGACTTAAGCAACAAGAATTTATTTTCTCATGATTTTGGAGGCTAGAATTCCAAAATCAAGGTCATGACAAGTCATGCTTTCTCCTGGAGACAGTAACTTTCTGGTGCTGGCTTTCAAAACTCCTTGGGGTTCCTTGGCTTCATCTCTGCCTTCATCAAATGATCTGCGTTTCCTTGTGTCTGCTCCACTTGATTCCACTGACTTCCTGGCCTCTATTAACTGACTGCATCTGGGTTTCTTCTCTTTTTAAGGCTCCAGTCATAAGCATTAAGGCCCACCAATAATCCATTAAAGCTCATTTATTTGTGAAGATCTTATTCGCAAATGAATCCATACCTTCACTGATAATCAAGAGTCCTATCTGCAAATAAGTTTAGACTCAAAATAACACGACTAAGACTTGAACACATATTTTTTTTGTGGTGTACATACATAATTCAATCTCCAAAAGGTAGATAGTTTTATATGTGTACATTATCAGAATTTTTTTTTTCAGGGAAAATCAGTAAAGGTTTTATCTTTAAATGAAAGACTGGTTTTTAACCATATATACTTTTTTCATTGATAGAAATAATTTTATAATGTGGGTGGTCAAGCCTAGAATTGAAATATTAACATGGGTTGACTTTTTTGTTTCCCTGCAATATTCTTTCATTGGTATACGCTTGGATTAAATAGTAGGCACTGTTTAATTGATGTTATTCAATGACAAGATACTATAATTTTATTTCTGAAAATTATGTTTATTTATATTGGATAAAACAAAGAAATAATCTAGTAACTAATAAGGTTCTGGATTGCAAAAAAAGGTCTCTAGGTGTCTTAGGCCAAAGAAAAATTATCAGAAGGATATTGGGAGCTCAGGGAATTAATGGAAATAGGAGGACCATATGATACAGGAAGCAGAGAGAACAGCAATGGCAAATAAAAGAAAATTAGGACAGCATAGTCCTGCTGTGATGAGTAATCTGTAACCTTTCTGTCATTGCACCTCTAACCCAAGATTCAAATCCCAAAGATCAGTATCTGATTCACCAAGTTTAGATCATGTGTCCTCTCTTGGCTGTACTAGAATCGTGCTACCAGAATGGTTGGGAAGTACTTGGTGATTTTACCAAGCACTTTTTACCAAGTACATGATGGAGAGAAGCAATTTCTCCAAAACAAATGACACTACATTAACAAGAGATAAAGTGACAAATTTCTTCTAATTACTGTCTTTACTGACATTTTAAGGGAAGCGAAACTAGACGTCAGTGAGGCTAGAGAAATGGAAAAGGGGGATAATGAGATGTGAGAGTAAACTTGCACAATTATTATAATATGAATATTGATAAGTTTGAATAAAAATACTAATATTAAATATATAAATTACTGATATTTCAAAATTAGGATACAGAATGAGAATGTAGAATGACCAGAAAAAAAATAGAATCTTTTGAGATTTACTTAACGGTTATTAAAATAGTATCCTTATAATGGGAATCAGACATTATTTAAACAATAGCAATATTTTGATCTACTTTGCAAATTAAATTACAATTAACCAAGAGATGTTATAATCTACTTGCAGAAAAGAACGAGGGGGCAAATCTATATCTTTTTCCTTGATAAATATTATGACCTGAGAAATTTTGCTAAGATTATCATCTTTTTGTTGGATAATCTTATTAAAAACTATCTACTCCTTAAAAATCTTTGGAGCTAAGGCAAACAGATTTTTATCACATTATAGTGAGTAGCCCAAAATGTGGATACTTCAAATAGCCACTCTTATGCTAGTTTAATTTACCAGGTGAGCTGAAGTTTGAAAATCCTTATCTCATTGATTCTTATCAGTCAGGCGGATGATGGGAGGGACTTTATCACACTAGGTACATAGATAAAATGCCTGGTTTTCTTGTTATTTTGGTGAACCCTACTTTCTCCTCTGCTAATAAATGAAAGAAAATAAATAAAAGACAAGATTTCAGTGCAGATGGTAGTTAGTTGTACTTAAATTTCCAGACAGACTCAGATTTCCACCCCTTATTCTCCCTCAAAGTATTTTAACAAATGGAAATTAAATTTATCTACTTTTGCATCCTGAAGTCTTTGACTGGAATAGATAGTTACAATATATGGAAAAGTGGATTTCTGATATAACCAGGCATTTACAAGTGCAACTCTGGAAGCAATACAATAAAAGGGAGAGTAAAGTATCTAACAAAACTTTATTGAATTATGAATAATGAAAACAGTAAGACTTTCTATCTAAATACCACTCAGCATTTTGGAAATTATCTAACTTGCCAAAAAATGGTACTCTATGCAATATATACAATTAGATATGCTCCCAAGTTGGTTTTGTTTTGCTTTTATATCATTTTTATTTATCTCAATTAAATTTGGAGAACAATAACAAATAAAATTTAAATATATATCTAAGAAATGCTGCATTTTCTAGATAGTCAGGCATTACTTCTCCTCATTCTTTGTCTCTGTTAAGGAAACTTGTGATATGTAGGATAATATGAGACTATCCAAAAATATATCTTCACATACTTTTCAATTCTATTTCACATTTTCTATAAAAAGTGTATTGTCCCTGCAATGTCACTATTTACCTGTACATTTATCGCACAGCAGAACAATGAAAGTTGCTGTGTAGAATAAATAGTTTCAGGCCCTTTACTATGCTGAGATTGCAAAACTAAATTCTCTAGGACATGTGGTGCATTATGCCCATCCTGCCTTTTAAACTACTGAAGAGGAATTTCAGTGTTTTAGAAGAGTTGTGCAAATCATCTATTAAGAATCAACTGGTGAAACACCAGCAATTATCCTGATATTATGCGTGATACAAGCTATCAAGTATAACAATACTCACATTAGAGAACTAATACTGCTATGTACCATCATCATAAACATTCTCTCTCAAGCTAGTGATAGCTAGTGATAGTCAAATGGCTAATATGTAAATTGAATTCAATTTTATTAAAGTATAACAAATTCACTATAATGAAGCCTAGAATTATAGTGAATTGTCAAAAAAATCACTAAGTGGTAAAGCCTGAAAAATTTTATTAAATTATGAGGCTTTTGGGAAATATTAATAAAAATTATTTCTGAACAAATATAAAATATAGAAATAAAAAAAATAAAAATACAATTTCTTTCTTTTTTTTTAATTTTTTTATTTTTTATTGACTTTGTAATAATATTACATTAAAAATATATATGTGAGGTCCCATTCAACCCCATCCCCCCACCCCCCCCCTCTTCCCCCCCCAACAACACTCGTTCCCATCATCATGACACATCCATTGGATTTGGTAAGTACATCTTTGGGCACCTCTGCACCTCATATACATTGGTTCACATCATAGCCCATACTCTCCTCCATTCCATCCAGTGGGCCCTGTGAGGATTTACAATGTCCGGTGATTGCCTCTGAAGTATTTGTTATTAAGATTTATTTATTTATTTATTATCTCCTCCCTGCCCCCTCTCCCCGGTTATCTGTTCTCTGTGTCTGTTTACTGTGTCTTTTTTGTCCGCTTCTGTTGTCAGTGGCACAGGAATCTTTGTTTCTTTTTGTTGCATCATCTTGTTGTGTCAGCTCTCTGTATGTGCGGCACCATTCCTGGGCAGGCTGCACTTTCTTTCGCGCTGGGCAACTTTCCTTACGGGGCCCACTCCTTGTGCATGGGGCTCCCCTATGCAGGGGATACCCCTGCATGGCAGGGCACTCCTTGCGCACATCAGCACTGCACATGGGCCAGCTCCACATGGGTCAAGGAAGCCTGGGGTTTGAATCACAGACTTCCCATGTGGTAGATGGTTGCGCTAACCATTGGGCCATTCCGCTTCCCTAAATTGTATTTTTATATGTGTGACTTTGTATCTCCATAATGCCCTTTGTGTAGTTTATACATTTATTATCAATAAAATTAGATAAAACGATGTCTTTATTTTTTATTTTATACAGTTTCTCATCTCCCCCTCATATATAACATGACCAAGTCCTCCTTATTCTAAGACCCAACTCAAATGCTGTTTCTTCTAGGAAGTTTTCTCTAGCTGGAAGACATCTATATTGATTCATCTCTAGTGACTACTGCTCAATCATAGTTCTCCATCTTCAGTTGAAAACATGGATTTCAGAGACCCATTTCAGATCTACTGAATTACTCAAAAGGGCAGCTAAATTTTTATGTTCCCAAAGAGATTCTGATATACATTCACGTTGCTATATGAGTTATTGGCATCTCTATCTCACTTATTGCTCTCAACTTTGTGTTACAGTTATTTGTAATATCTATCTTTAAACCCCTATTAAAGGTAAACTCCTTGAGGGCAGAATCTGTGTTCCTTATTCTCTTTATATGCCTAGCAGGACACAGTAGGAATTGAGTAAATGTGTATTGGAGGAATGAATGAACTCCTGTTTGATTTTCAGCAGCATCCAAGTGGCATTTCATAACATTTGTTATTATATTATTAACAATAATTCTACAAAATGTCCAGAACTTTTCTAATGTCAGGGCAATAGGCATTAAGCAGTGGTAGAGAAAGATGTGAGGTAACACCCACTTGATGGCTAGTGCTGATGATATTATAATTATAATTTGGTTCTGCAGCAAAAATAACAAGTAGAGTTCCATCTTATGCATCATCTCTAAATTTTAATGGTTACATGACATTCTGTTGAGGATCTGGGGCTGTGGATAGACTCAGTATATAATAATCCTGAGTACCATGATAGACATATTTTATGGCTAAGAGAATGAAAAATCATGGTTTGAGTACTGGGAATGTGCCATTCCTTACCTTCCTTCTGTAAGCGGTAACAAATGTCCTTTTCATGACACAAACAAAAGGTGTAATTCCAGGTGGTCACAAATTCAAATCCCTGCAGGGACCATACAGGTAACACAAGTAAGCAAAGTAGCTGTCTCAGGTGCTTTGATTTGGGGCCACTGCTCAGTCTCCCACCAATTTGGCTTGGGCACATTGATCTGATCACTGGAGGAAGCATCAGATATCCCCTAGGACATAGATCGCCCACTTAGAGACACCTGTGAGCCAGGAAAGCTCTGAAAATTGAAATTCTCAGGACACTGGACAGAGCATCAGCTCCAGTTTATGTGGAGCAGTAAACTTTAGTCAGACTGGGACTCTGGGATGCCAGAATGGTGAACTAAAGGGTGCTTCTTCATTCCTCCTAGAATAATGGGTGCAATCTCTAGCCTAACAGCAATCTCCCCATAGGAATCGCTTAGGAATCAGGAAATCCTGCCTACTGCTAGTCCACATGGCCACAGCATAGCCAAGAGCAGCCTCTGTATAGAACCCTGAATTCCAGTTAAACCAGTGTAAGAAAAGAGAACAGATAAATCTGAGACCCAGAAACCTCATGTCATGTCTTCTCAAAGAAATAATGAAATAAACCTTAAACTTCCATTAGTTTAAATTTGGTCATGCCTGCAAAAGGTGTGAATAGTGATCAAGATGAAGAAACTTCATGTGCCATTATTAAAATCAAAAAGTTCCTAGAAATGCTAAAAGTACAAAACTCTCTCTTCTGTTTTAATCTCTGCTTAACTTTGTGTTCAACTTTGAAATCTACATTTAACTTTGTCAGTTTGCTTGTACCTAGGAACTCAAATTTGGGGTTCACCTGTTACAAGTTGTATAACAGTGAAAGGTAACCTAAAAATGAGACTTTACATGTCAATACTGTCTTGATGGTGGATTTAATGTATAAAGCACAAGTGAAATTAATTCAATTGCTAGAAAAGCAGAGAAACTTCACAAAGTTGTTAGTAATAAAATTCTTGTGGGTTCATTAATAAAAGTACCCAATTCACCTTAAAGTAAAAACTTACTAGAAACTCTAACTCAGAGTTAAGATTATTTATAGATGCCTTTATATTATAAAATGGCAGAAAGATAATAACTGAAATTATATATGTGTGGATTTAGCCTAGATCTATTATTGTAACTGTAAATTCTAAACATTACCTTCATTTGTGGTCACTTCAAACCTAGCCTCACTCCATGCTTTTGCTTATGGTTCTTTCATAAGAGTTTCTGCCCCTATGGCTCAGCAGAAAACAAACTTAAAACATCCCTGTCTACTGTCTTACTGGTATTAATAACCTGCTTTCTCTCATGGCTCCAAGTGTGGACTAAATTGCTGCCTGCTGGAATTTCTTGACCCTTGGGGTTGAACATCCACTCTCCCAGTCCAGTGGCTGCCAGAGTCCTTTCATCTCTGAGGACTGGGAAGTAAAGTAGGTCTCCTACCCTGACTGTCAGGGTTCCTAAAAGTGGCAATTCATGAGAGAAACCAATTTCCCTGGGGCTTCATTAGCCTTGCTCATCTGGGGTCTGCTAAAGTCAAAGTAAAAATAAAGTTCTGAAGCAAAGAAAAATTGCATGAAAGCATTGGGGACATTTGGGCTGTAAATCAATAACTAAGGAATGAAATTCTTGTGCAAAACTGCATTGTCACAGTGCAAATTAGAGTAATTAAAAAGAGCCTTCAAAAAATCTTTTAAATGTTATCTTACAATTAAACTTATTTTGTATAACAGTGAGTCCTGTGTTTCTCTGTCAAACTATATTTGTGTCTGCCTATTTGCTTGGTGTATAACTTCATGTACCAGGATGATAGCATCAAATTAACAAATGAAAATTCTAAGTTCATATATAATGAAATTAAGTTAAGAAAATGTAGATCTGACATCTTTTAAATGGATAAAGTAAATTCCATTGATTGCTAATTGTAATATAAGGTAAATTAGTCAGTCTATGTGATTGTGGCCAATTATAAAAAGTTTGTAAAAACATTTTCCAAACTGAAGCATTTAAATGGCTCTCATTCTAAGAAGCCATTATTAACTAAAAACCTAGATTGGTATTAATGGCAAAAAGTAACTTCATAGCAATGAAACCTGCCTAAAAGTCACCTCAATGTGCATATTCAAGTAGTGGTAATGAAAAGTTACCTTGATTCCATTGGGAATCTTCAGTTTTCATTTTAAAAATGGAAAAATTAGTTTCTCCTCTACTGCTAAAGTAAAATACCTGCTAATTAATGTCTTCATGGAAAACGTGTAGAAGTAAAAAAGCAAAATACTAAAAAGTTAAGTTCATTTGATATGTAACACATTGCACTGGAAATGTTTAAAAAATATATACAAATCACAAAATAGACTTCAACATTGTCAAACACTCTTGTGCAGTCAAACCAGGCCTTTAATACACTGCAGGTTGCCTCTCCATTTGAGTTATTGGTTAGGTTGGTCACTGACCCCTAAAATAATAAAGGTATCTACAACATCTCTGGCTGTGCTCCTGAACACGATGAAAACTGTTACAGTTTCAAACTCCTGCAGCAGCCAATGATGACTTAATAGAGCCAAATGTACAATAGATATTGCCTCCAGACTGGTACTGCTTCATAGTGCCAAAAACTACTATGCACCAGGTTGGTGGGATATTGGAAACTACTTTCCTAGCCTCTCACTATGGTCAACAGTGCTGTGCTGTGGCTTGCTCACTGTGTAAAGGACATACCAAGTGGAGCAATGATCACCAGAGTACTGTGAGTAGAACTTAAACACAATTGGCATTATGACCTGCTCCCATGGAGAGATAACATATAAGGTATTGCAAATCTGAAACTTAAACCTATTAATTGCAGCTCAAAGAGAAACTTACGCATTGAGTAGTACATTAATCAGTACCAAGTACTGTACCTATATCCTATTCTAGATATATGTCTGATGATTATAGTGATATTTCTATTAGAGCATATGCAGAAGGACATTGAACATGTTAAAAGTCCTGGTAAATTTCGTTTTCTGAGTAGTTAATGAACATGTCTGTAAGATAAAGGAATAGCACCTTGCCTGAGAGCACTGGGACCAACAGCCCTTTTCATTGAGAAAGCCACCAAATTAACTTGGGCAACCTCTCACAATCTTCACCCCACACCAGTTGAAGGATGTGCTTGAGGTCAGGGGTCACCAGTGGCTTACAGGTAGCCAGTTAATTAAATACCAGGCTCAATTACTAGAGACCCCTGAGGTGCAGATAAGGGTGTGTCAGACTCTCAACCCAGCCACCCTACTACCGGTAGAGGGCCCACGGTCAGATCCTGGGGTGCCCCTTCTCCACTCCTGCCTTGAAGCTCTTAACCAAAATTATTCAAGCAGGCCAGATTTAAAAGATGAGCTTCTTGTGAACCCAAACATTGAATGGTCCACAGATGGAAGCAGTTTTATTATGGAAAAAATTAAAATGACAGGTTATGCAGTAGTTTTTAATTTGAAACCATAGAGGCCAAAGTTCATCCCCATGGAACTTCAGCCCAGAAGGCAGAGCTGATTGCCCTTACCCAAAGCTTAAAGTTAGCAGCAGGAGTTGGGCTAATGTTTACACCAACTCTAAGTACGCTTACTAACAATAGGTCACCTATTAAGCACGGGCAAGAAATCCTAGACTTACCAAAAGCTGTTACCTCAAGAAATAGCAGTTATGCATTGTCCAGGGCATCAGAACACAGACACTGCTATAGCAAAGAGAAATGCTCAAGCTGATGCAGCTGCTAAAGCAGCAGCACAAACCCGGGTTTCCCTCCTACCCCTTATTCCAGCACTTGTACCAGTACTTGAAGTTCTACAGTATACCCAAGATGAACCGACCAGGGTAACTAGCCTGGGATCCACCCTGGAAGCTGATGGGTGCCTGGTTAAAGACACTCAAGCCTACCTGCCAGGAGTTGTGTAGTGGAAAGTTCTTCATGGACTTCACCAAGCCACTCATCTGGGGAAGGATGCCCTAACCTGCTTAGCCAAACAGGTTTTTGAAAGACAAAGCCAGGTGAAGACAGTCAAAGAAATTACCAGGAGTTGCTCAATTAGAGCAAAATAAGAAACTTTACTCTGTAGTTCTGATCACTCCCACAGCTATTAAAGTTAAAAGAATTTCCAGCTTGGTGCACTAATCCTGAGTAAAGCCAGCTGCCCAAAAAAGTGCCAGTTCACCAGAGCACCTGATGGGACAAACGAATGCCAGTCATTGAATGACCTGAAATACCTCTTCAAGAGACAAAGATAAGTAGTGTCTATGTCAAAGTCAGCTGTCCCCTCTAACTCTAGCCCAAATGTCTATTGCTAGGGGGAGAGCAAACCAAACACCCCTTTAAGAAACCTTGTCTGTTTTTATCTCTTTTAGCTTAACTAAAAAGGGCAATGCGTCTTCCCATTGTACTGAAGGAAACTCTTTCCTACCAACTTTTGGAAAATGCAGGCTTTGTAGGCACCTAACCTTTTCTACTCCTGTGGTCCTGTGTCCTCTTAGTCGAACCCTATATTCTCAAAATTCTAATTAAGTTTATTTCTTCCAGAATCAACATCTTGTTAACCATATTGGGACTTCATCAAGCTTCACACAGGATGCCAATCGAAATAGAATAGCAGGGTTTTACACCTTGTCAGGTAGGGCATACAGCCCATAACCACCAGGAGCAGCTACAGAAGAAAGACCATCACCCTATGATACCCCTTTAAGATTAAAAGTGTAAACTCTCTGAGGGGGGGAATGAAGAAGGTTAATAAGATAGGGAATTAATAGATGGATCTGTAACCTAGCAGAGAGTCCATGTGGACATCAGTCACTCCCAAGATGGCTGCTGGAAGACCCACCCAAAGATTCTGCCTTTCAGAACAAAGACTTGTTCTGGAAGCCAGGAGAAGCCCCGGATATTCCCTAAGGACTTTATCACTGGGTCCTCATGAGGGATTTATTGGAGGGGGGGGTGTGGGTAATCAATCAAAACAGCAAACAGCTGGAACCCCTCCCCCCCCCATTAGGAAAGGGATAGAATAATTAATGTTTCAAAAAGCAAGGCCTGAACCTTCTCTCTCATGTGCTCTCTGGCCTCTGGACCCATTACTGCCCTCTACGCACTGCTCTTGCCGTTTTTCCTCTGCCATGTGACCACACAAGTAAACCTGGGAATTTAAAATCTATGATGGGGAATTGCAGCCTGTAAATCAGTCTGCTTTGTCACTTTTCACTCCTTTCTTCTCTACCTGGGAACCCTGATCTGTTATTCCCTCCCTGCCTGAATAATAACTCACCTGGCATGCTCTTAAAATTCATTTCTGCAGCATAGCCAAGAACCTAAATAAAATCTGGTAACAATATGTCTGCCTTTTATACCTCATACCTTATTTGGATCCTCTCTCTCTTTCCTGGATTGTACAAACTGATTGGAAGAGTTAGAATCAATTGCTAATTTCAATTCTGCATTCTTCATAGAGGTGAACCTCCATGATGGATTCCTGTCACAGTCTCAGCACAGAAAAGACAGGTTCAAACAGTCTTTTCTTGGCTATTTTGTTTGAAGATGGTGGATGTCCATACCTGACACAGACCTTATGGTGAAGGAAGGAACTGGATTATCAAAGAAAAGGATCAAATATTCTTTTAAATTCAGGTGATTGGATTACTATTATTTTGTATTCAAAACATGTTTTAATAAAGTGGATAAACAAAAAGGATGAAATTGAGAGGAAAAGCATATTTGAAAAAATATCCCTCCAAATGGCTTGGACTCATTTTAAATTAAGCACTATTTGAATAACTACAGTTCGACTAGGGAAAATTGTTTTGTTTTTAACATGATCAATATTGTGCCTTGCAACTTGCCTTCTCCCAGAAGCATGGTATTAAACTACTTGATTTAACAGTTTTATAAACAAGTTCTTTAATACATGGCCACAATGCTAAGTAACATCCTTACAATTATAGAAAGCTCCAGGGCATTGCAGCATGTCTGGCATCATATTTTTCTCTTTCCTGAACGGTTGTTTTCAGCCATCACGTAATGGTACTAATAGAGCCTGCTGACCTCAGAGCAAGAGCATCTCACCTGTGAAGGAGTGGAGATATTGCTTGAATGGTTTGCATATAAATATTAATACCTGTTCAACTTTATTTAGCCCAGGAAACCTCTCAGAGGGTATAACTCAGGCAGTTTGGCTACAAGCTGTTATAATTAGGTCAGGTGAGGAATGCAAACACGCTGCCATTAGCCATGTTTCTCAACTCTTCTGGTTTTAAGAAATACCCCCCTGCCACTGACTGAAGCTTAGCATTTATGACCCAGTGTCTTTTAAAACTGTGAGAAGAGACATGGTTTTTATTTTCTTTGAGTTTATTTAGAATAAAGTCTTTCTAACAAGTTCTAAGGTATTATGATCTGCATTTCAAAGTCAGAAAATTATAACTCCCTCTTGAAGTGACTCAGGAGCCTCTAGCCTTTTGGGCACTCTGCATTTGGGGAAGTAGAAGCAAAACAAAACAAGAAGAAAAAGACAAAACAAAATTGAAGCCAAAGCTAAAGAGAAAATTCTATAACAACAAAAACATCACAGGCAATTATATGAGTCTAAAAATTCTCATTTTCCTTGTACATTCCATTCACAGCAGCCTTGTGAAAAGTGTATTTATTTATTATTTATTTATTTACTTTTGAAATGTATCTTTACTCTTAGATCACCCATGGATTCAAATTCTGCAGGCTAGGAGACTAATATATTCAGTCTTCTTGGTCAGGAGGTGTGAACTAGCTTGAGTAAGAGATGAATTACATTTGAAATTGATCTCCTGCCCTCATCATATCCACAGACCTCTTATGTTCCAATTCAACCTTTATACAATTTGTCGTAGAAAATGAAATGGAAATCCAGAATCAGAAAACTGGGGTAAGATTTGGGGTTGGGAGCTAAGATACAGGGTGCCATGTCAGGTATATATCAAAATTCAACCTGGAGGTTGTCTACCATGGATTCTAGGGCTGCAGTTCAATTTCTGATCCATGTCAGGGAACCCTACTGTGAGTGACAGAGATTAGAAACTGAATCCAGCAGAGTCTAAAAGGACCTTGAGTGGCTCCCCGTGACTCACAGGATTAACTTAAATCCACTTTCCTCAATATTAAAGTCTCTTATGACTTGAATTCTGCCTACTTTCTTAACATTATCTCCCCTGCTATAACTGAAGGTTAAGAATTACCAAATAATTATGGTTACAGAATTAATATATAGATGCCTTTTTTTTTAAAGGTTTATTTTTTATTTATTTCTCTCCTCTTCTCAGCTCCCCCACCCCTGCCAAGTTGTCTGCTCTCTGTGTCCATTCGCTGTGTGTTCTTCTGTGTCTACTTATATTCTTGTCAGCAGCACCGGAAATCTGTGTCTCTTTTTGTTGCATCACCTTGCTGCGTCAGCTCTCCGTGTATGCAGTGCCACTCCTGGACAGGCTGCACATTTTTGCACTGCGTGGCTCTCCTTATGGGGTACACTCCTTGCATGTGGAGCTCCCCTATGTGGGGGACACCCCTGTGTAGCACAGCACCCCTTGCGCGCATCAGCACTGCGCGTGGGCCAGCTCATTACACGGGTCACAAAGCTCTGGGTTTGAACTCTGGACCTCCCATGTGGTAGGCGGATGCTCTATCTGTTGAGCCAAATCTGCTTCCCTAGATTTCTAGTATTTGTAAATTTCTAGTATTTGTAAAAGAAATATCTGAAATTAATGAAACGTGAAGTACTAGAATCCAGATGCCTGATCTCTGATAATGATTATGAAGCTGGCTCATAAGATAGGAAATCAATAGATGGATCTGGAACCTGGCAAGAAGTCCAGGTGGACATCAATATCCCCAAGATGGCTGCTGGAAGACCCTCCCCAAGATTCTTCCACTCAGAACAGGATTTCCTACAGAAGCCAGGAGAAGCCCTGGATATTCCCCAAGGACTTTATCACTGGACCCTCCCAGGGGATTGATGGATGGGGTAAACAATCAAAACAGCAAACTGCTGGAACTCCTCCCCTGCCATTAGCAAAGGGGTGGAATAGTTAATGGTTCAAAAAGCAAGCACAAGGCCTGCACACTCTCTTGCCTTTGGACCCAGAATCTGGCCACCTTCTCCCCTGCTTGGATTACTATGCAAGTAAGCCTGGGGATTTATAATCTATAATAGGAATTACAGTTGTAAGTCAACCCACTTTATCACTTTTAAACCCCTTCCTCTCTATCTGGGACCCATGATCTGTTATTTTCTCCCATTTCTCTTCCTTCCCTACCTTAATAAATTACTGGACTAACTCACCCGACATGCTCTTGAAATTCATTTCTGCAGCATAATCAAGAACCTAGACAAAATCCAGTAACAATTGTAAAACTTTATAACCTTTATCTTGTGATTTTAAGAATACCCCAATATTGTACCCTTCCCATCCTGTTTTATAGCTTTAAAATCTTATGATCACTAGACAGTCTTAAATGTTTATTAGTGAAGGAAACTGAGCCAGCCCCACTCCATTTACTCATTAGTATAAACCTGCTAAACCTGGTTACTTTAAAACTATCAGAATTACTGCAATTTGGGAGAAAGATTTAGACAATTAGGTCATCAGTTCTCCTTGCTATGTGCTGGCAGTAAAGCTCTTTCCCTCTTAATCCCAGGAACTGGTCTTTGAAGTTCATCAGGCAAGAACCTGCTTTTGCTGGTATCACTGCTCTCCTGCACACATTCACACATCTGCCAGGCATGGAAAATTATTTGCTAGTAAGTTTCTTAGCTCTAAGTTTTTGCATATTCTGTCTTTCTATCTGTTAATTCTGTCTCTTCCTTCTTCATTTTCAGAATTGCTAGTCATTAATTTTCAAGAACCACTCAAGAATCTGTTTCTCTGCGAATTGATCGCAGTTGAATGCATTTTCCTTTGGGCAAACATTGTACCAGATGTATTCTCTCATTATACCTTTATCATACTGTATTGCTATTATTATTATTATTGTTGTCTCTCAAAGAAGGCTGAGAGATTTTTCAGGTAAGTAGTGTGTCGTCTTCACCTCCTTCCTTAATAAAGAACATAGTGTGGTACTTTACATATTTTAAATACTCACAAAGTAATTGTTGAACAAAATGTTTAAGCAAATGGCTTGAGGAAGAACACAGATCTATAAATATTGTTTGTAAGGTCTTTGGAATATCAGTTTGGTCTAATCTCTGTTTCAGTCTCAGCCATGCTTTGGGCCACCTTCATATCATTCCGGTCTTCCTTTCCCCACTGAAACACAACATTCTACGTAGAACGCCTTCACCAAAAACTAACTGATTGCCCTTTCAAGCTTATACAATGCTCTTCATCCTTCACTTTAGTTGAACTTATTTCTCGTCAGCTCAGCTACTTTTGCCCTGGGAGTCCTTGCTTGTCTCTTAATTTGGCACATGATGCCACATTTCTCCTTTGGGGATCCTGTATTTTAGAAAGTGAATAAGATAAACAAATATGAAAATACTTTAGAAAATAAACATAAGGACATTAAACAAAAATACGAATGCTAACATAATACCCACATAGAGAAAAAACATTTTGGAAAAGAAAAGAAGTAGAATAATTGTGAAATTTCTGAAAATTCTGAGTAAGATGGGGAGAGGTTCCAGAATGTCCAGTAGCAACTTTCCAGGACTCACGTTTCTTATCTAAATTTTTGAAGTACATCCTGATTTAATGATATTCAGATGTGCATCCTCTCAAAAGTATGTGCTTTTTGAAAGGCAGGATCATGACATTGTATCTTTTCCCTAAAGAGCTGAAGTGTCTATCAATTCCATGGGCATTCAATACATTCTTATTAATTGATGAAAGCAGAGATCTGTATTAGTGAACTATTTTCAAGTTCTAAGTTGCTGACATTGAGTCTAGGAATTATTGAATAAATGCTACCTGCTCATAAATAATAATTATTCTTATTAAACACTAATTTCTAACAAAAGTTGACATATTCATTAATCAAATTTACTGGATCATATTTTTTAGCTTGACTATATGCAGTTTTGAAAATATGTATCAATACACCCTCATTTATTTCTTTCCTTAACTAAATTCTTAAACAGCTTCAGTTCGAGTGATTTTGATGTGTTTGAAATTCCATTTGGTTTTAGAGACTGTTGCAGTCCCAGCATGTGACAAAGCATAATGAATGTTTTCCAAGATTTTGAACGAAGAATTGTGATTTTGATAGTCTTTCCTTTTTGTGAAAAGGTCTTATTTTGGGGGTTTTAGGAACTGTGTGAAGGCATGCAATATTAGTTTTCTAAGCCTGCCATAAAAAATTACTGCAAATTGGGTGACTTAAAACAATGGAAATTTATTCTCTCATGGTTCTGAAGGTGAGAAATCTGGAATCAAGGCATTTTCAGGGCCACACTCCTTACAGATGCTCTAGGGGAGAATCTTTTCCTTGTCTTTCCTAATTTCTGGTTGTTGCTAGCTTCCTTGGCTTGTAGCCACATCACCCCAATATCTGTCTAATCTCCATATTGTCTTCTCCTCTGTGTTTCCCTTCACTGCATGTCCCTTATAAGGACACTTGCATTGGATTTAAGCCCCACCCATATAATCTACGATGATCTCTGCATCTTAAAATCTTAACCTAACCATATCTGCAAAGACATTTTTCCAAATACAATAACATTCACATATTCTGTGGATTAGGGTATGGACATATCTTTTCTGGGGGGTTGGGGTGGTGGGCACCATTCAACCCACTATGTATGTCTAATTATGGAAATTCTGTAACAACAAAATAATCTTTTTTTGGATGAGGTATGTCTGCATATTTTTCATTTCCTTTCTGTTTCTACATGGGCTTTGTGGTTGCATGAGCATGCTCTTGGGCCACGTTTGATATTGGTTTTAGAAATAAAATCATTTTAATAAGGAGCTTTTTATTACATTTTTGTTGGCTCTTTGTTTTAGCTACCTAAGGTAGAATTATAGTTTTATTTACAATTAATTGCATTATTTGGCAATATAGATATGTTTTTTTAAACATATAAAAGTAGTCCTAATAGAAGATTTTCTTTCATTTCTGCCATAAATATGTCACTTTATATCTTTCAATAGTGAAAAGAATGAATCCCAAGATGGAGTGGAATCAGAGATGGTTTCACTAACATTCATGATTAATATCTAGAAGCTTTAGAAGTTATATAGGAGAAATATTAGCACATGTTTCTTGTTGGATAAATCTCAATGGAAGAAGTATGCAGACATTTGAAAATAATTTACTGCTTATTTTTTTTAACAGTCTTGTAAAATCCCATACTCTCTTATTCTTTTCATTCTTTGTGTGTATATGTAGTTCCCAGATTTAAATCTTCCAGTCGTAGAATCCCAAGCCACCAAATATTTCTAAGAATATAATTTGCACATTTTCCATGGCTGTCATTTGACCAATTCTGATTTACTGCAGTTTTTTATCTACCTAAAATACCCATTACTCAAAAACAGGTTGTAAAATTCTGACAAGATCTCTGATGCTTCCATGATATAGATGAACTTTTGCAGCTCCATAAAGAAAAAACCACAAGTCAGTTAACTTACGCAACTGTACTAAGTAAATAAACAAAGCTCAAGTCAAATATAAAGTAGGCTTTGCTGTGCACAAATAAACCCAGAAGACAAACAGTGAACATCTGTAGTACAATGCCACTGGAACATTAATTTGGTTTTACGTGTTCAAGAAGAATAAAAATATGTTTGCTTTGATTACAGTGATGATTTTATTTAAACTTAGATCTCATTATTCCTGATTTATTTCCACTCAGTCAGTCCAAGAAGTGACAGTCTCTACCAATCAACAATCATTTCTTTAAAAGCCATTTGCTTTTTAAGGTGTTCAGAAGATATTCTCCCTCCCCTTTGTTTCCCTATTTGTAGCTCAACTGAAGAGAGGAATGGATAGTAAAAATTTCATTGTATATCCAAAGGATTAAAACCCATTTTCAATAAATTGATATTGCTCCAACCCTAAAACTATGACATTAATAATAATAATTAAAACTCAAAGAGAATGCACTTAACACTGGGCAACTGTCTCTCCTTTTCAGTACACCATGACATAAATGTAATATTTGGATCACATGCTCTCTTAGTGTATTGGTCCAAGTTCTCTAGGGAAACAGAATCAACAAGAGATATCTGTGAATAGTATGCAGTTTTATAAGAGTCTCTCACGTGACCATGGGGATGCACAAGTCCAGGTTCCACAGGCAGGCTGCATCCAAGGGCTCCTATGAAAGTCCATTGAAGTTCTTGATGAGTTCTGGGAGACATAGGCTGTCCAAAAACGATCTGGGAAATTCTCTCTCAATGCTGGAATCACTTCCCCTTTTAAGGCATTCAACTGATTAAATAAAGCATCACTCACTGCTGATGGCCATCTCCCTGATTAATGTAATTGCAATCAGCTATCTATGATTTACCACTGCAGTAAATTCAATGGTGATGAAAGTCCATAATACCCTTGTATTCAGTTAGCCCAGTGCTTGCTTGACCAAACAACTGGGCACAATTACCTGACTGAGTTGACACATTAGCCTAACCATCACACTTAATAATCATGGGTTTATAAAGAGATGCTAAGAATAATTAGCTCAATGGATTTCCTTGGCACAAATATTGACAAAACAAGGTAAATCATTACCATATTAAGGTTTTATAACAGGGCATCATGACGTTTGATAGTAAATTTAATCCAGTTGTTCATTATTGGCAGTAAAATTCCATTAAGGAAGGGACTTAGTCTCTTTTGTTCATTATTGTTTCTCTAGTACCTAGAACAATTCTTGAAATATAGAAGGGGCCCTCAGAATATTTGTTTGAATGAGTGTTAAACATGAAAGCAATGAAATGTGAACATTTACTCTGTAGTGAAAGTCATTGTTTTTGGCTGAAAATAGTGTTTTGTAAAAATAGTACAACTTCCTATTCATCATTGTGAATTAGAAAAGCCAATACCAAACTTCTCTGTCAGTTTTCTGCCCCTTGTTTGGCTCCATGGTTTAGAAAAAATATGTCCAAATTATCTGCTCCAAAGACTCTTTGTAATTTAGCAAGGTTCAGTAAAGGTATGCTTGGCTCCTTTAGATTTTGGATTGCAGACCTGGGAGAGGTTCTTGCCAAGAATGAATCCCCCCTAGGCAAAACTTCATGCTGTAGACATCTTCACTCCTGATAAGAAAATTGGGTTAGGAGGAGAAAGGCAACTTGTGTTGAGTGGTCCTAAGAAAGTGACAGCCAAAACTAAAACACTATCTCCCTGTGCCTTGCTTCTAAGTCCACAAAGAAGAGTAAGAATGACATTGTGAGTCTTTGAAATCATAGAGGAAAGATCTTAATGCTTTCAGCCTCTGTGGTTGAACAACTATTGAAAAATCCTTTAAAGGTATATCCAATCATCTCTTTCCTTCAAACCTCCCTTACCTATCTTTTCCTTTCCTTTTTCTCTTATGATAGCTGCATTCAGGCCCTCATCTTTTGTTTGAAAAATAATCTTTTCCTTTTCCAGATGATTCTAACAGTCTTGCCTATGGGCTTCACATGACCTAATATAAATCCTTCATTTTTTTCTCTAAAGGACACTTGAGAAAGATAATGATTTGCCAAAGGTCATTCTACCTATAATTGGCATACCTGGGACTAGAACTCAGATTTCTTGTTTCCTACCTACGTTCTTTCCATTGCAAGCATCTATGGGAGAAATTGCAATATCCTGACTAAATACAAGAAACTCATAGGTGGATAAAATGATAGTTTCAAAATGTCCTTCTTCTGTATGAAATCCCACAATCTTCCTGTTTCCCCTCTCCCTGCCCAAGGCCCTAATTTTCTCCTGGTTTATGTGATAAGGTTCCAAATCCCCTTTGCCAAATTTTTATTGATTTCCACAATTGGTTTGTCCTCTAGATTTCCCTTTTAGGATCTCTGCCTTGGTTCCAAGGTGTTTAATTACCAACCCCAGAACAAGTAACACTCCTTGTCTTTGCTTATGTCTTACCTCTCTACCTAAAATAATTCAATTCATCCTTTAAGAGTTTACATACATATGTGCACATACACATATACATACACACATACACACATACATACACATTTCATCTGTAATATATCCATTAAGGAATTTATTAATACCTCATTCGTTATGTGGATCATATGTTGTTATATCAAAAAGACACCTGGAGATAATTTAGTGAAATAGTGAAATTCCCCTATTGAGGGGGAACAGCATTCCAAAGGAGTTAAGCAAATTTGTCAAGGACCCCAAGTTCTGCAAGAGGCTCTGAGGAGAAGGAAGAAAGAGAAGAGAATGAAATTAAGTTTTTCTCATATGGCCAGGAATTTATGGCTTGGAGTTGTATTTCCATTTTATGTATGAGGACATTAAGGATATGGTAGTTACATAAATTATATGGAACATAACTAGGGAATGGAAGACTTGGTTTCCATCTCCCAAACACAAGCCCAAGTTGTTAATTATTAAACCCAACTGCTCTTTAATTTGACGATTATATAAAGCTAAAACATTCAGAGTTTAATCTATATAAGATACTGAAAAAAACTTTGTGTCAGGACAGAAAACATGTCAACTCCACACATACTATTAAGAACAGTTTGACTTCAGAAGAGTTTTTCCAAATTGATATTGTTTAAAATAGATACTTTTCTGTTAATAAAAGCACAAACAAAGCCAGTATAGGAGCATTTACTCTTACCTCACTGCCCCCTGCCCTGCCCCCAAATGTTTCTCTTCACAAACAGGAAGACAAGTTCAGTTAAAAATAATATTGCTTTTGCCAATAGTGATAATGAAAGAATTTAAAAAATAAGGCACAGTATAGGAAAAATTAATTTATGTATTTTTAATAAATAGTAACCTTACCAGGCTTCTAGATTAAAAACAAAAACAAAAAATAGCCATAAACATTACAATGCCTGAGCTGCAAAAATAAGAAATGAAAATGACAGTAGCCAATACTACACAAGGCTGAAGCATGTAATTTACATCTTAGTGAAATTAAACATACTATAACAGCTTAGCTTCCAGGCAACAATACTATTAAATTTGTAGTAGCAGATTATGACATCATCTGAAACCCCAGGATACACATTTGAAGCTGGCTATTATTGTTTGTAATTTGTATTGCTGTTCTGGTTAGTTTTTCATTTAATTCAGCTCAGGCCCCTATTAAAAAAAAAAACAAAAAAACAGACAAATAACAGCAGTTGAGGATGCTGCTTTTAGCAAAAGCTCTTAAGCCTCAGGCTGCAGTGATGTCATATTTTAGAATCAGTAATGATAGGTTATATTTGAGGAACATTAAGAGGTCAGAACTGTATTGCAAAGATAATAATTTAAGCAGTTTTTTAATAGTCTGTAAGTATAATTTTGGAAGGTTTTCTAACTCACCTTTCTTTTCCAAAATGTTTCTTAGCTGAGAAAGAATGTGTAGTGGTAGAAAAATGGTGCAACCTGATGCTTTTAGTAGAGGGCTTATTTATACACCAGCAATCTCAGCAAAGTATATTGAGAACCTTAAATGTTCAGACTCTTGGAGTGTGGGGTGGTTAGGCATTTGTGAACTTAGAAAAATGTTTCCAGTAGTCTGGTGTTTATGAATTTCTCTGGAGAAGGAATTTATAACTCATATCTAATTTCTCGAAAGGGCCCATTTTCCAAAAAGTTTATGGGCCTTGTTCATAGTAACAGTGATTGCAAAGGTTTGGGAAGGCTTATTAGAATTTCTTACGTTAGGTATGAGAAGGGAAAATATGGTTTGGAAAATGCCCTTTCCCTTCTACAGATGATTCTAATATTCTTGTCTAAGGGATTTGAGCCCATGCTACCCAATCCTCAATATTGAACTAATAAAAATTCCTAATTTATTGCAAGAGAAAACTTGAAGATCAGGGAGATGAAACTGACTTGTGAAAAATACTTCAACAAATGATTGGCAGATCTGGGACTAGAACCCAGGTTTCTAGTCTCATAGCCCATGTTCTTTCTATTATAAGAAGTTATGTGCGATTCAACTATTTGACAAACCTGAAGTAGTTAATGCCTGCTTCTTAGGTTTCCACTATAAATAGAAGACCAATGATCCTTGTAATTTCTGACTGTCTGATTGTGGCAGCCAAGACTGAATGGGGGAAATACAGGAAGCACTAAAAACATGAAGAGGAGGAGATAATTTTTGCAACTCAGAAGTAAACTTGTAAAGAGTAGGGAAAATAAAAAGGAACATATGCGAGGAATACTAAGACCTAGAGTGGTAGTCTGATCAGATATTGTGGGAAAAGGCATCTGCTATGTGAAAACACATGGCTAGAGGGCTAACCATCCCTGGCAAGAAGATGATTTAGACATAGTATGACAATTTTCCGTAAATTATTTGCTACATTTATGTACCCATTTTTTTTTTACCCCTCACTCAATGGATTTATCTGCATGTATTTTGGAGATTGAATAATGCCCACCACAAAGGACATGTTCAAGACTTTACCTGCATTCCTTTGACTATAAACCCATTGTAAATAGGACCTTTCAAGACGCTATTGTTAATTAAGGTCATATGTCATATGTCATATGTCAATAGGTTCTTCAAAGGTCCTATTTAGATGAGGCCACATTGACTTGGAGTGGGTCTTGATCCTATATGACTGGAATATAAGCAAAATAAAATCTGATGCTATGTCTGTAGAAGCTATAAGTCAGCAGAAATCAGAGGAGCAGATACCAGAGAGAGACCCCCACATTCCAGAGATTTGCTAGAAATTTACAGCTTCTGGGAGAAAACAAGCCCTGCCAATACTATGATGTTAGTCTTCTAGCCTCAAAAACTGTGAGACAGTAAACTCTTGTTGAGCCAATCAGCTCATGGCATTTGTCATAGTAGACCTGATCAACTAAGACAATGTATATTTATGAAACCTTAGAAAACTGGAAGTTCACATGGAGTCACTTGGATCACATGTTTAAAGGTAGTCTGGCTTGAAGTCAGTGACCCCTTACATGACTGAGTTGAGAGGAGTCCACATGATCCCCAGTAACCCATTGAACAATAGGTCCCAGGACCTTAGAGAGGTGGTATCTTTATTAGCCTTCCAGAAAACTTGAAGGTCCCATGCTTAGAGCTTTCCTGTTTGAATAAAAGTACAAACTCAAGGTACAAACTCCAGAAGATTATCACCAATAAGCACCCAGCAATAGAAAATTCAGATCAGATGGAGAAGAGAAGACAAATTTGGAGAACTGTATACACAGGCCTTTGGGGGACAGATCTCTAGGCATATTGTCCCAAGGGAAGCAGTTAGTCAGAATTTACTGAGAATCTAAGAGAGAGAGATTTATAAAGAGTGATGTGGTGAGAGTTTAGGAAAAATGTCATCACTCTTGCAGTCTTGCCTAGATCATGCCTTAGTGACTTTTGAAGAGTAGGTCTCAAGTCACAAATGGTCTCTTGAAACTTGCCAGCAAGATTCAGAATCTAATAGTCATGGAATGGAGGGACTACCAGAGGAGAAGTTTTAGGTCTATGAGAGAAAATATTTTCTGAACTTCAGATGACATTGTAAAATGTACTTTATATAAATGCTATAAAGCAACTTAGATAGATCGATAATCATCTGCCTCCTAACTTTCAAAAGTGAATAAGAAACCAGCAAGTTAACTCAGAATATTGTACTGAATAAAAGCAGACTCCATCAGAGAAAGTCCTGGACTTGACATATGGAAACATTAAGAACATCAAAGAACATCAGAGTGAGGCAGGAGGTCCTGATTCTAGAGACTGTTGAAAAGGGAAGATATTGAAAGTCTTGATTCAACCAGAAAAAGAAAATCATGTTTACTAAAATTACCTCCATCTTCCTCTAGGAATACTGCTTCTTTCGTCTCTTGTTTGAGTAAAAAAGCAGTTTAGGACCATATTAGCCAAAAAATGCCAGTATGTACAATAGTATTTCTGGGAAAACTCCTGTTTCAATGTTTCTATTTTTAGGCTAGTTTTACTCTTTTCCTTTTTTAGGCTAGTTTTACTCTTTTCCTTTTCATGCTCTCCCCTGTCCTCTTTTTCTTTCTTTCTTTCTTTTTTCTTCCTAGACTATCCTTTTCCCATTCTTGCTGGTAGACCCATTTTCCCCATTCTCCTTACTGTATCTAGGACAAAGAAGAAACACTGCACATCATGGTCGTATGTCTGGGACCAACACAGTGATTCTACTGCCACATGCTTCAATCAACAGAAACTCAGAAGCAGCCCACAGATGAATCACTCAGCTAATTCTTTGGTATTTTCTCATAGTTCTCTTTTTCACTGCAGAATTTATTCTTTAACAGCCATCAGTACTGAAACTTATGTTTGCAAAAGCAAGTAAGTTGATTAATAGGTATTTTATACATCTGGTATCTTCTCATAAGAGACTGGAAAACTTATTTCAATTATCATACCACCAACAAGGATGCAATCTGTTCACAAGGCCTGTTTACGAGTGGCTGCTTTGGGTAATGGCTGTTTTCTTAGCACGGGAAATGAAATATAATATTATTAAACAGAGATATGCAGAATGAGGTGTCAACGTATCCATCTTCCTGATGTTTATAGTCTTCATTTTTTGGAATGTTTATTTTATGTGCCCACACGTTAAAATATCTCCTATTTGAAAGGATTTAATTTCTTTTATTCTGGTTTTAATGTCCTTGAATAATAACATTCTCAAACTTGTAAGCAATCAGCTAAGGAAACCTGTGGTATGTACTTTATTAATTCCTTTTAGGTAAATGTACCATAATGAGAGAGATAATAAAAGTGAGCAGTTTCTCTTTGCATGAGGAAAGGAACTGGTCTTTGCCAGAAGGATAAATTATTTTCATTTGTAGAGGCCACCTGTGATAAAAAATGGGGAGAGGAGTTGGGTGGGGAAAACAATCTTCAAACAACAATGAGCTATTGTGTGAATGTGTGTCCTTGTGCACGCATGCCACACTTCTATATATGTGTGTTTCACGGAGTGGGAGGGAAGCATGAGACAAGATACTGTAATGTAACAAATGCAACTCAATTTTAAAGAGCTTTCACAAAATCATTTAAAAAGTCTAGATAGATCTAGTTTCAGCCAAATGTGGCTCCTTCAGCATTTAATTAACTTTCATGATCTCTCTGAGGGGGTGGAAATGAGAAATAATGCAATTTTTCAGAAGGTAAATATTGCTACTCATTTAATTTTGATCATTTCTATTATTTTCATAGGGAGATATGTTACTACATTGTAGATAAAGGAAAGCAAATCATATACAAAAGGAAAATAACTTCAAACACCGCAGACTGTAGAATGTACAAAGGTTCTCATAGAAGATATGAAATCCCCTTATATGAGGAAAAAGAATGTTAAAACTGGCAAGAGATGTATTGTGGTGTCTCATAGTATGATTCCTTTATGATGATTTAATGGATACTCAAGTAATGACTGGGCCATGAAAATAATTTTAGAATAAGAAAAGCCTTTTTCTTAAGATATCCTCTAGATCAGTGCTGTTCAACAGAAATATAGTGAGAGTCACAGATATAATCTGAAATTTCCTAGCAGCCACATTTAAAAGAGTTAAAAGAACTGGATAATTAAATTTAATAATATACTTTATTTAACCCAATATATCAAAAAGTAGAATCATTTTAACATGGAGTCAACACAGAAATTATTAACATAAAATTTTACATCCTTTTTTTCATACTAAGTCTTCAAAATATGGTTTTTATTTTACACTTACAGTACATTTCAATTTGGACGAGTCACATTTCAGGTGCTCAATAGCCATAGGTAGCTAATGACTGCTCTATTGGGCAATGCAGTTCTAGATTATCTAAAATATGCCTTTTTGTAGAGCAATGAGCTATGAAATGGGTCCCAATATAAATGAGTAAATATTGCCCTAGTGTAGAAATCATTGAATCTTTGGTATCATCACTCAATTGGTTATTGAGTTGTAGAGCTAGATATTTCTGAAACAGAATCTAAAAATGTGTATGATTGTTTTTAATGGCATATTTTACTGCAATCTTATTTCCTACAGGAAAACACAAAATATCCATTTCAGCATTGACCTATGTAGGCACTCTTAGAATTGAATCATTGAAATGAAATCTGTCCATTGATTAATTTCTGTTTTTTTTATTGAGATGGATCTGCTTTAAAATGTTATTCATATTAGAGTATTTTTTCAAACAATTTTGTGTCATGAACTTAAAATGATTTGTCATCTCCACTGAAATATACAAATGCACATGATACATAAAAAATTTGATATGTAATTTCAGTTTCATATATTTTCACAGAATCCACAGAAACCCTGAAGCTCTGGTCCAAAGACTTGATGTACTATGTAGTACAGGTGAAGGAAAAATGCCCTGCTTATCTGTTGAAGGCTGAATGTAGGTAAAATATAGTCAAAAGTACTTATGCTCTAATATATTTGGAAGGACTTGTAGAATCATATTACCTTAAAAGACCTCAAGATATCACTCTATGCATGAGCATTGGAATTTCATTCTCCTTTATAGTGTACTTTGATTCTGTTTCATAGTACATATTATTTTCTTTCTTCCAAATTGCTTTTAGCATGTGTATCTCCAGAAAGAGATAATCACAGGGAGGAAGTTACTTGAGAGATGGTAACCTGTGTTATTCTTTTTTGAGTTACTTAAAACCCACAACACAACATCTTACATTAGCTTCCATTAACAACATCTTCCATTAACTTAGGTCCACTGAATTACCAAATGAATGAATGAATGAATATATGTGTCTTCAATCAATAGTGTACCATAACTATACTGAACAGATCATCACATATTCCATTCTCAAGTAACATTAAGAATGCCCTTGTGCATTTTAAAATATACTATAGCTTCATGAAAGAATTATATTCTTTGTATCTAGCATAGAACCTGACTCATGGTAATTATCCAGTTTTTATTGAATTAATGAATATACACTGATATTCAAATAATACCCATTATAATTATTACATTGAATTTCTCATCTGACATTACAATTCTGTAAATTTGTGGTTTATTTGCCCCAAGGATTTTCTCTGGAATCCTTTGTTTTCCAATCATTCACTCAAGTAATAAAAGCTCATTAAATACCATTTTTCGATCTTTTTTTATGTATTAGAGATACAACTGAATCAGTTAAGTTTCATGCTCTAAAGGTGTTTCTATTCCAGATGAAGAAACATATACTAAACAAGTAAATAAACAGTATAACTACAAAGTTGTCATCTGGTAGAGATAATCATTGATGAGACAGGGGGTAACTAGGAAAAGGAAGGTGAAAATACTTTAAATAAGGATGTCAGGGAAGAACACCCTGAAAAGGTAAATTTAAGCAGAAGGCATGAGATAAGAAGAAGCTAGTGATGGAAAGAAGAGCAGGAAAATTGTCCCAGTGGTTAGATGAGCAAATGCAAAATTTTTGAGGTGGTAAAGAGCTTGGAAAGTACTGAAGTTAGTGAGTTGGAGGGCTAGGTCAGGGTAGGAGTTGAAGGAAGAATTTGACTCTAAAAGCAAAGATAAGCCATCCAAAGGATTTAGGCAGGGGAATGCTGTTCTAATAACATCATAAAAATCTCATTGGCCACTGGGTATAGAATGGAATGTAGAAAGATAAGTGGATTCGAAATGACTGGTACTAGTTAGAAAGCAGTTGGTGAGAATACTGGGGTCTTGGTCTAGGTTGGTGGTAGAAAATATGGAGAGAAGTTAACAGCTTTGAGATATATTTTGAAGGTAGTATAAACATCTTATTAATGAACTAGATATAGTGGCTGCTGGAAGGGAAGAATAAAAACATACTCACGGATTGTTTGCTTGAGCACTTGCTTGGACAGTAGAACCATTTCCTGATATAAGAAACACTATGAGATAAATGTTTGAGGACTTGAGCATAAAGATTTCATTTTGAGCATGCTAGATTTAAGGTGCAACTGAGAATTCCACTTGGAGCTCTAAAAAGGAAGGGAACTGGCTACTATTGAATGCTGCTGATATGAAGCCAGGAATATAAAAAGCTATGCATTTTAAACATATAAGAAGTCAGAACAAGGAAAGACAATTCTCAAACATTAATCATGAATCTCAAATTTTAGTAACTTCCTTAGTACTTTACAAGAGCGACTTTCAAACTTTTTTTTAATTACGAAGGATTGTTATAAAATTACAAAGGAGTATTTTCTCTTTCAAATTTATTTTCCTCATCTTACCAAAAAAGAAAAAGAAAGAAAACCCCATCTGTGAACTTTCTCATTTTCTGAACATGGTGTAATTTGAAAAAGCATGTCCATCTTCTCCAAAATTTTAATTAACTCATTCTTATCCAGATCTTAAAATGAATTATATCTAATAGGAAAATATTTTCTCTCTTATATTTGAATAGAATATAAACATAGTTCATATTCTGAGTTGCACAGCAACGTGAAAAATATCTTTTAAAACATGCAGTGAATTGAATTCATTGAATCTATTGGGTATAGCAATTTAATGAAGCAAAAAACACTAATTAAATTATTAAAATCTGGATAGCAAGCGGTAATTAAAAAGACCGTTGCTATGCAACTCAGAAGATTTCTATAAACAGTCTGAAAAATGTATTGGTTAAATATGTTGGTATTTTGCCTTGACCTTTTGTAATCAAACACCTTCTAAATCTGTGAAAATATGTTTCAGAGACTAAAATGAAATAGAATTTGTGGATTAAAAAAAAAGGGAAATTTATTATTTGAATGGGTTACATCTTCTTATTATCTTCAAAGGGTAGGTGTGAGGAATCCAAAATTACAAAAATAAAATTTTGGTTTATATATGGAAGAATAGCAGTTTCTTAAAGGCCTTTTCATGATTAAATATAATGATATAAATCAGATATTTTGTTTAATTATTCATTTCATGATTGTTGTAACATGTTATGATACAGGCAGGTTAACATAGCTGATTGTTATATACAGGTCAAGGATATAATTTTTCTTAAGACCAAACATATTTTAGTGGTAAATCTGTTTTCCCAAACTGTCAGAGAATAGAAAGTTGGTCACAGGTTTCAAAAGTTTGTAAAGTACCTAGGGAAACTGTATTTGAAATTCTACATACCCCGGAGAAAGGCTTTATAAAGGGAAGAAATGACTCTAATACATGGGCTTTAAAAAACCATTTCATTAGGCAGACACTGGAGGCAAATCACTGAGGGGCTGCTATGTAGGCACACATTAATTCCAAAACTTTTGAAATAACTATAAGCTGTAATATTCTGGTACTGGCTTATTGTGAGTGGAAATTTACAAATATCTCTTAAAGATGCCCCAATTCTGGTCACAGAAACAGAGGAAAATTTGGCGGGGTAAGAAAAGAATTTAAGGGCAAACTTACAAGGGTGTGATGAGTGGCCGTTATTTTGTTAATTGAGGTCGGGATGCCGGGGATATAGTATGTGCCTGTATATGAGCAGCAAATCTTTTTAGCAGGCTGTTTCCTTTGATCACTTTTAGTTCAGAAGTCAATTTCCTGTTCCTTGGAACCTACATTATTCCACCTATTCCTACTCTTCCACCTATTCATACCTGCCAACTTCATATTTTTACCACGTGTTCAAAGGAAAGCACTATGGCCATGGTTCCCAAACTGTATGCCAAGGCACCCTGTTGGGTACTGCAGTGAGCGCACAGGAGTGTTCCCCAAAATTTTTTTTTCTTTAAAGATTTATTTATTTATTCCCACCCCCACCCTCCCTCCCGTTGTCTGTTCTCTGTGTCTATTTGTTGCGTCTTGTTTCTTTGTCTGCTTCTGTTGTTGTCAGCGGCACAGGAAGCTGTGTCTCTTTTCTTGTTGTGTCATCTTGTTGTGTCAGCTCTGTGTGTGCGGTGCCATTCTTAGGCAGGCTGCACTTTCTTTCGCACTGGGCAGCTCTCCTTACGGGGCTCACTCCTTGTGAGTGGGGCTCCCCTACATGGGAGACACCCCTGCATGGCAGGGCTCTCCTTGCGTGCATCAGCACTGTGCATGGCCAGCTCCACACGGGTCAAGGAGGCCCGGGGTTTGAACCGCAGACCTCCCATGTGGTAGATGGACGCCCTAACCACTGGGCTAAGTCCGCCACCCCAAAATATTTTATATTTTCACAGAAAACAAAGACATGCATTTGATATTGCACAGTGGGAGGAAATTCAATATTAATTTCAACATTGGATAGAACTACATGCCTTTTGATAATGTCAATATCTTTGCAAAACTAAGTTTTCTTTGATATCCCTGATAAAAAGCAAGTACTACAGGAAAATTAATGGGGAACAAGAAATAAGAAGGGCAATGTCTCAAATGAGTCCATGAATTGAGAAGATATGCAATACCCACCAGGTGCACACATCCCATTGGTAAGTGATTGCCCTTATTTAGGTATGAAATAAAATTATTATTCTTTCATCAAATGGGCATTATTTTTGCAAATAGAGTTCCAATTTATAAGAAGTAAATACTTATTAATTCGTTGGGACCAAATTACTAAGAACTGTTAGGTATATCTTTTGGCCTAAGGGCACTATGAAACAATGACTGAAGCAATAAAGACCAAAGACAGTTTGGGATCTTCTGCACTATGGTATGACAAAAGGAATAGTTATTGAAATTGTGTAGCTCTCTGCACAATAATAGCTTCAAGAAGCAGATATATTTGTGTGTATATTTTCCAAAACTTTGAAAAATATAAATAGTATTTTATTTTAGTGTCCATTGACTATAGAAGATAAACTTGGAGTCTGTTTATTAACCCAAAGCAATTTTCTTTGAAAACACAGAAATGTAAAGTCACTTTAATGTTTTCATCAGTGTAGATATCAGAGTTCCTTAAAATGTATAGTATGTTAACAAGACTATCAACACAGACTGATTTGTTCCCAAAAGACACGTCATTTCTGAATAATCCGGTGGATTAACACATCCCTGATTGGCCCAACATGATTCATAGGAAGAAGAAAGAGTTTTTAATGTGGTCTCGTACTTTACTCTTAACTATTCCCTTATCAGAAGCGTTGACCTATTCCTGTTAGTCTCCTTCCAAACTTCCCTTATTATATTCCATAGAGTAACCCCCCAAACCTTCAGAAGTTTTTCAAGGCATATAAAATAAATTTCATACCCTTCAATTTGGTTTCCAAGATCTATTCTAATCTGATACCAACTCGTTTTTCCTACCTTAAATTTTGATACAACCTACTATAATCCCATATTCCGAAGAAAAAACTGCCTTGTTTCTGCACCTCCTTCCTCAGATACAACTTTTTTTGAATTGTCTTTCCACATAGGAGGCCCTTCTCCTATCATTATTTGTCTGCTTTTTCAAAGCTGTGCTCAAATCCTACTTCTTCCACAAAGCCTTTATGCTTTCTCCCTGCCAGGTTCTAAATCTCCTTGAGTGTGTCAGCACTGGGCATGGGCCAGCTCCACACGGGGAAAGGAGGCCCGGGGTTTGAACCCTGGACCTCCCACCTGGGAGGTGGATGAGCCAAATCCGCTCCCCCCCCCAGAGTTTTTCAAGATCCTCCTCAAGGTGTCCTTAGCCAACTCTTCTGTCCTCCCTCTTCACCCCCACTTAAAAGAACCTGAATAAATAATTTAGACAGAGAGGTTGTCCATGGTTTAGATCCATTGTTTGTGCAAACAGAATAGTTGATGCATGCCTTAAAATATATATTCCCAGGACTTACTCAATAATTACTGAATCCAAAAAGAGATGGCTATTATTATTATTATTAAACCAGCCTTTCTCAATCCACAGAACACCATTCTGCAGGGAGATGTTACTTCAGGTTCATAGAAAAAAATGTTGTTCTGTAAAATAATTTGGGAAATATGACACAATTTCATATCTTTATTTAGAGATAAATGATTCATATAAACATATTAAAGTCTTTTGGAAGTCCTGCAATCTGACTTATTAAATTTATTTAACTCAGACTTTTTTAAACAATGAACTATGGAAGCCCCTTTGTTTCACTAGAAATACCTATTATCATTTCATGCTCTGCAAAATTGAATTGGGGATCTATTTCTTGTGTCCCTTCTTAATCATCAGATTTTGCCAAAATGTATCCCTTTCCAAATAACGAGGGAGAACCACTTGTATGGCACTCTTAGGAGAAAACTTCTATTGTAAAATGTGGTGTGTGTGCATGTGTGTGTGCTACACTCGAGTATGACTTAGAGCCACCTGCTTTCAGTGGCAGAGGGGCTATGAAATTGAAAATATCTTTGGACTTATCCTGAAGAGGGTGAAACACTTCTTCTAACCTTAGGTGTCTCAGCCTTGGAACTCATGTCTGTCTGTACCAGGTTCTATTAGCCAGTGTAGGCTACTAGAACTTGGTGACCTAGATTAACCTTACCAGGGTTGGTCTATCTCATCAGCTCACATCCACTGGATAGATTTGATTCCCAAGACAAGAAATACTGCTAATGGGAATATTGTCTTCCTACCTCTGAGCATGCTTCCATTTGAAGGTCAATCCTAATATATAATCAAATAACCCATCTGTGTCCTCTCTAAAGTGTAAATTAGTATAGGCACTCATTACTCACCTCCTTCCCTTTAGAACAAATTGCTTCTGACAACAGAGAATGAAACAGCTGTGTGTGTGTGTGTGTTTCTATAAAAGAAGGATTCTCCAACTAAACCAGAATGTCCCCAGGCCGTGAAGGAGATTGAGCTGTGTAAACCAACCGTGCCGTATGCTCTGTGGGGAAAAAGAGGAATGGAGAAGAGAACACCTTAACTGAATTTATTATAACAAAAAAAATTTTTGATAATAAAATACATCAGCTGAGCCCTGGAAGGAAAGTAGGTTATAGCTCAGCTAATGTCCTTATCTAATGTTGCTTGACCCTTGCTAACATTTCAAGCCTAAGTAAAGTCCTGTCAGTGGCACATATCTGGCTGCTTAGTGATTTCATCCAGGGCATTGAATTAAATGTATTTTTGAACTTATCAGATGAATACTCACATCAGTCGTGTTCAGATCAAATGTCCTTAATGTGCTGATCTCTTTCTTTAAGGAATGTTCTCTTTCATGGATTAAGGGGGCTATCGTGTGTTTATTTTAAACCCCCAATTCTATATTCTATAACCTGGTTGGGGAAAATCAGTCAAACCAATATTTTATTGACATTGTAAAGAAAAAAAGAGATTGCTTGCAAGGCTTTGGATGTGCTATGCTCTGTACCCCTGCCCACACACTTCCTTTTGCCTGGAATGTTTCCTTCATAAAGCCCAAAGAGGGCTTTCAGGGTCTCCACATCTGTGGAGATTTTCATAACATCCAAGGAGATGTGAGCACACCTGCTTTGTGCCACCACTGTACCTAGAATGTGCTTTTTACCTGACTCATCCAACTTCATTATTATCCCTTGCCTGTGTTTTATTTCTCTTCTAAACTCTTTTTTAAAATGTTTTACATATTATATATTTATTTTAAGATCAATGGCAATGCCTGCCTCAATAGGTGTCCATAAATATTTGTCACATTTCATTGACCAAATAGCCAAATAAGTGTTTCTATATGTTTATGAACGTTTTCTGTCTCTACCAGTTAATTCAACATGACTGTCTTAAAATGCCAACTTGTAAGAATTTAACATTTTTAGAAAGCTCATATACTTTGTTCAGGATGTTACATCTCACTACCTGGTATGGATGGAACTGTCAAAGTGAAAAGAAAGATGGTAAAAATGCACAACCACACTATTTACCAGTTGAAATAGAAAAACAAAACAGGTATTTCTGAATCATAATATACTTATATATGGGAAGCTTCTTCAGGTATGCCATACTATCTACACATATAAGTTTGTACTTGTGAGTCTGGAAGTTTAGATTTTAAAGTTGTATTTTTGTCTTAAATGTTGTGGATAGTAATTACATTGAGGCATAATAATAATAAATAATGATAAATTACTTTGCAGTAGAAGGAAAAATCTGTTGCCTAACCAGAAATATGATGTTCCTTAATTTTTTATATGTGGTTATATAGAAGGATCTCTTGAATGAACATTAAACAACTGTGTTGCTTTATTTATTGTACACATCTATCTGCAAACCTCCCCAAATAAAACTATACCTATAATAAACCATGAAAAATGATGGGCGGTAATGAAAGTTTCTCATCTGGAAAAGACCCCAGTCCAGATGGATTTGCTAATGAATTTTATAAGATGTTTAACCAACCTTTGAAGAATATCCCAGACATGTTTGATTATTTTAAATTACCAACATTTTTGGAACTACCACTCTGGGTTCTCAAACTAATCTTTATAAACTTCCAAGAAATGCTAAAATCCAGAAGTTGTGTTTCTTCAGAACTTACATCTTTCACAAAAATGCTAATAACTCATTTCTTCCAAGCTTCACCTCAATAACAAAATGCTTTCTTGTTGAAAGGATATTTTTAGGTCTGTCAGGCTGGGGAAATATCTTAGTCCAAACTCATAAAATGAATTTGCATTGTTTCATGAAGGTGTTAATAAGTGACTTCTAAACACTTAATAAGCCTATGTCAACAAAGGTGGTTCTATGCTTTTTATGATTTGACATAGAATTGGGTGTTTTACAGGGATAATAGACAAGTAATAACCAATATACTATGATTCAAGGGCAGCCAAGTAAGATATTGTGTCCTAAGGTAATTATTCAATCAATTTGCTATCATGCCTTACATCTGACAATCAGATATTTATTCCTTTGAACAAGGCATTGGCATCTTTAGCGATTTGTTATTATTATGGCCATGAATAGGCTGATGTACTAACTTTAAGGAAGAAGATTGATGTAATCTTACATTGGGTGGGAAATTTTGCTATACTCCCTCTTCAAATTTTGAGACTTTATGAAAAATAAAATAATCAGAGAATGACAGCATCTAAGAAATGTGTAGTTTGTAAATCCTTTCTGAAGTTCACTTTATTAAACTTGGTATCCGATAGACTATTATACCAAATCAGATACACATACATATATATAAAATATAGGTTGATGGATCTGGGAAAAGTCAGTAGCATGGATGTAGAATAAGTAAGACTCCCACAAAGGCTGGTGCCTGCAAGAGGTGGGACTTCAGCAGATAGAGACTGCATAGAGTAAACAGTTACTTTGGAGAGGGCTGCTGATACAAATAAATGGGTGTTGTGAAAGGTGTCAATCAGATCTAGGGTTTCTCTGAGTTTCCTTTTACCCATTTCCTCTTTTATAATATGAAGATGATAACATTTATCTTGATGTGTTAATGGGAGATTAAATAACTGCCTGGGATGTAGAACATACGTCTAATCCCCCTCCCACTCTTAAACACACACAAACACACACACACATATACACACATACAGTTTTGATTAGGGCAGAGAAGTGTTTTCCAAAAATAATCTGCCAGGCCAGATGACCTTTGTTATATCTCTTCTCTGATCATTGTTATTTCGTGTGTCACAAAATGAACTCCAGTTTGTACTTGAACATGACAGAAAAAATATACATCCCCTCATTTTTAAAGTCAAGGGTATACACCATGCCAGATGTTTGTCTAAGAAGTTAATGTTTAAGGTAAAACTACCTCATGATCATAAGGGCAGTGGAAAGTTCCATTTTCAAAAATAGGCTGATATTATGACCAATTTTATATGTATATGTACATATCTGGAATTATATGTTTATGTGTGTATATGCATATCTGTGTGTATTTTCCCTTTATTATAGTTTTAGAAACAAAAACAATTGAAAAGGAACAACATGCACATGAACTTCATTCAAATGTTCTTTAGTTACTTTCATTCTGTGAAATTCAGTACTTCTGTTGAAGAATACACAACATTACAAAGAATGGGATTTCACTAAATTGTAAATGGAAGAACAATTAACCATTTTTTTCTGTTTACAAGAAGAGTAGGCTAATCAATCAAATCATTCCTTTTTATATAAGAGTAAAAATTCCCCTCATCTCTCCATTTGCCCTCTGCCTACTCCTAACTATCTCTTAAGTAACCATATTAAATAGCATGCTATATTACTCTCCAAGTGGTTTCCTATATAGGTTAATATATTTTAATCTATTACTTTTTCTTGTCAAAATGTGCTCATACTATGAATTCTTTATAAGAGTTACAATTCACTTGTCACTTCACTTTTACATAGTATACAGAATATATAGATTTGCCTCATTCTTTTTTTACAATTTCTGTTTTTTTCATTGTCTTGACTGTACAAGGCAAGGATTTAATAGGCTGATTTGATATTGAAGCACTTTTGGAGTGTTTCCCACATGCTATTCAAACAGGGTTTTTAACATGGTGGGAACCCTTTAAGGTAGGGCAGTACGTGTCAGAAGCATGTGAACAGTGGCAGGTTGCTTTCTCCTTAAGTCTGAGGAAATCTGCTGTGGGAAACATTCTCATGAGACTTCTGAGGGTCACTTACTTCAGTAGGAATGAGGCTGATTCTTAAGTACCAAATCAGTGTTGTGGGGTATGCACTGAGAGGATGACTAGCAGAGTGTGTGATCCTTGGACCCAATGAGCTATTTCCTGACACTGATTGAACTGTATAAAGAATAGGGAAAGATGCATATATATAAAACCAAATGACTAAAAATGATCATTCAAATTTATGAAATTCAGAAATTATTCTATTGGCACAAACACTTGGATATTCAGATTGTTTATGTTTTTATGCTTTCATGTGACTATTTGAATTTGTGTAACTAGTTCTAGTTTTGATTCTTCCTGTATAAATAACCCCACAGTTTGTTCTCCTGTATAGAAGGTAGTGATTATATGAAGTTGTAACTTTCTCTTTAAACCCAGTTGACTCTAGCATTTTGATTAAACTGACTTGTTATTTAGCAATTCAAAAAGGCAATACAAATGATCAGTTATTTGTTTTCATATAGGAAATAGCTGAAGGCAAAATGAAGAGGCTGAATTTTGCAGTAGTGAGATAATCAGTAAATATGTGTAAAGTCCAATTAAAGTGTCCAAGATGTAATGGCATACAGATTCAACCAAGGTGGTTCCTTGCTTGATTTTGTTAGGAAATGGTATAATTATTTGTTATTTTAGCAAAAACAATTATGTGTACCTTTCAATATTTTGAACTACACTATTCCATTCTAAATCGAGTTATGAAGAAACATTCTTCTAGGGCACAATACCTCCTCTTATCTTATTCTTATCTTGAGGTTAGAATTAATGGAATGAATGTTTCTCAATCTTCCCCTAAACTTGATGTGATAACCAAAAAAAATTCTTATCATGGAAGAATACATAGGAAAGCTGCTCCTTCCGTGCTTCATTTCCTCTTTATAATTGGACCTTTGGGCAGTGAAATAAGACAGCATGGCTTGATCTATGCTTTCAATGCGAAGATGAGGTTCAAAACTTCATTTTCTGCTAAGGTTATGCTAATTTTACTTCCAAGACCCTGATAATTCAGTTGTACAATTCATCTTCTATAGTGAGCAATGTGGTAGATAACCCATATTCAGAATTAATTACCATAAATCAGAAGTATATTCATTGTATTGCTGTAAGACCTTTCTTTTCCTAGGAAGAAATGTCCCATCTACAAATGAACCCTTTACAGGTTCAATTATATTTTCTAATTTCTTTTCTCTCTCAGGCTTGGCATAATGTCTGTAATTTAGTTTTATATTTTCTCTTACACAGGAAGTATCCAACTGCTAGGAAGTAAGCCCAATTATCACTAGTGATAGTACAAACAGAAAAGAAAAAATGACAGTGTTCCTCAAAACTATCTGCTTAGGTACAATCTGCAGCTAGCTTATTCTTATGACCATTTGGTTCAATTGAGTGAGCTCCATTTGGAATTCATTATTGAACAAAGAAAAATGTTAGACTGAAGCTTTCAACAATAAAAAAACCCACAACACAACAATTTCTCTCTACCATAAATGAGTCTTGCCTCTGCCTACATACATCTCTCTAATTATATAGCATTAATCATTGTGAATAAACTAGAAGTATATTGACCTGGTATGATAAATAGCCCATACTGAAAAATTCCAAGTACTTCATGTTTCCTCGTTCAATCTACTTACATAGAACGAAACTGATAAGCAAGCAATAATTATAATTTCCTTTACTATATTCCATCTTTCTTAGGTTTTGTGACATTTCTTAAACAACTAGGCTTTGCAGCTGGCAAAATAACTCATACATGATACAATCTTACTAACATTCTCCCAGATTCCTTGATATTGAAAATTAAAAGTTTTTGGTGAAAATTTCAAAAATATTATATATATCCCTATCAGTACTTAATCTAAACATTGTTGGTGTTCTTAGTTATTCAGATACTGTCCAGGATTAGTCAGATAAACTGAATATTGAATATAATTAAACCCAAATAATCTGTCTTCTTGGGTTCCTTCTTAATGTTCAGATCTTGTATCTTCCCGCTTCCTAAAGCTGGGGCTACACTTGATCTACAGGATCAGTTTAGCCACAGCCACCACAGCTTTGTTAAGAAAAGTTTTTGAATTCTCACCTGCTCTGAGAGCAGATCAAGGCATCTGTAGCAGTTTGATATAGTTATGAATTCTAAAAATAGATATTGGACTATGTTTGTAATCTGTGTATTACTGGGCACGACTGAGTATGATTAGGGCTTTGATTGGGCCATGTCATTAGGGCATTGAGTCCCTACCCCTTGGTGGGTGGAGACTCACAGATAAAAAGGCATGGCAAAGGACAGAGTTGGAACTTTTGATGCGAGGGTTCTTAATGTTGGAGTTTGGATGTTGGAGTTTGGTGCTGAAGTCTTAAGCTGGAGCCGCAGGGAAAGAAAAAGAGCCATTCACTTGATAATCTACAGCTGACCTTGTGGAGGGAGGCGAAGTCTAGAGAACCTCATAGTCTATAGCTGACCTTGTGGCGAAAACAGAGAAGTTGAGCCCAGAGGAACCCAGGAAGCCTGAACCCTCACAGATGTCAGCGGCCATCTTGACCCAACATGTGAAAATAGGCTTTGGTGAGGGAAATCACTTATGCTTTATGGCCTGGTATCTGTAGGCTTCTACCCCAAATAAATACCCTTTATAAAAACCAACCAATTTCTGGTACTTTGTATCAGCACCCCTCTGGCTGACTAATGCAGCACCTTTGATAAAAAAACTTTTTGACCCTAATGTGATCCTAGAGCCATAAATATTCTCCTGCTGTGGCTACAAGTTTCATTTTTGTGCTCACCTTTAATAGCTTGATTGTTTTGTATTCCAAATGACCCTAAAACTCACTGACTGAGAGAACAAACAAAACAATATTAACATAAACAACCCAAATTTGCTGGCTCCTACCTCGCAAAGAAAAGTCTCAGTTCCATTCCTCCAACATTTTCAATCATTTTTTCATCAGCTCACGGAGACTTTTTTGAAGATAAAAATCTTGAATTAACACTTTCAATTGTTTCTCAAAAAGATAATTTTTATAGTTTTCGCTGAAAGGTAATATTGAGAATGCTGACAGCCCTGGAGATGGAAGCTCTCTGGGACAAAGGAAAGCATATAGATGCTAAGTGTTAGAATCTCAGTTCCATTATTAACTAGTTATGTGGTCACTTAACCACTCTGATCCTTGATTTTAATTTCTACTAAATCTGGATATGATGGTTTTTTAAAGGGGCTTTTAGAAAACCTGCTAAACAGTATCTGACAAGAAACTCAGTAAGTATTGCTTCTTTACTGGTTCTTTGTTACAACTAATACTCAATACTTCAAGCTAACATGGAACAATATCTGTCAAATCTGATTGCTATCATCCTTCAGCAGAAGAGAGCCTACATTTCTATTGATAACCTTAAAAATAATATTCTACTTCCATTTCTTCCCACTAAAAATGTAACATGAAACCTCACATATTTGCCATGAATGGTCTTGAATTCATTTAGAGAATGACATAAATCATTGTTTAACTGTCCTCTTTCATAAAAGAAATCCTTCAGCATTTTCATGTTCTTTCCTTTCTTTCTCTATAAGTTCTGAAAATAGTATCTGTTTTATCACCTTCCCTCTAGTACTAAAGGAAGACATGTATCACCTTTCCTCAAAGCTACATCCCATCAGCCTTGCTTCAGATACTGTTCTATCAGATTTTTCTCTATTTCCTATAATACTCAGAATTTCTTCTCCTCTGACTTCTTTGCTTCAGTCTACAAAGAACGATCAAGAATCTCCTATTCTAAAGATAATTTTTCTCAATATGTCACCCCACATTTCTTCTTTTCTTCATCGCTAACTAGCTGGAAGAACAATTTCTTGATTGCTGCGTTTTATAGCTCTTACCCAGCATTCCTCAATGTCAGTACGTTCTGACTTCTGCCCCCACCACTCAACTGCATCTGCCCTTTGTAAGACACCAGTAACCTTCTAAGCACTAAATCCAGTGGTCACTTTTATTCAGAATTTCTTTGATCTCTCTGTGCCTAACACAGTGTCTGGCAATTAAACACTCAATAAATTCTGAATGGCTCAGAACAAATGGAGTCAACACAGTCTTGCAGAATTAGAAGTTTTCTTATGTGGTGGTTTTTTGTTTTGTTTTGTTTTGTTTTAGGAGATACTAGAGATTGAACCCAGGAGCTTGTACGTGGGAAGCAGGTACTCAACCATTTGAGTTACATCCACTCCCTCTTATGTTTTAAATATATTTTTAATTATAGCAATTTTAACAGAAATGTTTGTGTGCCAGTCCCATTAAAAAATGTGAACTACAAGAAAAGGGAAAACTCAGTCAGACCAATTTGTTTCTTTTTTTTTTTTTTAAAGGATTAAAGATTTATTATTTACTTATTTCTCTCCCCTTCCCCCCACCCGTGTTGTCTATTCTCTGTGTCTATTTGCTGTGTGTTTCTTCTTTGCCCGCTTCTGTTGTCGTCAGCGGTACGGGAATCTGTTTCTTTTTGTTGCGTCATCTTGTTGTATTAGCTCTCTTTTTGTTGCGTCATCTTGTTGTGTCAGCTCTCTGTGTGTGTGGTGCCATTCTTGGGCAGGCTGCACTTTCTTTCATGCTGGGCGGCTCTCCTTGCAGGGCACACTCCTTGCGTGTGGGGCTCCCCTACGCAGGGGACACCCCTGCGTGGTAGGGCACTCCTTGCGCGCATCAGTACTGCACATGGACCAGCTTCAAACGGGTCAAGGAGGCCTGGGGTTTGAACCGCAAACCTCCCATGTGGTAGATGGACGCCCACTGGGCCTAGTCTGCTTCCCCCAATTTGTTTCTTCCCACCCCAGCAGTCTGTTGTATAAAAGAAATTTTTTAGGAAGTTATATTATTTTCTTCATTATCTTAAAAGGTTTTGCATCTAATTAAATTTGATTGTTGGGAATGATTACTGAATATACTGAAAACCTGTTTGCATGTTCCATCTGAACCATTTCTTCCATCGACTGGTTTGCTCTCCAAAGGAAAAATAAGAATCAAAGTTTACTTTGTAAAATTACCTTTTCCAAATGTAAGGGAATGTTCCTTCTTTGAGAAAATTTATATGTTTAAAGATTTTTTATGATATTTCTTCAGGCTTTTATCTTTTTTATTTTCCCACAGGAAAAAAGCTATCTTGAAGGGGACTATATACACATGTATATATACAAAATCACACTATCTTCCCTGGACCTTCTCCAGTCATGGTATTTCTATTGTTACGCTGTGTTAAACATTTTAATATAAACCGTCCCAATAAACTACCATAATTGATAATTCAAGACCACATACAAACCTGGGTATCTCCACAGTCATTAGTCAAAACTTGGTCTTTATCTTTGTCTTTCTGGGTGTGTAGCATAAAAATAATTGACTAAAGATCACTTAAGTCAACTAAAATTAACAATGGAAGTGTGAACATCTTACTGTTTGATAATTTCCTAATTTTTGTCTGACATTAAGACATAATGCACTTAAATTTCATAAGAAAGTTAAATGGATGCTTTGTATTTCTTGTTAATTGTTGTCACAGAAGTAGACTTCACTGAAAAGTACAGTGGGATAATAAATAGTTACCCTCCAGAACCCAAACTGAATGTGGTTTTAATTATTTTTCATGTGGTAAATATTGCCCATTATTGATTAGTTTAACACCTTCCTGCAGCCTTTATAAAATTATCATGCAACTATATGCCCAGATACACTTGCATGGCAAAATAATTTGGTTGATAGCAGAAGTCAAACAGTAGAAAACTTATTTTTTGTGTGTCAGGCAGTAAAACGACTATATTTTTATTAACCATTTACATTTCGTAATCGTGCTTTATCACTGCAAGTCTTAAATTTCATTCTAAGGGCCCAAGTTAAGTTAATAATTTTGTACAGAAACACCTTCAAACAAAGCATAATGATTAGTATGAACAATAAAAGTTTTCATTTGGAAATGATTTAGGAACATGGGAGATTACTTTGCTTAGTTGTTTGCCAAGGATGAACGCTATAACATCATTCATTCAGTTAGTCAAGACATATTTATTTTGTTTGCCAAGATCTGCTATGTGATATTGCTACAAGACATAGTCATTGTAATCGGTGACTTTGCATCATAGCATTTTAAAATATAAATTGGTCATAGAAGTCATCTGATATATTCTTTGTATTTCATAGCAGAGAAAATGGAAGACAGAGTTTTAATTACCTAAGGTCGTGCAAGTAGTAACCAGGATGACTGGGTATGATACGTTAATGTTCCCTCCAATTGCAAAATATATAGTTCTTCTTAAAATGTGGTTAGTACCAATTTCTTAAGAAATTTAACAGATAATACAAAAAAGGTGATATTCACAAGACCTCTGCCAATGGTATTTCTGAAGCATAGGCATTAACTTTTGTATATAAATGATTACTTCTCATGACAGTATCACCATAAAACCAAATCAAGAGTAGTGATAATTTTTCATTATTTAAGAAGAGCCTCTAGGGGAAAAATCAAACATTTTTTTCTTCAAAAAGTGGAGTTGCTAATATTACCTGATTGTCCTTTTAAATGGGAAAATTGAACTTGGCTTTGATGATCTTGAATGGTAAGAAGGAAAATCAAATTGGTTTCCACATCAGTGACCTCAGTCACAATGCTTCTGAATTGGTGCTCCAGTTGGAGCCGAGAAATCTTCAGAGAGGATAGTTTTTACACATGTCCTGTCACTTATGCAAATATATTTACTACCTTATCTTCTAAAGACAAACATTTATCTTTAATCTTTTTAAAAAATATATAATAACGAGTTTTCCTAAAGATTAAAAATAAAACGAAACAAAATCAGATTCATCAAAGATAAGTAAAAGACTTATTACTTCCCTACGGTCACATCTTTCCTTTATTCTTGCTTAAATGCAAGTAATTAAATACAATTAAATGCAAACATAAAGAAATTTCAGATTTCATGTCCTTGAAGATATTACCGACAGAGGTATAAAAAATTTAGCTCCTTGTGCAACTACTGGAAAACATCTCAGTCTAGCTCTGGAAATTCATTAGAGATGTTGATGACATTTTAATATACTAATAACAGTTTAAAACACTATCCCTAAATGGTGTTTCTTGAAAAATCTGATTTTGCAGCATGCTATTAATTTGTTATAAAGTTTGGGATACACTATACTAAACATATATATGGCATATATGGCATAAACATATATGGCATAAACATATATATATGTGGCATAGCCATGTATCACAAATTTCTTAATTTTAAATTCATTTACTTACCCTAATTTATGCTTTACAATTACTTTCTGTATTAATACTTTCTTTTTCTGTAGAAATTTCTTAATCAGGAAAAGTGAATAAAATGAAATGTGTACCTAATATCCTTATTCCACAGAGAACTCATGGAGCTTTCCATTACTTATGAGATGAGGGGCCTAATCACAGACCAGAATAGATTGAAGGAATTCAATGATATGGAGAGATTATTTAAAAAAAATTTCCTTCTATTTAAATATCCAGTAATGATCACGTAATGTTTTCCTCTCTTTTCTACACCTTACTTTTCTCACTAAACATTATCCCATCCCTTGACATCACTCCAAGTAAACTGAGGCATAATACATTTTTTTATCTCTACCCTGTAGTAGAAAGCTTCAAGAAAGAGAAATTAAAACTATTATTTGTCCAGGGTCAACTCTGCCACTTTTCCCAGAAGGCAGGAAGCTTTAGGTGACTTAAAAAAAGTAATATAACAAGCTTTATTTTCCTTGTAGTTTCTGAGGAGGTATTTTTGAAAATAAACTTTTTGTTTTAGAGTAGTTTCAGATTTAAAGAAAAATTATGAAGACAATACAAAAAGTTCAGACATACCCACACCCATGTCCCCTTATTATTAACATCTTACATCGGTATGGCACATTTGTCACAATTAATGAACCAGTATTGATACATTATTATTAACTAAAGTTCATACTTTATTCAGATTGCCTTCTTCTTCTTATTTTTTAACCCATGTCCTTTTTTGTTCCAGGATACCACATTAAATTTAGCTGTCATATTTCCTTAGGCTCTTTTTGACTGTGACTGTTTCTCAGACTATCCTTGTTTCTAATGACCTTGACAGTTTTGAGGAGTACTGACCAGATGCATTGCAGGCTGCCTATTGGAATTTGATGGTGTTTTTCTCATGATTAAACTGGGGTATTAGGGTTTGGGAGGAGGACCACAGAGGTAAAGTACCCTTTTCATCACATGTTATCAGTATGGTTTATTTATCATTGTAGGGAAGTTAGCTTGTTTTCCCCTTTGCTGTTCTGTACTCTTTCAAAAGAATTTACTAGGCATAGCCTACACTTCACTTATGCAGTGAGGAGTTATGTGCCACCTCTTTGAGGGTGAAGTATATACATAAATTATGTGGAATTCTTCTGTATAGTGATGTATCTTTCTCCCTATTTATTATTTATTTATTTATTCATTTATTTAAATCAGAACAGATTCATGGATATTTATTTTATATTTTGTGCTGTAAACCTAGCAACTACCTTATCTATATTGTCGAATAAATTGTTCCAGTTTTGGCCATTGAGAGCTCTTTCAGTTGTCTCCTGTCCTTTTGACATATCACCCATCGCTGTGCAGTTTTTTAGCATTTCCTTATACTTTGGCACTACAAGAAGCTCCAGGCTCATTTTGTATATTTCATGCCCCAGTCCTAGAATTAGCCATTTCTCCAAGGAACTTGGATCTTTTCACTGGAGAAGTGTAACAGAAACCAGAATGCATGCCTGGTATACTTGTTGATACTGGGGTTTGTTGCTTTTAGTCTCTCAGTCAACAGAGCAAGAAATATGTGTGTGTATGTGAACCTATGTATATAGATATATCTACAAATATTCCTATATGTAACCATCACTATACTAAGCTGAACATGAGTTCTTATTTGAAGAGGTAATTTTTATGTATCTTTTTACAATCTATTGGGTAAGTATAAGCTTAACAATTAGGGTAAAATAAGGCAATTCATGAATCTCAAACTCATATTTTTCAGATTCACCAAAGTTTTAAATAAATATTAGTTAATAAAGAAATTAATATCTAATTAGTAAGCACTTTTATCAGTGAACTTTAAGCTGGTAAGTAACTTATTATTTAAACTAAGTGTGGCTTCTTTGCTTTCCTAAAAAAACACAGTATTCAAAAATTTAATTTCCTAAATATAAGCTTTGTGATTCACAATGTAACACTGGGTGAGTAGGAAAAGAAAATCTTTCTTTTGAAGCAAATATTGGTGGGAAGCTTCCAAATTTTATCTGAACGAATAAGGTAAAAAGTTCCCTTTATTCTAGTTAACACCTTCTACTGAAAAATACAAATATTTCTTTCATATTTATAAACCTGGAGGTGAAATTCTGTCAGAACAAGAATGTATATTTTAAAAAAACAACAGTGTAAGAAGTAAAATAGTGAACTCTCTACTTCATTTCACTTTTTCTGTACTACTTTTTCCTGAAAAGAAAATTTAACTGTCAGTTCTCTCAAACAAGAATTTACTCTATTTCTATTTCTAAAAGAAATATACAATGTAGTGATAGGTATATTAAAATGGTAGTTGTTGAGAAGAAAATGGTTGTTTTAAAATTATATGAACAAATAACTATTTGAGATACACACTTTATTAAAATAATAGCTATGCTCAAAGAGCGGAGTTAGATTTTAAGAGGCTATTGTAGCACTCTGACTTTCCTGGACTTTTATGAAGGTGAAAACAGCTTTTCTCTCAGGAGTATTTATATTTTATTATATAACCAAGTAGTATTATGTGTTGTGAAATGGAACCTAGGAAAGCACTGGGTTTACTTTGGTTTGGAACACCCAAGCTTGTCTGTGGCTCTTATTTATCACAGAACTTTGTTCCTGGCTCTAGAGGGCAATTCAGAGGTAATGCTCCTCTGTAGCCCTGCCTATGGCACCATTTTCATGCTGCAAGGCCTCTGTTGTTAGCATAGTCACGTTTATGACTTTACTACTCATGAGATTGGATTAAGGTTCTCAAAATTAAATTTAAAAAAGCTTCTAATGTTATATGGCGCCTCAGTTTTTGTTTTGCTTTTTTCAGTAACAGCAACTCAGATGATCTCATCAGATACATTCTCAGCTTTGAGTTCAATACTAGATTATTAGACTACCCATCATTTCTGGTTAATGGAGTTTAGAGTTATGAAACAGAATAAATTCTATGATTAACACAGGGGCTATAAAAATCTCTAGGCTGCTGGTTCTGCACCATGAACTTGTACTCATATTAGACTTCAGGTGTATAGCCTGAGTTTACCATTTTGACTTTATGTCTCCTTGGGACAAATGTTCTCGCATGACCTTTAATTATTGTACTGCCAGTGGAACCTAGGAAACGGACATCATTAGCAGTCTTGCCTGGATAATTAAGAAATAAGTTCAGAGGCATAATTACTCCATCATTATTTCTCTTTCCCTTTTGACAAATTAGATTTTTTTTATAATTAACTTGACCATATGTTCAAACCTATGCAATTAACAATGTATTATTTTAATTCAGAAATTTATACACATGCACAAACTATAGTCCTTCCCTCCTCCTATACCTTGGGCAGGCAGTGGGGTTGAGATGAGGGTAGCCTTCTGATTATTTGAGTAAGTTTCAGATCAGTTTAGCATCTATTTTGTATTCATCTCCTGGGATTTATGCCTAGGAAAGTAAATAGACAGAAAGTGGAATAGAGAGGACCAATGTTTTGCAAATGTGGTTCTGATACCTTTTGACATTTTAAATAAAGAAGAAAGTTTTTGTGTTATCCTACTGCTCCTTGATGGACCCATGCAATGAATCATGAATGCAGAAATGAATTTAAACAAATTTTACATTGTCTGTGCTTGTCCAAAAAGCAGTCCTAAAGCAAAGCCTAGAGAAATTGAAATGGGAGGTTCTAGAAAACATTAAAGTGTAGAATGAGACAATTCCAACTAGAGCAATTAGTGTTAAATCTTAAACTGGTGGCAGGCTTTAAGACTTTCATAACTTTTCAAACATCTGTACTTTTAAGCATACTGATTTTGAGAAAGTGTTTCCATCTGAAATAGTTATGCAACAGTTAAAATTCACTGCATGGTAGTAATTCCTTCTGGTTTTGACTATAATGAAATGGAGAGAGGATGGCTGCTGCAGCCTCTCCAATTTCTCCAGAAGTTGTCCCTTTACCTCCAAACCTCCTTGGTCTCTTATCCAAGATTCAGAAATTCTCTCTTGTTTGCAAGCCTGGAATCAGATTAGGATTTTTTAAGAAAAGAAATGAATCTTAGCTCAGAGTAAGCTATTATATTAATTCCCTATTGGTGCTATAACAGATTATCACTAATTCAGTGGATTAAACCAACACAAATTTATTATCTTATAGTCCTAGTGTTCAGAAGTCTGAAAAGGGTCTTACAGAGTTAAATTTTAAGTGTTTGGTAGTGTTGTGTTCCTTCTGGAAGCTCGGTGGGGAGAATCCTTCCTTGTTCTTCTAGCATTCCTTAACTTGTAGCTCTATCTCTTTGGACTTTGCTTTATCTTCACATCTCCTTTTCTGACTGAGTTCCTGCCTCTCCTCACCATAAAAAGATGCTTTTGAGTACACTGGCCCACCCAGTGATCCAAGATAATCTCCTTATTGCAAAATCCTTAAGTTTTTCACAATCTCCTTATTGCAAAACTTAAATTTTTCACATGTGCAGAGCCCTTTTGGCCATGTAAAGTAGCATAGTTATAAATTCTAGGGATTTGGACATGGTCATATCTGGGGAGACATTATTCTGCCCTACCACAGTTGTACATAAGAATTTTTCCCAATCATTGCCATCATTTTGTTCTCCTTATCTCCTCTTCCAGTCACTTACACTGAGTTGCCTTCTAGCATCAGCAGAAGGGAAATAATGGGACATGATTGAAAGCCATAAAAAGTTAAGTTTCTGGTTCAAAGATAGTAGTAACAAAAGCATGCCCATGGAGTCAAACATAGCACTATAAATTGCTTTTACTTCTCACTGGACTTAAATCCTATGGAATTATACTGGCCAATATAGTAGCCACTAGCCACAGATGGTGATTTAAATTTAAATTTTATAATTAAATTTAATTAATTAATAAAAAATTAGTTCTTCAGTTTCTCTAACCGTATTTTCAGTGCACCAGTAGCTACATGTAGCTGGGGACTACCAACGTAAACAGCACAGATTGGACAATTCTGTTGTAGAATGATGGTGATATGGAAGAGAACCTCTTAGGCATAACAATACCACTGCTAGACTTGGCCAAAAAAGAAAAAAAGAAAGGGGGGTAGGAAGAGAGCCAGCTTCATAATGTGTGATCTTTGCACTCATAGGGTTCCATATCCAGAAAGACCCTATGCTTGTTTTAATATTCTGCTCTTGCCATCTTGAAATTCTTAATGATTTTTACAAAAGAGCCCACATTTTCATTTTTCACTGGGCCCTGTGAATTATATAGTTGGTCCTGAATGTCAAGCAATCTGAATTACTATGTCTCAATCTGCCAAATGTTTTTATGAAGGTTAATTCTTTGGGTCAATTTAGCTAGACTATGGAACCCAGTTGTTTGGTCATATGGTCATGATGCTGTGAAAATATTTTGTAGATATGATTAATACCGGTAACCGTTAACATTAAGTAAAGGAGATTACACTCAATATTGTGGGTAGGACTCATCCAATCAATTGCAGGCCCTTAATAACAAAAACTGAGATTTCTCAGGGACAAAGAAATTCTAATTCAAGACTGCAACATCAGCTCCTGCTGAGTCTCTAGCCTGCTGACTTGCCCTACAAATTTTGGACTTACCAGCCTTCACAATCACATGAGCCAGTTCTTTAAAATAAATCTCTTTCTGTGTGTGCATGCATGCGTGTGTGTGTGTGTGTGTACACTTCCTATTGATTTTGTTTCATGGAGGAACCTTAATACAGTCATATATGTGACTTATGTCTTATGTTACAGAGACATCACTATGTATGGTGCTCCTTACTTGGAGTTCATCAGGAAGAACAAGAAATGAACCTAAAAAGAATTTCAATTTCAACTATCAATCAAGCTTTAGTCATGTATAACCTGATCATCTATTAAACCAGTACTGTTTCTATCATCTTGTCTTGATAGGACCTTAATAAATGTTTGTTGAATTAATGAATGAATAGATAACATAATGAATAAATGTTTTGAGGTATTTAGAAGACACATTAAGAAATCTTAATATGATACTTTCTTTAAAAGGAAAATCAACGAATCCTTAAGGAGTAGGATCCTTCTCCTGAATATGAAGTGGAAACAATCAACTTCATAGCTCCATGCTTGGCCTCAATGCATCTGTGCAAATTCCCAAATTCCATAGTTATATAATTTTCTTTTCCTTTTATTCAATTTCTTTATTGGAGTAGTTGTAGCTTTACAGAAAAAAAAACCCAGAAAAGTCATACAGAATATAGAGTACCCATATACTTACTCCCAGCCATTAACACTTTGCATTAGTGTGACGTATTTATTAGAATTGATGAAAGAATATTATTATAATTTCACCATTAACTATAGTTCATGGTCATATAATCCCCTCCCTGTCTATCATATCCTGGGGCCCATCTAGACACTAGAAAGAAAAAAATAAAAGAAATTCTGGATTCTTTCCTAGGAAGCCTGCTGTAAGTCATTTCTCAAGCATTAATTCTCCTGGCCTCACACTAGGACAAGAATGTTGCCCTAATTCAATCCTTTATGTTGGTCTTCTATGGGGGTAGAATTGTGTCTAAATTTTAACTCCTATCATTATGCTTCTATTTGCTCCCATACCCATCTAATTTGGCAGCCTGCCCGGGATCCATCAGTCCATGCTATGATGAGTCGCTGTAACCTTCTAGATAATGATGGCCAAATTCCTAGTGGTTTCTCTGATGCTTTCCTAATAGCATTTCTCACCTACTGAATAGATTTGCCCTCTGTTGAGCTCCTCATAGCACCTGTCCCACTCTAGGAGATCAGTCTAGTTCTGAGCACTAGCCCTGGGCACCAACCTTTCCCCATCATAAACATCTGATATTGAAAAATCCATAGTTGAGAATGGTCCAGATTATGTGGTGAGAGTAGAATGGTAGGTATACCTCTTAGATGTGATATTAGGGAGACAGTATATTTTTGAGCAGAGACAACATGTTAAAATCAGAATTTTAGAATTTTTTATTAGTAAGTAGAATGGAAAGTAGTAGAAAATTTAAGTGGAAAGATAGGTGGATAAATAGAATAAAGGATTAATTTAAGAATTAAATGGTTAAGGTTAGCTTAGGGTATTGGCAGTGCAAAATCATATAGAGTTTACTGTATACCAGATGCAGTTTTAAGAACTTTAGATATATGAAGTCATATAATTCTGACAATTCTATAGGCTCTTTTATTATCACTACTTTACAGGATTAAGGAGCTATTTTAATATAGGAATAGATATATCTAGCACAATGCTTGGTACCTTGTAGATGCTCAGTGAGTTTGATTAAATAAATTAGTGACTTAGAATGTGAGAGTCAGTTGATGAGTAAAAGACAACTCCAAGTTTTTAATGGGGAACTGGGACATTAATAGTGTAACCAATAGAAAGATCAATGTCAGAAAAGGAAGAAAGTTTGAACTTGGGCAATTGATAAACTTAGTATTAAACATCTTATTATCCTAAAGTGTGCTGAAATAGAATTGAAAGAAAAAAAATGTGAACAAAATTTTAGCATTTAATTCTTTTGACCCTCCATGGCACCTCAAAAAATGTTAAATATCTCACATAGATGAGAGGATTGGGATATATGCTGATTATTTGGAATGCTTCTTTCTGACCTCTTTTTCTTCATAATCTTTTTTATTCAAACTAAATTTAATTTCATTTTAACATCTATGGTAGATATCATATGCATAGAAAGAATCAAAAGTTGCCATCTTAGGGCAAGAAAGTTACAAGAATATTTAATTAAAAGATGTCTAATAGCCAATTTCATCGACTTTTTTTGGAAGGTTGCAGAAGGAACTTGAAGTGTTTTGCAACGCTGAAAAGATTATGATAACCAAATCAGGAGAGCAATAGGGAAGCTGAAGTAGCAGGGAAAAGATAAGGATTATTGAATGGAAAACAAGAGCAAGCAGGAGAAAATTCCCTTAGCATTGGGCTGTCTATATTTAATTCCTGTCTTTCTCCAAATTGTCTTAAATTATTTACATATTGAATAAGTGGAAATCAAGTCAATACCTGGTCAATAGAAATCCATTATAAATTGGTATGATAAAAAAATATAAAATATGATTAGACGATAGAGAGTTATTAATCCTGCCAGCAATATCAACTTAAAAAAATGTTTCCATTATAGTGAAAAATGGAATAGAAAGGAGTCTATTTTTCTTAATATAAAAGACTTAAATGTGTTTGCTAATTAATATGCTTTGACTAAGCTCACATTTTCTGTGCCAATTTCATTATTTCCCTAATCATTTCAGGTTCTATAATTATGATGTAGATCATGACTATTGGCAGATGAAGATTATGGATGGTGAGAAAAACTAATTGTGCTTCCAGCAAATATAGAGGGGGAGGTAAGCAGTAAATCCAATTAGAATAGCAAAATCGATTGATCAACTATATAGTGTATTTTAGGTACTTAAAATTCTATTGTTTCAATATTAATGAGCCAAAAGGAAAAATTGCCAAAAAAGTAGATTTACAGCAGGGATTCTCAACCAATGGTGATTGTGTCCCCCAGAGGAAGTTGACAATGGATACATTTTGATGATTGTTATGACTTGGGGCAAAAGGTGCATTTACTGGGTAGAGATCCAGGGCTAAAGCCTACAATGCACAGGTCAACTCCCCACAGCAAAGAATTATACAGTATTTATGATGTCAATAGTGTTGACGTTGAGAATTGTGATTTATAACATGAAGTTTTTATGGCTGTTTGGCCTTAATTTTTTCTAATTTGGGATCATTCCTATATTGCCATGGCCTTCAGATATCTATAATAACACTTAAAAGGAAACCCATTTCCTACTAAAGGTCATATGGGCAAGACTATCCTTACGTGGCAATGATTATGATAATATGACATTATTGATTTGATGTCTGAAATATTTTGCTTAAAGGTAAATCTCCATCAGTTGATGTAATGATTTTCTCCATTTTGTGCTTACTGTAAGACAGATAGATGGTGGTTTGGGAAGACACACACATGTGGTGAAGAAAACCAATGTCTTCATGTCCTTTAGCAACAAATACTGTTTATTTATTAACCTACCTCAAAAACTAGAATCCGAACCTGTTTTATGAATTTATTTTATTTTTCAGCTATTGGACTAAATACTCGTCCACAATATATTTACAGTTCACTAATGATGTTTTCTGCATGTAGTTCAATGCATAGATAGTAAGAAGCTTCTTTTCCTTGTAGAAACATTATTTTTTAATGTAGCACTCTTGATGTATAGACTTGTCTCATTCTGTTCATCTGTATGACCATTGTGCAGTGTCTCCCCATCTAGACTTGTTTTGTCTCTTGCCTTCTTCCCATTCATGAGCATAGTACATTTAGAATGACTTTTAAAATAATGCACATGTGAGTATGCCACCATCCACTTAAATTCTTCAAGTGATTCTCACTGCAGTGGAGATAAAATTCAAGATATGTAAAATTGCCTACAGGGTTCCTAAATGAGCTGGTTCTCCAGCATTATTTCATGTCTTGAACTCCTCCGCCTAGATCAATACTTTATGATGACACTAACTTTGTTTTGCAGATGCTTTGAAAATGTTGAGTGTTCTCCCCAGATAGCTGTTATTCATCAGTGTGATCTCTGTCTGTACATTGTTTTCTCATACAACTCTTTCCTGACTTTGCCCGTTTAAAACTAGAGTAATTTTGTCATTCATAGTACTTTGTCATAAGATGTAATTATTTATCTATTTCTGTATTTTAATAATAATCTTCTCCCACTATACTGTACACTCGTCAAGGTATCAACCTCATATTAATACTGTTCATTGGGGAAGCAGACTTGGCCCAGTGGTTAGGGCGTCTGTCTACCACATGGGAGGTCTGCAGTTCAAACCCCGGGCCTCCTTGACCTGTGTGGAGCTGGCCCACGTGCAGTGCTGATTGCGCAAGGAGTGCTCTGCCACGCAGGGGTGTCCCCTGCATAGGGGAGCCCCACGCGTAAGGAGTGCTGCCCAGCGTGAAAGAAAGTGCAGCCTGCCCAAGAATGGTGCCGCTCACACGGAGAGTTGACACAACAAGATGACGCAACAAAAAGAAACACGGATTCCCGTGCCGCTGACAACAACAGAAGCGGACAAAGAAGACAACTCAGGAAATAGACACAGAGAACAGACAACTGGGGTTGGGGAGAAGGGGAGAGAAATAAATAATAAAATAAATAAATCTTTTAAAAAAATATTGTCCATTCATGTCTCAACAGAACCAAACATAGTTCTGGTACAAAGTAGGCACTCAATAAACACAAAATTCTTTGGGAGTATTGCAATTAATTAACTTTTTATCATTCACAATAGCTAACACAATTTTCTAAAATTATCATAACCTAATTTTCCGCCTGTGTTTAGAACTATTTTCTTAAAGAAATATTTTCCTTCAGACCACACAACATATAGTGTTTGAGGTTGTATTGCTATGGATAAAATAACCATCAACTGTCAGAGAAAAAAATCAGATCTCCTTTTAGACAGAGACTGGGTGCCAGTCAGGATGTATTCTACCTCAAATATTCATGCTTACAGTATGAAGACTAAGAATGAAGACTAAGTGTGAAGACTTCATGCTTATGTATGAAGAGAAAGCATACGCAGTGATTCTCTTATAACAAGGTCTATTGTCAAGATAGTGGCATAAAACGAGATTGAATATTTATTTTCATCAATGAGAAGTATAGCATTAAGGTTGCATTTTGTTTTACAGGGAATTTTGTGGGTAGAAGTGTATCAAACTATTAATAATTCACATGCACTTAATGGTTTTTGTTCCATATTTACATAACTTGTTACTTTGAATCTTATATTCATCATTTTATTTGTCCCATGCACATTCCCTTTGTGAAAACTTTCTCTTGACAGAACACTACATTAATCTGTCTCTGTTGCTTATTTACATTGAGGAAAGGTAAGAAAGAGGGTTTGCTATAGATAGAACTTCTATTTAACTAAAAATTATATTTTACTAATCATGAGACTATCAATCAGTAAGAAGAAAGGCACTGCTATCATGAGTTCAGTAGACCCTCTCTGTTGTAAGATATATGTCCCAAGAACTTTCCTGAATCTCTAAATTTGAGACAACCACAAAGCAGCAACAGCAGAAGCTGACTTGGGGATACACAATTGTTTGCTCATTGGCTATGTTTTTCATTCACTATTTAAGTTCTATCTACTTTACACCAGTCTGCATGGTCAATAACTCAAAATCCAAACATTAGCAAATTGACAACTATCAAATATCCTTGCTTTATGTGATTTCTTGTGCATGGCTTATGAATGTCAAGGTCATCTATATGATTATTAATTTGACAGTGGTATGGGATCTAGAAGTCATCAAATTGAGATATAGGACTTTCATGGCAATTATTAACAATTTTTTTCTTTCTTTATTTTTTTAAAGATTTATTTATTTCTCTCCCCTCCCCCGCCCCAACCCTGGTTGTCTGTTCTCTGTGTCTATTTGCTGTGTCTTCTTTGTCTGCTTCTATTGTTGTCAGTGGCATGGGAATCTGTGTTTCTTTTTGTTGCATCATCTTGTTGTGTCAGTTCTCCGTGTGTGCGGCATCATTCCTGGGCAGGCTGCACTTTCTTTCGCGCTGGGCGGCTCTCCTTACAAGGCGCACTTCTTGCGCGTGGGGCTCCCCTATGCGGGGGACACCCCTGCATGGAAGGGCACTCCGTGAGCGCATCAGCACTGCACATGGGCCAGCTCCACACGGGTCAAGGAGGCCCAGGGTTTGAACTGTGGACCTCCCATGTGGTCGATGGATGCCCTGAACACTGGGCCAAGTCCACTGCTGAATTTTTTTCTTTAATTCCAATTTTTTTTTTTTCCTGAAAATATGCTATGGTCTTTTCTTTTGACAGAAATGATCTCTTAGGACTTTCTGGCAAGCTTAGGAGAGTCTTGGAAGACAGATATTCCTCCCATTGCACCCCTTGCCCTATACCATGCACACACCAGTCAATGATATGCAGTTCTCGGCCAGAGATGATCTCTTACTTTTGTCCTTCCGCAATCCCTTGTGTAAAGCCATGTATAAAAGTGAATGTAGCACACAGGGCAATATATGTGCATTTTATATAGTAACCAAGGACCACTCTAAATTGATTCCTGCCTATTTTTCCAATTTCATTGATACCAGCTCATATTTCATTCTATAATTTAGTAGTATTTGCCACATCATGTTGATTTCTGTCTTGGTATCTTTGATTGTGTTCTGTCCTTTGCCCAAGTATTCTTTCCATGACATGGATTATTTTTGTCAACGGCTTATCTACCATGCACACTTTATAGCTCAACTCTGGCATCACTTTTTTTTTTGGGAAACCATCCCTAAATTCTTGTAGCAGTGTGAAACTCTGGGAATCTCTAGCACATTGTGCATTCACTATTGTTGAACTTGGTACACTGAATTGGCATTTTTAGTTTACACACCCCTTCTTCTCTTTGGATTATATGTTATTCAAGGGCATCTCCTACTATACTGTTCTGCAGTAAACACTCATTGCCTTGATAAGAGCAGAACTTGTTTTTTTCCTTCTGTTTTTAAAATCTAATTACAAAGACAATTAGCAAAAAGATTACTTCTAAAACAATGAGGAAGATAACCTGGAAATAAATTCTAAAAGAAGCCGAACTACAAAATATTCTTAGGGAAAACAGACAGTCGTTGTCTTCAGTCCAGAGTCCTGTTTTTCCACTTTCATATGTCAATTCATAGTACTACCACTACACCACAACTACATTAAAGAGTTTAGAAGTTGGTTTTCTTGCCATTTTGAAATCCTCTAAAACACAAAATTGGTGACAAATGAGACAAGGAAATTTAAGAATCATTAATAAGGAAAACTCCCATAGGTCTGATATAGTAGGATACTATGATCACTAAAATAGCCTGTATGTATGCTGTATATATATGTTCTGTGTTTCTTATTTTTAAAATTAATTCTTGTAACAAAGTTATGCAACAATAATAATGATGCTTCAGTAACTCAATACATTATTCAATATTTGGAAAGTCATCTGACAAGACGAGGAAAGCCTGTCAAGATGTATTTATGTGGAATTTACTAACTGTTTTGAATAAGTTTCTCATTTGCAATAAGAGTCTAGAAAAATGGGAATTAAATGGATTGGAATTAAGAAATTAATGCAGACAGAATAGTGGAAAGTTGGACATACATATCCATGTTTCCTTGGCACATGGGCCTTAGAAGGAATCCCCTAATAAATCAAAGATACAAGCACCACTCCTGTGGTATCAGATAGAAAATGAGAATGTTGTCTACAATTAAACAGACTAACATTGACAACTTCATTTCCCTCATTTATAGATTATCTACTAACATAAAATTCAACTCTTGTTCTGAGTGAATGATTCAATTTAATTTCCCTATAAAGATTGCTTGTAAATAGTTAAAAAGACAAATAGTACTAAAGGACACATGTTATTAACATTAACCCCCCACCCCCTGTTAGGCTTAAGTAGGCAATCCTTTCAATTTTTTAAGGTATTGCTGGATATTTACTACCATATTTCTAAATTAATTAATTCAATTCATTCTCTCAATAAATTTATTTAATATTGTCAGTGTTCCAGGCATTAGTCAAGGTACTAGTTTACCAATGAAGAATCTTGTCCTCATGGCTCTTACAATCTAAAGATAAGGGCGGTAAAAAAATAAATTTGATAAATTAGTATGTCATAATAAGTTACATAGTATAGTATAGAATGATTGCTATGGAAAAAGAAAAAGAATAGGCTAAAGTAAATGGTGAATTCTCAAGGAGAAAAGCAATTTATAATTTTAAATAAAGTAAATAGGGTGACCTTAGAATATGGAATTTGAGCAAAGACTTGAGGTTGAGAGCAGAGCCATTTGGATGTTTCCTTAGAGTTCTTCTTGTACAAGTTGCATTTGCTAGTTTTGTTCTCTGTTTTTTCCTATTTTAGGTTTTTCTTAAAAATCTTTTGGTCCTTGGTGATTCATTTAGTTTTAAGAGTGAGGCACTAAAACCATTTGTGTGCTTGGAGTGAGGAACTTAAACATTTTAGGAGGGGCTTGTTGATTGGTAGAGTTCCTTTTAGAGTGATAAGACCTCAAATCATCATTTCTATTGGAGAACCCCAAATATTAGTATCTTACTTATTTTCTCTATGGAAGTTCAGTTACTTTAGGGGAAAAATATATATTCCCTTAACTTGAAGGAGAAGCATGGCTTGGAGGTGAAGCATGGTTTGGAGGTGAAGCATGGCTTCTGATTTTCTAGCGGATGAGGGTATAGAGCTGATGTTTTTATTGTTTATCTGTACACTTTTATTAAATCTCTACTCTTCAATGATCCCAGTGTCTTTGCATTCAGAGACTTTCTCAGTAATCTGTGTGTGTGTGTGGGGGGGGGGCGGGCAGGAGGGAAGAATCTAATGTCATCTGCAGATCTGGGGAGGGATAGTCATTGGCTGCATGGGATAGGAGTGCGTGTCCTAGCATCCAGCTGTGCCTTAAATAGATATTTCCACTAGTTCGCCTATTTTTAGTCCTGTACTTCACTCCTACCTTTCAGGGTCCCTGGTTCCTTCAAATGCTGAGCTTTTCTGGGAATATCTTGGAAAATAGACTTGCTTCTCATCTTTATCTTTTTTTTCTCACTTATCAGCTTTCTTTGTTCCACTAATTCAGTTAACATTTCTCCAAATGTTAACATTTCTCCAAATGTTAACATTTCTTCCAAAATTACATTCATTTCTTTCATCCAGCTGCTGTTTCATTTTTTAATCTGTCATTATAAATATTTATATTTTTTATTCCTTTAGTAATGTGGGTGGGATTCCCAGAAGGAGCAGCAATAGCCAGTGGTCAATCTGCCATGTTTAACTAGTAATTAGCACAATTCAGCTAAATAAATTTTAGTGGGGCTCTATTTAGTCTGTTCGAGGTGTTATTGGGAATGTAAAATTATTAAGTTATCTACTCTGCAGAGGCACAGACTTTAGAGTGGGAGAAAGACACCTTCACATAACTTTAGCTCACACCAAATTGTCAAGATTGTCAAATGCTTTAACAGCAGAAAAAAAATCTAATAGGAGAACATAAATAGAAAATAGCTAAGGACATATAAACACAGGAAACATGGACACCTCTGCACTTACCCATGGTCAAGTAGAAATTCTCTAAATGCAAAGGTGTTTGGCATCATTAAATTTTATTGCAGAAGCTCTTGCTTATTTAAGTACTGATTTTCTAGTAATAATTACTAAAATGAAGGTTTGGCCACAACCACATGTTTACAATTTAAAATCAAACCTTTGTCAAATATCATCATTTGGGAAAATAAAAGCATGCAGTTTTAACATCATGTGATCATTATTTCTGAAAGAAACTGAGGGCCATCTTGGTCATGAATTTCTTTCATATCAATACACATATCGCCATTATTTTTCAACTGACTTTTTAAACTTAATTATCATTGAGAGTAACTTTCAAGAAGTACTCCATTGTACTATTATAATCCAAATTGTTACCAAGATGAAACAAGAAATAATGGATTTTGTCATATATATTTGAATGTCTTGGAAGTAGAGATGAATATTTAAGAAACTGAGGTCTGGGAAGAGACAAATCTTGTTTGACAAATTCTGACGACATTCCCAAGAAAATGAATAGTACTGGTGATATAAGATTCACATTGTTAACAGTCTGTCAGCAATTAGATATGCATTAACAATCCCATTAATATAGAATGGATGTTCCTGAGACATTTTAAGTAAGCTTTGCAATCTGATTTTTTAAAGTTAACAAAAAGATTTAGGGAAGCAAAACTGGTGAAACAAGCTATGGTTACAAACACATGCCAGTTAACTGAAAATTGTTTGGATAGAGAGGAAACAACTTCATTCATCACTTGTAAGATCAAAAATTTCCACCTGAGTACCTACAATATATAATAAAACAAGTTGGTTCAAGTTTCCTCTTGGAGGCTCGACCTGTACTAGCAATACTTTCTCTAAAGCCTAGAATGTGAAGAGTCCTTCCTTTATTTTCTGCTACAAAAACTATAGCTTCACCCAAAACTAAATTTTAGCTCACCTCCAATTATGTGTTTTCTAATGCATCCCTTCATTAAATAGCGGAACTGCTACTTTCATGCAATTGCCAAGATAGAAAATCTCGTCTTCCTTTAGCCATCATTCATCCCCAACATCCAACGAGTCCCTGAATCCTTAAGTCACTCATCTCATGCCTTTGCCTTTTCTTCATTCCAACAACTCCTGCTCTAGGTAGGATTCCATCACTTTTTGACTAAATTACCGCATTGGCCTCCATGTGATCTCTCCTAGACAATTCTCTCACTCCGGCCAGAGTAATCATTGTGAATTATAAGTCTGGCCTAGTTAATCCTGGCTGGACATATTTCAGTGACCCCATATATTTCAGAACAAAATTCATACTCTTTAGCTTAGCACAAAAAGTAATTTACATTCTATTGCTTGTAAATAGTTCAGCATCACTCCCTAAGACCTCAGCACACTCACTCTTTGCTCTAGCCACACTAAACCAACAGGAAAATCCTGGGGATATTTAAGTGGGTGGGGATAACCCTCCCCACTTAAAACAGGCTAAGTTTAAATTGTTCCATTCAAATGTCATTTCCTAGGTGGCTTTGTTAGCTTTCTACTTTTAGTCTAGTCAGTTACCAGTTTAATATTTGAGGTTTTAGTCTAGGAACATATTGAGAAAATGATGAAATCATGACTATGGTATTTTTATATTTTTAAGCAAAATTTATTCTTCTTCTGTAGGATCTGGTTTGTGTACCACTATTTTTCATGCAAATGCCTAATGCATAATAGCTAAGCATAATGTTTAAGAGTATGGACTATAAAACCAGAATTCCTGGGTTCATAACAAACTACCATTTGCTAGCTGTGTCATCTTGAGCAAAATACTTCTCTAAGCCTCAGATTTAAATAAAATAATACCACCAGCTGATTGCACAGAACTCATTCTCATTTTTAGAGCATTTCATGATTTCATGATATAAATCCCTGAGTTCTGACAAAGTTAAAAAAATAAGTTTATAGATATTTATAGATAACCTAGATCACAGATAATGAAAATTGAGGGAATACTGCCATAGCTGGTTAAATGAGTGCTAACAGTATTCTTTGGATGGGTAAAATACTAATAGGACTTAGCATTATCTGAAGACATAATGCTTACTGAAGCACCATTTCTTGAAATTAAATCATTAGAATCGGGAAGCGAGAGAAGGACATTGCAGTGCGATTTTCTTTTTGTGATTCTTCGCCTGCTCCCACGAGGAAAACAGCCAAGCTATTATACTAGAGACTGCTAGTATATGCTAGTATTTGCTATCTATGTTGCTGTTTATTGTCTTAGCGTACCAGTGGAAGGAATCTGAAGAATGGATTGAGAATACCTTTATCATCTATTTACCTGAACCTGATTAAAATATACACATAATTAGAAGTTTATTTTTGTAGATTAAAGTTATTAAAATGAATTTAATGCAATTTAAAACATAATATAATCAACAGATGAAATAATACTTTTGTGTTGATTTTTTATCACAGAATTTATTTAAACCACAAAATTCCCAAAGATTGAAGCATGCTGAGTTAATTAGCATTAGAGAACAAAAATATCATTACATGTTATTTAAAGTGGTAACTTCAAACTATTTTAGTGAGATTTATGCACTAGCACATTTCCCAGAAATACCATTTAAATAGTGCAACAAGATGTATAAGTCCAACCAAATCATAAAATAAGGCACTATTTTTTTCTTCTCAGCCTTACTGAAAAGCATGCCAAAAGAAGTAAACAGTTAATTTATTTGAAAGGTTTTTTTTTCTTTCTCTCTCTTGCTTTCTTTCTACTTTTAAAGTAAAATGTATTATTTTCTCATGAAGTTCATGTTTTTAGGGTGTAGCCCAAGGATGACTTGGTGACTTGTTCCTGTTGGCCCTGTTTTGTGCCTCTGCTGTAGTTTTCTCTGCTATAATCAATTCCCAAACCCATCACAAATACTATGCTTTCCTAAAAGGTAGAGAAGAACTCTTGTCATTTGAACTAGTGGTAACAATGTTTTTATTTTCAGAAAAAAATAAAAATAAAAAAACAATAACCAAAAAACCTGTAGTAGAATATCACCTTTCTGGAGAATGCCACAAAACAATACGATCCAGCTGCTGGAATTGTCCACTTCACCTGCTTCATAGACTCATGTCTGTCTCAGAGTTCATCTTCTAGTATTAATAGCTCAGGTCCTTGGACCAAATACTCCCTCTCTACTGGTCGCATAGAGTCAGGAAACTTTTCTTTGAGGCTAAAGAATTATAGAAAACTTTCTTAGCATTTCAAAGAGGACCTCTGCGAGCATACTAATGCCCCTCAATAAGTAGAATCTGTGATGCCTCATGAGTTTATGTTGTTCCATAAGGTATTTTTTTTTTACCAAGAAGCTTTGAAAACAAAACATGGTTTTATTCAGTTTATCTACCCTCTCATCAGTACTGCCACTTTACATCATATAATAAGTACTAAAAATGTTGCTTAACTGGGGCCCCTTCCCTTAGCAACAGCAAGGGGAGGAAGTAATTAGTAGTTTAAAAGGTGACCACACAAGCCAGAGCTCTCTTTCTCTGCCTAGAGGCGCCTGCACCAAATCTCTGTGGGTATTTCCATCCTTTCTCTCCAATTTCTCAGCAAGCTCTGTCCTTTCCCCCCTTTGCAGATGAATTCTTTTACTGGTCTAACTAAAAAACTGTTGCTTAAATGACTAATTGATTGAATTTCAGAAGTGTATTTGCAAAATGTAGAATTTCCCAATTTATTATTTTTCTCCAATCTGGGAATAGGGACTTCTATTCTTAATCCAGCTTATTCTTAATATGGAGAAATTTAAATAAGAATCTGTCTGCTTGAGATAGATCATGGGTATCTCCTTAATAATGGCCGTGAAGATGATTTCTTTCCATTATAGGACATACTTTAGGATCTTGTTATGAAGTTTGGATGCTTATCTGAAAACTTTCTCTACTCTTCTAGCACTATACAAATTGATTGGGGAAAAATATTATTCTAAAAAGAAACTCTTATCCAGGATTCCCTGTGGGTCTCATTTTTTCCAAACTGGATACACCCAGGCAATCTTCTCACACAGGTGGTTACTGTTTTGGTTCTGCTGATGTTTGTGAAGTGATGCTTGGAAAGGAAGGTAGGAGGACAGAAAAAGCTTTCAGAGATTTAATGAAGAAGCCTGGTGGGATGTGCCCTAGTGTGGGCAGGTTTCAAAATAGGCACGACTGCAGACACACATCTTGCAGTACTGAGACTTTTATCTAGTTTCCACACCTGCCCTATCATAGAGCTGCAGACTCTTAGCATGAGGCCCCACTCTTTTCTTCTCTCCTTGCTCCTTACCCATTCCACCTTCAATGGCCTGTTTTATCTGCAAATGAAATGTGTCAGAGGTAACTGATCCTCTGTCTAATAAAACCATAGCCCAGTTCCTTTAAAAAAAAATCCTGATTTGACAACCATATCTTAACCAGAAAAGGCAGAAACAATATTCTAATTCGAAATCTATTAATGAGCAGTAATTATATGCATACTGTATATAAAGCACTTTCACAATTATGTCTGGCCCACATTTGATAGAAATGAATACTGAGAGGGTAAATAATTTAGAATCGTAACAAATAACTGTCAGTACTGGAATTCAATGCCTTGTGAGTTTGAGTACAAGTTGGCACAGGGCAAAATAGGAAATGTTAAATACCAACAATTACTAGCATTTATACCTGCTATCATTAAGTTATCTTAAAAGAACTCTGTGAAGTGGAAATTTTCATTTCCTATTCCAAATAAAAACTCAGGTTCAGAGCGATGAAATAATTCTCATGAGGTTGCAAATTCAGAAAGTGGTTGAACAGACATTATTTAATCCCCAAACACTAAATAATCTGTTACGTTATGTTGTTATATAAGAAAAGATGTATTGAACCTCAGGAGATAACAGAATATTGTGTATAGCTACCAGCATGTTAAACAAAACCAAACCAAACAAAACTCAGGAAAATGTTAAACAAACTGGACAAAACCACCCCAAAACCTTCTGAAACAAGGCAATTTCTCCTGTTTTTCTAGTTGCTAGTCTAGGAAACTCTCCAATCCTGAATTACATTAGCAAGGTACTTCCCAAAACTTCTTTTGCAGAGAAAATAAATAAAGGTCGTTATCATTTTACTTAAGGAGAAATTAAGAGAAGGATGTTCTTTCCTGTGATTTTCTAAACTTACTCCATAATTAGTTGTAAAAATTAGATTAGAAACTCCTATCTCTGACAACCAAATCATTCCCTAATCTAAGATGGAATCATAATAGAAATTTAAGATTGTAGATCTACTGTCGTTTTACGTAGAATACAGAATCAAAACTTATTCTCCATTTGAAAAATCACTGAAACCAACTGACCTGTACTTTGCAAGCAATTGTGTTCATTGACTGTATCCTAGGTAGATAAAATAGAATGTATAAAGCAATTAATTGAACTATAGTCAGTAAACAATATTCCTAATCTTGTCCATTAACTTTCTATCCCAGTGTCAATAATGGGTTATAAGACACATTCTTAATTATAGTTAAATATAAAATACATTGCATTTTTAATTTGCTAGCCCAGTTCATTCTCAAAAATGGAAGTTTAAGTGAAAAACCCTGAAAATATGCTTTCCAATGTAAAATTTTAAAGTTTTTTATATTTAATAAGTGTCTTAGAGACCACCAACATTTAATTTGATTTCATTTGGATCAAAAGAGTTCATTTGACACTTAAAACAAGTGAATGACATGCAAACCACAAGACCTTCTATGCTCACTTAAAAACTGTGGAAATTGAGATTCAGAGAGATTAAATAATCAAGCCAGAATATTGGAGCATCTGGAATTTTAACCGTGAGTCTCTCTGACTCCAAACTTATGTGGATTAAAAAATGCCTGATTATAGATTTTAAAAATTGGCTTAATAAGCATAGAGATTAGTCTTTTCATTGTATTTGTAGAGAAGATATACAGGACCCTTTAACAGAAATGTGTCAAAATGTGTGTAGATACTCTCTGTTGGAGTGTTTAGAGGTAGGAGTGGGGAGCAAATTCAGAAGAAAACTCTTCTAGGAGGTGGTACCTGTGATAGGGTTTTCTGTATTGTCTTGAATTCACCTGGAAGTTTAGCATTGGATTAAGTAAGTAGTAGGTATACAACAGGAAGCCTGACTTCTGAATTTATTCAACAAAGGTTCTGAGACCCAGGTATTCAGTCTCATGTCCAATGAAGTAATCTGTCCTCAAGCCACCTGCACTTCTGGCTTTTTCAGAGAGAAGCCTGAAGTCTAGCTGCTCAGTGCACAGTGCAATCTATCTCATTTAAGTGGAACAGATGAAGGTACTGACAATGTATGGCAATGAGGGGAAGGGTTCCTTGTTGAGAGCAGGGAAGCCTAGGAGATGGTTAGACTACTTACATTTGAAAGGGTCACTGACAAAAATCTACACAAACAGTGACTCAGTCCACAAGGGAAGAACAACAATGAAATATTGGTTGATTAATCAATTCAAATGGTCTTTGAAGACTATAGTAGGATTTCCTTATTTCTTGAATCCTGATACAAAATTTACGGAGATTTGATTTTGTGTGTTGATTTCTCTATATGTGCAAGTGCACAAGCATATACCCATGGAAACAACACTTTTCTCAATGTGTCTATTAGGACTCTTTCCACGTATACAATGCATTTAAAAGTTCAAAATCTAGACATCTTTTAGCTAGTGAAAGGAGCAAAAGAACTGTTTTACTCTGACAAATAAGAGGAAAATTGTTTATTTCTCAATAACATTTCCTGGCTATTGTCAGGACTAGAATAATTTTAACCATTATTTGTTTGTTTGAAGGTGGTGGAGATATTGACATGTGCATTATTAAGATAGTCTGAATATGGTAATTTTCATAATGAGATTTATTGTATATGCCTCCTGGAACAAAAAGAGGACTGCTCTATTCTAAAACGGTTTAAATGGCTATAGGATAGTGAGATTCCATTATTTTTTATGGAACAAAATTTGTAATCCGAGTTCATTAGAATACTGAATGAGTTGAAAAAATAAGTTCTGCTCTTACATCACTCATACAATGTAGTACATAAAAATCCAGTTTTGTTGTGTCAAACGTGGCTAGAATTTGAATGAATATAAATTGCAAATGCCCCATCAGAAAATATAGGTGATTTTTATTTCCCTGCAGTTTTTGATAGCTTGTGATTCCATGGCACACATCCCAATTTCACAAAGTTTTGTCAATTAAATATAGAACAGCAGTTAACATTTGAGGGATTTTAAAAGGCTTCCAATTCTTCACTCACTTATCCAGTGACTAGTGTAGTATTTTGATTATGGTAGAAATGTAATAAATTCCTCTTCAATTAAAGTAAAAGAATCTAAAGTTCAAAGGGATTGAGTTACAATATGAGTGGACAATTTATCCATAAACAGAGGTTAAATCTTCATATTATTTTGCCCATTGTTTATTCTAAAACAATTTTTTTTTTGTATTAAAGCAGCAGATAACCTTTGTTCTGCTACATGTGGGCTGCATAAAGTCACACAGAGTCAAAACTCACAGACTTTAATATACTTTTTCTTCGACTTTCTTCAATAGATGTTTTAATTAAGTGACATGTATATATCTGTGTGCATATAAATTTTATAGAGGTTCACACAAAATAAAGTTTACTGGTATGCAGTTTATAACATAAAGCTTTATGTTTGGTGCAGATTTAAAAATTCCATAGGAATTCTACAGAAAAATACGTATCATCAGTGAATTAAGGTTTATCTACTTGGAGAAACTCTTCATTTATCATTTTATTCTGCTATGAGCAAATTTTTGCAAGAGATTTTCAGTCATGAGATTCCCACACACATAAGGTGCCCTCTCTCATCTCTGTCCACATCCCCTATCATTCCCCAGAAATGATCCCTACTGTGTTACCCTAGAGAGATATACTCCTGACAAGCAAGCATAGTTCTCCTAATATCAATTGGCTGGCTTGTAGATAACATTTTTTAAGTTAGAAAGCTTTGAACTCTGCTATTAGAAACTTTTTTTTTAAACACTTAGTTTCTGAAATAAAATTAAATCAACTTAAAAACAAGACTTTTATTATGATAATCTATAGATAAGTTAAATGAGACACTGTTAGACTCAGATAAAAAACTGAGGATATTATTAGCCAAATGACTCATCCTGACTTGTATACACAAGGTCAGATTTACACTTTCATGAATCTCTCAATGGGCTTTTGTAGGGGAGGCATATATTAACAGCAAATAATAGAATCAACTATGCCAGTTATTTCCCAAGAATTGTAGTATGAAATGAAATGAAAAAAATTGGAAGCATGCAATGATATAATTATAGGAATCAGTGCAAAATGTTCTTTTGAACTAAAAGGAAATCAAACAACTTGACAAACTGAAAGCTTAGGTTTTCTTTCTTTAATATTTATACTTCAAATATTTTGCTGCTTATACTAATAACTAAATTCCTTTGAACATTGCAAATTTTAATAAATATATATTCACTGAAACAAAGCATTGGCTAATAACCCCCAGAGAGCATTTAAAATATGAGGGAAGATAATGGAGTGACAAAAGAACTTGATTCCCAAGAGGTAATATTTAAGCTCTGGATAAGGTTCATATGTTTATGTTTCTTCCTGAACTATAAGCCCCCATTGCAAATCCTTGGTGTTGGTCCATTGAGCCACTGGCCCTTTCTTTTTTGATATCAAGAAGTCTCAGCACTAATAAGTAAAATAACACACCCACAGGTGCATTTATCATATTATGGTCACTGTATGGTCAAAACTTTTGCCTGGACTCTCAAGGATCACAGAGCAATCCTTTTATGTTTCAGCAAATAAAGTTTTGACCCTTCTCTCTTTCAATGCAAATCTCTCCACAGTTCTTGATCCCTTCCTATTCCCATTTGTTAAACCAGAACCTTGATTCATTGTTTATTTCTTTTCTCAATGATAATTTCAACATCATCCTTTCTACTGGCCCAGCTCTCTCTTCAGAATCTAAGATGCCTCATTTCGTTTACAACCTTCAAAATTGGGCATCCTGTGTGTTATCCTCTGTTTACTTAAATGACTTTCCAAAGATGGCTACATGGATGCCCATGCTTCAACCTATACCAATTTACTGATAACTTCCAGTCCTCTCACTTGAACTAGAGTTCACTAATCTGCATCAAGTACATGTTATTCCTGAACTGATTTATGGCTTTAGGTTTAAAAAAAAGTGGTTTGTCTCAATACTTGTGAGGAGAGGTATGACATAACTGAAGTACATCAATATTAAACATCTCTCCAGTGTGTCATTTAGAGGCTAGGGAATAGCAGACTTCCTTCTAATGGCTCAACTTACCATGGTATTTGTTAAAGGCAAATAAAGCCAACAAGTGAGATTCCAAAATTCCAAATCATAATTTCAGTTTGGTGGTGTAGTGGTACTTGGAATTTTTGTTTCACTTCAATCCAATAATTTGTGCACAGACGAAGGCACTACCAAAGTACAAATTTACCAGCATCCAATTGTTTCAGATTTGTCTTGGAAAGCTCTGCATTCTTCTGGCCAACAAATATAAATGGTTTTGATCAGAATCACTTTTTCCTATAGGCACAAACTTCAAGGATAGATAAAAATACCTTGATCTGTGATTATGTTTAACTTTTTGGTACACCACAAACAGTGTCCAGAAAGTTTAAAAAATTTTTTATCTTAATCTAATCTGCTCTTTATCATAATATAAGATAAAATAGTGAATAACAGTTATATGTGCACAGAAGTTCATGATGGAGGTGCGCTTCTCTTTGAATTTCAAATGTAACGATAATCAAGGTAGACGAACTGTGCTCTTCATTCCACCTGCAGGCTTCTGGATTCATGTGTTGATTTATGCCAGCCCAATCTTCTGACTTTTCCTCAAGATGCTCAATATACAGTGCCTTCATTATGAAACCCAAGTTAAGTAAGCTTTCCTCAAACAGCGGTGATTGCTTTCAAGTTCCTGAACATGCTGGGGTAGGCTTGACGAGAAAGATTGATTTATCACTTTTTAAATAGATTCTTAATCTGCAAATCAATAAAAATGATTCACTTCTGCAGTGGCACAGAGTGAATGACTCACCCTTGAAAGTCAAATGAACGAATGCTGCCTTTCTTGCTTCTCTTTAATATACTCAGATTGTGATTGTGCTTTTTCTTTGCTTGGATTACTTGCTAAGCTCTAGCACTGAGGAGTGTTGGAGATTCAGCCTGGTTTCTTCATACTCAAGTCAGGGACTGAATGTTAATCTGCTATGACTGTCAATCTTTTAGGAAATAATAAAGTTGGTAGAACTAAAATATTCTTTAGCTGGTCAAAGAGAAAAATAAAAGGTGGAAATACACTGGACATGGCCATCACTGAAAGAAGAGAGATATGGAAAATCTTTTGCACCAAAATGATACACCGCTTTTTCTGGGCCCACACTTGGAGAAATTTTGGAAAATTAAATGTGGACTATTAGCTTGGTAAAGTATGTGAAAAGATGTACTTAAAGTACATGTGCTGTATACCCCATTTGTCATCTCTTCTTCACACTTTACTAAGCATTTTGGTGTTTTTTAAATACCTAGTCATATGGGCTAGCTTTTTAGGCAGAAGTCTGACATTAGCAATCAAGAATTCCAGAAAGAAAAACTTCAGCCTAACAATCCTTAAATATTAAATATTTACTAGCATTAGTGATAATTAAGACAAGAAAATAAGATAATTAAGACAAGAAAAACAAAAGCCCTAACAAACTGATGAAATTATTTAGTGGGATTTTGCAATAGATTTAATTTGGCAAAATCTCTGTAACAAATTTCATTCTAAAGAAAATTGTATGAAGTAATTGAATGATTTTTAAAAGTCCTTTAAAAAAGAAAGTTAACTTTAAGAATAGTGGCACTTTCACTTAAATTACATACACTGGTTATAATAAAAATGAAACTTCCTAAAATATATCAGTTATGAAGTCCAACTCTGACTTTTGAAAACTTTTTAGGAAGTGACTTATATTTTAAACAAATCATAAAATTTTATTATAAAAGGGAATAGAATGGAAATCAACTCAAATTTAGGTAAATAATATTCCCTCTTTTTATCTGAAAAACATTTATTTAGACTAGATTTAAAGAAGTCATATTTCCTTCCCTATGTTTTTATTTTTCACCTGTCTTGGTAAAAATCCCTTCATCACGACCTACTTTCCTGACCCTGAAACAACACTGTGGGAAAGAAAGGAGGTGAGATTGGTTATTGAGTTCAACTTATCTAAAATCTATTTTGGGAAAGCCCCATCCAGTGGGAATAAAACTTATAAAAGCAAAATATATAAGAATCCCTATTGCATAATATATTAACCATCACATTACTGAAATAAAATATCGAGGAAGACAGGAGAGAAAATTTAGCATTGCTAGAAAATATTTGGTTAATCCTGCTGATCAAAGGTTGGTTTCTGGCCACACGTCTATGATACCTTCTAAACACACTGGCTTTTTACTATGACCCTGTGGGGACACCACCATCATCACCCTTTATGGCTGCTGGCCTTCTTGACCTTGCTACACTTCATGGATTTGTCCTCTAGATAAACCTTTCTGGTGGCCAATGTGCAAGAGTAACTCCAGGTACAGAGACCCTATGTGATTTATCCTTGTATATCCAGGTCCTAGTAGGGTGGCAGGACTAGTAGTTGCTAAGCACAGTGTTTTTAAAATAAATTCATGAAGCAAACTTTTATTGGCACCATTTTCAAAGTGTGTGGCCATGTGCTCAAATATATATGCACAAAACATGGGTGGGCTTGAAGATATGCCATGAAGAGTATAGTGTCAGGGCTTTGAAAGAGGAGTTGAGGTCATTGATTAACCCTTAGAAGACAGTCAAAACTTAGTGTCTCTAGCGCCTCTTATTTTACTATTTATCTTCTTTTTCCAGTCAGTGTTTTAAGCAAACATTTCCATGGGATACCGCATTATTTTTCTCCTAAGTTTTCTGCTCTTATGTTACCTCCACATGAGACATATTTGGGGAGAGGCATAGGGTGCTCCCATGTCTCCTCAGCTCTCCGTATTTTAATTAGACTAAAAGGTTTTATTTTTTTCAAATGCCAAAAATATTCTAAGACTTTTATTCATTCAAATGACCTAAAGGTTTTTCCCTTAATCAAGAGAAGGAGCAGACACTGCCTGCGTTCAGTATCTGTTAGTAAACAGTAGGGGTCCACAAATGTTCAAGAAAAACAAGCTGATGATTATCATGACAGTGAAAATTCTAAGGAGAATTCGTAAAAGCCCAATATTCAGTGCACACATTGAGATCACTGCATGCATTTGATATCTTTCTGTAAAATCTACATAGGAAATGAAAGTACAAATTTCAAATTTTATTTTCTTATTTGATTTTTCTCATGGTTCTGACTATATGTGGCTCACACACTATTTTGGTCTTAAAGAAATTTAAAACATACCTCTAAATTCCCAAATTCCTTTATAAGAGAATTCTCTTTCTGTTAAAATGTCAACTATGAGTATCTGATTCTTCCATAAAATCATTGAGATTTGTAAAATATGATGGTGGAAATCTTTAGCTCTAACGATCATTCATATTCCAGTTTTCCAGTATTTATCAGTGCATCAACATTGACCATGTTACTTATTTTCTCTCTTTCTCAGCTTGTATATTTGTACAATGGGAATAATGGTCAGGTCTATCTCATATGCTTGTTGAGAAGATTATATGATATAACTCATGTAAACTGCTTATCACACAGTAAATGCTCAATATACACCATCTATTTTACTAAATTTATGGTAATAGCTAATTAACTTGATTTTGATTGAAGCACTTTTTGGCTCTCATTAAAATACACATTAATCCATCACCTAATATTTATTGGTATGACATTATAGTACGTGTTACAATTTTAAAATAGTTGCCATAATTAATGACCAAGTCCCTGGAAGTCCTAATTTCTTGAGGTCTGAGTAATGAAGGAATTATTCTAATTTTACAGGTCTCCAAGTTCACAGGCAAAGTTATGACCTGCAAAATGGGCATGCTTCTTCTGAGTTGAGTTAACAAAATGGTATGAAAAATATTATAGCTAAAAAATGTTTTTAATTATTGTACACCGGTAAAAAGTTCTATGACTTTCATCAGTACATAGGTTTTGCCCTCATATCCTACTAAAGTTATAAATAATTAAAACTACCAGTTATTGAGTGTCTCCTCTGGGACAGGGATTGTGTTAATGCTTCAAGTACATTGAAGGAATTTTCCTATGAGGAGAGGATAATCGTTATTGTACAAGAAAGGTAGAGTGCAGAGATTTTAACTAATATTTTTCCAAATCACATAGCTAATGACAAGAGTTGGAATTTCATCCTAGTTTACACCTTAGGTATTTTACTATACCATGCCACCTTTAAAATACTTAAGTCTTACTCAAGATCATTTCAGACTTATCTTACACAACAGCCATTCTTATATAGCAGCAAAGGTGTTTTATTAAATGAGTAAATCAGTGCAATGCTAAATGAATGCTCTAGGACCTGACCTGGGTCTTAGAGAATTTAGCATTTATGGTTTCTACTATACTTGGTGACCTCAAGAGTCCAGGGTCTCTAATAATCTGTAACATTGTTGAGGTAAAAATTTGAACATGTACTGTTATACTGGTATGTAAGAGTGAGTCATTTAGAAGATGCAGAGGCCTAGCTAAAACCAGTATCTGCATCTTGATATATTTTCTAGTGTTACTGAGTTTGCAGTTACTTGGATCAACTTATTAAAGTGTCATTTATGTATTTAGCTTTTATTTGTTTGTTTCTTAAGAAAAATAATCCTTGCTAAAAATCAAATGACTAACACTGGTCTGAAAAGATCACTTAAATTTTTTTAGTTACACTTTACTGTATTTCCCAAAATATTAAATACGGTATTTTGAATATATTAAGCTGCATCATTCTTATGAAGGTCCTGTTGTAATGAACAGCAAGATCTGAATAAGATTTTCCTAGTTATACCATAAAGTGGTTACTTTGTCCATTGTTAGAATATAAAATGATAATCTGTTCTATGAAAGAAGAGAAATCCTCCTATGGTTAGTCACATAAGTAATAATAATAGTGCTTATAAACTACACTGAGATTTGCAGTTTATCCAGATCTTTTTCATTTATCATTTAATTTCATTCTTGAAACAACCATGTGAGGTAGGTGGAATTATACCTCTCCTAATTTTAAAGGCTGGACGAATTGAGGCTCAAAGGAGTTAAGTAATATGAATAAAGTAATCAGTGAATTAGATTGAATTAGGCCATCTAATCTAAATTCTTTGCTTCTATTTTATCCACTTTCCTAATAATCGTTTTGAAGTTTCAGACTGGAATTGAATATCTGATACTGAGTCAAGAAACCTACTCAGAATGGGGATAAGAACATCTGATTTTGCTTTGACAATTCTTAAGTGGGCCTCACAATAACTCCAAAGTAATTATTAGGGCTGAGGAAAATGAGGAACAGAGAAAGTGTGACTTGATGGAGGTTAAAAATGGTTTAGCTTCCTAGGCTGCTCAAGCAAATACCATGCAATGGGTTGGGTTAAACAATGGCAATTTATTTTCTACAGTTTTGAGGTTAGGAAAATATCCATATCAAGGCATCATCAAGGCAATTGCTTTCTTCCTAAAGACCATGGCACTCTGGGCCTGGCTGCTGGCTATCCTTGGTCCTTAGTCTGTCACACTGACAAAGCATAAGGCGGCGTCTCCTTCTCTTCCGGGTTCCGCTAAGATTTAGCTTCTTGCGTCCTGTGACTTTCCCTCTCTCTGTCTGAACTACATTCCATTTATAAAGGACTCTAGTAACAGAATTAAGATCTCTCCTGATTGAGGTGGGCCACAACTTAGCTGAGATAACCTCATCAAAAAGTCCGACTTAGAACGGGTTCACGCCCATAGGAATGAATTAACTTTAAGAAAATGTTTTTCTGGGGTACGTACAGCTTCAAACCACCACAGAAGATCTTGTCCTGGAAACCATATCTTTTAGTTTTGAATACTGTGATCTTTGATGACAACCAGTAATTCCTTTAGATAATAGAGAATGGGGAAGGGTGTGTAATTCTGAAATTATTTTTGGACTGAGAGAACACTTTTATAAGTGGGCATTGAATGATAAAATATCTTAAAGTATAATGGAAATCCCTGAAGTAATACAAGTTGGAATTCTTATAGCTCTATCTTCATGCTTATTTTATCAATTAGGAAACTGAGATTTAGGGAGATTGAGTGATTTTTTCAAGATTGGAAGACTAAAAATTTCGAAAAAATCAAGATTAAAAACCAGTTGTTTGGACTCAATCTTCTAATACAAAGTCAAGTAAAAAAGGAAAGGATATAAATTATTATAGGTGCAAGAAGTTCAATGAAAACAAAAACATGAAACTATTGTAGATATTTAAAAAGTGAGAAGGTAAGATAAAGACAAAATAAATCCTGAAATAAAGTAAACTGGAAATAGATGTCAGCGGAAAAAGTAGAATAACCTAAAATGGAAATCTGTAAGCACTTCAAACTTAGAAAAAAGAGCACACTTTTTTTTCATAAATGATTTACACAAAGAAACGGTTTCATATTATAAAATCTTACAAAGGCATTCTGTCTTCCAATTGAGCAGGAATTAACCCTATAAGCAGCAGACCTTTACATCAAGGTCTGCCTTAAATCAAGGTCTGCTTCTACCCTTAGCTGTAAAGTTACCTTACATCAAGGACTGTCACCAAGTAGCATCACTGTTAGGCTGGGAGGTTACACAATACTAAACAGAAAAATTAAAGGAATTGGGTCTGTGTTTACTGAAGAGGTCAGTTGATTCCAAAGCATGCAGCTTGCTCTACAGTTTAGCACGAACCATCTTACATAGAATCCCTGGCAGAAAATGCTACCATTAACTGAAATTCTAGGTAAATTATTAAACATGTGGCATAAACTAATTTATATTGAGTAGAAGCAAAAAGATTAGAAATAAGTCCCACATCTAAATAGCAAGAATGCAAATTAATTCTGCTTCTTCAGGTTCCTTTAACACTGCTTTTTCTTTTGGAAGTCTCTTTTCTTGTCTATTTTACTTGATGAGCAATCAAATAATTAAATATGTTTGCCTTAGTATCTAAAGTAATCAAAGTGGAAACAGTTATTTGACTTTTGCTCCAGTAATTTTTTTCCATCTTGCATTTTCTCATTTAAATTTACGTTTGTAGAGTAACACAAGACATTAAATGGTAAATCTATAAATGTTTTCACAAAATTGGAAAGAATTACATGGAAAAATAAAAGGCCTTGAGTATAAATGGAAAGACTTTAAAATAGACCTATACATGATTGGTCATAATATCTTACATTCATTCTAATTTTGTTTCTACTGCCAGGACTTTATTCTAAGACAGGGCAAAAAATGAGAGACTTGGGTATTAATAATAATAACTATAATAATAATAATAGACTTTCTTGTGGTTTTCTAATTCAAAAATAAATTCAAAGTTATTCTTTATTTTTCACCAGACAATGCTATCTTTCAAATCAAATCTATGCTATTTTATAGCATAGAATGTATGCTAGTATGTACACTGTATTTATAGTTTATGCTGAGTCAAAATAATGCTACACATGGGGCTCCCATTTAATATTACACTGTAGTCTGTGAATTTTAGGTTGAATGATATGATTCCAATATGACCAATCAATACATGAAAAAATTAACAAGAAACAATTTTTTTAAACTTAATTTTTCTATTCCATTCTATTCCATTCCATTCCATTCCACTCCATCATTACTAGAGCAGATAATGAAAAGGTTGAATCATGAAATTTTTAGGAGGGAGGGATTTTGCCGAAAGGTAGGAAGTAGAACAATAAATACCTATTCTTCTTTATGAAGAAGGGGAACAGAAAGATGTTCCACTTACGTGAACCATACTAAGATATCTTTTGTGTCTACCACTTGCATTAGGCCGCTTAGGGTAGAGACAGCTTAATGGAATTTAATGTGAAAAGAAAAGTTTTCATTTCATCTTTTAATTGTATTTCTTTGAACTAAATTTCTATTCTGTGCTCCAGGTGATTCACTATGGCTTTAGCTTTAATATGTTAAGAAATCTGGAGCAAAACTTTCTCAAATTTTCTTTTTAATCTTTGGTAGAATGAGAAACGAGGGTTGAAATATGTATGGGTAATAGTTAATACTACGAAGGCAATGATTTTTGTTTCTTCCTTTTTTTGATTTTTTGAGATCATCCCTCGAGTGACAATGAACGTTGTCTCTGGGAAAATTCAGCAATCCTCTTCTGAAAACCTTCCCAACTACGCTGTAGCAGTTTGATATTATTGATGAATTCCAAAAAGAAATATTGGATTATGTTTGTAAACTGATCTTTTCCTCTGGGCATATTAGATTATATTGGATTCATAGGCTTACTTGATTAAGTAATTATGTAAACCTCTTGTGTCAGTAGGGTGTTGAATCCCCACCCTTTTGTGGGTGGGGACTCACAGATAAAAAACATGGCAAAGGACAGAGTTAAGGGCTTTTAATGTTGGAGTTTTGATGCTGGAATTTGAAGTCTTAATTTGGAGCCCCAGGGAGAGAGAAAGAGCAGTTCGCCTGATACTCTACAACTGACTTTGGGGAGAGAGGCAAAGCATAGAAAGCGTCATAGTCTACAGCTGACCTTGTGGAGAAAACAGAGGGGCTGAGCCCAGAGAAACCCAGGAAACCTGAATCCTCACAGATATCGGCAGCCATCTTGCTCCAACACTTGGAAATAGACTTTGGTAAGGGAAGTAACTTATGCTTTATGGCCTGGTATCTGTAAGCTCCTACCCCAAATAAATATCCTTTATAAAAACTAACCAATTTCTGTATTTTGCTTTAGCACCCCTTTGGCTGACTAATACATATGCAATAAAATTTCTTGGCAAAACCCGATAGCCCATCTATATTAATAACGAGAAGAGTTCTTCCAGATTAAATCGTACAGGTCATATAATACAGCCAGCTACTTACAGTTTGAAAGTTCATGTGAAGAAAAAAGAGTACAGAATCTGTATTCTCAAGAGAAAAATTCATTTATTCATTACAGCTGTATGCCTTTGTCTTATCTTTTCATACCCATGAACTTTTTGACTGTATGAATGCTAAGAAAACACAGATTCTATGACCTTCACTCTGAGATGCTTCATATACATTTAGGATGAGACACTGGCTTAAATAAAATAAGTTTAATACAATTACAACTATTTCTGTTCTCTTGCTGGATATAGAAAAGCCAAGAAATAGTGATAATTGAAGGCAACCTCCCTCAGCACAATTCCACAGCCTGTTACTGAGCTTTAGAAAATCTCTCTATCTTCTGTTAGAAAATGAGTGAGGAGGGAGCAGGAGGGAGTGTGGCAGAATAATATTGATTACATGCTTTCTATAACAAACTGGGCAAAGGTCTGGCATTTCATTGTGATTAGGCTACTTTAGTTAATTTTGCCTTCAGACATTGCATCGTATTTAATGCTAAAACTGTTTTGAAATGAATGAGTTATTAACTAGGGTTCTTCTGGGCTCTGAGATTTAAATACAATTTTTTGAACCCACTTGTTTATGCTCTGTGTAAGCCAGTTCTCTCATGAGGAATTCCAAGGGTCACTTCTAGCTATGAATTTCTGTTATGGGTAATAGGATGGTGGTTTCTCCTTGATTTTCCCATCAATTATTACAAAGAACATTTATGTACTAACCAGACTTTATGGAAAATTTTTAGAATGATTGTGGTGTTTACATCAGAGAAATACAAACAACCCATATTTGAACATTAGGTACCCAACATGCTGCTATTTGGAATTTCTCATTTTTGCCTCAAGTTTCAAATCTTCCACATGGTCTGTCTTCTTTCTTTACTCCCTTTTCTTCCTCTCTTCTTTGGTCTCTGACCACCCCAACTTTTTGCTCAATCTTTATGCAGAATTTGTTTTTTTAAACTATATTCTTCCAAACTGCCTGCTCAAACCACCTGTTTTCTATTCCCAAACTATTTTCCTTTAAAATAATGAATGATTAGTATTTCCATTTCTAAGAGGAACTCCCAACATCAACTGTAAAAAAAGATATATATATATCTTCCCTGGCCCCAACTCCTGATGTTTTTAAATAAAGGTTTTCTTCAAAGAAATCAAGTATAGTAGACTTTTTTGATTTATAGTCTACATATGTAATTTGGCATTATGGCTTGACATCAAGCAATTTTAATATATGGCCATATTTAGAAGGAAACATGTAGTCAACATGAAATCCAATAGTTAAATACTAAATACAATGTAATATCATTAAAATCTGGTCAGTACATCTTAAATCTTTAATTGTGTAAGTGTATTTTGAGGCTATTAATAATACATTGATCCATTTTTATTAAGTTTTGACAGGGAATTTTTTGCCCTAGTATAATCAATATCTTTAAATGGAACCGAACTCATATATGGTATTGATTTGTTGGGAGGGAAAAGTCATTACATTTTTGTTTTAGGGGAAAAGTAAAATTATCCATAACCTGAATATTTAAAAAATTACAAATTCACTTTTTTCTAGAAAGAGAGATATGTAATTTCTAGTAATATTAATTTATAGAAAATCTCATAAGGAACATTTTTGGAGATAAGGGATTTTGGGTTTCTTTGTAGCAATTAGCAGAAAGTTTTGCTTATAGTAGGTGCTAAAGAAATGTTTGTGAATGGATTAAGGTTGGGTCATTTTCATTTTGTCGAGTGGAATAGAAAATATGATTGACCTAGGTAAGATTACAATGTAAGGAACATGAAGACCAGGGCATGAGTGAGAATTATGCCAGACATGAAACATCTCTGGGGACAGGCTACTCTCCTCATGTATTCATGAGGCATGTGATATATTTTCATATGTGTTCTGTTCTCTCTCCCCAAATCCAGCTTCTGTATCGTTTCTATTGCCTTCTACCCTTAGCTTGCATATGACTAAGGCTGGCTACCCTTTCTCAGACACTATATATCTTCTGGCAATTTTGATGCATACTGTCCTCTTTTAGACTCATTTCTAACAAACTCAGTTTTCTACTTTCTAGTTACACAAGTCCAAATAGTAATATGATTGTCTGGCTCATTTTTGGGGGGTGGTGCTGGAGTTATCTCATAGGTCATAGGTCACTGACAAGATTACATATGAATTGATTGTCTGTGGATGAGATGCCTACCTAATCCTATCACCTGAGACTGGAGAAGTGGAGTCACATGAGAGATGTGACTCTGGTTTTACACAAGAGGTCTCCCATAAAAGGAGTGTGGCCAGGACAGGCAGTATGACATCTCTCACGAAAGCAAATAATTATGGATTGATCTCTGGTCAATGAAAGGGGTATGCTTTACAAACTAGAAGCCAGGGGACATCAGTCTTAAAGTGTACCAAAAAACCATGGCTGACTAACACGTTTAGCTAACATTTTGAGAACAGAATTTTCTCATCATGTTCCCTCCCTCCCACCACTTCCACACTTACTGTCAGTCACTGAATCAAATCATCTCAAATAAGTAGGTGCAGTGATTCAGCAGATGAGGGGCATGCACAACAGGGGCTGTGCTGGGGCAGGGGAGATATCCATCAGGTTAGACATGCACAGTAATTAGTTCATTCTGATATGCCTGACATCATAGCAACTTCTCTTGGAGAAACTGGAGTGATGGGTTCAGGGAAAATTACTATGACCTTTAGCTGTTGCAAAGAGGATCCATTTATTTCTTATCAATGGAGAGGATGATAGGTCATATTAATTACATATTTGTTCCTTTTCTATAGAGTTTTCATGGACAGCTAATCTGCTCACATGTAGAGATAGGGAGGCCCACTAAGCAAAATGACAGATAGCAACGTGCAAAGAATAAATTCAAGCTAAAAACACCAGGTGGTAAGAATGAAGATATCTCAAATAAGTGTTTGTATCAAATGTTTATTTACTCTATTTCTCTGAGATGGTAAAAGCCAACTGAGCAGGTGGAGAGTGCTGAATGTAATTCATTCCAGGAAGGGCAGGTAAAGCTTATATCTGTGTTTTCTATATTTACACACATAAACACACACAGGCACACACAAGTGATTTGAGGAAGTATTTATTCCTTTGACAGACTGATTATATAGCACATAGTATATATTCCTTTTATATAGTAGCTATCAATAACTAAAAAGCAACCATACAATACAGTCAGATACCTATTTTCACTTTGTACCAAATATAGAAAATAAATGTGATATTAGAAGAAAATGGGTCCCATTTGTGCTGCATATGAAAACAAAATTAGAAAATAAGAAAAAAAAGTCTTTTTACTGAGCCTGGGAGGCTTTTCCCAGGACTGTGCTCAACATTTTCTAGCAATGCTAAGGATAGAAACAACCAGCTTTTGAACTTTGAAGTAATTGGTTCACAGCTGTGCTTATATGGAGATGGAAATATGGAAATGCATTTGTACAGAGGAAAGGATTTTTTCTGGTAGTTGTAATGAGAGAGTTGTCAAATTAAATCCAAACTGCTGTAAGTAAAATAAATTACACGTGGAAATTCAATTCCTCATACTTTCACTGAGTTGGTACATGTGCTATAATATTTTTATATTGAATAGCTCTTATGTTATTCAAAAATTTAGTGTTAAAGAAGTAAAAGTGACCTAAAGTCATTTTTGGCTATGTTTTTGTATCATAAAAGCATGAGTAGAACACCAAATCAATGCAATACAGTGCATTTTAAGCATTTAATGTCTCAATATGTGAGTTCTTGGTGGTGGTAGGAACATAAAAGAAATAAAGGCTGCATTTCTGGCTCCAAAAGTGTTGGATAATTGTAGGGCATGATAGCACATCTGAAACAGGCATGATACAGAATACACTGGAAATCAGAAGAAAAGATCAGTGATGGCTGAAATTATAAAGTGGGCCTTTGTAGGCAAGGTAAAATAAGGGATTGAAATAAGCAATGACACAAAGCTTCAAAGGTAGAAGGCATTTTAGGAGGTGGTATGCATATGAAGTCTACACTACAAGAATGTGAATAGTTGAAGAAGGGGAGACATTACAGTAATGTCAGGAAGGGCATGCCTTGTCTAGAGGAATGTAAGAAGTCTGGCCTGGCAGAAACTGTGTGGTCCCATTAGAAAGCTCTGAATAAAGCTAAATAGAGAGTTTTGGTCCCATTTGGGCTGTTTGCAACCAGGAGATACATAAAGACTTCGGCAATACAATCATGGTTAGTCACATGAAGGGACATGTGGTGGTGTGGAAATTTGTTTAATGACGTAAAAGTCCTGGTTTGGAAATGCAAAGAAGTCCAATGTCTTGAGTCCAGCGATTTCACTTATATGCTGTATAATCCTGAACCTAATATTACTTGGTTTCATGTTTTAGCTCACAGCTGATGGAAACTGCCAATGCTAACATTTACCAGTGTTTTATAAAACCTCCATAAGAGGTCAGAAATGATATGTGTAAACTCAAATGGTACATATTATTTAAGGACCTGAATATCTGTTAAGGAAGGGAAGGAAGTGATGAACTAGAATATTTCAAAGTTCTTTCCATCCTCAAAGAGTTTCATTCCCCCAGATGAGAAAAACGGAGGGGAGGAACTGTGACTAACCTATTCTAGGCTCCAGCCCACAAGAAGTGCTCAGTTTGGTGAATGTTGAAAGAATATGCCCAAGCATATATGCCCATAATATATAACTTCGACTAAGGTTTTAATAAACAAAACAAAACAAAAAAATAGATATCTCATCAATTTCAAAAATATATTGAAAAATCCCTGTAAGATGATAATTCAATAATATCTGGTTACAAAGAAAACAAAATGAACCACTTGCAGTATTTTAGGAACCTATTAAGACAGCCAATCCACAAATTAGCCAAGAAAAAGCAGAGAACATCGACAGAACCCATAAAATGCATGTTCACGTCAGGTTCAAGTGATGATTCAAGAGTATGTGTGTGAATGTGAAGTGCGCATCAGGTTAATATTCTAAAATGTATAGCTTAATATGAAATATTTTGCTAATCACCAGCTTGATTTAGCTCCTGGGAAATCCAACAATATTTTGTCTTTTCTATTTACAGAAATTATTGTCAAGTTCATAAGTAGCGGAAGAAGGAGGTTTGGAAGGTTGGATGGGGTAGGATTTGCTGAGGAAATGGAAGGTAACCAAAAGAAAAGGTTCTGTCCCTTTCTATTTATGAAATTTGGTTACATTTATCTCTCTGTGCCTCTTTTTACTCAGTCATCTGTAAAATGGAACTAATAATGTTACCTACATCATATGTACATATAGGAGATAATATATATAAATAACTGAGCATGCTGCCTGACACACAGAAAGCATTCAAAACATGTTAGCATGTGTCATCATCATCATCATAGATTTCTTTCTCATAATGTTACTTTGTTCAGAATCTCAAAGTACATATCCTCCAAGCTACGTTTAGGATAAGTAAAAGATGCTAGATGAGAAATCAACATTAAGCACCTACCAAAAAGGGTAATAAGTAAAAAGAGGCAGCAAGTATAATTTTAAAAGAAACAATTGTGAAGGCAAAACAATTCAGAATATGATGTTTCACCTTAAGTAATGAGTAAAAGACATTGTTTCAAAAGCAATGGCTCCAATAGTCTATATGATTTTAATATGTGTCTATCTTGACATCAGCCGCAGCTCTTAGACTAAATTTGTTCCCCAAATGACAAAATTGTACTGAAAATTTGTTTTTTGCCTAATATTCTGTTAGCTTTGCTATTTTAGAATTAAATAAGCAGTTTGAAAAAGCCTTAAGAATCATTGTCATTCATGATCACTCTTCATATTTTATTACCTGTAGAATTTCTTCCCCAGTTGAATTACTCATCACCAATCTGATCATTCATCCATAATTAGACTCTTTGGCGAAGGATAAATTCTGAATATTAATACCAGAAAACTAGATTTAAAAAGAACAGGATGGAAGGCAATTTTTGGAATCCATCTTTAGAATGTTTTAGCTTTATAGTGAAAGAAATTATTCCTTGCTATGTGTTTTTAATTAACAATCTATAAAAGATTTTAACAAACATGTATTTTTACTTTTGTATTCAAATAAGACATGTCCTACGAAGTCTCTATAAACTGGTCTTCACTAATTTAATAACCTTATACACATGACATTTATTTTAAATTAAATAGTCAATATAAAGCCTGTAGGAGTTTAACAAAGGTAAAATAAAATAATAAATTATTTTAACCAATCACATATTCATTGTTTCTTTTCTTCCAAATCCCTTCCCCATTTATTATTAGTACAGGAGGCAGAGAGATGAGTTTGATTTGAAGGTAACTTGATTCAATTAAATCCTTTTGCAAATGGGGCACCAATATCTTGGATAGTTTGTGTAAGTGGAGTATTTTTCAGTGATCCCTCCCAGTTGTCAACTACATAGCTACTATTATATTGTTCATTTGACATTTAGAATATATATTCTAATAAACTTTTTAAAATTTTTACAAATAACTTTATATAATCCAAAATTTCCTGGTGAGCCATTTTAGTACATTTTATTATTTATTTTTATCATTTAACAAAATACATTTGTCAAAAGTCTATTAAATAGAATACACTGTAAGGAACTCGGGGTCACAGGAAGGTCCTTTCCTTTTGCCTCCATTCCTAAGAACTTGGAAATGGGGAAAGGATAAAAGAAGTAAATAGGTAATAGACTGGAACAGAAATATGTGACACCACCACCAAGTGATAAATATGACATCATCATCCCCCCCACCCCCAAACAACAGTTTAGTCAGCAATAAAAGCAGAAAAAAGGGAAAAATCCAAGAAGCATTTCTTAGCAGAATATCTCTCTCCCCTCACAGTAGGAAGTGCACTGCTGCAGGTCTGTTTCCAGACAAGAGGTATTACAGATCAATAACAGGTGTTACTCAGATCATCTAACTAATTCCTCTTGTTCTGATTTCATGCACATTGGAAACTTCCTGGCTACGATTCTCTTCCCATGAAGCCAGGGGATGCTTTTCCTTTAAGGCTATATTTCTCCCTGTAGCTGAATAAATAGAAGAGCTGTTTTAGTTTTATTAGTGTCTGCGAGTTTGCTTTATATGACTCCACCCATTAGTGATGGACAACCTGACAAATCAAATGTCTACAGTTGCAAATTTGAGAACCAGGACTTGTCTATAGTGGCTTGGTTGAGAAAATGACAAGCTTTGGGGAACTTTCTGGGCAGCCAATTGGCTTTCCTCAAGGGACAGAAATCTTTCCAAACAATGTCCTTTTCATTCAAATTGTGTCATATAGGACATCTCTTGCCAACTATTAAAAGCCTGTTCATCAACGGTAGGAAGTGTCTCATACTTTGTGTTTCTGTCCCAAACAGGTATTAAATAACAGAAGTTGTGATGTAATAAGCTGCACCCATAAAATATCCTGCAGTCCCAGAATTTTACTTGCTTCTCATATTCTTTTCTTTGCCCCAAAACCAAACACTTTAAGAGCAGATAACTTTGATTAAAACAATGTGCAATGTATTATCTGGAAGACTATTTTGTTTCATGCACAAATTACTCCATTCAAATGAAACAGTACATCAGAAAAATATCCCCTTATGATAACAAAGTTATTAAAAAAGAGGGACTAATTTCCAGTTTATTTAGAGTTCATCAAACCCTCTAGAAGAAAATGCTCAGAGCTAGTGCAATGAATTACTCTTATATTAAATTTCTTGCTGCATCATATTCAGAGGCAAATTTCAAAAGTGTATAGACTGAATAGTCTATTCCATGTTAAGAATTCCATTATTAAGAACATGTTGTCCTTCTGGTGTTACATTGTAGCAAGATTTATATTCAATATCTGCATTAGAAAAGTGTATTGTAGACTGTGGGGAAAAAGAGTTTCACCTGTTCTATTGTAGATGGTGCCTTATTATAGATGTTGCAGTTGTTCCCTGTTATTGTAAATGATGTTGCAGTTCAAATAGCAAATAGCTGCTTGGTAGTTTCCAATAAATACAAGGTGGAAACTAGGGTCGAGGCTCTAAGTTCCAGAAGCCGTGAGTCCCCTGGTCCCATCTTTATCTTCTCTCTTGTGTCTCTCTCTCTGTCCTTTTATTTTGTAAAGTTCTGCATTGCCTTCCTTTTGAGCCAACCTATCGCTGAGCTGATCCCAACAGTAGACAAAGAGTCAATTTGAATATTAATGCTCGAACACTAAATGAAATTATTTATTTTAGGGTTACAAAGAAAGATCTAAATTTTTTCTCTTCTGTTTTACTTTAATTTTGGAAGATACTCTCTTTTTGGGCAGAATCTGGTAGAAGGTTTTATCAAAACCAAAATACCCAGAGAGTCCCAGCAATATTCCCAGTTAAATTTCCAAGCTTTTCAGTACTTTTTCAAAATGTTTAAATATGATGCCTCCTTGCTATTAGAAAGTTTCAAAACTTTCTATTCATGGATGTTTTGCCAAAGGCATTAAATGAGAAACATGACATGTTTCTTGTCACCTTAGGATGACATCTTGTGCTGAAGAAACTAACCACAAATGATTACCCCGGTTATAGATGGAGGATGCACTTTAATTCTGTCAATTCGCCAGTGCAATTGGGAAGTACATTTCCATAGGTATGAACAGCATGACCTGTAGCATAAAGTAAACTGAAAAGAATGTTTCCTATTAATGGAGGCAACATGTCAAAAGTTAGATGACTATGCAGGAAAATACTAAATATTTATACATGGGGAGCCTTCATTTGACCATTCCTAATTGAACATTTTCTATACTTAAAGGACAAATATTTTTAGTGTTCATATCTCCTTAAACAAAGGAAGAAAGGGGTCAAACTATTAATGGGCAACAGAATCTACTTTGGCTTCATATGCTCACTACAGATAAGCCCAAATGAGGAAAAAGGAGTCTTATAGTTTCTTGCTTCAGCTATTAGTAAAAGAATTCAGCCACTTCGTATAATTTTCTGGCATTATTGTTTAATTTTTTCCACAATATCTTTCACCTTCATGGTAATTTTAACATTAACTCAAAGTAGTCTCCCTTTGGTTACTAAATAATAACTAAATGTGAATTATTTTAAATAATTTAATTTTGTCTTCAAGTTATGATTTGTAGTATATTATGATTATCATGTTTATATTTGTAAAATATTCCTTTGTTTTTTGCATGCACATGTCTGGCCTTATAATGAAGACATAATCTGACAAACAATTGGTCAAATTCCACTAAGCAATCAATTTGTCAGAATTTCTTCAATAATCCCATTGGTTTTTTTCTTCCTTTTCCTTTTTTCCCCCTTTTCATTTTCTCCTCCTCCTTCCCTTCCTTCTCCTTCTTTTGAGCACAAGCTTGAGTTGGAGTTAATCTGATGAATAGCATGGTGTACTTGTCCATCTTTATATCCCACAATATATATAGTCTTAGCATATTGTCATTGCTTAACATATTTGTTGAATAAATAAATAAAATATTCTTATTGAACTGTCTAACACTTTCACTCAAATATTTATAACAAGTAGATTGGTAGGGAGTACTTCGTATACAAAATGAATTTCTACTAATAATTAATTTTATGATTGATTCTCAAAAGTCTTAAGATCTTTCCTTTTCATGTCAATTGCTTCAGAGTAAAAAATACTAAGTAAGAACTTTGTGGCCATATTTATAGAATATCAAGAAAGCTTTTAGTATCAAAGTGGACTACAGTCGATACAATAATAGCACTTGCTTTAGATCAGTTTATATTACCATATGTAATCATAAATATGAAGATAAACCACAACTGTTACTCTATTTCAGAGGCTCTTTATTATTCAGGAAACAAACATGCTTTAATTGGGTAGGCTGCGTGGAAATTTATTTTAAGACAGGAGTTACTAGGAGGAGTCATTAGAAATACAAAGTCTTACTAAGAGAGATAGATAAATGGTACTCTAGGAATGAGTGAAAAATTACAGACCTAATTTCGGTTAAGGCATACTAGAAACCACTAAAGAAAGTAAAGTGATAGTGACAGGGATGATGGATCACTGTGGAATAAAATTAGCAACCAATCAATCTGGGTATATTGATATATGGATAAATGCTTTCTGATCTAGAAAGGAAAGCAGATGTTGCATCAGAGTCCATGATATTAAGTGTAAATAAAAAAATGAGGGAAACGGACTTTGGCCCAGTGGTTAGGGCGTCCGTCTACCATATGGGAGGTCCGCGGTTCAAACCCCGGGCCTCCTTGACCCGTGTGGAGCTGGCCATGCACAGTGCTGATGCGCGCAAGGAGTGCCGTGCCACGCAAGGCACGCAAGGCAGGCAAGGGCACGCAAGGGCGTGGGGGAGCCCCACGCGCAAGGAGTGCGCCCGTGAGGAAAGCCGCCCAGCGTGAAAAGAAAGAGCAGCCTGCCCAGGAATGGCGCCGCCCACACTTCCCGTGCCGCTGATGACAACAGAAGCGGACAAAGAAACAAGACGCAGCAAATAGACACCAAGAACAGACAACCAGGGGAGGGGGGGAAATTAAATAAATAAATAAATCTTTAAAAAAAAAAAAAAAAAAAAGAATGAAAAACCAGGATTCTAATATGAAGAAACTAATATCTTTTTTCAGAATATTGACCTTGTCTTTAGAAGGGGGTTATTTAGTGACTGCCTAAAACTCTTTTTTAACCTTTTAATTATACTTATTATGCTTTACTGATAAAATATCACAAAGAAATCGTTTAAATGTAGAAGCTGCCACAGAATGCTGAAATAGTAGTTAACCTGAAATATATTATTCAAAGATGTCAGTTAACGGGATCTACTACCATGTAATAAATTAATTACAGCTGGAAACTTGGTTGGTGTCTGATCACACTGTGAATGAATACATAATACAGAACTCAATATTTGTGAGGACCAAAGAACTACAAATTAAATAGAGTTGGTTTTAGTCAACACCTATTTTCCAGTTCATTGGATTCACCCAGGACAATTAACAAGGAGGTGAGAATGGATAACCACCATACCAAGGAACCGAGAGAGTCGAGAGAGTCTACAACTGCAAGCAAAAGAGTCCCATCCATCACCCATATGGGACTGAGGTCCTCTCTCAATTAGAGGTGGAGTGGGCATTACCATCCCAGAATCCTCAAGCCTGGGGAATAAAATATGGACTAGTGTAGATTTACTGGTATTCTACTATAGACTTATTGGGATTCTAGCAATGGAAGAAATCATATCATTGATGTGGAGACAGTGGCCCCTGGAGGTGTTGAAGGCTGGGAGAAGGAAAACGAAGTAATACGGGGGCATTTTCGGGACTTGGAATTATCTGGGATGGTTGCAATGACAGATACAGGCCTTTATTTATCCTGCCATAACCTACAGAATGGAGTGGGAGAGAGTGTAAACTACAATGTAAACTATAGTCCATGCTTAGTGGCAATGCTCCAAATGTGTTCATCAGTGCAATGAATATATCAAGTTGTTAACGTAGGGAAGGTTGGGAGGTGTGGGGAGTGGGGCATACGGGAATCCCATATGTATTTTTTGTGTAACATTTTGTGTAATCTAAATACCTTTAAAATATATATATATATATATGTGTATAAAAAAATGCTTCATCAAAAACTCCCAATTCAGTTACAGCTCTATTGTTAAGTCAGTATCCTCTGAAGACTCAGTTATCTACATAGTACCCAATTGTTCTTTGTGAACCTCAGTTCCCACTGACTGCATTCTCACTGAGGGCTCAAGCTCAGCTATTGGCCCCTGGTTTCCTGGCACTTGACCTGCTGATATCAGACTGGCATTTGCTTATTCCTGGGTTTTGGACTTGCACTAACTGCACTTTCTGCTGACCCATTTGAATTGATATCCTGGTTTTGGACCTTGACTGTAGACCTTTGATAATTATGCTTGTGCCCATCTGCCCTTGGACTGAATTACTAATTTGAAATCCAATTCCTGGATTGATTGCTATTTGTGCTCCTTCTTGGATTAAGCACCCCTGCTTATGGTTTCAAAAGGAAAATAATAATATGTACACTGAAGTCATTCACAAGGAAATATGGGAGGATAAAAAAAATGGAGGGTCTTTCAGTAGGATAAAAATGATAGGAATATTAGACAGTATCCTTAAAAAGATTTGGAGAAGTCAAAGTCACATGATAATGTATTCAGGGAATACTGCACTGCTTTTTAGAACTCACATACCTACTCCATTATAACGTATTTATAGCGTTACCCTGGGTCCCAGGTTGGTTTATGCCATTTTACTCTAACCTTAGAAAGAATTGAAGATAGTAGTCCTTAGTCCATCTTTTTTCATTTCTATTTGAATTATACAGACAATACATTGCTACAGTGAGGTCAGCATGTCTGGCCATAGAGAGATTACCCAGCTGGGAATCAGGAGACCTGGGTTCAAGTCCTAATTTTCACCCTAACTGGCCATGTGAGCAGGTACCCTAATCACTTTTTATTTTAGACTCCTAAAGTATGGATGTTTAGGAAACATCTGAAACTTACAGTGCATATGGTTCATGATTCTATGATTTGGATGAGAGAAAGAAGGAACTCTTTGAAAATGTTGTCCAACTTTCCAGTCCTGGATGCTTAGATCCATGACAAATTCAAGGTAAATGAAGAGGGCCGCACGAATTTGTATACTATCTCCTACTAATCTACACTGTTATCATAGCAAAATAGTGAACATTCATGCAGAGAGATCTCTTGGTACTTTTCTATGTTAGAGAAGCTTTGGATTCAAAGAATATTCCACAGGTATATGCAACTAATCCTCACACCCAAATCTCCTGCAGATGTTCACAAATGAGTCAATCTAAGCTTGAGTATCTTTTTTTTATTTATTATTTCTTGCTTTTTAAAGTTAGTGCTTGGGCAGGTTATGTTCACAGTTTTAGTACAACAAATATAAACCATGTTCTCTTTGCCTAAGAATCTTATATCAAACAGGCACAATGCTAAAACCTGTAAGATATTCTATGAAGAATACAAAGAGAGTGTACAGCATTGTTTTAGTTCTTAAAAAGGTTGAAATATAACTGTTGAGATATTGATATATTGAGGGAATATATGAGAACTTTGATGGTATTTACTTTGTTGTTTCTCACAATTTCAAAACAATTTTGGTGGCTTACATAGACAAAGACCACATTCCCTTTTTTTAAAGATGCCATTACAGGATGGAAAGGAAAAACAGCTTAAAAGATACAAATGAAATACATCCCAGTGGAAGTATTAGATGTATATTTTGCTCTGTTTTTCTACTTTGGTCAAAGAAATGAAAGAAATATGATCAGTTATATGTGCTTAACAGAAAAAAGTAGATTTGCTACTAAAAATATTGCAAAGATTTTGTGGAGTCCTGAGAAAAACATCTCTGAGAAATCTTGATTGTGTATCCACAAATTGAACCTCTCTGACTTTCTTTAAATTGATGCTTGAGTCTATACAACCTCACAATTTGTCTATTTGCAAACATCAGAGTTCGATGGTTGAAAAGAAGAAAGTACTTTTTCAGTGTTAGTAAAGTCAGATAAAATCATATTAAACAAGTTGCTATGAACAAAATTTCCATTGGAAAATGATGAACACAAGAAACTTGTTTTCTTTGAGGACTGCAGGCCCATTCCCATGGTGAAATGAAGTGAAACAAATATTCTCCCTTTAAAATAGACATGAAATGGGGAAGGATGTTCCTCTTTTGCTCAAATTTCAGCCAAGAGGTTATTTCATGTGCTATGTTCTTTATGGCCCAGTACCAAAGAGAAGAAGCAGATTATCTAAAATCTTGAAGAACATTATTCTAAATTTATCTTTGGAATTAAACACCTCAGTTATTTTTCTTCAAAATACAGCGATAATATGTATCTTAAGGTAGTCAAAATATCTTCCAAATAGCCAAGAATGCTGAAAATGTCTCTCTCGAATTAGCAATTATACTAATTCTAAAGAATATTTTGTTCTTTTGGCAGTAGATCTGAACAACATATATATGTGTGTGTGTATATATATATATGTACATGAAGTAAACGTTTTTAATAAATGCAATATATATTTACATCTGTGATCCTAATGTTTTGTTTGCATTCTTTGGATGCTTAAAACTCACAATGCAGATTGAAGAAGATATCTGGAAATTCTCTACAGCATTCTGAAAACCAATTTAACTTTAAAAAAATGAAGAAGTCAAAACATTTTATATGGTAGACACAATGCAAGGTAGGGCTAGTTACATGGAATTATATATGTATTTATTATATATGTATATATAATTTTATTTTGGCAAAGTTCTACACTTTACACAAGAAGTTATTTTTAAAGGGAAAACTTATTTTTGAAACACGCCATAATTAGAAAAAAAAGTATGAGGTGAAGATGTGGTTATTATTTATTCAGGAGTAAAAAAATATGTATTACTAATTCTATCAATGAGAATAAGCTTTGCAAGAATTAGCTAGAAAGCCAGGGGCTGTTCTTAAAAAATCCACTTCATTACTAATAGCAGAATTTACGGGACTGGTTTGGGGGGGGGGGTGGACCTGATATGGGAGGAAATTATGCTCTAGGCTTCATATTTAGATTTGGGAAATTAAGCAACAACTCAGCAGGACCACAAGTATCTACTCATTTTCCAGGAGGTATTTGTAAATGGCATTAAAGAAATCTTTAGGGTTGGTACCCAAGGAGATCTCCTGAAACTTTTTGCTTCCCCAAATGTAATTTTTTGAAATATTCTTTCAGGCTGGGCTATCACAGACATTTTTCCCTACTGATGGCAGCTTATGGTTAGAGATATACCCTTTCCTAAAAGCTTAAATATGGAGCTCGTTTAATTTAGTAATAATATATTACCAAATCCACTGAGCGACCTTCCTAGCCTCAAATCACTCCTCTGCACATGTATCCTCATTGTTCTTTGATAACCTGAGCAGGATGAGACTTAGGCAGAGAAGGCACATAGGCAAAGGCTAAAGTCTAGGTCCTAGCTGGGAGGTCACACATGAGGCATGGACTTTGAGCCGAGATTTTAATTGACTTTTCAAATTTACTAGTAATGTATATTTTTGTTTTCTCTAATACTTTCATTACATTGATTTTAAAAATTAAAGTTCTTCCTTAGAAGCTACTACTCTCTTACAGAACTTGTACCATTATTTATAATATCTTCTAGGGTCATACCATTTGGCTAGATTAGTACTGAGGCTGAAATAATCATCGAGTCTGGAGCCCAGCTATCTAGATTCAAATTCTGAATCTAATTCCTACCAGTAGGGTAAGTTATTTAAATTTTCTCCCTCAGTTTCATTCTTTATAAAATGGGAATGATAATGATACCAAACTCAGAGTGTTATTGTAAGGATTTAATTAGTTAATAAATATATAGTACCTGGAACATAAAACATCACTAGTGTTTTCTAACATTATTATTTCTCTAAAGTAGTGGATTTAAAATATTACAGTGTCTTGCTGTATGCATTAATCGGTTCATTATTTTATTAATAGTATAATATTTTCTTGAAATTAAATTTCAGGGGATAGTTCAACACACAAAAATAGGTCTTCTCTTGAAAATAAGGGCTCCATTCTGGGAGCTCCCTCATATATCGCCATGGAATCTCTGGCTCCCCAGAGTAGAGTTGGAAGAATAATTTCTTTAAGGAATCTTAAATGTAGAATATCTCTCTTAATATAATTTAGTGAAGTGGCAAATAAGCCTAATATTCTACTAATATGGTGACTATATATACATATGATATTTTTAATGAAAGTTCCTCCAGATATCCAGTAAAGGATATTGCATAACAGACACAGCTTAAAATAAAGTAGCAATATGATACATTAAATAATCATGACATATATAATAAAGTTTGATCTTGAGAAGAAGTAATTTAAAGAGAAGCAACTACAAATTAATTGATGAAAGGGATATAAAAAACCATACAAAGTTATTACCATAATAATTATAAAAACACCAACATCATTAATCTAAGTTATGATAGGATTATAAGTACTTACTAATTAGTGATGCTTATGTCCAAATTTCAAGATGAAATACTTCTTTAATGACACTTACAAATGTCCAGTATAACTTTCACTTCTTGGTTGTTCTCTATACCCTCTAACTATGTGTCTGTGTTTTATACCTATATTTTATCTACTGCATTTTAATCCTTTAATCCTAACATGCATTCTCTTAATGGAAGGGTCCAAACAGTGGTTAAAATTTTAACTTACAAATGAACTGTTGGCACATACATTATTTATTCATCTATCTATAAACTTTATATTTCATAGGAATTTATTTCCTTTCTCTTGAGTAACCCCTGCAGTGTCTTTCTGTGTTTCTTTCTCTCTCTCTATATATATATATATATGCACAGAAATGTGTTTATTATAGAAATGACTGTCTCATAACACCATCTTCAAAATGAAGACTAACAATTTCTATTCACTTTAACATTACATTATTATGTGTTTATTTTCCTTTTCATCCATTGGGGGTGGTTCTTTTTATCTTTGAGTGGCCCCAACTATACACAGGTGATGGAAAGGTGGGCTTTCTGTTAAGCCTGCTTCAGCTAGAAATTTTTATTATTTAGCTACCTCAGAGAGTGGCAAGGAGGGAAAAAATATTCATGTAGTTACTCTAGAATAATATGTCTATTTTATATATATATATATATATATACACACACATACACACACACATATATATATATACACATACACACAGAGCAGGTATTGAAGAAGAGGGTGAGAATTTGATTCATGGCATATCTATATTTTATTAATAAATAGACAGGTAAAGTGGTGTTATTTTTCATTTCAACTCTGAGGAAAAGTGTGAGGAGTGTTTGCTGAAATTCACATAGTCATCTGACTATATACAGGTACCAAGCAATGACTGGAAGAATCAAAATCATCATTACCTTGGATCACAGCTCATTAGCATTGCCACTAAAAACGTCCTAAGTTACTGCTTACATGCTTTTCAGACACATCTTAATGATATCAGTAATCTTTCCTGCCAATTAAGTGGAAAGAAAGAAGAGGAAAAGAAGGAAGAAGGAAAAAGAAGAAAGAAGGAAGAAGGAGGGAAACGGACTTGACTCAGTGGTTAGGGCGTCGGTCTACCACATGGGAGGTCCGCGGTTCAAACCCCGGGCCTCCTTGACCCGTGTGGAGCTGGCCCATGCGCAGTGCTGATGTGCGCAAGGAGTGTCCTGCCACGCAGGGGTGCCCCCGCGTAGGGGAGCCCCACGCACAAGGAGTGCACCCGTAAGGAGAGCCGCCCAGCGCGAAAGAAAGTGCAGCCTGCCCAGGAATGGCGCCGCCCACACTTCCCATGCTGCTGACGACAACAGAAGGGGACAAAGAAACAAGACACAGCAAATAGACACAGAGAACAGACAACGGGGGGGGGGGGGGGAATAAATCTTAAAAAAAAAAAACCTTTAAAAAAAAAAAGAAGGAAGAAGGAAGGAAAGAAAGAATGCATCACAAAATCTTATATTTCTGTTTTAGCATTCGTATTCAAATCAACTTTGTTTAAAAAAGTGAAAACCAATTCTGTATAATCAAGCTAGAGAGTTGATTAAATATGTTGTTAATTCATTCTTTCAATGCTCCCATCAGGCAAATAGTATATTTGAGTTTGATTTGTTATCTATAGAAAAGAAACAGAATGCTACCTTGCATATAGGTGAGAGCAAATTAGGTATTCTCTTGCTCTTTTTGGGTGATCTCAATTTGCTTAAAAACATTTTTTTTTTATAAGATAGCTATAATGCCTTTGGCACTGAGAGCTGTGACTAGAAAATAGTTTCTCCAACTTTAAAAATAAATGTCTTGGCTTGACTTCAACATTTATTTCCAATAAATGCCTAAGCATTTATCTTGCAGCAGGAGACCATTATCCAGTCACAACGTTCAATTCCTTTGACATTATCTCTTAAAGTACAACAGTAACATTAAGAAGAGAGGATTGAAAGAATACTTTAGTATGCTGGGTGGGTAAATAAATACTGTGGGTGAAAACCACCCCTTTAATCGTCATTTGATGTGGAAAAATTTCCGTAGAAGTTTTCTTCTTTCCAGACACCCTGTGTAATGGGACTTGGGGAACAAGGGTTGAGGTAAAGAGCTTGACCATCTATGAAGTGTAGGAAATGCATATTCCAGCATTTTCTAGATTACACGACATCTCTATCCATGCTTATATAATTTATTCTCTTATATGGTCTCTCTTGAACATGTGTTTAATGAAGATTTACATACTTTATAGTAGGCCTGAAAATTCTGTTACCCTAATTACAGTGCTCTCTTCATGAAGGTACCACTAGGGCAAAGATCTGTGTGCTGCTTCTCTTCCTCCAATAGCCAGTGAGCATCATGGTCTTCCTGAATTTTAATCACTTTAAGACACTAAACATAGTTTGATAGTAAGGGGCTTCTGAGGTGTTTGGTGTCTTAATATAATGTTCCTTATCAGATTCATTGTCCATATTTTTTAGCCAATCACTATTACAGTGGGGAGACATCATAGTATCCTTGAGAAGAGGAGATCCATTCTGAAATATTAAAAGACCAATGTGTGTAGACATCAATGTGGATGGAAATGTATTTAAGGAAATAATTTTTCCTGACATAGATCTGATCATATCACTATTCTGCTTTAATATATTCCTTTATGAACTCCCTTCCATCTTTCAATGACTTCTGAAAGTTTTAATATAGAATGACAGCAGCGTCAAGGGCTAGCTTACATCTTCCAAATGACCCCATTTATGGCAAATCTTCATCAGCCACCGCACCCCCAGTCTTGTACATGAACTGTAAACCGATAACTTTCTTAATCTAATGTAGGAAACATTGGAAACAGGCTTTAAGACAAGTCCCCTTGCCTTTTTACCAGACTGCTGCCACTGTTGGATGGCCTAGAAGTGTCACCTGGCTTTCTTTTCTAACATCTAGGCTTGTGCACCCTTTCCTTGGTGCTCACTTGTGGACTGAATCTACCGTGTTCCAACCGCATTTAACCTCAGAATTCTCAACTCCTTATGCCATTGCTCAACTGGTCCCTAACCAGAAATGCCCCATCCCACTGCTTTTTGTCTGTGTAACAAATTCCTTCAAAGACCAGATTGAATATGATCTCTGAACTAGCAAAATAATACCCAGTAATGTTGAGTTTTCCTAAATCACAGAAAGGGATACTCCTGACCTTAAAGAACCTGTTGTCTTCTAAAACACACAAGGGGGGGGAGTGGATGTGGCTCAAGTAATTGGGCTCCTATCTACTATATGGGGGTCCTGGGTTTGGTTCCCAGGCCTCCTAGTGAAGGTGAGTTTGCCTGTGCCTCAGAGAGATGACCTGTGTCACAAGCTGACACACACACACACACACAAACACAAAAGACACAGAGGAAAGACAATGAGAGACACAACGAAACCAGGAAGCTGAGGTGCCTCAAGTGATAGAGTGCTTCTCTCCCATGTTGGAGATCCTAGGATCAGTTCCTGGTGCCTCATAAAGAGGAGATGAGAAGAGAAGACAAGAAAACATAGAAGGAATGTGCAGAGAATGGACACAGAATAGACAGCAAGCTCAGGTGGTGGTGGGGGGTGGGGAATAAATAAAATAATTAATCTTAAAAAAAAATAAAAGACACAAGGGAATGATGGGCTAACATCACAATTCTCTCATCTGCTTGTGTACATATCTCTATTAATTATCCACCTACCTACTTATCTACCTATCTACTTACTTTCTGTCATAGTTTTCCTATAGCATTTTCTCACATACCTTCATTATAGACTTTCCACATTTTATCATATTTATTTACATGTCTACCTCTGTAAGCTCTTTACAAAAGAGCTTAATCTTTATTCATATGTGTATCTCCAGCCCCTGATACAGTACCTATCTCATTTTAGGCCCATGACATTTTGAATTGAATAATACTGCAAGAATGATTTGGCAATGAAGATGATGAGATGAGGTTGTTTTTTTTCCATATATAATTTTAAAAAAATTTATTGAAGTATATTACTCATACATAAATATACATAAACAATATGTGTGTAGTAATAGCTGTGATCTTACAGACAAAAATGTATAACATAATACAGGACTCTTGTACCTCACCCTACTTGCATTGTTAAACATTTTTAACTAATGATTAAAGAGCATTGTCAAAATATTACTACTACTTGCATTGTTAAACATTTTTAACTAATGATTAAAGAGCATTGTCAAAATATTACTACTAACCAAAGTATTTTCCCCCCAACCCACCCTAATATTACTATCTTTATATCATTTATATATGAACATACATAAACGATAAGTATATAATAAAAGTTCTGAACTTACAAAGCAAACATGCATAACATCATACAGGGGTCCCATATATCAACCTCCACCAACACCTCACATTGTTGTAAGACATTTGTTTATGAAAGAATTTTGTCAAAATCTTACTACTAATTATAGTTCTTTTCTTATATTTGGTGTATTTTCCCCCCAACCTACCCTATTATTATTTTGTAAATGTATTTTTTAAGACAGAAGTTGTAGACTTAAAAAACAAGCATGCAGAATTCCTAAACAACACCCCTCAATCAACATACCACACTCTGGTGGAACTTTTGTTATAGATAAGATTATATCATCTGATTGTTACCATGCCCATAGTGTACATTTGGCTCACATTTTCCATACTGTTCCATTATCAATGTAGTATATCTTTGGCATAGATGCAAGAATATATATTATTACTCCTAACCACAGTCCATAGGTCACTACAGTTGTATCTTTCCCTACTTCTCCACATTCCCACCACCCTGCAACAGTGATGTAAATTTGCTTTAGCTAACAAAGGATATTTGCATCTGTACCATCAATCACAATTCTCCTCCACCTCTTGGTTTACTGTGTTATTCAGTTCCTAGATTATTTTCTAGCATTCTGTCATTTGGCATTTACATACCTAGACTACCATTTTCAGCCACATCACCATATATAAACTAGCTGTTACTATGTGTTACCATCCACTCTACACATTTCCACACTTTAACAGTAAAGCTAATTAAAACTTCTACATACGTTAAACATCAGTAGGCCATTTCAGTCCTACTCTCATCTCCTTTAAGAATCCACCACGTACCACCAGGTCTTGAAGTTATTTTCCTACAATTTCTTCTAGAAACTTTATGGCTCTTGCTTTTATTTTTAGGTTTTTGTGCCATTTTGAGTTAATTTTTGGATGAAATGTGAGATAGGGGTCTTCTTTCCTTCTTTTTGCTATGGATATCCAGTTCTTTCAGCACCATTTGTTGAGCGGACTGTTCTGCCTGAGCTGTGTGGGTTTGACAGGCTAGTCAAAAATCACTTGAACATACATGTGAAGGTCTGTTTCTGAACCATCAATTTGTTTCCAGTGGTCTATGTGTCTGTCTTTATGCCAGTACCATACTCTTTTTACCACTATAGCTAGGTAATATAATTTATAGCCTAGAGATGAGAGATTGCTTTTCCTTTTTAAGATGTTTCTGGCTATTCAGGACTGCTTACCCTTCCAAATAAATTTGATAATCATGTTTTCAATTTTTAAAAAATGCTGTTGGAATTTTTATTGGGATTACATTGAATCTGTATATCAATTTGAGTAGAACTAACATCTTAATGATATTTAGTCTTCAATCTATGAGCATGGAATGTTCTTCCAGTTATTTAGGCCTCTTGAAATTTCTCTGAACACTGAGTTGCAGCTTTCTGAACACAAGTGTTTTACATCATTGGTTAAGTTTATTTCTGACTATTTGAGTTTTATCTGTCATATTTTACTTTCACCACTCTTTTGACATATTTAGTTACTTTTATTGATATAATCTTCATTTCTAGACTCTCTTCTAGGCCTCTCTCTCCTGTCTTTTCATTTCAGGCTCTAGCACACCTTTTATAATTTCCTGAAAATCTGGTCTCTTGGTTAAAAATTCTCTGTTTCTGTTTGTCTGTGAATATTCTAAACTTGCCCTCATTTTTGAAAGATAATCTTGCCAGATATAAGGTTCTTGGCTGGAAGTTTATCTCTTGTAGTATCTTAAGTGTCCCAGGGATAGGGACAGAGTCACAGCTGTGTGGAATAATCCAAGTCGTGCAGACCGAGACTGTAGTTGCACAGAGAGACTGATGAGGCTTCACCTCCCTTTCTCCCTGGCCTAGGCTGGCATAGCAGTTTGATATTATTGATGAATTCCAAAAAGAAATATTGGATTATGTTTGTAAACTCTTTTTTTTTCCGTCTGGGCATATGAGATTATATTAGATTGATTACTTGATTACTTAATTAAGTAAACCTCGCGTCAGTAGGGCATTGAACCCTGCCCTTTAGTGAGTGGGGACTCACAGATAAAAGGCATGGCAAAGGAGAGATTTGAGGGCTTTGTTGTTGGAGTTTTGATGTTGGAGTTTGATGCTTAAGTCTTAAACTAAGCCCTGGGAAGAGAGACAGAGCTGTTCACCTAGTAGTCTATAGCTGACCTTGTGGAGAAAATGGAGGAGTTGAACCCAGAGGAACCCAGGAAGCCTGAACCTTCACAGATATTGGCAGTCATTTTGTTCCAACATGTGAAAACAGACTTTGGCAAGGGAAGTAACTTATCCTTTATGGCCTGGTATTTGTAAGCTCCTACCCCAAATAAATACCCTTTATAAAAACCAACCAATTTCTGGTATTTTGCATCAGCACCCCTTTGTCTGACTAATACAGAATTTGGTACCAGGAGTGGTAAAGTGCTTTTGCAATTACCAAAATGCTGGAATGGTTTTATAAATGGGAAAGGGGTATTTTTTGGAGGAATTGTGAGATGCTTGATGGAAAAGGCCTATAGTGCTTTGAAGAGACTGTTGATAGCAATATGGGTGCTATAGAGACTTTTTATGATGCCTTAGAAGTAAATGGTAAAACTATTATTGATAACTAGTGGAAAGGTCAACCATGTTTTAAGGTCACAGAGAACTTAGCAAAATTAACTCCTGGTGTTGTAAGGAAGGAAGAATTTGAAAATGGTGAGCCTGGCCATTTAGTTGAACATATTTCCAAGGTAAACTCAGGGAATGCAGCTTGACTTCTGCTTGTAGCTTATAGCAAAATGCTACATGAGAGAGATATGCTGAGGACTGAACTGTCAGGTACAAAGACAACAGAAAATGTTTCCAGAAATTCCAAGCTTATGGAAATCAACATCCCAGAAGGATGGAGGACTTAAATAAATTTGGAACTGGTAAATCAAGATTGCAGATGCAGTTGTCTAGGAAAGACTTGTAGAAAGTCTTACTGTCTGATGGCTTGGATCCCTGCATCCTGCATGCTAATCCAACACACTTTTTGAGAGAGCTGTATGAAAAAAACCACTGTCAGCCTGGAATAAAAAGGACATGGAGAGGAGACATTGAAAGGGAAACAACTTCAAGAGGAAAACCATGGAAGCTGAGATCTGGAATGAATACCTCACCTTGGGCCAATAGAGGAACCCCACCCATGTGTACAGAGAGAGTGACTTTGTCCCAACAGTTGAAGAAGGTGGATGTTCTTGTCAGATGTTCTGGAAGAGTTTTGCTGCCCCAGGGTACAGAGAGTGGAGCACATTCCCCAAGGATTAGGGTGGTTAAGGTCAGCAACCCACAGGTCTGAGAGGGGTGGACCTATCTCCCAATGGTAAAGGAAGGCCAGGTGGTCAACTTGTTGCTCTGAGAGGGTTGAGCCTGTATGCCAAAGGTTAGAGGGAATGTTGTCTTCACATCACTGTACTAGGGGGGTTAAAACTTTAACCCAAAGGTTGGGTAAGGTGTGGCAATCCCTCCAACACTCTTGGAGGGTGAGGTCTGAAGTTTGATCAACACCCAGATGCTTGAAGAGGGTGAAGAAAATGGCCATTGGGCAATCCTGTAGAAAGGGTGGGTTCCCATAAGGCCCTAAGGAGAAGAAACCACCATCTTAAGAATGACTCTCAGACTTTGAAATTGAATGGAGGATGCCCTGCAGGTTTACTGAACTGTAGAGTACCTGTGAGTCATGTTTCCCTCCCAATTTCTCCTTATTGTAATGAAAATGTTTATCCTATATCTGTTCATTTGTGTATTGGAAGCAGATAAATGGTTTTGTAAGTTTCAGAGATCTATAGCAGATGGGACTTTGCCCCAAGACAAACTGTATTTCTTTAAATTGATTGTAACATGATTTAGTACTTGCATTGTAATTGATTTAAGGGTTTTTTTTTTTGAATATTGTAATGTCTTTTTTGAATTCAGAGGGTGGAGTGTAGTAGTTTGATATATTATTGATAAATTCCAAAAAGAAATATTGGAATATGTTTGTAAACTAATCTTTTCCTCTGGGCATATTAGATTATATTGGATTCATAGGTTTACTTAATTAAGTAATTATATAAACCTCTTGTGCCAGTAGGGCTTTGAGTCCCCACTCTTTGGTGGGTGGGGACTCACAGATGAAAGGCATGGCAAAGGACAGAGTTAAGGGCTTTTAATGTTGGAGTTTTGATGTTGGAGTTTGATGCTGAAGCTGGAGTTCCAGGGAGAGAGACAGAGCCATTCAGCCTCATAATCTACAGCTGACATTGTGAAGAGAGGCAAAGCCTAGAGAGCCTCATAGTCTACAGCTGACCTTGTGGAGAAAACAAAGGAGCTGAGACCAGAGGAACCCAGGAAGGCTGAACACTTGCGGACATCAGTAGCCATTTGCACCAACATGTGAAAATAGACTTTGGTGAGGGAAATAACTTATGCTTTATGGCCTGGTATCTGTAAGCTCCTACCCAAAATATATACCCTTTATAAAAACCAACCTATTTCTGGTATTTTGCATCAACACCCCTTTGGCTGACTCATACAGGTGGGGATGGAGCTACAGGTGTGTGCAGCAATCTACACAGTGTGGGTCCAAGATGACTGCAGTTGCCCCAGTAGACTTCCGATTTTCAGTCTTCGCCAGCCAAAGGTACCTGCAGTTACCTGGATAGGCTTGTGCAGGGCTCACCAGCCTCCTCCCCACCAGAGGCAGTGGTGAAGCCTAGGCTAGGGCTGCAGGCCCATCTCTACCATCACTATGATTTTTGGTCAGTCTGGCTTCCCCTCAGGCTGGGGGTGGAGTCAAAATGGCAGCCACTGGCCTCTTTCTGACTTGGAAAGGTTCAAACTTTAGCTGTTCTTAGGGTTATACTTTAGCCAGCCAAATTTACTAATCAGTAACTGAGATTGGTGGCCAACCAACTCTTCCACCCCTGTATCAGGCAAATGGAGCTTCCACTTCCAACCACGGAACAGCTCCTAGGACAACCAGTGCTGCCCAAGTAGGATAATCACCAGCCTCGACAGTTTGGCTGGTAATTTCCCAGAGAGGCTGGTGCAGGTTCCCACAGCTTCCTCCTTGCCAGAGGTGGGGCTTGGGACTAGGCTAGAGTTGTAATCTGATCTAGATGAAAAGAAGCTGGTCTCCACCAGCACTGTGATTTTCAGTCCATCCCACTTCCCCTCGTGCCAAGTGCAGAGTTAAGATGGCGGCTTCTGGCCTTTTTCTGACTTGGACAGGTTCAAGCTTTAGCCGTTCTCAGGATTATACCTTAGCCTGCTGAATTTACTCATCAGTAGCTGAAGTTGGTGCCCAACTATCTCTTCCTCCCCTGTTTTTAGTGAAGTGGAGCTTTCAATTCCTGCTGCAGAATGGCTCCCGAGGCAGCTTGTGCCTCCAGTACAGGATAGGTACTGGCCTCCAGGGCATGGAGTATTCTACTTATGAATCTGCTCTGCAAATGAACAGTCTCCTCCATCCATTTCTTCAAGGATGTGGCAGGATGCTTTTCTGGTCCTGGAGCTCCAAAACAGGTGCTTCAACTTGCTCCAGATAGCTCTGGGTGTTTACTAACTGCCCTGTAGCAGGAACTGACTCTAGGGCCTCCTTACTCCACTGCCATCTTGCTGGTTGTTGAGATTAGTTTTATTTAAATTAAAATGCCAATATAGGTTTTAAATTTAAGTTTAAAACTTAATTTTAAACTTATTTAAATTTTCAGTTAAATTTTAATTGCTAAGAGGTAGCTTAACACCAAGATCAGTGTTTTGTCAGGAAGTAGGTAAAGATTATGCCACAAGAAAGAGCAATTATTATAACAGTCTGTATCAGCATTTAGTACCTACTTTTAAAATCAAGCACTTTTAATGTTATCCAGTTTCAAAATTCTAAGTATGTGAATTCTTAACAATTCAAATTCAGATGTCTAATTCCAGATTTATCTTAATTTCCAAAATAGGTTCTCTTCTTGATTTTTCTTTTATGTATTGGCTTCAAGCCTTGTAATAGAGATTCTTTTTTGAAGCTTATTTTATTAAATACTAATTATCTATCAAGAAGCTTTTCTTGAGAAGATCCATGAATACCACCTCAGAAAAATTGGAATGCACATTTAAATTTGAGACTTTAGAACCCCACTCAAAATATAATAAATTAAAAGCTCTGAACGCAGAATTTTTTTTTTTCATTCTAAGTGATTTTTTTTTTTTTTTTTTTTGCATACTAAAGTTTGAGACTTCCTGCCTTAATGTTTTGATTAAATTCATTTTCCTTTATGGAGCGTAAACTCATATTCCCAATGGTAATAATCTTTTTCTTTCCTAATTTCTAGGTTATTTTGTTTATATCACTTAAGTGGCACCTATCACATACTTTTCTGTGTTGTCATTACTGGCAAATTTGAATCATCAGGTATGGAGAGAGTCAGGATTCAAAGTTCAAATTATAGGAATATTCTAAGGTTTAGGCTATCCAGTATCAGTGTAGGTGTCACCTTGGTCCTTGCAATTCTACTCTCAGAAGACTTCTTTCAGCCAGACAAATGTGTAAGATACAGGAATGAAAGGAAGCTCAGAAACTATGCTGCAGAGAGGTCAGGGATCCTGTGTTAATCTGAGAACATATGAGTTCATCCTTAGAATTAGTATGGTAGTAATTCTTGGGTTGCCATAATTCTAGCACATTTCATCATAGAAAGTACTTTTAGAAACTCATTGGGAAGCATACAAAGGTGTGTTCACCCAGATGCTTTCTAATAACCCTGATTCTGTAGACAGTTCAATGTTGGGAGTTGGTAAACCTTGGTTGGCAAAGTATGACAAAGTTTTTTATTTTTTTTTAATTTCAAACTCTCAGGTGAACGCTAAGACATGATCAAAGCTTCCACACTATAATCACATATGAGAAGGTACTGTTGCCCAACACATCAACTTATACTGAAATATAAGAAATAGCATGTAGAACATATTTGGTATTGTGAGCATGTGCCATAGATAACATCCACCATAAAACTAATAGTCTGCCTTATGAGAACCCATGGGAAGCATGTCTTTGAGTCTTACCATCAAGAAAAGTGTGCTTTTCCTGAACAAGTAGTTCATTTTTATCACAAGGAAATAATAAATCTTGGCCTGGAGTCTAAACTGTTCCAATTTTTGTTTGGGCAGAAGTAAATGGGCAGCCCAATCCTTACAAGTGCAAAGTATATGATATGGATTACCTATATACTAGTTTAATTTCTGGCTTTATCTTAGTACATCTAGCCCCTTACTCTGATTTCCACAATAGTTTGCCACATCCATTTGCACTATAAGAATTCTTTTGTAAGACGCCCCAAATACATGGTATAATCAGTTGGAAAGAAAGAGAAATAATATCTAATTATTCAAAGAAAGAGAATAATATCTAATTATTTGTTTTCCCTTTTCTGTCAACTGTCTAATTTCTTCCAGCTGCTAGTCACTGTCATCATTTTTCTAGTTTTAATTCAAATATAAGTTGGCATAAATATTTTTGGTGGTGAAGTAACTTTTATATTTCCTTCAGTATATTCTCCTCAGAGAAGGGCTAGGAAGGGCCCCCACAATGGCTTTTACTGTAACTATTACTTTTTAATTTTGATTGTAGATTTGAAAATATCGGATGTGAAATGGAGTTTTTAAAAAACACTATATCAATATCTAAATTTAGCAGAAATCAACTTATGCAACAATAACAAATGTTTTCTTAAAATAGCAAAAGGAAAATATTTCTTCAGATGAGTAGGTCACTCAGTCTCAGTCTTTTAAGATTCTGCTTTTTCTGAGAGTGTCCAGCTGTCATAAGAAATGAATGATCATTCAATTTCAGTGCTTCAGATAATTTTTTTAGATTTCAAAGTCATTTCACAGGACAACTGGTACCGTAAAGTCAATTCACAATTACTTTTGGCATGGGGGATAGGATTACATTGACATTTGTTGACAATTTCCAGACATTCCTTAGTTAGTTCTCTCAGTGTCTTTCACCATCAAGCTTTTCTTAGAAGGGCTGTTAAGAAGCAAAATGTACAAATTTGAGTTATGTACCTCATTTCACTTCTGCAAGCTTAGAGAAAGAAACTGAAATTTCTAAATCTTGTAGAAAATGGAATAGGCAGAGAGGAAACAAAGGTAAGCCAAGCACAAAATAACTGTCACCTGAATTTCTGAGTACAGCCTGCTCTGAGACATGTATTTGAAGAATCCAAAGTAATCAGTAAATTTTTATTGAACTTGTCTAGAAAGGAAAGGAGGAAAAGCAGAAGTCACATGGGAAAGAGAACAATAACTCTATGCATTCTGTTCTTTAAATCACAGAGTACATTATCTGAATTCCCTTTAAGGTGAACCTCACTCATTAGGTGGCTTTATCAGTCAGTTGGCAAAATACAAAATGGACACATCGGCACAAAAATATCAATTAGTTATTCGAGCAACTTTCTAAACCAAGCAACCTCGGAAAGATACATGTTCACTGGAGAATAAAGAGCACTGAAGAGCTTGTCTTAATCACTCTTTTCAATTTAAAGAGGACTTATAGGTTGCTAATACCTAAAAAATATAGTCTAATTTCTTTGTATGTGCAACAAATTTTAAGAGTTAAGGGTGACGGCAACAGAATTGGTCACTCTGGGTTTATGAAGTGGGTCTGCCTATGATTTTAGGCTTTGTTAAACTCTCTGTCTCCATTTTGCATTTGTCCAACAAGGATAATACCAATACCCATCTCACTGGGCTATGTGAGGAAAAATAAGCTAATGTGCATAAAGTATAAAGGACTTCAATAACTGAATGCCGTATTATTTATATCGGAATTCTATCTTCATGCCAATATACAAAAAAAGGGAAGGATATATCTAATAATTCTATACATGCAGAGGTATACCAGGCACTCTTTACTATTAAGAAATAGGACACTGTTACTTTGGTGCAAATTATTACAAGCATTATTATTTAAAGAAAGACTAATAGATTAAAGATACTTCTTTCATTTTAGTGAAGTTCCATTCCAAATCTGTGTGGTGGTTGCGTGTTAAGCCATTACCAATGTGAGATAGATGGGAAAACATATACAAGTGATAAATTAAGGATCTTTTTCAATTGATCAAATGTACTCTCAAATTTTATTTTCTCATTAAATTTCCCAATAAATACTGAGTAATTGATATTTAATACATGTAGAAGTTTGGTATGGTTAGGAATTCCAAAAATAGATACTGGATTATGTTTGTAATCTGGTCTATACCTGGGTGTGATTGAGTTATGATTAGGGCTTTGATTGGGCCATGTCATTAGGGCATTGAGTCCCCACACCTTGGTGAGTGGGGTCTCACAGATAAAAGACATGGCAAAGGACATAGTTTGGGGGTTTTTGATATTGGAGTTTTGATGCTGGAATTTGATGCTGAAGCCTTAAGCTGGAGCCCTGGGAAATAAATAAGCACAAGGAGGAAAGAGAAGCAAGCCCCAGGAAGAGAGGAACCCTGAGCCCAGAGAAAAGGAAGCCCTGGGAAGAGAGGATCCCTGAACCCAGAGAGAAGCAAGACCCTGGCAGAGAAGAACCCAGGAAGCCTGAACCCTCACAGACGTCAGCAGCCATCTTGCTCTAACATATGAAAATAGGCTTTGGTGAGGGAAGTAACTTATGTTTTATAGCCTGGTGTCTGTAAGCTCCTACCCCAAATAAATACCATTTATAAAAACCAACCATTTTCTGCTTTTGCATCAGCATGACTTTGACTGACTAATACATAAGGCATATTTATTAATATTTTCTACTGAAAGTTAAGGAAAGCACCTAATTTACTTTTCATGAAATTTTCCATGCATTTGGTTTCTGGAGCCAGTCAGGAGAAAATCTCTTGAGTGTGTTGCCTTCATACAAAATGGCTGGTTTGTTTTCATTTGTAAATCTCAGTAAGTTTCCAACACATTCAGAGAAAATATAGTCAACTAGGAATAATTTTTAAAAAATGTAGATGTAGGAACTTTCTTTGAAATATGTGGGTTAATGACAACTTTGAATCATGCCTATAATTTCATATTAGAATACTGTAGTTTACAGAAATTTTCTCAGTGTTGTCATAATGGGAGACGTCTGGGAGAAAAATCTCCTTTTAAATTTGTAAGAAAAGAACTGAGAATAAGTCAAGCATGAAAAGGGTAGGAAGTGATTATTGCTTTATCATTTCAATGTTTATTCTCAAATTTTGAAAGATTTTTATACAAATTAAGAAAATGATTATAACTCTAACGATTACAAAGAGGAAAAACACTGCTTGTTATTTGTATTGTTTGGTGATACTTAATTGTATTTTCAATATTCTTTTCTCCCATTTATAATATTTGAACAATTCTTCAAATTTTAAAGAATGAAAAAATAATTTGGGAGCCCTCTGGTGGCCAAAAAAATTATATTAAACTTCCACTAGGGAAGGGTAGGCTTGGTCAGAGGAAGACTCTTTTTGAAATTCTAAAGCTTCATTTGTTATCTCTTTCATATTGATATATTTATAATGCCATGATTCAATTGATAGGTTATAACGTGCCAACAAATTTTAATGCTTATTGCTAAACTCAAAAAGTAATATTTTATATGCAGAAGTCAGTATTTAATTTCTATGGGAAATATTATTGATCTATATGAATGTAAAGAGAATCATAGATTATTTCAGTCTCCCAAAATTGTTGAGTAATAGAATTTATGGAAGAGGATTTGGCTCAATGAATAGAGCATCTGCCTACCACATGGGAGGTCCAGGGTTCAAACCCAGGGCCTCCTGACCTGTGTGGTGAGCTGGCCCATGCACAGTGCTGATGTGCAAGGAGTGCCATGCCACACAGGGGAGCCCATGCACAAGGAGTGTGCCCTGTAAGGAGAGCCACCCCATGAGAAAAAAATGCAGCCTGCCTAGGAGTGGTGCCACACACACAGAGAACTGATGTAGCAAGATGATGCAACAAAAAGAGACACAGATTCCCAGTACTGCTGACAATAATACAAGTGGACACAGAAGAACCCACAGTGAATGGACACAGAGAGCAGACAACTGCAGGGAGGGGGGAAGGGGGGAGAAATAACTAAAATTAATCTTTAAAAAAATTGTTGAGTAATAGAATTTTAGAGCAATAGTAAATCTTAGAATAAATCTAGATAATGCCCCCTCCAATAAATGAATAAGGACAATAAAGCAAAAGTAGGTTAACTGTGTATAGTCACAGAACTAATTATTGGAAGCACTGGGACTAAAGTCCATGTCTACATATTGCAACATCAAATGCTCTGGAAAAATGTAATCACTAAACTCTTCTTTGTTTCTTAATTCTCTATCCCTTTACTGAGGATTTTTGCTTATGTTCACATTATCCTTGTTTTCATGCCTTTTTAAACAATTTTTTTCTAAAAATGTTTCCATTTTTGAGCTGTCATAAACATTAAGTGATATGCAATTGACAGGTAGAAAAGAGAAAATGAAAAGCAGAAATAAAACAAAAGAGCAACAGCAAAAAATATATTGGTTTTCTATTGCTGTATAACAAACTAAAACAAAGTTTTAAAACAACACCATTTATGAGCTCACAGTTCTGTAGGTCAGAAGCTGGTGTGCTAGGTTCTTTGCACAGCGTATCACCAGACTTTGAAATCAAGGTATTGGTTGGGGTATGGTGCTTGGGAGAAGAATTAGCTTTTAAGCTCATTTAGTTGTTGGCAGAATTCAGAAATTCCTTGTGGTTGTAGGACTGAGGTCCCTGGTCTTTCTGATTGTTGGCTGGGGGTTGCTGTTAGATCCTATAGACTTTTCTCAGTTCCTTGCCACTTGGATGCCTCCATCTTCAAAGCCAGCAAAAGGGAGTCACCCTCCTGTTGAATCCCCCTCATATTTCAATTCTCTTTATCAGGTAGTGTCTGGTTCCTTTAAAGGCCCTTATATATGGCATAGAGCTAATTGTTAATCAGGTCCATCCATGATAATTTCTCTGTCTTAAAGTCAGTTGTGCATTTTAACATAACTATTCATGGAGGGACTATCCCATCATTTTTGCAAGTCCTGTTGTTAAATAGGGAACGTGTACTAGGGGTCATGGGTCCTGAGGACCATCTTAGAATTCTGTCCACCACCACGATATCTCAATGAAAAGGAAGATTTTGTACATTTTTGTAGTTGCAATAATTATTCCTCTATCTCTGTATAATTTAGCATTCTTTTTTTAAAAAAGATTTATTTATTTTTTATTTTTATTTCTCTCCCCCCCCCACTCCAGTTGTCTGTTCTCTATGTCTATTTGCTGCGTGTTCTTCTTTGTCCACTTCTGTTGTTGTCAGTGGCACAGGAATCTGTGTTTCTTTTTGTTGAGTCATTTTGTTGTGTCAGCTCTCCGTGTGTGCAGCACCATTCTTGGGCAGTCTGCACTTTCTTTCACACTGGGTGGCTCTCCTTACGGAGCGCACTCCTTGTGAGTGGGGCTCCCCTACGCGGGGGACACCCCTACGTGGCTCGGCACTCCTTGCGCACATCAGCACTGCACATGGGCCAGCTCCACACGGGTCAAGGAGGCCTGGGGTTTGAACCGCAGACCTCCCATGTGGTAGAGGGATGCCCTAACCACTGGACCAAGCCCGTTTCCCTAATTTAGCATTCTAATAAAAGTTATAAACTAATAAAATACTGTAATCTTAAAATATTCCTTTTTAAGCATGTATTTTTCCAATGAATTAAAAAATATAATATGTTAGCTACTCTTCTACATTTGGAATTCATTAGTAAATAAAACAAAGATTTCTGGCCCTGTGGAAATTACATTATATTGAAGAGAGATAATAAATGATAAATATAACTAATACGTAGATCATTTAATATATTGGGAGGTGAAAAGTGCTTTGGAATAAAAGTAAAAGAAAGCAGGGTAAGAAGGATTGTGAATATCAGGGAGGGAGTGGATAAGTAAAACAGCAAAAATAGTATATCAAGGGTGTACCTAATTGAGAAAATAAGATTTGAGCAAAGATGTCAAGAAAGTGATGGAGTTGTCCATGAATATATCTCCAGGAGAAATAATCTAGGCAGAGGGAATAGCTGTTGCAGTGGTTCTAAGGCAAGAATATGCCTGGCATTTTCAAAGAACAGCAGGAAGGAAAGCGCAGCTGCAATAGAGTGAGGACAAATAGTAAGCGGAAAAGTCAAGAAGTAATGAGGTACTAGTTCATGTGGCACCACTGTGGAATCTGGATGAAATGGAAAGTCATTACAGGTGGGTGACATATATGCCTTAAGTTTTTAAAGCCCATTCTGATTGCTTTATTAAGAATGGATTGTAAAAATAGTACAATTATGTATAAAAAAGTGCAAACATCAATAGTAACAAATGTTCCACACCAATGCAAGGTGTTGGTGGTGGGGTGGTATACAGAAATCATGTATTTAATGCATGATAGTTTTGTAAACTCACAACTTCTCTAATTAAAAAAAAGAATGGATTGTAAAGAGGCAAGAGTAGAAGGAAGGAGATCTACTAAGAAGGCTACTGCTGAAATTCAGGCTAGAGATGATAATGGGTTGGACCAGAGTTAGGAGTGGATGAAGTCATAATTGGTTAAATTCTTAATATATGCTGAAGATAGAGATAATAGTATTTCTTGGTTTGTTGAACTGTGATGCATGAGATAAAGTGAGATGTTAGAATAACCTCAAAGTTTTTGGTTTGAAGGGCTGGACAGAAGGAGTTGCTAACTGAGATGGGAAAGGAGAGAAAGGTCAAGGGCTTAGTTTATGGACAGATTGCATTTGAGATGGCATTTAGGTATCTAAGTGGACAAATTAAATAAGCCGATGGATATATAAGTCATGCAAGAGATTTAGCTTGGAGATATAGATTTGGGAGTTATTAGCATATAGAAGATATTTTAAAGCATGAAACTGGTTGAAATCACAAGGAAAAGAGTCAAGGTAGAAAACAGAAGAAATCCAAAGACTGAGCCCAATGGCCTTTCAACATTAAGAGGTCAAAAGGAAGTTAAAAATCTAGAAAAAGAGATTTCAAAAGAGGAATCTGTAAAATAGAAGGAAAGAAAAAAGAATGTGGTATCACAGAAGCCATGAGAAAAATGTGTCAAGGCGTGGAAGGCGTGAGTAACCGTGCCAGATAGCATTAAGATTGAATAAAATCTGAGCATGGATCACTAGATTTAGCAATTTGGAGGATATTAGTGATATAAACAAGACATGTTTTTAAGGAGTATTGGAGTAAAGGCCTGCCTGGAGAAGGTTTAAAAGAGAACGAGAGAAGAATTGCAGACAGTGAGTACAAAATGATTTTGGGGAATTTTGTTTACAAAAAGGAGCCAAGGTATGGGAGGGGGTAGCTGACAGGGGAAGCAAGTTAATGGCTTTTTTTGTTTTGTTTTAAATCTTAGCAAAATAACAGAATATTTATATGGTAATAGGCACAATTCAGTAGAAAAGGAAAACTGACCAAGGAAAAAGAGAATTGCCAGAGTGATATCTTTGAGCTACACAGTAAAGGATCTTGTATGCTGTCATTAAGCCTAAAAGGAGACAAGCTTTAGGGCTTGGTCAGTGCTTCAAATAGCATTAGTTACTATGCCTTGGAAATCACATGTAGCCTTTTTGTAGCTTCCAAAGTCTTGAAGTGTAGCCAACAATCTTAAAGAATAGTAGAAGAATCAGAGAATGAGAAGCAAAAGAAAGAGGGAAAGAAGCAAAGTGGTTAAATGTAATTTTTTGGACCAAAAGTACTGAAACATCTTTATTTTATCAGTGAATGTGCTGTTCAATAGTTTTTAAAATAATAAAACCATCACACAGTTAAGAGGGCAACAGGGCAGACTATTTTAGGTTGTTTCTGTCTCAAGCAATTGGAATGTATTTGACATTACAAAGGTATTATAAATATATTTATTGATTGGTCTTGAGATTTGTCTTTTCCCCTTTTTTTTTCAGGCATCATCTTCATGTACCATAACAATTTCTCTGCTCTCTATTTCCTGTTGAATTCCTACTTTGTGATTCTTCAGAATTTTCACCTTCCTAAGAGATAAACTATTGCTTTGGAGTTCAGCTAAACTGATTTTTTCCTTTTCCCTATGAACAGAGTATATCAAGAAATGTCAGATTTTCTGTAAGAATTTATCTTTGCCATTTTACAAACAAGGAAATGAAACATACTTCTTACCACATATATTGGAAGACTTCCTATCCAAGGAGCTTTCTGAAAGAGCATAAGTTCCTACTCCTTGCATTGTTCAAAAGTATTTATAATAATTTGAAAAATACATTAAATGTACATGTTTATTTCCCCCATTTAGCTCTGGACTAAATTTTATTGTATGTTGACTATTAAGAAATATAGATATACCAAGTTCACTGATATTATATCACTTGCATATTACTTTTTTTAGGTACTTAAATTCCTTTATTTCAAATGGCATATGTTATTTTGGTTAATTTAAAATACTTTTAGTATAATAAAATCATAGAAAGGGGTACTGTGATGGTGAGACTAATGTGTCAACTCTGTCAGGTAATGGTGCACAGTTGTTTGGTCAAGCAAACACTGGGCTAATTGTAATACAAGGATATTTATGGGTTTTAGTCATCAGTAAGATTACTTCATGGATGGCTGATTACATCTACGACAACCAGGGAGATTGCTGTCAGCAATGTGTGACATTTTATCCAATCAATTGAAAGCATAAAAAGAGGAAGTGATTTCAGTATTCAGAGACAATTTCTCAGCTTTTCTTTGGATAGCCAACATCTCCCAGAAATTCATCAAGAACCTTCATTGGACTTTCATTAGAGCCCCTGGTTTGCAGCCTCCCTGCGGAATCTGCACTTGTGCATCCCTACAGTCATGTGAGACAGTCTTATAAAATCTCATACTATTTACAGATATCTCCTGTTGATTCTATTTCCCTAGAGAACTCTTACAAGTACAGGTACATAAATATATATTTTCATCTATAATATTTTAATAAGTATTCCTAGACATCAGTTCACACAGGAAGAATTTGGAAAAGCTGCTTTTAATACTAGGGAGCCAGAATTAAAACAAATGTTCTAGTGTTCTTTTTCTTTTTGCCTTCACAGAGACCTTTCTAGTTGTAGCCCTGAGTACATCCTTGCAACCACACCAATACTCAAAAAGGAACTGATTGGCTCCCTTGCACCCAAAAATGGATTTGTCCACAATCTTAGCCATTCTACATCTTAGGAGTCACTGCAAAGACTCATAGAAAATGCCCCAGAGACTAATAGCAAAGATCCAGAGAGACTGGTAGAAAGTGAAGAAGTATATATTGAGAGGGGCTTATGCTTGAGTCAGATTCAGATTTTTGTGATTAATCCAACACCTTTCCGTTCTGAGTACCAATCATTAACATCATTAAGCTGCTTGTTTCTTAATTGTATTCTTGTGTAGGGAACTAAAGGCAAAAATGAACCAGCTCGGAAAAACCCACAATCAAAGTTGATTGCACCGAACTTTACTGTTGCACCTCTATTAACCTACAAGCTGTGTGGGCAGGACTTACAAAAATCACTTCAAGAGAAAAACCATGTCCTTCAGATTTTGCTACACTTGCAATTATTATGAATTTTCTGGAATTTATAAGACAGAACTGGTAATGACCCCTGTCATAGACAGCCATTATCTCAAACTGTGAATACTGGTTGTCATTTTCAGAGTCAACAGATGTTGACCTTAGGGTGGCAACTTTTCCTTCATTGTATGAACCTAATCAACATTATATCCTTCAGTTTTCTATAAAATGCACTATCCAATTAGAAAGTAAGCTTTTAAAAAAGGAGGTCTAGGGTTAAAATCTCATTTAAGCTGCATTAGTCTAAATGTGGCTTTGGGCTATTTGTATTAGCTGAAGCTATTTATGATTTCTCTAAAGGAGAGGAAAGGACACTTTGGGACTACAAAGAAATTGATTTAATAGTATGCATGACTTCACATTCAATTTCTATAAAAGTAGCCCTGGATATGAGGTTGTGAATATTTTTTACAATATCTCCCTTCTCATCTCTGTCCTGATCTTCACAGAAACACTTTTTTTAATTACTCAAATATGTACATAGGTTAGCAAATACAGCGCTACAGAACAGCGCTTTAGCATAACTGGCATACAGCAATTATTACCAAAGAAATGAAATTTTCAATTTGAAGCCCATCAAAGCCAATTGCTATTCAGATTGAAATGTCCTATAAATTACCAAGGCAAGCCTGCTTTTTTTGGGGAATAGTGTACCTTCTTCCAACTTGATTCTTAGCTTATCTTCTTTGGATGGCATCTCAATCAAAATCTATTTGATTCTGATAGTGCCTTTAATGTACGCAGTTTGACTTAGTTTGATTTTCAGGTAACCATTCATTTATTCAGAAATATATTGACAGTTCACCAAGCAAAGGTAGTATGCTGGCCTCTCATTAAACAATGAAAGAGGCAATCACAGACACCTTGCTTTCACAGATCTTAAGAACAGGGGAAACACAGACAGAATTCTATTTCAACATACAGCATAATGGTAACTTTTAAAAAGTTTACGTATCTTTATAGATGGTTTCTAAGAAGGCTAATTTACTGATACGTTTACAATACATTCTTTGAAATAAAATATCTGTTTCTTGTATGAGTCAGGTTTCATAACAAAAATCATTATGTCTTCAAATTTATGGTAAATATATAGTGTTTCTATTTTAAATTGCCCTTTAATTGAAGTGATTCTAAAAATATAACAGTTTGCTATTTTTCATTTTGTGGATTGGAGAATTGAAGAAGACTGTTTTCTCTGGACTGACAGTTGCATGATAGAAGCGGAAAAAAGATGACTGGCAAATCCATAAGGGAGAAAATGTAAAAATGGAGCAGTCTTTTACCTCTGTTTAGGAAGCACAAATGAAAAAGGAGGGCCCTTTATCTACGAAAAAAAATTTAAATTGAGCTTGCACAAGACTAGGAAACTAATATCCCAATGTCTAAATTTAAGTTAGAAATTAAATTAAATTTAAATTTATTCTGAACTCCTTTTCTGGTAAATGACTATTTGCTAGACTTATCATTGATTTAACCAGGCTAAGTTTGTGGCTGGGCCACTGGAAGTACAGACGCGAGTTTGTTTGGGAAATTATCTTGAAAGTGGGGAAAATGTAAAACGTTTAGCAATTTGAATATATTAGATGTAATATATTCATCAAATACATTTGTATTAGTCAGCAAAAGGGGTGCTGATACAAAATACCAAAAATTGGTTGTTTTTTATAAAGGGTTTTTATTTGGGGTAGGAGCTTACAGATACCAGGCCATAAAGCATAAGTTACTTCCCTCACCAAAGTCTATTTTCATGGGTTGGAGCAAGATGGTTGAAGATATCTGCGAGGGTTCAGGCTTCGTGGGTTCCTCTCTTTCAGGGTCTTGCTTCTCTCTGGGTTCAAGGTTCCTTTCTTCCCAGGGCTTGCTTCTTCCTGGGGTCAGGGTTTCTCTATACTTGGGGCTGGCTTCTCTTCCCTCTGTGAGCTTACTTCCCAAGGCTTCAGCTTAAGGCTTCAGCATTCAAACTCCAACATCAAAACTCCAACATCAAAAACCCTCAACTCTGTCCTTTGCCATGCCTTTTATATGTGAGTCCCCACCCACCACCCTACTGATGTGGCCCAATCCAAGCCCTAATCATAACTTAATCATGCTCAGGTACAGACCAGCTGACAAACATTATCCAATATCTATTTTTGGAATTCATAACTATATCAAACTGCTACAACATGTAATAGAAAAAAGTTACAAATTTAATCAAAGTATCCAAACTAATAGATACAAAGGTAAGTGCTATTTAACAGTTAGAGGTTGTTTTTATTAGTTTTGAACTTTATGTAAATGATGATAAATTGATGCTTGATAATGGATAATTTTATAATTTTAATAGTAAATATAATATTAGGAAAAGATTCCTGATTATTCTATGTGAAAAACTATTATATAATAATATCTTTTACTTGGTGACAAGGAAATACAGATTAAAGCAATACATTAGAGGAGGACATATAGATAATTGTAGGGAATTACCATAAATACAAGTAAAATGAAGTAACCTGAGAGAAGTGTAATGAAAAATAGAGATGCCCTGGGTGTTATTTTGATACACAGTCAAATATTATTTTAATCCCAAGTTTCTCAATTTATTTTATAAAAAGGGATAGTTTTCAAGAAAAGTACAGCTAATCATGGCATGTCTAAAAGCATTTTAATCTCTTTCATTGGAAGAACTGATAATTTGAGGGTCACATTAGGGGTCAAATGCTTACAATTAAATGTCTAAAGCATCCTTTTTTCATATAATCCTTAAAGTTGAAAATGTCCAGTCTTTCCTTCCTTCAATTTGTACTCCATATTATCACCAGATGTCTTGCAAAAATATCTTTCTGATCATGATTGCTGCTTATTAATATTCAGTTATTCCTTGTCATAATATATGAAGAAACCTAAAATTTAACCCTAGACTAACATTCCTTTACATGTCCTATATTTGGAACTTACACCTGATTACTTTTACTCATGCTGCTTTCTAAAATGAACATTCTCTGTTTTATTCATTCAATGTTGATCTTTTAAGGTTAAGCTTAGGAGTCAAACTTTTAAAAATCTGTAGGCAGATTTGATTTCTCCCTTGGTATTTCATTTATATAATTACTATTAATACTATACAAATCTGTATTACATAGATATTTATTGAGTGCCTACTATGTGTGTGATACTCTTCTAAAACCAGGCACACAGGAGTGAACAAGAACCCAAATTCCCTATCCTTCTGGAATTATTTTGTGTATGATAGGCATTTATATACATTTACCATAATATTTCATAGACTTTTGGGAAGGATCAATCTTACTCATTCTTGAACCCCATCAGAGAAGTTTAAGAAGATAGCATATGCTAAAATGTTGGCAAAATTTAAAAAAAAGATTGAGTGAAATTAAGCTGATATTCAGACATTTGAAAACTCTTTTTACATCACAGATAGATGAAGGAAGTGCAAATATTTGGGAAATAAAGTTACATTAAACATTTATACATTATTTCTAGTTTTTCCTCAAAAGCTTCTTTAACCATGTATTTTTCGAAATAGGATCAATTACTCATTGAAATATAAATGTATAGGCATATAAAATCAAATAAGTATAAGTAAGGATGCTACAAAACATATTATGACTTTTCCTCCTACTTTGTAAAGGGCAAATACTACATTAAAAAATTTCATCCAACTATAAACAACAATATAGTATGACATCTGCAGTTGATGGCTGACATGTGTGAAAGCAAGAATGAGTCCCCTTGTGGTAACTCATTGTCAACACTGTCAGAGAAACATCAACTAATGTGTCTTACATAACTTCTTTTCTAAAAGATCTATCTATCCCAGGTGGATAACAAAGGGCATATTCTCCATTCTTGAAATGCACTCACAGCTTGTCAACAGCAGCTCCAATCATTATTTTTGTAATCTATAATACATTTGTAGTTTATAAAATAGGACTTCCCTGATAAGATTACAAATAAGTTATCAGGATTAACCTATTGTTTTATGAAATTTATGGCAAAAACCAGCTATAAATTTCTATGGAGAGTTCATTTTTAAAGGTCAATAACAGACAGAATAGGTATGTATAAAGAAACCTTTGTTAACAGGTGTAAAACATGGTTAGTAGAGGAAAGTATATTTTTGGTAAGCCCTTTTAATCAAATGTTTTAAAAGTTTTCATGTTAAGGAGAGAAAGTTCTAGTTTATCAAACACTATGTAATCCTAATTACTATCATTTTTCTTGGGAGTTTTGGGTCTGTAGTAATGAAGAGAAGAACTATCATCAGTAAATCAGTCCTAATTTTTGTTTCCTGTGCCTATGGTTGCATAAGAAGTGGATATGAGTCACATCTTTTGCTTGTTTTTTTGTTTGTTTGTTTGTTGTCATTCCCAACTGGGAATCACAAAGCCACAACAACAACTACTGATCAATACCTCAAAAAGGCACCTTAAAATGCTTCAGAGAAGCAGAACGAGTCTTAATATTGTGGACAGTTTTAATGGACACAGACCCTGATGTCTTCTTATGAGAGTTGACATTGTACCCCTGGAAATTAGAATATCTCCGTCTAGTTGAAGAATAGAGACCCAAACTAGGAGATCTGAAACAAATATCCTAAAAATTTCCTATATTTCATGATTATATTCAGGAAGCAATAATATTTTACTAATGGTTATAGGTTTTCGTTTTTAAAGGTTAGGAAAGAAGTACTGTACAAATCACAGATTGCTAAAGCTAGTGGGTGGGGTTGGGAGGATGGCCTTGGTTCTCAGTTCAAACAAAATTTTAGGTGCCAGTGCAATAGGTAAATTTCCTAAGAATGGAGCTTTTCTGGTTGAGGGGTTGTGCTGGTATGTAGTGGATCATAGGGTCAAAAGCTTGGATATCCAGCGATGCTTCCTACAGTGACCACCCTAAAGTTTCCAAGGTGGCTTTATGGGCCCTAAAAGCTCCACAAACAAAATCTAAAAAACACTTTTTTTCACTAAATGCATTGACAAACGAAGGAACTACGATAAATTGAAAGTAATGACTTGTCTAGTGTTGCTACTTTATTATTAGGCATTATAGTTTTAAACTTTTTTCCCCTTAATGAAATTATACATAGAAACCGTCCTTTTCAGTTCATTACATCTTCACACTGTCTAGCACAGGGCCTTTCATGGCAAGTATGCATTGACTATTGATCTCATTTTATGTCTTAATTTACGCTAAAAATACTGTTTTCTAAACATTTTCATGCACTGACCCTCAGATCAAGGCCCAGGGCTTCTCTTAAATTAATAAGCAGTTAGCTTGAAAAGATAAATATAAATAGATTCTAAACCAATATATGTATATTGTTTTTCTTTGTGGTGGAATTATCTGCCTACATTCTTTGATATGCACATAAATTCTATATAGGAGTATATTCCATTTAAAATTAATATACCAGGATCTATTCTATTGCACTGGGTTAAAGAAGTAAATAAAACATTTTAAAAGTTGCTTTCTTTCCCCAAAAGAACTTATATTCTAACAGAGGGAGTCAGAAAAAAAAATATATCAAATAGAAAGTATGTCGGATGTTGATATATCTAGGTGAGAGGAACACATTTTGGGTTGTGGACAGTTACAATATAAATGAGGTGGTTGGGAAGGTCATTGTAAAAGGTGATGTTTGAGCAAATTCCTGAAAGCGATGAGTGAGCCTGCCATGAAGGTATCCAGAGGAAAAGCATTTGGGGCAGAAGGGAGAGGAAATGCCCTAACTTGAGAGAACATCTGCAGGAGTAGAGGCACAGTGAGGGGTATGGCTTGAGCAGATGGAACGTGTGAAGTCACTGAGGTGAGGGAAGGGGAAAGGAGGGTCCTTCTTATATAGGACCCAGTAGACCACCACACAAATTTTGACTTTATTTTCAGTGAGATATGAAGTGAGTGTTTGATCATAATGAGTGACATGATCTCCGTTTTAAAGTTCAGTTAGGTAGTTTGAGAGTGATTGAATGTGGATGGAACAAAGACAGAAACAGATGAAGTAGGAGGGTCATTCAATAATCCAGATAACACTTGAGGGTACTTTGGACCATAGTGGTGGAGGAGGTAAAAGAGGTTAAGTTCTGGGTATATTGTGAATGTAAAATTAATAGGATCTCTGAAGGAATGGATATGAGTCTAAGAGAAAGAAGGAGGACCCCATCTATTCCAGAGAAACTGGAAGAATTCAGTTGCCATATGCTAAACTGGGAAATCCTGCATAGTATATGCTAAAGCTCAGACAGAGGTTAGGTACCCTTAACAGAGAGGAAAAATAAGAAACTATTGAGTCAGAGTTTTATTTATAGCTCTATGGTGTAGGACAGTCACCACTCAGCTTAAGATCATTTGTCTCTATTTTGTGACTAAAGATACTGACTGAGCCTCATGTCCAGCAGTGGGATTTAAAACATGGCATTTTAAATGTGTAAATAGACATACATCAATATTCAAATAGCATCAGCTTTAATAGTGACTGGGGATTTTTTAAATACAACTGAAGAAATAATATCATCACAATTTTGTGAAAATATGGACAGTTGTCTGATTCATGAATTCCCAAATTGCCCTTCCCTGCTAAGGATGTTTGTCTGATTTTTATATTTGGCTGAGGCAGCTCTGAAAAATTCAATTTATTAAAGTTAGTATTGTCAATACAACCAAATGGCCAGCTGTTCATACTGGGTTAAAAGACATTAAAATCAAAAGCTCTTTGTCAATGCCTAAATTTTTTCAAAGCAAAGATTACAGATTATTAAATGGGCTTAAAGGGACAAGTTAAGGATCAGCCAAAGGTTTTGCCTGCTTTCTGGAATGAGTTCAACGACAACTTAACCCAGCCTAACTGGGAGTCCCTTAAAAAATATTTGCACAACCTAAATCCTCCCCCAAACTATAGTCCTTAGAATGTCTAAACTCTAAAGACATATAATAGGATTCTTAAAGCAATGAGTATAACAGAACTCATCCATTCATTGAAACTATGGTATCAGGACAGTTACAATAAAATAAAACAATTATTTTGATATAAATAGCATTGATCTTTGAAATTATGAAAATACCTTGTCATCCTGAATATGATTGTCACTGAAGTATAATTCTTGTCATAAATCTATTGCATAAGAATTTGAATGGATATCTTACCTATATAATAACTACCAAATTATTTATGAATAATGCTGTTATCAAACTAAAGAAAAATAATTTAGATTCCATAGATGGTACACTGAGCATATGGGTTAAACCTGAAGTGTTGGGATTTTTTAAAACAGGGATTCTTTTTGTGAGGATTTATTTTCTCTTTGAAAATTATTAATCTGAAGAGCCTTCTAAATAAACAAACAGTGCTAGTCTTTCTATTCTTGAATCATTGAGAATTGGTCACTTGTGGCCAGCAAACGATTTTCATTTCCTAGAGGTAGAATTTATTGAGGAGAAGGCAAAAGTAAGAGAAAGCTTAATTTACAATGCCAAGTGAGATTACTGGAATTTTGGTGTTTACAAACTTATGCTGTACAGGGTATGAGGGAGAACTAGCTCCTAACCTGGGACAAACAAATTATTGTTTAAATAAAAAAGAATTTTTACTCAGAAGATTCTGGTCTCTCTATTAGAGAATGTAGCAGGAGTTCCCAGGATGGAAACTCAATATTCTTTCTGTTATTGTGTGGTTCTCAACCCACTGAGACAGCACCCCATGACCACTCGAACTTTACTCATAAATCACAGAGGCGTGCCCCAGGTGCACTTCTCCTCACACATCCCCCTCACCGACACCCTGCACCAGTGATCCCTCCCTGCCACACTGTGACCCTTCTGCAATCCAAAACCTCCCCAAAAACAAAGCCAAAAAATTAAACAAAAAGAAGAAAATAAAATAATATTTAAAATGACAGTTAAAATACAGAAATAAAAACATTAAATAATTTTTTTTCATTGAGTCTTGCATCACCAAAAGATGTTATCTTTTATGTACAGTGACGTTTCTTTCATCTATTCTCCCAGTGTCTTATTTTGTCCTTTTATCTTCGAAGTTTTAGGTTATAGGAAGTCACCGAGAAAACGGAGGGGATTCCCATGTATCCAGTGCCCACCCAGTCTCCCCCCTCTCTCCTATTGATGACATTTTGCATGTGCATATTTGTTACAATTGATGTACAAATATTGAAGCATTGCTACTAACCATGGTCAGTGGTTTATATTATGGTTTACGTTTTTCCTATACACTTTTATAGGTTTTGACAAAATTTAAAATGGCCTCTATTTATTATTGCAAGATCATGCAGAACAATTCCAATGCCCCCAAACCCCAAAATGCCCCATGTTCCATCTATTCTATTCTTCCCTTCCCTTCCCCTCAGAATCGATGGTACCCACTAAGTTTCAATTTTTGAAGAGTAAGGTTCATAGTTGTGTGCAATGATATTGAGGGCCTGACATATGAGCGATTCTTGGCCCTCTAATTGAGAACATAGCAGGACGTCCCAGGATGGTAGTTTAATATTTTATTCTTTATAGTATGGGTCTCCACCCACTGAGATAACACACTATGACAAGATGAACAGTTCATATGCTGGTTGAGCCCTGAACATCAGCAGAGTTGCAATACCTACTCTTCAGTTCATTGGACTCATCAAGGACAACTAATAAAAGGATGATGATGGACAACACCCATCCCAGGAAGTGGAGAGTGTCTGCAACTGAAAATAATACAGTTTCATCCATCTGCCCCATGGGATCTAAGCCCCTCTCAATCGGAAGCAGGGTGGGCATTACCATACAAATATCCTCAATATTGAGAAATGAACAAACATAAGGGGGAAATGCAACTATGGACTAAAGTAGACTTTATTATTCTAGCAATGGAAGAACTTGTATGATTGATATAAAAGCAATGGCCACCAGAGGTTCTGAGGGGATGGAGAAGGAAGAATAGGTGTAACACGAGGGCATTTTGGGGACTTTGGAATTGTCCTGCATGACTTTGCAATGATGGATGCAGGCCATTGTACATTTTGTCAAAATCTATAAAATTTTGTGGGGCAAAGCGCAAATTACAATGTAAACTATAGTCCATGGCTAGTAGCAATGCTTCAGTACTTGTCCATCGATTGTAACAAATGTACCATACTAATGAAAGATGTTGTTAATGTGGGACAATGTGGAAGGGGGAGGGAATGGGGTATATAGGAATCCCTATATATTTTTTAACAAATCAATTTTATTGATACATATTAATAAAGCACACAATTTATCCAAAGTGTACAATCAATGATATTTGGTATAATCACATAGTTTTGCATTCATCACTTCAATCATTAAAACATTTTCACTATTTCAATAATAATGAAAAACAGACAAACATGAAAATTCCCCACATCTCAACCCATTTTCCCCTGCTGTACATAGTTGCTATTTCTGGCTATTCTTGCACAATTATTTATTTGTTTATTAAACAGTTTTATTGAGATATATTCACATATTATATGATCTTTTCAAAGTGTATAATCAATGGCTTTTAGTATAATCACAGTGTTGTACATTCATCATCTCAAAAAGTTTAGAACAATTTCATTACTCCAAAAAGAAAGATTCCACACCCCTTAGCATTCCTTCCTCAGGCCTACATAACCACTAATCTAGTTTCATCTTTATAAATTGATTTATATGTACATTTTATATAAATGAAGTCATACAATATGTAGTACACAGTGTCTGGTTTCCTTCCCTTAGTATAATGTGTTTTTTTGTCTGATTATAATATTTTGTAATATTAACCTACACTTGGTCAGTTTCAAAGTAAAATGGTCTTATATATGCAATTATACCCATATTCAGATTTCATATAATATATTTAGTTTAAATAGGGCAATCATACAGTTTTTTTCCTTTTGTATCTGGCTTGCCTCACTCAACATAATGTCCTCCAGGTTCATCCATGTAGTCACATAATTCATGACTTCATTTCTTCTTGTAATATCCCATTATGTGTAACTCCACAATTTGTTTATGGATTCATCAATTGATGGATACCTAGGTTGTTTCCAACTTTTGGCTATTGTGAATAATGCTGCTGTTAATATTGATGTGCATATGTCTATTCATGTCACTGCTCTCAGTACTCCTGAGTACATGCCTATCCATGATATTGCCAGGTTCCACGGCAAGTCTATATGTAACTCTCTTAGGAACTGACAAACAGTCTTCCACAGTGGCTGTACCATTTTATATTCCCACCAACAGTGAATAAGCATTCCTATCTCTCCACAGCCTCCAACAGTGAATAAGAATTCCTAGCTCTCCACATCCTCTCCAACATTTACAGTTTTCTGACTTTTAACAGTGGCCAATCTAATAGGTGTGAAATGATGTCTCTTTGTAGTTTTGATTTGCATTTCCCTAATCATTAGTGATGTTGAGCATTTTTTCATGTGTTTCTTCACCATTTGTATTTTTTCTTTGGACAGTTGTCGTTTCATTTCTGTTGCCCATTTTTCAGTCAGATAGTTTGTCTTTTTATTGCTGAGTTGTATGATCTTCTTACATATCATGAATATTAAACTCTTACCACATATGTGATTGCCAAAAATTTTCTCCCGTTGAGTTGGCTGCCTTTTCACTTTTTGACAAAGTCCTTTGAGGTGCAAAAGTGTTGAATTTTGAGGAGGTCCCATTTAACTACTTTGCTCATGCTTTGGGTATAAGGCTTAAGAACTACCACAAGATGTTGAAGATGTTTTCCTATATTTTCTTCTAGGAGATTTATGGTAGTTGTTTTTTTATTTAGGTCTTCCATCCATTTTGAGTTAATTTTTATATAAGGTGTGAGATAGGAGTCTTCTTTCTTTTGGATATGGCTATCCAATTCTCCCATCATCATTTTTTGAAGAGATTGTTCTGACCCATTTGGGTGGGCTTAACAGCTTTGTCACTTTCCTGTAGAAATGAGGATCAATTTCAGAGTTCTTGATTCAGTTCCATTATTGAATCTTTCTATCCTTATGCCAGTACTATGCTGTTTTAATCAATGTAGCTAAGTAATATGCTTCAAAGCCAGAAAGCCAAAGTCCTCCAACTTCATTCTTCTTTTTTAACAAATTTTTGGCTGTTTGGGGATCCTTACCCTTCCAAATAAATTTGATTATTGGCTTTTCAAAAAAGGCTGCAAAAAGGCTGTTGGGATTATTATTGGGATTGGGTTGAATTTGTAAATTAGTTTGGGTAATATTGACGTCTTACTGATATTTAGTCTTCCAATCCATGAACACGGAATGTCCTTCCATTTTTTAAAGTCTTCCTCAGTTTCTTTTAGCAATATTTTGAAGTTTTCTGAGTACAGGTTCTTTTTGTCCTTGGTTAAGTTTATTCCTAAATATTTGATTATTTTAGTCACTATTATAAATGGATTTTTTTTCTGATTTCCTCCTCAGAATGCACATCAGTAGTGTATAGAAACACTATTGATTTTTGTGAATTAACCTTGTATCCTGTCCCATTGCTTAACTCATCCATGAATTCTAGTAACTTTGTTGTGGATTTTTCAGGATTTTCTAGATAAAGGCTCATGTCATCAGTGAATAGTGAAAGTTTTACTTTTTCCTCTCCTATTTGGGTGCCTTTTATTTCTTTGTCCAGCCTAATTGCTCTAGCTATAACTCCTAGGACAATATTGAATAATATTTCAATGGAGACAGAGTGCATTTTTATCTTGTTCCTGATGTCAGTGGAAAAGCTTCCAGTCTTTCACCTTTGAGTACAATGTTAGCTGTAGTTTTTCGTATATGCACTTTACAATATTGAGAAAGCTTCCTTCTATTCTTATTTTTGGAGTTTTTTTTTTTTATCAAGAATGTGTTGTATTTTGTCAAATGTCTTTTCCACATCAATCAAGAGGATCATGTGATTTTTCTTCTTCAATTTATCAATGTGGTTTATTACACTAATTGATTTTCTTGTGTTGAACCACCCTTGCATACCTAGGATAAAACCCACTTGATTGTGGTGTGTAATTCTTTTATTGTGCTTTTGGATCTGTTTGCAAGTATTTTGTTGAGAATTTTTGCATCTATATACATTAGATATTGGTCTGTAATTTTTTATTTGGTTTTGTATTAGGGTGGTGTTGGCTTCACAGAATGAGTTTAGTAGCATTTTTTCTGTTCAACTTTTTGGAAGAGCTTGAGCAAGATTGGTATTAGGTTGTCTTTGATTGATTGGTAGAATTCACCTGTGAAGCCATCTAGTCCTTGGCTTTTCATCTTGGGAGTTTTTTGATGACTGTTTCAATCTCTTCACTTGTGATTGATTTGTTGAGGTCTTCTATTTTTTTTTCTAGGGTTGGTGTAGATGGTTTGTGTGTTTCTAGAAATTTGTCCATCCCTTCTACATTTTCTAGTTTTTTGGAGTACTGTTGTTCATAGTATCCTATTATGATCCCTCTTATTTCTGCATGGTCAGTGGTAACATCCTCTCTCTTATTTGTGATTTTATTTGTGTCTTCTCTTTTTTTTTTCTTTGTCAGTCTAGCTAAGGGCTTGTTGATTTTGTTGATCTTCCTAAAGAACCAGCTTTTGGTTTTGTTGATTCTATCTATTGTGTTTTTGTTCTTGATATCATTTATTTCTGCTGTGATGTTTACTATTTCTTTCCTTCAGCTTAGATTGGGAATAGTTTGTTGTTCTTCTAGTTCCTCCGGGTGTACTGTTAGGTCTTCAATTTTAGCTATTTCTTCTTTTGAAATGTAAGCATTGAGGGCTATGAATTTCCCTCTCAGCATTGCCTTTGTGGTGTCCCATATGCTCTCATACGTTATGTTCTCATTTTCATTCAACTCAAGGTATTTGCGAATTCTCTTGCAATTTCTTGTTTGGCCCATGGATTATTTAGGAGTATGTTGTTCACTCTCCACTTATTTATGAATTTTCCCTTTTTCCATCAATTATTGATTCCTAGCTTCATTCTGTTATGATCAGAGAAAGTGTTTTGTACAATTTCAATCTTTTTAAATTTATTAAGACTTGCCTTGCGACCCAACAAATGTCTATCTTGAAGAAGGATCCATGGGCACTTGAAAAGAATGTATATCCTGCTGTTTGAGGTACAATGCTCTAGAGATGTCTGTTGGTCTAGTTCATTTATCATATTATTCAAGCTCTCTCTTTACCCTCTGTCCAGATATTTTATCCAATACTGAGAGTGGTGTATTAAATCACTCCAACTATTATTGTAGAGACATCTATTTCTCCCTTCAGCTTTGCCAGTGTGTGCCTCATGTGTCTTGGGGCACTGAGGTTAGGTACATAAATACTTAGTATAGCTATTTCTTCTTGCTGAATTGCCCCTTTTATTAATATATAATAACCTTCTTCATCCCTTACAACTGTTTTGCATATAAAATCTATTTTGTCTGATATTAGTATCACCACTCAGCTCTTTTTGGTTACTGTTTGTGTGGAAAATCATTTTCAAACTTTTCATTTTTAATCTGGTTATGTCCTTACTTCTGAGGTGAGTTTCTTGTAGACAACATATAGATGGCTCATATTTTCTTTTATCCATTCGACCAGTCTATGTCTTTTGATTGGGGAGGTCAAGCCATTAACATTCAATGTCATTACTGTATATGCATTACTTACTTTATCCATTTTGCCTTTGTCTTTCTGTTTTCATATTGTACTATTGTCTACCTTTTTACCTATAATTTACCCTGTCTAAATAATCTTCATTTCTACACACTTCTCTAAGTCTCTCACCCTTGTTTATTTCCCTTTCAGGCTGTAGCACTTCCTTTATTATATCTTGTAATTCTGGCCTTTTGGTAACATATTCTAACAGTTTTTATTTGTCTGTGAAGACTTTGAACTCCCCTTTATTTTTGAAGGCCAGTTTTGCCAGATACAGAAATCTTGGTTAGAAGTTTTTCTCTTTCAGTACCTTAAATACATCATACCAGTTTCTTCTTTCCTCCATAGTTTTAGATGAGAGGTTTGTACTTAATCTTATAGGGTTCTCTTTTATATGATGCTTAGCTTTTCTCTTGCTGCTTTCAGAGTCATCTCTTTATCCCTGATATTTGCCATTCTGAATAGCAGGTGTCTTGGGGTAGATCTACTCAGATTTATTCTATTTGGGGTGTGTTGTCTTTCTTTGATATTAATATTTATATATTTCATAAGGGTAGGGAAGTTTTCAGTCATTGTTTCTTCAAATATTCTTTCTGCCTCTTTTCCATTTTCTTCTCCTTCTGGGACACCAATAATGCACATGTTTTTGTGTTTCATGTTGTAATTCAATTCCTGAAACCCTGTTCAATTTTTTTCCACTGTCTTCTCTTTTCTGTTCTCTTGACTTTTCCAGTTCAGGTGTTCTGTCTTCCAAATCACTATTTCTGTCTTTGAGCAATTAAAATCTGCTCTGTGTGCCTCTAATATATTTTTAATGTCATCCACCTTGTTTTTCATTCCCATAATGCCTGTTACTTTTCTTTGCAGACTTTTAAATTCTCCTTTATGCTCACCCAGTATCTTCTTAATATCTTTTATCTCTTTAGTCATATTTTCTTTCAATTCTTTAAATTGATTTAGGAAAGTTGTGTGATTATCATTAATTGTCATAAATCCTATATCTCTTCAGGATATTTGGTTTGTTTCTTTGGTGGGCAATCTCTTCCTGTTTCCTAGTATGGCTTGTAATTTTTTCCCAATGTCTAGGCATCTGAATATGTTGGTGAATTTACACTGGTGGTTAATTTCTCTTGCCTAATATTATTTTTTTCACAGCTCTTCTTTGATATTTGGCTCAGCTTATCCTAAGTCTTTAAAATTGCCCAGCTTAAGTTATAAAAATTGTGCCAGGGACTCACCACTGGGGCACAGATTTTCTCCCAGAAATTAGAGAACAGAGGGACCCAATTTCAGTTTTTGTTCATGCAGTCTCCATATCTGCTAGCAGATGGTGATCAAGGCACACTTTTCCATGGTGATGTATGTCTGTTTTCCCTTGTTTTGGTCTCAATGGAGTCGAAATTCTAAGTGGACTCCACTGGCTGAATTCACTGAAGAAAAACCTCCCTGACTCCCCTCCCCTTTTGCCTTGTAACAGCCAACAAAGAGGAAGACATCTGTTCTTCTCTCAGTCAGCTGCAATGAGCCAGGGATTTTACCCTTGCTTAACATGTCAGTGTGGGTGAGGGGAGCCCTTCCCCATGGCTAGGAGGTTTAGTAACTCACAGTTTGTTGTGTTGGGTTCTTTGTCTTTCTGTCTCTCACCCTTCTGGGAGCTGTGAAGCACTGTCCTGGTCTGCTGACCCCCACAGTAGGTCTCTCAGACAGCTTTTGGTTCTTTCACTGTTGTTTTTGTGAGAGAGCTGAGCCTTGTCTGCCTAATCCATCATCTTCCCACTGATCAATCTCCCCTATATTTTTGATGTTTGACATTTGTGTAATCTAAAGCTTCTTTAAAAAAAATATATATATATATATATATAAAGAATTTTTTAAAAATGAGTCATGAACAGAACAATGAAAATCAAATGAAATTGAAACATTTCATACATAATTATACAACCTACACTTTTTGTTTGGTAATGCTTTAATAAATGAAAATATACAATTTAAAATAATGAAGCATTAAAATATGGAAAATTTCTCTTAAGTGTGAGAGTAAAACACAGGTTACAAAAAGGAGAAATCAAATAAGATCTCTGTTTATTTGTAAATATATATGTAAAAAAGTATAGGTAGCTAAAATATATAAAGAGTAATACAAAGGTTGACAGCAGATATTGTTGAGTAGAGATATGTTTATTTATTTTATACTTTTGCACATAATAAATTTTATGATTAAAAAATAAAGATTAGAACCAGAATTTGTTTTAAAAAATTTACTTAATAAGATGCAATAGTAATTATTTCCCAGGCTCCCTAGCAACATGATCAGTAAACTATCACTGGCAAAATTTGGTGGTAATATAAAATAAAGCTCAGAATTTTGAAATAGATTCATGAACAATAAGATTACCAAGGTATTATTTTTAATAAAAATAAACAGACATGAGCTATTCCTATGAAACTGTTAGAGAAATATTCAGACAAAAGAACAGCTGCAATTTCTCAGGTACAGAGGAGATATCACTGGGCTCACACATCACAGGCTAACTTAAATTTGCAAAGCAATCCGAGAAGCACAAAATTGCAGTAACAAGAAAAGGTGACATTTGTACTATTTCTCAGTCTTATTATGCATTTTGTTCCTAGAATAGGATAATAGGGGACCATTTTCTGTTCTTTCTCTGACCCCTGTCATAAGAGAGTTACAAGTATGCCTGAATGCCCAGTAGGTCACATGAGGAAAAACTGGGTGGTAATTTATGTTGACCTAAGGAGAGCTCAGCTTGGCATAATTAAACCACCGAACTCATATTAATGATCTTCATTCAAGTCCTGCAACCTGTTCAGTATGGAGACACATTTCATGAGCATTCAATCTGCAAAACTCCATGTCCAATTTGACTTCAATATTCAAATTTAAAAACTGATCAAGTTTCTGTCTCCCTCTGTCCTTAGGGCAGGAGTTCTTTTTTTTTTTTTTTTTTTTAATTTTTTAATTTTTTATTGACTTTGTAATAATATTACATTAAAAATATATATGTGAGGTCCCATTCAACCCCACCCCCCCACCCCCCCTCTCCCCCCCCCCAACAACACTCGTTCCCATCATCATGACACATCCATTGGATTTGGTAAGTACATCTTTGGGCACCTCTGCACCTCATACACATTGGTTCACATCATGGCCCATACTCTCCTCTATTCCATCATGTAGGCCCTGTGAGGATTTACAATGTCCGGTGATTACCTCTGAAGCACCATCCAGGGCAGCTCCATGTCCCAAAGACACCTCCACCTCTCATCTCTTCCTGCCTTTCCCCATACCCATCGTCCACCATGTCCACTTTTCTCAATCCAATGCCACCTCTTCTATGTGGACACTGGATTGGTTGTGTCCATTGCACCTTTATGTCAAGAGGAGGCTCAGATTCCACCTGGATGCTGGATGCAATCCTCCCATTTTCAGTTGTAATCACTCTAGGCTCCATGGTGTGGTGGTTGTCCTTCTTCACCTCCATCTTAGCTGAGTGTGGTAAGTCCAATAAATCAGATTGTAGGTGCTGGAGTCTGTTGAGGCTCAGGATCTGGCTATCACATTGTCAGTCCAGAGATTCAAATCCCCTAAATATATCTTAAACCCCAACATTAACTGCACCTCCAGCACATTAGCATGAAAGTCTTATGAAGGGAGATCCCATCTGAGTCCAGATTCATCACACATAAACACCATTTCCAAAGAGGGGCCATCAGGGCAGGAGTTCTTAACCTTTTTTGTTCTACGGACCCCTATGCCAGTCAGGTAAAAACCAAGGACCCCTTCTTAGAATGTAGTGGCAGACAGTTTTATGACATTCAACATTGGTATGTCTTTAAATTAAAATTCAGGTTTATTTAAAATTATGTTTTACAATTTTCCCATAATTTCTATACCTGATAACCTAACACAATTCAATATCTGTTCAAATGGTAATTTTTGGCAAATATTTAGAAATTCGAGTTTTCCCACAGAGTCATAAAACCACCTCTGCTGTCCTTATCAACCTCTTTTAGGCAGTTATCCACTGCACATAGAACACGTTACATCAAAATAAAAATCATACTATACAATGTATAGTGTATTATTTAATAAATATATCACACCCACACCAACACATCTCCACAAGAATAATGTTTTTTCTTACTTTCCAATTAACCTCATGGACCCCTTGAAATCTTCCCACAGACCCCTTGAGGGTCCATGGACACCTGGTTAGGAACTCCTGCCCTAAGGGAACTCAGTAGTGAAAACTTAGATCTGAACTTATATCCTTTCTCTCCTGTTTGTTCACTCTGTGACCTTAGTAAATAACAAAATTGCTGAACCTTAGCTTCTTCAACTCTACACTAGAAGATATGGCTTGTACTTTACAGGAGTTTATGAAGCTCAAATGAGTTAACATGTGACATGTGCTGGTATGAATCTGGCACACAAAAGCCACATAACATAATAAATTTAGTCTTTTAATTCTTTGGTGATCCTCAACACTTCCATCTACCATGAAGCATGTGGCATATTGTAGCTAGACCTAGCCACTTCCTGAGGCTGGGATTCTCACAGGAAGTGTAAAGAAATCATGTCCCAAGTGAGGAGTATTAGTCTTGGAGGCAGGATAGGTTGGGCAATAAAAATGGTACTTTGAAAAATCCCCCCAAATTATTCTTAAATGTCCCAATAGGGGAAACTAGAAATTACAATGGTGGACTAGTTTAAGCTCAAGGTAATACCACTTATTTATAAATAAGTGTAATTAATGCTGGCTAGAAAAAACTCCAATTTTTAGGGAATACAAACAATGCTGCAATGGAAATCTTTTAAAAATTTCCCATCAAAAGGAACACCAGTGTGCATTCCCACCCAAACGGTATAGACATTTTTTTTCCTCTACATCTCTGTCAACATTGATGTTATTTCTCTTTAATTGTTTGTCCTACCTCCAAATCTGACAGCTTATGTTCCTTTAGCATCAGCTTCTATTTCTGGAACTGATAGTTTCCAGAAAGGCAATTTGTATGGTGGATAAAAACATGTACTCAGGACTCAAACTGTTTCAGTTCAAATCCCTCCTTTGCCCCTCACTAGATGTGTGAAGTAGGGCAAACTAATCAAACTCGTGGTACTTCAGAGTCCTTCTAATGTTGATGTGGTAATTAAGTGAATTAATGCTAAATGTATAGAAAAGTGCCTGATACTTAGGAACGTTTATATTTATTTGTAATTTGTACTAATTTCCAATTGCTACTGTAACAGATTACCACCCATTTAATGGCTTCAAATAATAGGTATTTATTCTCTTACTGTTCTGGAGATCACAAGTCCAAAACAAGTCTTCTGAGGCTAAAATCAAGGTGTTGGCAAGGCTGGTTCCTTCTAGCGGTTCCAGGGGAGAATTGCTGCCTCTTTCAGCTTCTAGTGGCTGCTTGCATTCTATGGCTTTTGACCAGATCACTCAAATTTGTTTCTGGAGTCATATTGCTTTCTCCTTTTGCCTTCCTATTATAAGGACACTTGTGATTATATGAGGGACTCATCCAGATAATGGAAGCTAATTTCCCATCTCAAAATCCTTAGCTTAATTACATCCACAAAGACCTTTTTGCCATATAAAATAACATTCACAGGTTCAGGGGATTAGAAACTGGATTTCTTTGGGGGTCATTATTGGGTTTAATAAAGTATTCTTTTTAAAAAAATAATTTATTAAAGTATATCACTCATACATAAACATACATAAACAATAAGTATAATAATAGTTGTGAACTTACAAAACAAACATATATAACATCATACAGGACGCTCATGACTCACCCTACCACCAATAACTTGCTTTGCTGTTAAACCGTTTTAACTAATGATTAAAGAGCATTGTCAAAATATTACTACTAACCAAAGTATTTTCCCCCATCATTATTATCTTTATATCATTTATATATGAATATACATAAATGATAAGTGTATAGTGAAAGTTGTGAACTTACAAAGCAAACATGCATATTATCGTTCAGGGGTCCCATACATCAATGCTCCACCAACACCTTGCATTGTCATGAGAATTTGTTATGAATTATGAAAGAATATAGTCAAAATCTTATTACTAATCATAGTCCTTATCTTACATTTTTCCCCCAAACCCACCCTATTATTATTTTTTAAATATATTTTTTATGACAGAAGTTGTAAACTTACAAAACAATCATGCACATGTGCAAAACTCCCAAACACCCCCCCACTAACACACCACACTGTGGTGGAACATTTGCTACAAATAAGATAATATCATCTGATTGTGACCATGTCCATAGTGTACATTTGGCTCATATTTTCCATTCTGCCTATTATCAACACAGTACATCTTTCACATAGAGGCAAGAATATCATATTATTACTACTAACCATAGTCCATAGGTCACTCCAGCTGTATTTTTCCCATGCTTCTCCACGCTCCCAACATCCTGCAGTAGTGATGTACACCTGCTCCAGCCCACAAAGAACACTCTTGCATCTGTATTATTAACCACAATTCTCATCCACCTCTTGGTTTACTGTGCTATTCAGTTCCTCGATTATTCTCCAGCTCTCTGTCAATTGGCATTTACATACCCAGACTACCACTTTCAGCCACAGCCCCACTTATAAACCAGCTGTTACTCACTATGTGTTTCCATCCACTCTATACACTTCTACACTTTCACAGTAAAGCCAATTAAAACTTCTATATACAATAAACATCAATAGTCCATCTCAGACCTCTTCTTATCTCCTTTAAGAATCCATCATCTACCACCAGGTCTTGAAGCTATTTTCCTATCATTTCTTCTAGAAGTTTTATGGTTCTTGCTTTAATTTTTAGGTTTTTGATCCATTTTGAATTAACTTTTAGATGTGGTGTGTGATAGGGGTTCTCTTTCCTTCTTTTGGCTATGGATATCCATTCTTTCATCACCATTTGTTGAATGGACTGTTCTGCCTGAGCTGTGTGGGTTTGACAGGCTAGTCAAAATCACTTGACCATACCTGTGAGGGTTTGTTTCTGAACCATCAGTTTGGTTCTATTGGTCTATGTGTTTGTCTTTATGCCAGTACCACAGTGTTTTTACCACTATAGCTAGGTAATATGATTTAAAGTTTGGAGCTAAGGGTTTGCTTTTTCCTTATTATGATGTTTCTGGCTATTCAGGACCCTTTACCCTTCCAAAGAAATTTAATGATTGTGTTTTCAATTTTTTTTTTTAAATGATGGTGGAATTTTTATTGGGATTGCATTGATTCTGTATATCAATTTGATAAGAATTGGCATCTTAATGATATTTAGTCTTCCAATCTATGAGCAGGGAATGTTCTTCCAGTTATTTAGGGATTTTTTTTTATTTCTTTTAACATTGAGTTGCAGTTTTCTGAATACAAAACTTTATATCATCAGGTAAGTTTATTCCTGACTATTTGAGTTTTATCTATCATATTTTATTTTCACCACTCTTTTGACATTTTTAATTACTTTTATTGATATAATCTTCCTGTCTAGACTCTCTTCCAGGCATTTCTCTCCTGTCTTTTCTTTTCAGGCTCTAGCACAACCTTTAGCATTTCCTGAAAATCTGGTCTCTTGCTTAGAAATTCTCTTAGTTTCTGTTTATCTGTGAATATTGTAATTTCACCCTCATTTTTGAAAGACAGTCTTGCTGGATATAAGATTCTTTGCTGGTAGTTTTTATCTTATAGTATTTTAAATATATCAGACCACTGTCTTCTTGCCTCCATGGCTTCTGGTGAGAAATGAGCACTTATTCTTATTGGGTATCCCTTATATGTTATGCATTGCTTTTATCTTGCTGTTCTCAGAATTCTCTTTGTCTTTGGCATTTGACATTCAGATGAGTATGTGTCTTTGAATTGTTCTATTCAGATTTTTTCAAATGGGAGTACATTGTGCTTCTTGGACATGGATATTCATGTCCTTCAATAGGGTTGGGAAATATTCTACCATTATTTCTTCAAATATTCCTTCTGCCCTTTTTCCCTTCTCTTCTTCTTTTGGGACACCTATGACATGTATCTTTGCATACCTTTTGCTGTCATTTAGCTCCCTGAGAGCTTTTTCAATTTTTTCCATTCTTTTCTTCATCTATGTCTTCTGTATGTTACTTTCAGAGGCCATTTCTTCAAGCTCTCCAAGCTCTCCTTTCTTCTTCCTTCTCAAATCTGCTATTATATGATTCTAAGGTTTTTAAAATTTCATTTATTGCACCTTTCATTCCCATAAGATCTGCTATTTTTCCATGTATGCTTTCAAATTTTTCTTTGTGTTCATCCAGTGTCTTAATATCCTTAATCTCTTTAAGCATCTCATTGAATTTATTAAGGAGATTTGTTTGAACATCTATAATTAGTTGTCTCAATTCCTTTATGTCATCTGGAGGCTTATCTTGTTCCTTCAATTGGGCCATAATTTCCTGTTTTTTGGTGTGGATTGTAATTTTTTGTTGGCATCTTGGCATCTGGATTACTAGAGTATTTATTCTGGGTGCAATTTTTCTCTTTAGTTTAGGGCTTCCTTCCTTTTCTCCCTTGCTGGTTGTGTAGTAAAAGCCAAGGTTGAAATTGGTGCTATAAGCTGTGGAGGCTCAAGCGGCCCTCATTGCCTCAGGAACCAATGAAGCTTCTCCCAACTTTCTCCTTTACCAGAGGTAGGGACAGAGTCACAGCCCTGTGGAATAATCCAAGTCATGCAGGCCTAGACTGTAGTTGCCCAGAGAAACTGATGAAGCTTCATGCCCCTTTCTCCCCTGCCTGGGTGGGGATGGAGCTGCAGGTGTGGGCAGCAGTCTATGCAGTGTGGGTGCAAGATGACCACAGTTGCCCTGGTAGACTTCTGATTTTCAGTCTGTGCCAGCCACATGTACCTGCAGTTACCTGGATAGGCTGGTGCAGGGCCCACCAGCCTCCTCCCTGCCGGAGGTAGGGCTGAAGCCTAGTCTAGCACTGCAGGCCAATCTGGATGAAAGAAACTGGTTCCTACCATCACTGTGATTTTTGGTCAGCCCAGCTTCCCCTCAGGCTGGGGGCAGAGTGAAAATGGTGGCTACTGGCCTCTTGCTGACTTGGGCAGATTCAAACCCCATCTGTTCCCAGGGTTATAGCCTAGTCAGCGAAGTCTATCAATCAACAGGTGAAGTCAGCAGCCAACCCTTTCCTCCTCCCCTGTTCCTTGAAAATGGAGATTCCAATTCCAACTACAGAACAGCTCCTAGGGCGTCTCATGCTGCCAGAGTAAGATGATCACTGGTCTCTGTGGCGTGGCTGGTAATTTCCCAGAGAGTCTGGCATAGTTTCCTACATCTTCCTCCCTGCCAGAGGTGGGCCTGTGACTTAGGCTAGAGATGAAATCTGATCTGAATGGAAAGAAGCTGGTCCCCACCAGCACTATGATTTTCAGTCCACCTCACTTCTCCTTGTGCCAGGTGCATAGTTAAGATGGTGGCTACCAGCCTCTTTCTGACTTGGACAGGTTCAAACTTTAGCTGTTCTCAGGATTATACTGTAGCCCGCTGAATTTACTCATCAGTAGCTGAAGTTGGTGCCCAACTGTCTCTTCCTCCCCATTTTCGGGAAGTGGACCTTTCAATTCCAGCCACAGAACAGCTCCTGAGGTGGAGGATGGGAACTGGCCTCTGGGGGGTGGAGCACTCTACTTATGAATCTTATCAGCAGATGGGCAGTCTCCTCCTTCCATTCCTTCAAGGATGTTACAAGATGCTCTCCTGGTTTCCTGGAGCCCCCAAACTATCAGCTTCCTCCAGATAGTTCTGGGTGTTTACTAAAATGCCCTGTAGCAGGAGCTGACTCTAGAAGCTCCTTACTCCACCACTATCTTGCTGGTTCAGCTCAATAAAGTATTCTTTTTAATTTAATGTTTACATTGGGATGTTTGTTTTTTTCTCACCTATTTGGTGACTCTTTATATATCATGCACATTAATATTTTATCAGTTATATACAAGGAAAATACTTTCCCCTAATCTTTTCCTATGTGTCTGTATGTGTGTGCCTTTTAACCTTGTTCATGATAGTTTTAGTTTTACAGGATTTTAATGAGCATTTCTTTCATGATTTTTAACATAAGAAGGAAATTTTTAAAAAGATACATGATATATCATAATATAGAATAGTATTCAACCATTAAAAATGAGGTAGCTCTATGTGTATAAATAAACCTAGGAAATAATCCCAGATATATTCTTAAGTGATGACAAAAGTAATAGATTTTGCATATGCTATAATCCCAAAATATATACGAAATGTTCTAAACGATATACCTCAAATTTCTTAGCTGCCTAGGGGGACAGGATTATGAAGTAACTAAAACAAATTCTTACTCTTCTAACAATGAATCTACTAACAATGAATATACTTATATGTAATTTCTAGAATTAAATTTGAATTATAGGAATATTAAAATTTTAAGAGAAATATTTTAAAGTGCTATGAGTTTTCAGAGGAAGGAGATTATTCTTTAAATCTGGAATAATAGAATAAAGGAACATTTGAGAAAGGAAAAACAGATGTAAGCATGCAAACATAGAGTAGATGTGTATTTCAGAAAGGTAGTTTAGCTTAATAGGAATAAAGCTGGCTGAAGGTCATAAGTAAGAGGAAATAATGATGAAATGTATCATTTGGATCAAATCTTAGAAAGCTTTTATATGGGAGAGTGTACATTTATCCCTCTCAGACAAAAAAAATCTCTAAGTACACTAACTAGCTGACAATCACTAACTTTTGACAGGGTTGCCAAGTATACCTAAGCCCTTTCAAGGGATCCATCCACAAAAAAGAACAAGGCAGAAGCATGAGAGAGTGTACCTGGGCAATCTGCATCTTACCTCGGGTACAGCCCTAAGCATCAGTATCCTCATCTTCCAAGTCTCCTCAATACTCTCAGGGTCTTAAGACCAACCATGAGAGAAAGTGTTATGAATATGCTGACTTACTGCCAAAAAAAAAAAAATGATGATAGAGGAGATGGTAGGAAAATTGAATCTATTTTGACATAAAACATTTCTTAAGGAAATGAATGTCCTGAGCAAGAGTATCATATACAAAGAGATATTTAGTCATGCTCTCAATTATTAGAAACTTAAAAAGAAAATAACACAGGTTTAATATAGGTCTATGAATCAACTCAACCCTGTAATTTCCTCTGTGTGTTTACGTATTTGTTTTAAATTGAATTTTAAAGAAGCATTGCGGTCAGTATCAGAAATCCACATATCATGCTAAAAAAGTATTAAAATATCTATGAGGATTGAGAAGAAATGCTTCATGTAAAAGATGTGTTATTAAATCATTTTCATAATGTAAGGCATGAGGGAGGAGAATTTCTCAAAGGAAACCTTATCATTATTAGATCTTAACATTTTATTATACTGTGATTCCTCTTAATTATATTACATATCAGAGGGTTGAAAACCTTTATAATCTCTATTCAGTGCACAGACTTGAAAAAAAGTCTACAGTTGAATTCCTCATTCTACTATAATCTATACATTTGAGGTATGTAAAGATTGTTTTCTTCCTAAAAATCAAATGGCTGGGTCACTTCTAATGCAAGGGTACTTGCTCAGGTTTAAGTAGTCTCAGTTTCACCCTGATGCAAAATTTGGCCACAGATATGCCTCATAGGCATGCGTTTAGTAATCCTCTGTGATTACTAAAAAACAGATCTCTCTACATTAATCAAATTATCTTTTCAATTACATAGATCCTAGGCATTTATTTAATGATAAGTATTGACAGTATTTAGAACTATGAATTAAAATTTCACCTATGATCCCAATCCTATTAACTCAACTTTAAATAAATTTGTTGGTTTTATTTAAAATTTAATTAAAATTTAATTACCGATATCCTACAAAATTGGTGTTTAATAAAGAGATACATTTCCTAAACACCAAAGACATATAAGATAATAAATGAAACAGTCTATGTCTTGAAAATGATGGAGTTTTAAAGGAAGAAAAGATTAAAAAAGTCATGTTCAAAAGCCTTTATTAGACCTGTAAAACTGAAATAGAACCCCCTGGGTCTCTCATTATAAAGTAGTAAAACATTTTTCTTACACACTTGGGAATGGAAAAAGAAAATCAGCTCCAATCAAACACCAAGTTACATGCAGATCATAATGTGAAGAATATTTATTCTTTAGTATTCAGTAACTCTCTCAGCAATGTCATCTCAATACAGACAAAGAAACACTCTAAAATAAAGGACAGGGTTACCAAATTTAAGGACTACATGCTAGGAAGAACTTTATATGTAAGAAAAAAAGTTAATCTCTGGTCAGCAGACACTGTGGAAGATTTTGTCAAGCAACATCAAGATAACAGAAGAATTTGGCTAAATTCAATTATGCACTACAGAAAATTGAGGTTGGACTATGTCAATATAGTTCTTTGATTTCAAAAAGAGATAAAATAATAAATTTAAAACAAAAATATATAGAAAACAGATCCAATTATAAGTTTTTGTTGAATAAACTAATCATAAGCACACACATTCATATACTCAAAGATATGAATTCAGTGTCTTTGTGCATTCAGTGTAGATTCAGAAATACTATATGAGTAAAAAGGAGAAGTCCTCTTTGATAATTTTTTCCTGGTATTTGAAACGCTACAAACAACATATCTCCCTGTGATTTTCAGCAAATTATTTTCATCAAGCACTTTATATTAAACTATAAATATTTGTCAGCTAGTGAGGACCAGAGAAGAAATAATGATAATATTAGTCAATTTTTGAGTTCTTAGCGAGCACTAAATACTTTACATACATCATCTCATTTCATATTCACAGCAACTCTGTGAGTTTGACATTATTCTTAAATCTTATTATATTAAAGGAGAAAGAGAGCGTCAGAGAGAGGAAAACGTTTACCTAAGATCATGATCACACACTCAGCAGAACCAGGATCCAATTTCCAGGTTTTTCTAACTCTAGAACTACCAGCCACTATGCCAAATGTCTTCAGACCATGGCTCACCACAGCTTCACAGTGACTCAATTAAATAAACTAGTATTAGGGGCAGTTGAAGCAGAAAGAAGGGAAGGAGCTGAAAATAACTCAATAAATTGAGAGAATTGGATACAGATGAGAAACAGTTGGACAGTGCCTCATAGGCATGCTTTTAAATAATACTTTAACTTTCAAGAACAGTGTATTTCTTCATTTGAAATAGAAATGTGCTTAGAGGTCATCATGCATACTGTTCATTCTCATCGTTGAATATGTTCTTAAATTTCTCTTCAATGTTATAACCAGGCTGTTTCTATGTTTCCAGAATCTTGGAATTATATTTTTTGATCAAAATAATTTTTTGTACAGTGCTAATATTATTCTTTTGTGATTCTGCATGATTCAGATTCTTGTGATATTATAAAACTTTCATAAATTTTTGGCTTGATTTCCCAACTAGATTATAAATTTCCTGAAGATAAGAAAAATGTCTTAATTTTCCTTTCCACAATGCTTTATACACACTAGTTATTTGATAAATATTTGCTATTCTGATTTTATTATGTGCACAGAATAATTAAGCAGATGGCAGAAAATCCATGAGAACCTAAAGATGATCAAAATTCTTAACTGAGATGTGGACCCTGGGTATTCAAAGACACAACACTGACCTTAACAGAACATGAATAAAATAATTTTAGAAAATGAATCCATCTCATCTATTTTAAGATAAGATCTGAGAAATTAACTAACTTTTTATCAATCACCCTGAGTGTTTGAAAGAGGCACTGCCATGTTTGGAAACATCTTAATGTTTTAAGTTATATATCATTAAAGTCAAATGCTTGGCCAAGGAGAAATTGCAGATGCACATATAGGTACCTTTTATACTTATGTTTACTTTTATGAAGAGGTTCTCATAAGTTCTTAAGATGGAACTTAATTACATCTATTAGTCAAGATAGAATAAATTATGCCATGATAACAATCAGGCCCACAATCTCAAATAAAGAAATGTTTAATTCTCCTTCATGCTACAATTTCAGAGTCACTGAAGTGATCATAGTCACTTGCTCATAGATATCATAATTTATATATTTCAGACAAAGAACCTATATCTTAGTGGTTCAATTATCCAAGGTAATTCAATTACTTACTATACTATAGGCAATGAAGACTAAACCAAGGTTTATCTAGATTTTCAATCTACCATGCTGTAAATCTTAAGATACTGTGTCCAGCTTCCCTTGAGTATGACAAGTTTTATGTTCAAAGATAATATGTGAACATGAACCCAGGAAATTCCATGGGCCAAATTCAAAGAGCTTACTTAATTTAGAGACATCATCTGTGTATGAATCCAATGTCAATCACCTGATATGGTGAGATCAAGTCTTTGAGTTCTTAGAGTAAGAATCTACCACATTTCCATTGAACATGTAAAATATATTCTTTCCAGGGAATTGTCATTTGTAACACTTTTTCTAATTAAGCTAACTTCTAGGAAGGAAATAAGTAGATTCCTTGACATCTAAAAATTGATCACTTTTCGTATTGCTTGTTACAATTGCTTGTAACTTGTAGAAGTCGGTTGCTTGCCAATACTGTATGATAAAATGAATTCCTCAACACTGCACACTAGTATTGGGGCTTTCCATTTTGATGAATTTTCTTCTAGTAATTTTTTTATGCTTCACCATTTTCTTTCAAATTTTTAGTGGTGTTTCTATTTGATGACTGTTGCAAATATATATATATATAACACATTAGATGTGACATAAAAAAATGAAATCCTTCTGAAACTAGGTGGGCACTGAAATTCTAAAATATTTTTAAAAGCTCCTCATAACTTACTGAACATATATGCATCCAATATATCAGTTTTTCAGGATGCGGTGTTTCAGATTTGAAAGCATTTATTTTTTTTCTTTCAGGGTGACAGAAATTTTATTTCTGGATTCAAGCTATTTTGTAGGTTGAACACACAGAGGTCTTCCAAAATAATGTCATAATGTAGCTGTAATTGCAACATAAAAAGAATGATGAAGCATATTCTGTCTTCATTTACCAAGCATCCACACGTCTAAATGCCTTTAAAATTGTTCGGTCAACCACAACCTTCTACCTTATCACAGATTTTGCCCATCAGCTCACCACTCTCTACTCCCTTTCTCTCCAGGTAACCTATCTTCTAGAATTTTATTTAGCTCTGTGAATCTGTTCAAATGGCTTAAGTCAAATTAGTGAAGTCACATAACATTTTTCAAAGTGAGTCCAGAGGTCATTCCAGAGGTTGTGCTTATGCATATTTCAGCAGGATCTCATTGACTGCCACAGTAAACAGTGCTTCAAACAGAAGGGCTCCTGAGGGCTCTAGAGACATCTAGATACTATAAGGGCAGTCAGGCTCAGGAATTCAGCATCCTGTCAGTGGGCCTTACTTTGGAATTTATACTCCCTAGTATAACACAGTTAGAGTCATTTATAGTATCCCTACACATGGTTCTCACCCCCCCCCCTTTATTATCCTCCCCCATCTTGCAGCTTTTTTGTGTGCTGTTTGCTCTCTGTGTCCATTTGCTGTATGTTCAGTGTCTGTATTTATTATTTTCCCCTCCCCGCCTTGCTACTTGCTTGCTGTCTGTTTTCTGTGTCCATTCCCTGTGGGCTCCTCTGTGTCCTCGCTAGTCTCCCTTCTTTTTGTTGTGTCACTTTGCTGAGTCATCTCTCCACCGTGCCTGTGGGCTGGGCAGCGCTCTGCAGCGTGCAGGTGAGCTTGCCTTCACAAGGAGGCCCCTGGACGCAAATCAAGGGCCTCCCATATGGTAGAAGGGAGCTCATCTGATTGAGCCACAGCTGCTTCCCTTTCTGCCCCTTTTATTTGAACATATAATTAGCACTAAACTTTTAAATATATGTCCCAGTAATTTAAATCTTTGGTCTGTTCATGTACTGCTTAAGCCCCAAATCTCAGCAGAGTGGCAGCACCTACTCTCTAGTACATTGGACACACTCAGGACAACTAACAAGGAGATGATGATGGACAATGCCCATCCCAAGGAACAGGGAGTGTCTGCAACTGCATGTAAGACAGTTCCATCCATCTGCCCCATAAGATCTAAGCCCTCTCTCAATTAGAAACAGAGTACATCACCATCCCAAAATCCTCATGATTGGGGAGTGAACACTGGACTAAAGTAGATTTATGATTATTATATTATAGACTTATTGTTATTCTAGCATGGAAGAACTCTTATCATTGATAAAAATGCAGTGACCTCCAGAGGTTCTGAGGGGAGAGTGAGGGAAGAAGAGGTGTAATATGGGGGAATTTTCAGGAAATTGGAATTGTCCTACATAACATTGCAGTGACAGGTACAGTTCCTTATACATTTTGTCAAAACCTATAAAGTTGTGTAGGGCAGAGTGTAAACTATAATATAAACTATAGCCCTTGGCTACTACAGTGTTTCAGTATGTGTTCATCAAAATATAACAAATGTACCACATTAATGAAAGACGTTGTTAATGTGGGAAAGTGTGAGAGGGGGAAGAGGTAAAGCATATGGAAATCTCCTGTACTTTTGATGTAACATTTGTGTAATCTAAAGCTTCATTAAATATTTAAAAACAAATAAATAAATAAATAAAATTGTTTGGTATTTCCCCCCACATTCATTTGGATTCACAAGTACTGTGAAGATAGCTAGAGGTTTCTGTCAAACATTTACATTCCACATTTTCCCCCCAGGATAGATTTTATTTTCTTCCTTTGAACAAAAGCCTTCAGAGATAGTGCCAAAGCTTAAGATAAATAAGAAAAAAGTAAGAAAAATGAGAGGAAAATGAAGTTCTGGAAAATTTTATACAAGTAGTTCAAAATCCTTGCAGATTCTGCCTTTGCCTAAAGCCTAACCTGGGTCAGCAATCACAGCAAACCAATTCTTTCACATGTATTTTCAGGAAAGCATGTGAAATAATGTTACTGGTTCTTTCATGAGCAAATATTTCACCCCAGGGGCCATCTAGCTACTCTGTGGCATGGCTATAAGTATACGTGTAGCCACCCAGACTTGACAGACCTTGGTGGAAGTGATTATGGACAAGCAGAATAATTATCCCCAGTACCCCAGGTGAGGGAAAAAAAATCATTAAACCAGGCACTGTTCCATGCATTTTTTAGACATTTAATCTATACAACTTTATGGTAGACACCATTTTAAAATTTCCATTTTCAATTTGAGACCAAACCCTTTCACTATAGTACAGGAATATACAGAAGGTAAAGGCAGGGGTGAAAATTGTACCCATAACTCAAATCCCTTGTTCTTCTAAAATATGCTGTTTCATAAAACAATTATGACCACCTACCATGCACCTCATTTGCATGTATACTATTAGTTTCTGGGACTTTGAGGATATCAGAAGCCTATGTGACCTTCTTCACATTATAAGGAAAGCCTTATCTTAGGAAAAATTTTAGACTTAACAGCTAAAAAGGCAATTACTTGTCTATCTTGAATTTAAATGGAATTGGTTTACATGCTGTGGCAGTTTGGTATTGTTTATGAATTCCAAAATTAGACATTGGATTCTGTTTGTAAACTGTTCTGTACCTCTGGGCATATTAGATTTTATTAGACTCAGAGGTTTCACTTTTACTTTATTAAATCAAGATAAGTGTTTTTGTTTGACCTCATCATTAGGGAAACTTGGTTTGAGTCCCAACCTACAGCTAGCCCACAGCTGTGGGCTATATAAAAGGATGCTCAATCAAAAACAGGGTAGTAAATACACAGAGGAGAACAACACAGAGAAAGAGAGACAGCTCATTAGACAAGGCCGTGGTCCTGGGAAGAGGGATGAGACTGATAGTCTACAGCTGACCTTGTGAAGTGACCAGAGTAACTGAGCCTGGAAAGAAACGAGTCCTGGGGAGAGAAATGAGCCTTTTGTCTGCCTGTGGTGGAGATAGGAAGAAGGTGGGTCTATGGAACCTTGAGAAGAAAGAGGAAGACTGAACCCTCACAGACATCACCCACCATCTTGCTTTGATACATGGCAACAGAGTTTGGTGAGGAAGTAACTTTGAGTTGGATTCTTTAGGGTCTTGTAACTGTAAGCTTCTACCCCAAATAAATACACTTTATAAAAGTCAACAGATTCTGGTATTTTGCATCAGCACCCCTTTGGCTGACTAATACACATGCATCCTAATGTGTGGGCTTAGTTACAGAGACAGATTTCACTGTATCATTCACAGAGACCTCTAACCCTGTCTAAGTGATATGACATAACTGTGAGCCTCTGTGGCAGTACCTTATAGGCTCTGGTATCCTCTAGGCTTGCTGAGGTGCTAACCTGTCTGATTGAATCAGGGAACGTAGCACTGAGAGAAGGGCTCCAAATCTCCCTGGCAGATCTGGCAATATACTTTTATGGAAAAGACCCTGGCAAATAAAAGAGACTGAGGAGTAAGGCTATGTCCTGGAAAAAGAAGTAGTGGTTGCAGCAGACTTACTGAAGGCTTTACTGAGAGTGGTGGTAAGATATTTGGAGATGATCCAGTCTTCTAAGAAAATAGTTGAATACTCTGAAAACTAAAAAGCAATTTATAGCAACGGGTATGGTAAGAATTTGGAGAGGAGGAGAACATGTAGCATGATAGTAAAAAGCTTTGTGTACATGAGACTTCAAGTAGAGTTGGTTGTACTCTTTGTACTATTATGAAATAAAAGGGAACTGACGGACTGCCTCATCTAAACTCCATCACAGGGGAGATATCCAGTTAAAAGGAGAAAGGAATGAACGTTCATGTGAAATCTACAGAATAGACCTTCAAAATTTTGTGTCCCAATGGAGCAAAGCTGAAGAACAGCACAAGACATTCTGGTTCTGTATCTGTTCAAAGCCTGGAGGTCCTAAGGACTGTGGATGTGAGTGAGGTGCTGAGGATGAATAGAAATTTATTTTCCTTGCCTTGGCCAGGATGGCCACAGATGAGGCTTACATTTGAATGAATTTGAAGGGACAGTAGATGGAACACAGGATTTCAGTTTTGACTTCTCGAATGGATTCAGAGTGTGTTTAAGTGAAATCTAATAAAGACCTAGAGGAATAAGGTAAATGTTTTATATTTTCTAGCAAAGATTAATTCTTTCAATTATTCAAATTGTGTTTTCATATTGGGTAAGGGAATTTCTATGAAGCAAGTGGGAGCATAGTTCAGGACTAGTGTGTCTCATTTTGTTAAGTGTGCATTGTTTTTCCTTTGGATAATTAATTCCTTTGAAATTGAAATAAAGCTATTGAGGACATTTAATCTTTCTTCCCTTTACACATAGGGCAAATACTTCCTGTAAATCTCAAACATCTGCTTTAAATAGTTGAACATAAACTTTACTGTCCATATGGAGATACTTTGAAAGTGAAGGTACATGTCATTTTATTAATAATATATCTATATATAATATATTAATAATTACATTTGGAAAACAATATAAACCAGTACAATCCATGTAAGTTGGGACATGATTGCCTTTGTTTTAAGCATCAATCAAGGTACCAAAGGAAAGCAATGGTAAATGATTCCAAGGCTTCAATGCAAAACTAGTTTTTAATCATGGGCTTGTTCTCATACAGAGGCACATGAATAAATATGATTCAAAAGATGCATTTTAACAGGAAAAGTTAAATATGGCAGGCTGAAACTACCATGGAGAAAAAAATAAAATGAAAAATTCTTGTTCCCGTGATTATAGGTGTTAGACCAAGGAAAGCGTGTAACTGGTGTATATTAATGCATTTATTAATTTCTTCAAGTTAATTTCTGAGGCACTCAGAAAGAATAAATTAAAAACTGGCTTTCTGAGATAATGAGTATAAAGGGATGCAATAATATTGCCTCTCTTCTGGAAAAAAATTCGAAGTGGGAACCTACTTATGTTCATTAGGGAGAGTTCATATTGAACAGTAAATCACAGCATGAAAAATATGTACTTCTTTTCAATTCCTAATGTGAAGCTATAGGTTTCTCTGTGACTTTGGGCAAGCAACTCTCTTTGCCTCAGTTTTCTCATTTATGGAATGGATATAATAATGGTACTTCCACTAAAAGATTGTTCTGAGGATTAAAATAAGTAATACATATAAAACATCTAATATAGGGCGGATAGTATCAGCAGAGACTTGAAGATTACCAGGAGAATTCACAGCACAATTCTGAGGGGAAGCATTCCACACAGAAAAAGCAAGTTCAAAAGGCCTAAGCCTAGTTTGCTTGGCAGGTTCTAAGAAGAGCAGAGAGACCAGATTGGCTGGAATGAAAAGGGGAAGGAGGTGGATTAGGTCTGAGAGGAGGCCAGCCCATGGGCAGTGTGGAAGCCATTAACAGGATGTTGCAAGTAACTGTAAATCTTTTTCTACAAGGAGTAAAGCTTGGTGGCTGCTGTGGGTCCTGAGCAGAAGGGGAAGGAGGAATAGAATAGATGGAACATGGGCCATTTTTGGGATGTTGGAATTGTTCTACATAATCTTACAATGATGGATACAGGTCACGTTAAATTTTGTAAAATTTTATAGAAGTGTATGGTCCAAACTGTAAACCATAATGTAAATCATTGAACATGTTAGTAGCAATGTTTCAATATTTGTACATCAATTGTAACAAATGTACCACCCACATGTAAAATGTTATTAATAGGGGAAAGGGGAAAAGGGGGAGGATGTTGGGTATATAGGAATTCCTTATATTCTCTATGTGACTTTTCTGTATTCTGAAGCTTCTCTGAAGAAAAAATGGAAAAAAAAAAGACACTGGGGGAATAAATGGAAGAAAATATCACTGTATATACAAGACAACAGATTTCACAGTGATGAAAGACATACTGCCAAAATGTACTTTTTAAAATTTTATTAAAAAATTTTTTTATTATTTCAAAGTCCTTTAAATTTGCTTTGTGTTTTATTTGTCATTTTTAAGATTATCATTATTATTTCATTTTCTTATTAATTTTCTTTTGTTATTTTGTTGGCTTCATTTTTGAAGAAGTTTTGGATCACAGAACGGTTGAAACTATGGCAGAGGAGGATCATTGGTGCAGGGTATCAGAGATGAGGGATGCATGAGAGGAGGTTCATCTGGGGCATAGCAATAAGGCATATGAAAGAGTTCAAGTGTTCATGGGGCATTGTCACAGTGGGTGGAGATACATACAATAATTGAAAGAATATTGAATTCACATCCTGGGGAGCTCTGCTACATTTTCTAATGGGACAGCAAGAATCCCCTGAGTACAGGGGCAATGACACATGAAAATGAAGGAGGATGGACCATTGATGGGCCATTGATATTGATGATGTACTTATGAACCTTTTCTTTTGAAATTGAAACTTAGCTTAGTATTATATGTCACCTAAGAATTGCCTCCTGAGAGCCTCCTTATTGCTCAAATGTGACCTCTCTCTAAGCCAAACTCAGCATATAAATGCATTACCTTCCCCCACCACCCCAGCATGGGACATGGCTCCTGGGGATAAGCCTCCCTGGCACTGAGGGCTTACATTGACCAAAAGCGGGGAAAGGTAAAGACAAAAGAATTTATATGGATAAGAGACTTCAAAGTGAGCTGGGAGGTCATTCCAGAGAATATGCTTATGCACGTCTCAGCAGGATCTCACTGCCAAAATAAATATTACCTCCAATAGCAGGGCTCTGTTCTGTAGACATCTAGACACTATAGGCAGGGCTGGCAGCTCAGGAGTTTGGTGCCCTGTCAGTGGGCCGTACTTTGGAATTCATGCTTCCCAGTGTGACAGAGTTGGTTTTCCTACACATGACTCTTCTGTTCCTTCTATTTGAACCTATAGTTAGTACTAGAGTTGAAGGTTTATGTCTATGAGACTTATATTTTTAGGCTTTCCATGTGATAATTGGACCCTGAATCTCAACAAAGTTGTAACAGCTACTCTTCAGTTCACTGGACTCACCCAAGACAAGTAAAAAGGAAATGATAATGGACAACGATCATCCCAAGGAACAGAGAGAGTCTACAACTGCAAACAAGATAGTCCCATCGATCTGCTCCATAAGGTCTAAGCCCCTGTCAATTAGAGGTGGAGGGGGCATCACCATCCCAGAATCCTCAGGTTTGGGGAATGAATGATGGACGGGAGTAGACTTACTGTTCTTCTACTATGGACTTATAGTTATTCTAGCAATGGGAGAATTTTTGTCATTGATGTGGAGGCAGTGACCACTGGAGGTACTGAGGGGAGATAGGGAAGAATAGGTGTAATACTGGGAACATTTTTGGAACATTGGAATTGTCCTGAATGACATTGCAATGACAGATAAGGCTGTTATATCTCTTGTCATAACTTGCAAAACTGTGTGGGACAGAGTTTAAATATAATGTAAACTATAATCTACACTCAGTGGCAAGGTTCCAATACATGATCATCAATTATAACAAATATGCTGCACTAATGAAGGATTAATATGGGAAAATGTGGAAGGGGTAGGGAGTGGGGCATATGGGAATCCCTTATATTTTTAATATATCATTTGTGTAATCTATGTGTCTTTTAAAAATAAAAAAATATAAAAAATAAAAAAACAGGTGAATGAATTAAAAAAATAAAGCTTCTATGAACATTAAAAAAAATAAAGTCATTGACAGGACTTTGTTTCTCATTCTGAGTAAGACTAAGAAGCTCTGGGAAGATTTTGAGCAAAGCTCATGCTAAATTGAGCTACACAAGTGTTTATAGTCTTTTGCTTTTACCATTGTTATCAAAAGAGATAGGAAAACAAATCCCTGAGCTCCATGGAACCTTGTCCATTACCCTGTCAATGGTAGATTTTATCTCATAGTGTCTCCAATCTATCTAATCAGTTTTCTAGTTTCTCAGAATTTTAAGGGCAAAGATAAAAGTCAAGCAAGAGAGTGGGAATAAAGAAAAGAGGGAAGGTTTTGAATTTTAAGTTTTTATTTATCTTATTATTTGCTGCAGAACAGGAAAACAAGAGGAGAAAGAAGTAGTAAATCCTGTCAAGTAGGTCTCATTACAGCTTTCCATACAGTCACAGCTGCCATTAAGGAGCAACTTAAACTGAGGAGGGTACAGCAGCCACATTCTTTTCAAGTCCTGGATTTCCTGGTTTTGCCATGTACTTACTGTGTAACCTGTAAAATACAGTAAATGGTAATCACTTCACAGGCTTGTTGTGAGCCATAGGTGCCTGACAGAGTAAGTGTGTTTATTGTTATTCTTATTGATAACAAGATTGGTTTTATAAGACAGGGTTGATTGCAAATGGTATTTATCCAGATGTTATGATAACAAGATAGTCTATTAAAGATGGGCAGTCAAGTTGAGGGCTAATTTAAGGATAAGTAAGAGAATACTTTAAATTTTATAACTTATTTTTATTTCCATCTCATTTTTAGAAGTGTTATAATGTTAAGAAAAATAGTATAGGTAGAGAGGATTTACAATTAGGAATATTCCATATTGTGGAATTTCTGCTTTCTCATTTGTAAACAAACATCAAAATTGAAGGTGATTAAATATACTATGTATCACAAGTGTTTTTCACAGCAGGATATGAGTAAACAGTTTTTAAAACCAGAGGCTAAAAATAATTCTGATTTTAAATGATATTGACAAACAAGAAGACATTTCATTTTTAAAATGACAGTAATGGAATTATTGAAAATTAAAAATGGAAAAATACTATTTGGCTAATATGTAAAACATGAGATTCAATGGGTAAGACTATCTCTGCCATGAAACTACTTCAAATTAGAAATCAAAAATTATATATGCATGTGCCAAAATATGACTGCTATAGCAAATGATGAATTTGCATATACAATGATTTTAATCAAAGGTACCTATTTGATTGCACAATTATCTATTTTAAATACACAAAATTTGAATTCTGTACACGAGATGCCACACGGTACATGCACCCAATTATTTTGTTGGCTCAACTTAGAAATCCCTATTTGATATCATAGCGTATTAGTTTTCTTTAATTTATAGTGATATGAATTGATTTTTTATTGATAGTAAAACAGAACTCCATGGAGGAATATGGGAAATGGGCTCTGCCTGTAGTTACAACTGAGGCGAAGACTGCTGCACTTCCATTCTCTGCTAAGAAAAAGAAAAACCTGTTTCTACACACCTACCTTTGTACACTTACACCTTTTTTATTTGAAAGATATTTCAAAATTTAAAGGAGACTTTGGTGCACAGGGAGAACCCTTCAGTGGTGATCCTATTGAGTTCACTCAATTTTCCACATTGTTAGCTCCTAAATGATGGCAGTAGGCTGTTGATCCCTACTCCTCTTAAGCAGTAAATAGAGAAAATTTAGAGCTGGTAAAAAGTACCAGATTTATAGTCATGGAGACAGATGTTTTCTGTGAAGTCCCTGAAAAAAATATAGCTGAAAAGCAGTGAGGCAAAACTCTTCATTTCTAAATGGTCTTGTTGGACAATGAAGTTTCTCCATGGCCTTTGGTGAGGAGGCTGTGGCACAGGTGCTGTGTAAATGGCCTCCAATTGTTTTCTGGCTAACTCATCCTGACAGGCCCAATGGGACACAAGCATGGTCAAATCTATGGATACACCCATACTCATATTAGGAGACATCTCTATATTATAGATGGGCATTGGTAACATCAGAAATCTTTTAACTTGTAAACCTTCCATACTGCCCTACTGAGTCTTTTCTACATAATATTGCAACCAGCATTCAGGATTCAATTGAGATTCAATCTGGTAATCCAAAATAGACTCCAAATCACCACTCCCACTCCTACTGTCTGCCTACATATGGAAAAGTACTTGTGAAAATGGAATCCTACATCTGAGCAAGAATAGAAATCCTGTTTGTAAATGTTTGCAACTTTGCCTTGACTCTATTTGGTAATCAGGCTAGAGAGATCCTTTGAAAGGCAGGGAATTCTTGCTCTTAGCACCTAGCCACCCACCTCAATATTGAATTTTTTATAATAAATTTCCTCTTGACTGCTTAGATGACCCCATCGTCATTAGAAAAATCCCAGTGTTTACTTTCAGTTTCCACAGGCAGGGATTATATCATAGTGACTAAGAGCACATCAGTGTAGTAGACTTATCATGCCTTCAGGTATTCCTACCCTTGTGTGGTCCCTTCTCACATTGACTCTGGGGTTGCCCATGGGACTTGCTTTAACCAATAGGACATTAGCAAGCATGATGCAAGGAGAAGCTTGATAAGCACTTGCAATGGGGCTTGTCCCCTTGGAATATAACCTTTTAGAATGGAGATGCCATGCTGTGTGTAAATCATGGCTATCCTGCTGTAAAGAAAGACCATATGGACAACCTCTGGAGGATGGCTCACAATTTAGGAAGGCAGGCCACACAGAGGAGAGCTGAGAAAGCCCAGTTAAGCTCCCAGCTGAATCTTAGTGACTACATGAATGACCACTGCTGACACCAGGTGGAGCAGAACTGCCCAGTCATCCCACAGAAACATGAGGAATAAGAAATGGTTATTTCAAGAAACTGAGTTTTGCTAAGGTTTGTTATACAGCAATAGATAACATATATACCTTGGATGAAATGCAGGTTCCATTATTTGTTTACTCTATGACTTGGGCAAGTTGTTTCAGTTTTCCAACTCAGACGCTCCAGTTTACAATATGGGCAACCATGGTACTATCTCATAGAGTTATGGAATGCATTAATAGAGAATGAACATAAAGAATTTAGCACAGGGCTTGAGCTGTAGTAAGTGGATAATGAACAGTAGTTATTACCATTAACCATCCTCTCACCCACTACCACCATTATGACCATCACCACAATTACTGACAGCAATGCCTATGCCAACACCACCACTAATAACCCTGTCACCAACACATTCCTGATGCTGTGCAATTTTTCTGTGTCTTCAGCATCTGCAGCCATAAAGAGAATCAATCTTTTCTGACCAAGACATTTTTAAAACCATACATACATGTAAAACATTGCCTTATGGTTAATGGTGAAGTAATAAAAATGACTCATTTGCATATTTTTTCATATATTTCATTAGAATTTTAAGGAAGTAAAAAGATTTGCTAAGATTGATCAGAAAACACATGAAATGACCAGATTTGAATCCCTTATCTTCTTGCCATGAATTCTATAGTCTTTTAAAAAATTCTAGCAGTTCTGAAAATAGTGTTTCTGACTAGAAAGAAAGCTCTAAAAGGGCAGGCATTTTTTTGTGTGTTTACTGCTCTACTCCTAGCACCTTGTAAAATGCCTAGCATACAGAAGCTGCTCCAGAAATACTTGTTGAATACATAGCTCAAATGATAGGTGAATGGTAGCATAGGAGAGTGGATGTGAACATGGATGCTAGGGCCAGAAGGCCTGAGTTTGAAAACCAGTTTTCCACTTACCAACTGTATAAGCCTGGACAACTAAATGTTTCTGTGCCCCAATTTCCTCATTTGTAATGAGGATAATAATACTGAATATATACTATATAGAGTTCTTCAAATGCATATGAAACAGGACAGTGCCTGGAAAATAGTAAGCACCATATAACTGTTAGCTATAATAATTATTATTTTTGTTGTTATATTGTGTTCCATTGATAAATGGAATAGTATATATATAGAATATTACCTGAAAGAAGAAGAATATGTATGCACATTGAAAGAGGGCCAGGAAAGAAGATAGTGTCTAAAACTAGGGCTTTCAAGCTCCATTCTTGATTAGAATCATCTGAGATAATTATTAAAATTCAGACTCCAGCCCCTCCCCTCATGTCTCTATCTCCATTATTTGTTACAATTGCACCAAAGGAAACTGTATGTATAGCCAGGTTTGTAAAGCAGTGAAATAAAATAGATTTTAATAATATAATTCAGTCACCATATGATTTGATTAGATATTTTGGAGTACAATGACTTTTCCATTTCCCTTCAAGACCCATCATGAGGATAGTTGAATATTCTACTGAGAGTTCACACCATGTGCTATTTGGATGTCTCTTTTCTCCTTTTCACCTGTTCCCTACTCCTCTCATTATTAGAGAAAAGGGAACTACTTCAGCTGATACTGGCTCTCCCAGAGCATGAGGAGAAAAACTACAGGGGCTGTTAAACCCTTGCAAATCAAAGTGTGGTCTATGGAATAGCAACATTAATGGTCACTTGGCAGCCTCTTAAAGTGCAGAAGCTCAGATTCTAAAGTGGGGTACTGGTTATCAACCATGGCTCCCCATAGAATCACCATGGACCTGGAGCATCAATGTTAGGGTGCTACACCTCATCAAGAGAGGCACAGTTAACTGGTCTGGGGTGGACTCAGGTATTACTATTTTTTTCCTGACTCCTCAGATGATTTGCAGTCAAATAAAAGAAACATTCATCTAGAGGAAAGAAGATGAGTGGAAAACTGTAGATTGCTTTTGGACTTTCTACTTCCATGACTTTCTCTAGGTTTCTAGGAGACTCCAGGTTTCAGAAAGTCCTTCGGCTTTCCTTATACTACTAGACTAGGGCCCCCTTGGCTCCTGGATTCATTGTTACTTATCCAGCCTGTCTAGCTTGGCAACTATTCTGACTTCTTGCTTAACTCCTTGGAATCTATGCAAGCTGCCATTGTATAAGATAACATTTATAATGTCAACAGGAACATGATATAAAACCAGCAGATTCATACTGTGTTTTCATGACAAAAGTCAAGTCCTTTCTACCATAGCAATGATGACAATGTCCATAATGGTATTATGGTTAGGCCTATAGAATCCCATGGCCAATGTTGTTGCTTTTTGTAATTTGATATGATTGCCTTTGGATTGATTGTAAATTCAAATAATTGAAAAGTAACATATCAAATTAAGTATCTTGAAAAGGAGACAAAATGAGAGAATTATTTGTATAATACTTGCCAGTGTGGTTCTTAGACTAGCAGCTTGCGCATCACCTGGGAGTTTAATACAAATGCAGCCTCTTTGGTCTTATCACAGACCTCCTGAATCAGAATCGACTTTGTATAAAGATCCTCCAGCCAATGCATAGGCACATTAATTTTGAGAAGCATCGCTATAATATGCAGAAATACTCTAAAGGTTTGTCTCCAACATTTGCTCTTCTTCAGATTCCATCCCATGCAGAATCCTATGCAGCTGCTCCATTCTTCTTTCTCATCCTCAAACTATTTGTAAAACTTTTCTTGCACCTCCAATCTTCTTGTCCTTCTCCTACCTAATAGCTCTTTCTCTTATGTATTAATAAATTTGGTCTGACTGTAGAGGAATGCTATACAAGGGCACTTTTTCATAACTTTTTCTTTTTCATACTTGGAAAAGATAGAAAAATAGAGATCCTTTTCTCTCAATCTGCCTTAAACTGATAAATGCTAAAGGAAGTAAATAGGTAATACAACAATACAAAGTCTTCTGAAAAGTCTACAAATGTAAAAAGAATTTGTGAAAATGCCAGTTTCCCAGTATTGTAAAAGCACAAGAATATATTGGGTTTATTCTCCCAAGATATAGATAAAAGGGAACCAACTTCTCCAGAGATTAATTAGGTTGATAACTACATCCACTCATTTCAGTGATTAATGAATAATCATAGTAATCAAGAATAATTATGTAAATTGAGGCATACAAATACTTTTCCTTATTAGATTCTTATTAGAATATTAGATCGAGAAAACAAATAATTATTTGTGTCAGTAAGTATTGGATATTTCACCATCAATATATTAAAGTATAAGATATTCCTTGTAACTACTGAAAGAGTAACTAACAACAAGATATTGCTTTTCTAATTGATTGAGAGATTGTTAAAATTTGAACAATTGAAGCATCTGTGAAAACATACGTCTCTGCGGACAAAATCTGGTTGAAAGTGAAATTCTTAGTTTTAACTGAAAAATGAAAGATGAAATGAAAGATACTAAAACACCTAATGAATTGCCAGAGGAAAACACTTTAAACAAACTTAATCAAAGTTTTTATAGGTAATATAAATCCTTTGAATCTCAGAAAAAAAAAGCATTCCTTGAAGATTTGAGAAGAGAAAAATAAACTTACACAGTTGCTCAGTCAATTGGCAGGCACCATCATCTGAAACAAAAAAATTGTATTTTAGATACTGTGATTATAAACCTACCAAAACTCTTCAAATTGTCTTCAAATACATTTTGTGAATGTATCTACAGAAGCCAAATCAAATAAGCAGTAAAGATTCTCTGATCCCAACATAGTTATTCCATGTAAATGTATTTTATCATTCCAATCTCTTCTCTAGTTCTCACAGGAAGAACATGAGTCTAACCCACAATTAGGAATAACAAAACCTTTTTAAAAAAATTATGACTCAGGGAAACTCTTAGAGTAGGCTACTGGTCAGTAATTTAAAATGCATTGATAGTCTGAATTTCCAGTCAGATTATTAGTGCACATATTCTTTTATAAGTCAAAAGCTTTCAGTGTTCTAGTGAGAGTAATCAGCTACCATTATAGAAGCACCTTTAGAAATATTAATAAAATGGATAATTCCATTTTGTCTGCATTTTGATCAAGCCCTGGGAATGTCTTCCACAAAATATCGAAATCTTCCCAAAAAATCTCAGACAATTCACTAAGTGGAAAACTAATTGATTTTGAAGAAAGGAAACAAGGCACTGTTAAATCTTGGGGGCTTTTGTTTGAATCCTGGCAGGAGTATCAGAATGGAGTCATCCCAAATCAAGTGATTTATGGATAGCACATGTATCTATAGAAAATTTCTGTTAAAAGTAGTTTTCTGAGAACCTTTCACATGCAAATTTATTCAAATAACATTTAGAATTAACTATCCACATCTTAATATTTGGCCATCTAATTCTTATAAATGGTGTCTATTTTCTACAAAAGTATCCTGGTATTCGAATGAAGGGACAGAATACTAAGTGGGATATTATCCCAATGTTTTGATGATTCAGTTTTTTAGAAAAAAAAATGAAGAACGAATTAATAATATATTATTGTTTTCTTGGTCCTAGGCAGGTGTTAGGAATAAGTCAGCTATTTCTATATTTACTTGTAGAACCAATTAGAGAAAAAATTATGAAAACATGCCAATAGGTACCCATTCTAGATATGGAAAATTATTTTATCAAGGAAATTCTTATGAGTCCCAATAAAATCTCTGAAATACATAGATGCATATATAACGCATATGTATGTCTCTCCACCTCTCACTCTCTTTTACTAACATTTGTCTAAAAGGAGCCAGAAAAAGAATGGGGAGAAGTAAGAATAAAAGAATAATGTATGTTCAGGACAGGGCGCACCTGGGGCAGTCTTCTAGAGAATGTCTGAGTGACATTTTGTCATATGTGTTGTATCAGTGATGGAGACCCACATATGAGCAGGAAGAAGTTGGACTCCCATTCTCGGGAGACCCAATATGTTCTCAAACAGATGGGTGGGTGTCTCTTGAGAGCATGGGTGGTTCCTAATAGGGGAGGACAGACCACTGCGTCAAGCCTTCAGTGTTGTTATAAGTAATTATGAATCTTGCCCTTCAAGGAGTGAAGCCTGGTGGTCGCCATGGGCCCCAAGAGATGGGGAAGGGAGGAACAGAGTAGATTGAAGAGGCGGGATTTAGGGTGCAGTGGAAGTGTTCTGTAAGCTCTTGCAATGATGGATACAGGCCATGTTGAATTTCATAAAAAATTTATAAAAGTGTACAGTCTAGAGTGTATACCATGGTGTGGACCATTGACCATGGTTAGTGGCTATGTTTCAATGTTTGTACATTAGTTGTAATAAATGTACCATCCATATATAAAAAGGTTATTGATGAGGGAAGGGGGAAAAGGGGGTGGATGTTGGGTATATGGGAGTCCCCTGTGTTCTGTATGTGACTTTCCTGTGAACTAGACTTTTTTTTCTATCTGGCTGCATCTTTGATTTTTGGTGCATCACTTCACAGTGCCAGGGACTTGCACCTCTCTGTACCACATAGGTCTAGATGCCTTTTTTCTTGATTTCTTTCTTGATTTCTTTCTTGATTTCTTGATTTCTTTCTTGATTTCTTGATTTCTTTCTTGATTTCTTGATTTCTTTCTTTCTTGATTTCTTTCTTGATTTCTTTCTTTCTTGATTTCTTTCTTGATTTCTTTCTTTCTTGATTTCTTTCTTTCTTTCTTTCTTTCTTTCTTTCTTTCTTTCTTTCTTTCTTTCTTTCTTCTTTTCTTTCTTTCTTCTTTTCTTTTCTTTCTTTTCTTTCTTTTCTTTCTTTTCTTTCTTTCTTTCTTAACCAGGGGATCGAATCTGGGTCCTCTACATGGTAAACAGGAGCTCAATTGCTTGAGCCACAGCTGTTTCCCTTTTCTTTTTTTTCTAAGACTACTTTGAAGATAAAATGAAAAAGGGTAAGACACTGGGGAAGAAATGGAGGAAGATGTCACTGTGCATACAGGATGGCAGATATTACAGTGATGAAAAGTAAAATGTCAAAAAAATTTTTAAAAACCTTTTCATTATTCTTTTAATATCCCGATTTAAAAATTTTATTTTAGTTTCAGTTTTTCTGAATTATTTTTTATTTTATCCTTATGTTTAAGCCTATCATTATTATTTCATTTTCCCATGAATTATATTTGGTAATATTCTTGGCTTCATTTTTTTAAAAGAAATTTTGGATCACAGAAGGGTTATAGCTGTGGCAGGGGAGGATCACTGGTGGGGGTGTCAGTGATGGGGGATATATGGGAGGAAGTTCACTTGCGCATACATATAAAGTATATGAATATGTTCAAGTGTCCATGGGGCATTGTCACAGTGGGTGGAGATTCACACAATAACCAAAAGAATATTGTATTACCATCCTGGGGAGTTCTGCCACGTCCTCTAATGGAACAGCAACAGTCACCCAAATGCAAGGAAATGGCTAGTGAAGAAGGATGGTCCATTGATGGGTCCTTGATATTGGCAATTATACTTATGAGCCTTTGCTTTTGAAATTGCAACTTAGCCTACTGCTGTAGGGTGCCTAGGATTTGCCTCTTGGGAGTCTCCATGTTGCTTAGGTCTGGCCTCTCTCTAGGGCAACTCAACATGTGGATGCATTGCTTTCCCCACAGTATGGGACATGACTCCCGGGGATGAGTTTCCCTGGCAATGAGGGATTGCTACCAGGTGCCAGCTGGCAATGGAACTGTAAAGGGACCTTGAATAAGAGGGAGAAAGGGTAAAGACAAATGAGTTTGTATGGCTGGGAGACTTCAAAGTGAGTTGGGAGGTCACCCAGGGGTGATGCTTAAGCATGTCTCAGCAGGATCTCATGGACTGCCAAGGTGGATACTACCGCAGTTAGTGGGACTCCTGAGGGCTCTAGATATACCCAGGTTCTACAGTCATGGTGGATAGCTGTGGGGTTTGGTGCCTTGCCAGTGGGCCCTACTTTGGAGTTTGTGCTCCCAAGTGTGACAGAGTTGGGCTCAGTTGTGACTTCCCTACATGTGCCTCTTCTGTCCCTTTTTTTTGAACCAATAGTTGGTGCTGGAATTAGTAGGTGTATATTCAGGAAACTTGAATCTTTGGACTGTCTGTGTGCTAACTGGGCCCTGAGCCTCAGCAGAGTTGCAACATCTACTCTCCAATTCATTGGACTCACCGAGGACAACTATCAAGGAGGTGAGAATGGACAACCATCATACCAAGGAGCCAAGAGAGTGTACAACTGCAAGCAAAAGAGTGCCATCCATCAACCATATGGGACTGAGGTCCCCTCTCAATTAGAGGTGGAGTGGGCATCACCATCTTGGAATCTTCAGAAACGGAGGAATAAAATATGGGCTAGGGTAGACTTACCGGTATTTTATTATAGACTTATTGGGATTCTAGCAATGGAAGAAATTATATCATTGATATGGAGACAGTGGCCACTAGAGGTGCTGAAGGCAGGGAGAGGGAAAAAGAGGTGTAAGATGGGGGCATTTTCAGGACTGAGAATCATCCTGAGTGACAGTGCAATGACAGATATAGGCCTTTATATGTTCTGCCATAACTTACAGAATTGAATGGGAGAGAATATAAACTACAATAGATACAGGCCATTATATGTCTTGCCATAACTTATAGGATTGAGTGGGAGAGAGTGTAAATTACAATGTAAACTATAATCCATGCTTAGTGGCAATGCTCCAAATGTGTTAATTAATTGCAATGAATGTTCCACACTAATGAAAGAAATGGGAAAGATGGTAGGTATGGAGAGTGGGGCATATGGGAATCGCTTATATTTTTGTGTGTGTAACATTTGTGTAATCTAAGTATCTTTTAAAATAATAAAAAATATATTAAAAAATAAATACTTACAAAAAATTAAAATTATCAAAGCAAAAAAAAAGAGTAAGGTATATTTGAGAATTCTCATATCCCATATACTCATTTGATTGCTTCTATATCCAGGAAAACAAATGAATCCTAAGTAGGATAACCATAATTCAACCCAATATATACACACTTGCAGGCATATGCAAACTTAAAAACAAAGCAGTCAGGGGATGAAAAAGATGTCTACAAAGGAGCAAATTAGATTGACAAAATTTTCAACAAGAATACTGGAAGCTGTAAGAGAGGAGAGTCATATTTCAAAATTGCTAAAAGGGAATTTCTACAAAGTTTAGTGAGAAGTAATCTGAGGTCATCAAAAAATGTAGATGTGAGGAAAGAATACTGAATATAGCGGATTGAATAATGCTCCCCCCAAATTCATATCCACCCAGAACCTCAAGATGTGATCTTATTTGGGACTTTGCAGATATAATTAATTAAGATAAGGGCTTACTGGATTAAAGTGGGCCCTAAACCAATGACTGGTGTCCTTATAAAAAGAAGAGAAGACACAGTGATACACATATGAAAGAAGACCATGGAGTGGTGCAGCTACAAGCCAAGGCAACCACCAGAAGCTAGGGAGAGGCAAAAAGTAATTCTTCCCTAAAGCCTCCAGAGGGTGCCTGGCCTGGCTAGCACCTTGATTTTGGACTTTTGGACTTCAGGACTGTGAGGAAACAAATTTTTCTTGTTTTAAGCCACCCATTTTGTGGTAATTTTTTACAGCAGCCCTGGGAAACTAAAGGAGTAAGTAAAGAAACTGTTAAACATTTAGGTACATTTTAAAGAATTTTTAGATTACATAAGTGTTACATGAAAAATATAGAGGATTCCCATATGCCCCACTCCCTACCCCTTCCACACTTTCCCACATTAACGACATCCTTCATTATTGTGGTGCATTTGTTACAATTGATGACCACATATTGAAGCATTACCACTAACCATGCTTATAGTTTGCCTTATAATTTACACTGTCCCACCCAATTTTTTAAGTTATGACAAAATATATAATGGTTTGTATCCATCATTGCAACATCAGGCAGGACAATTCCAATGTCTCAAAAATGGCCCCATCTTACACCTATTTTTACCTCTCTCTCCCCTCAGAACCCGTAGTGGCCACTACCTCTACATCAGTGACATGAGTTTTTCTATTGCTGGAATAATAATATGTATATAGAAGAACAATAGTAAGTCTACTTTAGTCCATCGTTCATTCCCCAATCTGAGGTTCCTGGGATGGTGATGCCCACTCCAGCTCTAATTGACAGGGGGCTTAGAGCTCATGGGGCAGATAGATGGGATTATTTTGCTTGCAGTTGTAGACTTTCTCTGTTCCTTGGGATGGGCATTCTCCATCATCATCACTTTGTCAGTTGTCTTGGGTAAGTCCAGTGAACTGAAGAGTAGGTATTGCAACTCTGCTGAGATTCAGAGTCCGACTGACACATGGACAAACCAAAGATTTAAGTCTCCTGGACATACATCTACCAAGTATAGCACTAACTATAGGTTCAAATAGAAGGGGCAGAAGAGCCATGTGTAGGGAGACCACAAATGAGACCAACTCTGTCACACTGGTGGCCATAAATACTAAGGTAAAGTCCACTGGCAGGGCATCAAACTCCTGAGTGCCTGCCCTGCCTATACTGTCTGGATGTTTCTAGAGCCCTTAGGAGCTCTACTATTTGAGGCAATATTTACTATGGCAGTCAATAAGATCTTGCTGAGAAGCATAACCTCTGGAATAACATCCCAATTCACTTTGAAATCTCTTAACCATAAGAACTCATTTATATTTACTATTTCCCCTTTTTGGTCAAGGTATTTTTCCAGGTGCTTTGTTAGTTGGCACTTGGTAATAATCCCTTGGTGCCAGGGAGGGTAATCCCCAGGAGTCAAGTCACATGCCGGGGGATGGTTTGGATCAGAGTGGTTCAACAATGGCAGCAGAGGAATACTGATATAGGATGTTATTGACAGGATATATATGGTTGACAGGGAGTTATATAGGGCATATGCCCAGGGATATAGTAATGTCTAGATATACTCATAGTGGAAACAATTAAAAACAACAGCTGGGGGGGTACTGGGCCCCTGGCCGGGGGTTCACTGTCGTGGACCCTGGGGGAGCAGCGGCAGTCCCCCAGGTGCAACGGCAAGAACCAGGAAGGAAGGAGGGCCCAACAGTGGGCTCCTGATACTAATGGCTATGCTTTTGAGCCTATACACCTGCAATAAGAATAAGGCCTAGAGTAGCACTGTGCCTGGGAGTTTCCTCCTGACAGCCTTCATGTTACTCAAATGTGGCCACTCTCACAGCCAAAATCAGCATGTAGATGCAGTGCATTCCCCCCAGTGTGGGACATAACACCCGGGGATGAGCCTCCCTGGGACCGAGGGATCACTACCACATACCAGCTGAAGATGCAACTAGAAAATGACCTTGAATTAAAGGTTCAATACGGATCAGCAGAATATCCCTGTCTACATATAATAACATGACTTCAAAATGCTGTTTGACCTAATGTAAGGGGGAAATAGAAAGGAGAAATGAGAATATAAGGCTATGAGTCTCTAAAAAAGAGTCTGGAGGTTGTCAGAAGGAATGCCCTTATGCACAACTGAGCAGAGTCTAAGAGACAGATAAAGTAGATACAACCCCAGGTATTGGTTCTTTTGAGGAATAAAGAGACCCACGGGTTCTATGGTCATGGCAGATGGGGTTCACTGCCATGGCAGATGGCCCTTCTTTGGAGCTGGTGTTTCTGCGTGATGGAATTGGACTCAGAGGGGATCTCTTTTCACAAGACTTGCATGCTACTTTATTGGAATTGTAGTTGGTGCTGGGATTTTAGATATATTTAGGGGATTTGAATCTCTGGACTGATAATATGACACCCAGGCCCAGAGCCTCAACAGACTTCAGCTCCTACACTTTGATTTATTGGACTTACCCACTCAGCTAACATCGAGTTGAAGAAGGTCAACCACCACACCATGGAGCCTAGAGTGTCTACAACTGAAAGCAGGAGGAGTGCATCCAGTATCCATGTGGAATCTAAGCCCCCACTTGACATAGCTGCTAGGTAGTACATTTATATGCTGAATTTGGCTTAGAGAGAGACCACATTTCAGCAACAAGGAGGCTTTCAGGAGATTACTCTTAGGCAACATATAATAATAGGCTAAGTTTCAATTTCAAAAGAAAATGTTCATAAGTACAATCCATTTAGGTAAATTTTTAAAAAATCATTGAAAAAATATAGTAAAATATTAATATTAATAAATCAATTTGGTGGATAGACAAAAGGGAATGAAAATACTGGACATATATGACATACATAATACTGGGGAGTGAGGTAGTAATTAAAGTGTTCTAAAGGCCTTAGATTATTTAGGAGAAGGGTAAAGATATTTAATAGATTTATATTTTGTTAAATGATGTAAAAGCATTAACATTTAAGTGTAACTAAAAAGATAGAAAAATAGAAGGCATAATTCACAAACTGATAAATATATAATTGCAAGGTGAAGAAGATTTTAGTACGTTAAAGTTCTTTGTGCCACCTTCTGTGCTAGGAGTCCTAATTAATAAAATTGACTTATGACTCATCTGGCCTATAGTTTAGACTCCATCATATCATGTTACCTTCTCCAGCATTTCTGAGTTCATGATAATATCCCAATGGAATTCTAATGAGATGTACGTTTAAACCTGTTCTTTATTATTCCAGGAACTAAGAATTTCTTGTAATAAGCACTCCCCTTCATTTCCTCCAAGTTCTTTTCAAAATATAAAATGTACAGACTACTTCAGTAAGGAAAAAATTGAAATTATGATATAGATTTTCCTTGAATTACATATTAAGGAAAATATATATAATTAATTCACAATGTAGTTGCAAGTTAATATTGTTCTGTTCACTTGATCTAATCGTATTTTTTGCAAGTTATAACTGAAGAACATTGATATTGCGGGGGCTTCTTCAAGAAAAATGATTAAGGAAATGGACTCTCAGATTCCTTGAGTGTTACCAATCACCACTGAGGTTGCAGGCAAAGAAGTAATATAGATCTAACATCCAAATAGAAGAAACAAAGTAAAAATAAAGAAAATCACTAGAATCTCTTTAATCCTAAAAGTAATATGTAGATAAACAGTACTTGAAAATACATTTCACAGGCAGCATCTTGCTCTAGGGCATGCTTTATAACATTAGGTTGGGTAAATCTGCTTCAGATTCAATTAATAAAATGGCAAATTTAAGATTATGTGTCAGCAAAGCTATAGCTGTGGTTTGTGCAACTTCAGACTGTTCTTTGTGAAGGCAAAATAAAACCATAAACAAAACATGCTCTCTGTTACACTTTAATTTGGTTGGTGCAAAATCACATTTTTATGCTGTAACTAGTTGGGAAGACAGTTTTTTAACAAAATGTTTGTCCTGCTATTTCCATCATTGTCTCCTTTAAACATTTTTCCCAACACGGAAATCATTTTTATGTAGCCTTGAGAAATTGCATTGATGTTGGGCCTTTGGCTTATCCCTTTTCTGAGATAATTTGTAATTTGCCAACACACTGCAAACATTACAGCTTTGCATATTTTCAGAATGTTTAATTTCTTTGTCCTAAAGACAATTAGCAATTTTGCCATTTACCTTTACTATTCTTTCCCTTGTATGTTAAAAATTCATTCTTTGAATAACTTTGGTCTAGATATGAGGTGCTAATGCAAAAGTTACCTTTGCCCTCTATCTGGAGGAGTAAAATAAATTGAGGAAATAAATTGAGCTAAAGCAAGTTGGAAATCAAGGAGAATATTTACATGTCTAAAATAGACACTTTTGAAACACATAAAAATTACCTTCTGAGAGTTGTTATTGCAAAGAAAATAAGGTCCAATCACTGCTTAGCCTGATGCTTTGATGTGGAGAGAGAAACAGCTGAAAACAGTCCTTTTCTGTCACTCTTAGTAGCCTCAACACATTGGCTTAAAGTGAACACTGAGATGTGATTCCATCCTCAATGAAGTAAATAAATGAATAAATTGAAGTGGTAGAATATGGGAAGGGGAAAGCTGAGTGGTTGGAAAATATGAGTCTTTAAAGAATATTTGTTTACACTATAGAATCTAGTTATTTGATGGTGGTGGGGGTTGAGGAAATGTTACAACTAGGAGTTCTCTCTCTATTTCTAATCCTCCAGGATTTGCCACACAATTAATATGCACATCCTTCTATTTGCAAACTGTTCTTTTCACATCGTATTTCCCTGATTTGTACTGAAGAACGAATGTTCCAGTATGCAGTTTAGTATTTCCCATAGACTTCAGCTCTGCTTCTTGGTACATACTCAGTTCTTCTGTGAATAAACTCTACTGTGTCCTTCACTTTTTCTATTACCTTTTTCTATTCCACGAAAATTAGTATGTCTCCTCCTCATACCATGTATTTATTTTTTCCAATTAGAACTTCCTCTCTTTCTCTCTTTTTTTGTACTCTCTCTCTCTCTCTCCCAGTTCCAAACTGATAGTATAAGGGGAAATTTATTACATATTCTGGAGCTTTCAATACCACCCCCAGAAGTAAGGAGATTAAAGCAAGTCTGTGAGAACATGAAGCAGGTAACATTTTGAAGAAAAATGTTTTGGGATAAGAGAGACTTAGCCAAAGCCAGGTGCTTAAGGAAGGATCATTGAGGATGATTTATAAATGAACAATGGATGACTGTGGAAGTTTCTAGGGGAGGGAAGAAGGAATAGAACTGAGCAACAGTGACCCTGAAACAACAGGTGAAATAAACTTTCTCCTCTCTATGTTAAAATGTCTCTGTTATCCTTCACTCAATCACTTTCTTGCATCTATTAAAGAGGAAGCCTTAGGCCAATTTGATGACTAAAAAGCATATGATTCCAAAGTTTGAATCAATCCTCCTTGATTTAAATGTTTTAATGAAAGAAAGCATGTTCTTCTATAAGCTCCTTTCATTATTGTCTTTGATGGAAATGGTAATTTACTGTTTTTTCTCTATTCTAAAGCTCAGAACTTAAGTCTGGAGCTAGACTAGATTTGCACCATGACTTTGCCACTAACAACTTGCTCTTAGGAAAATGAGAAATTAGACTATTACTTAACCTCTTTGGACCTCAGTTTTCTATGTGAACAATGGGAATAATAGTAATTCTTATTATATCACACTGCTCTTCTGTAGATTAGGTAAATTTAGCACAGGATAAGCTTCTTAGTATTGTAATGAGCTTTGCACAAGGTCAGCCCCCAATCAGCCACTCCTACCCCTTCTTCTTCATCTGGTTGTTATTTCTAACATCTCCCTCTAATACCTCTGCTCTTCCCTTCTTTGTGTATTTTTATTTCTCTCACTTCAGATAATAGGTGTCCAAGGTTTTGAACTCATCTCGTTATTGTTGCAGCCTTTTCTTTGGAAATTTTATCTAGTGTACATCGATATGGTACCATAAAGACAAGACTACCGTCTCTAAAGACAAGACATCTTTTTGTATATCTCTCACCCAAACGTCTTTCATAAGCTTTATTTCCAACTTTTTGGTGGATTTTTCCAGCTGGACATTTCACTGCCACTTCTAAGTGCCATTCCTCAGAATAAAGCAAATTTCTTATCTCATAGTCAGCTTTCCTCCTTGCTTTCCCTACCCTTTTTACTCCTATCATCCTCCAATTTAAAATCATAGAGTTCACCTTCTCCTTCTCTTTCGGTGCCTATATACAACCCTTAATTTTATGTTCTCTTTAATCTTTATCTCTCCTTTACAGCCCTACTGTCAACATTTTGGCCCAAGCCCTAATTACATAACTTCTGTCACCATAAATTACTTTGTCTCATTCTTGATGTAGAGGGGGACTGGACATAGCCATCCCAGGTCCACAAGATGGAGGAATAGAGTATGGATTAGAGTGGACTTACTGGTGTTCTGCTGGGGAAATATTGTGATTAGTAAGGGAAGAAATTGTAATAGTGATGTGGAAAGGGTGGCCATGGTGACTGCTGATGGTCGGGAGAGGGAAGAAGAGATATGGTGTGGGGGCGTTTTCAGGATTTGGAGTTGTCCTAAGTGGTGCTGCAGGGATGGATGCTTGATGTTGTGTGTCCTGTCGTGGCCCACTGGGTGGACTGGGGGAGAGTGAGGACTACAATGTGGACCACTGTCCATGTGCTGCAGCGGTTTTCCAGAATGTATTCGCCGGGTGCAGTGGATGTGCCACAATGATGGAAGAGTTTGTTGATATGGAAGAGGTGGCATGGGTGGGGTGGGGGTTATAAGGGGACCTCATTTTTTTTGGATGTAACATTTAAAAGAAAATAAAGGAAAAAAAATAAAAAAAGAGGGGGATGCTAAAAAATTGAGAAATAAATAAATGTACTCATAAAGCAAGTCTGATTTTGTATCTGGCCTTTTTTATTCAATATCATACTTGTGAGAGTCAAGCTTGATGCAGTAAAAAGCAGTAGTTAGTTCATTTTCTTTACTGTGTAGGATCCCAAGAAATGACTACACCATAACTTATTCATCCGTTCCATTGTTGATGACATTTGGATTGTTTTCACTTTAAGGCAATTATGAATAATAATTCTCTAAACATAACTTAGACAAGTTTTGTGGTGGTACAGACACAGTTTTCTTGGCTCTATATTCAGGGAAGGCATATGCATCAAATACATATAGAAGACATTTATAAAATGAATGATTGCCTGTGGGTAATGGGATATAAGGGGATTTTTTTGTCATATTCTAAATTTTTCTATGATGAACACAAAATATTTTTATTGAAAATTGGTATAGCAGAATGATTTAGAATATGGTCTCTGGTGTCAAGAAGCCTGATTGAAATCCGAGTTCCACAGCTTATTTCCTCTGTAGCCTTGAGCAAGTTAATTAATCATGCCGAGGTTTAGTTTTTTCATTTGCTCATCTGTAAAATTGGAGAATCAGAGTATCTCCCTCATAAGGTTGTTACAAGGAATAAATTACCTAGCACATATAAACTCAGTCCAGTCCCTGGCACATACTAAGCATTCAATAAATATTCATTGGAATTATATTGTTATGTTTGTGATAAGAGTACACGATTCCTCCTCACCCATAATTTCTATTTACAAAAATTTGGGTTAGCATAAGGAAACATTTATAGTGTAGTAAGTTAAAATAAAACAAATACTAGAGGAAGCAGAAGAATTATAATTCTAACTGACGTTTTTAGCACAGGGTAACAAACTATAAGGTAAGCCATCGAAAAGTGAGACTAACATGCCTAATCTTAAGACCTAGAATTTCTTAAATTTATGAACAGAAAACATCAGGGCAATATTGACAGTAGACAGAGGAAAAGAACAGGCAATTTACTCTATCAGGTTACTGACTGAGTCATTACTAATGTGTCTCATGTTTTTAAACATTCTGACAACAAAGCAAATGATTACATGTGCAAATTGGGTATCCATTTCTTAAAATTTTGGATCAATTGGGAACTGCACTCAACTGAACCGGCAAAATATAAAACAAATAAAACACCATTTATGAGAAAGCAGTTAAGAAAATCACAAGTATGACAAGCAATTTTTTCCAACCCATATAGCTCATCTATGATTCTAAAATGTATGTGTTGGGTTTACAAATGTGATCCTGTTGAGATTCATACATACATAGCTTGTTTGTTCAGAGTCCCAGAACATTACAATAAAACGGAAACTTAACATCATTCCAATTAAGGGATGCATTTCAATTAAGAAAAGAAAAAGTCTGCATTTCTTCCATCATTCCCCTCATTTTAGTAAATCCTGTGATAAGATGTTAAATAACTTACCTTAAGTGGCATTATCTTAAGGAAAGAATAGGCATTTTGTGCTGTAGACAGAGCTTAGTTTGAAAATAAACACCACTATTTACTACTATTTTACTGTGGACTAGTTTCCTGTCTGAAAAATGGGGTGATTATAATAATTAAGGAAAATAATGAACATAAAACACCCCTCACACTGCCTAGCACAAAATGGGTCCTGGGTAATATTATACTTTCTCTCCCTTGTCTCTCTTTTAAAAATACTTCCCTCTAAATTGTAGTAATGTCCTCATTTTGATATTTTGTCTGGTTTTCTTTTCTGGACACTTGTTAGGATATCTCAAAATGTACTAGGTTCATCAATTGGAATGAATGTACCACGCTAATAAAAGAAGTTGTTAATATGCGGAAGGGTGGGAGGATTGGGGAGTGGGGCATATGGGAATTCCTTATATTTTTTTGTGTAACATTTAGTGTAATCTAAGTATCTTTTAAAAAAATAAAAAATATGTTAAAAAAAGGGTCAATCATAAGTGTAAAGAAACACTTTGGAAAAAATGCACTAGGGTCTTCTAAATAAATATTTATCAAATTAGGAGACTTCAAGTTGTTTGATCAAAATTGAAACAGAGTTGTTATAAATGTAACTATTTCCTGAAATGTGTATTCATTCTACTGTCTGATAGATGTGCACTATTCTCTAGTTGGGATTTCTGATTTTAACACAAAGGCCAACATACATATCCTGAACTTTTCTCACTATATTATTCCCATTTTATAAAGTCAGGATTATTCTACCTATGATAGCATTAATATTTAATGCACCTGTCAACTCTTGGTACAGATTTTTGTTACATTTAGTAGCAATTTTTAATATATCTTTATCAATGGAATTATCAGACTGAAATTTGGTTCAGGTCATTTTAACGAATTTTTATTATAATCTGAGCTAAATACAATTTTTTAAAAAGTCTGAAAAATCACATTAAACTAATTTGAGACAAAAGACACATTTGGTGAGCAAATAGAAGTGATTCAAAAAGTACCTGAAGGGAGACTGCCACAATCCAGAGCACAAAAAACTTCTACAGGAACCCTCCCTTTTTCCCACTCTACCCTTCACTGAAGATAAACTCACAATATATATTAAAAAATTATAAACCAATCCACCATAAGAATAAATCAGTATATACAGCAAGTAGGTAAAATTACATACCAAGAAATAGCTGTAACACCCAAGATTGATTACTCCCAGTACCTAATAGAGTACTAGGAGAGCAGCTGATTTTCAAATTTACTGGATGACTGGATCTCAAAGATTTTATCCCATATATAAACTTATATTTCAGGTAAAAAGAAGCCCAAAGATTTAAAATATTTTATTTTTGGCATACATGATATAGTTAAAATGAAGAGAAAAAGTAAATTTCCATCCAGTCTTGGTTCTAAATAAAGAGTTTTATTTTAAAAATATTTGAACGATTGAAATGCAATGCCTTGGCCTAACTACCAACTTTTTTTCACCTGCAAGAAGAAAATATGAAACTCATTTTAAAAAAATCTGTTGTCAAATATGTTTGTGAGGTAATATAGCAAAATGAGAATTATACTTAGGTTCGTTTAGGTATCTTATACAAATACAAAAATGTTAGATTTTTTAAAGGACAGCTTCAGTTGTATGGATGAATGAAGTGAATTTTTAAACCAGATGTTAGTGGCACAAATCAATACACATTTGAAATGCAATATATATCTTTGCTAAAATCATAGGCAAAAATGATATTAAAAGGAAGTTAATTCTGTGATTTGAACTCAGAAGTGAATGGAAATCTAAACCCAAAATAAGAACTATTAGACATGTTTGTCTAAAGTAAAATTATTTGTGTCCTTGCCATTCACAGTTCATATTTTCATCTCCAATTCCCAGTTTAAGTAGGATCTTCCTATGTCTTTTCCCCCATAGACAACCTTTAAAATACACAAGCACACAGATGAAATCAAACCATGTGATCCTTATCAAAAATATAAAAGGAACAAAAGCTAGAGTAGTTGGAAAGTGAATAAGAAAATTCTTGACTTGCTGAAGGACTAATTAAAGGAGGAGAGTGTTTGCCTATTAGAAAAATGAAACATAGCATGAACAGAAATTTATATAATTAGGTCAAATAAATGCAAAATATACAAACATACTGTACAAATGCACTCACACATAAACACACTTACTCTCACAAAATCTTTACCATTTAATTCAGAGAAGTAACAGCTAATTTTGGGGAGGTGATATTTGAAGAAAGTTTCCTGACACAAGTGGGAGTTGAGTAGGATCATCAAGGAGGGATAGAATGTTGAGAGACAGCAAAGAAATTGGAGGGCATTCCGTGCATGGAGGTAACTGTGAATACAGGACTATCTGAGAGGTGATAAAATTTATACCTCCACTCATCTACACCTTACCAAATATCTATTTTGCACAAGAAATAAAGGACAGAGAGATGAATAGATATTTCTTGCCTTCCTTCTCCCTCCCTTTTTTCCTTGTACAAATAATTACTAAGCCCCTGCTATGTGCAAGCCTCTGGGGATACAGCTGAGAAAAACATCTTGTTTTTGTCCTCAAAGTCTAATGGTCTAACAGGAAGAACAAATGCGTAAAGCAATTATTAGACTGCTAGATTCGTTTTCTAGGTCTTTCATAATAAAGTACCACAAACTGGGTGACTTAAAACCAGAGAAATCCACTCTCTCATAGTTTTGGAGGCCAGAAGTCCAAACCCACGTTGTTGGCAACGCTGCCCTCCCTCTGAAGCCTGGTGGGGGAGGATCCTTTCTTGCCTCGAACAGCTTCTGGTAGCCCTGGGCACTCCGTGGCTTGTGGCAGCATAACTCCAATCACTGCCTTCATCTTCCTTCTGTGTCTGTGTCTCCATGTACAAATTTCCCCCTTTCTCTCATATATAAAGACATAGGTGTGGTAGGGTGAATTATTATCCTAATGAAAGACATGCTCTTAATCTTAATCCATGTCTCTGTGGATGTAAAACTATTTGTAAATCAGCCCTTTGGAAGATGTTATTTTTACTTTATATGTGGCTAATTGAATCAGGGTAGGTCTTAGTCCACGTTACTGGAGGCCCGATAAAGAAAAGAACTCAGAATCCAGAAGTCAGAGAAAGCCACAGGGAGGAGAGAAGAACTGGAAATCAGTGGCAAATGGAAGAGCAGTATCCAGGAGGGAGAGATTGCCACATGACAGGGGGAGGGGAAGCAGGTCAAGGAACCATAAAGGTTGGGACAACCCTGTGGAAGAATGACACAGACGCTGGGAGAAAGGACAGCCTTGCTTAAGTCTTGACTTTGGACTTCTGTAGTCAGAAGTCAAAGAAATGTTTGTTATTTAAGTCAACCTATGGTGTTGTTTGTCAAAGCAGTCTGACAAATTAAGAGAGCCTGTCATATTAGATTTAGGTCCTACCCTAAGCCAGGACAACCTCATCTTAATTTAAGTAATTACATCTGCAAAGACACTATTTCAAAACAAGGTCCCATTTTGTGATTCTGGGTGGACTTGAATTTTGGAGGGACACTATGCAACCCATTACAAATACCATGTTATCAAATCATCTTGACAAGAGCTGCAGCTGCATATTGGTAAAGAGAGGATTAAGGGAAGCAGACATGTCTCAAGTGATTGGGCTCCCATCTGCCATATAGGAGGTCTAGGGTTTGATACCCAGGGCCTCCTGGTGAAGGTAAGCTGGCACTTGTGGCAAGCTGACCCACACAGAGGGCTACCCCGTGCAGGATTGCTGCCCCATGCAGGAGTGCTGGCCCATACAGGAGTGCTGGCCCACATGGAGAGCTGGTGCAGCAAGATGATGTAACAAAAAGAGACTCAGAGTAGAGACAATAAGAGATGCAGAAGACCAGAGAGCTGAGGTGGAGCAAGAGAATGATCACTTCTCTCCCACTCTGGGAGGTCCCAGGATCGGTTCCTGGAGCCCCCTAATGAGAATCCAAGCAGACATAGAAGAACACACAGCAAATCGACACCGAAAGCAGACAATGGAGGGAGGGGGGAGAAATAAATAAATAAATCTTAAAAAAAAGAGAGGATTAATTTAGGACAGTTCTAGGTAAGTAAAGACTTAGTCATTTAGAAGAGTTTCAAAGTGATAGTTAAGCTGGAAAACAGGGAGATTTAGGGATTCATAATAGAGGAAAGACACAATAAAGGCTGTCTACTAAAATTTTTATTTTCAATGAGACTCTGGTTAGTTGACTTTTTATTTTAGTTTCCTATATTATAGATGTAGGCTGGAATAATGCCCAACATTTTTTCTATGGTCTCTTAAAATTATTATTACTAGACATAATGATCCTGCCAACATGAATGCTTTAGCACACAAACATACAAACACATAAGAAAAACTTTCTGCTGAGTTCTGTAACCATAATCATGCTAGCAGAAGCTATGGTGGTGAACTGACTGGGTAATATTCAGTAACCTAAACCAGGGCATAGAATGAAGGTGGGTGCATACATGACTTAATTAAATGAAAAGTAATTAAAAAAATACGGTTTACTTTATCTTTCCCCCACATCTGAGAAACCCTTTGTGCATGTATATATACGTGTGTGTGTTTAAGACAGGGTATGAAAATACATATGTCATTAACCTGAAAAAGAAATGAGCAATAAAGTCCATATGGTGGATTTCCATCAAAATCAACCTGAAATAGATTAAAATTAAAGTCTGGACTGGGATGTATTTTGCGTTCCTTTCCAATTCTTTGTAACACATTAGGTTATGCAGTAAAACCCCTGAGAATAAATGGCATTTCATGTTCTTTTAGTGATAATCAAGGCAAGGCTGAGAACAAAGACTTTTGTCTTATAGAATTGTGCCTTTTAAGCTTGCAAAAAAATAAACAAACCACAAAATAGTTCATAAGCTAGCAAAAGGACCCTATATTTTCCTCAGAATTGTAAGCATTTTCTTGGGTTTGTGAAGAAATAATGCCTATGAATGTCATCATCAATATATAGAACTGTTTAAACAAAAGCAGCAGAATTCCTCTTTTTCTCTAAGTATGGTAGGTTATAATACAATGCCACTCACTACACAGACATCACTGAAATTATTAAAACTGCCTTGGCTAACATTTCTGTAAGAGAGCTAAATTGTCATATACTGAAAATTGAAATGGGATATTTGTAGTCTGATGTCCAAGGAAAGACTTAAGCAGACAACTTCCATTACCATTGGAGTGGCAAATGGTGTGAGTGCCTGAATGTTAGATCCACAAAATTTTAATTTAACCAAAGAATTCAAAGTAAAACAAAAACATTTCAACACTATGCAGGAAAGTATCCCTGGGGAACTAAACGTGAGTTTTTGAAAAGGTTCTCTGTTCAAGGAAGTAAAATATTATATTTATAATAGGCCAATGATTCTGCTGGAAAAGGGATATTTGAAATCATTTAAAGCAACCCTGCCATTTTATAGGTGAAGAAACCAAGGGTAACATAGTGAGTCTATGTCTTCTGACAGCACCTCACTGGCTCTGTCTGCAGAGGGAGACTATACAGCCAATTCCAGGGATAACTCAAATTACACCCAAATCAAGCAGAAAACAATTTGGGGGGTGGGGGTGGGGGAGGCTTTGGAATGACCTAGAATCAATTTTTGCTTTATAGATACAAATCTTACTCACTTTGGTATCTTAATAACTGTGGCACTTTGATATTATTTATGAATTCCAAAAAGTGATATAGATTATGTTTGTAAACTGGTCTGTTCCTGTCGGTGTGATAGCCCTTTGATTGTATTAGATTCAGCTGAGACATCTGATTAAATTATGTTATGATTAGGACTTTGATTCAACCATGTCGTTAGAGTCCAACTCAGCACTGAGTCCCAGCTCCCTTGGTGGGCTGATAAAACGTACTCTCACATGGAAGTAGATACATGGAGAAGAACACAGGGGGAAGAGACACAGCTCATTAAGTATGACAGAGGCTCCCGGTAGAGAGATGAGCCTCATGATCTACAACTGACCATGTGAAGAGAATAGAGCAGCTGAGGGCAGAAAGAAAAGAGCCCAGAGGAGAGAGATGAGCCTTATGCCAGCCTAAAGCTGAGCTTGGAAGAAGCAGTGGCCATGGAACTTTAAGAGAAGCAAGGAAGACTGAACTCTCACAGCCATTACCTGCCATCTTGCTTCAACACATGGCCGATGACTTTGGGTAAGAAGGTACCTCTTATAGTACCTTGGGTTGGACTCTTTAGGGCCTTGTGACTGCAAGCTTCTACCCCAAACAAATATCCTTTATAAAAGCCAACAGAGTTCTGATACTTTGCCTCAGTTGCCCTTTGGTTGACTAATACAGTAACTTTGCCTTGTTTTAAATTATAATAAATTCATTTTTTTCTGTATGTGATATTTGTGGTAAAGGACAGGTACTGTAGGATATTATTTGGCATCTCAAAAACCCTGGTATACTGCAGTCATTGTCCAATTTTCTGTATATGTGGCTTTCTATCACCTTACATTGCCAAAGCCTTAGCTGCTGTGACTGCCTTCTTGGCACCCAGACCTCATTGGTCTCTGGGAACAGATACACAGACTCTCCTCTCCCTAATCCAATTATTACTATTTCAATCTATTCCCTTTTTTAGTCAGCTCCCTTTCACAATTCTCACAGTGACTTTTCCTATTCTTGTGCCACTCTTTTTAAGACCTCTTTGACATGCCAGATACTTTATCTGGACAGAGAGTTCATCTCTAATATAATTTCAAGTATTGATGGTTTGTCTTCTCTCATTCTACCAAACCCAACTTCCCCTCCTGAAAATTTATCTTCATACATGTCCAACTTTACCCTCTCAAATGTATACCTTCTTTTTACCTTTATTCTTCTCAGATAATCTCACAGACTTCTCCATTCTTATGTGTCAACCCCCCAAAAAGCATCTGTAATTTGCCACATACATTCACATTTCTTAAAATAAGACAATCTAATAATTTGGAGGATTCTAATGGAAAAATGTTTATTCATCTCTGAGACCATTCTTGCCCTCTTTCGTGCGCCTTAAAACAAAGAAGTAAACTTCATTAAGAATGTTTCAGAAGAAGAAAGACCAACTGAGGGATATATTTTTGGCAGTGGGATTTAGCAAAATGTACCTCAAATTATACCACATTGGATCAGATACTCCGTTTTGATGTAAGATTTCATCTGTTATTGATGGGGAGGTCATGTTGAGCAAACAATTTATTAGATTGTCTTATTTCTCATTTAATTGGTTATTAAATTTAAAAGTTTATTTGCACAAATGAAATTAAATAGAACATTATATGGACTATGTTGTTAGAATTTTAGTTATATCAAGGTATCACTACCTGAAAAAAACAAAACAAAACTAGTGATCATCTCAGATATGAATTCTGATCAGGTAAAGGCTATGAAGTCCATGTTACATGTAGGTTTGCCAACTGAATTGAGGTTGTAATCTTGGTTCCGCCCTTTTTTAACTTTTGGCATTTAATTTTATGAAGTCTTAATTTCTTTATTTGAAAAAGGGGGTGGAACATCTGCCTGTGAGAATGATTATGAGGATTAAATTTAATAACCTTTTAAAAAATAGTAAGTACACTATCTGGCATATGATGGTCACTTAATAAATGGCAGCTTCTATTATATTTTGCTATGAGTCTTCCCTTTGCAAGTAATAATACAATCACGAGTACCAATGTGATTTTGGACATCAGAAGAATAGTCCACATTTATGAAACAGAAAGAGAATTTCTAAGGAGAAATAGCATGATTTTCTTGTGCAACATTGTCTTGTTTTTTCTCCTTTAGAAATGGGTATTGCATGGCTGTATTGAGAATCACCTCCTATTATTTAAGACAATGTTTGATTGGATTCAAACTACCTTCCGACATCTTCTGAAACAGACAATCCAAACTCTTCAATTATCTTTTTCACATACATCTCAAAAGGTATTTTGAATGCTTGAAAGCCCATAATTCTTTTTCCCTAAAGTTTTGAATTCTATCTGATGAAGTTATTACACTTTTTTGGAGTAGTACCATGTCACAGAAACAATAGCTTAAATTAACCTCTTACTGCCTTCAGTCGGGCTCTTTCTTTGCCTTCATAAAAGTTAATTTAAAGCTTCTGAAAGAAGCAAGATTGGCAGGGAGGGTGAATTAAGGTCTTTACGTCACAAAATAGGTACTGACTAGAATGAGCAGCAATATTCTTAGAATTGTTGGCTATTACAGAATCTCAGACACATTGAGGGAGGATTGCCTTAAGGGAGTCGTGGTAATTGAGTCTTCCTGGTCCATTCAGTCCATGGACATATCCTAGGGATGATAATTAGAGCTATTCAATATAGTGAATGTTGGTTTTTAATTAAAATTAAAACACCATCATTGTCTCTTGAATACATTGTATGACAGAGATCGAAACTACCGTGTCAAACTACGTGGAGGAAAGAGTTTTGTTCAGAGAATTACCCACAAAAGTTTCAAAACTTGGACTCCAGTATAAAACCATTCTTTTACTTGACAAATATTTATTTGGCTTATTTCCCTAGGCACAAGGAATAAGACAGATATGACCCCTGCTTTCATGGAGCTTATTTTTAATGGGAAGGGGGAGAGAGAGAAAACAAATTCACAGGGAAAATCGAATAAAATAATTTCAAACTCAGGGACAGATTGGAAGGGCCTGTGTCCTGGGCAATCAAATAGGCCCAGTGCTTAGAAGGGCTTTGTGTTTGGCTTAATACTCTGCTGTTGCTGTCTTGAAATTCTTTGCAGTTTTTTAAAATGTTGTCTCCCACTTTTCTTTCATACTGGTCCCTATAAATTATGTTGCCAGTCTTGTTCAGACAGTAGAACAGGCTTTAAGGAAATAAAACAGAGTAAAGAGAGAACAACAGGGGTTTTGAGCCACAAAGCTACTTTAGACAGGGGTCAAAAAACCACCTGTCTGATGAGATGATTTATGAGCTGAGAACTACAATATTTGCTAGACTAGTGGATCTCACTCCAGTCCCTGACAAGCCACCGAACTGATTTAACCCAATTCAACAGATATTGATTTGACACCTATTCTGTGCAAGAAGCCTTCAGGTTATTTCTCAAGGATTAGTAGGACAGAGTTCTTTTTCCTGGTAAATTTGAAATGGAATAAAAAAGTGAATTCAAAAGTAGTTCTCAATCTATTCTTTAAGAGAGACACTCAAAGATATGAGGGTTCCAGAAGTGGAATAAGTGGAAGATACCAATAAATGTTTTGGGATGATAGGGGGAGTAGAATTTTACTGCCACAGTCAGTAGGGTAGGGTAGGATAAGGGGACTTCTTCCCCAGACAGAGGTAATAGCATATTTAAAGTCTCAGAAGTGGAAAAGCTGAGTCCTGGGAAGTAATAGTGGGTAACTTTTAATTAAGGCTACAGTACAGGATGAGTATGGTAATATGTTCAAAACCTAAGTGCATTCTTATGTGTCCCTCCCCGCCCCCCGCCCCGCTTGGTATTCTCAGTTCCACCTAATAAATTGCCAAGCACTATTGAATTTTATCTACTAGATTTCTCTTGCGTTCACTGCCTCTTCCTTAATTCCAGCATCCTCATCACATTTCTAGATGACTGCATCAACCTCCCAACTGGTTTCCCTGTCTCCACTTGGACAGGATTTGCCTCTGGGCAATCAGAAAATTTTCTCTAAAAGGAAAATCTGCACATGACTGCTGGATTCAAAATCTTTCACTACAGTGTCCTAAGTGCATAAAAGTCTTGATTCTGAAATCAGGCAGAACAGCATTTGAATCGTAGCTCCCCTACTTATTAATTGTGCTATGTTAATGAGTTTCTTTGCCTCTCTGAGCCTCAGTTTCCATGCCGGGTGGTTGTGATGATTAAATAAATGCCAAGTGATAACATTGCCTGCTTAATACAGAGAACACACAGTATATGCTATTGTTGCCAAGATAACTTACGTGGCTTTTAAGTCCCTAAATTAGCTGGTTTCCAGTTTCTTCTCCAGCGTCACTTCATACCATACCTTGTCTTACTCCATACTTCTACAATACTTGACTATATAAGATGCTCTCTAATTTCTCCAGGATGTTGGACATGCTGTATCTTCTCCCAAGATCATGTTCTTTTCATCACATTCTTCTTTATTCTTGCTTACCTTTAGAATTTCTAACTATTGCTCTTTTTTTCCATTTGATAGACACGAAAATTGAGACCTTGATTGGATTGGTCCAATGACATTTTCAAAGTAGTTTAGTATTAGAAAAATAAAGCCATACAGCAGCTTGCATTGGATCAGATTTCATGTTCATATCCTGGTACCTTTTACCTCACAAATTTCAGATGTTCCCTGGGAAAAGACTCAGTACAATTGTCATCAAAACATGTATTATCTCCTTCCGTTTCAGGTTCCTTTCCTTCTCTCTCTATTGACAATTAATCTGGGTTTCCACTAACAGTTTATTTATATTAACTAAGACCAGAAAGGAGACAGATACATAAGTGAACAGAAACCAGACATACTTCTGGCACAACGTTTCAATTTTTGGGGTTGTGCCCCCATTATTTGGTGGGAACTTAAGGCAACCATTTTCAAATGACATTTGCTTCAACCAGAAAACTGGGGCTTTAGAAGCACCACTGCCATTTTTAAGGTATTTAGGGAAAGCTGTTATAGATAAAAATTTAAATGGAATGTTCATTTGCTTGGTAAAATTAGAGCTTTAATCTTCAAGTCTGAGCTAGAGTAAATTCAGATTGATATAGATTAACTCCACAAACATCAATAATTTTCCATTATGTTAAAGTCAATTCCCATTTTACATGCAGGCACAGATTCAAGTAAGAACCTCACAATTTGTGTTCTACCACAAACATATTTATTTTGGATCTCTGAAAAACAGCTATACTTTATAATTTAATACCACAATTTAACTTTATGCCTCCATTTCTAGAAAACTCCAGTTCCTGCTTTCTGACTAGCCATCTCACTGGTTTACACTTAGAGACTCATAGGGAGAAAAAAAAATTCAAAAGAATCTTACGGGAGAGCTGGATTTAAAACCTTATACGTACTGCAAAATTTGATTACCAGAACATGAAACGACCTGGCAAGTAGCATATATTTCTAGAACTATATAATATCCTTATGCATTTTTAAAAACAGTTGCATTTATGGCATTGTTTAACCTTTCCAAAACTCAAGTTTTCTTATCTATAAAATAAGAACAAACAACTTTGCCTACCCTTCATATTTTGTGTGATGCTTAAAAGATATTATTAAAGCTGTTTAAGTATATGTGTATACTATTCAACAATATATATTCAACTATAATGTGAAATTACTTCATACTGACAAAGAAACATAAACCCTTCAATTCTAACTCTTCAATTCATACAAATACTCACTTAGGTGTTCTCTGTGTCACCTGTATTTTTTGTCTTATCTGGACTGTTCCTTTTTACTCCTCACCAAAGTTCTCTAAAAATTCATTTCTTCAATGAAATGTTCCCTCACTCCTACAACTCTTGTTTATCTCTCTCTCTCTAAAATCCTTATCTTTTTATGTTCATTCCATACAATTTAGTGTTGCCATTTGAATGTAGTTTGCACAGTCCTGCAGAGCAGAGCTACTTTCACAGCACCTCCCCATACCTGCCACAGTGCTGAACACAGGGTATGCTCAATAATGAATTGCTGAATGGATTCTTTCACCTTTGGGAAGTCTCACTAGATTTTTCATTTAACCACCCTGATGATTATTCATAAGCTGTAACTGGGCCTGCCTAAAATGGATCTGGCCACAGTTAAACAAGTAGAGATTAACTAAGACTAGAGAAAACAGGCATACCTAGCTGTCCATGTAATTGTTCAAGTGTTTCTTGCTCTTTATATTATTCACAGTAAGAGCTCTTTTCTGGAGACGCATCTGCAATGAGACATTCTTAAATGTGGGGATGCTGGCATTAGACTGACCTAGGTTATTATCCTACCTTTTACAGTTATTAGCCATCTAACTTTGAAAAGTTACCTAGCTATTTAGTGTCTCAAATTCTTTGTCTGTAAATGGGGATGGTATTACCATCCTCAGCAAGACTTTGTGAGGTTTAAATGAGGTATTGCCTGTTCTGTTAGCTGTAAGAGTTACTGATGGCTGCTATATCAGAAGGCCCTTGAGCCATTCACTCACTCATCCACTTGCTGGATATATAAAGATGGATTAAGTATAAATACGGTCCTGGTGCCTGGGGACTAAAAGTGAGATCAGGTCTATATTTTAATTAGTAGTATTGAAGGTCTGTTTGAACCAGACTGGTGTAGGAGTACTGTATGGGGAAGAAATGATTAATTCTGTATGGAATTTCAAAAGGAGAAATGTCTGAAAAAGAGCCATTTGACACGGATTTTTAATTATTGAGCAAAACGGTTCGAGCAAGTAGGAAGAGTATGATAGAGGATAAATGGACTTCCCAAATAAGCAATTGGTGGGCAATAAGGCTTGACTTTTGCAGGATGTTTTGTGCAAAAATCTGATGAGAGAATACACATATGAAAATACTGCAAAAGGATTCTGTTATGAAACTTTCTGAGGTCTAAAGATAGGCCCCTTATCACAAAAATTTTATATAAAAATAAATACTGTCTTTATCATTCTCCTCTAACATCATGGCATACAAATCGAAAAGAAAGACCTAGTCTTATTTTTTAAATCATATATTCAGATAATTAAAAATTATTTCTGATTTAATCAAGCTATTCCTAAACAATAGACTAGGAGTAGTTGGATTTAAAATAGTTTAAGATCTAGTTGTCTACTTATAATTAAATTTTGGGGTTATTATAATGATGCTTTGTAGTTATTTTTTAATTACTTGAAAAGTGATTGTCTATTTCAGAAATAAAAACCAATGAGATGTCAGTTCCATAAAGTTTGGAAGGTTTACAAGAGTACAATTCTGCTTAGAAATGAATCTACATAGGATAAAAAAAAAAATCTCTATATGTTTATAGTTGTGAAACTTAAAAAAAAGTGATATGCTACCCTTTTCTTTCTTCATGGATTTTGGTGCTATAACAAAATCCTTGAAATTTCCCAAGGATTTTTCATGGATATGACTACATCAACACAAACAGTAAAATGACAACCTGCTGTTAGAGAAGAATTCATTCATAGCAAATAACACTTTATAAAAATGATTGCTAGAAAAATAAAACATAACTGTCAGAGACTTTTGCATTTGAAAATTATTAACCATCTATTGGTAAAATTTAAATTTAAGAAAAAATGTTTTATGGGTGGAGAAAGCACTTTATCAACAATATCAAAGTAATAAATAGAATCACAGAACACATAACATTAAAATATACCTAATTATGACTGGTTCAGTACTGATAAATATTGACGGTAAAGGAAGATAGTCTACTGAAAATACAAAGAGATGTTTTTTGCAGTAAGTCTGACTGCAACAAGGTTAAACCAGGCTTTTAAAATAAACATAGTTTAATGAGTATAAAAGCATATAATATAGATTTTGAATCTATCTATAAAATCCAAAGAGTACTAAAATTTCTCCTCACTCAGGTTTAGTTAAAAGTCATCAATAATCTAACTCTTATTATATTTAATAATATTTTAGAAAATAATTGTAATTTATATCAGTCACAAAAATCATAAAATATCAACCAATATTGTTTATAATATCTGACATTTGAAATATTTTAGTTTACAGAACTATTGGCTTTATTTAATGACTGAAAAAATATTTACTGAACACCTATAATATGAAGCATATTTTTTCATGCCAAAAGTGGGCATTAAAGGATTTCAATCTTATGAAAAACTGCCTAGTACTATCTCTCTTATTTGTTATCATGATAGGGCACTATCATAATTCAGTGATGTCTTAAGGCAGTACTTCTAGACTCTTGCCACTATATTTTAAAATATTTACTCTGTAATTGGGCAATCTGTATTAAATATCTTAAGTATGTGTGTAACTCTGGACCTAACAATATTAGAAAATAGCCATGTAATTATGTAAAAATATGCATAAATTTAGTTCAGTGCAAAATTTTCTGGCTGGAAACAACCAAGTGTCTGTCGATGGAGGAATGAGGAAATGAAATATACAGCTCTATATGCATACGACATATACCACGGCCACTAAAATCAAGATGTAGCTCAGTATTCATGATATAAAAAGATATCTGTGACACATTAGATGAAAGATCAGTATATAAAATAGCATCAATTCCATTTATGTATTAGTACACTTACACATATAAAATATCCATCCATAAATGCACATAGTTGGGTAATAAATGCAGTCAATGTTTGGCAATTTTCTTAGCAGTTTAAGTTTTGTGATGTCACTGTACTAGTTTATATATTTGTAAGACTGCCATTAGGTTATACAAGTCTTTGTTCCTATTATAAAAGACTCAGCTTCTTCAAACACTTTACTTGCATCACTCATAAAACTGTAATATTGTAGTGGACAATTGTATATTTGTAAACTAAATTTACTAAGTCTACAAAGTTGATAATACTGCTGAGGGCTGTTCAATGCACCATCTTCACAACTGATACAGTGGCCCTGCCTTTAACATTGCCTGTAAAAAGTAATAAACACACATTATTCCTATAAGAAAACATTAAAAATGCTTTCATTCTGGAAAAAAAAAATCCCTAAATAGAAGACAATTGTATTTTTTATCAAAAAATCATACCAGCTTTATGTAGGATATAACAGATTTTAAGCATATGAATAATGTTAAAAGCAATAATAAATTACTAAATACACAATTCCAAATCTTTTCCCTCTCACCTTTTCTTAGGAACCAAGTGAAAGACAGAAAGACTAGGTAAGCCATAATATATTTCTGAACATGAGTTGCTAAAACTTGAATTGCTTGAAATGTCACTGTGTGACATACCTGTAGTACTACCAATTTCAAATGCCACAAAAATGTTTTCTTATTCTTTGTTCTGGACAAAAGATAATCTGAGCTCAAGAATACACCCTGCACCTCTGTCTCAGTGATACACCATTTGGGATTTAATGTTCTTTTTCATCCAGGTATTTTGACATAACTTTATAGTGAACACTGAACTGGCCAAGAGGTGAAAATTACACAAACCAAAAGGAAACATTCAAATAATAAAGACAGCTTTGCTCTTATTAAAATATTAATTTGCTATTGCAGGTAATAGGATTTGATTTGGGCCACCTGGCAATCCTGGCACATTTTTGGTACACTGTAGGAATTAAAAAATTCTACTTCTCCGTCCTTCTTATGACATTTCAGGTGAGGGAGTATAAACTGTTGGCAGTAATAGTCTGATAGAGGTCCATGGTCAAGAATGAAAAATGGAAAACATTGTGGAGGAAACCAGTGTTAAAACAAAAACTAAAACAGTGGAGACTGAAGGCTTTTCACAACTAAAAATAACTATCCAAATCATTCATTTGAGAATGAGTAATGTTTATAAACACTTAATGAGCTTGAACTATGTGCTAGGAACTGTGATGAGATTTGTAGCCATTGTTTTGTTCAATATTCATAAACGTTTGAAAGAAGTATAATTATTAGCTTCATTTCACAGAAGAAGAAACTGAGGATCAAAAGAGATAAGTGGCTTGACTCAGATCATATAGCTAAGTTCCCAGTTCAGTATGGCTCTGGTTTCCTCACTATAGTGAAGAAAGGGGTGTATGATAACAATTAAAATATGAGTTGAATCATGCCCATTTGTGATCCTGATAGAGTAGTTTGTAATAGAGCAAGTATCCTGCTTAGAATTACTAGAAAATCTATCCATCTACCTATCTATCTACCTATCTATCTATCTACCTACCTGCCTACCTACCCATCAATCATTAATCTATCTGCCTGTCTATCCAAACATACACACATAAGAAAGCATATTCTTGAAGACAGTGAAGGGGTCTGAGACACCTAGGACTTTGGGGCTAAGATACTGAACAGAAGGGGAGCTCACTGAAAGCATGACACATACTTTTTGCTTTTCCCCCTAGGCTATTTGGAATTTGTGAAGAGGCTCCATGCTAGTCTCAAACATCTGGAGAGACAAAACGTCCTTGGTTTTCAATAACGTCCTCTTTAGAGTAGACCTCAAACTGGTGGGAATGCAGAGGTAAGAGGAGATTTATAAAGTCTGAATGCCAGCCTCCATTAGTGCAGCTTCAGTTTGGAACAAAGTTTTCTGCATCTTCTTGAGCTGCCTGCAGAAAGATGAGGTAATTCTCCTCTGCAAGTTCTACAGTTTTTCACACCATGTCCAGCATTAAATAAAATAAAATAAAATATCACCAGTTGTATCAAGGAAAAATTCCATAAATATAAAGGAGATAGCAGAAGCTGACCAGTGAGTAAGTGGTCCAGATATTGGTATTTTCAGATATGCATTTTAAACTAAATGTGATTAAAATGTTCCAGAAAATGACAATAAAGAGAACTTGAATCTGTAAAAAATGACCAAATGAAAATTTTAGATATAAAAATAAAATAACTAAAATTAAGAGCTCAATGACTAAGTTGAATAACAAATTGGAAAGAAATGAAAAGGGAGTTGACGACTTGAAAGGTAAGTCAGTAGAAAATACCCTGATTGATATACAGATTTAAAAATGGATAAAAAAATACAGAAAAGAGTGTAAGAGATATATGGGACACAACACAAGGTATAACACACTTGTAGTCCCAGTGTAGTGGATGCTGTAGTGAACTACCCAGTGCCCCCACCCCCTTCAGCACGGAGGCATTCATTCTCCCAGGTGCTGGATGTGTTAATACCTCAAACTTCTCACCTAAATCCCACTCTAGGAATTTCCCTGAGCCAAAGTGACCCACCTTGCCTAAGGTCACAGCCCCTCTCTGACGGCTCATGTTCAATGACTGGTCAGTGCAAGGCAATGAAGCTCACCTGAAGGGAATCTCAGCTCTAGAACTTCCCATAGAAATGACTGAAGCCTTTGTTGCCACGTCACCACAGTTCTACTCTTCCCTCTGCACATTCTTACTTCTTTTTCCCATTGCACTGATGCTGATCTGGGATGCTGAGTCCTCCCCAAATCCTCCTACTCAAAGTCTATTTCCTGGGGAATTTGACCCAGAAAGTTAGTGCCAGGGGTGTTCCAAGAAGAGGACACTAAACGGGATTTGGAAGCAGGATCACCTGTACCAGCTAGCTGGATTTGAGAACTCATCACTCGCCTGAAGGTGAAGTGCAGATAGCTCACCACATGCTATCACTGTAGAATTGTTCATGGCTAATACAATATCTCAGGTTTTTGAGAGGCCGGAGGAACTATTTATAAAGACAGTGGAATCAGCGGGCTCTTGCTAAGTGCCAATAATGGAATAGATAAAGACAACGGAAGGCTGAAAGTGCTTTATCAACAATTAAAGATGAAAGTCAGAGAACTTACTTCACATAATATAGAGACATGATTTTCTACCTACTCTAAAGAATTTGCTGATTAAGTGTTAGAATTAAACTGGAAGTTTAGGAAGGTTGGTAGTAATTAATATAAAATTTCATTTTCATATACCAGCAAAAAGAAAGCATTTAGGAAATAAAAATTTTAAATATATTGTGGTAGAATGGCTGCCCACATGGCTAACAATAATTTCTCAAACTCTGTATGCCTATGTCATTCTGCCCATCAAGAGGCATATTCTTCCTCCCCCATCTCCACCCCGACTTGAATCTCAGATGGGTCTGTGACTTGCTTTGACCAAAAGATTCCAACAGAAGTGCCCTGTATGACTTCTGGGCTTAAGTGTTACTAGTCCTTGCCCTGCTGTATTACTTTTTGTGAGAAAGAACCAAGTTCAGGGGTTGGGCTAGGCCACCGTGGAGAGATAACATGTGGAAGAGAACCAGGGCTCTCCAGAGAACAGCTAGCATTTAGGCTCCAGTGAAATCACTGGACCAGACAAATACCACTGCAGCTGACATCTTCTGGAGAAGAAGAAAGCCAAAGTACTGAACTCTGCCCAAATCTTGACCTACTGAGTTGTGGCAATAACATGGCTGTTTTATAAACTATGAGATTTTGAGGGTTTTGTTATGTAGCAATATATAACTGAAAGGTATAACATTTACAACAGCATCAAAACAAAGTATCAAATATAAGAATAAATCTAAATAAAGATATGATGTATCTGTAGACTGAAATCTACAAAACATGATTTAGAGACATACGAGAAGATCTAAATAAATGGAGGTGTATACTACATTCCCGGATTAAAAGTAATATTGAAAAGATGCAATTCAGTCCAAGTTTAACTCTAGATTTAATGCAATTCCGATCAAAACCCCAGATGAAATTGACAGGATGGATCTAAGATAAATACAAAGTGTAGAATAGGCATGATCATTTTGAAGTTAAAAAAATCCCTGGAGACTCACATTAGCGAATATTATGGCTTACTAAAAATCTACAGTAAGTTAGCTAGTTTTGTATTGTTGAAAGGTCAAACACTTATATAGAGACACACAAACACATATAAATGTGTATGTATGCCTATATATAGAATTTATGTATATATAATATGTATATGGAAGAGAACAGAAATTGCCCCTCATAGTACAGGAAAGAGAAAATAACCATGGTATAAGCTCAAATTACTAAATTTTGTATTGAAATTATATTTAACAATAATTCAGATATAATTTGTAGCAAAATAACTTTCTAGGTTATTTCTCTATTCAAATTCAATTACATTTGGTTAGGAAAATCCTTATCTTGAGCCATTAATTTTAGAAACAGTTATAAAAATAGATTGAATTGATTTTTGTGTAATCCTAATGAGAAGAAAGAAAAATGAACACAACAATCAAATAGAACCAAAACAGGAAATGACACAAAGATTGACTGAAGCAAAGAAAGGACAGGTGGTATGTATCATGTATTATCTGAACACTTTAATCATGAAGCAGTGTTTATTGAATTAACTTTGAATCAAAGTAAAGGATGAATGGGAATGGAAATCTAGCATTAGAAGAAAGAAGACTTTGAGAGGCTTACCATTTCTGAGGTTAGGTCTGTTCCTAATTTATACAGTCTTAATTGGCCAAGTATTTGACCAATTTTTCTTTTAGGTTAAAATGTATTCAACTTGCCTGGTTAACATGATGAGCCAAAGGAGTTAAAAGACAAATGCATAATGTTTTAAAAAGCAATTCCCTAGACACTTGGATGGATATATTATTTGAAGCACAATACATCAGTTTGAAAAAAAGCAATATTGATCCTACAAGAAATAGCATAATTTTGCTATTTACTGAAGAGCTTTTTTAAAATTTATTTTGCAGTTCTCTTGGAGGATCTTTTGTTCTTTTGAATAACATGAAAAATAAACCCAACAGTGCATACCCATGCCTCTGCCTAAGGGGAAAAATGCTTTGTTCAGATAGAAACTCACTATCATATTTGGGATTTCACAATACTAGGCAATATATATGAAATTTCTAAAGTATCCTTTAATGAATGATGAAGCCACTTTAATACCAAAGAACAGAATAAGCCCTCAAACATTTCAAAGAATCAATTTAATTTGATTTCTTATTTCCTGTGGCATAACAAAAGAAGGATTATAACCAACAATGAAGAAAGTGGAGTTTTAGGGGATCAGGAAATCACTACAATTCTCACAGTTGTAGACAATGCTTTGCTTTTAAACATTCACTAAAGGCATGCCTGCCTCAGATTCAGAAACAATTGAAATAGTCACTGGAATGGAATCAGGGGGTTATATGTGTGTGTGTGCCCAAGTACACGTGTGTGTGTGTGTGTGTGTGTGTGTGTGTGTTGGGGAGTGCATACCGGACACAGGATGAGGTAGACAAGGGATTTTAGGGTAAGTGTGAAAAATGAAGGAAAAGAAGCAGAACCTTCAAAGTAAACACATGTTTTATACTTAGGAATGTCTTACTTTGTCAGGTATCCTACTGACATGATTTTTGAAGGAGTTCAGATACCTATATGCTTAAAACAAGTTTGAATCTCAGCAGGAACAACCGAAGTTTATTGAATTGTTGATCCTGGATCAGTAGGAAATCAGTTTTCTTTCCAGAACTGACCTGACACACATGAAATTGGGTCAGAATTATGTTGAGGATTTAGAATGGCTAAAGTATTATCACTTTTCAGGAAACTGGTTCAGTTCAAGGTAGTTTCTTTAAGAAAGGAGGCTTAAAAACATTCAAAGGCATTCACAAGGGACACTTGGTGAAAAATTGCTTGTTATCCTTTTATTACCAATGATTCAGTAAAAGTTGAGAAATTTATAAGTTATGAGATAGCCTATGGCTTTTGATTTGAAAATTTTCCCAATCCATAGGAAATAAAACATCAATGACAAAGCATTTTTTTTCTTCTCAAACATTGTACTTGCCCTGTCTCCCCGATGTCTCATTAATGCCAAAAGAGAAAGAACTGAAAGCGTCATATGTATTATCCTTTGAAACAAGTGTCAATTTAGTACTTCACAAATAATGTCCTCAAACTCACAGATAAGTTTCTGAAAAACTCTTCTTGGTTATTATTGAATATTTTTACAAGGGACAGGAACAAAAAAAAGGTATACTCTTGTACTTTTAGCACCAAAATGGTCACTGTATTTGAGGTTTTGATATCAAGTCAACAAACTGGAAAATTCTTCCGTGAAATTTTAGGGTAAAACAAAACTCGATCTGGTGGAAACTAATTTCTGGCATGTTCAGCAATCTTAATTAGAAAACGGTTCGGTCAATTTTTTCTAATAAGGTAGAAAAATAATTCACTTTCCTTTTTAACATAGGTCAGGTAAGCCAAGTGAAACCATGTGAATTGTTTGCCCAAAGACAATAATAGTTGCAAAAGTCCCAGAATATTGCCTTACAGAACACATTTTTGCAGTCTTTGGCTCTGCATATACTCAAACTAAAATCTCTGGTAAACAATAGGTTCTGTATTTTGTAATATGCATCCCCAAATAAAATCTGAAGCAACAAAAACTACGATTAAGCATTCGAATTTAATGTTTATACAAATAGTGCTTAGACTTCTGTGATCTTAACCTATTCAAATAAAAGCACACATTATACTTATGACACTTCCTTTCAAAATAGGTTCGTTAGAAAATCAAGTTGATAATCACAATTTATTCAGCTTCCTTAATTGACATTGGTCTCAGTAACATTCATTGTTGTAACCCAAAGGCAGATTATAAATGCCTATTAGACAGTTATGGTTTAGACTAGCCCCTCTTCTGAATAAATTTTGATAAAAATGTTTCCTCAAATAATTCCTTGTCATTGAGAAATTGGAAATTTAAAGATAAATAATATTTAAGAGTATTTCATCTAAATTATAGGATAAAACAAACTCATAATCATAACTAGGACTCTTGAAAATTGAAAAATTTTAAACTTTTCTTTGTATGGTTATTTTATTTAATTTTCATTCCTTTATTATATTTTTCAGACTTCAAACAAATTATTTGGTTCATGACACATGTTCATATTTGGTCAATATATGGACTTCTTCTATTGAATTTTTCTACTGTTTTTTTTTAGAATTATTTTCCAGCATGAAAACCTAAGGTTTAAATGTAAAAAAAAAAATCATTATTTTACTTGGATTATTGGAGTAAAAATTAATTAAATAATTGGATTTTTAATATGACTATTCAGTTATCAACACACATACCTTTTAAAATGACTGATTGAACCAGGATCAATAACTAATAACCTATGGTTGGTAAATAGTTTGGAAATTAATTTTTCTTGCATATTTACTTAAAATTTGTGAATATTCTCACAAAATTCAGATTCTGAACCTTTTCTTAAAAATAAAACGATCCTACAAAACCTCCTTGCGTACCTCTCAGTTCCAAAGATGACACCCTGAGATAGTGCCTATGTTCTAAATTGTCACAGTTTTTGCCCATTTTTACTCATCTCACTTATATTATCTGCCTGGCCATTGAAATATTTGTGATTGAAAAATAAGATATAAAAACTGGTGTTTTCAGTCTAGTCACATTTCCCCTTTGATAAACAACTAAGTTCTTGCTTAGCATACTTAATTTTTAGTCTTTTTCTTTTCACAAAATTGGTTTAATATTACTGCTGAAAATTAAAGAAATAGAAATCAGATGTCAAATTAGATGGCATTTGAACAAAAACTAATTTTATATGTATGAGAAACCTCTTTGCCTGTTTTACTTACCAGCCCATCTTTACTTCATTTCTTCCCAATTAGCTTCCCACAGTTAGGTATGCTGATAGTATCTAGCCTCAGTTGTACTTCTACTCCTAACTTCCCGATCCTCCCACTACTCAAATATGCACAACCTGGAAGTACAAGGGATTCAACACTCCATGGTATCACCCCTGGCCAATGGAAGACAGGGACTGGTAAATGAAAGTTCTCTATTCCATTCCTTGGGTGTGATTCTGAGATGCATTTTAAATTCTGTCTTGAAAAAGTCTCAGTTTGCTGAAGTCCTAGCTGCATTCAGCAGCTCACCTTTCAATAAGCTTTCACTCTTTTCTTGTTTCACAGCCCACACCCTACATCCTATTCCCTGAAAGCACAATAAACAATCTGCATATAAACCCATTCTTAGGCTATAGTTTTCAAGAGAAACAGACTAATACATTGGATATGTTGAAACCTTTAATTGGGGGTTGTTTTTGTTTCCTAGCTGCTCAAACACCATACAACGGATTGGATTTAAATATCAAGAATTTATTGGCTTGTGGTTTTGAGGCTAGGAGATGTCCAAAATTGAGATGTGGTGCATTCTACCTGCAGACTGTGGCATTCCTGAGCTGACTGCCAGCAAGCCTTGGTCCTTGGCTTTTCTGCCACATGGCCATACACATGGCTGCATCCTCTCCTTTGTCTTCTGGGTTTTGTTGACTTCCAGCTTCTGGCTGCTCCATGTGGCTTCTCCTTCCCTTTCCAATATCCTTACTTAAAAAAGGACTTCATCCACATTTAGTTTGGGCACATCTTAACTAATAACATTTTCAAAGGTTCTATTTCGGAGGGGGTTCATACTGACAGGACCAAGTGTTGGGACCTGAACATGCCTTCTGTGAGGGACATGTTTCAATCCCCAACAGGGTTTATAGCTGACACTGGTTAGATACAGACTCCCTGGTAAAAATCAAATCCATGCCAATTTCATCCTTGATATTTAGATGAGGTTATGGAAGCCTCCTAAATGAATTTCACTTAATTCTCTTGATAAACTCCAAATATTTTAATAAATTGAATACTTATTAAGATACATTAATGAGAGCTCTTGTAAGAAAGCAAATGTGCATGTTATCCACCAGTTCAAAAATTCAAAAATACTGGATTTAGGGCTTTTATTTTTTAAAGCAGAAGGAAGCAGAAGTTGGAATATTTTATGAATATTTAAATATTTAGCAGAGTCATTAATTTTACACAGCGCATATGCATACATTTTCAGTCAAGCAAATCTGTACAGCAGAACTTTCCATTCCAGTTCCCAAAGACTTTGGGCTGGCGAATCTGCCCCTGGCTCCCTGTATACCAAATAAATATGCAAAGGAAGGAAAAGCATATCTGTGGCACCTAAATCATGGCAAAAGCATGGAAATGAAAATAAACTGATATGAAACTTGATATCCATTTTATTCCTTGATTCATTCTTCTTTCCCTTTTTAGTTTGATTTAGAGTTTTTCCTTCTTTGGAAAATACTATCTCAATTTCTTAAATCATTATAATCAACGCTAATTTTTTAGGGCAACCTGATTCATGGAGCATAATATCCTTACTGTGTTCTGCCTCTATTTGACAGAGGGCTGAAAGGACAATATATAAGGTGGAAAAGAAAGCTTTAAATATTAAAAAATGAGTTCTTTCTTCCAAAATCATAGCAGGCTTTTGTCTAGTAGCCAAAGATACTCTTAAAATTCTAGATTTTCATTTTTATTTTTAACTACTCTTCTTAGAATTCTTTCCAAAATGTCTTGCTACATATATTACTGCTGTCTTTCACAAAGCAAGGTGTATAAAATTTACAATTTTTGATGGCAATGTCATCAAAATATTGAATGGATAACTGTAATTACAATGATATCCTCATAAACTAATGAGGTGTGTCAAGGTTTTTATTCCTATGTCAAAGGATTTAAAGCTGTTGGCTTTTTTATAGATATGTTTCTAATTTTCATAACTCCATTCTTTCATTTATATTAGGCAATTTTTTCCTATTTTAATAGTGCTGCTTAAATTTCCTCCCATTTTGAAAGTTTGATGATCACACTTTTTAGAATCTTCTGAACTTTAAAATATGTAAATTTTCACCAACTTGTGACACTTATTTTTAATAAAAATAGATTATTTTTAACATGTCTTGCAAGACATGATATTATGGCAGTGTGATGCAACATGGGAATGAGAACCTCTGCTCTCAATTCAACCTGAGCTAACCCAGTGTTCATGGCTACCTGAGGTAGGATGCTGAACCTCAAATGTCAATCTCAAAACAAAAACTTGGTCAATGATTTACCCATTTCAGTTGTTGCTTCTGCTCTTTACAGTATTTATATCCAAAGAATACTATTCATTTAACAGACATTTAAACAATTACTTTAGATTTGCCTTAACATCAGGTATACCAGGGATCAAGGACACAACCACGAAGAAGATGTGATCTGTGTCACTGAGGAACAATTTCATTAATATATAGACATATACGGAATAAAGTTTCTTTTGCCTTCTTGCTAAGTTTACATTTTACAATAACTAAAAGATTCTCTGTGGAGCTTTACTGTTATGAAAATATTTCATAATTGTACACGCAGTACACAAAGCAGTCTCAATGAAAGTGTTAGTACATCTGTGAATCAGTGTGTGGCATATTTAGTTGGCCAAAGCGTCCCTGTAGCTGAACCTCTGGAAATGTGATGCAAAACTGTATCAAAATAATTTTACTTTATCCATTATGGTTACTATTGGCTATTTTTAGTATTTAAAGGGGAAACTTTATTGTTACAGGCTTCCTAAACTATTGAGAAGAAAATTACTTAACTAAGCACCAAAATTCTAGTACTAACTAATGTTTCCTTCTCTATAATTTAGGTTTATTTACACCCTGCAAATTGTTATACAAGGAAATATAAATAGGTTGAAAGTATTTATTAAGCATCTATTATGTACTGCTTTCTTAAGCTTGTCTTCTCCGGGAAGTAGAGATAAACATACAATCACAATAATGTGTTTCATTGCAATAATATGCAAAGGGCAACTAAGGTGATTACTAATTAGGGTGTTGCAGGTTGGTTTCTCTGAGTTAGAGTTTAGAGGGCAGAACATTTCTTAGGCAGTGCTCTGGGGATCAATGCCTGTGGAAGGCAGGGTGGGAGGAGTATGACTGCACAGAAGTGTGGCCGAGCTGTTTCATAGATTCAACCTCAACTGGCATTACAGACAACTAGCTCTGGAGCTAAAATATTCTGTCAGACTTGTCCTCATTGGACCCAAATGGTTGGACCCTTTTTTACCCCCACCTTAATCAATCATGGTATAGGGTCACCTTGCTACAGGAAGGGTATGATCTTAGATGATGTGGTTCTCTGCAGCTAAAGTGATCCAGAAAATGCTATTGGGAAAGCTGCCCACTGACAGGACTCCAAACATCTGAGCAGCCAGTACTTCTTTCAAGGGTGTCTGGTTGACACATCATTGTGTCTGTCATACCAGTTTCTAAGAGGGATAAGAGTGGGGGACAATAAATTAGCCCTCTTAGAGGAAGTTAAGCTAGAAATAGGAAAGTTTATAGGAAGAAAGCATGTATAAAATGTGGAAATGATGTTCCGGACAGAGGAAAAGTATATGTGAAATTCTCCAAGGAAGGCTAACACTATATTGAAGGAACACAATATAGTTAATTTAGCTCAAATGTAGAGTGCAAAATCTTCAAAGTTAAGACATCGCTGTATCTTTTCAAAGAACCAAATTTTGGTTTTGTTTATTCTCTCTATTGCTTTTTACTATCTTTCATTTAAACACTCTAATCTTTGCTATTTCCTTCTTCTTGCTTTGCTCTTCTTTTTCTGGTTCTTCCATTTTTGAGGTTTGGTCTCTGAAATAAAAATCTTTTTTAATATAAGCATTTCAAGCTATAAGCTTCCCTCTCAGTGTTCCTTTGCTGCAACCCAAAAGTTTTGGTATATTGCATTTTTATTTCTATTCACCTTAAGTTAGTTCCTAATTTCCCTTGTGATTCCCTCTTTAGCCCATTGGTTGCTTAAGATTACATTGTTTAATTTCCACATATTTGTGAATTTTCTATTTCTCCCTCTTTTATTAATATCTATCTTCATTCCACCATGATCAGAGAAAATGCATTTTACAATTTCAATTTTTAAAAATTTCTTGAAGCTTATTTTGTGGCATAAGATATAATGTATCCTGGAGAATGATCCAAATGCATTAGAGAAGAATGTGTATTTTATTTATACTGGGTGAAGTGTTCTATATATATCTGTAGGCTCTAGTTGGTTTAGAGTATTGTGTAAGTCTTATATTTCCTTACTGATCATCTAACTAGATATTCTAGCCATTATTAAAAGTGGTATAGCAAAGTCACTAATGGAGAACTGTCAATTTCTCCCTTCATACCTGTCAATATTTACTTCATATATTTGGGGGCTCTGCTTTAGGTGCATAAAGATTTATAATTGCCAAATCTTTTTTTTGGATTGACCCTTTATAAGTATATAATGACCATTTTTTCCCCTTGTACATTTTTTGACTTAAAGTCTATTTTATCTGATTTTAGTATAGTTACCCAAGCTCTCTTTTGGTTACTACATGCATGGTATATATAATATACATGAGTATTTTTACATCTTTTCACTTACTACCTACATGTATCTTTTAATTTAAGGTGAGTCTCTTGTAAATAGTATGTAATTGAGTCATGACTTTTTCATCCATTCTATCGCTGCTTTTTACTAGAGTTTAATCAACTTCCATTTAAAGTAACTACTGATAATGCAGGACTTTTTCTGCTATTTTCTATTTAGTCTTTGTAAGTTAAATATTTTGCCATTCAAACCTTCTATTATTGTACACTTTCATATTTATTTGATGTATTGAATTGAACCACATTGAGTTCCCTCTCATTTATTTCTGGATATATTTTTCATAAATTGTCTTTGTGATTACCATTGGGTTAAAATTTAACATTCTTAATACATAACAATCATATTTGGTTTGTTAACAACTTGGCATCAACAGTATGCACATACACTTTCCCTATAGTACTCCATCTCACTCCCCTTTTCTAGTACTAGCATATATAATTACCCCAAATTACATTTGTTGGACGTCTTTATTACTTTATGCCACTATTAATCAGAGATCAATTTTATTCTATTTATCTTTGGAAAGATCAGTACAATTAACAAACTTTGAGCTAGGTTGATGGAGTAAAAAAGAGAAAAGGCACAAATAAATCAGAATTTAAAAGGAGTGCATTACTACCATCCCCATGCAAATAAAAAGTGCTATATATGATTTTATAAAAAACTGCAAGGTAAGAAATTCGATAACCTAGGTGAAATGTACAAGTCACTAGAAATGCACAAAGTATACCATATGGAGACATGAATAACTAGAAGATCTCATCAAACCAATGACCAGTAAAGAGACTTAATTGGTAATGAGGGAAGCAGATTTGGCTCAACTGATACAGTGTCTGCCTACCACATGGGAGGTACAGGGTTCAAACCCAGGGCCTCCTGACCCATGTGGTGAGCTGGCCCATGTGCAGTGCTGATGCGCACAAAGAGTGCTGTGCCACGCAGGGGTGTCCCCCGCCTAGGATAGCCCCATGTGCAAGGAGTGTACCTCATAAAGAGAGCCACCCTGCACCACTCCTGGGCAAGTTGCACACACAGAGAGCTGACACAGGAAGATGACACAACCAAAAGAGACACAGACTCCCAGTGCTGCTGACAAGAATATAAGCGGACACAGAAGAATACATAGCAAATGGACACAAGAGCAGACAACTGGGCGGGGGTGGGGGGGAGTGGAGGGGAGAGAAATAAATAAAAAATAAATCTTTAAAAAAATAGCATGGTACTGGCACAAGAGCAAATATGCAGACCACTAGAATCAAATTGAGAACTCAAAAATGAACTCTCATATTTATGTCCAAATGATTTTTGACAAAAGGGTGAAAAACACTCAATTGGGAAAAAATATTATCTTCAACAGATGGTGCTGAGAAAACTGGTACTCCATATGCAACCGAATGAAGGTACTCTCCCTTCTACCATATATAAAGATAAACTCACAAGTGATCAAAGACCTACATACAAGAGCCAGAATTATAAAACTCTTAGAATAAAACATAGGGAAGCATCTGCAGGTACTTGTGTTGGGCAATGGTTTCTTAGACTTTAGACCCAAAGGACAAAAACAAACAAAAAATAAATAAATAAGTGGGATCACATGAAAATTAAAAATATTTGAGCATCAAAACTCAGTGAAAATGAACCTACATGTTGGGAGGTGGGAGGATATATTTGAAAACCGCATATCCAATAAGGGTTTAGTGTCTAGAATATGTAAAGAAAGCATATAACTCAACAACAGAAAGACAAACAACCCAATTTAAAACTGGGCAAAAGACTTTAACAGACGTATCTCCAATGATGATATACAAATGGCTGAAAAGCACATGAAAAGATATTCAACCATCATTAGCCATTAGAGAAATACAAATCAGAACCACAATGAGATACTATTTCACATTGACTAGAATGGATACTATTAATAAAATAAAAGAAGTGTTAGAGAGGAATGGAGAAATAGGAACACTCATACATTGCTGGTGGAATACAAAATGGTACAGCCACTGTAAAAGACAGTTTGGCAACTCTTCAGAAAGCTGAGTACAGAATTAACATATGAACTGGCAATCCCACTTCTAGGTAATACATTAAAAAACTGATGATCACAGTGGCATTACTCACAATTGCCAAAAGATAGAAGCAACTTAAGGGTTCATGAACCAATGAATGAAAAAACAATAGATGGCATATACATATAATAGAATGATATTCAGCCATTTAAAGAAATGAAGTTCTGATATAAGCAAAAACATGGATGAACTTTTGAAGGCATTATGTTGAGAGTAGTAGCCCACACACAAAGGAACAAATATTGGATGATCTCGCTGATATGAAATAATTATGATAAGCAATCAGAGTCAGAATTCAGAATATACTCTATCTGGGGATGGCATAGGGATAGGGAATAGGCAGTTAATGATTAATATTAGAGTCTCTATTTGAGATGATGGAAAAGTTTGATAATAGATGGTGGTGATAGTAGCATCATATTTTGAATGTAAATAACAGCACTGAATTGTACATTTAAATGTGGTTATAAGGGGAAATTTTAGGTGTATATATGTTACTATAATAAAATTTTTAAAAATCTATGGATCCATACAACACAGTGAACCCTAGTTAAACCATGGGCTATAGATAATAGTACAATTATAAAAAATATGCTTTAATCAATTTTAACTAATGCTCCATAGTAATTCACAGTGTCCATAATAGGGTGGCATATGGGAGCTCTGTATTTTGTGCATGCTTTTTGTATAAACCCACAACTTTTAGAATAATAAAAAAAAGAGGTGATGTTGGAGAGAGAAATGAGGAAACACATTGAGTGATCTTTTTCCTGCTATTTATAAATGAGACATTATTTTCAAGAATAACCCAGCAGCTCTTTCCATGGTGACATATTTGCAAGGGTATTCAATATAATATTTTATGTTAATATCTGAATTGATGTGGCCATTCTGGAAAAATTTAGAGTTAAAATAGAAAAATAATCTACTTTTGCCAAATGGGGGAAGTTGATATTAATACCATTTTTGAATATCTGTATTGAAAAAGAAAAGATAACATTCAATACAATGCTTTTACAGTACCACTCAGCCTTTGGAGAATGATATCATGTTTAAGAATAGTTTTATAAGTGTAATTTCCTCCGCTGAAATAATAGCCTGCATGTGATAATATCATAGTATTAGCAGGGGTGTTTTCCTTTGTTTTGGATTCTTCTTACCTGTTACTCTAAATAAGTAGTGCTACATACTTTACAATATATTTTATTGGCAATGTGTTTCACTTACAGAGTTTGGACACAGGAATCTACATATTCTCTTAAGAGTTGGAATTCTGTTGGGCTACTGGTTGCCCCTAATTTTATTATAGCCACACTTCCTTTCACCTCATCTCATTACAGAGACAAATAGCCATTAGTGACAGGCAACTTTTCATTCTAATGCATGGGTTCTACTGATGTCTGGGCTTCAGGGAAATTCTATTTTGCACCTAAAATTAGTTTCTGTGTTATAGCTCTGAATGTATGACAAGAAAAAAGATACAGTAATTTAGATAAACTCCACTAAATGGCTTGACTGAAATAAAACCAAAATGAAGGTATAAATTGCTGAAGTGATTAAGACTGTTGAGTTCTCTGGAGTACAGTTAGAGAATAAAATAGCTGATGGATTATTATTTATCCATGAATGTGAATTTGGGGGATGTAATTAAAGATATTCTATTGTATTTTTCAAAGCCTATTTGAAGCTGTAAATCAAAGCTGCAATAACAGAGAATGTAGCCATTGATTGAAAAAAACAAACAGATCTTTTGCCATATTAAGAATGCTCTTTTTTGGAGATCCTTTTATTTTTCTATTTAGTGTCTTTCATGTACAGGAATATAAATGAATATAAAGAGATAGAAGGAATATTGTTGGTGTAATTATTTTCTTAAAGATTTTTTAAACAACTGTGTAGTGTGTATATGTACATATGTGCTTATATGTGTATATCCATATCCATTTATATACACATCTTGTATATTACAGATACACATATATGTATACGTATGCATGTATGTGTGTATTTTTGCTTAGTCACCAAGTACTCTTGAAGTTGTTTTAAAAATGAACCCCTAAAATGTATCTCTAGTAGAAACATTCTACAAAACAGAGAACACTGAACTTAATTTAAAATAGATTTTCATAATAGAACCATTTCATATGCTTTAACCATCCACCTATTTTTAAAGAAAACAGGAACTGTTATTAAAACTTAGTGAAATGTTACATGGTTTAACTATACTTGGCCAATCACATCACATCAATGAACAAATAATCAGCTTGGAAAAGATCCTAAAGACTCACCCCCCCCCCCTGTTTCCTAACACAAATTAGGAGCACTACATGTATACTGTTATTGAATCATTTCTGATACTACTTTCATAGAGCATTAAGATGGACACAATTCTTTGATATTCCTTCCAGTGAGAGGCAATTTCTCCTCCCCTTGAATATGGAGTGGCCCATCACATATTTGACCAAGAAAATATGACAGAAGGAATGCTGTGCCAGATCAAGCCATGCCTCTAAAAGAATCAAATAGCAGGGCTCCTGAGGGCTCTAGGGACTTCTAGACACTATAGGCAGGACAGACAGCTCAGGAGTTTGGTGCCCTGCCAGTGGGTCTTACTTTGGAGTTTACACTCCTCAGTGTGACAGAGTTGTACTCATTTGTGGTTTCCCTACACTTGGCTTTTCTACCCCTTCTATTTGAACCTATAGTTAGTATTATACTTGATAGGTGTATGTCCAAGAGACTTAAATCTTTGGGTCATCTGTGTGCCAGTTGGGCCCTGAATCATAGCAAAACGGCAACACCTACTCTTCAGTTCATTGGACTTAAGCAGAACAACTAACAAGGTGATGATGATGGACAACACCCATCCCAAGGAACAGAGTCTGCAACTGCAAGCAAGATAGCTCCATCCATCTGCCCTATGGGCTCTAAGCCCCCTCTCAATTAGAGGCACAGTAGGCACCACTATCCCCAAATCCTCAGAATGGGGTATGAACAATGAACTGAAGTAGATTTAGTGTTATTCTACTATACTCTTATTGTTTGTCTAGAAATGGAAGAATTTGTACCACTGATGTAGAAGCAGTGGTCAGTCGAGGTTCTGAGGAGAGGAAGAGTGAAAAATAGGTATAATATAGGGTCATTTTGGGGACATTGGAATTGTCTTGCATGATGCTACAGTGACAGATGCAGGCCATTATATATTTTGTCATAACTTACAAAATTGCACAGGACAGAGTGTAAACTATAATCGACGGTTAGTGAAAATGCTTCAATATGTCTTTATCAATTGTAACAAATGTACCAAACTAATGAAGGATGTTGTTAATGTGGAAAAGTAAGGGAGTGGGAGGGAATGGGGCATATGAGAATCCCCAATATTTTTTATGTTACATTTATGTAATCTAAAGTTTCTTTTAAATAAATAAATAAATAAGAGGATTGGTAACACTGTTTTGTCTCTTGGAACCTTGAACCAGTACGTTATAGGTCTAATTCTCGCATTGGAAAGACCACAGGGATAGGCCTTGAGAAAACATGGAGAAAGAAAGGACTCAAGTAAGCCCAGCCTTCCAGCTGTCCTCATCGACATGTTGTCCTGGGTATTTTAGACCAGTCTGGTTGCCAAATGATCCTAGTTGGAATCCATGGATTAGAAGTGCCAAAATGAGCTCTTCTATGGTTCTGATCCACAGTAACAGGAAAATAAATGTTCTAAACATTAATTTTTATGGTATATTTTTATGTAACGTGGTTAACTGGAACTATTTGAAAGTAAAAACAGGCATGGACCTATATTCATTAGTGTTTTTGAATTACAGTAACTTTTTTGTCTACGAACATTATGTCAATTTCTCTAACTAATTAAATTTGCAAAATACATCATATAGATTAATCTTCATAATGGTTTGAATTAAGTAAACAAATGATTTGATTACTTTGTAACCAAATAAGCCTGTTTGGTCAAACACTGTACAATAAATTTGAAATCAATGAGTTTTTACTGGGTTTTCCTGCTGATTTTATACTCTGTGCCACTCACTCACCATGTTATCTGGATTTTATGTGCCTGTTTTTTCCCCCTCAATAACTTAATAGAAGAGTATGATAAAGTAAGGTTTTTGTTTGTTTGATTTTAGTTTTATTTTTAAAGGAAATCAGAGAGCTAATAGCAAAAAAAACCCACTAAAATAATAAAATGCCTCAGGCGAATATGCTAATTTTTAGGCTTTCATTTGTGTTATCAAATTGAAAGACCTCAAACCATAATTCCTTTCTATGTGGCCCTGTCTTTAATTCTCCTACCCAAAAGATTAGTACTATTTTCTGAGAAATACCTACCATTACACTTCATAGTTATTAGGTACTCATTAAATTGGTAGACTAGATAAATTTGATTGAAATGGGGGCTTGTACTCTAGTTAATGGAGACTTTTTTATGGACATGTCACCATTTTTGGCTTTAAGGTGTATGAGATATGCATTATCCTTAGGTCTTTTTTAGTCATTCCAGAGAGACTATTTGACCTCAAATAAGACTAGGGTAGGAGTGGCAGATGAAAAAACAGAATTGCTTTTTGCCTCTCTTGTCTGCTCTAAAAAGCTCTTGAATATTTGATTTTAGAAATAGCAATAACAGTGTAGTAATTTCCATATATTATACCACATAGCCCTTAATATAGTCAAAGTATTCAAAGACAAGAAAAATTCTCCTTCAAGACTTCTTGAAGAATTCAATAAATTAATATATTTCCTTTTGTAAAAACACACTCTAAAGTAAAATTTCTTAAATTTGGCACTATTAATATTTTAGATCAGATAATTTGTGAATTATACAGGCTATTCTGTGCATATCAAGTTTATTAGCAGTATCCCTGCTTCTACACACTAGAAAAAGTAGTACCTCCTGACCCCCCCAAATCACTGACAATCAAAAATGTCTCCAGATATTGTTAAATGCACAACCTGATGTTTGTAGCAGCATTATTCACAATTGCCATTAGTCAGAAACAATCCAGGTGTCCGTCAACTGAGGAATGGATAAACAAATTGTGGTATATAGATACGATGGGATGTTATGCAACTTTAAGAAGAAATGAAGTCATAAAACATACGACAACATGGATGAACCTGGAAGACATGTTGAGTGAAGCAAGCCAGACACAAAAGGTCAAATACTGTATGATTGTGCTATTATAAACTAAACATATTGTGTAAACTCATGGAGTTAATAATTATAATATAGGTCACCAGAAAATAGAATGAGGGTACAGCATGGAAATCTGAGGGTTAATCTGTGCAGAGCTGGTAAAAATTTGTTTGTAAATCTTTGGACATGTATAGAAAAGGTGAAAGTACATCATAGTGTTTATAAGTACGCGTATGTGCACGACAGTTTTGAAAGGGTAAATCTAAGGTCATGTATATTGCTAGAAGGAATGCTAAAAAATGTAACATGGACTGTATAGCATAGTGAAAACTCATGTAAAATACTCATACGGGTGATATTGCATATATAAGACTGTTTTTACAGAATATAAATACAAATAAATTCGAGAGATAGAAACAGCATAGCATGCACAGCAGAGGAAGCATAGAAAGACTGAGAAGTGAAGAGTTTTCGGTTTATTATTTTTATTATTGGAATAGTGAAAATCTCTAAAAATGATTAAAGTGATAAATGCACAATTATGTGATTATACTGAATACCAGTGATTGTACACTTTGGATGGTTTTATGCTTTATTAATATGTATCAACAAAAATGATTTGTTAAAAAAAAATGTGCATGGGGGCGCAAAATAATCCCCTAGTGGTTGAGAACCACTGCTCTTTATCTTCTTCGAAGTGTCACTGGGTATTGCTAAATTTGCAGGTGATGGACATTATGAAAAGAAAAATATATATATATGTACATAAATTTCAATTTATGGTAGCTGCAGATTATGCACAATGTAAATAAATAATGGATCTGCATAAATGCTAGATACATCATTAAACATGTGGAATAATATTTCTACTTGGGAATCAGTTGCAAATTAACCCTATCTTCCCACTGTTTTTTTTTTTCTCCTTGCTCTAGTTGCACCATTTTGCTAGACAATTTTCCTTTTATCATCAGGGTTTATTTTATATATCTCTGAATACCATTTTAAATTATTTCTGGATCAAAGTAAATAATAAATGAATGCACCACAAATAAATATGTTGGCATTTTACACAATAATTTGGGAAGTTTTTTCCCTTGCTAATATTTTAAAAGTTTAGTTGATAAATCTTAATTGCTATCTCCTTTTCAATTACAGGCTATTCTGCATGATTCATGAGTAGGTCAAACTGTAACCAATTTATCCCTATCTCTATTACAATTCTAGCACCATGAGCTCATGCCTCCTACCTTACTCAGCTTGTCTGTCACGTGTTTAATTATACTAATTAAAGCCATAAATGAATGAAATAGCAATAGAAATCTTAGTACTTTATATACATATATATATATTTAGTACCACGTTGCACTTAATACAGTTGTACCTTGGTACCCATGGTTAATTGGTTCCAGGAGGAATGAAGAGTACCAAAACGATGAATACCAATCAGATTTTATCCATAAGGAATAATGTAAATAAATTTAATGTGTCCCTAAACCAAAGACAATGTACATTTTTAAGGCAATATGTAAAAAGATAGGGTTGTATATCATTACTTTACGTGAGAAATAATCTAAAGATTAATAAATACTTAGAAAAAATAAAATAAAAACTTCACTTTACCTCTACTGAGAAGAGTCCACGGCCTAATGGGATGGTGGGGAGGAGAGTTTACATGGAGCGTTGCTTGGAAGGAGAATCCTCCAATAAAACATCAGGCACTTGCAATTCAGGGTTCTGTCTCTTTTCTGCCTTTTTTCAAGTTGTATCACAGGCTCTGACACACTTTTTGTCACCTTCACTAAAAACTTATCCAATGAGGACTGCTTCTGTCTTCTTTTCAGAATTCCCCTAGAGCTGTGAACTTGTTTGGTCATTCAATAAATCCATATTGCTGCCTGTCAGAACTTTGTACAGATGGTATTTCTCCACAAAGTTTGAACTTCTGCCCATTTTGTACATATTTCTTTTATCAAGGAACAGAGGACATCCTCCTTTATCTCCTCCTCAACTGAAGAAATCTCTTTAGCCACCTCTCTTTGCTGCTCCTTCTGTTGTTCCTGCAACTCCCCAGTGCTGAACTCTTCATGATGTTCCTCTACTAACTCCTCAACGTCAGCAGCATTGACCTCCAGACTCAGGGACTGGCCCAAAGATGAAATATCCTGCACAACTGTACCCTCTGTACCTGCAGGCTTGGGGTGAGCCTCAAACCCTTTGAAGTCTCTTTGATCTCAAAGAACCTCTGGAAAAGCACCTTGGTGTACAACTTTTTGAAGTTTAAAATGACCTGCTGGTCCATGGGCTGGGTGAGAGGAGTAGTATTTGGGGGCAGGAACCTTGCAGTGATGAAGCTGAACTCCTCCAGTAAGTCATCCTCCAAGCCTGGAGGGTGGGCAGGCACATTGTCCAAAAGTAGGAGAGCTTTCAGGGGCAAATCTTTCTCCAAAAAAATATTTTTTCACTGAGGGACCAAATGCTTCATTTATCCACTCAATGAAAAATGACCCAAGCTTTGCTGTTTTCCCTCCATGTCACATGGAGTTTGCTTTTTAAGACAATACATGTCTTGAAAATTCACTGGTTTTCACTATGATAGGACTAATATAGGCTTGAGTTTTAAGTCCCCACTAACATTCCCACACAATTGAGCGAGCCTGTCCTTCATTGGTTTGCGGCCTGGTAATGTTCTTCTCTTTTTGTGATGTAGGTTCTACTCTGCATTTTTTTCCCAAAAACCTCTGGTCTTGTCATAGTTAAAAACTTGATGGGGAATAAAACCCTCAGCCTCTCCATACTCTTGAAATTCACTGAGGAATCCATCGGCAGCTTTTTTACTAGCACTCACTGCCTTGCCATGCCTCCCAACACTATGGATGCTAGTCCTCTTTAAAATCATCAAACCTGCCACAGCTGGCCCTAAGTACTTCAACACTCTCATCACTGGGTTCTAGTTTGTTTTTCAAAAGATCAGCATGAAACACTTTCACTTTTTCATGTATTTTGGCTTCCAATACACTGTCGCCTGCTAACTGCTTCTTGTTTACCCAAATTAATAACAGCTTTTCAACTTCCTTGAGTGTTGGGGAACTGCTTTTTACTGCTTTAACTTCTTCCACAACATCACCTTTTTTTATTGCTTCTTTATTCTTAATGATGGTGGAGACCATATTCCCTAGCTTGATCAGCAAGGTGAATGCTGCTCTCACATTTACCAATTTTTTCTTTTTTTATTGCTCAATGATAGTTTAAAGTATATTTCTTTTCTTCTCAGTGCTACCACTGCTTATTTTCTTAGGACCCATGATGAGGGAAAAAACACAAAAATATACAAAATGACCACAGAAGCTAAGATAAGACTGCAATGGGATGTGAACAGGGCAAGAGTTACCTCATGACTAGCACATGACCCTTTGTTTCAGCTGGAAAGAGTAGCAAGTCATGAGGCAACCAACACGGACAAGTTCTAGTTCGTGCGTGGAGTACCAAACAAATGATGAGTACTGAGATAAAATTTTCACATCAAAATGCATCAAGTACCAAATACGACACATTTCAAAGCAGTTGAGTACAAGGTATGACTGTATAGCATAAATAAAAATAGGGCATGTCAGTAAGGAATCTGTTTCCTTGGGGTAAAGGAAAAGTGGTCCTCCCTTTTCATACTTCTCTCTTGTGGTTGGTTAATCCTTACAGGCTGGATTCTCCCTGACTTCACGTGGTGTGCTTGAGATCTTAGCAGTCTACAAAGATGTGTAGCAGAATAATACTACCCTTGACATCTGGAATAGTGCCTGTAAAAATTCAAATGTGGGAAAAAGTGGTTTTCTAATACAGTTGTAAATAGCATTGTGTGAATATAAGGAAAATAAGGTCCCTAGAGAGAGCTTTTCCATAAAGTTGTAAGAACTACCCTTTACTTTAGGTAATATCATTTATTTATTTATTTATTCATTTATTTATCAAGGTTTAGACATTCTTTCATATAAGGAAAGATGTCAGGAATGGTAAAGGGTTTTTGTTTGTTTTATATATTGTAGTTATTATTGTGTAATGGAAGAACTTGTAATTTTGATATAAAGATAGTGGCTACCAGAGGGTCAGAGGGGAGGGGGAGGGATGAATAGGTGGAACACAGCATTTTTAGGCCTTTGGAATGGTACTGAATGATACTGAAATGATGGGTACATGGCATTGTATATTGTCAAAGCCTATAAAACTGTAGAGCACAAGGTGTAAATATGATCTTGGTTAGTAGCAATGCTTTAATATTGGTTTATTAATTGTAACAAACATACCACACTAATGTAAGATGTCAATAATAGGGGGAAATGGGGAGATGGATAGGTGGGTCGGTTATATGGGAATCAGCTATACTTTTGGTGCAGTTTTACTGAAACTAAAACTTCCCTAAAAACAAAGTTTATTATTATAAAAAAATTCCTTTAGAGATAGAATTAAGTTAAGGTTGACTCAAATTTCCAAAGAACTTATATGCATCTGTCCTCCCATATGTAGCAGAGTCCTGAAACAAATGCCTCTTCTCTGCCAATGTAGAAAGGAGTGAGGCACTTGATCTTCCTATTGCTCCCCAACTCTTTGATACACCTACTTAAAATTCCTATGAAAGTAGAAAATCGCCCTTTAAGAATGCTGAGATTCAGCTGTGTCCAACCTGTTCCACACTTTCTGGCACATTCATAACATTAGGAATCAACATGGCCTTTGGCAAATCAATCAACTCACCAGGACCTCTATCTCCCCATTCATTTATTTCTAATCAATATTCATTGAGGGCCTATTATTGAGCACACAGCCAATGTTACAGTCAATGGTAACACAGAAGAGAACAGAATGGACAAAAATCCTTGCCTTCAAGGGATTTCTAGTGAGGAAGGAGAGACAAAATCACTTAAATAAGTATAACATATTTCATTTGGTGACAGGCGTTGGGGCTACAGTGGGGGTCAGGGAATTCAATTTTAAATATGGTCGTCATGAAATACCTCACTGAAAAGGTAATATTTAAGCAAAGATCTAAAGAATGTGAGAGAGCTAGGACTCTGAGGGAAGAGGGTTCTACATAAAGGAGAAGACAAGTCTAAAGAACCTGAATTAGGAATGTGACTAGCATGTTCCAGAAATAGCAAGGAGGTCAGTGCAGCTGTAGCAGATTAAGGAAAGGGCTAATGTCAGGGAGCTACTGAAGGGCTAGGCCATGTTGGTTTTTATTTTAATTGAAATGTGCTGTACTGAAGAGTTTTGAGTAGAGGAGTTACATGAACAGTTGTGTTGTACAGGGATCATCATGATACTGGGATAAGGACAGGCTGTGGATAAGAAAGGAAAAGCACAGATATCAGGTACAATCATCCAGTGAGCCAATGGTGGCTTTAACCAGGATAGTAATAGTGAAGATAGTAATAACTAGTCAAATTGTGGAAGATAGAAGGATTCATTCACATTTATTCATTTAGTCAAAAGCATTTAATGAGCACTCAGTAGATGTTGGGCACTGTTTTAAGAGTTAACCCTGCAGTGGAGAAGAAAATAGACCAGCCCTTACTGACATGGATCTGTACTAATGCAGTCCTTTAAGATCTGGGTCAGTTCTAGTATTCTCAGTACAGCTCAGAGATATCCAGATATTTTCATTTTTCAGGTTGGGAAAAAGAAACTACATAGTAGTAAAGGTTGTTACTAAAAGCAGGGTGACTGGTGGGTGAGGTTGATAATAATCATCCCATCTTCTAGCATCATCATAATATGAAGCAAGCAGAAATTAAGAAAGGTGTATCTAAAAATTTTTACTCATCTGCACAGATGTCTGCTTGTTTTGAAGAATTCCTATCTCAACTTTCAGTTTTGCAAAGTATGACTCTTTATAGACCATGTTATTAATGAAACGGAAAAGAATGTGCAAGCAAGCCTGCTGTTGTCTGAAATTATCTTTACTTCTATACTGCCACTGGCAATAACTGTCTCATCTCCAGAATTCTGGAACAGTGAATTCTTTCTTCACCAGATTAAAAACAAAAACAATAAAAAAAACAAAACAAAAAACAAGTACCTCAGGGAGAAAAAAAATTTCACCATTATGGAGTTATACTTTCTTGTGTTTGGATTTAGGCTGATGTGTACAACTCTTGAATATTTCAAATTGTTTTTAATAATCCAAATTATTAGGAGATTATCAACAGGGTATCTGATGATTAAAACAATTCCACATTTTGTGTATTCTCCCAAAAACTATATTATAGTGAATGCATTGGTGAAATGCTTTCCTTTCCTAAGCAGCCAGTTGTGAATTCCAGCTGCCCGGTGGAGTAACCTGAGTTACATCAAGCCATAGGGGTCTCAGATACTAAGAAAAAAGAGCAACAAGTAAGGAACTGCCCTGATAGGGTTAGAGTCCTTTAAGTTGCTATAAGGTCCTCCGTGCCTCCTTTGTTTAGAATCACAGGCCTTGCAAACCTATAGAATATAAAAAGATAGGCCCCACATTTACTTATTTACTCTGGCCTAGAAACTTAGGGTTAAAATACTTCTAGTGTTTCTTTTTTTTTTTTTTGTGAGGAGTACAGTGCTGTATTTGGACATAGTTTCAAGAATATCCTATCGCAGTTGTTCTTTTCAAATACTACATATCAAAATTAATCTGGAATTTAGTATAAAAAAGGGCATATTTAGGGAAACAGATGTGGCTCAAGCAATTGGGCTCCTGTCTACCATATAGGAGGTCCAGGGTTCGATGCCCAGGGACTCCTGGTGAAGGCGAGCTGGCCCATGTGCAGTGCTGGCCTGTGTGGAGGGCTGGCCTGTGCAGAGAACTGCCCCACGCAGGAGTGCTGGCTCATGCAGAGACCTGGTGCAGCAAGATGATACAACTAAAAGAGACAAGAGGAGAAATAATAAGAGACTTAGGAGATCAGGGAGCTGAGGTGGTGCAAGAGAAGGACCACTTCTCTCCCACTCTGGAAGGTCCCAGGATCAGTTCCTGGAGCCTCCTAATGAGAATAGAAGCAGACTCAGAAGAATACACAATGAATGGACACAGAAAGCAGACAACGGAGGGGGGGGGGGTGGTGGAAAGAGGAAATAAATAAATCTTTTTTTAAAAAAGGCATATTTAAATATTTGTTCTACATGTAAATATTCTGCTTCAGTAGATAAGGGATGGAGCCTAAGCATTTACATTATGAATATATCCCCCAGAATTTTATTTCTTACAGTAAGGTAGACTTCTGAATTTAAATGACTCTTCTAGTGGAAAAAATTTAAAAAGCTGTATTACATATTCTAAATGTATGGGTATATTTATTTATATACATACAAATACATACAAATATATATTTTTAAACATTTTACTGAGCTGGCAAGATAAAGAATCCATAGAAGTAAAAATAATGAAGTAAAAATCAGAATTACTGGAAGGATTAGTGAATTTCCTGTTGATATCTCCAAATCTTGACAGACTTGAGCTTCTATTTTGAAAAGTTGTGGTACATAGGTGATAAAACTCAAGGTTCATCCTATGCAGAGTATATTAGAAGACCCAAGATAAAATTTAGAACCTAAAGAAAATCAGTGAAAGAGAGCTAATGTATTCTGAAGGAGATGACAAGGAAAATTCATCTGTGTTGACTTTGGCATTGAATAGACAGAGAAAAATTTCAAAATCAAAACGAAAAGACTTCCCAGGATTTATATAATCACAAACTAGTTATTATGTAATTTATCAATTTTGTGTTCCAAATTTAATGCTACCTGTGTGAGCATAAAAATATCATTAGGCACTTTTTTAGGTCAGTCCCAGTTTGGTAGGATCCACTGGTAACCATGAGAACAGCAGCCAATTCTCACCAAAGAAACGCAACTGCAATAAAATCTTAGAGCTATATACCCTCAGAAAAACATGTTTTTAATCTTAATCCACTCCTGTGTGTGTGTGAACCTGTTCTAAATACAACCTTTGATAAGGCTACTTCAGTTAAGGTATGGCCTAATGGAATCAGGATGATTCTTAATCTTATGATTGGAGTCCTTAATAAACAGAATGAAATTCAGATATACAGAGCAAAAGTGTCAAGTCAACTGGACCCAGAAGAGAAGCCGTAAGAGGCTCTCATGTGCATTGCCATGAGAGAAAAAAACCAAGGTCAAGGATTGCTGGCAGCCCAGGAATGGGCTTCTTGGAGAAAGCATCACTTAGATTATACCTTGAATTTGGACTTCTCCTAGCCTTAAAACCAAGACCAATTTTCCCAATGTTTAAGCTATTCCATTGCATGGCATTTGTTTTAATAGCCAGGAAACTAAAATAATCCTAAAAGAATGTCCCAGGAAAAATTCCCCAGATATGATCCTGGCCACAAAAAAAATAAATAAGCCAGCAAGGCAGCATGAAAGCAAGCAAGCAGAATCAGACTTAAGAAGTTCTTCTGATATCAAATTAACAAGCAAAATTAACAAATGGATTACTGTGTTTCTAGGAAAAAAGCCAAAATAATGAGAAGGGAACTAGGGACTATTGGATTAGTAAAGAACATTTGGAAAAATAACCAAATGGATATTTTAGAAATTAAAAATATAATTATTAGCTTTAGAAATACAGTAGAATGAGGTAATTTGTAGATTAGAAACTACAGAATGAATGAGAAGATGAGTAAGAAAAAATTATTTAGAATGTAGTCCAGACAGATTAAGAGATGGAAAGTTAAAGAAAGGGTAAGATATATAGAGGATAAAATAATTTTATCTATTTAAATTTCTAGAAGGAGATAATAGAGAGAATAAAGACAATAGTCAAAAGAAAATAGAAAGAAGTTTCCACAAATACTGAAGGACAGGAAACATCAGGCTGAGAAAGCCCAGAAGGCCCAGAAGAATTCTTAGCAGTATAAATACAAAGAAATCTAAAACTAGCATTATAGTGATAAATCTGAACACCAAAAACAAAGAAATATGAAGATCTAAATAAGACATTTAAACAGATTGTTATTTTTTCAACAGCAAAAATGGAAGCCAGAAAGCAGTAGAATAATGACTTCAGTGTACTGAAAGAAGATAATTTTCTTCATAGAATTCTATATTCAACAAAAGTATTTTTTAAAAATGAGACAGTAGAGGTAGTGGTTGTTTCTTGGAACTTACACACAAAGCATGAGCAACAAGAGAAAATATGCATAAATGGGATCTCCTCAAAATTGAACACTTTTGCACCTTAAAGATCTTTGACAAAAGAATGAAAAGGCAGTTGACTAAATGGGAAAAAATATTTGGACATATATCTGATAAGGGCTTAATATCCATGGTATATAAAAAGATGCTACAACTCAACAACAGAAAGATAAATGACCCAATTGAAAAATGGGCAACGACTTGAATAGACCTTTGTCCAAAGAAGAAATATAAACGGCAAAAAAAAAACACATGAAAAAGGTGTTCAACATCACTAGTAATTATGGAAATATAAATCAAAGCTACAATAAGATATTTCACACACAAAGAATGACTACCATAAAAAAGATGGAAAACTACAAGTGTTAAAGAGGATGCAGAGATATAGGAATATTTTTTCGCTGTTGGTGGGAATGTAGAATGGTAGAGACACTGTGGAGTTTTGGCAGTGTAAGGAAATTGAACATAGACTTGTCACGTGATCCATCAATACCACTACTAGCTAAGAACCCAGAAGAACTGAGAGCAAAGACACAAACAGGCATTTGCACACCAGTGTTCAGAGCAGCATTGTTCATGATTGCTGAAAGGTGGAAACTATCCAGGTGTCCATCGACCAATGAGAGGGTTAATAAATTGTGGTATATACATAAGATGGAATATTATGGAGCTGTAAGAAGAAATGAACACATGAAGCATATAAAAATGTGGATGAAACTAGATGGGAAGTGGATGTGGCTCAACTGATAGAGTGTCTGCCTACAATATGGAGGGTTCAGGGTTCGATACCCAAGGCCTCCTGACCCATGTGGTGAGCTGGCCCACGCGCAGTGCTAGTTGTGAGCAAGGAGTGCCATGCAACGCAGGGGTGCCCCCATGTAGGGGTGCTCCACATGCAAGGAGTGTGCCCTATAAGGAGAGCCACCCTTTGGAAATGAATAGATATGATGAAAGCACATCATAGTGTTTGTAACTAGCAATGTTAATATATGAATATGACTGGTTGACAGGGAAAGTCTAAGGTCATGCTAAAAAATGTAACATGGGACTGTATATAGTACAGCAAAACCTCATATAAAATATGAATATGGGTAATATTAAATATATAAGACCGTTTTTCTTTGATGTTGAACAAATGTACAGTAATGTTACAAGATGTTAATATCAGGCAAATATATAAGCAAAGCAAAATATGGACAGTAATATATAGTAATATATTAATAATCTTCCATTAAGGTTGAAAAAATATATACTAAGTGAAATTAGACAAAAGCTAGTACATATTGTTTGACTCCATCTATACGAAATATAAATATAAATAAATTAGAAACATGGAAACAGAATAGCACCTATGTATGGCAGGAGAAGCATAGAGACATTGAGAGGTGATTATTAAGGGGCAGAGCTTTTCTGCTTGTCTGATTTTTATTATTATTATTGGACTAATGAAAATGCTCTAATAATGAGTGAGGTAACGAACACACAACTCTGTGATTATACCAAATACCATTCATTGTGCACTTTGGATGAATTGTGTTCTTTATTAATATATATCAATAAAACTGATTTTTAAAAGGAGGCTGTAATGAGAATTTACTACCAACTATTTCTTACTGAAATAAATGGAAGGCAAAATAAACGATTCTATACTGAGTGTCTAAAATACAAGTATGATGATGAAAAAAATGTTGCTGAACATGTGAGTATATCTAAACAAACATGAAATTATAAATCAATAAGTATAAGAAATTATCTGGTGAAAAAAAACAAAATAGAGAAAATAATCTGAATAAGGTCATAGAAATTTGCTTAACCTGTAAGGAGGAGAGGTTAAAAAATGACACAGTTATATGTTGTTACTCTTTACACGATTATCACTATTCAATCATTTTTCTGCTCACAAATCCCCTTTCTGACTCTTTTTCTTGATTCTTGATTTGTTAAAGATTCATAAGTTTAAAGATTGCAGACCACATTCTGCTTCTTTCTTTTTGTAATTTCTGCACTGAGTGTGACTGGGGTTGCCAACACTTTGGTATCCTATCATCTCTTATTTAGGTGTCTCAGCTGAAACTGAGTCAGAAACAACTACACTCATATAATGTTATCCTTTAATTCTGTATGGCTGATATATGTTGTAGGCATATTATTTATCTTAATGCAACGTAAAATCAATGAATGCTTAGTGCAAACTAAAGTCAATGTAACTATATGGCATAATTACAATATGAAATTCACATAGCCATAAAAGAAAAGAGTAACAATTTTTTTAGTGTTTATAATGAAAAATGAATTTCTTGAAGAGCATTAATCTATTTCTACTTCAGTAACATAGCACATATTCTTTGCCCAAACAATTGAGAAAGAATTCAAAACAATCACATTCTTTCACAATTAAAATAATATTATAGGTATAAAACTCATTTTTAAAATATGGACTCCATATGTTTTTAATAAAAAAAAACTAATTTTGTTTAAAAATTGAGTTTTGTTGTTCTATATGCATATTGAAAATATAATATACACAAGATGTGGGGTATTGATCCATCTTGATTGTTCAAATGCCATGGAAATTAACTCTTTATTAAAACAAGACTTTAAAATTACTATTAATGCCTTGTCCTATAAAGTTAGACAATACATTGTAGAAAATGCCTGCTGATGTGAACAAATACTCAAACATCTTTACAAGTCATTTAATTCATGCCGTGTAAAAGTACAACCACATTTTATACCTATTTGACTAGGTTGCACATTGAGACCACTTACGATATTTATGTCATTCATGGTAAAAGGTAAAGATCACAAATGAAACAGTATTATTTATATTTCTAAATGATTATGAGGATTGAAGGCAAAAAAAATGTTATAATAATTTACAAAAGAGATTGAAATCATATCTATTTCTTACTATGCATTTATAAAAGTGGAGCATGCAAAGAGAGATGAATCAATCTAGAACAATTAAAAATTATAAAATTGAAATATATTTTCTCAATTATATCCTTTCATTTCCACCTTATTATTGGTGAAAAAAAGATCTGTGCCTGGGGAACTATTAACATGGAGTAACAGTTTCAAAAAAATATTCAGTAGATGCCAGGCTTCCTTATTAGGTAATAGTCAAAGGCGACTCATTACCAAGGACAACTATTGCTAATTACCAACATGGAAAAACAAATAGAATACTTGGCTTAATATCTAAATCGAGTGCCAGGAAATGAAGTGTAAATTCTTGCTTATTTTTCTCTTCAAATAGCTTAAATAAATATAGATATCTCTTAACATGTAACTAATAGAAACTAAAAGGTGCGTTTCTTCGAATGAATCTGAAATCTGAACTTGAGAGAGGTTTAAAAAATCTATTATAAGCAATTCTTTCAGTGTTGCTTATGAAGAAAGGATCAAAAAGTGCTTTTGAAAGAAATTTAGGGTAAGTCTGTTAGCGTCATATTAGTCTTCAATCCATCAGTGCTCTATTTGTCAATGTGTTACTTTACCTGGAACTCACTGATAAAAATATATTTTTCTATGCTCCATTTTTCTCTATCTTTCTTAATACCATGATATCTTCCTGAAAATTTCAGTTACATTCCCTTATTATGTTTTCCTTATCCATATTTTCTGAAAGAAGTTTACAAAAGTTTCTTACAGAAAAAGAACACATATATAAGATTTACGTGAAATATGAAGAATAAAAGTTTCTGTTTTTTAAGTGAATAAACTAAAATTGAGAATCTGGTTTGTCAGTTATTACTAGTGGTGAACTGGTAAAGTGTTTGATGACAGTCTTGCTAGATAAAAAGAGAGAGAGAGAAAGGCTGAGGGAGAGAGCAAGCTGATTTTTAGCATTTGTCCATTTCCATGGCATAAATACTCCCTATGTGACCACGGAGAGAACGCTGAACAAGGAATTGAGAAAAAATGCTAATAATCTGCTCTTGCCATCCTTTAGGAGCTGGCTCCAGCACACCATTGCAATGATTTTTAATAAAAAAGCTATTGTTCTGATGATTTCTGGGGTGCTACAGTGATATACAGAGATTGAGTTATTATGTCTTGAATAAAATGTCATACTTAAACTTTTGTACAATTACACCAGATTCCCCACTGTTAATCAGTAATTCAAACGTTCCCATTAGGTCTATAAGAATGCTCAAGAAAGCTTTTTAGAATTGCAAAGGTTTTGAGTGGCTAAATGAAAATTTCCATGCTTCAAAAACAAATACAATATATTTTAGACAATTCTAACCTGTAGATTACATATATTCTATCCTTAACTGTGTATACCTATGTACCTATTTTGCATCATATATGTGTAGCAAAATTCAACAATTTTCTACCAACATGCATTAAAATACCTACTGTTAGTTCCAGTGTTAGATGTCAGGCAGAAAACTGGTGAATCAGATATACGTCATATCATATATCATATATCATATGCATGTATATATTGCATGTAACTTATTACATATTGTGCACATATACTAGAAGTACAGTTATTCTGGTTATTTGTGGGCATTGAGTTAGCGAATACTCTACCATTGCTCCAAGGGAAATACAGGATTAAATTCCTGCTAGCCTCAAGTAACATTCTGTCAACCAATCAATACATAACCTTGTTTTACGGGTGTTTCTTTATAAAGGCACCTTATATACCCACTCATACACACACACACATTAACATTTAACTTATAGTCAACAGCACTATAAGTCATGCCTGAAGGAATCGCATCTAACACACATTTCCTCCGTAAGACACAGCAGAGCCTTTTTTTTTTTTAAGATTTATTTATTTTTATTTATTTCTCTCCCCTTCCCCCCCACCCCGGTTGTCTGTTCTCTGTGTCTATTTGCTGTGTCTTCTTTGTCCGCTTCTGTTGTTGTCAGTGGCATGGGAATCTGTGTTTCTTTTTGTTGCATCATCTTGTTGTGTCAGCTCTCTGTGTGTGCGACACCATTCCTGGGCAGGCTGCACTTTCTTTCATGCTGGGCGGTTCTTCTTAAGGGGCGCACCTCCTTGCATGTGGGGTTCCCCTACGCCCCCGCGTGGCAGGGCACTCCTTGCGCGCATCAGCACTGCGCATGGGCCAGCTGCACACGGGTCAAGGAGGCCCGGGGTTTGAACCGTGGACCTCCCATGTGGTAGACGGAAGCCCTAACCACTGGGCCAAGTCCGCCGCCAGCACAGCCTTCTTGTACTTAGCACTAGACAACATTTCAGCACTATGCTTAAGGGCCATATTAAAGAGCAAAATTACCACCAAAAAGCACAAAACTGTGGAAAACATGGGAACAAATATACCATGTAAAGGGGTCTTTTCAGTATGAGAGCTATAAAAAGAAAGCAGAACATTGCCTTGTTCAGTGTCTGCTGGGATTGTGAGTATTTAGCAAGTTGAATTTTTGTTACTCTGTACATGCCCATGTATGACTTAGAAAGTGCCTCAAGACTGATTATGGAGTTACAAATACATTTTAGTGAGTAGGCAAATTTGTCAATACACAAGCCCTCCAAAATAAGGATTGACATATTTGGTTTAATTATTAATAGATGTATACAATCTTGGGCTAAGTGAGGAGTTTGAAGAAGAGATCCCCAGGAAATAGATTTATTCCATTTCTAACAGAAAGAATAAATATAGCATTTTAAAAATCTATCTCCATTTACTTATAAGGGTTTTAACCAACAATATTAAATAATGAGTATTAAATATCAAAATGTTTTGTTTTCTTCAAAAAGTCTTCACTTTCATAAATTCAATAACATCTGGAAATAGTAGAAGTGTTTAATTTAGAGCTGCAATTCTAAGCAAATTTTTCCTGCTTATCAGTAATATTGGATGACTTTGAGATATGTGGATTAGTAATTGGAATAGACCCCCTTGCTGCAATTCATGTAGGAAATACCTCATTATTATTTATCAAAACTTAATATCAGAATATATATCAGTTACGCAGTAAATGAAAATTTCGCACAAAGATATAATGACATATAATTATAAGTGCCTATAATTTCATATTTATTTTTATGTAGATAATATTATGCATATGTCATATTATAAACACTGCAGAACATTACTAAGACAAGTAAGAGATGTGTGAATTTTTCTCAGTACAATTTCTCCCAAAATTTCTAGTTTGCTTTTTCCATGTTCCCCAAGAGCCTTCTCAAGATAATACTCTCAGTACACAGCTGTCTTTATTGGCCTGTAACTCCTGAAAGCAAAATTGAAGATGCAAATAGCTGAAGGAGAAAACTGGATATTTCTCAAAGAGCAAAAATTAATCCTGGAATTTCTAGATTTTTCAATATGAAAGAGTAAAAGAGAATGGCAGGAGTACAGAAAACACATGAATTTTCTTACTTAACTCTATTCGGTATTATAAAAATTATAAGCTACTGTGAAATATATTTCAAATGGAGAAAAGAAGCATAAATGAATGCTTTTGGAGGGAGGAAAGAGGAACCACGTGAATGAAGTGAGTCATGCATAGTTTAATTTACAGTCTTCCAAAGAGTGCTCTTTAGCAGATTGACGGAAAGGTAAGCCTAGACTAATTAAGTTAATCCATTTTCATTACTTGCTGTATTTATTTATTAGGTAAATGCTGCAAAATTTATACCAACACAAAACGTTAAAAAACGTAAGTCTAAAATAGAATGTTTTTCCCATTTTACACTTAAAAATGGAATAAATTTATTTCCAAACCAAGCACATGGCATATAATGGCAATTTAATTGTGACAAATGGTGCATGTTCAGCCACACTGTTAAGAACATAATTCAGTTTTAATCATCTCTTTAGTTCAATGAAACAATAAACTAAAGGAGTTAGGGCGATCTGATTATTGAAAACTACAAACACAGATCCCGAAGAAGTTTTTGTCAATGTCTTTTAATTTCTGAATGCTTCAAGGTATTGATTAGGAATAAAAAAACTTTGATTAGAGAAAGTATACAAATTGCTCTAGAGAAATCCAAAGGCAATAAATTACCCCACTCCCCAAACTCTTCAGTAATGGACAGACTGCCAGTCTTATTGTTTCCCATTTTTGTTCATGGTTTTCCTTGTTCTCACATATATTCCTTTAAAAAAATGGGGGCAGTAATGTGAAAAATGGGTTATCTACAGGCTTGTAGACCTCTCTAAATTCACCAGTGGTCCTCTAACTATTACTGCCATATTTTAATTAGTAATAGTAGCTAACATTTATTTAGTGCTTATTTTGTCCTGCACCTCACCTGTAAAGCTATCTGTATCACCTCATTTAATCTTCACAAATACCTACATGGCAGGTACAATTAATATTTCCTTTCTGTAGAGAGAGACTGGGGAACAAAGAAGTTGCAACATGCCTCAAATCACACAACTGGTAAATTTGGGGGTCAGAATTTTTCTTCCATACCTCGAGCTCCTTACCACCATACAATATTTTTTAAAAAAGGGTGAAAAGAAAAACAGGGTTGGAGGGTGAGGAACAAGGTAATGAGCACAATGATAAATCTGCTCAAAGATGTTAGTTGTAAATGATTTTAATATTTTATTTTTCAGTGTTCTAAGGTTTTTGCATGATGAGAGGGTACATTCTTTACTTCATAATGTATAAGACAAGTGGGAATATTGTGTGGTGGGAGGGAGAATGAGAAAACATTCTGAAAAATTGTAAGACACTTTAATTACACATATAAAAGTTGGTTGTATACTTTATTGCAAAAAACATAAATTTTTTATTTATTTTTTAAAAATCCGGGCTTCCGCCTACCACATGGGAGGTCTGTGGTTCAAACCCCGGGCCTCCTTGACCCGTGTGGAGCTGGCCCATGCGCAGTGCTGATGCACGCAAGGAGTGCTGCGCCACGCAGGGGTGTCCCCGCGTAGGGGGGCCCCATGCGCAAGGAGGGCACCCCATGAGGAGAGCCGCCCAGCATGAAAGAAAGTGCAGCCTGCCCAGGAATGGTGCCGCACACACGGAGAGCTGACACAAGATGACGCAACAAAAAGAAACACAGATTCACGGTGCCACTGATAAGGATAGGAGCGGTCACCATCACAGAAGAACATGCAGCGAATGGACAGAGAGAGCAGACAAATAGGGGGCAGAGAGAAGGGGAGAAAAATAAATTAAAAAAATAAATCTTTAAAAAAAATTCCCTCTCAAATCAAGTACTAATAGAAGTAATAAAGCAGTAATAGATACGGAATAGATTAAAAAAAAGCAACAACAGGGAAAACAGACAACAACACATAAGGTACAAACAAAAGGGGAATAGTTGGTATGAAAAGGGTTCTTAGCCATTTAGAGGTACTGGAACCACTTGAAAACATGGTGAGAGCTGGGGCCCCTCTGTGGAGGAAAATACTCACCACTCATACACATGAAAGTTCTGCAAAGGTCTGCATTATTTCTAGGGAGTTGTGCAGGCTCCCAAAAGTTGTCCATATACTCTAGAGGGTGGGAATTCTTGGTCCCAATAGAGGCATAAAGGATCCAGACTTGGTATGTAAGCAATTGGATGTTCAACAGTAAGGAGTGAAGTGTATAGAGAATATCCTCAGGGCATTCCTACACAAGCTTCTCCTGTTTTTCTCACAACTGACTTCTTGTTAACCTTCAGATCTCAGTTTACATATATCCCCAGCATCTTTTATCAATGCATTTGAATTAGGACAAGCACCTCATTCTTCCTTCATGATTACTTTTTTTTTTTTTTTTGAGGTATCTAGTCCAGGGATTGAACCCAGGACCTCGTATGTAGAAAGCCGGTATTAAACCACTGAGCTGATAGGCTCCCCTGAGTTGTTTTTTTGCTTTGTCTGCTTGCTGCTTTTTGTTTTTAGGAGACACTGGAGTCCAAACCCAGGACCTTCTGTGTGGGAAGCAAGCACTCAACTGCTTGAGCCACATCTGCTCCCATGATTACATTTCAATTAAATTACCCCATTCCATCATGGTATACAATTTATTTACTTATTTCCTTGTCTATTGATTGTCCCCCTGAACTATAATGTCTATGTCTTGTTTACTAGTATGTCCCTGTGATGGTTAGGCTAATGTGTCAACACAGCCAGGTATTTGTGGCCATTTGTTTGGTCAAGCAAGCACTGAGCTAATTGTAATATAAGAACATTTGTGGGCATTAGTCATTAGTGAGTTTACTGCATAGATGGCTCATTACATCTAGATCAACCAGGGAGATTGTCATCAGTAATGAGAGATGTTTTATCCAATCAGTTGAATGCCTTAAAAGGGATGTGATTTCAACATTCAGAGAGAATTTCCTAGCTCGTCTTTGGACAGCCAATGTCTCCCAGACAGTCATCAAGGACCTTCATTGGATTTTCATCAGAGCCCCTGGTTTGCAGCCTCCCTGTGGAACCTGGACTTGTGCATTCCCAGGCTCATGTGAGAAACTCTTATAAATTCTCATACTATTGACGGATATTTCCTCTTGATTCTGTTCCCTACAGAACCCTCACTAATACAGTCCCCAATACCTGGCACAGTGATCTACAAATAGAATATGCATAATAAACATCTGTTGAATAAAGAATGAGTGAATATACTCCCAATATTAGAATTGTGAAGGACTTCAAAATATCTTCTACTTTCTAATTCTATGTTTGGGCAAATTTTGGGATTTCCAAGAGAAAAAAGAGTTTAGAACTGGAGCCCTTGCATTTTAGTAATATCTGTCAGTGAGTTATGCAGCCAAGAATAGTACTGAAATCCATTTGGAATGTGAAATAATAGTCCTCATTTGTCATAGCCCTGGGTATTCTTATTCATGTATTTGTAACTTAAAGATTTTGCAGAAAGGCAATAAATGGTTCACCAGAAGTCATCATAAAATTATGGGTTTAAAGCAGCAAGTATGAATTTAAAATGATCAGATTTAAGATATACAGATACATTAAGTTGGAATTTTTAAGTTGTTAATTTAATCAAAGGTAGAAACAAAACAAAAACAACCCAATAATAAGAACCTTGCCCAGGATTTCTCCTGCTGTTTACCTGTTCCGCAGATCCCTCTGTCCCAAGTGCACTCTTTCTGTGCTGCTTCCTTTTGACCTTCCTAAACACAGGACTCTTTCAGCTTTACAATCATAAATAAGCTTGTACGAGACCAACAACAGCACCCACACATTTGGAGACTAGCAACTGACTCCACAGGTGACAAACACGGATGGAAATTTTGCTGTTTTCTGGAAACAGTGAATTCTAAATGATTATAGACACCTTCTTCTCCCACCATGCCCTCATCTTTGCCAATGGCTCTTCTCAGCTTTTGTCCAGCTAAGCAGAAAATTTGTATCAATTTTCTTTGTATACTTTCAGGGATTGGAACATGCTTTAGAGATTTGACTACTAAAAAAAATAATGTTTCCCTTGAGAAAAAATGGGAAGAGAAGCCTCTGTGGCCCTTCAATTGACCCATAGGTACCGATATAAATTAAATTTTCTGTCTTGGTTCTCCTAATTGTGAGGTGATTGGGCTGAAGGATTAGAACATTACTGAGGTAAAAGTTCAAATTTCTTTTGAAGTTTTACCTCAAGAATAAGCTAACTAGGAATCATGGGATCCTTGAGTTTAAAACTAGAGAGACAAAAATCACCAATAGCCACATCAACAATGAAACAGCAAAGAGAGGCTAACTTTATAAAATCCAGACTATCCTTCACTCTTCTTTCTTTTTTTTTTCTTTCACCCTTCTCTTTTCCCTGGAAGAGAGAGTGGGTGGGAAGGTCGAATGTGTGTGTGTATGTGTTTGTGTGTACATGCACTTGCTAGAGGAGAGAAGCAGGCAAAGGAGGCCAAAAAATTTAAGCATGTGTTTAGGGGTTTTAGTTTTTTTTCCTCTCATATAATATACTCTTCTAATTTGAGTGAAAATTTCAAATCTACACTCAAAGGAATATATAATACAAAGAGAAATAGTGAAAGTTGTTGATGATTCCTCTTATTTATATTTATGTCCCTGTATTTACTCTCCTTGCAAATTTTAAGCTGAGTATAGAAGCAAATTTATCAAGTTCTGCTTAATATTCAGCTCATGACTAAATATTTCTCCATGTTTATAAGTTAGCCCTTTGTTTGAGTTGTCTGAAGTCTAATATAGCAAGAGACACATTTATTAGCAAGCTTTATTATTTGAATTCATGAAAGATTCTGTGTTGTTCCCGCTTGTTCCAGCTCTTACGTCTGATCACCTTAACTTTGGAGAGTCTATCAAATTCCATCTGTTAGCTGATTCCCACTCTGGAAAACACATTAACCAGCCAAATATAAAGTCCATCTGCACTAAGCAGGACTTTTTAGCAACACTTTTCTTTCTTTTTCTTTAACGTGATTATTCTTCCAGTGTTTCATGTGTCCTTTCTTAGCCAGGTGTTAAAGGCAAAAAGTGATCTGAATTTCTCAGGCTTTCCTTATGGGATATTCACTGCAGGTGTCCAGCATTTATGCCTTAAACACCACACACTCATTTATATATTATGGGGCAGGGACAAACAGTTTCCTTGTGAGATGATTGCATGCTTGCATCTTAGGTATTCTTCATGCTGTTTTACATAATATTTACAGACATCAGTGGCTATAGGGATAGCCATTCTGTCCCAAATGGCTTACCTCTGGTTCTTGAACATTTATTATCTTTGAGGTCTGCCCAATGCTCTGAATGTTTTAGATCCTAAGATACAGCTGCATAGTTTTAATGAGCTGCAGAATTGTATCAAGTGATCATTAGGCTGTAAGCTAAAACTTTTCCAGTATAAATTGGCAAAATCAGTCTTCCAGAAATAAAGGAAAGACTAAGCCTTACAAAGGTACAGCTCTTAGAACCCTCAAATCATTATAAAACAAATAACTAATGCTTCATTCTTTTGATGTGAAAACATAAAATGTATTTGCTGAAATATATAATAAATTATTCCTGGCATAAGCAGTATGATATTTCATAAGAATAAGAGCTGAGAAAAGTGTGATAAACTGGTTGAACCAGATGAAACCATTAGTGAAGTGAAAGAATTTAACCACATTTATCTGTAATATGGAAATGGGTGACCATACTATAGAATGCTCATGGAATCACAAACATGAAAGATGAAGGATCTTCCTTATCTCTACTAGGTAGATTAGAATACAATTCCAAATCCTTGATTACTGATAATAATTCTCTCCACCTCTTTACTTTCATCTCCATAAAGAATCCAATGGGTTCTGGGTCTAAATAAGGCACCAAACATTTGATTGTATGACATTTTGATTTATGAAAGCCTTAGCTTAGGGAGCTGTGTATCAGCAGTGTATTAGATCTCTGCAAGTTTCACTCAGGACTTTCATTTAACTCAACTATGAATATCTAGAATTGCTTTGTGTAAACTATTATTATTATTAATTTGTTAGTAGATTTTAATATTGATGGTGATTCCTTAAAGTTTTGGATGCTTTTAAAAATCAAATTTGGGACAGCGGACTTGGCCCAGTGGTTAGGGCATCCATCTACCACATGGGAGGTCTGCAGTTCAAACCCCGGGCCTCCTTGACCCGTGTGGAGCTGGCCCACGCGCAGTGCTAATGCGTGCAAGGAGTGCCATGCCACGCAGGGGTGTCCCCCGCGTAGGGGAGCCCCATGTGCAAGGAGTGCACCCCCTAAGGAGAGCTACCCTGCACGAAAGAAAGTGAAGCTTACCCAGGAATGGCGCCACACGCACGGAGAGCTGACACAACAAGATGATGCAACAAAAAGAAACACAGATTCCCGTACCACTGACAACAACAGAAGCGGACAAAGACGATGCAGCAAATAGACACAGAGAGCAGACAACCTGGGTGGGGGTGGGGGGAAGGGTAGAGAAATAAATAAATAAATATTAAAAAAAAAAAACTCACAAGAACCGTTATTTAAAAAGAAAATCAAATTTGGCGATTTATATATTAAGAAATTTCATTTCCTCTAATATTTAATATACATTGGTATAAAATGGTTTAAAATATTTTGTGTGTTTTAAGTAATAATCTCTACAGTATCTACAGTTATAACTCTCTGTATATAGCTGTATATGTATAAAATATATATCTGTACATATATTCAGAATTAGATTTACATGTATGTGTATTATTTTCTCTTTGTATCCTAATCTTCATTTCTTTTTTCAATTTCTCTTGTTCAGCATTCTTTAGTTTTACATTATTATTCTTTTCCTTCCATCTTGAGTAAGACATGAGGCTTATTAATATTCTTTTATTTTATAAAATACGTATTTAATCTATTCTTGGCCCTCTATTGCTTTAGCTGAATCTCTCAGTATTTTTGTTTTTCTTTAATTCAAACTGACTAGTATTTTTATTATAATTTCTTTTTTTGACCCATGGATATTTTTTATAAGAGTATATTTTAGTTTCTCCATATATTGCAAGGTATTTGGTTATATTTATGAAATTAAATTCTAATTTTATTTTTCTCAAAGAATGTTAGGCAGATTGACAGGTCTATTCTCAATACTTATTTCATTTTAAATCTGTGGTATTCAAACTCAGTCTCCACTAATCTGAGAGTTAGGCCACACACTCAAATTTACCTAGGATAAGAAACCCCACAAAGGGCTTACATCAAAATCTCACAGAGAAGCATTATTATTATTATTTTTTAATGACAATATGCTATTTTTATTAATTGAAAATGGTGCTTAATTTCTGGGCAACAAGTTGGTAGAAACATTGGGTTTATCAAGAAGATGAATTTCCTAAAACATTTTTATAAAACTCCTGTCTCTTTAAATACAGAGGTATCATACAATTTTTAAAAGGCAAATAATTGAAAGAACAACATCTCTTCTTTATATATAAAGGTAAAACATGATATTTTGGAAAAGAATGTGTTTGAGAAAATGAAATAAGCTAACTGAACCCTTTACTATAAAAGTGTTTAAAATCTTAATAATGATGGCAATTTCATCAACTCTAAATAATAAAACCAAATTTGAAAACATTTATATTTTAAACAGGGAGTGGGGTGGGGAAAGAATGGTGCTGAATGTCATTGCTATAAGATTAGGCTTTGCCCCTCCCAGCTCAGGCTAGGGTCCCAGCACGCTTTGAAAACAAGGGTGTTTCAGACTAAGATGACACCTTTGTCTGCTTCTCAGTCTCCTCATAATATTCCTGCAAAAGTCAGGAACAGGGTGGGGGATTTCTCTCATTTTTTATAAAAATATGGCAGTATTCTGAGAGTGCATTTTGATTTCTCCTGTCCTCTAGTTTGATTCCTTAGTGTTAATAATCTTGTCTGAGAGAAGAGGGAATTCTATGCACATGATCTGTCTTGTGACATCCACCATTTCCAAGGAAAAGTGCCAAAGGTAGTTTACCAGACTGTAAATATTGACATAATCTCAAGGCAACCCAAATACCTCCAAGCAAGTCCTGTATGTCCTGTATGTGTTCCCAGAGCAGCCTGCACTCTCAGCCAGAGGGGGAGCTCCTAGGAGTCTCTAAGAATCACACTCATAGGCCCTTTGTGTCTTTGGTGACTTTCAGAAGAAGAGAAATATGGCTTTGGGGATCCTTTCCAGAAAGAACTTCTACCCACCCCCTCCCCCAGTCGCTGCCCTCCCCTCCCCCAACAAAGGCTAGTAGATTTTCTTGTTTTTTTTCTGGTTACTTTCTGTACTTTCTAATGCAATTCAACTGATGTAGGTTGTGTTACAAGTCCATCCTTTATTACTTAAGATCACCTTGCTTGGGACTTTAGATCACTCTTTAAAATCATGAGTTTGCTTTTACTTCACAGGACTAATTTTTAAATGATATGCACTGTTACATTAAAGCATTTGCCATAGATAATATAATTAAACTTAGAAGTGCTTTTGGTGTTGATATTATGGTAAGAATAAGAGTGACATTTCAGTTTTCAAAAATAGGGTGTTAAAAACACACTACATACTGGAATCAGGCTTTGAACAGGGAAGCATTATTATTAATTCAGTATCCATATAATTGTTTGGGTGTTCAGTTCACAGCTTTAGATGGCTAAGAACTGCTCTTGCGGTTATTGAGCACCTGAAATGCCATTGACCAAAACTGAGATGTGATAAAAGTGTAAAATATATAATAGATTTTAAAGACTTAGTATGAAAAAATAATGTAAAATAGCTTATTAATATTTTAAAATATTGTTTATAAGTTGAAATGATAATATTATGAATATGTTAAATGTTATTAAATTAATTTCACCTATTCCTTTTCACTTTTTAAATTAGCTACTAGAAATTTTAAATTATGTATGTGACTTGTATTATATTTCTACTGACAACACTGATTAAGAAAGAATCTGAAACTCTGTTGTACTCCTAGGTACTGTGGTTTTAAGGGTAAGGATACCAATCTTCCCCAAAGGGCAATGTTTTAAATCAAAATTGCCAAATGGGTCTTGCATAGCTGCTAGAAAGCCCTCTGTGGGAAAAAGGAGACTCCCCAGCTTTAGATACAGGCTATTTACCAAGAGTTATTTGTACTAACTATACTAAATGGTTAATTAATAATAAAGGAAAGAGTCTTGACAACTGGTAACTAGAGGTTGAACAAAGTTGCATTCTACAATAATATCACAATGAATGTGCAATGGAGAAAACCTTATAACTAACACCATGTGCATGTATTTCTTTTTGAAAACATGTAATTGTCTGAATCTCTCTGCCTGACCTTCCTAAGGAAAGTGTCTGCCCATGTTAGGCTTATATATCGTATGTACGTTGGCTTGCTTAGTGCTGTGGTTTGAAGTTGTAAGCACCCCAGAAAAACATCTTAAATATAATCTTCCTGTGGGTGTAAACCCACCATAAGTAGGATCTTTTGATGAGGTTACTTCATGAAGGTGTGACCCCATTTAGGATCAGACTTAATCCTGTTATTGGAATCCTTTATAAACTGAATGAACGCAAGGAAAGAAAGCCATGGAAGCAAGAAGCTGAAATCAATGAAATCTAGAAGAGAAGGGGGAAACCAGCAGATACCACCATGTGCCTTGCCATGTGGCAGAGGAGCCAAAGATTGCCAACAGCAGTCTTTGGGAATAAACATTGTCTTGATGATGGCTTCATTTGGATATTTACCTGGACTCTAACTGTAAGTGAATGAATTCCTATTGTTTAAGCTGAGCCATTCCGTGGGAATTTGTTTTCACCTAGCCTAAAGCATTTAGGTATTTGGGATATAAAGGAAAGCCAAATTTAGTGGTAGCATATGTCCAATTATGAGTCAGAACCACAGCACAAGTTCACCAAACAATTCAATCAGGAACCATCCTTGAGTAGTGGTGGACTTGCTCTGGATGTAGCATTAGGGGAGGGAGTTTTGTCTTTTCTGGTTGTTACCTCTAATAAAAAGGAGGGATTGCATTTGTCGAGTCATAGAGTAGAAGTGGCAGAGAATGGAGGGGAGGCTTTTATCATAAGTATCTATCTTTACTGAAGTTGTGAAGGTATTTCTCGTGGTGACCAGGAGGCCACATTGTGATTGCAGTGTAAACAAGCTAATGCTGCTGCTGATATGCATGATATGCAAGCTGATCAGGATTTTCAACTACAACTACACTGGGGATTCATATTTGTATGATCATGATTAAGACTGTCTCTCTTTAATTTTGTTATAGTCCTTATTTCAAATTAGCTCCTCTTTCACCCAACCTACCTTTGTATTCAAGCACAAGAAAAAAGCAAAGTATGATCTATTGGGAATAACCTCTTTAATATTTCTCTCCCCAAGAATTTGTATCTTGTACATTTTTCAAAAGCACAATTGAAAAGAAACTTTAAGCTCTGTTAAAAGAGCGTCACCTTACATTTAATGGATTTTATTAATTATAGATGATAAAATAGAACTTGTCACAGTCAGCTGATACAGTAGAAAGGGAAGTGTTGTCAAACATTATTCACTCATTGGAAAAGGGGATGAAATGAATTTTGAAGTGAAGGCAGCTGGTTTCTTCTCCAAAGACTTGGCTCCATTTTAATTGGAGTGGAAACTATATAAGCCCAAAGTTTCAATTTATGTATAAAAGAAGCATGAGCTATGCTTCATTTTCCACTGTTTAATAAATTGTCATATAGGCAAGTATTTTTTATCCTCCTAGTATTCACTGAAATAATATTTTGCTTGATTCTTTTATAAAAATTAGAACACATTTGATTTTTTTAAATTTTATAATACATTATAGCCTAATACAGTTATAATGGATATATTTATATTTGGATAAATAGCAAAACTATTGCCATATAGATTGTGCTGGTACTCAAGAGATAGGAGTTGGAAGTATATGCAACATGGGACTCATTCATTAGTAGTCCGGAGGGAATGGAATCATTGTGAAAGGGCCTTGCTGACTCAAATAACTACCTGGTTCTTGAGAGGAGTGTGAATTTAGGCAAGAACAAACTTTATAGCTCTAACATGAATAGTTTTATTTTTCAGTCAAATGATAGGTGGGATGAGAGCTTAGACTGTAGGGTATGAACCTTTTGTCAAAAATGTTTTACAGACCAGAATTCAGATAGGTGCAGTTATCTATCTATTTTCACAGGAAAAGTAATGTTCAAGTCTTGGGGTCTAGCAGAGGACTAATAAATTTATAACATTTAACATATTAAGCAGTGTAAATTTCACTAATTCTGTATTGTCTGTCCTTCCTTGCTTTCAAGGTTGAAAAAAATTATCATAGAGACATTTTAATTAACTATTTGTCTATATACGTGTACATATATGTATATATATATGTCAACATAAACATGAGTATGGACATATATTTAATATTTATATTAATGAAGGCCAAAGAAAACAATAATTGTTTGGATTATTTTTACCTAAACTTATCAGTGCTAATAGTGACAATAGCAATAAGAGAATTTCTCATGGTGCAATCTATAAATCAATCATATTTCTTTCCTGACTTAACCAGAATCATAAAACCTCAATTTTAATAATAGAACAAATTGTTGACATTTTACCTAAATCAATACTTTTCTCATTTCAAAGAAAAATTGAATACTCCCATAAATAAATATTAAATAATATATTGCATGAACATAAGTCACAAGAAAAACAATAGGTCAAATGGCTGTATTTTACAATTATCCTTATTTATTATATCCTTAAATTTATGACCAAGATTTCTAATCTTCTTAGATTCTAATTTTCAAATTTCATTATAGGAGATGTACTGTTTCCATGTACTTTGAACAAGTTGAACCAGCATGTTTTCTTTACCAAACTTTTAAACTAATTGGGTGTACTTTATATGTTTACAAGTTATGTACAAAAATACAATTCATTTTGGCAACTGTTATCACAGTCACACTTTCAGTGCTATGTCTTTAAGAGATCATGTTTTATGTTTAAAGGACAACTATTTCTTGAAATTTATATTTTAATAATATTTTTGACTGAACTTATACTTCTACAATCATTTCCTATAAATGAAAAATATGTTACAATTACCAGAAATTCCATTCATAAAATGGAGACCATTTACACATTTACATACCAAATATGTTATACCCCTATCTGATATACTAACAGATATAAGATGGTGATTTATGCCTAGATTTTCATTTGCCTCTTGTAACAGGTTAAATAAAATATGGGCACCTAAAGTTGTTGATAATCCATCCCTGTCCCAATCTTTAGCCACTTTCTGTCTCATATTCTTAAGGTAACCAATGTTAATAGCTCAGTGTGAAGTCTTTCACAAGTTTCCATGGATTTTTAGGGAAAAATATTTGGTACATTTCATGTTAATTAAAATAATGATTCATAAAGATGAATAATGCTTGCTGTGACCAATTATCACTGTAAAGCAGGTGCTAAACATCATCTCACCCACTTCTGCAAAACAACTCAATCTTAATCTATTAAGAGTTTTGTTTTTTTAAATTCAAAGGCTTCTACTCTGCTTAGAGTCTTGTAAGCTTTAAGCTGAAAGGGGCCTTTTCAGCACATATTGTCCAAACTCTCACTTTTAAGCAGGTAAACACTTAGATGAGCCAAAAGACACAGGCTTATAATTGAAACACACAGGCTTATAATTATCTTTATTTTTAAAGAACTCTTGTGAAAAGATTTCACATTCAATCTCACTACATCCAAAGGTGATCCCAGCAACTCAAAGTAGACAATGGTTTCCTTGAAGGTTTTAAAAGATTTCCAATGCATAATACGACTCATATTTATTATTTTACTTTCCCAACATCCAGAGGAGATTGCAATAGCTATAATAATGCAACATCTGCATTTAACTAAGACTGAGAGTCAAAACATTTAGCAAACAGTTTGGCATAGACAGTGATCATTCAAAACAAATACCAGAAGACCACTGATTAATAAGATGGAATGGTGGCCATTAGTAACCTTTTATGCCTTGCTCTCTTTGTACACACCTCTAGAGCAATTACGGTTTCCAGGGAAGGTTTTGACTAAAACTCTGTATTAGCAGAGACATTTGCAAGTGGCAGAAATCTTACTTAAAACAGACCATGTGATGATAGAATCTATTGATTCATAAATCCTGGGATAGTTCTGGCTTCATTCATGACTGGAGCAAGGAAGCCAAAAAAAATGGCATCAGGACTCAGTTTTCTCTCTCTCTCCCAACTCTATCTTCTTCTCTGATAGAGTCATGCTCAGACTCACAAAATTTGGGCATCATGTCAATTAGTTTCTCTCTTAGACAACCCTGACTTGTTAAGTTCTAGATAAATAATTCCCAAATGTTGTTTATATTAAATCATCTGGGTGCTTATTTGAAACGCTTATTCTAAAGCTCCCTGGAGATTCAAAGTCACTAAATCTTGGGTGAGACTTTGGAATCTGTGTTTTTAGCATGCATTCATTCCAGGTCCCTCTAATGCAGATGGCCTGGAAATAAGCCTTGGCTTATACTATAAATATGCAGCTACCCCCATAGTGATTGTTTCCTATTTTTTAGCTTATTATCATTTCTTTAAGTAAAATCTTACAAGGAACTCTAATTTATTAAAAAGAAAGCTTCATTGGTCGTTTATCATACCTACCTATACATAAAGAGGGCACATGAACTTTAGAATTGAAGTTTAAAATTGCAATATAGGTGGCGGACTTGGCCCAGGGGTTAGGGTGTACGTCTACCACATGGGAGGTCCACGGTTCAAACCTCGGGCCTCCTTGACCCATGTGGAGCTAGCCCATGAGCAGTGCTGATGCGCACAAGGAGTGCCGTGCCACGCAGGGGTGTCTCCTGCATAGGGGAGCCTCACACGCAAGGAGTGCGCCCCATAAGGAGAGCCGCCCCGTGCGAAAGAAAGTGCAGCCTGCCCAGGAATGGCACTGCACACATGGAGAGCTGACGCAACAAGGTGACGCAACAAAAAGAGACACAGATTCCCATGCCGCTGACAACAGAAGTGGACAAAGAAAACGCAGCAAATAGACACAGAGAACAGACAACCGGGGGGGGGGGGGGGAGAGAAATAAATAAATAAATAAATCTTTGAAAAAAAATTGCAATATAGCTTAGAAATATCTAAATCCAAAATCTTTAAATTTTTGATGAAAAATCAGGCAGAGTAATGCCACATGATTGTCCTGAAGTTGCAGTGACCTAGTTTTCAGAACAGTATCTCTGAGTCTAGTCTGCTAATTCCTAGTATATCCAACTTCTTATGACACATAAACTCCCACCATTATACATTTTGCTGGATCTTGAGAAATGGAAACATCATCAAGAAAATATTTTCATTAATTTTGACCAATTTTTCTTTTAAAATTGTAAATGAAAAAGTCAAGCTGAGGGCATGCTCTCAGTGGAGAGACAATATTCAAGGAAACAAACAGGCTAATTGAGGAGTATAATCAATTTACGCAGAATATGAAAAGGTTATGTGTTAAAAGAATAACAGAGCAGAGAGCTTTTTTTAAAGCTTTTAAAAATTTTTCATATTACTTTCAAATATATAAGACAATTAAAAAAATGATTCAATCCCCATACAGAGAACTCCAGTATACCCCTAGCCCTCCGATACCTAGACCCACCAATTTTAACATTTTGCTATGTTTGCCTTTTCATTCGTTTGTCTATTTATCAATCCATTTTCTGAACACTTGAGTCTAGATTGTATTCATCATGCTCCTTGACCATGTGAAACAGCTATGTACATTTCCTAAGAACAAGTATATTAAGTTATGCGGCCATCTTAAGTGCAATAATCATGTTTAAGAAATTTAACATTAATAGAAAGCTTATAGTCTATATTCCAATTTTTTCATATGTCCCAGCAAAATCCCTTTGTGATTCTTTGCTCCTCTCTTGCCAGGGTTATGCATTGCATTTAATTATCATTATCTCTTTTGTTGGTTGGATTTTCTTTCTGTTTTTAAATTATGGGCACATATATACAACATAATCTTTCACATCTCCACCACTCCCAAGTTTACCATTCAATTGGATTACTTATAATCACATTGCTATGGTACCCTCCCCAGTTTCCATTACTTAAATTTTCCCATCTTCCCAAAGAGAAACCCTAATCCATTATACATTAGTTCCATTCCCCCTGCCTCTTGTACCTGGCAAGCTGTACTCTCATTTATATATCTATGAGCTTGCGTATTATCTGGTATTTTCTCTGTAGTTACATTGCAGCTTAAATTTAGCATCCTAAATCTGTAATAATCTCGCTTGCCTTAATACCAACTTATTTCACTAGTATACACAAATTCTATTTCTATACTCCTTGGTGCCCTCCCCTCAACTTTATAGTAGTTTTTGTTAAAAATTACAAGTTTATACTTTATGAGTCCCAAATCACTGATTTAACATTATTTTTTTTTTTTTTGCATTTGCCTTTTAGGTCCTGTAGGAAATAAAAAGAAGAATTGCAAACCAAAAATACAGTACTACTGGAATTTATATTTACCCATGTTTTTACCCTCACAAGATCTGTATTTCTTCATGCAACTTCAGTCTGTTACCTACTGTCCTTTCCTTTCATCCTGCAGAACTTTTTTTAGCATCTCTTATAGGGCTGGTCTAGTGGTAATGAACTCTCTCAGCTTTTGTTTACCTAGGAATGGCATAATCTCTCCCTCATTTTTCAAACACAGTTTTGCCAGATAAAGATATCTTGGTTGGCATGTTTTGGCTTTCAGTACTTTAAATATGTCATCCCACTGCCTTCTTGCCTTCTGTTCTTTCTGAAGAGAATTGTCACTTAATCTTATTGAAGATTCCTTGTACATGATATACTGCTTTTCTTTTCTTTTCTTTTCTTTTAAGATTTATTTGTTTACTTATTTCTCTCCCCTTCCCCCCCACCCTGGTTGTCTGTTCTCTGTGTCCATTTGCTGTGTCTTCTTTGTCGACTTTTGTTGTTAGCGGCACGGGAATCTGTGTTTCTTTTTGTGCGTCATCTTGTTGTGTCAGCTCTCCGTGTGTGTTGCGTCATTCCTGGGCAGGCTGCACTTTCCTTCGCACTGGGCGGCTCTCCTTACAGGGCGCACTCCTTGCGCGTGGGACTCCCCTATGCGGGGGGAAACCCCTGCGTGGCACTGGCTCTCCTCGCGCACATCAGCACTGCACATGTGTCAGCTGCACATGAGTCAAGGAGGCCCGGGGTTTGAACCGCGGACCTCTCATGTGGTAGACGGATGCCCTAACCACTGGGCCAAGTCCACTGCCAGATATAATGCTTTTCTTTGCAGACTTTCAGAATTGTCATTATTTTTGGCATGTGACAGTTTGATTACAATATGTGTGGCATGGGTCTATTTGGGTTTATCATGTTTGGAGTTGGTTGAGCATCTTAGATGTGTATATTCTTGTCTCTCATTTGATTCGGGATGTTTTCAGCTATTTGTTGAATATTTCTTTGAATATTTGCTCTGCCAATTTCTCTCTTTTTTCTCTTTCTGAGACTACCACAATGGGTGCATATATTGTCTGCTTGATGGTGTCCTACAGGTTTCTCAGGCTCTGGTCACTTTTCTTCATTCTTTCTTCTTTTCACTTCTCAAACTAGATGATTTCAATTGCCTTATCTTCAAGTTCTGATTCTTCTGCTAGCACCAGTCTGCTGTTGAAACTTGCATTGTTACTGTGGTCTTCAGTTCTACTTAATTCCTTTTCTTAATACCCATCTCTGTACTGATATTCTCTTTGCATTTATCTATTGTTTTCCAGATTTCCTTTAGTTCTTTGCCCATGATTTCCCTCAGCATTTTGAGCACGTTTAGGACCATTTTTTAAAAAGTCTTTTGTATGTTCCAGGTCTGGTCCTCCTCACTGATGGTTACTAATCTTTTTTGGTGTTGTTGTTGTTTCTAATCTTTTAATCTCCTTTGCTTAGGCCCCCAATTCCTGTTTTTTGTTTTGTTTTGTTTTGTTTTGTATGTTTTGTAAGTTTGTGTTGAAACTTTTGAATATTTTGATAATTTAATGTGTTATTGCTGAAATTTAGACTATGAGACATCTGCTCCTTAAGTTTATATCTGGCCAGTATTATGAGAGAAATTTCCTTGATTGTCAGGAACTTACAAAAAAGAAGAATGGGAAGGAAGAGCTGGAGGAAAAAAATAAGAGACCTCTCCTAGTCTTTGCAGACTTACCTGTGTAAATCCTCTTCTTATGAGTTTAGAGAAGAAACTTCAGGGCAAACCATAGTGGCCTCCCTGATCCTTCTTGCGCATGTGTTTTACCTTGGGCATGCATATTTGACTCTAGTAATTCTCGTGTTTGTTTTCTGAGTCTCCACTTTTCCCTAGGAATCAGTTTCCTCACAGTCCTGAGCACTGTCCTGTATACCCTATAGCCAGCAATACCTTGAACCAGGCAATACAACTTGACAGCTTTCCACAGTATTCTGTAGAAGATATCTGTGAATCACCTTCTACACATTGCTCAAGTTCTGGGGCAAGTCCCTCAGGCCACCACCGGACAGATTGGGTCAGACTTGCACACTCAATTGGATGAGTGATCCAAGACTCTGGTGCTTTGCAAGAGGCAGTGTTGCAACCCTGAGAATTCTGATTCCACCACTTTTATTTGATCCATTATACCAACTTACTTTTCAGTCACATATTTATCAAATTGTAAATTGTTACCATGACTACCTTTGGTTCTGAAGTGCACATGCCTCTAACCATGAAGGTAGGAACTGGTCCATGAGGATATCAGTTATGTTGAGATCAATAAAATCTATCTAAGGACATCCCTGCCTCTCTAAGTAAAACAATCATATTGTTACAAATTGGGACTTTTTGAGGGTAAACTGAGGAGCAATTAGTAATTATGCTGGGACAAGAGTAAGAAGACTATCTTAGGCAATGGAAGAAGTATGGTCAACCTATTCCAATGAAAAAAAAGGGAGGTTTTAAAGCTCTTAATTGCTAATGTTCATGGACTATTTCCTTTACTAGTCATCTCAATGATGTGAAATGAATCATTTTACCTTCATTTTAAAACTGAGAATACTGAGACCCAACAATGTTAGGCATGATAATATTCATTAAGTGAAAGACGAATATTTGTGCAGTGATCTATTGGACCCCATAACCTGTTTTTATCTCTCAGTACCAAAAAATAATTTCAATGTTACCAGGTCTTCTGTCAACACATAATAACCTCCACAATAACAAATAAATATGGGAATTCCCTATACTTTAGGTATAATTTTTCTATAAATGTAAATTTAAAACTTCTCTAAAAATAAAGTTTGAAAAAATCAGAGACTTTCTAGTATATGGTATAAAGAATGTGGTGAGATTAATGCATATAAAGTGAAGAATGTTATTATAATTGCACATATTCATTTCAACTGTGTTTCAAAAGCTAGTACAATGAACCAATGTTAGAGAAAGTATGACAATGTTGGTCAATCTTTGATGCTTCTCAAATTGTATTTTATAAACTTTTCTATAAGTTCTCAAAAACTTAGGTAGAGGTTCATTTGTGTATCTTCTAAAAACTCCCCAGGATTGATAATCAGTGTTCTAAAAAATGAATGACCCAGGAATAGAAATATGATATTTATATTTATACTTGAGTATCCCTGAAATATTCAGGGCCAATGGGTTATTGTTTGTCTTAAAAAATTTAGGTTTAATTCTTAGATTATATTTAAACCTTCTTTAGTACTGTGATGGTTTTAGCAATCAATTAAACATTTGATAATAACATGAGCACCAAGATATTTGTGCCTAGGTTTCCCAAATATTGATTAGATTTATTCTATGTATTAACTGTTTCTGTATAAAAGAAAGCACTGGTGTTTAACAGGGTCTAAATGACTTTAAGCAAGCAAAGAAGGAAGCAAAAGGATAGTATCTTGTTAGTTCTGGAAATGTCTCAGATTCTGATATTCTGGAAGGTTAATAGATGAATAAAATCAGTAGTAAAAACAAAAACAAAACCATCATTTATCATTTATTGAACTCATATTTAAGTCACACATAGTGCTTAGTACTTTGCATACATTATCTCCAATTCTTACAATAAGTCTCCATTTAAAATTAGAGAAGTGAGACTTCTCTATTTAATTCTCTATTTTTATTTAATTCTCTAATTTTTTAATTCTCTATTTAATATTTAAATTGCCCAAGGTCACACTGCTAGTAAAGGACAGATCTTGCCTTAAATTCGGGTCTGAAGTTTAATTTCCTATCTCATCTCTCCTCCTTCTACTCCAAATAGTAACCATTTCTTAGAGTATCAGTGAAAATACATGTAGTATAGATGGTATTGGATAATATCAAGATGGAATAATTAATACTTCAATGCTATGCTCGATAACGTTGAAAAAGATTTTTAAAAAACCCACGCTGGTTCAAGTGCCTTTCCATTTGCTAAATAAAGATGACTCTTTAGTGTAACCTGCAGGGTTCTGCCCCTGTGGGAAGGCGATCAAGCAGGCAGGTAGATTCTAACTGGTATCTCTTTATGCAATTATTTTTCAACTCCTGGTCTGTCATAGTGAATCCTGCCTAAAGTATGAAGGATAATAAAGTCATAAATATAAAGACACAAGCTAGTTAGACTTGGCTTTTGGAAGTCAGGGGCAAAAGAAAATCACACAATGGCTCAGAAGGGTTATGTATGTTTTCCATGAGCCTCTTTCTGTCTGAATGTGTAATTTGCTCAATACCTTGAAACGACTCTTCCTTTGGGGAAGACTACTTATTTTGAGCATCTTAAATAGTTTTTAAATCACACATACACACACACACATGGCTTTCACATTTAGAAGCATGAAATATTTCTAGCATATTTCATCTCTATCCTCAGGTAAGTAAATAGAATACCTTAATTCTTTGAGAAATTTGAGAAATGATAAAACATATATATATATGTATACACATACACCCACTTTTTAGTGGATTTTATGACCACTAACTCAGAATTATTTCCAAATAAAAATATTTACCATATTATTGTGTACTTGAATCCTTACAAACAATATATCATTTAATCCTATGTTACCCTTAAAAACTATGTACTATTGTTATGACAATTTTCTAGGTTGTGAAAAATGAGTATTGATAAATTTAATTAACTTGCTCGATCTACATAGGATTCAGACTTGAACCAACACTATTAAATACAATCATATACAGTTCATTCACAGAACAGAAATTATTGAAAATTTCAGAGCAATCACTATTGTTTTATAAATTAAAAAATTTAATTGAATTAGTGGCAAAGTTGAGAATAAAAACTTTTAATTCTTCCATTTGTCCTCTTCAGAAAGATAAAAATTATTCAGAAAAACTATAGTTTTAAACACTAAGCAAATATAAATTTTCTGGTGAAGAGTATGACAGGATTGGACAAATTGACAGTATTGATAGGCTATTTGGTACTGTAACATATGATTAAAGCAAATATGATAGGCTACTTTTAAAGATTGTCATTCCATTGAATACAAACGTAATTATTTCTCTTTTCATGTGCAAAAGTAGTGACGAAGTTTTATGGAAAAAGAATTGGAATCAATTTGCTTAACATAGAATTTTGCTCAAAGATTCCATGAGGATAATGCTGGCAAATTTATTCCTGGGTACACTGAGAGACTAAGGCCATTCATAGGCTTTGGAAATTAAATCTATCAGTCCAAGAACACATGAATAAAATGTGAATCATTCCATTGATGGTGGAAGAGCTGGTAATTGGTGATATTCACACTTTTCTTAAATTGTATGCTGACATTGAAAGAAGTATATCCTTTCTCTTTAAAGTTGTACTCTTTGAGATGTTGCTTATGAGAGGGAAAGGACAGAATTGTTCTCTTAAAAAGAAAATACATTTGTTAAAAGTGTGTGTTCAAAATATAAGATCCTTTTCAAAGAAAAAATTTATATTTTGAAATATCTTTCAGATCTTAAAACCCAAGACCATGGATTTATGACGTTATATGTTAGGCCATAAAACTGAGCTTAAATAACACAAAAAAAGTAGCACAACATTTTAAAAAGTAAGGTTTTTTTAAAAAAGTTAGATTTCAAACTTTGTATTGATGCTTTAAAATACTTCTTTTTCCTTTTAATAATTTTTTGCTACGTCTGCTGCAGTGACATATTTTCTTCAACAAAGATATTATATATTGCACATGAATACTTGCCTTTTGCTTTTTAGTGTATTAAGTGATGTGGCTATTGAAAATATTCCTGACTTCAATAATCTTGAAGAAGATGTAAGACTAACAGTCATAAACAATTAGAGACAAATAAAAAGCATATGAGTAATGCTAAAATGTGTTGTACACAGATTAAATGTGAGATAAGATGAGAGGAAAAAAAGACTAAGTGTTGGCATAGGCTTCCTTCATATGTCATGTAAAAGAATAGTACTTACTAGCTGGGTCAATTCACACAAGTTATTTTATTTCCCTCAGCCTTAGTTTTCTTATCTCTTGAAGGCATAAAATATGAGTACATGATTGATTTTATTTTATGGAGCAAATATATTAGTATAAATAAGAAATGTGTCCTCAGTACAGTCCTTTGTGGTGATGATGATGATGATGATGATGATGATGATGATACGACATTTAGTTAAGTTGTGAAGGGTAAAATATGGAGAAGATGGGGAGAGAGTGGGCATAGACAGTAAGGAAGATGATATATTTAATATCTGCTACAAGAAAGCAAGTTGGACTTGGTGAAATCAGGAAGTTGGAGTGTGTCAAAGTCCAGCATATTTGGATTTGATTCTTTACCGAATTACCTATGTCATTATGATATTTTGATGATAAATGGAAAGACAGCACAACAGCAAGGCCTATTTACACATTAGCTAGAGTAGACACAGTGCCAAAGCCCCATGATACATGTAGGGGCCCACAGAATGTTTTAATTTCTTTTAAAATAGGAAGAAATAATGATATAATAATAAAGATATGATGATGTATCCAGCCTGGATTATATTCCTTTTATACCAATGCAGTCATAAAATATAATTTTTAATAGTTTTGTGGTGAAAGGAGTCAATGAAAGCAAAAGTACAAAGGGCCCCAAAAAGTCATAATATGGCCCTGGTGATTCATTCCATTCCTTGTGACTCTTGGCCAACAGAAAAGGACAGGACTGAGAGAAACACGGAAAAACTGAGTTCTGACTCAACCATGCCTGAAACCAGGTAGCCTTGTTGTAGTTATGTAAGAAATGGTTTTTCATAGTTTAGCCAGGTTAATTGTTTTTGAAACCCACACTATCTTAAGAAATACAACTAATACTCATACAATAAAGTCTGCTTGAATTATTGCAAGTATAGGTTAATGTTTCACTTTTATCATAATAGAAATGTTTGTCAACATTTTCGTACAATTAAACATTTAATTAAATAATTTAAAAGAAAACAAATCTAGCTATGTATGAATCACTATAATACTTACAAATCATCACCCTAGGAGCTCAGGTTCAAAAGAGGTTTTGCATTTAAATCCACTCAGCTTATATATAATAATTATTTCAAGGTTTACTTTTTTCTTCTCAAATATCTAAGCATGTACAAGTACATGAAAAATAGGAAAACTTTAAAAAATTCCATGTCCATGCCTATTTTGCAGAACCTCAAATGGTCCAAAGAGAATCCGACCCTCACACCCTCCTATCCTGTCTACACAATCTTGGTCCCTTTTCTTCTCTCTTCCTAGTGGCCCATGAACCTCACATGACATATATATCTGGCTCTAGAAACTCCCCCAAAACAGCTATTGTTGCTTTTTGGAGAATCTGCAGCTTTGTTCTATTTCCATTGTCCAGATGCCTGAGTAGAGGGAAGGTTTGCCCAGAGATAGGGAAAGGTTAAGCAAGTAAACACATTTTACCCTATCAAAGAAGTATAAATAGGATCATAGTTCACTGATTTATTACCCATTCTTTTATGCCAAGGACATAAGCTACAATTAATACATTGTAATAGCTCTAAGCACACATTAACAGAATATTTATACTCTTGAAAATCCATTTCTGTATAAATAGAAATTACAAAAATATGTAAGATAACTGAGACCATGGAGAGGAAATGGCTCATCCTTAGAATAGTATTTTGTCTCACTCTATATTTTACTGAAGGGATCTAACTAGCAATACCACAATAAAGAATTGATACATTTTTATTTTGCAGGAAAGTTTAACTGTCAGGTAAATGCCTCTGAAATTTGGATGCTACTCTCTGTAAATGTTGTTTTCAGGAAAGTCAGTAAAATGATTGTCAAACTGCATATTTGAAATTCAATTTTCTTCTCCATCATAAAAATGATTTTAAATTCTGCACTTTTCTGATAAGAAAAAGAAATCTGCATTCACTGAGTATGACTAAATACTTTCTAATATATTAATATCTAAAATGTAAGATTTATCCTGTAAAAGCATTGTGCCACAGTGAAAGCTTTTTTGTCTTAGAGACTGTGCATAGAACATGACAGCAGTGATAGCTGAGACAGACCATTTTAATCTTTATTGATAATATGATCACAGGTGCATTTTTAATTATCTCACCACATTGCTTTCTCCATCAAATGTCACTAGTAATTTCATATGACAAGCATGTTGCCCTTATGACATTGCAGGATACAATTTAGAGTGATTTAGGATGCTTGTAGATTAGCAAGTGGCTTCACCTTTTGTGAGAATACAATGACGGGAGCCAATGGACTTAAAAAATTAGATGCCAGTCACCTTTGTATTCCAGAGGTGAGGAACAGCACGAGTGACATAGCCAAGTTTTCACATTAGTTAATGGTTACTGCTATAATCATTGTAGTCTAAAGAATTAAACAAAGGAAGCAACTTGCTGGTATTGGTTGGGAGGTGGGGAGGACCACGTGACATTTTGACTTTTGGTTTTTTCCTGTTAGAGGGTTTACAGAATCCTCACTAACTGGAACTTGCAGTGATGATGCCTATGAACATATAGAAGGCTCTAGGTGCTCTGGGCCCAAGAAATCAGTGAGTCAATTCCTGGATTTATGGAATTACAGAGAAGAGTATTTTTAAATCATGCTACATTCCTGTTTGTGAAGATTTGCTCTATATTTGGTATGTATAAACCTACCTACCTTTCTGAGGTTAAATAACAACAAAAACCCAACAAAATACTTCTATGTTATGTTTATAAACTATTATAAATGATTTTCTAAAGACTTAGTTATGTGTCTTTTAGTATTAATACATACACACAAATAATGGTCTTTACTAGCTCCTATGGTGAACTAATTTTTCTCTTGTTTTCTAAAACTATTGACCAGCTGCATTTTATATTATAATAAAGAAATGTATTTAAACATTGGAAATAGTGGGTTAAGGAAGGATCAATTTAAACAATTAAAAAATACCTTAAAAGAAAAATGAATTTAAAAATTGTGGTTTAGTCATATATTAGATCACTATGATGCAATATATATACATATACACACACACACACATATCAATATTAATACACACACATATCAATATTAATATATGAATATATCTAATGTTACACATATTAACCTGATGACTCCCAAAACTTTGTTTAGTGAAAGAAGTAAAACACAAAAATATATATATTCTATGACTCCAATAATATGAAGTTCAAGGACAGTCAAAACTAAAAACGTGGTGATAGAATTAGCACAGTGGGAAGGAGATGAGAGCAGCAGGGTTAGAACTGGATTCAAGTAAGGAAGATGGGGAAGCAGGTTTGGCTGAATGGATAGAGCATCCACCTTTCACATGGAAGGTCCAAGGTTCAAACCCAGGGCCTCCTGACCCGTGTGGTAAAGCTGGCCCATGCGCAGTGCTGACGCAGGCGAGGAGTGCTGTGCCACACAGGAATGTCCCCAGTGTAGGGGAGACCCACTGGCAAGGAGTGCGCCCCATAAGGAGAGCTACCCCGAACGAAAACAGTGCAGCCTGCCCAGGAATGGCACCGCACACATGGAGAGCTGACACAGCAAGATGATGCAAGTAAAAGAAAACACAGATTCCCTGTGCTGCTGGTAAGGATAGAAGCAGTCACAGAAGAACACACAGTGAATGGACAGAGAGAGCAGACAACGGGTGAGAGGGGGGTTGGTGGGGGAAGGAGAGAGAAATAAATAAAAAATAAGTCTTAAAAAAAAAAAGGAGGGAAGATGCAGGAAACTTCTGGGCACCTGGAAATATCCTGTTTGATTGGTTTGGTCATTACATGGGTGTATACATATGTAAAATTTGCTAAGCTATACACTTAGATTCACATGTTTAATAGAATATAAATAGTACTTCAAATAATAAAAAGCAAGAGAAACAACCATCTTGTTACAGCATGTTTAACATTCATGCAAGCACTTATATATACTATTTCATTTAATCATCACAAAAACTCTATGAGACAGACACAATTTCCATTTTCAGGTGAGAAATGGAAGTGCAAGTTTATACAATTTTTCAAGGTACTATAGGTAGTATATAATAGCAGAGCTAAGATAGGAACTCAAGCTAACTGGTTCCACACCTCATGCTCTTGACCACCAAACTACACTATTTCTACTAAATCTCTATGGTTCTGTTTTTATTCCTTTGAAGAGGAGCTTCAGTCAACATAAGGCAACAGGTTTGTGCAGAAAAAGAATGGGTCATTAGAAGCATCAAAGCAATGAAATTTGAAAGCAAAATTCTCAAAGTCAGTGGGTTTCTGGGTTTTAAATACTTTTTGGTTTATGAATTATAAAAATGGATGCATATTGTTTTTAAATGTAAATATCAGATTGTTTCCCAAAGTGCATTCAAAATAAGATGCTTTCCTTTTGTAGTTTTTAAAAATCAAGGTATGTTAAAATGTATCAAACAGCTATTGTTTCAGGATTTCTTGCCTCGCCTTTAAAATAATCTATAATACATTATCAGAGCATTTTTACATCTCCTGAAAACAAATATTACAGGTAAAAAATTGAAGCATAATTCATCAGAGATTTAATCTCTCAGAATGATTTACAAAGTAGTAAAACACAACAGCATATCTTCAAACAGAAAAAGGGTTCTGATATATTCAATAGAAATATTTTGTAATAAAAATAATAAAACACAAGTGCATCCAGTTAAACAATTATGACCCTATTACCTCTAGATTTATTTGTACATTCTTAAATTTGTTAAATGTTTAGTCTTGGCGTACTACATTCCTTTAGTTTAAATTCATTACAGACCTTGGTTCAGTGGGTACTCTCTTGGGGATTAATGTATCCAAATTTGCTAAATCTGGCACTTGCAGTCTATTCCATTCATAATTTCAAGCACTTTGATTACAGCATAACTCATTCCCAAATTTCTATTCTGAAGTGCCCATTTTTCAGTTTGCGTTTATATAGCATTCACTCCATTTTCTTCCAATGCCACAATTCCTCAGTTACTCAGCAAATAAACTGGTCTCTTAATTAACAAAGAAAATCATCAAAGAGCAATATGCTCAATTTTCTGCCATAATTCCACAAAGTAAACTGCATCATATTATGTACAACTAATGATAAATTTATTTGCTTATCTGTTACTTACAGTAGTTTTATGCATTGGACAGAACTTGAAAAAATGGAGTTACATAAAAGTATTAGGGGGGAATTCTTATTCCAACCTTACTTTAATTGTGACTATCTCTAGGATTTCACTGTTAAATATGCTTGCCAGTTGTCTTAGTCTGAATACCACCAGAAGCAGATCCTGAGAGAAGGATGAGTGCAAGTAATTCATTTGGGAGGTGTACGGGAAGTGAGATGGGTTAGCAAAACCATCCAACAGAGTGTGCATGATGAAGACAGCTACCAGGTAGGCTATTGGAGTTTAATTCTACTAGGGAAAGTCAGAGCTCTACCTTCAGAGGTGACGGAGTTTGAAGGAGCTCCTGTATCCACAGGAGATCAACTCTCATTAGTCAACTGTTAATGTCTGCCCTAGTATCAGGTAGGCACTGAAGTGGTAAGGGAAAAAGGATACTGGCAGGGCATTGATAGTGCCTGCTACTGTTGTTCCTCTGAGATATAATTATTTACCTAGTCTTTTACTGCTGCATGGTATAATATATATTCTAATTATGCTTAGGAAATACTATTTTCCTAAGGTTTTAAACTTAAAAATATGGCAAATGAAAGCTATCAGATCTTTCAATATCTGTTTAAATGATTGGATTTTTTCTTGTTCAAAATATTGATATTATTAGACTAATAGTTTACTAATATATTTAAAAATATTAAAACATCTTTATCAGAATCAAACACAATTCACCTTAGAGTATTCTTAATTTTAAGATATTAAACTTTCACAAAATTCATAGGTATTTCATTTAGATTTTTGCACCTTAAGGTCTAACTTATGGTGGCCTTTGGTTTTCTTCATTTCTCTTTAAAAGGTCATCGAAAGTGTAATTGGATAAAGAAAATAGATATCATACAACAAATTTGCTACTTTATTCGAATATCAGAGTACCTTGGGTATAGAATGAAATTTAAAAATATATATATAAGCCTAATTTATAAATGAGGAATACTTTTTAAATTGAGAATAATACTGTATAGGACTGAGTAGGACAAGGTAGGATATGAATAGACATTAATCTTGAATATACTACAAGCATATGTAGAAGGAATCTTAGAATGAAGTTCCATTTTATTCAAGATCAAACAAAAGAATAATCAGGCTATGTTTGTCCTATAATCCAAATCAAAATATTCAAAATCATTGAAACATACAGAAGAATTATATCTTCTGATTTTTGTTATTTCTCAAATAATATTCACTGTAGAAACATAACTCATTAAAAGATTACTGAAAACAGTACATTACAGCAAGAATATTACCTTCACCGTTCTCAATATAGCCCTGATTCATTTTAGTGTATGCAGGTTTCCAACTACACTTTTGTGTAGATATGGTCCATTTCTTTATAAAAGGACTTTCTGCTTAAGTTTTATTTTAGGATCAAAATTAATTGATATAAGAAACCATCTCTTTTTCTTCAAGATTTTTTAAAAAATGTTTTTTCCCTTCCCCCTCCCCACCCTGCTGATTTTGCTGTCTGTGTCCATTTGCTGTGTGATCTTCTTTATCTATTTCTCTTTTTGTCTTCTCTTCTCGTCTTTCTCCTTTAGAATTCACCGGAATTCGATCCTGGGGACCTCTGTTGTGGAGAGAGGTTCCCTGTCAATTGTGTCACCTCAGTTGCTGGTCTCTGCTGTGCTTCACCTTCACTTGACTCTCCCCTTCATCTCTTTTGTTGCATCATTATCTTACAGCATGACTCACTTGAGTGGGCACTGGCTCATCGCATGGGCACTGGCTCACCTTGTGAGTACTTTGTTCCCCACGCAGGCACTCGGCTCACCATGTGGGCACTCACATGAGCACTCAGCTCACCATGCAGGCACTTGGCTCACTGCACAGGCACTTGGCTTGCCATGTGGGCACTGGCTTGCTGGGCAGGCATGCTTTTGCTTCTTTTTTTTCACCAGGAGTTCCCAGGGATTGAACCTGGGTCCTTCCATATGGTAGGTAGAGGCCTTATCACTTGAGCCACATCTGCTTCCAAGAAACCATCTCTTGTAGTGCAAGGTGTTTGATATTCAACTTTTAGATTCTGACAGCATTGATGACTAAGATGGAAAGCATGAAATAGAACAGAAGATGAATCCTGGCCAAGATAATACCTTGCAATCAAATAACATCTTAACATGTTTGGAAGTGGTTTTCTCATCAGGTCTTTTATTTTTGTGCTACTTGACCACTAGACACTATGAGATAGACATTCTTGGTTTACAACATGGATTGATACACTATTGCTGTTATCCTTATTCTGCAGAAGAAGAGACATAGAAATGAATCATAGGTGGGCTAGCATCTGGGTCATGCCAGTGCACAAGCCTAACGCACATTCCACTCTACTATGAGGCAGTGCTCACTATTACATCACTCTTTTGAATATAGGGGCTGGTACAGTGAGTTCTCTGGAAATAATTCCACAGCTTAATGGACTGATGAACCAACATTACCTCTGCTTCATTTCATCAAGTTCTCCAATTCCATCATGTGAGCCCTTTCATTTTCATGCCATATTATTTGGTATATTCAAAGAGCTGCTTCCTTTAGCCTGGCTGTCCCTCTGGGTTGTATCTGGGAAACAAAAGGGGAGCTTTGTTTCCTCTCTCACAATTTTGAACTCAGATTCCTGGATTCAGAAGGCAACAGAGTACCTAAACTTAGACAAATTATCAAACTACTATCAGGTCTTTAATAAACACAAGTGGCCCATGTATTTTTCAGTGTCAACCATCTATTCACTGTGATTCAATTTACCAAATTACTTTTCTATATTTTGGTGACATGGGTACATCTGCTTTGAAAAGAGAAGTGGCACTAATGGGTCTTTTGGTTATTGTTATTTCTCAGTGATTCACTTGGTAGAGCACTTCATTATCGCCTCACCACACATGCACAATAATATTGATATACATTCACTGAAACAATTATAAAATTGATGACCCTAGTCATTTCTCTAATTGAAATAAAGGTACTCTCAAACAAATATTTCTATTTTGACTGATTTGGGTGGGCATATTTAATCATGTGCCAACTCATGAAACAACTGCTAGTTCTATAAAAAAGGGTAGGAATAGGAATATTATCCAATTTACTCAGATGTAATTACCATTTATAAGCCCCCACCACCCAGATCTCCACCACCAACTAGTACACATACAATCTCTTTCACGCATGCACTCTCTCTCCTGCAGAAAGTATTTTCTGGAATAGCAGAGACTAAGGGCCTAGTTCTAGGGTCACACTATCTGAGCTTATATTCAACCCCTTCTCTTCAAGGCAGATAGATTAATTTTTAAAGAAGAGAAAAAATAAGGAATACCTGGTTACTCTCAGTGGAAGACAAGATTAGGCAGTTATGATACTGCACAATATACTGGGGTTAAGGATCTCTCCACAACCATAGATTTTGTCTCAGGTTTCCCAGGTAATCAGCACAGCTTTTAGGCTCAGCCTTCCCCAGCTTCGATGCTTTGATGAGAAGGGGAAATCCCTAAGTTTTTATGATCAATTACGTCTCTCCCCCTTTTTTTTCAATGCCACCTTAGGCTAGGGTAGACCCCTCCTTGGTACCTATAGCACCCAAACTCCCCAGACTATTCCTGCAGTGTCCCCATGTGCAGTAGCTGCCTCTCTCCTGTCCCATTCCCAACACAGGCCAGGCGATCCTGAGATGTGCTTGGGCAGACAGGGCATGGGGGCGGTGGCGGACCCATTCCAAATCCTGCCCAGCGAAGGCAGGGCTCTAGCTGTCGAGTGGTGCCGGTCAGAGAGCAGAGCAGGGCTCAATAAAGACCCACAAAGGTGAGGACCCACGACAGGCAGGCCTGATGCACCCTAGTGAACTGGCCTGGAGGACAAGCTGGACTGAGAAACCACCTCGAGCAAACTGCCTCAGCAGCCCTGAGGACAAACCTCTGGGGGAGTAGAGTTCAGCAGGGCTGGAGCTTTGGAGCTGGAGCCCAGTCACCTCCTAACCCAGCTGAGCTGGGGACTTCCTTAACTCCTTAAACTCTAGCTGAGGACTTCCTTAACTTCCTTAAACTCTAGAGAGGATTGCTCAAACCTTCTTTTCACTGGATCTGTGACCTGAAGATACCGCTTTTCTTATTACATGTTTGTGACACAGTTTCATTATCTGTAAAATGGATATAATAATCCTCTTTATGTACAGGAGTTGTAATAAACAACATTAGCCCAGCGCCGAGCACATAGCCAACTCTCAATACATTTGACCTATTATATCATGGTAGCAGTCAAGTTCATCCAAGGGTGGCAGCAGGATAGAGTGAGAACCCTGGAATGTGCACTATCTTGACTAGGTTACATATTACCTTTTGACCTGCAGCCAGACTTCACATATTAGGGTCTCGGTTTCTGTCGTCGTTGTTGTGGGTTGCTCTTCGCTGCGCTCTTGTCGGGGTCTCTCTGCCCAGGGAGGTGGGGGGACGGGGAATGCTCGTCTAGGCCTCCAACCTCAGGGGAAGGAGCCTCTTAGGCGAGGGTAAGGAGGGTAAGGCGACAGAGGTATTTAGCACCTAGCACATTCAGCCACACAGCTCACACACAGCACACAGCGAATGAGACTCTGGAGACTGCTTAATGGGAGGAAGCGAGTTGGTTTATTGTAAAGGGGGAGGCTATTTTACACTCTTTTTTGAAGGATCGTGTAAAAGGTTGATTGGATGATATTGTGTGAAGTGAGACTCATGTCAGAGCTCTTGTGCTGGTTGCCATGCCTTTATTGGGTCTGTGCTCACTAGGCTTCAGTTGCCTTTTCCTGGAAATGGGCTAGTTTCTAGCATATGCTGAGTCATTGCCCCAGGCGCTCTTTTGTTACTTTCCTGCCGTTTGGTTGCCCCAGGCGCAAATTTGATAGCTCTAGGCACCATCTTCCGTTAAGGACTTTCCAGTGGGGGGAATTCCCATAGGTTTCCTCATCTATAAACTAAATAGGTTAGTTTTCATCATTAACAGACTTCTTTTAGAACTAACAATGTATATTTCTATAAAATGGATAAATCTTCCCCTGGCCTGAGATAATAGTTTCTAGTTTTGTGCATTTGCAGGAATCCTTAAGTGTTTTCACTGGAGTCCATGAAGAAGCCAGTTAACAATTTACTTACCTACAGAAGTTCCGTTTCCTAGCTCCTGCCTTATGGTAGTACCAATCTTTTTTCACAGTTGTTTTAATGGTGTAGTTACAGTATTTTACATTAAAATGAAAAGTAGGCTATTCGAGTGGCATTCCACAGGAAGAGAAATTATTTTATTGCTTAAGATCCCTCCTGTATTATGCAATCTTATAAGCCATGTATGAATGTTGACATAAATGATGTATTGCACAAGTACAGGCTTCACAGATAGAGCTGTGACTTTTAAAGATCCAGAAAGATAAAAAGGAAATCTGTGCTGTAATTTAAATCAGGTTATAAACTTGGACTCTACCTAGGCTGTAGGTGAGATTTGATAAATTATCATATCTCAGTTTAGGGAACTTTCTCCAGGCCTTTCATTCTGACTTCATTGACAGTTCAGTAAACAGTATTTAAGAAGTGGCTATGAAATTCTCCTTGTTTGGCCTTTAGTGGCAGCCAGATTTATTGGGGCATAAAAAGAAAAGCTTTAAATAACAAATACAGCATAAGGAGAAATTATTTTGAAGTAGCAGAATTTTATATAAATTTTAATTTGGACAAATTTAAATATTCTATTGGAGTTGTCATTCAGGAACATTACACCACTGATTTAAGCAATAAGATGCTGCACAAATAAAATAACGAACATGGGCACACTAAAAATACAGTGATTAATTATCAGGTAAGAAATTATCTTTGGTAAATACAGAATGAATAGATGGATGTTATCTGTGTGCTTAATTGAAAATGTCTTTTATAAAAATTTTACATTTAATCACAATTAAAACAATATTTTCAGATCCTTTTAATACTTTTCTTTAAACAGCAAATGCTTATATTCTCCCTCATGCTTCCTCAATTGTTTCCCTGTGAACTCAAAAGAATAACGAATTTTAGTTATCATTTGAGAATTTGGGAAATTGAGCAAAATGTTTCTGAAGACAACCTAGTGAGCTGGTAATAAGCATGGGCTATAATCTCTTCTATGATAAAAATGGTACTCTGATACTAGAGTATTTTCACAACAATTTCATCATACTCATCAAAATACTGTGATGTTATAGAAGCATATGCTATTATCCCATGTTAAATGGATGAAGAAATAAGTTCTGAAAAAAATGAATAACCTGCTCAAATTTCTTCAAATTATAAAAAGTAAGGAGAGATCATGAATTCTAACTTCTAATTCTGTGTGTTTTTCACTATATCACTCTATATTTTCTTATATATGCTGTTACAAGACAATTTATATATTTATATATATAGCTGTTACAAGACTATATATATATATATATATATATATATACATATAAAGTTATATTTCCCCAAATGGAAATCTATTGCTGTTATTAGAACCTTGACTTAAAGATATTGTTTTTCTTGTTGCATGTTTGTGCATTCTGCTGGTATATATAAAAAACACATTCATCTTCAAACTTTTAAAATTAGGACATTAATTTTGAAGTGAAAATATGGATTATTTTAAATAGTCGTCTTTTAGGTAGCATTTATTACTGAATTAGACTGGTGGACACTTACTGAGCAAAATAGCCTGGCTTCTCTCTCGTAAGTATAGGATTGTCCTCATTCAAGAACACTGGAAGAGTATGCTTGAACAAAACACTAACACTGACAATATTAATACACTTTAGTGTACAGAACTCTCCCAACCAAATACAATCCATGGTTTGCTTCTTTCATTTGACACTATCTCCTAAATAAAAGATAAGAAGGTAATGAATTATAGTTTGTAAACACACTAAAGTCAAATAATAACTGCTGATTGCTAATAAACTGCAACGAAAACTGATCCATACCCAAACAGTCATACTGGAGCAATAAACATTTAGGAGAGAACCGAATATTAATAACAATTCTTGGCCTCTCTCTTGAATATTAATTCTTATATGCATAGTTTTTGTTTAAGGGATATTTCACAATTATTCTTTGAATGATGTTTCTAAAACTTTACATTCATTCCTCAGTTTCTTTCCCCTTCCTGATGTTTTTTGAAAAGCTAACTTTCATTCAGGAACAATTTTATGAAAAGAAACAAGACATTAAATACAACCATATAAAATTAAACTGTAATCTCCACTTCCAGCCATGATAGAGAAAATGAAAATGAGTGCAAACAACAACAACAACAACAAACTGGACAAAATATATGAAGCAAATATTTCAGTCATTAGTCAATGTGTAGTGCAAGACCATGACTTATGAGGAAGAGCAAATTGAGTGAATTCTATGTTTCATTTGATTTCTGTCTGGGAGTGTTTATGGAAGTTCATATATGGCACCCAAGAATATAGCAATTATCTCAAATTGAGGAGACAGATACTGAAGTTCAGTGCTGCAATTGTGGATGGGTATGGCTGGGTAGGGTATTTTATCAAAGAGACTTGTGCAGCTAGTACCAATGAAGTTTGTTTGCAAGTCACTATTAGTTCTTGGACTATTTAAACAAACAGACTTGTGCTATAAGATATACTTGAGGAATTTCTTTAAGAAGAAAATTATTCCAGGTGAAAAGTTGAATCTACAACCAAAAGTAAAGAGTACTGGAAATGGTTAATGTGAGTAAATAGAGAAGACTATCTTTTTGGTTTTCATATCCCAACTCATTTTATGACATCAAAATAAATCTGATAGAAAAATCAAAGATAGTAAAAGAAAATAAATTCCTAGACAAATATCCTCCATAAATAAAGATGCCAAAAATATTAACAAAGACTAGCAATTTGACCTTATCTCTGGAATGCAAGGTTTGTTTAAAATTCAAAAATCAATTAATGGGTTCTCAATTTCATTTATTTCTGCTCTAATCTTATTTATTTATTTCTGCTTGCTTTGTGTTTGGTTTGCTATTCTCTTTCTCATTTCTCCAGTTCAGTTAGATCTTCTATTTTTGCTTTTTTTCTCTTTTAATGTAGCATTTTGGGCTATAAATTTCCCTCATAGCACTACCTTCACTGTATCCCATAAGTTTTGATAAGTTGTGTTCTTGTTTTTCATTTGTCTAAGGATATCTATAATTGTAATTTCTCTTGCAATTTTTTCTTTGACCCACTGATTGTTTAGTAGTGTGTTGTTTAGCCTCCATATATTTGCAAAATTTCCCCTTTACTGCCTATTATTGACTTCCAATCTCATTCCATTATGATCAGAGAAGGTGCTTTGTATATTTTCAAAAAACAGCAGAGAAAGTCAACAAAACCAAAAGCTAGTTCTTTGAGAAGATCAATAAAATTGACAAACCCTTAGCAAGACTAACAAAGAAAAATAGAGAGAAAATGAAAATAAATACAATCAGAAATTAAATGGGGGAAGTTATGACTGACTCCACAGAAATAAAAAGGCTCATAAGAGGATATAGTCATACCTACAGAATTGTGTGGGAGAGAGTGTAAACTACAATGTAAACTTTAATCCACACTGAGTGGCAATGCTCCAAAATGTGTTAATCAGTCTCAATGAATGTACCTTACTAATGAAGGATGTTGTTAATTTGGGAAAATGTGGGAGGTGTGGGGAGCGGGGCATATGGGAATTCCCTATAATTTTTATGTGACATTTGTATAATTTAGGTATCTTTAAGAAAAAAAATTTAAATAAAAAAGATATTATGAGAAACTGTAGGCCAACAAATTAGAAAACCTAGATGAAAAGGATAGATCCTAGAAGTACATAAACAACCTACATTAACTCTCAAGTTATACAGGAACTCAACAAACCAATCATAAGCAAAGAGATTTAATGTCATCAAAAATCTTCCCACATTTGGCACACTTTTTCCATACTTCCCCATTATCAACACAGTATATCTTTGGCATAGATGCATGAACATTACAATACTGCATTTAACTACACTCCAGTTACATTTTTCCCACGGTTCCCACATTCATAACAACCTGCAATAGTGAAGTACATTTGTTCTAGTTTAAAAAGGACATTCTTACATCTGTACCATCAACCACAATTATCATCACCTCTGAGTTTACTGTGTTATTCAGTCCCTAGATTATTCTCTAGCTTTTTTTCAATTGACATTTACATCCCTAGACTACCCTTTCTATTCACATTCCCATTTATAAACCAGCTGTTACTCCTATAACGTGTTACCATCAACTCCATATAATTTCACACTTTTATAGTAAAGTTAATAAAAACTTATACATACATTAAATATCAGTAGTCCATCTCAGACCTCCTCTTATCCCCTTTAAGAATCCACCACTTGCCACCAGGTCTTGAAGATGCTTTCCTACATTTTCTTCTAGAAGCTTTATAGTTCTTTCTTTTATATTTAGATCTTTGATCCATTTTGAGTTAATTTTTGTAAAAGGTGTGAGATAGGGATCCTCTTTCTTTCTTTTGCCTATGGATATACAGTTCTCCCAGCATTTGTTGAATGGAATGTTCTACCAGAGTCGGAGGGATTTGACAGGCTTGTCGACATCCCTTGACTGTAGATGTGAGGATCTGTTTCTGAACCACAAATTTGATTTCATTTGTCTGTGTGTCTGTCTTTATGTCAGCACCATGCTGTTTTTACCACTGTAGCTAGGTAATATGATTTAAATTCTGAAAGAGAGAGTCCTCTAACTTCATGTTTCCTTTTTAAGATGTTTCCGGCTATTTGGGACCCCTTACCTTTCCAAATTAGTTTGATAATTGTGTTTTCCATTTATCTTTAAAATGCTGGTAGAATTTTTATTTGGATTACTTTGATTCTGTATATCAATTTGGGTAGAATTGAAATATTTATGATATTGATTTTATTTTATTTTTAAAATTTTTTATTGTGGTAACATATATGCAATGACAATTTTTACATTTTAACCACTTTCAGGTATACAATCCAGTTGAATTTATCACATTCACAATTTTGTGCTTCCAACACCATTTTCAAAACTTTTCCTTCATCCCAGACAGAAACTCTGTACCCATTAAGCATTAACTCTCCATTCCCCTTCTATCCTGTCCCTCATAACCTATAATTCACTTCTGACTTTTTGAGCTTTCTCAGCAATGTTTTGATTGAGTTTCACTACAGCAGTCTTGTTCATATTTCATTACCTGTTCATAGACTCTTGATGTTTTTGATGCTATTGTAAATGGAATTAAAAATATTTTCCAAGGGAGTGGTAATGGCTCAAGTGTTTGGGCTCCCACCTCCCAAATGGGAGGTCCCTGGTTTGGTTCCCAGTCCTTTCCTGAAAACACAAAAACAAACAACAAGCAAATCAAACAAGCAAACAAACAAAAAAACAACTCAGGGAAGCTGATGTGGCTCAGCGGTTGAGCACTGACTTATTGACACTTAGTTTTCCAGTCTGTGAGCATGGAATAGCCTTCCAATTATTTAGGTCTTTAGAAATTTTTTTTAGCAATGCATTGTAATTTTCTGAATACAAGTGCTTTACATCCTTGGTTACGTTTATTCCTAAATCTCTGATTCTTTTATTTGCTATTGTAAAAGGAAATTTTTTCCTGACTTCTTCCTCAGATTGTATACTCTTAGCATCTTTTAAAGTTTATTTCATCTGCTATAAGTATAGCTCCTCAGGCATTTTTTTTTTTTTTTGGGTTACTGCATGTGTAAAATAAAATTTTTCAGCCTTTCATTTTCAATCTATTGGTATTTGTATTAGCCAGCTAAAGGGGTGTTGATACAAAATACCAGAAATTTGTTGGCTTTTATAAAAGGGTATTTATTTGGGGGTAGAAGTTTGCAGTTACTAGGCCATAAAGCATAAGTTACCTCCTTCACCAAAGTCTGTTGCCACATAAGGAGCAAGATGGCTGCTGACGTCTGCAAGGGTTTAGGCTTCCTCTTCCTCTTAAGGCTCTGTGGCCCCAGTTTCTTCCAATATCAGCTGTAGGCTGGGATAAGTCTAGTCTCTCTCCTGGGGCTCATTTCTCTCTGGGCTCAGCTGCTCTACTCTCTCTACAAGGCCATTTTAAACTGTCAGGTGAACAGCTTGTCTCTCTTCCCAGGGCCTCTGCCATGTTTAATGGAGCCTTCTCTCTTTCCTCACATATCTGCTTCTTTGTGTGCTTACTACCTGGCCTCCAGGATCAGAACTCTGACTAAGTGCTTTCCCATTTTCTCTGTGAGTCCTGGACCACCAAGGGGGCAGGGATGCAACATCCTACTGATGTGGCCTAATCAAAACCCTAATCAAAATTTAATCAAGTAAAAATGAAACCTCTGAATCCAATGCAATATAATATGCCCAAAGGAACAGATCAGTGTACAACATAATCCAATATCTATTTTTGGAATTCATAAACAACATCAAGCTGCTCCACTCCACCTTCTGGATTCCAAAAAGACATTACAATATTAAAAATAAAACAACAACCTTAAGTCAGTAACAATACTAAATACAGAATCATATCACAATCAGTTTAAAGAAATACAGTTTGTCTTGAGACAAAGTCCTGTCTGGCAGTGGACATCTGAATCTTACAAAATCATTTATTTGCTTCTAGTACACAAATGGACTGACAGAGGATAAGCATTTTCATTACCATAAGAAGAAATAGGGAGGGAAACATGAGTTATGGGACCAGAATAGTTCTATAAACCTGCAGGGCATATTTCATTAGATGTGAAAGTCTGAGTGTCATTTTTAAGATGATGGTTTCTTCTCCTTGGGGCCACATGGGGACCCACCCTTCCCACAGGCTTGCCTAATGGCCATTTTCTTAGTTCCAACCTCATTAAGCATCTGCGTAGTGACCAAGCTCCAGAATTCACTCTCCAAGAGTTTTGGGGTTATTGCCACACCTTACCCAATCTTTGGGTTAGAGTATTAGCACTCCTAGCACAGTGAAGTGAAGACAACATCCTCCCTAACCTTTGGCATACAGGTCTAATCCTCTCAGAGCAACAAGCTGGCAATCTGGCCTTTCCTTATCCTTGGGGAATGTGCTCCATCCTCTCTGCACCCTGGGTGGCAAAACTCTCCTGAACAGTGGGTAAGAACATTCCACCCATTTCAACTGCTGGGGCAAACTCATTCTCTCTATACACATGGGTGGGGTCCCTCTCTTGGCCTGAGGAGATGTCCTAATTCCAGATTTCATCTTCCATGTTCTCTACCCTAAAGCTGCTTTCCCTTCAATGTCTCCTATTGATGTCCTTTTTAGTCCAAGCTGACAATGGTTCTGCTCATACAGCTCTCTCAAAAAGCTTGTTGGTTTAGCATGCAAGAAGCAGGGGTCCAAAACATCAGACAGTAAAACTGGCCCCAAGTTTTTCTTAGATAACTGCATTTTCAATCCTTATTTACAAGTTCCAGGTTTAGTTAAGTCCTCACATGGGGTATTATTGTCTTGGGGCTTGATTTCCGAAGGCTTGGAATTTCTGGAATCACTTTCTGGTTTCACTGTGCCCAACAATTTCCTTCTCAACTTATCTCTCTCATCTAGCATTTTACTATAAGCTGCAAGGAGAAGCCAAGCTGCAGTCTCTGAGTGTACTTTGGAAAGTTCTTCAGCTAAATGCCCAGGCTTGCTATTTTCAAATTCTGTCTTCCATAAAACAATCTTGCTAAGTTCTCTGCAACTTTCAAACATGGATCACCTTTCTTGCAGTTCCCAAAACAGTCTCATCATTTACTTCGCAGACCTCATAAAAAGTCTCATTAGCATCAATATTACTAACAAGTTTCTTCAATGGAATCTAGGCCTTTTCCATCAAGCATGACACAATTCCTCCAAAAAATACCCCTTACCCATTTATAAAACCATTCCAATATTTTAGTAATTGCAAAACTCAACCCCATTCCTGATACCAAATTCTGTATTTAGTCAGCCCAAAGGGGTGCTGATTCAAAATACCAGAAATTGGTTGTTTTTTATAAAGGATATTTATTTGGGGTAGAAGCTTTTCCATCCTCCCAAGGTTCCATGGTCTCAGCTTCTTCCAATATCAGTTGCTGGCTGGTAGAAATCTTGTCTCTCTCCTGGGGCTTGTTTCTCTCCAGGCTCAGCTGCTCTGCTCTCTCCAAAAGGCCAGCTGTAAATGTCAGGTGATTGGCTTGTCTCTCTTTATGGGACCTCTGCAATGTCTAATGGAGCCTTCTCTCTTTCCCCATGTATCTGTTTCTCTGTGTGCTTATTTCCTAGGCTCCAGGATCCAAGAGGGTGGGGACTTGGCTCCTACTGATGTGGCCCAATCAAAGCCTTAATCATAATTTAATCAAGTAAGAGTGAGACCTCTGAATCTAATACAATATAATATGCCCAAAGGAACAGGCAAGTTTACAAAGATAATCCAATATCTGTTTTTGGAATTCATAAACGATATCAAACTGCTACAGGTGGGTTTGGGGGAAAATATACCAAATGTAAGATACTCTGGTTAGTAGTAATACTTTGAGTATGCTCTTTTATTATTTGTTAAAAATGCTTCACAACAGTGCAAGGTATTGGTGGTAGGGTGAGGTACAAGAGCCATTATGATGTTATGCCTGTTTGTTTTGTAAGTTCACAATCTTTAATATACAATTATTTTTATTTATGTTTATATATGACTGACATACTTCAATAAATTTTTTATATGAAAAAAAATGTCTTCCAACAAAGAAAAGTGCAGGACCAATGGCTTCAAGGGTAAATTCTGCCAAGCATTTCAAGAATTAATAGCAATCCTATTTAAGCCCTCCCAAAAAAATTGAAAAGGAGGAGAAATTATCCAACACATTTTATGAAGCCACCATCATCCTATAGCAAAGTCAGGTAAAGATACATGAAAAGAAAATTACAAACCAAACTCTAATGAACAGTGATGCAAAAATTCTCCACTTGCAAATTATATCCAACAGCATATAAAAATAAGTAGACATCATGATCAAGTGGGTTTTATTCCTGGTATGCAAAGGTAGTTCCACATAAGAAAATCAACATAATACACCACATTACATTAAAAAAAACACAAAACATAACCATCTCAATTGATGCAAAAAGCATTTGACAAAATCCAGCACCCTTTCTTGATAAAAATACTTCAAAATACAGGTATAAAAGAAAGTTCCTCAATATAAAAAATGACAGATATGTAAATCTCACAGACAACATTGTACTCAATGAGGAGAGGTAGAAAGATTCCAGTCTAAGATCAGGAACAAGACAAGCATACCCACTGTCACTACTATTATTCACTATTGTGCTAGAAGTTCAAGCTAGAGGGTCAACAACCACACCAGGGAGCCAAGAGTGCCTACAGCTGCAAGCAGGAGAATTGCATCCATCCTCCATGTGGAATCTAAGCCCCCTCTTGATGTAGAGGGGGATTGGACGTAACCATCCCAGTGTCCACAGGATGGAGGAATAGAGTATAGATTAAAGTGGACTTACTGGTGTTCTGCTGGGGAACTATTGTGATTAGTAAGGGAAGAAATTGTAGTAGTGATGTGGAGAGGGTGGCCACGGTGGCTGCTGATGGTCGGGATAGGGAAGAAGAGATGTGGTATGGGGGCATTTTCAGGATTTGGAGTTATCCTAGGTGGTGCTGCAGGGATGGATGCTGGATGTTGTGTGTCCTGTTGTGGCCCACTGGGTGCACTGGGGGAGAGTATGGACTACAATGTGGACCACTGTCCATGTGGTGCAGTGGTGCTCCAGAATGTGTTCACCAGATGCAATGGATGTGCTGCAGTGATGGAAGAGGTTGTTGATGTGGGAGGGTTGGGGAGGGTGAATTGAGGGGTATAGGGAGAACTCATATTTTTTGAATGTAACATTTAAAAGAAAATAAAGGAGAAAAAAATGCAAAAAAAAAAAAAGGTTCAAACTAGAGAGCAATTAGGCAGGAAAAGAAAATGAAAGGCATCCAAATTGTAAAAGAGAAAGTAAAACTCTCACTATTCAGAGTTGACATGATGCTATATTTACAAAATCCTGAAATACATACAACAAAGTTGTAGAGCTAATAAATTAGATCAGCAAAGTGGCAGGATACAAGATAAACATGCAAAATCAGTAGTGTTTCTATGTAATAAGTTTCTATATATGCTTGTGTAATAAGGAAACTGAGAAGGAAATCAAGAAAAAAACTCCATTTACAAAGGCAAGAAAAACCTCAAATATCTAGGAGTTAATTTACCCAGGAATGTATTCAGAAAACTACAAAACACTGCTAAAACTAATCAAAGAAGACCTAACATATGGAAGGACATTCCTTGTTCATGGATTGGAAGATTAAATATGGTGGAGATGTTAATTCTACCCAAACTGATTTATTGATTCAATGCAATACCAATCAAAATTCCAACAGTCTATTTAACAGAAATTGAAAAGTCAATTAACAAATTTATTTGGAAGGAAAGGGGTCCCGATTAGCTAAAAACATCCTAAAAAAGAAGACCAAAGTTGGAGAACTCATGGTCCCTGGCCTTAAAGTGCATTATAAACTACAGTGGTCAGAACAACATGGCAGTTCATGAATTGCAATGAATGTACCACACTAATGAAAGAAGTTATTAATGTGGGGAAAAGTGGGAGGTGTGGGTAGTGGGGCATATGGGAATTTTTAATATATTTTTTGTAACACTTTATGTAATCTAAGTATCTTTTAAAAATGAATAAAAAATATGTTAACAACAACAGCAAAACAGCAACAAAAACTCCAGCATGGCATTAGCATAAAGATAGATACATTATCAATGGAATCAAACTGAGAATTAAGAAATAGACCCTAGGCGGCAGACTTGGCCCAGTGGTTAGGGCGTCCGTCTACCACTTGGGAGGTCCGCAGTTCAAATCCCGGGCCTCTTTGACCCGTGTGGAGCTGGCCCATGAGCAGTGCTGATGCACGCAAGGAGTGCCATGTCATGCAGGGGTGTCCCCTGTGTTGGGGAGCCCCACGTGCAAGGAGTGTGCCCTGTAAGGAGAGCCTCCCAGCTTGAAGGAAAGTGCAGCCTGCCCAGGAATGGCACTGCACACACGGAGAGCTGACACAAGATGACGCAACAAAAAGAAACACAGATTCTCGTGCCGCTGACAACAACAGAAGTGGACAAAGAAGATGCCCCAAATAGACACAGAGAACAGACAACCCGGGTGTAGGGGGAGGGGAGAGAAATAAATAAATAAAGAAATCTTTAAAAAAAAAAAGAAACAGACCCTCACCTCTGTGGTCAACTGATATTTTTTCACTTTATTTAAAAAAAAAAAATATTCCTTTTTGTTACAATGAGATATTAATTTTTTAAATCTCCTGTCGTTTTTTTTAAATAACAGAAAGTTATTCTTTCATAGTTTGGAGGCTAGAAGTCTGAAATTAATGTGTCAGCAGGGCAATGCTTTCTCTGAAGGCTCCAAGGAAAAGTCCTTTTTTGCCTTTTCCTAACTTCTGGTTGCTGCCAGCAGTCTTTGGTGTTCCTTGGCTTATAGAGGCACCACTCCAATCTCTACTGGTCTTTACCTAGCATTCTTCATATAGATCTGTCTCTAGTCCAAATTTCCCTCTTCTCATAAGGACATATGTTTCCCTCTTCTCATAAGGACATAAGGACACTGGCTTAGGGTTCACCTTAATCCAGTATGACCTCATTTTATCTTCTTTTGTTATTAATTTTCTTCTGTTTTCTTTTTTAGAGAAATTGTGTGTTTCAGAACAATCATACATAATATATAGGATTTGCATACACCACCCCACCACCAACACTTTCATTAGTGTGGAACATTTGTCACAATTGATGAAAGCACAAATTTGTAATGTATTATTACCTATAGTCTAAGGTTTGACATAGGATGCACTGTTTAAGATTTATAATTTCACAGATTTTTCTTAAAATTTTTATTGTTACAGTTATATGTAATTAAAAATTTACCTCTTTTGATCACATTTAGATATATATTGGTGCTGTTAATTGCATTCACAATGTTGTGCTGTTATCACCACCATCCATTACCAAAACATTTCCATCTTTCCAAAGAGAAACCCTAAACATTTTAAGCCTTAACTTCTCATTCTCTATCCCCACCCTGTCCCTGTTACCTTATATTTTAGATTCTGAGTTTATGAGTTGGCTTATTCTAATTATTTCAAATCAGTGAAAGTCAATGAGGCTTTCTTCTGTCAGCTCCAATTTGCTTTTTTTTTAAACAAATAAATTTTACTGATATATGTTAATAAAACTTACAATTTATCCAAAGTGTACAATCAATGGTATTTGGTATAATCACATAGATGTGCATTCATCTCTTCAATCATTATTAAAGCATTTTCATTATTTCAAAATTATAATAAACAAAAACAAGACAAACAAGAAAATTCCTCACCTCTCAATCTCTCTGATGCCCCTGCTGTACATAGCTGCTATTTCTTGCTATTCTTGCACAATTAGTTGTTTATTAAGCAGTTTTATTTATCCATAATTTAATACCATGTGATCTATCCAAAGTGTATAATCAATGGCTCTTTTTATTTTTAGCTTTTAAAAAGTCCTTTACTGTAAAATTGTAAAATAAATAGAAAAAGAGATTGAAAGAATTTACAAATTTTAAGAGAGTGCAAGGCCAGGTTAGATTTAATATAATCAATTATGAAAAATAGCATAGCAACAAATAAGTATGTACAAATAATAATTCAAATATAATAGAAATTAATTATAACATAATTCTAATTTATAAATTACAGCTCTAACTACTAGACTTAATAATCTCTAAGAATTAAATAAATTATTGGTTTAGTTATTTCATTTCCATTTAGACCATAATTCTTTCTATAATAGATAATCAAATTCCTATTTGGGAACTCATCACTTCTTATTAGAATGAATTCAGCAGATAACAATTTGCCAACTCATAATTTTATGAGGTAGAAAAACTCACAATCTTGTTTAACAGTAGTCATGCTAAACCATTATTGATCCAGATAAGTTATTTTAATAAAAGTATAAATAAGAAAGGGTTAAAGGAAAATGAAGTATCCAAAAATATACCTCTTCTCCAGTACTCCTCAATTAAAAGTAAGAGTTTATTTTGTAGGAAAAAAATTACAGAATACCGATCACAGGAACAATTTGCCGGTTGCACTGAGTGATTATTGTTCATATCTATAATGCTGTTATTTTACATTTATCTGGTATACTCTAGCTCTTTTTAGGTTAGTATTTGCATAAAGTCCCTTTTACCACCTTTCTCTTTAACCTGGTTTTGTGCTTATGTCTGAGGTAGGTCCCTTGTAGACAACATATAGTTGGTTCATATTTTTAAAATCTATTCTATCGGTCTATATCTTTTGATAGGGGAGTTCAATCCATTAACATTCCATGTTAGTACTGTAAAGGCATTACTTACTTCATCCATTTTGCCTTCAGCTCTCTGTTGTCATATCATTTTATTGTCAGCTTTCTTATCCTTTGGTTCACCTTTCCTAATAATCTTCATATCTAAACTCTTCTCCAGATCTCTCACTCATGATTTTTCCTTTCAGGCTGCAATACCCCCTTTAGTATCTCTTGAAAATCTGGTCTTTTGATAGCATATTCTATCAGTTTTTATTTGTCTGAGAAGACTTTGAACTCCCCTTCATTTTGAAGGGCAGCTTTGCCAGATGCATAATTCTTGACTCAGTTTTTCTCTTTCAGTAGATTAAATATATCATACCACTTTCTTCTTTCCTCCATGGTTTCTGATGAGAGGTTAGCACTTAATCTTACTGAGTTTCCCTTGTATGTGATGCTTTACTTTTGCTGTTTTCAGAATCCTCTCTTTATCTCTGGTATTTGTCCTTCTGAATAGAAGGTATCTTGGAGTGGGTCTATTTGGATTTATTCTGTTTGGGGCGTGTTGCCCTTCTTCGATATTGATACTTATGTCCTCCATAAGGGCTAGAAATTTTTCAGTCATTATTTCCACAAATATTCTTTCTGTCCCTTTTCCCTTCTCTTCTCCTTCTGGGACACCAATAATGTGAATGTTTGTGTGTTTCACATTGTCATTCAATTCCTGAGACTCTGTTCCATGCTTTTTCATTCTCTTCTCTTTCTTTTTTGCTGTCTTTTACAGTTCAGATATTCTACCTTCAAAATCACTAATTTTGTCTTCAACTAATTCAAATTTGCACTTATGTGACCCTAATGTACTTTTTTTACCCCCCCCCCACCTCCACGGCTTTTTGCATGTTGTCTGCTCTCCGTGTCCATTCACTGTGTGTTCTTCTGTGTCTGTATTTATTTTTTATTTCCCCTCCCCCCTTGTGGCTTGCTTGCTGTCTGCTCTCTGTGTCCATTTGCTGCTGGCTCTTCTGTGTTCTCGCTTGTCTCCCTTCTTTTTGTTGCATCACTTTACTGAGTTGGGTCTCCGCGTTGTTTGTGGGCCTGGTGGCACTCTGCAGTGCTTGTGGGCTTAGCAGCACTGCGCGGTGTCTGTGGGCCAGGCGGTGCTCCACAGCATGCAGGTGAGCCTGCCTTCACACGGAGGCCCCCAGGACGTCAACCAAGGGCCTCCCATATAGTAGACATGAGCTCATTTGATTGAGCCACAGCCACTTCCCCTAGTGTATTTTTAATCTCATCCATTGTGCCTTTCATTCCCATAAATTCTGTTACTTTTCTTTGCAGCCTTTCAAGTTGTTCTTTATGTTCTCCCAGTGTCTTCTTAATATCTTTTATTTCTTTAGTCTTATTTTCTTTAAATTCTTTAAAGTGATTTAGGAGAGTTGTGTTATTATCACTGATTAATTGTATTACATCTTGTATCTCTTTAGGATGTTCTTTTGGGTGGGCCATCTCTTCCTATTTTCTAGTATGGCTTGTAATTTTTTGCTGATGTCTAGGCATCTGAATATGTTGGTGAATTTACTCTGATGGTTAATTTCTCTCTCTTCCCTACTGTTTTTTTTTTTTTTTCCACAGCTCTTCTTTGATATTTGGTTCATGTTATTCTCAGTCTTCAAAATTGCCCAACTGAAGTTTTCAAAATCATGCCAGGGACTCATAAATGGAGGACAGATTTTCTCCCAAGGGTTGGATACTGTGTGTGTCAACAGTTTTTATACATGCAATTTCCAGACTTACCAGCAGATGGTGCTAGAAGCACACCTTTCCACAGAGGTGTTTCAGTCTTGGCTTTCTTGGGTTCCTGTGTTAAATCTCCAGATCAAGACTCAAAGGCTCTCCTGGCCAATGAAAAAAAACACCCTGACCTCCCCTCCCCTTTCCCTTGAAACAGCTAACAGGTAGGAAGATGTCTGTTCCCCTCTCTGTTGGCTGCAGTTAGCCAGGTGTTTCACCCAGTTTAATATTTTAGAGGGGAGGAGCCCTTCCTGGCCACCACTAGGGCTTGGTAACACAGTTTTCATTTTGGCTTCTTAGTCTCTCTGTCTCTCAACCTCCTGAGAGTTGTATAGTACTTTCCTACTCTGCTGACCCCCAAAGCACATCCCATGGACAGATTTTGGATCTTTTCTTTCTCCACTGTTTTTTTTTTCTCTCCCCTCCCCCCCACCCCCCCCCAGTTGTCTGCTCTCTGTGTCCATTCACTGTGTTCTTCTGTGACCGCTTCTATCCTTATCAGTGGCACTGGGAATCTGTGTTTCTTTTTGTTGTGTCATCTTGTTGTGTCAGCTCTCCATGTGTGAGGCGCCATTCTTAGGCAGGCTGCACTTTCTTTCACGCTGGGTGGCTCTCCTTATGGGGAGCACTCCTTGCATGAAGGGGACACCCCTACGTGGCACGGCACTCCTTGCATGCATCAGCACTGCGCATGGGCCAGCTCCACATGGGTCAAGGAGGCTCGGGGCTTGAACCGCAGACCTGCCATGTGGTAGGCAGATGTCCTATCCTTTGGGCCAAGTCCGCTTCCCATCTCCATTGTTTTTGAGAGAGCATTCAGCTCTGCCTGCTAGTTTGTTGTCATCTTCCTACAATCTCTCCAATAACTGATTTTTGATAAGCTTACCAACCCCACTTTCCTGTGACAGAAGAGTATCTTCAACAATGAAAAAGGACCCCTATCTTACTACATATACAAGAATCAACTGAAAATGTACCAAAGACCTAAACATAAGAGCCAGGACCACAAAACTCCTAGAAAATAATGTAGGGAAACATCTATAAGATCTTGTAGTAGGTAGGGACCTCTCAACCTTACACCCAAAGCACAAGCAACTAAAGAAAAAATAGATAAATGAGTCCTCCTCAATGTTAAACCTTTCTGCACCTTAATTTCACAAAGAACTTTGTGAAATGAGTAAAAACGTAGTCTCCTTAATGTGAGAAAATATTTGGAAATTACATATCTGATAAGGGTCTAATATCCATGACATAAAAAAAGAGGTCCTATAACTCAACAATAAAAAGACAAATGACCCAATTGAAAGATGGGCATAAGACCTGAATTGACACTTTTCTAAAGAAGAAATACAAATGGTGAAAAAATACATGAAAAATGTTCAACCTCTCTGGCTATCAAGGAAATGCAAATCAAAGCAACAATGAGATATCATTTCACACCTATTACAATGGTCACTATTAACAAATTGGAAAACTATAAGTGTTGGAGAGGATGTGAAGAGATAGGAATATTTATTCACTGTTGGTGGGAATGTAGGATGGTTCAGCCATGTGAAAGGTCCTTTTGGCAGTTCCTAAGGAAGTTAGATATAGGTGTACCAGGTGATTCAGCAATACTGATACTAGTTATATACCCAGAAGAACTGAGAGTGGGGACACGAACAGACATGTGCACAGACATGTGACATTATTTACAATTGCCAAAATATGAAAACAACCCTGTGTCCATCAACTGATGAATGAATAAATAAACTGTAGTATACACACAATGGAATATTATCCAGCTGTAAGAAGAAATGAAGTTCTGAAGCATATGACAATGTGGATGAACCTGGATAATATCATGTTGAGTGAAGCAAGCCAGGCACAGAAGGACAAATATTGTCTGATTCTGCTATTATGAACTAAATATAATAAGGAAACTCATGGTGACTAAAATATAAGTCACCAGAGAAAAGAATGTGGTGATAGAAGGGAAAGCTGAGGTTTAATCTGTGCAGAATTGGTAAAAAGGTGTTTGTAATGGTGTTTGCAAATGAATAGAAATGGTGAAAGCACACAATACAATGTGTAATTAGAAGCATTAACATATGGGCATGATAGTGGTTTGTTTGTTTTTTGTGGGTTTTTTTTGGAGTAGTGAAAATGCTCTAATATTGATTGAATTGATGAATGTAAAACTTTGTGATTATACCAAATGCTGTTGATTGTACATTTTAGATAAATTATATGATCTATGAACAAAAATAATAGGGTGTTTGGGGAAATACACCAAATGTAAGATACAGACTATAGTTAGTGGGAATACTTTGATGATGTTCTTTCATAATTTTTTACAAATGTTTCACAACAATGCAAGCTATTTGTGGTGGCTTGATTAATGTAGGTGAGACTTGTATGATATGATACATGTTTGTTTTGTAAGTTCACAATTTTTACTATACACTTATTGTTTATGTATGTTCACGTATGAATGATATACTTCAATAAATTGTTTTTAAAATGAAAAAAAAAATAAACCAATGGGAGGAATTGTGGGAAGATGGCAGAGTAAGGAGTTCCAGGACTCAGTTCCTCCACCAAACAACAATTAACTGGCTATTTTGAAGTAGAAGCACTGTACAACATCCAAGGAAAACAAGAGTAAAAACCTGATAAATCACAGTATAGAATATTAAATTGCTTCCTCCACATGACAACTACATGTGCCCATCCCCCACTCTCATGGCACACTTCCGTGGGGCCAGGTCCTAGCTATCTCACTGGTGACACAAAGGGACATAAAAATCTTCTTTCTTAAGACTAGGTGTCGGCATGGCCACTAACTTATCACAACTTTTCATTACCAAATTTGGATCACTGGATCTTGGCTAGGAGGGCAGCCATTTTTTCAATCTGCCCCAGGGAGGCACTGCATCAGTAGTGACTTAATGACTCTGTACTTCCTCAGGGTTGCAGGGGACAGTTAGCTGAAGGGCTGCATTTGCTGGGCAGGCCAGGAAAGCTCAGTTTTGGGGAGCTATTGAAGAAGCTCTTGGTATCCATTCTGATCCCTTCCCTAGGCCTGTTTGGAGAGAGTCTGTGCCTTCCCCCATCACCCATATGGGGTCCCTGACCCTGTTTCACGTGGGATAGACTAGTTAAAGTCTTCTCTGGCATGACCACATCCCAGAATTAGCCCTCTATGTAAAAGAAGCTTAAGACAACTAAAACTGTATAAGAAACAACAGAAGCAGACAGTCTGAGGCAAAGGCCTGCTCATTTCAAACACATGGATGAGGCAGTTCTATCTCCTGGGAAAGAGAGAGGACATCCAAACTCCTATAATCATGGGAACTCAAAAACAAAAAGAAAAGTCCCAGGACAAGATAGAGGCCCAGAAAGACAGGGAAAACCCAACACATTGTATTTGATTATGAAGACCTTCCTCTTGGGAGGACTGAAGCTCACAATAATCTCTGTCTAATCACCAGCTGGTTACAAATGGAGGAACAGACATTGTAGGGAATAAATCACAAAGTTAACATTTTAAGCTTTAAAATATACTGTGTACAAAAAAGTGTACAAGACAAACAAGAAACAGGAAAGGATGCTCAACCAAAAGAAGATGATAAAATCCAGAAAACAGTAATGAAAAAGACCAGAAATTGAATATATGGAAAAAAGCCTTTAATAAAATGACCTTAGAAATGTTTAAAGAGATGAAGGAAAATACAGAGAAAGAACTAAAGAATATCAGAAATATAGCATATGAAAATTTTAGTAAAGAGAGAGAAACCAAACAGAAAAAATGGGGTTGAAAACCTCAGGTTTTTGGTTTCAAGGACAGTTTCAAGAACTGGCTGAAGAAGTAATCAGTGAGCTCTAAGACAAGACACTGGGAATGACAGGCTGAGGAGAAGAAAGAAAAATGGAATTATTGGAAGTGAAAGTAGCATGACATCTCTGGGACACAGACAAGCATACCAATACATACATTATGGGAGCCCCAGAAGGAGAAGAAAAAGAGAATGAGGCAGAAAGAATATTCAAAGAAAAAATGACAGTGAACGTCTCAAATTTAGTAAAAGCCATGCATATGCACATCCAAAAGCACAGAGAACACCAAACAGGATAAACATCAAGGGAGATACATACTGATATATATTGATTACACTGTCGAATGCTAAGGACAAGGAGAGAGTCTTGAATGCTGCTATAGAAAGCAATGTTTCATAAAATATGTAATATTACACCATAAACATATAGGGGATGAGAGACTAATAATGTAAACCATAATGTAAAACATAGGATAACTAAAAATTTAGAAAACTGTATATCCTAAAGTACGGACCACAATGTAAGCACAGATGTCACCTTGTTTGAAAGCTATTGTCTCAGAGTCTATACATCAGTTTAAGTAAATATGATATGAATAAATTATAAGAATATTGCTGTGGAAGGGAAAAGGTTTTATGGTAGATGTGTGGGAGTACTGTATATTGTATATATGAATTACTGTGATCTAGGACTCTTGTGAAGAGAAGCTCAATAATTAGGAAAAAAGAAAAGAAAAAGATAGGATGTAGAATTTTTCCAAATCAACACGTATTCTATATCTAACCTTTAAACCCATCGCTATATTCCATTTTACTAGTAAGGGATCCTGACATTATATTGGGCTTCTCTTTTCAGGAAGTTTTGGATCACAGAGTGGTTCAACAATGGCAGCAGAGGAATACTGGTATAGGATACTATTGACAGGTGATATATGGCTGACAGGGAGCTACACAGTGCATATGTCCAGGGTGCATGGTAATGTTTGGATACACTCATAGTGGCAACAATTAAAAACTACAGCTGGGGGGGATACTGGGTTCCGGGCTGGGGGTGCTCTATCGTGGTCCCTAGGGGAACAGTGGCAGTCCCCCAGGAGCAATGGTAAGGACCAGGAAGGAATGAGAGTCCAACAGTGAGACCATGAAACTAATGACTATGCTTGTGAGCCTATATGCCTGAAATAAGAACAAGGCCTAGAGCAGCACTGTGCCTAGGAATTTCCTCCTGACAGCCTTCATGTTACTCAAATGTGGCCAGTCTTGAAGCCAAACTCAGCTTGTAAATGCAATGCCTTCCCCCCAGCATGGGACATGACACCTGGGGATGAGCCTCCCTGGCACCGAGGGATCACTACCAAGTACCAACTGATGATGCAACTAGAAAATGACCTTAAATTAAAGGTTCAATGCGGATCAGCAGAATATCCCTGTCTACATATAATAACATGACTTTAAAATGCTGTTTGACCTAATGTAAGGGGGAAATGGAAAGGAGAAATGAGTTTATATGGCTATGAGTCTCTAAAAAAGAGCCTGGAGGTTGTCAGAAGGATTGCCTTTATGCACAACTGAGCAGAGTCTAAAAGACAGATGAAGTAGATACAACCCCAGGTATTGGTTCCTTTGAAGACTAAAGAGACCCACGGGTTCTATGGTCACGGCAGATGGGGTTCACTGCCATATCAGATGGCCCTTCTTTGGAGCTGATGTTTCTGCATAATGAAACTGGGCTCAGATGAGATCTCTTTTCACAAGACTTTCATGCTACTTTATTGGAATTGTAGTTGGTGTTGGGGTTTAAGATATATTTAGGGGATTTGAATCTCTGGATTGACAATATGATAGCCAGGCCCTGAGCCTCAACAGACATCAGCTCCTACACTCTGATTTATTGGACTCACCCCACTCCACTAAGATGGAGTTGAAGAAGGACAACCACCACACCATGGAGCCTAGAGTGCCTACAACTGAAAGCAGGAGGATTGCATCCAGTAACCATGTGGAATCTGAGCCTCCTCTTGACATAGAGGTGCAACGGACACAACCAATCCAAGGACCTCAGAGAAAAGGTGGCAATGGAGTGGGAAAAGTGGCCATGGTGGCTGATGGGTATGGGGAATGGTAGGAAGAGATGAGATGTGGAGGTGTTTTTGGGACTTGGAGTTGCCCTGGATGGTGCTTCAGGGGCAATCACTGGACATTGTAAATCCTCCCAGGGTCTACTGGATGGAACGTGGGAGAGTATGGGCTATGATGTGGACCATTGACCATGAGGTGCAGAGATGCTCAGAGATGTACTTACCAAATGCAATGGATGTGTCATGATGATGGGAGTGAGTGTTGCTGTGGGGGGAGTGGTAGGGTGGGTGTGGTGGGGTTGAATGGGACCTCATATTTTTTGAATGTAATATTTTTACAAAATGAATAAAACTAAAAAAAAAAAAAAAGCAATGTTTCATGTAAGAGAGTCCCAATTAGTTTGAATGCTAATTTTTCATCAAAAACCATGGAGGCAAGAAAGCAGTGGGTTGAAATGCTTTAAGAGGTGAAAGAAAACAAATGCCAGCCAAAAATTTTATATCCTTCAAGACTTTCTTTCAAAAATGAAGGAGAGATTAAGGCATTGTCAGATAACCAAAAGCAGAGGGAGCTCATCATCACTAGACCTTAACTAGAAGGAATGATAAAAAAAGAGTTCTTCAGACTGAAAGGAAAGGACTACAGACTGTGGTTCAAAGTGGCATAAAGAAACAAACACATGTCTGCAAAAGACTCACGTTAAATTTAGCACTATAAGTAGGTGAAAGTGAAAGCTGGAAAAATTTACCATGCAATTAGTAACCAAAACAGAGCTGGAGTAGCTATACTAATATTAGATAAAATAGACTTTAAATTAAAAAAAAACCAGTTGTGAGGGACAAATACTGTCACTTTATACTGATAAACAGGACAATTCACCAAGAAGATAAAACAATTATAAATATATATGCACCTAACAGCAGAACCACAAAATATATGAAGCAAATACTGATAGATCTGAGGGGAAAAAATGAGGATTAGACATTAATAGTAGAAGACTTTAATATACCACTTACAATAATGGATAGGATATCTAGTTAGAAGATCAATAAGGAAATAAAGACTTGAATGCTACTTTAAACTAGACATAGTAGACATATATGGAACACATCACCTAACAAAAACAAAATACACATTCATCTTGAGTGTACATGGATTATTCTATACCATATTTTAGGTCACAAAACAAGTCTCAAAAATTCAAAAATATTGAAATTGTACAATGAATATTTTCCAACCACAATGGAATGAAGCTAGAAATCAGTAACAGAGGAGAAAAGGAAAATCACAAATATGTGAAAACTAAACAACATACTCATAAACATCCAATAGGCTAAAGAGGAAATCAGAGTTAAAATTCAGAAATATCTTGAGGTGGATGTAAATGAAAATATGACATACCGAAAATTTTGGGATGAAACAAAGGCAGTGCTGAGAAGGAAATTTATAGCTCTAAATGCTTACATTAAAAAACAAGAAAGACTTCAAGTTAGAGTCCTAACCTCAAAACTGAAAGAACTAGAAAAGAACAGCAAACTAAACCCAAAGTGAGTAGAAGAAGGCAAATAAAGATTAGAATGGTGATAAGTGAAACAGAAAACAGATAAACAAATAAAATAAAAATAATAGAGAGACTCAGCAAATCCAAAAGATGGCTCCTTGAAAGATTTTTTTTTTAAATGGACATGCCATTAGCTAGACTGACAAAGAAAAGAACATTAAGGATACAAATAACTGAAATCATAAGTGAAAAGGGAGACATTATTACTGAACCTGTTGAAATAAGAGAACTAAGAGGATACAATGAAAAAATGTACATTGATAAACTGGAAAACCACAAGAAATGGACAATTTTTTATAGTCACAAACCACAATCATTGACTCAAGAATAACAGAACATTTAAACAAACCAATTAGTAGTAATGAGGTTAAATCAGTGATAAAAAATGTTCCAACAAAGAAAAGCCCAGGCCTAGATAACTTCACAGGGGAATAATACCAAATATTCCAAGAAGACTTAACTCCTAATATGCTAAATCTCTTCCAAAAAATTGAAGACGAGGGAATAAGCCTTAATTCATTCTATGGGACCAATATTACCCTCATACCAAAGGCAGTTAATGATACTACAAGATAAGAAAACTATAGGCAAATATATCTTAGGAATAGGGATACAAAATACTTAATAAAAAACTAGCAAACTGAATCTATCAGCATATTAAAAGAAATATACACCAGGATCAAGTGTGATTTTCCCATTATGAAAGGTTAGTTCAATATTAGAATATCAATTAACATAATATAATATACCAGATTAACACAATGATATAGAAAAAAACCTACATATAATAATAATAATCTCAATTGATGCAGAATAGACATTAGACAAAATCCAGCACACATTATTCATAAAAACATTTGGAACATGAGGAATAAAAGAAAAACTCATTAACATGATAAAGGACACATATGAAAGACCCACAGCTAATATCCTACTTAATGGTGAAAGTGAGTTAGTTTTCCAGGAACAAGTCAAGGATGTCCACTATCACTGCTGTTATTCAACATTGCACTGGAAGTTCTTGTCAGAGCAATTAGGCAAGAAATAGAAATAAAAGAAAGAAAAGCATCCAAATTGGAAATAAAGAAGTAAAACCTTCCCTAAAAGCAGATGACATCATCCTAAATCCTGGAAAACCCAAAACAAAGCTCCTAGACCTAATAAATTGATTCAGCAATGTATGGAGTACAAGATTAGCACCCCAAAATCAATAATCAGTAGTGGTTTTATATACAACAATGAACAATCAGAAAAAGAAATCAAGAACAAAATTCCATTCAGACAAAGAATCAAATATCTAGGAATAAACCCAATCAAGAATGTAAAGTACTTGTACAGAGAAAACTCTAAAACATTGCTTAAAGAAATCAAAGAAGAACTACATAAATGGAAGGATATTCTGTTTTTTTTATGGGTTGATTGACTAAATATTTTTAAGATGTCAATCCTACCCCAAGCAATTTATAGATTAATTACAATTCCAATCAAAATTCCAAAAGTCTTCTTTGCAGAAATGGAAAAGTCAATCATCAAATATATATGTAAAGATAAGGGGACCTGAATAACTAAAGCCATCTAAAAAGAAAAGTAAATTGAAGGAGTCACACTTCCTGATCTTAAAACTCATTAAAAAGCCAAAGTAACTAAATCAGTTTGGCACTAGTATAGGGATAGACATATACATTATAAAGACAAATGGAATGAAATTGAGGGCTCAGAAATCAAGCCTCACATTTATGGTCAGCCTGTTTTGACAAATGGATAAAGACCACTCAATTGGAAACGAATAGTCACTTCAACAAATGGTGCTGGGAAAACTGGATCTACAGTAAAAAAGAAAAAAAGAAAGAAAAGAAAGGAAGACCTCTACCTCACAGCCAAAAAATTCAATTAAAAATTAATCAAAGGCCTAAATATAAGAGCTAGTAATGTGGAACTCCTAGAAGAAATCATAGAGAAGCATCTTTAGGATCATATATTAGGCAATGGTTTCTTAGCCTTTACAACCAAAGCACTAGCAACAGAAGAAAAGAAATAGATAAATTGGACTTCATAAAAATTTTTTAAAAATCTCTTGTACCTTGAAGAACTTTATCATGAAACTAGAATTACAACCTACACAATGGGAGAAAGTATTTGGAAATTACATATTCTATAAAGGTTTAATATCCAAAATATATAAAGAAATCCTTCAAATTAACAATAAAATGACAAACAACACAGTTTAAAAATGGGCAAAAGACAAATAGATCTCTCTCCAAAGAAGACATACAAAAGTCCAGGAAGCACAAGAAAAGATGCTCAACATCTTTAGCCTTAGAGAAATGAAAACTGAAACCACAATGAGATACTGTTTCACACCTATTTGAATGGCTGCTTAAAAAAATGGAAAAGAACTGTTTGAGAGGATGCAGAGAAAGAGTAACCATTGCTGGTGGCAATGTAAAATGGTGCAACCACTGTGGAAGACAGTTTGGTGGATCCTCAGAAAGCTAGGTATAAAACTTCCATATGACTCGGCAATCCCAATACTCTGTTTATACCTAAAAGAATTGAACGCAGGGCTCAAACAGATATTTGCAAATGATATTCATAGCAGCAGCATTCACAATTGCCAAAAAATTGAAGCAGCCCAAGTTTCCATCAACTGATGAAAGGACAAATAAAATGTGATATGTACGTACAATGAGATATTATTCAGCCATAAAATGGAATAAAGTCCTGATACACACAACAACACAAATAAACCTTGAAGACATCAGCGTGAGTGAAATAATCTTGACTAGGTACTACACGAATGAAGACACACAAATAGACAAAATGCACACAAAACAAGGTGGTCATCATCATTAATCATCAGGGAAATGCATATTAAATTAACATGATTTTACATTACATTCCCACTAGAATGGCTATAGTTAATTAGAATGTCATCATCAAATGATAAAGAGGATGTGGAACAACTAGGAGTCTTATATATTGATGTTGGGAATGTAAAATGATACAAATATTTTTAATAACTGGTACTTTCTTATGAAGTTAAATAATTTAGCTAATTCACATAGTCTATGACTCAGCAATTATACCAACAGATATTTATTGAATAAAATAAAAAACACATGTTCACTCAAAGTATTATATAAGAACATTTATAGTAGCTTTATTCATAATAGCTCCCAAATGGACTTGCCCAAATGCCCACTGGCAGAATAGGTGTGAAAAAAAGTGATAGAGTCTTGTAACAGACATAAAAAGGAGCAAACTGACATGTATGAGTTCAAGCAGGATGGATGAGTCTTAAAAACATTATGTTGCGGAAGCGGACTTGGCCCAATGGATAGGGTGTCAGTCTACCACATGGGAGGTCTGTGGTTCACACCCCGGGCCTCCCTGACCCGTGTGGAGCTGGCCCATGTGCAGTGCTGATGCATGCAAGGAGTGCCGTGCCACACAGGGGTGTCCCCCATTTAGGGGAGCCCCACACACAAGGAGTGTGCCCCATAAGGAGAGCTGCCCAGCGCGAAAGAAAGTGCAGCCTGCCCAGGAATGGTGCCGCACACACAAAGAGCTGACACAAGATGATGCAACAAAAAGAAATACAGATTCCTGTGCCACTGATAAGGATAGAAGTGGTCATAGAAAACCACACAGTGAATGGACACAGAGAGCAGACAACTGGGGGGGGGGGGGAGGGGAGAGGAAAAAAAAAATATAAATCTTTAAAAAAAGCCAACACATTATGTTGAAGAAAAGCTAAACATAAAACTATACATAATGTTTTCAAGATGTAGTCTAAGCAGGCAGACTTCAGTGATCAGACCCTCAGTCTGGTTTCAAAATATTTTGAATCCTGAAATAAACTTTAACCTATATTCAGTATCAAAGAAAATTTTCAGTTGTCCTTATCTGAGGTGATCAAATATTATAATCCAAATTGTGTAAAAAATAAAGATATGCAGTGTTTGTTTATATATCTATATACAGAAATACACACATATGTACATATACAAAAAACTGGTATTCAGTTCACTATACATTTAAAACTGCTACCAGAGTGATAAGATTAATAGTGACTTTGCTATGTTCTGTATATATATATTAAATTATGTGAATTATATACAATAAAATGGAAGCCTTATAATAAGAATAAAACATAATATAGTTTTTTATATATATATTTTATATATATATAAATATATATTTATATATATAGAATAAAACATAATATAGTTTTTAAAAAAATAGAATCAACTGAAAATGATCTGGAAAAGAAATCAGGGTATAAAGAAAATTGTAAAAGGATTTAATTTTTTTCCATATGAAAAGGGACATATAGAAAGTAAAGCAAAGATAATTAAGGAAGAGAAATAATGAGTCCTTTATATTTTACAGTACTATTGCAACCAGACTTAATACCACAGTTATGATTTCTTAAAAAATATTTCCATCATAAGTAAAGACAACTGAATGATTATGTATTATTATAATCCTAGTGTACACATATCCTGAATGATCCAGATGTGGATCAAAACTGTTTATAAAAACATTCTTCATGTTACCATAGTAACCATAATCTCAATTGTGCTTTCATAAACCAAAGTCTATTTGATTGTTGTCATTCTTGTCTTGGGGAGCTACAGACTCTCAATTTAAAATTTGTTTGGGGAGGGAGAAATAAGCTCTTAAAATCTAGTTCCTTTATTGTGTTATCTATGGGCCAAAATTCTTACATCACCACACATACAATAACTCAATATTTAACGGATTACTCACTAATATATTTTAATTTATGCATTGTTTTAATAATTTATAACAAAGTTCAGCAAGCTCACACTTCAGTATTTGTACTAGTATATGTGGTTGGTCTCACCTCTCTCTCTCTGTCCCTCCCCAAACACTGAAAACAAATTACCAAATTTACAAATGGGTCTTATTTATGAAGATAATGTTTAAATTTGTGGTATGTGGTTTCACTGCACACTCTAAATGCCGAAATTACTAACATATAAACCTAATCATACCATTCCCTATTTAAACCATTGATGACTCACCATTCTGTTCAGATAAAGTCCAAAATTTACAAATTATCTTTTGCTTCTAAATCTTCTTCCTTCTTTTCAATGACTGTATCCTATTCCTTAGGACTCAGCAGGATGTAACCACCTCTGGGAAATCTCTCCTAAATGACCCATCATTAACAAGGCATCCATGGTTGTTCCTCTTATTCAATTGGCAAAAATGTTCAAGAGCAAGAAAGGAAAATTTAATCTTTTCTTGGTTTTAATAGTCTCCATTTTATTTTCCTAATTAAAGATGGAAGCTGAAAGCAATAGGACTTCTGGGAGACATTACAGATAGCAATATTTCTGCCAAAATTAATAATAAAATGTAGCAAAGTCTCCAACCCAAACAAGGCTCTTGAATAATAGAATCTATGAACAAAGGCCATGGCAAACGCTTACAGAAGAAATGCATGTGTTTTTGAGATAGCTCTGTGTTTGGCATTTTCTAAGATTGGACTTGGTTTCATTCAATTAAAAATTTCATATCATGCATCTTGAACAATATTTATGGCTGCATAATATATGGAGATGTTTTACAAATACCCTTATCCTCTACAATACAGTGTGGAAATGCTGATCACTTCAGAGGTCTAGGTAGTTTGGCAACATGCAAAGTAAATTTTTTGCTGTGGAAAGAAATCTGTTAGTAGAGATCCAATATAGCTATTGCCTGGGAGCACACACTGATGCTAGTTCAACCAGTCTAGGCTAAATTTTCAGCTGCCATAAAATCATTTCATAGCCATAGAATGAATATCTAATCTGTTAGAAATTTATAACAGTATATATATTGCTTGTCTAACTGAAAATATCAGAAACAGAACCAAGCTTTGCCTCACTCTTTGACAATCAAGTGAAAACAAAGGTTTTTATGAAATTTTAAAGGTGTCGAAAATTAAATAAACAAATAAACAACATTAATGACACATCCCTTGCTTTAATTTCTTGATTTAAATTAGTTTAATTTTCATAATGAAAATATAATTATATTCTCATATGTTACAATTTTTCCTAAATGCTTATTAAATACTTAAAAAATATATTAAGATTTTTTTCATTTGCCTCAGTCTATAATTTAGATAATTATATTCAATACCAAAGACCCATTCCATTGCTTTAGACATTTCTGTAATGTGGTCAAAATATTTACTCATATTTGACAAAAAAGCAAAGTTAGACCACTTCGAACAACTATAATTTTTCTCCTCAATGATCAGCAATCAAATACATTCATTGCATTTGGTGAATACGTCTCTGAGCACCGCTGCACGTCATGGTCAATGGTCCACATCACAGCCCACACTCTCCCACAGTCCACCCAGTGGGCCATGGGAGGACATACAATGTCCGGTAACTGTCCCTGCACCAACACCCAGGACAACTCCAATAGACTTGCATATTAATCACCCGAGAACTCCTCAGATGGCAGGAATTCTTAGTCTTCAGTGAACTTTATAAAACTGCCATCTTAATTCTTCTTGATTATTCTTCTCTATCAAAAACATGACCCATTCTAGAGAATGTAGATCATAAACATGATCTACATGAAACTCCCATCCAGAAGAGCAGATCATGACAGATTATGTAAGCAACTCTTAGTCTAGTTTTTATGGTGCCAGAGAGGTTTGTTTCTTCTCATCACCTCTCACTCTAAGATTAGCAAGAGAAATTGCTAAGGCTTATTGAACTCAGGATCCTTCGTATTCAAATAGACCTAATACTACCTAGGAAAGTCATAATTACATGATTAGCTATTGAAAACACAAAAGCCATTGCCTCAATTAGTATGCAAGCTTTCTTGTGACAGAATAAATGTAGAAATCAAAGATGATTGAGCAGGTGTTTATTTCTACTTTTCTGGATATTTGGATGAGGGGCTTAAAGGTTATTTTATAAAGGTTTCTTAGCAAGAAAAAAATAATAACCTTCTTAAAGAGATAAACTATTCCCCTGAAAAAGTATAAAGGTCATCCTCACATAAAGTAAGTCTTTTAATCAAAACAGTTACTTTTTAGTAAGCTGCCACAACTTCTTCTAGCTTATACAGAACATCTAATGTGTTTCAATAAGAATGAAATTTCATTTTCCAATCAAAAAAGTTAATAGCTACCTTTTTTCATTTCATTAAACTCCTTTTGACAAATATATACTGCAATAACAAAACAACACGATGATATTTGAGGGCACGGGAGCATTAATTGACTTATTCAGTAAACAAATGTGTCCGTTCTAAACCTAAATCTTGGGTTTCTGTGTTGTTCTCTCTATGGCAGAAGACCAGATTTCTTGCCTTATATAGTCAAGAAATAAAACTCAATAATAATAACTAGTAATCATTACTGGTTTTGAGAAATATAAGAGGTTTTCATGTATTCCTTCAATGGTGTTAACAATTGAGGAAATTAACTTCTTTCAATCTTTTTTTATTTTTTAAAATAGATAATACCAAAAATCTATAAAAGAGTATTATCTACAAGGGGACCTTAGTGGTAATCACCGAAAGGGCAAAATTCACTCATTCTTGTTCTTTTTGGGGATTTAACTTCTCTTGTCAGTTTTTAGTCGTGTTTGCCTTCACAAATTAATAGGGAGTGGTGGATGAATATTTAAGACAGAAGAGAGTGGGAACAAGGAATTGTGGATAAGGCTGATGAAATATGAGTCAAGCTGGTAGACACTGGTGGTCATGCCTGCCTATGTTGCAAAAACAAATCAACTTCCCAGGAAGCACTGTTTCTTTCCATCAGGTAATAAGCAAATCAAAGCAAGAAGTCTCTTGTGTGATATGCTTTGAACTTTGTGCCATCCCTCTTGTCCTGCATTATATAACAGAAATATTCTTAGTAGAGATTCAATTTTTGGATTAGGAAAGACTTGCTCTCTTCCTGATAAGGGTACCACAAAAGCTTCATTAATGCATCAGCATGACTGAACTTAACAGACTTGATTAAGTTGAGGAATAATGAGACTCATAATTGAAAATTTTTGATGGAATAAAAGAATACCTGGATACACAAGGCTCTGGAGAATTAAAATTACTTGGAAAGCTCTCAAGTTGGATCTGTCACCTAAAATATTAGATAGGATGATGGTCAATGAGAAACAAAATACAGCTATCATTGTCAGTTCCATATACTGTGATTAAACTACTGTTCAAGAAGTAGAAAAAGAGGGTTAAAGTTCACTGAAGACTAAGAATTCCTGCCATCTGAGGAGTTCTCGGGTGATTAATATGCAAGTCTATTGGAGTTGTCCTGGGTGTTGGTGCAGGGACAGTTACCGGACATTGTATGTCCTCCCATGGCCCACTGGGTGGACTGTGGGAGAGTGTGGGCTGTGATGTGGACCATTGACCATGACGTGCAGCGGTGCTCAGAGACGTATTCACCAAATGCAATGAATGTCTCATGATGATGGAGGATATTGTTGTTATGGGGGGAGGAGTGGGGTGAAAGGGGTGGAGGGTATATGGGGACCTCATATTTTTTGAATGTAATATTGAAAAAATAAATAAAGACAAAAAAAGAAATAAAAGAAATAAAACTTATAGAGGAAAAAAAATATGCAAGTCTAAATTGTTAAGTCCCAATACTGTTTTTCTTTTATTCCATTTTTAGAAGAAATCATAGCAGCATATTCTTAAGGAGAAATGAAATACATTTAACTACTTCAATTTTCATTTGTCAAATGACATTCAAAATTTAAAAATTAGGGCCCTCCCCAGTCCTTCTAAGAAGTTCTTTAATCTGGCTTCTGCTTCTCTAGGTACGTAAAACCCCCAGGCTCTGACGTTCTAATATTCCCTGCTTTACCATAAGAAATGGACTTACCTGGGAATATCTCCATAGTGCGCAGTTTCCTCCCATACGTGGCTTCCCAGGAAATTGCTTTTCTCATAGCTAACCAAATACTTATTTTTCAACTGTCTTATTGGGACATAGTTTGGTGGCATTTTTTATCTGCCTAAACTCTCATAAATACAAGTGGTTACAAACCATTTTAGCATTTCTTGACTCAGATCCAACGTTGCACTCATGTATCAGGTAACTCTTACCAAAGTCATTCTGGTCTGCTTTCTCTATTGTTATCCAGAAAACTGTAGAAATCCTCCCACTTCCACAGTCTCATTTAACCAGTTTGGTGGGTTGTTGTTATTGTTTATATTGGAGGAACAGGTAGAGGGTAGCTTTATTTTGTTTTGTTTTTTGTTTTATTTTTTTAATTAATTTATTGAAATATATCACCCACATACAAACATACATAAGCAATAAGTGTATAGTAATAGTTGTGAGCTTACAAAACAAACATATATAATGTCATAGAGGACTCTCATAACTCACCCTACCACCAACACCTTACATTGTTGTTAAACCTTTTTAACTAATGATTAAAGAGCATTGTCAAAATATTATTAGTAACCAAAGTATTTTTCCCCAACCCTCCCTATTATTATTACCTTTATGTCATTTATATATGAACATACATAAACAATGTAGTGTATAGTAAAAGTTGTGAACTTACAAAGCAAACAGGGGGTAGCTTTTTGAAAACACTCCTACCTTAACTAAACCTAGAAATTTGGTGAGTGGGCACTTCCTTGCTTACTACCATATTAATATTGCTTAATTCCTCTGTTTATGTATAATGTCACATCTAACTTATCATTTGTTTAGAGATTTTTGGTTGAATGTCTATAGAATTTTATATATATAGATATCCAATTCTCTATATATTTTATACCTATATCTTATAACAACTTTAATTTTAAGAGAGCTCAATGTACCATGTAGAGCTCAAGGGTAACTAATTTCTAGTGATCAGGTCCTTTTCTCTTAGCAAGCCTGCCTTTAAAATGCATTGTAAGACAGAAAAAAATCTATATGCAAGAAGTTACTCTACATACCACTATATATAACAAAGAATGATGGAAATGGACAAAGAGTCCTTTTCTTAGGATATTTGGAAAATAAATTCAATTATAAAAACTCAGCAATTATAATTAGAAGTTATAGAACAACATGAAGAACTATGTGAGAAAACAATAAATTTTAAAAACTATAATATAAAATTATATCTATATTCTGTTAATTGCATACACATATATTTATTAAGGACTGTTAGGAATCATGGGAAAAATTTAATGTTCTGTATTTGTAAGGTGAATGTGATTTTCTCCCTTTCATATATCCTTGTTCAGTTATAATGTTCTTTGTCTGAAAATTGAGAATTGAAAAGAAACTACCAAAATCAAAATCATATTATGAGGAAATCAAATAATGTCCCTTGTTGCTTTTCAAGAGAATCTTTACTCTGTTAGATTTCTACTTTTAGAACATCAAATTTCAAATAATTAGGTGAATGATTGCAATTGGGAAATTATTTTGTTAGTACCCTATTCAAGTGCTCTACTGTTCTATGACACTTAAGCTTTGTGCTTGGCCTTCATGGTTCCTTATGTAATTCTGATGCTACCCCACCTCTAATCTTTTAAAATTAAAATTGATTTTCCCTCTCAGTCTTCCCGCACCACTGCAGCTCAAAATTTTTTTATTGCAAAGGAAAAAAAGAGTATCTAAATATAAACAGATAAAAAGGTTAACTCTACAGTCTATTAAATAAATGTGCAATCTATTTTTTAATTCCAATCTAGACTTAAGCACAAAGAACTTGTACTAATTTGAGCAGAAACAGCATTTAGCTTTTGTCTTCATGAAAAAATGATCCATAGCTCTCAAAAGACAGACTATTAGTTATGAAGGTCACTCCCTTGTGTAAACCCGATTAAGAACAGACAGTGTCAAACAGCATACTAATGAGAACAACTTAAATAAAAGATTCTTAAATTCTCTAATGGAAGCCAACTTCATGGGGAATATAATTTAGAAGATTATAAACTTGTTTCAAGAAATATGTTACTTTTGGCCTCTGATAATTAAATTACTTTAATTCATTCAATCTAAACTAACAAATTAGCAAAACTGTGAATTCAAAGAAAATCAAAGAGCAATGAGCTATTTTATCCTTCCATCAACCAAAGTGATGACTAAAAAGAATGAGAAACCAAATTATATATAATAAATGTTCTAACTTGAAATGTTGCAAAGAAATATATACCACAATGAATGGATAGAAACTAAAAGCAGTTAAGTAGATCAAAATTATCAGTTTAGTAATTAGATATATTAATAAGTTACCCATTTCAAGAACACAGATTACTAAATTATGAAACATCTACACATGCCTTCATTCATTCATTTATACTTTTATTTATGAAGCACTATGCTAAGAGAGAGGGAAAAAGACTCATAAGGTAGAGTTACTTCTTATGCCACTATCTAACTCACTGTGTAGCTGGGAAAACAGAGACATAAAATATAATTTGCACATAAATCAGTTTGTAGGAGGTAGTAGAATGATCTGGAAAACATGATGCCTAACTTTGTTTATGTGAAGACAGGAGAGGGAATGTGAAGAAGGTATTCTGGGCAGAACCAACAGCTTAGGCAAACTACTGAGATAAGGAAAAGTGAGAATTGAATAAAGCTGACCCTTATAATATAACAGGTCAATTGTAAAACTTCTAGTTTTTTAAATCCCCACACTAAAGAATAAGTTTCATAGAATTGCTTTCTATACCCATAGAAACATTGAAAACATCTAGACTATTAGAAAAGTTGAATTGTCCCTTAAGAATTTCACAGGACTATTGGAATTTCATATATAAAAATTAGTGAATAAGATGTTATTGAAACTAAAGAGCAAAGGATTATTGAAAAACTTTACCATATGTTTATTTCCCTGGGATTTGCTATCCAAAACTTTCCAGAAACATTGTTGTACATTAATTGGTAAAGACATATTTCAAGTCATGTAACCCTAATTTTACAGGTGTAATTAAAGGCACCTATAAAAATTTACCAGGAAGAGAAGTCATCAATCCAAAGTACTCTGAAAAATTATAAGAATCCTTAACCATTGTTGTCTATGTAGAAAAATCCCTTAAAAATGATATTATTGTTTTTATTGAGTTAATATTTCATAAAACACTACTTTTAATACTCAATATATTTATAACTATATGTTTATTTTTGTTTTTTTTCCAAAGGTTGATATTGTTACAGTTATGAATTAGATTTTCTTGAAGGGAATTCCAGTTAATTACTGCATTCATAGAACATTATAGTTTCCATATGAAGGCTTGATTTGGGATTTTTATCCCATAGCAGCAAATAAGATGGCAAGTTGGGGGCCCACTGTATGTATGTAATGCTAATCATGAAGTGTAAGTATAAAGCAGATCATGAAAAACATTTATTGTAATGTTTACTTTATTCTTAAAATTACGAGAAGACATAAAAGCCTTAAAGAAGAGGCTACTATTGTTGGATTAGTATTCTGGGTACATTCCTGTTTAGAGATTGGCTCTAGTGGGCAGATTAGAATAAGGAATTCCAGTTTAGGAACTCTTGTATTCTAATCAATAAACCACAAAAGTATGTACTAGAACAGTGGTATTAAGGAGAAAGAGGAAGACTTGCTCTACCAGTTTTCATATATTATTATAAGGTTATTGTTATTACTAGCATGTAACATTTGGAAAAAGAGTGAAATGAAACAGAATAAATATAGAAAGTAAAAAATAAACCTAGGACTACATGAATACTTCAGAAAAAAGTTGGCACTGCAGAGTAGTGGGGACAAACATGATAATGAGCAAAATACACATTCATATTAAAAAATAAACAAAACTAACAAAACTGGATGCCTACATCATCACACACAAAAATTAATCACAGATTGTCATAGCTCTATATTATGAAAAGGAAAACAATATAAAAGATCAGATAAAAGAATGTCTTCAGAACTACAATGTTTTAGCAAGAATTTCTTAAACAGGACACAAAGAATTAAAATAAAGGAAAAAATACACAGGACTACAATAAAATTCTGTGTTTTAAAAGACAATAAAAAGAGTGAAAAGGAGAATGATATTTGCAACACCTATAACAAAAATAAAAGAGCTTGCATTTAGGATATAAACCCATAAGAGAGACATTCCAATTAAAACTTGGCAAACTACTTGCAAATACTTCACAAAAGAAGATATTCACATGGCCAATAAATAAACAAAAAATGTTTAAATCCTATTGGTAATCAGGAAACTGCAAATTAAAATCACATTAAAATATGACTTCATCCCCACTGGAATAGCTAAAATCAAAACAAACATCCATCCAAGATGGGTATCCATTGCTGCTCCAGGCTGGACCTTTGTCTGACTGAAGGAGACCTCAGCAAAGATATTGAGCAGAAGGACCACTGCAGAGAAGAGATCCGGTTCACGGCGCTGTCAGCCATGACGGATGAAACAGTTGAGGCAGTCGAGGCCATGGAAAAATAACTGGCTCCCAGGGTGGCTGTGAGGGCAGCAGGGATCCTGGGATCTGCAGAGGTCCTTTCCTGGCGCCTGGCACAGCTCTGGTCTGGCTCTTGGTTGGATTCCTCCTACACGATTTATTTGAAGCTTTATTTTACTCCACCCAACCCCGCCCCCTCCATCTGTTGGGGATGCCCTGCTCTTCACCCTGCTCTCTCGGCCAGGAGCAAGCCATGATGAAGCTGCCCTCTTCTTCTCCCCTTGCCTTACAGCCCTGGTGGCTGAGAGAGAGCAGATGCTGCTTGTGGTTTAGTGTCTGTTTGTTTTTTAATTCAATATGGAATTAGAAACCTTTGGATTCATACAAATGGTCTTGGGCCCTTCCCCTATTTATCGCTGGTTTGGTCCCCTGTTTCCACAGCACTTTGCCCCAAGTACCACCCCCACCGACTGGGGACCAGCCCCTTCCCTTGCCTACAACTCTCTCCAAAGCCTTTCAGATGAATACGGAAGAAGAGAGGGGAGGGAACCTGCCCCCCTCCTCAAGCATCTGGAAGGCCCCTGCCTCCATGGGCTTCACTCTTTCCTATGGACACTCTCCCTGACACATTTGTTAAAAATCAGACCTGACTAAAACTACAAGTTTGATATGGGTACTGAAAATGTGGAGGAAAAAGAACAGTTCTTCACAACTGATTGGAGATTAAATTGGTTCAACCATTTTGGAAAACCATTTGTCAATATGTACGGAAATGATCACCTGGAGCCCCTATCACGTAGGGATTCCTCCCCCCAGGTCAGTAACCAACAGAAGTGTGGGCATTTGTACACCAGGAGGCAGAACTGAAGCCAATCAGATTTAGATAAAATGATGGCTTATTGTAGTACTAAGAGTGAGCCCAATATCTAGATTTGGATTCAGTACTGCTACTTCCCAGCTGTATCAACTTGACTCACTTACTCAAACTTTCTTATAGTTTCATTATCTGGAAGAGGGGAATCATTCCACCCATTTCATGATGTTTTTGTGAGGATGGAATTAGATCAGGACTATAAAAACATATCATGATACTAGGTATGCAACGTGTTTCCAAATTAGGTAGTTTTATTTCTGGAAAAACGTGTGGGGTTTTGGGTGGCATTAACTTTCTGAAGGCTACTGATTTCTTCTTAATTGGCATATCAGTCATTAAAAAATATTTATTTATAAGAATTGATTTTTTTTTAACCTAGCCATGTGAGAGAGAAGATTTAGGAAAAGATGATTGCTCTCACCTCAATCTACTTCATGAGACAGTTATGGTTTCTGTCGAAATTTAACCCTTTACATTCATTTTTAATATAATCTTCTGTATTCTAGAACACAGAGCTTTTTACTATATATGAAAGAAAAGTACATTTGTAAGAATTATATACATTAGATACCAAAATATATCATAATCTGGAAATGAATTTTGAACATTAGATACTAAAATATATCATAATCAAATGAATTTTGAACATTAGATACCAAAATATATCATAATCTGGAAATGAATTTTGAACATATGCACATACTAAAAAAAGATTCTAAATCTATTTGAACCTACTCAAGCACAGTATATGAGTAGTTAATAACATATGGAAAATACATCTCAATTAAGCAGTAAAATCTGGAAGACAGATTTTAAAGTTAATTTACATAATCCCAAGCATTGTGCATCTTTTATATTTTACTGACTGGAGGAAATACAGTATTTTTTTTTCTTCAAGTCAGCTGTTTAGTATTTCGTGCTTGTTTGCTTTTGCTCCATGATAGCTTTCAGAAGCACAGTCTAATTTTGAAGAAATCTGGTCAACAGTTATCAAGATATAAATTATTTTTCATTTTTGGTGTTGTCTAGTATCTTGAATGAAATAGGCAGCTGGAAAAACTTTTCTAAGCACATAACTTCTCTCTATTTTAATTGAATGTCAATAAAATTTTCAATGTCAGCATGGGATACAGAAGTGTGGGGTTTCATTAAAACGGTCTACAGGGCATAGAATCAGGAGTTTAGCACTATTTAAACAAATCTCAGCAGGCAGCAAGCAGTGTTCTGACCTGAAGAAGGAAATCTCTAAATCTCTTATCTGGTCTTTCTTAAAGTGTAGTACCAGATTAACAGCATCAGAATCATGTGTGAGGTCTGTGAAAGATACAGATGCCTAGCTCAAATATGATTTAGAGGGACCAGGGATGGAAGAACTAGAGTCTATACTTTTAATAAGTTTCCTAGCTGATTTTTATGCATGCTAAATTGTAAAAACTCACTCTCTAAACTTTTGCTTGGAAGACTTAGATCTTCAGAACTACTTAATAAATCTAAACTTATTTTCTGAGTTGCCTGAGAGAAGTTACTTATCCATATGATAGTTGAATCTACCTACACTCACCTCTATTTACAGCAGAAATGGGTGCCCAGTTCAATGTGGTACTTTTCCTCTTAACTCTTAATTCATTGTCTCAGTTTCATTTTGTTTTAGTTCCTTGCTACTTGACATTTTACCTTTGCCACTTAAGTGCTACGTACTATAGCTTATACTCCACTTATTACCCATTTAGCTACTTGCTTGTCAACCCTCGATGATTAGAATCCTGAACAGCAATAGACAAGAACTTACCCTATTATTGCTTCAAAGTTTCCCAGTTATGGTATCTGCATCTTGAAGCTGGAAGAAATATTACTATACATAAATGTCTAATACAGTTGTGCTTCCCAGGACTGTACTTTTTCCAAAAACAAGGAACTGGTGCATGAAATCACCACTTCCCAGAAAAGCAAAGGTACAATAAATGGCAAAGGAAAAGAACATTTACTTTGGAAATTAGTGAACTGTGCCTCATAAATGAGTGTATAGTCAGAACTGAATAGTTCCACTCAAACACATAGCTCAACACTGTCACTAGACTAGTATGATGATTTATATGAATGCTGAGACATTGTTATTCTGTGTACTGATTGCATTGCAACTAGGATTGAATTGTTTAGCATTATTTTGAAGCTTATAATCACTAGATAACTTAAATTTGTCTATTCCAAATAATATTACATACTCAGGAATTAGTGGACAACTTCTGAGTAGTTCTTTATTTAATTTCAAATATCTGTCAAATGGCTAGTATATAAATTAGATAACACTAAAGTTCAATCTTTAGCCAAAATCTAAAATAGTTGGGAGAGGAAAGTGTATATTTGTGGCGGAGAGAGCTAGAGTTAGACAGAGTGAGAGTGAGAGTGAGAACGAGAGTGAAAGCGAGTGAGAGATAGACTCAACAAACATTTCTAGAGCAAATACCTGGATATCGTGAAAACATAGCCCATTTAAGCAGATAGAAAATAGTTAAATTCAGCAAATTCTTGAAAGGACACTGTTGATTGTGTTCCAGGCAAAATCCACCAAAACCTGTAAATTTCATTATCAAATAATGATAAATTCTGCAGAGTAAGTCCCTTAGAATACAAAAGAATCTGGATTCCATCCTAGTACCTAGTACCTGAGTAATAAGAAAGAAAATGCCAGGGGAAATCCATCTTCTCTATTAATACAATTTTCTGTCCTCCTCTCTCTAATAAAAAAAAAAAAAGATTTTCTCTGAGTAGTAAATTAGTTGAAGTGGGGAAAGAAGAAAAAATCTGAGCTCTGAATTCTGAAACTCAAGACTCTTCGGTGTTTGGAAGGAAGTAGAATCAGAATGAGAAAAATACATTCGAAATGGGGAATTTCCCTAGAATTGCTGTTCCTCTTGAACATTTTGCTACTTTGCAAACCAGTGTTGAATAGGGGACAGCAGGAAATGATGTACAGCATTCAACCTATGGAAGAGAGGTGTGCATGGAAGAAAACAGCACAGATATTCACTGTATATAAAATGTAAGTGATGTAGTGGGAAGATGGCAGAGTAAGGAGATCCAGGACTCAGTCCTTCCACCAGAACAACAATTAAACAGGCAGGAACTGTCTGAAACAACTATTTTGAAACTCTGGAGTCCAGAAGAACACTATTTATCACACAGGGAAGAGTGGGAGGAAAAAGAGCTAATAAATTACAGTAAAGAATAGTGAATTGTTCTCTCTGCATGGAGACTACCTACACCCATTCCCCACCCTCAGGGTAGGCTGATGTGGGATTCAGCTCCTGGCTAGGTTTCTGGTGACAGAAAGGGACATAAGAATCCTCTTTCCCTTCCTAGAAGAAGAAAGAGAGAAATGGGCAGAAGGAAAATGAAAGGAAATAATGGCAGAGAACTTCCCAAATTTAGCCAATCATGTGAATATTCACATCTAAGCAGCCCAGAGAACACAAAACAGGACAAACGTAAAGACAAATATACCTTGTCATATATTGATCACAGTATTGAATACATAGGACAAGGAGAGACTCCTGAAAAAATGCACTAGAAAAGCAAATTGTTATATTTTTGGGAGCCCCAATTAGATCGAGTGTCGATTTCTCATCAAAAACAATGAAGGCAAGAAGGCAGTGGGTTGAAATGCTTTAAGTGCTGAAAGAAAACCATTGCTAAGCAAATATTTTATACTGCTGAGACAGTCTTTCCACAATGAAGGCGAGATTAAGACAATCTAAGATAAACAAAGGTGGAGGAAATTCATCGCCACTAGAGCTGACCTCTAAGCTACACTAAAGGGAGCTCTTCAGACTGAAAGGAAAGGACACTTGACAGTGGTTCAGAGTGGCATAAAGAAATAAACCCCTATGGTAAAAGTAACCATTAGTTAATTAAAATGACAGTATTCTTTTTTTTTACAAGATTTATTTATTTTCCCCCTTCCCCTCTCCCTCTCCCTCCCCTGCCCTGCTGTTTTTGCTGCCTGTGTCCATTTGCTGTGTGATCTTCTGTATCTATTTCTCTTTTTGTCTTATTTTCTCATTTTTTCTCCTGTAGGATGCACTGGGATTTGATCCTAGGGACCTCCGTTGTGGAGAGAGGTTTCCTGTCAGCTGCTCCACCTCAGTTCCTGGCTACTGTTGTGCTTCACCTTGACTCTCCCCTTTGCGTCTCTTTTGTTGCATCATCATCTTGATGCATAACTCATGTGGGCACCAGCTCACTGCACAAGCACTTGGCTTGCCACATGGACACTGACTTGCCACATGGGCACTCGTGGGCCCTCACGCAGGTACGCAGCTCCTCATGTGGGCACTTGGCTCTCCAGGCAGACACCTGTGCGGCCACTTGGCTTGCCCTGTGGGCACTTGGCTTGCCACACAGACATGCTTTCTTTACTTCTTTTTCACCAGAAGGTCCCAGGGTTTGAAACTGGGTTCTCCCATATGGAAGGTGGAAGCCCTATCACTTGAGCCACATCAGCTTCCCAAAATGCCAGTATTCTTGTAATGTATTTTTTGGTACATAACTCCACTTCTTAATTCCTACAGAGCTAAAATGCAGATGCATAAAATAATGATAAATCTATTGGCTTTTGGCCATACAATGTATAAAGATATAAATTGTAATGTACAAAATATGGTAGGGGAACAGAACATTATAGAAAAAGTATGTGGTATATGTGCAAGCTATTGAAGTTAATTTGGTATCAGATGAAATATATTTGTTGTGTGTTTAGAATGCTAAATTTTCACCCCATTGTAACCACAACAGAAATAGATGAAAAATATATCCAGATAGAAAAGAGAAGGCACTCCGTATTGTACAACATAAAATAAAAAGTAAAAAAGTGAAAGCAGGCATTAACAGAATAATTAAGGGACAAAAAAAGATTAAAACATACAAATTCTAAAGAGCAAAATTGCAGAAGAAACTCCTGCATTATCAGTAGTGACTTTCAGTGTAAATGGATTAAACTCTCTAGGCAAAATGCAGAATTTGGCAGAATGTATTAAAAAATCATGGTGTATGGAAAAAGTGTGCCAAATGTATGCTATGGACCATGATTGGTGGGGATAGTCTGATGATATTATCTCATAATCTGTAACAAATGTTCCACCAGGGTAGGAAGTTGTATGGGAAATCTACACATCTGTAGATTGTTTTGCAAGTTCACAATATCTGTAACAAAAAATCATTAAAAAAATAGTATGGGTTGGGGGAAAAATACACCAAATGTAAGATAAAGAACATGGTTGGTAGTAATATTTTGACAATGCTCTTGCATAGTTTGTAACAAATGTTTCACACCAATGCAAGGAGTTGGTGGAGGGGTGATGTATGAGACCCCTGTGTGATATTATGTATGTTTATTTTGTAAGTTTGCAATCTTTACTATACACTTATTGTTTATGTATGTTCATGTGAATGATATAGTTCAATTTCAAAAAAAGTAAAGAAAATCATGACTCAACTATGTGCAATATATAAGAGACTGACATTAAATTCAAAGATGTAAGTAGGTTGAAAGTGAAGGGATGAAAAAAATATACCATGCAAGAAATAACCAAAAGTGATCTGGGGTAGGTACAATAATATCAGATAAAATACACTTTAATTCAAAAATAGGACAGATAAAAGGCATGGCAAAAACAGAGTTGAGGGTTTCTGATGTTGGAATTTTAATGTTGAAGTTTAATGCTGAAGAGTTAAGTTGGAGCCCTGGGAAGTCAGAACACCGAGGAAAGAGAAGCCAGCCCCAGGAAGGAAGGAACCTTGGACCCAGAAAAACAAGCCCCAGGAATATAGGAACCCAGGAAGCCCGAACTTTCGGAGACGTCGACAGCCATCTTGCTCCAAATAAACGTTGGTGAGGGAAGTATTTATGCTTTATGGTATCTGTAAGCCCCCACCCCAAATAAATGCCATTTATAATGCCCAAAAAGCAAGCCCCAGGAATGTAGGAACCCAGGAAGCCTGAACCCTCACAGACGTCAGCAGCCATCTTGCTCCAAATAAACTTTGGTGAGGGAAGTAACTTATGCTTTATGGCCTAGTATCTGTAAGCTCTTACCCCAAATAAGTGCCATTTATAACATCCAAAAAACAAACAAACAAACAAAAAACAGTTATGATGGATAAGACAGTCATGATATACTGATAAAGAGGTCAATTACAGCAAGAAGGTGTACCAATTATATGTGTGTTTATGTGTATATATATATGTGTGTGTGTGTGTGTATATATATATATATATATATATATATATACACACCTAACAGCAGAGCCCAAAATAAATGAAACAAATACCGACATATATGAAGGGAGAAATTGATGGTTCTACATTAATAGCTGGAGAATTTAATAACCCACTTTGAATAATTAATAGTTCTTCCAGGTAAGTGAAAAGATGCTCAACCTCATTAGCCTTCACGGAAATGAAAATTGCAACCACAATGAGATTCCATTTTACACGTATTTGAATGGCTGTTATTTAAAAAAAATGGAAAATAGCTGTTTTAGAGAATGAAGAGAAATAGGAACATTCCTTCATTGCTGGTGGAAATGTAAAATGGTGCAACCACTGTGAAAGACAGTTTGGAGGTTGCTCAGAAAGCTAAGTATAAAACTACCATATTATCCAGCAATCCCGATACCCTGTATATACCCAAAAAATTGAAAGCAGGACTCTAACAGATATTTGCATAGTGGCATTATTCACATTTGCCAAAAGATGAAAGCAACCCAATTGCCCACTAACCTATGAAAGGATACCTACAATGAATACATACAATTTTACAGCCATGAAAGGGAATGAAGTCTTGATACATGTGACAACATGGATGAACCTTGACGAAATCACATTGAATAAAATAAGCCAGACAGAAAAGGACAAGTATATTAGGATCTCACTGATTTGAAATAATTAGAATAAGCAAGCATATAGCATCAGAATTTAGAATATAGGTACTGAGGGATGGAGAAGGGATAGGGAATGGGAAGTTAAGTCTTAAAATGTGCAGAGTTTCTATGTGGAATACTGGAAATGTTTTGGAAATGGATAGTGGTAATGGTAGCACAGCATTGTGAATCTAATTACCAACACTGAAATATATATATATCGGAATGTGATTATTATGAGAAATAGTAGATTACATATATGGTAACAGAATAAATATTTTTTAAAAGTCCGTTGAACTATACTACACAGACAAAGAATCCTAAGTTAAACCATGGACTATAGTTAATAGTAAAATTATAAAAATGTGCTATCAACACATGTAACAAATGTCCCATATCAATGCAATGTGTTAATAATAATGTGGTATATAGGAATTCTATATTATATGCATGATTTTTCTGTAGACCCAAAACCTCTCTAATAAAGGAAAAAAGGCAAGTGACCTAAATTAACAGTAATTTATTCATGTTGCTAAAAAACACAGTGACCTTTCCCAAATCCCTCTAAACAACAAAATTGGAATAAATCAGAGAAGCAAAGAAATTTGGGGTTTGATAATTTATTATTTTAAAGAAACAATGTTGTTCCTTGAAGAGCAACGTATTGTCATAATGTAATGAATAAATTGATAAATGTTACTTTAGGCAAGAATTATATATAATTACAGTAATTTTTCTTTACCATCACATGACTATCTTCCTACAAGTTACTGTAAAAAGCAGTTACCATATGTATATGAAGAATCACATTTGCTGAATATTTGGCCCCTACATATTTAGTTTAATAAAATTAAAAACATTAGTTTTATGAATTGAATGCAATTTGCTAAGGGCATTTTAGCAGCTGGAAATATGTATTAGATTACAGTGTGTTTAATATTTCCTTGACACAACATCCTTAACTAACTATGGTTCTATCTGCTCTGTTTCTCAACTGCAATTATCAAGAATTTTGCCTCTGCCCTCCCTGCACTCTGGTTTCTGCATTTAATACTCCACTGAAACTGTCCTTGGTAAACCTCTCTACTTTCCACAGCAAACTTTAAAGGACTGTTTTTAGTTAGACTCATATACTTGAGGTACTTGACATTGTACAGCTCCCTCAGAATTTTCTCCCACTTCAGCTTCTGAGACATGCTCTTCTGTTTTTCCTCATAATTTTCTGTCTCCTACTGTGTTGCTCCCCATATTTTTCTTCTCTGTTCACCCCTCAAATCTTGATATTACTCTAGAGGAATTAGCATTTTCTAATTTTGTCTGCCCAATATCTATTGCCCTTTCATTTGGTAACCACCCTATCCCAACTCTTAGTCCATGTATTTCAGATGAGCTGATTTCAGGAGTGGGCAGTAGCCAACAAGAACATTGAATCCCTTCAGCCACTGTTATGATTTAGGGATGGACTAATGAATCAAGTGCTTAGCATGTAGCCACCTGTGTGACCTAGACCTAAGTTAAAAGTTAACAACCCTCTCCAAAAAGGAAAGAATGTACAGATGTTATCATAAACTATAATCTTCAGAAAGTAGTAAATGTCCTTGGTAGATATTCTTCCTATGAGCATAGTGAAAACATCACCAGACCTCATGTGAATGCTTCATGTGACCCTAGCAGAAACTCTGTTCTTGTACCCTATGAAATGCCCCTGTTCTGAAACCCTTTATATATATCACCTCTCATTTTCTCATCTCTTTGTGGAGCACTATCTTTATTCTCTGAACCACCACCATTAGAGATTCTCTCCTATCTGTAAGTCCCAATAATACTTATACCTGACTAAATGCCAGGTACATTCTTTGGTCTTGCAACCTCACCAATTTGTGCCCTTCAGGAATTGGGTTGTAACAATTGGTGAGCCATAGCCAGGAGACCAAAGAATCATTGGCAATAGTGGGCATGAGCTCAGGGAAAGGAGAATCCATGAGTAAAGTTCCAGGTTTCCTATAATGTTCACGTGGGGAGGGGTGGCTGCTCTCCTGGATGAGTGAGGACTGCAGACAGAATATGAGGATTCCATGAAAACTCCAGCAGGTATGCTGACTATACTATAGCAAGTAACAGAGCAGCTGCACTTAAATATGAAAAGGGAGACTGCTAGATGGCAGTGGCTATAGCCGATCCCTGTTAGGAGACTGTGGGTGGCTATTGAGGCAGAACAAGTGGCGAAGGTCTCTGCATGCTTAGAAGGAAAGTTAAAGTTAAGGGATAGGTGCCTAGCACAGGCAAAGATGAAAGACTCCTTAAATGATTGCCTGCATCAAGTTGATGAGCAGTTATATTGCAAAACTGTGTAAGCTGAAAGAATTTAATTGGATGTTATTTTAACAATATTTAACAATATTTTACATTTTATTCACATTTTATTTTGATCCAAATTTTAATCAAGGTGTTAAAAAGAACTTTCAGTTTTGAATCAATAGCTTACTCCTGACCTTCAGGTCTGTCTAAGTGTACTCCTGATGAGTAATCCAGAATATATAGACATTAAATGTTTGTCTAAAGTGCTAAATTAGTACTTAACTGCATTTATACTGCTCAAGTATACTGGTTGCTGGCTACTAATAAAAGAGTTTCCAAGAACAAGTTTGCATATTATAGGCAACACTTAAGAGGAGATCTTAAAGCAGTAAATTCAGAGATGTGAAATGATGGAGAGTTTGGACACAGTCATACCAAAGGAATGAGAATTATGGGTTAAATTAGTGAGTTTTAAGTTTCTGATGGTGTATCTTAATTCTTTTTGTCTTTGTTTGTTTGTTAGTTTTTTCAAACCTCCAGATGGCAATATTAAATTAACAAAAGAAAATTCTTAAAAGAACTTTATTCAAATTGCTAAAACTTAAATGGGTGCTTATATAGGTAAATGGGTACTCCTGAAGGTTGAATTGGAGAAGTAAAAAGGATAAAAAGTCATATAGAATCTGAATAAACAAATTACTTAAAGGAAAGAAAGTAAAAAGTTTATCTTGAATTCCCATAACCTTACCCCAGGGTCTTCTAAGCTTGACTGGATTCCAATGACTCATTAAAACCTCTTGAGGAAACTAAGGGTATGAGCTGGGTGTGGAAAGATTGAGGAGAGTCTATCAGACTTGGAAATTAACATAATAGGATATTACAGAATAAACCTTGCTTTATATAGTCTGTCCTATAATTCCCCAATTAAATTTTAACAGCTTTTTAGATGACAGTAATAATCCAATGGCTAAATTTCAGTAAGGAAAGAAAAAGTCCAAGAGTAAACCATTGTAATATATCCCAGAACTTGTTAGCCAGTATGCTTTTAAAGTTATTCACAATTTTAGAATTTTATTAAAGAAAAAAGAAGTTTTAGCCTCCTGTAGAGGAAGGAAGAAAAAAGAACATATCTTGCATAAACTATATTTTTTCCAATTTTATTTAGCTTGGGTGTAATCTCCCTAGGTTTATAGGATAATAATGAAATTAATTAGCATTATATGTGTTGTCTTTAACATGAATGAACATTGTAAGTTTTGGCTAATGAAATTATTGCAAACCTCTTTTAAAAAGTTTATTTTGCCTAAATGGAAATTAATAGCTTTTTTTTTCCTTCACAGAACAGAATGAGGGATATGAGACTTAAACAGATGTAGAAAGAAGTAAAAGGTTTGTGGAAGTGAATTCATAGTCAATACTGACTAAAACTTGATGAGTTTGTGTAAGGGAATATGTTTCGTCCTAAGATTAGATGGCTTGTTTTCATAAAACCAGGATGAAAATATGTAAGACAAGGCTTGAATGAATGTAGAAAGTAGTAGAATGTATTGTAGAAGGTAGTATTAAGTAAGGGAATGTATTCTGTAAAGGTGAAATTTGTCTTGAGATGAAGTAACTATAGTCTATGTGGTTATGGTTGGTTATAGGAAGTTTGCAAAAGCATTTTCTAAACTGAAATATTGAATGGCAAATTCCAGGAAGCCATTATTAAATAGAAACTGAATTGATGTTGATATTAAAAAGTAACCTCATAACAGGGAAATCTGTCAGAGGCCATCTCAATCTGCATATTAAAGTGGTGGTGGGGGAAGATAATCTTGATTCCAATGGGAATCTTAGGTTTCCATAAAATTATGGAGAAAGTAATTTTTCCAATACTGATAAAGTAAAATATGTGTTAATTAATATAATCATGGTAAAAGTGTAGTAGTAAAAAGAAAAGTACTAAAAATAGTTAAGTTCATTTAGTATGTTATAAACTGCATTTGGAAGAATTTAGAAAGTGTACAAAAATTAAGATATAGACTTCAGTATTGTGCATTCAAATTAGGCCTCCAGTACCCTGTATGGTGCCTCGCCATTTCAGTTATTGGCTAGGTTGGTCACTACAACCCCTAAAATAATAAAAGGATCTACCACATCTCTGGACATGGTTCCTGAAGTGAATGGAAAGTATGTTGCAGTTTCAGACTTCTGCAGCCAGTGATGGCTTGATACAGCCAGATTTACAATAGACATTGCCTCCAAACTGGCTGTGTCTTATAGTACTAAAAAGTGATATGCACCAGGCTGGTGAAATACTGGCGCTTCCCTCCAAGGGCTAATGGTGCTGCAGCATGTTGACCATGTGAAGGACATACCAAGTAGATCAATAATTACCAGAGTAACATGGGTAGAACCTAAACAGACCAAATTGGCATTATGGCTGGTCCCACAGAGAGAGACAAGATGTATGGTATTGCAAACCTGGAGCTTAGATTCATTAACTGCAGCTCAAAGAGGAACTTGTGCATTGATTAGTACTAAGTTCTGTACCTAAATACCTGATGGAAATGATAATATCTCTTTTATTGTAGATCATAGGCAGAGGGATATTGAACATGTTAAAAGTCTTGGTAAACTTAATTCATTTTCTAAGTAATTAATGAATGTGCCTAAAAGATATAAGAATGGCCCTCTTAAGTATTGTCTTTATTTTGCTTGCCATATGCTTAGTTTGTTGCTTATATTGTCTTTGTGAGTTTATGTCTAGGGCAATGCCTCTCCTCATACCTCTTCTAGCTGTTCAGGAATAACCATGGCTATGGGAACTGGGAGAGGCAGTTTCCTAGACAGCATTTGAAACTTACAGAATCAAGCCCATCATCTTGGGAGGATGTTCTGGAGGCACCTGGCCTTTCTCATTCCCATGGTCCAGTATATCATGGGCTGGCTGCCTTTTTGAGACCATGTACCACCATTTTCTTTATCCTTTTATTAGGACCATGAATCTTCAAAATTCTTACATAAGTTTATTTCTTCCAGAATAAATGCCTTCCAGAACAAGGTATTAGTCATGTAGGGATTTCATCCAGTTCTAATCATGGTGCCAGACCTGCCTTCCCTCAACCTCAATAGAATAGTCAGAGAGTTTCACACCTCTCAGGCAGGGTCTACTGCCCCTAACCAGCAGGAAGCAGCTACAGAAGAATGACTACTACCTTACTGCTCCCTCTTAAGAATAAGGGTGTAAATTCTCTGAGGGGTAGTTAAGGCAGGGTAGTATAGGAAACAGGGAAGGTGACTGGTCAGAATAAACCCTGCCAAAAATCCTGGTCACAAGGTCCAATTTGAAAGTCCTGGACTATTTTGTAATCTACTAATGGAAATGTTGCTTTTATACTCCTAGCAAAATCTGTCTCTTATTGTTCCCCATAAACATCTTTCATTTCACCCATAGTACCCTAGACAATACCCCTCTACAGTGGGCTTTGGCAGGAAACCATGCCCACAATCAAACCCATTGTTGGGTTTGCACAACTTATCACCCTTTGGTGTTACTGGCCTTCCTTGGACTATAACTTATGCACATTGCACAGTGAGGAACACCTTGCAGGCATGGCAGAATATGACCCATCAACAAGTTTGGGACAAGACCTTCTCATTTCAGACTGAGATTCAGTTGCCATCTTTCAAAGACTTGTAATTATATTTGTTCCCTTGTGAAGGAACAGGTGAATAAGCCCAGACGTTTACTAGGATATGCTACATTTAATGGTTTGGGGTGGTTAACAGCTGAGTCTGTCACCTTAGATTGCTTCCCTCTGGCTGCATGAAATGATAAGAGGGAATCCATGATGTGGGGTGGTTCCCCCCTGTGTTGTGTAATCTTACTATCAAGGCTAGATACAGAGTAAAACATGCCCCCTGATGGTTCTACCCATTGACCATTTTTGTGCCAGGTGGAAGTGCAATTGTCACCGAAATACATACAATGGCTTTAGCTGTTGTCTTTTAAACTGTTGCTATGGAATGTGTATGCAATGCTTGTTCTATGGTCAATGTAGACTGCTACATGGGGGTGGACTGTGAGGACCCAAGCCCTCCCCTAAGTCCTTAGTATGTAGCCATCTGTGCGACCTAGACATAAGTTAAAGTTTAACAACCCTCTCCAGAAGGGAGAGAATGTATAGATGTAATTGTAAACTGTAGTCCTCACAAAGCAGTAAATTCTGTAAAACATTCTTCCTATAAGCATAATGAAAACATCACCAGACTTCATGTGTATGCTTCACATGACCTTAGCAGAAACTGTTCTCATATCCTTATTTCCCTGTGTCTTTGCAGAGTGTTATCATCATTCTCCAAACTGCCCCCATCAGAGATTCTCCCCTGTCCTTAAGTGCCAATAAAGCTTATGCCTAATTAAATGCCAGGTGTGTTGTTTGGTCTTGAAGCCTCACCAACTGATGCCCTTCAGGAGTTGGGTTGTAACAAATGTCAATCAGGATCAGGGTGCTTATATGATCCATGGGTACCTCTAGAAAAGTGCCCGGTAAGAAAGGGCTTTTATCTGCTGTATGTCATTGGGGAAAAATCAGTTTGAGAATGGAGCCAACAGAGATAAATGTTCTGCTGAGAGATGGGGTGAGTCAGTTTCTTGAAGTTTATATTGGAGACCCTGGATCCACCTGTACCTGAAACCTGAGCCAGGACTTTCACTTATCAATAGTTTCCTTCCTTCCTTCCAACCCTCCCTCCCTCCCTCCACCCTTCATTTTCCCACTCCTTCCTTCTCTTCCTTCCTTTTCTTACCTCTATCTTTCCTCCCCCACTCTCTCCTCTTTTTTGCTACAGTCACAGAAATCAAAATGTCAAAACAAATGTTCCTTAGCCATTCTTTCCTATTTTTCTTATTTAAATATTCTCTAATTCCCAGAAATTAAATGACTGCTGAAAACTAATTACTCTCAACTTTTTTTCTCTAATTCACATCTTCCTGTTGAGTTTTAGGCCATATGTATACATGTGTACCTAAGTATATAACTGTATTGCTAACTAACAAAAACCTCTAGGTGAATCCCTCAAAGGCCTCTAAAATGCCACATGTCCACTACTAATGTTAATATCCCCTTTCTTCCCCAAGAAGCTTATCTCTATTTTCTGTCCCATCCACTCCATTAGCTGGTCAGAAATACTATTTTAAGCACTGGAATTCCTAACCAGTCCTTTCTGATGCTGATTCATATAGAAAAAATAAAATTAGCATTAAAAAAATGTCTTTGCTAATGATGAGTAAGCTCATGGAAGTAAACTCTATAATATGGGTTGCTAGGAAATAGAATGTGGGTTGAGAATGGGAGCTGATACATAACATATGTAAAGGTGTAGAAATGAATAGAGTTGATGGTAACACATTATAGTGGGCATAATTAATATTAATGATTTATAAATGAGATTGTGGCTGAAAGGGGTAGTCTGTGGACATAAATGCCAATTAAAAGGAAACTAGAGAATAATCTAGGTATGTATAATAGTGGCTCTGGTGATTGATGCAGATTGTGGATAATAGTATAAATATAAGAATGTTCTTTTACAAAGAGTTAAGAATATTGTGATAGAAAAATTAAAACAAGTGTAAATTGTGGATGATAGTTAACAGTAATATTGTAATATTTTTGCAGCAATGGCAAAGAAGGTATTGTGTAAATTCTGAAAAGACAACAATACAAGGGTATAATGGAGTATGGGATTTAGAATGAAAACATTCTAAAATTGACTAAGGTGATGATCATAGTCAAATTATTTTCATTGTCCTAAATATATTGTAGAGACAAGGATACAGTTGTCTTATATGTTCTATTGGCGATGAGCTTTTGGGCTCCTCCCAAAGACCCAATCTAGAGATTTTTGTAAACAATGTTTCTATGAAGACTTTACGCATGTATTTGGGCACACATGGGCATGTGTTTCCTTAGAGCATTTACTTTATCTAGGTTATAGGCTAGGTCTACCCCATCTTACCTAGATTTAAACCAAATAACTTCCCAAAGAGGTTGTAACATGGAATTTTATAATTTAAAGATAAATTTTTTGTGTGTGTTTCTCATAAATAATATTACTGTAAATTTAAGAATAAATATTTAAAATAGAGATTATCATTTCTTTGTAGATGCTGCTTTACTATTAGGGCATCCATTCTTGAGGATTGATGGATTGTTCTCAGAAATGTGTAATTAAAGTTGGCATATAATTGTACTGAGTTTAATGCCACAATAAATTAGTAAAAATCTAATGGTGTCATCCTTCTATCTTTGAGATGTACTTTTACTTGAAATCTGCTTCTAAAAAGGATCTAATGAATTATTTAGAGCATTTCACAACCTTTCTTTTGGCATTTCCAAATGGGTTAAAATGGGTAACTACTCAACCTTCTCAGAATAATTAACATGATCAGTTCTATATGATTTCTGATCACTTGAAGTTTGCCAATTTAATTTATAATGCTCCAGAAACTTGTAGCTTTCAGCATATTTTGGCTCTTCATGTTTATTTTTATCATAAAATTCCTCATTTCCAGCAAAGTGTCAATCAACAACTGAGTCAGATGTGTATTTGTAAGATGTATAGGAACAAAGATTCTCAGTTTTATATATTTAACAATATTTTTAATTTGGTAAGTAAAATAAAACATTCAGTAAGTGAGTCTATTAAAAATTCTTTTTGGCTTGAAAGCTGATTTAATTTAGTATCATGTTTGAATAATTTTAAATGTATATATATATACACACACATATATTTGTATATGTGTGTATCTATGTATATTGACAGAAATAACTAACATTTCAAGGCTTTGATTTTACTTTTTGTGAACAGAATTCTCTTGAACAATGTCTATTCTACTTACATTGATCAATTTCTCTAATTGATCATAGTATTCTAGAGTACTTTATCATTTATATGTCCATTTGGTATGATACCTATACCTAATCATTGTGTATATTCAAGGTGTATGTCATGAAACAAAACCTAGCAATAGTGAAAAATAAGTTTAAAATGCTCCCATCCTGTGTAAACATCATTTAAATCATGGGTACTTGTGAAATCATATCACTGTCTTGTCAGTAGGCACAAACGTTTGAAGCCAACTGTCACTTTATCAGAAAATAATATTCTTTTTTAAAAATTTAAATCAAGTTCTTACTGGAATTCTTAAGAAAAAAATCAGAAAAACGTGCTTCATTTACTACCAACCAATTATCTGAATGACTCAAATTTATTAATTTTCTGTTTTTTGATTATCACATGATTCTCTACATTTTGTCTTTCTTCCCTTACGTATGATAACTCCCAAAGAATCTGTCTTCAGTTTTTTTTTTCATTTTTTATACTCTTACCCATTAAAGAATTTAATTATTTTCCTATGTCAAATCATTATAATTACAGAAGTAATTGGGAAATTTTACTTCAAATAGAAAGGCAAAACTAAATTCATGATAAAGGATATACTGTACAAAATAAAGGAAATCTGTAATATTTGTACTAATAAAAACAAAGGAAATATGTGAAGAAAAACTAATCACATCCACAGTTGTTAAAAATGTTAGGAGCAGATGTCTCAAACAGTTGAGTGTCCACCTCCCACATGTGTTTGGTTCTTGGTGTGTCCTGAGGGGGAAAAACAAAAACAAAACAAACAGCAAGCAAAACAAACAAAAAAAGCAACCGAGGAAGCCGATGTGGCTCAGTGGTTGAGTATTGGGGAAAAAAGTCAATACTGCTTTCTATAAGTAAATGACAGAAGTCAGAAAAATTAGTATGGACATATAAAAATACAGAAATATCAGTTAGGATATTCACATTTATATAAGACTATTTTTAAAAAGCAGTATATGTATTCTTTTAAATTCTAACTGAAACATTCATGAAATTAGAGTAAATTTGGGACCTAAAACCAGACTCAATAAATTTAAGAGATTTTATATGATACAAAGAATGTTTTCTGACCACAACAGTATTAAAACACATAGTAAAAGAAAAATACTTGAAAAATCCCCATATATTTGGAAATTAAATATTTGTAGCTATAGCAGTGCTTAATGAAAATGTATAACTTTAAATGCTAATACTGAAAAAGGAAAGGTATGAAATGAATAACTCAAGCTTCCATGTTATGAAACTAGAAAAAGAATAGCAAATTAAACCTAAAGTAATCAGCAGGAAAGATATCCTTATGTAAAGAGCAGAAATAGCTATGAAATAGAAAACATAAACAAAATAAGGAAAATCAATGAAACCAAAACAGGTTTCTTAGAAAAGATGAGGTTACATTGATAAATCCATAGTCAGACTAATCAGGACAAAAACAACAACAAAAAAAGTGACACAAATTACCAATATTGGAATCAAACAGGAAATATCACTAGATTATGCAAATATTAAATGGGCAATAAAAGAACATTTTCAACAACTCTATGCCAATAAATTTTACAACCTAGATGAATGGACAAGTTCCTTGAAAGAGAAATTACCAATACTTACTCAAGTATAAATATTTAATCGAATCTCTATAAATGTATAAATGAATTGAACTTGAAGATATAAATCTCCCTACAAAGAAATTCTAGGTCCAATTTGTTTCATTGATGAATTCTACCAAACATTTCAGGAAAAATAATGCAAATTTTATAAACATTTCTAGAAAATAGAAGATTATGAAACACTTGTTAACTCATTTCGTGAGACCAGCATCTCCTTTAAACAAAAATCAAAGTTTTTACCACAAATGAAAACTACCAAGCAATGTGTTTTATGAACCTAGAAACGTATATCCTTAGCAAATATTAGCAATGAATAAAAAGAAGGATAATATATCCTGACCAAGTAGAGTCAGTCTGAGGAATAAAAGTTTGTTTTAAAGTTTGGAAATCAATTAATATAATTCACAAGTTAGCAGAAAAAAAACCATTGTCATCTCTATACATGCAGAAGAGAATTTGAAAACTGTGATGGTTAATTTTGTGTGTCAACTTTGCTAGATTATGGTGGACAGTTGTTTGGTCACACAAGCACTAGTTTCTGATTGTTGCTGCAAGGGTCTTTCTCAAATGGATTTAAATCATTAGTCAGCTGATTTTATCTATGGCTAATTACATATAAAATCAACAAAGGAGATTGCCTTCAGCAATTAAGAGTCTCCTCATGCAATTAAAGGAGGACTTAAAGCAAGAACTGAGATTTCAGCAGTCAGAAAGAAGAATTTCTATCTCTACTTCAGAGAGTTGGCTTCTCCTGGGGAATTTGTCACTATTGAGTTTCCAACTTGCAGCCTGTACTACTGAATTCAGATGTGCCAATCTCCATAGTTGCTTGGGCCAATTCCTACAATGAATGTCTCACTCATTCTTTCTCTCTCTCAATACATAAATATAATATTCATAGATAGATAGATAGATAGATAGATAGATAGATAGATAGATAGATAGATCTCCTTTAGGTTCTCTTTCACTGGAGAACCTTGACTAATGCAAAAATATTCAACAATCATTCATGATAAAGCATTTGGCAAATTATGAATAGATGAAATTTATCAATTTGATATAAGGCATATATAAAAACTATACAGCTAATATCATATTACTTTTGAAACACTGAATACTTTCCCTTATAACAGAGAGAAAAGTAATGTTACTTTCACCCCTTTATTCAAAATTGTTCTGGAGGGACAGGCCAGTGCAATAAAATATGAAAAGGAAATAAAATTCACACAGATGGCAAGGAAGACATTAAAAAGTCTTCATTCTCTGAGTTTGCAAAAAAAATTTCTTAAATAAAATACAAAAAGCATGACCTATGAAATAAATAATCATTAATTTGTATTTCAAAATATTAACATGCTTTTCAAAAGACACTGCTATAGAAATGAAAAGGCATGCTACATCCTAGGAGAAAATATAAAGAACTCTAACAACTCAATAATAAAAAGACAAAAAATAAATAAAAAGGGAAGAAGATTTAGACAGATAATACAGCAGAGAAGAGATATAAATAGCAAGTAAGAAGATGAGAAGATGGTTAACACCATTAGTTATATAATAAATTCAGTTTATACCTACAGTGATATATCACTACATACCCACTATAATAGCTAAAATTCAAAGAACTGACCATACCAAGTTTTGGCCATGATATGGAGCAACTGGAACTGTCATACAATGCTGGTGAGGAAATAAAATATTTTGGAAAACAGTTTAGCTGTTTCTTAAAAAAAAAAAAAGTATACTTAGCATATAACCTTTTCATTCTACTACTAGGTGTCTACCTGAGAAAATCAAATGTCCATATGATAACTTGTACACAAATTTTCATAGCAGTTTTATCTGTTTTCCGGCCTATGATTAGTGTGAAGTAATCAAGATTTGAGAAACGGAGAGTGAGAGCTTTCTTAAATTTTGCGCCCAACACAACACACTTGCCCAATGCTGGTCCTAGGTCTGTTTGTAATAGCCAAAATCTAGAAACAATCAATAGGAATGGATAAACAAATTGTGGTATATCCGTACCATGAATATTATTCAAGAACAGAAAAGGAACAAAGCTCTTATTTATACAACAACGTGGATGAATCTTGGAATAATTATCTGAGGGAAAAAAAAAACAGTAAAAAGTATATACTTTATGAATCCATTTATATACATTTTTAGAAAATGCAAATTAATCTATAGTGATTGAAGATCCATGGTGGCCTGAGAATTGGGTAGCAGAGAGTAGAGGGATAGATGATATACGAAGGCACATAAGGAAACTTGTGGAAGTGTTGTGTATGTCAATATCTTGATTGTGGTAATGGTTTCACAACTGTATATAACCATATAGACCTACAAATAAAAAATTCAATAACATATATTAAATATAGAATTTATGGAATAAAATATATGAGGCAATTTTTATGACCTTGGGTTAGTACGAAACATAAAAAAAAAACCATAAAAGAAAAATAGTGATAAATTTGACTTATCAAAACTCAATTAATGATTTCAGGGAGCCAGTTGTTTATGGGAGAGGACTGATATCAAAGATGCATGAGGGGACTTTTTGTGATGAAGGAAAGTTTCTGTATAATGGTTGTGGCATAATTATATGACTGTATGCACTTCTCAAAACTCATCAAATTTAACACATAAATTGGTGAGTTTTATTGTACATAAAGTAAAATTTATAAAGCTGATTTAAAAAACTATTTTTCCATAAATGCAGTTCTTGCTTCCTATTTTTTCTCCCTGTCTTTATTCATGACAATTGTCTATTGTTCCAGTTATCTATGCTCAAAATCTCAGGATAATATTTGATTTTCTATTTTCCCTTACTAGTTGACAATTACTTTGAAGATTGAAAAGCGGCTGATATTTGCTTCCTGTTCATGAAACAAGTACTATGATATGTTCTGTTTATGCATTATCTCATTTACTGCTTGCCCTGTCCCATGAATCAAGTAACATTATTAATATTATCTTAGATTTGCATGTAATTAAACTCAAACTTGGGAGTTTAAGTATCTTTCCTCCAACTTTATTCAACCTAGAGAAATGGGAATCTACAGCCCAAGTGCTCTCCTATGAACTATTCCTCCTTCAATTCTCTAAAGTCCATCCTTAAGTGACTTCAATTACCATCACTGTTTCTATTAAAACCCTCGGTATTCCTTATGATTCTTCTCTTGCCTAATGCAGTAGACTTTATTTCCCGTTGTGATAAAATTCTAACATCAATGATTTTTTTGTATCTCTACATATGTACATTATGTTTTGTTTTTATTTTTATTTGTTTGTTGGGTAGAATCCATAGCTTTCATCAGATTCTTGAAATATCTATAACTCTACACGAAGATTAAGAAACATTTCTCTAACTAGTCTTGTCATCCCCTGAATTTTCTCACATCCAATCAAACACTGGTAAAATAATTTTCCTGAAGCACAGCTGAGACTTGTTCATTCCTCAGTTCAAATACTGTTAGGTAAAATAAAATGACTGTTTGCATTTGGTATTGCTTAGAGGGACCCCTTTCTGAGAAGGTATTCTCCAGAAGAAAAAAAAAAAATGAACTGCAGAGGCTTTCAGTGAAAATGGGATGCACCTTACAGGGCTGCAGATAAGCAAGACCTAGTGACAAAGTATCTCCAATAGAGATAGTTTATCTGATCAATGTATATCTGTTCCCCACTTTGTAAGACCTCTCTTTGTAAAATGGAAAATGAACATTAGCCGGTCAGAACATTTCCTCGCTCGCTTCTTATGTGCCCTATATAAACTATGCAACCCCTTAGCTGAGCTTCTTTTTGCTTTCCGAATGGGATCCTGCTTGATTCATAAATCACCCAATACAGCTGTGAGATACTAAACTGAGTAAAATTTTTTTCTTTTAATAATACTATCAAAAATCCCCTGTTGCATGCACCTCATTATCTGGTTTCAAATGTCATGTGATTCTTCCCCCCCCCCCCATTGTTTTCCTACATGTAGTTGATCTGCATATTTTTCTTACATATATCTGATATGTATATTTCTCTATTACCTCAAAGAGGGGCATATATCCATCCATTCATCCATCCATAAGTCCATTCTGTCTATCCATCCATTCTTCCTAACAGATCTTGATCACTTACATTGAAAAAGTAAAAATCCTCTGCCTTCAGGAGTTTATATCTTGTAAGATAGATCTAAAACTTCTTTTCACAATAATATCATGATACCATAATAGGGGTATGTCTTCACTGTTGAATCAGTGAGGAGGAGCAGCTGACTTCGACTATGATATTGAAGAGGAATAAGTGAAGCCTGAACTATGAGAACGAGTAGAATTTTTCATGTGTGAAGATAGTGGGGGTACTTTTCAGCACACAGAAATGGTATAGATAAGGGAACGGAGGAGTAAGAAAATCTCTAGTGTATAGCAAGTAAATGTTAGACATTTGGATAAATGATTGTCTGTTGTAAGTGATTTGGTTTGAACGTGTGAGACTGAAGATACAATAAATGAGATAATGCATAAAGATACAAACTCATGATATACATGAGTTTGATTTTCTTAGATGCTTGAAGGGATTTGTCAGAGGGTGTCATGAATCTTACAAAATTATTGCAGTGATCAGATAAATGTGAAACACTTTGAACAGTAATTGTAGCTGAGTAATCACTATATAAATGCATGCTATAATAATTAAGTAGAAAAGGTTTGTCTTTTAGAAACACCTTGTAGACCAGGGTTTATAGGATGTCAGTCCTATAAACTGGGATGTCAGTGGGTCCATCCCACAATGGGAGAATAGTTATCAAACCCTCCCAATAATTGATAAAAGAAATATAAAAGCCTGAGTAATTTTCCATCTTATAGAGATACCTGGATAAGAATGCTCACCATCTCATCCCACTATTAGGCACCATAATAATCCTATTAATTCTAGACCCATATCAAAGTTTATATTTTTTGATGAGGCTCTACCAGACCTTCCATAATCTCAACATAATATTTCCTTAATAACATTACACCGTTGAATTGATACCTCTCATTTAGTGATATAACTTCATATTCTATAAAATTAATTTACATATTGACTTTCAGGGGTCTTTCCAAATATATTTTTATTAATTAGCAATTAGTCATACATTTTTATTATTGTGATGAAATACTCATAATATTAAATGTACCAATCTAACCATTTCAAAGCACAAAATTCAGCCATATTTAGTACATTCACAGTGTTGTGCAACCAGATCCAAAACATTTTCATCCCCCCCAAATAGGGGGTTACTACTTATTGTAACTTTGCTTTTTTGTTGTTGCTGTTGTTGTTTTTTAAGGAGGTACCAGGGATTGAACCCAGGACCTCGTACATGGGAAGCAGTCAACCACTGAGCTATATCCACTCCTGCAACTTTGGTTTTATGTTGCTGTGCCCCATGAATTTCGGTGATAAATTATAATAGATTACATGGTTAGATAATTTTGCAGGCAGGTAGAGTTTGAAATCTGTACCAGATGGAAGATTAGTGATATATTTCAAGTAAGTCTCCTATCCCAGAAGCACACATTAGCATCTTTAGTGCAATCATTGGAAGAAAATTCTTACGACTGTATAATCTGCTGCAAAATAACCTAGCATAGTCTATATGACTGGCTGTTTATGAACTGGTAAAATCTCTATTAAAATGTCCATTGTGTGATTCTTAAAGATTTCTGGCTTACCACATTCTTTCCTTCAGCTGTTTTAAAAACCCTCAGATAATAGTGCTGAACATAATGGGTTTATTCTCACCACTTTGATATTAACTTTTAATCAGAATTATCAGAGGAAATGATTTGATGACCTCTTATTGGTTATTTTTTTTTTTTCTGATTTTCATGGTCTGGGAATTTTACTTGTTTGTTTTTTGTCTGTTTAAAAATATTCCCTCTGATTCATGTCACCAGTTTTTAAAATATGTTATTCGTGTTTACTTTTCCTTTGAACAAAAGAAATAGTATATGGAATGACCTTCTGATTTTAAAATAAAATATGCTTCAAATGACACAATTCCATATACTTGGTCATATCTAAATCATTTTTCTATTGTTCCTTTGCACTTATAAATCCACCTCTTTAATAATGATGGTGTTAATTTTCAGCTATTAACCATAAATTCAAGATACCATACCTCAACTCTGTTAGCAAATACTGATAGTATTTATTCTGTCTTAATAATATGTATATGTGCATACTATTTTGGAGGATAGGAAGGTAGAATAGAAGGAAGAGTGCAAACTGACCCAGAATATGTCATTTTTCTTAATTTTTGTACCTTGAAAAAATTCAAATGCACTTGTCTGTACTTGTTTCTTTTTTTTGATAATGACTTTACTAAAGATAAACTTGATTTACAATAAATAATTTTGCTAGAAAGTGTTTCAAACTCAGAATTTTAAATAAATGATTATAAAAGTGGGTAAAATTGATTAATAAACACACAATGTAACTAGAATGAAGACGGAAATGCATAATAAAGAAATAGCTATGAAACCAGTTTAGTGCAGCAGAGAATTTAAAAATAGAAGCAAAAGGCAGTTCTCTTATAAATTGCTGATCTCTTCATATATTTTGTTGCTATGCTAGATTTTGCATTACAAGGAGGACCATTCTGACAGCTATAACTTGTTATGTTTTTCTATAAAATACAGCACAATATATTATAGGATAATCAGGTTCTTCAAAATTTTAAGAGCAATAGTTATGCAAAATTGAAAAAATGAGGACACAGTAAAATAGTCACATTTTCTTTATTTACCAAAATTGGGCATCATCAATTAGCACCAGGAAGGGAATTGGTAGCATCTAAACCATTTCTCATTGGCTTTGTTTAGAGGGGTAAAATCAACCACTCCCTCTCCCCAAGGTCCCCAAACTGGGAAATAGGAGGTTAAGCAAGATCAGGGGATATTCACTTATAATAGAAAGATGGCTATTATAAACATAATATTAAAATTTGTTAATATACATATAGCAGTTAGAAGTAAGTGCTCTGTAATATATCCAGGTATTCAATAACACTCCAAGGCAATACATTTTATTTACTATGTAAGTTTTGTCCTGGAATAATACTTTCCTAAATTTGAAGCTTTTTTTTTTAAAAAAAAAAGGTGATACAGATTCCCATCTTACTGCTAGTTAGTAAACAGGGTAAACTGTTTATAAACCTCCCTGAAACCTTTCTGCTACACATATCCAGGTCTACTTTTTGGGTTCTAATAGCTAACTGCTAACTAGCTATCAATGTCTTTTTTTTTTTCTATTAGAGATGTGGGTTTACAAAAAAATCATGCATAAAATATAGGATTTCCATATACCACCTGTAGCAGTTTCATATAATTATGAATTAAAAAAATATTGATTATGTTTGTAAACTTGTCTGTTCCTGTGGGCCTGATACCCTTTGATTGTATTAACTTCAAAGGTTTTACACTTACATGATTAAATCAAGATTAGGGGTTTGTTTGATTTCACCATGTCATTAGGGTATGGTCAGGATTGAGCCCCTGACCCTTTGGTGGGCTACATAAACACATACTCACTCAAGAAGATACACAGGAGAACACAGGAGAAGATACACAGAAGAAAGAGAGAGCTCTGTGGACACAGCAGAGGAGAGAACTTTGACCCTGGGGCCCCGGAGAGAGCTTAGCCATTTGCCTGATAGTTTATAGCTGACCCTGTGAAGAGACCCAGGCAGCTGAACCCAGAAAGAAACAAGCCCTATGCCAGGCTACAGTGGAGGTCGGAAGAAGCTGGAATGGGGCCTTAAGAGGAAAGAGGAAGGCTGAACCCTTGCAGAGATCGGCAACCATCCTTGGTGACAAAGTACCCCTTTTGGTACCTTAATTTGGACTCTTTAGGGCCCTGTAAATGTAAGCTTTTACCCCAAATAAATACTCTTTTTAAAGCCAACAGATTTCTGGTATCTTGCATCAGCACGCTTTTGGCTGACTAATACACCACCCTATTATTAACATCTTGCATTGGTATGGTACATTTTTTATAATTGATGAAAGCACTTGTAAAATGATTGTATTATTAACTATAGTCCATTGTTTAACTTAGGATTCTGTTTTGGTCATGCAATTCCATGGATTTTAAAATATATATTCAACTGAAAATTTCCTTTTAACCACATTATGTTCCCAGTGTTGTGTTACCATCACCACCATCCATCAGCCAAACTTCCCATTGTCCCAGATACAAACTCTGTACATTTTAAATCTTAACTCCCTATTCCCTACAACCACTCCATTCCCTGAAAATTTATAATCTAAACTCTAACTCCATGAGTTTGCTATTCTAATTATTTCATATCAGTGAGATCATGCAATATTTGCCCTTTTGTGCCTGGCTTACTCACTCAACATGATGTCTTAAATGTTCATCCATGTTGTCACACTTATCAGAACTTCACTGTTACCTGTATATATCACATTTTATTTATCCATTCATTGATTGATGGATACTTGGGTTGCTTCCATCTTTTGGAAATTTTGAATAATGCTACTATGAACAATGGTGTGCAAATATTTCTTCAAGTTCCTGCTTTCAATTATTTTGGCTATATAACTATAGGTGGGATTGCTGGGTCATATGGTTATTCTATACTTACCATTCTGAGAAACTGGCAAACTGTCTTCCACAGTGGCTATACCATTTTACATTCCAACCAGAAATGAATATGTTCCTATTTCTCCACATCCTCTACCATACTTGTAATTTTATGTTTTATAAATAGTAGTTATTCTAGGGATTGTGAAATGGTAATTTATTGTGGTTTTGATTTGCATTTCCCTAATGGCTAATGATGCTGAGCACCTTTTCATGTACTTTTTGTTCATTTGCATGCCTTCTTTGGAGAAATGTCTCTATAAGTCTTTAGCCCATTTTTAATCAGGTTGTCTTTTTATTGTTAAGGATTTATTTAGATATTCTGCATATTAAACTTTTATTGGATATCAGGTTTCCAAATATTTTCTCCCATTATGTAGCTAGTCATTTTACATTCAAGATAAAGTCCTTTGATATTCAAAAGTTCTTAATTTTTATTTTATCTATTTTTTAATCAATTATCTGTTTTTTCTTTTGTTGCTTGTGCTTTGAGTATAGTCTAAGAAATAATTCCCTAACACAAGGTCCTGAAGAACCTACCTTAGGTTTTCTTTTAGGGGTTTTATAGTTCTGATTCTTATATTTAGGTTTTTGATCACTTTTGAATTGATTTTTTTATATGTTGTAAAGTAAGAGTCCATATTCATTCTTTTGTATATGGATAACCAGTTTTCCCATCACCACTGGTTAAAGAGACTATTCTTGTGGTCTTTGTCCTCTTGTCAAAAATAAGTTGGACATAAATGTGAGGGATGATTACTGAACTCTCAATGAGATTCCCTTGGTCTATATTCCAGTCCTTGTGCCAGTACCATGCTGTTTTGATTACTGTAGCTTTGTAGTAAGTTTCACATTGGGAAGTGTGAGTCCTTAAACTTCATTCTTCTTTTTCAAATGATTTGGTCATTTGAAATTCCTCACACTTTCATATGAATTTGGTGATTCCCTTTCCCCTTCTGCAGATAAGTTTGTCAGAATTATCATTGAGATTGCCTTGAATCTATAAATTACTTTGGGTGGAATTGATATCTTAACACTATTTAGTCCTCCAATCCACAAACATGCTAATTTTTCTTGGAATATTTGATAAAATTCCCCTGTGAAGCAATCTGGTCCTGGGATTTTCTTTGTTGAGAGGTTTTTGGAAACTGAGGCAAGCTTTTTAGTAGTTATTGGTTTGTAGAGAGCTGATTCTTCTTGTGTCAGTGTAGGGTAATTTGTGTGTTTATTGGAATTTGTCTAATTCATCTGAATTATTGTGGGAGTTTGAAGCTTCATGCACCTCAGAAGAAATATGTTCTTAAACCGAATCCATTTCTGTAGGTGTATATCCATTATAAGTAGGACCTTTAGAATGAGGCTACTTCAGTTTAGGTGTGTCTCACCTCAGTCCGATGGTCTTAATCCTCCTACTGGAGTTCTTTATAAAAGGAATGAATTCAGACATGAGAGAGAAAGCCACAGGAAGCAAGTGGCTGAAACAGAACCCAGCAAAGAAGGGAGAGACCAGGATATAATACTATGTGCCTTGCCAGGTGGCAGAGGAGCCAGAGTTCACCAGCAGACTTCATGCCTTGTATGATTTGGACATTTTCCTGTCTCAAAACTGTAAGCTAATAAATTCCCATTGCTTAAGCTAGCCCATTCCATGATATTTGTTATAGCAGTCTAGGAAACTAAAGCAGTTATCTAATTTGTTGATGCATAGATATTCGTGGTATATTCTTATACTCCTTTTTTATTTCAGTGGGGTCAGAAGTAATGTTCCCATTTTAATTTCTGATTTTAGTAATTTGTTCCCTCTCACTCTCTTTGTTCCATCAGTATAGCTAAAGGTTTGTCTATTTTATTGATGATTTTAAAGAGCTAACCTTTGGTTTTATTGATTCTCTCTACTGATTTTTTTTCTCTATTTCATTTATCTCTACTCTAATTTCAGTTTCCTTCTTTCTACTTGCTTTGGGTTTATTTTGCTCTTCTTTTTGTAGTTCTCCCAGTTTTGAGCTTAAATCTCTGCTTTGAAATCTTCTTAAATATAAACATTTAGTGCTATAAATTTCCCTCTCAGCACTGCCTTTGCAACATCGGTTAAATTTTGATATGTTGTATTTTCATTTTCATCCACCTCAAGATCCTTCCTAATTTCCCTTATGATTTACTTTCTAACCCACTGGTTGTTTAAGAATATGTTATTTAATTTCCATGTATTTATAAATTTCCCATTTCTCCCTCTATCATTGATTTCTAATTTCATTTCATTTTGGTCAGAGAAGACATCTTGCATGATTTCAATATATTTGAATTTATTGAAACTTGTTTTGTGAAATAAGATATAGTCTGTCCTAGAAAATGACTCATTTGCACTCAAGAAGAATACATTTTTGTTTGTGTGTGTGTGGTTGGGTGAAGTGTTCTATACATGTCTGTCAGGTCTATTGTATTTACAGTATTGTTTAAGTCTTATATTTCCTTATCGGTCTTCTTTCTATAATGTTCTATCCATTATTGAAAAGTGTGTATTCTAGCTACTATTTTTATTGCCTTTTTTTTAAAGGTACATAGATTACAAAAAATATTACATTAAAAAATACAAGAGGTTCCCATATACCCCACACCCCACCCCACCTCCACGCCTCCCACATCAACAACTTCCTTCATCAGCATTGCACATTCATTGCATTTGGTGAATACATTTTGGAGCACTGCTACACAGCATGGATTATAGTTTACATTGTAGTTTACACTCTCTCTCAGTCCATTCAGTGGGTTATGGCAGGATATATAATGTCCTGCTTCTGTCCCTGAAATATCATTCAGGACAACTCAAAGTCCCGAAAATGCCCCCACATCACATCTCTTCTTCCCTTTCCCTGCCCTTCATCTACTATTAATGCAGAGTCATCAATTTCTCCCTTTAAGTCTATCAGTGTTTAATTCATATGTTGGTCTGTACTCTTCTACAGATAGATTTATAATTTTAACACCTTCCTCTTGAATTTACCCTTTTATCAGTATATAATGGCCATATTTGAAACTTATAACTCATTTTGACATAAATTCTATTTTTTTCTGATATCAGTATAGCCGCTCCAGTTCCCCTTTGGTTATTACTTGTTTGGTACATTTTTTCCCCCATCCATTTACTTTCATCTTGCTTATGTCTTTGAATTTAAGGTGAGTGTCTTGTAGATAGCATATAGATGAGTCACACTTTTTAACACATTCAGCCAATATCTGCCTTTTGATAGGAGAGCTCAATCCATTTACATTTACACTTAATACTGATAATTAGGGCTTCCTTTTGCCACTATGTTATCTAGTCTTTGCTTTGTAACATTTTTGTCTCCAATTTTTCTTTCTCGCTCTCTTTATTTATTTTTTTGGTATTGTACTGTATTGAATCCCTTCTCATTTCTACCTGGATATATTTTTCAGGTATTTTCCTTGTGGCTACTACAGGGTTAAAATTTAACAACCTTAATATTAATATATAACACTAACATTTGATTTGATACTAACAACTTCAACAGCTTATACATACACTCTTCCTATACCCCTACGTCCCACCCCCACCATTTTTGTACATGTTACAAATTATATATTTGTACATTGTAGGTCCAACACAATAGATTTATCATGATTAATTATGCATTTGCATTTTAGCACCTGTAGGAAGTAGGAAGTAGAGATACATAACTAAAACACTTTATAATATTACTGGCATTTGTAATTACACAGGTGGTTACCTTTACTGGAGAAAGAAATACCTTTCTTCCTTTATGTTGTGTTGAACCACTGTCTAATGTCTTTTCTTTTCAGTATGAAGAACTCTTTAAATTTAGCATTGCTTGTAGGGCAGGCCTAGTGGTGATAAACTCTCTCAGCTTTTATTTATCTGGGAATGCTTAATCTTGCCATAATTTTTGAAAGACTTGCCATATATAATGTTTAGCAGTTGTTTTCTTATAGCACTTTAATTATTTCAAATCATACCTTCTTTTCTTCATGTTTTCTGATGAGAAATTGGCACTTAATCTGATTGAGACTTCCTTGCACATAACATGTTGCTTTTCTCTTGCAGCTTTCAGAACTTTCTCCTGATCCTTTGCAATTGATGTTGATCAGTACGTGATGGGCATTTTTTCTTCAAGTTTATCATGTTTGGTGTCTCTGGGTTTCTTGGATGTACATTTTTATATCTTTTGCTAAGTTTGGGAACTTCTCTGTCATTATTTCTTTGAATGTTCCTTATGTCCCTTTATCTCTCTTTTCTCCTTCTGGGACCCCCATAACGCATATACTCATGCTTGATGGTGTCCCAGATGTCTCTCAGGCTATATTTGGTTTTTATATTTTTTCTTTCTGGTCACAGCCTGACTCGTTTCAAGTATCTTGCCTTAGAGTTCACTAATTCTTTCTTCTGCCAACTCCAACCTGTTCTTGAAACCCTCCTGGGAATTTTTCATTTCAGTTATTGTGGTCTTCAACCACAGTAGTTCTGTTTTGTTCCTTTTTAAAATTTCTATCTTTTTACCGACATTCTTATAGTGTTCATTCATTGTTTTTCCTGGTATCCTTTAGTACTTCCTCTGTATTTCCTTCTTTTTTTTTAGTATGTTGAAGACAATTTTTAAAGGCTTTATTCAGTAATGTCCACAGTCTGGTCTTCTTCACTGACAGTTTTTAGATTTTGATCCTCTTTCATTGGATGGGGCTTTCATTTCCTGTTTCTTTGTTTGTCTTGCAATCTTTGTTGTATAGAGTACATTTTAATATTTTGAAATGGTAACTCCATGATTTATTCTATGAGATGACTGTTGAGCTTGTAACCAGCTGGTCATATGACAGAGATTTTCTTGAGTGTTAGTCCTATCAAGGAGGTCTGCCCAAGGTGAATGCAAAGTTCTGTGTCCTCCCTATCTATTGTGAACTTGCATCTTGCCCTGGTCTTGTTCTTCCTAGTGGCCTTAGGAGTTCCCTTATTTATAGGAGTTTGAATGCCTCTTCTACTTCTCAGGAGATAGATTTCTCCCTTTTCCAGGTTCTCCACTTAGAACTTAAAGCAGGTAAGCCTTTACCCTCATTGATCCAACTCAATTTTTTCTTACACCATTTTAGCATTTCAAGGTGCTTTTTGGGGTGGGGTGATGTGGGCTTGGTGAAGAGGAGTTTCCCAAGTCAGTCTTTCACAGCCAGAACAAAGCCAGAGACTCACAAAGAGAGTGCTGGGTAGCCTCAAACTAGCCTAAAGAAGGGTTGAGGAAGGGGGAAGAAAGGTGCCAGGAGAATTTCTGCAGCTCTCCAACATTTCACTTCCTTGACCGCCTAGAAATTCCAGCCCTTCAACTGTCTTCCTCAGCTCTTTGAGTCTCCTCCACCAGCCTTTGTCCAGGGCAGGTTGGAACAATGGTCACCCTCAGAATTGAGCCCCCTGTGATCTCAAGTAGCTAATCAACCCAAACCAGTGATCAGCCCATGCTCACCCCAGGTCTTGGGGAAGTGTACTTTTATGGCTTCTTTTGACATCAGCAAGCTATACCAGGGGCTGCACCCCACTTCTGCCTGCTGTTAGAATGGGGGATGGGTAACAATAAGTACCTAATGGAGAGAGTAATATATTGGTATATACCATAATTTACCAGCCTTGTCCTCTTGCTCTTCCCTGATGCTGTGCAGTATTACTGTACTCCAGAGATTTAAAATAGTTGATTCAGACAGTTCCTGATTGTTTAATAGTTGTTCTGGTGGAAAGCATGATTCCTGGAGCTTCCTACTCCAACATCTCCCTTCTATCTAAGTCTTTTTATTGTTTTAATTTTTTGTCTTTGAGCTAGGAGTCAATATATATGGAGTTGTTGTCACTGATGCCTGGTCACCATTCTGGGCCCCTTTCTTTAGTCACAGCTCTTGAAGACAGGTTTTCATTTATTCAGCAAATATTTGGTGGGTCTTCCAGGTATTTGTGCTTATGTATGTAACCAGATGGAGATAGACAAGAAAATGTTAAGTAAAATATAAAATGTAAGTGGCAGTATATATAATTATGGAAAATATTTATCTACTTTGCTTTTAGCGGCCAATTTGCATAGGCAACCTTCTGCACTGAGCCACACTGTTGCATGAACTTTAGCACAACCTAGAAATGATTTACTCTAGGAATTTTCTCACAGAGATGAACCTCAAATATATGTGGTTGATTCATTACTCAAAACTTTTATGTAAGAGCTTCTACCTTTATTTGTTTTTAAGTAGAAGTCAAATATTTCTGCAGCAGCATATTAGGGAAAACCAAGTTTTAAACTATCCGTAGGTGTTAAATTTGATCAAATGCTCTGAAAAGATATTATAACACTTGAAAATCAATAGAAATGTTGTGAACCTTTTACTATTTTCACTCTGAATGTTAGTTTATATTTGAAATTAGTGTGAAAAATATCCAGTGATTAAAGCTCAAAATATCCCTGATGTGTTGCTAGAATACTACCGTAGAGGGGAGGGCTTTGAAAACCACCATACAAATGTATTCAAAGTAGATTCATTTTTAATAAATAGCAAATGTGGTAAAAATGTTTTCCCTTTCACAATGTATGCTATTTTAAACTCTCTAGCTACATGCTTATTATATCTATTACAGTTTAATGTGTAGAAACATGCTGGGTAGAAAAGTGAGCTCATATTAAGGAGCCTAGAAATACTAGACGAAAGCATTTTCAGAAGAGATTTCCTTTCTATATAGTCAACAACAGCAAGATAAGGAATACAGCAGGGGTTCTTCACAAGGGGTCTGTAAGCTTGAATTGAAATTCAAAAAACATTATTCTTGTGGGGACGTGTTGGTGTGGGTGTGACATATTTATTAAATAATACACAGTATAGTGTGGACTTAGTAAGGGGTCTGTGGCTTTCACCTGACTGGCAAAAGGGTCCGTGGTAAGAAAAGGTTAAGGCCCCCTGGTCTACAGAGTTAAATTGTTTGTATATTGAGGGAGGGGATAGAAATGGAGAGAAACAGGAATGTCAGGTCCTCAAAAACAATTCCATTTTTCCTGTGCGATCCTCTCTTTGAATATGCCTGCTCAATTGTTCCAAAGAGAAATCTTGTTCCTAGTCAAAAAGGGTAATGTCATTTTAATATCAATATTCGATCATACAGAAAATTTCCTGATCTGGTAATTAGGCACACACTATTTCTGTTACTCCCTCTCTAAGAGATATCAAGATAATTGCTTTTTGTGCTTTGATCATATTTTATGCCTAATATTTCACTTGCTGCATTATTTTATAATTACCTATTTCTCTGTATGTCTCTCTGCTTGAGGGCAGGAACTCTTATTTGGTTTTTCACTCTAAGCACCTACCACAGTGTGTAGCACACAAACAGTATTTCTTTAATAAATGAGTACATTTGCTAGGAAGTCAGCCCCTTTATGAATCTTCAAGCACAGTATTCTTTCTTTAAAAATTTCCTAAATGGAATTTATAAATAAAAGGGCAAGAATCAATTATTAATAATTTTCCTAGAAAATAAAATCTTTGGATGGCATAAACCTAACGATACCAATAATATCCTTATATTGAAAGCCCATCAACTCTTTCAGGATTTCACATTATGATCTAGAATGTGAAAATGATCAGTAAGAGATTATCAAACCCACTGGATTGGGCAGAGTAATATGTCAGTACCTTTGCCCACATCCACAGCCTGGAGGTTTGAAGGTAAGCAGCACTTTCATCATCCTGGCATTCTATTTTAGTCTAAGTCTACATCAGAAGCCTGCCAGGGCTCAGGGCTGATAACAAAGCACTATCGCTTTTCAAAGTGACAGAGCACAATGACATATCAACACCAGGACTTAAACGAAAAACCCCTTCGTTTAGCGAGAATCTGCTGAGACTGTATTCAACCCAACATTCTTGTTTTCAATTAAAACTTTCTTGTAGCATGAGAAAAGTTTGGCATATCCCTTCCTTTTTAGGGGTAGTTATGGAATCAAGTGTAAAGGGCAACATAGTGGAGAGTGCAGATGGCCCTGTAACAGCTAGGTATATATCAGCCTTTTCTTCTACTAATTGTAGTACCAATAGTTCAATGAAAGTTTTACCAACAAAAAATGCTGCTGAAATGGTTCTTTCTTTTAATATAACTGTACTTTGAGCAACGTTTTTCTGATGCAGTGTATGAGGCAGCAAAGTGGGCATGATATATTAATTACCGAGAACCTGCTATGTGCTGGGGATTATCAGGAAGGGGTGGGAGGTGGGGAGTGGCTCTTATCTGTGTACTTTCATGCATGCAGTTCTTACTAAGGCCTATTAAACAGGCATGAATATTTCCACATTTTGTTTTTACGTGAAAAGAAACTTATGAGCAAAGAAATTAAGTAACTTCTGTACATTCATTACCTAGTAAGTGGCAGATTTGAAACATGAATGAACATACACAGTAGTCTCGTATGTTAGCTAAACTATTGGTAAATTGTTCAAGTGGAGATTTGTGGATAGCATGAACACACTGACACTTAAACTTTTTTCCCTTTATTAAATTGTATATTGCACTTCTCTTAAATGGAGTTCCTGAAGCATATATAGTCCTAACCTGATTTGGGACATCTGAGTAAACTGTAAATTCATAACACAATTCTATGGCATCTCTTAGAATCTGTTTTTGACAATTGTGCTTAGTGCCTATTCTTACACTAGGCTACTGCTCAACTGAACTCTGACTATATTGAATATAGAGATGTACTCTAGGGTATTGTTCCAATAAGACATGATGTCCTCTGTATGAAACTTTATGGGAGATGTTCCTCAATGCTAAAAATAACTTTGTTTTTCATAAACAACTGATATTTTCAAAATAGGTATCTCATGGATACAGAAAATTGAATAGCTGGGCTTTTATCCTTTTGCTTTAGCCACTAATAAACTCAAGGCCATGTTTATTAACTGTTTTTAAAACCTGGAAAAATTTTTTTTTTCATATTTAACTTTACCATTGGACTAATTTCAATAATCCATATTTTTCTTTCTCTGCAACTTCACCTCTTTATTCTCATTTATTTTTTGATATTATATGTATTTTTATAATTTCCTTTACTACTTTTTGGAATTAGGTGAGTTATCAGTGAGTAAATATAGAGAATTTGGATTGAAGTCAGGAAAAGGGAATAAGTCAGACCTCTTGATGTACTTTTACATCATGAGATCATTATCAGAGCATTTTTCAAAGTATTTCCTCATGCTTGTTAGTGGCATTTCACATCACTAAACTGCAGTGAAGGAATAGATGACGACACTCCAGAGGATAAAAACCCTAACTACTGTTGATAAAGAGTAATTTCAGTCATGCACATGAGCACAGCACCAGTTAAAATTTTGTAAGTAGCATTTCCCTTTAGGGAGACAAGTTTCTAGCAGTTTGCCTCTGAGAGAACCATTAAGTACAAAGAGTATGTTTTCTTTTTTAATTTTAGTGTGGCTTATGCTACTTCCTTGATGCTTAGAACAGTTTACTTCAAGAAAATATTTTAGTAGAATGGCTCCATGTCAAATCCCTGTCTTCTTTAAAATGGCATGAGTCAGTCTGCCATCCCTTGATTGATCAAAACTTGGACCAAAGAAGGGCAGCCATATGGTATCCACCTCAGTGATGCTATGGTGCAAACTGGAGAGTCTGGAATCAGCAGATGCCAAGAAGCAGAATGCATAGTGATGTATGAATTAATGCAGGCAGACAGGAATAAAAATATTGATGCATTTTTAAATCGATATTGATAGATGTATTTCAATGAATAGTTACAGAATCATTTCATTCCCCAAACAAATGTTCCGAACAAAGATTATAAAAAGGACTTTTTTAAAAAGAGTCCACTAAAATTAAATATACATTTAAATTCATACTCTTTCCTTAAAATTTTGAAACATTATAATAAGATTAGGTATCACAGATACTATTAGCATAAATAATTCATTAAATCACTCAGCAAATATTTAATGAGTTCTACCTAGTGTCAGGTATAATTCTAGTCTCTGAGAGTAGAGCAACAAAGAAGTCAGCCATTGTACTGTTACAGAGTTTCGGTTCAACTGTGAAGAGAAAGACTATAAATATATATATGTATATACTTTTATATGTATATGTAAACGCACAAGAGAATGTCAAGTAGGTGCTATAATGAAAACAATGCGGGGTGATAGGAGAAAACAATGAGGAGGGGGAAGTTCTGGTGACAAAGGAGTCTTTTCTGAAGAAGTTACCTATTTTTTGAGACTTGAATAAAGATAAGGAGTTATGAAAAAATAAGAAACTCAATGCACCCTGCAAACACCATCAGAAGGTACAAAGGAACCTAGGTGGGAATAAACTTAGAATATTTGAAAACAGAAGGAAAGATCTTATGGCTTGAGCATAGTGAGTGGAAGGGCAAGGTGGTAATTGATAAGATGGAAAGCATCTTGGAAGAGATGGAAGGTATAATATCTATTGTAAATTACTTTTGTCACTTGAGCAAGCAAGACAATTTTTCTGGGGCTCATGTTTGTCATAAGCCGTTGGTTGATCCGTGGTGTTCCTCCAACTCTAAAATATCCTGTTAAAACAATTATTCTCAGAGTTGTGGTTATTCTTTGGTAAGTTATTCATATTAACCATTTCTGACACACACAGTCCTGCACTGAAACCTTAAAACAGCTATGTTAGTAATGCACTGCATTTTTAAAGTACTGGGTAAAAATGTACTTGCAAAATCAGTACTCCTAAGTGCTCACTGCCATTAACTGGGGGAGTTGTCCATTTTTGGAAACTGCATTAAACTCTTTTAGGATGTTAGGATGCTGCTTAGTAAATTGCCACTTTGGTTCAGTGAATAGAAAAAGCATTTCCAGGTATTTCAACACTCAGCACACATAGGTGAACATATAAAATATTTCGTAATTTATTTTTAAATATCAGTGGTTTTCAGCATTTTCTAAATGCCACACCTTTCTTACATGCATTCCATTAGTAATACTCTTCAGTGAAGGATTAAGCATGCTCCAAAAGGATGTCTGAATAATTGCCTCCCTTTCAGAGAATAGTCCTACAAAAGGGTTCCCATTTTCCATTCTCCTTTCTTAAGAATTTCTATTCTAATGTTATTTTATTATACTAAATAAAATTCAGTAAGTTAAATATGTTCCTCTTTTACTACTACTATAAATATACTTTGTTTTTTATAATTTTGGCAACTTCCTATCATATCACTAGGCAATTATCTCCAGGCCAGGCTTTTGTAACATGCTGGTGTAACATGATCAGCTGAGAGATGTGTCATTCACACATTCATTCATTTAACACAGTTTTATTGTGTACACACTGAATGTTGGGTACTGTGCTGGTGCTGGGAATATAACTGATATAGGGAGCCAGGATTTCCCTCATGGAGTTCGTGCTTAGTGTTCATGCTGAGAGAGGGGATGAAGAGGTTACTGTGTAATAGTAAATATAATATGCAGTTATAATATTAAAGATGGACAAACACATAGTGAAATAGGAGCACCAAGGAATGGTGCCTAACACAGGTTTAAATGAAAAAAGATGATCCGGAAGAAATGGCATCTAGGAAAGAAATTCAAGGACTAAATAGCAATAAGACAGATAAAGGGGAACTTGAATAAAGAGATTTCAAGGCAGCCTTTAGAAATAGGATTGGCCATGAAAGAATATGTTCCAGAAACATGTGGTTTATGATGGGTGTATATTAGCTTGGCTTATATTTATGGTGGCAGGAAGGAAGTAATCCTCCTCTACTGGTTTCTGTTTCATCTGTGCCATCAGTAGATATTATCTACCTAGTTGAAGGGGAAATACTGGAGTATTCAGAACAAGTGAGGAAATGTGAAATAAATGCAGTGGGCATTGGTTTCACTTAGGCTTGGATGAAGAAAGTTGCAGGAAATTTTTGCTCCAATCCTAATCATAAAGCAAATAGATAATCTACAAAATCATTGCATTCATTTTGTTTTAGCTCAGATTACAAAAACAAACAAAAAAGAACCTTAAAAAAATGAAGAGCTCTTCCTGTGAGAGGAGTTACTCAAATTTGCTTTCATCTGTCCCTGAGTGGTAGGAGGATGAGAAATATACTGTAGATCCCTAGAGATAAGGATAATTTTTTAATGGAGATTCAAAATGAAAAAGCCTTCCTAGGGTTGGCTATGTAACTTACTTTGGTCAAAGAAATTTTAAAAATATTAGGCAAGCAGAGCATAATGGGGCTTTTCTTTTTGGAAAACCTCCTATAGCAGCCCAGTAACCATGATAAAAGGAAATCCAGATTACCCTGTTAGAGAGGTCTTATGGAGGTGCCCTAGAGGATGAAACACCATATGGATAGAGAGGCCACAGAGAGAAAAAGAAACTGAAAAACATGCACAGTCAATTCTAGGCTTCTGTAAGTAGGAGGGAGCCATCTAGCAACTGCTAGTATAGCAAGTTAATAGGTGAATTTAACCACATGAATTATTCAACCAAAATCATGTGGTGCAGAAGAGCTGCCTAGTTTACCAACAGAATAATGATGACATTTTAATTTTGAAGCCACTGCTTGGGGGTTGTTTGTTAAAAGCAATAGGTAACTAATATACCAAACAAACTTTTAACAAAATTTTTAATGGCCATGTGTGGCAGGCATGATGAACTAGAATCACAAAGAAGCTTAGTTACAGACCAAGTCTGAACCCAGCCACACTGTTTTGTTCCTTCTGGCATTCATCAAGTGCACAGAAGTGATGAGCTGAGGGCTAGAGGCAGGAGAGAAGAGTTGAGGGAATTCTCTACTGAGACATGTGGAGTATTCCCAGTGTGTATTAGAGTAGCCTGCTGAGATGATAGCTCTGCTACTTTGAGCTTTCACTGAGTATAAGGCAATGGATGGCCAATGTTGGGTGGGGCAGGAGAGGTATCTTAGAAAACAAAACAAATTGCTAACAACAATAGTCTGAGTTTCTACAGTAAGACACTAGAATAATAAGATTAAAGTAAGCCCTGAATAAGGGAAAGTGGGAAAATAAAGATTAGAGCAGAGGTAAGCAGAGCAGAAAAAAAAAAAAACAGAGAAAACTAACAAAGGCAAAAGTAATTCTTTGAAAAGATTGACAAAATTGATAAACTTTTAATTAAGTGGATCAAGAAAAAGAACATATAAGAGAGAAAGAGAGAGAAAAAGAGAAGAATGCAAATGACCACTATCATGAATGTGAAAGTGGTGATCATGACAAATCCCACACATATTAAAACAAAAATGAGAGAATGAATATTATGAGCAATTTTATGTCCACAAATTTGATAATTTATGTGAACTGGAACCCTCCCTCAATTCACATATAATTAATTAGTGATCAATCATAGACCTAAATGGAAAGCAAAAAATATGTAGGAGAATATATTCAAACCTTGGGGTATTCAAGTATTTCTTTTAGAGAACACAAACTGCTCTTATTCTGCACAAACAGCACTAATCATCTAAAAATGAAGTTAAATTGAAATAATCAAACTCAAAAATGTCTGCTCATCAAAAGATATAGTTAAGAAATTAAATAAGCAAGTCTAGCTATAACTGGGAGAAAATATATATATATGACAAAGGATTTGTATCCAGAATATATAAAGAACTCAGAAAAAATACAAAGAAAATAATCCAAATAAAAGTGAGCAAAAATCTTGAACATTTCATAATAAGGATATATGAATGGCCATCAAGCATATGAGAAGGTGCTCAAAATCATTACTCACTAGGGAAATGAAAATTCAACCATAAAGATATACCAGTTCAATTTATCAGAATGCCTAAAATCAACAAAACCACCAATTCTAAATGTTGACAAAAATATGGAGCAACTGGAACTTTTATGTAATGCTGAAGTTACACTGGTGGGGGTATGAGTTAAACAATTATTTTGAAGAACTGCTTGGCACATTTTTATAAGGTAAGCATACACATATCCTTAAGTTCAGCATTTTTACTCCTAGGTATTTACACAAAATACATGAAAACATATGCCCACAAACAGACTTGTATGAGAATATTTATGGCAACCAAAACAGGTGTTTACCCACAGGAAAATGAATAAATAAATTCATGTAATAAAGCACTACTCATCCCAATTAAAAGGAATAAGGATATCTATAAAAAAATACAAATATAGAGAGGAGGCAGGGCAAGATGTCATCAGAGTAAATGTCCCGTCATCATTTCTCCTACAAAAAACAGCTGAATGGGGACAAAGTCCTGCCTAAGTGGGCTGTTTTGGGAACCCACAAAGCAGAAGTGTGTGAGTGCTCATCTTGTCATATCAGTGGGTGGAGACCTACACAATGAGTGAGAAAGTATTGTATCCCCATCCTGTGGAGGCCTGATATTCTCAAACAGAGGGGAGGGTGTCTCTTGAGAGCATGGTGGCTCCCAATGATGCAGAACAGACTAGCATATCAAGCCCTCAACATTGCTGCAAGTATCTATGAATTTTGTCCTTCAAGCAGTGAAGGACACTGTGGGCCCTGAGGGGAGGGGGAGAGAGGAATAGAAGAGATGGAAGAAAGGGTAACTGCAGGATAAGGGAAGTGTTCCATAAGATCATGCAATGATAGATATAGGCCATGTTAAATTTCACCAAAAATTTATAAAAGTTTAAAGTCTAAAATGTAAACAATAATGTAAACCATAATGTAACCATGGTTGGTAGCTATGTTTCAATATCTGTATATCAGCCATAGCAAATAAAACATCCACATGTAAAAAGATCATTGCTGGGGAAGGGGGAAAAGGGTTTGATGTTGGGTAGATGGGAGTCCCCTCTATTGTATATGTGACTTTACTGTGATCTAAAACTTTTTTGAAGACATAATAAAAAAATTTTTTTAAAGTATTTAGACACTGAAGAAGGACTGGAAGAGATTGCCTTTCCACTGTTCATACAGGGCAACACCTATTACAGTGATGAAAGGCATAACATCAAAAAAAGTTTTATGATATTTTTCATTTTTTAATACCCCAATTTATTTTTACTTTATTTTAATTTTTCTAAATTATTATGTATTCTATTTCTAATCTTTAAACATGTCATTACTTTCATTTTCCTACTAATTGAATTTGGCAATATATTAGGCTTCATTTCTGAAGAAGTTTTGGATCACTATGGCAGGGGAGGAGTACTGGTGTGGGGTTCATTGATGGGGGATGTTTGGGTGGGAGGAAGTTCTTCAGGTCATGCCTATAGGGTATATAGATATGTTCAGATATTCATTGGGTATTGTCATAGTGGGTAGAGTTACACATGACAACTGAGAAAGTGCTGAGTTCCTATTCTGGGGAACTCAGAGAGCAGCAAAAATCCCCCAAGTGCAAGGGCAAAGGCCAGCAAAGAAGGATGGTCCAGTGATGGGCCCTTGATACTGATGACTATGCTTATGAACCTGTCTGCTTGAAACTTCAGCTAGGCCTAGAGCTGAAGGGTGCCTAAGAGTTACATCCTCAGACCCTCCATATTGCTCAAATGTGGCCACTCTTTAAGTCAAACTCAGCATATAAATGCATTTCCTTCCCCCCAGCATGGGACATGACTCCTGGGGATGAGCCTCCCTGGTGCCGAGGGATTACTACCAACTACCAGCTGGTGATGCAACTAGAATAAGACCTTGAATAAAACAGGGAAATGGTGAAGACAAATGAGTTTATCTGACTAAGAGACTTCAAAATGAGTCAGGAGGTTATCAGAGTGGTCGCACTTATGCACGTCTTAGCAGGATCCCAGAGACAGCCAAAGTAGATCCAACCACAGGTATTGGTCTCCTGAGGGCTACAGAGACACCCAGATTCTACAGTCATGGAAGATAGCTCTAGAGTTTAGTGCCTTGACAGTGGGCCCTACTTTGGAATTTGTGCTCCTGAGTATAATGGAGCTGGACTCAGATGTGACCTCTCTACACATGCCTGAATCTGTGGTTGGTGCTGGGGTTGGTGAATGCTCAGGAGACTTGAATCTCTGGATTGTCCATATGCCTGGTGGGCCCTGAGCCTCAGCATAGTTGCAACACCTACCCTACCCTCCAGTCCTTGGACTTACCCAGGTCAGCTAACAGGGAAGTAAGGATGGTCAATCACCATACCAGGGAACTGAGAGAGTCTACAACTGCCAGTAATTGAATCACATCCATCAGCCATGTGGGATCTAAGCTCCCTCAATTTAGAGGTGGAGTGGACATTGCCATCGCAGGGTCCACAGAATGGAGGAATAAAATATGGATTAGAGAGGACTTACTGGTATTCTACTACACAACTATTGTGACTCTAATGGAAGAAATTGTATCACTGATGTGGAGACAGTGGCCAGACAGTGGGACTTGCTGAGGGAAGGGAGAGGGAAGAAGAGGTATGACGTGGGTGCATTTTTGGGACTTGGAGTTGTTCTGAATGATATTGCAAGGACAGATGCAGGACATTATTTATCCTGTCATAACCCACTGAATGGACAGGGGAGGGTGTAAACTACAATGTAAACTATAATCCATGCAGTGTAGCAGTGCTCCAAAATCTATTCATCAAGTGCAATGAGTGTGCCACACTGATGAAAGGGGTTGTTGATGTGGGAGGAGTGGGGGGTGTGGGAAGTGGGGTATATGGGGACCTCTTATTTTTTTTAATGTACTATTTTGTGTGATATGTACCTTAAAAAAGACAATAAAAAAACATAAAATTTAAAAAATACAAATATAATTAAACTACAGAGATAAAAAACAGAATAGCAACTATGTACAGCAGGGGGAGCATAGAGAGATTGAAAGGTGACACGTTTTTGGTCATCTGTTTTTTGTTTTTTAATCTTATTGAAATAATGGAAATGTTCTAATAATGATTGAATTGATGAATATGCACAACTCTGTGATTATACCAAATACCATTGATTGTACACCTTGAATGGATTGTATGCTTTGTTAATATGTGTCAATAAAATTGATTTGCTAAAAATAAAAAAAATGAAAGGAATAGGACCATTGATAAGCATGACAACATGGATAAAACTCAAAAATACTATGTTGCACAATAGAAAAAGACCCAAAAGGATACAAATTTTAAGATACCATTTATATTAACCCTTGAAGAGGTAAAACTGAGTTTGGTGATAGAAGTCAGAAATTTTTTGCCACCGGTTGGTGGTGCAGTTAGAGAATTAACCTGAAATTTGGGCAAGACAACTTTATAGAGTGATACAAATATTCTGTATCTTGCTTCAATTGCCAAATTTATTGAACTGAATAATTAAATATCATTTAATTTTATTTCATGTTTTTTATATCATAAATAATAAAGATTACCTAAGGCCAAAAAATAATTAACAAAGCATTTACTGATTTTTCCAAGGTAGAGCAGATTTAAGGGTATTATTCTTTTTTGATGTATAAAGGAGGTCCCGCTGAGAATTTTGAAAATCCCAAAGCCCATCTTCCTACAGAGATAGGCCCAACATGAAGACCATCAATTTTGAGTATAACAGAATTTAAAATAAAAAACAACACAGAAATGAATGAATCAGAATAAATGAATTCTTGTCCTGGGCTTCTCCAGGATAATCCAATCCTTCTTATTATAGTGGTATAAACTTGATTTTTGTATAAGGTTTATTACCTTAAACCTGGGAGTAGTTGCTTGCTTTAGTGAGTCAGAAGAATAGATATTTAGTTATACCTAATATTTGTTTTTATTAAATGTGTATTATTAGAAACTACCATTTTACAGAGCTTTTAATACAAAATTTGCTTTTAGCCTAAATTTTATTTCAGCAACTGTCAGATTAAAATCCCTCTACTGTCAAATTTGTAAGCTAATCCAAATTTCATAAAACTTGACTTAATCTGTTCTCTTATAGGAAATGCATCTGAGCTACTACCCATATCTCCATGACACACTTCAAAATAACCTTGGTTTGAATTAAGCTAAAGAATAAGTGGTAAGCATTTAGAAAGTCTGTTTAATACCAAACTAATACCCAATTGTGTCCTATGAAACAGTTTTTAGTTTATTTAAACATGCAAGTTTTACCATTATATTCTCTAATATTTAATAATAAGAATCAAATATATGAAAAGCAAGAGTTATTAATCATTTATAATATTAAATTTTGCTAGTATTTTAACCAATTGTATTTAATGTTTATTTTTTAAATTTTATTTGAAAATATCATTTCAGAATGAAGGCTCCTAAAATGATTACTGTGGTAAATATTTCACATTAGATGCCATTTTCATTTAAGTACATATTATACATATTTCTTAATTTTATTAAAGCTTGCAAATTTAAGAAATGTTCTTTCAAAACACTCCCTTGATAGGATATATACTTAGTCCAATGATACCTAAAGCTTTTTCAGAACTTCTCTTTTTAAATCAACTTCAGATCAGTTTAGAACAAAAGAACACAAGTAACCTGACTTTATAACAATTTTTTTTAAAACAAAAAAATACAATTTTCCCATTGATTCACTTTTTCACTCTTTACATTCATCAAGTTAAATTCACATGGACTGTTTCTATGAGTATATGACAATTTGAAGCTGGATAGATCCCAGAAGATCATGTCCTTAGCACTGATCCATTCCTATGAGTATAATCCTATTCTAGATGGGACCTTTCAATTAGATTCAGTGAAAGGACCTTCCTTTTGATTAGATCACTTCAGTAGGGTATGGCCCAGGGTGGGTCTTAATCTTTTTACCGGAGTGCTTTATAAATCAGAAAATGATGCAGAGACTCACATAGAGAAAAAGCTGCAGAGATGGAGGGAAGGAACCCATGTGCTCAGAGAGGAAGCCAGGAGAGAGAAAAGCCACAGATGGAGTGGCCCCAAACAGAACTAGCAATGAGGCTAGAAACAAGTCCTGAAGGAGAGGGGAGAGATGAACAGGGGGGCATTGTACCCTGCCATGTACTTGATCACCCACAGCTGAGCTTGGAGATAAAGTGATCCTGAGAGAGAAGGCAGAGACCAGCAGAGCCATCATTTTGACTCGCCATGTTGCATGATTTCAGGACCACCAGCATCCAACCTTCAATGAGACACCAGTTCTGATCTTGCCTTGATTTGGATCTTTTTGCAGCTTCAGGACTATACATTTTTACTTAATAAATTCCCATTGTAAATGCCAATCCATTGCTGGTATATTGTTCCCAGCAGCTTTTAGTAAAAGAAAAGAATGTAACATAAAATCTTCTTCAGATAATGTACAAGAAATAATGTTAGGGTAAATATAATAGGACTACACCTCATGAATTAAAAAAAAACATTTTATTTATAATTTTATTGCATTGCATTTTGTGATTTATTATAGTTTTTTTTAAGATAGCAAACAAAAATTAGGGACCCTAAAGCAAATCCTACCCCATAATCCTTTTTGTTTCTAATTAGGGTAGGCTTCTGACCAATTCTAAATAAATATGGAATTTTTAAACCAACCAATATCCCATGTTATTCTTAAAACAAAATAAATCTTTCATTTGTTGCAAGTTCTCATATTTTATTATATATTCTTTTCATTCTTGTTTTCAATTTTTCTAATTAATGATCTTTTATAATTTTACCTTTAGACAGTTTTGAAACAGCAACTTCATATTTCATTTAATTTTAATATTGTTCCTCAGGTTTTATTTATTCTACCTTAATTTTCAGTATTATATATTGAGCTCTTTCATACTTCTCATAGTTTAGTTTATTCTCCATACTGATCTTATTTCATATAAATAATTCATTTTATATTTAGAATGTTGGCAAGAATATCCAAATTTCAAAGTTCTCTTTTTACCAATAGATTTGTATTCTTAATAATAGTAACTGCTAAATTTTATTGACTATCATGTGCCAAGTACTATGCTAAGCCCTCTACCTACATTGCTATTTAAGTTTTAATATTAAAAAACTTTGATACTCATAAAATATTTATACTAAAAATATGTATGATGGAAATACTGAAAACTTTAGTCCTCAATGAAAGAATATTAAAAGCACCAGATAGATATGGAAACTTCATTACATTGGTAGTAATATTTTAGGTGTATAGAACTCCCAGTTTGGATTCAGTGAATTTTTCCTTTGTATACCAAGACCAGCACTTAATTAGCCTTGAGAGCAAGTTACTTAACCTCTTGAAACCTCAGAATCCTCTCCTGTAAACTATGAATAATAATAGGATCTACCTCAGACTGTTAGGAGGATTAAATGCAAATAAAGTTGCTGGCACTTACATAGCAGGGACTCAATAGGTGATAGCTGTTAAAATATTGGAATGGTATGCCCTGGGATAGCTATAAGAAAAGTATACTTTGTTCTTTAGCATATTTACCCCTTCTGATTATCCACATCTCATCTTATCCTGAATTCTCTTTTTTAATGAATGGAAAGATATGGAAACAATATTTTAAATTTCCTATGATGAATCCTGGAACAACCTAAGAAAGATGATCATCTTTTTCTCTGAATTGTTTTTATTTTATTTTGCATGTGTGATTTTGAAACTTTCCTTAAAACATGTATAATGTAAACTATAGTCCTTGGCTAGTACAATGCTTCAATATATGCTGTCATTAAATGTAACAAATGTACCACACTAATGAAAGATGATGTTACTGTGGGAAAGTGTGGGAAGCGGGAGGGAATGAACTATGTGGTACTCGACTATATTTTTTATGTAACATTTATGTAACCTAAAGCTTCTTTAAAAATAAAAAAAAATACTTTTGAAAAATGACACCAAAAACTAAGTATGATAAAGGTATGCATTTTCTGGAACAGATGATGTATTTAAACATTCATGACCTGTTAAAAATTTCACATCTGGGGCCTAAAACTACTACTGCTGATAAACAGGTATTCATTCTAATAAACTCACATGTACTTCTAGTTATTTACCTGACTTATTTGAACAATGACTAATACTTGAAGTGAAAGAAAAATGTGTACAAGAATGAAGTGTGCACAGAGGTAAATATAATCCTCGGCCTACATAACACTTTCACACAAAACATTTTGTTACTTATATTTTCTATTTAAAATAATGCAAACATCGCCTTCTGTTTTTGGCCACAATAAAGTAATAAGTAGCTAGACATAGCTTTAAAACCATACATCTTTTAAAAATAAAATCTATGGTCCAAAGATTTAAATATAATACCTAAACTGTAAAACATCTAGGAAAAAACACAAGAGAATTTCTTCAGGATCTTAGGGCTGGCAAAGAGTTCTGAGATGTCATCAAAAACATGATCAATATAAAGAAAAACTTGTAAACTGGACTTCATCAAAATTAAAAAAAAAAACTTTTGCTGCATGAATGCCCATGCACAGAGAATTTAAAAAGAAGCTACAGAGAGGGGAAAAGGTTTTCAAATCTCATATCTGGCAAAGCATGAGTATATAGACTACAAAGAGAATGAAAAATTAACAGGGAAAAAAATTAAACTAGAAATGAGCAAAAAACATGAACAGACATTTCACATAACAGGTGTAAATAAGTATATGAAAAGATATTCACTGTCATTAGCCAAAAGGAAAATGAAAACTGAAATCATAATTAGATATCACTACACTTCTATCAGAATGTCTAAAATAGAAATTAATGACAATGCCTAATACTGACAAGGGCGTGAAGAAACTGGATCACTCATACACTGCTGTTGGGAATGAAAAATGGTAGAGTCATTCTGGAAAACAATTTTATAGTTTTCTATAAAACTAAACATGCAAATATCACATGACTTAATAACTGCATCCAGTATACAAATTGTATATTCCAGAGAAATGAAACTTAACGTTCACATAAAACCCATATATGAATTTACATATCAGCTTTATCCATAATAGTAAAAACCCTGGATTCAGTACAGATGTCCTTCAAGAGGTAAATGGTTAAACAATTGTAAATTCACAAAAAAAGGAATGAACTATTGATATACACAACAACTTTGATGAATCTCTAGTATATAACATTTTAGCATTGGCTTTTTCACTCAGCATGATTCTATTCGTATAATATTTTTGAAATGACAAAATATGAGTGATGAAGAACACATTAGTGGTTGCCAGGAGTTAGTGATGACGGGATGGGGATGCATAGAGGTGTGGTTATGCAAGAGCAGTTTTAGGGATCTTGTGGTGTTAGAACTGGTTAATATCTTAACTAATCTAACCTACACAGGCAATAAAATTGTATATAACTGGACACTCACACTTACACAAATACTTGAGTATAACACAATAGTAAAAACTGGGGAAATGTGAATAAGGAAGGTGGAGTATATCAATGTCAATATCCTGGTCATGATATTATGGTAAAATTTGGCAAATCATTTTCCAGTTTTAAATGGGGAGAAACTGAGTAAAGTGTACAATGCATCTCTTTGTATTATTTCTGACAACTGCATGTGAAATCTACAATTATATTAATATTTTTAAAAAGACACACAATTGATCATAGCAACTTTATTCATAATAATAATAAAACTGTAAGCAACAATTATTTGTATATTCATACAAGGAATATTACTCAGAAATAAAAAGGAATAAACAAATACATTCAAAACATGAATGAACCTCAAAATCATTATACTGGGTGACTAAAGCAATCACAAAAGGCCACATATTGTATGATTATGTTTATGTGAAGTTCCATCACTGACAAAACTAATTCGTGGTAATAGAAATCATAACCATGGTTGTCTCTCAGTGGTGTCGATATTAAAGGGGAAGTAACTTAAGAAAATATTCTGGGTTGGTAGAAATATTCTATATCTAGACAGAAGTGTGGGATAAATCTTTTGTGTGGAATGTATTTTCCAGAAATCATCAAACTGTGCACTTAAGATCTGAACATTTCACTCTATGCCAATTATTTTTGGATTTTTCATTTCCTCCCAACTCACATATTCTTATATCCACTGCAATTGTGTTTAAAGGTATCTTTAACACAAAGGAGATAAATAGACAGGAAAAAAAAAGATATACATTGGAATGAGTCTCTTCCTCCATCTTATGATAGGTCAAAGATTCTAAGTTTAGTGGACTTCTAGCCCTCCTTAAAAATAACTTCATTTTAAGATCTCAGATTATACAGTGAACTTTAAGATGTTTTTGCAAGTGGCTCCTTTTCAACAAACATATAGTGAGTAACCTCAGTTCCCTTCCCCAGTACTATATAGTGTCTTCAGGAAGTTTGTGGTAGGTAAGGTAAGGTAAACAAAGGCACAACCCAGTGAGTAAATCCCAATGAATTTGTATAAAAACCAACCATATAACCCCAACAATCCAGCAAGCTGGACTGGGATTAGGCATAATGCCCCAAGCCAATTTATATGTGTGCCAGTAGTGGTGTTGCAAGATGGCTAACCCTAAATGGAATAAAGGGATCATCTCTCAGGAAGTTTGAATTAAAGACATGCAGAAAGAGACTGGACAATGGAAATAGAGGCAGAAAGTGGAAGGAGAAAAGTAGGAAGAAGGGCAGAAAATGAAGATAGGAAGCAGAAGAAATCAAATCATAAAGATGCATACGCCTGTTGTATATTATCATCAACCAAAGGGCTTTCTAAGCGATTCAATCTGCTGGTCCCACCTCAGAATCTCCTTTAGGTTTGAGAATCGCTAATATTTAGAATCTCAATTACTTCTCAGATAAGACAAGTATAAATATCTCTCTTTTATAAATAAAGATATGGAAGCTCAGAGAGTTTAATTAATTTGCTTAGTCACTCTGATTTTAAAACCCATGCTGGGAAACAGATGTGGCTCAATCAATTGGGCTCCTGTCTACCATAGAAGAGGTCCAGGGTTTGATGCCCAGGGCCTCCTGGTGAGGGCACGCTGGCCCATGCAGGGAGCTGGCCCATGTGGAGTGCTGACCCACACTGGAATGCTGCTGCCCCACGCAGGAGTGCTCCCTGCATGGGAATGCCACCCAGTGAGGGAAAGCCACCCAGAACAGGAGTGCCAGCTGATGCTGAGAGTTGGTGCACCAAGATGACACAACAAGAGAAAAAGAGGAGAGAAAATAAGAAAAACAGGGAATTAAGGTGGCACAAGAGAGTAATCACATCTCTCCCAATCCGGAAGGTTCCAGGATCAATTCCTGGAGCTGCCTAATGAGAATACAAGCAGACACAGAAGAATACAAAGCAAATGGACTCAGAGAGCAGACAATGAGGGGATTGGGGGGCGGAGCAGAAATACATTGAAAATAATATCTTTAAAAAATAAAAACTTAAAAAAAATCCAAAAACCATGTCAAAGATTTAAGTCTTTGAGAGATATATTTAATGGATATATTGAAAATAAATGCTCAAGTAAAAGGAGTAGAAGAATCATGAGTAGGGGAATTATAAATGAGAATAATTATATTGTATTGGGGAAATAGATTGCTCATATGCCAGTTGAGACTTGAATCACAGCAGAGTTGCACTCCATTTCCACTTCTCCAGTTCTTCAGGTTTAGCCTGGATGATGAACAAAACAATGATAATGGACAAGTCCCATCCAAAAAAAACCAAAAACTATCTACAACTGTGAGCAAAACAATTCTTTCCATCTGCCCCATAATATCTAAGTAACCTCTCAACCTGAAGTAGCAGACATCATTCTATATCCTGCACTACTGAGGCATGAATAAAGGATGATCGTAATCATAGACCAAAGTAGATTTACTGTTATTGTAGTTATCATCTCATGTTAATGGAAGAACCTGTAACATTGATATAAAGATAGTGGTTGCCAGGGGTTCAGAGGGGAGAGGGAGGGTTGGAATAGGTAGAACTCAGAGCATTTTTAGGGCAGTGAAGCTGTTCTGTATGACACTGCAATGACGGACACCTGACATTATACATTTGTCAAAGCCTATAAAACTGTACAGCAGAAAGTGTAAACCATAATGTAAACTATAGACTTTGGTTAGCAGCAGTGCTTCAATATTGCTTCATCAATTGTAATAAATGTACCACACTAATGTAAGATGTTACTAATAGTGGAAACTGTGTGCAAGTGTGTCTTAAAAATTGTTACTACAAACAAAATAGAGTTTTTCATTCAAATCCTAAGAACCATTGAATATCAAATAATTTTGTTTGGCTCTAATTTATAATTTAGTTCTGCTCATGAGATGGATTGTACCCATTTGGGGTAGAGCTTTAGATAATTTGCAGATATTTGCTTCTCTGTAGTGAGCCTATAGTAAGCCTGTTTTATCTAAGGTACTAAGAACAACTCTGAAATTTATCTACTAATTTTCAGAAGTTGCTCCTTGGGTTCAAGGATATTGCCTAAGAGGACTCTAGAGATTCCTTCATTTTTATGGAGGAAAATCATATTGTAACAAGGGTTTTTTTTAAAGGTGAATGCTTCATTCGGCAGTTTGCTTCACTTATTAATACAATTGAAAAGTCATTTGCTGACAGTAAACCAGTGGCAGGTGTGCCTTCACGTTGGCAGGTGCAGTTCTGACATGGATCACAGATGAGCTCTACTGGCAGGGCTGCAACATCTGGAGCATTTGGTCACATTTCAACAGCTAATTTGAGTAGATTGTCTTCTTCCATTTCAGAAAATAAAAGAAGTTATGGACACTGGGAACAATTTTGCATTGCTTTAGTAAAACAATTTATTAGATTTCTTATGTATTACATATGGATGCAGAGGCAGTCAAATACTATTTAAATCTCTAAGAAGACAGTTTGTGAAATAGCTCACTGTACTCTCATGTTTTACTTAGGATTTCTTTTGTTAATTTGAAATCACTTAATAGAATATAAAATAAAATTTAATTGTTTCTGAGAAATTTTATATTTAAATGCACATAGAAAATAGTACTTATTGAAAGAGTGAGATTAATATTTTTCTAACTTTAAATTAAGAATACTATTCATAGCTAACATTTATTAAACACCATTTCTGCCAACATTGCATGTAAAAAAAACATCGTTTAATCCCCAGAAATATCTGAAAGGTCTGTAGTAAATGACACAATTTCCATTTAACAGATGAGACTATCCAGATGTAGAACATTAAGACAATAATCTAAGTCCTATCAGTAAGAAGTGGAAGAACTGGTTCTTGCCCAGGTATGTGTTCCAAAGATCATGCTCTTTCTACTGTTCCAGTGCTTTCTAATTGACATTATGGGCACTTAAATTGCTGAATGTATGAGGTTGTTAAAAAGTGCACACACTTTTCTTTACTATCAAGCAAACTGAAATGTGCCAGACCATATTGTGTACAGAAAGGGACTTCCAACCAAACCATTCATAGCGTGAACCATTAGTACCTGAAAAGCATTAGAAGGATAAAGCAAAGGAGCTTAATATTTTTCACAGTCCAAAATTACATATGGATCAAAAAATTAAGGCATGCCCACAATTTCTAACCATCTATCAATTACTTATTTGATTGCAACAGGACCCTGAGGGAGTGGAGAAAGAAAGCTGACAGCTGCAGGCATAGCCCCTCCAACAACAAAGATGATATATGGGAACTTTGTTTGATACAAATTCTATGGCATTTTAGGGAATGAGCTATACTCTGGTGGGAATAAGGTATCTGAGGATTAAGGACGTTGTTGAATATTCTCCTGTGAATGTAGTAGAAAAGCTAAATTCAAAATCCACCTCTTTTTTAATATATTACAGTATTTGGAAGGATAAGTGAGCAAGAATCCAAAAATATTAATTGCAAGCTCAATCACTGTGCTTATATGAGTGTATGAAATATAGGAAACACTAATAAGTAATTTATCTTCAATGTTGAGCCAGTAAGGTTGTTACTTCTTACAGTCCACACATCAGAGAATGCCCATTTAAACAATATCTGAGCATTTTATGGACGAATGTGACTAATGGATAGAGACTAACATATTATGCTACCTCAACATTATTAAGGGCAGAATATTTATTTACTGGGGTACACCATGACAAATGATTCTTTAAAAATTTTCTTTGACTACAATCATTTGTTTGTTTGTATCAAACAAATAGCATATGGTTAAATATCTTGAAAGAAATGGGTCTCTGACACCACCTAAGAGAAAATGAGCAATCATACCCATTCTGGCATCTGAAAATGTTGGTCCATGTTTGGCACCTGGAGAAATTACCTATTATGATCTCAGGAGCTTGACTCATTAGAATCCAGCTCCAGTGTCTTCAAATGAATAAGAATCTCTATGCAGATAATAAGAAATAGAGATAAAACCATTTGTAGGGAAAACACCAATGTGTCTTAACTAAACAGAAAACTTATATTTAATAGAATTTGCTCCATAACACACACAATGTCAAATATGATCATAGTTCAACAAGGTCATATATTCCAGGGAAAGATATATATTTAATTATTCAATGAAATAAAGTCAATCAGCAAAATATTAATCTTAATTTTATTTGCTTTATTATAACTCTAAATATTCTGTACTTTAAAAGTTTTATTTTATATCTATAACCTAGTCAAGCATGGTTAGAATTTTTCGTATTTGTGCAAAGAGGAAAATAATTCTATTTACTCAGAAAATTTATGCTCAGTTTTAAAAATTAGGTTTTGTTTAAAGATACAGTAGATTTTACCCGGAACTGTAGTTGGTGCTGGGGTTTAATGTATACCCAGGGGACCTGAATCTTTGGACTGACCATGTGATAGCCAGGCCCTGAGCCTCAACAGACTTCAGCTCCTACACTCTGGTTTATTGGACTTACCCCACTCATCTAACATGGAGGTGAAGAAGGTCAACCACCACACCAGGGAGCCAAGAGTGCCTACAACTGAAAGCAGGAGAATTGCATCCAGCATCCATGTGGAATCTAAGCCCCCTCTTGATATAGATGTGGAGTGCACACAACCATTGTAAGGTCCACAGGATGAAGGAATAGAGTATGGATTAGAGTGAACTTACTGATATTCTATTCATGAACTGTTGTGATTAGTAATCGAAGAAAATGTGGCATTGGTGTGGAGAAAGTGGCCATGGTGGCTGCTGGGGGTAGGGAGTGGGAGGAAGAGATGAGATGTGAGGGCATTTTCGGGACTTGGAGTTGCCCTGGGTGGTGCTGCAGGGTCAGTTACCAGACGTTGAATGTCGTCTCATGGCCCACTGGGTGGACTGTGGGAGAGTGTGGGCTATGATGTGGACCATTGGCCATGAGGTACAGCGGTGCTCAGAGATGTATTCACCAAATGTAATGAATGTCTCATGATGATGCAGGAGATTGTTGTTATGGGGGGAGGAGTGGGGTGAGGGGAGTGGGGGGTATATGGGGACCTCATTTTTTAAAATGTAATATTTAAAAAATAAAGACAAAAAATAAATAAAGACCAAAAAAAGAAAAAGAAAAAAAAAAGACACAGCGGATAATTCGATATATTTCAATTTTGAGTGTGAGTGTTACAAACACTCCTAAATGTTTTTCATAAACATGTTCATTTTCTGTAGACTATTCAATATGTGATGTTACTAATTTCCTATGCACCAGAAGAATTTCCAATATACTAAGATATTTATTAGAACAGATATATGGCTATACCCTCTCATTGTTCATCTATATAAAATCTGTTTTCCCCATACTTGCTGAGCCAGTTCACTTTTTGAGCAGCATCACACATTACTGGATTCACTACAAAGAAGTTGGCAGTTTTAGAACTGAATAAATGAAAATACCCCTATGGAATGTAGAATGGGACAGCCACTGAGGAGGAATGTTTCGCAGTTCCTAAGGAAGCTTAATATCAACTGCCATGTGACCTAGCAATACCATTACTAGGTATATTTCCAGAACTGAGAACAGAGACACGAGCAGACATCTGCATATCAAATTTCATAGTGGCATTATTCATGATTGCCAAAAGTTGGAAGCAACCCAGGTGTCCATAAAATGATAAATGGATAAAGAAATTGTGGTGTACACATATGATGGAATATTATGCTGTGATAAGAAGAAAAGAAATCGTAAGGCAAATGACAACATGAATGAACCTGGAGGACACTGTGTTGAATGAAGCAAGCCAGACACAAAAGGACAAATACTGTGCAGAATTGGTAAAAAGGCTGTTTGTAAATCTTTGGAAATGAATAAAAATGGTGAAAGCACATCATGGTGTTTGTAACTGGCAGAGCTATTACACGGGTATGACAGTGGTTAAAAGGGAGTCTAAAGGTCATACATATTACTAGAAGGAAAGCTAAAATCTGTAACATGGGATTGTTTAAAATAGTAAAACCTCATATAAAGCACACATACACAAAATACCCTATTAGAATAACCTCTCAAACTTTATGTATATTGTAGTTTTGTTAACTCGGCTAGCATAAACACAACCACATACACACATGTCATATAATTACACAATTCTTCAGAGAGTACTTCTCAGTAAATTAAATAAATTGTCTTCCTCAATTCTTCTCAGCATCACTACAGGATGTAAACATCTTTCCCACTTTGTTTTTCTTCATTGTATACTTTCTATATCAGAAATAGGCTCAATTCAAAATGGTGTGAACCTAGTATATAAGTCACTGTGTTCTGAATTCCTGTAGGTTATAAAATATATCCCCTGTGTTCTCAAGTATACAGAAAAATGTAGAGAAGACCTCCTTAGCCTTGAAATGACATTTTCCACTGCATTGCACAGGAAAAGAATAAATTGAATCTAATTGTCTTACAATAGATAACATGAATATTGTTTAATGCAAATATTGACATTAGAAATGAATGTAAAAATTTACAAATGCCTCCAAAAGTTTAAAAGATTGTCCTCTCTTAAAAGTTTACAGATAGAAAAATAAGTGAATAGAACTTCTGCCTTCTATTACATATATAGTCTTTCTATTCTCAAGTACTAGTTTATATATTGCAATATATTATACTTACTGCACATAATTTTGAGTAAATTATAAATTCCCTGATGTGCTAGTGATCACATTTCAAAATTCAAACCTAACTTGCCACGAATTTTATTTGCCTAGGGCCCTGCTATATTGTAGATATTCAATCAATATATTTGAATGATTTATTTTTGCAAGAACCCTGTATAAGTCAGCCAAAGGGGTGTTGATGCAAAAATACGAGAAATTCGTTGGGGTAGGAGCTTACAGACACCACACCATAAAGCATAAGTTACTTCCCTCACCAAAGTCTATTTTCACTTGTTGGAACAAGATGGCTGCTGATGGCTATGAGGGTTCAGGCTTCCTGGATTCCTCCCTTCCAGGATCTTGCTTCTTTCTGGGTTCAAGGTTCCTTTCTTCCTAGGGCTGGCTTCTCTTTCCTCTGCTAGCTTACTTCCTAGGGTTCCAGATTAAGTCTTCAGCATCAAATTCCAACATCAAAACTCCAACATCAGAAATCCTCAACTCTGTTCTTGCCATGCCTTTTATCTATGATTCCCCACCCCTTGGTGCCGTAATCATAACTCTATCATGCCCAGGTACAGATTAGATTACAAACTTAATCCAATATCTATTTTTTAGAATTCATAACCATATCAAACTGCTACAAACCCCAAATCAGATGAATGGATGTTTTAAGATGTGTAGCTTTGTGTTTTAGTTTCCTAAATGCTTAATTAAATATCATACAGTGGGTTGACTTGAGCAAAGCAAACTTATTGGATCACAGTTTTCAAGCTAGGAAAAGTCAAAATTCAAAATATCAGAACGGTAATGCTTTCCCCAAAGACTGTTATCTTCTGGGGCTGGCTTCCAGAGATTCTTGGTTCTTGGCTCTTCTGCCCCATGGCATTGCACATGGACGTTTTCTCCTTTCTTTTCTGGATTCCTTGACTTTCTTCTTCTTGCTTTTCCGGGTAGCCTTCTCTATCAGCTTCCAGTAATAGGATTAACTCCCATCCTGATTCCCTTGAGGCCCGCCCTAATTGAAGGTCCTATTTACAAAGGCTTTGTACCCACAGGGATGGATTGATATTACTAACATGTTTTTCTGTTTTACATAACTCCAAGCCACCATACTTTGTTTTCATTTCTCTTTCAACCAACCTAAAGTTCTCATACTTAGATGGTTGGGATATCAGATTAAATTGAAACTTCAGAACATGATTCCTGGCAAGAAATTGGGCATTCTCTAGTTAATAACTTTGATCATGAGGGAGTAAATCCTCAGAGAAGTTCAGTGCCCCTGAAGATCCCTCAGTTACCAGCAAAAGGCAAAATGACTAGAACCCCATATCCTAACTTAAGACCAGAGCTTCACTCCTAGGGTAGGAAAGAGAACAGACTTAAACTGAGATGGCCCTGTTGGTTCTATTTTTCACTTACTCTACTACCTTCAACAATTTACTTACCCTCTTTGCATCTCAGTGACTCATCCACAAAAGGTTGATTGAATAATTGTATTATGTGCAAGAGATGATGTCCACAAATGAAAGAAGTAGTCTTCCAGCACAGTGCCTGGACCAATAAATGGTTGCTAAGTTTTCATTATATGATTGGAGAAAATGGCATGTTTGCAAAGACCAAGCAAATTTCACAATATACACATGATAATATAAAGAATATCCCCCTCTATTTTCAGAACTATAGTGGGAAACATGCAAAGAGAAAGACTACTTGGTTCAAGTCAAGTTATTTTCCAAGAAGAATATAATTAACTTATGAAATATTTGTGGGGATAAGTCCTCTTTTACTTCACAGTTATGAGGTATTCTTCTCTTTGCTTCAAATACACTACATGGTCCTGGTTCTCGTTCTTAGTCTCATTTGTTGGTGCCCTCCCCTCTCCCCAAATTCTTAATATTGGAATGCTTTAAGGCTCAGTATTAGTCATATTCTCTCTTTTTATAATCACTACTTTAGGCATCTTCTTTTGCCTTGGGGCTTTAAAAACGTATCTACAGTACCAATGCCCACGTGTTCATCTTCTACATTATCTCTTCAAAACTTCAATGTCATATATCCAAATGCCTACTTGCTATCCCACTTGGAAATCTAAAAGGCACCTGAAATTCAACACATTCCAAATTAACTGCCCGATCTATTTTCGAATCTGCTTTACCAACAGTATAACATATATCAGTAGAAAGAAATTCCAGTCTTGAGTTGCTTTGGCCTCAAGTATTCCAGGAATCCTCAATTTTTCTCTTTCTCTCATACTCCTCAGAGAATTTGTGGGAAATCTTGTTGGTTATATCTTCAAAATATATCTAACACACCACTGCTTCTCCTTTGTTACCATCCTGGTCCAATCCATTCTTACCTGGATTACACAAAAGTGACTTTAAAAGTTCTTGCTATTTGAAGACTTGTTCCATAGTTTCTACTTTCAACACACTGGCAAGAGTTGTCCTTTTAAAATGTGATTTAGATTTTCATACTATCCTTCTGCCCAAACCATGGCTATGACTTCCCACTTATTTCTGAGTTAAGCCACAGTCCTACGTGATCTGCTCCCTGACTCCCACTCCTGCTATCATCTGTCCTCAGGTCCTACACCCCTCCTCTGATCTCTTCCTGATTCTATCATACTGGCCTCTCTGCGATTCTTCAAAGCTCATTTGGATCTTTGCTAAATTAAACCCATCTACTCCTTGATGACTGGATGTATTCTGAGTGTTTGTTCAAATCTATTCTCAATGAGGTCTACTCTGATTTCAATTATACTACCTCCCACCCTTTATTTCCTGATATGCTAAGCTCCTGATTCCCCTTAATATCTTCCCCTTTTGGATTTTCTATAAAATATATAACCTTCAAACACGCTGGGCTATTTAGTTATTATGTTTATTATTTCTCTTTCCCCATTGGAATGTAAGCAAGGCCAAGGATCTTTACTTTTTTTCATGATGTATGATAAACAGAAAGAACGTGGCTTGGTACATAATAGGTCCACTAAATGTTTACTGTTGAATGAATGAATAAGATGAAGTTATCGAGACTTCATTTCTTTTTTCAATTGCAAATACAAGTTTAGCTAATTACATAGTTTTGGTTCTGCCTATTGTGTTTATCAGAATTACAAGAACAGAGCTGCTCCTCTGTGGTGGGAGTACAAGTATCTAAACAAGGAAATACATTTAGGGGGCATGACCAAGATATAGTAATGAAGGTTTCACTATGCAAGATCCTTCAGATAGGTTTAAAATGTGGGAAAGAACCATGCGGTTTGTATGTGCAATGCACAATATGTTGAATTACTTAATTGGATAGCATTTAATAAGCTGATAGCAAAAATCCATCCTTTGAAATGCAATAATGGATCTATCCTTTTGGATCACATCATTTTTCAGTGGCTTTGTTTAATAATTTTCTTCTATGTTTTCCCAAAACATGAATCCCTCTGCCCCGACCTAATTCTGCATGGACAGGAAATACATTGGATCAGGCCAATTGTTGATGCTGGATTTGTATGCCAAGGCTAAAACATTATACTATATGAAAATCATTCTGCAAACTTATTTTTTAAGTCATATATTTTCCACTAAGTAATTTCTCATGCATTCAAAACTATTATTCTCTATAGTCTATCAAAGAGAACACTGATGGATTAGCATTCCCAAATATTGTTTTTCTTTTGTCATTAACCTGCTATAGAACTGAAATTGGCAATCAACCAAAAATCTTTACCTGAGCATTTAAAATTCAATTAACTCTACTTAGCCTTTCCAATGGTATCTCTGCTTTATTATCCACATTACTTAGTCCAATTGTTCTCAAACTTTGTTTATAATCATTACTTATTGGGTGCAGAATTCCTGTTTAGGTGATAAAAATGATGGAGTAATGAATTGAAGCTGATGATAGACCAATACTTTAAATATAATTTCTATCACTCATTTTTACTCTTGAAAGTGGTTCAAATGGGAAATTTTGAGTTGTATATATGTTACTACAATAATATTAAAAAAAAAAAAAAAAGACTGTTGTGAGCATCAGAATCACTGCAAGAGCAAATAAAGGGTAAAGAGGTCTAGGATCAGTAAAGAAAGAGCGAGCCCAGATGTTATAGGTTCACTAAGTTCCCAAGTGATTATGACACTGTGGCATATATGATTTTGCCTTTTCTCCCCCAAACCTTCCAGTTTATCCCCCACCCCAAATTGCAGCAGCATTCCTATGTAGTTAAAAGGACAAGCCTCAGGAACAGGTTGTGAACTGGTGACTGATCAACAGATCTTGTACTAGAATATTTAACCTGTATTTTCCTGGAGGCCTGCCATGGTATCTGTTTCCCAAAACAGATACCTGATTACCCCTGTATCAATAAGATTTTCCACCAATGTATAACTTCTGCCTGGCTGAAAACATCTCTTCTTTAGTATCTGTTTCCTATAAGTCACGAGCACCCCCTGCATACCTTGATAATTATTGTCAAGCACTGCATTCTTTTTTTTTTTTTTAATTAATTTATTTATTTTTTTTAATTGACTTTGTAATAATATTACATTAAAAATATATATGTGAGGTCCCATTCAACCCCACCCCCCCACCCCCCCTCTCCCCCCCCCCAACAACACTCGTTCCCATCATCATGACACATCCATTGGATTTGGTAAGTACATCTTTGGGCACCTCTGCACCTCATATACAATGGTCCACATCATGGCCCATACTCTCCTCCATTCCATCCAGTGGGCCCTGTGAGGATCCACGATGTCCGGTGATTACCCCCGAGGCGCCATCCAGGGCAGCTCCACGTCCCAAATACGCCCCCACCTCTCATCTCTTCCTGCCCTTCCCCATACCCATCGTCCACCATGTCCACTTTTCCCAATCCAATGCCACCTCTTCTATGTGGACATTGGATTGGTTGTGTCCATTGCACCTCTATGTCAAGAGGAGGCTCAGATTCCACATGGATGCTGGCTGCCATCCTCCCATTTTCAGTTGTAATCACTCTAGGCTCCATGGTGTGGTGATTGTCCTTCTTCAACTCCATCTTAGCTGAGTGTGGTAAGTCCAATAAATCAGATTGTAGGTGCTGGAGTCTGTTGAGGCTCAGGACCTGGCTATCACATTATCAGTCCAGAGATTCAAATCCCCTAACTATATCTTAAACCCCAACATTAACTGCACCTCCAGCAGATTAGTATGAAAGTATTATGAAGGGAGATCCCATCTGAGTCCAGATTCATCACACATAAACACCATTTCCAGAGAGGGGCCATCTGCCCTGGTAGTAAACCCCATCGGCCATGACCATAACTCTCATGGGTCTCTTTAGCCTTCATAGGAACCAATATCTGGGGGTTGTATCTGCTTTATCTGTCTCTCTGACTCTGCTCAGTTGAAGCACTGCATTCTTTAGAAGGCAGTACCCCCACCCCAGCTGCACATAGACATGCCCCATAAAAGACTCCTCTCCTCTGGTGCTAAGTGCTGACAATTGAGCTTGGAAAATATCGTTTCTTCTCCTGCTGTGAAGGATGAGGACCCCACATAAGCCCCCTAAATAAATGCTCATCACTCACCAAGCTGGACTTGGCTTTGTCTTTCTTTCATCTGATGTATCCCTATCAATTCAGTGGGAAGCTGTTGCTTTACAGAATTCCTGGCCATACTTGGGACAGATACCCACAAAATGTGTGAACCACAAGCATAGTCTGTTTTCCTCAAAATAGTTTCCTTAGCTTATTTACAATTAGTGAATCATACCCAAGACAACCTATTGGAATCACTTGTGGAGCTTTTGGAATATTTATGCAACTGGGCCTTAACTTCAGAGAGTCTTCTTCATTAGGTCTGGGGTGGAGTTCAGAAATTTTCATATTGAAATGTTCCACATGATGTTTCGGCAAACTTACCCAAATAAGAAACAGTTCCCTCAAGTACTTTTAGTAACTTCCCTCCAAGTCTTCATTGGCCTTGAGAAGTGTTTCTCCCATTATGTTTTATGAATAACTTGAACCAGGATTGCCCTGGTTTAGAGGGTAAGAGTGAGGGATGGGAAGACTCTTGTTAAAAATTTAATTTCTGACTTCACATTACAATCAAATTAATTAGAACATACTGAGATAAAGCCCATGATTCACCAACTTTAAAATTCACCTTGTGATTCTTTTGCACACCAAATTTGAGAATTTCTAGTGTTAGGCCATAAACTAGAGAAGCCATAAATTTCTAGATAAAATCTCAAGTGCATCTTAAAGTGCACGCACTTTCCCATGCATGATTGCTATCTGTACTACAACCCCTTCAGCTACATATCAGTAACTTCAAAGAAACATGTTTATTTATGACTTTGCAAATCCTGACTTGGCTGTGTGCCTTTCTTGTTCTTAGACTGTATTATTCCCTGTAACTCCTTGAGCAGCATGGAGCGCTACTCTGTACGTCCTGCAGCAGCCCAGGACCAACTTCCCAGTCTGTAAATTTCATTATAAACTGTTATTATTTTGCAATGTGTAGTGGCCTGCTTCAGTTTTTGGTCTTAAGTGCTCATTGAACATTGGTGGAATGTATTACATAGGTTCATGGCCAGAAAACTGGCCAGCCAGCCAGCAGACTGAAAATGGAACAAGCCAAGGGAGGCAGGAATCTATAGACACAACGGTGAGGTCAGTGGGAGAAATCCCATGGTGGCCAACTTCCAGTGTGTGGGGGGAAGCATCCCGGTTTTTAGAACATATGGGATTGCTGGAAACACCAGCCAGAGTATTATTTGTCCTGAAGGAAAACTTGGGGAGGGGGCACAAATGGAAATTGCAAGACTAGGAAATGATTGCTGCCAGTGTATGGCCATTGCTATGGGCAGTTAGATATTACTACTGAAGCCCAATTAAAAGCAGAAGCTGAAGTGGGGAAATTAGAAGAGGCTTTCGGTCTAGAAAAGGATATTAGGTTAGCATGTCCCGACAATGCTAATGCATTAGCAAAAGAAAACTGTGCAATTCAAAGAGGGACAATTAGAAGTAATGGCATGTAAAGTTGCAAAAATGCACAGGTAAAGAATGCAGCTGCAGCAGGTTTGAGCAATTATCTAGAGAGAAAGCTGAACTCAGAAGGTGGGATCCCTGGGAGAGTAAAGAAGAGGGGGAATGTGAGGAAGAAGCTGAAATTAAAGATGAGCCTAAACAAGCAAGGCCATTAATAACTACAAAAAGGAAAGCAACAGGGACCCAGATGTCCATCGGGAAGAGATTCCTTCCCAGAAACAGACAGTAACAAGGGAGTATATCCCTGCAGAAATGGACGAATTAACAGAAAAGTTGAAACAAAAAGAATACTGCTGCTTGGTTGCTAATATTATGGGATACAGGGGGAGATGGTATCATGCTCTCAGGAGTAGAAATGACAAAAATGGCTGGCATAACTACACATCTCTCTCTTCATCAGTGTCTTTACCAGGCACAGCAAAGACCAGAAAACATTCAAAATTTATTAGTATGGAGCATTTTAACTGCAAAACTGGACTGACCTAATGAAGGGTCTATACCATCCACAATAGGCAAATGGTCATCTATGAAAGATTATAGAATATAGTCAGAGAACAAGAAATGAAGCATGCAGCATATGCTGAGCACATTCATGGGCCTGATAATGAACTGTTCATGGCCAGAATGAAGGATAAAATCCTCCAAACTGTGCCTCCAGCCTGATAGGGGACATTAGTAGCTATTCTAAACACACCAGTCAGCCAGACCATTCACCAGGTGGCACAGGCAACAGCAGACTGGGGTTAGATAGAAAGAATATGATCAAAAGGGAAAGTTACCAAAGAAAGCTCACAAGGGAAGAGGCAGAGAGGGTTTGTACACGTAACCTGTAAACAATTATGGACTTATTTAATTTCCTTAGGCACCCCAATAGAAAAATAGATAAACCATCTAATGCCATTATTAGTAGGACTCTGGCAAAAGCCGCCTAAGATAAAAAGGTATCAGCCTCTGCCTACATCTAAATCTTTGGCACCAGTTATCATTCTCACAGCATTCCCCCAAGGAAAGTAAGTCTGGTATAAGGCCGTGGATACCACCTATCCCTGAAGAATAAGGGAGGGGCCACAGTCACCTGCAAATTCAGGTAGCAGCATGCAATTTGGAGGCCTCACATAGAGCTAGTTATCCACTGGTCTTCAACAAACCCTTTGTATGTTGCAGCCAGTATTGATACTGAACAGAGTGTACACTCATCTATGGGAATCCCCAGTGATTTAATAGGACACTAAAGGTAGAAGATGAGTATGGAGGAAAGCCATAGAGTAGTGCCAATTACACTAACATTGTAAATCAGGTGCCTCACCCCCCAAAAGTATATTGTAATTGTATTTCTCTAATTCCTGAATATATATTAGGGGTGGTTGTTTACAAGTTGTAGGCCTAATCACCACCACTGGTGAATATGGCCTTCACATCTTTATTGTGAATTCAATTATATGTGAATTAGTTTGCTAAAGGCTGCCAAGGCAATATACCAGAAATAGATTGTCTAATTTTACAATGGGGATTTATTAGGTTAAAAGCTCACAGTTCCAAAGTCATGAAAGTGCCCAAGTCAAGGCATCATCAGGAGACCCTTCCTGAGCTGCAGCTGTGTGCAATTGGCACAATATGGCATCCTCTCATCTCTCCCCTCTCCTTTGGGCCTCATTGCTTTCAGCTTCAGGCTTCTCTGTCTGTGGCTCTTCTCTCTCCTGGGTTCATTGATTTCAAATTCTGGAGGATTCTCTCTCTGCTTCTGAGATCCTCTCTGTCTCTGCAGCTTTCTTCTGTGTCTCTGGCTTTTTCCTCCATTTATAAAGGATACATTTATAAAACCCACCCTGGGTCATTCAATCTAATCAAAAGTCCTTAAATGAAGTAATTTAATGAAAAGTTCCACCTCTCATAGGTTTCCAGGTATAAAAATGGATTAATTTTAAGAAAAGGATTTTCTGGGGTCACAAAATCTTCAAACTGCAATATGCAGGGTGCTTCCTGTTGGTCCTAGTGAACTTACGCTTTCCCAGGAGAGTTACCAATGCCAAACAATATTGCCTCCTGGGTATATATCCTGAAATCAGTGAGAAATTACAAGAACTGGCCAGACTGGGGATAATACAACCAGCCCACAGTACATTTAATAGTCCTGTATGGTCAGTGAAAATAACTGATGGTAGTTGGAGAGTGAACGTAGAGTATCAAGGGTTGAATAAGGTTGTTTGTACTATTCATGCCACAATGCCAAATATTGCAATGCTTCTTGATAATTTATAATGCCAGTTATGAGAGTTCCAGTATGTATTAGACTTATCTAATGTCCTGTTCAGTATTGTACTAGCCTAAGATAGCCCAAGATATGTTTATATATACATGGGGAGGGTGGCAATGGACTTATGGAATGGTGGCAGCTAATCTAACAAGATGGGAAAATCTACCAAATGTTGCTGTGTTGCACTATATTGATAATATTATTCTTACTTCTGACAGTATTAACATCTCTAAAAATGGTAACCTTGCCATTACAGAGCCTTTTAACAAGTCAGGGATGGGCCATCAATGATGCCAAGATCCAGGGACCTGGGTACAGAATGCAAAATTCCTAGGGGTGGTTTAGATGGGTAAGATAAAGGTCATTCTGGCGATGGCTGCAGATAAAGTAAAAATTTGCCCAACTCCTCACAATGTATAGGAACTAAAAGTCTTTACATGATTATTAAATTACTGGGAATTCTTTATACCCCACCTAACTCAAATACTTGCCAGATTGCCTACTATCTGAGGAGTATATCAATTATTGGGGGCAGTTATGAAAGTAGAAAATACAAACTTTCCTACACCATCCATCCCACCAATAGGGAAAGTAGCATCAATAATAGAGAGTGGAAGAGCCCAATCAGAGGATGCATGGTATACTGCTGTTTCCTGCAGAGGACAACCCAAATGGTGCACAAAAGCATTTCAAATAACTACAGATGCCACATGGATGGATGAAGGAGAACATCAGAGCAGTCAATGGCCTGAGCTACAAACTGTCTAGACGGTTTATAGTCCATGAGCCAATTTCTATATGCACCAATAGCTGGGCCATATATCATAGCCTGACTCTCTGAATGGGACAGTGGCAACAGGAGAAATGGACCATAGCCAGAAAGGAAATAGGGATTGAGTCCTGTGGGAAGGCATCTGAGATCAAGCACAAAGCCCTGATACTACCATAACAATCCGGCACATAGCCCATATTTTATGCATGAATCCAGGGAATGTAGACTTTGACACATTAGCTAAAATTAGATGGGTTGATGAAAACCATGACCAAGTAGATGGGCTATAATGTACATCGGGACATAAAGGTCCTGAGACTGCATGGGAATTATGTAAAAGGTTATGTCTCCCTTTGAAATATAGTGATGTTTTTACAGCCTGTGAATCCCATCCAACATGTGCTCAATGGAGGTGCCCTCTACCCCACAAAATGAAGCAGATACCATGGGGAACGCAAGCTGGGCAACACTGGTAAATACACTATACAGGACCCCTTCCTCTATCAGATGGATAATAGCATGCACTAACCTGTATAGATACTGCTTCAAGCATTTTGCAGGTTTTTGGGTTTTGGCAAGTGACTCAACCTTCAACAATACAAGGACTTGAGAAAAATTCCTGTATGTTTGGGTATTAACAACACATTGATAGAAACTAAGGCCCCCGTTTTACAGGTCACCAATTCCAGGACTGGGCACAAGAAAGAGAAATGGCCAAGCATATTTTATCTGCCATATAACACCCAAGCTGCTGACCTGATAGGGTGGAGGAATGTATTTTAAAATAACAGCTGCAACAATTATTTCCAAACCATTCATTGCATGGTTCCTCATTTACAGGAAGCAATTAGTCTAATAAAAAGTGCAGGGGAGCTGATATAGCTCAAGTGATTCAGCATCTGCTTTCCATATATGAGATCCTGGCTTTGATCTCCAGTACCTCCTAAAAACAAACAAACAAACTAACGAATGAATGAACTAACTAAAAAAAACAACTTTCATTGGGGAGTGGATGTAGCTCAGTGGTGGAGCACCCCCTTCCCATGTTTGAGATCCTGGGTACCTCCTAAAAATAAAAGTGTACTGATGACTGGATAAACCTCAGCATATGAGCATTTCAGGACGCTGATGTCTAATCCATCAGCAATATGAATAGAAGTAACATTGGAACAAGGTATTCCTCCACATATAACAGTACAGGGATTCATATTGAGATTGCCACAGGCCATGCTCAAAGGCATCCACAAAACTGGTTGGGGTTTATGTTAGAAAATGTCACCAAGTGGATAGGTGTTCTTATTCCTTGGGGACAAGGAAAGGAATTCTCAATAACTATGACTACTATTATATAAACAAGGAGCTTGTTACTCTAGTTTAGAGACAGCCTCTTCTACTGAGGCCGGGGTAGAAGTCACACTCCTATTATGGCTCAATACACAGGCTCCTTATATAATGTCTTATGCAATGTCATGGAACCTTGGGGAGTAAATCAATGTTGGGAACTATCTTGTCAGGAGATGGGCCTATAACTTACATATTATGGAACAGTCATGATCTCCCCATGTTAGTTTCTACTAACATCTTGTATTTTGTTCCTAGGTTAATGTTTCTAACCTTTATACAGAAGGAAATAAATTCCTGAAATGGACAGCCAAAGTAGCCATAACCCATAACCAGACTAACTTCTGGGTCTGTGCACAATTGGTGACTTCTACCAGAGATGAAATGCCTTAGGCACTGCTGCCTTTTAACCTAATGAGGATGAGTTTGGGGATCTGCTTTACTAATTTTCCTCTTGACATTAGGAGGCACAAGCATTAGGCATGTGTATTGTTGTGGATTCTGCCTCCAGATGTGCTCCTCAGTGCCACTCAGGTATATACATAGGAGAGGGCCATGTAAGAATGTAAGAAGTAGCTTTTATGAGAGGTGGTGTGGAGTGTGAGGCCATAGGCCAGAGAAGTCATAAATCCTAGATAAGACAAACTCCCATAGTGCATCTTAAAAGTGCACATGAACATTCTTAAGCATGATAGTTACCTGCACTAGAACCACTCCTACTACATATCAGTAACTTCAGAGAAATATGTTTACAGTATGGCAAATCCCAACGTGGCACTGTGTCTTCCTTGTTCATACCCTAGATAAGCACGCATAACACATCAGGACTAGTGGAGCACCACTCTACATGTCCAGCGGCCACCCAGAAGCAGCTTCCTGGTCTGGACATTCCCTCATAAACTTTTTGCTATATGAAGTTCCCTACTTTGTTTTTCAGTCTTAAGTGCCCATCAAAATTTCACAGAACTTACTCTGTAGATTCACAGCCAGACACTCTAATTTGGAGATTACTTTCCCTTAAAACAATTTCTTGAACTTTGTTTCTGAAATTATTATTACAGAATCAAATTCTCTGGAGTGGAGAATAGGGCTTACATTTGTTAAAACCTTTCCAAGATGATTTTTAAAGGTCATCACATTTAGGAACCCCTGTATTTCATGCAACTCAAGATTATCATTTCCTTGAATCTTTTTTATTTCCATTTTCCTAACTGTAGCCAACTGGAAAGACACTTTCTTTGCATTCACAAAACTTAGAAAAAATATCATGCAGTTTAATACTTACTTTTAAATTCTCAAAACATCTTCTATTCTATCTTCAGATACCCAAGCTAAGTAACATAGAGTCTTAGATCATTTACTTCTTTTACTGCCCCTCTAAGGCTAACATACTACTGAACATCAATAGTATTTTTTTAAATAAAAATTTAAATGAACAGACATCCAGTTTTCAAATGGACTACCTCTCAAGGTTTCCTGTTTCCTGTTATTTGCAGGCATACCTTGGAGATATTATGGATTTGTCAGGCCATTGCAATAAAGCAAATATCACAATAAAATGAGTTACACAGTTTTTTTGGCTCCCCAGTGCACATGTTTATACTATACTATAATCTATTAAGTGTGCAATGGCAGTATGTCTGATAAACAATGTGCATACTTTGATTAAAATACTTTATTGCTAAAACCTATTAATCATCATCTAAGACTTCTGTGAATCATAATATTTTTGCTAGTGGAAGGTGTTTCCTTAATATTAATGACTGCTGACTTATCAGGGTAGTGGTTGCTGAAGGCTGGAGTGGGTGTAGCAATTTCTTAAAATAAGACAACAATGAATTTTGTCACATTGATTGAAAATTCCTTTCATGAAAGATTTCTCTGCAGCATGTGATACTGTTTGATAGCATTTTACCTAGGGAAGAACTTCTTTTAAAATTGGAATAGATTTTCTCAAACCCTGCTCTGTTTTAGCAACTAAGTTGATGTAATACTCTGAATCCTTTGTTGCCATTTCAACAATGATCACAGCACCTTCAGGAGGAATAGTTTCCAACACAAGAAATCACTTTCTTTACTCATCCATAAGAAGCAATTCCTCATCCATAAAGTTTTATCATAAGATTGCAGCAATTCAGTCACAACTTCAGGCTCCACTTCTAATTCTAGTTTTCTTGCCATTTCCATGTCTACAGTTATTTCCTTCACTGAAGTCTGGAACTCCTCAATGTCATTCATGAGGGGAGGAATCATTTCTTTCCAACTTTTGTAAATTTTGATATTTTGCTTTCCTCCCATGAATCATGAGTATTGTTAATGGTGTCTAGAATGGTGAGTCCTTTCCAGAATGTTTTCAGCTTATTTTGCCACATTCCTTCAGGTAAAACACTGTGGCAGCTACAGCCTTATAAAATGTGTTTCTCAAAATAATAAAACTTGAAAGTTGAAATGATAACTTGATCCATGGGCTGCAAAATAGATGTTGTGTTAGCTGGCATTAAAATAACATTAATCTTATTGTACATCTCCATCACGCTCTTGGGTGACCAGGTGCATTGTTTATGAGCAGTAATATTTTGAAAGGAATCATTTTCTTCTGAGCATATCTCAACAGTGTTCTTCAAATATTCAATAATCCGTGTTTTAAATAACTGTGTTATTTCTAAATAATGTGTTAAATAACTGTTATCAGGCTTTGTTCTTTCATTTAGAGAGCACAGGCAGAGAATATTTAGCATAATGCTTAAGGGTCCTAGGATTTTATGAATGGTAAATGAGCACTAGCTTCAATTTAAAGTTACCAGCTGTATTAGTCCCTAACAAGAGAGTCAGCCTCTCCTTTGAAGCCAGACACTGACTTCTTCTCTCTAGGTTTGAAAATCCCAGATGACATCTTCTTCCAATAGAAAGCTGGTTTGTCTACACTGAAATTCTGTTTTTGCCTGAGAAGAGGGAGGGAGGTGGGAGCAGCCAGCCAATGGAACAGTCAGAACACACATAACATTTAACGATTAAGTTCGCCGTCATATATGGGTGTGGTTCATGGCACCCCTAAACAATTACATAGTAACATCAAAGATCACTGATCACAGATCTCCATAAAGATATAAAAGTAATGAAAAATTTCAAATTTTGTGAGAATTACCAAAATGTGACACAGAGACATGAAGTGGGCCCATGTTGGAAAAATGGTGCCAATAGCCTTGTTTGTCACAAACCTACAACTTGTAAGAAACACATTATCTGTGAAGCACAATAAAGTGAAGTGCAGTAAAATGAGGTATGCCTGTATCTGAAAATTTATGTAATCTCATTTAAAATATTTAATAAAGAGAAAAATATTATTCAAACAAATATATCATTAAAAATTAGAAACATTTGAAAACAGTTTTGTAACATGGGAAAGGTCAGCTAAATGGGTAATTGTAAAGTCACAAGATATTTCATTTATTTCCCTCTATCTTTGCCTCTCCAGCAAACATTTTGAAGCCAACTAAACAACTCTGCCTTGATCTGTTTAGATTAAGAATTCCTCCAAATGGAAATAATACACATTTTGAAGATTACACAGAAATGGGGATACACTTCTTATGATTGTTAAGGCTTATTAAGTTTAAAATCAGAATAAAACATGTCATGCCCTGAACACAGTATCTGGATGTGAATTTGTACAAGAAGTGGAAAGGATGGCATGGAAATCCTGTTTATCTTTAAACAAAAGAAGTTGGCACCCTAGGATGTAGAATTATGAAGAATTCTTTTCTTTTTTTTTCATTTCTTTTATTTTACAAACTAGTTGTTGATATTGGCAAACTATTTTATAAGGATATGAAAAAAAATTGTAAGATATAAGAAAAGAAAAGGTAATGCTTCAAACATACACAGATGACAAGAACAACCTACAGTTTTATTTTCTTTTTCTTAAAAATAATCACTCTTTACACTTTTTGTCATGGCACATTCCTGGAAATTGTATATATTATTCATCTTTTTGTGCAATTATGAAAGCAACTAAATGTCTTTGGCAAAAAAGAAAACAAAAGATTAAACGTTGCCCCTTCTTCCTGGGATTTTGAAGACCTATGTGTTAAGAGCTGTCGAGTATGGAATAGAAAGAAAAGAGATAAATGAAAATGACCAAATAACCCTCCTTAAACCCTTTCACTGATGGTTCATCTGCAGGAGGAAATCTATAATTTCATTTTTCAGATCTCTGATAGGCTGGGGATGTCAGATAGATTTATAAATATGTTATGATGGATACAGGATGAATCATTTATTGGCCGCTTCCTCATTTGTGACAACTCAAACACTATGTTGTAAGGGTTTGCTTTCCTTTCTTGAAGAATCTTCTTCCCCAGTTACTTTATTTTGAGATATTTTTCCATTTCCAGTATTTTTCTGCAACTCTCATGATCTAATAGTTACATTTATATATGGACAATACAAATCAAACTTTTCTTATATATGAAAGACTTACTGTCTACTTACATATGAATCCTTCAATTCAGGAGTTGGAAATGATTTGAAAATGTTAATTTTTCAAAGTCAGTGCTATAAATGAAACTGAACTGTAATAACCAAACCATAAGGATTTTATTTGCTTGTTTAATGTACATTGAGGTTAAATTTATTACTCATCAAGAATATACCATTTAGCAACACTGTGGAAAAAATATATCTATCATAGATTATTTTCTGTTCTCTAAGTTTATGCCACTTCATGAATTAGAGGACTAAACCCCTTACAGATAATGTAATAGTTTGCCTGGGGTATCAGGTTAAACAAGGTGATACTTTTCGGAGAATCAATTTTGCATAATGCCCTATAACTGTAAAATTATTTTATGCTGAAAAACCTAGATACTTTACGATATATTCTTAGAATGGTTTTTAAAAGATTACTTTACAATATAAAATATAAAAATTTTATATTAAATATAAAAATATGGTTTTTAAGATTAAACAGTTTAAAGAGACTTCAGAGAAAGTGGGTACTTGCAGTGGATCATTACTAATTAAATTCCCTAGATCTTAGACTGTCCCTGAATGTCAAGATTTTTGCGTAGGAACCATTTTTATATCTGTGGAAAATTTTGAGAAGCACTTCTCTAGGCTATTTTACCTCTTTATCATGGAAAAATAAAATAGGTGGTTCAAATATGTGCTTGGTTTTTGTGCACAGTGTCTAAGACAATTCAGTTGCCTAAGCACACACCTCTAATGAACACACAGTAAGCCTTGCCTTATGCCAGTATTACAGAGTAAATTACAAAGATGTTTTACCCCCAAAAGCTTAAAGTCTAGTGCAGACAGAGATCATTAAGTATATGTAAAATCATAACATAATCAATTGATGGGAATATGGTTGAAACGCAAAGGGGAAATTCAAGCGCATATAAGTCACCTGAAAATTCATGAAATACTTAAGGGAAAGTGGCATTTGAGCCGACAAAAGTCATGTGTATCCGAGAAGGTTGGGGTTTAAGGAGAGACGCAAGGAAAGGAAACCACTGCAGAGAGGATTGATATGAGGGATACTTCTGGAAGTGTGATTGTTGTGTGGTGTTGTGCTGTTGCAAGAACAGCAAGGGCAAAATCAGAACCCTGAAAGCAAATGGCCACATATGCAGGTGGTTGCAAATGGGTACAGTGCTGGATAATTTAAGAAGAGATCAAATTTTTTTCTATATATTTTCTTATTATTCTACTAAAAATGAGGAACCAAAAAGAATTTTGAGAAGTGAAGTGTGGGTAAACAATAGGAATTCCTAGTTAATAGGTACACATCTATTTACTTTGACTTGAGTAACCCTCAAAACTTCTCTCATTCTAAAAAGCACCCACAGTTTATCTACTATGTTCTTAGGGAAAATAAAAATATTCATTTAGGGAGAAATAGATGTACTAACAAAATAGAGCAAGTATAATAAATATCATTTGCCTTTCTAAGAACTATTCATCCTTGCCTCCTTTTTAAGGGTACCTCAGTTTTGTTCAGACTCCCATTCTTCCCGGTGCGGTCTTGAGCTTCCATGAAAACAAGACATATTTTCAGCTACAGAGGATGAAACACCATTGGTCTAAGCCCATAGTAATTGGTTCTTTTAGGTTAGAGCATATGACACATTTGATTAATGATATGTGAAGGGATATTTGCTGGCAGTAGAACTTATAATTGCTTCCTTAGTTTTAAAAGAAACAGAGAAGGTAAAGTTTCTTTTCTTCTACTGGGTATTTTATGTCTGGATGTGAAATCTGAAACAACTGGAAGTTATCTTTCAACATTGAGGGAAAAAACTAAGGACAAACATGTGACGAGTCAGGTGCAGAGATGGAAAGAACCTAGATTGTTGATGATGTTACTGAGCCACTAAATTAATCATCTATGGAACAATATAACAATGTGACTTCTTGTAACGTATGATAATAAACATGTATTCAAGTTTAAGTAAGTTAGTTTCCTGACACTTGTAACCAAAAGCATGCCACATGAAACCATAAAAATAATCAGATTTAAACCTTGAAAGGATTTAAAAGTCACAGTGCATCTCTTCCTTGTTTTATATTCAGACAAATGGAGGACCAGAGAAGATAAATGGTGTGTATGAGGCCAAACAATTAATTATAAGCAGAATAAGGGTTCTTAAATTCCACACATTTGTTGTTAACTCATCTCTAATATTTCATTTTTATTTTAAAGAGATTATTCTCTCATTTGTATAAAATCATCCAGCAGTGTGGTAAGTTAATAAGTGCTCAGTAACTATCTAATGAATATCTGAGTGAGAGTATGCCTCCTTATTTCTAGCTTTTATCAATTAGTTAAGAGATTCGACATTAACTATTCAACTATGAAAATGGGAATAATTTTTGCTACTTACAACTCAGGGACGTGTAACTCTACATATGTGTAGAATTCTATACTCACTTTTCTCTCTCCATGATGCCACACACTTTACCATCATCAGATGCTATGTCCCTCAATCCACTAAATACAACTTATTAGGAAATAGCTCTTTTTTTATCTGATGAGTAGCTAAAATTTTGATAGAGTAATAGGGAGAGGTATAGCATAGAAAATATCTATGTAATGATACCCTTGTAGCTGGAGAATGACCTTGGACACTGGAGGTTCTCCTGAACAGTATATTTCCTAAGCATATATTTCCAAGTATATTTATTGGTCGCATATTAGTTTCCTAACACTAGCTTGGTACTTAACACATAGAAGATGCTCAATGTATTTTGCTGTATTAAAGTTATGATCTGTGTAAAATGGGTATCTGCAACATAGAGAGGAAAAGGAAAAAAAAAAAAAGGAAAAGGCACAGACACTGGGACAGGTTGGTTAAGGAAATGAACTTTATCAATATTCACATTTGTCTAATTATGGCCCTGATATCAAAATTAAAGTAAGTCCTCTTTCATAATTATTACTTCTTTTGATTTTCATCAAATGAAAAAATTCTGTCTATCTATCTTTTTAGATCTATCTCTTTACCAATATCTAAAGTTTGAGTATTGGAGTATATTAATAAAATAAATTTGAAACCTTTAAGAATATGGCACAATAATTTTTGCAGAGCACAGAAAAAATGTATTTAAAGGAAGAAATTGGTTCACAAAGTAAAGATTGCTTTAAAAAACACATTTGAGTTTCAAGTTCACAAAAAATGCAGTCACCAAAGATTGGTATCAAAAGATAACAGTGGCAGTTTATTAATAATGTGTCATGTAAAGCTGACATATTAGAAGCTGAATTCTGCTCAGCTTTACAATGAAATCCCATCCATTTTATTACTACCAGAATTAAATATATCCTATTGAAAGGCTTTAGTAAGCTTAAAATATACTTTAAAGCTCTTTTATCAATACCATTTACTGCTTTTCCAAAGATTTCACTATCAACAAGTCATATCAACAAAAGTCTAATTCTGATTCTTCCAGATATTCATGGTATATCAAACGGGAAACAAGATAACATACACATTTTTGTAGAAGTTTTAAGTTTGTCTTTAGACAAATGGAAAAGTCTTAGCAACTAAATTACTTGTTTTTGACATGTTGGGGGCAGGAGGTATGCTAGAGATAGTGTGGAAATAATATAGAGTTAGTATTAAAAGTTAAGCCTAGGGGATTCACAGGTGGATAACTTACCTAATCAGAGTTATATATGAGCTAGCCAGATAGAAGGATCTATTCAAAGATGTGGAGAGGTGATAGCTATATACATATATTCTGATTAAAAGATTTAGGGGATGCATTTTATAAGTAAACATCATTGAACCATGCTTCCTCCCCCCCATAAATATCAGCTGAAAATACCCATCAGTTGTAGAACTCTGTTTTCTCTCAATATTGTTCAACTTGATTGTCTAGGATTATGACATCACCAGTTACTTAATACATTTTGTATAACTTGTGTAACCTCAGACTTCCATAAGAACACTGAATATATAAGGCTTGCGAATTTTATGCATATAAAATTCTACATATAAGTAGAGTTACACATCCCTGAGTTATAAGCAGCAACAAGGCATATCAAATACTACAGGAGATAGTAGAAAGATTAAGAGTTGCGTGTAGATAGAATAAAAGATCTGGGCAGAGTTCAGAGATTTTGATTTAGGATTTGGCATGCCACTTAGTAAAAATGTAACACATTTATTAGGAATATGGTGGGTTAGGATGTTTGTTTTCACCCATGAGAAAGTTAAAAATATTTTTATTATTTAATTCTAGGGTCATAATATCAGATTCATTTTTCTTTATTCCATAATTAAAGCCTTATTCAAATGACAGTTGAATTTTTTTGTCTTTCAAATTTCACTATTAATATGTAAATTCCCTTGAGAGGGATAAGATCTGAATCCATTTCATTCAAAATATTAATCACTAGGAGGTAATATTTCATCATCTGCTAGCAGAGAAGAGTTTAGGAAAAGAGAGAGGGAGAAAAGGATTCCAAGAATAGAATTTTGCCTTGGATAGTAGAGATTGGTGTGTTTGTAGATGTGTATTTTATTTTCTCAGTCCTTGGAAGAAGCATTATGTAACAGCACTGGTTAATAAACTTCTAATGAGGAGAAATTTTATAAGTTCAAAAAAATAGAAAAAAAACCTGTCACTTTAAGCCTCAGTTTCCTCACTTCTGAGTGAGGTGCTGGGGCATGACGATTTTTGGAGTTTCATAGTTCAAAGAGATAGTTTTAATTGAATTTTCATAAATTAACCTTGATTCATGATAATCGCTTCAGTGGTTTAAAGTTTACTCACTATGTGAATGCAAATGAAAAGTTTAGCCAACATAAGTGTCCTTTCTACAACCTGTTTATGGTAAGCTCTATCCGAAGGAGTTGGATTTCCCAGAGTATGTGCCTAGTAAGGGTGAAAGAGAAAGTACTTAATATTGGGATTTAGGCAAGCACTTTATGAGCATTAATGACATAATGAAGATTGTAAAGAAATCTGTAGCCATTAGTCTCCAAGTGGTGGACAAGCGTGTGCTCGTGTTCATACTCATGCGTGCCTTGGGCTGCTGTGTTGGGGGTAGAAGCTCTCTCTCTCTCTGTCTCTCTCTCTTTCTCAGTCCTTAGTATACAATTTTACTTGACTTTCAAGAAAGTGTTTAAAGACAAAACAAAACAAAAAACTGTTAGCCTTTCTCTGAAATGCTGCTTAAATTATTTGCCTTTTTCCTTCACACCCACACCCCACAAACAATCTTGGAATTGTAGAAAGAACATGAACAAATTGGTAATAGTTGGTAAAGTCATTAATGTTTTTGAGTCTCAGCTTCTTAATCTAAGAAATGGAGGTAATAACTTTCACAGATATTGCATGAAGTTTAAGTAAAATTGTAAGTGATTCATATTAACTAAGGACTTCGGTTATTAAAGTTCCTTATTTCCCCCTCATTACTTGCCCAATGCCCCTTCTTCACATTTTTTATCATCCTCATTTTCTCCCAGAACACTCCTAGAACTCGATCTACATTTAATTCAAAGTAATCTCACAACAAGTGATCCAAAGACAAAGTGCCAAAGAGCAACCTTGGAATGCTTGATTACAACGTCAATACCTAGGCTTCACTCCAGATACGCTCAGTCAGAATCTCTGGATGACAGGAGCACCTGAGAAGCTGAGTTTTAAGAATTCAGTTCTGGAAAACCTTACGCATACAAAACTTGCATACCACTACTCTAAGCCATTATTCTTCAGTGGTTTAACAGTCCTGTATTCTCCTGTGTTAGCCCTCTTCTCCTAGAAAAATCTAATCATAACTAGCTGGAGAAAGGCCAAAAGTGGGAAATGGAATTAATCTAATTTAAGTAACCAACTTGGACAGAGATGATGTGCAAGTACTTTATCACAAAATCACTTACCAGGAACAAATGGTAGATTCTGCTTTGTGTGTGAATTTGGACCTATATTCTGGATTCTGTTAATTTCTTGTCAACAAATGCCAATAAATGGATTGCTCTTGAGCATTCTTTTCTCTTATATCCTCACTTTAGAAGAAAAATTATCTTAATAGAGTACAGAGATAAAGCAAGTGACCAGGTTTAAGAAGAAATTTTTACCACTGTGCTCTGAACGCTGGAGTATGTAGAATGACAAAGCATCAACATAGTGAAATAAACATTGTCATTTTTGTTTGAATTTGTGAAAGATTTACTGAAATATTTCTCACCATTTATGTTTTTCTGGATGAAAATTTAAAACTACTTTATGCAGAATTATTAAAGCATACATTTGATGGAAAAGTGACTCTGAACTTTCAATAATGCCTCATTTCAATAAGCAAAGTTACAGGATGAAAACACACACACATATATTTTGTCCTGTTCTATAAAGATAACTTTTTAAGAGTATATTAGAATATTGGATTAATCTTCAGTAATGTAATTGTTTTCTTTAGGAAGTTCAAGAATTTTGAATGAATGAGTGGAAAGTACTTTACTAAGCACTATTTTAAAATTATTTTGTTTCAGATAATATGCTGAGACTGATTGGAAGAAATGACATGATTAATTCTCCAGCTTCCCATTTTCAGAAAATATAAGTTAATTTGGATTTTCTGAAAAGTAGAACCTAGCACAACCTTTAAAAACAGAATAATTATATTATTTTTTTTTTATTTACAATGTGATTTTAGCAAATAACGATTGCATTAAATAAGACCTTCCTGAATCAAGGAAGGTCAGAAGCAGGCTCTAAAGAAGACTTTGAACATTTCTTAATATTGTGTGACCACCAAAAATCCTCTGGGCATTATTAGTGATGTGCTTGTGGACTGGAAAAGTTGTCTGTCAGCATCAAACAGCTAAACCTTACATTATTCTAAAACTCACCAGGCATTTAGTGACTTTTCCTAAAGCTCTGTCCTGCTTTATTCTCAGATGCTTATAATTTCTCCACTGAAATCTTTTATATTTAGTGCCTTTTAAAACATGGGATATTTTTTGTATAGCAAAAAAGCGTTTTCAATTTTATTATCTGGTATAATTATACTGTTCCAACTTCAAATTTTAAAAATGCTATGTCAGGAAACAAATATAGGAATACCCCATCTTAATTTGAGTTCAAATTGTGGGTTTTTTGGTCTTTTTTTTGTTTTTAATGTTTCTTTACGTTCTTCCACTGTGATGCAAAAATGTGCAGATGATATTTTTGTAATTTTTTTTGGTTTTTAAACAACATGTTAAGGATTATTTAAATGTATATTTTATTATTGTTATTCCTATTATTTTTAGTATAAGAATAGAATCATATGCAAACAACCTTCATAATTTAAAAATAAACACATAGTCATATATATTCACATTTTCAAATATATATGTAAGTTTATCAAAATACTCATTTTAAAAAATCTCAATATGATATATTGTTAAGACTTTAATGACCTTCTCCTGGCCAAATCCAAGGGCTTTTTCCCATGCTGTTTTTGTTATTATTATTATTATTTTCTTTGATGCCCTAACAAGCCACTATTATTATACTACTGCTTCCTCTACTCTATTATTGCTATTAATTAGCATTTGTAGCTCTAAGTACATGTTAGCCATTGTATTAAGTAAGTGTTACCATGTAACACATATAAAATAGTTAGGTACTATTGTAAACCCCTTTGAGAAATGAGTAACGTAAGGCAAAAAGGATCAAATTACCTTGCCCAGAGAATAAAGATTTGAGCTGGGATTTGAATACAAGCCCTCTGGCTGGAGAAAGCAATTCCATTCCCCTTTATTTCTCTAACATGCTTTTCCTTTTTCTCCTTCAGTTTGCTAATTTATTGACTCTTTATCATGGAAGTTTCTCCTCATCTCTGATCTATTACTAATTTCCATCAGGAATTTGTTCACTGATATGGTTTCAAATATTGCATTCAACTCCATGCAGTCAGGAAGCAGACTTGGCCCAATGGATAGGGCATCTGCCTACCACATGGGAGGTCCGCGGTTCAAACCCTGGGCCTCCTTGACCCGTGTGGAGCTAGCCCATGTGCAGTGCTGATGTGCACAAGGAGTGCCGTGCCACACAGGGGTGTCCCCCGCGTAGGGGAGCCCCATGCAGAAGGAGTGCACCCAGTAAGGAGAGCCGCCCAGCGCGAAAGAAAGTGCAGCCTGCCCAGGAATGGCGCCTCACACATGGAGAGCTGACACAACAAGATGACGCAACAAAAAAACCAGATTCCCGGTGCCGCTGATAAGGATAGAAATGGTCACAGAAGAACACAAAGCAAATGGACAGAGAGAGCAAATAACTGGGGGCGGGGGAAGGGGAGAGAAGTAAATAAAAAATAAATCTAAAAAAACACACACAAAAAACACAAATCCATGCAGTCAAATGCTCATCTCCAGTTCTGGATACCAAGTCCTAATTCATGTCTAAACATGTCCCTTTGACTCTTGCAATAATGGTGAACACAGAAATATCCTATGTCCATGTGACAGCCAGGCCCTGAGCCTCAGCAGACTTGTAACTCCTACCCTCTGGTTTATTGGACTTACCCCAGCCAACTAACAGGAGGTGAAGAAGGTCAGCTACCACACCAGGGAATCAAGAGTGCCCAGAGCTGCAAGCAGGAGAATTGCATTCATTATCCATGTGGAATCTAAGGCCCCTCTTGATATAGAGTTGGAGTGGACATAACCATCTGGGGTCGACAGGATGGAAGAATAGAGAGTATGGATTAGAGTGGACTTACTGATATTCTACTATGGAACTATTGGGATTAGTAATGGAAGAAATTGTAGCATTGATGTGGAGTAAGTGGTCATGATAGCTGCTGAGGGTAGGGAGAGAGAAGAAGAGATATGATGTGGGGGAATTTTTGTGACTTGGAGCTGTCTTGGGTGGTACTGCAGGGACAGATGCTGGACTTTGTATGTCCTGCCATGGCCCACTGGGTGGAGTAGGGGAGAGTATAAACTACAGTGTTAACCATTATTCATGTGGTGCAGCAGTGCTTCAAAATGTATTCACCAAATGCAACGAATGTCCCACAGTGATGAAAGAGGTTGTTGATGTGGGAAGAGTGGGGGGATATAGGGGACTTCATTTTTTTTTAATGTAACATTAAACAAATGAGACTTAAATAAAAAGATTTAAAAAAAGAAATATTCTTACTCGAGCACATTTTTAATTGCCTTGATGTTTGTGATTTTAATTATTTCAGATATTTAAAGCACATATATAAGCACATCTATATACATGAATAGTTGCATGCTGTTGGTACTAGTGTTTTAGTACTTTGACACTGAGAGCTTGGATTCACAAGGATAACTTTCTCATGTTTCTTCAATCCTTTCAGAACTCTCTTTAAAATGAGATAGTAGGTTTTCCATTATTTTCTTAGCCAGGAAATGTTGTTAACACCTTATAAAATGCTGATGATATTATACAACTTTTAGGAAACTTTCCTAAAAATTCATTCCAACTCTGTCCATATTTTTACCCAATGTTCAGTATAGAAAATGCCCAAGTCGAAGGGAATCTAGCATCATAGCAATCTACCAGTTTATTTCCTTTGTGATCTTCCCAACTTCATTCACTTTCTCTGAGACTTCAAGTGACTACTAACACCACTCCTGTGCAAATCTACTAAACATCCTGTTTTTTCTGACCTTATTGTGGGAAATCTTCTAATTCTAAAACTTGAAAATTTCCCAAAATAACTAAATGGCATTTGGAAATTAAAAGCAAAGAAAGCAAGCCCCAAACTTAGAAATAATTGTGTTTATAGAATTTAGAATCCTGAGCTATCTTCTACATGATTGGTTAGACTATAACAGATTATCAAACACACTTTTTTTTTTCGGCTCCTGTCTCCATCCTTTTTAAGAAAACCCTCAAATGTCACTATCGTTATTTTTTCCCCATTGTCTTTAAAGGGGAAGAAATACTACTCATAGCTAACTGTGTGTGAGCAAAAAACAAAAAAAAAAGGTTAGTAGGTCATACGCAGGAGAAAATAAAGTGTTCCTTTCTCTGGGGAATGAATGGCGTATTCTCTAAAGTCTCAGGTGCTTCAGCTTCTAATCAGTAGGCTATTCTTTTATTTTTATGTTGAGTAAATAGATGCAGAATTGTAAAATTACAGAACTCATAAAACCTTACAAATCATGATGTCCCAACCATCTCATATTATCAATGATCAAACTAAGGCTAGAGGGCTCTGCTTCCAGGTAATCTTCATAGACTGAAAACATTCCCCTTATCTGCCTTCACTACCTAACAAACCTCACACTTTTAAATTTTAAGCCCACAGGGGATGACACCTTCACAGGCTTCCCCAGGCATTTAATAATACCCTATCCTGTCCCATAACATTGCTTCATGAACTTCTGATGGGACTGATCATCCTTATGCCATTTCTTCCTCATTGTGTGTCCTTGGAAAAGTTTCTTACTTTTTCTGAATCTCAGTTTTATTGGGAGCAAAATTCCACCTTTGCAGGGGTATTGTGAGGATTTAGAAAAACAATATTTATACAGAATTTAGCAAACTGTCTGGCACATTTTTCATGCTCAATAAATCTTACTGTTTTTGTTGGTCTAAAAACTTATAATTTATGACCTCACATGACCTTCCTTTTCACTAATTGGATAGTTCCAGAGTGAATTCTTATTTAGTCTGTAGCCCAATGATTGTCTCTCTGTTTGCACAGGTTGCTTTCAACAAGTGTGAGTTGAATTAACGTAATGGTGAATGAATATTCTCTGCATGCCTGGTCTCTAGTGAAATCATTTCTCCGTGTGCCTCTCATAACAGGCACAATGTCTTTTAATTTTTTGTATATCTTAAAACTATCTCAAGAAGTTAAGAATAAAACACTGGTAAGTCTGTGCCTTTGTTACAGGTTCCTTTAGCAAATAAGATTTTGCTTTACTTAAATGTCATACCGAGTTTAAAGAGTGTGTCCTTCTTTGGTTTTTTAAGAAGAAAATGAAGTCCTTCCTAAATATATTGGATTTCATCCTTAATTTATATTCAAACTTTTCATGATGATGAAGTTTGACCTGAAAATTTTGTAGTTATATCTCTTTTTCATGAGTGGGCAAATGGCTAAGCAATAGCATTCAAACTATTTTGCCTAGTAAACCTTTTCTATAACATTTTACCTATTACGCTTTAAATTTACATCAGAAGAACTGACATCCTCACTTAATGATACTCTTAAGGAACTATGTAGATTCATAAATCAATTAAAAATTAAGAATAAATTGAAGAAAAAATTTTAAATATTAAAATAATAGATAAAACGCATTTTAATATAACATTGTAATTATTTCCAATTTTATAAAAATACATGTATGCAATAAAATATCACAAAAATTCTATGTTCACAATGTTATATTGATATAGCCTGTGCATTAAATCAAAATTATTTCCAAGAGTACCTAGTCTCCAAGATGGCCAGATAAGTAATATAGGCCCTACAGTCTTTGAATATTCAGAAGGGATGTGAGACTGAGTGTGTATTCAGGGCTGCCTCCAGACGATATGGAGCTATGCTAATCCAAACTGGCTTGGATGTGGAGAATATGTAACTCACCTGGAGGAAATAACCTATCTGATACTAAGATCAAACACTGAAGAACCTAACCAAAGGTCTGTTTACCATCACTGTTAGTCTTCCTAATCCTATATCCTCTGTATAAAAGGGTCTGGAAAAGGCTGTTCGGGGCTCAGTTTTTATTAGGGCAAGAGTCCGCCGAGCCCGGCCGGTCGAAATAAACCTACTTCCTTCTCGGTATTCTCGTGTCCTGGCCTTCGAAACCGCCCATACCCGAATTTCTCCACTACAATATAAATGAATTTTCTTCACTATTTGAACCAGACTCATGTAATATAGTGATGTAATATAGTGTAATATAATGATCTCTCTTTACAGATTTAAGTCTTGGCAGACCTACAGATTCTATGAACTCAGAAAAGTGATCTTATTAATAATGAGGCAGGTTAGTATAGCGAAAGGCAGAAGGTGGTTGGCCCAGCCGACGTGGCTGACAGACCACGTGGCTGTGAGACCCTGCCTGAAAACTTCTGAGAAGGCAGCTGCTGAGAAGTCCCTGCTAGATACTGGACACAAGAATCTCATTTGGAATGAGAATCCCATTCAGGGTCAAGGGAAAGTCCTGGGTATCCTCAAAAGTTCTCACCATTGGCCCCCTGAGAAATGACAGGTAGGGCAACCAATCAGAACAGCAAACAGACTTTAAAAAGGCCTGACCTGGAGCCCGGGTTGTGCAACTCACCTTGCAGTGCTCTGCCTACTGTCCATGCCTACCATGTACTTGTCCTGTTTTTTTCTTTCTTAATAAACTCTTTATTCCCTTGCCTATCCTATGGCACGTCCTTAAATTCTTTTATGTGACATAAACCGAGAACCTAGAAGCCCAGACCCAGAGTCATCCAATAACATTATTCGGTGAGTCAGACCAGGAGACAGAGAAGCAAGTGATGCTCCCTGACACCTGCTGAGGACTGGTGAGCTTTCGTTAAAGCCTGTCTGTGATTCGTGAGGTCCGCAGCCACAAGACTCTCACCATGCACTGGGCCAGGAGGTTCATTCCTTGTTAGCCCCTGGGAGGCCCAGAAGTTCCTCATGATCCATTACATCTGGGGCCCCTGAGGCTGTTTACTTGTAAGCGTCAGAACTGTCCCCTCTTAATGTGCCTCTTAATGATGGATTTTAGTGCAGAACTCAGTTCCTGGGAGTGGCCATGAGTTGAGCTCGCTGATGGCTATCTCCTAAGACTTCTGCAAATGTTTAAGCCAGTCCTTTTCCTACCAGGAAAGCCTGGTTTGGAAGCTAAGTTCTAGGAACCAGACCCAGATGTCTTCCAAGACCTCTAAGACTCTGGGAATGTCCAGACATATAAGGTTCCCAATCCCCAGAATGTAGGGACAGAGAGCAGGTCTCCTGAATTCCAAGACGCTGGCTCAGCGAGCAGTCTGTTCAACCTGCCTACTGATAATCTAAGAAGGAAGAGGCTAATCTTTTCCTGCCACACTATGTGCCACAGTATGGCTGAAAGTGGCCTCTGTGTGGGTCCCTAAATTCCAGTTAATCCTGTGTAAGAGAGAAGGAGAAGACATAGATCTGAGGGCCAGAAACCATGTGGTCATGTCTCCTTAATGTGATGAGGAAATACACTACCAAATAAGTCAATTTTAAATAAGCCCAGGGAAATTACTGCGAAGCAGAACCTAGAAACCCAGCCAGGCTGCATCAAATATCTGCAGAAAGCTGCAGAAACTTTCCCAGGGCCTCCAAATTTCCATTAACTCCCTTGTAGAAACAGCCTTCTCAGTTTTCAATGATCGAGACCACACTCCCAAGATGGAGAAGGTAAGGAGGGGCGGGCACAGGGTCTGGGATAGGTTCCCTTTTTAACTGACAGTTAAAGGCACCAGTCACCTCAGGGTTCCCCGAATAAGGTTCCATGTCAGGAGGAACCTGGCCCCAAGCTGCCCCACCATGCAGACTACTGGGGCCTTGCCCCAGGGGAGGATGGAAGGGCCTGAAGTCACATGTGAACCATCAAGCAGGAGACCTATGGTGACCCTTGACACGACAGGTAAGATTATTAATTTCTTTTTTCTCTCTCTCTTCATTTTTCAAAAATGTTACATTAAAAAAATATAAGAGGTCCCCACATACATCCCCACGCCCCTCACCCCACTCCTCCCACATGAATAACCTCTTTCATCATCACGGGCCATTCAATGCATTTGGTAAATACATTTTGGAGCACTGCAGTACCACATGGATAGTGGTTAACATTGTAGTTTACAGTCTCCTCCAGTCCACCCAATGGGCCATGGCAGGACATACAATGTCCAGCATCTGTCCCTGCAGTACCACCTGGACAACTCCAAGTCCTGAAAATGCCCACCATACCAGGAAGCCAAGAGTGCCTATAACTGCAAGTAGGAGAATTGCATCCTTATTAATTAAGAAATTGACATGGGAGCCAATTACTCAGTCCTGGCCTGCATTCTTAAACTTGGTTGTGCCTAATGAGAGAAGTGAATGGGGAATCAAGATCTGGGCTGGGCCATTTACTAAACCTCCCCTACCTCCAGCCCATGATTTAAAAGGTTCCTGGCTATTCCTAGCTCCCCACCTATCTCTATAACACTTCAACACTTCCAGCAAAAAAGACTTGCAGGGCTTTACCTCTTGCAGTAGGTAACCTATGGGATACAGCCCCCAGAGCAGCCCCATTGTGTCTCATCAGAGCAGAGCTTCTCTGGACCCCTTAGCTCTGTACTTAGCAGCTGCCGGGAGGAATGAAGCTGGAGGGTCCTGCAGGAGGTTTCTGCCATGGACACACACTAGGAGCTGTGTGTCTAGGTGATTCTAAAGGCAGTCTTTCCCTAAGCTAAGTAAGTGTGTAAAATTCTCTCTTCTAGTCTGTGTTTAACTCAGTCTGCTCATGCCTAGAAACTTGTAAATAAGATTTGGGGTTCTCCTGTAACAAACTGGATAATGTAAAACTTATCATAAAGTTGAGTCTTTAAATGTCAATACCATCTTGCAATTGAATTTGATGTGTAAAAGAAATCACAAGTGGAATTAATTCAACTGTTAGAAAAGCAGAAAAATCTAGCTATATTAATGTTACTAATAAAAATTGTTTTAGTTGCTTAGTTAATAAACAAAAGTACCCAATTTGTCCTAAAGTAAAAACTTACAAGAAACTTTAAGAGTTAAGATCATTATATAAATGCCTTTATATTATAAAACAGGAGAAATATATTATCTGAAATTGCTATAACTGGGTGGATTTAGCTTAGAACCCAGTTTGATGGTAATTTTAGACTAATTTACCTTTGTTTATGGTTACTTCAGGTCTAGCCACACCCTTGTTTATGCTGGTTATAGTAATGGTAATTATAAACTAAACTTACCTTTGATTATGGTTATTCTGTGACTAGCTTACCAGCTTCACCTTGCCCCTTAGACTTCAGTTTTTGTGATGATAATTCTAAACTGAGTTTGCCTTTTCTTATGACTATTGCATTACAACTTCTACCCCCACCCCCCAAGGCTCAGGGGAAGACATATTTAATACACCTCTGTCTCCTATCCTTCCACTGGTATTAATGACCATGCTTTTCTCTCACGACTCCAGGTATGGACAAGATTGCTTCCTGGTGGAATTCTCGACCCTCAGGGTTGGACGTCCATCCACTCTTCCAGTCATTGGCCACTGAAGTGGGGAGTGGGGACCTTGAGTGTTGATATCCCTAAAAGCAGCAAATCATGAGAAAAACCAGGTTGCCCTGAGACTTCAATGACCTCAGTGAGTATATGGTGGAATTAGTCCTGCTCATTCAAAGTCTGTCAAAGACAAAATGGGAAATGAGCAAAGCTCTGAAGTAAAGGAAAATGTTGTAAATTGTATTTTAAAGCATTGGGAATATTTTAGTTATAGGCCAATAATTAAAGAAAAAAATTCTGGTGCAAAACGGGATAGTCACAGAGCAAATTAGAATAAATAGAAATAGCCTCAAATAAACCATTTAAATATTATTTTACAGTTAAATTTATTTTGTAAAGGAATGAAAGTTATTAGTAACTTTAGTGAGTTGTGTTTTTGGGTCTAACTATTTGTGTCTGCCTATTTGCTATATTTTCATACATAGGGATGGTAATATCAAATTAACAAATGAAAATTTTTAAATGTGCTCTATTCAAATTGTTAAAAATTAAATACATGTTTATTTATATGCGAATGAATTTTCCTGGGGCCCAAATTAGGTTAATCAGGATGAAAACATCATATAGAAATCTGAATATAGTAAATGCTGGGAAAGGGAAAAAGATTTTCCTAAGCTCTTTGACCTACCCAGCCCCAAGGGCCTTCTCTTTGCAAGAACTATGAGGGAGGGGCTAAGTGTGGCAGATTCAAATTCTCTCTTATAGCCTGGGGAATTAAGAAACATTTTGTCCTGTAATTCTTCAATTTTAACTTTAACAGCCTCAAAATATGGGTGGTTAATAATTCTATTACTAAATTTTAGTAAGTAAAAGAAAACTCCTTGAAAGTTATGGAAAGATCTTTTCTAAATTATAATTAAAACAAATTAAACAATTATAATATATTCCAGAACCCAGCAGTCAGTATGCTTTTAAGATTATTCACAGTTTTAGAATTTTATTAAAGAAAAGTGGTGTTACTTTCCTGTAAAGGAAGGAAAAAGCACATTCTTTGCATATACTATAATTGTTGCTATTTTATTTAGGTTGGATATAATCTCCTGAGGTTTATAGGATATCAGTTAAATAAATTAACCTTATATGTACTAAATTTTTAAGATGATGGAAGTTGTAAGTTCATGTCTAATGAAATTGAGTTAAAGAAGGAAATGTAGGTCTGTCCTCTCTTAAATGGAAAATGGTAAATTTCATTGGTTGCTAATTGTAATTTAATAAGCTTATTTAAAGGTAAAATAACTAGTCTATGTGGTTATGGTTAATTGTAAGGAGTCTATAAAAGCACCTTCTAAACTGAAAATTTAAATGGCTAATTCCAGGAAGTCATTATTAATTAGACACCTAAATTGATATTAACAACAAAAATAACTTCATAACAGGGACACCTATTGGAAACCAACTCAATCTACATATTAAAGTGGTGGTAAAGAAAGATAATCTTGATTCCATTCCATTGGGAATCTTATATTTTCATAAAATAATGGAGAAATTAATTTTTCTTTTACTGCTAAAGTAAAATACTTGTTAATTAACATCATCATGGTAGTGGTATAGAAGCAAAAAGTAAAGTCATTTGATATGTTATACATTGCATTGGAAGTGTTTAGATTGTGTATAAAGATTAAAAGAGATAGACTTCAGTATTGTCAATCTTTCTTGCGCATTCACTAAACCAGACCCAAATACTCTCTATTTGAATTATTGGCTAGGTTGGTCCCTGACCCCTAAAACAATAAAAGTATCTACCACATCTCTGGACATGCTCCCTGAAATGAATGGAAAGTATGTTGCAGTTTTGGAGCCAGCAATGGCTCGATATGGCCAAATGTGCAATGGTCATTGCGTCTGGACTCGCTGTTTCATAGTGCTGAAGGGCACTCTGCATCAGGCCGCAGAAATACTGGAGCCTTACCTTCCTTGTCTCTCTCAAGGATCAATGGTGCTGCAGTGTGTTGGCTGTGTGAAGGACATACCAAGTGGAGCAATAATTACCAGAGTACTCTGAGTAGAACTTAAACAAACAGAACTTGCATTATGGCCTGCTCCCATGGAGAGGTATCATGTATGGTATTGCAAACCTGGAGCTTAGATCTATTAATTGCATCTCAAAGAGGAACTTATGCATTATTTAGTATTAAGTACTGTACCTATATGCTTGATGATTATGATGATATCTTTTCTATTCTAGATCATATGCAGAGGGATATTGAACATGCTAAAAGTCCTGGTAAATTTATTTTCTAAGTAGTTGATGAATGTGCCTATAAGACAAAGTACTGACTTTATTTTGCTTATCCTATGCCAGTCTTGTTGTTGTCTATGCTATCTTTGTGAGTTTATGTCTAGGGCAGCGCCTCTCTTCTCTAGCTGCCCTAAGCATAACCACCACAATGGGAACTGGGGTTGACAATTTATACCAAACCCAACAGGTCTATCACAGTCTCTCCATAGAGTTAATCAACAGCATGAAAGAACTCAAGGAAGAATGTTGTTTCCCATCAACTTTGGGAAGATGCAGTCTCTGAAGGCACCTGGCCTTCTCACTCTTGTGGTCCAGTTATGTCATGACTGGCCCCCTTTTCAGGCCTGTCTACCATCATTCTTTACCCTTCTTAGTGGGATCATGAATCTTCAAAATTCTAATTAAGTTTAGTTCTTACAGAATCAACACCTTGTTAGTTATGCAGGGATTCATCCAGTTCTAAACAGTGTGCCAGACCTGTCTTCCCTCAATCACAGTAGAATAGCCAGAGCATTTTACACCTTGCCAGGTAGGGCCTACCCTCTGCAACCAACAGGAAGAAGTTACAGAAGAATGGCCATCACCCTTCAATGCCCCCTTAAGAATAATGGTGAAAAGTCTCTGAGGGGGAAGCTGATGCAGGTTAATATAGCGAAAGGGGGAATGCAGCTGTCTCAGTAGACAACATGGCTGACAGACCACATGACCGTTTGACCCTGCCCAGAAACCTCCTGAGAAGAAGGCTGCCAGAAAGACCCTACATGATTCTATCCATGGGAATATCGTTTGGAATGAGAATCCCATTTGGAGTCCAGGGAAAGCCCCAGATAGTCTCAAAAAGCCTCACTAATGACCCTCTGAGAAATGACAGGTGGAGTAACCAATCAGAAAAGCAAACTGACTTTAGAAAGGCCTGACCAGGGACCCTGGACACACAACTCACCCTTCAATACACCTGCAGGGCATAGACCATGTACTTTTCTCATTTTCTTGTTTCTTAATAACCTCTTTATGTCCTTACAGTGTGTCCTTAAATTCTTTTATGTGACATAGCCAAGAACCTAGAAGCCTAGAACCAGAGCTATCTGGTAACAGTAAGAGACATGTACAATAAAAATTTTCATTTGAATTTAGGTATGATTTGGTTATATACAGTATCACTTTGAATGAGAGAAGTACACTTCAACATTTAAACCCTTAGTTTCAGAGTCTTATTAAAATAAGAAGCTATTTTTAGCTAATATTTTTCATATAAGATTATCAGGAAGACAGGCTACCTTAAATAAGTTCACTTTATAGCTGGGAGGAAACTTCAAAGCTCATTTTAAATATCTACACTTAGAAAAGAAAACTGGTATTGTCCCTATGTCAGAGAAGTTCAGAGAGTTCAGATGTCCAATATTTCACAGATATTAAGTGACGTTTTTAAGGTAGAAGTGAGGACAGTGGGAAAGTAGATCCCAATTATTCTGCTTCAAAGTTTAGAGTATCTTCTCTACCTTCTTTCTCTCTCCCTCTCCCCCATCTCTCCCCCTCTTGCCCTCTCTTTCCTCTCCTTCTCTCCCTTTCTTTCTGTTTCTCACAGGCATAAACACACATATACTACTCTCCATTACCTCATATATTTAATAAAATAGAACTATCAACACCATAATCATTATGGAATCTATTGAAAGTTTCTATTTATTTGTGAATAATAGCAAATTAACCCTCAACTTTCTTAGTCTTTCTTCACCCTCCTATCATTCTACTTTCTTTTACAAATGTATAGATTGTTACCCATGGTAGCAGTGCTAAGGAACCAAAAGAATTCTATGCTAAGTTCTTATTAATACCATTGTAACTACTTGTGATAATTTACTTATAGGCTAAGATACTCAGAGTTTATTTTAAACAGATACCAGTACTTCTCAATTTAATTTTAATTTTTAATTTTTATCCTTCCGAATATAGCAAAATATGTAAAACATTTTTTACTCTTAAATTTATTTCAATATAATAAGGTGCTGATAATGATTATATCTTTCTTTGTAACCCACCAAGATTGGAATAAGAAGAAATGGCTGAAATGAATGTATATTCTGGAGTGTCTTAGATTAAGAAGAATATATTTGCATTTTCACAATAATTATATGTTGAAATAAACTTACTGAATACATGATCATGACATGTAACAATAGAGATCAAACAAGCATACCTAGCCTATTCTTTTGAATCTGAGATTGAACATTCAATATATATAATCCACTAGATAAAAGTTCTGAGATAGATAAAATAACAAAATAGATTCTTACAACAAAGTCTATTTTAGATTTAAAAATAGGTAAAAGTCTTTCATTTCCTTGCTTCGCCACATAATAATTCTTCTAATACTGACAAAATTTGGTTATCACGGGTAAAATAGTATACTTTGAAAGGGAAGTCATATAATTAATTGTCAACATTTTCTGTATCAATAATCATGGGTAAATATTATGTGCTCATCGGAAGACTGTAGTTTGGAATATGCAGGACCAAAATTCACAGCTGCCAAAGGTGGCTGTGCCAGGATCTCTTGTCTTAAAAGTTAATATTCATAGCTGTTATTCTGTTTCCTTCTCTCTAGAATATATGTATTTATAGTTTGTAAAAATAGTCTTAAATATGCAATATCACCCATATTTGTATTTTACATGAGGTCTCCCTGTGTTATACAGTCCCCTGCTACATATTTTAACTTTTCTTCTACTAATACACATGACCTTAGACTTATCCTTTCAACCACTGTATCCCCATTTTACAGCTCTGCTTGTTAAAAACTCTATGATGTGCTTTTACCAATTCTATTCATTTCCAAAGGTTTACAAACAACCTTTTCACCAATAATTCACAATTATCCCTCACCTTTCTATTCTCTACCCTCATTCTATTTTCTGGTGGACTAGATTTTAATTATTTACTTTATGAGTTTGCATAATATATTTCATAAGAGTGTGATCATACAGTATTTGTCCTTTCGTGTCTGGCTTGCTTCACTCAACATAATATATATACACAGCTATGTATGGCAGGGGAAGCATAGATAAATTGAGAGGTGATGAATTTTATTATTGGAATAATGAAAATGCTTTAAAAATGATTGAAGTGATTAATATACAACTATGTGATTATACTGAATACCACTGATTGTACACTTTGGATGGATATCTTTATTAATATGTATCAATAAAATTGATTTGTTAAAAAGTATAATATCCAGCTTACTCTGCTGTATAATTGTAAAATAGCTTTTCTCCCTAAGGAGAGAGATGGTTCGACCTAAATAAGAAAAATTCCAAAGGCCATTTTTTAGGTAAGCTGTATCAGAAGACCTTAGATCAGTATGTATTATTTCAGATGAATGTAAAAATGACTCATTTTTGCTATGAATAAGTCAACAAGGCAGCAAGAAATGCATACTGCAACCACAATTGCATGACAATCAGTTTTCCCACCTTCACAGACAAATAGATACAAGGAATGACAGGAAACTCTTGGTTTCACATGTTTTCAACTTTGTCAAAAAAGGCAGATAATACTGCATAGAAACTTCTTTGAAATTCATAAAATGACAAAAAATTCCCCTCTTTTTTCCATTCTACAGTATCGGAGTCCCTCAAGTCAATAGATGTGATCTTCTAGAGAAGATGAAAGTGTTGAAAGAAAGTTATGGAGAATTTTCTATTTCTACCTATTCCAGTAAATTCTTCCTCCTACATTGTTTCTACTTTTCCCTATATTAGACAGTAATAAGTCATGTTGGAGTTCAAAATTATTTTTTTTATTTAAGTAACAGTTTATTATTTTTCAAACTGTTTTTTTAAATACTGTTTGACCATTGCTCCCTTTTTCCTGCACGTACTTTGTAGACTTATTTTTAAAGCTCAAGTAACGGTTGAAAACTGTATTTTTAAATATATTTTAATCTCATTCTTTTCCATAGAATGCTGAGCTTCCAATAGTTTCCATGTGACCCTACAGCTTCAATTCATATATCATCCTACAAAAAACAACCAACATTAGTTACACCAGACAGATTTGGTGCTTTTATGCCATTTCTTTGGTTTTCTGATGGTCCAGTAATTAGTTCTTATTTCCTACTCCTAATCTGGCTTTCATTTGAAATAAGAATTGCAACTCATACCCTGACTAGAAAGAGGGAAGACACTATATTCTTGATCCCAAATGGAGTTATTGTCTCTTACTAGACACTGCCTCCCACACTCATCTTACCAATTCAGTTGTGAATGGTCTTGCTATACAATCAGTTGCTCAAAGGGCTTGATGCCTCTTTTGCTCTCACCCTCTACATCCAATACATTATGAAGCCCATTTGCACTGCCTCAAAAACAGATTATCCATGCATACATCCCTCGGAGATCTCATCTTGACACGGGCTGTCACATTTCTCTCTCTGACCACTGCAACAACCTCTTCCCACTTCTAATCTTACTTCTCATAACTTCATTCTCCTAAAAGCATTGATTAGAATCTGAAAACACAAAGAGGATTATTACCCAACTTTTTCTTAAAAACATTAATGTCATTAAATGTCACCCATGTCATTTAAAATAAAATCCGGTCTTTCTCTCATGACCGATAATGCCTCCCTCATCTCGAGCATCTCTAATCCGGTCTTTCTCTCATGACCGATAATGCCTCCCTCATCTCGAGCATCTCTTCTTTCTACACACTGCTCAAGCTACACTAACATTCTTTAATGTAAATTAAGATATCAGCCTTTTCTGTCTACAGTTATAATGTGAGATGTTAGCTGTCTTCCCAGCATATAGTAAGTGATTCATAAATGTGTTTGTTGATGGAGGGAAGAAAGAGAAAGAGAGAGAGACAGAGAGAGGAAGAGAGAGGGAAAGACAGATGGTGGGAGGGTGAGAGGGAAGAGGGAGAAAAAGAAGAGAGAAAGTTTGGAGAGGGTGTGTATAAAAAACAAGTATTTGATTTAGCAAGAAAAACACAAGAACTATTCTCTAGTCAATATATAATTAATATTTTTTAGAAAGCACCCGCTATTTGAAGGATATTTGCCAGGCACTAGAATATATTTCTATATTTCAGGAAAAAGCACAACACTGTACTTTAAATGTAATTATTGTATTACTGGACAGAAATTTTAAAAGACAGAGTACTTTGTGCATCTAGTCATTTCGATCTCAAGTTTAATCTTCATTTTGATTAATAAAACATTAGTTACATTTTTCTGATGGTATTTTTTTATTTTTGTCTTTTTAAAAGGTATCCACTCCCTCAGATTAGAATATTATTGCAAAAATTAATCCTCTAAATTGACATTGAAATTGTTCATTAAAAAAACATTCTACATGTACATAATCCTTTAGTTTCCACTATTTTCCTTTATGCAGTAGGTTAGTCGCATATCTTTGAACAGTAAGTATCTCTAAGCACTGTCACCTCTGTGAAACTACTAAACTTTTGTGTGTTTGGCATCAATTACTTTTATTTATTTTTTATCAGTGCTTCTTAACTGGATTTCCCCTTTAAATTTTCATTTACCTTCAGGGCAACATGAATTAAATTCTCAAATATTTATTCATGTAACCTATGCTGCATTTCCCAAATAAACTCAAAATTTACCTACTTCGTATGGCTAGGGGAGGATTGGACCTACTGACACTTAAAATTTTAGGCAAATCATAAAAGAAGCCACCTTTCTATGTTTCATCTTTGCTCTCCTGTTCTAATTATGCCACAGAGAATAGTAGTAAAGGTGAAAATCACCTAATTGGCTTTTAATTAGTACAGTCTATATTTCAACATCTTTGGCTACTAACAGCAGGTAAGAATGGCAAAAAAAAAAGTAGAGTTCTGATATAAATCCCATGTTCTCCATATATATGGAATTAAATAAAATACCATCTATCTTTAGTTTCAAGGATTTGAAACTATAAAGTCATTTTTTCATCATACTTTTTCACAAACATAACAAGAAGATATTTTAGTCAATTATTATCACTAACCAGTAATTATTACAAACATTATATTATCTAGTATGTTAGTGCATTTCAATTGATTGAATTATGAGTTACTCCGAAGTCAATGAAATGACTTAGATTAAGGACCAGGAGATGAAAAAATAGTCTAAATTTTTGTGCTAATTGAAACTTTGAAAATAATCATTTCAATCCATTATATTTCATTATATCTTGTAAAATTTCCTCTTTTGAGGAAAACTGAATATATTTAAATCAATATGATTACTTCAAGAGGAAAAACATACAATTTTTAAAAATGTGTTTATTAGAACAATGCAAACTGTGGCAAACATATCCACATTTGCATCATTGACTCAGAATTTTAGGGATGAGCTAAAAGTGATTTTTATACCATCTTTCCTGTTAGGTATGAAACAGGTATGCAACATACTACCAAGATTTGCATGACTGAATATATAACATTATATACACACATATAATGTTTTGTTTGTTTTTAAAAATATGTATGTGATGTTTTGATTATTTTTTATTCACAGGGCAAGTAAAATCTTAATGAATTGCATGCAATAGTATTCTCTAGTTGATCATTTCTATCACAACTTAGGCTGTATTTATCACGACTGCTATTTGTTTCTGTGCTTTAGTAAACATAACAATCTGGAAGAATTAAGTAAATTTTAACAATAATTTTATTTGAATGTCTAAAGTTTAGTAAGATATTCCAAATTTTTATGATCTTGTAGGATATTAATGTTGTAGACTTCCAGTTCAGTTAATGCTATAAGATGGAAATAAATTACCATAAAACATTAAAGGCTCAAGTCATATATTAATTGTGATATAGTGCTAAGTTTTTTTCAAAATTTATATATTTATGTATATATATTTACTTTGTAAAATACTACAAATTATCTTAATAGTTACTTTAAATTATTAAACAAACAGAAATTAGTGCCTTCATATTTAAATATGAATTTTACAATGAAAAAGTTTAAAATACACCCAGAACAATTACTGTGAAAAGCTGTTCACTTATCTAGCTTAAATGTACGAAATAATAATATAGAACAATATATTTAAAATCTAGAGCCCACTAAATATGCGAGTTTAAACATTAAAGATATTAGAGACACCATATGAAAAGAGCAACCACTACTAAGAATATATTAAAAACTCCTGCATCCCAATAAAAATACAACCTTGTAGAAAAATGGCAAAATACTGTGATTCAAAAATAAGAATATCTTCATAGCAAACAAAAATATAGAAAATTTTTTAATATTACAATTCATCAATATATTAAAAATTTTAATGTGACTATATATATAAGAGTGGCTAAAATAAAAATGATAAAAATCCCAAGTGTTAGCAAGTATATGGAGCAACAAATCTCTCATTTATTGCCATCAAAAACTCATATAACCACTTTGGCACATTGTCAGTGTCTACTAAATCAAAACATATGCACATGTTATGTACCCAAGAAAACACATATATGTGTTCCCTTAAGTATATTTTCCAGAATGTCCATATCACTGTATTTATAAAAGCTAAAGTCTGGAAGTTATCAAAATCCCTATTGATAATACAAAGGACCAATAATTTGGTATATTCACATAGTTGAGGAATAAGCAATATACCTTTACATTCAACAATCTTAAAATTATAATGTTGGGCAAAAGAAACGAAGCAGTACCTATTGTATTATTTCATTTGTAGTATGTAAGAAAGGAGGCAAACTAAACTATCATCTTAGGAGTCAAGATAATGCTATTTGATGTAGTGACTGGAAAAGAATATAAGGGGCTCCTAGGGTGCTCTAATGTTCTATAATTTTTATTTTAGTACTGGTTATATGGCTGTATTCAGTTTGTGACAATACTTAAGATGAGTAGTTTTCTGTGTCTGTATTTTGTTTCTATAAAAAGATTAAGATACTGGAGATGATAGTACATTCCTTATATCATTTTATAAGTTGAAAAAATTTGTGAGAAAAATTCCTTCAAGTACATTGTAAATTATAATTTATAACTTAAAAAAAGTATTTTGGAAGGATAAAATTATTGTTCTATGCCTATCCAAATAAGATATTTCATCAAAATTTCTTCCTTTATCAGAAAAAATTCCTCTAGGTAGGGCAGGGGAATTTCTCCATATGACACTTGTTTTTAATAATCTTATTTCAATGTTTCTAAAAATGTAACCAAAAGTACACCTTAGCATTCCTATAAGTGGTTGTTTCTTCCAGTCACTTAAAACACCTTCTTCAAGATACATTAAATAATTATGTATGTCAGAATCGATAAGAATTTTACTCAATTGCCTTTGTGTTTCCAAAGATATTCTATGCTAAATATGAAAGGTATAATATAAATATTCTTACTATCTGGATGTTATGTATTGATTATATACTAAGTCTTTATCATTTTTATTATTATGGAAGAGTTAATCTCTGAAGGTTGAATAAAAATTAAATTCATTATGTATAATAAAACACATAGACTTATGTTTGCATATATTCTGTAGCAATCAATTATTAATACAATCCAGATTCATATTTTTAACACATTTTATAGAATGCGTTTAACCACAGAAATTTAGCAAATGAATAAAGCCAAAATTCATCCTAGAAGTCAAGGTTATTTCTTGTCATTTCTATTTCTATAGTTACATATTTTACTTTCAATTCACTAAAGCTCTAACATCAAGCTTTCATACAAGAAACCAATTCTGATAAATCTTGACAGGTAATAAAGTAAGTTTCCTTTTGGTAATTCATTGTCTCTATTCATTGACATCAAATAGACCTCAATGAAAAAAATTTAACATACAAAATTGTCATTCATATCTAAAGAACTTTTTCCAGTGGTATAAATCTTTACCTTTCTGAACCATGCCTTCAAATTCACTTGGAAACCTAAAAATTCTATTCTAAAAAATGGTATTAATATAATCTATCCAAGAACATAAACATTTTTGATAAAAAAATAAAAGGTTCCATTTCAACCTTTTTGGTAAAGAAATAAGTAAATTATGCCAATTTCCTTTACCATTAAAAACTGGACATTACCAAACATAAAATCTTACCTTATGTTCCCAGGTTAGGAATTCAAAGGAAAAGTTCTCCACCCTGAGACCTACAAAAATACAACCAAAAAATTCTGTATTAGTACAGGTATTGAATTTTAATTCAAGAATTATAACATGTTAAATAATGATTCAATATTAGGAGAAATTTTATATGAGTAATTAGCCTAAATATAATTTGACAGTTTTTACTATATGTCTGAAATAGCAATATCAGTTATCAGCTCACATCAATTATTGTTATTTGAGATTTATTATTCTAATTTGAGCTCTTTAATATTGGGATAAAAAGCACAGAATGGGGGTGGGGAGTAGCTCTAAAGTACATGCATCTTGTCTTTATTGTTTCCTTTGCTTCTTGTGAGACTATGGATATTGGATGCCTTCACGGGCATCATGTGGTTTGCAAATAGTATTTTCGATAATCCTCTTGGTAATATTAATTTAACACTGTTAAATACACACATACACACATGCAATCAATGCATACACAACGATGTTCTATTATGTCTTAGTTTCCCAGCTGATAAAGCAAATACCATACAATGTGTTGATTTAAAAAGGGGAATTTACTGGCTCACATTTCCAGTAGGAAAAACCCAAAATTGAGGCATCAGCAAAGTGATGCTTTCTCCCAAAATACTGTAACATTCTGGGATTGACTGCAGGTCATCCTTGGTTTTTCTGTTAAATGACAATGCTTATGGCAATGTCTTCTCCTTTCTCCTCTGCTCTGTTGACTTCTGGCTTCTTTCAGTGCCTTTCTCTATCTAAATTTCTTTCCACTTAGAAAGGACTCCAGTAATATGGATTAAAGCCCTACTTGTTTCAATTACCTTAACTGAAGTAACAACTTCAACAGATCCTCTTTGCAATGGGTTCACATGCACCAGAATGCAGATCAGGATAAAGAACACACCCAAATTGGAGTACCCAATTCAATCCATCACAGTCACCTTCTGCACACCAAAAATACATGTACTTCCCACATGCAAAATACATTCTATCCATCACAGCATCCAAAAAACCTAAGTTATTTCAGTAATAATACTAAGTACAAAGTATCTTCAAAATTAGTTAGGGGTGTAATTCACCCTGGGGCAAAATTCTTGTCTGCCGGACCTGTGAATCTTAGAAAACAAAGTGTCTGCTTCCAAGATACAATGGTGGGACAGGCATAGGATAAGCATTCCTATTCCAGAGAGAGAAACTGGGGTCATGGTTCCCAAGCAAGTACAAAACCCAGCAGGGGAAACTGTTAGATCTCACAATCTGAGAGTCATTTGTGGACTGATGCTTTATCTTCCAGGCTTGATGGAACTGCAGTCCCATCCCTTCCAAGCACTTGCAGAGTGACCATGATCTCCCCAAACACTATGGTTTAGGGCCCATCTTCTCCAAGCATTGGATGGCGGCAGACTCTCCATGATCATCAGGAGCACAGGGCCCATCATCTCCAAGCATTGCATGGTGGCACTCTCCCTAAACAGCAGGGTGCAAGGCCACCTCTGAGTTACCCTCTGAGTAATGGGGAAGGCGACCTCCCCCTCCAAGCACAGGGAAACACTTGCCCTTTCCACACACATTGGGGAGCCTTCTTTCTTGGGCTGAGATCTTTTTAGTCCTGACCTTTGCTTCTATAGTTCTTCCCTTGAAATCATCCTTTAGTTTGTGTTCCTTCTGTGTCCCTTTCTGTCCAGGCTGGCAGTAGTTCTGCTCATATAAATTTCAGAAAAACCTTGTTGACTTTGTGTAAAGTTCTAGGCATCCAAATTATAAGCCAAAACAACTTTCCACAGATCCTTTCTGGATAACTGCATTTCCAATCCTGATGTTCACTGAAATGTCAGACTGGATCCATGTTCAGCCACAACCTATTTAGCAAAGGGCTTGCATTTGTCAGCCAAAGAAGGGGTGTCAATGCAAAGTACAAGAAATCTGTTTGCTTTTATAAAGGATATTTACATGGGGTAAAAGCTTGCAGTGACAAGGCCCTAAAGAGTCCAACTCAAGGTTGCTTTCTCACCAAAATCAGGTGCCACATGTTAAAGCAAGATGGTCGTTGATCTCTGCCTGGTCTCCTCTTCCTTCTTCCTCTTAGGACTTTGTGGGCCCAACTTTTTTCAATCTCAGCTGTAGGCTGGCATAGGGATCATGCCTCTTCCTAGGGCTGTAGTTTTTGAACCCTCTTCTTTCTGTCAAATGACAAATTTCTCTCCGCTCGCATATGGGAATCTCTTTCTCTCTTCCTCTACCTTCTTCTGTGTCTCCTTCCATGAGTGTCTGTTTATATCAGCCCACCAAGGGGCAAGGACTCAACCTTGAGTCACACCCTACTAATGTAGTCAAATCAAAGCCCTAATCTCAACAGGTAATTTAATCAATATATGTCAGCTAAATCTAATGCACCAAAGGGAATCACATCCAGAGGAACAAACTAGTTTGCAAACATAAACTCTCTTTTAGGGATTCATAAATAATCTCCAACTGCCACAGGGCTGTTCAGTTAAATCACCACATGGAGCCTCATTCTTTGGTGATTCACTTCTCAGGACAAAGAAGTCCTTGTACAGCCATATGTGGTTCTAGTCTCAGAGAACACAATCTGATAGATTAAGAATTTTAAAAATAATCAATTTTTGGTTCTTTGAGCTTAAGAGTTTAATTATCAGCTTATCCCTTTCCTCTTGCATTTTACTATAAGCTGCAAGGAGAAACCAGGCTGCATCTTCCACGCTTAGCTTGGAAATATCCTCTTCAGTTACCTAACCGAGTTCATCACTTGCAAATTCTGCCTTCTGTCCAACTTCAGAATGCAATTTTGCCAAGTTCTCTGCCACTTTATAACAAGGATTACCTTTCCTCCTATTTCCAACATTCATCATTCCTTCTAAGGCCCGAAGGGAGGTACGTTTAATGTCATTTTTTCTACCAACAGCTTCTTCAAAGCAATCTAGACTTTTTCTATCAAGCACCTCACAATTCTTCCAACTTCTACCCATTACCCAATTCCAAAGCTGTTTCCATATTTTTGGGTATTTGTAAAAGCAGCATCTAACATCCCAGTAGCAAAAACTGTTTAAGTTTACAAGTTGCTAAAACAAATACCATACACGAATTTGGCTTAAACAATGGAAATTTATTGGCTCACTTTTGGGGGCTAAGGAAGTCTAATGTTGAGGTGTCAGTAAGGCAATGTTGCCTCTACCATTCATTCCTTTTACAAATCCTACTGCACGTTGATTAACTTTGTGGACTATCTATTCTCATTCTTCTACCATTGCTTTCTACTTTAATTTTCCATGCACGAACTCTCGACTAATAGTTGTTAGTGTAGAAGTTTCTCCCAAGAGCCAGTGTGATTTGAATGCTTATGCTTCAAAAAATTATTCAAGGAATTATGGTGATCTTCCTGCCTCTCCTTCTAATCAAGTGGTGTATGTATCACATTACATTTTGGCTAAATGTCAAAAGATTGAGCATTAGAATCAACATTTGGCTGAAGCTGAAGCCAAATATTACCATCAGAGAATGAACTTCTAACATACTGAAATAAACCTGAAATGTTATTAAAATTGTTATTTAATTGTTACTACCATTCTAGTACTAAAAATTGAAAGTCAAGCATTAAGGTCTTAACTTTATAATGCAGGAACAATAATTTATTTTGGTACTATCAGATGCTAGATTACTCCTCTAGGTGAACTATGTTATGTATTTGCAATATTAAATTGACACTTTTATCAGAATAACAGAATTTCAACATAAAAAGCGCGTAAGGAGATTAATGAACTTGGTCACATCTAGAGTACTTATCTATATTTGAATCTGATTATAAAGATATTGACAAGCAATCCAAGGTACATCTTTTGTTTGTATTACTCACATTAATATATGATTAGCTATGTTGGAACCTAGATAGTAAGCCACTGCTCATGTTCAGAGATTCCAGAAATGATTGAAAGAGTTATTTGGCTGGATGGTCTTATAAGGCAAAGCCAATTCAGAGAATAAATATTAGCCCTAAAGGCCAATGCAGAGATTTGGTTCACCCTGACTTTAATCTCCCTTTTTCAGTGCTTTGTGGGGGTTGACTCAGGCAATGATACTGAGTACTAGGACATACATAAAGAGTAAAGAGTCATTTTAACATGAAGTGGATAGATAACTATTTTTGGGAGAGATATTTGAAATTAAGGACCACTTATTAAACTGCCAATGACATTGCACTAGGTTAGAATTTCATCCTTGATGCAATTCAGGAAATTTTATTTCACATGATAAGTTTCTAGCTAAATGAGTTTGATCAGAAATACTTCTCTCATTTGTACTGGTTATCTTGGGAGAAAGAACAATTCGGGAAGTACTTAGCCTAAGCTAAATAAGCAAAACTTTAGAGGAAATATTGGTGATTCTGGAATTCTAATATTCTAATCCTATCATGTCAATAAAGGAAATCTTCAGAGTTATAATGTGTTTATAACTGTCAAATTGCTACAGAAATGTCAAGAAGATGTACTTGAATTAGTATTTTTTATGGAATAATGAATGCCAAATTAGATTCATTATAGATCAGACTCAGAGTTTGGAGAAATTAATGGAATTGGCATCTCATATAGTGATATCTCTGCTGTTAAAAAGAATGCTTATTAGTGTGCTTTATATCTGCTTGGTTAGCCCAACCTTCCAGAGGAGTTGGATTTTTCAGTGGGGTTGGGTTTTAAAATAATTTGGATACTGAAAATTTGTGAAATGATTTAAAAATCAATAGGGAGTTTTAAAGACAGCTTAGTGGTTTAGTATATAGTATAATAATATATAGTCAGCACTGGGTAAATAGAATTATGCTGGGATTTCTACAGTTTATCTCACATTTCCTCTTTTGATACTCACAAAAATCTTATGCCATAGATATTATTTTCCATATTTTTGGATAAGAGATTGGAAGCTAATAGCCGCCTGAATAAAATGCTAAAGTCTTACCAATAATATATTATGAAGTCAATTCAAACGCAGGCATAATTAAGTTCAGAATCCCAATTAACTCATACTCCAGAATAGGATGCTATTAACAGACAATTTACTAAACAGTTATCATACGTCAGTTATTGGTCTAAGTATTTTGTATGTATTAACTTATTTGATTTTTACAATTATATTTCTCATTTAGAGATTAAAAAAGTGAGTAATATGGTTGTCCTTTAGTATGAAAGTTTTAACCCAGTGAAACTTCAGAGCTTGTGTTCTTAACCATTATAAGAGTATGTCTCTATATAATATTAGATCATTGTGTGGCATTTTTACAAGTACTATTTCAATGAATATATATATATATATATATACAGTAATCTTTTCAGATTTAGGGCTCATGTAATTACACATTATTTTTATGTTATATCACCATTGTTGATCCTCGGTAATGAAAGTTAATATTTACAGAAGTTCTACTATGTGTCAGGAAGTATACCAAGTGCTTTATTTTCATCTCTTTTAATCTACATAGCAATCCTACCCATTATTATGATCATTCTTATTTTATAGATAAGAAAATTGAACAGAGATACTACCTAATGTTCCTAAAGGCACAGAGCTAGTAAATGAATTTCTGAGTTTCAAATGCAAACAGATGCAGCACAGAGGTTCAGATTCTTCCACTTCTACTTTAGTCCATTAAGAAATAAACTTAAAATTTCAATTTCAAAAAGCAGAGGTATAACTATACCTTTAATTTTTCATAAATCTATAAAAATAGTAAAAAAAGCTAAAAGCCATTTAGTCTTAAAACTTGAAGATATTAGGATTAATTTTAAGTAGAGACAATCCCACCATGAATAGTTCATTAATTGCTAATTTGAAACTATGCCTTATTTATCAGACATGTCAGTTTCTACACTTTTCTGAATACATTTTAGACTACATAAGTTTTACAAAAATGTAAATTGTATGTAGTATATGCACATTCTTTGGGAATAGATTTTTCAGAAATACTTTCTTGGAAAAACCAGATAGCCTGCTATCCATTTAGAAAAATGAAAATATTGCTTTAAAAATGCTGAACTCTTACTTCTTTGACTTTTTGGCTTATGATTTCAGAAAATAAATTCTTATTATAATTGTAGGCAATAAATTTAAGGGAAAAAGTAGACAGTTTCAGTAAAACCATACATATTGTAACCACCTGTTAAATAACTGATGAACACATATATGCTCCAATAAAGAAATAATTGATAGACCCTTAAGATGAAAACTACCCTCTGTGTTGAGGCTAGATTTCATGTTAGCTTGGTGATACCCAAACCTTCTCATCATCTTATTTAATGACTAGATCATCTCTTTTAAGGCAGCTCTTAAATCCTAGAAAAGTTGAATGTGACAGGAAATAATAAGTAATGAGTGTTGGGATTATCAACTAATTTCATGATTTGCTAATCTAAGTAAATCTGCTGTGTAGTCTATAAATTGCTATTATTTAATGTTAGTTCTGTAATGAATCCATTTATTCACCATGTATTTATTGAACAACTATGTGCCAGCCACTACTATACTAGAACGTGAGGCTAAAGTGATGGAAAAGAAAACCATGGACTGGTCTCATAGATTTTACACCCTGGTTACTAACATTATTTTGTAATATTTATATAGTTTATCACTACTCTCAAAAGCTACTGGAAATTCCACCATTGCAGTTTCTAACTTCTTATATGGATTGCCCTTTAAATGTTCTAAATTCTAGTTTAACAAATAAATTAGTTCAAGTGAGTTAAAAACCATGGCAAAAATTTTTAATTATCCCTCACTATCCAACTTACCCTCTTTTTAATAATGGAACCCCTGATTTTTAGCTAGGCTCATGGCAAATTGGAATAAACTATGACCTTTAGTTTTGCTGCCCTGTGACTATGTTTTCTGTGCAAGTGGAGTGAGCTGCTTCTAAGGAGTGTCACTGAATGCAGGCAGCATGTTCATCTTTGTGCCTTCCTCACATTAATTCTTAGTTAGTAGGGAGTATTAATGTTGGAGCTCTAGTAGCACATTTTATATCATAATGACTTTCATACTCTCTTCCTTGCCTTCCCATCCTCCTTTTATCATCAGAGTAAAAAGATAGAAGGAACCTGGATCCTGGACAACATGGAGTGCCACTTCAGGCCTGGATGGACTATCTTTTAACTATAAAAGATACATTCTATACAGACTGAAAGTAGATTAGTGGTCACCAGGATCTAAGGAGGGAGGGGGAATGGGGAGTGATGGCTAATGTGTGTAGGACTTCTTTGGAGAATATTGAAAGTTTAGAGAGTGGTAGTGGTTTTCCAATTCTATAACTGAAGATGTCTGAATTGTACATGTTAAAAAGGTTACAAAAAGTTGAATTTTCTGATATATTAATGATATCTCAATATAGCTCTTATTTTTAAAAACTAGGCACCTTATTTTACTCTAAGTTTAATTTTCTCTCTTACATAATTGGATATATTTTACTGTGGTAGAAAATAAATTATGTAGTATATTAGTTTGTCTAATTCCAATTTGTCTGAATTTATTAACTCTTTAGTATGTAGTAGCCAGTTGGTTCATATTATGAGAAATAAAAAATAATAAAAATTGATGGTCTCTGTCTTCCATAACATAAAATATACTGAAAAAATAAAATTTTCAGGACTTAAATAACACCAAGGCAAATCATTAAATTACTATAACTTTTGTGAGAATATCATTATATAATTGAAAGTTATGTGAAAGTTATTGTGACAAAAAGTATAATTAAATTTTTTTTTAAAAGTTTTGCCCATTTGTTTTAACCTGTTTTAAGGTGCTTTTGATATGACTGTAAGTGAGTATAGCTCTTTTTTATACTCAGCTCACACACACAAAACTAAAAAACTCTCATTAGAAAGAATACTCTCGTTAAAAAGACATAAAATGAAAATTATGATTAGAATGATTTTTGGTGTCAATGAGATACAGAAATAACATCAAACAATTCATTTTAGGGGTAAGGATATGTAGCAGTTTGGTATTATTGATGAATTCCAAAAAGAAATATTGAATTATGTTTGTAAACTGATCTTTTCTTCTGGGCATATTAGATTATATTGGATTCATAGGTTTACTGGATTAAGTAATTATGTAAACCTCTTGTGCCAGTAGGGCACCAAAGGGTAGGGACTCACAGATGAATGGCATGGCAAAGGACAGAGTTAAGGGTTCTTAATGTTTGGAGTTTTGATATTGGAGTTTGCTGCTGAAACTGGAGCCCTGGGAATAGAGGAACCCTAAGCCCAGAGAGAAGAAGATCTGGGAAGAATGGAACCCAAGAAGCCTGGACCCTGTCAGATGTCAGCAGCCATCTTGCTCCAACATGTAGAAATAGACTTTGGTGAGGGAAGTAACTTATACTTTATGGCCTAGTATCTGTAAGCTCCTATCCCAAATAAATACCCTTTTTGAAAGCCAATCTATTTCTGGTATTTTGGATCAGCACCCCTTTGGCAGGCTAATACAAAATTTGGTACCTAGGAGTGGGGAAGTGCTTTTGCGATTACCAAAATGCTGAATGGTTTTATAAATGGGTAATGGGTAGTTTTTTGAGGAATTGTGAGATGCTTAATGGAAAAGACCTAAATAGCTTTGCAGGGACTTTTGGTAGTAATATGAAACACAAAGTTATTTTTGATAAGGCCTTATAAGGAAATAATTGTGAGATGGATGCTAAAGGGACTTTTTATCATGCTTTAGAAGTTAATGATGAAACTATTATTGGAAACTGGAGGAAAGACAGTCCATGTTTTAAAGTTGCAGAGAACTTAGCAAGATTAACTCCTGGTGTTTTATGGAAGGCAGAATTTAAAAATGGCGAGCCTGGGCATTTGCTGAAGAAATTTCCAAAGGAAACTCAGAGAATGTGGCTTGGCTTCTGCTTGCAACTTATAGCAAAACACTAGATGAGAGAGATATGCTGAGGACTAAACTGTCAGGCACAAGGAAAACAGAAACTGATTTTGGAAATTCCAAACCTCTGGAAATCAAGCTCCCAGATGAAAGTGCCCCATTGGAGGACTTAACTAAACTTGGAACTTATAAATCAGGATTGAAGATGCAGTTATGTTGGAAAGACTTGTGGAACGTCTTACCGTCTGATGGCTTGGACCCCTGCTTCCTGCATGCTATACCAAAACACTTTTTGAGAGAGCTGTATGAACAAAACCACTGTTAACCTGGAATAAAAGGGAATGAAAAGGAGAGATTGAAGGGAACAACTTCAAGAGGAAAACCATAGAAACTGAGATTTGGAATTAGGATATCATCTTGGGCCAAGAGTGGAACCCCATTAATGTGTACAGAAAGGGTGAGTTTGCACCAGCAGTTGAAGAAGGTGGATGTTCCTGTCTGATGTTCTAGGAGAGTTTTGCTGCCCCAGGGTACAGAGAGGGTGGAGTATATTCCCCAAGGATTAGGGAGATTAAGGTCAGCACCCCACAGGTCTGAGAGGGGTGGACCTGTCCCCTAAAGGTTAGGGAAGGCCAGGTGGTCAACTTGTTGCTCTGAGAGGGTTGAACCTGTATACCAAAGATTAGGGACAATGTTGTCTTCATGTCACTGTACTAGGTAGATAAGATTCTAATCCAAAAATTGGATAAGGTGTGGCAATCACCCCAACACTCTTGGAGGGAGAGTTCTGGAACTTGGTCAACACCCAGAGGCTTGATGAGGGTGGAACCAAGAAAATGGCCATTGGACAAGTCGGTGGAAAAGGTAGGTTCCCATGAGGCCCCCAGGAGAAGAAACCATCTTTATAAGAGTGACTCTCAGACTTTGAAATCTAACAGAGGGTTCCTTGCAGGTCTACAGAATTGCAGAGAAACCGTGACTCATGTTTCCCTCCCAATTTCTCCTTATTGTAATGAAAATGTTTATCCTTTGTCCATTTGTGTATTGGAAGCAGATAAATTGTTTTGTAAGTTTCAGAGGTCTAAAGCAGTCAGGGCTTTGCCCAAAGACAAACTGTATTTCTTTAAATTGATTGTGACATGATTTTAGTACTTGCATTGTAACTTACATATTTTTTTAATACTGTAATGTCTTTTTGGAATTCAGAGGATGGAGTGTAGCAGTTTGATATTATTGATAAATTCCAAAAGGAAATATTAGATTATGTTTGTAAACTGATCTTTACCTCTGGGCATATTAGATTATATTGGATTCATAGGTTTATCACCACCCTTTGGTGGTGGGGACTCACAGGAAAAGGCATGGGAAAAGACAGAATTAAGGGTTCTTAATGTTGGAGTTTTGATATTGGAGTTTGCTGCTAAAGCTGGAGCCCTGGGAAGAATGGAACCCTAAGCCCAGAGAGAAGACCTGGGAAGAGTGGAACCCAGGAAGTCTGAACCCTGTCAAACGTCGGCAGCCATGTTGCTCCAACACGTGGTAATAGACTTCGGTGAGGGAAGTAACTTACGCTTTATGGCCTGGTATCTGTAAGCTCCTATCCCAAATAAATATCCTTTATGAAAACCAATCGATTTCTGGTATTTTAGATCAGCACCCCTTTGGCAGACTAATACAGGATATATTACTTTTAATCTAAAATTTATAGGTCTTTTATGGCTAATATATTTTATTCTTTTTTATTTACTATTCTGAAAAAAAATGCCTCCCCAAATTATTCTAAACTTCAACTTTATAAAATATTCTGTTATAATGCATAATATGATTGACAGCAATAATATCAAACTATACATTGGGTGGATTACAAAGCAATTCTTCCAACTGATTTTTATAAGTGATCCATACTTATGATCATTTTCAAGATTTCCTAAACATGATATATTAGCCACACTAATTGGTAATGCTTAAAAAGTTTTAGGCTTATCATAAAAGGGATCATGTTATAAATACCTATGCATTGGAGAAGAAATTAAGAATTGTATTTCCAGCATTATATAACAATCTTTAAGTTACTGGAGATGGTTACCCTTGAAAATCGGTAAGAGTGTAAATATTTGTAGGGTAGGTATAACCTTATGTAAATCAAATGGTAACTACGGCAACATTCATTTTTTTATCCCTTCAGCTATTGCATGTGCTTAGATAATCTTTGGGCCTTCAGTCATGTAGCTGGAACTATCAGATACTTACCCCCTGCCTAGTCTGACAGTATATAGCCATATTTGGTCCTCTTTTGTCCCCTTTCATACTTGATCTCTCTGTTGGTTACTTTAATAAAGCCTTGGAACCTATCCCTTACTCTTGTCCTTTTGCCATACTCTCTCACCAGTCCCCAGTCCATGTGTAGAAGTTAGGTAAACAGCAGTACTTCTCAAACTCCAATGCCTAAACAAATCTCCTGTGTTTTTTGTTAAAGTGCAGGTTGCCCCTGGTAATTCTAGGCTTGTTTGAAATGTGGAATCTCAGCTCCACCCCAGGCCCATGATTGAGGACACACATCTTATAATTGGCAAGGTACTTAAAGCTTTCTAGTCAGGTTTCTTGATCTCTAAAATGGGGTAGTTGTATAAAGTTAGATTATGTATATGAAGTGCTCCACACCTCTCTTTTTCTCCTCTTCATCCTCTCCATCCCCTCCATGCTAACCAACCTCATCTCAGTTAGATAATATTTCATAAAACCCTCTCAAGCTTCTAACTTTTGAAAAAGAAAACTATTACCCTGAAATATTTGCTTCCATTGCAATTCTATCTCTAAATGTACACACACGAACATATATTGCCATGCAACATTACTACTAGCTCTGTGCTGCTCACATTTATCATTACTATTATTACTCCACAACTACTCATTATATTCCCATTATATATAGCCACTAAACTAAAATAGTTCCAATCCCTTCCCATTTTGTACTTGCTCCTCTCTTCTACTACAAGATAAGTTGCTTGTGCATTTTTAAGTGCTTGGAAGTTATTCATGTGAACACCTTCAATTTTTCTATCCTCTACAATTCAAAAATATATTTGTATCTTCATTTATCTCCTCCTAATTTACTTTATTTTCAAGAAAGGACTATCTCCCCTCTCATGTCCCAAGCAATTTTGTTTTCATTGCCTCTTGCCAGTTTTGAGCTACCACACACCCTTTATCCTGTTTCTAATGTAACCAACTTCTCATTCTACTCTTGATCTTCCCTCTTAGCTTTTAATTTCAAATGTTACCTCTTCTGGAGAACTTTGTCCTTTACCCTCTTATCTCTTCAAACTTCCAGCTTTCATTTTCCTCTTGAATGGGTGGTCTATACTTCTCATATTCATCATACCCTTGCAATATTTTTCACCCTGAAAACTCTATTGATACCTTTTATTAAATATCTCCAATGCCACGAAGATGTCTAACCCATGTTCTGTTTAAAGCCATCATCTCCCTGAATCACTTTGCAGCATGCAATATGTGTCAACTATTTTATTTTATTATTTTAAAAAAATATTTATATTTTTAAAAGATACTTAGATTACACAAAATGTTACACAAAAAATTATGAGGGATTCCCATATACCCCATTCCCCACACGCCCCACCTTTCCCCACATTAACAACTTCTTTCATTAGTGTGGTACATTCAATGCATTGATGAACACATTTGGAGCATTGCCACTAAGGATGGATTATAGTTTACATTGTAGTTTACACTCTTACCCACTCATTCTGTAGGTTATGGCAGGAAATATAATAAAGTCCTGCACTGTCATTGCAATGTTATTCAGGACAATTCCAAGGTCCGAAAATGCGCCCCTATTATACCTCTTTTTCCCTCTCCCTGCCTTCAGCACCTCTAGTGGCCACTGTCTCCACATCAATGATATAATTTCTTCCATTGATAGAATCCCGGTAAGTCTATAGTAGAATACCAGGCATTGCCATCGCAGAATCCTCAGGATTGGGGAATAAAATATGGACTAGAGTGGACTTGCTGGTATTCAACTATTTTTTACCTTTTTGAAATTCTCTTCTCCCAGTGATTCTATCACAGTACTCTTTCTTTTTCTCCTTTTCTTCCTCTTCCTCCCACTTTTTCTTTCTATATTCTGCATATTTCATCTTGTTTCTTTTGCTCTCCATTTCTTCCCTTCCCAGGATCCTTAAATGTACAGTCTTACTGCATATCAATCTTCAATGTCTAGTACAATGCCCAGCAATGTAGTTATGCTCAGGAATTTTTGAATGAACATACGAATCAATGCACGAATAGAGTTGATAAACCTTTATTCTTTCTTTTAATTTCAAGTATGAAATTTCCTCCACACATGATTTCAATTATCATCTCTTTGTGGAATATTTCCTTACTAGTATTTCTAGACCTGATTGCACTCTGTTTCAATTCTACATTGCCAACTTATTGCTAGATATTTCTGCCTCCACGTTGTATACAAACCAAAATTTCTCTCCTTTCTTCTGAAACCTACTCTTTTCCCTGGATTCTCACTTTCTGATACTCATATTTCTAACTTGTCAATCACCTAAATCAAAAAAAGTTAGTCAGCACTGGCTCTTTCCTTGCTCTTAATACCCTCATTCAATCAGTTGCAAAGCTGAACAATTCTACCTGTGAAGTGTCTGTGAAAATAAAAGACTATCACCCAATGAGAACAATAGAGGCTATTCATTCAGAACTTTCTATAGCAAGGGAGTCAGCCACTACCACTTGCATCTGGCAAAGACTCAAAGGCAGGCAAGAGAGTGGAAATATTTTGCAGTGAAATAAAGAAAATGCTTCTGGTATGCTCTGATTTGAGATTGTTGGCATGGGGAACCTGGAGGCTGCATAACTATAAGTGAGGCATCTTACGTGTTTGGTCTATTGACCACAGCCTTTCTCCTGGGAGCAAAGAATGAAGATCTCATCCTCTGAGCTTTCTTTGTTTCAACAGGAAATATGTGCTCATTGACAGTACATACAGATGTATCAAATATGTTTTATGAAGATCAATTTGTTCTGAAAAGTCAAAAGTTGAAGTAACGGATACACAACTCCAGTTTCATATTACCTGGCTCCAAAATAGTTAAATGCAGAGCATTCTTCAGAGACTCTGAGCACTGGTTTTGCCCATAATGTGGACATTCTGTCTTCCCAGTTTCTTTGTCTATGAATTGCAACAACTGCTGAAATGTATAGAAAATCATATTTTGTAGGAAGGAATAATAAGAAATTGTTATCCTGGAGAATGTAAAATGAACAAAAAAAAACAGGCCGAAGAGGAAAAATTAAATAAACAAAAAGCAAAAGCTATTGTATGTCTTCTCTAACTTGGTTCAATTTTCCCCTAAGACAATTTCAGGTAAATATTTAACGAATACTGAGTAACTGTTAACTATTAACCATGTGGTATACAAAAAAAGTAAGTGAATTATAGGATTGCAAATTTCCTTCATATTCTGACTGCATGATACAATGATAGAGTTGTTCATTGGTCCTTTTCTTTTGTTTTTGTTTTTGTTTTTGTTTTTTGAGTCCACCACATTGTACACAGTCATTGCTTGACTGCTGACTGTAGGAAAACTAAGACACTGCCTTCAGGGAAATATACATATCATTTAGAGTAATATTGCCTGATAAAATACAGAATACAATATTTGGGACATATTTATAGTAAAAAAAATATTATTTATCTGAAACTGAAATTTATCAATGTGGCTATTTTCCTCTCCTAAATCTTGCAAGGCTTAATCTTCTCAACTAACATACTATGGATTTCGTTTAATACAAACTTTAGTGGACCACCTTTGAAAAAGTCCTGACTGGTCAATAATAAGCCAATCTCCTGCTATCCAAAATATTTCCATCTCTTTCATGTTTGTACTATTCCTTATTTCTTATTCTTGTGTAGACTCTTCTGTCTGTAAGAGGGTCTATGAAAATATTACAAATTTTGAGTGTTTTTTCATCTACTTAAATTTTTTCTTTTTTTAAACTTTTATGTAGGCGTTATAAAAAAAATGAGGGATAGGTTAGGACAATCTAAAAACAACGTTCCAAGGTTCCACTTTTAAATCAAAGAAAATAAATATAAAAATTATGGGCTCATTAAGAATATCTTAATAATAGCACTGGTACGTCCACCAATAAGAAGGATTAAATTGATTATTTATAATTTGACTTAAAAATATTGATTGGTATAAACTGTTATTAGTTTTCTTCATATGAAATAAAATTGTGATGTCTTAATGTGAACAGATCAATTTCTAAAGTAAATATTAAAATATATTAACTTTCATCAGATCTCGAAGTGTATAGGAGTGGAGAGGAAGACATTAAATTTGTCAGTTGCCATTTCATAGTGCCTTTCCTTCTATTCAAAGAACAGAACAGTGAAGAATAACTGGATACTACACAGAGTTGGACTATATAGAATAGATTAAATCAATGACGTCATTCTTGACATAATTCAAAATGATGATGGAAAGTGATATCCTGAGCCAGAGATAGGTTTAAACAGTGACTGAAATGTTAAGACAAGACATCAAATGTATGTAAAGACCTAACGGGAAGTCTCATATGTCTGGGGGGTAAGTCTGCATGAGAAAAAGTCATTTATTTAATGTAAGTCCTTTTCCTGGAATCCCCTCTTTCCCTGAGCCTGACTTTTGGTCAGAAATCCTCACTTGTGATTGGGGGTGGAAGAGTAAAAGAAGAGGGAAGAAAATAAGGAAATTTTATCTTCCTGAAAATTTTCAGACAAATCTGGAAGTTCTAAATTAAAGTCAGTGTCCTTATTTTTATATTAGATGAGACTACATTTTACTTAAAAAACAAGACACTACTTGTGACTTAATAGATGCATCAAAGCTACTGAGCCTTCAAAGATTTCATCCAGAAGGCATTGAAAGGACTAGATCAAAGAGCAGAACTAAAGAGAAAAGTGAATAAAGCACCTTCATAAATGACTATTGAGCCCAGTTCATTCAGTCCTTTTATTCATGGAAAAGTTTGTCTCTATTAGGTTACATTTTCAATTTGACAGTATTCAAGTTTAGGAGGGTCACTCAAATTGCTGAAGGGGATAACTGAGGACATTTGCCATGCAGAGTAATCAGTTCAACCTAATCAAGGGAGTAGAATAGAACTCCTACCACAGAAACAAGTACCATACAATGGGTTGGCTTAAAAATACAAATTTATTGGCTCATATATAAGACTTGCTTCCTCCACAGGTTGGTATCTTCTGATCGTCAGCATTCTTTGGGTTCCTTGGCTTTCTGTCTCATGGCAGTGCACACTATGCGCACTGTAGTATCCCACTGACTTCCAGCTTCTGTGGCTTCTTCCTTGTTCAATTCACTTTGCTTTTAAGGACATCAGCCATAGTGGATTAAGGCTCACCCTCATTCAGTTTGGACACCCCTAACTAATAACATATACAAAGGACCTATATACAAATGGGTTCATACACAGAGGACCAGGGAACATAATTCCATCCCCAATAGCCACCTTATATGCAAATCCAAATTTTACATGTTAGCTGGGATCTTCTGTATGTACATCACTAATTCTTGGATCTTCCAGGCCCTGATCGAATGTATCACATTAGTTGAAGATAGAAGGCAAAGGAAAACAGTCCTTGAAGTTGCACATACGAATTAAGAATGACTCTCAGGCTAATATTGGTCTACATTCAAGTTTATGAAGATCAGCAGTTTTAATACTTCTACTACCAATCATCTAACCATTAATTAGACAAAGTGAAAAGAGAAAAAAATAAAGGAGTTGCAATGAGTTATTTTCTGAATATTTTGGTCAATATCATCATCATGTTTGATATTTATTCAATACTTATTACCAGCTAGCATTTTTCTACACACTTTGCATTCATTATGTCAGGTAATCCTTGCAATCAGGTAAGAACTATTTGAATCATTTTAAGAAACTGAACATTTTAAGAAACTGAAGTTTTAAAGATTTTTAATATTAGAACATTTTTAACAAATCAGTTTTATTGATACATATTAATACAATATAAATTCAGCACTAGAACTTTCAATGTTATTTTACATTTTAAGAAACTGAAGTTTTGAAGATTTTTAATATTAGAACATTTTTACAAATCAGTTTTATTGATACATATTAATAAAATATAAATTCAGTACTAGAACTTTCAATGTTACATTCTAAAACATATTTTTCAAGTTTGTGGCAAAAAATTATTCTGCTTTAATTTTATGTATTTAATTCCTAATTTAATTACTTTATGATGTTTATTGGCTATTTATAGCAGTCCATGACACTTAATATTTCTGTGTCCAGATAATTGACTAGTGAAATATTTGCTCTTAAATGTTCAGTATATTGAAAATTATGTAGCAATTATGACCAACTACAAATAGCAAAAATTACATAAAAATAGTTTTATTTGGTATGTAATTCATTTAAAAATTTTTTGATAGTAAAATATAGACACTATAGTATATGTCCAATAAAACACTCTTGTAAGATCCTCTTAAAGATTTTACACATTTTCTCCATAGAAAAAGTAGGTTTTGTTACATCTATATTCATATTATTTTTCATTTATTTTCTAAAATGTGCTTCCTATTTAAAAGGGTTTTTGCTAATTTAACTTTAGTGATATGTTCTCCTTTTCTCCTAAGTATTTCTTTTAAATATGGGACAAGTAATACTGATTTGTAGCAACTAAGGCAGGTTGTCTGTGTTTCTGATTCCTCAGTAGGCCCTGGAAAATAGGATTTTTCTTAGGAACTTAATCAGCAATCCATTGCAGCATCCATCACATAGTTTTCCTATTATATATCAAAATGTTTAATAACCTTAGAAGGCTTTCAGAATAATTGTGATTAGTATTCACAAATACAGGACGAGGGTTTATGTGTTACTGGGCATATTTTAGTATAAAATGCCATGAATTATAAGACAATCCATTATTTTACAAGTCTCTACAAAAGAAAAAAAAAAGCTAAGTTATCATTACATCCAGGATGTGCCTTGATTTCAGAGATATACAATTTTGAAATTGATATGTGGGAGACAGATAGCTGTGGTATACTATATATATTTTTTGACTCTGTAATTCTGCTTTCCCAAAATAAAGGGACTTAAAAATGTAGGAGTAAATCAATTCTTAAAGGTTTCATATAAGAATATTATAATATAAAATCCAAATATAAATAACTGATTGTGGTGATGAACACACAATTCTGTGATTGTACAGAGAGCAAATGGTTGTACGTTTTGGATGGATTGCATGGTGTGTGAATAAAACTGTTTAAAAAAATCCAGTTGGCTACATAATCACTTACTGTGGGGTGTTTACAATATTTCCATTTTAAAAAATATTTCTAAAAATTAGAATCACACTGTAAATATTGGTCTGTAATCAATTTACTTCCATAGAACAACATATCACAAGAATTTTTCTGTATTAACTTCAAGGGGCAGGAATTTTTGTTCCCTTCATTAATAGATGCTTAGAACAGAGGCTATCACCTAGTAGGTGCACAGCAAATAATTGTAAGATATTTCTCAAGCACTCAGCTCTACCTGTGGCATAATGTTCAACCTTGAAAAGAGACTGCAAACAGGACTTGCAGCAGGATCCCAAAATTTAAGCACGTGAACATTAGAAAAACGTTAGTTTCTTTTTAATGCCAGAATTATCTGTATTATTATTATTATTATCTTTCTATATTACATATCTTCTATATTAAATAAGTACTTAATAATCAGAAAAATAAAGTGTCATTTAAAAATAGCTATGATTTCATGTGCACATTATTTTATGACCTTAAGATAACACAATTTGTCTTTTATTGTAAAATGAAAAATACATATATTGAAGATTAGATTAAACAATAGGAAGAAATCTTAGTCAAAATCTGAATATTACTGATTCTAATAGTCAAAATTATCTCCCCTCCTCCACTTGACCTATAATTTCTTTGTCTGCTTACTTCATAAAAGTTCTTTATAGATTACAGAAAAAGATTTTCTTAGATTGTCATTTGCTTTGAGTTTTGGTTATAATATTTTGGAGGTATAGAAGAGCCAAGTTTCATGTAATAACCTATGTAATCGTCTCTCTTTTTGTATCTTAGCTAGAATGCTTCTGTGTTAAACTGAATGCCCCTCCACCCCAAAAAATGTCCACATCCTAATCCTGGAATTTGTCAATGTTACCTTACATGACAAAAGGGGCTTTGCAGATATGATTAAGGTTACAAACCTTGAAGTAAAATGGAATTATCCTGATGATCTTGGTAGACCTAATCTAATCATAAAAAAAGCAGAAAACCTCTCTCCAGGGATTAGGCAATGCAGTAGAATAAAAGAGAGCTTCAAAACCCAAGAGGGACTTATCCCCCAGTTGCTGGAGGGTGTCACACTGGAGTTTTGAGAAGTAATGTGGGCTGCCTCCAGGGTTAGAAGACATATCTTGACTACCAGAGAACAAGGAAACCGGACCCTATAACCACAAGAAAAGGGATTCAATGAACAATCTAATTGAGTTCAGAAGCACTTTCAATGCCAGAGCCTCCAGAAAGGAACAAAACCCCTCCTACATCTTCATTTCAGCTTTGTGTAAATGTAAGCAGAGGATTCAGTTAAACCATGCTGTATCCAGACTTCCAACCCACATAACTATGGTATAATAAAAGGGTGTTGTTTTAAACAACCAAATCGGTGACAATTTGTTATAGCAGAAATAACAATAAAAAGCCATTACACCATTAAATTAATTTTATAAAATATTTCGCTAAATCTTTCTCTAGTATTTTTGGTTTTACTTTCTCATGTCTAAATGTTTTAATTTACTTGAAATTTAGTTTCGTTCAATAAGGACTTGAAAATATTTGTTTTAAAATTGTCTAATCATTGTTCTAAAACCTTTTGTAAAATGATTGAAGAACCCTTTCTCCCCGTTAATTCGAAATACACCTTTAAGTTACACAAATTGCTGAAGTATATTTAGGGCAACTGGCATAATTTATATTCTGTTCCATTTCCATGTTGTGTGTTTGTGTGTGTGTGTGTTGTGCACACGCACACATGAGTGAGACATAGATTATAATATTGCCAAAGAACCCATGGAATATGCTGTATTTGTGTTTGTTTCTCCATGTATGTTCATACGTCTATATAAATTATGAAAAATGAATGAAGAGCAAAATCCTGGTCTGTGCAGTGGGGGTAGTGGGTAATGTTGAAGAAAAAATCATCTGATAGTACTTTTCATTTGGCAGAAGACTTTGTCATGGAGTGATCTTCTAACAACTCAGGAAAGTTGATGCTCTCTTCCTTCTATTGTAAGGAAGAATCAATTTCATGTTAGCTACATAGTCTTTTCCCCCCAAAACACATAAGTAAAGAGACACAATTCACTGCCTTGAAGGATTGCAAATATCAACATATTATAATAGTTATGAGGACATCCAGTTAAAGAATAATTCAGATTTCATCTGATCTTTTTTAGTTTGTTTTTTAAAACAAATCAGTTTTATTGATACATATTAATAAAGCATAGTCTATCCAAAGTGTATAAGCAACAGTATTTGATCTAATCACACACGTGCGCTCATCACTTCAATCACTATTAAAGCATTTTCATTGCTTCAGTAATAATAAAATACAGAAAAACAAGAAAATTCCTCACCTCTCAATCTCACTGTTTCCCCTGCTGTATATAGCTGTTATTTCTGGCTATTCATGCACAATTATTTATTTGTTTATTAAGTAGTATTATTGAGATATAGTCACATACCATATGATCTATCCAAAGCATATAATCAATGACTTTTAGTATAATCACAATGTTGTACATTTTTGATATCAAAAGGTTTAGAACAATTTCATTACTCCAAAATAATAGACTCCACATCCCTTAGCATTCCTTCCTCAGCCCTATATAACCATTAATCCAATTTCATCTTTATAAAATGATTCATATTTGCATTTTTCATAAATGGAATCTTAAAATATGTAGTACTCTGTGTCTGGTCTCCTTCACTTAGTTGTGTTTTTTTTGTCTGATACTAACATTTTGCAATATTAACTCACATTTGTTCAGTTTCAAAGAAAAAGTCTTATTATGCAATTTTACCCATTTTCAAATTTCACATAATATACTTAGTTCACAATAGCACAAACAGTATTTGTCCTTTTGTGTCTGTCGTGCTTCACTCAACATAATGTCCTCCAGGTACATTCATGTTATCGTATGTTTCATGACTTCATTTCTTCTTACTGGTACATAATATTCCATCATGTGTATACTCCACTATTTGTTTATCCATTCATCAGTTGATGGACGGTTGGGTTGTTCCCAACATTTGGCAATCCTGAATAATGCTGCTATGAACATCAGTGCAGATGTCTATTTGTGTCACTGCTCTCAGTTCTTCTGGGTATATGCCTAGCAATGGTATTGCTGGGTTGCATGACAATTCTGTATTCAACTTACTAGGAACTGCCAAACGTTCCTTCTCAGTGGCTGTACCATTCTACATTCCCACCAACAGTGAATAAGTGTTCCTACCTTTCCACATCTTCTACAAAATTTACAGTTTTCTGACTTTTTAATAGTGGCCAGTCTAATAGGTATGAAATGATGACTCATTGCAGTTTTGATTTGCATTTCCCTAATCACTAGTGATGTTGAACATTTTTCATGTGTTGCTTTGCTATTTGTATTTCTTCTTTAGACAGTTATCTTCTGTCCATTTTTTAATTGTCCAGTTTGTCTTTTTATTGTTGAACTATATGATCCCATTATATATCATGGATATTAAACCCTTATCAGATATGTGATTATCAAATATTTTCACTCATTGAATTAGCTGCCTTTTCACCCTTTTCATAAAGTCCTTTGAGGTGCAAAAGTGTTGAATTTTGAGGACATCCCATTTATTATTTATTCTTTTGTTGCTTGTGCTTTGGGTGTGAATTTTAAGAAACTGCTGCCTATCACAAATCTTGAAGGTGTTTTCCTACATTTTATTTTAGGAGTTTATGGTTGTTTTTCTATTTAGGTCTTTCATCCATTTTGAGTTAATTTTTGCATAATAAGTGAGATAGGGGCCTTCTTTCTTTCTTTTGAATATGGCTGTACAATTCTTCCAGCTGGGTGGGCTTAAGGTCTTTGTCAAAAATCACTTGACTATAGATGTGAGGGTCTATTTCTAAATTCTTGATTTGGTTCCATTGGTCAAACTCTCTATCCTTATGCCAGTACCATGCTGTTTTTACCATTGTAAAAGACAAAGAAATAAAAGGCACTGAAATAGGAAAGGAAGAAGTAAAACTTTCACTATTTGCTGATGATGTGATCCTATATCTAGAAAATCCTGAAAAATTCAAAAGAGACTAGAATAGAAGAGTTCAGCAAAGTGGTGGGATACAAGATTAATATAAAAAGTCAATAGCATTTCTAAACTCTACTCATGCATTCTGAGGAGGAAGTCAGAAAAATAATTCCACTTATAATAGTGACTAAAACAAATATTTAGGAATAAACTTAAGGACATAAAGGAGAAAACTACAAAACACTGTTAGAAGACACTGAAGAAGACAAATAAATGGAAGGATGTTCCATGTTCATGGATTGGAAAACTGAGTATCATTAAGATGTCAATTCTATCCAAACTGATTTACAGATTCTATGCAATAGCCAAAAAATGTTTTTAAAAAGAGTGAAGCTGGAGGACTCTCACTTCCTGACTTTAAAGCATTGGAGTGTTTTTTCAAGAAAGACTTTTCTGCATTAATCAAGAGGATCATCTGATTTTTCTTATTCAATTTATCAATGTGGTTTATTACACTAATTGATTTTCTTGTGTTGAACCACCTTGCATAACGGAGAGAAAACCCACTTGACCAGGGTGTATAATTATTTTAAATGTGCTTTTGGATTCTGTTTGCAAGTATTTGTTGAAGACTTTTCCATTTATATTTGTTAGAAATATTGCTCTTTAATTTTCATTTCTCATAAGGCCTTTATCTGGTTTTGGTAATAGGGTGATGTTGGTTCCATAGAACGAGTTTGGTAGCATTCTTTGCTATTCAATGTTTTGGTATTAGCTGATCTTTGAATGTCTGGTAGAATTCACCTATGAATTCATGTGGACCTGGGTTTTCATCTTTTGGAGGATTTTGATGACTGTTTCAATCTCTTAACTTGTGTTTGATTTGTTGAAGTCTTCTATTTCTTCTGTGGTCAATATAGATGGTTTGTGTATTTCTAGGTGTCCATCTCATCTACATTTTCTAGCTTTTTGGCATACAGTTTTCATAGTATCCTCTTATGATCTCTCATTTCTGTGGGGTCAGTTTTAATGTACTCTCCCTCACTTCTGATTTTATGTATTTGTGTCTTCTCTCTTTGTCAGTCTAGCTAAGGGTTGGCCAATTTTGTTGATCTTTTCAAAGAACTTTTAGTTTTCTTGATTCTCTCTTGTTTTTGTTGTTGTTGTTATTGTTCTTGATTTCATTTATTTCTGTTGTGATTCTTACTATTTCTTTTCTTCAGCTTGGTTTGGGATTCGAGGCGTTCTTTTTCCAGTTCCTCCAAGTGTGACATTAAGACTTCAATTTTAGCTCTTTTTTCTTTTTTAATGTAAGCTTTGAGGGCAATAAATTTCCCTATCAGCACTGCCTTTGTGGTGTTCCATAGGTTTTTGTATGTTGTGTTCTCATTTTCATTCATCTCAAGATTTTTGCTCAATTCTCTTGCAATTTCTTCTTTGACTCATTGATTATTTAAGAGTATGTTGTTTACTCTCCATTTATTTATGAATTTTCCCTTTTTCCAGCCATTATTTTTTCCTAACTTCATTCTGTTATAATCAGAGAAATTGTTTTGTATACTTTCAATCTTTTAAATTTATTGAGACTTTTCTTGTGACCCAACATATGGTCTATCTTGGAGAAGGATCCTGCTGTTTGAGGTGCAGTGCTCTATAGATGTCTGTTAGGTCTAGTTCATTTATCATTTTATTCAAGCTCTCTGTTTCTTTATATAGCTTCTGTCCAGATATTCCATCTAAGACTGAGAGTGGAGTATTGAAGTCTCCAAGTATTATTGTAGGGACACAGATTTCTCCCTACAGCTTTGCCAGCATGTGCCTCATGTATCTTGGGCACTTTGGTTAGGTGCATAAATAGTTAGTAGGTTTATTTCTTCTTGCCCAATTGCCCCTTTTACTAATATATAGTGACCTTCTTCATCCTTTATAACAGTTTTACATTTAAAATCTAAATTATCCAATATTACTATGGCTATTTCAGCTCTTTTTTTGGTTATTATTTGCATGAAGTATCTTTTGCCAACCTTTCTTTTTTAACCTGGTTGTATCCTTATGTCTGAGATGAGTCTTTTGTAGACAACATATAGATGGCTCATATTTTTTTAAATCCTTTCTATTAGTCTATGTCTTTTGATTGGGGAGTTCAAGCCATCAACATTCAATGTTATTACTGTAAAGGCATTACTTTACTTATTTCATCCATTTTGACTTTGACTTTCTGTTATAATATTGTACTTCTGTCTATCTTTTTATCCTTTAATTTACCCTTTCTAATAATCTTCATTTCTATACTCTTCTCCTAGTCTCTCGCCATTGTTTTATCCTTTCAGGCTGCAGCATTCCCTTTCATGTCTTTTGTAATTCTGGTCTTTTGGTAACATATTCTATCAGTTTTTGTTTATCTCCAAAAACTTTGAACTCCCTTTCATTTTTGAAGGGCAGTTTTGCAGGATACAGAATTCTTGGCTGGCAGTTTTTCTCATTCAGTACCTTAAGCATTAGACCACTTAAACATAATGCCATTTTCTTATCTTTTCCACAGTTTCTGATGAGGGGTTAGCAGTTAGTCTTATCAAGTTTCCCTTGTTTGTGATGCTTTACTTTCTCTTGCTGCTTTCAGAATCTTCTCTTTATTTCTGATATTTGTCATTCTGAATAGTAGATGTATTGAGATAGGTCTAATAGGATTTATTCTGTTTGTGGTACATTTTCCTTCTTCAATATTTATATTTATGTATTTCATAAGGGTAGGGAAGTTTTCAGTCATGATTTCCTCATAAATTCTTTATGCCTCTTTTCTATTTTCTTCTCCTTCTGGGACACTGATAATGTATATATTTTGCATTTTGTGATTTCATGTTGTCCTCCAGTTCCCTGAGATTCCATTTCATTTTTTCCATTTTTTATCTTTCTGTTCTGTCTTTATCAATTCAGATATTTTGTCTTTGACTTCACTAATTCTGTCTTCAAGCAATTAAAATCTGCACTTATGTGCCTCTAATGTATTTTTAATATCATCCATTGTGTCTTTCATTCCCATAAGGTCTGTTACTTTTCTTTCCAGACCTTCAAATTTTTCTTTGCTCACCCAGTGTTTTCTTAATATCCTTTATTTTAGTCATATTTTTTTTCAATTAGTCTGTTTTGTCAGGTTTATCTCTCTGTGTTCCTCACTCTTCTTGGAGTTGTGAAACACTTTCCAGGTCTCCTGCCCCCCAGGCAGTTCCCTCAGTCAGCTTTTGGCTCATTTTCCATTGTTTTTGTGAGAACATGAGACTTGTCTGCCAAATTTGACACCATCTTCCTACAATCTCATCTGAACTTTTATGAGTTCCTTTTAGAGAAGGATTCCCTGTAGTGTGGCTAATAGAACTATCCAAATTAATTTTGATTGAAACTATATTTTTATGCTTATTTTTCTTTGCTGCATAAGGGACAAGGAATGCAAAGATGTTGTATATTCTTGTGCATGTGTGTTTAGTATTGAGCAATCTTTGTAGAAAGAGAAACCCAGTTTTGCTATTATTACTTGGATTTCAGTTCTCCATCAAGGACTCCTGTAAGAGCATATGATGTGAATGCAGTTTGAGGAGACAAGGAGTATCAATGAGGAATGGGTTGATGATGTGGGAGGGAATTCCCCCAGATTACAGGAAGGATGAAGGACAAGTACCAATTGATTAAGTGTGAGAGCACTGACAAAGAGTCCTTCAAGGTCTTAGGGAATTTGCCCAAGAAGGAGAAAATTCTCTATATTGAAAGCCAGATCTAGGAAAGAACCAAGGTGAGGGTCATTAAGGAATTTTCGACTTTTTCCATCTAATCATTACCTTTCATTGGATTAGGAATCTCCAGTCACCCAACTTACACCTGGAGAAAGCATCCTTTCCTCCTCATAGCACCCCACCCACTGACTGTGCACGAGGTGTGACAACCTTCATCACTTAGTTCAGTACCCTTTTCACTACTCTATGCGAGTATTCTCCCTCCCAAAGACTCAAGACACCTGTAACCTATGGAAAGGTTGGAACCCTATCTATTGGAGTAGTGGTCAGAAATGCAGCCTTGCATCTGTACTTAAAGAACAGATGGTCGTTAATGATGGTGTTATCACAATTCGATGCACTGAAACTATTACAACACAAAAGAAGATCATTTAATAATCTGCAAAAAGAAAAATTTAAAAGAACATTCACTTATAAATGAGTTAGAGACATTTCCTTAGATACATATGCTAGAATGCTTCGTCAGATCTCTAGATGGGCACCATAATGGAGTTAGTGCAAAACATCATTCCTATCAGCATCTAGATCTATCACAAAGGATCTCACTCTTTGTGATGTGTGTGCTCCCATGAGCACACATATTCTTTTATAAGCATTTTTGTTTTACTAGGCAAAAACATTTACCTAGAACTAATCATGACTACATATTTATGCATGTGTAAAAAAGGGAATATCTGTGTGTATATTCTTTTAAATTATGCTTAAGTTAAATAGGAATCGATTTATATATGTTGTTTATTTTAATATGTGGGTCAAAACGCCAATGCCAAATGAATGAATATGTTTCAATAAAATATATATAAAATTAAAAAATGTCAAATGCTTAAAAATAGGTTATATTAAAGGCATCTTTGGTGATGATTTTTAATGCAGAGAGTACACACAAAGTAAAGAGCATACAAATAAAATAATTTCTCAAGAAGAATTCTTGTTTGTGTTTTCAACCTTCTACACATATATATGTATAAACATATTTGTACAGTCAATTTAAAAATTCAGATGTACCCTTTGTTTTTCTTTAATGGTTCTTGCAAGTATGGAAGTATATGCATTGTTTTCCATTGCTCTCTTTGTAGAAAAGTATCTTTTTTGTTTAGAAAGGTCAATTGTTATTGTTAATACGTAGAAATATTTGTATTTTTCCATCACTTCATATAACATTTGTGGTTAGCTTTACTTTTCAAAGACTAGCAAATGTACAAGAAATGACTGATTGTTAGTTTTCTTTCCAAGGATACTATGAGAAAAACTGAAATAATGTAGTCTAAGATGTGGTTAAAGACATTATTGTATGAACCATCCACATTCTTCTATCCTCTGTGTAAATTACCTAAAAGGTTTATGAATGGAAATTGGACAATGAATTGAACAATTTGTTCAAATTCTTTCTAAAATTTTTGGGTATAAGGAAAAATAAAACATATGTCTTCAATTTAAAATGTATTTCAAAATTTTAAATTAATACATGATAGTCACAAATCATAAAAGTCAATATACAAAGTTAAAAACTAATGCAGTTAGAATCCATTGTTTTGAGAAGATTATTCTGGAAAGAAGAAATTAAATGGGTCAGAGACAAGGAATGTCTCAGGACTTAAGAAGTTAAGTCATTAGGGGGAATGGTGATGCATAAACATATCAAGGAAGCTGAAGGTAAGAATTTCCCAAAGATCTCTGATAATCTTATTAAGTTAACTGAGGAGAGACAGAATGAAAACAGTGTTAAAAATGAAGACCTGTCAGTAAGAATTTCCTGTGACTCTCTAACTCCCTACACCTAATCAGCAACTCCAATGCTGGGGGATCAAAATCATAGATAAAAGCAAAAAAATGGTCACAAAGAAAAGGCAACCACATACATCCCCCCACTGCAGGGTATCAGTCCATCCAAGTAGTAAGGGATAAACCATATTTTGAGCAAAGTTCAAAATGTTTTTTACTGTACTTGATACAGAATTTTAGTTATACTGACTGAAGGACACTTTAAACTGGAAGGTGGCTAAAAGTCATAAGAAGTGGCCTAAATTTCACCCAAGAGTAAAGAACAAGTCCCACAGGGGAATCTTAAGGGGAAATGAAAGAAGGGAAAAAATAAAGTGGCTTTGGATGATACCCCTTGAGTCCTGAATGTTCAATATGATAATAACAGAAATAAAGAACACATGTACAGAGAGCATCTTAAGAGCAAAAGTACCAGAGAGTTGCAGAAAATAAATTGGGAGAGAATTTAATAAAGTTGGGGGAAGTCAACAGTGTCAAATATGGAAGAGAAGTCAAGAAATAAAGATAATGAAAAGGTCACTGGTTTGTGGGAAAAGGATATGTCACTGACGACTGTGGAGAAAGTTTCAGTGCAGAAGTGAGAATGGACAGAAAGAGACAGATGGACAAGAAATAGAGGCAATGTAGAGACATACATTTGAGAAATCTGGCAGTAAATTAAGGGAAATGGGTTGTAACACAGAATGTTGTATTTCAAATACAGAATAAAGTGTTTATAAAATAAAACAATCTTCCCTAATTTTCCTTTATGTCCAAAGTAACATTATTTTAAGTATCTTACATTACCTTTTCTTTTTATCATTCCTACTGTTTACATGTAGTAAAGGTTTAGTGCAAAAACCATTTATCTAGACTAAAGACTTCCCCCCCCCTACTTAATGCTATATATTTAGAACTCCAAGATTATAGCAAATCTAAGGGAGTCTCAATCGACTTTCTTAGAAATCAGATTTTGTGAAAGTTCATTTCGTTCACGTACAATAAAATCCATTTTTCCATGATAACTTACATCTATCCCATCTTAACTCCATGCCTAGCATGAGGGGAAGCAGGGTGGACTGAACATCACAGTGTTGATGAGGACCAGCTTCTTTCCATCCAGATCATATCAGCTCTAGCATAGGCTCCAGCCCCACCTCCAGCAGGAAGGAAGCTGCGGGGACCTGTGCCAGTCTTTCTGGGACATTACCAGCCAAGCCATGGAGGCCGGCAATTATCCTACTCTGGCAGCATGAGCCACCCCAGGAGTTATTCTGTGGCTGGAATTGAAAGCTCCATTTCCCAAAAACAGGGGAGAAGACGGTTGGCTGTGGATTTTGGCTACTGATGGGTAGAATTGGCTGGCTAAGAGATAACCCTGGGAACAGCTGGGGTGTGAACCAGCCCAAGTCAGGAGAAGGACAGTAGCCACCATTTTGACCCCATCCCCAGCCTGAGGGGAAGACAGCCTTACTGAAACTCTCAGTGTTCAGTTTCTTTCACACAGATCAGCCTGCAACCCTAGCCTAGGCTCCTCCCACCTCTGGCAGGGTGGAGGCTGAGGAAACCAACACCAGCCTATACAGGTAACTGCAGGTAACTTTGGCAGGCATAGACTGAAAATCAGAAGTCTGCCAGGACAACTGCGGTCATCTTGGACCCACACTGCATAGATTGCTGCCCACACCTGCAGCTCCATCCCTGCCCCAGGCAGGACAGAAAGGAATATGAAGCTTCATCAGTCTCTCTGGGCACCTACAGTCTAGGCCTACACTTGGATTATTCCACACAGCTGTGACTCTGTCCCTACCCTTGGCAAAGGAGAAAGTTGGAAGAAGCATTATTGGTCCCTGGTGCAATAAGGGCAACTTGAGTCTCCACAGCTTACAGCATGAACTACATGCTTGGCTCCTATTGTGCAACAGCAAGGGAGAAAGGATAGGAAACCTTAAACTAAAGAGAAAAACTGCATCCAGAAAAAATACTCTGGTAAGCCAGATGCCAAGACACCAATCAAAAATTACAACCCACACCAAGAAACAGGAAGCTATGACCCAGTTAAGGGAAAAGATAAGCCTCCAGATGACATAAAGGAGTTGAGGCAACTAATCATAGATGTTCAAACAAATATCCTTAATAAATTCAATGAGATGGCTAAAGAGATTAAGGATATTAAGAAGACATTGGAAGAGCACAAAGAAGAATTTGAAAGAGTACATAGAAAAATAGCAGATCTTATGGTAATGAAAGGTGCATTCAATGAAATTTAATAAAACATTGGAATCATATAATAGCAGATTTCAGGAGGCAGAGGAAAGAATTGGTGAGATTGAAGAAATGGCCTCTGAAAGTGATACAAAAGAACAGATGAAGAAAAGAATGGAAAAAATTGAACAAGGTCTCAGGGAACTAAATGACAGCAAAAGGAATGCAAAATATGTGTCCTGGGTGTCCCAAAGGGAAAAGAGAAGGGAAAAGGGGCAGAAAGAATATCTGAAGAAATCATGGTAGAAAATTTCCCAACCCTGTTGAAGGACATAGATATCTCTGTCCAAGAAGCACAATGTACTCCCACCTGAAAAAATCCAAATAGACCAACTCCAAGACACATACTTATCAGAATGTCAAGAAGACAGTGGTCTGATATATTTAAGATACAACTAGAGAAAAACTTCCAGCCAAGAATCTTATATCCAGCAAGACTGTCTTTCAAAAACGAGGGTGAAATTAGAATATTCACAGATAAACAGAAACTGAGAGAATTTCTAAGCAAGAGACCAGATTTTCAAGAAATACTAAAGGATGCACTAGAGCCTGGAAAGAAAATACAGGAGAGAGGGGCCTGAAAGAGAGTCTAGAAATGAAGATTATATCAATAAAAGAACTAAAATTGTCAAAGGAGTGGTGAAAATAAAATATGACAGGTAAAACTCAAATAGTCAGGAATAAACTTAACCAATGATGTAAAGCACTTGTATTCAGAAAGCTGCAACCCAATGTTAAATCAGAAAAGCCTTAAATAACTGGAAGAACATTCCAGGCTCATGGATTGGAAAACTAAATATCATTCAGATGCCAATTCTACTCAAATTGTTATACATATTTAATGCAATCCTGATAAAAAGTCCACCAGCATTAAAGAAAAAAATTGAAAACATGATCATTAAATTTATTTGGAAGGGTAAGGAGTCCTGAATAGGCAGAAAAATCATAATACCTACCTATAGTGATAAAAACAGCATGGTACTGGCCTAAAGACAGACAAAATAGACCAATGGAATCAAATTTACAGTTCAGAAATACACCCTCACAGGTATGGTCAAGTGATTTTTGACTAGTCCGTCAAACACAGCTTGGGAAGAAAAATCCATTCAATAAATGGTGCTGAAAGAATGGGATATCCATAGCTGAAAGAAGGAACGAGGACCCTATCTCACACCTTATCCAAAACTTAACTCAAAATAGGTCAAAAAACTAAAAATTAAAGCAAGAACCATAAAACTTCCAGAAGAAATGATTGGAAAACAACTTCAAGACCTGGTGGTAGGTCGTGGATTCTTAAAGGAGATAAGAGAAGGACTGAGTGGACAACTGATGTTTAATGTATGTAGGTGTTTTCATTAGCTTTACTGTAAAAGTGTGAAAATGGATAGAGTGGATGGGAACACACAGTGAGTAACAGTTAGTTTATAAATGGGGATTTGACTGAAAATGGTAGTCTAGTTATGTAAATGCCAACTGATAGAATGCTAGAGAATAATCTAGGAACTGGATCGCACAATAAACCAAGAGGTGGATGAGAATTGTGGTTGATGATACAGATAGAAGAGTGTCCTTTGTTAGCTAGGGTAAATGTATATCACTACTGCAGGGTGTTGGGAATGTGGAGAAGCATGGGAAAAATACAGTTGGAGTGACCTATGGATTGTGGTTAGTAGTAATGCATCTATGCGAAAGATGTACTGTGTTGATATTGAGGCAGTATGGAAAATGTGAGCCAAATGTACACTACGGACATGGTAACAATCAGATGATATTATTTTATCTGTAGCAAATGACACACCACATTGTGGTGTGTTGATGGAGAGGTGTTGTTTGGGAATTCTGCACATGTGCGTGCTTGTTTCATCAGTTTACAACTCCTGCTATAAAAATATATTTAAAAAATAATAATAGGGTGGGTTGAGGGAAACACACCAAATATAAGATAAGGACTATGATTATTAGTAAGATTTTGACAATATTCTTTCATAATTTGTAACAAACATCTCATGACAATGCAAGGTATTAGTGGAGGGTTAATGTATGGGACCCCTGTATGATGTTATGCATGTTTGATTTGTAAGTCCACAACTTTTACTATACACTTAATTGTTTATGTATGTTCATATATAGATGATATAAAGATAATAATAATAGGGTTGGTGTGGGGGCAAATAACTTCGTTTAGTAGTAGTATTTTGACAATGCTCTTTAATCATTAAGTTAAAAAGGTTTAACAACAATGCAAGTTATTGGTGGTTGGGTGAGATGTTGTATATGTGTATTTGATATATATGTTTTGTAAGTTCACAACTACTATTATTCACTTACTGTTTATGTATATTTATGTATGAGTGATATATTTCAATAAATTTTTAAAAAATTTTAAAAAAAGCATGTGGGATACATACAATTAGTATTCTCACTTTGCAGATGGGGAAACTGAGGCCTACATGGGTTAATCCTTTTTTCCAAGGCTACCCAGCTAGGGAATGGTGGACCTGGTTTTCCTACCCAGACAGTCTGGCTTCAGCATTTTGCTATTACCATTACACTGAAATGTCAGCAAAGAACTTCTGACTTTTTCTACCATTTTCACAGATAAATCTCTCTACTAGAATCAACTTACCCATTTTGGGATAATATATTTTATACAGTTTCCCAAAATGTGTTTCATGGAATACTAAACCTGTGTAATATTTGGTGGGAAATGGGTTCTAAAGTTAAATACGTTTGGGAAACCATTTTCTTGGAGGTACACAACATATGCTAACGTCTTTAAGTCTCTAAAAATTCCTAGAAAAACAAAACCTGTTGAACACGTTTTTTAAAAATTATTGTGACTTTTTAAATTTATATTGACTTGTTTTAACTGTTTTCAAACTGATTTTTACATGCAATGTTTCTAATTGCCAACCCAATGCCCAAGCCCTTACTCATGACTCTTCCGTCCTTCCTGGGCTTCCCTACTGCCTTCCAGAAGTATCTTGTTCTTTCCTGGGCCAGGTTTGGATACAGCCTTTCTTCCATATACATACTTTCCCCTTCTGGGACTTCATTGACCACAGGTCAGTGATCCCCAACCTATTTTCCAAGTATCTCAATTTATTTTTCTGCTATTTTTAACTTTATATAGGTATCTGTTTCATCCTGAGTAATTTCTTCAAATTTATCTGCTAATTCATTTTTTTCTTCTTCAGCATTCTCTATGATTTAACCCATACATTTAAATATCAATTGTTATAACCTGCTTTCTGAAAATTCTGTTGAAGAGAATAATAACTTAAATATACTAGCAAATTTCTCTGCAATAGCAATAACAAGCTGGAAAATAGAATATACACCACCATTCATAATAGAAATAAATGCTATAAATTATTCAGTAATTAACCAAATGGAGAATATTTGCAGACTTTGTGAAGAAAAGTGTAAAACTATCAAATCATATGGAATAATGCCTGAATAATTGAAGAGATATATTATCGTAATGGATATAATTAATTATTATTTCTTTAAATATCTGAATTTTCCTCAAATTAATGTATCAATTAGTCTCATTCTAATAAAAGTCACAAGAGGAGAGGATTGATTCCAAACTCAAAACTGATTCTAAACTTTATTTGGAAAAGTAAGAGTTCACAAATACCTAAATATTTTTTGAAATAAGAGTGCAAACTGGAAGAACTGATCTACTGGAAATCTGATAAAAAGTCACGGTAATTAAAATAGTATTATGTACTTGCCAGAGCAAACATATCTCTGGAATGGATAGAGAGCTCTAATATAGAGCCAGGTATATACGGTAGCTTGGCCATATGTGTGTAGGGAGAAAGGTAGATTATTTAGTAAATGGTGCTGGAAAAATGAACACACTATATGGAAAAAAATTAATTTCAATTAGCACTAGAGAGCAAAGGAATAAGGGGACTTCCTAGCCAAGTCTTTGTGACCCACGTTGTTTGAAAAGATTATAATGAACTCTTTATGTGGAACTGAATAGTGGGAGGGAGAGTGCAATTCCTTCTCTGAACAAACTGACAATGAGAAGACACAAATATAATAAACAGTCTTCATTTTGAAGACACCATTATAGTTCACCATTCATTCATTCATCATTGGTCTGTCAGTCACTATTTTAGGGATTAGGTGTACCAGCAAAAACAAACTCTTTAGTCTGGCACATTGGCATCTGAAGGAAGCTCTTTACTTCAGTGTGAGAAATGTCTATGAGGGTCTCTGGAATTGTAGAAGGAGTGATGAATATAGTTTTGACATTTGTCTACTGCAACCTATCTGACAAATGAGAGGCCCTCTCTTAGATAGAGCAAACTTCAAATTCGACTGTTTGATGATCTCCCTTTTACTGCTTTTTCTTCCCAGCTTATCCTCAGACAGAATCTCACAAGACATGTCTAGTAGTCTATAATGATTATGGCAGAACTGTTCACCCTTCTGCTTTCGTTTGCTGGTTCATAGCTTAGCTATATAAAAATTTCCCTTTGCACTTAAATTTAATGCATAGTCCCTAAGCGTAATTTTCTCTTCCTTACAAAATTTGAATTAATTTCTTCCTACATTTTTATCAGCCTGTCTTCTAAATAGTCACAGGCTGGTTTTTTTTTCTTTCTATCTCTTATACACTTCTTTCTCTTTTTAGTGAATTTTCAATTGTCTTTTTAAAAAAAGATACATAGAGCACACAACAATTGTGTATTTCATAATACATTTAGTTAGGATGCTTTTTTTTTTTTAGATCAGATGTAGTTAAACCATCTAACCATCAATAATAAGATGTGACCACTTCAATTGAAGAATGAAGTAAAAATATGGAGAATGGGAATAATTTTGGAAAACATAATAAAACAAACAACAATAATCAATCAACTAAGCAAAGGAAAACCATGGGTATCACACAAGTTAAACACATTGAGAAATGAGATTCAATATTGTGTGTATATTTAATAATTTACTTGTTATGATAATATTTGAAGTACAATTACTTTTGATAAAAAATTCTTTTCATGTGAAGCTTCATGAGGTTGTACAACATTTATTGACCCCTGAGAAAATTTCAATCCAAGCTCACAGTTAATGCTTGTGCCTTGACCTCCACACACTGAAGTTATCAGAGAACTGACTGTGGAGTCAAATAAAAATCAATACACAGCTCTTGTTATATCAAAGGGTCAGTATTTCATTCAGAGGAATGATTAAAAAAAATTCACAATTACTCTTTGTGAAAGGGTGGGGCTATGTATATTCAGATCAACAATTCAATTCCAGGCAATTAGCCCAAAATTTATAACCTAACTCCTAATAAATGATGTCTGATCATCGTAATAAACCTATTCATTGGTTTGGGAAATATATAGAGCCTTGTGTGTGCCAAGAACTGTTTGGAGTTCTTGGGTTATGTTGCTAACTGGAATAGAAAAAGAGTAAATAATGTAGTAGGTTGGATGGTCAAATGTACTGTGGAAACAAAATGGTGCAGGTTAAAAGGGATTTGGAGTGCTTGGGGTAAGTTAAGGGTTGCAGAAATAAATGATTATTTGCTTTCAGGTCATCATAAATCTGTAGATTCCATATTTCAGGATGTGTAGAAAAATTATTTTAATTGATTAAAGATTGGAAGATTATTATATGTACAAACATGAATCTTCTGAGCAGATGATTATTGCTTTCATTAGAGTCTTAAAGGGACCATGTTCAAAGTAAAAGTCATTTTTAAAGCTTCCATTTTTAACATTCTATTTTTCACAAAACTAAACAATATTATTTACTTGTTTCCTTATAACCTTTGCTTTTATGATTAAGGATTGTGGGAGTTGGACTTTTGGAGGTTTGATTTTGGAAACTTCTTCCTTAGTCTTAAAAGTGTAAATAATCAAATTTGTGAAACTGATCCTGCATTTATTTTCTCAAATAGCCAATTTTCAATTTGAGAGAAATTGGACTTAGAAAGAAATATTGAATGTGATCATGATTACTGGTCCCACCAACACACTGACATTCTCCTTTTAAACCAATGGTCAATAAAAACAATAACATCTAAAAAGTGTTAAGTACATGGTAAAACAATAATCCTTGATTTATTCCCAACATTCCTAATTTTATTCCATAAAATATTCCATTGCTCCAGTTATTTATATTTAAAATTAGAAAAGTAATTACTGTTTAAAAGATAACTAAAGGAATTAAAGAAGATAATATAAATATTCCATCATCCTACCTTTTGTCTTCTTAGATAATATGTACCTGTTAGTATTTTTAGTATTATTAAAGATACAAACAAGTATTATTTGCTATGATGCAGTCTTCCTTGACATATGATTTCTCTAGTGTTACTTAATCTTAATTCTCTCTGGATATTCTTTCCTATATTCCTTTATCAAAGTAAAACTGCTTTCCTCTGGTCTTCCTTTCCCTGTTCATAATGAATCCTGTAATGCCTGTCAACCACTGTCATCATATATCCCCAAAGTTATCTCTATGTGAATGAGTCAGCAACCTCATATTATAAAGTTATAATTTTAATGACAAACTTGCATTTGTGTGAAAAAAATAATTGTTCTAAAAGCTCCCAAACTGGCTGTTAATTTTCAGAAGGGTAAGTTGTGTTAAAAAAATAAATAAGAAGTTCAAGGGCAAAGATCAGTGAAGAAGGATGGTCCAATGATGATATTGATGACTATGCTTATGAGCCTGTGTGCTTGAAATTTCAACTTAGCTTAGAGCTACAGGGTACCTAAGAGTTACTTCCTGAGAGCCTCCATGTTGCTCAAATGTGGCCACTCTCTAAGCCAAACTCAGCATGTAAATGCATTACCTTCCCCCCAACATGGGACATGACTCCCTGGGATGAGCCTCCCTGGCGCTGAGGGATTATTACCAAGCACAAGCTGGTAATGCAACTAGAAAAAGACATTGAATTAAAAGGGGAAATGGTAAAGAAAAGTGAGTTTACATGGCTAAGAGACATCAAAATGAATCAGGAGGTCATCAGAGGGGTCGGGCTTACACACATCTCAGCAGGATCTCAGAGAAAGCCAAAGTAGATACAACACCAGCTAGTGGTGCGCCTGAGGGCTACAGAGACACCCAGATCCTACAGTCATGGCAGATGGCTATGGAGTTGAATGCCTTTTCAGTGGGCCCTACTTTGGAATTTGTGCTCCTGAGTGTGCTGGAATTAGACTCAGATGTGACTTTTCTACACATGCCTGTTCTGTCACTTTTACTGAACCTGTGGTTGGTGCTGGGGCTTGTGTATGCCCAGGAGACTTGAATCTCTGGACTATCCATGTGCCAGCTGGGCCCTGAGCCTCAGCAGAGTTGTAACACCTACTCTCCTGTTTGTTGGACTTACCCAGGTCAGCTATCAATGAGGTAAGTGAAAATGGTCAACAACCACACCAAGGAACCAAGAAAGTCTACAACTGCAAACAGGAGAATCCCATCCATCAGTCATGTAGAATCTAAGCCCTCTCTCAATTTAGAGGTGGAGTAGGCATTGCCATCCCAGGGTCCTTGGGATCGAGGAATAAAATATGGATTAGAGTGGAAAAAAAAAACCCCACTGCATATTGTAATCAGGCTAGGCTTTGCACAGGAAGCTTCATATCAGTAGCTGGGAATCCCCAAAGCAATATTTCTCTTCTTCTGAAAGTTACCAAAGACACAAAGTGCCTACAGGTGTGATTCTTAGAGACTCCTGGGAGTTCCTCCTCTGGCTGAAAGTGCTGACTGTTCTGGGAACACATTCAGGACATACAGGACTTGCTTGGAGGCATTTGGGCTGGTCTAAGAATATGTCAATATTTATACTCTGGTATAATGGATGCCACAAAACAGATCACCAGCATATAATTCCCTCTTCTCTCAGACAAGATTATTAACACTAAGGAAGCAGAATAGAGAACAGGAGAAATAAAAATGCATTCTCAGAACACTGCCATATTTTTATAAAAAATGAGAGGAGCTCCCCCCACTCCATTCCTGACTTATGCAGCAATATTAAGAGACTGAAAAGCAGACAAAGGGGTCACCTTAGTCTGAAACACCCTTGTTTTCAAAGTTTGTTGGGATCCAAGCCAGAGCTGGGAAGGGCAAAGCCTAAGCTTATTATGGCAATGACATTTAGGACATTTAGCACCATTTTCTACCCACCCACTCCCCATTTAAAAGATAGATGTTTTCAAATTTGGTTTTATTATTTAGAGTTTCTGAATTGCCATTTTTATTAAGATTTTAGACACTTTACAGTAAAGGGTGCAGTTAGCTTATTTCATTTTCTAAAACAAGTTTTTTCCCCCAAAATACCATGTTTTACCTTTATATATAAAAAAGAGATGTTGCTATTTCAATTATTTGCCTTGTAAAACTGTATGATAATGTCTCTCTATTTAAAGAGACAGGAGTTTTTATAAAAATGCCTTAGGAAATTCATCTTCTTGATAAACCCAATGTTTCTACCAACTTGTTGCCTAGAAATTAAGCACCATTTTCAATTAATAAAAATGACATTATTGTCACTAAAATACAAATAAACAAGTGAATAAATAAATAAGAAAAATAAAGGGGGGGGTGGATTAGTTCCTTGAAAAACCAATATCCATTGCACTTAATCTGTGAGTACAATGATTAAATAATAGATTCTGCAAATATATTGTTAGAAGGAAATTAGAATGAGGCAATGAAAGAATGAGACAATTGCATTGATGTGATACTTCTGAAAGGATAAACATCAAGATTGGATACATGTTGCAGTCAGAATGCCTTTGGGTAGTCTAGGTTACGCAGGGAGTGGGCAGTGAGATAAGTTTTTCCATCTGTTGCACAGACATGAGTAGTTAATATATATGCAGATAGTTATATATATATAAAAAACAGTTATATATATAGTTTTATATATATATATATATATATATATATATACACACACACATTTTATACCTAGTTCTGCTGACACATTTCAAAAGTTTGGGAAACAGCAATTAAGAGGTATAAAGCCATCCTAGATTATGAAGAGCATGGAAATACCAGAAGTTTTAGGAAGAGTGGACATTTGTTAGCTACTTTACTTTAACACAAATGGAAATGATACCATGCAGGAAAAATAGAAATGATTATAAAACTATTTTATTTAAATCTTGCTGTAAAAAACATTCATTTTAACTGAAAATGCTATAGGAGTTGTTTGGTTTACATAATTATGTTCTAATTTCTAAAATTTTATATTTACTCTGAAAAATAAATTTGATCATTTGAGAGCTAGTTTCAAGTTGTTAATCGTTAGCACTGAAAGAACTGCACTACTTGATAAATACATGTACGTACCACTTTCTCCATGACAAATTCCTAATTATAGGTAAAAGACCCTAATTAAACAATCTAAATGCATCAAATCAATTCAACCCTATTTTAGTGACAATGCATATCACAGAAATAATGAATTAATTCAATGCATTTAAATGTATTTCTTTTAATTCATTAAAACGTGATATAAATAAGCTTAAAAAGCAAATTCCATATATCAAAGTCAAATAAGATTCACTTTAAAGAAGGATATAGTCAGAGTTTGGGAGGTGAATGTTTGCCTGTGTAATCTAAATGATTTATATATAAAATAAGAGAGTTCTGTGGAATTGTAGTTCTGACTACAAAAAATAATATAATTGGAGATTTTGGAATTGGTACTTTCTATTTAAAAAGATGCTCCAACTTTTCACATAATAAGTCATTTCAATTTGAAACAAATTCCAAAAATTCATTATATTTCCAAGTATTACCTGTGCTGGAAATTTGGCATTGGTCCTACCCAGAGTCATTATTACCTGTTATTTGGTAAAAATATATCTTCTTTTCCACAACCTATTGTACTATGAATTTTAAAACATCTATATGTATGATGGCAAATTTTTCAGGAATATGTTTGAAAAACTCATCTAAGGTTCATTTCTATGGCAAAACCATTTATATTTCAGTTTTTAATCATATCATTACCATTCTTTAGTGTTCTACCAAATGAACATAGACTAAGAGAATACTTGGTGACCAAGAAACTATATAATTCATAGAAAAATGCAAATTCCAAAGGAAACTAAATGAGCAAAAACAAAAGTTCATAAGGAGGAGTAAAGTAGGACTACTTGCTCATACATTTCAAAATATTGTTTCATGAGAATCTTTTTCCTTATATTATTTAGATAAAATCTATTAGGCCAGAACTTATTTTCAATGGTGAAATATATGCTCATAAATTCAATAGATTTTTTTCAAAAATTTATTTGAATTAAACTTGTAAAGCATTTTTTTTTCATGCAGCAAAACTTTTTCCTTTCCTCTTGTCCAATTGTTTTACAGAATGTATACACTAGAACCTTGCTCTACTATTATTCTCTGCGTCTAGTTGGAAATTCTGCATTAGACAAGGTGCTAACTTAATGTACTTTACACATTGAAATAAAGTAAAACTTAGAAAATGATTATTGTCAATTATGTATAAGCACTTTTCTAGGACTGTAATAAAACGTTCTGTATGAATCATTTTTTCTCAGATCTAGACGATCTCTTGCCTGCATTGTTCATGCCATTGGAATCTCAAAACTCCTTACATGAAAATTTAAGATAGGAAAAAAAGGCTAACAAATATTAGAAGCATCTACTCCTGCCTATGTTGTCACATAATTTAAAACAAAATTTTTGTTTATGGGAATGTTTGTGTGTGTTATGAAAAACTTTATTTCCCACAACAAATGTTTCCTAGCTAATTCATATCTGATGTCTAAAGCAAGTTCATAATATGAAAGTTTGCCTGTGGTTTGATAATGAATTTAGAATTTACCCTGTAGGCAACAAGGAGCCAGTGTATGCAGCACCATGGAAATTATATGGTGAAATTTGTGTTTTAGATCATCAATTTAGAGAATGTACTGGAAAGAGTTAAGACCGCAGTTAGTGAGAACAATTAGAAAATTAGGGTAATAATCCAAGGGCAGGAACCATATGTGAAAATACATTGTAAACTTCAAGGTTCTTACAAATGATAGTTGTCATTATTGAGATTAACACCCCTGGTAATTAAACCTCCTTGGATTAAGTACAAGGATGAGTTGCATTAGACAATTTTCTACCATAATGGGGCTTGTCATAATTAGACTCCTTTATGTTATAAGTAAAGGCCAAAGTGCAAAACTAAGCTGCTGTCTGTTTTGCAGTACAATAGCCCAGCTGTCTATTTAAATAACTCTTCTGCTAGAAAAGAATCTGTGATCATATTAATGTTTTTGGTACTACAGAAAGCCATCTATAAGTGTTCTACAATGAGTCTCTTTTAAGAGTGGGCTTTCCATGTCTACTGGAATGAATTTTCCTAGACATAACCTAATTTCACTGGCATATAAATCCCCAATTTGCCATTTTCTATGCAAATAACCATAAGCATTCTAATAAGAAATTGTAGGTGTCATTATACTTAGTCAAATCTACTCTTAAATGACTAGCTAATAGACTTGGAAAATTTTACATCCCTTATCAATGAAGATGTCATTAAAAACAGACCCTGGAGCAATTTCCTGAATTTCATTCTCAAATTAAAGCACATTATCATTATCTGGTTCTGTCTCATTATAATTAGTTTGTCTCAATACAACAGCAATTTCTTTAAAGCTTATTGCATATTAGAAGGAATTCTAGGGATTTGTGATATTTTAACTACAAATGGCGTTCAGGTATTTCCTCCATTTATTCCCACATTTTCAGGAATTTTCTATTATTAAATTGTTTTATCTCATGGCTGATATGGAAATCTTCCAACATTTAGGAAGTTATGTTTCTGAGATTATCTGGCAATTTTGAAAATGAAGCTGAGAATCTATATTCTAAGGAGAAAATTCCCCTAAACATAAAAATTCTAGGAATAAAAGTCCTAACACTCCTGAATTTTAGCCTGTAGGTAGAGCCCCTACTATTATACACATTTCTAATCCTATCATCTGGGGTAACAATGGGCTCAAAAAATAAGGGTGTTGATAGCAAAAAATAACTGAAACCCTTATTATAAGGGTAAACAAAGAAGATAAATAATTTTCTTAAGATCCAAGAAAATAAGTGACCATCAAAGCACAAAGAGATGATGCCAGAGTATTCTCAGAGCATGGGACAGTGGGCTATATTTTTTGAGAATAGATTTCTCTTCAATGGTGAAGGCAGGCAGCTATCTGGAAAACTTCATTTTGGTAGAGTATCTGATTACTTGTTACTGCTATAAAAATGAAGTAGCTCTGTCATATCATACAGCAGCATAATTTAGAGGGATTCACCCTCAAATGCAAACTCTCCAAAGCAAAACACATGTCTGCTAACCCCTGTTATACAGACTGAATATAATGGATTATTTATTTATGCACATTTAAGCCTTTTGAGATGAATATTAAAAGAGTGGCAATATAATTTTAGTGAGTATGAATTGAACAATCACATAATCCAATCACACCAGAATTTATGGTTATTATTGGGCATTTCTCTTTTACTTATGGGTCTTTAATTTGATTAAACTCTTGGTATCGAAAATATAATAGTTCAAAATTTTAGTAGTTGCAAAGCACTAGGTATTATGCTATATGAATTTAAGTTAATTCTCACGAGAAGCTTACAAAATATAAATTTTTATTATATCTACTTTACAAATGAGCAAGTTGGCCCAAGGTCACACTGCTATGGTAGAGCAGAGATTTGATTGTTTGAAGGCTGGTCAAGGTGTTAGGATTCCTTTAAGAAACAAAAAAAGGTGAAAAGGCTACATGCTTTTTGCCAGCCACTGTCTACCTAAAAGTACTGAAAAAAATGTAAATATGAAATGCTTGGGAGAATAGATTTAAACCACAGAAAGTTCTTGCAAATCCTAGATATGCAGAATAGATTGCTGATGAAGAAATGTCATCAGTGAATATTCTGAGGGATCTATCTCCTGACAGATTCCAAAGGTTTGCCCCAGAGGAAATGCAATGTTCACCAAGAGAAGACAGAAGGTGGGTAGTAACTTAAAAAAAGCCTTCAGGATTCCTCAGACAATATAGCTCTGAGAAGGATGTACTATAGGTAGACAGGGCCAAGGGTCTTTTCCTGTGATGGGAGTATTTTCCCACAATATTTTCTAAAGACTGATTAAAACAGGATAAATACACATTTCCATTCTAAAGAGGGTGAGGGAGTTCTCAGAACTTTCAGTCATTAGATATATCCTGAAGATCCCATTTTTGTTTTAAGGGCAGGTTGGCAGAATAGAAAGAGTTTGAAGTTTGGAAAGTTATAGACCTGGGTTAAAATTAGGTTAGAGAGATGAGTTAGAATCTTGTCTCTCTCTCCTACCAGACAAGCCGTCTAACATAATGGGACTCTGAGAAGGTAAGATCATTGGATTCAGAGTAGGACTGAAAAGATTCATGTTCCAGCTCTGCCTCTTACTCTGTATTTCCATATCTGAAAAATATGAAAAATATTCTAGGAGGTAGATAAGCACTACCTCCTAGAATGACACAAGGATTAAATGAGTCAACTTGTGTGCATATATCAAGAGTTAGTTATGATGAGGAAGGGGATATAACCACTGACCCCACAGAAAGAGAGTATCATAAGAGGGTGCTTTGAAAAATTATATGCCAACAAGATGGATATTTTAGAGGAAATGGGAATATTCCTATAAAGGCACAAGCAGCCTACATTTACAAAAGAAATGGTGACCTCAACAGACAAATCACAGTAACAAGATATAATCAGTCATCAAAAACCTCCCAACTAAGAATAGCTCAGGACCAGACGACTTCACAGGGGAATTCTACCAAATATTCCAGAAAGAACTAGAACCATTCCTGCTTAAACTCTACCAAAAAAATAGAAGTGGAAGGAACATTGCCTAACTAATTCAAGATGCAAACATCACCCTAATACCAAGAAAGGAAAACTATTGAACAATTTCCCTAATGAAACTAAATGATAAAATCTTCAACAAAATACTTGCTAATTGTTTTTTTTTCAAATTCTACTCAATTTATTCATTTTTTAAAAAGACATTACATTAAAAAAAATATGAGGTCCCCATTCGCCCCCACCGCCCCCACCCCACCACTCCCCCCCCAATAACACTCTCCCCCATCATCATGTCACATCCATTGCATCTGGTGAGTACATCTCCGGGCATCGCTGCACCCCATGTCCCGTGTTCCACACCATAGCCCACATTTTCCACGTTCCATCCAGTGGGCCATGGGAGGACATACAGCATCCGGCAATTGTCCCTGGGGCACCACCCAGGACAACAACTCCAAGTCCCGAGAATGCCTCCACATCTCTTCTCTTCCTCCCCTTCCCCACACCCAGCAGCCACCATGGCCACTTTTTCCACATCAATGCCACATTTTCTTGATTATTAACCACAATAGTTCATGAATAGAATATTATTAAGTCCACTCTGATCCTTACTGTATTCCTCCTTCCTGTGGACTTTGGCTTGGTTGTGTCCATTCCACATCTATGTCAAGAGGGGGTTTAGATTCCACATGGATATTGGATGCAATCCTCCTGCTTTCAGTTGTAGGCACTCTAGGCTCCACGGTGTGGTGGTTGACATTCTTCAACTCCATGTTAGCTGAGTGGAGTAAGTCCAATAAATCAGAGTGTAGGAGCTGTAGTCTGTTGAGGTCAGGGCCTGGCTATCATATTGTCAGTCCAGAGATTCAAATCCCCTAGATATATCTTAAGCCCCAGCACCAACTACAATTCCAGTAATATACTTGCTAATTGTATTCAACAACACATCAAATGAATTACACACCATGACCAAGTGGGCTTCATTCCTGATATGCCAGAATGGTTCAAGATAAGAAAATCAATCAATGTTAGACATATAACATAAACAGATTGAAAGGAAAAAAAATCACATAATCATCTCTATAGATGCAGAAAAAGCATTTGAAAAAATACAGCACCCTTTCTTGATAAAAACACTACAAAAGACGGGGATAGAAGGAAACTCCCCCAACAAGATAAAGGGTATATATGGAAAATCCATGGCAAACATCATATACAATGTTGAAATCCTAACAGCTTTCCCTCTAAGATTGAGAACTGGACAAGAATGCCCACTATCACACTCTATTAACATTGTGTTAGAAGTACTTGCTTGGGCACTTAGGCAAGAAAAAGATATAAAAGGCATCCAAATTGGAAAAGAAGCAGTAAAAATTTTACTATTTGCAGTAACATGATCCTATACATAGAAAGTCCTGATAAATCTACCAAAAAGCTTTTAGAGCTTAAAAATGAGTTTAGTAAAGTCACACATTTTAAGATCAGTGCACAATAGTCAGTAGTACTGTACATCAATAATGAGCAATCTGAGGAGGAAATCAGGGGAAAAATCCATTTACAATAGCAACTAAAAAGAATCAAATATTTAGGAATAATTTTAACTAAAGAGGTAAATGACTTATATGCAGAAAACTACACAACACTTTTAAAAATAATCAAAGAAGACTTAAATAAATGGAAGAATATTCTCTGTTAATGAATAGGAAGACTAAACATCATTAAGATATCTATCCTACCCAAATTGATATACAGATTTAACACAATCCCAATAAAAATCAACATAGCATTTTTTACTGAATTGGAAAAACTTAACTGTGAAATGTATTTGGAAGGACAAGAGGACCCGAATAACCGAAGACATATTGAAAAAGGAAAATGAAATCAGAGGAGTCACACTACCTGACTCTAAAACATACTACAAGCTACAGTGGTCAAAAGTGCATGATATTGGTACAAGGATAGACACACCAAAGGAACTGTATTGAGAGATCTGACTTAGATCCTTGCAAATACAGTCATCTGATATTCAACAATGCCACCAAGCTTACTCAATTGGGAAAGAATGGCCTCTTCAACAAATGGTGCTTGGAGAACTGGATAGCCATATCCAAAAGAATGAGAGAGGAATGCCATCTCACACCTTATACAAAAATTAACTCAAGATGGATCAAAGATCTAAATTTAAGAGCCAAGACCATAAAGACCTTGGAAGATAATGTAGGGAAACATCTACAGGACCTTGTATTAGGAAATGGTTTCATGAACTTCACATCCAAAGTACGAGCAGCAAAAGAGAAAATAGACAAATGGGGCCTCCTCAAAGTTAAAAACTTTTGTATCTCAAAGGAGTTTGTCAAGAAAGTGAAAAGACAACCTTCCTAATGGAAGAAAATATTTGATAAATGTATATGTAATAAGAGTCTATCTATCATATATGAAGAAATCCTACACCTCAAAAATAAAAAGATAACCCATTTAAAAAGTAATAAGTGATTTGAATAGACACTTCTTAAAGAAGAAATACAAATGACTAAAAAGCACATGAAAAGATACTCAGCCTCACTAGCTATTAGGAAAATACAAATCAAAACTACAATGAGATACCATCTACCTCCATTAGACTGGCAGCTATTAAAAAACAAAGAACTACAAGTGTTGGAGAGAATGCAGAGGAACAGGACCTTCATCCACTGCTGGTGGGAATGTAGAATGGTGCAGCCATTGTGGAGGACAGTTTGGTGGTTCCTCAAAAAACTATCTATAGATTTACCATATGATCCAGCAATTGCACTGCTGGGTACATACCCAGAAGAACTGAAAGCAAGGACATGAACAGATATATGCACACTAATGTTCATAGCGGCATTATCTACTATTGCCAAAAGTTGGATTCAGCCCAAATGCCCATCAACAGATGAATGGATAAACAAAATGTGGTATATACATACAATGGGATATTACTCAGATGTAAGAATGAATATAGTACTAACACACAGGATAACATGGATGAACCTTGAGGACTTTACATTGAGTGAGCAAGCCAGGCATTGAAGGACAAATATTATATGACCTCACTGATATAAATTAAGCAAACAGAGCAGACTCACAGAGGTAGGGCCTGGAAGATAGGTTTACAGGAAATAGAAAGGGAAAAGATAGTTTTGAGCCAATGCTCACTTTGGCAAAATCTATGACAAGTCAGAAGTGTGTAGTTGTACAGTAAAGGGACATGACAGGTATAGTGATAATATAATGATAATATTGGTGCAGGTTTGACAGTGGAGTAGGGTGGGAAGGGTGGATTGGATGGCCCATGGAACTGGGGGGAGGGTTGGGGGAGGAAGCAGGTGAACACCGGGGATTTGTGGATATGAGGCTGAAATTACAATGTTGGGAATGCTCATTTGGCAATATGACAAGGAAAGGTTCCTGGTTTAGGGTGTTGGATGGGGGGTATTTGAGTCAGGGCACACCTGGGGCAGGCTTCTAGGGAACATGTGAGTGATCATTTTCGCATGGTGTGTTGCACCAGTGGGTAGAGAGCCATGTAATGAGTGGGAAGGTGTTGGACTCCCATCCTAGGGAGGCCTGCTACGTATTCAAACAGAAGGGTGGGAGTCACTTGAGAGCATTGGCAGTACTTAATAGGGGAGGACAGTCTGGTGTGTCAAGCTCTCAGTGAAGTTGCAAGTAATTATGAATCTTGTCCTTCAAGGAATGATTCCTAATGTTTGCCATGGGCCTGAAGATGAGGGGGAGGAAGGAATAAAATAGATGGAACAGGGGGCATTTTGGGGGTGCTGGAAGTGTTCAGCATGATCTTGCAATGATGGTTGCAATGATGCAATGATTAAATTTTATCAGCTTTTATAAAAGTACATGGTCCAAAATGTAAACCATATTGTGAACTATTGACAATGGTTAGTGGCTATGATTCAATATTTGCACATCAATTGTAACAAATGTAATAACATAAAATGTTATTGATGGGGGAAAGGGGAAAAGGTGGAGGATTTTGGGTATATTGGTATCCCCTGTATTCTGTATGTGACTCTACTGTAACCTAAAAGTTCTTTGAAGATAAAATGAAAAAAAAAAAAGATAAGTCACTGGGGGAATAAAAGGAAAAAAATATCATGGTACGTACAGGACAACAGTCTTACAATAATGAAAGGCAAAATGTCAAAAAAAAGTTTTTTTCTTTAAATTTTTTGTTATTTTTTTAATATCCCAATTTTTAAAAATATTATTTTATTTTTTCTTTTTATTAATATTTCTGTACTTTACTTCTTGTGTATGAAACTATTATTCCATTTATTAATTGTATATGGCTATTTTATTGGCTTCATTTTTGAAGAGGCTTTAGATCACAGAAGGGTTATAACTATGGCTGCAGAGGATCATTAGTGTGAGGTGTTAGTGAGGGGGTGATACATGGGAAGAAGTTCACCTGGTGTAGCAGTTTGATATGGTTATGAACTCCAAAAATAGATATTGGATTATGTTTGTAACCTGGTTTGTACCTGAGCATGATTAAGTTATGATTAAGGCTTTGATTGGGCCACATCAGTAGGGTGTTCAGTCCTCACCCCTTGGTGGGTGGGTACTAACAGATAAAAGACATGGCAAAGGACAGAGTTGAGGTGTGATGATGGTTTCAATGCTGGAGTTTGATGCTAAAGCCTTTAGCTGGAGCCCTGGGAAGTAAGCTCACAAAGGAAAGAGCAGCAAGCCCCAGGAAGAGAGGAACTGTGAGCCCAGAGAGAAGCAAGCCTTGGGAAGAGAGGAACCCTAAACCCAGAGAGAAGCAAGACCCTGAAAGGGAGGAACCCAGGAAGTCTGAACCCTCACAGGCACTGGCAGCCATCTTGCTCCAACATATGAAAATAGACTTCTGTGAGGGAAGTAACTAATGCTTATGGCCTGGTATCTATAAGCTTCTACCCCAAATAAATAATACTCTTTATAAAAACCAACCAATTTCTGGTATTTTGCATCAACACCCTTTTGGCTGACTAATACACCTGGATATACATATAAGGCAAATAAATGTGTTCAATTGTTCATAGGGCATTGCCACAGTGGGTGGAGATTCACATAATAAACAAAAGAATATCAAATTTCCATCTGGGGGAGCTCTGCCACTTTCTCTAATGGGACAACAAGAATGCCCCAAGTACAGGGACAATGACTTGTGAAGGAGGATGGTCCACTGAAAGACCCTTGATTTTGATGACTGTTCTTATGAGTCTTTGCTCTCAAAATTGAATCTTAGCCTAGTGACACAGGGTGCCTAAGATTTACCTACCAGGAGCCTCTTTGTTGCTCAAATGTGGCCTCTCTAAGCCAAACTCAGCAAAAAAAGCAATAACTTACCCCCAGTGTGGGACATGACTCCCAAGAATGAGCCTCCCTGGCACTGATGGATTGCTACCAAGTACCAACAAGCAATCCCTCTGGAAAAATAAATAAATAAATAAAAATAGAAGACCTTTACCAAAAGGAGGAAAAGCTAAAGACAATGAGTTTGTATGGCTAATAGACACCAAAGACAGTCAGGAGGCCATCCCAGAGATAGCGCTTATGCACATCTCAACAGGATCTCACTGATAACCTAAGTAGATACTACCCCAAATAGTGAAGCTCATCAGGAATATGGAGACATCAAGACAGTATAGTCAGGGCAGACAGCTCAGGAATTTGGCTTCTTGTCAGTGGGCTCTAATCTGGTATTTATGATCCACAGTGTGACAGACTTATACTTAGCAGTGGTTTCCCCATACATGACTCTTCTGTCCTTTTATTTGAACCTATAATTATTACTAGAGTTGGTAGGTGTATAATCAAGAGACTTAAATCTTTGAACTATCCATGTGCCAACTGACCTCTGAATCTCCAGTTCAATGGACTCATCCAGGACAACAAATGGGGAGGAGATGATGGGCAAACAATATAACAAGAAACAGAGAGTGCCTACAACTGCAAGCAAGAGAGTCCTCCCAAAAATAACATAAATAAAGAACAAAAAACAAGAAAAAAGAGAGTCCCATCCATCAGATGAATGGGATTGAAGCCCCCCTCAATTAATGGTGAGGTTGGCATTACCATCCCAGAGTCCTCAGGACTGGGAAACAAACTGTGGGCTAAAAGTAAACTTACTAATACACTAATATAGACTTATTGTGATTCTATCAATGGAAGAAATACCATTGTTGTGGAGGCAATGACTCATGGATGTTCTGGGGTCAGGGACAGGGAAAAACAGGTATAATAAGGGGGCATTTTTGGGACTTGGGAATCATCCTGAATAACATTACAATGACAGATACAGGCCATTATATATCCAGCCATAACCTACAGAGTTGAATGGGAGAGAGTGTAAACTACCATGAACAGAGTGTCAACATTTATAAAAATAAAATGTTGCTCTTGAGACTTTTGAGATAAGAAAACACTTTTTCACACTGTGAAAGATGTGGAATCCTTCCAAATTCTGTGTTTCTGCTTTTATACCTACCCAGAATTTTGCTCTTATCCTTGTGTGATAGCTAAAAGTATTTAACCCACTCTATGATTTCTTGCTCAGTGATTTATCAGGAGTCTTTGATTTATTAGACTTAGTAGAGTTTGCTTGATGCCATGATAGATTATTCTTTATGTTACTCTCTAAGAATTACTTCCATAACTCACTGCTTTGCATTTACAGTTATTAGGTCTTGATATTGTTTATTCTTGATTTTTTTAAAAATAGCTCCTCTTTATTCTGATTCTTTATTTAAGCTGTCTGCTTTCAAAATGCTAGAATATTGTGATTATATTTTGAATTATATTTCAATTTCAAAATTATGCACTGGCTTTTCTTTAAAAATTAGATTATAGATCTAAGGGTATACAATTCTTAAGAAGCAAGAAAATTGGATTGTGATTTTTGTGCATATACTTAATTTTCCTATACCTTAATAGCAATTATTCATGACATTTATAAATATACATTGATTATCAAATGAAAGTTTTAAAATACCTAATAATTTTAAAAATAAGCATATGCTTAAAATAATGAACTTAAACATTAAATGAAATTATACATATGACTGAACATCAATAAATCTAACAATAAATCAGGCTGGGAGTATATTCATAGAGACACAGAAATATATATATATATTTATATATTATATAGAAATTATGTTCTATTTTCCTTTACTCTCCTCATACACACCACCTTAAAACACACAAAACAAACAACAAAAAACAACCGTATGTCAAAAGAGTCTAACAAATGACAATGTGCAAATTTCATAAGCTTGAACTTTCCTTGTGGGAGGATGGAAGAACCAAATCCCTGTTGGTTGGTGAGTTGGATTTGATAAATTCAATGTTTAACAAATGGGAAATTTTATACTTCCAAAGTAGATTTCTGGTTTACTGAAAAATTAGAAGATTTAGTTAATATTACTGTTTGGTAAAATTAGTTAAAGGTGAATAGTGGATGTCCCTTGTACTCCAGGGACATATTCTCCAAATGGCTATTGGCCCCCTCTTCCCATCCTTCTCCATTCACTCATGTTAGTAGTCTGGTCTCTGTAGGCATTTGTATTTGGGATCACTAAAAAGGGGATACTAAGGGAAGATGTGTCAAACTCAGATAATCAGAAGTGTATAATCCAGTAGCAATAGTTTAGGATTAGTTGAAGAGGTTTTTTAATGTATGTTATTTCAATATAATAATAGCCATAGATGCAAGTAAGTATAATTACCCACTTAGCACTTGAGCTACAGCATTATTAAGCCCTCAAATATGTTTCAAAAATGCTATATGGAAATATATAAATTAATTAGTTCAATAATAAATTCATAGATCCAACAGTTGCAGGTAAATGAGTATTGAGTTAAATTCCAAAGAGAATTTAAGCTAGATGTGTACTATAAGTTAGTATTGTCAACTGATTGATAATTACTCAAATTTTGTGCTAAATTGTGTGAGGGAAACCAATTCAAGAACCCAAAATTTTGTATATTAATTGCCACTAATTATATTTTCATTGAAAGATTTTTAAGAAGTCAAATCAGATCCTATATTCCTTTGTAGTATAGGGGAACATGAAGTAATAGTGTATGAGTATTGCCTGAAGTTTAATGTCCATATGTAATATATGAATACGTCAGAAAGGACGAAAGATCATGGTTATCTCAGATTTATGAATGCAGTACTTGTTAAGTTACATTTTAAATGGCACAATTATTTTTATGATTACATTTTTATTATACACTATTTCACTGTAAGAGATTAAAGGTTAGTGAAAGATGAACATAAGAAAATAAAAATCACCTATACAATCTTATTATCCACATATTTTCCTATTAAAAGTTTTGAACTAATTGCTTCTACTCTTATTCCTGCTAAAATATAAGCTACGTAATGACTGGAGGCTTCCATTATGTCCACCAATATATACCAAGTACCTAGAACAGTGCATGGCAAAACAAAAAAGTTGGCATACAGTACATATTAATTGAATATGTGAGTTCAAAATTGGGGTTCTATTTCACTTTTACTTTTCCATCTTTCTTTTTTTCATTTATCATCTTAACTAAGCATTTCCTGTCATTAAATATCCAAATAATGTCTTTTAAAATTATTACCTGATATGTCATAATTCCTATTATTGAAATTTTAGATTGTTTCCAAATTATCACTGTCATTAATGCTTAGTGAACATCTCTGAACATAAATTTGGTAGTATCTGATTAATTATAATATATAATTAGCAGAAGGGGAGACCAAGATCAAAACATAAATTTTATTAGGGCTTTTGATTTATATGTTATACATATATCTCTACCAGCAGTGAATAGAATGTTGATGTTAAGCATTATAAATTTTGCTTATTTTATAGGAAAAATAACTGGTATATCATTTTCTCGATTTTTTATTTTTTGCTAACCAATGATGCTAAGTATTTTTGTGTATATCAATAACACCATCTGTAACTGTGGAATATTTTTGCTCTAAAATAGTTAGCAGTAAATCTACCATGTCATATTTTTGGTCTTCTCTGATTTGTATGTATCCGTGTAAACATGGGCATATGTTGATCTTTTGCTATATAATAATGTACTATTCATTTTACATGAGGTGACCCATGGTTTAACATGCCTTTATATTCATTATACATTCACAATGACATATGTGTATTCATTGTCTGATACAGAATTATTTAATCTCAAGAGTGAAAATATTAATGTTGGTATACTCTTTTGAAGTAAAGAAACATTAACTACTTGTCTTTCTTACAAATCAAAATATATTTATGCTTAACTCGGGTATTAAAATCATGCCCATTCTCACACACATTGATACACACATACACATACACACACTGAAGTGGTAATGTGTCTTAGTAATTCCACATATGTAAGACTTGAAAAACTCTAACTACTTTTACAAAATTTCTAATATAGCAGATTTTTGTGAGCACAAATTTTAAAAGATCAGTTTAACATGTCTGTTGTAGTATATTTTAAACTTTCAGTTTTGGGAGGAGTAATTTATCTCTGCTATTTTCGGGAAATTACATACACACTGTAGATAATGAAGATAAATACATAAAGAAATATGTTAATAAAATAGAGTGTATACTTAGTCAAAGTTCCTTTTCCTTTTTTTTTTTTTTATTTGGGAAAGGGTATTTAATATATCTAGGGCGGAAAAAGCATTATTTAATCCTCTGAAACAAAGTCGAAAATATGGTTCTGACCCAGGGCTCTGATGAAAATAGCATGACCTTTAAGTATCCTCATTGTTCAGTGAAGGCCTCTACTCTGCCATTACAGGACACAAATGAAGTGGCTGCTGACAATCTTTCAAATTCAGACTCATGTAACCAGTGGCAGATATGTCTGTCTGCATCTGTGACAGGATCCATCTGCAGTCTACACCTGTTGTTTTGCTGAAGCCAGAGTGGAGGTGTGAATATAAAAACTCAAAGGGCAAGTCAACAGCAAAATTGAGGAAGTGTGTTTTCCTCTTGTAAGAACTGTGTTTCTGTTTATCGTATTTTCCTTCACCTCAAGGGTCAGGATGCTGATGGGATAATAACCCATGGTCAGCATCAACCAATTATCCCAATATAGTAATTATAACTTTTCACTAAAATATCTGAAACAAAATGGGGAGATGAGAAAAACAAATTCAAAAGCCAAAAAAGGAGATAAATTATGCTTAAAGGGCAGACTCTGCTTGGACAATTTTGATTCATGTTGATATAAGAAACACTTTGCTGTCAGGAGAAACACTGCTACTGTGTGATTACACATTCAGACATCATTTTTCACATAACATATTTGGTTTAAATATACTTTAAAAAATACCAAAAGACACTTTTCTTAGGTCTTTCAATGGCCAGTTCTAGTTTAAAAATCAAACCTTTTTTAGACCATGTTTTTCCAATTTTACTGTGCATATGAAGTCACTGATTATATTGTTAAAATGCAGATTCTGATTCAGTAGGTCTAGGATGGGGCCCAAAATTTGATTTCCTACCAAGCTCCCAGATGCTGCTGCTGCTGAAGCTGCTGGTCCATGGGCCACGCTTTGAATAGCAAGATTGTAGATTATATGTATCTGGCTTCAAGCAAGTAAAGTAAATCTGAAAACTCAAATCATTCAATTAGTATGTAATTTAAGTGTTACATTTTTTGTAAGTAGACTTACAGAGAAAATAGATGTAACTAATTATATTAGGGATAACTCAAATGTAACATAAGTTTTCCTGTCAGTCATTGAATCATGTTACCGTTTTAAAGCATTCACTTACCTTAAGAAAGAAATTGGCTGAAGTTCTAATGATAATTGCTTTTCCTTTTTGCCATAAATTCTTGATCCAGTAAGTTATTTCATAATGTTTACAGCAGGATCTTCCAAACTCTCCTTTGTCTTATTTTCAGCTAAGGAATTGTAGATCACTGATCTCTTTAGCCTTTTTATTAATCTGGCTGCAAACTTGAAATCTTAAGCATATTTGGTTTCTACTAATATCTCAGTAACTTATCAGATTTAGCCCTTCCATCTGGAAAACATTGTTAGACTCTGTCCTCACCTCAGACCTATTAAATTTGAGCCAGTATTTTAAGAAGAACTACAGGCGATGTGAACGCACAAACGTTTGAGAAGTACTGCTCTAAACTATAACATCTCTCTTCTAAAGCATACATTTCTACTTTGACCCAGAGTTAGAAACATGCTTAAATCAAGTGAGGCTTTGCAGACAGACAAGGGTTTCAAATTCCAGTCCAGATTTGACATGATGCTCTTGAGCAGGTAAGACCTCCCCTCACTCTCCTCATCTCGAAATGATGTTAAAAATATCTTCCTCATACGTTGTTGTAATGAGATTGTGGTAATATACAAAGTATTTAGTATAGCGCTGGCATATAATACATGAATAATTACATTATTATCACTGATAAGAAAATTACAGGAATGAAAAGTTGCATTTGCCTGACATTACAAAGTGGTTCTTTTCTTAGTCATCAAGGTGTGTGAATCAATTCTGACCTGATAAAAATGTGTTACATTCTAATGCCATGCCACTTTGCCATAATACAACAATTCTCAGAAGATCAACTCATTTTATATTTGTTAAGATTCTTCGTTTTCCCCTGGCATCATGCCTAGTATAGTATGTTCTCTGAGAAATAATTTTGCATAATGGGAAAAAAAATGAGCCCTTTCTTACAATATACCAAAGCAATATAAAAGAATTTAAGATGCATTTCTTTACAAAAGATATTAAATGGGTCATTATTTACATGAAATTTTTAGAAATCAGTTAGACCTACTGTGCAAATTTTAAACTGACATTGGATACGTAAATGTTCAGGCAATTTCAGAAAATAGCTTTTGATTCAATATACCTTAGCATTGCTTTAATGTGCTGTTCTTTAATTCATCAAATTATTTTTGCAGCTATACATAGCTACCATGATGCTAATGGATATTGATATTTAAATTATGAAGTAATATTATCCAATACCTATATAAAGCCAATTTGGAACTGAAAGCACTATAGAGCAGAACACAATATTTGAACTTTTTTTTCTATAGCGTTGCAATTTCAAGATCTCTGTACTTGTTAAGTTTATCTGCAGTGTCAGTTATCAATTTATTTGCTTCCCGGTTCCTTCGGAATGCATCCTTCATATGTGAAATGACAAAATTTTGCATTTTTCCCTTAAAGTGAACATGACACTAAACTTTTTCAATAGAGGGCGCTGGAAGGATACTGCAGAAGGAAGAAGATTTCTGCCATTTCTGGCATGGGCCAGGAGGAGAGTCCCAGGCATGGGTGTGAAGACTTTGGGTAGAAACTGCCCCTGCAGCCATTGGCACAGAATGCAGGGCCTGTGTGTCCTTGCAGTCTTGGCCCCGCCTGGCAATAACCTATCCATAGATCGTTAGGCCTCTGGGAAACGGCCCTGCATGCAACTGCCTGGGGGAGTCACACACCAAGTAGTGTTTCCTTCAGCAAGCCACAGGCTCTGATGCTCTTCTGTCCCCACCTTGCCAGGCCTGGCAAGTCATGCTCGGGCACCAATTGCTGAGCACCCGCTCCCTGCCTGCACACTAGAAGGTGGTCTATCATTTTCATACCACCACTAAACTAGCTCCCGCCTAATCAGGGTCTCTGCTATATGGTGGCCAACTCAAACCTTCTCCAAGAAGGTCTAAATCCCTCCCAAGTTTGTACTCTCCCTCAGCCATAGGGTAGACAGAATTTACTGACATCTGAGAGTTACACTTTTATCATGGTTAATAATTCTATATATTAAACATTCCCTCTTTGTATGGCTTCTATCTCCTAATTGGACTCAGACTACTACATTGGCTTTCTAGATTTGGAACTAAAAATTGTTCTAGAGATCATTTTGCTACAATAAAAGCTGCCACTTTTTGTATGTGTGCCAGGCATTATTTTAAGCTATTTACAAACAGTTTCTCATTGAATCCTTACAAAAATCCTATGAAGTAGGTGCTATTATCCCCTTTTGCAGATGAAGTAGCTAAAGCCTAAAGATTAAAGGTCTGACTCTGGCTTTGCAACCAGTTCTGTCAATACTAGGATTGTTATTAACTACTATCTTATCACATATATACCCCCCAAAACTTAGTTTGTGTGTTCAAGAATATGTCACTTTTTCCTGGAATAATTCATAAACATAAAATAGTTTATATTGGTTTATTATACAGATAGAAATTAAAGTGTTTCTAGAATGTATTATATTATACTTTTCTGACTTAAAGTATCTGGAAATTATTGAACTTCCCCATTTGACTTAGAATCATTGTTATGAACAATGGTGATTAAATTGAATAGGGTTGTACACACTCTGGTGCCTTCAGGGATTACTGTAGTATTTACAGAACATAGTCACTCCTTTTTTTGCTTCCATGGCCCCCCAACTTGATAGGGTGATGCCCTGTCTCTTAATCAAAAATTACTGGCTCAGAGGAGAATAAGGTTGTCAGATAATATGCAGGTTAAATTTGAATTTCAGATGAGTGAATTTTTTTATTTTTAGCATTTATATTTATTTCCCAAATATCACAAGACACATTTACTGTTAAAAAAAATCCTGCTTATCTAAAAGTCAAATTTAACTGAGAGTCCTGTGTTATTTGCTAAATCTGGCAACCTTAGAATAAAAGATCCTGCTTGCCTGATAATGTGCCTAGAAATACCTGTGACCTTTTCTAGATGAAAATATTCTGCAAACAAGCCAGTTTACCTAGATTCATTTCCATGTCTCCATACATGATGCTCACTTCAAGAAAGCAATTTCATTTCTAAGGTTTCTTTTCTATGTACCCAAGTAGAGCCCTAAGGGACTTAGTTTTATTCATCATATTTAGACTTGCTAACCCTATCCACTTGGGTTGATAAAACTTAAGTGACCTGAAATTTCTTGTGGATACATCTGATCCATGGTTATATGGAAATTTTCTGGTCAGGTGAGAAACCAGACAAGAAGTTTATTATGACCATTGTCCATAGATGAACTTGTCACTACCACAAAACTTTCCTGATAATTCATAAAAGTCTTGAGAAATATGTCTTACTGCATACAATATTAAATCTCTTTTGCTGCATAGCTTTTTCAGAAATCACTCCAACTCCATGGTTCCCAGACATACTGCTCCCAGATATACTACCTATGCACTTGGATTCAAATATACCTAAATGGAAGAAATTAGTGGTTAATTCACAATATCTATTCTCTTAGTTTTTAGCACATATAACTCAATTTTACCTGGGTACACTGCCACTCAGGTAGAACTATGTGTTCAAGTCTCCTTTACAGTTATATATGATCATATTGCTAAGTGTTGGTCAATGTAATATAAATGAAAGTGTCTTTAAATACTATAGAATTATTGTGACTAGTAATGGCAGAAATAGCGGCACTGATGTGGAGAAAGTGGCTACGGTAGTTACTGAGGGCAGGGAGAGGGAAGAAGAGATGTGATGTGGGGTATCTTCAGGACTTGGAGTTGTCCTAAATGATACTGCAGGGCCAGATACTGGACATTGTATTTCCTGCCATAACCCACTGAATTGACTCGGGGAGAGTGTAAACAACAATACAAACTATTATCCATGTGGTACAGCAGTGCTCTAAAATGTATTCACCAAATGCAGTGAATGTGCTACAATAATAAAAGAGGTTGTTGATGTGGGAGGAGTGGGACATGTCGGGTGTGGGGTATATGGGAACCTCTTGTATTTTTTAATGTAACTTTTTTTGTTTGTTATCTATGTATCTTCCAAAAAATATAATTTAAATAAATAGAGAGCATTGTCCAAAGAAAGAAAGGAAGAAAGAGAGAAAGAAAGAAAGAGAGAAAGAAAGAAAGAAAAAGAAAGAAAAAGAAAGAGGGAGAAGGACCTTCTTTTTTTCTTCCTACTGGCTGGTACGAGGAAGTGATGGCTGGAGTCACATTAGACCAGTAATCAGCATGCTATGGGTAGTACATACGTAAGTTAGAAGGAGCCTGGGACCCTGATGACTATGAAACAAACATAGCCCTGGATTGACTTTCTTGGATATCTGTTTTGTAAGAGGAAAGTACATTTCTCTTTTGCTTGGGAGCTGTTATCTTATTGTTCTTACTATATGAAGCTGAGGTTAATCTTAAAGTATAGAATACTTCAACTGAAGGATTCATAATGTTCATTTTTTGAAATTTATTTAGAGGAGAAAGAATAGCTAGAGTTAGTCAAGCCCTGCCTTAATCGGCAGAAAAGACAACCCAGAATGGATAAGTCACTCAATGGAAAGGAGAATTAGAAATCCCCTACTGCCAGTCTGTCTAAAAATTAATTCATATAGCCTGCATTAAATAATAGAATGCTATGGGAGATACAATTATATAATACCAGGTACTGACAGAAGAAGTTCTTTGTCTAATTGGATAGGTATATTAGAATATTGGCAATTAGAAGAGAGTCTGTAAAGTGTAATGATTGAGATTTGCACACGGTTTTATGGAAATAAATAGGAGTTTCCTGAGTGCAGACTGAATAATAGAAGGGCAGGGAAAGTTTAGCAAAGGCATCTGAGTAAAATCTGAGGCCTGGGTTAATATTAAGTTGAGTAGAGGAAAAGAACACTGGGTAATCTGAGAAGTCTAAGTATAGGTAAAGAGGCATGATATAGCATTACACTTTAGGTATAAAATGTCAGTAAAACCCAAACAGCAGTTAAGGGGTAGGATGGGAAGGACTAGTGGTAAGAGATTTGGATGGTGAGATAGATTTGAAAGTGGTGTCTAAGCCTGACAGGATGTTTAGATATTTTCAAAAATGTTATAAAGAAGTGTCACAATCTCTTCTGTGCTTTAGAAATATGAGTCTGTCTTCAAGCTGGAGAAAAGATTGGAGAGAGGAAATATTGGAGACAGAGGGAGTATTTATTAAAATAATAAAAGCTAATATCACATGCATATTCTGTAATAGGCACTGTTCTAAGTTTTCTAAACGAATCTTTCTTAATCATAATACCAGTCCTGCCAAGTACTCCAGATAACAGCAGTTGAGAAATGAACTAGGTAGTGGTGGTGATGCTGCTGATGACAGAATAAATGAGGGAGATTTTAGGAAGGTAGCATCAAATGAAATTGATGTGAGGAGGGTGGGGAAAAGAAAAAATACCTTATTCTAGGGCAACTAAATTGCTAAAGAGAGGGAATATAGTAGGAAGAAGAAATAAAAAGGAATTAGGGTTAGTTCCCTTTGGGATATGTTGAATTTAGGATAACCATTGGATATTCAAAGGGAAATATCTAGAAGATATTGAATATACACTTCTGAGACTCAGGACATGTTTGGTAGGTGATACAGATTTGGAAGTCATCACTTTGCAGATGATACTTGAAGATATAAACATAAATGGGATCACCCAAGGAGAATGTATCAAAACAAAAAAGAAGAGGATTGGGAGAAGACTTTGGGAAACTCTGCCATTTAAGGCACAGATAGTGAGAAAGAAACCCATAAAGGGAACTAAGAATAAATGGCAAGAGATATGAGGGTAGAAAACAAAACAGAACAAAACAGGAGAAGCTAGTGTACTAGAGGCAAAGCGTGAGGGCAATTTCAGATATGAAATGCCATAGAGAATACTAGAAGAAGAATGGAAAAAACGTGTGCTTTAGTTTTAGCAATATAGAGGTCATTGGTTAGAATGGTAGAATAGTGTGTGTGTGTGTGTGGGGGGGTAAGTTTTAGATTACAGTGAATGCACAAAAAGTGAGAAGGTATATAAACATTGAGCAAAACAAATCTTTCAAGATGCTTGACTGAAAAGAAAACAAGAGATGTGATGACTGCAATAAAGTTGTAGGTTCAAGGAGGTATTTTTGGTTATTTGCTTTAAGGTGAAAGAAACTTGAAAATGGTAAAATGCAGTTGGGATATTTTGACCAAGAAATTTAAGACACAGGAAGGCAGAAATGATGAAACAAAGTTCTCAAGAGACAGAAAGTACAGAGGAGTTCAAACCTCATAGAAGGTAGTTGAAATGGGAAGATCCTTGACTTTTTTTTTTAATCAACTTTTACATCTATTCATATGATACTGATACTATTTGAATCATGAAACTAAATTTTAAACTATATATCTTAATATAAAGAAAAATAATTTTCAATATGAAAAATTAGAATAATTAACGTTGTATGGTTTTTCTTGGCTTTAAAGTCCTTCTAATAGAACATTCCAATTATCTGGAGACTTAGTATTTTGTTCACCAAGTCCTTCAGGTGGCAGATGCTGCTGAATACATAGACAGAGTTAGTCTAGCACAGTTCAGTTCACTTGGAGTTCCTTTTTGAGTTGGTAGAAATGTTTTGGCAATAGATGATGGGCTAGAGGCACAACTTTGAGTATGTAATTAATACCACTGAATTGTATATTCGAAAAGGGAAAAAAGAAATTTTAGATTATATATGTTACCACACACACGCACACAAAAACCCACAGAATTGTACAACACAATGTAAACAGCATGCTAAAATTAATAGTATGATTATAATATTGTTTTGTGAATTGTAACAAAGGCACCACACTTATGCCAGATGCTAAAAATAGGGCAAACTTTGGGCATGAGGGGGGCATGTATGGGACTTCTGTACTTCCTGCATGATGTTTCTGCAAACCTACAACTGCTCCAAGAATAATAATAATAATAATAATGTTAGAGGTACCTATATTCAATTAGACTGTAAGTCACTTGACCTCAAAAGTTCTGTCATGTCACTCTTTTATCTAATAACTAACCTACTACTCCACCCTGGGTGGGTACTTAAGATAGTTTGATAACCTTATTTATCCTTGTTGATGTATTGGGAGGATTGCCTCCCATGCCATCCTCTATATAAGAGCTGAATATATAAGAACTGATTTCTTCCAATTTGAACATAAGATATTAAGCCCTCTTTTAACTGCAGAGTATTCTGAGTGCCATCATATTTTTTGTTATCTTTCTATTGTTTATTCTTTTTTCAATCAACTCCTTCCCACCCCCTTCCTTTTTCAAATTTGAGCTTTCTACATAAACTTGAAGGCTATGGCCTATGCCCACATTTGGACCCCTTTTTTTCATTATTTTGACAGAATTAAAATAAGTTCTGACTTTAGAGTGAAAAAAAATAACATACTCTAGCTCTTTATTTCCTTCTGTGATGACATAGTGATTTATCATCAACTACATCAGAAGTTAGCTTTGCCAAGTAAGGTGGCTAGTCTTTCTAAAAATAAGTTAGAAGAGAAAAGAAAAAGAAAGAAGAAAGCATTAGTAAGCAGCATAATGATATTATAGCACATGACCAACAAGGTAATATCCTTTATTGCAAGTCAGTGACCCAGAGAAGTAGACTTATCTTATCAATAGTGCTTAACTTAAGAACCAGCTCCTTGTTTTGGTGTCTGTGAAGGGCAGGATGGAAAAAAGAAACCCCTCACTAAATGGGTAATCAGTACTCTTCATTTGCATTTTAACAGAAAGTACCTTCATACCCATCGGATGACTCACTGTCCAGGCTGTGATAATACAAAGGAGGTGCATAGTACTCACTTTCCCTAACTGAACACTCTCCACAAAAACAACAGAAAAAATTTGTAGAGCTGTCTTCATTCACAAAGGCCAATGTGACTATATACTATACAACAGTGGATATTAGAAGAACATCTCATCTATTTTTACAGTTTTATTCCATGTCCATAAAAACATTCCCACTTTTCTCTTCCTGAAGAGTGCCTCTTGAACTAAACCTGCCAGTGACTTTTCACACCCCTCATCCTATTTCATTACAGAGACACTCATCAAGACACAATTTTCTTCTATCAGTAAATATGTTTGATGCTCCATATAAGTTCTACGTAATACATGCAGAACAGTGCAGTTAGACTCTGGGGCAAATTATCATCAAAATAACTTTAAGCAATGAGCCTGCCTCTGCTTGTTCTCCTGTGGATATGATGTGGATGCTCAGTGTGAAAGGATGATCAGCAAAGCCTATGAGTAACAATCATAAATCCCAAACAGACCTAACCATTTCTTTAGACATTCTTAAATCCCTTGGAAAGGAAGACTATAAGGTGAAATCTGCTTTTAGAGCCATTATTATTTTTTTAATACATTTAAAGTTTGAAGTGGAGGACACCTGGACTGGGGTGCCTTTTTTCAGGTGACATGCTCTGCCAGTAGCTCTGTGTAGATTGTGGCAGCATGATGAAACACAGCACACACTACCAATGGTGCTTTGGAAAGTACCTTACCACACATTATTTTTATTTTATTTTTACAACATATTCCTCTTAAAGGCTCCTAAAATCTTTAGCCAATAATGCGTCTCAAACCATCGAGACAACATGGAGAGTAATAGGGAACAGAGTAATGTATTGTGACTTTTTCATAGGTTATGGTACAAAAATGGACTTACGTTTTGCAGTTTAGACTTAAGTTTACTAAATTCAACTGAGATTCTACCTGTTAGTACTTATTAAATACAAAATTCAGGGTACTGATACAAGATAAATAGTTTTATTTTCTTCTTTTCATATTTTCTCATAGGAAGATACACATACTGTGCAATCTAGTAGTAATTTCAGAACTAGACACTGTGTGAAAAATGTCATGCTGGATATATCTTCATGAATACAGTCTAGATGAGTCTTTGATTAATATACAGAAGATTAAGTTTTCCTTCCTTTTTCTTCTCATGTATTTGTATCATTTACATACTGCACAAATAAAACACTATTACAGCTCAAAGAAGAAAAAAGTACTAAACTATTTGTCAACAAAACCCCCAGCAATTTGTCACTGCATTTCTGATAGGCCTCATTTTTCAAGGAGCTTAGTACAACCTCAGTGATATTACTGAAGCCTCCTATCACGTGTAACAAAGCTGGGATATGGCTGGACTGTAGAACAAGCCCACAATGTCACTTCTGAGTATTGGTAACATATATTCTTAGTGATCAAATAACAAGGATGAAGTGAGGCAATTTTTAGGAATTGCTCTACCAGTGTGCATTTATCTACTACATAAAGTGATAAATTCTGCTCAGGGATTCAGGACAGAGGTCTTTGTGACATCCAGAAGCTCTACCAATTATTTAAGAGCTACTTCATCTTGTAGGGAAACGATTCTAAAAGTCCAGCTAGAGTGCCATTTGTATTTAGGCCTGATCCTACATAGATCACGCCACAGAGATAGACAAGATAAACCTTTTATGATGGAGATATCCAGTTTTTTACCTATTGGGGTAAGAGATGTGAGCTGAGACATCCCGTCAATCTACTGAATGGGGGTGGGGACACCTAGCATCTCTGTGAGTGGGAAATATATCTCACCTTTCACAATACTCAAACTTGTTTTCACATAATTCATATACTATAATAATCATATAAAGAAGCAAGATACTGTTTTTATATTTTTCATTGTTCTCTGCCATGTCATGCTGGCTGTCAGAAATAGAGGCTCAGAAGAACTAGGCAGTTCTTTCAATGCCACTCAATTAGAATGTTTTGGATCTTGGAATAAGTCACTTCTCTGTGCACTTACTTGTTTAATAACACCAACATATCATGATGAAATGATGTTTTCACTTTGTCTAAACCCCGCACTAGACTTGATGTTCTTGGAACACAGGAGCACTATCCGAAATGTCTTTTTCTTTTGTGTTATAATGTCCAGTATATAACAGTTACTCATTGGATATTGAAACAATGACTCACCATGGGGAATGAATGAGGACCTCACATTACTCCCTTTCTATTTACACTCTTGATTATCCATTCATTTCTTACTAAACACCCAGCACTATACTACACCATTGGACATAAAGGATATAACAATTAAAGGGTTTCTCCCAGTACCAATGACCCACCCACTGCTTTTTGATGCTTGATAACTTCTTGTGAAAACAAGACAACAGATTTTTTTTAAGTCACATTACTAAAGCAGTGCTTCTTATAGTCAATCTGTAATCTTTTTCCTGTATAATTGCCTTTAGTCTCCTCAGAAACTAAAATTGGGAAGTGAAAGCTAAGAAAAACAAGTAAATGAAAGTTCATAATCAAGGTAAATAAGTTAGATTTGTGGGTCTGGAACTTTGGAAAGAACAGTATCTCTGGGAACATGGCCTCATGAAAGGCATTGTTTATCACTGAAGTTCATACACGGATAAACTGAAAATATATGGTCATAAATCAAATAGCAATTCATGTCCTTACATAACTATGGTTATGCATAAAATGAAAATATTTCCAACCAGTAATGTATAGAGCAAATCATAAGTTAATTATAGGTTGCTACATTAAATTCTTCAAAATTGCACTATTGAATGTCTTACTCTCCTCTCTGTTGGCTGTCCAGTTCTATTACTCTATACTCTAGTAATTAGTGTTTTTAACTATGATAACTTTTATAATTCTCAGATTTCAGCTTACTGAGATCAACAGACAGTGTTGAAAAGCCCACCTTACTTATTTCTCAAACATTTCAGTGGGATGTAGTTATAATTATAAAAAAAAAAAAATCAGACTCTGGGCTCTTCAAGCTCTTTCGGCTCTCAGAATTCTGACCATTTTGTTTGAGGATAAGTTGTGAAAGAAAAGTCAGATAGTTAAAGAAAAAGTTGACATTTTAGAGTCATATGGAGCAGGGATTTATCCCAGTGCTATTGGTTACCAGCAACATGGTCTTGTAATATGAAGATAATAATTTAGAGAATATTTCCTTTTCTCTAAAATATTGCTCTCATATCGCAGAATTGTTACAAGGAAGAAAGGTAAATACTTGCATAGTGCTTAGTGATTAAAAGGGCTAAAAAAAAAAAAAAAGATCAGAGCCAAAAAAGGAACCATTTTTACAAACTGATTCTCAAATACATGCTGTTGACTTCTAGGCCTAGAGAGGTAATGCAAAATTATTTGAAGTTACCCAGCAGTAGTTGCAGAAGTGGGGTTTGACCTCCCTTTACCCATTCCTTGTCCATTATTCTTCATTCAACTACATCTCCTTCTAAGACTGTGCCAGGTCCCTGCAGAGTAAAACACTTTGGTCAAGACACACAAGACTATGGAGAGATATGAGAGGAAGCAAACATAAGAGAAGAAGCACATGTTACAGTTCTTAGATCTCTTGTAAAACCAGAGACATCTACTGGCCAGTGTCCAAGACACTGCTCAAATGTGATTACTCAGAACTGTCTGCGGGCTGGAGCAATTAGCTGGAAATTGCACCACAGCACCAGTGCCTGTCAGAGAGCTTTCGCCATTTTTTAAAATTAGGTAGCTCAGCTTCCTGCCTACATCTTACCACCACAGCAATTCCTCAATCAGAGTGAAGTCATTTTCTGGTCAAATACTGATTCTCTGCATTTTTTTAAAACCAATTTTTGAAAATGCAAGAATGTTAAAACCTACGGGTTCAGAGTCTGGGGTAGTTGGCCTTCCATGTGACCCTAAGAAGTCTCTAAGGTTTGTGTAAATGGTATGAGCCACGATAACTCAGAGAAATAAAAGACCTGAAAAGCCATTTGGGAATGCTTCTTCACACGCAAGGTGCATAGATATTATCTGACAAACTAGCAGTGCAAAGAAGAATAGTTAATTATAGAGAGAACAGAGCCAATATCACTGGCTTGTGTAGAGAGCCAACCCTGATGGAAATCTGTGGAGAGATTTTCTCTAGAACAGAAGTCAGCAAACTTTTTCTCTAAAGGGCTAGATAATTGATGTATTCGGCTTTGCAAGCCATAGATTTTTGCTGCAATTACCTATTTTTGCCTTTGTAACTGAAAAGCATCCATACACAGTAGGTAAACTAATGAGCATATTTATGCTAATTTAACAAATGAATGCATTTATGTGTTCCAATAATATGTTATTTGCAAAAACAGGCAGAGAGGCTGTTCGGACCTATAAGGCATAGTTTGCCAACCCCTGCTCTAGAATAAATAAAATTCAATATAAAGTAATCATGATTTTTCTAGACTACCTGCTCCCCCTCAAGATGGGGATACCTGTATAACTCATGAAACAAAAAACTACATAAAACTGCAATTATAACTGTATGTGTTGCTGCTATGCTTTTGGTGTGGGTATGGCACTGATAGTTAGGTCTACTTTTATTTTTAAATTTCCAAAGCAGTGTAAAAGCTAAGGCTGCATATGATTTTACACTTGTTCTCTTAGTATCTAACATAATGCTAACAAATCAAATGATTTAATAATTTCTAATAAAGAAAACCATACACATACATGCAAATACTTCAGAACTTTGGGAGAGAATTTACCTCAGATGATCTCAAATATTGAAATTTTTACTTATACTTGAAACTGAACGATTTGATTAAAAAGTAAAAAAAAAACTAAAAAAAAAAAAGATTTTTCATGAAATTTTTATATAGACCCCTGTGTGTTAAAAACCGCTTGATTAGATCCAAACTTTTATGATATTTAAATCTTCAAATATGCTAATTTGAAAGTTAAAAGCTCTCTGAGGTTGGGATGCGTAGTCCCATTGCAGAGATAATAGATTTTGAGATAAAAAGGAATGACCTACCCATGATCACCTACTCCTTAAGTGCTCATATGGATACAAATCCAGGCATTCTTTTTTCAAGGTAATTTTTTATCATATGAAATTTGCATTGTGTTGGATAAAAGCATAGCTTTCCAGATATCAAGGATAATTAAAATCTTTGCAGAAGCAATGACAGAGCTCGTTGTAGATTCCTATCAATTCTGCCTGATTTATTTGTGTTCAATTTTTTGGCCATTTATGTTAATAATGTATTAGTTTATTGCTATGTTGAGAGAGGTAGAGATAAATGAATCCATTTGAATTAATTTGATGGAATTTTTCTCTAAAATTAAGCTCTGTTTCACAAAATTAGAATTTTCTCAGCTCATTCATCTCTTTTCAGTAGTATGGGGCTTGAGGGTGAGGTATCTATTAATGAAATGAAAGAGAAAATTTATTTTAACAATTAACACTTAAATTGTTTTGTATGGTTATTAGATAACTGAACTTCTTTTCTTCCAAGAGAAAGTAGAATGGGAATAGGGAGAAGGAAAGGCTTCCAAGAGAGTTTAGAGGGTGAAAGGAATATGTTAGGGAGAGGAAAACAATAAAAAAATTTTATTTTAAAATATGTGATTAAAAAAATAGCACATTAATTTTCTCAAAGAATTTGGATACTCTTCAACAACTACTTCAGAATAATAGAAATTAACTTAATATTCTATAGTAAAAAGGAATGATAAAATACTAGAAGAATATATAATCCAAAGAGATAAGAGGTTTTCCTGCCAGTTTCCCCAGTTATATCATTTCTCACTAGTTTGCCTAGTGAAGCCTAGGTAGCCCTCTTTATATTATCTAAGTACAGGCCTTAGCTGAGACTATCTCTTTAGTTCTCTTCTTCATGTAACCCTTCTTTGGTCTCCTCAGTCACCTCAGTGATTTTTGTACGACACCTATCAAAACTGCCATTGTCCATAGTCATCCCTGACATTTCTCTCCCACTTGTTTGCTCTTGCAACAGCCTACTCCATGTTCCACAGGCAGCTCTTAATCTGCATGTCCAAAACCACAGTCATCTCCCAGCTTCCCCCCTTCTGTTTCCCAATTCTGTTGACCGTCTTTGATTTCTCCCTGCTTATCTTACTTCTCAGCTGCCACATTTCTCTCACTCCTTAGCCTGCATCAGTCTTTAGGGTCTGTACAAAGCTACCAGTAAAAGTTCCTAAGCATAGCTGGAGTCTTTCAATCTTAGGGAAAAAAAACAAAAATCAAAAAAACTTAGTTATTTCAAAGATATTTTAGTTTGAAAAGTTCTTAAAGGCAGACAAATCAAAATTTATGATCTTCCTTTCAATGCTGAAAGAGACGAAGTCTCCAAATGATAACTTTCATTTATCTAATCAGGTAAGTGCTAATAACAGTTTGGTAATTATCTTTCCTGACTTTCCAGTTTATTTCCACGATTATATAATTTCAACGGCTCTATGAAATTTATATGCATTTTTACAGGAATAAAACTATTTCTGTGTGTGTATATATGTTTTATTTACCTTTAATTTTGTATTTTGTATACACACAAATACACACATCTCTAACTCAAAAATCATGCATTCAAACATCACTAAATCAAAACTCAGAGTCTATATGGTTATTAACTTTTCCCCTTCAATAACTGACAACGAAGAAGAAAGCATGTTAAAATATGAACTTTTATGAGGTAGAGTGTAATCAGATCTTAACCCTTAAAAAAATTACTTAAAGAATGGCAGGCATTGTTGCTCAGCAAGCAAAATGTTCACCTTGACCAAAACTGCTTTAATTGCGTGGCAAAAAGTCTAAATTAGAGTAGTAGGATAATGTCCCCTGTCAATTAACATATGCTCAAACTCTCCTTATATGGTTGAAATCAAAAACCTAGACTGATTATACTGAAAACTGCTGTACTTGAAAATAATGATGTTTGGTAAATAGTAGTTAACCACTGAATCTAATTCCTTTTCCTCACTTTCCTGATTTTGTTAATATTATTTACTTATGATAAATTTCCCCAACTGTTTATATATTGGAACACCATATTCTTGGCATTTTCTTGATCTTTTATTTAAAAGCTATAATGTGAAACAAATTTTTGTGTTTAAGATTCACCAGTGCAGGGACTTTGTCTGTGTCTTTTATTGTTATATCCTTAGCACCTAGAACAGACATTGGTACAAGATAGATGGATGATGAAATGGCATTTGATGTTTAGCAATGTATTGAATGGATAATATTTAGTATCTGAATAAGGGAACACATGCTTACAAACTTTTTTTTGAAATTACACAATAAATATTTGAGAGAATGAAAGAATAGCTCCAGGAACAAGAGTTGCTTGCTGCTCTTGTAATTCCAAACTTCTTCCTAGAGCATTAATTGCAAGGTTCAAAGAGGGGAGAAAGAAAAGGGAAAGAGTGAAAAATAGTTTAAAACTCAGTATGACTCCAGGATTGAGAGAAGATACTGCTATTTGGTTTTGAAAGATCTCCCAACTCATTAAGTTTGGTTATTCTTACTTGTTTTTCTGCCTTAGTACATCTTTGCTGTTCCTAGAAAAAATGAGTTATTAAGTTCAAAGCTGGAAATTTCTGATGAACTCAAGAACTGAAGCAATAGATAATGACAATGTTAATAAGTAAATACTAATTGTGATCATTTATTATACCAAATGAGAGTGTGCTGATGTATGAATGTGTATTTTTGCTATAGCTACTTGGACAATCATCTTGTCAAATTATTATATTCATGCAATGGCCTCTACCTTATGAGAAAGTAAATAAATGCTGATCATGTCTGTACCAGGTAAAATTCATGCTCGATAAGAGGTAAAATTCATGTCAAAATATGAATAAAATATCTTTCACAGCAGTGACTTCTATCTTGTTAAAAATACAATGTAAGAAGCAGTAAATTCTAAAACTCAATAAGCATGATATCCGATTTAAGAGTGGGTTTCTTTGCACACTGCATATATATTCTCATTTGAATGGGGGTAGAGTTAAGTGTATAAATTCCCACTGTGTTAATGACATCTTTAAGTAGCAGTTCCCACAGAGCAAGGATTACAAGTTACTTTTATGTTGAGTGCTTATGCTATTTTGAAATTTTGGTACATTGTGGGATAACCAGTTAGAGAGGTAAAAATGTGTTAAGCTGTGGGGTGCAAAGAGGAGATTTAAGATGAAATGAGGAGATGTGAAACCAGATAGATGGATGTTGAAATGGCATTTGATGTTTAACAACGTATTGAATGGATAATGTTTAGTATCTGAATAAGGGAATACATGCTTACAAATTTTTTTTGGAAAGCTGGATTAGATTGACCCAAACAGTGTTCAGTTATCTATGGCTAAGGAGGGCATCTCTAATCTGTAGCTGTATAAATTTGAATAAAGTTTTTTTCTTTTTTTTCTTCAACAAAGATCATCAACAGAGAATGAAGAAAAAAATTATATAGAAGATGAATTTGGGAAATATATGCTTTCAAAGTGTGTTGAGGACTTGCTGCATGTTTTCTTGTGTATCTTTTATTGTTTGCTAATGGAAGATTCTGCAGAATGATGACGTCATGCACTCTACTAGGAAACCTCTTGACTGAATTTAACTTGGGATAGCCTCTCCTTCTTCACTGACTCACTTCCAAATTCAGTTGTAAGGTTTAGTGCTTTGCATGGAAACAAGTTCTGCATGGGCACCTAATGATTTCACAAAGGCCAGGAGCGAGTTACTCAAATTCATTCAATTTGGGGAAACGTGATGTGCTGCTTGGGTTATACTTTCATAGCTGAGGGAAGACATTCACCAGGCATTGGTTATACAGAAGAGTTAGGTTACACTTCTGTAAGCAGCTTGCTTTGGTTGCCATTCATTTTCTAATACCCTATTAGCTTCTTATTGTTCAGTCTCAACATGGATTACGTCCCTTGACTACCAGTTATCTCAGCAAGCCAGAAACTTGGAAGTCACTGTTGACAGTGCTCCATTCCTTGCTCTTATAACATTGCACCTAACCACCTCCAATCCAGCCACAAGTCCTGCCAAATTTCCCCCTAACTAGAATTCATATCTTTTACTTCTCTTCATGTTCACCAATACCTATGTCAAAAGTCCCATCATATTTGTTTGAGATACCTGAATAACCTCATAACTTTTCTTCCCTTATTTATTTAGGTCCCATTCAGAGCAAAAATTCCAATATTTCTAAGAGTCTCCATTGTTCTTAGAAAGAAGATACAAAACTCAACATGACATACAAGACTTTCTACAATCTCATCCAGGGCATGCTCCTCCTTACTCTCAGATTCAGCTTCCCTAGCCATTTGTCAGTTCTTGATCTCCTCTGTTCTATCAAGATATAAGACATTTTGTACATGCTCTTCTGACTAAAACACTTCCATGCCCAGTCCTTGCTCCTTAGTCATTTGAATCCTATTCATTCTCTTAGTTTCTCTTTAAGCTTCCTCAGGAAAATCTTTCTAGATACCACATCTCCTTTGCAGGGGCTTTCATAACATAATGCTGGTCTCCTTCACATTTGAAATTTTACATGTATTTCTGTGTGATTTATGGATTACTGCTTATAGCAGACAATGTGGCAGACTCTCAAACTCTATATAATCTCATAATTAGTTTAGGCCAAGTATAGAATCAGGGATGGATGGATGGAAGGATGGATGGATGGATGGATGGATCCTCAATCTGGCCAATGAGATGTAAGAAGGGATCTGAGAGAGGACTTTTTGAGTCTTGTCTTTACTACCATGAAAGAAACAGAGAGAGTCTTATTTTAATTTTATTCTGGACATTTTGCATTTAGATATAGTCTCAGAAAATGTAACAGATGAATTGCAACAAGTTTGAGAATGAAGGTAGAAGAGTCGAGAGGCAGAAATATTCTATGTATTTAATGATATAACTAAGCAACTGAATCATTTAACCTCAAATCCTTCTCTACATCTATGTCAAGTTATTTGAGATAATTAATTTCCTTTTTAATTTTTTGTGTCATAAAAGCAAAGACCATGACTGTTTTGACTCATCATTTTAATATTCAGTGCCTGGTATATAGTTTATGGTCATTAAATATTCCTTGAATGAATGTATAGAGAAATGAATACAAATGCTTTTCTGAAATATATCCTTAGTTACTGATTTTTTTCCATGCATGTCTGTCTATTCTTATTTTCCATTGTGGTCAGTTATCTCTTCCGTTTCTTGAAAGGAATAATTTCGCACTGGTTATTTTCCTATGAATATGCTTTGGCTTATCTCTTTCCTTCTAAAATACGACATTCAACACTAGGTAAAGTTCTTTGAGTATTCTTTGACCAGCTAAAGAATGATAGGTGTATCATTTCCCTCACTCCAGATTAGTGTTTTATAAGTAAGATTGTATATGAGAATTCTGTTGTGACAGTGTGGAGTTTTGTGAATCCCAGAAAAGATCACATTTTTTCAAAATCCATTCCAGTGATTGCATTAAATTCAGTTAAAGGATATTGATTAGATCACTTGATTAAATCATTTTAGGGCCTTTGATTGGACTAGGTCAGGGAGGTGTGGCCAAGGTTGGGTCTCCACTCTTGCTGGGGTCTTTCATAAACTGAAAAGCAGAAACAGAGAAAAACAGTTGCCATTTTGACTCTGCCATCTGAGAGAGAGGTTTGCTTGCAGTCACAGAGACAAGAAGCCCTGAAAGTCTGAGAGAGGTCCCAGAAGCTATATATGCTCTAAATCGGCAGAGTACAGAGGCATGGACAGAGGCCCCTGAAAGGCTAGGCCCATGAAGCAGCTCAAAGCAGAAGAGACTAACCCTGCCATGTGCTAGATTGCCCACAGCTGAGATCTAAGAGAAAGCAGCCTGGATGAGAAGGCAGACCTAGTAGGAGAGCTGCCATTTTGCCTTGCCATGTGGCAGAAGCCCAGGAGCGGATCAGCAGCAGACCTTTGGTAAGAAGGCATCTCTGATGATGCCTTGATTTGGACATTTTTGCAGACTTAGAACTGTAAGCTTTTACCAAATAAATTCCCTTATAAAAGCCAACACATTTCTGATATTATGCATTGGCAGCATGAAGCAAACTAAAGCACCTGTGAAGTTTATGAAAAATACAACTACCAGTGACATATACTCCCAAATTCTGGAGTGGAGTATCTGGGGTGGCTGACACACAGAATATTTAGTTTTTCATTTCTCTATTAAGTAATTCTGGTGTGCTTCTAAGAACTGAATCCATTGTTCTAGATGCTAAACTTCTATTAATTTGGCTAAATTCTCATTTACACTTTAGTGTTCTTATTGCACTATCTACTTATTCTAAATTTATTATCACCTGAAGAATGATCATTACTGTTTAAGAATGTATATGCTTCTGAGAAAAGTGAAATAGACTTTGTTCAGTAGAGTGTGAGGATTCAATTGCAGGTTGAAAGACGACTCCAAGGTGTTTTTGGTTTGTTTTTTTTCCCCTTTCCTATAACAAAGCCATGTCCAGACCTATTTCCTCTTCTCCTGGTACTTGAACCTTGATTTCTTCCTGGAGATGGGTCCCAATACTCTCAAACCATATATTTTGGGTGGGACTGAACCCAGCTTTGACCTGAAGGTGTTTTGTGGTGCTGCCCCAAATAAACCAGAGCACCTCATTCGTCTCCCTAGAGTAATGGATCAGAGAGGCACTTGAGACCTAAGTAGAGCCCATGGGGTAATGAGATCTTTGCCAGGAATGCTCCATCAGTGGCTGGCACTCTTCTGGCAATTTATGAATTTGAGTGGATGGGAGATCCTGGGGCTAATGCAACCATTTTAAGAATTTAGGGAGAAAGCCTGTCTGAAAGCAATGAAGCAGAACTGAGAGACCATGAAAGAGGAACAGGGATCAGTGACACTGTTTATTTCTATATTTTTCCATGCCTGAAGCCTCTGTACTTTTCATTTAGTTGAAGCAATAAATCACCATTTCCTTTAAGACAGTTGGACTTGGGTTTTCTGTCACTTGGAGCAGAGTCATAACTGATAAAATAAGGAAGAACTTTTAATTCATTAAACATTCACACAGAACATAATTACTTAAGCAGTAGTTTCTAATGTATGTTTCTATGTACAAAACCAATTTGTATAGAGACAATTGACTATTTCTTTTTTTTTTTTTTTTTTAATTTTTTTTTTTATTGACTTTGTAATAATATTACATTAAAAATATATATGTGAGGTCCCATTCAACCCCACCCCCGCACCCCCCCTCTCCCCCCCCCCAACAACACTCGTTCCCATCATCATGACACATCCATTGGATTTGGTAAGTACATCTTTGGGCACCTCTGCACCTCATATACATTGGTTCACATCATGGCCCATACTCTCCTCTATTCCATCATGTAGGCCCTGTGAGGATTTACAATGTCCAGTGATTACCTCTGAAGCACCATCCAGGGCAGCTCCATAATTGACTATTTCTTGATGGAGACATTTTAACAGAGAAAAGGCATTAGAATGGTCATCTGTCTTGAGGACATTGATGGAGTTCGAAAGCCTAGGGGTGATCCCCTGGGGGCAACAGGTCAAATAGAAGGAAGAAGGAAATCTTAAGAGGTAAACTATAATTCACACTGTGTAGAAGTGCTCCGAAATGTATTCATCAAATGCAATGAATGTACCACACTAATGAAAGAATTTGTTTATGTGGGAGAAGTGGGGGCTGTCGGGAGTGGGATATATGGGAAGCTCTTATATGTTTTAGTGTAACATTTTGTGTGATCTATGTATCTTTTAAAAATAAAAAAATAAATTAAGCTTAAAAAAATAAAGGTGGTATCCTTTGGCTTTGGGCTATCTCAAGATTAGGCTATTCCTGAGAAGCTGTTGTAAATAAAAGATACTTAAGGTAGGCATATTATATGCCAGGCAATGCTGGTACTCAATGATTTGAATTGATTGATCTCATCTGAGTCAATTTAAGATCAAACCCACCTGGCTTACAGCCAAAATGGCGCTAAGTGCCTCACAGGTTGTGATGCTTTATGTAGCAATGCTGTATCAGCAGAAATTACTAATGATTTTGGCAGCCAATAAGTTCTGTGAATGAATATGGAGAACTATGGTTTTAAATAACGTGGTGGAAAATGCAATGGGTCAGAAGGGAATTGCAATGGGCTCCCTGAACTGTTAAGTCGATGTTACTGAGCAAATATAGCTCCTTGAGTTGTTTTCGTTCTATCAGAATCATGGTACTCTTGAGTGTTGGCAAGGAAATATCAGGTAATGAGAATGCAGTGAACATGCCTTTCATTAGCTGAAAATCTTTAATTGTAATTGCAGCATGTAATGGTGTAATTAGTTGTCTAAGTGACAGGATAGGCTCAAAAATTTCCCAGCGTTTTGTAAAAAGGACTATTAAGTTTCCAGAAACCTTTCTTCAAATGAGAAGACCGGCAGCCAAAGATGGAAAAGGGATTCATTTTTAACCCCATGAGCTGAGCAGACTCACAACTAAAAAAATAGAAGGCTACATGAAAGCAAAGTTATTAAATTATGTTGCTACTCAGAAAAGTATTGGTTCTAAAGAAATCACAGAAGTAAATAAGCAGCATGTTTTAAACTACTCAAGGCACTATACATACTTCATGAATCCTAGACACAAGCTTACAAGATGTTATCCCCATTTACAGATGAGGCAACTGGGGCTCAGAGAGATTGCATAATTTAGGGTCAAACAGATAATATATATGGCTGTCATTTGCACCTAGGACAAAATCTGAGTCTATTAGTCCTCAAAATCTATTACCTTGCCCCTAAAACAAGCTGCCTTCAGCTCTCTTCAAACTTTTAGAATGTTGGTTCTCAAATTTCTGTTTGTATAACAATTACATAAAAGCTGATAAAATGCCTGTTCCCATGCAAGAGAGGTTTGAGTTGGTAGGTTATGGTTGAAGTTAAGAAATAGTCAATCTAAACTTGTTCCTCAAGGAATAGTGAGGTAGGTATTCTTTAGACACCTGACCTATGATGACTTTTGCAGAAAACTATACACATAATTCTTCAGGTTTTTATACAAGGAAATCACACAGCAAGTATTCTAATGATATTCTGGTGTCACAGTGCTACATATAAAATCATAGACTTACACATTAATCAGAAGCAGCTACATAGAAAGCCCTAGGCTTTACAAAGTTACACAAAAAATGAACATGGGACCTCAATCACTAAACTCAAATTGGATTTGTAACTCCAGGACTGTTAGGAGAACAGCTTTTTCACTCTACCTGTAACAGTGGAGATAATTCTAGAATGAGTAGGCTGAATTCAAGAAAGCATTTTTCTTCATGAAAGAAACAAATAGTGCTCTGGGCAGCTACGGTTGATGGATGTGAGAATGGATCTTTCTTTTGTATGCTTACCTTATAAAATTAATCCCATAGTCCCTTTTAGAAAAGACTAAAAGGATAAAATAAACCAAAAGAATAAAAGAGAATAAAACAAAAAAGTCTATTTCCTAAATTAAAAAGCTTCAAAAAGCTCCACATCCTTTGTCTGTCATAATGGTAATTGGATCACTGCCAATCAGAAGCTACATGATTGTTCTTAGATAATACTTCCTTTTTGTAAAATATAAAGTTGCTTTTCCCAAAACTCATATCACTAGTCCCCAAACAAAATAAATCCTAGTTTTCTAAAATTGATAGTTTATTTGGAACTGTTTTTGCCTTAATTTCAACCATTTTCTGCTAAAGAATTATATCAATGAGACACATATGTATTTAAATATTCTATAACTATTACCCTTGTGCAGATTTTATTGTCTGCTTAGTAATTCTACCAAAGCCATTAATTTTAACAGGAATATTTATGTATTACAAGAGTATGTTTCTTTTTCAAAGTGCTGGTCCCTTGTAGGTTTTTTTTTTTAATGAATAAATGCCAGTTTTCCATTCAGGAAATGCAAACGTATTATTGTTAATTATATTTATTCATAAAATAAATGTTTGTATAGATTTGTTTGGAACATAAGAAAGTGGTTATTTTTGTAGCATTATACACCTGTCTTGACATTTCAATTTACTTTTTTAAGTGGATGAGGGCTGGCTGGAGTTGGAAGAGGAATTAGAGAAAGTCTGGGAATAGAAAAGTGTTTGTTTTGCTTGTCGGGGCTTATCTGTTAGATGATTTAATGCAGCAGAAATCAGATAATCAGTATGCTCATTTCTGATACTAACAAAATCTATGCTTCCATTATTAGGTTTGTCCACTCTCAGAACTATCATTTTAAAACTGTTTTCTCTGAATAAAGATTTCTATGTCAGCTCTTAAAATGGCCCTCTGTATCCCAATTTTTATTTGTAGGGTAATGAAAATAATGACTGGAGCCTTCAGTAAGAAGAACTAGGTTTGAATCTTGACTCTTCCACTGGAGAAACTTGGATGAATTACTTAATTTCATTGATATTCACTTTCTTCATCTGTGAAATGGGGATAATGATACCTATGTCTAGTTATTCTAGAGATAAAACATTTTTAAAAATATCTGGTTCATATTAAACTCATTTTTTAGAGAAGGACAAATGTAGCTATTACTTTGAATATTTAATTATAGAAATTAGGTTCATCTATATGTTTTTCCTATTTACTTTAGTGAAATATTAAGTAATCCAAAACATTTATTTCTTTCTAGCTTGAGAATCTAAACTATAATTTACCCAACAGTTTGGGTGCTATCTTAATTTGCCAGAGATGCTACGATTAATATCATATAATGGTTTGTTTTAAACAACAAACATTTGTCCCACAGTTCCAAAGGCTAGAAGTCCAAAATCAAGACGTTGGCAAGATCATACTTTCTCCCAGAGTGGGTGCTATCTTAATTTGCCAGAGATGCTACGATTAATATCATATAATGGTTTGTTTTAAACAACAAACATTTGTCCCACAGTTCCAAAGGCTAGAAGTCCAAAATCAAGACGTTGGCAAGATCATACTTTCTCCCAGAGTTGGTGATGTTCTGGTGAGGGCAGTCTGCCAACAAGTGGCGACCTCTGTCCTTGTTTTTTTCTCCGACTTCTGACCTCTAAGTCTTCTTGTTTTTTCCAGTTTTTGTTTTTTACTGACTGGCTGAATTACCTCTCTTTACAAAGCCTCTAGTAATGCTTATTAAGACCCACCTTGATTCAATTTGGGCACACATGAACTAATTATAACATCTTTAAAAGGTCCTGCTTACAAAAGGATTCACAACCACAGGAATGAGGATTAGTTTTAAGAACGAGCCTTTCGAAGAAACACATGATTCAACCTACCACACATGCCTTTGAGGGCTGCTACAAAGAGCACAAACTATGGAATCAGACCCACCTGTCCATTTCCTCTTGCTTTATTTGGTTGATATTTTTCTTTTCTGATTGCTCTCTTTCCCCTCTATTTCTATTGAAATTTTATTCCTCATGTCTAATATTTTAGTGCTTACTCTAGTTATTTTAATATGCATACATTTACCCTTTCTACTGATAAACATAATTTATTAAGTTATATTACAGTATTTGAATGCCAACACTTTCTGTAAAACAACATGAAAATTTTGTGTGGCCTAATCACTTATACCATTACCCCAATAAATGAGGCCTTGTTGTTGCTCTCGTTGCCATCATTTGGTGTTGGTTTAGAATATAGTTCATGCTTCTTTATATCTACCTACATACTCACAACTACCTTTCCTTACCATGATGCTTTGCTTCTCAGATCTGCTCTCTGGGATGATATTCATTCTGCCTAAATTACATTTGTAGAATTGTCTTTCCTGAAAGTCTGTTGGTGGTAAACTTAATTTATTTTTGTCTGTAAATATCTTTATTTTGCCTATGCTCTTGGAGAAAACCTTTGCTGGTATCATCAGGATACAGAGGTCTAGGCCGATAGTTTTGAGTGTGTGTACATGTGTGTGTGCATTTGCATGTATGTGTGTATGCTTTCATTGTCCTCAGAATATTGAAGATATTACTATCTTCCACTTTCCATTGTTGCTAATGAAAATTTACCTAATAGGGTAATATTATTCCTTTGATGAAAAGTTTCCTGTATTTTTAAGATTTTCTCTTATTTATGCATATTTATTATAATGTGTCTGAATATCAATGTTATTTATGTGTTTACTTTGAGATTGACTGTTCACTGTCTTCCAACAATAACCTATCAGCCACTATCTCTGTGAATATTTCCTCTTTCCTATTTTCTCTGTTCTATCCTTACAGAAATACGTTGATACATTTTTAGGCTACCCTCTGATATTGGCTTTTCAGCCTCTCATAGTAGACACCTTTGCCTCTCTGAGCTGTTTTCTGGGTAACTTATTCACATCCATCCTCTATGCCCTGGCTCACCTGCTATTTGTCTCACCACTAGCTTTTCTTATCCAATTATTTTATCATTTTTCCCCCTCTATTTCTTCATATCCATTTCTTTTTCAACACGTTGTTTTATAGTCTCTACAAAAATAGTATCATTCCCATTTTCAAACTTTATTTAACCCTATTAAATTTGTTTTTTGAGATCTACAAATTTCAAAATCTTAAGAATTTTTGCATATGATTTTGTTTCCTTATTTCTGCTGACTTTAACACAGGGTGCCTTGTTTGTCTTGTTGCCTTGAATTCTTTTGGAATCTTTAATGATGAGCTAATCATCTCTCTTAGAACTTTAGCTTTTGGAATTCTTTTAAACCTGGGTTGTTCAAGAATTTCTCCCAAGGACATTTGCTTCCTTTTGTGCTATGGTTGAATGTTTCCTCTGATACCCACTTAGTTCCTGGGGTTCCTATTTCATTTCATGTGGCCTCTGAATATTCCTTCCTTTGTTGCAGTACAAAATATATTTCACACAATTTTAAAAATATTTTAAATTCTTCGAGTTTTGATTTGTTTATTAACTCAGTTATGATAACTGTCCAGGAACTCCGTTTGTTGTATAACTGGATGGAATTGCCTCTTTCTCCTTTTAAATTCAATTAAGTTTTCCATAAGATTGTTTTTTTTTTCCTTGTTGCCATTACATTGATTCTGAGAGAAGCATTTTGAACTAATTAAATATTTATACTCAGAAATAATTTTTGATTTATTCAAGTCTATGTTTAATTCTCTTGCAGAGGTATATTGTTGGAAGAAACACTGAAGCAATGTGGATACAACTCATCAAAAAAATTAAAGAAATGCAAATAAAGTGAGACAACTGTTTTACCATAATATCAACAACACTAAAAACAATACTAGACAGGATGTATTAAAACAGAAGCTCATATGAACTCCTCTTAAGTGTTATGCTTCGTAAGGTATATGCTCTGGGCTGTCTTCTTTCCTAAATTCTCCATGGAAAGTAGTTTCATACATACCCACAGTATTCATGTATTAGTTTTACATCTCTTTTCTGGAACTTACTTCTAAAATCTCAACTTTTATTGCCAGTCCTGAGAGGTACTGGAGAAAACAATACCTCTGATAATTTGCACAGATATCTCAACATTCACTTAACCTCGAAAAAATATTCATGTTACCAACACTCTTGGTTTCTATCTTTCCTTCAATTTTCATGTCAAATTTATCAAGTACTATCATTTGCTTTTTCTTTCTTACTATCATCTTAGGCTGGGTCAACCTCTTAATTTTCTTTTCTACCTCTCTTGCTTTCTTCCATTCTGCTTTTCACATAGTTTAAGAGTAATCTGCTGAAAATATCAGTTGAATCAAGTTGATACCTTACTAAATATCGTTCATTACCTTATCCATTGCCTGAATAATGAATCCAAACTCTTTATCATGGTTTACAGGACTTTTCTTCTAATCTCTATTGTTTTCTTGCTTGCTTGCTCTTTTCCAACCACACTGTTGTCGTTTGGTGTCCTGATTAAAAAGATTTTTATGCTTCCTCTCAATGGTATGGTCCTGTCTCTCTCTTTTCATGACCAGCTGCTTCTCATAGTTTATGTTTCAGCTTAATTTATACCTCATCAGAGAGGCTTTGAATCTATTGTTTCTTTGAGAAACACATCACAACTTGTATTTAAATACATTTGCTTGTTCTCATATTTTACATAACTCATCTCCCTCACTAGGAGCTAGAAGGGACCATGTCTATCTTGTTCGGCAGTGAATCCTCAGCCTTGAACATATTAGGCACTCAATAAATATTTATTGAGTGAATTACAAGGATAAATGTAATTTGATACAACCCTCCTAAATGGCATATAACAATCCATGGGGAAAAAAGCTTTTTAAAGAGTCATAAACCAAGGCCTGGGGGAAAATCCTACCTGCAGATTTATGTTGCTTGCTTCTTTTCTAATGTGAATACACAGGTTTTTCTCCACAAAATTTTGAATTTTAATAACAACTTAAGGAAGGGACCATGTAGCTTATTTGAACACAAGCCACACTACTCTTCATGTTCTTATTCTTTGCTGCTTTTACTTTAGACTTTTTATGTTACTTGTCTAGAAGATTGTCACACTTTGGTACCTAACTAGTACCCTATCATCTAGCTATTCTAAGAATCTAATCTAAATATAATCCCATGTACTGAAAAAAAATCTAAACATGAAGATATGTCTCATGGCATTATTTATGTTAGTGAAAAATATTTAAACCTAAATTTACAAAAATTTAAAGTTTGGTCACTTTAAAATTACATAAAAATGCTTTCTGAATGTAATGGAAAGCAAAAGTATAAAAATCAGCATAATTACAACTAGTTTTCCAAAATACCCCCAAAGAAAACTATTTTATGGGGAGAAGTTTGGAAAAAGACATGGCAAGATGATAATAAAAGCTTAACTATGTGTGGTGATTCTATGGATCCTATTCCTTTCCACAATATGTATATGCTAATAATAAAAAAGGGCTTTGAAACACTTTTAAAGAATTTACTTATTTACCAAGTAATTTGATTATTTGACTATAGTGCTACATCTTTCGGATAATGAAATCTTGATATATTTTTTAGCCTAGCTTGAGGTTGGTCCTGAAGAATAAATAGGAATTTTTCCAGGTAGAGAATGAGATTTTTCCAACATTGTGTATTTCCCATGAAAAAGTACATTGCACTTAGCTACTATAAGTGTATTTTCATATGATGTAAATTATGTTGAAGCAGTAATTTCCTAACACTGGAAAACTATTATCCAAACTGCTACGTACCTTGGACTAGAATTAGAAGAACTAAACCTGAATCCTGGTTCTGTTGCCTATCAGGTGACTGGACATATAGTGGTTATTGAGGCCCTCTACAATTCCCTCCCTTCCCACCATTTGCTAATCATGGATAATAGAAGTGTATTTTCACTATAAGAATTTGTTAAATAAATATATAATAATATAAATTTCTTTAGTGTGTCACAGTTTTCAACATGCTGTAATATATATAGTCACGTTTTTTACATGATTTATTAGGATGAATTAAAGGAAGAATTTGCCACTTTTGAGATGCTTTATATTTCTTTACTTAATTATATTCCTAGCCACAACTTCTGCTAAATGAAGAGATGTTCAATATGGACTTGATCAAAGTTCATGCCTTATTTTGTGCCTTCAGACAAAATAATAGTTTGCAGTTAACAATTACACAGTTCTTAATAAAATGTTTTAAAAATCTATATAATACATGTTTCAAAATATGGATGAATACACTGCACCTCTACTTGTAGAGAAGTATAAATTAAAAGAAATGAAAAGTCAACAGCTTCAAGCTTTCATCATAAACTGTATTTCTAGTAGGCTGCTAACTGGTTTTGCAGTTAGAAATTGTAATGAACAGTATGGAAAAATGATCCCTCAGCTACTGTGTTATAACTTAGTGGTTGCAAGGTGCTATCCAAATAAAACTTTGAAATGCTATAGTTATTGAAACCAAGACAAGTGATGAAAATTGGTGTATTGGGCATTATCAACATTTTACTCTTTGATACACTCACTGGGCTATTTCCCCTAAAGGGATTTGTTTTTGATGTGCTATTAACCAAGAACACATGATATCCAAAGTGATAAAGGCAAATTAGATTTCCCTTCTTGCACCTCTATGAAAGCCTTGAAAACTATCATTATTTTCAAAAGAAGACTTTATTTAAATAGTGTTTTTGGTGATTTTTATTACATGTGAACTTTTTATTTTTGCTTTGATGTAGCTAAAATATTACAGAACTCACTTAGAATATGATGAAAGGAAGGTTAAGGTTACAAAATTGAAATCTCACAAGGCCACTGTCTTAGATCAAAGACTTCAGCTGAAAATAATGGACTGGGTTCAGATAATTCATTCTTACAAAAGGACACACTTTTATCCAACCACAGGCTACATTATAATGCTTCTTTGCAGTATCATGTAACCAGGAAGGTACTAACACTGAAATATTTTTAATCATAATTTGTCTCAAACTTAATAGCTTGAGTAAGAGTAAGAATTTGTAGAAATTCTAAAATTGTGGCATGTAAAATTTCATGAGGTGCAGTATTGTGCTTAATACTCCGTAGCAAAAATCTTAATACTATACATAACTAATGATTTTAATATGAACAAAGTGTAACTTATTTATACATATATGTCTTTGTATATATTCACATATATATATATTACAGATCCATGTATATTAAGCATAAGCATTCATAATAACATCACACTTAGGAATCATAACTTAATTCATTCTGAATCTCTCTCTCATTGACTAATTTTCCTAATCTTTAAATGGGGGATAACATCCACTCTATAACCTGGTATGACAGTTTGAAGTTATTTTATGAATCCTAAAATGAAAATGATTATATTTTTAACTACTCCATTCCTGTGGATGTGAGGCCCTTTTACTGGACTATGTCAATGAGGCTTGCCTCAGGTTGAGTCTCTGCCCTCTTGCTGGGTCCACATAAATTGTGACACAGAGAGAGAGACACAGAAAGAAAGGAGCTGCCATATGGCAGAGAGGACTGCAGGTAAACAAAGAAGTCCTGAGAGCGCTAAGAGAGGGCCTGGAGTCTGGAACTAGCAGAGCACAGAGGCATGGAAAGAAGCCCCCATGGGGCTGGGCCCACAGAGCATTTCAAGGCTGAGGAGAGGAGCCCTGCCACATGCCTGATCGCCATGTGGCAGGATCCCAGGATCAACAGTAGCTGATGGCCTTGGAACTGTAAGCTTTTACCCCAATTAAATCCCCTTTATAAAAGTCAACACTTTTCTGATACATTGCATCAGCAGCCCTGTGGCAAACTAATACACATGGTCAGAAATATTAAACATGAAAATAGCTAAGAGCCTAGCCTTGTGTCTGGCACCCAACATGTACCCAATAAATGGCCACTAAACTGAATAATTAACAATGTTATATCCAAACTTTTAGCAGAGAGCCTCAAGCATAACATTCCAAAACATTTTCAAAATATTTTCCAAAATAAAATGAAACAAAGTATGTATAATTGAAAAATGAGGCAAATTATTTATAATTCCAAATTTTGGCTCTCTAGGAAATAAAAATCCAAGGTTACATGTTGCTGATAACTTCATCCTTGTTTTTTGGTTTGTTTTTGTTTTATTGGAAGGATTGTTTCTTCTAACAATCCAACATGGGAGAAATATAGAGCATGCATTGACCTAGGACCACAAGACTTGCCACACTGGAACAAACCAATGGGCCATCACCCTCCCTTTGATAGTGGCTGATGTAGTATGCTTTAGAGATGGCAAATCCATAAACCCTCCATAAAGCACTTAATTGGGCAGAGCAATGTGATATGGTAGGACCTTTCTCCTTGACCTAAGGAGAGAATGGAATCAGATTGCCCTTACGTATTTAATTCAGACAACTGGAACCCATTTGACTTTTATGCTTAATTTCCTTTTGAACTTTGCCAAATTATTTCCTTCCGGAGGAGCTTACAGCAATACTTTCTGCGAGATAACAGTGTTACAGATGCTGCTGTGTTTTCTTTCATTGACAGTAACTTCAACATTATGTAAAATGAAAAATGAAGGCGTGGCTTTATCATTGGGATGATAAAGGTGGTGAGAGGCTATTTAACCAGATTTTCTAGGGTGCTAAACCCCTGATATTAAAATGATTTTATCATTCATTTAGTCTAGAAGAATAAAGAAGGCTAAATTAGGTTAATTTTTATAGTAAAAGCTTAAATATCATGTCTTTCCTTAGACTTTAGCCTCTTATTCCCCTCCCCCAATCTGGGCTGGATGGCTCTTTAACAGTGTAATTACTTCGATTATAGTATTTAAAAGGTATTTAAATTGACTCTTCATTTTCTTTCTTCTATTCATAATTGTATATTACCCAAAAGAAAAGATTTAACCCTTTACTGTTACTTTTTCCAAGCATATAACACATTGAATGAAATGTATTAAAAGAAGTTTGATAAGTTTTTGTGGAAATAGAGTTCCCACTTGGGAAGCAGCCTAAATCCCTCCTGGACACTTGCACGTCAAGTTCTTTAATTTGTCTGATAGCGCCAGTCTTTTTATTGGCAGAAATGGTAAAATGCTATGAATATTCTGATCACATCTCTCTCCACTGATGGAAAATGGCACCATTTAAGAGTCATTCTTTGGCTTAAGAATTTTGGTCTCCCCATAATATGACTGTTTCCCTTATACTTCCGTAGTTGCTATATGACCTTTACTGAAAACTTACTCTGTGCTAGGCACTGGGATATCTAAGCGTTACCTCATTTAACCTTGAAACAACTCTTGGTGCATACCCAGGAAATAAGAGTTACATCCTATATTTAACCCAAGGAAACAGCATATTTAAGAGTCATAAAGCAGCAACATTCAAATTGGAAAGCAACTACATATAAGAGGGAAGTGGAATATCAGCTATCAAAACTTTCTTTTGCATGAATGTGATTGTCATTGCTTGTCATGAGAGTTGGATGGGATTTATGAGTAAAGGAGCTGAAAGAAAAGACCTGAAGATAGAACAATGTGACACTTAAAATGGTTTGCTTATATGTTAACCTGCTTACCAAACTTATGCTTCACATGTTTTAATTTAGTTTTCAAATTTCCATCAAGGTTTTACATGTGCATAGTTTAACAAGATTTGTTTCCAAAAGCAGATATCTTAAGTCCCCTCTAATTCTCTATCTGAATATATGAGAGAAAAAAAATATCTCAACCAAGAGATATGCTTCAATAATTTCAAGGTTCCATTATAGAATAGTGGACCTTAACATTTGCTACACATATCAATTGTAATTTCTTATTTTGTCTAGGATATGATAATTTATCAAGATCTTGAAGAAATACACAAATTCTTGGGCTTAAGATATTCAAGTATGTCTTAAATAAAATGGTGTCCAGTGTGCTTCCTTGTACCTATTCCAACACATAAGGTGATTATGCATATAAAACAAACAACCCTGGAACAACTCAAATAACCTTATAGGCTCTACCTTCTTTCTATGTTAATGAACTCAGTGCCTAAACAAAGGGAAGTTATGATTTCACCAATGCCAGGACTCATTACATTTTCATTATTATTGTCATGCTTAAATGGTGACTTTCAATAACTAAGAATTTTAAAGGCTTTTAGGGTTGCTTTACAGGGAAATAGCATTTTATTCAGGGAATTATCTAGTGTCCAGATTTATTACTAATGAATTGTCACATAACTTTCCCAAAAGAAATGTAGCTCCCTATTTTACAAAGTAAAAGCCAAAACCCTACTGTATTAAACAATTTCCCTGTATGTGGGAATCTAAATTGAATATAACGCCAATGTTAAATATTTTCAATTGAAGGGTATTTGGAAGTTTTAATAAATAATTGGATTGACGTGTTGCTACCTTACTTCTCCATACACCATTTTCTAATAAATAACTCAACTTACCAAATGATAGCTAAAGCTAATTACATAAAAATACTGGTGAAAAGCCAAAAAGTAAGAGTTTAGCAACCAGGACTTCAAATAAATTAAACTAAGTGTACATTCTTAAAATTGATACTTTGTATTCAGTTTCATCTCACACTTTTCAAATTTTTTAACCAAACCTTTTTAATGTTTCAACTAGAAGCAACTCTATTTTCCATAGAAAAATAATGGCTACCATTTAAGATTATAGTTAAGTTATGGTATCATTAGATCAATGTAGAACAATATAGATCAATTAGATCAATGTGGAATATTTACAATATTCTAATTATAAAAATACTTATATATGGATTTACTTGCTTATGCTTGTCTTTCCAGCACTTCAAGGCCCATGAAAATAAAGAAGACAAGGTTTACCTTTTATCATTACTCATCTAGATTTGTTCACATAGCACCAGGCATACAAAAGGTTTTCAAGAGGAGTGGTATGCGATTAACTATTTAATCATTGGGGAAAGAAGAAAGGAAAACAGGGAGGAAAGGAAGGAGAAAGGGAGGGAGGATGAAGGAGTGGGAAGATTTTGTGAAAATAAGGAGATCTGAATATTTCAGTTTGGATATTAAATAGCTAAGTTATTTTGAGGCAAGTGCTGTAGTGGTACAAAGATGAATCTATTTAAATTTGCAAATTCATTACAGATTTTAGCACTTGTAATCCTAATTTAAAATATAAAATATACAAATATAGTATATATATATATAGTTGTGAATGTGTGTATATATATTTACATGTCTACATATATGCACATAACACAAATATAATAATCTTGATATAAGTGAAAGTATACTGATACACAATTTACAAAAGTAGTCAAATATTCCCATTCTATATAAGAAATTACAAAATTTCATTATTCCATTAAGAGAGCAGTCTTAATACTTCATAGAAGTATAAAATATCTTAAGAAGCTGGGAAGGAAAGTTCTCAGTTCCAGTGTTTACATATGTTATTACTGAACCTCCTGTTACCAAATTATTATGAAAGTGACATTTAACTCTTTGTGTTGCAGAAAAGAAAATTGTTCAAATATATACCTTAAGTAGTTAAATTGGAAAACTGCAGTTGCATTTCCACATAACTGCTACAACAATAGGCTTCTCCTTAAGAGAAAACATTTTGAGCCATAAATAAGCAATAAAGTATGGAGGAAACCATCAACAAATATATGAGAGCTGAGTTTCACTATGGTATTCCTTATTACATTACACCATATGAAGCAATAGTGTTTTCTTTTTCTGTTAAGATATCTGAATAGTATCAGCATGAAAAGGCTTGGAAAACATTTTCAATCACTACTTCAATAGATTCTTTTTTTTTTTTGGTCTTTATTTTTTTTAATGTTACATTAAAAAATTATGAGGTCCCCATATACCCCCCACCCCCCTTACCCCATTCCTCCCATAACAACCACCTCCTACATCATCATGGCACATTCATTGCACTTGGTGAATACATCTCTGAGCACTGCTGCACCACATGGTCAATGGTCCACATTATAGTTTGCACTCTCCCCCAGTCCACCCAGTGGGCCATGGGAGGACATCCCTGCAGTACCACCCAGGACAACTCCAAGTCCTGAAAATGCTCCTACATCACATCTCTTCTTCCCACTCCCTACTCTCAGCAACCAGATGACCACTTTCTCCACATCAATGCTACATTTTCTTTGATTACTAATCACAATAGTTCATAAATAGAATATCAGTAAGTCCATTCTAATCCATACTCTATTCCTCCATCCTGTGGACCCTGGAATGGCTATATCCACTCCACCTCTATATCAAGAGGGGGCTTAGATTCCACATGGATGGTGGATGCAATTCTCCTGCTTTCAGTTGTAGGCACTCTTGGCTCCCTGGTGTGGTGGTTGACTTTCTTCACCTCCATGTTAGTTGTGGGGTAAGTCCAATAAACCAGAGGGTAGGAGTTGCAAGTCTGTTGAGGCATGCAGGGAAATTATGTTCTGTACAGAGTAAGTTTCCTGAAAGACAAAATATCTTCAAAAATGACTAGGTAGTGAGTACTTATGAAAGGTATTTCCTTTTTAGAATTCCATAAAATAACCCATGGATAGATTGGTCTAAGACATAAAAGCACTTGGCTGTTGGTGTCTTTTGCAAAACGTTCATTTTTTTTTATTCTACCTTGTTTCATAGTTTGTTGTGTACTTATTTTTTTTTTTTTTAAGATTTATTTATTTATTTAATTTCCCCCCCTCCCCTGGTTGTCTGTTCTTGGTGTCTATTTGTTGCATCTTGTTTCTTTGTCTGCTTTTGTTTCTTTGTCCGCTTCTGTTGTCGTCAGCGGCACGGGAAGTGTGGGCGGCGCCATTCCTGGGCAGGCTGCTCTTTCTTTTCACGCTGGGCGGCTCTCCTCACCGGCGCACTCCTTGCGCGTGGGGCTCCCCCACGCGGGGACACCCTTGCGTGGCACGGCACTCCTTGCGCGCATCAGCACTGCGCATGGCCAGCTCCACACGGGTCAAGGAGGCCCGGGGTTTGAACCGCGGACCTCCCATATGGTAGACGGACGCCCTAACCACTGGGCCAAAGTCCGTTTCCCTGTTGTGTACTTATTTTATCTTCTTTTAAACCTGAGTACTTCAGAGCAGGGACTTTAAGTTGTATTTGTTTCCACTCTAATAGATATCATAAGGATCAATAAATCTTCATCCAGTTTAACTGAGGAATTATTTGAACTTAGTTGTCTATTTATGAGTTTTTAATTGTCATATAAACTCATGCATTTGGATTCCCAACTTTTGGAGAATATATAAATGGCAATATTTAATTTGATATGCATAAATCAGAAACTAGCTTGTCTTTATATACATTTAGACATTATACCTAGCAATTTCATGATAATCAAAAGCTCAGAATTGAAATGAAATGTTGGAGTGTGTTGATATTATAATCCTACTTCCCTCTTTCCATCTCTATAGTACTCAGCAATATCATGGAAAGGAAATGCTTATTTGGAAGCAGGATTAGATAATCATTCTGAATAATATATGGGGGGTTATAAAATCCAACTAATATAAGCTATCTATATACATGTAACATTTTAGGCATATTAATGAACTTGATTTCACAGTAAACTTAGTAAAGACACATAATTCAACTTAACAAAAAAAAGTAACTAAGCATTTCAACAAGATAGTTTTAAGATAGAAATTCAGTCCAGATTAGTAGAAACAATTATTTACCTAACCTCCCCAATCTCAAACTTTATATGAGAAGTGGGATTATGTTTCCAGCCCTAACAATTTCCTACTCCAATCCCTCCCTTATTAATAAATGTTATCACCATCTAAGTAAAAAACAGGGGCATAATTGACATATCTCTCTTTTCATCCTCTTTCATATCCAAATGTCACTAATATCACAATTTGAGCTTTAATTTATTCATTGTTAAAAATCATATAATAATGTGTGTTTCATACACCTGTAAGGAGTAAATGAGTGTATGTATATAGAAGGATGGATGTATATATGTATGTGTGTGTGTGTATCCTAGCATTCCCTTCTAATGATTTTAATTAACAGCACTAGCAGCTTATTGAATTCATATTTTAGATGTTTAAAGCTAAGTTATCACGGAAAAATTTAATTAATTTTGTTATTAGTATGGTAGCAGGGTTTGGGTAATTTTAACAATGAAGTTTTAGAAACTCTTGCAGAAACTCATTCTTTACAGATACTAGATTATGTATTTCAGTGAAAAAGAGCTTTTAATTAAGTTTCTTCAAACTGTGCCAACTAATAAATATTTATATTTTTATTATACTATATATTTACTAGTGCTTATGAACATTTATATACATATGTGTAAGAAAAGGCAAGCTATGCCCCCAGAGTGAAAAAGAAAAGCTATGGATTGTTTGTAAAGAGTCTTCTACATGGCTTATGTTTAAAATTAAAGTTAAAAAAAGTAAAAAGCAGGTATGAATCCAGATATTTAATATATCCAATACTTATTATTGATAGTGATAATAATCATTTATAAGCTTTACAATTGTTATTAAAAACATAATTCGATAAAAATGTATGAAAGTAAGAGTGGTTTTCTAAAGGTTGTGTGAAGGGAATCTACTAATATTTCCTCAGCCTTTGTAAAGAATCACTTCTCATATATTAACAACATTCATGAGCTGTGCTAAAAGTCAATGCTCGTAAGAAACCAGATTTGACATATCTGTTCGGACACACAATTAGATCAGCTCTTTTTCTATTTTAATCCTAATACAAAGTTTCTAATTTAGGCATTCAGACTAAACTGAACCCTATAAGGTCTGTCAATTTCATCCAAAAGCTTTTTTGTTAGACGGTTTCATCAAAAGTTAAACAATTGGTTTTACTAGGAAAAGAACTGATCAGTAGAAGAATAAATTGTATCCTTAATGCTTGGACAGATCACTGGATTACTGCTAATATATTATTAGTCAAGCAGAATCTCCTTTTGAAGGAGTCTTGCAGTCCATGTCATAAACTGATTAAAAATCAGTGAGCAAGTAATTTCTACCTTCTTTGTATATTAATGAGAAACCTATCACAGAAAGTTTTAGGAACTAGTAACCTTTAGCTTCCTGAAACTAGACTATAATTTAGTTGTATAAGCACCCCAAAATGAAAAAAAGTTTTTCCCATCAGTCCTTAGTATAGAATATATATTTTAAATTACATTTATTTCAATTACTTAAAACTTTCTATATCTGTCAGCATTCCTACCCATATTCTTACGCATGTGTAAATAATGAAACAGTATCACTTTGCTTTTTTAGTGTGTATAGTTGTTTATATTGAGCAGAATGTTACATATTCTGGACATCATATTTGTGCATGTGTGTATGTGTGTGTGTGGAGAGAGAGAGAATGGGAGATAGAACTGGAGAGGAGAAGAAGAGGAAGGATTATTCAGAAAGTGAAAGCTGTAGAAAATAGTGCTCTGACTATAAAAGATGAACGCACAGCTTACCCATAATATAGGAAAGCCTTAGTATGGGTTATTTTAAAACCATAAAGAATTGATGGACTTAAATACAAGGTGTAATAAACCTACAATATTTATTCATACTTCCATCCAATCTGTTTTTTGAGCTATAGGGACTCAAAACAGAGTTGCTAAGAGAAAAGTTGTGAAGGAGTAGAACACTTTTTTTAGAGGATAAATAAAATAGATTGTTTTCCATCAAAATAAATCTAAAAATCTCAGGTATAGCGCATGGATCAAGGGAAACTAATATTATTTGGGTCTTTACCAAGTATTGACCTTCTAGTCTTCTGATACATTATCAGTCCCTCATTACTCAACTGAGGAAACTGAGGATCAACGATTGGTTTTCTTACCCAGAATCCCTCAGATATTAAGTGATAGGACTAGGGGTTAAACCTACGTTTGTGGGACACCAAGACCCATTCTCTTTGAGTTAAATTCCTACCTCCCATGTGTAACATACCAGGAATAAATTCAATTTGAATTTATTTTTTCCTTATTTACTTAGATCACATTCACGATATGACCACAAAAGGAAAATCTTCAAAAAGATACTGACACTTTAACTAAACACTTATTTCACGGTACTGAGGTAAACTAAGAACCTTCCTCAAATTCTGCAGAACATATTGTCAGGAATTTGACTGGGATTTTTATTTAAGTGACTTGCCATATCTAATTTTTTTTTGGTTTAACCTGTTTGGATACCAAAGAATGGGTTTAAAGTCCACAAAGGGGAAAGTGATAAAATATGAAGGAATTTTTCTTCTCAAGTCTAGTAGAGACAGATTTTTTGTATACAAATAAAATATTTTTAATATGCTGATATAAACTTTCTGGAAAGAGGTTCTTAAATAAATATTCAGATGTCAAAATTATATATCTTTTAGCCCCAAAATTCAACATCTAAACATTTTCACCAAAGACATAAATGTGTATGGAAGTGATAAGTGAAGTTCTATTCAAAACAGCAAATAAAACTGGAAACAACCAAATGTAAATTAACAAAGAATTGGTTAATTAAAATACTGCACATTTATAAAATGGTATATTGTGCAGCTACTCTAAAAGATAATGCAGTTCCACACTTATTGACCTCCAAAGATGTTATGACAAATTGTTGAACAAAAAGGTGATTTCAAAAACAAATTATTTAATGTTCTCATTTGTATAATTTGTGTATTTTCCATATCTATCATAGAAATAGTTTTCCTTCTAGGAGGTAATCTCTCTCCAGTGAGCTTGTGTGACTTTTACATTCTTATTTACATTTAAGACATATGCATAGCTCAATGTTACAAAAATAATAGCCATCTTAAAATAGAAAAGAAGGATAATAATAATTATGCCATAGGCATCTTTTGTCATTAACCTTGCAGTTAATTGTTTGGCAAATTCTGTTGATCTAAAATCTGTGTCTCATGTAACTTGCTTCTACCATTCCAGTTAAGACTTTTATTTTCTTACAACTATACTGCCGCAGTATACTCCTTCTTTCCACATCAACTTGTTTTTCTCTTCAATATATTTCATACTTAGTGATTCCAAAATTGAGATATGGCTGTTAATATCAGAATAATCTAAGTAGAAGTTCCAGACAAATATCAAATTCCTTCTTTCAGCCCTCTTTTTCCTTAATACTTCCCCTCCCTTTCCCTGGATAGATCCTTGCATTTGAATCCGGAAAAAGGTATTAAGATAGGTAGTTTTAACTATTGATTAATGCTTTTATTTATATTTTAATACAATAAAAAATGGAATAAATCCATCATTTCTCTTTAAACATATTTTGTGGTTGCCCACAAAGTACAGATGCAATGAAATACAAGTTTCTTAGCCTGGCCTTTCAAAATGCATAATCTGATTCCTCTATAGCCTTTATATCTACTTCAGTTATTTTTATTCCATGTACTTTACTGGCATCTGATAACTCATTGTGGTAAAACCCAATCTGCCTTGTCTAACATCCATACTTTTCTTATGTGAATTCTCTTCTTGTAGCAGAGAGGAATTAATTCTTCAACCATTTCCTTCTGTATCAAAGCTCCAAATCTTTCAATACCATGCTCGGATTCTACTTGTTCTCCAAGCACTTTGTGACTCTCACATTCAGTATTAACTTCTCTCTTCCTTGCTTTGTAACTGAATGCTTTACTCCTTTTATATTGCTGAAGAGTATCTTTATAAAGTACTGAATTACTCCATGTATATTGTGATCAGAGCTAGCAAAACTACCTCTACTTCCCTCACTGGTTTCTGTGAATGTTAATGAGCTAGTATATGTCCATGCATTTCATAAATTACATAGTGGTATAACATATAAGGAATTATATTCTAATTATTGGTAGTATTATTGTTCTTTGTCCTTTAGAAACTGGTTCTAGTTCCTAAAAGTGAATTCCTCTAATATTCCAGGGATTTATATAGGTGATTCCAGGGCTGACCATGAAGGTAAAGTCACCTAGAAGCAACAGCTGGGCAATCAGCCTGTTTGGGTAGCTGGCAAATCCTGACCAACACTAAGAGGGCTGGTTGTCAAACTTTTAGCATGTATCTGAATCACCTGTGTTGCTTATTGAACTGCAGAATTCAAGACTGTCAATCAGAAATATTTATTCTGAGATCCATGGGGTCAAGAGGAGAAGATCTGGAGATCCCATTTTGAAAAACATCCTCTTTTTTTTTTTTATTGACTTTGTAATAATATTACATTAAAAATATATATATATATATGAGGTCCCTTTGAGCCCTACCACCCCCATCCCACCTCTCCCCCCCCCCCCCCCCAGCAACACTCCTTCCCATCATCATGACATATCCATTGCATTTGGCAAGTACATCTTTAGGCACCTCTGCACCTCATGGTCAATGGTCCACATCATGGCCCATACTCTCCCCCATTCCATCCAGTGGGCCCTGTGAGGATTTACAATGTCCGGTGATTGCCCCTGAAGCACCATCCAGGGCAGCTCCATGTCCCAAAGACGCCTCCACCTCTCATCTCTTCCTGCCTTTCCCCATACCCATCAGCCATCCTGTCAACTTTCCCCATACCCATCAGCCCATCATGTCCACTTTTCTCAATCCAATGCCACCTTTTCTATGTGGACATTGGATTGGCTGTGTCCATTGCACCTCTATGTCAAGAGGAGGCTCAGATTCCACATGGATGCTGGATGCAATCCTCCCACTTTCAGTTGTAATCACTCTAGGCTCCATGGTGTGGTGGTTGTCCTTCTTCAACTCCATCTTAGCTGAGTGTGGTGAGCCCAATAAGTCAGATTGTAGGTGCTGGAGTCTGTTGAGGCTCAGGACCTGGCTATCACATTGTCAGTCCAGAGATTCAAATCCCCTAAATATATCTTAAACCCCGACACTAACTGCACCTCCAGCACATTAGCATGAAAGTCTTATGAAGAGAGATCCCATCTGAGTCCAGATTCGTCACACATAAACACCAGTTCCAAAGAGGGGCCATCTGACCTGGTAGTTAACCCCATCGGCCATGACCATAACTCCCATGGGTCTCTTTAGCCCTCGAAGGAACCGATATCTGGGGGTTGTATCTGCTTTATCTGTCTCTCTGACTCTGCTTAGTTGTGCATAAGGGCAATCCTTCTGACAGCCTCCAGACTCTTTTTTAGAGACTCGTAGCCATATAAACTCATTTCTCCTTTCCATTTCCCCCTTACATTAGGTCAAACAGCATTTTAAAGTCATGTTATTTTATGTAGACAGGGATATTCCACTGATCAGCGTTGAACCTTCCGTATAAGGTCATTTTCCAGTTGCATCATCAGTTGGTAGTTGATAGTGGTCCCTCGGTGCCAGGGAGGCTCATCCCCGGGTGTCATGTCCCACACTGGGGGGAAAGCATTGCATTTACATGCTGAGTTTGGCTTCGAGACTGGCCACATTTGAGTAACATGAAGGCTGACAGGAGGAAATTCCCAGGCACAATGCTGCTCTAGGCCTTGTTCTTATTTTAAGCTTATCAGCTCACAAGCATAGTCATTAGCATCAGGGGCTCACTGTTGAACCCTCACTCTTTTAAAGTGACACTTGCACATATTTCTTAAAAAAAGGCTTTATGGCCTGCAGAGATGATTGAAACAATCTGCAGTGAAACAAAGTTCCTGTGAAAATGAGCAGATTATTGTCCATTTTAGAGTTAAAAATCAGAGTTAAAATTGTAGAACCCCAACTTAAATGCTAGTTTCTTTTGTCAAAGCTAAAACAAAATTATCTCCATCTATCTTTTGAATAATAAACCCTTAGGTCTCACTCATGGAAAGCAGAAGAAGCGCTTAGTACAAGAACTGATTATAAACACTACTGATAAAAGGAAATGAATCCCAGTGTCAGATTTTTCCTTATGCAGCACTACTGAATAACCATCTGGACCTGACAATTTATTTCCTGAATGGTCTTTAGCAAGACTTCACATTTCCTCTCAGAAATTTAAAAAGAAAAACAAATATCATAGGATTTTGCTCATTAGTGGAAATTTTTGCTAATTGAGCAGTCTTTAAAGCCTAAATTAAGTCTGATCTGGTTACCCTGAGACACAATATTAGAGTATATTGTATTAGGTCTTAAATGCCTTCTTAATTATTGCTGCCTTTTTAGTACATTGTTTATCTTTTTTCTTCCAAATGATTCCAATTAAGTTTTGATTGGACTTTTTCCCACTGAAATTATAAAATAAGTCTTATCTTCTTTGCTTATAATAGATTTGTTCATTCAGCATAAAGTGAAATTCATTTATACTAATCATTTCAACCATAAACTTGCCCCTGGCATTTAACACTCTAAAGATATTTGTACCTATCTACTTTTTATTATTATTTTTAAGCTTTTAATTAGTTTTGCTAGTTGATTTTCTTTCCCTCTTAGATTGATAACATTTTTAAAATTCAACACACCAGCATAAATAATCATGCGTACAAACTGCCTTCACTGTCCCCTGCATCTCACACTTCAATATTTTTGAGAAAAATCCACTGTGGGAAGCAATATCTCTTTTGGGTCTGATTCTGAATCTGAATTTTGAGAGACATTTTGGTTCCCATGTTCCTTTTACATCAAATCTTTATCAGCTGCTCTAGTAGAAAAGAGCAGAAAATGGTGAATAAGTAACAGATTTGCTCTCTTTCCTTATTTTCTATAATAATAACAAGGAGAATTTTAACCTCCACAGATTCTGAGATGGGCAAGGAGCACAATAAATAGAAATTCTCTTAGCAACATTGATAATCACCATTGTTCCTGATTGGTACGGAATTAGCTCTGGAATAAACAGAAGCAATCTATTTCTATCACTCTGGGACTGATTATCAAAAGAAAGCTCCAAAAGATCAAAGCTATAAATCAAATTGAGTTCTTAAAGTCATATTTGAATGCCTTAGGAAGAATGGATGAATATCATTTTTAAGGTAGAATTTTAAACAAATTTTGAAAATTTATACAATTCTAATATGTGTTTGACGTATTAAAAATGAGTTTTTTTACCACACTTTATAAATATTCTTTTGATCCTATCATTTTATTTTGCTTCTTCGTTAGCATTTGGCAAGACAAATTAAGAGAGATCTAAAACTTAATTAGCTGATAGTATATTAATTTTGGCAGAGAATTAGAAATAATTTGCATAGAACTAAAAATAAATACAAGACACCATCAAAATGTGTTTAATGTGGGAAGAAATAAAAAGCGATAAGGCCAGAGGAGTTACGGGAACAGACACAATTGCCACAAAAAATGTCTGCCTTAAACATTCATACCAAAGGAAATTATCCTTAGGTAGTTTTAAATAAGATGTGATGAGGACAATAAAAATTGCCACAGTGCATTAAACAATCAGGACTTATTAGGGACACATTTGAAAAGGAGAACCAACATTTACAGGCCATGTAACTACCGTGAAAAATGAATCACTTTGAACTGATTGCTATTGGGAAAAGGAATGTTATTATTAAGAAGGTTATAGGTAAAGCAAAAAGAATATTACTTATTTCAATATCTAATTACAAGAAAACAAAAAGAAAATAGAAGGTAAAAAGGATGATTGTTTTCTTTCAAAGATTCACAAGAACTTTGGAATCCACCTGGACAAATACTGGATTTTTCCTATTTAGGCTTTGATATCTGAGAATATTCTCTGTGGCTCTCAGTTCCACTCTCTAAGTCAGCCTTCTTCATTCAAGAAGTGTAGCATGTGTTTTCAGCCAAGTAGTTTTATCAGCCTGTTTCCTTCCAGTAGAATTTTGAGGATCCAACAACCTCCTTTAATTTCATACTGTTCCTGTCATTTTCAGTGGAAGTTGGCAGTATTTCTCCTGATAAAAATTTCTCAAATACATTAAAAAAACTTCAAGAATTTCCTCGTGTTTTACTCTATTGGGTAAAAACCATATCCACAGATAATCTTATCTCTACTTTCAGCTTCTGCTGAGATGACTGAAGGACATGTTCCTAAGCTTTCCAGCTGTCCTTTCATTTGATTTCGAGGAACAACCTCAATCTCTTGGATCTTTTGTGCGACTAGTGCTCTGATCTTTTGATCTTTCTGAGGTTTCATCAAAGGCTTGTACAGTCTTATATAGAGTTTGTTCTTTATGCTATACTTACAGCAACTATTGCTGACTTTTAGCATCTTTAGGCTTCTGAAGAGGTTAAAATTTTTCGAACTCATCCAGTCCTGTTTTCTTTTTAACAGTCCCTCCTTGAATTTATCTCTCTCTTTTCTCCTATTTACTATATTCAATAATAAATAAATAAATAATATTAAAAAGCAGGCAATGTCTTTAACTCTTTTCTTGGAAATCTCATTAGCTATATATTCAAATCCATCATGTTCACACAATTTCATTAGCATTCTGCCACTAACAAATATCTCCATCCTTCATTTCTCAGTAAGTTGTTCCTAACTTCCTTCTGAGCCCTTTCAATTAGGATTCTTAAAGACCGGACTTCTACTAACAGACTTTCTAAGACAGTTTAGGCTTTTTTCTAAGGCGATTCAAGATTTTTAAAATAATTCTGCTCACTTCCTCCTGAGACCTCACCAGCAATGCCTTTCATGCTGATATTTCTACTAACTGTCTATTTAAGGTAATATAAGCTGTTTGTATCATGCTTCTCAAAATTCTTCCATGCTTTTCCCAGTACCAAAGATAGTCCCGCATTTTAGGTATTTGTTACAGCAGCAACCACTTTCACATACCAAATATTTGTATCTGTTTTCTAATGTTTTGTAACATATTACTACAAATATGGTGACTTAAAATAATTCCTACTTATTACCTCATAGTTCTGTAGGTCAGAAGTATGGGGAGACTTGAATACTTTCTCTGCTTAAGGTATCGACAGGCTTAAGTCAAGGTGCTGCCCAAGCTGCTGTCATATCTGGAGGATCTGGGGAAAATACACTTGCAATTTCATTTAGGGTGCTGAAGGAATTCAGTTCCTTGCTGTTATATGACCAAGGACTTCATTTCCTTGATGGCTGCGAGTAGGAGACCAGTCTCCTCTCCCAGAGGCCGCCTGTATTCCTTGTCACCTAGGCCTCTCCATCTTCAAAACTAGCAACTGTGTGTGTTTAATCCGTCTGTACTTTGAATCTCTTTGACTTCCACTTCTGTCACCAGCTGAAGAAAACTCTCTGCATTTAAAGGCTCATGTGATTAGAGAAAACCCACACCAAAAATCTCTGTATCTTAAATTCAGTTGAATAGTAGCCTAAATTATATCTGAAAAATTAATTTTGCCATGTAATGCAACATAATCACATGACTAATATCAGGGACCAGAAATCATGGAGCTATCTTTGAATTCTGCCTACCATAACCCCTTTCTCAACAACTGGTAGAGCTACTAGACTAAAAAATTAGCAAGACAGTAGAACAACTTAATTACATCAACCAACATGATTGTTGGCATTTATAGAGCACTCCACCCAAGAACAGCAGAATATACATTCTTTTAAGCACACATTGAACATTAATCAAGAGAGATAAGATCCATATCTTGGGTCTATTATAAACAAACCTCCACAAATTCGAAAGAATTGAAATCATAGAGAATAGATTTACAGTATAATTAAATTATAAATCAATATCAGAAAAGCAACAGAAAAAATACTTAACACTTGGAAATTAAACAATACACTTTTAAATAACCCATGAGACAAAGAGGAAGTCTTAAGGGAAATTACAAAAATTACATTCAAATGAATGAAAATGAGAATGCAAAATGTAAAAATTTGTGCAACTCAGCTAAAACAGGACTGAGAAGAAAACGTACAGCACTAAATTGTTACATTAGAAAAGAGAAAAGATCACAAATCAGTAATTTAAACTTCCAACTTAAGAAACTAGAAAAGAATAGCAAAATAAACCTAAAGCAAGCAGAAGGAAGGATATAATAAAGATAAGAGAAAATTCAATAAAAATGAAATGGAAAAACATTACAGAAAAGTCAATAAAACAAAAATCTGGTTCTTTTAAAATCTCAATAAAATAGACAAACCTTTAGCTAGATAGAGGGAAAAGAGAGCATTCACACATTTCCAATATCAGGAATGAAACTGATATTGGAATCAAGGGCATCACTACAGACCCTGCAGGTATTAAAAGGATTACAAGGGAATATTATAGACAACTCCACACAAATCACTTTGAAACTTAGATAAAATTGACCAGTTCTTCAAAAAGCACAAATTAACAAAACATACCCAATGTGAAAGAGATATTTTGAATAGCTTTATAACTTTTAAAGATATTGAATTTATTAAAGAAAAAAAACTCCCCAAAAGAGAAGTTTCCAGACACACATGAAGAAGTCTGCAAGACATTTAGAGAAAAATTACAACTAATTCTAAAATACCTCTTTAAGAACAGAGAGGATGAGGGAACACTTTCTAACTAACTTTGTGAGGTCACTACTACCCTGATACAAAACCAGACAATACCAAAAGCAAACAAAACAAGCAAAAACAATTCATGAAGCATAACAACAACAGCAACAACACATACTCAAATAAAATCAGAAAAAAAAGAGAGCTACAGGCCCATGTGCTTTATTAACATAGACAAAACAATCCTCAGCAAAATAAAAGCAGAGAGGATAAAAGAAAGTTAGTAAAAATATGTATATGTCATCATGATCAACTGGTGTTTCTACCTAGGATGCAGGATTATTAAATATTTGAAAATCATTATTTACCTCCACCTCTTTAACAGACTACAGCAGAAAAAAAGCACATCTTCATATCAATTGATGCAGGAAAATGCCTGTGGCAAAATACAATATCTATTCATAATGTTTTAACAACAACAACAAAGCAATAACAAAACTCTCAAACTAGGAATAGAAATGGACATTCTCAACTTGATAAAGAACATCTACAAAAATCCAACAGCTGACATCATATTTAATAATGAAAGACTGAATTTTTTTCTCCTAAGATTGAGAAAAGCAACGATGTCTGTTTTCACCCCTCATTCAACATTGTACTGTAAATCCCAGCCAGTGAAATAATGAAAAAGGGGAAATAGAAGACAATCAATACAATTCAGAAAGGAAGCAATGAAACTACTTCTATGTGCAGATGACATGATTACTTATGGAGAAAATCCCAAGGAATCTACAAAAGACTAGAAATAATAATTGGGTTAGAAAAGGCCACACAATACACTGCAAACAGAAAAATTCAAATGCATTTCTATATACAGCAATGAATACATGAAAACCAAATTTAAAAATAAAATTTTAGTGATACTTACTCAAAGAATTAGGGACATGTACATATATTAATATAGATATAGGACTTACATGCTAAAAGCTATAACATGCTGATGAAAGAAATCAAATAACTAAATAAATGGAGAAACCACGTTCTCGAGAAAACAGCACAGTAAAGATATCACTTCTCTCCAAATATATTTATGGTAAAATAAAATTCCTGTCACAATCCCAGCAAGATATTTTTGTAAACCTCAGATATTTATATGGAAAGACAAAGAACTTAGAAAAACAATTTGGATAAAGTGGCAAAGTGGGAGGAGTCTCTTAACCTGATTTAAGACCGACTCCATAGTACAGTAATCAAGACAGTGTGGTATTGGTGGAAGAATAATCATATAGATAAATGAAATACACTAGAGACCCCAGAAACAGACTCACACAACTATGGCCAACTGGTTTTTTCAAAGGTACAAAAGCATTTACATTTTTCAACAAATGTAAGGGATCCATAGGATATCCACAGTAAAAAATAAACAAATCTTGCCCTAAATCTCACATATCATAGAAAAGATAACTCTAAATGTATCATGGATTTAAATGTAAAACATAAAGCTGTAAACAATTTGGACAGAAACTTAGAAGAAAATTTTGAGGACCAATGACTAGGTAAAGAATTATTTTGCATGGCCCCAATAGCATAATTCATTTTTAGAATGAGAAAATAGACTTCATCCAACTTGAAATTTCTGCTGTGCAAATTACTAGGGAAAAGATGAACTTTACAACAAATAATGCTGGAATGCCGAGTATCAATTTGGAATAAAAAATTATTAGATTCATACCTCAAACCATACATAAAAATACACTCCAAATATTTCAGGTATCTAAGCATAAGAAAGTGCAATTAGCTGGAGGTAAGTATTTGTACAGGGAAGGGATAAAATGGAGGCATAGGGATACCTTTGCATGGGGCTTTGTGGGCTTGAGGGGGGCTAGGGATGGGAAGATGGGTCAGATGGTCCAAGAAATTGGAAGGGGAGTGGGGGGAACATTAAAACATAGCAGATTGTCAGGTATGTGGTTGAAACTATACTGTTGAGAAAACTTTTTGGAAAATATAATAAGGAAGGTTACCTGTTTAAGATGCTTAACGGGGGGCATATGACACAAAGCAGTCTTCTAGGGAGTGTGTGAGTGCTCATTTTGTTATAGTGGGTTATAACATTGGGTGACGACCCATACAGTGATAGTGAAGGTATACCCACATCCTGGGGAGGACTAATGTTCTCAAACAGAGGGAATTGTATCTCTTGAGAGAATTGGTGGCTCCCAATGGGTTAAGGCAGTTGAGTATGTCAAGCCCTCAACATTGTTGCAAGTAGCTCTGAATATGGTCCTTCAAATAATGAACACTGATTGTCACCATGGGCCCTGAGGGGAGTGGGAAAGAGGTATTGAATAGATAGAATCAGTGTAACTGTGGGACAATGGAAGTGTTCCACAAGATCATGCAATGATAAATATAGGACATGTTAAATTACACCAAAATGTATAAAAGTCCATAGACTAAAATGTAAACTATAATGTAAAACATAAGATAACTAAAAATTTAGAAAATTGTATAGTCTAAAATAGAAACCATAAGGTCAACCCAAATGGAACCATGTTTGAAAGTTATTGTTTTAATATCTGTACATCAGCTGCAGCAAATATAATATGAACATGTAAAAAGATCATTGCTGGGGAAGGGACAAAGGGTTTGATGCTGGATAAGTGGGAGAACCATATATTGTATATGTTAATTACTGTGATCTAAAAATTTTGTAAAGACAAACTTAATAATTAGAAAATAAAAGAAAGGAAGTAGACATTGATGAAGAAATGAAAGAAATTGCCTTGCCACTGTACATATAGGGCAATACCTATTGCAGTGCAAGGCAAAACATGAAAAACAAAGCTTTTTCATTTCTTCATTTTTTGATACACCAATTTATTTTTACTTTATTTAATTTTTCTAAATATGTATTCTATAGCTAACTTTAAACTCATCACTATATTCCATTTTACTATTAATAGAACCTGGCAATATATTAGGCTTCATTTTTGAAGAAGTTTTGCACCTCAATGAGGTTCAACTATGGCAGGGGAGGAACACTGGTGTGGGATGTTATTGATGGGGAGCACATGGTTGGGTGGGAGTTCTCCAGGGCATGTATACAGGGTACATAAAAATGTTTGGATATTTTCACAGTGGTTACAATTAAAAATGACAACTGAGGGAGTGCTGAGTTCCTAGCCAGGTGAGCTCTATTACATTCCCCAATGGAACAGCAACAATCCCCCAAGTGCAACGGCAAGGACCAATAAAGAAGGATGGTTCAACAATGAGCCCTTGATACTGATGACTATGCTTATAATCCTGTGCACCTGAAATATGAGCCAGGCCTAGAGGTGCAGGGTACCTAAGAGTTACCTCCTAAGAGCATCCACATTGCTCAAATGTGGCCACTCTAAGCCAAACTCAGCATGTAAATGTATTACCTTCCCCCAAGTGTGGGACATGACTTCCAGGGATGAGCCTCCCTGGCACCAAGGGATTACTACCAAGCACCAGCTGATGATGTAACTAGAAAAAGACCTTGAATAAAAGGGTCAACTCAGACCAGCAGAATATCTAAGCCTACACGAAATATCAAGTGTTAAAAACTGCTTTTTGACCTTAAATAAAAGGGGGAAATGGAAAGGACAAATGAGTTTATATGGCTATGAGTCTCCAAAAAAGAGTTGGGAGGTCATCAAAGGTGTCACACTTACAAATGCCTCAACAGGGTCCCAGAGACAGCCAACGTAGATACAACTCCAGGTACTGGTTCTCCTGAGGGCTACAGAGACCCACAGGTTCTATGGCCATGGCAGATGGCCCTGAAGTTCAGTGCCATGTCAGTTGGCCTTACTTTGGAGTTTGTGTTCCTGAGTGTGATGGAGTTGGACTCAGATGTGACCTTTCTACACATGCCTCTTCTGTTACTTTTACTGGACCTGTGGTTGGTGTTGGGATTGGTGAATAATCAGGAGACCTGAATCTCTGGACTGTCCATGTGACAGCCAAGCCCTGAGCCTCAGCGGACTTGCAACTCCTACCCTCTGGTTTATTGGACTTACCCCAGCCAGCTAACAGAGAGGTGAAGAAGGTCAACCACCACACCAGGGAGCAAAGAGTACCTACAACTGCAAACAGGAGAATTGCATCCATCATCTAAGTGGAATATAAGCCCCCTCTTGATATAGATGTGGAGTGGACATAACCATCCCAGGGTCCACAGACTGGAGGAATAGAGCATGGATTAGAGTGGACTTACTGATATTCTACTATGGAACTGTTGTGACTATTAATGGAAGAAATTATAGCATTGATGTGGAGAAAGTGGTCATGGTAGCTGCTGAGGGTAGGGAAAGGGAAGAAGAGCTAAGATGTGGGGACATTTTCAGGACTTGGAGTTGTCCTGTGTGGTACTGCAGGGACAGATGCTGAACATTGTATATCCTGCCATAGCCCACTGGGTGGACAGGGAAAGAGTGTAAACTACAATGTAAACCATTATCCATGTGGTGCAGCAGTGCTCTAAAATGTATTCACCAAATGCAATGAATGTGCCATGATGATGAAAGAGGTTGTTGAGGAGTGGGGTGAGGGGAATGGTGGTTATATGGGGACCTCATATTTTTTTAATGTAACATTAAATATTTTAAATGTAGCATTTTAAAAAAATAAAGAGAAAAAAATGAAAATAAAAGTGAATTTTTTCTTCATCTCAATTTTGGGAAGGTTTTTCTAACAATGACTAAAATCAACATAATTTTAAAAGAGTTATTGATAATAATTTTGACCACACATACGAAAAAGTATTCCATGGCGTCAAACAAGAGAAACAAAAGTCAAAGATAACAGAGAAACTGGGACAAATCCTTCTCAATTTATATCACTGATAAAGGTCTAACATGCAAGTAATTCTTTAAAGTTTATAAAGAGGACCAAAAGCCCAATGGAAAATAGGAAAAATAAGAAATTCACAAAAATTTATTTTAAAATGTCCTTAACAGGGAAGCAGCTATGGCTCAATCAGATGAGCTCACGTCTACTATATGGAGGCCCTCGGGTTACATCTCGGGGCTTCCTTGTGAAGGCAGGCTTGCCAGCACACCGAGGCATGTCACCCGGCCTGCAGACGCCATGGAGTGCCACAGATGCCACAGAGAGCTGACTCAGCAAAGGTGAAGCAACAAAAGAAGGGAGACAAGCAAGCACAGAAGAGCCCACAGCAAATGGGTGCAGAGAGCAGACAGCAAGCAAGCTGTGGGGGGGGGGGGGGGGGGGGGGGGGGAGAAATAAACAATAAATACAGACACAGAAGAAAGTACAGCAAAAATGGACACAGAGAACAGACAGCATTCAAAAAAGTCGCAAGGGGGGGATAAAAATGTATATATATCTCTTAAATTTGAAAAAAAGTTCAACACCTTGAGAAATAAATTTAAAGCTATGATGAGATAGCTACCTTTTTGCACCTATCAGAAAAATAAAATATGTACTAACATAGTCTGTTGGCAAGGATTGGAAAACAAAATTTCTCAGACATATCTAGCAAAAACGCAAACAGGAAGGGAAGTGACAATTGTTTTTTGACCCTCTTGTCCAACTTCTAGGAATTTTCCTGATTTCCAAAATAATTAAGTTGTCCAAGATTAATAATCCCAAGACTGTTAAGTGAAAAAACAAAGTGTAAAAGACTATCTATAGAATTATTTTGTGGAAGAAAAAAGAAAATACAAAAATACATATGCACCTACCTATTTGTGTATAGAGAAAAAAGGGAAGGTTATACACGATGAAAAAAAGGTTAGAAAGGAGAGGATAGAAATCAGATATGAGAGACGCAGGGAAGATTGTACTTCTCTGAATAGATCCTTTGTTGTATAGTTTCAACTTTCAGAATGATGTAAATATTTCAAACACATTAAAATAATTAAAATCAATAAAGAAGGGAAGTGGAGATCTAAAATGGAAGACAAGTAGAAACAAGTGAACTTAATCACCTTATAAATGAAAATCCTAAAGATGTTAGTATTTGGGGACTTGGTATAGAGGGTATACAAAGGAATCTTTATACTATTTTATAATTCTTTGTAAGTATGAAATTATTTCAGAATTTTTAAAAAATTAAAAATGTACATTTCTGCAGATAATATTATGTATAAACTCCCAAAGAATCTACAGATAATTAAGAGATATAAGATGCAAGATTAACAAGATTGCTGAATATATTATCAATTAATAAAAATTGTGCATATGAAAAACAAAGTGTCAAAAAGCAGAAATTAAAAAAATAAGACCCTATGGGCCTCCCAAATAGAAGTGTGCATGGTCTTCAATCATACTGAAAAATTTAACCTAAATGGTTCTGTCCTCTCTGTCTAAGAAATAATTTACAGAGAAATGTTTTAAACAGCATTACAGTTTGCCATCATCATATTGCAACTTAAGACTTTTATGAAGCACTCACTCAAGAAACACAGACCAGGCCAAAATTGTTGTGTATCCTACATTCTCCACACTTGTAATGATTAATAGAGTACAATAAAGAAGGAGAAAAGGAAAATACCAAAATGGTGAGTTTATCTTCCAGGTCAATGAACTTCTGTGACTCAGATAAGTTTTGATTTAAAAAAGAGATGCATGTGTAAGGAACATTTATTTTTGCCAATCTTTCTGCAAATTCGGAATAATTTTCAGAATAAATAAAAGCACATAGAAGTATTATAAAACAGCATATTACTCAAATAGCATCATTGATATATAATATGCAAAGTAATCACAAAGATATCTGAATATGTCTCTTGCATTTGAATATAAAATCTTCTATGTTTATGCCTATTAAGCACAATATTTAAAAAATAATACATCCCTTCCAAATTTTCTCAAGATAAATATGGTGTCATGGGAACCATGAATACTGCTATGATTCACTTACATTTGACAGTTATATGTCTTATAATAGAGTCTCAACTTTCAAAATATATTTTATTTCAAGAAATCCTATCAAGGTAACTTTTTTATTCTAATTGTTTTCCACTTAAAATGACAGAAAGACTTTATCTTCTGTAATCTATGAAAAGATAAATATATTTTCTGGTTTGAAAGATTTGGAATGTTTCAAACAGTAAGTATAAAATTTTTAATGTACACCTAAATGTAATGCTATAGAAAATTAGAAACTAAATAGAGAGGATCATGTTGTAATTATTTGTGCATCAGGCTAAGAAATGGTAGAACCAAAATTCATTTTCACAAATTGCTAGAAATATAGCTAATACTTCCAGATTAAGAAGGTTATAAAGTTTATAACTAATGGTTTTTGTGACAATCATTTTGTGACTCATTATTGTTAGATAATCTTATAGTTAGTCCCAAAAGTGATAAATTCAGCAATAATTAGTAAGATATTTATTTATTTATATGTGATGCTAAGGAGAATACTAGTTTTTTGTTATAAGGATATAGTTTCTACATTTAGTTACTTGTTTTCATTCAATGGTTCAATCACTTTTTTGTGACAAATATAGGAACCTTAAATATTTTCTTACTATTGGTTAAATATTTTTAACATGAGCTATTGATAGGCTCTGGAAAGCCACCATAAACTGTAGGAATTGTAAATGTGGTTCATAATCTGTTAAAGCATCACCCATCACAATGTGGTTAATCATAAATGAATAATTAAAATGTATTGAAATAATAAATAAACATCACCCATTGCTAAAATATCTAGCTAAAATGGATTGTATTGTCATTTATAAACCTTCATCCAGTTGAAGATTACAAAAAAATAATGGATCAAAATAAATTAACTCCACATTAGATAAGTAAATAAAATTGAATAAACTAAACTTGAACAAGTAAAGTCAAAAGTAATGTGAATTGGAAAGAGCTATTGGGAGGAAGGAGCTGGCAGGTTATCACTTGCTACTAAAATACTGTGTCAAAGACTGGCTGCCTGGTATCTGGGTTCATTTCCATAATCCCCTATCAGGATGAAGAAGTGGGGAGAAGCATTTTCATGACTATTTGTGGATGAACTGATACAAGAAGAGGAGAAAAATATTTAAAGCATTATTTGATGAAAGCATCTCAATTCTTGTAGCTGGCTGGCATCAAGGCAGACCACCAGATCATCCACCCTTCTCAAATGGCTGATTTGAAGAAGTTCATTTAACTTATCTTTTTCCACCTTACTTTTTTGAACTGTAATATTGTGGTACTGTCAGATGCTACATTCTAGCATTAACAGGCTACAGAACTTGAGAGAAAAAGGATATGGGACTTACTAAGACTAGACAACTTTTTTGATTCACTTGGTTTGGACTTTGGAGTTCCTCAGTCTTCCAAGCATAAACTTGGACAGCAATTATATTTGAGTTAGCAGAGGTGGGAGATTATGACTGTGATGATGACAGCCAAACTCTGGTCACCATGCAATTGATCCCTAAACTGCTCCCCTGACCTACAATGCTGCAATTCTATCTCCGTTTAACCAGAGATGATGCCAGATGAAAGCCTTGAAAAATTGTATGCTCTAAGGATGGGATGACTACAATCAACAAGAACTTAATGCATACTAAACAAAACAGAATGCTGTGCCCTACAGGATAAAGCATTTGCATGAGAATCAGGAAAGGAAAGCTGCCAGAAAGCACTGGTCTAGAATCCATTCTCCTCCACATAATAGCTATACTACTTTTAGGGGGATTTTTAAAGTTTGAGTCTCAGTATACTCATCTGTAATATGGGGCTAGCCATATGTCTTCCATAAGGTTTTTGGTCTGGAAAAATATGAGGATTAGTACAAGGTCTAGAATGGAAGAGTGGTTTATCATATATATGTTTCTTTTCCCTATATGTCCTTGTACAGTTAAATCATCCACAGATATAAAACAACAGTTTCTGAAGAAAACATATTAACTTTTTTGTTTCAATTTGATGTTCCTAGTTGTCTATTAAGATTGATGATTCTAAGTTACTATTCTTTCAATACTTTATTAGAGTCAAAGTAACAAAATTATCAAAAATAATTTAGCCCCATATTTAGATGTAATTTGATGTGTATTTTCTCCATAGTATATTTTAAAATGCTAGGATATCCAAAGAAGTGCATGACAGTCACAGTGAGACACACCCATTCCTGTAGCTCCTTTCCTCTTTGTTTCTTTTCTTTCTTTCTTCACCATTTTAATAAAATGATAGCAACAAAGAAGAGGTGACTTTGAACTGGGTTTATGGTAATGGATCCCAGATTTTGAATTTCAAAAAAAAATTAGAAATAAAAAAATGTGAGAAACAATATAATACATGACATAAGGTTTTTCCAATTATCAAATAGGAAGATTCAATGAGACATTTATCAAAAGAGAAAAACAAAATTTTATATTTCACAATATAAAATGTAATGTTTTTTGAAAGGAGCATTTAATAGTCCCCAAACTTAAAAGGGCATTGCAGAATAAAAGATCTCCTCTTAAAAATAACTTAGCCTTATAAATAAATAAATAAATACATAAATAAATACATAAATAAATAAATAAATACATAAATAAAAGGATAGATAGGCAGATGGATAGGTAGGTAGACAGACAGACAGATAAGAAAATCCTACTACTTTATTCTGATGTTGTTCTTTTATAGTGATAGTGGACAGGTGAAAATTTTGCTATAGACCAACATTTAGGAATCATTGCTTTATTTTCACATTCATAACAGATTATCCTAAATAAACTTATGTTGGAGAGACAAAAAAATATTTTTGAAAATGGAAATACTGGTGATCAAAGCAGATTTTTCCAGTCAGTCGAATTTCATATACAATAAAAAATAATGCTATAAAAACATTTGGATTTTCAAAGTGTCTAAACTGAACCTTCACATTTCTGTAATGTCATTTTGGTGCGTGGAATCCTACTATATTGGTTAACAGATTCTTTACCTCCTCAACTTTGTGTTCCTGCATCAGACACTATTATCTCAGCATTTAATACCTTAAAATATCTACATGGACAATGTTCTCCTTAGTATTACCCCCTCATAGTAATATTTACTTTCTAGTCTCCTGACTTTCCAGGTATATACTGTACCTCTGCAATATTTGAATAGTATAAAAAAAAAAGGTGTATAAAGATATGATCTTGATACACCGCTCTACTGAAAGTAGTGTTGTCTAAGCACAGCATGCCCCAACATTTCAGTGCACACAGCTTCCCCATGCGACCTTTCCTTACTTTGATATCTCTGTTAATCAGACCGTCTGAAAAGAAGCAAAAACCATATGAGGATGGGAGAAATTACTTCCTCCCTCCTTGCATCTTTTGTCTACTTGAGGAAAATTAATCTGTTCCACGTTATCCCTATACAGAAGCGAGTCATTTTAATAAGAAAAGTGAATGTGTAGTTTAGCAGTTGCTTTAATTAAAGGATGATCACTAGAGGGTTGATTTCTTAGCTGGTTGTTGACTTACAAACAGAAAATAACTGGCACATAAAAACCAGCAGAAAGACACTGTTCAGAACATAAAAGCAATTAACAATAAGAAAGTAAATAATGCAGTAAAATCATTTACTTTTATATAAAGGATGCTGTATTTATGTCTATTTCCAGTTATTAGCATTCCAGAGCGTAGCAAAAACATCACCTTGAACTTTCTCCCTCATCATTATCCGTTCTCTTTCTCTGACAATTGATGAGCTTGACAATCTCCTTAAACTGCCAAACACATAATCTGCAGAGGCTGTAACTCGCCAACCCCTGTATAACAGCAAAGTGATGGTTTAACACAAACCTGGCACTGATCTTAATGAAAGTTTTGTTTTATAAGCTAGGTTGCTAACACCTCACCCCCTTGAATTCTGTATAATAGCCTGAGACAATACTGCAAAATGACAAGAGGGGGATAGAATTAGGTGATCATGTAAGGTCTGCCTAGCCTCTTTTCCTAGAGTTGTATTGGATCCTCTTCCCCGTACTCCTAACAATATACTCTTTTTCTACCTAATGAATGTCCCTGATTTCTCCTTTCCTATAAAGAAAGAGAAGGTTCTCTTTCTTTATAATAATCCACTAATGATTCAAGCTCTGGGTATAAGAGGCTTTCAAGGTTTATTTCTAAAGAATAAGGAAGATAATAGGGATTTTGTTGTTGTTTCTGTTTTGTTTTGTTTTTCTTGGTGAAGTAGATCAATAAAATGGGTGTGTGTGTGTGAAAATGAACCTTATGGAGGACTGGGAAAAAAGGAATGGTGGGGAACGGAAATAGCAATCTAGGAACTTATCCTTGGAAATACTTGGGGAAGAGAAAAGTCCACTGTTCAGATACTGTTGGAGTGCCCAAGGATATGCTCAGGAGGCAAGACAAGTTCTGGAGGCTGCCTGGCCTTATTTCTAGCACTAATTTCACGCTCCAGCACAGATATTTTCACAATATCTGATACCAATGCATCACCCAGTGACTACCAACAAAAACCAAAACTACCAACTGGAGTTACATTTTTCTTTGTCCAGTAATAGCTCCAGACTTAATAAGTTCAGGGAGAAGTTGGTTTTGATTTTCGTGAGGTGGTGGTGAAAAAGGGCCCTGGAATGGAAAGAGTGTTGACTGAACAAGATAAGGACAATCATCAGTGACACCCTCATTTCCTTTTTAATAAAACTAATACAGATATATTAGGGAATAAAGAATTTATAAAACAGACATGTTTAAGACAAAGCAGGGGACTTAAATGAAATACAATGTTTCTAGAAAGCTTTAAGGTCCTGGATCCCCTCAAGTTAAAATTACTCTTTTCTGCCATCGGGTGGACACATTTGAAAAGCACTGTTAGACAGCCACTGAAATTATAAGACAATTATATTCAATAAGTTAGATAAGTTGTTGTTAATTAAGAAGGTGAACTTGAGGTATTAATTCTTCCCAACTGAAGGTGCACATAAAAAAAATTACCGTGTAGTCAAGGATAGATTGATTTTCTTTGGACATCTAGATTAGAAGGCTATTAGCATTGCAGAATTTTGTGAGCTAAATTGTTTGGTTCTTGGCCCAGAGGTGAGATTTAGGGACAAATATTCAACCCTGGTTAAGACAGAAGATGACTGGCAGACCCCAGTAATTCCCTGGCCCTTTAATATGTGACAGATCAGCAGGAAAAAAATTCAGGTAGAAGGGAATAAGATGAAAAAACAAAGCCAATTTTCAGGATTTAAAGCATGAGGTCAAGCAAAGCTAATACAAAAGGTAACTTGATTTTGATAGTGTCCCATTGTGTTGTGTTGGATTAAAATCCTCTCATCTCATATATGGAATGGTCTGGGAATCTGGGGTAAAGTCTCTTTGTTTACAGGATGTAAATACTGTAAAACAGGAGGGAATTAAAAGTAGGTGGTTGTACATTTTGACAGAAACTACATCGCAAAGATAATGGCCTATTTTACCAATGCCTATTAAAGTCTCATATGGATTGGTGAATTTAAAAAAAAAAGGTTAAGGGAGGGCTCTGTTACTCAATGAAAAATCAAATCTAATCTAAAATCCTAGTGGTATTCTCAAGTAAAAATTAATGTATGCATGTATAAATATCAGATTAGATGGAATGATTGTCCAGCTTCTTGAATTGTAGTTTCTTTTTCTACCTTTTAAGACTCCCTGAAAATATATGCAATCCAGGGGGAAAAAATCAAAATCATAGCAGCAGGAGAATACTGTGGGAAGATAGCTGAGTAGGAAACTCTAGGAATTAGTCCCTCCACCAAAACAGTTATTGAACTGGTAGAAATTGTCAGAATGAACTACTTTGAAGCTCTGGAGTCTAGTAAATGTCAATAACTACCAGTGAGTTTCACCCTTCTTGCAGTGGCTACATCACCCTTCCCCCAACCTCATGGTAACAGCAGTGGGGACTAAAGATTGGACTCCTCTTGGTGCCAGAGTGGGATATGGGATATAAACCTGGTCCTCCAAACTTCAGGGGTATGTGGTCTGATATCTGAGCACTGCATTTGGTCAGCTACTCCAGATTACTGGGGGCTACTCTGAGGGCTGACATTGATCCAACCCCTCTCAGGTAAAAGTAGCAGAAGAATATTAAGACAGTAACCATCCTCAAATCTATGGAAAACAGTTAAAGGACTGCATGTAACCAGTAAGTGCTGAGTCAAGAAAATACAGCTTCAAAAGCCATAAAAGAAGCTCCTGGCACCCCACCTGGTCACTCTAACACCCCTCCATAAAACAAGGTAGAACCAGCTTGTTCTCCCACTGTCGATCCCTAGCCCTGTTCCGGAGGGAGCAGAATGGCCCCACTAGCACATATTAAAGTGCACATGTCAGGAACAACATGGAAGTATGAGAGACTGAGCCAGGGAACTTGTCTCTGGCTCACAGTCCTAGTCCCAGAATTTGTCCTGAAGGCAGAGAAATGGGTTTTAGACAGCTGAGACACCATGATAAACAGTAAGTTGAAGCAGCCTGGAGGAAAGGACTACCTGCAATAAGTCATTCAAGAGAGCACCCAGGAGAGGTAAAAGTGTATTTCAAAGGGAGTAGGACTATTCACTAGAAACTTGAAACTGTAAACTGGGAATTCTTGAGGCCTCTAGCAAGCAAAAACTCAGGAAAAGAAGCAGACTCCTTGACTCCAAACAGGTTCAGATATGACAGACAGGACACTGCACTTTACATTAGCGTAGGGTTGGTCTGGATAGGATGGCTAACCTATGAAGGAGACCACTAAGCAAAGAACCTATTTGCAAAGACATTGAAAGGTGCTGTTTGCTTTGGTTTGTTTGTTTTTATTAGCTCCTATGAGTCCAGAAAATCTGGGTCATAGTGCTAGCTGGAGACAAACTAAGAAACAGACAGCTCAGGGGCTAAATCCCAGAGTTAATGGTATAAAATTGTAAAATATACAGTGTGCAACAAAAGATTACAAGACAAACAAAGAAACAGGAAATGATGGTCCATCTAAACGAACAAGATAAAAATCCAAAAACCATGAATGAACATGACCAGATTTTGGATTTTGGATTTACAGGGGAGAAAAAAAAGACATTTAAAAAAGATCCTCAATATGCTAAAATAGATCAAGGAAAAACATAGAGAAAGCAGTAAAGAATATAAAGAAAATAATGAATGGACAATATGGAAATCTCTTTGAGAGTCTCTGCAGGAACTAAATAGAAATCCTGGAGTTGAAGAAAACAATAACTGAAAAATTCCTTAGACAGTTTCAACAGAAGATTGGAGGCCACAAAAGAAAGAATTATGACTCTTGAAGGCAAGACAATTGAAATGTTGCAGGGTAATGAGAAGAAAGAAAAAAATAGTAAAGAAGAAGGAATAGAGCCTAAGACAAGAGGGACACCATCAAGTGAACCAATATACACATTATAGGAGTCCCAAAAGAGGAAGAAAAAGAGAAAGAAGCAGAAGGAATATTCAATAAAATCATAGCAGAAAACTTCCTAAATTTAACTAAAGGCATGAACATCACATTCAAAAGGTCCAACAAACCCCAAAGAGGATAATCTCAAAGAGAATCACATCCAGTAACCAAACTGCCCAATGCCAATGACAAGGAAGGAGTTCTGAAAGCTGCAAGAAAAAGCAATAGGCTATGTACAAGGGAATCCCAATGAGATTAAGTACCAATTTCTCATCAGACATCATGAAGGTAAGAAGGCAGTAGTGCACAATATTTAAAGTGCTGAAAGAAAACAATTGCCAAACAAGGATTTTATATCCAGCAAGACTATCTTTTAGAAATGAGGAAGTGATTAAGACATACCTAGATAAACAAAAGCTGAGCGAGTTCATTACCAGTAGACCTGTCCTACAAGCAATGCTAAAGGGAGTTCTTCAGACTAAAAGGAAAGAACATTATATGCGACATTAAAGAAATAAAAATCTCTAGTAAAGGTAACCATATGGGTAATTAAATATTTCATTATTGTTGTATTACATTTTTTGGTTTGTAACTGCACTTCTCATAGGTGCTAAGATGAAAATACTTAAAAAGTAATGATAATTCTATAGTTTTAGACATATAATATACAAAGACATAACTCATAACAAGTACAAAAAAAAGTGGAGGATATGAAGGGGTATATATGTATGCTATTAAAAATAAATTGCTATCAAATGAAACATAATCATATAGATTTAGGATGGTTTAATATTGACTCCATCATAGCCACAAATAAAATACATGAAAAATATACTTTAAAAAAGGAGAAGTCACCATAAATGGTACCAAAAAAAGAAAACAAATAAATATGGAAGTAGGCATTAACAGAATAATTGAGAGTAAAAAATAAGGATGACTTTTGAAGACAAAATAGCAAAATGGCAGAATAAAGTACTGTATTATCAATAGTTACTTTAAATGGAAATGGATTAAACTATCCACTCAAAAGACTTAGACTGGCAGAATGAATAAAAAAGCATGAGGCAATCATATGCTGTTTATAAGAGACCCACCTAAAACTCAAACACATACATAGATTGAAAGTGAAAAAATGGAAAAAATGTACCATGCAAGTAGAAAACAAAAGAGAACTTGGGTATCTGTACTGATATCAGAAAAAAATAGACTTTAAGTAAAAAACTGTTGTGAGGGAAAAAATGGTAATTATATATTGATAAAGGGGTCCATTCAAAAAGAAGACAAAGCAATTATAAATATATATACACATAACAGCAGAAACCCAAAAATATATGAAGCAAATATTGACAGATTTGGAGGGAGAAACAGATGGCTCTACATTAATAGTAGGGAATTTCAATATACCACTTTCAAAGAAAAAAGGGTAGAACATCCAAATAAAAGATTAGTAAAGAAACAGAGGTCTTGAAGGATATTCCAAACCAATTAGACCTAACAGACATAGAACTCTTCACCCAACAGAAGCAGAATGCACATTTTTCTCTAGTGTACATTGATCATTCTTTAGGATAGAAAATATCTTTGGTCACAAAACAAGTATCAATAAAATAGAAAATACTGGAATCATACAATGTACCCTCTCTAAACATGATGGAATTATTCTAGAATTTGATAACAGGGAAAACTGAAAAATATGCAAATACGTGGAAACTAAACAACCTAATCATAAACAACCAGTGGATCAAAGAAGAAATCACAAGGGAAATTAGGAAAAACCTTAAGGAGAAAGAAAATTAAGATGCAACATCACCAAATTATAGGATGCAGCAAAGGCAGTGCTGAGAGGGATATTTATAGCTGCAGAGGTTTACATTAAAAAAGATTAAAGACTTTAAACAAGAAGCCTAGCCGAAAAACTGGAGGATCCAGGAAATGAACAGCAATCTAATCCCAATGCAAGAAGAAGGAAATAAATAAATATTGGAGCACAAATTATTGTAATGGGGAAAAAAACAATAGTGCAAAAATACTCAAAATTGGCTCTCTGAAAAAAATCAATAAAATTGACAAGCCATTAGCTAGACTGACAAGGAAAAAATAGAGAGCACAAATAACTAAAATTGTTAGTGAAAATGGGGACAATACTACCAACCCCACAAATGAAAAGGACTACAAAGGGACAATGTGAAAAAACTATATGCCAATAAATTAGATAATCTAGATGAAATGAACAAGTTCTTAGAGACACATAATCTACTTAAACTGACTCAAGTAGAAGCAGAAGATTTTAACAAACAGATTACTGGTAAAGAGATTGAATCAGCTGTCAAAATATCCTAACAAAGAAAAGGCCTGGAATAAACGGTTTCACAGGGGAATTATACTAAACCTTCCAAGAAGACTTAACTCCAATTCTGCTCACACTCTTCCAAAAAATTGAAGAGAAGGGAACAAGCTCTAATTCATTCTACAAGGCCAACATCACCCTCATACCAAAGGCAGATAAAGAGATCAATATCTCTTATGAATATGGATGCAAAAATCCTCAAAAAATACTAGTAAAACAAATCTAACAGCATATTAAAATAATTATACACCATGATGAAGTGGCTTTTATAAAGGGTATTTATTTGGGGTAGGAGCTTACAGATACCAGACCATAAAGGCATAAATTAATTCCCCTACCAAAGTCTATTTCCATGTGTTGGAGCAAGATGGCTGCTGACATCTGTGAGTGTTTATGCTTCCTGGGTTCCTCCCTTCTTCAGGCTTCTTTTTCCTGGGCTCAGGGTTTCTCTCTTCCTGGGATTTGCTTCTGTTTTCTCTGTGAGCTTACTGTCCCGGGCTTTAGCTTAAGGCCTCAGCATCAAACTCCAACATCAAAACTCCAACATTAAAAGCCCTCCAACCCTGTCCTTTGCCATGCCTTTTATCTGTGAGTCCCCATAGAATCCAATATAATCTAATATGCCTAGAGGAAATGATCAGTTTACAAACATAATTCAATATTTCTTTTTGAAATTCATCAATAATATCAAACTGCTACACCTACAAAGCATTGTGAAAAGAAATCAAAGAAGACCTAAATAAATGGAAGGACATTCTGTGTTAATGGATAGGAAGATCAAATATCGTTAAGATGCCAATTCTAATAAACTCAATTTATAGAGCCAATGCATCCAAATAAAAATTCCAGCAACTTTTTTTCTACAAATGGAAAAGCCAATACTCAAATTTATATGGAAGGGTAAGGGACCACAAATAGCTAAAGCCATCTTGGAAAAGAAGAAGGTAGTTTGAGAACCCAGACTTCCCAATCTTAAAATATATTACAAAGCCACAGTAATCAAAACAGTGTGGTACTGGCACAAGAATAGGTATATAGACTAATGGAATCAAATTCAGGGCTCAATAACCAACCATTCCATTTATGACTAACTATTTCTGACAAGGTGTTTAGGATCATCACTTAGTAGGGATAGAACAGTCTCTTCAACAAATGGTGCTGGGAAAACTGGATTTCTGTTTGCCAAAAAATAGAGAGACTCTTACCTCACACCAAATTCAAAAATCAAATCGAAATGGATCAAAGACCTAAAAATAAGAGATAAAACTATCAAACACCTATAAGAAAATGTAGGGAATCACCTCTAGGGCATTGCATTAGGTAATTGTTTTAGATATTACACACAAAGCCAAGCCACACAAGAAAAAATAGATAAATGGGACCTCAGAAAACTTTAAAAAATTTGCACCTCATAAAACTAAAGAAACTGCACAGTATATCCTAAGTAAAACCATGAATTATAGTTAATAATACAATTACAAAAATGTATTATCAATTGTAACAAATATTCTACACCAGTGCAAGGTGTTGGTAATGAGTTGTTGAGCAGGAATCCTGCATTTTAGACCTGATTGTTCTGTAAACCCACAACTTCTCTAATAAAGACAAAAAATAAAGCTAACATTATTCAATGGTGAAATACTGAAAGATTTCCCTCTAAGATCAGGAATAAGAAAAGGATGCTCATTTTCATCACTGTTATTCAACATTGTACTTGATGTTCTAGCTAAAGCAATTAGGCAAGAGAAGGAATTAAAAGGTACCCAAATTGGGAATAAAGAAATGAAATTTTCTCTATTTTACAGCAGACAACATCCTATATGCAGACAACCCTGAATAATTAACAACAAAGCTACTAGAACTATTTAATTGAGCAAAGTGGTAGGGTAAAACATCAACACACACAAAAAGACAGCAATGTTTCTTTTGCTAGTAATGAACAATCTGAAAGAAGAAATCAAGGAAAAATTTCATTTTAAATAGCAACAAATGAAATCAAATATCTAGAAATGTAACTAATCAAGGATATACACAGAAAACTACAAAACATTACTAAAAGAAATCAAAGGAGACCTAAATAACTAAATGGGCATTCTCTGTTCATAGATTGGAAAACTAAATATTGTTAAGATGTCAATTCTATCCAAAGTTATTTTCAGATTCAACACAATCCCAATAAAAATTCCAACAATGTTGTTTGTAGAGCTATAAAAACAGTCATCAGATTTTGGAATGGTAAGGGGCACCAAATAGCCAAAGCCATTTTGAAATAGAACAAAGTTGGAGGACTCACACTTCCCAATCCAGAAATGTATTACAAAGCCATAGTAATCAAATCAGAATGGTACTGGTAAAAGAACAGACATATAGACCAAAGGAATCAAACTGAGAATTCAGAAATCAGCCGTAACATTTAAGGTCAACTGATTTTGACAAGAATGCCAAGTCTACACAATTGGGAAATAATAGTTTCTTCAGTAAATGGTGCTGGGGAAAGTGGATGGCTATAGTCAAAATAATGAAGGTGTCCCCTACCTCACACCATATACAAAAATCAATTCAAATTGATTAAAGACCTGAAAATAGGAACCAGAAGTATAAAACTCCTAGAAAAAAATATAAGGAGGCATCTCCAGGATTTTGTGTTAGGCAATGGTTTCTTAGACTTTTACACCCAGTGTACAAACAACAAAAGAAAAGAAATATGTAAATGGGATCTATCAAATTAAAAATGTGCATGCACTAAAGGAGTTTATCATGAAAGTAAAAAGACCACCTAGACAATGGGAGAAAATATTTGGGAAATGCATATCTGATAAGGGTTTTAGTACCCAGAATATAAAAAGAAATCCTATAACTCAGAAATAAAAGACAGGGAAGCAGATGTAGCTCAAGTGATTGGGCTCCCATCTACCACATCCAGGTCCAGGGTTTGATTCCTGGGGCCACCTGGTGAAGGCAAGCTGGCCTGTGTAGAGTGCTGGCCCCTTTTGGAGTGCTGGCTGGCACAGAATGCTGACACAGCAAGATGACGCAACCCAAAAGAGACACAGAGGACAGACAATGAGAGATGCAGCAGAGGAGGGAGGTGAGGAGGTGCAAGAAATTGAGCTCCTTTCTTTCACTCTAGAAGGTCCCGGGATTGGTTCCTGGTGCTGCCTAAAGAGAAGACAAGCAGACACAGAAGAGGACACAGTGAATGGACAGAGAAAACAGACAGTGAACACAAAAACAATAGGGGGAGGGATAAATAAATAATCTTTAAAAAATAGGTCCAAAACAAAATAAAAAATTTGGCAAAAGACTTGAATAGACACTTCTCCAAAGAAGATATGCAAATAGCCAAAAAGCACATGAAAAGATGCTCAGAAACATTAGCCATTAAGAACATAAGAATGAAAACCACTAGAGATATCATTTCACATCCATTGAATGACTACTTTTTTTAAAAAAAAAAAGGAAAATTGCAAGTGTTGGGGAGGACGTGGAAAAAATGGGAACACTCCTTTATTGTTTGTGAAAGTATATAATGATGCATTACTGTGGAAGACAGTTTCATGGTTCCTCAGAAAGTTAAGTATATAACTACCATAGGGTATGTCAACCCTGCTTCTAGGTACATACCCCAAATAATTGAAAACAGGGACTCAAACAGATATTTACACAATGTTCACAGAAGCATTATTCAAAACTGCCAAATGATGGAAACAAGCAGAGTGTCCATCGACCTATGAATGGATAAATAAAATGTGTGTATAAATAAATAATGGAATATGATTCAGCTGTAAAAAGACAAAGTTCTGATACATGCAACACCATGGATGAACCCAGAATACATCATGTTAAATAAAATCAGCCAGACACAAACAGACACATGTTGTATAATTCCTCTAATATGAAATATTTAGAATAATCAAAATCATAGAGTCAGAAACTAGAATATTGGTGAGAGATCAGGTTTGGCATAGGGAATAGGGAGTTAATGCTTAAATTACAGAGTTTCTATTTGAGGTGATGGAAATGTTTGCTGAAGAAAACAATGGTAGCACAACATTATGGATGCAATTAACAACACTGACATATATTTGAATGTGGTTAAAAGGGACAATTTTAGCTATTATATATATGTTACTAAAATAGAAATAAAAACCATAGAGTCATTCAATACAAATAATATCCTAATAAAACTATAGACTCTAGTTAATAATGAATTATAAAAATGATCTTTCATATGTTATAACAAATATTCACATAAATGCAAGGTATTAATAATGCATTGGTATATGAGAATTCTGTATTTTATACATATTTTTATGTAAATCTACAACTTCTTTAATTCCAATAAACACAAATATACACACACATATGGAAAGAAACAAGATATGTTTTATTTTCCTTCCTATCAGAAAACTCAAGCAAAAATATTTGTAAAAGACAGCACCTGCTTTGGTTTACTTTAGGAAGGAATAAAGAGGGCTGATAAGAAATTTATGTAAAAAATCATTGATATGGAAATCTTTTAAATGATATATACAGAAAAGCTGATATATTGTTCTTCTACAAGTTTTTCTGCCCATAACTTTAAGAACAAACATTCTTTCATAAAAATAAAATAAAAACAGAAAACTCCAAAGTAATACTAACACTTACTGTTTGCTGCACATTAGGGTAAGATTTTACTAATAGTATGATAATAGCAATCTGTAATGAAAAACGCAAAAGCACACAGAAGAGGAGAATACACCTAGCATTTTATCCTTCTTTTCAGATGTAGAGTGAGATATAACTATGTAATGTTTTTGATATGCAAAAAAAAATCACAAAACAGAGTAGAGGAAATACCAAGATGATTTACTTATTTAAAACATCAATATATTTTATCACAAGGCCATGTTTCCTAAGACACTACATTAACTGAGGTTCTAAAATACAGTCTATTCTAATCTAAATAGCAATTATCTGACCCAGCAACTTACACAGGCAGAAGCAAGCATAATCAACATCAATGTCCTTGAATACAGAAAACATGCTCTGAAAATGACAATAAAAACTTTGTAGTTTAATGGGAATTTTATAGACTGCTAGGAAGTAGCTTTCAGAATCCCACCAGCAGTAAATATCAGACTCCTTGATCATAATCAAAGAGAACACTTGTTCAGCAAGAAGGCAACCTGGACCTAAGATGAAGTTAAATATTCCGGGTTAACCAAAATTACCACTTAATGTTTTGCAGCACTCCAGGAATCAGGTTTTCTCTCAAACAACAAGAATAATTCAAAACTAAGCCTCCAAGTTATCAAACATTACACACTTGGCTCTGCTAATCATTATGGACACTGTAATATATGAAATGTGACCCACACCCAATTTCCAGAGACTATCGTGATCCAGCACACTTTCCGTATTAAGATATTTGAATGAAGACATTTTGAACATGAAATGTTAACTTTGGAGATATGTTTCACTCTAAAAAATCATCAGGGAGCTTATTCCCCATGACCTCAGTTACAATTTACTTTGGTACTCAATGGAATTCAAAGAAAACTTTTCCTCTAGCTGGGATAGTTGTGTATTGTGTTTTCTCTCTTTTTTTGTATGTGTTTTTTTTTTTGTTTTTTGCTTTTAAATTGACAAATAAAAATGTTTGGACATGGTAGCAGAGGTAACTTAAGTGACTGAGCACCTGCTTCCCATGTATGAGGTTCTGAGTTCAATCCCTGATACATCCTAAAACAGAACAAAGCAAATATTTCAGAAGGGCCAGAATGGGTGTGCAGGGATTTAGTCTTTATATATCATGCAAATGCATATTAAGTCCTTGTCCTTTTAACAACAGAAAATATCCTATAATTTATTTTATGCATATTGAAATATCAGATCTTTTTTTTTGGTATGGTTTTCTTATTTTTTAACCCAGGTACGATTGTTCCTTACAATTCAGGAATTTCAGAAGTGCTTTGGTCTTTCTAAAATTTTGATCATGGAATTGAAAATCACACTACTTGGATTCCAAGATCTTTCTCTGTCATTTATTAGTTATTGATCCTGAGCATGTTAATCTCTTTGTGTCTCAGTTTCTTCCTCTCTAAAATTAGTTTGGGCATCATAGTGTGTTAAGAATTATATTTGAGTTGATAACTTTAAGTATGTGCCTTTGGAACATAACTCTTAAGGACTGTTATCTATTATTTTTTCAGCATAAATCTTTTAGTTAAAATTTTTACAAAAGGACTTTAGAAGAAAATATGTAAGCATAAATTTAGGTATATAACTACATCTGCATTTTGTTTTCAACTTTCAAGTTGCCAATTTATTTGAGAAAATCTGTAAATGAGACCAGTTTTCAGGTCATGAGCACATAAAATCTTGAATAGGTAGTTATTTATTATACATATTTTTTTCTTTAATAGATATTGCTTTTGAAGAAGAATGCAAATAGAATCACACATATACCCTCACAAACTGGCACACAGATGCATACTCATTAAAATCAAGAAGAGGTTCTCCAAATCCAAGTTAAATAAAAATATATCAGATTTAAAATTGAGAATAAAAATAGTTTATGTTAGAGAACCTATCATTTTACACTCCATGATTTGTGTGCTTTTAAGTGTGTAACGCTTCTATTACTTCAAGTACATGTTTTGAATTTAATTTCTTTTTGGTAATTATTTTTAAAAGCAAAATGGAAAGAGATTGTAATACTATCCAAATCAAAATGTACAGACACCTTATACAATTAAAGGGGGAAAAAAAAGTGGCTACTTATCTACTTGTAGTTGATACTTTTGATTGGCTCGTTAAACACTGTTATCTTTATTACAACCACAGAAAGCATTAAACAGACGTTAGATCCTGGCATAAACACAACCTTGCATCTCTTCAATTTTCCTTATTTTCCTTAATGGTACTGCTATGCCATAAAACACTGAAACTCAAAACTTTACACTCTTCTTAGACGTCTTCCTTTCCTGAACCAGTTGTTATCATTATCATTAACTTTCTTGTGCTTTGTACCTGTGAGCACTCTTTGGGTTCATCCTTTCATAACCTCTGGACAATTACGATAGTTGTTGCTTCCTCCTTTTAGTCCATCTAAATTCTGCTTTCATAATTTGCTTCCAAAACTATAGTTCAGGTCATATATTGGTATTTGATTAAAAACTTTTAATGCCCCTTCTTGTCTCCTAAGTACCTAACAGACTCCTTGACTTGGAGTTAGTGACCCTAAGGTTTGTGGCCTTCCCAATTTTCTCTTTTATAAAATTTTCCTTGGCAAACATTTGCTTGAACATGCTTTTTCTCCCCACTAATGCAACCTGAGCCTTACCAAACCACCAAAATATCCAGCCAAGGACACATCACCTATGATACTTTCAAGTCCACCAAAGAAAAACATGTTCCCTCCAATTTCTAATCTCAGAGTTCTTTGTATGGCTATTATTTTTATTGCATAGTTCTTTGTACTTCGCAGTAACTACTTTCTACCTTCTAAGCACCTTGAGCTCAAAGATTTTAGCTTCATTTTAATTACTTCAAATTTTCATTCTTTCATTCTTTACTGTACCTGTAACATGATAGGGATTTAATAAAAGTTGTCTGAATGAATAAAGGAATGAATACATGATCTAATAAATTATAAAAATTCCTTATGGACTTTATATTCCATTTGCTTGATTTTCAAGGGGTGGTGTTTAAAGTATTTTCTGACTAAAACAATAACATTTTTTTTCTATACTGTTTTCTTAACTTTAATTGGGTAGGATATCAGAAACTGGAATTAGAAGTTAAACTCTTCTTGTTAGTATTGCTGTGCTTCTGTTTAAAAAAAAATCCTAGCATCCCAAATGTTATTGTGGTTTGCATAATTTTCATACTTGACATTTGACTATATTGTTCTATAATATAATTCTTATGATTAGGCTAATCTGAATAGAATAAAATAATCTTCTTTTCCAATTTAATAACATGTCTAAATTTTATCCAGAAACAATGAGGCTCACTAGTGATTGCCATATTTGTCATATTCCAGGCATCCTAGATTTATTTTAAGTGTATTGCATCTTTAAACTACAAACAGAATATATATAGCCATACACTCAGATATATGTCAGAGTATTATATATTATAATAACTCTCTCATCAAGTACAAATTTAAAATCTAGGTAAAATACTTATTGTTTATGTAAGCTCATATGTAAATTATACACTTCAATAAAATAAAATAAAAATTTTTTTAAAGTTGTTGCAAGGTATCAAGAAGTAACCACAGTAGACAAGATTTAAGAAGCCAGGATATCAGAGAGTAGATTACTGCTGAGAGAGACAAGAAAGCAAAATTCTGAATATAACTTCCCTTTGAGACATATGCTAACAACTAAACTGCACATGTGCTTGGCAAACACCAAGACCTCAGTTTAAAAGGAACTGCTGAGAAGGGTCATTCACATTTTTCATACAACTTCCTATTAAATATTTGCCATTTAGTAAATTCTGCATATGTGGGATAAGGTGCTGAGAAACCAAGTAGAGAATAGCAGCTGAAATGTTAAATATGACATGTGGATGTTGAAGGTATGCTCCCTGAAATAGTGGACATCCTTGTCCTCTTCACATTCACAATTTCTTAAAAATTAATTTGTATAGAAAACTAAGTTTAGTTTGTATAGAAAAAGTGAAGAAAGAGAAAATTGGGAAAGACACAAATTTTAGGATCACTAACTCCAAGCCAAGGAGTTTGTTAGGTACTTAGGAGACTGAAGGGTCTTTGAAAGTCTTTAATCAAATACCAAGCTTCTTCTGAGGTCCTAGGTAGTACAATAAGGAAAATATATAAATAGAAAAATCTAATAATTGAAAGGGAAGAAATAAAACTGTCCTTATTTATAGAAAAGTTGATTTTGTTCATGTAAAATCCAAAGTAAATATAGAAATATATGATGGTAATTAATAAATGGATTTAGAAAGGTCTTTCGATGCAAGACCAATATAAAAAATTGTGTTTCTATCTATGTCATTAATAAAAAATATAAATTTTAAAAAATAACATCAGTGCCCATCAAATACATAGGGATGAATCAAATAATGATGTGCAAGACCTATGAATAAAATAAAAAATTACTAGAAAAAAATTAAATAAACTAAATATATGGAGGGATTGACGATGTCTGCAAATTGAAAGACTCCATGCTTTAAAGATGCCAGTTCTCCCTACTTTGAACTGTATATTCAATACAATCTCAGTCAAAATTCCATCAGGTGCTCATTGTTGGACCATCCATCCTTATTGGTCTTAGCCATTGCACTCGGGGGATTGTTGCCATTCCTTTCAGGAATGAGACAGAGCTCCCCCAGTCAGGACCGTAGCACTCCCCCAGGTGTTGTTCCCAACTCTAACCACTATGAAAATATCCAAACATTTTTATGCACCCCACACATATAGCCTGGAGAACTCCCAACCATGCACCCCCCACCAATAACACCCCACACCAGTATTCCTCCCCCACCACCATTGAACCCCTCTGTGGTCCAAAACCTCCCTGAAAATGAAGCCCAATATATTGCCAGTTTCCATTAATAGTAGAATGGAATATAGTGATGGGTTTAAGGGTTAGATATAGAATGCATACTAATTTAGAAAAATTAAAGTAAAAATAAATTGGGGTATTGAAAATTAAAAAATGAAAAAGCTTTGTTTTTGATGTTTTGCTTTCCATCACTGCAATAAGTGTTGCCCTGTATGCACATTGGCAAGGCAACTTCTTCCATCTCTTCCTCAGTGTCTATGTCCTTGCTTCTTTTTTTTTCTAATTATTAAGCTTGTCTTCACAAAAGTTTTAGACTACACTAATTCGTATGTATAATATACAGTACTCCCATATATTCAACATCAGACACTTTGTCCCTTCCCCAGCAATAATCTTTTTACATGTTCATACTATATTTACCACAACTGATGTACAGCTATTGAGACAACAGTTTTCAAACAAGGTTACCCTTGGGTTTACATTGTGGTTTGTATTTTAGACTAACAATTTTCTAAATTTTTAGTTATCTTATGTTTTACATTATGATTTACATTTTAGCCTACAGGCCCCTATATGCTTGTAAGCCTGTGTGCCTGAAATAATAACTAGGCCTAGACCTGCAGGGTGCCTAAGAGTTACCTTCTGGGAGCCTCCATGTTGCTCAAATGTGGCCAGTCTCTAAGTCAAACTCAGCATGTGAATGCATTGCCTTCCCCCCAGCAAGGGACATGACTCCCTGGGATGAGCCTCCCTGGCACCAAGGGATTACTACCAAGTACCAGCTGATGATGTGGCTGGAGAATGACCTTGAGTAAAAGGGTCAATGCAGACCAACAGAATATCTCAGCCTACATGTAATATCAGGAGCTAAAAGTGATTTTTGACCTTGAATAAAAGGGAATGAAAAGGACAAATGAGTTTATATGGCTACTATGAGTCTCCAAAAAAGAGTCAGAAGGTCATCAGAGGGGTAGCCCTTATGCACACCTCAGCAGAATCCTAGAGACAACTAAAGTAGATACAACCCCAGGTACTGTTCTTCTGAGGACAACAGAGACCCACACAGTCTATGGTCATGGCAGATGGACTTCAGTGCCATATCAATTAGCCCTACTTTGGAGTTTGTGTTCCTGAGTGTGATGGAGTTGGACTCAGATATGATCTTGGTTCACAAGCCTCTCCTGTCACTGTTACCAGACCTGTGGTTGGCGCTGGGGTTTAGTGTATACTCAGGGGACCTGAATTTCTGGACTGTCCATGTGATAGCCAGGCCCTGAGCCTCAACAGACTTGCAACTCCTACCTTCTGGTTTATTGGACTTACCCCAGCCAGCTAACAGGGAAGTGAAGAAGGTCAACCACCACACCAGGGAGCAAAGAGTGCCTACAACTGCAAACAGGAGAATTGCATCCATCATCCAAGTGGAATCTAAGCACCCTCTCGATACAGAGGTGGAGTGGATGTAACCATCCCAGGGTCCACAGAATGGAGGAATAGAGTATGGATTAGAGTGGACTTACTGATACTCTACTCTGGAACTATTGTGATTAGTAATGGAAGTAAATGTAGCATTGAGACGGAGAAAGTGGCCATGGTAGCTGCTGAGGGTGGGGAGTGGGAAGAAGAAATGTGATGTGGGGGCATTTTCAAGACTTGGAGTTGTCCTGGGTGGTACTGCAGGGACAGTTACTGGACATTGTATGTCCTCCCATGGCCCACTGGGTGGACTGGGGGAGAGTGTAAACTATAATGTGCATCATTGACCATGTGGTGCAGCAGTGCTCAGAGATGTGTTCACCAAGTGCAATGAATGTCCCATGATGTTAGAGGAGGTTGGTGTTATGGGTGGAGTGGGGTGAGGGGAGTGGGGGGGGGGTATATGGGAACCCCATGTTTTTTTAATGTAACATTAAAAAATAAAGACAAAGAAATTTAAAAAAAATTCCATCAGGTGTCACGAAAGCTGATGAGTTGAATTTAATATGGAATTCTTCCAAACCTTTAAGGAAGAAATAAAGGTCAAGTATTGTGAAGATAAATTTGAAGAACCTCATATTTACAGGGCTTACAAATCCCAATATTAAAGTTTATTAAAAGGTATAGTAACTAAAACAATGTGGTATTGTCATGAGGATGGTCAAATACACTAATGGAACATTATAGAATCCAGAAATAGACCTAAACTTAAAGTTTATCCTATTTAAAATTAAGATACCACTGTAACACAGGGTGGGATACATGGTCTTTTTAAATAAGTGGTCTTGAAGCCAGCTTTTCTTGGGGAATTCATTGAAAACCTGCATCGGTGTTCCCGGCTTGCAACCTACTCTATGAAATTTGGACTTGTGCATCCACACATTCATATAAAACATTCATGTGAAAACAATTCTTTAAAAAATCTCAAGTATTTACTAATATCTCCTGTCAGTTCTGTTTCTCTACAGAACCCTGACTAATTAAGCCCTGATAGAAAACAATCCAAATGTCAAGTAACAGTAGAATGGATAAATGCATTTCATTATACCATGTACATTGTGGCATGCCTCTGGAGCACTTAAAAAATGCTACTATAAATAACATGAAAAATAATCACAGCATAATGCTGAATGAAAGAAGGTTATCATAAAGAGTACATATGATATGATCATATTTATTCAGATTTCAATAATAGGCAAGATTAAACAATGATGATAGAAATCCAAACAGTGGTTACATTTGGAGTGGGGTAATTACTGAAAAGCAACAAGAAAGTTCTGGGGTGCTGGTAAATATTGATATTTTGAAATGGGTGTTTAATTTGTAAGAATTCATCAAACTATACTCTTAATTACTATATGTATATCATATCAATAAATGCTTACAACAAAACATATGCATGCAACATATTTATAAGTGGTAAGTAACTGAGTAAACATACCACTAGAAACAAACAAAAATAATACTCTTAGTGGTCATAATACTTTATTATGAGAAATTTATTACAACTTTGTGAGAAATATTTCTTAAAAAACAAATATATTCTTATTTTTCCAATATGCCTGGAACTTTCCCTGTTGCTACAGGAAGTAGAAAGATCAATAAGACACAGTCTCTGTCTTCTAAGAACTTGCTATTAGACCACGAGTTCACTGAATGCAGGTTGTGTGTTGTTAATCTCTGTATCCTAAAACCTAATAGTGCACAGTTCAAAACTGGTATTACTAAATATGTAATAAATGAACCAAGTAGAGGGAAAGGGGGTTAAGTCAAATACAAAAATGAAATTCATGAGATCTGGACAGGAGTATATTTACAAGATAGCCAGAGTCAAGAGTTCCTAGGAAATACAGAGAAGTTATGTTTAAAAAGTTGAGACACTTGTCTACCTAAAAATCAGAGAAATACAGACCTTCTCAAATGAAGAAATATGCTCATTAAAATATACATTACACAGGTGAGAGGAGCCACTGTTTAGGATGACAGGATAAGTGGAACACCCATTGTGAAAGCATGCCTTTGGAAGACCTTGTCCTATTGAACCTTGTTTCACAGGTTTCCTGAGAGGTAAAATGCTTTAAGAGTCTCATGGGAAACAGTGGTTCCCAAATGACAGATGCTGACTCTGTTTTCTCTAGTCTTCAGTGGATTGAGAAAAATGTGGACAATATAGGTAATTTTTCATAAAATTAATTGCACTTAGCCTAACGAACAACTCCTTAGAATATGATTATGCCTGTAAGGTGATATTAAAGTGCCTGCTCTCTTATGAAATCATGGATATAGTAAGTGGATATTTATTTGTATTTTATTGCTCTTAATTGCCAAAACAAAAACAAAAGCAAAATTGACAACTATAAAAAGAACCTCTCATGTATGTTATTTGTCTTTGGAAATCTGAACATTCTGGGACCATTTACAATTAATCCAACTAGACAAGTGTGAGGTTTGAAGTTTTTTGTGGATTCCAGAAAAGATCAGGTTCTTGAAGCTAATCTATTCCTATGGGTGTGGGACTCTTTGGATTGAATTCAGTTGGAGGGCCTTCTATTGGATTGCTTTGGTGGATCTTGGTCCTGTTGCCAATCAGATTCCTTTATAAAAGGCTCACTGGAAGCAAAGCTGCACAGAAAAAAGCCTCAGAGACAGAAGGAAAGGTCCCAGAAGTTGGAATTAGCAGAGCACAGTAATATAGGAAGAGGCTTCTTAGCGGCTAGTCCCATGGAGTAGGTCAAAGCTGAAGAGATGAGGCTTGAAGGAGAGGGGAGAGATGAGTGGACCAGCATTTTGCCCTGTGCTTAATAGCACACAGCTGAGCTTGGAGAAAAAGCATCTCTAGATGACGCGGCCATACCTGCTTGCCTACAGCTGCACCTTGGTGAGACAGCATCTCTTGATGATGCCTTGGTTTGAACACTTACACACCTCAGAACTGTCAGCTTTTAACATAATAGACACCCAGTATAAAATCCAACACATTTCCGGTATACTGCCTTAGCAGCCCTTAGCAAACTAAAACAATAAGTTTAGTTTTAGAAGCCATATAAAATGTGAACTGAGTTCACCTATGTATTTATTCATTTACTTATGGAATAGAATAGAATTTATTTATTTAATTTTCATGCTTTTTTTCTCTAGGAAGAAGGAAGACCAGAATAGAATTTTTTTAAAACTTTGAAAAAGGATTTGTAGGATCTGCAGGATTCAATTTTAGTAGGTAGTGTTTCCTTTCCAATTTTTTTTGTTTCTCTTTTTTCCTTTATTCTTTTTGTTGTTGTTCTGAAAAATTTATTTGTGGGGTTAAGATTAAAGGCTAGATCTGGTGGAGGGATACATACAAAAGTCATAAACAATAGAGCCTTTGTCCTACAGGGCAGTAGGACAAAGTTTGCGTTAGCAGTAAGGAAAGTCTGACAGTGAATGAATATGGACAGCTGGCCTTTAGACCAGTGAGGCCACCTGATGGTCATTGAAAGGCCAATTGCAGGTACTGCCAAATATCCAAATGAGCCAAGGAAAACTGTTCTCTCACACCCACAAGGGAATATGGGTACGAGGTACCGTGATGATAGATACATCAATAAAGGAGGAAAAAAGACACATGTGTCTCACTTTATGAGCAGCAATCCAAGTTCATAAAGGACCACATTTAGCTACCAAATGAGACTGATCTTTCCACAGTTCTGTCCTCCTGGCCTTGCTGTCATGTGTACTTTCTTGGCTCCCCGTGGACTGCTATCTAGCCTCCCTTGATGAGTGTGTTCTTCACTCTTCTGACGTTCTACCAATAGATGTATGTAGAGCTGGTCCGGGGCATACTTGTAAAAGAGATGAAGTTTACTTATATACTCCAGTCCCTTCTACACCCTGTTTTCCTGGAGTGATAACATTTCCCCAGTTTCCTTAGATACACTCCATTCCCACTAATAAAAAACCTGCTTCCACAGCCTTTGTATACATTTTAAACCTTCCACAACAAGGAGATATTTTACCCATCAGGCACTCTAAAAAAGCAGGGCTAAGGAAGTATGTATTCTTTAAACAATTTATTGAAGTATATCATTCATCCATGGGCACACATAAACAGTAAGTGTAGATAGAGTAGAAGTTGTGAACTTACAAAAAGAAACGATGCATAACATCATACAGGGCTCCCACATATCACCCCACCACAAATACCTTGCAAGAGCATTGTCCAAGTATTACTACTAACTATAGTTCATATCTTACATTTGGTGTATTTTCTCCAAACTACCCTACTATTTTTTTTTATTCATAAACCAAAAAATCGATCCAAAGTGTACAAAGGCACTCTGTACAATCACAGAGCAGTGCACTCATCACCCCAATCAACCCTAAAGCATCTTCATTACTCCAAAAAAAAAACAAAAACAAAAACAAACGCCAAACCATCCTAAGATGTGCTTTTACCAATTCTATTCATTTCCAAACATTTACAAACAACTTTTTACCAATTCTGCATAGATTAAGCCTCAGCTTTCCATTCTCTAACCACATTCTATTCTCTAGTGACTTCTTTTTATTTTATTTTATTTTATTTTATTTACTTTGTAATAATATTACATTAAAAAAATATATATATGAGGTCCCATTGAACCCTACCTCCCCCACCCCACCTCTCCCCCCCCTCAGCAACACTCCCTCCCATCATCATGACAAAGCCATTGCATTTGGCAAGTATATCTTTGGGCACCCCCGCACCCCATGGTCAACGGTTCACACCATGGCCCACACTCTCCCCCATTCCATCCAGTGGGCCCTGTGAGGATTTACAATGTCCGGTGATTGCCCCTGAAGCACCATCCAGGGCAGCTCCATGTCCCAAAGACGCCTCCACCTCTCATCTCTTCCTGCCTTTCCCCATACCCATCAGCCATCATGTCCACTTTTCTCAATCCAATGCCACCTTTTCTATGTGGACATTGGATTGGTTGTGTCCATTGCACCTCTATGTCAAGAGGAGGCTCAGATTCCACATGGATGCTGGATGCAATCCTCCCACTTTCAGTTGTAATCACTCTAGGCTCCATGGTGTGGTGGTTGTCCTTCTTCAACTCCATCTTAGCTGAGTGTGGTGAGCCCAATAAGTCAGATTGTAGGTGCTGGAGTCTGTTGAGGCTCAGGACCTGGCTATCACATTGTCAGTCCAGAGATTCAAATCCCCTAAATATATCTTAAACCCCAACACTAACTGCAACTCCAGCACATTAGCATGAAAGTCTTATGAAGAGAGATCCCATCTGAGTCCAGATTCATCACACATAAACACCAGTTCCAAAGAGGGGCCATCTGACCTGGTAGTTAACCCCATCGGCCATGACCATAACTCCCATGGGTCTCTTTAGCCCTCGAAGGAACCGATATCTGGGGGTTGTATCTGCTTTATCTGTCTCTCTGACTCTGCTCAGTTGTGCATAAGGGCAATCCTTCTGACAGCCTCCAGACTCTTTTTTAGAGACTCGTAGCCATATAAACTCATTTCTCCTTTCCATTTCCCCCTTACATTAGGTCAAACAGCATTTTAAAGTCATGTTATTTTATGTAGACAGGGATATTCCGCTGATCCGCGTTGAACCTTCCGTATGAGGTCATTTTCCAGTTGCATCATCAGTTGGTAGTTGATAGTGGTCCCTCGGTGCCAGGGAAACTCATCCCCGGGTGTCATGTCCCACGCTGGGGGGAAGGCATTGCATTTACATGCTGAGTTTGGCTTCGAGACTGGCCACATTTGAGTAACATGAAGGCTGACAGGAGGAAATTCCCAGGCACAATGCTGCTCTAGGCCTTGTTCTTATTTTAGGCTTATCAGCTCCCAAGCATAGTCATTAGCGTTATGGGCTCACTGTTGAACCCTCACTCCCTCCCGGTCCCCGCCGCTGCACCTGGGAGACTGTCGCTGCTCCCCTAGGGACCACGACAGAGCACCACTGGCCAGGAACCCAGTACCCACCCTGCTGTAGTTTTTAATTGTTGCCACTATGAGTATATCCAAACATTGCCATGCACCCTGGACATATGTTCTGTACAGCTCCCTGTCAGCCATATATCCCCTGTCAATGGTATCCCATACCAGTATTCCTCCATTGCCTTTGTTGAACCACTCTGTGGTCCAGAACTCCCTGAAATTTGAAGCCCAATATAATGTCAGGGTCCCTTACTAGGAAATGGCATATAGCTATGGGTTTAAAGGTTTTATAAAGAATACGTGTTGACTTGGAAAAAATTCTACATCCTATCTTCCCCCCCCCCCCTAATTATTGAGCTTCTCTTCACAGGAGCCCTAGACCACAGCAATGCATATATATAGTATACAGCACTCCCATACATCCACCACAAAACCTTTCCCTTCCACAGCGATACTCTTACACCCTATTCACATCATATTTACTTAACGTAATGTACAGAGTCTGAGACAATAGCTTTCAAACAAGGTGACATTTGTGCTTACATTGTGGTGCATACTTTAGGATACACAGTTTTTTACATTCTTAGTTATCCTATGTTTTACATTATGGTTTACATTATCAGTCTGTCATCTCCTATATGTTATGGTGTAATATTACATGTTTTATATCCATCCTTGTGTACTCTCACGAAACTCCTCTCCAGTGACTTCTATTCTAGCAATTAATTCCACTGTTTTTCTCATTATATTTAGTTCATAATAGCAAACACAAACAATATTTGTCCTTTTGTGCCTAGCTTGCTTCACTCTAAATAATGTTCTCCAGGTTCATCCATTTTGTCATATGCTTCTTGACTTCATTTCTTCTTACAGCTGAATAAAATTCCATCATGAGTATATACCACATTTGTTCATCCATTTATCAATTGCTAGATACCTGGGTTGTTTTCATTTTGGGGCAAATGTGAATAAAGTCACTGTAATGCAGATGTCTGTTTATGTCACTGCTCTCAGTTCTTCTGGGTATATATCTAGTAGCAGTATTGCTGGGTCACATGGTAGAACAATATCTAAATAGCTTAGGTATCGCCAAACAGACTTCCACAGTGACTGTGGCGTTCTACATTCCCTCCAACAGTGAATAAGCATTGCTGTCTCTCCACATCCTCTCCAACACACATAGTTCTCTGATTTTTAAATAATAGCCATTATAGTAGTTGTGAAATGATGTTTTATTGTAGCTTTGATTTGCATTTCCCTAATAGACAGTGATGTTGAACAATTTTTTCAAGTGTCTTTTCATCATTTGTATTTCTTCTTTAGAAAAATGTCGATTCAGGTCTTTTGCCCATTTTTAAACTTGAGTTATTTATCTTTTTATTGTTGTGTTGTTGGATCTCTATATATTGTGGATATTACACCCTTGTCAGATATGTGACTTCCAAATATTTTCTCCCATCAAGTAGGCTGCCTTTTTACCCTCTTCAAAGTCCTTTGAGGTACAGCAGTATTTAATTTTGAGGAGGTCCTGTTTATCTACTGCTTGTGCTTTGGGTGTAAGGTTTACAAGACCCCCCTTCTAATTCAAGGTCTTGTAGATGTTTCCCTACATTCGCTTCTAGAAGTTTTACAGCCCTGGCTCTTATGTTTAGGACATTGATCCATTTTGAGCTGAGTCTTGTTGAAAGGTCATGATAGGGGTCCTCTCTCATCTTTTGGTTATGGACATTCAGTTCTCCCAGCATCATTTGTTGAGGAGACTGTTCTGTACCAGAAAATGGACCTGGGAGGCTTATCAAAAATCAGTTGAGCACAGAGTTGAGGGTCTATTTTTGAACTCTCAATTCAATTTTATTCATCATTGTGTCTACATTTATGCCAATACCATGCTGTTTTGAGCACAATAGCTTTATAATACACTTCAAGTGCAGGAAGCATGCGTCCTCCAACTTTGCACTTATTTCTTAGGATTTTTTTGACTATTCAGGACTCCTTTTACTTTCAAAAACTTTTGTTAATTGACTTTTCTATTTCTGTAAAGTAGGCTGTTGGGATTTTGATTGGTGCTTCATTGAATCTATTAATCAATTTGGGTAGAACTGACATCTTCACAATGTTTAGTATTCCAAACCATGAACATAGAATGTCCTTGCATTTGTTTCAGTCTTCTCTGATTTTTTTTTTAGCAGTTTTTTGTATTTTTCTGAATATATTTCTGGTTAAATTAATTCCTAGGTAATTGAGTCTTTTTGTTGTTATTGCAAATATCATTTTTTTCTTTATTATCCCCTCAGCTTGCTCTTTACTAGTGTATAGAAATGCTACTGATTTTTCCAAGTTGACCTTGTATCTGCCACTTTGCTGGACTCATATATTAACTCTAATAGCTTTGCTATAGCTATTTTGTGATTTTCTAAATATAGAATCATGTCATCTGCAAATAGTTTACTTTCTCTTTTCCAATTAGGATGCCTTTTTTCTTTTCCTTTCTTGCCTAATTTCTCTAGTTAGAACTTCTAGCACAATGTTTTGGTAACTGTGGTGACAGTGGGCATCCTTGAATTGTTCGTGATCTTAAAGGAAAGCTTCCAACCCATCCCCAATCAGAATAATACTGGCTGTGGGATTTTCATATATGTCCTTTATTATGTTGAGAACTTTCCTTCTATACCTATCTTTTGAAAGGTTTTATCAAGAAAAGATGCTGGGTTTTGTCAGATGCATTTTCTGCATCAATTAGAATGATCATGTGGTATTTTCCCTTCAATTTGTTAATGAGGCATATTATGTTAATTGATTTACTTATGTGGAAACACCCTTGCATACCAGGAATCAAACCCACTTAATCATGGTGTAAAATTCTTTTAATATGCTGTTGTATTTGTTTTGCAAGTATTTTGTTGATAATTTTTGCATCTATGTGTGTTAGAAAGATTGGTCTGTAATTTTTCTTTTCTTGTACTACCTTTACCCAGCTTTGTTATTAGGGTGATGCTGGCTTCATAAAATGTGTTTGGTAATTTCCCCTTCTTTTCAAATTTTTGGAAGAGTTTAAACAGGGTTGATGTTAATTCTTCTCAAACTGTTTGGTAGAAGTCACCTGTGAAGCTGTCTTTCCCTGGACTTTTCTTTGTTGGAAGGTTCTTGATGACTGATTCAATCTCTGCTGATTTATGGAGCCATGTTCTGTATATGCCTATAATGTCCAGCTTGTTTATTATGTTGCTCAAGTTCTCTGTTTTATTGTTGGTCTTCTGTCTAGTTGTTTTATCTATTGATGTGAGTGGCATGTTGAAGTCTCCACTCCAACTGTCATTGTAAACACATCTATTTCTCCTTTCACTTTTGCCAGGTTGCCTCATATACTTTGGGGCACTCTGGTTAGATGCATAGGTATTTATGACTGTTACTGCTTCCTGGTAGATTGTCCCTTTTATTAATATTTAATGGTCTTTTGCATCTCTTATCACATTTTTGTATTTAAAGTATGTTTTACCTGACACCAATATAGTTACCTCTACTTTCTTTTCATTACTATTTGTGTGAAATATCTTTTTCCAATCTTTCACTTTCAGTCTATTTGCATCCTTGTGTCTAAGGTGAGTATCCTGCAGATAGCATATTTTCTTATCTATCCTGTCAGTCTTTGTTTCTGATTGGGGAACTTAATTCATTGACATCAATGTTATTACTGCAAAAGCATTACTTACATCAGCCATTTTATCCTTTGGCTTTCATTAGTCATACCTTATTTTTGCCTTTCTTTTTACCTTTTTGTTACCCTTTCTATAGTCTTCACTTCTACACTTTCTTCCATGTCTCTTTCTCTTATTTTTTCTTTTCTGGCTGCAGAACAATCTGTAGTGTTTTCTGCAAAGCTGGATTCTTGTTTACAATCTCTCTTCGTTTCTGTGTATCTGTGAATATTTTAAACTCACCATCATATTTGAAGGACAGCTTTGCTAGAAAATTCTTGCCTGGCAGTTTTTCTCTTTCAGTACCTTAATTATGTCATACCACTGCCTTCTTGCCTCTATTGTTTCTGATGAAAAATCTATACTAAGTCTTAATGGATGCCCCTTGTATGTGATGTTTTGCTTCTTTCTTGCTGTTGTCCAAATTTTCACTTTATCTTTGGCATATGGCATTCTGAATATTGTGTGTTTGGGGTAGGTCTATTTAGAATTATTCTAATTGTATTACACCATGCTTCCTGGGCATGTATATTCAAGTTTTCCTGAGAGATGAAAAATTTTCAGCCATTTTTTCTCAAATATTCTTTCTGCCCCTTTTCCCTTCTCTTTTCCTTCTTGAACTCCCATAAGACCTCTGTTGGTGTGTTTTGTGCTATCATTCAATACCCCGAGCCCCTGCTCAGTTTTTTTCCATTCTTTCTATTCTCCATTTTCAATTTCAGCTGTCCTGTCCTCTATGACACTGATTCTTTTTTTCCATGATTTCAAATTTGTTGAATGCCTCTGCTGTATTTTTAATTTCACTTATTGTATCTTTACTACCCATAAGCTCTGTTAATTTTTTATCCAAGATTTTTAATTTTTCTCTGTGTTCACCCACTATCTTCTTAATGTCTTTTATTTATTTACCATGTTGTCCTTCAACCCCATGATTTAATTTGGGAGATTTGTATGAACCTCATTGATTAGTTGCTTCAAGTCCTGTGTCTTTTCTAGAGCTTGCTTTGTTACTTTCCCTAAGTCATATCTTCCTTTTTCTTAGTATGGCTTGTACTTTTTGGTTGATGTCTGAGCATCTAATTATGATGATGAGTTTACTCTGATGTTCAGTTTCTCTCTCTTGCCTAAGGATTTATTGTTAAGTAATAACACTGTTCTTTGACTTTCAGTTCAACTCATTCAAGATATTTAGGACTGCCCCTGTTTAACAGCTCAAACCAAGGCTAAGAACTCAGTAATGACATACAGGCCAGTTTTCAAGGGCCTTGGAGAGGAGGGCAATAAATGCACCTGATTGCTACTTTTACTTGTTTATTTGTTATTAATTTTTCTCTTTTTGTGCACTTTTCCAGTATGTGAGCAGATGGCACTCTTTGACAGACCACTCAGCTCAGACTCCAGTGCTAGGGGAGGATGTATTCAGTATAACTCAGTGGCAGGTGGTGCCCAGACAATGTCCTTAGGGATGACCAAGCCTCATAAACAAACACTCTCAGAATATGTTCTCCTCCTTTGGTCAGCCACACTCACTCCTTCTCTCCTCAGCAACAAGCCCAGGACAGTAAGAGGGTGTTTGAGGAGGTAAATTATCTTTAGCTGCTTGCCAGATCTCAATATAAACAATGTAATGGCCCCAAGCAGTCTGGATGTGTGGACATACTCCAATGCAACAGACCAAGATCCCTGGCCAAAATATGAATTTGCTGTAGGCTGTGTCCCTACTTCTCCACTTTCTTGGAGAAAAGTCCCCTCAGTCCACAGCCACATAGTCCATGGCCACTGTAGTCCATGGACTGATGTTTACTCCAAGGGTATGAGGATGGGTTCCAGCTACTGCTGCTGTAGATTTGCTCATGGGATTTTCCCAGCCAACTAGAACTCCTTTCCTTTGCTCCTCTCTCTTCTGAATGGTCTCTCACTTTCCCCTGGTATCCTGAGCTACAGAGCAGCCCTCCAGGCAGTCTGCACCTGTCCTCTAGCTATTTTTTCCAGGAGAGAAGTGATCCCTCTGGGGGATCTTCCCAGAAGTTCTGGTACGTATTTTTAAGTGCTTAATTTTGAATCCTGAATTTTGATGGATGGTTAGTTAGATAAATACTTGATAGATACCTACCTACCTACACACATACATAATCCGGAATACAAACAGAAAGCTGCAAATATGCAATTAATGTTAAATTAATATTATGTAAGCATAATATTAGTCAACTGCAGCTCTACTCAATTTTAATTTGCTAAATTTTTAAAATTATATTTAAAGTGAATGAATGTTTCTACACTTTTCTGTTTGAATGTCTTGAATACTAACTCTATAATGATAGACAACATGGTTTTGGATCCCAGTATTGCTGTCATTGATATGAATCCTCTATCTTTGCCCCACTTTCCTCATTGTAAAGTGAGCAAAATAATACTACATGAGGTGGTTGTGAATTGAGTTAAATATAAGTACGTTATTGCTACCTGTGTCCAGAATTTTTTGCAAAAATGCATTATTTTAGCAAGACTTTGTGGTATAAATTAAGTGTTCAAACATTTCTGCCTATGTTTATTACCTGTTTAAAAATGGCTACAAGATAGTTCCTTCAAACAAAAAAATTTAATTTGTATTTTGAAATAACAACATTTATTGGCTTTAGTACTGTTATCTGCATTTTAGTCAACCTGTTTCTCTGGAATACTGTCAAGGGTAACAATTTTGTTATACATAGCTTCAATGACTATTGTGAAATGAGGATGCTTTTTAAACAGAAGTATGTTTTTAATAATTTGCTAATAATCGATATTTATTGACAGGTCTTTCATTTATTTTTGAATTCCTAATCAAAATTTATTTCTCTTTCAATAAAATATTAAAATGGTGCTGATTTATGTCTCATCAGCAGTTGCTTTTTGTACCTATTCTTTCTTAGGAGTGGATTGATTGAACTCTAAAATTGAGGTCTCTGGTGTCACATGCTTAGAACACAGGGAATGCGTATGTTTGTAGTAACTTAACCAACGGTAAAATTAAAATTAAAACAGTGACTCTTCACTGTTAAAAGTATCTCCCCCCCCCCAATATCAGTAACTTAAAATATCCAGTTTTCAAAATTGTTCAGTTGGAAAAATTTGTATTTTTTACCCACTAAGTGCCATGGAAAGGACACAACAGCAGGGCTTCTATTTGCTACCAGACTTGTTTCTTCCACTAATTGAAATCAGAGGGACAATTAAAGTTTCAACACTTGAAAATTATCCATTAATTAGAACTGGAAGCAAGAAGCCATGAAGCCCAGGTGATAACTATAAATCAGAACAATTAGTCTGTCTAGAAAAGCAACATGATCAAATCAGTTACTATACCAGCTGCTCATTTAATCTGGGGTTGCAATGTTTTTCCATTTTTTGTGTGATAACCCTATACAGAAGAAGTTTGGATCTGACAAATATTCAGCCTTCAGAATTACATATTACTTAAAAGAGGTATTGGTATGCTGGTGATATTTTTACAGAAAAATTTGAATTTGAAGAGAAAAAAAAATGATAAATTAAAGACGTGAAATTCCCTAACTATAGGTCACATTTTCACTTAGGATAAATTAAAAAAAAAAAAAAAAGGAAAAATACTGAATCGAGTATTTTTTATTGTGATTGATATTGACTGAGAATAATTTATCATGTAAATATTTCATTGTCATACTGCTTTTGGGAAACACATTAAAATTTCACTTAAAAGTAGAATTGTTTCAGAATGAAATACTTTTAATAGTCTTCTAAATTAATACTTGAAGCCATTTTTAAATTTTTGCTAAGGTTTTGGCATGTTTTGTTTTGTTTTTTTTTCCTATCTGGTTGTGTCATGGTCTTTTTGGTGTGTAGCTTCACTGCTTGGGGGCCTGCACCTCTCCACAATGGTCTGGGATGCCTTTTTTCTTTTTTTTATGAGGAGGTCCTGGTGATTGAACCCAGGTTCTCCATATGATAAACAGAAGCTCAATTGCTTGAGCCATAGCTGCTCCATTGATATGGTTTTAAGTAGTGAAATAAGTATTACGAATGTACACAATGAACAATAGTAATATACAAAAAATTTAATATACCGATTCTGTGCTTTTCTATAAATAGTAATTTTATCACTCATTATTTCTAGAGTTTAGATACACTCTACAGGGCTTTGGAGGGATACATGAAATCTAATTCTTGCTTTCCCAAAGTTGTAAGTTTGAGAAAAAATGAGATGTGTATACAATAGTAATCTAAGGTTGAAAGTGGTAACTATCTTTAAAAAGATAATAACAAAGCAAATGGAAGATGAAAAAAAGTCAAATTACAATTATATATAATAATCCCTGTATATAATACACAACTGCCATTATTATTATGAAACATTCTCATTTTTCTCACCCTAAGTAAATATGGGGTCTCATCTATTTTCATCTTATGTTAGACTTCTAGTAGATTCTGGGCAGTGTCCTAAACTGTTGAAATATAAACCTTAATAAAATATTATTTCTGTCTTTAAAGAATTTACAATCTAATAGAGAGTTATAGATGTAAATACAATACTGAGTGTTTACAGCAAAATAGGAGTGTGTGTAAAGAGCTGTGGGGGCTTTGAGGAAGGAATACTTGATTTCCCCAAGAGAGGTCAGAAAAACTTTCTAAAGATCTTGTTCTATACTTGCAAAATGTGAGGTATTCCCCAGGAGGAAGAGGTTAGGAAGGTATTAAGGAATGGACAGTTGGTTATTCACAGACAATAAAAGATATGTATTACCTGTTCTTAGAAGAGTTAAGAAGTTTGATATATTTGGAGCATAGATACGCAAAGTAGAAATTAGGAGATGAGCCCCAAAAGTTAGGATCAACAATAAGAATTTTTATAATACTGTGGTATTTATAGTATATACACAACAAGGGGCCATTGAAAAATCCAAAATAATTGAGTGCAAAAATCGATGTGCATTTTAGAAAATCCCCTTAACTGGAGATGGACATCTGTTAAACTGGAAATTTAGGAAATTGAAGAGTTTTGGTAGCTCAGAGTTCTAATAAAGATGCAGTGATTAGAGGTGTTAAATGACACAGAAGTCATATTTTCTACAAACTTGATACTGTTTATATTTGGAAATTGAGAAGGTATTGATGAATCATTTGCCTTTAGTCAGCCTCTAGTCTTCTGAATGGTAGAAGTGGAAAGGGAGAATAATAGACACATATGGAAGATATAAGAGAGCTAGAGTAGACTTAGAAACCCATTAGGCATGGGAGATGGGATTTTAAGGTTGAAGTCAACCAAAGAATTCATAATATTTATACAACATCTAATATATGATAGAAACAGAGCTGGGGAATAACTTCAAGAGTTTTATCATGATGAATGAGAAAGATGATCATGTTTTTAATACAAATTGGGAATCCATAGGAAGAGAGTTTTTGGAAGGAAGAAAATAAGTTTTGTTTTGTGCACTTTTGGTTTGAAATGCTCATGAAAATAAGCAGAAGGTGTGTGAAAATTTTGTGTTGAGTAGAAAGAAAGGACAAAAGATATTTTTGGGAGTCAATTGAATGAGTGGAAAGTTGACTCATGATTGAGGATGAAGTCACTATGGGAGACAGTGCATAAGAGAAGGCAATCTAAGAAGAAAACTTTTATCAGCTCTGTATTTAGAGGACTGAGAATGAAAGAGGAGTCAGTAAAAAGACTGACCAGGTAGAGAGAGCCACCCAAAGCACAATGTCATCACAGGGAAGCAGACTTCATCCAGTGGTTAGGGCGTCCGTCTACCACATGGGAGGTCTGCGGTTCAAACCCCGGGCCTCCTTGACCCGTGTGGAGCTGGCCCATGTTCAGTGCTGATGTACGCAAGGAGTGCCGTGACACACAGGGGTGTCCCCCATGTAGGGGATCCCCACGTGCAAGGAGTGCGCACGGTAAGGAGAGCCGTCCAGTGTGAAAGAAAGTTCAGCCTGCCTAGGAATGGCGCTGCACACACGGAGAGCTGACATCAACAAAATGACGCAACAAAAAGAGACACAGATTCCCGTGCCGCTCACAACAATCGAAGCAGACAAAGAAGAGCACACAGCAAACAGACACAGAGAACAGACAACTGGAGTGGGGGGAGGGGAGAGAAATAAATAAATAAATCTTAAAAAAAAAGCACAATATCATGAGACCTAAGGAAGCATAGAATTTCACAGTGGATTTCCTTTGTCAGATATTTCACAGATGCAACAGAGACTAAGAAAACTTGCATTTTGATGGCTTGAGGTTCCTAGAGTTCTTCCAAGAGTAATTTGTTACATTGGCTAGGTGGAGTTTGGAAGATACATTTCAAGTAGACAGTTATTGGGCAAAGGCAAGAAAATTGAGGTACTCAAATTAAACCACTTTTTGAGAAAACTGGTAATGGAAACCAAGAAGAAGACAAGATATTTCAGATAAAAATGTTTCTTGGAGTAGAATGTTCATCATATGGAGAGAAAATGAAAAAGTCTCTAACTTGGAAATGTAATAATTTTTACAGGCATGGAGGTGTAAAAGAAGGGAAGACTCAAGGTGCATTTAATGAGTGCACTTAGTGGCTGGCTTTTTTTAAGATTTACTAAAAGAAAGCAAAAGGAACGAAGGGAATGAAGAATGGCAAGAGGTCAGAGTCATAAATTCCATTTTGGAGTACACCATAAAGTTGATCTAGTACTATCTTCTTTTAAACAGAATGCATTAAATCATCTAAACTCAATCTTTTATGATATCCTAAAGATTTTTGAACTGATATTCTTAGAACATTAAAAAGCTTGGTATTTGAAGTGTAGTTCACAGACCAGAGGCTTTAGCATCACCTGCTAGCATGTTAGAAATGCAGAAACTTAGGTTCCACCACAGAACTACTGAATTATCTGCATTTTGAAAAATATTCCCAAGTGATTAATATATACTTTAAACTTTGATAAACATTGATTTGCAAGATATTAATACAAATGTATTACTATTTACATTTGTATGGCTCATAATTTAGCTACACTGTCAATTATTTTATCTATAATATATGATATAAGATGCAGTCTACCTATTTGAAAGAAAATCTATTGGTTAATACATGATTTTTTTTGTCAAAAACCAACACAAATTTAATCTGTAAAGGTTGAGAAGATTAAAAATACAATAAAATGACCATGAATAAAGTTCACCTAAAAATATGATATCACATTGAAAAGCAAGTATTTCAAAAAATATAGAATGTGAGGATGTTACTCTCATAGAAAAATAACTATTTGATTAATTTTTATTAACAAATAAGGGTTTTATAAAATGATCAAAAGCAGGCAGGCTTTTAAAATTTAGGTGTGAATAATATAGGCATTACATTGCAATACTGATTTCATTGTGTTCCCTTCAAACTCAAGTTTGACACATCACACAATTCTAACAAAATAGAATCTGATTCAGGTCATTACATAGCCTGCATTCCATTTTACTGAAGCTCATTAAAAAGATATTCTTGGTCATTTACCTCTGTTGAGTCATAGTAAAATATTATATTCACTTAATATATTATTTTAAGTCATTTTTCAGTGTGTTCTGATTTTTTAGCCAAGTCAAATCAAATGAGAAAAAGAAACAGAGGGAGTCTGGTTTTTGATTCCCCACATATGGTGGATTATGATGGCCATGTAGTCTCCAACGTAGAGATTGGATCTAATGCCCCTTTCCTTCAATCTGGAGTAGCATTAGTCACTTAATAGAATAAAAGAATGTTGTCAAAGTGATGTTCTGAGACTTCAAAGCCTAGCTTCTGCTCCGGTCTCTTAGAACATTTTCTTTGGGAGTGCCTAATCATCAAGCAATTGTCTACTTTAGACCGCCATGATGGAGAGTACATGTAAAATGTGCTCTGATTGACAATCCCTGCTGTTCCCAGTCATATCCACCAAAGCATGAGATATAAGTAAAGCCTCCTCAGACACTCTGGATCAGTTCACCTTCTAAGAGAATGCTATCAAGGCATCTACTGATGCCCCATAAAACAGAAGAATATCACAGCTGAAACCTGCCAAAGTTCTTAATCCAAAAATTCATGAGATATAGTAAAATTATCATTGTTTTAAGCCACTAGGTTTTGGGATAGATTGTTAAATAGAAATAGATAAATGAACTGTGATACCTCAAGCTACAATTTTTTAACAAGTCATCCTCCATTTTTTTCTCTCTCTTTTTTTAATGGAATCAACATAACCATTTTTTAATGCTACACAGAGCACTTTGTACGGCACTACAAATTCATCTTATATACTTGGCTGCATCTTAGGTCAAGTAATATTCAGTAAACATTCACAGAATTGCATATGACAGGTAATATTTCATAATGGTTTCTTCATTCTCATGCTTGTGGTTTTGTGTAGCTGAAATACTATAAATGAATTAGGATTTGAAGAGAATTTTGAAATGTAGCATTATACATTTTCCATTACAATTAGTTTAATTTGATGTTGAATTAATCCAAGGAACTCGGCATAGGCTGAAATCCAATATTTTGAAATATGATTATGCTGAAATAAAATTAAATTTTCTCTTTTTATATTAAAAACACTCTCAAGTGACATTAATATAAAATACAAAGTGTTTTTATAATTTATTTTACATTTCCAACAATGAAGTAACTCCTACCATCTGAAACAGAAACCGCTCTCTCAAGCACTTGAAATCTTTCTACCCATGGTCTAAGAAACTCATAATAAAATATTAATGATAGTGAATGATTAAATTATCAATTTTTCTATGCTAATGAAAATATTTCATAAAAACATATTTTAACAGAAATATGCCTAACTATATTAAAAGTTAATTCAACTACTTTACCCAGTTTTTTAGTACATACTAATCATGTATAAAAAGATAAAAAATGTTTAATCTCTTATTTTTTATCTTTGTAGAATGAATTTTTCAATTAAATATTTTTATCAACTTGCCTCATTCCAAAGAAAAGTCTGACTATAGGAAATAGAACTAATATTTACTCAATTACTTTAAAATTGACTGTTTTCTGCCAGTGGTAGCAGACAAGATATAAAGAGGTAGCACTGCTTAGTGGAAAGAGTGTGCTAGGTTTCAAAATTCAGCAAACCATGAGCTAGTCAGCTCTTGAAACAATTATTATCTCTTTGAGCTCAATTTCTTCATCTATAAAGTAAGGATATTATTGCCTTGCAGAGTAGATGGCAGTATTATGTTAAATAATCTAAGTAAAATATATAGCATATTTCCTTACACAGGAATACTGAATAAATTGCAGCTAATTATTATTACAAGTAATACTTTCCTTACACTACCCCTATTACTGCAAAGTTTGATTTGAGTTACTAATCTGAGGGAATATAGGCCTGCAGCAAAAGAAAACCATGGCAATCTGTTTGAGATCTCTTTTCCCATCATGCATTACATGATTTGGATAAGAACACTTTTTGTCTGAAATATTTTTGATTATTCTAAATTATTTTCAGTGAGATGATCAAGTTTCCTGCATGCAACTTAATCCTTACATATTTTCTTCTAACATATTGTTACATGCTAAAATAGGTAAATATTACTATTATTTACAATATATTATGATACATTACTGTACATTTGCTAATACTTAGGTATTCAATTGGGTATCCAAATATCCTGTCAGAGAAAAATCTAAACATAGGATACAGATTAACAAAAGCTTGTCTTTGGGTGGGAATGGAGCATGAGAGGTAGTGCAGAGAGAGGTATACTACAGAGTATGAAATGAAAAAACAGGACATTTTTAAAATTCTGAAAAGTCTTGTGTCAAAAAGAAAAAAATTCCTCCATATCTACTGAAATAATTATATATCAGCAAATATAAAATTGTAGAACCAAAGGAAGTAGAAGAAAAGTGAGAAATGTCACACAAGAAAAACATTAATAATCCATGGTTACAGATGAGAAAATAAATGAAAACATCTCATTTTAATTAGAAATACCAGTTTCTAAAACAACAATTACATGTATACATCTAAGAAATCTCTTTTAGCTACCATAAAGGAATTCTTGTATAAATCAGTGATATTTTACAAACTTTAAAATAGATACTATAAAATGTTTTGAAGGCACTATTAAGTGGTATTTATGTACATGAAATATATATCATGATGGTCATGACAATGGGTATTTTGTTGTCAAAACAAAATGAAATGACTATTTTAATGACAACCTATCTATTTGGTGTCTTCAGAGATCAAACACTCTTGAAAGAATCCTATTACTTACTATTCAACTTACACAAGATACAAATCATTATGTCATGGCTAGGACATAATCTACTTTATTTTCATTCCATTTCCAGTACCACCTAATATAGCAAAATAGTGCATATGCTGATCTAGATATAACATGGCATTTGATGTGCAATGGAATTGGTATAAATAAGCCATTTCTAAGCAATGCTGTCAGACAAATTGGAATAGCACTGCATTTATTCTCTACTTCTACATTATCCAATATGCTACTTCTAAAATAATCCAATAGTCCAATTTTAATGAAGTATGCAGGGAAAAAGAGTTTCACATATGAATAAATCAAATAATAGAAACTTGTTCCTTTATAATATATTTTTCCTAAAATGTGTTAAATACTTAATTTCCCTCTTTTACAGGGCATGTCGTACAGGCACATCTTGGCTTTGATGAAAGTGCTAGCAATAACGCTATTCCATTGGGCTGCAGTCTGCTGTATAAAGGACCATTGAAATCTATAGTTATTTGTCCACATAAACAATGACTCCATAGTTTTATGTTTTAAAATACTTTATGCCTGAGAATTAGAGTTCTTTCTCTTTCTGTCACTCTCCTATTGACAGTTTTTACTTCTCAGGGATATATGCATGCCTGTAAAAAATCCGCTCACACTCTAATTAGCATCTTTTTACTTACCAGTATGAGAGAAAACTGTAAGACCAAGCTTGAATCAGATATGTATATATACACTCTTTCTCACTACCTGGATGTTTGCTTCCTACTGTCAGTTCTCCTGGCTACATATTCTGGTCAAGGTAATCAAAGGTGTAAGATAAAGGAATGTATGATGTTGCCACTTGTCAAATAACCCTGGGTTAATGCAAATTCATTTAAAAATTTTATGAAAAATTCCATAAAACCTAAATTTCCAAATGCCTAATTCAGAATGCCATTTAAAAATTACACTCTTACTTAGTTGAAATTTCAATGTAAATTAATTAAAACACAACTTTTAAAAATTACAATTTTATTAATAGAACATTTTCCAATCCATTTTGCCAATAAAACAAGAAATATATCTATACATATTAATATTCATGGTTTTGTTTTTCTCCTTTATAAACTTTTTTTTGAAATTTATCATTCACACATGACATACATAAACAATAGGTGTATAGTAAAGTTGTGAACTTACAAGACAGACATGCATATCATCTTATAGGGCTCCCATACATTATCCCACCACCAACATCTTTTACCACAAGGTATTTTTGAAATCTAATCCAAATGCTAACTTCAAGTTTGCATCATATAGCACCAATATATAACATGAGCTTCTTGACAGTAAATTTATCTTTTCATATTTGTGTTCTCAGTGCCTTATAACTATTCATCACACAATATAGATGCTAGTTTCAATGCTGAATGAATACCAAGAACTTACAACCTATAAACCATCTCCTTACTCTGAATAAATTGATATACAGGCTAGTAAAGTAAGAGCTCTTCTAGCTGTTTTACATAGGTTCAAGTACCAAAACAAACAGAAAAACAATAAGTAAAAATGTTTAGTCATGAATGTTTTTTATTCCATTATAGCTTTCTGATGTCCTGTTTTATACCTATTTTTCAGGTTATATTGAATATTTTGAAATATTAATCTGCATTATTTATAAATATCACCAAATTTTATTTTACTAGATGTCACTGATAATAGATTACCACCTAGTATGACTTTTCTCAAACAGTCTCAAAAATCTGTGCCTCACATTTGCAATAGCAAGATACTGTATGAGCATTCTTTCACTATGATAGTACCTCCACGAGGCAGCATGTACCAAATTTTACAATAAGGTCGACACTCAGGTAATAAACCATGGACCTGAACATAAAAAAGTAAAAATAAAACTGATAAATTAGTATAAAGCAAGATATGTATAATGAGTTGTTTTGATTTATAGTATTCATTTCCATTTCACATAAGCAATCTATCTTAATATATAGTACAAAACCTTGCATCTGCTTTATTAAGTAGTACATTTCACATTCAACTGTTCTAAAACAGGAAAGACAGTATTTGGTTAATGTAGCAGATCATTTCTGTTTATAAGAAGGTAAAATTTAAACAAATTTTAAAGGGGCAAAAACAAAAGGACTTTTTGTTCTATATTATTGACTTGTTTACTATAATCAATATTTATATTGTCGTGGTCAGTAAATCATATTTTAGAGATTAATGCCAGATATTTCATCTTCGTAAGTTGAGCGCTACATGTTTATGTATGTATGTACATGGTTGCAGCAGAAACACCTACTTATTATATCTAATATTCTTTCGATGCATTCTGCATGCATTATGTAAACATTTAAGAAACTGTCTAGTCAAAAGACACTGTAGTTCTGTGGAAAGCCATTGTGCTGATCACATCCAATAGGAGTAAACTTTTCCGAGGTATATTGTTACCTTTTGTGTAAAAGACTTTAGAACAGGTCTCTACCATGACTACCATGAATGTCATTTTACTATCTATGTAGAAAGTAGTCCAGAGTGAGCTGAATTTATCACTTAGCAAATATATTTTAAGAGTCTTCTTTTATCTTTAGAGCAAAGGTATTGGATCTTTATCATAAATATTTAAAGTATATAAGGAAGCATATTTCTCCATTTTGCCCTTTTGCAAACAAAAGCTGAAAGAGAGTTAAGTAACATAGCTCATTCATGTAGTTAATCAGTAACAGAATGAGGACAAGAACCCAAAATTCTAGAAGTTAAGTCTAGAATCTTTCCACACATCAAGATGGAATTATAATGGGCAAAAGTGAATGAAAAACTTGTTAAAGTCTTCATCCAACAATAATTTAATTTAATCATTCCTAAATAAAATGACGGAAAATTGATTGATTTCACTTCAATTATTTGTTTTATAGTTATGAACTAGGAAGCAAGCACAGGGAATTTGAGGGATTGCTTTTTTTTAAAAAAAAATTATTTTTTATTTTTTGTCTTTATTTTTAAAATGTTACATTAAAAAATATGAGGTCCCCATATATCCCCCATCCCCCTCACCCCACTTCTTCCCCCATAACAATAACCTCCTCCATCATCATGAGATATTCATTGCACTTGGTGAATACATCTCTGAGCACCGCTGCACCTCATGGTCAATGGTCCACATCATAGCCCACACTCTCCCACAGTCCACCCAGTGGGCCATGAGAGGACATACAATGTCCGGTAACTGTCCCTGCAGCACCACCTAGGATAATTCCAACCTTCGAAAATGCCCCCACATCACATCTCTTCCTCCCACTCCCTAACCCCAGCAGCCACCATGGCCACTTTCTCCACACCAATGCCACATTTTCTTTGATTACTAATCACAATAGTTCATGAATAGAATATTAGTAAGTCCACTCTAATCCATATTCTATTCCTCCATCCTGTGGACCTTAGAATGGTTGTGTCCACTCCACATCTATAGCAAGAGGGAGCTTAGATTCCACATTGCTTTTTAAAGTTCAGGTTATTCTGACTTCAAAGATTTTGTATTGTCAATTCTGATGTTTTTTTTTTTGTTTATTTTCATTTTGATTGTTTATTAATTTAAAATACTCAAGAGGACTGGAAAATTTTGTTCCCTAAAAGGAAGGTTTAACCAAATTCTATTTTATTTTGAAATTCCTCCTTTAGGTTACAACATTACTATATCATTATATTCTGATAATATCCAGTAATAAGTTGTCTATCTAAGCATGAATTGATATCAACAAGGACATACATATACACACATATATGTACATATATATCATACACTAGTTGAAAATACATTTCATTTGTTTCCATTTACTTTGAAGATTTTAATGGATAAATATATAACTGGCAATTAAAAATTTATTATTTTGCTTTAAGGGTTACATCTCAGAGGCAAAACATACACTGAGAGTAAGGGATTTCTGTTGGTGCTAACATTCACTTTAATCTATTCTAGAGGTTCTCAGTATTCTAGAATCAATTTTGTGTTCTTCACCCCGGATAACATTTGGCAATGTCTAGAGACACTTTTGGTTGTCAAAACTGGGGAGTTGCTACCGGCATGTAGTAGGTAGAAGCCAGGAATGCCGCTAAATATCCTGTAATGCACAAGACAACCCCTGCAACAAATATGTATCCAGCTCTGATTTTCAGTAGTGCCAAGACTGAGAAACCCTTGTCTATTCAAGCAACTCTGTTATTGTGGATTATGAATGAGATAGATTTACATAGTTTAAAAAAATGAGACATGTCTGCTTCAGGATCATGGCATAATTTCCAAGCTAAGCAGCTATATTCAACTATATGAAGGGAATGTTCACTGGGAAAATAAACCAATAACAGTTCCCCTGGCACAAATACTGTCATTTTGATGCATGAATATACGCAATTTTTCCTTTAGCATTCAATCTAGCATCACTGTTGAGAGATTTTCTATCATTTTAGCAAAATACCAAGTGCAGAGAAGCTTTTTTTATAATTAACCAGCAGAATTTAATTTTGAGTTTCTAAGGCATTGAAGCAAATACAAAATAATAATAAAAATAATAAATAATAACCATTGAAATATTTTCTCTCAGTTATTTCTGATTTCCTTTCTTAATGAATATGAAAATAGTAGCTATCTGGACTGCAAAAGGAAATAATAATATTTTCCATTTTGGAGAGAAATCAGCAATAACCATAAACCTGAACAAATAAAATTCATCTGATTTTCTCCCCTAATGCTGGAGCCTAAGGACACACTGACAGGCTGAGAAGTCTGAGATATGAACATAAACTTTAATTGTGATTTAATAAAGAACATTTTATTTTACTTTTTATTTCAGTTCATTAGTATTTTTAATTTGCACACTGCCAACAGCATGATGGTCTCTTTCAGTCAAAAACAAATTAAACCCGCAGGGAAAGAGAAACACTACCCCATGTGAAAAGGTTCCTTCCTCAGCTTGTCAAGCAAGGCATTTCAAACTACTGCAACAGCTGACAGAAAATCTCTGCTAGATAACACATCAATTCTGTAATGCATTACCACTCTTGGACAAACATGTATCTTTCAAACACTAAAATGGAGAATTATACATATATGTTAAAAAAGTTATTTTGTTAATTAGTTTATCCAATTAGTACCAGAATAATTCAAATTTCTTTGTTGCACCCAACCACTTGAAACCAAAGAACATGCAAGAAGGACCTAACAAATGCTTAAGAGTAGACTTGTAGCTAATCTACCCACTTAAAGATTTCCATAAAACCATTCTTTTATTGCATTTATTAATTTTTCAATAAATTATGTAATTGAACAATCACAGAAATAACTGAAAAGATGAACCTTACGATGGATGAGTACAAAATGTACTAATGAAAAACTCACTTGCTGTTGGCCACTAATATTCTTGTTCAACTTGACTTGCCCTAGTACTAAAAAACACCTAAGATTCGGGACTCATAAATTCATGCACAAACTTTTAAATAGAATAATTATAAATGGGAATGATTATTCTATTTGGTTAAATGGCCCATTGTGCTGATGCCCACCTTTGGTACTTTAAAAATGAAATAACCATAGATTTGCAGTTTACCTCTGCGAGATAAGTTTAGGCAGAAACTATTGATTGATACTTTGTGTTCGTCTTAGTACAATGCCATAGACACAATATTTTCCTGTACGTTGTTGGAAAAAGTTGGAATCAAAGGCCAAGGCAATTCAGAGTGGAAAAGCGCCTGTGGTTCTGATCTGTTAGACATGATGAAAAAAGATATATCAAAAAGTCCCCTCAGATCTCTGGATTCCATGTTATACATCATTAAGTACAGCAAGAATGGGAGCCACACGTTTATTCTTGATTACTTACAGCAAATTTGGGGAGGAGTCATAAATATATACAAAGAAAATGATAATTATCAGATTATGTCAAGTGTAACCATAATATTCAAACCATAAATTAATGGTAGTTCAAGGGCAAGGGAAATTAATTTGTGACCTTTTGAAGGCTCTTTGGAAAAACCCATATTGAGCTGGGCCTTGAAAGGATGAGCAGCATTAAAAATAAATAAATGCAGAGTCAAATAAATCAACCTGATTAGAGATAAGCATGTTATATAAACAATTCTATTCATGCTCTCTTCATCACAGGGACAGTGGGGGATATGAGAAGACAGTATTGATAGAACACATCTTTGGCAAGATGCAGGCAGAGTCCAATAAAATTATGACAACTTGTCTAAAATTGTTATAAATTGAGACTATGGTGAGGCTCAATTTCACAGCTTTCTTTAATCATCGGATTTCTTCTCCAACCTTGAGTGTCTACAATAAAACTGCTGGGATATTCTCAAAAGAACTTATAAGAATTACCCTCCCTTACAAGATTACTTACAAGATTACCCGCCCTTCTCCTAGGCATCAGCAAATTGAACTTTTACTTGTTTAAGTTTAATCTTCATAGTAGAATGTTTGTGCCTGAAGTAGCTTAATAATCCAAATATATATTCAAACAAGTGGTCCCTTTGCATAAAAAGTTATGAGAGAGAAAATACTATATAGAAATAAGGGACACAGTCCTGCCTTACTGGAGCTTCCTATATCAACTTAAGATGAAGTTGCATTTTTTTACTATAATTCACATAAATGCTACTCTTACTATAGGGTGACACCACATTTATCTCTTACCTGTTCTTTAGAAGGTCACTAGATTAATATATTGCTGCATAGCAACAAGAGCAACTGCCATATAACCACTGCAACAGTAAATACACACAAAGTCAACCTGAAAGTTGCAAGAATTGACTTGGGTTCTGTCCATAGCCATGGAGTTATTGGCAAATGTGAGAAAATTTTAAGAGCTTTTATTCTGAGCATGAAACATATTTTGGCATAGAAATATAAAATATGGAAATTATAATGACCATAAGAATACCACTTCGTTAGTTTGAATCAGTGAGTGAAATATTGATTGATCGGTAATGGAATTCAGACCATTAGGTAATTCTTTGCCAAAAAAAAATTGAAGCTATATTTCTTTGGCATGCCTTGCCCCCAAATTAATTCAGATTGTTTTGAAATATAATTAAGTAAACAAATACTGTTAAAACACCAAAATAAAACATGGTAACTCATTTTAGAATCTTGAAATGGGGGAAATCTTTCCTCTTTTTCAAAGTTTTTAAAAGAAAGAGTTTATTCCTATTTAAGTATTACCCAAGGAATTTTAAAAACGGTAAGACAGCCCAAAAATATCCATGTTTAATTTAATATTATGCAGTAAACACAGAGTTCCCACATATCCCCTATATTTACACCTTGTACTAGCGTAGTATATTAGCTACAACTGATGAAATACATTCTTTTAAAAATCACACCACCATATTTTCTCTTTTAAGATAAAATGACCTTGCAAACATAAGGATGAAACCAGAAGATCAACCAAGATAAAGCCATAATATTTAAAGGATTTTCATATTCAACTATTCATGAACTTTGTTGAGAACTTATGAATTATAATTGTTTACCTTGATACAAAAAGGGTGGAGATGAGCGTTGCCATCCAAATTATAAATAGTCAGAATTTTAAAGATTTTAGAAACAATTTACTCCTATATTCTCATTTAAAGATGAGCAAACAGAGATTCAGAGACCTTAAACCATGCAAGAAGTCAGTGGTAGAAGTGACCTACAACCTAAGATCACGAAGTAGGAAGAGGTCCTGGATCACAGTACTATTTCCATAGTCATATTTTTTTTTTAACTTGTCACTTGGTGTTTTAAGTTCTTATTTACTTAAAGATACAAAGGGAAGTCTGAAATCAGGACACACATAAAAATCTGGACAGTGTAACAAAACAAGCATATATAGAATGCTTTTTCACATTTAATGCTTTGAATTAAAAGTGATTGGAACATTTGAAATATTTCACAGATTCTTCACATATGACTTTTTATACAGAGGTCTCCTACTGACAAAATGCAGCTGTATTTGCTGTATTAAAATAGTGGGGGGAAAATAAGTCTATGGGACGTTTCAACAGAGTATTTATGACAAAATCATAAAGAATACATCTCAAATTTAACTTATTAAATTTTAAAATTGTAAAATATATGCTACTGTCCTGCTAAATGGTCGAAATAGATATTGTAACATAATAATAGCATAAAATAAATCACCTAAAATTCATACTCCTAAGTGTGGCAAATGGAGGTAAGAGGATAAGGACTAAACTATTTTTTAATGGGAAGACAAAATTATTCTTGTTTCTTAAAAAATCAGAATAAGATTACGCCATAAGAAAACTTGAATTCTGTCTTTGTATTATAGAGAACACATATTCAAACACTAGAAACTTTGATCTATCTTTCACTATCAGAGTAGAATTTATCTTGATGATCCCGACTTGGCAAGTGGGAAGGAAAAGTCTATAAGTTGCTGAAATGCAGTGATGCTCCTATGGAAGGTAAAAGAACAACTTTGCTAATGCCCTTGAAAGTCTGACTTTAGAAATCTGGAAGGATGATGTCATGCATTTCAACTCTCCTGGATGGTGTTATTAAAGAGAGAGATACTGTGATGGTGTGAGGTCTTCATACCAAAACCTCAATTGTTTGCAGCTCAAATCATTGCAGTGTTCCTTAGAAGGCTGCATTAGTCAAGGTGGTATAAGAATTATAACCTACTGAATAATTTCAATGCACCTCACTGAGGAATAATTATTTTTAAAAAGCACAGAAAAAAACTGAGTTCTTATATAAAGTTTAAATTTGTGGCACCAAGTAAGAATTTCGTTTACATATAAAATATATTTTTATAAAATATATATGAATAAAATTGTGTTGACATATTCCTAAAGTAGAGTATGCATGGGTGTTATTGAGGGAAGCTCACAGTAAATTTATCTCTTTAATATTTTTTTAATTGGAGAAATTATAGAAAAGCTTATACAGAATTCCTATCTATCCCCCTATTATTAACAATTTGCATTAGTGTGGTATATTTGTTACAATATATGAAATAAATTATTGTAATTGTACTATTAACAATAGTCCATGTTTTATATTAGGATTCCTTATTTGTGTTGTACAGTCTTGTTTTCTGTTTAAAAATTCTTATTATAGTACCATATATAGAACCTAATTTCTATAATTTCCTAATTTCCCTTTTTAACCACATTCAAAATATAATTCAGTGTGATTATGTTCACAATGTTGCACTATCGTCACCATCATCCATTACCAAAAATTTCCATCACCCTAAATAGAAACAGTACAATTATTGACTCCCCATTTCCGAGGACTGCTCTGGCCCCTGCCAGCCTGTATTCTAGTTTCTGATTCCATGAATTTGCTTATTCTTATTATTTGATATCAGTGAGGTCGTATAATATTCATCCTTTATGTCCAGCTTATTTCACTCAACGTGGTATCAAGGTTCATACATGTTGTCACATTTATCAGAACTTCATTGCTTTTTGGTTTTTATTTATTTACTTTTCTTTTTAGAGAAGTTATGGGTTTACAGAAAAATCATGAATAAAATACAGTATTCCCATATACTACCCTGTTATTAACACCCTTCATTGATATGGAAGATTTGATCATACAATTGATGATAGCATATTTTTATAACTGAACTAGTATCTTGAATCTATGGTTTAACATAGGGTTCACTGTTTGCATAGTGTAATCAAATGGATTTTTTTTTCATTTTTATTCTATTACCATATATACAACCTAGCATTTCTTTTAATCACATTCAAATATATATTTCAATGCTGTTAATTACATTCACAACATTGTGCTATCATCATCATCATTCCAAATAGGAGCTCTTTACATTTTAAGCCTTAACTTCCCATTCCCTATCCCTACCACATCCCCCAGTAACCTATATTCTAGATTCTGACTCTTAAGTTTGCTTATTCTAATTATTTCAAGTCAGTGAAATCATATAATAGATGTCCTTTTGTGTCCGGCTTATTTCACTCATCATGATATCTTCAAGGTTCATCCATGTTGTTACCTGTATCAAAACTTCATTTCTTTTTATGGCAAATAATATTCCTCTTTATATGTGCATATTTTATTTATCCAACCATCAGTTGATACACACTTGCTTTCCTTCCGTATTTTGTAATTGTAAATTACGATGCTATGAATACCAGTGCACAAATATCTGTTTGAGTCCCTGCTTCCAATTTTTCTTTTGGTATATAACTAGTTATAGGATTGCAAGGTAATATGGTAGTTATGAGCTTTCTGAGAAACTGCCAAATTATCTTCCAGAGGGGCTGCATCATTTTACATTACCACCAACAATGAATGAGTGTTCTTATTTCTCCATGCCTTTGGAGCGTCAGCATTAGTGGAGACCTGGAATTTAAACTGCAGAAATGTAGAAGACAATCTACTCTGCTTGCACTTTTTATTTTAAAATTACTTAATGCTTTTTATTTCTAATGTTCACATTAGAAATCTTCCTTTGGTCTCCCCGGTGGGTGCTCTGAGTAACAGGCTATTTTCAGTCAGTAAGGCTGTGACAAGGTCAAGTACTTAGATGAAAGCACATTTTTAAATAAAAATAGACAGTCCTGTCCAGGATGAGGTCTCCAGAAAATGTGCACATCCCTTTACATGGGACCTCTGGACATTCAGCAGGCTGTCAGGACCTCATCCTTCACTCAGTGATGTGCCCCTCACCTCCAATGGGGCGAGTTCAGAGGCAGGTCCTGGGCCCCTCCTTGGGCCGGGCACACTGCTTGTTGGACAGTTTCACAGAATGAAACTGGAGAAGCTACACAGTCCTTTCCATAGAGTAGGAAATGGAAATGAGACCGCCTCTATATGCCCTTGGTTTTAAGTGGGGTTTTTAGTTTTCTTGCTTGGGTGATTGCCTTGATCTACTGAAATATTAAAGGCTACAAGGTAGCTTTTAGTTATCCAGGGATAAGACTAACAATCAGATTGAACAATCAGAATTTGACCAAGTTTGTGTGGCTATAACCCTGTTGGTTCTGTTTAGAAAATTGTCAAAGGAGCATGAGGTGCCGAGAGCTGTTCTGTCTCCTGACTTTTTCCTCTTTTTTTCCTCTTTTCAGTACATTGTCTTGTTGTACTATCTCCTTCCCAGTTTTAGAGTATAACAAGTGAAAATTTAAATTTAAGTTTTCTGTTTTTTTAAAAACAGTAGACATTCTAATGGATCTAAAATAGTATCTTGTGGTTTTGACTTGCGTTTCCCTGATTGCTAATGATGTTAAACATATTTTTTCATGTGCTTTCTGCCCATTTGTATATCTTCTCTGACAGATGCCTATTCAAGTCTTTTGCCCATTTTTAAATTGTGTTGTTCATCTTTCTGTTGTTATGTTAAATGACTTCTTTACATATTCTGGATAGTAAATCTTTAGTGAATATATGGTTTCCAAATATTATCTCCCATTGTGTAGGGTGTCATTTTACTTTCAAAAATCAATTCAAAATGGATCAAAGATCTAAATAAAGAGCCAGAACTATCAAACTCCTAAAAGAAAATATAGGAAAGCATCTTCATGACCTTGTGTCATGCAGTGTTATCTTAGACTTTACACCCAAAGCACAAGCAACAAAAGAAAAAAAACATAGATAAATGGGACCTCATCAAAATGGAAAAAAATGTGCCTTAAACGATTTTATCATGAAAATAAAACTTCATTCCTTTTTCCTGCAGAATATTAGTCCTTATATTTATCATTTCATTAGTTGATGGACACTTGGATTGCTTCCTTCTTGGCAATTGCAAGTAGTACCACTATGAAGATCTGTCTGCAAATGTCTGTTCGAGTTCTGGCTTTCAATTATTTTTGGTATTTACCTAGAAGTGCAATTGCTGGGTCATGTGGTAACTGTATCTATAACGTTCTGAGGAACTGTCAAACTGTCTTCTGCAACTGCTGCACCATCTTACAAGCCCACCAATGTTGAGTGACCATTCCTATTTCTCCACGTCCTTTTTGACATTTGATGTATCCTGTTTTTGTTGTTGTTGTTGTTTTAATAATAGTCATTCTAATGCATGTGAAATGGTATCTCATTCTTTAAGTTTTTAATATAGTCTCTTTAACCCAATTTCCTTGATTTCGTTTTTAGGACAGAAACTATCTGTCAATATTCAGATACATTTTGGTAAAGAGAGCAAAATAGCCATATTTTCTTCCTCTTCAAGAAGAAATATTTGAGAGTTTTCTGTTTTAAGAGTTTTTGCAAAAATATTACAAATTTTGATACTTCAGGTAAATATTATTTTTATAAGAGAGTTATTTTCAAAATGACTTTCAATACAGAATTTTGTCATACTTGTAATACTTGGATGTTTCATTCTCTATAAGTCTATCCTAGAAGGAGACATCTTTTAGAGAAGAAAATAACTTACAGAGAATCATGCAAGAGGACATGGAGAACCAGTATCATGGATAATATAAAAACTACAAAATTACCAATTATGACACATGCTTTAATTGATTTGTTAGAATTTAAATTAGGGAAAAAATCCTATACTATGGTTTATCAACAGCTTATACATTTATTTCACAGAGCATTGATGTGTAATATAAAATTAACAAAATATTGTCCCAGAATTAATCTTCTGTTGTGTTTCTCAGAAACATTCTTAATTATCTCTGTTCTATCCTAAACCAACCCTTCACTTACAGAGACCCACAATATAATGTTGTGATTGTCATGCACATGTGTCAGGTCTCTAAGGTTTTCCGCATCTAGGAACCAGCACACATTTCCAGACTATACAGGGTCTCTCAGAGAATAGAGACTAAAGTGGTATCCCCATTCTGGGATAGGGAGCCTTTGGCAGGGCAGTATTAAGTCTTCCATACTCGCTCCTATTAGCAAAGCCACATTCTCCTAAACCTCTTGCCTCTTATCATTCATTGCTCAGAGCCTTCAGAAATATGCTACAATATTAAGTATAATGTTTAAACCAATAAGTGTCTTTGTGGTGTATTATAACATTTTTACATGATATAAAAACATATAATAAATGAACAAATAAAAACCAAAGCAATTGTTGATAATTGTGGCAAAAGTCTATCCATAAGGTATCAAAAACACAAATGCAAAAACATGACATCATACATGTCTGGTAAGTACTGGTCATTTCAGGGATACTACTTTCAAACTATTATTAATAGAACTATTTTAATTAGTGGAAGGATGTAAATAAGTAGGTAAAATATAAATAGTTAAGAACTAATTATTCCAATAATAGCTGGATATGGACAAAGCAACACATTTTGAGAAAGTAAAATTAATAAGCTAAAGGTATTTACTAGACAGTGAATCAATATTTATTTGTGTGAAAGATGATAACCAAAAGTATATAATGTCACTAAAAGAAACTGCATGCTCAAAAATCTTTCTCAATAAAATTAAACATATTGTGTCAGACTGCCTTTCTCTTTTGCTATCACTTTTCAATCTCAATCATTTTATTACCTGTCCATTTTCCCTGCTCCTCCTTTATTTCTGAAATTGTGGAAGACATCTTCTATCATATATCTCCCACTTATAAAAAACAGTAAACCAATTCACCATCAACTAGAAAATATAAATGATACATGGAGAGACACTTTCATATATACTAATAGGTTTGTGAATAACTTTTCAAGGCATGTACATAAATTTTTTACATTAGGATTTGTATTGAGGAGGATATTTCAGGCTATGGAAAAGTAGAAATTATTTTTCAGCACCTCTTTTAAAAACAAGTATATGGGAGATGTGAGAAGTAGACAGGGTCATCATCAGCAAATCATAAGAGAGTACCTGGAATTAGCAGAAACATGATAGTTGTTAGGAATTAATGTAAAAGCACAAATAATAATAAACAGGGTGTTTTTTTTTTAGTGAGGAAAAAATATTAGGGTGGTATTTCTATAATGGTGAGCACCTGGAAAAGAACTGCTTGATTTAGGACAGCAGGCACGAAATCAAGCAGGGGACGCTGTGCTTAATTAACCAAAAAACCTTCCTTCAATATATTAGTACTATGATAGATAGGATAATGTCGGAAGATTTATCAGAATTCTACTTAAAATGTTTTCAGAAAAACATTTATTAATATTCTCATCTAACATTTTAGATAAGAGTGGCTAAAATAAAAAGCAGATATTTTAACTTTCCACTAAAGGGATATTTTTCCATGTAGTCTGGTGATTGACACTATCAGAGAGTCCAACTCAGGATTGTTATCAGCAAATATGTGAGTCCTTTATCACCCCTGTGGAGCAAACTACTAGTATGAAATAAGACTTTGCTCATTGCTAGGGTAACATGTTTGAAAACTAGTGGTTTCCCAAGATGGGACTTGCTGTCTCAGGGAGATTTAAACTTCATTCTGAAGGTGAAATTAGGTAAGAGGAACAAACAGAAATTAGGTGACTGGAAGTTCTGGAGGGGATGTAACATCCTTGATGTAGTCTGAATCGTATCCCAGATTCAGTGACCCTGATTCTTAAAACGTAGAATAAACATTATAGAAATATTAATACTCCAGGACTGTTTTGGAGGCTATTAATGATTGACATGAAATATTTCATGAGGCATAATTTGTTTTGCCCCCTTTCTTAAAAATAAAATAATAAATTTAAATCCTTTCAGTTCCAGATAATTGTATACGATTATTTTTATCTCAAATCCTATGTGCAAAGAAAAGAGGTTATGTTTAACTTATTAACTATTGTAGAAATGATGCTAGTTGACATGTTGAATTAGTGCGGCTCTTAAAAAATTAGAATGAGACAGAATAGGGAAACTTCCACTACAAAAGGCAAAAAAGAACCAGAGATGTAAGAGGAGCACAGTGCTACTTCAGGTCATTCCAAAAAGTAAGGCAAGAGCTGAATGCAGATTACTTGGAGCACCACACCAAAATATAAGCATCTAAAACATAGTCATTCATTTTACCTTAGGAAATAAAAAATGATTTAGGTGGTCCTTAACAATGGATTGTTGCTCAATGACAGTTGAGATTTTAAAAATAAACACATTATTATAGGAACGATGTTCATTTTTTTAACTGGAAAGTGTGCCTTTTTAAATTTAGATATTTATATTGCATTTTTTCACTACTTCCTGATGTTTGGTTCATCTATTGACATCTGGTAAGTGAAGAGTCACTGATTTTTAAATACTGGCACATATTTTACTATAGCTTTACTCAGTTCTTTTATTTTGGGGGCCTAATTTGCCTGTTATGCCAAACAAATTAGTAGTAGCCAAGACTTTTTTATGAGAGACAGAGGGGGAGAACTATTTTAAAGTCAAAAATAAAATTGCCAGGACAATAGCAAGATGACAGTGGAGTAAAGAGCTCCTAGAGTCAGCTCCTGCAGCAGGGCAGTTAGTAAACACCCAGAGCTCGCTGGAGCTAGACAAAGCAACTGTCTGGGGGGCTCGAGGAGACCAGAAGAGCATCCTGCAATATCCTTGATGGAATGGAAGGAGAAGACTTCCCATCTGCAGAGAAGATTCGAAAGTAGAGCACTACTCGCCACAGAGGCAGGTGCCTATCATCCACTAGAGGCACAAGCCATCTCCAGAGCTGTTCTGGGGCTGGAATTAGAAGCTCCCCTTTCCAAAAGTAGGAGAGGAAGAGACAGTTGGGCACCAGCTTCAGCTACTGATGAGTAAATTCACCTAAAGTTTGAACCTGTCCAAGCCAGAAGAGGCCTGTAGCCTCCATCTTAACTCCATGCCTAGCAAGAGGGGAAATGGGGAGGACTGAAAATCACGGTGCTGGTGGGGAAGCTTCTTTCCATCCAGATCAGATCATAGCTCTAGCCTAGGCCCCAATGCCACTTCCTGCAGAGAGGAGCTGGGGGGACCTGTGCCAGCCCCTCAGGGAAATTACTGACCAAGTCGCAGAGGCCTGTGATTATCCTACTTTGGCAGCACAGGCTGCCCCAGAAGCTATTCTGTGGCTGGAATTGGAAGCTCCATTTCCCAAAAACAGGGGAGGAAGACATGGTTGGCCACGGATTTCAGCTAATGATTATAAATTTGGTTGGTTAAAGAAGAACCCTAAGAACAGCTAAAGATTGAGCCTGACGAGGTCAGAAAGAGGCCAGTAGCTGCCATTTTGACTCTATCCCCAGCATGAGGGGGAACCCATCTGACTGAGAAGCATACTTACAGTAGGTACCAGTTTCTTTCAACAAGATCAGCCTGCAGTCCTAGAGTAGGCTTCAGCCCTACCTCTGGCAGGGAGGAAAATGGCATGTTTTGCACCATTCTTTCTAGGTAAATGCAGGTACACTTCACTGGCACAGACTGGATATTGGAAGTCTACCAGAGCAACTGCAGTCATCTTGGACTCACATGGCATAGATTGCTGCCCACACCTGTAGCTCCATCCCTGCCCCAGGCAGGGAAGAAAGGGGTGTGGAGCTTCATCAGTCTCTTTGGGCAACTGCAGTCTAGGACTGTACTACTTGAGTTACTCCACACAGCTGTGACTCTGTCCATTCCCCTGGCAAAGGAGAAAGTTGGGAAAAGCTTCATCAGTCCCTGGGGCAATGAGGGCAGCTTGAGCCTCCACAGCTTATAGAACCAACTACATCATTGGCTCCTTAAGCCCAACAAGCAAGGGAGAAATGGCAGTAAGCCCTAAACTAAAGAGAAAACCTACACCCAGAATAAATACTCTGGTAATCCAGATGCCAAGACACCAACAAAAAATTACAATCCACAAAAAGAAATAGGAAGCTATGGCCCAGTTAAAGGAATAAAATGAGCCTCCAGATGACATACAGGAGTTGAGACAACTAATCATAGATGTTCAAACAAATCTCCTTAATAAATTCAATGAGATGGCTAAAGAAATTAAGGATATTAAGAAGACACTGGATGAGCACAAAGAAGAATTTGAAAGCATACATAGAAAAATAGCAGATCTTATGGGAATGAAAGGCACAATAAATGAAATTTTAAAAATATTGGAATCATATAATAACATATTTCAAGAGGCAGAAGAAAGGATTGGTGAGCTTGAAGAAATGGCCTCTGAAAGTAAATGTACAAAAGAACAGATGAAGAAAAGAATGGAAAAATTGAACAAGGTCTCAGGAAACTAACTGATAACAAAAGATGTGCAAATGTATGTGTCATGGGTGTCTCAGAAGGAGTAGAGAAGGGAAAAAGGACAGAAGGAATATTTGAAGAAATAATGGTAGGAAATTTTCCAACCCTATTGAAGGACATGAATATCCATGTCCAAAAAGCACAATGTACTCCCATCTGGAAAAACTGGAATAGACCAACTCTGAGGCACATAATAATCAGAATGTCAAATGCCAAAGACAAAGAGAGAATTCGGAGAACAGCAAGAGAAAAGCAATGCATAACATATAGAGGATACCCAATACGATTAAGTGCTGATTTCTCACCAGAAATTATGAATGCAAGAAGACAGTGGTATGATATATTTAAGATACTACAAGAGAAAAACTTCCAGCCAAGAATCTTATATCTGGCAAGATTGTCTTTCAAAAATGAGGGCGAGTTTAGAATATTCCAAGATAAACAGAAACTGAGAGAATTTCTAACAAAGAGACCAGATTTTCAGGAAGTTCTAAAGGGTGTGTGTATTAGTCAACCAAAGGTGAGCTGTTGCCAAATATCAGAAATTGGTTAATTTTTACAAAGGATATTTATTTGGGGTAGGAGCTTACAGATACCAGGCCATAAAGCATAAGTTACTTCCCTCACCAAAGTTTACTTCCACGTGTTGGAGCAAGATGGCTGCCAATGTCTGTGAGGGTTCAGGCTTCCTGGGTTCCTCCCTTCCTCAGGATTCTTTTTCCTGGGCTCAGGGTTTCTCTCTTCCTGGGGCTAGCTCCAACATCAAAACTCTGTCTAAACTCTGACATCAAAAAGCCTTATCTCTGTCCTTTGCCATGCCTTTTATTTGTGAATCCCCACCCACCAAAGGATGGGGACTCAATGCCCTACTGGCACAAGAGGTTTACATAATTACTTAATCAAGTAAACCTATGAATCCAATATAATTTAATATGCCCAGAAGGAAAGATCAATTTACAAACATAATTCAGTATTTCTTTTTAGAATTCATCAGTAATATCAAACTGCTACACTGATTTAGCATGCAAGAAGCAGGGGTCCAAGCCATCAGCAGTAAGACTTTCCACAATTCTTTCTGAGAAAACTGCATCTTCAATCCTGATTTACAAGTTCCAAGTTTAGTTAAGTCCTCCAATAGGGCACTTTCAACTGGGAGCTTGATTTCAAGAGATTTGGAATTTCCAGAATCAGTTTTTTTTTTCTTAGTACCCAAAGTTCAGGCCTCAGCATATCTCTCTCACCTAGCATTTTGCTATAAGCTGCAAGCAGAAGCCAAGTCACAATCTCTAGGTTTACTTTGAAAATTTCTCCAGGTAAATGCCCAGACTCACCATTTTCAAATTCTGCTTTCCATAAAACACCAGGAGTTAATCTTGCTAGGTTCTCTGCACCTTTAAAACATGGTTCACCTTTCCTCCAGGTTCCAATAATTGTTTCATCATTAACTTCTAAGGCATCATAAAAAGTCTTTTTAGCTTCCACATTGCTATCAACAGTCTCTTCAAAGCAATCTAGGCCTTTTCCATCAAGCATCTCACAATTCCTCCAAAAAATACCCCTTAACCATTGATAAAACCATTCCAGCATTTTGGCAATCGCAAAATCACTTCCCCACTCCTTGGCACCAAATTCTGATTTCCAGAAGCTAAACCAACAAGGTTTTTAAGAGAGCTGTATGAACAAGACCACTGTTTTGACAATGCTGTTTGATCATTAGTTAAAAATGCTTAGCAACAATGCAAGGTGTTGGTGGTGATGTGAGTTATGAGAGTCCTGTATGATGTTTTATATGTTTGTTTTTTAAGGTCACAACTATTATTGTACACTTATTGTTTATGTATGTTTATGTATGAATGATATACTTCAATAAATTTTTAAAAAATAAAATAAAATTGCCAAAATAATTTACCTTTTGGAGCATGATTATAGATTCCAGAATTCTCCAATACCACAATCTCCATTGTCTCAAGGACACTTTGGTTAATTTAGGAAGGCTTTAGGCTATTTTAACAAAAACAAAACAAATACAAAAGCAAAAACAAACCAAAAAGGAAGGAAGGAAGGAAGGAAGTAGGGAAGGAAGGAGGGAAGGAAGGAAGGAAGGAAGGAAGGAAGGAAGGAAGGAAGGGAGGGAGGGAGGGAGGGAGGGAGGGAGGGAGGGAGGGATGGATGGATCAAGGGATCGAGGAAGGGAGGGAAGGGAAAAATAACCTCAGTGGCTTAAGGTACATAGAATTTATTTCTTGTTCATACAAGTCTGCTGTGGATCTGGGAGTCTTCCATCAGGTGACTCAGGCATCAAAGATGACTCAACTTGTGCCCTGCTGTGGCAAAACTGATGCCTCCTTTATAACTTTTTCCCGTAGATAAACTAGAGAGACTGAAAAAGCACACAGAGGCTTTTCACTGCCTTGCCAGAAGTGGTACACTTCACTTCTGCTTACTTTTCATTGGCTGAAAATAGTTCCATGTCCCCATTGAACAGCAAAGGAGAGAGGAAATATAATCTCTTATATGCTCAAGAAAGAAAGGAAATCCAAATATTGATGTGCACTAATAACATCTCTCATGCCGTCCTATGGTTTTCAATGACCTGTTATTCCTGCAAGGTAAATGGAAGCAATTAATGGCCTAGAGCAAATGCACAGAATTTTACTCAATTTAAAATTTCAAAAAAAAAAATGAATAAAATGAAAATACCATAATTATACAGAGAACATAAAATGAAGGCCTTACAATAAGAGTCTGGCATATCCTTTTTATACTATCCAACCCCTTTCAAATTATTTGCATAAATATTCAATAAATAATGAGGGAATGGATGAAGTCAAGTCAATGAATGACAAAGATTCCTTCCTTTTGTCAATGAACACATGATGACAATTTACAGTAGGATAGCAAACTACCAGGATTCATAATTTTAATAACCGTGTATTGCTTTAAGATTTACACAGTATTTTCATATACATACTTCACAGCTTAAAACTATGAAGTAGGAATATGTATATAATTTATTTATATACATTATATCAGAACCATGGAAAACACGACAGTATTTTAACACAAAATATTTACTTTGGGAGGGAATGTATATATCTAAGAATTTTTAAAAAAATCTTTAGATTGTAGACAACACTCAGGTCTTAGGAAATGCAAAAATCCAGTTGAATAATTTGCATTATTGCAAATTACATGACTAATGCTAAACACATAAATGTAATTAGCAGGTTGTCTTGAATACTGCTAAAACAGTTCAGCATGACTGTTTTAGTTTCCTAGACTGCTCTAGAAAATACCATGAAATGTGTTGGCTTAAACAATGGGAATTTATTAGCTTACAGATTTGATGCTGTGAAATTACCCATATCAAGACATCATCAAGGCAATGCTTTCTCCCCAAAGACGGGCTACAGGGGATCCTTGCCTCCTCTCACTCACGGCAAGGCACAAGGCGGCATCTGCTGGTCTTTTCCGGGTTTAGTTGCTTTTAACTTGCTTCCACGGCTTTCTCTCTCTCTCTTCATTGTTTATAAAGGACTCCAGCAATGGGATTAAGCCCCATCCTTTATAAGGTCAGCCACACCCTAACTGAAGTAGTCGCATCAAAAGGTCCTTCTTACAATGGGTTTACACACATAGGAAGGGATTACCTTTAAGAACATGTTTTTCTGAGGTACATATATCACCACAATGACTAAACACAGCCTTTGAAAAGAAAGCATCACCTTGATGATGAATTAGTTTGGACATTTTTCTCAGACTCAAAATTGTAGCTAATAAATGCCTATTGATAAAAGCCAACCCCTTTCATGGTATCTGCTTGGAGCAGCTTAGCAATCAAAACTACCTAGCAAATCATCTGATACACAGTGAATGCTTGAAAATGTGAATTCCCTTCAATGGAACTTCGTTGTGCCTTTTTATTATTCCGACTTCTTCAAGGTACAAACTCCCGATGCTGAAAATGAAATTTATGAATTGGAACAAATTGCTGCAATTGCACACACAGGTACAACATTCAATGAATCATAAGCTTTAACGCCATTAACTTATGTACATGAAAAAAATGTTGCAGTAAGATTTTGTGTAGATTATTTTAAGTATGTGAACAATGTCAGTTCTTCAAATCAAAGTGAAATTTTATTGCTTACATTTAGTTCCAGAGTAAATAAGTATTATTTTTTAGCTCGAGAGTTATATAATTATTGAATAGAGTATATTTTAATGAATTTACTTTGTAATGTTAATTTGCATATTATATATATTTTAATACTAATCATTGGTTTGAATTTTATATTTATCTCCTTTCTAATTATAGTCTCAAAACAATTTCCTAAAGTGTGTCATAATTAATTCAGAATTTGTTTCAGGTAATAACCCAATTAATCATTCTTCAAGTTCATGTCATTTTTTTCTTTGAAAATAATAATTTGAATGAAGCAAATGATTTCAGAAACTTTAGGACTGATATTTTCAAGCGGAGGTGAAATCCTAAGTCACTTGGAAATATTTCCTACTAAAGAGAGAGCAATGTATTATGTGTGTTGTAGTAAACATAAATAGATGTCTGGGTTACCTCATTTAACAAGCATGAAATATTGCTGGGTATAAAATAACATTAAACCTTAGAAAACCTGACAGTAATGGTCAAGAAAGTTTGCCATTGAAGACATGATTTGAACTCAGGAGAGCCATTTACTGGATGTGACTGCTAGCTGACGGCCAGGCGCCCGGTAACATGGAGCTTCTAACTTGTAATGAAAAGGTGAGCACTGGTACTGAAAATGTTTGCCATTTGGGTCAGAATGGATGGCTCCTCATGCCAAGCTTCATTCAAGAAATGATGAAAGAGATTTTAGAAAACCTTTTCTGTGAAAAGGAAAGGATTCTTTATGGTACCTCATTACAAGTGATCCTGAGGAAGGGTGCATTAAGTGTATAGGAGAGCGCCAAGAGGACTGGAATCCAGGCTTGGCTCTTTTGCCAAATGTGTGACTGAGGGATGGCGTTCACATTGCTGAGGTCCAAAAGGACTCATTAGGCAAATGTAGGGTGGCCCGAATGTTCTCCAAACTGCTCATGTACTTTATTTTACTTATTGCAATAGTACCTAACAATATAGCTAATAAACTACATTTGGGCTTATTATTGAACAATATTGTCAATCAATCACTGAATCAATCAACTGGGTATTTATGGAGGACCCATTTAAGGGTCTAGCATGGTTCTAAACACTTCAGGATGTTCAAGAGAAATTTCATCTATAATTTTATTCTCTGTCTCTAAAGAACACCCAGTATGGTGGGTATCCAATATTTTACTCATTGTAAGACTTTTCCAAATTCTATCACCCTCCTTCATGTTAGAAATCCTCTCAAGCACACTTATTTGGGTATCTAAATGCCATTTTCCACTACCTGGAACTTGGAACCCTTCAGGATGGGGGCAGGAGAAGTATAAGACATATTTTGGATCACCTTGTTTTGCCAGACAGTAAAGGAACATTCAAAGAATAATGGAAATAAATTAAGCCAACCTGAAGGGTGTCCCACTGACCAATTATGGGATAATTTAAGCATCAAAACAAATAACAACAGTAATAGATTTTAATCCATTAAAGTAATAATAATCCATGAGCCCATACCTATAAAAATACATATCCACAAAAAGAAATATACATGCATACATGTGTGCATATACAAATGCTGGAAAAGGAAAGCTCTTTCTTATAGTAGAATTTGAAAAAAGGAAAGAAATATACATGCATACATGTGTGCATATACAAATGCTGGAAAAGAAAAGCTCTTTCTTATAGTCTTATAGTAGAATTTGAAAAAAGGAAAGAAAAGATGACTGTATAAGATAAAGTGCTAAATTTTGTGATCTTGAAAATAAAGAGTTAAGGGAGAGGGGGAATCAAACTACAATATTTGAAACAATGAGGACTTTCAGGAAAAAGTGGAGCCTGAACTTGAACATGATGGATGAATAGAAAATGATTGTCTGGGCAGAGAGGGAAGATCATTCTTTTCATATAAGCAGGAATAGTGAGGGCAGGGGTCATGCGAGAGAGGAACAGACTAACCTGATCAGATTTGAGTTTCTGGTACAAATGAAGGAAGATTACTTTTGGGTAAGCAAAGTAGCACTCAGTTACATCTTTATATCAGATTGGGGAAACAGTTTATAGGAAAATGTAGTGGGAAGTTTGGGAAACATGTTTCTGTGATGCAGTTGATCTAATTTTTAAAAAATTGATCAAATTGATACTTTCTCAACCAGAACTCACCAGAATCCTCTTTCCTATCTCAGACACTTTCAATTATAATTTAATTTCCTTAGAAGCACATGCTTCCCTTCTTTGTTTTTTTTTTTTTAAGATTTTATTTTCTTTTATTTCTCTCCCCTTCCCTCCCCGTTTTCTGTTCTCTGCATCCATTCACTGTGCAGTCCTCTGCGTCTGCTTGCATTATCCAGCCGCACTGGGAAAAAGCATCTCTCTTTTCTGTTGCGTCATCTTGCTGCATCAGCTCTTCGTGTGTACAGTACCACTCTTGGGTGGGCTGCGCCTTTTCCACATGGAGTGGCTCTCCTTACAGGGTGCACTCCTTGTGCATGAGGCACCCCTATGCGGGGTGCTCCTGTGTGCCAAGGCACTCCTTGTGCCCATCAGCCCTACACATGGGCCAGCTTATCACACAGGTCAGGAGGCCCTAGGGAGTGAACCCCAGAGAGTCATATGGTAGACAGATGCTTTATCAATTGAGCCATGTCCACTTCACCCCTTCTTTGTAATGTTCTCCTGACCCATGAAGTCAAATCTTTAAGAAGAATCTGGACTTACCAGATCATTCCTCATGGGTTAAATGTAATTGACCTTCTTCTACTCACCTTTTGAGACATAACTTCAGGAAAGGAAATGTATGTATGTGTGAATGGGTGCAGGGGGTGGGGATGGGGGTGGGAGTCACAAAAAGGGATGAAGCCTGAAAAAGGTAAGAAAGAATCCTCCAAAGAATTGTGCCAAAGGAAGTACTCCTATCAGAAAACTGACAACACAGAAAAAAAAACTCACCAGATTTCCGAAGTCACCAAGTGATCCAGGAGTCCAAGCCTGATAATAAGCAAAAATAAAGAAGAGACAGAACAAGTTCTTTTAGTTTTTCCTATTAAAAAAAATAGAAAAAAATTTTAATAATTCTACATTATTACATTTTATGGTAGTGAAGACTGATGAAAATACTTCAGGAAATAATTTTCCTAGTTGAAAATATGTTTTTCACTTGAATTTTAAATGTTTATTTCATCGTACATTGTGCCTTTACAACAAACAAACAAAGCAAGGTCCAGTTGCTGAAAATATTTTTCTAATTATTCAGGTGACCATAATAATACTTGAGTTTAATTGTCTAAGTTCTCAAAAGAAGGGAAATATTATCATTAAATGTATTTGAAATTCTCTAATATATAGCAATATATTTTATTTTCTTATGGAAGAAGCAGACACTACTTTTTAAAAGTTTTCCCATTTTGAGGGACTTTTTTTTTTTTTGGCTATTAGACAGTAATTAGTTTTGACTTTAATTCATTTTTGAAAAGTAAATTCAAGTAAGATACTATAATCATGAAAATAAAAGGGATTTAATTTCCAATTAATATTAAAATTCAGCCTCTATTTTTCAGAAGTGTTTGAAGTTCGAATGAAAGGCAATATCAGAACAGCACAAATCCCCAAGAGAAGACCCAGCACCTGCCATGAGCTATAAAGGTTTTATAAATGTTGTCTTGTGTAAAAGCAATGGCAAACATTGTGAGGCCTTTTGTAAATATGCCTGCCCCTCTCTGTGTTTGAGCAGAAATATTGAACTTTTACCCATTATTATTATAAAATAAAGGAGATTATTTTTTAAACATTTGATGAGAGCCTTTTCCTTTTGCCTTGGGAACCAACATTGAAACCACACATTGTGCAATTATTATAACTCATGTAACTGCCTTTGAGAGAGAATGGAGAATATAGTAAGTTGGAAAGTGAATCGAAATTATATATATATGTGTGTGTGTGTGTGTCTTTTTGTGTGCATATGGATATGTGTCTGAATCTTTTTGTCAGGAATATTCTCTTAGGTCATTTCTCTCTGGCCAGAATAATCTCCATAATTCTGGACAACTTCACGGCCACAAACCACCTGAAAAGAAACTAGTAAAATTCCTTCTCTTTGAGAAAACCTGTGGTTCACTAGTGAATAACACGTAATCCACATTTGCTGTATGATGAGAGCATCTACTGAATTCTTTTTTGCTGGCTTTCAAAGGTGCAAAGTGAATGATGTGTTTCCTGAAAGCTTTTGTCCCTGAATCTTAGTTCTGCTAATGAGAGCCACTGAGTCACAGGAGAGGCATTTGCCCTTGAGTCTCCCACACAAATCTTGACGATGGGAACATTGGGATCTACCAAGCGAGGTTTTATAGGACAGGAGCATCTAGTCTGTTTACAGCTCTGACAGGTGATCTTGTCCACTTGGTAAGGATTAGATTTCTGACAAGTTTTGCAAAATGCTCGAAGTAAACCTTCTTAGTGCCCTGTACACACCACACATAAGCACTTTCCCATCAAATGTTGCAGTCCTTGCAGTGATAGTAGCCATATTTTTCCTCTGAGAACTGGATGGCCAGGCGCTCCTTGCTCAGGTCGGGGCCTGGCAGCAAGGACCTCTCTGGTGTGCCGGCCGCCTGCTTGCCGTCGGTCCTCTCAGCAGGCAGGTGCTCCTCCGGGCTCTTTGGCTCTTTGGCTCTCATAAGCAGAACTAATATTTTAGTTTCATATTTTAATTTTATTTTGGTTGCTGTGAACTATAAATCATACAAGAAAAGTGCAAGAGTACAGATGTATATACTTGAATAAATTATTACATAGAGACTGCCTGTGTCTTCAACACCCAGGTCAGCAACTAGAGCATGGCAAACATGTTAGAGGCCTGCAGTATGCTCTTTCATAGGACAATATATGTGTTATGTTATATATACTTATAAAGAGATAAAATATTATAATAAACTCTATAACTTTGATTTTTTAATCTGTGCTTTTAGCATAACCCAGAATAGGTAGTCAAGTATTTTCAAAAATTTATACACATAAATCAGTAAATCAATACACAGATTACATTCAAGGATACACATCATCTGAAGCAACACAGATGCATGTGCAGGGATTTGAGGTAATCCTGTTGTAATAGTGCATATTCATTGCCTTTTCACATGGCATATTGATATGCAATGCTAAGGAGGTCAACACTTTGAACATATCATATAATGCTACTAAGAACAATGTATATTCTAACACAATATCAAAAAATCATTTTTATCATGTATTTGTGCTTCCAGAATTTATAGTCAGTTTTTTAAAATTTTGCCTAAATTTTGAACTTCATATAATTGGAATTATGCTGTATAGTTTATGTCTAGATTCTTTCTCTTAATATCGTGTTTGTGTGACTCATTTTGTTGCTTGTAGGCATAGTTAATTTTCATTACTGAATAATATACCACTGGGTCAACGTTCTAAAATTTATATATTCACCTCATTATTGGCAGATATGTGGATTGTTTCCACTTTTCATTAATTATGAGTAATTTTATTATAAACTTCCTTGTATATATGTCCATGTAATTCCCTTAGATAGTCTAGTAGTGAAATTTCTAGTTCACAGAATATGTAAGTGGAAGACAGCAAGATTGTGGTAGAGTAAGGAGCTCCTAGAGTCAGCTCCTGCTACAGGGCAGTTAGTAAACACCCAGAGCATTCTGGAGCTAGCTGAAGCACCTGTTTGGGGGCTCCAGGAGGCCAAAAGGGCATCCTGCAATATCCTTGAAGGAATGGAAGAAGGAGGCTGCCCATCTGCAGAAAAGATTCATAAGTCGAGCGCTCCACGCCACAAAGGCAGGTGCACATCCTCTACCAGAGGCACAAGCTGCCTTGGGAGCTGTTCTGCGGCTGGAATTGAAAGCTCCACTTCCCCAAAACGGAGGAGGAAGAGATGGTTGAGCACCATCTTCAGGTAATGATGAGTAAATTCAGCGGGCTACAGTATAACCTTGAGAACAGCTAAAGTCTGAGCCTGTCCAAGTCAGAAAGAGGCCAGGAACTGCCATCCTAACTCCGCACCTGGCACAAGGGGAAGCAGGGCGGACTGAAAATCCCAGAGCTGGTGGGTATTGGCTTCTTTCCATCCAGGTCAGATTGCAGGTCTAGCCTAGGCTGCAGTGCCACCACTGACAGGAAGGAAGCTGCAGGAACCTGCGCCAGCCTCTCCGGGAAACTGCTGGCCAAGACGTGAAGGTCAGTGTTGTCCTACTCTGGTGGTGCAACCTGCCCCAGGAGTTGTTCTGTAGCCAGAAGTGGAAGCTCCATTTCCCAAAAACAGGGGAGGAGGAGATGGTTGGCTGCTGATTGCAGCTGCTTATTGGTAGACTCAGACGACTAAGAAATAACCCTAGGAACAGCTGGGGTGTGAATTTGTCCAAGTCAAAAAAAGGCCAGTGACCGCCATTTTGAATCCACCCCCAGCCTGAGGGGAAGCCAGCCTGACCAAATATCACAGTTATTGTAGGAACTGGTTTCTTTCACCTGGATCAGCCTGCAGCCTTAGCATAGGCTTGAGTCCCACCTCTGGCAGGGAGGAGGCTAGCTCAGCACTATGCAGGTAACTGAGGATACATTTGGCTGGCACAAACTGAATAATTAAAAGTCTACCGGGGCAACTTCAGTCATCTTGGACCTGCACTGCATAGATTGCTGCCCACACCTGCAGCTCCATCCATGCCCCAGGTAGGGAAGAAAGGGGCGTGAAACTTCATCAGTCTCTCTGGGCAACTACAGTCTAGGCCTGTATGACTTGGATTATTCCACGCAACTGTGACTCTGTCCCTACCTCTGGGAAAGGAGAAAGTTGGGAGAAACTTCATCCGTCCTGGGGACAATGAAGGCAAATTGAGCCTCCACAGTTTATAGCACCAATTCCATCCTTGGTTCCTACTGCACAATCAGCAAGGGAGAAAGGGCAGGAAGCCCTAAACTAAAGAGAAAAACTGCACCCAGAATAAATAGTCTAGCAATCCAGATGCCAAGACACACCAAGAAACAGGAAGATATGGCCCAGTTAAAGGAACAAAAAATAATGGAAGAAAATTTCCCAACCCTACTGAAGACAAAGATATCCATGTCCAAGAAGCACAATGTACTCTCATCCGAAAAAAAAATCTGAATAGACCAACTCTGAGAAACATACTCATCAAAATGTCAAATGCCAAAGACAAAGAGAGAATTCTGAGAACAGCAAGAAAATATCAATGCATAACATATAAGGGATACCCAATGAGATTAAGAGCACGTAGCACTTTGGTGCTATGAATGTCTGTGTAGAAACCATGGAGGCTAGAAGACAGTGGTATGATATACTTAAGATACTACAAGAGAAAAACTTTCAGCCAAGAATTTTATATCCAGCAAGACTGTCTTTCAAAAATGAGGGCAAGATTAGAATATTCACAGATAAACAGAAACTGAGAAAATTTCCAAGCATGAGACCAGATTTTCAGGAAATACTAAAGTGTGTGCAAGAGCCTGAAAAGAAAAGACAGGAGAGAGAGGCCTGGAAGAGAGTCTAGAAATGAAGATTATATCAATAAAAGTAACTAAAAATGTCAAAAGAGTGGTGAAAATAAAATATGACAGATAAAACTCAAGTAGTCAGGGATAAACATAACCAAAAATGTAAAGCATTTTTATTCAGAAAACTACAACCCAATGTTAAAAGAAGCCAAAAAAGTCCTAAATAACTGGAAGAACAGTCCATGCTCATGGATTGGAAGACTAAATATCATTAAGGAGTCAGTTCTACTCAAACTGATATACAGATTCAATGCAACAGAAAAGTTCCACCAGCATTTAAAAAAAAAATGAAAACACAATTAGCAAATTTATTTGAAAGGGTAAGGGGTCCTGAACAGCCAGAAACATCATAATAAAACAAACCCTCATATCTGGACTTTAAATCATACTACCAAGCTATAGTGGTAAAAGTAGCATGGTATTGGCATAAAGACAGATACAAAGACCAATGGAACCAAATCGAGGGTGCAGAAACAGACCCTCACATGTATGGTTAAGTGATTTTTTTTTAGCCTGTCAAATCCACACAGCTCAGGCAGAACAATCCATTCAACAAATAGTATTGAAGGAATTGGATATTCATAGTCAAAAGAAGGAAAATGATCTCTATCTCACATCTTATCCAAAATTAACTCAAAATGGATCAAAAACCTAAAAATAAAAGCAAGAACCATAAAACTTCTAAAAGAAATTGTAGGAAACTATCTTCAAGACCTGGTGGTAGGGAGTGGATTCTTTTTTTTTTTTTTTTTACATAAACAGTAAGTGTATAGTAATTGTTGTGAACTTATAAACAAACAAATATAATTTCATACAGGACTCTCATAACTCACCCTACCACCAACATCTTACATTGTTATTTTTTTGTCTTTATTTTTTTAATGTTGCATTCATAAAATATGAGGTCCCCATATACCCCCCAGCCCCCTCACCCCACTCCTCCCCCCATAACAACAACCTCCTCCATCATCATGAGACATTCACTGCACTTGGTGAATACATCTCTGAGCACCACTGCACCTCATGGTCAATGGTCCACACCATAGTCCACACTCTCCCACAGTCCACCCAGTGGGCCATGGGAAGACATACAATGTCCAGTAACTATCCCTGCAGCACCACCCAGGACAACTCCAACCCCCGAAAATGCCCCCACATCACATCTCTTTCTCCCACTCCCTACCCCCAGCAGCCACCATGGCCACTTTCTCCACACCAATGCCACATTTTCTTCAATTACTAATCACAATAGTTCATGAATAGAATATCAGTAAGTCCACTAGATGGACTGCTAATGTATGTAGAAGTTTTAATTAGCTTTACTGTAAAAGTGTGGAAATGTATAGAATGGATGGTAAAAATGTAATAGCTAGTTTATAAATGCAGATGTGGCTGAAAATGATAGTCTAGCAATGTAAATGCCAATTGACAGAATGCTAGAGAATAATCTAGAAACTGAATAGCATAGTAAACCAAGAGGTGGATGAGAATTGTAGTTGATGACACAGATGCAAGAGTGTCCTTTGTAGTTAAAGCAAATGTATATCACTATTGCAGGGTGTTGGGAATGCATGGGTAAATACAACTGGAATGACCTATGGACTGTGGTTAACAGTAATGATATAATATTCTTGCATCTATGCCAAAGATGTACTGTGTGGATAATGGAGCAGTATGGAAAATGTGAGCCAAATATATACTATGGACATGGTAACAATCAGATAATATTTTATCTGTAACAAATATTCCACAACCTTGTGGTATGTTGACAGAGGGGTGTTGTTTGGGAATTCTCTATATGTGCATGATTGTTTTATAAGTTCACAACTTCTGTCATAAAAAATATATTTAAAAAAATAATAAGGGGTGTTGGGGGAAAACGCACCAAATGTAAGATAAGGACTGTAATTAGTAGTAAGATTTTGACAATATTCTTTCGTAATTTGTAACAAACATCTCATGACAATGCAAGGTGCTGGTGGAGGGTTGATGTATGGGACCCCTGTATGATGTTATGCCTGTTTGCTTTGTAAGTTCACAACTTTTACTATACACTTAATTGTTTATGTATGTTCATATATAAATGACGTAAAATAATAATAGGGAGGGTTGAGAGAAAATACATTGGTTAGTAGTAATAATATTTTGGAAATGCTCTTTAATTATTAGTAAAAAGGTTTAACAACAATGTAAGGTATTGGTGATAGGGTGAGTTATGAGAATCCTGTATGATGTTATATATGTTTGTTATGTAAGTTCACAACCATTACTATACACTTATTCTTTATGTGATATGTTTCAAAAAATTAATTTTTAAAAAAAGAATATATAAATGTTCTACTTTAGCGGGTATTGCCGAGTATGAAATTTCCTATTGTTCCACAAATTCACCTGAAAATATTGTTATTCTGTACAATATAATTTCAGCTATCAATTTATTATATAGTGGGATTTCTCTGAAATTTTAACTTCCTTAATTACTAATGAATTTTAGTGCATTTTCACATATTTTTGGTCTGTTAGATGTATTCATTTGAGGTCTTTTTCAATTTTTTGTCCAGTCTTCTATGAAGGAGTCTTTTCCTTATTTACTGTAGAAATGCTTTATTTTCAAGGTATGAGCCACTGATTATTTATATGTCATGAAAATATATTTCCCCACTCTGTGGTTTTTCCTTTTACTAACTTGTGCATTTGGTTGAACAAATGTTCTTAATTTTTCAAATAGTTCTTAATTTTAATGTAATCACATATACCCATATTTGTCTTTATATACTGCTTTTGCTTCTTGTTTAATACAAAAAAAAGATCATATGTATCTTCTGTACTTCCTTCTATGTTACTTATGTTTTGCCTTTCACATCTAATCTAAAATTCTACCTAAAATTAATGCTTTGAGTGGTATGAGTTGGGGTGAAGTTTCATGTTTTTCCAAACTGAACCCCAGAATTTGTTGAAAAAAACTACACTTTCCTCACTGCTATACAATGCTATTTTTGCCATAAAATAAGTGTCCATAAAAGTTTGTCTCTGTTTCTTAACTTCATTCTATTCCATTTAACCTTAAATAATTTGTCAATCGTTAAGTAATAACATATTATCTTCCATTATGCAGTTCTATGATATAACTTGATTCTGGTAGAGCAAGCTTTATTACCTTTTCCTTTTTAAATACACTGTTGGCTATTCTTTAAAAATAATTTGAAATTCACCATTTTAAAATGTACAATTCAATTGTTTTTAATATATACACCAAGTTATGCAAACATCACCAGAACCTAATTTGAGAACATTTCCAATATCACAAGAGAAACCCCATAACTATTAGTATTCAGTTCCAATTCCTCCCCCTTTCCTGGAAACGAATCTGCTTTCTGTAGTCACTTCATATAAATAGAATCACACAATATGCATCCTTTTATGCCTAGTCTTCTTTCATATAGCATAATATCTTCAAGGTCATCTATGTTGTAGTATACAAAGTACTGCATTTCATTTTATGGCACTATAATATTCCATTGCTACATATACCACATTGTTTTAAATATCTCCTTTGGAGAAATATCTATGAAGACCCTTTGCCCATTTTAAAATTGGATTATCTGTCTTTTTATTATTGGGTTGTGAGAGTTATGTATTTGTTCTAGATGTGAGTCCCTTATCAGATATATAATTTTAGGGCATTTTCTCCTATTCTGTGGGTTATTAATTTTCTTTTTTTACACTTTCTTTTAAAGAAGCTTTGGATTACTAAATGGTACATCAAAAATATAGGGGATTCCCATATCCCTGACCTTCTCCCCTTCCTGCACTTTCCCGCATTAACAACTTTCATTAGTGTAGTACATTTGTTACAAGTGATGAACCCACATTGAAGCATTGCTAATAACTATCATATACCACATTTTTAATCCATTCATCAGAGCATATAGCACTTTGGTGCTATGAATGTCTGTGTAGAAGTTTATTGTGTGAAATATGTTTTTAACTCTATTGAGTACAATATACTTAAGTGTGGAATTTCTGGGTCATAGGGTAAATCTTTGTTTACTTTTTCAAGGAAATACCAATCTTTTCTCCACAGCAGCTGCACAATTTTACATTATCAACAGCAATTGAATGAGGTTTCCAATTTTTTTTTTTTTAATATCTACCTACTGGATGTAAAATGGTCTCATTGTTATTTTGATTTATAGTCCCCTAATGATTAACGGTGTTGAGCATTGTTTAATGAGCTTATTGGCAATTTGCTTATCTCCTTTGGTGACATGTCTATTCAAATATGTTGTCCAATTTTTAAATGGTCTGTCTTTTTATTGCTAAAATGTAAATGTTTATATATATTCTGATTGCTATATCCTTATCAGATACATGATTTACAAATAATTTCTCCCATTCTTGGGATTTCTTTTCACATAAATAAGTGTCTTTTGCTGCACTTTTTAAAAAAAATTTTGATAAAGTCCAAGTTATCTCTTTTTTTTCCTCAGGTTACATGTGCTTTCTAACAAACTGTTGCTTGATATAAGGTCATTCAGATTTTCATGTAGGTTTTCTTCTAAGAATATTACAGTTTTTGCATTTATATTTACATCTTAGTTCCATTTTGAATTAATATTTCAATATAATGTGAGGTAAGGGGTCCAGATTCATTCTTTTGCATGTGGAAATTCTGTTGACTCAGCACAATTTGTTGAAAGGATTGGTGTTTCTTCATTGAATGGTCTCATCTCCTTGTCAAAAATTAATTGACTGGGTTTATTTCTGGTCATAATATTGTATTCCATTGACCTATATGTCTATCTTTATGCCATCTGCTATGCTGTTTTGAATAATGTTGTTTTGTAGTAAGGTTTGAAGTAAGGAATTGTCAGTCATCCAATTTTGTTCTCTTTCAAATTTGATTCAGTTATTCCAAGTCCTTTGAATTTCCATATCAATTTTAGGATCAGATTGACCATTTCTGCCAGAAAGGCAGTGGATTTTTGAGAGGAATTTAATTAAATCTGTAGATCAATTTTGGGAGTATTGTCATCTTAACAATACTAAATCTTTGCATGAATATGGAATCTATTTCCATTTATTTAGATATTCTCTAGTTTCTTTCAACAATATTTTATAGTTTTCAGTGTACAACTCTTACACATCTTTGATTAAATATATTCCAAAGTATTTTACTATTATTTTGATGCTATGGCAAATGGGTTCTGATAGTTTTGCCAGTTTTTTTAATTAATTTTATGGAGGGTATCATTTAAGAGCTCCTTATTTTGCCATTTTGATAACTTCCTCTGTTGGCTATTCTTGTCCCTTTGCATTTCCATACATGCTTTAAGAATATATTTTTAAAAATAAATAGGCATTTTACTAGAATTGCACTGAACCTATAGGTCGATTATGGGAAATGGAAATTTTGATAATAGTGTGTCTTTAAGTTCATTAAAATGTACACCTTCCATTAGTTGAATCTCCTTTAATAATCTCAATAATGTATGTGGTGTTTTGGAACCCAGAAAATCTGTTCTTAAAGCTAATCCATTCCTGTGAGTGTAAATTATTGTAAGTAGGTTTTCATGAGGTTTCTTCAGTTTAGGAATGGCCCAGGGTGGGTCATAATCTTCCAACTGGAGTCCTTTTTAAAAAGGATGAATACAGATTGAAACAGACACAGCAGCAAGAAGCTGAAACCAATGAAACCCAGAATAGAAGGGAGAAACCAGTGGATGCTGCCATGTACCTTGTCATGTGGAAAAGGAGTCAGCATAATAGCAGCTGTTCTTCAGGAAGAAAGCATTGTCTTCATAATGCCTTGATTTGGACATTTTCATGCCCCTCAAACTGTAAGCTTGTAAGACAATAAATTCCCAGTTTTAAAAGCCAATCTATTTCATGGTATATTGCTCACAGCAACGTAGCAAATAAAAATGATATATTAGAATTTTCTAGGTAGAAGTTCCCCTTCTTCCATTAGATGCATTCTTAAACATTAGATATTTCTTTTATGTCAATAGCCATGAGATTTTCTATTAATTACTTGCATATATTAATTCCATTGATCTTATATTGAGCAACTTTGATAAAAATCATAATACTAATATTTCATGAACTCAACATGTATTCCTTTGGATTTACTATCTACACAATCATGTTATATGCAAATAATGATAGTTTATATATCCCATTCAAATCCTTCAACTTTTAAAATGTCTGCCTGTATATATGCATGTTTAATCTATGTATGTATATATACATGTATGTTGCCTTATTGCATTCACCAGGGCTTCTAGTACAGTGTTGAATAGAAATGGTGATACTGGGCATCCTTGTTTTGATCTCAGAAGAAACCTTTCATTGATAAGTATGATATTTATTGTAGGTATTTAGTAGAAATGCATTATTATGATGAGAAAGCATTCTTTCATTTCTGTTCACTAAGAGTTTTTATTATAAAGGTTTTTCAGTTTTGCATTATATTCCTTTAATAGCCATATGATTATTTAGATTGCCTCCTCTTTTGACAGATTTGTTAAGTTGGATTTTTTTAAAGATATTTCATTTAAAATTTCAATGTTTAAAAAGCATCATTTCTGATATCCTCCCACCCTTTAAACACAGGATTTATAGAGATTTGCCTGTACATTCCTGATATTAGTTATTTTTGACTCCTTTTTATTTTGTTTGTTTTTTTTTATTTTGTCAGGTATATCATTCTTATCAGTTTTTTCAAAGAAACAATTTTGGTTTTCTTGATTATCTTTATACACAATACAATATGCTCTTATAATATCATTTTCTGCTTTTATTATTGTAGTGAATTAAAATAATATTGGGATTTTTTCACAATTTCATGCTGCTTAAGTAAATCCAAGGTTGGTAGATTATAAGGGACTTTTGCTTTTTCATAATGCCTCCTTATCTTATGCCCTATCATCAGGTCCCTCAGTAACAACCTCTTCCAAATGCCTAAACAAGATAAATAGCTTCTCCGCATCCTTCCTGCATCCTATCTGGGTATTGCCCCTTCAAAAGTCAAACACAAACTCCCCAATCCCCACTCTTGCTTGAACAACTGCTCCAGCTCCATACATATAACACTAAAAAGGCATAGTCCTCAGATCTACTGTAACCCTTTGTTCCTGCTTGGTTGTGAGTCAATGCTCCTGACATGTGACACTTCAAGGTATACCACTTCTCTGTTTCAGGACCTGTAAGTACTAATAAACATTTTTTTCATCCATCTCTGGTGTCACTCGTCCTTATAGATATATACCTATCTATATGAACAGTCTAACAATACAATTATTTCTCTTCTGCATCTATATTTGACTTAAATGCATTGGATTTTTTTCTCTAGCTTCTTGAGGATGGTGCTTACATTAATTATTCTTATTTAAACATGCAAGTTCGCGCTAACATTGGCTTTAGTTTTGGAACATAGGTTTGCTTTTCATTTCAAAATATCTTCAAATTGACCTTTATGACCTAAGGTTTTTCAAAAATGTACTTTCAAAATTTCATGATTTCTTGATGTTTTCTAGTTCAAATTAATTTGTGGTTGTTTTAGTTTGCCAAAGTACTGCTAGGGCAAAGTACCAGAAAATATACAGGCTTTGTATAAATAGGATTTATTTCTGTTAAAAACTTACAGTTCAAGGCTGTGAAAAGTCCAAACCGCAGCACTATCCCATACTTTCTCACCACAGTATGCTACTGTTGCTCCTAGCATGCTGCCATGTGTTGAATAAGATGCCACCAATCTCTGCAGAGGTCTATAACTTCCCTTCTAGAATCTACCATCTCTTGGAGCTCAGCTTTGAGCAACTAGGCAATAGGGCTAGTCTCTTTCTGGGTATCTTATATCAGTGTGGGCTGTTGCACTCTCTTCCCAAGTTCAGCTATCAGCTTTTAGGCAAATGGCTCATCTCTACCAGGGGCCACAGGTGTTCGGACCTCAACTGTTTGTGCCTCTCCTTTCAGCCACAGGGCAGGATCAAAAATGGCAATGTCTTCTTTTCCTGCATCTGTCCATGTGAGTCCATTTATGTCAGACCCAGCAAGTGGGCAAATACTCAACCTGAATCTGGCCTCACCGAAGTAGTACAATCAAAAGCCCTAAAGAGGGAAGCGGATTTGGCTCAACTGATAGAGCATCTGCCTACCATATGGAGGGTCCAGGGTTCAAACCCAGGGCCTCCTGACCCGTGTGGTGAGCTGGCCCATGCGCAGTGCTGATGAGTGTAGAGAGTGCCATTCCATGCAGGGGTGTTCCCCACGTAGGGGAGCCCCACGTACAAGGAGTATGCCCTATAAGGAGAGCCGTCCCATGTAAAAAAAGCGCAGCCTGCCCAGGAGTGGCTACTGCATACATGGAGAACTGACTCAGCAAGATGACACAACATAAAGAGACACAGATTCTCAGTGCTGCTGACAAGAATGAAAGTGGTCACAGTAGAACACAGAGTGAATGGACACAGAGAGCAGACAATGGGGGAGGAGGGTGGCTAGGAGACAGCGGAGAAAAAAAATAAAAAATAAATCTTAAAAAAAAAAGCCCTAAAGAAGTCTTACCTTGTAATCTAATCAAAGTCTCCTCAAATTATTTTAATACTATCGAAGGGTATCATACCTATAGGAATACTATTTCTCTTTTTGGGATTCATAAAATAATCTCAAACTGTCACAGTGGTTAATGTACTTAATCTTTATGTCAATCATTTAAAAATATATGGAGACTTGCCTTATGATTCATTATTTGGTCAATTTGTATAAATAGTGTTTGGACACTTGAAAAGAATATATATTCTGCAATTCTGTGCATTTGTCTCTCTCTTTCTCACACACACACACATCACATTAAATCCTTTAATCATATTGCTGCTTCAGATATTGGAAAATACATGTTATAGTATTCCACCATGATTTTGGAATTGTGTACTTTTTCCTTTTAGCTTAATTACTGTTATTTGTATATGTCAGACTATCTTAAGAAATATATACAAATTTAGAATTTCTATAACCTCCAGTCCAATAAAACTGGCATCTTATGAATTGGTTTCATTTTATCTTTAGTACTTCTTGCCCTTCTAAGCGGATTTTGTTTGAAAATAATAGAACTGTGCCAGCATTTTCATTGACTTTTCTCAATACCAAAGCAAATAATTTTAATAGAGAGACTCATGTTAAAGTAAATATATGGATAATGAAAGTAACCCACTCTTCCAGAGAGAGTCAAAGAAGACTTTACCTGGGGGAGAATGCAGATTCCAAATAGGGGAAATAGCATAGGCAACAACATTGAAGGCAATCAGTTCTTTGTGGTGGGCTCTGAAGTGTATGTTGGAAAGAAATACAATCAATGTTTGAGGACATATCTTGAGTTTGAGAGTCCTATAGCTTTTCTAGTTGGGTTACTGCAGAAGCCAGTCAGATACATAGATCTGGAGCTCAGGAGAAAATTACAAACTGAAGGTACAGATTTTGGATTTATCAGAGTTTTAATGTTAACTGCAGCAGGTAAGGAAGGACACAATAATGATTGCCAAGAATGGAACTTTGGAAGAACAACAATGTTTCTAGAATAGTGAATCAAGTCGTCATAAACAAAATTGACTGAGAAGCTATCTAAGAAATATAGAAGCAAGGAGTATGTGTCATGAAAGCCAAGAACAAGAAATTTCCTTAATATAGAATGCTGTTCAGAGTGTTTCAAGATGATGAGAACAGAAATTTGGCCTTCACTATTGCCTTTATCCAGAAACATTTAAGCAGAATGCTGTGATTAGAAGCTTAATGACTTGAATAATAAATTATTCTAAAATATAGTTAATCAAATTATGTTTTTTTAAAAAAAATTTAAATTTTTAAAAATTTTGATGAAGCAAAGAAAAGGGCAGAAGCAAGGTTTGAATAGGGAAATCGGGCTAAAGGAACATATCACTTGTTTACACACAGGTGAGGTTAAAAAATGAGGTCATTAGAGTGCATCACCCATAGCCTTAGGAGCCTGAATAAAATACCTGGGAGACTTACAAATACAGAGTACCTGCTTCTTTTTATTTTCTCACTTACATGTTTAACAATCAGCTTTTATATTTAGTCCCTTATGCTTCTATTTGGGCATGTCCCTTACAAATATGAATTCTTTCCACTGCTCCTTCTACTAGCTTCTTTTTATCAAAGTTTGCACTTCAAATAATGTCCTCTGGTATCTGTGGGATTATATCCAACTAGTTTTGCTAAAATTTCAAGTTTTCTATTTGGTTATTCATACTCATCAGACTGGCATGTAGAAACCCCAAATCAATTCTATTACTGCTTTCTTCTTTTAGTCTCCTACTGATATTATTGTGTCCTAGGTATAATTGTTCTTCTGACTATATCATATCAATTATTCCAAATTAGTGTCCATTTTTATAATTCTATTAAGTAATTTATCTTTTATTTTCAGTTAAGATTTATGGGACACCCTGACTCCCACAGGTCTATCTCTGCACCCACTTGCACAGTTTCATGCTCAACAGACTCAAAGAGGGTATTTGTTAAATGAATAAATACATTTGAATGAATAACTGAATGCATGAATGAATAAAACCATTTTGTGTAAATGGAAGTATACCTGTTAAATGCATATTTCAGATTCTTCTGAAAGAGATAGCCATGTTATGAGATTAAGAGCACTGGAACCAAAAGTTCAGAATTTAGATTCTAACTCAACTACATTTGAGTTTTATTAATTTAGGTATTTTGCCTAAACTTCAGTTTTCCCATCTATAAACAGGAGATATTAATACCTACCTTTTCCAAGAATGTTATAAGGATTAAATAAGTTGTTTATATGAAAATTCCTAGGTCAGTGCCTGTGCCTGAGTGAGGAATCAGTAAGTTTAGATAAACTTGGACCTGAGGTACAATGTGACCCTTGTGAGAGCCCATTTCCCTAGGACCGTAAAGCATGATCTATTCTTTGATGACAACTATGTTACCAGCTATTCATAGAATGTATCCTCTTCTTTGTTCAAAGTCAGGACCTTTAACTGGAAGAAGAGGTCAAATACCACACATTACCCCTATGCCACAAGTCTTACTACTTAGTACCCAAAACGTCAGTCACTAAGTTCATGTTCTAAAATTCTACTTGCTGCATAAATTTCCCTCCCCAAAATTAAAAGTAGGTTTAATGAGTTCTATTAGGCTCTTAATTATGTCCGGAATTTTTGTCAAAGTCAAAACAGTCTGTTTATAGAGTCATATCTACTTCAACCTCTCTACTCAGTCTCACAATAATAATCATCATCCTCCTATTCTCTAATGTGCATGTGTTCTACATAATTTATCCGAGTTGACAGCATCTTGATGAGGTCATGCCATTTAAGCTTTTATGTACACTTTTCCCTCTTAACAGAAAAAAGCTATTTTTTAAGGGCCTAGGAATCCTCTTGCACAAATACCAGTTTCTACCATTCCCAATTTAAAATTTAATGGAGTTGGGGTGACAGTTCAACCTTTTAAATTATTACACTTTCCAAAAAAGGTAATAATTTACCTTGGATGTAAAAGAGAGTCACATAATTATCTGCACATCTTCTCATTGGAAGAACACATTTTTAGCTTTCTTTAAAAGCAACCTCGAGGTATTTTTAGGAGAAGAAAGCAGAGCAGCAAGATTGAAGGCAAAATATCAAAGTAAAAACAAATATGTTCTATAGGCTTTGGATACAAATATTGAGGGTTGGATATATTTTAAAATCAATTTTAAGTACTTAAAATTCTGCAAGAACAAGTTTAGAGAACTGATGACCAATTGATACTTTTCTGTACTATTAGCTCAGTTGAGTTTAATAGCTCTAATTTATTAAACATAAGGTTACCTATTTAAGTTTACAAAATATTTCCTATTCCAGCAATGACTTCTCTAATGAAGTAGATAGCCACCTCCTAAAATTTGGTACTTGGAAGAGAAGTATTTCTCTCACAGATACCACAGATACTTTTTGAAAAAAAAAAAAAAAGTCCTGCATCCTCCTTGTAGTAATCTGTGGTGCAAGATGTGAAAGAAGAACTATAAGTAAATTTAACATGATTCAAACTAAACATTATCAAACTTATTTAAACCATGGAAAGGTGCCCCCCCCATCCCCATTCCACAGGTATAACTCTTATCTGTGAATTAAAGGTGCTCACTTTAACAGTGGTTTTTGATAGGCAATAATATTGAATGTAGTTGGATGTAAGAATATTAGACTACAACAAATTTCAAAGGACCTTCTAATTTTTATTTCCTTTCTTGTGTGACAAATATATATATATATTTACTCACTCAGCAAGAAATTTTTAATCAGAAACTTTAGTACATTTCAGGGAAACAAATATCACTAAGACCCAATTTTGGTTTTTTAATAGGTTCATGTCTAAACTAGTGGAAACAGAAGTAAGCAAATAATTGCCAAGCATGTTAAATGCTACAATAAGAAGTTGTACCAAGAGCATGAACTAATTACATGATCATTTAAGCAACTTCTGTCTATGACTCTAATGCTAAAAATACAAATCATTTCCATCAATACCTTTCTCAAGGCTCATATGACTTTTCTTTGCCTCTTTATTCCGCTCACAGAGATAAATGATAGCAGCATCCTAACTTTCTCCCCCTGACCTTGGACAATCCTGAGACTAACACAATTGGGAAGGGAGAAGTAGAGGAGTTTGCCGTGGTGGATCTCATGAAGTTCATGTGGATCCTGTGTACCTTTTGTAAAAGTCAGTTTCAGTCTCCAGCTAGAAGGTCAGCTGAGTAGGGGCATTCACTTTGGCTATCTTATTTCCTATTCCAGACCAGTACCTAGCAATTGGAAAGTACTGAACTAATATTTCTTGAATTGATCACTTCTAACATGCTCAGGTTTTTCTCCTAGTGGCCCAGTTTGAGCACCAGTGATGTGTATTCAGGATTCCATAACTCTGCTTCCCATGGCCTGCATTTCCCAAAATTCCAACTTTAATCACAGAACCATGATAAGGCAAGGTTCCTAAGCAGTTAATGAAGAAAGGAACCTCTGCAAACAAGTCCCCTAGGGTTAACAACTATGAAACTATATTACCTTCATTTTACTCTGGAAACATAAGTGGAGCCAGTTAAAAGTATTTCGTCACAAGATCCTTTATATCCACAATGCTCAAAGTAAGTTCCCAAGTTTAATGATCTTAGAAATACACTGATTCTTGGTCATCTGAACACTACTAGAGCAGGAAGTGTGAGATAGCATTTTCTAGGACCATAATATCTGTTTTTATCCTTTTAGTTAAAGTGATCCCATCTTTCCAGTTTGTTTCATTGCTACCAGATACTTCAGTGATCTGCCAGAAAGCCACCCTACCCTGTATTTAATCTCATTTGGTGGAGAGCTGCCATAACAAATCCCTGAACACTTATTTTTGTCACCACATTTCCCTAGGTGATCCTATCCTCCATCACGTGGTGTTTAGGTGGTGTCTGGATAGTTGGCAGTGCTGCCCTTGCATGTCTAACACTGCTCCTTGAGAATGCAAAAGGCTCGCACGTGCAGATCCAGACTGAACTGCCACTGTGGCTGAGCTCCTTATCACTTGCTAGAAACTCACATGCATTATGTGAAAATGAATATGGAAAAAACAATCTGCATATTCAGTTGTTTTACGTAGTTAAGAATACATATTTTTATATAAATGTCCACTTTCTATCCCTCTGTGGAGTAGTTCCTTGATAACTGGGTGATTTTTTTCTATAGAATAAAGTAGAAATGCAGGTGTTTGGAGGAACTAGATACTCTAGAGAAAAATCCTTGATGTTTGGAGTATTCGTAGCTCATCTATAGACAGTATAACATAAAGTGATTCATAAATACCTAACTGAAATTCAAATAATATTCAGTTAACTGATATTTATGATGATTCTAAGAGCAGGTGATGAAGCATGGGAAGGTGTTTCAAAGAACCCTTTATATTAACCTAGTGTTTTCTTGAGGGATTCCTGGGAGATAATATTTTAGTTCGTATTTTCAATGAGGCAGAATTGAACACAATCGGACCTTTTTGTTGTGTTTTTGTTTTTTCTTGTTCATGGTAGATTAAGAAATATGGAAAGATTTTAGACAAATCCTGAGACAGAAAAAAAACCATGTTTTGCTTCCTAAGTGTCCTTTCTTCTGTCATGGCTAAATCTGGGGATTAAATACTAGTTGTTTTAGAATTGAGGTGAGAGAACAGCTTCAGAAAATGGATTTTTCACTAATGGAAGGGCTCATCCAAGAACAGGGTACATTTTTATTTGTTTGCTGTTAAACAAATATTTACATAAGGCTCACTATGTCCCAGGAATTGCTCTGTTATAAATATTAACTCATTTAATACTCATAGCAACCTAAGAGGTAGGTACTATTATTATAATCATCTCTGTTTTACCTAAAGCATACTAAAGCACAGAGTGGTTGAAAAATCTGCTTATGGTTCCAGAACTAACAGAGCCAGGATTTGAACCCCTGCAGTCTAACTTCACAGTCTACCTAACACTAAGCAATACTATCACCTCATATGGCCTAATAAGGGAAAGAAAAAAAAATTTGAATAGTATCCCAAACAAATGAATGAGTCCACAAAAAAAGCAAGCTTCAGCAACATGGCTGCAATGAAGCTTGAATAGGCATCTCCTTATGAGATAAGTGCTCCTATTATCAAAGGTTTATACATTGAACCAAATTGTGACTTCCACTGGGCACCAGGTGACAAGACCAGAATTTCTCTACAAAGTCTCGTCTCTGTCAACCTTGCAGGCAAATACCATGTAGTAGCTAGAAACCTGTGTTCTGAAAGCAGCTAAGCTGGTTTTCTGGCCCTAATTCTGCCTCTTATTAACCTTGGGCAAATTAATCTCTTGAACATTTTATCCTGGAAACAATATAATTATGAAAGTATTATTTTTATTTCCATTGACAAATGAGAAAATGAAGTCACATAAAGGTTTAATAACTTGCCCAAGGTCACACAGCTAATGGTGGTAGATCCAGGTTTCTTACCCACACAGTCTGGTTCCAGAATGCACATTCATTGAATCATTATGAGGATTAAATGAACAATGCCTTCTCTGATATCCCCAGTCAAATCTTCTTTATTCTGCTTTTGAAGCTTTGCACCTACCCTTCTGAGTTTTTACAACACTTTTAATGCTCTATTTGATAGTGAAGAGATTAGATAAAAGTTTTTTCCCTTCATTATCATATAAAGATGCTGAAAGCAGGGATTTTGTAGATTTGATTCACCAAAGCACAATTAAAAGTAGTTCCTGGCACATAAAGGGCATCCAATACATGCATATTGAGTGAAAGAGTAAATGAATTAATGAATGAGAAAAACAAAAGAACATAAAACTTCCAGCCAAAACTCATTATTATTATAAACTGCATCATAATCTAATTTATCACCTAGCTCTTATGTGAGACCTCTAACAACTTTAATGTTCCTAGGAATTTTGCTACTGTAAATATGTGCTTGATAATATCTTTTGTATGCAGTTGTAATGCTGCACTGTAATACTATCTCTACCTCAGAAACCAGTAAAAAGCATTTCCTTGTGGTTGATTTCCATTACTAGCAAGCTAATTAAAGCCATGAAGAAATAAGTTAGTAGAAATGTTTCAATATTTGTACATCAATTGTAACAAATGTACCAACCACATGTAAAAGGTTATTAATAGGAGAAAGGAGAAAAGGGGGAAAATATTGGGTATATGGGAATCCCTTATTTTTTTGTATGTAACTTTTCTGTAACCTGAAGCTTCTTTGAAGACTAAATGAAAAAAAATAAGACACTGGGGGAATAAATGGAAGAAAATGTCACTGTACATGCAAGACAACAAATCTTACAGTGATGAAAGACAATGTTGAAAAATTTTTAATTTTATATTTTTTATTATTTTTATTTCTATTTTTTCTTAATTTTTTTGTATTTTAATTGTTATTTTTAAAACTATGATTATTATTTCATTTTCTTATTAATTGTATTTCATTATTTTGTTGGCTTCATTTTTTAAGAAGTTTTGGATCACAGAACAGTTACAATGGTGGCAGTGGAGGATTATTGTCGCAGGGTATCAGTGATGTGGGATGCATGGGAGAAGGTTCACCTGGGGCAAACCTATAAGCCATATGAATGTGTTCAAGTGCTCATGGGGAATTGTGAATGCACATTCACACAATAACTGGTAGATTTTGAATTCCCATCCTGGGGAGCTTTGCAACATTCTCTAATGGAATAGCAAGAATCCCTTGAATATAGGGGTAGTGACTAGTGAAGGAGGATGGACCACTGATGGGCCCCTGATAGTGTTGACTGTACTTATGAAACTTTACTTTTGAAATTGAAACTTAGCCTGTTATTATACAGTGCCTAAGAGTTATCTCCTGAGAGCCTCCTTGTTACTCAAATGTGGCCTCTATCCCAGGATGGGACACGACTCTCAGGGATGATCCTTTCTGGCACCAAAGGGTTACTACCAAGCACCCATTAGCAAAGAAACTGAAAAAAGACCTTGAACAAAAGGGGGAAAGGGTAAAGACAAATGAGTTTATATGGCTATGAGATTTCAAAGTGAGTCGGGAGGTCATTCCAGAGGCTACACTTATGCACATCTCAGCAGGATCTTAATAACTGCCAGAGTAAATATTGCCTCAAATAGCAGGGCTCCTGAGGGCTCTGGAGACATCCACACACTACAGGCAGACAACTCAGAAATTCAGCACCCTGCCAGTGGGACCTACTTTGGAATTTATACTCCCCAGTGTGACAGAGCTGGACTCAGTTGTAGTTTCCCTTCACATGGCTCTTCTACCCCTTCTATTTGAAATTGTAGTTAGTACTAGAATTGATAGGTGTATGTCTAAGAGACTTAAATCTTTGGCCTACCATGTGCCAGCTGGACCCTGAATCTCAAGAGAGTTCCAACACCTACTCTCCAGTTCATTGGACTCACCCAGGACAACTAACAAGGAGATGATGACGGACAAGAAACATCCCAAGGAAGAGAGAGTCTGCAACTGCAAGATAGTCCCACCCATCTGCCCCATGGGATCTAAACACCCTCTCAATTAGAAGCAGAGCGGGCATCACCATCCCAGAGTCCTCAGGATTGGGGGATGAATGATGGACTAGAGTAGACTCACTGTTATTCCACTAAAGACTTATTGTGGTTCTAGTAATGGAAGATGTGGAGACAGTGCCCACCAGAGGTTCTGAGGGGAGGGAGAGGAAAAACTGGTGTAATATGGGGACAATCTTGGGACTTGGGAATTGTCAACATCTTCTTTAATGTCCAAAGTAGAGTGGAGTAACAAAGTGCTCTTAACATGGAAAATAACATAAATTGCAATCTTAATTTTTTTATTGTTGGAATAGTTAACCAGAAGAAAGGAGAATCTAACATTTTGATTCACATTTTGAAGGCATCAAAGTTCATTATGCCTGTACTTTTTCTTAAACACTTGTTTTAACTAGAAATAGATTGTGTGACTATACCTTAGATGCACTGTGGGGACAAAACACTTTTATATGTATTGTACTAAATATGAATGTGATGTCATAAGTATAGACATATTTTTAAAAATGGATTCAATATTCTTACTACTTTTGTAGAAAGAATAGGTGAACATTTTCCTAGAAGTAAGATAAGGGCTTCTGTCTCATTTGGAGAGGTTAGTAGAACAAAGACTTCCTTTGTCTTCCTTCCACCAGAACCACATACAAGGTAAGATCACAATTTGGAAATTCTTTATCATTCATTTTCCCTATTTGCTATCACAACCCAAATCATTTTGGTTGGATCCAGCTTCTGGGATAATCTCTGGAAAGGACATAAAGGCTAGGAGAATGCCACAGACAGTAAAATGAAGTAACACAGCCCAGCACAAATAGATATTGTTTAGGTCAATTTCCCTTCTCTGATTTCCTCATCAAGCCAGGTTAAATTAATATTCCTTTGGCTGTGTTGCTATGATTTTTATTCACTAACATCTCACAATTCTTCTCCAATGATTTTAGCTGCATTATAGGATTGTGCAAACTTTCTGAAGATTCTGACCAAGAGCACAGTGTGCCTTATTGTTCATGATCATTACCATAGCCCATATTACATTTTATGGCCTGGTCCTCTGCCTACCTTTCTGGCCTCAACTTCTTCATCTCGGTACTCCAGCCACATTGGACTTTTTTCAATTCCTAAAACTCGCTGTGTCTCTTCCCCCACCACAGTGTCTTTGCTGAGTTAAGGAAGTATTGAAATAGTTCTCCCAGGTTTTGTTCTCTCTGTCCTATGTTCAGGTAAGGGAAATACAGAATGGCATACTTTTTTTAGTCATGTGGATTTTACCCATGCTCTAGTCATTCCCCTTTCATTTAGTCATAGACCTAAATTGCCTTCAGATTTGCTAATTAGAAAGCTATACAAAATCTTCAATTACAGTATGACGAGTTTCACCCATTAACAAAAGAAAAGAAATGGAGGACCTTATTATAAAGAAAACACACCAACTTCTTTGGTTGCTGTAGAAAAAGAAAAAAAAAAACTCTAAACTACGCAAATAAATAAAATCTTCTGTCTGAATAGTTTGTTATTAGAAACCAAGTTTGCTCTGGAAACCTAAGAGGAATTGCAATGCTTTTTAAAATGTGCTACAATCTGACCATCAGAATGAGAGTATGAAAAAAAAAGAAAAAGAAAGTCAGGCTGAGTAACCTAGAAGAAGAAAGAGATTGTTCTTAAGAGATAGCTTGTAATCTTAAGGGGTAAACTAAAAATATATGAAATAAAAGAGATGACATGCCCAGATCAAGCATTTCTTTAAAAGATTTTAGAAAAATTTTTTGAAAAAAGATATTAGTTGTTACTGTAAAAGAAATGGACATACCTCCACCCAAAAAACCTGACTAAATAAGGGAGACAAGATGGCAGAAAGAGAATCTCAGAGTAAATCTTTCTCTTCCAGAGGAAACATATCCAGATCTATCAGGAAGCAGATCTGCAGAAAGAGTTCATAATTAGAGCAATGAGAGAACTAGCTCTTCAAGATTCAGATCATTAGATGATATGGTATCTGAAAATCTGTACAGCACTGAGACAAATAAAAACAAGGTAGAGGAGGATAGAATTCTTAAAACATAAAAAGTGACTTTCATAAATTTTCTCGATTTTTAATAGACTGACTTCTGAGTGTTGCTTAGCCATGAGGAATCTCTCAAGAAGTTGGATAAAGGAATCTGCATAAGAAACTGGATGAGAAGCGGGACACATGAAAGTTTACACATACTAAAGGGGAGTCCAGCAGGCAATCATATATTGCATTTAGGCCTGAATACATAGTCTGCAGGAATGTATAACTTGGGTGGCGTTGTTCAGCTTCAGGAGGTGATGATAGAGAGGATGTGTTGAAAAATACTCCCTTCTGTCAGATTCAGTATTTATTTCTTTCATAACTTTCACAAGAAAAAAATCTGGAGAAATGTACTGGGAAAAAAAGCCTGGACCACAAAGAAAAGTGAAACAGAATATTCTGACCCTACGAACCGCACTAGTCCTACATGTGATAGAGAAGATTTAACATATAAAATAGTTAAAGACTTAGCTGAACTACCTCAAAATGTGTAGGAAAACAACAGAAGGAAATGGAACCCTAGAGACACCTCTGTTGCTACAGAGAAAAAATTGTAAAAATAAAGAAGTTTCTTATATCTTGAAAAGAGCAGAAGTTTTTCGAATTCTGGAAAAATGTAAATATGAGAGTATGCATTATGGGCACGAGGACCTGGCAGAAGTATTGGGCTTTACCAGACCACTTGGGCACACATTCTTCAGGACTATCAACAGCCTCAGTTCACGTTGATTTTCCAAGTGAAACAAATGTGAGATAAAAGACAGAATCTTCCCAAGAAAGCATATTTCACAGGCTTAATCATTTCTACACCAAGAGTTAGTGACAGAAGTTGGTGCAGCACAGGACTTAAAATGTCTGCTCACAAGAGAGTGTGTGAGCCGTGCCATAAGGTAGAATCTGCACTGATTACAGCTCTCAGACTCTGGAAACCCAGGGCTGCAAGGAGAATTAGAAATGAAAAAGATTTTAATATACCATTTGAGAAAGAAAGGCACCTCAATTTATACCTTGGTGTCTTGGGCTGCCATTTTTATGTTTCTAAACTTAGCAAGATGATAGGAAGACTTGAAATGATGCTTTCTGAGAAAGAAATGAATGGGTAGGTGGATTTTGCCCAGTCATCGACAATGTAGTATCATGATTCAGATTATGACAGACTTTTCCCAGACAACTGAAGTTCAGACTACTGGTATGACATTCAAGCAAAGCTAAAACCTAAAAGATTTTCCCAGAATATCCTCCTTCTACTAGTTACCATTCAATCTCTGATTCAGTGCTATAGAATTGGGATTGTTTAGTTTTCTGAAAATTGTGCAGATGAAGTAAGTACTGGAATATCTTATGTACTCAAAAAACTCTATACTTTTTGAAAGGTGGGACCCCACAGTAAAGGAGTCCAAGCATATAAGCCTTTGTGTTCATGCCAGCATTGTTCACTGTTCTTAATAAGAAGGGCAATAAAAAAAAAAGGGGACAATGTTTTATAGAACTGATAAACAGACTGTGACATATTCTAACAGTGAACTAGAGCTATGTGCATTCACCCAAATGATGGAGGCAAAAGAAAGACAACAGAGATGATTATATCTGGCATAATTCAATTAATGTAAAGTTCATAATCTGGCAAAACTAAACAATATATTGTAATGGTGGTTACCTCAGTTGGAAGGAGAGTTTCTAAAGGAAGTATAGCCATTGTTAGTGAATGGTAGCTGCTGAAGTTGCCAATCTACTAGAGGGATCAGAGGATTTACAGCTAACTAATTGAGCAAGAAACATTGATTTTGGGCTTTAATTTCTGTAGGCTTTAATGTAAGGACTTTGGCCTTTGATTTGCTTGGATTTTTACATAGTGAGGTGGGTTCAGTTTGGGAATTTTAATCTCTGGACATTTGAAAATAGAAGACTTATTTGTCACAGACATTATATTATAGTCTGTATACTGATATTCATTTAATGCATAACATTTTAAACTATAATATGGCTAGGGATAAGTTGAGGTGGGACGATATTAGCAACATGGTTATTTACACCCAATAGATTAAGAGAACCAATAGCTGGAGGGTGTTGAATAGAAAATTCCATCTTTCCCTTCCTTCTTGTTTTCATGAGGGCCTCTGTTAGAGCAATATTCCTGGACTTCTCCCCTATTTCCTAAATTTGGCAGCAGTCGATTGAGGGACGAAACGGGGTCCCTGTTATGGGACGAGCGGGGTCCCTGTTACGGGACGAGTGGGGTCCTATTGTGGGACGAGAGGGTCCCTGGCGTGGGGAAGAAAGCCTTGTACGGCTCCTGAGGCTTCCCTCGGGGGCTCCGAAGGCATGGAGGGCGCACGACCCAGGAAGGAGTCGCGGAGACAGGCTGATGGCACAAGTCTGGTCTATTGCGGAAGGGGATGCAGATTTATAGGATTAGGGAGTGGTGTGGCGGGTTCTGATTGGCTAGGGCAAATGCTGTTTCCATATAAGGCAATGTTCTGGCATTGGGCTAGTGATTGGCCAGTAGAGTATGTGCTAACTCTTGATAGGCTGACACTGTTACTAAGCTGATAGGTGGTTGTAAGCTGTTGCTGGGCAAACAGCGTACTAAGAGATTAGGTTTAAGGGAGGGGGGAGGGGAAGTGAGAGCTGGGCTAGGCGGGAGATAGGAAAGGGGAGGGCGGTGCCGGCTAGCCGTTAGCAGCAAAGGCCTAGTCAGGCGTGGTCACCTTGTCTAGGCCCAGTGGGCAGAGGCGGTGTCACCTCTTGCCGCACTGTTTGCCACTGAGGCAAGCCGGGTGCCCCTCCTCCCACAGTCGATGAGTACGTCTCGTTCAGCACCTTCTAGATTCTGCTTCTCTCAATGCTTGACCTCAGATCTCAGCCAAAATCCCTGCAGCCATGTGATTAGCTTGGAGGGAAAGTGTTGACCCTCTTGGGAAGGACTTTGGTTGCTTGCTCAGTTGTGCCAATGATTAGTTTAGAAAGTCTATTCAGTTAAGTGCTAGGGTATTAAACCTTTTGGCCACATATTTAAAACTATATTTTCCAATGAGCTTTATAATAAAACTGGTTACATGACCTCCATTTTTCTGTCTCCTGAGTCTTACTTAATTCTGAATTGATTCTAGGTTCAGGAGGGGAAGAACAGGGTATTATTTATTGATTCCCTAAATCCTAATGGCAATGAATATAATAAAATACTGGATGTCATTATCAGATATTTATTATTATCAGTTCAATCATTATTTAACTTAATACTTTCAAGGCTCTATAATTATAATTATAGATACTATTTGTAGGGAATCCATAGAATGCATAAAATCCAGCGGCAATGGCTAAGGTATACTTTATTAATAATAAATCATTTTTGTGTGTTCCAAATTTCTTTTGAGGAAGGAGGGACTCAGGAAGGGAGTCATATTAAGAGTCTGACAGTTCATTAGGGAACTGTAATTCCAGAGCTAGGAGTATAGCTATAAGCACAGATCTCAGTTTATTAATTCTTTCTGCCTCTGTTCTAATTCATCCATAAATAAAAAGACAACAAACAAAAATGTAGGACTCAGTTGAATTCAGTTGAGATCACTCTGAATAACCAGCAATCTTTTCTCAGTGTATGTAAAATAGCAAAAGGATGTATTTATGTTCACTAAGGTGCTTGAAACTACTTACACAGTAATCCACAAGAAAGAGCTCAGAGTTTGAGATTTTGGAAACAAGTATTTTAATTGATAACAATGAAAAAATTAACTTTCAAATGATTAATGTGGATTCATTTTACTTAACATTAACCCTGACTTACCAACCATTACTAATACAAATTGTAAAGTTTTGTCAACATGCCAACTCCTGTCTTCTTCACTCCAATTAAGATCCTAACCACAATCAGAGGTGATAATTTTTTTAAATATTTAAATTTACTCTAACAATTATGTACTCCATGTATCTATTATTATAATGCTCAAACTTAAAATAATGATAATGGCACTCACAGAGGGAAAGCGGTTTTTGTTTTTCTTCAATTAGAAAGTAAATAAAAATGTATCTGGAAATAAAGAGATTAAACATCTAGTTTACAGCACCAATCCAAAGGGAAATTAATGTTTTCCCTAGACACCCTAGCTTATACATACAGGTACCCAGACGTCTCTATCACAAACTCTCTTTGTTGAGAAAACATGTTGACAAATTACTTTTCCCTTCCCTTCTTTCCAGTCTTGCATCAAAACTCCCACTTTGTCTCACTGTAACCAACCTTGGTCAGTATTTGTAGCAGTTTGACATAGTTATGAATTCCAAAAATAGATATTGGATTATGTTTGTAAACTGGTCTGAACTTGGGCATGATTAAGTTATGATTAGGGCTTTGATTGGGCCATGTCATTAGGGCATTGAGTCCCCACCACTTGTTGGGTGGGAACTCACAGATAAAAGTATGGCAAAGGACAGAGCTGAGGGTTTCTGATATTGGAGTTTTGATGCTGGAGTTTGATGCTGAAGTCTAAAGCCGGAGTCCAGGAAGTCAGCACACAGAGGAAAGAGAAGCAAGTCCCAGGAAAAGAGGAACCCTGAGTCAGAAGAAGAACACAGAGGAATAGAGACAGTTTCTTAGACACAGCAGAAACCCCAGGGAGAGAGCCAGAGCCATTCACCTCATAATCCACTGCTCACCTTTTGGAGAGAGGCAAAGTCTAGAGAGCCTCAGAGTCTACAGCTGACCTTGTTGGGAAAACAGAGGAGCTGAGCCCAAAAGAACCAGGAAGCCTGAACCCTCACAGACATTGGCAGCCATCTTGCTTCAACACATGGAAATGGACTTTGGTGAGGGAAGTAACTTATGCTTTATGGCCTGGTATCTGTAAGCTCCCACCACAAATAAATACCTGTTATAAAAACCAACCAATTTCTGATATCTTGCGTTAGCATCCTTTGGCTGACCAATACAGTATTTAAAACAAAACGTGAATTGAATAGATTTACATTAAATCTGAAAGGTTAATGTCCCTTAACCTTGCTCAGAGATGTGAATTTATAAAAATATATTTATTAACATAAGTAAATCCCCATTTAGCAAACTATCAGGAAGTTTGAATAAATGAAAAAATTCCAACCATCATGAAGGTGTCTTGAGGTGAGGCAACCATTTTGGCGAATGATTAGAGAATTAGGGATTATGACTTGGAAGAAATTGAGGACTCTAGGAACATTGGAACTGAGACTTTCTGTATACTCCACTCTGTACATTTACAGGTTTCCTCCTCCAGTGCCTGAAACTCCCTCTGCTTCCTTGAAAGGCCCAAGTTTCTGCTTTATCACATTTCTCTATGGAATAGTTTGGCAGTTTGATATTATTTATGAATTCCAAGAAGAGAGGTTATGCTTGTAAACTAGTCTGCTCATGTGGGCATGAGACCCTTTGATTTAAAGCCAAAGTCTTTATATTTACTTGATTAAATCAAGATTAGGGCTTTGACTCAGCCACATCATTAGGATGACTCCACTTGAGTCCCCACCTCTTTCTTTGGCCATATAAATGGGCACTCAATCAAAGAGACAGAGAGAAGCAAAGGCACAGAAGAGACTGCTCCGTAGACATGGCAGAGTGATGAGCCATTTGCCTGACAGTTAACAGCACTGAGAAAGCTCTGGGAAGAGAGATGAGCCCTCCAGCCTACAACTTAGATTGGAAGGAGCTGGGATCACATCATGGAGCCCGAAAAAGAAAGGGGAAGGCTGAACCCTCACAGACATTGGTCGCCATCTTGCTTCAACATGTGGCAAATGACTTTGGGGGAGAAAACCTTGAGTTGGACTCTTTGGACCTTGTAACTGTAAGCTTTTACTCAAATAAATACCCTTCATAAAAGCCAACAGATTTCTGGTACTTTGCATCAGCACCCTTTGGGCTGACTAATACAGAGAGTAAATGGTGATACTCAGGGCAGACCCAGACACGTGGATGGCCTGTCAACTTCAAGGCATCCATCCATAAAGGACATTAAAGCATCACTGGAAAAAAAATGGTAAATATGCTGCCAGGTAATTTTGACTTCTCAAAATAACTCTTTCATAAATGGGAAATGTTAATTGGTCCTCATCTGATCCTTGAATAAAAATATAAAATACACACACTCTTATGAATACACATTTGATCAAATAAAAAATGCTCAAAGGTGTTGTTTACCAATTCCCAATTGAGTAAATATTGAACATTTTTACAAAAACATCCCAATATTAGACTTCTCAGGATTATTACATATATAGGTCTTTTACAGGATGACTTAGAGCCCCAGCTTTTTATTTTTATTTTTTAAAATCCCTGCCCTGGCTATCTGACCTTCTTTGACAATCATCTGGCCAGTTGTGATTCAGCTCTGGTGCCATCATTGAAACCTGGAAACTGCTAAGTGTCACTGAACACTCTATACCATTATCAGTGATGTAATCGAAGAGACTAGGTTCACTTATGTTTAATTCTACAAACCTGGATATAGCATCCTGTCTTTTTTAGTATCAAGTCTATTTGCCAAACAAATTAAGTCATCAAATATGGGTGTGCATCCCAGCTCTACCACTGACTGGCTTTGTGATGTTAGGTAAACTAATTAAACAGCAGAACCTTAGTTAACTCATCTATTAAATGGGAATAATACTTGTAAAGTTTAAATAAAATAATTTGTAAAGCACTTAACATAGGATAAGTCCTTAATAAATTATTAATAGTAATAGTAATACAGTAATAGTGATGAGAGATCTTGAAACATAACCAATGGATAGATTATGTAAAAACTGTATGTCACTAATTCCTCATTTCTATTTTTGGAAATTAAGATATCCAAATAACTTGGTGGTAAGGCAGTTTGGAAGGCAGGAATTATAAAGGAGATAAAGCTCACACCAGTCAATTTAGAGTAATTGTTTGAATCCCTATAAATGGTTTGGCAGGATAGGAGGTTGCAACACTTAACTAAATTGAAGTTTGGGGATTATCTGTGCATTTAACGTATCCATGACATTTGGCCCCTATTAGCACAAGTAATGAAAGGAAACTCTTGCCAGTTATGCTTTTCCATAAGGTTTAATACGGGTTTCAATATTTAAGTAATTCATTAACAGGCTTAAATGGTACTGTGGGACAACATTTAAGGACATCAGAGATAGTTGGTGACCTTCATTTTAGAGATGAGCAAACTGAGGCCTGTAGAAATAAAAATGAACTCAAGATCATATAGTTTACTTTGGAAAAGCTGAGGTTAGAATCCTTCTCTCCTAAGTTCCTACCAAAATTGAAAGTGCCTTTCAGGATTCTATAAATGTTATTTTTAGTAATCTGTGGCACCCTTGTGATAGTAAGAACCCAAGTATTTGTGCATTGAACCTTAAGACAAAGGTTGGAGGAATTCAGGTTCAGAGAGAAGAAAGTGACATAGTAACATTTTCAATAAAGGTGCCTCAAAAATATGCATTTGGGGAAGGGGCAGTAATGTGGACCAAGGACAGCTATTTTTAAACTAAATTGTGTTGTGTAACACATTTAGAGACATCTTTTTACATTGTTTAGAAGATCCATTAAACATGACCTAACAGGACCTTCCTAGGACAAACATTAAGGCCCTAAATGGTATTTGTGAATGGGGCTCGCTCAGATTGAAGTCATTTGCATTATATTATAAAACGGGTAATACACTTTGGCCGCCGAGATCATGCCAATGGCTGAACTTTGCCCCTCCACATGATTCTGCAAATGCAGAGTGCACTTATCCCCCTGCTTAACAACTAACCCCACTTAAATTAAAGCAAGCTGCTCTCTTTCACTTCTGGTGTGCTCAGCTTTTATAAGTAGGTCTTGTGGGAAGAAACACTTAGACTTTTAATACCACACATTTTGTTGCATTGTGTTTGTTTTCTCACTTTGCTCTATCATTTTATATTTCAGGTCTATATAGCACATTTCCATGTTGACTGCCTTCAGGATATCACCGCTGTAATTGAGGGACCTGGTTCAGAGTCCATTCCAGAGAGAATCATTCTGTTTCATTTTGTAGTTTCATAGCCCAGAACCAGAAGTTTTCACAAGACACTCAATAACACCAATGAAGGGACCCCTCTGGACACCATATCAATTTGTATTATGAAGTGAATTATGGCTGTGCCCACCAGAGCTGATATAGTTAAGTGTCTGTCAGTGTTTCCATTATATTTTGAGGGCTTCTTTCTTGGGTGCAAAAATACACTTCAGGCTAAAGCATACAAGGCCAACCTAGGGAGTGATTGTTCCCTTTGTTTAGTTTTACCATGTAAAAATTCTAGTTCAATCCTTCATTTGCTGATACGTATTTTATGATAAGGAGAGTTCTGGATTTCTAAGTCAACATGGCTGCCGCATTGACGATAGTTTTAATGAATGTGAACTTGTGGCATTAAAAGTCATATGCCTGGGTGTGATCCACATAACTCACTTTGGAGAATGCCAAGGCTTTATAAATGAGGGTTCCCATGTTGTTCAAATGCCCTCTTAAAATTGCATGTGCAATTATTGTCCTTCAGAAGTTTATATTTAGAGATCTCAATTTATATGAAGTGGGCTGTTTTTTTATTTTTAATGTAATTAAAATTTCATTACATTCTTCCCCTATTTATTTCCTTATCGTTACCTTGAAACCATGTAAATCTTTGCCTCTACTTCAAAACCAAACTAAAATATCCCCTTTTCTGAGACTTCTATGATTACCTCAAATAGACTCAGGGATTCTAAGTTTGCTTTGCATCTAATACCTAGCTCCAGTGTGACAATTATTTTATTATACCATTTCTTTCTGTTTCTGTACCAGAATGCACAAACTGATGGCAAGGGCTATGTCCTGCTTATTAGCAGTGTGTTAGACATAGTAAACATGTTTAATAATTATTGGTTAAATGAATAAATGGGTGAGTGAATGAATGAATGGAATAAGTGTTCTGTGGAAAGGAATAGGGAAAACAACAATCAAGAGATGAGAGAATCATTTGTGCAAAGAGGCATCTTTGATATTTCCCAGATGAAGTTTTCAACCTTCTAGGGGTTCACATTCTTATATGTCCCATAATGAAGAATCTCCCAGAAACCTGAATGACTGATAAAGTCTTACAGGGAGAGATATATACAATAGGGCTCATTGAGAAAATTACTGATCAAGGAGCCAGAAGATGAAGTGTTGATTCTGAGTTAGTCACTTACTCTGTGACCCTGTTCAAGTTACTAAATAGCTTAGTGATTCAATCTCTCTGTAGAATGGTGATAATAGCAGTTCTTGTCTGCTTCACAAGGATGTTTGTTGAAAAATGTGTTACCATATCTAAGATACTACAAAAACGATTTAAACTCATTATTATATAAAATTAATTACTTTTATATTGCAATTGCAGGTTAAGTATTAATTACTAATGGATTGATAGTAACACTATTCCATAAAAATTATATTAACCTAAATACAAAATATAATTTGATTCTTCTATTATAGTAGTAGTGAGCATTTGGAATAAGTTCATTCTAAAATGAACTGGGATGAAAAGTAGATGGTTTAATTGTTTCTGCATTTGGCATTTGAGGATAGTCCATGTTTTTAGTATGGTGCATAAGCACCCGTGTTTTACCTGAATTGCCAAACACATATTAAAGGAAAGGAACTAAACAGAATTAAAGATGACCTTAGAAAAAATAATTGGAAGATTATTTTTTATTTTTTTAGACCACAGGTTTGCAAAGCATGCTGAACTTTAAGAACTTTACAGCTTCCTATATTTCACAAACTGTGCCCCATACATCATCTGCTTCAGGATCACCTTGGAATAGTTGTAACGTGTAGATTTTCAGACATTCCCCTGGACTTAAGGACTCAGAATCTCTGAGCATGGGACACAAAAATCCATGGGTTAAACAAAGAACCCCAGATGATTCCTATGATTCCTAAGCCCACACTCAAGTTTGAGAACCACATTAAAATTTTCATCCTTTGGTAAAAGATGCAAATGATGAAAGTACAGACTGAAGAAGATCAGGAGAAGGATAATGGAACTTTTCTGTGTAGAGGGGAATGATAAACTATCCTCCTTTTAAAATCTCTGAGTATTTATCTTTTATAGAATTTTTGTAGGAAATAGAAATTAATGGTCTAATCCTGTCTTTGGAAAAAAAAATGCTGAGAAAAGAGAGTCACATTGGATTTAAGAGAAGAAAGAACTGACAGGTCCAGTTTGCTGTATGTTACTAGGGGACAAGGATAATTTGTATTTTAGGGAGGTGGTTCTCCAAAAACTCCTTTATTCTTTCTTCTGTGGTTTTTGGAAGCCAGCCAACCTGAGTCAGGCTCACAATCGTTTTGAATTTTCCAGAAATCATCAAGAAATAGTGGATAAATATATCAAACAAGACACTGTTGTATTGAGTCTCTATTGTTAAATGTATATAGTTTTATTGCTTTGTTCTCTTATTAAACTAACACAAAATGATGAGGAAAATTTCAACAATTATTGAAAAGAATACAGAGGAAAATGAAAAACACTAATACATAGTTGTAATTACTGCTCCCATGTCGGTGAAAAATTCTTCTAAAGGTGTACACTCAATGTAGACTATTTATTCCATTTATATAAAATTATACTTAATATTAAATGTATGTATATATACTCATAAATATAAATACCTACTTATGTAATTTTATGTTATAATTTACATGTTGTTTTGTAATTCTGCTTTCCATGCCAATAATACTTTAGATTAAATATCAATGATGAGTATTTCTGATAACTGGAAAATAATTATATCTAGGTTAGAGCTGCTGTGAACTACTTCATCTCCTTCATATTTCTTTTTCTTGATGGAAAAGTAAGTATTCCTCCTCAAAAACATTCCTCCTCTTATCATGTAAGGAATCTCTGGGAAATACCCTCCTTCTCTCAACACCTCTCTGTTCTACCTTCCACCTTAACACCTCTTTAGCCATACCCTTTATGTGAAAGACAAAGGGAAGCATGGGTGTTCACTGTGAGTCTTCTTGGACACCAGAGAGTCATGTGAGATTCATTAGCATCTAAGAGTAGTGCCCAAAGTCTCTCATTTCTGGTAAGCCCTTTTCCTTCTGTTGGTTCATATCAACATTCCCCAAAGTGTTTTCTAGAATATTCTTTGGTTCTAGAACATTCCCTTGGATGCAAGAGTACGAAATGAGTCTAACATTCATTTAATACTACAATGGCCTAAATTATATTAATGTATATGGACTAATTTAATGAATTCCATCTTTATAGGACGAATAAGGGAAACTGAGCCTCAGGGAGGGTAAACAGAATGTCCACATTTATTAACAGTGGAGCTTAAAAATCAAACCCAGATACTCTGATTCCAGAAGGCACACTATTAACCATTATAAAATACTGTTTTCCACATACCTACATTAATACTTAATTTTTTTGATTAAACAAAATTAATACATGTTTATTGCAGAAAATTTCAGTGACTTTGATCAAGCTGATAAGCATGCTTAATCTCCAACAGGGCAATCTGGTTTATAAGTTATGCAAAGTAGTATTTCTCAAGTCAATTTTTTCCTGGAAAAATTTACCATTTCATCAGGAGCATTTCTGGAAGAATGTGTTTCTTAAAATACCTTTATAGAATCCCTGCTTTCTTCAAAGCTGTGTAAAGGAAGTTTTAGTGAATTATTTTCATTTAGATGGTCTAGTTAGTACATCAGCAACACTTCACAGGAAATTGGACAATATAATAAAGGCTGGGGAGTTTTCTGGGATTCCTTTTATGATCATTTCCTTAGCACTTGTTCATAATAGAATAAAAGTGAAAAGCAAACTACACAATTACATCTTTCATTGTCTACTTGAAAACATTTAATATTTACTTTTTAGTTAAGTTTCATGAAAATGGTAGGATATGCTATGTGTACATAAAACTACTTAGACACCTACATTTCATGATTAAACATAAAATATGTATGGGGATATTGTATTTAGCATCTTCCAATTTTTAGCATAGCAGATTGGGGCTTTAATGAGTCTTTCACAAGCAACTGGAAATAACTAACTGAATTTGAAAAAAAAAGATGCTTATATAATTTGTTTCTTTTTGTTTTCTCAGTCATTTTCTCAGTAGGTCAGACAAAAGATGTCAGAAAAAAAATTAAAAGGTTGGAAATTCAGAATAATGATCTATTAATAACAATTATTTCCTCCTTGATCAAAGCCAGTTTATCACCCAATCCTCTGACTCACTTTTTTCACTGAAAGAATGTGGACTTTGAAATCAGTAAACTGAATTTGACTATGATATATTTACTTATATACTTTATGACTATGTTTCCCATGTAAATATGAGGCTACCAATCTACCTTTCATAATATTCATAAGGAATAAGCAAGATGTACATGTTAACCTATCCTTCCAAAACTACAAAAACAAAAACAAAAACAACACATTCAATCAATCTGCTTATCATGACCAAGAATTCTGACTCCTCTATTTTCTGTCAGCCCATCATCTTTTTGTTTCCTCGTTTACTCCTTACACGGTCTGGGGCCCACATGAGGATATTTCATAGATGTTCTTAACAACAACTTATAATCTCTGATACCTTTTACATTTTAGTCATTACTAGCTTGCAATGCTCAAATATGATAACCTCCATTAATCATACTTCCCCTTCCACTAGTAAACCTCCAGAATTTCTGGAGTAAGTTCCCAAATCATCCTGATTGTTTTTTAGGAGGTACCTGGGACCTCATACACGGGAGGCAGGCAATCAACCACTGAGCCACATCTGCTGCCTGTACTTTTATTAATAGTTAATTTTAGGTTAAAGTAAACTGTCATATTGAAAGAAACAGGGAATCATATATATTCTCATGTATGAAGCCTGGAAGTGGCCACGTATGAAGGAGGCTGATGAGGGTTGGGAATGGACAGAAGGAGGTCAAATATCAGCCAGGTCTACCAGACCACCCAAGGTATGGTATATAGGCCCTCAAGGGGTGCTCTGCAGAACCACCAAAATCCTTATCCTGAGAGCCTGCATGATCGCTACAGGTTTATAGAAAGCACTGAAGGCGGAAGTTAAATTCAAACACCAACAGTGTGGACAGCGGACTTGTCAATGATAGCTACATGAGGAAATATTGTGTTCCTTCTCCCACACCTACCCCAAGACCTACCCCAACCTAGATAATATAACAACAGAGAAAGAGAGAGAGATTTGAGAATGTAGAGCTCATTCCCGCTCTAAGGCTAGGAGGAAATCTCGGAATAAAATAAGACGTAGAAGTTTCAAAATAATCAAATCTAATCGTAACAATAAAACCAAGACATTTCAATAATCAAAAGTGACCGTAATGTTATGGAATCCCCCCAAACGTGATTAAAATAGCAAGCAGACTACAGGCAGGAAAGGGGGTTTTCCAGCATATGACAGGTAGTATTCAGTGAAAAGAAATAGATCATGTTTATATCTTCTGGATTTCAGATTTCCCTACCAAACCATTTTTAATAATCTCCACAAGAAAATAATTTTCAAAAACTGCATTCCCTTATTTTTTGTCGCTCCTACCTCTCCAGAGACCCTATAATATTAGTTTTGTAGTCCAGGCCAGTGTTTAGCCAGTCAGTACTGTATTTTAATAACTGGTTATTACTATATTAAAGTATTTATATTCACTTGGTGACTAGACCAGGTCTCCCTGCTGCATGCACTATTCTCACATTCTTAACTGCTCCTCCAGGACCACAATCCAGGAACTAAAGGATTAATGCAAGTACTACACAGGAACCCGTTGGACCCTGCTTCACTGAGTGGATTTCTGCTTGGTTAGTACCAGAGCTATAGTAGTTTGAAATTTTGAATATAAACCCAGTCCATAGCATAAATGGTAAAACAATGAGGTAGACACCTACAAATAAGACAATGTCTCTCTTGAAAATCATGAATTGCTACTTTGCCACTGGTTCTCCTCTATACACAAACATGCTCCAGTGTTTCCAGACTTGCAGGTATTTCCTTCATCTTGAACTTCTAATTATTGACTGTCAAAATTGTCTATCACCAGACTTGTCAGATAATGGATTTGGACTCTGAAACAAACATTCTTACAGTGTCTTAAGGAGGATCTCTTTTCAAAATTTCTACCTATTCTAGCTAGTAGTTTGAGTTCAAGGCTGAAATTCCATCAAGCCTTTCTTATGTACCGGTGGCTATGCCATATCAATATATACATAGTTGCGTTTTTCTTTGGAAAAATTAATATCTCTTATTAAAACATTTCAAATACTGGTAGTATTCAAACTCTGTGATAAGTCATCAGACTTAGGTGTTGTGTGTAAGATTTTAAACTCCAGGGAATGGATGATCATTTATTCATCTACATACAGTGAAATATTTTAGGGTCAGAAATCATTCTATATTTCAGAGCGACCCAGGATTGAATATTGTTATCCTCCAATATTTGCTCCAATATTTCCTTGATTACAACATCTTTATGCCTTCTGATTCTGTCCCCTATCCTTACTCTGGGCAATTGAAATATGCAACGATGTCTAGTCTTTCTACCAGTATGGGTTTTGAGATATCACTTCCTCTTCTTCTCCATCATCTCTACTCAGCCACATTTTCAAAGCATTTTTAAAGAGTTTTAGATCACAGAAGGGTTTTAACTGTGGCAAGGGAGGCTCATTTATGAAGGGGTGTCAGTGATGGGAGATGCATGGGAGGAGGTTCACTTGGGGCATACCTATAAGTCATAGGAATATATTCAAGTGTTCATGGGGCATTGTCACAGTGAGGAGAGACCCACACAAAAACAAAAAGAATATGAAAATCCCATCCTGGGGAGGTCTGCCGCATTCTCTAATGGGATAGCAAGAATCCCCTAAATACAAGAGCAGTGACAAATGAAAACAGATGGATGATGGATGGGCTCTTGATAATGATGACTGTACTTATGAACATTTTCTTTTGAAATTGAATCTTAACCTAGTATTTTAGTATTATAGGTTGTCTAAGAGTTACATCCTGAGAGACTCCTTGTTGCTCAAATGTGGCATCTCTCTAAGCCAAACTCAATATACAAATGCATTACTGTCCACCCAATATGGGACATGACTCTGGGGATGAACCTCCCTGGCACTGAGGGATTACTACCAAGCACTAACTAGCAATGCAACTAGAAAAAGACCTGAACCAAAAGGGCAAAAAGGTAAAGACAAATGAGTTTATATGAATATGAGACAGCAAAGTGAGTTGGGATGTCATTCCAGAGATATGGCTTATGCACATCTCAGTAGGATCTCATTGACTGCCACAGTAAATATTGCTTCAAATAGCAGGGTCCTGAGGGCTCTGGAGACATCCAGACACTATAGGCAGGGCAGACAACTCAGGAATGCGGCACCCTGTCAGTGTGCCCTACTTTGGAATTTATGCTTCCTAGTGTGACAGATTTGGACTCATTTGTGGTTTGCCCCTTTTATTTGAACCTACAGTTAGTGCTAGAATTGATAGGTGTAGTATCTCAAAGAGACATAACTCTTTGGCTGTCCACGTGCCAGTTGAGCTCTGAATCTCAACAGAGTTGAGAGGACCTACTCTCCAGTTCACTAGACTCACCCAGGACAAGCAGCAAGGAGATGATGATGGACAATGACCATCCCAAGGTACAGAGAGAGTCTGCAACTGCAAGGAAGATAGTCTCACCCATCTTCCCCATGGGATATGAGTCCTCTCAATTAGAGGCAGAGTGAGCATTACCATCCCAGAATCCTCAGGATTGGGGAATGAATGAAGGACTAGAGTAGACTTACTGTTATTTTACTTATTATAGACTTACTGTTATCCCAGCAATGGAAGAACACTTATCATTGATGTGGAGACAGTGGCCAATGGAGGTTTTGAGGGGAGGGAAAGGGAAAATAGGCTTAATATAGGGGCATTTTCGGGACTTTGGAATTGTCCTGAATGAAGATGCAATGACAAACACAGACCATTATATGTCTTGTCATAACTTAGAAAATTGTGTGGGAGAGAGTTTAAATTGTAAGATAAACCATAATCCACACTTAGTGGCAATACTCCAATATGTGTTCATCAATTGTAGCAAATGCACCACACTAATGAAAGATGTGTTTATGTGGGAAAGAGTGGGAGGGGTAGGGAGTGGGACATATGGGAATCCCCTATATTTTTTTTTATGTAACATTTATGTAATCTAAGTATCTTTTACAAAAATTTTAAGTACACTTTAAAAAATGAAATTTTTAAGAGTTCTCCAAAACTCAACTATTTAAAAACAAGCTACCCAATAAGAAAATGGGTCAAAGACCTGAACAGTCATCTACTGAAGAGAATATACAGAAGACAAATAAGTACCTGAGTTGTTCAGTATTAATTGCAACCAGGTAAATGTAAATTAAAAACAAAATGAGACAACGCTGAGCACATATCATAATGGCTAAAATGAAAATTAGTGACACCAAATGCTGGCAAGGATGTGTGCACAAACAGATTCACTCAAAGTTTGCTGGTGGAAATCTATAGTAGTATAACCACACTAGAAAACATTTTGACAGTTTCTTTTAAAATTAAATCTTATTGTCATAGGACACAGCAATTGCACTTCTGGACATTTAATCCAGAGAAATGGGAATATCTTCATGCAAAAATACATTCACAAATATTCATAGTGTCTTTATTTGTAATAGCTAACAATTGGGATAATTCCAAATGCCTTTTAATAGAGAAAATGTTAAACTATGGCACATGCATACCATGGAATACTCTTCAGCAATGAAAAGGAGAAACTATTAATATGTCCAGCAACTTGAATGGATCTCACAAAAATTGTGCTGAGTCAAAAAGCTAATTCCAAAAGGCTGAATATTGTAGGAATCCATTTACAGAACATTTTGGAAATGCTGAAAATTTTAAAATGAGAATAGATTAGTGATTGCGAGGTATTAGGAACAGGGTAGGTGGAGGTGAGAGGAGGGAGGGTGACGTGGGAAATGCCAGAGATTTCCCTGTTCTACATTTGATTGATATCACCTTTAAGACTCATGAATTGCCAACCCTTCTAAGAAGCCAGGCTGGTTAAAGTGTATTTGCTATATGCCTCCCTCTCATTGATACCTCTCCATTTCATTACTACACTGTCTTAAAATGAAGTGTTCATGTGTCCACTCCCCATCTAAGAGTATAACTCCCTTGAAGGTAGGCAGTATATCTTTATTGTCTTTGTACTCTTATCACTTACCACAATAAGTGATATATAGTAGTTTCTCAATAAAGGAGTTGATCAAACTTTTGAACTACTCTTAAGATATTACGGGCATGCTATGGAAGTATAATATTTCTAAGTCATCTACATTTTATAGTATAGTTTCCCAGCTTTATCATACTAACAAAACTTAAAACTAAGTAAAAAACATTAAGAAACACTTTTGTGCAACCAAAACATCCTTTATATTACACGTTAACAGTTTAATCTCCTTTAAAAAAAGAGAAAAAAATACAGAAGTTTGCCGCAATTCCTTTCCAAAATAAAAGAGTTTATAGCCCTTGACAGATAAGTATTACTGCACGTGATTAAATAGCTTAAAATTTACAAATGCAAAGTAGACTCATTAATGTTCTGGTACTAATATGACAAAAAGGTTATTAAGAAATTTAATACAATACCCAGATCATTACAGAAAGGGAAAGAAATAAAAAAACATGTATTAAATACATATTTTGCAACAGACAGAAGACATGCTTTAGGACAACTGCGTTATTTTAATACCCAAGCAACAACTTCCATAATTATTAGTAAATTTATTTTATATTTGAAGACACTCAGAAAAGTAAACTGCCCACGATTCCACAGGTAGTAAGGACAGAGTCACACTTTAAGCCCAAGGATGTCTGATTCAAAACCATGATCCATCCCCTTCCTCACACAACCTTCTCAATACCTAGGAAATGCCCTGATTTTCATTTGATTGCCAGAAATGTTTTTTCTTTGGAAGAGGAGGGGAAAGAGTAGCAATGACTTAACAGCAGGCTCCAAGTTGAAACTGTACCTCTTTGGGAAACCAAGATTATTTGCATTGTGCTATGTTTGATTTAATTCCCTGCCAAATGTCATGGCAAAGCCTTGACACAACAGAGATTTGTGCTTGGAGCCATTCATTCCCTGTCGGCAGTTCACATTGGCTGGCATATTTTCCTTGGTTTGTCTAAAGTCTCATCAGTCTCCAAACAGGGACTGAAAATGACTAAGAGAAAAACTGTAAAAAACAGTGTAAAAAACTGGGAGATTATTTCAAATTTTAAGATCTCAGAAAATTATCCAAATATATTATATAGAATGCTTTATGAGAAGCAAAGGATAACACATAGAGCATATTTTGAGCCAGATTAAAAATTTGAAAATGTGACTATGAACTGTATTTCCCAGAGTAGCATATTTGCTAAAATAGAACAGGCATTAATTATTACTAATGATTGCACATATCTGCATTTTTCTCATAACAACAAACCAAGTCTCAACTTTTCTTTTAATATAAAATTACTTTAACAAGGAGAAAAAGAGCACTGATTCTTCAAATCATGCATGAGGTTAGACCTAGTAAAGTTTCAGGAAAACTAGAATTAGGTATTTGTAAATCTAATCTTTATTTAAATACCACCGCAGAACCAGCATCAAAACATCACTCAATAGTTTATCCTAGAGCTAACTTAAATGCATAATGTGCTATTTAACCCGTTTTTCTCTTGCTGCTTCCTCCATAAAGGACTGATATTTAATAATCCCCCTCTATGTCAGCATCATTTCATCAGTCTTCATCTTTCTCCCCACTATCAAAAAGAATCTTAGTTCTTTTGCTCTTTACTCATAGGTTTTCTCTTTGCACCTTTTATTCATTTTCTATATATCTTTTCAGTTCTCTTTTAGGAGCCAAGCTTGCTATAATCCACAATCTGTTTAATGATCTTTTGATCACACTATTAAAATAATATATAAAAGCATCCCATTTTAAAATAGCAAGTCAATTTAATGGTTGTACTCATTTTTCATGTAGTGCATTATATACTTTTTTCTGTACTCTATTGCTTTCTTTTCTTAAAGTCATTTCTAATTCTAAAGTAATTTCCCTTTTGTTACTCATGCCTAAACACTAAGTGGCTGTTCTAGCCTCATAATTTAATGCACATCTATCCTATTCCTTAATTTCATAATCAGGGTCATCAAAGACTATCTTACACACCTTTGAAAATAGTCCTCACTTTATGGGCAAGGACTTCAGTCATAACTATTCATATAGTTCTTTGAATATAAGTTCCATTGATCAAACCTTGTTGTGTCCAGACATTGATATGTATTTGATATCAGATTTCCAGTTCTGATGTTTTCTCATTAGTATCATATTTTAGTATATGAAAAGAGTCTGTATGAAATATATGAACATGTGACATAATACTTCAAATATATATGCATGTGGCAGTTAGATAATTATTATCACAATACTTTTGTACTTTACACATGGAGGAAATGTGAAATATATTTTAAAGTTACCTACCTTTGTCCAAGGCACATCCTTCTGTGGTCTCAGGACAGGAACCTAATGAAAAAAATATTCTTATTAATATATTCTTAGTATAATAAACATATTGAGAAGTACCAATACACAAAATTAGAACACAGCACAGTTTAAAACTCAACCATTTTGCATAATATATATCTGACCATTAACTTAAAAAAATATGTCCTATCTTTTGTCCTTTTTACTTACATTCATTAAGAAAAAACTACAGGATACAAATATTCCACAACAGTTGTCAATTTGAGCTCTCAAAGGAGCTCTATTCTTTTATATCTTAAAATAAACATTTCCCCCCATAAATAAATATAGAAGAAAATCCATTTCCAGACACATAAACGTCAATTTTATGCAAAGATTCAGAATCATTACTTTTCAAAAATGCTACATGAATTACTGGGTTCAACACAGGAAGATGGAGAAACAGGTTAAATAGATTTTTATGATAATGAAAGTCTTACATTATTTTTTCATCCAAAAGTGGTAATGGAGCACTAATTACAATTAACAGAATCATTTCCACAGTAATAATGTTTCAGACTTTCAGTCAGTGAATCTAGACTTCTTTTGTAAATAATAGATTTAAATATGTTCAAATGACATGGGTAGTTTAAAAATCAAAAGAAGATGTAAAATCACATATTGCCCAACTAAAGCCCAATATTTCTATTTCTATTTTATTACTTCTGTTAGATGCAATCCCACATTTCCAAATATGTTTAGAAACCTACCTACATAAAAGCCCAGATATCAATCTGAGATCACACATTGTAAATGTGATAATGATAATAACAAGAACTTTAATTAAATGTATAATGAAAGAACCACTCTGTTCATATTTCTTGGTATTTTATCTGCCTGGAATTTCCAGATGTAGGGACAAATCAGAAAAAATCAAATTTCCTTTTGATTTTTACCCATATTTTGAATAAATGTTTTATTGGGAATGATAACTAATGTCAAAAGAGTGGAAATAAAAACAAAATTTTTCTTCCATATTTAATGTTCACAAATTTGAAGAATTTTTGCTCTAGAAGGTGCTTTACTGGATAATCAGGTAAACTGGATTCAAACTATGCTTTAAGGAGTTTCCACTACTAAGTGTAAACACCTCGGGAGTACCCGGGCAATGGGAAGAAACCAAGCTGCTGAATGGCTGAGAGTTCTCCCTCAGCCATATTCAAGCGCAGTATACATACATGCTGAAGTGCATGCCTACGCGTGCACGTGTACACACACACTCACGGGCTCTGCATAAGATAATGTTTAACGACATGATTTCATTGCTGTGTACACACATTCAAACAAACAACATAAACAAACATTATGTCTTTATTTTATGGTTAATGTCTTTATTTTACGGTCAAAACCACTCAGTTTCACAACCCCTGGATTTCAATCTTTGTTCTTTGGAATACTAGCAAGCCCAGATTTTAGACAATGTTTGTTACCTTCTCTGAGCCTCAGTTTTTTACCTAAAATGTAGCCGTTGCAAAGACTAAATGAGTGAATACAAATGAATTACCTAGACCCATTCTTGAGACATTGTGAGTGGTCAATAAAACGTTAGCTATTAAAAACTACATAGCATTTGAGAAACGAAAATAGTTATTTAAAATATTATTAGATGATTTAGAGAAATTTAATACACCTATTCTGAGTGGAACTTTCTAATCTACTGTTCATCTGTCAGCATTAAAACCTTAATTTGTGTTTCTTCTCTTACCCAGTGTAATTATGTATTATATAATTGAGAAACATGAGTATGGAAGACAAACTTTATTCATCATTTTCATCACATAAATAAAAACGGCAGTTTGTTTTATGATGAGTTGTTCCAGTGATTCTTAAAAGCTGTAAATCTATATTTTGTATTTTACTTGTGGTCTGGCATGACTAGAGAAAGAGAAAATCTCTTTAAAATGACAAGAAAGCACTTAAAGTTTTCCACTGGTCAAGCAAGAATCCAATCACCTAATACCCCTGGAAATAGAACTATGAGGTGAAGACATATAGTAAAACTTGAAAGAGTCAGCATTACAATCAGTCTTTGATGAATTTTTCGGTCTGATTTTCCAAATAGAAACATACCTCCTTATAGTGGAAAAATTTAGTGAAGGGAGAGAAAGAAGGGACATTTAATTTTGAGGATAGGTTTAAGTGAACTGAATATAGCCTTAAAATTTGGGGGTAAAGACTTGAGAGGATAACAAGACAATATGAATGAAATAATAAAATTATTAACAACAAGAAAAACAGCAGCAACTCCAAAGGAAAGAAGCAAATAAAAGAATAAAATTCCTATAGGCTCAATAAGAAAAGTTCCAAATATTAAATATGTAAGATGGACAATGTATTTTATAAACTACGTTTTGACAAGAGGGTATTTTATAGAACTTGGTGGTTCTAAACCAGAAGAGATTGCCCTTACCCAGGGGATATTCAGCATTTCCGGAGAAATTTTTGTTTGTCACATCAGGGGTTGGGGCGCTAGTGGCATCTAGTTAATAGATGCCAGGGATGCTGCTGAACATCCTTTGATGATCAGGACATCCCCTGCAAAGAAACAATGATCCTGCCCCAAATATCAATAATATGCTGAGGTTGAGAAACCTAGTCTGATTTGGCTAGGGAGATGGGGGTCTTCCTGTGCCTCAGCGCTTCACCTCACGTGATTTAGATAATGGGACTCCTGCAGGAAGAGGAGGACTACCCCTGGTCAAGGGTCCTGGTCAGAGGATACTTTTAGTTTGTAGTAACCTATCCAACATTGCCCATCTAGGACTTAATATAGCCATATGCTGAACCAAGTTTGTTCTGATATGAGTCACCAAGATTACTACTCCTGTGTTTTTACACTATGCCAATCTGAGCCCAAAAGGTAAGTATATTTTAGCTTATTTTCTCAAATATTTTACAATGTCAGAAAATATTTTGGGAAACGGACTTTGGCCCAGCAGTTCGGGCGTCCGTCTACCACAAGGGAGGTCTGCCGTTCAAACCCCGGGCCTCCTTGACCCGTGTGGAGCTGGCCCATGCGCAGCGCTGATACACGCAAAGAGTGCCCTGCCACGCAGGGGTGTCCCCCCACGTAGGGGAGCCCCACACGCAAGGAGTGCACCCGTAAGGAGAGCCGCCCAGCGGGAAAGAAAGTGCAGCCTGCCCAGGAATGGCGCCGCCCACACTTCCCGTGCTGCTGACGACAACAGAAGGGGACAAAGAAACGAGAAGCGAACAAAGAAACAAAACGCAGCAAAAAGACACAGAAAATAGACAACTGGGGGAGGGGAGGGGAATTAAATAAATTAAAAAAAAAAAAAGAAAAGAAAATATTTTGATGCATTATCTGACCTTACTTCTCTTCTTCTGAAGAACATTAAGTTCAGAGTCAGGCATTATCCTGTCTGAAATAATTTAGTTCGATCAGATGACAGGCTATTTGTGCGATCATTGTTAAAATTTTAATAACACATCATAGATAACAACCGAAACCATTATTAAGGAAAATAAAGTGGTCTATTATTTATTTTTATTTTACAGCAAATTAACAACTAAACTACTTTAAGCAAAAGATTGATTTCTATTTACATTTTAGATAAAGACACAATATGTAAAGTGGCTTGAACTAAAATTATCTTTGAAAAAGTGCAATTGTTACTGTTTAATATAAATTAACGTTTACTTTTGCACTATTTACATTTTGATCTTTTGAAAATGTCTCATTACTATCAGTGCTCAGATCATTTAACCTTTAATGTGTGAATTTTGTCTTGATATTGATTCAGTGTGATTTACAACCTTAAAAACATGCCATGTTTTAGTGTATTGACTAACTTAAAGGTCCTGTGCAAAGGCCAAAAATCTACAGGCAAAAATCATTCCTTAATTACAGATGTTTTAATTACTGATGTTTTTCAACATTTAAAACAAGTGTATTGAGGAAAGGAAGAAGAAAAAGACAGGAGACTTTTGTGGTTATTTTTGTGATTCAAAAAATGTATTTAGAGAAAACTTGGATATGCAATGCAATGCAATGCCATGAAAACTACAAATTCTTCCTGTTTGTTTGTTTGTTTTTTTTAGATTTATTTATTTATTTATTTTAATCCTCCCCCTCCTCCCAGTTGTCTGTTCTCTGTGTCTCTTTGCTGCATCTTGTTTCTTTGTCCGCTTCTTGGGCAGGCTGCACTTTCTTTTGCGCTGGGCGGCTCTCCTTACGGGTGCACTCCTTGCGCGTGGGGCTCCCCCACGCGGGCGACACCCTTGCGTGGCACGGCACTCCTTGCGCGCATCAGCACTGCGCATGGGCCAGCTCCACACGGGTCAAGGAGGCCCGGGGTTTGAACCGCGGACCTCCCATGTGGTAGACAGACGCCCTAACCACTGGGCCAAGTCCGTTTCCCCTCTTCCTGTGTTTTAACCACCACTGAAGTTGTTCATATCAAAGCAGAACTCAGATAAATATTACTTCACACATAGAATCACTACTTAATTCCAAAATAAATAAAATGAGCACTACAATGATATGTATCCATTATGACCAATATGAATGCTTTAAAATTGATCAGGTTCTGTGATATTTTCCCACTTTTGTTTGCTATTAGTATCCAATCAAATATGACTATACACTGTATATATATGTTTCCAGATATATATGTCAAAGTCGATATTTTATACCCTTCCTTATCACTGCCTATTTCCTTATAGGTACCCAGTAAATGATTGTGTATGTGTACATGAGTTAGTGAATGTATTTAGAAGCTGCATTTTTTAATTTTAATTTTCTAAAACCTTTTTTAATTTGAAGCATAGAATAATATAGGTAATATTAGGTAATTTATAAGACGTATCCTTTTCCACTTCCATTGTAATGGAACTAACCATATCACACATGTCAAGCTTCTAAGTATAAATCATAGAGTTAATTATGATGCCCTTCTCCAGACTGCACCATTTTGTCCTTGTACAAGCTATCCAAAATCATAAGGATAGCAACAGAGTTACTCCATGACATTTTATTTAAATGGTAAATCTTCACATTTTACTTGAATGTGCACTTACTTTTTCAACCTGCCTTGGAGGAAATTTTCACATTTTCAAATCACTGTTGATTTATGACCCAAATTCAAGAGCATGTTCAATACTTATGCTGTGTTACAATAAAGGTTGCTAGATATGCATGTAAACTGAATTTAAGAGATCAAATAAAGTTATTATTAAATCAAATTTATTTGCATCTGTCTATCGTAAAACCAGATATGATTGTGAACATACATACTTTGAAACAAATTCAGAATGTTCACAGTGAGCAACATAGTTTTTCTCTCATAAAAGATGGTAAAAATGCCATAATAATTAGTGAAAAAATAGGTAAGTACCACAAATAGTGTACTTCACATTATATTTTAAGGAGAAGCTAGACATCTTGAAATATTGCTAATTTCTAAAGTTAAAATGCAGTCTTGCACAAAAAAGTGATGGAGGTAAATTTTATTGTCAATGTTCCCCCGTTTTATATTTATCTTTCTCTTTCATGGCCTCCTTGCATAATTGATGCTTTCTTGATGTTCCCAGGTTCCAAAGTGTTGCCTATCAGCAAACACAAACTTCCTTTTCCTACCTCTCCAAAATGACTCTCAAGGCAATCTTTTCCCGACCTAGAGAAATAGTCTATCACAAAACTTTAATTACTGGGAACAGTTTGGTTTATATCTGTCTTCAAGAATGTTTGTCTACTAAAAAGAAATAATACTTTTAAAAAATAAAACAAATCTTTTGTATTGTTTTGTTCTGTTTCGATAGTAATGATCAGGTGTGATGAAATTCCCATCTTTATTCATTTTTTTTTTTGGTTGAAATATAAATTGGAAAGGAATTGTCCAGCAAGTATCAAAACTTTAAAAATATTTGGTCATTTTCACTCAGTTATACCACTCCTGAGAATCTCTCAAAAGGACATATTTACAGATGCTTCCAACATTTTTGTACTGATATCCATCGTAATACTAACTATACTACCACATACATGCACAAAAATAAGTGGAAACAACTTTTATTAATATCTTATAATAGATTAGAAAAATTGTGGTTTTGAGCCCACAGGTAAGGATATACTGTGCTTTTATTTCTAAGCTATGTTTCCAAAGATGACTTAATGGCATGGGAACATAAAATTAACTTGACAAGTTTTAGTTAACACATCAGGATATAATAGGATTCCATTGTATAAAACTAAATTAACCCAAAATATCAGGGATAACTTTTATCCTGCCAACCTCTTTACATTCCTCTCCCCACATAGAATGGTTTCTTTATGTCAAAGAGTAAAACTCTCAGAATTTAAAAGGAAGGCATGATTCACAAGGCTTTTTCAGTAGAGTCCGTTTTCTGCAGGTACAATTTGCAAATACAGACTGGTAATTATTTCCCTCTTGAAGTGACATGACTCTCTCTTTTGTATCCCAAATAATTGACAGTGATAACACCCTATTATAACTTTGCCTTTCTCACTTGAAGGATCAAGAATCCTTTATTCTCTAGCGTAAATATTACAAAGTATTTCCTGACATAAACCATGAACACTATAAAGAATAGTCCATACTCTGCTCTATTCCCTTGTAATAAGGTATATGCATTAGTTTAAGGGAATGGAACAATATAAGCCTGTTGTACCAAGATCGCCAAATGAAAGTTTAGTAAGTGTTTATTTTCAGAAATGAAAAAATCACTAAATGACAAAGGGACATCAATATCAACTCATACTGCTGACACATGACTGTCATAGGATGTCCAGCACATTCCATCACCCAATTCTTTCTATAAAGTGAACAGCTTCAGGTGTAGGATATACAGAGAAAATCTTGGAAAATGTTCCTGGTGGTTATCACTGAGTGGTACTTTTCCTGCTCTATTATTTTTCTATATTTATTAATTTCTCTACCATGAGCTTGTATTTATTTTACAAGTACAATCAATGTTTTAATCCAGAGGAGCAAGGTCCTAATCTCCTATTCTATAAACATGAGAAATGGACTGGACCCTCCCAGGTAGGTGGACAACCACTGTCTATGCACCAAAGCCTGTTTCACCATGTTTCAGTGTTCTGAATGATTTTTGGTGGCAAAGCTGGGGAGATCAGGGGTCAGGAGTACAAGGTCAAGGAGCACCCCATTGATTCAAGGAGCTTCCTTGAATCATCATGAGACTTGCTCTATCTACCATCATTGAAACATATGAAGACTGAATTCTGTTATAATTCCATAAAGAATGTATTATGTAAAATTCATTTTTCCCAATTGTAGACCTTCTGGGGCTAGAGAATTTTGATACCTACATGAATTTCAGGAAATGGTTCCTTTCTTTAAGAACTATTTCATTACTTAAACTGTTGTGTACTGACAAAAGCCCAAATTCCTTTTGGCACAGTGGATATGGCAATGACTTGGAGTCATAGTTGTAGTAATAGGATTTGGCTGCCAGTTCTGCCATTTTTTAATCTTTATCTTGGGCAAATTATTTACCCTCACTGGAGATGAGAATTGTCTGGACATCTCATACTGTGTATTATGAAATTCAACATCCAAATAAGATTATCTAGCTGAATAAATCTCTGTATTTGCAAAATGTCCTTTTTATGTATAAACTATTAGCCTTATTTACCAGGCACTGCAATCTTTAGTTTGAAGAAGTCACTTGGAACCCATGTACCAAGTTACACTTTTGAATATGATTTAGGCACTCAGACAGAAGCCCTAAGGGGATTTAAAAAAATGATTCTTAGTAAATGCTGAGCAATGCAGTAAGCCATACCCTTGACAGCTTTCTTTCTTTCTTTCTTTTTTTATTTTTTTAACCCCAGGTTTGTGACACATTTGCAAATCGGGCAATCTTCAAGAAGGGTTATTTATGCTATCCTTTCCCTGTCCCGTATATGACAGTCCTTCATAAATGTCCAATCTTCATTAAACCAGAATCTGTGGCAACAGGATATAAAGTAATATGGGAATTAACATGGAGCAACAGCAGCGCTGATGCTATACTGGCTTTCTACATTATTATTCAGAATGTTGCATTAGCACCTCACAAGGAGGCAGGATGGAGAGAGCAGGTTCCTCATTATTTCTGAGAGCAGGACTTGAGTATTATTTTGCAGATTTGAATGTTCCATTATCATCAGTCAAAAACTGGCATTTATGGATCTGTCACCCCCTGGATCATCAACTAATTACATTAATAATCAGATCCTTTTTTCCACTGTCTTTTTAATTTTAACCACACAGTTTGTCCATGAAGGTCACTTGTTTTATGGTACTGTTAACACAGACACACATCATCATTAATGTTTTAGTTAAAATATTGCTCTGAACCTGAAGGGAGATTTCCTTGTAAATTTTAATCTATGCATTCTAAGAATGAGGAGTCCAGGATCCAAAATTCTAGTTTTGTTGGAACTCTTTGGCTTTGGGCAAATCGTTTAACCTGTTTGACCTCATTTCCTTCACAGTAGAATAAAATAATTAGAATAGCAATCGAATGACTCACTCATCTCTGAATTTCTGTGATTCAATGACTAAACTTTTTGGGGGAAAGAAGATTGGTAGAGAGAGGTTCATGTAGCATCCAGAGGCTACAGTTTTCTAATTGATGCCCCTGCCTTCAATTTTATTCTCATCCAATCCATCCTCCATTCTACAATAGGGAGATTATCCATAAAAGAAAATTCTATTTGTGTCATTCTCCCACTAAAGTCCTAAAACAGTTTCCCATCACCTATAGGTCAATATATAAACTTCTTGGATAAGTATTTCATTTATTCCTGCCTTGCTCAGTCTCATTTTCTACCTTTCACCCATATCACGCTCCTGTTCCAGAAAAACCAAACCACTTTCTCTTCCTGAATATGCTGTGGTTTTCACATTCTGTTCCCTGTTCCTGAAAAACACTTTTCTTGTTTCTCTACCTACCTATGTCCTACTCAGGCTAAGTCCTTCAAAGGTTAGTTCATAGCATTCCTTTTTCCAGCCTTCTGTCAAGCATAGACACCTGATACCTATCTGTGTATCTCTTGTAGGTATTGAATCACTGTATCATAACCTTGTACTACAATTTTTGGCTTACTGGTCTATCTCTTCCTGAAAAAGTTGGGAATCCTTAAACAGAAGGAACGTTGCTTTGATTTTTCTTTTCTAGCACCAAACACAATGCCTGACATAAAATAAACACTCAGAAAATATTTACTGACTAGAAGAATGAATAAACTGTATATTTCAGAGTATAATTTATTATTAATTGCTCTTTTTGTATATGCAGAAACCAAAATATATTTTACTCCCTTTTACCTAACAGAAAAATGAACATGCTAGTTTAATAACCTAATCAACAATGATATGTTAGAATAGAAGTGGTAACTTTCACTAGACTTTTTCTTTTCTTTAAAATTACTTTCTTTAAAACCTTAAATGAAAACAAAAAGAAAGATCAATATAGCCTTGTAAAGCACCATTTATATCTTTTTTCCAGCAACTGCTCTCTTCCACTTCATAGCACAACAGACAGCAGAGCTCATTCATTAGCGAGATAATAGCCAGCTAATTTTATGCACACATTTCCCAGTCAGGACATACTTCCTCCTATCCTATGGTTTGAAATGCACAAATTCAGGGTATCAATTTTCTAGTCATTCTCTAAAAAATACTTTTAAATTTTGCTATCCATGTAACAATAGTCTGGGAACTACTGAAGAATATACAAACATGTACCTTGCCATATACAAATTCAAGTTTTGGAACACATATACTACATGGCTACCCTGTATTATGGTGAGACCACTGGAACTGAAATGGGAAAAGGAGATACACTCTTATCTCTGGGCCTAAGATCTCCTTCTATAAATTGAGATGATGGAAAGTAGTTGATTTTGGGGAGGGATGTGGCTCAAGTAGTTGAGTGCTGGCTCAAGTCTGCTCTCCACATGGGAGGTCCAGGTTGGGTTTCCCATGCCTCCTAGAAACAAAGACAAACAACAAGCAAACAAATGAAAAAACCAACTCAGCAGAACTGATGTGGTTCTGTGCCGCTTAATCCCCCACACCTCAAAAAAAAAAAAGGATTTGATTTTTAGCACTTTAAGCTTTGAATAGCTATTTGGGAGAAAAGAAAATATCGCAAACATCTAGTACCACTTTCCTCCAAGATATTTCTGACACACATACACACACACGCAACAAAAGGTCTGGCAATCAAAGAGCAAACATACCTTCTCAAGATAAACACATACATTCTAGAAGCATTTCCATAACCTACACTAATAATAAATATTTAAATATTTTGTAGATTGTAATAAGTAAAATGCATAATTTTTCTAATAAGCATATTGTACATTACATAAGTGCAATGTATATCTGAGCTAATAATTATACATAGAAGGAGTAGAATCTTCCTTTTCTTTGCATTGGACTTCCTGTTTGAGCAGATGCTTTGGCAATTTACTGGGTCATGACTAGTAATCCTTTATTAGGGTACACTTGATGAACTAGCAAATTAAAATGTAGTGTGAAATGATGACAATGGATATGTTGAATAGTAGCCACTGAGGTGGGAAATAATCCTTAATTACACCAAGATGTACAATTTAATTTTAATTTTATCAAACTGATAAAACACAATGAAATATTTTGCAGGAATTCAAGGAAACCATATTAAAAAGCACCAGAAAGTTATCTCATACCCCTTATTTTCTCCCATACCTTCTACTGTGGATCCTCCACCCATGCAAAGCCTTATTTCACTATGCCTTGCCAAGTGTTAGGAAGCAATCAAGTGATTTGCACCAATTTCATCTCAAACTAAGGTATTTATTGGTCTGGGTTTTTTTTTTTCCCTTTTTCTTTTTTTTTCCCTTAAACTCAGTTTGCTCAAGAGAAAAATGAACCACAGTACTTATCAGCTCAATGCATACTTAAGCGATACTGAAGGCAACTGACCGAGACCGAAGTCAGAGGTTAGCTGCAAATCCATTAGTGATTTTAAATAGTGGGGAAAAATTCTTGGTGAGTTTGAGGTAAAGCTGAATAATAACTATGGGAGAATTCACAAAATAAGACAAAGTAATTTGCATTAATATGTCATCAAACAGATTCACAGAAAGCTAAATGAAAATACAAATGGTTTCCTGTAAGATGACCATAGCCACACTTGCTCTTTATACATCTAAAAGTTAAATTCTTATTTTTCTTTGACACATGATGCATTTAGTTTTAAGAGTCAGATTCTAGGAATAGCCATACAGAGCAGGAAGCTAAAATGTCTAGAAAATATGCTTGCCAACTTCAAAGCATTCATGTTTCAGAGAAATATCTGGAATTTAAAGAATATACTTAGAAAAAATTTAAAGTATACATACTAGGGTCAAAATTTAATGATATAATTTTCATTTAAGCTTACAAGCCTTTTGTGGTTTCTTAGGTGTTAATAAACTTCTAACCATGGTCTCCACAGTCTATAATTGAGAGAAAATTATTTTTTAAGAAAAATTGAATTCTCACATTCTAGAATTATAAATCATTTTAATGCTTGCTTTTTTTTTTCCTGTTTTACAAATGTCCTTCCAAAGCTATGGTAAATTTTCATTAGGGTGCTCTAAAGTCAGATCCATTAAACCATCATGGCACATCTTATTTCAAGATTTCTTAATTAGCAGATCAATGACCTCACAGACCATACCGAATCATTCAGAGCAATTACAGAGTATTGGTTCATTAATGAAGCTGTGCTAGCATAATATCTGATGAAAATTTCAATGACAAAATGTATTGCTTATATATATTGCCATCATTTGAAAACTATATATATATATATATCCCTAAATTTTATCAATGGATAAAATGTATTTGGTTTGGGCAGAGGTTTGGATGAATATAGTTGCTTCTGTATCATAATTTAGTTAAAATATGAGTTGGAGAATGACTCTAATCCCATACAGCTAGGGTCTTTGGAAAGAATGCAAGAAATGTCCTACTCAGGAAACAGAATAAATATGAAATAGAATGTTTTGTTGTTTCTGTTCAATAATAATTGCAAATGCTATTTTATAATTTTAACTCATTCTACAGTTTTTACTTAAAATTTATTACTTACTTATAAACAGCTTATTTGATAATAACATTATAAATACAGAAAGAATGAAGGAAATATTAAATAGCCATTAGGCAAATACCACAGTAATAACTATTTCAGTCAAGATTCACCAATGGAGAAGCGGACTTGGCCCAGTGGTTAGGGCATCCGCCTACCACATGGGAGGTCCGCGGTTCAAACCCCAGGCCTCCTTGACCCGTGTGGAGCTGGCCCATGCAGTGCTGATGCACGTAAGGAGTGCCATGCCATACAGGGGTGTCCCCCGCATAGGGGAGCCCCACGCGCAAGGAGTGCACCCCTTAAGGAGAGCTGCCCAGTGCGAAAGAAAGTGCAGCCTGCCTAGGAATGGCACCACACACACAGAGAGCTGACACAGCAAGATGATACAACAAAGGGAAACACAGATTCCCGTGCCACTGACAACAACAGAAGCAGACAAAGAAGAATGTGCAGCAAATGGACACAGAGAACAGACAACTGGGGCGGGGCGGGGAAGGGGAGAGAAATAAATAAATCTTCAAAAAAAAAAAGAATCACCAATGGATGCTAAAATCGATTGGTGATGTGGGCTATTTGCATAGTTTCAAAGTATCTCTCACAAAGAAAAAAGTAAAGTTACAATGGAAAGACCCAGCACACACCACCTAAATTAAGCACAGCTTCAGAGCTGTTACATCAATATCATGTACTTTCTGATATGATTCATTTAGAAAGAAACACCATTATTTCTGTGATGAGCTTACCAAAAATATATAAGCCGGGGAAACGGACTTTGGCCCAGTGGTTAGGGCGTCCGTCTACCATATGGGAGGTCCGCGGTTCAAACCCCGGGCCTCCTTGACCCGTGTGGAGCTGGCCATGCGCAGCGCTGATGCGCGCAAGGAGTGCCGTGCCACGCAGGGGTGTCCCCCGCGTGGGGGAGCCCCACGCGCAAGGAGTGCGCCCGTGAGGAAAGCCGCCCAGCGTGAAAAGAAAGAGCAGCCTGCCCAGGAATGGCGCCGCCCACACTTCCCGTGCCACTGATGACAACAGAAGTGGACAAAGAAACAAGACGCAGCAAATAGACACCAAGAACAGACAACCAGGGGAGGGGGGTAAATTAAAATAAATAAATCTTAAAAAAAAAAACAAAACAAAACAAAAAAATATATATATATATAAGCCTCACTCTAATCTATATAAGCCTCACTCTAATCACGGGAAGATATCAAATAAATCCAAACTGAGAGACATTCTATACAATAGCTGACCATAGGTCATTAAAAGTCTGAAAGTAATGAAAGGCAAGGATGGACTTTGGAATTGTCATAGATTAGCAAATAAATGCAACCTGACATCCTGGTCTGAATCCTGGAAGAGTAAAAGTATATTACCAGAAAATCTGGGGAAATTCTAAAAAGTCTTTATATTACTTTATACTATTGCATCAATGTTAACTCTACAATTGTACATGGTCATTGTACTATTGTGAAATAAATTGTTAACATTAAAGGAAGCTGAATGATAGGTATAGATGAAATATTTGTATTATTTTTGCAAACTATTGTTAGTCTAAAATTATTTCAAAATAAATTTTTAGTTGTTAAAACTTCAAAGTGACAGTGAAAGAAATAAAGCCAAAACACTCCAAACCTTCTTGTTGATATCAAACTATTCCAGCTTCACTGTTTTGTTGAATTGTATAATTATTCACTATTGTAGCTCTTCTGTCCTTTCTGTAAATTGATGAGAATATATTACTCTTCCCAATTTTCATTACAAGTGATCAGAATGGTCACAATTGTTTAAATAGGGTTTCTACTATTATAGTCATATTTACTTATCCACAATCCTCATTTTGTTTATGATTTCATCAAATTGAAAACAACAAATATTTAATGGCTGCTATTACCCTTCATGCACTGGAGAAGATAAAGGATTATTTCAAAGAATATAACTTCAGAGACTGATGAAATCTAGAAAAAATTGTGTATTTAATACACATCTTACTTCCCTACTCAAACCCATTAAAATATGTTAAAAAATAGTATTGGAGGAGAGTTGATACATTTGCATGTCTTTTGAGGTTACATTAATTGTTGATACAAAATATCTCATTTCAAAAATAGCACATTTTGGCACAAAGAAAATGACACTGACAGGAGTAAAATTGTTTTTTTTGTTTGTTTGTTTTTAATTTCTCTCCCCTCCCCCCTGCCTGCCAGTTGTCTGCTCTCTGTGTCCATTCGCTGTGTTCTTCTGTGACGGCTCCGGGAATCTGTGTTTCTTTTTGTTGCATCATCTTGTTGTGTCAGCTTGTGTGTGCAGCACCATTCCTGGGCAGGCTGCACTTTCTTTCACGCTGGGTGGCTCTCCTTATGGGGCGCACTCCTTGCACGTGGGGCTCCCCTATGCGGGGACACCCTTGCTGGCAGGGCACTCCTTGCGCACATCAGCACTGCGCTTGGGCCAGCTCCACACGGGTCAAGGAGCCCCAGGCTTTGAACCGCGGACCTCCCATGTGGTAGACGGAGGCCCTAACCACTGGGCCAAGTCCTCCGCCAGGAGTAAAATTGTTGAGCAGTAGCCAGTGCCACCTCACAAAGCTAAAATTTATAGCCACCTTCTAGAAGAAAGCCCACGTTTGGTTATCAGGCATGGAACAGAGTTAATGGGATGTATAATGCCATACACGTTGGTTGTGCTAAAGTAGAACCTAGTGTATTCTGACTATTAGTATTGTGGGCAAATAACTGAAGAAAAATGAAAAGTAAGGATTATAAGTAAATATATATATCTAGAAGTTATTTGTGTTAATAAAGCAGGAAAGAGTGTTAAATTTCTTATAGTTCAAAATTTAATTACTTGATAAAATTAGTATTCTCTATAAATTATTTTCAGCACACCTCACATTCTGTTTTCTGAATATACTATTTTCTTAAAGAAAAGAGAGAGTTAAATAGTGATTTCAAAATAAAAAAAGATTCACTAAGAGATACTGAAAAAATGTCAGGTAGAAGAGATTTGGGACACCAAATAAGGTGGATAAGAGAAAAGAGGATTAAAGAAATGTGTTACAAGAGGTCAAAAGACCTGGGACAGATAAGAGACCCAAAGGAGATGAAAAAATTAGGAAAACATGAATCTGAGCAATATATATCATTTCTCTTTTATAATCGGCAGAAATTTATAAAATGAAGTGTAAACACATCATAAAGTTATAATTTTCCAAAAATAAAAAAGAGGTTTTTTATTTAAAGTAGGCCACATACATTTATTACATACATTTATTATTTAAGATATGGCTATGTATATATTCTATCTAAAAGGGCGTGTGTTAGAACATGTCAGGAACAAGGCCTTCTTCCTTGAGGAGAAGAGCTCTGACACACACAAAAAAGGTGAGACCCCTAAAGCAGAATGACTCAGCCTGTGGATAAGTCTCCATACTCTGTAGCTTCCAAAGGGGTCTTCAGCCACCCCTGCCTAAGCATGGGGAGGGTAGTGGAGGTCATGTAAGAGGTTCAGAAGGTTTAAATGGACCCAAATAACTATTTGTTTGCTCCAAAATATTTCATTTTGCACTTTTTTTTTCTGTACATAAAGCAATGATTTTCATTATGGGGAAAACAATCAAGATCTCACCTATGTTTTTATAACTTTTTAAACATAAGCTGGAATTTACCAAGATAAGTGGGAATCAAATTTAACATAAATAAACCATCCTGGCTACAAAAGTGTCTCTTAAAATATAAATTCCCTGGATGAATGAGCTTCAATTCTATTCTTGCCTTCAGACACGAGGTTAAGCATTTAGGATATATTCTTTCTATATTTGTGGACCGACTAAAATAATGTAAGGGATTTCTCAACTCCAAGGGTTAAGAGATGGTCTTTTCAGGCCAACTCTCCTCTACTTTTAACATAGAGGCAGAAATATCTGGCTTGGAAGCATGACCATACTAATCACTAGCTCTCTGTCCATAGATTTAACTTACGTGAGTCTCAACTTACTTAGCCATAAAAAGTGACTGTTTTCATGGCTTACTACATTGGACACTTTTAAGAAATGAGAAAAAAAATATCATAAAACATTTGATAATATGCTTATCATCAACAACAACTAACCTGTTTTCCTACCACTAGAAACCCCACCTCTTCTAGGATCTCTGAGAGCAACACTCACCCACTGTTTTGGCAGCTGCTCTGCTCTAGAGCTCATTGTTTCCTTTTCTCTCAGTAATCTTCAGACCTAACTGAAGCTTTGCTGCCCACTGCAGGAGGAAAGAATAATTTCCCCTCTGTCTGAATTCTTCAGTGGCTTTATCTCAAGGGTTTTGATGATTAATCTGCAATTCATTACTCTAGGAATATCGTTTATAGCTATTTTCATCCTGTGGATTCCACACTAGTTTAATATATGTAAAGATAACTTTTGACATTTACACCCATAATACTAAACTAAGAAAAATGACAAGAACTTAACTAATGCATATCAACAAATATTTTCATTGTTAATGTTGATAAATATTATCATCAATATTCACACAAAATGTTTGTCCTTCCAGTTCAGTTCTTATATTTTCTATTATTTGCTATAATACTTATATATACATGTTCAAATCTTATAGTGTGTTTCAGTCTTTACCTAGAATAGAACCAACTATTACAATAGGCAATAAGTAAATTTTGAATGAACAAATGAATATTTGGATGCATGGATTTATACTAATACACTACTATATGTGAAAACCCTAACTTTATGACAAGTATGATGAGTAGGGTGGTTGAATAGGTCCTACTGTATTTTAGAAGAAGACTGAGTGTTAGCACATATCATAAAAAATTATAAAATGAATAGTAAAGTATAATAGATGAATGTGCTGAATTTTAGTTTTAACAGTCCTTAGTAGAATATGTTACTTTTTCCCTCAACATTTCTACTATATTAAAATCTTGTTACTAATTTTTTCAGGGACTACAGAAAATGTTTTCTTGAATCATCATTTTATCATGTTGAATATTGCTACAAATATGCAGATTATCAGCTGAAGTTTAAAAGATGTTTTTGTTTTCCCCCCAGTAATATAGAAATCTTCGTTTAATTGTGGTAAGCTATAATGGGATTACACCTGTAAAAATGTAAAGAGCATATTGGTGTTCCTTGTAAACTGTGCACATATTTGGTTCTATAAAACATTTTTAAGCTCAGAGAATCATAGATTTTTGTTTTGTAGGTGTGTGTGTTGTTTTAAGATGAAATGGATTTTAAAGATGCTCAACTCAATGCATTTGTGTTGAAGCTATGCAATTATAATAATGACCTTTAATTCTTTCCTAATAACCTAGATGGAATTAATTAGTTTTTTTAATATCAGGGCTTATTATGTTTGGGATTTTAAGAGTCTCTTCTTTTCCATAATGGGTACTATCAAGCTTGTTTAAAATCATCTGAAAGCAAATTTTTAAGAGCCTTGACATTTCTCTCTCTGCCATTTCTCTTTCATCTTTCTTCTATGTTATTTGTAATGAAGAGCCCATTTTTGTTCCTTTATAATTCTTTTCTGGTCAACCTATCATTTAGATCTTCCTAACAACCTTTTTTTGTAATTATGTTTCCTATGTTGAGAAAATTTTGTGATTAGAAATGGGATACTATTTACAAAAACCCAGAAGCTGTTTTCCTTTAATGGAACTAACAAGCTATCAAATTTCTAGATAGCTGCCATGCTGCCACCTTCTGGTTACGTTGTACTTTTTTTCTTTTTTTTTTTTCCTGTTAAAGGTTGTCAGCTTTATGAAGAAAATATTTCTTGAATATACTTTGAAATATTAAGAAATTAAATCTGTATTTATTCAAGGACAATCATTTAATTTATTAGAGCCACTGAATAGAATTCAGTTGGCCTTAAATTCTAAAGAAAATGGAAATGTCTTATGCATTAAATTATAAAAGTTGAATGCATCACCAAAAATAGACATGTTTTATCCCATGATTATTTATCACATAAAAATTGTATGCGTCACTGAAGATAGAAGACAGTTTTATCCCAAGGTTATTTACCTTGGAGCCAAAGGAGAAGATTTTCTGACATTTTTATATCATATTAATTTTTGGATAGTTTTCCTCACCTCTTCAGTGTAGTTTTAAAATGAACAGCACTTTCTCAATGACTGTGAAAAGTTCCCGAATCCAGAGTTTCTATTATTATTCATCAGCGGTGGCATTGAGCAGTGTTGCTGGCAGCATTGAATAATTTGCCAATTTAACTGCCTTATTTTCACTTTGACTCAAGGAATATGATAGGCAAAGTTTTTGTTTTTGTTTTTAGCTATTGTAGAGATAATTAAGTTTTCTCTTAACAAATATCTAGTATAAATTGACTAGAATCCCTGCCACACTTATAGCAGCAGCATGGGTCACAGGCCCACAAAGGAGGTGAGAAGAAAGCAAAGGACTCAAAGGTCTAGCAAGACTTGTACGTTACACAAAGAACTCAGAGGTCTTTAAAGACTTGTATGCAACACCATTAAGAGATATGGTGCCCTTTTTGTATTGTTTAATCCAATGATTGAATATTCTTTGTGAAAATTCACTTTTACTCCAACAGCTGTCTCATTTTAGTAACCTTTGAGACAAAGAGAGAACAATGTGTATATGAAATAAACTGATGTCTCACACTGAAAACTGTTTTAAAAATGTAAGATATTACATATAAAATTTCAAATTCAGATACGGAAGGACATAAAGTGGTTTCAAATATTGTGCTTCCTTCAAATGAATATATGAGAATATATTTCAAAATCGTTCATTGAAAAACAGAATGTAAATGGTCCCAATAAATATTTAACAACAGGGAATATTCTCAACTGTTTATTAAGTGCAATCAAAAATCTAAGGTATCTAAGACAGGTGCTAATTTCATTCCTGTTATTAGTAATTAGTGATCAAATTTAATGGTGTTTGTAAGTGGCACTAAAAAAGTGGCACTAAAATAATTTGCATTATTAAGAAGGCTTAAGATTATGGACCATTATGATAAAAAAAATAAAGTAAAATAATTAAGGGGCCATTAAAATTTACTTTTTAAGCTTAATAGTCTTGAGAAAACAGATATTTTGAATAATCAGCAATTCTGAGAACATATGCCACATTTAAATAGAAAAATTGGCCCATTCGTTATGGCTTCAAAGATGACTTTTTAATTGCTGGATAAAGACTGAAATATTTTGTGGCAAGTTGGTTGATAACTATAGAGTTTACAAAATTGTATGGACCTGAAATTCCTGTTGTTACATTGTGATGACAAAATTATTTTTTCTCTCCTCTATTCACAAGTAATGCTGTTATCATAAATAGAAAGACATATGTCAGGTGAATGGCAATCTTATCATTCAATAGCTTTACTATGAATAAAATGGGCATTTCTCTCTATAAGTGTGCTGTAGGATCCGCTTTGAACTATTTTTTTCCAATAGTGAAGAGATCATTCTTTTTCTTTTTTTCTTTATTAGAGAAGTTAGGGGTTTACAGAACAATCATGCATAAAATACAGGATTCCCACATACCAGTCAACTATTGATACCTTACATTGGTGTGGAACACTGTTACAATTGATGATAGCACATTTTTATCATTGTACTGTGAACTATAGTCCATGTTTCAATGTAGAGTTCCATGTTTGCATAGTGTAGCTCCATATTTTTTTTTTAAATTATTCTGTTACTATATATATAATCTAACATTCCCCTTTTAATCACATTCAGATATATGTATTTCAGTGCTGTTAATTACATTTCACAGTTTACACTAACATCACAATCACACATTACCAAAATTTTTCCATCATTCCAAATAGGAACCCTTTACATTTTAAGACTTAACTTCCCACCATCTACCCTGACCCCATCCCCTAGTAATCTGTATTCTAGATTCTGACCCTATGAATTTGCTTAATCAAGTCATTTCAAATCAGTGAGGTAATACAATATTTGTCCTTTTGTGTCTGGCATATTTCACTCAATATGATATCATCAAGGTTTGTCCACATTGCTGCATATATCTGAACTTCATTGCATTTCACAAATGAGTAATATTCCATTGTATGTATACACCACATTTTATTTATCCATTCATCAGTTGAGGGAAATGGATTAATTCCATCTTTTGTCAACTGTGAATAATGCCACTATAAACATGAGTGTGCAAATATCTGTTTGAGTCTCTGCTTTCAATTCCACTGAGTATATACCTAGTAGTGGGATGTGATAGTTCTATCCATAGCTTTCTGATGAATCACCATACTGTCTTCCGCAATAGCTGCACCATTTTACATTGCCACCAGAAAAGAATGAATGTTTCTATTTCTCTACATCCTCTCCAAACCTTGTTATTTTCTATTTGTTTGTTTGTTTCAGTAGCAGTCATTCTAATGGACAGTACTTCTAATGAGTGTGAAATGGTATCTCATTGCAGTTTTGATTTGCATTTCCCTGCTAGCTAATGATGTTAGGCATCTTTCAAGTGTTTTCTGGCCATTTGTATATCTTCTTTGGGGAGCTGTCTATTCAAGACTTGCCAATTTTTTAATTGGGTTGTTTGTTTCTATGTTGTTGAGGATTTCTTTATATATTCTGGATATTAAACATTTATTGGATATGTTGTTTCCAAATATTTTCTCCAATTGTATAGGTTGTCATTTTGCTTTCATGGTAAAGTCTTTTGAGACACAAAAGTTTTTAATTTTGATGATGTCCATTTATCTATTTTTGTTGTTGTTGCTTGCACTTTGGGTATATAATCTAAAAATCCATTGCATAACCAAGGTCCTAAAGATGCTTCCCTAAGTTTGCTTCTAATAGTTTTAATAGTTTGATACTAAACATGTAAGTTCTGGCTCTTACATGTGGGTATTGGATCCATTTTGAGTTAATTATTTTTGTATAAGAAAAGATAGGGGTCCTCCTTTTTTCTTTTTTCTTTTTTTAAGTGGTCTTTGCCACCTTGTTGAAAATCAGTGGCCCATAAAAGTAAGGGTTGATTTCTGCGCTCTCAATTTAATTCCAATGGTCTATGAGTCTGTCATAGTGCCAGTACTATGCTGTTTTGATTACTGTGGCTTTGGAATAAGTTTTAAGATCACTAAATGTGAGTCCTTCAAATTCTTTCTTCTTTTTCTATATGGCTTTAGTTATTTGGGCTTCTTATTCTATCATATATACTTGAAAATTGACTTTTCCATTTCTGCAAAGAAGGTTTTTGGAATTTTGGTTGGGATTGTGTTGAAACTATAAGTTGTTTTGAATAGGATTGACATCTTTTCTATTTTTATCTTTTGTTATCTTTTTTTAAAGGTACATAGAATACAGAAGGTGTTACATTAAAAAATATAAGAGGTTCCCATATACCCCACTCCCCACCCTACCCCCACTCCTCCCACATCAACAACTTCTTTCATCAGTGTGGCATATTCATTGAATTTGATGAATACATTTTGGAGCACTGCTACACAGTATGGATTATAGTTTACATTGTAGTTTACACTCTCTCCCAGTCCATTCAGTGGGTTAAGGCAGGACATTATATATCATTCAGGACAACTTCAAGTCCCCAAAATGCCCCCATAGCGCACCTTTTCTTCCCTCTCCCTGCCCACAGCAATTCTTATGCCAATGTCTCCACATCAGTGATATAGTTTCTCTCATTGCTAGAGTCACAGTAATTCTAGAGTAGAATACCAGTAAGTCCACTTTAATCCATATTTTATTCCTCCATCTTGAGTGCCTTGGGATGGCGATGTTCACTCACCTCTAAATAGGATTGATATCTTAACAATATTTAGTCTTCCAATCCATGAACACAGTTTGTCCTTCCATTTATTTAGGTTTTCTTTGATTTTTTTAAGCAATGTTTTGTACTTTTCTATATACAAGACCTTTACATCTTTGGTTAGATCTTTTTCCTAAATACTTTAGTCTTTTAGTTGCTATTGTGGATGGATTTTTTTTCTTTATTTCTTCTTTCAATTGTTCATTGTCTTTGTATAGGAACACTACTGCTTTTTGCATGTTGATCTTGTACCCCACCACTTTGATTAATTCATTTATTAGCACTAGGAGCTTCTTTGCAGATTTTTCAGGATTTTTTGTCGATAGGATCATATCTGTATAAGGGGAAGGTTTTATTTCTTTCCATTTGTATGTCATTTTTCCTCCTAAATGCTCTGACAAGAACTTACAGTGCAATGTTGAGTAACAATGGTGACAGTGGACTTCATTGTCTTGTTCCTGATCATAGAAGGAAAGCTTTCAGTCTTTCACCATAAAGTAGGATGTTAGCTGTGGTTTTCTGTAAATTCCCTTTATCATGGTGAGGAAATCTTCTATTCCTAGTGATCTAAGTGTTTTTATGAATAACGGGTGCTAGATTTTGTCAGATACTTTTTCTGCATCAATTGAGATGGCCATGTGTTTCAATTTTTCTTCATTATATTAATGTGGTGCATTATATTAATTTATTTTTCTTGTGTTGAACCAACTTTGCATACCTGGGATAAATGCCCCTTGATCATGGTGTATGTATCTTTTAATATGATGCTTTATTCTGTTTGAAAATATTCAGTTGAGGGTTTTTGCATCTATATTCAAAAAAGATATTGGTCTCTCATCTTCCTGTAGTATCTTTATCTGCCTTTGGTGTGAGGGTTATGTTGGACTTGTAGAATGAATTAAGGTGTTTTCCCTCCTCTTCAGTTTTTTGGAAGAGTTTGAGGAGAATTTGAATTAAGTCTTCTTGGAACGTTTGGTAGAATGCCCATGTAAAGTCATGTGATCTTGGGCTTTTTTTGTTGGGGGTTTTCGATGACTGATTCAATATCTTTACTTTTAAATGTATTGTTGAGGTCTTCTATTTCTTCTTTAGTCAATGTAGGTAGCTTGTAGGTTCCTAAGAAACTGTCTATTTCATCTATATTATCTGATTCATTGGCATAGAGTTGTTCATAGTATCCTCTTATCATTACTTTTATTTAAGCAGAAATAAATCTGATTTGGCATAAATCATTCCATGTATGATTTTTAAAATTTTATACTCTCTATTTACTATTTGTAAGGCTAGCGAAAGTTTTGTCAATTTATTCATCTTTCCAAAGAGGCAACTTTATTTTTGCTGCTTCTCTCTACTGTTTTTTTTTTCTCTTTGTTTCCCATTTCATTTATCTCCACTCTAATCTTTATTTCTTTCCTTCAGTTTGCATTGGGTTTAGTTTGCTCTACTTTTTCTTGTTCTTCCAGTTTTGATGTTTGGTATCTTACTTGAAGTCTTTCTTCTTAGTTAATGTAGCATTTAGAGCCATAAATTTCTCACTCAGCACTGCTTTTGCTGTATCCCATAAGTTTTAGTATATTGTATTTTCCTTTTCATTTGTCTCAAGATATGTGTTAATTTCACTTGTGATTTCCTATTTAACCTACAGTTTGTTTAAGAGAATATGATCTAATTTCCACATATTTAAGATTTATCCTTTTTCCCTCTGTTAATGATTTCTAGCTTTATCCCATTGTATCTGGGGAATGTACACTCCATAATTTAAATATTTTTGAATTTATAGAGAATTGTTTCATGAGCTAAAATATGGTCTATCCTGAATGATCCAGGTGCACTAAAGAAGAATGTATATTCTGTTTTTGTTAGTTGGATTATGATATATATGTCTACTAGGTCTAGGTTGTTGAGAATATTGTACAAGTCTTGAATTTCCTTATTATCTTCTCCTCGATGTTCTATCCATTTTTGAAAGCAGTATATTAAATTCTCCTACTATTAAGGTAGAACCATCAAATTTTCTCTTCAGATCCGTGTCAGTACTTACTTCACATATTTTGGGACTCCACTGTTAGGTGCCTGTATATTTGTCATTGTTATATCTTCTTGTTCAGTTGTTCCTTTATAAATATACAATGATTTCTTTGTCCCTCACATCAGATTTTGACTTCAAGTCTATTTTATCTGATATTATCAGTAAGCTACCTCAATTTTCTTTATTATTATTTGCATAGTATATTTTTCCATCCTTTTACTCTAAACCTAGTTATATCTTTTAATTTAAGGCAAATCTCATACGAGAACATATAGTTGTGTCAGGCTTATTTATTCATTCTGCCAATCTCTGCCTTTTGAATAGAGACTTTAATTAATTTACATTTAAGGTCACACTGATATTACAGGACTTTCATTTGCCATTTTGCTGTTTAGACTTTGTATGCCTTATACCTTTTTGGTCCTTTAATTCTTCCATTAATGTCTACATTTATATTTATTTTATTTTTTGTTTTGTACCATATTGAATGACTTCTCTTTACTATATGGATATATTTTATGTATCTTCCTTATGGTTACCATGGGATTAAAATTTAACATTCTAAATATATAACAAATCATATTTGGTTTGACTCCAAATTAACTCCAATAGCATACATATATACTTTTTCTACACCCCTCCCTTCCCCCACTTTTTTGGTCCTTGTTAGTACTTATAACTTTGTACACTGTGTGTCCAAAAATCATATATTTATCATTACTATTTATGCATTTTTATTTCAGTACCTGCAAGAAGTAGGAAGTGGAGTTATATACAAAACAATACATTACAAAAATACTGACATTTCTAATTACTCTAATGGTTACCTTTACAGCAGTCTTTATTTTCCATGCCACTTTTAACCACTATCTAGTGTCTTTTCCATTCAATTTGAAGAACTCTCTTTAGCACTGCTTATAGGGCAGGGCTAGTGGTGATGAACTACCTCAGATTTTTTTTTTAGCTGAGAATGTCTTATTCTTGCCCTTATTTTTAAAAGAAAGTCACACTGAATAAAAAACCCTTGGCTGGCAGTTGTTTTCCTTCAGCACTTTAAGTATTTCAGCTCACTGCCTTCTTACCCCCATGGTTTCTGATGAGAAATCCGCATCCTTGTACATAACAAGTTGCTAGCTATGAGAACTCTCTTCTTTTCCTTGCATTCAGTACTGTGATCAACATTATGATGGGTGAATTTTTTCTCATGTTTATCCTGTTTGAAGTTCTCTGGACTTCTTGGAAGTGCATATTCACATCTTTTGCTGAGTTTGGGAAGTTTTCTGTTATTAATTTCTTGACTATTCTTACTTCCCCTTTCCTTCTTTTTTCTCCTTCAGGGATTCCCATAATGTGAATATTCATACATTTGACAGTGTCCCAGAGGTGTCTTAGGATGTTTTCACTTTTTATAATTCTTTTTTCTTTCTGCTCCTCAACCTGACTCATTTTCAAGTGCTTTGTTTCAGAGTTTACTGCATTTTTTTCTTCTGCCATCTCCAATCAGCTCTTGAAACTCCCCCTAGGAATTTTTTATTTAAATACTTCTCTTCAACTCAAGTAGTTTTATTTGCTTCTTTTTTAAAATTTCTATCTCTTTATTAAGATTCTCATATTGCTCTTCATTGTTTTCCAGATATCCTGTAGTTCTTTCTCTATATTTTACTTTATCTCCTTGAGCATTTTTAAGATCATTTTAAAAGGTATGTCCACATTCCTCTTCTTTGTTGGCATTTTCTGGATCTTAATCCTTTTCCTTTTGATGGGCCATCATTTCCTGTTTCTTTGTCTTGTCCTGTTTTGTTTCACACTGGACATTTTTAAATGTTAGCTTTGGGATATATTCTGTGTCTCTTTCTTGTTTTTTTAACCATCTGGTAATAAGACAAATATCTTCCTGAGTTTCAGTCCTACTATCAGGAATGTCTGCCCAAGGCAAATTCAGTGTGTTGGGTTTTTCCTATCTTTCTGGGTCTCTGTCTTGTTCTGGGCTTTTGCTTGTTAGTTGTTTTGAAGTTTACCTGTTTATAGAAGTATAGTTGTCCTCTGCTTCTGAGGAGCAGACCTCCCTCTCCCATGTGGTTGAAGCTGGTAAGTCTTTGCCCTAGACTGTCTACTTCTATTATTTCTTCAACTCTTTTTATTGTCTCATTTGGCAGGCAAATTCTGGTGGGAGGTAGATGCCAGAGAGGACTTTCTAAGTCAGTCTTTTCCAGCAAAGACAGGTCCAGGAATCCACAAAGGGAATGCAACAGTTCCATATACCCTGAGGTATGATCAGGAGGGGCAACAAGAGTTTCCTTCACAGCTCACCAAAGCTGAGCTTGCCTGGCTTGCCCAGCAATGTAGTCCTTCAGCTAATTCTTCCCCATACCCTAAGGAAGCATAGCATAATTAAGTCTTCTCCACAGTGTCCTTTGGGAGGGATAGGTGAAACTAGAGCCAGGCCCCCAGTGAACTAAAGTCAATAATCAAAAACCATGATCAGTGATCAGCCCTTGCCCATCTCTGATTTGGGAAAGAGGATTTTTACATCACAAAGAGGATAGACCACATGCTAGGTCACTGAACAACTCTCAATGAATTCAGAAAGTTTGAAATTATACAGAGTAATTTCTCTGGCCACAATGGAATGAAGCTGGAAATCAGTAAGGGTTAGAGAAGCAGATTAGGCACTAAAATATGGAAGTTAAACAACACACTCTTAGACAATCAGTATGTCAAGGAGGAAACTGCAAAAGAAATCAGTAACTACCTTGAAACAAATGAAAATAACAACACAATGTATCAAAATCTATGGGATGCAGCAAAAGCAGTGCTAAGAGGGAAATTCATAGCTATAAATGCCTACTTACAAAAGAAAAAAGAGCTAAAACCAAAGACCTAACTTTGCAACTGGAGGAATTAAAAAAGGAACAACAAATAATCCCAAAGGAAGTAGAAAGAAGTAAATAACACTAGAAGAAATGAACAAAACCAAAGCTGGTTCTTTGAGAAGATTAATAAAACTGACAAACACTTAGCTAGACTAACAAAGAGAAAAAGAGAGAAGATGCAAACACATAAACTAAAAAATTAGGAAGGGGTTATCACCACTGACCCCAGAGAAATAAAGAGTCTCATAAGAGAATAATTTGAAAAATTGTATGTCATCAAGATGGATAGTTTAGAGGAAATGGACAAATTCCTAGAAACACACAAGCAGCCTACATTGATGAAAGAAGAAAATGATAAACTCAACAGACCAATCACAAGTAATGAGATAAATTAGTCATTAAAAACCTCCCTACTAAAAGAGGGCGGGACCAGATGGCTTCACAGGTGAATTCTACCAAATATTCTAGAAAGAACTAGCACTAATTATGCTTAAACTCTTCCAAAAATAGAAGTGGAGGGAACATTGCTTAACTCATTCTATGATGCCACATCATCCTAATACCAAAGCCAAACAAAGACACTATGAGAAAGGAAAATTATAGACCAATATTTCTAATGAAACTAGCTGCTAAAATCCTCAAAAAATATTTGCTAATCATATTCAACAACACATCAAAGAAATGTATACACCATGACCAAGTGGGTTTGATCCCTGGAATGCAAGGATGGCTCAACATAAGAATATCAATCAATGTAATACACCACATAAACAGAAAGAAAAAAAATCACATGATCATATCTATTCTCTATAGATGCAGTAAAAGCATTTGACAAAATACAGCACATTTTCCTGATAAAAACATTTCAAATGATAGGAATATAAGTAAACTTCCTTAATATGATGACGGGTATGTATGAAAAACCCAGAGCTAACATCATATTCAATGGTAAAATCCTAAAAGCTTTCCCTCTAAGGTCTGGAACAAGATTAGGATGCCTACTGTCACCAGTCTTATTAAACATTGTGTTAGAAGTACTTACTTGAGCAGTAAGACAAGAAAAAGATATAAAAGCCATCTAAATTAAAAAGGAAGAAGTAAAATTTTCACTATTTGGAGATGACATGATCCCATACATGAAAAACTCAGAGAAATCTATAGCAAAGCTTCTAGAGTTTAAAAATGAGTTCAGTAAAGTGGTTATAAAATCAATGCACAAAAATCAGTAGCATTTCCATGCACCAATAATGAGCAATCTGAGGAGGAAATCAAGAAAAAAATCCCATTTACAATAGCAACTATCAAATGCTTAGGAAAAACTTTAAGATCTTATTGACTTGTAGGCAGAAAAGTACACAGCACTGTTAAAGGAAATCGAAGAAGACCTAAACAAATGGAAGAATATTCCCTGTTCATGGATAGGAAGACTAAACATCATTAAGAAGTCTATCCTACCCAAACTGATTTACAGATTTAAAGCAATCCCAATAAAAATTACCATAGCATTTTTTACTAAATTGGAAAAGCTAACTATGAAATTTATTTGGTAGGGCAAGAGGCCTTGAATAGTCAAAGACATATTAAAAAAGAAAAATGAAATCAGAGGAATCACACTACCTGACTTTAAAACATACTACAAAGCTACAATGGTCAAAACTTCATGGCATGCAACTAGAAAAAGATCTTGAATAAAAGGGGAAAATGGTAAAAACAAATGAGTTTATATGGCTAAGAGACTTCAAAATGAGTTGGGAGGTCATCAAAGGAGTTGTGCTTATGCACATCTCAGCAGGATCTCAGAGACACCCAAGGTAGACACAACCTCAGGTAGGGGTGCTCCTGAGGGCTACAGGGACACCCAGGTCCTACAGTCATGGCAGATGGCTCTGAAGTTTGGTGCCTTGCCAGTGGGTCTTACTTTTGAATTTGTGCTCCTGAATGTGATGGAGTTGGACTCAGATGTGACTTCTCTACACATGCCTCTACTGTCCCTTTTATTAAATCTGTGGTTAGCACTGAGGTTGGTGTATGCCCAGGAGACTTGAATTTCTGGGCTGTCCATGTGCCTGCTGGGCCCTGAGCCTCAGCGTTTGCAGCACTTCTCTCCAGTTTGTTGGACTTACCCAGGTCAGCTGACAGGGAGGTGAGGATGGACAACCACCACACCAAGGAACCAAGAGTATCTATAGCTGCAGGCATGAGAAGCCAACCTGCCAGTCATATGGGATTGAGCCCCCTCTGAATTGAGAGGTGGAGTGGGCATCGCCATCCCAGGGTCCTCAGGATGGGGCAATAAAGTATGGATTAGAACGGACTTACTATATTCTACTATAGAATTATTGCAACTCTAGCAATGGACTAAACTATATCATTGATGTGGAGACAGTGGCCATGGGAAGGGCTGAAGGCAGGGAGAGGGAAAAGTAGGTGTGATACAGAGGCATTTTCAGGTCTTGGAATCATCCAGGATGATATTGCAGTATATATAAAGAAACCCTACACCTTGAAAATAAAAAGACAAACAACCCATTTAAAAAAAAAGTGATTTGAATAGATACTTCTCCAAAGAAACACCAATGGCTAAAAAGCACATGAAAAGATGCTCAACATCACTAGCTATTAGGGAAATGCAAATCAAAACTACAATGATTTCATTTTATACCCTTTAGACTGGTGGTTATTAAAAAAACAGAGGACTACAAGTGTTAGAGAGGATGTGGAGGAATGGGAACACTTATCCTCTGCTGGTGGGAATGCAGAATGGTACAGCCATTGTGGAGGACCGTTTGATAGTTCCTCAAGAAGCTAACTATTGAACTGCCATATGACCCAGCAATCCCAATGCTGGGTAAATACCCAGAAGAATTGAAAGCAGGGACACCAACAGATATATGCACACCAATGTTCATGGCGTTGTTATTCACCATTGCCAAAAGTGAGAAGCTATCCAAATATTCATCAACAAATGAATGGATAGGCAAATTGTGTTATATACATACAATGGAATGTTCCTCAACTGTCAGAAGGAAGGCAGTGTGAAAACATGGGATAACATAGATGAATCTTGAGGACCTTATGTTGAGTGAAGCAAACCAGGCACTGAAGGACAAATATTACATGACCTCACTGATATGAATTAAGCAAATTGAGCAGATTCACAGAGCAAGAGTCTGAAAGATAGGTTTACAGGAAACAGAAAGGGAGAAGAAGGTTGTGAGCCAATGCCATATGGGCAAAATCTATGATAAGGCAGAAGGGTATAGTTGTGCAGTGGATGGGCATGACAGTGGTGCAGTAATGCTATTGGGTTGGGCACTGATGGTTTGTGAGGCAGGTATGGTGAATATGGTGGGTTGGGCTGTCCATGGATCTGGAGGGAGGTTTGGGGGAAGAAGCAGCTGAACTCTGGGGATTTGTGGATATTTGCTTGAAACTACAATGTTGGGAATGTTCTTTTAGCAAATATGACAGGGGAGGGTTATTCATTTAGGGTGTTAGATGTAGGGCAGGTGGGACAGGACATACCTAGGGCAGGGCTCTAGGGAGTTTGTGAGTATTCGTCTTGTCATAATAGGTTGTATCAGTAGGTAGAGACCCACATAATGACCAGGAAGATATTAGACTCCCATCCTGGGGAGTCTTGCTCTGTTCTCAAATAGAGGGGCAGGAGTGTCTTGAGAGCATAGGCATTGCCTAATAGCAGAAGACAGACCAGTATATCAAGCCCTCAATGTTGTTGCAAGTAATTATGAATATGGTTCTTCAAGGAGTGAATCTTGGTGGTTGCCATGGGTCCTGAGGGGTGGTGAGGGAGGAATAGAATAGATGGAACATGGGGTATTTTGGGGGCATTGGAATTGTACTATATGACCTTGAAATGATGGATACAGGCCATGTTGAATTTCCTCAAAAATTTTAAAGTGTGTGGTCCAAAATGTAAACCATAAGGTAAATCATTGACCATGGTTAGTAACAATGTTTCAATACTTTGTACATCAATTATAACAAATGTATCATCAACATGTAAAATGTTATTAATAGGGGAAAAGGGAAAAGGGAAGGATGCTAGGTATAAGGGAATCCCCAATATTCTGTACATGACTTTTCTGTAAACTAAAACATCTTTGAAGACAAAATGAATAAATTAAGAACCTGGGGGAATAAGCAGAAGAAAATATCACTCTAAATACAAGACAACAGATCTAACAATGATGAAAGTAATAATGTTAAAAATAAATTTTCAAAATATTTTTCCATTATTTTTTATTATTCTAAATTTTTAAAAAATTTGTATTTTATTTCTTATTTTTAAAACTATCATTACTATTTCATTTTCTTATGAATTGTATTTAGTTATTTTGTTGGCTTCATTTTGAAGTTTTGGATCACCAAAGGGTTACAACTCTGGCAGGGGATGATAATTGGTATGGGGAGTCAGTGATGGGGGTACATAGAAAGAGGTTCACCTGGGCATACCTATAAGGCACATAAATGTGTTCAAGTGTTCATGGGGCATTGTTATGGTGGAGATTCATACAATGACAAAAAGAAGGTCAAATTCCCATTCTGGGACACTCTACCAAATTCTCTAATGGAACAGCAAGAATTCCCTGAGTATAGGGGCAATGAAGGAGGATAGTCCAATGACGGGCCTTTGATATTGATGGCTGTACTTATGAAACTTTACTTTTGAAATTGAAACTTAGCCTAGTATTACAGAGTGTCTAAGGGTTACCTCCAGAGAGCCTCCTTGTTGCCTCTTTCTAAGCCAAACTCAGCATATAAATGCATTAACTTCCCCCAGCATGGGGCATGACTCCTGGGGATAAGCCTTCCTGGCACTGAGGTATTATTACCAAGCACCAACTAGCAATGCAACTGGCGAAAGTCCTTGACCAAAAGGGGAAAAACGTAAAGACAAATGAGTTTATATAGCTAAAAGACTTCAAAGTGAGTTGGGAGGTCATTCCACAGGTTACACTTATGCACGTCTCAGCAGGACCTCATTGACTACCAAAGTAAATACTACCTTAAATGGTGGTGCTCCTGAGGGTTCTGGAGATATCTAGACTATAAGCAGGGCAGAAGTTTCAGGAGTTTGGTGTCCTGCCAGTCGGCCCTACTTTGGAATTTATGCTCCCCAGTGTGACAGAGTTGGGCTTAGTTGTGGTTTCCCTAAAAATGACTCTTCTTCCTCTTCTATTTGAATCTATATTTGATACTAGAGTTGACAGATGTATCTCAAAGAGACTTAAATCCTTGGACCCATGTGCCAGCTGGGCCCTGAATCTCAACAGATTTGAAACACCCACTCTCTAGTTCATTGGATTCACCAGGACAACTAACAAGAAGATGTTGATGGACAATGACCATCTAAGGAACACAGAGTGTCAGTAACTGCAACCAAGATAGTCCCATTCATCTGTCCCATAGGATCTAAGCCCCCTCTCAATTGGAGGCAGAGTTAGCATCACCATCCCAGAAACCTCAGGACTGGGGAATGAACAATGGACTACAGTAAATTTACAGATATTCTACTATTAACTTATTGCAATTCTAGAAATGGAAGAACTTATGTCATTGATATGGAGGCAGTGACCACTGGAAGTTCTGCTGGGAAAGAGAGGGAAAAAGAGGTATAATATGGAGGCATTTTCAGGACTTGGTAATTGTCTTGAATGACATTGTAATGACAGACAAAGTTCATTATATATCTTGCCGTAACGTACAAAGTTTTATGAGAGAGAGTGTAAACTACAGTGTAAACTACAATCCATGTTTAGTGGCAATGCTCCAAAATGTGTTCATCTGTTGTAACAAATGTACCCCACTTAATGAAGGATGTTGTTAATGTGGGAAAATGTGGGAGGGGTAGGGAGCAGGGTATATGGGAATCCCATATATATTCTTTTTTTCCCTATTTTCTTTTAAATGTTACATTAAAAAATATGAGGTCACCATATACCCCCCACACCCCCATCTCTCTCCTCCCACATCAAAAACCTCTTCCATCATCGTGGCACATTCACTGCACCTGGTGAATACATTTTGGAGTACTGCTGCACAACATGGACAACATTTATGGAATCTAAGTACCATTAAAAACTTTTTAAAGTATATATATAGACAATCAGCAAGATGGCAGCAGAGTAAGGAGCTCGTAGAGTCAACTCCTGCTACAGGGCAGTTAATAAACACCCAGAGCTATGTGGAGCTAGCTAAAGCACCTGTTTGGGAGCTCCAGGAGACCAGAAGAGCATCTTGCAACATCCTTGAAGGAATGGGAGGAGGAGACTGCCTATCTGCAGAGAAGACTCATAAGTAGAGCACTCCATGCCCCGGAAGCTGGTGCCCATCTTCCACTGGAGGCACAAGCAACCTTGGGAACTGTTCTGTGGCTGGAATTGAAAGCTCCACTTCACAAAAATGGGGGAGGAAGAGACAGTTGGGCATCAACTTCACCTACTGATGAGTAAATTCAGTGGGCTAAAGTATAATCCTGAGAACAGCTGAAGTTTAAGCCTGTCCAGGTCAGAAAGAGTCCAGTAGCTGCCATCTTAACTCTGCACCTGGCACAAGGAGAAGCAGGGCAGAATGAAAATCACTGTGTGGTGGGGACTGGCTTCTTTCCATCCAGATCATATTGCAGCTCTAGCTTAGGCCCCAGTGCTACCTCCAGCAGAGATGAAACTGTGGGGACCTGCACGAGCCTCTTTGGGAAATTACCAGCCAAGCCACAGAGGCTGGTGATTATCCTACTCTGGTGGCATGAGCCGCCCCAGGAGCTATTCTGTGGCTGGAATTGGAAGCTCCATTTCCCAAAAACAGGGGAGGAGGAGACTATTGGCTGCCAATTTTGGCTATTGATTGTTAGACTTGGCTGGCTAAGATAAAACCCTGGGAACAGGTGGGGTATGAATCTGCCCAAGTCAGAAAGAGGCTGGTGGCTGCCATTTTGACAGTATCCCTATCCTGAGGGGAAGCTGGGCTGACAAAATTCACATGATGGTAGGAACCAGTTTCTTTCACCCAGATTGGCTTCAGCTCTGCCTCTGGCAGGGAGGAGGATGGCAGGCCCTGCAACAGCCTATCCAGGTAACTGTGGGTACCTTTAGCTGGTACAGACTAAAAATCAGAAGTCTACTGGGGCAACTATGCATCTTGCACCCGCACTGCATAGATTGCTGCCCACACCTACAGCTCCATCCCTACCCCAGGCAGGGGAGAAATGGGCATGAAGTTTCATCAGTCTCTCTGGGAAACTACAGTCTAGGCCTGTATGACTTGGATTATTCCACACATCTGTGACTCTGTCCCTACCTCTGGCAAAGGAGAAATTTGGGAGAATCTTCATTGGTCCCTGGGGCAATAAGGGCAGCTAAGGTCTCCACAGGTTATAGCACCAACTACAACCTTGGTTCTTAGTGCACAACCAGCAAGAGAGAAAAGGCAGGAAGCCCTAAATTAAAGAGAACAACTACACCCAGAATAAATAGTCTAGTAATCCAGATGCCAAGACACCAACAAAAAATTACAATCCACACCAAGAAATAGGAAGATATGGCCCAGTTAAAGGAACAAGATAAGCCTCCAGATGACATAAAGGACTTGAGACAACTAATCACAGATGTTCAAACAAATCTCCTTAATAAATGAGAGCTAAAGAGATTAAGGCCATTAAGAAGACACTGGATGAGCACAAAGAGGAATTTGAAAGCATGTATAGAAAAGTAGCAGATCTTATAGGAATGAAAGGTGCAATAAATGAAATTAAAAAAACATTGGAATCATACAACAGCAGATTTGATGAGGGAGAAGAAAGGATTGGTGAGCTTGAAAAAAATGGCCTCTGAAAGTGAACATACAAAAGAACAGATGAGGAAAAGAATGGGAAAAATTGAACAAGGTCTGAGGGAAATAAATTACAGCAAAAGTCAGGCAAACATATGTGCCATGGGTGTCCCTGAAGAAGAGAAGGGAAAAGAGGCAGAAGGAATATTTGAAGAAATAATGGGAGAAAATTTCCCAACCCTATTGAAGGATATAGATATCCATGTCCAAGAAGCACAATGTACTCCCATCCCAAAAAAAAATCTGAACAGACCAACTCTGAGACACATACTGATCAAAATTTCAAATGTCAAAGACTAAGAGAATTCTGAGAAAAGCAAGAGAAAAGTGATGCATAACATATAAGGGATATCCAATAAGATTAAGTGTTGATTTCTCACCAGAAACCATGGAGGCAAGTTGACAGTGGTATGATATATTTAAGATACTACAAGAGAAAAACTTCCAGCCAAGACTCTTATATCCAGCAAGTCTTTCAGAAATGACGGCGAGATAAGAATATTCACAGATAGATAGAAACTGAGAGAATTTCTAAGCCAGATAACAGAGTTATAGGAAATATTAAAGGGTATGCTAGAGCCTGTAAAGTCAAGACAGGAGAGAGAGGCATGGAAGAGAGTCTAGAAATGAAGATTATATCAATAAAAGTAACTAAAAGTGTCAAAAGAGTGGTGAAAATAAAATATGACAGATAAAACTCAAGTAGTCAGGAATAAACTTACCCAATGATGTAAAGTCCTTGTATTCAGAGAACTGCAACACAATTTAAAAGAAATCAAAAAAGCCCTAAATAACTGGAAGAACATTCCATGCTCATGGATTAGAAGACTAAATATCATTAAGATGTCAGTTCTACTCAAATTGATATACTGATTCAAAGCAATCCTGAAAAAAGTCCACCAGCACTAAAAAAAAAAAATTGAAAACACGATCATCAAACTTATTTGGAAGGGTAAGGGGTCCTGAATAGTCAGAAACATCATAAAAAGGAAAAGCAAACCCTTATCTCCAGACTTTATATCATATTACCTAGCTATAGTGGTAAAAATGCCATGGTACTGCCCTAAAGACTGACACATAGACCAATGGAACCAAACTGATGGTTCAGAAACAGACCCTCACATGTATGGTGAAATGATTTTTGACTAGCCTGTGAAAACCCACACAGCTCAGGCAGAATGGTCCATTCAATAAATGATGCTGAAAGAACTGGATATCCATAGTCGAAAGAAGGAAAGAGGATCCCTGTCTCACACCTTATCCAAAAATTAACTCAAAATGGATCAAAAACCTAAAAAATAAAAGGAAGAACCATAAAACTTATAGAAGAAATTGTAGGAAAATATCTTCAATTCGTGGTATTAGATGGTGGATTCTTAAAGGAGATAAAAGGACTGCTAAAATGGATTATTGATGTTTAATGCTTGTAGAAGTTTTAATTTTTACTGGAAAATCGTGGAAATTTATAGAGTGGATGGTAACACATAATGAGTCACAGTTTATAAATGGGGATGTGGCTGAAAATGGTAGTCTAGGGATGTAAATGTCAATTGACAGAATGCTAGAGAATGTAAATGTCAATTGACAGAATGCTAGAGAATAATCTAGGAAATGAGTAGCACAGTAAACCAAGAGGTGGGTCAGAATTGTGATTGATGGTACAGATGCAGGAGTGTCCTTTGTGAACTAGAGTAAATGTACATCACTACTGCAGAGTGTTGGGAATGGGGAGAAGCATGGAAAAAATACAGCTGGAGTGATCTAAGGACTGTGGTTAGCAGGAATAATATAATATTCATCTATGCCAAAGATGTACTGTGTTGATAATGAGGCAGTATGCAAAATGTGAGCCAAAGGTACACTATGGACATGGTAACAATCAGATGATATTATCTTATCTGTAGCAAATGTTCCACCACAGTGTGGTGTGTTGATGGAAGTGTGTTCAGGAATTCTGCACAAGTGCATGATTGTTTTCTAAGTTTACAACTTCAGCCATAAAAAATATATTTTAAAAATAATGAAAGGGTGGATTTGGGGGAAAACACACCAAATGTAAGATAAGGACTATGATTAGTAGTTAGATTTTGACAATATTCTTTCATAATTTGTAACAATCATCTCACAACAATGCTTTTTAATCATTAGTTAGAAAAGTTTAACAACAATGCAAGTTATTGGTGGTAGGGTGAGTTATGAGAGTCCTGTATGATGTTATATATGTTTCTTATTTAAGTTTACAACTATTACTATACACTTATTCTTTATGTGTGTTTATGTGTGGGTGATATTAATTCAACAAATTAAATTTTTTAAAAAATATATATAAAAGAAGCCATGATCAGTAATTAGCCATGACCATCTCTGATTTTGGGAAAGAGGATTTTTACATCACTTTCTCTTATTAGCAAGCTAGCCAGTTCTAGAATCTATGATGGCTTGCCCTGAGAGTGGGGTATGGGTACTGGTAGTTGCCACATAAAGAGAGAAATTTATTTTTCCTTATCATAATTTATCTGCCTCTTCCTCCAACTCTTTCCTGGATTCTGTACAGTGTTCTTTCGGCTCTAGACAATTCCTGCCTATTTAATAGTTGTTCTGGTGGAAGGACTGAGTACTGGAGCTACCTGCTCCACAATCTTCCCACAATCCCCTACCTATGATATTGCAGTGACAGATGCAGGACATCATCTATCCTGCCATAACCCACTGAATGGCCTGGAAGAGAGTGTAAACTACAGTGTAAACTGTAATCCACACTGCAGCAGTGCTCCAAAATGTATTCATCAAATGCAATCAATGTGCCACACTGATGAAAGAATTTGGTGATGTGGGACGACTGGGGGTGGAGGTGGGGAGTGGTGGTGTATGGGATCCTCTTATATTATTTAATGTAATATTTTGCATGATCTCTGTATCTTTAAAAATCTATTAAAATTTTAAAACAAAACAAAACAAAAGAATGAGATTCGTGCTCTTGCTTAAATCAAACCAATTACATTGTTTTCATTAGCCACAAACCAGTTGAATTAAATGTATTTAGGCACCCATGCATATGTGTATTATATATACTACATATACCATATATACATATATATTCATGTGTGCATGAATGTAAATGTATATATAGTACATGTATTTTAATACATATTAATGCACAGTGTTAATATGCAATTTTAATATGCCTCTACCAAAACTCTGTTATATTTTATGAAAGAGTCTACCTATCAGGACAAAAGCCAATAAATTATTTTACTCGGAAATTAATTCCTCTGATATGCATCCTAAACTTGAAATTAAGAAGAAAAAGAATACTAGCTTTTTTTCTATTCAAAGTTTAAAAAAAGAGCACTTTGAGTTCAATTTAGGACATATCATTTAAAAAAAACCACTATGAAACAGTAACATTATCTCCTAATTATTTCATCAATTTTGTAGAACCTACTGGATTTCCATTAGATTAATTCCCAAGTTCCCAATACACTTTTAAATGACAACAATGTGAAATAAAAAATTTCATTAAGATGTTTTTGAGGACAAAATAGACTTGTAGTTTTATACAATGGGAAACAGTATATGAAATGCAAGCTACTACTTCCTAAAAAGTAACAGACTTATAGAATTAGACAATAATCAAGAGGTATAAGTAATCTATTTAACCAATATTTATTGATTTTTCTGTTCTATGCCAGTCCTTCCATTAGGTATGAAGCTTAGAAAAAATAATAGTGCTGGGCACATTTCTTGCCTTTAAGGATATCAGAGTTCATCAAGGAGTTTAAAAGTTAAATGTCTAACATTTTTAAAAATGTGATATGTGGGAACCATGAAAGATGATATGCATGTTTGTTTTATAAGTTCACAACTTATATTATACAATTCTTGTTTATGGATGTTCATGTATGAATGATAAACTTCAATAAAAAAGTTTAAAAAAACACTTTTCATTTTTAACTCATATAAGCAGAATGAACTAAACATTTTTACAGTAAAAATGAAAAAGAATATGGTGAATGCATTGAGGTACTGTTGTTAAAAGTACAGAGTAGAGACTCATTAATTGTGCTTGTATTCATCAGGGAAGGGGTGACCAGGAATTGACTCATGAACTGGACCATAAAGAATGCTGATATTCATGCTGGATGGTGCAGTAGGGGTACTCAATGAAACACAATGCAACATAATTAAAGATATGGATTTTTAAAATTTATATTTTGGGGTTGGGAGGTAGGAAGGATAGTGAGTTTGTCAATATGAATAAAGAATCATATGGGGATATGGTAGGATACAGAAATGAAATGACTAGATACAAGATTATATACTGATTCATGGGCTGTGACCAATGGTTTGGCTGGATGATCAGGAACTTGGAAGGACTATGATTGGAGAATTGGTGACAAAGTAGTCTGGGGGAGAGGTATATGGATAGATGCTTCTGAATAGACAAAAAGGTGAGGATATTTACATCCCAGGGAATGCTCACCAAAGCATGACCTTTGCTTCAGCAAGGAAGCATTTTAATAATCAAATGTATAGAATGACCCAGTCCGAAGATATTAGTCTAAAACTTTCCCCAGCCACTCCTGTCACTGCCCAGTGATCTCATGAACAAAGTGGCCATTATGGAGGGTTGGAGGTTATGCATGGGTTCAACAACATGGACTTCCATTCACCAAGACCAACCTGGATGCAGTCAATACTGAGTGCCAGTACATAAACCAATACTCAATCCCTAGTGTAGCACCATTCTCAGAGATGATCACCCAGGTACAAGGTGGTGAGTTGATTACACTGAATTGCTTCCTTTAAGGAGCAGGGTTTGTTATTACTAGAATAGATACTTATTGATATGGATTTGCCTTCCCTGCACTCAATGTTTGGACAAAACTTTCATCCATGGACTTATATTAATAGAGTGTTTCATCCACTGTTAAGATTTTCAACACAGCATTGCTCGTGATCAAGAAACTAACTTCACAGCAAATGGAGTGCAGCAATGGGCCCATAATCACGGAATTCACTGGGTTTAAGCATGTTCTCCATCATCCAGAAGCAGCTGTATTGATAGGCTCTTCAATGACCTTTTAAAGACTCAATTACAGTTTAGAAGCTGGCAATACCTGACAGCTCTAAGGCAGATTCTTTAGGAGGCTGGACATGCTCTAAATGAGCACCCAATCTATGATGTTATTTCTGCCGTATCTAGGATTCATGATTCCAGGAATCAAGAGGAAGCAATGGGAGTGGTGTGACTCGCTATTATCCCTAGTGATTCACTAGCAAAATTTTTGCTTCCTGTCCCTATAACATTATTCTATACTGGTCTGGAGGTCTTAATTATAAAGGAAGGAATGCTTCCACCAGGAGATAAAAAAATTATTCAATTGAACTTGAAGTTAAAACTGCTATCTGGTCGCTTTGGGTCCCTCATTACTTTAAAAAAATGGATTATTGTCTGAATGTACTAATATTTTTATAAGAGAAGCAGAAGTCAAAATATTTGTAAAGATCAAAAGAATAGTGGAGCTTCACAAATAACATACTAGGGAGGAAAATGCAATAAAGAAAGAAGTGACTAAGTGGCATCGAAAGCACAAACATGGTTTGTTAATCACACATTTTAAAGGAGTACGTTAATTTTGTTATATTATTTTCTTCAACAGCATGGACCAGTTTAGAAACAGAAATGGAAAATAAAATGGATGTTTAGAATAAGCCACATATGGAGAAGACTCAGTGGGAAGAAACAGGTAGTTGAATAGGTAGGTTGATATGACTCATTTGGGAGGCAGGACTAGCAGAAATGGAAGTAAAACCATGAAGAAACTGGAAATAAAGAGATAACTCAAGAGAACTATCACCTGTACCACCAAAATGCAGTTTTTGGCAAACTAATCTGGGGAAAGAATAGAGAAAAAATGTTAAATAATCAAGGCTAGAAAACTCTTCATCCTATGAAGAGCTTCACTTTATGAATTCATGAAGTATAACAGCATAATAGAAACTACAAAATTATTTCATAATTGAAACTTATGCAATATTTTTTCAAAGACATTTAGTCATGTACCATCCTCTTCATGTGAAAATAAATGAGTAGAGATTAGAGTTTGGTTGAGGAGTCTCTTAAATAGTAATAGACTAGATTAAATTCTAATAGACTAATAGACAAGATTTGGACAGAGAGGTGAATTTAAAAATTAAAGATTTTATATAGAGAACCATTATAGAATAGTTGTTTAAATGAGTTAATCAAATACAGTAGATATGAATATCTCTAGAATTTGAAACTCTTGAGCATAGGCTATGTCATTCAGAAGGATACTGAAATTGCCTACAATCTTTTGAAGGCATCAGCATAGAAAGGAACATGGAAAGGACAGTGTCAAGGATCTCGAGGAATGAAGGCATCAACTTGGAAATCAGAAATATATGTTTTGAAAGAATGCTACAAATGAGGAAGAGTCATAGGGTAAGCGTTGTCAGTTCAATCTTCCATAAAGGCAATAGTTCCTGATGTCAAAATTCAAAAGAATATGAGAAGCTCTACTTGGGGGCATGGGGAGTGGGACCATTGAGGAAGACTAGGCTTATATAAAATAAAAACTTTGAGAATGTGGAATATTTTGGGGAGGGAGTAATATCCCAATACATATACAATCAAGAATTTAAAGGAAGAAAAGAGATTTTGGAGACTTTACAAAAGGACAGCAAGGAAGGTAAAATACCAATCTAAAGGGAACTGAACCTATGATAGCTATTTGGAAAGAGGATTTTCATTTTTAATTTCATTTATTCACGATGATAAAAGAAGAAGAAAAAAGAAAGGGCATGGATTAAACCCTCATTGGAGTCCAAATAGAAATCAACTGAAGTCTCTACGGATTTCTGCTATCACCTACTCTTTAGAATGGACGAGACACTTGAAATTACTAAATTCTGTACCTCGACAGAAAAAAGGGGATAAAAAAGAACAAAGTATTTAATTCCAGAAAAGATTTCTGACACAATAAACAGAATAAAATGTCCATGGTAAAATATATTAGGAAATGCTGTGGACCACACACCTTTTTTATTCTCCTAATGTCCTTTTGTGTAACAAAATGTCTATAGGATGCTTCAGTTTAGGAAAAAAGTCATGTGTTCGTTTTATTTAATGTTTCACAAACTTATATGAACTCTGAACCATCCGGAAAAAAGGGACTAGTGGGACCCTAATTGCAGATTCCTTGGAGGAAAATGGTAATAGTAAAGGGACAATTGTTTAAATGGTTTACAAAATCCTTTGAAATGATTTATATTTATTAACTCTGGATCTGTAAAGAGAGAATGGGTGATCTGAAACTATATGGGTGAATGAATGAAGGAGAATTTGCTATAGATCATACATTCCTGGAAGGCAGAAACCATGTTTTATCTTTGCTAGCATAGTCTAGCATATAGCAGATACTCAATAAATGTATTTTAACTGATTGACTGGTACTTCACTGATCTTAAATATTTAATTATACTTTGTCCAATTTATGTAACATTTCAAGGCTCATGGGCTACCTCTTAAAATCGAAGACTATGCTAAACATTCAAGTGCCAATAAATGTGCTTTCCTGTATCTCTAGCTGAAATTCCAACCAATTTAAAGCTTGTAAAACAATAATCACTCAAAAATGGAATGACAATTTCTTAAGGGATATGTAACACAAATATTTATATCTCCAATGCAAGGAAATAAATGATTAGTAGAGCTTTCTGACAACTGCTCAAGCATTAATCTTTCTGGTTATATAGTAGAGTTTAGAATGCATTTAAATAAGAAACACATTATAAATGAAAGAGCCACTTTGTGGATTTTTTTCTTCTGCTTGAATTTGCAAAGGAATAAAAAATCAGACACTTATTTAAAAGGCATCTTCTAGCAAGAGTAAATATTAGGTACTTCTACCATCTAACAATGTGAATTTTAGAGATCTTTTTAGGGACAAATATAAATGGGATATTTTTATGATGAGTTCCCAAAATACATGCATAGAAAAAAAAATGCTTTCATATACCTAAGTAATCTCTGATGAAGTAAAGCTACCAGGCTGTAAGCTGGCACTTTTTTTCTCTATGCTGCATCAGGCCTAAGCATGCTAAAGAGGATAAAATAAAATAAAAAAGCCTTTTCAAATACTAAAGAGAAATGAAAAATGTACTGAACATAAACTCCAAGGGGATTTTCTCTCTGTCAAGGTCTGCCCTTCTATAACTTGTTCTGAGTTTAAAATCATGCTAGTGTCACTGTAGCTCTTATTACTTTCTTTTGGGGGCTAATATTAAATCATCTGTAGAAAAGCAAGCTTGGCAAAGTAAATAATGGAATTCTCCTCTGGCTTTAAAGAGAGTGACTCAACAAAACTTTTGTTGGGGTAAGAAAAGTAGTTTCATCTGGGATTCTAAGGTTCCAGTAGCAAATCATTAATTGATAGGTCAAGAACCATTTATCATTACAAAGTTGAAGAAGATATTTTCTAATTGTTTGTAAAACTACTTACCAGTAGAAGGTAACTGATTAACTGTCTTTCAGGAAACAGTCAAGCCACGACTTATTATAAGGTCTATAACTCAGAAGGATACTTTTTATGACATTTACATTAGAATACATTTTGGGCAAAACTCAAGCAAGTAGCACATGCAATTAAAAAAACATAATGATAAGAAATAAAAGTTATTGTTCTGCTTATATCAAAATTGAGTCAGCCTGAATAGTTTTCAATATGTAAGGCTATAGAACCAGCATAGTCTAGTTCACATTATACAATTCAAAGTACAATTATTTAGTGCCAAATGATTAATTGCAACCCAGTGTTATAAATAACATTGCCTTGGTTGTGGATTGAAGGTCAGTCCAATTTTTTATTCCACTATATTAAATTATATTTTTATTAATTTACTTGTACTTAGTATATATTTTTACTCCTTGAATTAGTGCAGATTACAAAGTCTGGCACAAATTTCAAGATTGGCAAAGATATGATTTGAACTCAGTTCAAAGTTCCTTTTATTTTACTTTACTCCTGAAAGAGCAAATGAGCAGTGCAATGGAAATGTATGACATCAGGATTCCAGACACTGTAGGCAGGGCAAAAAGATCAGGAGTTTTTTTTCTTGCCAATGGGCCCTACTTTGGAATTTATGCTCCCCAGTGTGGCAGAGTTGAACTCAGTTGTGGTTTCCCTATATAAGGCTCTTCTGTCCTTCTATTTGAACCTATAATTAGTAATAGAGTTGGTATGTGCATGTCCAAGAGACTTAAATATTTGGGCTGTCCTTGTGCCAGCTGGGCCCTGAATCTAAAAGGAGTAGCAACACATCTCCAGTTTATCAGTCTCACCCTGGATAACTAACAAGGAGGTGATAATGGACAATTACCATCCCAAGGAACTGAGAGGTACAACTGCAAGTAAGAAAGTCCCATCCATTGGTCCCATGGGATCACAGCTCCCTTTCAATTAGAGGTAGAGTAGACATTCCCATCTCAGAATCCTCAGGATTGCAGAATGAATTATGGTCTAAAGTACATTTACTGATATTCCACTATAGACTTATTGTGATTCTAGCAATGGAAGACTATTATATCATTGATGTAGAGGCAGTGGTCACTGGAGGTTCTGAGTGCCGGGAGAGGGAAATTCAGGTGTAACACGGGGGCATTTTGGGGACTTGGGATTGTCCAGATGACATTGCAATGACAGATGCAGGTCATTATATATCTTGCCATAACCTACAGAATTGGGTGGGAGAGAGTGTAAACTACAATGTAAACTTTAATCCATGCTTAGTGGCAATGCTCCAAAATGTGTTCATCAATTGCAATGAATGTGCCTCACTAATGAAGGATGTAGCTAATGTGGGTAAATGTGGGAGGTGTAGAGAGTGGGGCATATGGGAATCCCTATTTTTTTATGTGACATTTGTGTAATCTAAGTATCTTTAAATTTTTTTTAATTAAAAAAAAAGCATATTATTGAGCCTACTTATGAAAGCATCAAATACACTGATCTGTTTAATCATCAGAAACATGGTAAGATGATCAAATATACTCTTTTGAACCACAAGGAGTCTACTTGGAAGTCCTAAAATAAATAAAATATTTAATACAACCCATAAAGCATGTTAACACAATCAAGCAAAGTTTTTCTAAAATATATTTTGCTGCATATCCCTATAGATCTGGTTATTATAAATTCAGGCATTTATCATCAGGTAAATATGTTGTCAGATATGTAAGGATTTTGGAAGCAGAAAAGATTCCCAAATTCTATTAAGTCTGAAATCTGGGGGGACTATTAAGGAAGCAATTTGGAGAAATTATTAATGTTACTTTCATCCTCACTTACCAGAGCTCTCTGATAAATAACCCAAGTCTGTAAAATGCTCAGTGATTATCCCTATCAGGTATAGAAAATATCAAACTCTTATAAGAAACTCAAAATTTTCTATCATTTTTAATATAATTCTAGAACTGAAGAAAAAATGGTATTTTTCATTAGATTGGATCTTAATATCTACAATTTAGAAATAATTGCATTTTTTTCTTAAATTAATGGGCCATTACCTCTATTACATTAGAACTAGTGTTCCCTTGTCTTCTCATTTCAAATACTGAAGTGAAATTTTCCCTAATCAGAGTAACCTTTCTAAATGGAAGAAATCTTGTAGCCAGAAAAGTTTGTTGTAATTAGACAGGTTACAATTAAACGTTAACTGGTACCTTCTTAATGCCGAGGATCTCTGTCCAATATATAAATGGTGTTTGTGGGAACAAACAGAACTCGTAACTTACACATGAAGTTACTTTTTTTCTTGGCTGTCAAGTATGGGACTGTTTTCCCTAACATCAATCCATGTCATTAGTAAAGGTAAAAATACATAAAAAGAGGAATTTTTTATATAAAGTGAAACTAATATGTGTCCTGATAGGGGATCTGAAGTGTTTTAATGAGAAACAGGCTGATATAGTAGTTTTATAATAAATTAGACAAGACAGGAGACCTAGAATCTATTCAGTGTTACACCAGCTCAGTGGGATTTTTTGGACACCTCATTTACTTGAGTTCTTCCATCTAAGCAACAGAATGCTAAAATTTACATTGTCAAAATTGTAGTGTAAAATTTACCTCAGGAAAAATATTTTTTAAAATGTTCAAAGGTTATTTTATCTAATGGCTGCTTTTGATCAGCTTCTACGCTCAGAAAGAACTATTCTTTACTAGCGTTAAGTACTGCAATTTATGTCCAGTCCCATCTCTTTACATTCCTCCTTGTCACTCCCAGACAGCTATTTTAGCTGAAAGAAGCTTCATCCCTGGGGCATGATAGGATAATTGTAAAATTATACAATGTTTCATACTTTGACAGTACTCTGTCTATATTTGCACCCATAAAGGCCCAACTATGGGAATCTGGATCAGCATCCCAAAAGTCACTGGTCCCACATTAATGTATCTGCTCAGATACAATTGGGATATATTAAAAAAATGTTTAAAAGTAAATTTGATGTCTACTAGTATGAATTTAGGAAGCTATTCTAAAATCTCTAGAACATAAAAATGTTTTAAATGGATTTTAAAGGCCATTACAAATTTTCAACCAGGAAAGTACAGTCATTGCCCCTTGACTTCACTTTGATGGAGTTTCTCAATTTTCATTCAAATCTATGCTTGGCACATAGTAAGTACTTAAGAAAATATTTGCCAAAAACATAAATGAAATTTTAAATGAACTAGTAGGTAGAAATGATCTTAAGAAACTCATGAATAAAACTGTACATAATATTTGAACAAGACTTTTATAGTTACTACGGATACTCAGCAAAAATGGGGTTCATTACCTGATGTGCTTCATTAATGACCAATTGCTGAGATATGAGGGTTTCAAATAGAATAAAGGTTTATTGCCAGTGAATAGCAAGGAGGCCAGAAACTTAAGTGCCTGAAATCTGCCTTCCTGAGTGAGGAGTTCAGGGATTTTATGGATTCAGATGGGGGCGGGGGGTGGCTAGAGTGGTTACCATTACAACAACAAGTACACACAAACGTGGGCCTAGTTTGAAATAACCACAAAAAAAAACAAAGTTAAGTTCAGTCTAGCAAGATTGACTAATTTCAGGCACTAACTTTTGGCTATTCTATAATATACTGGAAAAAAAAAATTTAAAGCATCTATATAATGATAGAGTAATCATAACCATTTGTTAAATCTTAACACTAAGTTATATGACAAAGCTTTCCTTTTTAGCGTGCCATGCACTTGGAAGAGATAAGCAGGATATGTTTTTTATTCATGACTTGTTTGATTATTATTTGTTGACTTGACATAGGATTTTAAACCTTATATTTAATTTTACTCACGTAATACATGTCTGAAATTTTCACTGCGTACAAGAAATATTTTTCTTTGACAATAACTGTCATAATTTAATTAGAGTTGCCTGAAAGGTTAATTGATGACTGAGTATAAATAATATTTTTAAATGAATAACGCCAATACCTTACATTGGTAGGAACGGATTATATCATGCTATCATGATCCTTACAAAGACTAAAATTGCTCATTTCAAAGACTTTTGCAGTTAGTATGAATACCCGCATTTTAATGGGAACAATAAATAACCTAGTAGTTAAGAGCATAGACTGTGGGGCCAGGCCTACCTACGTCTGAATCCTAATCCAGCCATTGACTCTGTGACCATGAGCACATGGTTCAATACCTCAAGCCCCAGTAAACGACATAAACCACCTTGCAATGTTGTTTTAAGGATTGGAAGAGATAACACATAGACTCCTTAGCCCAGTGTTCCTTACTCCAGCAAATGCACAATAATAATTTCATTCACTGTGGAAGTCATTGTAGTGATATGTTATTAATGAGGAATCAAACTGCCAGTTAAATGACTTGTTAGGAAGTAGTAATGGTAAAGCAGAGGCAGAGTTTAACTCAATCAAGTTTGGCTGACTTCACAGATTTTGTTCTTAGATCAACATTGTATCAGCTAATTTAATGGGAATTAAATCATATGTAAATCATTGCTAACCAAAGGAACACTTCCAGATTAAATTTTTGCAAAAATGAAAAAATATATAACTTAATATGTAAGTCCTTTTCCTGTATTAAAACCCAAGATTTATACATACTGAGATTTCTTAAAGTATACATTTGTGCATTTATTATTTGTGCTAGAGAAGCCATTCCTCAGTAAAAACAAGATAGTAGCTTTTAAGCTTAAAAAGCTATTTGGATAAAATGGTACCTAATTACTCTATTCACAAAGGAAGAATGAACTTCCAAATGCATGTTTAACAGCCACTTGCTAATGAACACGAATGTTTTCCTTGAACTTAGACAAGTACTCTTTTGTCCTGTGAAAAAAAAGCTTAGAAGCCCCAAGATCAACTGACTTCTATAAGGAAAAATAAGAAAAAAAGACATAACATAGAAGAAAAATGTGCAAAAACCAAGCCTTAATGTGGGCCAAAGTAATCTATCTGCTCATCAAACAGTGGAGTATTTTGCACAGATGTAGTTCTTAGAGGGTCCTATGACCATTATGATAAAAAATTAGCAATACAACCACCAATAGAGAAAAAGATCAATAGGGAAAGATTATAATGATATGGAGGTAACTTTATAGAGGCACATGCTGATAATATGTATGAGTCTTATTTGAAAGGTTTTTCAAATTACTAAAGGTCTGGGACTGGGACAAGCAGGTAGCAATCTCAGAGCTGTTGAAGCAGATACACTACATACATGCTTATTATATTTCCTACTTCTTGTATCCTTCTTTCTGCTGAAACATTCCCCTTTTTTTTTCAGATCAGGATTGGAAATATTCTGATTTTAGGAAACATGTGGGCAGAAAATTCAGATTCATATAATCAAACATGATGAAAAGTCTGCTGGGAAGCCAGTGGGAAAATCCCTGAGAAAAGGCAAGAGTAGTGTGAAAAGATTTCTCTCAGCTCTGATTGCCATGTTTGCCTTGCTGAACCAACACAGGAAATCATCTAGTTACATATTTTTAAATTTCATGAGAAACTATGAACCCGTCTTTGTTTACACAACTCTTAATAAGACTTTCTGTTTCCTACATTTGAAATTGTCTATAATTATTGCAGATTCCATAACAATTATGGGACAGAGGAAGTTGAGATTAAATATTGGGAGAAGAGCTATTTTACAATGGTTTGTGCAAAGGGGAAAAAAGTGTTTGAATGAACCTAGTCAGTGTATATGGGAGAAGAAATGGAATAATATAACATCATTTGAATTTTGCAAATAGCTGACTAATTATGAAGAGAGAAGGAAAAGAAGGAAAAGGAGATGAAATTAACTGTAATGTTCAGAATGAATATGACCAAGATGCGCATACCAATTCATTATCAAGAACAGGAAATCAAAGGGCAAGATGGAGACTTTCCTTTTGGATATGAATTTTAGGTTGTAAGTGAACATTCAGGAAATTGAAAATTATTAAATAAATCTCAAGAGGCTAATAATGAAGGGGAATTTATTTAGAATTCAATGACAAAGATTTGATAAGTAAGATAAAACTGTGGAAATGAACAGAATAGAAAGGCAAGAGAAGAGGGTCAAAGTCCTTGACAGTCTTCGCGATTGGGGAGATGTATGGAGAAGTACGGTAAGGAGATAAATTAATAGATTTGATAATGGAATGTTGCTGCCAGAAAGTGTAATCTTAGACATTAGAAATTTAGCATTCAGAATAAAGTTCAGGGGAACATAAAGTGCAGATGATTATCTGATTTGATTGATTGGCTGAGAAGAAAAATCTGCAGTATTATACTCAGTTCTAAGGATCACTTTGAAATGGGAGCTTTGACAGAAAACAAAGGAAGATTAAGAACTTAAAATCACATCTTATAAGGAAAGTTTGAAGTCAATAGGACTTATTAGAAAATAGTAGGGTTAGCAAAGTTTAAGAGGGATATAAAGAATTGTGGCACCAAATATCAGAATTAGGACACATGGACAGGGTTAGAATGGAAAGAAAGCAATGCAACTAATTTTATTCAACAGCTATTGTGTGCCAGGAGCCATTTAATATTGATGATATTCCTATGAAGGGGAGATTGTGTTACCACACTTTTCACATAGGGAAACTGATTAAAAGAGGTCAATTTTTCCAGCAGAATACAGATAACAAATGATAGAAAGCACGCACGTGTCTAGATAATTTTTTACTTGGAAATTCCTGTTCTTTCCACTTCATCCTGCAAAAGGATGTCAGATTTTGTTCCATCAAAAGAAAGAAATTTCAGTCTAGGAAATCTAGCTGCCTTGGGAGTAAGCAAATAAAATTGAAAATATCCAAATAAAATTTGGTAGAAGAAAGTCAAATATGATGAAGACTTTATCTGGGTTCTTTCCAATACTGAAATACTTTGATATTCAATGATTCTAGAAAGAGTAAAAGAAGAATTTAAAGGAAGTCAAAGAAAGACAGGAGCTTTGAGACATAAGGTATGATGAACTCCACTTAGAGCAGCAGAAAGATCAAGAATGAAGATTGAGAAAAGGGCAAGAATATGGCAAGCTGCAAGAACTCATGCTCTCCAAGGGTATAGTTTTTGAGTGGCAAGAAATTAAGACAGCATGATAAGTCAATGAGGTTCAATTAATGTAGGCAATTGCTAAATATGTTAATGATAAACAGAAAAGAGAGAGCAAGGTGACAAATTGATTAAGGGAAATGAAGTATGTTTGTACATAGGTGTGTTAAGTTGAAGAGCAACAGCCACTATAAGGAGAGAGACTCACAAAAAAGTGTGTGCTATTCTTTGAAGGAAGACAGAGAAAAGGGATTGAGAGCACAGATGAAGGGGATTTTCCAGGCTTGAGGAGGTTGATATTTTTTCCTTGTAAATAGGATGGAAATGTATAAATGGGTGATACTGCAAATACATTTTGAGGTGGTGGACATATACATCCATATATATATGGATAATTCCTGGCCTGTGGTTGCAAAATGATAAATGGTAGTAAATATATGCCGAAAATGAGGTAGTAGGAGCTATGGTGGTTTACAATGATTCTGATCTTAACTTACACATTCTTACATTGTCTATATCATGTCTACTTCTTGAGACAATACTTCTAACACTGAGACACTTTATTTAAAAAAAAATAATCTTTGTTGTAGAGACATCATTTTAGCTTACAAAAAGAACATAGAATAAAAGTTTTTCTTTTTTGGCCCCTTCTAAGAGAAGAGGTCAAATTTCATGACTAATAACTCTACATGTTGTATGCTAAACACATTTTCTGTTAAAAATAAATACATAAATTCGAATTGAGAGAATTGGTTATCATAAATACTTGTTAATGGATATTGCCACATTAAAACAAACAAAATTCATCTTTTATTGGAAACATCTTCAACTGAATCAACCACTTTACATATTTAATGAATAGCCTGATGTTTTACTTTAAATGAGCTAACAAATGCATAATTGCCAAAATGCTTTGGTGCATTTATATAAATCTCACTATTTGCATAATGTAATATTTTCCTATGAATGTATTTAAAGGGATATTTTCCCCAAATTCACTGTTAGCAGAAAAATGAAAGAAAAAAAAAGGACATTTTGCACATTTTGAAGCAGCTAAACATGTTTCTTAAACTTTTCAACAATGCCTCATCCCAAAATATCACTAGTAGGAAAACCATCATCATTATGGAAAATCGTAGTTAAAGTGTAGGCTTACAGTAATAGATGGTGAACTGGAAAAAAATCCAACAGCAATAAGACTTGGATTTCTACTCTCTGTATATGTAATTATAATCACTTACATAAAGATGAGGAACAAGTCACAATATACTAATGACAATAATAAAATAGTTAAAGTTTTTTTCTCATAGTGGGACAGGTAATGGGAAATAAGGATTCCTCGTGTACATATTATTAGTTTATATGAGTAACTGCAGCCTTAGAAAACATAATCAGGAAGCTGTAAATAAGCAAATTACCAGCTGTCAAAAAAATTATCACTATCAAATTAAATGCGCTTCTTCCAAAGAAGCTAACATTGCTTTTGCCTGAAGCCCAGCTCAAAAATGAATCATGAAGGAGACAAGTCATATAAATAAAACACATTTTAAATTAATTCTCTCTGGGCAGTCTAACTTGGCGAATAAACCTTAAAATTTATTTCTAAATCTCGCAAGAACAAAGTATCTGCAATGATGGCTGCCTACTGTAGGTCAGATTAAAAATTCCTAAATGCCACCTGATTTTCTGCTTTATATAGTAACATAAATACAATTATATTATATTGAATCAGATAGTGCACATGGCCTTCTCATAGGTCAGACCAGAAAGTAATTTTCAACACGAAAACTGGTGGATGAAAGCAACTTGATGATTATATTTATTCACTAAATAGACGTCAACTAGGAAGAGCAACCTTGTTTTCCCTACTAAAAAAGTTTGATTCAAAAATATCTTCAGAAGTCAAATCTATGGGTAGACATATTTACTCATGCTGCTAAGTTTGCTTAAACCTGAAAGTAAAATGTTGAAGATAAGTTATTTTTGCTTTTCCTGCTACTAAATAAATTTACAATATTTTAGTCCCCTCATTATCCATGAGACAATAAAATGAATGGACTCAGGGGAAAGGGAGGTCTTCTGTGAATATTCTGGTAGAAAAACTAGAAGAAAAAGTGTCTATAAACAAAGGATGCTGTGAAAGCATAGGTTACTATACTACTGTTAAATGGCCCTGAGTTCTACCTGAGAGTTATGCAAATTTAAAATTTTCCTCAGTAAAACCAGGAAAGCGGCATCTGCCGTTGTAGAGCTAGTTAAAGTCAGTGTGAAGAATCCTATGTGCATTTTGTGTGCAGAGTTAAATTTTTGGTCATCTGAGGGACCTTCTCCTATTCAATTCCAAGGGCAGACCTCGGTGGAAAAATGGAGTTCATATGTTACATTTGGTTCTTTCACATTGTCCTCCCGGCTTTTTTAGAATCACTCCTTGCCTAAATTTTTTCCATAGTTGTTAATCTTATCTAATTGTCACTAAGCCTCCCTGAGGTAGTGAATGACAAAGACTTACGAAGAATATAAAAAATTATAATGGGGACCAATCAACAAAATGAGATGGTTAGACCTAAAGAAATGGATCTTTAAATGGTGAGATGGCCAGTACTGTGATAGTATACATAACAATGTATTCTTCAAGCAACATCACATAGATGCCCTCTTATCAGATGAAATCAGCCCTCACATCAGATGAACATTTAAAGCATCTGTTTGACCCTGCTCATTAAGGAAGCTATACCAGCAGGTGTAAGAACAAACGTCCTAGATGCTGTATCTTCTCTCTTTGAGGTTATGAGAACATTATATTTTCTTATAAGAAATTTTGATATTATAAGGAAAAATTAGATAGAAATATGGATCAGTAGAGAGCTAGGGAGATGAAAGACACACACAGAGAAAAGGTATTATGGAGGGAGGAAGAATGGATGGAGGAAGTGAGGGAGGAGGGAAAGAGAGAAAGAATGAGAGATTTGAGAATACAGTGGAATTATGGATGCCTTTAGAACAGTAACTACAAATATAATCCAGCAATGAAAATACAAATAGATGGTAGGTGTGTCTTTTGGTTATTTGTTTGTAATTGTTGACATACCTTTATTATCATATACTTATTGAACTGCAAAGCTCTTCCATCACTTATTACCTAATTTCCCCATTACCATGCCAAGATAGGGACAGGAAGTTCCCTGATGGGTAACATATTTGAATAGTGCAATTCCATATAGTAATGAAATGAGCATTCTGGAGCCTTGAAAGTCTGAAAGCAGAGATATTCCTAAGGGACACTTGGACATTGACTCTCTTTCTCCCTGCCCTTCATGTCCTCTCCCCAGTACGAGGAAGTGGCTTTACTGATTTAGAGTTTGGCTTGTAAATAAGTAGGAATCAGCATTCTATATCTATTTCCCTTTAAGGGCTTAATGCATGTAAATTCCTTCTGAAAAGTGGTACTAGTCCTGAGTGAAATTAGGCTGAGGTTCAACAGGAATTACACTTTCCACTTTCATATGATTATACCCTTAGTTTAAGAACCTGTGCCTAAGGTCCACCAATATCTGTTGCATCACTTGCTGTTCTGTAGGATTGTATTACTTCTATTACGATTCTTTCAAAATTTTAACCAGTTAAATCTCAAAGGTAATTTAACTTTATTGTGAGTATAGTGTGGGGGTAGAGAGAGTTCTACAGTGTGGGTTTTTCTTTCTAGTAAATTCACAGCCTACCTGGACCATTGTAATTGGGAGGCTTTTGAAACTCCTATGAAGATTCCCTAGAGCTATAGCTATATAGATTCTGGTATTCCAGAATCAGAGTAACTGAAGAAAATATGTTTATTACCCATATTGTCCTGGTGGTACAGTGCTAGTCTCTTTATTTTTTAAAATATGATTTCTTTCTAGACATTAAAAATACTAGTGTTAGTTACCACATTTTTAAGCATTATTTCATTCTTTATTAAATTTAACATCACCCAAAACCCTCTGAAATTGGTTTCTATTATTATATTCTTTTTTCTTTGGTGACTTGAAGGTAACTACATTGGCCAAGGTCACATACCTAGTAAGTAGTAGAGTGAGGATTTGTTTTTAAATACACTTATCCTCACATGTTTTCACCCATCACTTCCAAAAAGTTTTTTTATGTGTGGATGGGTGCATAATTTCCTTAACTTATATACACTTTTTTTTTTCAAATTCTACTCAATTTATTCATTTTTTAAAAAATATTACATTCAAAAAATATGAGGTCCCCATTAACCCCCACTGCCCCCACCCCACCACTCCCCCCACAGTAACACTCTCCCCCATCATCATGACACATCCATTGCATCTGGTGAGTACATCTCTGGGTATCGCTGCACCCCACGGCCTGTAGTCCACACCATAGCCCACACTCTCCCACCTTCCATCCAGTGGGCCATGGGAGGACATACAATGTCCGGCAATTGTCCCTGCAGCACCACCCAGGACAACTCCAAGTCCCAAAAATGCCTCCACATCTCATCTCTTCCTCCCATTCCCCGCACCGAGCAGCCACCATGGCCACTTTTTCCACACCAATGCCACATTTTCTCAATTATTAAGCACAATAGTTCATGAATAGAATATCATATACACTTTCAATTTGTAGGCTAAGATAATTCAAAGTCTAAGATTGGTGTCTCAAATCATTTCAGCTCCTGTGATAGCAGATAGCATCTTATGTGTAAATCTTTCCAAAGGCAACCATGATCAAGTCATAATAAATATAAATTTATCACAAACTTTTACATGCAAATGGACCTTATAAAATATAAAATAATTAAAATAACCAACTATACTTGACATTATATCATCCAATTCTTTATTCCTTCCTTCCTCTTGTTAATTTATGCTTGAGTTTATTTAAAAATATTTTGACTCATTAAATATTTTTAAAATTATAACTAAAATATGTATCCATTATAAAATTTAAAATAATTCCAAAATACATAAACATGCCACTTATCCTTGTTCTATTCCTAAAGTTATATATAGTACTTTCTCACTACTCGTGCCTCAAATATATTCATCTATTAACAATACATAATGTCTGATTAAAATTTGACCTAGTGCAGTATTTTCCATATGCTGATTTCTTGAGAACTAACCATAATTTGCCATACCCATTTATCTATCATCCATACTATTCTTTACCTAATACTTAAACTGGCTGCTTTTTTTGCATGGATGAAGCTTCATGTTGTTTCTGTAATGAAAAACAATATAACTTTTCATGATATAATTTAACTGTTAAAATAAATACAGTGAACAAAAAACATATTATTAAATTTTAACTGGATGCCTTTGCTTCTGAGCATGGAGCCTACACTCTCTTTGCTAGAAATAAAGTGATTGGAAAGTAATTGCCTTGTTAAAAATATACTAGACCAGGGAAGCAGCTGTGGCTCAATCAGTTGGGCTCCTATTTACCATATGGGAGGACCTGGGTTCACATTCTGATCCCAGATAAGACCTTGAATTAACATGAAGTGTAGAAAGTGGTTGTGGCTCTGGAACCATATGATCAGTGTTTCAATCCCCATCCTGGTACCTACTAGCTATGAGAACTTGTGTAATTGAATTAACAAATCCGAGCCTCAGTTTCCTTATTTTTTAGCAGTCATTGATACTCAATGTTTAAATCCATTTATGAATTTGGTGTTACAAAATATGATAATCTAATTTTATCATTTCTATTTTATTTATTTGAAGGAATACTTCTACAGCAAGACACTTTCCTCTTTAGTAGAAAGGTAACTTTGTTACCTGTGGTAGAGTTCATGTAGGAAAGGTCAGATGAATGCTTACCACCACAAATTTGATTAATAAAAATATTTGTTAAAATTTGAATATACTTCTCCAGATTTCCTGACTTTTTATAGTTGTGGTGTATATATATATATATATACACACACACACACACACACACCACTACTTACTATAATCTCTTTTAATTATTAGTTATTTTTAGTTTTTGTATTATGAATAACTATATTTTAAATGCTCAGCACCAACTTTATCTTTATCTTTACAGTGATTTCTAGAGACTTTTCATTCCCTAATTATTTAATTACCATGAAACAAGAAAATACATGTATTAGCTAATAGAATGCTTAGTGCTCATAGTAATATAGTCTATTGTGAAACATTAGAAAAAAACTTGTAATTTGCAGATTCTTAATGGGATATCTTTTGTTATTTGACCTGCAAATGGAAATCTTAAGATAGGAACTTATGCAAGAATTATCTTGAACTTCTTTTGTATTTACTCCATTACCCACCCACTCCCAGCAGTCAATATAACTACTCAAAGTAGTGCTTATACCATATATCTAAATATTGGTAATTAAAATGTTTAGCCTTTAGAAAGGAAACACAAACAACATTGAAATATATTTGATGCTCACTTCCATATAACTTAATTCTGTTTTCAAATACTATATGTGGTTACAATTGGTAATTTTGCTATAAAATATTAATATATGTTCACATAAATGTAAAATTTTAAAGATACATCATATTGGACAATTATTCTGGCACACCAAAGAATATTACATAAGACATTTTGCATAGAAATAATGAAGATTGATTTAAATTGGAGTTGACATATTCTACAAATATATTTCTATAAAATGATTTTCAATTGTTTACAGAAGAAAAAACAGTGATTTTATTTTCAGAATATTATAGTTAATCTTGAAAATACACATAATTCTTTGATTTCTAATATTTTATTATTAATAATCCTTCTGCATTGACTATTAAATGTAAGTAAAAAACAAAACAATCCAGTGGATTTTAAGCATTTACAATAAAATCTGTAATAAATTTACAAAACTACAAGGACTATGGATTCTATCTTCCTCACATTTTAAAATTCTTTTTTTTTTCTGGTTTCAATGTTGCCAAATAATTTTGCTAGAAAAATTATCTAAAATCCTATTTGTAAAATATGTCTCAGAAATAGATAATATTTAATCAATAGAGGGCTATTGTGGTGCTATATTAGTTACTATTTTGATAAGAAGTTATTCACCAAATTAATATGTTTTTCCACACACATGCTCAATGTTAAACAAACTCAAAATGAGTTAAATGAAGCCCTCAGATTTAGAGATGAAGTTTTCTATTGCACATTACAAACATTACAATTACAATCACAATCAATTTTTTGTTTTTAATCTCCAGAACTAAATCTGGTATATCACAGACTAATGTCAACCCTAGTAACCTACATTATCATTATTATAATTATTATTATTTTTATTATTATTGTCATTTTAAAGGGACTCATTGTTTGGAAAAGCTATTAAATATTAGGCATTTGATATTACCTTTAATTTTATAAAAAATGATGAGCATTTTTATAAAAAATGAAGTAGCAACCACGCAGCTCATTCATTTATTTAATATATATTTATCTAGTGCCTAAAACAGGTGTGGTGTTTGAAACTGAACTGTATGTATCTTAGAAAATCATCTTCTTAAAGCTAATCCATTCCTGTTGTTTAACCCTATTGTATGTAGGACCTTTTGATGAGGTTACTTCAGTTAAGGTGTAGCCCAGGATGCATCTTAATCTTTTTACTGGTTTCCTTCACAAAGTGAATAAAGAGAAAGGGAGGGCAAGCTAGTTAAGCAAGGTGCTGAAAACAATGAAACTTGGAGAGAAAGGAGAAACCAGTAGATGCTGCCATGCTCCTTGCCATGTGACAAAGAGGCCAATATCGCTGACAACCAGTCTTCAGAATGAAAACATTGTCTTGAGGTTGTCTTGATTTGGACATTTTCATGGCCTCAAAAATTGTAAACTTGTAAGCTAAGAGATTTCCATCGTTAAAGCAAACACATTTCATGATATCTGCTTTGAGCAGCCTACCAGCCAAAACGATAGGGTAGAGAATGTTCCTTTGCAAAGTTATCTATTAAATTATCACATTTGTTTATTAAATTCCATATGGCATCAACTAGAGCCTCCAACAAGTTTTCTTACATATTAACATGTAATTCTATAACTTTTGGCATTATCAGGTTTAAAAAAAAAACTGAATTTTACATTTTCTTTTGAAACACCCACAAATATCTATACTTCCTTACTAAAAGCCTTATAGCTATTTCTGCCTCTCTTGTGTATCTATTCTAAAATCTCAAAAGATTCCAAGTTAAAAAGATTTCATTACTACTGAGATGGATTTTCTCTTAATGTGCATATTTGACATTGGTTGTTCTTTGTAAATTTGTTTTTCATTTTCTTATCCTATTTTTTAATTTAGTTATTTGACTTTTTCTTTTTTATTTCTTAGTTTAAATTCTATTTTTAAAATGATAGCGTAGGTCAATATTTATCATATAGAAAGATGTGCCTGATATTTGTTAAAATGTGGAGAAAGCAGTTTGTAAAAGCTTATATAAACTATGATAGCTATCAGTGTACATGGATCTTTTCTTTATGTCATTTTATTATCTTCTATATGGTTAAAAAAAGAAAATCCTAATTTTATTAATTCTGCTGAGAAAAGAGCCCATTTCCAACTATGGAAACTGAAGGGACAGAGCTTCCTCCTTCTGTCCCCTGGAAGCTAGAGCATGAACATGTAAGCTAGGTTCAGGTAATCAGCTACTCCTTCAGTTTTGAATTTGGAGAACCTGACAAAAGAATATCAGGACAGCATAATATTGAAAGACTGGCAATGGCAATGATGTAAATTTCAGTCATGTGGTATCAACAATTTAGTCTTTGTTTTTAAAGATTTATTTATTTAGTTCGTTATTTCTCTCCCCTTCCTCCCCACCCCCCCCCACCCCACCCCAGTTGTCTGTTCTCTGTGTCTATTTGCTGCATCTTTGTCCACTTCTGTTGTTGTCAATGGCACGGGAATCTGTGTTTCTTTTGGTTGCATCATCTTGTTGTGTCAGCTCTCCGTGTGGGCGGTGAAATTTTTAGGCAGGCTGCACTTTCTTTCACGCTGGGCAGCTCTCCTTATGGGGCGCACTCCGTATGTGTGGGGCTCCCCTACGCGGGGAACACTCCTGTGTGGCACGGCACTCTTTGTGCACATCAGCACTGCGCATGGGCCAGCTCCACACGGGTCAAGGAGGCCCGGGGTTTGAACTGCAGACCTCCCATGTGGTAGATGGACACCATAACCACTGAGTCAAGTCTGCTTCCTAACAATTTAGTCTTAAGCAGACTTTTGAGACCGTCCTTAGCTGTGTCTCCATTACCAACTCTTTTTAGTTCAGCCTTTCTTTCTGTCCAATCAATTACTCTTCTATTCTAATTAATGATGTTTTTGCTCTTTTCTCTTGCTTGGAACCCAAATCATTGAAATGGAAAATGGATTTTAGTGTCAGACCCTCAAGAAAATTTAAGAAAACTTGGTGTGGTTAACTGACTGCATTAGGACTGAATACAGGGAAATATTATGAGCATTTTAGGAAGAAATCCTAAACTGCATACATTTTAGCACCAATAGTAAAACACTTTAAAAAGTAAGGCCTGTATTCACTCATAACAAAATGCCAATTGGATGCAAAGCTTCAGGTTATGGCAGGATGTAGTGATTAAGTACTATGAGTGTTAAGAGGAAATCAAACACTAGTACATTGGATGACATAAAGAAAGTGAATAACACACTCAAATTTCTAAATTCTCAGCTAAAGGAATAGACTAAAACCCAGAGACATTTTGGGACATTGCTTAAAGTAGTTCCTATCTCTTGTAACCTCAGAATGAGGTAGCCAAAATACAAATGCTAAATTTGATCCTATGATTGATGGTTTCTGATGTCAGTTGAATTCACAGTATCACCACATCCTTGAGATGTGAGATAAAGCATTTATTTGGAAAATGTTACATTTCAGGAATTGGAATGAAAATACCCCAAATCTTCTACCACTATTAATCCTACTTGCCTTCCAAGTAACCTTTCCTAACTTATCTGATAAGGCGGTTTATCCCAAAGTTGAAGACATTATTCTTTTCCTAGAGGAGCTGACTTGCAAGAGAAAACCAATACTTTTATACACTGAATATTAGATTTCAGCATGACCTGAAGAGCTGATGATAATATGAAAACTTTTATCCATGGTAAAACAGCAGAACTTTGTTAATTTATATTAGATAGTAATCAGTGAATTCCTAAATAACTGACTTTGTTTCATATAATAAACTTAATTTTTAAAGAAGTTGTTCTAGCAATGCTGAGGAGCAGGCATATATTTTTAGGTTTGGGTAATTTGTCAATATGAATGCATTTGCCAGAACTTCTATATTCAATATGCTACCCTGAAACTCTGGGAATATTTGGAAAAGTTTTCTTGGATACTTGTGAAAAAAGGGGACTCAACCATGACTCTCATCAAATAACGTTACACTAAGCCTCACCTAATGATGTGTATTATTTTCCAGCAATAATAATAATAATAATAATAATAATAATAATGATAATAATAATGTTAAGAGCATACCCAAGGGAGAATTACTTGATTAATAGACAAAATGGGAAGAGTGATTGTGAGTTGATTGATCCTCTAAAAGGAAGTTAATGTTTGTACTTTTCAATGGGTCTAGAGAGGAATATGTATAAAACTGCTCATTCCATGGGGTGTGGGTTCACACAGCATGGACTGCCTGGCTAAGCATCCTAGTTCCAATACTAACTAACTCTGTTAATTTGGGCCATTTATGTGAACACTTTGTGTCTCAATTTCATCAGCTGTAAAGTAAGGGGGAAATGTTGACCTATATCTCTAGGTTTTTATGAGGTCTAAATGACTTACTATGTGTAAAACACTTAGAAGAGAGAGTGATGCATAGTGAGCATCATAAAAGTAGTGGTTAAAATCATAGGAACTATCATATATGGACTAGAAAATTCATGGAAGATTAGGATAACTGATAGTTGTACCTCTTTTAAGACTGACTATTTGGGGCATACAAGCGGGTGAAAAACTTCAACCATCTGAGATGTTAGCTGAAAATAAAACAAACATCAGTGACTACTGAGAGAAGAGGAGGAAGCCATGGATAGCAGTTGAATACTCATAACCAACTGAGTAAGTGAAATCTTTAGTGGCTTTACCCATATTTTTAAAAACTATGTTATATGTATAAAATAAATATTAACTCATTTTCCTTTATTTTCCTCTCTGTTTACCCCACTTTTGTATTTTAAATGTGTAGTGATTAACTTTTCAGTGTAGTCCAGTTCATAAGATATTGAGCTAATGAGATGACAGAATAAATAGATATCATGCAGTGATACTATAGTTGATGTTGGATGAGTAACTGACGAAACTGTGGGCTGTTTCTTGGGGGAGGGCTCTTTAATGAAAGATAGTTGCAGTATCTTTGTCTGGAGAAGAGGTAAGAAGAGTGAATGAAACTGTAGTATTGGACCATAGTGATACTAGTTAGTACCCAAATTTGAGGTTTGCTTCTTTTGGAAGAATCTCCCGTTATGTGAATCTTAGTAGAAGGTGAAAGCTGAAGGGGTCATATAGCCCTTACTTACTGCCTGGTAACTACTATCAGTTTAGGAATATTCTTAGATTTAAGCAATCAATCTTCAACTCAGGTGTTTGAATTTTGATGGAATATAGCAAAGACACAATGCCATAGTGAAATTATACAGGGCAGATGTGAAACTGTCAAAGATCCTGCAGTGCCAGTGACATGAGTGGCTATGATATCAGTGGCAGCTTTCTAACTAGACTGGTGTGACTTTGGCTATATTCTCTTCTGCTTGTCATTGCTGGATGTCTTTAGAAAACCCTCAATTTTCTCAATATCCTTTCTTCTGTTGCTGGCAATCAATAACTCTAATATACATGTAGATAAATATTTATTTGTATTTTTATATTTACTCACCACTATATGGAGAATATATATATACTTTTGTTTTCTAGAAAATACTGAAAAGCTATATATCTAATTACTAAGATTAGTTAACTCTGGGTGGTAGAATTTTGTCATTGACCTTTATTAATATTTGTTTTTAATTTTCTGTATTTTTGTATTTTCATGTTTTCCAGTATATGACTTTTATATTTGGGGAAAAACATGTCAAGTTTTAAAATTAGATTTTGTTTTTCCCTAGTTGTTGAAACTTTATTCCTTAATCTGGATGTTTTACTTTCTCAGAGGGTATAAAGAAACAATGTAGATACACAAATAAGATTCAATTAAAGTGGAGTGTCTGAGTTTATTTCTGAATCATAAGTTGGTTTGCTTCACTGATGTGTGTAGCAAGAAAACAAAATTATAATGCAAGTATTAGGAAAAATTTTGTGAAATAGAAACAGGAAGGAAAGTAAAGTGAAAGATGAAAAAAATTAATTTAAGTTCCTTCTAATTAAGTTTTTTGAAAAAATAAAATGAATGAATTTAAATTTTCCAGGTCTTAGAAATAGTGTTTTCTGATAAGATGTGAAATGGGCTATGAGAGATGATGAATTAAGAACTTTAGAGCTAGGGCTTAGTGCCATATTCTGGCCGGAAGCTTTCTGAGGGAGCTCAAGCAGCTACAGATATAGGCGAAGTATCACAGTACACTAAAAGGTTCATTTTGCTTTATTTTGCTAAATTTGAGCTAAATCTATTTTAAATGACTACCTAAAATATTCACTAGCAAAAACTCCATATTTTCATCTTGTAATTATAGTTATACTGGGGTGATGACAGTGGTGTTAACAAAGATGACGAAGATGCCTAATGTGCGCGTATTGGCTCTGAAACATCTGAGAAGAGTTCAAGCAGGTTGGCTTAGGAATCAGAGTGTCTTGGCTTTAAATACTAGTTACTTTTCTTTCTACCTATGTTCATCATGCTAGTTATACTTCCCCCCTCCCCCTTACACCTTCAGCACTGAAGTTTAAACAAGCCAAATAATTACTGTACTCTATGGACAAGTATGAGCAGTGAATGAGATAATCCATGAAGAGTTCATATCACAGAGGCTGGCACAACGTAGGTGCTCAATAAATGTTTGGTAATAATGCTTTAATATTCTACTTCTGTTGGAATATATATGCTAAACCAGGGACTCATTGATGGAGTGGCCCTTAGAAAGCATTTATTTCATGTTTCCAACATCACTAATAGATTAAAAGCTGAAACTGGGAGAAAGTACTTATTGGCAAATGTTTGCCAAAAGGACATGCATGCACCTAAATATTTTGACAGTATTTGGAAAATCATAAGGGAGCTGAAATGAATTTTTCTTTCAACATTTTTAGTTTCTTAAAATGCTGGGAAACACATGTAAAAATAAATGTTAAAAAACATTTATTTTTAATATTTGCTGATAAAAGGGATTGAATGAATAGTATGTTTATGAAAACCTATAAATTTTTAGTATTAAACAATTTTCATGTATTTCCCCTCAAAAATTGCTAAGGGAACACATTATTTTTAGGTGTGTATATATGCATATTACATATTCATTTATATTTTAAATCATGAATACAGAAGAATATTGAGGGAATTTATGCTTAAAAGAATTTGAGTTAGAAGGGTGTATTTTAAAATCTGTATTTCTCTTAAAACAATACACCTAGGGTTGCCTCCTTGCAGTAATTTTAAATGGCAATAACTCAAACATCAAAACTTAAAAAGTCTAAAATCAAAAAAGGTGGAACATTTTTTCTTTTTGTGCAGAAACTGTAGCAAAAACTCTTGTAAACCTCTGTACTAATACCATCATGATAAAAAGATTTTATCCTTCCTAATGGAAAGGGAAATTAAATCCATGTTAAGATTAACCACTGTTAACCAAAGCTGCTAATTCAAGTGAGTTTTAAAGCAAGAAAGAAAGCAAGGGGAGGAGAAAGGATGTGGAAAGGGGAGGAAGAAAGGAAAGAAAGAAGGATGGGAGAGAAGGAAGGAAAGATTGATCCAGCACCAAATAGATATCAGGCCTCAGTATTAGTTCTAAACCTGGTTAGGGTTGTTAAAATTTGATGCTCCCATTGTGAAGGAAAATGTCCTTTTAAGTGGTATATCAAATAAAAGCTAACCAACAATTAAAACAACAACAACAACAACAAAAAACACCTTTTTTTTTTTCCAGTCCCTTGCCTTATTGGCTGTTTTCAAGGTAATGTTCCTTAGAGTGGAATGCTTCATAGAACAGGTGGTGGGCAAAACTATCTGTATGTGATAGGGGGAAAATTGAGTTTCTCCTCATATTTATCTGAATTGTAGTCTATCATTTTATGCATAGTTCATACTTCTATTATAAGAATAAATCCTGTGATAGTCTATAAGTAAACAAAAGCATATATCAGGATTATATGCTTAAAACTTTTTAAATGATTGTGAATTGGTGAAATTTGTTTAAAGATCACTGCTCTGAACTGTACAATAGAAGTCAGCAAACTCTGGTCTACGGGCCAAATGTGACCTGCCACCTGTTTTAATAAATGAGGTTTTATTGGAACACAGCCATATTTGCATATTGTGTAAGAAGACTTTCATACAATGGTAGAGTTAAACAGCACAGGCAGAGACTTTAGAGGGCTTAAAAAGGATAAAATATTAATCCTCTGATCATCTACAAAAAACATTTTCCAACTCCTGCTCTTGAGAAATAAGGCAATAATTCAGGTCACAGTTATTTGTGGACAAGGAGGAAATCTTAATATCTCTTAGGGACTTCATTCCAGAATTTATAAATAGTTGTTACACCTTGAAATTGTGTCAGCTAACAGAAAGAGGTGTCAGTTTATCACAATTTTTTTTTTACCATAAATGTTAAGTACACTTTATATCTGTTGCCCCAAATTAGGCCTTTTCTCTCTTGCTAAAGAAGGTAACTGACCTTGACCAAGTTCCCTAAACCTCTAAGACTCAGTTTACTTATATAAGAAAACTAAAAGAGGGATAATAACTTATACGGTTTTGTAAGGATTATAATGCCCTCATGTGCCCTATATTTGGCAAAAGAACCCTCAGTAAATAATTGCTTCTCTTCCTACGTATTTTGCCAAGATACATCTCCTATACATTTGACTCTATAAAGTGACAGCAATATACTAAAATGTATTGATCTTTGCAAAATAAAACATGCTTGTCTTTATAAATGTCTGAAAAATCAATCTAAACACAAAATCAATATAAACAAAAGCAAGATGTAAATTACTATTTAAATAAAATTAAAATGAAGATTGAAATATAAAAATAGGTATAGGAAAACTGACTGATCTTTGATTTTTCGTTACTGATTAATGGACCTTAATCTGGTCTTTGGACAGTGATCTCATTGATTAGAACATAACAATGAAGTTCATCTTCTAGGCTTAAAACCAACTGGAGAAGAGTTTCAATATATTCTATGGCTTTCATTAGAAAATTTTGACTATGGACCCTCAGGAAATATATGTTCTTTATGGGGGAAACTATGGATTTTTATCTTTATATCTCTAATATCTAGCTAGGTGCCTAACAAATATTATGTTCTTAATAAATATTTATAGTATAAATGAATAAAAAGAATTAATATTACATGGTACTTAGAAGTAACAGGTGTGAGAGAACAAAATGAATTCCTTATAACTAGTACAAATTATTAGATTCATGGCTATGTTATATCATCAGCTTTATCTAATACTTAGCTTTACTTTTAAATTATATATATATATATATATAAATAAATCTCAGTTACTAGAATTTGTTCAAGACACAAGTTACTGGTGAGAAAATCCAAGAACAATTAAGACCTGTTCTTGAAATAACTGTCAGAATGTTTCAGAATTCATGACACTTTAATTTATAAATAAGAAAAAGAAAGGAAACCAGGTGTGTTAGCAAAGAAAGTCTAAAATGCAGACATTATATTATAGCTTTAATAATATATTTTCATAGTTTCTCATTTGCTAACTTTAAATATATTTTATTTTATTTTTTTTATTTAAATTATTTATTTATTTTTAAAAATTACATTAAAAAAATATGAGGTCCCATTCAACCCCACCGCCCCCACCCCCCACGCCCCCCACAGCTATAAATGATGATCCCAATAACTTCATTTAAAGAAGTATTTCTGCATTTTCAAAGGAGAGAGAGAAAAAGAAAGAGAGAGAGAGAGAGAGGATTACAAGAGCAAAAATTGTTATCTGCCACAACTTGAATGACTGTCCGAAATATATTTTTGTGGTGAACCTGTGGGAAAGTTGAGAAGTCAAAGACCAAAAGAGATATGAACTAGACTTTCTGACAAAGGGAGGGTGCCTCTCAAGGCAAATTACAGAATTTCAAGGTGGAGTTGGGTAGGTAGAAAACTCAAATTAAAGTTGGATTTTACTCAATATCAGAGGACTTCCAATATGGCTGGAGTGTCCAAAGAGTAGGGTCCTTCTGTCAGGGATGATACTTAAAATCATGTAGTATTCTCTATGACATGTTGAATTGAGGCAGGCCCAAATAATAAACCTGAAGTAAAAAAGGAAGAATCAACGAATGTTTGGAAGAAAATTGAAAAGTCCTAGCAAAAGGACATGAAATCAAACATATGAGACAAAATCTGGAATGGTGAGCAAAGACAAGCAAGTCATAAAACTTGTCTTACGGACCGGAAATGCAAACATGGCAGTGATTAGCAGAAAGCTGCAGTTAAATAAGTAACCAGGATGCCAATCACAGAATTAATTGTAGCTCCAACTCCAGGCTGGAGAGGCATCTCAGATGCTTGGTGCAGGGCAAGGGAGGGTTAGGCAGAAATCAGTTTGGTCATCAGTACCAGAAACTGGGAGAGACTAAGGCAGGCAGGAAATTAATCTACTTATGTTTTGAGGAGAGGAAAGTTAATCTCTAGTGCTAAACAAATTATGTAGCTAGGCATAGGAAATAATTTTCTGCTTTTAATATTTACTATGTGGAAGTTATTTTAGTGATAAGGAAATGATAATTACCTGCCATGCAATATATTTAGTTTCTCAATTTAACAACATTTTGTCATCCAAATCATCCACAGATTGCAGGTCTTTATACCACTACTTAAGTTCCTGAAGAAAGGGATATTTCACAGCTTTCATACACAGCAGCTATTACAATCTCCAATGTTCTAGTAATTATTCACAAAACGTATTCAGAGTTTAAAACAAGGAATCAGACTCTGGGAAAGAGTTGCAGAAATTTTTGTGTGAGGTTATAGAAAATACAAGATATTTTCTCCCGAAACTTCATCTTTAACAAAGGACTCCTAAAAACTACACTAATGAATTTTCACTAATATGTAAATGAAGTTTTTATAAAATACAGTCTTTTCAGATGATTTGGCTCATGAAAGCAAAATTATTTGAGCATGTAGGATAATAAGTATCAAAACATAGTATGCATAAGAATTACCAGGGAAGTTTGTAAATTCCTGGGCTTTATGTCAAAGGGTTCTGATTTGCAAGTTGAGGATAGATCCGGAAAACTGATATTCAGATAAATAACTTAGATCATTATTCTTCAAATGCCAAATAAACCAACGAAGAAAAAACAAAAATTACACTGAAAGCTCTTAGTGCTGACCCTGTTTGGAAATGGAGTATTGAAGAGTTGGAGGGTTCAGAATTTCCATTTGATTGATTAAAAATTGCCAAGTTTATCTTTGCAGGAAGCTATGTTTTGTACCCACAGAAGAATTAAAGGGAGTAGAGGATTATGATAAAATTTTTATTTCAGGCAGAACTAATGGAGTGACAATACCTTGATGTTTAAAACTAACAGAATATAATGACATAAAACATAAATTTCACCAAGAATACCCCAAAAAATAAGGTGAACTGACATTAAAATACTTAGCTTATTCTTCTAAAGATTTTTGGTTTTAAAATATTATCAAATTGACAAAGAAAATTAATTACCTTCAGTTTAGCTCAAGTAGAAAGAATGAAACCTAAATGCTAAATTGTCCTTTCAGATTAGTTAAAATCAAGCTCTATTTTTCTCTACCTCTATGCATGATTAAAATAAACAAAACAACAAAGAACTTTTGACTCTATATCCCAAAAGTGATTACTTCATCATTTTCACTTCAACAGGCCACATATGCCATCCACAAGAAATTACTAATGTGCTCTAAGATATTTTGCAAATAAATACAACATAATTTTACTTTTTACTTGTGAGTACCATCTGCAGGATTTTAAGCATGCAAAATATTTTTGATGCTTCAGGGAATTTTATATAATTGGTGCTATATTTTTTAAGAATAGTTCAAATGACTGATTATGAAATATTTGCCCAGTTTAGTTCGCATAAACTCTTGAAAATAATATACCCATTCTCTAATCCCAATATGGGCAGTAATCCCAGTGTACCCCTAGTCTCACCAGTACCCTCCTAGAATACCCCACATGCCTGCCACTTTACAGGGAAACAAACCAAACAAATCCCAAAGGTATCAAGGAATGGAATAAGATCTCTACCCTGGAAGTAGTTGGCCATTTCTCATTAAACATAAAAATGGAGAAATACATTTGTTTTCTTTTACTCAGCGGCTAGAAACACTATCATCAGCACTATTCCCCTTTTTCTGTTGGGAGCGCACCAGGAAGGGCCCACTCCTCTTGTGTGACTGCTGCTTTTGATCTTAATCACCCCAGACTTACCAGAACCATCTGGTGCATGTGAAGTTATCTTGGAGCATTAAAAGAGGAGCTTGTTGGGCTGTCTGTGGAGCTGAGGCCCCTGGCTGGGAAATAAAACTGCTTTGCCTTTTCACTCAACCAGAAGAGATACCTGCCTGTAGATGATGTTCATCACACTTTTTAAAAGAGGCAGCTCCACGTGATGAAACTACATCCTGCTACAGCAGCCCCTGGCAAGAAGTGCCAGAAAGCGAAAATCACACAAGGGTAGCAGCAGCCCACGTGATTCACAATCGGTATTGAGGACGTTTCTCATATGGACTTGTTAACAAGTCAGATGAGCTAGAATGCCAAATTGAGAGCAGTGGGGGTGGGGGGGTCTTTAAAAGGGATTCTGATAACCTATACTCCATTTCAGAGCCTTCTCTATTTTTATATGATCTCTATACTAATCCTATGAGTCCTAATGTAAAATGGATTTTACATTATAATTTTCAGAGCACTAGTTTCAGGGACAAAGATTCTCCAGTGCCTTTTCTGTTATGCTCATTTACACCAACCCATTCAGCAACAATATCCAATTAATTACATATCTTGCCTTGGGTTATAAATGAACACAGAGACATATGGTCATTAGAGAATTTGCTCCCTGAGGGAAAGAAATGCAGTTTAAAAGTAGAATCCACAATGTATAATATGCGATGGTAAATGCTCAGATGTGTATAGAAAAAACAAACAAACAAATAGGGATGTCATTTATCAATCTGTTAAACATTTGCGTAGTTTATCTCATTTAACCATCCCAACAACTCAAGAGGCAAATGATGAGGAAACTGAAGCTTTGAGAATTAAATACCTTGTCCGATAAATACCAGTGTCTACATGGTAGGTTCATACTTCAAACCTTGGCAATCTGGCCCCAGTAACATATGTTAAAGACATTAAGAAGTAACGCTGTTACCCAAAACAGTTAAATGTAAGAAGTCCTTAAATCTACTTCTTTTTCGAAAGAAGAGTCTTTTTCTAAATGGTACTCATTTGGACAGAGTGATGTGTCCACCCTGATTCCCCTTCCTAGGCAAGGCAAAAATCTATATCCATTTGATATTGAAGGTTACCAGAAACTAAAAATAAATCAGCTTTCTTGATAACCTAAAGCATGTCTCTGAAAATCAATCAAAAATGCATACTTTATTAAAGAATCCATGGTATTGTCTTATTTGAGACTGAAAAATGTCTGAACATGTCAAGTTACCTGAAAAAGATAGTGTATTCATGCTTTGGGGAGCTCATCACTTAAAGAAGGGAGCTGTTGAATTCTTGGGGAAAATTTGCAATGAAGAAACAGCTGTGTTTATTGGGGAAACTGGTTCCTTGGATTACTTACAGAAATTTCTATCAGATCTAAAAATAATTTATTTAGGCAGAATCCACAACAGTTTGTTTTTTAGGGTGGGGGAGGGTCCAGGATAAAATTTATAAGTTCTGAGGTGAATTTACAATTAGGCAATTTCAATTCTAAATACTTTAATTTTAATAGTAAGTCCTTAAACAAATCAATTAAATTACCTACACAATTCCCAAAGTTTTGCCTGCTTAAGAAAAATAACTTTCCTTAATATCCTTAATGTCCAGTTCACATTCAAGTTTTCCCCAGAGTCTCCAAATGTCTTATAAAAAATGGTTGCTCTTTTCTTTGGGATTTGATCAAGACCACATTATGCATTTGGCTGTAAACTTCAAGCGTAATCCGTAACCTCTGCAACTCTGAAAAATAACCTGGAAAAATCGACCTTTAAAACCACCATCCCCTAACATTCCACCAACACCTATTTTTATATGGAGGGATTCAGGAAAGAAGCTTATGCTTAGATTATAATGACAGACAGATAGGGGGAAAGAGAGATGAGATTATGAACCCAGGCACCAAAAAAAAAAAAAAAAAAATTGGAAGGATTATAGTTATTTACATCCCCTTTTTACCTTTCAAAGTACTTACCCAAAGCAGTTTATTGACTTTACATGTGCTAATTCGGCTAAATTAAAAGAAAAATTTGAAATATTAATATCTTCTTAAATTTATATGGCAGGATGGTTGTGTATCGTCTTTACTGATTTTTTTGAAAGAATGATGACATGGCAGGAAAGGACTGGTATTTCCAGTGCTAACATAGTGAACTGTTGTGAATCATTCCTGATTTCAAGGAAAAGCACATTTGTCTCAGGTGCGATTGCTAAACTCTTGACTGGCATTTTAATATTTTGGTTCACAATCTTCAAATGTCTGTTTCCCAGTGAAACAGAGTCACTGAAACACTAGTAGTGTGCTAATTTAAGAATTACTGGCTTTTGTATCCAGTTACTGTTACATCCCAAATCAGCAAACCTCTGAGCAATGACTCAAAATCTTCAAACGCTTTTTCTCAGTACAGCAAAACCATAGGCAGTTACCATTTAAAACTTAATGTAGTAAAGCCATAGAGAAGAGCATGGTCCCACAAAAATATAGAATCTGTCCAGCACCTAACTCAGCTCCTAAACAAGAGTAGCCATCACTATAATATATAAATAAATGCATAGAGAGATGGCATGGAGAAACAAACACCAGAGTCAGAGTATGCTATGCTAACAGAAAAGCTACCCAGATAATCTAAATCAACATCCTCCCACCCCACAAATGACATTTAACTCTGCAACTTAAAGTTACCTCTGATAGTAGGTAATTCTTCAGGAATAGTAAGAACAGATTCTTCATCTTTCTTTTTAGATACCCAAGTTTTGCTACCCACCTTTCTTTGTGGGAGTTAGAGACAAAATAAACGAAGAGAACTGGAAGGCCAGAAGTCATGCGGACACAGGAAAGCAACCTAGCTCATAGCATAATGAAGAAGTACAGATTAATATGCAAATGTAAGTTTTGTTGTTTGCTGCTGTTTTTGTTATTGGCATTGCTCTTGTCTTAGTTTTCTATTCAGTCACCAATTAGATGGATGTTTGAAACATCAAACCTGTAAAGATTTAGCAACATTTTTCTAGAGTCACATGATGAGCATCAGATAATCGATCTATAAGTAAGATAATAATCAAACGGATGGAGGAGGGGCGAGATTTAATTTTAAGAAAAAAACCTTTGGAGAAAGTTTACCTGTACAAAAGACCAATGATTAGAAGGCTTGTCTTTGGAAACAGAAAGATCTGAGGTGTCACCCACTAGCTATGTGATTTTAGACTAAATTAGTGATCATAATTCTTGCATAATAGGCTCATTTACGGATAAATGAAATGGCATAAAGTATAGCACTTAGCATGTAGTAAACATTTTATAATCGTTCTCTACTATCATTTTACTAGATATGAGTAAGTTTTTACAATAAAGAATTGAACATTGTATCTTTGTTGGTTCAATTGAAGCTGTATTAGGTACTGCAAAGTATAAATGTTCATATTCTTCCAGCAGCTCTCTTATTATTTTATGATATTTCATTAGATTCTTCATAATAGATACAAAGATAAAGTTAATTCTTCATGAATTTTGTAGGATGTAATATAATATACATTCAATTACAATTTTAACCAGGCATATAGGTTTGTGTTGCTTATAATAAACATTGCCATAACAAGAAACATGGCTTCTCACTGTCAATATTGAAATGGTGCCATAAAGGAATGAAACCAAAAAGTCCAGAGCTACTAATATCTAGTGAGAATGTTTATAGACTTGCAAATTAATTCCACAAAGTCCTTAATTTCAGATTCAGTCTGGAAATGTCTCTTCCTGACAGGAAGATACATAGATGATACATTATGAAGTTTTCAGAAAAAGGAAAAAAACTAAGGCCAAATGAATCAAATAAGAAAACTTCCTTAGGAAAGAGTTCATGAGAACAATATATCTAAAATCAGAAAGTTGAACCACTGTAGACCAAGATAGTGAAAGAGAATTTTTGGTGGCTAATATTCTTATCAATGAGGAAGTCAGATATCTAATATATATGAATATGGAGCTGGGATAAATGGAACTAACACACGATTATTATATACTAAGGGAAAAAAGAGAAAAAATTGAGATCAGATGGAGTTTTGTCTGGTTTTAACAGATCCTTAGCAAAAATAAATTAAAACTTAAAATTACAAACTGCACATGAATATTCAGTTTTTTCCAAGCATTATTTTTTGAAGAAACTATTCTTTCTTAATTGAGTGGATTTGGCACTCTTTTTAAATATCCAATTATCCATAATGTGAGGGTTTGATTATGAACTTCTAATTTGATTACATTGCTCTATATGTCTGTTCTGTGCCAGTACCAGACTGATTTGGTTACTGTAGCTTTGTAATAAGTTTTAAAATGTAGAAGTGTAATTCCTCCAAATTTGTTCTTATTTTTCAAAATGGTTTCACCTATTTGAGCTCCTATCCTACCAAATAAATTTGCAGTAATTTCCAGTTCTTCAAAGAAAGCTGTCAGAATTTTAATAGAATTGTGTTGACTCTATAAACCACTTTGGGTAGATCTGACATCCTAAGAACATGTCTCTCTACTTATTTAGGTCTTTTTGATCTTTTTAAACAACATTTTGTAGTTTCGTGTGTGTAAGGCCTATACATCCTTAGTTAAAGTACTCCTAGATATTTGATTAAATAGATATCTGCTATTAAATGGATTTTTCCTTGATTTATGCCTCAGACTGTTAATTACTAGAACAATTATAGAAACACTACAGAATTTTGTGTTGATCTTGTACCTTGCCACTTTGCTGAATTCCTTTATTAGCGTCACTACCTTTGTAGATTTTTCAGGATTTTCTGTATGTATATGATCCTGTTTTCTAGAAGTAGGGAGATTTTAACTACTTTCCAATTTGGTTGCCTTTATTTCTTTTTCATGCCTAATTGCTTTGACTAGAACTTATAGGACATTGTTGTTAAGAGATGATAACAGTGCACATCCATCTCTTGTTCCTGATCTTAGGGAGAAAGTTTTCCATCTTTCTTCCTTGAGTTTTATGTTAGCTGTAGGGTGTTGAGTTTTTGTAAATATCCTTTATCATGTTGAGGAAGTTTCCTTTGATTCTTAGTTTTCTAAGTGTCTATCAAAAAAGGGTGCTGTATTTTGTCCAATGTCTTTTCAGTGTCAATTGAAATGATCATGTGTTTTTTTCTTTTTCTGTTAATGTGCTGTATTATAATTTTATTGATTTTCTCATATTGAATCCCCCTTGCACACCTGTGATGAATCCCACATGATTATGATCTATGATTCTTTGTATGTGTTGTTGGATTCAGTTTTCTAGTATTTTGTTGAGGATTTTTGCATTTGCATTCATAATGGATATTGGTATATAGTTTTAATTTCATATGGTATCTTTCTCTGGCTTTGGTATGAGAGTGATGTTGGCCTCATAGAATTAGTTAGGGAGTGTTCCCTCCTCTTCAATTTTTTGGAAGACTTGCAGCAGGATAAGTATTAGTTCTTCTTGGAATGTATAGTTAAATTCACCTGTGAAGCCATCTAGTCCTGGACTTTTCTTTGTTGGAAGGTAGTCGATTACTATTTCAATCTCTTTGCTTATTTTTGGTTTGTTGAGAACTTCTATTTCTTGAGTAAGTGTGGGTAGTTGTGTGTTTCAAGGAATTTTCCCATTTCATCTAGGTTATCAAATTTATTGATACACAGTTGTTCATAGTGTCCTATGATAATCATGTTATTTCTGTGGGGTTGGTAGAATTGGTCCCTTTTCATTTCTTATTTTATTTATTTGCATCCTCTTGTTTTCGGTCAGTCTAGCTAAAGGTTTTTAATTGTATTGATAATTTCAAACAACTAGCTATTGGTTTCTACTTATCTCTCTTTTTAAAAATTCTCTATTTCATTTATCTCTTCTCCAACCTTTGTTATTTCCTTCCCTCGGCTTGTGTTGGGTTTAGTCTGATCTTTATTTCCTGAATATTTCAGTTTTGAGGCTAAGTCTTGAATTTCAGATCTTTCTTCTTTTTTAATGTAAGCATTTCAGGCTATAAGTTTCCCTTTCAGTACAATCTTTTTGTAGCTCATGAGTTTTTGGTATGCTGTTTCATTTGCTTTAAGAGATTTCTTAATTTCCATTGTGATTTCTTCTTGGACCTATTGCTTAAGAGTGAGTTGTTTAATTTTTATATATTTTTAATTTTTCCTGTTCTCCCTCTATTTTTGATTTCTAGCTTCATTCTATTGTTGTCAGAGAAGACATAATGCATGATGTCTTTTTTTTTTTTTTTTTTTACTTTATTGAGACTTGTTGTATTACCTAACCTATATGGGCTACCCTGGAGAATGATCCATTTGCACTAGGAAAAAATATGTGTTCTTCTCCATTGTGTAATGTGTTCCATATATTTTTTGTTAAGTTTAGTTGGGTTTTAGTATTATTCATGTCTTCTAATTCCTTACTGATGTTCTGTCAAGATATTCTATCTATTATTTAAACTGGTGTGTTGACATCTCCTACTATTAAAGTAAAATTATGTATTTCTCTCTTTAAATCTGTTGATATTTGCTTCATATATTTTGGGGGTCTGGCATTAGATATATATATATTTATAATTGTTATGTATTTTTATTGGGTTGACCTCTTTATTAGTATATAGTGACCTTCTTTCCTCTTATTACATTTTTAAAAATTTTGAAGTATCAGGGGCCAGGAATTGAACCTGGGACCTCATATATGGGAAGGCAGCACTCAACCACTGAGACACCTTGGCTCCCATGAGTTGTTTTTTTCATTTGTTTTGCTTGTTGTTTGTTTGTTTTTAGAAGACACTGGGAAAAAAACCTGGGGCCTACCATGTGGGAAGCAGGCACTCAACTGCTTGAGTCCCATCTGCTCCCCTCATTACAATTTTTGACTTGAAGTCTATTTTATCCGATATTAGTATAGCTATCCAAGCTATCTTTGGGTTACTATTAATATTTCAATAGTATATATTTTCCATCTTTTCACTTTCAACCCATTTGTGTCTTTGAGTTTAAGGTCAGTCTCTTGTATAAAGCTTAGAGTTAAGTCATGCTTTTTTTAAAAAAAAAAATCATTCTTCTAATCTCTGCCTTTTGACTGGAGTTTAATTCACTTACATTTAAATTAACTACTGATAATGCAGGACTTTCTCCTTCCATTTTGTTATTTCATCCTTACAAGTCTTAAACCATTTTTACTCTTCAAGTATTCCTTTAGTGCTTAATTTCATATTTATCGGATCTTTGTATTATACCATTTTTTAGTTCCTTTTTATTGTTTTCTTATGTATTTTTCATATATTTTCTTTGTAGTCACCGTGGGGCTGAAAATTATCATAGTAAATATATAGCAGTCATGTTTTATTTACTACCAACTTAATTTCAATAGCATACAAAGAAACTGTTTCCATATCTCCATTCTCCACCATTTTGTTGTACTTGTTGCAAAGTATATCTTTATACATTGTACAACAAAAACCATGGATATATCATTCCTTTTTTTTTTTTAAGATTTATTTTTTATTTATTTATCTCCCCTTCCTCCTCTCTGCCCCCCCCCCCTTGACTGTTTTCTGTGTCCATTCGCTGTGTTCTTCTGTGTCTGCTTGCATTCTCGGTGGCACCAGGAATCTGTGTCTCTTTTGGTTGCATCATCTTGCTGCATCAGCTCTGTGTGTGCAGCACCACTCCTGGACAGGCTGCACTTTTTTTGCACAGGGTGGCTCCTTGCAGGGTGCTCTCCTTGTGCGTGGGGCTCCCCTATGTGTGGGACACCCCTGCATGGCACAGCACTCCTTGCATGCATCAGCACTGCAGGTGGGCTAGCTCACCATACAAATCAGGAGGCCCTGGGTTTGAACACTGGACCCCCCATATGGTAGGTGGATGCTCTATCAGTTGAGCCAAGTCTGCTTCCCATGTATCATTACTATTTTATGCATTTGCATTTTAAAACCTGTGAGAAGTAAAAAGTGGTGTGGCATACCAAAATTACAATAATACTGGAATTTATAATTACCCATACAGTTCCCTTTAAAGAGGACTCCATTTTCTTATGCCATTTCAAACCACTGTCAGGGGTCCTTTCCTTTCAGTCTGAAGAATTCTCTTTAACTTTGCTTGTAGGGAAGGTTTAGTGGTGATGAACTCCCTCAGCTTTTGTTTATTTAGGAATACCTTAATTTCTCCCTCAGTTTTGCAAGATAGCCTTTCTGTTACAAATGTTTTGTTGGCATTCATTTTCTTTCAGCTCTTTACATATTTTATCCCACTGCCTTATTGCCTCTGTGGTTTCTGATGAGAAATCAGCATGTAATCTTATTGGGAGTTACTTGCTCATAATTACTGCTTTTCTTTTGCAGCTTTTGTAACTGTCTCCTTGTCCATGGCACTTGACAGTTTAACTACTATGTGTCTGAGTATGGTACTCTTTATGTTTATCCTGTTCATTACACTACTCAAATGTGCACATTCACACCTATTGTTAAATTTAGGAAGCTTTCTGTATTATTTTTTTTAATATTGTTTCTGACCCCTTCTCTCTTTTTTCTCCTCCTAAGACTCCCATAATGCATATATTGATATACTTGATGGTATCTCATGGGTGTCTTTGGCTCTGCTTGCTTTTTTCACTCTTTTTTCTTTCTACTCCTCAGCCTCAGCCATTTCAATTATTTGTCTTTGAGTTCACTGATTATACCTTCTGCCAGCTCCAATCTGTTGTTAAAACCCTCTAGTAAATTTTTTCATTTCAGTTATTGTGGTCTTCAAAATTCCAGCATTTGTGTTTGCTTCTTTATTAAGATTTTAACTCTTTATTTAGATTCTTATAGATTTAATTCATGTTTTCCTTATATCCTTCAGTTCTTTATCCCTGTTTTCCTTTATCTCCTTGAGCATATTGAGGAAATTTTTCCTTTTTGGATTTCTGTCTTTTTTTTTTTTTTGGAGGGGCCATTATTTCCTATTTCTTTTTTCAACTTTTAATTTTTTTGTTGCATACTGTACTGTTTAATATTTGAAAGTGTTAAATCTGGAATTTAGTCACTCAGCTGCTTTTAAGTTAATATCCAGCTAATGATATTACAGAGAGCTATATAAGTTGTAGGAGCTAACATAAACCAACGAATCAATGCAAAATAACACACAAAAAAACAACCAAAAATAACTTTTACAGTATTTGCAAAATGATTCTGCATTGGCTGGGGTTCTCCTTCAGAGTTTAGTCCTTCTATCAAGAAGGTCAGCCTAAGAATGTGAAGTACAGCATCCTCTTCATCTTTTCTAAGCTTGTTTCATGTCCTGGGATTGTCCCTTGCTTATGGCTTTAGAAATTCCCTTATTTACAGGAATTTGAATGATCCCTTTACTCCCTAGAAAACAGACATTCTCCCCATTTTGGGGGCTGTAATGTATGACTTAGAACAAGTAACTTTTTGCCCCACCCTGCTTTTACTTGTTTCTTATACTGCATTAACTGTCTGCAAGCTGTGTCTGCTTACAGTGCAATTTCTGGGAAAGCAAGCCCAACAAGAATTTCCTGGTTCATTCTTTCAGGCTGCCACCCAACAGATTGACCTTGACATGAAGGAACCCTAGAATGTGCCAAGGGGGTACTCTGCTCACTCCAGAATAGTGCCTTGGACCTACAATAGTCTATTATAGAGGAACAGATGAGGGAGAGCCAGCAAGGACACCAATATGTTCTCCTACCATCTTTAAAGCTGCACTTTCTTTCTCCCTGCCTCCCTTCCCCGCTTTCCTTTCTTCCTCTCTTCCTCTTCTCCTCTCATTGTCTTCCTTTCTTTCATTGACTTTTCTTGATTCTGCCTTTTCCCAATTATGGCAACCATTCAACTGTTTTTCAGAGCTTTAAGAAGATGGTTTTGCCAATTTTTGCTAATTGTTCAAAGATTCTTTGTGGGAATGGCACTTTGGAGAATCTTATGCTGTCACTTTGGTCCACCAGACTCTCTGTTGCCTATTTTGAGATTAGGACAAACAATCTTGCATATCATTGTATCTTTTGGCTTATCTAGGGAGAGTATTCAAAATCTCTGAGCAGCTACCTGTGCTATCTACATTATTTTCTTCAAATAAATGTACTATGAGATCAAAGATCTTAAGCCACTTTTACTAAAATCTTTAAAATTAATGGAAGAAACAAAAAATATATTTCTACTTTTTGCTTTTAGAATGGCTACTAATCAAGCAAAATAAACAAATCCAATAATATAATATGTTTTAGGTTTCTCCATTCTAATTATTTCCTTGAAGTCATTTAACTGATTCAATATTTAAGTGATCCTATACAGAGTATTTTCAGCATTCATGCCACGATGCTTCCAAACTTTCTGCTCTTCTCCTGAAGCAAGGGCTCTATGATGTTTGATTATTAACATTGCAACTGTTAAAATGAAGCATTACAGGAAGGCAATTAAAAATAAAAAAAATACCCAGAAAGACAGGGAAACTGACTTTCCACTCTGCAAAGCGTCGTATTGTTCAATATGTTTTCATACAATTACTCATTTACTCCAAGGGACTGTTTCCAAAACAAGAGAGCCCCTCTCTATTTTGCCAAAAAATTGCTTTTCATGAGAAACAAAATGAAAAATTCAGAATTGCACAAAGGAAATATTACTTCATGTACTAAGATACAAATCCTACTTAAGATGTACAAGAACAAAAAGAATATCTCCAGTGTATGAGGCACAGAAATGGAATCTCCATTCATCAAAATTGTCAGGATGAACAGAAAGAAAAGTAAAGATGGAAGAGAGATCTCAAGCAATGAAATGATTTCAGTGACAAGTCTCAGCAATCACAGAGGAAAGGAATAGTAAGAAGAAAATTTAAAGAGAAGGGGGAGTTTATTTTCAACATCCTTGGTGGGAAAATGGTTATAGAATCTGTTCTGGCTGTCCCAATTTTCTGAGGAACCCTGACACTGCAGAGATATCCTTCTCAGCTGAGTTTCACTCTCTTCATTTAATTTCCTTCACAGTGTTCATTTTCTTGAATTGATGTCCACTATGGAAAATGGCATTTCCCCATATGCCTGAAAGAGCTCTATTATCAGTGAGCTGAGGAGAAGAAAGGCATGAGCCAGTTTTAAAATGTATGAGAAAAGAAATCCTGATAAACCAACTAGATTAAAATATGAAATGCGTCACTGAAGAATGGGAAATGAAGTAATGATAACTGTTAAGGGTCTGCCTGGCATTCTTCTTCTTTTTTCCCTGTTAGCACCAAGTACAAGCCTTAGAAGTCAGAACTTTGGTGGCAGCACATAAGAATACAAGTCATTAATCATCAGAATATGGAAAATGTTCTAGCAGCTATTGCAATTGGTTAAGTTATAATTTTAAATGCTTTGTTCTCATCATCCAACATTTGAAATACAATAAGAGATATCTTCAAGTTTTTGTCTTTTTCCTGATGGCAGTTTTCTCAATTCTCAAACTTTTCTGACTTCTCGTTGCCAAGCTATGAAGCATCATTCTGTTTCTTCCCATTTGCCTTGGCATATATTAGGGAGAACAGTGAGGTGAACAACAATTCTCTGGAAGGAAACCCTGAGTAAGTTAAATGCCTTCTAAATAATTGTGCAGTATCTCTTTCCCAGGCCAAGGTAATTGCTTTTTTATTTATCTAAAACCATTTTCATCCTCTCCTACAGCCTAATAGAGTCACTCCCCACATACAGTGAATTTTCATCACAGAAGCTCACAGGATTCAGGCTCTGCTGATAAATAAATAAATAAATAAATAAAATCATGGAGGCCATATTACTGTTAGTGGGAGCTGAAGTTTTACATTTATATATTAAATTAAAATTGCTTTCTGCCTATATTATACAAAATGTAAATGGTAGTTCAGTCAGGCAGCAGACAGAGTTGGCTGCATTTTGAACAGAGATGTATGAAAGTTCTATTTCAGGGCAAACGCTCCTCATGGGCTATGCAGACATTTATTAAGAAGCTAATATGGCAGTATTCATTCTAATCACATTTAGTATCTGCCTTGTGCAAGAGTGAAAGTCTGGGTTAAAGAAGAGAACATTAATATCTTTTAAATGAGTATAGTTGATGAATATTCTATTTAAAGTAAATGAAAAATTCAAATTGAAAGATAATTTTAAGTGAACAAAAAAGAAAGTGAAGATATGAAGAATGCATTATCACTCCACACTGAACCATTATCTATGTCAAAAGATTCACTTCTTATCACCAATCAGAACTTTATCCTTTTCCTCTTAACCAGATACTTAGGGAACAGTGATCTACAGTGTGTGCAATTGTCTTAGTGTATAGAAAGCCACAGGCTCTGAATTATAAAAAGAACACATTTCAGTAATGTGAAATCATTTCCATCATTAAAATAGGAACTATTTCATGATGCTCTGAAGGTTATAATCAAAAGCACTTGGTAATATTAGACACATATGAACAATAAATATGATAACGTAAAGCCGTTATACTATGTCTATATTTAGCCAGCATAATGAAACTATGCCTGATTGAAATACAATCCATAAAACTCTATAGGTAACTTCAAACTAGCTTCAGTTTCTTCCTGCTCTTGGATCTAAGAGATAATGGCTGCTTAGTTATAAAAATATTCAGGATAGTAATTGATCAACAGATCGAAATTAGCAAACCCCAGGCAAATGCAGCAATTTTCCTACATTCAACTAGCAGTGAGGGCCACTAATGCATAATGACACCCTTTCCCACCAAACCAGTATTTTGCTTCAGAAAACACAAAAAAGCACATCAGCCAGTGACCATCAATTTACCTGTGCCACAGTTACTTAATCAGCAAAGGTTCAAGCTTACAGTTTCAGATAAAATTAAAGAATGGTAGAACTGGAAATCTCTTTGAAATATTTAGTATAACCTCATTTTACAGAGGTAGAAAATAAAGCTGACAGCACTGAACTGATTTTTCCAAATTAACAGTTATGTGTAGAAACATGGGAAGTTAGAGCAGAAAAGTATCTCAAGGTAAAGAATGTTAGTCCAACCCATTAATTTCACAGATAAGGAAACGGGGGCCTAGAGTAGACTGACAGATTTCATCTCTTATATCAACCCCAAGCAATTAGTCGTGGCTTCCTGGAGCAGTGTATTGAGAAGGATTTTAAGGCTGGGTCTGAGCCTAGTGGAAAGAGTACCCTAATCAGTTACCAATGTCTGGCTAGCTTTGGGGTGGGAGGGGTAGACAAAAATGCTAGATGCTATCTCTTATTTAACCTCCTTATTCTGAGCCCAATCTCATTAAAATAGATTTATGATTATGACTTGGATTCCCACAAAGCTGCCTCCACCTCCAGGCAGAAAATTCTCTTGTTGTGATTGCATAAATAATTTTAGTCTATAGGAAAGTAATATTTTCCAATATCCATAAACTAATTGGTATTCTGATTTAACAAAGCAGTTCTATAAACTTAATTATTGTTCCTAAGCCCTAGTCTCATAATGCTAACAAATTCAAATTTCAGAGCTTGCAAGACTCAAGGTCACAGTCAGGAATATGGCAGCAACACTAAGGACATTTGAGATCATTTTGAGGATGATCCACTGGCTTTCTCCTAACGACAAGTTTCTGCTTCTTCATGTGCCACACACCATATACTGAAAACTTCTGTCCATTCTATTTGTATCTAATTTTAGACAATGATATAGAAAATCACAACTTAGAAAAAAATTAGGGTATTTCACTTTAAAGAAGTGTTTATCACGAGGTCCCTAATAACAAACTTCCTTGTTACATTTAAAATAAGATTTTATTTTCCCAAATTGTCTAAAAATAACTTTTCAGTAACATAGATATACTGCATATAATAAAATCCACATATCCATGAACAATATCTACAAGAAAACAAAAGTCAAACAGTTGACCATGAAAAATGAGTTTTCGTTCTAAGAGTTATATGCATATGGTAGTTCACGATATCTACTTGCAAACAGCATTACGATTATTCTATGATTTAGTGGGGTCACTAAGGGCAACACAAAATCAGAAAAGGTACTAAAAACTCAGATAGAAAAACCATCATTATTAATGTGTCGCATTTGTAAATTTAAGAATAGTTTGAATCAAGTTTAGAGGAATTTCATTTCTTTCTGGGACAAGTGCTTAATTGTCTGTAGTTATGCAGGCATATTTGTGTTACGTAGACTAATGACAGACAAAACATAGCTTTTCACGGATTTTTATTTCTTATACATGTGTGTTTATAAGAAGATCAAGACCTTGGCAATATTTTAGTGGTATTTCTGGATAGTAGCTAGTTCCCCTTAGACCCTGGTATACTACTTTCTATTGCTTCCCTCATGACTAGATTGCAAGAATATCAGCTTTTGGCTATAACGAATATACCCACATTGAATACCTTTAAGAAAATCAGGCAAAAGCATAGATAAAAAATGAAACAGAATATATCAATGCTACTTAGACTACCCCGCTATGGAAATATATCCTTGACTATTTCCTGGAACCACTAGCAATTTTAATAAATTGTTTATCCATACCACAATGGCCCGTGTCTTGTGATATTCCTTGATCTAAGATTTCCTTGTGGCTTTTATCACTATAGCAGAATATTAATAGAGTTGTTAAGTTTTGTTGCAATTTTCTTTTAACTAACATTACAAAACTATTACACTCATAGTATAAATCTGAAAATTGACATCTCTTCTTAATTAAAAACGTAGCATTGGGACAAAACTAAACTTACATATTGGATTATTGAGAATTACCCACACTACTTAGAAAAACAGACACACATTTAATGCTTTTGTTATTCTATAATTCAACACATATGTAAAGTTACCTTAAAGCCCTATTTAAGAGGAAGGAGAGTGAGAAGGATTTAAAATTTTGCTAGGAAATTATACCCATCAGTCCAATGAAGTAAGTGTGTTGAAAGAAATAGATTTTTATTATTCCAGTGAATCTCAGTTAACATATGCCTCTCATGGTATGAGAATAATCTTAAAGTGTTCCTTTCTTATACTTAAATCATATGGAAAGACTGTTAAAATGATGTGATAGGTAGATTTGTGTACCTCAATTTATGCATGTTCAAATGTGGATATGAACCCATTGTAAACAGGGTATCTGGAAGATGTTATTTTAATTATGTTCCAACTGAATGAGGGTAGGCCTTAAACTGGAATCCTTTATAAACAGAATATATTCAGACCTAGTGATGGAAAGTCAACAGGAGGAGTCAGAGACCAGGGGACAGTGGAATCTGGAAAAGAAAGCAAAGGACATTAGCATGAGATGCAAGGCAGTATGCAAGCAAAGGAACCCCACAGATGGCTGAAAGCTAGCACCAGAATGTTACAGACTTGGGGGAAAAACATCACTTTGTTGATGTCCTGATTTTGGACTTCTATCCTCAAAACTGTGAGCCAAAAAATTACCATTGGGAGTGAGGGTTCAACAGTGAGCCCCTGATGCTAATGACTATGCTTGTGAGCTGATAAACCCAAAATAAGAACAAGGCCTAGAACAACTTTGTGCCTGGGAATTTCCTCCTGTCAGCCTTCATGTTACTCAAATGTGGCCAGTCTCGAAGCCAAACTCAGCATGTAAATGCAATGCCTTCCCCCAGCGTGGGACATGACACCCGGGGATGAGCCTCCCTGGCAACGAGGGACCACTATCAACTACCAACTGATGATGCAACTGGAAAATGACCTTATACGAAAGGTTCAACGCGGATCAGCAGAATATCCATGTCTACATAAAATACCATGACTTTAAAATGCTGTTTGACCTAAAGTAAGGGGGAAATGGAAAGGAGAAATGAGTTTATATGGCTACGAGTTTCTAAAAAAGAGTCTGGAGGCTGGCAGAAGGTTTGCCCTCATGCACAACTGAGCAGAGTCAGAGAGACAGATAAAGCAGATACAACCCCCAGATATTGGTTCCTTTGAGGGCTAAAGAGACCCATGGGAGTTATGGTCATGGCCGATGGGGTTAACTACCAGGGCAGATGGCCCCTCTTAGGAAATGGTGTTTATGTGTGATGAATCTGGACTCAGATGGGATCTCCCTTCATAAGACTTTCATGCCAATGTGCTGGAGGTGCAGTTAATGTTGGGGTTTAAGATATATTTAGGGGATTTGAATCTCTGGACTGACAATGTGATAGCCAGATCCTGAGCCTCAACAGACTCCAGCACCTACAATCTGATTTATTGGACTTACCACACTCAGCTAAGATGGAGTTGAAGAAGGACAACCACCACACCATGGAGCCTAGAGTGATTACAACTGAAAATGGGAGGATTGCATCCAGCATCCATGTGGAATCTGACCCTCCTCTTGACATAGAGGTGCAATGGACACAACCAATCCAATGTCCACATAGAAGAGATGGCATTGGAATGGGAAAAGTGGACATAGTGGATGAAGGGTATGGGGAAAGGCAGGAAGAGATGAGAGGTGGAGGCGTCTTTGGGACATGGAGCTGCCCTGGATGGTACTTCAGAGGCAATCACCGGACATTGTAAATCCTCACAGGGCCCACTGGATGGAATGGAGGAGAGTATGGGCTATGATGTGAACCAATGTATATGAGGTGCAGAGGTGCCCAAAGATGTACTTACCAAATCCAATGGATGTGTCATGATGATGGGAACGAGCGTTGTTGGGGGGGGGGAGAGGGGGGGTGGGGGGATGGGGTTGAATGGGACCTCACATATATATATTTTAATGTAATATTATTACAAAGTCAATAAAAAATAAAAAAATTAAAAAAATAAAATAAAATAAAATAAAATAAATTAAATAAAAAAAAATTACCATTATTTAAGCCACCCCATTGTGCAGCATTTGCCATAGCAGCCTGGCAAACTAAGGCAAATGATTTCTCAATTCTTAACCTATAGCTAAATATATTGTTCAAGTGTTCAGCCAAGTTCATCATGATGGCAATATTCACAAGTTTGTGGAGAAATTAAGAAATACATTGAGGGTTGTATAGAGAAACCTTATCTAAAGTAGACATAAAGGAAGTAATAAAATTAATTACGAAGACTAAGTCATTAACCAGGAAGAACAAACAAGTTGGAATCTTAACGCATATGTGTGTGGGTGTAATATGCCCACACACACCATACTTACATCATTTAGTTAAAGAATTGACCATGCAAGATTGGGAACATTTTGGTTATTTCGATTTTTTCATGACTGTATAAAAGCATAGTGATAGACATCCTTGTCCATATATACATACTTTTTTAAACTTTATTTTTAAAGAAGGTTTAGATTATAGAAAATTTACATAAAAATATAGGGGATTCCAATATACCCCATCCCCTTCCCCTCTCACATTTTTGCCTATTAATGACATTTTTCATTAGTGTGGTACATTTGTTACAATTGATGCACAAATATTGAAGCATTGCTACTAACTATAGTGTACAGTTTACATTATGGTTTACGCTTTGGACAGTGCAATTTTATAGGTTTTCACAAAATGTGTAATGGGTTATATCCATCATTGTTATACCATGCAGAACAATTCCAATGTCCCCAAAATGCCACATATTACACCTATTCTTCGCTCTCCCTCCACTCAGAACCTCTGGTAACCACTATCTTTATATCAATATTACAAGTTTTTCCATTACTAGGATAATAATAAGTCTACTTGGATCCATAGTTACATTCTGACCCTTATGTTGGTTCATTCCTCAATCTTGAGGATTTTGGGGTGGTGATGCCCACTCTGCTTCTGATTGAGAAGGGACTTAGATCCCATTGGGCAGAAGGATGGAACTATCTTTCTTGCAGTTGTAGATACTCCCTGTTTTTTTGGGATGAGTGTTATCCATCATCATCTTTTTTTTAGTTGCCCTGGATGAGATGAACTGAAGATTAGGTGTTGGCTGCTACTCTGTTTGAGATTCAGGGTTCAATCAGCATATGAACAGACCAAATATTTAAATCTCTGGGACACATATATAAGGGGAATAGTGCTAATTATAGGTTCAAGTAAAAGGGGCATAAGAACCATGTGTAAGGAAATTTTAAGTGAGCCTAACTCTGTCACACTGGGGCTATGGGTAACATATATTCCAAGGTAAAGCCCACCAAAAGGGTGCCAATTTTGTGGGGTTGTCTGTCCTGCCTGTGGTGTCCAGATGTCTGTGGAGCCCTCAGAAACCACCCTGCTTGAGGGGTTGTTTACTATGGCAGTCAGTGAGATCCTCCTGAGACATGCATAAGCATAATCTCTGGAATGACCTCTCAACTCGTACTGAAATCTCTTAGACATAAACATTCATTTGTATTTAATATTTCCCCTTTTTGGTCAAGGTGTTTTACCAAATGAATTGCTAGTTGGGACTTGGTAACAATCTTTCAGTGCCAGGGAGGCTCATCCCTGGGAGTCATGTCCCACACTGGGTGGAAAACAGTGAGTCCATATGCTGAGTTTGGCTTAGAGAGAGGCCAAATTAAAGTAACAAGGAGGTTTTCAGGAGGTAACTCTTAGGCAATGTATATATTACCAGGCTTAGTTTCAATTTTACAAGAATAAGGTTCATAAATACTAGTATTAATATTAAGTAGCTGTATTGATCTGTCCTCCTTCAGTAGGCACTGTCTATGTACTTTAGATACATGCCAGTATATTAGAGAATGTAGCAGGACTTCCCAGGATATGAGTGTAATATTTTGTTATTTATTGTGTGGGTCTCCACCCACTGAGATAACACCCTATAACAAGATGAATATACTCATATTCCATAGAGTCATGACCCAGGTGCACCCTTCCCCATATATTCCTCCACCATTGACATCCTGCAACAGTGACCCTCCCCTGCCATATTTGCATACTTACATCATTTGGGTAATTTGCCATGCAAGATTTGGAACATTTTGGTTGTTTTAAACAAATTCACTAATTCTTATTTAAGTATAGCTTCTTATAAATAGGATTATGAGCCAAATTTTAAATATATTTGTAAGATGTTGCTGTATATCACAAAATTGCTTTCCTCAAATGTGTTTTCTCATCAATTGACTACCACTAGCAGTATATAAAGGAATGTCTTATCAAACCTTGTTGCTACTGAATACCATCATTAAAAAATATCAATCTTTGCCATTAAAAACATATTGAGATAAAATATGGGGAAATAAATAACAACATAGGTCATTTAGCTATTTCTGGAATGTTTTGTTTCTTAAAAAGAAATATACTTTGGAAATATAACAAAATGTTAAAATCTTTAAGTCTTGGTAAAAAAAAGCATATTGAGGTCAAATATATGACTAAGTATAGTTTAAGAAGGCTTTTATTTCATTTTGCACAAAAAGGGCAAGATAAATTTGTTTAGTGTACAATTCACCCCTGCCTATGCGGACATGGAGAATAACTCTGATTGCTATATCATGCATCCTAACTTATAACCAAAACTGTTGGCTTGGTGTATCTAGTTCTTGAACATGTTAAGTGAAGAAAGTATCTCCTTGAATTTGGTCAGTCAGTGGTTTCTCAAAGAACTTTATTATGCCTTCTCATCCTGTGTTAATCCTCTGACATAGAATAATAGAGAAGGCTGCAGGAATTGAAGGATTGAGACCTACTTCTGGTTGAAAAACAGAGATAAGAAATCCCTTCTCAGAAAATTGAAATGTTTGTGCTGATTCTACCAAGTTCTGCCTCTCTGAAGACATTTTGCTTCACATGCTATATTCAAAGACTAATCTAAGGCAGTTCCCACTGAAATTAATCTAAAGATGTATAACCTCAGATACCACCCCAAATAGTCTTATCTACAACTAAAATCTCTTTTATCTACAACTTTTCTTAAATACTTCTATCTATGCCTTCCCATTAACTGGTATATATTATAGTGCAGATTATCTGATATCTTTTCAATTATATTTTAGTAGGAAACAAAAAAAGTATTTGGGACAGTAAAATTTACCCAATTTTATTACAGAATTATGACATAGAGTAATTTGTAAATTTTTCAATAATTATTTTTTCACTGATATAGAAAAGTTTAGGAAAAGCATGTTATTTCACGTAATGATTTTGGCATTTTATTCATTGAACAAAAATACTTTTCAGTGCCTGAACTCAAATATTTAGTGCATAAAATGTTGCTGACTTATGGGGATTCAGTGAGAAGTTAGGTGAGACCTCTTCCTTTGAAAAGCTCACAACAGAGCACCGAAGAGAAGAGATAAAAAGTCACTGCAAAAGTCTAAAGCAAGATTTGATGGATGTGCAGTTAAGAAAGAGACAAAATGGAATGGGCAGAGTTGATTTAACAACTGTTTCTGAGATAAATTCTAGAGAATTTGGTGCTAGATTGGGAAAGAAGAGTGAAGGTTGAATCTAAATTTTCTAGCTTGACACACTAGGCAGTCAGTGATATTATTAAATATAAAATCAAAAATATAAGAAAGATAATTTAGCAGGGGAATGAGGATATGATGGACATTGGATTGGGTTTGTCTAAACAATTCACACTACTCTCTTCCTTATGTAACAACAAAAATTTTTTGAGAAATTGAACCCATCTCCAGAGGGACCCTTGATCAGTATAAACTAGTCAGAGCTTATCCCATCTCTCTTGCCACAGTAATGGCATCAGAAAAGGCCAGGCTAACGCTATTGAACAGGGCATTCTTTCCCTATACTCCAGAAGTTTATTTAGAATAGCCATGCACCCCTATTCATGTCATCGAAACATTCCTAAGAGGTTTGTTGGAAAGAAAGTGCTTCCTAGCTCTTATGAATGAACTTTGGAAAGATGACCCGTTCTTTTGTTTATGAACAAGAAGCAAGCATTTCTGTACTGACATCTGTCCTTCACCCAAAAGGGCAACTGGATAAAATAATCACAGGAAAACAGACCCAAAACCCAATTAAACCATGCCCGATCCCCATCCTATTTCTGAATTTTGTAGCTATGTTAGTTTGAAATGGTTTATTTGTTAATTGTGAAAATGTTCCAATTAATACCAAAGTTTCTTCAGATATAGTTATGAAATAAGCTGATGGGAATAGAGGTCTAGAACTCCAAGAAGTATCTGGGGTTGGTTGTAGAGATTGTATGGTCTGCAAAGTATAAATAGACATGCAAAATGTACATATATACAGTTTCTATGAATTTTACAGCACAGGAGCAGTTAAAATTAAAATTTATTGATTATTTCATACTTTGTAGGAGACTCAGCACTTGCAAAACATAGGTTACTTTAGGGTTATTGTAAAATAGTGCCTTGTATTTTTGACATTGAGATATAATAATAGATGTATTAGGTCATACTATGTATGTTAGATTATCTCTAATAGATACATTAGAGCACAAACTAAAATATCTGTGTATTCTTGTCTCTTGTTTATTTGAAGTTGGTGGTGTTTAAATAATTATGTTCTAATTTTTCCTTCAAATTGAATCTGCCTTCTAAAAGACCATAGACAATGGTATTGTTTTGGGAACAATATCAAAATAGATTTATATTTCAAGACTCTGTCTCACAGACAATAGATTTATCTACATTTTAAAAATCAGGTTAGTTATATAATTTAAGAAAGGAATACGTTCGCTATAGTTATCTCTGAGACCATCAGATGGTTCTTGATCAATTTTCTATAATTTTATGCTAAAAGAATACACTCTTTACTAAAAATCTAAGCTGCTATGAATATTTATTATAACTATGTGACAACAAAAGTAACATTCCATTTAGAAGATTTAAGATAATTTAGCTTTTTCAAAGCAGGCCTCATAACATCAATTTTATCATGTTGTTTTCCTATGTAAGAACTCATAATGGCTTCTAATTGCCCATGGACTGAAGCCAGAGTCCTTCAGTGTGTTAGTCCCAGACACATAATTCACACAATAATCCCCAGCAACCCTTCTTCTCAATAGTCTGACCTCCTCACTGTTGCCTTCTCATGCCATTCTTACTCACTTGCGTTTCTCTGCACATATGTAATTACATACATACAATTTCTTAGCCCTGAAACCATTTTCTCCCACATTTAAGATTCATGCACAATTTTATATCCATTTCACATTTTATCTACTTTTTAGAATGAGTCTACATTAATTTTTATTTCCCAGACTATTCTGCTTATATACATCCAAGTCCTGATCACGTTTAAAACCTATGCCAGTTTTGTTCATGTAATTTTCCTGAAAGTACATCACAAACTTAAGAAAAATAATATTCCGCCATCACACTTACCATACTGTTATATTGACAATAATCAAATAAAATAAAAACATGTTTAATTAAATAGCCACAGAAGTTCAGGACACAGAGCCTGGTAATCATTAATATCTGGTGACGTGACAAGAAATTCTGGTCCACATAGAGTCCTTATCTTTCTTTTAAGTTTTAGTACTGTTTTGGTTGTATTTGCACACTTCAAGGAGAAAGAAAAAAAAAAGCTAGGTAGAAAGATGAGTTATATGAAAAACTATCCATTTAAAAGTTTAAAGAAGGGAATAGTGGTAAAAAATAGATAAAGGTACTGAAGAATTTGGTTGAGGGGATTCTTAACTATCATAAAAAATTTATGTTTAAATTAGCAGAACCTTCTATTGTTACTATTCTCCCTTAGAAAATATCTTTTACACATTATCATGTGTCAAATATTACCATAAAATAAAGCAAGTCTTTAAGTATATTTTGGGTTTAATGTCTAAGTGGAAGTTTAGCAAAGTCATGGATATAACTGAAAAATGATGTTTCAAATTTATGTAGATCAGTGCAGTTTAATTTAATAGCAAATGTGTGTGTGACTGCACGCATGTGTTTTATTTTGGGAGGGGTTGAGTGCATTTTGTATTACAATACGATTCTTTTTTACATATTTGAATTGAGTCATGCTAATTCTTTTTGATTCTTAATTGATTTTTTCATTCTTACTCTAAAGTTATTTTTATATAGATTTGGAAAATTTAGAAACAGAGGGGGTCTAAGATGTCAGCTGTTCATTGTTTCATTTAAAAGGTGAGATAGCAATGTTACAGTGATTTTCCCCAAGTCATAGTGAAGTCATTAGGATTAGCATCCAGATCTCCTATGACATTAATTATTTATGTATCTTCTTGATCACATCTTTGATTTAATCAAAGCAATTTTTAATTCTGTTTTTGAAATGGGGATATTTAGAGGTACATGTGAATGATCAAATTATTTCACACTATCTTGTTATCTTCATGTTTAATTGGGAAGAATTAAAAATCCCTTTACTTATTTGATTCTGACCTTGTTTTACCAAAAAGTTTCAAGGTATTCTGCATGATTAAATATGACACAAAATAAATATATTTTCTCATCATATTGCTTCTATAAATAAGGCAATATAAATAAAGAAGAAATCTCAGAGGATCTGAATTTCAAAATAATTTTCTCCTAATTTTAACCAGGTACTATTTCAAAGGAGGATGAAAAATGATAATAAGCTATTGGTTTATATGAAAAAGAAAACTCATACTTAAAGATATATATAATCCTCCAAAATCTAGGTGGAAAAAAGTCCATCTTCCTCTTCATTCTGAACTGAAACCTATGCTCTTCTCTTTGGCTAGGAAATTATTTGACCTGATAGGTAAATATTTTTAAGCCGTAGGGCTAGTAACCAGCTTCCTACTCTCTGGTCCATAAGAAAGCATGTGAGCCAGTAAAGGGATTCAGAATATAGCAGAACTTGGGGAGATCTTAGACATCAGCTGTGCTCATATCCCCAAGAAGTCTAAAACCAGCCAGCTTGAGCAGAAGGAATTTTCTTGTTCCACAAAGAACTGAGCAGGAGCTGAAGTTGTGCTAATTCCCCTCTACCCCAAAGGGCAAGAGAGGGCACAGGCCTGGAAGGAAGCAAATTGGTCTTCTCTTGATGCATTAGACTGATACAGGTAGGCCATTATGCCTTCTGTCACTCTCAGTGTCACTACCATGTGCTAGATGACCCAAGCAATTGAGCTCCAGTGAGTAGAAAATGAATAATTTTAGAACTTTTAAAGAATCCAGTAGCCTATGAAAGCTTAAACAGACTACCGAGAATATATTCCTAATGGCATAAAGTTCAAGGAGATGGAAAATAACTTCAAACAAAATAATAAAAGTAATCTATTCTCAAATATAGTCTAAAAATACTTTTTTTGGAATGGAAGTAATATATTAGAAACAGATATTTAGTACAGACATTGAAGAAGGTAATGGTCTATCTCATGATTCAAAGATCCTGGTATGGAAGATCAAGTAGGAGATCAAAGTAATATTTAAAGAGATAGAAGTCAGGAGAGACAAAAGTTGGAGGGTAGATCCACAAGTTTATAGGTTGAGAATAATAAAATTTCCAGGAGAAGATGACAATAAAACAAATTATTTAAAAAGAAATTCCCTGAATTATATGAACATATAAATAATATGCAAAAGAACCTATGCTTTAGATTAAATGATTTAGCTACTTCCAAGCAAGGTTTATGAGAAAAGATATATACTTAGGAATATTTTGATAAGATACTTGCATTCTTTGGGCAAAGAATCTTAATAGCTTTCAAATAAAAAGAACAAGTTGCTTACAAAGGATAAGATTACAACTGCTATTTGGTTACTCATCTACAACACCTTATTATAAAAGCTGGTAGAGAAATATCCACCAGCTTAGAGAAAAGGTGTAAAATTAAAGTATCTTGTAACTAGGAAAGCTATTCTTCACCTGTTAGAGAGAAGCAATATTTGCAGATTTACAAGGATACAGACTGTATCATAAACATACACATCTACCGTAGCAGTTTGATATGGTTATGAATTCCAGAAATAGATATTGGATTATGCTTGTAATCTGATCTGTACCTGGGCATGATTGCATTATGATTAGGGCGTTGACTCCCCACCCCTTGGTGAGTGGGGACTCACAGATAAAAGGCATGGCAAAGAATGGAGTTGAGGGTTTTTCTGATGTTGAAGTTTTGATGTTGGAGTTCGATGCTGAAGCCTTAAGCTGGAGCCCCGGGGAAAGAGACAGAGCCGTTCACCTGATAGTATACAACTGACCTTGTGGAGAGAGGCAAAGCCTAGAGAGCCTCATATTTTAAGCTGACCTTGTGGAGAAAAGAGGAGCTGAGCCCAGAGGAACCCAGGAAGCCTGAACCCTCACATATGTCAGCAGCCATCTTGCTCCAACATGTGGAAATAGACCTTGGTGAGGGAAGTAACGTATGCTTTATGGCCTGGTAACTGTAAGCTCCTACCCCAAATAAAAACCCTTTATAATCCCCAGTAGATTTCTGGTATTTAGCATTAGCACCCATTTGGCTAACTAATACACCTGCCTCTAATCAAAAGATGTGATTTTAGAATATAGTAAGATAGTAAAAAATCTGCATGCAACAGTTAATATGACAACTAAATATATAAAACCCAAACAATTGAAAATTTGAGAATTGCACCACTGGAAATATCATATGTAAAATAAGTTATTACTCTAAAGACTGATAAAGGGAAAGATTGAAGCATTTATCCTGTCCCTGCTGAACACAACTAAAAGGTGACAAGCATTCATATAATTAAATAGTTGATGGGGAAAAGTCCTTCACAGAAGAATTCTTGCTAACAAATGCAAAAGAAATGATAGATTTAGAAAATCACCATTATGTAAATACTAATCAATTAATGGAGCTAGGCAATAATTACTAATGAATTATAAAACCATTAGGGGAAAGTTGATAGGAAACTTTATAATGAACAGTTCAGACTGACACCAACTCAACTCACAGATCAATCTTAACTTCTCTGAAAGTAGAACAGCCAGACATTGTGCGCCTCCTGATGTGATGCAATATCAAGTACATAGTCCCATCAACGAAGTATTCTTGGGAAAATTAAAAGACAAGGACCTAAATCTCACCGAACTTCTAGATATAATTACCAGTAAATAGGAAAGCTGGTTGAATGAGAAAAGTTTTTAACGGCGTCAAGAGAAATCAAGCAGGCAAGCAGCCAAATCCAGAATATGGGTTATTCTATAAATAAATGACAATTTACTTTCTTCAACAAGTAAATTGCATGAAAAAAATTTCAGATGAAAAGAGAACTATACAATATATGAACTTTATTTGAATAATAATTTGAAGAATTCAACTGCAAAATGACATTTATGCAGACAATCGGAAGTTTAAATAGAGAATGGGTATTAGATGAGGTTAAACAATTGTTCTTAATTTCATTAAGATTGGCACTAGCAATGCGGCAGTATTATGTGTATGTGAGCATTTGTGTGTATGTATATATGTTGTTAGGTATTCATACTGAATTCCCTCAGATAAAATGATATGTATCTGTGGTTTGCTTTAAAATAATACTAAAAAGAATTAGAAAAGGAGATATATATGATTTATAAAAATATTGATATTCAAAGAAAATGGGTGAATGCATACATGGAGAATTATTATGCTTTGTTCTCTATTTTGGAGTATGTTTGAATATTTTCTAATTTTTTTAAAAGATTCAAGCAGTGTTGACATGAAAACAACTATCAGTTTTGTATATCATCCTTCTTTAAACACTGGATAAGTCTGGTAGACAAAGAATAAGGAAGAACACAGTGAAGTTGAATAAAGCAATCAGCAATCTACATTTACTAAATATATAGAAAAGTTTATGTCACTTGAATATAGGTCATTTTTCATATAACCAGAAAGTATAATAAATTATGAAACTGTCATAATAAATTATTAATTATGTCATAATAAATTACAAGCCTTTAAAACCTTCAGAAAAGTTGATATTTCACAGCAATGTTTTGTGATTTGTGTTTTGTAATACATTTCACTGAAAATAAAATTAAACATCTATAAAATATTGTTGATATATTTGGAGAAATTTAAATATGAAATGACTATTATATAACGTTATTTAATTGATATTAAATTTCTCAAAGGTGAGGATGTTGTTGTGGTTATGTCAGAGAATGTCTTTTTTCTACAGAATTGCCTGCTGAAAGATTTGGAGATGAATTATTTCCAAGTAATTCATCAAAAAAACTAAACACACACATATATATTATATATATGTACATACAGAAAGAGAAAGGTGGGAAAGGAAATATAAATGTTTAAAAATGTTAACAATTGATTAATGTGTTATTAGGCTATTTTTTAAAATTTTTCTATGGATGTGAAGATCTTCATGTTGGAGAGTTGGTGAGAGAGGAAATTAAGAAAACACCCAGAAAGTTGAAAGAATAAAATTTGCTACTTGAAAATTAAGAAATATATTCATTTGGGAAGGGGTATGGCTCAAGCAATTGGGTGCCTGACTCCCACATGGGAGGCTCCGTGTTCATTTCCTGGTGTCTCCTAAAGAAGATGAGCAGACAGATGAGGGAGCTATCTTGGGGGAGGGCCGGGAATAAAATAATAAACAAATAAAAAAAGAAATACATTCATTTAATTCCTTGGATCAAAAGAGAAATTTTAAAAATGAAGTTGTATTTTCTCTACTATACAGTGTAATGAGCTAGAGTACATTTCATCTAAATACCTATGAATACACCAGAAGCTGTTGTCAAATGAAAATTTAAAGCATATGAAAATTTAGACATGAAATAAAGTAATTTAGTGTCCATTTTAAGAGATTATTCCCAAGTCTCTCTGGCTTAGTATGCAAAAGGATGGATAAGACACCCAAAGAGATTTGATTAACAGATGCTACTCTTTTTGTAACTCTTTCTAATAAGATCAGCAGCATAGGGTCGACTACAAGACTAAATCATCTTTGAAGGTCTTTTTGATAATAGGAATCCATGAGTCTAAATATGCAAAAATAATCATAATCATAATCATAATAAAAGCTACTTATCATTGGGCACTTGCAAGTTTTCATGCAATGAACTAAACCTACATTAATTACCTCATTTAATACTCACCGCAACTTCCTGAGAAGTGCTATTATCTTCCTCACTCTACAATGGCCACAGAAGCTGGTAAGAGATGTTGTTTGGATCTGTCCCCTCTATTACTCATTAGTCTCATCTTGCCCTTACCAATCAAGGTTTGCAGTCATAACACTTCCATAAATAATATTTGTATTTCCCTACCCTGGTGTTAGCATAATGATTAAGAGTATCTGTTCTGAAGGCAGCTAGCCTGCAGAATAATTCCAGTTCCAGTACTTACTAGCTGCATGGCATTCATCGTTCATTGAACCTCAACTTCATCAATAAAATGTAGATAGTGCAACTTAACAATTGGACAGGATTACATGAGATAGATCAACTTAAAAGACTTAGGACAGCATCTGGTACATAGAAAGCACCCAGTAAATGCTAGATACCATTATTACAACCAGGGACATTCCTTACTGAAGCTATTTCAAGTAGTTTTAAAAGATGCAATTGAGTATATTCAAGAACAAAAAGTTTTCTGCAGAGATGGGGAGGGAGAAGCTGAAATTAATAAGTAAGAGTTAAGCAGAAGATGCCTATATTCTATCATAACACCAAGCAAAGTGCCTGTTTATAGGACAAGCTTAATAACAATTGCCAAATAACTGAATTTAACAATCAACTTCCAAGTGCTTTACAATAGTGAAAGTTTAGAACACCAATACTATTTTATGCATTTAAAATAGCATTAACATGTCAAAAGCAGAGGGTTTAATTAACTAAACTAATAAAAAAAACCCAAGACCATTCCATGAAGATGATGCATCTCACCATGTCTCCCACCATAGTGAAGGAAGATCAGTGAAGAGATATTATCTAGAAGGTTCCCTTACCAATGTGTTGGGAGAACGTACTGCCATCTACTTAAGATAAAATGTTCTAACCTTTCATGTAAAAAAAAAAGCCCCAGTTTTCTTTCAGGCTTTTCCTCTTCCATAGTAGAAACCTTAGCCTGGAGTAGCTTATCTGTACCTCTCCTTCCTATGTTATCAAAATAATAAAGAATGAAGGAACCCTTAAGGCAGAATAATCATGGCCAATATATTTCCTTTCCACTTAAAAAAAATATATCCAGATAATCATAAGCTCTAGTTAAAACCTGGATCTCACTATCTTCCCCGCTCCCCCCCCCCACACACAAAGGAAGTTAAAAAGAAGTAAAGTAACAAAAGCTCTCTGGATAATTTACAACTGAATCTAAGTAGGAGGGCATAGAATTTAAGTTAACTGAAATACTGCTCACTTCCCACATTCTACATCTCCAGAAATACCACACCTAGGGTTACCTAGGAATCCAACATATAGAAGTAATTAGGGTAGCAGTTCACTTTTTTTAAAAAGCAAATTATGTAAATACCAAAAATCTGGGTTACTAACAATCATTCTTAATTCTTCATACCTACAATATTCTCTCAGCAACCTGAAGCTTATGTTTCTAAATATCCCCAGAGTAAAATAATTTGCAGAAGCAAATCTTAAGATCCAAATGGGTCTTAAAAATGTAATATAGGTGGCAGACTTGGCCCAGTGGTTAGGGCGTCTGTCTACCACATGGGAGGTCCACGGTTCAAACCCCGGGCCTCCTTGACCCGTGTGGAGCTGGCCCATGCACAGTGCTGATGCACGCGAGGAGTGCCCTGCAACTCAGGGGTGTCCCCTGCGTAGTGGAACCCCATGCGCAAGGAGTGTGACCTATAAGGAGAGCCGCCCAGCGCAAAAGAAAGTGCAGCCTGCCCAGGAATGGTGCCGGACACAGGGAGAGCTGACACAACAAGATGACTCAACGAAAAGAAACACAGATTCCCATGCCGCTGACAACAACAGAAGCGGACAAAGAAGACGCAGCAAATAGACACAGAGAACAGCCAACCAGGGTGGGAGGGGGAAGGGGAGAGAAATAAATAAATGAATAAATCTTTTTTAAAAATGTAATATATATTAAATAATATAACATTTGCTTGTGGCAAAAAAAAAAAAGCCACTATATTTGAACTCAGTAAATCCTTTTAATAGGTTTACTACTCACTAAAATAAAACAATAGGCATGTAGAAAAGTAGTGATGACATATGTTATTTTATGTAAATGAAGGGAAAATATGGTGAAGAGACAAATTTCTTCTTAGGGAAGAGGACTACTTTTTTAAGACATAAAACTTTCAAAGGACATTGTCCACAAAGAATATTTAGCAGTGGTCTAGATGAGCAAGAGTAAGGAAAAAAGGAGTAAATTACTGTGCATAATAAATGAATATGGATTTGCCGTACAGGACTGGCAGTGGGCTGTGCAGGATGAGAAAAGAGACTGAAGATGAGGGACAGGGCTGGAGCCAGCCAGTTAATATTTTTTTCATAGAGAAAAAATGATTGTAGCCACATTAGGAAAGCTGTTCAGTGTTCATTTTCAAATTATGAACTCTTTATAACCTGCAAATCTTTACTATAAGTCTCCTAAAAAACAACCAACCACATTTTACGAGTGGTATTTTATGAAATATCAGTATTGGATAAATTGGGGTTGAAAAGAAAGGTAAAAGGATGACATACAAAATCAGTGAAAGCAGGAAATCATTACTAGAGATGAAATGGGAGCAAACCCCTCTTCAAATCCACAGAGATATTGAAAGGAGTGCTGGATTTAAGTTAAATTTATTTGAAATTGCAAAGAAGGGTGATGATTCTAACTGACATTATCCCAACTTCTCCTTTGACAGCAGTTTAGAAAAGAAACTTACAAGTATATGTTGCTTTCTCTCAGGGTCTATTAAAAAAAAAATAGATATGTCTGCAAACATTAAATAACTTTTCCTTAATCACTTAGAGGAACAAGACAGTCTCCCTAAGTCATGGAATTGATGCCTAATACTTGTTTTAAATTCCTTTAAATTTGAAATATATGCAAAGTAAATCTGAACTCTAATAATTGTTGTCCAGGTAATCGTTGATTACTATGAAATTTTCCTGTAGTCACTTTGTAGAATAGAAAGTAAAGTACTTTCAGATATAAAATGTTATGATTCCAAGTTTTATAATATGCAGATTACTTTAAAATTTCTGTTTCTGTTGAATCATTTGAATAAAGAGCATCATCATCAGTGTTTTTTCCTGCTATAAAAGTGTTCTGTGACTCTTTAGGTACTCAAGTGAATAAAAGTGTTAAATTATAATTCTATACACCGATAAGGTTTTTTTATATTGTAATCTTTATGTATTTTTTTCATACTCAGATCCAACGTTCTTTGGCCCTTCTTGTGTGTTCTTAAACTTTACTGGTATACTGAAGCTAAATAACATTTTAAAATTCTATAGCTTTGAGATTCCTTGTCTTTATCTTATATAAGAAAGAAATAAGAAAAAAAAATAGGTTAATGAGGAAGAGTTAAGTATTGCTTTTCGTAATTGCAGAAGAAAAATGAGTTTTAGAGAACGTAATTCAATTTACCACATCAACCTAAGTAGAATTCCAAACAAAGAATATCTGCCTAATCTTTTCTGCTTTCTTATCATACTTTGGTTACTCCCTATTCTCAAGACCCTGCAATCAGGCAATTGTCATTAGTAGTATTATATGTCTCACCAGTTTGGGAAAGCAATCTGAAACATAGTGACCTATAATAGCATACGTTCAATGGGTACACTCTGGACAGCTGACCTAAAAACAAAACTTTTGGAATATTAACTTTTTACCAATTGAAAATACAGACATTTCCCTATTAAAGGTAGGATGTTAATCTACAATCTTTTAGTCACATGTAATAAGTATTAGTTCGTTAATTACTAAAAGGTGGAACACCAATGCAGCTATATAAAGAGGAAAACAAAGAAATCATGCATTCATAATTCAAAATAGTGATTTTCTCCAGCGGGGGCAAAGGGATGGGATGGGGGGAAATATGATTAATTGTAGGAAAATCTGGAGATCCTGGTTTTATTTTGCACGGCAGGTTTTCAGGTTTTCATTTCATTCTGAACGGAAGGAGGGAGGGAGGGAGAGAAGGAGGAAGATGCACCAAGCATAGACCAATGATGATGGCATTTGAACTAAGGATTAATACAAGTATGGGCACCTGAAGACCAAAGGTGGGGGTGGTGGGGCTGGTGGAATTCACTTTTGCTATAAAAATTTATGAGACTTATTCTTACCACAATCATATTCTTCTTGATTCCTTTAAATGAATGTAGTTTTTTAAATGAATAAGCTTATTAAATGAAACAAATGAATTGAAATGGTCTTGGGAAAACACTTTGAAATCTTTTTAAAGTAGGATTTCGGACGCAAGCATACATTTTAGAGATTTTGGTTAACATCTGTGAAATTTCACTTATATTTAAACAGAACTGTGAATGTCTCCCCAGGGCACCTACCATTCTATTTTAATTACGCCACTTTTTAAAAACTGTTTTAACATCTAACAAAGCACACATGATGTGAAAACACTTGTTAAACCACCTCCACAGTTTTAACAATAAGACAAATATGAGATCATTGCATTTCTTAAGGCTCATTAGTTGAGCATTAGTGCAGTGGCAGTATCTTTGGAAAACATTTGCCCTTGAAGATAACTCCTTTTGTCAAGGCACATGGATTTGCCATTTCAAGCATTCTCTCTTAAATTTGTTTTACATAAATTCTATTCCAGAAACACGAGATATCCTAAAATAAAGCTGTTATATTATATGGTGGCCAAATCTGCTGAAGTCAAGAAATTCAAAATAAGCAATGATATGCCATCCGTTAAGGATACATGTTTTTGTGACAAACTGTCAGTCTGGAAACACAAAATATAGGTTCTTTGCTCATTTGTATCACATCAAAGATATCACATAAATATACTAATTTTATTTTAAGAAATAAAAAGTTTATATGTATGAATGTTATACTATTTAAACCCTTGGTAGAATTTTAAGTTTATAGTTATATTGCTACAGCCACTTGTTTAAGCTGTATTGCTCTATACAAATAAAAAAAAAACTATCTCTACAATGTTCAAGAAATGTACTAGGCACCCAGTAGATCAAAGTAAAATATAGAAAGATATTTTGACTATCATTTGAAATTTATCATGGTAATTCTTAGGATACAATGATAACATTTCATAATGAACATTGGCTAACGATGGGTCAAACATCTCCAAGTGATGGCTAATTCAGCTAATTTTACATATCTTTTGGGGAAAAAAAACCAGACTGAAGGGAAACTCTCTTAGAAAAAATAGATATGTACTTCATAAATACTTCCCACCATCTAATATCCTGGTGGGGGTAAAGCAAGAAATTTGAAGCAAGACATTCAAGCCTCTGTCCCCTCACACTTGCATATGAGAGGAGGAAATTCCCTTTGGGATATGAATTAATGATGAAATGGATGATATATTGCTGCCATTTTACTGGGGTGGAGAAGATTTTCCTCTCTATAACTCACTTAGGCAGTCAAAGTGAGAGTGAAGCCCAGGCGAAAGGCAGGATGAGAATATTAACTGCTCTAAGCTTTGGCGGAGAATCTAAAGAATTCTTGGATGTTCTATTCAATACTTTCCAGTTCACAAAGGAAGAGAAACAGGATTAAGGGTAAAAGCTCTAGAAGGAATACATGGTTGCCTTTCCCACCAATACCATCTGATTCCCACCAGAATTCAAGAATAAACTTGGTGATGGTTAGATAAGATACATGATCTTGTCATTTGTGGTGGAGAATAGAGACCCCAACCCATTATTAGGAGACCCAGCTGGAGAAATACGATAGATTTATGAGCAGGGTCTATATTTCTGTGTTTTACTTTTCTGAAATATAGTTAATAGTCATAAAAATACCTAGGATAATCTCATACAGAATGTCATTCATTCTGTTACATAGTGGCACATATTATACCACAGGAACTTTGCTAGCTACAGAGAGGTCAAGTTAATAAGAGCAAAGGAGCTTACAATCTGGTGAAAGAGTGAGTAGACATTGGCCATTGCAATACACTGAGATATTCACAGTGGTTGGAGAAGTACAGGGACACATTGGAGGACCAATTTAGTCATACCTGCAGAGTAGGAAAGGGATCATCTAACTGAAGGCCTGAAGGATGAAAAGGCATTATGCAGGTAAGGGAGGTGAGTGGGAAAAAAGTGTAAATGTAGACAAATTAATTACCTGGAGGTAAGAGATACCTGGGAAGTCTGAAGTTAGAGGGAAAAAAATGGACATTTGAGACCAGATTTAACAACCCAAGTACTACCTGCATTTCTGGATAAATTACAGAGTTTTTCTTTGTTTCTTTATTTTATACAGCTTTATTAGGAGAATAAACTGAGATTGTACGTAATACACCTAGTATACAAGAGTAAGTTTCTCATAATGATTGGGTTCTTCCCACTTTATCTTTCTCTGTCCACCTTCCTCTGGATTTATAGATTTCATGTTTATGGATTACTAACCTTTCCACATTAGAGAAAGGTATTTATGTCTCTTCATCCATCTCTTCACAATCAACCATATGTTACTGATATCTGAATGGCAGGGATTGTACAAAGCTGCAATGTCCACTGGCCCACCCTCATTAGTCTGGGCTGTATTATGTCTTCCAGACACACAGTAGGTTTTGAATGAATGGATAAAATGAGTGAAAGATTTTTGTCTGCCCTGCAAATGGATTATTTACCCATTCCCAAACTTTTCCATTGATTATTTTCTATGCCACTTTGTATTAATAGCTCTATGTTGACTTTTAAGCCCTCTTTCTAATGTAACTATATTATTTAATCATATGCTTCATACTCTCTGGAGACAGAGTGTGAAGGGCTGGTGAAATTTGTCAGTGATATTCTTCCTTGTTTCTGTTCTCTACAAACTAGGGTTTCTCAACCTTAACACTTGATATTTTGAGACAGGTAACACCTCACCCCCAGTTGTGAAAACCAAAAAATGTCTCCAGATATTGAAGAATGTTTCCTAGGGGGCAACAACTGGGGTGATGACTTTGTATTAAGGAAAAATGATCTATTAATTTATTTTGAAAATGTTTAAAAGTAGGAAATTTGGAGGTTTGGAGAAGAGGAATCAAACTTAATATTACAGATTCTGGCTATAGCAACAATTACAAAATTTTGCCAGTGCATCCCATTCTCTATTCATGTCTGTCAAGTCAAAAATACATTGACTGAATTGACGAGTTATCAAATTTAAATTATTAGGTTTTCTGATTTAGAGAACAGAAGCTCAAAGTCAAAAACCAAAATATCTCTGAGATATGATAATCTCAGAAAGAAAGAAGCTTGAAAGGATGGAAAATTCCCTACTTGGTTTGCTCTGATCAGGTTAATATGGAAGAACAGCTTGAGTATCCAGTTTACCTTGCTTCAGAAAGTCAAGAATAATCACTGACAATTGGGTTGATATTGATAAGAAAATTATATTGGGATTTTAGTGCTATCTATATATTTTATGGTTAAAGTAAGGAAATACTTGAATTTCTTTCCTGAGTGCCTAAAAGATGACTTTATCATAAATTGCTAGTATTTAAGTGAAAATATCATGTGCTCCTCAGATGTTAATAAATTGACTTTTCAGAATTTCAAAAATCAGATTTATTTCACCATTCCCAATGAGTGTAACTTGCAACACTACCAGAATTTATTTTCAAATTAAAATTAGCATATGTATGATATTCTCTCTCATATTTACCTATTTCTTTTATCAGGTGTCATTGCAAGTAGTACCTACTTTGGTTTCAATGCCCAAGAGAAGAGTTTGTCTCTTTGGGCTTCTCTCTCTCTGTCTCTCTGTGAAAGAGAGAGGAAAAAAAAGCTTTAAAAAACAGTGATCAGTGATTATTATAACAATTCATTTTTTGTGTGAGTATGGTAGATCTTTTTAAACAGATGCTATTTAGTGCTGAGACCATTAAAATCAGCCAAGCATGTAAGTATTTCTGCTGACCAATTAACCCAGAGAGTTCCTCAGACTGACGCTGCTTTGACCCTTGCAGCCTACTTTCATTTTTTGTGGTCTAAAACAAATCTTTTGGTTGTTTCATTTTAGAAAACAATCATTTATTTCTATGTGCTCTCAGTAGTTGAAGTGAATGACTTTCCTTCCTTTCTGTTAGTACCTATGTGCAGTCAAAAACTATTAACTACAGTCACATTTTTGGACTCTGGATTGACACATGGCAACATACTTTGGTGAGGGAAGTAGTTTGTAATCTTGTAATCTTCTACCCCAAATAAATACCCTTTTATAAAAGCCTACAGATTTCTGGTGTTTTGCATCAGCACCCCTTTGACTGACTAATACATTCACTAACACTGCAGAATTTGGGCAACTGAAGAAAAACAGAACAAAAGCAAACAATTACTCTGGGATATTCTAATCTTCTTTTGGGTTCAACAACACAGCCAGGACCTGATGGCCAGCGTATTTTAACACTGGGCTTTCTATCATTAATGTATCCCCTCAAACACTGATGTTTTTTATTATTACTATTTTACCAGTCTCCAATTGTGAGCAATTTCCAGTTTCCAGGGTCACTATCAAAGATTTGGTAGTATGACTTGGGTTTGTAGACAAGAATGAAGTGTTTATTGGTGGCATTTCAGAATCTAAGCGTCATCGTTAACCCTTCTAGAGGGTATAGAACAGCTACCAAATTCTTTGTTCAGATTGTGCATTACATGCTTTCATTGTCTTCTTGTTAAGCTGAGGACATTTTACAAACAAACCAAGAAACAAAGTCCTGTCCTTAAAGGTGCTTTCCACTTTAGTAGATAATATATAGATAAGTTTGTTGTTTATTTATTAAGTCTATTGCATGTGGTAACTTTTTCAGGTTTCCATTTTTGCTGCAAAAATCTAAACACAAATTCAATTATTTCCCTATTCTTTAACGGTCACTTACACTTATTAAATTTAAGGGAAAGATTAGAGATTGATTAATATACAGGACAGTTTTCAGGGAAAAGAAAATACAAATATCTAGAAACTGATATTCAAAGAATAGAAAAAAAGACTGAAGATGAGGTCAACCAGGAGAATGGGAAAGTATAGATTATATCTATAAATCACAGGATACTAAATATGCAGAGATGTGTCAGGTACTTCCTGGTGTTCACACTCAATGCTACCAGATCTCTGTGTCATAAGTTATGAATTTTAACAAGAATAGATCACTTTGCACCAGAGTCAGAGAATTATATACATATGGTTTCTTGTAAATGAGGCAATTCTAAAAATATTTTGTCTACATACCACCAGTGCCTCACGTGTACTCTGCCTGACCTCTCAGTCAGCCTTTATTCCCAGCATTAAAATAAATATTTTTCTCATTCACCCATTCACTGTGAAATTTTCCCATCATTTGGTTTTCTCATTTTCCAGGGCAAACTTTTCAATACCCAGGGGAAAGCAATTGAAGTAGAACTGTACTAAAGTGCATTTCCAATGTGATGCGGCAGAAATAATGTTCAATGAAATTATTCTGTTAGTAGTGCCTGGGAAGCCAAGCTGAAGATACTGTGCTTTCGGTAGGTATTTGACATTTGTTCTTTTTTTTTCCCCCACCCTGGCACCTTTGTTCTTTGTTTTATTCTTTAGTGCATTATTATTTGGAAAATATACATTACCTAGAATGTATATTTACCTAACCATGGTAAGCTAAAGGATATTCATAATCAGAGCTGAGAATATTGCCTTTCCTGTGCAAAACTATGCACTAGATGAGGTTTGTTTGGGGCCCTTTCTGCCTTCCCACCATCCACATCATCTGTGCACACTGTAAAGGGCAGCCCATCTGACATTGTGGAGAACTGAATGAGGGATGAGACAAAGAATTCAGTCTTTCCATTTCACACTTTTATGCTCTCCCAGAATTCTGGTGTTTTTATTTATAGTCCTCCTACCACCCCTTAAACACTAGAACACAATAACATCAGTTATTTCAACCTCTGAACATCTTTAAGTTAAGGAGTTGCCTTTTCTCAAATATTATCTATGGCAGAAATCCTTTGCTGAGGGACTGGATAGCAGATAGAAGACAAAAGAGCCTTGTGGAGACTTTGAAAGTCAGACAGGCCTCTAGGAGGCTGTTGGAAAAGCAAGGACAATATTCTTGGCATGTGGAGGAAAGGAGGTCCTTGTAATGTAGTGACAGAAAGTTTAGCAAAACTGTTATCTGAATTTCGGAAAGTAACAACTTGTTCAAAAGAATTCAAGGATATAGGTAAAGAGATTTCTGGGCAGTGGGTTGCATATGCTACTTGGCTTCTTCTAACTGCATATAATAAGAGAAGAAAGAGATAAACTAAAGCACTAAGCATTCATTTATTTTATAGAAATTAGGAATCTTTGGATTGAAAAGTCCCTAGAACAATCTTTCCAGCCGGAAAAGTGTTCTCAAGTAAGAAAGGGCTTCAGATCAAAGATCAAATCTAAGGTTATCTTATGAATTCTTTTGTTAAGGCTTAGGAAAGATCTAAGTAGGTGGCTTAGAAATTTGCATGAAAAAGAAAGATATTCTGAGGATCATATGGGCATGTATCACAGATCCTTGCATTGCAAAATAGGGCTTCTGAGAATTTTAAGGGAGTTGTCCATCAGCATCTTTACAGGACCCTGTGAATGTTACCTTAACATGGCAAAAAACAAAAAACAAACAAACAAAAAAAACAACAACAACCAACACACACACAAACCCCCCAAAAAAACTTGGCAGATTTGATTAAGTATAAGGATAATGAAATGCAGAGGTTACCCTGAGTATTCAAATTGGCCCATTATAATCATAAAGGTCCTAATAGGGGAAAGAGGGAGACAGGGGAGTCAGAGTGAGAGAAGGAGATATGAAAACAGAAGCAGAGTTTGGAGTGATGTGGGCCATGAAACAAAGAATCAGGGCAGCCCCCCAGAAGCTGGAAAAAGAAAGGAAGCAGATTCTGCTTTCGAACCTCTAGAAGGAACACAACCCTGTTTACATCCTTATTTTAGCCCAGTGATACATATGTCTGATTTCTAATGTATTGACTTATAAAATAGTGAGTTGGTGTTGGTTAAGCTACTAAGTCTGTGATAAATTGTTTTGGCAGCAATAGGAAACTAATGTGGGGTTCAAGATAGAGAAGGGCCTACCTCAAAGAGTTTGGTCTAATGTAGTGGATTATAAATTAACATATTACCAAACCCACAATATTTTTAAGAGAATGATTGCAACTTGAACTGGAAATGACAGTGTAGAATGAAAAAAGAAGCCTCTGGACTTCTACATTAATATGGGCAGGAATCAGGCTGAGAAGGTTACTTATTTGTACATAGTAACCACTTCTTATGGAAAAAAGATGGTGCCCAGGAAATGGAGACAAGAGACATCCAAGAACAATTTCCAGGGAGTAGGATTAAGTCCTACTGAAGGAATTCACACATGCCTGGCTAGATGGTCTCTTTTCTCTGTTGAATGAGAATGTCTGCTCTGGTCATTCTGTGACTATTTAATTCACAGGTGTTCAGGTCAGTAAGAGCCATACTCAAGGAATTATCTTTTAGGAACTGCCTACAAAAAGCTTTGTCCTCACTTGGACATGATTTAGATAAAATATTTTGGACCTCAAGCTTAAGCCTGTTGCCATAAAAAAAAGTAGGGGAGAAGTCTTAGAAAAGGACATGTGTATATTTTTTGTCTGAGGAAGGGCTATGAACTGTCACCAGAGGGCAGACAGTGGCATAGTGCATATTGGAAGATGGTTATAACGATGCTTCCCATCCCAGGAGCAATTCTACAAGGTGACTTTGACATTTCTCCCATGGAGAAGACCTGCTTTTGAATCTGGGCAGGTTTGAAACTCTTGTAACCAATAGAATGAAGAAGAAATGATGTCACATGACTCTTGAGGTTAGATAGGAATAGGCGAATCAACCTTTACTTCCTTGTACAACAATTGTAGGAGCCTCTGTCATCATGTAAGGGATGCTGAAGCTCTGAGGCTGCCATCCTGGGAGGAAGCCTATATGAGCCCATGTGGAGACACCACATAGAAAAGCCCTTAGGTTTAAAATACATGGAGAAGCCCAGCCAATACCAGCTCCAGCTGCACTCTGACTTGAGACCATACAACAGTTCCCAAGTATGTTCCAAATTGCTGACCCATAAAAACCATGAAACACAAATCAGTTGTTGTAGTTGGTTGAAGTCACTAAGTTATGGGGTAATTTTTTAAGAAGCAAAAGATAACTGGTATAAGTCCCTTCTCCCACACTCTCAAATCAAGAAAATACTCGTGTCAATTATTTACACTCTGGTGGTTTCTTCTCATACTTTTACATCTACCAAGAAGACTTCTCAATATCAGAGAGCTGGTTGTTTACTTCCCCTTTTTTACTATCACCAAACCATGAAATTTTCCCTTGAGACTCTGCTTACTATAGTGGATAGTTATTATTTACACACCTCTCTTTCTATCCCACTGAGGTACAAGGGAAAGGGTCATGAGTCATTCAAGTTTATATCGCCTACAATGAAAACTACAAGGAATAGGCATATTTGGTGTTGACTGTAGGCCTGCTATATGAATGAATAATGAATAAATGAATGGTGCTTATTCAAAAAACCTCCTTTCTTCAGGTAGAAAAACAAGGAAGGATTTGTCCCCTTTAAGGGATCCAAACCCTTAAAGTCAAATAGAAAAGGGATTTGTACATATATGTATACAAATACATATATATATATGTATATATATATGTATATGTATATATTTATCTATCCATCTATGTATCTATGTATCTATATAATTGTATCTTTTCTATAAAGCCCTCATTACACAGAATGCAGAAGGATGCCTTATCAACTTTTCAGTCATTCCTGATAATGTGACATACATATGAAAAAGCAAATATGATGTGTAACACTGTGTATGCATTTAAATGAAGCAAGAAGCTGACGTTATGGTTAAACTCCTGGTTAAGGAGAACAAGGTTGGAATATGTTAAGCTTCCTGTGGGGCCAAGTTAGAACGCCAGCTATGGGAGTGAGAACATCACTGAGTACACCGGTTTATTCCCAGCCAAAGTTGGAGACCTAGCTCATGGTATATAGGATAGAATAAAATAAATTTGGGAAGAGATCTAGCTTCTACTTCCTTAGAAGTATTTTTGGGGAAGAGGAAAAATTAGACCAGGGAAAATCCTTTTTGCAGGTACAGAACTTTTATTATTAATAGTAAGGGAATGAAGAGGGATAATACTTTGAAATGCCTCAAGGTACAGTCATCAATTCAACAAATATTTATGTAACATCAACTCTATTATCTGAGGAGCTGTGGGTATAGCAGCAAACAAGGCAGACATATCTCAATATTCAAGAGTTTGCAACAGTAAACTCACAAGAAATTAAATAAATAAGATAAACTCAGAACATGATAAGTGCTAAAAAGGAAAATGACGTCTAGCAGAAGAGATAATAACCAGGGGAAATTGATACATTAGCTTGACTGGTCAGGGAAGGTGGATTGCCTGCCCAACAACCACTCCCATCACCCCCTTCAATCTACCTGGAAGTGCCTGTCTCCCATAATAAAGGTTGAAAATTTCAGTTACTCATTTTCCCAGCCTCTTACATAACAAGGATTGGAGTGCAGAAAACACAATTCTGAGACATCAAAGAAAAATCTCTTGGAGAAATGGAGGTGAAGAATTAATGTTTCCATCAAGGATATTCCTCTCTGATCAAGAGAGTCTCATGAGGATTGTCCTTTCTTCATTTCCTGCTTTGAACCTTGCCCTGGGAGGAGAAGATATGCAGAGCTACTGAAGCCATCTTGTGACTGCAAAGGGGAAAGCGGAGAGCATTGCAGAGAAGCTGATTCAGGGCCTGCACTGATTTCGTTCAGCCAGAAACAAACCTGGGATCACCGACTGCAGTACTTACTATGTAAAGTAAAATCAAATTTTAAAAAAAGCAAATAAAAAACAATTGCTTAAACTACATTTATTATACTTGCAGCCAAAAACGTGCTCAGGGAGAAGTCCTCCCTGAGGTGGTGACGCATGAACTGAGAGATGAGGAATACAAAAGAAGCAGTTATACTGAGATTTGGAGAACATTATGAATCCAGAAAATTGCAAATGCTATGGTCGGAGTTGTTGATTCAGTCAAAATTCAGTTGTATAACTGTCCAGGGATTGATTTATTGCCTCTCAGCTCTAAATCCACATTCTATGCCCTTTCAGTGATCCTGGAGATGGTACCTGTAAATGTTTCTCCTTTGTCAACTGGTGCAATGTTAACCTCTTCTTTGTCAGTAGAGGATTCTTGGAGGGAAATGACATAGGGAAGAGGCTTCTTCTCCAGGTTCTCAGAAAGTTCCTGCAGTGTTAATAACCTCTTTCCACTTCTGCAGTGCCAGCAGCATACAACAGCTCCCCAAGGGCAATTATTCTATGCATCTCAGAGGGTGAATTACCAGCGGGTCCTGCTAACATGGAAGCTCAGTGACTTGTCCTTAATCCAGTGAGCCATGACCACATCTCTCCATGAGACTGGATCTCAGCCCTGGGGAAGGAACTTCTATCAGATTGGTCCCTTCCTTGGTTGCTCTATTATTAGCCTTAAAGGTAGTGCCTGCTCCCAATATATGCTATTCCTGTATTCTTTAAATATCTCTTTACCAATTATTAATCAATCCCCATTAGCACAAACCCTGTTATAATTAATAACTCCTTACACTAAACTTTTCCTGTCTAAATTACTACATGGTCAGGCTCATGACTGGGCCCCAACTTATGTAACGTGCCAGAAATTATTCTGCAATGTCATCAGAAGGACAGAAGAACAGGTTCTAGGATGGGGCTCCAGAAATGACTCCCAGAACAATGCTGCAGAACCAGCCCACAGAGTAGCTACTATCTCTGCCAGTAAGGTGGGAGACCAGCAGTTTCCAGGAGTGCTCATTTTTAGTTACAATGAAGGGAAGGCAAGTAGATGATGATTCCTAAAACATACTGTGTTTTCTAGGTAACCTTCATCCACTGCCCATTCCCTTCGCTCATTCTCCATTTAACTCAATTCCAAATCTGAGTCTTGCTTGAGAGCATCTTGTCAAAAAAACCGAGTCACCGTTAATAATGGGTTTATTGAAAGAGAAACTGCTGGAGCAGGGTGAGCTCAAACCCAAGAAAGACTCTCAAAATATTAACAGTTTGCAAGTTACATTGGATTATAAGGGCAATTACGACAATTTAGGTTCCTGATCATAAAGAAGAATCTTACAAAACAGTAATGATCATAGATTGGCTATTACCATAAATGTACCTATTTCTGATAGGCTATTTCAAGGACTGAAACCAGCTTATATCCAATTGCTTCTTTTGTAGAATATGTTCCATATTTCAGAAAGCCCTACTTTTGTTTTTTAACTCTTTAGAAATTCCCTGTTACTTCTCAGGAAAGGGGTCACTCCCAGCAACACCAATGTAGGCAGCCAGTTTATTTTACTTAATCTGATCTCAGGACATTTAGATACTGGATTTCCAGATATTGCACCTGCATTACAGGCAGTAAGAAATAGGAAAGGGGAAAGACAAAATGGAAATGCCACTTGATTTTTCCCCTCTAGAAGCTCCCAAGGAAGCCAGTAATTTTACTTATCTCTCATAGACTGCAGCTGGGACATATAATCTTGTCTTATACAAAATAAGTATAGTCTAGGAAAAGGGAATTGTGGAAGTAGGAGTTAGTCAGACAACAGTATACACCCACTTATGCATATTTCTCTTGCTTTCTTCCACAAAGCAAAACGCTGAGCTCTCCCAGTGAAGTGAGGATAGAAGATGTGATGGGGTTTGTATGAAATGGGCCATAAACTCCCCATTATTTTAGACTTTAGGAGCTTAACAATTACGGAATAACAAAATAACAAAGAGATACTGCCCAGATTGAAGGTAATGGATGGAAGCAGGAAAATATTCACATTTTTTAACATAGGCATCACTCTATGAGGACTGTGAACAAGCTATGATTCAGCATCTAGAAAAAGCCATTAATAATATATAACCTGTTATTTCTTCTTTAATAAAAATGCTCTATCTCTCTATATATATTTCTGCATTTTTTTTCCTCAGTGATATATATGAGCTTATTTTCTTGAGAGCACCTTCAGATTTACCTAATTATTTTAAAGATTAATAGAATTTAACCAATTAGATTTTGATGGCCATTTAGGGAAAGAAGATTTTTTCCAAGAATTACAAACATGGTTTATTGGTCAAATACATGGTATTTCATAGTTACAAGTCAAGAAACATTTAGATGATTCAAAAAAGAGAATTTCTGGCCTTTGTGTACTCAGGACCTCAGAACTTAAAGGAAAGACCAAAATCTAGTTACATATGACTGGATGGGTACAGATTTTATGTTATATTATGTAAGCTTTCAGCAATATATTTTGTAGGTAATTATGACCCAAGAAATCTTCATTAAATATGATTTAATGAATTTGTAGATTTAGGTATTTTTTTAATTACCTCATAATTTTATTAACTATTACCATCTTCTAAAGCTGATTTTGGGAAACATAAATGGCCATTTATTTGCTATTTTAACAGATGAAATAGATTAACAGGGAAGTACATCTGAAATTTACTTATAATTTCTTCCAAGCATTCTTTCAGGTAATGAACACATATTGAGTGCCTCCCATGTGCCAGGGCCAGTAAATAAACAAGTAAATGATTAAAATATACTTTAGGTCAGATGATGGGAAGATCTATGAAGACAAATGAAGCAGGACAAGGAATGGGAAGTAAAGTATAAGGAAGGGAATGGCTAAGTAGAGTAGTCATAGCCATCTCACTGAGATAGCCCTTGATGAGAGACCTGAAAGAGAAGGCAGGGCATATTGACATTCAAAAGAAGAATAAATCAAATAAACAAATAAAAAAAAAACAAGAGAATTATAGTCTATTAGTTATAAATAATTATAAGAAGTTTGTAAAAGCATTGCTTGAATTAAAAGTGTTTAAATGGCTAATTCCAAGAAGTCATTATTAAATAGAAACTAAATTGATAATAATTACAGAAAGTAATTTTGTTAACAGGAAAACTTGTTGGGAGCCAGCCTCTCCTGCCAACTTGTTTCTAAAAGGCTGTTTCTAGTTTACCATGCTACTAGGTATTTGAAATAAAGAAAAGTTATATTTGCATATAAAAAAAAGAAAAACTAGAGAAGAAGAACCCATGGGGTGAGGTAGGGTAGGGAGGGGCAGCAAGGACAGCTGCGTGTGAGCTCCCTGTGCTTAAGGAACAACACAGTGAACAGGAGGGAAAGAACAACTAGAGGAAGCAAAGACCTAGCATCTAGAACAGTGTGAGTACTTGTAAGGACCGTGGCTTTTACACTAAGTGAGAAGAGTCTCTATTGGAGCATTATGAGCAGAGCAGAGATGTGACATGATCTGCCTTCCCATTTCAAAATGTCTCAGAGGCTGCTGATCAAATATACATTTATGTGCAGGGAAAGGGTGGGCACGGGTATGAGTAGGTAGATTAGTTAGGAGGCTGTACCAATAACTGGGTGAAAGGTAATGGTGGCATGTTTGTGGGAACAGCAATGAAGGGGTTGAGAAGCAGTTAGATATTAGAAATAATTTGAAGGTCATGTTGACAGGATTCACTGAGGTATTTGTCGTGGGATGTATTCGTTGTGGGATGTGAGAAAGAAGTCAAGATTGTAAAGGCTTTTAGTCAGAGCAAATAGAAGGATAGATTCACCATTGCTTAAGTAGGGAAAAGTGTGGAATGAGCAAGCCTGGATATGGTGGTTATATCAGGAGTTTGGTTCTGGACATGAGAAATTTGAAATGCTTATGAGACATCTAATTGGACATGTTGAGTAGGCAGTTAGAGTTAATAATGTGACGTTCAGGAGAGAGATTCAGGTTAGAAATATCAACATATAGACTATATTTAGAGCTGTGGGCCTGATGATTTAGTGTAGATAGTGATGTTAATGTCTACATATTTCAGTCCTTCTGTTAGTTCTTTACACATTTAATCCTCAGATTTTTCAAAGAAACTGAGTCTTAGAGAAGTTAAATAAATTTCCTCAATCACACAGCTAGCAAACGGAAGGTACGGTACTGAATACAAAGTCTACCTGAAACTAAAATCAGTTCTTCCATGAGGTATAGATACATTACCTTCCTTGCTCTAAATGAACTGAATGTTATCTCCTACCTGACTGTAGAAAGGACACGTATTCAGGTCTAAAAAAAGTCCACTAGCCACTCATTGTTGCATTGCCTTCTGCCATCCTGACTCAACAAACTTTTCTCCAACTTTATGAAACATTAGTATCCTATCTCTCTGATTTCCTCCAAACCTTATTATTCTTGCTTAGAGATAATTGGAAATAATTACCTATTGCAACACTAGGGGAAGCTATCAGTTATCTAGATATAAATCTCAATGCATAGGCAGCAATTTCGGAAATTTATTGTAGAAAAGAGCAATTTAAAACAGACCTAGGCGCTTTACATTGCAAAGTATCAATCCTTTCCTGAGCTAACAGCATATCATTAAGAATCACTGACAACAAAGAGGTTTGTTTCTACTTATGCATTCCTTGTGTCTGTTGTATCTATAAACATAAACGTAGATGTTTGCCCTCTTAATAAATTCGCTTGTGAAATCAATAGCTATTTCTCAACTTTATTACTGTTAGTCTATAATAAGCTTTCAAGTCTCACAATTCTTGGTACATGAAACAAAAATACTCTAGTAAAAGAAAGACATAAAAACAATTGACCATATGATCTGAGGTAAATGATAAGCCTTTAGAAATTTATTTTATAGGCATAAATGAAAGTATTATGTAAAGATTAGTTAGTAATAAATCTCCAGTTATAAATGTGATTTTAAATATAAAGTCTTTTTTAAAAGTTCATTTCTGATCATTTAGTTTTCTATATTTTCATGAAAAAAAGGGAAAGAAATTTATATACCATTATAAATAATTGTATCCAAGACTAGAGTAGATTAGCACATGTTAAAATTGATTGGCTCTTGTATAATGCTCTTAGTCCTGGTTTTAAATTATCAAACTTTCAAAGGAAAGCTAAATGAGAGAAAGAAATGTGTAAAACATTTGAGAATTGAAGTGTCATAATTAAAGAAAATTTAAGATAATATGTTTTTGATTTGATAATATTAACCTAATTTCTAATTTTCTATATTTCTATATTTTAGGTCATTGTGATAATAGCAGGCTTTGTATAGAAAGATAAAATAAGAAATCACTCAAAAATAATTTTCTAAATATTTTTGATTTAGGGAATGATCCAGTGAAATAACATATGAAGCATGGTTGCCATTTGGAGTTGCTTATTCAATATTCTTACTAATACCTAGATTCTGTTCAGGATATCAGTGTGCCTATTTCACTATGTTTGTATTCCATACTTCCTTGCACATGATGTAACCATGTGACACAGCTATGACCAATGAGATCTAAGCAGAATTTGCTGAGTAGGGGTGGTGGGGCTTCCTCTAAGACATTTTAAAGGTCAAAAATTTAGTTAGCATATTCTTTGTACATTTTACTCTATGTTTACTCTCTTTATCCTCCACGGAATGAAGCTGCATGCTGGAGAAAAGGCAGCCATCTTGTAGTCAAGGAGCAAAAAGCATGGAAAAAAGTCACAGGCCAAAAATGACTAAGTGACAATGCATAATGAGCCTGGTCCCTGATGGCATTATAGAGCAGTCATAACTCAAGACTACATATACTCAGACTTATTTTTAGATGATAAAAATAAAACCTCTCATTTTGGGTCACTATTAGTTTGGTTTATTATTCATAGCTGTATATTCCTAACTGATAAAGTATGAATCAGGACAAACTTACTCCAATCATGCAAGAGAATGAAGCATATAAGTACAAAGAATATTTTAAATCATTTATCATGATTATTTATATCAAACCTCCTTTAAGACACATACCATTTGCCTAGCCTTAGTACATACTAGTTCTTTGGTAATTGGTAATTGCTTGGTGGGATACAGTGATAAATGAATTAATAAATTATTAAGCTTCTAAGAAAAGATTAAGGGTTTTAGGGAAATACTTTCAGTTTCAGGAAAAATATGCCAAAGTATTTCCAATATGTAGAATTCTATCTGCTCTTAATTATGAAATTTGTCAAATTACTAAAAAATCCATAAGAAATCTAAAAAATGTTAAAAACTAAAATAAAAAAATTTTTTAAAAGTCTAAAAATTTTTAGATAATCTATGCACTGGTTAGCAGTAATTTACATATAGCTGATACATAAAGTAAGTGTTCAAGAAAGTGAAAAATATATGATTGCCTAATAGTATAGATAACTTTTAATTATTACCTCTAAGCAATGCAAAACCTAATAAAAAGTAAGTTAAAATATTAATACAATGTGATGTTTTAGCAGGTGATTTGACAATAGGTTGATGATGTTAAAAACAGTAGTGGAGGGAAGTGGCTATGGCTCAATCAGTTGGGTTCCTGTCTGCCATATGGGAGGCCCTGGGCTCACATCCCAGGACCTCCTTGTGAAGGCAAACTGGCCCACGTCTGCAGAGAGCTGGCGCAGCAAGATGACACAAAAAAGGGAGACAAGCAGACACAGAAGAAAGCACAGCGAATGGACACAGAGAGCAGAGAGCAAGTAAGCCTCAAGGCGGGGGGGAGAGGGGAGGATAAATAAATAAATAATAAATCTTAAAAAAAAATAGTGGTGGAAAGGAACTAACAGAGGGTTCTGAAGCTTTTCTTCAAATATCATGGATGTCTCAAAATTTTACACTTGGTGAATCCTTCTTTAACATTATATCAAAGAATGGATAGAAATTTTATTTTACCAGGGCCCAGACACATACGAGTCTGGCTAAGGAAGAGGTACTGCACCTCTTGATACTGGACCAAACAAACTCATAAAACACCAGTAGGCTTCATCGAGCACCAAGCATCCTTCGCTGCAATACAAGATTCAGGGCAGATACACACAGAGCTCACAAAATAACAACATAGTTCAAGTCTTACACCTCCAAATAACAACTTCAAGAACCAGCCTATTCCTACACCATACATGTGATTTGTTTTGTCACAAGAGATAAAGCTGGGTGTATACAGATAAGCTCAGTTCAGAGCAGCTCTCAGGTATATTCAGAAAGTTCCCTGAGACACTAGGAACCTGCCTTGCTTCTTTAGAGCAGCAGGATGACACTGTTTACTCATGACTGGATTGCAGCCGCTTGGTCCAATACCCTACCACCACGCATGAGACCCTTTGCTGAATGCCCTGAGTCCAAACCCTGTTGGGCTCCCACATCACACCACATGTCTTTCTTTCTCAGAATAGTCTTAACATTTATCATTACATATTTTATGTAATAAATTAAATGGTACCTACCTTTTCATTAGACAATATATTGCGTTCAGACACTTAATTTTTGCTTGCTACTGTAACCCCAGTGTCTGCAGAGTGCCTGGTACATACATCATAATAAATATTTTTTTAATGAAGTGGTCTATGCTTTGCTCTGACATTTCTGTCTCTTTTGAAATGTGTGTGTGTTTTTAATGTCAAAGACAGAAAAAAGCAGATGTGCCAAAAGATGCTTCAATTTCTCTCTTGATCTCTAACCCCTGGTTTTCCCTTCTCCTTTTCTTCGTTGTGTTGTTGTTCATTTAAGTTCCTGCTAGAGAAAGGCAAAGTTGAGTATTCAGATACACAATGAGTTCATTCAGGTGAAGCACGTATCTTAGAAGCAATTTGAGATTTTGGTTGGGTATAGGAGGATATGGTAGTAAGAATGGAAATTATCTTCCTCTCAGATAATTTTTCCTCTCCTCAAGGAGGTATTTGGACCCAAACTCAAGGCCCAGAAGAGAAATGGATATCAGAAATTAGCTGGGGTTTTGGATATCTCTAGTTAAGGGAAAAAGGAATGGAAAAAAAAATCCCAAGTGGCAATAGTGAGAAAGGCAGGAATTCTATTAGGGACCCCTAAAATGAAAGGGATGAGATATTGGCAAAGCAGACATGCTCTGTCCCCAAACCTATACTTATTTGAATAGTTTAGTTGAACGAGTGATATTTTTCATTGTGCAAATTGTAAAATGAAGAACCAATTGCAGCTAAATTTCAATTTAGTACTCATGACATCTAGTTCTTTGAAATCTCATTGATTTATGTACTCGCTATTCTTTTTTTTATGGTTATGATAAATAACTTAAAAATCGAGTCCATCATATCAGTGACGAATACGATCATTTTTCATTTATAATGGAAAGCTTGTCTTTCTTGAGGTTATATGGCACATAGGTAGAAGCTGAAACTTACTCACACCATGAATGATGGGTAGCTAAAGGGCCCATTTGTCACAGTTCATCTGCTGCAAAAGAGATGGCCACAAAGCTTAAGGTCCATCCATTTGTGAAAAGAGGCAGATTTGCAAGTATTCCTAAAACACTCACACATATACCAAATAAGAAAAATTTCATAGTGTCATGGCATCAATTATTTCACTGAACAAAATGGAAGACTTTAGGAAATTAAGAAGGAAAGAACAGAGTTACAGAAAAATATTAAGATACAGATAGGATGTTAAACCTTTTAAATTTCCTTTTCAGCTTAAAATCATTTTTCAGGTGAAGCCTCTTCATCAGAGCCACGTTCTAAGAAGCTAAAACTGGAGCAGTTCTCTCCTATTTATTCTTAGAAAATTCTTTGAATTTTATTAGCATACCCACTGGGAAATGGTCTAGTGCATTTGGACTGGTAAACACCTTTTCAAAAAAGAAGGGGAATATCTATAATGACTGGCAAAGAACAAGAGAAAAATCATCATATAACTTATATTTCTTTCACAAAAGAATATCTACCTATGAATTAGAGCTTAGAAGTTCATTTTTCAGAGGAACAGACTAAGAAACTAACTGACTTATGGATTACAAAAGAACATTTTAAATGACACATCAGAAAATTTATTTGCTTTGGGCATCAATTGAAATATTAGTATTATCATAATTGAGTACATTTTCAAATATAAATATAATGCAAAGCTGACATCAGTTGCCATTTGTTAGGATTATAATGGGAAACACTTTTAATAACACATTATAAAAATCATTAACTGGAGATCCATTTACTAAGTGACAATAATAAAAGTTGATGAGTGAACGTGAGCAGATTTATATTTGCAATCTCACAGCTTTCTATAATTATTCATAAATTATCTCTGGACTTGCCGTGTTTCTCAGTGGGGGCATTATTGATATTTTGATGAGAATAATTCTTTCCTGGGGCATGGGTTATACGTTGCAATACTTTTGACATTCTTCTTTCCTGAACAATAAATTCCTCTCAGTTATCAAAACAAAAATATTCATTACACATGCGCACACACACACATACCCACATACACACTTCTGAATGCCCCTGAAGGTTGATGTTAATGAAGCCCTCTCCCTTTGGAATTAGCTTAAATCTAGAGGCATAGGTATGAATATTCAGGCAAAGAGTATATAGTTGTTTCAATTACTGATTTATCAAATTCACATAATTTAAACCAACACTTCCAATAAGAATTTTTGGAAGGAAAATTAAATATTCATTATCATTTTAAAAAGCAAGTCATATATATTTGATGTAAAGTTGAACTATCCAGTGAATATTTAGGAAAACCAGAAAAATCAACTTGCAATTAATGATTATTTCATACTTGTTGATTTTTTTTGAAAGGTGCAGATATGCACTTTGTTTTAAAATATCAAAATGTTTCATTTTGATCATGTTGAGAACATACACAATATTTCTAACAATAGAAATAGGTACAATTTAAAACAGGTGTTGGTTCATCTGTTTATCTTGATTTTCTTAACCTGAAAAACAGATATTAATAATACAATGTTATATAAGAATATAATTATGCAATAAATCAGTATTTTAAAAATATTAAATAATTTACTGAATTTTTAAAATTTTAATTGTGTAATTCCGGTTTGTTTGTTTTTTTAATGTGGGCAATATATACTTACCTGGTATTTTAAATTTTAGCTGTCTAAATTAAACATTAGCAAACTTTTTCTGTGAAGAGCCTATTAGTATATATTCTTGGATTTGCAGGTCATATGATCTATTTTACAAATACTTGAATCTGTTATTGTAAAAGCTGCTACAGATGAAGTTAAACAAATGACCACAGGTGTATTTTAATAAAACTTTATTTACAAAGAAGCAAGTGGCTGGCCAGATTTGGTGTTGTATTAGTCAGGTTCTCTAGGGAAACAGAACTGACAGGAGATAACTATAAATAGTATGAGATTTTATGAAATTGTCTCATACAACCTTGGCGACATATGAAGTCCAAATTCCCTAGGGCAGGCTGGAAACCAGGGGCTCTGATAAATGTCCTTAATAAATTCACCAGGAGAAACTTGCTGTCTGAAGTAGAGATGGGAATTCTCTCTCTGAACGCTGAAATCACTTCTCCATGCAAGGCCTTCAACTGATTGGATGAGATGTCATTCACTGCTGACTGCAATCTCCTCAATTGATCGTAGGTGTAATCAGCCATCTATGTAATCAACTCACTGATGATTAAAGTCCATGATATGTCCTTGTAGCCCAATGCTTGCTTGACCAAACAACTGGGCACCATTACTTGACTGAATTGACACATTAGCCCAACCATCACAAGTGGACAGGCTGTAACTTACTGAATCCTAATTTATATCATGAAATAACGAGAATATCTTCAATAAAATAAATAAGCCACCTCAAGAATGCATTGTTTCTAATACTTTACATAATAAATGTGGTAAATTTCTATAGCCTTATAGAATATGAATATTAAGGGTTGCCACACAAATATAGAGGCATATATCAATGTAAAAATTCAACAAATAAATAAAAACCATTTCACTGGGACCTGGAGGCAGTGAATTCTTATTTTGTTGTATTATAGACTAGTTAATGAAAGGAACATATTTTAATTAGCTGTTTAATTACATGGCAATGATGTAATATAATAATAGTATTTGAATATTAATAAGAGTACACCTCACACTCCCTTGCTCCCACCTAAAACCACCATTTAGAGATTTGATGGTGTTTTATTGATTTAATCTGGAAAGGCAACACATCGAGGATTACTTCATGACTTCATCTGAGTCCCTTTAAACTAAGATCCCTGGATCTCAAAGCAGAGAAATCACATCAACTTTCTAGAGTGTGTTTACTGCACTGAAAAGTTTTGGCAGTTTGGAATGTCACATACACTCTATATGAGCTGCAAGAATGGATTGAGATATATGACATAGAAACACTGTGTTGCTAAACCTAGCTTTGAAAACCATGCCCTGTATGGTACACTCTAGATCAGTTTTCTCAAAGTGCACTGGTCCTCAGACCTACTGTATTAGAACACTTACTTGGTGTTTTTTTGTGTTTGTTTCTTTGTTTTGCTTTGTTTGTTTTAAGGTACAGGAGCTGGGGATTAAACCAGGACCTCATATGTGGCTCCAAGAGTTGTTTTTGTTTGTTTGTTTGTTTGCTTAGGAGGCACTGGGAACCAAACCTGGGACCTCCAATGTGAGAAGCAGGTGATAAACTGTTGAGTCATATCCGCTCCCCATGGGCTTCTTTTTAAAAGACACACATCAGCCCTCATCCTGAATCTACTATATTAAAATCTCTTTGAATGGAGACCATGACCCTATAGATTCCACAGATTTTCTAGGGTTTTCTGACAATCATCCCAACTGACTCTTCTGATCAGTCTTTGGAAGTCACTATTTTAGAGAAGAGGAAGAAAATATGATTTCGTTAGTGTGGATATACTACCATATCAAAACAATTTTCAGAGTTCTTCATCAGTGTATTTTGTGAAACTACTGGACCTTCAACGGTCAACCTCTCAGAGAAATACTTTAAATCTAGAGAATAATTCACAGAATAAATTTTCATAATTATGGGTAAGGTCAAATCTGAAGAATTATTTTGCAAAGATGATTCTTCTATTTTGGTTTTATAAAAAGAAAACACTACATTAAGTAGGAAAATGCCCTCTGAAAAACGTATTATGTTAATTATTTGGGAATTATGTACGTGGTTTTTTGGTATTGATCACCACCATTTAAATGCCTCAGAATACTCAAATGCATTCTTAATAAAAGAAACAACTTCTTTCTTAGAAACTCTAGTGGTGAGTGCATGAAGAATTTGCATGTGGAATGCTGTCAGTACACCAGGTCAGGAGCTGCCTTAATCAGAATCATACTCACTAAGCTTGCCCATATTTGTTAATCAACTCAGGACAATCTAACTGAAAATAGATATTAGAAATAATTTTAAAGACTATAAGGCCCGACCTGATGATAGTTTGATGTTAAAGCACATGTATTTACCAATCATGGTGCTTTTGTAGTGGCTGTTTTCAAACATCATTCAACACAGGTATACTTTACTTAAGTTTGGCATAATACAGAGCTTAGAAATGCAGCACTGACAGTATCTATTAAACAAGTATGACAATAATTTTCATCAGCGTAGTCTTACCAACTTAAAAAAAATTAGTCAAATTATCATCAAATAAATATTAGAAAATAGAATTTAAAAAAAAAATTAGAAAAACATACAGATTTAAATGGCAGGGGAGCATAAAGTGACTCATATGCATTCTCATATGCATACAATCTTTGTGCTATGTAAGATATGTAATCACTGAAAGAAAACCTATTTGATTCAATGAATTGGTTGCTTCTCCCTTGTTTGATGACATATTTTATGTCACAAAAGGTTAAATAAGTATATACTTCTTTATCTGAAATACATACATACATATGTAAAAATCTTCATTTTTACTGGAAACTTAGATGCTCTTCACTCAGGGTAAACGCTCTTAGACCATAATGTTTATGTGGTAACCTAAGATCAGAATGAATTTTTCTTAAGGAATAAAATCAGCATGAAACACCATCCTACTTCTGGAATAAATCATGGGATATTTTGACAGAATTAGAGAGAGATTATATATTATACAGTTTTCACTGTTGGCCAAAGTCACACTTTGAATTTATACATATGCTAAAGCTTTGAGAAAATGCTTGCTGTGTTTTGAAAATTCTCTGTCACCTAAATGTTCAAAGGTATTTTTCATCATTGCAATGTGCTTGGAAAGAAGGTTGTCAAAGAAAATGTCTCTAAGTCATCTTCATATTTCTAAATACACCTGAGTTTGTCTATCTACTTACCTACCTATCTACTTAGCTATTTACATCTGAATTCATCAAGCTGCTTCACTATTTTGAAGATATTCCCAAGAACACCTCACAGGACAGAAAACAAACAAGCAAACTGACAGGTTCATGCTAGTCAGGTGACCGATGTTGAATAGTATCTTTCTAAATAGGCTAACTTAGTTTTTATTTAAATGTAATATTAATTATGATTTTAATACTGTGATTTCTTTTTGACCAATAATCTGCTCTACTACTTTCTAATCATATGCAGGACTTTAAATGCAAGACCACTTCTTTAAATAAGTGAATAATCTGTATTTATTGATTCAAAACTAAAACACCAAAAGAAAAAGCAGCTTAATTAGGAAATAAATTTATTTTACAGGAAATAAAAATTTTTCATTTTCTATGTCTTTACCGCAGCTTGTCCAAAAATGATTTGTGTAGCTTGCAAAGATATATAAATTATAACACAATGAGATAACCATAAATTAAAAGTATATGGGAAAGAAAAAGTGTGTGTGTGTGTGCATGCACAATCACAAGGTTATAGAATGAAACCGAGAATGAGGATGATACATAAGATAACAAGTAGGACCTTGTGTTGAGTGAAGCAAGCCAGGCATTGAAGGACAGTTACTACTTGATCTCTCTGATATGAATTAAACAAATCAATTGTCCTAGAGAGCTGGAGACTGGAAGATAGACTTACAGGAAATAGGAGGGGCAGGGAGAGGAAGTTTGTGACCCGACAGGGACACGGGATAAATCTGTGATGAAGCGGAGGTAAGTAGTTGTGCAGTGAAGGGATAAGACAGGAGCACAGGGATACTATTAGGTGGGGCTTTGCAGGCTTGAGGGGGGCTAAGGTTGGGAAGATGGGTCAGATGGCCCATGGAATTGGGGGAGGGTTGGGGGGAAGCAGGTGAACACAGGGTTGTCAGGTATGTGGTTGAAACTATAATGTAGAGAAAATTATTTAGAAAATATAATAAGGAAGGGTTACTAATTTAAGGTGTTTGACTGGGGAATCTGGAACAGGGTGCAGCTGGGGCAGGCTTCTAGGTAGTGTGTGAGTGCTCATCTTGTCATAGTGTGTTATATCAGTGGGTGGAGACCCATACAATGAGCAGGAAGGTGTTGTACCCCCCATCCTGGGGAAGCCTGATGTTCTTAAACAGAGTGGAGGGTATCTCTCAAGAGCATAGGTGGCTCCCAGTGGAGGACAGACTAGTGTGTCAAGCCCTCAGCATTATTGCAAGTATCTATGAATCTTACCCTTCATGCAGTGAAGCTTGGTTGTCAATGTGGGCCCTGAGGGGAGGGGAGAGAAGAATAGAACATATGGAAGAGGAGGTAACCAGGGGACAATGGAAGCATTCTGCAAGACTGTGCAACAATGGATACAGGCCATGGTAAATTTCACCAAAAAATATATAAAAGTGTCTAGTCTAAAATGTAAACCATAATATAAACCATAATGTAACCAAAAATTTATAAAAGTGTACAGTCCAAAATATAAACCATAATGTAAACCTTAATGGAACCATGGTTGGTAACCATGTTTCAATATCTGTTTATCAGTTGTAGCAAATGTAATATCCACATGTAAAAAGATCATTGCTGGAGAAGGGGGAGAAAGGTTTGATGCTGGGTATACAGGAGTCTCCTATAATTTATATGTGACTTTACTGTGACCTAAAATTTTTTTGAAGACATAATAAAAAATATTTTTAAAAAAGGATGAAGACACTGAGGAAGAAATGGAAGAGATTGCCTTGCCACTGTACATCCTGGGCAACACTATTACAGTGATGAAAGGCAAAAGTAAAAAAAAAAAATCTTATGATGTTTTCCATTTTTTAATACCCCAATTTATTTTTTACTTTATTTTAGTTTTTCTAAATTATTATGTATTCTATTTCTAATCATTATTACTTCATTTTCCTACTAATTGAATTTGACAATATATTAGGCTTCATTTCTGAAGAAGTTTTGGATCACAGAGGGGTTCAACTATGGCAGAGCAGGAGCACTGGTGTGAGATGTCATTGACGGGAGTTGCATGGGGGGGAGGGAGTTCTCCAGGGCATGCATTAAGGGTTTATAGATATGTTTGGATAGTCATTGGGTATTGTCATAATGGGTAGAGTTACACACAACTGAAGGAGTGCTGACCTCCCATCCTGGGGAGCTCTGTCACTTTCCCCAATGAAACAGCAACAATCCCCCAAGTGCAGCAAAGACCAGAGAAGAAAGATGGCCAAATGATGGGCTCTTGATACTGATGACTATGCTTATGAACTTGTGGGATTGTAATTTCAACTAGGTCTAGAGCTGCAGGTTGCCTAACAGTTACCGTCTGAGAGCCTCCATGTTGCTCAAATGTCACCACTCTCTAAGCCAAACTCAGCATGTAAATACATTACCTTCCCCCCACTGTGGGACATGACTCCGGGGGATGAACCTCCCTGGTGCCGAGGGATTACTACCAAGCACCAGCTGGTGATGCAATTAGAAAAAGACCTTGAATAAAAGGGGGAAATGGTGAAGACAAATGAGTTTATATGGCTAAGAGACTTCAAAATGAGTAGGGAGGTCATCACTGGAGTCACGCTTATGCCCATCTAAGTAGGATCCCAGAGACAGCGAAAGTAATACAACTCTGGGTAGTGACAACCCTACGACCATAACAGATGGCTCTGGAGTTCCCTACCTTGTCAGTGGGTTCTACTTTGGAATTTGTGCTTCTGAGTGTGATGGAGTTGGACTCAAAAGTGACCTCTCTTCACATCCTTCTTTTGTCACTTTTATTGAACCTGTGGTTGGCACTGGAATTGGTGTATGCTCAGGAGACTTGAATCTCTGAACTGTCCATGTGCCAGCTGGGCCATGAGCCTCAGCTGAGCTGCAATCCCTACTCTCTGGTTTGTTGGACTTACCCAGGTGAGCTAACAGTGTAAGGATGGTCAACCACCACACCAGGGAACTGAGAGAGTCTACAACTGCAAGCAAGAGAATCCCATCCATCAGCCAGGTGGGATCTAAGACCATTCTCAGTTTGGAGGTGGAGTAGACATTGCCATCACAGGGTCCTCAGGATGGAGGAATAAAATATAGACTAGAGTGGACTTACTGGTATTCTACCAGAGAATTATTGTGATTCTAGCAATGGAAGAAATTGTATCATCAATGTGGAGACAGTGGCCATGGAAGTCGCTGAGGGGAGGGAGAGGGAAGAAGACATATGATATGGAGGTATTTTTGGGACTTGGACTTGTCCTGAATGATATTATAGGGAAAGATGCAGAAAATTATATATCCTGCCATAATCCACTAAATGGACTGGGGCTAGAGTGTAAACTACAATTTAAACTATAATCCATGCTGTGAAGCAGTGCTCCAAAATGTATTCATCAAATGCAATGAATGTGACACATTGATGAAAGAGCTTTTTGATGTGGGAGGTGTGGGAGGGGGTGGGGAATTGGGTATATGGGAACCTCATATTTTTTTAATGTAACATTTTGTGCTATCTATGTATCTTTAAAAAAATCCTTCATCCAGAAAAAATAAAAATAAATAAATAAGATAACAGATATTAGGGAAACTTAAGGCCAAGTAACTAGTTGGAAATCATAGAAGAAGGAGCCAAGAGGTATTTGCAGATTTAAAACTCTTTAAAAAGTTCATCTAATATAACCTGGTGATAAAAGGGCTTTATATGAGAAAAAAAAAACACAAAAAAACTGATCACACAATCCTAGTGGTTCCATTTTGGTAAAAATAGGAGGAAACAAGGAAAGAGGGAATGAGCATAATGAGTGGAAAATATACCCTATATGTGGTTTGAGTCCAGTCTCCAACAAATTAAAAAGGAGCTTATTTTCCACTTAATGTAGTAATACAAATAAGAGCCACCATTTATTGAGTCTGTACCCAGGACATTCTCACATTATGCATTAGAAAATTGAGTTTGGGAGTATTTCTAACTTGCTCTAGTCACGTGTCTAGAAGTAAAATCAACACACTCTGAATTCAATTTTTTTTTTTACTTTTTTATGCTATTAGGAGCTTCAGAAACAGACACCTTCAATCCAACCTCTTAATCTGTCATATTAAACACATATCATGATTGTTTTTATTTAGTCTTTAGTCCATATTATATGGCAGGCATTTTTCTAGGCTCTTCTCCAAACAAATTAATGTCTTGATATTTCAGTTCCACCTCACACACTTTTAGCTGCATGACCTCAATACCTCTGTTGCCATATCAGTAAAATAGATAATAATGCAACAAGCTTCATGAGTTTGTGAGATACCATTTGTAAAGCACTTAGAACTACATTGGACACAGAATAGGTACCCAATAAATAATAGACATTCCTATTATGACATATAGATAAGATTTTTCTCGTTTACTTTTTATAGGTAGCATAGAACACAGTGCCTGAGACAGCAAACACGCTCAATAAAAATTAATTGAATCATTAGTTAACACAGAGATGGATTAGTTAGTTAACACAAAGAATAAGAGAAATATAAGGCATAATGAACAAAAGCCACCTGATAAGCTCTCTGTGGATGTTCAGATTTTATAAAAGAGTAATGTAAAATATTCTCTTCTCCTCTTCCCCATCTTACCATAGCCTCTGGGATTCCAGGAAAATCTACAGTACTTGAGGCTCTTCATTGGATTTCCAACCTCTCTAACCTTATCTATCTAATTACCATGCAGTGTCATCAAGACTATGCATCTCATCAAATGTATGTCAGAACAACTTTGGTAAAATTTTATTTTATCACAACAATAAATTCAATGGTATGCTCAGCTTTCAAAGTCTGTTAACAAAGTAATAGGGTCATTGCCTCACGGTGTACAAACATTAGAGGGAATGGTAGCCTCTATCTCAGCTCAAAGCCCTTACCTTCACTATGGGATCATCAGCAGAAACACTGAGTCACCTCTGGGAAAGTTCAGTCTTCCAGGTATGCTAATCATAGTGAAAGACGGTGTCCTGAAGCACAGCCTGTCCCTTTTCACCATCTCACTTTCTCTGCTCATCAAGAACCACTCTGATTCAGACAGAACAGGAGAGACAGTATGTTTGAGTCAAAAGCTTAGAATTTGTATGTTATCTAAAGCTTTGAACATGCTCGAAACCTAAGCCATCAATGAACTACTAGAAATGAGATGGTCTCATCATATACTGCCTAGTTCAAAGTGACAGTGATTGTTCCCAGAGATAGAGAAGTAAAACAAAACAAAACAGAACAGAACATGGATAGGAAGACTGGTGTGTGTGTATGGAGGAAAATTTCTGCCCTGTTTGGGAATTAAAATATTCAGCCTATTATTATAATCATTTAAGGTTAATTTGCTGTTTTCTTATTATCATGAATCCTCAATTAGACTGTAATTACCTCAAGGGCAAAGATCATGATCTAAGGGCTGTGCTCTCTACTGTGACACTGACTATAGCCATGAGTATGTAAATTAAGTGTTCTGAGCCTCAACTTCCACACCTATAAAATGAATATAACAGTACTGAATTAAAATATATTAGGGGCTTTCTTCATACCTTCATGCCAACTCAGCATCCCCAAAATCTGTAGCAACCTAAGAGGCTTTGCACTGACATCATGCCTCGGCATCTTAGACCCTAGGTCCCTCAGTGGCCACCTGTGACATCTGCCTACACAAGATAAACAGTTTCTTCCTCTCCTCCTCATGTCCTATCTTTGTTCACACCCCACAAAGTCAAATACAGACACCCCCATCCCTGTTCTTGCTTAACTAACTGCTACATTTCCACCAATTTAACATCATAAAGGCATAGTCTCCAGGATTACTGTAATCTTTTGCTGCCCGTCTGTTTGTTTGAGTCTGCTATCTCATGTCTTTCCTTGTGTGACCCTGTGAGGCATACCACTCTTCTCTGTTCTGGGACCTGTACATACTAATTAACTTTTCTTTCATACATCTCTGGTGTCATGCATGCTTGCTGCCCTTGACTATTTATATAAAGAGCCTTACAAAACAATAATAAACTTAATTATCACAAAGGGATCAAATGCAAATATGCATATAAAGTGCTCTGAAAAAAGGCAAAGTACTAGAAGTGTGATATACACATAAAAAGACAATCAAGTCCAACCATTTTTTTTCTTCATTAGAGATGTTGTGGGTTTATAGGAAAACGATGCATAAAACATAGAATTACCATATACCACCCAATTGTTAAAACCTTGCACTGGTATAGAATATTTGTTATAACTGGTGATAGCACATTTTTAATTGTACTATTAACTATAATCCATGGTAACTTAGGGTTCACTGTGTAGCACAACCATGATTTTTTAACTCAGATAATATAATGATATTTCCAGATTATTTGTGGTAAATAGATGGCAGAAAGCAAGTTCACTGAAGTTTTGGTCAATCAAGAGGACCACAATCAGAGGAATCATAGATGGGAAATAATTTGCCTTGGTGAAATAATAAAGTAGAAATTTAAGTTCCTATGCTGAAAGTGCCTTTAATCTGTCATATATTTTTATTCAGTTCATTAAAGAAAACTTGCATAAACATGGATTTTCAATGTGCTTAAATCACCTTCCTAAAGATTCAAATCAGTGAGGCATACGTTATCAATGTACTGTTTAATATTCATTGTGATCTACTGCATGGTTTTCTGTTCTAAATGAGAGCATATCATCTGAATAACTCATCTTCTTATGATTGAACTTTGCAAATATAATCCATACTTGAACAGTACATATTTTTAAAAAGCTGTTACAAAACTATTACATATATGTGAGTGTGAAAATGTACGTATTTAAATCTATATATTTTCTCTATCTCCTTGTCTACTTTACATAAATCTAAATTCAGTTTGACTCTTGATAGTCATGTTCATTTGTCTTGGTTCTGTTTTAACCAGAACTACATATCACGTTGTCTTAAATAATATGTCTTTATTGTTGTTAATGAATAACAAAGAATACTGCTTTGTTAAGAATATATAATATAGATATATATGTTTTTCTAAGCACTCAAATAACTGCACATTTATACATAGCATCACCATATACAACAAGAAAGTTTATAGTCACATGTGAATATTTGGCACCATATATTTTAACAACTACTTGTATTCAAAATCAGCTAGATATTTATTTAAAATTTTCTACTTGTTCAATAAGGCAAAATAACTATAGTTATACACACACATACACACACACACATATGTTCATATAAACCAAAGACTAGTCCTTCAGAGATCTTACAAATGACAAACCATAAAAATGGATTATGATGTGTTATAACACATGATAAAATATAATTCAACATTCAACCACAGAATTCTGACTATGTGTGCAACAAGAGTCAAATAAAGGCTAGAAGAATTCAAGACACTAAGGAGAAAAGTGAACCCAAAAGTAAAAGAGTGGATAAAAAAGAAGACAGAGAAGGGATGTTATGATAGTCAAGAAGAAGGACATGAACAAGGACAAATAAGAGGACTAAAAGAGTACAGGAGAAGAGGTATATGTTGGGAATAAATAGGCAATAAAGATAAGGTAGAACCAGATTAGGGTGGGACTTCAATGTTAGGGAGAAAATGTTAAGCCACATGCAACAGATGTCCTTGTAAGTAGAAGGACAGGGGAGATGCACGATGTAAAACTTTAGGAGGACACAGAATAGGAAAATGCAGAATAGGTAAAAAGCAAACTCCTGGAGGATGGTGGGGGCATAAGACATTGGAGTAATCTAGTCATGGGGAAGAGAGGAGAGTTCAGCTCAAGTAGGAAGGGAAATGAAAAGACTGAAGTGAGAACCTTTACAATGTAGAACCAATATCATGACAGAATAGCTATGAAATATGGAGGCAGGGGAAGACACAAGGATTATTTAAGATTTTCAGCCTGGAGATGAGGGGAAGGGTGATTGTGTCAGCATATGAGGTACACTTCTACAATCTAATTTCATACTATATACATTTGCCATTTTATATAGATTATACTATACAGATAATCACTGTTTTGATCTTATCTTTTACTTATTAACCTGTAATTCTTGCCCATGCTATGAGTATGTAAATCATTAGACCCCTCTTTTTTTTCTCTTATTTTCTGTTATTTAATGGTATTAACATTGTTCAAACCAAATAAATTCTTAATAAAGGAATTAAGTCACAGACAGACATTTCTGTGACATATCTAGGTGAAATCTTATACTTAAATAATTTCACAGAGAATTCATTCATGTTTCTACTCACATATCATGCAGTCAGCATTTCTAGAAGCCTAGGATATACCTTATTTAGACAATCCTCAAGCAAGGGAAAACCAGTCATTTTAATTAAATTGGAACACATTTTTCAAAAGAATATAAGGATGAATTTTCTTTAATACATACCACTACCACCTTTCAGTTCAAAAAGAGCTTCTTTAGATTCTTCCCTCTCAAGTATCTATAAGGATATCTCATATTTTATACTTAACAGAAACTCTGAATAGAAATTCTGATTGGAGTGAGAAAATAGGTTAGTGTGAAAACTGGTGTATAGAATGTATTTGAGTTCCCTGGACATCAGCAAGAGTTCTGGGATCTAACTTACCTACCCCCAAAGCGCTGGGGTACTTTTATGTAGTGATAAATGTGGACCAGTTAGGTCATGTTTAATCATCACATAACTGAATACATATACCAGGACGTTCTGGAATCTGACATTCCTCTTATGGAGTCTTATATAAGCACCATGGCAGAAAATATCCAAGCACGATCATTTAATAATTTCAAACACAGTTGCCATTCTAATGAATACAGTCACCACTTGTGGAAATAATAATGAAATCATGTTAACATTGAGTATTCTTTGTATTGAAGATCTTCTGATACTGGGTAATAAAACCTGTAATCACTCCATTTATGATTGGCCCTCATTTTCTTCACTTACATGAGTAACATATAACATAAAATTCAGAATTATAAACTACTACTATAAGACATAATGGACAATAGACATAACTCATGCAATTCTGTAATTATTACAGTTTGATTTTTTATGTATTATAGCATCTGATACATTTTTGAAGACAATATAGTTTGGAAGAATATACACTCAGAGATTAGGTAGAAGAAAATATTGGGGGTGGGTGGTAGAGAATCTCAGAGAAGAGACTGCATAGAAAAGGACAAAAAAAGAAAGAAAATGAAAAAAACAAGCAGTAGGCAATTGAATAACAACAAGCAAAAGTCAATGGAAAGTGAAAGAAACAAGATGGCTGATGCAAGCTGTGACAGTTTGGAGCTAGATACCCCAGAATAAACATGTTCTTAATCTTAATCTCTTCCTGTGGGTACAAACTCATTCTAAATAAGAACTTTTGATGAAGTTACTTCAGTTATCTTTAATCCTATTACTGCAGTCCTTTATTGGCAGAATGAAATTCAAACATAGAGAGAAAAAAACAGAGAGAGCAGTCACAAGCTGAAAGTGTATAGAAGCCGGAAGAGAAAGGGGAAGCCAGGAGCGACCTCTGTGTGCACTGTGATATGACAGAAAAGCCAAGCACCAAGTATTGCAGGTAGTCAACCCCATAATGCCACAGTCTGTGAGAAAGCATCACCTTGGTGATACCTTGATTTAGATGACTCCTAGCCTCAAAACGAGAAGCCAGTAAATTTCCATTGTTTAAGCCAAACTATCACATGGAATTTGTTTTGGAGCTAGAAAGATAAAACACTGGCATTTGACACATAGAACATTTAGCTATAGGTACTTTCTAGCTACAGAGAAGGTAACGATTATCATAAGACCTACGAATTCCCCCAAAGTGAAAAAAACATTAATAACCAGCATAATTGGGATGTGCCAAGGAAAGGAATAGAGGCTATTTCAGCTGGTAGAGGGAGTGAAAGTTCTCTTTGAGTTTGAAGACTAGTCCTGGGTATGAGATTCTACAACTTCTTGACTACATTTTCATTATACCCCTGGGAAGGAACAGAATTACACTTATAGGGAGTCCTGGTGGCTGGAGTCTCTGGTATCTATAAGGGGATTCATCTACATTATGCCTCAGAGGACAAATCAGAAAGGAAAAAAATGTTTCAAATGCTGTGGATCAGGTAATAGGTTTTAAAGATTACATTGACATGGCAATTTCTAAAACTATATACTTTGTATCCAATTGCTATTTAATATATGAGTTTCCTATTAATTATATTGTTTCTCTTACTCAGTGTTAAGAGTTCTTATTTGATACATCAAGTATATTTAGTAGACATGGACAAAGAAAATACACCAACTTACATTAACACATGAAACTTATCTTTGGTAAATACATGTAAAAAATGAAAACATACAATATAAATCTAAGATAGTAATACACTATTATCTCACTGGTATTAGGACAAAATAACACAGATCTTTGGAGTTTTATACCCAGTAAAACCAAAATAATATCACATGAACAGAAGATACAGGATATGTCTCAAATTTAACTGAAACTATTTTAAGAAAACTTCTCTTAAAACAGACGTGATCAAACCAGTTCTGAGAGGGAGCGGCAAGATGGCAGCAGAGTAAGGAGCTCCAAGATTTGGCTTGTCCTATAGCATAGTTAGTAATCACCCAGAGCTATGTAAACCACCTGTTTAGGGGACCCAAGAGACTAGAAGGGCATCCAACAGCATCCTTGAAAGAACAGAAGGAGAAAACTGCCCAACTCCAGTGTAGATTCATGAGTAGAGCACTACACACCATGGAGGCTGGTGCCCATTCTCTGCTGGCGGTGCAAGCTACTAGGAACTATTCCCTGCCTGCAACTGGAAGCTACATTTCCCAAAAACAGGGGAGGAAGAGACAGTTGGGCATTGCTTTCAGTCCACTGATTAGTAAATTTGGCTGGCTAAAGTCTCATTCCTAAGAAAGCTAAATTTTGAAACTTTCCAAGTCAAAGAGGTTGGTAGCCTCCATTTTAACTCTGCCCGCAGCATGAGGGGAAGTGGGGCTGATCGAAAATCATAGTGAAGGTAAGGACCAGATTCTTTCAACCCAGGTTAGATTGCAGCCCTAGCCAAGACTCTAGCCCCACCTCCAGCAGGGAAGAAGCAGGGGTACTACTCTAGCCTCTCCAGGCAACTGTAGATGCTTTCAGCCTGCGTGGACTAGATTTTTGGGCCTGCTGATAGGATAGGAAGGGGGCAGTATTTCCCCAGTCTCTCTGAACAACTGTAGGTGTTTTCAGTATGCATGGGCTGAATCGTTGGACACTTGTGGCTCCATTCCTGCTCCCCTGTAGGATAGGAGGAGAGCAGCGTTTCCTCAGCCTCTCCAGGAAACCTCAGGTATGTTTGGCCTCCACTAACTAGATTGTTGGGTACCTGTGGCTCCATCCCAACCCCCCGATATGACAGGAGAGGTGGGCAGTGTTTCTCCAGCCTTTCTGGGCAACTGCAGACACTTCCAGCCTGAATGAATTAGATTGTTGAGCACTCATGTGATTAACATCCCCACCCCTGAAAAAGCAGAAGGGACAGTGCTCCTTCAGCATCTCTGGGCAAATGAAACCACTTTCAGCATGCATGGACTAGACTGTTTTAAGATATTTCTGACTCCATCCCCACTGCCATTCTGGGAAACTGGCCATCATAATGAAATTTATGGATTATACTTAACAGCAATATTGTAATATTATTGCATTAATGTCAAAGAAGCTACTGTGTTAATAATAGGGCATTATGGAGAAAATATACCAAATTGACACTATTAGACTGTAGTTAGTGGTAATAGTCTGATGATGTTCTTTCATAATCTGTAATAAGTGTTCCACAACAATGTAAGGTATTGGTGGAAGGTTGTTGTATGAGAATTCTGCACATTATGCATGATTGTTTTGTATATTCACAACTTCTCGAACTAAAAACGTATATAAAAATTGACATGACCATATTTTAACATTATATTCAATAAATATATCAAAGGTGAATTAAGGATGTTTTTCTCACACATTTCCTAGCATTAAAATGCAAATTCAAATTTTGGAGCTCAGCTTTTTTTTTTAGGGTGTAATGTTTTTGATTGCTGATACACATTCTGTTCATCAAAAATTAAATAAAGCAGCATATTTCTACCTGAAATAGTATACTTGCCAACCATTTGCTTAGTGTGTATTTTTTCTCTCTCATGTAATGTTGCTATGGATGAATAACATGCTGATGAATGAGCTTTTAATTTGAAAAATTTTAATGCTTTCCTAAATAACTTACCAGAATTGCTTGGGGCTATGAAAAAATATTAGTATGATTTTAAAATGCTTACATATCTGTATAAATGCAGTTTATTAAAAATGACAACCAGAAAAGCAGTGTACTACTGAGTTTAACACAGGTCATAACCCCTCTATTACAAATGCATTTCACTGAATATATTAGGCATATGGATTTAACTTCAAGCACTACCGTAGACATGTAAAATGTTGCATAAAATGCGAAACAGATTGTTTAATGAAAACATTTTCAAATAAAATTACTTTTAGAATTTCTCAATTTGATATTGTCAGTATTCCTCTTCTTTATAGTTCATTTGTACTTTTAAAAAATTGACTGGATTGAATTGAACATACAGAAATGTGAGCCTTTATGATATTATTCTTTGCCTAATGTATCTTGTTTGTCAGGCACATTCTTTAGTCACTAGACCTGACTCAACATTTGTTTCTACCATAAGCATAATTATGTACTATCTCCAGCATATAGTTAGCTTTTTTTTTCTTACTAGAAAGTAATGTACATACCACATAATATATTCAGACAACATAAAAGGGTACACATAAGAATGACAAAATCATCCCACAAGTCAGAAAAAAGTTCTAATAATTTAGTGTGTCTATTTTAGGGTAAAGACTATGGTCTCTGGAGCCATAGTGCCTGGGTTCAAATCCTAGCTGCTCACTAGGTTCATACCTTGGTCAAATGACTAAACCAGTTCTGCCTCAGTTTCCACATCTGTAAATGGGAATGATGATATTATCTATCTCATAGAATTATCATTATCAAACAAGTTAACATGTAGAAAGTACTTAGAAAAGTTCCTGGTACAGAGTGTCATGCTGATGAGAAGTTTATTATCTTATGGTTTACTAGTACCCACACCTATACATTTTTCTCAAAAATTTGATATAGTATATGAACATTTTTTCACTTTATCTTATGTGGTAACTTTTTAAAAATCTTTCCTTTCTCTCTCATTTTATGTGTGTGTGTGTGTGATCTTCTTTAAAGGCTGCATAGCAATTGATGATGAATATTTGCATGCCTGTTTGCATATCTGTTTGAATAAATTCCTTAGGGAAAATTGTTACAAATAGACATGCAGAGTTGAAAGATGGGTATTTTTGAAAGATGTTTTGAAATATATACTTTCCTCTCACCAGTGTAGGGATCTGACAATTTCCCTTCACTTTTGCCCAGCACTAAGTATTGCCAATAACTTCCAATTTTTCTATTCCAATGAAAGAAATCTGTGCTACTTCAATTTATATTTCTTTACTTACTTCAAAGATTAAGCATTATTAAACATGTATTTTTTTAAGTTTTTTTATCTTTTGTTCTTATTTAGATTCATTTGCCCTTTTCTTGATTTCCATAAGATCATTTTATATGGAATATCATTTACTTTAAATATTGGTTGAAATGAAAGTAGGAGCTACTTTCAAGTTCTAGTGTAGAACAATGAGCCTCGCAGTGAGCATCTGAATGAAATGTGGAAAGTAAAGAAGGTTTAATGAATTTAATCCTGAGGCTTGATTTTAATGCATTCTTAACCAATAAAAACTATACAATAAGTTCAAGGTGAGTAGTTCTCATGCCTGAGGAAATCTTTTTCTTTGGAACCTTTGCTTGGCTGGGTGTCTCTGGTTTCCATTCCATTTCCCCATACCTAGATTTGCCTCTTGGCCAAACTCATCTCTTGGCATATTGTTCTTCCACTTACTTTCTGCTGTACTTTTTAACTTGGCTCTGCTCCTGGTTATTCTTTGGTTCACTGTGTGGATCCAGTATATCAGTCTTAATAATCTCCTCTAGCTGATGCCCACAATCTTGGTTTGGTATGTTTGGAAGGGTAGTTAGACAGTTATGACAACTGTTGTCATCCATGTCAGGAGAAAGAATACCAAGCTGGGTAAGACTACTGATCTGATCAAATACTTCCTTGATATTTCTTGTAGTTGAATGCAATATATCTTACTCTATAAACCCAGTGTCTATATTTGATTCCACCTAAGTAGAGAAAACATTTCCTAACTCAGTTTATGCAAATGCACTTGAAAATAAGCATTAGCCACACAGTAAAAGAAGGCATTTAGAAATACACACACACATACACACAAACCATAAGTCATAGTTGACTCCCCATACCATAATAAAACCCAACCAAATTACTATCCATGCAGTTACACTGCTGGATTAAAATACAGTATAAAAATTTATGATAATTCTAATGATGTTAATATTCTGAACAAAATAAAACCACATTTATTTTGTTTTATTATAATTTATAGCAGAGTTTGAGAAGTATTGCTTTTATGTTTCCATTTAAATATAAACTTTTACATTATTCAAAATGCCAAGTAACTGGGCTAACTAACAGTAGGATATAGGAAACAAAAATGATTGGGTTTTATATGTTTACTTTTAAGTAAAATTTCCAGGGTGATAAATAAGACAAAATGCTAATAAACTAATCTACTTATTTTTTTTTCCCTATGGAACTATTGTTTAATAAAGCACAGTTGGAAAGCTAAATCTTCAAATGTGATTAGGTCGTTTTTATTAGAATACAAGTGGATCAGCTGTATTTTATTAAAAAACAGCAGATAATGACATAATTTAATAGATTTAAAAATAAAAGATTTTAATGTTATTTTATGATTATAAGAGTGGCATCCAAGAGAAATCTTTAGTCTTACTGCTATAGTTGTAATATATGCTATAGGTGGGTTAAAGGAAAAAAAAACTAAAAAAGAACCACCACCAACACCTCCAAATTCAGTAAATTTCTGTTAAGTATATTTAGAAGTGAAAGTAAAAGCTGATAAATACACAGTGTGTTTTCAACTTTATTTGAAATTTGAGCAGGTCAGCCCCTCTGGAAACCTGCCACTTAAGTTGGAAAAAAACTATGGTATTTGTGTTGTTCGGTCTGGGTTAAAATATGCAAACCACAGCATTCAAATAAGACATCTGCCCAAAATTTAGCCAGCCACCTCATTTATTACAAGGTAGAGGTCTCCCTTGTCAAACATCACGTTTGATTATGCTCTATATTCCACTAGTTCTCTGGGGTTATTTAGACCTTTCTGCATAAAATAATGTTCATCATTACTGTATGAATTTGAGTTTGAATTCATAATAACACTCCCCAATAGCAATATGCTTTGCCTTATCCATGTCAAGAAATAATTTGATAATGAATCTACCTGAGAGGCAGGTGAATAATACTCTGCATTATCACTGATCGTGAATTCTGGGTCCTGCTGGTGTGTGTTTTCATCCTTTTTAGTAGTAAGGAGAATGGGGAGCCAGTAGATGTCACAATTTAGATGACTGAATTAATAAAATGAAGCAAAAAAACCCCACACAAAACACAACAAACCAATAACAACAATAATAAAAAACAATACCAGGTTAAGAATAAAATCTTCCCAAAGACTTTCTTGATGTATAAATTTTCTGATTTTTGTAAACTAAAGTGATTCAGTGACACCCAAAATATGGTAAGATTTTTAAAATCTTGCTAATATTCTAAACTTCTTATAGCAGAGGGTAAAAATTAAGGTGCAATACATGCATTTTGTAATTACTTGAAAACTGTAACTTTTTCCCATTTTTCCTCCCTTCCTTTTTGCTCTTTCTTTTCCTTTCTTTCTTTTCCTCTTTTCCTTTCTCTCCCTTTCCTTCTTTTCATTTCTTTCCATCTTTCTTTTTCTCTTTCTTTCCAACTGCAAATCAAGACAAACATTGAATAACATTCAGGCTTGCTATGAACATTATTAAAATTATGAAATATCTTATTTAAAGATGTTTCTTGCCTCACCTCACAAGATCAAAAAAATATATCATCATTAAGTAATCTTCTGGGTTATCAACAGAAGAGGTGACCATATAGCCCCTATGAAAAATATTTCCAATTAAGTTCTGATTGCTGTACAAACTCATTTCTTTATGAATGGAGTTTGAGATGCATCATACTTGGCTTTATTTTGGTTAACTAAAGAGCAAAACTGAATACAAGTTTTCTTGAAATTAAAGAATATTCTATAAATAGTTTTGACTTTAGTCAAGAGCCATTATGAATCTTATTCAGCATAGGCAATTCCCAAAGTAAAGTCTGTAAGAACACTCATAAATAATTGGTGCATCTTAGGGAAAAATATAGTGCTTTAAGTTCAAATATATTGGAAAATAATGGGTTAACCTACTCCAACATATTCATTATCATAGGACCTCTCAGAGCCTTTACTAAGTAACAGTGCATTGTGATTCTTTACAAAAGTGATGTGGCAGTATCGAAAGGCCCCAATCATTTTATGAATCATTTAGCCATGGGGGCACAACATTCCACAGAACTTGTGTTCTGTGACACAGATTTTGAGAAATCTTTTTCTAGGCTATTGACTACCATTCCAATTCTTTTTCACAGAAACAATTGCTTTTAAATATTGAGGTTTAGAACTCAATACCATAACTTAATAATGCTACTTAACCACTGTAGCAGTTTGATATGGTTATGAATTCTAAAAATAGATACTGGTTTATGTTTGTAATCTGATCTGTACCTGGGTATGATTAAGTTATGATTAGGGTGTTGAGTCTCCACCGCTTGTTGGGTGGGGACTCACAGATAAAAGGCATGGCAAAGAACAGAGTTGAGGAATTCTGTTGTTAGAAATTTGATGTTGGTTTTGATGCTGAAGACTTAAGCTGGAGCCCTGGGAAATAAGCTCACAGAGGAAAGAGAAGCCAGCCTCAGGAAGAAAGGAAGCTTGAACCCAGAGAAAAGCAAACCCCAGGAACATAGGAACCCAGGAAGTCTGAACCCTTGCAGACAGCGGTAGCCATCTTATTCCAACACATGAAAAAGGACTTTGGTGAGGGAAGTAATTTATGCTTTAGGGCTTGGTATCGGTAAGCTCCTACCCCAAATAAATACCCTTTATAAAAACCAACCAATTTCTGGTATTTTGAATCAGCACTCCTTTGGCTGACTAATACAACCATCAACTCTCATGTATTGAGGAACAAGTTATGTAGGAAAAGCTGCCGTTCTATCTCCAAGGTCAGGGTACATTTTCAAATATTGTTTATCTTCTTCAATGTTTACTCTCTATTTTCTAATTTCAACTTGCCCTTTTAATTTGGGAGCAACTGTATATGCCTGTCTTAACATCAATATCAACTGAGCACCTACTATGTCTAGCGTAACTGGATATATTCAGCTCTCTGCATGAAATTACAGTAGATGCCATTGGGTGGTGTCATGTATTAGCTATATAGGTCAAAAGGAAAAGGTTCCTCAGTTGAGGTTCACGGGAAGAAACATGCAAAATCATTTTGTAGTCTTTTGTCAAAACGTTTTAATATAGCTTAGAAGTTGTTTTGTTTTGTTTTGTTTCTCTTCTAATTCTTATTTCCAAGCTATGAGGTAAACAATTTAGGGAGAGAGAACATAGAGAGAGGTACATGATTTTCTACACTTTGACAGTTTTCAATCACTTACGAATCAACTACCACTTCCTGTTCTGTTATCTTAATTTTCTCTAACTGCTATTGATTCTCTACTTTGTAAAACCCAAAATTTGTGACTGAATTTTGCCTGAGCCTGTTGCCTCCACGAAAGCTCACTCTACAAAATCTGTTCACCATTAAGAATGAGCTAATAAGTTTCCTCAGAAATCCTAATCACCTTTCCAGTCCTTTTAATATCTCCTGAAACCATGTATACCCTCTCTGGTGAGTGAGAACATGTTCCCTCTCTTGCTGCTGCTTCAGCTTCCAATTCTCCAGATTATTTCTATTGTGATATCAAGATTTGAAAAACTGAAAGACCATGGAGGTAGTGCTCCAGATAAGCATGGGAATCTCTTAGTGTCTTTTCTGTTTCAGTAAAATAGCAATTATTCATGGATACAATTATCCATCTTTGAAAGCTCCTCATTTGTTATAAGTCAATTTACACAGTTTGACTAAAGAATACTTTTAACTACTTCAGTCTACTTATACATTATTTTGCCTATCTGCTCAGGATTCATGTAAAGTTAAGAATGAAGCATAAGAGCACAGGCTCTGGAATCCCACTGGGGCCAAGCCTTACTTTGCCATTCCTGGTTATGTGAGGTTCTTAACCTCCTTAGGCTTTTGTCTCTTCGCTTACAGAAAGAAGATAATGAAAATACTATTTTAGGGTACTTATGAAAATTAAATGAAATAAACATAAAGAACTTAGAAGAATGCATAAGGTAACAAGCACTGGTGAATGTTAACCCTGAACAATCTATTTATTCCATGAAGGGCCAACCCCCATTTTTTTCCTCTGAAACAAATAGATAATGTAGAGCAATGTACACAGAATGCAACAATTACAGCTTTTAAAAAGTGGTCCCTAATACATATATGATTATATAAGCATTAACTATCTCTAAAACTATGTGTAAGAACATTAAAAAATACTTTACCAGAAGGTAGAATTAAAGGGATAGAGGACAATGGTGGGAAGAAAACATACTTTTCTCTCTATTCCTTTTTCACTCATGGGATTTTTTTCAAAATGTGCTATACACTGAGTTACTGTCCATTTTTTAAAGAAAAAAAATGATATTGTATATTTAGAACAAAACAAACTGTAAAGCAGTTTTTCATCAAAGCCTTCCTTGCAAGGTTCATCAATTTACAGAGCTAAACAAATATTTCCCTTAAAATGTGCTCACCTCTCATGCCTGGACCCAAATCCTACTGCTCTGGATTTGATTTAAGTCCTCCTGTTTAAAAACATTGGAAATAGTCTTCCTATGTGTTGCTTCTAGTTTGTGATCTTCTGTTGCACAAATTAGGAGCTCCTTAAGGAGATGGGAAGGGGGCAGTTCAAATTTTCATGGCTAAGTCTGAAGAGACAGTAGACCATGAAGGAAATATTGTATAACAGGGAAGTAGAGATAAAGATGAAAAGTTGTGACAGACAGTTACATTTATAACCAGATGAGAGCTGAAGCTGGGAAGGTGGATAAAATTGCTGAGAAAAGACAGAACAAAAACTTGATGAGGACAAAGAAGAAAGTTCAGTGAGGAAGACAGACAGAGAGGTTAAAAGGAAGAAAGAAAACCAATTACAGAAGTAGGAGTTAGTCAACTGTCAATCTTGCAGGACAAGAAAGATGTGTTTGTGCACACACATGTGTGTGTGTGCATGTGTGTGTGATCCAGTAAATTATTCCATGAAAGAGTTAGCTCTGTTTGCTCCTGGGATGTGGTTCACTGAATCCCCATGATTCCCAAATGCCATTCTCAGACAGCATGCTGAGAACTTATTAACTATATACAATACTGGACCTGACCCAACTGTGTAGCCTTGGAAACCTGCACTAAAAGAATACTGATAATAAACACATTCCCAAATTTTCTAAATAAATATATTGACCCATCTACCCAATTTGGCATTTTGGTATCTGTGACAGTTTGAAGCTGGGTGGACCCCAGAAGATCATGTCTTTATCCATATTTGTGTGTAGAAACTTAAGTGTAAACCTACTCTGCCATTGTCCCCTGCCATGTGTCTGATTGCTACAGCTGCAGCTCAGGGAGAAGGCAATGGAGCCTGGAGGAGAAGGAAGGAAACTATAGACACTGAGATATCATGCCCTGCCATGTGCTTGATTGCCCACAGCTGCAGCTTGGGGAGAAAGCATCTCCAGTTTAAGCCTTGGTTTGGGCACTTTCATAGTCTTAGAACTGTAAGTATATAAGTTAATAAATCCCCATTGCAAAAGCCATCCCATTTCTGTCATATTGCTCTGAGGAGCTTTTAGCAAACTAAAACAGAAATTGATACCAGACAAGTGGGGTTTGTGCTGCTATACAAATACAAAAAAAATGTGGAAATGACTAATTGGATATGCAGGAATAATTGTGAGATTTGATAGAAAAGGCCTAAATTGCTTTGAAAAAACTTTTGGTAGGAATATGCACACTAAGGGTACTTCTGATGAGGTCTTACACAGAAATGATGAATGTGTCATTGCAAACTGAGAGAGGCTATCCTTGCTTTAAAGTGATTCAGAACTTGGCACAATTATGTTCTGACATTAGACGGAAGGCAGAATTTTAAAGCAATGAGTTTGGATATTTAGTTGAGGATATTTCTAAGCTAAAAGTGGAAAGTGTGATCAGTCTAACTTCCCCTTGCAGCTTACAGTAAAATGTGAGAGGAAAGAGATGAGCTGAGAACTGAACTCCTGGGAACAAAGAAACCAGAAATTGATAGTATGGAAAATTCTGAACTTCCAGAAAGCAGTCCCCAGAGAATACTGCCTCATGTGAGGGTGTAAATGAACATGGAAAGAGCAAGTCATTTCAGGGTAAGTCAAGATTGGAAATGAAGTTGTCCAGAGAGAATCTGTGGAATGTCTGACAGTCTTCAATCCCATTTTCTGCATGAGAAACCAAGAAGTTTCTTAGTGAGATATGTATGAATGGAATCACTGCCAAGCCTGAACAAGGACAGAAAAGAGACAGGTTGAAGGAAAAATAACTTTAAAGGCAGATATTCGGGAGCTGAGGTTTGGACCAAAAACCTCTTCTGGGGCGAAGAGAGGGACACCACTCATGTGTGCAGAAAGGGTGAGTATGCCCTGGCATTTGAAAAGGGTGGACCTTCTCCCCAGTTGTTGAGGGACAGTATTATGACTTCAGACTTCAGAGAGGGTGGTGCATAATCCCCAGGGACTGGAGAGAGTTTGTCCACCACCCCACTCTTCAGAGGGAGTTGATCCTATGCCCTGGAGAATGGAGGTAGCTTGGCCGTCACCCCAGTGTCTAATGCTTGATAAAGGTAGAGCCAAGAACAGGGCCACAGGCAAGCCCTTGGAAAGGGTGAGCTGCCACTTTGTCAGGACCCATAGTTTTATAGATGGCTCTAAGACTTTGAACTCTAATGGTGTATGCCCTGCAGATTTTTGGTACTCAGGAACCCTGTTTTTATTCCAATTTCTCCCTCTGGCAATGGGAACGATTATTCTATGACAGTCCCTCCTTTGTACATTGGAAGCAGAAAACTTGTTCTCAGCTTCATGGGCCAGAAGGGAGTTTTGCCCCAAGAGTACATGCTTATAATCAATTTTTGAGGACTTCTACTTTGTGCTGTTGCTGAAATGATTTAAGGCTTTTTGAAATACTCTGATGGAATGAATACATTTGCATATGGAAAGAGCATGTCTTTCTGGTGTCCAGAGGGTTCAGTGTTACGGTATGAAGCTTAGTGGATCCAGGAAGATCATGTCCTTAGAACTCATTCCTGTGCCTGTAAACCTATTGTAGATGAGAAATTTTGACTAAATTACTTCAATTACAGTCCTTTGATCAGATCGAATGACCCAGGGTTGGTCTTTATCCTCTTACTGGAATCTGTGCAGAGACACAGAGAAAAACTAGAAGCTGAGAAAGAAAGCCAAAGACAGAGCATCCAGAAGCTGAAAGCAACAGAGTCTGGAGGAAAAGGCAGAGAACAGCATGTGCTGCCATTGTGCCCTGCCATTTGCCTGATCACACACAGCTGCAGCTTGGGAACAAAGCACCTCCCGATGATGCTTTCACTTGGATACTTTCACACCTCAGAACTATTAGTGTATTGATTTTTATAAATCCCCATTATAAAAGCCAAACTATTTCTAGTATATTGACTTGGCAGCCTCTAGAAAACTAAAACAGTATCACAGGCTTCTTTTCCTCAAATACAATGTTCCTTTTAAATAAGGGCAAAATAGGAGAGCTGTTAGCTAGAAAATTATTAAGTGGCATTAGAGGAATTGAGGGATAAGTTCTTGAGGATGTAATATTTTCCAGCATAGTACTCAGTGCTTTCCATTTGTTTCATTTATTGACTTCAAACATAAAGAAAGTGAGGTTGAAAAATGCTAAGTGACTAAGATCATTCATAACAGAAATGACAGAATCACCATACAAACTTTTATTGGATGTAAGAATTGGTGATTTTCTCACTAGGCCATAGTGCTTCCATGGACAAAAATAGACTACAGCCTTGGGTATTTTCCCTGTTCCATCTCAGTCTATTTTCAAGTTCCAGCAGTTGGGTGTTCAGGTGGTTGCACCATTCTACATCATTCAGGATGGAGCTTGAGGTCTAAATTTTTCTTAGCTCTATGAAATCCCCCTTCCCCAGATGGGATGTGAGTAGTTCTAGGAGGAAGCAAGGAAAGGGAGAAATGGTTATTCACTACCATAGATGGGTTTAGTGGAGATGTTTTTTATGACCTTCTCAAATTTCTCCTGAAACAGATATTTTAAGTGCCTAAGTTCAACTTTAACTCTGTTGCCCACCTTGCTGTGTATTTCATCTGTGTCTGTTCCCATCATTTACAAGGACCAAATCAAGATTACAGTGCCCGGCAGCTTATGGGCGAGATGTTGGCAACCAAGAGCACTGCATCAAGAAACAATATCTGCAACTATTTAGTGACATGACCTACTCATAACAACTGGGTCTTCCCTGGGCACAGGAATTACCTGAAGGTCCCTCTGTTTCAAGTGTGAAGCTTCCTCTCTTATTTTAAATAATTCCCATATTTTCTTCTATTTCCCTCACCCACACTTTTTGGGATTTTTTTTTTTTTTTTTTTTTTGCCTCAAGGTGCAAATCAGATTTAGCAATAGCTTTTACTTTCAATTTCAATGGAATGCTCTATTTACATGATTGCTGCTTTTAAATTAGTGTCTAATAATTCATATCTTTTCAACTTCCCTCTGCATTCTTCTAGTTGGCCAACTGTACAGTATTATAAAATGTTTGCTTCATATTGTTAATTAATTTATTTCTTGTAAAACTACTCATATGCCACTTATTTTCAAAGGGACTTGAGGCTGCTTTTAAAGAATAATATGTATAAGAGGGAAAAACAAAAAAAGCAATGCTTCAAAAGAATAAGAGAAAAAAGATAAAATTTGAGGTTAATACCTCTCACCTGTACCATAAGGTCTTGTATACTTCTCTGTACCACTGTAAACTTGGTTTTGAGTGTCCTTCTAACCAACTCAGAGTGAAACATCACCAATTACATGATACTTTGTGCCCATTATAAAAATACTACTTTCTCAGAGGGAACAAAGACCTGAGAAAAATTTATCCCATTGGCCTTCATATAAAGTACACCTTGATTACTGTGTAAAATACTCAAGAATACCTTTATAGTAAAATGTGGCAAAAAGTTCTATAGGGTAACTTAATATAATGCTTAATATACACATATTATATAATATCTAATGTAAATATATGCTATTATCCAAGCATAGTTCAGGTGTTATTTAAACAGAAAATGTAGAATATCTAGGGAAATCGATGAAACACAGTTTCTTAAAGCATTACTTCACTAATATTTCCTTCATGATAGAACTTTTGAAGGTAATTTGTAGAGACAATAAATTTCTACATATTTCTGGGAAAGTCTGCTTTTTGGCTCAAATTGTTCTTAATCTGTAGTCTTTATATCTGTGAGTCTGGAAGGGAAAGGAGTTAAACATAAGTGTGAGTTATGCATGACCAGCATTTCAATAATATAGTCGAGGTAGTAAAAGTAACATTTGACTGATGTTTCAGATCAGATGGAAGGGAATGGACCATGGCAGTAATGGTTGGTAGCAATGTTAATATTGCCAAGACTATGCAAACACCAGAAGCTATTCAATTTGGAATTCCTCTCTCCCAGAAATATTTATTCATTGGCAGACCAACGTTGACCCAAACCTGTTTGACTCAGTAACTCTAACCAGTTCATTACTTCTATTTTCCTTCACTCTTACTGATTTTCAGATACAGAATATTACTAGAACAATTCAATTTATGTTAGAAACTATTAAGTTATTTCTAAAGACTTTGCATATTTCCTTCTGTATTCTGTAACTGATAAGACATAATTTAAGTGAAAATTAATAGAAAAACTTCTTATGGAATGATAAATCATAGGAATTGACTGATATCTTTTCATTGGATCTAGTGACTTTGTTAACTTTAAATTAGGAAAGTGGACATTTATTTAATAAGCCAAAGAGGGCTGCAATTTTTGTTAGTATAAATTACTAACAATTGAAAATGAAAATGATATATTTTGAAAGATCTGAATTTATTGAAGTCCTAGTGAAAATCTCATGTCTGTAAGTCTCATTCTGAAATGGCTTTTCCAGCAATGCCACCTGCTGCTTGTATAAGTTCTCAAAAATCTCCTGGAATTTTAGAATAAATGCATATTAAAATGATTCTTAATTAAAAAATAAAAATGCATATAATTGACAAAGAGTGCAAATAAATCAATCTAATGCACAGAGTTGGAGGATATAGGAAGAGGGACACCCATACTGACTTTAGTGGGCTTATAAATCAGAATGATCATTTGGAGGGTGATTTGAAGGGAGAGAGGTACATATGCTTCCATACAGCAATTCTGCTTCTAATTCTAGGAATTTATCCTGAGCAGATAAGAGGACAACTTAACTAAGGATTTTGTACAAGTTTCTTTATTAGGCCTCTCTTTCTAATAAAGAAAAAATGGAAACAGACAAAATATTAATAGGAGACTACTTAAAAATTTGCAATGAACTTATGCAACGGATTCTTATAAAACCATGTAGAACTATGGATTTTTATGTACTATAATTGATATACAAATCTGTTCATAATATACTGTAATTGAAAATATCCTATAATAAAATAGTTTGGCAGCCTTTGTTGTTATTAAAATCATGGATATCAGGTAGCCTGGGTAAAAAATCTTGGCTCTGCCACTCAGTGACTCTCATAAAAAGTGGACAAATTAGCCACTCCCAACGTTATTTCATTATCTATAAAATGGAGATAACTAAACATTTAAATGAAATAATGCTGAGCAAGTTTCTGAAACTTATTAAGTAAATGCCAGCAATGATGGTAATGATGATAACAGCGTACACACACGCTCATGCATGCATATGCACACACACTCATACAGATAGAAAACACCCACAAATAAAGTACCAATATTATCCAGGGTTTTTGCTAACTACTAAAATTAGAAATATTTTTGCAATATTATTATTATTTGTATTTGCATTTTTTCACAATGACAACATTTTACATACCTCAAAAAGTAATACAATATTAATCTTTCTAAAGAAAATAATTTGAAATAATGTCAGTAAACTTGCTAGGCAAATACATTTTTCAACCTAAAATACACTGTAAGTTGAAAAGTATAAATTCTCCCAGGGGAGAGGGGGACTAATAAACAACAAAACAAAATGAAAACAAACCATTGCAGTTTAAAGGTCTCCCAAAGGAATTTTCATAAATCTCAATACTTCTTTTATTCCCCATTACAAATCCCCAAAGTTCACTGATATTTTTTATAATTACAGATACAATTAAACATGAGACAAAACACACACGAACATTTCCCTACTCTCTAAGATATCATACAATACGCCATCACAAAAAAGTTAGCTTTCCAAATAAACACTTCCATCACATCCTTTTTAAGGAGAACTGCATTCACTGATGAGCTCCTGAACTCTGTTAATGAAAAGGCAAGTTTCACTTTATTTTCAGAAAAGTCCCCATAGCCTTTGGTTTGCATTTTCTTTTGGCATATAAACTATAACGTATAGTGCCACACAATAGTTAGTATAATTCCACTTATTCCTTGCTTGAGACTCTCATCTCACTAGTGGTGTATACTCTTTCATGTGTCTCCAGCTCCAAGCACGAGTTATGTATAACAGGTACTCTAATACTGCAGGTGACTTTGCCCATCTTTTAATTAGAAAACTACAATCATTCAACCTAAACTCCCTCAAACTTTTAACTCCCAAGTGTTAGTTTATTTTTCCTGTTTCATTTATTGTTCCTTCCTCCATTTTTATCTTTCCCTTTTGTCTCTTCTATCTGAGAAAAATGCATTCTTTCTCCTTTCTGAGGTTAAATTTTATCCATATACCTTGAATTTCATTCACAGCCATTTTGTCTAGATCTTTATTAAGCAATTACTTTCTCCTTCTCTCTCCCCCCCACTCCTTCTTGACCAAAAAATTCAGATCTCATATTCAGAAATTTTATTCTGTGAGAGAAGGATCCTCATATAGAATATTTGTACAAGTCTTGTAACAGATATATTAGAATTATTATGTTATTAAAATGGTGGGAATATTTTGAAGAAAACATGATTTTATGTGATAATACAAATTCTTACAGAAAAGAAAATTATAAGATAATTCAGAGAGTGAATGAAGGCAGGTCACTGACACAATCAAAGAGGTGATCCAGGAGAATCCTGGTAAGCCACAAGATTTGGAATGGATTGGAATGAATGCTCTCCTTTGGCCAGTATAGAGACAGGCTCCCTCCCCCTCTCCCTCCCACTCCCTCTCCCCCTCCCCTCCTTATCCCTCTCCCCTTCTCTCCCGCTGCTCACTCTTCTTCTCCCTCCCTCTCTCTTCTTTCTCTCCCTCTCTCACACATCCTTCCAGTAACAAGATAGTATATAAACCATTCTGTTCTGCTAAAAAAAACATGTTCTGATAGAGGGTGTGATAAACAGACTCAACTTCACATTAAAGTTGTAGTATGACAGCAGACTTTATTGTATAGCTCCATGTATCATGGCTATCCTTGTTTTTATAAAATAACAAAGAATATTATTAGTTGGATTTTTTCTTTCATATGAAATTAACATAATAACACTATAAAAATGAAATTTTTTTTCCTCCCATTACCTCATAAGAAAATGTTTTAGCACCAACACAGAGTAATTTGGGAATATTCAAACAGTATCATTCTGGTTTGCAATTCTTATAAATTCTTGAGTTTGCCAAAATGTTATATTTTTAAATGCAAAAGACTTACTCATTCACTAAGGTGCATGAGTAAAAAGATTCATTATTATTTCATTTTTAGAGAATGGCCTAAAAAGTAGTAATGGTAAAGGCTGTGGAGCTAAATGTTCCTAACTCTGCTCCTAGTAGTTTTGTGATATTGAGAAAGCTACTTAAATTTGCTGTATTTCAAGTCTCAATTATTAAAATGGGAGTAATATAATAATAGTTACTACATATAGAGCTATTAGAAAACTGTCTGGCACATAGTCACAACCCAGAAAATGCTATTATAGTTATTATTTTGCACTGTTAGTACTATTATCATTATAACCTTGACATTGAGCAGAAAGAGTGCTATCTGGCAGTCTTCATTAATTAATAAGAATAATTGAAAACAGCTTAAAAAGAACTCTAAAATATCAAGTCAATGACAATATTTTATTTATATGAATATTAATTGCTTCTTACCATTTGAATTTTAACTATATTGCTCCTAATTTCTCAGTACTTTGCTCCTCACACTTAATATCTGAGTACCTCTTTCTTACTCCTCTACCCTCCCTAATTCCACTTACTCCATTCTTTTGTGATCCCCATCTTGATTATTTCTTTCTTTCTTTCCATCTACTTTGTCTTAGGACTCCATAATCTTGACTCACAGCCATCTCTCTCTTTAAATCAATTCCATTCATCGGGGTTCCAATCATCTTGCTCCATTCTTCACCTCAGTTTCCTTTCAGGCAGGAAAATCCCTGCCCAGGAAGGAAGGTGGCTTTCAACTCAAGTGCCCTTTTCTAAAGAAGCTTCTAAGACAGCTCAGTCACCAGAGATCTGTCCCGGCAGTCCTGCATGTGCTGCAGGACAATCATTCAAATGAAGCATACTTATGAGCTTCCATTCTCGAAAGGCCCATTGATCCATGTGATCAAGATCAGCTCAAATGAGAAGTTCCTGCCTGAATGCAGCAGATGGAAATGCAAATGATATGCTCTGGCAAGGCTGACTGAATTATAGATACATGGTTTTCATTTTGAAAGTCAGGAGTTCTTGCAAATACTAAAGGGAAAGAGCACCAGGTCTCTTAGGTCCAGGTGTCAGCTGCCACAAAGGTAGTTATGTGACCTTCTGCTGAGCATTTAACCTGTCTGAACCTCAGTCTTCATTACTGCAGCATTGGTGAGATATCAAAGCCCATTTGAACTCGTGACTTGTTTTTTGTGGTCACAATCAAATGACATAATAGATGAAAGCACTTTACAAATTAGAGTGTATTTCATAAATGCACTGATAATCTGCTACATTCATAATGTCTGTACTCTTTTCTGTCTCCAACCTCATCCGCACTTCTCAGTTTCCATCATAATCAAAGATCATTCTTCAGGTTACAATGAGCAGGATTTAACTCATAAGCAGCAATGTTAGCAATTTTCAAAAGGATTTTTAAATATGTTTTAAAATTGTACATTTTAAATAGTTGACAAATAAAATTCTGTTTTCATTTTGTGTTTGCTTCTTCTCAAATGGCATCTTGAATACTTGCTCTTTGAAGGGACACTGTGCAATCATGTTAAAAGGTATTAGAAAACAAAATGGTTTGTTTACCTCAGCTTTTTGTGTTCTATATAATTTGTACACTGCTTTTCAATAATCTGGTTTGTCTTCTTGTCTATATTGGCTGTGCTATAGCCATTTCAAGTTCAAAATTACTGCAAAAAAGTAATTGATCCTCTACTTCAATATCCCTGCTGTTTCATGAGCTCGCTTACAATTTGGAAGAATCTATTTCTCACTGATGTTGAAAAACATAATAAGGTCACAGCAGGGAGGCTTTAGCTTCATTAAAGAACATTATTATAAAAATAAAATGATCAAGGGCAAATTGTTTTTGTCCTTGTGGTACTGTTTCTGCAGATCCACATTAATCTGAACTATTAAAGCAACAATAAATTTATCTCCTTTTTATCATTCACTTCCCTATGGTAGCCCCTAGTGGTAGAAAGAGATGTCAATCACTCATGTCCCAGGGGATTTCTTCCTCTATTAAATAAAAAAGGAGTTAAGCCTCTGTAGAAATGAGGGCTGCAGCCTGTCAATAGCTAAATTTATTTCTGCTTTTAAAATCTCAGACACAATGCTGGTGTCCAGCAAATGTAGATGACAGTATTATTCAAAAAGTGATTGAGCAGAGAAATGAATTGGAATTTTGACCTACTCAGGCTTCCATCTATCATGGGATCCTGTAGTAGGGGGGCAACAAAGAAGGATTTAAGATAGAGAATCAGTGATTGCTAGTTTCACCAATACTAAAATCTGACAGGGCAAATTACAAGTTGCAGGCATTAAGGCTTATCAATTCACTACTACTTTCAAAGCTCTCCTTTGCTTTCTTTTTGCCTTCAAATTCTGGCAAAGGACAGCCTTTTACAGTTCAATTTCTCAGTTTATTTTTGACTGCTTTTAATTAAATTTGATGGCCTGCTTCTGCACCAGTGAAGTTATTAGAGTTGCAAAGCACTTTGCTGTTATAATGATAGCTCCCTTTATGTCTGTTCATTATTAACTGCTTTTCAAAAGTGCTTCTCTCAACTCTCATTTTATAAATATTTAAATAACTGTGAATTTCTATAACATAAATATTGGTACACAGAAGAGAACCTATTGCCTGTTTAATAGGTTTACAAAGTATAATAAAAATCCCTTTTTTGTAAAGTTATATATTATAATATTAATTGGGAATATGGCCTTAAATCGCCTTGCAATAAGTCCTCACAGAAATAGTAACAATATAGCAAAATAACAATAATCAATGGTTTAAGGAAGAGTTCATGAAACTTCTTCACACATTAATTTTGGTACAACAGCTTGAAAAACAGAATGAATATTTTTTCATAGATAAATAGAATCCTGAAATTAAGCTAGGTGTTTTCAAAAGTGAATATTCTTTCTTCTTGAGATGAAATGAATGAATGTGCTAAAAGAGAAATTTTTAATTACACACTCAAAAATTACTCTACAGGAAAAAATATTTGGCATAGCAATAAGATAATAAAATTTAAAATCTTGACATTAATAATTGATGAGATGACCATGGTTGTTAATCTCCTTTCCTTCCACAAACTTTAGGAAAATGACAGCAAAATATTTTTTTTTAAAAATCAACCTACAGGGACAAAAGAAACTAAATTGGAGATATTAGTAGAGGAAATATGATAGTAGTATTAATAGCATTGATAGAAGATGACCACTCTGTGCCAGGCACTATTCTAATTCATTTAGTATCCACACCAGCCCTATGAGGTTAGTACTAACATTATCCATCTCTATTTATTGAATGAGAAAAGGGAGGTGCAGAAACAATAAGCAATTTGCTCCTCATCTGATCTCTACTGGCGGTGAAGCTAGGATTAGGAATCCAGGCAGTCTGGTATCAGACTCATGCTCTTAATCACTGTGCCATATTTCAATACATTGTGGAGGGCAGGAAGCTGAGAGAGAAATGGTGATAGATGATGAAGAGTTAAGAAAGTACTGCCTATGTGGCCACAGTGTGCAGTCCCTACAAGAAATCAGCCAATCACTCCATAGAAGCTGTAGTCATCACAGCACTTGGAAGAACCTGATGCCTTGGTCTACAAAGGGAAAAACTGGTAAAATTCTAAAGTGCTTGCTCTCCCCTTCCCCACAGCTGGTAATTTTCTCTCCATTTCCATCACACACCTAACTTCCACAATTCTAAGTTTATTCTCTGGAAATATTAATTTTGATTCATGTTAGACTTCGGACAGGATTATTATTTGAAACTGACAAACTTGATTGAGAATCCTGTAATCCCCTATCCCTACTTTGTTTCCAGAACACCAGCAGACAATTATATTGCCCCAGTTCCTACCCTAATACCCCACTCTAAAATAAAAATGGAGAGTCAAAATGCCATTTGAGCAAAATTTAACATGAGTAGCAGAGATCTAAAATAATGGCTAAAAGGAATTGAGATAAAACAGAGACAATGTAGGGAAAAAGAAGAGAAAAAAATTAACTGGAATCATTATTGAAGTGAGAAAAGAATATATGTTTTGATAATAAAAACAGAATGCTATGAAAAACACACAACAAAAATTGTAAGAATTCTTGGAAATTAAAAGGATGAAAAAGAAAATTCCAATAACCTATCAGACAAACCCAAAGGAGTCCATTGTATTTTTAAAAAGGGAGAGGCTATAGTCTTTTAAATGCCAAATGTCCCAGAGACTTAAATCTTCTGTCTGTTCATATGCCAGTTGAGCCCTGAATCACCTACTCTCCAGTTCATTGGACGCACTCAGGACAACTAACAAAAGAATGATAATGGACAATGCTTATCCTCCAAAACAATGAATGTCTACAACAGCAAGCAATACAGTTCCATTCATCTTTCCCATGGATTCTAAACCCCCTCTCAATCAGAAACAGAGTGGGCATCACCATCCCAAAAGCCTCAAGATTGAGGAATGAACAAACATAACGGGGAAATACACCTATGGACTAAAGTAGATTTATTATTCTAGCAATGGAAGAACTTGTATCATTGATACAAAGGCAGGGGCCACTAGAGGTTCTGAGGGGAGGGAAAGGGAAGAATAGTTGTAATATGGGGCATTTTGGGGATATTGGAATTGTCCTGCATGATGTTGAAATGATGGGTACAGGCCATTATACATTTTATCAAAATCTATTTTGTGTGGGGCAAAATGAAAACTATAATGTAAACTATAGTCCATGGTTAGTATCAATGCTTCAATATATGTTCATCAATTGTAACAATTGTACCACACTAATGATATTGTTAATGGGGAAAGTGTGGGAGGGGGAGGGGGTAGAGAATTTAAGAATCCCCTATACTTTTGATGTAACATTTACATAATGTAAACCTTCATTAAATAATATATTATATAAAAATGCCATTGTCAAAAGACACAAGAAGAGCCAAAGAAGTGTTCCCAATTCAAGGGGATTGAAGCAACCTGACAAGTAAATTTAATACATGATTCTAATGAATCTCATAATGGAGGAAATAATGCATTAAAGGATTGGCTCAATTGATAAAATGTACTTATTGAACACAAATTTGCATCTTTATCTCTACAAGAAAAAGCATTTTGTATATTTAATGGCCACTATAATCAGAATCTGAGTTTTCTGCATAATCTCTCATTTCTACAGGCCTTGAACATAAGGGAAAGAATGGTAACTACTGGATTTGTGATATTTGAGGTACTGTGCTATAAATAAAGCCCTTAAGCAGTTCCTGCATTTATGTAAAGAAATCTTGAAGATGATAGTCAACTTTTGCTTGGTCTGAAAATTATTTGATTCACCTCATATTGGTAAATAACTTTTAAAATAAGCATTATTTTCATTTTCTAAGAATGAAAATGTTTAATGTACTGTCCTTTAACAGTGCTCTTTTTTTTTCCAACATCCAGCAGATGACAACACTGAACACATTTAAAAAATAATTTTCTACCTTAACTTTTTTTCTCTTTCTAGACCTGAGATTGTTCCTTCTCTGGTTTATCTTTAACCCTCTAACATCCATGTCTCAAAACCATTTTATTCTAGCATCTCTCTTTTTTTCTTGCTTTTGTTATTGTCTCATTCTAATATTAAATGATTACTTGTGAAAAGGAACTATACACCAAGCCCCAATTTCCCTTCTAAGATTTAATCTCATACTCCTACTTCTATTTCATATGTCTACCTAATATTCTGTGCCCATGTCAAGCCCTCAAAAATTAAGTAGGAACTAAGGAGATATCAATGTTTTTTGAGAATGACAAAGATTTGATTGTGCTTATATCTCAGAATAATCACTATGGCAATAATAGGATGAAGTAGAGAGGGGAAATACTAGACAGGAAGACAGAAATGGGATAATCATTAAGGGAACTATTTTAGTTATCGAAGCCATAGATAGAACTTCTAGCTGTCCTTTTCTATGTAGCCTGCAAATTTGAGCTCACTGTTTTTGTACATACTGTTCCCTCCATCTACAATGCCATTCCCAGGCTGCATATCTGCCCTGTTTGATTTATATCAAATTCAACTTCCTTTAGGAAGCTTTCTTTGTTGCTTTAACACAAGTCAGAAGTGGTCTGTCTTCTAGAAAATAATTGACACTTGATCTCTATTTATCCTTTGGCACATAACACTAATAATAGAGCTATCTAAATGTATGTCTATATATATTTTCATAATAGCTTACTATTTAGTATATCTATATGTCTTATTTCCCATGGTGGACTACTAATTGAAGGAAAAATATGTTATTAATATCTATGTTCCCTACAAGTCTAGGGAAATGCAATGCACATAGAAGATGCTTAATATGTCTTGAATTATTGAATCTTTCTTTAGTTACTGAGAGCCTCCATCTATTAGATATTCTGACTAATTTTTTGTAGCCCCAGTCTACTTTCATGTCATTTGCATTTTCTTAGCACTTGCAAATAAAAGACAAGGGGTGTAGGTGGAAAATGGTTGAAATTATTGATTCATAGTGATCTAATTCACCCAGGTTTTACTACGTATTATTTGGAAGTCTAAGTGGTTTGAACGTGACCAACAAAAGACCTAATTTGATTTATTGTAGGTACGTATTCTTGAATGACTAAATGACTAATGAACAAAAATTTACATGAACACATTCTCGTCTTCTGATCATTTCCAATATTTTATTATACCTCACAAAAATATTCTTTATAGTACATCACAAATATAATTTCAACTGCTAAAATTCAACTTTGCTGCAATTATTGGCAGTGTGAAACAATTTTGGTTGCTGCATGGTGTTAGCTGTAGCTTGAATTTCAGAACATGGAGTATTATTAATATTATATGGTTAGAATTATTTCCAGATCAATGAATCAATGCTCTCTTAATATTCTGTGTCTTTAATTTTCATATTACATTTCTTTTTTGAGTGGGTTTCAAAGAAGGAGTTTGATTTGTGTTATCAAGCTCATTATATTGGGTTTTTGTCTAGAGCTGAATTCCCTTTAAAATGAAAAGGCAGAGAGAAGGGCTCATGAACAACTGAACTATGCTGATTTGATGGTCAGTCCACATACATTAAAATGAAAAGGAGGGAAACTTTTCTGCAAATATCTGCTTAAAGATCCTTTACACAAAAATAAAGAGACAGTTCACTAAGGGAATAACAACAAACATGCAATTTTAGAAAAGTGAATGAATAAGCTGGGCAAATCTCTTGGTGCTTCATCAGAATTGACACTAACTGATTTGAATGTTTTATTTGCAAACTTCACTAATAATATCTAACCTTGTTTCAGTTGATAAAAAATAAAAAGCAAAATTCATTTAGCATCTAATTCAGTAAAATTAGTTTTCTTTTACTTTTTTGGGGGGTGTGGGGGGTTGTTTGTTTTGTTTTGGAATATGTTTAACCTCCTGAGACCATTTATTTCCTATAAACTTCATGCCTTAGTGAGCTGTACCTAATCTTTTTGGTTAGCAATATCAATCAATGCTCACACCTGTGAATGCTTTATCCTTTATAAGACTCTCTCACACACATTATTTCAGTAGACCTATAGAAATGAGGATAATTTAGAACAAATAGAAATTTATGAGAGGCTGAAGAGATTGATATGCTCTGGGCTGCATTACTTTCATATAGCAGAGTAGATGTTTGAGCCTGGGTCAACCAATACCAATATCACCCCTTTTTTTGTATGCTGCTACCCCTCTCAACTATCATTATTAAAAAAAAGTTCTGCCATTCTTTGAGTTTCCACTTAATGTTAGTTAGATCACACATTTATAATGTGCATGTTAGGGGAAGGGCATAGAAAAAGGATGATATAAATTACAAAGAGTAAATTCACTAATAAAACAAAAAGGATTATCATACACTTATATTCACAAGCTTGCCACTTCCCCTTTCCTTTAAAGATACTTCAGACTGTTCCTTTTCAGTCATTCTGGGCAGTTCCTCACACAAACTCCTCCCTGACAGCAGACTTGATACTGTAGAAAGAGGAGCCTCTGCTACTATTTTGTTTGCAGTTTCAGACATTCTCTGTTCCTTAGGATGGGTATTGTCCATCTTCTTCTCCTTGTTAGTGGTCCTGGGTGAGTCCAAAGAAGTGGAGAGTAAGTGTTACAACTCTGCTGAGATTCAGGGCCCAACTGGTACAAGGATGGACCAAAGATTTAAGTTTCTGGGACATATATTTAACAAGTAGAGTGCTAATTATAGGTGCAAATAAAAGGGGCAGAAGAGCCATGTGTAGGAAAACTACAAATGAGTCTAATCTGTTACACTGGGAAGCATAAATTCCAAAGGCCCACTGGCAGGATTCCAAATTCCTGAGCTTGTCTGCCCTGCTTATAGTGCCTGGATGTCTCTTGAGCCCTCAGGAGTCCCATTATTTGAGGCACTGTTTACTGTGGCACTCAAAGAGATCCTGCTGAGATGTGCATAAGCATAACCTCTGGAATGACCTTCTGACTCACTTTGAAATCTCTTAACTACAAAAACTCATTTGTATTTACCATTTCCCCCTTTTGGTCATGATCTTTTTCCAGATACATCACTATTTGGCACTTGGTAATAATTTCTTGGTGCCAGGGAGGCTCACTCCTGGGAGTCATTTCCTATACTGGAGGGAAGTTTGGCTTAGAAAGAGGCCATATTTGAGTAACAAGGAGGCTTCAGGAGGTAATTCTTAGGCAATATGTAATACTAGGCTAAGTTTCAATTTCACAAGGAAAGATTCACAAGTAAAATCATAAATATCACTATCGAGGGCCTGTCATAATGGTCTGTCTACCTTCACTAGGCACTGCCCTTGTACTCAGGGGATTCTTGGCATCCTACTGAGAATGTAGCAGAACTCTCCAGGATGAAAATTCAATATTCTTTTGGTTATAGAGTGGGTCTCCACCCACTGAAACAATGACCTATGAACACTTGAACACATTCATATACCTTTAAAGATATGACCCAGGTGAACACCTCCCCATGCATCCCCCCATCACCAACACCCACACCAATGGTCCTCTCCTGCCATAGTTGTGACCCTTCTGTGATCCAAAACCTCTTCAAAATTGAAGTCAACAAAATAACCAAAGAAAATCAGTAAGGAAATGAACTAATATGAAGTTTTAAGAATAACAAATAAAATACAAAAAAAAAAAAATGGAATGATACAAAATAACTTTTAGATATTTTGTCTTTCATCACTGTAAAATATGTTTTCTTGTATGTACAGTGACATTTTCTTCCATATATTCCCCCAGGTCTCATTGTTAAAGCACAATCTTAAGAAAAGGAGCAGGAGATATGTCCTAGCTGAGGGTGATCCCCCCAAGCCCTTAGGAAGTTTGTGTTGAATAAGTTGCTATAGTGATTGCCATGTAGGTTGTTTACTTTTACCTCTGTTTGATACTCAAGAAAGAGAAACAAAAGATGAGAGTTACTTTGAAATTACTTCTAGGCTACTATTTTTTGCCATAGCTGGGCCACATGAGTCACAATTTTATAAAGGTACACACAGATGATGGACAGTACTCAAGGACTTTATCATTGAGCACAGGAGTCAGATAATCTTACAAGAAACAAATATAGCATGAGACGTACTATGAGATCAAGTAGCACTCTGGGAATACCCAGGGGTTGTGGTTAGCCTGGCTTGGGCCTGAGAGCAGCAGGGAAATCTTCCAAAAGAAGAAACACCTATTGATCCTAAAGGGAGAGAAGAAACCTAGAAGTCAGCACTGGAAATAGTGATTATAAGATCCTTGAGATTCATTTGGTATATTGATCTAGTCTAGGCAATTAGAGTGTAGGTTTGGTTAGAGTAATAGCTTGAGGAATACTGAAGCCCTGGAAGTGAATAAAATCATCCAAGTAGAATATACAGGAGGAATAAAAAGAACTGAGGATGGACTTGGAAATTTCAGTCACTGGAGATGTTAGGAAAAGAGAAGTCTATGAAAGATTACTACCAAGATTCTTTGAGAATAGTTTATTTATCAACTGGCACATTCACATTTGAAATTAGAAACAGATTTGCTTTTTTGTAGGTTTTTTTTCCCCTAAAATAATTGAATGTACAACTTACTTAGATATCACTGAAATCAGATAAATTGAAGACTTGCAGAAAAAAAATAGTAATGTAATATAAGTAATTTTCAAGATTTGATGAATAAATAGTCTTATTGTTATTATTTATATGGTATAATTCTTGTTAAAGATGCTGTGCTGTTTATAAATTATATGATAAAATATAATATTTTGTATATCAAATCAATTACTCTGTCTAAACTTGAAATAAATACATTATATTCTAATTTATGCAATGGCACATCACTTGTGATAATTTTCCTTAAAATGAAAAATGTGACAATACAAGTGAGGATAATATGTCTGTTTATCAATATGAATAGGTCAAATTTAATTATTATGAATACTATCAAAATAAATTTTCTTTATAGTTACTCTTCAGGGCCCTATTCAAATTCCATCATTCTTTGGGGACTTCTCACATATTTCTAAATTAGAATTATTACTATTTGACCAATTAGTTCTGATCCCTTGTCATTTTAAAACTAGAAATCAAGGAGTCCTTTGAGCTACTAGATTATCTACCTGCTCTAATTGCCTGGCTCTGACAATATTTGAGGTCCTCAAGGGTGCTGGCCATTAAAAGTGGGCACTGAATGAGCGCCAGTTTGAAATGGTCAATGATAATGCTGGGTTACCACCCTGGGTCACTGCCAGAAATAACCTCCTTTCCTTACCCCCTAATACTATACAAAGATTCATATTTTATTCTACTTGTACCTAAGACATTTTGGCATTCAGTTCAGGAGAAAAATCTCTTTACAGCTACCCATTCTATGACTTAATGTTTAAAAATAATGCCATCAGCTTTAAATACACTATAGAATTTTAATACTAAAATCTTTTAAGGAAATGCAGTAGCATAGAGTTTTGAAAGAGCAAAAAGGCTGATGGGGTTACATCATGAAATCTGTGGAAAAGGGCTAGAAAGACATGTTCATTGTATCTTGGAGAACCTGCCAATTCGTTTACACTGAACTCACCTGGAGCCGAGGCCCATCGATTCTCTCAGTACTGGTGCCAACATACTGTCAGTCAGACCCTCTTAAGTGGAATATCACAGGCCAGGAACTGCTTTCCTTTTATTCCTACCTGGAACAAAATACAGTGTCAGTCATTTTTTTTTTTTTCTGTTCCTTCAAGCATAAGATATTCATTACGTTATCTTTTTCTGTCACATTAGACACTCATTTATCAGAATGTTCAACACAAAGGAAAGAAGCATAAACTCTTCACCTCTATAATTTACACCTCAATGATTAATATAGTACCTGTATAAGTCAAAAGGACCATCTATATTTTATCTCCTATAAAACGTTCCTTATAAAACGTTATTTATTATTTCAGTGCAATAATTCCTAGCCATTTGGTTTAAGTAATTGACATGTTAATTTAGGAAGCCATTTTCTATATATTGTCCTTGGAGACTATAAATCAAAATACATTTTTAAACCCCAGAAAGAAGCTAAAGTTGAGAAGGAAATATTTCATTTTCTGAGTTCCTTTCTTCTTACATGAAAAGGAAACTCAGTAGGAAAGTGAATTTAATAATACAATTCCATTAGTTTTATGTTTGCCCTATTTTATATCCCTCAACTTGAGAGACACTGATTTAGAACACTGATGATTCCTGAATTATGCCGGAGTGTTGCTGCTATGGAACAGATAACAAAATCATAGGCTTGGCAACAGCCTTAAGAGCTGGGCTGCCTATATGTATAAGATGTGCTAGGGCCTTTCATTCCCAATAATTAGAGTCTTGTTCAGTGTATGGTACAGTTGGTTGACTTAAGGGGCTCCAACCAAGCACACAAGAGATGCAGCAACACACCAACAGTGCTGCACTTGGTCCAAATTTTGCTTTGTCCTTGCCATCACCTTTCTCCCCAGGATCTGCAGTTTGACTCTGGATGGAATCTCATGGTAGAGATCCTGCTATTCGCTGTCATCCTTCTCGATGCTCACTGCCTATGTGAATCTTCAAAATGAAGACTGATCCTGTGGATATGCCCTGCTTCTTTGCTGTATCTGTCCACGTGCCCTCTTATGTCTTGTTACACCTACGTGACATTCATACCTTGTTTGTTTCACTACCTGAGGCCCACCACCACCCTCTGGGAATAAATAATGTCTTTCCATGTACTTCATCCTCTTCAATGGAATTATCCCTTTAAACCTTAACTGTCTTCTGGTTTCAAGTTAGGAGCCCACTCATTTTGCATTGTGTTGCTGTTAATTCATTACTGTAAGGTGTTTTATTTTTTCCTATGTAGTGTGAAGGATGCAGGAAAGGCCCACTAGCATTGCTCTATAGAGTTTACAACTTAAGGATGACTAGTGTTCTCTCCTTGTAGTCCTCTTTTAAAATTCAAATTTCATATCATTCTGGAATCCATTTCATCCCCTTTATTTATTCTGCTACTGCCACAGTGAGCTTTCATCAGCCCTTACTTAGATAATAACCCTAACTTCTTGAGTGTTGATTCAGTGCCAGTTGAAAACAGATGGCATTTTCAAATCAGGATAAGTTGAGGAGAGTTTAATAAAAGAACCTATTTCCAAAAGTGTGGGCTGTATGTAAGAAAACTGCAGTGGAAGGTGTGGTGGAATTGTTACCACTGCTTGGCCTGCAGAGATGAGAGGAAGGAGCAGTTCCTGTAGCACAGAAGAAGGTAAATATGTAGAGAGCCTCCTGGATAGGAGCAGTGATCATGGAAGACCCCAAGCACAAGGCACAACTGAGGAAGGGAGACCTGGGGAGACCACAGTGATCTTCTCCATCCCCTCTGCTTTCCTGCCCAGGCTACCTGTGAGCCATACCAAACTGGGAGCCTGAGAGCATGGAGCCTGTTGATGAACTCCATCCAGACTAGTTTCCAGGGTTAGGGAGCAGGGTAGAGAAAGGCAGTGAGCGAAGCTGCAGGGAGATATAGAAGGGACCCAGCAAAGCTCTTAGTCATGCTTGTTGCAAGCACAGACTTGGATTTGAGTCCCAGCTATACCTACATGTGCAGTCCTAGACAAATTATTTAACTTTCCTAATTCTGCATCTGTATGATGGAGATAATAATAACATCACTTCAAACTTTTGCTGTTAGGATTATTAGCATAATAAATTAGTATAAAACACTACTCCTTAGTGTTTAGTATTATTAATAGTAGTGATGATAATTTCCCTCAAAATACAAAAACATAGTTCCCAAACTCTGGCCATGCTGAACTCTTTGGCCCTTTTCTAACACCTCCTACATTTTCATACCTCTTCACTTTCAGAAGCGTTGTTCCCCTTGCTCTCCCCATCACATACAATATCCCTTTTTGCCTAGTGAATCCTACCCATATATTTCAAGCCACAGAATGATCTGAAGGCTCTCCCCAGCTCCCAACTTTCCCAGGGAAATGTGATTATTTGCCATGGTGCCTTCTACGCATCCCTTCTATAGTACACATTACTCTTCAAAACAGTTAGAAAATGCCTTCCTTCCTATTTGACTGTAAACTCCTTAGGCAAAGGACCCTATCTGACAGATTTGTATCCTCAGAAGGTGGTCCATTGCCTGGCTCTTAGTTAATGCTCAACAAATATTAAGTTAATAAATGAATGATATTATTACTCTAGCATCTATTACAATGCAGGGAAGTGGGTTAAAGAACTTCTTTCCTCCTTGCCCAAAATGCAGATCAGCATGTTTAATAGCCAGGGTTCTCTAGGGAAACAGAACCAACAGGAGATATCTGTAATATGAGATTTTATAAAACTGTTTTATGTAACCTTGGGGGTGCAGGAGTCCAGATCCATAGGGCATGCTGCAAGCTAGGAACTCAGATGAAGGTCCTCGATGAGTTCCCAGGAGAAGCTGGCTATCTGAAGTAGAAATGGGAATTATCTTCTGACTGCTGAAATCACTTCTTTAATGGCTTTCAACTGATTGGATGAGAAGTCTCTCATTGCTGAAGGCAGTTTCCTCAGTTTATTGTAGATGTAATTGGCCATAGATGCAATCAAATCACTGATGATTTAAGTCCATGAAATGTGCTCACAGTACAATTGGGCTTACTCGATCAAACACCTGGGCATTATTACCTGACCAAATTAACACATGAGCCTAATGATCACAGCATGTGGCCACTGGTGCATGGAAATGAGATTATCATGGAAAGTCAGGAACATTCTGAAGAAGACCAAAGGAAAAGCCAAGCAACTTCTCCTGGGTCAGCTTTGTTGGAAAATTTGCTCGGTCATTTCAAGGCCACCAGAAGCACTAATACTAATTTATTTCAAGCTGAAAATTACTGACTAATTGACTAACTAGCTAACTAAGCAACAACAGCCACAGCAAACACCTTTACATATCTGATGCATTTGAATGATAAAACAACAATTACAGTTTGAAATGTTTTCTCAGGGACTAGCTAAAAGATTTTCCTCTGCAATTTCTTTTAAAGATTTATTTATTTATTTATTTCTCTCCCCTTCCTCCCCCGCCCCCCCCCCCGTCTGTTCTATCTATTTGCTGCATCTTCATTGTCTGCTTCTGCTGTTGTCAGCAGCACCAGGAATCTGTGTTTCTTTTCATTGCATTATCTTGTTGTGTCAACTCTCCGTATGTTGCGGCACTATTCTTGGGCAGGCTGCACTTTCTTTCCCGCTGGGTGGCTCTCCTTACAGGGCTGCACTCCTTGGGCGTGGGGCTCCCCTACATGGGGGACACCCCTATGTGGCAGGGCACTCCTTGCGTGCATCAGCACTGCACATGGGCCAGCTCCACACGGGTCAAGGAGGCCCGGGGTTTGAACCGCGGACCTCCCATGTGGTAGATGGACGCCCTATCCACTGGGCCAAGTCCGCTGCCCCCTCTGCAATTTTTGAAAATATTTTTTCTGTTTTATGAATAGATAAAAGCCACAGTGTTCATGAATCTATGTCACATATAAACATAAAGGTATATAGGACAAACTCTTACTCCCACCCTAGGCTCCCTCCTCCCATTTCCCCATTCTCAACAAAACCATATTTATTAGCATCTGTGTGCCCTTGCAAAAACTTCCTTTTTCAAATACAAATATGAGTGCGTACTCCCATTTTCCCTTTTTGGAAAAAAAAAAAAAGATTACATACATCTGCACACTGTTATAGACTTGGTTTGTTTTGTTTTTGTTTTTAAAGGAGGTACCAGGGATTGAACCCGAACCCGAGACCTCGTACATGGAAAGCAAGCACTTAACCACTGAGCTACTCTCACTTCCCGTGTGAACCTTGTTTTGTTTTGGTTGTTCGTTTGTTTAACTTAAAGTAACTTAGATGGCTTTTTATGTCAGTAAAGAAAGAGTATCTCTTCGTTATTTTGTTTCATGATTTTCTGTTGTTCTGATATACCATAAGTCAAATAACTTAACTGCCAAAATTTGTTTCAAATCTTTCACTATTATTAAAGGGACTCCAATGAATAACCTTGCATATACAACTTATTAACTAAGAGGTACATCTGTAGGATAAATTCACACAGGGATATATAAGGAAGCCAAAGGGTAAATGCACTTTTAACTTTCATGTATATTGCCAAATTTACCCCCTTGAGAACTAACCCAATTTGCACCCCCACCAGCAAACTATGAGGCTAATTAAGTGGGAAGAATTTTAGATTTTTGCAAGTCTGATAGGTAAAAAATGCATCTCATTATATTTTAATTTGCCTTTTTTATTATGAGGAAGGTTGAGTACCTTTTCATAACATTTACAGAACATTCGTGTATCTTCTTTCTGTGAAATTGTTTATATCCTTTGTAATTTTTTATTCTAAGAAGTTTTAAAGGATTTTTTTCTTATCCTCTATGTTATTGAAATGAAGCAAAGCCATTAACTACACCAGCAAAATATTCCTCTATGTTTTGGTTGTTTTATTCTTTTGTCCCCAAACTTCTTTTTTTGCAATCAATCATAAGCAGGGAAATGAAATATCATAATATAAGAGGTCACACAGTGCCCTCTGGTGGCTTTCTACTCTATTGCATCGTCCCTGAATTAACTTCAGGCAAAAGGCGGAAATTCCCTTTGATATCAGCGTTCCTTAGCCTCTATTCCTCACTCAGGTCTCCTCACCCCTGAGTCAACATGGAACTACAGGTACCCTGATAATTAAGAGACATTTGGGTTACTTCAGTCCTCAAAGATCCAAGTTAATGCCTGGAAGTTGTTGGATGCCCTAATATCATGATTCAAGTTCTTTCTATTTGCTTTAAAAGAAGTCCCTGGAATATTTTGTCAGTGGGCTATAATGCAGGCTTATTCCAAGTTGTCAGGTGCTGCCTAAACTTTCCTTATATGTCAGTGAAACTAAAAGGGCTCTCATCACTCTCCAGAATGCTGAATACTAATAATAAGTCAGCTCAAATCTGAAGCTAAAATCATTCATTCATTCAACAAATTTTTGGAATATTATGTTCAGTGTTCTAGGTGTTCATGATTTTTTCAGTGAAACAAATAGAGAGAAATCACTGTCCTTGTGGAGTTAACATTCTAGTTGGGGGAGACAACAACAAACAATAAACATGTAATGAAACAAAGTATATGCCATTTCAGAAGGTTTAAATGGATTTGGGAGTGTGGGGGGCAAATTACCAATTAAATCAGGAGGAGAAAGGGTAGGTCTCATTGAGAAAGTGACATCTGAGTGAGAATTTGAAGGAACTGAGGAAGTTAACTATGTGATTCTGGAGGAAGAGCCCTCCAGAAGCAGGAAAATGTCATAAGGCCATTGTCCCTTGATGAATGTAGTATACATTGAGATGTGCTATCCAGCGCCCCTCTCAAGATTAAAGGACATTTTCTTCCAGCTCCTCGAAGTGCTGCCCACGGACAGATCTAGTTCTCAGCACCCTCTGGAAATTGCTCTGGCTAAAGGTGCTGTCTCATTCAAGGTCATACCACTTTCCCAAGGTTACCTCGCATCCAGTGATTAACAGTATAAAGGTGGTCTGTTAGTCATAATCCAGAAAAGCTTTCTGTGGGGTTAACTGAGGCCTTTCCCCACTCCTGCTTTCTTCTGTTCTCTCAGATACTGATCCCCAGAACACTCCCTATAAACTTTCTGCATGTTAATCTCTGTCTCAGAGTCCTTGTTTAAGGCAGAGAAAGATGTCAAAGTTTTAGCTGACAATTGGATAGAGTATTCATTCATTCTTTTCTTAAATATTTATTAAGTACCTAGTATGTGCAAGTACAGATTTTGGTGCTTAGAATACAGCAGTGAAAAAGACAACATGCAAAATTTCCTGCACGTGCATGACTTACAGTGGGGAAAATAAAATTAATAAGTTTCCTTTATTTGACACAGAAATAAGTGATATGGAGAAAAACAGCAGAAGGGCATAAAAAGTGTTAGGGAACGTAGAAACACCATTTTTGCTATGGCAGCGAGGTAAGTAAGCACTTGCTAAGGGAGCTAAGGAAGGACCTGAAGGAAAGGAGGGAGCCGGTCATGTGAATGTAGGCATGGGCAGCAGGAAGAGCCAATGCTTCTAGGGAGACAGCGTGCCTAGTGTCTAGGCGGTATAATAAATCGTGAGAAGTCCATTTTCCTTGGAGTAGAATGAATGAGGGAGGGAGTGGTAGGAAATGAGGTCAGAAAAGAAAAGAGAAACATGTCTAAATCTGGATAGATTACTGCAGGAAATTAAAGATTTTGGCTTTTATTCCAAATGAGATGGAAAGTGAATGGGGAATTTTGAGTAGGTAATTGGCAGGATACTCTAACTCTTGAGAAAAGACTGAATGGGTTAATTTCAGGAACAGAGGGAAAATTAGGAAGACAATTGCAACAATTAAAAAGAAAAAATGTATGTGGCTTGGGCCAGACCAGAAGCAGTGGAAGTAATGAGAAATGGTTAGAATATGGATATGTTTGCATTGACAGATTCAATTTAGGTCTTGGAGAAAGAGAGGTATAAAATGTAACTCCATGGTTTGGGACCCGAGAAACTTCAAAAGTAGAGCCACCATTTACTTAATAAAAACTAAAAAGAAATAAAAAATAAAAACTACCAAAATATCAACTTTGGGGGCAGGGGTTATATTGCAAATGACATAATGAATATAGATTATATATTAAAATCCTGATTTTGTAGGCCTTGTGGAGAGTTCTGTTTGTTTACGATCAGAAAATACCTAAAAAAAAGAAAAAAAGAAAAAAGAAAAAAAAGAAAAGAAAGCAAGCTTTTCAGTTAAGAGTACTAAATACAAAAAAAAATTTTTTTTAGACAAAAATGATTTGGATGAACTATAAAATTGACACTTTGTTTTGTTATGTCTCCCTACATATAGAAGAGACTTATTAAGCATGGTGAGTAGCTATATATATATATATATATTTGGGTGTGTGTATCTATATATATAACCTGTAGAAATGTTAAGTTTAAGATGCCTATTAGTCATGTGAATGAAGATGTCAAATAGGGAGTTGGGTAAAGGAGTCTGAAATTTGGGGGGAAATATATGTCTGAAAGTATAAATTTGGAAGCCATTATTAGCACATAGTAAAATCCTGAGCCAAGATAGGTGGGCAAAGGAGAATGTGGTTAGTTCAGAGAAGAGGTCCAAATACTGAACCATTGGGTACGTCAACTTTAGAGGTTGGGAAGATGAAGAGAAACCAGCAAAGGAAAATGAAAAGGAACTGCTTGTGAGATATGTAGAGAAGTTAGAGAGTGGGGTCCCAGAAGCCAAGGGGAAAAAAAAGTGTTTCAAAGAAAAAAGAATGTTCAAATGTACCAAATATTGCTGATAAGCCATGCAAGATAAAGACTGAGAGCTGAACATTGGACTTGAAATGTAGAAAGCATGAGTGACCATGACAAGATGGTGTTATTAATGGAATGGCAGAGGGGGATGTTAGATTGGAGACTGAGAGAAATTTCAAGAAGAGAAACTGGAGAACATACACACATTATCGTCATGCACAAATGGAACATTTACTAAATTAGATCAGATTTATATAAAAAAGCAAGACTTTATACATTTTTAAAGATTGGAATCCCACAGACCATATTCTCTGATGATGGGGAAAAAAGTTAAAAATCAGTTACAAAGAGCCTAACACAAAAACAGCAATTCCTTTTTCTTGGGAAATTAAGAAAAACGCTTGTCAATAAGTGACAAATCACAGAAGAAATTATACTGCAATTTGACAATAATTGAAACTGAGTGATAACAAAACGTCAATGCTTGAAAAGCCTTTTGGCATCTTATCTTTTCTGTCATCCTCTACTCTCACTTTCTGCTGGGTATATGGCTTCCATCAGAGTACCTAAAAATGTGTCAGGTACACAAAAATCACTATCATGTACCCTTTTCCTAAGATAATTTTACTATGTGTAAATCTTCCTAAGTAGACTAGGAGCTGCTTAAATTGCACAAGCAATTGCTGCTCATCTCAGAAATCTTTAGACTCAGGCAAATACCTAGCAGTGGTAGCAGTGGGGGGTGCTCAGTACATGCTTACTTAATAAATGGATGAGATGAATTCATTGACAATTAACTATATTACAACCAGATAAGTACAATCATCGAGAAATGTACCTGGAGAGATGTACACTGAGTTTGGCTGAAAACAAGTGACTTAGTGAGTGGTGTATAGTATGTTATCAGTTAAATTGGGTTGAATTATTCCTTTTTAATTTCTACTTCAAAATAACTACAAAAATAAATGTATAGAGATTAATCATTGTTTTGCAGCTCCCAAAAGGGATTGACTCTTGAGGCGTGCTATGACTTTCAGGCTTATATTAAGACTCAGTTATGTTTTAAAAGGGAAACCCACTTTTTCCTTCTCCCAAGCCTCCAGACTCAGTCACCTGATTGAATACTGGCTTCCTTGAATACAGCTTGATCAATGAAAAGACTGGGAAGGCTCCCACAAAACACATAAATCCTCTAATGCAATAGTAGATATGTAAGCTCAAAACTCAGAAGAGTGTTTTTCCTCAACTCGTTCCTAAAAACATCAACAGATTGTCACAATTAAATTAGAAGTGAAAACTTGCAGGGGTTCCACAGCAACTTAAAATATGTTTTAATTGAAGCACAGAGTTATGTGAGGCAGAACGATGAATATGTGCTGACTCATTATCATCTTCATAATGCAAATGGCATAATGAATGACGATTATATATTAAAAATCCTGATTTCGGAAGCCATGCATAAAGTTTTGCTTGCTTGTTAAGAGCAGAAAATACTTGGAAACAACAACAAGACTTTTAGCCTAAGAGTTCCAGATTTATCAAAACAGAAATTATGTTTTTGGACAAAAAAAAATGATTTGGATGAACTAAAAAATGGACGCTTTCCTTTGTTATGTATCCCTACAGATAGAAAAGGCTTATTGAGTATGGTGAGTAGTTCTCAATTATATGAATATCCTCAGTTGGCTCAATATGGTAGCTCAGATTAAATGATAAAATGTAGATGTTCAAATCCTTTGGTATTTATGGCAAGAAACATCTCATACATGCTCTAGAAATGATAATAAAATCCAAAATACCATGGCACAGGATTAGTAAGCAGTCAAGTTAGAATTTTCATTCTGATTCTTGGTTCTAAGAGCTAAATTCCTTGTAGTTAACACTCTCGCTAATATTTTATCTTCCAAGAGAACTTTTCCTCCCATAACATGTGTCACTCTAAATAAACGAAGTTTTGTCCCACATAAAGAGAGTTAAGTAATATGTGTATCAAGATTACTTTAATAAGTTTGCCATCCCTGAGAGCAAATGTATCTCTCTACAGAGAACAAATCAAGAAAGATGACTTGAGAGGGTGAAGACCATTAGGGAGCTTCTTTGTTTGGAAGGAATCTTTACGTTTTATTGTTGCAGGTATAACCCACTAGCAAAAGTTTTTTTTTTTTTCTCTTCTTCCACTAGCAAGAAAGGAGGGCAGATGGAGAAGAAAGAAAAAAAATGAAAGGAAGGAAAAGAAAAGGAAAGAAAAGTGAAGAGAGAAATTTTGAGTATGAAGTGTGGCCTTAAATGCCTTGCTACTTGTTTGCCTTATGTGTTCCTCCTTGTTGGACAACACACGATTAAAAGATACATTTTTTTCCTGAAGATGAGGCTAACCTCCAAAAGTAGAGTTAGTTGTTCCCACTACTATATCTATAAACTGAACGGTATTGTCACTATGTATAAACAGTATTCTCACTATGTATTTTTTTCTTTTATTAAAGAAATTGTGGGTTTCTCACTATATTTTTTTCTCTTTTTTTTTGTTACATTAAAAAAATGAGGTCCCCATATAGCCCCCACCCCCCTCACCCCACTCCTCCCACATCAACAACCTCTTTCATCATCATGGCACATTCATTGCATTTGATGAATACAGTCTGGAGCACTGCTGCACCACATGGATAGTGGTTTACATTGTAGTTTACACTCTCACCAGTCCACCCAGTGGGACATGGCAGGACATACACTATATTTTAATTTGAAAAATGACTATCTTGTCTTATTAGATGAGGATATTCCAGAAAGGAATATGCATCCCTTATTGCTGCTGCTCTTTCCTCGCCAGCACTGTCCCCATCATACTCCATTCTCAGTGCTTGACAAAGTGCCAAAAAACATATTCAGTCCTTTTGAATATCTAGGATTAAATGACTGGATAACTGAATGAAGATAATGTGAAAAACATACAAGATAAGGAGAAAAAAGCCAAAAAAAAAAAAAAAAAAAGAAATGTTAGAAGTCAAATACCTATACACCATAAACTTCTCTCTGATGACTGGTTTACACATCTGATGACATGTCCATTTACCTTACAAAGGAAAAATTTAAAGGCAAAGCATGCAATATTTATCCAAGAATTGAAAGAAGAATATCTTAGTAGTTGTTGTGATCCAATGGCAGTATCTGCAGGAACACTGTGATAAAGATAAGAAGAGAGAGAGGAATATTATCAACCTAACTCCACAAAATGACAGCCTCATATAAGACATTACGTTAGGAGTAGGTACAGAGGAAAAAAGAACAAAAAAAAAAGAGACACCTCTTTATGACAGTAAAAGAATACCTACAAAGAACTAAGATATGACAGTCTTAAATTTTAAAGTCTGGTACCAGAAATGAAAAGAAAACATTTAGTAGAGATATCTATTAATAAATAAATGAATATTAAAGTGTTATAATAAACACTGTAACTGGTAATGGCAGGATAGGTGGTCTGAGATTTCCTTGGTGAGATATGTGGTTACCAATACTAGAAAACAAGAACTGTAGCAAGGAAAATTATAAAAATTTCTCTCATGGGACAAAAGTCAGATAAAGTTCAAATGTAAGTGGAAAGAAGAGGGAATCATATTTAATGAACTTCCTATTTTTTATACTTTGGTGAAAATGGTAGTTATTTCTTAACATTCTTAATATTGTGTAAAATGAAACTAAAGCTCAGGCATCTTCCACGCCAGGGCTTCCTAAACTTCAAACATTTTAAGATACATATGTTTTTATTTATCCCATAAAAATGTTTTTAAAAATTACTTCTTCCCAAAATTTCATATTTTGTGACATATTTATCTTTAAATTACACTGCTTTTATAAAATAGCAACAATTTAGTGATTTGTACAAACACTCATATCGCCTCACTCCATTGTCCTTGAATTTCTCCTTCCCAATAGCTCTTAAGTTAGAGTTGAAGATATGCTGCTCTACTCTAACGTCCAAGAGAAAAGCATTTGGCCTTGGTTAAGCCAATTAGCACATACCACCTGATGATCACTCTCAGGAGGGTGCATGTTCTGTGTCTCTGAACATTTGCTGGAAACACTGGGACAACAATGGTGCTTTCTCATAATTGATGAAAGAAAAGGAGGAAATATATAGCACTAGGCTGTTTCTGATCTTGAGCTCAGATGATAAACCAACCTTAGATTGAAACCAACACTCAAAGAGCAAACACTCAGAAAACAAAGACAAAAACTGGGTCCTTGGTGACCCAATTTGGTTATTGGATCATGGCTGTTCTGAAGCCGGTATTATCATAAAACTTTTTAGTTTTTTAAGCCAATAAATTTTTCTTCATGTATAAGCCAGTTTGAGCTAAGCTTTTGGATACTTATAACCAAACTATTTCTATGTTTGACTCTTTACATAATTAAGGATTCTCTAGGTTAATCAAAATTTGGTTAATACGTATCACAGAAACGTCTTATATACCACTTTATGCTTTCTTGATTGCACTTGTCTTTTCTTCCAGCACCACTGGGGAAGCCGACTCTGCATGAGTGTGGCTAACTTTATGTTGACTGAGTTTGACAAAGATTTGTCTTAAACCCATGCTATGCATCCCTCATCTTTTCTCTCAATTTCTTTGTTGACATTTAGATGGGGATACAATGAAATCCTGTTCAGCACCCACATGTGTGTAGCAGGGAATTGTGCTAATTTCCCAAGAAGCAAAATGTTTACCAATTGTCTATGAAACGAGGTAGATAAATATTTCCCCTTTTATTTCCCTGGATCATTTTATTTAGATTCTCAGAAAAAGATCATGGGAGATCAAACTGCCTGTTAAACCTAGTGTTATCTTGTTCGGTAATGCACCCTATTATTGCCTTTCCCTCTTTTTCTTCCTCACTTTACCTGTTTCTCATTCCTATATATATGAGAGCATGGTCGCTAATAAAACTAGTAGCACCTTTGTTGTGCTTTCTGGGAAAATGAAACTAAAAACAGACTCTCAGAATATAATTTTGTTCTGAAAGTAGCAGAGATTCCATTTCTGGTGGTATTTGGAGTGTTAATGATCCCTGATATGCAAAGGCATCATGAGTACTAGGGCTTTTCACCTGTGGTTAATTAGGATGAAATGTAGGCTAAGGGTGAATATTAGCTATTTGTGGTCCTTGATGACACAGTGACAATGATAATTGTGGAAAGGTCTAGCTTCTACTAATTGAAATAGAAGCTTTGAAAAAATAAATAGTCAGGGTATTCAACCTCTAACTCAAGGCAAGTTATGAAACTCTGAGGAGCTTTCTGGCATCTTTAAAGTTATTCTTATTTTTTTATAGTTGAAAGGTAGGTTGTGCTGAAAATCAGACTTAGGAACTAACCGTAAAGATAGTAAAACTGCATGGGAGACTGTTTTGCCTTGATAGAGCTATAACTCAGTTATAACACTGACTAAAGCAACGTGCTATCCTAAGTCCTAGAAACAGACATTTGAATGGATAAGATGGAGAATTTTGAAACTTTAAATTCCTCCAAATCCTCCTGACCAGCAAAAGCAGCACCTTTCAAATTTTTCGAGGAAAGCTGCTACTCCACCTAACGAAGGACCTTACCCAAGAAAGATTTCCCACATATTGATGCTTATTCTCCTCAAGACACTCCTCTATCACTAACCTTTGTTTTCAGGCTGTATGTTATCATTGTTACATAATGTTAATGGTATTATATTGGATAAGCAAGAAGTATTTGCAATCATAAAATACTCAATTGCTACCTACTAATATTTAGGCGTCTACCACATTGGTAAAGATCTTAGCCCAAAAATTTGAGGCAAGTCCCTCTAAGATAAAGGGCAACTTGTTGCAGCTTGTAAATCCTAATAATAAGAGGCTCAGTGCTTGATAAACCTCCTTAGATGTCTAGAGATATCATATAAGGAATTTGGGAATATTGCTCTCCAGTCCAAGAGCTGGAATAGCTGCCAGTTTGAGGGGGCTCACAGCAAAAGAGCTTTGCAAACGGTCCTGGCTGTATGGCTCAAATAGGACTTTGTTAAAAACCGTCTATGGTAGATAATAGCATAGTGTGGAGTCTCTGGGAAGCCCCAATGGGAGATTTGCTCTACAAAGACCTATAGGTTGATGGAGAAAGACCATGTTGCTTTCCCAGAGGGGTACTTTCCATTTGAACAATGGCCATTTTTATGCTATTGTGTTTCAAAAGCTGGGATATAAAGGCCCAAAAATCAAGGCATAGAAGTAGATTTACCCTCTTGATTTAAATAGCAAGCTACCATCACCTTCAGTAACCCGTTTTCATAATATGTATTTTCTGTCCTTGCAAACATAGGCTATACAAAATTAGATTTCTTGTAACTAGGTGGGAACTACCAGGTAGTTTCACCAGGAAACACATTGTGGACTCTCCTAAACTTGAAGTTATTAAAACCACCTTGTCTAGTCCAACTTCTTATACCAGTGAATGAGGCAAAGAAAAAGAGTTATGCTGGTGGTGAAAATAGGCCTTTATTAACATGAGAAACTTTAATGCTACATAAGGGGAACAGGTGGGAGAATGTCTATACTCCAGGAATTCACCAGGTTGTTTTTTGATCCTTTGAAATCCAGTGATAATAGCAAATAAGCAATTTCAGCATTCATGGCCTGAGAAGGCCAAGGCAAATAAGAGCTCAGATCCATTGGTAATGGATGTTTCTCCCACCAGGTAAGAAACCCAAACTAATAATAGTTTTACTGAGGGTAATGAATATCTAAAACAGAGAGAAAAAAACTATGGCCCAGAGACATTAAAATTCATTCTGAACCTGTTTTCCTGGGTAAAATTTTATTGGGGCATGGTCATACCCATTTGATTACACATTTCCTATGATTGTTTGAATGCTGCAATACCTAGTTCAGTAGTAGTACAAAAACCATATGGTACACAAAGCCTAAAACACGTGTATCTGGCCCTTTACAGGAGAGTATTCCTGACTCTTGATCTAAAATGTATGGTTTATGAGAAAGAGGATGAACACCACTAGTGACCTTGAGATCAACTGTAGCATTGGAACTGCAGCTTGCTTCAACTACCCTCTGCCTTAAGTAGCAAGCCTTCACCATTTCAAAAAGCATTTTGTGATTGATTGGATTTTAGTTCTCCTTCAAGGATAAGTGAGAGCATCTTGTTCTCACAAAATGGATGCCCACAGATTGTTTTATGAGAGCTAGAGAGGACACTAGAAGATCTAAGTAGGAGATGAACATAACTGACACCACTGAGATCTTCTCAGACTCGTCTGTTTGTTATCCCAACTGCCACTAAGGTGATGAACTCTTCTTAGGCTCTTGTACCTCTCAACTTCCCCTCAGGACTACTCTCTTAACCCTGACCAAGGCATGGAAAACCAAAGGACCTTGCTCAGGGTCCACATGCATCTCAGAAATGCAAGAAATGCTACATGAAATTTTAAAAATTATAACCAATGGGAGACTGAAGGCAGATAAATTTTTCTCTTTCATCCTCCAAAGCAGTATTTTTACATCCTAAAATTTTTAAAATGTTCTACAATTTTGGTTTATACTAATACTGTTCTCAGTACAGTTCATAAGAACATCCTATATTGCTAAAATACAGATGCTGACAAGAACAGAATATTTTACTATTTTAAAATAAGGATATCAAATAATAAGGAGAAATAGAAAACCTCTCAACATTTATGAGGCAATTGAACTCACAAAAAGTCCATGAATATTTATTAACTAGTTTTCTTTTTGGTAGAATACTGTAATGTGCATATAATAAACATTCAAATGATATAAACTTATGAAATAAATAGTAATCTTCCTTCCCACCTGAGACAAACAGTTCTTACTTCATTCATTGCAATTTCTATGTATTTTTCAGAAATATTATTCATGTATAAAAACAGAGGTTAATAGATCAAGGAATACAGGTAATTAAATCTACATAACTAGCTAACTATAAAATAATATAAGTAGAATATATCTACAAAGGGCTATTTTCATTAGCTAGAAAAAATCCCAAAGGAATAAGATCAACCAACATTTCTTTAGAATGTGATTCTGGTATAAAGGAAACTCAGTTTTAATATTAACTTCTATTATGAAAAAGTTCTCATTTCAGATCAATTTATAAATAATAGTGAAAGAAATAAAGATCTTCTATTAACAAAAAAGAATATGGGTCAAATGAAGTGCTGGAACACATGCAGCTTTGCAAAACAAGGGAATGTAGAGGTCAGAGAAGCAACTTCCTCCCATCACAAATAAGGCTTAGAAAGCATGACAGAAATGTGTTCAGCTCTAAGAATGGGTTCCCAATTGAAGAAAAGAAATTATCTCCAGTATAATACTGAAGGGGAGCATTCAACTAAAACAGAACAAATGAATGCATAAATGAGTACTTAGCGACAGAATTATAAGATGACTTTACCATCCTAGAGGTATCCTAGAGAACATAAAACAGTGAATATTAATATATTTAAGCAAGATTAAAAATGATTAAAATTTTGCTTTTTATGGGGCTCTTTATCATTTTATTGGTCACAAAAGAAAATCATATACTCTTACATTTTGTCATATATTTAGTACTCAAATTTCGTTTGACATCTCTGTTTCCCACCTTATTTTTAACATTTAACTCTGAATATTTGGGGACCTTAAGAAAATAATAATGTTACACTTACAGGACAAAGAATTTCCAGGACTGAGTATAACCATATATATATATATAAAACAGCATCAGAAGTACTTTTCAAAAAAGAAAGGAGAGCCAAGCCATTTTGAGAAATGTTGGTATTGTTGGGGAAAAATACATCACAAAAAACAAAAAGCCTACAAGATAATTTATTTGATGGAGGTTATATTTACTTGGAAACAAATTATCTGTTAAATAAATTTTAATCAGTTGTATTATTTTAAATGGAAGCTTTATAAATTTTGTTAGCTTTTGCTTATTTTCGTTAAATGTCCATCCTGATATGTGGCCTTTCATTCACCATTAATGTAAGTCTCATTCCTTTTGATTTCTCTTCCCATCCATTCATTTACAATATTACTCTTTGTCCTTTCTGTGGGAAGGAGAAAATATAAAAGAGACTGAGGCAAAGCAAGTTATGCCCTAAGCTCAACCATGACAAAGACGAACTTAAAAATTATGAAGCTAATCCTGAAAATACATGAGGCAAATTATTGCAGATATTGAGCATTGACATTATGAGTCAGATGTTTAGCATTATTTATTTCCACATGAACATGAAATCTTAAAATACTCACTATTTGAAATTCAGAAATACAATTAGTTGTTTTTAAAATGTGCCCATGATCTTTCAAAATTAGCTGATTATATTTCATGTAGGTAGAAATCAGTAATAGTTTTAAAAAGATCAAAATTAAAACAGAAGGTACTTAAGTTATATCATGTAATTTATAATTTTGCCATACATTTAGTCTTCTACTCTTTAATTACCAATTCTTTGCAAATAATCATTTTAAGTGACTGATGAGAGGAATAGAAATGTGAGAGGCATACGGGATTGTCCTAAGAAGCTAGTAACCTAGTATGAGATAATGATATATTAGTAAATCACAAGCTAGAAAGCAATGAGAGACTTTAATTTCTGGCAATAAAGGAACCAAATACCCAACTCTTTTCATTTGTCCACAACAGAAAATAGATAAAATGTATGAAAATATAATATCACTTTAAATACATTTTAGGATAAAAGTAAACAGAAAATTGGGTACTGATGTTAAAATTGCCCACAGTTGGTGGAAGGGAGCATTGTCATTGTATATAACCAGTTAAAAGTCACAATAGTAAAAGAGGTAAAGGCTTAGGCTCAAATTAGGTGGAAAGTTGGAGCTGAGAACTCCATATAAAGCTGAAAGCCAAAGAAGATTATATAGTTAGTCTAAAAAGTGCTGCAAAAAAAAAAAATTTCTGCTCATCCATAAGAGAAGATAACTATAGAACTTGTTCATATTAACCTTAGTTGCAGAAAGAACTAGAGAATTAACAATGCTCAACATAAAAAGTAATCAATGGTAGTTCATAAATATGGGCCACTTTATAAGGAAAGAATACTCCTCTCTTAAGATATCTCACAAATCCATGTCATATGGATTTCCCACAAATAAAACCATGCCAAACACTGGTACACAATCAAAAAAATTACAATACACATGTGGACACAAGCCCTCATAAGAGTTAGTATAGATACAGACTTGAGATTATAAAAGACAGAAAATAAACTTAAGATAAAATAAGGTATAATCAAAAAACCAGGTAGTTTTATATAAAATGAGCAAATTGAATATTTAAAGAATATATCTATAGCTATATATAGCTATAGATATATCTCAATATCACTAGAACATTTATTTTTTTTAAGATTTATTTTTTATTTATTTCTCTCCCTCCCCCCCCCCTCCCTGAGTTATCTGCTCTCTGTGTCCGTTTGCTGTGTGTTCTTCTGTGACCGCTTCTATCCTTATCAGCGGCACCCGGAATCTATGTTTCTTTTTGTTGCATCATCTTGCTGTGTCAGCTCTCTGTGTGTGCGGCGCCATTCCTGGGCAGGCTGCACTTTCTTTTGCGCTGGGCGGTTCTCCTTATGGGAGGCACTCCCTGCACCTGGGGCTCCCCTACGTGGGGGACACCCCTGTGAGGCAGGGCATTCCTTGAGTGCATCAGCACTGCACGTGGGCCAGCTCCACACGGGTCAAGGATGCCCCGGGTTTGAACTGCAGACCTCCCATGTGATAGGCAGACGCCCTATCCATTGGGCCAAGTCCACTTCCCTGGAACATTTAAATATAAATAGAGAAGTGAATACTTTCATCTCCATGGAGGAAAGAAAGGAGACAAATTATGTGTGGCCACAATGCTCTTCTTATTTACATACAATATTAAAATTGCTCTATTCCTCATGCCAGATGAGGAAATCATGTCCTCTTCTCTTTCTCTTCCTTATAAAATGTTATAATATCTGCAACCACAATGAAAAATAAATTTGGAAAATGCTGAAGCAAAGTCAGGTGATGATTTAGGAAAGTCATTTAGTCATAGATCCACTATCTGAAACAAAAGCATTTCCATACTGTGAATTTTTCTGGAAACACCTCGAAATAGAGAAATAGAAGAAGGTTTGAGGTTTCTACAATCTACTGTTTCAGCTATATGCCCATTTGCACATCCTTGTCCTATCATGTTCTGAACAGCCGGATTATATGTAAAGAATCCAGAATGGACTATTGAAAACCCCAGTAAGGCTGTTTGTAACCATAATATCTGGATGTTGGCTTTGATCTATCACTGAGCCTCAGTTGTCTCACATGTAATCAAGGTAAAAAAAACCATGACTAATTCTGCAGTGAGAATTCCATAAGATAAAAAAAAGGAAATACTTTTAATCCATCCTTTCATTCATTCCTTCATTTATATTTTAGTCAACATAATGAGAGGCATATATAGATACAAGACCTATAATAGGGTACAGGACATGATCAGTTCTCTTAAGAACTTGCATAAATATAAACTTATACAAATAAGTAGAAACTATGTGATAAAAACAATGTAAGGATATGCAGAGATTATATAAGTGTTAAGAGGAATGCAGGGATAATATGTGGGCAATATATTCACAAAGTGAGGACTTCCGGCAAGATGGTGGCTGAGTGAGCTTGCCTTGCCGTCTCTCCTGGGAAGAGGCAGCTGGGCACTGCTGGAGGTTCTCCGGGACCAGGCTTTTTCAGGATTTTTTCAGGGCAGGAAGTGTCTGGACATCGATTTGGTGGGAAGGTAACGGAAAGGACTGGTCTATAAGATATAAATTGGGACTTTTCAGGAGGGGGAGGCAAGATGGCGGCTGAGTGAACTTCCCGGTTACTAGCTCCTGGGGGGAATTGGCTGGGAGGCGTCGGAGACTCTTTGGGACCGGCTGTTTCGGGATTTTTCCTGGTCCGGAGGTGTCTGGACATCGATTTGGAGGGAAGGTAACAGAGAGGATCCATCTGTGAAATATACACGGAGATCCCAGCTACCTGTGGAGGATTCCCTCCTTGGGTAGGTGGAGCCGAGGCAGCTAGCACCGCGCGGAGCCCCGGCGGGCGGCAGCCAGGGTAGCCGAGTCTGGCCGAGCCCGGCTGAGCCGCGGCGGGCGGAGGGGCGCAGCCCTGCTGAGCTCGGCCGAGCCCAGCCGCGCCGCGTTGGGCGGCGAGCGGGAGAGCCGAGCCGCGCTGCGCCGCGCCGGGCGGCGGGCGGGAAAGCCGAGCCCAGCCGAGCCGCGGCGGGCGGCGGGCGGGGTACCGGAGCCCAGCTGAGCCCAGCCGAGCCTGGCAGCGGGGTTTCTGTTCTTTGTTTTTTTTTTTTTTTGTTGTTGTTGTTGTTGTTGTTGTTCTTGTTGTTCTTTTTTTTTTTTTTTCAATCCTCTCTTTCTTGTCCCCAATATTCTTCTTATACTATTTTACCTTAACAATACAATAGGTCCTACAGGAAATACCTCACATTTGCTGGGTTTCCTCACCCTCCACTGCCTCATTTCTCTGTGAATAGATTTAGCCTATCTACACTATCCCCTTTCCCCTACAACTTGATATCCTCCACCATCTGCTATCTCTCCTATATTCCATCTCCCTTTCTTTGATCCACAAAATGTCTAACTCTTAATTTCTAATACCTTTGTTTAGTTTTCCATCTGGTATTCGTCCCTGAAACTATTACCTTTCTTTTCTCTTTCCCTCTCTCACGAAAACAATAGCCTCTTAGTACGTACCACATTCCTCCCATATTCAGTCGTCTACCTCATTATAGGTACTTTCCTACTACTATAACTCTACACAATTCACATGATCTAACCTCCATCCTCCCAGAACTCATATTGTTGCTTTGTAAACATATATCACCAATACTACTTCACACTTTTTCCTCCCTTACACAATTGCCTTTCCCCAGCACTAATACTTTCCTTTAAAGTGAGCTTAACTAGCAATAAGAAATTGGAATAAGAACAAAGTGACAAAGAGAAGATATAACACGCAAAAACAACAGCTAATTAATCTCCAAGACTAGACAAAGAAGCTAAGGAACTGATTAAACCCGTCAAGAAAAAATGTTGACAAGACAGCAACAAAAATCTACAAACCAAACCAGTAATCAGGAAAACATGGCTGAATCCAATCAACAAACTGAAAATCAGGAAGGGGGGCAGGACTTCGCACAAGCAATGAAAGATCTCAGAACATTTATCACTGACAAATTTGATGAAGTAATGAAAGAGGTTAACAGCGTGAAGACAACACTTGGAGGGGAAATTGCAGACATGCGCAAAAAAATAACAGATATGATGGAAATGAACACCACAATTCAAGAAATCAAAAATACACTTACAGCAAATATCAGCAGAATAGAAGAGGCAGAGCAGAGAATTAGTGATGTGGAAGACAGTGCATTGGAAATCAAACAGATAGTAGAAGTGGTCAATAAAAAGGTAGAAAAAATCCAGATAGGACTTAGGGACCTGAATGATAACGCAAAACGCTCAAACATACGTATTATAGGCATTCCAGAAGGAGAAGAGAAGGGAAAGGGGTCAGAAGGAGTGTTGCAGGAAATAATGAATGATAACTTCCCAAATCTACTGAAAGAGACAGATGTACATATCCAAGAAGCACAGCACACTCCAAACATCATAAACCCCAACAGGCCCACCCCAAGACATATACTTGTCAAATTATCCAATGCTCAAGACAAAGAAAAAATTCTAAAAGCAGCAAGAGAAAAGAAAACCATCACATACAAGGGAAACTCCATAAGATTAAGTGCTGATTTCTCATCTGAAACGATGGAGGCAAGAAGGCAGTGGTATGATATAGTCAAGGTACTAAAGGAAAAAAATTTCCAACCAAGAATACTCTATCCAGCTAAACTAGCATTCAAAAATGATGGAGAGTTCAAAATATTCACAGATAAACAGAAACTGAAAGAGTATATCAACAAGAAACCTCCCCTTCAAGAAATTCTTAAGGGAATTCTGCAGGAAGAAAGGAAAAAACAGGACAGTCAGAGATGGAGGAGAGTGTAAAAGCAACAAGAAAGACAAAAATAGAAGGGGAAAATAAAATAATACAAACAAAATATAACAAACACAAATCCAACCAAAATATGGCTACCATAAATAACTCTCTAAACGTAATAACACTGAATGTCAATGGATTAAACTCACCTATCAAAAGATTCAGACTGGAACACTGGATAAGGAAATACGACCCATCTATATGCTGCCTACAAGAGACACATCTTAGACCCAGAGACTCATGGAGGTTGAAAGTGAATGGCTGGAAAACAATCATACAAGCAAACAACAACCAAAAAAAGGCAGGAGTAGCTATATTAATATCAGACAAAATAGACTTTAAATGCGAAACAATTGTGAGAGACAAAGAAGGATACTATCTTTTAGTGAAAGGGACAATTTGTCAAGAAGATCGAACAATCATAAATATTTATGCTCCTAACAAGGGCGCCTCTAAATATGTGAGGCAAACGCTGGAAAAACTAAGTGAAAGAATAGATGCATCTACAATTATAGTGGGGGATTTTAATACACCACTATCAACTCTGGACAGAACATCTCAAAAGAGAATCACTAAAGAAACAAAACATTTGAACAGTATATTAGAAGAGCTGGATCTAATAGACATATATAGATCATTACACCCAAACACAGCAGGATATACATTTTTCTCAAACGCACATGGAACATTCTCCAAGATTGACCATATGCTAGGCCACAAAGAAAGGCTTAATGAATTCAGAAAGATCGAAATCATACAAAACAATATCTCTGACCACAGTGGAGTCAAGCTGGAAATTTGCAAGGGACAGAGACCCAGACTTCACACGACAATTTGGAAATTAAACAGCACACTCTTAGAAAAACAGTGGGTCAAAGAGGAAATCTCAAAAGAAATCAATGACTACCTTGAAACAAATGATAATGATAACACAATATACCAAAATTTATGGGATGCAGCAAAAGCGGTACTGAGAGGGAAATTTATAGCCATAAATTCATATATCAAAAAAGAAGAAAGAGCAGAAATTGAAGAATTAACTGCACATTTGAAGGAATTAGAAAAACAACAACAAAGTAACCCAACAGGAAGAAGAAGGAAGGAAATAACAAAGATAAGAGCAGAACTAAATGAAATAGAAAATAAGAAAGCACTTGAAAAAATAAACAAGACCAAGAGCTGGTTTTTTGAGAAGATCAACAAAATTGACAAACCTTTAGCGAGACTAACAAAGAAAAAAAGAGAAAAGATGCAAATACACAAAATAAGAAATGAGAAAGGTGATATCACCACTGACCCCACAGAAATAAAGAGTATCATAAGAGGATACTTTGAAAAACTATATTCCAACAAAAATGACAATTTAGAGGAAATGGACAAATTCCTAGAAATACATAAGCAGCCCATACTGACGAAAGAAGAAATTGATGATCTTAACAAACCAATCACAAGCAAAGAGATAGAATCAGTTATTAAAAATCTCCCAACTAAGAAGAGCCCAGGGCCAGACGGCTTCACAGGTGAATTCTACAAAACATTCCAGAAAGAACTAACACCAATCCTGTTGAAACTATTCCAAAAAATCAAAACAGAAGGAACACTGCCTAATTCCTTCTATGATGCCAACATTACCCTAGTACCAAAGCCAAACAAAGACACCACAAGAAAGGAAAATTACAGACCAATTTCTCTAATGAACCTAGACGCAAAAATACTTAACAAAATACTTGCTAATCGTATTCAACAACACATTAAACGAATTATACACCATGACCAAGTGGGATTTATTCCAGGTATGCAAGGATGGTTCAACATAAGAAAATCAATCAATGTAATACACCATATAAACAGATTGAGAGAAAAAAACACATGATTATATCTATAGATGCAGAAAAGGCATTTGACAAAATACAGCACCCCTTCCTGATAAAAACACTCCAAAAGATCGGAATACAAGGAAACTTTTTGAACATGATAAAGAGTATATATGAAAAACCTAAAGCCAACATTGTTTACAATGGCGAAATCCTGAAATCCTTCCCTCTAAAATCAGGAACAAGACAAGGATGCCCATTGTCTCCGCTCCTATTTAACATTGTCTTGGAAGTATTGGCTCGAGCACTGAGACAAGAACCAGATATAAAAGGCATTCAAATTGGAAGGGAAGAAGTCAAAATTTCATTATTTGCAGATGACATGATCCTATATATAGAAAACCCTGAGAGATCTACAACAAAGCTCCTAGAACTCATAAATGAGTTTAGCAAAGTCGCAGGTTATAAGATCAATGCGCAAAAATCAGTAGCATTTCTATACACCAATAATGAGCAAGATCAGGAGGAAATCAAGAAACAAATACCATTCACAATAGTAAATAAAAAAATCAAATACTTAGGAATAAATTTAACTAAAGAGGTAAAAAACTTATACATCGAGAACTATACAAGATTGTTCAAGGAAATCAAAGAAGACCTAAATAAATGGAAGAATATTCCCTGTTCATGGATAGGAAGACTGAATATTATTAAGATGTCTATCCTACCAAAACTGATCTACACATTAAATGCAATCCCAATAAAAATCAACACAGCCTTCTTTAAGGAACTAGAAAAACTAACTATGAAATTTATTTGGAATAAAAAGAGGCCCCGAATAGCCAAAGACATATTGAAAAAGAAAAACGAAATAGGAGGAATCACACTTCCTGACTTCAAAACATACTACAAAGCTACAGTAGTGAAAACAGCATGGTACTGGCATAAGGAGAGACACACAGACCAATGGAATCGAATTGAAAGTTCAGATATAGAACCTCATGTATACAGCCATATAATATTCGATAAAGCCACCAAACCCTCACAACTGGGAGAGAATGGCCTATTCAACAAATGGTGTCTGGAGAACTGGATAGCTATATGTAGAAGAATGAAAGAGGATTACCATCTCACACCTTATACAAAGATCAACTCAAGATGGATCAAAGACCTAAATATAAGAGCCAAGACCACAAAGACCTTAGAAAGCAGTGTAGGGAAACATCTACAGGACCTCGTAATAGGAAATGGCTTCATGAATATCACACCAAAAGCACGAGCAGCAAAAGAACAAATAGATAAATGGGACTACCTCAAAATTAAAGCCTTCTGCACCTCAAAGGAGTTTGTCAAGAAAGTAAAAAGGGAACCCACACAATGGGAGAAAATATTTGGCAACCATATATCTGATAAGAGACTTATAACTTGCATATATAAAGAACTCATAGATCTTGAAAACAAAAAGATAAACAACCCATTTAAAAAATGGGAAAAAGATTTAAACAGACACTTCTCCAAAGAAGAAATACAAATGGCTAAAAAGCACATGAAAAAATGCTCCAAATCCCTAGCTATCAGGGAAATGCAAATCAAAACTACAATGAGATACCATCTTACTCCCATAAGATTGGCAGCCATGAAAAAAACAGTAGAATACAAATGCTGGAGAGGATGTGAAGAAAGGGGAACACTCATCCATTGCTGGTGGGAATGCAGAAGGATCCAACCATTCTGGAGGACAGTTTGGCAGTTTCTCAAAAAATTATCCATAGATTTGCCATATGACCCAGCAATACCACTGCTGGGTATATGCCCATCAGATCTGAAAACAAGGACACAAACCGATATATGTACACCAATGTTCATAGCAGCATTGTTCACCATCGCCAAAAGTTGGAATCAATCCAAAAGTCCATCAACAGATGAGTGGATCAATAAAATGTGGTATATACACACAATGGAATACTACTCAGCTTTAAGAACCAATACACTACAATCGCACGTGATAACATGGATGAACCTTGAGAATCTTATGTTGAGTGAAGCAACCCAGGCATTGAAGGACAAATACTATATGACCTCAATGATATGAAATAAGTTAACTGCCTCAGAGAGCTAGAGTCTGGAAAAGTGGCTTACTGGAAATCGGGGGGTGGAGGAAGGATGTGAGTTAATGTCTGTAGGGGTGGAATCTGTGATGAGCTGGGGGTAAGTATGAGCACAAAGAAGGGACAAAATGGGGGCAAGGGGTTACCTTCGGGTGGGGTTTTCTGGGTTTGAGGGGGGCTGGGGATGGGAAGAGGGGTAATATGGTCCAAGAAATAGGTGGGAGGGAGGGGCAACATACAAACATGGGAGAGTGCCAGAAGTTCATTGAGAACTAAATGTTGAGTAAAACGTATCAAAGTATAAGTAGGAGGGTTACCTGGTTAGGACACTCAGGGGGTATGGTCTGATGTGGGACGGACTCCGGAGGGAATAGCTGAAGGCTCATTTTGCCAAGGTGGGTTCTACCATTGGGTGGGGTGGACCCATATCCTGGGGAAGACTAATGCCGTCGAATAGAGAGAACTGTATCTCCCGTGAGAAAGGACGGCTCCCAGGGCATTAGATTGGCAGGCGTTGTGGGCCCTAAGGGGAGGGGAAAATGGACGTGCAATGGATGGAACAAAGGTAAATAAGGGGGCAAAAGAGGAGTTATGTGAGAGTACACGAGGATGAATATAAAACAGCTAATATTACACCAAAAACATATAGAGGACGACAGACTAATAATGAAAACCATAAGACAAAACATAGGATAACTAAAAAATTTAGAAAACTGTACAACCTAAAGTATGGACCACATAGTAAGCACAAATGTTACCTTGTTTGAAAACTATAGTTTCGGAATCTGTACATCAGTTTCAGGAAATATGATATGAATAAGTTAAAAGATTATTGCTGTGGAAGGGAAAAGGTTTTATGGTGGATCTGGGGAAACACTGTATATTGTATATATAAATTTTGGTGATCTAAAAAAAAAATATATATATATATATTCACAAAGTAATATAAGAGCACAGGGTACCCTAATAAGACTTGGTGCTTTAACCATACTAAATTATGAGGTGGTAAATATAGAAGAGAGGACATTCCAGTTTGAAGAGACAGCATGAACAAAGATGGTATGTTCTAGGAACTATAAACTGAAAGATCTTGCTAGAGAATATGTGTTGAGGCAGAGAGCAGAGAGAAAAAGACGGTGGAAAGATAGAAAGTGTCATGCAGTTACCTCATATAACTGTTATTCATTAAAACATATACACTAATATTTTATATATTATTGCATAATAATATTAATAATTATAATATATAATCCTTGAGGTGATACATGTATTTTATTTCATTTAATCCTCAGAAATCCCCATTAGAAGTGAAGCATTAACATCCCATTTTACAGATGAAGAAACTAAAACCTAGCAAGTTTCAATGAGTGCCCAATATTACATATATGAATATGTACATATATTTAAATTCTATATATTTAAATATATCTCACATGCAGTTTCATACTTGCTCCTCGTAAGTTAAATTATTACCATACATGTCTTCTGCTTGCAATCAAAACCTGGAATTAGAAATTTGAAAACCAGGGACTTGGAGTCACATCAAACATAACTTCTTCATCCATTCTTTGTTTGACAAACAACCGACAATATGCTCTCTGAAACAAAGTCTTAAATAACTGAATGTGAGAGTAAATAATTATACTTTACAACATGACCTTTATTTTTGAAATATATAGCTACTCTTGGAATATGGAAAAGTTAGTCCGCTTCCACAAAAGATTGAAAATTCCCAAGACCATTAGTAAAGATTCATTCAACAAACTTCAAATGAAGCCTATTATATAGCAGTCAGTATGTGCCATGTTAATGGTTAAAGGATGAATAAAATATTATTTTGGTTCTGGTGATTGCTAGATTGTCTAACAATGCAGCAATGGGGCTAGTAATACAGTATGATGGATGCTAGGATAGGGAGAATGGGAAAAAAGGGTCAGACGTTGCTGGGAAACAAGTGAGGTGAAAAAGGCCTGTAGTATACTGCTTGGCAAATCTGATGACTAAATATAAAAGCATAATAGTCATAAAATTTAGTATTCAGAACTTTTAAAAAATTCAAAATTTATAGCTACTATATATGGATCTTATACTCAAGCTTCACCAAGGTTTTAAAAATAATTACATAGAAAATGTCTTAGAATTAGGTAGAAGAAAGCCATGCCTTAAGCAAACTTCAGCCTACCTAACTTGCAGAACATTCTGACTTTTACTCTTTGTGGCAGAAACAGCTTTTCAAAAAGGTGATGATGAAAGAGGAGATTTTTAAGCTCTTAAAATCCACAACCCAAGCAGCAAAGGACTAGACAGATAAAAAATAAAATAAAAGTAAAGTAAAATAAATTGAAAAAACTATGTTAGGAATTCATGATTGGTTAGTTAATCCTATGGAAGAAGAAAAGCACTTTGTTGGCTGAGGTTCATTTTAAGGCAGCCAAAAGAAGTGGAGTAAGATGAAAAAATAGAAAAAACAATATTTAATTTAAAAAAAACTTATGAAGAAGAGTGAGGGAAGCTGAAATGAGTAATTTAAAAATGTATTAGCAATAAACAATTTAATCTCCAATTTGTCCAACTAAATTTATAAGATGCCAAACTAAATACATTCTCTAATAAGAGAATTAGAAAGAATATAGGCTGAGCACACTGGATCTTACACAAATTTTCTACCTTTTGGTCTTCCAATATATTATGGAAGCATAATACATTCAAACATTAAGTCACAGCAGTTTTCAGAAAATTGCCTTTTAAACCCTCTTGCCCTTTTCTCCAAAATTGCCAATGCTATTTCAGTTATAAAAAAAAGTTATAATTAAAATGTACATACACACACATATAGATACACACATTATATCCTAGGGAATGCTCATCTTTTTACAGATAGATGTAGAATATCTGCCTTTTTATTCAAACTAGATCTTCTGGATTCCTTAATATGGACCTGCTTTCCAAGGCAATTGTGTTAGTTAATGCTCTTCTTCAAACATTTCTGACTTGACTTCCTAGGTTCGTAGTAAGATTGCATCTTCTTATCCCTAGGGTTGGATTGGACAATGTCTGCTACTGCACTGCGAGTTATAAATGGAAGTGATATACACATAGAAATTCTAGTATCCTCCAACCTTCCTATATGGCCATCTTCTCAATAAATGCTATATATAATGATATATTATTCTTTCACATGTATAAGTTCTGGAGGCATGAAAAAAATTGTAAGAAACATTAATCTAAGCCCTTCAATTTTTCTCATCCTCAGGTGTCCACCCAGAAGCCTTGGAGCTGAATGTAACTCAGCTCATCCTCAATATAGCCTGTTTGATGTCTTTAACCAAAATACACTTTCCTAATTAGTTAGCACACAGGAGCTGTGGATATGCCTGCTGATCCTACTACCGCCAGCATTAATGTTAACAGGCCTTCATCAATTAGTCACTGTAACTGATGATGAAGATAATTAATTGTATCATTTTGAGCTGCTCAAGTTGAATTTCATAAATTATATGAAATATAATTTATATTTATATATTTTATATTTATATTATAATTTATATTTATATCATAAACTATATCATTCAACTAAATATGATATTTAACAAAGGGGAAATAGATGTTAAGTTAGCAGTTAATGTATCTGATGATGGTCAACTCGACTGGCCAATATTATTAGAAAGGAAATATGGCTACATATGGATTTCTGACCAATGCCTAACTCCTGAAAAAGAAATATTTGCTTCCCTAACTTGCTATTCCTTGGAGAGCTTATCTGTCTGTCTATCTATCTATCTATCTATCTATCTATCTATCTATCTATCTATCTACCCATTTATCCATTCCTCTGTACAACCATCCATCCATTCATCCATTCACTTACCTATCAATAGATTCATTTTTACATTCATTCATTATTTATATTTCCCTGTACTCTATATGAATAAGTTATTTTATACTCTAAGTTGGTTTATATATCCATATCTTATCATCCCAGAGAAAAATGAACTTTTCTTGTTGGTTGAAACTGCATATTAAACAGCTTTCTTCTTTCTACTTTCCATTTAAAATCTTAATGGAAACACACAGAGCTCAATAAAGCTTGTTTATATATAAAATAAAAGACAGCAGCACATTTTCTTAATTGCAGTGCTCCATAACTTGAGTAAGTCAACTGAGTAAGGATGCATAAATTTATGTCAAACATTAGAAAGAAAGATAACATCAGGAATCCACTATGACTATAAAATAATGGTGTGCAGCATTTAAATGTTATATGATAATTCTAGGGAAGTCCTATTTTAAACTGAGAAATTTAGAAACAGAGGTTGGCAGAAAGGTAAATCAGGCACATTTAATGTCTTCTTTTTAAAAATGTTTTTAAACATTTCTACAATACTGATATTTAAACAATCCTTATAAAACTCAGACAAACATGATTCCATTAAACTGAATTGTTCACTCCTAAATTTCATTTTTCATTGCTGCTGAATACCAAGATTTAGTACTCTAATTCCTTTCAACACTCAATATGTCCCTGTAAGTCCTATTAACAGTAATGGGAATTCTATGGGCACTGAGAAAAGAGAATTCTCCCTGTGTCTAAATAGTTTTCTCCTTCATAATTAACCTCTGCCTTCTACCCAATTTCTTATGTTTGACATTGTAATTCTGTCAACAAGAATTATTGGATTTTGATGGAAACCAGATGGTAGAATCATTGAATAAATCAGGGCAGTAGATAGAGTGTCAGCATCACAGATTCTGGCATATTCATAAGTTTGCCATGGGAAAGGGCAACATAAAATATATAGTCAAGAAATGGAATTTTGGGTAAGTAGAGCTAATTGATGTTTAAAGATTTAACAGAGGAGAAAGTGAAGGAAAAGTCTCCTTTTTGATAACGAATACTTGAAGTACAAACGAATACTTGAAGTATAAACCAAAAGCTTTAGAGGCGATAAAGCAATGAACTTGTGGCTTCAATTTAGTTCCTGTAGTGTTCCCTGCACATGCTCATCAATGTTAATTAAAGACTGCCAAAGCACTCATCAATGTGAAAGACTAAACACTTGGATTCATAAACATTTTAAGTCAGGGTGAAATTCTGATTTAGAAATGATGCTGCTTATCCAGAGGACAATCCACTGGTGTTCTCATGTTTCCACTCTTTATATGTGCTTCTCTTATGTATTAATATATATAAACGACTCATTGGAGCTTGCTTAAACTGCTTTTGTTCAAATGTTTGAGAGTTATTTCTGTGTACAGTTTTTTGAAATATAACTAGAGAGATATATATTCTCAGATTGGGGAAAAAAACAGTCAGCAAATTAATAGGGGATTTGTTTTTGAAGAAAGTGAATCCAGTGATTAAATATTTAACCACTACCAAGACAGGAGATAATGTGATAGGAAGATGGGGTAGCTTGTTGGAAACATTACTCTCTACTGAAAAACTTATGGTGCATTTTGAGGTGGAACGTGAAAATAACATGGTGCTCATAGTTTAGAAATAAAAGGCCAAATGATGGGGGAAGGAGAATGTCTTCTTTATGAGTATTCCACATATTATTTATGACATAGAATGAAACTTACAAGGAATATGACAATAGTTTCTTCAACAGGAAGAAGAAAATAACACCCCAATCCTGATTAATAATGGAAATTTGAGTAAATCCTCTTGCTGGAGGTTAGTAGGGCAAACCTGATGTTCCAGCAGGACTTAAAAGTTTTCTATTTTTTTTAGTTTTGTAAATATTAAGTCTATCCAATCTGTGCTTTCAAGCTAGTTTATGTTTACATTTCTTTAGGAAATACAGTTCAGTTCTGATCTCTTCATTGCTTGTAACTTAATGCGTTAAAAAGTAAACCATTTTAAGACTATAATGAACAAAAAGAGAGGCTTCATTTTTTATAGAACAAATACAGGATATGTATACATTGGGTTCAAACCAATGTATATCCATATATATGAAGATCTGATTGATGTATATGCGAAGATCGATTTAACTGAACTGGTTTTTTTTTAATTTGAAATGTGAGCAAAGAAATAAAAAAACTTTTTGTCCTAGTTTTATTTCCTTTTTATTTGGGGATTAATGTAATCTATACTAATGACAAATTGGGGCACCAACAACAATTTATAATCCTATTTTCATTTTGGAAATTCTAAATCACCAATAGTCTTAATAACATACTTAACAAATGTGTGATCTACAAGCAGGCACGTGCACACACATATGAACACATACAATAAGCAAATAGAGAATGAATTGGCAAATTTTTCAGGCATGAATAGATCAGGATAAACAACTCTTAAAAATAGGAAGATATTAGCTATGGAAACATTACAGCCAGACAAGAATAAAGTACTATGGAGCCAAGCCTCAGGGAGGCAAATCAATTTTACTTTGGGGTAGATGATGTGGTGGGTTTAGGAAGGGGAATAGGAAAATTTCTAAGAAGAAATGATATTTGAGTTACATATTATATGGGAGAAGAGAGCTTTCAAGGAGTTGGCGGGAACTGTTTATGCAAGCACAAAGACAGGTAGCCAAGGGTTAGCAGAAAAGGGAGTAGTTCAGCATAAGTTTAGAGTCTGTGTCAGAGACAGGAGATAAATTAGGGGATGAGATTGAATATGTAGATTGAAGGCCAATTCAGAAGAGCCTCATTTGCTATGCTAAGGGGATTCAGAGTTACTCTATGATTCTAACGGCATCAAGAAAGGCAATGTCATGCCACTCCACTGACTGCTTCACCTTTTCTACTCTGGCCAACAACATTTTCCCATGAATTCTTCATAAAGGCTAAAAACTTAGTCTCTGGTGCAATACAGATCTGAATTTACAAACTGGTTTCAAATTATAGCTATGTGACTTAGATAAGTGCTGTAGCCCCTTCAAGTGACAGACTTCTTATTTGTTAAATAGAATAGTACCAATATCTACAGTAAAGGAATGTCATTAAGATTAAAAATTGAAAACTTATTTAGCATATTGTCTGGCATTTAGCAGGTATACAATAAATGCTACTTGTTTATTAGTATTAGTATGTCTCTTTCCCTAGCTAAGGCTATTTTTAGCAAGACGGAAGAAGATTATTCTCAACTCCTAAATTATTAAGAAAATACATATTCTATAGAATCACCTAAGTTCACGTGGTCAGACACATTTGCTAAATTTACAATTTACCAGTTGTTCCTTCTTTAGACATTCAAAGTCAATAGACCTAGAATGGGAAGCAGATTTGGCCCAATGGATAGAGTGTCTGCCTATCACATGGAAGTCCAAGTTTCAAACCCAGGGCCTCCTGACCCATGTGATGAGCTGGCCCACATGCAGTGCTGATGCACGCAAGGAGTGCCCTGCCATGCTGGGGTTCCCCTGCATAGAGGAGCCCATGTGCAAAGTGTGTGTCCCATAAGGAGAGCTGCCCAATGTGAAAAAAATGCAGCCTGCCCAGGAATGGCACTGCACATATGGAGAGCTTACATAGCAAGATGATGCAACAAAAAGAGACACAGATTCCGGATGCCACTGACAGGAATCCAAGCGGGCATAGAAGAACACAGAGCGAATGGACACAAAGAGTAGATGACTGGGTCGGGGGGTGGGTGGAAATGGGGAAGGGGAGAGAAATAAATAAATCTTTAAAAAAAATAGACCTAGTAACTTTTATCTCCTTTCAAAATATGTCCAGGAAATGTTCTTAACTGATTTAGCCACATGTAGAGAACTTTCCATAATTTCAAACATAAATTTCACTAAAACTGTTCCTAAGGTAAGCCTTTGCTATGTCAAAAAAGAAAGATGGTAGGAGTAAATGATCTTGCCTCCATTGTAGAGTTTAGAGAGTTTAAATGTGAATAATTCTCCACAATATTGTTAAAATAATGATCTTCACAAAAATATCATAAATCATTAATAAAACTATATGTCTGGCTAACTATCTGAATTCACTTCAGTATATTGTAGTTACATTAGACTGTGTACACTCTTCTAGAAAAAAGCCACAAAATGGGGAGCATGGTGGGGAAGGAGAGAGGTACAGTATCTGAGTGATTATCATTTTTGGTTGCAGGCCTGTTGATGAGAGTTCACTGCTCCTGAGAATAACAGAAGCAAGAAAACATATTTTTCCAAAGTCCGTGAATGTGTTACAGAGGGGTTGGAGGCAGAGGAGAAAGGACAATGGGTTCTTCTGACCAATAACAGAAATAGCTTACTCTTGTTGATTGTTTACATTGAGCCACACATTGGACAAAGTTCTTTAATAGAATGTTTCAATAAATTCTCATACATGCTAGTCCCATTTTATAGTAAATCAAGTCTTAGAAAGGCCTACAGACTCAAGGTCCTAGTGGGGAAGATGGCAAAGTCAGGATTTGACTGCAGGCATTGCATCTACACAACCGTGATATTCACCATCACTCACTGTGTAAAGTTCAAGCATGGAGAGCTGGTTTGGTCAGAGAACCATTCAGTGTGAGGGCCCCTGTTCACACTGCCTGGGACCCATGGCTTATTATCTAGATACTCTTGGGCAAGTGTCACAGTCACCTTTTACCTTGATTTTATTAATATCATCTGCAAATAGTGCCTTGGTAATAGAGTTGATGTGGGTTTACATGCCCTGCACTGAATATTAGCAGTGCTCATCAAGTCATCATTAGCAGTAGTAGTGTCATTAAGGTGATATATTTGTAGAAATAATGATACTTAACAATTATAATGCATACCAGGTAGAAAATGGGGGGGCAGGGGGTCAGAAGAAAATAAATAGAGGAGAGTCTCTATATCCATAAGCCTCTGCCCACCCTGTTTGAAGTCATTCTTTGCCCACGGATCACTGACAGTGCCATACTAAGTTATTTAAGATACTGTAAGAATGGAGGTTCAGAGAGGACAGAAATAAAACATTTCTCAAGAGACAATTCTGTAATAGATGTAATTGCAGGTAATTTTCCATGTTACATCATTTAATCCTCAGAGTGATCCTAAAAGATAAATATCATCTCATCTTCAGGAACTTGAGGTCCATTGAGTTTAAATGACTTTCCTAAGGTCACAGCATATTAAATAATATATCAGGATTGGCGCAGATAAGATCCTAATAGAAGTGGTAGCTTTCATCTTATCTCATAATCCCTAAGAAGAGGTATGAAAAGTTGAAATCTAACTCAAAGTGCATTTTTAACTTAAAGTTCTTATAAGCACACAATGCTAGGGAAATGGAAAAATTTAACAGGTTTTTCAAGCATATTTAATTAGAATCTGTTCTAAATAAATTGACAATATGATTCATAAATAAGTTGAGAATTACTTTATCATAAAATTTCAGACTTATATTAAAGAATATATTATATATTAGAGAATATTTTTATAAAGAGATATATAGTACAAAGGGAATGTAATATATATTAGAGAAGAGAAGTTTTTGCATAAAATATTCAGATTAAGAGGAATAGTGAGAAAATACTCTGTAATGCATATGGTAATGCGTATAAATGTACATGGGACAAGTGCTTTTAAAGTTTTGCTTTAGGAGATCCAAGATGGTACAGTTGGGAATGGCAGATTGCATTACTCCACCAGAAACTACAGGAAGGTAAGCAGGTTTACCTGGCAGAAGGGAAGCTCCTGGACCAGGAGGGCAATCAGAGAAGGCAGCTAAAGAGAGGAGACCCAACTGGCTGGGAAAGAGGAAGCCATGTGGTAAGGCAGGCAAGCCAGTGCCCAGCCGGCTCAGAGAAGGAAGCTGGGGAAGTGATTTGGCTGGAAGACCGATGCTCAGTTGGCTCCAAGAATGAGGAAAGCCACCAGGTTTCTGGTATTCAGTAGTCTCTTGAGGTGGGGTAGCTGCAGGGCAAACAGGTGTGGGGATTGGAACCAACTGTCTCAGGGGAAGGGGGTGTGAGGGAAGATAGGGCGGGTGGACTGGATCTTAGGTGGTTATGGGGAAAGGACAACCCAGCCTGTGCTGAAGGAGCCCCAGGGAGAGGGGAGAGGGGAACTGATCATACCCATCTGCCCTGGAAGAGAGAGAAACTGGCTCAGGAATGAGGTGGGCTGACAGGTACCCAACAGCCCAGGTGGGAGGGGAGCAGGGAGAGGAAAGAGGCAAGGTATCAGACACCCAAGTGACCTGCGGGAAAGAGGGACTAGGAGATGCAAATGGTGAATTGTCAGAAGTCCAACCACCCAGGGGCAGGGGCGGAGAGGCAGCTGAGAGCTATCAGGATACAAAACAGCAGGGAAGAGAAGGAAGCCAGAGAGTGATCCAGTGGGTTATCAGGCCCCCAGAAGGCTCCCTGGGGGAGGGGATGCAGTGGGGGCAAGCAGTCTCATGACAGGGAACTTGGACTTAGATACTTTTAATTTTTTATTTATTTATTTTTAATTCTTTATTCTTTATTTTTTTCTTGATATCTGGGTGACTTAATTGCAGAAGGAATGTCACAGGGTGATTGATGAGCAGTGGCAGCCTGAGAATGTGATGAATGGACTGAGAGGGAGACCTGTTTTTTCTGTGTTTTTTGTTTCTTTCCTTTGTTTCTTTTTATTACTGCTTTTTTTTATTTTTTATATTTTTTCTTTCATTTTATCCACTTCCTTTGCTTTACTTTCATTCTACCTTCTCTTGTTTTGTTTTTTTTTCTTTCTTCTCATCTTTCTGGTCTTTTGTTTTATTTTATCTTCCTATTTCTTTTTCTTTTTCTTCCACCAATTTAATTCTTATTTATTTTTGTTTTTATTTTTCTGATTTTTCATTCTTAGTACTTATTTTTTTCCTGGCTCTTTTATGGTTCTCTTCCATTCTTTTTTTAAAAAAATTATTCTTTATCTCTTCTCTTTTCTTTCTTACTTTATGGTTTTAATATGTGGGGCAGGTACATAGACAATGGCAAGGAAATAGAATAAGTGGACTAAAGTGTCAAAGAAGGCCCTTAACAAAAAACAAAATGAAATAAAACACTAGAGTAGAAAGATAAGTTAGCAAACTTAATAAACCCATCAAGATATACAGATGCCTAGATGCCAGCCAAATTAAAAATAAGAAGAAGTAGGAAAACATGGCCCAGTCTAATGAACAAACTAGAAAGCAGGAGGAGATGTGGTACATGGAATAACTAATCAAGGATGTCCAAACAATATCATGAATCAACCTAATGAAGTGAAGGAAGAGATAAAGGATATTAAGAAGGCATTGGGGGAACATACAGAAAAAATAATAAACATACATAAAAAGACAACATATCTCATTGTGATGAAAAGCACAATGCAAGAAATTGAAAATACACGAGAAGTATATAAGAGCAGATTTGAACTGGCAGAAGAAAGAATTAGTGAGGTTGAAGACAGAACATTTGAAATCACACAGAGAGTAGAACAGATAGATTTGAAAAAAGAGGAAAAGTTCAGCAGGAACTTGGGGAAATGAATGACAATACAAAACACACATTATAGACATCCCAGAGGGAGAAGAGAAGGGAAAGGGAGCAGAAGGAATGTTGGAGGAAATAATGGCCAAAAATTTCCCAATTCTTATGAGGGACACAGATGTACATGTACAGGAAATACTGTGCCCTCCAAACAGTATAAATAGTAACAGGCCTACCCTGAGACACATACTTATCAGGTTGTCAGAGAATTCTGAAAGCAGCAAGAGAAAAAAGATACATCACAAATAAGGGAAGTTCAATTAGATGAAGTGCTGATTTCTCATCTGAAACTATGGAGGCAAGAATGCAGTGGTATGACATAGGTAAGGGGCTGAAAGAAAAAAACTGCCAGACAAGAATTCTGCATCCAGCAAAGCTAGCATTCAAAAATGAGGGAAAGTGCAAAATACTCAGAAATTGAAAGTTTGTCAAAAAGAGCTACACATTTCAAGAAATACTAAAGGGAGTTTTACAGGTTGAAAGGAATAAAAGGAGAGAGAGGTTTGGATGATAGTATAGAAGGAAGATAATTCATAAGAGTAAATAAAAGGATAAAAAGAAATAAAAACAAAATATGACATATATAAACTTAAAGAAAAAATGGCTAATGTAAGTACTGCTTTGATGGTAATAACATTGAATGTTAATGAACTAAACTCTCCAATCAGGAGACACAGATTGGAAGAATGGATAAGGAACTATGATCCACTTATATGTTGCTTACAAGAAACTCATCTTAGACCCAGGGATGCAAGAAGACTGCAAGTGAAGGGTTGGAAAATGATTTTACACACAACATCCAAAAAAAGGCAAGAGTAGCTATATTAATATCAGACAAAATAGACTGTAATGCAAAACTATTGGAAGAGACAAAGAAGGGCACTATATATTAAAAAACGGGGTAATCTATCAAGAAGAAAGAACAATCTTAAATATTTATGCACCTAACCAGAGTACCCCAAAATATATGAGACAAATGATGGCAAAACTAAGTGGTGAAATATATGCCTTTAAAATCATAGTGGGGTACTTTAATACACCGTTGTTGCCATTAAACAGAACACCCCAGCAGAGGGTTAATAAAGAAACAGAGACCTTGAATAATACATTAGAGGAACTAGACCTAATAGACATATACAGAAAATTACACCCAAATATAGCAGAACACACATTCTTCTCAAGTGTACATGGATCATTCTCCAGGATAGACCAGAGATTAGGTCACAGAATAAGTCTCAATGAATTTAGAAAGATTGAAATTATACAAAGTAATTTCCCTGACCACAATGGAATGACGCTTGAAATTAATAAGCTGCAGAGAATAAGATTAGGCACAAACATACGGAAGATGAACAGCACACTCTTAAATAAGCAGTAGGTCAAGGAGGAAATTGCAAAAGGAATCAATAACTACCTTGAAATGAATGAAAATGAGAAAACAACATATTAAAATCTATGGGATGCAGCTAAAGCAGTGCTGAGAGGGAAATTTATAGACATAAATGACTATATTTAAAAAAGAAGAAAGAGCTAAAATCAAAGACCTAACTGAAAACATGTAGTAACTGGAAAAATAACAAACTAATCCCTAAGCAAGCAGAAAGAAGGAAATAACAAAGATTAGAGTTGAACTAAATGAAACTGAGAATTTAAAAAACTCTAGAAAATTTTAAGAAAACCAAAAGATTGTTCTTCAAGAAGATTAATAAAATTTCACTATTTGCAGATAATACGATCCTATAAGTAGAAAACCCCAAAAAATCTACAACAAAAATTCTAGAGCTGACAAATGAGTTCAGTAAAGTGGAAGGATATAAGTTCATCATGCAAAAATCAGTGGCATTTCTGTACAATACTAATGAGCAATCTGAGGAGAAAATCAAGAAAAAAATTTCATTACAATAGCAACTAAAAGAGTCAAATATCTAGGAATAATCCTAAATAAGGATATAAATGACTTGTACACAGAAAAATGTAAAACATTATTAAAGTAAATCAAAGAAGACCTAAATAAATGGAAGAATCTTCCATGTTCATGGATTGGAAGGCTAAATATCATTAAGATGTCTTCTATTCTACCCAAATTAATTTACAGATTTAATGCAATTCCCATAAAAATTACAAAAGCACTTTTTACCAAACTGGAAGAGCCAATTAGGAAATTTCTTTTGAAGGGCAAGGGGCCCCAAAGAGCCTGAAATATATTGGGGAAAAAAAGAAATTGAAGGAATCATGCTACCAGCCTTTGAAGCATACTATAAAGCTACAGTGGTCAAAACTGCAGGGTATTGGCACAAGGACAGACATACTGACCAGTAGAACCAAACTGAGAATGCTGCATAGACATGCACATATATGGCCAACTGATATTTGACAAGGTCACCAAGACTACTCAATTGGAACAGAATAGCCTCTTTAGCAAACAGTACTGAGAGAACATGATATCCATATCAAAAAGAATGAAAGATGGGAGCAGATATGGCTCAAGTGGTTGAGATGCCATCTTCCACATGGGAGGTCCTAGGTTCAGTTCCTGATGACTCCTTTAAAAAAACACAACAACAAGCAAGACAGATGGGAAAATGACTGAGGGAAGCCAATGTGACTCAGTGGTTGAGCCCTGGTTTCCCACATACAAGGTTCTGGGTTCATTCCCTGGTACCACAAAAAGAAAGGAAAAAAAAAAAAAGGAAAGAAAGAAGATCACCATTTCATGCCCTTTATGAAAAATAACTCAAGAGAGAGCAAAGACCTAAATATAATATTCAAGAACATAAAGCTCCAAGAAGATAATGTAGGGGAGCATCTACAAGATCTTGTAGTAAGAAATGGTTTCACAAACTTTACCCCTAAAGCATGAGCAATGAAAGAAAAAATAGATCAATGAAACCTCCTCAAAATTAAAAACTTTGTGCTTCTAAGGAATTAGTGAAGAAAGTGAAAAGGCTGTCTACTTAATGGGAGAAAATATTTGGGAACCACTTATCCAATAAGGGTCTAATATCCAGTATATATAAAGAAATCTTACACCTTGAAAATAAAAAGACAAACAACATATTTTTAAAAAATGGGCAATAGATTTGAATAGACACTTTTCCAAAGAGGAACTATAAATGGCTAAATAGCACATTAAAAGGTGCTCATCATCACTAGTTATTTTTTAAAAAGATTTATTTATTTCTCTCCCCTCCCTCCCCCCAAGCCCGGTTGTGTGTTCTCTGTGTCTATTTGCTGTGTCTTCTTCTTTGTCCGCTCTGTTGTTGTCAGCACCATGGGAATCTGTATTTCTTTTGTTGCATCATCTTGTTGTGTCAGCTCTCCGTGTGTACGGCACCATTCCTGGGCAGGCTGCACTTTCTTTCGTGCTATGCGGCTCTCCTTACGGGGCGCACTCCTTCTGCATGGGGCTTCCCTACGCAGGGGACACCCATGCATGGCACGGGACTCCTTGCATGCATCAGCACTGCACATGGGCCAGCTCCACAGGGGTCAAGGAGGCCCAGGGTTTGAACCAAGGACCTCCTATGTGGTAGACAGATGTCCTAACCACTGGGCCAAGTCCGTTTCCCATCACTAGCTATTAAAGAAATGCAAATCAAAACTACAGTGAGATAGCATTTTACCTCTATTAGACTGACTGCTATTAAAAAACAAACAAACAAAAAACAGAAAACTACAAGTGTTGGAGAGGATCTGGAGGAAAGGGAACACTCATCTACTGCTGGTGGAAACATAGAATGGTGCAGCCATTTTGGAAGATGTTTTGGCAGTTGCTCAGGAAGCTAACTATAGAATTGCCATATGATCCAGCAATCCCAGTACAAGGTATATACCCAGAGGAATTGAAAGAAGGGACATGAACAGATATATGCACAGCAATGTTCATCATAGCATTATTCAATATTGCCATAAGTTGGAAGCAACCCAAGTGTCCATCAACAGATGGATGGATAAGAAAATGTGATATATATACAATGGAATATTAGTCAGCTATAAGAAGGAATAAAATTTGACACATGTGACAGTATATATATATATATCTCAAAGGCCTTTTGTTGGGTGAAGTAAGCCAGTCACTAAAAGACAAATATTGCATGACCTCACTGATATGAGATAAAAATATCAAGCAGTCTCACATAGATAGATTCTGGAACATAGGTTACCAGGAGGCAGAAAGTGAGTAGAGAGTGGTGGTGGGCCAATGCTCAATCTGGGCAGAACCTATGATAAAGTGGATGGGAGAGGTTTGGCAGTGGATGGGGTGATGGTGGTGCAAGAATGTGAGTGGTGTTAAGGGTGCTGGAATGGGAGAGTGAGCAGGGTTGGGAGGTTGGGTTGGACTATCAGTGGCACTATGGGGAGAGCTGGAAGAAGGAACAGGTGAACTCTGAGGAGGTAGAGGCTGTAGTTGGAAATACAACTGTGGGAATGTTCTTTTGGCAAATATAGCAGGGCAGGGTTACTGGTGCAGTGTTGGTGGTGGGGGATATGTGAGAAGGAGTGTAACTAGGGCATGATTCTATGGAATATAAATGCATTCATCTTGTCATAGTGTGTTATCTCAGTGGGTACAAAACCATACAATAAACAACAAAATATTAAAATCCCATCCTGGGGAATCCCACTACATTCTCAAATAGAGAAGTAAGAATTTCTCAAGTACATAGGCAGTGCCTAATAAAACAGACCAAAATGTCAACCCCGCAATATATTTTTAAAGATTTATTTATTTATTTCTAACCCCCCTTCTGGTTGTCTGCTCTCTGTGTCCATTCACTGCGTGTTGTTCTGTGCCTGCTTGTATTCTCATAAGGTGGCTCTAGGAACTGATCCTGGGACTTTTGGGAGTGGGAGAGAGGCAATCACTCTCTTGCACCACCTCAGCTCCCTGTTCTGCTGCATCTTATTTTCCCTCCTCTGTGTTTTTTGTTGCATCATCTTGCTGTACCAGCTCTCCAAGTTCGCTGGCATTCCTGTGTGGGCCAGCACTCCACATGGGCCAGCTTGTCATGTGGGCCAGCTTGCCCTCATCAGGAGGCCCTGGGCATTGAACCCTGGACCTCCTATATGGTAGATGGGAGCCCAGCTGCATGAGCCACATCTGTTTCCCAAGCCCTCAATATTAATGTATGTAACTATGAACTTCATTCTGTAAAATTGAAGCTTATCCTAATAATAACTATTGCCTAATAGTTACCTCCTAACCTCTTTGTTACTCTAATGTGACCTCTCTCTAAGCCAAATTCACATAAAGCTCACTGCCTTCCCCCCAGTGTGGGACATGACTCGCAGGGAAAAGCCTACCTGGTATTGAGGGATTAATACCAAGCACCAACCAACAATGTATTTGAAAAATGACCTTAGCCGAAAGGGGAAAACATCAAATAGAAAAAGAGTTTTCATGGCTAAGTGATTTCAAAATTAGTTGGGAGGGCATTCCAGAAGTTACATTTATGCATGTCTCAGGCAGATCTCACTAATTCCAATGTGAACAAAGCCTCAAATGGGGGTGCTACTGAGGGCTCTAGAGCCATACAGATACTATAGGCAAGGCAAATAACCTCTTGAAATCAGCACCCTGTTGGTGGGCATTACTTTGGAATATAACAAACTATTTCCCCAATGTAAGAAAATTAAAGTCACTTATAAATAATTTTCCTACATATAATTCTTCTACTCCTTTTATTTTAGCCTACAACTAGCATTTTACTCATTAAATATGTGTCTCTGAGACTTAAATTTTCAGTCTGTTCATATGCCAGTTGAGCCCTGAATCTCAGAAGAGTTGAGTTGCAGGCAACATCTACTCTCCAAATCATTAGACTCACCTGGGACAACTAACAAAATAATTATGATAGAAACCCCCATCCCAAAAAACAAAGAATATCTACAACCGCAAGAAAAATAGTTCCTTCTCATTTGCCCCATAAGATCTAGGCCCCCTCTCAATCTGAGGCAGAGAGGGCATCATCATCCCCAAATCCTCAAGGATGAAGAGTGAACAAAAATAAGGGGGAATGCAAACATGGACAATGTAAACTTATGAATATTGTAATACTGGAAGAACAGGTAACATTGATATAAAGACAGTGGTTACCAGAGGTTCTGAGGGGATGGGGGAGGGGGAAATTAGGAGGAATATAGAGCATTTTTAGGGAATTGGAATTAAGTGAAAACCACAATGTAAACTATAGACCTTGGTTAATAGCAATGCTTCAATATTTTCCATCAATTGTAACAAACATACCACACAACTGTAAGATATTATTAATTGAGGAACATGTGGGGGGCGAGGCTGGGAAAGGGATAAATGGAAATCTCTTATACTTCTGATGTAACTTTTCTATAATCTAAAACCTTTTTAAAATAAATTTTATTATATTTAAAAATATGCTCTAGGTAAAAGAAGCCTGTTTTATTATATAAAAATATTTTATTACATTTTTAATGGAAACAGCTATCTTTAATTAAACCATGAGATCAGTATTTTAAGTAATAACTACATGCATGTGTGCTAGACTAGGACATTTGAAGGCTCTGTATCAACTCACAGTGGAGCTGGATAGTAACACAGCTGATATAATTAAAAATAGAGTTCAAGTAAGATGGCATGGGCATATACAGGCAGGGCTCAACTCTGTCTCACACACACACACAAACAACAAAAGGGAGAAAGAGCCAAAAGCGGTCTGAGGGACCTGATTTGGGGGTGAGCAGAACAAGACATTGCTACACAACTCTTAGAAGGGTGAGGGTCAGAGAGATGAACTCGAAACAAAAAACATGAGTTACCAAAACCCTATGGTGGGTGGGAAGGGCTCCCCTCCTCCATCCCTAAGATATTAAGCTGGGGTAAAACCCCTGTCTCACTGCAGCTGACTGAGAGGGGAACAGATATCTTCCACCCTGTCAGCTGATTCAAGGGAAAAGTGAAGGGAATTTGGAAGGCTCTCCTCAGTGAATTCAGCCAGCAAAGTCTACTTTGAATCTCTGCTCTAGCCAGACCAAGATACAGGAAAGCTGAGATTGAAACACCTTATGAAAAATTGTGCAAATGAGTCCAACTACTGGTCAGTATGGAAATTGCATGGAAAAAATGAATTTGGGGTTTCTCTGTACCTTAACTTCTGAGAGAAAATCTGTACCTCATTAGTGAATCCATGGCCTTATTATGATAATTTAAGCTGGGAAATATTAAAAACTTAGAATAAGTTTGAGCCAAATATCAAAGAAGAGCTGTGAGAAAAAAACAGGCAAGAGAGAGAAATTGGCCAGCAGAGTAAATTCACCAACATTTTCAGATGTCTAGAAATCAGCAAAAAATTACAAGCCATACTAGGAAACAGGAAGAGATAGCCCAGCCAAAGGAACAAACCAAATATCCTGAAAAGATACAGGATATAAGACAATTAATCAATGATAATCACACAACTCTCCTAAATCAATTCAACTTATTGAAAGAAAATATGACTAAAGAAATAAAGGATATTAAGAAGACACTGGGTGAGCACAAAGAACAATTTGAAAGCCTACAACGAAAAGTAACAGACCTAATTGGAATGAAAGAAATGGTGGATGAGATTAAAAATACATTAGAGGTACAGAAGAGCAGATCTGAATTCCTCAAATACAGAATTAGTGATTTCAAAGTCAGAATATCTGAACTGGAAAAGACAGGAGAACAGAAAGTAAAGAGAATGGAAAAAATGGAACAGGTTCTCAAGGAATTGAAAGACAATGCACAACAAAAACATACGCATTATCAGTGTCCCAGAAGGAGAAGAGAATGGAAATGGGAAATAAATAATGACTGAAAACTTCCCAACCCTTATGAATGACATAAATATCAATATCCAAGAAGGACAACACATCCAAACAGAATAAACCTGAACAGACCTACCCTGAGATACCTACTATTCAGAATGACAAATGTCAGAGATAAAGAGAGGATTCAGAAAGCAGCAAGAGAAAAGCAAAGCTTTACATATAAGGGAACCTTGATAAGATTAAGTGCTGACATGCCATCAGAAACCATGAAGAGAAGAAAGTGGCATGATGTATTTAAGGTACTGAGAAAGAAAAACCACCAGCCAAGAATTCTGTATCTGGTAAAACTGTCCCTCTAAAATGAGGGTGATTTCAAAGTCTTCACAGACAAATAAAACTGACAGAATATATTACCAAAAGATGAGAATTGTTGTAAGAGATACAAAAGAGAATGCTGCAGTCTGAAAGGAAAACACAAGGACAAGAGACATGGAGAATAATTTAGAAGGTTATTAGGAAGGGTAAATTAAAGGGTAAAAAGCCAGACAATAGTACAAATATAACAACAGAAAGCCAAAGGACAAAATGGTTGAAGTAAGTAATGCATTTGCAGTAATAACATTGAATGCTCATGGCTTGAACTTCCCAATCAAAGACATGGACTGATAGAATGGGATATATATGTACATATATAAGTCATTTATATGTTGTCTACAAGAAAGTCACATCAGACATAAGGACACAACCAAGTTAAAAGGGAAAGTTTGGAAAAAGTATTCCATGTAAACAGTAACCAAAAAAGAGTTGGAGTAGTGATATTAATATCAGACAAAATAGATTTTAAATACAGAACTCTTACAAGGGATGAAGAAGGTCATTATATATTAATAAAAAGGGCAATTTACCAAGAAGAAATAACTATACTAAATACTTATCTGCCTAACCTGCATGAATAAAGATACGTAAGGCACACACTGGCAAAACTGAAGTGAGAAATAGATGTCTCTACAATAATAGTTGGAAACTTCAATACACCACTCTTAGTATGGGATAGAACATTTGGATAGAGGATAAGAATAGGAACAGAAAGCTTGAATAATATGATAAGTGAACTAGACCTAACAGACATCTATTAGAGGACTGCACCCCAAAACAGCAGAATATACATTATTTTCAAGTGCTCATGGATTCTTCTCCAAGATAGGTCATATGTTGGGTCACTGGACAAGTCTCAATACATTTAAAAAGATTGAAATTACACAAAACACTTTTTCGGATTATAACAGAACGAAGCTAGAAATCAATAATGAATGGACAAAGAAAATTCATAAATAGATGGAGATTAAACAATACACTCTTAAATAATCAGTGGGTCAAAGAAGAAATTGCAAGAGAATTCAGCACATATCTTGAGACTAATGAAAATGAGAACATAACATATCAAACCTATGGCACACCACAAAGGCAGTACTGAGAGGGAAATTTAGAGCCCTCGGTGCTTACATTAAAAAGGAAGAGAGATAGACATGATCTGTATCCAACCTTGCAGGATCATGCAGAATAATTCTATCACCCAAAAATGTCTCATGTTCCATCTATTCTATTCCCCCTCCCTCTCCCCTAGGGTCCCATGGTAACCAACAAGATTAACTCATTGAAGGACCAGATTTATAGTTACTTGCAACAACACTGAGGTATAACATACTGCCCTTCCCTATTAGAGGATCACAAGAAACTGCTGCATTTTTATTTGAGATCATAGCAGGACTCCCCAGGATGGGAGTCCAACACCTTCCCAATCATTATGTGAGCCTCCATTCCCTGATACAATCCAAAATGTAAAACACAATGTAAATTATTGACCATGGTTAGTAGCAATATTTCAATATTTGTACACCAATTTTAACAAATGTACCATCCACATGTAAATGTTATTAATAGGGCAAAGGGGAAAAGGGAGAGGATGTTGGGTATATGGAAATCACCTATATTCTGTATGTGACTTTTATGTAATCTAAAGCTTCTTTGAATACAAAATGAAAAAAATAAGACATTTGGCTAATAAATTGAAGCAAATGTCACTATACATATAAGACAACAGCTCTTACAGTGATGAAAGTTATGTTAAAAATTTTTCCCTTAATTTTATATATATTTTTATATTATTTCAAAATTTTTAAAAAGTTTTGTATTTTAAAAACCATCTTTATTATATTATTTTCAGATTAATTGCACTTGGTTTTTATGTTGGCTGCAATTTTGAAGAAGTTCTGGATCACAGAAGGGTTACAACTGTGGCAGGGGAGGATCATTGGTTTGGGGTATCAGAGATGGGGGATGCATGGGAGGAGGTTCACCTGGGACATACATATAAGACATATGAATGTGTTCAAGTGTTCATGGGGCATTGTCACGTGGGTGGAGACCCATACAATAACCAAAGAAATATCAAATTCCCATCCTGGAGCACTCTGCCACATTCTCTAATGGGACAGCAAGAATCCCCTGAGTACAGGGGCAGTGACTACTGAAGGAGGATGGACCATTGATGGATCCTTGGTTGTGGATGACTGTACTTTTGAAATTGAAACTTGGTATAGTATCATAGGGTGAATAAGTGTTCCCTCCTGAGAGCCTCTTTTTGCTCAAATGTGGTCTCTCTCTAAGCCAAAGCTTGGCATGTAAATGCATTACCTTTCCTCCTCACTCCCCCGCAGTGTGGGGCATGACTCTGGGGTTTAGCCTCCCTGGCACAGAGGGATTACTACCAAGAATCAACTAGCAATGCAACTGGAAGAAAGACATTGACCAAAAGGGGGAAAGGGTAAAGACAAATGAGTTTATATGGCAAAGAAACTTCAAAGTGATTCAGGAGGTCATTCCAGAGGTTATGCTTATGCACATCTCAGCTGGAACTAATTGACTGCCAAAGTAAATATAACCTCAAGTAGCAGGGCTCCTGAGACATCCAGACAATATAGGCAGGGCAGATAGCTCAGGAGTTTGGCACCCTTGCAGTAGGCCCTACTTTGGAATTTATGCTCCCCAATGTGATGGAGTTGAATCAGTTGTGTTTTCCCTACACATGGCTCTGTTTGTCGCTCTATTTTAACCTATAGATAATATTAGAGTTGATAGTGATATGTCCAAGAGACGGAAATCTTTGGGCTGCCCATGAGCCAATTGCGCCTGGAATCTCAACAGACTTGGAACACCTATTCTCTAGTCCATTAGAGTCACAACTAACAAGGAGATGATGAGTGACAATGACCATTTCAAGGAACAGAGAAAGTCCACAACCACAAGAAAGAAACTCCTACCCAGCTGTCCCATGGGATCTAAGGCCCTTTTCAATTAGAGGTGAAGAAGGCATCACCATCATAAAATCATCAAGATTGGGGAATGGACAATGGACCAGAGTAGACTTACTGTTGTTCTATTGTAGATTTGTGATCCTAGCAATGGAAGAACTTTTATCATGGATGTGGAGATGGTGGCTACTGAAGTTTCTGAGGGAAGGGAGAGGGAAAATTAGGTGTAATTTGGGGTATTTTCAGGACTTGGGAATTATCCTGAATGGCATTGCAATGACAGATACAGGCCATTGTATATCTCATAATAACTTGCAAAATTGTGTGGGAGAGAGTGTAAACTACAATGTAAAATATAATCCATGCTTAGTGGCAATTCTCCAAGATGAGTTCATCAATTGTGCCAAATGTACCACACTAATGAACAATGCCATTGATGTAGGAAAATGTGGGAGGGCTAGGGAGCAAGGCATATGGGGATTCCCTATATCTTTTGTGTAACAATTATGTAATCTAACTCTCTTTTTTAAAAAAATAAAAAAGTGTTTTATTTAAAAAAAAGAAAGAGGTGAAACTGAACATTTACCAGCACACTTAGAAGAACTAGAAAAAGAATAGCAAACTATTGCCAAACCAAGCCAAAGGAAAGAAATAATAAAGATCAGAGAAGAAAGAAATGAAATAAGAAAAAAAAAAACAATAGGGAGAATCTACAAAACTAAAAGTTGGTTCTTTGAGAAGATCAACAAAATTGGCAAAGCCTTACTTGACTAACAAAGAAAAAAAGAGAGAAGAACAAATAAATAAAATCAGAAATGAGAGGGGAGACATTACCAGTGACCCCACAGAAATAATAGAGATCATAAGAGGATACTTATGCCGAAAAACTGGAAAATGTAAACAAGATGGACAAATTCTTAGAAACACAAGAACCACCTATACTGACCCTAGAAAACAGAAGATGTTATGAAACCATACACAAATGAAGTGATCAAAAATCTTCCAAAGACGAAAAGCCCAAGATGACTCCAAGGTGAAGTCTACTAATCATTCAAAGATGATCTATTACCCATCTTGCTCTAACTCTTCCAAAAAATTAAACAAGAAAGAATGCTATCAAAGTAATTCTATGAAGCCAGCATCATCCTATTACCAAAACCAGATAATACATAACAACAGAAAAAAGAAAATTACAGACCAATATCTCTCAAATAGAGATGCATAAATCCTCAACAAAATACTTGCAAACAGAATAAAAAAACACATTAAAAGAATTAAACACCATAATCAAGTGGGTTTTTTCCCAAGAAAATTAATTACTGTAATAAACTACATTGAAAAAAAAGAAAAATCACACGATCCTCTTGATTGGTGCAGAAAAGGCATTTTACAAAATACAGCACACTCTTTTAGATAAAAAACACTTCAAAAGATTGCATTAGAAGGAAACTTTCTCAATATAGTAAAGTGCATATATGAAAAACCTAAAGAGAGGTTGCATCATACTTGAAGGTGAAAGACTGAAAGCTTTCCCACTGACATCAGGAACAAGACGAGGATGCCCATTTTCACCACTGTTATTCAATAATATGCAAGAAGTTCTAGCTAGAGCAATTAGATTAGATATAGGGAAACAAAAGGACCAAATAGGAAAGGAAAAAGTAAAACTTTCACTATTCACTAATGATATGATCCTATAAGTAGAAAATTCTGAAATATTCACAACAAAGCTAACAGAACTAACAGATGATTTCAGCACAGTGGCACAATACAAGATTAATATGCAAAAATCAATACCATTTCTATACACTACTGATGTGTAATCTAAGGATGAAATTTTTTTAAAAGCTTCCATTTATAATAGCAACTAAAACAATCAAATGTTTGGGAATAAACTTAACCAAGGACTTAAAGACTGTATTTAGAAAACTAGAAAACTTTGCTAAGAGAAACTGAAGACTTCAATAAACGGAAGGACCTTCCATGTTCATGGATTGAAAGATAAAATATCATTAATACGTCTATTCTACCAAAACTGATTTACAGATTCTGTGCAATCACAATAATAAAACTCAACAGTCTTTTTTTTTCAGAAATGGGAAACAAATTTATCAAATTTATTTGGAGAAGTAAAGGGCCCCAAATAGCCAAAAATGTCTTGAAAAAGAACAAAGTTGGAGGTCTCTCACCTTCCTGACTTTGAAGCATACTACTTAGCATCACCAGTAAAACAGCATGGTAATGGCATAAAGACAGGCAAATTGACCAATGGAACCAAATCAGGAACTCAGAAATAGACCCTCACATCTACAGTCAAGTGATTTTTGTCAAGGTGATCAAGCCCTCCCGACTGTGTCAGACAGCCTATATAACAGTTGGTGCTGAGAGTACTAGAAAGTCATATCCAAAAGAAAGAAAGAAGACCCCTATCTCACACCTTATACAAAAATTAACTCTAAATGGATCAAGGACCTAAATATAAAAGCAACAACCATAAAACTCCTATAAGAAAATCTAGGAAAACATCTTCGAGATCTTGTGGTAGGTGGTAGTTTTTTAAACTTTACACCCAAAGCACAAGAAACAAAAGAAAACAAATAGGTAAATAGGACCTCTTCAGAATTCAACACTTTTGCACCTAAAAGGACCTTTCAAGGGTGAAAAGGCATCCAACCCAATGGGAGAAAATATTTGGCAATCACATATCCAATAAGTGTTTAATATCCTTGATATTGTAAGAGATCATACAATTCAACAATAAAAAGACAAACTACCCAATTGAAAAATGGTCAAAGTCTTGAAAAGACAATTGTCCAAAGAAAAAAATACAAATGGTAAAGTAACACATGAAAAAAATGTTGAACATCATTAGTGATTAAGGAAATGCAAATCAAAAGTAAAATGAGATATGATTTTACACCTATTAGATTGGCCACTATTAAAAAAGTTGGAAAACTGCAAATGTTGGAGAGGATGTGGAGTGATAGGAATGCTTATTCATTGTTGGTGGGAATGCAGAATGATACAGCTACTCTGGAGGACTGTTTGGAAGTTCCTAAGGACGTTGAATATAGACTTGCCATATGACCTGGCAATACCATTACTAGATATATATCCAGAAGAACTCAGAGCAGGGATACAAATAGACATTTGCACACCAATGTTCATAATGGCATTATTCCTGTGCCAAAAGTTGGAAACAACCCAGGTGTCCATCAACTGATGAATGCATAAACAAAGCGTGGTGTAAACACATCATAGAACATTATGCAGTGGTAAAATTAAAAGAAGTTGTGAACATAAGACAACATGGATACACCTGGAGGATATTGTGTTGAGTGAAACAGGCCAGACACAAAAGGACAAATGCAGCATGACTGTGCTATTATGTACTAAATATATTATATAAACTCATGGAATTAATAATTAGAATATAGGTCACCAGAAAATAGAATGAGGGTAGAGAATAGAAAGTTGACTGTTTGTAATGGTAAAAGGTTGTTTGTAAATCTTTGGAAATGAATGGAAATGGCAAGAGAACTTCATGGTGTTTGTGTCTAGAAGAGCTATTATATGGGTATGACAGTGTTATAAAGAAAAGCCTATGGACATGCATGTTACTAGAAGGGAAACTGAAAACTGTAACATGGGACTGCATAACATAGTGAAACCTCATGTAAAATATATGTGTGTTATTGCATATATATGACTGTTTTTACAAATGTAAATACAAATATGCTAGAGAGAAGAAACAGAATAGCAGCTATGTATGGCAGGGGAAGCATAGAGAGATTGAGCAGTGATGAGTTTTGCTTGTTTGTTTGGTTTTAATTATTATTATTATAATAACTGGAACAATGAAAATGTTCTAAAATGACTGTAGTGTTGAATGCCCAGCTGTATGATTACACTGAATACCACTGACTGTACACTTTGGATGGATTTATGCTTTATTAATGTGTATCAATGAAATTGGTTGTTTAGAAAAGCAGTAATGGCAATTCTAGAAGACTTCCTCAGAAACACATTCCCTAACACTTCATTTTGCGTTTTTTTATCAAGCAACATTTTTTAAAGATACATACTGAGGAAATATAACATAGTAAGTAATTTAAAAAGAATGTATTGGGTGAAGAATAATTTTTAAATGTTTGTATATGTAATTATAAGGTATTCAAATGGGTAGTAAATAATTAAAGTGAAACACCATGAACAACTAGTCAATGATGTTGAGAAACGTGTAATGGGTCCAGCAAATGCAGCAAATGCTTACTTAGGACCGCAGCAGGGAGAACCAAACAGGGATTATTTATCTGTTTGTTTGTTTGTTTGTTTTGAAAATGGAAGTGGAAGGGAAATCTCATGTTGCAACGCCTTTACTTTCTAAATGACAGGTATTCTCCAGGGCAGAATTAACTCTTCCTCTCCTTCAGAGAAGCTAGGCTGTAGAAACAACAACAGAAAGCACCAACACAGAGCCCCAGGTACCAGCTTTAGTTCACATGTGGGCATTATGGGGAGAAAAAGGAGGAAAGAAAATCTAGTTAAAAAAAGACCAAAGTGACAGAACTAAGGATGTATTAAAACCTATTCAATTATTATAAATTGCTCATTGAGCAACTACTTCTGGCTAGTAACTATTAAAGGTGATGATGATAGGTGGTAACACATGATATGAAGGAAAACTCACCATATGTGGTACTAGCATTATGGATCCCACAGTGGTTCAGTGGGAGAGAGGGGGATGTTAGCCAAACAACTACAAGAATAAATGTAAATTAGAAGTATCACAAATCCCGTGAAACAAAAGTTTCTTGGTTGGTCCTAATAAAAATAAAGTGTATGAAAGGTCTGTGGAAGTTTCACTGTGGAACTCACAATCAGTCTAAGACTTAAGGATGAATACAAATTAGTTGAAGTGGATGAGGGGTGAGGGCAGAGTTCAGGGAGCTGTAAGCATGTGGTTGATTTGAAGAAAGGCCAGAGCAGAGAGTTAGAGGGAGACCCCAATGGGAGATGAAGGGGGAAACTAGCAAGGACCAATTCCACTGAGGTTGTGTGGGTATCATTAAGTTGTCCCATTCTTTCTTTTCCTCTAGTCCCCTCCTTCTTCCCTTTCTTCCTTCTCCCATCCAATAGAAAGGTGGATTTTAATCATAAGTAGACAGGTGCCACATAATGAGATGTGGCAGGAATGATTTTCACATTAAAAACTCAAGTGTGAAGAAATGAAACTTAAATTCAGCCACTCTCTTTAACAGAGGTTTTAAATCATATCGCTTTTGGGAGCAGAAAGCTTAAACTAGTTATTTTCGGGGCTTCTCAATTTAATCCAGCATAAACATCATGTTGCAAGTGCAGCCTATAGCCAAATAAATCTTCATGGGACCATTGTTTCCACTGCCCCTAGATGACTTCTTTAATCAATTTTGGATGGAAAAAAATAATTCCTGAGGTTGTATTAAGTGTCAACACCCTTTCCGTCCTGTAGTTAAAATATCAAACCTCATGATAGTAAAAACTCCAAACATCCCTAAAGTTAACATATCTCCCATCCCAGTTCTGTTTTGTTGCTTCTAGGAAGCTGTCACAGGGAAGGAGGAACATGCGCACATTTTTCTCTTTCTGGCTAGCAGTTCTAGTCCTTTTCCTCCAGTTTTCTAATTGTGCTTTCTCATCTCTTTCCACTTGTGTGTGGTTCAAACTGGAGCTGGAAGACTGTTATTCAGTAGAACACAGAGGAAAGGGGCACATGGGGACTATAGCATATGGGTCTTAAAGTGGAATAAGAGACCATTTTTATTTCAGAAGCAGGAAGAAATCCAGTGTGGCTGATGCAAAAAGATCCAGGGAGAGATCAAGAGGTAGGCATGGCCTAGATCATACAGACCATGGGAAGGATTTTAGATTTTATCTTAAGGATAAGTAGAAACCATAAAATGATTTTAGGTAATGAATGCCATATCATAAACACATTTGCAGTTTTAAAAGATTGCCCTAGTGGTTGGATGGAGAGAGCAGAAATGGAGACAGTGTTAGGAGGCTACTTCAGTCATGATAACTAAAGTGGCAGGTATGCACACAGTAAAAATTCTGCCCCCTCCGGTGGGCAGACAGGACATACAAGCTAAACATCTTCACAAAGGATCTGTGGTATGGACTTTATTTAGGCAGTCACAGAACACCAGAGGGAAGGGCATTTATCTAACCCAGTTGCCCTACAGAGTGTTCCTGCTGGTTAAATGAATAGGGTTGTCCTGTCTTATCCAACAGTGAGGATTAGTCAAAGTGGGAATAGAGTTTCTAGGCTCTCAATACCACTATCAGGAAAATGGCCATGGATGCCACAATGAAACATGTTTCCAACATGGACAATCTGCCGCTTTTATAAGGAACTTGTTAAATTCATTGGTCTAAGTTTTTATTTTAAATTTATCAGTCTTTTTTCTATTAAGCTATCCTTTTTGAAAAGGTGTCATTGAAATCTTCTAAATATAAGACGTCAGTTTAAGAACATTATCAGTTTTTATGTGTAGTAGAATAGCTAACGCTCTCAAGAAAGTACTAAGTTCACAAGCACAGGAATTTGCTAATAGGTTCCACTTGTCACTCTGCCTAAAGGATTTTTACAGATTCTAAAGGTGTAGTAAACACATGATAATATGGAAATAGTCATGTGAGTAACAAAATAAAAGGATTTAAAAGCTAAAATTAAAAGAAAAAAGAAAAACTTTAAAGTTCATTTAAGGGAGTAATTCTTAAGTCCAAGTGAATATCAGAATCAGCTAAAATGCTTTGAAATAAGAATAGATTAATTCAAATTCAGTGTGTCTGGAGAGGGACCCAGGTATCCAGTGAGGTAGGATTATTTGGGGAAAGGGGTGGATTATAAATTAAACACAATTGGTCATGAGTTAATGCTTGTTGAGGCTAGATGATTACAACATTACAATAATCTCTCTACTTAATATCTATAATAATTTTCAATAAAAAGTTTCAAAAATAAGGCAACAGAAAAACTTTTCAATTGTGATTTGGAAACGACTGAGTTACATTATGGCATAGGATTTAACTAATTTGCCTAGGACTCCATGAAAGGATAAGAGAAAATACCTTTTAGTATATGTATAGGGAAAAGCACTCAACCTGCTTTTGACAATAATCCTCATATTGTTTGGTGGCTGCTGTGCAAATAACACCACCAAACTGTTATCATAACTCAGAGAAAAGCTTTTTTTAAAAAAAGGATATAATTTTTATCCCATATTCCCTTTGCGACTTATGTACTTAAATTTTAAACAGATAAGGATTTGGTGCTTTCTGGGTGTATTTGGGATGAATCATAAATTTATATTTACTAATTTGCATTAACAAAAGATAACATTTCACAAATAAAATCATCATCGGAAAAGTTGATAATAACTTATACCAGAACTTCAAATATAATAATACAATTATTAATTATAATTAATAATTATAATAAAATATGGCATTTTTAAAATCTAAATTCCTCACTTCTTCATATACATAACCTGCACATCTTCTGTAATAAAAGCTTCATTTGCAGCATAGGAAAATGTTTAAAATCACATTGTGAGTTCTTTATTTGGTTACACGTAAGTCTTCAGTCTAAAATATGATTTTAAATTCTCATCTGATCCAGACAGAAAATTATTAGTGTATAATGACATTTGCAGCAGTTTTCACAAATTTTGTACCACATGTTCAATGTGTACTTTTCTTTCTTACCTTTTGTTTGCTAAGAGTGAAATCTCTCCCCTTACTTTTCTACTTTCCAGGGGAATCAACTTAAACAGTGTGAGACTTAAAGAGTTCTTTGGACTATTCTGTTCTCTTTTCAGTAGTTGTCATGATAGTTAAAGTCAGGTTGCGGTGAATTTACTGAAATTGCCACACTATTCTTTTGGTTTAGCACTCTTCTGGAAATATAAATTCATTCATTCACATGCATGTAATATAAATTATTTGAGTACTTAGGTGTACAATAACCATATGTACTAGTTTACTTTTGCTGGTGTAACAAACTAACAGAAACTTAGTGTCTTAAAACAGAGCAAAATATCCAGCTGTTCTGGAGGTCAGGAATCCAAAATTAAGGTGTCAGCAGAGCTGCATTCTTTCTTGAAGCTCTAGGGGAGAATCTGTTTCCTTGACTTCTCCAGTTTGGAGTTACTGGCTGTATTCCTTGGATTGTGGTTCCTTCATGCATTTAACTCCATCTTCAAGGCCAGCAAAGGCTGGTTGAGTCTTTCTCATACCTTTCTCAAATCATATGATGCAGACACTTCTGCCTCCCTCTCCTATTTCACAAGGACTGTTGTAATTATACCGGCCCATTCAGAAAATACTAGCAAAGTGAATCCAATAGCATATTTAAAAGATGATATTCCACAAACAAGTAGGATTTATCCCAGGAATGCAGGATATTTCAACATATGAAAAACGGTAAAGGTAATATATCACATAAATAACATGAAGAGGAAAAAACCCTCACATGATTATTTCAGTAGATGTATAAAAGACATTTGACAAAATCCAGTACCATTTCTTGAATTTAAAAAAATTTAGAAAACTAGAAAAAGAAGGAAAATTCCTCCACATGATAAAGGGCATTTTTTCAAAAGCCCACAGTTAACATTAATTCAATGGTGACAGACTAAAAGTTTTCCTTTTAAGATCAGGAAAAAGTCAAGGATGACCAGTTTCACCACACTCTTCAATGCTGCACTAGAAGTTCTAGCCAGAACATTTAGGAAAATAAAAATAAAAAGAAGAAATAAAATGTATCCAAACTGGAAAGGAGGAAGTAAAACCATCTCTATTTGCAGATGACATAATCATATATACATATATATAATACAAAGGAATCCACAAGAAACTATTAGAGCTAATAAACAAGTTCAGCAATGTGGCAGGGTACAATATAAGCATGCAAAAATCAATCATGCTTCTATACACCATCATTGCATAATCCAAGGAGGAAATAAGGAAAAAATTCCATTTTTTATAGCATCTAAAAATAAAGTTTTCCAGGAAAAATTTAAGGACACAAAGTATTTATATACCAAAAACCTCAAAATACTTCTGAAAGAAATTAACAAAACTAAATAATGGCAAAACATTGCAGGTTAATAGATCAGACTGATTAATGTTAAGATTTCAACATTACCTAAAGAGATCTAAAGATCTAACACAATCCCAATCAAAATCTAAGCAGCCTTTTTTTTTTCTTTTGTTTTTTCCCTGCAGAAATGGAATGGAAAAACCAATCCTCAATTTCAGAAGGAACTCCAAGGGGTACTGAACAGCCAAAAGAATTTTGAAAAAGAAGAACAAAGTCAGAGGGCATACTTCCCGATTTTAAATTTACTACAAAATTACAGTAATCAAGATAGTGTAGCGCTGGCATAAAGACAGACAAGATAGGCCAATAGACCCACATGTCTATGACCAACTGGTTTTTTACAAGGGTGTTAAATACATGGAATGAGGAAAGAATAGTCTTCTCAACAAATGGTGCTAAAAAAAAACTGGATGTCCACATGCAAAAGAATAAAGTTAAACCCCTACTGTAGAACATATAAAAAAAAAACCAACTCAAAATGGATCAATGACCTACATATGAGAGTTAAATTATAATACTCTTAAAACATAAACATTGGGACAAATCTTCATGATCTAGGAGTCAGCACTGGATTCTTAGATGTGACACCAAAAGCATGAGGGACAAAAGAAACAATAGATAAAACTGACACCATCAAAATTTTAAATGTATGTGCATCAAATGAAATATTCAAGAAAGTGGAAAGAAAACCTGCAGAATGGGAGAAAATACCTGCACACAATATCTTGGTTGTAGTAGTTTGATATTATTGATGAATTCCAAAAAGAAATATTGGATTATGTTTGTAAACTGATCTTTTCCTCTGGGCATTTTGGATTATATTGGATTCATAGGTTTATTTGATTAAGTAATTATGTAAACCTCTTATGCCCGTAGAGTGTTGAGTCCCCTCCTTTTGGTGGGTAGGGACTCATAGATAAAGGGTATGGCAAAGGACAGAGTTAAAGGCTTTTGATGTTGGAGTTTGATGCTGAAGCCTTAAGCTGGAGCCCTGGAAAGTAAGCTCACAGAGGAAAGAGAAGCCAGCCCAAGAAAGAAAGGAACCCAGGAAGCCTGAACCCTCACAGATGTCGGCAGCCATCTTGCTCCAACAGGTGAAAATAGACTTTGGTGAGGGAAGTAAATTATGTTTTATGACCTGATATCTGTAAATAAATACCCTTTATAAATATCCTTTATAAAGACCAACCAATTTCTGATATTTTGCATCCGCACCCCTTTGGCTGACTAACACATTGGTTAAGGGATTAATATCATATCTAAATTCATATGTAATATATACATATAATATTTTTAATATAAACTTATACAGTGCAACAAAAATGCAAACAACTCAATTAAAAAAGAGATTGAATAGGCATTTCTCTGCGGAAGATGTATAAATGGTCAATATGTATATGAAAAGATGCTTAATATCATTTGCAATTATGGAAATGCAAATCAATACCACAAGAAGATACTAATTTACACCCACAAGGATGGCTATTATTAAAAACAAAACAAAACAGAAAATAAGTGATGGAGAGGATGCAGAAAAATATCAACTCCAGTGCATCACTGGTGGGAATGTAAAAAGTTGCAACCACTGTAGAAAGAAATATGGTGGTTCCTAAGAAGCTTAAATATAGAAAACCATATGACCTGGTAATCCACTTCCAGGTATATAGTCAAAGAAAGTGAAAACAGGATCTCAAACAGATCCTTGTAAACCAGTGTCTATAGCAGATTTATTGTCAATAGCCAAAAGATGGAAACAACTCAAGCATCCATCAACAAATGAATGGATAAACGAAATGTGGTATATTGTTAGAGTATTATCTGGACATAAAAGAATGAAGTTCTGAAATATGCCTCTGTGTGGCAGAAACTCTAAAACATATTCAGTGAAATAAGCAAGGAACATAAAGACAAATATTGTATGCTATCACTTATAAGAGATGACTAAAGGGGGAAACGGACTTTGACCCAGTGGTTAGGCCGTCCGTCTACCACATGGGAGGTCCGCGGTTCAAACCCCGGGCCTCCTTGACCTGTGTGGAGCTGGCCCATGCGCAGTGCTGATGCGCGCAAGGAGTGCCCTGCCACGCAGGGGTGTCCCCCGCGTTGGGGAGCCCGACGCGCAAGGAGTGCACCCATAAGGAGAGCCGCCCAGCGTGAAAGAAAGTGCAGCCTGCCCAGGAATGGCGCCGCCCACACTTCCCATGCGGCTGACAACAACAGAAGCGGACAAAGAAACAAGACGCAGCAAAAAGACACAGAAAACAGACAACCGGGGGAGGGGAGGGGAATTAAATAAATAAAAATAAATCTTTAAAAAAAAAAAAAAAAAAAGAGATGACTCAAGGGAAGCAGATGTGGCTCAAGTGACAGAGCTTCCTCCTACCATATAGGAGGACCTGGGTTCTATCCCTGGGGCCTCCTGGTGAAAAGAAGAGAAAGAGTGCCTGTGTGGTGAGCCAATACCTGCATGGCAAGTCAGTGCCCACGCAAGTGAGTAAAGCAGCAAGATGATGATGCATTAAAAAGAGAGACAAGAAGAGAGTCAAAGTAAAGTGCAGCAGAAACCAGGAACTGAAGTGGTGCAGCTGATAGGGAACCACTCTCCACATCAGAAGTCACCAGGATCGAATCCTGGTGAATCTTAGAGGAGAGAAAATGAGAAGAGAAGACAACACAGACAGCAAAAACAGCAGGGTGGGAGGAGGGGAAGGGGAAAAATAAGTAAATAAATAAATCTTTAAAGAAAAAAAAGAGATTACTAGAAAGTAGAAAATTCTCAGAGATTGAAAGTAGATTAGATTTTACTAGAAGATGAGGAAAAGGGAAGAAAAGAATTTGTTTGGAAAAATAAATCTAAAAATTGCTTCTTTAGGTATAGAATTCTAGTTGCTAAAATAAGTTAATAATAAGTTAATAGATAGAAAAAAGAGAAATAGTCAATATGGTTAACCAAAAAGACAAAACGCCTATATGCATAACTATAATAACAGCACTAAGTAGCATCAAGTATTTATTATGCACCAGACACTGTGTTAAAATGTTTCCATATATGTTCCCACTTATTATTTACCACCAATCCTAGGATGTCAGTATTATTTTGCATATGAGCAGCCTGAGAGTCAGCAGGCAAAGCAAATTTTAAACCATGTATTTTTTACTTAAACCATGTGTTTTCACCCCAACACTATTAATTTCTACCTGATATGGCTTACATAGAAAATTCAGAAGCAGCACAGGTTTTTCATCCAGGGTAAACTTGTCCTTGAGTAAAGGGTAGAATGAATTACATAGAAATAAAGGTAGAAAATACAGTTAATTCAGGTGGGAAACATAGAGATAAGAATTTATCCAGTTTCCCATAGTGAATTTATAACTATACATGTTTTTAGCATTTTTTTTTCCTAAAGCATGCCTCTGTATATGATTGAAATGATGAGTGGTATTAAGAGGTACACAGAGAAAAGATAGACATTGAAGTTAGACTTTTTCTTCCTCTATTTCGTTCTTTAGGGCAAAAATGACTACTGCTAAAGAACATGCATACCACTCTAAAAAACAGTAAAAAGGGTGAGGCAAAGAGGACAGTGTTTTTAAAACATATGATAATAATAGGTAAGATGATGCGGAGAAAAAGCAAGGCCTTGATGTACAGCTTGCAAAGAGCATATTAGTTTCTACTGCTGCTGTAGAAAAATACCACAAAAAATGGCATCTTACAGTTCTAGAGGTTAAAAGTCTAAAATCAGTCTCAGTGGGTTTTCGTCAAGGTATCAGCAAGACTGGTTCTTTTTGGAGGCTCTGAGAGATGAATCCATTTCCTTGCATTTTTCAGCCTCTAGAGCTACTTGCCTCTCTTGGCTGGTTGGTCCTTCCTCACTTGCTTCTGTTATCACATCTACTACTAACTCTGATCCTACTGCTTCCCTCTTAAAAGGACCCTTGTGATTATATTAGACCCAACAGAATAATCCATGATAATCTTTCTATCTCAAAATCTGTAAATTAATCACACCTGCAAATTCCTTTTTAACATGTAAAGGTAAACATATTCACAGGTTTCCAGGATTAGAACATGATTGTTTTGTGGAGCCTTACACAAGGAGTATGAGGGGAGATACTTAAAGCTGATACTGAAGAGTAAATTAGAAAATTCCAATACAACTTATATAACAACACCTACCAGAAGGAAAGAATGAGTACACACACAGTTACATGGTAAATTTTTTTGAACAGTAAGTTAAAGATTGGTAGAAAGTTCTATTATAATGACAACTGGGATCATTTGACTGGTCTAAATTTTTCAGATAATGATCTTAACTCCTCACTCAGTTCTAGCTTTCTAAACCTAATCTGCCTGGCTCATAAAGGAAGAAATTGCATTCTCTATGTATCTATAGAGACCAAATGTCTGGGGCATTCATGGATGAGTCTAAGTTTAGGTGCAGTCTGTGGCAGTTTTGTAGTTCAGGGACAAGCATTTCCTTCGGAGGTAAGAAAGGACGTATTGAGATAGAAAATGTTCCTTGTTATAAAGTAAAGGACCATTAATGTTATTTTTGGCACTTTTCTAATTAGATAGTCAGTGGAAATGTGCTCTACTATAATTAACACTTAGAGGACCCACCAAAAATCAAGAGGTGATCACATTCCTCTGAAATTGCTTTGATATTTGTAATGAGGAAGACCACATATTCTGATTAGTCTAGAAATAGATTTGTCCACATCATAGTAATTTAGGAATTCTGACACCTGGAATGGTTTGCTTCCAGTTTTATTATGGAAAGAGCTTTCACTGCAGGCAGTTGAAGAAGTAGGCTTATCCAATATCTTTAATTTGGAAGGAAAATGGAGACTAGTCATCCTCATTATCACTGTTCTATGTATCAGAGATTTATTTATTTTTGTTTTTTATAAGATCTATGACAAATGCATGTTGTCTGCAGGCCTTTAAAGTATTATTTTTAAAGCATTTTGGTCTCCAGTGGTGTTTAAATATAAAACCACCAATTAAAAACATTTTATTTCCTACTCAAACATGCTCAGGTAAGCTATACTGAATGATGCCAGATTAGTAAAAAAAAACAAAACATTTCTCTTTTGCTATTTAAGAGCTGTGTGTAGACTCATGTGGACAGTGAATAAAATTTATTTAGAAAGCAGAATGTTTTTTTATGGACCACTTTCCACAGCAACCATTCTGACTTCCACCTCAACATCTCTTTGGTCAAGGAGGTCACTAGACTTAGGGAAATCTCATTTTTTTCCTCATTTGCTTGTTTCAAAGTGAGACATTTTGAGTGAACTCATCTATACTTGATGTTTGAAACTAGACCTTAGTCTAGTTTTATGTCTTCATTCTTTGCTTAAATCCCTAAAATAGTTTTCAATTAATTTCACCATAAATTTCAAATATCTTATATGCATGTAAAATCCATCATGATATGTCTCTTATTTAACTCTCCAACCTCATCTTATACCAGAAACCGTTCCCACCCCTCAAGGCAAGGTTATATTCTAACTGAATTACCCTTGACATTTCGCAAATTGCCCTGCTGCTTTTTCCTTTCCTCCAGGCCTTGGTACACACTGTTCCTGACACATGAAATGTGCACTTCTCTTGCTTTTCTATTTGTTAACTTCTATAATACCTTTAAGATTTGTATCACCATAACTGGGCATTTTTACAACCCCTCCCTCCCACCTCCTCTTCTGCCCCAGGAGAGGATGGGTGTTTCTCTTTGTGGTCTCTGACATCCTTTTCATCTTTTAAAAATTTATTTTAAAGAAACTTTAGATTACATAAATGCTACATAAAAATTATAGGGGATTATCATATGCCACACTCCCTCCTCTCACACTTTCCCACATTAACAATATCCTTCCTTAGTGCCATTAGTTATAATTGAAAAACATATATTGAAGCATTGCTACTAACCATGGATTATAGTTTACATTATAGTTTACACTCTGCCCTGTGCAATTTTATGTTATGACAAAATATATAACGGCCTTTATTCATCATTGCAATGTCATGTGGGACAATTCCAATGTCCCAAAAATTCCCCTATATTACACTTATTTTTCCCTCTCCCTCTGCTCAGAATCTCCATTGGCCACTGCCTCCACATCAATAATAAAAATTTCTTCCATTGCTAGAATAACTTTAGTCCATTGTTCATTCCCCAGTCTTGAGGATTTGGGGATGGTGATGTCTATTCTGCCACTAAGTGAGAGGGGGATTAGATCTCACGGGGCAGATGGATGAAACTGTCTTGCTTGCAGTTGCAGACTCTCTCTGTTCCTTGGGATGGGTGTTGTCCATCATCATCACCTTGTTAGTTGTCCTGGGTGAGTTCTATGAACTGGAAAGTAGTTGTTACAACTCTGCTAAGATTCCGGTCCCAGCTGGCACATGGACAGACCAAAGATTTAAGTGTCTTGGATATACACCTATCAAGTATATACTAACTGTAGGTTCATAAAGTAGGGGCAGAAGAGCCATGTGTAGGGAAACCACAAATGATTCCAACTCTTTCTAACATACTTTTAAAAGCTCCCTGGAAAACTTCCCTTCATACTATATCCAAATATGTTTTTACTTTCCTCTCTGCCCTAACTAAACTAGGACTCTTTGCGGACAGAGACTATTTCTTGCACTTTTAATTTCCTAGCACATCGTTTGACATAAAATATATTTGTTGACATGGTGAATATTTGTTGAGTGAATAAATTAATAACTCCAGCATACAATGAATGAGAACTGGCTGAGTCGTTCATCCTGTAGGAAGATTCAGAAGATTTCACAAGTCTTTTTATTTTAAAGATGTTTATAGTTTATTTAGGGGTGGGGAGAAACTTAACTGGAAAAGAATCTCAAAACAATACATGCAGTTAAAAAGTTATAGTACATGCTCTAAAGCTGTGACTCTCCAGGTGTGGGAGAATTCTTTATGAGAATCATCTGGAGGATTTTTTCAAACTGCACATGTCCCTTTCCCTACCAATTCTCTAATCACACCATATTTTTGCATCATTCCCCTCACATACATGTTCCCATAAATAGATTACCACCTTATTATATCTATGGAAAAGCTCCACCCACTAGGCATAGTCAGAATGTGGTTTGGCAAAGTGGACTTTAGTCTTATCATCACCATCATTTCCCTTTCTTTTTTTTTTTCCCGGCTACGTTTGAAGACAAATCCTTTAGCTTCCCCCTTCTGACCAACAACTCATTTAAAATTCTGAAGCTTCCACTTCCTTTAGTAAGTTGAAATAGAAAAAAAAGATTGAGAAATAAAATTTAATAGTTCATTACCCTGGCTATTATTCAGCGTAACCTCTAAGGGCTTTTCCATATTCACCTGCCTGTGGCCCATCCCCAAATTTTAGCAGTGGACAAAGCATTAGATGATTTCACCATACATCCAGGATTAAAATTCACTTAGTCACTCACAGTGGGGTCCTTGGACCAGCAGTAATGCATCACCCAGGACTTGTTAGAAAGGCAGACTCTCAGACCTGGACAAAGATGTCCTGAAACAGAATCTGCATTTTAACAAAATTCCCTATGTGACTCACATACACATTAAAGTTTGAGATGCCATGCTCTACATTATAGTAACCCAAAAATATACAACAAGAGAGATATCCCTTGATGAGATAATCAGGAAAGACTTCTTAGAGGAGGAAATGCAGTCTGTATTTAAGTACATACAACATAAGCTGTATGTTAAGCACATAGGTTCTAGAGTCAAACTATCTGAATTCCAACATGCATTCGTTTTGATACCTTCAACAGGTTACTAAATATTTTTGAGCTTCATTTTACCACATTGAAATGGGGATATTGATAATATCAAACTCATAAGGCTTCCTTAAGTTATAAATACTGTTTGACACAGAGCAAGTTCCCCGTAAAGTTGGCTATTGCTACTAGTATTGAATGAACTTAGATCTGAAAAGAGCTGAAAGGTATTTCTTTCTGTCCATTATCATCCTTGGAGTGGTCTCAGATAACAGTCTTCAACTTGGGGTACAGATACTCCTAAAGGTAAACAAAGACATTCCTGATTGAACAGGACCTGCTAGTTTTAAGCAGAACATTTTCCAGATCTTCAACATTCATATGCATCCATTCCTAAAATTGAAATTTGGTAAGTCTATGATAGCGTATGAGCTTTGCTTTCTTTCTACTTCTCCAATTTGTTTTCATAAATGGCCTTCTTCCAATTTACAAAATAAAATCTTAACTCTCAGCCATTTCAGATTTTACTCTAGTACCCTCAATTTCCTGAGTATAAAAAGGACTTTCGGACAACAAAGACACTTTTTACACATCATCTAGGTAATAAACTATTAATGACCAAACTCTGGTTCCCTATTGTCCAGGTAGCTATTCAGTCATCTATCTACTTATCCTAAAAAAAGAGTTCAGGCCAACGGACTTGGCCCAGAGGTTAGGGCATCCATCTACTATATGGGAAGTCCGCGGTTCAAACCCCGGGCCTCCTTGACCCGTGTGGAGCTGGCCCATGCGCAGCGCTGATGCGCACAAGGAGTGCCCTGCCACACAGGGGTGTCCCCCGCGGGTGTCCCCCGCGTAGGGGAGCCCCACGCACAAGGAGTGCGCTCTGTAAGGAGAGCTGCCCAGGGCAAAAGAAAGTGCAGCCTGCCTAAAAATGGCACCACCCACATGGAGAGCTGACACAGCAAGATGATGCAACAAAAAGAGACACAGATTCCCGTGCCGCTGACAACAACAGATGCAGACAAAGAAACAAGATGCAGCAAATAGACACAGAGACAGACAACCGGGGTGGGGTGGAGAGGGGAGAGAAATAAATAAATAAATAAAAATCTTTAAAAAAAAAGAGTTCATATTTGAGACGTCAGCAAGTTTCATGGTATTATCATGTTTATTTAAGTAATAAGATGAAATCAGTCTTTTTCTGACCATAAATCTAATTTGGTGATAGGTTTGGCACTGACATTTAACTCTGCCATTTAATTAGGACAGGCACTTTTTCTATAAATTGAATGCACTCAGTATAAAAGGTTTTGACTATAATAATTAAAGCATATAAAGAATAAACAGAACTCTTGAAGCTGAATTTCTTATGACTATTAAACAAATGGTAAATATAATTAGATGTTAACCTAAAAACTCATAAGGTATTACCTAGTTTTTCAAATCTCTGAAGTTTGAAGATTATTAACAGATGCCAATTCAGAGCCTTGATATATAGATTTATCTCCCAGATATCTTATTATTTATGAGATTCTGTAAAGCCTTGGGAGCTCTAGAACATAAAAGAACAAATTGTAACCCAAATGCTTATAGGGACTTAACCAAAAAAGACACTGAAACACTGTGTGGTGCATGCCCTACCTCATGACCCATATAGACACTAAAACACAGTCATAAGTTTAGAATCCAACAACAAATTTACATCCCAAGAAGACAAGCTTAGATGTATGCAGAAAACAGAGTTCTGCACAGATTTATATTTAATTTTTAAATTTGTGAAAAATAACATTCAAAATATGATTTTTATCATATATAATATTGTGATCATAGACATGATTACTCTAGAACAGCAGGGCTAGCTATTTTCCTTTCTCTAGTATTTTTAAGCTTTTGTGCTGAAATATTAAGTTATAACAACATGGTTTAAAAATGACAAGCAAGTGAATGAACATGATGAAAATTGCCATGAATACAGCTGAAGAGGAAAACTTCATTTACTTTTGATGGTTCCTATTGTGTTAAATGATTCTCCCAGCATGAATGTCATTCATTGTCAGTTCCCTCTGGGTTACTTAAAGATAGAAAAGGGAAAGGAGGATATTTAGGCTTTATGCTATTGTGATTATGATTCAACCAATGCTTTTTGAAGAGATAGTATAAAAATAAGTTATTTAAGGCCTATTTATATGTGAAACCAATTAATATTTCTTATGCAATTATGTTTAAAAATATACATATTTTAAAAATATCTTTCCAGTAAAACAAAACAAAAAATATTCTGTCTAGATATTTAAAATGTGAAACAGTGTTGTTCCTGCCCAATAAGTAAAGGTTCAAAACTCTATAAAAGTATAACTTTTCTCAAGTGCATCAGATAAATGAGGTTGCAGAGCAACCAATTAGAATTCCAAAAAGGACAAGCATGGGAAGAAGAGATTTCTACCATATAAGTGGGTAAGAAGATATAAAAGAATTATTGAAGTCCAAGTATGAGATGGCATGTTGCCTCAACCCCTGACTAGTTTAAGTCAACCCTCCACACTAATGGCTTGACAGACTAAGAGGTATCTCCATTTCCAGGCAAAAAGAATATTTATCTTAGTCTCTGTTGTTCCACACATACATGCCTGGCATTCAATTAAAAGTTATAAGACAGACAAAAATATAAGAAAAATAAAACATTCTCAAATTGGAAGAATTAATAGAATCACAAATAGAGAGGAAATAAATATTGAAATCTTTGCACATGGACTTTAAAATAATTATAAGAAATTGGTTAAAGAGCTAGTAGAAAAAGTAGACAACAGATATGAATGGATTGGGTATTTCAGCAAAGAGATAGAAAACATAAGAGTCAAATGGAAATGCTAAAAATAAAAACATGATATAAGAATTGAAGAATTATTTCAATGAGTACACCTGTAGACTTGACTCACTAACAGAATAAAAAAACTTGACCAGTAGTTTAATAGAAAATATCCAGACTGAAACATACAGAGAAAAAAGTGAAGAAAAAGAAATGAGGGAAGCGGACTTGGCCCAGTGGTTAGGGCATCCGTCTACCACATGGGAGGTCTGCGGTTCAAACCCCGGGCCTCCTTGACCCCTGTGGAGCTGGCCCATGTGCAGTGCTGATGCGCGCAAGGAGTGCCGTGCCACACAGGGGTGTCCCCTGCATAGGGGAGCCCCACGTGCAAGGGGTGTGCCCTGTAAGGAGAGCCACCCAGCACAAAAGAAAGTGTACCCTGCCCAGGAATGGCACTGCACACATGGAGACTGCACACACAGAGAGCTGACACAACAAGATGACGCAACAGAAAGAAACACAGATTCCCATGCCGCTGACAATAACAGAAGTAGACAAAAGAACACGCAGCAAATAGACACAGAGAACAGACAACTGGGGCTGGGGGGGGGCAAGGGGAGAAAAATAAATAAATAAATAAATCTTAAAAAAAAAAGAAAGAAACAAGAACAGAGCATCCAAGAATATCAAACAATTTATCCTAAGTGTCATTGCAGTTCCAGAAGGAGGGGACAGAAAATAGGAAAGAAAAAAAAAAAAAACACGGTTAAAGAGATAATGGCAAAGAAGTTTCCAAAATTAATGAAAGTGAGCATACCACATATCCAAGAAGCTCAGAAGATAAGTAACAAAACAACAAGAACAGTAATAACAAAATACATATATACCCAGACTCTTCAAGCTCACACTGCTGAAAGCTGAAAGAGAAAATTCTCAAGACAGCCAGAGAAAAAAGACACTACATACATGGCAACAAAAATAAGAATTATAGCACAATACTTTCAGAATCCACACAAGCCAGAAGAAAATTTAAGGATGTCCTTAAAGTCAGGAAAGAAAATTAAAAATTCTAACCATAACTTGAACACTCAGTGCAATCTCTTTTAAAAATAAAGGTGGTAGTGAAGGAAGACGGGCAAGGGGCAAGATCACAGCAGAGTAGGAAGCTCCAAGAATCAGCTCTTCCTACAGTGCAATTAGTAATCAGGCAGAGCTACCTAAATCATCTGTTTGGGGGGACCCAGGAGACCAAAAGAACATACTACAATATCCCTGGGAGAACAGAAGGAGGAGACTGCCCATGTGCAGTGAAGCTTAGTGAGTAGAACACACCATGCTGTGGAGGTTGGTGCCTATCCCTTACCGGTGGGACAAGATGCCTGGGGAGCTATTCCTTGGCTGGAGTTGGAAGGTACATTTCCTAAAAACAGGGGAGGAAGAGATGGTCTGGTACCAACTTCAGCTATGGAGTAATACTTTGGCTGGCTAAAGTCCAATACTAAGTACAGCTAAAGTTTGAACCTGTCCAAGTGGGAAAGAGGTCAGTAGCTTGCATTTTACTTCCACTCCTGGCATGAGGGAAGAGGGGTTGATTGAAAATCACAGTGATGGTAGGGACTGGCCTCTTACCATGCCTGGGCTTCAGATCTGCCTCTGCCAGGAATAAAGCTGGGAGGACCTGCACCAGCTTCTCCAGGTAACTGTAATTGCTTCTGGCCTGCACAGACTAGATGGTTGGTCACACTGTGGTTACATGCCCACAGCCAGTAGGATGGGGGTGGGGGTTCCCAGATTCTCCAGGTAACTGCAGGTAAATCACCCAATATGGACAAAATTTCTGGGCACACCTGTGGGTCTATCCCTGTCCCTGACAGGGCAGCAGGAGGTATAGTGCTTCCTCAGCCTCTATAGGCAACTACACCTGCTTTTTGCCTGCACAGACTAGGTTGCTGAGCACACCAGATGCTCTATTTCTGCCCCTGGGAAGGGAGGAGGGAGGTTGGTGCTTTATCAGTCTATGTGGGCAAATGTAGCCAAGTTTTTCTTAATTCCCCCTCTCCCCCCAAGATGGCTCCCTCATCTGTCTGCTCCTTGTCTGCTCATCTTCTTTAGCAGGCACTGGGAACCAAAACCAGGGACTCCCATGTGGGAGCCAAGTGACCAGCTGCATGAGCCAATACTGCTCCCTGGCTGGTTGCATTGCCTCCTGGTTGTGGCATCTGCTCATTGCAGCCTCTGCTTATCTTCTTTAGGAGGCACTGGGAACCAAACCCAGTACCTTCCATTTGGCAGGCAGGTACCCAATTGTTTGAGCCATATCCGCTCACTCTAGTCAGCTTTGACATGCATGGCTTAGTTTGCTGCACACACCTGTGGCTCTATTCCTGTTCCTGACAGGTCAGGAGGTATAGTGCTCCCTCAGGCTCTCCAGGCAACTGCAGTCACCTTCAGCCCACAGAGTAGACTGTTGGGCAATACCTGTGGTTACATCCCACGCTGATATGAGAAGAAGAAGGCAGTGCTTCCTCAGGCTCCCCAGATAACTGAAGGCACTTCATCCCACACGGAATAGATGGTTGGATATACCTGCGGCACCATGTAGAGAAATACAGTATGTCTTGGGGCAAAGTTCCCTCTGGCTGCAGACCTGTGTAACTTACAAAACAATTTATCTGCTTCCAATACACAAAGGGACAGACACAGGATAAACATTTGCATTACTATAAGGAAAATTTGGGAGGGAAACATGAGTCATTTGTCCCCTACAGTTCTGAAAACCTGCAGGGCATTCTCCATTAGATTTCAAAGTCTGAAAGTCATTTTTAAGAGGATGATTTCTTCTCATCCTTTGACCTTCATTGTGACCCACCCTTTCCACAAGTTTACCCAATGGTCATTTCCTTGGTTCCACCCTCATCAAGAATTTGAGTGGTGACTGAGCTCTAGACCTCATCCTCCAAAAACATTGGGGTGACGATCACTCTTTCCTGTCTCTGGGGCATAGTCTCAACCCCCTTACGTATAGTGAAGTGGTGGCAACATTTTCACTAATCTCTGGCATACAGGCCTATCCTTCTCAGTAAAGTGAGTTGGAAACCTGCCCTTCCCTAACCTATAGGGGACAGGCCCACCCCTCTCAGAGCAATAGGGTGTTGACCTCACACTCCCTGACCTATGGGGAACAGGTGTACCCATCTCAGAGCCCTGGGGTGTCAATCTCACTCTCCCCTCTCTGTAGCATGGGGCTGCAAAACTTTCCCTAACAGTGGGCTGGGATATCCAAATTCTTCAAATGCTGGGGAAAACTCACCTCTCTATACACATGGGTGGGGTCCCTCTCTTGGCCCAATGAGATGTCTTAATTCCAGACTTCAGCTTCCGTGGTTTTCTTCTTAAAGCTGTTTTCCCTTCCATCTCTCCATTCTATGCCCCTTTTAGTCCAGGCTGACCGTGGTTTTGCTCTGACAGCTCTTTCAAAAAGGTTGTTGGTTTAACATGCAGGAAGCAGGGGTCCAAGTCATCAGACAGTAAAACTTTCCACATGTCTTTCCTAGATAACTGCATTTTCCATGCTAGCTTAGAAATTCCAATTTTATTTAATTCCTCAGATGGGTACTATAATCTGATGTCTTAATTTCCAGAGCCATGGAATTTCTGGAATCAGTTGCTGTTTGCTTTTTGCCCATCTATTCTGTTATCAGCTTATCTCTTCCCTCTAACATTTTGCTGTAAGCTGCAAGGAAAAGCCAGGCTGCATTTTCCACTTTTAGTTTAGAAATCTCCTTGGCTAAATGTCCAAGCTCATGGTTTTCAAGTTCTGCCTCCCATATAACATCAGAAATCAATCTTGGTATGTTCTCTGCAACTTTAAAGCACAGATCATATTTCTTCTACCTTCCAACAATAGTTTGCTCATTTACTTTTAAGCCCTCAACAAAAGTCTCTTTAGCATCCATATTCTTACCAACAGTCTCTTCAAAGCAATCAAGGCCTTTTCTATCAAGCATCTCACAATTCCTCCAAAATGTACCCTTACCCGTTTATAAAACCATTCCAGCATTTTGCTAATTGCATCAAACCTGTACGCTACTCTCCAAAGGAGTGCCGATGCAAAGTACCATAAATCTGTTGGCTTTTATTAAGGGCATTTATCTGAAGTAAAATCTTACAGACACAAGGCCCTAATAAGTCCATCTCAAGGTATCATAAAGGTACTCTCTCACTAAAGTCTGTTGCCACATGTTGAAGCAAGAGGGCTGCTGATCTCTGTGAAGGTTCAACCTACCTTTCTCTCTCAGCTACAGGCTGGCATAATGCTTATTTCTTTCTGGACTTTCTCAGCACTGCAAACCATTAGGCGAATTTCTCATCTCTCTTGCCAGGGCCACACAAAAAAATGTTCTCTTCTCTTTTGTGTCTATGGAGCTCTCTCTCCCTTCATCTGTGTCTCTTCTGTGTGTCTTCTTGAGTGAGTGTCTTTCTATCAGCCCACCTTGGGGCAGAGATTCAACCCTTGAGTCATGCCCTACTGACATAGCCAAATCAAAGCCCTAATCTTGATTTAATCAAGTTAGCATAAAACCTTTGAATTTAATACAATCAAAGGGTGTCATTCCCACAGGAACAGACCACTTTACAAACATAGTCAGTATCTTATTAAAAAATTAATAAATAATATAAAACTGCTGCAACTACTAATGAGCAATCTTAGGAGGAAGTCAAGAAAAAAATTCATTTACAAAAGTGACAAAAAGAATCAAATATATAGGACTAAAGTTAAGCAAGATCATAAAGGACCTATATTCAGAAAATGAAAATGTATTGCTAAAAGAAACAAGACCTAAATAAATGAAGAGTATTATTGACAATTGTGAAAATATGGAACCAGCCCAAGTTTCCATCAATTAATGAATGGATAAGCAAAATATGGTATATATACACAATAGAACACTATTCAGTTGGGAGAAGAAATGAAATCAGGATGTATATGAAAACATGGACTAACCTAGAGGATTTTATGTTGAGTGAAATAAGCCAGACACAAAAGAACATATATGTATGATCTCACTAATATAAACTAAATAAGATGAATAAATTTATGGAGGTAAACTCTAGAGTATAGATTACTAGGAAATAGAAGGTGGGTTGAGAATGTGAGATGATGCTTAATGCATGAAGCATAATGCATAACGTTAATTGTAAAAGTGTGGACATGAATAGCATTGATAGTAACACATTATAATAAGTATAACTAGCACTGCTGATTTATAAATGTGATTGAGGATGAAAGGGGTAGTGTGGGGAAGTAAATGTCAATCTGAAAGAAAATAGAGAATAATCTAGGGAATATATAGTGATTTCAGTGGTAGATGAAGATTGTGGTTAATAGCACAAATATAAGAATGCTCTTCTTTTACAAAGTGCTAAGAATATGGTGATACATGGGAAAATTAAAAATAATAAAACTTACAGAAAATAGTTAACAGTAATATAATATTTTGCAGCAATGGCAAGAGGATAATTTTTAATACTAAGGGACACCAAAAGGAAAGTAGAAGGTGGTGGGATTTTTCCTTTTTAAGCAATGAAAAGTCCTAAAATTGACTGAGATGATGATAACATAACTCTGTGATGAAAATGAGAGCCACTGAATGTACACTTTGAATGAAATGTACAAAGCTAGGACTGTATAACACAAGGAATCAAGTGGTTGATGATATACTGTGGTTAACAGGACAAATAAGAGAACATATTCTTTTGAGCAATAACAAGTATATAATACTAATATAGGGTTTAATAAAAGAGTGCTTTGGTGGAAAATACAATAAATATAAGATATGAGCCATAGTTAGTAATAATATTTTGATGATGCTCTTTCACAGTCTGTAACAAATGCTTCATAAAAATGCAAGGTGTTGGTGGTGGTGAGATTATGGGAGCCTTGTATGGTAATGTACATGTTTGTTTTGTAAATTCACAAATTTTACTATACACTTATTGTTTATGTATGTTCATTTATGAATGATATACTTCAATACAATTTTATTTTAAAAAATCAACAATTATCAAATTTATTTGGAAAGGTAAGGGAACCTGAATAGCCTGAAATATCAATAAAAAGGAACAGTGAAGTTGGAAGACTCTCATTTCTGGCCTTTAAATCATATAACCCAGCTACAGTGGTAAAATCAGCATGATACTGGAATAAAAAGAGACATATAGACCAATGGAATGGAACTGATTATTTAGAAACAGACCTTCACATCTATAGTCAAGTGATTTTTGGCAAAGCTATCAAGCCAATCCAGCTGGGGTAGAACAGTCTATTCAATAAATGGTGTTGGGAGAACTGGATAGCCATATCCAAAACAAACAAAGAGGATACCTCTCTCACATCTTATATAACATTAACTCAAAATAGATTAAGAACCTAAATATAAAAGCTAGAACCACAAAACTTCTAGAAGAAAATATAGGAAACATCTTCAAGACCTGGTTATAGTTTGCAGTTTCTTAAACCTTACACCCAAAGCACAAACAACAAAAGAAAATATGAATAAATGTGACCTCCTCAACTTAAACACTTGTGCTTCAGAAGACTTTGTCAAGAAGGTAAAAAGGCAGCCTACACAAAGAGAGAAAATATTTGAAAACCGCATAACCAATTAAGGTTTGATTTCCATGCTATATAAAGAGATCATATAACTCAAGGATTAAAGGATCCACTAAAACATGGGCAAAATGTAAATAGACATTTTTCCAAAGAGGAAATATAAATGGTCAAAAAGCACATGAAAAAAATGTTCAAATCACTATTAGGGGGAAACGGACTTTGGCCCAGTGGTTAGGGCGTCGGTCTACCACATGGGAGGGCCGCAGTTCAAGCCCCAGGCCTCCTTGACCCCTGTGGAGTTGGCCCGTGCGCAGTGCTGATGCATGCAAGGAGTGCCGTGCTACACAGGGGTGTCCCCCGCGTAGGGGAGCCCCACATGCAAGGAGTGCGCCCGTAAGGAGAACCGCCCAGCTCGAAAGAAAGTGCAGCCTGCCAGGAATGGCGACGCCCACACTTCCCGTGCCACTGACGACAACAGAAGCGGACAAAAGAAAACAAGACGCAGCAAAAAGACACAGAAAACAGACAACCAGGGGAGGGGAGGGGAATTAAATAAATAAAAAATAATAAATCTTAAAAAAAAAAATCACTATTAGGGAAATGCAAATTAAAATGACAATGAGATATCATCTCACACCTCATAGAATGACCATTATTTCTAAACAAACAAACAAACAAAAATGAAAAAAAAAAGAAAATTATAAATGCTATAGAGGATGTGGAGAAATAAGAATACTCCTTTACTTTTGGTGGGAACTTAGAATAGTGCAGTGTCTGTGGAAGACAGTTTGGCAGTTCCTCAGGAAGCTAAACATAGTCCTGCAATGTGACCCAGAAATTTGTCTACTAGGAATAAATCCAGTAGAACTGAAAACAGGGACATGAACAGACATTTGCAAAGTGATGTCCATAGAGATTTTATTCACAATTGCCCAAAGATGATAACAGCCAGGTGTCCATCAACTGATGAACGGATAAACAAATGTGGTATATAAATACAATGGAATACAATGCTGCTGTAAGAAGAAATGAAATTGGGACACATGGCAACATGGATGAAACTTGAGGACATTATGGTGAGTGAAATAAGCCAGAAACAAAAGGACAAATATTATATGGTCTCCCTAATATGAACTAAACACAAAGAATAAACACATGGGGTTAAAACCTGGACTCTAGGTTATTAGGAGATAAGAGGAGGGAAGAGAGGGTATTCTGATGCTTAATGTATGTAGAATTTTTAATTAGCTTGACTATATAAGTGTGGAACTCTATAGAGTTGATGGTAACACATTTTAGTGAGTATAATTAACACCACTGATTTATAAATGTGATTGTGGCTGAAAGAGACAATCTAGGGACATAAAGGTCAACTGAAAAAACCTAGAGAATAATCTAGGGACTGAATAACATAGTGAACCCGATGGTGAATGAAGATTGTGGTTAAAAGTACAAATGTAAGAATGCTCTTCTCTGAACAAGAACAATTGCACATCACTTAAATAAGGTGCTAAGAATATGGTGATGCTTAGGAAAATATAATTAATGTAACTTATGGACTATAATTAACAGCAATATTGTAATATTCTTGCATCATTGACAAAGAAGGTACTATATTAATGTTAGGTGTCAATAAAAGGGGGTAAGGGATTGTTTCTTTTGGACTAATTAACACGTTAAAAAATTTACTGATTCACGGACAATTACGGGACACTGTAGATCCCCCCAGGGCCCACTGGATGGAACGTGAGAGAGTCTGGGCTATGATGTGGACCATTGACTATGGGGTGCAGTGATGTTCAGAGATGAACTTACCAGGTGCAATGGATGTATCACGATGATGGGAGAGAGTGTTGCTGTGGGGGGTGTGGGGGGCGGGGGCGGTGGGGTTGAATGGGACCTCATATAATTTTTTTAATGTAATTAAAAAATAATAATAAAAAAAAAAATTTGGAAACAAAAAAAAAAAAATTTACTGAGGCAAGGACTGCACAACTTCATGATAAAAGTGAGAGTTATTGAGCATGCACTTTGGATTGTTTGCACAAGGCATGGGATTATAGAACACAGGGAACCATGTGGTGGATGATGGATTGTGGTTAACAATGAAAATATTAAAGCATTCTCTCATGAACTATAACAAATATACAATACTTATATATGGTGTTAATAATAGGGGGTATATGGAAAAAATATACCAAATGTAAGCTATGGAACATTGTTGGGAGAAATATTTTGATGACGCTCTTTCATGATCTGTAAATAATGTTCCACAACAATGCAAGGTTTTGATGAAAGGATGATGTATGGAAATTCTGCACATTATGAATGATTGTTTTGTAAGGTCACAACTTCTGTAATAAAAATATATTATAAAAAAATAAAGGTGAAGTAAAGACTTTTCAGAAAAACTCAAGTAAGCTGATTCATTGCCAGGAGACTTGTGCTACAAGAAATGTTAAGGAAGTTGTGATGGTTAGGTTATTGTGTCAACTCAGCCAGGTAATTGTACCCAGTTGTTTGGTCAAGCAAGCACTGGGCTAACTGTAATACAGGCATTTATTTATTAATTTAATTATTTATTTTTTAAGATTTGTTTTTTATTTATTTCTCTCCCCTCCCTGCCTCCCATTGTCTGCTCTCTGTGTCCATTCACTGTGTGTTCTTCTGTGTCTGCTTATGTTCTTGTCAGTGGCATTGGGAATGTGTCTCTTTGTTGTGTGATCTTGCTGTGTCAGCTCTCCATGTGTGCAGTGCCACTCCTGGGCAGGTTGCACATTTTTTTGCGTGGAGCGGCTCTCCTTATGGGGTGCACTCCTTGTACGTGGGGCTCCCTTACATGGGGTACACCCCTGTGTGGCACGGCACTCCTTGCACGCATCAGCACTGCGCATGGGCCAGCTCACCACATGGGCCAGGAGGGCCCTGAGTTTGAATCCGGAGCCTCCTATGTGGTAGGCAGATGCTCTATCAGTTGAGCCAAATTCACTTCCCTACAATGGCATTTATGGACTTTAGTCACCATTGACTTTACTGCAGTGGTAAATCATAGATAGTGGGAAATCAGGGAGATTGCCATCAGCAGTGAGTGACGCTTAACCCAATCAGTTGAATGCCTTAAAATGGGAAGTGATTCCAGCATTGAGAGAGAATTTTCCAGCTCGTCTTGGACAGCCAACATCTCCCAGAACTCATCAAGAACCTTCACTGGACTTTAATTGCAGTCCTGGTTGCAGCCTGCCTGCAGAACCCATGGCTGCAAGAGAGACTCTTATAGAATTGCAAAGTATTGACAGATATCTCTTGCTGATTCTGTTTCCCTAGAGAACCCTAACTAATACAGAAGTCTTCCAGGAAGAAAGAGTAAATGAGGCATAATTTGGATTTATAATTTATACAAACAAATGAAGAGTGTCAGAAATGATAAAAATGAATACAAATACAAAAGATTTTAAATTATTTTTAGTTATTTTAAAGAATTATGAATGATTATGGGGCTCTTTTGAAGAAAAATTTATGATAACTTTAGAGATATATTTTGTTTTTTAAAATGTATGCTATAGAGCCCTTTTGATTTCATGGAAGCCACCCAGCAGACCCCAGGAGGAGAAGGAGGACAGCAGGGCTTTGGGTTTACAAACATAATCTCTATCTCTTTTGGAATTCAAATAATATCAAACTGCCACAAACACTAACTGGGTAACTATTCTATCAGGTAGTGAAAATGCAATAACAAGGTAGTTAGGGTCCCTATTCTCATGAAGCTTACATATTATTAGCAGCAATAGCAAGCATCTAAGTATGGTAAGGACTTAAAAATAATTGTAGATGTTGAGTGATGATAGAATGAAGAAGACCAATGTCATAAAGCATAAAAGAATGGGGTTATCTACATACAGAGTGATCAGAGAATACATAGTGTTTGACTGTGGAACTTCCAAGAGTCAGATAAAACTGGGATATATGGGTTTGAAGCTCAGAGAAATGCTCTTTACTAGAAATAATACGTGGAAGTCATATCATGAAATAGAATTTAAAAGCTTGGGAATGGATTAGATTACTAAAGGAGTACGTGTACATATACATAAAAATATTTCTAGAAAATTATAAATTTTGTTTCATGGGAGAGAAGGAGAAAAAGTTTCACAAGAAACTTTTGAAGCAATTATTCTCAATAGTTTTACATTAATTTATACATGTCTCTCTTTAAATGAATAAAATTTACTGTGTAAAAGCAGTTATATTGATGTAAACATTTAGTGAAAATTGAAATATGCCACCATATATATTATATGTTAAAGGTTCATGACTTTTTATTTAATCTAATTTATACGAAAACACATCCATATATGTTTAATAATCTAATTAAATATTCAAAATCCAAAATGGTCTTACTTGGCATTGGAAATAATTTTATAAATTTTTTTCTCTGTAGAAATACTTCACAATTATATTTCCTCACTAGGATATATTTAAATTTGTATCATTTTAAAATATATCGTTAAACACATAGTTATAGTTTGGGAGGGATCAAGAGGGTATAATGGAGATAAGGAACTACAAAAACTAAACATTTTCCACAGGTACTTGCAAGAATTTAGCCCCCAACTTTTCCTTCACATCCCTCTAGCTGAAAAAGAAAATTGTTCAAATGACAGCTGCTAAACTGTGATCCTGGGTTTCCTGTCTGTACATCCTATGTTGTTACTAATGCAAATTAAATTTCTACCCATCATCTGAGAATCTGAATAGTGAACAAACTTCAGAACAAAATTAGGCACTTATCATAGAGCTGTTGTTACATTGCAATGTTTTACTAAAGGCATGCGTCTTTGATTCATTTTTCTCCTTCCACATGGGATAATAAAGAAAAGATACAAAGGCAGTAGAAATAATCTGCTAATTTATACTGTATATAATTATTTTGTCTTATAGTCTATAATATACAGTAGGTTTTTTTACTCTGTATTTCTTCCTGTCCCTTTCCCCTATTAATGGGAAATGCATACTTTGAAAATTTTTACAGTCACAAATTTCAGCATAACTCAGGTTTTTAGAAAGGATTTTGTCTTTTATGTTTTCTAGCAATCTTTTCCAAACATTAAAATAAACAAGGATACAAACAAAATACTATTAAATAATGATAATTTTTCCTTTGTCTTTATTTTTTTAATGTTACAATAAAAAAAATGAGGTCCCCATATACCCCCCACCCTCCTCACCCCTCTCCTTCCATAACCACAACCTCCTCTATCATCATGGGACACTCATTGTACTTCGTAAATACATCTCTGAGCACTGCTGCACCACATGGTCAATGGTCCACGTTATAGTTTACATTCTCCCCCAGTCCACCCAGTGGGCCATGGGAGGACATACAATGTCCAGCAACTGTCCCTGCAGTACCACCCAGGACAACTCCAAGTCCTGAAAATGCCCCCACATCACATCTCTTCTTCCCATTCCCCTCCCTCAGCAGCTACCATGGCCACTTTCTCCGTTTCAATGCTACATTTACTTCCATTACTAATCATATTAGTTCCAGAATAGAGTATCAGTAAGTCCACTTTAATTCATACTTTATTCCTCTATTCTGTGGACCCTGAGATGGTTAGGTCTGCTCTACCTCTGTATCGAGAGGGTGCTTAGATTCCACTTGGATGATGGATGCAATTCTCCTGCTTGCAGTTGTAGGCACTCTTGGTTCCCTGGTGTGGTGACTGATCTTCTTCACCTCCCTGTTAGCTGGGTGAGGTAAGTCCAATATACCAGAAGATAGGAGTTGCAAGGCTGTTGAGGCTCAGGGCCTGGCTGTCACATGGACAGTCCAGAGATTCAGGTCCCCTGAGTATACACTAAACCCCAGTGCCAACCACAGGTCTGGTAAAAGTGACAGGAGAGGCTTGTGAACAAAGATCACTTCTGAGTCCAACTCCATCACACTCAGGAACACAAACGCCAAAGAAGGGCCAACTGACATGACACTGAACTCCATCTGCCATGATCAGAGACACTGTGGGTCTCTGTAGCCCTCAGAGGAACCAATACCTGGGGTTGTATCTACTTTAGCTGTCTCTGGGACTCTGCTGAGGTGTGCATAAGGGCGACCCCTCTGATGACCTCCCAACTCTTTTTGGAAACTCATAGCCATATAAACTCATTTGTCCTTCCATTTCCCCCTTTAATTCAAGGTCAAAAAGCATTTTCAACTCCTGATATTACATATAGGCTGAGATATTCTGCTGTCTGTGTTGACCCTTTAATTCAAGGTCAGTCTCCAGTCACACTATCAGCTGGTACTTGGTAGTAATCCCTTGGTGCCAGGGAGGCTCATCCCCAGGAGTCATGCCCACGATGGGAGGAAGACAATGCATATACATGCTGAGTTTGGCTTTCAGTCTGGCCACATTTGAGCAACAGGGAGGCTCTCAGGAGGTGACTCTTAGGCACCCTGCAGCTCTAGGCCTAGTTCTTATTTCAGGTCCACAGGCCCACAAGCACAGTCATTAGCATCAAGGACTCATTGTTGGACCATCCTTCCTTATTGGTCTTAGCCATTGCACTCGTGGGATTGTTGCTGTTCCATTAGGGAATGTGACAGAGCTCCCCTGGCCAGGAACTCACCACTTCCCCAGCCATCATTCCCAACTGTAACCATTGTGAAAATATCCAAATATTTTAATGCATCCTACACATATGCTCTGGAGAACTCCCTCCCAACCATGTGCTCCCCACCAATAACACCCCACACCAGTATTCCTCCCCCACCACCATCGAACCCCTCCATGGTCCAAAACCTTCCCCCAAATGAAGCCCAATATATTGCCAGTTTCCATTAATAGTAAAATGGAATATAGTGATGGGTTTAGAGGTTAGATATAGAATACATAATAATTTAGAAAAATTAAAGTAAAAATAAATTGGGGTATCAAATAATTAAAAAATGAAAAAGCTTTGTTTTTGATGTTTTGCCTTCCATCACTGCAATAAGTGTTGTCCTGTATGCATACTGGCAAGGCAACTTCTTCCATCTCTTCCTCAGTGTCTACATCCTTTCTTTTTTTCTAATTATTAAGCTTGCCTTCACAAAAGTTTTAGACCTCAGTAATTCATATATACAATATACAGTACTCCCACATATTCAACATCACTTTGTCCCTTCCCCAACAATAATCTTTTTCCATTTTCATACTATATTTACTGCAACTGATGTACAGATTTTGAGACAATAGCTTTCAAACAAGGTTACACTTGGGTTTACATTGTGGTTTTTATTTTAGACTAATCAATTTTCTAAATTTTTAGTTATCTTATGTTTTACATTATGATTTACATTTTAGCCTACAGGCCCCTATACATTTTTGGTGTAATTTAACATGTCCTATATCCAGCTTTGCATAATCTTGTGGAACACTTTCATTGCCCCACAGTTACACCGATTCCACCTATTCAATACCTCTTTCCCCCTCCCCTCAGGGCCCACAGTCACTATCACTCTTCATTGCTTGAAGGGTCATGTTCAGAGATACTTGCAACAATGTTGAGGGCTTGACATACTCGACTGCTCTAATGCATTGGGAGCCACCATTTCCCTTGAAAGATACAATTCCCTTTATTTGAGAACATCAGTCCTCCCCAGGACGTGGGTATACCTTCACTCTCATTGCATGGGTCTCCCTCCAATGATATAACCCATTATGACAAAATGAGCACTCACACACTCCCTAGAAGACTGTCCTGTGTCAGATTCTCCCCTTTAAGCATTTTAAACAGGTAACCTTCCTTATTATATTTTATTATATTTTTTAATTATATTTTTGAAAAAGTTTTCTTAACAATATACTCTCAACCACATACCTGGCAATCTCCTATGTTCATATGTCCCCACACCTTCCCCCCAATTTCTTGTGCCGTATTACCCATCCTTCCATCCCTATCAAATAATAATAATAAAACTATTCTCACTATGACCTCTACTACTAATTTAAAAGTCCAACTTCTGGCTGACTTTACTAGCTAGACAAAGGAATAGGAGGTACAAAAGGAATGGAAAAAGATAAACTGCCATTTCTTGCTGTTGATAAAATGGTCTATGTAAAAATGGAAAGCCTTATCAAATTGTTAACATCATTAAGAATTAATAGAAGGTATATTTACAAATTTTAATTGTATTACCTTATATCAACACTAATCAACCAAAACATAGAACAGGGAGTACACTGTGGTGATTTAAAAATATGTCTGCATATTCGTTGTCAATCCTCCCTTCAAAAGGTGAAGTCTAATTCCTTCCCACTTGGATGTGAGTCAGACTGAGTTACTTTATACTAATGAATAGAATATAATGACAGAGAAGTCATTTGACTTCTGAAGTCACGTTAGCAAAAAAGAATAGCTTCTTGTATCACTTGCTTTATAGGAAGCCAGTTGCCACATTCTGAGGACACTATGGAGAAGCCAATATGGGGAAGAAATCAGTTTCCTGCCAACAGCCAACATGAACTTTTCTGCCAAGTGAGTGTGCCCTCTCAAAAGGGCATTATCAAATACCACTGAACATGTAGTTCAGGCCCTCCAACCCTAGCTGATAGTTTGACTGTTACCTTATGAGACCACAAAGTCAAAATTACTTGCAAAGCCATTCCTAAATTCTTGACACACATAAACAGTGAAGAAAATAAAAGATACAAACTTTTGGAGTAATGGGCTATGCATCAATAGATAGTATATATATATATATATATATATATATATATATATGTAATTTTTACAATACAACAATAAATATAAATTATTTGAAAATCCACCTAATGAAGAATGTTCAAAACTTAACAAAAAATTTAAACTAAATGGAAAGTATCCAAATATTACCAGACTCAAATGCTTTTACAAAGTAATTATATCAAACATTTAACTACCAGATAATCCCAATGTTATTTAAGCAATTCTCTAATACAAAGAAGAACAGTTTCATTCTACTAGATTTTATTTGTATTAGACTGTGACTTGAGTATAATTTTATGCCCAAATTCCAAGTATTATAGAACATATATAGACCATTCTCAAGAGCATGGATGTGAAAATCATAAATAAATATTAACAGAGATTCCAGTCAGTATTAAAAGAAAATAACCTATGCAAAAGGAATTTATTACAGAAATGCAAGGATTATTCAATAGTTATAAAATCCATTTTTATAATTCATCATATTATGAGGTTTAAGGATAAAATTCCTATCTTTTCATGGATACTGAAAGGATATTTGACAAAATTTTACATCCTTTCTTATCAATTAAGTTCCCTCCAAAATAGGAATAGATTTAAATTTCCTAAATATAAACATCTGTCTCAGCTCAAAAGCCAGCATGAGGAACAGAAGAAGCAGTTCCATTACAAAAAGATATAAGACAAGGCTGCTCCCTATAATCATTATTTCACCTTTTCTGCAGTTATTAAACATAGCAATTAGACCAGAGAAAGGAATTAGGAGTATAATATTGTAAAGGAGGTGACAAAATTATCGCTATTTGCATAGCAAATAATTATAGCTGACAAATATGAGGGAATCAAGGAAAAAAGACTTACCAACAATAAGAGAACTCGAAAGGTAACAGGGTACAGAGTTGATATAAAGAAATCAAAAACTTTCCCTTATTCAAACAACAACCCATTAGAACATGGATGGGCAAACTATGCACCTTGAGCCAAATTGTTAAAATAGTTTTATTGGAACACAGCCACACTCATTCATTTAACACTTGACTATGACTGCTTTTGTACTACAATGGCAGAGCTGAGTAGTTGTGACAGATGTCATCTAGCCTGCAAAACCTAAAATATATACTAAGGAGACTTTTCAGAAAAAATTGCCAACACCTGAGTTAGAAAATACAATGGAAGAAAATATCTCATTTACATACAATATTACGTAGGAATAGACTTAAGAAAATGGGCAAAGTTCATGAAAGACACAAACTTGGAAGACAAACAATTGGAAGGTCATACCATGTGCTTGGGTAGAAATAAATATGAATGTTATCAAAATTAACCTATACATTTTACATAAACTTGATAACATCAAAAGGATTTTTTTTTTTAATTTCAAAAATCAATAGCTGAAGTATATATCCTCTGGAAAGATACACAAAACTATAATAGTGGTAGCAGTCTGTAGGCAAGGGAGAATGGAATGAGAAGAAAAATTTTAAAAGGATAAACTTTTCTACCATTTGAAGTTTGTTTAAATAATATCTATTCAGAAAAATTAAAAATGAAAACATAATTAAAACTAAATGAAATGACATGAAAAATTCAAAGATGGAATCATAAATAGTAAATACAACATCTCCAAATCAACCTGCAAATCAAAGCACTCTAGATCATAATTTCACTTGGATTTTTATAAGAACCATTAAACTCAAAAAAAAGTTTACATGGAATAATTCATGGTCTATTAATAGCTAAGCAAACCTTAACTAAGAATAGCAAAGAGGGGCATAAACCTAAGCTAGATTTTAAGACATACTGCAAAGATATAGTATTATCAACAAAAGATACATATTTATGGTGGAAAATTATTCCTCAGAAATAGGTTTTTATATATATAGAAATTAGGATCAAATAAAATATTTTTCCATAAACCAATGGGAAAAAAATGGGTTGCTTGATAAATGATGTTGGAAAATTTTGGTCACGTCTTTGAGAAAAGTAATATTGGATCCTGACCAAAATGCACTGCAGATATATTAATGATCTAAATGGGAAAGGAGAGTTATACACTAAACGGAAGGATTAAAAATACTAGGTAACCTGCAATTGGGAAAAGAGTTACTAAAAAACAATTGAGGGAAGCAGATGTGGCTCAAGTGATAAGACCTCTGCCTACCATATGGGAGGACCCAGATTCACCCTGGGTCCTCCTGGTGAAAAAGAAGAAGAGAAAGCATGCCTGCCCAGCAAGCCAGTGCCCCGTGGTGAGCCGATTGCCCATGTGGGTGCCTGCATGGTGAGCTGAGTGCCCACACGAGTGTCCGCATGGCGAGCTGAGTGCCTGCCTGCTGAGCTGAGTGCCTGCATGAGTGCCCGCGTGGTGAGCCACGCAACAAGGTGATGATGAAACAAAAGAGAGACGAAGGGGAAAGTCAAGGCGATGTACAGCAGAGACCAGGAATTGAGGTGACGCAATTGACAGGGAAGGACTCTCCACATCCAAAGTCTCCAGGATAGAATCCTGGTGAACCCTAGAGAAGAAAGATGAGAAGAGAAGACAAAAAGAGAAAAAGATGCAGAAGATCCACAGCGAATGGACACAGACAGCAAAAACAGCAGGGCAGGGGAGGAGGAGGAGAAAAACCCTGAAAAGAATAACTCATAATGTGAAAAAATCTGTATTTCAAACTAAGCATTCTTTTCAACTAAAGTTGACAGATGAAAATACTTGTCACTGGTCAACAAGCAAAAATTAACACATGCATTACAAAGCTAGAAGAGTTATTGTAACAGATGAAAACCAATGAGGGATTGATTACAGATTACAGTGTGCAATCTCAACAAGAGTAATACTGCCCTCAAGGGAGTAGAAATTGGTGTGGGGGAGGGGTGAAAAATCTTACCTTCTAATGTATAAAGTAGAGATATACATGTTTACATGCATACACGTATATGTATACATATACATATACATGTGCATGGAATTTTTCTGTGCTATTAAACTTTTATGAGGTGGTGATATAAGGGAAAAAAGTCTAAAAGCACCTTAGGAGGAGTGATAATGAAAAAGAGAAAGAAAAAGAGAGAAAAACACTGGATTACAAGATGTATAAATAATTCCTTTAAGTAAATGGAGGAAAAAAAAGGGGGAAAGAATTTTGTTACCAGCGCACATCTATATAGACATCCTAGATGCAATCTTACACTATGTATTGGAATTTAATGTTTATATTCATCAATCCCATATTCAGATCATTGCTTTAAAGAAGTTCACTGGAATTCACTGGTCTTCCCATGTTCCCTATCATGCTGAAACAGCTGGATTTGTAGAATGGTGGAAGGGTCTTTTAAGACTCATTATGGTGCCAACTGGGTGGCAATATCTAGCTGAACTAGCACAATGTCTTCCAGGATGCTGTATATGTTCTGAATATCTGTGATAAAGGGAAAAAAGTAATAGAGGAGTCTTTATGACCCCCACTATACTCTATTCTCTTTTTTGTATAAAAATAACACATTATAATATACCATCTAATTTATTTACTTCTTAGGTTTATTATTTCTTATCTGTTTTATTCTGCTAAAACATAAAGTCAGGCATGTTTGTTTTGTCCAAGGTGTCTCATACACTAATACATTTCAAATTAGAACACATTAGGTGTTTAAAATTATGTGTTGAATGATCAATAAATAAATGATGATAGTTTACCATGAATTGTAGAGTACAGTTAATACAACTTTCTGCAACTGAGATGGAAGGAAGGAAGGCAGGGATGGACAGAGGGAGGGAAAGTAGAAGGAGGAAAAGGAAAGGAAACAAAAAGGAAAGGGAATGAGAAAAGGGAAAAAACAAAGAAGACCAATGAAAACAAAATAAAGGTAAGGAATAGAGAAAGGTACCTAAAATGATAAGAGAACTAATGGTGATAACATACTAATTGTTGCATTATTTAAGTCTGGAGGAATGCAGATCAGAAAATACGCACACATGTATTTGCTACGTGAAAGCAAAGAAGGGTTTCAGTAGAATGGAAACAGATATACTAACTTTAGATTAGGAGAATCCCTAGATATTAAGAAAAAGTACAAGAACATTATCTTTCAAGATAGTATATGACATATACATATAATTTATTGTTTTGAAGAGAGAATATTATTGGGAAATATAAATAGCTTCATTTTTTAGAAAACTTAGTAAATAACAGATCAATTAGTTAAGGTAAGGTAGGATGTTTGGAATATACCTCAACTGGAGCAGTTATTATGAAAAAGAATGACCTTTCCACAAGCTTTTTCCCTGGAGTTACTGTCAGAGACAGAATTGTTCCTGGGTCGTGCATGTGAGTGATTCAGAATCACTAGGTTTTGATTTTCAGAGCTATGTTGGACTCTTAATCCTCATGATTGTGTGGGAGTCCTTCTCCTATAGCAGCGATTCTCAAAGTGTGATCTCTGAACTAGCACCCTTACCATCACCTGAAACTTGTTAGGAATGCAAATTCTCAAACTCCATTCCATTCTACTGAGTCCTAAACTCTGGGATTAGGTTTCAACAATCTGTGTTTTAGCAAACCCTCCAGGGATTATGCTACACTGTACTCCCAAGTTTGAAAATCACTGTGCTGGAGCAAAAATCATAGCCCTTTTCTCCATCCAGTGAAATGGAGATGGTAAGGCAAGCCTTGGACATGCTTGGATAGTCACTGCTTCATCATGCAGGATTAAGGGATCAAGGACAATGTTACTATGTGGCCTAAGCTTTTTCCCTCTCTGGGATCTATCTAAATCTCCCACATATTTTTTATTCCATGTGGTCAGCATGGGTAAATGTAAAAAAGATAAGAAAACCTAAGGAAACCTGTGGGGTTGGAGTCTCAAGCCATGTTCTCCAATCCAGGAGATAAAATGAACCCTTAAATGAAAGATATTTTGAACTTCATCTATCCATCTTTTTGTTTACTTCTCAATCAGTTCTGAAGAAGGTTGCAGGAGGGGGAGGGAGATTTCTACTGTTCTCAAATCACCCTCAAAATCATATATGCTGAAGTATAGATCATACCAAAATATTTTCTTCATTTACTATTTTCCAAGAATTTTAAGACTCAGAAAGCTATAAGTACTTTACCTAAGATCTTTAAGATCATTCTTTACAAATATACCCATATCAGAATTTTAATTAGAAGAGTTCCCCAACTGCAGTAGTTCTGTTACTTGCTTTAGCAGATCATCTCTTCTGAGCATGCCAGCTGAAATTCCATGCCTGCCCTCGGTGGACATCTTCCAGAGCTGAACATATGGTGAAGCATGGCTTTCTTTGCTTCATGTGCTCCAGAAAGTGCTGCTAAAATGCAGAGCTATGCCAAGAAACATCTGGTTTCCTAAGCTTGACATGGGTTTTTGAGGACTCAGCCAGGAGCCTTTATAATCACCTGTAGCCATAATCACTAAATAGAACGGCATGGTCCAAACAACCTCCACATTATCGCTTTGCAACACATTGTCCTTTAGCTAAAGCAGTATTTTTGGATCACAATTATTCATAGCAATAGGCATGGATACTATACAAATGATTGGAAAGAAAATGAGCAGTAATCTCTTGCATATATAGATGAATATAAATGAAGGCATGAATTTTATTTGCAATTTCATTACAGATAGTCACAAAGAATTTTCTTTTTAGGTATGTATCGCTCTGCAAGAGTATAAGAATCAGCACTTACATTTGTATTATGTATTTTTGGAAGTTATTCAAGAAACCAGAAGCCAAATCTAGGCTTTTCTACAATTAGTGTTTTTTTGTTTTGTGATTAAGGTTACCTGTTACAATCTCAGAGGAATGGCTGTAAAAATGAAAAAAAAAATAAGTTTTAACATGCCAAGGACGACAGATTTATACTTATTTATGGTAGCTTTCTCTTTACAATGATTCTCTGTTTTAGATCCAGCTTCCTTAGAAATCAAGATTGGTGATGACTTCTGTGCTAAACATTGTTCTGAGAAAGATGACATTTGTATGGTTGTTGAAGATGGTAACTTCTCAGGGTAGAAAATCTAGATGAAGTGTTTGAACAGCTGTCATTCATGGCTGTCTAAAGTCTGTTAAATGTTCCACATTTTGATGTATTCCTTCTATGTAAACTGGGTTTTCAATGAGTCATACAGAAAAAAAAAAACTTTATTTCTGAGCCTCATCTGTTACTAGGGTACAAGATAGGTGAATTAGGTGCCAATAAGATGTTACCATGATAGACTTTGTTTCAGAATGGTGTTCCATAGGGGAAGAAGGCATCCATTTTGCTGGGGCTAGGAGCAGCAGACGTGACTTGGTGCTAGGTAAAGTTTGGTATAGTAGCAGCCTCCTTGCTATGGAAAGCCTAGCCTGGTTCTGGAGTCTCTACTTCCATCAGAGTTCTTGGAAGCTCAGTGTAGTCAATTCCATTGCCCTTCCAAAGAATCTCTAAACTGTACAATAAATACTCTGTAATAAAAGTGTCATGCTAAAGATGGAAAACATAGAATGGATACATTGGGTAGTGAAATTATGAAAGTTCAAACCCAGAAAGATAACAGGTATTTTTATTTTTAAAACTTTTTTTGGGAAACCAATAAAATATAGGTAAAGCACTTAGTACCTGCTATATAGCAAGCCCTATATTTGTGTATGTTATTGTTTTAAATGTTTTTCATATTGATACCAAAAAATATACACACACGGACACACAGATGAAAATTATGAATTGATTTTATATTTTAGTTTCTTTTCAATTCTGCTTAAGTAAAAAATAATTATTATAACACATTAAGCTGAGTTTACAACTCTCTGTGATTCTCGATTTTGAAAATACCATTGTAAGATAATCATGTTTAAACATATAATATTAATATATGCATAGTTGAGCATTACTGAAAATTTGGATAATTGAGTCATGTAGGCATGCAGCAACAGCTCTTCCTAAAATGGCCGATAACGCCAAATGGTGTCAGCTCGCGCTGCCTTTCCCGCGCGCCAAACTGAAGTCTTCCTCTTCCTCTGGTAACAAGAATCCAACAGCCTATCAACATCGCCACCGTGCCGCAGCCAATAAAGATTCGCCACGCCGCGCCAACCCCCTCTCCCTGCCCATATAAGCTGTAGCACTTCCTCAATAGACCAGACCTGCGCCATGAGCGTGCCTTTCCAGAGTGGTCGCTGTGTGTGAAAGTCTCTGCGCATCCTTACCTGCTGGGCTCCTCTCCTGGGCCCTCCTCTGCCACGGTAACCTCGGCACAGCGATGCACCCTCTCTGGTCCGGCTCCTACCTACCCTCTCCATGCGCCCTCTGTCTCCCCCACTGCAGTGGGGTCCAGCGGGTGGCATAAGTGGCTGAGCAGGAAGTAGGCAGCAACGGTACGTTGAGAGAGCAAACCCGAGTCCCCGAGGAAAGGAGCAAGCCCGGGAAAACAGCAACAGAGTCACAGCTCTAATCTTTAGAGGCCAATGACATAGGTGGCAGTCCACTCATTTACTCATTTGTTTATTCATTCAGCAGGTGCTTTTGAGCTCCTAAATAAACATTATAATCAATTGTGCTTCCCCCCCCCCCATTTATCTGCTAGTGCTTCTCAGACTGACCTAAGGCTTAAGCGTCTTTGTTTACACAGATTTGAGCACTAATAGAAGGATAGTAAAACAATAAGAACAAAAATGAAAAGCATAGAGCAATGGTTAAAAAGGGACTGTTTTAATTGTTTTATTCCTATTATTTTTCTTATTGTAAAAACCATGGTCATTTCAGAACAAGTATATGTTATTCATAAAACTTCAAGCTAGAGATTACTATATGCGGCAATATGGGCCTAAAGAAATTACACAATAATTTAGTCAGGGGAAGTTTAATATAAAAATTATTAAACTGTGGTAAAAGAGTAAGTACAGTTCATAAAATAACCTCGTTGCCTAGTACGGGGGGAAGTACACAAAAAAAGACAAATTGAGAAAGGTGGTGCTCCTTGAGGCCGGGGTCACAGTGCCTTAGAGCAGATACTGTTGTAACCCACTGGATAACAAAAAAGGGCATAGGTTTTCCTGGGGCTTGAGATGGTCTGCAGTCACAGAGAAGCAGGAAGCAACCCTCTGGAGTAGTGCAGGTAGGATTCAGATGAGCCCAGGCAGTAGCTGGGTGTGTGGTTGTGCAGGAGGGGTGGGGGCCTCACTGGCAACCCTCTAGGGTTAAGTGGAGTCCAGGCAAACTGCAGTGAGCGGCTGAGCACAGAGTTGTGCAGGAGTGAGGGAACCCAAGCACCAAGAAGACTGGAGCCCACAGCATTCCAGTTGGGAGGGTCGCAGTTTTGAGAAAACCTTGGAAGACCAATGTGGAAGGGGGTGTAGTGGACTAGCCGGTAGAGGGAATCACAGAGCAGGTGCAGGCTGGAGGCCTGGAGCTCCCAGCACGCACATCAAGAGGGAGGGTGCATTCTGAGTAGTGACTGGGCAAAGCTCCATCGGATGTCCTCACACCCACCCTGCTAGCCATCCTGCAGCAGCCAGATACCACAGGAGAGCCCCTTCCTTCTGCAGGGTCTCCCAGTGCCCTCTAACCAAGAGAGTTTAACATGGGCTCACTCTAAAGAAAGATGCTTACAGGAATTCTGTCCATTTTTGCCGAACTCATATTGAGAGGTTAATTTGGAGCTGAGAAGCAATAAATTAATAACTAGCACTACACAATATTGTCAAGATTTTGTATGTTGTCTTTTGTGCTTTGATCTCTATTATTATCTATATAAAATTCTACTATATATGCTGTTTAATAATCTTCTACTAACAACATACTATAATAATTTCCTATGACCCTCTTTGGAAAAGGTACTTTTGCAGAAGTATTCAAATCTAAATAAACATAGTCATAGAGATTCTAAGGAATAATGAAGAGACAACATTTCAAAGACTTATTTATAATTCCTAATAACTGATTTATCTGATAAGGGAAACCTTAAATATTTATTATGAGTAATTTTCAGGGAGTGGATTCCATACAAATACCATTTTCTACTATTTTACAGAACTATGACTTCATTTTAAATATTATATCTATATAGAAAAGTTAGCAACATATTAGTATCTATTAGAAATTTTGATTATGAGAAACATATGTATAAATATTTTGTTTATTAGTTTATGTGATTCAATATTTGCAAAGGTTCAATAATATTTTCTAATTCATTCTCTTTTACTCCCTATCCTAAGTCTTTGAGTGGTGGCAGAGTAGGCTACATAACTGCAATAGTGAGAAATACAGTATAGGTAGTTTAATAAAAACACTGGAAGCACTACAATAACTGTAGAAAATGCATTTTACTTCTTGGAAGACAAGTTAATTTGATTTGAGGGATAGGGAGGACTTCTACATAAACCTGGGAATTTTTCTATTTAAAATCTCTCTCTCAAAATTTTAATTAAAAGTTTACTTATTAGGCAAAGATTACAAAGAATGAAATATGCAGTGTTGCTCTGGCTTGAGGAAAACAGTTCCTCTCCTACAGTGCTGAGAAGTACAAATTTGCACAAAATTTTATAGTGCAATGTAGCAGAATTTAAAAGCCTTACCATTTGGTACATCTTTTGACCCAGAAACTCCACATCTAGAAAATGTTTGGACAATTTTGAAAAGGTATAAACACCAGCTTTGCATGGAAATAGTAGTACTTCTTAGTAGTGATAAATAGAGATCGACAGAATGCCTATCATAGGGAATAACTTGAATCCATTTCTAGGTCATTGATAAAATGGCATATTATGTGTCCATTAAAACTGGTAGTTAGAACAATATTTTTGTTGTGAAGTGTTGCCCATGATACAGTAAAATAAGCTTTTACTGTCGTCTTAACATGAGTTTACATTATGTAAATTTTGGGGTTGAGCCTGAATTTTATAAAAAAATAAAAAAGACAAAGGTTGTATTGAAGAATAAATTATTTCTCCTGAATTAACCGATTTACTTGTAGAAATTTGTCATTTAGAAAAGCACCATTTCTGTTCTGTGATTAAAATATTCCCTAGAATTCTGGAATGGTTACACTTGCTCCTCTTTCTTTACGAGGAATATTATCTAGCTAAAATCGGTCTTAGGAAATAATTGGCTTTGATTGAGGAGAGTAGTTCAGGAACAAGAGAGAAAAGGAAAAAAAAATGTGTGTGTAGAATGGGACTCGAGAGGAAGCTGTATATCAATAATCAAGCAGAGGTTAGATTGTAACTCAGGAGACTTCTGTTTTCTTAACTCCAGCCAATATCTTTTTCTCTAGTTAAGCTGAACATTAATAAAAATAATAAGCATGCATAATGAACTTCCATCCCAGATTTAAATGTTTAGTAACTGAATATGAACATCAAATGAATTATTTCATAGATTTGATTTTGTAATGTTAAACTAATTATATCTATCAATCCTTAATAAAAATTCATTCCCCAAAGTAACTCCTAGAGTTATGCCACTTTAGTTAACCTTTAAGAGTTGAGATTCCATGTATTTCATGAAATAGTATTTAATTTTTCATACTCAGCTTGCTAGCCATATAAAGTAATGTATGGAATAAATTTTATCTCTCAGATAGGATTTTTTTCAATATACTGATTGCAAAGGTGAAGAAGATAAGTGGTCCACCAAAACTCATTTTTCACATTTTCACAGTGTTATTTACTGAAATAGGTAATGAAATCCTAAAAGGCAGCTCTAGAGTAATATTAGACTGACAGATTTGAAGAAACAGCAGTTTCATTATAAAAATGTCAACACATTTCTTCTGAGAGATGTCAATAACAAGACATTCTACATATCTGCTTTTACACAGGTGTCTGAAAATATAAGCATATTTATTTTGGGGTATTTTGTAGCTAAATACATCATTCTTCTTTGAAAACGAAATCTTTATTAAATAAACATGGTGATTAAATTCTGCTACAAAAGAAACATAATCATATATATATGCATATACAATTTTATTGCTGTTTTTAAAGTTTATTTCAGAGTTGTAAATAATATTTCCCTCTCCTCATGTTTTTAGAGCTTCCTGTATTCCCCCATTCAATCTTGGCTGCCACAACCAGACAGACAGAAAGCACGAGGACATTCCTTATCTTGAATCTATAGTGGAACTCTTAGCAACAGATATTAACTGCTCCTGGTCTGTCAGAGATGCATTATAATCATATATTAAGCATCAATGGGAGAAAGCAAAACTGTTTTAAGAACCAATGTACATATTGATCAATTAATTATATCTTGAAATTTGTAATGATATTATATTACTTTTCTTTAAATTTATCTTTTTATATTATTTAATATTTTATTTTCTGCCTCAGAAGTTAAGACTGGACAACTGTGGCTATTACGAATTCCAACACTTCTGTCTTTATTAAAGTGATTAATTCAAGAATTCCCAATATCCTAGAAGTCAATTGATATATTTTTCTCAATTATATTAGATAGAGTATCTGCATTTTTAGGATTATATTGTAAGACCATGCAGAACATAGTCTTAAAGAAATTGGGGTAATTCATATTTATATCAACATAAAACAACACACTCAAAAATCAAAAAACCTAGCACAACAACAATGGATCAGAGAAGCAATCACAAGGAATATTAGAAAATACTAAATGAAATTGAAAACACAACATAACAAATCTTATGAGAAGCAACTAAAGTAGTACGCAGAAGAAATGTAAAGAGTCATATTTTAAAAAGAAGGATTTCAGATCACAATCTAACCTTTCAAATTAAGAAAGTAGAAAAAAAAGAATAAATTAAACCCAAAGAAAGCAGAAGGAAAGAGATAAACATTAGGGTAGAGAGAGAAAAACCATAATGAATAAAAAATAGAAAGTAAAAACCATAAAATCATGAATTAAAGAATGATCAACACTATTGGACTTACAGAATTACAAAGAATTATAAGGAAATTTTAGGAACAACTGTACAAATTAGATAACTTACATGCAATTGGCAAAATTCTAGAACTATCAAGCTATAAAATTGACTAAAGAAGAAATATAAAATCTGAATAGATCCTATAACAAATGAAGAGATTTAATTAGTAATTTTGGAAACTTCCTCTAAAGAAAAACCCAGGCCCATATGCCTTCACTAGTGATTTCTACCAAATACCTAGAGAAGAATTAACAGCCATTCTTTACAAAATAGTCAACGAAGTAAGTATGGAGGTAACACTCCCTAACTCATTCTAAGAGGCCAGAATTACCTGGATACTAAAATCAAACAAAGACATCACAAGAAATGAAAATACACTTATGAATATACATGATACACATGCAAAAATCCTTGATAAAATATTAGCAAATAAAATCTGCTAAAATATAAGAAGGATTATATACAGTGATGATGTAGAATTAAACCCAAGAATGCAAGGTTTGTGTAACATATGAAAATCAATCAATGTAGCATACCATATTAATAGAATAAAGGACAAAAGTCACATGGTCATTTCAATAGACAAGAAAGGTCATTTGATGAAATCCAATATACTTTCATGATAACAGCATTCAACAAAATTAGAATAAAAGAGAACTTTCTCAATCTAGCAAAGGGCATATATGAAAAGCCCATAGGTAACAGTACCTTTAATGTAAAAAACTTGCAAGTTTTTTGCTTTGTTAAAGAAGATAAGTATGGCTGCTCTCACAACTTCAACTTAATTCTTTACAGGAAGTACTAGCCTGGGGAATTAGACAAGAAAAGCAAATAAAAGTCATTCAGATAGGAAAGGAAGAAGTAAAACTATCTCTATTTTCAGATAAGATAATGTATACAGAAAATCCTATAGAATCAAAAAGCAACTATTATATCAGATGAACAAGTAAGTTTGCCAAATACAAGATCAAAAAACAAAAAACAATTGTATTTCTATACACTAGCAATGAATGAATACAAAATCAAATCAAGAAAACAATTCCATTTAAATAGCATCAAAGTGAATAAAATGCTTAGGAATAAATTTAACAAGAGAAAACAAGACTTGTACACTGTAAATACAAGACATCATTGGATTAAATGAAAGAAGATATAAATAAATTGTGAGACAACCTATGTTCATGGATTGAAAAACTAAATATTGTTAAGATGGCAATATTCTTCTCAATTGATCTACAGATTCAATGAAGTCTCTATTTTAAAAATTCCAGCTTGTAATAAGATATTGACAAGTTGAATCTAACATTCATTTGATGATGCAAGGGACTCAGAAAAGCCAAAACAAACATTAAAACAAACATCAAACAAACACTAAATAAACATTAAAACAAAATAAATATTAAATAAACATTAAAAAGAACAACTATAGAAACTGTAGAAAAATTATAAAAATAGATGAAATATTTCAAAGCTGCTTGAAAGCATTTAAGTAAACCCAGGCAGCTAGGATCTGTGGGGCCATTCTCCTTTAAGTGGAAAATTCACAAGTACAAGCCTGGCTAAGCACATGCAAAACAACCTATGCCACCCAGCCAACAGCCAGAGAACCACAGAACAGAGCCACCCAGCTAAGACACAGCTGACTGCAGACGTAAGAGGGAACCCAGCGAAGACCACAACCATACAGCTGAGTCCTCCTAAAATGTCAACCAACTCAATCATGAGCACTCATTATTTAATCCACTAAGTTTTCAGGGTGGTTTGTTATGCAGCAATAGTTAACTGCTATTAGTAGTCCGATACTGAATATGGCCTTTCTATTTATTCAAAACATATGCTTGTCAGGAATATTTTAATGTTTTTTTCATAAAGGATCTTTGCATTTCTTAAGTTTATTTGGATGATTTTATGTACATCTGTATTTGTTGATATTTTGAATGATATTCTTTGTTATCAAATGTTTTAACTGTTTTTGCTAGAATATCACTGTGGACTCTAAAATCTCAACAAAACAAAGAATAAACTACAATGTTGTTTCACTAAAAAAAAAAAGAAAGAAAGAAAATGAATTTGGCGGATTCACAGTTCCCAATTTCAAAACTTACTACAAAGCTAGAATGATCAAGAAAGGGTGACAATGACATAAAGATATACGTATAGGTCAATGGAATTGAATTGACATGTATGGACAATTTATTTATTTTTTTATTCCCCCGTGCCTTGCAGCTTGCTTGCTGTCTGCTCTCTGTGTCCATTACTGTGAGTTCTGCATTTTTTTTTCCTTGTCTCCCTTTTTTGTTGTTGTTGCATCACCTTGCTGAGTTGGCTCTCTGTGGCACTTGCAGGCCAGGTGGCACTCCGCGGTGCTTTTGGGCCAGCAGCTCTGCAGCATGTGGGTGAGTCTGCCTTCATAAGGAGGGACCGGGATGCAAACCCAGGGTCTCCCATATGGTAATCTGGAGCCCAACTGATTGAGCCACAGTTGCTTCCCTGGACAATTGATTTTCAAAAAGAGTGCCAAGACTACTCTGCAAACAGAATAGTCTTTCAACAAATGGTACTGGGGCAAATGGATACCCACATGCAAAGGAATTAAGTTGGACTCCTAACTTACACTAAATATAAAAAATAGCTCAAATGGATTATAGATCTAAATTTAAGAAAGAAAACTATAAAACCCTTACAATAAAAGAGAAGAAAATCTTCAGGATGTTGGATTAGGCAATTATTTGTCACATATGACATCAAAAGCACAAGGAAGAAAAAGATTGATAAACTGGACTTTAAGAAAATTAAAAACAGTGTGCCTCAAAGAACGCTTCAAAGAAAAAAGTACAAAGATAACTCACAGAATGGGAGAAAATATTTGCAAACGATATATCTGATAAGGGCTTGTATCCAAAATATATAAAGATCTCTTACAATTCAACACTAAATAAAAAGCAAATGTTCCAATTTTAAAAACGGGCACTAGAATAGTCAGTTCAGCAAAGAAATATAAATAGTCAACAAGTACATGTGAAAATGATTGCCATTATTGTCATTAGTGAAATGCAAATCAAAACCATATTATGATACCATGTCACACACATTAAGATGACTATTTTCAAAAAGATGGACTAAACAAGAATTGAAAATTGGAATTCTCCTACGTTGTTAGTGATAATTCAAAACATTGCAGCTGCTTTAGAAAACTGCAGTTCCTCAAAAAGTTATAGTGTTACAATATAACATGCAAATTCCACTCCTAGGTATAAACCCAAGGGAACTGAAAATATATGTTCATACAAAAACATTTATATGAATGTTCATAGCAGTATTTTTCATAATAGCCAAAAAGTGGAAACATCCCAGATTCCTATGAACTAAAAAATAGATCATCAGAATGGTGTTTGTAAATATATACATATATATGTATATATAATGGAAAATTATTTTATATATAATATGTATTATATATTATAAAATATATTACTTAAAATGTCATAAATATATGTCATTTATATGCAATGTATTATATACATTAGATAAATACATATTTACAATATTCAGCTACAAAAAGGAATGAAATACTGATAAATGCTAAAAAATGGATGAGCTTTGCAAATATTATGCTAAGTGAAAGAAGACAGACACACAAGGCCAAATAGTATATGAATTAATTTATATGATATATCCAAAATTAGGTAAATCTATAGACAGCAAAAACAGATTAGTAGCTATTAGGGGATAGGGGAAGGACGGTATGGGGCACAACTGTAATAGTATGGGATTTATTTTGGGGGTGTTGAAAATATTCTGGAATTAGATTGTGGTCATGACTATACAGTTCTGTGAATATACATTGTACACTTTAAAAAGGTAAATTTTATGGTATGAGAATAATTCAGAAAAGCTCAATCAAACTATTACTAAAGGCTTCCAGGAAGAGTGTGCATTTCAAATATGTAATAAAGGATAGGTAGTCCTTCAATAAGCAAAGGAAATAAGAAATACATTCTGGGCAGAAGAATATTGCCAAATTATGGCATTGGAAAAGATATGGAACATGAATGTAACTGCATGAACTTTTGTGCTTGTGGTTAAAATACTTGATCAATGGGGTTGGGAGTAAGATTCACAGATAAATACTAGGAGAAAGTAAACTACTAAGAAAGTTAGCTTTTATTCATAGGTTATGCAGAACCACTGAATAATTTTTAGGCCATGAAATTAAGTTCAAAATTACGTTTTAGATAATTTGGGTTGATGGGGACAGGAACTGGAGAGAATGTGTTGGAGATGAGTTGAGACTTGATATACGGAACTCAGAATGAGGAAAATTGTGTGCTCTGGGTCAGATTGAAAAGGGCCAACTTGATGTCTGAGGCATTGCATCTTGAGAAGAGAGGTAGTGCCATTATTAAAAGGTAGAACCACAAACTTAATCTACTATAAATCTGCTTGTAAATGACAGAGTCGACATTAAGATAACTGAATAAGATTAAAATTGCAATAACAATATTGATATTAATGATACTACAGCAATTTATGAATGCTTAGTATATGTCCTAAACACTTTTCATACATCAAGTTATTTTATCCTCACATCAAGTCTATGAAATGGGGACTGTTATTTTTACCAGTTTGAGTTTGAATTTGAAATTCTGTAAAACTTTTTTAAATACTCCAAGAGTCAATCAAAACATATCAATGAGTCTGATTTGTTTATTTATCCTAATACAAAGGATATCAAGTTATGTTTAAATATTGTCTTGCTTACTGTAAATTCTGTAAAAGATTAATAAAATTTTGTGGTTTGAGAGACTTTACATTTTATTTCACCTAATCCTGGGGCTATAATTGTCTTTGATAAAGTAATTTAATGAGTATTTACTGAGGTGTTAGTATTTATTGAATATTACATGTAGCATGGGGATACAAAAAGAAAATATTGTCATTATAATAAGAGAGTTTTAGATTTGGTGGAGAAAATATGCATATATAATATATAATTTCAAAATAATTTCTTAAATTTAATATGGATTCATATGTCATATGTAATGTTAGTGCTGAAGATAAAATTATTAACTCTATCTGTAGAACACAGAGCAGGTAGTAGGACACTTCAAAATTCAGTTTTGAATGATAAAGAGAAACTCAAAATGGACACTAAAGAGCTAGGCATTTTAGAAAAGATTTTTTGAGTAATGGATCAAATTAATAAATTTTATATTAGAAGACTCCCCCCAAGTTATAGTGGCTCTATATATGAATTAGAGAATAATCAAATCATTTTCCTTTACTGGTTTTCTTCTGAATATATATAACTGGTCATTACCCACTGGTCAAGGTAGAAAAATAAGTAAATAAACTAAGAACGTAATGGTTATTAACTCACAAAAAAATTCCAGAAATGGATAACTTTAAAGTGCCATTTAGCTGTCAGCTATGCTTTCCAGATTTAAAAAATACAAACATATATTTTAAGATGTTTCTATTACAAAAATAGCAGCTAATACCATTATTCATTTAAATATCAAGCATCATAATACTAATGGTCCTAAAATTTGACTTCTCTGTATTCAAACTATGTTTAAAATGTATATTCAATAGATGATAGCACTCAAAACCCAAAAGTTGTCAGATTGATCTTCATGTCTGTTTGAGAAGTAGATACGAGTTTAATATTTACTCATTCCACCAAAATTTTGCACATAGTAAAATTATTTTTAGAGACACGTCTTAACTATTAACTAATATAAATGTACATCCACTGTAGATTCTAGGTTGCCATGCTTGATATGTGGGGAAAAACTTCAGCTTTTGCAGCTTGTTCATATTCCCTTGAAAATAAAATAAATAAATATATGGAAATAGTGTCGCACAGAATTTTTTCAGCTTTTTATTTGCAGTCCATTCCAAGTTTATTGTCTAACCCTTGTAGGATCGTACCTGTTAAGATCTTGGGGCAGGGGTGGAGGAAAGTGGTCAATACCAGAATTCCAAATACACTAAACTACAAGCTTTACAAATGAGACCCTTGAACTTTGTATCTTTTGATAATTCTGATGTTAGGCTTTATTCCTGTATCATGTTGGTAGTTCATTTTGGGGACAATAGACAATACAGCTACATGTCCTGGTGGTTCTCACTGCCTGTGGACTATCACCTGGCTAAGACCTAGCTCACCCTCTCCTTCTTGCCAGGAAATCTGGCCAAGAACCAAAAGTTGTCAATTTATTTCCTTTGCCTATTCTTTCTTTTTCAGATAATTTCAAAATTATTATTGGGATATTTTACCTATATCCTCTTTCCTATTTCTTATCACTAAAGAAATAGTGGAAGTGGCAGGAGTACAGACACATGAGCTGATGGGCATGTGTCCTTCATTACCCAAAGGTGTGTTCTGATACTCTTATCTGATCCCCCTGGGATGACACTACAAAACCTTTTGGAAAGCTATGTAGTAATTTACATCTACAGAAATGAAATATCCATAGCCTTTGATCCTGTTGTTAACCTAGGAAAGATCTTAGCCTCAACTAAGAATCTGTCATACACACAAATGCATCATTTATAAAAGTACAAAATACCAATATCTAAAAAATATGGTAAATGCATAATTCAACATTAGTCAAACAAAGAACTATTACAGAATTAATAAAATTAAAGGTCCAAGAATTTTAAAAATAATATCAAAATGTTTATGCTATAATGTAAAGGCAAATGCAATGCAGGTCACAAAATTATATATATATATATAATGTACTATGGTGTGATTATATAAAAAGCAAGAGCAATAAATTCCACAGAGGGAAGCAGATGTGGCTCAACTGATAGAGGGTCTGCCTACCATACAGGAGGTCCTGGGTTCAAACCCAGGGCCTCCTGGCCCATGTGGTGAGCTGGCCCATGCGCAGTGCTGCCACGTGCAAGGAATGCTATGCCACGCACGAGTGTCCCCACCTAGGGGAGCCCCACATGCAAGGAGTGCACCCCTCAAGGAGAGTCACCCCATGCGAAAAAAGCACAGCCCTCCCAGGAGTGGCACCACACACATGGAGAGCTGATGCAGCAAAATGATGCAACAAAAAGAGACAGATTCTTGGTGCCACCAAGAATGCAAGCAGACACAGAAGAACACACAGTGAATGCGCACAGAAAGGAGAGCAGAAAATGGGGTGGGGGGTGGGGGAACGGGGAAGAGAAATAAATAAAATTAAATTAAAAAAACTTCAAAGAAATATTACAGCTAATGATTGCTTGGTAATTTTGATACTTTTTACTTTTTTTTTATTTTAATTTTAATTTTTATTTTTTGAGGTACTGGGGGCCAGGGATTGAACCCAGGACCTCATATGTGGGAAGCAGGCATTCAACCACTGAGTCACATCGGGTTTTCTGAGCTGATTTTAACGTTTGTTTCGCTTGTTGTTTGTTTTTGTTTTTTCAGGAGGGCCTGGGGACCAAACCCAGGACCTCCCATGTGGGAGGCCTGTGCTCAACTGCTTGCACCACATCTACTCCCCTTGATGCTTTTTTAATTTCAGAATTTCTAAGATAACTGTTAGAGAAATGTGAAGAGCAAAACCTGGAGTTTAAAAAAATAGAAATTTGACCCTTTTAGTCCCTTATCTAATGACTTGCATGATTTTCGTCTGCTAAAAGAATCTAAATATTTAGCATGGATAAAACAACCCTTGGCAATGTGCCTTCTTTAGAACTCTAGTCTATAAATTTACTCTGATTTAACTGATTAATTTTTCTCCATCTGTATGGAAGAATACATACAGCCTCATGTATTACTCAGTCAAAGGGGTGCTGATGCAAAATACCAGAAATTGGTTGGTTTTTATAAAGGGTATTTATTTGGGATAGGAGCTTACAGATAGATATCAGACCATGAAGCATAAGTTAATAAGTTACTTCCCTCACCAAAGTCTGTTTTCCCATGTTGGAGCAAGACGGCTATTGATGTCTGCCAGTGTTCAGGCTTCCTTGGTTCCTCTGGGCTCAGCGCCTCTGTTTTCTCCACAAGGTCAGCTTAGACTATGAGGCTCTCTAGACTTTGCCTCTCTCCACAAAGTCAGGTGTAGACTAGCACATAGAAATGCTGTCTCTCTCCTTGGGGTTTCTGCCATGTCTAAGGAGCCATCTCTATTCCTCTGTGTTCTTTTCCTGGCTCAGGTCTTCTCTTCCCGGGACTTGCTTCTCTTCCCCCTGCATGCTTACTTCCTGGGGCTCCAGCTTAAGATTTCAGCATCAAACTCCAACATCAAAACCCTCAACTCTGTCCTTTGCCATGACTTTTATCTGTGAGTCCCCACCCATCAAGCAGTGGGGACTCAAAACCCTAATGGCATGGCCCAATCAAAGCCTTAATTATAACGTAATCACGCCCAGGTACAGACCAGATTACAAACATAATCCAACATCTATTTTTGGAATTCATAACCATATCAAACTGCTATACCTCATAAACAGAAAACACTTAAATTAAGCAAGAAACAGCATGAGGAATAATATACAACTCAAATTGTAATAATGAAAATAGGCTACCAAGAGATACTCTGAATTACATGTCCTTGGGGTCCAGGTAATTTGGACAGAAGGCCATCTGTTTAGATGCTTTGAACATTAACTTGCATAGCATCAAAGAGCTTAACCATATGATTTCATGAATAGCTTCTGGTAATATGGTTCCATTCCAATAGTATTCATCTTTTCTATGACTAAATTGTTTTTTCAAGCAAATTATGACACAGGCAAAATTTTTCTTAGTAAGCCATTTAGATTACCATATTTTTGAGGAAGGTTTTGGCTAAAACATTAAATACAATTATGGATATTTCCAAACTTTTTTTATATTTAGGATCTTAGCTCCCTGTCAAGAGTCAGAACTGGTTAGAAATAAATGATGTGGTACATTCTATACTTAACAATCAAATCTTTTTTGCCAGTCAGTATTTACTTTACCAAAATTTAGACTGATCCATTAAGGTTAATGACATGTTAAGGAAAAATATATTTATTTTCTCATAGTAAGAGTCCTATACTTTTAGTTCTACATAAGATCCATAAATCTTAGTAAGCATATAGGGAAAGTATGACGCTGCTACAAAACAAGAAAACACTCAATGCAATGTTGCAACACATTTGGGAAGGTTTGTTTTTCCAATTTAATACAAGGTTAATTTTTAGTTAATTAGTTATTCTGTATGATAAATTCAAGAAAGAATGCCCTGGTAAAAAAGTTTGTGATTGAAAACAAGTGTGCAACCACATTGGCTAGTGATAATATAAACAATGAGTAACAATCAAAATTAATTGATGGAAAATGATGAATGGTTAGATTTCATTCTTTTACTTTTTTATCCAATACTGACTGATGAATCAAATCCATTTTCTAAAAGTAAAGTATTAATAAGAACTCTAAACTACTTTAGTGACAAATTGCTTTGAAAAAAACTTCTGAAATTCCACAGAAAATTTAATTAATATCGTTCCACTAATGTAGAAGGCCTTTGGAGTCTTAAGCCTTTTGCTTGAATTTGAAATATGATATGCATTTAATCCTTGGAATAACCTATTTATTGGTATTATCTTCATTTTATGTTGAGAAATCAAATTTAGGAAATGAACTTATTTGTCTATGTCCACACAACTAGAAATGAGAAAAGACAATATTTGAACACTGAACCATATGTTTCCAAATCCAAAATTTCAGGACAAATTAATCTAACATAAAACATATTTGCAAAGTAATTTTCTCAAAAAAATAAACTTAAACAAAATGGCCACAATTGTTCTTTTCCTCTCTTTCTCATTTTATTAATGAACTTTTAACAGTACCAAAAAGTCACATGACCTTGGAAGGTCTGATTTCTTAAACCCTGCAACTTGAAGAAATCTAAATACATTAAATATCTTTATACTTTCAGACTGCCAATGTACGTACACTTGAAAACAGTTACAGCCCTCACCAAGCTACCTTGGGGAAATGAAGCCCAACAGCATCTGAAATGCTACGAAGGCATAACTTTGCAAATTGCAATGTAAGCTTACAGAACTTGCCTTTATAAGGTGGTATGTTCATATAATGCCAGCACTTTCACAACTTAACAAACCATATTTACTATGCTTCACTCCTAAAAATGTAGATGAAACATGAAAAAGAAGCTATAGACTATAAATTGCAACTTCAGGAAAAGTTCCTGCTTTATTATTCCAAAGAATTTTCCCCATGTAAAATAAATGTCCAATAGTTCCTGGTATGAGGGAAGATGTTTGTTAAAGTCACAATGAAGCCTTAATTGGATGGAAGCTTGGCTACATAAAAAGAACAAGTTGAGAAAAGGTACAATCTCCAAACCTACCAGACTGAAGAAAGGTCAGTAACGGCCACCTTGAGACATTGTAGGAGGTTTCATTCCCACTGGAGGACAAGGAGACCCACCTTGGTAAGGGGGCACCATTGGTGGTCTCCGCCCATATGATGGTATATTACCAGGATGGTAAACTTTATGTGCCTTGATGATGACCACCATACTGACCATGAGGCAGCACTGGGGGTCTCATTCCTTGTTGCTGTGGGATGTCTGGCTGTGGAGGCATCATACCACCAATTGGTCCTGGTCAAAGAATATATTTAGGTAACTGCCCTTCTCTGTTCCAGTGATATAGTCTCATCTGGACAGGTCAATTTACTGTTTACACTGGATGTTGTAAGTGGAGTAGGCTTGCTTGTTATTGAAGTCACTGGTTTAGTTGCAGTACTATTTATTGTACTAGTGATTGAAGTTGTAGACTGTGTATAAGCAGGGAATGTAGGCTTTGGGGATTCTGTAGTTGTTGCAGGGGTACTATTTAAGGGCTTGAAATCTGTACGAACAGGTCCTTAAACAGCTGCCTGGGCCTGTCCAGCACTGGAGAAAAGTGACTTAGTAGCCAGAGGCTGTGGAGCAGGAACTATTGCTTCTGGTGCAGGTAGTCTATTAAGAATACCTAGCACTGAACCAGCCTGTGCTTGAGTCCTTGGAGGAATCCCAGGACATGGAATAGGTGGGGGTATACCTGGAGGCATACCAGACATCAGAGGTGGTATTCCTGGTCCAGGTGACATCATTCCAACCATTGCCATCATTATGTTTTCATTGCAGAATGACTGGGCATATTTTTCTCTGATGATGCAATCCAGGTGGTAAGCCCAGCATAACTGGTGGCTTTCCTGTCATCAGAGGAGTAGCACTTAACATTAATGGAGGTATGCCTGGAGGCATTCCTGGTGCTCCAGGAACTGATGGCAACACGAGGGAATACAACTTTGTTGAGGTTGAACAGGCTGTGTTTGAAATGAAGTTGAAGCTGCAGTCATCATCATCAAATTCTCAGAATCAATTCCTTTTTTTTTTTTTGACTCTCTGCTTGTGTTTTCTGTTCAAGAAGTCATCATCTTTCATCCATGCCTTTCTCTGTAATATCTTCCATACAGTATATTTCCAACTCTATGTCTGTTCTCCCAGGTACTGCTTTTGGTACAGCATCTATTGTCTCTTTATACATCTGCATGAAATAAATAGCTAAGCCAGGTACCATGTACAATTTCTTATAACATTTCTTATATGGCATCTAAGGATCTTCTCGCTATTAAAACATTACAATACCAGCACCACAGCTTCAGTTGCTTCTTCTTCTTGTGTCCCATAACTGCAATCTACTGACAGGCTAAAAGCGGGGAGAAAGGAAGCAGAAAAAACAAGGCGAAAATCGCTCATGCTTCTTGTCCAATGGCTGCAATGGGATCCCACAGGCAACAGACACAAAACGGCTGATGCACAACTGTTCTTTAACACATTCCTATAAAACCCCTCCATTGTGACTCTCAAGTAATCAGTAATGGCTGCTTGTGTGAGTGTTTTGTTTTATTGGAAAATGAGGAAGGGGATAAGTTCCACATCTGGCTCATTATGGTGCATCACTAACTGAGCATGTGTGGGACTCTGATGAAATTCATATAAGGAGCTCAGTCAGTGGGGCAGGAGTTCCCAGCCGGAGATGACCTTCAGTCTTCAAATGTGGCCCTTCACCACCACCATGCACACAAAAAATCTTGGACGGGGAAGCAGACTTGGCCCAGTGGACGGGCGTCCATCTACCACATGGGAGATCCATGGTTCAAACCTTGGGCCTCCTTGACCTGTGTGGAGCTGGCCCACGTGCAGTGCTGATGTGCGCAAGTAATGCCCTGCCACGTAGTGTTGTCCCCGGCGTAGGGGAGCCCCATGCGCAAGGAGTGCACCCAGTAAGGAGAGCCGCCCAGCGTAAAAGAAAGTGCAGCCTGCCCAGGAATGGCGCAACACACACGGTGAGTTGACACAGCAAGATGATGCAACAAATAGAAACACAGATTCCCGGTGCGGATAAAAAGAACACTCAGCAAATGGACACAGAGAACAGACAACTGGGGTGGGGGGGCATGGAAAGGGGAGAGAAATAAATAAATAAAAATCTTGGAAAAAGAATGGAACATAAAATTGAGGTTTTGGATAAGCTCATTTAGTTCCTCACAATTATAGGCAGACTAAAAATGTACTCTATGAAACATCTGCATTAAAACTAACATAACACTAATAACATTTCTCTCATTCCAGAATTATTACATATCCATTGCATTCAAACCAATGCAATAATTTTTATAACCAAAAGGAAAAAAATTCAGGTAGTATTTTAAGTATTCTTTATCAGGGAATTTACATTTCATCCTAAAATATTTATAGGTAAGAAAACAATAATAAAAGATTTAATCTAATTATCACAGGGGGCTATATTGCAAATTCTACAAAATTTTTTAAAAAGTATTCAATGAATGAATAACTATTATAAGAGAAAATTCTACATAAAACCTCAAGTAAGCCATTATAATTATAGAAGGCAATTACTTTAAGAGAAAGAAATCACACAGCTTAGATTATTTTCTTGATTTGAAACAAGATCATTGGCAATGTTTCAAGTGTTACCTTTGATTTCACATACTAAAAACTGAAGTTCCAGTCATTAGAAAAGGATTTAATTGTAAACTATTGGTTGGTAGGGTTGAATTTAGTTAATTTCTACCCAATTTTCTTTTCCTTGATAGTTAAGTCAGTAGCCTGTTGTCCAAAGACACACAAGTTGCTGGCACTTTCTGGCATTTTTAACACTGGAATTTAACAAAATAAACAGAAGAGTTACCACACATTACTTTCACTTTTAGAATTTTAATGCCTACTTTTCTTAAATTAGTTTATACTGATCCCTCAACTTCATTAACAAGTTGAAGCATGGTAATAAATAGAGTAGCATCAAAGCATGTCTTTACTGTTGTTAGGTAACCAACATAAAGTTGAGGCAAGTACTATTTCCTTTTTTAAGGGTATTGCTTTTTCCTTAAACAGTTATATTAATAACATGGTACCATACTGAACTCTAGGAATTCAGATATTTGCATCATTTAGAATTATGAATTTGAAAGAGTTTCAGAGACTTTTGGTGCTCTTTACTTATTTATTTATTTAAGATTTATTTTTTATTTCTCTCCCCTGTCCACCCCCCGCCCCCCGCCGTTTTCTGCTGTCTTGTGTCCATTCACTGTGTGTTCTTCTGTGTCTGCTTGCATTCTCAGCAACACCAGGAATCTGTGGCTCTTTTTGTTGCATCATCTTGCTGTATCAGCTCTCCATGTGTGCGGCACCACTCCTAGGAGGGCTGCACATTTTTTGCATGGGGTGGCTCTCCTTGTGGGGCACACCCCTTGCATGTGGGGTTCCCCTAAATGGGGGACACCCCTGCGTGGCATGGCACTCCTTGAGTGTGGCAGCACTGTGCATGGCTAGCTCACCACATGGGCCAGGAGGCCCTGGGTTCAAACCCTGGACCCACTATATGGTAGGCAGATGCTCTATCAGTTGAGCCACATCTGCTTCCCTTGGTGCTCTTTAACTACTAGTTTTCTATTAAAATGATACCTGGATTTGTAGAAGCATCTTGTGTATCTAGCAAATCACCTACTAAAATCTAATTTAGTTTAATCAGTAAACAAATCTATAAAAGGACGATGGTAGACTGCACAGCTATTCCACTTTGGAGGTAAGGAGAGAAAAGGGTAGGGACAAATACTCATGGACCTTCTATTGTGTCGGATCCTGGCACATATTTAAGCTTAGGAATTTTCTTAAAGCTTACTTGTTTTCAAACAATCAACTTTTTATCATATTAAACCCTTTCTTTTAATTTATAATTATTGATATTGATAGATAAACTATAGATAATGGCTATTTGAAAAGAAATGTATACATATCTAAGCATTTAATTAATCACATTATTTTGAGTATTTGTCTATTCAAAAATATACTTCTTATATTTTAATAAGTATATCAATGGAACTCTATGTTAGAATTTTGAGAAACTATAAAAAAACCTAATGGAATATTTAAGAGATGATTAAGCATAGGACCAAACTGAAATACAACTATAATCAAAAGATGAAAAAGAAAAAGATGAAAATAGGGATGAAGAAAAAGGTGGGAAAAACTCAGCAAGGAGTCAAAAATATTGTAGAAACAGCAGATGTGAAAGCAGATGTGAAAAATCATGTTTGATTCTGCTATCAGAGTTGTACCTTTACAACCATGTATAAGATGATTTTAAAAAATTATTAATGTACTTTTCGTCTACTCAACTGTAAGTTTCATTAAAGCAGGGAGAATGTGTGTGTTTACTCACACAATATAGGTCCTCAAGGATCTAAAATGGAAAAGCATTAAAATAATGATGAATTCATGGTTTGGGATATATTCTTTATAAAGATATAATTTGTCACAAAGACACAATTTGTCTCAAAGATATAATTGGTCACCAAGAAATCAAATATATATGAAAGTAGGTATTAATAGCAGAATTGAGGGGGAAATGGTATGGCTAATAAAGATCAAATAGCAATATGGCAGAAGAAAGCCCGCATTATCAGTAGTTACTTTAAATATAAATGGACTAAACTCTCCAGTCAAAAGGCAGAGACTGACAAATGAATAAAAAAGCATGATCAACTATATGCTATTTCCAAGAGACTCAATTTAAATTCAAAGATGTAAGTAAGTGAAAGTGAAAGGATGGGAAAAAATATTTCATGCAAATAGTATTTTTGGAGCTGAATGGCTACACTAGTATCAGGCAATATAGACCTTAAATGAAAAACTGTTATGAGGGACAAAGAAGGGCATTATATGCTGATGAAGGGTTCAATTCAACAAGAAGAAAATTATATATGTATCTAATGGCAGAGCCCCAAAATATATGGAGCAAAAATTGACAGGTTTGAAGGGAGAAATAAATGCATTGACTTTAATAGAAGCAGAAATCAATATACCACTTTCAATAATGGATAAAACATCTACACAGAAGATCAATAGGAAATAGAAGAATTCAATAATACTACAAGGCAATGAGACCTAACAGACACATTAAGAGCCCTTCACCCAATGGCAAAAGTATACACAATCTTTCCTAGTGCACAAGGGTCATTCTCCAGGATAGACCATATATCACAAAACAAGTTTCAATACATTTAAACATATTGATATCATACAATGAATCTTTCCCAATGACAATGCAATGAAGCTAGAGTTCAATACTGGAGAACAGTAAAATTAACAAATGTGTGGAAATTAAACAACATATTCAGAAACAACCAATTGGTCAAAGAAGTGATCATAAAGGAAATTTGGAAATATCTGGAGGAAAGTGAGACAAAAATATCACATAACAACACCATGGGATGCAAAAAACACCATTGAAACAGAAATTTTTAGCTCTAAACATTTACATTAAAGAAGAAATTAGATAACCTACTTGAAATGGACAAATTCCTAAGAAACATACAAACTACATACACAGACTGAAGAAGAAATAGAAGTTCTCAATAGACCAATAGAGATTGAATCCATAATTTAAAAAAAAAATCCTCTCAACAAAGAGAAGTCTAGGACCGGATGATGTCAATGTTGAATTCTATCAGTCATTCCAGGAATTAACACTAATTCTTCTCAAAAAAATTGAAGAGGAGGGAAAAATTCTCTAACTCATTTTATGAGGCCAGTATCATCCTAATACAAAAACCAGATAAAGGGAAACGGACTTTGGCCCAGTGGTTAGGGCATCCGTCTACCATATGGGAGGTCCGCGGTTCAAACCCCAGGCCTCCTTGACCCGAGTGGAGCTGGCCATGCGCAGTGCTGATGCGCGCAAGGAGTGCCGTGCCACGCAAGGGTGTCCCCCGCGTGGGGGAGCCCCACGCGCAAGGAGTGCGCCCTTGAGGAAAGCCGCCCAGCGTGAAAAGAAAGAGCAGCCTGCCCAGGAATGGCGCCGCCCACACTTCCTGTGCCGCTGAGGACAACAGAAGCGGACAAAGAAACAAGACGCAGCAAATAGACACCAAGAACAGACAACCAGGGGAGGGGGGGAAATTAAATAAATAAATAAATCTTTAAAAAAAAAAAAAAAAAAAAAACCAGATAAAGATAGTATAAGAAATTTATAGATCAATATCCCTTTTAAATATAGAGGCAAAAATCCTCAACAAAATATTAACACACAGACTCCAACAGCACACTGAGAGAATTAGACATCATGAACAAAAGGGATTTATTCCAGGTGTGAAAGGGTCTATCAACATAAGAAAATCAATTAGGCAGGGGGCAGCAGGCTGCTACCCAGGAGGGCTTGCTTGACTTTCCTGCCCTCAGGCTTCCACAGTCACAGTCTGTGCCCACAGGAAGAGTTGGTGGCAAGTAGCCCTGTGACCTAGAAATATACTGTAAAAATGTCTTTGTATCTGTTTCATGAACATCTGAAAAAAGACAAAGTAATTCAGATTCAAGCTGCCTTTTCTGCAAACCCTGCCAACTCAGCAGTTTTATCAGAAGCTTTTTCTCCTATCTCTCAAGATAAGTCTCTATCCTAAACTGTATCCACAGCTCTTGAAATACACGGGCCTGAGTCTAAATGAGGAAGAAATATGTGCAAATATGGCCATGGTCCTTGGAGAACCAGCACAGGGGTTGGTAGTGTGAACTATGTAGTGACTCCTATGATGTTGGAATTCAAAGAGCAGAAATTAACCAAGGGAATCATGAAGTTATTTTGTATAAGGTTGGCTTTATCTTCAAAAATGGAAAAATAACATCATCATGAAGGAAAGTTCTGCAGTTAGAAATGGTCTTCTCACAGAGCACAACATCTGTGATGTCAGTGGACAGAATGTCATTGGATTGAAGGCCTCTCAAATTGCAAATATACTGTCAACATCTGGGACTGTAGTTACTATAACAATCATGCCTGCTTTATTTTTGAACATATTATGAAATGAATGGCACCAAGCATTATGAAAAACTTGAAGGGTCATACCATTCCTGAGGGTTAGAGGTCAAGTCATAACGGAGACTAAGCTGAACTACACCAGTTTTCTTTCTCAGCAACTTCTTCAATATGCATATGAAGCTTTCCAAGAGCCAAGGAGCATGTGCTATCTTACATATGACTGGGAATCTTACTTAACGGTAAGATCAAACACCCTCTACCTTATTCAAAAAAAGTCATGATAGTTTTAGCCTTATTCTGGTTTTATAGATGTGAAACTTTCAAAAGACAGGACTTTCATAGAATAGTTGATCTATTGGAAACGTGATGCTTTCTACAAGCCATTATAATTTATATAACTTATACAGGCTCTTAGCTTTGTGTGAGAAGCAGTCACTGTAATATCGTGAGTACTGTTCTTATTACTTTATTTCTATGGTAAACAGCATTTTTACTGTGTTGCCATATTATCTTTAGAATGGTTGCTTTTGATAGTTTTTTTTTTCCTAGTTCTGTTTATGTGAGTTAGTGTGTGTGTAAAATGCCAATTAAATAGCAGTGGTTTCATTCCATTTAAGCATTATTCAGTTTGTATAGGATTGCAAAAGATTGTGATAATTATCATTAACTTCACTTAATATGCTTGAACTGTTACCTTAACCATGTTAATTAAGCATCTAGAATAAAAGCTAAAATAAAATTAATTGTTGCCTTTATGAAATATGAAGTGTAGCTCTATGTTAAACTGAAATGTACACTAACCCATACCAATTTCATGGTACTTATTGAGCTACAGAATAGCCATTTAGTTATTTTTGAGATTTTCTAAAAATTGTATAACATAAAATTTCTAGTTATATCTTTCTGAGAAATAATCACTATATATTTAGTGTAAAAATTATTATACTAGACTCCCCTTTTTCATTTGCATGTAATTTTGGCATTCTTACTTTAATCTTAACATTATATAGACTAGTTACTTTGGAAATGTCTGATTTTTTGGTTATTGTTCTATTTCCTGATTCCTCCCTGCAAACAAAATGGCAGTGACACTTTATTCTGATATTTGTTTTATGCTTATTCTATTTCAATTACATATGTAGGCAGAGGCAGGGCAAGATGGTGTCTGAGTGAGTGTACCTTATAATCTCTCCTGCAATGAAGCGGCTGAGTAGGATTGGAATCCTGCTGGACCAGGCTGTTTCGGGTGTTTGCAGGGCAGGAGGTGTCTGGATGTCGACTTAATGGGACGGTGACAGAGAAGAATCTTGTAAAAGGTAGAATTTTGGGTCTCTTTCACAGAGATCAGGGCTGTGTGCGGGACGCTTCCCTCGGGGACTGGCGGCCCAGCGGTGGCGATTCCTGGAGGCTTTGCTGTGCTGGGGAGTTCCCAAGCCCTGAGCAGGCTATTTGGGGACTTGCAGGGTGGGAGGTGTCTGGAAGTTGATTTGGTGAGACAGTGACAGAGGAGATTCTTGCGAGACAAGGAATTTTGGGTTTCTGACATGGAGATCAGAGCTTCTGGCTAGAGCCCCTCCCCCTAGGGCTGATGGCCCAGCTGTGGTGGTCCCTGAATTGTTTGCAGTACAGCAGCACCCCCAACAGGCTGTTTCAGGGGCTGCAGGGTGGGAGGTGTCTGGAAGTCAATTTGGTGAGACAGTGACGGAGGAGATCCTTGTGAGACATGGAATTTTGGGTTTCTGACACAGAGGTCAGAGTTTGCAGGTGTGACCCCTCCCCCTAGGGCTGGCGGCCCATCTGCCAGCAGTCCCTGAATTGTCTGTAGTGCAGCGGCACCCCCAGGAGGCTGTTTCGAAAGCTTGCAGGGTGGGAGGTATCCTGAAGTCAATTTGATGAGACAGTGACAGAAGAGACTCTTGTGAGAGGTGGAATTTTGGGTTTCTGACACAGAGGTCAGAGTTTGCGGGCGTGACCCCTCCCCGTAGGGCTAGCGTCCAGCTGAGGGGATCCCTGAAGGCTGTGTTGTGCTGCAGTGCTCCCAGGCTCCCTGTTAGCCAGATGCGTGGTTTCTGGGACACAAACCAGATCCCAGGTTTGTGTCCCCTAAACCCTGGTGGCCCACACTCCAGAGACTCACACCTCTTGAGTCTGCAGTATCACAGACTTCCCATCCCCAAATCCACCACACCCTGAGGTCCATCTGAGGTCCTTGATTGTCCTAGCCCTTGGCATTTGTGTGTGGTTTTTTTTCTTTTTTCACTTTTTACTTTTTTTTAATTGTCTTGGTTGCTAATATTGCATTATCTCCTGGTCTTTTCTCCCATTGTATCCCCCAAGGTCCTTTTTCATTTAGTTAGGTTTTTTTTTTTCTTCTTTTCTTTTTCTTGCTTGTTTCCCTTCCTCTTCTTTGCCCACCCCCTTTTTTCTTCTTTTTTTCCTTTTCTCTCTTTTTCTTCTTATTTTATTTTATTTTATTTACACAATAGGTGCTGCAGGGAGTGCCTCACATTGGTTGTGTTTCCTCATCCTCCATTTCCTTGTTTCTGTGTGAATTGATTTGGGCCACCTACACTATCCCCGTTCCCCCACATCTTGCTATCCTCCATCATCTACTGTCTCTCTTACATTCCACCTCCCTTTCTTTGGCCCCCAGGTTGTCTAACTTAATTTCTAATACCTTTGTTCTGTTTTCTGTCTTTTATCCACTCTTGATATTATTGTCTTTCTTTTCTCTTTCCCTCTCTCATGAAAACACTGGTTTTTTAATTCATACTATATTCCTCCCCATATTCAGTTGACTATCTCATTATAGGTACTCTACTTAGTGGTATAACTCTACAAAACTTATGTAAGTCTAATATCCATTCTCCCAGATCTCACATTGTTGCTCTGTTAACATTTATTACCAATACTACTTTACACATTTTCTTTTTTTACACAATTTCCTTTCCCTGGCCCTAATATTTTCCTTCAAAGTGAACTTAGCCAGCAACAAGAAACTAGAGTAAGAAGAAAAAGTGACAAAGAGAAGACATAACACTTAAGTAAGAACAGCAACTAATTAATCCCCAAGACTAGACAAAGAAGCTAAGGAACTGATTAAACCCATCAAGATAAAATGATGACCACACAGCAACAAAAAACTACAAACCAAACCAATAATCAGGAAAACATGGCCAAATCCAATGAACAAACTAAAAACCAGGAAGGGGAACAGAACATCAGACAAGTAATTAAAGATCTCAAAACATATATTAGAGACCAGCCTAATGAAGTAAAGGAAGAGATTAACAATATGAAGAAAACACTTGGAGAGGAAATTGCAGACATATGCAAAAAGAAAACATATATGATGGGAATGAACACCACGGTTCAAGAAATCAAAAATACACTCTCAGCAAATAGCAGCAGATTAGAAGAGGAAGAGGAGAGAATTAGCGATGTGGAAGACAGTACATCTGAAATCAAACAGATAGTAGAATTGATCGATAAAAAGATAGAAAAAAATCCAGCTAGGACTTAGGGATCTAAATGACAATGCAAAACGCACAAACATATGTACTATAGGCATACCAGAGGGAGAAGAGAAGGGAAAGGGGAAAGAAGGGGTGTTGCAGGAAATAATGGCTGAAAACTTCCCAAATCTAATGAGACAGATGTACATGTCCAGGAAGCACAACACACTCCAAACATCATAAACGCCAACAGGCCCACCCCAAGACATATACTTCTCAAATTATCCAATACTCAAGACAAAGAGAAAATTCTAAAAGCAGCAAGAGAAAAGAAAACCATCACATACAAGGGAGGCTCCATGAGATTAAGTGCTGATTTCTCATCTGAAACCATGGAGGCAAGAAGGCAGTGGTATGATATAGTCAAGGTACTAAAAAAAAAAAATTTCCAACCAAGAATAATCTACCCAGCTAAACTAGCATTCAAAAATGATGGAGAGTTCAAAATATTCACAGATAAACAGAAATTGAAAAAGTATGCCAACAAGAAACCTCCCCTTCAAGAAATATTAAAGGGAGTTCTGCAGGAAGAAAGGAAAAAACAGGAGAGGCAGAGTTGGAGAAGGGTGTAAGAGCAACAAAAAAGACAAAAACAGAAGGAAAAAAAACAAACAAAATATGACAAACACAAGTCCAGTCAAAATATGGCTAACATAAATAATTCCTTGAAAGTAATAACACTGAATGTCAATGGATTAAACTCACCTATCAAAAGATTCAGACTGGGACACTGGATAAGAAAATATGACTCATCTGTATGCTGTCTACAAGAAACACATCTTAGACCCAGGGATTCATGGAGGCTGAAAGTGAATGGTTGGAAAACAATCTTACAAGCAAACAATAAACAAAAAAAGGCAGGAGTAGCTATATTAATATCAGACAAAATAGACTTTAAATGCAAAACAATTGTGAGAGACAAAGAAGTATACTACATATTAGTGAAAGGGACAATCTCTCAAGAAGATCGAACAATCCTAAATATTTATGCTCCTAACAAAGGTGCCTCCAAATATCTGAGGCAAGCACTGGAAAAACAAATGAAAGAATAGATGCCTCTACGATTATAGTGGGAGATTTTAATACACCACTATCAACTTTGGACAGAACATCTCAAAAGAAAATCACTAAAGAAACAAAATATTTGAACAGTATATTAGAGGAGCTGGATCTAATAGACATTTACAGATCATTACACCTGAATACAGCAGGATATATATTTTTCTCAAGTGCACATGAATCATTCTCCAAGATAGACCACATGTTAGGCCACAAAGAAAGGCTCAATGAATTCAGAAAGATCGAATTCATACAAAATAATATCTGTGACTACAGTGGAGTGAAGCTGGAAATCGGCAAGGGCCAGAGGCCCAGATCTCACACCAAGATATGGAAATTAAACAGCACACTTTTAGAAAACCAGTGGGTCAAAGAAGAAATCTCAAAAGAAATTAATATCTACCTTGAAACTAATGAAAATAACACAACATACCAAAACTTATGGGATTCAGCAAAAGCAGTACTGAGAGGGAAATTTATAGCCATAAATTCATACATCAAAAAAGAAGAAAGAGCAAGAATTGAAGAACTAACTGCACATTTGGAGGAATTAGTAAAAAAACAACCAAGTAACCCCACAGGAAAAAGAAAGAAAGAACAAAGATAAGAGCAGAACTAAATGAAATAGAAAATAAGAAAGCACTTGAAAAGATAAACAAGACCAAGAGCTGGTTCTTTGAGAGGATCAATAAAATGGACAAACCCTTAGTGAGACTAACAAAGAAAAAAAGAGAGAAGATGCAAATTCACAAAATAAGAAATGAGAAAGGAGATATCACCACTGACCCCACAGAAATAAAGACTATCATAAGAAGACACTTTGAAAAACTATATTCCAACAAAAATGACATTCAGAGGAAATGGACAATTTCCTAGAAACACATAAGCAGCCTATATTGACAAAAGAAGAAATTGATGATCTCAACAAACCAATCACAACTAAAGAGATAGAATAAGTCATCAAAAACTTTCCAACTAAGAAGAGCCCATGGCCAGATGGCTTCACAGGTGAATTCTACAAAACCAATCCTGCTGAAACTCTTCCAAAAAATCAAAACAGAAGGAACATTACCGAACTCATTCTATGATGCCAACATTACCCTAGTACCAAAGCCAAATAAAGACACCACAAGAAAGGAAAACTACAGACCAATTTCTCTAATGAACCAAGATGCAAACTAGTTGCTAACCGTATTCAACAACAAAATGCTTGCTAACCATATTCAACAACACATTAAACGAATTGTACACCATGACCAAGTGGGATTCATTCCGGGTATGCAAGGATGGTTCAACATAAGAAAATCAATCAATGTAATACACCATATAAACAGATTGAAGGAAAAAAATCACATGATTATATCTATAGATGCAGAAAAAGCATTTGACAAAATACAGCACCTTTCTTGATAAAAACACTCCAAAAGATTGTAATACAAGGAAATTTTTTGAACATGATAAAGAGTTTATATGAAAAAACCACAGCCAACTTTGTTTACAATGGTGAAATCTAAAATCCTTCCCTCTAAGATCAGGAACAAGACAAGGATGTCCACTCTCTCCCCTTCTATTTAACATTGTCTTAGAAGTACTTGCTTGAGCACTGAAGTAAGAACCAGATATAAAAGGCATTCAAATTGGAAAGGAAGAAGTCAAAATTTCATTATTTGCAAATGACATGATCCTATACATAGAAAACCCTGAGAGGTCTACAACAAAGCTTCTAGAACTCATAAATGAGTTTAGTAAAGTCGCAGGTTATAAGATCAATGTGCAAAAATCAGTAGCATTTCTGTACACCAATAATGAGCAAGCTCAGGAGGAAATCAAGAAACAAATACCATTTACTATAGTAAATAAAAAAATTAAATACCTAGGAATAAATTTAACTAAAGATGTAAAAAACGTGTACACAGAGAACTACACAACACTGTTCAAGGAAATCAAAGAAGACCTAAATAAATGGAAGAATATTCCCTGTTAATGGATAGGAAGACTAAATATTATTAAGATGTCTATCCTACCAAAACTGATCTACACATTCAATGCAATCTCAATAAAAATCAACACAGCATTCTTTAATGAACTAGAAAAACTAGCTATGAAATTTATTTGGAAAGGAAAGAGGCCCTGAATAGCCAAAGACATATTGAAGAAGAAAAATGAAATTGGAGGAATCACACTACCTGGCTTCAAAACATACTACAAAGCTACAGTAGTGAAAACAGCATGGTATTGGCATAAGGAGAGACATACAGACCAATGGAACTGAATTGAGAGTTCTGATATAGATTCTTATATATATATATATATAGCCATATAATATTTGATAAAGCCACCAAACCCTCTCAAATAGGAGAGAATGGCCTATTCAACAAATGGTGTCTGGAGAACTGGATATCCATATGTAGAAGAATGAAAGAGGATTACCATCTCACACCTTATACAACGATCAACTCAAGATGGATCAAAGACCTAAATATAAGACCCAAGACCATAAAGACTTTGGAAAGCAGTGTAGGGAAGCATATACAAGAACTTGTAATAGGAAATGGCTTCAAGAACTTCACACCTAAAGCACGAGCAGCAAAAGAACAAACAGATGAATGGGACCTCCTCAAAATTAAAGCCTTCCGCACTTCAAAGGTGTTTGTCAAGAAAGTGAAAAGGGAGCCTACACAATGGGAGAAAATATTTGGTAACCATATATCGGATAGGAGACCTATAACTTGCATATATAAAGAACTCATATATCTTGAAAATAAAAAGATAAACAACCCATTTAAAAAATGGGAAAAAGATTTAAACAGACACTTCTCCAAAGAAGAAATACAAATGGCTAAAAAGCACATGAAAAAAAGCTCCAAATCTCTAGCTATCAGGGAAATGCAAATCAAAACTACAATGAGATACCATCTTACTCCCATAACATTGGCAGCTATGAAAAAAAAACAGAAGACTACAAATGCTGGAGAGGATGTGGAGGAATGGGAACACTCATCCACTGCTGGTGGGAATGCAGAAGGATCCAACCATTCTGGAGGACAGTTTGGCAGTTTCTCAAAAAACTAATCATAGAATTGACATATGACCCAGCAATTCCACTGCTGGGTATATACCCAGCAGCACTGAAAACAAGGACACAAACCGATATATGCACACCAATGTTCATAGCAGCATTGTTCCCTATCGCCAAAAGTTGGAATCAACCCAAATGCCCATCAACAGATGAATGGATAAATAAAATGTGGTGTATACATACAATGGAATACTACTCGGCTTTAAGAATAAATATACTTCAAACACACGTGATAACATGGATGAATCTTGAGAACCTTATGTTGAGTGAAGCAACCCAGGCATTGAAGGACAAATACTACATGACCTCAATGATATGAAATAAGTAAACCAAGCTGCCTCAGAGAGCTAGAGACTGGATGATAGGCTTACAGGAAATCGGGGGGTAGAGGAAGGATGTAAGCTGACATCTACATGGGTGAAATCTATGATAAGCTGGAGGTAAGTATGCATACAAGGAAGCGATAAAATGGGGGTATAGGGTTACTTTTGGGTGGGGCTTTGTGCGTTTGAGGGGGACTAGGGATGGGAGGATGGGTAATATTGCCCAAGATGTTGGGGGGATGGTGGGGCAACATATGAACATAGGAGATTGTCAGGTGTTCATTGTGAGTATAATGCTGAGAAAACCTTTTCAAAAATATAGTAAGGAAAGTTACCTGTTTAAGATACTTAAAGGGGATAATCTGATGCAGGACAGACTCCTAGGGAATATGTGAATGCTCATTTTGCCAGAGTGGGTTATATCATTGGGTAGAGACCCATATAATGAAAGTGAAGGTATACCCACATCCTGGGGAGGACTAATGCCATCAAATAGAGGGAACTGTATCTCTCAAGAGAAATGGTGGCTCCCAAGGCATTAGGGCAGTTGAGCATGTCAAGCCCTCAACACTGTTGCAAGTATCTCTGAACATGGCTCTTCAAGAAATGAAGATTGACTGTCACTGTGGGCCCTAAGGGGAGGGGAAATAGGTATTGAATAGATGGAACCAATGTAACTGTGTGGGCAATAGAAGTGTTTCAGAAGAGTACGCAAGGATGGATATAAGACATGTAAAATTACAGCAAAAATATATAGGGGCTGGTAGGCTAAAATGTAAATCATAATGTAAAACATAAGATAACTAAAAATTTAGAAAATTGTATAGTCTAAAATATAAACCACAATTAAACACAAATGTTACCTTGTTTGAAAGCTATTGTCTCAATATCTGTACATCAGTTTCAGTAAATATGGTATGAATATGTTAAAAGATTATTGCTGTGGAAGGGAAAAGGTTTTATATTGGATATGTGGGAGTAATGTATATTGTATATATGAATTTCTGTAGTCTAAAACTCTTGTGAAGATAAACTTAATAATCAGAAAAAAGAAAAGTAAAAGATAGGATGTAGAATTTTTCCAAATTAATATGTATTCTATATCTAACCTTTAAACTCATCGCTTTATTCCATTTTACTATTAAGGGAACCTAGTAATATATTGGGCTTCACTTTTCAGGAAGTTTTGGATCACAGGGAGGTTCAACAATGGCAGCGGAGGAATACTGGTGTGGGAAGTTATTGACAGGGGACACATGGGTGGCAGGGAGTTCTACAGGGCATATATCCAGTGTACATAAAAATGTTTGGATATTTTCATAGTGGAAACAATTAAAAACAACAACTGAGGAAGTGCTGAGTTCCTAGCCAGGGGAGCTATATCACAGTCCCTAAAGGAACAGCAACAACCCCCCAAGTGCAACGGCAAAGACCAAAAAAAGAATGAAGGTCCAACAATGAGCCCCTGATACTAATGACTATGTTTGTGAGCCTGTGCACCTGAAATAAGAACAAGGCCTAGAGCTGTAGGGTGCCTAAGAGTTACCTCCTGAGAGCCTCCATGTTGCTTAAAAGTGGCCAGTCTCAAAGCCAAACTCAGCATGTAAATTCATTGCCTTTCCCCCAGCATGGGACATGAATACTGGGGATGAGCCTCCCTGGTGCCAAGGGATTACTCCCAAGTACCAGCTGATGATGCAACTAGAAAATGACCTTGAATAAAAGGTTCAACTCGGACCAGCAGAATATCTCTGTCTACATATAATAAGGGGAGTTAAAAATGCTTTTTGACCTAAATCAAGGGGGAAATGGAAAGGACAAATGAGTTTATATGGTTATGAGTCTCTAAAAAAAGAGCCGGGAGGTTATAAGAGGGGTTGCCTTTATGCACACCTGAGCACAGTCCCAGAAACAGATAAAGTAGATACAATCCCAGGTATTGGTTCTTCTGAGAGCTACAGAGACCCACAGGTTTTATGGTCATGGCAGATGGAGTTCAGTGCCATGTCAATTGACCCTTCTTTGGACTTGGTGTTTCTGTGTGATGGAGCTGGACTCAGATGTGATCTCTTTTCACAAGCCTTTCCTGTTACTTTACCAGAATTGTAGTTGGTGCTGGGGTTTAAGATATACCCAGCAGATCTGGATGTCTGGACTGACCATATGATAGCCAGGCCCTAACCCTCAGCAGACTTCAGCTCCTACACTCTGGTTTATTGGACTTACCCCACTCAACTAACATGGAGTTAAAGAAGGTCAATCACCACACCATGGAGCCAAGAGTGCCTATAACTGAAAGCAGGAGGATTGCATCCAGCATCCATGTGGAATCTAAGCCCCCTCTTGACATAGATGTGGAATGGACACAACCAGTCCAAGGTCCACAGGATGGAGGAATAGAATATGGATTAGAGTGGACTTACTGATATTCTATTCATGAACTATTGTGATTAGGAATCAAAGAAAATGTGGCATTGGTGTGGAGAAAGTGGCCATGGTGGCTGCTGGGTGTGGGGAATGGGAGGAAGAGATGAGATGTGGAGGCACTTTTGGGACTTGGAGTTGTCCTGGGTGGTGCTGCAGGGACAGTTACCAGACATTGTGGGTCCTCCCATGACCCACTAGATGGAATGTGGGAGAGTGTGGGCTATGATGTGGACCATTGACCATGAGGTGCAGTGATGCTCAGAGACGTATTCACCAAATGCAATGAATGTCTCATGATGATGGAGGAGAATGTTGCTATGAGGGGAGTAGTGGGGTGATGGGGGCAGGGGGTATATGGGGACCTCATATTTTTTTAATGTAATATTTAAAAAATGAATAAAGTCCAAAAATAAATAAAGATGATTTTTTGATCATCAAAAGCACATCTAATAAATTTGGACATACTGGTCCTACTATACAGATGCAAAGACCAAGATAATACTTCTGTATCAAACGTATACTCTTATTTACAGACTGCAAGACAAATATAAAGAGATACTTTAGGGGGAAATAAAAAAAGGTAACAAGATAACATGTGTACTAACACAATTCTGTGCAGTTGCATCAAACAGCCTGATACATGTCCCATATGTTAGCATATATTATCTATCAGCTCCATTCTAAACTAGCTCAAGAGATACTATTGAGGCAAACAGCAGTGGCTGTTTTTGTTTCACCATATTTCACCATGACACAAAACAACCACTTTGTTTATATTGACAATTCACCACAAGTGTCAAGTAATTCATCCTTTTTGTTTAAAAAAATATGTAATCTTTCTTCTGGGACAAAGAAAAGCTCTTTCTTCTATGAAGCAGCTATTCATGGTGAAGCTGCTAAGGACAGGCTCAAATTTCCAGTGAAAATACTAGATGTCCTCAGAAGGCAACCATTTTTAAAAGCTAAATGATGTTGTGGCTACTTACTATCTTTTCTTGTAACATATTTGGCCAATTTTCTTTTTTTTCTTAAATGAACCTTGGGGAATTTAAGGCTTGACCATGAAAACAGTCATAAACATGAAAATCTTGCTACATGCAATTGTTTTAATGTGCCAAAGGAATATTTAGAGCTTACATTAATATAATACAATAAATAAAAGCTATTATTTTTAAAAATTACATATGTATAAATGAAAGTTAAATTTTAAAAAAATCAATTAATTAAAACACTGCATTAATAGAAAAAAGCAGAAAAACAATAATCTCAATTGATGCAGAAAAGGCATTTGACAAAATCCAGCACAATTTCTTAATAAAACCACTAATAAAACAAGGAATAGAAGGAAATTTCATCAACATGATAATGGGCAGACATGGAATTTGTAGCCAGAGCAATTAGGCAAGAAAAAGAAATAAAACATATTCAAACTGGAAAGGAAAAGGTAAACTCTCCCTATTCACAGATGACATAATCCTATACATAGAAAATCCTGAAAAAGTCAGAGCAAAGCTACTAGAGCTAATAATTATTCAGAAAAGTTGTGGCATACAAGATCAACATGCAAATATAAATAGTGTCTCTGTACACTAGTAATTAAGAATCTAAAGAGGAAATTAAGACAAAATTTCAATTTATAATAGCAACTGAAAAAATCAAATATGTGAATGTATTTAATGGAGTTCAACTGAAAAAAATAAAACATGTGAATATATTTAATGGAGCTGAATTATATATTTGAATGTTGATAAAAGAGTAAATTTTAGGTTGTATAAAGATATACATACATGTTACTAGAATGAAAATTAAAAACAACAACAAAAGAAATTATAGGACTATATTATATGAACAGTGAATCCCAAAGTAAACTACAGGCCATAGTTAATAGTATAATAATAATTGTTTCATCAATTGTGACAAAGCTACTACACTAATGCAAAATGTTAATAATTGGTAAAATTGTATGTGTCTGTGGAGGGGGAGTGGAGTGTATAGGAACTGCATTTTCCAAATAAATTTTGTAAACATAGAACCCTCTACCTTAAAAAGAAGGAAAGAAAAGAATGGAAGAAAAATTGGCTGCCATGTACAGTGATTATTTTATGTATTAATCCCCAATTTTAGAAATGAAAAGTAAAGAAAAATTTAAATCCCACTGATCATTTTGGACTACTTTTGAACTGAATGGAATATTGGTGGACATGAATTTCAAGCTTCTGCTCTTACAAGTGAAAAAATTAGGTCTTGATCCACAGATATATAATGATCTATTCAAGGTCACAGAGCAGGCTAGTATCAGCAGAGCCCAGGTCATGAACCAGGTCTCTTTTTTGCCAGTTCTGTATTCTTAAAATTTATTCCTCCTGACATCATTTCATTGCCTTCCAAATACTGTGTATTTTTTATAGTTGTTTCCCACTTTTAGGTACTCCTTTCCCTGAACCATGAATAAATCTCTATGTTAAATTGTTCCTTTTATGAATTGTCTTTTCCTCCTTGAGGACACACTTATGTTTTATCTTGACAACCCCATGAAATCTACCTAATGCCATATATACAATAGGTGCTCAAATGATATTTGCTGAATGAATGGTTGAGTGAGTGGACTTTAAATCTTAACGTTTTTGCAGAAACATTAAAGATCTAGGAAAGGAATCAAGATACGTTATTTTCTTAAATCATTAGGATGTCTAGTGTTCATGTAACTTCTTTATTTAGCCTTGCTCTATCATTTTTCAATCTTGATTTGGAATTTTAAAAATTTTCATGATATGTTGGACAATTATAGAGATAGAAACTTTTTGGTCAATTAAGAAAAATTAAATCAAGCATTTTACTTTGTAAATGTGAAAATCACTTAAAAAGCATGGCATATTGATGGGATACAACAAAGACATGAAAATTTGCTCCATGGAATTGTCTACCATCTGTTTATAAATAAAAACTGATTTTTAAACCATACAGCATCAATCCATATTTTGTAAAGAAAAATAGATGTGATTAAAGAATATAGAAAAACATGTACCAAATAAAACCAGAAATGAATTCTTAGCATTAGATTATATGTTTTAAGTTTGTTCTTTAAATTATTCTATAACTTTCAAATTTTCTACAACAATTAAATCACTTTAAATATATTAAGGCCTATTTTATGGCCTAGATTACTGTCACTCCTCGAGAATGTTCCACATGAACTTGAAAATAATATATATTCTGTCATTAATTCATGAAGCTTTTATATAAATATCTCTTAGTCTAGATGGTTTATAGTGTTAAGTCTTCTGTATTCTCATTGATTTTCTTCCTATTTGCTTTATCAGTTATTAAATGTATGGTATCAGTATCTTGAATTATTATTATTGTAGAATAGTCTATTTTTCCCTTCAATTTAGTCAGTTTTTGCTTCATGCATTTTAGGGCTCTGTTGCTAGGTGCATATATGTTTATAATTGCTATAAATTCCTAATAGATTGACTCTTTTATCATTATAAAATATCCTTTAAAATAATAAAAGAATGTTGTTCTAATTTAACAAATGAAGAAACTAAGCCCTTTAGTTTCCAAGGTTCATAATTTCTCAACTTCTCCACTGTCTTTCAAAAACGAAATCTAAATAAGGTAAATAAGCACTAAGTAGGAATATCCACTTCACATTGACTTTTTATACTAAATTATTCAGACTATTAATTACATATATCAAAGCTAATGTCCAAAAATTATTCTGTGTATTTTGACTTTGAGAAGTATTGACATATATTGAGACAGTTGTTATCTAAAGACCCGGGAGTCTGATCATATCATCTTATTCACTCTAGAAATAATCAATTTCATCACTAAATTAAAATTTATCTTTATGTCACCCACACTGCCTTGGTAGATATTTTTTTAAATAAAAAGTTAAGGCCTCAATAATTCAGAAAGGACAAAAGGAAGCTAGGTTTACAGATGGGAAATATGACACTGAAATAAGGTGATAAAGAATAGAATACAAGGAGAGAAAAAGTTTGACTTGAAATGTTTTTTTCTTTAAATCCTTGATAAGAATTATTTGATTTTTATCTATTTCCTAGCAATTTTTGGTACCTATCTCCACAATAAAAAAAGTCATCTGAAGTGATTAATGCATAGCTATTTCTATATTTAACTGTGCTTTTGTTTTTCTTATAATTCAAAAGACTTGCTACCCCATTTTATGAGTGCATTTAAAACCTGCTTCAGTTAGCAGTTCCTCTTATTGGATTATTAGAGTTCAGTAATTAAAATGCCTTTGAGATTTGGGGTCTGTAAATGACAATGACCATATAACCGTCAATATAGCAGTCCTATTGTGGAGAACCCAGTTGAACTAATTTCTGTAGACTTACACACATGTATAGACATTCAAAACTTACCTGGGCAGCTTTTCTATAATTTATTTTTATGGTTTTCACTTTCATTTGGATTTTATAGTCTTAATGGCTTGGGAAATGATTATGGGCAACAATAATTCAGAATTGACCTTTTTAGAATTACCTGTTTTTGATTGGTTTAGCTAGCGATGCTTCTAATTGAATTTGTCAGCAACAGAAATATGTGCACTAACAGCTGCTGACTTACATTTTACAATTATTGCTATTACATTAGGTAAATATTTAAGTAGTTAAGAAAACCACGGCAGTTGAACAAAGTCATCCAAAGTAACACAAAGTCAATGTGTCTATGAGGAAATACTTCACAGTCAAATTAACCATACTCCCTTGTAAAGAAATCCTTTAGGAACAATTAAAATTAAAATAGCAATCAAATGACAATTAAGCTTTGATGCTTCATAGAATATAATATAAATATAAGGCCAATTAGATTTTTCATATGGATACTAAAAAAGTAGAAGCCAATCCCTTCTGAACTCTAAAAGAGAAATCACTGTGAGAGTTAAATTCTGCACACATAAAGAAATTATTACACTATCAGGTACTTTATATTATCATCTCATTTAATATGAACAAAACTCTGAGGTATGCATTATTATTTTAGTACTGTTAGCCAATTTCATAGATGAGAAACTAAGGCACAAAACATTTGGCAATGGCTCAAATTCACACTGGTTTTAAGCAGTAGGGGACAGATTTGTTGTAGTTTTGTTGTTGTTGTTATGCTATTGTTTTAAACTCTGTATTTGATTCTTGAGCTAGATACTTAAACCCATATTACACTAGAATATATCAGACATTCCATTAATGTAAGATTTTTACTACTCTTATCATTCCTACCAATAATATGCTATTAAAAATTCAGAAATGGGGACTTTATGGGAGGAAAAAGAAGGCTCCTAAGAGGAGGTGGTAAAGAACGTGATATAAAGGGAGGATATGATTCTGATGGTGAGATGTGGGGATGAAGAAATTTCTAGATAAAGAAGAGAATATGGTACTAGGAAGCTTGGAGGAAAGTTGAAACTTATGAAAAATTTGGAAAACTAAACTTAGGAAAGTTAATAGGGAAACAGGAAATAAAGTTAGAGAGACAAGACAAGACAAGTAGATGAACTTCCTTGGAAAGCCAGACAGAATACATTACAGTAGATGAACTTTCTTGAAAAGCCAGACAGAAAATTGGGAACTGTTCAGAAATCTCCCTCATGGTATATTCTAGTCATTAACATCCACCCAAGGGGGACAACTATTTTGACAGCACTTTAGTTAATTTTACAAGTTGACTTTTTCTGACTCTTAGCTTGTTTTTTTAAAATATATTTTTTACTTATTTTTAGAAGATACTTAGATTACATATAATGTTACATTTTAAAAATATAAGGAATTCCCATATACCCTACTCCACACATCTCCCGCTTTTCCCCACTTTAACAACTTCTTTCATTAGTGTGGTACATTCATTGCAATTGATGAACATATTTTCGAGCACTGCCACTCAGCATAGATTATAGTTCACAATGTAGTTTACACCCTCTCTCACTCCATTCTGTAGGTTGTGGCATGATACATAATGTCTTGTATCTGACTTGGCAATGTCATTCAGGACAATTCCAAGTCCCAAAAATGCCCCCATATCACACCTCTTTCTCCCTCTCCCTGCCTTCAGCAACACCAGTGGCCAGTCTCCACATCATTGATACAGTTTCTTTGACTCTTTACTTTAGAACATAAATTTCATTATCAGATTGTCAATTCCCCACTAGCACACTCTCATTCATGTGGTCCAATAAAAGTGAACCTGTAGGTGACCGAGTAAAGGCAGATTTTTCAGCATATCCACCAGCTTCTGAATTTCCTTAATTTTTAGGTATGCCTCCTCATAAATTTCACTTTTATCATGTGACTAAAATATCAGATATTCTTTATGTTGCTATGCTTTTGAAACTGTTTATTCTCACATATGCAAATATGCTGATAAAATAATTTAAGAATTAACCTTTCAATATACACACGTTTAATATGCATAATCATTAAGGAGCCTTTTTCTACAAAAATATTTACTTTTATACTAAGTTTTGAAGTATCATATCAGTTCCCTAAGGGAATTTCTATTTAAATTCATTTAGGCAGAATGGTGTATTTTTTCCAAATCACAGAAGTCTCTCAGTAAGTTTTTCTAAGAGGCAAGGTTTAAATTGGAAACTGAAAGACAGGTGAACTAAACTAATAGAGTTGTCAAATTTCGGATAGGTCCTGTTTTCCACCTTAAATTCCTAATCTGTAAAATGGAAAAAATAATATTGACGTCTTCCTAGTAATTGTGAATATGACATATATGTATATGTCACATTTACTATATATATATATAAAATGTCAATGCATATATGTGTGTGTGTGTGTGTGTGTATGTCAATGCATACAAAGGGCATTAATTGAACCAGTCAGTAATAACCTTTTTATATTGAATATCTTATTCAGCTTCTGATGTTGAGGAAAAATGAGAGTTATGATCATCTTATTTTGTCATTAATGAAGTTAATGATTTATTGCTAACAAGAATTTATACCCTTCTATTTTGAAGGCGGCACTAATTTACAATGAAATATTTTAAAAGGAAATTTATACTTCATGCAGGCATTTTTCTCTCTGCTTATATTGAACCAACAGCTATGGCTCAACACAATTATACATTTTCCCTAGTTTAGAACTTTATCCATATGACTTGTTTTCACATTTATTCTGTTACAAGAATATTCTGATGAAAAGATACTAGTCACAGAATATCAATGTGCTGGATAATCCTTTACTTTTCTTCGCCCCTCTCCACTTATGAAACTTTTGCTTTATGTGAAAACTCTTAATTACCATCTGTATCTTATGTATTTTCTCCTCTATGAAGTTTTACTAGATTTTTACAAGCCAATATAGCCCGTATAAACTCCAAAAATCCCAGCAATTTGTTTATGTCTCTTGTATCAAACTCTGCTGGTTGCTCATCCAAAAACCATCTCCATTCCCACCCCACCCCCACTCTACCTCCCGTTATAGAATCTGAAAATCTGAGATAATCTTGTAATACCCCCTTCCAAACACGGCCAGTGACATTAGAGAGAGTCCCCCGAGAGGCTTGTAAAACAGCCGTTAGAAAACCAGGCATTCCTAAACGCATTGTGGCAGTCATCTTGTGACTGTGAGGAAAGAAACCTGGAAACTAAAATCTGTGTGCTAGGAAGGCAGACCTAGAAGAATGAACTTTCTTGAACCCTTCATGGCACATGTGCTAATGGAGGCACAAGCACCTCTGGAAATTTGCGTCTCCTTACTTGTTGGTATCTTTGATGATCAAACCCTATAATTTAAGGCAGGTTTGCTCTCTTTTATATTTATTATTTCTTTCTGATACATTGACCTTATACGTAGAATTTTAAGTTATTGGCATCCAGAAGGCAATGAATAAATGTTTGTTGAATAAATGTCTCAGAGAATTGCATTTCCTCTAATATTAGGATGCTATCTGGCAAGTATATTCCCTACTTCCTGAAATAAATGGAAAGGAAACAGGGCTAGAAGGAACTTGTACTACAAAAATTAAAACCAATCTATACCAGTTTTATATAATGGGTATTTCATTTTAACCTACAAGAAAAGTCATTAAACTAATTTATTGCAGTTTATATAGATAGGATAGCAGTTAAGATTTACATTGACTAAGTTTTATTTTAGCCACCAGAATGAATAAAATGCTCTGAGAGCCAGAATGCTGAATTACCCATTTTAGAAATGATTTCTTTCATTAATTGTTTTTCTGCTCTCAATAACTCACTATTATAGAGCAGAAAGTCCATTGAATTATGTGGTTGTAATTAGTTGTTCCTTTAGCATGTATACTATTCTTTATGTCTCTTAAAAAAAATCTGATACTGGCTTTATATAAAACTGTCCTTGGTTGGAATTGTTCTTTGTCTCAGAAAATAATATTGTCCAAGAGTATATAATTTTGGTCTAAATTTCTAAAGTTAGAATAAAATAAAAATGTTCACTTTTTTTTACCTATTTATACTTCAAATTTCTACATTAAAGATTTTGACATAGATCAAAAACAAACTAACGAAACCTAATTTGATTTTTGTGAATTTTTAAGTATTTATAAGTGTATCACAGTTAACTATTTTTTAAAAAGTCCTTCGTCATACTAAGAATTTTGAATGTCATTACAGAAGTCAGTTCTTTGCACACTGGAACCATTAAAAGGAAGTTTTGCCAAAGTTTTGCCAAAAATCCTATATCTTTGATAAAAAATCAAAACCATACTTCAGCTATATTCCAATTCTCCTACAAAATTCTCCAGTAAAAGAGACTTTAGGGCTTCCTTTGGGAAAGGAGCCTGGATTTCTCCAGCTATGCTGTAGACATGGTGTCCCTCCCTTGTGCCAGCATAATAAAGTTTGCACATTTCAAAGCCCATCCTCAGTGGAAACAAAACTAATTTTGGACATAATTTCTCCCTTGCACTTGAAGACAGGAAAATAATCACACTTCTTTTCTCTAAATAAATCTAGATTATCTGTTTTTATCTTCTCAATAGTTGATAAATCTTTTTATTTGTTACCATTCTTTCTTGGATTCTTTCCACATCATCCTTCCTGTTTGTTAGATCTCAATATGAACACTTTTTTTTTTTCTGATAAAGAGTTGCTGCAGAATAATCTAAAATCTTCATACACATTCTTTTTATTTAAGTCATAAATTTTGCTTTCTCATTAGCCACTGCCACTCAATTACTATACAGCATTGAAAGTTAGGTCCTTAGTAAAAATGCTGATAAAATATTTGACACAAAGAAAACCAGGCTGGGGGAAGGGGAAAAGCCCACTTAAGAAAGGTAAAATATTGTTTACATTTATGATGGATATGCCAATGCTCATTCTTTAGAAAACATTGCTTTAGTCTTGTGTTTCAAAATAGGATATGTGCTGTGGCTATAATTTGCAAATGTATTGGTTGGGTATTGCTTCAAATAATTATTTTTCATAATAAGAGATTTAACTGGTGTGCCAAATTATTTTGGTTTTAACTATAAAGTCAATTATGTCTTTATTTTCAGTTATACATACTTCATATATTTTTAAAGTGCTAACACTTGCTACATGTTCAATTATTTTTACACTCATTTTCAAGTATTTTGTGAAACTAACATTTGCCTTTTCAGTCTCGTGGGATGTATTTAATGCAAGATGAATAAAAAGTATTTTAGTAATGTGTGATTTAAGTCATATTGTTGCTTAAAAGTATTAGTACTTGAAATTAAATTACACTTTTAAAATTCATTCTAGAGTAAGTGTGCACAAGACTATATAGAGGTTTGTAAATTCTGCTTCTGTACTGGGAAGGAAGATTTCCCCTTGAAGTGAATTTCCTATTGTTTATTATATTTTATTGCTCAATGAGGATGTCTGTTGCCTTGAAAAAATAACATCCCTTATAAACCTTTTATGATGAGATGTTAACAATGCATCTATAATAATTGCATAATTACCTCTCATAATTCCACACTTTACAGAAATGATAAAATGCTGCATTTTGTTCAGCACTGGAATCAGATGTTCCAATCAATTCACTAGTCCCAAGTGCTGACTCTCTGCTCAACTTTAATATTTTCACTTTTTTCCAAATCCTTCTAGAAATATCGACATTTATGATTATTAAATAATTTCATCCTAGATAGATAAATACATAAATATGTGTATTTTAACATAATCATATAACAAACTATTTGACAGCCAAATCTGAGCTGGCTTACTAGATTTTCTCGAGTCAATATTCAACATGGGAGAAATCACATTTAATTCAGACTTTTTGCATAAAAAAGAAAATTAGAGATGATGTTTGGCTGAGTACATACCAAAAGAGATACAAAATTTAGATAAATTTCAGGTGACTTTTAAGGGTTAGGTAACTTTTAACCCCCTTACCCATTCTGAGAACAGGAAATTGAAGGGCATTTGAAGAGGATTTCCTTTTAGGATCTAGGCCATAAGCCAGCCCAGCTGAACTTTAAAGGAATTTGGAGTAGAACTTATGCATTCCAAATCAAGGAATAGTGACTTTAAGAAGACTAAGTGGGGAGATTAATAACTGTGCTGTAGTTTGGAGGACATGTAAATCTCCCCACCTGAGATATATTAAGTATGAGAAAAGGTCTGGATATCTGCTGACAAAGGTAAAAATGGTCTCTGGTGACTGCATTAAAAGGGTGTGTTTCCTGTGGAACACACGAGATCCTATTAAAAGGGAGGCCAGAAATGAATGGATCTCAAGAAACAGAAGCAGAAGGGAACCCCAAATACCTAAGAGATGAGAAAGTAGACAGCAATAAATCTCAGAGAGTTTGCCAATTGCATAAAAGATACTGCTGTAAGATATCAGTTGAGTTTGGTGGGGTCTCTGAAGAACTGAAAAATGTACTCAGGAGAAATAGACAATTTAAATATCATGCTTTCCAGACTATGACCTGCAAATGGTTCAAGCTGGCAAAGAAGAGAGACCTCAATTTTAAGCTTTGGGCTGGACATGAATTGACACTGCCTTTTAAAAATCTAAAGTGATGATGGACATCTAAAAACTATCCGGAAAGTCAGGAAGCCTTCTTGAGTTTCTCCAGGGAAAGGTAAATAATCCTAGAGTTGATTAAACTTGATAATGGTAAATAAATATAAAGTGGACGTTCTTAATTTTAATCCACAAACTGTGTTTATTCTTTGGAATAGTTATATGAATGAATCTGCCGTCACAAGGGGGCACTATTTTCTCAATAAAACAGCAGTTATTTATTGCAAACACACAGTCTTAGGCTCTGCATGCTTTCAATATTTAATATTTCTTACAATACACAATGTTATCTTTTATGCCTTTGACATAACCACTATGGTGGGTCTGCCTGGATTCCAGGTACAGTACACATTTACAAGAATAAGTTCCTCAGAAAAAGGAAGTTGTGGTTTCATAAGCAAGGAAGACATTTAGCCTAGCTATGAAAAATTTTTAGAAAGACGTGAGAAGGATATAAAACTGCAGCATACCACAAAACCTACAGTACTTCTCAGGTAACAGAGAAATAGCTCCAATTGATTTTAACACTCCCATTGAGGCTAGCCAGCAAAAGCATTGTCTGAAAAAAACGAAACCATCCTCCAGAGACTTGGCCTTGGTAGAATAAGTAAAAAGAGGTAATTCCTTCTATTAATTCAGTTCACTCTGACCAGCAATAGGAATATAAAGTTAGATTTCTGAAATCTCACTCTTGAGGAGGGGAGAGTCTGCTATGCTTAAATAGTAAAAATAAAAATAAATGTTATGAATTATCAATTTTGTTATATCATATTTTCTAATAGTAACAAATTTTTTCTTCCAGTAATAAAAAATACACTGAGCAAGGATGGGAACGTTCATTATAGTATTCAAAATAATCGTGTGAGAGCAAAGCACAAGGATGAAAGTTCTGTGTGGAGAAAACCAAACCAAACCCTGATGTTATAAATTTTGCTTGGAAAAAAGCTATTCTCTAATTAGCCAAGCAGTGATGTTGGCATCTCTTTAACACCACTTGTTATGTATAACAATCAAGGCATAAACTTTGTTAAATGGAACTTGGAAAAAAGCAATTAGAAAGAGCTAGACTTACCAATGTATAGCTTCCCCCACAAGATGATGGAAGGTTGGAGGATGAAAAGTATCAAACTCCTCAAGATTTCCCTGAAAGGCAAATGAGAGATACATTTTGAATTCAGTTTTTCTGACACATAAAGTGGACTATATTATTTCATTGGTTTAAGATATGACAGCCTGTAATATTAAAGAATATATAACCTTTAAATCTTTCTCTGACATAAAAGTCCATGCTATAATTCATTGATTTGCTGAATAAAAAACAAACCCATTTTCTTAAGTGACACTTTATTAAAAGTTATTTGTATTTAGGCATTTCTTTGAATCTTTTAATTCTTTGCTGTATAAGAAAATAAGCCACTCACAAAATTATCTCTAATGTTATACTACTAATTATTCAGATATGTTTTCTCGTTGATTCAGAAAGCATTGTCTATCAAATTATGCTGCTTATTATTTAGGGAGCTTCTGTCCTACATTCAAATAATGGCAGCACTCTGGGGACAGTCAACAATTTCTAAATAGCAAAGGCTAAATTTAAACTATCTGAGGCATCATTATAATAAACAATATGCTTCAAAACCTTTTGATATATCAGGATAGAGACTATTCAATTCATAGATGAAAATCTACCAAGTGAGCAGAACTCAGAAGCCATTTATAATTCAATGTTATCACTTAAAATCACACATTTAATGGCAGACCATAGAACTGGGTGACAAAGATCACATGGATGATAGGTAGGGTCGATAGTTTGTTACTGGGATGCTTGAGGCTCAAAAAGGAATCTGGAAAATGGAATCTCGAAAATTTCTGCTGTTTTCTTACCATGAAAGAATGAGCTTTTAGGGTTCATCATATTTCTTCCACTGATCCAGATGCCCCTCCCACACATCAAAGCTTCCTATGATTCTCTTTTTCTGGGATGTTCCCTCACTACCTATTGAGACATTACTCACTCTTTTGGAACCAACCTCTAATCTCACCTAATCCATCAAGCCATAATTTCTTCTGAATATTTATTGTGCCTATAGGATTACTCTAAGACTAACACACATTTCATCACATATATTTAATACCACTGCTTTTCATAAATGTGACTTGTTTTCCCAACAAAATTTTTAGCTCATTGAAGCAGCAATCATGTCTACAATTCTATATGTTTTCAGAGTCCAGTAGAATATATGCACATATACACACATATATGCATATACATATATACTGACATATATGAATACTTGTATATATGTATGTTTATATGTACAGAAAGAGAGAGAGAGAGATTATCTTATTAATTATAGTCTTAGTACTACCCACTCAGTCTGAAATGATCAATTCCAACTCTCCATTCGTTGACTTAGAAAGAATAACTTTGAAAGTAAGGAACTGCTACGTTAATTTGAATTTGACCAAAGGTTCTGGCTCAGGACTGGTAGAACATTACATTGAACTACCTTCCACATGCCTTTAATGAGTAGTGTTAAAAACTTACAAGTTACTTCTTGCTGTACCCTTCTGCTAAACTTATCAGAAACTAAACTAAATAATATTTATTGAAACATTACTATGTACCAGATATCTTATATACATTATGTTAGTAATCAAAACATCCCAATGAAGTAGAAGCCACTTTAATTTGTCATCTTTTCAGATGAGGAAACTAAGGCAAAGACAATTTGCATAACTTGCCCAAAGCCTTCTAGCCAGTAAATAGTAGAGCTGCAATTGAAATCCAGAGAGGTTGTTCATACTCTCTAGTTTAATTACAATACTTTTCTTACAACTACAAATTATATGTGCTAGATAAAGGGAAAGGAATGCAAGAGGAGGAAAGAGAAAGGTATTTTAAAAATAGTCAATATGTGGAAATGACATGTTTTAAAGCCAGTAGCAATTCCTAAGATTCTATTATTCACATCCTTCTGTGAACATATTCAAAGCAGCTCTAGAATCAATGTTTTCTAGACTTAAATGAGCTAAATGATCCTAAATCCATTGCCTTAATAAAGGATCATATTTGGTTGTTGAAAGAGAAAAACAAATTCTTTTCTAGATATTTATATAGGGATTTCAATGATGTAAAAATATTATATAATACAATCGATTTTAAACTATGGAATTTAATTTTAAATAAGATTTAAGATAACTTTAAAATTTTAACTCTATCTTTACCTTTCTATTCTTGAACATATTAAACATTTGTGTATTACCATTAAAAATACACCATCTATATACTGTAGGAAATAGTATGCATTTGAGATTTTATTGCTATGAACTTCACATTTTCCTAATATACTTTTTTTCTGAGTACATCCAGAGTGGAGGATAAAACAATTATTCAATAGTGTTGTTATTCAAAATTAATGTATGGGACTACTTTAACCATTTTTCATAGAAGCCAATTAACAAGTTATTCTCAAACTTATTTTAAAAAGCATTTGTCTCAAATATTTATAATATAATCTTAACTTTGAGACAGGTCTAGCAAATAGCACCCTCCACATTTAAGAGTTAGGAAAAATTAGTTTCAGGTAGGTTGAACGAAGTAACCCGGGTTATTAAAAACAATTTGTTTTTAGAAGAGCTTGGATTTTTCCTCTACCTTTTAAGGCTGGGTTTCCTGTTGTTCTTTTTGTTTTATTTTTTCCATGTTATATCTCTTTCATCTTTTCTCAATTCATATTTTTGCTTTCAGCTTTCACAGAAAGAAGTAACAGACTGTCTCATACACACATACACATGCACAAACCAAACAAGTGCATTGTGTAAAAAAATGCTATTTATTGTTTAAGGCCATGAGTTACCTAAGATTTGCCATTAGAAATTCAGAAGCCAATCCACCAGTCCTTGTAACACTAATTGTTTTCAAAAATTCCATGAGCATCTAAGTTACAAATTAAATCCTATGACTATAAAATACATTATAAATAACAGAAGTTATAGAGACAGTAATGTTATTGGCAAAAAGGAAAAATTAAAAATCCTTCTCCTCTAAGCCCAAAATAAATTACATAAAAGAGGGAGCTTCTGAAGGTTATAAAGGCACATGATTACAAGAAAAAAGTCTAAAAGTTCAAAATATGTGCTTCTTTCGTAAGTTCTTTATCCTTTTTAAAGAAAAGAATTCTGTGAACACATATTAAACCTACATCACCTGATAAAAGATAAAAATAATGAAAAGATACATATATATATAATATAATGCCTTCATTAAAGATCATAAAATGTAAGTATGAAAATAATTGCCCTAAAGCTTCATGAAACTCTTTCTTAAAATAACCTCCTGTTATTCAACCTCTGCTCTTTTCTCTAAATTGTTTCTTCAGTTTAATAACAAAACACTGCCTTTGATTTTTTTCTCCCAGTCTGTCACCTGGTTCTCCTTACTTTTCTGTCCAGGCTAACTCCAGGCCAGACTCCTCATACCCTCTCGTCAGGACCCTTCCCACCTCAGCCTTCTTATAGTTTCTCCATCCTGCTAATTAATAACTCTAGACCAAACTAACAGTCCATTTTCTCCATTCCCACTCTTAGTTGCCAACTCTGACAGCTTGAGATCCTTATCAATGGCTTCCACATTAATAACAACATTTTTTCTTAGCCAAAATATGGATATGAAAAATATAAGCCAGGAAATAACAGAAAGACAGCATGACTCTGACAATTAACTGTAGTTCTTGTCTAGAAACTAGAAAGCCTATATCCTCATTTCCTTGTGTTTAAAAGGAAGGAGATCCCTGCCTTTTACATGTGTGCCTATCTAAATCATGCAAGAGTATATGCCTTACTAGTAATCACTTCAAATTTCTGATGTCCCATCAGTTTAAAATAAGCTTCACTGTTAGAAATACCACATTGGTGGTAGGCAGCATACCCACTGCTACTTACACTGCATATCTCCCAAATAATAACAGTATTAGAAATTTCAAAAACAGACTCATTTACTAAAGCTTTTGATAAGACCCAGGACAGATTGGGGCTGACAATGGGCATACATTAGTAGCATGTCTGATTTCTAAGGCCTATTTGCATCTCTTTCTCCTTGACATTTTTTCCCCAATTTTTATAAAATATATTTTATTAGATAGGTTATGAAAATACAAAACAGTCAAGCACATGTATGGAATTTCCATACAACACCCTCCACCAATACACCACATTGCTACAGAACATATGCTATAGATCATGAGATAACACCACCAGACTATCACCACAAACCATGGGCTACAGCACACACTTTTAGCACAGTTCATCTTTGACATTTGTACAAGAATATTGCAGTATTGCTGTTAACTATAAGCCATAGATTATATTAATTTTATTTCCCCATGCCTCTCTGTATTCTTACCACCATACAATGATGTACACTTGTTCTAGTTCAATATTCTTGACATTGATGCAAGTATATTACAATCATTCTGTTAACTATAGTCTGTAAGTTATACTAGTTATATTTTCTCATGCATCACTATATTCTTACCACCTTGTAATAGTGACATACACTTGTTCCAGTTCATAGAAGGACACTTTGTATTTGTACTATCAACCACTATTCTCATCCACTTTTGGGTTCACTATGTTATTCAGTCCCTAGATTATTTGCTAGCTTTTTTTCAATTGACATTTACCTTCCTAGGCTACCATTTTCAGTCACAATTCCATTTATAAACCAACTCCGTTAGTTCTACTCACTGCAATGTGTTACCATCAACTTTATCCATTTCCACACTTTACAATTAAGTTAATTAAAACTTCTTCAGAGATTAAGCATCAGCACACCTTCTCAACCCTCCTCTTATCTCCTAATAACCTGTACTCCAGGTTTTAACTCCATGTGTTTATTCTTTGTATTCACTCACATTAGTAAGACCATGCACTATTTGCCCTTTTGTATCTAGGTTATTTCTCTTAATGTAATGTCTTAAAGGTTCATCCATGATATCATATGAATCCCAATTGGAGGTCTTCTTATAGCAGCATAGTATTTCATCGTCCGTACATACCACATTTTGTTTTATCAGTTGATGAACACTTGGGTTGTTTCTACCTTTGGCAATTGTGAATAATGCTGCTAAGAACATTGCTGTTTAAATGTCTGTTCTCATCACAGTTTTCAGTTCTTCTGGATATAATCCTAAGAGAGGAATTTCTGGATCATATGGCAGTTCTATATTTAGCTTCCTGAGGAACCATCAAACTGTCTTCCACAGAGGCTTCACCATTGTACATTCCCATCAACAGGGAATGAGTGTTCCTATTTGTCCTCATCCTCTCCAGCACTTACTGTTTTCCGGTTTTTGTTTTGTTTTAAAATAATGGCCATTCTATGCAGTGTGAGATGATATCTCATTGTCTTATTGATTTGTATTTCCCTAGTAGCTAGTGATTTGAACATTTTCTCATATGCTTTTAGGTCATTTGTATTTCCTTTGGAGAAATGTCTATTTACATCTTTTGCCCATTTCTCAATGTCAATGGGCTGTTTGCCCTTTAATCTTTGAGTTGTATGAGCTCTTTATATAGCACAGAAATCAAACCTTTATTGGATATGTGATTTTCAAATATTTTCTCCCTTTGAGTAGGCTAACTTTTTAACTTCTTGGCAAAGTCTGCTGAAGGACAAAAGTGTTTAAGTTTGAGGAAGTCATGTTTACTCATATTTTCTTTTGTTTTTTGTACTTTGGGTATAAGGTTTAAGAAATCACCAACTACAACTGGGTCTTGAAGATGTTTCCTTACTTTTTTTCCTAGAAGTTTTATGGTTTTAGCTTTTATATCTAGGTCTTTAATCCATTTTGAGTTCATGTTTATATAAGGTATGAGACAGGAATCATCTTTCCTTCTTTTGGATATAGCTATCCAGTTCTTCCAGCACTATTTATTGAATGGTGTTGGCTAGATAACCTTGTCAAAAATCACTTGACTATAAATGTGAGGGTCTGTTTCTAAACAATCAGTTTACTTCCATTGGTTTATATATCTTTATGCCAGAATCATGCTGATTTTACTATAGTAGCTAGGTAATATGATTTAAAGTCCAGAAAAGAGAGTACACCAACCTCACCCTTACTTTTTAAGATGTTTCTGGCTCTTAGGGGGCCCCCTACCCTTCAAAATAAATTTGATAACTGCGTTTTCCTTTTCTTTTAAAAAATACTGGTGGAATTTTTATCAGGATTGCATTGAATTTGTACATCAATTTGGGTATCGTTGACATCTTAATGATATTTAGGCTTCCAATCCATGAGCAAGGCATGCTTTTCCATTTATGTAGGCCTTTTTAAAGTTTTTAGCAATGCATTGTAGTTTTCTGATTGTAGTTTTCTGATTGCAAGTGGTTTTAGTCCTTGGTTAAGTTTATTCCTAAATATTTGATTTTTTTAGTTGCTATTGTAAATGCATTTTTTTCCCTGACTTCCTCCTCAGTTTGTGTTTTACTAGTGTATAGAAACACTACTGATTTTTGTTAGTCTTGTACATGGCCTTCTGCTGCATATTTCAGGACTTGCGAGGTATGTGATCATATTATCTGTGAATAGCAAAAGTTTTACTTCTTCCCTTCCAATGTGGATGCCTTTTATTTCTTTTTCTTCCCTGATTGTTCTAGTTAGAACCTCTAGCACTACACTGAACAGTGATGAGAGTGGGGATCCTTGTCCTGTTCCCAATCTCAATGGGAAAGCTTTCAGTCTTTCACCATTGAATACAATGTTAGCTGTGGGTTTTCATATATGCCCTTATGATATTGAGAAAGTTTCCTTTAATCCCTACTAGAAATTTTTCCATTTCATGTACATTGTCTGGTTCTTTCTCCTTAACAAATAAGACCCTCACATGGTAGCATGTTGACAGCTAGATGGTCAACAAACTGTTATCCACCATGCTTAAGTCACTAATATTACTGTTTGATAAGGCTGGGTAAACATTCCAAGCCCAATTTACTCACTGATCACCATGTGGATGATAGCACACCATGAAATGTGAGCTAACATTTTAGATATCAAATAGCAAAAGGGGATACTTACATATGTGTAATACATTTGTCCAGGGTCCACAAAATACACACGTTTCAAATATTTTTAGAAATGGGAAATTGATGCATTCACTTTACATTTAATGTGTGGTTTAGTCAAAAAAAAGCTTCTCATGGGGATAGTCTAATAATATTTGAGAAAGCCACAATCTTTCTTTTGCTAGAAAGTGCACCACTTATCTTACATATAAAAAGATAGTGTTTCTTTAAAATGCAATTGTGGTATCTAGGAAATCCTGAAGGGAACATGAAAGACAACTCAAATATCTAATATATAAGAAAAAGAAAAACAAACTAAGCCAACAAAATCTGTCTAGGCTTTGCATCCTATAGCTTTTCTCTATTTTACTCTTTATTTTCTATATTCTTCTCTTCTTAGTTATGCTGTCTCATTAAAAAAAAAAAAGTGGTTTACCTTCATAACTCTATTTCCAAACCTCTTCACAGCTTACACACTTCTGCTAAAAGATTCATTCAACTTTCATTGCTGTATCTGACATTGCCTATTACTTTCATATTGACAGTTCCAGTACTGACTCGTTATTTTACCTGTCATATTTAACATTTATTTCTGTTGATTGCTGTCACCATTTTAAAACTTCCCTCTTGACTTGCATGCCACTACTTTACTCTAGTTTACTTCCTATGAATTTGGTTATTCCATCTTAATAAATTAATAATGTCTATTTCATGAATTTTCTCAGGATTTCATCTTTGATAATTTGCACTTCTCATTCTATACCATCCCTCACGATGGCTTCATATAAAGTCATGGTTCAATAATACCAAACCTATAAATTATACTTATTATTAGACATTTCTACTTGGATGTCCCAAAACCTTCCTCCCCCACTCCAATGTGACTTGTTAAAATATTAAATCACCCCTCTCCAACTAATCTGCTCCTGCATTCTCTATCTTCAAGAACAAAACAATATAAAACATTTATTATGAATTTACTCTAACCTTGACACTTGTAATGTCTGATTTAATTACCCTACCACCACATAGGGGGGTGTTAATATTATCACCATTTTGAAGATTAAGAAACTGCTGCACACGAAGGTAAAGAAAGTTACTTCTATTTGCACAGCTAATAAATATCAATCTGAGATCTGAACAGGCTGTCTACACACTTAATCACTATACATTAAATATATCTGCCCAGTTGCACAAGTCAGATACTTTGGAGCTGATCTAGATTTCTCTTTTATCCCCTACCAATGACAGTCACTCATTTTTCTACGTTATAGGTACAAAATACTATATCCATTTCCTCCTCTCTATCCCAATGACCCTGTTTAGTTTAGCTCTTCTTTTCTCACCTTAATTATTTTAATAATTATGGCCTTCCCACCAGTCCTTGCACTGACAATAAACTTTAATTTATAGTCATGGTTCCAAATCCTTTACACTTCCCTTGTTCAATTTTACTCTATGTACCTAAGGAAAAAACTAAATGACATGATAAAGTTGAACAAAATACCATCTTGGTTTTCAATTGGCTATATAAATAGGCATATGTTTAGGGTTTGCCAAGCAAACTTTTCCTATCTCCATACCTCAGTTTCCTATGATAGGGTTAGAATATCTAATCATCAAAAAATATGACTAACTTCTCAGAAATAAAAACACTAAACTTGAAATCATTTATAAAAATTAAAAAATAAAAGTCATAATTCTATTTGTACTTAAACCATTTTAAAGTCTCATTTGTATCAATAGAAAATAAAAACAATGACAGAACATAATTTCCATCTCATGGAAAGTCCAACACATCCAAGTTGTCCATGTCCCTATAGTCACTTATGTTCATGCTATGTCAAAATAAAGCTAAGAGGAAGAAGGGTCTATACGAGTTTGGGCTACCAAACTTTTAGGTCTGTAAGTTCCTAGCATCTTTATATGTTTATATAGACATGAAATACCATTTGCTTTTTAAAAAATGGGAGTCAGGGGAGATATGCATGCTTTGAAGCACATCTACTAAAATTGGAACAATACAGAGATTAGTATAGGCCTGCAAAAGGATGAAAAGCAAGTTTGTGAAGAATCCCATATTTTCAAGGGTTATCCCAGAATAAAACTGGAGGAACCATAGTTGTTGTTTTTTTCCCTTCCTTAAAATTGTCCAACAGCTTCTGTTAATAATGAAATCTTCACCATAAAGTGGGCTAGATTAAAAAAAAGAAAACGATGGGGGGAAAAGAGTGGCATACTCCCTTGTAAATTCAAGCACATTTTATTTCAAATTCAACTAGAAAGACAATTTCCAAACACTAAAGAACACTTACCTAATAGACTAAAACCTCTGGTTAAAAATGCCATTTATACCTGTTTCCTAAGGAAATTCACTAAGCCTCTCTGATCCTAAGTTTTTGCTTATCTGTTTTTAATTTAGCAAAACAAAAAAGGGGGTTGTACTATATGAACTCAAAGATCTTTTTTTCTGCTCTAGTCTTCTAATTTGGGTAGAAGATAAAATTACTATATGCAATTGTGGGAATCATAGAGAGAAGACATTTGATGACAAAAACAATGGACAAAACAATGTTTTGCCTTTATGGAGAACAAAGAATATGAGGCATTTGTGATTTAAAATTTGAGCTTCACTATTTGAATAATTTTCGTTTCTAAGAGAAAACCCAGAGGATAATGTGGTTCCCTAATTTGTCTAGTTAACATGTACAGCAATCAGAATCACAAAGGCATAAACATTGTTTTTCCTAATGAAAGGCTTTGCTTCAAACTGAAGATTCAATTGGAGTAGGAAAAGTGAATGATAGCAGTCACCTCAGTGTTTGGTAAACCTCTATCCAGAAAATCAAGCTCAAACTAGAATAAGAAATGAGATACACAAGCACTTTTGGCTCAACGGATTGGACAATTAAAATAAACATACTGAAGGAAAGGTCCTGACAAGAGAACCCAAAAGTCTTCCCATTTCGTTACAATTCTGATGCCATTGAACAAGAAACACCCACAGTTTTTATACGTGCCACGTGTAGCTTTGCATAAATAGCCATCCTGCACTTTCAACAATGGTCAAAACGCTTTAGAAACATCTAACAGGGAGTCCTAGGAACAGATATGCCTCTGCCCAAACCACATACTGAGAATTCCAATTATACACGCAGCCAAATCACTACAACCTAACTGCCACTACTTTTATCGTTGGATGCAACCACTGCTTACCTGCCCCTTCTTTTTCCAAAATAAGCATTAGTGATCCTCCCAACATAACTGACTGCCCAAGGGTGTTGGGAGAACCAGTGGTAAGCTCTTTAACAATAGGAGAATATAAATTGATTTTGGCTGCCTTGTTTGTGGGGCTCACATAGTTAACTTCTATTTCAATCAGAGTTCATATAATCAAGCAGAGAAAGGTTCTTTTTTTAAAATGAGAGAAAGAATCTAGAAAAATGTGTTAAATACAAAATTAGACTGATCACTGATAAACCTCACTTTTAAGAGCATTTAATCAAATTGGAATGTATTCCTCCATCTCTGTTTCATACAAAGTGCAATGTGCACAAATTGAAAATCAGATAATCTGCTTAAAAGCTATTACTGTACAACTCCACCTTCTTGCTGACCTAATTTACTGTAATGTTGGTGAGATTGCTTTTATTTCACAATTTCTATTTGTTGTTTAGAAGAGAGTGATGCATTTTTAAATGTTTCCAATTTCCTTAAAGTAAATGCATTTCAGTGATTTTGAAAAACAAGAATGTAAAACCATTTAGCATCCCCCCTCCCCCCAAAAAGCACATGCTTTCCTCAGGGAAACAAACAAACACACATTTAAACATACTCACAAAATCGCATTATGCCACTAGCGAAAGAAAATAGCTTTTAAAAGTAACTATTGCAAATTATGTTTTGTTTTTTCATGCCCACACAAAAACTTGTGTTTTGAGAAATATGCAGTACATCTACAGGCACCATGTGAAAGATTCAGACTATATCCCTGAAGAGTTTCTAGGTTTAACTTTGATTGTGCTTAAAATAAAGTAAGTAGAAATGTGAAATTTAATGAAATTGAATTCCACTAAAGTCAAAGCTTAAAAGAATCAGACTTTATTTTTAATCTATTTTACTTATTTTTAAAAGATACTTAGATTACATAAAATGTTACATTAAAAACTGTAAGGAATTCCCATATGCCCCACTCCCCACATTTCCCACCCTTCCCCACATTAACAATTTCTTTCATTAGTGTGGTACACTTATTGCAATTGATGAACACATTTTGGAGCCTTGCCACTAAGCGTGGATTATAGTTTACATTGCAGTTTATACTCTCTCCCACTCAATTCTGTTGGTTATGGCTGTATATATAATGACCCATATCTGTCATTGCAATGTCACTCAGGACAATTCCAAGTCCTGATATTGCCCCTGTATTACACTTCTTTGTCCCTCTCCCTGACTTCAGCACCTCCAGTGGCCACTGTCTCTGCATCAATGATATAATTTCTTCCATTGCTAGAATCACATTAAGTCTATAGTAGAATACCAATAAATCCACTGTAGTTCATATTTTATTCCCCAATCCTGAGGATTCTGGAATGCTGAAGCACACATCACCTCTAATTGAGAGGGAGATTTAGTCCCATATGGCTGATGGATGAGACTCTCTTGCTTGCAGTTGTAGACTCACTCATTTCTTTGATACGGTGGTTGTCCATCCTCACCTCATTATTAGCTGTCCTGGGTAAGTCCAATGAACTGGAGAGTAGATGTTGCAACTCTGCTGAGGCTCAGGGCCCAGCTGGCATATGGAAAACCCAGAGATTCAAGTCTCTTGGATGTACACCTACCAGGTCCAGCACCAACTTTAGGTTCAAATAAAGAGGACATAGAGGCATATGTAGGGAAGTCACATCTGAGTCCAACAGGGAGCACAAACTCCAAAGTAGGGCCTACTAGTGAGGCATTAACCTCCAGAGCTATCTGCCCAAACCGTAGGACCTGGGTGTCTCCAGAGCCCTCTTGAGCTCCACTGTTTCGGGTAGTATCTACTTTGGCTACCTATGAGATTCTGCTGAGACGTGCATAAGTGTTTCCTTTGGGAAGATCTCTCAACTCATTTTGAAGTCTCTTAGCCATATAAACTCATTTGTCTTTACTTTTCCCCCTTTTTATTTAAGGTCTTTTTCCAGTTGCATTGCTCATTGGTGTTTGTTAGTAATCCCTCAGTGCAGGAAAGCTCATCCCCAGGAGTCATGCCCCATGCTGGGGGGAAGGCAATGCATTTATATGCTGAGTTTGACTCAGAGAGAGGCCACATTTGAGCAACAGGGAGGCTCTCAGGAGGTAACTCTTAGGCACCTTAAAACACTAGGCTACGTTCCAATTTCAAGGACAACAGTTCATAAGGATAGTCATAAATATCAAGGGCTCATCAATGGGCACTTAGTCATTGCCCCTGTACTTCGGTGATTGTCGCTATTTCATTAGAGAATGTGGCAGAGCTCCCCAAGATGGGAATTCAATATTCTTTAAGTTGCTATGTGAATCTCTACCCACTATGTGAATCTCAAGTGCCCCATAAACACTTGAACACATTTATATATTTTATATGTATGCCTAGGTCAACATTCTCCCATGTATTTGAATCCCTTTATTTACTGTCTAAAAACATTCCTGATTGCCATATCATATTTGTGGTTCTACAGAACTCACTTAAAGATTTAATATGAGCAAGAAACACAGCTTAAAACGATTTCAGATGGTAGCACATTGTGAACATAATTAACTGCAAAAAAAATCTATATGAGAATGTGGTTAAAAGGTGAAATTCTAGGTTGCACATATTTCACTAGAATAAAAATAAGCACACACACACATACGAAGGACTGAATAACATAAACAAGGAACCTATTATAAACCATGAACTACAGTTAATAGTTCGATTCTAATAATATTCTTTTCTCAATTGTAACAGATGTGCCACGCTAATGTAAGGTCTTAATAATGGGGGTAAAGAGGGCATATGGGAACTCTGTAAATTGGCAACCTACGTATCACTAATATGAAAATGCTACTTAATTGGTTTAATTTTACCAAATATACGTTTTGGATGATCAAATGCATGAATAATTAAGCATTTTAAAGAAATTTTATCACTTAGGACAAAGAAAAGTTGTTGCTTGCCGTAAATAAAGAATATGCCTTAAATGAAGTACAAAGTTTAGATCCAAGTTGTAACCCATTAGCAATTGCCATCCTTATATATCCTAAATATAATGAATGATCTCATCCACTCATGGAGAAATAATATCCTTCTTAGAAGCATATCTTTGGTGACAGCATTTCTGGAATGTCTTCCTGGCTCAAGTAAAGCAGCCTCCACAGTACTGCACAACCATCCTCAGAAGCATTGCTATTTAGAAGCAGAACGACAATGAATAATGGGAAGAAACAGGGCACTGCCCCCATGGGAAAGCAGCAGGAGAGGTCGCAAAATACTTAAACTTCCCACTGCTTTTTCTGAGAGATTTAAACACCAGCCAATAAGGCCCTGAAGGCAAATAAAAGGTAAGAGTGAATTTAACCCCCTTTTCACCTGTTCAGCTGCCACGGGTGTCACAACTCTGAGTAATTTAAAGCATATTCCATTTCTATTCTACTATTATGCAGTTCTTCCAAGGAACTGGCAAGAAGAGGAATGGAGAAATAGAAAATTCAGAGATTAATCCTCAAAATAGTTTATTCTATTATATCTAATCTATTAAAGTGTCAAAGATTGCCAGTTTAAAAGTAGCCCTGTAGAGCTGCAGAAGAGGATGCCATTCGACCAGATCATTTCCTGCATACACAGATGGCTACAATGTTTGCACTGGGGTAGAATTCTACCCTCAACCCTTATATCTGCTTCCTTTTGCTGGGATCCTTATTAAGATGCAGTTACCCTTAGGAAAGATAATAGGTAGAACTATTAGCAAGAATATTAGTGTAGATGAACGAACTGACAGAGATGGTGCTGTTTATGGAAGATAAAATTTATAGAACTGAGAACTTCTGGAGAGCCACCCACATGAGAGAGAATTAGAGAACAAAAAGTCTGAGGAAGACTGAGAGATACATGGGTATGCTTCTCAGCACCACCCCTGAAATACATCGTCCTCTCTACTCCACCGTGTTCAAGTAAAGCTAAAAGGCAAATTACCATCCAGCACTCTTTAAATATTGTCAATATTTTATTTCAAACAGAACACATAAAATTTTTAAGAATTCATTGCTAGACCTAATATGATTGTATTCTTGAAAATGTCCCTCAATCCCTCTAACGTGAACATTTGAAGAGTTTAATCTAAGAGATCAGGACACTGAATTCGAACTAAAAGACTTGAATTCTAATCTCAGCTTTGGCACAACTCAAATGTGGGCGCTTAACAGATATTTCTGGGTTTCCATTAATTTCTCATCTACAAAAACAGAAGGCAGGAGAGACAGAATCTCTAAGATGTGGAGTTCTTACAACACAAGGGTATATAAAATAAAATATTTTCTGTCAGTGCTTTAAAGAAAATATAAATTTGGTACTGCCTCTCTGCTAAGGTTAGGTATCATATTATTTCTGCATAACATCCTGCAACTAACATGTAAAACTAGTGTATATAAATAGAACAAAAGGTATTCAAACCATTTGGGTTTGAAATGTAGCATATTTATTGCTTTACTTAGATATTAGAATTATCCTTCTGGGAGAAAGCAGTTTAGCTATTCCAACCATATGGCTCTAGCTTTCAAAATTCTCATTTATCCACACAGAGGATTGTAGAAAACATGGATTTAAATCATCAAATGGAGAAGAGTAAAATTCTACAGTACAGAACTTTTTAATTCCTTGATGTTATTCAAGGATTAACTTCAGGACTTCTATGGGATTTCTAAAAAAGTCTGCAAACCTACGTAGGAAGTTATGTCATATGTTTTGAGATGTTTCATAGCTTAGATCTGCAACTCAAAGTTGCTTATGATGCAAAAAAAAATGGCGTGTAGACAGATAACATAATTTTTCTGAGGAGACACTCTAGATAAGGATACAGCCTCTTCCCTCGATTATTTTATGTAAAATATGCCTACCCACATCTGCACACACCAATGGTTGATTTCTGTTGGTAGGGTAAATGAGTAAGTGTTCAAAATCAATTGCTGTTCCAAAGCCAGCCAATTGTCACAGACTGGTAAACTGTAACAATTGTGCTTCAAATGAACTTAACTGTTGTGAGTTTTGGCTATTTCTTCTGCTGTGTAACACAGAGACAAAACTCAGAATTTGTGACAAATATTAAGCTCCAATGTTTCCTTAATAATACAAAAGGAACAAGAAGCATGTTCTTAACATGAAAGAGAGGTCAGTCTCAGGAAACATATGGAAGGTATTAGTGAGATTTCTTCCTTGTCTGACATCCTATTTTCTACTGTATTTGTGCAAATATTTTAATAATTGGGAAAAAACATTTAAAATAGGGGGTGATGTTTAAATACTTAAAAGAATACCAAATAAAGTGAGTTCATATAAATTGAAAACAAGCAAGTTGGCATTTATAAAAAAGTGGCTAAATATCTATCTGGCACTATTCTGAATCAAAAATAGCTTTGCATATAGAGGATTAGTTATATTGCAAGGTTAAAACAAAGATACAGATCACAGAGATATCCATCATAATAACAATATATACTTTTAATTTGCTGTAGGCTATATCATTTGTCATGTGTATATTTTTTCAGCTATCATTTCAAGGCAATTTGGAATAATACAAAATAAAATGAAAAAAGACTTGGTTAATATACTCTTAAGTTCTACATATACTTTTAAGTTGCATTAGAATAATTGTGATTTTAATGTATAATTTATTTAATAATTTCATAATATATACAGGTGGAATGTCCCAAGACAAAGCAAACATTTGCTACAAAGGGCTGGCCACTAGTCTGTGCTGTTGTATAAGAAATATTTATTTTCATCCAATTATTTCTAAAAGCTAGTTGCATTTATTCTGTATTAAGAATCACAACTGTATCATATCCCACATTTATGATTTCTATTTTTCGTAATATATGACAAGTCAATATTATAGAAAATAAACAATATAAATCTATCAATGGTTCCCCTTTATTTCTGAATTCAAGAAAGATGGCCTTTTAAAAACTAATATGACTGATATTTTATGAACTGTGAAATATGTTAAGATATAAGATATAAAAGAACAGTTTCTTTTAATTTATATATTAAAAATATTCTAGCAGCTGGATTTAGCTAATGACCAGCTAATTTGTCTGCACAGATCACTAACAAATAATCATTAAGTAGTTTATCTAAGTGGTCTCATTAGTGATTATAGATAAATACATTAGAATTTGTGCATTAGTAATAACTTTTATATTATATTCTGGTTTCTGTAATTGTTTGCTGAGTTGACTATAAATGTAATTTTTAGTTTTGCTAGTTAAAACCCAAGTATATGCTTTGACTTTTTAAATCTTTTATTGTAAACAAGTTTCTGATACTTCACTGAGGTGCTAAAGAACTGTTAAATTACAACCACAGCACTCAAAATAGTTCAAGGATTTGGAAGAACTTTGCAATTTTAAACTAAAAGCAATATTGTAAACTCTATTCACCTTTACAAAATGCTGTTTCAAAAAGCTCTAAATTGATTTTTCTAAGTACATGCCAGTCTGAAGGTAAGAATAAGAAAAGTGAAAGTGTATCCCAAGTTGCCTCAGGATTCTTCAATGTTTCTCAGAAAACAAGGTGTATCTAAATATAGATATTCCTTACTTGCAACTGTGGAAAACTTGGTTCAGAGGAAAATATATTCCTCAAATACACACCATCTCTCCTAAATTATATAATGGATGATTGTATTAAGAGAAAAATTACTATTCCCGATTCAATTTATGAAGATGAAAAGTATATGCTGTTTTTTGGGATAATATTCCTATTGTGAAGGGAAGGAGTTTAGCCAAACATTTACCTTGTTTAAAAATGGAAACACCACAAAAACTGTCCTAGTTTCAAAACACCACTACACTAGCCATTCCATCTTTACAAAGACTAATGTAATTGCAGCTTATCTACTCTTTGAATATCCCCAAATATGATACGTTCAAGATAAATATATTATTTGAGGAACTTAAAATTACAGTATCTAGAGACCCTAACTATAAATAAGAAGTAGTTGTATTCTGTGTGTGAATCCCTGCTCCAAACTCTTAATAAATATATGGTGTAGACTTGTATCCTAATCTCTGTAGCTCAGTTTCTTAATCTATAATATGAAAATTATACTAGACTTTTACAGAGATTTATGAAAATCACATATGATAATATCTGTAAGGGCTTTCTAAATATTATTACTATTGTTTTATTAGTTTGAGGAAATAAAATTCTTCAGAGAAGATAGAGTTCTATAAAATGCAGCCAAGGAAAATATTCTCCTTATGACTGCAATTCAGCATGTCTGGACTTTTCTTTCAACACTGCCCACATAAGTTTTTTCATTATTGTGGCTTCCACATTTACACCCTTGCCAAAATCTAGTTTTAACTCCATAAGTAGGAAAAACATTAAAATTTCATATTTCATGCAAATGAAAGAAGGATAACATTGGATAATTGGGTTTTAACAATATATTAACTTGTTTACTTGGATCTGAATATTTAATCCACCACCTGAGTAATCATAGGCAATTCATTTAATTTTACTCAGATGTAGTTATTTCATCTATCAAAGTTTACTACCAATTTCTCAGCACTGTTGCCAGCTAATATACATTAGAAAACCTGATAGAGAAAGTTAGCTCCTTCCCACTGCCTACCATATCCTACTTATTTTTGTATCTTCCCAACAGATGGCCATGTGACCATATTTCTGATTGTTCCCATTACCCAAGTGATCTTCCCAGTTTCCTAAGGCAAGTATTATCTACCTTCAGGTTATATGCTAAACATGCTTTTGAACCTAGTTGTCTATTTCTTGCCGCAAACAGGAAATCTAGAAAAGGTTTCCCACGTGAGGCAGATTTTGCCATATTTTCTTGGTCTCATATTTTTTTAAAGGCTAGTGGTTAGTACTTTCTTGACTTCCTGCTTTGTCTTCCTTACCTTTACATTCCTTATGTCAGCCATCAGCCCTCAGTTCCTTCGGACTCCTTTGCCTGTCTCATTGCCTTGCCATACCTTGGTTAGTTAAATTATTATAATCTCCGTTCCAGCTTCTATTCAATAAGTACTCCAGATTCTTTAGCCTCCAGTGCCTCAGATCAGTTTACTGATGACTTTTCTAATTTCCATCCATGGCCTCTTTATGTCCTTTTACTTTTGCATGCACTCTGCTTGCTGGGTTCTTGTTTAATCTTTGATCCAAGCTTCTGGCCTGACCTCTGCCATATAGACATATTCTCCATATCTTCCTGTGTTTACATCACTGATTTATTGTGATTTCCACTTTTATTACCTATCTTGAATCTTGACTCTTACATTGATTCTTATTTTTTCTCCTTCAATTTCATTAACTCTTGAATTACTTTTAACCACCCCAGAATACAGTGGGGAAAAAATCTTTCTGAAATTAGGATCTAGGATCACTTAAATTTACAAAAGATAAGTAACGGAGCTTGTTTCTCATAATCTTGGATTCTTATGTTTAGGGTTCTTAGCTTAACTGTTCCTTGGCACCCAGAAAACAAATATTGATCATCAATCCCTACTCATCATCCAAACAAATTCTATTTGCAGAGGTGTCTTTCACAAAGTTGCTAACAACATTTATTAACTTACATGTAAACTTCCAAACATATATGAATTTTGACTGAGTCAATTTAGTAAGCAGAAAGAGCCAACGGTTGGTGGTAGAATGGATACTTAGGAATAGAATGCCTTGAATTATAGTAAGTCTGGATGTCATCTGAGCAACTAGAGAAGAGGTCTGAAACTAGGTTAGTTCAGGGGAAAGGTAAAGCTTGAACCCTTGAAAGAGACAGGGATGATATGTGAGAAAAGGTTGAAATGTTTTAATATGTGAGTAGAAAAAAAGAGAGAGAGAGAGGAACAAAGTGTTAAGGAAAAATGGGAATGTCAATTGGGAGATGAAACAGGGTCTGGAACCTTTCTCATGTGGAATTTGCAGAAAGCAGATGCACAGTGTTGGGCTGGAAGGGATGGACTTTTGCAATTATCTAGTGCAACTGCCTCATTTTTTGAGGATCTTTAACATCTATCATTTTCTTCCTGCCTCTTGTGGGTCCATACTTAGAAACTTTGGGCCTGCATGTTCAATTCTTTCAGAAATAGCAGCAGCCTTAGAACATACTGAACTAGATAAAAAGGAGAAGAAATTTTCCTGGCAAAAAAACCTTATATATATGTGTGTAGAACACACTTTGTCATCTGTTCCTTTTTCCACTTTAAGTCAGGTTCCCTTTTTTTATCTGGTGATGTAATGCTGTCAAGGCTTTTGGTCAATTTTAATAGAGTATTTGGGAAATCTTTTGAAGGGAAGGTCAAGCTACTATGTACTGAATGAGGAATACTCAGTTTTCTAACAATATTTACCTGCAGTTATGTATGAATCACTAAATATACTTAAGAGGGAAAGTCAATGTCTATGAACTAGGCCAGGTTTTGTTTTAGGATTAAAAAAAAAAACTGTTTATGGTAGCATTACTGGTAAATAAGACAATAAAAAATTCATGCTAGAGAAGAAGAAAGACTTGTTGGTTCTATGTGTGTGTTTACCTAAAGGAACAAAATGTTTATAGCTGACAAAGGCTTCTGAGTGAACCATTTCCTCACAATTCTTCTTATAATAGCACATGACCTCTCTCGGCTTCCAGTAAAATTCTTTGGCACTTATCACAATATGATGGTAGCTCTTGTCACAAACTCTTTCATGTATTTACTTTTCTTCATCAGGATGCAAGTTTTATGAAAGCTGAACTCTCATCTATCTGGTCCATACCTTATTTCAAGAGCCAGGGATATAAAAGTTTCCAAATAAACAGCTGTTGAATTAAAGGGTCAGTGAGACTGGGAGAAGATTGTGGTGTGGTGTCTGAGCTGGGAGTCCGCGGATGAGGGTAGACGGTAAGAAGAGCAAAGAAGGCAGGCTATGTTGTGGAGGTAGGGGTGGGCACATCCTGTTTCACACTTTGGGGCTACTTCAGAATCATTAAAGAAACTATGACTTTATTTATGTTAATGTGAAGACTGACCAGGCCAGGAACAAAAACCTAGCAAAACATTGCACAAACTTTCTAGCAAGTAAACTTGTGTTTTCAGTGAATAATTAATGAACCAACAATAAGAAAATTCTCCATGGAAACCCCCCCCCAAACATATATCCCTTTCCTATTTTATCACGTCTTTGAGTATTGGTTCTCAACTTCCTGACCAGTATTTTGGTCTTACTAAACCCTGAAAAATGTTCTATCTGCCCATCTATTAGAAAATTACATATAGTCAAATATTAACTCACTTTCCTATTTCTATTTTATGAAAAGGGTAAACATAGTCTATGCTTATATTTTATAAATATTAAAAGTTCCTACATTAATGTAAATCATACATAAACCCATGCTATACTAAAGGTACCTTAAGCATAATAAAAGCGGTTATAGTCTCATAGCAGATTTGACGCCCACATAAAAAGAAAAAAAATATGCAGAAGCTACTGATTACAGAGTACCTAGTACATTATTCTCCCCAAGCATAGGATGAAGTCATTTCTATTTTTAAGCAATGAATTCATTTTGTATATTAGAGAAGAATATTCATAATTTTGAAGAGAAGATTTCTGATTTCAGAAAACATGTCTTAGTTATAAATTGCTATTATTGCTCAGTACTATTCTCATTCAAGTATTGGAAAGAACAACTAATACCCATTCATCTCCCACTGTGAACCCTCTCCCAGCTGGTCCATTTTAATTGACTTTTCTTTTTGTTAACCACATTGCAATTTTTCATCCATAATGTCAGTGATGTTACTATCTTTCTTTTCCTCTTCTGTTTGCCTCTTCTATACCAGACATTCTATATTCCTCCCCCTAGCCAAAAACATATAATCTTTTCTACCTTTACAGACAAATTTAATTTCCTTCCCTTCCAGATATGGTTATGCATAGATTCTCTTCAGATTCAGTCATTTATGCTAAAATTATTTTAATTTCCATACTCACATATAACTTAAAGATACACCACACCTTGCATTTGATTAATTACTTAGGCTCCACTCCATGATAATTTACATTGTAATCTAATCTTCAGATAGCATTGTCTTATGCGTCAGGGACTGCTCCACCTGGCCCTACAGATCAATAGATCCTACTGATGGAATAAAGAAAGTGGAATAGAAGGAAACTTTCTTTAAAGATGAGCTCACTCAAATGCAATGAGGTTAAAAAAGGCGCCTGTTTAGTGGCAGACTCCCAAACGAAAAAGCACAGGAGATGTGCTAAGAGTTGGAACTGTGTCATTCCCCACCTTCAAATCATCTGTTCAACTGTAAGTTGAAAATACTGAAAAAACCTGCCTTTAAGGTAAAATCAGGCCAAGCTATGCAAAAGAAGAGAAACTGACATTTATGGAGCACCTGTAATAGTTCAGGTATTTTGGAAGTGGGCATATTTCACACATTATCTGATTAAATTCCCTAAACACATGAGGCAGTTATGATCATCCCCGTTTTTTTTTTTTTTTTTTTTTTGCAGGTGTGAAAACTAAGACTAAAGTCACATAGCTATAGCTAAAAAACATCTAGGACTCAAATGCAAATATTTCTCTTTCAACACTCATGCCTTCCCTCTAAAAAATACCACAAAGTTCCTTCTACACTTCCAAATTCTTCTTTTCTCCCAAATCCATCCATCCAACAAACTACCTATCCATTTTTTCTTTCTCCCCCACTCTCTTCTTCCCTCCCTACATCCTTTCCTCTAATGAGCATATATTGTATACCTGCCATTTATCAATCACCGTGTTAGATACCAGGACTAAGTCACGGTGATAACCACAAGGAGTATATATTGCTTTTTATATTATTTTTTAACAATGTTTGCAGATAACTTCTAAATAACTGCCTAAATTTTTTACCAATGTAAAATATGCATAATGTTCATCATAAATGAAATACACAGTGTATTATACAACTGATCATGAGGAAGATAGATAACACAAACATTGTTTGCCTTTTAAGATGATGGTATCAGCAAAATAAAGGGAGAAATTACCTTAAACTCAAAATGATTGACTTATGACATTGGTGTGCTTAAGATGAATGATTTGTTAATTAATTGAGATGACCTGAATTTCAAGCATTCCATAAGAGTTCAAAAGCATTTGGCATTTGATGTTTTAGTTGCACAAATGAGGAAACACAGGACAGACTAATGTCATATAAACTGCAATCATCCTTTACTCTGCCCTTCCTAGTCTATTCTCTGCTTTTCATGGAGTATCAGTGGTTTTCAGAAGTGAGGGGACAGGACTGAAGCATTGGTCAAATGTGTAAGAATTCCATGATGAATGTGTTGTATTATAACTAAAGGAACATATGGCTGTGGATGTTTTCAGTGGGTCAACACAACAAAAAATAAGTGTGTATGCCCTGTGTGGATAATTAATTCTAGCTAGGATGATTAATTCTAGCACTGGCAACTCTTTGTAGTTTATTGAGGTTTTTAGGCTGTATTCTCATATCTTTTAGTTGTCATGGAATGCTATATACATTTTCTCATTCCAGTTTAGGAACTTAGTAGAGACCCCAGAACACGTGATGAAATGCTATTTAGCTCTTCTTTTTTTACTGGGCATTGGACAAAATTCACACAGCTAACAAATAACTTACATGTCAATATTTTCTTGGTTAATTAAAGTCTCCAAAAATGAATAACTGTCCCTGCCTATTCCCAAAAAAACTAGTAAAGCGAACTAATTGAGAGAACTATAACAGAACATCTCCAATAGCTCTCCAATAGGAAAATATTTGATAGATACATAGTAATGATCTAAATTATGTTCTTAATAAACTAGAGAATATCTGAAATCTCTATAATTTGAAGAGAGATTTAACAGATGCCAGCAGAGATCTTTTGTATCTCTGCTTATACAGACCCACATCTACAAGATAAGCAAATTTGCCTTTAAAGATGGGATTAAGATATTAATATTTGCAACTGTCTTAATGAGGTTCTATTTGCGTATGTAAAAATAAGGGAGATGTTTGCAAATAATCACATGAAAATTATAGCTAGTTTTCATTGACTACTTAACTCATATCAGATCCTTTTTATGTATGCTTCCATTTAATTTTTTCTATATTTTATGTTCTTATGAGGTATATGCTATTTTTACCTTAGTATATAGATAAGAAAACTGAGACTTGTAGATCTGAAGTAATTTGCCCAAGGCCTTGTATCTAATAAGTGATGGGGCCAGGATTTAAAGCAGTTGTCTGACTCCAGAGTCAGGAGTCTTAATTGTCTCACTATGTTATATATGGAACCTACCACAATTTTTGAGATTTATCCAATTATTTGTTATCAAATGGATACAGTTTTATCATGTTATCATATTTATTGGATGTTGCAGTATATATGACCTGGGGAAAGAGGTGCCAAATGAAATATTTATGCTGCATATTTGGCCTCTGAAGTCTTTATGAATATGTTATGAAGTATAATATTTTTATTAGAAAATATGAACTTGTTGAAGGTTGCAGGTGCAAAAAGCATCAACAAAACAAAACACATCAAGAAGAGAAGTCTCTTTTCTTATTTGCTGGAAAAAAGAAAGTACTGAATAATAATTAGTCTTTTTAATAAAACAACAACAGTATGTCAGTTCACTTTTTAAACAGAATTATGAATAACCATAGATACAATATCCATGTTTGGAAAAAGATCCACACTCAGAAGGAAAAGCTAGCATCTTCCCAAAAGTAATTGTGATTCAGCTAAGTCCAGAGGAACATAATATTGATCCAAAAAAATACTTTTCTACCAGGAGTCTCTGAAGGGATTTAATAAGGCACATTCTCCTCCGTACGGGCTATATCCTGGGAATAGATTAAACTCTTTTGCAAGTTGAATTAACTCTTTCGGGCCATTTGAGTATTACTGCACTGAAGAGTGTCTTAGAGACAATATGTCTTAAAATTTATAAATTGTTGAACCTTGAAATTTTGCCTAGATATTCACTTTGTGATTATTATTTTTGGTTGTAAAACTAGACAAATTTTTTATCAAATGGAGAATTGTGCAACATAAGCACAAATGCAATGTTTATCAACTTTGGGGCAATGAAGAGATTAAAAAAAGACACTAAATTATGGGTCAGAAGAGCTGGGTTCCTATTCTCATCTCTAACTCCACTTAAAATTTCCTGGACTTAATTTCCTTATAACTGAAATGCTGTGGCTGTGAGTCATAAAGATCTGGAAGGCTGCACAATAATTATGAGGAATCTGCACATTTACACTGACATCAGAGTTTACCTATTAACATAATAAATAACTTGTCCATTACTGTATCAGTCTGGGTCACATCAGGAACACAGAGCCCATGACAGATAGCTCAATTGAAGAAATATGATGGAAATGGTTACAAAGAGACTGAAGGGTTGAAAAGTCAACAAGGAATGTTTTATACCAGCATCAGCTGAAGAATATTTCAAATAAACACACTCAGTCTTGCATGTTCCTAAGGCAGAGAGAGAGAGAAAAAATCCTTCCAAATGATATTATTTAAAGAAATACATCTCATGTTTTACTTTTTTTGGAAAAAGATTTGGTCTGATGTTAGGCACTATACTGTTTCTTAGCTAATCCTAAAGATTTGGCATGTGGTCAAGGGCTACTAGAGGATATGATTGGAGGATTGGGAGCAAGAAAATTTATTAACAGCATGTTGAGAGAACATTCAAAGTGTATGCCACCGCATATTTATATTTCATGTTAATAGTCACCAGAAAGTTCCCACTGTAAAAGAAGCTTTAATCGTAAGTGGACAGTATTACCATTTATGGATGTCAATTTCCAACTATTCCAGTGTTTGCTTTGGAGGAAAGGATGGAGGCTACAGTATGTACCATGGCATTATCCTGCTACCTTGCTTTATAAAAGAGGGAATTTTCAGGTATATCTCCCTCCCCATAAAACTCATGTAATACATGATGCTAATTCCAAATCTAGAGGAAGACCATGATTGGCCAAAACTATTTACAATAGTCTCTCCACACCCAACCTCATTTGCTATTTATTGGTTTAGAAACTGTTGCTTAAACCAGTCAGCACCTGGCTTTTCAAGGCAATTATTAGTCAAAAAGTAATATATATTCTTTCAACTCAAAGAGGAGAGATCATTTACAGCATACTTAAGGAGAAGTTTTCTCTTTCCTTGCATTTCTGAGGACAAGAAAGCCCTAATGCAGCTGGCATCATTTTGTGAACATGACATAACCAGCCTAAACTCAAAGCTAATAGACCAAAGAGGCCAGAATCAAGATATTTGTAGGGAAATGTACCAGAGTTCCAGTTGTAGCACACCCAGATTCTGCTTGCATTGAATTATATATTATATTTATATATAATATTATATTATATATTATATAACTTCCTCTTATATAAAAAAGAACATGTTCTTATGTTTTATGCAAGTCTGGGTTTTCAGTTGCTTACATCCCCCAGTTCCTTAATGGATACAAAGGCTATGCAGGAGGGTCCAATTTTCCAACCACAGTGAATGAAGGCTAAAAGTATGCAAACATATTAGGTTAGGCATATTGCAGGCAACTCATTTGGGTCTTGTCCTCATCCAGAGACAAAACACCGCCAATATGATGTACTCTATTCTTTTTCTGGTACTCATGCCAAACCCTGGAATAGGGATGGAGTAGCTAATGGAGGAAGGAAATGGTAGCGCTAGAGAGACAGAGATTTTAGGAAATAATGCAGGCTAGTGCCTATCCCAAAGTAATGATGACCTGGCATATAAACTGTGGACTAAGGAATGCCTACAAGAATTATTTCTGGCACTAATTGCTCCCTGAAAATCCGGAGTGCTCTTCATGAATTGCATTGTATCAATAAGAGATTACAATTTATGCAGAAGAATAATCAGACTTGAAGAAGTACAGCCCTGACTCCATGAGTGCCAATGGACATAAATCAAGTATGACTTTAGTCTGTTATCCATTTAGAAAGTGTGAGCTTATTTGGGGTAATACATAAGATAAATACACTTTGTTAAATAAATAAGGAATATTCCTGGAAACTCAGCTTGTGTGTATAGTGCTGAGAAGACAGGATTGAAATGTATGAATCGATCATTTTGGTTACTCAGTACTCCTTCTCTCCTCCTGCTGACAGTAACTCTTCCAAGTAACCCCCAAAAAGCTAAATACATAGATACTGCTGCCAACTCAGTCATAGAGACTGGTTTAAGGGGTTAATTTGACCCCATATGGGTGTTATGGGTTGAGTTGTATCCACCCAAGAGACATATTGAATTCCTAATGCTTAGTACCTCAGAATGTTACCTTATTTGGAAAGAGGTTCTTTACAGATGTAATTAGTTGAGTTAAAATGAGGCCACATTGGATTAGGGTAAATAGACAGGGATTGGAATGCTGTAGCTACAAGCCAAGGAACACCAATGATGCCAGCATACATCCTAAGGTACAGAAGGCAAGGAAGGAATCTCCTCTACAGTCTTCAGAGAGAGCATGAACCTGTAATAATTTGATTTCAGACTTCTATTCTCTGGAGTGGTGAGACCATAAATTTCTGTTGTTTTAAGTTACCAGATTTGTGGTATTTTGTTATGGTAGTCCTACAAAACTAATACGATAGGCCAGATTCTTCCTTTTGGGAATTTCAAATTTTTCCAAAGACAAAGCTTCTTATGCCAAGTTACTTGATGGAGTTTTAGAAAGAAGGCTCACATATTTCTAATACTGATGTTCCCAACACAGTCCTAACACCTGAATTTCCCAGGCATTGACTTTCTTCAGCTTTGAGAGCCATTCCAGTGCCCACCTCATTTTGGCTCTAGGTGTTCAAGGTCAGTCTCTATTGTTTGAAATGAAGGAACTTTAATTGAGATGGTGCCTAATTTGGTGTCTGCTTCTCTATTTCACAGTAGCTGAGAATTACTTCTACTGTTCAATATTAGATCTATTTTAAAGTAAAAAAAAATTATACTCATTTACTTTGAACAGTTTTGTCCATGCTCAGTTTAATTTAACAACATCTCTTATAAGTGAATCTGAGAGAAGGAGTAGAGGCAAAACGGTTGAGTTTCTTTTTTCTTGCTAAGTTATGTAGGGTCTCAAGCAGTAAACTCAAATTTAAGATAGTTTAATGCCAATCGAATGAGCTAAATAAAATGCTCATGGGGTTTCTCCTCAAGGATCTGCCTACCAATCTTGGGATAAGTTTGAGAGAAACATATGACTATATGAACTCCTGGGAATATAAATGTGGGAACCCCATTAAAATTGCAGGGACCTATTGGACCATTCCCTCATAACAAGAAAGCGGTTGGTACTAACCACGCCCTACAATAATACACCAAGGGACTGATCATTCAGGGTGATCATTCAGGGTGTAGTTTGTTTCCATGATGACTCATCTTAATTGAGAGCAAAGTTTTAAGAGAAAGAGGCTTATTCTTAAAGTTTTAAACTAATTTATGTTTTTATTTATTTATTTATTTTTGAGGCACTGGAGCCAGAGATTGAACCAAGACCTCCTATATGGGAAACCAGCACTCAACCACTGAGCTATACCAGCTCCTAAGCATACTTTAAAGAGTTTAAGTGCTTAGTGTTAGAACAGATTTAAAGCCTTTGTGCTTCTGTTTCCTCTATTTCTTTTTCTTGTATTTCAGCCATAGATATGACATTATTTGTGGATGAGAAAATTACTGTTTCTCAAATTATGTGTAATATGTAAATAGTGTAGTCATAAAACTATTTTATCTGTTAATGACCATAATCTAATACTTTAGAATTTAAGGAAATCAGAATTTCACCTCTGGATATTTTTAAGAGTATAGATAATATGGATACTACTATAGATATATCATAATAAAGTGTACTTCACTATTAGATAAGTTAAATAGAACAGAGACAAAAATCTTAGTCTCAAATTTAACTGTATTCAGAAAAATCCTAAGATTACTGTATTATACAGATCTTTTTATTCCTCCAAATATTATTGTTGAGTATCAACCAGTTAAAATACCTTTATGAATTTCTATGTTAGATCTTTCTGATATTCTACTTCCCTAACAACTGATATTATGAAAGAATATGAAGAGGTATGACTGTATGCCTTTGCTAAAACAGCTTTTTCCACCAAAGCAAAAACCTCCTAAAATGGCCCTAAAATTGATGATAATAACACACTTCATTTATATTCTTAGCTTCCAAACTTCAATTTTATATCTGCTTTGTAATGCTGAATTGAAGGTTTATTAGAGAAAAGGGAAAGGAGTAGGAAAGGGAAGGAAATAAATGGATAGGAGCAAAAGAAACCTTTCTAAATCCACTTAAAGACTCTGTCCCATCTGCAAATATCCTCCCCCTAAAATAACACATCATCTTCCACCTACTCAAATGTGCAATTACTGATTTTCTATTTTTTTAAAAAAATACAGGTCAGCTCATATGTATAAAAATAAGAAAGACTTACAGAAATAGAATGAACAATTTCAAATATCCTACTAGGCCACTAGAGTGTGCCATTGTAATTTCATGAATATGACAGAAATGTGATGTATTTTTTTAAAATGCACATAAAAGAGAAACACAGTGTTAAAAACAAATCATATTTCTTAATTGCCACCAGCCTCTAAATACATGAAAAATTGCATGCAAATTAGATTTAACTTACCTTATGTTTTAAAAGTTCATAAAAGGTTGAAAAAGCAACATCCCCATATTTGAAAGTTATACCTGTATTTTTCCCAAACCAATGGCAGGGCTTGCTTTTACTTTTTCTTTCTTTTTTTATGGAATGTTAGCATAAAAAAGGAAAGCAAAGGTCATATCTTTAAGCTGTGTGGTGTTCACTACATGAGTATCAGGTTTTCCTTTTGATTTAAACAGAAAAGAGATGTTTGCTCATTTAACTCTCCACTGCTACCCTTCCATATGACAATGCAAATGCATATTGCATTCCGTGTCACACTATGGAAGGGTTTTGCATATTCGGCAACCGGAAAGAGGACAAAAGTAAAATATAAAACTTGCCCCAATGAACAAATGTATCATAGATTTTAGAACGGAATGCAATGAAGACTACAGATCAGGGAAAGCACAGTTCCGCTTATGTTTATTTCAGATTACACTGCTCAGCATTTACACTGTTCTTCCAACAATAGCTCTCTCTCTTCCCCCTTCTAACATCATACGCATGCCATAATTGTTCTGTAGTTGCTTTTTCCTTAGCCAGAATGAGATTGCTTTGAAGGCTAAGTTCACACACTAGAGTGATTAACTATATAATTGGTCTAGAGTGAACCTTATATTGTTTTCTATGATACATTCTTATTCCCCACCACATCGTTTACTAGAAGTTGCCACTAATTCTAATGTCTAAATCAGGTGATTTAAGAGGCTGATTTATCCAGTCATTGCGGAACAAATGAAAGGAATAGAGACACTCCTTTCACACGGGACCTGAAAATAGTTTAGGGCTGCAGATTAAGTCTTAAAATGAATATTTTTCTACTTGTATGAAATGAAGGTTGCTTGGGATTGTAATCATCATTTTGGGTGACTGCAATTTTTACTAGTGGTTCCGGAAGTGTGGTCTCTGAAGCAGCAGCACCAATATCACCTGGCACTTGTTAGAAATGCAAATTCTTGGGCTCCACACCAGAATAATGAATTAAAAAATCTGCAAAAGTGGCACAGTGACTTGTTTTTTTAACAAAACCCTCCAGGGGATTGTAATTTGAAAACACCTTATTTATAATGTTAAAGGGATTTTTAAAAGAAACATAAAATGATTACTTTAATACAGTTAAAATGTTCAATTATCAATTTCCTTATTAATGAGTGGACTAGTCAGATGTCACAACCAGCTTAAAGCAGAATTCAAAGAACTACACATATCTAGGCAACAAAGAATGCCGAAATGAATTTACAATTAAATGCAAGATTAGTCTATGCATGGAACAATAATCAATTGCATTACACTAAGCACAATAATTTGACTTTCTACATATTATTTGCCTTTTTATCAGTTTTCTATAACTTACAAAGTAGTAAAATGGCTCAAAGACAATGAAAGGCAAAATAGCCTCAGACACTTGGTGTTAGGTACCATTGGCAGGACACTCAGTCATTTTCTTTCTTTTCTTTTTTTTTTTTTGATTCTGGTTTTTGGGGTCGAGGCCAAGATTTTGCATTTCTAACAAATGCCAGGTGATATTGATACTGCTGGTCCAGAGACCACACTCTCAGGACCCATTTCAAAGTCTTTCATATTTTTTTTCTGAAAAATCTAGTTAACTCATGAGGACCAGAGGCTAAGCATGGGAAAATCATCTTGGAATTTCTGTATCATTTCAATTCGACATACTCATTTTTATGGCTATTCATGCTTCAAACCAACTTTCAATTGATCAATTTTTGGAGAACCTGAGTATGAGGGAGATGAACTCATATGTAGCCACCGGCTGGCTATTTCATTGCCCTAAGAAGAGATGGTGCAAATAGAATTCCATTTTGAAATTTTAGTGTATCAGCTACTTTGATGTCATCTGCAGATGTTCTGTAGGGAAGGAAATGCTGCTCTATTGGTGGTAGGTAATTACCACATAGAGTCAACCAGTTACAGCAAATAAAGCAAGTATCCTAATATGTTACTGTGTGTAAAAAGATAATGGTTTGCAAAGAAGAACCTTGCAAATTTAGCAAAATCCAACTGCTCCACTTCTGTCAAGGTGTTAAACAATTCATACCGACATAGGTACTCAAGTTCTAAAATTGGAACCTATCAACAGCAGAGAAAAAAATAATACTTATCCTTTCTCTCAAGAAATAAGTTACAGTTAAAATTATTTGCTAATAAAAAATTGATCAAATTATGCCTGTAAAACATTTATTAAGGAGGAAAACATATAGTAAGAAAAAATGTATTGAAGAGCAAATCAAGAATTTTGGGTTTTAGATCCAGATTTCTTACCAACTAGTTTGGTGAACTTTGACAAATCATTTAGCTTCCCTCACTTTTCTAATTTTTAAACTGAAGAGATTTCTACTGTATGGCATTCTGAATACTGTACGAAAAAATTATCAGTCTTAACTCATTAGCAATCATATGTACTTGTTTTTAAATACTGTTGATTCCCATTAGTTATACTAATTTTGTTTTGTAAAGTCACTGTCATTGCTGAATATTGGCTAAAACTGAACCATTGCTACTGGAGGAAATACAGGGTTAGGGTCTTACAAGCCTCAGGTAACAATGGTTTTGTCAACCAATACATGCATAACCTTGTTGATTCATTAACATTGAACTCTGCCAGTGGAACTTGCTCTAGATTAATATATGTACCTGAGGAAAAACATGCCTTTAATCTTAATCCAGTCTGGTGTGTGAACCCACTGTAAATAAAAACTACTTATAATGAAGATGTTATTTTTAGTTAAAGTGTGGTCAACAGAATCAGAATGCATCTTAATCCTATTATTTGAGGCCATATAAAGAAGAACACAGAGTGAAAACCATGGGAGAAACAAGAAACCAGAAGTCAAAAGAACCCAGAAGAGAAGGGAGAGTACATCCTCATGTGACAAAAAAAAAAAAAAAAAAGAGGCCCCAGAGAGCTCCAGCAGGCAGTCATGGAATGCCAGAGTCCATGAGAACAAGGCATCGCCTTACTGATACCTTGACTTTGTACTTCTCCTAGCCTCAAAACTGTGAACCAATAAATTCCTGTTATTTAAGCCAATCCATTGTATGGAATTTGTTTTAGCAGTAGAGAAGCTAAGACACACTATAACTCATGTCTGAATGAAGCTTACCTGTATTTTCTCAGTAAGGTTCATGACAGTCTTCTTGCACTCAGGAACACTAGACAACAATTTAGTACTACACTTGGGAGCAATTTAAAGAGAAAAATCACCAATGGAAAATACAAAGATGAAAAAAGGAGTAATGCTAATATTCTGAGAAAAGAACATTTGTCAACAGTATGAGAACTGAACCAAGAAGGCAAAGCATCACTTGGTTTGCCCTTAGCCAGGAACAGGTGTGCCAGTGACAAATTTTTTATGGCTCTGCACAAGTTCATTAATGACTGAATGCGCCACAAGTATTGATTTTGTAGTTGAATATATTGTGAGTAAACAAGTTCACAAATATGGAATCTGTGAATAATGAGGATTGCCTATATATGAAATTTGGTAAATTAGGATCTGAAAGCCCTATAACTTTCAGATTTTGTATCTGAGGTATAAGACTTGGTGAGACTTCAGGGTTCTTGAAACATAGTAATGCCATGGAGTTGAGAGCTTAAAACTTATCATAGGTGGCAGAACTAGAAAAAATCATTATCTCCAGCCTCTAATAGATAGTCCTCAAGTTATAAAGTTCAAAGAAATCTACTCTAAGTCAATATTGTGACCAAAGACACCCTTCCCAATTATGAATAAAGCATAATAATAAAAACACATCAAGTTTCCTAAACCTTCAGGAGTTTTCTGGATTTTTCTCAGGTGATTTTTCTCAGTTTGTAATGAATTCCCTTCCCTTATTCTTCACTTAATAAAATGCTTTACAGTCTTCAATGCATAACTTAAAAGACATTGTTTTTGGTGGAGTAGGCTTAGCTCAGTGACTTGAGTGCCTGCTTGGTAGATACAAGGTCTGGGATCCAATACCCTGTACCTCTTAAAAATTAAAGACATTGTTTTTGAAGCTATCTCTGTCTATGGCCTATCCTCCTCGAAATTATTCATTTCTCTTTGTTTCTGTTAAAATTGATTTATACTTCGTATTGACTTTTATTTCAGGCTGCTTTATAGAACAATGAGTTGTTTAAATAGTTATTACTCCTTTTCTATGGTAAGTCTTTTGAGGTGAGAAATGAAGCTATAGTCACTTACCACCTCAGTGTCCAACAGCATACATGAAATAAGTTGCATGATAAATATTTGCTGAATTTGAGTATGAAATCTTCCAAAAGCTTCAAAAATGATAGAAATTATAAGAAATCCATGAATCAAATCTCTGTACCTTTTCAATTATCTGAAGGGGCGAAAATGTATCTATCTATGAAATCTTTTTTTTTTTTTTTCAGTTAAATCAAACTCCTTTCAGTCAGGGAGTTATGACTAATGATATCTATTTGTATATATGTGTATATATACACACACACACATATTTAATACCTTTACGGCAAATCCTGGAGACGTGACTCTCTCTAAGAAGTTCAGAGTATGTTTTTTCTCATTATTCCTCAAAATACCCACACTCATACAAATGGAGATATTATGGTTCAGAGACATTAAGCAATTAGCCCACAAAAACTGCAAGACAAAAAGCTAGAACTGGGAAACGGACTTTGGCCCAGTGGTTAGGGCGTCCGTCTACCATATGGGAGGTCGGCGGTTCAAACCCCGGCCTCCTTGACCCGTGTGGAGCTGGCCCATGCGCAGCACTGATGCGCGCAAGGAGTGCCTTGCCACGCAAGGGTGTCCCCCGCGTGGGGGAGCCCCACGCGCAAGGAGTGCGCCCGTGAGGAAAGCCGCCCAGCGCGAAAAGAAAGAGCAGCCTGCCCAGGAATGGCGCCGCCCACACTTCCCGTGCCGCTGACCACAACAGAAGCGGACAAAGAAACAAGACGCAGCAAACAGACACCAAGAACAGACAAACGGGGGGGGGGGGGGGGGAGAGAAGGAATTAAATAAATAAAATAAATCTTTAAAAAAACAAACAAACAAAAAAAAACAAAAAGCTAGAACTACTATTTCATGGTCTCAGCCAGTGTCCTACATATTAAAGCAGAATGCTAGATTGGAATTGTAGTTCTGTAATTATTTCCCTCAAACCTAGAGTTTATTCAGCCAATAGCTGAATTGAACTGTAATATTTAATTAAGAAGCAGAGTAATCCAATTAGATGCATTTTTTAAAAAAGTTTCCAAATATACACAATAATGTGCCTTCCCCAGAATGCTGCGCTGTTCTCTGTAAATTTACAAATGAATTCTTCTGTCTATTATTCTGCTGTGGTTTCGATAGTAGGGAAAAAGAGATGCTTTGCAGGAATCCATAAACTCATCATTTCTAGTTTGCACAAATTTATTGCCTGAGAACACAACTCTAATCCAAGGTAGCTGGTGCAGATTTGCACAGTGTTAGTCAATGGATCTATGGTTGCTTTCTGTCATTGGCCACCAGCCTTATAAAAATCAAAAATTTTCACGAAAAACAAAATACCATGCAACTTCGTCATGGTCAAATGGCTTGACTTTTCATGCTTGAAGCAAAAACTCCATTAGGCTTTTTTTTTTTTTTTTTCTGGGAGAAAGCCTATTTTATTTGTTTGCACCACTAGACCATTTGATTCTTGTTATAGTCATCAACCATTTTCACTACAAATAAAATCAAATTATTGGTCTGATGCATTTGAATCCCCTAGGGCCTTAGAGGAAATATCCTTTTAAGGAATTTGTGATTGCTGTAGTTCTGAAGGTGAACCTCAAATGCCTATCATTATGTGTAAGAGCTGAAAGGAGGTGGAAGGATTACAAAATACAACCAAGATATAAAGCAGTGTGTTGGCTTTGTGATTTCTCCTTAAATGTTTTCCCTGAGAAACAGGAAAGGAAAGCTTTTTGCAGTCATTGAAAGGATAAGACAAATCCATCATGATCAATTCTAATTTGAGGCCCTGGGAAGACTGATCTCTATTTAAAAACAATTTTTAAAATTATCATTTCTTTAATGTTATTGATATCACAGAGTAAATGAAGCAAATACAAAGCTTCTATAAAGCATTATTTTGGAGATTGCATGTAAGTGTCTACATTTTTTATCCAAAATATACATGCTAATATTTCCTATCAAAGGGTCCTTTCTGGTGGACCTTAAAGTGAAGTAGTTGGTCTTAGAAAAATGCAAGAGGTCTGTTGAATAGTCTGTTAATCTTTTTGCCAATGCTGGAGAATATTTTTTCTTCTGAAGATCTTCCATTGTTTCGGGTACGGCTCTTTAAAAAGTCAACAGCAAAACATACCATGTTTCCAATATAACCTCACATTTCAGGATCTAAACCTTGCCCTGTAGCTATGTTTATGTAACTTTTGCACACAAAGAAGTGTTGACAAATTTAACCCATTCCAATGGCTTCCTGATTCATAATGATGGTTCTATATTGCATTCACAGATTTACTCTTGAGGAGGGGACCCTTTAACAGCTTCATTAAATCAAAGCCAGTAATTTTACTTTCATCCCCAGGTTTCAAAAATATATACATATTTCTACTACATATATGCATAATGGCATATGTAACTAGCTTCCACCTGCTTGATATTTAAAAGTTCTTGCTATGGAATAAGCTGAAATTGGAGTAGTTTAAAAGCTGTTATTTTTAACATGAAATCAAATCCTGGTGGGAGTTCTTCCTACTGAGTGGCTTGTTCTCCATGGCATTAGCATGTGCTGCAGTTTCCTTTAACGTCGAGATCCTTCCAATGCAGTATGCCTGGGAAAGACTGAAAAGCCACCAGATTTCCCTGAATCTGAGATACCCAGAGCCATGCCTGCTTTTTGTCATTTCCACCAAACCACAGCAACTTTCATTGTCTTGTTGCTAATGTTATGTACTTGTTTTGGGTTCTGGATTGTTATTTGTTTCGGGTTCTGGATTGTTACTTGTGTCACCACTAGTGTGTTTACTGCCCCAAATATTCTTGAAGATTCCACAATATTTGTGCTCTCACTCTCCTCAAATCCCTGTATTTGGAGGTAAAATGCATCTTATAGGAATCATCCTCCTAATCTAAACTCTCCTTTGATGCAAAAGCTCAGTTTTCCTCCTGGAAAAAAAAAATTAGGCTTCATAAATATTCTTTGGAGTATATTCCTCTCCAAGCAGTAAGGGGAAACTTGGATACTTGGCAGTGCTTATGAGGATGCCGTCGGTGGCACTTTTCTCTCCAAGCAAGTATTGAATGGATGCCCCAGGATAAAATTAGGAGAGCAGTGCTTGGCGCTGTGAATCATATGAAGCAAAATAACCAAAACCCTATGCTTCCAACCAATTTATAATTCCACAGATCCTTTGGAGGAGAGCAGTACCATTTACCTCCTGTTACTTCAATTTGGCAAAAGTAGCTCTCTCTTGGCTGCTTTTATATTCTGTTGTATTGTGTAGTAAAAGTAAATAGTTTGAATTATAATGTTAATACCTGCCTTTAAAGAGCCTTACAGATTTCATCATTTTTATCCATGTTTAAATCTTTTCTCCAATGTAATACATCTTCCATAGGTCATTAACATGACTTTAACTTTACGCATGTGGAAACAAAGACACAAAAGAAACAAATAGTGACATTGCTAAGAATCATAATAACAGCACGTAAATTTGACTGCCTTTTATGTGCCAGCACTTAGACATATGAACACTATTACTCTTACAACTCTGCAAGGAGGTATTAATAACTGCTTATTTTTAGGACGAAATGGATATTGAGAGGGCAAATCAATTGGTCAAGGTCACTTGACTGTCTAATAATGGTAGAGCCAGAATTCAAACCAAAGTCTTTTTACTCCAAATCATGCTTTTCTATTACTCAGCCCCACCCCCATCTCACCTCAAAGCACAAATGATAGAGCTGTAGTCATGTGCTGATAAATGTTTCACAACAGAACCCCAGGTTCAGAAACATCACATTAGTAGCTTGAAATCAGTCTTGATGGTAGTATTTACACCAGGACAATCAGCAAATGTTACAATCCAGCTTCTTAAACCTGGGGCTGGGAAGAGATGCTAACAATCGACTCTTGGGAGTTGGTTGTAGCTGACTCCAACACAACCTTGGATAACAATTAAGTTTCTTTCTTCCCATGTTTCTGATATCATCTTAAGAATCCTTGCTTTTGGCCTTCCAGTTCTCTTGTAACCAGGAACAGAAAAAAATCAATTGATTCATTGAAATTAGCAGCATTTTCCTGGAACCTGCCGATTTATAAAGCTGCTTCTGCCTTAAGAGAAAGGCAATCAGATGTAGATGAAAGCACACCAGTCTAGGAAAAGAATTGATACTCATTTAAAGTTCTAAATCTGCCTCTTTGCAGTTAAAGCTTCAAATCGTGCCACTGGCTGACTGAATGCGAATAGGGTAGGGGGGAAAGTTTACCTTTCTGGATCTTAGTTTAATGATCAGGAGAAGGGAAATAGAAACCCTTAACTTAATCACCTTGAGGGATGTTGTGAGTAACAAAAAAGATAAACCATCCTGAGGTATTTTATAAAAATAACATTCTAAGCAAATATATCGTATAACTTGTATCAGTAATGCTCTTCTAGTCCTTTGGGTTGGTGTGCCACACACTCCATGCTCTTTCACATACCAACTATTTAATTTCATCTACTAGTAGGGGCAGTATAGCAGAAATGTTGCAGGTGCTGCAAATTCAAGGAATACAATAGAAGTGACTGCATTTTTAACCACTGAAACCATGTTCCTTCAGATTTTCAGCTTCTGTAGACCAGAACTTGGAAACTGATTACTGCATTTTCTAGCACTGTGCTTATTACCTCTGCTAGGACCAAACCAGCATTTCTATACCAAATGGAGCAAGTGAGAAGAGTACTAATAATGGAAACAGCAAAAAAATACCAAGAAGAGCATGCAGAAAAATGTGCTTTCCTCTATTTGCACTTTTGTTTAAATGCAAAGTGCCTTGGTATTTTTGGTCCTTTTAATGATGTGAACATATCCAGAAAGAAGAAGGGATAATTGAAATAAAAGTCATCATATCATGCGCATTTATAGTCCACCTTCTGACTCTTTCAGGTTCAACTTACTCCTCTATAGTATCCAGTCTCTGAATCACTATTTTTGCTCACTGGCAAAATTGGTTTCCTTGTCCAGTTTGTCTCCCAGTTAGTATTCAGTCATTTGGATTTGGCAGCTTGATTTTGGGCTATCAACCCAAGTTTATCTTGGTCTTTCCATGAAAATAGTGAAATACCTTGCCTTGTTTGGCCCTGTGGACTTTGTACAACTTTCATCTAATTGTCAAGGGAGGGAGATAAGACATCTGCTTTAACCTTCTAAATATAGCCAGGCTTGAGATAGTAACCCAGTGGGAAGAATCTCAGATTACCAGAGGGCTTTAAGGTCAGTGAGGCTCATCAACAAGCAGAATGAGAGCAGGAAGACACTCCCTCTATGACAATTACAATTCCAGGAGTGGGGGCACCTGCAGGAATCCTGCTAAGAGCATTAGCCTCTTCCTCGTGTGTGCTGCTTTATCATGCCAAGTTCCCTACTGGAGATGGATTTCCTTCTGCACAGACTGCATTGGAACTCTGTGACCATTTGTCATGTGTGAATGGTACTGGTGGAGTTCCTCCCAGGATTTCTCTTGAAAGAATGTTCTCCCTTTTCTCACAAAACCAGACATGATTATTCAGAATTATAGTGTGCAAGTCTAGCAAGTGTTTCGTCAGGTGGTTTAACACAAACTAATCAACCACTGGGATTTTGCTTTTAGACCCATGAAAACAAGATTCCATTTTTCTAAGTAAAAAAAAATTTAAAAAAGGAAGCAGTGGTATTTTCAAGAGATAATGTATGATATTATGTGTGTTTCTGGGAAATAAAAGAAGCCATTATCAAGAATCAGAAACCATACCCCTTAACAACTACGACATCTCTTAAGAAATGAACAAGCTGAGATGTTTCCCTAACTTGTTGGCTTCAATTTTTTGTTTTTTTTTAACAAGCAATGGCCACAAATTACATGTTGTTTAAAGAAAGGAATTCTGTGTATTTGTAACTCAGCAGACTTAGCATATAATAGACTTATAGTATGAATGATACTGTAGGATACTTTTCTCAGGATATGTGCTAGAGACCATCCAGAGGTCCTCAAAATAAGGACAGTCTGAGGAAATGTCATAGTTAAGAAGAGGCTAAGGAGATGTGATGCCTAAATGCAATGTGTGTCCTGGCTGGGAACCTAGAACAGAAAAAGAATATTAGGTGAAATTTAAAGAAATTAGGATGAGTATGGACTTCAGTTAATAAAAAGAAAAAGAAACCTGAGTCACAAGTAACTATGTGATTTGCCAAAAATCTCAAAGCTGGAAAGTGGTAGCTTTGGATCCCATGCTCTTTAGATTAGGAGAGAAGATTCCTCATCAGTCAGCATTCAACAGCCTCAGAGTGCCACATCAATGACAGTTGCCAATAACTGAGGAACTAAAAGGCTTCAGATTGGCAAGAGCCAGATTATTCATTTGTCCACCTAGATTCCATTAGATTTATATGCCTCTCCTTTTAGTGATGAGTTTGGGAAGTGAAGGTAACAGTGAAACACTGTATTGGGTTCAAACGTATTTTGCAGGATTTTTAAAGTTCCTAATTTTATTGAAATACCCATTAATACTTTCATAACTTTCATGAACTGGCTAATAACATTTAATAACATCAGAGCTAGGAAATGGAATAAAAGAGAACTATCAATTATTCTTGATAAATAGTAATGTGTACACAAAATATTGTGATACTTTTACTATCCTTTTGATAATAACCTGAGTAAGTATCCTCCACATGGAAACTTTACCTTGTGGTCATTATCAAGTCAGTGTTTAGGAACCAAGCATAGGTATGTCAGACATCCATCTAAGTTGAAGGTATTAAATAGCTGCCTCAGTTCTGCTCATTGTTTAGTGGACTGAATTGTGACACTGAAAATACTTGGCTCCTCTCACTGGCCTACTTATATACCATTTGATACCTTGAGCCACGTGGTTTGCTTTTCTTCTCTGCAGGTCTCTACAGTGGCCTGGGCACCTTTAGATAACTATAATGCCCACATTAATGCAAAACAGCTCACAGTTTTTCAGTCCCAAAATAAAGTCATTGTCATGTCTAGAAAAGAAGTGAAAGCACGAAGCTTGATTTCAGGTTCTCTTTGTGTGCCTACCTACTCAGGATACTTCTGGCTTAGTTCAGGTCTCTGGAACTTCTAAATCTGACAGAGGAACAGTATTTTTAACCTTTTTAAAGTCATGGGACATCTTGGGAATCTGATGAATGCTTTGGAGGCTTTTCCAGGAAAAAAAAAAAGCACAGACACACTACATTTTTATTTAATTTCATGGTGTTTTCTCTGATCCCACTAAAGCCCTTGGATGCCAAGTTAAGATCTCCAATCTTTGAGGTTATTCAGAAAATCTGTCTGGGTCAGTTTTCGTTTAGAGGAAAGCGTGAACTTCTGCAGGTTTCCTGTACATGGTTGCATTCAACTTATGCCTCTGACCCAGAAGAGTGGGAGAAATTTGATAAGGTGTGCTGAAGCACACACAGGTATATATACTATCAAACTGAAGTCATCTGAAATATTGTGATATCATCTACTGCTTATGATCTCCAATAGTAATAACATTGTTTCCCACCCCAGGAGTTCTCAAGAAATTGAATATAGCCCAATGACTTAAGTTTCCCTTCCATTTCTTTCCATAAGCAAGGAGATGGGGTTGAGAGAATAAAAAGAAAAAGGGGGAAAAAATGGAATAAACCCCAAATTTGTAAATTCACTCTATTAATATATACCAAGTAGATTTAGGGAGGAATAGAGTTCATTTCTACCAAGGGGAAAACAAATAAAGCAAAATGAGATTTGTTTGTTTCTTTTTTTTTTTTAATACTTGCAATACCTTATATATTTTTTATTACTAAAATACCTATTTGCTAAAGAAGAGGACCCTGAAATTGCATAATGATTATTACACATAAACCAAACATCTCAGTAAATTATTTGAAATATGTACTTTCTCATATTGTATTTTCTTTTAATTGCCAGGATAAAAATACTTCAAACAAAAAAGATTTAAAAACAATTATAAGCCCATGAGGAAAGTAACTTACTAAAGCTTCTGTATTTTATTAGATGCTCATTTATTTTCCACAGCACTTACCAATTAATAACCTATTATGCAAATTCTTATTGTTATAGTCTTGGGGAACTTCCTCTGTTTTGAAAGTGTTTGGAACATAGAAGGCACTCAAAATATGTTTGTTGAGTGAATAAATTATTTCATTTCAGTTTCTTTTAATTGGGGTGCAGACAATAGAGTATGTTCAGGAGTGAAGGTAAGGTATTATATTAGACCTACTAATTCTAGGGTCTCTGTAAATGTAAAAGTTTGGGGTCTAAATGAAAGCTTAACCACATTAATTTAACAAATGGGAAATGACATGGGGTGAGAGTCTTGTCATTTCTAGAGCCTTCTATTTCATAAATCTACTTCATCCTCCATATTTATTTTCTTTTGCATAAATGCTTTAAAATTTTGATATTCATGCTTTTCTTCTGTGGACTAAGAAAAACATTCTTCACTGTCTCCTCACATTATGTCCTGGAGTCAGTTGAACTGATAAGCCATTATAGGTTCCTGACAAAAATTATTAAATTCTGGTCTTGGTACCTACCATAATAGTTATCTAATCTGTCCCCTCTTCCCACTTTTCATTGCCAACATTTTATTCATATACCACTATTTTTCACTTAAACTACTCTAAGTGGCTCTTGTTTGTTGAGTTTATGTTTAAGGGTCTACTACATGCCATGCACTGCTCACCACTTTTGTTTCCCTGGGAATACCACTCACATATCTGCTACAAGCTAATCTTGTTGAACCACAGTTCATCAAAACCCTCTTCTATTCAAAACCATTCAGAAAGGAAGGATTAATAACAGGTCTAAACCTTTTCTCTATGGGAAGATGTTGTCAGGTTTATCTGACCAACTCTCTTTATTTGGAAATGTATAAACATGGAATTGTGTTACCTGGAACTATTGTCTACTAACTCTGATTGTTGAACTACATCCATACTGGAAAGACCCTGGGTGCATATGCAGGTCCTAACAAAGGCCTACAAGATAAAGACTGTGCAAAAACCTGCTATTACTAGAAAATCCAAACCTTTACCTCCCTGAGTGGTGTTTCTTGTAGTAAGCATGATCTTTGATCTTTGAATGGGTCTGTCAGCTACTCTCATGGGATGTCATGTTACATATGCCAGGTGGCCTGTTATTCACTCATGGGGTCTCTACCCATAAAACTGAACAAGCCGTTGTGGGGCTAATGAGCAATAACTGGACTTCTATAGGACTCCCAAGGAAAACATGTTTGATTAAGTCATAGAGGCATGCTCTCCTTTCTACCTTGTGTCCTTCCACAAAGCTAAATAAACCTGTTACAGCCAGTGGTGTCCTATGAATATGAATGCCAATTTGAAACCAATACCTCTGCTGGATTTGTAAAGCGACTCTCTGATTGCTTAGCCATACAGCCCAGCACATGCTACATCCAACTTAACACTTCAACTTTATGTTGCTTTCCCCAACAAGACCGATTCTGATGTCCACAGGTGAAAGTAAACACATTACAATCTTAAAATCACTATAGACTAAAAACTTGTGAACAAAATCAAACTCTCATTTATCTTTGTATCTCCTCCATACTTTTCACACAGTATTTGACATATTTTAAGTTCTCAATTATTATGTGAATGAATTATTCACACAGAAATAGCTGGAGATGGAATAATTCAAAGAACCCTGAAGGATATTTGAAAATCCCTTAGTAAATAACTTCCAAGTAATAGGGGAAAAGTATGATTGTAATTATCTAAACACAACCAAATATCTTATACATGTATTTTATAAAGCCACAGAGTCATAGAGTTATAAAGAACCTTTCCAAATAATCTTATCTCGGCTTCTATTTAGAATTGGCATCATTTAATATTTCAACCAGATAGTTGGTCATCTTAGTCTTAATTTCTCAGAGGATGACTTAATAATTATTTAAATACTTAATGAAACATACTGCAATAGTGTTAGCTCTGATTTCTATAATTCCCTTCTTGTTACTTTTGCAAATTTTGTCCCCAAGGAATTTATATACATTGTTTCTTCTTCTTTCTTCACTAACGTATCTGATTCCTCTTCTAGGTGATATGTCTTTAAATAGAGAGAGGGTTTTAATATTTCCTCTACATATCTCCTACCAGCATTAAATATGACATAGTTTCCAGATTCCTCATCATCTTGTTGCCTTTTTCTGAACTTCTGGTGTTTGAATATTGTCCATCTTAAATCTACCTCCAATCACCAATATACTCATTTCATCTATTCATATATTTTTGGTTGAAATGTAAATAATTGTATGCAAACATTTTAGTCACTTTTCCTCTGCACTTAGGTTTACATGGATTTTAACTTTTAAAATATTCTCTTAAGAACCAACTTATTTTACTTCTATACTTCTCCTCAAGCTAATTCCAAATGCCACTTCTGGAGGGAAAAAATGGCACTGGCAGTTTCCTGAACTCTACATTTACAGGTTAAGCTTGTGTCTTGACTATCTGATAGGGACTGAGCTGATCTAGATAGGCAGGTCAGAGGCTATTCTGATGGCTGTAGGATTGCAGATGGCTGATTCATTTTGGCCATGTATACTGGGACAGCACTAAAAGAAATGGTAATACAGGGTAATACTCCTTTCAAATCCACATATGCAATGGTAGGAATGAAATCCTGAAGGCCACCTCAGGCCTCCCCTTCCACTCCCTCCTTCCAAACATTCAGGCAGAAGGCAACTGCAGAATCAAAGCCCTTTGTTTTTCACATCACTCTTTTTCACCGTACCACTGCATTCCATAGTTTGCATGTATCACCGCTAGAGATTTGGATTTTAATTCTGATTTCATTGCTAATTATGTGATCTTGAATAAAATATATACTCAGCTACCAATCCCACTCTCCCTTGCTTTGATGGTTCCTTCACCTGTAAAATGAGAGATTGTACTGGAAAAACTTAAATATCCCTTCTATTTATAAATCTCAGTGTTTTGTGTCAATTTCAATCATTTTGTGAATTGGCCCTGATTATATTAAAGTTGGCTTCCCTCACTTTCAAGGATGTGTCCTCCGCAAATGCAAAGTCATTCTGAAACCAACTGCTAAATGGGTGTATTTTTGCTGACCCCAAAGGACAGGAAGTATATGCATTGTGTTTACCATTAGTAATTTTCAGTGAACATCTGAAAAATCTCTACAGTATGCATGGCAGTCCTCCAAGTTTTCATCTGCTTAGTGTGCACAATCCCATTCTGATAGAAGACACTGCTGAATGTATGAGCACAAAGAATAAGGAATTGTGTGTCAGAACAGAACAGTATTGGGGAACTGCAAACACAAGTAGAGAAGAAGGGGGAAAATTATCACTAATGATCTAAGTGAAATATAAATGCAAATGCATACATTTAAATGATAAGTTATGGAAGCTTTCTGTAATAACCTGACAGCATATCCTCTAAAAGAAACTAGTTATAAATCATCACCATTGTAGGTCATAGCACAGAGTAGCAAAACATTTCACAGTAAGGGAAAATAAGGCAGAATCAGAAAAACTCGAAATAGAAATAGAGAAATAGAAATAATGACAATTTTCCCAGAGGACAAAATTCTGTATCTTCTTTATTAGACTAAACTTGAATGTTAGTACTGCATATGTAGAGTAGATGCAATAGGTAGCTATTGATATGCAAAACACTTATCATTGCCACACTTTAATCCAATCATGACACAAGGGAGAGCCAAGGCAAATTAGGAATGTTTTAAAAGAAACAGGAATAACTGGTAATGTGAAGGCTGACAAGTGTTAACTGGTTAAACTCTTAGCACTTCTCTGGCAGAAGATTCAAACTTATGGGCCTGAAATGGTTGAGGAAACATGCAAACATGCTCTCTATGTAAACAATAGACTAGCTAACATAAAGGGCTTTTGTTGGGGGCGCGCAGGCCATTTTGCGGACCGCCCCACACCAGCAGAAAAAATGGCGGGCGGCATGATTCAGCACTGTTTTCCCCTGCTTCCTGCCCTCTCCCCGCCCCTTTTTCCCCCGGAGCCCTTTCCAAGCCATATAAGGTCTTGTTCCAGCCCTGACCAATCCCCTTGCAACACAAATGCTTAAGACGCTATATAAGCTTGCTCTGTACAAAAAGAATAAACGGAAGAAGACGACACACTATGGTGTGGCTCTGAGTGGTTCTTCCCCGCCATCTGCCCACTCCCTCTCTCGGGTACCCTGTTGTCCTCGTGGTCTCTGTACACCCGCTGGTGGGGCAGGAGAGCACAGGTGGCGCCCAGCATGGGGCCCAAGCACGGAGGGGTTCAGTGAGGCAGCCCCCGAAAGCTGAGAGTTGCGGAGCAGCAGCCGAGGTAATGCCATCAGCGGTGCCGGGTAAGTAGAGTTGCGGAGCAGCGAGAGTACAGGCAGCAATATGGGGCAGGCGCTAAGCGAGCACGACCTTTTTATCCAAGGGTTGAAAAATGCCTTGGTGGCGAGGGGGGGAAAGTCAAAGATCGGGAGTTGCGATCATTCTTCACGTTTCTGAAAGAGGTCTGTCCCTGGTTCCCTAATGAGGGTACCATAGATGAACGAGTGTGGCGTAGGGTTGAGGATGCCCTACAGGATTTTTACAAGACCCTTGGTCCTGGTCGAGTCCCGGTCAGCGCCTTTTTTCACTGGAATGCCATCCAAGACCTCCTGGCAGTCCGTCACTGTAGCAAGGCCGCTGCCCGCGTTATTGCGCGGGGAGAAGAGGCCCTTCGGGCTGGCTCTCGCCCACCCTCAGCGGCCTTGGCTCCCCCTGTGGAGGGCGAGCCCATGTCCCCCACCGTGGACAGTGAACCTGAGACGGCGAAGACTAAAACAAAGAGGTTGGAGGCTTTTGACCGCTCCTCAGAGTATTGCAAAAGAGGAGGGTCTACTTCGGAGTCTAACTCCGGGGAGTCTGATTCTGAGGGCATATCCGCCCCTCTGCCAACCAACCATTTGTTCCCCCCCCCCCATGCCCCCTCTGCACCCCCAGAGGATCCCAATTCGGACCTCAGGCTCCGGCTCGCCCAGCCGCGCGACTGCGTGGCTCTGCATTCTCAGTGCCGCCATCTTTCTCCCCGTCTTGTCTCCCCTCCCCCAACAGGGGCCAGTCGGAACCAGTCCCAGCTCCGCACCGCTTTGACCAAGCAGCTCTCCTCTAAACCTACCCCTGCTTCCGCCTTCCCGGTAATAGAGGTCACCTCTTCGGAGGACCAGGGCAGCCAAGCTTCAGAGGGCGGCGGCGCCTCCCGTAAACAGGGGCCATTTCATTCCCGCCGCCATCTTGCCTTTAAACTAAAAGATCTGAAGGAGCTGAAAACTGCAGCGAGCACCTACGGTCCCACTGCCCCCTATACTCTCTTGGTCTTAGATAGTCTCACCAACAATTGGCTTACTCTCAATGACTGGACTACGCTCATTCGTGCAGCCCTGTCGCCCGGTGACGCCCTCTTGTGGAGGGCGGAGTACGAGGTTTTTTGCAAAGACACGGCCGCTCGTAACCGAGAAACAGGCCAGAATGACACCCGTGATATGCTCTTGGGGACAGGCGACTATGAGTCTACGTTGGAACAGGCGGAGTATCCGGCCTCCCTATATGACCAAATCCGCATGGCTGCTCTTAAAGCCTGGCGCAGGCTGCCTACAAAGGCCAGCCCCTCACTTCCATCACTTCGGTGCGCCAAAACCCCGAGGAGCCCTTTTCAGACTATGTCGGTCGCCTGAGAGTAGCGGCCGAGCGCCTGTTTGGCGAGGCCACAAATTCTGATTTTCTCAAGCAGCTGGCCTTTGAAAATGCTATCCCGGCCTGTCAAGACGCCTTGCACCCACACAAAACTTCCGAGTCTCTCTCCGGATATATCCGGCTGTGCGCAGACGTCACGCCCGCAAAGCAGCAGGCGCAGGTTTTTGCCGCTGCTCTACAAAACCAGGGGGAGGTGCTTGCGGCTGCTCTTCGCTCCGTCTTCACCGCTAGCCTACCCGCTCAAAACCACCCCCCGCGGAGCTGTTTTGGTTGCGGAGCACCTGATCACTTGGTGCGTAGTTGCCCGCATTGCCCCTCCGCCCCCCCCATTGGTGCCCCTACCCCTGTGGCAAGAGGGTCCCTCCCTACCGGCCCGCCTAATAATTGCCCTAGATGCCGCAGGGGTAGGCACTGGGCCAACGAGTGCCGGTCAAAAACGGATGTTGACGGTCACCCACTCCCTCCCCTACAGGGAAACAGGAGGAGGGGCCAGCCCCAGGCCCCACAAACAACCAGGGCAATCCAGGCCTCAAACCTCCATCCTTCCTCCACCTCCAGCGGGCTACCCCTGGGAGCGCAGGATTGGACCTCTGTACCACCTCCCGCACGGTACTAACGCCCCCTATGGGAGTTCAGCCTCTAGCTACGGGTATCTTCGGTCCTCTGCCGTCCGGCTGTGTTGGCCTTATCCTCGGTCGAGGATCCTCTGCCCTCTCGGGCCTCCACATTACAGCCGGGGTTGTGGACGCTGATTTTACTGGTGAGATCAAGATTCTGGCCTCTGCTCCGAAGAGTGTCCTTTCCTTCCCCGCCGGCACGCGCATAGCTCAACTTCTTCTGCTCCCCCTAGTGCCTTCTCCCAACTCCTCTGCTGGTTCACATGGAGGCGATCAGGCTTTAAGCGCCTCTGACATGTTTTGGGCTCAGACAATCACCCGTTCTAAGCCCATGCTAACCATACGCCTCAATGGCCGTGCATTCGAGGGCCTTATTGATACGGGGGCTGATGTTACCATTCTTCAAAAGGCACAATGGCCCCCTGCGTGGCCACTCACCCCCTCAGCCACTCACTTACAAGGCATTGGACAGTCCTCACCCCCGAAACAGAGTTCCCAACTCGTTTCCTGGGAAGACGGCGAGGGACACCGAGGACACATAAAACCTTACGTCCTCCCTCACATTCCCTTCAACCTTTGGGGCAGAGACCTCCTCGCTCAACTGGGAACTGTGATCGGGAGCCCTAGTCCGATAGTCACCGCTCAAATGCTAAACCAGGGTTTCAAGCCCGGGAAGGGCCTCGGAAGAACCGAATCGAGTGCCCTTGAACCCTTCTCTGCTACCCCACGCTCTAATCGTGCAGGTTTGGGGTATTTTTCCTAGGGGCTGTCGGTTCTCCTGTGCGCCATGCGGATAGGGTTTCCTGGATTTCCTCAAACCCCGTGTGGGTCAGCCAGTGGCCCCCATCTACTGACAAATTGGCCGCTGCCCAACTGTTAGTACAGGAACAGCTGGCGGCTGGACACCTTGTGGAGAGTAGCTCCCCCTGGAACACCCCTATATTCGTTATCAAAAAGAAATCAGGAAAATGGCGCCTTTTACAAGATCTCAGAGCGGTTAATAAGACCATGGTCCCTATGGGTGCCCTGCAGCCAGGCCTCCCTAGCCCTGTAGCTATTCCTCTTGGTTTCTACAAAATCAATATAGATCTAAAGGACTGCTTTTTTACAATCCCCTTGCACCCCGATGACCAGGTGCATTTTGCATTTAGTGTCCCCTCTACCAATTTCAAGGAACCCAATAGGCAATATCAATGGACTGTTCTGCCCCAGGGAATGGCAAACAGTCCTACCCTGTGTCAAAAATTTGTGGCCTCTGCTATCGCAGAGACTAGAGACCGCTAGCAGGCCCTTTATATCCTCCATTACATGGACGATATCTTAATTGCGGGTGCTGATCACAAGGCTGTCCTTGACTGCTATGGGGACCTGCAGCAAGCCTTGCACAATCACGGCCTTCAAATCGCCCCTGACAAAATACAGCTGCAGGACCCCTATACCTATCTTGCTTCCACATCACGGGCGATAGAATCACCGCGCGACAGGCCTGCATTAGGCTAGATTCCCTAAAAACTCTTAACGATTTTCAGAAACTTTTGGGTGACATAAACTGGCTCCGACCCTATCTTAAGTTAACCACTGGACAATTAAAGCCCGTATTCAACATTCTGCAGCGCGACCCGGACCCAAATTCTGCCAGAACCCTTACTCCGGAGGGCCGTCAGGCACTTTGCATGGTAGAGGAAGCCATCCACTCCCATTTTGTCACGAGCATAGACTATAGCAAGCCCTTACTGCTTGTCATCTGTAAAACCGCACCTATGCCCACAGCGGTCTTCTGGCAAACAGTGCCCATCATGTGGATCCATCTGCCTGCTTCACCCGCCAGAGTGATTTATCCATATCACCAGGCCACCGCCGACCTCATACAGTTAGGTCAAGAGTACAGCAGACGCTATTTCAGAAGGGATCCTGATACCATTTTCCAACCCTACGCTAGAGAGCAAGTTGACTGGCTGCTCCAAACAACCTTGTGCTGGCCCGTCGCCTGTGCGGCCTATGCTGGCCAAACAGATAATCATTATCCTAATAACAAGCTCTTACAATTCGTCAACTTGCACAGCTTTGTTTTCCCCACCGTCACCTCTCACCAGCCCCTTTCCGGGGCCCCGTCTTTCTTTACTGACGGGTCATCCACGGGTACTGCGGCATATACCTGCAACGGCCAAACTGTCCAACTTCCGACGCATTCTAAGTCTGCGCAAATTGCTGAGCTCTGTGCCGTGTTGGCTGTATTTGCCGCCTTCCATGACACCTCCTTCAATCTTTTTACGGACAGCTCATATATAGCCCAGTCCGTTCCTTTGCTTGAGACGGCTGCACACATAAAACCAGTCTCCGAGGCAGCTGAGCTGTTCACCCAGCTGCAATCCACCATTCGAGTTAGGTCTCTCCCCTTCTTCATTGGACATCTCAGGGCGCATACCAATCTTCCGGGCCCTCTTGCCCACAGGAACCACGTAGCCAATCAGGCCACAAGGATCCTATGCCCCGCTGTACAAGCCCTGCACGCCACGCCGCGCGCTCTTAACCGGGCTATGCAGGCTCACCAGCTGCATCATGTCAATGCCCACACCTTGCGCCTCATGTTCCATATCACTCGCGAGCAAGTGTGCCAAATTGTTAGGGACTGCCCCTCCTGTGTCACGCTCTTACCCACCCCACACTACGGGGTCAATCCCCTCGGGCTTCTCTCCAACGCTCTTTGGCAAATGGATGTAACCCACATCTAAGACTTCGGGAATCTTAAGTACGTACATGTTACCGTTGATACGTTCAGCGGTTTCCTTTTCGTGACTCTCCAGATGGGTGAGGCTGGTAAGCACGTAGTCGTACATGTACTAGCTGCCATGTCCCTCCTGGGCTCCCCGCGCCAGGTTAAGACAGATAATGGCCCTGGTTACACCGGTTGTGTCTTTATACCTTCTGCCAACGTCTTAACATTACCCACATCACTGGCATCCCATACAACCCCAAGGGCCAAGGCATTGTTGAAAGAGCACACTTATCTCTAAAGCACACTATTCATAAAGTAAAGAATGGGGAGTGGTACCCCATCAGGGGATCCCCTCGGAACTTACTAAACCACGCTCTCTTTATTCTAAATTTTCTAACCTTAGACCAGAGTGGCCACTCAGCCTCTGACTGCTTCTGGCATTCTGGTACCATGACACAACATGCCACAGTCCGGTGGAGGGACCCTCTAGATAATTCCTGGCACGGCCCTGACCCTGTCCTTATCTGGGGCAGAGGATCAGTGTGCATCTACTCCCAAGAACTAGAAGCCGCGCGGTGGCTACCCGAGAGACTGGTCAAACAAGTTAACCAACCCAGGGAACGGAGTCACCCGCCCTGAGGTCTCCCCTTCTGCTTTCTTGCAGGGAAAGGAAGATTATGTTTATGGCGGCCACCCGCGTCCTGGGGGTCCTGCTCGTGCAGGCCATCTCCTCCTTAGCAAAGCAACCGGTAACTCAAGATTTCTATACCGCCACCAATCCTGCAGCGCATGAAGGGAAGATTATTGCCACTCATCACTGCAGAAAGAATACGGCAGATCTCCGCTCAAGTCATGTTCCTCACCGCTGCCTGACAATATCAGTGCATTCCTGCCCCTGGGTCCGACTACCAAGACATCACCGACCCCGTCGCAGAATCGGCTGTCTAGCGGACCGCTCTCTCCCTTCCCTTTGCCCCTACTCCCCCAATCTTAATAAAAGCAGTGCCTATAGTGTAAGGAAAGCCGCCAGCCCGACGTCTCCTTAGCAATATGGCCCCCTCCCAGGCTCATGGACACCAGAATTGTCCTCGGGGTCACTGGGCAAAATGCGTCTCCAGCTGGCAGCCAGAGACGGGTAAGATCTCCTGGAAGACAACGTAAGACAGGCACAGCTGTACGGCCTAGGTAAAGGTCAGTTAGCAGCCAAAAACAGGTGATAAGGCCTAGAAGGCTGCCAAAAAGGAGAGGTGTAATCCATACAGCTCTCAAGGTGCCGAGGGCAGCCTAGATCAGGCGCTACTGTAAGGCCACAGAGAATTCTGCATTTGTCCATGCACACCCCCTGTGGTCATGGTCATTGAGGTGCTAGGCCGGCTAGCCAATGACGGGCAACTGGGCTGACCCATCAGTCAACCTAAGACAGGGACATGGCCTTTTGCTGCCATGGCTCCCCGATGATGGGTAAGACTGATCGCATACCGGGTAAGGCAAATCCCTTACCGGTGCAGCCTTGACCTAAGACAGGCACGGTCTCCCTCCTTTCTGTTATCACACGAGCCTGTTTCTAATAAAACTAAAAAGGGGGACCTGTTGGGGGCGCGCCCGCCATTTTGCGGACCGCCCCACACCAGCAGAAAAAATGGCGGGCGGCATGATTCAGCACTGTTTCCCCCTGCTTCCTGCCCTCTCCCCGCCCCTTTTTCCCCCAGAGCCCTTTCCAAGCCATATAAGGTCTTGTTCCAGCCCTGACCAATCCCCTTGCAACACAAATGCTTAAGACGCTATATAAGCTTGCTCTGTACAAAAAGAATAAACGGAAGAAGACGACACACTATGGTGCGGCTCTGAGTGGTTCTTCCCCGCCATCTGTCCACTCCCTCTCTCGGGTACCCTGCTGTCTTCGTGGTCTCCGTACACCCGCTGGTGGGGCAGGAGAGCACAGGCTTTGCCATATCTCAAAATAAAATGATGGCTGAAACATACATTTTATAGCTTTTTTTTTAAAGTGATAATCTCTCATTTCTTCTCTTTATAGGGGCTCTAATTCCTTGATTAGAAAGACAAGAAAAAAGATAAAATTACTATTTTATACCCTTGGAATATTATAAGATTATTACTTTGACAATTAATTTTTTGAGGGATTAGACAAAGTATTATTGGTAGTGAATGTTCTAACAACTTCACAAAAATATTGAAACAGATATACTAAAAATAAAAGGAATTATAATACTGTTTAAGTTTTTTTTTGTTTTTTTTTGTTTTTGCTATTGTTGATTTTTTAACCAGGAAACATCATCTCTTATTTCAAGAAAATAAGTTTATAGCTTTCAAGTTATTTATAGATAGTCCTTAAAGGAAAACATCCAAATAAGTTCCATGGTATATCCACTAAAAATTTCCCCCTGAACCTGCTATTTCTATTTTCCAGTTAAAGTAAGAATCTAAGGAAAAAAATAAGAATGCTTCTGGGTATTCCTTTGAAAGAAAATATTAATTTTTAAATTGCTATTGGGTCGGTGTATACTCTGGAGACCTGAATCCCTGAACTGTCCATGTGATGGCCAGGCCCTGGGCCTCAGTAGACTTGCGGCTCCTACCCTCTGGTTTCTTGGACTTACCCTGGCCAGTTGACAGGGAGGTGAAGAAGGCCAACCCCCGCACCAGGGAACCAAGAGTGCCTACAGCTGCAAGCAGGAGAACTGCATCCATCATCCATGTGGAATCTAAGTCCCCTCTTGATGTAAAGGGGGACTGGACATAACCATGCCAGGGTCCACAGGATGGAGGAATAGAGCATGGATTAGAGTAGACTTACTGGTGTTCTGCTGGGGAAATATTGTGATTAGTAAGAGAAGAAATTGTAGTAGTGATGAGGAGAGCCACATCACAGTGGCTGCTGATGGTAGGGAGACAGAAGAAGAGATATGGTGTGAGGGCATTTTCAGGATTTGGAGTTGTCCTAGGTGGTGCTGTAGGGATGGATGATGGATTTTGTGTGTCCTGTTGTGGCCCACTGGGTGGACTGGGGGAAAGTGTGGACTACAATGTGGACCACTGCCCACGTGGTGCAGCGGTGCTCCAGAATGTATTCGCCAGGTGCAGTGGATGTGCCTCAGTGATGGAAGAGGTTGTTGATGTGGGAAGGTTAGAGTGGGTGGGTTGGGGGGTACATGGGGACCTCATATTTTTTTAATGTAACATTTAAAGGAAAATAAGAAAAAATTTTTTTAAATTTTAAAAATTAAAAAACATTTTAAATTTTATGAAATCAGTAACTTTAAAAATAATCTACTGTAATATCTCAGTGTACTTCATTAAGATTGTAATGTGTTTCAATAGAAAAATTACCTAGATATTGATGATTTTAAAAAGTCAACTACAAGAAAGAGAAAATAATATCCTATATATTTGTGGTACCAGGAAATAATACTATATGTGACTTTTAAAATATTACTGAATACTTAACTGTGATCCCATTTAATTATTGTCTTTGCTTTAAAAAATTTTTGTATGGAGTTTCCAGATTAGCCATTCTTATGTAGTTTATTATATATATATATATTTTTTTTTTTTCTTAGTTGTGACAATAGCTGAGTACTTATGAAATAATCATATCACTCATCTGACTATTTAGGGCAAAATGGAATCATAACCAGTGTTTTGAAATAACCTGAAATATTTAGACTTAGGACACTGAGGGATTTAGAGCAAAGAAAGCTTCAACATTTAACCTCAGATAGGGCAAATATATTGGTTTAGGTTTCTTGAAAAACCAATAAGAAATCCACTGTGGCTGGCTTAGTTTGGCAGATGCATGTTTGGCTGTGTTTAGAAACAAACTTCTTCTTTATCATCCAATATTTAATTATAGTACTGATCCTTTAGGAAATTTTCAAAAATCTTCTTTCCTGGAATTAATTACTTAAGATAATAATATCTATTAAGAATGCAATATTGTATTTGAATGAATAAATGACACGAGTAAGGGAGTCAGAGGTACCTTTCATCATCTTCTTTACACTTATCAAATGGACTTGAATGTTTGACCTGCACCTTGAGACCTACACCAAAGTGGTCGATATGTAACTAATACTAAGAACAGGGATCTTATGCCAAGAATTGCTGTTTTTATAAGTTCATAAGGCATATGTGCAAATTCCACTACAGAGCATGGCTCTGCCAACTTAAAAATTCCTTTTCAGGCACATTTATTTTACTTAATCCTAAAAACAAACTTAATTGTTTTTCCAGTGTTCCAAAAGAAGAATAAATGAACCCAGATTGGTTAAATGAAATGACAAAGGTCTTCTTAGCTAAGAAGATGAAAAAAATTGTTTATTATATTCACAACTCACAAAACTTAATCTCATATTCTCTTTGTTTTTTACCTTTATCATTGATATAGTATCTACTTTGCTTTTGCTACAAAAATATTACAATATTACTGTTAACTATATTCTAGTCTATAAGTTATATTATTTGTATTTTTCCCATTAATCACCATATTCTTAACACCTAGTAAGAGAGGAACATTTTTGTGTTTATATTATTAACCACAGTCCTCATCCACCCCCAAAATCACAGTCCCTAGATTATCCTGTAGCTGTCTTTCAATTAACATTAACTTCCCTGGATAACCCCATGCAACCACAACCACATTTATAAATCAGCAGTGCTGGTTATACTCATTATAATGTGTTACCATCACCTCCATCCATTTCCACATATTTGTAATCAACCTTATTAAACATTCTACATACATTAAGCCTCAGCTCCCCCTTCTCAACCCACATTTTATATCCTAGTCACCTATAATCTATAGTTTAGCTCCATGAGTGTACTCATCATATTTAGTTCATTGATAGTTTATAAGGTCAAAGGGCATTTCAAAGACTGTCTGAGTTGCATACCTAAATGAAGGTGTTTAAATGCAGCTGACAAAACCAAACACGTTGACTGATCGAGTAAGTCTGTTTCAATATGACAGGATTTATTAAATTAGAAAAGGGACTCAGTACATGGAAGCAATGTCCTCCTTTCTCTACACAAAACAGAAACATGCATACACAAAAGGATTGTCCAGTGTCAAATTTTAATAATGGTCACATAAGTGATTATTCAAAATAAAAATTAATAATGTTAGCTCATCATTAAGGGGGAAAAAGCAAGCATATTGAATTAGAAAATGTTTTTTTCCCTCCCAAATTCTTTTTTTTTTAATTTAATGTTCTGAATCATAAATAAATTCCACATCTGGAATATCTTTTCATTTCTTCTGTCTGCCTCTTTACCTATTACAATATTTTATGCCTTGTAAATTCTCCATGTATCCTTGTAGTTTTCCCTGGACACATTTATCCCCAGAAATTGTTATCTTTTGATTTATTATAACCCATTTTATCTAACCCACTCATATGTCACCTTTTATTAATAGTTTGATTTAATACATAATAAAATATTTGGTATCCAATTAGATTAGAAATTCCTGCAGGCAGGCATCCAGTCTGACATTTCTCACTTGTCCTAAGTGCCTGTTACAATTTCGAGCTGTATGTACTCCAGAAAAATACATTCCTAAAGTTAATCCATTCCTGTAGGTATGGATCCATTTTATGTAGTATGTTTTGGTGAGTAGGATCCTAACTTAAGATGTGATACTTCTTATTCAGGGTGGGTTTTAATCTTTTCCTGGGATCCGTTTTAAGAGAATGAAACTCAGACAAAGAAAGATAAATCCAAGCAACAAAACCCCGAAAAGAAGGCAGAGACCAACAGATACTGCCATGTGACAGAGGAGCACCTTCATTTACGTACTAAATGCAGCTATTAAGCAGTCCTCAAAAATGGGTCAACCATAGGACTATGCTAATTTATAGTCATCAAGATCTTAATGGCTTAAGGTCACACTTGACCACTAAACAGTTATGTGACTTTGACCAAGTTCTTAAACTTCCTGAATGTGCAAAACACATTGATAATAGTAGGCACCTTACCTATGTCCTGAGTTTTTAAGTACCAGTGATTTAAAAATATGTACAAGCACATGTAACTCATAATGCTCCATAGGTTTGTTAGGTATTACCATGTAGTACTTAGAAAAAAATGTTCAATATAGCAATGTTTTCTGGATGTCTAGCTACTCTTTCTGAAGTACTTAAAATATTTTTTTCATCTTTGCTCCTTCAGTGTCTAGTATAATGCCAGATACTCTATAGGGGACCATGTAATTACACTTCAATCAAATAGTAAGGTAAGGAAATTGTACATCTTTAATTGCAAGAAGAACTAAAGAAAATATAGGAACATGTCTTGGGAAAAGATCATGTCAGGACAAAATTCAAACCAATGATTAAATTTATTTTTGTTTATCAAATACTCATCTATTACTAAAACAGTTATCACCACTCACATACTATTTTATATTGATAAGCATGGCACTATTTAACTGTATTATTCAATTGATAGTAATCACCTTAAAAGTAACACTTACCAGACAGAAAACTCGATTATTTAGAATTCAACAATTATTTTTCTCTAATGGGGAAGAAATAAATATTTTAGGTTTTGTTAACCACACAATCTCTGATTCAACCACTACTCACCTCTGCTTTGTAGTGAGAAAGCCATCGTACACCATATGTAAGAAACTGGGCACGGGTATGTTCCAATAAAAATTTTTTTACAAAAGACCAGATTTAGCCCACAGGCCATAATTTGCAAGTCCTCATCTAATCCAATACATCTACATAAAACCACACAAATACTTTAATATACATAGAAATATGTGTATTTCTACACATATAATACTATTGTATCATATGATACTATTGTATCAGTTCTCCTGGATAAAACAACACAAACACACATATACATGCGCACACACACACACACAAACAAAGGAAAATGGTATGAAAGTTCACAGATATAAACCATAGACATTATTTGAAATAGTCAGGAGAACTTAATATCAGTATTTTTCAAAATAGAGAAAGAGTCTTCTGGGGGATAAGAGGGGGTGGGGTTGGGGGTTTATTTTACCATACATTAGGATTGGCTATAAATTTTTAGAATTTCTCTTTATGTTTACAGTGTTTTATCTTTTTAAAATTTCTATTTATGTAAGCAATTTAATGTACATTATATAAGTACAGTATTTTATGCAATATAATTTACAAATAAATATCTATTTTGCAGGCATGTTCCCAATCTCTTCCAAATGATGTGGCATGACATAAAAAAAATTTAAATCAATGTTTCTGATTAATATGAGTTAGTGATAGGAAAATTATATAGAAAATTGACCTCTTAGTGAACCAGGACAAACTAATTTTAAATGACAATGCCTCCTTCATGTAAAAGGTAATGAATTTATTTATAACTGCTGGGAAGAATTTTAAGCATTCTACAATGGGAAGAGAATTTAGGATTCTAAGCCTGTGACTCACATCAAGTTCTGGATTGAGAGCCACTGTTCCTGTCGACCATTCAGTCTTTTCTTGCTGAGACAAATCTCACTCCATGCAGCACAATGAGTCTTGAGAGACCCAGTCAGGAGTAGGAAAGAGATGATGACCATAACTCAAGCACAGCACACAGCAGAAAAGTGAGAAAGGCACAATGAGAAGTGCATACACAGACCTAAATAAACACACACACACACCAGAGTTCTGCTGTTTGCTAAGCAACAATTTCCCATGGGGAATACAATTAAGCAAAGCCATCATTTTGTCCTCTAAATTGCAGGTAAATTATATTTTCTTAATTTTTTTGAGGTAAGCAGTGGGTATTTGAGTATTTTTTAAGTAAATTTCAAGATAGTCTGATATATTGACAATCCTACCCTATGAAAAGTGTTCCTTAATGAAATTGAATATGAAATGGAGCTTAATCCTCTCTCAGCTCTCTTTTGTATCATTGCTCCTTCTTGTTACAATGAATACTATGTTACCAGGATTCTGGATTAAAAAGAGTAAAAACTCCTAGCAACATATTAAGAAACCAATGTAACAAACCAGTGTTGATTTTATTTAATGCCTATATGACCAATTCAAATCAATGCATAGAAATCATTTGCTGGGATGGTTGAAAAATAACAGTAAAAAAATAATTTGGCTGCAAATGTACAAGAATTGTTATGGTGTTTGGCAGGTTGAAGCACTTAAAAGGGCTAGAAAATGGGCGAATTTCATAGCGACAAATGAGAAGTCTAATAATAATCCTAAATATATAATTTGTAAAAAAGGATATCATGGTCTCCTCTGCAATTTCAGATATATGATATATGTTGTCCTTCATATAAAAATAGCACATGTCTGATCCACCATTGGTCTTGAAGATTGTTTCCCACAGTATCTTAGAAGTTATCAAATGTAGCCACTCATTTCAGCCAGGCTGACTGCTACTGCAAGAAACTTTCCACATTCTGCAGCTCAGTAATTTAAGAGATAGCTCACACCACTGCCTGTCTCAGTGCTATGACATGGAAAGTGAATCCATTTTAGATCAGATGTATTAGTGCTTGCTTCTAAACCTCTGACCCTTTCCAAATAATTTCAAGGCTGTGACTCTTATTTTCTCATCTGTAAAAATAGGCAGGTGAGGAGTTCCTTCATTGCTGGTAAGGATTGAGATTAAGTTTATTACGCATATAAATTAGATGTTTAACTATATAGTCTATGCTGAAGGGAACAGCTGCAGTCCTGCAAAGAGCTCTGTATTCTATTCTTTATTGCATCTTGTTCAGAATAAATCAAACAAGAAGATAAGCACAATTTTGCTGTTTCAGTTGTTCCTTAATAACATGGTTTCAATCTAGGAGATAGTCTGGGTTCAAATCTTGGCTCTACTCTTTACAATTTAAATGGTCTTTCTGTGCATAAGTTTCTTCATCTTTAAAGTTGGTCTTATTGAGCAATTAAACAAATTAATAAAAATAAAAAAACTTGCATCATTCCCTGTTTATGGAGAGTAAGAATGTGGTCACTGATCCCCAAAAGGACTTAAACCTAATGTAAGCCTCATCAGTATCATATGCTGATCATTGAACTAACTTGTAGCAAATGTTTTTAAGTTATTGAAAAAGATATATTTAAATAAGAAACAAACAATAAAAACACTTTCAAAAATATTTTGGAGTTATTTGTTTATAAATACTAAAAAAATAAGGCCTATGCATAATAGGAGCTAGCAAAAATCTTAGATTTTTAAAACTAAACTTTATACACACATGTATACATATTATATTCATTTTATATTTAAAATGCTTCTCCCGAATGGGAATACTCATCTTCATTGTGGCTTAAAGATAGGATTAAGCATTTAAAATCTTGAATTTACATAAATGTAATACCTACAAGTACTATTACTAGATGTTCCAATAATGCTAAGTAATTTTTACAGCATCTTTCGAAGACATGGGCAAACATTGTTCTCAATGCTGATCCTTTAGAGCATAGTTTATTCTTGATATCACTACAACCACCTATCAAACCTAGCAGAGGGAGGATAGGAAGGAGGGGCCAGGAAGACATCTAGTAATACTAAAAGACTAATATTATAATAACTGATCATCCAGAGTGCTGTGAGAACACTCCAAAATATCTTTTCACAGAACACCCAGAGGAAATTAACTGCTCATCTTGCTTTGTAGGTAGAAATGGGTGATTCAATGTTTTATAACTGAATGTACTAGTAGAAAATGACTGCTTAGTTTTACAACAGTTATTATGAAATAAGCACATGAAACCACTTGTAAAAAAGATACAGTATATACTGTGAGGAAAAGTAAGAGGTATCATGGTGGCTTTAACATGCACAACATCTTGGAAAAGTTTATAAATTTCAACTTAGGACATAACTTCTTATATAAGTATAATCTTTTTGTAGACTACAAATAAAGTCTCTTCTTCCAGAAAAGTATAAATTCTTCCCATGATACAACCAAATACACTCCAATTATATTTCTTAATATGTATTCAACACCACAGGGTGATTTTTTTAAAAAGCAGTACAAGCAATTCCTAACATGATTTATATATTTAAATATTTACCCATTTATAAATTTACTTATTCAAATAATATTTAAGTAACTAGTAAGTAGTAAGGAACATGACCATTTGTAAACTTGCTATTTGGAACAATAGCAAGTGTTTTCTATAGAAAGTGTTATTTGAAATTTCATGCCGAAGATGATCTATAAAATGATGCCTATGATAGTTCATTCTAACGTAGGACAATTTCGTCCATATCTAAATGCCATGTGTTCCCACAGGAAAGTGTAATCAGAATTTCCAGCTGTGGTTCTAGAAAATAAGTATTCTTCTATCAGAAGTAATTCCACATTATATAAGATCTTCATTTCTATGTAACTCAATAAACCTATGTTGTCATATGATCTGAGTTAGGACCTCCTAGAAGTTTCAAATTATATACTCTTAAAGTATAAAGATGGGAAAGTAAAGATATGGTTTCCAATATCATATTAGTCTCCTTTCATTATAAATAGAAGAAATTAACTCTTTAGGTCAATTTTATTCCTGGAAAGGGAAGAGAGTTGGAGTTACACTAAACATACCACAAGGAGATGGTCCATAGTCAAGCATTTTTAACTAAAATAAAATATATGTTCGTTTAAAATTGCCGTTTAAACAGTTTATGGAAATACTTTTTAAAAAAATATTCTCTAGGAAAAAAAAAACATTTTATTCTGCTGTTTGCTATAGCCTACTGGTTATTATCACGGGCCCTGGTATCACAGAGACCTAAAGTAGAATTCTGACACTTAGCAAAGTTAATCGGTGTCTCTCAATTTCAGTTTCTCCATTTGTAAAACAGATAAGAAAACTTTACTTACCACTTTGGGCTTCTGTCAGTATTAAATAATTCAATATACAGAAAATGCTCAGTATATTGGCTAATCCCATGGAATATGCTCAGTGAAAGTTAGCTATGCATTGTTACAGACTTATTTTCGGGGCGATGGAAATGTTCTGGAATTAGAGAGTGGTAATGGCTGCACAACCTTGTGAATATACTAAGAAACACTCACTCAAAAAAAATAGTAAATTTCATTTTATGCTAAGTTTTGTTATGGGAATTATATCTCAATAAATAACAAAATAAATGAAAAGATTAGCTATGGTTTTATCTACTCTAATAGACATTAATGAATTCAAAATAATTTGCATATACAATAGAGATATTTTGTTTTTTCTTCTTCAAATTGAATGGACCAAAGTCTATTAAGAAAACATTTTCACAGAAAATATTGCATTTTTTCAGTTACTCCAGTAATAATGGGGGGTGAAATAAGCAACAGGAAGAGTTAGAAAAATGAAATGATAAAAGATGAATTCAACTGGGTTACAAACATGCTGCAATTGCATGGTTTAGGTACATAGCTATATACAATTATGACTAAAAAGTAACAATCTTTGAAGAGTCACAAAATAGAATAAGGCCTAGCATCCAATTCCACTGAGCTAAGAACAATAGTGTCAGGCACTGGAAAGTTAGTATTGAATCAACTCAGTTACTTGGAATTCAGATTTTACCTGGGCCAGATTCTTACTTTGCTACATATTTTAGATAAATGACTTTGGATAAGATAGATAAGTCTAGTATACCTCAATTTTCTGACTGATCAATTGGAGATAACTTACAGGCTTCTTGGATGTGTTCAGTAAAATCATTGTCATTCCTTCTGCCTTCTGTATTATCTTCAGTAGTGATCTCATTCCTACTTCCAATTTAGGCCCAAACACTTAATTAGTAATAATCTATTTCCCCAACTACACTGTGAGTTACATAAGAACAGAGTTTGGTGCAATTTTATATTAATTAGTAATTAGTCCATTTACTATACAAATAAACTTGCTATGTGCCTTAGCACTTACTTACATAGTAAGTACATAGCGACTAGTTACTCTTTGACAGACACCAATAATAAGTACAATATCCAAGATCAAATTTTCTGATTTCTTGCGGGGGTTTTTTCTGTCTCCCCACAACAGAGTCTCTTGAGAAATATAAAGGTTATACTTGACTAGAAGAACTTGAATTGGGGCCAAAACACTACAAGAAAGGAAAACTAATGGAAATATTTTAATTTGTATCTCCCAGACATTTTATTGTACCTGAACATTAGATAAAAGAGGCTGAATGTCTTTAATATCTTTAATACATTGAAAGAAATGAAAAGGACTTCTTTTTCAGGCTAGCACATAAAATGTGAACTATGTGGGGGAAAAAAACATTCTCAGTAAAGTCCATTACTTTACTTCAAGGGCAGAACTGTTATACTTTTGACTGTGTGAGCTACTGAACAAAAATAAAATGCAATATAAAAGGTGTTAGAAAAATATTTCAAATTAAAAGTATTTGATGAAATAATTCATTATTTAGAAATCTTTTTTTTTCACATGATAGGGTATGCCCACACATATAGAGAATGAAGAATAATAGCTACAAAACAGCAAAAAAAAAAAAAAAAAAAAATTGCTCAGTTGTTTTATTTGGGGAAAAAACACAATAAGAATACCCTCCACATATTGTGCAGATTCTAGGTTCAGTATCTATTCCACTCTTTAAAATCTGCTTTTCATGTTTCAAAATATGAATATTTTAGGATTGTTCTACATAATTGTCTCAACATCTAAACTCAGCTTACATATCATTTAGTCTTTTATTCCTTCCACTACCAAGAACTTGAGATTTAATATTAACCAGTATAGTAACTTTAGCAAGTACCCAAGTCATTCAGTAAATTACCAAAATATAGAATTATACTGAGGTAGGTCCTAAGTTCCTCAGTGGAGAATCTATATTGATCTTAAGTAATTACCTAAAAGGTAAAATTTGCTATGGTAATTCCTTAAACTCTTTAAGGAAATTAAGCCATGCACCAAGCATTTTCAAAACTTTGATAGGTTTTCCTCCATTTTTGCATTTGGTAGTCTAAATAAATAAGTAAATAAATAAAGTTTCCATCTTATAGGAAGTGCTAAAATATTCGACAGCATTTCAAAGATTAAAGTTTACATTTGAATCAAAACCCATACTTCAAGAACTAGAATAGTTCAAAGACTTGACAAAAATTGTAAAAGTAGGCTTTATCCTGCTACATTTAATTGAAAAATGATGAAATAATTTTCACATGTTAAAAATGGTAGACTAGGGTTGTATTCTATAATGAGGCATCATGTAATTGGCAGTATTTGTTTCTTAGTGGAATATAAAATACTGGTGTATGTTACTGTATTAATCAGTCAAAGGGGTGCTAATGCAAATTATCAGAAGTCTTTTGGCTTTTATAAAGGGTATTTATTTGGGGTAGGAGCTTATAGATATCAGGCCATAAAGCATAAGTTACTTTCACCACTAATGTCTTTTGCCATGTGCTGGAGCAAGATGGCTGCTGACATCTGCCAAGGTTCAGGCTTCCTGGGTTCCTCTCTTCCCGGGGCTTATTTCTCTCTGGGCTCAGGTCCTCTGTTTTCTCCACAAGTCAGCTGTAGACTATCAGGCAAACGACTCGGTCTCTCTCCCTGGGGTTTCTGCTGTGTCTAAGAAGCCATCTCTATTCCTCTGTGTTCTTCTTCTGTGTGTTCACTTCCTGGGCTCCACCTCCAGACTCCAGCATCAAAGTTCCAGCATCAAAGAAGCTCCAACTCTGTCCTTTGCCATACCTTTTATCTATGAGTCCTCACCTCCAAAAGGCAGGGACTCAATGCCCTACTGACGTGACCCAATCAAAGCCCTAATCATAATTTAATCATGCCCAGATACAGACCAGTTTACAAACATAATCCAGTATCTATCTTTGGAATTCATAATTATATCAAACAGTTACAATCGCCATATTCTAAATAAACAATTATTTATTTCTTAAACCAATTCATATAACAATCCTCAACAAAATTAAAATGGAAACAAATATACAAACCTTTTTGTGTAATTGTTACAAAATAAGGGCAGTGTGACTGTCTAGAGAAATGTATTATTTCATTTTCTATTTCTGACATTAATCACGGTTGTCATATAAAGACATACTATTTCTATAGGTATGTCTGGTTTATGTAAAATAAGAGACTGCAGAGCTTGAGTTCTCAACAGGAAAAAAAGAATTTCAATGATATATGGGCAAAAATAAATGAAATATAGGCCATAAATATGATGTAAGAACAGCTGTGGAATTTAGGATTTATGGGAAATACTTAGGTGTTATTACTAATATTAACTGCATGGTTTGCGGGAATCTTTTAACTTCTCCCTTTTGTAAAACGTAAGTAATTATTTCTGTCTCTCTGGCAAGATTTGGGATGTCCCAATAGTAAAAGGAGAACTGTGTGAAAGTGTTTCATTGAGAAGAGTTAATTATTTAAGCTACTATATTTAAAATGTATCTCTCTACTGACCAATTCAATACTGAGCCTTTCAGTCCTGGAATTTGATTTTGAAATTATTCTGAAGATCCTGCAAATAGAGTTATAATTAGGAAATGGAAACAGAAGTTTCAAATGAAACTGTGAACCTTTATTCCTAAAATAGAAACTTGTTTCTTTTGATTGGTACTATAAAGTCTTAAAGTCCAAACATCTTCAAGTTCATTTGAATGAATAGCCATATGGCAATTACTAGATTGAAAATACTCCAAAATACTTTATTTTTCAGAATAATTTATTTGGAGACATTTTAGGAATGATGAGAAATTAGGGCCATTCTTGCTAAGACTGCTACAGATCATGATTATAATTCGTATCTTCATAAAATAGAGTGTTTATTTTTCACTTTCTTAGATGAGCAGGGCAGGAATCCAGCTTATTCAAAAGTGATATCATCATTAAGGAACAAGTACCAAAGAAATCGGTTAGCAGAGCCTCTCCTCTTTATTCCCAATTGAAACTATTAACTGGTCTTTTTAAAAACCACTCTTAATGACCCTGGATTCCAATATTAAATTTAGTACAAAGTTTGCAAGAACATCAATAACGTAAGGTCTATTGATCTACACTTGATTTTTGTATACAAAGTCAAAGGCCAAGGAAATGCTGATTAAAGGAACAAATTATCTAACGCATTTTCAGTCAGATTCCTTTACAAAATGGTAAAGAAGGTCACAGTAGAGCATAAGTGAATGTCCATGGCTAACATCCACCTATGCCTCATGTAAAACATTGACCTAAGAAATATTGGCTTGCTGTTTCTTCAGCAATAAACTGAATCATATTTCTGAATAAAACATTCATATGGATTTATATTTGCCCATCTGCTTTCATTATTGCTTGATTTTAGGAATTGCACAGTATGACTTTTAAATTCAGAAAAGGTAAGTAAAAATCCCTACTTGTTAGGAAATTATAGACCAATCAATTAATTATAGTGCCACACCCTCTAACATTTCTCTCAAAGCATCATTGAAGGGATTTTCTCCTAAGACAATATCAAAACTGGCTTAAGTCATACAATATTATTGTCAAAAATACCTGTCATCAGTTAGAAAGCATTGTTGTTTGTCAAATGACATACTAATTAAAAAAAAAAAAGATAACAAAGTTTATTTTAAAATGTATTTCTAAAGCTTCCAGAACTGTAGGATTGGCTTTTTTGGCTCAAGTATTTGACTCTTTCCATCTTCCCTTTTATTCTATTTATTTTTTAAATGTTTCCTTCCTTCCTTAGCTATCAATATTCTTATTAAATTCCAACCTGTAAGGGACCAAATTTTGTATTAGTCAGCCAAAAGAGGTGTTGATACAAAGTACCAGAAATCTGTTGGCTTTTTTAAAGGGCATTTCTTTGGGGTAAAAGTTTACAGTCATAAGGCCCTAAAGAATTAAACTCAGGGTTAGTTCTTCATCAAGGGTCTGTCACCACATGGTGAAGTAAGATGGGGGGCAATGTCTGCAAGAGTTCAGCCTTCCTCTTTCTTCATAAGGCTTTGTGGGCCCAGCTTCTTCTGATCTCAGCTGTGTGCTGGAACAGGGCTCATCTCTCTTCCTCTGGGGCAATTTCTTTCTGAAGTCAGCTGTAAACTATCAGGCAAATGACTCATCTCTCTTCCTGGGGCCTCTGCCCTGTCTATGGAGCTGTCTCACTTCCTCTGTATAACCTTTCTGTGTATCTTCTTCTGTGCGAGTGTCCATTTATATAGCCCACCAAGGGGGTGGGGACTCAAATTGAGTTGTTCTAATGATGTGGTTGAATCAAAACCTTAGTCTAAACATAATTTAATCAAAGGCATCTCAGCTGAACCTAATACAATCAAAGGTTATCATGCCAAGAGGAACAGACCAGTTTATAAACAAAATCTCTCTTTTTGGAATTCATAAATAATCTTAAACTGCCACAGTAATTTTAATGTAAGATTACTCAAAAGGCACAGAATCATTGAATTTGAATAAGAACAGAAGAAAGTCTTTAACATAGATGATTTTCCCAAATCATAGAGCCACTTCAAACTGAGGTATTGGAAATCAATTTCATGTCATGTTCTATCTTAAACAATCATTTATGCCTTAGACTAATCCATCTTAGAGGCCAGAGCAAAAGTAAAATATTAGAAACAAATACATGACTTTCTTTTTTCCCCCTGAAATTGGAGAGGATAACTGTCCAAAAAAAATATTATCTTTCATTTCCTATTTCTGATATTAGTCACTGTTGTCATATTGGAGACGTACTGTATCTATAATCATGTTTGCTTTATGTAAAACAAGAGAATATAGAACTTGACTTTTCAAAAGGAATAGTAGTAAGAAATTAAAATAATGGTTCTCATGGCAAAAGACTGCTCTGATGACAGTAAGCTAATTTTCAAGGCCTGAGAATTTAAAAAATGTTTTGACAACCAACAGTGGAAAGCTTTCATCCTTATTTCACTCTTACACTAAGTGCGAGGTTTTTATGCATCTGTAATCATGGGCTTCTTCAAATGCAAAAATATTAGCATTACTGATTTGTTTTCCATTATCGCATAAAGAATTCTCACAATTTAAAATGTCCTATATACTGGTTTAAATTCATTTCAATAATAATAAACTTCTAAGCAGAATCTTGCAAGCCTTAAGGTGTCGGTATAGAAATTTGAAGAAAATAGAACTCTAGGCACAATCTAAAAAAAAGAAACAGGCATAGATGAGATATTCTTTCACTTTGCTGGTTCTAAACAAAATCATGTATGAAGTCTCACAATGGTACTTCAAATAGTAGAGGAATGCTTTCACTTTAATGAATTTAACTTGATATATTTCCTTTCTTTTTTCAATGCTAAATCTGCAAAGAACAGTGAAATAAAAATTAGAAGTATCCAATATTCCATATATGGAGGAGGATAAATTATTTCAGTACATTTTATTATAGTCTGGAAATATCTGTCAGGACACATAATTGTCCAGTTATTTTTCTTCAGGACCTATGAATGCATTATCAATATCAATCCCAGATATCACCTCTGATATTGGCTATGCATTAGGAAAAAGTAGATCAGCCCTAATGACATGAATACCAACTCAATCCTTCTCATTAGTCTGTCATCCACTGGATTTCAATATGACAAACTAGGAAGTGATACCTTCTCTATATATCAGACTGCCTGGACAACAAACAAGATACATGAGCAAAAATGAAGGCTGAACTAACATACATAGACTTTACTATTAGAATACATAAAACATATCAATGTTAATGTGAAGAATTAAAACAAAATTTTATCCTTAAAATTTATAGTTGCATGTTGCATGGTAATTAGCCATAATTAGTCAGCAGTTCCCATGCATTACTGTAAATGGCATTATTTTTACACAACCAAAATGTGTTCTCCTGCACTAATCTATATATGTACACATGGTAGCAAGTACAGTTTTTTAATTGCCATTACCCTAGCCACATATAACTCTAACATTTGAATATATTAAAACATAGAAAGTATGCATGCTTCTTCCTACCACTACCTACTGCCAATGTTTCTCTTGCCAACGCACCCAGTCTCTCATGCTTAGTGGTGACACACCAGAGATCATCTCATCTATTCCCACCTTGTATGTTTTCTGTCCATCCTTCTCCTTTATACAAACGCACCTGAGGAAACAATGGATGTTCAAGGGACTTACAGCAGTAGAGCTGTGAGTTGACCATTCTGACCAAAGAACAACATTAACACTAACTAGGTGTCATTTTTTCTATGCTACTGGAAATTTATGGTACTGGTCAAATTTACAGGGTAATAGGAAAAGTCAGTAACATATAGATTGACATATGGGTTGACAATTCTAATCCATCTCTCTTTTTCATTGAATCTATAAAACAATCAAAGTGATGAGAAGCATCCCATACTCACCCTTTTTTTCTACAGCTGCCAGAAGCTTTTCTTGCCCTGTCTGGGCTTACATTCTCATAGCTCAACAGGAACAGGTGGAGTATCTCCTTAGACTACCAGAGAGGAAGGGTAGAATGCATTTTGATTCAAGGAGCAAGTCATGGGTCATTTTAAGAAGCTTTCCTAATTTAGCTTGTATATATGTTCTAAATTCAAGTCCTTGGAATGAGTTCTTAATTACAATGATACAGAAATTGCACACTTGAAAATATCTGGACGACTCATGTAAAGACATGCAGTTCGCAAACTGAGATGTTGGGATTTGAAATCTAAACAGTGATTGTACAGTTAAAGATCATTGACTCTTCCACAACTCCCACTACATAGATAGATCTTACTCATTTTTACAGGTTAAAAACTCAAGTCAAGTGTCAAATGGGGGAAGCAGACTTGGCCCAATGGATAGGGCATCTACCTACCACACGGGAGGTCTGCGGTTCAAACCCCGGGCCTCCTTGATCCGTGTGGAGCTGGCCCATGTGCAGTGCTGATGTGCACAAGGAGTGGCGTGACACGCAGGGGTGTCCCCCGCATAGGGGAGCCCCATGCACAAGGAGTGCACCCCGTAAGGAGAGCCGCCCTGCACGAAAAAAGTGCAGCCTGCCGGGAATGGCGCCGCACACAGGGAGCACTGACACAACAAGATGGCGCAGAAAAAAGAAACACCAATTCCCGGTGCTGCTAATAAGGATAGAAGTGGTCACAGAAGAGCACACAGTGAATGGACACAGAGAACAGACAATGGGGGGGGGGTGCCGGAATAAAAAATAAATAAATCTTTAAAAAAAAAAAAGAGAAGAAAACTGTTAAAAAAAGAGTCAAATGGAATTCCAGAGGCAGCAAAAGCTACTAAACAAGACTGATGATAATCACATGCAAAAAAAAAAAAAAATGGTAGCAGGACAGAATTAATATTGCATGCTTATAATGCACACTAGCATACTAAATGATCTGATAATTTATCCTTAAGCTAGCTTTTTCCAAGTGTATGTGTGTGTGTATTCAAGGGGGTATGTGTGTAAACTTTAACAAAGGACTTTCATTAATTGCTCTTCCATAAGATATATTTTGGGAAATCCTTGTTTGCCAGTTCACTTTAAGTATTCTTCCTTGGTCTAGATTAAATTCAAGCATCAGACAAATAGGTTTCCCTGAAAAATGAGAGAGAAAATAACAAACTGAGAGTTTGCCAAGTGCCTTTCATTCACCACCCCACTTAATATTCATAACAACTATAAGCATAAATACTATCATTATCTTCAATCTATAGATAAAGAAACTGAGGCATAGAAAGGTTAAGCATCCTTCCCAAGGTCAGGTGGCTAGAATGAAGTGAAATTTGAACATAGACAATCTAACTGCAAAGTGCGTGCTCATGAACTCGGAGTTCTATTATTTTCCTAGTTAGGGAAGGCAAGTGACAAGAAGCTAAACGCTTTGATGAACTGTACGCTGAGAAATACAATTCAAGAAGAGGATGATCTCAAAGCTACTGGGGTCCGTATGAAAGAAAGTCAGGAATTACAGGGCATAAGAGGAGTAATGAGAATTGTACAGGAATTCTGGACCTCTGAGACCCTTTATTTTTCTTTATAATGTTAATATCAGCGAGAGAGAGAGATAAAATTTAAAGGAACATGTAAGGATTTGGGTAGTAGCAGATAGGGAGAGAAAAAAAATCAATGGATATCGAGCACCTCCTATATTCTGTTCATCTGCCCCTCATGGACACACAGTATCTTACTTTGTCTTCCCAAAGATCCTATGAACGAGGGATTGTCCTCCTTATTTTGTAGAAAAGGAAATTGAGACTTAAAATCACTTGGCAACTTGTCCATAGGCAAAACAAAAAGAAACAGAGTTGACTTTTAAATTCAGCTGGAATTGACTCAAAAGTTTCCCCTACAACATAGCCTGAGAAAGTGGGGCAGGTTGGTGATCATACTTGACTCTTGAGTAACAGGAACCAGGAGAAGTATTAGCAGCCTACAAAGGAAGTCAAAAGAGATTTTATTCTGAATTGGCTGAAAGTAAGAACAGGGGTGTAAAAAAAGGTCTCTCCTTCCCTTCTCACCCCAAAAATGATGCCTCTTTCAGATTGCGTAATAGACATCCTATATCTGGAGGGGGTAAATCACAATACGATGCAGTGTTTGGCAAATCTAGAATAGATGGCATCTCAGTTTCACGTGCCCTCTCTGCTGAATGCCTTTGTATAGGACGCAATTGGAACAACCATAATAGCTGTCGTTGGACATGGTAAGCCAATTTAAGATTGACAGGTGAGTTCCATGTGGTAGCCATAGCAGGACAAACTTCCATGATAAACCCCTTTCTTGTCTCTATTTCAAATCCTAGAGCCTGTCAAATAGCCTCTTACTACAGATGCTTTGCACTGCTGTGATTACTCCTTTCTGTATGGTATACATTAAGGTTGAAAGCAACCACATGAAAATAAAAATTAACTTTATTTGTAAAACTTATTGTGCAATGGAAAAATGACCTCAAGTGCACTCAATAGGAATTATCTAAAAATCATAAAGTAGCCTGGTCTTAGGTGCTATCAAAGATGACTTTGAAAACATATATTTAAAGAAGTACTTGCTAATGCCCTACCTGCAAGGAAGGCAGCTCACATGTCCTTAAGCCAACCAAACACATGCTGTGTTTTATAGATATGCTAAACAGGAGGTATCTTTATAATTTAAATCTTAATGTTAATTGATCATAGACTTACTGAGTTTTTATCCATTCTTTGTCAATATTTACAAGTGGATATAACAAAGATGAAACTTCTAATTTAATCATTTCTCCTCCAGCCTAATTACATGGCTAGTTTGCCCTTTGTGCCTTTTAAAATCTCCCACTCACTCTCTTTTCTCTCTCGTTTCTTACACTAGTCATTATTTTGTGAAAACTCACGCTGGATCAAGTTATTCACCTAAAATTTACCATAGTTCCTTCAATATATTCTGAAACCTCAGGTTTTGAATTTGATGAAACATTCCTTGTGAGTAGAAAACAAAAACAACTGTAAACAAAACTCAGATATAAACCTCTTTCTTTTATTGCTAGGAGAGTGTCAATAAAAACTAACACTAAGTTTATTATTCATTAAAAAGCAAAAACTAATATCAATATTATTAGTTTGCTTGTTAATCTTGGATAGACAAAACATCACAAGAGTTACAGTTATTTGCTGCTTTTAGTATCATAATTATTTATACTAACAAAATACTCAGAAACACTAAAATAGAAATAAAATACCAATAAAACTCCGAACTTCCTTACAGGATTATCCTCAGAATTTCTGTGTTCCCATAAGCTATTTATCATGCGATATGCAGCTGACTTAATAATATTGTTGTAAATGTTGTAATTCTTATTACTAATATCATTATTAAAAATATTAATATTTTACCAATGGCAAGACAGGGTGAATGATTTGTTGAAACCATCTAGCCAGTTTAAGGTGAAAAAACAGGAATTTTTATTGGGTAGGATTTAAACCAGTGTTAATCAGTCTTCGACCTGGTCTCCTACAGGGCTACCAATAAATTTTAACTTTAAAGATAGCATGTAATAGGGCCTGCAATCCTGGGAAATTCTGTCTTGAACCATAGTATTTTGCCTAGCCAGCTATGAAAAAATACATTTTATTCTAGTTTTCTCCTTCTAAACATGATAAGGTTATCATTGCATAAGTTATTAAGAATGTAAAAGAAATAGGAAAGCCAAGGAAATATACTAATTTACTTTGTCATATATCTCTAGTTTACTCCATAAGTGCTTCAAAACGAATATAAAGGAAAAAATTCTATTTTGTTTTAAAAAAAGCGTTTTCAAAATTATACTTATAAAATATCAGAGATAAGATATATACTTATATTCTAGTCAAATTCTTGTAGTGGAGAAACAACTCACAAAATAAATGATATTTTTTGTGATAACTCACCCCAAACATTTCACATTCATTTTAATAATGATAATAATGATGCATTAATATCTTTATTCATTCTTTCAACAGTCCTTTCACAAAACACTCATTTTCTATCAGTTATCAGGAAGAATACGAATGAGACCCGATACCTAGAGGCCAATTAAACAAGAAATCAGACTTTAATAATGTAAATACCATGATAAAGGGATTACAAAGTGCTGAGAAAGTATACAGACTTGTTATAGCTGAGAGAAGAGAAAGGCTGAATCGAGAGCACACATTTTAGGACGGTTTTCAAACAGTTTTTCCTTACCCAGCACTAATATTCACACATGCTTTTTTTATGACTTTATATAGCTTGTCCTTTTTTATTTTAAGTAAAGCTAGAACTGCTAATTCAAAAACATCTATACATTTCCTGATCGTCATAATTTTCTTCCTTAAAACCAGGATGTAGGATATACATCAACATGATTATTAACATTGGATTATAGTGCTTAGACTAAATTGCTTATTATAATGTTTATAAATATTTTAAAAGCATTGTAGTGAGAAAGACTTAAAATGAATAAATGAACAAATCTCCTATTTCATTATGGTTTAATTAGCAAAAAAATAGTCTTAAAAGTTCACCCCAAATTTCTGAAGCAAAATGGAAATTACCCAAATGCCTCATTAGATAAAGGGATTTATATGATGTAATTTCCTAAAGTCCTTTGTGGTTATATGGCTGTGGTTTTGTCTTATGCATGATTCTGGGACACTCAAGGGGAAGTTTTAAGGGTTCTCTGTCCCTCCCTGATTTCCCTGGGCTCCAATGAATTCTAATAGATCTTTCTTCATTCCAAATGAAGCTCTCGAGTTTTGGGGATGCTGAGTCTTACATGGAGCATAAAGTCGGGACTAGTACAGCCTCTCCTCCCCATGGCCACATTTTATATTCTGACTTGGTGCTCTCAAGATTTTAGATTAATTAAAAGTGGAATTTTAAAATTTGAACAATGCTTTTTAAAAAAAGCACTGTTCAACTTCCTAAACACATGCACACAAAATGAAGATCTAAAATTATAATAGATGTTGTACATTTTGTCTAATCATAAACCCCATGCAATACTAATTATGCAACACATTATAGCCAAAGTTATTAAAGTAACTCCAGTGGAAATATGTTGCTATAGTATTGTGTGTATATATATATCATTTTATAATAATACAATTTTATTAATATTTTCTTTGCTTTCCTGTATTATATTTTAAAATTATTTTATAATAAAGATGTAGATACTCATTAACCAGTTTAATATGTCTATACATTCAATACCCAGGTTATTTTCTTTAAGTCAAAGTCAACACAGTAAATTAGTCCAAATTATTTTTTCAAAAAATATTTTAAGTGTAGCATGTATAGTTCAGTGGTTGAATGTCTGCCTCACACACACAGGGTCCTAGGTTCAAAACATATCTCCTAAAAACATAAATATGTAAACAAACAAACAAATAAATAAAATATTAAAAAATCCAACATGCATGTGGGGTCATTCAAACTATTTTAAGGAAAACAGCATATAGTGGACCTTGGCATAGTCTCTGATTTAGTTCCTGCCTTGGGCCCTGGTCTCATTCCTGCCACTCCCCCATTCTATGTCCCAGATATAACCATTTCTTGACAGTTGCATCATGCTTTCCATCTTTTCAATGCCTTTGCACACTTTGGATCTTCTGAATAAATTTTCTCCCCTTGTATATCATCCTAATCATATTTCAAATATCAGTTTAATTATTGCTTCCTTTACCAGCTTCTCCCCTATGTTCCAGATACCAGGTATACAACTGAAAAAGCACTACACATATGTTATGTGTACTTTATTGTGGATGTTGCTTCCACTTCTTCTCCATTAGAAAGAAGGTTCCTTGAGGAAGAGGATTGTGTGTGTGGTTTTTTTTCCTTTTTGTTGTGTTCCTAGTGCTGAGCAAAGCACTCTACACATTAGGCACTCAAATAGTCTTGCAGGATTAATATTAGTTAATGGCCTGTATTTTGAAAGCTATATTACAATTAATCATGAAGTGAAATTTAACATCTATTATTGAAGTATGCTTCTAATCACCTAGTCAATTTTATTCTGTTTTGATGATCATTTCAATGCAATTTTTATTAGAACAGCTAGAAAGAAGCTAAATTAAGAGAGTAATGCCAACTCTTTAGGAAAAGTGTTGAAGGGCAAAAAGTACATAGGATTAGGAGCAAGAAAACAAAATTTTGCCTCTCTGCTTTATACAATTTTCTATTTCCTCAATTGTAAAATGAAGAAGTTAAGCTGGATGTCCTCTAAAGTTGTTAATCTGTAGTTTTAGCAATTGGTGACTTGTTCATCACTTGCTCCTGCTGTCATTTTTAATTTGGCCATTTTGCTGTTTTCTCAAATTTCAGGTTATTAATGTCTAAAGATATCTGAATTATTAACATGCTAGTTGCATCATTATTATTTTATATGAGAAGAATCTAAAATATCTATCAGTAGTCTTTTACATATATTCAGAATATCATAAGAGAAAGCATACTGTAGTCACTCATCCTTATCTGATGGATATACTCCACCATTTTATGATGTCACCATTTACACACAAGTCTTGGGGACTTACCACAGCATGAGAAGGAAACAAGTACCTTAAATAGTTTTACCTGGAAATAATCCAGATCTCCTCCACTCACATTTTATTGGCCAAACAAGCCAGGAGACCACAAATAAGACCACAAATAAGAGAGAAAGAGAGGGAGAGAAACGGGAATCTTGGTAAACCACATTTCCTAAGAAAAACAAAAAATAGTCTCTATTTACCCTGCCTTTCCCCAGCACATTTGGGCACATTATTCCATGGCATGAAATGTACTTCTACAGTGTTTCTAATAAGTTTTTGAAATTCAATTTTATGAAAAGATTGCAAATATTCTAATAAGTCTTTGGCTCTACTATCATTCTATGCAGAAAATTAGGTTTGTTTCTATTTTTCAGTAATATAATGTCATGTTGTAGGGCCTTTTTGAAGTACAACTGTGATCTCAAAATTAATATACATTTTTTTTAGGTGTCAGAAGTGGGACAGTTTTTTTTTTTTGATCAGTACTTTTTATTTGGCCTCTGCAAAGTTTCTCAATTTAATAATTTACTTACCACAATGATGTTTGAAGATTACCTACTATGTTTGAGAGGCCAATCTACAGAGGTTGTAGGTTGAAGGCAGAATATGGCATACTTAATGACTGGTATATAGAGTAAAAAGTACAGTAACATAACAGAAGAAACAATTTATTCAGATGTGAATGTGATGCAAAAGTTTAAAAAATGTGAATTTTATCGGGCCTCAAACAATAACTAGGGTATTTAGATTATGAGAAAGCAATCCAGATTAAAGAAATAAAATGATCAAAGGAAGACTGGTAAGAAAATCTGAGGTGCATTTAGAGGAGAGTGATTTGATCATTTGGACTAGAATAAAAGTGATTTTGTTTTTGTCTTTGGGAGAATGGTGGGAAATAACCAGGAAGAAGAGTCTGGGGCCAGAAAATATAGGAATTTGAATTTCAGTTATATGATATGAACAGTTTTGTTTATATATAATTAAAACTGCTGACACTGACATGAAGGAAGAAAAGGGAAAATGGAAGCTACAATAAAAGTTTGGAATAGATGTCATGAGGGACACAACCTTAGCAGTGGGTGTTGGCAGAGGAGGGAAAAATGCAAAAGCCATAAGTGAAATGTCAGGTGAGGAAGAAATGAAAGATGACAGAATAGGGTTGAGCATGAGCAACTAGAAAATGTTCAGAATCTTAACTAAAATATAGTTAGGTTTTAGCAAAGAACATATTACTGTTTAAATTTTAAGATTAGTGATATAATGGAACTGAAAGCCTACTTCTCAGATGAAAATGTTTGTAATTCACTCATCTAGATATAAGAGTTAAAGTTGTAAAAATGGATGATATTTCTAAAGGCAAAAGTATAGAAATATCATGGAAGACGGATAATGAATACACACTTTGAGGGAATGTGAGGAAGAGGAGGATCCAACCAAAGTGAAATGCATTAGGTATAAAGATCCTGCACCATGAGTAGGCAACTCTTTGGTTTCAGTGTCTATTTTCACAGTGACCATTTCCTCTAATTCGGATATGTTATACATTGAAGGAACACTGGATTTGTCATTAGAAATATCAGGGCTAATTAATTAACTCTGCCACTTACTAGCTGCATAAACACAGACAAGTGTACTATGTTTTTAAATCAATATCCTTATCTGTTCAACTTGAATGATATCATGAATTTCATATATTGGTTATGAGGATAAATCATACAGTGCACAAAATGGTATCTGGTACTATTCCTGAAAAATAAATGTTCAATAAATACCAGATGAATCCAGATTCATTGACATTTTATCTATTCATTTCCCACAGCATCTGGTAAAATAACATACACATAGTATGTGCCCAATAAACATGTGTTGCATTCATGACTGAAAAAATCATAAACTTTAGAACTGGCATTTCAACTGCAAGTGATTAAACCAATTATCCTTCTTGGATTATTCCTTGAAAACATATGTTCAATGGCTTAAAGACACTTTCAACTTTCTTAGTTCAATCTATTCAAAAAGATTACCCTATCAATATGGTATTAATACATTTATTTTCTGTAGTATTCATTGGTTCTGACCATTAAACATATATGAGTCTCCCCACTTTGGGGAAAATGGGAGGATTGCACTTTTTGGCTCCTTCGTGATTCAAAGAGGCTATGTGATTAGTTCAGGAGAGAATGTTGTGAGAAAAAGTGACACGTGGGTATTCAATCAGCTAGGTTCCTGGAGTGAAATCAAACTGGGATGGACATGTACCATGAGCAAGAAATAAATCTTATTGTTTTAAAACATTAAGAGTTTGTGTTTTTGTTACTTCAGCTTAGTTTTGCCAGTTCTGACTAAGGTAGTCAACATATTGGTGGGAGATTCAATAGTTTGAATATCTATCTCATCTCCAGTACTACTAGGTTAGTAAAGCATTCAAACTTTCAGGATTTTAAGATGAGTAAAGGTACTGCAATATCAGAAACTAACTAGTACAAAAAAATGAAAGAACATAAATAAGATTCCATATTCTTCAAGGTATCAACAAGGTTGATCCCTTGAGAAATTAAACAGCAGGCTAAAAAGAGATTTACACAAACAATTTTTTTCTGTTATTCCATTTTGATTTCTTGCCTCTGGAAATTTATGCAACTGAGAGAAGACTATGATACTCTCACTGGGATTTTTAAAGGAAGGAGGGCTGGTGAAAAAGTTGATGAGATGATTTTTATGGTAAATGAGGGTGCAATTGATGTTAACTTGGCTGGTTAATTGACATTTAGAGGGATAAAATAATGTTTCCCAATCAAATTTGTCAAGCTGTTTGGTTTAAGAATTAAATAAAGTCACATGTATTACAGAAATTACCAAATCCCATGGCATTCAATAGATATCCTAGCAGATACCTAATATTCTAAATGAATTCTTACTGGAAGAATTCTTGACCAAGTTCAAAAAAAAAAAAAAACATAGAACAGGGCAAATATAAATGAACTACTTTTACTTCTGCAACTTGATTTCAAATTTTCTACTGAGGTGCTGACTAGCTCATATTATTATTATGGTCATCTTGTTTGACTAGAGTCATATTTAAGTGGATGTGTTCACTGCTTTTATTGGTACCTGACTAAGGGTTGAGTGACAGAATGTCTGATAGTATTTCCATGACAATGTTACTAGCAGTTGATAAAGTCAGACCTCTAGGGTCCAATTTTCTGAAACTCATGGGGAAAAATAGGAGATGGAAAATGAACTACTTGGTTATATATTTTTTTCATTGTTGCAAGGAGACTATTTTTGAGAATCATTATGACAGGAATAAAAAGACAAGGACAAACAGCCCAAAACTGTCAAAATTCTAGCATTTTTGCAGCTGCTTTCCTGATACACGCCAATGTCTTATGCAAAAAAAAAAAAAAAAGTTTTTTTCTCAAAGACGATGTCAATGTACCTGGTGCATTGGATAAAGAATAATATATATGGCATTGTATTTTGTTTCTTTGTTTTTATTTTTGAGGACAAACTTAATTTCTCCTTCATGGGCTCAGAACATCTTGTCATAAACCTTTTGCTGAGTTTTTACTGACCTGTAGTTGAAATGCAAGTGTAGACAATTTTATTTCATCTTCAGCAGTCAGCTCAATTATTAAGCACATCATATATTTCAGGTTCCATAGAACCATAGAACCTGGAATTTTACTTCTCTCAGCCACTTTGTGAGGTAGTTATAATTGCTGTCATTCTGTAGGATAACACTGTATATTGGAGAGGTTAAATTCTTTGTTCAACATTTCATAAGTATGAGGGGTGGCACTGGGTTTTATTTCCACTTCTGCCTAACTCTAAAATATTATGCACTATTATAAACCAGCTGTCTCCACATCTGCCAAAATATTAGTAAACAAGAGAGTGAAAAAAAGAGGGATAGAAAGGAATCTGAGAAGAAAATGAAATTACACAGGAAGGAAAAGTATGAGGAAGGTTGCATACTTGAAATTTAAAAATGGGGAGAAGGTGATGGGCAATTTTGCCTCCATTTGCCAAAGTAATCAAGATCAACCAGAGCCTATATCTTGTCAAAAGAAAGCCTAGAGAATGGGAAGTGGTCTCATTCAATCGGTAAAAGTTTGCCAAAAATCGGTATGGAATAGTCACTTAATACAGGCACAACCCCTGGTTAATTTAGAGAGAAAAAAAAAAGTTAGGATTGAATGCTTTCTTTCTCTAAATATTAAGTACAGTTTTCTTATGAAAGTATAATTTTGTAATGTTCCACATGACAGACTTTGAATTCGGCTAAAGCTTAACCCAAATTTTAGTAAAAACTTTAAAAAATATCCTCATGTACTGGACTGCTTTTACTTTTGTATTTGATTTTTGATTTGGGCATAAAGTGTCATTCTGGGAAAGGATAAACTTAACTCATAGGAGAGTCTGGGTTCTATGACCTGAAGCTTGTTCCTTGAGTTTCTGAACCTTCTCTAATACATCTGTAAAGTGAAGAGAACACAAGTTTAATGGTTTTTGTGAGGGTAAAATAAGATAATAAATGCAGTGCCATTTTAAATAAACAGTACTATACAAATTAAAATGGTGATTATAATCTGTGCACCTCCTTTTGGGTTTCTCACACCAGCAGTAGGTTCACCTGTATCATTCTAACAATCACGGTTTCCTTCTATTTAATCACTACTTTCTCAGGTGCAATAAGATAATTGAATGAGTTCATGGGTTTTCTACATTTCATTCTATTTGTTGTAATAAAAGATCATGCATTTTAGAATCAAAAAGGTCTATGAGTAAATCTCTGCAGCTTCCTATCTGTATGATGGTGGGCAAGTCAGTTAGCTTCTCTGAGCTCTTTTTTTTTTCCATCTATAAAATGGAAGCATGAGAATTCAGGAAGATCATGAATGTTAACAGAATGAGATAGCAGATTAACTGTACTAGCCTGTATTTTATTTACATTAGTTTTGCATTTTAGCTCTGCATTTCAGCTTGTTTTCTCCTAAATAATTCTCATGTGCAGGTCTGATTATTGTTGTTTACGTAACTGTAATTAAACAAGAAGGTAGAAAAGGCAGTAAAAACACAGGTACTGCTAGAAGAAAGGAGCATGCCAGATTTTCCCTTTTGTCCTAAGTGCTCTATGGTATTTCTGGAACTGATAATAAATAAGTTTCCTTTAGGGAGTGGTCTGCTATCACGGCTTAACTTGCTTTGTGAAGCCAGAAACAGAGTAGCTAGGGAAACAACAGGTCACGGTTGAGCTCCTAGGTTAACTTGACAAAGCAGCCTCTTTTCTTATTACCATGTACGCAGAGTAAATGTGAGGCTCATCAGTGACACTTCCTACCTGTTTACTTTGAACAAATGGCTATTTTAATTTAAAAGATTCATTCAATGATGTACCAGTACAACCAACAATTATCTATCAGTTTTGTGCCAAGTCCTATGCTTGGTACAAGGTCAGTGCTTTCCAGGAATGTCAAATAGAATGGAAGTGGAACAAATACACAGCTGACTTTTTTACAACATGGTAAATGCTAGATGCAAAAAAGGGTATAAATAACCCTACACAAGTTGTGGAGGAGGAAGACTTCTCAGATGAAGTTAACTTTCTTGGGTCCAGATTCTACAAGCCGCAGTAAGGGAACAGAGCAGCTAAAGTTTAAACAAAGTGCAAATGGGCTGGGTTTCAATATTTCCATGAGCCACAAGATAATTCAGTGTCTGGGAAGTACCAGAACAGTGATTCTCAAATATTTTTGCGCTTGCCACTCCCTGGATTCCAGAGGATGTCCCAATGTACATACTATCACTTAAAATAATTCCCCACCTCTATGTGACTATTATTCATCAGTTCTCTGATATTTTAGAGCTAGTCTCCCTCTAAGCCACATGATTTATTTCAAAAGCTAGAAAGGAGGTTTAAGGGTTGTTTGCTAAAACTGGTGATTCATCTTTCCCAAAACTGGAATCATTGACTCTCCTTTTACCAACAGTCATTTGGGGTTGTAGACAGTCTCTTTCTGTGACACACTCAAAATTCCTTTGGTCTCAACTTCTACCTTGACCTGGCTAATGTGAAGAAACAGAAGTCTTTGATGATGCCTACATATTAGAAATCTATCTCACTGCTTTAAAAATGTGTGTCCATGACTGTAAGTGCTAAAGTTGTCTAACATCACTCCCTTCTAGGACCCTGAATCTATAAGTGAGAGGGGTAGTGGTAGGAAACAGGAACAAATCATGTGGAAATAGGTCGCAGCATCTAAAAATTCCTTGCTGAAATGGAATCTTAGTAATATATTTCTGCAGATGATTTTATATATATATCTATTCAAGGAAAAATCAAAAGTTGAATTTCTAATGGATTTCCCTTTCACCCCTAGCTAAAATGAAATGGGTGTGCTCCAGCTTGGAATTGGACTGCCTGCCTTCCAGGGCCAGCTGCAACCCTTACTGTGTGCCCTCACCCTATTTAATTAACATTCCTAGCCCTCAATTTCTTCCTCTGTAAAATGGGAATGGATGATGAGAAGAAAAGCGTCACATTCAGAGGCTGAATGAGTTAATACACATAAACTCTAAATCTTTTGTTACTTATTACATTAAGTACTTCTTTAATTGATCCCCAATCTGCTTTTGCCTAAAATGGCTTAGCTTGTACTGTATATTTTTCTCCCTATAGTCTCAATTCCTTTCTGAAATATGGCAAATATAGAGAATAGGATTCTCTATTCCATGGTTGTATGACCTAGGTGAAATTACACAATCTTTCTTACAGTTAACCTATTTCTAAAATGTCTTACCAAGGGCCATTGTGCTGACTAAAGTGAAATCACTTCTAACAAGTATTGCTTAAATATGTCAATTTACTCCACTCTGTCTTTGCATATCTCACTGGTTTTTTGAGGTTTCTTTTCAGCCATTAGGTGAGAACTGCAACACCATTTGACCTTAGATAGGGTTGGAAAAGCTGTCCTTTGTGGGTGCCAGCTAGTAGCATTTTCATAATCAGAACTATAAGAGAACACTTTGGCCTACATCCAAGGCAAGGGAGAAAGAAGGAAAAGAAAGTCAGAGCACAGGAGTCAAAATTTCAAAATCTAATTTTGCTCTCAGGGAGAGAAGATGGAAAAGAAATGCTTTTTAGTGTTTTGTGAAGGTAAAAGTACAAAATGAGGGCTCAATTATAAAGGGGCTTTGGAAGGAGGCTTCATATTGTAATAACAAGGAAACAGGAACTGTTTTCAGTGCTTTCCATAGAAAAACATTTATTTTTCATAAGAATCCGATGAAATATATATGATTATTACCCTCATTTTATAAATGAGGAAACTGAGAGACAAAGAAGTGAAGTAAATTGGCCTGAAGTCATATGCAACCACCTGCCTCCTGAGTACACACAGTTACCCACCATACCATGATACCTCTGCTGATTCAGATAATTTGCTATAAATGCTGGCCAATAATTCAAACCCCAACCTTACACTCCAACAGGGAAAGCAAATTAACCAGGGACTTTGTATTAAAGATCATAGAAGCAGTGTTCTTCAAACTTACTCAGCAGTAAGAATCACCTAGAGTGCTTTCTTAACATATAGATTCCATAAACCTCCCTAGAACTATAGACTCAGAATCTCCAAGGAGAGGTTTGGGGACAGCAATGGATAACAAATGCCATCTAGGTGATTTACATTATCAGGAAAGTTTGGGAAACACATTACTGAATAGGGATGAATAATGATAGTTGTTAAGGCAGTTCTTCTCAAATTTAATATGCACACCAATCACCTGCAGATCATGTTAAAATGCAACAGCGGAGCCCGTGATCCATTTCCAACAAGCTCCCAGGTTATGCCAACTTTGCTGGTGCATGGACTACACTTTGAGTAGCAAGGTTTTATGTAATGACTCAATTGGATAGCCACTCCTTGTCTAGGATCCAGGACTTATTTACTGTCAGTCATAAATTTGTACCTTTACTAAATAAAATAATCACCTGAGGGTTTAAACAAAATATAAATTGCAGCATCTTCTCTTACACAGTCTGATTTGAAAGGGCAGGAATAGTTATCAGGAATCTGTTTTTTTAACAAGAAATCCCCAAGTGATTTTAATTCTGATGTAGATGGTCATGAATCTCACTTTCCACTAATAAACACTGGAAATGCAGTGAAAATAAAGGACTAGCACTTTAAAGGTGGGAAGAAAAGAAGTAGCTATTATATAAGTTATTCAATCCCTTGGCTTTATCACCAATCACCTGGAGAGAATGATATGTGCCTTTATAGAATTGTTGGGATAAAATGAGATAAGACATGAAAGCAAAGGACAGCTGAGCCACCCTATTCAAGAGGTCAAAGAAAATTGGATATGGACCCAGAAAAGACCCACATTCAGTAAAAGCAGCAGGAAAAGCTTTCCTATATTTTCCTGATGTTTGGACTATAAAGGCAATTTATAGGGCTGCACTACATTCATGTTATCCATACACTAGGTAGGACCGGTAGTTGTCAATTATTACAAAAAGATAGTCTCTTTCTCTCTACCTCTCTACAAACATTTTGTATGCAACAGGATATATACATATGTGTATATATAATATACTTGTGGATATGAAATACATATGCCTACAGATATGAAATATGCATGCCATGCATATATAGTTAAATTTTATAGATTCTTTGAGATACTTAAGTCACATGTAATATAGCTAACCTTTAAACAATGCAAATGTAACTCCTCCAATATGACATTTTAACAACACCTTTTTAATAATGCATGCACTTAAATGTTAGGCTGATTCATATGATATATTCTCAAATTTTATATCTCAAGTACTACTCACAATATGAATGGAACTACGAAAAGATATAGAATTTTATTACGGAATTTTCAAAGTAATTGTAGTGGTCTGCTGTTATAACTGTGCCTTAACCCTGCTGGAAAGTTTATTACTTTTTTAAAGGGAGGGGCTCTTTCTCAGACTATGTCTTTTTCGGATTTAAAGAAAACAACAACACAACTTCAAAGTACTATCATTCATAGCCTGTGGCAAGGACAAGGCTTAGGTCAATGCCTATGACAGAAGCAGTAAAAATATCTGGATTAAAAAGAAAAACCATATACCATATTTCCTGTTGGTATATCTAGAAGTTTTAAAAAGAAGGTTAGTCACAAACAAATATTGCTAATATAAATATCAGAAATCAAGTGAATATACTTAACCATATGTTTAATGCCATATATTTAACAGAGTCTTTTTGTGAGCATGCTTGGGAATAATGTCTTTATTGAATTGTAACAGGTCACAATTTGAAGTATAAGGTGCAGTATGTTCTGACACACTCTGGAAGATTGAATCATTTGGATGAGGTCTAAAAATTATGTTGAATATAGGTAATTAAATGAGTCTATTGATTTTGGAATTATTCTTTATATTATGGGAATTTCAAACACAAATTCCCTTTCTTCTTCACTGTTTGGCTAAGAACCATTGAAAATTACACCAAAACATTGTTTTAAGGTCCACAATTATGTTTACTTTCAATTTATTTATTTATTTAAAATTTTTGGTCTTTTTTTTTTAATGTTACATTAAAAAAATATGAGGTCCCCATATATCCCTATCCCCTTACCCCACTCCTCCCATAACAACAACCTCCTCCATCATCATGGGACAATCATTGCTCTTGGTGAATACATCTCTGAGCACTGCTGCACCACATGGTCAATGGTTCACATTACAGTTTACATTCTCCCCCAGTCCTCCCAGTGGGCTATGGGAGGACATATAATGTCCAGTAACTATCCCTGTAGTACCACCCAGGACAACTCCAAGTCCTGAAAATGCTCCCACATCATATCTCTTCTTCCCACTCCCTACCATCAGCAGCTACCGCAGCCACTTTCCCCACATCAATGCTACATGTACTTCCATTACTAATCACAATAGTTCCAGAATAGAATATCAGTAAGTCCACTCTAATCCATACTCTATTCCTCCATTCTGTGGACCTTGGGATGGTTATGTCCACTCCACCTCTATATCAAGAGGGTGCTTAGATTCCACTTGGATGATGGATGCAATTCTCCTCCTTGCAGTTGTAGGCACTCTTGCCTCACTGGTGTGGTGGTTGACCTTCTTTACCTCTGTGTTAGTTGGCTAGGGTAAGCCCAATAAACCAGAGGATAGGAGTTGCAAGTCTGTTGAGGCTCAGGGCCTGGCTATCACATGGACAGTCCAGAGATTCAGGTCCCCTGAGTATACACTAAACCTCAGCACCAAACACAGGTCTGGTAAAAGTAACAGGAGAGGCTTGTGAACAAAGATCACTTCTGAGTCCAACTCCATCACACTCAGGAACATAAACTCCAAAGTAGGGCCAACTGACATGACACTGAACTCCATCTGCCATGATCATAGAACCTGTGGGTCTCTGTAGCCCTCAGAAGAACCAATACCTGGGGTTGTATCTACTTTAGCTGTCTTTGGGACTCTGCTTAGTTGTGCATAAGGGCGACCCCTCTGATGACCTCCCAACTCTTTTTGGAGACTCATAGCCATATAAACTCATTTGCCCTTTCAATTTCCCCCTTTTATTCAAGGTCAAAAAACATTTTTAACTCCTGATATTACATGTAGGCTGAGATATTCTGCTGGTCTGAGTTGACCCTTTTATTCAAGGTCGTTTTCTAGTTACATTATCAGCTGGTACTTGGTAGTAATCCCTCCGCACCAGGAAGGCTTATCCCTGGGAATCATGTCCCACGCTGGGGGTTAAGCAATGCATTTACATGCTGAGCTTGACTTCAAGACTGGCCACATTTGAGCAACAGTTAAAAATGACAACTGAGGGAGTACTGAGTTCCTAGCCAGGGGAGCTCTATCACATTCCCTAATGGAACAGCAACAATTCCCCAAGTGCAATGGCTAAGACCAATAAAGAAGGATGGTCTAACAATGAGCCCTTGATGCTAATGACTATGCTTGTGAGCCTGTGTGCCTGAAATAAGAACTAGGCCTACAGCTGCAGGGTGCCTAAGAGTTACCTCCTGAAAGCCTCCATGTTACTTTCAATTTATATGTCTTTTCAGATCTACTTGATAGTTAGATATTTAAAAATAAATGACTTTTGTTAAAATTTTTGAGCTTTATTTTTCATCTTTTTCTTCCCTAAGAAGAAATATTCAGTGTAAGTTTGTGGAGGCATATATCCTTCCAAAATCTGAACTATTTTAGGCAGCGATTATAACCAGAACAGTGAGACACAAATAAGGTTATTAACTGACATTTAAATCAAGTTATTTTTTCTATCTAGATTTTTTAAAAATATGAGAACATTTATATAAAAAAATTGGGAAGTAAAGATATATCTTTGTACATATTATATGCATATATATATACCTCCCCCAAAAATATATTCCTGGGTAAAGATGGAATAGTGTTTAGCATATGTCACTTAGAATTTAGAATAACTTGTTGCTGATTGGAACATCAAGCACATGATATAAAATTGAAAAAAAAAATAGTCACAGATGAAAAACTTATATAACTAGATGCATTTTTATTATGACTTACTGAGACAGATTAGTATAGGGAAAAGAGGAAAAGACCAGGAAGAGAACATGTCCTTGAGAACCCATTTGGAAGCCCCCTGAGAAGAGGCTGCTACCAAGAAAAAAACCTGAAAGACCCCGTGACCTTTGCCAGACGCTGCACTTGAAATTCTTTCCAGGGTCAAAAGTAGCTGCAGATAACTCCAAACAGGCTTCCTATTGGTCGCAGATAATCCCAAACAAAAGGCCTCATCATTGGCCTCCTAAGAGCTAAAAGGTGGGGTAACCAATCACAACAGCAAACAACTGGGGCTCCTCCCCCAACTTTAGAAAAGGGGAGGAGTAATAATAGCTTTAATAAAGGCAGTCCTTCTACCCCAAATGTTCTCTCTTTGCCTGGAGGAGCCCACATTAACACCTGGGTGTGTAATTCTGTTATTTTCTCTCATTTCTCAATAAACTGTTTTTACTTACCCAACTAAACTGGCATGTCCTTAAATTCTTTTATGTGACAAAGCCCAGAACCTAGAGCATCCCCTGACTTCATTACTAGGGAGCAAAACCTTACTGTCTCTATGTATGTATTTATAATTTATCAGCCTTAGCATATGGGGCAAAAGTTCAATGTAAACCAAAAACATAATTGTTTTTTTCTCTTCCCTACATTTGAACATTAAGACCACAGGAGGTTTCCAGTAACATATTGAAATATACACATCATCAAATTCTATTTAACTCATCTGGTATATGTGTTCTAAGTATTTCTGCTTCTATTCTTAACTTGCTATAATATACACATGAACCAATGGTTATTAAGTTGTGTCAAGTAAAATAAAATGTCTGCCTGCATTAACATAGGGACTTTCCAAGAAAACAGAATGCATACTACAGAACTGCAGTTAAGTACACCCGGTGAGAGCTTATCTGAATGAATAAGCATACCATACCAATCAATGTATACCTGTATACTTGTTATCTCCTATGTAATAAGAAACTTCAATGTCAGGTAGTCATTGTAAACTCTACCCTTGGCCCCCACACATAATTGGAAAGTCTCTAAATGCCTTTATATAAGTATCTGTGACAAGAAGGATATTGAGACTCTCATTCAGATTTTCCAAGTTTGAGATCTTCCTGCTATGGTTTTTCTCTCTCAAAAAACCGTTTTAATGTTTTATATATATATATATATATATATATATGATAAATTGTTTCTTTTGACACTTGGGTAAAGTTCAGAGGATCATTCAGTTAATTATGAATATAGATACCAAACCATAGTAGTATTAACAGTACCTGTATTTGGGTTACCAAAAGAAATCACAGATATTTTCAAATCACATTACAATTGCCATGAAATCTTTACATATCTTTACATTATCACTATTTCAAAATTACATTATTTAGAACACACATTTCTAGCTTTTTAGTGAAATATGTATACTACTCCATTACAAATTTTTGACATAGTTTCCTTGGTATTCCCTATGCATTGAATTCTACGTACATTAAAGCATTTTTCAGAGAAGTTCACAAGTTACCAGAATACTAAAAGAATTCATGGCACAGAAAATATTTAAAATACCTGCTTTAAACATAACCACCTCCAATACTGCCTGGCCTCATCCTGTTTGTTAAACATATCAAGCTCGTTCAACTCAGAGAGTTTGCACTGGCTGTTCCTTCTGCCTGGAATAATTTCCACTCAGATATAGTCATCATGTATTCCCTTGCCTCTTGTTAGACTGTCCTCAAATATCACCTTCTCATTCATGTCTGTGCTAACCATTTTATTTATAAATGCATACTACTTTTCTAAAATTATATGCTTAATTATTCTGTAATCTTTTAATTATTATTGCTAAGTGTGCTTTTAAATGTTTAATGGGGGAAAGCGTAGCTTTGTGAAATTGGACTCTAAATACCTTAATTGTTAATATAACTAACTACAAATTGACCTTTAGCATTCAAGCTGAAAGTAAACTATCCAAAACCTAGAACTATGACCTAGATACTTTTCCTACTGGAAAAAAAAAAAAAAAAAGAAAGAAAAAGATAGGAAATGTCCACTGAATGGATCTCATTTTCTTTCATTAGTGGCAGTAGTTCACTATGACTAGTCTGATGGAGATTAGACTGCAACTCCTGTCTCCTGCCTGTGAGATTTTCAAAGACAATAATTAGGGAAGCCTTAAATTAGAGGTTAAGAATTCAAATCAGAAGGAAGTAATAGGGAACTTCTAATGTTTAATGAGTGCTACTTTCCAAAAGGAAAGTATATTTGCTTGCTTTATATACTTGATCTAACCCTATATTAAAGGGTTGTTCTGTGTGTTAAAGGAGATAATGAATCCAAAGCTCTTCACACATTACCTGGTACATAATAAGCATTCAACATGTTACCTAATATATTGGTTATTGCTATTATCAAAAGTGATAGATGCAAATGTCTAACATGATTAACAATTTAAATGTGCAGTATGAAAAAGAAATTATAATATGAAAGAAACTTGGAAGTAAAAATGTGATACAAAACAAAACAAAGCAATTGCCTCAACTAGGATCAAGGGATGAAAGTTGCAATAAAGTGGATTAGAGTTCCATATAAGAAATACTACCTACATACTAGAACAGTTGAGCAGTGTAATGATCTACCTTGTAAGAAGCTGCATGACCATAATAATGACAACTACTGTTCATTGAGGTGCTTTGCACTGAGCTAAGTGTCTCTTACCACTAATGCAATCATAACAGGCAGAGGTTATTATCCCCGTTTCCTAGAAGTGAAAATGTAAGTGGTTTGCCCATGGTCCCACAACTAGAGATTCTAAAACATATTATTCTAACCTCATCTATAGTCTCTTCTATAATGAACTGGACTTAGCACCTCTATTAAGAATCTTTTAATAGGATATCTTATATCCAGGATATGGTCTATCTGACCATTAAAGATAATATATGAAAAATGCTTAGAACAATTCTGGTAGAAAGAGTACCTAAAATGAAGAATAATTTTTAGAAGAGGGTATATTCATAACTCTCATATAAATATGAAATGAACATCAGGCAAAGATATTATTTAACTCTCTGACTAGTGTGGAAACCAGTAAGATAGTGCAATTGATTCTAAAGAGAATTCAAAATGATAGATAGGTAGGTAGGTAGGTAGACAGGTAGACAGATAGACAGATAGATAGGTAGATAGAGCTAGATAGATAGAAAGAAAGGAAAAGGAAGGAAGGAAGGAAGGAAGGAAGGAAGGAAGGAAGGAAGGAAGGAAGGAAGGAAGGAAGGAAGGAAGGAAGGAAGGAAGGAAGGAAGGAAGGAAGGAAGGGGAAGAAAAGAAGAAAGAGAGAAAGAAAAAGAATTATGCTGAAATGAATTTACAAACAGATACAAAACTGGCTTATTCCACATTAAGGGACAGGCATCAATCACAGTTTCACAAAAAAAATTAATTTGCCTAGCTATGTTAAAGATCATTTGCACTGTTATCAGTTATCTACAATGTACTGAATAGTAAAATAGTTCCAAGAGAATGAGAGGTATGGAGACCCCACAGAATCAGAAAACCTGGTAGAGCATGCTTAGACAGCACAGTTTTCTTTTGAAGACATTCAGAAACCTTTGTGGCCCATTTCAATCTTTTTGAAATGTTTCCTGAAGTGCTTATCAGTGTGACTGTACAAGTTACATAGCTTGAATATCAGGAGAGTGATAGGATCTTAGGTCTTTCCAGCATGAAAGCTGATGGTACTATGCATTAATCCACCCTACTGCATGTTGTGTAGGAAAACACAAGGTGACGTTCTTATCCAGCAGAGTAGTATGCATATTCTACTTTAAAACAACAATGAATAACTATTGAGTGATCTGTGAATGCCAGGCCTAATGCTAATTGATTTATGTGTGTTGTTGCGTACAATTCTGCTACTAGTTCCAATGATAACAGCAAAAACAACAGGAGCATAACAAGGACAATAATAAGAGTAGCTTGGATTATTTGAATAGTAACTGAGTATCAAGTACTTGTTCAAAGTATCATCAACTTTAATCTTCACAACCAACCGTTATTGTGATTTAAGTACTATTATTATCCCCACATTATTGGTAAGGGAATTGAAGATTAGAGAGTTCAATTAATCTGCCAAGGTCACCCAACTAATAAGATTCCAACCTGGTCCCTCTGAATACAAAGACTTTGATTGTAATTGTTATGCTACTAAATTAAACTTCCATAGATTATAATGTCAGTGCACTTTGAAGTCTATACATCAAGATAGAAAATTACTTATTTTTGACGTCCTTAGATATACAGAAAATATCAAACATATTAGGTTTTCAAAAAGTTCTTATAGTTTTAAATGTCTATTGATGATTACATTTCAATAATAAAGTCTGATTAAAAAGAGAAAAACTTAACAATGAACTATAACCAAATACGAAATATCTTCCCCGAGAAATTACATTTAAAGAGTTCATGTAAATAGAGAGCTTTCTCTGACTCTTTCAACGTAAAGAATAATTAATGTTGGAGAGGAGGTAGAGGAAAGGGAACCCTCCTCCACTGCTTGTGGGAATGTAGAATGGGGCAGCCACTGTGAAGGACAGTTTGGCAGTTCCTCAGGAAGCTAACTATAGAACTGCCATATGATCCAGCAGTCCCACAGCTGGGTATATATCCAGAAGAATCAAAAGCAGGTACATGAACAGATATATGCACACCAATGTCGATAGTGGCATTATTCCCTATTGCTAAAAGCTGGAAGCAACTCAAGTGTCCATCAACAGATGAATGGATAAGCAAAGTCTGGTATATACATAACAATGGAATATTACTCAGCTGTAAGAAGGAATGCAGTATTAATCCATGGGATAACATGGATGGATCTTGAAGACCCTTTGTTGAGTGAGGTAAGTCAGTCACTGAAGGACAAATACTACATAATCTCACTGATATGACTTAAGCAAATTGAACAGACTCACAGAGCTAGAATCTGGAAGATAGGTTAAGAGGAGATAGAAAAGGAGTAGAGGTGAGCCAATGCCCATATGGGCAAAACCAATGATAAAGTGGAAAGGTGTAGGGGCAGTGGATGGGCATGAGAGTGGCACAGTGATGTGATTGGGCTCAGTGGTACTGGTCTGTGAGGTGGAGCAGTGAGGTGGGGGTTGGGTTGGACTATTCATGGAAGTGGGGGGGAGGGTTGAAGGAAGGAGCAGGTGAACTCTGGGTAGGGTCTTGGGTATGGGTATGGGGGATGTGCAGGATATGGTGCACCTGAGGATGCCTCTATGGATTATGTAAGAGTTCATCTTGTCATAGTATGTTATCTCAGTGGGTGGAGACCCATACAATAAACAAGAAAATATTAAACTCCCATCCTGGGAGTCCTATTATGTTCTCAATTAGAGAGACAAGAATCTCTTGAGAACCTGGCAGTGCCTAATAAAAGAAAACAGATCACTATGCCAAGCCCTCAATATTACTGCAAGTAATTATGAGTCTTATTCTTCAAAAATTTAAACTTTGTTGTTTCTGAGGGGAAGAGGAGAGAATAGAATAGATAGAACATAGGGAATTTTTAGGGCATTAAAATTGTTCTGCATGGTGTCACAATAATGGATACAGGCCATTTTAAATTTTGTCAAAACCTATAAAAGTATATGGTGCAAAATATAAACCATAATGTAAACCATTGACCAAGAATAATTTCAGTCTAAACGCTGGATCCTACCCACCTCCTACTATCCGTCTGCCTCTTCCAAAGTAATCATTCCTACAGGTTCAAAGAGAAAAGGAAAAATAACAGAGCTCAGATAGAAATAGGAGAGTGAAAATACATTACAAGCAGTAAACATTTTTTTTACATTTGATGAAGTATAATGATTATTTTCACCATAGATTATGGTATTGTTTGTACCAAAATAGATAATTCTAAGAAGTCAAGTATGTTTTAAAAGATGCCTATACTATTTAAAATGTTCTTCTTTAATCCTGTTTAAATTATTAGCTTGTATGACATAATGAATTTTTTTTTTAATTTATATGCTGTTTTATTTCTGTAAGGATACACTGAAACTTTAGATGCTAATAGCTTAGGACAAAATGTAGAAATGAGGCACCAGTTTCCCTAACCAACCCTAACAAGAATGTTGATATATATTGCCTAATGACATTTTACTGTTGATATTGTCTCATACTATGTAATATAATCATGTAGAATGCAGTAAGTAGGTGATCCTGTATTTCACGTAAGCAGTAGGTGGAAATTCAGTTCTACATGTGAGGATGGTGGCCTCTCCACTCCCCCCAGAGATCCAGCTAAGCTACTGAGGAAAAATCCTAGGAATCACAAGCAAAGGGTCTTGGTAGTCTCCCTAACACATGAGCAAAGAACAGACAACTATCATGTCACAAGGGATCAACTTGAGCTATTTTGACCTCATGTCCATGTCCACGATAGCTCTGGCAGCCTCCTCAGGTACCCTTCTAGAGTTTTATGGTTACTTTTATGGAATCTTAGTCTTGAGTGGATCAAAATCAAATCTTTCTAAGCAAATTCCAAAACTCAAGCTATGTTGCTATGAATGAAAATAACAGCAAAAAAAGAAAACATTATTAATTGAAAACACATACACACACACACAAAGGACCATGGGATTAGTTTCATCAAGCTTCCAAAAGGATTTGTTGTGTCCCAGTCCATCTGAAACAGGCTCGTTTTCTCAGACCAGCCCTACTCTTTCCAAATCACCTGCACGTTCCACACTTTAAAAGTCCGAACACTCAGAGAACATAGCACACAGGGAAATCAAACATAAGTATGGAACAAGGTCAGCTTAGAGTCAAGAGTTAAGTTCAAATATTAATTTTCAGGAAATTCGTATTAGTCATTTGAAAGCACAAAATAACAGAAGGAAGGTAATAGTCTTGAGGAAGTTCAGCCATGCATTTCGGTACGTTCTTTCTCTGCTCACAGAATTGGGCGAGCAGCCGAGTTGAAGCAGCAGCTGTACTCTTGCTTGTCATGTGACTACACATGTGACAGCACGGTGGGGACCCACGTGAGCCTGAATGCCATCTCAGTGCGGGGGAGGGTATCTCTTAATGCTTCTTACTTATATCATTAAGTGGCTAAATGGTTAACCTGTTCTATGAAAAACATGCAGAAGAGTCTAAGTTTCCATCTTTCAATTGCAGCAGGAGAGAAATTAAGTCAGCTTGCAGGATTGCTTTTTTTGATAAATCCTAAAATGACCACTGTGTGCCCTTTTTTTGAATAATACTGTAAATTGGGAACAACAACAGAAGGGGCAGCTTTGAGGCAGTGACATATCACTCTTTCCCTGCAGATGGTACAGGGCAGAGAAGGAGGACACAAAGAACAAGACTCAGATTCCATTTTATAGGACAGGAGCCCCTGCCAATTTACAGCTTTTTGGCACAGTCGGGGCAATACACTTGCTGCTCATGGAGAACAGAGCACAAAAGTTGGTCAGATTTACGGAACACTTTTTGCAGTGGAGTCAGTAGTCATGCCAGGACTGTCCCTCACAAGCCACCACACTGGAGCCTTTACCAAACCCAGTGATGGGGTTCTTGCCTCCAGCACACTTCTTGGCCACAAAGTTCTTGTAGCAATACATGCAGTAATACTTGTACTCCACTGAGGTGAAACGCTGCCCAGCCTGCTTCTTAGAGCAGGTAAAACACACAAAGCCCTGCCATGCCAGGGCGGATCCTGGTAAGTGATTCCTCCAGAGGTGATGGCCTAGTTGCACTTGATGCAGTGCTTGGCAAATTTGGCCTTGTGGCAAGTCACGCAGTAAAACTTCCTTCCCTTTGGGAAGAAGCTTCTAGTCCCAATGACTTGCTTGCAGTGGCTGAAGGCGAAGCAGTCTTTGTGCCAGATGGTCCCTTTGTACTTCATGTTTTGATCTCCTGCCACTATTGGCTTGAAGCATGCTTTGCACATGGGGGAGTCCTCCCAAGTGACTCACTTGTTACATAGGATCTTGTTCTCCTTGGCCACAAAGATCTCTTTGGCCGAAAGGTGAAGGCACTTGGCACACCAACAGCAGGTGTCCTGCCAGTAGTCGTTCTTACAGTGCAGCTCCTTAGAATCTGTGCCAATGGGCTTGGGGCATTCTGCACAGGTGCAGAACTTGTCAAAGCATCAGGCAATAGCAGTGGCTGTCCTTCTGCACGTACTGCTTCCCCTGCAGGGGGTCCCAGCAGTAGTGGTTGTCTATCTTGTCCACTATGGTACCCATGCTGTAGCTGGAGGGACCTTGACATCAGTTAGTTGCAACTGCCTTCCAAATGTTTTGGATCTTCCTGGAGTGATCAACATCTGATGTTCCTTCTAACACTTTACAGATAATCCTGCCTCTTCAGAAGAGCCAGAAGTTAGTTAGATAATTACATTAGATGTGTGGAGAACAGGATATAGTCAACAAGGGCTCAATGTGTTTATTGCTGAGAGCAACTTCCAACGTGCTGCTTGGGGATGCTCATACGTGCAGCTGTCTCAGCAGCTTCACTGCAGCGCTGGCCAGAGCTGAAGACTCAGCTCTCTTGCTGGGTGCTGGATATAGGACTCGGAGGCTATAGAGGGTTTTGACTATCAACAGTAATTCAACCTGACCCCTGCCTTAATTATTAAATTTGATGAATGAGTAGTGTCTGTTTTAAATTATTATTTTTAGTTATGTAATTGGAAGGAAGTAGTGATATGGATAATCCAAAATTCTGAATGATTCTCAAATCATTTAGTTTGGCATTGGCATACATTTTAATTTGAAAGCAGATGTATGTCAAATTTACATTTTCCTTAGGCTAAAATTAAAATAGGCAAATAATAGTCACTAAGGTGATGAGATGGGCCTAACAGTTGTGGTCGGTAGACTGTACTGCAAATAACATAATAATGAGAAAACAAGAGACAAAGAGAGGGAATTTATAACCTGTTCAAGAATAACCAACTTGTGGTATCAGTTAGGTCAAAGTTATCATCAACTCCAGGTATTGTTTCAGTCTTTAATACATAGTTCAGAGTAAATTTCAAGTCCCATATCCCTCATCAGCCAATGCCTCTAGTGTTGCTTTTGGTGGGGTTTTCTTGCATGTTTTTTTTTTTCCCCCAGGAGGTACTGGGCATTGAACCTGGGACCTCATACATGGGAAGCAGTTGCTCAGACCACTGAGCTACACCAGCTCCCCAATCAATGACTGTGTAACTTAAGTACTTAAGTCTCTCTCAGTCTGATCAACCAGGGTGTCACAGGGCTTGTAGAAGAAACGCCAACATTTATTTCTTTCTCTCCAACCACAAAGATTGAAGGCAATGTGTGGTATTCTATACTACCATCTCCCCAAATAGTCTTTCCTGCAACTTTGACCATGCTGCAATGGCAACTCATATGACAAAATCTTAAGAGAAAACTCAGCCTGGGTGTATTTCTGAAGTGTCTTCAGTGATCTTGTGTACCTGAAAGTACAGGCCTTGTCTTTTTAATTGGGGTTGAAATGATGTAAAAGGTAAGAAATGACAAAGGGTTATATTATTTCCTATGATCCCATTATTGCAAGCAATAAAAATCTCAAAAGTACAGATCCAGCTATTTTCTGTAACCAAGTAATAGGAAAAATACTGAAATTAAGGGTTTTTCCCCCTGCAAATGTAATGATAATAACAACTACTGATATTAATTATAACTGTTATTCCTGTTACAGCTTCTGTCTCTACCACAGACACCACAGAAGACTGTTCATCATTTATTGTTTCCATACACATACTCTTACTTCCAGATGCTATGCTAATAATTTCTCCTTTTTTAAAATGTCATTTAATAAGAAATAAGTGCATCCATTTCTTAGATTCTATTGTGTACATGAAGAAATACCTTATGCATGATGGGATTTTGATTTTAGAAAACTCTGTCTTATGAAGGATATAGTTTGAGATAAGGGAAATAATTCTATAAATTAGAGAAAAGGAAATTCTGGAGTTTTTCCTTGACAGCTAGTTCAAAAGGTGGGGAGATTGAGAGATAAGGGTAAGGATAAGTACAGAGCACAGAGGGATTTAAGAGAAACTACCAAAACTTAAGCTTCAGGACCTCTCATCTCCAATAACTCATTCCAGCACCCTAGAGGCAAATTTGCTTTTTTTTTTTTTTTTTAACAGAGTATACACTGTCTTATTAGCATCAGACCCCAGGAAATCTACATCCATCTCTGGAAGGGAGATATTTTTATTTTTAATGCAAGAAGGCAGTAACTATTCCAACTCTATATTTTATGTTGATGTCAGATCTGTTCCATGGTAGCCTCCCTCCATCAATCCTTAAACTTCAGTAAAATCAGGTTTTCCTAATAGCCCCAAGACATTAAGTATTGAGACTCAAGGAGTTACGATCATCCTATTATAGGATTCTCTACACCATATTTAGTGAGTCAATCAAAATAATGTTCCTAATCAAAATTATTTAAGTCAAATAGACCTGTAAATTAACAGTGTTAATTTGATCAGGAATCAAAGATGACCATGGGAAAGCATGAATTTATTTAAATTGGAATGAGGACAAAGGGAAGGAGGCACAGAAAAAATGGATGGTTATGGCACAATTTAAAAAAAGACCCTTAATTAGTTAACATGTTTAAGTGGAAACAGATTTGCACAATGAACCTCAGAGCACCAATTAAATCTTAGTTGACATTATCAGACCCTTGGGGTTCAAAGAAACATTGATAAGGAACTTCAGGCTCGGCATCATCCTTAAAATTTCTACAAACCCCACAGCTTTCTATAAACCCCATAGCTATAGTTTGCAATTAGAGAGTGATAATTAGTTGCATTTTTAAAAAAGGTTTCTTTGACTGTCTTTTACCTATAAAAAGTGTAAAAGAAATTGCCTTAGTCATGTACATAAGGAGCAACCTAAATTACCCTGGCACTTCCCCTATCACCTGTCCAAGGACCCAATGCTTGGCAATCTGCTATCCACAAGGAATGTAGAGCAGTTGGAAGTTCCACTATTAGTGGAAAGGACTTCCTTTCCTGCGGCGGTTAGGAAACAATGTTTTACAGAGAGCTGTGAGAGATATCAAGGTGACAAAGATGTCTGTAAGCAGCTCGCTGGTTAACAAATACGCTTGCTCAAGTTACACATCTGCTGATGGTGGAAGTCTGAATGTTGTCTGAGTCTCAGAAGTAGAATCAATATTAGACACCTGGTCTAAGCACAGCATGGTAAAAAGCTGGATAAAAGGCAACAGCAGAGGTTACAGGGAGAGTCATGCTGAGAGTCCTTCCTATCACAAAGGGATATTGAGAAGAGCTTGCCAGGGAACTGAAGTTGCAAAGGTGCTCCTGCCTGTGCTTTAAGTCAGCCGCAGGATGTGCCCAACTTTAGACTAAGTGGATTTTAAACATAAAAATTACCTATGAGATTAATGAATGGTGCACTAGTACACATGAGTTTGTGAGATGAACAAGCATTTTACATTTTCTAGACTTTCGTGTCATTTCTTTTGAATTTTAGCCTTTTGAGACTATCTTCATGAGCTCTTGAATTACAAAAGATATCATTTGATTTTATTTGCCTTTCATTATTATACAGGAAAATCAGATAGAAGAAAAGTGAAGGAGTGTTGTAAATGTTGATTTTGGATTAGGTCTTCAAAGCTTCTCTTCCAATTATTCTCTACAAGATCCATCCCTGTCTTTCATGCACCACCTTGTTATATAACCACATCAAAAGTGACTTATGAAAAAGAATCCACTACTATTCATTCAGACTTTAAGAAGATGAGAACCAAAGTGGGCATATCAAGAAAAGGACACCATTATTTTGGGGAATAGGAATGGGGAACAATTACCTTATGATGCTCTAAGTTGGAATAATGAAGGTCTGCTCCTTCAATGATGGAAATACTTGGTGTTAGGTCCTGAAGGAGTTCCAGTGTGGTGTTTTATGTGTATTATGGTTTAAATTGTTGACGGACCTTCCAGAATAATCTACTGTGCACACACTCTTGTGTACATAATGCCAAGAGTACCTGGAGAAGATTTGAATGATATCCAGGCTTCTAGGAAACACATCTTCCTAACAACTTGCCAAACTATATAAGTATGGAATGATCCAATTTTGAATGTGGTGTGAAAATCCTAGACTGGAAGTCGGTCTTATATAATTAAGATTAACTCAGATATGTCCAGGTATATTTGGAGGGCTGGTTAGACTTACTTAAAAGCCATACATCATTGGAATTGAGGAGGCTCATTTGATGGAAATGAGAGTTTAAGAGTGAAACTTAGTCAAGGAAAAATAATTGGCTGTGAAAAGGAAATCTATGTGTGTGACAGACCTCAGACTGGCTTCTTGCCCAGTCTGTGTAACTCATATCTGAGTCTTAAAGAAAGGGACTGTACTAAACTGAATCAAAGAAAGAAAGAAAACAGAATTCAAAAATGATCTGTTACATTTGTTTTACTGTCAACAGAATTTATAATACTACATGTAACACAAATTGAGAAAAGTTTCTCTTTTAATGTACATTTCTGTGATAAGAATTACGTCGTATATATTTAATAAATAAAAGAATTATTTTATCTTATAATTTTCCCTTTACATTAATTATATTTTGTGCCACCAAATATTGCTGCTGAAAGCAAAACACATTACATAGTCAAATGTAACAAGCTGTAGAAGAAAACAATACACTGTGTCCATTCACCTGGATATTTTATTTTTGGCTCAGTTTGGCCACATGCTTTGAATTAAAGGTGTTTACTATGTAATTCTCCCCATTCTTAGCCCTTCCTTAGACACCTGTTAAGCTTTACATGTTTCCCCCTCCCCTTTAAAGAAATCTTTTCTCTACACTGTAATTTTAAAAATAATTATAATTTAGCATGTCTTTTTAAAAATATGCTAATATTTTTGTTAGAAAATATGCTAGTTGTTTTTGTTAATATTACAATGATAACATTTTTTTAAGTGGTTGGCTTCCAACCGTATTTTCCCTATAAATGTTTACTTTGATTAAAATTTTGCAGAATACAAGCTTTGTCTGGAATTTATAAGCAGTATTATAGCATCAATAAATATATCTGTGGATGTATTAAACAGAAGAGGAACAATCTGAAATCAAGAGTATCAACAGGGCAATCTGGGTTCCAAAATGCATTTTCAGTAGTGGTAGGAAGCCTTAGCAATTAGCTATGAAACCACATCATTCATGTTAGAAGAGAGAAAAAATATCAAGGCATCAACCAAGTAGCTGTCACTGAGAGAAACTGAAGATCTTTGTGTGTTATCTTATCTTCAGGACTACATTTAGGATCCTCTTTGATACATATGCAGTAGATTTGGGCAGGTAGAATTCATTTGAAGGAAAGTAGGGTTTCCACAATTCTACAGGTGGGGGTTGTGTCCAAGATAATTCAATCAGTTACCTTTGTCAGGACACTATTATACTATTACATATTCCCATATTTCTCAGGCTACATTATAACCTTTTACCTCCTGATACATACATGTTGTTCCATTTAAAGTGGTTGTGAGGAAGAATGTGGTGAATTAAAGGGGAAAGGGAAACAAGTTAATCATTTCTATTTTACTTCTAGAAAAACCATCAATTAGCAACAAGAAATATGATGTTGGTAAATAGAGATAGGTTAGACACAGATATACCTATGTAAAATAAACACACATATAGATGTAGATCTTAGCACTCAAAATCCCAGAAACTTCTGTTAAAATACTGTGTCCAAGAGAAAAATATATATAAACAAATTTACTAAAGGAGTAAAATAACAAAACATGCCTTTAATTTTGACCCTATAAAAATATTTTGTTAAGAGAAAATAAATTGGATATTTATATTTCATTTTTAAAGTAAGATATGGAAGTATATTTTCTTTAGCCTTGAACACATCTAATTTTAGGGGTCCATATATCAATTCAATAATTTAGGAATGACACTATGAAGTAAAAGTTGAATGCATATTTGTATTGTTATGAAATTTGTTGAAAATTAAACTTATTTTCTTGACCCTTTCCTCTGCTTATTTTATGAAAATGTGACATTCACTTATCTTATGTTACAATTTACAATTAATATTTAATAACCATAATATCACCATGCTCATTTTTAATTTTTTCATACCTCCAAGTTCTTTTCTCACTTTCAGGGGCTTGCTTGATCATTCATAAAATTGATTATTTAAATAACATTGCTTCATATATTTTAATTCCTCTGGTCATCAAACTTTATAATTTATTTTTGCATGTGTACCAATTTCGAATAAATAGTGGACCTCATCAATGTGGTAGTAAACCAATAATTAATTCTCACTCTTCTACATTTCTCTTTTTACAGATTGCCTATCATTTAGCTTTCATAATACCAGGCTTTTTTTTTTTTAATTTTGAAAGATGTGCAGGAAAGATTTTAGCGTAGCATTTCCAGGTCTTTAGAAGAACCTGCTTATGGGAATTTGGCTTTCAAACATTTTCATCAATTTGATAAGGTTGTTTTGCTGTACAGCCTGCCTAGTAGATTGCACAATGTGATTTAAGGTGAAGATCTCTTTCCCATCTGCATATCTGGAATTTTGGTTGTTGTGACTAAGCAGCTATTGCTACTTCCCCAAACCCCTTAGACTTTGAGTCTCAAATGGGCTTTTCTAGGCAGAAGCATTATATACATGTTACTGCATTTCTTTTCTGGGAAGATTGCACATTATGGGCAGCCCTTTCAGAAAAGTATGTGAAACCTGAACATATTATCCTTCATATTTTACATGATGTGTTTTTTTCCCTCCCTGAGTCAACTGTGGATCTTTATTTTGCCACTCTATTAAGTCTTAGCAGTGAGTGAAACATATGCTGAGTCTTATATGAGTCTTTCTAGTGAAGCATCAGATCTGAGGGTGTTAGTAAAATTGCTGATATAAATAGTGTCAGAAGTACTTTCACATAAGACCCACCTCTGTTCTGGGCCCAGTTTCCCTATCTTTAATGGCCTGCCAGACATTTCTTCTCCTATGTATTGCCATAACCTCACATCTAATGTGGTCAAAGAAAATTTACTTTAAACACAAATACTTCACAATTTACAAACAACACTAACATACTTTAGTCACTTTCATTCAAAATATTGTGTTATCTTTGGAAGAAAGAGGGATCTGCAGCAAAGGACAGAGACTTTGAAATCAAGAATATTGCCATCCCAGCTTTATATTCTAATTCCAGTGCATTAATTTAATGAATGTGAGCAAGTAGTACACAATTTGGCATGGAGTGTGAATTCAATACACTGTAATTATTTATTAATTGATCATATTAATCATAATGTTACTACTCCCTCCCCTCTTCAGCATCTTGCTATCATGCACCAAATAAAGTGCAAATGTACAATTTGCATCTACAAAAGCGTTAACTTATTTCCATTTTTCCAACTCCAGTGTGGACTAATTTTCTCATTTTTACACAAATACAATATTGCTCTTGATCTTCTAGTCCTCTCTGTCTTACCAGTTTTTTAGATTAATTGTCTGAAGTATAAGTTTTAACATTCAATTATAAAGACGCCTAAAGCTGGGGGTGTGGAGAATAGCAGTGCTCTTGTCTCATTGCAACCAGAGAAGCTCTGCTTTCATCCATGTTATAAATTGTACGTTTGAAATTATGTTTGGAAAAAGGTCCTAGTGGCTACACTAAGTTTGTAAAAGCCCTAGTGTTAGCTGTCATCAGGATCAAGTCTGATCTCATTAAACCCCCGAGTCTCTCCTTCCTGGTTCCAATGTGATCTACCACATCTCTTTATATGAGTACCGTAATCCTGTCCAAACATTGGTTCACTGATCTCTAAACATACCAAACACAATTCCATCTCCATGTACTCTCCCTGTGATGTGTTTTAAGAGACTGCCCAATCAATAACTATAATAGTTCAAGTTTTGCCTGGTTCACAAATGGTTTTTCAGCTACCCCACCTCATGGCAAAATTTACTTTTGAAACACCCAATAGCATTCAGTTATTCACTTAGAAAATATCATATGATGTTTGTTTGTTTGTTTGATTATTTGAAAATAAAGCCTGACTTGCCATCTAATTTTGTGTCCTTAAATATAAGGCTAAATTGGAATATTAATGTGGCACTGTCATAAATATAGGTATCTTAATCAGTGTGGATGTATAAATTGGTATTGAGAACCCTTAAAGAAGAAGGTAACATGAAGATAAGCTAATAGCAGAGAGCAAGAAGGGTGGAGAAAATCCTTACTAATGTAATAAAAAAAAATACATTTCAATTCTCTTGATATGAATTGTGCACAGGGAATGATTGTGTCTTTCTGTTACTTGTATGTGCATTAATTTAAAAGCCTAATATTTTGGCGATATCCACCTTGCTTTGTTTGTGTTTTATTCTTTGTCCTACTCTAGTAAAAGGTCTTAATTAGCGTTAACAGAGTTCACAAAGTCCATGAACACTAATATTATGCATATCGTGTTCAAGACCACTTTGAGAACTCCCTTTTCAGTTATTAAAATTTGCATATTGTCTTTATTAAGGTATGTATTGACTTCTTTATTTCCAAATCTAATATTCTACTTTCAGTGCTGATCTGACCTGTAAAGCAACTGACATGGTTGACCACTCTCTAGTCCTCAAATATATTTTCACCTCCAGTTTTTGCTTTCTACTTTCTTACTTCTCCAACACTTCCTGTTGCTTATTTTTTTGTTTGTTCCTCCTATCATATCTCTCATTGCATAGCAGAATTCACCCATCTTTGTGGCTCATCTACTGCCATCATGTACACCATAGAAATCTTACACATTCTCAAGGATCCAGCTACCAAATAAATGTTGGTGACACTCAAGTGTATACCACTGGTTCCAACCTCAATCCAAAAACACATTTCCAACAGCTTCTTGGTCAGTACACAATCTGATACTTCAAAATTACAGTCCAGGGCAAGTGGCTGTGACTCAATCAGATGTGCTCCCATCTACCCTATGGAGGCCCTCAGTTCACAACCCTAGACCTCCTTGTGAAGGCAGGCTGGTAGGCTCCGGAGCACCGCCCCACCTGCAGGCACCACGGAGAGCCGACTCAGCAAGGTGACACAACAAAAAGAAGGGAGACAAGCGAGAACACAGAAGAATGCACAGGGAATGGACACAGAGAGCAGACAGCAAGCAAGCCACAAGGGGGGAGGGGAAAAAATAAATAAATACAGACACAGAAGAATGTACAGCAAATGGACACAGAGAGGAGACAGCATGCAAAAAGCCTCAAGGGGGGTGGGGAGGATAAAAATAAAATTAATGTCCAGTCAGTAGTCACATAAACTATCCCCCAACCCAAGTATCATATTTCCAAACAGATAAAGTGCCTGATTTCTTTAGTGTTTTCAACTAGCTAATGGAAAACATGAAGAAAGAACTAAAGGAAATCAGGAAAATGATAGATGATCCAAAAGTGAAAATAAATAAAGGGACACAAAATCATTTAAAAAAGAACTAAACAGTTGAAAAACACAGTAACAGAACATATTCCACAGTGGGGTTCAATAGCAAATTGGATCCAGCATATGAGAACCAGTAAACTTGAAGATAAGGCAATCAAATTATTCAGTCTGAGGAGAAGAAAGAGAAAATAATGAAGAAAAGTGAAGAAAGCTGAAGAGACCCCTGGGACACCATCGAGCATGCCAATTTCTACATAATGAGGTAACAGAGAAAAGAAAGGGTTGGAAGAAATAAGTTGAGGAAATAAGCGAAGAAAATTGCTCAAATTTAATGAAAATCATGAATATACAAATCCAGAAAGCACAAATAGAATAAACCCAAATTTAACATTCCAAGATACATTATCATAAAACTGTTGAATGCCAAACACAAAGAGAAAATCCCAAAGGACTAAAGAGAAAAGCAATTCATGTACAAGGGAACCTCGGTAAGATTAAATGGAATGTCAATTTCAAACTGTTGAAAGAAAATAAGAACCCTAAACCCAGCAAAACTTTCTTTTTCCCTGCTAGCTCCTGGTATTCAAGGCAACAGCTGTCAAAACACTAGAAACAAGACAAGGATACCTTCTTTCACTGTTGCTATCCGATATGTTACTAAGCATTCTAGATAGGGCAATAAGGCAAGAAAAAGAAAATTTAAAAATATTTAGATTGAAAAGGAAGATGTAAAACTATCCCTATTCAAAGATGACATGATCTTATATATTAAAACTCTTGAAGAATCTACAAGACAGGTACTGCATCTAATAAACAAATTCATAAAAGTGGCTAGATAAATGATCAATGGAGAAAAATCCATGATGTTTTATACACCAGAAATGAACAATCCAAAAAGGGACTCAAGAAAACAATTTCATTTACAATAGTAACTAAAATAATAAAAAATATCTAAGAATAGATTTCTGTCTTTAAAATATGTGATAACCAAGGATGTAAAGGACTTATGAAGGGAAGCAGATGTGGCTCAACAGATAGAGCATCCGCCTGCCATACAGGAGGTCTAAGCATTCGATACCCAGGGCTTTCTGGTTTGTGTGGTGAGCTGACCCATGTGCAGTGCTGCTGTGCGCAAGGAGTGCTAGCCCACGCAGGGATGCCCCCACATAAGGGTGCACCCCTTGCAAGGAGTGGCCGCTGTGCAAGGAGAGCTGCCCTGCATGAAACCGCAGCCCACTTGCAGCAAAATGATGCAATGAAAAGAGACACACAGATCCCCAGTGCTGTCCGATGAGAATACAAGCAGACACAGAAGAACACACAGTGAATGGACACAGAGAGCAGACAATGGGGGGTGGGGAGGGAGGAGAGAAATAATACATCTTTCAAAAAAAAGGACTTGTGAAAACTACAAATCATTAAGGAAAAAAAATTAGACAAGGACTAAATGAATAGAAAAAATTCCATGCTCATGACTTCAAGTCTATATTATTAAGATATCAATGCTACCCAAGGCAACCTACAAATTCAATGCAATCTCAATCAAAATTACAAAAGCCTTATTTACGGAATCAAAAAAGCTAACCACCAAATTGATATGGAAGGGCAAGGAATCCAAATATCCAAGACCATCTTGAAAAATAAGGACAAAGCTGGAGGTATCACAATTCCTGATTTCAAAATTTATTACAAAGCTACAGAAATAAAAACATTGTGGCACTGGAGAGGCATAGAGACCAATGGATCAGAATATAGCATTCACAAGTAAATACACATATCTACTGCCAATTGATTTTTAAATACAAATGACATTTTTAATGAAAAATAACTATATCTTACAAAACAAAAGAAATTTTGTGAAAAGCATGGCATCGATTTACATCTTAGCAAATCTCTTTCTTGGCTGGTTTATGAGGAGACAGCTGATTTTTGACAAGTATGCCAAGCCCACTTAATGGGAAAAAAATAGTCCCTTCTAAAAATGTACCACAAAAGCTGGGTCTCCATATGCAAAAGAATGAAAGTGTACCCCTATATCACACCATATACAAAAATTAACTCAGAATGGATCAATGTCCTAAATATAACAGTTAAAACTATTAAAGTCTTAAATGAAAACATAAAGAAATAACTTTAGGACCTTTTATCAGGCAATGGAATCTTAGACTTTACACAAAAACATGGATAAAAAAGAAAAAAAAGATAATCTGGACTTTATCAAAATTAAAATCTTTTGAGCATCTAAGGACATTATCAAGGAAGTAAAAGGACAAGCAACAGAATGGGAAAAAAATTTGGAAATCGTATATCTGACAAAGATGTTAAATCCAAGTTATAGTACGAACACCACAACTTAACAAGAAAATGACAAACTAGTTTTAAAATGAACAAAAGACTTGACCAGATACAACTTCAAAAAAGTTATACAATGCCTCAGTAAGCACATGAAACAATGTTCAACATCATTAGCCATTAGGTAAATGCAAATCAAACCACAAAAAGATACCATATCATACATATTAGGATGGCTATCATTAAATGCAAAACAAAACAACAGAAAATAACTAGTGCCACAGAGGAAGGGGGGAGATAAGAAACCAAGTTTCTGTTGGTGGGAATGTAAAATGGTGCCGCCACTGTGAAAAGAAGCTTGGCACTTCCTCATAAAGTTCCTCAGAAAGTTAAACACATTACTACCATATTACTTGTTAATTCTAAAGAATCAAAAGGATAGATTCAAACAGATATTTGCATACCAATGTTCATAGCAACATTATTGACAATAGACAAAAGGTGCCAGCAACTGAAGTATCCAACAAAAGATGAATGGATAAACAAAATGTGCTATTTACATACAATGAATATTATTCAGACATGAAAAGGAATGTATTTCTGATACATGCAGCAACATAGATGAACCTTGTCATCACACTGCATGAAATAAGTCAGACACAAAAGAACAGATATTGTTTGATTCCACTTATATGAAATTACTTTAATATGCAAATTCATAGAGAGAAAAGTATAGCAGAGTTTATTGCGGTTGGGGTTGTGGAAGGCTAGGGGGTTAGAATGGGGCATGAATGGATGCAGGGTTTCCTTTGTGGTGATGGGAAAGTTCTGGTGATGTATGGTCATGAAGGTAGTACACCATTGTGAATATGATTAATCCTACTGAATGGTATGTCTGAGAATGTGATGGGAAATATTGGGCAGTATATATATATTTCCACAATAAAAAAGACAGAGAAAAATAAAACTAAAGGGACAATAACAACTAAATGCAATGTATGATTTTGGACTCTAATAATGGAATTGTAATTTCTTTAACTTGATAACTGTATTTTAATGACTTTATTTTATTTATTTATTTATTTTAAACATTTCAGCTATTTTTATTTTTTTTTTTTAAAGATTTATTTTTATTTATTTAATTCCCCTCCCCTCCCCCGGTTGTCTGTTTTCTGTGTCTTTTTGCTGCGTCTTGTTTCTTTGTCCGCTTCTGTTGTCGTCAGCGGCACGGGAATTGTGGGCGGTGCCATTCCTTGGCAGGCTGCTCCCTCCTTCGCGCTGGGCGGCTCTCCTTATGGGTGCACTCCTTGTGCGTGGGGCTCCCCTACGTGGGGGACACCCCTGTGTGGCACAGCACTCCTTGCGCGCATCAGCACTGCGCATGGGCCAGCTCCACACGGGTCAAGGAGGCCCGGGGCTTGAACCGCGGACCTCCCATGTGGTAGACGGATGCCCTAACCACTGGGCCAAAGTCCGTTTCCCCTTAATGACTTTATGTAAGTGAATGTCTTTGCTCGTAGGAAATATACATAGAAGAATTCATTGTTCAAGGAGAATGATGTAAGCAAACGTACTCACAAATATTTAGGAAACATTATATCTAGATGATAGAGAGAGAGAGATAGAAAAAGTGATATAACAAATGTGTCAAAATGTTAAAAGTTAGTCAATCTGGATATCTGTATGGGGGTATATTGGAATTTTCTGTATTTTTTTCTATTATTTTTGCATCTACCCTTAATGCCTGAAATTATTTCAAAATAAAAAGTTTTTAAAAAGTAATAATAGGGAAGGGGGTGTGGCTCAACTGATAGAGCATCCACATCCACATGGGAAGTCCAGGGTTCAAACCCAGGGCCTCCTGACCCAAGTGGTGAGCCGGTCCATGTGCAGTGCTGATGTGTGCAAGGAGTGCCATGCCATGCAGGGGTGTCCCCCATGTAGGGGAGCCCCACGTACAAGGAGTGCACCCTGCGAGGAGAGCCACCCCACAGGAAAAAAGTACAACCCGCACAGGAGTGGTCCCACACACATGGAAAGCTGATGCAGCAAGATGACACAATGAAAGGAGACACAGATTCCTGCTGACAAGAATCCAAGCAGACACAGAAGAATGCACAGCAAATGGACACAGAGAGCAGACAATGGGGGGTGGGGAGGGGAGAGGAAAAAAATGATTTCAAAAAAAGTAATAACAATAGCATTATTTGTCTATAGTTCATGGGGAAAAATATTTTCATTTTAATTGTAAGTTCCTTGAGGACATGTTACACCTAATTATCAATGCCTATTTGACATTATCAAACACAAGGTATAACACAGTCACTGAGATATTTGCAGAAATGAACTACATTTGGCTACAAAGATCTGTCTTCTGTGTGCACAGTCAAAAATGCAAAATAGGATAAAATAGTAATTATAAATAAAAACTCAACCAGTAACATTTACTGAATGAACAAAAATTGCACAAATATAATGTGTGAATAAGAAAAGACATATCTGAAGGCAAAACTGAAAAAAATTTATTTGGAACTATAGAGAGCAGACATATTACCACCTCAGTGCCAAAGAATACTTTAAGGGTAGGCAGAGGAGTTGGAAATGGAAATTTAAGCAATCTGGGAGACAGAACTCCCAGACCTCCCTTTCAAAAAAAAAACTGTACAAAGTAGGTCAGCACTTCTTAGAAAAGTGGAGACTGAGCACAGAACATTCAGAAAATAAAGGAAAGAATAGAACTCTTAATGCTCTATAAGCTAGCATCCAAAAAAAAGAAAAGGAAATATGAGTGAGGTGATAGTAATGTCAAGTAGTACAAAACATGAATAAGAAGAATTACATTTTTGGAGGATGGACTGCTGAGGAAGTGGCAGAATACTTGCTGTGCTGACTGGGGGGGGGGGGGGGGGTGCAAAGAGAGTAAGAATAAAACAAACCTCTAAAGAAAAAACATTTTCTATGTTTCCATTTTTGGTCATCTGGAGTAAGTATCTAATAAAGTTTAAGAGTTAAAGCTCCATAGTGAAAGATGGCTGTGCTCATTTCCAAGTTCCCTTGCTTACTAGCCAGGTAGCCTTGCATGACTTCTTTATGCATCTGGTTCCTTCTCTACAGAAAGGAGATGTTATGAGTACTTATTTCAAAGCAGATGAGGAACCTTCAGAGCAAACTTTATGCCAGCCTGCAGCTGAGATTGCAAGAAGCTGGGATCATGGAGCTTAAGAGGAAGAGGAAGGCTGAACTTTTGCAGAGACCAGCAGCCATCTTGCTCCAACATGGGGCAACTGACTTTGGTGAGAGAAGTAACTCACTTTTTGTGGTCTTGTGACTATAAGCTTCTACCGCAAATAAATGCCGTTTATAAAAGTCAACAGATTTCTGGTACTTTGCACTTTGCATCAGGACCCCTTTGGCTGACTACTACAATGTGTTATTCTCAGCTCTATTCATTTCCACACTTTTACAGTTAACTTTTTAAATAATGAGACACACATTAAGCATCATTTCCCATTCGCAATCCACCTTCTATTTCCTGGTAACTCATACTCTAGAATGTACCTCTGTGAGTTTACTCATTGTATTTAGTTCATATCAGTGAGACCATACAATATTTTTCCTTTTGTGTTTGGCTTATTTCACTTAACATACTATCCTCTAGGTTCATTCATATCGTCATTTGCATCATGATTTCATTTCTACTTACGATTGTATAGTATTCTATTCTGTGTATATACCACATTTTGTTTATCTTTTCATCTGTTGATGGACTTGGATTGGCTCCATATTTTAGCAATTGTGAATAATGCTTCTATGAACATCAATGTGCAAATGTCAGTTCCCGTCCTTGCTTTCATTTCTTCTGAATATATCCCTAGTAGAAAGACTGCTGGATCAGCTTCTTGAAGTACTGTCAAACTGTCTTCCACAGAGGCTGCACCATTCTATATTCCCACTAACAGTGGAGTGTTCCTGTTTCGACACACCCTTTTCAGTAATTGCAGTTTTCTGGTTTTTAATAATGGCCATTTTATAAGGTGTGAAATGGTATCTCATTGTGATAGGCATTTCCCTAATAGATAGATAGAAAAAATGTTGAGCATTTTTTCATGGATGCATTCTTATTAACACATTATATTTAATAACTGGATACCTGATATATAACTCAATAGATATGTTTATTTCAGGGGAGAGAGCACATGGAGGGAGAGGGGTGTGGAGATATTAACAACAATGATGGGAAGTCACAGAATATGTACTACATCATAATTTTGTCAAAGCTGGCTCTAGTATGAAGTAAGGTATATATGATCATGACCTTTCATTCACAGGTATCGAAATATTTTTGTGTGGTTCACTGTAACATCAAAATATTAGGAATTATAATCTAAAAATTAAAAATATGCTGAAAACTATAGACCATGTTTAAAAGTCAGAGATAGTATGGGAAGATTCTTCTACGTGCTCAGCTGGCATATTATCAGCTACACACTGTTCTGGTAGCCACTCAAATAATTACAGTGGCAAAAGTAGAATGAATGAAATAGAGTAAAGAAAAGTTTTTGAGGACAAAATTCATCACTGAGAATGTTTTTATTAGTGGTCAAGTTGAAACCTGCAATGCTTATTCCTAAGGCATTTGCTCATTTATCATCCCTTTTACAGATCATTGAGTTAAAAACTTTTTGTAAACCAAATAATGGAAATTCCATGAGATTTCTAAAAAATAATGGGATTCTTGCTAAAAAATATTGCTTTTACTAGACCCCATTCTATGCTTCATTGGTCAATATTATTGTCAAGGGTTTTCCTAGCTTCTCATCATTTATTTTGATTCCATTTGCCTTAATTGATCCTCTGACAGAATGTAATAAAAAGCTTTAAAAATTGTATAGTATTTAAGCTTCTCTCTCTTGGAAATGATTATCTCTTTAATATAGCAAATGTTTTCCTGCCATATGAAAAACTGTATGTTTAACATGGGAATGAAGGGAGACAAATTTATTGAGATGGGGAAAAATATTTTAGTAGTTAGATATAGATTCATCTTCAGAAGATAGCTAATGGTGTTGAGGAAAACTTTGATAAGACTATTAGAGGATGAAACTAAGACTTTGCAGATTCTCGGTACTGATATCTGAATAAGGGGGAAAACATTTGCTTGCTTCAGAGATAAAGTGGGGTGGATACATAAGCAAGAAAGAGAATATGTGGAAGTCCACACTGTGGCAGGGGATATGTAGCCGGGCATGCTCTGCTTCTTGTGCCCTTGCAAGAGATGAGTATATTTTGTCAATGGGAAGATGTGAATCATTGGAGATCAGAGGGCAGGGTAGCTAGCCTCTAATATGACCCCCAATGATCCCTTTGTCCAGGTGGCCATGCCCTTGTGTGGGTCAGGTTTAGCATCTCAATTCTAATAAATAGAATGTGGCAGGAGTGTTACTATATGACTTTTGAAAACATTAAAATATAAGTACATATACACTGCCTGGCTCTCTTTTGGATCAATTACTGTTTTGGGGAAAACAGCTTCCATGTCATGAAGACAGTCAAACAGTGAGAAGAGAGCCACTTGAGAGAAACTGAGAATTTCCCTCAACAACTAGCCCGACTCTCCAGGTGAACCCTACACCATGTATCTGAAGTCTCATGAGAGACAACGAGCCAGAACCACCCACCTAAATCACTCCTGAATCTTGACCCACAGAAATCCTGAGGATAATCTTTACAGTTGATTTAAGCCACTAAGTTTTGGGACTTTTTAAATACAGCAATAAATATTTGATACAGTCAGTTTATTATTTTTATGGTCCATCCTCAGCAAAGAGGCATTAGAAAAGACAGGTCACCTTTTCATTGAAGATGTTTTTTTTTAGTCTTAAATACGGTTCTCAACTTGCCATCAACCACTCCACTTCCTTCACAAACTTCAGTCTAATTTTCTCTTTCCTGGCTAAATGATTTCAAATTGGAAAGCTATATTTTACTTATTATTCAAAGCCCCCGAACTCTCAAAATTAACTTTTATTTTATATAATTTTCTATCAATAATATAATTTGTCATATTTAACAAAATATTGTTAAACAATAAGGATGATTAATTTTAATAAGGAGTATATAGAATTACTTTGTGGGAAGTAGACATATATGTGACCACTTCTAAGACTGCCAAGAAAATTGTTCTTCTGAGCTAATTACATATTCATCAAGAGGGATACTAATTTACTGGAAAAGATCTATTTAATGATTTCAGAACATCTGTAGCAAAGAGTAGTTGATAGGAATATAATTTAAAAATATTACAGCTAAAAAAAAGAGTAGTTGATGGGAAAAAATATTGTAAATATTTTGATTGTGAATGAACTGATTCTTTGAATCCTCAAAACCATATGCAGTTTGGTATCAAATGTATTAAGAGTGCAAGGAAATGTCTAAAGTAAGTCATATCTCCAAAAAAAAATTGTATGCTATCTTCTGAGGACTCCAAAGTATTCAGCATATATTATTTCCCATTCTCTTAAATTTGAAAGATGAATAAATACAGATAAATCTATCATTTATGTAAGACAAAAATTACAATTTAGAATGCACACAGTCAATATTGTTATATTAATCTTGCTTTTAATAATGCATATGTCAATTTTTGAATCTCTGAATGGATGTGCCATTTTTATGAGTTTTCGTTATAGATCATTAAGTATACATGTTAACACTAGATTCTAGACTAAAAAGCCCATTGAGAATTCATTGACTTATTTGATATCATATAGTAGAATGGCTATACCTGGAATATAATATTTCATTCTTGTTCAAAAGATTTACTTATATACTTTGTATAAAATAATTACAGTTGTAAAATTATATCCTATTTTGTGTAACACAATCTTTTGTTGACCAAAATAGTAGAGAAAATAAACTAATGCTAGTTTATTAGGAATGGGTAACAAAATTTTATTTGGGAATTGCTTCACTAAATTCATACTGCAAGTTAGCTAATTTATATTGTTAGTGCTGCAATAAAATTCACTTCTGGATTAAAAGTAGCATTCTGTGAGTTTTATGATTAGGCAGACACTAATCTAAGTGCCTTTCAAGTATTAATTTACAATTATCACCATTTTACCATTTAGGAAAAGAGACAAAGAGAGGTCAAGGTACCCTGCAAAGATTCACTTATTTAGTAGGTGGGCTTCAACACAGACACCTAATGTATATGCTCTTAACCATACTGGCTTCCTAGTTTGGAATCTAGTTATAATACTTACACGTAATGAATGACATACAATAAAAGCTCATAAAAAATGGCACATATATCCACAGATCAAAAAACACATGCACCATTAAAAGCAAGACTAATCTAGTAATACTGATGTGCACATTTTAAAATTGTTCCTATCTTTAAAAGCAAGTTAGTATGTGAACAAACTGTAGTATATATATATGCTTTATTAAAGAAGTTGTAGGTTTACAGGAAAATTATGCAGAAAATAGAGAATTTCTATATATCCTCCTCACACATGGTTTTCCCTATTAGTAACAATTTACATTAGTGTTGTACCTTTGTTACAATTGATGAAATATTATTGTAATTATACTATTAACTCTAGTCCAGTGTTTACATTAGTGATCACCGATGATTGTAAAGTCCTATGTTGTTGGTTTTTAAATTTTTATTCTACTAACATATATACAAGCTAAAGTTTCCCCTTTTAACCACATTCAAATAGATCATTCAGACCTGTTACTAATACTTACAATACTATGCTACCATCACCACCATCCATAACCAAACTTTTCCATCACCCTAACAGAAACTCTGTACCAATTAAACATTAACTACCCACCCTCTTCACCACCACCCCCGGCCACTGCTATCCTGTATTTTAGTTTCTGACTCTATGATTTCTTTATTCGAATTATTTTGTATCAGTGAAATGTCACAATATCAGACCTTCATTATTTTTACAGCTGAATAATATTCCATTTTATGCATAAACCAGATTGTGTTATCAACTCATTGATGGACACTTGGGTTGTTTCCATGTTTTGACAACTGTGAATAATGCTGTTGTGAACATCAGTGTGCAAATATCTGTTTGAGTCCCTGCTTTCAATTCTTTGAGGTATATACCTAGAAGTGTGATTGCCAGGTCATATGAAAATTCTATACTTAACTGCAAACTGTTTTCCACAGTGGCTGCATCATTTCACATTCCCACTAACAATGAAGGACTGTTCTTATTTCTCCACATCCTTTCCAACACTTGTTATTGTTCATTATTTTAAAGAGTAGCCATTCTATTGGGTGTGAAATGCTCTCTCATTGTGGTAACAGTATTTTTTAAATTTAAATATGCCATCAAAAATATCCATAATTCTACCTGAAAACATGAATAAAAATCGTCAAACCAACATGAATTGTATCAAAGCTACTTGAAACTTAGGGAGAAAAAGCAATGGAGTCATAAAACAGACCATTTTAATGGGGTGCAACTCTGAGGGTTACTGTTATATTAAATGAAAGATAATGGCAGTGCCCAAACCTTAAAAAAACAAAAACAAAAAAAAAATTCCTATGCAAAGATGAAGGATTAGTGACACTCAGGTGGGTTTAGGTGCTGATCAAATTTGAGCTGCTTTCATTTCTGCCTTTTCTATTTTAGTACTCAGAAACTTGCTACATTCCCTCTGCATTAGGTAGGGCAAATATAAAAGGCAACACACATTGTCTAAAAATAGACCTGGTCCACTTTGACAAAGCACTTCATCCAGCAGCACTCTGCTCCCACACTCTCATTAAACCATTGGCAATGTCAGCATCATCTATTATGCTCCTACTGGAGAGCACAAGGGTTTCTTCCATTTTGACCTGTCTCCACTGGAAAAGAAGAATTTGATTTGTAAAAGACATAGGCCTGACTTCATTAGATATTAATGGATCAGCTAAGGAAGTCTCCATATGGCTGAAGGAGCAGTCCGTCAGCATCCCCAGTATGTCTCTTTCTGTAATGGATTATAATATGCTTATGAAAATTCACTTCAGAATGAAATGTGGCATGTAGTTTATACATTTCTGTATAAATAAATATAAATAAATAAATAAATAAATAAATAAATACATGTCTTAAACTACCAATACAAAACTGTGCTGCAATTTCACCACCAACAAAATGCATAATATCATTAGCCAGTACACCAAAGGAAAAATAGAAGTAAAGAAATCCCCTCTTTTATCAAGGGAAAATATAGAAATTAAAAAAAAAAACACCTGCTTAAAAAAAATATTCTTCCTTCCCCACATATATTCTATCCTGTAAAAAAAAATATCTAGAGAATTGGCAAGGAATATTAGAGGGTTTAGATCACATTTAAAAACTGTTTTAAGACATTATCAGTGACTAATATTTTAGCTCCCAGAGGAATTCTTTCAGGATCAAATCAGTTTCTTGTTAAAATTAAATTTCATGTGGATTAAATATACATACATGTATTTATAAAATAATGTTTTTTCATTATACATAAAATGGAATATCATCATAGTAGTAAACTTGTAAAATACATGTAAGAATAGCAAAATAAGTTATTCAGAATCCTACTTATATAATTATTAATATTTTTCTTATATTCCTCTAATATTATCTAATTATGTTTGCATATGTGTGTAAATATATATAGCAGATATAAATGCAATTGGTGTTCCAAACTTTAAGTATCAAATATATTATTTTTGCTTTGATTAGAAAATAAAATTATACAGAGACATTATTTTTGGTATATGAAACATACCTTTTCACTTCCTTCTTATATCATGTTCTCTTAAACTTTTCTTTTAGTCCAAGGTTGAAATATTAGTTAATAAATTATGAATTCAACCATTCCTACAGACATATGAATAAATTATGAATTCATAAATACATACAATTAGTGAATTATCAATTCATCCATTTATCCATACATATGGTTATACATACTTACATGCATATAATCATCCATCCATGCATACATACCCATATTCAACGAACATTTAATGACACTGTATATGCAAAAAATATTGTCTGAAGGCATAGGGATACAGTGGTTAAATAAGCCAATAAAACCTTTGTTGTCATTTAATTTAGAGTTTGTAGGGGAAAGACAGCATTTCATATATCAAAAAATATGTATATAAAATTATTTCAGATGGTGATATTTACTCTGAAATTGTACAGCAGGGGAACTTTTAAGGGAGAGGCTGACATTCTGACTTCAGGGAAGAAGGCAGGTCTTGCCCAGAAGTTAAAGATCATATTTAAGTTTTGTACACATATTAAATAAACAGTCTTGAAAACTTGATAGGTTGGGGAAACAAGAAGTATTTTCTGAAGCTCTTCAGATTAAAATATTCAGAGTCAAACACTTTGGCCCTGTTCACTTGGGTAGAGAAAAGTCTGGATAAGTAGTTGAGTACTTGAAATCCTACTCTTCCTTGCCTTGATGGTTTGGTGGGAAGAAGAGCAATGGGGGTATAATGGTTAACAACATAGTGAGGATTGAGGTGCAAAAGCGATAGCTACCCAGCCACCCCACCTTGAGGTAGTGCCTTGAGAGGGCCAGAAAGGCTTTACAAGGCTCCAAAGCATTTGTGGAAGGACCAGAAGCTTTCGGTCTGGGGGTGCTGATGACAGAGCCAGTTAATGATAAGAGACCTGGGTCCAGAGACAGAGATGATAGCACTGGGTCTGAAAGCAGTTGCCTGGGATCACTGCCAGTCGAATATTCTAACCAGTGCCAAAATGGCCAGATGGGACCATTAACATTGCCACAGTCACTATTAGAGGTACAAGGCAGATCTGCCACTTACAGCAGATACCAAGAATGAGCCAAAGGATTCCATGTAGAGTGAGTGATATACTATCACTCTGCTATGACATTTAGGCCATCAAAAGAGCTCTGCCTATACACTGAGATTATACATTAAAAGAGGAACTCTGAACATTTAATTCTAAGAGATTTATTTGCATAAAGAAATGCTTCTTTTTCTAAAATAAGAGTTTTATGCTATTAGGGTAACTTTATCTCAGTCAGAAGAAAAGTGGGGGATGAAGATGTGAGTTGTAGATGTTGCTAGACAAAACACCCGGATAATCAGTCTCATGCATTCTAAGACCAATCTTGAGACGCCAGGATTTCAAAGGAGTCTTTATTGCATAGTGCAAGGCAGGAGAACAGGAGACAAAAATCTCAAATCTATTCTCCCCCAATTGGAGAAACATTAGGTTTTTATGAAAATCAAAGGAGGGTGGGGATAGTGATATTAGGATGTTAGTGGATATTGGTTGATTGGTTTAACTGAAAGTGTGTAAGTGCAGTTGCCAAGGCTCCTGGGATAAGCATCGCGTTACAGGTTACAGCCTGGTTCATAAATAGCTTAACGTACATTAGGAACTGACAAAGTCCATCCAAGTAATACATAAAGTTATAAATAGTTCAATGCACATAAGATAATGCTAACCTAGACAAAGTTGTAAATCACCTAATTAACATGACTAAGCTAAACGAAGCAGGCTTACATGGGGCTATTAAAGACTGACAAAAATCTATGCATGGTAAGATAAGAGAATACAGATGGGGGCTAGCTATGAGTTGAAGATTAGCACTTAAAAAACTTAATATTAGAATCAAAGAAATATGTGTCAGGTATTTGTCTCTAGCTACATTAAAGTGAACATATATCAAGGCCATGGTTACAAGGAGATGAGTCATTCTACATTATATTATACTACAAGTAAGAAAGCATCTAAATAATTCAGTAACTCTTGTTATTTGTTAATTCTCAATACTTGGGTTCAAAAGAGATATAAAAAGCTATATTTATTTACTTGGCATATCTGAGGATATTATTAGTATCAATAAATCCAGATCCTGTTATAACTACTAAAGTATTATATATGGTCAAAGTTTGTGAGCCAAACTTTTATACTGCAGAAGTTAAGAGACAGGAATTTCTAGAATTCAACTTATCTAGTTCCACTCTCACTACCCTTTGTATTTTCAACTGTGAAAAAGGAATATGCATGTAAATGAGACAACTGTACAACATGGCAAACAAGTCAGAGAAGCAGATGGTGTTGCTTGTGATCGTAGTCCTGCTCCTTAGTTCTGGATGACTTGTAGGGAACAAGTCACATTCACAGGTTGTGTCTCTCTATTCCAAATTTAGATTTTTTGTTTGTTTTTTTCCTCATGTATGAGAAATAGATCCATTCATTTATTCAACAAATACTTTTCACAGCATATAATACATGCCTAACATGATGTTAAGTGTTGGGATACAGAGACACAGTTCCTTCCCTCAAGGAGATTATCGTCCAGAAAATAAATCAGATAAGGGGAATAGATAAAACTTTCTCTCTTCTATCTGATTAGGTCACTTTCTGAAGTAGTAAATAATGGCATCACATGTACCACTGTAGGTTAAAGGAAAAAGAAAATAGCACAGAGTATTGATTAGGCAGAGATCAAAATGCTGTTATAAATAATAATTACTAAATATAATAGCAATGGGCACTATTTATTGAACTATTATTGCATATCAGTTAATGTGTTGGGAAAAATACATTAGACAGTTCTCAACTTTGGCTGCACTCTAGAATTACCTGGGGTGCTTTTAACAACTCTGATACCTAAACTCCATTCAGGCCAATTAAATCACAACCTCTGGGGTGAGAAGCAGGCATAAATATATTTTAAAATCCCCAAGGTTTTTACATTGTGCAGCCAAGTTTAAGCATCACTGCATTAGACAATGTTCAAATATGCATTCTTTATTGAATATAGGCTTGTGAAAATTGAGCCATGTTTAGCATCTGTCTCTCTATACTATCTAAACAGAATAGTAAGAGAGACTGTGGTTTAAGAGGGCAGAAATGTGGTTTCAAATAAATTAATGGAATTTCGGTATGCTTCCTGCAGCTGCCTCAGAAAAGCTGTTTTCATTCATAGTAGAAAGGAACTAGAATATGTGATACGCATTCAAATTCTCTGTGATAAATCTTCAGAGTGACCCTCCTGTTATAATCATGAAGCAATTATAAGTAAGGGAAAATATTCATATTATTATTTGGAAACACCAAAATGGGAGTAGATATTAATACATTGATATGACACTATATATCCTAGGGAAGTCATGCTGAAACAAAAGCTACATTTGCAAATTTTTATTCTAGTATTTTTATTGAAATTCAACAAAGGCAACTCAAGGTAGTAGACTGTGCTAAAGATATCATATATTTTGGATTTTGGACTAGATTTAACCTAACAGTTATTTTTTCTTTGGTGAGTACAGTTTTAAAAGGTAGAGTTAACTTTTAAAACAGCAATTCGTAGTGTCCAGCTTTTTCTAACCTTGTCTTTATTCTTACCTGGCAACTATTTGCTTTAGATGAATAGCAGATGACCACTTTAGGCAAAGCAGATGACCCCCAGTTTACCTTTGCTTCCCCCTGGTGTATCATACTTACCTACATGCCTTGACTGACTTCCTCAGTTGTTTTAATTGAGGACCTCTGGTACAGTGATTACAGACTCGAGCACCAGGGCCAGACTAAATGAATTGTAGTTCTAGCTCACCATTTACTATCTGCATAATCATGGGCATATTAAATGAAAGCATGTTTACAAAGAGTTTGCACAATATCTGGCACATGATCTAGGCCATTATTCTTTTATTTTTTGGAGGTATTGGGGAATTGAACCCAGGACCTCACACATGGGAAGCAGGTGCTCAATCACTTGAGCTACATCAGCTCCCCATCCATTTTTCTTACAATTGAAACTTACCAGAAAAAAAAAATGCACTTTATAAACTCTGACTATCATTTTGAATTCTAGAAAGCTAGTCTCTAGGAATAAAGCAATTCAGAGATATTTGTGTTCAGAGATATTGTCAAAGAATTCATTATAATAGTGATAAACCGAGGAATAACTTAAATGTTTACCAAAAGAAAATGGAAAAATAGATCCTGATAAATCAATATGATGGAATGCAATGTGTTCATTAGAAAATATGTCTTGGATTTCATCAGAACTTTTACTGTAGGTAGTGGGATAAATTGTTTCAGAGAAAAGTCAGCCCACAGATTGACAAAGTTAAGTAAATATTTTCTTGTATTCATAAATGTTCTTGAAAAGTTTTAAATGTACTTTTGAACAACGGAATACTCAAATTGAAAGCTTAATCTTAATGCCACTCATCTATCAAAACAGCATCAGATGAAGTGTGTCACAGGTGTAAAGTAAGTGCATTATTTTTGCATGTGCTTAAACTTTCTAACATTTTTACCAACTTTCTCCTTGTCCTCCCCCTTTTTAAGTTAAGGTTTAATTTACATAGAGAAAAACATAATTTTTACTATAAAGTACTGCAATTTTTGGTAAATACATACAGACATTTAACCATCACCACAATCGATATAAAACTTTGCCAACATGTCAAAATTGCCCCCGAAGCTATTTGTAGTCAACCACGCTCCTCATCCCAAGCCGTAGGCAGTCACTTACAGATTGTCTGTCACAATGACTTTGCCTTTTCCAGAACCGCACACTACATAGTCTTCTTGGACTTAGTATAATGCATTTGAGATTCATCCATGTTGTTGTCTGTATCAGCGCTTCGTTCTTTGTTATGTATTGTTGCATTTTATAGAGGTGCCACAGTATATTTATATAATGACTAGCTCAAGGATGTGTTATTTTCTCTTTGGGGGAAATTACAAATAAAACTGCTACAAATATGTGCATACAAATTTTGTGAATAAGTTTTCATTAAATTTGGATGAATACCTAGAATAGGATTACTGGATGGTATGGTAAATTTATTTTCAACTTTGTAAGAAACTGACAAATTTTTCCAAAGTGCCTGAATATGTAGTAAAATCAATTTTCTAAATATTAGCCATTCTAATAATTGTTACGCACTTTCATTGGTATAAAATGACTACCGATTCTGAGAATCTTTTAATTTTATGTTCTTATATATCATCTGTTTATCTCTAGAGTCCATTCAAATGTTTGCCAAATTTTTAATTATTTTTTATTATTGAATTCTGAGTTTTCTTTATGTATTTTGGTTACAAATCATTTATTGAATATGTGATTTTCAAATACTTTCCTCTAGTTTCTTCTTTTAATTCTCTTAGCAGTGACTTTCAATCAGCAGAAGTTCTTTATTTTATTGGTATCCAGTTTATTATTTTTCCTTTTGCACATAATGTCTTTGGTGTTGTATGTAAGAAATCTTTACCTGATTCAAGGCTACAAATATTTTCTCCTATGTTCCCTTCCAGAAGTTTTTTAATTTTAAGGTTTTACATTTAGTCTGTGATGCACTGTGAGTTGATTTTGTATAAGTTATGAGGTCTGAATAGTGTTGACTAGTTTTTCTGGTGTTGTTGCTAGTTTTTTGCAAAAAAAAAAATTGTTGTGAGCAACAACTGTTGAAATGACCAACATTTCTCTGTTGAAATCGCTTTCTTTCCATTGTCAATAATTAACTGATCAGGGAAGCGAATTTGGCCCAAAGGATAGGGCGTCCATCCACTACATGGGAGGTCCAAGGTTCAAACCCAGGGCCTCCTGACCCGTGTGATGAGCTGGCCCATGTGCAGTCCTGATGCGTGCAAGAAATGCCATGCCATGCAGGGGTGTCCCCCATGTAGGGGAGCCCCACATGCAAGGAGTTCACCCCGTAAAGAGAGCCACCCAGTACAAAAAAAGTGCAGCCTGCCCAAGAATGGCACCGTAAAACGGAGAGCTGACGCAGCTAGATGATGCAACAAAAAGAGACATAGATTCCCACAGAAGAATACACAGCGAATGAACACAGACAGCAGACACCTTGGGAGGGCAGGGAAAGGGAGAGAAATAAATAAAAAAATAAATCTTTGAATTAACTGATCGTGTATATACAGGTCTATTTCTGGATGGGCAATTTTCTTCAGTTTTTCTATGTGACTATTTTTTGACAATCACACTAACTTAAGTAGTTTTGCTTTATATTAAGTCTTGAAAACAGATTGCATGATTTCTCCAACTTTGTTCTTTGTTCCCAAAATTGTTAATTTTATTCTAATTACTGTGCATTTTATTATAAATCTTAGGATCTATTAGTTAATTTCTACCAAAAAAAAAATCCTACTAGTATTTTGACTGGGCATGCATTGAATCAGTTTAGCGAAAAGTGACATCTGAACTACCCTGATGCTTCCAGTTCATTTACATAATACATGTCTCAATTAATTTAGCTTGATTCAAGATAAAGTTTTTGGTATCCTGATCTTACACGTAACTTATTAGAGTTATTCCCAAGTATTTCAATCACCATTGTAATAGTGCTACTTTTTATTCTAATTTCCACATATCTATTGCTAATACATAGAGATACAATTAATTTTTGTTTAATGAACCTCTATCCTGCAATGCTGCCAAACTTATCAATGAGAACTTGTAGTTTCTTTTTGAAGATTTTATTTTTAAATTTTCTACATGGAAAACCAAGTCATCTAAATAGACAGTTTTATTTTTCCTTTTCCAATTTATATGCTTTTTTTCTTGCTTATTGCATTAACTTGGACCCCAAGTACAATAATAAATAATGTGGTAAAAGCAGACATTCTTGCTTTGATCCCAGTTTTAGCAGGAAAGCATTGAGCCTTTCACCTTTAAGTAAAGTGTAATTTCTGAAAGATAACTTAAATCAGGTTAAGACTAATCTTCTCTTCCTAATCTGCTGAGAAATTTTATCAGCACAATATAATAATGAATTTTGTCAAACACTTGTTCTGTATACAGAAACGAACATATTTTTTTTAGTCTGCAGGTATTATAATCACAAAAACTGAATTTTGAATATTGAACCACCCTTGCATTCTTAGGATTTATCCCAGTTAGCAATTTAAGGATGTATTCTTGGATTTTGTTTGCTATAAGTCTAGAATGCATTTTTGAAATTATGTTAATGAAATATATTGGGCAATAGTGTTCTTTCTTGAAATGATTTTGCCTGTTTTGGGTAGCAGGGTGAACTTCCTTTCATTGAGTATCCTAGAAGTGCTGGCTTAGAATTGGTATTATTTCTTCCTTAAATGCTTGGTAAAATTCACCAGTAAAGCCATTTGGGCCTCGAGTTTTCTTTAATAGTTGTAAGGCTATTTAGGCTACCAATTTATTCTTTTTTTTTTTTTTTCTTTATAAGGGAAGTTGTGGGTTTACTGAACAGTCATGCATAAAATACAGGATTCCCATAAACAATCCCACCAATAGCAACCTGCATTGGCTGGGACATTTACTATTGATGATAATACATTTTTATAATTGTACCATTATTAATAGTTAAAGTCCATGTTTTAAGTTAGGGTTCATTTTTGTACAGTGTAATTCATGGATTTTAAAAAAAATTTTATTTGGTTACCATAGATGCAATCTTACATTTCCCCTTTTAATCATATTCAGGTATACTTCAGTGTTATTAATTTTGTTCACAATGTTGTGTTACCATCACCACCATCCATTACCAAAACATTTTCATCATTCCAAATAGGAACCCTGTATATTTTAAGCTTCAACTACCCATTTCTTATCCCCACCCCGCTCCCTGTAATCTATTTTCTATATTCTTACTCTATGAGTTTGTTTATTCTAATTATTTCAAATCAATGAGTTCATACAATATCAGTTCTTTTGTATCTGGCTTACTTCATTCAACATGAAGTCTTCAAGGTTCATCATGTTGCCACATGTATCAGGACTTTATTCCATTTTATGGCCAAATAATATTCCACTGTATGTATATATTTCACTCTACTGATCTATCCACCTGTTAATGAACACATGGACTGCTTCCATCTTTTGGCAATTCTGAATAATGCTACTATAAACATTGGTATGAAAATATCTGTTTGAGTCCTTGATTTCAATTCTTTTGGGTATATACCTAGTAGAGGGATTGCTGGGTCATGTGGTTATTCTATATTAGCTACAGGAACTGCCAAAGTGTCTTCCACAGCCACTGTACCATTTTACACGGACATGAGCAATGAACAAGTGTTCTTATTTCTCTGCATCCTATCCAATGCTTGTTATTTTCAATTTTTTAGCAGCATCTATTCTAATGGTCATGAAAGAGTATTTCATTGTAGCTTTGACTTACATTTCCCTGATGGCTAATGATGTTGAGTCTATATTCATGTGTTTTCTGGCCATTTTTAAATCCTCTTTAGAGAGCTGACTGTTCAAGTCTTTTACCCATTTTTAAGGGTTGTTTGTTTAAATTTTGTTGTTACATTGAACAATTTCTTTATATATTCTGGATACTAATTGTTACCAGATATGTGGTTTCCAAATATATTCTCCAGTTGCATAGATTATCCTTTTAATTTCATGATAAAGTTCTCTTCTCTCTCTCTCTCTCTCTTTTTTTTTTTTTAAGTTCCTGGAGCTGGGAATTGAACCTGGGACCTCAAATGCAGCATGCTGGCACTTATCCACTTGACCTACACCAGCTCCCATGATAAAGTCCTTTGTGGAACAAAGGTTTTTATTTTTGATAAGGTCCTTTTATCTATTTTTTTCTTCTGTTGCTTATGTTTTGGATGTAAAGGCTAAGAAACCATTGCCTAATACAAGGTGCTGAAGCTACTTCCCTATGTTTTTTTCTAAGACTTTTATATTTCTAGCTCTTTTTTAAGGTCTTTCTTCTACTTTGAGTTGAGTTTTATATGTGTTGTGAGGTAGAGGTCCTCTTTCTTTTGGGGTCAGATGGTGATCCAGTTTTCCATCATTATTTGTTGAAGACACTATTCTTTTCCAATTGAGTGGTCTTTGCAACTTTGTTAAAAATCAGTAGGCCATAAAGTTGAGGGCTGATTTCTGAGTTCTCAGCTCTATTCCATTGGTCTAGATGACTGTCCTCATGTGAATACCATTCTGCTTTGATTACAATGACTTTCTAATAAGTTTTAAGTTTGGAAAGTGTGTGAGTTCTCTAACTTCATTCTTCTTTTTAAAGATGGCTTTAGCTATTTGGGCCCCTTACCTTTCCATATAAATTTGATGGTTGGCTTTTCCCTTTCTTCAAAGAAAGTTGTAGAAATTTTGATTGGGATTGTATTGAATCTATAAATTGCTTTGGGTAGTATCGACAGCTTAATTACACTGAGTCTTCCAATCCATGAGCATGGAATATCCATCCATCTATTTAGGTCTTAATTCCCTTTAGCAATGTTTGCTGTTTTTTTTGTGTACCAGTCCTTTACATATTTGGTTAGATTTCTTCCTAGATAAATGACTCTTTTAGTTCTTATTGTGAGTGGAAATTTTTTCTTGATTTCTTCTTTTGATTGTTCATTGCTTGTGTATAGAAACATTCCTGAAATTTGGATGTTGATCTTGTACTGTTTCAATTCATTTATTAGCTCTAGGGGCACTGTTATGGATTTTTCAGGAGTCTCTGTATATAGGATCATATCATCTGCAAATAGGGAGTTATCCTTCTTCCTTTCCAGTTTGGATGTCTTTCATTTCTCTTTCTTGCCTAATTTCCCTGGCAAGAACTTCCACTGCAATGTTGAATAACAGTGATGACAGTGGGTATCCTTGTCCTATTGTTGATCTTAGAAGGAAAGCTTTTGGTCTTTCAACAGCAAGTAGGATGCTAGTTGTGAGATTTTCATATGTGCCCTTTATCACATTGAGATTGTTTCCTTGTTTTCAAGGTGTTCTAAGTGTTTTTATCAAGAATGGAAGTTGTATTTTGTGAAATGCCTTTTCTGCAACAACTGAGGTAATCATATGGTATTTTTCCCTTTATTCTGTAAACATGGTATATTATATTAATTTATTTTCTTATATTGAACCAACCTTGCATACCATGGTGTGATGGTTAGGTTAATGTGTCAACTCGGCTAGATAATTGTGCCCAGTTGTTTGGTCAAGCAAGCACTGGACTAACTGTAATACAAGTTCATTTATGAACTTCAGTCATCAGTGAGTTTACTGCATAGATTGCTGATTACATCTAAAATCAACCAAGGAGATTGGCATTAGCAGTAAGTGATGTTTTATCAGTTGAATGCCTTAAAAAGGGAAGTGATTTAAGCATTCAGAGAGAATTTTCCAGCTAGGCTTCAGACAGCCAAGGTCTCCTGGGAATTTATCATTGGATATTTATCTTCATTGGAGTCCCTGGATTGCAGCCTGCCTGCAGAAATTGGAATTGTGCATCCCAAAGTCATGTGAGAGAATTTTATGAAGTCATATGCTATTTACAGATATCTTCTATTGATTCTGTTTCCCTACAAAACACTAACTAATACAGAATTTGGTACTGAGAAGGGGAGTTGTGCTTTTGCAATTACCAAAATGCTGGGAGAGTTTCATAAATTGGTAAGAGTTATTTTTTGGAGGAATTGTTAGATGCTTAGTAGAAAAGGCGTAGATTGCTTTGAAGAGACTGTTGGTAGGAATATAGACACTAAAGAGACTTTTGATGAGGCTTTAGAAGGAAATGATGAAAATATTATTGGAAACCAGAGGAAAGGTGATTTGGGTTTTTTAAGTTGCAAGATTGACTCCTGATGTTATATAGAAGGCAGAATTTGAAAATACTAGCATGAATATTTAGCCAAGGAGATTTTCAAACTAAATGTGGAAAATGCAGCCTGGCTTCTCCTTGTAGCTTATAGCAAAATGTTAGAGGATAGAAATTAGCTGATAACTGAATTGCCAGGCACAAAGAAAACAGAACTGAAATACCAGAAATTCCAAGCCTCTGGAAATCAAGCCCCTAGATTATAGTGCCCCATTTGAGGAATTAACTAAATTTAGGAACTTATAAGTCATGACTGAAAATTCAGCTCTCCAGGAAAGACTTGTGGAAGGTTTCTCTCTGATGGCTTGGGACCCTGCTTCCTACATGCTAAACCAACATGCTTTTTGAGAGAGCTGTATGAACAAAACCATCATTAGCCTGGACTAAAAGGGAATAGAGGGGGAGACATGAAAGGGATAACAGTTTTTAACTAAGAGGAAAACCATGGAAGCTAAGATCTGGAATTAAGACATCTCCTTGGGCCAAGAAAGTAACCCCACCCATGTGTACAGAAAGGGTGAGTTTACCTTGGCATTTGAAGAGGGTGGATATTTCAGCCTGCTCTTTAGGGAGAGTTTTTGTCTCCCTAGGCTAAAAAGAGGGTGGAGCTGTCATGCAACCCAGATGCTTGATGAGGCCATTGGGCAAGCCCATGGAAAGGGTGAGGCCCCAAGAATGAGAAGAAACCATTTTAAGGACTCTCAGACTTTGAAATCTAATGGAGTATGCCCTGCAGGATTACAGAACTGTGGGGAACCTGTGACTCACATTTCCCTCCCAATTACTCCTTATAGGTGCAAAGGTTTATCCTTTGTCCCTTCCTATATTGCAAGCAGATAAATTGTTTTCTAAGTTTCACAGGTCTACAGATAGGGGGAACTTTGCCCCAAGACAAAATGTATTTCTATAAGCTGATCATGATGTGATTTTGTAAGTAACATTGTTACTGATTTAAGGCTTTTTGAGTATTGAAATGTCTTTTTGGAATTCAGAGGGTAGAATGTGGCAGGTTGAGATTCTTTATGAACTCCAAAAAGAGATGTCTGTAAACTGAACTGTTAGTCTGGGTATGATAACCTTGGATAAATTTCAATTCAAAGGCTTAAAGTTTACCTTGTGAAGAGAATAGAGCAGCTGAGATGGCCCTGAAAGAAAGGAGCCCTCAAGCCTAGAGCTGAGATTGGAAGAAGCTGGGCCATCGGAGCCTTAAAAGTAAGAGGAAGGATGAACCCTCACAGAGGTTACCTGCGATCTTGCTTCAACATGTGGCAACACACTTTGGGTGAGGAAGTAACCAACCTTGAGTTTGACTCTTTAGGGCCTTGTAACTGTAAGATTCTACCCCAAATAAATACCCTTTATAAAAGCAAACAGATTTTTGGTACTTTGTATCACTCCCCCTTTTGCTGACTAATACACATAGATAAATCCCAATTGATCATGGTGTTTAATCAATCCTAGTATGCTGCTGGATGTGGTTTTCTAGTATTTTATTGAGGAGTTTTGCATCCATATTCATAAGACATATTGGTCTATAATTTTCTTTTCTTGTGGTATCTTTATCTGGCTTTATATGAGGGTGATTTTGGTCCTATAGAATGAGTAAGGGAGTGTTCCTGCCTCTTCAATTTTGTGAAAGATTTTTTAAGCTGAATTGTAGTTAAATCTTCTTGGATTTTTTTTTTACTTGTAATTTTTTTATTTATTATAACAAAAATTATGACATGTTCATTTGTGGATTCTACTTTAATATAATTCTTGATATATAAATATTCTATTTGAACTCTATACACTCATACTGATTATGGCAGCAGTAGGGAACACAATTAAAAATTGTCAAGAGGCAGGGTAGGAAGAGGAAGAAAAGGATTAGAGACTCCTTGGTGCAGGTTCTTTTCCAGTGGCCTAGAACCCACCCTATTTGAACAGAAATGCTCAAGTTTTTCAGTCTCATCACTGAATGAGACTCATTCTTGAAGTTAACATTACCCTAATACCAAAACTAGATAAAGATACTACCCAAAAAAGAAAATTACAAATATCCCTCAGGACTATAGATGTAAAAATCCTCAACAAAATACTTCCAAACAGAACCCAAAAGTACAATAAAAGAATTGTACACCATTATCAAGTGTGTTTTATCCCAGGTATGTAACAATGGTTCAACACAAGAAAATCAATTAGTGTAATAAACCACATTGATAAATTGAATAAGAAAACTCACATGATCCTCTCAATTGATGCAGAAAAGGCATTTGACAAAATACAGCACCCATTCTTGAAATAAAAAACGCTCCAAAAGATAGGAATAGAAGGACGCATTCTCAACACGGTGAAGTGCATATATGAAAAACCTACAGCTAGCATAGTACTCAATGGTGAAAGACTGAAAGCTTTCTCCCTGAGAGCAAGACCAAGACAAGGATGCCCACTGTCACCATTGCTATTCAATATTGTGCTAGAGGTTCTAGCGAGAGCAATTAGGCTAAATAAGGAAATAAAAGGCACCGAAATAGGGAACAAAGAAGTAAAACTTTCACTATTTCCTGATGATATGATCCTCTATCTAGAATTTCCTGAAAAATCCCCAACAAAGCTACTAGAACTAATAGATGAGTTCAGCAAAGTGGCAAGATCCAAGATTAATATGCAACTATCAATTGCATTTCTATACACTATAGATATGCAATCCGAGGAGAAAATCAGAAAAAAAAATTCCATTTAGTGACTAAAACAATCAAATATTTAGAAATAAACTTAGACAAGGATAAAGGACCTGTATTCAGAAAACCACAAAACATTGCTAAAAGACACTGAAGAAGACTGAAATAAATGGAAGGACATTCTGTGTTCATGGATTGGAAGATTAACAATCATTAAGATGTCATTTGTACCCAAACTGATTTGTAGATTCAATGCAATACCAATAAAAATCTCAACAGCGTTTTTTGTTTTTTGCAGAAGTGGAAAAGCCAATTATCAAATTTATTTTGAAAGGTAAGAGCCCCAAATAGCCAAAAATGTCTTAAAGCAGAAGAACGAACTTGGAGGACTCTCATTTTCGAACTTTAAAGCATGTTACTTAGTTAGAGTGGTAAAAACAGCATGGTACTTACATAAAGACAGACACATTGACCAATAGAATCAAATCAAGAACTCAGAAATAGATCCTCACATATAGAATCAAGTGATTTTTGACAAGATTGCCAAGCTGTTCCACTATTCTATGAATGGTGCTGGAAGAACTGGAGAGACATATCCAAAGAAAGAAAGAAGATATACCACACCTTTTGTTCTTTGTCTTTACACATGTTAGGGGAGTGGTTAACAAATTTAAATCACATTGATAAAACACCAACACAAGAAAAGTGGTAATTATTAAAAAATACATAAGAAACAGAAATGAGACCTACTGATCAGCTGCAGAGATAGCTTAAAGAAGGTGTGCAGAAGAAGAACATAGAGTAAAACCTCCGGTTTATTGTGAGCCCAGGAGAATCTTGTGACTCAGTTCTTGATTAGTTTACTATGTAAATCACACCAGGCTCACAGTGGTATATCATCATATTCTGGCAGCTGGTCCATTTGATACTATGGCTGCAGCTGATGCTTTTGTAGCTGTGGTTGTTGTTACCGCTGCTGTTGTTGTTACTATTGTTCCTAGTGATGATTCATGATTTCTTTGACATCCTCTTCCAGTTCAGGAGGTATGATAAACTGATCATCAGAACTGGGCTGAACAGGGGCAGTAAAATAGCCTCCATACTTTCAGTGAGATACATCTGTTGCTACCTCTATCACATTGTAGCTCCTTTCCTGGAGTGCTATAGTTTCATTAGCCTTCCTGTTACCAAAGGTCCCCACTGCAGAAAAGTCCACTTTCCCAGGCAGACCCGGCACAAATTGTCTGCATTGTCTCAAGAAGAAATAGAAGATATTAACAAACCAACTATTAGTAAAGAGATTGATAGTCATCAAAATCCTTTCAGTAGTGCCAACAAGAATTTTTCCATTTAATCTAGGTTATCTTGTTTATTGGCATACAGTTTTTACAGTATCCTCTTATAGTCCTTTTTATTTCAGCAGGTTCAGGGGTCATGTCTCCCTTTTCATTTCTGATTTTTGTTATTTTTATGCTCTCTTTTTTTCTTTATCAGTTTAGCTAAAGGTTTGTAACTGATTTTGACTTAAAGTCTATTTTATCTGATATTAGTACAGCCACTCCAGCTCTCTTTTGGTTACTATTTTCATGTCCATATATTTTTCTATTTTTTCACTATCAAAGTACTTATGTCTTTGACATTAAGGTAGGTCTCTTGCAGACAAGATATAGTAGGGTCATGCTTTTTTATCCATTCTGCCAATCGCTGTCTTTTGACTAGAGAGTTTAATCTATTTACATTTAAAGTGACTACTGATAATAAAAGTCTTATTTTCTGCCATTTTGCTATTGAGCCTTTGTGATTCTTATAACTTTTTTGTCCCTCATTTCCATTGATGCCTATCTTTATATTTGTGTATGTGTTTTTTTTGTTTTTGTTTTTGTTTTTGTTTTTTGAGTGTGTGTTGTACCATACAGAGTGGCTTCATTTTATCTGGAAATATTTTTTATCTATTTTCCTTTTGGTTGCCATGGGGTTAAATTTTAACATCCTAAATATATGGCAATCATGTTTAATTTGATGTCAACTTAACTTCAATAGCAGGCACATATAGTTTTCCTATAATCCTCTGTCCTCCCACCTTATTTTTGTACTTGTTACCACTTATATTTTTGTACATAGTATGTCCAAAAACCTAGATTTATATTTATTTTCTATGCATTTGTGCTTTAATGCCATTAGGAAGAAGTGACACCACATACCAAGCAATACAATGCAATAATAATGTCATTTATAATTACCCAAATGGCTACCTTTAATACAGGCTTTTGTTTCTTTATGCTGCTTTGAACCACTGTCTAGTTTTTTCCTTTCAGTCTGAAGAACTCCCTTTAGCATTGCTTGTGGGGTATGTCTAGTGTTGATAAAATCCCTCAGCTTTTGTTTATCTGAGACTGTCTTAATTACTCCCTCATTTTTAAAAGAGAGTCTTACTGAATATAAAATTTTGGGCTGGTTATTTGTATCCCAGTAGCACTTTCAGTTTATCTACCCACTGTCTTCTTGCATCCATGGTTTCTGATGAGAAACAGGCACTCAATCTATCTGGGACTCCCAGGTATAAAACATGTTGCTTTTTTCTCACAGCTTTCAGAACTCTCTTCTTGTCCTTTGCATTTGATAGTGTAATCCATAGAATAATGTGTTGTATTTTTCTTCATATTTATCCTGTTTGGTGTTTTGTGAGCTTTTTGGATATGACTATTCATGTCTTTTCTAAGTTTGGGAAGTTTTCTGTCATTATTTCTTTCACTATCCCTTCTGCATTTGCACTTTTTTCTTTCTTCTCCCTCTGGGACTCCCATACTGTATATATTGGTACAGCAGATGGTATCTCATAGCTGTCTTAGGTTATTTTTGCTTGTCATATTTATTTTTTTCTTTTTACTCCTTAGCGTGACTCATTTCAAGAGTCTTACCTTCAAGTTCACTGATTCTTTCTTCTGCCGCTCTAATCTGCTCTTGAAACCCCCTGGTAAATTTTCATTTCAGTTATTATGGTCTTCAATTCCAGTAGTTCTGCTTGGTTCCTTTTTGAAATTTCTATCTCTGTACCTAGACTCTCAAATTGCTTATTCATTGTTTTCCTGATATCCTTTAGTTCTTTCTCTATACTTTTCTTCACCTCCTTAAACTTTTTAAAGTTCTTTTTTAAAGGCTTTTTTGGTATGACTGCATTCTGGTCTTCTTCATTGTTGTTTTCTGTATTTTCACCTTCTTCCTTTGGATTGACCATTATTTCCTATTTCTTTGTCCTGTACTTTTTTTTTTTTTTAAGTTAGGCCAGTAATTTATTAAGGAATGGAGAGAAGAGAAATGGGAAAAAGTTACAGATTATGGGTCCCAGGTAGTGAGAAAAGGACCTGAAAAGAGTTAAAGAGGGCTGATTTACAGACTACAATTCCCCATTACAGATTACAAAATGCCCAAGTTTCCTTGCATGCTGTTCCAGGCAAGAGAAAAAGGCAAGAACAGGATGTCTTGTACCCTTTATTTGCAAGCTGTACACTTTAATATTCTAAAATGTTACTTCTGGGATTTATTCCTAGTGATGTTTGTATGTTCTTTTTTTATGTTCTTTTTTTTTTTTTTTTTGTCATCAGCTAGTGATGAGACAGAGTTTTCTTTGTGCTTCAGCCCTCCTATCTGGAAAGGCTGCCCAAAATGAGTGTAGTATGTAGTGTTTCACCTCTTTCTGGGCCTCTCTCTTGTTTTGAGCTTTTGCTTGTTAGTTGTTTTGGAGTTGCTCTGTTCACAGGTATTTCCAGGGGACAGACCTCCCTCTCCCAGGTGTTTGAAGCTGGCAAGACCTTGTCCCAGATCATCTGCCTCTATAGTTTTTACACTCCATTTTTTGTCTTAAGCTGCTTTTGCCTAAAGGGCAAATTCTGGGAGGAGAGTCACCCCAGATAGCGATTTCCCAAGTCCATTATTCCCAGCCAAGACAGGGCCAGGAACTCATAGAGGGGTGCAGAACAGCTCCAAAATGCCTAAATGCTGCCCTTCAGCTAACTGTCTCCTGCAGGTCTGAGAAAGTGGTGCATCTTTAAATCTCCACTGCCTCCAGCCCTGCCCCAGGGAGGATTGAAGCAATAGTTGTCAAAGCCTTTGTCCAGGGCAGGGTTGAAACAATGACTGCCACCAACTTTTTCCAGCATGGTCTGAAACAATGGCTATCCTCAGAGCGAGGGCCCCTGCAATCCTAATTTGTTAATCAAAAGCTGTGACTGGTGAATGGCCATGCCCACCCCTGTTCTTGGGGAAGAGAACTTTTTTATCCCTTTCTGTCACCAGTGAGCCAACCAAAGACCAAACCCCAAGGAAGCCTTCTATGAGAGTGAGGGATGGGACTGATAGCTGCTGTGGAGAGAGAGCAATTTACTGTACTTTACCATTGTTTACTAGCCTCTTCCTCCCAATCTTCCCTAGACATTGTACAGTGTTTTTCTGGTTATTTTGGACAGTTTCTGTCTAGTTAATAGTTCTGCCTATTTAATCATTCTGCCTATTTAATAGTTCTTTGGTGGAAGGACTGAATCCAGGAGCTCCCTACTCTGCCATCTTTCTCAGAAGTCTTCAATTTTTTCTTGAATGAGCTTTGGGTAGTTTGTATCTGTCAAAAAATTTTTAAAATTCAATAAGTTTTGGAATTTATTGGCTTAAAAGTTGCTCATAATACAGTCTTCTTATCCTTTTAGTTTCTGCAAGATCTTTAATGATGTCCTTCATCACTGATGTTGGTAGGTAGCTTGTTTCTCAGTTTTCCCTAGATAGTCTGTCTGAAGTTTACCCATTTTATTGAAATTCTTTTTCATTGCTTTGTATTCATCTGTTCACTCTTCTCTCCATCCATCAAGTCATTCAAGCATTTATTGACTATTTTCCCTGTGTCCAGAATTTGATTAGATGCTTTTGCTACAACACAGAAAAGATATATTATCAGGGCTAGGAATTAAAAATCTAATGAGAGATAAAGACAATTGCACAAATGATGGAAGATATTGGGCTCTCTTTTGCCCAGTGATCAGTTTAAACCAGAGTCCAGATTTTCCCAGAATGGCATTTAGATGAGATCGTTTATTAAACAGCTCCCAAGAATAAATAGAGAAAGAAGGAATAAAGCAAGAGATATCAATTGCAAAGCTTCATCTAAGATGTGAAAGGACAATCTCTTAATTATTAGAAACATGGAGTCCTTATTTAATAACAGCAATGCCAAAGTCATGGTGTTCCTTTGCCCACAAATAAAACCTTTAAAGACAGTCAAATTTATATGGTCCATTCTCTAGGAATTTTTGAGATAATTAATTAATTACAACAGTAAATATAAGGAAATCTAGGCCAACTATAGATATAAATCACTTATTTAAAATTCCATTCATCATATCACAATTCAAGTCACAAACTTTGATAGTGAAATGATTTTGATATTACTGAATAACTTTATTAATCAAAATTTTACAGCAATCCAAAACAGAACATAAATAACAACTTATTAAATCCATATTTATAAGTACCTTGATTGTTAAAATTTGCATACTTTGTATAATAAGCATTCACTACTACCCATCTTCCTTATGCAAATAAACCTGAATCAACACATTTTTCTTAGCTAGCCAGTTAAGGAGTAAGCTATTGAAAGGAAAAGATATTTTGCTCCTTATTGATTTGCTTTCCTGCTGCTCAAAAATTTGTGGATAGTTTGGCAGTCCATGTATGAGTCTTACAAATCTTCCATTTTTATTCTGATTGGCATGACTTAAGAGACCATTCCACTACTAGGTTATTAGATAAATTCTTGCTTATAATCCAAGGACTAGCATTACCACTTCAAATTCCTTTATGTTAGCTTTCTTGATCCCATTTTCGCTGTGTACTGACAATACTATTTTGAATCGTTTCCTTTCCATATTTGCCACTCTTGACTGCACTGTCCTCTGAACTTTTCTATCTTTTGTTAAAAAGATATCATTCCACTCATCTGCCCCTTTCACCTTCTATTCAGTCTTATTATTATTATTTTTTTAACTTCCAGAAATCTCTCTCCACTCACTGAAGCACTTCTAGCAATGTTTTATGGGCAGTTTCTAACCTTTTCATTTAAAATAATAACCAGGAGAAACAAAAAAGAAAATAAGAATATAATAAAGGGGAAGATTTAAAAAAAGGCCAAATTATAATCTGAGTACATAATATGCACCAGTTATTTACCTATCATTTCTAATTTCTGTAACACTCCAAAAATGCAATTTGCTTAAGGTCACATTTTCAATGACTGGACATGTTGCTATTCAAAGCAAGCTGTTTGGCTGTGGAATCTTGTTTTTTAATCACACCCAAAGCTGCATATCTTTACTAATCTACTATATTTAAAAATTTTTTTTAGTTATTTGATTTTTTTACAAATTTGTGTTCTTTTTTTAATTAGCCAACACTACAGGGGACAAAATGTAAGCAAGATATATTAATCAAGGTAAAAAATAAGGTTGGCTATAAGGTGAATATATAATTCAAATGTCTATTTACCCAAATATTTATCATCTATTTATTAATATAGAGAGCAGGAAGAAAATTAACTTTATTTTATGTTTATAAATTATCATTCTATTGAATTTCTTTTTCTTTTTAAATCTTCCTTTTCCAATTTAAAAAGTGGTTTAAATTCTATTTCTCTCTAACAACTATATATAAATATCTCACCCAGGCCAGCATTTACTTTTGCCATCTTCTTTCCTACACGCTAAATCTACCCTTTATTTCCACTTGATTTGAAACAAAATTTTGATCACGTACTGTTTCTTACTTAGAAAACATTTTGTATCTTTGTGGTAATTGCAAACCAGAGACATTCTTTAACTATGACAGAATTTAAAAATATTTGCATTAGAATTTATTTTTTATGTGAATATATTCACTTTTATAAAGTGAGTTTCTAAACTGACTAGGATAAATGTGGTTCAATCAGCCACAATTCCATTAAAATTCTTGTTATTTTTATACAATAAAAGCATATTTTTCATTTCATATTCCATTTGCAAATTGAAAGTATATAGTTTGTTTCTCATACACAGAGTAAAAGACAAAATTGAAAATCAACTCAGTATATTTGAAATGGTGGGCAAGTCAGAACAATTTTTCTTCAGCTGACCAAGGTCAACATATCAAAGCACAATATATTAAAATATTTTTTTCAATCAGAATATTTTTCAAGGCAATCCTCTTCAAACATGTATCTACAATCAAGTGGGTCCAGGTATTATTCTGCTGTGGGCTAATACCAAAATATCCAAGTCATCAGCAAGCTCAGCCGTAAGGCACAATCTACTGACATTCTCTCTTGATGGTTCATTGAGAGTATTGTCATTTTTGTAAAAGGAAGAGTCCTTTATTGTTTTATATTTTTGCAGTTTCTTTTCATAGTATGAGTTCCCCAAAAATATACATTGTAATTCATATGGCAACAAAATATATTGAACATACAGAGAATTAAAAAAGATGGGTTACCTAAAGCACAGGATGGAAGAACTCTATCACCGTCCTTTCAAGTGGGAAATATAGTTTTTGTACTTTAAAAACAATGATCAACTGATAATCTGATTACAGTGCATAAAATGACTGGACTATTATTTTAAGAATTTAGGGGGTTATAAAACACAGAGCAGTTATAATCATATATTTTCAGTTCTATAAATTTACATATCTATTTTAGCACGTCTATTCAGGGAGTAGTTGTAAGAAGCCCATGAGATTCAACACGTTCAAAAGGGAAATGATCACAAATTTATTGACTGAGCTAATTACTTAGTTATTATTTCCTTAAATGGACTGACTGATTGCTTCCAGATTGGTTGTTTTGTCTTCCATTATACTAAGTTTGCCATCAGAGCATTATATTTAATGCCTTTCCATTGAGCTTGCTTGATGATAACTGAAAACCATCATTTTATATGTGACAATTGTGGAAAATCTATTTTGGTGTGTTCCAGTACCACAATATATATCTGACTTCATATTACAATTTTGAGTTTCTTTATGTGATTTGTGTAAAATATAAAGGAAATTCAAATGCTGTAACTGATTTGTACTGCATATACAAATGTAGAAATAATTGTGAAGTGGTTGGTTTGCAGGTAAATCACAGATTTACTTGAAAGTCAATATTCAAATAGGAGTATACAAAGTGATGTAATTCCCATGCAACCATAGAGGTTTGCTATTTTTAAAAGAATATTTAAAAATATATATAAAATCTAAAAAAAATATATATATATATACACACACACATACATATTTCAAACTAGCCTTTATGAGTAGCAGCTAATCAAGCAGACCCAGAGCATACATAAAAGTTTAAAGGTTTGGGGATTAAAAGAGATGACAGAGGGAGCGAGTGTAGCTCAATGTTGAGTGCCTGCTTCACATGTACAAGGTCCTGGGGTCAATCCCCAGTACCTCTTAAAAACAAAAAAGAGAGAGAGAGGACAAAAAAAAAAAAACATGGTAAAATACACCGAGCTTGGAAGAAACCATGAAATTTGATTCAACAAGAAGTGATAATTACTTAACAACATGCATATGAATTATGAACTTGGACTTCTGGATCTGCAGTTTAACCTGCACTCGCTAAAACTGACTAAACAAACAAACAAGATGGAACAAAAGTCTTTGAAGTTCTGAAGCCCTGATACAGCTAGGAGTCACAGGAAATATCATTGAGCTAAAGGAATTGGGGCTGGTGGACTACAGAAACAGAAACTTAGTTCAGGCATCTCAATGGAGCAGCCCACAATCGTGATCAACAGTTTTCATTTACACATTTTACTGAATATCTCCATGAGACTGGGTCATTATGATTTGTATTTGCTTTAAAGTAACAATGAGCTCATACTTTCACATTTAAGATTCATAGTTTATTTGCCAAGGGTGATTTTTAAGGTTTTCACTCAAGTTTTGTCTACTGGTGAGGTCTGATGTCATAGATTTTAGTAGACATGAAATCACAACCAAGAATCAAATATTGGGAAAAATTATTAAACTGCCATATACAGAAAATCTTTTTGTTGAGTGTAGAAAGAATAAAAGCATGTTTATTTTATATAATCCCCTCTTATATATGGAAGTGTAACTAGTAAAATGTTTTACCTTGATAAAAATTAAAGGATTCAATTATGTTAAAGTAACAACAAATCATGGCCAAATTTAGTATCACAATAACAAAGACATAGGATAATTAATGAATGACTTGAATGAACAGAAGACAAATTGAATGTTTATTATGGAGACATGATTTTCTGCAAGGTTTGATAAACTTATGGAAATATTTTGTCTAAAATAAACTTAAAACATACCAAATAATTGTATTTAAAAGAATATAATATCATGCTTATCTATTGTAGAAATTGAAACTTTTAAAGGCAAATAGTAAAGAACATTATGTCTGTGTGTGTACACAGTTCGGTTTTTAATTTTAATTATTTTGTTGGAGTTATTTAGTAGTTAAGCCCCTTAAAAAGGAAAAAAAGAACACTTACAGCATGAGAAAAAAAATGTGTTTGAAAACTAGCATCTGCCTCTCACATCATATTGGTCTGCATATTAATTGAACGCAGCATTTGCTCTTTTTTGATGTCAATGCTTTTTTTGTTTACTTCAAAACATAATTTTCATAGAAATTTTTAAGCTTTGTTGTCGAATTCATTAATGGTTTTATTAATTCAGCTAGTCATCAGGTGCAATTCATCAACTGCACAATCCTTTGTGTTCTATTTTTGCTAAATGCTTCTTCTCTAGAATTTAAATTATGAAGAAAAACTGGCTGACTAATCTGAATTTCTCAATTTATTCATGTTCAATAAAAAGCTATTCATCAGCGTAAACTGCTGTGAGTTCAAATCAAATTTAAGTCACCTGGGAGTAAACAAAATTGCTCTTCTTCCCTAGCAACTGGAAGAGTATAAAAATAACACATTTTCAAGAAACTCAAGATACCAATATGTTTAACTGAAATAAAACAGAAATGACAAAGCATTAAACATATCCATTAGAGCAGATGCTTTGTTCATGCACTACACTCTTTTGAAATAGTTTTTGGTAAGTTTTATTTCCAATGAATAAAGCTGATTTCTTTCATACATTTCAGGTCAAAAACAATCAGTTATGCCCAATGCTCCCAAAATATGATTAAAAATTATAAAAATGTTATTTTAGCCACTTTGTTAAAACCATTTAAAATATAAATGGAATTGATGGCTTAAAAAATTTATTCACTTTCAGAATTTTCATCAAACATTCAAATCCCACAGTCCTATATATTAAAAAAAAATATTATTAACCTGCTTGGATTCACAGGTGCTTATTTTTATAAAATGAGACATATAGACTAACAGTGGCCAATGGAGTAAAATGGAGGAAGATGTGATTTTGAGGGAGGATCCTAGAGACAGTGTTTCTCTAGAAACTGTGCCCTGCTAATTTTGAAATTAAATCTCATCTTTTTTTTTTTTTTGGTCCCCCATGGGAATAGAAGTTTACACGTGGTGAAGAAGAATCTGGGGTTCATGCATACTTACTTAAATAAACTATGTCAGTTAAAAACACAGCAACATACTGAATTGGGCAAGTGCACATTCCTTTTCACTGATTCTACTTGAGGATTCGAGGATATATGGATTTAGCCTATTAAAATCCATGAGCCTATTTTATATTGAAGGTGGGTTTCAATTGTTAGACATCCTGAATTTATATAAGTTCATGTACAAATGAATTAACTAATTGGCACATGAGCTATTATTGCAGTATGTACTGCATACCAGACTGCAGAAACACACTGACTGAGTACTAACTTGCTTTAACAGTAGTTATTTCAATTTTTTTTTAATATGTTGTGGCCAATATCTTTTTTGTCTTCATGAAAGGTGAAAATTCCACTTCAAAATTATTGTTACTAGTGCTCCAAAGTAAAAGAATAATAAAAATAAGAGACTTGATATAAAGATAGACTTTTTTGACATTTTGAAAACAGATCTTTAACCTGAGCTAGAGAGACGTGGACTGTGTGTACATGTAAGAAAGAAGAGAACACTATCTAAAAACATACAAAAATTTTGGAAATATATTGTTAAAGATATTGTCTGTAAGATGGGATATGATAAAGGCTTTTATTGCCTGTTAAGCTAGTAGGGAATGGAATCCACTTTCATTAACCGTAATTCTTATATCTGAATTTTTAGGATGTATTATATTATGTATCCAAGTAAGGGATATCTTACAGTTAAAAGTGGATGTATTGAGTTTTATTATAACAGGGTTGAATTATGGTTTTGTTATTCAATACTTACTATCTGTTTATCTCTAAGACTTCTGAGTCTACCATTTTTGCTTCAGGCAAAGTTTAAGTCCAAACTCACCTCCTCTCAATTTAGTAGTAGTGGGGGTTGCTGTTCTGTAAGACATGGAGGAAACCAAAAGACTCATGCAATGAGCTTGAGCAGCCTACAGAAAGCATTGTGACTTGAACACTGATCTGATCTGAATGAAGAAGCTCCACTGTACTCAGTAGCCATTATCTCTGGGAGTGAGGATGGGGAGCTAAAGAGGGAAATCCATTGTTTTTTTCCTTCTTTAAAACTATATTTTAAAACATTTGCCAGATACTTTGGATTTCTAAGAAATATTTGTGTTTGCATGAGAGGCTGTTCAATAAAATGTTTTCATAAAAACATATGAAAAAGAACTGCCACCAAAAATTAAGAAACTTATATCATAGTGAAATGATATCTGTATTTACAATTATATTTTATCAATCATTTAATACACACTGGCATATTTGCTAGATCATGAGGTTTAAAATATTTTTTATTATGCATTGTTTTTTGAAAACCCAATGTTCATTATAACAGATATTGCTATTTCAAGTACATGTGTAATGATCTACACTATTATCTGCAACTGAAATGATGTTTTACAGCTGCTGTGTGTCTGGTGTCACTCATGTCCTTTATGATACCTTGCCTCTGCATGGGCTCTTATTCCTAACATTTGCTTTTAAAAACTTCTATAGAGATCTAACAGAAAAATCATAAGAATCGTATCTTTTGTGCTTCTCATTCTCTGGAAATACCAAAGCAGCAGTGTATCTTCCAATATTTAAAAAAGAAAGAAAGAAAAAATGTTTTAATCTTTCATTTTCCAATATAAAGTTTTTAGCCAAAAGGGTATTTATTAAAAGAAAATAGATCTGTCACTCACTAATTCAATGTCTAACTACAGAAGTTTAAAACTTGCTTTTTCTATGATTATCAGGCAAAAGTACAACAAACTAGATAGAGATTTCAGCTCTATTTCAGAGCTCTCCCACTGGCCTAGAAGCTGAATCTTAAAAAGCTCACCTTATCTAGACATAAGGGGAGGTGGTTGTGAAAGTAGGGTGGGGTCCCTAAAGTTAGATCCTTAGCTTATCTTCCTTTATTTGCTCTGTCTATCAGAGTTAGTTATCAGGAATTTATTGCAGAAAACAATGATGACTTCTGGGAAAATACAAATCATATAAATAGTGGGAACCAGCCTGGTTCAAATATATGAACCTTCAGAATAGGAGACAAATCTGAATACAACAAAGTTACTAGTAGTTGACTTTACCCCTACTCAGTTTCCTGAACTCCGAACCCACCTCCCTCCTCAATCCACCCCCATCTATTAGAACTCAGACATGAGTCCCAACAGAGAAATAGAGAAATACTGATGACAAAAAACGAATGAGTAGGAATATTTCTTGTAATGGTAAAGGAGAGAGATGGTTGTCCACACTCTTCCACAAAGGACAATTATAAACTGCAGACAGTTTTTAAAATATAAGCCATTTATTTAAAGGCACTGGAAAATGTCCAAAAGGAGACCGAATCTAGAGGAAGTTCTCATCCCCAAAAAATGGAACTTGAAGGACATATGAATTGATTATTTGTGACTTCCTGGCCCAAGGGCACTGCCCAACCTCCAAAGCTATTCCTGTGGAATATCCCAGAACAAAACTCTACAGCCTTGCCAGTGAAAGGTACCAGAGATTAGAGACTGGGCTGGAAATCTCCACAACATATTATCTGCAATGGTCAGTTTTCAATCTAAACTAGTAGATGTGTAAAGAAATAAGAAAGTGAGACCCATACTTAGAATAAAAGGGCATCAATAGAAACTGGTTCTGAATGGGGCCAGATATTTGATTTAGCAAACAGACTTCAGAGCAGCTATTGATATACACTCAAATAAGTAAAGAAAGTTATGTTCAAAGTTTTAAAGAAAAATATGTCATTAATGTGGTACTCATCACAAAATGAAAGGGAGATATTCTTTAAAAATTTGGTACCCAACAGAGAAAACAGAAGGGGCTAAGGTATATCAAAAATTCGAGTGAGTAATAGGGTAAACGTGGACCATAAAATGCGCCAATTCATCCATTGTATGCGGGCAGCAGGGGATGCGGGTCCTGGCAGTGATGGTAGTGATGGTTGCCAGATAGGGACTCTCAGCCGCTTTTGAAGACATCAGGAACACATAACTGGCAACTTTGGCACAGACAGCTTCCTTAAAGTGGCCACTGAAAACACTGAAGGTGGTGAGGTACTTTCAATGGACGTACTTTATTATGAAAGCTATGATAGATACTGGGGAGGACCCTCATCTAAGACAAAATTATTCTTTAAGAGAAGAAATAAAAGCATGTTGGGGAAATTGGGAAAATCATGGTTTTTCTTTTTCTTTTTTCATAAACAGCTGTTAGTTTTTTTTTGTTTTTTTTTTAAGATTTATTTTTATTTATTTCTCTCCCCTTCCACTGCCCCAGTTGTCTGTTCTCTGTGTCCATTTTGCTGCGTGTCTTCTTTTTGTCCGCTTCTGTGTTTGTCAGCGGCACGGGAATCTGTGTTTCTTTTTGTTGCGTCATCTTGTTGTGTCAGCTCTCCGAGTGGGCGGTGCCATTCCTGGGCAGGTTGCACTCTCTTTCGCGCTGGGCGGCTCTCCTTAAGGGGCACACTCCTTGCGCGTGGGGCTCCCCTACGCGGGGACACCCCTGCATGGCACAGCACTCCTTGCGTGCATCAGCACTGCACATTGGCCAGCTCCACACAGGTCAAGGGGGCCCGGGGTTTGAACTGCAGACCTCCCATGTGGTAGACGGACGCCCTAACCACTGGGCCCAGTCCGCCGCCCATGTTTTTTCAACGTAGCTGTAGTCACACATTATTCCAAATAGCAACACTATCATGTTTGACCCCATGTTATCTTCTAGTTTCCTTTCTATGTTTGTTTTCCATTATCAATAGTTTAGCAGCACACTAATGGAAAATATGTCTGTGGGTTATTCATTATAATAATCTTTTAAATACTAGATATTAATTCAAGAAACCTTTCCCCTAGTACAACTCCCATCAAGCTCACTCCCTTAATCTCCCTGCGATGCAGTCAGACCTGTGCAGCACAGTATCATTACATCTCAGTGCCTGTCCCTGAGTAGAAGTCCATAAATAGTCTTTGAATCAGTACATGGGTCAATTGCCTCGCACAGCAATAGTACATAAACCCATTTGCTGCAGAAGTTAATGATTTCTTAGAGAGCTTTATCTATTCCTAAGAAACGTACTTCCATACTTCTTAAACTTGCATTTTATCTACCACACTGTCCTTCCAATCCTGTAATCCCAGACAGTAGAAAGGGAAAGGTGATTCTTTCATTTAGGCATTATACAGATACAGTGTCATAGTTCCCTTGGACAATATTTCAAGGAGACAAGTACTAACACTCCAATCTTAGGAGAGTCTATTCAAGTTCCAAAGATGGACAAGAAAATTTATTTCAACATAGGAGTGTTAAAAGCACGTGTTTATCTTGGTTACCAAATATATATGATGGTCCTCTTAAGGACTCAGAGTCTGGATTATGACATTTTAAAAAAATTGTTGGTTCTGGTGGCAGGAATTTGTTTATATGTGGTGGCATAAATTATCACCTAGCTTTTATGAGACTGACAGTGCTTAAAAGCTAACCTCAAGGCAAGTCAAAATCTCTTCCAGCATAAACGTTCATTTATTTATATGACTGCAGAATTCAACTTAGAGATGCTTTAGGAAGAAGATAGTATTAAAGTATTCTTAAATGAGTATTAAAATAAAAATATTAATACGTTATTAATGCAAATTTAAACAAAAATACAATCAAGCAGTTTAAATTTTACCTTCTGGGGTTACTTGAAACTGACCTTTTCTCTCACTCGGTATAAAGGACTTTAAGATCTTTAGAAAATAATTTAGAAAAAAAAGTATAAAATATTACAAATTAAATTTTACAAAACACATAATAGGTAATGCTATTGTTTTTACTATTGATCAAGGAATTGGACTGAGAAAAGTTTAAGTGACTTGTCTAGAATCATTCATAACTAGTGAGTTGTGGAATCAGGACTCCCATCAGAGTTATCACATAATCTCATGATCCTATAAAAAATAAAGCCTTTCATTCTCCAGAAGGACAATGTCCCCCAATTTTCACAGATTCCTAAATTTACAAGTGTTGCCAATTATGTAGGAACATCTGAATTTCTCTTAACTTTCCCAAATAACAGTAGTCTTTAAAATTTGCTAGAACATACCATTTTCATAAGAAATAGAAGATTTTTGTATATCTCACACCCAAGGACAAATGGAAAACCACAAAGACTCAGTTAAATGGCTGACTTGTGTCTACCACTCTTTGTGTACTAGATGGAAAGGTGAGTCTCAGAACAATTGCAAATAATAACATGCTCTGAGACTTGTGGTCTCACATGAATAGTTGAACTGTGACTATTAAACCCAAGATTGCCAGAGTTCAACTTGATACTATAACAGCATTGACAGTATTTACTTTACTCAAATTGGGGGGAAAAAACCTTTCCAGCCAGGCAAATAACTGTCAGGCAAATGTGTATGCATTCAAAATTAAACACTCTACTTAGATTTATATTAGAACTAGTTTCCTTAGCAGTGAATTGTTTTTTTGTGTGTGCATCATTTACTAAATAAAGATAATTTTCTTAATGTGTAGGGCATTGAGGTTGAAATAAATTTCACTTACAAATGACTTTGAACTTTTGGCTATTATACATCAACAAAACATGTTTTTTTTTCCTTCCAAATTTCTTTCTTAAGGAATTTAAATAATCAGGTTATTTTTTTTTAATGAAATAAAAAAACACAATTTTAGCTATCCTTATTTCCAAAAAGAAGTAGAAGCAACTAGTCTTAAATGCACATTTATACAGGGACTCATGATAAATTTAACAAACATTGACAGAAAGATGATAAATTGGGATATAATTTATTAGGAATCAGCAATAAAATAATTGAACATCACAATTACCTCTAAATTGTAATGTGAAATTTATTTTCTCTTTCTTTTGATTTAGGAACTAAGCAATGTTATAGCTCTTCTAAAACATAGGAAAGCTTAGTGATGACCAATAAAATTATTTGGATCAGTAAGAATTAATGTTTGAAATTATTTGAAAAAATATCTACTTTGAGTTTATTTATCTTTAATAATATTAAATGTGTTTCTTAAAATAACCAGTTCAGGATAGTAATGAAGATCAGTCTCCTTTGTTTTATTGTCTGATGGGGGACAATATTGTTCCATTGCCAATAAAGCCTTGATTACTGTCCACAATTAAGCAGCTGACAACTTGATGGAAGAAGCTGAATCATTCTAAAAATTATTTGTGTTGTCCCTACCACACAAAATCTACTTATTAGCTGTGTGAACCTGATGTGGTCATTAACCTCACCAAATCTTCAGTCTCTTCCTTTGTAAGACTAATACACAGCTATTATTGGAATAATAATGTATGGTTTAGAAACCATGTTCAGAAAAAGCTTCTGGCACATCCTTGGCACTCAGTGACTGTTAGCTCTTATGATTTGAGACTATATCCCCTTAGTGAACAGAACAATTATTTATCTAAATTTTAAAAATTTATCTAAATAAAAAAAACCTGAAACATGCATAATCTACCATTAAGAACAGTTATCTAATGTTAAGTACAATTATCTTAAACTATAACAGTTTAGAATACCAAATCATTTTCTATAATATGTACCTGAATACATTTCCGTGTCTTGTCTTTGAATGTAGTGGGAAAACCTTACAATCCCTTGATATTCAGGGCAAAATTTGTTATGAAACTAATGCTACAAGAGGGAAAAAAACTATATATTTAATTTAAATTACTTTTCATTGATAACATCTCTAATGTTTGCAAGTTTCCTTAAGAGAAATCCATTAAATTAGTTAAATTATGGGGCAGGGCATGAAGAAGTATGGTCTTGATATAATGTTGTTTTTATAAATAATGTTATACTCAATACATTAACATAGCTTCACCTGGAATTAGAAGGAAGTAAAATCAGAACTAATGATAAAGTAGAGATAGTTTTAAAAATCTCAACATGAGTGATGTAAAACATAAAGGGGAGGTTATTTTTAATAGCATTTTACAATGTGTTTTTATGCTTTGGCTGCAAAGTAGAGTAACAATACACATGAAACTAAACTACAAATGGCTTGTTATTGTTCCAACTATTCCTTTAAATTGCAGTGTATTACAAACAATATTTGTTAGGGATATTTTCTTTTATGTGGTAGAAAATGGCCATAAAAGCAAAGGTTTCTCCTTTGAGCAGCATAAATTGCTATATTACTTTAAATAGTTCTTACTCAAGATAGCACAATGAATTTGCATTAATCTTTGAATAATACACATAAATCCAGTATTTTTTAAATCATTTGTTCAAATAAGTAGTTATTTCTATATAAAATTTTCCTCAACTCAAAGTGAAAAGACTTTTTAATGAATTTTTTTCTGCTACTGCCAATTCAGTAGAAGTCTAAATTATAGTCCAGGAATCAAATAGCCCAGGCATTTTAAAACAAAAAAATATATAGGCAGAATACCTTTCAAAATCCCCAAACAATTGATGAAGGTTACCCACAAAACTATCCAGAACCAAGGGGAAAACAAAGGCAAGACTTTGACCTATATATAAAAAATCAGATCAATTCTCAGACCTGTAAATGAACCAAAGGAGAATCTGTGGAGGCAGAGAAAGACCCCAAATCTCAAGGTACTGTGACAGTTACATAATAAAGGCTGTTAGAAAAGGTTATCTTGAACAAAGTTACTTCGCAAGCACATAAATCATACAAATAATTATCTCTGTGTTGTGACAGGGGTTTAGAAGGGAACTACTTTTGGATGAGCCTCTAGAGATCCTCACCACATTTATGAGCTGCAGTGTCATCTATATAAAAGACAAGATCCAGTTGAGTAAACCATGTAAGTGCTGTATTTGAAAGAAGGACTAAACTGTGACTAGAAAAGCTAGTATGATGCACTATTGATAAGAACTGAATAATTACTGTCTAGGTTTTATGAAAAAATAGTTTGGGATGATTTTTCTTATTTATTGACTGAAGCACATTCTTATGAAGACAAATAAGGAAGGCAAATGCTGCATATTTATAGGAAGGTAGCATTCTTCTGCAGTGGGTGTTTCATTTTTTTCACTCATTCTTCCATTCAACACATGTACATGGCCAAATTATATAAACTAGCCATCATGTGATAGCCACTGTGGTGGGTTGCTAGGAGCTGGGGTTAGAAGGAGAGAGAAAGTCCCTGACTTCATAGATCTTATACTCTAAAGGAATCAGAGAAAGATAAATGGAAATGGAAAACTAGACATTGTGATGAATCTTATAAGGGGGGAAATATATTTGTCATGGGATATTTGCAGCATTTAAATGAAGACCCTAAGGATGAGTAAGAAATTGCCAGGTGAGGTGAGTGGGTAGCAATGTGTTCAAGGGAAAAAAAACAACAACATAAATATGAAACTCTAGAGGCAAGTGAAAAAGAGAGAGACACATTGAGGAAGCCTATCAATTCCAGGTGAAGGGGTTAAAAATAGGTAGGAGAGGAGAAAAACAGATGGTCTATAACAAGTGGCATCATAAGCTCATATAATGAATTTGTGCTTTAAGACAAGGGAAAGCTATTAAAAGGTTTTACAAAAGAGAGTGATATGATTAAACTTGCATATTAAAAAGACACACTGGTGACGGTACAGAAATCAAATGGGAAGGAAAAGGGGAGAGCAAGACAAGGAAAAACATGAGTTACAAGACTGTCATATTCTATGTAAAATCTGATAGCCACATAATTAGGCTACTGTTAATGGAAAAAATTATGTGAATGGATTGGAGATGTGTGTTAAAGGGTAGAAGTGACAGGACTTGATAACTGATTAACATTTTTTTTAATGTTGTGTGACTTTGCTGACCATTTATCTTTCTTCCATTAGCTCTGCAGGTTGAACAAGGTATCAGATTTAAATGCTGGTTCATCTCTAAATTTCAAGCCAGTAGATCTCTCTGTTGCAATTTTTGAAAGTAATTGTTATCTTCTATCCAGTTCCTTCTATGCTGAAGAAAATGATTACTTCTATAATGCTTAAGGTAACAGATAAGATGCCAAATTGCAAACCAAAGAAGGAGAGGATCAGAGCAAGATGGATAGGATGAATTGAACTGAAAGAGGGCTTTCTAGTTGTGATATTTTTCTTTGCCTGCTCTATGGATCATTATTCACCATATTACTGTCACAGGGCTGTCTAAGCTCTGTTTTCTCCTTGTATGTGCCTTATTTCTCCCCCTGAATCCATGAGCAAGCAATTATTATAAAGACTGGCTGACCAATAGATTGGAAGAATGCCTACAGTGAGATATCGTAAGATGCTGAGGTTTAAGATGCACTTGCCTTGGAGTGGGGTGGGGCTCAAAGGATTGCTCCAAGAAAGGAAAATTAGAGTATCCCCAAGCATCAACTTGGAGGAATGAAAACTAGGGTCCAGGACTTTCTCCCTCTCAGCTTTCCCCATTGAGATACTCTTAAGCTAGTCATCTGGCATTCTTACAGATATAAAAGATGGTATCACAGAGAAAAACTATGAAGTACCTGAGGGGTGTGAGTGCTTTAGGGAAAAAAGAAAGAAAACTGTACACTAGAGGATTAAGGCAGAAGGAAACATTTTAAAGACATAATAAATGTCTTCAGAGAGAGAAAAGAAAGAAAACTGGATAAAAAAAAATAGATGAAATAAAGATTTCAACAGATATATCAATGAGCAGATGTATATAGTTGAAGAAAAGGTGATTAAGTTAGAAGATTTAATTGCAAATTCTTTACAGGATGGAATGAAAAGATGGAAAAAATAAGTGAAAAGTTAAAGTACATCAGGGTTTTTCAGCTTTTGCTCTGTGATCATTTTGAGCTAGATAAGTATTTGTTTTGAGGGACTGTTGTGTGTATAGTAGGATGTTAAGCAATATCCCTTGCCTCTATCCAGTCTATGCCTGGAGCATTCCCAAGTTTTGGTAACCAAACGTCTTTAGTCATTGTCAAATATCCCCTGGCTAGCAAAAAGAGATATATAGAGGAGAGAAATACAAATGTAAATAACTGTCTTTTACGAATCCCAGAATGAGCAATAAAGGTAAGGAAATAAAGAACTAAGACCTGAGAATTTCCCAGAATTGAAGAAAGGTATAAAATGTGATTGATATAGTTCATGTAGTATCAAATAAAAGAGAATTTTTTAAAAATCCATACTTAAGTATTATGATTAAAATTTAAATATCACTTCAAAATTTAAATTCTAATAGCTTCCAGAAATAAGAGCAGATTACCTACAAAAAAGGAAGAGGTAGGGATCATCCATTTGAACAATAGTGGTAGATGCAAAAAGATAATAAAATAAATTTTTAGTGTTGAAGGCAAATAACTTTAACCCAGGAATTTTGTTTTCAGGTTAACTAAAACAATTACGTTTGAGATCAAAAGATAGATGCAGTAGGATGTAGAAGTTCACAGAAAGCACGCACAAAAAAGTTGCTTTTTGTAAAAATTCTTAGAATATATTGCCAGTATCAAGAGTAATAAATCAAGAGGTAGCTATGAGATAAGAGAAGTAAGGCAACCAAAAGACTTAAAGTAAATTTACTATAGTCTAAAGGAACAAAGGAAAACAATAAAGCATATCCCTAAAAATCCAGAATTAAAATTTCAAAATTGTACCAACATTGTATGTCTATGTGGGGTGGGGAAAGCGATACTTTGAGAAAGAAGAATTAGACAAGAAAATGAGAGTGCATTAATAGCCTTACTGAAGCAGAGCAGTATAGAGAAAAGGAAGACTTGATCACAGTTAAAGATCTGGCAGACAACATGCCAGCAGGCCACATGCCCATGAGACCCTGCCTGGAAACCTCCTGGGTGATCCCGGGATACCCTGGAAGAGAATCTAATTTGCAATAAAAATCTCATTTGGAATGAGAATCCCCTTCGGGGAAAGCCCCCGGATTCAGGTCAAGGGAAAGCTTCAGATATCCTCAAAAGGCCTCACCATTGCCCTCCTGAGAAATGACAAGTGGGGAACCAATCAGAACAGCAAATAGATTTTAAGAAGCCCTAACCTGGGGACCCAGGTGCACAACTCACCCTGCAGTACGCCCGTGGTCCATGCGTCAGAATGAATTGTGTACTTTGCTTGTTTTCTTCTTAATAAACTCTTTACTCCCTTGCCTACCTTATGACATGTCCTTAAATTATTTTATGCAACATAAGCCAAGAACCTAGAGGCCCAGAAACCAGAGCCATCCGGTAACATTACTTCGGTTGGAAGAGGATAATAATAACTCATACTTGTTTTTCTTACTGCATACAAAGCCCTTTACAAAATGTATTGAAACTATTAAGTCATTTAATCCTCACTAAAATCTAATAATATTTTATTATTATTCCTTGTTTACAAATGAGGATACTGTGGCAGAGAGGCTGATTAATTTGCTGAAAATCACAGGGTTAGTAGTGATATAGCCAGAATTCAAATTTAGAAGTCTGTCTGCAAAGCCCACACTTTTCAGCAATTACACATACAGATGACTAAAATATTTTATTATTAATGAGGTTTAGATAATGACCGATAATTTAATAAGAATAGGTTTTAGTCCAAGCCAAGAAATTAAATTTGATAATGTAGGATATATATCTGAAAGGAAAATTATTTTTTAAAAAGATAGTATTATAAAATAGAAAATAGTAAGTATAATGTCATAAATAAATTCACATATGATAGCAGTTAGAATAAATTTAATAGACTAAATTCAATAATTCGAAGATATAGACTTTCCAATTAACTTTGAAAAGTTTAATAATGTTTTGCCTATAAAATACACATTTAGTTAAAAAAAGATAAAGAATATTTGAAAATGAGGGAGCTATTTTTAGAAATATACCAGAAAGTATTTGAATCAAATGAAATTTAGGGTACAGATTTTATTTCAGGCAATGGGAAATTTAAGGCAAAAAACAAAACAAAACAAAAAAATCTAAAGCACAAAGATGGATATTATATATTGGTAAAAGAAACATAGGCTAAGAGGAAAAAAGTCAAAGTTCCTAAAATAATAAAAAAGCCCACATGGTCTGTACCTCTCTTTCCTCTATGAGCCCCTTTCCATCTACTATTCATTCTCCTTATTTAGTCTGCTCAAATTATACCAGCTCAAGTTAATGTGAAAACATAGATAAAATGGAATTTTTTTCCGATCAGAAGCTTTTGCTGATCAAGTTCAACAAATTCTTCATATATTTACTGAAATTATTCCAGAAGACAGAATAATTCATCTGCTTTTTAAAAAATGAGAATACTATATAACAGTGATCAAAACCAAATAATAAAAGTACAGAAATAAAGAAATTATAGGCCAATTTCATTTGTGAACAGAGATGTAAAAATTCTACATGAAATGAACCAACAGTGTATTTTTAAAATTTTATCCCTGAAATGCAAAGATGATCTGAACTTAGATTATCTATAAATGAAAATATTTACATTAATGAATCAAATGACATAAATCATGTGATCATTACATTTATGCAGATAAAAAGGTATGTTGAAGTTAAAATATAGTCAAGATTTAAAAAGACAATTAAAAAGCTGAGTTAGAACTTCCATAAGCGGATAAAGATTATAACTGAAAACATAAGTAATTAACACACTCAATGGATGAACAACATAAGTATTTCCCTCTATCATCACTACTCTTTAGCTAAGGACTGGATCCTAAATAATTCAATAACTCAAGAAAAAGAAATGCATCAATATGGGTTGGGGAGTAAGATATAAAATTGTAATATTTTAAAATGAATATGATCATTTATAGAAATAACTGAAGATAATCAGCTAACCATTAGAGTGGAATAGAAAAGATTACTTTAATATCATTCTTCATACAAACAACAACCAGAAAATGTAAGATATCATTTATAATAGCAAAAGAAACTACAATTTACGTTTTTAAAGACATTAACCTAATAAAGAAGATCCATAGCACTCGTGGAAGTTTAAAACTCTATTAAGAGGAACAGATGTAGCTCAGGTGATTGCGTACCTGCTTTCCATGTATGAGGTCCCAGGTTCAATACCTGATATCATCTAAAAATCAAAACAAACAAACGCCCAACTTGGGGGAGTCAGTGTAGCTCCGTGGTTGAGTGCCAGCTTCCCACATAAGAAGTCCTGGGTTCAGTCCCAGGGACCCAGTACCTCAAAAACAAAACAAAACACAAAAACATAAAGAATCATTTGAAAATTTTAGAGAAATTCAGTGTCCAAAGGTGAGATAGCATAAAATTGTAAAGATCTATAATCTCCCTGATTTTTCTACAAATTCAATGCAATTATAATCTAAACCTAAGTGTTCTTTTAAAAAGGAACCTCACAAATATTATCAATTAAAAAACATTTTATTTAGGAGGTACCGTAGACTGAACTCAGGACCTTGTCTTATACATGGGAAGCAGACATTCAACCACTGAGCTATATCCGCTCCCCAGTTAGAGTTGGTTTTTTCATGTTTGTTTTGATTTTAGGAGGTACCAGGGAGCAAACCTGGGACCTCATACATGGGAAGAAGGTGATCAAACACTTGAGCTACATCTGCTTTCCTAAAAAGTGTTTAAAGACCTTGAATAGTTAAAATTGTTTTGATATCGAAGGGTAAGAACAGGGGACTGATCCCTGTCAGATACTGAAGCATATCAAAAGCCATAGTAAGGAAGCAGACTTGGCCCAGTGGTTAGGGCATCCATCTACCACATGGGATGTCCACGGTTCAAACCCTGGGCCTCCTTGACCCGTGTGGAGCTGGCCCATGCACAGTGCTGATGCGCGCAAGGAGTGCTGTGCCACACAGGGGTGTCCCCCACGTAGGGGAGCCCCACGCGCAAGGCGTGCGCCCCATAAGGAGAGCCGCCCAGCGCGAAAGAAAGTGCAGCCTGCCCAGGAATGGCGCCACACACACAGAGAGCTGACATATCAAGATGATGCATCAAAAAGAAAACACGGATTCCCGTGCCGCTGACAACAACAAAAGCGGACAAAGAAGAACACGCAGCGAATAGACACAGAGAACAGACAACTGAGGTGGGAGGGAAGAGGAGAGAAAAAATAACTAAATCTTTAAAATAAAAAAAAAAGAAAAAAAGGAAACACTTAAGAAAAAAGCCATAGTAACTTAGATAACATTGTACTCTAGCAATTACTGTAAAATAGAATAGAGTAAAATAATGGATGGTCTAGAAATAGTCTATACATGGGGAAAATGATGCTGGAACAATTGCCTCATTCATGGAAAACAATAATCTCTATCTCATATCACATATAAAAAAATAACTTCCAATGGATGAAATATAAAAAATATGAAAGAAAAACCTACTTTAAATAATAACAAAGATTTTTGGAACTATGAAATAGAAAGGCCTTCTTAAATATGATTATATGTCATAAATACTAAAAAACTTAATATGGAAAACATTAAAATTAGATTCCTTAACAAAGGGAATAATAGAAGACAATAAAAGGATGGGTGAATGACAATGAGAATATAATTGGAATATCTAAAAAGAAGGGGTTGGTGACTTTTCCAAATTATCTGGAAAACACACTAAATCAAGTGGAAGAAATTATAAATATAGCAACAATAATAATAACAGAGACAAAAACCTTAATATTTATCACTAAGTTCTCTAGTATTTTATATCTATTTACTTATTTAAATATATTAATAGAAAATTCACAGAAGGGAAAGTCAAAGTGATGAATATGTATTTCGAACAGAAACTCAGACACACTAGACTTTAGATAAATGCAAATTAAAACTATCATTTTACATTTTACACACATCAGTTTTCTAAAAAAGTTCAAAGCAGGAAAATAGTAAGTTCTGGAAATGGAGGTACTGAGCATTCATGAACTACATGAGGGAGTTAAATTAGCGCACCATTTCTAGAAACAATCTGTTAATACTTCATTTAAGTAGGTATGTATGTTTGTCACCCAATAATTCTATTCTAGGAACAATCATACAGTAAAACATGAAGTGAGTACTTAGATTACACAATTGGTTAAATTCACAGGCTTTGGACCAAACTATCTGCGTTTGCTCACTGTAATTTATATATTAGTTTTTTACTTTGCCCAAGTTATTTACTACTTTGATATCTATACCAAAATATGGTAAAGTGAGATAGGGAAATGATAATGATTATAATAATAACAAAAATTGTTATTATTATTGTTATATTTACCGCTCAGGGTTTATAAAGCTTTACAATAACAACTTCATAGGTCAGACCCTAGCACATAGTAAGTACTCAATTTATGCTAGCCATTTTATATTAAAATGAGAGTCATTTTATCATCCATGAGCAGGGACAGTTGGCAAATACAGCATGGGTGCTTATGTAAAAGAGGGCCTGGGATTGGAAATAGGGAAGGGGAAAATCAAAGAAAAGAATAAAATTGTCTTGCATGGAAGGATGGTGGCAATGTTTCATGAACTAGGAATACGATCAACCTGGGATTGGAAATAGGGAAGGGGAAAATCAAAGAAAAGAATAAAATTGTCTTGCATGGAAGGATGGCGGCAATGTTTCATGAACGAGGAATACGATCAATTTATATTTTGTGGAACAGAAGTACTTAGGTGAAAAAAACAAATAAAAAGCAAAGAAGAAAATAAAGAGTGCATTTCTCTGATCAAGGAGTTTAGTAGTGGCAGAAACCATTTTTTTTTAGGATGTGTTATTCTATATAGTGTTTAAGAGAAAATAACTAAATTAGCATGAAGAATTACTTAAAAGAGAGAGATAATATGAGCAGAAGAGGTGTTGTTGCAACTGTTTTGGTTTATTTGTTTGTTTCTATGCCTTTGCTCAAGGACTTGGAGTTAGCCAGTGCCTAGAGCTGGTCAGAAAGGACAAGAGGAAAAGAAGAGTGATGAAAAATGAAAGTGAATATGAAGAAAACAAAAAGAAGACCCACAAAAAAATGTAAAGTTATTTGTTTTAAAATGAAAGAAAATGCCAAAGTAAAAGCTCCAAGCATTCAAGGCTTGTTTTACTATAAATAAACTCGTAAGGCAAACAGCAAAGGAGAGATAATTATTAGAATTGTGCTCCTATTGAATGTCTATATGGAAAAATAATTTTTTTTTCAATTGCATGCAATAATACCAAGTGTCTTCAGATGCTTTTGATTTATATTTTAACAATTCACACTTGAACAATATCTGGACACTTTTCATGTGTATCTTCCTTTCAAAAGTTCTTTAGTACTATTAAAGATATTGTTCTACTATTTAAGAAAAAATCATAAGATAGGATAGGAATGATCCCCAAACTTTTATAAGGAGATGATTCACTGGCTTAAATGAAAACAAAAGAAATAAAAACCACAAAACCCAAACACTTAGAATCTATTAACCTAGATCCCAAAACTCTAAGACAAAAATTAGGATGCACTGTGTGTGAATCCACAGCTCCTAGAACAGTATTTAGAATATAGTGTATGCTTTATAAATGTTTGCTAAAACTTCGATAGTATTAATAGGTAAGCATTAAAATAACAGCTGTTGGGCCTTAGAGTGGAACTTTGCCCACTCCTTTCCCTCGTGAATACTGCAGTTTCTCTTCCAGTTCTTGCTCGTTTTACTTCTCTTGTAGTTTCTGAAAGAATTGATGCTTGAGGACAAGGCAAGGAATACCTCTTTATTCAATCAAAGTGATAAATGAGAGGTTTTCTGAGGATCAAATAAGAGAAACTACATAAGACACTTAGCATCTTGCTTAACACAGAGTAGATAATTTGCAGTTTGGGGTATCTCTTTTCATTCTTTTCTACCTATCACACCTGAAGGGCTGTGAGATTTTAAGTTCATGGAACAGAGGTCCATAACCAAAGCAGTAATTGTGAAATTGGTTACCTCATTTATAACCTTTTAGATTGTGGAAAAAAGCAGGTGCCATCATTTCTAAGACAAGGAGATTAATGCGCTACAGATTTAAGGTTTAAAATATTATTTGTTTTTTTAATCTCTGCTTGCTCTTTCATAACACTGTTTCCCAGAACAGCATTAAAGATGGTGTTATTGTTCAGCTTTAAAGAATTTGAAAATATTTTCTATATGAGATCTGTGAAAATGGAATGGTAAATGACTTTACTAATCATCTTGAATTGCTTGAGTTTCCATTTTATCCAGGGGAAAAAGGAGGCCAACGGAGCTCAGCTGATATACTAATGATCCTTTGAGGTAGCAACAAAGACAAGTGAGTGCCCTTGTGAAGAAAAATAACAGTAGCAAACAAAGGCTGGCAACAGTCTGCTGACAGTCACCAAATGTCCCTCACCTTGCATAAACATCCTACTCCTACAGTTTGCTTATTAACCCATGCACTCCTTCACTCCTCACCACCCCTCCCTGAACAGCCTCAGAAGGTGCTTCTACAACTTAACCCTTTGAACACCAGACATCCCTGTTTGGTCTGCTCCGTGTGCATGCTGCTCTTGCTCAATAGAACCCCCTTCTTTCTTTATAGAGGGTCTCCCAGTTATTTCCTTTGTTGATAGGTCCTAGCTGTTTGTGAATGCTGATTTACTACATTTAATGAGAGAGTACACAAGACAATTTTCAAATTTCAGGAAACACTTGAGACAAAAAGAAAAAAACAAAAGCCACCCAACACACAAAATAATACTTGTAATATTTTCTAGTTTGGAATAATGCATAATATTCCACAACAATGGTAAATTCACAGGGGAAAAAGGAGAGAGAAAAGAGATTTGTTTCCTACTTAAAGTTGTATTCTTGACACCTTATATATATTCATTATCACAGTTTATCCTCATATCAGCCTTATGAAATGGGAGTTATTTCCATTCTACAAACACCTCGGGGAGATTGTATAATTTGCCAAAGGTTATATGGTCAATATGTGCAAGACAATGGCTAGAACATGGCTAATCTGACTAAAAAAGCTGACTAAAACTTATCGTCAGTTATCATCATTTTATATCTGCATTGCAGATTATATTTAATGTCTTAATACGAATTCACAGAACTGGAAGTTTTCTTTTCCTATTGTTGCTGCTGTGGAATCAACATATGTGACCTAACTCATGTTTCTTTTACCTTGCAAAGCATCATAACATTCTATCAGAATTCGACGTTTGAGTACATAATAAAATCTGCCAAGCCTTTTCTCTGTAGGGAGGGCAGGTGTTGAATAAAATGTCCTCAGCACAAAGGATGAGAGTTTCCGGAGAGATTTTTACCAAGTACTTTTTTACCATCTGATCGCTCAGGTTTGTGAAGCAGTAATAACATTTCATTTGTATACCAGAAAATATACTATGGTAGGAGACAGTTGCACTGAACATAAAGAATACTTCTTGTTAGTGATGGAGGTTGGGTGCAGGGATAAAACCATAACTAGCTTTTCAATACAATCCAGACTATTAGAAAAAGTTAAAGATAATTAAATTCAATCTGAGGGTCAATTGTTTTCCCACAGTTGACCCATGTGCAAGATAGCATTAGGATATTCTGCCTAATTTGGGACTTCAGATATATATGATCAAACTTTTAGCTTTTAATTTATTGGAAAATAGATTAAACATTTCACAATCTTATTTACTTGGGTCCAATTTTATCATTTGATTTCAATTCTTAAATGACTAAAAGAAAAAGTAAGCGGAAAGCATTTTATCACATTAATGCAACACTTGCAATTTGATTTAACAATATGATAGATGAAAGGATGAGGTTATTATATCACAATGCATTTATCATTTTTTAGAAATGCTCGCTTGAAACAAAATTAACGCTGAACTATTTCCAGTGAGGTTTCTAAAATGACTAGCCTTGTCAAGATAGGTTTTTGGTTCATAAATAAAATTGCTAGGAAGAATAAAATCACTAAATGCTATAAAAACAAAGTACTGGGAATCACTGAAATGTGAAACATTAAGTATGCTACACAAAATGCATCTGCAAATGTGCAAATGTTTCCATTTGTCTGAGACAGTATCCAGTCTATTGTCACAAGATAGACAATTGACTTTCCAGATTATTTTGAAATCTGAGGAAAACCACTGTCAAAAAAACTTTCAGATACTAAAATCCATGTTAAACAATTTTAAAATTAGCAAACAAATGAACTTTTTTACTGTGTTTAAAAACCTCCATTATCAATGGTACTGATAGTCCTAATAGTTCCATTCCCTGCCAGGAGGTAAAAAGTATTCTTCCTCTTTAATGATCAATAACAGGATAATTCAAACATGTTTGATGCAATTTGTATAACCTTCTTCTTGCTAATAACCCATAAATGCTCATTTAAAAATTTGTCTGATTTTTTTCCCTCCGTATCAGGGATGAAAATAGGGTATTTTTTCCTACATTATGCTCTCTCCCATATCATCTAGCACAGTACCACATGCAGAAAAGAAGCTATATATACAGTTGTTGAATAGATGAGTCAGTTTTATCACCCTTCTTTTATTCCAGCAATATAGTGCAGCTTTTGGTTCCTATGTAATTTATCAAGGATATGGATTTAACCGATACATTATTCAATTCCCTGGTCATTGCCTGAATTACTTTAGGATCCTGATTTCTATCCTATTGGGAACTTGTAAAATGTAATCAAATGGGTATTTGCAAAAAAACCTCTTAACAAAAAGTAAATTGATGATCTTGGGGTTGATTACTCAAATCCCTTGCAGTTCTAATTTGTTGTGAGTCTTGGATTCTGCATGGTTGCTATCATCCAATTTCCAAATAGACACAGTAAAGGTATTGATTATCCTCCTCTCCAATACTGTTTCTCCTCTTCTGCCTGTCATGAAGGCAGTTCCTTTCTGGGGGTGAGGGTATTGGTCCAGGTGTTTTAAAAAGATGCTCCCCTGCTCTCATGGGTTATTCTGTCAAACCTGTGGAAACACCTATTTGCAGCTATACCCAAGACTTTGTTGTCTCTTACTAGGATTATGGCAAAATTCTCCCAACTGGTCTTTTCTGGTTCCTCTATTCCTGCTTTACAATATGGCTAGAATTATCTTCCTAAAATGTATGTTGGCACATTTTACTCCTCTCTTCCAAAATCAGCAAAGGCTCCCCTTTGTTCTTTGGAATCCATATTAAAATCCTTAGTTTGCCATTGAGAGATCTCCACAGTAGAACACTGATATATCTCTTTTTTTCCCCTTCATTTTTAAAAAAAATGTTACATAAAAAAAATATGGGGTCCCCGTATACCTCCCACCCCCCTCACCCCACTCCTCCCACATCAACAACCTCTTTCATCATCGTGGCACATTCATTGCATTTGGTGAATACATTTTGGAGCACTGCTGCACCACATGGATAGTGGTTTACATTGTAGTTTACACTTTCCTCCTGTCCACCCAGTGGGCCATGGCAGGACATATAATGCCCAGCATCTGTCCCTGCAGTACCACCCAGGACAACTCCAAGTCCTGAAAATGCCCCCACATCATATCTCTTCTTCCCTCTCCCTACCCTCAGCAGCTACAATTTCTTCCATTACTAATCACAATAGTTCCATAGTAGAATATCAGTAAGTCCACTCTAATCCATACTCTATTTCTCCAGGCTGTGGACCCTGGGATGGTTATGTCCACTCCCCCTCTATATCAAGAGGGGCCTTAGATTCCACATGGATGATGGATGCAATTCTCCTGCTTCCAGTTGTAGGCACTCTTGCCTCCCTGGTATGGTGGTTGACTTTCTTCACCTCCCTGTGAGCTGGCTGGGGTAAGTCCAATAAACCAAGTCTCCTGAGGCTCAGGCCCTGGCTGTTACATGGACAGTCCAGAGATTCAGGTCTCCTGAGTATACACCAACCCCAGCACCAACCACAGGTCTGGAAAAAGTAACAGAAGAAGCATGTGTAGAAAGGTCATATCTGAGTCCAACTCCATCACAGCCAGGAATACAAACTCCAAAGTAGGGCCAACTGACAAGGCACTGAATTCCAGAGCAATCTGCCATGACGATAGAACTTCTGGGTCTCCGCAGCCCTCAGGAGCACCAGCACCTGGGCTTCTATCTACTTTGGCTGTCTCTGGTACCCTGCTGAGGCGTGAGTAAGCATTACTCCTCTGATGACCTCCTACTCTTTTTTGGAAACTCATAGCTATATAAACTCATTTGTCCTTTCCATTTCCCCCTTTTATCCAAAGTCATAAAGCAGTTTTTAATACCAACTATTACATGTAGGCTGAGATATTCTGCTGGTCTGAGCTGATCCTTTTATTCATGGTCTTTTTCTAGTTGCGTCATCAGCTGGTGCTTGGTAGTAATCCCTTGGTGCAAGCGAGGCTCATCCCTGGGAGTCATGTCCCACACTGAGGGGAAGGTAATGCATTTACATGCTGAGTTTGGCTCACAAAGTGGCCACATTTGAGCAACACGGAGGCTCTCAGGAGGTAACTCTTAAGCACCCTGCCGCTCTAGGCTTAGTTCATATTTCAGGCACATAGGCTCATAATCGTAGCCGTCAGTATCAAGGGCTCATTGTTGGACCATCTGTCTTCATTGGTCTTTGCCATTGCACTTGGAGGACTGTTGCTCTTCCATTGGGGAATGTGATAGAGTTCCCCTGGCTAGGAACTCAGTACTCCCTCAATTGTCATTTTCAACTGAAACCACTATGAAAATATCCAAACATTTTTATGGACTCTGTATACATGCCCTGGAGAACTCCCTCCCAACCATGTGCCCCCTATCAATAACACCCCACACCCATGTTCCTCCCTGCCATAGTTGAACCTCTCTGTAGTCCGAAACTTCTTTAAAAATGAAGCCTAATATGTTGCCAGGTTCCATTAATAATAAAATGGAATATAGTGATGGGTTTAAAGGTTAGATATAGAATACAAACTAATTTAGAAAAATTAAATAAAGTAAAAATAAATTGGGGTATCCAAAAATGAAAAAATGGAAAAGCTCTGTTTTTGACGTTTTGCCTTTCATGACTACTATAGGTGTTGGCCTGTATGTACAGTGGCAGGCAATTTCTTCCATTTATTCCTCAGTGTTTATATCCTTTCTTTTTTTTTCCTACTTATTACGTTTGTCTTCACAGATGTTTTAGATCACAGTAATTCACATATACAATATACGGTACTCCCACATATTCAACATCAAACTCTTTGTCCCTTCCCCCGCAATGATCTTTTACGTGTTCATATTTTACTTGCTACAGTTGATGTACAGATATTGAAACAATAGCTTTCACATGTGATTCCATTTGGGTTGACATTATGGTTTATATTTTAGACTATACAATATTTCTAAATTTTTAGTTATCTTATGTTTTACATTATGATTTACATTTTAGTCTATAGACTTTTATACACTTTTGGTGTAATTTAACATGTCCTTTATCCATCATTGCATGATCCTGTGGAACACTTCCATTGTCCCACAGTTATACTGATTCCATCTATTCCTTTCCCCTTCTCCTCACAGCCCACAGTGGCAATCAGTCTTCGTTATTGAAGGACTATCAGAGATACTTGCAACAATGTTGAGGGCTTGACATACTCGACTGCCCTTACCATTGGGAACACCCAATTCTCTTGAGAGATACAATTCCCTCTGTTTGAGAACATCAGTCTTCCCCGGGATGTGGGTATACATTGACTCTCACTGTATGGGTCTCCACCCAATGATATAACCCACTATGACAAAGTGAGCACTCACATACTCCCTAGAAGCTTACATTGTCAGATGCTCCCCCTTAAGCACCTTAAACAAGTAAACTTCCTTATTATATCTTCTAAAGGGTTTTCTCTACATTATAATTTCAACTACATACCTAACAATCTCCTATGTTCGAATGTTCCCCCCACCCTCCCCCTAATTTCTTAGGCCATCTGAACCTTTTCCCATCCTTAGCCCCCCTCAAGCCCACAAAGCCCCACCCAAAGTTATCCCTATGCCTCCATTTTATCCCTTCTCTGTGCAAATACTTATCTCCAGTTTATCATAGATTTTACCCATGTAGGTGCCAGCTTACAACCTTCCTCTACCCCTCAACTTCCTTTAAGCCTGTCATCCAGTCTCTAGCTCTCTGAGACAGCTTGGTTTACTTATTTCATATCAGAGAGGTCATGTAGTATCTGTCCTTCAATGTCTGGGTTGCTTCACTCAACATAAGGTTCTCAAGATTCATCCATGTTATCACATGTGTTCGTACTGTATTTGTTCTTACCTTTCTGGCAACACTTCACTATTATATTTCCGCTCACCTTCTATGTTCCTACTATTCGACATTATTTACCATTATTTGACAAGCCTGTGCATTTTGAGCTAAAATTCCTTTGTTTATGCAGTTTGTCCCAATCTGGATTGCTATTCAACCTTTTCTCCCCAGTTGTTTCTACTTATATACATTCATTTTATAAATATGTATTAAGTCAAATCTCAGATGGCATGATTGGGATTATAATTTGATTGATGATTTGAAAATTTGAAATTTTTTAAAAGGAGAATTCAAAGAAGCCTGATGCTGGCATGACATATATTCTGCTTATTCTTAAAGTATATAAAGCTACATTCATTTGAGAATCTTTTGATGAAAGAACAAGACTTTTTTTTATTCCAGCATGGCTTCTGAGTCATCCTTCTCACATTAACAACACCCATAATGCATATTCTAAGATTTCCTATTTAAAGAGGAGTGAGAATTTACTTACACAGCATTCTCTACAGAGAATCCCTCAAAATTTTTGTGATTTCTTCCCAATCTTTCATGGCTGCCATGCCGGCACCTAATTTATAGCATTTTATGAAAAACAAATTCTTTCTTTTTGCCTTTGCAAATAAATCAAATTAGTTTTCTTACAAATAATTAGCACTTTAGCACTTATGTTTTCCATATATATGTTATTTTGAGAAATTATATCATTTTCACAAGTAAAACTGTAATACACAAGTTTGGGAAATCATAGGTCTCAGTAAAGTATAGTAAAAGTTCACAGGATGTTTTATTCCATGAATGAAGATAAAAATTCATCAGAAGTAAAGAGAAGGTTGATTAAAGTAATTTTTATACTATATGTGTCAGGAAATCGTGACAGGCACTGTGAATACAACAATCATATCAGCTACCTAATACTGAACAACAAGCACAATTTTAAACAACAAAGACTGTACTTAGGACTTGGTGGGTCAGCCGTTTGAACGGTCTTGCCTGGCAGCTGCATTTACCCAGCCACTAGACTGGGGTTGGATATTTTTAGGGGTTCTCAGTCACAAGTGTGGAGCAGGTGCTGCTAAGTCTTTCTCTTTCTCTCTCTAGGGGCTTTTCATCTTTAAGGAGGCTAGCCCAGGCTTCTCTATACAGTTTGTCCCATTCTCAGAGCAGCAAGTCAAGATCAGAAAATGTAATACCTCTTGAGGCTTAGGTTTATAACTTTTCCATCATCCTATTAATTAAATCACAAGTCAGCCCAGAATCAAAGAAATGGATTAATAGATTTCACTTCTTAAAGGGAGGAGAGACAATGTCACTTGGAAAAGGTATGTGTGTGGGATGTATCTTTGCCATCTTCTACTATATTCCACAAGAAACAACAGGATACACATGAATTCTGAGCTCACAGAAAGCAATGGGGGGAAAAGGCAAATAAGTAAAGGAGGAACTACTAGGAAAAAAAATTTTTTTAAGACATTACAGGTACTATGAAAACATATAGCAAGGATATCTCCCTAAACCAGTGGAAAATTTGAAAATTATTTCTAGAAAAGTAAAATGTAAATCAAGACTCCAATACTGAATAAGAGTTTATTAGGCAAAGGATAAAGGAGTACAAGAGAGATTTTTAATGGAAAAAGAAATAACAGGGCATATATAAAGGCCTGGAAGCAAAAGAAAGCATGGAGGAGAGGAGATGACAATATTCACTGTGAAGAGGATGCAAGAATGGAGGTAGGGAAAATATAGGGGGCCAGGGTCTGAAGAACTATGGAAATTACGCTAAGGAAGTTAATTCTGAGTAAAATGAGAAGTTATGAACACATTAGAAAAATCAAAGGATAGTCAGATTAGCATTTTAGAAAAACCCCACAGGATGGAGTATGGAGCAGAGTGGAGGTTTATGAGTCTAGAAGCGAAGTAAGGAGATTGCTGAAGTAATGCAGAGGGTGGGGTTACCAGTGCCCAGGAGGCTGCGCGCCCCAGAGCAGGCACTGAGTAAATTACCTTTAGAAGTAGGAAAAGGCAGGAACATAGAAGCAGATCCCCTTATTTAGTGGACAAAGGACAAGTTGAGTGAAGATACGTGTTAAAATATGTCAAAGGAGATTGGACCATTTTAGTAATGATGGGCCTCTCATTTTTTGGGTGCTAGCAATTTGTATGACTATTCAAGACACAGACTAAGAAGAGCATCAGGTTGACAACTTATGTGAATATTTACTTTTCACAAGTTGTGATAGTTTGGAGGGGAAGGAAAGGATGTTATAATCATTTGGGAGAACTGATGCAAAAAGAGAAGCCAGGGGTTAATTAAAATGTGATTTGTATCTGATAACATACTAATGGGCCTGACATAAATTGCTTAACATCCGAAAACCTACATTCTTAAAAACAAACAAAGATACATATTCTCCTCCTTATAGCTGTTCCTTATTGAAACAATTTTATATGACTTTGCTACTAACAATAGAGGTTATCTTAGCCTACTATGGCTACTACTAGTAATACCGAAGTTAAATGGTAACCAGAGAGGCAAAGCTATTTTATACATTTAAAAATTGAAAGAAGGAATCATAAATGTAACTGAGCTCAGTGAAGCAAACAAATAAAAAAAAAAAATCCTGCAACTTCTAATCCTCCATAAGCTCCTGCCACTCACTCTAAAATCTAGTCATTGAAAATAATCCCCCATACTGCCTTGGCTTTCTCATATCCCTGTACCTTGCTCATGTTGCTCCCTTCCCTTAAAATGCCCATCAGGACACACTTGGTCAGATGGAGGCTTAGTCATTCTTCTAGTTCTGCCTCCAATCCAATGGTATTTTCTCTGACTTAATTTTTTATGCACATCTATGGTAGGTTTTATCACATTGTTTTACAATCATTTGCTTATTTTTCTTTCCTACACTGTGTGAACTCTTAATGACTATTTAAATTATTTTTCCCCTAACTGGTTTCTAGAAGAAATATCAACGTGTAAGTCAATCAAAATACTCTACATAGTATATTATATACACAGCACAGAAGGTGGTGCCTAGAACAGAATAGGTCATTGTTTAATTGTTATGAATTATTTCTGGGCTCACAAAATGAGTACTAGGACTAAACTTGATAAAATGACTTAGGCTATTACCTTACCTTTGTGAGATCTGTGGCATCTATTTCATTATAACTGAAAATTTACAAGTTTGAGAATAAAGGTTCTTGTCTAAGACAGGTTTTGTGGAAATCAAGTATTAAGAGGGATGAGGACGCTTAGGTTGAGTAAACCATTGTTTGGTTTATTTGTTTGCTTTTTAACTGGCATATAGATTCTCTGAAAGGAAGTAAAGGTTCGTGGAATGTCTTTTAGTAAACGCAATTCATTTCATTAATTGAATGTGATGTTGCTTGATATTTTTAAAATATAAAATGTTGGTATTAGTTTCTGATGGATGCTGTAAAAACCTGCCACAAACTGGATGACTTAAAACAACAAAAATGTATTCTTTCTCCCAGTCTGAAGGCCACACGTTCTAAATCAGTAACATGGGGCAAAAATTCAAGGTGTTGGCAAGGTCATGTTTTAGGAAGGTGGGAATAAATTCTATCACTTAAGTAATACATTTCCTAATAAAATAATGCCTTATGGGCACAGACCAAAAACTTAATGGTTTGAATAAGTTGCTTATTCAACTTTGTTGCTTAGAGCAAAATGTTACCATTTAAATGACACGTGATTTCAAAGTTGGTAAGATTTACTTAGGCAGACATAAAACACTGAACCTGGTTTTCTGTATCCTTCACCAACTTCCAAATGCTAACTTTGCTCTCAGATCATGAAAACACATGCTTGGGAAGGAATAGCTCAGCTACAGTACAATTTCTATGGATCCCAGCAGAGAGTAATAAGCTCAGTCTGAAAGCAATATTAATGAGGATTTTAGAACCACAAGAACAAAATGGAACACTAGGGATCTGTATGTCTACACTTAGGATTCCAGGATGAATAAGAGTCTAAAACCTTCTTTAGCGGTGAGATATCTACCTTATTTCTCAATAGCTCCAAGGAATTGGATTCCAAATGTATCATGAAAACCTTTTTTTCCAGTATTGAAGTACTTTTCCTTTTCCTTAAATAAGATCTAAAACCCTTATTTTACAATATAGGTCAGTTTTTGTTTTTTATTCAGCAGGTATGTTCAACCAAAATAGCTTTGGTTATATTCAGAAATATTCTTCAATTGCTCACCCTCACATGTCATTCCCATTCCTTTCAAACAATCACTGTTCTTCAGAGACTCATTTTTGTGCTTATCCTGGAAATAATTTGCATAGTTATTTTCTGAAAATGTTTATTTATGACTTTTAAAAGTTGACCTGGGGGAAACATTTACTTGGTCACCCCACCTAGGTTGTGTTTAAACTCTAAGGGTTATGTGTGTACTGGGACTCAAAGAAGGATATAAAATAAATTTGTTTATGAAGGGCATCCTTGTAGAAATATCTAGGAGAGGTGAAAATTTAAACAAAGTGCTACCATAGGGACATAATAATTGTCATAAGGAAAACAAATGTAAAAGCAGGAAAAAATATCAATATTTGAGTATTGGCAGTATTTTTGCAAAACGATATAGGAATGGGGTTGTTCCTACCTTTAAAATATCAAGATACAGTTTTTACGAATACATTTGAAAAGAACTCTTTCAGGATGTCAATCTCATCCAAAATTTCTTTTTAAAAATTATATTGGTATTTCTTCTTGTAGCATCTTATAGCAGAGAGTTTCCTATTTTAGATAATATGCAGGGTATCTGGAAAGAATTTTAGAAAATAATTTGTTTTAGACATTTAAAAAACAGTATTTTTCCACTGCTTTTAAATAATCAATGACTTGGAGATGCTATGGGCACTAAATTAGAAAAGCAAACAAAATTTTAAAGAATTATTATTAAAATTGAGAAGTCCTAGAACCACATGCTTAATCAGATGCTGTAGAACATGTTCCATAAAATTATTAAAGTCATCAAATCATTGCTGTTCCTAAATGTAGAACTAAGGCAGACAAACTGAAATTTATTTTATTCTATTTATTTTCTTCAAACTATCTCTAAAACAAAATAACAACATGCCAATATACGCTCAGTAGCAAAGCAAGTTTACCTAAAATATATAATTTTGGAGAGATAAAAGCAGTCACTTTTATTACCATGGTTGACTTTAACTCCAGTACTTCCCAGTTTGTCCTCTTTGTTCTAAACTACCACCTAACAAAATATGCCCTATCTATTGTTTTACAAAGTATCAAGTAAATTAATCCATAGCACTAAGAGTTTCACGTATGGAGAGCCTATTGTGTGTGTCTATTTATATATATATATCATATATATCAATATATATACTATATATTACATGATGTACGGTTTATATTATATAATCTCTAATAGAAGACCTACAAAATCAGAATTGTTTATTGATCAGGAAAGTGAGGCTGAGAGATGTTCCTTGACAAGATCATATAGCTGGTATATGCTTGAAGGCTTGAAGTAGCTTATTATGGGTCAATCCATGAACTCACCTCCCACCCACTTCAGTCACATCACATACACTAATAAAAACTATAAATTATTTCTCTTATGTAAAGCTAAGTCTTTAAAAATACCCCCACACCCTTACTTTGGTTATAGTGTACATCTGAACATTAAAGAACACCACATTAAAGATCTCTTAGTATATTTAATAATGCTCCCCTTCCATTAGTAACAACAGCTAACATTAAGGGTTTACATAGTGTCAACCACTTCTCTAAATGCTTTATGTAGATAATCCCAATCCTCAAAATGGTAATTAAGTGTCACATTAGTTAGAATTAGGTCCAGCTGTGAGGGACAGAAAGAAGAAAAATACAAGAGGCTAATACTGGCTGGAATGTATTTCTCTTTTAAGTAAAGGCCTGGGCAGGTGGTCTAGGAATGGTATGAAATTGAAGACCCAGGGCCCACGAGGTTGACAGATGACACTTATCACATTGAATTGGGTAGAAAAAAATACTGACATGCACAAATGTAGCAGGATAGGAGGCTGTGAAATGCAGTCTGCAATACAGAAGGTCATATAACCAACTGAAATTGGGGATGCTATCAAAATGGCAGAATGGGACAAAAGATATGAAAAAAACAAATAATCTCTACACAGGTAGACATAATTATTACTCTCCTCTGCCAAATGAGGAAAGAAAGTGAGGCACAGAGGTGTAAAATAACATGTCTAAAGTCAGACAATAATTTATTTCCTTTAGTTTCATTTCATTTTGTCACAAATGGTTATCACATGGTCAACTCTACTATGAGGTCCAAGTTATCCCTCTCCAATCCAACCATCCATCCCCTCCTTGCACGAATATTCAAAGTAATTTGCGAAGTTAGATATAGTACAGAAAGATGAGACATAATGCAGTGAAAAAACCAAGGAGAATGATAAATAAAAGTATAGAAAAAAAACAAACATGAAGCCAGGAATACATTTACTTGTCAAAATAGAAGCTAGATTCCATACAATAGAATGCTGCTCAGCAATAAAGAGAGACAAACTACTGATATTTGCAACAGCATGGGTAGATCTCAAAAGCATTAGGTTAAATAAAAATGGCTGGACACAAAAACTGCATGCTGCATGATTCCAGTTTTTTTTGTTTTGTTTTGTTTTTTACTATCTAGAAAAGGAGAAGCAGTGAAAGAAGTCAGATCAGTGCTTGTCAAGGGATTGATGTGGAGTAGGGTGATTAAGTTAAAAAGGGCAAGGGAGAGGCAAGTATTTTATATCTTGGTTATAGTTGTTTTTACATGATTGTATACACTGATCAAAACTCATCAAACTGTATACATAACAGATGAGATTAATTGTATGTGAATACTTCAATAACTCTAACTTATAAAAATATATAAGCTATATCTTGATGTCTTAACTAGTTGAGTATCACAATTTGTCCCTGAGTTTTGGACATCAATGTAATGATCAAAATATAATTAGTCACAAGATCTACCATGTCTTTGAAGATATTATGAAGAGAATAATCTGGTCAAGAGTGAAGTGGGGTAGCAAGAAAAAAACACTTATAAAAATATACAGTTTATATCCATATATCATGTTGTTATTTCTGCAATTAAATAAATGCTTTACAATACCAACTATATAGATGTCAGGGTTGAGGGTCAATATTCAAATAGGATTAACTTGAGTCTGGATGGTCCACTTATTAATATCAAGGGTCTAAAAGTATATACTTGGATGTACCCAACACTCAAGAGAGCTACATCCTTTGCTTAAGTTCCTCAGAAAATCTATTTACACTAATCTATTCAAGGACCATTTATAGTTCTTAGTGCAAATGAGAACTTGCCAACATGAATTTTATCAGGTGTCATTTTGTAACTTCATTCTAGTTTTTGCAACCTTTTTTTTTTTTTTGGTCAAACTGATCACACACTTAGATCCCTCTATAGGGAGTTTATGCTATTCATGGTTTAAACAGACATTTTAGAAAAAACGAATTTCCCACTTTTTTAAAGGCACATTGTTTCCTGCAAGATTCTGGCAAACATTCATTACAGAAACATTTATTCCTTCTGTCTCCTTCATTTATTAGCTGGAACCTTGGACAAGACATTTAACCCTTGTGTGCCTCAATTTCCTCATTGGTAAAATGGAGTGAATAAGAGCACTCACTTATAACTATTATGAGGATTAAATTAGTCAATACATATAAAATGCTTAGAGCATGCCTGGCACAGAGTAAGCAATATAAAAGTGTTCTACTGTCACTCACAAATCTATTCTTAAGTGACACAAATATTCCTCATAAAAGCTTCTGGGTACCTTTTTAATGTCTTACCTCCTCCAAATAAGACTGGAAAATGTTAAGCCACAGTAGAAAGATGATAAATTAATATTAAATCCATACTCCATGGGAAATAAATGTCTTCAAAGGAAAAGTATATATGAGAGAGAAAAAAATAATAATTCAAACCAACAACCCAACTATCTGTATATAGCACATTAAGTTAGACATGGCTACATTAGGGTTATATTATATTGTGATTAAAAGGTATGTATAAAAAGTAGCCCATTCACATTCACATACATAGGAAAAGAAACTTGCAATGTATTGCCAAATAGCCAAGAGTTTAAAGTTGAGATTACAAATCCACTGCAACCCTTTAGCTACCACCACTTTTTGTCCTGAGCCTACCTCTTTTAGGATGCATTCCATCTAGGATAATTTTACTTTGGATAAGATGCAGAACCTAAATATAAATCTAGTCATTGAGAAAGCTGGGTGAGAATTAAATCGTGTTTAATATATGACAGGATATGAATGGATTCTGACAGGATAGAAATGTAAGATTATTCCCTTTTCTAGAATTACATCCCTTTCTCTCATAGAACACTGACAACTTTTCTTGAGAAATTCTCTAGGAAGCATTATTATTTCCATAATTTTATCATAGAGTACCTTTTGACAAATTCACACTTCACTCCTTACAGGGAAATATCAAAAATAAGAGACATGTAATGGATTTTTTTTTATACTATAGAAATAGACCCTTTGAAAGGGTCAATGATCTCCCTGTCTGATATGAGACATGGAGAAATATAGTCACCTAAGAATGTCTATCACCAGTAAGATATCTTTGGGAAGAGCAGAGGCCTGAATGATTATCAGGTATACTGAGTGGTACATGAGATATGTAATACAGAGAGAAGTAGTTTTCATCAGAGGCCTAGAGAGCCACAATAGGAAAAGGTCTGTAAAGCAGGCATAGAGGGGAAAGTGGACAGACAAGGGGTAACTGGAGAGAAGAATAAGCACACAGAGAAGCAAAGACCGAAAAATAACAAAAAATAACACCAAAAATAGGTGTTAACATTTCAGAAAGGAGAAACAACTTTCAATAAAACATATTATAGTTTCTATGAACTTCAGTCATGCTTCCTGTAGTAGATTGAATTCTGTATCCCAGTTCAGACATGTTATTCTTGGTCTTGCTCTGCATTCTGGTGAGTATGCACACGTAGTAAAAAGGGGACACATTGTAAAAAATCTCCCCATGAGGTTACTTCAATGAAGGCATGGCCCAACTGAATAAACTTGGGCTTTAATAGGGATTATTGGAGTCAACCATAAGCAGAGTGAAAATCAGGTGGAGAGAAATGTCATGGAGAGCAGACAAAATCTGGAAGTTAAGGGAACCAGAAGGAAAAAGGCAAAGGCATCATCACATGCTTTGCCATGTGACAGAGAAGTCAGGAACCCTAAAGATAGCCAGCTAGCCAGAAGATAGCAACCTTAGAAGGGAGCAAGACTTCAAAGTCTCTGAAACCACCAGCCAATAAATTCCCCTTGTTATGCCAAACCATTGTATGGGATTTGTTTAAGCAGCTTGGAAAGTACAATACTTGTTAACTTTCCCAAATTTTGAACATTGGAATTACTTTCCCCCATTGTCAAGCAAAATAAAATGGCCACCTGCATGGGGTGTTGCCAGAAGGAACTCCTTTCTGGGAAAGGATCTTCCAGAAGACAAAAATAATTGACCCGCAGCAGCTTTCAGAGAAAATGGAAGAAGGAAATGCACCCTACAGAACTCCAGATAAGCAACACCTGGTGATAAACTAGTGTCAGTCGAGGAGAGATCGTTTATCAGATTGGACACACCTTACTCACCAATGTCTATCTGCTTCCCACTCAGTAGGACCACCTCTATGTAAAATGGGAAGTTATGGTCACCCAGTCAGAAAATTTCCCCCCTTTCTTATGTTTCATCCAATATAAGCTTCCCCTTTCCTCTCCCTCAGCAAAGCTCCCTTCTACACTCTGAATGGGATGCTGTCCAAATCATCAATCGTTCAATAAATCTATGTGTTCCTAAATTGCATGAAGTTCTTCTTTTAACACCACCTGCAGATGATTCAATCTTTTAAAATGATTTGCCTCTTCTATCCAAGCATTTTAAAGCTTTTACTCAATTTACCAGTAGAACTGATCTTGATATTTATACATATCTTTTGTTAAAATTATAGCTCACTCTCAAACTTTATTGATATGTATACATTTTTCATAAAGAAGAAAACATGTGGAAGAATTAACCTCATAAAAGTCAAAAGTATATTTTAAAAAACTAATGCTAGCAAGAAGGTCTTTCCCAGCAATGCATTACTGTGTAGTAGAGAAAGAATAGATATGGTATGATAATTGCAAGCAGAGTTAAGACTGGCTGGTCAGATTATATCCCATGAACAAAAGGAATAAGTGGTCAGGTGTGAATGATAGTGCCTGAAAGGAAGACAGAGTTTAAGAAGAATTTCAGAACCCATTGGCAAGTATGAGCAGCTATAACAAATGGAGTACAGTAATAGAAGTTGAAAGTTGTAATGATTGCCTGAAGAAGTGGGTCAAAAAAGATTCACAGGACATTTGGGGCTTAAAGGCATTAGCATTAGAGGTATAATTGGTTAAAAAATGAGCTGCAGGATCCATTACAGGACCTGTCAGAGGCAAGGACAAAGGTAACATTCAGGGGATAAAATAAAATTTAATTTTCACTGATGGTGGCTAATCAAAATGTTGGAATCAGATAAACAACTGAGGAGATGTATTGTTTAACAATATATCTGTTCTCCAGTAGATTAATAAAACTTTTAGTTATCCAAGGTAGAAAAATGGATCTTGAAATAGTGAAAGTATATTATATTAATTCATTATGTCCAATGGCAATTTATTTTATCCTATGACAATATGCTTCTTTCTGAAAATTGGTTTTGAAATTGTAATTACATTGTGAATGTAATATGCAATATGAGGTTTATATTTGATTATTGTGTATAAGTTGGAAATGAAAAGACACATGTTAAAGAAGCTTAAGAGTTACTAATCCTACGCAATTATCCCTTTAAAAATTTGAGTGGCTCAAATGTAGCTAAGTGATGGTCACGGAGATAAGAGAAAATAATCCATTATGTTGTATAAGGCTTTCTATGGGCTGAATGGTAATCTCTAAATCTCAAATGAAGCTATTTTGCTCCTCAGGAAACATTTGGCAATATCTGGAGACATTCTGATTGTCACAACTCTAAGGGATGCCATTGACATTTAGTGGGTAGAGAGGACAAGGATGTTGTTGTTAAACATCCTATAATGCCAGTTCCAACAACAAAGTATTACCTGACCCAAAACTTCAATAGTACAACTTTTGAAAAAATAAACAGCTCTAGGTAGTCACATCAGTTAAGAAAAAGACAATGTGGTCATCTTTCATTCACATAGTTACGTTGCAATAAATGAAACGATTAACTGAGGTTATCAAAAAGGCAGAGGGGGACTCAAAAATGAACAGGTAAAGCCAAGGAGGGAAAAGTGGGTGTATTAGTCAGCCAAAGGTGTGCTGATGCAAAATACCAGAAATGGGGTGGTTTTAATAAAGGGTATTTATTTGGGGTAGGAGCCTACGGATACCAGACCATAAAGCATAAGTTACTTCCCTCACCAAAGTCTATTTTCATGTGTTGGAGCAAGATGGCTGCCGATGTCTGCGAGGGTTCAGGCTTCCTGGGTCCCTCCCTTCCAGGGTCTTGCTTCTCTCTGGGTTCAGGGTTCCTCTCTTCCCAGGGCTTATTTCTTCCTGGGCTCAGGATTCCTCTCTTCCTAGGGCTTCTTTCTCTTTCCTCTGGGAGTTTCTTCCCCGGGGCTCCAATTTAAGGCTTCAGCATCAAACGTCAACATCAAAGCTCTAACATCAAAGTCCCTCAACTCTGTCCTTTGCCATGTCTTTTATCTGTCCCCTTAGGGGGTGGGGACTCAACTCCTTAATAATGTGGCCTAATCAAAGCCCTAATCATAATTTAATCATGCCCAGTTACAGACCAGATTACAAACATAATCCAATATCTCTTTTTGGAATTCATAATCATATCAAACTGCTACAGTGGATGAGTAAAAATTTGCTGACTCTTGCAGCCAAGAGGTTATTTATAGGATATATTTATTGATGGATGTTGGCCTTGAGAAAAAAGCAAATATAAATTAATGCTAATTGCAAATATCTAGCAAATTTGCAGAGGGTTGCAAAGTGCTAGAAAGCACTAGGAAATCAAAGAGTCTTCCTTTAATCTTCTTTCTTAACTCCTATTTGATCTGTGGTAAATAAGAACAACAAATATTATTTATTAAGTTTCAGTCTTTGGCACCTAAAAATAAAAGATGAACAACACAGATTATGCTCTCAAAAAGCCAATCGGATAGAACAGGGCAAAATTACGGTTATTCTTTACTATGATGAATTCTCAATTATTCATACTATGATGATTTATGCTCTGAGGCCCATGAGAGCTATGCAGAGTATCTTCCTGGAGGGTAATACTTTACTTGAGTTGGAATAGGAAACGTTTAAGAGATAGATGCCAGACTATGTGTATGGAAGAGAGTTGAGAAATAGCATGGCCTATTTAGGAAACTAAACTCAGTGGCATAGCTTGAACACCTCCTAATATGCTTAAAATTAACTAGCTTCCCTGCATTCACAAGTGAATGAATGGGGCATCAGCTCTTATAGGTATTTCATACAGAAGTTATCAACTCTGGCTACATGCCAGGACTCTTTGTGAAGGTTTTGGTAAAATATCAATGATGAAAAGATCCACACACATTCTGAAGCAGAAGCTTCAAATTAGGGGTTAAGGTATCTATATTTTACAAAGCATTTTCAGTGAGTCTGATATTCCTGTGGTTTGGAACCACTTTTATAGATAGCCGTTTGTACAAAGAGAAGACTGAATAAGGTTAATGGATCCAGGACTCTATCATTTGTTTCACTACGCTAAGAATTGTATATCCTAATTGTGACAGAATCTGCTTCCATATACAATCATTATCTTTAGTGTGTCCACACAACTGAAATGAAAAAATTGCTTCTGTGTTTATCTATATAGACAGATTAAAAAACCATTCTGTTCTATAAATGTCTCAGTAGTCTGGTAATAACACTTAATCACAATAGATGGGCCCACTGTAAATTATTAGATTGGTTAGTCATTTGCTAACAAATGCATTTACAAAGCTTGAACAAAACAAATTTACAGGGTCAAGGTTGAAGATAATCCTGCCATTTCTATGTATCCTTGCCTCAGTTGACTGTAGGATTTGATGGCACAACCTGGAAACCCAAATGCACCCTCTTCCTCCCCACATGCCAGTAAAATAGAGAAGAGAGAAACAGCTTTTGGTTTGGGGGTACCATGCATCCAATTTGCCAGCGTGTACCACTGATGTTGAATCTCTGGCTCTCTAGGCTTTCTAATGAACTTTCCATGTTTAATTTTCAGGACATGATCTCAATGAGATTTGAATGTTCTTTCCTGCATTTCCTAATCTTTCTTTCTTTCTTACTATTTCTAGTTGCAGAATTCTCCTCCTATATGAACATCTGTTTAGGTTTGTCACTTAGCCTATTTTATATGTTCAAAAGAACCAACTCAGTTTTGGTCAACACAAACTCTGAGGATCCATATCACATCATGACACTTTAAATATACTAGAAAACAAAATTTTTAATTTTGAAAAATCCTCTAAACACATCAAAAGCCAGATTCTTTTAAAACTATACTTTATCACACCCATCCAAGAAGTCAAGCAAGTATATCATTTATTGCAGAGTTCTCAGTGGCCCAATTGGAGTCTGTCATCTAGTAGGCTAGCATTAAATATTTGTTGAATAAGCAGATAAATCCAGATAATAGTTTTGGAACAATAAATATAGAGAACATTATCATTTGTGCTGATTCATAAATTCAGACAATATTTTTCAAGCCAAATATTGTGCATGACTATGACAAATGCAAGATTGATGATAACCTAAGAAATAACTGCTCAGGACTGTCTTACTTGGAGGAAGAAGTGGTTGCAAAAATTTATGTAACTTAACAAGAATGAATTCTCTATTCAGCAAAATGACAACTAATATATTTAATTTTATCAAGAAATCCATTGTTAAATTACAGACAACTATGTTGGCGTCAAACTATTTTCACTCCCTAAAGTAGTAAATGTACACAGTTACTACTGCTTTGTCTGAAGTCTAAATCCTGGCGGTATCTTCTAAATACTGTGCTATTAAAGCTAGAATAGGGAAACGGACTTGACCCAGTGGTTAGGGCGTCCATCTACCACATGGGAGGTCCGTGGTTCAAACCAAGGGCCTCCTTGACCTGTGTGGAGCTGGCCCACGCCCAGTGTGATGCACGCAAGGAGTGTCGTGCCATGCAGGGGTGTCCCCCGCGTAGGGGAGCCCCACATGCAAAGAGTGCGCCCCGTAAGGAGAGCCGCCCAGCACGAAAGAAAGTGCAGCCTGCCCAGGAATGGCGCCGTCCACACTTGACCTGCCGCTGAGGACAACAGAAGCGGACAAAGAAACAAGACGCAGCAAATAGACACAGAGAACAGACAACAAGGGGAGGGGGGGGGAATTAAATAAATAAAAATAAATCTTTAAAAAAAAAAATAAAGCTAGAATATATTATAGATGGTGAAACGCCATCTATAATATAATTCCTTGACTAGATAATCTTTATATTAATGTAAAGTTAGGTATAAAATTTAAATACTACAATTGTAATTTTTTTTAAGAAGCTCTGCAACAATATTCTTTGCAATATTTTTGTACTTGATTTAGAGACCCCATTTACCATTTGCTTTCCTCTCTCTTTTCCTCTTTCTCTCTCTACTACCTCCCTCATTCCCTCCTTTCTTTCATTCCTTCTTCTCTCCCTCCCTCCCTCCTGTCCTTTCTTTCTTCCTTCTACTTACTTGCTTTATAAATTTTCTGGAGAGTTAACTGTAAGCTTATCAAGACTATAACATTTGTACTATGGAATTTTTCTCATCTATGTTCTAGGATTATCTTTAAAACTTTTTTTCTAAAATTGCAAAATACATTAATAAGCACTTAAAATTTTAATGTAAATGAACACTGAAAATTTACAGAGGTCAGATATTTTAAGATAGCAAACTATTTGGAGCAACAGTCCTTTTTTGTTTTCATATTTTTAATTAATTAATTGATTAATTATATTTTTTATTCCCCCCCTTGTGGCTTGCTTGCTGTCTGCTCTCTGTGTTCATTCGCTGTGCATTCTTCTGTGTTCTGTATTTATTTGTATTTATTCCCCGCCTCATGCCTTGCTTGTTGTCTGCTCTCTGTGTCCATTTGCTCTGCGCTTTTCTATGTTTTGTCTCCCTTTTTGTTGCGTCACCTTGCTGAGTCACCTCTCAGCAACGCTTGTGGACTGGGTGGCACAGTGCGGGCCAGATCCATGGCATGAGGGTCAACCTGCCTTCACAAGGAGGCCCCAGGACACAAACCCAGGGCCTCCTATATGGTAAATGGGAGCCCAACTGATTGAGCCATGGCCACTTCCCTTTTAATTTATTTTTAAAAGTGAAACAAGACTCATGCATCAGCACAAATTATGACAACATAGTCATCAGTGTTTAGTTTGAATCAGAATATATCTAGATTTTAAACAAACTAATTTATAATAATTCAAAATGAAATATGATTATGTAGCTCTTAAGCAGAACTAATTGCATTATTTTTGTTCTGTTCAATAATTTATTTACTCAACAGAAGTTGATAGAATGGCAAGTGTGTTTCCTGCCCTAAACGCTTGGTAAAACTAACGTGAATCTGATACAGCCCTGCTCACAATGCACATCTAAGCTAGTAGAGAACTCAGAAATGTAAGTCAATGCTTCCACTACTAGCCTTTTTTAAAACGAGTATTAGTGTCATAGAGAGGACGCCATGGAGGGTATGATATTTTGTGTACTAAGGGAAAAGCAGTAGCTTTCCAAGTAGAAGTGAGGAAAGCAGCAATCTGGAGAAGTGGAATAGCACACATGAAGTCAAAGAGAAATGAAACGTCATAGCAGGCCCAGGAAACTGAATGAGTTTGTGTTTTCTGAAGTACACATTTCATGGAGGCCAAGTAGTAGAAAAGGGTTTTGGAGATAAAAGTAGCTGTCAGATCATAAAGGTCTCACATGCCACACCAAGGCATCTGGGCTTTTTTTCTGAAGGCACTGGGGAATCTTCTGGAATGTTTAAGCAAAGCTGCCTCACAGTAGACTTACCTTTTAAAAAGCCAAGCTATGGACATTGTTTAGATCAGATTAGAGTGAAATAGGACTAGATCTAGGTTTGAGGTTATTGAAACAGTCCTCATGAGAGTTGGAAGAGGAAGAAAAGAATGAAGAAAAGTTTTTCTAAATGAAATTTAATAGCCCTTGGAGACCTTTAGATATATCAGAACGTAAAGTGTGGCTACAGGAGTAGCTCTAAATTTCTTAATGGGAAAGTTATAAATTCAGTAAATAATGCATAGACAAAGAGCAGATTTTGTAAGCCAAAGATAATGACCTATATTATAGGTACACAGTTAGAAGGATATGTGTGATACCCAGGTGTATTATTCACTAGGTAGTTTTGTGTTTAAAGGTCCAGATCTCGGCTAAGAGCTCTCGCTTGGAAATATAGATTAGAAAGTCATTGGTTGATGTATAGACTTTTAATGAGGTAATAGGAATAGAAATTACGTGTGAGAGTTAGGGTATCACAGGCTAGATACTCAGGAAACATCCTTAAGCACAGACTGGGCCATGTCATTGCATTTGAGGAATTTAAATTTTTAAAAAAAATTTTATCAAACGTTCAGTTATAAACAGTATCATAAAAGTTCATTTTGTAACTAAAATAGCAATGGCATTCTAATTTTAAAAGTTACCTTGACTAAAACACTTTACATAGAATGTATGTTTGTAGTAGTTTTTAGATACCATTTTACAAATTTAATTTTCAATATTTAAGAAACTAACTTGTCATTTATATCTTGTTCTCTTTTACTGTGTCACAACAATAATCTATACTTAATTTAATAACTGGCAATTAGAATCGATTGTATGAGAGTGGCTACAATGTAAAAAAAAATCCAAAACTAGGAAGCAATAATACAAAGGGCTTATACCAGCTGGTATAGAGACAATGAAATCTGTTTGTTTGTTTTTTAAAGAAAAAAAATAATTTACCTATGTGACTACAATCAGCAGTAAATCAATTCCCATGAACTTGGAATTGTTTCCTTGGAGAAGCTGTGTATTAATAGCATTTTCCCATTGTACCTTCATACACACAACATAAATAGAGCATCAAAGTTGCCATCCATTAGCTTAAATATAGCTCCACGCTGTTAAGTCCCTGATTTCCAGGAGTAACAACAACAAAAACCAATTTAATGGGGGGCTTTGCTATTAAAGCTTTCTCTAGGAAACTATTTTATTTTCTAATTTATCACAAACTCTATTTTTGGATATACTGCATCTGGTCGTGTAGTGAAAAACCAAATCCACTCAAACAAGAACAGAAATTACGAACAGCTAAAACACAACCAAATTGACTGGTGTTTCATCTAGAAATTATTATTTCATCATTTAATTTCCAGAACTCCTAATCTCTTTAGTATAGTGCTTCCTCATTTTGGTTTAACAGACATGCCCTGAATTTTTTTTTCCATTTTAGATGTCTGGAAAGGAAGTGAAAAGAGAAAATGTTTGTTTCTTGCCAGAAATAAGTGGAAAATCAAGAGTACAAAATTAAGTCACTATCTTAAGTAAATATATAAAATGAAACAGATGCTTATTAATTAAGTGTGGGCAGGCGATGACAAGACACCAAGGCACATTACACCAGCTGTGAAGAATGTAGACAGTTTTTATCTTAGCAGACCATTTACTTATGCAACAGACACCTCCTGCACAAGAAAGGTGTCAAAACAAAATGAAATGGAGAGCGAAATTTCAGTTTTCCAACTTTGAAAACTACTCAGTTTTACCTGTTTTTCTAAAGAATAATCTTTCATGTTAAAAGTTTCATTGATACTTCTGTCCATTATTTTCCAGCTAGAGGCTGTTTAACTAAAACATTATAAAGTTCTGTTGCATACAATATGACAAGAATATAGACAGCACTGCTCTAAGTTTGGAGTCTACATTTATAAAAAGTCCACAATAAAAGTAAGTATTCAGGATAAAATATTTAGAATAAGACTATGAAAACCCATACGTTCTAATAGTTCTTTATACCCCATTGATACAATAAATTGTTAAAAATTAAAAATAAAATTTAAATTCTTTTTCAATCCTTTCCATTCTCAATTTCTACTTCTGTTCAGAGCAGTGACAATCAAATTTCTTCATTTAAGCAATTTGGTAATGGGCTGTTAGATTAGTCCAATCAATTCAGACTTTAATTGTTCTTGTGCATCTGCACTCTCACATAAGACTGAATTCAATAAAATTTATCGACAGTTAATTCTTATACTCAGAGTTATTTTTTTAATTGTTATAACTTTTCTAACTGACCTTACTTTTTGTATTATGTGATTTTATTTGGGTTTAATTTTAAAGTAATATATAGAACATGTCATTTTATATCTTTCAAAAGGTAAAATTATAGAACAAAACAAAAATCCTTCAAAGAAAATGAGCAAACAGATACAGAAATGGAATTAGGAATTAAATGAGGAACACATTCGTCCATACCAGTGATCAAATATAAAAATGAAACAAATGATCTATAAGTTCACTCACTCCAAATTAGACAACATTAAAGGCTGGAAACATTGATATTGGTAAATCTGGCACACTTTTGCATTGATTATAATAAATAAATATAATTTTCCTGTAAAGCAATGTTATAATTTTCAAGAATCATCATAACATTCAAATTCTCAGTCAAAGATAATCCCTTCCTGTAAATTCATACTAAAGAAAGAATGATAAAATCTGAAAACATCAGCTCAAAATTGGAATATTAATGGTTAAAAATGTAAATAAACTTAAATGAATTACTAATTCAAATGATCTTTATGTGAGCTATTAGGATATAAATGTGAAGACTTCAGGTCGATGAAGATGGACACATAAGAAGCTCCAGGGTGCTGTTCTCCCACAGAATGTGTAACAAATAGCAAAACTTGGCAGATCCATCTTCCTCTCAAAACTCAGGAAAAAAGGTAAAAGATTGCAATAACTGGGCAAGTGCCAATCAAGAAAACAGTTTTTAAAATGGTAGAAGTTTGAGGCACCCTTGCAGGCCTTACCCTTCTCCCCTCCCCAGTGTAGTGTGAAGATAAGTTATGCTCCTATTGTGAATTCCTGGTGGAGGGAGTAGACTAACCTCTATGTGCATACTGGGATATCTGTATGCCTGCACAGATCTATTGGGCAGCAGCTTGAAATATGAATCACAAAACTCATCTTCAGCTGGCCCTGCCCGAACTTGCACTGTAGGTAGAATAGCTTGTGGACAGCAAAGCAGTGTATGAAAACAATAAAGTCAACGCGGCCTGGGGCAAAAGATTACTGGATTTAACACATGTGCTAAAGATACCAGGAGGTGGTGGAAATCTATTTCACATGGAATAGAGGGGGCATTTGTACTTTCTTGAAAAGAGGTGTTTTAGTCTCCCAGCTGCCAAACAAATATATGCAATGGGTTCACTTAAACAATGGGGATTTCCTTGCTACAGTTTTGAGGATAGAAGAAGTCTAAATCAAGGCATCATCAAAGTGATGCTTTCTCCCAGTAGACTGTAGCATTCAGGGGCTAGCTACAGGCTATAGGTCCTAGGCTTTTCTGACACATGGCAATACACATATTAGACTCTCCTGTCTATTTTCTTGTCTTCTGGGTTCCACTGACTTTCATCTTTTGGCTACTACTTCTGGTTTTCTCGATATATATTACTTTCCCTAAAAGGTCTTCAGTAATTCATCTGGGCTGCACCTAAACTGAAGTAATCTCACCAAAAACCTCACAGCCACAGAAATGCTTAGATTTTAAAGCAAGTTTTTCTGGAGTGTGTAGCTCAAAACCAGCATAAGGGGGATTGCTAAGGCCATGAGCATGCACAAACCCAGTACAAAAGGCAGGCTCGAAAAGATGGAGAGGACCTTGTACTTTGCTTTAGTTAAACTCTGATGCACAGCCAGTTTGAAGAGACTGTGAAATGTGTTTTGGGTGTGTATGTTTCTTTTTAGTTAGTTCCTGGTACTTATGGAAATCTCTGTTATATCACTACTGGATACAAATTTAAGGAACAGAAAGCTTAGGGACAAAATACCAGAATTTATCCATTAGTATATTAACAGGTACACTGTGCAACAAAATACTACAAGAAAAACAAAGAAACGGAATCACGGTCCATCCTAAGGAACACGAAAAAAAGTTAGAAACTGTTAATGAAGAAAACCAAACTCTGGACATACAGGATGATTTTTTTTAAAAAATGAAGTTCAGTATGCTCAAGGAGAAAACAACACACACAGATAAATAATTAAGAGTCATCAGGAAAATGACGAACAATATAAAAATCTCAAAATAGAAATTTTACAAAGGAATCGTACAACATAAAAATTGAAATGAAAAATTTTCTAGAGGGTTTCTATAGGTCAAAGCTGGCAGAAGAACCAATCGGTGAATTTGAAGGTAAGACTATTGAAATGATTCAGGCTGAAGAGTAGAAAGTAAAAATTATGAAAGAAGTGAACAGAGTCTGAGCACCTATGGGATATCCTGGCTATTTGAAGCTGGATGGACCGTGAAAATCATGTTCTTAAAGCTAATCCTTTCCTGTGAGTGCAGACCTTGTAAGTAGGTTTTTATGAGGTTACTTTGGTTAAGACATGGCCCAGGGTTGATCTTAGTCCTCCAAATGGAATCCTTTATAAAAGAATGAAATAAAGACAAAGAGAGAAATCCACAGAAGCAAGAAGCTATAATCAGCAAAACAGAGAATAGAAGAGAGAGACCATCACACACTGCCAGGTACCTTGGCATGTGACAGAGGAGTCCAGGACTTCTAGCATTCAGCCTTTAGGAAGAAAGCATCATCTTGAGTATGCCTTAATTTGGACATTTTCACAGGGTCAAAACTGCAAGCTTGTAAGTGAGTGAATATTCTTTGTTAAAGGGCAACCCATTTAATGGTATATTGCTTTCAGCAGACTAGCAAACTAAAAAAGACCCCATCAGCATAGGAATATAAGCATTATAGGAGCCCCAGAAGAAGAAAGGGAGAAAGAGTCAGAAGGGGTATTCAAAGAATAATAGCAGAAAAATCTACCAATTTAATGAAAGATATGAATACACACACTCAGGAATCCCAACAAACCCCAAATAGGATAAATTCAAAGAGAATCACACCCAGACAAATATGTTCAAACAGTTGGATGCCATGGAGAAGGAGAGTTATGAAAGCTTTATGAGAAAAGCAATGATTATGTAAAAAAGAGCCCATGAATGATGAAGTGCTGATTTCTCATCAGAAACAATGGAGACAAAAAGGTGGTGGGACAAAATATTCAAAGTGCTGAAAGAAAATAAATGCCAACTAAGAATTTTACATCTGGTTAAAGAGATTTTTAAAAACAAGGGTGAGATTAAGACATTCCCAGATAAAGTTGCAGAGTTCATCAACACTAGATCTTCTCCACAAGTAATGATAAAGGAATTATTCAGATTGAAATGAATGGGAACTAGACAGTGGCTCAAAGGGGCATAAGTAATAAAAAGGTATAATAGCAGTAACCATATGGGTAATTATAAGTGCCTATATTACAGTATTATTGTATTTTATTTCGTGGTAGGTAACTCCACTTTTTACTTTTTACAGGTATAAAATGAAAATACATAAAAAGTAATGATAAATCTATGGTTTGGGACAGACAATATATAAAGATATAATTTGTAACAAGTACAACAAATAGGTGGAGGGATGGAAGGGCATAGGAATAGTGCATGTGTATGCTACTGCAGTTAAGTTGGTATCAAATGAAACATGTTTGTTATAGATTTAGGATGTTAAATTTAACCCCTAGTGTAACCACAAAGAAAATATATGGAAAATATAGACAGAAGGAAATTAGAAGGGACTCAAAATTGTACGCTACAAAAAAATTGAAAAACAAATATGAAAGTAGTTATTAATGGGAGAACTGAGGGACAAAAATAGTATAAGACTTAAAAGAGATCAAATAAAAAAATGACAGAAGAAAGTCCTGCTTTAATAGTAATTATTTTAAATGAAAATGGATGAAACAGCCCAGTCAAAGGGCAGAGAATGGCAAAATGTATAAAAAAGCATGATCCAGCAATATACTGTTTTCGAGAGACTGATTTCAAAGATACTACTATGTTGAAAGTGAAAGGATGAAAAATATAACATGGAAATAGTATCTAAAAGGGAGCTAGGGTAGCTATAATGATGGCAGATAAAATAAGTTTTAAGTAAAAAAATTTACAATGGACAAAGTAGGTCATTACATACTGAAGAAGAGATGAATACAAGAAAAAGACATAATTATAGATATATAAGCACCTAATGACAGAGCCCTGAAGTATATGAAGCAAATACTGACAGATATGAAGAAAGAAAGGTTTTACATTAGTAGTAGGAACTTTCAATGTACTGCTTTCAAAAATGGATAGAGCATCTATACTGAAGATCAATAAAGAAATAGAAGATTTGAATAATATTATAAACCAACTAGACAGACATATATATAGAACATTTCACCCAGCAGTATCGATATATATTCTTCTTTAGTGCACCTGGATCACTCAGGATAGACCATATGTTAGGTCACAAAATAAGTCTCAATAGATTTAAAATTACGTAAATTATACAATGCATTTTCTCAATGAAATGAAGCTAGAAACCAATAACAGAGGGAGAACTGGAAAATCACTAATATGTGGAAATTAGGCAATGGATCAAAGAAGAAATCACAGGGAGGTTAAGAAATAGTTTTAGTAATAAGTAGTATTGAACAATATGAAGAAGAAATCAAGAAAGAATTTCATTTGCAAAAGCAACTATAAGAATTTAATATGTAAGAATAAATTTAACCAAAGTTATAAAGGATTTATACATGGAGAACTATAAAATGCTGTTAAAAATATTAAAAAAAAAGATCTAAATAAATGGGAGGAAATTCTACGTTCATGGATTGAAAGGCTATTGTAGAAATGGAGAATTATCAAATATATGTGGAAGGGTAAAGGTCCACAAAAGCATCTTGAAAGAGAAGAATAATGTTGATGTACTCACATTTTCCAATTTTAAAACCTATTACAAAACTACACAAATCAAATTAGCATAGTTTTGGCAGAAGGACAAATATATAGACTAATAGAATGGAATTCCAGGAATGGGTTGGCATACAATGGGAATTTAATAGGTTAAAACCTTAAAAGTTCTGAGGCTGTGAAAATGTCCAAATTAAGGCATCATCAGAGATACTGTCTCACTGAAGAATAGCTGCTGCCAATCCTGGACTCCTGCCACTTGGCAAGACACAGTGGTGGCGCTGCCAGTTTCTGCCTTCCCCTCCAGGCTCGCCTCTCTCTGAGCTCAGCTGTGGGCAATCTGGCAGATGACTCCTCTCTCCCCACTCCTCTGGGCCTTGTTTCTTTTGGCCTCTCAGCTGACTCTTTCCATGAATCTGTGCTCCACTGACTCCAGCCTCTGACCTCCATGACCGCTCTCTCAACCTCTTGGGGTTTCTCTGTATGCTGCTTTTTCTCTGTGTGTCTCTGCATGTTTCTCCCATTTTTAAGGAACTCCAGCAAGTGCAAAAAGACCTACTCTGGGTCACACCTCACCAAAGCAATCCAATCAAAGGCCCCTCATCTGAGCCCAGTCCAATCACAGGGTCCCACATCCACAGGAATGGATTAGCATTAAAAACATGATTTTTTCTGGTATACACAAAAAGCTTCAAACTGTCACATTCCATTTATGTGTTTCTTTACAAAGTCAAACAGTGGAGAAAAAAATAAAAAGTTGCAGAGCTCAGAGAAAAGTGAAAAGAGAAGGAGTGATGACATGGAAATATGGGTGGTCCATTTTAATAGGTATACAATAATATTTGGAAACAAACTTCTGACTACTCAGAGATTAACAACTATGGTAACATCTCATAGAAACTAGAGAACCCAATTAGAAGACAATACCAATAGCTTCCAGCCATTGAAGAATGGAAAGTTTGGCAAGGATGGGGTCTCCTGACTCTTTCTCATCCATTTCCACTACTCTGTAAGGGTTAAATGGAGCTGCACATGTCACAATAAGATAATATTTAGAGAATCTCAATGTTAATACATAATCTGTAATTTTAAATTATATGTGTATACACACACACACATATTTTAAACTACTAGCTCTCATGCTCGGTTGAGTGCTTGAACTACTGTCATGATATATTTTTCCAGTTTCTAAGTTTAGAGTTGATGCGAAACAAAGAAGAATATTCCATAAAAATGAATTTTATTCCTGTAGAAAATTTTAAAAAATAGCAAAAAGTAGGCATGATGAAATTTAATGACATTATTTATTTGAAAGACAAAGAATACAAATTTGCAGTTACTATGTGAATATAACAATTTGTATATATTCCTAAAGCTACAGAAAAGGGGAGAACAGTAAAAATGAAAAAGGAAAACAGCTGATGCTTTAGGGTGAATAATATTTTATTTCCTTCATTTTTATTATAATGCCATCTGTGAAAGAAACAAGTTCATAATGACAGAAATAATAGTCTTTGATTAAATGCCTGAAGAACACTTCAAAGGCAAAAACCTAAAATTCTAAAACAAAGAAAAACAATACATATTCAAGGAAAAATGCCAAATCTGTAATGGTGAAAAATGTCATGCATGACTTACGCTAAACTAGTCTTTCAAAGATGATTTTCTAAATGCAAAATCTGCATCTGTTCATCTAGAGCTAACTTAGGCCCTGCTCTTATTCAGTAGAGGATTGTGGATAAAGCAGTGAGGCCATCATATTAGCATGTATCTGTCAATAAATATGCTAAAAGATAAACCTCCTTCAGAACTTCTACAACTTCCTCTCAGTAGACAAAAACAAAGCAGAATACACCAAAGCAAACTGATAAAGATATAGCAGGCCACCTTTGTCATACACTAATTCATTTTAGAATGAAGTTTAAGGAATAGATGGTGCTAAGCCAATTTAAATATGATTTAGGGAATAGTAACCAGTGGAATTCCATTCCTATTTTTTCCATTAGCCAGTGTGCAATTTGTACCTGGTACCATTCTCTCAATGATAACTTCAGAGTGTTACACAACCCCAGGATTCACTCAATATGATCATAAATCATAGATTAGGTAACCTCAAGAGATTAGTATAAGCGTAGTTACTTTGTGCAGGAAAAGGCAACAGGAGACTGGAGAAAGGCGGCCTTGGAAGAATGAAATACATGGAAACTATATCAGGGTATCTCAATTCATTAGTGGGTAGCAGCTGAACATAAACATATAGCCAAGATCTTATATGAGGGGTAAATAATGACAACCAAATGTTGATAGACCAAGAAAGCATAAAATGTGTGTACCAAATGATCTGGTTAGTATGAAGACAATATTCAAGATAGAATTGAAAATGACTGTGACATTTACATTTATAGAGAGCCCCTGATTCCAACAGGACAGTTTAATTTCTGATCATATTAAAAAGATTTGCTATAATTTAAACATTCCAAATATGTAATCAAGTACTTTTATTACCTGCATGAAAAATAAGTATTTGAAATCCCTTGATCATTCTCTGGATATTTAACTCTGCATGCTTCCTATAATACAGGTCACCATTGATATCCCATGTTCTAAAATTTTACAATTTTGCTCTTGCCAAAGCATGAACTTTCATGTTAGTCCTATAAGGCTTCACCCGTGGGATCAACCAGCCTACTTTTGTAACCTACTCTTCTTTTCCCACATGGCTTGAGTGATTGTATGTCTTTGATTATTAAGGAATGCCAGCATATGTGTATGACAGAACTATTTATCTCAGGCAGCTCTCTCAGGAAGGCAATGATATTATTACTAGAATTTTGCACAAAGTACAAACTCAAGAACCATTTTCTAATAGTGACCCTTTATATTGTCATTTGACTTTTTAAGAATCTATTAAATGCCTAACAAAGAATGACATGCTAAAGCAACACAAATTTTCAGATGATAATATACCTTTGGCACCGCAGAGAAGTAAATCCTTTATATCATAAAAATGCTCTTGTGTATTAAAAAATAAATAAGATTTCTTTTTGCTTGGATTTCTGTATTGTATTCATTTGATGGGCTTATCAATGTTCTTCTAAATCCATAAATTTTTCAAAGATATGTTCTGGTTTCTATTTTATGAACTTTAAAAATTACATAGCACTAAATTTGACCCTTGGATGTAAACATTAAAAAATGCTATTGAAGCAACAAATATGTCCTGAATTGGCTTCTGGGACAGTTAGTCCGTAGAGACTGAATATGGTGTTTTTTTAGAATTCTTTTTCTATCTTCATCTTCTTGGCCGATTAAGAACACCATGAGAGAAGGCAGACTCAAAATAGTGTTGTGATACTAGAAGTTTCTTTCCTAGTAAGTTAAGGCAGCTCTGGGAATGGTGGGTGGGGAAAAAAGCCTCAGGGAGTCAGAGGTGTGTACTCTAAAAGACATTTTTTAACATATTCTTGATGCTGGAATAAATTATTTTATAGATAAAACAGAGAGCTCTACCAATTTCAAATTTAGGTTCCACCATTTAATAAAACTTGAGAAGTACTTAACCTCTCTGAATTTCATTTCCTCTTTTTTACAATGTTTATAATAATTTTTAAAACTGTCTATTTTCAAGCACTTTTGTGATGGTCAGATGAGATCATGTATATGTAAATGACCCATATCAAATATTAAAAAATAGTTAAAAATATCTGTTTTTTCTGAATCAATTAAAGGTTCTTCAGTCAGTGCTGAAGCTAGAGATGCCAAGATGAGAGCAGAATGAGGGATGTGAACTAATGAGCCAAAACAATATGATAAACTAAGCAAAATTATGAACAAACTACTTTTGGAATCCTGAGAAAATGTGGCCTGGGAGAATCAGGAAGCCTTCAGAGCAAATGAATTTTGAGTGCCAGTGAAATGTGCCCCTTCTGGGCTGAGGCTTTTAAGAAACTCTGTGCTTCCTTCATGATCGCTTTTTCTTTGTCTGCTTGTTGGATGTAGAGGACCCTGAGGACATAAGAATTGGCAGAACTATGAGTGGGATGTTTGGATTACATCTCTGAGGAGAACAAAATAAAAACTTTACGTAAAGCACGAAAGCATTGTAGTTACCTGCTAAATCAGCTTGTGTCTTTTAAAAAAACCTTGTTTACAGCTAGTTTTATTTATTTCTCTTTAGAACATGAGTTTCTTTTTCCCTATTTTACTTTCATTATTTGCCCAAGTTCTGCTTTGAAATTATGAGTTCTAGTGCATAGTAAATATCCAAACTCTTTGGTTCTTACCAAAGTACTGGTAAGGCTCTGATGTCTTTGGGTTTTCCTTGTCTCTCCACATATTTAAGAATTCTTCAAACTATCCTCTTCATTTTCATCTATTTTCCTTATCATATTTGGAATACTTACTGGGATTATGCAGGCTTCAAAGCATGTCTTCATTCCTAGTCTTTATGTTTATATTTGCAACATACTACAGGGAAGAAATTTTGTCTGTCTGGTTGGTTGGTTGAGTCTTTTCCTAGTTCAACCATACAACTAGCCTTTATCTGTTTTACAAGTACACCCTTATCAAATCCATCAATTAAGTCCTGCATATGGGTAAAAGGAGTATATTTTACAGATAAATCCTTATGTTTTTAATTTATAGAATCTTTTCTTAGTGTGCTTTGCTTTGATTTCTATGCTAACTCACACAATCTTAATATTTAAATATGTAAATCATGTTGTCACAGGTTAAAATGCACGGAAAGTTCCATACACATGTATTAACAGCATTTTGCTAAGTGGATAATTTATTATACATTCTTACTGGAAAATTTGCTTCCAATTATTGGAATTGGCTGCAGGTGTGTCTTTTCACTAACACACTGATCACCTAACACAAAGCCTGCCTATGTAAAATCACACAATCCTACTGCAACAAAGCAACTTTTACAAAGAAACACAAATCAGATGGAGCGTCTCGATTGTGAGAATTTTGTACTACTCTCTACATTTTAAGATTTCCTCCATCCTCCTCCTCTCATTGGCCTCTTTCCCAACATGAAGCTAATATGTTAAACTGAGTCTTTTACTGCTAGGACAAGATTAGAGTAGATGCTCTTATTGTACAGGAAAGGGCCCTTATTAGATACCTTTCCTCAAAAGGGACTATCACCTTGATTATGTTTTTTAAAAGATTTATTTTTCATTTATCCCCCCTCCCCCATTGTCTGCTCTCTGTGTCCATTTGCTGTGTGTTCTTCTGTGTCTGCTTGTATTCTCATTAGGCGGCTCTGGTAACCAATCCATCTCCCTGTTCTGCTACATCTTCTATTTTCTCTCCTCTGTGTCTCTTGTTGTGTCATCTTGCTGCACCAGCTTTCCGCATTGCGGGGCACTCCTGCTCTGGGTGCCTTTCCCATGCTGAGTGACATTCCCACGCAGGGAGGTACTCCTGTGTGGGGCTGCACTTCTGTGCCGGGCTGGCACTCTGCGTGAGCGAGCTTGCCCTCCCCAGGAGGTCCTGGGCATCAAACTCAGCACCTCCTATATGGTAGACAGGAGCCCAATTGGTTGAAACACATCCATTTCCCTCACTTTGATTATTTAACCCTAGGAATGTCTATATGCATTTGAGCCTTGGGCCACTCTGGGGAAATGAGCAGGTGCTGGAAAAGATATTTTGGACAGGTTGGTGGAAACTTAGGTTGTACAATGTAGGTAGAAGTTGTTTCCATATTCTAGTCTTAAAGCATATCCTGCTCTCGTCCCCCAAAATTCACATACCTCTAAGTATAACAACATTATTTTTGCTCAAAATTCCAATCTAGACCTAGAGAAAAGGATTTAGATGCAGGCAGTACATGGATCATAAATTAAAATAACTCTAAAGTCCCCTACCATGCATGAAACTTTTCTACATTAGTTTCCTCAGAAACGTTAACCAAAGGTTTATCAATATCATATATCATATAAGTACATAAGAATCTAATTCGTTTTGATTAAAAAATAAAATAAATCCTAAGAATAAATGAACAAGTGAATATATAGTTTGTATGGTCTTTTACATGCATAAATAAAATTAGAACAAATTAAAAACATTAATTGTGATTAACATTTATATACTACAAGTGTGAATTTGTATATATTTGTAATATATATATATTTGTAAATATATATTTATATACCAACTATTAGAAAACTGCTGTTTATTATTTATATTTTTATTATGATATTAATATACAGTAATTATATGTTAGTGATTATATCATGGATTAATTATATATTGATATGATGTATATTGATATATATTTATATAATATTACATATTAATCTGTTTAATAACTCATTAAAATATTAAAATGTCTTATAGATACATAATAGTTATGATAAAATGCCTATGTTATGGAGGTGGAATTGAGGAAAATGGATGGAAGCAGAGGGAAGTGATATATATTTGGCACCTGCTATGTAACCATTATTTGTATTGACATTAATACATATATCCTCTCATTTAATTCTCAAACACAAAACTTGGTTAACATTATCCTTAAAATTCACGAAACATTTGAAGAAAAATACCAGCAGGAGTGAAATTCAGGAAAAAATTCAGTATCAGACCCAGAAGCACCTAAGATATGACAAAGGAACAAGAGACTATAAAAACTGACTGGGTTGAGAACAAAAAAAAGCCAGAAAATAATGTGTTGGCAGGGATGCAGAAAAATTGGAATGCTTACACATTGTGGGATTTTAATATGGTGCAGCTACTATGGAAATCAGTTTGGCTCATCTTCAGAAAGTTGAACATTGAATTACCCTGTGACTCTGCACACCCACCTTCTGGTATATATCCAAAAGAACTGCAAGCAGGGACGCAAACAGATATTTCAATACCAATTTTCACAGCAGTATTACTCACAATAGCCAAAAGGTAGAAGCAATCCAAGTGCCCATCAACACATGAATGGTTAAACAAAATATGGTATAGACACACAATGGAATATTATTCAGTTTTAAAAAGGAATGAAGTTCTGATACATGTGACAACATGGATGAACCCTAAAGACATCATGTTGAGTGAAACAAGCTAGACTTTATTTATAGACAAATATTGCATGATCTTGTCATAGAGAAAAATGATAGATTACAGATTACCAGGGCTGGGAGGGTGAAGGGTAGTGGAGAAATACTGCTTGTTTGAAATAATGAAAAAGCTTGGGTGATGAATGTTGGTGTTGGTAGCGAAAAATTGTGAATGAAATTAATACTACTAAATTGTAAACTTAAAATGGTTAAAATGGGAAATTTTGAGTTGTATATATGTTATTACAATATAAAACAAAAAGACAAAAAAATTGACTAGGCCAATTTGAAAGTAAAAGAACCAACTAGGAATCCTACAGATGAAAAAAAGTAACTAAAATGATAGATTCAATGACTCAATTAAACATAACAAGAGACATTTCAAAGAAGAGTAAACAGGGATGGCCGGTAACAAAATATTTGACCTCATTAGGTAGCAGGGAAATATAAATTCAACCCAATAAGTAACATTTAAATATCATCAGATTGGCATAATTCTGCAAAGTCTGACAACATTACGTTAAGGATATAGAACAATAAGCAACTCTAAAATAGTGCTAAGAATGAATAACAATTTGGAAATTATATTATACAAGAATTTAGAACATGGGCACACATTATGACTCAGAAATTAATAACCTAGGTATATTTTCTAGAAGAGCTCATGCATGTTTGTACCAAGAGACATGAAAGAATGTTCATAGTAGTCTTATTTGTAGTAGGCAAGCACTAGAAACAATCCAATTGTCTGTCAATCTAGAATGGCAATTACATTGTGTATTGTATTTGTTTAATAATACATATGCCAATATGCATGAAATTAAAAAGTATGATTTTAGTTTTATAATTTTTTCAGAAAATACATATAGAATGATTCCATTTATGTAAGAGTCAATAGTATGATTTTATATATATATATGATTCAAAAATGGGGTAAATGCAAACAATATGTTACCTAGGGATGTGGGAGGGCTGCATTAGTTAAAAACTCTAAAGGAGTGGCTCTCAACCAGGAGTGATTCTTGTCCCTTGGGGAAAATTTGATGATACTTTTCGATGTCCCAGCTGGGGGCAGGGGTGGGATGTTGGGTTGCTACTGGTCAAGGGATGCTTGTAAACATCCAACAATACTCACAGCCCCCACAACTCAAATTATCCCATATGCTAAGGGTAGTGACACTGAGAACATTACCTAAAGAAAAGTGAAAGCATAATTAATGCATATTTCAGGAAAAATTTTAAATAAGGAAAGTTGCAGTATTATTGATTTTTCCTTTTTTATTTTTTTACCAATACTATCATTATTTGAAATTTTGGTGTCTTTTACATTCATTTTTATAATTTTAAAATATTTTATTAAAACATTTATCTTCATTACTGATGTTTTTGTTGTACCCTTAAATTTTCGCATGAGACAAGTGCCTTACTCATCTGACTCTAGTCCCAGCCCCAGGAAAGGGGATGCAGGTAGAAGGTTACAACAAAAATGGACATATTAAGTACCAAAGATTTTGATATTCTATTTCTTAAACTGTATTATAGGTATAGGGCATTCATTTATTATTTTTCTTTAAACTGTATATATGCTTTATATACAGAATTTTGTGTGTATAATTAAAATTAGAACAACATTATGAGTAAATTGTATTTTGTACTATAAATATATATTACATTTATTTATATATCAACTATTAAAGAAATGTTATTTATCATTTATATATTGACTATCATAAACTATTATTTAGCATATCAACTATTATAAACTTTGTTTTGTTAATATTAAGAGGACACTAACAAAGGCATATAATAATGTTGCTCCTTTAAAGTCACAGCTGTTATAAATGCTTATAAAACATATTCTAAACCCCAACTTTCTTATGTCCATAATAAAGCTCCCTTGAATCTTTATGGCAAGGTTGGAATTATAAGGGAAACTTCATTCCAACTGTGGTTTATTAATTCCTAAATTTTGGAGTACAATATCTTGAGATGCAAATGTAACACTTCTATCTATTCCACCATTTCATTATCAAAATTGTCCAAGCACTTTGTTCATTAGAGGGATTGACAGACTTTCATTAATTGCATTTCTGTTTTTCTAGCAGAATGTTTACTCTAGTGATGGCTTTCAATGCCCACCACCCCTGGGTAGAAAAATGAAAATCCAGGACATGTTCATTTATTGTTATTTCTCCTTTAAACTTAACAATTGGGACTACGACTCTTACAGTATAGCATAGCCTTTGTCATTCTCATTTGCTTGTCTTGCTTCCTATTTCTACTAAGTACTCAAATGGCATTGAAAGAGTTTTCTATCTTAAAACTAACTTTCCACAAGACTTTTCTTTGTTTTTTTCTTTCAAATGCCAATATCAATTCTATCTGCTTTTGAAAAAGTTGGAGCAGTTTGAATATGAGTTATATTCTGGTACTGGCATTTTCTGTATTGTCATTGTATTTTATTGTGCTCTTCCAGGTCAACACACACATATTCACACACAAACACACACACACACACATACTACAAAGATTGGCCTGAGACCTGAAAGCAAATGAGAAACCCAACCCAATTCAAAATCCAAATGGCAAAGTAGGTTAATGAGATGTGTGTGGGCCTCCCAAAGCTGAATGCCTGCCTTAAACAGGGTGTGAACAGAAGGCAAGTGTATTTCTGTCAACTCTTCCTCAACAGAGCAAAAATTGCGAATTGATCGCAGCACTCTTTACATTCAGCCATGAGAAGAGCATCAGAATAATTCTCAAAATGTAAATATAAATAAATTTATAGACATAAAATTAGATTAGCAAATATGGATGGACAGAAGGATGAAAAAGTAACTGCAAAGGGGTGGGGAGTTTTCATTTTGGAGTAATAACAATGTTCTAATGGTGACTGTGGTGATGAATATATAACTGTGAATATATCAAAACCCACTGAAGGCACATTTTGGATGAATTTTATGTTATATAAAAATATCTCAATAAAAATTGCTTAAAAAATACTCAAAAAGCACTGCAGTAGGCCACCGCCTATTCATCGGAGTTGGTGATTGAAATGAAACTTATTTACCTTCCCAGGCTTAGGAGAAAAATGTCAACTTCATTGAACTAAATATCCTAAGGCTCCCTGTCAGAGCAAGACAATTCATCCTGGTAGCCATTGGGTAATAAATCAAATTACCTGCATTTATTAATGATCTAGTATGTGCCCTGCTAGTGGGAATGAGCCAACTCAGATCTACATTCAGAAAGGGAAATATTGGTGGTAGAAATATACCGTGATGAAGAAAGTAGAGCAGCTTAAAGAGCTTCCATGGGGTTCTCCGGGGCAGGATTTTAATTTGCAGCAATGGCTCCCAAGCAGTGTTAAGTGCTTTGCAAAGCTGACTCTTTCCATGGATGCTCACATCCATGGCTTATTGCATAACCAAGTCGTGACACACAACCCTTGTGGTTTTTTGGTTTGGTTACTTTTATATTTTGTTTATGTAACATATTTAGTGACTGAGGTACAACAGATTTTAAATAATTTAATAGTGCCAAGAACTATTTTTTTTTTCATTTAAAGTGGGAAAACTGAGAGAGCTAATACTTCTGAAATTAGCACTTTCATATTTCTGTACATGCTTCTTTATGTATAGGGCCTTTGTAAAATAGGCTTTTAAAAATAATACCTGTCTAATAAGTATCAAAACCAAGTAAGCAAACAAGAACTAAAACCTACATAAATACTAAATTTTATTTACTCTGCACCTGCCTATTTCACCTGAAACTACTGTTCTCTTAACCTTCACTATCCAAAAGGTTTGACAGAAATAATTGTTACTTTTATTTTTAAAATTTAGGTTGTACAATAAAAATTTTTTAATATACAGTATGTGTGCTTGTTGAGGAGTTTAATTTTTCACATATAAATTTTTAGCTTTTATTTGTTTAATTAGGCAGTGAATTTGGTAATCATTCAATATAACTATTTTCTAGGGGTTTTCTAAAGCAAGGTCAGTCACTGGCTTTTTAGTTTTAGCAATATGATATTTACAACCTTGAATTGTGACTAACTAGAAAACACAACAGAACATATAGTCTCTGAATCCATTCAAAAAATAATTGCAGAGTTTTATCTATGTACCTAAAAAGATGCCTAGAATGATGTTCACCCAATACAGTTTTTTTATGGATAAGCATTTTTGTTGATTCATAATATTTTTCTTATTCAAGCAATGCAGTTGCTTGAATTCTTAAAACAGATATATTCATTTATGAAACTATGAAATAAAGCAAAATGTTAACAGACAAGCCTTATTTTTTAAGAAGTATAGTGAGAATATTGCATTTGACATAGTTAACCATATATAAGAGAAGAATTAAAATTAAAAAATAATTGCTGCATTTTATTTTAATATTGTAACAAGTAACAAACTGGGATACCATATGAAAAGTTAAAATTGATAAATAGCTCTATCAGAAGCTTTAACTACTTAATCAGAGAGGTTTAAATAAATGGTTTCCTATACAAGTTATAAGGAAACTAGATCTATGCTGAAAAACTAAATTCTCCAATAAGCAAAATTCTTGTGTATGTAAAATTTTAGTAAAGGTGTTTTAAGAAGAAGAGTTATTTCAAAGCACTTATCCCCAATTTCACTACATATTTACTGAATATAATAAGCTTATGAGTTCTTTTATGCAAATATTCCCCTGTGACTTCTCTTGCAGAAATATTCCTTGGGCATAATTCTTTCTAAAGACTCTTTTCCCATCCTGAGATTTGGGAGCTAATTTGTATTTATCTTGAAATCACTGGCACTAATTGGGATTACCCTTTTCTAATTTTTCTGCCACTAAAAGAATATAATTTAAATTCTAGGAAGAATATTAATTCTGTTATGGCATCATATTAAATTGATCAGATACATTTATTATTTTAAAAATATTATTCTATTAGGTTTCTCATTTGCTAAATCCACAATTCAAAAACTATCAGGGAAGCAGACTTGGCTCAACAGATAGAGCATCCACCTATCACATCAGAGGTCCAGAGTTCAAATCCAGGGCCTCCTTGACCCATGTGATGAGCTGGTCCACACACAATGCTGCTGCGTGCAAGGAGTGCCGTGCCATGCAGGGGTGTTCCCCACATAGGGAAGGCCCATGCACAAGGAGTGCACCCCATAAGGAGACCTGCCCAGTGTTAAAGAAAGTCCAGCCTGCCCAGGAGTGGTGCTGCACACGGAGAGCTGATGCAGCAAGATGACGCAACAATAACAAAAAGAGAGACACAGATTTCCGGTGCTGCTGACAAGAATACAAACAGACACAGAAGAACACACAGTGAATGGACACAGAGAACAGACAACTAGGGTGGTGAAGGAGGGGAGAGAAATAAATAAAATAAATCTTTAAACAAAAAACAAAAAACTATCAATCTAGTAGTAGTTTAAGATCCCTCTTTACTATATCATTTAGAGAAAAGCTATTGAGCAATTGTCTTTTTTTTTTTTTAACCAGAATTGCCTTTTTATTACATATCACTTCCCGTGTTTCACCCTTTTGTGACTAATAATCATCAGCCAAACAGGAGTGAAAAATTATGAACAAAACCGGAAAGATCTATTTCAAACAAATTGAAAAAAAAACATAAAATGAGTGGCTTGAAAGGTGTAGCAAGCAATATCTTAATATATAATATGGATGGAAATATGTTCTCTTAGCTACTATGCATTATTGGGAACTGCTTTTTAGTAATCTACACAAAAAGATCATAGATATATTTATTTCACAGTTGATTTGATCTGTATGGAACAAGGATTCACACATATGTTATTATAAAGATTATAATGATAGGAAGGATTAAAAATATCCCTGTAGTCCTGCTTGTTACGTTACAAGTAATTTTCTAAGAGGTGCAAACTCCTCTAGAAGTCTTTCAAATATCACCTTCTTTCCGTCTTTCCTGTCCCTTACCACTTCACCTGTCCTCCAAACTAAATTATCTCTTACACTGTTACAGTGCCCTTAAGAAAACACACAATATTCTTTAATTCTTTTCATACATATCTCCCAGATTAAATTCTAAGCTCCTTGAGGGGAGGAACCATGCTTATCATCTCTGATTTCTTAATCTTAGCAGAAGGAAGATCACATGGTTAAGTAATAAATCAAATGTTTCTGAAACAACTGAATGAACAAATGAAAGAATGAATTCACAGAAGTAACATTTAATCAATCAAGTTTATTGGGTTGGGACTCAGCAAGCCAGTAAGAGCTCAATGCCTTCGCTGTACCGAGTCAGTGTCATCATCTAAAAGGCATCCCTTATCAGCAATAAGCAGCCACTGGTAGAGGTCAAGCATTTATTACAGGATTGGGACATCACAGAACATTACAGGACTCAAAACTGTTTTCTTCAATAGTCTAGAGGTTTTGTTTTCCATTTGCTCTAACTATGTCACTGCTCCAGTTCAGATGAGGTGTGAACTGCTTATAAATGTAAGAATTGTGACACTTTTATTGCCCTGGAATTTGAAATACAAATCTAAAATCTCAAAAATAAAAAAAAACAGGGAAACGGACTTGGCCCAGTGGTTAGGGCGTCCGTCTACCACATGGGAGGTCCGCGGTTCAAACACCAGGCCTCCTTGACCCGTGTGGAGCTGGCCCACGTGCAATGCTGATGTGCGCAAGGAGTGCTGTGCCACGCAGGGGTGTCCCCTGCGTAGGGGAGCCCCACGCGCAAAGAGTGCGCCCTGAAAGGAGAGCCGCCCAGCGCGAAAGAAAGTGCAGCCTGCCCAGGAATGGCGCCGCCCACACTTCCCATGCCGCTGACGACAACAGAAGCGGACAAAGAAACAAGACGTAGCAAATAGACACAGAGAACAGACAACTGGGGGAGGGGGGAGATTAAATAAATAAATAAATCTTAAAAAAAAAGATGAAAAAACGTCTTCTATAATGTATCAAAATACACTTCCTTAAAAGTATAAAAGCAGTCATATAAAAAGCACAAAAGATTTAAAAAACAATACCTGTCAATTTCAAAGGAGAAATAACTATATAGAAATGTTTATCGTAAATTAATAATTAAATATTTACTAAAACTAAAATGGTTTTCATTTTAGAAAGGCTGCTGACACTTCATATTCTAATTTCTTCTTTTTTTCCTTCCTGGACACACTGTTTAGCATTAACGTCTTTATTCTAAATAGAATAATTTGATTTGATACAGTCAATTCTAGAACACTTATGAACCAATTTTTTTTTGGATTTTGCATATTTTGGTTGCTTCTCTTGCTCCATTTAGATATCTTAGTTTAGACACTATGGGCCCCACTACCACTTTCACTTCAGATAATGTTAGCAAATAATTAATTAAGGAAAATATTAGGTTTGTGTCTTGCTGGCAGTATTTTTTCTTCGATGGAACTATTTGTTGAATTTATATGGCAAAATTAGAAGGTGTTGCGTAACTATGGATTATATCTAGTCATACTTTCCTGGTCTTTACCAGGAATACATAAAAACAGAAAATTATTGGATGACTACTGCTGAAAACATTATGAAAGCTGAAAAGAAGGCAAAATCTTTTTAAGTCTATAGCCTCAACACATTGACACATTGGGATTTATACAAAAAGCCTTCATAAAAGGTTATTTACTCAGTATTGTAAAGGAGTTGCATCATTATGAAAATAAAGGATTTTTAATGAATTACAATAAAAAATATATTAAGATAAGCTTCAGGGCATTGCAGCTTTATTTGATCTGCATATCTTTCTTTAATCTCTATGTAGATAGAAAAGCTGTTTTACATCCTAGATGTTTACTACTGAGAGATAAACAGACTGACTCAGGAAAAAGGGAGGCGCCATGTTTGATGCAGTCATGTGAAAGATGAATAGACAACTTCTTAAGCACGAAGCCCCCAAGAGGTTGGGGCCAGGGAGCAGCTCAAGAAGAGATAAGCTTTATGCCAAGTTTGCCTACAGCTGTAGAAAGGCAGACTACGGCAGAGATTGGCAGCCAATTTGCTTTCCCACATGGCAGATGACTTTGGTGAGAAAGCACCTCTTATACTGCCCTGATGTGGTCTTTTCACAACCTTGAACAGTAAACTTTTACCCCAAATAAATCCCCTTTATAAAAACCAATGCATTTCCGGTATTTTACATTGGCAACACTTTGGCAAACTAAAATACCATGTAAATACTTGGAATTATATAGTAAATTTCTCTCTATTTACTTTAAAATCTTTTTCTATTTCTATTATGTAATTTATAAAAACTTAAAGAAAATAAAAAGGATACAAACAGAAAAGCTCATCATAACCAACCACTGAAAATCTTGTTGCAAAATTATTTTAGACAACCTACAAGTATCTCCACTGACTTGTAATTCTCTTAATTAGTATCTCACAGGCATAATTGAGGGATTCTTTGCATTATAGGCTTCTAGGAGTTTGCTTGTCCCATAGATGATACTGAATGTAGCAGTTTGATATGGTTACAAATTCCAAAAAGAAATATTGGATTATGTAATCTGGTCTGTACCTGGGCATGATTAAGTTATGATTAGGGCTTTGACTGGGCCACATCATTAGGGCATTTTATCACAGATAAAAGGCAAGGCACAAGACAGGAGCTGAGGGGTTTTGATGCTAGAGTTTGGACGTTGGAGTTTGATGCTAAAGCCTTAAGCAGGAGCCCCAGGAAGTAAGCACACAGAGGAAAGAGAAGCAAACCCCAGGAAGAGAGGAACCCTGAACCACAGAGGAGCAAGACCCTGGAAGGGAGGAACCCAGGAAGCCTGAACCCTTGCAGATATCAGCAGCCATCTTGCTCCAACACGTGAAAATAGACTTTGGTGAAGGAAGTAACTTATGCTTTATGGCCTAGTATCTGTAAGCTCCTACCTCAAATAAATACCCTTTATAAAAACCAACCAATTTCTGGTATCTTGCATCAGTACCCCTTTGGCTAATACATTGAATATATCTTTTTGAAATAAAATTCACTCACAGAGTGACCTATGCTCACATTCCAAAAAGATCAACTGACCTTAAAGTTACAATAACCCAACAACGTCACATTCTCCTTGGATTTGTTATGTGAACTAGTTAAAAGAAATGTATAACATAATTCACGAAAAATTTATGGATTATTTAAGTTTTTAGTTCAGAGAAAATGTTCCACCCCAATCATTCTCTAAAGAGGATTTTTAAAAAATTTATGTTTAGGTGGTTTGTATGGAAATTTTAGTTAATTTAAATTTGAGAAACATTTTTTTTTTAACTGAGAGATAGCCTAAATTAACATCCAACACTTTAACATTTAAGTAATATAGTTCATTGGGAATTTGAAAAAAATATTTTTATTTTGCATGAGTTAATACCAAGATTTGAAACTTCTATACATATTGCTTTAACAGCAGCCTTAGCCATGCCAATATTCTTTCATTTCATTGTTCTTCTCTTAACTTTTAGTCTTCATTGCTTCCGTTTCTTGTTCCTCAAGTGGAATCATGCTCCTAAAGATAGCAATTTCATACTATATACACAACACAGGTATATACATATTATCTACATGTAAAGAGAAAAGAATTGCACTGCATGATTAATATTATTTTTTGATTGTGGAAAGGACATTAGACTAGGAATCTGGAAAACATGGACTTTAAAACCATCCTTTCCCCTATGGGATTTTTATAAAATCTCCTCATTCTCATTTTCATTGTTAATGAAAATGAATATGTTAAACACAAAATATTTTTAAAGTTGTCTACAGTTTAAAATTGTAGTACAAAATTTATTATTCATCCACAATTCCTTGGAGTCCATGACACATGGGTATATAATTATTTTTATGAATATACTAAGAGGAATGCTGCATGTAGTTTCTTTATATTGGAGCTAAGAGATTGCTGCCTTCTGATGCATATAAATACATGTAAGTGAATTTTTAGGAAACATTAAGTGAATCAAAAATCATTTTTGGCAGAATTTTTTTCTGACTATTACAAAGCAATATATAACGACTACACTATTAGACCATTGTTCATAGCTAACAGAGTTATTATATGCCTATCTCAGTTCCTATCTGATGTATTAGTATAATATAAGTCATTTTGAAGGCAAATATTAAGCAATAGGACCATAAATGCTTTATATTCCTTTAATCTACAGATGTTCTTTTCATAACTTTTAAACTTGGAAAATCTCATAATACACAATTAAGGAAAACTAACAGTTTTGTTCTTCAACAGATCAAACTTGTTACTTAAAGCAGAGACAAGAAATGGTGAGAAAAAAAAACTGCTAAACTTTCCAGTTACAGAAGTGTAAATTAACCGTTACCACAATGTATAAACCTTAACTTGCAAAAATGCCTGCTTTTCATTTATTCCTGGGATCAAATGCTTTGAAAATTAAATAGGTGAGAAAATATTTATATAAAATCGTTTTTAACTCTATTTTTCCTCTCATCTGTACGAATACTTATCTGAAAACATTTGCTTATTTGTTTAGTTGTGTTTATATGTTTTTTAATAAAAAAACAGCAATCCTAAATCTGTGTGAAATAGAAAATTAACAGAAATTTTCAATCATTTGTAAAGAAAAACAAATCAAATAATTAATTTTGTCATCTTTACCTCAGTTTCTAAATATTCTTAATAGCATTCTACATTTTTATCATCAATCTTTATTTTCAGATTCAACAAAGCTGTCAAATCATTTTAATGCAGTGAAATATTATCAATGGACATTTGAAAATATCTTGTTTTACCACAGTTTTTGCTATTCAATTACATATATTCTTCTTACAAAAGCTGTATCAATGTCCCTAATTTCTATTGTAGTATTCCAAGTCATAAAAACTATAAGTGATTTGCCTGAAGGACCAAATGAGCTAAGTACAGATACGAATGAATCAATAAACCAGTCAGATGACTTCCTCTAATCCTAATGGATGTGCTTCTGCAATAAATGTCCAAAAATATGTGGCAATTTTGTTCTCTGAAATTACAATAAAGAAGTTTAGAAAAGAAAAAAAAAGGAAGGACAAATACTTAGTTCCATTATACTTGTATTCACCAAGGCCATGGAAAAATCTCAGAAAGATGTGAAAAAGTGTTGTGTATATATGTGTGTGGGTATGTAAGTGTGTGGTGGGCAGAGGTGTGTAGGTCATCTGTGAAGCCAGAGGGAAAGAATTAAAAGCCTGAGAATAGAGATTGAAAAAGAGCAATAATTTTAGGGAAAACATAGTTCATTTCCCTCTTTTTTTTTCTTTCCATTTTCCCTTGCCAGTGTCCCAGTTCACTTTTTTTCCCTTCTTTCCTTTGGGCATTTTTCTAATGGGGCCTCTCTCTTCCTAGTCTCTCTATTTCTTCATTTTTTATTTTTTTAAATCTCCTTTTTGTATTTTCATTCCACTTTTTTTTCTTTATAGGCCCATATCCCGGCATGAAGCTAATACAAACTAATAGCCATCTGGCATTCTTAAATTATAAGTCCTGGTTATTACATTATTATATGTCATTCCATTAAAACAAAACAAAAAGTCTTTGGTAATATAAACATAATCAAATTGTAATTCTTTGTACTAATGATCAGCTCTTATATAGAAATACATTGTCGCAAATCCTAGAAAAGTGCTCTATCCACAACTTTTAATCACAGTACTTACATAAGTTATTTAGACTTTCCAAGGGCTTTATATAGCCAAGAAACTTCTTATTACAGAACCATATAGGATATGGACTATTATTAGGATGATCTGAATGTTGTTATGAGTTAAATCATATCTTCTGAAGCAGCAACAATAAATGGTCAAATTCTCAATAATGGTAAGTCATAAAGGTACTTTTACTTGACTCTTGGGAGTAAACATAACAAAAATATTAAGAAGAATAATTGTAGAACTTTTCTGTGTTGAAAGCTTACATTATATGAAGCACATACGCATTATAGCATTTACAACTTTATGCAGTAGATATAATACATATACAGATTTTTTAAAGAGTCTACAAAACATGCCTAAAGTCATGTGGATTATAAGAGGTAGAGGACAGGCTCATATCTACGTGTGACTAATTCCAGAACTGATCATTGCCTGTTTTTAAATAGAAGATAGTATCAAATTTAAAAATTCTATAGCTTTGTGAGATGAGTGAATCATATGAGTTTCTCTATTTCATCATTTATCAAATAATTAAAATTCAGCTGTTTTTCTCCATGTGCAAGATATGAAAATCTGAAGCCATCTAACCATTTTTAATAATGTTGATAATTTATAGAAAAAATATGAATTCTAAAATATGAATTTATAACACCAAGAAACAAAATGTTTTAAGTTCAAAATTATGTTTTTATTCACGATACAGATTAACTGAGTCTTATGTAATTACATTTTTTTCTTTATCAGAGTTGTGAGTTTATAGAATAGTTATTCATAAAGCACAGGATTCCCGTACACCACGCTATTAACACTTTGCATTGGTATGCAACATTTGTTACTATTGATAATAGCACATTTTTAACATCGTACTATTAACTATAATCCATGGTTTAACCTCGGGTTCACTGTTTGTGTGGAGTAGTTCTATGGATTTTGTTAAACTTTTTATTCTATTTACCATATATTCAATCTAACATTTCTCCTTTTAGTCACATTCAGATATCTATTTCAGCGCTGTTAATTACATTCACGGTGTTGAGCTACCTTCACCACCATCTACTACCAAAACATTTCCATCATTCCAAATAGTAACCCTATACATTTTAAGCCTTAACATGATAGCATATATTGAATGGAGATTTTTAAAAATTGCATTTGTGAAATGCGAAAAACTTACTCTTTTGTCATTATCATAATAAATTTTAAGTACAATGATAAAGCAAAACAAACTGCTTTACACTGGTTCAGAATGCTGATTCCGCCAGAATGTTTATTTCCTAAATGTAATATAAGCAGCCTACTTAAGCAAGGTAAAGGAGGTGATATTATTTAGGAGCATGCTACAAAAGAGTATCTTCAGAGTTAGTGAACTAGTGAAAAGTTAGCTTGTGCTTCTAATATAAGAGCATGGAAGATGACATATGAGTGAAAAGTATTGCGGCTGTTGGTAGGATTACAGGATGACCCTTGACAAGATTGAACTTCATCATGGACAGAGATTCTTTGGTGTACAGACTGCTTATTTAGTTGGTTACACTGAGACCTAATTAACTCCTTGCTTATTACTTTTGCAAAAGGGACTGAAGATAGGAAACTAGAAGCAGTGAAAAAGATGGTCCATGAAATACCACACAATCCATTAACTCTCACATTTATACTCAGATAAATGCCTCAAAGGCAAGAGCTTATCTTAGATGTTAACTGAGTCCAATAAATAATGACATTTCCCTTTTAAGAGCTAATGTTCATGGTTTTATATTTAGGTAGCCTATAGGGATGAGTTAAGGTGGTTGGAAATAAGAGACTCATACCTGTTAATAGAGATATGGCTAATTTACTTGATGTGAGCTGTTGGAGGAACCTGTAAGAACGCGGAGGTGAAAAGACAAACACAAAAGACACAACACGACAGGGCTCACGGGGCCATCATCTCAAAAGAAATGAGGCAATTTATTCTTTATTAAACTGTCCTTTTATATCTTTTTGCTGGCCCACTTAATACATTCTCCTTATCCAACTCCGGCAATAATTGTCACTCCCACTTCCTCTCCCTCATGTCCTTGGACACAGAACAGGAATTAGGAGGATGCTGAGTTCCTCTTAATCTCAGGCACACCTGCTTTTATCTTCCGGATGCGCACTCTTCATGCCCTTTTCCCAGATAATAACTGTGCCTTAAACAAGGCCACAGCATCTCACAGGGAGCAAAAGAAAAGGAACCAGGCATTTAGAAGACCAATAACTTTACTGAGGTCTTTTTTATGCCAGGCATGATGCTAGCTACTGTACATGTGTTTATTTAATTCCTACTACAATTTAAAGTTTGTATCATTTCCATTCAGGGCCTGTTACATAATTTGTGGGCTCTTGAGTGTAATGAAAATGCAGGTCCCCAACTGGGAGATAAGTCAATGTCCCCTTCCCACAGGCCCATCATCCCAAACCATGGTGGACAAGTAAACCCCAAAGGATAACAATCTCCTCATTGGAATATACTGGGTAAGTAGACGGGGATGGGTGAGAATTCTGTACCGAACAGAATGTGTGCCAGGGTCAAGGGCCAGGGCTTGCTCCAAGATGCCACAGGGCGTGGGGCATATGCCAGACCCTCCTTGGCCTGTCCTGCAACCATGCCCCAACATCAGTGGATGATAGCAGTGGAATATGCCTCCCCATCATTGCCCAGCAGTTGGAGGGTGGTAGTTATCACAGAGCAGATTGGGGACAGGGAGTACTACTGGGAGTGGGCAGCCCTGAAGTCATCCCAGATCCCACAGGGGTAACAAAGCTACAGGAGATGAGACTCCATGCCCCTGGGACCTACTTCATTTCACACCAGAGTTCACAGATAAAACACAAATTCAGAGATTAAAAAAATATTAAGAGTTTCAAGAATACAAGCACAGAGCATTAAATCCCAAGTGTTAAACTGGTAGTCCTATGAGACTGCACTGTGTAGATGACCAAGAAGCCAGCTACCAGCCCCGTTTCCATTTGTTAGAAAATGTAACAAAGTCACATTTAACAGCATGGCACAAAACATATGGGGTGAGGAGAGAGGAGAGACAAAGTAAAGGCCTAAAATCTAACATATTTTTTCCACTATATCTAATTGCCCCTATAAATTTACCATAAAATTAATGGAAATATTTTACAGTGTGCTCTTTATTTTGTAACTACTTGTGGTAAATATAAAAGAAGTAGAATGAAAAACAGATACAAAGAATATAGAATTTGTTTTGGAGGGCTGATAAATTATTAATAAACTTTTTGTATCAGTTAGCCCAAGGAGTACTGATACAGAATACCAGAAATCTGTTGTCTTTATAAAGGGTATTGATCTGGGGTAAAAGATTATAGTTACAAGACCCTAAAGAATTCAACTCAAGGCTACATTTTTACCAAAGTCAGCTGCCACATGCTGAAGCAAGATGGCGGGTGATCTCTGCCTGGTCTCTCAGGGTTTCCTATATCAAGTCTTCTGCAACAGGGCTAGTTTCTTTCTGGGCCTTCTCAACTGCTCAGCTGCTCTGTTGTCTTCAGCTACCAACTATCAGGCAAATGGTTCATTTCTCCCTGGCCTTTAGCCGTTTGAGCCTTCTCCTTTCTGTCACATGACAAAGTTCTTGCCTCTGCCTTCTATGGTGCTCTCTCTCTTCCCATGTCTTCTTCTGTGTGTTTACTTGAGTAAGTGTCTGTTTATATAGGCCAAAGGTGGCAGGGACTCAACCAGAGCTACACCTTACCTACTTAGCCCAATCAGAAGCCCTAAATTGATTTTATCAAATAAACTTAATCAGAGGTCGCTCACCAAATATAATACAAACAAAGGGCATCACACTCAGAAGAACAGACCAGTTTACAAACATAATCCCTCTTTTTTGGGATTCACAAAAAATAATCTCAAACTGCTATACTTGTTTAATCTATCAAAGCACTGTACCATCAGAAAATAGGTAACGCTAAGATGTTTACAGATTTTCATGTTATCAAGCTGAATATTACCTATTACATGAGGAATTTACAGGAAAAGTTACAAAATGGAAACCAATATTTTTAACTTGTCAAAAAGATTTTCCATCACACCACTGATATATTTCTTTGGTGGAAATCATTTAATCAGGCTTAATTTACTACCACTATAGTTTATGGTATGGTGTGAGTCTAAAAGATATGAGATCACATTTCTAGAGTTCTACCATAGAAAAATGGTGTGATAAGTAGAGAGCTATAGCTTCTACAAACCAGTAAAATAATGAAAGGCCAAGAATGAGAGTGGAGTAAAATCATGTTATAAGGCATCACACAAATCAGTCATCAGATATTCCTCAAAGGAGCATGGCAAAAATAAGAGACTTCCACTACTTCCTTTTTTTAAAAAAAATTAAAATATTTTTTTAAAGATACATAGATCACACAAAATGTTACATTAAAAAATATGAGAGTTTCCCATATACCCCACTACCCACACACCCACTCCTCCTCATCAAAAACTTTTCTCATTGGTGTGGTACATTCATTGCATTTGATGAATACATTTTGGAGCACTGCTACACAGCATGGATTATAATATACATTGTAGTTTACACTCTCTCCCAGTCCATTCAGTGGGTTATGGCAGAATATAAAATGTCCTCATCTGTCCCTGCAATATCATTGAAGATAACTCCAAGTCCTGAAAATACCCCCACATCACACCTCTTTTTCCTCTCCCTGCTTTCAGTAATTCCTGTGGCCACTGTCTCCACATCAATGATATAATTTCTTCCAGTGCTAGAGTCACAATAATTCTACAGTAGAATACCAGTAAGCACACTCTAATCCATATTTTATTCCTCCTTCCAGAGGACCCTGGGTTGGTGATGCCCACTCCATCTCTAAATTGAGCAGGGGTTTAGATTCCAAATGGCTGATGGATAGGATTCTCCTGCTTGCTTTTGTAGACCCTCTCGGTTCCTTGGTGCGGTGGTTGACCATCCTCACCTCCTTGTTAGCGGACCTGTGTAAGTCCAACAAACAGGAGAGTAGATGTTGCAACTCTGGTGAGGCTGAACTGGCATGTGAACAGTCCAAAGATTAAAGTCTCCTGAGCATACACCAACCCCAGTGTCAACCACAGGTTCAGTAAAAGTGACAGAAGAGGCATGTGTAGAGAAGGCACATCTGAGTCCAACTCCATCACACTCAAGAGCACAAATTCCAAAGTAGGGCCCACTGGCAAGGCACTGAACTCCAGAGCCATCTGCCATGACCGTAGCACCTCAGTGTCTCCATAACCCACAGGAGCACCACTACCTGGGGTTATATCTACTTTGTCTCTGAGATCCCGCTGATACATGCATAAGTGCAGTCCCTCTTATGACCTCCCAACTCATTTTGAAGTCTCTTAGCCTAATAAACTCATTTGTCTTTACTATTTCCCCCTTTTATTCAAGGGTTTTTTCTAGTTACATCACCAGCTGGTGCTTGGTAGTAATCCCTCAGTGCCAGGGTGGCTCATTCCCGGGAGTCCTGCCCCACTCTTGGGGAAAGGTAATGCATTTATATGCTGAGTTTGGCTTAGAGAATAGCCACATTTGAGCAACTTGGGGGCTCTCAGGAGGTAACTCTTAGGCACCCTGCAACCAAGTTGAGATTTCAAGCACATAGGCTCATAAGCATAGTCATTGGTATCAAGGGCCCATCATTGGACCAGCTTTCTTCACTGGTCTTTGCCCTTGCGCTTGGGGGATGTTGCTGTTCCATTGGGGAAAGCGACAGAGTTCCCCAGGATGGGAACTCAGCACTCCCTCACTTGTCATGTGAAACTCTACCCACTATGTCAATACCCAACAAATGTCCAAACATATATATATATATATACACACACACACACACACACACACACACACCCCATATGCATGCCCTGGTGAACTCCCTCCACCCATGCATTTCCCATCAAAGACACCCCACACCAATGCTCCTCCCCTACCATAGTTGAATCCCTCTGTGATCTAAAACTTCTTCAAAATGAAGCCTTATATATTGCTAAATTCAATTAATAGGAAAATGAAATAGTAATGATATGTTTAAAGATTAGACTAAAACACAATAATTTAGAAAAAACAAAATAAAGTTAAAAATAAGTTGGAGTATTAAAAAAATGAAAAATATCATAAAATTATTTTTTACATTTTCCCTTTCATCATTGTAATATGTGTTGCCCTGTATGTACAATGGCAAGGCAATCTCTTCCATTTCTTCCTCAGTGTCTACATCTTTTTTTTTATTATTATGTCTTCAAAAAATGTTAGGTCACCATAAAGTCACATATACAATACAGGGAACTCCCATATACCCAACATCACAACCTTTTTCCCCTTCCCCAGCAATGATCTTTTTACGTGTGGATGTTATATTTGCTACAACTGATGTACAGATACTGAAACATAGCTACTAACTGTGATTCTACTATGTTTAACATTATGCTTTACATTTTAGACTGTACACTTTTATAAATTTTTGGTGAAATTTAACATGGCCCATATCCATTGTTGCACGATCATGCAGAACACTTCCATTGCTCCCCAGTTACCCCTTTTTCCATCTATTCTATTCCTCTTTCCCCCTCCCCTCAGGGTCCACAGTGATATCCAAGCTTCATTGCTTGAAGGACAAGATTCGTAGATACTTGTAACAATGCTGAAGGCTTGACACTTTAGTCTGTCCTCCCCCACTGGGAGCCAACCATGCTCTTGAGAGAAGCCCTTCCCTCAGTTTGAGATCATCAGGCCTCCCCAGGATGGGGGTATAACACCTTCCTGCTCTACAAGATGAGCACTCACACTGTCCCTAGAAGCCTGCCTCAGGTACACCCTGTGCCAGATGCCCCCATTACACAATTTAAATCAGTAATCCTTCCTTATTATATTTCTAAATAGTTTTCTTAACATTATAATTTCAACCACTTACCTGATACTCTCCCATGTTTACCTGTTCCCCCCCAATCCTCCCTCAATTCCATGGACCACCTGACCCATCCTCCCAACCCTAGCCCCTCAAGCATGAACAGCCCAACCTAATAGTATCCCTAAGCCCTGTCTTATCCCTTCACTGCACAACTACTTACCTCCACTTTATCACAGATTTTGCCCATGTGAAGGTTGACTCATAACCTTCCTCTCCCCCCATTTCCTGTAAGCCTATCCTTCCAGTCTCCAGCTCTCTGAGACATCTTGATTAGCTTAATTCATATCAGAGGGGTCATTTATACCACTTCTTTGAATTTTAATTTTTAAATTAAATTTTAAACTTTTAAGTTTCCTATACAAATCTTCAATGGTTAATCCCAGATTTGGCCCCAAAATAATTTTCCCTTATTTGCATTTGCTAACCACCTTTCTCCATTTCCAGACTAAGTAAGGTGTTATTCCTCAATGTTCTCTTTGAGTCCTGTGCACATATTGCATCCAGCATTAGCACCTAGTGTTTTAATTATCCTCTATCCTCTCCCCTCCAGATTCTCAGAAATGAGGGGAAAAATGGGTCTTTATTATTATTTTTGTTTGTTTAGGTATCATCTGTGCCTATCAGTATGTTTGGGGGTGGAAAGCATTGGACATGGAATGAATGAAGGAAGGAAGGAATGAGAGGATGACTATTTCCTTTCTGCCGGTGGCCAGAGTTAACATTTGTCTTGCCCAACATTGGCAAGAAACTGTCATATATAAGTCATCAAACCTTCAGTCTAGAAACCAATAAAAACCCTTCCCAGTCATTTAAAAGGGTCTAGAAACTGATGTAGATATAACCACCTAGAGGCTAAAGTAATAATTCTGGCTGTGATGTACTTTAGGTTCCTTGCCTGCTCCCACCCCTTGGGTTGTGTACTTACCTCTTTTCTTGTTTCTTTTTTTTAAAAAGAATTATTTTATTTATTTATACCCCCCCACCTTGTTGTTAGTGCTCACTGTCCACTCTCTGTGTCCATTTGCTGTGTGTTCTTCTGTGTCTGCTTGTCTTCTCTTTAGGAGGCACCAGGAACTAATCCTGGGACCTCCAATGTGGGAGAGAGGCATGAGCCACCTCAGCATCCTTGTTTTTTGCTGTGTCCCTCATTGTCTTTCCTCTATGTCTCTTTTTGTTGTTGTTGTTGTGTTATCATTATGTTCTGTCAGCTCTTCGTGTGGGCCAGCTCACCGCACGGGCTAACTCACCTTTACCAGGTGGCCCCGGGAATCAAACCTGGGACCTCTCATATGGTAGACAGGAACCCAATCACTTGAGCCACATCTGCTTCCCCTATTAGGCTTATTTTGAGTAAATGACATTTTGGGTGCTGGCCTCAGAATCTAACCACTTAATCCTTTTTTTTTTCTTAAGATTTATTTATTTATTTCTCTCCCCTCCCCCCACCCCGGTTCTCTGTTCTCTGTGTCTATTTGCTGCATCTGCTTTGTCCGCTCCTGTTGTTGTCAGCGGCATGGGAATCTGTGTTTCTTTTTTTGTTTCATCATCTTGTTGTGACAGCTCTCCATGTGGGCAGCGCCATTCTTGGGCAGACTGCACTTTCTTTCGCACTGGGCGGCTCTCCTTACGGGGCGCACTCCTTGCACGTGGGGCTCTCCTACGCGGGGACACTCCTGCATGGCACAGCACTCCCTGCGTGCATCAGCACTGTGCATGGGCCAGCTGCACACGGGTCAAGGAGGCCTGGGGTTTGAACCACAGACCCCACATGTGGCAGACAGACACCCTAACCACTGGGCCAAGTCCGCTTCCCTAATCCTTTTTAATTGATAAAATATTCCATGTTCTAAATAACTTGGTTTCAAAAAAATCTTGGAACGTGACTCACTTATACAGAAGGGGACAGATGATCTGTGCATCTATGGAAACCACTGTTTAGTAGTGGGATTGTGTCCAACATTTAACTTCAAGGAAATTTTCTGTTTAATGTTTGAATGCTTTGATTTCACATTCTGTCTTCTTAAGTCAATTATGTTAGGCATATTCAGGTTTGAAAAGGTGTGTTCCTGTATCTATTGGATATTTGTCCAGAATAAACACTTCACAATAGTCAGCCTTCAGATTAATATTGATTGTATCTGGGTAATAATGGATATTAGTCTCCTTCTTGACATATAACTTGAACGGGTGAAATTAGCTCTAATAATGAAGCCTCTATTAGGTAGGGAGTGACTTTTCAAATATAAGCAAATTCATTAAAGCCTGCCCTGGAGCACAGTAAATATTTGGTTTCAGCTACCTATTCTTCACTGATTTTTGTAAAGACAAATTTTTCATCTGTCCTATTACCAATTCTGCATTTCTTCTTATAAAAAGTGGGTAAGTTAAGAAATTTAAATGCAAATAAAAATATACAGAGAATGAATATATATGTATATATATGTAAATCCCACTTAATATATTTACAAACTTTACATTTACTAGAGAAATTTTCAAAGCTCATTTATAAAATAGTGTCTACTATGGGACTGGAAACACACTAAGGAAAGTTTTTGTTTCTTATAAATTTCCCCAGTAGTTGACATTTAAGAAGTGCTAAGAATAAGCCTTCATAATTTGCAAATATACCAACCAATTTTAAGCAATGACTGTGATATTAGACAAAGAGACAAAGATCATTTTTATTGTACTAAACAAGCTTAATTAGAATGTTATCAAAATACCAGTGTATATTTTGAGTTTGCACTTGGCTGGTGTCCCATTCTATAAAAATTACTTCATAATTTATTTCAATCCTGAACTCATTATGTTCTTGATACCAATATATCTAACGGATAAACTAAAGATTAGTCATAGACATCATGGATAGTACTTTTAAGTAAGGGTGATCAAAGTGTGTTCAACTACAGATGCAAGTTATCTGTCTTATCTGTTAAGTGAAATGCATATTCTTCAGTTATTCAATCCTATCAGGTTGGCCATTTTAATGATTGTGTGGAAATCTAGAAGTAATGATGAAAGCTATCTGACTTTGGTCCTTCCTGATGATAACATATTTCTCATATAAACTTGATTCTTCATGAAGCATTGGGATCTGAAAGTGTTTTTTTTCGTTGTTGTTGTTCCTTGGGACTTAAACTTCTACTTTATGAAGATGTCCTAAACACTGAGTAAAATCAACCTCTTTTCAGCTTTGAAATCCAAATTAAATTAATTTATTTTTGTCCTTTAATGGTTCATATCAATATTTTTGTTTGCTCGCTTGCTTGTTTTCAAAATGGTTTTCAACATGTGCAGCAAAATATAATAGAAGCTTTCAGGTTTCTATTATCATTTCATCTTTGTCAGCTGCGGAAAGGGCACTGTCTCTCTCAGAGTAATTCTGCTATTTAGAGCTTATTTTACATATGTCCCTAGTAACTCTAGGCTATCAGATTTCTTGGTAGATGCTCAGGGATCCTATCTGCTTAAGGTTTTACCTTAGGTCTCTGGGAAAACTATGAGCAGGGTGTTGGGGCCCTGATCATCTATCTACAAAAACAAACAAACAAAACATGGAGTTGTGACAAGTAAAACAGAGAACACTACCTGTAAAGGAGAAGCTTCAAAAGCTAAATCTGGTAAATCCTGGCGTACTCAATCAAGATAGATTATTAAACAAAAGTAACAGTTGACTCCAATCCGACTGTCAGATTCCCTAAAACAGGTGTGACTTAGAAATGAATGAATTTACGTGAGGTGAAGAAGGAAGCATATAAAATTGAAATAAGTAAAGGATAAAGAAGAGAAAGAGGAAAAAGAAGCAAGACAGATAGCAAGGGGAATAGAGACAGGCTGCAAAGAGTAAAGCACTCAGAAAAGAAAGACGAAATGGCAAGAATACAGGAAAGGATAATTAAATGGAGATGGAGTAAGGTAGAAAAAGAAAAAAATCATTTACTTTAAAAATATGCAAGCTAAATAAAAAAGGACACTATGTTATTGTTCTGGTTGACTTTTAGGGGATTATTATTTATTTCCTTTTAAGCTAGGTAGTGAGCTCTTGTAGAGCAGAAACTGAAAGCAGGGAATGCACATACATGTTTACATTTGTGGCTGCATGCATGTGCATATGCTTCCCTCATGTATCTTCAGCACATAGGTAGAATGCAAGTTCTTAATAAATGCTTGTTGAATGAATGAACTTCAGTTAGCTGTTCAATTTGTTCTGATTCATAAATCCTTAGAAGAGATGTGCTTAACAAGAAAACTGTAATAGTCCACTAATCCAGAAATAATACTGTGCTCCAGAGCAGGGTTTCTTAACCTTTTTTGTTCTACATACACGTTTGCCAGTCAGGTGAAAACCACAGATCCCTTCTCAGAATGTAGCAGCAGACAGTTTTACGACACTCAACTAGCACTGGGTCTAACAACTACTGTAATTTTGAAGTATGGATGAGCATAAGTGATTTTTCGAGATATGCAACAACTGTGATGTGATATGAAATGACGACTACTGTAATTTATTGCATACCTTCATAAGTGAAGGAAATGTTAGATTTCAGTTAGAGGTCAGAGAAAATAAAGATAATAAGTTGATTTTTTTTCACTTCAAGCTCACAGACCCCCTGAAATCTTTTCACGGACCCCTGCTCTAGAGTATTAGCAAAAAGAGAATCTGACACTGAAGGCTGGATGCAATCAATATCTTTCCAGATGTTTCCTACTTAGCTTTTAGTTTCTTAGAAACAGAGTTCCTGGGACGCCAAAGCAAAGTCTGGCACTTAAATAAAGAAACAGTACAACAAAGCATCACTTCTACTAAATTGGTTTTCTCATATTTCAGGCCTTGCAGGTTTGCAAAATATGCTTCCTGCAGATGGCGTTTTGCATAGATAATAAAGATGTTCACATTTCCAGAGTCTTGTAATTATCTTAAGAATTAGATAAAGGAAAATAGAAAAGAAGAGGGGATAATTCCTTCTCTCCCCCTCCATTTCAGTTCCATTATTATAATCTGTATCCCATTTCAGTTTTCATTACTCTTGGAAGAGTACAACAAGTTGATAGGCAATGAGAGTAGTCTGCAGTGGACAGACAATTTAATTGCTCAGCTAAAAAAGAAATTCAGCTCACACAAAACAGGACAACCTTTGTGATTTGATCTTACAGCTCAAATGTCAAATATGCCATACATTTTATGTGATCTGAAAAAGCATACACGCTAACAAAGATTTTAAACATTTTATTCTGTCTCTTGACCATTTTCTCCATTTAATAAAGCCCTCAGTGGCATTTAACAAACTTAAAACAATCATTAGGAACATGGCAAGGTTTCTACAAACTAGTGAAATGTATGTGAATCTGGCTGACTGTTTGTAAAGGAATTCATTGATGGTGCTGTGTATTAAATTGCTGAGAGTCTTCCAGAACTGTAGTTTGCAAAATTCATGGAAAATGAATAGCATGGCTACTGTGAGTGCATGCATTTGCATATCAATCCTGAAAAATCTGTTGGTTTCATTGAAATGATAGTGATTGAGGCCTAGAATGAAAGTGAGGGATTTGGATTTACAGGGGTCACCAGAATTCTCTCTGCTGGCATGCCAACATTTCAAACGATCTTCTCAATAAAATCCACTAGGTCTTTCACTATTCTGGTCCTCTGAGGCAGCACTATGGAAGTCTGAATAGGTCTGAAGTGGCGGGTGTTTTAGTTAGGAGAATATTCTCATCCAACACATTTTTTTTTTCTGAGAAAATAATTCTCTGCCAAAATTTCAAAGCATCAACAGCTTGATATCTCTGTCTCTTTCACTTTTTGGTTTCATTCTCTTTTTAAAAAATCAAATTAAATAAAATTGGAACATTTTTGTTCAAGAAAGCCAAGTTATAAACAATGGTATACCAAGAAATGGACAGCTTACTTTTTTCTCATTATATTTCACTTGCCAATTAGAATTTATACTACATATAAAATCCACATTTCAGAATATAGACATTATTTGTTTGAATCGTAAATTTAAAGGAACAATGATAAACCTTGAGATAATTTTTCATTTGATGTCATATTCAGTTGGGGAATTCGAATGGCAAAAAACTAAGACATTTGCAATTTTTAATACCTGAAAATTAAAGTAAAGCATCATTTGGGCGAATATCTCATACTAAATTTGGGTGGCTCTAGAAAAAGATTTCAGAGAAAAATCGAATGTTTTAACTTCCTGGAAACACTGAAATCATGGCCATATGCATTCTTCTCATTTCATTCTACTCTCAATAATTCTATAATGTCAACACCATGAGGGTCAGATCTAATGCTCTGTTCCCTCCTGCAGAGCCTAGGATAGCGCTGGCATGCGGCAGGAACTCAATAAATAGGTGTTAAGTAAAAGAATGGAATAATTACTAAAAGCCCATCAGGAAAAAGACTGAGCTTATGAACCCACAGCACTAAGGGACACCAAAGGGGCAGTTCCCATATGTGTCCCTCTAGCTTCAGCCTTGTCTCACTATTAGTCACACTTTGCCAATTGTCTCTAAACCTGCTAGTCCACCAACAAAGCAACATCAGCACGTCCCCAAATGAATTAAGCATTTCTCCTAACCTGACCATTGTCCTACTATCAGTTAATACAAACATTCTGCATTCATTATTTTTCAATACTGTGAATATTTACCTTAACTTTTGGAGGTTCCTCAGTGCCTCTCACTTTTGATTTCCCACCTCTCTGCCCCTTGCTAGCCCTTTTCTTCCAGTGCTCATGGTCTCTTTGCCTCTCTCTTAGACCAGGATAAAATAAACTTACTAACATTTTATCCAGCCCCATATCTTCTGAAATCTTAGTCCATTCTATATAATAAGAACAATATATTGTTGCTTTTCCCCTCAAAATTCTTCATAGTCACCTAATTTCTAATGGCATTTCTTACATAGTAGGCCTCAAAACAAGCAAGGAATATCTCCATCTTTTAGGCACAGATTTCCATTTCTAATGAGTTCCATTATTTGCTTATGCACTTTCCTCTTCCTCAAAAATTTTCTCCACTGTTTTACCTCTCAAAATTTAACTCCCTCTTTAGGCATCATGGCCTCAGTTAAATTGGCACCTACAACATCAAAATATCTCCGACAGTCCAGATGTCAAAGTTTCTCCTGCTTTTGAAGGTAGACAGTATTTATTCCTTCATTATGGAATTGATCATATACTGTTTCACATTATACAGTTTTGCATATATATTTATGCCCTCTGCTAAACTAATTTCTTGATTACACTATTGATGTTCAGGTCTAGACTTAATGAAAAGGATAATAAACATTTTCTTAATTCTGGGTGTGTGTGGGTTAGTGGAGAACATTGACTTTGACTAGATCTGTGAGGTAAATACCAGCATCTAACTGTAAAATATAACTGTTGTTTTCCACTCAGCTCCCCTTTATTTTCAGGTGCACTCACTTCCCAGTTACACCAAATATTTGAAGTCATAAGGTCAGTGAGCAATTTAAGAGCAAAACTTCAATAGTACAGTATAGCGGCCCTTTCTCAGTTGGTAACCATTGTGTTGCCATTGTAGTTCTGAGACAGAGAAGGTATTCAGTAAATACTTATCTATAAAAGAATGAATCAAATTAAAAGTAGACATTGTCCTGAATTATGTGATAATGATAATGATTAATAGAAGCAGAATCAAAGTATGCACCATTAATATAAGCCTAGGAAAGAGGAACTCTCTTGAGGATAACGACTATATATAAAGTTGAAGTTTATGGCATGGTAGGAATCTTTACTGAGTCTTTGCCTTGAGATTTGACTTGCTAGCTAGGTACAAATGGTAATTTCTAAATATGTTAGGGTAACACCTACCTATGTATATCTTTGTTAGAGACAATCCCTCTTTTCAATCAGAAATGTGTAAACTCTAAAATATAAGAAATATTCTCCATTAATCTTGGAATAATTATCTTACAGAAGCACATTTAAGAGTGTGGACTATGATGTGGACCATTGGCCATGAGGTGCAGTGGTGCTCTGAGATGTATTCACCAAATGCAATGAATGTCTCATGATGATGGAGGAGATTGTTGTTATGGGGGGAGGAGTGGGGTGAGGCGGGGGAGGAGTGGGGTGAGGCGGGTGGGGAGTATATGGGTACCTCATTTTTTTAATGTAATATTAAAAAAATAAAGACAAAAACGTATGAAAATTTTAAAAAATTAAAAAAAATAAAAGGACCTATTAGTAGCATGTGTATGAATATTAAGAATATACATTTTGGGAATACCCTGATGGTTCTCATTAGTCTCAAAATGTCCAATTTGGGAAACGGACTTTGGCCCAGTGGTTAGGGCGTCCGTCTACCATATGGGAGGTCCGCGGTTCAAACCCCGGGCCTCCTTGACCCGTGTGGAGCTGGCCATGTGCAGCGCTGATGCGCGCAAGGAGTGCCGTGCCACGCAAGGGTGTCCCCCGCGTGGGGGAGCCCCACGCGCAAGGAGTGTGCCCGTGAGGAAAGCCGCCCAGCGTGAAAAGAAAGAGCAGCCTGCCCAGGAATGGCGCCGCCCACACTTCCCGTGCCGCTGACGACAACAGAAGCGGACAAAGAAACAAGACGCAGCAAAAAGACACAGAAAACAGACAACGGGGGAGGGGGGGAAATTAAATAAATAAATAAATCTTTAAAAAAAAAAAAAAAATGTCCAATTTGATTCATTTTTTTCCTGGCATTCATATTTCCTCCACCTTCCATATTACACTTGGCAAGTAATTTTATTTTTATTTCATTGATAATTATAGAATTAAACTCTTAGAACTTAGGAATTGTTTCCATGTTAATTACATATACATCTGATATCAGATTATGGAATTATAAAGCAAATTAAGAATATAACACCAAAAATATATAAACAAGTCAAAATTAACATTTTCCATAACCATTCAAGAAATTTAACTGAAGCCTTGAAATATCTGGATGTGCACTACTGAATTTCAAACCTATTATTGTTGTGAGATAATAGTTTTTCTGAATATATTTATAAATGTTTTAAAAGATGTTTAACTATTGTTTGAATAAATAAGTGATCAACATTCTTTCTTTTATTTCTTGGATCAAGAAGAGGCTCAGTAGAGAATGGAATGAATACTGTTTATTTCTTAGCAATTACAAGAGACAAGCTGAAATATGTTTCAAGTGTCAAAACAGATTTCTAAATATAGTTTGGAAGACCAAATAATTCATTATTGAAAGTCTGACAGTCTCATTATATAGAACCATAGTATACATTCCCTAATTTGTGAAAGCAAAATTATAATAGTTATAGCTAGATCATTAAAAATATTTTAAAATGACACATATTTTTATGTATATATGCTAATTGTGTCTCTCCATATACCTATGTACAGAAACAATTGGAATTAATCACTTTACCAGATTTAAAAATATATCTATCTTATGTATTTGGATGGCCAGTGATTTTAATTTTCTATAGTCCCTTGCTCTTTTACCCTCTCTATGGTCTCTATTTTGATTTTTGCCAATGAATATTTATTGCATCAATCATATAGGGTTTAAAATACCAACTGTTAGTTTAGGGAACTGTAAGTTATTATTGAAACATTGCTCCTTTATGGAATATGTTTTTCTTCTAAAAAACATCTGAATTTCACAACCTTAGTTTAACAGTACAATGCTAAAGACAATGTTAAATCTAGTATGATATTATGTAGGTGAACCAAAATATGCTGGGACTACTTGTAAACAATCATCTCTGTGCTCCATTTACTAACAAAAATTCCCTTGTTGCACATCAGAAAGTTTCAGTACATAAAAGAGTACAGCTTGCTGCTCATGCTGAATTGGGTAGACCCAGGAAGGTTATTACACCCCATTTGACCATTAACCAGCACATATTGTGGAGAAATCCAAAATTAGAAAACACTTGGTGATATCACTTAAGCCTATTTCTGGACTCCTGTAGGAAAACAAATGTTGGCACAAAAGAGAACTGCCAAATAAGGCAAACACCAGCTGGTCTGGTAGTCAACACTCAGGGGCTCTTAGAGTTTCATAACATGACTTATATGTGAGAAAATACTCATTAAACTCTCTTATCCACTGGTAATTAAACTTTACAGATCATATAAGAACAAATGCATCCCAACAATTAAACAAATGCTTAAGCAGTTAATGAGTTATACTCTTGAAATTTTAATGTGAAAATGACCAAAGATAAGGGCACTTATAAGTTGAGTGACCCTAATGTTAATAGAACTTACTTATTTTCTCCTTTGTGCTAAAAATATACCCTTGATGTGTGCATTAATCTAGTGTATTCCAAACTCAGACTGTCTATATTTGATCTCAAACATACTGGCTTCAATAACTAGCCTACCTGGAGTTGGATAAATAGTTATAATGAAATGTGGATTCCCACTAGAAAATCATAATAACTTTCTGAACACAGGGCATTTTCAAAACTCCAGTTTTGTTTTTTTTCCCCTACAATCCTATTCACGTCATAACCACTGGCTATATGGGAAATAGACATGTTTGCACACTACAAAGAATTCCAGAAAGTTGTTGCCAAGGCCATTTAAGAGAATTGAATTGGCTCAAGTTTGATGCAGACTTAATAAAACAAATGGATGTGATTTTACTCTAGTTCTTGGTCTGTCTTTTGAGTTTAAGTCATTTAGACCAGGGAAAGATTCTGGCTTCTTAAGAATGGTTAGAAGGTGTTTCTCTCCTCACCATTAGGCTTAAAATGGATGGCTTCTGACAAGAAAGCTTGGAAAATAATTGCTTACTTCTCTCCATCAATTCCATGTTATCCCAAGGGTTTGTTCAACAGATGGACATAATTTGCATACTTGACTACCACAGTTTTCCTAATTGCATTTTCTCAGCATATTCTATTACATTTGCAACCTATTAGTTTTCACTTAGAATTTCACTTTGAAAAAATAAGTACAACATTTATAAATTATTATGTTTCCTACTTGATAGACCCTCTGTAAAATCTAGCTCCTGGAATCTTTAAAAATTTAGGGCACGTTGAAAATCTATGACCACACTTTAAGCTCAACTGTAACATTTTTTCCAACTTATTTTATTTAAACTATTTTGTAATCATCCTTCACATTTTGGTTAAAAAATACTTCATAATATATTTTATGTTAGGATATTCTATAACCTAGTAGCTCAATGTACAATGTTTTAATATTTAACAGTTAATTTTGCTTAAAATTGATCTTTAACTTCTAATAAACACCTAGATCATTCACCATCAGAAACAAATATTTTTTTAACCTCAAAAAGAATTCTTGGTTCTTGTTTTTAATTTTTAATTTTAATAATATGTTATTGTTTTTCTAGTTAGGTCTTTAGTCTTGATGCTACATGTACCTTTTGCAAGATCAATAGTTCCTTATTTATTTACCTTACTGAGGAAACTTCTGTAAGTATGATGGGAAATCTTAAGAGACATATACCATCGGGGAGAGGGAAGGCTTTAAACAGTTTATTTAGCAACATTGATTATATATCATATTAAAAGTTTAAACAAGTCTCATTAGGCCTCCTCACAATTTAAAGAAACAAACTGACATGAAAAAAAAAAAACTATCCAAATTTTTAATTGCCTCAAATGCTATTGTAGGCACTATCAGCTTCTGTGTTTTCTTTGTTCTTCCTCTTCCAGCATATCATCTGTGCCCCTTACAAGGAACACATTAAAAAGGAAAGGTCCACAAGAAAGCCAAAGGAAGTCATCCAGTGATTAAGGGGAAGCTGGGTAGTAGGCAGAAGCACTATTATGAGTTTGGTGGGCAATGGAGAAGAGATTCCTACATATAAGTTAGCCCTTATTACAAAGACTTCTAAATATATAAAATCTGATCTTAAAAGGGACACTTTTGAAGAGTTCGTGAACTCATCACATTGAAAAGTGAAGGCTTTACTTTTTAAATATATTTTTAAAATATGCATTTACAGCATTGTTGCCTACTAATTATAGAAAAGGAATCAAGTACTTCTATGTGTTTTTGGTCATCTGGTTTCTGACTTTTGAATATAAACAACTGGTTATGGAGACATTTTTTATTACTTCATTTGAGAAAGTTTTTAATGTTAAGTATCAAAAAGCATGTACATTTCTTTAAATTTATAAAAAATCATCAGGATCCTCAAGGAGGCTAATGAAATTGTGATTAATATACAGATATAAAAATCCTACCTAAAGATAGTGGATAACAATATACTGCAATCTATGTGATGTCTAGAAATAGCCTTCTCCAAATTCAATTTGTTAATTATGAGTTTTGAAAAAGCAATTGTGATGGAATATTAGATTGATCTGGAAACAAAAGTAATTTTTAAAATTATTCAGGTGACTATCTAGAGAATGTGAATGGCATCCTGTGAATGGCAGTGTTCTTAGTTTGTCACATGATTTAGAACAATACTAGAAATCTAAAAGAAAAAGCCAGGAAGGTCTTGCAATATACAGGTCAGTCCTGCCCAACAAAGTGTGCTCCCACATCCCACATGGTTTTGAATATTCTGTCTGGTATCAAGAAGAAGAAAAACCTGTTTATAATTTTCTGAATCAAAATGTAACTGTTTTTCACATAAAAACAAAGAACAGTTTTTGGCAAAGACTACATTGAATTTCCACAAAAGTAATCTTTGTATAAATTAAGGAAAAATAAAATCTAGCAAATCTTAACCCCATAGTTGTTTTCTAAAAGGTAAAATCACATTGCATTCATGGGAATACTGCTCATAATGTTAGAGTTGCATACAGTATAATAAAGCTGTACATCAGCTGACCTATTAAACACAGTGTATATATAGGTACAAACATCTGAGTATTCCATCAAATCTCCCATAATTTCAATGTCAAAGCATTAACATAATAAAATGCATATAATTATTATAAATTATTCATCCTTTATTTCTATGTTATAGTTGAGGAATTTTATTGATTTAGTTGCAATTATGTTTCATTTCTAGATAGTCATGGGCATTACAAAATATCTGATAAAAAATAAAAAGTATTGGGCCTAGTTAAAATATCAAGCCTTGCCAGTGGACCCTACTTTGGAATTTGTGCTCCTGAGTCTGATGGAGCTGGACTCAGATGTGACCTCTCTATGCATGCTTTTTCTCTCACTTTTACTGAACCTGTGGTAGGCACAGGGGTTGGTGTGTGCTCAGTCTCTGGACTGTCCATGTCCCAACTAGGTCCTGAGCCTCAGCAGAGTTGCAACACCTACTCTCCAGTTAGTTGGACTTGCCCAGGTCAGGTAACAGGGAGGTGAGGGTGGTCAACCATCACACCAGGGAACCGAGAGAGTCTACAACTGCAAGCAAGAGAATTCTACCCATCACCCATGTGGGATCTAAACCCTGTCTTGATTTAGAAGTGGAATGAACATCACCATCCCAGGGTCCTCAGGATGGAGGAATAAAATATGGATTAGAGTGGACTTACTGGTATTCTACTATAGAATTGTTGTAACTCAAGCAATAGAAGATATTAAATTATATCACTGAAGTGGATTCAGTGGCCACAGTAGTTGCTGAAGGCAGGGAGAGGGAAAAAGAGGTGTGATATTGGGGCATTTTTAGGACTTGGAGTTGGCCTCACGATATTGCAGGGACAGATGCAGGACATTATATATTCTGCCATCACCCACTGAATGGATTGGGAGAGAGTGTAAAGTACATCATAAACTATAATCCATGCTGTGTAGCAATGCTCCAAAATGTACTCATCAAATGCTTTGAATGTACGACACTAATGAAAGAAGTTGTCAAACTGGGAGGGGGTGGGGGGGAGTGTGGTATATGGGAACATCTTATATTTTTTAATGTAATATTTTGTGTGATCTATGTATCTTTTAAAAAAAGATAATAAAAAAAAGCATTGGGTCTAATAGGATTGGAAACAGCTATTATTGTAAAACAATAATTACTAGTTTTCACATCTTATTATATTTTTTCATCAAAACTGAGTTTAGCGGTGCTGAGTTCATAGGAAATAGGATGATTCCTGAGTCCAGATAACATTAGAAGGCACAGTCAAAGCCAGGAAAACAAGTTCCAGGACAGAGAGCTGAGGGCAAATTTGTAAAGTACAGAAAAATAATAGAGTGAAAACTGGGACTGAAGAGTATCTAATAAAACAGTTCCTTTGAATTTCGGTGGGTAAGAAATCAGTTTCTCTATATAAAACAAAAAAGTAAACTACAGACTGACATCCCTCATGAACATAGGCATAAAACTAGTAATAAAATTTTAGGAAAACTAGAACAGCATACAAAACAATATATAAAGGATAATGTGACATGATCTGGTGGGGGTTATTAAAAGAATGTGAGATGGGTCCCAGAAGCAAAAATCAGTTAATGAAATTCACCATATTAGCAAAAAAAGAAAAAAATATATGGTTATCTCAGTAGATGCAAAAAGAGTATTTAACAAAATCTATTCATGAAAAAACTCTCAGCAAAATATAGATAGGAAGGAACTTCTTCAACCCCATCAAGGCCATCTACGGACAAACTATAGCAAACAGCAAGCTTAATGTAGAAACACTGAATGTTTACTCCCTAAGATCATGAGCGAAGAAACGATGTCTGCTATCACTACTTTTGCACTGGAAGTCTTAGCCTTTATGACAAGGCAAAAGAAATAAATAAAAGATATTCTGGTTTAAGATGAAGACATAAACTTTATTTGTAGACAACATGATCATCTATCTACAAAGCCTCAGGAATCTACAAGAAAACTACCAGATCTAATAAATGAGTTTAGAAAGGTTTCACGATGCAAAACTTATATATAAAAACCTATTTTATTCTATATACAATTTACGATCAGGAATTCAAATTGTAAAATAATACCATTAAACCTAGAATCAAAAAATGAAATTTCTAACAAAAGATGTGTAAGACCTGTACATTGAAAACTATTAAATACAGCTGATAAAAAATTTAAAACCTCTAAATAAATAGAGATACACTTTGTTCGTAAGTTGGAAGGCTGCATAATAAAATGTCACTTGTCCTCAAAGGTATCTATTTTTTATGAAATTTCAATCAAAATTCTAAAAGCTTTTTATGATAGAAATAGACAAGCTAACTCTAGAATTTATATAGAAAAAAAAAACCCAGAATATCAAAGTTTTTTTTAAAAAAATGAACAAAGTTGGAGGACTTACAGTACCTTATTTTAATGTTTATTATAAAGTTATAATAATCAAAATAGTATAGTATTGGTATAAAGACAGACATATGGATTAATGCAACAGAAGTATACCACTCCCCTACATATGGTCAGTTGGTTTTCAACAGACATTTCAATGAGAAAATATAATATTTTAACAAATTATGTTGGAACTATTAGATATCCATATGCAAACAAATAAACCTCGACCCTTACCTCACATCATATACAAATATTAACTTGAAACAAATCATGGGTAAAGCATAAATTGCATTTTAATGTTAGGCTATTAAATAATCCAGTAACTCTTTGTACAATATTTTAATGTTAAAATCTTTAATTTCATTTAAAATGGACCATTAGCTACTAACAGATAGCTAGCCATTAACTTTTAACAAATAAGAACTAAAAATATAAAATAAGTAGGAGAAAATGGAAGAAATACTAGTGATCTTGGGTTTAACAGTGATCCTTAAATAGGACAAAAAAATCATGGGCTATAAAACTAAATTAAATTTTATTGAAATATTAAAATTTGACTTTTTCACAAAGTTAAATGCTCTGCTCATCAAAAGTCTTTGTTATCTAAATTCAAGTCATAATTTGGGAGAAATTATTTGCAATACATATCCAACAAATGTCTTGTATCTTACAACTTGATAAGAAGACAAACACCCAAGGTTAAAGGGAAAAAAAGACAAGAGATACGGACAATTCACCAAAGATGATAAGCGGATGGGAAATAGGCTCATGAAAAGATGCACATCATTAATCACCACAGAAATGCAAAATAAAAACAAATGAGAAGCCACTAAGCATCTATTAGATTTGCTAAACTCAAAACAAATTGCCACACCAAATATGTATTAAGGATGCAAAGCACAGGAATTCTCATATACACAAAATGGGACAAGTTGGAAAATATTTTGACAAATTCGTAAAAAGTTGAAAATGCCCCTACCATGTGACCCAACTATTGCATTTCTAGATATTTACCCAAGAGAAAGAAAATAATATGTCCATACAAAGACTTGCAAATAAATGTCCATATTAGCTTTGTTTTTAATAGCCAAACACTGTCCATCTCAAAAAGCAAATGGATAAACAAATTACAGTGTATCCATATGATGGAATAATACTGGGTGATAAAATATAACAAACTATTGATACATATGGGCAAATCTCAAATAGTGATAAGCAAAAGTAACTATATGAAAATATAATACACACTGCATGATGTCATTCAAATTAAAATTTAGAAAAGGCAGCTACTTTATAGTAACAGATTGAAGATAGCATATGCCTGGAGACTAAGGTTGAGGGAGGAAGGGAGATATAGTGGGGTCCAAGGAAACTTTAGGAGGCGATGGACATGTTCATTATCTTGAGTATGGTTTAATATGTGAATATATATGTGTATATATATCTATATGTGAAGTTTATTGTATGTAATTATACTGATAAGGCTATAAAAATGATTACCTATTAAGATAAGTGGGTAAGAAGTCAGCTAATTATAATAACGAATGGTGACAGAAACTGCTGCTATGGCATTTACCTTTGAAAATTTACTCATTTTTTTGGAAGTTTATTTATACACTATTTTCATGTCTGCACTGAATTATAAAGCTAAAGAAAATAATGAGGGATGACAAAAGAAGTCATAAATTTAAGATTATGTTCTGTGAAGTAGAAAATATCTTAATCAAAGTTTAAGCAGAAGATGAGGGATCTACTGAGGATTCTATGGGGTGCAAGACTGGGCATAGAAACATTCTTAAGTTTGTATAACAGTGAATAATTAGTTTATCATATAATTATGATTTAAATATATGTAAATATGTATTTATGTTTTTATTTCTATAAATGTGTGCATACCATTAGCTTTCAAATTATGTTTTCCAGAACCCTATAGTTAGTCATGGTGAAATTGTGGCATATAAAAAACTCATTTTTAGGTCTCCATCCTCTTCCTGAGAGCATAAATTCTTTTTTATAGTTGTTTGATTTCTTTAAACTCCCATATAAGCTTTTATCTGAAAAAAACACTTTAGGCTGAAATTATGAAGCCACTTCACTATACAAGACTAGAGAGAGATTAGAGTAGAGCAGTGCCAAGACTCATTTTTAATCTTTCAGTTCTCCTAATAGATGAGGATACTGTGATTCAGATGGATTAAGTAAATTAACCGATATTCATTTCTTCATGCAACAAAAAAAACATATGAGTCCCTACTAATATAATGGTGAATGTTATTTTATTTGAGCATTAAGAGACAGGAATTGAATCCAAATTTTTCTTTGCATTACTGACTATAACATGATGCCTCTTTAGTATCATGTAAAATCAAATGGCTTGAGGACTTAGCTGCTTTAAAGAGTATCTAATTTGAGTTTTTGGAAGGGATCAATAGATATTTTTCCCCCTCTGGTTCTCGAGGAACAGTACAATTTACCTTGAATTAAGCATGTCGATAGCTGTATATTTTACAACCTTGAGGCTTCTCTTTGGATATGATCAAGAGATTTGATATAAGATAATATTTCTCTACCTGAAAATAGTCAGAAAATATAAAATGTCACCATTCATATAGTGCTTGAATTAAAAAGGAGTTAAAGAAATAGTTATGAAGGTTAAAAGTTTGTACAATTTTCTGGTTTTATAACTGCCTCTAACTAGGACTTCCATTTCCACAGCCTGAAGCAATTTAGTCTCTACTGTCCCTTTACACTTTATGAACAGTTTTACCTGATCCCTGTCAAATATCCAAAGATCATTCACTCTTGGACAGGGAATAATTCAAAGAGATACTTCTTTAATGTTTTATTTATTTCTTCCTGAAGTTACTGCTTTAAGGATAATAGTTTTCTTTGATTTTGAAAACTAAATGTTTTCCACATTTAAATTTTGCTTTTTATAAGTTTTTGGCCATAGTTGAAATGGTTCGTGTTCTCAGACACATTTAATTTTCTTTTAATGTTAAATGTTAATGTCTTTTGCTTAAAATTTAGTTTACTTTATGCATTGTAAAATTTCTCACGGCTGTGGAAGTCTTGCACTAAGATGCACTTTATTAGTCAGATCTCCTATTCCATACTACCTCAGTATTGTGTCTACTGTTTTCCTGTGAGAGTGTGAGACCTCAACAATATCCTCCCACCTGTACAATTGCAATAGCTCCACTTATCAGGCCTCCAACCAAAAAATCACTGTGTTGTAAAATCCACCCTTCATACTGCTGTCAGAATTTCCTTCTACGATCCCAAAAGACAAAGATACCACCCCCCCCAAAAAAAGATACATAGCTTGTCTTAAAAAATGATGACATCTATCCATCATCTTTCTATTTATCTATCTATCTATCTATCTATCTATCTATCTATCTATCTATCTATCTGGAATAACCACAAACATGTGGCATAAAAAGGACCTTCTCAATCTGACCCAATACCTCATTTCACGATTTCAGCTTTCTATTTTACCTGCCATATTTCCCAGTCATCCAACCCTTGAAATCTTATCATCTGGATACATAATATTCCTACTCATTTCCAAAGCTAAAGATGTTGTATAAGTATTCATATTTTATGTTCTTGATTATTTTTTTCCTGTCTGAAATTAGTCCCTTGCACCATACTGCTAGATTTACATTAAGGTACTGCTCCTTATTGTATAATATTGGGTAAGCTACTTAATCTTCCTACAGTTTACTGTTCTCTAAATTGGAATAATAATTGTGTTACCTCATGGACTAGGAGGATTAAATGAGGTGATATGTGTAAAGTGCTTAAAATAAGACTGACATAAAGTAAGCCTTCAACAGTGGTTAATTATTATTAATTGCTTTTTTCATTTTTCAAATCTATTGGTAATCTCACTTGTACTTCAAGCCCAGATCAAACATAACCGCTCTGTGAATTATCATTCAGTCCTTTTTACAGAATTAGTCATTTCTTCTACTGCATTCTTAAAGTACACATATATCTTCACTAGTCCTCCATTGTGCTCTAATATTTGTGTCAAGGAATCTTCATTGCGCTGTAATCTCCCTGAGAGCAGAGGTAATGATTTGTACAGCTGTGCATCCATTGTGCCATATGGTGTCCTGAAAATTTTAGGCGTTTGTAGTGGTTTGAAGCTGTATGTACTCCAGAAAACCATGTTCTCAAATCTAATCATTTTTCAGTGGATATGAATCCATTGTAAGTAGGACCCACTTATGAGGTTACAGTTAAGGTATGGCCCAGGCCAATCAGAACTGGTCTTAATCCTATTACTGGAGTCCTTTTTAAGCAGAATGAAATTCAGACAGAGGGAGAGAAAGCCACAGAGGGAGAAGCCAGAAGCTGGACATCAATGCAACTAGGAAGAGAAGGGAGAAGCCTGGAGATGCCACCATGTGCCTTGCCACGTATCAAGCAACAAGCCAAGGTTTGCCAGCAGCCAGCCTCAGAACACTAGTCTTTGCAAATAAAGCATGGTCTTGATGACACCTTGATTTGGAGTTTCTTTTAGTCCAAAAACTCTGAGCAAATAAATTCACATTGTTTATTCTATGGCATTTGCTTGAGCAGCCCAGTAAACTAAAATAGCAGTTAATAAATGTCTGTTAGAGAATGCTGGATGTCACCCTCCATTTGTGAAGCTATATATGGCACAGGAGCACAAATGACAAATTTTGTTGTAGACATTAAAGAGATATGGTACAGAGATCTGAGTTTATGGTCTATAATGTTTTCACTTTTTTATTCCACAGTTGGTTATTGGATTGAATAGGAATAGAAATTCCTTTTGAATTCTGGATATAAATAGGGAATCATAGCATGAAAAGATGAAATAAAAACTTTTGTTTCAAACTAGTTCAAATTGTAAGTTCCCTGTTGAAATCTGAATGGCTCACATAGATAAGATTGACTAAAGCAAATAAAGCTCAAATAATGTTTAACACAGGGAGAAAAAGTATGTTTGCTGCTTTTTTTATTTAAACAATGACTTTAGAATGCTTGCCCCTCTTATCTGTGCTCTACTTTTACAAGCACTCTGCTTTCTAGATAATTCTATACTGATTTCTCTAAGCCCAAGGCATAACCTTTAGACTCCAGACATGAGATTAAGTCTGCATGACAGTTATTTAGACAATTTATCTTGATTATCAATATTTTAGAAATCTTTCATCAGTCCTTTTCTTAATATTAATAATAAAAATCAAACAACTTATAAATGGAAGGATTGTTCAAAATTAGTACAATCAAATTGATTACCCAGACATTGTATTAATAGTTATGGGCTTATTTCAGGTGTGCAATTTCCCATTTTATTGAATTTACCCTAAATATAGTGAAAAATAAAATTACAGCCCTGCTGAGAAAAATGTAAATACCAATATACTTTTGGTCAACTGTCTTCCCAGCATGCAATAGTCACATATTTTAGAACTCTGTATTCACCAGAGACATCATTAAGGATGATAAATATATACTCCTCATATAAGATAGCCTGAGGGTATGACGTAAAGCCCCATGATACATATACAACCTGCAAATCAAAATAATTAACAACTTGGAATATTTAAATATACCATGTCACCAATGCTTTCCAAAATACTATCAGAATATTATTTTCAGTAAAATTGATTACATAAGATGCAACTGACTATTCACTTAATACTCATTATTTTCTGTTTTTAAAACTGAAGTTTATCATTCATAGACGAATATCCATAAACAATAAGCGTGTAGTAAAAGTTGTGAACTTACAAAACACACATGCATATCATCACACAGGGTTTCCATATATCACCCCCACCACTGACACCTTGCATTGCTGAGAAACAGTTATTACAAACTATGAAAGAGCATCATCAAAACTCTGTGACTAACTATAGCAAATATCTTATATTTGGTGTATTTTTCCATCAACCCACCTGGTTACTGATACTGTATTAGTATTATATAAATGCTTTCACTTATGAGAGAATCTTCTCATATTTGTATACTTAATACTCATTGAAAACCAACTATGGACAAGAAATACTAGGTGACCCCATGGAGGTTGCATCATAAATATTAGAATATTAGCATTTCCTTCCCATTAGACCAGAAGTACTTTGATAGACAATGTAGTATTCTTTAATGATATATGCTTATTACAGATTTGTTTGATAAATGAATGAATGAATGAATGAATGAATGGGGAAATAAATGAATAAATCATGGAATGAGAAAAAGCCCACCTTCTGAAGACATTTATAGTCTGTGTTTGAAGGTGGTGTGGAGAGGGTGAGATGAGGCTTGTAGATTGATCAAGTAGACAAGTCACTAGAAATAAGGCAGCATATAAAGAATACAAAGCCAAGTGAGCTGAAATAGAGGAGAAAGAACATCAAGTTTGGAAACAAAAACTGTATCAAGAATTAGATGGTACATGAGAGATTTTGAAAAATTAAATGTTAACAGATATTACAAGCCAATTCAGTAAAATAACACTTTCTATATTGACTATTAAAGAATGTTAAAGAACTTTTGGAGATAGAAAGTCTCTATTTTATATTTTCTTTGGTCTCCTGAACATCGTTTCCCTCTGTCCCTGCCTCCTAAATCCTCTAAAAATCATGTGGTCCGCAATAGTGGTTAAAAGAATAGTTTAAATTTGAAATGCAGCTACGTAAATTACTAGATGCACAATTTATTTAATCTTTCTAAGCATGAGACAGCCCATCTATAAAAAGGAATAATACTTAATTCACTTGACTGTTTTAAAAATTGTCTGAAAAACAGACAATACCAGGCATCCACTATAACCTTGAGAAAGTGTAGCCACTTTTCATTTTATTCTTTACCATTCTCATAATCATCATCATCTAATAAACTTCCTGCCTTAATTTGTTATTTTTTGCACTGAGCAGGAACTGGAGTTTTTTAAAAAACATATATAGCTAGGCATTTAATGTTGATAGATGTCCCCTGTGAGCACAAAGTATATATTCATTAACTGCACGGGCACAACTGTTCTAAGGGGAAAAAAATCTTTACATACATAAAATATGATTGCAACTTTACTGGAAAGTAAACATTTTAAATTTTTTAAAAAAGGGTGCTATAAAAAAAGAAAGCAATTTCATCATTAGTAATTATTAATTGCCTTTATTAATGGGAACTCTAAATACCCAGAGGGAAAATGCCATCTAAAATTTCTGAGCCTAAATAGCACTTTCTGAATTAGACTTCATAAAGTTGAAAGTTGAACTCAATCAGAAATTATTAAGATTCATATTTCAGAAAACCAAAAGGAAAGCTATGTACATTTTCCTCCTAGATAAATTAAAATAATAAGATCCCTATTAAAACTTTATTGATTCTTTGAAAAGTTAATCCCCAAATAATAATTTGGGCACAAACTCTTTCTATACAATAACTCTATATCAATGTTTTAGTGGGATTTTTATTTTCATAATTTGTACAAATGTTACCAAAAACTCTAAACATTTTATGAGACATTATATGGATTGAGCATTATTCCCAGTTATAGTTGCTGTCATGTGTGTGTCATTTCCACAAAAATTTCCTGCTAGAAGACTTAACATTTATTATCTGTGCTTCTGATGTTCATTATGGGAATGCAGAAATAAAAGTTTGTGCACATCTCACTGTTTTTCATATTTATTTGCATTCTGTCATGGTTGCCTTCCCTGGAAACAAGAGGAGAGACAGAAGAGAGCAAGAGAGAGACAAAAGTAGGGGAAGAAGTAGAGGAAGAAGGCAAGGGTATAAAATGAAGAGGTGATGGAAAGTAAAAAAGAAGGGAGGAAAGCAGTAAGGATTAAATAGTGGCAAGAGGAGAAAGGAGGAGAGCAAAGATACAAATCAGTATTTTCCAGGGTGGTCCCATGTAATTTTTAAAGAATTATGTTCTGCTCAAACTCCACCACACCCTCTGACTGTGAATTAAGAAAGTTTGGCAGCCAAAACTCATACTGAAATAAAATCTTGAGAAACAGACTTAGGGAATAGAAAACATAGGAGCTACTCACTAAAATAGAAAATGTTACTTTCTCAAAGTGGGTCAGGCTAAGCAATTTTTCTATAACATCAAACAATACTAGATTAAGCAAAACCAAGGTTTCTCTACTATAGGACTTCTGAGAACTCTTTATAAGGAGATAGGTGTTATGAATTTCACCATGGGTCTTCTTGAAAGACTCAGTTCTCCAGAATATGTTTTTGGCCAGGGTTTCATTAAACAAAGGTCATGCTCTTTTCCCATGTGGTGAGATTGTTTGGGGAAAAGTGAGTGAGTTCAAAAATCATTGTGCCAGACATTGAGAATTAAAAAAAAAAAAAGAAAAAAAAAGATGACTAAAACATGGCCTTTGTCCCCTAAGAGCCTGTGATATTCTTTACCAATATCAATACTTGATTTCCACTCAAATGTAGCTTTGTACTCTACTGCAAAGAGCAGTAATTTGTGATAGTATAAAAATCTGGTCCCTTAAAGCAACTAATGCATCCCGAATTCTTTTCTGTTCCTTCTTTTACAAACCAGGATGCTACTTCTGCACTGAAGTCAGTGCATTTGGCCTACATTTCAAAATCTTCACTACTAGATAAGTGATTAAAAGAGGAAACTGAGGAAGTGCCGAGTTTCTAGTCAGGGGAACTCTATCACATTCCCCAATGGAACAGTAACAATCCTCCAAGTGCAAGTGCAAAGACCAGTGAAGAAGGATAGTCCAATGATGAGCCCTTGATACTGATGACAATGTTTATGAGCCTGTGTGCCTGAAATTTGAACTAGGCCTAGAGCTGCAGGGTAACTAAGAGTTGCCTCCTGAGAGCCTCCATGTTGCTCAAATGTGGCTACTCTCTAAGCCAAATTCAGCTTGTAAATGCATTATCCGCACCCCCACCCCTCACCCCCCTGCAGCGTGGGACATGAATCCTGGGGATGAGCTTCCCTGGTGCCAAGGGATTACTACCAATCACTAACTGGTGATTCAACTAGAAAAACACCTTGGATAAAAGGGTAAATGATAAAGACAAATTAGTTTATATGGCTAAAGAGTCTTCAAAAAAGAGTCAGGAGGTCATCAGAGGGGTCACACTTATGCACATCTCAGTAGGATCCCAGAGACAGCCAAAGTAGATACAACCCCAGTCTCTGGTGCTCCTGAAGGCTATGGAGACACACGGGTTCTACGGTCATGGCAGTTGGCTCTGGAGTTCAGTGCCTTGTCAGTGGGCCCCACTTTTGAATTTATGTTCCTGAGTGTGAGCGAGTTGGACTCAGATGTGACCTTTCTACACATGTCTCCTGTCACTTTTACTGAACCTGTGGTTGGAGCTAGGGTTGGTGTATACCCAGGAGACTTGAATCTCTGGACTGGCCATGTTGCAGCTTGGCTCTGAGCCTCTGCAGAGTTACAACTCCTACTCTCTGGTTTGTTGGACCTACCCAGGTCAGTTAAGAGGGAGGTGAAGATGGTCAACCACCACAACAGGGAACTGAGAGTGCCTACCACTCCAAGAATCCCATCCATCAACCATGTGGGATCTAAGCCCCCTCTCAATATAGAGGTGTAGTGAATATCACCATCCCAGGGTTCACAGGATGAAGGAATAGAGTATAGATTAGAATGGACTTGCTGATATTCTAGTATAGAACTACTGTGACTAGTAATGGAAGAAACTGTAGCATTGATGTGGAGAAAGTGGCCATGGTAGTTGCTGAGGGCAGGGAGATGGACGAAGAGATGTGAAGTGGGGGCATTTTCAGGACTGGGAGTTGTCCTAAATGATATTGCAGGGACAAATGCTGGACATTATATATTCTGCCAAAACCCACTGAATGGGTTGTGGGAGAGTATAAACTACAATGTGAGTGATAATCCATGTGATGCAGCACTGCTCCAAGATGTATTCACCAAATGCAATGGATGTGCCACAATGATGAAGGAGGTTGTTAATTGGGGGGGGTGGGGGGGAGGTATGGGGTATGGGGGAACCTCTTAAATTTTTTAATGTAACATTTTTTGTGATCTGTATCTTCAAAAAATACCATAAAAATTCTTATAATAAAAACAAAAAGAGAGATTTCAATATATGTGGCATCATGGATGAACCTTGAAGACATCATGTTGAGTGAAATAAGCCAGATGAAAAAGGATATTGTTTAATCTTATTCATATGAAATAATTAGAATAAGCATATTCGTAGAATTAGAATCTAGCATATAGGTTACCAAAGGACAGGGTGGGGATAGGGAATAGGGAGTAAGGCTTAGAATGTAGAGTTTCTATTTGGGATGATGGAAAAATTTTGGTAATGGATGGTGTTATGATTTGCAGAATATTGTTAACTTAATTAACAGCACTGAATTATATATTTAAATATGGTTAAAAGGGGAAATGTTTCATTGCATATATATTACTAGAATACAAATTTTAAAAATCCATGTAACTGAACAACACAAACATTAAACCCTAAGTTAAACCATGGACTGTAGTTAATAGTACAATTATAAAAACGTGGATTTTGTATTTTATGCATGATTGTTCTGGAAATCCACAATTCGCTAATAAATACAAACACATACAATTTTTTTTAATCCACAAACTTATTTAATTACTTTTTAATAAGTTTAAATCTTTGAGGGCTATAGCATCATATGGATTCTGTGTCCGATGACCTTATCAGGAAAGTTGCTTCAGAATTTAGCATGAACCATGCTGCTATTTCCATGGGTTTTGTTACATTTGTCACCTGGAGTCAGTGTGTTGTTTTTTGCTTTGTACACATAAGCACATCTCTTGCCCAAATAGAATTCAGTTTCATCTCAGGCATAAACACCTTCAATTTTAAGAAGAGCTGTGCTCCCTCTGGTTCCAGCGCCCTCACTTACAGCCAGCAAAAGTGGTTTTGGACCACAACCTGCCAGACATATTTGCTGTTTTAGAAGTCCTGTTCCCAGCAGGTCTCCACAGGCTCTAAGATGGCAGAAAAAGCCACACATACAATTTTAATTAAGATAAAAAAAAGAAAAACAAAGAAAAATTAAAACTTCTTTAATATTGTGCCCCTCATTCACCTTTATCCTTTGAATTTCCACAAGACCATCATGGTAGAGCCTAACTCTCCCCCTATATCTATTAACCTATTATGCCCTAATTAAATTTTTAAAAAAGAGGAATTTCAAGTCCTCTCTGTTTTATCTGCTCTGTTATTCTTGTTTTGATAGTAGCAAGGAGAAATTCTATAGCTGGCATTGAGGAAAAGATCAAGTGATTGGCTCCTTGTGGAATGTGAACTGAATTCTTTCTTCCAGGTTGTCCATGACAGAAGGCCATTATTGTACATGGTCTTTCTTGTCTAACAATTATGGTAGCTCTCAGCTTTTCTCTGGTTTCAAATTTTGCAGGAGCCACAAAGAAAAGTTTAAATTTTGACCTGGCAACTGCCAAGATTCAGACTTCAAAATTACCTTTCCTTGTGACTAGTTTGATATGATGAGGCAAGAAAAATCTTTCTGGATAATCACTCTGTCAATAGAAGATGAAGGCCTCTTGCAATGTAAGCAGATAGTCAACTAAAAAGTAGGTATAATAAATTATCTGAAATAAATTCATGACTCAGATTTAGAAATGAATCTTCTCTTTTTAAAATTCATTGCATTTTTCTAAACGTTATTTCCCATTTGTTCGTTGAGAAGTACCAATTTAAAGCCTCTTTGTTCATTTATTTCTGCAATTAGACAACATAATGGTGGCCACTAAAATGCAGTTGGCTTGCATTTTACGGGTGGGTGGTGAATACCATTGTTAGCTACCCATGAACTCAAGTACATTTAGTTGACTGTATCAAATTGTATAGATGACAAGGCTAAATAAGCTATGAAAGTTGTCACATTTGGAAAAGAAATGCTTAAATATGTATCTTTATACACATTAGAAACATGCGCTTGTCTTTGCCAATTCAGAAAAATATTGATTTTATTATTGATTATCAAGTTTGAAAAAATGGTCACATCTAATTCTTTCATAGATTTGCCTATAAAGAATACTGTTAAACATTTCTGGCTTTTATTCTACTTGCCACACTTATACTCTTTGAACGAAGGTACTTAATATGTAATATTTGAGGATTGTGACAGCTTTAGCACACCATAAAATGAACATTTATTGTTTTAAAGCATTTCCTTTAAGAGATGAGAAATGAAGATTCTGATAAAAGAGGCTATTAAAAAAGTGGGGAAAAAATGAGTGATTTGTTTCAAGTACCAGATTCTGGGTAAGAAATATATGCCATGTGTGTTCCCTGGCCACTTGTTCATTTATATAACCAAATTTTAAATTAACTTCAATAATTTTATAAGACATCTGAACAGTTTCTATACTATTGGATTCCTGCCAAGGGAAGATGAAATGGAACCAAATTTTGCAAGGTCAATAGGCCTAGGAACACTTTATAAGGTTTAAATTAGCATTAGATCAAATTTTGTGTTCCAAATGGAGCTTGGTTATTTTCAAGATTTTCCTAAAATTATATTTAGCAAGAGATAATTAAGAAATAATCACTCTTGATTCTTAATTTCAGACATAAAATGCTTTGATTAATCAACCAACATTTATGGAACACCTAATAGTTCAGTTACACAGGAGAAAACAAAATCTAAGTCTAGAGGTAAAAATACATTTTTCATCTTCAAGTCATTTGGAATATGTCAGGAATCCAAAAGTTATATACTTGCTCACTTTTCAAAGCACATACACCAAAGATTAAAAGGGTGTCAATGGAGAAACTGTTAACGTCTTTTACTAAATATATCCATCCATCCATACGTACATATATAACTTTATAAGGATCAAAAATTTTTGGTACACTATGAGCCCATATTGGTCCTAGAAAAATATCAAATAATAAAACAATATACCACAGTTTATAGATACAAGAATAAAATATTTTCATTTGTCAGAAATTTAAATGTCTGTATTATCATTTGTTATACCTACCAATTCCAATGTAATTTTACTACTGTGCCACATAGCAGAATTTGAACAAGATAATGGAGTTTAGTTCCATCCATATATCAACCTCAAATGATCTGAAACTGAAAGAAAAACTAAAACTGATGAAATAGCATGTTCAAACATTCTTTTTGGGGCAATAATTATGTGGTCAATACTATATGGGCACTTTCACTTGCACATAAAAATTAACATTCACAATCACACAAAAAAGTTCTGTGACATTATTCATAGTTTTACATATGAATCTATCATGTTCATACATGTAATGTAAATAAATCAGTGGCACATGGATAATAGTAAGTTACTAAGTTAAGAGCTTAAACCTTTCTCATTTCATCTCTTTTTTCTAGTGAGATGCAGTGTAGGATGGGCATTAAGAGCCTGGTCTCTGTTACCTTCAGTTCATCCCAAGTTCTATGACCCTAAACAAGTTGCTTAGCTCTGTTTTCTAATTTTTAAAATGGGAAAAACAATAGTATCCATATTATATGGATGAATGTTGTGAGAATGATTTGACTGACTTAATGCATGTAAAGTATGAAGAACATTACAGAGCATATGGTAAATATGCAATAAATATTAGCTAATATTACCAGAGATTCATTCTGTGATACTTAGTGAGTCACTGTGGCAGATTTTATTATCCAGGGGTGGCCATAACTATCTCCTCTTTTACATGCTCTTCTCAAAATGTGACCCTGCCACTTGCCCCTCACATAGAATCTATATCTTCTTCCTCCTTGAACTTGGGTGAAAATTAGTGACTGCCTCAACCAATAAGGAATGAAGGAAGTAAAACATTCTTCTAAATAGAGTTATTTCCAAGGTTAGATCATAAAAGTTGATACGACATCTGCCTGATGCTCTCAGCTTTCATATTCTCCCTCTCCCTCCCTCCCTCTCTCTCTCTCTCAACCTGCTTGTCCTTGGAATCCAGCCACCATGCTGTGAGGAAGCGCAGGACATGCATAGACATGTAGAGGTTTATGTGTAGGTGTTCCAGCCAATAACGGCAGCTAAGCTCCCAGATAACAGCCAGTGTTAACTGCTAGGAATGTGAGTGAAAAAGTCTTTGGAATAACACCAGCCCCAGCCACTGCCTGACTCCAATTCCATGCGTTACCCTCAATGAAAACCACCAAGCTGTTCTTCAGTCAGGAAAAAAGTCCATGACAACTCTCAATAAAATAGAAATTCATCCTCGCCAAAAACTCACTTTTTTAAAAACAGAACAAGTACCAAATGGAAGAAAATGAAATTTAAATAAGAGAAATTAGCCCAAAGTACATAGCTATGAAAATGTAATTATGTTGAATATGATATAATATAGCCATTTAAGCTAAATGCTAAAAGAAAGTCTCTAGGTAATTATCAAACTTTTGGATACCACTGAGACAAGTTCAACTCAAAGTCATGCAATTTTTGTTCACCCTAGTGCCAATTATTTATTTATTTATATTTATAATTTATACATGGTTATTTTTTGTTAACTGGTAATTCATTTGTGGGAGCACATAAAAGTGAGTAACTGAATATAAAAAATAGGCTATTTAAAAATCCAAAAGCAAACACTGTAAGGCTTTGATTTACCAAAATGTGTTTAATAGTATTTTGAATCTTTTCCCTAGTGATAAACAATGTGAATTACATAATGAAATATCTTTGTTAATAACTGGGCAAACTCATTATTCAGGGGTTGATGTACCAGTTTGTCAAATAGCCAAGATGTTATCTATTTTTAAATACTGCCAGTCTCATGACTGTGTTTGTGCTTTAACATCTGCACTAGGAAGGCAAATGAAAAGATAAAAAGGATTTTGCCTCATCAGCTTTCTGTTTAGAAAAGGTTTGAGCTTGGTGATAATCAGGACGAGAGAGGACTTTTAATTATGTTTGCGGCCCTTGTATTACAAACAGAGTAAAGGTGGTATCATTTTGAATGCCAGATATTGAGATGAAAGAATCCTTCTGAACTCATCCACTGCTGCCATTTTCTCTCTTGCCCTGGTATCACAAGGATTTACATATAAATTCTGGACCAACGTGCAATAAACCATTATTCACATGCACTTGCTCTGGTTGATGCTTATCTCCCAAAAGACTGACAAGGACTTTCACATTAACCACTGTAGTCTCTGGTACTCAAAGTGATCAAGCCTGTCCAAATCTGGTGGCTTAAAAATATACCCTTTACAACCTTCTCACTTTTCCCTTATGTGTTCTATAAAATCCCTTACTTACGAAAACCCTAGTAGCTACAATTTTTCATGAAAAAATCTGGCCCTGAAGACATGAAGCAAAGGAAAGTAAAGGGAAAATAACAACAGCAACACCAATTAGTAAAAACCTCTAATTTACCAGGCAAAAAGCAAAGTGCGTTTACATATGGTCCTGATAGAATTATTGCTGCTTTAAATGAATTGATGTTTTTTAAATTACCTTCTCAAGTGGTTCTTATTCTTCCCTTTGTACAATCCTTGCCTAATACTTCATATCAATGATATGAGAAACTCAATCAGTTTTCAGATAATTGACCAAGTAGCCTCCCCATTAAAAATCTTTAATGGCCACCTGTGCTATGATGAAAACACTTGGCTAGTTTTCGTCATCAGTTCCTGGGAAGCAACCTCTGGCTCTCTGGAGTTTCCAGTGATATTAGTGCCTTTTGTTCTTGGCAGGCCTAGAACCACACCCAATCATTCATGTGCCAATGAAAAGACCTGCAGTTTTAGGGTGGGGACTGGCCACTGGAGAAAGATCAGTCACTGATTAGAGGGTTGAAGGTTTTAGCCATATCAGTCTACCTCCAGAAAGGCAAGAGGGTGGACAAATGAGTTCAACTACATGGGTATTCATTCTATCATTTATGACTAGGAAATGAGACACCATATAAACTTGGACACCCAACTTCCCAAAGAGCTTCCACAATTGAAGACACATCTCTGTGCCAGTAGGGTGATGGTCTTGACTTCACAAGGAGAGGACATGGAGACTTGAGTTTGAGATCCTCTCAGATCTTACCCATGTGTCTCTTCTTTGGGCTTCTTCTTATTTATATCCCTTTACCACAGTAAAACTATAATCATAAGTATACCACTTACAGTGAGTTTTGTGGGTTGGTTTAGTGACTTATTGAACCCAAAGGGGTGATGTGAACCCTTAACTTTGTAGCCACTGGGTCAGAGGACAGATGGCCTGGGACTCTGAGTGTGTAACTGGTGCCTGAAGGGTATTTTTCTAGTGAATTGCCCTTAACCTGTGGAGTCTGGCTTAACTCTGGGTAGATTCATTCAGTATTGGATTGACTCAGTCTTCACAGTTGGTGTCAGAAGCTTTTGTGGAAGGTGGTACAAGTTTTTGCAACCACTACACACCACCATTGCCCCTAATGTAAAGGACAGAATTTCTAACATGTTCAACATACTTTTCCAGGCTCACTATTCCTCATGTCCCCCTTGGAAATGCCAGGTTTCTTCCTGCTATAACATCTTTACACAGGGACTTTCCTTCTATATGAATTTCCATCCTTAGCTCAAACACTCTTTCCTACAAATACTTTATTTCCCTAACTCCTACTCATTCTTCATATCTCAGTTCAATCACTTCCTCAACAATCCTTTTCTTATCATGTTCAAATCAGAGTAAATGTCCCCTTTATGTGCTCTCATAGCCATAAATTCAAAACATTAGAACACACACATTAAAGTGAATTTTGATTAATAGCAGCCTCCTTCTGAAGACTAAAAGGTCTTCAGGTACAGGAAAAATGTTAATTTAAGTCTACCTCATAGAATGACTATTATAACACTCAATAAATATTGGAATAAATAGATTATTGAATGAAGGAATTATCAACATACCCTGCTTATAAGCAGATTTTGGCTTCTCATGTAAGCACCTGAAATACAATGGGAAAGGATAGTTTGTCTTTGACATGTTGCCTGTATCTGGCCTTTAACACAATATTACTTTGCTAACTCCACCCCAATCCTTAACAAAATTAAGTGTTAGGCCTTCATCTGGAGAATTAGTATTGGTGGAGAAGGACTCCCAAGGGGGTACAGCAAATCAGAGGCTTCCCTCAGGGCAACTGCTGAGGCAGAGTGAGGATCACCATCAGAGGAAAGATGAATCTATCGCCAGCAGGAAAATAGCATCTATCACATCCAAGTGTTGTGAAGCAAGAGGATATAGGAGAACCAGAAATGATATGACCAGTCCAGAGAATAAGGGATACAATTTGGGCTGATTGTCCAAATCAAAATAATCTCCATGTTGCCAAAGCCATAATACATTTCCTCCCTTTCCTGTTCCACTTTGCTAGAATAGCTGAACCATCCAAGGGGAGAGAACTTGTCATTACCTAGACCAATCATTGGTAGTCAAGCCTCTGACTACTTCATCTGATCAATGAGTCAGGAAATCTGAACCCTTTCCTGGAAGTTTACAACTCAAGGTGTAATTTAACTGGCTAGCTGAGTAAAGACAAATTAAAATTTTAAGATGCCTGCAGCAGTTTGATATTATTTATGAATCCCAAAAAGAAATAGAGATTATGTTTGTAAACTGGTTCCTCTGGTATGATAACCCACTGATTGTATTAGCTTCAGCTGAGATGTCTGATTAAATTATGTTAAGATTAGGGTTCTGATCCAACCACTGTCAGTTGTTAATTGCCAGCACCCTTGGGGATAAAACAGACTCTCACATGGAAGTAAATATATGGAGAAGGAGAACATAGAAGCAGATACACAGGAAGAGAGAGTACTTAATAGACACAGCCGTGGGAAGAGAGATGAGCCTGAGAGTCTACAGCTGACCTTGTGGAGAGACCAGAACAGCTGACCCGGAAAGAAAAGAGCCCTGGGAAGAGTGAAGAGCCTTATGCCAGCCTACAGCTGAGATTGGAACAAATGGGACCATAGAGCCTTAAAAGGAAGGAGGAAGGCTGAACTCTTGCAGACATTGCCTGCCATCCTGTGTCAACATATGGCAACAGGCTTTGGGTGAGAACATACCTCTTATGATACCTTGAATTGAACTCTTTAGGGCCTGGTAACTGTAAGCTTCTAACCCAAATAAATACCTTTATAAAAGCTAACATATTTCTGGTATTTAGCATCAGCACCCCTTTAAGTGACTAATACAATGCCAGTAGTCATATGTTCTCACACTATTAAAAAAAAAAAGCTTTCCGTAGTAGAAAAAAATAGAACCAGAAAATATAGAGACAAGATGTGCACGTACACGTGTGTATTTAAGAAAGCAAGAGAAGGAAAGATGGAGGAAGGGAGGGAAGTAGATGGGGAGGTGGGAGGAGAGAGGAAAAGAGCAAAGGAAGGGTTGGGGGAGGTCAGATCTCAAGACCTCTTAGTACTGGTCTTAGTATAGCCTGTCCCACTTAAGTCCATTCCAGGGATTGGTTATGTGACCCAATATATCTCCTCTCTTGCTTAAACCAGTTGTAACTGGATTAAGGGCAAAGAGGTTGACCAGGGTGAGATACCAATATTGAGGAGAGTGATTCAGAACTAAGGATCTGATGAATTTCTGCTTAGACAGTCCTTCTCCTTGGTTCCCTGTGCATGGTCATATGGGGTGGGGAGTTGCTTGAGGGTGATTGGTGTTGAGATAATGCAGTTTTGCCAAACTGAACTACAAGAAAGCCGGAAGTTAAAATTTTACATAGGAAAAAGAATAGTGGAACATAGGAGTATAAGAAGCTGCCTTGCTATAATGCCTCAAAGAGTGCTGACCATTAATAATATATTTAGATGGTCATAAAACTTGGTGCAATTCATATAAGCAAACTAGATATTTTTATACACACTTTCATTTAGTAATATTTATAAAATCAGCAATAAGGTAACCAATAAATTTTATGATTAATATTGGTAAGCAAACAATTATCTGAATAACTCCTTGGTATATTCACCTGTGCCTACATATTTTCTAAACTAAACTTTTTACAAAGTATACAAATAGGCAAAGGGAGTGATTAAAACTCTAAAGTCAGTTGGCTGACTTTCTCACCCTCCTTCCTGCTCTCTCTCTTTCTTTCACGCCCTTAGGATAAACAATTTGTGGTTAAGAATTTAAAAGAATAGGAAAAGCAGCTAAATACACTGTAGATTTTATGTTTTGTGTTTCATTTATAAATCACTAAAATATTTACTGTATTGTGGAGAATGGATTATTACACATAAACATATAATGAATTAACTATAAACAATATTTTTAAGTTATTCGTTTAAATATTTGAAAGTATCTCTTATGAGGAGCAATATATGGTGTGATTTACATTCTTTGTGCTCCTTGCCAGTGTGAGCTGAACATTTGACTGCTATCCTCAAAATTTCCTTAATACAGAACCCAGGGATAGCAGCTTATATACACAAACACTTCAAAGTTTTCTATTTCTATTCTTGACCTCCTTGACTGAACTATACTCCAAACAGGAGATTCTCCTGCTTTCCACCTATAGGATCAGCCCCATTTAATTCATGCACTAATCCGAATGAAGTGGGAAAAGTATCAGAAGCTCACAGTACCAGTTACCAGTGATTTTTTGTTCTTGTGTCAATTTCTATCCTTTCTCTGTAACTTCCCTTTAAACTGTCATCATTTCGGCTTAACTAATAAAAAATTGGATGTCTACCTCATCAGATACTCCTGTTCATTCAATTATAAAATTGCCCAGAAACTTAGCTTGTTAGCCTGGGTCCTGACAGACTACCTGATTTCTGTTAGCTCCCTATTCCGACCATTCAGCTTTTGCTTCCCAAAGATTCAGGTTACTCTGTGATGCCTCCCTTCTGAGTATGGCCTGCTCCATGGGCTGCCTCGTCCATAGTGACCCACCAGATAGGATATGCACAGACATTGGCCCCGTCTCAAACATCTCCCTTTGACAGTACAGCTGAGTTAAATACCTCCGGTTCCAAGGTGGTCAACACAAAGCTTTTCTACCTCCCAATGTTGTTATAGTAACTGCAAGCCTCATTTTTTGGGGCTACCTATAATATTATGACAAATATTAGGAAATATTAACTCTTAAAAAAGTTTCTTTATCTGGAAATGCCTACCTAACTGGGTGCCCCATGTTTTTATTTGTGAAATCAGGCAACCCTTAATATGACGAGAATGCGGGAAACAGACTTTGGCCCAGTGGTTAGGGCATCCGTCTACCACATGGGAGGCCCGCGGTTCAAACCCCAGGCCTCCTTGACCCGTGTGGAGCTGGCCATGCGCAGTGCTGATGCGCACAAGGAGTGCGTGCCACACAGGGGTGTCTCCCGCGTAGGGGAGCCCCACGCGCAAGGAGTGCACCCATAAGGAGAGCCGCCCAGCGCGAAGGAGGGAGCAGCCTGCCGAGGAATGGCGCCGCCCACACTTCCCCTGCCGCTGACGACAACAGAAGCGGACAAAGAAACAAGACGCAGCAAATGGACACCAAGAACAGACAACCGGGGGAAGGGGGGAATTAAATAAATAAATAAATCTTTAAAAAAATATATATATGACGAGAATGCTATTTAGGCCTGTGTATCTCCAGGGCGGTTGGATCCAGAATGTGGACTAGTACCGTATGTACAGAGTCCCTTAGGCAGTTTCGGGACCTTATTTAGTCCAAGAAAACACTCTGGTATAATGTAAGAGCCTACGGTCCTGCCCTAGTTGAGTCCCTCATTTACCAGTAGCAAGCTCAGACATTTTGTGGAAGAATTCTCTACTTATGATCTCATTTTTTTTCATCAATAGATAGAGATTCAACTAGATGGATTCAAAGGTGGCTTCTAAGTACGTATTTTATAATTTTCAAGTAAGATTTGTTTCTCCCTCAAATCCTAGTATTCCTAAATAAAAATCTGGGTTTTATCCTGTGAAGCTAAGACCTTGAATCTCTTAGTACCATGTCATCAATAGTTGAACATTTGAAGAATACCTCAGGTTTGTAGTCTTGCTTTAGTGTGTCTATGAATGTCACTACAATGTGACACTCACTGTGAGAACATGAGAATATTCTATACTCCTCCAGTTTTTCATAACAGAGAAAAAGCATTTAAGTTCCTATTAAGATAATTAACCAAAGGGAGATTGGGCTTGCACTGGAAATTTCATTTAAAGGCAGCATTATCCTGCACATGATCACAATAGCCTATACTAATGGCCTTGAATATCCCTTGCCAGCAATTTAGAAAAGAAACTAAAATTTTAAGTGTGATTCCTTGCTGTTCTTTTTAATTCTTAGATATTCAAGGGAATTATATTATTTAGGGCAAACATATGGTCATATTTCTAAATAAACTATAGCCTTTATTATTAAAATGAAACTAATTTTAAGGACCAATTCAAATAAATCAAAATAACCAGGAAAAAAAAATAACCAAAATTTAAAAAAGCATAGAGAATCCTAGAAATCAAACATGTACTTGTAAATGATTCTTGTAGTTCACATGACACATGCTTCCTCAAATAAAAAATAAATTTCAAAATGTCATTTGAAATAATATATATCAGTTATCTCAAGGACCAGCATTGTTACTTTCATGAATGCTTGAAAGCAGTTACCTTGGTAGAGCTTTGAAATTGGGGCATTTGGATTAGAAACAGACTTAGTATGGAAAAACAAAATTACAACATAAATTTAGAAGACAATATAAATGTTCAATAAAATAATAGGCAATAAAATCAGAGAATATTGGGAGAAGATACTTGCCATATATCTTGATCCAATCCAATTTATCAAAAATATATTACTAGTATTTTTATTTATTATCAAAAGAAATAATGATAGGTATGATTTCTAGTATTTTTTAAAAATCAAAGGATCTAAAATAATTGTGTTAATAATAGTTAAAAATTAGAAGAAAGGAATGGGATTCACTTCTTGTACCCAATTCTCCTTTATAAAAGATGAGTAGTGGCAATAAAGCAACAGAGAATTAACAGAAGCAAAAAAACAGAATAGTCTATACATGTATCAAAGTAGAGGGTAAGCCTTGAGGTATATTGGCCTGATGGGAATAAAGAAATAAGATGTACTTTCTTTAGCTGCTCTTGGAATATCTTAAAACTAACTATGTAGCTTGAAGGTAATAATCTGTCCAGAAAATATTGTCTCTCCTCTAGAAATATCCCACATTCAAATCAAGAAAGTATTTACAGGCCTCAAATGCAAGGCCATCTGTTATATACAATTTAAAGCATTTAATTGACAAACAAGGCTTTAAAAAGTAAAATTGAGATTTCTTGAAAATCAGTGGTCTCCATAGATGAAAGTATAGAGAAACCAGTTTTGGAGGTAGAAAGATATGGTGAGCATTTTTAAAGAATTAACAATGATTTGAAGACAGTGAAATATGAAATGGGATATTTACACAAATAACTAGCAAGTCTGAATACTTACTAAGATTTGGCACTATAATTATTCCTTACATATATCATCTCACTTACTCATCAAACATCATTTATATGGTAACCTCTATCACCTCTATGTGACAGAAGAGAAACACAGTCAGAAGAGTTAAATCACTTGTTCAAAATTACCTAAGGAGAAGTGAAACTAAGATTAAAACAGAGGTCTGAAATCCAAGTTCATATTGTTAGTCACTGTGCTGTATCTTAACTGTGTACTCAATAGTTATTCACTAATGATGAATAGACATTTTAAAAGAATAAAAGAAATGGAGGCATTGCTATAGGAAATTAAAAGATTCTAGGTCAAGTACAGGTTCTGACACTGACTAACTGAACAAGCCATTTCACTTCTCTGGGGCTCACTTTCCTCATCTGTAAAATTAGAAAGTTGACTGTAGTAGGTTTTTGCAGTACTGGTTCCCAGTTTGCCCATATCTCCCTGTATCCATACATTTGCACAGTCCCTTTGCATATTGACTTGAGGCTTGGTTCTGTGACTTGCTTTGAGTAAAAGGATAACAGTAAATGTGATAAAAGCTGAGGCTCAAAAACTGCTCTTTGGGGCTTGCCTTCTCTTGTCATTTCTGGGAGTCCTGCAACAACACACCCCAAGTGAATAAGCCTGGGCTAGCCTTTTGGAAACACATGACCCAGTCACCCCCACCAACTCCTCTGATAGCTAGCTGACAATCAGACCTGTGAATGAGCCTACCTCAGACCAACCAGCCTCCAGTCAACCTGCCAGGTGTCTGTAACCACATGAGTGAGTCCAGGAAAAAACAGCAGTAGACATGCTCAGCCGAGCTCATTCACATTACTGACAAAATTGTGAAATAAAAAATATTGTTTTAAGCCAGGAGTTAGCAAACTTTTTTAGTACAGCAACAGAAAGTAAATGTTTTAGGCTTTGTGGGTCATACAGTTTCTATCACAAAGACTCGCCTCTTCACTGTAGAATATAGGTAGTCATAGACAAAAAGTAAATGAATGGTCATGGCTACATTCCAATAAAACTTTACTCACAAAAGCAGGCCCTCATTTGCCCACTGGTCAAAGATTGCCAACCTCTGTTGTAAGCCAGTCAATTTTGAGTTAGTTTGTTATGAGGTGAAAGTTAACTGATAACTCCAGTCAAGATAAGCTAATTAAAATTGGGAGGATCAAATCTGTGATTTGAAGTTGCATTATAAGTGAAATCAGTATTGCATTATTCTAGTTAAAAATCTGTCACTAAAATGCCAAGCTTTTACCACTGAGTAGAATAGCAATTGATTGTTTTTTCCCAATACAATTTTAGTTTTGGTGTAAGAGACTTCATATATTAATAAAATTATATCAACTAGAAAAAAAATATATATATAACTGAAATCTCATTCAATATGGCCTTTCCATGGCACTGCAGGACTCAACACTCATTCTCACACACACACACGCACACATGCACACAGGTACACACATATCCAACCAGTTAAAATGATACTTTAAAAAGCACTAATTTCAGTTGCTAAGCAAAATTATAAACTTACTAATCTAGACAACCTTAGGAAGAATTAAAATTATCCTTCATTAAAAAATATCCTTGTGGACAAAGATCACATCTGAGTCCAGCTCCATCACACAGAAACACAAACTCCAAAGTAGGGCCAACTGACATGGCACTGAACTCCATCTGCCATGACCATAGAACCTGTGGGTCTCTGTAGCCCTCAAAAGAACCAATACCTGGGGTTGTATCTACTTTATCTGTCTCCGGGTGGACTGTGGGAGAGTGTGGGCTATGGTGTGGACAATTGACCATGAGGTGCAGTGGTGCTCAGAGATTTATTCACCAAGTGCAATGAATGTTTCATGATGATGGAGGAGGTTGTTGTTATGGGGCGAAGAGTGGAGTGAGGGGGGTAGGGGGTATATGGGGACCTCATATTTTTTTAATGTAACATTAAAAAAATAAAGACAAAAAAATATCCTTGATAAGAAAATATTTTGTTATGTATGCTTATGCATATTATTTAATACAAAGTGTCAAATGTGGTCCTTCATGTGATGTGTCTGTTGTAAACATAACTAAAATATGAGAATGAAGAGGATACAGTAAAGACAATGGAAAATACTGAGACATGTGGCAGATCTGAAAGAAATATATCTCAGGAAATGCTGAGTGAAGTTAATTTTTACCCCAAAGTATCAATTTTAATTTACAAAGAAAGTAAAGATTCCAGACATTGATATTAACTGAGAGAAGCATTGTAGTACAGATATACCTTGTTTTAATGTGTTTTGCTTTATTGTGCTTTCAAGATATTGCAATTTTTACAAATTGTAGGTTTATGACAATGCTGTATCAAACAAGCCTATTGGCACCATTTTTCCAGTAGTATGTGCTCACTTCATATTTCAGTCACATTTTGGGTATTCTCCCAATATTTCGGGCTTTTTCATTATTATTAGATCTGTTATGGTGATCTGTGATCTGTGAACATTGATGTTACTATTGTAATTGTTTGGAGGTGACACAAGCCACATTCTGATATTTGACAGTAAACTGAATTGATAAACGTGTGTGTTCTGTTGCTCCACAAACTGGCCCTTCCCCCACCACTCTCCCTCTCCTCAGGCCTCCCTATTCTCATAGACACAACAATTTTGAACGTGGGCCAATTAATAACCTTACACTGGTCATTAAGGAAAGGAGGAGCCACATGTATCTTATTTAAATTAAAAGAAATGATTAAGCTTAGTGAGGAAGACATGTGGAAAGGCAAGATAGATTGTAAGCTAGGCCTCTTGCACCAAGGTGTTAGCCAAGTTGTGAATGCAAAGGAAAAGTTCCTGAAGGAACTTAAAAGTGCTACTCTCACAGGCATGATAAGGAAGCAAAAACAGCCTTACTGCTGATATGGAAAAAATTTTAGTGGTCTGGATGGAAGATCAAACCAGGCACAACATTCCCTTAAGCCAAAATCTAATCTAGAGCAAGACACTAACTTCATCAGATAACTGATGAAGGTGCCTACACTAAACAATAGCTTTTCAATGAAGACCAAGCAGCCTTTTATTGAAGGAAGACGGCATCTAGGATTTATATAGCTAGAGAGCTGTCATAAGGTGTCTTCAAAGCTTCAAAGGACAAGCTAACTTTCTTGTTAGGGGCTAATGCAGCTGGTGACTTTAGGTTGAAGCCATCACTCATTTACCATTCAGAAAAATGTAGAGTCCCTAAGAATTATCCTAAATCTATTCTGCCTTTGCTCTATAAATGGAAACTAAAAGCCTGGGTGACAGCACATTTGTTTACAACAAGGTTTACTGAACATTTTAAGCCCACTGTTGAGACCTTCTGCTTAGGGGAAAAAAAGATTCCTTTCAAAATATTACTGCTCATGGACAATGCACCTGGTCACTCAAGAGCTGTGAAGGAGATGTAAAACAAAATTAACGTTTTCATGTCTGTTAATATAACACCCATTCTATAGCCCATGGATCAAGGAGTCATGCCAAATTTCAAGTCTTATTACTTAAGAAATGCATTTTGTAAGGCTATAGCTGCCATAGATAGTGATTCCTCTGATGGATCTAGACAAAGTCAATTGAAAACCTCCTGGAAAGGAGTCACCATTCTAGATGCCATTAAAAACATTTGTCATTCATGGGAGGAGGTAAAAATATCAACATTAAGAGGAGTTTGGAAAAAGTTGTTTCCAACCCTCATTGATGACTTTGAGGAATTTAAGACTTCAGTGGGGGATGTAACTGTAGATGTTGAAATAGCAAGGGAAATAGAATTATTCGTGTAGTCTGAACAGACTGAATTGCTACAATCTCATGCTTAAACTTTAATGAATGAGGAGTTACTTCTTATGGATGAGAAAAAAAGGTGATTTTCTAAAAAATGAAATCTAGTCCTGGTGAAGATGCTGTCAAATTTGTTGAAACAAACAAATAATTCAGAACATTACATAAATTTATTTGATAAATCAGTGGCAGGGCTTGAGAGGATTGACTCCAATTTTGAAAGGAATTCTGTGGGTAAAATGTTACTAATAAGTGTTTCATGCTACAGAGAAATATGTTAGGAAGGGAAGAGTCAACTGATGTGGCAAATTTCATTGTTGTGTTATTTGAAGAAACTGTCACAGTCACCCCAACCTCAAAGACCACAACCTTGATTAGTCAGCAGTCATCAGTACTGAGGTAAGACCCTCTATCAACAAAATGATTACAACTTGCTGAAGGCACAGATAATGTTTTAACGTTTCTTAGCAATAAAGTTTTTTTTTTTTAAATTATGGTATATACATTGGTTTTTTTAGAAATAATGCTTTTGCATACTTACACTGCAGTTTAGTTGTAAACATAAAATTTATGAACTTTCTGTGTCTCTGAGGTATGCCTATGTAAAAGTGAACAGCTGGGAAGCTGTGGCTCAATCAGTTGGGCTCCCATCTATCATATGGGAGGCCCTGGGTTCACAGCCTGGGGCCTCCATGTGAAGGCAGGCTCGCCCGCATGCTGCAGAGAGCCACCCAGCTAGCAGGCACTACAGAGAGCCAACTCAGCAAGGTGGCGCAACAAAAAAACAAAACAAAACAAAAAGGGAGACAAGCAAAAACAAAACCACAGAAGAGGGCACAGCGAATGGATATAGAGAGCAGACAGCAAGCAAGCTGCAAAGGGGGAGGGGAAATATAAATAAATACAGACACACAGACACAGAAGAACATACAGCGAATGGACACAGAGCAGACACCACGCAAAAAGTCACAAGATGGGGGGGTAGTGAACAGCTAACATCAAGGATGTGTATGTGGAGTGAGGGTGGGGTAAGGCAAGAAGTGGGTATTAGAGATGGAGTTTAGAAAGATGGAGAAAGAGAGAGAATTCTTAGCAAAGAATAGTATTTGAACTGGGCTTGAGAGGAAACTACTGTTTCAGGCAAAATGAGAACAGTTCTGTGTTGAAGGCTAGATTTAGGGAAAAAAATATTTTCTAGCCTAGATAAGATATTGTTTTAGCCATTTTAACCTATCTGGGTGAAAATATTCAGAGTATGAGGGCCATTAAGAACATTCTAGAAGCTGTCAAACTACTGCCAAGAGAATTCATGAAGAAACTAGGGAATAAATAATTCCTGCCTTCATGAGTAGTCAGAAATGTTGAAGGCAGAGGTACTTATACACCAACACTTTTGTGAGTAGGTTGAATATAAATAATATATACATACACACACACACAAAAGGAAACAGTATTTCAAGAGAACTATGGGTTAAAATGAAATGTATATAAGTAACTGATTTCAGTAATGAAAACTTGATTTGTTATTACAGTTTATGAATAAATGAATTGATTCATAATTTATTATTCTTTTAAAATAAAGTTTTCAGTTAGATAGCAAGTATCTGGAACTTACTAGTGAAATATAAGAAAGGATGAAAATTTTTGACCAGGACATTGAAAACTTAGTTAAAAACTACCTTAAATTTTATGAATTACTAGGAATTATTCTTGTGGGCTGCTGAAAGAAATATAGATTTGATTAAAAATTCCTTAAAAATACTGGCACTAAGTATCAAGATGCTTAAATGTTTATATATTTTATATTAATATCCCCATCATATCAAATATACAATTTGACAAAAAGATGTTCATTGCAGTAATACTTTTTCAAAACTGATAAAAATGGAAGTCCAGGAACAACAACAAAAACCCTGTAAATATGGTATATACATTTAATAGATTTTATAATGTCTTTGGAAATTCTAGTGTTTTTTTTAAGAAAATCCAAGAAACTTCTTACTAGGCAACTAGGAAATAGGAAAAAAGCAAAATTAAAATCACACATACATAATGATCTTGTATAGGTAAAATATTTGTAGAGAAAAATTTGTTAGAAAACATGCTAAAATAATAATAGTGATTATATCTGAATGGTAGCATTTTTTACTTTATAATTTAAAATTTTTTCTAAATTGGCAACTATGAACTATAGGGATTCAGAAATAAGATGCCAGAAAATACTAGCCTTTCTAGCTCAAAACCTCTTGATTGACATAGCTTGGCATTCAAAGCTGGTCACAATCTGGCACCAAATATATTTTTGGTCCATCTCCTGTTCTTTTTCACATAATCCAGATAAACGGATCTCACTCCTTTCAGACTAGGTTTGCATTTTTCGCCTTTCCTTTTTCTCTCATTTGGTCTTCAGTTGTTTTTTTTTAAGCCTCTTCCTGGTATCTTCTCATCCCTAAAGCCCTGTGTAATTACAGTGCTGAATAATTTTCTTAACCCTTATGTCTGTTTTGTGTCCTTTTCAAAGGCAAATGAAAGAAAACTGGCAAACTAGTTTTCACGCAAGTGAAACGAAAACAGGACTGGGTGCTATGCTATATATGTTGGCTCATTTGGGGTAGAGTTCCTAACCCTAGCGCTGTTGACATTCTGTGGGGGGGATCTGTGTCCTGTGCATGTTTGGTAGCATCCCTGGCTACTCTACTCATTGAATGCAAGTAGCACACCCGGTGTCACAAACAAAAATGTCTGCTGACACTGCCAATATCCTTTAGGGGACAAATTACCGCTAGCTGAAAATTTCTGGTTTTAGAGGAAATGTAAAAGCCTGCCTAGTATGAAAGGTAAAATCACATTCTCAACAGCCCCACACCTCAAACTTTCTGGCTTATATACTCCTAAGAAAGAAACACATGGTTCAAAATAGTAACTCTGGTAAGAAGCATGGTGCAGATCTCTAACTCTCCTAATCATGATCTAATCTCTTTGACCAGTGTAATGAAGCATTTGGACAGACAAGTTTAGGGCCACGTATTATTCATGGAGCCCTAGAGGTCAGCACCATGCAACCACCTGAGGAGAGATGCTTTTCTTCGAAGACAGGAGAAGGTGTTCAGATGTTCCCATATGTTTCTTATCTGCTCTGAAAAGACTGTAAGCTGCATAAAGGCAAGCAATATGCTTTCATCACCTCTTATTCCCTCAGGGTTCCTGAATGCCGCCTTGTGGAAAGTTCAGTAAGAAGTCTCTTATTAACAGTAACTTTTTAAAGGGCAACATGTTAGTGTTTTTTTCAAATCACTGAGAAAAATTGTTCTCATTGTTTATTTTACAAAAGTAGCTTTAAAATCCCTATAAAAATTTTCTGAAAGGAAAACAAAATTTGTCATGTAAAACTTAAATTCATAAAAATAGTTTAAAAAGAAAAGTATTTTAATGTTTTTTATTAGTTTAATCTCAGTGAATACTGAATTTGCTACCTAGATGCAAAAATGCATAACATGACAGAAGCTATAGGACATAAAAATAGAAAGATAGAATAAAAGACTAAATATAGGCTTCCTGATAGGAAGAACTACATGTTAGACAGGGACTAAATATTTGACTAATAAGAAGATAAAATAAATTTCTAGTCAGTAGTATTTATATTAGTATGTGTGTGCATATTTTAAATAATGTTGTGTCCAACAATGTATTTATATAAACATATGGGCAGCTTTATATTTATATTTAAATGTATTATTAGCATTATATTTAAACATATTAAATAATTTATTATCTTTTTTCATCAAATTATCCATCAAGTTCATCATATAATAAATGCTTTTTAAAGAATATTGGCAACACTTTTTCAGAAACAAATGTTATTCATATTACACCATACTGCTAAAAATAGAATGTGATAAAGCAATGCATTCGGGTTAAGGGCGCTAAGTCTCAAGTCAAGAAAACACAATTTCAAATTGGATTTTAAAGAGTTTGAAAGCAAACTAAATGATCCTTGTTGTATGTATATTTTTGCTTCCTATAATTTTGCAAAGCAATTTTTATCTGCCAGAGAATACTATGCCAGATATTAAGGAAAGCTAGTTTGAATAAAATTTAAAATACAGAACTGCCATACAAAAAACAAAATAAGCACCTGGCTTCGAAACCAGATATATTATTTGATCTTCAACTCCTTGGGAAACAATTCATTTTATTTAAATGGAAATTTTGAGCAGAAAAATACGTCATTTAATGCACATTGTATCTAAGTTGGATGCTTTCTTCTTTTACATACAAAGCCAGAAAGCAGACTATTTTATGATCCTATCAGAAATTACCTAAAATTTGTTTTAAATATTCTTCCAAGTTTATTCAATTCCTTGATATTTTGAACTTACAAAAATATCAATGAAAAACTGTTGTCATCTCATGTGCTCTCTGATAAATTCATGTACAATCACTAGTTTATCAATACTGATAAATGCAAATGTTTCTTATGATATGGAATACTGCTTTTTAGTTTGGTTTGGTTTGGTTTGGTTTGGTTTGGTTTGGTTTGGTTTGGTTTTTGGCTTTTGGTTTTTGTTTTTGTTGTGCATGTGAATTTTCTTCTAGTCTTTTTTCTAGGCTTTTTTTTTTTGATAAACAGCTTTAAAGATTCATGTACAATTCACCAATTTAATCATTGCACATTTCCATGATTTTTACAACCATTACCACTGTCAATTTTAGAAAATTTTGGACCTCTTGAAAAGAAACTGCATACTCTTTAGCAACCACACATCATATCCCGTAACTGCCCCCTCTCTATTCCTAGCCCTAGGTACCCGCAATTTTTTTCTGTCTGTATCTATTTGCCTGTTCTGAACTTTTCATATAAATGGAATCATATAATAAGTGGTCTTTTGTGACTGGCTTCTTTCAATGAACATAATATTTTCAAGATTTATTAATGTTTAGCATGTATCAGCACTTTATTTCTTTTATACTCAAATAATATTCCATTCTACAGATATACTACACATTATTTGCTCATTCATCAGTTGATAGGTATTCAAGTTTTTTTTTTCCACTTTCTGGCTACCATGAATAATTTTGCTATGAATATTTATATATAAGTTTGTGTGTGGATATGTTTTCAGTTGTATTGAGTGTATACCTAGGACTGAACTCTGTGTTTTGAAAACAGAAATAGTCACTGTTAAATATTTTTTGAATCCTATTTCCTTCACGTAATTTCCCTTTTCTTAACAACTGAGGAAAGAATAACTGTGTATTTTTTTCAAGAGAATACTACATTTTGTTCCTGTGAAGGTTCTAAGACATAATTTCAAATGACAGCTTCTGCTTTCAAAAATCCCAACAGTGTTTGAACTTACAAGTGGCAGTTTACAAATAATTTGGAAAGTGTCTGTCTTCATTTGAGATCTTATTTTAAAAGTCAATAAATGAATTAAGCTGTTATTCAACCAGTCATTTCCTCTACAAAGAGAAGTATTATAGCAATTTAAAATTTTCATATATGGTTAAAAGAACTGAAAGAATATCACACATCATGTGTAAATTATTTGAAACCTTTCTCTCCTAACTTCTAAAAAATGCCTTTCTTCAGCAGGGTGAGCAATTGAAATGTTATCCATCAGTATTCTGTTTCAATTCAGTAGAAATGAAAAATGCCTGATGTCACTGCCAAATATTACTCAAAAAGACTTGATGAGCAAACACAGGAAAATATTTATTTTCCCAGAAATACTGTGATGAATGGCACAATTTGTCTGCAGATTTATTCCTTTAATTTTCAATTCAGAGAAAAATCTACCTTGTTTAGATGATGTACCTAACACTATAACAATACATAATTCTACAAGGGCATTCTTACTATGAAATTATGACACATATGAGAGCTTGAAAGAGTCCTTTTGAGACCAAATATAGCTCTAGAAACTGTCTCTCTTTGGGTCAACAGATTATAGATTTCTGGTTTCATATTGACACAACATAGGGTACATACTAGGTTTTATTTATTTTTTAAAGATTTATTTATTTTCCCCCTCCCCTCCCCCTTCCTCCTTCCCCTCCCCTCCCCTTCCCCCCAGTTGTCTGCTTTCTGTGTCCATTTGCTATGTGTTCTATGTCTGCTTGTATGCTTGCCAGTGGCACGGGGAATCTGTGTCTCTTTTTGTTGGGTCATCTTGTTTCATCAGCTCTCTGTGTGTGTGGCCCCACTCCTGGGCAGGCTGCACTTTTTTTTGCATGGGGCGGCTCTCCTTATGGGGCGCACTCCTTGTGTGTGGGGCTCCCCTACTCAGGGTCACCCCTGTATGGCACAGCACTCTGTGCACATCAGCACTGCACGTGGGCCAGCTTTACACATGGGTCAGGAGGCCCTGGGTTTGAACCTTGGACCTCCCATGTGGTAAGCGGATGCTCTATCCATTGAACCAAATCCACTTCCTACATACTAGGCTTTAAATAACTATTCATTGAAATAATTAATTAATATTATTGAAAAGACATTTTTTACAGTGATGTATAAGAAAATTAACTTTTATACCAAATAGAAATCGGGAATTTTTAAAGTGCCAGAGTATATTAGATGTGGTACATTAGAGGTAGATTAAAACTAAAAGAGGGAAACGGACTTTGGCCCGGTGGTTAGGGCGTCCGTCTACCATATGGGAGGTCCACGGTTCAAACCCCGGGCCTCCTTGACCCGTGTGGAGCTGGCCATGCGCAGCGCTGATGCGCGCAAGGAGTGCCATGCCACGCAGGGTGTCCCCCGCGTGGGGGAGCCCCACGCGCAAGGAGTGCGCCCGTGAGGAGAGCCGCCCAGCGTGAAAAGAAAGAGCAGCCTGCCCAGGAATGGCGCCGCCCACACTTCCCGTGTCGCTGACGACAACAGAAGCGAACAAAGAAACAAGATGCAGCAAATAGACACCAAGAACAGACAACCAGGGGAGGGGGGGAAATTAAATAAATAAATAAATCTTTAAAAAAAAAAAAAAAAAAAACTAAAAGAAAAATAGAAGTAGACGAGTATCAACTGAAGTTTGACCTAAATGGCGTCCAAGTCAAAAATTCAGATGCAGTAGAAATACATTTATTTTTGTCAAAAATAGCTTAATGTTGCTCCTTAGTATATATGAGAATTTTACCAAGGTCATAAGCAATCCACAATACTTCGTCCATTATAAATTGCTTTACTGAGTTGATTGAAATGCAGAAAGGCACTTCTGTCTAAAGAACCACCATGATAGGAATGATGTATGAAACTACCACCAAAATGCTATGGCTTCCTGGCGTGTGATCAAGTTTGTGTGATCAAGATGAAATTCCTTGGTAGCACAAAATAAGGTTACTGGTCGGTAGCATACTATAAAGGATAAGCTGCAATCAAGTTATTTACATTGAGAGAGCTTATTAAGGTAATTGAGTATTGTAGGAGCTATAAGTATTACAAATATATTGTGCTTCTTCTTGAAAAGTTAAGAAAAGTTTCTAGCTGACTCAGATTAACAATAGCTATGTAGAGTAATTTTTTAAATTTTTATGGTGTAAATCACGGGATGAACGTTCTACTTCTAGTTGTACCTCCCTAAAAGAACTGCATACTTTAGAAATTCATTTAATATATTTGGTTTCTCTTTCTTCAACTGTACAATGAGAGCACTAGCTAAACCTTTAAACTTGTGTCCAGCTCTGATGCTCTACACTCCCACTGCACGGAAGCATGGCTTAAAAAATGTATGGCATACATGTCACATAAAGATTTGACAGTTTCGGACAGAAATGCAATTTCAATTGCTTATTAATTACTTTTGCATTTATATGTGGTGATGGGGGGAAAGGAAAATGGACTGAGTTGCTAGGATTGTCCATTAAGGACAAGCAGGTAACTGCATTATTCTCTGGTTGTGGTCAAAAAAGAGGAACATGACAACAAGGGTCTGTCTTTAAACAGAGTGCCTCAAAAAAAGCATTCTGAGAAAAAGAAAAGGTATTCCATTTAAAGATTTTTAAGTGCCTTAGGAACCAGCTTTGTATTTTGTGGTAACTCCATTTATTCTATGTCATCTCTCATTCTAAATATTTTTTGGCCCTCAGCATATTCAGGAGCTAGATGGTGACAATAGAAAGTGTCCTCAGGCATAATTATGGTGGTATAGAAAGCAGGTGTGTATTGTGGTGGCTAGGGGTGGGACAGATGGCATTAAACAGTTTGATCTGGATAATTTCTATATATGACGTGACTAAGTCTTACTTAGATATGCCCGAGTCTATAGGACAATTAAGAAGAAGGGTTTTGAACTCAACACTTTTATTCACATCCCGAAAGGACTGCCATGGACATTTCTTCAGATTCTTGACTACACAAGGACAGCATATCTAAGGTGGCACTACTTATACCATAACCTTTATAGATTTATAGATTACAACAAAACCTTCCTGCAGGTGGCAGTGAAGTAGCTATCCCTTTAAAAACAAAACAAAAACAATACACTTTACATCCTGCTCAATTTCTGGAAGAAAGTGTCTTCAGTAAAGTAAATTTTTTTTTCCTATTTGAACAAAGATACTATCTAAGTTAGAAGTGGCCCTGCACCTGAACTATGCTACTTTCCAGGTAACTGCAAATAATTTTTTTTTTTAACCTTCTTTGAGTCTTATTTTTGTCGCTAGCTAAAAACTAAATTAAGGTACTAATAGGTTTATTTTGAAGATTAAATCACAACTGGTATTATAATCCTAAATCAATAATACCTAGTATTGTGTCTGGAATCACTTGGGGGGAAACAAATGAAGAGAATAGTCTATTTTGTGATTGGAACAGGGTGCTACAAAGGAGGGCAGCACCCCCTTCCTCTCCTTCAAGGTCGTACAGTAGTATCATCTTCAGTATTAAGGTCATCTGCTCCATAACTGAGGGAGATGATTGGTAGAAGCATTAAAATGTCACTCTGACAATTCAGAGATGCAATATATAGCCAGGGAGTGGCCGAAGCAGAAGTACAGCATGTCTTAGGAGCATATCTCAGATATATCAAGTGGAGAAAATCCCTTAAACATATCATAATAATCAGAAAAACTCAGAACCAATATGGCACATGAGGCTTTGGGGTCATTTTTTTTTTCCAGAGTGTACTTTTATTTTTTTATTTTTTACATTTTTTTTAAAGTTAATAGATCACAAAGAATGTTACATTAAAAAACATTAAAAAAACATAAAAAACATGAGGTTCCCATATATCCCACTTCCCACCCCCACCCCATTTTTGTAAATTGTATATACATCACAAAAAAAATGTTACCTTAAAAAATATAAGAGGTTCCCATATACCCCCTACCCCCCCACCCCACTCCTCCCACACCAATGTTGGGTATTTTTATAGTAGTTACAGTTACAAACATCAAGTGAGGGAGTGTTGAGTTACTACCCAGGGGAGCTCTGTCACATTCCCCAATGGAACAACAATAATCCCCCAAGTGCAATGGCAAAGACCAACAAGGAAGGATGGTCCAATAATGAGCCCTTGATACTGATGATTATGCTTATGAACCTGTGTGCCTGAAATATGAACTAGGTCTAGAGCTGTAGGATGCCTAAGAGTTACCTCCTGAAAGCCTCCATGTTGTTCAAATGTGGCCACTCTCTAAGCCAAACTCAGCGTGTAAATGCATTACCTTCCCCCCAGGGTGGGACTTGACTCCTGGGGATGAGCCTCCCTAGTGCAGAACGGATTACTAGCAAGCACTGACTGGTGATGAAACTAGAAAGAGACCTTGAATAAAGCGGTCAACTCAGACCGGGAGACTATCTCAGCTTACAAATTGGATCAAGTGTGAAAAACTGCTTTTTGACCTTGAATAAAAAGGGGAAATGGCAAAGACAAATGAGCGTATATGACTAAGAGTCTTCCGAAAAGAGTTGGGAGGTCATCAGAGGGTCACGCTTATGCACACCTCAGCAGGACCCCAGAGAGAGACAAAGTAAATATGTCCCTAGGTGTTGGTTCTCCTGAGGGCTATGGAGATCCACAGGGTATATGGTCATGGCAGATGGATTTGGAGTTCTGTGCCATGTCAGAGGGCCCTACTTTGGAATTTGTGCTCCTGAGTGTGATGGAGCTAGACTCAGATGTGACCTTCTTACACATGCCTCTTGTCACTTTTACTGAACCTGTGGTTGGTGCTAGGGATGGTGCATACTCAGGGGACTTGAATCTCTGGACTGCCCATGTGCCAGCTGGGCCCTGAGCCTCAGCAGAGTTGCAACTCCTGCTGCCTGGTTCATTGGACTTACCCAGGTCAGCTAACAGGGAGGTGAAGATGGTCAAACACCACACCAGGGAATCAAGAGTGCCAACAACTGCAAGCAGAGGAATTGCATCCATCATCCATGTGGAATCTAAACCCCCTCTTGACCTAGAGGTGGAGTAAACATCACCATACCAGGGTCCACAGAATGGAGGAATAAAATATGGATTATAGATATTCTACTATAAAGCTATTGTGAGTAGTAATAGAAGGAATTGTAACATTGAGGTGGAGAAAGTGGCCACAGAAGTTGCTGAGGGCAGGGAGAGGGAAAAAGAGATGTGATGTGGGGGCATTTTTGGGACTTTGAGTTGTCCTAAATGATATTGCAGAGTCAAATGCTGGACTTTATACATCCTACCTTAACCTACTGAATGTACTGAGGGAGAGTATCCTACAGGTTAAACTATTATCTATGTGGTGCAGCAGTGCTCCAAAATGTGTTCACCGAGTGCAATGAGTGAGGGGTAATTTTGAATAACTGACCTAGTGCTGGCTGTCAAGTAGTAGAGCTGGTTGTGTTTACCAACATCTGACAAATTTCCAGTTACTCTGTTCCTTTCAGCTGGGTCCTAGTGATACACAAATGCTAAGCACAGGCTTGCTGAGGAGACTTTTAACTGCTGAATAATGCAATGCAGCAATGTTATCTGGGTAAAAGATAACAATAATGAAAAATGTACATTATAAAATAGAAATTTTTAAAAATAATTTTAATAAAGGATCTCACATTAAACACATAGAGAGACCTTCATATACTGCTTTCATTTTCATACTTAATTTTCTTTGTGAAATGTCATAGGTTTAGCTCATTAACAACTACATGACACAAATGTACAATTCTGCACTTTCCTTCCTTTTTTTTTTTTTTTTTTTGAGGCTCCTACTATTTAGCCCCAAGGACAAGCGAAGAAAAGAGGAGCTAATTTACTCATAAAAAAGAGAAGGTAGGTGAAAATGATAACTAATTCTAGCCATTTGAGAAATGATCGCATCTCAGTATGCACAGCACCTTGGTAAATCAAGACAAAGCCATCAAAATTATTGTAAAAAATTCATTTGTGCAACAAATCTTTAGACACATTGATTGCAGTAGCCTCTAGCTACTCGTACAATCTAATATATAAAGTCATAGCCCATAAAGGTATGAATTTTAAGCCTATAAAATTAATTCTTGTATATTATACACCTAGCAAATTGATTAAAATGCACATATATTGCACTTGGCATATACCTAGAAAGTAAAGTATTACCAGGGTTGGAAATTGTAGGCCTAATCCTTTAAGGGAAAAGGACTGAAAACTCATAGCTGCAAGTTCCAGCTGTTGGCCCAACAGTCTTGACTGTCCCAGCTGTTCTTGAAGTTGTCACAATACGCATAGTTTGAACTGATCATAAACTGTATGCAATATAAGTATACACAAGTGGGATATGCCAGTTAAAGGGTAACCAATTACTTTGTCCATGATGCTTTCAGCATGGCACATTCACAGGATTGGCAAAGATAAAGAAGACTAAAGAAAGGACCTTCTATCAACTGGGTGCCACTCAAAGGCCTCAGTTTCATAATGTTCCTATTCCTTTCATAATTGACCCAGAGTAATGTAAAATACATGGGTTTCTCTGAATTTCAAAAATGGATATTGGCTTAAGTCCCAGAGATTTAGAGCAATGCATTTTTCATAATTCATTTTATTAGTTAGTTCTTTATATTGAAATAACTTGGCTATAACTATTAGCATTAAAATAGAGTACTTTTCGAAGAAAAAAAAAGGTAGCAAAGATTTGCATACTGCCCTGATGCCTTGATTATGTATCCATTGTGCTGTCTTTAGTTTTTTTAAAAGTAATCATCCATCCATCAAAACTATTGTGATGAAAGCACTGATCTGGAGCTATATTGGACTATCTATGCCTCTAGCTGGGTGATGTGAAGAAATCCCTTAATTTCCAAGTCCAAGTTTCCTCATCTATATATTAATAATAATCAGAGAAAATAGCATATAAAGTCATTGTAAGTTTGAATGAGATATGCTATCTGACTTTGCTTAGTGCCACCTCACTGCTCACAGTTTGCTTCTGATATAATTTCCTATAGATCTCCATTCACTTTTTTCTGAGATTTCTTTTTGCTTCTAATGAGGAATTAGAACCAATTTACTAGATTTTTCCGTGCCAAGAACTGAAACAGAAATAAATTTCCACCTTATCTATTTCATAAAGGAACAAATGAAGTCTCTCTCAAGACAAAGGTTGCCCGAGTTAATTTGAAGATCATTCTCTTTTATCAAAACAATTGAATTTTAGGTAAGTTGTCCCAGTAATCTTTTGTGGCCAAACTTTTAAAGACAGATATCCAGAAACTCTGTCTCAGAATGCCTATATTTTTTATATAGAACATAACACTTTAAACAAAACTTTGGACAGAAGTTTTACATAAGGCAGTTTCACAACATGCATAATAAAAAGATCCCTTTTGTACACCAAATATCAAAACAGATGATTTTAATGGCTTTATACAGAATTTTCTCTCTCAGCCACAGTAAAACGCAGAATTAGGTGTTATGTAAGGAGAATGTTTAAAATAGCCTGGAAGTAAAGTTTTACAGGCCTTGTAGGATAACCTATATATAGTCCATCACATATGCCCCACCCAACTTCCTTCAGGCAAGTTTTACAGAATTTTCTAAAAAGGGAATTATTAAAATTTGATTTACAAAACTTCAATTCCACAAACTTCTCAGGAATCCATGTAGAGTTGGAATTGAGATGTACTTGTATATGCCCAAGTTTTTAAGTTGTGGGTGATAAAATAATTTTATACATAGAAAGTCTTTTCTGTGAAATAAAATTCAGATATAAAAATTTAAATATATTGATATATATATATATACATGTCATTGGAATAGGAAAAGAGGGCTATAAATTTATAATTTATCCATAGGGTAACATGATATTTAATTCAACTCCAAGTCATGTGCCTATTGCCTCCTCTATCCAAAGCCCTTGTGTTATATGGGAGGTGGAAGTAGTGATATCCTAAAGAAACTAAAAGCACCATGGAGCAGCATGGCATCACTTCCAGGTTCATTGTCCTCCTTTTCCTTTTTTCCATCCTATTGTAGATTACATCCTTACACTATGGAAATGCTTATGACACAAAAAAGTGGCACTCTTTTGTGACACTTCTGTACTCTGTATCTTCTAGTTGGACCCTCAAAGAATCACTCTACATAGTGGAGGTACATGAAATCTTCATTCCTCCCTAAGGAGATTCTTGCAACCAGTTCACAGGCAAAGTACCTTAAAGATATTTTAAGGAAACTTTGGTCACCTTACAGCCTCTGGATACTAAAACCAAGAATGTAATTGGGAAATATATATGAGACAATAATGACAGCACACTTTTCAGAGTTCATATTTGACTTTTGTTTCTTTTGTATAGGGTTGATACAATGTTATACAGATTCCTCAAAATTAAAACACAGGTTGTCTTGGCTTCCTAGGAGCCCTGAGCATAAAGGAAGTGCTTAGAGAGGCCCTAAGGGCAAGCTTGAGGTCAGCAGAGTAAGTAAGGCTCAGGCTTGCTGGACTACTGCTCCTCCTCACTCAGATAACTTCTGGCTTCTTCTGACTTGTACACAGTAATAAGATTCCAATTAAGATTCCATTGCAGAAAAGACAGTGTTGTTTGGATGTATGTATAGGTGTTTTTTCTGCAGCTTTAAGCCCTTATCTGGGTTTCACATTTTTCTCATTTAGAATATAAACAGACAGTACAATTATTCAAATCTGTGTGAGGTTTACTACTAATGCTAACGTATTATTCCTTTTATGGCAATCTTTTGGTTTGCAGGTATATGTAAGGAAGAACAAGAAAATTTGCAACTTATCTTCATATATGAAAAAAGTTTCTCCTGTATCTTCCTTCTCCACTCTTCATTTTTTTTAGAGCAGGGGTTCTTATCCAGGGGTCCATGGACCTCCAAGGGGTCCATGGAAAGATTTCAGGGGGTCCATGAGCTTGAATTGAAAAAAAACCTATATTTTCTCTGACCTCTAACTGAAATCTAGGATTTCCTTCACTTAAGAATGTATGCAATAAATTACACTAGTAGTCATTTCATATGACATTACAGTTGTTGCATGTCTCAAAAAATCACTTACACTCATCCATACTTGGAAATTATGATAGTTGTTAGATCTGAAAGTATTTAAGTGCCATAAAACTATATGCTGCCACATTCTGAGAAGGGGTCTGTGGTTTTCACCTGACTGGCAAAGGGGTCTGTGGTACAAAAAAAGTTAAGAATTCCTGTTCTAGATAATCAATCATATTTCCCAACATTTTCCAATTAAGTCCTGCATTCTGGTCAATAGTTAAGGTAACATTACATTGCTTACTTCAAGAGCATATGATCATTCATAAATAACAAAGCTTAATTGAAAATTTTAAAACATAATAAATGGAGAAAATGTAGGAAAAATAGACAATGGCTTCATGAAAACAGATGAGTTTTTAATTAGAATTGATGGAATAGTTTGGGGATTTAAGAAATAAAACAGAAAGGAATGGCTGTTTATTTTTTTATTTGATATAATTTTATTACTACATATATGCTGATCACAATGCACAGATATAAAGATATGACTGACAGATTTGAAGAAATGAGGAGGTCCTGCTTGCAAAGGCTAGAATTTTGTTTTACTTTTTTACCATTGTCACCGGTGGAAGTTTCCTTTCAGAATTACATATGGAACTCTTACAATCAAGAGTAAATTGAATTAAATCCATTAAGGATTGATTACCTGAGATTCAGTTTTTTTTCTGATTCTCAGAAACATAGTATATAGTTTAGAGAATGGGAAGGAGATGAGGTAGGAGAAAAACATAGAGAAAAACCTAAAAACATAGAAAAAGGCTCTACCATGTTGAGAAAAACTTAAACAACAAAAGTTAAGAACTTAGGGTCTGTGGTTCTTAAACTTTAGTGTATATCAGAATCATATGGAGATCCTGTTGCTGGGTCCAACATCCAGAGTTTCTGATTCAGTAGGTCTGGGCTGGGGCCCCAAATTTACATTTCTAACAAGTTCCTAGGTGATGCTGATATTACTGATTCTAGAACCACATTTGAGAACCACTGTTCTGGAAAGTGATTCTAGAAAGTTAGAATTTTGCATATAGTATTTGGTGTGGTAGTTTTTACTTCATTTATCGTACTTTCATTTTCCCAAGCAAATTGTAAACTCCTTGAAATCTTCCTATCTCCAAGAATAGTACTTTCTATTTAGACAGAAAATAAAAATTATCTGTGGCTTTTTTGTTTATAAAATAACTTATAAGTCAGGTGATTCAGATAGATTCGCCTTTGAGAGCGAATCATTTTCCTATATTTGTTATGAAGGTTTCCCTATTTGACTAATGCACCCAGTATGAATCTCATAGTTCCTAGGATGCTGTGGGTTCCCTGCCTCACCATAGATCTATTATGTGGGGAAAAAAGCCACACTAGGTTAAATGAATAGGAATATTCTGGGTAAAAGCAACACATGTATAATAATCGTTAAAGTTATCCAGCCACTTTAATAAATACCCAGCCACTTTAATAAATAAATAAATGATAGTTTAGATGTCAGTATAATACTAACTTAACTCTCACTGCAATGTAAATATCAGTATTGTTTTTTGGGAGTTGGATTTATTTAAGTAATGATTTTTAAAAATAGAGTTGACAGTTATACCTCTTATTCTTAATAGATGAAATGAGACAAAAGGTAGCTGAGCACTCTATGCATGCTTTGCTTTGTAGCAATTTCTAAATCTCACCCAATATCTAGAAGTTAGAGTCGCTCTTGTGAAACATTGATACAAACTAGGCCACTCAAAGAAGAAACGTGGTTGAGAAGAGAGTGGCGTTTTAAACTATGGTTCTTTTTAGACTGAATATTTTCTTTTACTTATTATACTTAAACAAAATTTGGATGGAATCCCAATTCAATTTTAGACTTCATAAATGTGCAAAATTTAGCCAGAGCCAGTCATCGACCATACATATGTAACAAGTTCTGCTATTTTATACTAAGATTTTTAAATTCTTTGCAATACTCTGAATTAAAATGACTATCATATAAAAACTCATCCTCATTAAATATTGAGCAAAACTATTAGCACTTATTAAAGATAAGGAACACAATTTTCAAAATCATACAAAAGGCTTTTAATAGAAAATACTGAAATTTTCTAGAACAATGATCAGCATTCTGCTGTATTTATCATCTAACAGGAAATTTTAGAACTATTCAGTTCCTTTTATACTACTGAACATGTCTTTTATGCCTACACATTTTTAAAAAGTGGGGTTTTAAGTGATTAAAATAATTAAAAATTTATAAAATAAGCCTTTTGAAGAAAGGCTGAAGGAATCAACTAACTTAACCAATAACTAATTTTAGGTATTTGAAGAAATATTGGATAAAGATTATAGGCTTTCAAATCTGATAGCTTTGAGCTTGAATCCTGACTTCACCACCACCACTACCTATTGGCACCATGATTTAAGGAATTAATGTTTTTGAATCTCTAACATGGAAATGATAGCAATTACCATATAGGATTAGTTATTAACTTAATTGTTTAGCATGGTGTCTAACTCAAAATGGACACTGAAATGTATTACTCAATATAAATATATTGTAAATATATTACTCAATATAGAAATTCACATGTGGACTATGCTTCATATGGGTTTAATGAGAAGAATCTAGACTACTTTTTCATCCAAGAAAAGTCACTTAGGTATGATGAGCCTTCTGTCTCCTCATCTATAAAATGTAAGGGTTAAATTAGATGATTTCCCAGGACACTTATATTATTATTACATCATTTCCTAAATAGCTGCTGTAAGAAATTCCTAATTTAAATGATATTAAGATTCTGTGGTAGATTAAATACCCAAAGTTAGCAGTTCTTCAATCTGGCCGTGTGGCCAGAATAGGCTGGGTGACTTTAAAAACTACTCCTCCTAGCAGAGAAGTTATGATAGCAATCCTTGTTCCTCCTTTAACTACTGGCCTCTTGCAAGAAGAGCCTGATGATGTAAAGTTCATGTGAACACTCTTGAAGTTCTTTGCTTTCCTTTTGCAGTAGGTACTGCCATACAAAATATGAATACAATCTAAACTAGAGAAAATTGCTAAAATGGCTCACATCATTTGGAACTAATTCATTTGGATGAGCTTGCTAGAAGACATTTAATTTCTGTTTGTTTTATTTCTGCACTTCACTACAATTGTATAATGCATATACAATATTTCCATGATGGACTTTTTAAACTGTATTGACAACACATAAAGAAAAGACATTGTCCAGTGTTAACACTTCTTCTTGGAAAGTAGCTGTAGTATTCTTCACTAGTATTATTAGATATATGTGTACAGGGAGTATACAGTTATTCAGGTTGAAGTTTCATTTAAAGAATGTATTTGTATAATGTAGCAAGATCAATAGTTCACTTTTTTAAAACTCTGAAAAAGTAAAGTGTGTTATATTTAAAATTATAGTGAACTCTGCCCTAATACTGTTTTTAAGGCTAGCAAAAGTTGTGCGTTTATGTAAAAATGTTTATAGAATGTCCTAGGTAGGAGCTATTAAAGATTGCTGTCACTCTTAATTTTCAAAATTGTAACACTGCTGATGTCCGTTGGGCAGTTATTAATTCTTCAGAAATTCTCTAAGATGTCAAATATTTGTTTCATTTAGAGACAAATAGCACCTGGTTTATTGATTCACTAGTACAGCAAACTCTAAATTTGTCATTAATAATTTAAGTCTGTGATGAAAAAAAAAATACAGATAGCTAAACAATTATATCAGTATCTTTGGGGAGCAGAGCCTGAGCACTGATGTTCTGAACCTCTTTTCCTGCCTAGTGGTAGCACACATTTCCTCTTTTAGTTTTACTGTGGGATAATCATCCCAACTCATTAAATCCCTATTCATCTATTGACAGAAAGCGTATCTCGATTAACATAGGTGAGGTTTAAATGGTCTCTGGTATAAAAAATATATAATTAATCACTGAGAACAGCCATATAGGATAAAAGCATCCAACTGTCTGAATATGTTTAAGTTTGTGTATTGTGAAGTAAAATCCTTTCAAACCTAGGCAGTGCAAGATTATAGAATCTTATTTTTGCATAGCTTAAAGATGACCCACCATTGTGGTAGCAGTTAGGTGTAGTCTTACTGGGTTCATCAAGGTACCGTTGGTCCTAGGTAGTACTAGGAGGAAAGTGGGTCTAGTTCTGGAGGAACAAGCTGTGCTTCTTCCTCAGCTCCTGTACTGTGGGGTTATGAGACAAGTCTGTGCAAGCTCTTAGCCTTTTTGCAGACCTTGTTTCATAACTGAAAAAGAAGACTTTGGACTTCACGAATTCCCAACTCTTTTTTTAATTGTGGCCTTCTATGATTCTTAAAACTATTTACATCTAATTTCTGATAGGGAATTTTTCTTCTACAAAGTCTGAAGAATTAGATGTCCTAATCTTGCACATGTATGTGCACATATTTGTGTGTCTATATGCATGTGATGAAACATTATCAAATTTGGAAAGTAACTTTTAATTGAAATCATTCTACTTATTTCCCTAGAAGATAGCTCACTGCATTAGTTTTCTATTGCTGCATAACAAATTACCAAAAATTTAGTGGCTTAAAATAACCCCCTTTATTATCTCACAGTCCTGTGGGTCAGAAATCTGGGCATGGCTTAGCTCTTAGCTGATCCTCTCCACTCAGAGTCTCACAAGGGTGACATCAAGAGGTCAGCTGAGGTTGCAGTCTTCTCTAAGGCTCAGAGAGCTGGCCTAAGATTATGTGCTTGTTAGCAGAATGCATTTCCTTGCAGCTGTACAGCTCATGGCAGCTTGCTTCTCCAAGGCCAGCAGGAGAGGCACTGATCCTTCATGTCTTCCCCCTCTAGATCCATTTTTAAAGGGCTTGCCTGATCTAATCAGGCTGACCTGAGACAGATACGCTTCCTTTTCATGAACTTAAAATCAGCTGACTAGGGACTTTTCTTAAATCTGAAAACTGTCTTCACCTTTGTCATATTCTATTAATTAGAAGCAAGTTACAGATCCAGTCTACACTCAAGGAAAGGGAGATTATATAAGAGTGTGGGTCATTGGCGGTCATCTTAAAATTCTGCATGCCTCATATACACATACTCTACCACACAATCTGAATACAAGGTTTTCCATGAAAGGACTCTATTAGGATAGTATTCTAAGTGGTATTAATGTTTAATCTTAACTACTTTCATAGACATTTTATGAAAGTAATGTTTAATTTTACCTATTGACTAGAACTAATATTTTACTTTTAAGTGGGCTAATAACTGTAATTAAGACTTTTAAATGTCATTAACTCTAAGAATCTCTTAGAACTTTGGCTTTCGAATTAAAATGTAAAATACCTCAGTCCCAAACCATAACTAATTTTATCAATTCCCCCTCATGCTATAAAATGCATTATTTAAAAACACAGATTTAGCCAAAAGACAATTTATACATTTTGACATGATAAAGAAATTGAAAGTGCAGAAAAAGACCATTTACAAAAGAATAGCATTTTGATTTATTTTTCCTTTTTATTATGAACACAAGTAATTTGAGGTAGTTTAAATATATCAAGTTGTTATATATTCTCACTTTCAATTTCATTCTTCATGGTGAAACAACTATAACCAACATTTTAATATGTATATGAACTTAATTCTTTTTACAGAAACATTATATGGTAAGTAATAAAACCCACAGCATTTAGAGTAACATCGTGTTGGTTTGAATCCCATTGCCATCATTAAGCAATACATTCTCTGACATTGTATATGTTCTATATCATAATCGGACCTCATTTTCCCCTTTATTAAAATAGGCACAATAATAGGTACCAGACTCAACAAGGTTATGGAGAAGATTAACTCTTGTCATGCTTTGAAAGAGCTGGCACATGGTACATTTATACATATGTATGTGTACATGAAAGCATGCATATATATGTATATATACATTTTGTTTCTGTGAATTATATTTATATAATTTAATGCTCACAAACTAAGCAAGCCATTAATTTTACGTTTGTGTATGTGTATGTGCATAATTATCAGGAAACCATAAAACAAATATTTAAAATACCGAAGGACAAAGATAATGATGATATTGTTTCAAAAATATACCACTACAAATACTGAGGGAAGTGGGGAAGGAAGTAGAATAATGCATGAGAATTAGAGAACTAATTTTATAGGAAGTAGAATAATGCATGAGAATTAGAGAACTAATTTTATAGGCAAAAGATGTTGCCTAAAGTAAATAAAACAAGAAATAGAGGCATAAGCATAGTACTTAAAGCTATCTGGGTATCCACTAAAAGAAATAAAAAACAACATTTACCACTGGAAAGTGGAGCTATTAGTGGAGAAGTACAAGATGTGAGTGTTGCTTTTGAGCTATGTTAATCTTTGCCATGTGTAACATTATACCTGCATGTGTATGTGTATATATATATATATATAAATAGGTATATGTAAATGCACATATATTATCCCTATCTATCTATCTTTTTATCTATCATTGAAGATGGGGAAAGCTGCTATGAAAGGGTGTTTTACATAGGTCATCAGTCTAGAGGTATAGTCTGGGAGTTCATTAATTGCACATCAACTATTCTATGGTTCAGCCTCTAAAGTTTGTCCTTTGAATCCACGGTAGGAATTGACATGGGCAATGTCATGATTAGCACTGATACAGTTTCTGTTGAATTAGAAAAATGTGCCCCTACATCTGGACAGATATAGGCCTCGGATCTATGACAAGGCTTGTGAAGTGGGACCAAAGCTGGCTTTTGGAACACTTACTCTCTCAGGGCAGGGAATGCTTTGCAGGTTGAAAACCTGCACAGCTCAGCAGAACTGTCTCTTAACGTGCCCAACGCTCCTGCTTCCAGGCCTCTCCAGAGACCCTTTCTGGTTAAATGACCATCAGCCACCCTCAAAAAGGTGCACACTTTGACACCACTGTCTAATCTCAGGGCTCACACACTCTCTTGAGAGGATATCTCAGCTTTGGTTAGGAACAGTGAGAAATGTATTATATAGAGGTGAAAACAGGGAGCCTCCTGCTGCCCCATGGCATCTGTTCTCTCTTCCACAGAACAGCCTTTGTTGAATATATATATATTATATATATATCATATTATATAATTATATACATATATATGTGTGTGTGTGTGTGTATATATATATATATATAATACATATACGAAATTTTTTAAGCCACATGGCAGTAATAGTGAGAATGGCTGTGGGCTCAGGGGTGTTACTGCTTCAAGGATATCTTCCAGAAGCCCAACACTTTCATGATCCAAACGCTACTGGTAGGAGGTGGACAGGTTCTCATGGCTAGGGTTCCAGCGATGTGTGGGAGGTTGGTCACACATCCACATGTCCCCAGGAGTTTGGCCAGCAGCTGGCCAAGATGTGGTCCTGGGCCTAGGCTACATAGATGCACACCAATGCTTGATGTTGGATTTTTAGTCTCCAAAACTGTGAGACAATAAATTCCTCTTGTTTAAACTAACCCATTGTGTGGATTTTGTCATAGCAGCCTTGGCAAACTAAGACATCAGTGAAGGTTCAAATTCTACAATGACTATTACTATTGTACAGTTTTAAGTTTGGGAGACAAATAGGATTAAACTAAGAATTCAAGAATCTACATTAATACTTTACAAAATTTGACAGCAAATTTCTGTTGGAAGACTCTTGCAAACTCAAAACTGCTATTTTTCAAGGGAGAGTTGATTTTATTTTCATCATTTTAAGAAGCATAAATTTAACTTTTACTTGAGAAAGAAAAATATTAAACTTTGTATTATCATGTTAAAACTATTTTAAAAGAAAAATTATTTCTTTGACAATGAAGCATCTAATGCCTCAAGTATCCACTGAGTTATTATTTTAAAAACAATTCAACCATTGTCATTCTCAAATGTATTATAAGATTATTATTCCTATTTTCTCCACAGAATTTTTCCCATATAATAAACTTTATTTTTAAAGAGTTTTAGATTATAGAAAATTTGCATCAAAGTATAGGGGATTCCCATATACCCCATGCTCTCCCCTCTCACATTTTCCCCTATTAATAACATATTAAATTAGTGTGTTACATTTGTCACAATTGATGAGCAAATACTGAAGCATTGCTATTAACCAAGGTCTATAGATTAAATAATGGTTTACATTTGCACAATTATGACAAAATGTATAATCATCTGTACCTGTCACTACAATATCATGAAGAACAATTCCTGTGTCCTAAAAATGCCACATGCCCACCTATTCTTCCCTGCCCTGTCCCTTAGAACCTCTGGTAACCACTATCTTCATATCAATGTTCCAAGTTCTTCTGTTACTACAAAAATAATAAGTCTACTTTGGTCCATGGTTGCATTCCTCCTTTATGCTTGTTCATTCCTTAATCTTGAGGATTTGGGGATGCCCATCTGCATCAGACTGAGAGAGGGCTTCGATCTTATGGGGCAGATGGAAGGAACTGCTTTGCTTACAGTTGTGGATACTCTTTATTTTAGGGGCTAGGGTTGTCTATCATCATCACTTTGTTAGCTATCCTGGTGTGTCCAGCAAACTAGGCAGTAGGTATTGGCTGTGACTCTGCTGAGATTCAGGACTCAACTAGCACATGAACAGACTGAAGATTTCAGTCTCTGGGACATATGTTTAATGGATATAGTGCTAATTATAGGTCCAGAAAAAAAGGTTTAGAAGAATCATGTGTAGGGAAATTGTAAATGAGTCTAATTCTATTACATTGGGGAAACAGGATGTCGTATATTCCAAGGAAAGGTCTACCAATGGGGTACTGATTTCATGGGGTTGTGTGCCTGACTATAGTGTCTCTAAAGTCCTCAGGAGCATCACTATTTGAGGCTTTGTTTACTGTGGCAGTTAGTAAAATCCACCTGAGATGTGCATAAAGCATAACCTCTGGAATGGCCTCCCAAAGCACTTTGAAATCTATTAACCAAAAACACTCTTTTGTATTTAATGTTTTCCCCTTTTGGTCAGGGTGTTTTTGCAAATGTGTTGCTGGCTGGCACCTGGTAGTAATCCCTTGGTGCCAGGGAGGTTCAACCCTGGGAGTCATGTCCCATGCTGGGGGAAAGGCAGTGAGTTTATTTGCTGAGCTTCACTTACAGAGAGGCCACATTTGTGTAAAAAGGAGGTTTTAAGGAAGTAACACTTAGGTTATAGGTTTTATTAGACTAAGTTTCAATTTTACAAGAATAAGTACAAGCATTCATATTGAGGACTTGATGTATTAGTCTGTTTTCTTTTATTGGACACTGCTTAAGTACTCTAGAGATTCTTGCCACTCTATTTAATGTTTCAGAACTCCCGGAATTTAATATTTTGTTGGTTGTTGTGTGTCCACCTGCTGAGATAACACCCTATGACCACATGAACACATTCCTATTCTGTACAAGCATCTCTCCACAGATTTTAATACATCAATATATCTATTAATTTACGGAACCAACTAAAGAAGCTTAGCTTTTATTTTCAGGAACACAGAAGCAGAATTCACTTCTACTTCAAAGATAAGGGTCAAAGAACTGAAGTCTATAATTCATAAAAGCCCGTTACAAATAAAAGAAAATGCATATAAATAAGAGATCCTTTGTAGGTCAGAAATGAAGAACAGGAGAACTTGTTTAAAAGATGCAGTCTTATCCAATCTTATTAAACAATTAGGACAAAAATGAAACTTATCAGTAATGGCATATTTTTTTGGCATTTTAAAGGTCTCTGCCATGAAAGTTTTATCACAGCCTCATTTATTTAACAAATTCTAAAATACAGACATGGCAGCAGCCTACATTAGAATTAGGAGATTAAAAGCCTTTTTTGTTTGTTTGTTTTTCTTCTTGAAGGGTTTACTTCAGAGATAATAAAATTGAGTTGTAAGAATAGACCATGAAACAAAGAGGGTCCAATCTTGCTTTCATCTGTAGTCAAAGAAACTGACCAGATGATAATGCTTCAAGAAAGCACCTAATTGGAAATACATGATGTGGGGTGACTGAGATACTGCTCACTTATTTCCCTACTCTGAATCAAGATGGACATTTTTGTTTTATTTTTCAATTATTTGTTTCTTAGATTATCTGGAAAACTAAAGCTTAGATCCACATTTCAAGAAAAGGGTATCAGAGTGGGACATGTTAGAAAAGTCCATGTTATATAATGAAATGCCCTCAAAATGAAATGTTCACATAAAATGTGTGTATATTTATTTGGTTGATATTAATAGTCTCTATGTGACATATCCTTCCATTTAACAAAAGCAATTACTCTTTTTTATTTTTTTTCACATTATTTACATCTCTATCTAACAAACATCTATGAAGTGTGAACCACAGAGCAGACTTTGGCTGAAGTGTTAGACGTGCAAAGGTGCACACAGAGACAAGAAACCGGCTCACATAGCTATTACTGTCTATCATCAGGGATGGTACTCAAGTAAACGATCTCTCAATAAACATCTATAATCGCAATGTTGAGAAAATTAACTTACCTTTTGAAATCTGAAGGATGAGTCAAAGTCACACTGCAGGGTTGCTATCTGTGTCCCTAATTTACCTGGCCTTCAATTAGAAAAAAATGTGGAAGGGAGGCAACATCTAATGTAGAAAACTTCTTTATTCTCACAACACTTAATACATTCTAACATTGGGACTGAACATGAAATCCTGCAATGTGCTTTGGAAGTAAATATGTACTTTAAAAAATAAAAGGTCCTGTTATATGTAAGGCATATATACATGATGCTTAAAATTTAGTAAGGGAAATAAGACATGCATAAGAGACATTATAATGAGGTGTATAAAGCACCTCCTGTGAAGAGAGAAGCACATGAAATGTTAAGGAGTACTCAGAGAAATACAGATCCTTTATGTGGTGGGTAAAGAGGAAGGGCAAGGTGAAAAGAATCACAGTAACATTTTCATGTATACATTTGTTTCAATGAAATTTAAAAGCTGGGGTTCTAGTCACTTTGGACTTGTTCTAAAAACTTGTTAGGTATGAAAAATCACAATACAAGAACTTATGGCCAAATCTTTTTGTCTAACAGAATGACCACAGTACATTATTTCACTTACATTATTCAAATCATCTCTTGAAATGTCCCCAAAAGTGTGTGAGAAGAATAACATAAACAGTGTTCGCTGGGTTGCTGCTACTAGGAAACTGCACATCATAAAAACACCCAAAATATTATTAATTTATTCAGTAAAATTCAAGGTTTTCTCTTCTACCACACCTCTTCAAATCTCATTCCCTTTGTTTGACAGTCTAGTTATTATTTTTCTGGAAATGTTGACAAAGACAGTCTTAAACTGACTAGTTTACTCTCTTTCAAAGTGCATCAGCCTAAAGGAGGCATTGATGCAGGCATAAAGTCATAAATCAGGTTCCTACTAAAGAACGAGAATGTCAGAAATTTTCTTTTGGGATTACAATACACATGAGAATGCTCTAGTTCAATTTAAGAATGCTTCTCTTCTACCTCTTCTTTATGTTTAAAATTACAGCTTCCACCATTATGCATTAGAATGTGTAAGTGGAGTATGAAAACAATGAACTATATTATTGACTCCTACATTAGATCAATCTTTTTGATACTATTTTTTTATTCTTGATTTAAAATAAGGGGACCATAGGGAAATGAGTTACTTAAAAACATATTTACAATGCACATAATGTCTGACATACATTAGGTTTAGAGTAAAAAATAAAAGGTAATATTCTACAGATAACAAACTATAATGAGCAAGGAAAAGGTTTTTTTTTTCTACTTTTTTATTTCAGTGCAAAAATTTATTGAATCATGGTCGTAGGTTTTCATAGAGATGATGCATAAAAAGAAAAGCTCTTACTGCATTTTGACATTTTCATTACTCCTTGTAACATGTTTTATTTTTTATTTGTAATATTTATCTAAGAAAAAGGGTCTTGAAGCACAGTGTTATTAAGAAGGAATCAGTATTAACTAGTGTAATAATGAAATGAAAATAATGAAAACAAATTGTCTCAACAAAGGAAATCATACATACACAAAAAGCCTCCAGATTCTCTTGCATTTGAAAATAAAACTTCATGGTATTGAAATGATAAACTAATGATAGAAGGTAAGATAAGTATTGGTTGCTTACACAATTTTACTATAGCATAAGCTGAACTTTCATTTTCCGAACAAATGCAATTGTTCAGGAAATCTGCCTTCATTTAACCATTTTCAATGATTTACCTTGGAATGAACATGTAATGAGATTAATCTTGATATATGAAGAGAGACTTCTTGGCTGATAAATAGATACACATAGACAAATGAGGCCTTTTATCTTCCACTGGGCACTATTATGTCCATATGCGTCTCCTTGAAATGTGTGGCCATCCTGCAATCATAAGGCCTGGCAGCTGAGAACAAAGCCAACTGCCTGGAGAAGGCAGAATAAAATGATGGAAAGTGGATTTGAATGAGCTACTAAATTAATCCACCTGGGAGCTGCTCTTTTACAGTATTTTTAATTTTGTTTGATCTAGTTGATTAGGATTTTCTTGTTAACCCATGTTCAAAATGGTCAAAAACATCCTTAATAACAGAAGAAACATCACTGAGGCTAAGCAGTTAGAAAGAGCAAAAAAAGATTTCAAGGAGAAAAACAATTATATTGGATAAGTACATCTGTAACCACAGCTTCTTCTCAAACAATTTGCAACACTGCTGAAATGGAAGCATATTTCCAGGTGTTACTGTTTCCCTTCCCCTTCACCAAATACAAGGGCCTGGATCACCTAATACAAAGATAGACTGTCTTGAGGCTGAAGAGTGTCAATTTTGTGGGCTGGAAAGAGAAGATGAATGAATAAATGAAACTCTCTCTTAAAAGTCTGAACTGTGTATAGGGGATAAGTTCACCAGTTGGAAAGAAACCAAAACAGAGTCTCACTCATATGGTAATTATTTGAGGGCCATAGGTGATTTTTTCTATAGTAAGAGAACTGTTTATTATGGTTTTCAATTTTGTGGTCTTTAATGGATCTTATCCTAAGTTCCCCATACACGTGTAATATAGAGTAAACTCCCCACTATTTTAAGTAATTGTACTCCCTATATTATGAGAAATTCCATGATATTGAACACAACACAGCAAAAAATTTAAAGCACTTATTACAATTTCATAATTTAATAATTTTATAGTTAACATTAAATCTATTTCAATAAAAAGCAACCCAATATTTTCAATTGATCATGTGAAAGATACTTAGGAGCCATCTTGAATTCATTGTTTTCTCATGCCTCACATGCAATCTATCAGCACATCTGTCAATAATGCTTTCAGTAGCTCCAAAATCAGACCACTGTGCCTCACCACTTTCAATGCTACTATCCTGGTCCATACCACCACTATTTTAATCTACTTAACCATTTTTTCCCGATACTGCTCTTACAACATAGCAAGGAGAGCTCCAAAGCAAAAAAAAGTGCAGCTTGCCCAAGAATGGTGCCGCACACGGAGAGCTGATACAAGATGACGCAACAAAAAGAAACACAGATTCCCGGTGCCACTGACAACAACAGAAACAGACAAAGAAGAACATGCAGCAAATAGACACAAAGAACAGACAACTGGGGTGGGTGGTAGGGGAAGAAATAAAATAAAATAAATAAATCTTAAAAAAAAATATATATATATATATATATATATATATATATATACACATATATATATAATGGATCATGTCATTCCTCTGCTCAAAACCCCCAATGCCTTCCATCTCTCTTAGAATAAAAGGCAAAGTCTTGAAAATGAGCTGCAATGATCTGTGCATCTAATTACTTCCTGTTCTTGTCTTCTCTTTTTTCTATAGCCACATGGACCTGTGCATCTACTTTGTTTCTGATCTTGTCTTCTAGCACTTGTTTCTGTAGGCACATGGGTCTCCTTGTTTTTCTTCTTCTGCTTTGAGCCGTTTTAGTTTTGTTCACTCTACTTGGGTGATGGTGATTGTTCTTTCAGATTTTCTGCTCAAACATCATTTTCATGTGAAGGCTTTCCCTGAGTATTCTATACTACTGTCTGTACCCCAATACCCCTCCACTTCCCCTTTCTTCCTGTGAAAGACTGTACTATTTTTCTCAATTATTTGTTGTTCTTTTTGTAAGATGATTGACCTTAGATGCTATTCTTTTCCTTCTGTCTTGAGAAGGGCATCTCCAAAGTAGAGGCTGTCCCTCGAGTCTGGATCCCAGAATGAAAAAGACACAAACTCAGAGTTGAAGCTGACCCCCAGTGGCCCACAGACAACATGTAACATGAGAGAGGAACAAAGCTTCCTTTGAGGAAATTTTAGATTTAATTGTTAGCTAGCATAATATAGTGAAATCCTGTGGCATATGACTAAAACATTCCTTTTATTGGTCTTTTCCATACCTAAAATATATGTTAATTTATTAGATATTTTTGGCTCTTTCCTCATGAATACATGGATATAAACTCTTTTGGTGCAGGACTTTTCTGTTTCATTAATTATTGACTCCTTGACACCCAAAACACATAGTACCTCCCATTTAATGTCACATGAATGAGGGACACTTTATGAGAGGTACTATATATATAAATATATAAAATTAATTTGCAGTAATTGAGAAGTAAAGGAATAAGTGAATACATGAATACTGACCAACACTACCCGCTTTTAAATTCCTAATTATATTCATTATATTGAAATGCTCATCTTATATTTATTGAGTGAATAAATATATTTGCATAAATTGGACCCACAATAAAGCAAAGAAGTGTAAGAACCTATGAATGAAGTCTTATTAATCTTGTTTTAAGTTTTAGAACTTAAGAAGCATAGGCAAGATCATGCAGAGAGTGGTTCTTTTGTTATTCCATTCTTGTTTACTGTTTCAAAATCAAATAAAGTATTACAACCAGAAAATTCAACAAAATGGTGGAGATACCCTGAAATAAATATAGGCAAAAAGAAAAAAGCAACTGGAAACTCTTTCCTTCTTTATCTTGTAAAAAGTAAGATTTCCATTTTATCATAGACCCACATATAGAGTTTGGACATCTATATTTCAATTTTAAAACTTACTGGAAATATAAATAGTGTCAATGTATACATACAATGCAAAATTGCCAATGTAAAAGGATCTGGCATTTTCCTAAGAAGGAAAAAAAAACAAAAGTTAAGCTTGAAGAATATTACCCCATATTGGATAAACTTTATTTATTCATACTTGCTCCATCAAGTTGAGGACAACTCTAAAGAATTTTGTGACTGTTTGAATATTGTGAATCCCAGAAAAGAATGTCTTCTACTACTCCATTCCCGTGGGTGTGGGGCCCTTTGATTGCATTAAATTCAGTTAAAGGACCTTTGATCAGATCACTTGATGAGATTGCTTTAGGACTTCTGATTAGAGTACGTCAGTGAGGCATGACCCAGGATGGGTCTCTGCCATCTTGCTTGGTCTTACATATATTGAGAACTGAAAGTATAAACAGAGAGAGAGAAAGAAGAGACACAGAGAAAGGGAACTTTGCCATTTTGAACCTGCCATATGAGAGCAAGGACTCTGGGTTTGCCTACAGCTACAGAAAGTCAAAGAAGCCCCAAGAGCTCCCAGAGATGAGGCCCAGGGTGAGATGCCTGATCACCCACAGGTGAGCTCAAGGAGAAAGCAGGGCAAGACTAGCAGACCTACATCTTGCCTCACCACATGGCAGAACTCCAGGATCTGCCAGCAGAAGACATTGTGAGAAAGCATCTCTGATGATGCCTTGATTTGTACATTTCATAGCTTTGGAACTGAAAGCTTTTAAACCAAATAACTTCCCTTTTTTAAAAGCCAACCCATTTCTGGTATTTTTTCATTCATAGACTTGGCAAACTAAGATGAGCTTATACAATTTTAACTTTAAAATGAAAGGAAGTATTCCATTATAAGGTGAGTACTAACATTATAAACCTCATATCCCCAAAGTAAGTGTATGCTAAATGTATACATCCACTTGCAATTATATGGGATAATTCTTCCTTGTTCATATTTATTCTATTGTCTTGTTTTTCTCCTTAAACAGGCTTGAAACTGAGAACTGCCACTCGGGAGACAGTGCCCAGTGCAGCAGTAGCTACTACCAGCCTCGTAAGCAAGGGATGGACTGGATGGAATGCTGACTCTTGACCTGTTGAAAGAAAGCACTCAATAACTGCAAAAGCTCTCAAACACGCAGGTTAGTTTTCTTTGTTTTAAAAATAAGCTACTGAAATATTTGAAACACTTCATAAAACCATAGTACTCAGTGCCTTTAGTGAAATGGTAGGTTCCCTTAGTCTCCAGCTTCCCCAGTTCCTCATGTAAAGAAAAGTTCTAATTCCTTGGCCTCATGCAACAATGATTGTTCAACTTTTCATATCATTTCTTATCATGGCAATCATACTACTGAAGGTAGTCTTCTAGCTTAAAGTACAAATGGAAACTTGACAGTCTCTAAATAAATCTGTAAAATAAACATTTTCCTTTGGAACTATCTATCTTAACAGGAGTATTAAAAATAAAAGCATGAGGTTTGGTGGTTTTTTTTTGTTTTTTTTTTTTTTAATGCCCAGCTACACTTGCCAGTTAAGAAGGAAATACTTTTGATGTCTCAGTATTTAGGTATACAACACAGAAAAAAAATGCTTAGCAACATTTATCACTTACTTTCCAGAGTGTTCAATTTTGCTTAATATTTGGGTAACTATTTGGAAGTAGAAGACTTTATGTTAAAAATGGCTTTTCTTTAGGAGAGTATAGTCAGCTATCATTTTAATGACCACAGCATCCATGGACTCAAGTGCCGTTGCCACATACAACTAAAGTGCTTGAATATATTTTTCCTATAGTCTCTGTTCCCTCAATTGTCTTGTAAACAAACCAGTGTTCAACTAGTCTTATAACTGAAAAGCAGTCCAGTTCACATAGTACAAATTGTAGCTTTTACTTGTAGTTTGGACCTTTCTTTTATAAAGTAGCTGTATTTTCAGCTCTTTTAAAAGACATCTGTTAAAAGGAAAACGTGGATGTTAGCTTTTCTTGGGAATGTTTTTGTAACCTCTCTCCTTAACGATAATAGAAATATTGTTTATGTCATTACATTTTAAGTCCAGGTTTAAGACCTGTTGAAAGCTGTAGCTTTGCACTGTTTCCCACCTCTCAACTGTGAAATCAGCACTGTATATGTGATGACATTTTAAAAATAGCATGTTCTTTTTAAACTTGATTTTTTTTACATTCAAAATATATGAGGTACCCATATACCTCCCACCCCCCTCACCCCACTCCTCCTTGATTTTATATCTTCTTAGTGTCTTCAGTCTTGAAGAAGAATTTGTACTGTTGTGTTTGTATTTAGAGTATTGCAGTACATGGATTAGCTTTATGCAATTTATTAAAGGCTATTTCATTGTGAAAAAAATTAGGAAAATTCACTGGCATGTTATGTTACTTCAGAACATACTGAGATATGACTAACTCCTGATGATAGAGTAACCAACCACACAAATCTCCAGGGTGACTGCTAATCATATTTTCAGAGACTTCAAGGTGAGACACTGAATTGGAAAGATCTTAGTACTGATCTGGATGGAGTATTTACATTATTAGGAAGTGCATGGAGTTAATATTAAGGCTAAAAAAATTTCTGCCATTCTTATTGTGATTGCTCTGTGATCTGCATTATGTGAATCCACAGTAAAAATGGAATAATGACTTCTTACTGATTTTCTATTACTTATGATATAGTTTATGACATTGAATATGATCAGTGTCCAAGAATCTATGAAGAACTTATCAATTTGTCCCAAAATACGTGAACCCTTTGGCAAGAAATTGGTGCCTTGACAGTAAATTGACCAGATCTCATTTTTATATTGAGAATTTCAGTAAACACTAATCAAACAACATTTTTATGTTTTCCCAAGTTTATCTAGAATGAGCATGATATCAGGCAGATTTAACCTCAAATGAATTTGATAATATTCAGTGGTTATAAATACAAAGAGATATTCACCTATTGAAAGTACAGGAAGAGAAAGGACCCCATTAAGATAAAACATCTTCTTTGAAAGAGGAAGAAAGATAGGGAGAAAAAGTCACATATCAGTGGTTACAAGCTAAAGCATAATAACCAGTAAGAACAATTACGTTATGTGGTGTTTTTCTCATTTTGGAATATGATTGCAAATCAAGTCCACATAAAAGCATTTTTTTTTTCTGGAAAATATCTGCATTTTTAACTGAACTCTTAAAAAATGCCTTAGCTATCAATTTGTTTTTACATTATGGATACATTTTCCAGGGTATTCAACTACCTTATTATACAATTCTTAATATTTATAGTAGGCAAAGAGCTTAGAGATGGTTACTCTAAATTCCTCTTTTATAGAGATAAAGATATAGGCACAGGTTGTTGAAGAGGTAAGTTATGCAGTAAGAAAGTATTGGAAATAGGATGAAATTTAATGTTTCTCTTCCATTTTAAGCCCAGTGCTATTTTCAGTTCATCCCACAAACTATCTTTAATGTGTGTACCATAAATAATTAATTACATGTTTGTGTTTACTAATTCTAAATGAACAGAAATAATGGAAAATAGGTTTTGTAACATCAGGTGTTACCAGTTATTGTACAACATTTCATCTATCTTCTTTAAGAATAAATTAACTATCAATGAAAAGAAGTAAGGCATTCTAGTTAGATGAATTTTAGCTTAATCAATTTATGATGACTTAATATACTGGTAAAGGGGGAAGGCACTCTTGATTGCTGAAAGTCTTTACAAATACTTTGTTGAAACTCTTTAATCAGTGTAGTTTTACTCTGAAAGATTTTACTGTCTAAGAGACTAGAGTTTGAAGCATCCTTGAATGGATTTCTGAGTTATCATTTTTATCTTCAAAACTAGTGTATTTATTAGAAAATATTATGTTTTTTGTATTTGTGTGCTATGTGATGTTTTCTATAAAAACAAAGTGCCTCAAATAATTCTGGATATTTGGTGATTTCAATTATTTCTTCACCTATAAAGTTAAAACTTTAAATATAGTTTCATTGCTATAAAAGAGTGTGGGCCATTATAAAAGCTCCAATTTAACCCAAGCTATAGGTGACTTTCAAATTCATTAAAAACTGAGGTTACTACCTTTATCACGCAGAGTATTTACAAAGGAAATCAACTGCACCCATTGTCAGAGAACAAACAGCTGTTCAGGTATTTGCAATAACCCAGAAAACAATCCCATCTATGCCAGCCTAAGATATGCTTTCTCTTAGACCCTCTTCAAAAGAGCAATATGTTCTTCTCATAACTGCCACACCTGAAGTCTGAAGGTGGCCCAACTCTGTAATTCTTTTTTCTAAAAATACACAAGTTGCTGATGTACACTTCAAGTAAATTTATGTATTTATAAATAAATGAATCACTTAATCAGCCAATAAATTCATTTCACATGGAGAAGTATAACTAACAACTGACTGTGTGCCAAGAATAAAATAAGACTTTCAACTCTACCTCTCTAATTACAGGAATGTTGGTATAGTAAATATCTGCTTAGATGTTTGCTTCTGAATATATGGGCTCTCTACTCCAAGGATTTGTAAACATTTCAGACATGGAACTATGACATTTCCAAGGCATTCATCATCTTAGAAAGCTCTGTTATTGATGTTGTTATTCCCTATGATACAGTTTCAAAGAAAGCAAGACTAAGGAATATATCCATGAATGAATTAAATTATCCAAAATATAAGGCAGAAAAGATGGTTCCCAAGAGTACAAAATTTATGCAGAACACAGAGAACAGTAAGCCAAGATCGTCCTTTAATTTGGAGGTTCCTAAATATAAAAGAAAAAAATAAAGTAAGAAGAGCATATATCATGAATTAATTCTTCATCACTACCAAATGAAAAAGTGTCTTTGTTTTTCCTGTACTAGTTCTTAATAGAGTTCTAACTTAGCAAGAAAAGTAACTGCTTGTACCCTAACATAGAAATCAAGTTGCCTGTCCTGAAAAGTTAAGCTTAAGAAACAGTACAGGGGCCAATATATTGTGAAAGAACCATTACTCAATAAGAAAGCCTATTTGCCAAATTAGAGTTCCACTGGCTCCATTTATAGCACAGATATGAGCCTTGCCAAGCCATGCATTCAATTTTCAATAATAACATAAGAATATGTTAGAGTTAAGTTCAAAGAGGATTTTTAGTCTGGATTTTAAGTGCACCCACCTTTGCATACTGCTGAGGTATAACCACTCATTTTACATTTTTCACTTAATTTCCATATTTTCAGACAAGGATGGTTTTACTATCATACAGTAAATAAAATTTGAAGATTAGATGAAATCCAATGGAAATCTATTCTCATGAATGTGAGGCCTCCTTTGCAACAAAGAAAGCAATGAAAAAATTCAAACATATTAATAGAGTCTCAAAGACATACAATATATATTTTCCTATATTTTTTCTTCTTTATTTTCTTTTAAATGTTACATTCAAAAAATATGAGGTCCCCATATACCCCCGACCTCACCCACCCCACGCCTCCCACATCAACAACCTCTTTCATCACTGTGGCACATTCACTGCACCTGGCAAATACATTCTGGAGCACCGCTGCACCACATGGACAGTGGTCCACATTGTAGTCTACACTCTTCCCCAGTCCACCCAGGGGGCCACGACAGGACACACAACATCTAGCATCTGTCCCTGCAGCACCACCTAGGACAACTCCAAATCCTGAAAATGCCCCCACATCATAGCTCTTCTTCTGTCTCCCTACCATCAGCAGCCACCGAGGCCACTCTCTCCTCATCACTACTACACTTTCTTCCCTGACTAATCACAATATTTCCCCAGAAGAACACAGTAAGTCCACTCTAATCCATACTCTATTCCTCCATCCTGTGGACCCTGGAATGGTTATCAAAAACATACAATATTGAGAATATACAATATGTGTGTCATTGAAAAGCATTCTCTAGTACAACTGTGACAATTTTTGACTTGTATTAAGAACTTTATATATTTGCATAATGAAGACAGAGACCATAGGTTTCTTGAAGGCAAGATAAAAAAGTCTTAATTTTCTTTCTGTCCTCTTCATTGCTTGAAAAATTTCTAGCAACTTTCTAAAACCTTAGTTTCTTCATTTGTAGACAGAGGATTAAATAGAATGTACCTCATGCATTATTAAGAGAGTTATATTAGTTAATGGATACAATGACGTTGCAGAGTGTGTAATAGTGTTCAATAAATGTTGCTCACTAACATTTTATGGTTTATTGTTTTACTATTCACATTTGATAATCATTAACACTACATGTTATTTTTATTTTGATGATTATTATATAATCATTTTGTAAAAATATTAGGTAGAATTACTATCACCATGATCATCAATAACAGATAATTACAGAGAATCTATTAATAGGCTATTTTGGTCTATTGCTTATTTTTCTACCTATGAGTTATAATTGTCAGAGATCTGAAATTTGTGTGCTTGGCATACAAGGATGGTTATGACAAGGAACTTTCCTGGGAGTTAGGGCACATAAATGCTAATGTCAGTGATCTCACAAGCTAACTATATGATTATGAGCAAACTGTTAACTTTTCTAGAATTTATAATCCTCAGCTGTGAAAAGAAGGTATTGAATGAGGAAATTTCTCTGGAAATGAATGTAGAAGTCTTGTAGAAATATCAGGATGTTTTAAGGGAAGACTGACTGGCTTCCTAGAGCTAACCTTATAACTCCTTGACAGACTTCACATTAGTTTCCCTGGGGACCATCCACCTGGTCATAAACCTACTTATGCAACTTATAAGAAGTTGCTTGGTAAGCCTAGAATTATCACCAATAATATCAGCTGGTTTAGATAGCGAGGTGCAATTATATCCAGAATTGAGAATATTTGTCAAGCAGACCAAATATGTGCATAGTAATGGCAGGGCACATACTCAAGTGGACATTTCTTGTATCCATACTCCATCAATATTGACATGTTTTCCCACTAAATTTATTAATACAACCAAACAACCGATAACCAAGTCTTGCTAGTCAAGCCATACTCTGACCTAGGAAACTTGACACATCTACAATGTGACTCATTAGGTGTTCATATAATAATTTAATTCTGAAGGGACAATCATATCTACTGCACTGTTAGCCCTGTACATTGGCTGTCATCTCTTAAATTACTTCAACTTTAAATTCTACAATTCTAAATGTTTCCATCCTATCTTTGATAGTCTGTGTCAACAGTCAGTGATTCTGGTAAACAGAAGCAGTTAGAAAACTCAAGGAAATAAAAACCTACTTATGAAAGTTAAATTTTAATGGGAAAGTATGACTTGTAACTTGTGTAACTATATGTATTATATTTTTGTCATAACTCACAGCAAGATTTTTCAATGTGAACCAATCTGTAAACCATAAGATAACTCCCCTAACAACTGGAATCAAAACACTCTCCAAACCTTTTTCCTTGAAAAACTAGTAATGATTAAAATAAATAATCTTGAGTTACTCAGAAAATTTCCGTGAGCATATGCTTTGCCCTTTACACCTATTCAGAGTCTCAAAATGTTCCTCTTGCCGTAAGTGCACTGGCTTCATGTATCCAGAGCCCTTCATGGAACTCATTTGTGATACAATGTGGCTATTCTAAATGCATTCAATTGCCCATCTTCTACATGTGCTAGCATTGTCCCTGATTAGCATCATCCTAGTTCTGATGTTAGGATTTATTCTATTTTATTAAACTAGTTTTCACCATAAAATAATAAAGCCTAATGGTAAAACCACAAATAATTCATGTTCATCATTCTTTTTTAACTCCTGCATTACATTTCACTACAAAGAAGTTGCAGAATTTATACAATCTGTCTTCTATGAGGAGCAATTAGACTGATGCCAGTTTTTTGCTATTATAAACAATGCTGTAATAAATATCCTTGTGGACACATCACTGCATATTAGTGTGAATATAATATGGAATAAATTCTTAAAATTAGAATTGCTGGGTGTAGCAGTTTGATAAAGTCATGAATTTCAAAAATAGATATTGGATCATGTTTGTAAACTGGTCTGTACCTGGGCATGAATAAATTATGATTAGGACTTTGATGGGGCTATGTCAGTAGAGTGTTGAGTCTCTCCCCTTGGTGGGTGGGGACTCACAGGTAAAAGGACAGAGTTGGAGGCTTTTTTATGCTGGAGTTCTGATGTTGGAGCTTTATGCTGGAGTCTTAAGCTGAAACCCCAGAAAATAAACACACAGAAGAAAGAGAAGCAAGCCCTGGGGAAAAAGGAACCTTGAGCCCAGAGAAAGCAAGACCTGGTAAGAGAGGAACCCAGGAAGCTTGAATCCTGGCAGTCATCAGCAGCCATTTTGCTCCAACACGTGGAAATAGACTTCGGTGAGGGAAGTAACTTACGCTTTATGGCCGGGTAACTGTAAGCTCCTACCCCAAATAAATACCCTTTATAAAAACCAACCAATTTCTGATATTTTCCATCAGCACCCCCTTGGCTGACTAATATACTGGGTCAAAGAAATATATTTTAGAGATAAAGCCATATTTTGGTAGTATGTTGTATCAAATAACTCTCCTTCCAATAGTATATATGGGTACTCATTATACAAAACTCTAACCAGTTCAGCATCCTTCTTGAATAAATACAGAGATGGTATATTTCACCCCTATTTTGATTACTCAACCTCTAAACTTTGAAGAGAACTAGGGAAGAGAAAAGATGCCCTTATATCTATTTTCTTTATTTCTTCACTTCTAACATTTGTTTTACTTTAAAATTTGCAAAGTCTATACAATGGAAGGCATTATTTATTACCTCAATTTCTAAAAAAGTCATCTTATAAATACTGTCCCCTTTTAAACCCAGCTGACTTCTTCATCACAGCAAACTCTCTATTCTTATATATGTAAGCATATTATGAATAGTCAACATTTGTGCAATGCTCTTTAAAAGGAAAAGAAGAAACAAACTAAAGATGGGAAGATTGGGGGGTCAAATGTAGAATGTGACATTTTTTTGGAGTTGTATTAACAACTTACCACAGAGTATCACTGATTTTGCCACCTTCTTTTTCCGAAAAGTACAGCATGGCACAAAACTTTTAAGAAAAATATTATATCAAGAGTAACATATCATACCACACAATCAAGGCTGGAAACCATTCTCTGCAATTGATAAAATGCTATTTCAATAACAAGCTATTCTCCTTTTATGTAAACACACAGAGAGATCTGTACAGAGACTTAAAATCAAGCATGCATAGCAGAAAGAAATAAACTTTATGCCAGACTCTTCTACTTTGCTTCAGGTTCAAACTCAGGAATTCAAAAAATGGTACAAGTAGTAGCACTTAAAAGTCAATAAAAGGAAAATATTATTATATATGTGTGGCAAAAGAAAATAGTCAGGACATGGATACACCTTCCCCCAACTCCTGCTAACTGATAACAGAAAGCAAAGAGAAAACATGACTTCAGAAGTATAGAGGCTTATCAAAAGAAAAATAAATAGTCCATTACTATCACCATTAGACATGCCAATTTTAACATGTACAAAGTCAAAGTTCCAGAAACAAACATTATAATTACAGGTTTAGAAAAGGGATGATGAAGAAAGTAATGTGTTTGTGGCAAAAAAAAAAAAAAAAGAAGGGAAAGGGAGTATTCACTGGCAATTAAAACAAAACAACAACAACACATGGTTGCTTTAAAGAGAGAGGGACAATGGAGTCTGCATCTTTCCCAGATGTTAGCACTCTGAAGCTTTTAGCTGAAGCTCTATTGCCTCCTACTTGCCAATAAGTCTTCAGAGTATTTATGCATTCCTAAACAAACAAATTTGTAACATTGTCTTTAAATAAAGGATAGGAATACTGGAATTTTGACAAGTTTGAATGATTTTAAAGCACAAAAGACTGCAGAGATGGGTTCCGCTCTGGGCAGAGGACAGCTGAGCCCTGAAATAGCCTTGAGAACAAGCAGCTTGCTCTAGTCACCTGCTGCACCCTCACTTTCAAAACTCTTTGTCACAGAAAAGCATGTGTAGCAAATGGGAATCATTCAACTGTAAACTCCATTTGACTACCTGCCCATATACCTGGGGGCAAGGTCCAATGTTGGATCTTCAAATTGGGTATCTTTATATTGAGCTCTTTTAAAAACATTCTTTATTCTGTTTATGCTTTTTATATATAATGTCATACTCTATACTTGGTATGCACTCCTTGGCCTTCCCTTCCCCAGTGCAAGTGCTGGTTTATCTTACACTGTTAATATTCTAAACCTGAGGAGGAAAAACCATTCAACCTTCACAATATTTTCTTCCAAGCTCAAAGCCAATCTTCATATTGATGATGAAAGATCTCGGGAATCTCATATTTAATGGGCCTGAGTCACAATGCAGTTTGAAAAACTGGTGAAAAGTTAACACAAATGTAATGTGCTATAGGAATCGAAGACCTAAGCATTAGTTTATTTATTTATGCATGCCTAGTATGCATTGGACACTAAGGTGTTATGTGAATTAAATGTAAACTAAAATACATAAACTACCTTAAAACTGAAGAGTTATGTATATATGAGATATGCTACTATTATTATTGCTACTACAAGTGCAACTTCTCTACTACAGAGACATATATCACCATCATCATGCTACTATTGAAAAAAAAGTGAATTCCTTCATATTTAGTTTCCATTTCATTAAGCCCATTCAAGCAACTTGCATCAATATACCTTCAATATTATATATATATATTCTAGTAGTGCCATTATATTGTTCCCTGTATAATCAGATTCCACTGTAGACAGTACCAAAAGATCAATTTAAAAAATAAGGGCAATTAGTCTAATCATAATGGGTTGCCCTGTCCTCACTGTTAACATTAACTCCAATTAATTTTAATGACGTAATCTACTTTTTCAGTTCAGCTTGTCATGGGATAAATGAATAGAACTGTCAGGATTGGCCTCTGGGAGATATGTCAGAGTTTTCATTTATTACCTTTCTTTTCTCCCTCTACCTGTCTCCAACGCACACACAACACAACTGGGCCTAGCAATTGCTCATTGGGATATCTCACAGAGCAGCTAGTAAGTAGGTCTTCTCCACCTCGTTATCATTTTGCACCTCTAACAGCTGCTCTTAATTAAAGGAAATACAAATAACCAGAGTTTAGTGATTTGGAATAAAGTCAGTAGACTTGGCTTTGTACTGTTGTTTGATGAGAGAATATTTGAATACCTATTAGAAGATCTTATGCTATAATTGATTTTTCATAACATACTTCTGTGGTAACTTTGGTATAAAAAAGCAAAATCAATTCTTTCTGCTTATTTGGACCATTCACTCTTCCTTATCCATTTGATAGTATTTTGTAAAGAGCATTGATATCTTAAGATATTGATTTTGTTCTTGATAAAGTAAGTAAAGTGCTTACTTTATCAAGAACAATTAAATAGCATTTTAGTATTATAAGATGATAGAAGCATTGGTTACTACTAATAGAAGTCAAATATATAGCTGCTCTCTAGTTTCTTAAGATTAGAAATGCATATTTGAAAGTATTTTATTTTAAAATTGGTACCAAAAGTTTTAAAATAAACTAATGCTTTAAAAAAATGATTTGCCTATATCCTCTTAGCTCATGCAGAAAAAATGACCAATAATAGTCCTTATTTTTTATTTCTTATAAATAAAAGCATATATTATCTATTTCTGAAACATAGATGTTTTATTTATAAAACATTACAAAAATATAAAGAGAAAAGAGTCAGAGCAAGACAATAAATGAAATAGAAGTCCAAAGTCACCAAGAAAAAGGTGGGAGGGTATAGTCAAAGGTGCAGTTCTACTGATCTTGGAAAGTGGTGGTGGTGTATTTGTGCTAAAGTTCAGGAGGAAAATATGAAAGATTTTGAATGTCATTTTATGAAATATATGATATCTTTTTATCTATATTTCTCTATTTGCAAAATGAAACACTCACTGTAAATACAGACATATATGTTGAAAAATAGACCCATCTTTCTAGTTCTGTCTATGGTCCTGGCACAGTTGGCTGAAATAAACCTGCCATATCATGACTGTGGATATTGACTGAATTGATGTCCTTTCCATTCCCAATCTCTCCACAAGCTATACAATTATCAAGTTTCACAGGATAAAACTTCTGGACCCCAGATTTGAAGAGGACTTTGAAGAGCTGCTGCTAAAAAGAGGCTACACGTAAAGAAGGAACAGAACTTCCATCATTAAACAAATCATCCAAGGAAACCACCCTGATGCTTACACACTGCTTCACAGTATTTATCTGGATCCCATCTTCCATATACTGTTTATATGATTGATTTAGCTCATTATTAGAGCTTTTAAGAACAGTAGAATGAAAATGTGGGCATGAACAACAAGGAGAGAGAGACTTAGGTGTGTGTGTGAGATATTTTTTTCTGTTCCCAAATTGAAAAAAATAAAAAAAAAATTCCTTATTTTGTCCATTTTCATTTCATACAGTCAATAGAATGTTTGTTCCAAACCACTATTGACCATGGGATTTCCATATATCTAAGATCCCTCAAACAGCTCTTGATCAACTTGAGGATGAAGAGGCAATTTCTTAGCAAGGGTTTGTAACCCTAAGCAAGGGTTATAAAGCCAGCTCTGTGTTGCTCCTAGATTAGTTTCTGGCATTCCTTCCCATTATATCCACATACATAAGCCATCTCATCCTATTCCTCTGTCTCAGGATATGGTGCTTTGACGCATTTGCAATGTCTTTTCACTGATACTCTGTGTCTAACTCCAGTTACCATTCAAAACTAAACTAAACATACATCTACTACTGGAAATGTTCCTTAAGAGTTTTCCCTTACTATGCAGAGATACTCATAAATGATCCCAGGGCTGTTGCAGTGGGTGGTAAAAGAAAGATGGAGGCAAAGCATTCTGCTGGCTCAGATTAGATAGGAAGCATATATAGTAGGACAGAAGCTAAGGAGGATATTTTCAACAGAGCAACCATGATTAAGCACTGCCTAATGCCCAAGGTACCGACCTTTATTGATAAAATATTTTAAATATTGGCTGAGGCAGTGGTAGGATTTGTGTCTCTGATTTCCAAATTACCTCTCTTTGACAATACCACACCATCTAATCTCACACTCACCCTTCCAGAGTTGAAGGATTGGCCTGATATATGAGGCCTTGGTCATAAATGTCTTCTGGGCTCTGGGGCAGATTAAAGCAACTTTGTATAGTCTAGCTCTACCTCTGTGACATTTAAACCCATCTGTGGATAGGGTGAGAGATGGAAGGTAGAAAAGATTTGTAAACAAAAAGAAAGAACAATACCAAGCTGGTATTAAAATGTATGAGCATGCGTTTCATTTCCATAACTAGAAAATATGATTTAAGATTCAGTTTTATATGAGCAAGGCAGGATGAATGCTTTGATCATATCTGTATTATTTTTATCACATGAGCTTTTCAGATTCACCCCAAGAATGTTTGTTTTCTAAATAAGGTCAATCCTAGATTCCATGATTTAGAAAGTCTGCCATAAGGCATGTGTACAAATTAAGTCTGAAATAAATCCAAATCACAGCAGGAGAAATTTATCTGTGTTTCTTTTTGTTGCATCATCTTGTTGTGTCAGCTCTCCATGTGGGCAGCGCCATTCTTGGGCAGGCTGTGCTTTCTTTCACGCTGGGTGGCTCTCCTTACTGGGCGCAGGGGGCTCCCCTATGCGGAGGACACCCCTACATGGCACTGCACTCCTTGCACACATCAGTCTTGTGCATGGGCCAGCTCCACACCAGTCAAAGAGGCCCGGAGTTTGAACCATGGACCTCCCATGTGGTAGGCAGATGCCCTATCCATTGGGCCAAGTCTACTAGTATCATAACTGATTTGATTCCATTTCACTACGAATTCTTTTATCTTCTGAAATCCAATGGATGTGTGGAAAAATAGATATAGGATAGGAAAGAATGGAATGATTAGACGATTTAAACTACAGGATTTTCTTAACTTTTGATTTATGATATAGAAATAATTAAAAACCCAAATTTCAGGAACTTTCAAATAATATATTTGTGTTTGATTTAAACACATGGCTTAGAGTGTTTTGGTCTTACAATCATATTTGTTTGACATTAAATTTCTCCTTAAATTTTCCCATAAGGTAAACCAAATAAATTGTGTAGGTAAAATTAACACACCTTGCTCCATTAGCCCTTTACAGTTCCGCAGGGCACAATAATAGGCCCCATTGAATTACATAAAAGAATGAATCTCCCTCTCCCAATTTTACACTCAAGCTGGTTGATCCCCAGAGAGTGGCTCAGCTGTTAGCTGATGGCTTATGCCATTTATAGAAGTATATTTACAGAGTTGGAACCCTTTTCAGGACAACTTCATGCTGTATCTATTTTAATAATATTTCCTCTTTGGGTTTTCCTAAGTTTTATGATACTGTCATCAGAATCCATTTTGGATCCAGAAAAGCTACTTTGGAATTTACAAGAAAATATAAGAAAGTTTAAGATATAAAGTGGGCCAAACATAATATTGGGCTTTTGAATTTTTAGCATTGAAATATATTTATAATTGTTTTTAAATACTGTTAATCACACTCCCTCATTGTTTTAACGTAACTGGCAAAAATCTTAAAGCAAGTCCCATTTATTGATTACGTATAACTAACTAACTAATATATTTCTCCACAAGTGGGACACACCTGTCAAAATTCTGTGAAGGGACCCAAATCAATTCTAAAAAGAGGAGAGAAGAGAGAAAGAGACAGACAAAGAGTGAGAGAGAGAGATGGAGGGAGGTCATGTCAGCATTACCTTAGTGGACATGGCAAATGTGCATGATAAAGATCTCAGTGCATTATTTCACAAAGTGTAAAAAGAAATTGTATTATACTTCCAATAATTTTACAAACTAGCATGTCATCTTGTACTATAAATATTCGGCACTTTTGACATTTAGAAAAATACAAATCCCATGACAGCAACAGGAGATGATACTACTCAAATTATAGATGAATGAGAAAATCACAACATAGAATGGTCCTTGAATGTGTGGGCTACATATTATGATTCATGTTACCAAAGATTAAGTAATGCTGGATGAATAACAGAAAAAAATAGGAATAAAGAACAAAGGGATGAGAGCAATTCTGTGCACTTGTATGAACGGGGAAAAAAATGAAGAGAATTGGGAACCATATATTTGGTCCATATTTACATATTTTAAATTGTGTAAGATTTTATTTGGTATAAATTCTTCCAGAAACTTTACTACCATTTTCTGTTGAAAGACAGTTTTATACTGGATTAATACAATTCTCAAAATATTAAATTCAGTGCTATTTTAAGTTGCTTTTTCAGACATAACATATGCCTTTTCCCACTTACACAATTAATGGCAATTCCTATTAAAGTTGTTAGTAATAGAGACAAAGGGACTACACATAGTTCTAAATGGATTAAAAAAACAGCATTACAGTTAGAATGTTTTCAATCTTGGCAAGATAAGTAAAGATTCAACAATGAAGTAACTTCCCAAGTGTATCAGAAGCTAACACAACATGGTGAGTGTCCCAACAAAATATCGTGAACCTAATCCCAAGAACTACTTTATTATTTTTTTAAAGATTTATTTTATTTATTTTTCCCCTCTCCATCCATTGTCTGTTCTCTATGTCCACTCACTGTGTGTTCTATGTCTGCTTGTATTCTCTTTAGGTGACTCATCATTCTCTTATACCACTTTAGGTCCTTTGTTTTGCTAAGTCTCTTATTATCTCTCCCGTGTCTCTTTTGGTTGTGTCATCTTGCTGCGTCAACTCTCTGCATCAGCGGGTACTCCTGCACGGGGCAGCACTCTGCGCGGGGTGGCACTCTGCGTGGGCCAGCTTGCCTTCACCAGGAGGCCCTGAGTATTGAACCCTGGACCTCCTATATAGTAAACGGGAACCCAACTGCTTGAACCACATCTGCTTCCCTCCCAGGAACTACTTAAAACTGTCTCTAACTATCAAAAAACAAAACCAGCAACAACAATACAGGTATTTTCACTAAGCCAGAAACATGCATTCCTAGTTTCTGTACAGACAACCCTATCAGCTTGCTAATGCATAGTTTGGAAAATTTAATACCATACACAATGGGTTTATTTCCCTGGTGAGACTGGCTAAAGAGCTTCACAATTTGAGCTGTATAATAATGCTAAAGCAAAAAGCTAGGCAATAAAGTATTTTATCAAAAATAACAAAAATAATTTGGAGGGATAGTCTTGCCAATATTATCCACCTAATTTAATTAGTTAATTAGAATTTTATACTGTCATTTTAAATTAGATTGAAATTATTCTTTCCTTTTTAATGTTAATGTGAAATCTTGCAGATTGTGCTGTTCAAATATTTCCTTCAAGCTGGCAATGTATAACCTCTGACTACACCACTTTGGCTTATGCATGTAAGACTTACATATGAAGATGATTTTTAATTCTCTGAGGTCAATATATTCTAAATTCCAGCAATATTTCTTTCATTTTCAATATAGATGTGATATGCAAATCACAACATAAAAAATCTCTTCCTTGACCCACCAATTTAGCTAAAATTTTACTCTTCAGTAATTTCACATTTGTCCATGCCATTGTTTTTCCCCAGATGAATGAAATCAAACATATGGAGTTTGGTTCCTCTTCGGTCAGAGTAGGTCTCTGTTCATGTCATGACCATTGCAAAACGGAGGGACACTGGTGGAATTTGTTGCTACTTTGCTCATGTGGACATCGGTGGGGATTGCATGTGTCTGTATTTGGTTAAGTCAATCACAGTGGTATAACCCAAGAAGAGGTTATTTTTCTTACAAATTGAGAAGTTGAACAATGGGAAGTAAGAAGTTGCTTGGGAAATCACCATGGACCTAGTTCAGATCAAGTGTCTTGCTTGGGCACCATTTGTGGATAACCATTTGTGGTTATCACCTTCATGATAACAAAATAGCTACTCCACCTCCAAAAACGGAGCCAGGATATCAGGAAGTAAGAAGAAGGTGTATAGAAAAGGGTATAAGGTTCTTACCAGCCTTGTCAGTTCTTTTTTGTCAGGGAATCAATAGCTTTCCTAGAATCACTGTTCAGTACATGTTCCCTCACATCTCACTGGCCAGAACTAGGTTATAGTGTCATAGCTAGCTGCATGAAAACCTAAGGTAGGGTGTATTTTTAAACTGGGCACGTTGATGTGCCAAAGAAGATTAAATTCTGTAGTAAGAGAGAAGGCACACTTGTCTGGCATCTAATAATATCTGCAACAGTGGATTTACATACATCTGAGAGTAAATCTGAGCTTCATTGCAAGAAAACTTTTAAGAGCTATCAGCCAGGTCTACAGCAAGTTGCTGCTGCTGCTTTATCTTCTGCTCCTCCTCCTCCTTCATCTCCTCTGCCTTCTCCTCTTCCTTCTTTTTGGAATCATATGACCATCTTTTAAGAAGTCATTCATTATAGAAAAATAGAAATAAATGTGGCAAAGTACATTTTGTCTACTGGCAAGTCACCAGCATGAGCTACCGTATGAGGAATCAAAAGGATGGGCAGGGGACAGTGCCTACCTAAGCTGCAATGCATTATTAATCTGTCTGTGAAACTGTAATTACCTTCTGATTCCATCTCTTCAAGTTTGCAAACAACTGCACTTAACAGCCTTCTCTTCAGTTGGATGCCTTACTAATCATTTCATACTGCAGCTTATGCTCTGCTTTTGCTTTAGATTTGCACATCTGAAATGAATTTAACTAAGTACATATGTGAGGTACTGTCTATACCACTATTTGGATGATGGCTTTTGTGTGTTCTCTAGAACTTCAATTTACAAGCTTAATTATCAAACTGAGGTATAAAGTCTCTAGAACATATTTTTTTTGAAAAAGTTGGAGAATTGAGGTTGATATACCTTCTTCTCTCAATTATTTTTTAGAACTCACACAGCATAAAATCCATTTTTACCACGGAGGTTTTTTTTTGAATGATTGGACGCAGAGGTTGGGTGATGAATCCAGGGAGATGTATAATTACTTATCTACTGTTTGTAAAACCTATGCCTTTGCATTCTTTCTTTATAAAAATAAGAATATTTTATAACTATAAAGAATATTTTAAAACTATAAAGAATATTTTAAAAGACATGTGGATCAGTTAATATTGTACAAAATCCAGGACTAACAAATGATGTGAATGTAGATGAAATATTTGTCAAAGACTATTTTTCCTTCCTCCTAGAATTTAATTCATAGTATTGTCAACCTACTCAGTTCAATCAGTGCTGATCTAAAAATATATTTTTTCCAGTGAATTATTTCCAGCCACTAAATGTCACTTCTTATGAAAAGTCTAATAAAAATGCCTAAAATGCATTATCTGACATTTTAGTGGATCAGTAAGTAGCTTGTCAATTGATATTCTAAAATCTTTACATGGTATGGATTTCAATTTTATGTTCTAAACTCTTGACTTTTTACAGAATAATTTACATCTCAATGCAGCTATTTAGCAAAGAATGTCTAGAAAATCAGGTTTCAATTATAAAAACAGTTCCAGTTACACAAGTACATAGTATTATGAACTAGCAATTGAATAGTTCTGCACTTAATATTGACAAATAATGCCTCAGAGTTGCTTAAGTCAGCAATGTCTACAGCTGGGGAAAAAACAGCTGACTCTATAAGCCTGGAAATCCTCTCCCTTAATCACACTAAGCCTTATTAATAGAAAGATGAAGAATTCAGAAAAGCTTGGCCAGGTTTACTCTTAAACGGTAGAATAAAGCACCTAAGTTTTTAGGCAACTGCTTTATCATGTGCTTGGTAGAAACCCTCTGCAAAAAAACCCAAAAACAAACAAAAAAGGTATCTTCTGTTATTGCAGCATCTTTTTTATTAGCACAAAAATTCAGCTTATTATCACCCAAGGCATTCTACTCTAAACCTACAGGGAACCCTCACCATAATAAGATCGTTAAAATGCAAATTATATTGTTTTCTTCTCATGGGATCTTAGCAACTACCACTAAGAATGTAGATTTGAGGCATCTTCCACTCACTTATCCATTAATAAAGTATTTATAGAGTTTGACTTAGGATTTAGACAATGGAAAACATGCCAGATAGCCCCCACCCTCATGCAGCTTATAATCAAGTTATAGACTTTATACAAATTATTTAAGCAAAACTAATAATCATTTAAGTTATCACTTAATTATAATTTTAACAACTATGCCAAAGAAAAAATAAGTATATGAATGTGTATCAGGAAATCATAACAGAATTTGGAGGTCAGAGTAAACCTCCCTGAAGAAATAGCATTAAAGCTGGAACATTAGCAGTGGGAAGATAATTGGTTAGTACAGGGATGAAGAAAGAATTGCAAAAGCAAAATGAACAGCAGGGGTAGCAAGCAAATAGAATAAAAAAGAACCTGAAAGAAATGAAAGGCATAAAAGAAACTGAGAAAAGCTTAATGTGGTTCAGAAGATGAGAGAAGTAAGATTATGTTGAAGACATAGCAAGACCAAACAGAGCGTTGTAGAGTGTTGGACTGTGCACTTCATTCCAAATCGATGAGAAGACTCTGAAGGGAACTTAAAAGTGAGGGTGCGTAGGTAGGGACATAATCTTTAAATATCAAAAGAGAAGCTACTCTCTTATTTATTTGTATTTTTAGATATTAAAAAACTAAAAGGGGCAAGTGCAGGATGATATTTATGTACTAAACATTTATATCTGAGACTACCATTCAAGTAAATTGATAAACAGAATTAAGAACCAGCTGCCTAAAATGGCTGATTTCTTAGGCAATCAGAGCATTGCAAACACGTCAGACAATATCACAAGTTAAATGCTCCAATTTTTTCTGAAGATAAATTCACCTTACTCTCTTAAACATTTTAGCTTTGGAATAAAAACATAAAAAATGCCAAGAAATAAGATTTATTAGTTAGAGATGCATATTAATGTAACTGAAAGTCTTAAATATAATGGCGGGAATGGTAGTTTGGTGAAGATGAAGTCCCAGGGATTCAAATGCATTTATATCAATAAACAAAGTGAGGAAAATTTATACTCTGTGCAAACTGTGTGAGGGCTATTACATTACTGTTTCCAACAAGCTCAAACCAAAACCCCATTAAATATTTGATCAGTATGTGAAAGACCAGCAAGTACTCTTCACAGCCATGAATATGAACATTTTGCAGACAATTTAATGCATGACAGACCTATTAAAAAGATTATGCATGATAGAATAGTGCAATGTTAGCACATCCTAACTATGTGATGAAAACCACAGAACAACAAATGAGAGGTAAAGTTAGTCATAAAATAAGCTGTATTTGCAAGACATCATTTCAGGCTAACTCAGGAGATTATAGGCTACCCCCAAATCTGAGGATTTTCCACACACATCAAGTTTTCTCTATTGTCCAATCTCTCTAACCTACAATAAACAGAAATTTTGGATAAATATTGAGGCCACACTTCTATAATTACAACTACAAATGAGCTTTAATTAAAGAAATGCTAAATAAATTTTCTTCCTCAATCTCAATCTCTGGCTGTGCTACTGAATTTATAATCCTCACTTATTGCGTCACTTCTTTGTGTTAAGATATTTGGAAATTAGTTGAAAAGCAAATTGGTATTTGGGGAGAGGGGAGATAGCGATTAGCACATGAACCACTTTGTACATTGACATGGGTTATTTTTGTAACTAAGATTTCACCCATCAGTAAGTCAGTAGCAATGGTACTCTTCAAAGGACAAACAGGCACACTTAGACCTGGGGAAGCAGAAGCAATCCAAGGGCCAATGTGCTATCAGGAAGGACCTCTTCAGCTGGGAGCTGGTGGGAAAAGGTTGCTAGAAAAATAATGGGTAATTCAGGGCAGTGGCCTGGGAAAAATAATTATAATGTGAAAAAGGGTTTAGCAATAGAAGTGACCATGGGTAGGAAGAGGAGTCTATCAAACAAATTAAGCATTGCCACAAAATTACCTGATTCACGATTTTACTTGAAATGCTATTGGGAAGAACAGTGCTTTCACTTCCAAGCAAAATATTAGAAAATGTTTAAAAGAGGAAAATGGGCACTTTAGTTGTTCACTAAAAATCTAAATCTAGCTTCTATATTTGGGCAAAGATGGGGGGGGAAGAGAAATAGAAAGGACTTAATTTGGCAATTTAATATGGATAATACTAACTGTCAACAATTTAATTAGTTGTTTAGTTCTGTTCTTAAATTCTTTCCAGTGTAAAAGATTTATATCTTCAGACTTGGAGTTTGTTCATATTTTTTTGCTATAGGAATATATGACACTAATTCTGCCCATTCTATATTATATCAAAAAGTAGAAAGAACATACATGAACATGGAACTGGTACAGCTAACCATCAAAAAAAAAAAAATGACTTTAAGCCTACTGAGAGGGGCAGATTGGAGGGTTATTTATTTCCTTAGAGGGAAAAACAAATATTTAGTCTGGAGAGTGAACTTGTATGAATTTTTTAGAAAAATTCAAAGTAAATTATATGATTATCTTTCAAATAATTAGATTCACAGAACCTAGAAGAATTTATAACAGGTTAATTCATGTCTGATGCCTGAGATACATTTTCCATCTTTAAAGAAAGGAAGCCCTTTGTAAATTATAAAGCTTCCTCTTTAATGCTTCTGGAACTTTAGGGTAAAGCAGAAAGAGTCCTCCTATAACCTTGGGAGTTGACTGGCCTTTTTTAAGTCAGTCACCCTCAAAGATAGAATACAATATTCACAAATGAAATTTATCAAGACACAGCTGCTAAAAGGAAGAATATCCAAGTATTAGATACCCCAATAGATCTTAGTTGAAAAAAAGACTACCCCTTTAAAACCAATACTATCAAGGCAGCTTTTAATGATGTCTTACAATGTCTCCTTGATGGTAATTTGAACAAAGATTTTTAACATGTCATGTTCAGAAAACTGCATTCATTATTAATGAAAAAATAATCAATGATAATTAAGTGATATGACTTCATAGCAAGGAAAAATTCAAAGATAAGGAATATTTTCTGCTTGCCCAATAAGTAAGCTGTTAATATTGCTAATATTAGCTCTATTAAACAGATATGCAGAGGAGCGGATATAGCTCAGTGGTTGAGGGCCTGCTTCCCATGTATGAGGTCCTGGGTTCAACCCCCAGAACCTCTTAGAGAAAACAAAATAGATATGCAGAATATCTTGAGTAGCTGTCTGTAACAGCTGTACCTTCCCTGAATTCCTGGGTCAATTGAGCTAATCAGGCTGTTAACTCAGAGGAACCCATCCTCTGTGATGGTTTTATATGTATCCCTCCAAGATCCCCATACTCCAACAAATTAAAGCATATTTTCTCAGAACTTCCTGTGATCGATGGAATCCCTACTTGGCATTCTTGTCTTAAAAGAAACATACTAGGTTTACTGTCCATTATTACATTTTTAAAACATAGCCCAGGCTTCAAGGCTTTGAAATACTGCACCAATAATGATGCCTCACCAACTACAGGATATTCTACCAGAATGTAGTCTTCTCAAGACTAGACCCAACTCAACAGGAAAATGTCGACTCGATGCAAATTCAAATTTCAATCCATACTAACATACTTAATAGTCCTAACTGATGTACAAAATATCTTCCTGTAACTTACTTGAGTCTCACAACAGATTTTTGGAATGGATATTGTTATTAAACTGTTTCAGGGATGAGACTCAAGTTAGTTCAATGACATGGTGTTGTGCTAGTATGTGTTAAAGCTAGAACTCAGGTGCAGATAGCTCTAGATTCCAACTACACATCCCTTCCTCTTTCCCAAACTACTACATAGCAAAATAGAGAAGTATCCTAGAGCAGTAGTCCCTGAACATTAATGTGCACCAAATAAACTTGGGGTCTTCTTCAAAAGCAGATTCTTGTTCTGTACTTATGGGGTAGGGCCTCATAGTCTGAAGAACTAGCAAGGTCAGAGGTGATGCCAATATTGCAGCTTCCTGGCCATACTTTAAGCTGCAATGCTCTGGATAGACACTAGGTGGGGTTTATTTGATACTACTAGAGCACTCAAATCCTCATTCCAGACATAATCCTTTTTTTTTTTGTTTTATGAGAAGATGAATCCCCAGCAAATTCACACCTTTTCAGATTATTTTTCTATTGTATTCATTCTTTATCATCTTTAAAAACACTGACATTAAAATATGTTTATCCCATTATTTAAAAGAAATGTTAATATACAATACACGTACTAAAGAAAAAGCAGGGTCCTTTTTTATTTTCCACTGAAATTCTTTGCTACTCTAAAATCTTGATTATAAGAAACACAAAGAGGAGTCATGAAACATAGAAAAGTGTTGATTTTCTGAACATACCAAAAACACAATGACAAAACTTTCTGAAATAAGAAATCCAACCTATGTAAAATTATTTCAACCTCTAGAGTAAATCTTGCATTTGATAATAATTTATTGTTGCCTATTTTTTGAGAACTATAGCAAAAGGAAGAATTTGGCCCGCGTCAAAAATTGATAATTGTGGATAGGCTATAGATGTATATATAGTACCTCTTTCATGAAACATTATTTTTTATTAGCTTAACTGGCAAAGGCATATACAAAGTTGACAACCTGTAAGATAATATAATAAATATGATATAAATGTGTGTGTGTGTGTATAATATACTTTTTTTTTTTTTTTTGAGGTACCAGGACTGGTGATTGGACCTAGGATCTCATATGTGGGAGGCTGGTGCTCAACCACTGAGCTACATCAGCTCCCCTAAATTGGCTCCCTCATCTGTTTGCTCATTGTTTCGCTCATTGTTTGCTGCTTATTTGTTTTTCTTCTTTAGGAGTCACTGGGAACTGAACCAGGACATCCAATGGGAAGCAGATGCTAAACTGCTTGAGCCACATCTACTCCCTTAATATGTTTTATTATGTTAAGCAACAAACAAAAACTGCTTTCAGTAAGTTTGTCTTCACATTAAGGAAAACATCAGAATGAATACTCAAAAGAAAAGTTTGTCTCAACCTGGAATTTGATCAGTCTCCAAATACAGTGTTTCAATCCACTGATTAATTCTAAGTTAAATATATGTTCTCTTTATATAAATTGACTTAATTACTTTAAACTAAAGAAAAAAACAATCACAGTATTTCACTGGACTTTCTTTTGTTAAAATCCTATGCCAAATGAGGAAAGCTACTGGTAGACTCAGAAATTTTTGTGTTTCTTAATTTAAAAGCTGCCAAATAGTTCAGATAAAATGCTTATGTATATAATATCCATAAAGAAAGACCTCTATGCTGACATGGCCATTTTGAAAATCTGTTTATATACACAGACCTACACTATTCTTACAAGGCATTTATTTGATGCTCTCCCTGTGAACAAATTTTTATTAACTAAAGAAAGTTCAAAGTACCCTCATAGTAGAAAATGAAAAAAAAAAGGAAAAATAATGGGATATGAAATATGTTAATGAAGTCAAGCAAAAAGTTGGACTTTTGAGAGTTTAGATCTCATAAGAAAATTTATATCAGCGCATTAAAAATATTGCTTCAAGTCTCATCTTTTGGAATAGCAAGTTTTTAACCATGGTGTCATGATTCTGGTATTAGAGAGGTAAGTAATTAAATATTCTACGGAGAATTACATTTCCAACATTTGTTTTAAATGTTAATGATTTTTAAAAAGATGGCACTTCACCTCACTGAAACTAATAGCTCAAATAGCTCAAACTGACTTTGCTTATATACATTCCTTACCAGGATTCACAATCTATTCCCCACCTGCCGTTTGCTTTCAAATTTTCTCACATTTTGGCTTGATTAGCATATTTTAATGAAATAATATACTGTCATTTTTGATATTTTAGGAAATGTTGAAAATTATGAAGAATAAATTCACCTATAAATTATGTTATTTAGCTATGACCACTTTTATTTTTATATGCATATTTACATGCTTGTATATGTTGCAATATTTCTAAGTGGAAACATGCACTGCATGTACTACATACTGCTTCACTTAGTTTCTTTTTCCTTCAAAAATGTATCCTGACTCATTTCCTATAGAAATCATGAATAGAATGTCAATAAACAAGTTATCTAAATGTCCATATCCCTTCAAATTAAGATTTCTTTGGAATACAGTATAACTGTGGGAATTCAAAACATCAATAAATACTTTAGTATAAAACATCTGCACACCTGCAATCTATTTTCACATAACTCCAGTGTTTTGTTGTAGTAGTAGGTAGTGTTTAATTTAGTTGAATGCCAAATATTAATTATTTGGTATTTTTCTAGACACTGAAAACAAATAAATATACACGTTTATGTATTGAAAGCATATTACATATAGTATAGAAACATTGCACATATTTTACAGCATATAACTATATATTATACATCATGCATATATATATATAAATAGGAAGATAGCATGTTGCTACTCTCTAAACCTCAGTCTGGTAGGCAATGAAGATCAAAGAGACTTATTTTTATTAGAGCAAATATGACCCTTTACCCTAAAATAAAATATTATTCCCATGGCAGATGATTTATTTCTTCAGATAAATATTTACCTAAATATTTACCACTCAGTTGACTAACTCATGTACATGAGATAAACTGATCCTAAAAAAAACTTAGGAGATTTTAAAATGATAGAACTTGAGACTATTTTTCCCTCTCCATAACACCTGAGAAAAGATGTAGAAGAATTGATTTTTTCCCCCTGTCCTTTATGTGTCAATACATGAATATTTAGAGTTCAAAACAATGCTAAGCTTGCCAAAAGGGCCTACTGTGATGACTGGTTGGTATTCCCCCTGAGACCAACCCCATTTTATATCTCTTTGGAAAAAGAACTCTTGGGTCCTCATGACAGGTAATGTGCTACATTACAGCCACAGTTCCTGGAGTCTCTATTATACAAATTCCCCTGCCTCCAGGCTGGAATGGAGGGCAAAAAGAGAAAGGGCGATTAAGATTCCTATTTAAGCTCTATATCTCTTTTTAAAAAAATTCCATTTTAAAAGAAAACATAAAAACTTTTAGTTAATTGGCCCTACGCAAATCAGGAACGAATTAGAAATTGTAGCCAATGTTAAAAGTCATTAATTTCATCAGTGACTCATACCTAGCCTGCTGCTATTCTAGAATATTGTGTTAGTAGGTCTTGAGACACTCAGCTTTCAGTTTCTTGTTTTTCATGATGTCTATTGAATTATACCTGTCATTTTAAAACACATTTGCCTAAGAGACTGTAGAAACTGGAAGAGAGAAGGTATGGGAGAGTGGAAAAGTAAGAAAAGCATTTACAATTTTTTCAAGATCTGAGAATAAAAGAACCTCACTTTTAAAATGCACATCATGAACACACACTTCTACAGCCACCCACATCTCTGCCCATAGGAACTTGTTAGCAACTCAGTCAAGTACATGGAGAAGAAAAAATCATTTTACATGAGACCACTTTATCTCCTGGAATCAAGTCAACATAGCTGTTATAAAGTTTTCCTATGAGACTTTGAATGACTTCCTAGAGGTAAAGCTTCAAAATATTATTTGTGTGCCTGCAAAATATTTGATTATGTGTTCTGAGAGTTCAGGCCTTCAAATGGAGATAATTACAATCCTATGTAGCAAAAGAATTATTATTTAATTACATACAATAGAGGACAAAGTAACATGAAGACAGATTTATCTTACCAGAACATTAAAATCAGAAGATAATTCCTTTTGGTTTTACAGTGTCTCACTCCTTCCAACTCAAAATGGCAGATCAAGGTGTCATAAACATGAAAGTTCTCTTATCTGTCTAGTTCTTATGCACCTTCATTAACATGACTGAGCTCTTCTCTAGCTTTTACAGAATATGGGTACATTGTAAACATGTGTGCTCTATTAGCTCTTTGTAGATATATTCTTACTTTGTAATGCTTTAACTAAGCCATATTCATGAGACAGGAAGAAAATTGTAAGTGCATTCTTGCTCTTGGGTTCTGAAAGATACTTATAGAATCCTGAATTGTTTATAGAAATTGCCATTTTATTCAAGTTAGTCCAAATTGTATTTGTGTAGCATCTTAAGAGTCCTAACCTATCATACAGTCAATGGAAGAAAATATTTTTTAAGGTTCTTCATGCATATTGCTTCCCATAAAAGTTATCTTACTATATCCTTACTTATTCTATGCTTTTGAAGAAATGTCCCTTCATTGAAAAACCATGATCTACTTTCATTTGACAATTCATGTAAAAATTTAAATCAGTTATTTTATTTCAAGAATGATGTAGTTGTTTCTTTCAATCATTCAGGAAATATTTATTGAGATTTTTTAAAGTTCAAGGAAGTGTGTTAAGCATGGAGAAAGGTACAAAGAATCATACAGCTTCTAAGTAATCATACAGTAGCAGCAATGACATATAAACAGAGACCGATACATTTCCTTATTCTATAATGCACTTATTTTTCACATTTACATCATTTTAAAATCAGGGTGCATAATAAAATTCATGGGCACATTTATTGTGGGAGTGTTTCTTTTTCCTTCCTAAGAAGCTGCTATTAAATCAACAGTGCACCCCAATCATCCATGATGTCATAGAGGGGAGACAATGCAGTATCACACAAGCTAGTTTGTAATAAGTAACATGGGAGCTACCAGGAGACTTGATATTTTTTATTAGATGATATAATATGGGAAGACTTCTGAGCACTTCAATGGGGTTTAGAACAGGAGAGCAAAGGGGCATGGCATTTAACAAGTATATAATAACTTCCTTATAATCCTCACAACAGCACCAAATAGTAGGAATTATCTTCAATTTACTTATCATGGAACTGAGGCTCAGATCAGTGAGGGGAGAAGAAGCATATTTGAGTTTTCAAAATCAGAAGTCTCTAATTGAAGTGTGCACTATTTCCAGAACATAATAATGATAGTTCTCACTAATGACTATGTGCTTGAATCAATGTGTACTGCGTACTAAGTTCTGAGTCCTTTAAATACAACAAAGCTCATTAGATACAAACACTAGCCCATTTTAGAGATAAGGAAACAGACACAGTGATTTTTTTTCTCCAAATTCAGACATCAACTAAGATTAAGAATCTGGTACAAGAGTCTGAGCACCTAACCACTATGCCATGAGCCTCTCAAGATAGCATAAAGCACCTTTCCCAAACTTCTGACCATCTTATCAAAAATTGCAACACTCTAACTCTTGATGTCCCTTACTCACCTCTAATGACACCTTCTAGAACATATCATACAAGTGATGGATTTATTATGCATATAATTTATTAACACCTCCAAGTAAATTCCTCAAAGACAGGGATTTTTGTCTGTTTTGTTCACTGATGTATCTTAACAGCAAGGAGTTGTGTCTGGCCCAACATAGTTTCTCATAGCTATTTTTTGAAGAAATAAATGAATTAACAAAAATGGGAGATGAGAATGGGCGTTGCAAAAGTAAACAGTAGCTGAAGAGGAACCGAGGCAAAATAATGAGAGTTGTATTCTGAACCACTGCTTAGTGGTATTTGCCTAAGGCACCAAGTGGGAGCAGAAGAAATCAGTGAGCAAGCAGCCTAGGAAGACTTCTCGTATACAAGAAGCCTTCGCTTCCTTTTATTTTGTGTGTAGCTTGTTCAGCAATAGATACTGGAAAGGAGGGCAGGAAGACATCAAAGTAGCTGTATTGTTCATATTTTTCATCCCTTTGGCAGCTATTTGCTCTATTTCCTGCTGACACTACAATTTCAGCAATTTAATGATACAATTGTTTCTGAAAATGACACAGACACAGACACCCTCAGCTGTTTAATTGGTTGCCCTGGTGAAGTAGAATCTGCTGTCTTCTAATTTCATATTTTAGGGTGTGCAGATGCTTGGAAGTTGGAGGGAGATAATATTTACTTCCATTTTTAAGAAAAGTAAAATCTTAGGAAGGAATTTTAAACACAGCCTACCTGATTAGGGGCTGCTGCTTCCATGACACACACTAGAATACCTATGAGGACTCCACTCTAATCCCTGCAAAGACATTGATCAAATTGATTATCTTCCAATTCAGCTTGCCCTTAGATCAATGGAATTTCACTTGCCGTAAGATTTCTACGTTATTTTATGTCCAGTTCACCTGAAGTGGTTTGCTAGTCCAAAGAGAAAGAATTACAATTCAGGTATCAAAGCCTGATCTCTTAACCTGCAAATTTTAGGTTTGCTTTATCTGGGTCTCTGGAAGTGTTGTGTAATCAGCTGCCATCCCTAGCACTTGACTGAGCCTTGCCACTTGGTACTAGTGTACTAAAGAATGACGTATTTGCTATTATTGTAGAAAATTTTCCTCCATCTACCTAGTCTTACAGGAATTATATTAAAATCAACCCAAGTCTTCTTCCTTGTTTTTCATCCTTAACATACAAATGAAATACTGGACTTCTAAGTAAGGCTGGCATACAAAGAGGAAAAAGCCTATGACTAGTAAGAAAAATATGGTATTGCTGTCCTAGGTACTAAGGCTAAATATTGTACACAAAAGTAAGTGTAAACTAAAAAATGGAAAAGACCTGAAAGAAGTTCTTTTGATTTAGTTAACTAATACAGAAAAGCAATTATGATATGATATGCCAATATACCTATACATATATGTTAATAATAAAATTAACCAAGGTATCTATTCCTTTTCTAAAGAAAATGCTCCCAAACATCTTTTTTTGTTGGATTTACCTAATGTTATTCCTCCTTTTTTCATGAATCTGGAACTTCCTTAAGCTTCTGATAGAAAATCATTTGCTTTAAGATTGTTCTTTTCTAATGGCCTCAGTTCACATGCCTCAGTGTGATTCTGCTTCAAAGTCTCACTTAAATTTATCAGAGGTTAACATTTCTGGCAAAGTAACTTTCTAAAAAGTACATATAAAAATCGTATGCTGGATATGGCAGGCAAGAGAAAGAATGAGAGCAACCCTCAGCATAAGGTTGGTGGGGCATCATTCATTATTTTGTGACTGTAATTAAAACGAGCATGTATCATTAACTGGATATTGTAGAAATCTGACCCATATTAAACCAAATATAGGTGGAAGGCAAGACTGAATCCCAGAATCTGGATGGAAGATCAGCGAATAATCAGAGAAAGGGAACAGTAAGCAGAAGAGGTTTGGGAAAGCATTGGTTTTATGTTGCTCCCAAAATCATCATAAGAGGAGAAAGTCCAAGGAGGTTTCCATGGACCTGGAAGTGGGAGACAGAACTTTGCTTCTCTTTCATTGGCTAGAGCTCAGTCACAGGCCATATCTGAGTTCAACAGAGAATGAATACAAGTTGGAGAGTAAAAGTAAAGGCACCAGGGTCAGAGGGCACCAGTGCTCTAACAACCAAGAAAATTTGGCCCAAGCAAAATTTATGTCTGTCCCAGATATTGGAACTTTTTAAAAAAGTAATTAATTAATTGATGAACTGTAATAGCAAAGTAATAATAATAATTAATAGTGTCCTTTTTCATTTCTGGGGGAGACCAAGAAGTAGGCAAATAACTTAAGGGCAATCCCTGATAAGAGCTATATCAGAAACATGACATTAAGGTACCAGTTTGGGAGGGGAGATTAGTCCCAATGATGAAATCAGGGAAATAATATTAGAACTAGATGGTGAAGCTTTGGAATTCAGAGATGGGGATGAAGTCTGCTTTCTATAGATATAGAGGGGGGATGTTTCCAGATATGCAAGGAAGGTATAACAAAGAACCAACGAACTTCAGAGTATGAGACGGAACCTCTCTCCACAACAAAGTTCCCCAGGATCGAATCTCAGTGAGTCCTAGAGGAGAAAGACGAGAAGAGAAGACAAAAAGAGAAATAGATACAGAAGAACACACAGGGAATGGACATAGACAGCAAAAACAGCAGGGCAGGGGTGGGGAGAGGGAGGGGAAGAAAAAATAAAAAGAAAATAATTAACCAAGGAGATTTTTAATGGAACAGAGTTAGGAGGCCCTTTGAAAAGTAGACTAGGATGAGATCATGTCAGGTGGATTGAAATTGCAACATTAGCAAATACAGGGATATACAGAATTTTGCCATATTATTTCATTCCTATTTTGAGAATTCCCTTCCTTTTCCATTTTATATTTTTACAATATAAAAATATATTATATTGTATAATATACAGTTTTGGTGTATTAAATGTGTGTGGGGGGAAGGGTTACTGTACTCAAAATTGTTTTTAAATTATTTTGATAAATGTTATTATAAAAATAGTTTCCCCTTTAGGTCACATTATACATACATACATATATATATATGCATCTTATTATAAACTCCAAACAATATTTTAATCTAATTTTTTAAAAGTTGGGGCTAGAATTAGAATTTAGAAATCAGAATTCAAAATTATAATTTAAAATTAGTATCAGAAATTATCCACCTATAAAACTATCAAACACCACTTTATTCTCCTTTATGTAATACTCTAAGTGAACTTACATATATTTCCAAATAATCATATCTACCCACCTACTTCACATTTAAAAAAGGAAATACGTGTGGAAAATATAAGGCAGGGTATAATTTAATACATACTATGTAAATGAACATTTTTTGCATATAGTTTTGCTCTTGCAAACTTAAATATGAAACAAGATTTGTACATTAAATAACACTTTCATTTCTTTTTCATTATATTTTGGAAATTTCAAGAAACCAAAAGTTTTGGATGTAATTAAAATAATGCATAAGTCAGGAAACTAACTGTAGTTAAAACCAAAGCTTACATGTACATATGAGTCTAAAACTTTACATGTATTAACTCATTTAATATTTAGAACCACTCTATGAAATAGATGTTTCTACAGGAACGGAAACAATTTTAAGTTCCTCTGAGGTCACACGAATAGGAAATAGTGGAACCCATATTCATAATCATATTGTGCTTTTTTTCCCAGAATCCATGCTCTTGCTCTTTATGATAAAGTGCCTCCCATAATATAATGATATCTTTAATGCTTAAAACCTGCTTTTAACAGCTATATATGCTTAAAACTTTCATAGTACTTGAAAATTCAATACTGTATCTTATTAATAAAAAAAGAAAATACTTTCTCTCACTTCTCAATACCAGATATTAAAGAGTCATGGAGTAAGTCTCTTATCTATCATATGAACTTCATTCTGTTTTGAGCCCAAAGACCAATCAAATCGGGAATGCATCAAAAGAAGAATGTAAATAGAGTACCACTGGGGCTTGCTAGCAGTAGCAGCTAAGAATATTGAGAATGCCATGCTCATCTCTAGTTCACAGAGCTATTGGCTAGCAGGAATCCTGTAGAATAAGTGTCATATCTCTATTCGGGCACATGCTCACTTATTGACGAATATGTGGCATTCAAACAAGCAAAGGAGTTATTGCTGAGACAGTTGTGTTAAGTATCAGACTAGATTACAATCCGAACTAATGCAACCTTCAACTGATAATTAGAGTACCCTCACTGACTAAACAATTCTCAATTACAAGCCACTAGTGCATGTATTCATTCAACAAATACTTTCTGTGCCAGGCACAATGCTATGGTTATTCAGTGCTCACTCCAAACCTGCAGAAGTTGCCGATTTTGACTTTCATTACATGTAAAAATAAGGGTGTAATATTTCTTTCCTTTCCCTTTCCAAACACTAACTCACCTTTTCCTTACAAATACCTGACCAAACAAAATGTCAAATCTTATATATAGAACTTACTTGAATAGCCTCTACATCAAAGTGCTGCTATCTTAGAAGCTTAGAACCGGTACTGTGCATTGGTTTAGTAAAAAAAAAAATCTCTAATGACAAAGGTGTTGCCTTCAACAAGGATAGCCCACATTTGGGGCAGCAACAGAATAAATAAAATTTTCTCTAAGAAAGGAGAGGAAAGAATCAATATAAAAGGGATAAGATAAGCAGAAATATTGCTTACAGTACAATTGAAAATAAATTAAGAGAAGAACATTCCTGAAGGAGGTCAGGGGTCATATACACGGTACAAGAGAGGGAAAAAAAATCACTAAAAAAAGATTCATTTGTATGAATTCAACTAAGCAAGAGAAAAGTGAATTCTTAAGAACTTACTTGCCATTACTTGGGAGATCATAGCTAAGAAGCAGCAGTGCATTGGGGTGATATTTTTCACCTTCATTAATGGATACAGACAGTCCTGTCTCTCTTCATTTCAATTCTGAAATGAAGAGAGGGCTGAAAGTATTAAAAATAAGGCTCGTCAGGAGCACATTGAGTGCTGTATTTGCTATCCAGTATTAGGGCAGAAAGCTTTCAAGGCTCTTCACTTCCTTTTTGGGTGTTACAACCAAGTGGCTGACCTTCTGGAAGCTAAATTATTCTTAATTTGCATAATGGCCTTTTCACTGTTGTTGTTTCTTTGTTATCCCAGCAACATATTTTAGATAGCACAGTTACCTGCCATTTGTTTAGGTCCCTCAAGAGGAAAACAACTACCCCTTATTTTTCCTTCTTCCTCTCCTGTGCAAATTTTAAGTAAAGCCAGATTGTCAAAACACAAGGAAAGTCTTCACTTTAGAAGGCTTCTCATCTAGGGAAACATAGAATTCCTGCATAATAAATAATCATCTTCTCTCTTAGGTTACAGAGGTTTTCAAGATGGATGGGCAGGATAGAAAGAGGATGAATTTATTCATTGAACATATTATCAAGAAAAAGGCAATTGGAAGGAAAATGGATATTGGATCTATGGCAATTCATGTTTCTTTCTTTGAGACAAGATTGGCCTCAGGCATGATACATGAGATCAGTAATATTATCTTCTTGGAGTTATTATAGGTATCTGAGGTCTTACTGCTTCTGGGAAGGAAAGATGTCCTTTTATCTTTAACACATAAAAATTAAATAGCTATGTTCATCCTCATTTTTTTTTACCCCCTGCCTGGTTTCCTCACTTCTCATTTTTCCCCATGTAGTTCTTCCATCATAATGTTTCCAAGGCACACCTCTGATTATAGCCTTGCACAGATTAGAGCAGCACATGAACAGCAAAAATAACAAAAGAACACCTTCAATAACAACCTAGTCTTTGATTTTTGCCTATCGCTTTGTCTCCAAAAATGAACACATTTCCACCTTCAGCATTCTGCTCAGACTCTCCTCTTGAAAGAAAATTATTTTATCCATCTCACACTCTTACATACCATCCAGTTCAAATACCAACAATTCTCTCATAATCCAACAGCTAAAATAAAGCCTGTCTCTTCTAAATGCTCATTCCACTTCATCTTTAGAAGTCATCAGTAGCTACCAGTGATGTGGTCCTGTATATGCTTTGTTATTTTCTCTCCTTAAGAGATACCATTACTGTATATCTATTGTCTTCAGAGGAATGATGTTTCAAAGAATTGCTAGATGGAAATCAATAGTAAGAGCACATCCATACTTTCAGCATATACAGTGTCAACCCAAGTTGATCTTTCACTGCTTAGTTTTTTCTTAGCACCTTGAAATATAAACCACACCACACATTATTTACATCACACTAGTCTGGGCAGATTTGAAGTTAGTGGCATTTGGAATTGAAACCTGGTCCTTAGTGCCCACATTAAATAGTTCAATGTACTTTGACAACCTATCAAACCTTTAGAGCCTTGATTTTTTTTTTCTAAAGTGGGGCTAAAACTATTTCTCTCATAATATTTTTGTGAAGATTAAATGGGATGATTCACATTAAGCACCTGGAAATGGAAATCTCTCAAATTGGATGCTAGCTTTCTTTTGCTACACATCCCACCAGCTACATCCTATCTTCTTAAAAAGAAACATATTGTAAGTCACTTTTAAGTATCCACCAAAGTGCTCAGCAGAACTGAACACAGGTGGCATACATGTAGTGCTTGTGACCATATGTGGTCTAAATCAGGTTGGAAACATAATTTTTTAAAGTTTTCAACAGTGTCTGAAATGAGAAACCATTACCATGAAATAATAGACCTCGGCTAACTACTCTGACAATTTGATTCTAGATCTGTATGTCTTACTAGTAGTGGGACTTTGAGCCTCTACTTCTTTGATTCTCCATTTTCTCACCTGTAAAAATGATGACATTGAACTAGATCCATGAGTTTTAATTTATTGGTTTATATATTTATTTTGTGCAGGAAATCTTATAGAAGTATAAAAAATAAAAGTGTTAAAAACAGTTCTGGTCTGGAGATAGAGAGAGGAAGTTTAGGGTCTCCAGCTTTTGCCCCTAACATAGGCCAGACACAATCTGACTGAAATCAAGTCAAAGGTTAAGAGAGAATTCATGAGGAATTATAATGGTTAATCAGTTACTCACGCCTACCTAGAAAGTAGTTACAAGAGATGCCAAACTCTAAGCCATTCTATATATTCAGTGGATATTTCTTAAAGATTCTTTGAATCTTCAAGATGTATCTCACCAGACTTGTGAGTACATTATCAAATTAGCTGAAAATCTCAAAGTGGAATTCCATGGCTCTAATGCTTAAAGAAAATAAATTATATTGGCTTGTAAAAAATAATACAATAAACAAATGAGGGTTATCGTTTGTGTTTTGTAAGAAAGAACTTTGTACTGTAGACCATGTTGGGTACAAAAATCCACATGGATTTGGTATGTCTTTATACTTTCAATAACACTTAAAGTATATCAGAAAGGCTACAATATGTTAGAATGACCATTCTGCAAAAATTGTGTAAGAAATTAATCATGTGCTTTGGAGTCAGATAGATCAAAGTTCTGGAACATTTACTTAATTATCCTAAGCTGCAGTTAATCTGTAAAATGTAAGTAACAATATTGATCCTCATTGCTTTTGTTTGCAAGCTTTGTGATTATTAAATTATATTTGGTATATGAAAGCATTGCCTCATACTAAGTGTCCAATAAATATTATTTCATTTTCCCTTCTCCTTTTATACAGTTCTAAACTTACAGTTAACATTGCTCAGCATAGAAGGGAAAGCAATGCTAACAACTCAACTTTTTAATGGTCTCTTTCACAGTGATTTCTAACTTTCTAACCTTTTGAAGCTGTTTAAATAAAGTCAAATAATGACACTGCTGTGGCATAAGTGTATGCTAGGATCAATAAATTGTGGTTTTTGGGATAAATTGCAATTAAAGGGGTAGTGCTTGATTGCTTGACAGTAGGTAGTCTTTCTAACTCAAAACAACCCCTGAATCAGTCTGATTTATAAGCTAATTAGTATGGACTTTGCATGCATTTCACTGAGAGACTATCAGTTCATATTGACTCCTGTCCACATCTTGTGTATGTCCTTGACTTTGTCCTGTGTCACATTCTTTTGTTGTAAAGTCCTCTTGGCTTGTTTACTTTACCTTTTCTTTTCTATTTTATTTACTTTTTTACGGATATGTAGATTATACAAATATGGCATCATATGCCCCACTCCCCAGATCTCCCACATTTTCCCACATTAGCAACATCTTTCATTAGTGAGGTACATTCATTCAATTGATGAACACATTTTGGAGCATTGCCTCTAAATGTGGATTAAAGTTTACATCGTAGTTTACACTCTCTCTCACATAATTCTGTAGGTTATGCCAAGATTTATAATGGCTTGTATCTGTTGTTGCAATGACGTTCATGGCAATTCCCAAGTCCTGAAAATGCCCCTGTATTACACCTGTTTTCCCTCTCCCTGCCACCAGAACCTCCAGTGGCCTCTGCCTCCATATCAATGATATAATTTCTTCCATTGCTAAAATCACAATAAGTCTATAGTAGAATACCAGTAAGTTTACTTTAGTCCATAGTTCATTCCCCAATCCTGAGGATTCTGGGATGGTTATGTCCACTCCACCTGTAATTCAGAGTGGGCTGTGATCTCATAGGGCCAAGTGATGGAACTTTCTTGCTTGCACTTATGGACTCTCTCGGTTCCCTGGTATGACAGTTGTCCATTATCATTTCCATGTTAGTTGTCCTGGGTGAATCAATGATGAATCTCCATTGAGATTTAGAACCCAGCTGGCACATGGACAATCCAAAGATTTAAGTCTCTTGGTTTTATATTATATGATCTCACTGATAGGAATTAAGCAAACTGAGCAGACTCACAGAGCTAGAGTCTGGGAGGTAGGTTTACAGAAAATAGAAAGGGAGAAAGTTCTGAGCCAACACTCATATGGGCAAAATCTATCATAAGATGGAAGTGTACAGCTGTACAGTAGAAGGGCATGACAATGATTTAATGATATTTTTAAGTTGGGAGGTGCTGGATTTTCAGGGCATTAGGATGGGGAGGGTGGGTTAGACTGTCCATGGAACTGGAGGGAAGGTTGGAGGAGGGTGCAGGTGAACACTGGGGATTGGCGGGTACATGGTGGAAACTATAATGCTGGGAATACTCTTTGGGCAATATGGCAAGTCAGGGTTGCTGACTTGGGGTGTGGTTTGTAGGGAGCATTGGGTTCAGGGTATACCTGAGGCAGGCTTCTAGGGAGTGTGTGAGTGTTCATCTTGCCATAGTGTGTTATATCAGTGAGTGGAGACCCATATAATGAGCAGCAAGGTGGTGGACTCCCATCCTGGGGAGGCCCTCAATGTTCTCAAATAGAGGGGTGAGAGTCTCTCTACAACATGAGCAGTGTCTAAGAGGGGAGGAGAGACCAGTGTGTCAAGACCTCAATGTCGTTGGATGTTACTATGAATCTTGTCCTTCAAGGAGTGAAGCCTGGTAGTTGTCATGGGTTCTGTGGGAGGAATAGAACAGATGGAATAGGTGGCATTTTGGGGGAGATGCAAGTTTACTAAATGATCTTGCTATGATAGACACAGGCCTTGTTGAATTACTTTACCTTTTCAATAATATCATCATCATTTTTAATCATGTACAATGCTGAAGAAACTTAACATGTTTGTGAATAAACACTTTAACATGTCTAACTAATTCAGAATTCCTGCTAGCCTTTTCCCTTCCTATTTCCTTACATCTAAGATAAAACATGCAATATTTCAGGCAGTCCATTTTTACCTAATTTTTGAAACTAAATCAGTTGTGTTAATGTGTTGTGTAAGAAAACATTATAATAAAGTCAAAATAGATGAAACTCCTTTATCTTTCTGTACTACCACTAGATTATAAAGATTATGAAAACACTCCTGTTAATCTGTGTTCTTACTCTGTCACTTGAAGTACTTGACCAAATATTAGTATGTCATTTCACTTGGGCAGTTTCTTATATTAAATAGTTTGTTTTGCCCATTCTCATTTCTATTCTTCTTCTATCCTGTTTATAATGTTACATTTGATGAGGGCCTAACTAACATGACTTATTGCTATTTAAGTAGAAACTTTACATCCCCTTATAGACAGAACAGTTGAGGTCCCGCATAATAAAGAGACAATTGTCTTACATATAAGGTTAAAGTAATGAAATATGTATCACAAGTACTAATAGCTATATGTGTGTGAGTGTGTGTGTATTTATCATTCCAAGAACATATGTAATTGAATGTATTGCTTGTTCAAGGATTTTGAGGTTTTGGATATAAACCTTTCTCAGAATCTTTTAGTATTTGATTGCTGTATAATGAAATTCATGTTTCGATTATTCTATTTAGTCATCATAATATTTATGTCTAATACATTATCAAAGTGAAGAATATAATCTATTTTATGTAGGATTTTATCCAGAATAATCTATATTAACTATCATTTTTCTGCATTTTTTATATAATACCTATAATGCTGATCCTTAAATGCTACAATATCTTTAAGTATCATGAAAGAAAGATTAACTTATATTCAAAGAGTTTATAGAGTTGAGTGAAAAGTGCCTATCCAAATCCTCTCAAAATTGGTAAGATTGGCATGCCTCACCCTGAAGCATGACTGTACCCATCTGTTGGGTGTATACTCTCTTTTCTTGCTTCTCAATAAACTCTTGTTACTGACATCAATAGACTGGGATATCTCCAAATACTTTCTTGTAAAAAAAAAAAAAGATAAGATATACAATTTGGGAAGCGGATTTGGCTCAACTGATAGAGTGTCCACCTACTACATAGGAGGTCCAGGGTTCAAACCCAGGGCCTCCTGACCCATGTGGTGAGCTGGGCCACACGCAGTGCTGATGCACACAAGGAGTACTGTGCCATGCAGAGGTGTCCCCCATGTAGGGGAGGCCCACGTGTAAGGAGTGCACTCTGGATGGAGAACCGTCCCACATGAAAAAAGTTCAGCCTGCCCAGGAGTGGTGCTGTACACATGAAGAACTGATGCAGCAAGATGACACAACAAAGAGAGACACAGATTCCCAGTGCTGCGTGACAAAACTGCAAGCAGACACAGAAGAACACACAGCAAATAGACACAGAGAGCAGACAATGGGGGTGGGGGGTGGGGGAAGGAGAGAGAAATAAATAAAAAATAAATAAAAAAAAAATATATATATATACATATATTGAAGTTAGCCTTTCAATATCTGTTGTTTAAAAAAGAAAAGTCATACAATTGGTTAAGTTAACCTGAATCCAAAATAAAATAATCATCTTTAAAATAATTCTCTCTCCAAATGTATGATCAGTTATATTACAACTGCTTACTTGAGATTATCTCTTCTTTCAAATCTGGGTATTGGAGAAAGAACTGGGGCCATTTTGATGTTGTTGAGATAGTCCTAAAGTTTACACAAAGAGCACAGTCTCTGGAAATTTTGCAATAATGTTTCTATAATACCAACAGAACCATTAAGGACAAAATCCAATGCTTTTCCTTTCCAGGTATTTGACCATCCCAGAGCTTATTTTCTCCACTTCCTAATAGCACTTTCATTCATCAATGTCAACTGGACATTGCATCATGTCAGTTTGCATCATTATAATAAATACAACTTTTAATTCAACTATCTTCTCTCCTCAATGATACAAGCCCTCACCATCTCTTTCACCTCCTGCTTTAGAGAAGAGAGAATTTTGGGGGAAGGGGAAGGGAGGAAAACTTTCAGAGGGTGTATTTGGGATCCATGAATGTGGAGTCTCTTAAAGAATAAAAACATTAGAGTTTCAATAAAACTCTAGCCTCTTTCAAAACCAAGACTTTTCTTTGCCTTTCACAAAATCAGAGTGATCTTTTAAAAATTATTTAAAATTTGCCATAAGTCTATGTCAAAATATCATTGATCAAATACTCAGTTCAGTTATTTTAAACTCACATCATAAAACAGCGCTTTGCATGATTTATTGGGAAAGATAAATGGTAATTTTTTTCCTAATGACATTGTAAAGTTACCCCGACAAAACACAATTAATGAATATTAAAATTATGTGAGTTATTGGGAATCACCCAAGACTTTCTCAGGAATAAATTGAATAATTTACAATTATTCTGAAATATTTGAAAAATAGCAAAGACATAAAAAATAATAAAGTGGCCTTCCAAATACTCACCACCTAGATTAAAAATAGAATCTATCACTACATTGAGTGCCTGTATTTTCTTACAAACTACTTCCTTCACCCCCACCTTTTTCTCTTAGTTAACTAGCCACCTAATTAGTAACGATAATTACTGTTCTTTTCCTACATATATAAATATCTTTAAACAATAGGTACTATTATTTAGCTTGTTTTAATACTGTATATAAATGGCACTGACCTGAATGATAATGTTTGTAACTTGCTCAACATGAAGTTTGTGGAATTCAGTTAGTGTTTTTATAATGATATTGATGGAACTTTAAGTTATAGGTATTTGATTACACACAACAGTCTTATCTAGTTTATGAAAGAACTAACCAAAGTCTACCAGTCTTGTCCCTTGTCCCCTTTCTCACCTTTATAACCTAAAGTTCTAGATTTCTGGTGTTGATAAATGCAAAGGACAGTTATACTTGATTCTTATTTCTTTTTAGGTTTTTGGTACCTACTGATTTTCCTTAATTCTTTGACTCTCAGCTATGTGTTTACAAGATTAATTAATGAACTTTACCAGCATTATTTTGTAAACAATTTATATTGGGAAGGTGTTTTAAAATATTTTGTCTGTCTTATTACTGGAGGGTACCATATGAGGACACTGATGAATTATGAGGCTACTGTTAGTGTGACATTATGTTCTCTTTTCTCGTCATATCTATCTTCACGTCATTTTTTACTATAGAGTGTGGCAATTACATCAGATATTTCTAGCAGAAGGAAGAGGGGAATGGGAGGAAATGCGCTTTCTGTGTGCAGTAGGAGTCATGATTTTGGATATGGTCACAGAAAACTTTCCTCTGACCTAAGTATGTTTCCCATTGTCACTTGATGGAAATATGCTTAGGCCAGTTTTTTAATTTTTTCACTACATAGATGCATACTTTCTTATGAATATATTATTTCTTTTAATTAAATAATCCAGAAAACAAGCATCTTCGAATTGTATGCAATTATATTTTCTATCATGGTAAAATTTTTTTGGGGGGGTGAAATAACTAAGTTCTTTTGGTAAAGTAACAATCTGCAAAATTTTGGTTTCTACTTTGGTATTTTCTAACCATCTAATTTGAATTATTAAAGCACTAATGAATGGAGTTTCTGTATCTCAGTATATCTAGAGAGTTTTGTGAAATTTAGTTCCTCGGGAGTTAGCAAACAAGCAAAGTCCAAAATGATTTCATTGGTCAAATAAACTGGGGAAATATTAAAAGTTCTCAGATTTCTCATGTCAAACAACATGCTAATATAAACTGGTGTATTTTCTAAACATATTTTACCAAAGAATTTTTTTAAAAATAGAGCGTTTATAAGACTGGCATTCTATAGGCCACAATGAAATGTGTTGTATTTCAGTAATTTAAATATAGAAAGCATATTAAAATGGAAGAAACACTCTATGATATACCCATTTAATTAATAATATAGATTTGCAATATTAAAACAAAGGTTAATGCTGTTAGAGGAAATTGATGATTAAACTTGCAAAGTTAAAAATCTAAAGTGGTGTAAGAGAATACATTAATGTGCACTGGTAATGATGTGGATACTTTTAGAAAATATATTAATATCTATTAACTGTACATATTCACATCCCAAATTATTAATTCAATTGATTTATTTTTAAACTGACAAGCAGGAGTGGGGGGGACCTTTAAAGAAAGGAAAAATGCCTTATTCCTCTTCACCTATTTTCTGTTTGAATCAGGCTCAGATCTGCCTGGCCAGAGGCTAGTGCAGCTTCCTAAAAGCCTATTTAATGCACTTCAGAAATATCAGCAGCAGGAAGTAAAGTGGCAGACAGTGCCTCCAGGAGATTATTTGTCTCCCAGAAATTGTCTGTTCCTTACTAGCTTTGCCAAAGGTCAACCAGATGACTTAACCATAAAGGAGCCCAGAAGATTCCCTACACAAAAATTTTTCTTATGTGAACTTATCCCAGATCCTCAAAATGCCATATCAGTACATCATTTCAATGCCATTTCAATATGGTAGCTGGCAATACTCGAGTAATTAACAGGTCTATCGAGAATTATAAGTTTAAAATTCATACATTTTTATTCACTTAGTCATCACAATAAAGAAATTTAGATAATGTTTATATTCCCATTTTACAGATAAGTTAAGGAAGATTAGAAATAAATTACATAATTACCATAATATTTTCTAGTGGAGATGAACATATGCCTTTTTACTCTACACCCTATTTTAAATTCTGTATAGTTCCCTTAAGACAATCATCTCCAAATTTTATGGCTCATCTACTCACAAAAATTTTTTAAACATATATAGGCATCACTAATATTTGTGTATTATTCATTTAAATGTACTACTATACTATAATAGGATTTACATATTTTAAAAACACAGGAAAATAACCCCCAAAATAAAGAATGAAGTAACAAATACAATAGAAATAGAAATTTTAATACTTCTCTTCCAAACCCCACTAGATCACATTTTATGCTTTCTGCATTATTACAAGCCACTTTTGAGAACACTGCTTTAAAGGTATATGTATATTTGATTTGTGTGTGTTTGATTTGATTTCACTATCCCAAAACTAGGTTTTTCAGAACTCTCTCCAAGAAGAAAGTATTTTCAGGATAATTTATTTCGTAATGGCACTTGGCAGAAGTCTACCACCTGGAATTTAAAACTTGGATCTAATACTTGCTGCATGGTCATGAACAAATTATGTAACCTTGCTGCATCAGTTTCCAAAATGGGGATAAGATTAATGGCTATCTCACAGAATTGTTGTAAGGATTAAATCAGCTAATATATATGAAAAGCACTTTAAAGCAGGGCTTGGTACATTGTAAACACTGCAAAAGTACTGGTTATTTTCATAGCAGTATTATTACATCATTTTCTGACAGTAGGAATGGGGAGATTCTTTCAAAATAATTAACAATATCTACTATGTCAAAAGTACTGAGATAAATATTAAGTGTACACAAAGACAAAAAGAAAATTCCTTGACATCAAAATAACTTATAATCCAGCAGAGTTTCATGAGCTCATGTGGGGGACATTTTCAGAGGTTGTTATTTAGTGTTTAACTGTATATAAGGAGGGATAATTATGTCAAGATAATTCAGAAAAATATTTCCAAGCTAAAATCATTGACACAGCAATAAAAATGGCAACAATAAAATATATTTCCAGATGCTCTATATTCAAAGACTTCAATTACAGTGCTCAAGACTTGGATGAAAAATATCTCATCCACCAGCCATGTGAGATTGAAGCGCCCTCTCAATTGAGAGGTGGAGTGCGCATTACCACTCCAGGGTCCTCAGGATGGAGGGATAAAATATGGATTAGAGTGGACTTACTGGTATTCTACTCTAGAATTATTGTGGCTCTAGCAATGAAGAAATTATATCATTGATGTGGAGACAGTGGCCAACGTATTCATTAATTGCAATGAACATGCCATACTAATCAAAGAAGTTGTAAATGTGGGAAAGTGGGGGGTGGAGGGAGTGAGGCATATGGGAACCTTCTATATTTTTTAATGTAACATTTTGTATGATTTATGTACCCTTTAAAAATAAATAAAAAATACATTTAAAAAAAGGAAGCTAATGCATACAATGCAATAACGAGATGTAAGGGGAAGAGGGAAAAAGAATGTCCAGATGATGAGATTCCAGATAAGTGCAAGGGTTTCTCTTCATCAAACAATCATATTCTTTCCAGAAATTCTTCAAGCAGAAAAACAAACCACCTTTAATCATGCAGAATAAAATAGATAGGGGTATGATAAACCTTTTTGAGAATGAATACAGCAAATAAGTAATGTGCTAGTTTTATTGAATTTATAATCTCCTATTTCTAGGATATTACAAATTCATGGATCACTGAATCAATCTTCAAATATTTCAATATTCGATAAAAAAATTAGAGTTCATGTTTACTTTAGTTTGCCACACTTTTATGTAAAACACTTCCTGAGTAAACAGTAACAGTCTGTGGGTGAATTTTGAAAGATTTTTGCATTTTGATTTGTGTTTGTTATAGCCATTTCCCTGAAAAAAAATTAGAGTTATAGGAAATATTCCCTACTAATTTGATCAATATATATTCTACCTTTACTGAAGTATATGCTGCCTTAAGGAAAGTACACACTCACATAAACACACATTTAATCTGACATTTTATTTACTATCCTAATTGCATTCTATGCTCTCAATTGAATTGTTCACTTAGTAGTCATTTAATGTCATTAAATATAGCAGTCAGCAAAAATTACGTTGTTATTTTTAAAATTTCTCCCCTACTCTCATTGTTTGTCTGCTCTCTATGTCCATTCACTGTGTGTTCTTCTGTGTCTGCTTGTCTTCTCTTTAGGTGGCACCAGGAACCAATCCTGGGACCTTCCAGAGTGAAAGAGAGGCACTCAATTGCTTGGACCACCTCGGCTCCCTGGTCTGCTGCATCTCTTATTGTCTCTCCTCTGTGTCTTTTTTTGTTGTGTCGTCTTGCACCAGATCTCTGCACAGGTCAGCACTCCTGCAAGGGACATCATTCCACACTGGCCAGCAAGACGCGCAGGCCAGGCGCTCCAGGCGGGCCAGCATATTGTGCAGGCCAGCACTGTGCATGGGCCAGTTCACTATGCAGGCCAGCTTGCCTTTACCAGAGGCCCCAGTAATTAATTGAACCATGGACCTCCCATTTGGTAGACAGGAGCCCAATCACTCGAACCACATCTGCATCCCTAAAATTATGTATTTTTGAGACTCACTTGGTAATATATTTTCCAGTCAAGTAATATATTGTTTTACATGTAATTGTTGTATTAGAAACTTATTCCTTACAGGGTTCGGGGTTGGTACACAGATAGAAAGGTCACTTGCAAATTATATTTGCCATTAAATGTGTTTGGCAAAAATATGATTTGGCGTTCTATGTGTATGCATACTGGAATACCTAATATTAAAATGTGGAAGAATAATATCAGTTGAAAAAGAGTACTTTTTAATCTGAAAATTGGAAATTGTTGTGTTTATTTATATCTGTCTTTAACATTTGAACATTCAGTGTTCAGCAGTCTTTGCTACATAAATCAAAATAATAGGAAAATAGTACTAGGAAGACTGGGGTGAACACGGTTTTTTCCTACTGTGAATGAGTGTATGCATTTTCTTAAATTTAGTTTTTAATCCAAGTAATATGTATCATTAAAAATCAAGCAGTGAAGAAGAGCTTATAATAAGAATGAAAGAAAAGTGGTTGCTCTTCTTTATACCCCATCTGTAAAGCCCACTTGTAAGAACTACCCCTACCCGACTTCCATATCCTCTGTTAGGCCCTGTTAAGCTCACCTTAGCCTTGCAACAAGAGCTAACCAACCAAAAATAGAGTGTGGTTAGTAGCTGTGGCCAGCAGAAGCTAACTGCAAAATCTAAAGATCCATAAACTAGGACTTACTAATTTTCAGCAGACTCAGTAGTATACTAGAATGAACTTAGCAGAACTTTAGCTCATTTTAATAGTAAACTCTCTACTTTTGGGTGGGATTTAGATGCTATTTTCTGTACATGCAATGTATGTCTAAGCATGTTAAAGCATATAGTGCTATAGAACATGCAGAACACGCAACCCCTCCCCACCTGTCAATCTTGTAACCCAACCCTTTGCCCTCCTCCCCTACGAAGCCAATATAATGCTGCTACTTCTGTTCAGAGAGGTTTACATGAGACCTTGTCTCCAGACCTTGACCAGCTTAACAAACTTTTTCCGTAGCATGATCAAACTTTGGTGTGGACCCCAATTCTCTGCACTGGACAAAAAGAACCCAGGGAACTCACATGGGTCTCCAGCACAGCTTTTCTCCGTAGTGGTAACTATTATTATATTTTTAAGTTGTTTTCTCTTCTGTTAATTGTCTTACCATCCCTTGGTAATAGACATGTATTTTAAATAAGGCCCAGAAAGCATTTGGTTGATTTTAAATCTTGGAAAATGGTAACATTAAAATATACATAAGCTTTTCAGTAAGTAGAAGATTCTGGCACGAAATATTAATCTGTTTAATTTATTTCTGGAAACAAGGAAGAAAAGCAGTATTAACTAGCAGTGCAATGGGTTGAGCATAAATCTCCAAAATATCTGTTTTTATAATTAAAAATAATCGTGTGTGCTGCAGCAAACTAACTTCTGCAGTCTAATTAAACATATTTAACATACATTAACTCTATATGTAATTTGCATATATTATTCTGCTTAGCAATTTTAGTGTACACCAGGGGATACTATGATTTTTATCCATGTACTCTATTAACTGAATGGATAATGATATGGTTTTAAAAGCTGAGATATAATTTTATCTCCCTTAGAATCTCTAACATGTAGGCTATCAGAGTAATTTGATGAAATTACAGGGAGAATTGCATATGTTGCTTTGGAAGTTGAAGTTGAATCTCTACACTTTAATCTTCTGCCAAATATCAGCCATGGATTTAGATTGTCTCAGGGTTCTTTTCCAGACTATTTAGTTCATAAGCTAGGTTTTGTCCAGAAAAGTGATATTATGCATACAGATTTGAAATAATTATAGTCATCGTTGACAAATATTCAATTTTGTGAGACCTATTGTAATATAATAAAAGTAGGGTCCAGAAACTTAAGTTCTGATTCTTGATTTGGTCACAAAGAGATCAATGTCTCATAGCAAGTCCTATCATCAAACTTGACTTCAATTTCTTTCCTTATATAGCATGATGGACTTAGGTTCTAAAGACAGTTAATAGAGGCTTCTTTAAGTTTTTAACAAAAGCAGGCACAATTATACTCAGTTTTATTCGTTATGCTATTTATTTTACTACATTAGAAAAATAATATAACTGTCATTGTTTGCCACTCTGTAGGCACCTAATTGTCTAGAAAGGAGACTTTAATCCACATGGCCATTCACCTTTTCTTGTGCTTCCTCTCTCACTCTCCTTCCCTTCTACTTTACAAAGGCAAAGCACTGGGAAAGGGTAAAGAGTTGTCAGAGTGTCTAGGTCAATATGATTACATGGCAAGCACTTTGTCCCAAGCAAGTCAAGAAAATAGTACAGACCAGTAATTCTCAAAGTTTTAGGTTTTATGATCCCTTTACAACCTCAGAAGTTATTGAAGACACCAAAAAGTATTCGCTTACTTTGTTTGTAGCTATTGATACTTAATGAATTAGAAATTAAAATTCAGAGTTTTGAAAATATTTATTAACTCATTAAAGTAATAATAATCTCATGAACTATACTCATAAAAGCTTACTTCTCATTAAAAAACAATATTTTAAAAATCAGTGACATTTGTGGCATTGATTTACACTTCTAAAGTTCTCTATAATGTTTGGCTTAACAGAAGACAGCTGGATTCTCACATCTGCTTTAAATGTTTTGTGATATCACATATCACATGCTACATGGCCTTTCGAAAACTTTACTCTTTAATCATAAGAGAATGTGAGTGAAAATGGAAAATGATTCCTTAGTGTTTGGGAAAGACTTTTGATGTCACAGGTTCTCTGAATAATTCTCATCCTCAGACCATACTTTGAGAACCTCCGGTGTAGACAAAGGTAGTGGTGGTAAGATGCGAAATGCTGTTTTTGGGTAGTGTCCCATGCAGGTGAGGGAGGGGCCCAAGATGAAGGGGTGGCTAGGCCAAAGCCCAATCCAGGCATGCCTTGTATGCAGTGGTGCATACTCCATACCTGGCTTATATTCTTCATTGAGTTCTAGGTTCCAAACAAAGACTACTTCATGAATAAACATTCAAAATGAGTTGGGCATTAGTAAGGAATGTGAAGGAAGCAGATTTGGCCCAACAGATAGGGCGTCTGCCTACCACATGGGAGATCCAAGGTTCAAACCCAGGGCTTCCTGACCCGTGTGATGAGCTGGCCCATGCACAGTGCTGACGCCCACAAGGAGTGCCGTGCCATGCAGGGGTGTCTCCTGTGTAGGGGAGCCCCACGCGCTAGGAGTGTGCCCCATAAGGAGAGCCGTCCCATGCGAAAAAAGTGCAGCCTGTCCAGGAGCGGCACCGCACACTTGGAGAGCTGACGCAGCAAGATGACCAACAAAAAGACACGGATTCTGGGTGCTGCTGACAAGAATACAGGCAGACTCAGAAGAACACACAGTGAACAGACACAGAGCAGACAACTGGGGGTGGGGGTGGGGGAGATAAACAAAAAAAAAAATTAAGGAATGTGAATTAATTGAATGAAATCCTTCCTAGTTCTCCTCGGCCTAGAAAAGAATTGCCTATGGATAGAACAAATATTGAGAGCACTTATGTGATTGATTACATGGCTTCACCTGTTTTGTTCGGTTTTGCTCATTTTTATAATATTTAAAGGGGGAGAAACAATTTATTTGAGAGATTTCACTAAAACACCTTAAAAATTAGTTTAAAAAGCAAGGTAAGCAAAAACTATTGCCCTGCTTGGTTACTAACAAACTTTACCAGTTGGGAGAGCTCAGATCAAAGGAGTAAAAATTTGGAAACATGATAAGGCTCAAAGTAAAATAGATGGGCAGACACATGTTCTTTGTGCAGAGGACAAAAACAAGGTCTCTCTGATTGTGCAAACTGCAGAAAACCAATGTGTTCTTGTCCAGGTTTTCAGATCAGCGTAGAATCTGGAAAAGTTGGTCTCCATCAACATCTAGTCAACATCTATTACACCAATGAAAATGCTTTAGAAACCACTGGTGGCTGATTTAATCTCAGTCTTGCCACATACTCCAATGCTTGAGCATGAGCTAATTCGTTAAACATGATTTTCAGGGAAGGGATATGTCACATCGATGATTTTTCACTCTACCACCAACAGTCATGCTTTCTTAGGCTTCAGTTGTGCTTGTTATGTGCCAAGCACCACCACAAGCAAGCGGTTTTTACTTAGCCCACTGATCCTCACAACATGCCCTGAGGTAGACACTATTAGTTTCTTTGTATTTCTGATTAGGAAATGAACTGAAAGGTTGATTATTTTTTTCCTAATATCCATCAGGGAGTCAGAATTTGAGCCCAGAGCCTCTGGCCCAAGAGCCTCAGCAAGACCTGAGCAAGAACTGAAACTGAGCAACACTGTACAACACCTGAATATGTGATAGTTTTTCAGGCATAGTTCCATATGTCTACAGAAGCCAACTTCTTTAAATTCTTTCTCTTATATCGTCATTTCCTCTACCTGTCTCAGAAAACAGTAGAGTATAAAGAACTTTATCTACTTGGTTTACAGCTGTATTTTTAAAATTCAGAAGAGGGACTAGCACAGAGTAGGTTCTTAATAAATATTTATGGGATAAACAAAAGGCTAGTATATATACTTATAAAATAAGTTTATTTCAGCAATCCTATGAAGTGGGAGCTGAGGGGAGGAGGATTGTTTGCTTGTTTTGTTTTTGTTCTCCAACAATCCTATCTATGGCTAAACTATTACTAATCCCCAGGTATCCTTATACAGTTGTTCTCAAATTTTAATGTTTATAAAATCACTTGGAGATGTTGTTGAAGTGCAGATTGTGATTCAGAGAGTCTGTGATGAAGCCTGAGATTCTGAATTTCTGACAAGCTCCCAGGTAAAGGTGCAGCTATTGGTCTGAGGACTACTCCTTGAGTATCAAAGCCTTATAAGCATCTGATTAGTGTGACTTTAAGATTTTAATGACTTAAAAGTCATAACGAGGGACTATAAATATTATGCACATAGTGATTCTATTTTTTTTACACACTCCTCTTTTCATATACACTGTTGTCATTATTTTAGGACAAACCAAAAAGTGACATTTCTCAGTGCTACTGGAATGATTGTCATGTGGGGTGTTAAATTCTTCAAACTTCATTTGGGGACATGCTGTGGTGCTTTGTTTGGATATCTCCAACTGTCAATGTTTTTCCCATGACATTTTCTATGGATTAAACACAAATAAACACATATTTAACAATTTGAAAGGCAAGCTATTTTACAGTTAAGATTAGAAAGAGGGAAATGCTGAAACATCCACATGAAAAACTTTAAAAAAAATTCATTCATCATTCCACAATTTAATTAGATATCCATTGTCAAAATAAACCAATAAAAAGTGATCCCTTATATTGTTGCAATGAAAAAACATCAGGCTTGATTATATTCATTTCATATATGTTTACAGAGGCCAAGAAAAACTTTTAGATAATGCAATCATTATTTATTTAGCAAACACACTTACTGCATAGTCTATTACATGAATATTAATTGGCTTAATATTCATAAAATACCAATTAAATAGGTCATCTTCATTTTATAGGTGATAAAACCAGCACTCCAAGTTAGATAAATCTCTCAAAGTCTCATATCTTCTAGATGGTGGAGCCAGGACTCAAATTCTGGCAGTCTGCCCTGTGCCTGTGCTCTTAACCACTATACTGTACTGCCTCTCTCTATTAATTTCTAAGAGGAAAATAGATCTGAGAGTTCCAAAGACTTGAAGTATTATATCCAAATATATTTTTAATTAATTTCAAGAATCATCTCAAAGCCCTCCAGGGACTTACAGTATCACAAATAGAACAGTGGCAAATGCTGACTTAATAGCCAGGTCTACAAGAGTGCCGAGGGAAGTGGAGCTTGGTAGGAGCAATAGAGGACTCGCTTCTTCTCCAGCATAGTGTCCTGGCCTCACATTACTTTTCACTGAGTGTTCTTCACTATCATGAGCAATTCTAGATTACCTCTATCCACAGATGATATGTATACATTTTTTTTGCAGTTCCAGTCCTGACCTCTTTGGAATTTCAAAAGTATATTTCCCATTGTCCATTTGACATCTGCACCCACCTTTGTACAATGGGAATGGAAAGATATGAAAATCTCCCACAAAAATGTTCCTTTCCCTATAGTCCTGTGTTGAAGAATGATAGTAATCATTAATTATGAATCTCAAAGACTTTTTCAACTACCCCACCTTTTACATACATTACATCTCATGGCACAGTAACTATTACTGATTGCACCTGAGGCATATACCTCTTCAAATGAAGGCCTCATCAGTTCTCCTTTGAGTTGTTCCAGTATCCTCCTAGCTTCTTTATGATTCTTACTTCCCCAATTATACTTTGATACTCACAGCAGACATGCTTTTCTTAAATGTATGACAGTCTTGTCATTTGCTAATTTAAAAACCTATGCTGTCTGGAACTGTATAACATAGTGAAACCTCATGTGAAAAAACGAATGAGTGATACTGCATTTTTAAGACTGTGTTTTACAAAATATAAATACAAATAAACTAGAAAGATGGAAACATAATAGAAGCTAAAAAATGGAATAATAGAAGCAGATAAATTGAGAGGTGAATATTTTGTTTATTATTATTATTATTGGAATAATGAAAATGCTCTAGAAATGATTGAAGCCATAACTGTGAAACTCTGTGATTATACCAAATACCAGTGATTGTACACTTTGGATAGATTTACGGTTTATTAAATTGTATCAATAACATTGATTTGTTAAAAAAAACAACTCTATTATCTATACTCTGCTTATAGATTTAAATCCAAACTACTTAGTAAGGTATACAATGCCTTTTAACCAGACCACACTTCCATGCAGGGCCTCAACTATTTCTCTGCCAAATGCCTGCATAAGCTCACCTAAACAGACCATGCTCTTTAAAATCTTCTGCTTGCATGCCTTTTTATGTAAAAAATCTCCTTGGCCATGATTTTAGCTTCACAATGCTTATTCATCCAATATGATACCTTATACATGAAGCATTTTCCTATTTTCCCAAATAAAATAAAATTTATCACTCTTTGAATTCCCATTGTACTTTGAATTACCACTCCAGATTATAAAATTCTGGCAGGCAAGAACCACATTTCCTTATGGCTCTCATACTATTTGAGGAATAGTAGGAGCTCAGTAAATGTTTACAGAATAAATAAATAAGAACAAATAATTGGGCTTAAGCAAATGGTTTTACATTAAAAATAGACCTCACAACTTTTTGAAATTAATTAATTAAGTAACAGTTTGACATTTCATTTCACACACCCATTGGAAGACAATGATCTCTTACTTTTGAATGAAAAACGGTGTTGTTTGTAGCTAGCATAACAATGGGAGTAAAAAGACATGAACAATCTCATAAATCCCAAGATTCTATTCTATCCTCATAGTCATGCCTACCCAGAGAGAATAAAGTTAGCCAAATGCAGGTTGGTGTAGGCATTTGACTGCCAAGAGAAAGGAAATGCCATTCATGTTGAGTTCAACATAGTTTTCATTATCAGGAATGTGCTAAAAAACACTGACACTGTTGCGGTTCTGTGGTAGGTGGTTTGTCTGACATGTGGGCGGCTCATCTTTGATTGAAACCGGCTGTAATGCTGCTGCTATCTGTCTGTATGATTTATGCTTCCCCATGCCATCTGTAAATACAGGTGGTTCCTGCTTTGTGCTGTGATCTCTTTCTTGAAACCCAACTGGGGAGAAAACAATAGCAAACAGATTATTTTTCCCACATTCACATAAACACCTTCCTATATCACATTTGAAAGGTTTTATATGAAAAGCTCATAAAGGTGAGGAAGTTTGCAGTTATCATTTCAACCTCCAGATGGTGATGCTGCGCAATTTTGTAAACTCACGTTTCTAGCATTCTACTACACTGTTCCCCAGGACAGTCAGAAAGTGAGAAATAGGCATCCTATTCCAGGAAAGGGGAAAGTCTCTTACTTAGGTATGTTGAGATGAGCAAAGTGCATGTCTGTGAAGTACAATAGTGGAACAGCTCTAAATAAGATGGAATAATATTGTTACCAATGTATGATGAGACAAAATATATTTTCTATATTTTATCTATAAAATTTATATCTATAAAACTATATTCTATATTTTTATAATCAGGAGAATTTTCAAACATTTGAAAGTAGAATGAGTGATATAATGAACCTCTATGTATTCATATCACAGATTGAGCAATTATCAACACATGGCTTATCTTGTTTATATATATTCCCACTCGTTTGCAACATGTTTTGCTATTACATATATTTGAAGCACCCAAAAACTCATAATTCTCCTTATCAATACTAACTTGGTCAAAACATTTTTACTTGCTATTAACCTTTGAAGAGAAGACTAAGGGTGTAGTAATTAACAGAGAGCAAGAGGGGAGCTTCTTGGATGCACTTCTTGACCTTGGTGGTAGATACATTAACGGGCTTAGTTTGCTGTAATTCATCTAGTTGTACTCTTACGATTTGTATTTTTTATGTATATAGATTTTGCTTAAAAATAAAAAAGACATATAGTAAAGAGGCACAGGCCTTATATATCATACCTTTTACAAGAAATAGGCTTAGAGTATGAAGTAGCTCCTCCTTTGTGACAATTGGAATCATTAGAAAAAGGAGGGGAAAATGAAACAAACTTGCAAAGTTTAGGGAGAAGTTGAAGATAAAATTCAAGAGTGCCAAAGTCATGTTTTGCCTCACTTAATTACCCAAAGGCTAAGAAAGAGATCCTTCATGTTTACCTCACAAAACCCTCCTAAAAGCTTAGGAAGTCATCATCTTGATCTTTCTTCAAGTGGGAGATATCATAATCATAACAGGAATGAGCATTCAACCACTTGCCTGTACCTTTATCTACTGTGACATCCTTTGAACAAGCCATTGCCACTGGGGTACTGTGGGGCTTATTGGGCCACAGTGACTTTACATGAGGTGAAATAATGTTGGCAGTTCCACCTCTGGAAGCCCATCAGGAGCAAGTCAGAAGGAAAATAAAAGTACCAGAAATGAAAAGTAAAAAGAGATGAAGGAGATAAATCAATAGGAACAAAAGATGGAAATGAGAACGTTGGGAGAACAGAATGTAACAGCAGCTCTCTTCACTTATTCCAGAAGCCCTCCTTTATTATCCCACTGATTCTTCTCTCCTTCAAACTCCTAGGGTGTTAAAAGTGAGATTTTATGTTGGAAAAGCCATTGGAGTGCAGAGAGTACCTGCTTTATATTCAGACAGATCTTGATTAGAATCTTGCACAAAATACTTAACTTCTTTACGTTTTAGATGACTCATTTATAAAGTGGAGCCAAGAATATTTGCTTTTCAGGGATATTTTGATTATTATAGACAAGATATGTGGTATAATACCAGCACATATCTGCTAATCAATTAATAAGGACTATCATCATAATTATTACTAATATTATTATATTTGCTAATATTAGCCTTGCATCTAGAAAAGCTAAAGATACAGCAGGTGTTTCATGAATATTTTCACTTGCGAGACAAATGTGGTTTGAGTGCAAGCAGAAATAACCTTAGGGACTGTGTAGGTGCTGCCTTTGAAACATATTGGTAAATCTTCCTTCAAAAATATGAGATAAATATTATGAGTTTTCGTTTACATATGGTGTTTCTACTAATGTATGGGACTAATATGGTCTTGTTTTAAAATTTACTAAGAATGAAGGAGGATAAATTTAATGCCAAAGGAAGTAATTTGCCTCATAGGTAACAGATATTACAATGTCTTCTATACCTATTTAATGGAGACTTAGAGATGGCTTGTCTCTTCTGGATACAGTGATGAATCGACAAAACTCACGTATCCCTCTATTTCTATGCTAAGTTCAGCTACTAAAAGAAAGTAATACAAGTTTGACAGTAAACATGACCTCTCACCCTTTTCCGAAATAAACTCAGTCCAATAGATTTTGTTTAAACTGATCAATAAGAGGTGTTTATATGAAGGCGACATGATTAAAGTAATCAGGTTTTAATGCAGTAAATAGAGGGATTAGAAAGAACAGAGTATTGTGAGTTGTAGTAGAGATTTTGTGTTCTCTTAAAATTAGGTTTTGATCACCAGATATTAGTTTCATTTATCAGGAAAAACTGAACAGACAATTACAGTCAAGCGTCGCCCAACCTTTACTCAGATATTGGATCATGTTGTATTGTAAAAGTCAGCCTGGGCATAATTTAGACCAGTTTTGAAATGGTAATGAAAGAACATATGGCACATCAAGATACAGAAAAGTATTGATGCAATTCTTTTGAACCTTTCATCAACATTAAGTTACCTAATTAAATGAGTGAGTGTCTTGAGCATCAAAAGAATAAGTAGCCAGAGATTATGAATAAACAGTAAACACAAGAAGGCAGGGTTAACTTAACTATTTTGTGGTTGCAGTATTATTTGTTGTGGGGAATATATGTGTTTTAATTATACATGATAAAACTAAAAAAAACAAGACTACTGTACCAAACATCTCAACTTAGATATGCATAATGGGTAAAAACTGTGCTGCACATAGACTCAGAAGATCCATGGACAAGTTCTTGCTTTACTATTTAGTACCTAGGCAAACTTGTGCAAGCTATTGTGACTCTTTGAATCCTTTTGCTCAACTACAAACTAAAGTGTTTGGATGTCATCAAAAACTATCCAAAATTCTTAGCAGTTTTAATGCTTTAGGATACCAGTGTCCTATTTTTCCTATTCAGGTAGCACTTATGTTTAAATTTCTAAAAGCTCAGGCAGGAAATGACAGGTCTTCTACTCTAGTAGCCAGAGATCTCACGCCCCTATCCTGGCGGTGTCCTGGCAATGATGGGGCCTGAGTGGAAAGAAAGAGTACGAAGACAGGAGGTGAGAATTGGATGAAGTTTTACAGACAACCACATTCTAATAAGAAGTACCTAGAAATGTCTTTGAAAGCCAAGTGTTGGTGGATTACCTGCAAGAACGGAAAAGAGTCCAGATAATTTTTTAAGAAATATGCTGAGAGGACAAACTCCTCTTCTAAGTATCAGCTTCTTTAATTATTAATAACTGCTGTCCATACACGATTCTCTTTTTCTAGGAATCAGATATTTCATAGCAATAAAGGGTTCTGAATCAGGAGCTAAAGATAGAAAATGAATCATCAAAAACCTCCAAAAGAAGGACCTTAAGTGGGCTACATAGTAATTCAGCATTTTTCCCAAATGAACAAAATATACATGTCTTTTAGTTAAGATTTAAGAAAGGACATGTATCATGACATATCAAAAGGAAGCAAGAATGCTCAGAAAAAAAGTAATAATGATAACTGAGAGTGAGCTGGCACTTAACTATGTTACAGGCATTGTCCTGACACTCTACATGGATTATTTCATCAAATTGTCATAGTCACACTATGAGGCAAGCAGTAATATCATTTTTACTTTAGAAATGCTGACCCTGAGGCTGAGAAATGCCAAGAACATTGAGGTCTACAGCTCAGAATGGCAGAACCAGGACTTGAATGAGAGACTCCAACCATGACACTGTGTTGCTTATAAGTAGAGTGTTCTCAAGTCACATATTTCAAAACATTCTTTGATTTCGTTCTTCCTATGTTTCACAGCCTCTGATTTTATTTATTTCTTCTCATTTAAAAAGTAGTTTAATTAAAGTAATCAATGAAAAGAGGTATCAAAACACATGTTCACTAGCAGGCCACTTCCTGCCCTCACTAATAATTTCAACTCAGAGTGAATTTATTAATTTAATTTTTTTAATGGAAGCCTCTAAATATTTCTCAAAGAAATATTTCAATTTTCTTTTGGGCTATTCTATTTTCAGTGTTAAAGGGGTCTCTGGTATAGTATAAAGATACTGTTTCATGTCAATTTTAAAATCAAATGATTCTCTACAAATTTCCAGCATGTTTGGCCTTGAGAAGTATTTATGCAAATATTTAAAATATATTGAAATTGACAATCACACTAACATTTATTTGCCTTGAGATATGTCCATAAAATTTTCTGTAGACACATTAAGTCTTACCCATGTATTTAAAAGTCCTCAAAAATATATGTTTAAATAATATTTTATATTACACGAAGCCAGCATTTTCTGAAATATTACACTTTTCTACCAACATGCATCCCTTTTCCAAATTAGTATGAAAGGTCAGTGTGATAGCCTATTTTTCTATCACACTTTTGTCTTTTGATAAAAGATCTCCCCTACAATCACAGAAGAGGACAAGGAATGAATATCTCTGTAACCAATAACCCTTACCCCTGGTCAGTGTGAGAGTTCAGAGTTGGCCATGTGATCTTTGCCTGAAGGTTTCTGATGGAGCTGCCAGAAGAGTTGTCTCTTTCCAAAAAAAGAGTATTAATTGATTTTAAATATTTTCCATCAAAACAGAATAGGTAAAATAATTTTAAAAATTAAATGGATAGCAAAAAAACAACTCTTATCCATCACAATTCATGCTTTTCAGCTTCTCAATGTTTTTAGCTTTTTTCTGCTGTTACATATCTCCACATTTCTAAGATATATGTTAACATACAAATTGAATTATTGTAAATATACAATATACAATTTATATATTATATATTTTCAATGTTAGATATTGTCTGTTGAATGCTGACGATGAATGAAAAACATTTAAAGTTTGTACTCTCACCCACATATGTACTTCCTCTTCTGTGTTCAACCAATATAGTACAGTGATATAATAAATCAATTACCCTTCAGTGTTTGTTTTTACAGTTAGTTAAACATTGCTTACAGTTAAACCAAATTTCATACTAGAAGTATATTCTTCTCTTGCACAATTTCTCCCCCATCTTCTTCGCCCATTTTTTTAATTCTTCAACTTGTTTTTTAAAAACAATGAAAAAGAACCCTGATTAATAATATTTAGGATTATACCAGAGAGGATTTTATGAGATCTGCCTTCCTAGAGTGGTGCAGAGAGGGCAGAGACGAGAGAAAAATTGGCTTCAGAACTATCAGATGAATAAGAAAAGAAAGCATATTGGAGAAATTACTAGCAGAATCTTTGGGGTAAAGATAAGTGTGAGACAATTTGGCAACTTTGAAAGCCTCACTGTACAGGATACATGTGGATGTGTGTGTTCATAGCAAAAATATTGATTTTTTTTCACAAATGTAAAGTACCTACAGCCTTTTTAAGCCTTGAGGCATATTTAGGCTTGTGAATGTCACCAATCCCTGGTTTCTAGCCCTTTAGGAATAAACTATAACCTTGAATACAGTAAGAAGCATCTGGGAAATTTCATTTATTTTAAATTTTCCAAAATTCCTAAAAGATATGCATATGTTAAAGCTATAAGAGACTAATAAAACATCAAGTTTCTTTGCATTCGGAAGAGTGGAATTATATCCATTCAACATGACATCACAGGCTGCCTCATAAAGAGAAGAAATTCCCCCAGGTGGTTTCTGATATTTCATAGGTGCAAATAGAAAACAGCTCATAGTTCAATATTATAATTCTATCTTTAGACAAACTCTTTCAGAACTTAAGGGAAAAATAATACAGAGGGGTCCTTGATGATCAAAAGGTTGAGTCTTACCATTTTGAATCCATCTCAAAATTATACACAGGAAAATAGATTTTTAAAGTAGCACTATGATGCTAAAAGATTAAAAAAGTGATTTTAAAGTATGTGGATATGATGTTGTCAGAGTCACTGACCTCTCTCTTTCTATACTAGAACTGTACTTTTTAAAGTATATCTCTACTCATGCTTACTATTTATAAAATTTACCTTTCCTACTGTTCCATGTATACTTTCCTTAAAAGCCTTTGGAATGTTTTTTCAAATACCAAAATGATGTCCTTTGGGATTTCATCCTAGAATTGAATGGCAGATTGGTTCAGGGTGAAATGACAACTTTATGGTATCAGTTCTTCAAATCTAAGAAAAAAAAAATCATTAAAGATTTATTTTTATTTTCTTGTTAAGTATATTCCCAATGGTTATTATTATTGTTTTAGTTGCAATTCCAAATGAGTTCTTTTATCATTTTTTTTCCTAATTGGTTAGCATTGGTGTGAAGGAAATCTTTTTATATATTATTGTCACTTTCCTGAAATATCTTAATGTTTCTAAAATATGTTTTGCAATTATATAGTTATGTTATTTGAAAATAGTGATAATTGAATGTCTCACTTTTCAGATCTACTTCGTTATATTTTGATTTTCCTTTGAAGTTACTGGCCAAGATTACCAATGTCAAAGTGATGAAATCAGAAACTCAGGTGTTTTTCCTGGGTTAATGGAAATGTTTTTAATACCTTGCCATTAAAAATTTTGTTGGCTGTGCTAAAAACAGCATGGTACTGGCATAAAGATAGACACCTAGACCAATAGAACCAAACTGACGTTTCAGAAACAGACCCTCATATTCATGGTCAAATAATTTTTGACAAGCCTGTCAAACCCACCCAGCTGGGTAAGAACAGTCTATGCAACAAATGGTGCTGGAAGAATTGGATATCCATAGCCAAAAGAAAGAACGAGGACCCCCATCTCACATCTAACACAAAAGAAACTCAAAATGGATCAAAGATCGAAATATAAAAGCTAGAACTATAAAGCTCCTAGAAGAAAATGTAGGAAAACATCTTCAAGACCTGGTAGTAGGTGGTGCACTCTTAAACCTTACACTGAAAGTACGAGCAATGAAAGAAAACATGGATAAAAGGGACCTCCTCAAACTCAAACACTTGTGCCTCAAAGGACTTCACTGAGAAAGTAAAAAGACAGCCCATACAATGAGAGAAAATATTTGGAAACTACATATCCAATAAGGGTTTGATTTCCCTTCTATATAAAGAGATCGTAAAACTCAACCATAAAAGAGTAAGCAATCCAATTTAAAAATGGGCAAAAGACTTAAATAGATATATCTCCAAATAGGAAATACACATGGCCAAAAAGCACATGAATAAATGATCAATATCACTGGCTACTGGGGAAATGCAGATCAAAATGACAATGAGATATCGTCTCATACATCATAGAATGGCATTAAAAAAACAAAAAACAAAAAATACTGGAGAGTATGTGGAGAAATAGGATATTGTAAAATGGTGTAGCCTGTGTGGAAAAAAGTTTGGCAGTTCCTTAGAAAGCTAAATAGAGAACTGCCATATGATTCAGCAATTACTTTACTAGGAATATACCCAGAACAACTGAAAATTGTGACATGAACAGATGTGCACACTGATGTTTATAGCAACATTATTCACAATTGCCAAAAGATGGAAACAACCCAAGTGTCTATCAACAAATGAAGGGATAAACAGAATGTGGTATATATATTCGATGGAGTACTATGCTGCAGTAAGAAGTTCAATGATAACATGGATGAATCTTGAAGGCATAATGCTAAGTGAAATAAACCGACACAAAAGAATAAATAATATATGGTCTCACTAATATTTACTAAATATGCAGACTAAAGACATGGAGTTATAGAATATAAGTTACGAGGAGATAAGAGGAAGGCTGTGAAGGAGTACTCATGCTTAATGTATGTAAAAGTTTTAATTAATTTGACTGTAAATGTGTGTAAATGGACAGAGATGATAGTAACACATTCTAGTTAATAGTAGTTGGTTTTCCATTGGGAATGTGGCTGAAAAGGGTAGTCTAGGGATGTAAATGTCAAGTGAAAGAAAGCTAAAGAGTAATCTAGGGACTGAGTAACACAGTGAACCCAGAGGTGGGTGAGAATTGTGGTTAATAGTACAAATGCAAGAGTGTCTTTTTGTAACTAGAATGGATATACATCATTATTGCAGGGAGGTGGGAATGTGGAGAAGCATGGGAAAAATACAATTAATGTAACCTACACACTATAATTAACAGCAGAACTGTAATATTCTTGAATCAATGCCAAAGAAATACTGTGTTAATAATAGGGAGTATGGAAAAAAATATGTCAAATGTCCACTATGGACAATAGCTACTGAGAATAGTCTGACATCATTATCTCATACTCTATAACAAATGTTTCACAACAAAGTGGTGTGTTGGTGAAAGATAGTTGTATGGGAATTCTACACATGTGCATGATTGTTTTGTAAGTTCACAACTTCTGTAATAAAAATATATTAAAAAATAATTAGGAGGGGGTATAACCCAGTGGTTGAGCACCTGATTTGCATGTATGAGGTCCCAGGTTTAATCGTTGGTACCTGCTAAAAAATAATTACAGCAGTAATTTTTAAAATTGTGATAAATACTATTAAAGAGAATAGGGTGCTTTAAGATAAAGTATCATGATACCTAGCAAGTGTAGAGTACAAGATAAGATGTAATAGAACAAATGACTTAATCTCTTTTAGTAAATCAGTAAATACTTAACATAAGTTTTTAAAGAAGAGAATTCACAGTAGGAATTTAAGTACATGCATAAAGATATAAGACATGACAGGGTGACTTACATGTCTTTTCAAATCTTCAGTTAATTACTTTGTTTATTTTAGAAATAGTGAATTTCTTAAGTTTCAGGACTTTTTTAAGTGAATAGAAGTATGAGAACAATTATGTTGGCTGCTTTTTGTGGTATATTTTCATCAGATTAAGGAATATCCATCCATCCCTATTTTACTCTTTCCTTTTACTATAATTAATGGATGCCACTTTTGATAAATTTTGACTCTCAGTTTTTCAAGAACATATGGGTTTTCTTCTTTGACCAATCAATGAACCTGATGAATTATATTACTCTGTCCCATATTTCAAAATATTTTATAAATGAAAATGGAAAATACAACTTTTCTCAAAAAATTCTGAAAAGAATTTTAGAAAATTTGGTGATAGAAATAAAATTGATATATCAGAAAATATTGCAAATCATAGGAGTAAGTCACCAGCTATTATCCTATGAGGAAGTCCTTTCCCATCATGTTTTTGTTATATTATGTACGAGCACACCTTAGTTAAGTGTTTTCTTTCATTGCCTCATTACTGGATTTTACTCCTAAGTGGGAATTGATCTGGTGATATCAAGAAAACAGAAGCATTTTATTACCTTGTAAGTTTTATTCACAGCAGAACATGAATATAATTTAAGTGATATTGGCTGAAGTCTTTCTTCTGTTGCAAGTGAAGTTGATTTGATAATTTCAACAGTAAACATTATTTTAAATGACCAGTTTATGCACTAAAAAGTTGGCAAAACATTATGCCCAGTTAAACATTATGAAAACATATAGCAGCATTCTTTTCACTTTTGAAACTGATATTCTAAATTGGATAATAGGAGGAACCCCACTTCATCACTTAAATTACCTCCTTAATGGACTTCTGAATTCTATTTTGCATTATTGGAAATTTTTACATCAATGCTAATAAATAAGACAGAGTTATACTTGTCATAATTTGGTATCATTTGCTATATTGACTTAAAAAGAATTTGGAAAATTTTTTCCTTTTTCTGTGCTATGAACCTTTTTAAATGTATAAGATTAAGTTTTATATTAAATTTTTAATCAAATTCTTCCAGGAAGCTGTTTTTCTTCTAGGACATATTTTATATATTTTTTTATTTTTGTTTTTCTTTCTTCTCTTTTAAACATTTTTATAGTTTGTGTTTGATGGGAGGGAGGAGCACAAAGGGAGAATTTTCTGTTTATTCCAAAGTTACTGACAGGTTTATGATTTTTCACCTTTAGTGACAATTTTGTTCATTTATATTCACCTAGGTGAAACCATTCATTTCACCCAGGTTTTCAAAAGCACTGCATAAAGTTGCACATAATATTCTTTTCTCATTCTTTAATATTCCTTCGTATTTCTGATTAATTTTCTAAAAATTTAAATGTAATTATTTTCTTTCCATTTTCTTGATTATTTTGCTAGTGTTCTATGCTTTATTATTTCACTTTAAAAACAGACCATACTACAATCTATTCAACTTTTTATTTCTTCTTGAAACGCATTAATATTGGTATCTTGTCCTTCCTCCCTTTGTTTTTCCTTTAATTCAATATTAAAAATGTTTAATTTTATACTTCCCTGGTTGTTACTGAAAATCCTGAATATATGACTTAGCTTAATTTAAGCTTGGTGATGCTAGAGGTTTTGATTTAGCATATTTTTGTTTTTTTCATAGGTAGCTTACAAATGAATATATTTGCAGTGGGCTTTTTTTTTTTTTAGAGTATTCTTAAAATAAAAAAATATTATAGTTGCTATTAGATTTTTGTTACACATTTTAAAACTTGCCCTTGTTTAACCTTTTGTAAATTTTTATGATGTTTTCTTTGTGATTTAATGTATGAGTAGGTTTTATAAATAGAATGAAGTTTTTCCATGTATGCTTAATAACAAATGATTATATGTCAAGCTATTCAGATCATAAGCCTTATTTTTTGTGTTGTCTGCATTATTTGACAGGTTTTTGAGAAGAGTGTTAAGTTGTCACATATCCCCATATTTCTGTTAATTTTACTTTTGTTTCCAGAAATTTTTCTTATTTTGTTTATGTAATTCAACAACTCAAAGAGTTAATGCCATGTATCCAATTGTAGGCTCATACCACTTACTAGTAAAAGGAGGCACTCTTGTTCCTATTTGCACTTTTTACCTTGAATTAGACTTTGTCTACCACTGACGTTTTTAAACTCTATGCCAATTTTTATTTTTCTTTTGCATTGTTGCCGATCCTCTTATTCTGAGCTTACACATGTACCATCACAATCTCCATGCCTAGGATAGTGGCAGGCTTAGAATGGGTAGTCAGTATGTTAAAAGATGGATGAATGTATGTTTCAGTCATTTCATGCATTTTCAATGAACTGGTACACCTTTTATTATTTAAATGGAGAATAGCTCATTGTGATAAGTGGCTAGCATGCAGGCTTAAGGTTAGAACTTAATGAATATATATTTGTCTTTGTACTTTAAAATTGATGACGTTTATAAACAGTACATATCTAATGAGTTTAAAATGAGGTTAACCTATTATCTAAGGAGGTTATTTACAAACTATGTGAGTAAACACAATAACAGCATTCAACTTGAGTCAAATGTAAGATTTCATTTGGATTTGAATTCAGTCTCTACCTAAAGTGAATTTATTGTTTTCAAACACACATTCCTTGCTCCCGGCATGGGGATAGTTCCTGACATCTAATTTTCAGATCACAATTAATTTAAATACAATTAGATTTTTAGTGTCAGGTTTATTATTTATTATCAGACCCACCTATAAGATTTATCTGCCATTAATTGGATCACCATTTTATTCTATGCTCAAGTACATGAAATAAGCAGCATAGATGAGATACTCGATCACTAGTTGAGATCATGCTTTTCGATCAGAGCATTGAATCAAGGGGAGAATGGAGACTTTCATCCCTTCTGGCAGGAAGCTAGTCTTTTCCCATGAAGTTAGTATACCTTGATTCTTACCTCAGTTTCTCTATTCTTGCTCCTTCCCATAACGGTATTTCTTCCTCTTACCCTAATTTAGACATATCACTTTATTAAAGCCTTGCCATATGTCTCACTTTGCAGAAAAGTCAGATTTAGCAATACCAAATCCACATTTCCACATGATAATTGGCTATTGATAAGCAGGTGATCTCAGGTGCCTGGAGGTGCCATTCTCAATTGTCGCATTTCTTCCTGATGCACTTCACTTATTTGCATTACTATCAAGTTCCTTTAGGTTTTTACCGTTCACATCACTAGAGCATAACTACCAGGCCTATGTCTGGTCTGCGCACCCTCACAAACAGCTTTGTTTATAACAATACTCACATGCCTTTATTTACAGTTGAAAATAGGTATGCGTAAGGAGAAATCCCCCTTGAGGAGCCTTTAACCTCTAGGCAAATATTTCCTTATGAATTTCTTTCTGGTGACCAGAAAGTCCTTTAAATGGGTAGATGCTTTAGGCTGAGAGCCATAAAAAGCCGGAAGTGGTTGTATTTAAACATAGTAGCTTCAATTTGGGGGCAAGAATGATGTAAAAATTATAATTGCTTTATGTAGAGGTTATTCATGCACTTAAGTACTTTGTTGCCCTTGATAGACCTCCAGGCCTCTTAACATGGGTTTCAAAGAAAGGCTAATGCAACAACCAGCAAGCACGGTGGTCCCTCCACTGCTGCTCTGCCTGCTGGAACCTGGCCTTGGAACGATTGCCTCCCCTGATCAGAGCAGGCAAACCCTGGATTCCTCAGGAACCCACAGGCTGACCAATCAATGCCAGCTTGGGAAGAATGGAAACTTAATTGTGTTGGGCTCAGAAATTTCCCCACTTTCCTGGAGCTTTTTTTTTTTTTACTTTTTACATTTTTTATTTTTTAAAATTTTCTTGTTTTATTTATTTTCCTGGAGCTTTTTAAGAAAGGTGGGGATGTTAATATAGCACAATTTTGTTTTACACATTTCTTCATGTTCCAACTTAATTAGAAAACAATGAACCACTTCTTAGTCATAACTATGATATTCATCTTTTATAATAGATTAAGATGTCTTTCTTTATATATATGACAATATTGAAACAATTTTGAAATATTGAAAACAATATTGAAGTAATTTATGACACCTTACTAAACATAAAGAGTCACTAAAATATTTTGTATCTGATAATTCATTCGGGTGTCAAACAGTTTGAAGATGTGAAATATTGGGTTAAAAAATATGGCCAGTTTATTTTACATCATTTATAACAGAGAAATAGTTGAAGAACTACTAGAGAAAATATCTTTTGAATTATTGTAAATACAAATTTATAGGACTTGGTTGCTCATATCAGAATGGGTTCTTCATGTAAATTGGTCTGAATATAACTGGATCCAGTTACATAACTGGAATATATTAGGTGAAAAAAATAAACTACTAACTTTTCCTCCTTGACAAAATAGATATTTTCAGATAAAAGCCAATTGGGACATTCAATGGATAAATAACTAAGTTTCAGTTCCAGGTAAAGCCCTGAGCTTGCATTATCTTATTGTTGGACTAAAGTGATGCCCTGCGCTAAAAAATTATATCCAGAATACTTATGGGGGTGATTCTATGAATGCAGGATTAGATCTATTTTTAAACCATCACTCTCGTCCTTTCGTTACATCTGACTAGGTGAATTATTATGTGAATTGCTAGTACCATCTCACAAGTTACATGTCCTCTGAATTTTGTAATCCTGAGACTAGTTGTCATTTCAACCTGTTTATAGCAAGTGAGTAGACAATATCTGAAATGTATTTTTTAAATACTCTTAAATCAGACATGTGATGAATCCCAAAGCAAAACCATGTTACTGTGGTCTATCTTTGCTAATTAGATTCCCTTGAAAATCACAAATGGAATGTTCAGTGATTAAAAAACTGGCACATTATTGCTTTAATAGGAACTGTGAATATTTTATCACCATAATCCCTGATGAATAATTCTACTTTGTTACTTTCCCTTGGAGGAGAACAGTACTTGAAACTATGATATGTGATGATAGAATCTCTTGAAAACCTTTGAGGTTCTTTACCAAATGACTCTGAAAAGCCTTGGGTATTCTCTTCAGAATATTAATAGCTGGCATTTACAATACAGAAGCAATTATTTTTTCAAAATTCTCTAAATATTGAGATTAGCTTATTGAGCCTCTTGAATTTGCATTTTATCCTTCCATTTATTTTTTATCTGTGACATACTAACTAGCCTTTTTAAAGTCTGTTAGATTTCTTCATTATCATCATGTTGCTGCACTTAGTTATAATATTATATCTTCTTAGTCTCATTGCATTTTAATCAAAGACATTTTGAGTGCCTACTCTGTATAAAGGACTATGACAGAGAAAACGATGCTCAACAAATATTTCAGGTGCTTCTCTACATTTCCCAGAGACCCTTGAAGTTTTGTAGAGACTATGACAAGTTATGGCTAATGGGTGATTGCTAAAAAGAATTATGCTATTTTCTTTTAGAGACAATTAATTGTTATGCCATCTCTCCTCTTTCTTTACATGCTGTATCAACCTTGGAAGACATGTGGACTGCCAAAAACAATATATCAGAAATAGCTTGGCTTTTACAACAGGGATTTATTAGTTTATAAATTTATAATTTTGAGCCCATGAAAATGTCCAAATCAAGGCACCATCAGGTGAAGTTTTCTCCCCAAAGACTAGCTGTCAGTGATCCTGGATTCCTCTATCATACGGCAAGGCACATGGCAGTATCTAATAGTCTCTCCCTTCTTTTCTGGGTTTTAAAGCTTTCAACCTCTGGATTCCTTGGTTTTCTCTCTCTTTCTTCCTCCAAATTTCATTCTCTTATAAAGGATTAGAGTAAGAGTATTAAGACCCACACTAGGTTACACCTTACTGAAATACCTTAATCAAAAGGCCCTTAACTGAAGTAATCTAATCAAAAGACCCTACTTTCTAAGTAAACCTGTGAGGTTTACACTCACAGGAATGGATTAGCTTTAAGAACATGATTTCCTGGGGTCCATGTAGCTTTAAACCATCACACTTCGGGTCTGGCCAGAAACTACTATTGATAAGCATGATTAGTTCAGAAACTGCTTGCGACACTTTGAAGTTTTTCTGAATCCCAGAAAAGATCATGTTCTTACAATTAATCCACTTCTGTGGGTGAGGGACCCAGTAATTGCATTAGATTCAAGTAATGGGACTTTTGATTTACGGTCTTTGGTTTGGACTATGCCAGTGAAGTTTGACCTAGGGTGTGTCTCTGTCTTCTTCCTGAGGTTTATACAAATAGAGAACTGAGAATTGAAGCACACATATTGTAAGACAGCTGCCATTTTATTCAGCCATGTGAGAGAGGCCCCAAGAGGCTGAGAGAGAGAGGCTGGAGGTTGGAATCAGCAGAGCATAGAGGCATGAAAAGAGGTCCCCAAGAGGCTGGGTCCACACACCGCAGCTCAAAGCTTAAGAAACAAGCCCTGCCATGTGCTTGATCACCCTCAGTTAAACTCTGACAAAAAGTGGCCTGGAAGAGAAGGCAGAGACCCAGATGGAAAGCTGCCATTTTCTTCTGCCACATGGCAGGAGTCCAGGATTGCCAGCAGCCAACCATGGTGAGAGAGCATCTCTGATGATGCCTTGATTTGGAAAATTTCATAGCCTCAGAACTGTAAGCTTTTACCCTAAAAAATTCCCTGTATAAAAGCTAATCCATTTCTGATATTTTGCTCCTAGTAGCTTTAGCAAACTAAACCACTAATATAAATGGCATGAAGAAATTTGAGTAAAGGAAAAATTACATGATATATAAAGTTATTCACAAGGCAATGTAATACAATAAATATATGCTTTTTTTGCCTTTATTTTTTTTTAATGTTACATTAAAAAAATATGAGGTCCCCATATACATCCCACCTCCAATCCTCCCATAACAACAACCTCCTCCATCATCATGGGACATTCACTGCACTTGGTGAATACATCTCTGAGCACTGCTACATCACATGGTCAATGGCCACATTATAATTTACACTTTCCCCCAGTCAACCCAGTGGGCCATGGGAGGATATACAATATCCCATAACTGTCCCTGCACTACCACCCATGACAATTTCAAGTCCTGAAAATGCCCCCACATCATATCTCTTCTTCCCTCTCTCTATCCTCACCAACTACCATGGCCACTTCCTCCATATCAATGCTACAATTTCTTCCATTACTAATCACAAGAGTTCCATAGAAGAATATCAGTAAATTCACTCTAATCCATACTCTATTCCTCCATTCTGTGGACCTTGGGATGGTTATGTCCACTCCACCTCTATATTGAGAGGGGGCTTAGATTCTACTTGGATGATGGATGCAATTCTCCTACTTGCAGTTGTAGGCACTCTTGGCTCCCTGGTGTGGTGTGACCTTCTTCACCTTCCTGTTTGCTGGCTGGGGAAAGTACAATAAGCCAGAGAGTAGGAGCTGCAAGTCTGTTCAGGCTAAGGGCCTGGCTATCACATGGACAGTCCAGAGATTCAGGTCCCCTGAGTATACAAACCCCAGAGCCAACCACAGGTCCAGTAAAAGTAACAGGAGAGGCTTGTGAACAAAGATCACATCTGAGTCCAACTCCATCACACTCCAGAACACAAACTCCAAAGTAGGGCCAAATGACATGGCACTGAACTCCATCTGCCATGATCATAGAACCTGTGGGTCTCTGTAGCCCTCAGAAGAACCAATACCTGGGGTTGTATCTACTTTAGCTGTCTCTGGGACTCCGCTGAGGTGTGCATAAGGGCGAACCCTCTGAAGACCTCCCGAATCTTTTTAGGAGACTCATAACCATATAAACTCATTTGTCCTTTCCATTTCCCCCTTTTATTCAAAGTCAAAAAACATTTTTAACTCCTGATATTACATGTAGGCTGAGATATTCTGCTGGTCTGAGTTGACCCTTTTATTCAAGGTCATTTTCTTATTCTGCATGCTTGCTAGGCGTAGGCCTCAAATTTCATTCTGAATTCATTATAAGTGATCAGTGTAAAATGGAAACTCATTTAGGTCCCAGGTGTGTTCATAAGAAAGAAATAAAATCATTTAATTTGGAAAAATATCTATTATTAATATTAAATCAGAGAGAAAATTCTCCCTGTATTTTCATAGATAGGACACCATAACCTAATGTATATATTTTCATCCTGATGTCATTTAAATGCTGATAAATGTATTTTAACAGAGATAATCCCCAAATTTACTTTGATTATGTAAATTCTTAAAACAGATGAATCTTGAGGTTCACTTAAATCAGTGAACTTTTCAGTATCATATAATTATTATCAAATTTTTAATTTATTACATGCATTAAATTCTACTTGAAGCACTTGTAAAAGTAAAGATAATGCTAGGGCCAATCAATTTGTGTTATATAGAAGCAAAATGGTCCAAATGACAGTATGAGAGAATTTTGTCTAACTTAATATCAATAATAGGTTTTTTCCAAATCAAATGATTTCTTCCTTTCTCATGGACACACCTGGGAAACAAATGAGTTTCTATTTTATGCTATGTTACAGTTCAAATAACAGTATTTGTTTCAAAACTATGAATTAAAATGTCTGCATTAGTTTCAACATTGTGACTTCAAATTATCCCATCTTTCCATCTTGTTTATTATTGGGAATGTTAGAAGATTACAATATACTTTGAAGTATTTGGTGATTTTCTCATAAATTTATTTAGAAATTTCCAAATGTGTATATAGTAATATGATTTTAAAAATGCCTGGTTCTTTTTAATCATTGCATTTGTATTTATATGAGCAAAACCTTGGTCGCAAAACCAAGACTATTACTTTTCTTCCCACTCCTTCTCCTCCTTTTGCCCCTCCTCTTCTTTTCCTTCTCCTGTAAAACTGTTTTGCCAATTTGATTTCTAACTAACATTTTTTTTTAAAGAGAGCAGGAAAGAAACCCATAGAGAAGTTACACTCTTTGAAAATTCTATAGATGGAGGAAAAGGCTGCCCTTCCTAGAAAGCTTTGCATGCAAAGCTGAAATTTCATGGAGGCTCTCTGGAAATCAATGATCCATGAGCACACAACATGCACAGAGCAATCTTGGCCAGTATAAATACCGAAGAATAGAAGATGAGAACAAGATAGTTTTGAAAATGGTTTTCAACTTCAGGTGTATTCTTTTGAATTTTAGAAATGCTCTTTTTAGCTCTCTTGCATCAGAAGAGTTTTGCAGGTTCTTGAAAATTAAGCACCCTGAAAAAGCATCCTTCACCAAATACCATTATATTTCTATTATCACCTTCCTGAAAGAAAGAATGCTATCATGTCTCATGTCCTTTATTTAAAAGGGAAGTGATGTTTAATCCAATTTAACTTAACTCTTTTTTTAATTGACAAATTAATGGAATGCACATTTTTTTTGAAATTGAGAAATTACTGGAATGCACTGCACAATGTATTTCATAACAAAATGCAATAATGAGTTTTGATGCCAAAAACACAATTTGAAGATTAAAATATTAACTTAAACAAAGTAAAACTATTCCTACCATATTTATTATCCCAGCTCATGTATTCTAAAATCTTCCATTTATTCCTAGCTTGGTTTCTAGATATTCTGTGCAAAGTTATTTGAGTTCAATTGTGGCAGGTCCATTATCCCATGATCAGAATAGTGTTATCATCGTTACTAGTTTGAAAGATGCACTTCACACATTGGAAATAGTTTTTCACAGGTAGATTTCACACTTAGGCAGTAATTCCAAAGAGAATTGACATATCATAGATATTTTAAAAATTCACAAACTGCTTAAAATAGAATGAGATTAGTAGAAAGTTCAACTCGAGATCTGTAAAATACAGAAAAATATAGCAACAAAATGCATAAGAATTAAAATACAAAAACAAATCTGTCACCCTAACTTTATATTATTTTTCAAAAATGGTCATAATTGCAAATCATGGACAGTTATTCACTCAATAAAAATACCCCTTTTCTTTCTTTTAATGTTGTCTGGCCACATATTACTTTAAAGAACCTTATTTTTGCCCCCTAATTTAAAACACTCTTCTACTTAAACTGCCACCATTTCTTATGTATTTTAGTTGCCTAGGAAACACACAAGGGTTTTGTTGCTATAGCAGGAATTCATTTAATCACCAAATTCCTTCTGTAAGCCAGATCCATCATTTCCACATTGTACAAGTCTTCAGCAGAGCACTTGACTACAACCAACTGGCTTTTTATTGTATCACACTTTAATTATAGCAAAATGGGCCAAACAGATTTTCAGAGAGCTTAAGGACAGAGAAATGTTCCTCACAGTAAAATCCGGAGTATCATTTCCTTGGGATTCTGAAAAAGTCTGTGAGACCAAGTATCTATTTTGAGTTCTCTTAATCTAATTTGTTATCTAGCTATAAAAAACCAGCACACATTAGCACTACAGAAGGATCACTATATTCTCTTCTCATTTTTGTAAGTATATTAACTATTTCAGGAAAGTAGGATGTTGATTATCACATATAAAAGTGATCTAAAGGAATGTAAATGCTTGGCTAAGTTTGATTCTTATATGTTATATCAGTATAGCATTGATGTGGAGTAAAAAATCATGTTTAGATCATATAGAAGAGATTTATTGGGGGGGTAATCTCTGTAGCTCTCAGGTTTCCCCATCCAGAAAATGATTATTATAATATCTAAATCCAAAGGTTACTGTGATATAATTAATTTATGCTAAATTATCTTTTCCAAATTTATCTCAGAGAATAATAGTACAAGCATCTTCCTGGTTCACAAGTAAGAAACCTAAACATTTTCCTGGTTTCCACTCTCTCCTCATGCTTCAAATCCAATAAATTATTTAATCTTTCCAGTCTACTACCACTGTGATTTCCAAAGCAGATACTTATTTAGTAAGCAAGTTTCAGTCTTTGCTGCTTCAATTCTCTACAAAGATACCAAACTGATCTTTCTAACACTTAAAATCTGGCCCTGTCATTTCATTTCAGTAGCTCCACCTAAATCTTCATAATTCTAGCAAGGCGTTCAAAATGCTTCCTTCCCAAGCTCTTGGCTGTGCTCTCTCTCTCATAACTTCAAGTAGTCAGACAAATCCACATCAATCTAGCTACACTGAATGATTTTTTAGACCATTTCACTTTCATTCCAGTCTTTCTACATTGGAATTGTCTATATGAAACTTGCAGTTTTCAGAAGAACTGATTAGTTACTACACATTTTTAATCACACACCTGAAAACATCACATTATCTATGAAGAATTCCTGAACCACAATTTGACTTGGATATCCTTGTTCTCATGGGGTAAGACAAGTATTTCTTTTAAGGATATGACTTGTTCACCATCATATACCCACGTATACTATTCCACCTCACGTATATTAAGCACTTAATTTGCTTAAAATAAATTTCTTACACATTGTACCAGTATATACTTTAAGAGTAGGTCTCATTTTGAATAAAATTTCAGACAAGTATGTCTGAGAAAGTGGGTGAGACTGGCAATCCAAAGATATCTACTTTTATCCATTAATTTGCATGCAGAAACGAGACAGAATAGTTTTTGTCAAGTATGATGGTCCCTGCACAAAATGATTACAGCACGACTATTTTTCATAAAAGCCTCTGACAGGGTCTTCCCTAGGCCTCAGGTAAGGAGGTGTGGCATAGAGTGGGGAGAGGAACATTAACTCCATAACACTGATCTTCTGAATGAGCAGGATAGGGTAAAAGGTACTGATATTTGGATTACTACTTTTAATGTCACATTTGAACTCATGGGCTGGTGGAACTTCAAGACAGTGGTACTTCAAGACACTTATTATACTTTTTAATAATAGTCACAAGAGAGAGGACATGAAAACAAATTCTGAGCACTTAGCTTAGATTATATTTATTTACAACATTAACTTTCTAGAATTTGCCACCAGGTATTATCCTCATTTTAAATACCTCATTTGTTCAGTTATTATTAAAATTATTGTCATCGGATAAAATTCCTTGGTGTTATTATTAAACCATTTCTCAAACATCAAAGACCATATACATATTTCTTAATAATAGGAGCAACTGTCAAAGAAAGAGAACCTTTTTCATTAAATTTACTTTTATCAGTTAACATTCATATCCTCATTACCTCATTTTCTTCTTTGAGTTTTAACGTATTTTGAGTGATATGACTATATCTCATATTTCCTTTACTTCTCTTCTCTATAGTTCCACAATAAAAGGCATGTATATAATATGATTGATAAGGTTTTTTGCTTTACTTCAAGTAGGAAGACAAAATTTTGGTGCACAGTCTATTCTGTTCTTCAACTGTGTTAATTTTAAATCACTTCTCTTCCTTTAGTCACATGTTGAAAATGGATTTTACCAGACTATCAAGTACAGTAGTAACAGAGTTACAGCGTTCAATGTGTTTCATCTGTACGATTTATGAGTCACAATTCACCACAAATGACAAGACAAAATCTTTAGTAATAAGATTTTAGAACATAGTCATCCTAGAGACTTCAAAGGACTCAGACATTCCAGTGCTTGGTTCTAAACAGAAGTGAGTGTAATAGAAAGGACTTTACTAAGGATTATGCCTCAGTAAATTTTGTTTGGGAAATGGAAACATCAAGACATAATAATAACAGCATAAACAAAAAATTAACTTTAGCTATCTCAGGAATATTAACACAAATTTAGTATACTAAGGAGGTTTTAAAACCTCATTTCCAAATCTTTTAAAAAAAAATGGTGGCCATCATTCTCTCTCATTGATCTGGACGTCCTAGGATCCTTACTTTTATTTTTATCCTTATGATAAAAACAGATACAAACAAAATGCTAAGGGGATCAAGAATACATTTTTTGAATAAAATCAGGTCTTTAAAATACATACTGAAATACAATTTGAAGCAACCTACAAAGAACCTTGCATTCCTTTCAAATTAAAATGTTCCAATCACCATCAATAAATAACTATAAAAGGTGATGAAACAATAGTGAAAAAATTAAGTCAAATAAATGATCTAAAAATAGAATAAAATTATCTAAAAAAGACTAAAATTAAAAGTTTTGAAGTAATATTTGAAAGGAAATGTCATGTAAAAACATAATGCAAGTGTATAAGCTTTGAAAAAAAGAGTCTCTAAATTTGTCATAGAAAGGCTGTTTTTCCTCCTTAGAGATGTAAATTTAAATTTAAAAACTTTACAAAGGACAATATTCTTTTTAATGAAGTGGTTTTTTTTTGTTTGTTTTAACCATAATATAAACTTTCATTCTAACTTGTAAAGGTAGGGTTCTAATATTAGTCTTAGCTTCAAAAATCCATTTCTCTAGCTTCTCCTCTCCCCATTTACAGTATACAAGGCTCACAAAATTACTTCTCCTTCCTTCATTCATATATTGCTCACCATTCTTAGTCTTATAGCTAATTTCCAACCTAGCATAGTCCCCTCTTCCATTTCTGCATATTAGAATATTAGGTGTCTTTCACACTAACAAATACAACTTTCTCAAAAAAAGAGTTACCAATTCGAGACAAAAGTCACTCCATTCACCTTTTATTCTTAAAGTTCTTAATATTTCTCAATGGGAAAACACTGTAAATACTAATATAAATAGTATATTATATTATTGCTCATTATTGCAGAGTATTGAGGGTTTTGACTAAGAGATACCTTGCTTCTGCTTAAATGCTGTGTGATCTTGAATGAATTATTCTCTCTGAGCCTCAGTTTACTCACTTATAAATAAAACAATATAATAAAGGGCAAATGGCAAATACATGAAAAGGTTGTATATATCACCTGATATGTAAGTGATTATTATAAAAGGAATGAATATTGTGAGATTCTCTGGGGAGTTTGATAGGCAGCCAATCATTTGAACACTAGTTTACTTACTTTCAAGGAAAGCCTAGGATGCTCATTCTTAATTTTATGACAAAAAATTAAGTTTTCACATGTAAAAAACAGTTGAAAAGATATTACATTTTCTGTTTTATTAAAATATAGCATCATTTATAAAATTATTTTTTCATTTATTTATATAACATTTATATAACATCTTTATTGTTGGATGTTTTTACTTTTTTTAAGAGAAACAAAATACTTTGACCTAATTTTAGCTTTTTAAAAAATAAACATTTTTAATTAAAGAAGTTATGAGCTTAGAATACAATCATGGGTCATGTATAGAATTCACATACATCAGCCCTCCACCAATACTTAACATCGTTATCACAGATTATGAAAGAATATCATCAGACTATTACCATTAACTATAGCCCATAGCTTAAATTTGGTATATTTTTTCCACGCACCTCTCTTTATTAGTATTATACATTTGTTATAGTTGAAGAGCAAATACTCTCATATTTATACTGTTTAGTCCATCTTCCACCATATGGTTCACAGTGTTACACAGTCCCATGCCTTGCTTGTACAATCTATTCAATGTGTACATTCAGTGCCTCTCACTTTCACCAGAGTTGTAGAGTCATTGCCTCTGTAAATTGCTCAATGTTTTCCTTACTCCAAAAGCCAAAAGAAAAACTCCCATAACCCCCTTTTATTGACCCTTAGCATTGATAACAATACCTTCCATATTCTTACCACCTTTTAATAGTGATGTACATTTGTTCTAGTTCATAGAACTTTCTTGTATTTATATAATTAGCCACAATCCTCATCCACCTCTGGGTTTACTATGTCATTCAGTCCCTAGATTACTCTCACGCTTTCTTTCAGTTGACATTTACATCCCTAGATTACCCTTTTCAGTCCCAATCCTATTTATAAAACTAGTCATGTTAGTTATACTAACTATAATGTGTTATCATCAACTCTATCCATTTTTTCAGTCAAGCTATTTAAGAATTCTACATGCATTAAGCATTAGTACCCCTTCTCAGCCCTTATCCTATCTCCTAGTAACATATAATTTAGATTTTAACTCCATGTGCTTATTCTTCATATTTAGCTCATATGAGTGAGACCATACAATATTTGTCCTTTTGTGTCTGGTTTATTTCATTCAGCATTATGTCCTCAACGTTCATCCATGTTGCCAAAGGTGTTCCAATTTCATTTATTTTCACAGCAGCGAAGTATCCCATAAATAATATATACCATATTTTGTTTATCCATTTATCAGTTCAGGGACACTTGTGTTGTTTCCATCTTTTGGCTATTATGAATAACACCGCTATGAACATCAGGTGTACAAATGTCTTTTTACATCACTGTTTTCAGTTCCTCTGGATATAGTCCTATTAGAGGAATTGATGGAAAATACAGAAGTTCTATATTTAGCTTTCCAAAGAACCACCAAACTGTTTTCTGCAAGGGCTGCACCATTCTATATTCTCACCAGTAGTGAAAGAGTGTTTCTATTTTGCCATATCATCTCCAGCACTTGTTGTTTCTGTTTTTTCAATATTGGCCATTCTATGATGTGTGAGAGGATATCTCAATGTCACTTTGATTTGCATTTCCCTAATAGCTAGTGATATTGAACATTTTTTCATGTGCTTTTTGGCCATGTGTATCTCATCTTTAGAGAAATGTCTATTTAAGTTTTTGCCCATTTAAAAAAAGTTTTAGTTAGGCCAATAAAAAGAATTCATTAGGAAATTGGGGGAAAGAACAGAGCTTACTGAGAAATAGGAGAGAAGGACAGAAATACACATCAAGATTTGATGCAGGCTCCACTAGGGAGAGAGCAAGATTTGGTTTGTATGGTTACCTTTTAAGCTATTAATTATTCTAAGGAGAGGGCCCCAGCTGTTATTGGTTATACCACCAATGGTGGGGGAAAATGGTGAGGCCTGATTGGAATATCTGGGGCATCTCCTTAGCCCTGGAAAGAGTTCCAACTGGAATCTTAAGTTCAAGGCCACGGGAAGCAGATTTGGCCCAACAGATAGAGCATCCACCTACCACATGGAAGGTCCAAGGTTCAAACCCAGGGCCTCCTGACCCATGTGATGAGTTGGCCCACGTACAGTGCTGATGTGAGCAAGGAGTGCCATGCCACGCAGGGGTGTCCCCTGCTAGAGGAGTCCCAGGCGCAAGGAGTGTACCCTGTAAGGAGAGTCGCCCAGTGCGAAAATAGTGCAGCCTGCTCAGGAATGGCACCGCACACACGGAGAGCTGACGCAGCAAGATGACACAATAAAAAACGAGACACAGATTCCGGGTGCCGCTGACAAGAATACAAACAGACACAGAAGAACCAACAGTGAATGGACACAGAGCGCAGACAGCTGGGGGTGGGGGTGGCAGGGAGGGGGAGAGAAATAAATAAAAAAAAAAAATCTTTAAAAAAAACCAACAAAGTTCAAGGCCAAGGTCTCAGCAGGGTCTCCGGGTCATGTTATCTGTGGCCATGTTGTGGCTCCTCTTCTCCTCATTACCCTGTACTAACCTGCCTAAACTCCTCCTTGACAATTTTTAAAATTCTATTACTTGCTCTTTTATTGGTGAGTTGTAATGTCTCTTTATATAGCATGGAAATCAAACCCTTATCAGATATATGATATACAAATATTTCTCCCATTAAGTGGGCTGCCTTTCATCTTCTTGGCAAAGTCCTTTGAGGTACAAAAGTATTTAAGTTTAAGGAGGATCACATTTATCCATTTCTTTTTTCACTGCTTGTGCTTTCATGTAAGGTTTAAGAATGCACCACCTACCACGAGGTCTTAAAGATGCTTCCCTACATTTTCATCTAGGAGCTTTATGATTACAGCTTTTATATTTAGGTCTTTTATCTATTTTAAGCTAATTTTTATATAAGGTATGAGATAGGGGTCCTATTTCTTTTGGCTATGGATATCTAGTTCTCCCAGCACCATTTGTTGAATAGACTGCTCTACCTCAGTTGGGTGGGCATGACAGCCTTGTCAAAAATCACTTGACAGTACAAAGTGAGGGTCTGTTTCTAATCCATCAGTTCAGTTTCATTGTTGTGTATGTCTATATTTATGCCAGTAGCATGTTCTTTTTACCACTGTAGCTAGGTATTTTGATTTAAAATCTAGAAGTGAGAGGCCTCTAACTTCATTCTTCCTTTTTAAGATATTTCTAGCTATCCAGGGCCCCCTTACTCTTCCAAATAAATTTGATAATTGGGTTTTCCATTTCTTTTTTTAAAAGAAGGCTGTTGGGATTTTTATCAGGATTGCATTGAATCGGTATACCAATTTGGGTAGAACTGACATCTTAACAATATTGTCTTCCAATCCATGAACACGGTATGGTCTTCCATTTATTTACATTTTCTTTGATTTTATGTAGAAATGCTTTGTAGTTTTCTGAATACAAGTGCTTTACATCCTTGGTTAAGTTTATTCCTAAATATTTGACTCTTTTAGTTGCTCTTGTGAATGAACTTCTTCCTCAGATTGCTCATTTCTAGTGTATTGAAACACTACTGATTTTTGCATATTTATCCTTGTTTACTGTCACTCTGCTAAACTCCTTCATTAGCTCTATTAGCTTTGGTGTAGATTTTTGGGGACTTTCTAAATTATAGGATCATATCATCTGTGAATAACAAAAGTTCTACTTCTTACTTTCCAATTGGATGCCTTTTATTTCTTTTTCTTGTTTGATTGCTCTAGCTAGAATCTCTAGCATTATTTTGAAATACCATGGTGTCATGGGGTATCCTTATCTTGTTCCTGATCTCAATGAAAAAGCTTTTAGTCTTCACCATTGAGTACAATGTGAGCTGTGGGTTTTTCATATATGGCCTTTATCATGTTGAGAAAGTTTCCTTTAATTTTTACCTTTTGGAGTATTTTTATCAAGAAAGGATGCAGTATTTTGTAGAATGCCTTTTCTGATCAATTGAGATGATAATATGTTTTTTCTTCTGTAATTTATTAATGTGGTGTATTACACTCATTGATTTTCTTGTGTTGAACCACACTTGCTTTTTTAACTGTTTTGATTAAAAATCCTACAGCCTGAAATTTAATGTTCATTTAGCAAGGGTTTTTTATCATGCAGAATTTAAAATATAATGTAGAAGATAAAATACACTGAGACAAAGCTAAGACCTAAGTTTTATTATGAGTCTTTATTTTTCACTTACTCTGGGTAGAAAGACCACTATTCCAAAATTGTAGAGAGATTTTTATTTATCACCAATGTATATATTTTGCTTGTAAAAAATATGATTATTTTCCTCCTCCCATTTCAATATGGTAGACATTTTGATCTCCTGGCACCCTTTTTTTATAACATAATTGATTCACTGGAATAGCATCCCTTCCCTCCATTCACCTCTCCCCAATTCCCAATCTATGTCATATAGGGGTGGGGATGTGACTTAAGTCTGTGAAAAAAGAGCATTGCATTCCCCTGGCCACAGGGCCTGTGCACATGAACCAATTCAGAGAATCATATGTCGAGGACCCAAATTCACACCATTAAATGGAAGGTAACTTTTCTCTCTGTGGTTTGAACCCAGAAGGCCAATCAGCTGCCAGCAGTCACCTTGCTGCTTATAGAACCCACAGCCTTAATGAAGTCCTAACACAAGAGAGTCAAAACAAGAGAGAAGAGAAAGAGAGACCTTCTGATAGAGAGAGCTTCTGTGCATAATAATGATTTCCCAAATGTGTCCATATAATAATCCATAGAAAAAATGAATATGTTGTTACATGGTCAGGGGGAATTGAGTTTGCAGATGAAATTAAGGTTGCTAATCATCTGACTCTAAAATAAGGAAATTATCCTGGATTTTCCTGATGAGCCCAATGTAATCAAAAGTCTGTAAGGAAAATGAAGGAGGGAAACAGGAGTCAGTGTTATTGTGATGCAATGTGAAAAAGACTCAACTGGCTACTGCTGGCTGTCAGCACAGAAGAGCATGGACCAAGGAATGCAGGCACCCTTAAAAAGGAAGGAAAATAGATTTGCCCCTAGGGCCTCCAGATAGGAACACAGTCTTGCTGACTTCTTGATTTGAACCCAGTGAGACCTCTTTCAGAACTTTGATGCCTAGAACTTTAAGATAATAAATTTGCATTGATTTAAGCCACTTTGTTTGCGGTCATTTGATACATCAGCAATGGGAAATAAATACAACCCTCCCAGCCTTTATATAAAGTCACCAATAAAGTCAATGGTACTTTCAGTGGCGTGAATCGGCCATTTATTTGTTTTTTCAGGTCTTGTAAGGTTGGTGTCTTGTAGTTTACCAATCAGCACTATGAATAGTTAAGGGTTAAGTGCAGGCTTTATTGGTGAAATGCATATGCCAGGATTCAGTCAAACTAAAAGTCATGAGTCCCCTTATCATTAACTTTCCAGTGAGAGACCTACTAGGGCAGGCTGGAAATGCTGTAAGAATAAGTATTCTGGGGGAACATGGCCTTAGTTCACCTCCCTGGGAGATGAGAATGAGGATCAGAGGAACCAGGTCACCTCTTCCTACTGAATCCTGAAATAGTTTCCCCAGTAAAGCCTATTCCTTAAGCCATATTTTGTGTCATTGTATAATTCACTCAGCCCTTGTGCCTTGGTACATGACAGGTGTAAACCTCAAAAGGACTCACTTTGGCTGACAGTTTAAGCACATTTGAGGCCATTTCTGTCATTTCCAGCTGAGCTAGTTGCTACTGGTGAATAAAAGTAATAAAAGGATTTTGTCTTCTTCATAGAATTCTCTAAAGCATTGATCCTAAGTTCTCTGGAGTACATGTATTTTCACTCATTCTTTCATTCACTCATTGAGAAAACACAATTAATTAAACACAATTAATTAATCTAGATATTGAAGATACAAAGATAAAACATATATAATACCTCCTCTTAAAGAGGTCATGGACTTAAATGGGAAATAAGTAAATAAATAGAAAATCACATTGCAATATTATAGATGCTATAATATGTGTATCTGTAAGGTAGGGTAATAGGAAGATATCAGAAGGAAGTGTGAATAAAAGACTCTTACATGGTAACTATATATAAAATTTGGACTCAACTATAATTACTCTTCCAAAATGGAAAGGAAGTACATCCTAAGATAAAATTATTAGAAAGAAGCATGCTTTCTGACTAGGAAATACATGTCTGCATTTCTTAGAAGGAAGAGAAACTAAAGTCAATTCAATCACAGAAGCTTGACTATAGTAGATGCCTAATGAATACTTGCAGAATGAATGTCTAAATGGATAATCAGCAAAAAATATCTGTTAGTGCCTAAATGAGGTTACCAATTATCACTTTTAATAAACACATACATTTAAGTAATTTACAGTTATATTTGTTAGGAAAAAAATCTTGTATTGGATTTAGCTTTGACAAATAACATGCTGAAATAATGATATAACATAAACTGGAGGCACTGTGGTTAAGAAAATTGGATTTAGACACTAGCTGGCCTGGGTTCCAGTCCTCCCTATTATGCTTATCAGTCCCTGTGACCTTGATCAGGTTACTTAACCTTGTTATACATGCTTCCTCCTTTCTAATAGGCAAGATAACTTTGAAACTTATTCCTTAGTTTGTTCTGAGTATTAAAGGGGGTAATGAATTTGAAAGTCTTAGCAGAGGGCCTAGAATTTAGAAAGCATTGAATCAATGTTAGCTCTAATAATAGGTATTATCCATATGAAAATGATTTTTAAACATCAAGTGATGGTGTATATAAGTTGAAAGATTTAACCAGGAAAAATATTAGCTTCAATATAACTATTGCTATAAGTGATTCCATTGGCATAATCATTTCTTGTGATCTTGGCCCATATGTTTATGTCAGAGAAATGGAATGTGGCCAAAGATTTTCAAGTAATTGTGTAAAATTGCTCCTGCTATGTAAAATTAATTGAGGGCTTGCTCTGGCAGCTGTTATGTGTACATAAAGGCTACAAACCCTATTAAACATAGTAATAACCATATAATCATGTTTTTCATATATTATTTTGTGCCAGCTATCACAATTAAAGGTTTAAAAATAACAGCAACCTATTTAAATATTATTGACACAATGAGATTCTCTAAGTATGTGAATTATTCTCTAGGAGTACATCTGATATTTTGGTAATTAGATGATCTCTTACTCTCTATCAGAGTACTATTTTAAGAAACGCTATAAATTGCTTTTCACAACTTCCAAAAAATGACATCTGCTCAAGCTCACATTTGAACTGGACAAAAACATACACAGCAATTTGTCATTATCATTAGCCATTCCCTTTATCACAAGGCCTAGAGCTCTTATATAAATATTTACATAGTGTTTTATAATGGACAAAATAGTATAAATTATTTCATATGCTCTGTACTGCATTTCCTTCTTTAATTCATATAAGGAAATCAACATTCAGAATGGTTAGAACACATACCTAAAATCAGAGCCATAGCTTAGACTGCCTGACTCTATATCCTTGCCTTTCTCCACATCACCTCCACTTCATTATAATCAATATAACATAAAATACTTTGCAAAACCATGTGCTCATATTAACTTTTCAGTTTCCCCATCTAACTATAAATTTGTGGCAGCCATCAGTTTCAGATTCTTTCCTTGTCTTATTTCATCTGACATTGAAGGCATCCTTGGAGGAAGAAAACAGGTGGAGCTTACCATTGCTGACAAGGACTATTTTGATCTAATGATTCTGTCATTAATTTAGAAGATCCAAAGATTTTACAGTCAATACACAGCTAATATTTAATGAGCTTGAGTTAATTGTCTTTTTTTTCTCCTTTAGATAATTTTATGTGGCTCACAATTGCAATTGAATTCTAGATAAATTACCCTTTAGGACAAACACAGAAAGCAAATGTAGTTCTGTTAGGGCACTTAACTTATGTACTCATCTATTTTATGGACTCTGTGTTCTGATGTCCTCTAAGTATAAGTCAGATTTCCTTTGATATCACTCTTATCCTTAAAGCTCTAATAATAAAGTGCCTGAACTCACTTTACAAATAATATTTATACCTGAACTCATAGTGACTCAGTTTCCTCATTTGTAAAATGACACAGTAATAAATTTTGGATTTATCATTTGTAAAATGTGAATATATGTTCAATTGAGGATTGAAAGAGGCATTACATATAAAGTATTTGCTGCTTGCTACTGTACCTGGCAAAGAATAACCACCAACTCCAAATTCACTTTACTTTGAAGCCATCTTTATAAATCATTTCTCAAGCCCTCTTTTAATATTCTCAGGCAAAATGGTCTATGAAAGTTCCATTGTTTTCCTTTGCTGCTCTGTGTCATTATCTACTCTATCACTTTTAGCAAATTCCCTCTTACTCTTCACGAAATTTTCAAATTTATAACAAAATTACAGAGAGAATTGAACTTCCTTGTCTTAACACTTTGAGCCATTTTCTGATTCAATTAATACGAGTTTATCTGTTTAGGACTTAATCTTTGATCTTACAGTAGTATATCTCTGCATTTAGTTCTGTTTTCCTCTGAATATATCTATTATACCTTTACTTTCTGAAAAGAGCTAATTAATATGAGAAATGCTTCAGTAATGCTATTATATAGTGGTTTGTTCGCTCCAGAAATTTTAATCTGTTTGTTTCTATTTCTTTCCCAAAAGCTCCACAAACTTTTTTTTTAGGACATACTGGGGATTGAACCTGGGATCTTGTACTTCGGAGGCAGGCACTCAATCACTGAGCTGCACCGCTCCCCTCACAGATATTTTTGAAGAGACAAGCAATAGGCTTTGCCACATGAGTACCCAAATGTTGTATTATTCTGTTTATATTATATAGATATAATTTTTATGACTGGCACTTATTCAATATCTTATCTTCCAGGTAAAATGCCACTTGCTTTACATATTTCATGCTGTTAACACTTGACAACATTGTGAAAAGATTACACTTCTTATTCCCAGTGTGCTGATAAAGAAAATAAAGTTCAGAGATTTAAATGGTATCCCTAAGACCACCCAGCTCATGACACTAAGATTTGAATCCACCCATTTTGATAACAGATTTCAGAAACTAGATTGCTGTTGCAGTTACCATCCACTTATCATCCTCTAACATATTACGTAATTAATTTGCTCTCTGTCTCCCTCCAGGAAAATACAAGTTCCACAAGTCCAGGATCTTGGTCTCTTTTCTTCAGTGATCAATTGCCTTGGCTCAAATATTGTTTTGCTCATGGTAGCCACCAAGAAATGAACGAAGAAATAAAAAGTTATAGACATGTTTCCTCTTCTCTATGTTCTTCATTTCTCACCAACCCCTCAGATTTCTCATTTGCTTTTCCCCTTGAACTCTCATCTTTACTCTCAGATTGTAGTTTTGGTCCTGGAGACATATAATCTGATCCTCATCCCTCAACTCATCTCTGCTACTTGACATATTTGCACAAATATTTTTGCAATTCTACCCAACCCCTGTACATTTATGTGAGTGTGGCTGGGCACTACTGGCCTCGTCACCTCATCAGAAGCATTCAGGCATATCTGAAATCCAGTCTGGGCTCAGCTGGGAAGCTCCATGGTTCTCTCCTTGAACTGACACTAACCTGTGATGTTTCTGGTCACCAGGGTAAAAGTAGTTGAAGAGAATCCTTTATAAGAACACTGTTAAAAGGAGGTTATCTTGGCCAAAGAGTTGGCTATGATAACAGGTATCTTTTAAGGAATGCACATGCTGCATGTGAAACCTAAGGTAATCTCAACAGAGGGATGTTTTAATATGAAGCTTAAAATGTTTTCTTGGAGGAGTAATATTTACATCGTTTTCACTTTTCACCCTGTCCTGAGAACCTGTCCATGAGAACATTATCTTCTATTCTGTATGGGTAAATAAGTACAAGAAGGGGGCTCTCTGAGATGGAATCTCTTTAGGAATGTAACAAAGTCCTTGGAGTAGACTGGAATGGTTCTAGTCTACTAGACTTCATTAACATGGAAGATGTTTGGAGGCTCTGGACATAAGCCTGAAGTTAATTCTTTTGTTAAAATATTTAATGTGAGTCTTGCTACAGGTTATTAGGCTTAAAAATAGACAAACACATTTCCCAAAGTGTTTTTCAATTATTTGTCAGCTATGAAGTCAACAGAAATATATGTGTGTTGAGCAAACTTTACTTTATTGACTCTTGGCATGGGGAATTGTGGGATATCTCATTGAGAGGGTATTGAAAAGGACTTAAGAGAATATTGAAGCTAATAGTAAATAATTCTATGATTGAGTACCTTAGTAAGTCTTATCTAGAAGTTAATAAGAAAAAGAAAGGCTAATGTTGTGGCTGGTAAATAAGCAAGAAGCCACCACTTTGGTCATGTTTTTGTCTGCGGTGATAATGATTATGGAGTGGTCTTGCTCTTATCTCCATCACCACAGTCAGAGTGGCCTGGTGTGATGGTGGCCTTCAGTTCCAAAGTTAAGGGCAACAGGGGAGCAGCACAGCATTGCTGAGAGCACCTCTGAGATCACTAAAGCCTATTGACAGCACCAGGCTATCTCCTATCTATCAGGGGCTGCTTTGTTTTTTTCTTAGATATATCAGATATTAATGCTTGTATTGTCAGTAGCAAATCACTGTCCGCAATTCCTTTAAAATATATCCTGAATCTGATCAATTTCTCAAACCCTCCATTGATGTAACCCTCATCCAAGTCAACATTATTGACTACCTGGATCTCTGCTACAGCCTCTTAGTGGATTTCTCTTACTACTAAAGTTTTGTCATCACACAGCAGCCAGTGATCGCTTCTAATATAATTCAAATCATGTAACTCTCCTATGCACAAACTTTCATCCTTTGGCTTGTATCCAAATTCCTTACCATGATCTCACTCTTGGCTATTTCTAGGACATTTTTCACTGCCTCACATGCCGTTCTGGGTTTTCTGCTCTTGTTTATGTCCTCTGCCTAGAAAGTTTTTCCTCCAGATCCTTATAAGGCTCACCCCAATCCTTCAATGCAGGTATCTGCTCAAATAGTCATCTGTTGGGGAAGTTTTCCTTAAACACTAATTTGCCTTTTCTCTTCCCTACTATTTTTCCTTCTTCAGAGCATTGTGCACTAATGAATTTAAATGATTTATTGGAGTATCTGTAAATGGTTTCTCCTCTGTTCTAAAATTATAAATTCTATAACATCTGGACTTCAATTATGTAGCCAACGGCTTTATCTTCAGAGCTTAGAACATTTTCTAGTACATGGTAAAGACTTAATTATGAATAATGTCTATACCGACATTATATAGTCACTAGCCACAAAGGATCAAGTTAATTCTATGATTAGGTACTATTACATTGAACCATGTAAAAAAGCTCTTTCTGCAAATTAAGATGATTAAATACTGGCCATTTCATATAGTTCACCTCAACAGATAGAAAACTTCCCATTACTGATTAGCAAAAGAAACCAGCCCAACCCTGAAACAGTGTTGATAGCAAGACTACTTGAGCAATAAAACCCCTACTAAATGAAAGGCATCCCAGCTATAAACATATTCATTCTTTCATTAAACAAACATATATTAAGAATCTTTCATTTCTGTCCTTCGAGAGATACAGTGTCTACAAAGATGAATAAAGCAAAATTCTTGCCTTCAAAGAATCCACACTACTTAAAACAGTATGAAACTTCCCTGACAAAGAAAAGTGACAAAGAAAAGTGAGCTCTGAATTCTGCCAGTATGTGATGTGTAATTTGAGGGTCTATGAATGAGTATGTGTTGAGCATGGTGATAGACAAGGGTAGGGGAGAGTGCTATTTGGACGGAATTTAGAATATGGGCTAAGCTCAGCATTGTGACAGATTATTTTATGTTTAGAAAGTATAGATATCTGCAGGAATAGAAAGAATACAGCAGATTCATGAACAAGGCAGGATGTGATACAAGCAGCAGTGATCCATCAGGGAAGTGTCTGTTGGATTCTAACCCTTGACGCAGTGGCGCAGGCTCAGAGACTCAGAATTCATCTGGGACTTCAGTTGTAAACCAGATGCCAGCTGTATCCAGGCTCTCACATTGTACCCCTGATGCTCACCCTTCAGCGTGTTGAAAAGGATTTGTAGTTTATAATGACATACACAGTTATTTGTTTGTTTTTCTACCTTTATGCTCAATATACTCATTATAAAACATTAAGATAGAATGATCTTTGATACAGTGTCACTACAGAGAACGGACATGCTCATTTGTAAAAAAGAAATAACCATCGGTGATTTTCTCAGTCAGAACCAAAGATAGCAGCAGCTATGTATGTGTATATAATTCTTACAAATAATAGATTAGGTCAATTTTTTTCAGGGTTCTGATTTTTATTTGTCATGTTGGCTTCCATTTGATTTAAAAAGAATATGCATGGGGGAAAAAGAAATGTGTAAATTAGAAACTGGGGAAGCTAGTTTCCTATTTTTCTTTCATTTGTTTCTGGGGTTTTAAACACTGGTACAGGTTGAGATTAAAAACAGAAACCTAATCAATATTTTTTCATTCAGAAACCTTTCCAATTTTTTATTTATCTTACCAAGTAGTTCATGAATTGATGATTCTCTAGAATTCTCTGGGATTAAGAATTCAGGAAGATGTTAAACTGTATTTATTTAGATATAATATTTATTATTTACATTGTTGATTTCTTTCCTGATTAGTAATATGCTTTCATGCACATTTTTTCACAGCTATAGTTATAAAATTAAAATTCTTTGAAGCTATATAACATGTAGTACAAGAGATGCAGGTTTTTCATAACCATTTGTTTTGACAAGGACAGAAAACCTTGATGGTGATCTAACTGACCTTGAATAAGCTGTACCCATGAATTTGATTAATTGAACTACAAACTATGCCCTATTTAATAAGTCATGTGAGATGGGAGATTTTTTATCAGCCAAATTTCCTAGTTCAAACTTTTTCAAAGGCCCTTTTCTTTAGTAATATTGCAGTCTTAAAATTTTAAATTTTCTTCTCTGTTTCCAGAGTATTTATTATAAACACTAAATCTCATTCTTTCACTTGGCTACAGCATACCCTTGAATAGGTGTTTATCTGTTAATGTTTCTGGTGAGTGAAATTCTCTTTTTCTTGCCACTCCTTTTATTGAAAACATCAAGGCCAATTTTAGGTAGTTATAATTTAAGAATTCAATATTTGGCTCAATGTTCTATCCCGAATAATTGGGCAATTAATTAAAAATTCCATCTTCTCAGCTAAGAATATATAAAAGACAAACACTATCACTTAGCAACTATGTGATTTTGGCCAAACTACATAACTACTCTGAGAATTTTTCTCATTAATAAAATTAATTGCCTAAGAATCAAATGAGATTGCATTGTGAACCATCATAATGCAAATAAACTTCCAAAATCCTCAGTGAATAATACACATAACAGTGACTCATCGTTATGTGATTAATAACCATTATCATTAATAACCTTTTATGAAATCTAAAGCACAATTTTATTTACCTTTTAAAAATAAAGCAGTAATGATTTAAAATAAACAATTTAATAATTGTTTTGTTAGATCAATAAAATAAAACTTCCATTCAATTTTTAAAAAATTAAAATTAGAAATCTTGAGTAATATAGAATATTTTAGGTATCAAGATGGTTACTCCAAATATATACTGCTTTAAAGGGCTGATACAAGTCAGCATTAAGGCATACAATCGTGGGTTTACTGACCCAGCTTACATGCCACCAGTTTTGGTCAGCTGTCAGTGCCACTGGCCTCTGCTGCCTGCACTTCATCTATATGCAGGTGCTTTTCTCCTGCTCGGGAAATGCTGAGAAGTATTTGAGAACCTCTCATTTTGCTCCCTTCCTGAAGATAGTGAACTTACTCTCCATTTCTTTAAAATATACTGAAAATACACTCATTACTTATAAATACTCAATTAATCACTTATTCAATATAAGTTACTGTGTCAGGTTATACATGATACAATGAGAAATAAGATATGATTATTGACCTCATACCTATTCAGGCTTCACAAGGCAAACAGGTTGCCCTGCCACCCCGTCTACTGTAGTCCCTCACAGTCAACATGTGTTTATCATATACACGAGCTAAGTGATGTGTCATGGGGTGGATAGATAAATTCTCTTTCCCAGATATTTACATTGGGGTGTAAAGCTCCTAGTTTGTTCTAGAATTGATGAAGTGAAATAATAGAAAGTTGCACTGAAAAATTAGAAAAAAGTGAAAATGGTAAAATCCATGAATCTGATGAGCAGTGAGAAGCAGGGTCTAGAAACATTTTGGTCTGGGAGAGGGAGGGGGATGAGAAAGAGAGAGAGAGAGAGAGAGAGAGAGAGAGAGAGAGAGAGAGAGAGAGAGAAAGAGAGAGAGAGAGAGAGAGAAGGAGGGAGGGAGAGGGAATTTATTTCCTGGCTCCTTTACAGAGTTTCAGAATCTGGTTCCAAACCCTCATGAGCCTTATTGCATACTGTCCCCAGACTCTATGAAAAACCTTCAATTTTTTTTTTTTTTTACTTCTCCCCCTTTTTCCTCTGTGAAACTCAAGGTAGATTCTTTACTTGTAAAAATAGTTTAAATGAAAACAAATATGATCTAATGAGGAAAGCAGGAGCCTCTGCACATTACCTCAGAAATAGCAACATTATTTTAATTTCCTTGAAATCATTATTATCATAAGAAAGACAGAAAAATGAATCTTGCTTTAAAAGGAGGAGGGAGATACTGAGGAAAACGAAAGGAGTTGGCAGAGCAATGGACCATGTAATTTTTAAAGATCTATTGGTCTGCTGGAATCAAACTGCTGGGGAGAGTTGTAAAACATGAAAGCATGTTGATTATTTAGAACCTGATTATCTGAATTATTAATCATCTTTCTTTTTTCTTCCCCCCTAGTTACATTCTGTTGGATCTAGCTTTCAATTCTTTCAAAACTAGCTTTAATCCTATTAATCCCTATGCCAGATTGTTGGAAAAGAATTACAGAGGCAGTGAAACTGAAATCAATCTATCTGGTTTCCTCTTAGCCACCTAGTAAACGATTTGGTGGAAATAAGGGTAAAGTGATGTCTTAATGAGATTTGGGAAATATCTGCGGATTTCATTTATGTCTGCTCAGCCTGACTAATGGGAAAGTATACATAACAATTGTCTGTAATTCAATACTCAGTAAAACTTGCTGATTTTCCCCAGGGACACTGTAACTGTTCATTACTTTATACTGCAGTATAAATTGGCCCAGTGGGGAGGCAGGCATAGATTGAAGGGAGTTGTGAGCAAAATTACAGGGTTTACACTGCAGTCTCTTCCCCATACTTGAGGCCCTGGAATTAGGCACTTGATACATCAAGGCAAACAATCTCTCTGACAATTGCAGGTCACAACCTTTATGTCCATGTTACAGTTAGACCCCTGGGTAACCCCTGCATGAATGGGGTTAACTTGAGGATAGCCTATTAATTTATACCACCTGCCCCCACACCACCACTGAGTAAACGTAGTCCAGAGTATATCTCTCCCTCACAAAAATAACAACTTTCCACCTTTCCCTAGAATACCACAAGAGTAAATAAACATATTAAAATAAAAATATTGAGAAGAAATGCCCTGCACTTGCATCCCAGCTCTGAGTTGAAGCCTATGTGACTTGAGTCTATCACTGTATGTCTTAGCTGTAGAATGAAGATGCTTAACAGGGCATCCCTCAAGGTTCATTATGCAGGTTTAAGAAGACGTAAAGGTCACAAGTAACTAGGGCATGAAAGCTCTGGATTGTTAGTGCTATTACGGTTGTTTTTGCTATTGTCAACCTATTATGATTCTAACCTCGGCCCTTTTGTTACTGGGGAGAACAAGAATTAAAAATATAAAGCAGAAAGCAATAGTGGAATAATATAACTGGCACAGTTCAGAAACTATATATATATATATATATATATATATTCATTAGCAGCAGGGGAAATTTTTAACATTCACAAAATTAGAACACATTTGCCACTGATCTGACATTTCTCAAGTCAAAACAGTATTTTCTTGCTTCCCTCTGTTTGATTACTTAACAACGTGTATATAACACGTTAACCAGGATATGTTTGGGTATATTACCCTTGCCCAAAATAATAACTGGAGGCTCATGAAAGAAGTGAACATTCATTTAGTGAGAGAGTTAAAGACTCTAGATCCCAACTTCTCTTTCAGTCTGTTGTGGGGAAAATTGGGTAAAGAAGTAAGACAAGAGGGTCCTAAGAGTCATCTTCTCTGAGACACAGCTAATAGAAACTTTTCTTGCCTCCAGTTGTGACAGTTAAGGTATAGATAGTGATAATTCATAATTCCAATTCTGTTCTGGTCATTCTCCTTCTTGTATTCTAAGATAATAAGGAAGAGTAAACCACAGATGTGATTTTTATTTTTTATTCCTCATATGTTAGATCTAACAGCATAGTGATTATGTCTGGAAACAATGATGTGCCAATGGTAGAAAAAGTACTGATTTGTGAAAACTTTTTCTATTTCAAGTTGTTACTACAGAAGTGTGTTATCTAATATTACAAACACAGATCACACATAGGTATTCTTGAAGCTACCATTCTGCTCTACCTTCTTTTATAATCCCTGCTGAAATCAAGATCATGTGCCCTTAAGTAAATTGTAAGCCTTGGGAGGATCTGATTATCTTTCATTCTTTCTTCTTGCATGGATTTTGAAGTCTAATTTATCAATTCAAAAATTATGGTGCATGCCTACTAAATGTTAGGTATTGCTCCTGGCACTATGGGTATAAAGACAAATGGACATCATTTTCTGTTGCTTATCCAGTATGAAAGACTACTTAAGGTCCATCTTGCAGAGTTGCTGTGAGGGTCAGAGAAAGTGCTTGTATTAGTGATGATGATGAAAATGATGATGATAATGACAATAACAGCTACTACTGCATATCAAAGTTTTACCATATAATTCGTACAACAATTCTATGAGTATACTATTTTAAAGATGATAAAACTGAGGCATAGGAGAAATAAGGTAAGATCACACTGCTAGGAAATAATGGAACTGGGACTCAAAACAGGTCTGAGCGAAAAGTTGTACTCGGACCCACTGTGCAATGTTATCTCCCAGTTGGAACTTTTCTTGGTGTCTGGCATGATGAGAATGTCCAATAAATGTCAGGCCCCTTTTCTGCAGGCCTGTTTCAGGACATGATCACTTGTGAGGCTGAGAATGGTTGGCTACTACAGAGATGATGCCTTTATTTAAAATATGAGAATGGTTATTAAATAATGTAATGTCACTAAATAAAAAACATTCATCATGACCTACACAGTAAGAAATTGAAAGCATAATAGATTGATAAATTAGAGAAGGGCATGCAAATACGAAGCAATTGAAAAAAAACTGTATTTAGCAGAGAATAAGGAAAGGTTGGAGATAATTTTTCCATTTAAAAATTTCTACTATTAAACACTTGTATATCACATGAATTGAAAATGTATGTTGTTATTCAGATAAAACAGAATTGATCTTAAGCAACATAAGACATCTAAATGGAGTGAATTTTCTGCTTTAAAAATCATAACCCTTTTCACAATTATTATTAAAAACATTATTGAGTTCCTGCAATTTGCTAAGGCAGTACTATAGATGCAGACGATATAAAGAGACAATTACATGAAACAGTCTTCTGAGGATTCGTGAAGATACACATGTACTTGGGGAACAATAATAGCTAGTGATGGTACATTTCATTAGAAATAGATATATGGGGTATAAAAGGAAGAGATTAATTACGTCATAGTGGGGGCTGGCTCAAGCAAGTTTTCAATGATGAGGTGATAACTGGAATAATTTTGAAGTCTGATTCGGAACATTTAGGCAGACTACATATGGGAAAACTATTTGAGGCAGTAAGAATGTATGAAAGAGTGTGGCATGTTCAAAGAACTGAAAATAGTTCAGTGTTTCTAGAATGAAACTTACAAGTGGTGGGAGGAAAGGAAACATTTGAGCAGAAGGCACAACTAAAGAAATAGGCAGTGTTAGAACCCTAACTTAGGGTTTAGGTTTTTATCTTGTCAGCAATAGCTACAAACAGGAAAGTAACATCACATTTTCATTTTCTAAAAACCATGCATTTAAAAATGATATTTTAGAAAAAAAAATTATATCACATTATAAAGAGTAGAACTTGTTGTAGTGGTTAAGTATGTGTGAACTAGAGTCAGAAGAATTAGGCTCAACTCTCACGTTTTCCACTAAAGTGCCAACTGTCTTTTGGCAGGTCCATAAAGTCTCTGAGCCTTGTCTTCTCATTTCTTAAAGAAGGATAAATAACAATTCTTACTTGTAAGGATTATGTGATATTATACTTATTAAATATTTAGGACATAGAAATTATTCAGTAAATGTTAATTATTAATGAGATTATCATTTTTGTTGTTGATGGTAGTGTTTTCACTATGAGTACTTTAAAATATAAAAGAAATATCATGTATTTAGTTGACTTACTTTTCCTTTAGATCATATAACTGCATGCTCTTACAAATGAAGAGTAGGTAAGCCAATGCCAACATCATAAGTAACAAAATTACATCAAAATGCATTCATGGGAAATCAAAGTAAAATATGAAATAAAGTTGTAAAAATCAGCTTTTGAAATTTGCCTCATTTCAGGAAGACTAAGAAATATTAAATAGAATAGCGACGAAAATGCATTATGCTAAAAACTTCCCCGAACTAAAATTTCAATTGAATTTCTAAATCAAATTCAAGAACCAATAAAAACTTATTATTTCCTGTTTTAAGTCTAGATGTTTAATTTAGATATTAAATACAAAACACTCTGCTTAGCATTGAAGATAAATCATCAGTCAGGTATTCTGTTCTACATACCAATTTCTCTGCCCCAAGCTCTTACATTCCTGCCAATGTGCTTAACATTTTATCCTATTTAATTACTAGCATGTTGCATTTGCCATTCCTTCAGTCTCTGAGGAGTCCCACCACCAATAATTTTGGGTTACCACAAGCTTCAAAATCCAACTCCACATTTCCATAACTCAGGAAGCTTTAACTTTCTATTTAAAGATGCCCCTCTGTTGTTCTCCATTTATTGACTTTTGTTTGAATTATCTAAATTGGCACTAGTAGCCAAGCTACCCTAGTTTAATATATGCGGGAGTATTACCTCTAGAAATAATTTCTCAAGGAAAGGGAGTAGTTTCTATTTAATCTGCATTTGCTAAATCTCTACTAAATTAATCTCTCAAGCAGACATCAATTTAAAATAAAAATCCCTTAAGACATATTCTAGGACACATTCTCAAGGTTGAGCACAGTAGCACCCCTTGCTGAACGCAGTTTCAAAGGGCACAGTATATAAACATATAAATGTATATATACACACAGTAAATCTGTGGTAAAACAGTGTATTTGTGGTCTCAAATTCATTGGTGGATTGGAAGATTTAAGGAAAAATGATAAAAAGGATCCTGAAGTGACCAATAATGAAAACTGTATTTGAGAAACAGGGTTTCAGATAATTGCTCATACAGAATTTCTTTTTTGTATACCCACTAAGGAATACTTTGAGTAATTTATAGAAGAAAACTTTCACATGTACCCTACTCCAATAAGAAGAAATGGGAATATAGGACTGTTGCCAATTTCACTAGATCCATGAATTTCAAGTGCATCCTCTTTTTTTTTTTAGGCACCAGGGACTAGGGATTGAACCCGGGACCTTTGCTTGTTCTTTTTGTTTCTTCAGGAAACATCAGGAACCAAACCTGGGACCTCCAATGTGGGAGGCAAGAGTTCAACCACTTGAGCCACATCTACTCCCCTAAACCCTTATTCTAAGATATTTATATCTAACAATATTTGCTAATTTACCTGTTTGTCCTAAATATAAAGTTCAGTAGAAATTGTGGATATTGCAGAAATATATTTCTTGAATGAGCTACACTATAAGAAAATCTAACATTTAAGTGAAATTTCAAATATATTCACTAAGTTTAAATTCAAGGGGATAAAATGCATTGAATTTGGAACACAAACAATTCAAAGAAAAAACAAACTTCTTATAAGTTGTTCTCATGTCCTTAAAGAGCAGATAACTGGCCAGTCATTGTTTTATAAAGCAATAAATACACAACTATAACTCACATATTTTCAAATTATCTGAGGGAAACTCATACAACATAAAATGCATAAAAATAACTCGGAATTGCAAAACTGATGAAAATTATTTATAATTATAATACTCATCCTACGAGGGACTCCAAAAGGGAATCCTATCACAACTCCTAAGATATATTTTAAAGGGCAAATTTACCCTGTGATCCTAACATGAGCACATTTGGAGATACGTTTTCATATCTACTGGGCATCAGATTAAACTTTAAACTTTTAAATTAGAAAACAGTAGATCCATAAAGCAAAGTAAAGCACTTCTTTAGTGGCAGAGATTTTTGAAAAAAGTCACATTAAAATATCCATTTATTAGCTGCAGAATACACAAACATAAAAGTTATAAATATTGTTACTCCTGACAAGATAGCTATGCCCTTCCTTAAATTTACAGAGTAAAGAAACTAAACCAAATAAATGAAACACCTCATTTATTAGCCTGAATAAATCATTTTTTCTAACTTTACTTAATCTATCTCTGACAGTTTCCAATCTACCTTAAATTCGTCTCAGTTTACTGCAGCTGAATATTCTAAGGTCTCCAGTGACCTTAGATGGGGGCATTACCAAGGGCTTTCTTTCCTTCAAAAACCGCATGTCTTTATTACTTTAAAGCCCAAGATTGGATTGAAAGATTGAATTAGATTGAATTGGTATGTTTATTTGACTATATTAATGGCCCACTTCTGCACAGCAAATCAATTATTCACTCCTTAGAAATTATGGAGGAAAACCAGTGTGAAACTAAACTCTCAGCTTAAGTTTCCCTTATCAGCCTAAAAACAGTCCAGCCATGACAATATGGATGACTGTAGATGGGACACAGAACTAAAGATAAGCTTACCAATTTTAATAACAGAAAAACAAAAGCAAATACCAAAATGGCATATGTGAGTGTCTGTACTCATACAATGGATCGGGAAAATATATTTAAAGAATGAAGAATTTAAGAAGGTCAATCTTGATATTTTAGAAAACAGAGTGAAAGGAAGTGATGGTTAGCCTCATGTGTCAACTTGGCCAGGGAATGGTGTCCAGATGTTTGGTCAAGAAAGCACAGGGGCTAATTGTAATACAAGGATATTTCCTAGATTTTTATCTTCAGTGAGTTGATTGCTGTGGGGGCCAGTGAGTCCCCTCCCTATGGGAAACTCAGGCAGCAGTATGCAGCTGCTGGCATGCCCCAGGACACAATTTAAAATGTAACAAACCTCAAGGGGAAACGATATAGATGGTATCTTGGACGGTAATGTTCTTGGACGGTAATGTTCTCTGGCTGTACAATTCCTTCTTACAGTAACATCACTAGACCCCATTTATGTAAAACGTTTATGAAATGCAGTGTCTTTGTTCTGAGACACTATCTATTGTCCCTCATTTTCCCTACTCTTGGTGGAACACTGTCTTCTTTCCATTGCCACCAGAAAGAATCTTTCCTGTTCATAAGTCTCAATAAATTAAGCTCATGTCTGACACTTGCTGAGTACATTCTTTGGCCTTGCCAATGCCCAGACCCGTACCCTTCAGGAGGTGGGCTGCAACTATTGCATCCATTGCTGATTACACTCATAATCAACTGAGGAGATTGCCTTCAGTAATGAGTAACCTTTCATCGAATGAGTTGAAGGCCTTAAAAAGGAGAACTGATGTCAGCATGCAGAGAAAGAATTTCCATCTCTACTTCAGAAAGTCAGCATCTCCTGGGGAACTCATGTAGGACCTTCATCAGAGTTCCTGGCTTGCAGCCTGCCTGATGAATTGTAACTCATGTATCCCCATATTTGTGTGAGACAATTTTATAAAATCTCATACTAGTTGCAAATATCTCCTGTTGGTTCTGTTTCCCTGACTAATACCAAGGGTCAGAAGAAAATTAAGAACACAGACGGAATCATTGAATTGTAATTAAACTATTTTAAAATTTTAGTAATTTGATTTTTTTTTATTTAAAGTTTTTAATTACTTTTGAAATGTGGAGCTGGGATTCTTAACTAGGGATTGAGAGTGAACGGTGGTTGTAGATTTCTAGAGAGCCATTTTTTCATTTCATGGCATCAGTATAGTCTGTGAAATTGTACAGTATGTGAATAGTTCTGTTTTTTTCAACTTTATAAGAGAAAGTCTATAACTCATTTTTTCCCCAAAATAGTTAAGAACTACTGACAGAGAATCAAAAAAAAGCTTTTATTTTGATTATTTTTTATTTTCAATCTAAATCTATTTTCTCAAGAGGATGTGTATATTTGTTTTATGTTGCTTAATATTATTTCAACAGTTGAGATAATGAGACTCAAAGAATAATTATTCATAAATTCAGGATTACTTTTAATTTAAGGGATCTTTCTAATATGTGAAAAATTAATGAATGAATATAAAGAATACAAGTAGAAAAAGCTGAATATAAATCTCTAGAAATTGCTATTTCATATTCTAACTTCTTATCATTTACAGCAGGGGTTCTTAAATTTGGTTCCATGGACACCTTTGCCAGTCAGGTGAAAATCACATACCCCTTACTAAGTCCACACTACATAGTATATTATTTAATAAATATGTCACACCCACACTAACACATCCCGACAAGAATAATTTTTTGAATTTCAATTCAAGCTCACAGACTCCCTGTTAAGAGCCCCCGATTGAGAGTATCAAAGTAAATTAATAAATCAAGATCACTGAGATATATTAAATCTTAATAACAAGATAATTTCATATCTGAAACTAGGGAAAACTCCATAGTCCCAAACCAATCTCAGATGGTTGACACTGGCAAATACACCTCTTCAAATTGAAGTTTCTACCCAGAGAATCTCCTTTGTCCTTTGAGCAAGGATATGGCACTCTTTCTCAGTCCTTGGAGGTAGTTAAGAAAAGTTGGCTCAGCAAAAAGGAACAGTAATCATTTCTTATCCTCAGATGATACTTCCATCTCACGGCCATGTCCATGTGTGAAATTCACCAAGCACTGTGGCAATGGCAAGAGCCAATCTCAGACTCACCTAATTCCATCTAGCACCCCTCTCTTTGCTTGTAAGTAATCGGAAGAGCAAGTGTATCACATGCTTGGGTTAACCAATGATTTAACTGTATAGCAGCATATACCTGAGTAGCCAATGCTGCAGAACTTGTAAAACCAGTCCTCTAAAAATGAAACTGGAGTCAGCACTAAGAAACATCTATGTCAGGATGCCAGATCACTATCTTAATAGGGAGACCTTGGTAACCATCTAAGACCTTCAATACATGTTATACAATTCTGCTTGATATGAATAACAATTTTAAACAAGTGCTAGATAAAAGGAACAAATAATGCAAAAGTATGAGGGGATTTAAAAAATGGAATTAAAGATCACACTATTACGGTTGTTTTATACCACAGCATATTAATTTTTTATATATAACATGTGAAAATTATAAGAATAAATCATGAAAGTTATTTGTAAACCATCAGTTATAAGATATATTAGTTTGGATCAATGTTTCTGGCAAAGAGATGTTCTAATACATAGTCATCAGAAATTACTGATATTACTATATCCCGAAAACAAATACAAGTTGAAACAAGAATGGTAGTTGCTACTTATAAATGTTGAAGGGAAATATAATTTAAGCAGCTGTCATAACTCAATCTAAAAAAAGTTCAAATTCAATACACATATATACATTTTGGTCCAAGAAGTGGCTCCTTAAGCTATCATATAACTTGATTTGATTATAAAAGTTGGTGACATATTTTTTAAAATATCCAATATTATAGTGCATTAAAAAGGAAAACTGGAGAAACCATGAAGATATTTCCATCAAGCCAACTTAGGTTCACAGTCTTAATTGATCTAAACACATGATGGTGAATTGAAGGTCTTGGGTCTGTAATCCTGAAAATATCCTCATTTTGAAAACTAGAAAAATCCATGCATCGCTGTAGAGCAATTCTCTTCCCACCAGTACCTGTTACCACTACACAAGGCCACAAAACAAAACATGAAAAGCAAAGCAAAACCTTGGCAACCAATATGAAACACCTTGCTTGTGCATATAGGTCTGCACATCCACAGTTTAACTTTAAAAGTAAATATCTACAACAGGAGAATTTCACCCTTAGCATGTGTTATTTCAATTTTCTCTAAGGGTCGTTCCAGTGTAATCAACACGAAATCATAGGCAAGAGCCAGTTTTCATATGTCAGCCTGGGTGAGTATTGAAAAAAGGATGGCAGAACAATTATGAAGACTAGCAGGCTAGAGATGACAATTAAGTCCTTTTCAATCTCATGATCTCAGGGGATCCCCACAGTGAATAGAAATTACTAGAAGCAGGTGGCATCACTAAGCTACTCATTGCTAGAATAATAGAAGGTTTGCTTCAGTGTCTTAGTAGTTGGAAAAATTGGACAATGTCCAATTATCTTTACATTAAAATTGTCAGACCATAGGCATTATTATTTATCAGTATATTTATTGTTTACTTACAGTGCCAATCAAAACAAGGATTTAACATCTCCCCACCCTATCAAAAAAAGGGAAAAATTCTATTTCATGGAAGACTTACCTAATGATGTTCAAAAGCTACATTATTGGAAGTAGCTTGGAGTTTTAATTTATAATATAAAATTTAACTAAAACTTTACTCTATATGATCATGTTATTAGAACCAATAGGGTTTAGGATGTGGATTTAAAGGCATATAGTATAATAATTGAATGAAAGGTAAATGTACCCATAAGGAATGAAATTTAGGTCCAGGCATATTTGTTAGAATGTCTTGATTTTATTCAGAATTAACAGAGGTACACCTCAGAGATATTGTGGGTTCAGTTCCAGAACACCACAATAAAGCAAATATCATAATAAAGGGAGTCTCACTAACTTTTTGGTTTCAAACTGCATATAAAAGATATGTTTACACATTCTGTAGTCTATTAAATGTGCAATGACATTACATCTAAAAAACAATGCACATACCTTAATTTAAAAATACTCCATTGCTAAAAAATGCTACCCATCATCTCAGTCTTCAGTGAGTCATAATCTTTTAGCTGGTGGAGTGTCTTGCCTTGATGTTTATGGGTACCTGACTAATTTGTGGTGACTGCTGAAGACAGAGGTATTTGTGGCTATTTCTTAAAATAAGACAAAAATATGAAGTTTGCCACATTGACTGACTCTTCCTTTCACAAAAAATTTCTCTGTAGCATATAATGCTCTTTGATAGCAGTGTATTATACTTCTTTTGAGAGAAGTACAACTTTCAAAAAGGGAGTTAATCCTCTCAAATCCAGCCATTGCCTTATCAACTAAGTTTATGTAATATTCTAAACTTTTTGTTATCATTTCAACAACATTCACAGCATCTTTGCCAGGAGTAGGTTCCACTTCAAGAAACCTCTTTCTTTGCTGATCCACAAGAAGCAACTCCTCATCCATGCAAGTTTTATTATCAGATTGCAACAATTCAGTCACATCTTCAGGCTCTACTTCTAATTCTAGTTCTCCTGCTATTTCTATCACATCTGCAATTACTTCCTTCACTGAAGTCTTAAACCCTTCAAAGTCATTTATGAGGTTTGGAATCAACCTCTTTCAAACTCCTGTTAATTTTGATATTTTGACCTCCTCCCATTGATCACAAATGTTCTTAATGGCATCTAGAATGGTGAATCCTTTCCAGAAGGCTTTCTATTTACTTTGCCCAGATCCTTCAGAAGAATCACTATCTATGGCACCTTACAAAATGAATGTATTTCTTAAATAATAAGACTTGAAAGTCAAAATGAATCCTCCATCCATGGGCTACAGAATGGATGTTGTGTAAGTTGGAATGAAAACAAATTTCATGTCACTGTACATCTCATCACAGTTCTTGGGTAACCAGGTACATTGTGAATGAGCAGTCATATTTGGACAGGAATCTTTTTTTCTGAGTAGTAGGTCACAACAATGACTTAGAGTATTCAGTAAACTATGTTATAAACAGATGTGCTGGCCATCTAGGCTTATTGTTCCATTTAAAGAGCACAGGAAGAATAGATTTAGAATAATTCTTAAGGACCCTAGAAATTTTGGAATGATAAATGAACTTAAAGTCACTAGCTGCATTAGCCCCTGTAGCAGTTTGATATGATTCATGAATTCCAAAAATAGATAATGGATTATGTTTGTAAAATGCTCTGTACGCAGATGTGATTAAATTATGATTAGGGGGAAACGGACTTTGGCCCAGTGGTTAGGGCGTCCGTCTACCACATGGGAGGTCCGCGGTTCAAACCCCGGGCCTCCTTGACCCGTGTGGAGCTGGCCCGTGCGCAGTGCTGATGCGCGCAAGGAGTGCCCTGCCACAGCAGGGGTGTCCCCCGCGTAGGGGAGCCCCACGCACAAGGAGTGCACCTCTAAAGGAGAGCTGCCCAGCGCGAGAGAAAGTGCAGCCTGCCCAGGAATGGCGCCACCCACACTTCCCGTGCCGCTGATGACAACAGAAGCGGACAAAGAAACAAGACGCAGCAAAAAGACACAGAAAACAGACAACCGGGGGAGGGAAGGGGAATTAAATAAATAAAAATAAATCTTTAAAAAAAAAAAATTATGATTAGGGCTTTGATTGGCCCTCATCAGTAGGGTGTTGAGGCTCTGCCCCATGGTGAGTGGGGACTCACAGATAAATGACATGGCAAGGACTGAGTTGGAGTTCTGCTGTTGGAGTTTTGATGCTGGAGTCTTGAGCTGGAGCCCTGAGAAGTAAACACAAAGAGGAGCTTGGTTGTAAGGAAAGAGAAGCAAGCCTGGGGAAGAGAGGAACCCTGAGCCCAGAGAGAAGCAAGATCCTGGAAGGGAGGAAGTCAGGAAGCCTGAAACCTGGCATATGTTGACAGCCATCTTGCTCCAGCACACAGCAAAAGACATTGGTAAGGGAAGTAATTTATGCTTTATGGCCTGGTAACTGTAAGCTTCTACCCCAAATAAATACTCTTTATAAAACCAATCAATTTCTGGTATTTTGCATCAGCACCAGTTTGGCTGACTAATACAGCTTCCAACAAGAGAGACAACTGTCCTTTGAAGCTTTGAAGGCAGGTATTGACTTCTCCTTTTTAGCTTGGTAAGTCTTAATTGGCCTATTTTTCCAAATAAAAGTCTGTTTTGTCTATACTAAAAACCTGTTATTTAGTTTAGCCACCTTCATCAATTACCTTAGCTATATCTTCTGGATAATGTGCTGCAACTTCTACATCAGAACTTGCTTAATTCACCTTGCCCTTTTATGTTATGGAGATGAATTATTTCCTTAAACCTCATGAAGCAACCTCTGCTAGCTTCAAACTTGCTTCTACAGCTTTATCACTTCTCTCAGCCTTTACAGAATTAAAGAGAGTAAGAGCCTTGCTCTGGATTTGGCTGAGGGGAATGTTGTGGCTGGTATGATCTTCTATCTAGACCATTAAAACTTTCTTCATATCAGCAATAAAGTTATTTTGCTTTCATATAATTCATGTGTTCACTGAAATAGCACTCTTAATTGCCTTTAAGAATTTTTCTGTGCATTAACAGTTTCGGTAACTTTTTGGTACAAAGAGACTTACCGTTTGGCCTATCTCATTTTTTTGACATGCTTCCTCACTAAGCTTAATCATTTCTGGCTTTTGATTTAAAATGTGAGACATGAAGCTCATCCTTGCATGTGAACACTGAGAGGTCAGTGTAGGATTATTCATTGGCCTAATTTCAATATTGCTGTGTCCCACTGAAAAGAGATGCCAGGAGAGGGAGACAGGAATGGTCAGTCAGAACACAACACATTTCCTGATTAAAATCTGATTTGGGCACAGTTTGTGGCAACCCAAAACAATGACAAGAGTAACATCAAAGATCGCAGATCACAGATTGCCTTAGCAGATATAATAATTATGAAAAAGTTTGAATTATTCCAAGAATTATCAAAATGTGACAGAGAGACATGAAATGAGCTCATGCTGTTGAAAATATGATACCAACAGGCTTGATCAACACAGAGTTACCACAAGCCTGTTGGTATCACAATATCTGGAAAGCAAAATAAAGCAAAGTGCATTAAAACCAGGTATGCCTATATGCTCTTGGATTTTATTTTATTATGAATAAACATCCATTTATTCAAAGAACTGAGAACAAAAAAAAATCGAATGAAATATAAAGCTTACATATTAAAATAATTGACTGGTTTGTACCTTTTCTAATAGATGGCACCTGCAAACAGCTTTACTCCCTTTTAGCCTACCAAAAATTTTTCCATAGTTAGAAGAAATGCTCAATTCTAAGTTCTTTAGTTTTATACCTTGTTAGGAAGGTGTCAGACATTCCCAGGGATCTAGCCAAGGGTGTCTCTGTTTAATGAACTTAGTTAAGTGATGATGGAGTTTCTCAACCAGTGTGCATAAAACCACGACCTATTTTTATAATGGTGAATCGCTCATGTACAGAAAATTTCCTTTAAAATGGTAACATCCTGCTAGATAAAGTGAGGGAGATTATATTTTTGTAATAGAAAGCTATATCTTACAAATGATTCTATTCTTTAAGTGTAAGCAAGATATAAATACATATAGATAAAGTATCAACTCATGGTAATCCTTGCTGATTGGGGGAGTCTATGGAAGAATCTGGCAACCTTGCAAGTGATTATTTTTATCTGAAATGTTATATATCAGATCTGATATTTGTGAACAAAAACACACATACACTTATACATAGAGAGAGAGAAAAACACTGCTTTTAGACTTACAAGGAACATAAGTTATTTAGAATTTTTAAAAAAAAATTTCCCTGGTATTGTGAAGACATATAAATATTTTGATATAAATAGCTTTTTGATGGATTTTAGCAAAAACAGAGGAATAAAGGTAATAATGAGTGAGTACCTTCAGCTCTGTTCTGCTTCCATCCAAGCCCCAATGCCTAGCTAGGTAAATTTGTGGAGACTTAAAAACTCTCTGAGATTCAATTTCAGAATGGAATGTCTGGGAAGCGGACTTGGCCCAATGGATAGGGCATCTGCCTACCACATGGGAGGGTTGTGGTTCAAACCCCATGCCTCCTTGACCTGGGTAGAGCTGGCCCTTGCACAGTGCTGATGCACACAAGGAGTGCTGTACCACACAGGGGTGTCCCCCGTGTAGGGATGTCCCCCACGTAGGGGAGCCCCACGCACAAGGAGTGCGCCCTATAAGGAGAGCCACCCAGCACAAAAGAAAGTGCAGCCTGCTCAGGAATGGCGCTGCACATATGGAGAGCTGACACAGCAAGATGACGCAACAAAATGACACGGATCCCTGGTGCTGCTAATAAGGATAGAAGCGTTCACAGAAGAACACACAGCGAATGGACACAGAGAGCAGACACGTGGGGGGGGGCGGGGGGAGAGAAATAAATAAAAAATAAATCTTTTAAAAAAGAATGGGAATGTCCTACTTCAACATTCCTTATAATAAAATACCTTACAGTTACACAAATATTCACGTCATTTCCCTGCCTTGGTATTTTTTTTCAGTGTTTCATTTGCCTTCTAGTGACTCTCATTCCTCTGAGAACAAGTGACACCCCCACCAAAGAGATTGGTCCCAGGGATTAGTTTTTGGACTGGAATGAATTCTTCCCAAGGTAGGCCTTTTCAAATTTCTCCAGGAATATGGGAGTGGACTGAAATCTTCTAAGGTATTTCCTGAGAAAAAAGTCATGTGAACTTAGGAGTTAACCTGCCATATAGGCTCACCATCTTTTACTGTACCCATAGAGAAGCAGAGAGCTAACAACCTGTAATAAAAAAGGCTTCTAAAGTAATAGAATGCATTTGAAAGATGATGAAATGGGATCTCAGAGAGTTTTTAAGACTCCACAAGCTTATCCAGCTAGGGATCGGGGCTAGGATGAGAAAGCTGGCATTTTAGACTACATTTCATCCTTCCTCCTTATTGTAGTACAAGCTTCTAAAATTGTATTTTTGGCTTTTTACTTGATTATAGCAGTTCTGCTGATATTTGTTTCCTATTAGAGATTTATATGTTCCATGAAGATCTTTGCATACTTGTAGTACAGTGTTTGCTACCAAAAGACTTGGGCTTAATATCTGGCTACCCTACTTGGGCAAGGTACTTAATTTTCCAATGACTCAGTTTACCCTCTTGTGTTCCTTCATGTCAGGCCTTGTGAGAATTAAAGAAATAATATCCAATGCCTAGCACAGTGTCAGGCATATTTCTAGGCTCAAAGTATGTTAGGTATTATTACCATGCTCATTAGCATTTTGAAAGTAGCTGACCATAAAGATGTTCAATAAATATATTTTGAATACTAATATGAAACTAGGTTAAAAATTATATATAGATCAGAAGTCAGCAAACTGTGACCCATAGTCCAAATCTGGACTGCTGCCTTTTCTGCACTGCCAGCAAGTTAAAATTGGTTTTTACATTTTTGAGTGGTGGTTAAAAGAAGATTTTATGACGGAGACCACATGTGGGCCACAACACCTAAAATATTTACTATTTTTTCCATTACAGAAGAAGTTGTATAACCTCTGCTATAAATAATCTATAGAATATATAATTCCAATTAAAAACATAGGAATATCTTTTGATAAAACAGATCTTAGGACACTTTCTTGATGATTCTCTGGTACGAATTAGTATATTTTAAGAGTTAAAGTTCAGTAATTTTATTTTGCTTTACTTTTATATTATAGATGTAATAATCTTCTATTCTGTCCTCTAGATTTCCCCCTCTCTAATTCAATCTTCATATAAGGATCACACTAATTATCTTATAGTTCAATTTTTATCATATAAACTTCATTTCTCAAAACATATATATACATAAATAGTTAAAATTTAAAAAAAAATTCCAAATCTGTTTTCCAAATATTCAAGATCATTTTTTTTCATTTCTAAAATTTGTCAACCACCTTTTTAGTACACCCACATCCACATATATGCTAATCCAGCAAAACCATTCCCCTAATAATACTAAATGCATTTATTTATGTGGCAATTTTAAAATATGACCTCAAATTTTTTTAGATAACTTTCTCTTCAGAAGTGGAACCTAATTCTCCTGCCCTTGAATGTGGTTAGGCTTGTGGATTTGCTTCTAATGAATATCAGTAATGACAATGATGCTTCCATAGTTGGTCATAAAGGAATAGCATCCTCCTTGCTCTCTTTCCCTTTGTGTAGATCACTCTGGAGAAAACCAGTCACCATGTTTTAAGGGGATGCTGGAGAGGATTGGAGACTCCCCAACAGCAGCAAGCACGAGCATACCAGCCATGTGGGTAAGTCATATTGGAAACATATTCTCCATCCACAGCCAAAACATCAGATGAATGCAATCCCAGGAACATCTCGAGTTTAACATCATGAAAATACCCAGAGCAAGTATTGACTAGCTAAGCCACTGCAAAATTCCTAACTCACAGAAACTGCCAATTTAATAAATATTTGTTGTTTCTTTAAGCCACTAAGTTTTGGGTAATTTCTTCTGAAGCAATAGATAATATAGCAGTGAATACCATGAAAGCACAAATTTTTACTTCTGCTTTCTCTCTTTCCAAAACCTTCATTTCTTAAGGTACAAACAAATTCCATCTTCCTTTCTTAAGAATTCCATTCAGTAAACATGATCACAACCAGGGAACTAACTGGCATATTTTAAACAGTGCCTTGTATTTAGATCTTTCTATAGGTATCTTAAATCTTCAACCAAAACAATCTTTGAAAGGCAGAGAATTCATCATATGTATTTCAACATCACACTAGGTCTTTGATAATTGCACTTTTTAAAAAGTATTTCCCTTCTCCTTCCCCCTGGCCTGCTGTTTTTTGTTGTATCCATTTGCTGTTTGATCCTCTGTATCTATTTCTCTTTCTGTCTTCTCACTTTTCTCCTCTAGGATTCACCAGGTTTCAATCCTGGGGACCTCTGCTGTGGAGAGAGGCTCCCTGTCGCTTGCACCACCTCAGTTCCTGATCTCTGCTGTGCTTCACCTTGACTCTCCCCTTCATCTCTCTTTTACTGCATCATCATCTTGCTCTACGAATCACTTGCACAGGCACTGTCTTACCATGCAGGCACTCGGCTCACCACGCAGGCATTTGGCTCTCCACGTGGACACTGGCTCACTGCATGGGCATGCTTGTTTTAAATTTTTTAACAGGAGGCCCCAGGGGTCGAACCCAGGTCCTCCCATATGGTAGGCGGAGCCCTATCACTTGAGCTACATCTGCTTCCCTGATAATTGCATTTGTAAAGATGGTGAAAGCCATAAACCACTAAGAAGTTATTTCTCCAAAGTTTTGGAATATTTTATATGACCTGGATAAAAATTGTAAGGTTATTCCCTACATGCTCATAGATTCTTACCTACTTCAAATCTGTATTAATAAATGAAAAAAAAATGTACTTAATATACCAGATGACAAAAAAAGGGCGCAATCACTGCTAGTGTAAATAATAATAATGATTCAGGCATAGGCTTATGAAGATATAAAACCATTTCTCCATACTTTACAGGTATTACCAAAATACATGAAATTGTGATAGAATAAGAGCCTGCTCATTTGAAATGCCAAAACCAGTGAAATTTCACATACTGTTTACTGACCACATTTTATCCTGTTTCTTGCTGTCTGTTTACTGACCACATTTTATCCTGTTTCTTGCTGTATTCCACAGGATGGATGACTAGTTAAGAGTCTGGTTCCTGGAATCAGTCAACCTGAGTTTAAGTCAAGGCTGCACTTTCTAGTATAAGATTACTGACTAATCTTGGAAGTTATATATAATATGGGCCTGGAACTGTACCTCCCTCTGTGATTTGTTAAAAGGAATAAGTGATAAAATTTGTATTAAGCACTAGTACAGAACCTGGTATATAGTAAGAAATCAACAACTGCCAACTACCTCATTTTTTTAACCATTCTTTTTTAACCAGTTTAGAATGAGATTAACAGTAGACAGGCATGGCAAAGATAAACAGGATAATGCAGATTTTAAGCACACTTTTCAGCAGTCTGAAATTGAATATTTTCATACCCGTAATAGGCCATTATATCACCTAATGAAAAATTATTATATTATAAACCTGTTTTAAAGGATATTGCTAACTGGCCACCAAAATCCTTCTTTTATGACCTAGTAAAAGAACTGTACCTTGGACTTGACTGTCCAGTTAGGGGCAGAATTTTCTAGTCAGCCTTAAAATGATGTAATCATTTTTTTCTTTTTTATGCTCTGTCAATGAACTATAATTGAGATATGTTCAATTTCTGCCTCACTTGCTCAAGAGGCAATCTTTGACTCTGAACTTTTGTTCTTTGATGCTGGAATGGTGATATTTAGAGCAACTAAGGAAACTATATGTTAAAGTCATCAGTCATCATCAGCCCAATAACCTAAATGACCACATGGATTAGCACTGCTTGTTGATGTGTTATATTGCACCTGGATTTTTAAACATAAGAAATAAACTTTAATCTTGCTTGAGTCACTGGAATTCTGGATCTATTTGTTACAGAAATTAATGATTCCTTAATTCATCTTATATTGGCTCAATAATATATTATCTACGTGTTAATTTAAGTGGTCTCTGGGTGACACAGCTAAGAGTTATTAGATATTTCTTAATGACAATCAGAAGAAAACAATTGAAAGGGAAGAACTCTTAAATACCATACACAGTCACATACCAATAAATAAATAAACTCATGGTAAGGGTAATTCAAATGTTTGTATTAATCAAGATTTCATATAAATTAAAAGTATTTATAAATATCTCATTAAATATGTATATATATACTGTCTCAAGATTAGCACACATTTAGCTATGTGATATGTTGCTATGGCAAAGATGAGTTTATTCTTACTGTGGTAAATCATATCACTATCTTGGCAGAGACTTAGTGTCTCAGGAGGGAAGGCAAAGTAGGGATATTAAGGAGCTCTGGAGATCTTGTTTAAGATGGGTCTTTCCATGTGGATTCAAAATATGGTTTGGGCAAGGATTTTTATATTTATTTATATAAGAGTTTTAGGGTTGATAAACATGGCGAGCAGAGGATTTGAAGGGAAGCATTCTAACAGTATTGGAGGAAAAAAGCAAATTTTGATGCTATCTATTGAAAAAATTAAACCATCTGAATCCTTAAAGTTCATTTCAAAGAGTTTTGCAGGAAGCCCTGAAACAAACATTAGAGTTGTTCACATCTTTTACTTCGCTTGGCAAGAGTTTCCTTGAATAGCACAGTGTTGATTAAAACTGTGGAATAATAAACTCATGTTAATGAAGACAATAAGCTTTGTGAGTACAGATGTTTCTGCTCTAGCCCCATTTACTATTTTTTCTTGTCTTTTTATTTTGTTTTAGTAGTAGTATCAGAAATGTTTCACATAAATAGCCAGAATTCCTTTCCTGGACAGGGATGATATCGAAAGAAAATAGTTCTATGCCAATCAATCAAGCTCTATTAAGAAAAGTCCTAGAAATCCTCAAAATGCATTACATTCTAATAATCCATTAGTGTAGCCATCTTCCTATATAAAAGATGAATATTTTTAATGATTTTTAATAGTTCCTTGTCTTTTTATTTGGATTTTGCTGTTTTCCTCAGCTGTGAGATTGCAAAGTGACCCATGAAGGATACTTTGCCCTGGCTAGGCACCCTGCGTTCTTTTTTTTACAGTCTTAATACATTTACATTGTGGGTATGACTAACGAGTATTTCAAGTATAATATGCTTTTACTGAGTTATTACAATTTGCACATTTTAGCTGAAAAGTATCTGTATTATGGTTAATTGTAAACATGGTGATATTTGTGCTTTATAATAACTTATTATAAATGGTGCATAAAAGAATCAATTTACATTCTGACGCATTTGATGATCCATGCTATTTATTAAAATTTAAAGTAACAGGGCATTCAAATTAAAATAGGACAAACAATAGTGCGAAGGAAGACCCTTCCCCATGAGGATACATAGAGATTAACGGGACCTAAGAAAAAGCAGCTCTGAGTATAGCCAACCTGAACTGAATCCCAATTAGAAACACATTCATTTCTTTACTGCTTGAATATTCAAATCTTCCATTAGTTTGCCAGCAGCACTTCAGTTTTAACATATCTTCAGGATTCCATTAAATGACTCTAGATGTGTTTTTTTTAAAGGTTTTAAAACATTTACACTATGAATATATCATTTTACTTATTTATGGAGTTTAAGAGATTAGTTAATGACATCTCCTAAAGCAGAGAAAAGAGACAAGCGGGAATGAAACCATGAAAGACAAATGATTGAGTAATGTAGATTGTTTTCTATTAAAACTACAAGGCAGGATGAAATATAGGGTGCTTGCTATTGTTTTAAAAGGCAGTGGAAATAAAGCAGGCATAATAATGGTATAATTATAAATCTTTGAAGTTCTTCAGTGTCTAAAAGCCTTATATCTATTAATGCAGCAAGACTGTGTTCAAGTCTAACTAAAGACAAATATATTAGCATTATATGTTACACGGTAGTATAATTTAAAATTCTGTCTTTAAATGAAAAGTGCACACTTTGCCCTTGGTTAATATTTGTAAATGTCCATTCATCCTTAGTTAATTAAACAGAAAGTAGGATTCAGTTGTGAGCATTCTTATCAATAATTGGGGCCTTCCATGACCATAATATTTAAAATTACATCCTTCCCTTCTATATGCACACATACACATACATACACACACACACATACACCACCTCCTACTCTTCTTTCCTGCTTTATTTTTCTCCATAGCATTCATCAAATTTTAAATTTATGTTAATATCTATTGGTTAAGGTTTGCTCTTCCCTACTCCTACCCTTATACCAGAATGTTCAGCTCCATAAATGCAAGGACATTGTTTTGTCGTCTACTTTATTCCCAGGTCCCAGGACTGTACCTGTCACATAGTAGGTACTTAATAAATGCTAGCTTGCACAATAAGAGTAAAGGACTAGATGGAAAAAGGAAGGGAATTACTGCTAAGGGTAAGCCTTTCATTGGATACTGGAGCCATGTGGTTGAACTCCGGGTTTTTAGAAGGTCACAGTTGGATTTCTAAGTCCTCTTGGATGCAATTTCCCACTTCACTTTTTCCCACTATGCTGATAAGGAGAGAAGGCCTAGAGCTGACTCCCTGTGAAAATGAATAGCCTCCTTCATCACTTGTTTTTCCTTGGCATGCTTGTCTGAACACTCCTTACAATGGGATTATTTACATGATGCTTAGGAGATAAGGGGCCAACGACACCACTCAGTCTGGTTTTAGCACTAAAGGTTGCTTAGGACTGCCTAGGCAAAAGAAAATGATCGTCTATAGGGTCTATGTTGATTTTGAGACAAAGCTTCCTAGCAATTAAGAAACGTGTAAAAATCACTGATAAGCTCCATGTTGTAAAAATCCAGCAGACAATTTCTAAGCCTCATGTTATATGATACCTCATCAGGTCTCAACAAAGATGTGATGCTTTCCTTTTCACCCTTCTGTTGTCTTGACTTCATGACACCAGACTGCTGTTTTCTTCCTAGTATACTGGTCTCTCCTTCACTGTGAACTTGATTATTTTTTTTACTACTATACCAGGGCTATTAATCAGTGGATGACACACCTAACACTTCATCAGCTGAAAAATAACTGAATAGACTTCCACAACGATTTTACCAATAGATTATGAATATTATAAATATTACACAAAAATAAAATGGAGATGATTAAGATAAAGATAAAGTGACAATATTTTATATATTTTCTCATTGCAATGGCTTCATATTTTCAATAGGAAAAAGAGCAGGGCAAAATATACACTTTAGGCAAGTTGTACAGTTAATGATAATGAATATAAATCCACATTTTACTTAAAAGATAAATTAAACACATAAAATTTTAGATTGATCTTTTGATAGATCTGATTAGGTTGCATTTGTTTCATCTCATAAAGTGCCAATGAAGAGGTCCAACTAGGAGTCTGAAAAGGTTCTACTATGCCATTTTCTTGTTGTCTTCTTGTACTTACATTATTATTTTTATATACACCTGAAATTAATTTTAATGAATATTTTAAAGCTGCCTGTCCATTTAATGAGGAGTGGTTTATTTAAAACTAAATAATTCAATATTTAAATCAACTTGTTACTTAACCAGGTATAGGTAATTATGATTTATATTATAATTTATTGAATAGAAACAAAAGATAAAGAATATCACTCTTTCCATTCTCCAAAGAGATTTCCATTATCTCTTCATGATGAAAAATACTATAAAATGATTTATTGTAGAATAATATATTAATACTATAAAACTTTTTAATAATAAAATGCTGAAAAAGAAGACGGGGGAGGGGGAGATACGAATCTACCATATTTGGAGAGCTTTATTACATGCCAAGTATTGTTTCAAGAATTTACCTGTATTACCCCATTTAACCTTCACAGCAACCCCATAAATTACGTGCTATTTTAATTTCCATTTCATAGATGAGAGAAAGGAGACACAGGGGACTGAAGAACTTGCCCATGATTGCCAATTGAACCTGTATTCAAATGCTAGAGGCCAGGCTCTAGAGCCAGTTCCCCTAACCATGATGTAGAGTATACATACCTAAGGCCCCTTTAACTATACATGATTTGGGAATCTCTGACATGAGACCAAATGAGGGTACCAATAACAATCTATATAGTAGCTACTGTCAAAATTTATTTCTTTATTTGATCAAGTAAAAGTAAATGTAAATATGAGTTCTAATATTCTTTCTGAATCCCAGTGAATGGCACTTGCAATTCCTAGGCTATTGGCTCCTAAATTTGAAGGCTATAATTCTAATTATACCATTCCTCAAAGTTTACCTTTTGGGTTTCTTTTCTGATTCAGGATAGAGTCACTAATTCACAGAATAAAGTCCAAAAAGTACGTGCTTCCTAGTAACCTGGCTTGCTTGCAAGAAACAAAGATCCTTGGATCCTACACTCCAATTGTACTGAATTAGAATCTCTAGATGAGGAAATAGAAATCTAACAAAATTCCAGGTGCTTCTTAACCACACTACATTTGAGACTTCCTGCTGTCTCAAACTGTCTATTGCTAAGGCTTAACAAAGTAAATGCCAGCATTACAAGAATCACAAGGCAACAATGTAAGAACATGTAGGTTTATCATAATATACAAAGCCCTGAACATACTTGAAAAATTTAATTCTGAAAAACAGAAATAATATCAATAATTTGCATGTCATTATATCAACATATATTATCTTCTACAGATCACCAATTAATTTTCTAAATTTTCATAATCCATGTCATGATTGATGATAAGCATTTTTCAGGAGTTAGCATTGATTTCCCTCTCAGACAGAATTTATGCTCCCTTAATTTGCAGGTTAAAAATTGGTTATCTCTTGTCCTTTGGCACATTTGAAAATCTCTGGGGTTCCTTAAGGAATATTATAATGGTTCAAGAATTATTTCTGCAAATTTTTAAATTATTCCGGGAAGTAATTCGTCTAGACATGGAGACCAAAACAAAATTAAGGAAGACATAGAGGTCCTTGGCTAAGGATGAGCATGATTGGGAGTCAGAAACAAATTCTTGCTGAACAATTCAGCCCATTTTGCTTTATTTCTTGTTTTTATTAGTCATTCAAGGGCTTGGACATCACAGAGGACAAGAAGGAAAGCATTTTATTCTTCTCTAAGGAATAGGCATATCCACCTGGCTATTTTCTAATTTTGAAGACATGATTAAACTTTTAAATTTCTTGCCCCATTTGGTTTATTACATGTCTTAATTTCATCACATAGTATCTACAAGTTTGGCCTACATTTTCTTATTCATCCTAAAGTATGAGTTTCTCACCAAGTATGTTTTTTAAATTTTTTTTCTATTTATTTTTTACTCAACACTGTGGTTCTTGTAAAGACAAAATTAAGCACCATTCTCTTTTCATTCTTCTTATCAGTTATAATAATAATGTATATTATCTTATTTCTCTCTACCTAGCTAAGAACTTTATATTTTTTTTATTTTTAGAGGACGTATTCTATCCCTTCTGCATCTGGGAGACAAATCCGCATTCACCATCGACAGCAGTATTCGCTCCTTCAGACAAGTCCTACACTGCTGATTACTGGAGGAGTGTCCATTCCATTTAGACTTTAAACTGAAGGACATTTTCCTTCCCTTCCCCTCTCTCACCCCATCTCATTATTACCCTTGCATCTATCCAAATATTGTCATGCACTGTTTGTAAGTTTATATTATAAAAGGTAATATTTAATTCTGATGACAACCATTTTGAGATGAGCCGTGAATTATATTTATCAGGAATTGCTTTGGCCATTTCTGATTGGCTACAGCCACCAAAAAAGCTAAGAACATACCAGTTCAATTTTTACTATACCATATTTAGAGATTATGGAAAATTATAACAATAGAATTATTTGATTCATGTTGTCCAGATCTGTTTCTATATACTAGCTCCACAAGGTATGCATCAGAGAGCTACTATTTACATAGTCAGTATGCTTAAGTTTAGATTCCTAACGACCCTTTAACACATCTCTATCTATAACCATTCCTATTGTAGACGCTTGCTCTTCTCTTTCGCTTCTTTCCTGTTATTCTTCCTATTTGGTGCTTCAATTACCTATAATCTTGGTAACTATACTCCAACTTTTATTTTTCTTACTTTGACTAACTTTATTTTGCTTTTAACAGATGTCCAAAATAACTAGTTGAGACTCAGAAAAGTTGATTCAGACACAATATTACAGTTTAATTTAGATAATGATATAAGTAGTAAAAATCACTAAGTCAAAGAATTTTCACAAATTACCTACTATGCCTTAGGTTCTGGGATTGAAAGATGAATATGACTCAGTCCTTGCTCCAAAAAAGATACTATCCTCCTTATTTTATAATTTCTATACAAAGACATTCTGGCACAGTTGCTTCTTGCATTTCTGCTTTATAAGTAAATTTCTATAGTAGCATTCAAAACAATTTATAATTGCAAGAGTTAAAACTAGCAATGTTGAAAGCAGCTGTAAAGAAAAAGGTTTTCAAAAATTCTCTTCATACAGAGACATGATAGTTGTTTAGTGAGATGTACTACAGATAAGAACAAAAGGGAATAGAATGAATTTAAGTATTAAAGGGCCTGAAAGTAAGCTTAATCATGCAAAATTTTAAATATATGATGATAATAATACATGGTATGTTTCAGAGTATGTGCTTAGGTTTGGAGTCTACAGTTTTTTCCAACATTTTTTTCTTCATTTTTTTCTTTCTTATTCCTTTTATATATTTGATGAAAGGGAAGATTCTCAAGAAGTCCAGACCTCTCAAAAAGATTCTCCAATAGTAGGTGTGTTCTTTTTCAGAATTTGTTAAACTAACTGTATAAAGCTGCTTCTATGACTATGAAATTATTTTTTTAGAATCAGGAAAATAGATTACATTAATTTTTGTTTGTTTGAATCAAAGATCAAACAAAAGTGAGAATCTGATGGGAGTTCAAAATGAGGAACTGATGGGAATGTCATGGTCATACTTAGGAACTTCATGAAGAATAATAGACCAACATTAGTTGAAAAGTGGAACATACCACACTTATTAATATATGGAACCATCAAGTATTATAATTAAATATTATGATCATAATAAGGTTTGACAGTGCCTTTTACTGTTATTTTTTGTTAGGAATTATGAGACCCTTTGCTATATTTTTAGTTAATTGTTCAGAACTTCTATTCCTACAACAGCAATACTGTCTATAAGTACGTCTGTGTGGCATTGCTCCATCATGGAAATCTTCATTTGAAATTTGAATACAAGGAGTAGAAAACTATAAACTGTTCACAAAAATATCACATCAGCAGTCAAATCGGAGAGAGTCCCATTTTGGATGTTCTCCTGAGATGTTTGCTTGTTAAATGACAAACAGAAAATAAAGTGAGAAAAACAACTGCATAAGGCTTGTATAGTGTACCCAAGTAAAAACAAAGGGATTTAGACACCTATGGTCACTGAATTTCTAACATTCATAAGTCGTAAATAAACAGAAAGATTTAGAAGGATTTATGTGCTAAATATTCACTGCTATAGTTCCCAGTAAAAACTAAAATGAAAATCCTTTTGAAAATAAATAAAAGTTAAGGGATACAGCTAATTCACAGTTATTACTGAGTAGCATGCTGGTTCTGCTTACCTAATAATTACTTTGAGCATAATGTGAATTATTAGATTAACAGTCTTACCCTACCCAAAATAGTAGGGATTCATGCATTGCAGTAGTTCAGTATTGGATTCCAAGCTTAGATGCAAAGGCAATGGAATTTTTAAATTTATTTTGCTTAATAGAAATAGAGCCCCTATTTATGGGATTTATAATTTTAGGCAAATTCATATAAGCCAGAACAATATAAAAAGAAGTTTGGTAAGAGTCTCAGGGCTCATGTGATAAATAAAATCAGCTCCAGAGACCAAAAACTTTCTGGTAAATATTACTGAGCTTGCTGGCAACCTATAGTCAGCTCCTTAGAATTATCCAAATATTTGACATATAATGGATTTACTGAAGTATAAAAGTACTAAACAAAGGGAAATCCATTCTTTTATATTTCCAATCTTGCTCCTACTTCATAAAAGAGTAGATGAATATTTCCTTCTTATATACCTTTATCAAAGTCTGCAGATATTCTCTCCTTGCTCATCTCTTGCAGTAATGTCACTTGTTAAAATATACAGTAAAATACACCCACAGAATCTCATCTATTATGTGCTATTTTGCTCCCCAATCACTGAGGTATATCCTAACAGAGTACAGTCCCTAATAAAGGTTATCACTCATTTAATGGTCAATTACATCATTCTCATGTTAAACTTGTTTCAGACAAAATGCTAATTGTCTCTGAGTTCTGTTACTTTGCTGCAACTGAAAACTAAAAATTGTTTTTCAGTCTGTCAAGATGTTCATCAGATTTACATTTTCGTTCTCATTACAGAACTTTAAAATGAGCCACACTTCACAGCTCAAAGTGTGGAAGATGTCATTAAACTAGCTGTCTAATCAAGAAGGTGTAAAAAATTTAATTAAACTAATAGCAGGCTGACTCGATTATTCTAAAATATATTAAAACATGCTGTACATGTGATTACTATCATAATTCACATGCAACTTTTATTTACTTTTTTTGCTTATCTTATTTAGTTATGAATTCATCCCAATATATAGAATATATATTCAGGAATATATATGCATATATACACATATATATACAGGAGCATATTTATATATGCACACAATTACAAATACCATTACATACAAAAATATTTTTATACTGGATATGGAGCATCCCATTATTTGCATTTTTATACAATACAGAAGTCGATTCACCAGAGATCACCCCATAGTTTCCCTTGTGTGCGGATATTGTTTTCCCATTTTATTTTTGTCATCACTGGTAAAGTGAGCTATTCTTGTTTTTTAAAGTGGCGAAATTCATCTTTATTAAAAGGCATTGTATAAAACTCCAAGTTAAAGGTAATCAATACTCATTTCATGAGCAACCACATTGCTCTGAGCTATTTTATTTTTCTTTTAATGAAGCTCTCACTCTTGCATTCACTACCAGTTGTCTTGCTTTCACTTATATTTTCAAAACCGAAAAGTCTTCAGAGGACTTGCGTGTATACATCTGTATAATTTTACTTAGAAAAATCTATGTTTTCACCAAAAGCACACATGTTAGAGTTGATCTTCTGAAAACTGGTGATCAGCATTGCTTTGTTCCAAAGCCATCAGTTTGTCTTTGTCCGCTTCTGTGGTTGTCAGCGGCTCGGGAATCTGTGTTTCTTTTTGTTGCGTCGTCTTGTTGTGTCAGCTCTCCGTGTGTGCGTCGCCATTCCTGGGCAGGCTGCACTTTCTTTCACGCTGGGTGGCTGTCCTTTCGGGGTGCACTCCTTGCGCGTGGGGCTCCCGTACATCCCCTGAATGGCAGGGCACTCCTTGCACCCGTCAGTTCCACAAGGGTCAAGGAGGCCTGGGGTTTGAACCGCAGACCTCCCATGTGGTAGATGGACACCCTAACCACTGGGCCAAGTCCGCTTCCCCAGATATCCACTCTTAGTTGAAGATGTTGGATGTGATAACAGTGGAGCTAGTGATACTCATCAATCAAATAAGGGCCATCTCTTCTGATTCTAACAATGCCATTATTTCAAATAAAGGAACACACTGTTCTATTAAGTAGCAAAGGCATAATATCTTTGCATATGTACTCATAGCCTTTAAATTTCCATTCTTGCTACCACCCCCAAGTAGATTATAGTTTTCTCAGAAGCAGAGCAGAAAATTAAAAAGTACTCTTCATTTTGGAATATTGTCCAGAAAAACAGGGCAACAACAGGACAATAGCTCATCTTATTGCTTAAAAGAGACATTAATTTTTGGTCTTGTTTTTTCTTTAATATATTAACTACATTGTTATACATCACTTGTTTGTGAGGCATTTTAAAGATAGATTCAGTAAGTAAATCTATGTTTTAAGAAACACCCTCTCTTTAGCAGCTAGGACAGTATATAAAAACTAACTGCCATGCTTTTGGCTAATATTCATGGTATCATTTTATCTATGAAACTCTTCTAGAAAATATGTTTAGATAATGTCCAGATGAAAAGAATATGGAGCTTCATAGCACCATGAAACCTGTGCTTTATTATATGTGATTATAAGGTATATTAAGAAAAACATTTATTATACTTTTAAGGGACTTAATTGCTAAGGTCACACCCAGATTTTAGTAAGGAGGGATCAGACCTATTCCAGTGGTTTCTGGCTCTCCACTGTTTTTCAGAGCAATTTTCACACTACTTAGTAAGCATTATTCCAGATGGCCCATTGGCAGCTGACAGCCAACTCTACCTCTCACAGCATATGGTCCATGGATGGTTGACAACTGTCACTTAGCCTCAACTCACTAGAGTTACATGCCAATCATAAAACACTCACTAAGAAAGGGGATCAAAGCCTGAGCTGACATGAACTGCCTGTTCTGCTTAGATACTAAAGAATTAGTCACTTTCACTGGAGATTCCCCTTGGATAAAGCTGAAACAACCCACTGAGGTGGGAAAGAGTTTGCTAAAATATTTTGTGGGAGTGAGCAGACACTAAAAATATTACCTACTTCCTTATGCATTACTTTATTCCTTAAAAATTTTTTCATGCTATTTCAGCAAAATAATTTTATGACAAAAATGGAGAACATGAGCTTATTTTAATTTAAGCAAATTCTTTCAATTCCCTTACAACAGTTTTCCACAATTACATGTTGGTTTGTAAAAGTGTTTAAAAATATTTTAGCTAAATAAAATTAAACAAACACAAAACTTAAATCTCATTTTAAGATTTTATAGAGAGGACTTTTTTTTTTTGATTGTTAAAGAAGCTTTAGATTACATAAATGTTACATCAAAAATGTAGTGCATTCCCATATGCCTCACCCCTCCCCCTCTCACACTTTGTCCCATTAACAACATTTTTCATTAGTGTGGGACTTTTGTTACAATATACCACTGCTACTAACCATGGACTAAAGTTTACATTATAGTTTATCCTTTGCACCACACAATTTTACAGGTTTTGACAAAATGTATAATGGCCTGTATCCATCATTACAACATTATGCAGAACAATCCGATGTCCCAAAAATGCACTGACTGCCACGGTAAACAGTGCCTTAAAGAGCAGGCTCCTGAGGGTTCTAAAGACACTACAGGCAGGGCAGACAATCTCAGGAATTTGACACCCTATCAGTGGGTCTTACTTTGGAATACATGCTCCCGAATGTAACCGAGTTAGACTCATTTACACCCTACACATGGCTCTTCTATCCCTTTTATTTGAACCTACAATTAGCACTATACTCGTTAAATACATTTTCCAGGGACTTAAATCTTCAGTCTGTTCATATGCCACTTAAGCCCTGAATCTTAGAAGAGTTGCAACACCTACTTCCCAGTTCATTGGACTTGCCCAGGACAACTTACAAAAGGATGGTGATGGACAACCTGGTCCCAAAAAAAAAGTTTCTACAGCTGCAAGCAAGACACTTCCATCCATCTGTCCCATGGGTTCTAAGATCCCTCTCTCAATCAGGAATTTCCTTTTAATGCCTTAGGAACATGGCTAGCTAATAACATTTAAGTGCTAACTTTTTTAAAGAAGAATAATAAGCTATGCCTTCAGGATATATATAACGTTATCAGAAATTACCTCATTGTTAATAAATATGCTTACTTTTTTGTTTCAGTGCTGTTAATGGCTATTTTTACTTGCATGTTTTAGAGAAAAATTTAGAATAAGAAAAAATTGTTTGGAAGAAGCCTTGAGAACTCAACCTTCTCACGGTCCCAGTCATTTCATACCAAATTGAGCCCTAAGAGCAGATTTTTTTTTCCCTAACAAATTAACAAACTATTATTAATAGCAAGTGTCAAATGAGTCAGGAGAAATATCCTGTTTAACCAACCATCTTTCATAAATATCTACAGAACATTTTACTTAGGCCCATTGCACATCCCAACTTGTTGGCATTCTTAAGAACAAACAAATATTTGAAGAAAACCAGATGAAAATACCAAGGTGGCTTTGAAAATTGGATTTTTCCTCATGTAAGGAAATGCGGCTTGGCTTATATGTAAAAGTTTAGGGTCTGGAATCAGACACACTTGACTTTCCCATTTACTAGGTGTTAAGGTAGACAAATTTAAAATTCCAAGGCCACTGATGTTTCCTTATTTACGAAATAAGGCTAAACATAGTACCTGGGTCAATGGATTGGATAAGGTAATGCCTGGGGCAGAACAAATCTTTAAGCAATTGCCAACTGTTATCAAATTAATTAAAATCATTGCCATAAACATCATCTAGAATTAAATTTATCTGCAAATAGAAAACTCCTCAATTTTATCCATTTCTATAAAAAATGCCTACCTTGATATAATATTTTACAGTTTATGAAGTTCTGTTAAATACATCATATCAATTTGTCCTCACAACTCTAGGAATAACATAGGGACAAGAAAATTCAGGCTCCCAGTGGTTAAAGAATTTGTCTATATTCACAGAGCTTTTCATTCTCAAAGGTATAATTCAAATTGAGATGATCCTATTTTGTATTCCAGTGCTCTCTGCAGCCACCCATGCTCCCACTAATAATCTTTTTATTTGTTATTCTTTATGGACCTTCAATTATATAAAACTTTATGTCCTTCTATGAGTTATACTCTACATAAATGCCTCAGCCCTAATAAATGTACAACACCTTGCATGTATCTCAGTAAGTTAGATTCCAGGTAGACAAACTAATTTATGGTTCAGACCAAGAAATTGATATGAATTTAAACTTAAAAGAAAAAATTTTAAGGACAATTTCTATCATCTATTGTGGTAGACAAATATTGATGCTTTTCTATCTAAATCATTTTGTAATTTAATATTTAAATAAAGGAAATTATAAATTTGACTTAATATGAACCAGAAAATGAGTTTTTGCAACATTTATAATGATTTAAATAATGGTTAGAATAACTATATGCATATGTGAATATGTGTATGTCTCTGTATCTTTCTCTTTCCCCTACATACATACATACAAATACACATTATAGTAAATTGTAAGATTATTCATTACACTAAAAAATAAATTAACAGATTTTATTTGAAATACAAGCTGCAAATACCTATAATTCAGAAAGCATTTCCACTCTCTAGAAATATGTCATATTTAAAATTTGAATATTTAATATAGCACAATATTTTGATTTAGTGTTTTATATATATAAAATATTTAACTCAAAAATGCATTAAAGAAATTATCACCTCCATCACAATCATAATGTTGCTAATAAAGTATACCTGGGTATCACAAAAATAGATTGATATATTTATAGAAAGTTAGTCTTAATAACTATTATTATTAGCAAAAGGTACTTTCCCTATAATATTCATATTTTAAATTATTTTCCCAGAATTGTTATATGGTAGGGTGCATTAAAACTGACTTCAAGAAGCTACTTTATCCCTCTTCATCCCTGATATAAACTGGAAGTTGATAATCCTTAATGGTGAAAAGTTTAAACAGTTTTACATATGCAGGAAAATTCTGAGCTTTTACAAAATTTAAATAATATTGGCTGCCAAAATTAATACACATTTCTATAAATAAATAGGAATACATCCCCCCAATACCATCTAGGTGGTTACCACAGATTAATTATAAACTCATACAAAATTACCATTGGTAATATTTAAAATAGTATATAATAAAGAAACTTCTCAACTCCATCGATACAAGCGTCCCAGGAGAGCTCTAAAAGCCTCTTCATATTGATTCCCTTCTATTCTTTTCCTTAGCATCCTAAATTTCATTATTTTACACTTTAAACTAATCTCACCTTTTCTCCCCTATTACCAATCCTTCACCAAGATGCTTTCACCTAATTAGTTTGTTTTTTCCTCTCCTTTCTTCCTCTCATTCCTATATATGTCTCAGTTAACAAATGAATTATTAATAGTAAAACCATCACTGACCCTGGTCCCATAATTCTCCAATTCATTCCCCATATTATCACACAATTAATTTTTCTAAACTTCAAAGTCGATGATGTTGTTACAATGTTTAAAGGGCAATGCTGCTCTCCCATTCTGCCCCATATTATCTAAAATAAGAAGTTGAAATGTTTTCAAATGGCATGTGATCATCTTAGATCTTTCACTTGCCTCTATACTGTGGGGCCTTCCTCGATGTCCTTCCTGCATCTGTCTCCCTTTATTTGAATGCTCAGACTAAACAAAATTACTGTTACTTCCCTGAAGATGCCAGGCAGTTTCCTAACTCCTTATTTTTGCTCATGGTGCCTGCCATTCCTTCTTTACTGAAACTGACCATTCCCCTTGTTTAATTTTCCAATACATCTGCTTCCTACAGAGAACACTTGTCTATAGTCTTAGCTTAAGGATTTTCTTTAATGTAAAGCCTGTCCTAACATCATTTCTCAACCCCAGGTAGGCCAGTTCCCTATTCTTTGCATCCAAACTATGAAGATTGCATTATCATTGTGATTCTTTCATGTGAATATCTTTACCTATCAGGTTGTACTGCCCATAACAGTTAACACTTAGGAAAAAGTATCTTGTGTTTCTTTTCATCAGCACCAAGTTTCCTGCTTGCTGAAGTTCAAGGCTAAAATATTTATGAAAAATAGAAAAACAAATATCTTTTAAATATCCAATTCTTAGATTAATAAAGAGAAAGTGCAAAACAGTGGCCTGTCTTTGGCATTGTATCAGGATGAACATGATGTCTGCCTCCACCACATACCCATGCACGTGTGCCACTTTCTGTGGGCATGAGATGGAGTTTTCTAGGCTGAGGAGCACCTGAGAGCTCTTGGTACCCTTCCCCATTTCCAACAAAGCCCAAGATCACATGACAATACCTTTCAAAGGCGTAGTGCTGACTCAGCCACAGTTAGAAGGCTCTTTGTGAGTTCTGTAAGATCTTTTTCTCTACCAGAAAGGCATTATTGCTGCTGTTGACAATGCAGGCAGGTGTGAGCACTGGGGATGGAAGATCCCTCACACCCCCAAATATGATGGCCAGAACTTGATGGAATGGGGAGCATACAATTTCCCCATTGGGATGTGCAGTGGTGCAGTATGTAGTTGCATTGAAACTCCAAAAATTTTAGGCATTAATTATGAATTAGCTATCACCAACCTGACCCCTTGTAAACTCTGTTCTATATTTTGCAACATGACTGTGTTGATTATAATTATTTCATATCACTGAGATACTCAACATTTTCACTTTTGAGTCTTATTTCACTCAACGTATATTGGATCCATCCATGTTGTTTCATGTATCAGAACTTTATTCCTTTTTTTTTTAAACAAATTAATTTTATTGACACAAAGCATACAATTCATCCAAAAAAAGACCTGCTTTTCATATTTTTATCTGTGTCTTTGCCAACAACTTGAGAAGGAAACCACTGCCATTTGACACTTATTTGTAATCCTTGCCTGTCTCCCAGAATGGAAGTTTCTGAGGCAGTGAAGTACAACACAGGAAAGGTAAATAACATCTACAAATTATACTGCTAGGATAGTGTAGATATGACAGTAAAGATGGCACGCAGACCCGATTCCAACTTACACGAAGAAATCTAACCAGGAAGATGAAACAAGTTTTTGAATAATTTGAGGAAACATAAAACTTAAGAAATTGGTTAATATAATGCACTGCCAATCAAAATAATTATGAAGGAAAATATATTGTGGTGACAGTTTCTAGAAATAGATGATATTTGTATACATACAAGAGAATATAAGTCATTCTTAAAGGTATATATCAAGGGAAATATTTGCTTTCCTACAGCACAAAGAGGGGTACCATCATTTCAAGAGCAGATGGAGCACTATTCTTGAGTTCATTACATACCTAAATTAGCAGAACCAAAAAGATATCTGTGACAAGGTGTACAAAGAAGACACTGTGAGAAGTAATTGTTAGCATGTTTCTTAAAAGACACTTTTATATTAACAAGTACACATGAAATGGCATGGAGCCTGGGTACATTCACTTATATTTAGATAAGTAGGTAAAAGGAAAGGAGTAGGGAAGATTAACTGGTCTTTTTCTGTATGGGCCTTCAGATGATGGCCCCACACATCTCTCTTTGCTGCTTCTGAACACACAACATCTTCCCTGAAGAAAGGGACAAAACACTTATAATGGTCTCTACACATTGGAAATGCAGCAATACACTATAAAATTGTATTCAGTGTATAAAATACACTGAAAATAAACAAAATTAAGAAGAGCTATTTTAGTAAGATGGGATTATATAGGCAATTGACAAGAAAGATGAAAATTGTTGGGGAAACTAAACAATATTGAAGAGTGGAAAGGAATTTGCTCTCTGGTATATATCTAATAAGACCACATATCTGTCTGTTGGTCTGATACTAAATTACATATAAAATGCTTGCCATCTAATTTAAAGAGTGTTTTTGTCAGACTAAAACACCTTGTAGAGTACATTATTTATGTAAAGGGAAGGAAAGATTGAAAGGAGAGACATGAAGGTGAAATCCTATTTCTTGAATACTTGGAAATACATAAGAAAGAAAAAAGGGAGTTAGAAAGAAAGTCATAAAGGAAATATTGATAGCTTTATAATTACTTTGATGTGCAAAACTAAGAGTCCATGTTTAGAAGATGGCAACCACAGTAGTATTATTAATAGTTCTTTCAAAAAAATAGACATCTAACACCCTTTTCAGGAAGTTTAAGAAAAAGTATTTGTTGAGCAAATAAAATAATCTCAGTTATTTTAAACTCATAATTGATCAAAATACTATATTTTAATTCACTACATACTGATTTGGAGTGCCACTGGCAGCATAATAAATCAATTCAAGAAAAAATTAGAGTGTGATTTTAATTCCAAAGGCACCTGTGGTTGTTCAGATGAAAATGAGGAACACATTTCATTAATATGCAACATTTTAATCTCAAAAATACATTTTAAATGTCAAGATGGAGAAGATACATCTTAAAGCCCATACTTACACCACACAGCCCACAAAAATGCAATTTTAATGATGAAAGTGCAATTACTTATTTTATTTCTAATTTAATTGAATGTTTTTATACTTAAACATCTAATGTAGGGTTGGTGTATAATATTTATGAAAATTGTTTTGAATTGTCATTAGGTAGATGATTTCTTTGCATGTTCATTTCAAAATGTATGTATTTCATGGATAAAATCACCATGGACTTCAGCTATTGTGAATCTTTATTATGTTACATAGTAAGTTAAGATCTTAAGAACCTCTTACCATCTAATCATCAGTATATCTAAAATATGCTTAAAGAAACTCCATTTGTATCTCTCAGTCTTCTATATAAAGGTTTTAAAAATGTATCTTATCTCATAAAGAAAATGTTCCTCAAAGCATTTTTTAAATTGGAAAGCATGGAAATATATTAGAGGAGAGCATCTAGACTCCAGAAATTCAATACTGCTCTACGATTAATAACTATTATTAATATGCATTTTAAATTATATATTAAATGATCTAACTTGAGAAATAATAATTGGTTTGCTTTGCTTAATCCTCTATTTTATATATATTTTGGCAATTTAAATATTCAAAGATTTAGGAGAGAGCAGGTGGATATTCTTTTTCTGAAAAACAGAAGCCCTTTTTTATTTGAATATGCTGATTAACATGACTATTCTAACATATCTTCATTCAGCCTAAATGCCAAGAGAATCATAATAAAGCCAAAGCTTAAAATGATTGTTTGAAAACTGCAGGAGGCAAATAATTGTTATTTCAAATAGAAACAACACTTCCCCTCATGGTTGCTATTAGTGGAGACGTTTTATTTCCTCTGCTCATCATTTGTTTTGTAAAAATTTATTTTTGTTCTGTACAATAGGCCCTTTATAAAATGCTTTTGAAGTCTCTTTTTTTGCTTTTCCATGTTTTGAATATCGTTAATCTGGCTAGATTATAACTCGCAGCAAGCACAGGGCTGGCCCTTGTACTTTAGGGCAGCTTATTGTCTGAGCCTTGTTCCTTCTTTGAGTGATATCCAAACTCACTGCCTCCTGCTTCCACCAAGTGCTGGACAGGGAGTGAGGGTTTGTGGAGGAAAAGATCAGATAGCAGATATGATACTAAATGTTTATTTTTCCATTTTTTGAGATTGCGAATAGGATACTTTTGCAAGACAGCTAGCTCGTTATTTCTTGAAGAAGCATTACTTCAAGGTCCCAAGGAAGCCAAAGCAAGCTGACTGTATCTGAGCTAAAGTCAAAAGTACAATCTATGGAAACTGAGCAAGGAGAATATCATTCCCTCAGTTGTAGCCAATGCTAACAGAATCCAGCAAGTAATCCATATTATCTACAAAATGCTATCTTTAAAACATTGTAATAAGTCATCCTAATAGCACTTTCTACTACTCATAAAGCAGATAATGTTTCTCAAAGCACTTTCTTAGTCATTTTCAAAATTGCCTAGTATATCTAATTTTACAGAAAGAAACTGAAGGACAAAGAGTTAAAGTGACTTGTCCAGGGTCTTATCCTAATGAGGGACTGAGCCAAGTTTTAGAATTCAAATTTTCCTTAGTCCTGCTGCTTTGCTCTTTCTGCTCATCACTTCTTTAGAATTGAATTATAAATCATTCCTTCAAATAATTCTTATTTATTTATATTCCATTCAAAAAATATTTCAAGTTTTAAAGAAATGCTTACAGCTCAATATAGAAAGATTGCTATCTGGATAAATATCAAATACACAAAATGTTTTATAATATCTTGTATAATTATTTCACGAGGGTTACCCATTTTGGCTCTCAGGTACTTAACAATCAAGATGAAGCAGAGAAAAGGACTGAAGGAGACCGAAAGCAGTCAGATGATATATGGTATGCTACAGCTTTAATTTTTAGATTGAGATCAAGAGTGATATCTTAGTTTTGACTGTGTGATCTCATTCCTGTAATTCACAGCATGTAGCTGTGCATTGTAACTTATTAATGAAAACTGTCTCTAGTTACAGAGTAAGTTCCTGTTTTCTACTCCCTAGCTAGTTGTAGTTTCTCGCTCCCTAACAAGCTCCTGCTTCCCCCACCCTTATCTAAAACCTAATAAAACATACACTGGAAGGAGAAGGCTGAGACCAAGGTCACTCTAAGGAGTGCAATTAAAGTGAACACGAACAATGGCTATGAGCTCAACTGTTATCCCCCTCCTCTGACGCCTACTTTGAAGTCGCTGCTTTGCAGATGGACTCAGCCAATAGCATCCCTGTCCCCACCTTTCTTTGTCTAATTCAATAAAAACCCTTGCCTCCTTTGTTCAGGAAAGCAGATTAGGAAATTTGTCTATCTCCTACCTTCTCTGGCTTATTACACTCTTCCCCTTTGTGATCAAAACTTTGGTGTGTACTCCAATTCTCATGCCAGGTAAAAGGACTCAGAGAACCCTCAGGGTTCATCCTATTCGGGATGAGCTATAAAATCCAGTCTATATAAACAATTTAAATTTTCAGAAATGACTGCTTTTCTGTAGTTTATTGCTAATATAAAAACAGTTTATTACTTTGGCTGTCTTTCCTCTCCATGTATTCAGACCTCTAAAAGAACATGAACATACTTTACATAGAAAGCAAACCATTTCTGTACTATCTACCATCTAAGATAATGCAAGGGGCTTTGTATGGTGTGAAAAAGGCTTGGAAAATCATTTAGTATCAATGCGATAATTTACCAGGTTTCTGAGGAGAAAACCACTATGGTGGCTTAGAGCTATGCACCCCAGAAAAACATGTTCTTAAACTAAAACCATTTCCTGTGCGTATGGACCCATTGTAAATAAGATCTCTTCAAGCTGTTACTTCAGTTAAGATATAGCCCAAATGAATCAGGTGGGCTTTAATTTGGTAATCCTCTATAAACCTACAAACTAAGAGAAAGCCAAAGAAACAAACAAAAACAAAAAACAGCCAGATGGAGAAGCCAGAAGCTGAAAGTCAATGAATACAGGAAGAGAAAGGGGAAGTCAGAGGAGGCTGCCATGTGCATTGCCATGTGACAGAAAACCCAAGAACCAAGTAGAGCCAGCAGTCAGTCACAGAATTCCACAGTTGTCTGGGAGAAAACAGCTCCATGACCTTCTGGGAGAAAGCAACACCTTGATGACGACTTGATTTTGGACTACTATGAGCCTCAAAAACATAACTGAGTCAATTCCAAATGTTTAAGCCAATGCATTGCATGGCATTTGCCTTAGCAACCAAGAACCTGAAACAACCACTTACAATAAATTGCTATTTTAAGATACATGTGAAGATGATAATATGTCAAAAGAATGAATGTAATGTATCTTAAAAAGAGAGAGTTTATGATAAAGCTGCAGAATGAATTCTCTGTCTCTCCTCTTCCCTCTATATATGTACAGGCATGCATACGTAAATGTATATGGAAGTGTAGCACACATATATAAATCACATATATAATTTATTTGTTCTTAGTGTTCACACTTGCATTAAAAAATAATCAGAAATGAAAAGGGTATTCTGCTCCCACCCATCACGGTCAATGGCTTTACATTCCAATTTCATAACACAATTTGTAAATGCCACAATGAACAGTAATTAATGTGTACCATTTGGAAATCGTCTAAATCATTATGACTTAAGTCTTTAAAATATTTAGTATTATATATTAGGAACACATGAACTCAATATAATCTCTTGCTATCTGAAATAAATCTAACCAATTTAAGAAAAAAATTAAAATATTTAAAAATTTTACTTCTCAGGTTATCTCTACTATTTCCCATTTTATTTGGAAGAATATTTGTCAAAAATACTGACACAGAAGTTTTCTGTCCATGAGCTTGTCAAACATCCCACAAGAATGTCATGTTAGAATGGGGGAGAGCTACCGCCTAAGGCTTTGTTCAAGAGGGCCTTGAAAATAGAGTTTAAGAGCCAATGTACTCAGGGAACTAGACATGCACTAAATGAGGGCACAGGATGTCCACTTATATGCACCAACTTGTCAGTTAAAGTTCAATGCATGGACTGTGCTTAACTGGGTAGTCATTTTGGAAACAATTTCTTAACTGCTGAGAAAGTCGATGTCAGCACAGCAGCTTGACCTAATTTTATAATCCCTTGTGTTTCCCCAAAGAATGATAAGTTTACAGGACCCCTATCCCTATATATTTGCTCTCTGTCATCATCAGTGATCCTTACTGGGTTTTGTGAAATTTAAAATATGCTTTAAAATTCACATTTAAATCATAGGTAGCCAATAAATTTTTAGAGGGAGTACTTTAGGAAGTAAGTTGGTTTAGAAAAAAAATGTGAGTAAAAAAATTGGTAATGGATCAGATTAAAAAATTTCACACACATTTGATTATATAAATAAACACATTTTTTATTCAAAGTATTACAAATTGACAGCTCTTTTTCTGAATTTCAGACACTATTCAGGGTTTTCCAATTAAATATGATCCATATTAATATAGTGTTTTCAGTCTGATTTTCAGATCATGTACCACAAAACCAGCATGGAACTTCTAATCCAAAAATTAACACAGCTGGATATCAGGAGTCATGTCAAGGATGCTAGGTTATATGTGAAGGATGTTTGATTATTCTTTGGACTTTCATATTTTCCTTCAAGGCTTAGGGCTATCTCACAGAATGTTGTAAATATTTCAACTTCTGTGTTTAAAGCTACTTTTTTATACCTATTGTTGAGCACATCTACTATGTAAGTCATTGTGAAGAGTGGTAGGTATATTAAAAATGGCATGGTTTGTATCCTCAAAAAATGCCATTTACTGAATAATGTCTTTCATTTTTACTTTACAACACACACATAATACAGATAAGGTAAGTGCATGTATTATTCTTTTTTTATGAAACAAAATCATGGTTTAGCAAAACAGCATTTATTCAAAATAACATTAAGTGCTAGTGATAAGGTTCAGCAAAGGTAATCAATTCATTAATTTTTTTTCTTTTTCCTTTTTGATTCACTTGTCATTCATTTAATAATTACCAAAATTACCAAATGCAGGAACCATTCTATGCATTGAGGAAATTAAGGGGAATCAGAACTGGACCCAACCTCAAGGAATTTATGGGTCTTTTGACTCCAAGTCAACGTTTTTTTCTAGATTTTCTGCAACTGGTTGACTTCACATTCTGTTAGGATGTGTTTACCAGTTATTCACTCCTATTTCAGCAATAGATGGAGGTCTCTTTGAATATCTCTGTATCCACAGTTTAACAGAAAGGTTGGCATATTGGGGGAGACAAAAGAAATGCTTTTAGACTCTTCATACTATAAAGCTATTAATTCAGAGTCTTTTCTTATAATAAAGGTCAAAGATGATCATTATGTGTGGGAAGCATCTTACCAACAATCTAGATGTTTGACAGAAGCTGTGAAATGACTAAGGGCTAGAGTTCCTTTAATTGGGATAAAGGAGATGGTATGAAAGAGGCCAGAGTAGAATGTGAGAGTTATTTTTCCCTGTAATCACCACCTTGTGTAGTCCATTCCTTTTTATAGACCCTGGGTTTAACTAAGTGAATGTTGATCAATGGTATGTTAACAAATGTGACAAAAACAGATGTTTGAAAAGCGCCTGCCCGTTAATGCTTGCCCTTTCCTGCTGTTGGCAATCCCTCTACTACCCTATAAAAAATGTCAGAAGTTTGAGAAAATGGGTACATGGTGACCCTGGCATCTCGGCCACATTAGCTATTCCAGACTAGCCCCAAAGTTCACGAGTAAGCCCAAAGATATCATGTGGAACAAAGACGAATGGTCTACCTGCAACCAGCCCAAATAGTCAACTCACAGCATGTTTTAAGTCACTTCATTTATTTCACAGCAAAAGGCAACCAAAACAGATGCTTCAGTACAGACTAGGGCATGATGGGTAGCCATAATGAGTTCTTCCCTGAGAGGGAAACATAACATGCCCAAAACCTATTTTCCAAGACTGTGCAAGCCTTATTTTTGTCATTTAAGTTAGTATTTAAACTAATTGCTATGAATTTTTAAAGAAAGGTTCCTCAAAATATAATTTGTTAAAGACAGCTCAACAAGTTGTGGAAGCATTACTCTTGACAATTTCTGCCCAGTCACTTTTATCTCATCTAATTCCAACTACTAACTCAATTGTTCTTCTAGTGTTCAGAAAGACACATAGATGAGCAGAGATTAGTTAAATGACATGGTTTTGGTTTTCTTATTAATGAAAAAAATGAGGAAGAGAAAAATATGCTTAATCATATCAATATCTCACAAAACCAAACCCTGTGTTCTTTTTTTTACCTTTAGCATTAATAATCATACTTTTATATAATTATATGTATTTATATTTATTTATAATTAATAATTTTTTCTGTTAGTTTATGTATAATTTTTGCATTTGAAATAGTTATTTAAAAAATAAATAAATGTCTGTATAATTTGTTATAAAATATATAGTAGAGTCATTTAAATCATGCTAGTATAGATAATGAAATTCCAGAGAAAAACTTTAAGCAACTGCTGGAAACTTGCTGGCAAATCATATGTAAATGGAGAGTGGTCTGGAGAACCTACCCAGAGGAAATGGATAATAAAACAAAGAGAAAGAACCAGGGCATATGCGTGGAGAAAGGTGGAACCAGATATCATCAGACAAGTTAATGAGAAAGGGCTCAAAACACAAGCAAGTAGTAGGCAATGAAAACATTCAGTTCAAGTGACTTTTTTTTTTTTAACTCAATGGCCATTAATATGGGGAAAAATGCCTATTATAACATATTTTTGGGGCGGGGGAGTGGAGAGTGTCTAAATTTAAAACAAAAATTAAATTGAGGAAGAACAGAAAGCCTGTTTGGATTCAAGTGCTTTAATCTCAATCATCACTGCTATGAGGATTTCTAAAGTATACAAATTTAGAAATAAATGAATCCAGAGATGCAATATAGGCACCTAGAGATGAAATCATGGAGTAACAATTCACCTACTGAAGTTCATGCACTTAGTACTTCTATTTTGGCCAAGATCAGTTTTTATATTTACATCCAATGAATGAGAAAAAAACATTTCAAAGAATGGAAAATGTACACATCCTCAACTTTCCAAAACCATTATCACGTCAGAACTTCATCATTCCCAATCTAGCTTTTAACTTCCTCCCCAACTTCCTAGTCTCCAAACTGTCTTCTCACTAATCCTTTATCCACAAATCTACTAGTGTGATACATTTAAAATAAAAAGCTTCCATATTAATTACATTACAAATTCTCAATTGTTTTCCACATACTCTGAAGAATACAATAAAAGGTCCTTCCTGACTTGATCTCTGCTCATCTCTGTACAAGTCCAACGAGGCCAGCTTAGACTTCTCTCCTTTGCAGCCGGCAGTCTAGCCATCTTGAATATTCTGAACGCTTTATGAGTGTCACTTTGCTGTAACCATCTGTTCATGAGTTAGGACCTTCACCTAACCACAAGTCAATGAATGGCAGTTATAATGTTCTAAATATCTTTGCAATACCAGTTTATCTTTGACACAGCAGTTAGTTAAAAAATCATAATGAATAAATGTTTCTGAGGTTTGAGTCAAATAAACACGGAAAATAAATACACTATTACTATAAACAATCATTATCCAAAGAGGTATTTTCTAATTTAATTGTTTAAAGCTTTCATATACAATGTCATATGTTAGCCAATTGCAATCATTGGCCTATCAGTTGGCAAGACTAATTCTATTTGATGTCACAAGACTAAGTGTGTCTGGAGACTGAAAAAATTGTTAATTTTTAATTTCAGTATAGACTAAATACAACTCTTTAGCGAACCTACACAATTATCAACTATAGATGATTTTCTGTAAGAATTAAAGAAATCCACTTCATATTTTATTTGAACAAACTATCCTCAAATAAAGTACCTTCAATATAGAGTCACACTGATAACAGAGTAAATGTAATGAGAACTGTTTCCTTAATCTCCATTTGGACTAAAATTGAATTATTCTTTCAAAAAGTCCCCATTGTTAATCAGGGACAAAACCTGAGATTGAGAAGAAAAGGGTTTTGAAGGGAGCTGAAGAGATTTTCCTTAGCCGTATTGATCCTGAGCAGAGCTTCCTAATTTAATTTGATTTGTTACAAACCTGCAGGATTATGTAAGTCTGAAGGGTGGGAGAATGTCATTAGTAGTTTAAATATATAAGGGTAGATGTGCTCTGGTTTGGGTTTTCAATGAGTAATAGAGGAAGGGTCATCAAGCAGATTCTGAAGGATTCCAATGTCATGGAAAGATTAGCTAGGGATATCATATTTCCTCATATCTTGCTCCTAAATAGATTTTTTTTAAAAACATAGTGGTATTTGATAGAAAAAGGAAACTGATAGCAAAAATTCAGGGAAATGGGGCTTCTGGAAATGCTGAATTCTTGTAAAAATTATCAATTGATTATAAACAGGATGACCAAAAATAAGTATTTGCTTCTGCCTTTAAAACAAGTATTGTTTACAGTGTTTGTAGCATTATAGTCTTAATTTTGATTGCTGAGAATAAGAGATACACTAATTTTTAGAACACAGTATGCTCTCTAATTTTTGTATTATGTTGCCTATGGAAATTATAAATTAGTCTACCATGATATGCATGATATGATTGCTGTATGTGCTGGAAATTAAAGTCCATATGATATTCTTATAAGAAGAATCAGAATTTTCTTCTTTGTCACAGAATTATACATTTTTAAAGATAACTAACTAGGAAAATGGGCAGAGGACTAAAAGTCCATTTTTTAATGTGAGCTTCTTATTAGAGATACAGGCACATGTCCATCTGGACTGATGGAAGTAGTGTCAGTCCACAATAAAATGTTCATATTGAGGATATATATTCTTAGAACCCAGCACATATGCCAAAAAATTAATGAAACCTGCAGCATAATTTTTCTACCTTGTAGAACGATATGATAAAGTAATGTCTGATGATAAATTGGGTTTATGGAGAGCTGCTAGATTCAATCTATGGTAGTAAATCTTCTAAACTAACTTCTCATAGTCCACAAGCCAGAGTAAATGTAACGTAATGTTCACCAACAGTCCCTTGAATCAAAGCCGCTTTGACATACTAGTATCACCCTATAAAATTTTCTTTTATATGAGGTCACGAAGAGTTCAAAATACTGAAAAAGGAAATATTTTGAGTAAAGTGATTGAAATTCCCATTCAAAAACATTCCCTGCTTCATTGCATCCATTTACACCTTAAAGGTACATTACTTGATACCTCATGCATTTTTTTCTTTCCTTGAAATGCAGACAGATATTCCCAAATCAAGTAAGATGCATTACTAAATAGCTTTTCAGGGAGGTGTACTTGCTTTTCCCTTAGGATTTCTCCTCAATATCAGTGCCCATTAGTTGCCTAGTACAATCCTATTTCATAAAGTGTCTGACTTCAGAAGATGCAAATTTAAAAAACCATAAAATTTAGAACTACAGAAAGCTGTTTACCACAAACCCACATGAAAAGTTAGAGCTACAAAAATCTGTTTTCCATAACCTCTCTAAGAAATCCCAGAACTTGTTTTTAATCAGCTCATTTGTTGGTATCTCCTCTGTTGCCTTATTCCATTTACATTAATAGTCAACACGGATCCCTGATTGTAGCTGTCTTTAAATCAGTTGTTCAAAATTCACATTCCTGAGAAGTTAAGACTACATAAATTGAAGTCCATAATTATCCAGGACCATTTACACCAACATATTTATATTCCATCTTAGCTGTAAGAAATCTAGAAACAAAATAAGAACCAAGAAATGCCATAGGTTCGTTGTAGGTATGTGGTAAAAGCTACTTTAACTCTTTCTTTGATTACTTTTGTTCTGTTTTACCCCAGAATATAATATTTTCAATAAGATTCAACCTAAATGCAATTTAAGTACCTTGAAATAAACAAGACATAAATTTTATATAATGTAATAAAAATATCTAATGACTTGTGAAGGAGAATATGGCCAATTTATGTAATGTATAGCTCCAATAAGGATAGTAGACAGAAAAGCAATTAAAGATATAAATATTAAACATGCAAAGCCAAAACAGTTCAACTCTTCCAAATCTATATTTAAGGTTATTGATTATTGTTAACTTTCTATACATTTCAACTATTGTATCCATAAAAGTATTCTTTTTTTTTTAAGATTTATTTATTTATTTATTTCTCTCCACTCCTCCCCCCTCACCCCCCCATCTCGGTTGTCTGTTCTCTGTTTCTATTTGCTGCAGTCTTCTTTGTCCGCTTCTGCTGTTGTCAGTGGCACGGGAATCTGTGTATCTTTTTGTTGTGTCATCTTGTTGCATCAGCTCTCCGTGTGTGCGGCGCCATTCCTGGGCAGGCTGAACTTTCTTTTGCGCTGGGCGGCTCTCCTTACGGGGCACACTCCTTACACATGGGGCTCCCCTACGTGGGGGACACCCCTGCGTGGCACGGCACTCCTTGCGCGCATCAGCGCTGCGCATGGCCAGCTCCACACGGGTCAAGGAGGCCCAGGGTTTGAACCACGGACCTCCCATGTGGTAGACAGACACCTTAACCACTGGGCCAAGTCTACCCCCACATTATTCTGTTTTAAACCCAGCAATCCAGGAAACATTGTGGTATCTACAGAATGAGAATTACAGTAGATAAAAGATAATATCTACTATAGCAATTGTATAGAATAAAAGTAATATTAATATCAAAGATTGTTTCAGAAAATAATGATGTAGAATGTTATTTGGAAAGCCCTATGATTCCATGAAAAACAACAACAAAGAGACAAAGTGAAACAAAGACCTAAAAGAAGTGTCCAATTTAAAAACAGTGAAAGGAAATAACACTGTATTGAAATTTTAAAGGTGCTCTACCCCGGCAATATTCCCAAATAAAGCAGATTGATTTTTCATTTCCAAACAATCTTTTTTCTTTTAAATATATGTGTATTCCCTATATTAAAATAAATATCAGGATGGGAAAGCTACTTCTCTCAGTGAATAACAACATAGGAGGGGAAATTGCATGATGGAAAAAAAAGGTAGAAAATAAAAGCTTTCCTAAGATACATAAAAACTCATTGCTACTGTCCATGCAGGGATGAGAAGAAAAGTATAGTTGAGATCCAAAATGGATGGAATTTAGGGCTGGGGTGAAAAGAAGGTATTACTTGTGAAGAAAAAAAAAACAAAACAAAAGTGTGAGAGAGGAAATAAGCATCACAAACCAAGAAATTCCTATAACTAGACCACAGCTTAATTAAAGGAAAGCAGTATTAGCTAAGCCTACAAAGACAAATTATAGCCAGGTCACAGACAACCTTCTCAATTAAGAAGGACTAAGAAGTTCTTTGAGTTGCAATTGTTTACTTTGAAGAACTGGAGAAGAGAAATATTATTGGAGTCACTTTTGTAAGCAAGGATGGGGAGAAGCTAGAAATAAGGAACTAGTAAGAAGATATTTACAATAGGGCTCTACTATTGCCGTGGCAGCAGAGACGGAAAGAAAGAAATATAGTTGAAAAATATATAGAATAATAATCCATAGTGACTTAGTAACCTGTTAAAAATGGAGTAGGAGAAAGAAGTTGAAGATTACTTAGAATTGTGTTTATGTAACTGGAGGAAAATCAGTACTCTTAAGGTAGAAAGAAAAAGAGATGATCAAGGGCTAGCTTGATGCAAGGGGAAAGGAAAAAGAACATAATTTGGGAAATAACACAACATTTAAAAAACCATGTCTGAAGATAATAGAAACCAGGGGTACTGGGTACATGATTGGTATAAAAGAGCTAGCTAGTGTTTTTTGGGCATAAATGATTTTCCACATGCTCTCTAAGTGTGTTACATGAATTACACCATTTAAGTCTCCAATGACTCTCTGAAGTAGTATTCTTTATCATTCATTTTAATAGGTGAAGAAAGTGAAGCACAGATGGCTGAGTAGCATGCCTAAGTTAGTCATGGAGCTCGTGATACATTCAGGCATTCCAATTCCAGAGCCCTCACTCCTTAGCCCTTACCCAAAAATGTGGGAAGCATCCACATACAGGTGAGGAATGAAGCCTTTGAATGGAAGGTGTTTGCTAATTTGAAATGAAGAAAGAAAGATGAAGAAAGAACTACTACTGGCCCTCTTAGGAGTATACACACACACACATAAACAGAAAATAAACAGCTAACATTCATGGAGGAAGAAGAGATCCAGGATAATACAGCATTACAGAGTCATAATAAGAGAGTTGGCAGACAGGGAAGTGTAAGGAAGTGATGACACAATGCTAGAAAGAGGCAGAAGAGGGTGGAAGCCAAGAAGGATGATTGGATTTGTTTGGCAACTGTGTAGTTGGACTGCCTTAGTAAGTTTGTCTCAATAGAGCATGGAGTATGAATACCAGGCAAATAGGCCTACTCGAAGCAGTTTAGTGCTAAAGAAGAGGAAAAAAAGAGAAGATATTTTAAATAGGTTAACAGAGGCTTGTTTCATTTGTTTTTATTCAGGAGCAGGTAAAACAAAATGTGTTGATCCAAAAGTAGAAAAGACTCAGTGGAAAGGGTGAAGGTCAAGGCTTCCCTAAAGATTATTAATAACGTAAGTTTAAAGGATCAAAAGTGAGGAAAATAAAGTAAGCCTTTAGAAAAAGAAACTCCCCTTCACCTTTGAAATAGAAAGTGGGTAAAGGTTGTGAGGATATAGAGATAACCTGGGTGGTACTGAAGGACGCCAAGGGGAATCACATTTGACAGCTTTGCCCTAATAATGGCAGAATATGTTGTCGTTTAAATATTTCAAGGGGAGAGAGGTGCAAGAGGAGATGGAGTTTTGTAGAGAGTGGAGAAGCCTGGAATTGCTGCTCTGTGGAATGTTTCAGGGAGTCAGGAAGAGATAAATGTAAGAACTATTGAGCAGGAGTGCTGGTTCGGCTGAACTCTTTATTAAAACGATTCCTTTGCTGTGACAACCATTACAGAGCTAAAAGATGAAGTATCTTGAAATTGGACTCTTCCAGTGGGCCCAAATGTACTTCCCAACGACTCTAAGAAAATCTAATAGTGTAGTAAAAATACAATACCTCTAGATCAGATTAAAAAGATCATAAAAGTATTCTTTTCAAACTGTGGAGCAAGACATTATTAAATAAAATATGACCTAAGTGTGTCTAAGTGAAGTTGTTAGATATTTTGTATACCTGGCAGGAAATCATGGCACTTGATGTTTGACTTATTTGCAAGAAAACCTGCTGCACTCATCACCCTTAAGCCTCTGGAGACTTTTGCATATCAAGGAGATAAATTGCTTCAATATTATGTGTGTTTAAAAGGAAACACTGGATCCATGAAGAAAATGATTACTTTGAAAGGAATAGCAAAAATTTTTTAGAAATAAAAGGGCTTAACATTTAAGCCATAACATGCTGATCACAAATACCTATCTCCAGTTATATAGATTAAAGGAGGAAGTTTATACATACACAAAGGCATTTACATAACTTCATATAATTGCAAAGGGTGCTAAGTGAGATGATTTGCCCAACTATTCTCTGGGAAATCTAAGCACTCCCGAACAATATAATAATCTCCCTACATAGACACTGACAATTAATGGCTCAGAGAGAAAACTCTTACTGACTTTCCTCCAAAATGTCTTGGCCAGGCAGTTTCTGCAGTGGAAGCAGATTTAAGGAAGAAGAATCTCCTTTTCCCTTTCTCCTTTCTCTATTCTTGATACCCAGTTAAGATGTCTCTGTTCTTGATACCCATAAGGTGTCTGGGCTTCACTGGCAGATAACAGGGTAAGATCCATCTGATCCTGTATGGTAACATGATTTAGTGCCCTAGATAAGGGGATTTCGTTGTCTCTTTGTGAGAACATGGCAAGTAGAGAAAGAATGGCCGTGGGGTTAATGAGAAGACATTCTCCACTTTAGGTAAACCACCTGTTCTGTCACTGGGCTCGGAGCCTCCATCAGGGCCCCTCAGATCCTGTGCCCAGCCCAAAGCATTCATTCACTATTGTCACTCTTCTTAGCTTTCCACACATCGCACCTGTCTGTGAACACTTGGGCTTCAGCAGGGCTTGGAAGAAACATGAACGGTACCATTGGGCATGGTGTTTGCCAATTTTTTCTGAAATTAAATCCTTCTTCAGACCAAATTAACTTCCTCCATTCCCACAGTCCATGTTTCTTGTTTGGAATATTGAGAAGTGTCACTCTAACTAATCACAATATATAGAGATATAAATTAAAGGACAGAGAGGAATAGAGATAACTACCCTCTGCTGCTCTATTATTCTACACAAAGTAGTATAAGAGCCAGGCTAGGCTAGTTGGGCTATTCAGACTTCATATTAACAATGAAACTTGGGATCAAACATGCTGTGTGCTGAGAACGGTGAGAAGGGTCACATGTAGTTTCAGGGACTGCCACACATACTCGCCACACAGCTTCTGAGGACATCAGAATATTTCATTACACCTCTCTATATTTTTGTCCTTATTTTCTCTTTTTTTTTCCCACAGATGAGGAAACTGAGGTCTAAATATTTTAATTTGGTTGGCAGTAATTCATAGTATCAGAACTGGGGATGAAATTAAAGTCTTTTTGATTCCCAGTCCAGCATTAATTGTATTGCATTATTCTACCTTAACAAAATGCTATGGAAATGTTCCCACCTTTAAGGCAAAGACTCTTACAAATTGTGGAGGCTGGCATGACAAATATCTAAAATTAGTGAGGTCTACTTCCTTGTATATGGTCAGCTGCAGCTTTCATTTTTTCTCTGCACAGGCTATAGTAACAGGGAAAATCAAGATGACTCTTAGGATGTTTGTCCCATCATCTCCTCTTTTGGGATCATATGGTTCAGGTAAGTACTGAGTATAATATTGATAAAAGGGGTTCAACTGAAATGTAAAGAAGAAAAACGGTAGGAAGTGGATAATGGAAGAAGTATTAATGATCGCCTTATATACACCTCGCATCGTGGTGTGAACTTAATGTGTACAACTATGGACTAACATAAGAATAAGTGCTACTCCTGTTTCACATCTGAGTTTACTGGAGTGAGAAAGATTAACTAACTTGACCAAAAAGTCAGCTTCAACTGTCAGCATGAGGACAAGAGTGTACCTCTGCTCCCTCCAAATTCTATGCACTATTCAATGCATCGAATCATAGTCAAGGGCATTGTGCATGAACAGGAAAGTTCATTCTCTTCAAATAAAGGAGAAGGGATCCACATACAGTTATTATCTTTTACTAATATTTCAAGCTTTTCCTAATAGAGTCTTTTTTCTAAAGATTTATTTATTTCTCTCCCCTTCCCCCGTCCCAGTTGTCTGCTCTCTGTGTCTATTTGCTGCGTCTTCTTTGTCCACTTCTGTTGTTGTCAGCAGCATGGGAATCTGTGTTTCTTTTTGTTGCATCATCTTGTTGTGTCAGCTCTCCATGTGGGCAGTGCCATTCTTGGGCAGGCTGAACTTTCTTTTGTGCTGGGCAGCTCTCCTTACGGGAAGCACTCCTTGTGCGTGGGGCTCCCCTACACGGGGGACACCCTGCATGGCAGGGCACTACTTGCAGGCATCAGCACTGCACATGGGCCAGCTCCACATGGGTCAAGGATGTCCAGGGTTTGAACTGCGGACCTCCCATGTGGTAGACGGATGCCCTAACCACTGGGCCAAATCTGCTTCCCCCTAATAGAGTCTTTGTGAAATGTTTCATTAGCTTAATAATCTTTCTACCTAATGAAAATACTGCTTAGTTATATATAGTAAATATATATAGTTATATATAGTAAACCTAAAAGAACACCAACAGTATTTAAAATGCCTCATATGTAAGTCACTTAATGAACTATATTCTTACCTTCCTTATCTAATTATCCTACAAGCCTGCTGTTGGGAACTACAGCCAATTTGTATTCTTGACATCATGCTATTTGTCAATAATTCAGAGAGATTTTCAAGAATGTATACCGCAATTCTTTTTTCAAAGCCTTCCAGGATTTATAGTCCCTAAACTGTGGTATATATTTTATGAATCTTTAAGTATGCAAAAATAGAGAGAGGAGTCCAGTTCCAGTTTAAATGAAGCTATTGCCCTTGGAACAAATGAGATTATTAAATTTAATCATGTACTTTGCTGTCATGTTGTTTGGCAAATGTGCTCTCCTTTAGTCCATGAACTGATCCATTTGTAGTCATTATTTTTAACCACCAATATTCTATTGGTGGTATAGAGTATGAAAATGCTTGATTCAGAACTCTTAAAAATATTTTGGTAAATATGACTGCTGCCTTAACATTAAGTCTTATTAACTATTGGTTGTTATGTTTGGAAAATTTAATTCTTTCAGAAGAAAAAAAATATTTAAGTTGCAAAATTCTTGAAATGCTCTAGCACTTTCTTATTTTTTTATTTTTTAGGTACCTGGGCCAGGGATTGAACCCAGGATCACTTATGTGGGAAACCAGTGCCCAACTGCTGAGCCACATCAGCTTCTCTGAGTTGTTCTGTTTTGGTTTTTTTCCATTTGTTGTGCTTGTTCTTTGTTTTTGTTTTTTTTTCAGGAAGCACCAGGAACTGAATTAATCAAGGAGAGGGAAGCTGGAGTTCTCAACTGCTATAGCCATATTCACTTCCCTCTTAGCACATTTAATTTACAAAAATCTCTGAGTACTCTAAGAGGTCAAGCCCCTTATTTTTGACAAACAATTTTGACAATTTTAACAAACTAAGAGCTTTTATAAATGTCACTCAAGAACACCTGATAACTTTAATGCTTTATTCAAAAGTTCTCAAGAATAAATGGAAAACAAAATATATAAGGGCTTTTTATAAGTGTCAATTCACCATATTTAAGACGTTTTAAAAATATTTTCAGCCATCTTGTATAGCTTAAAACATCTTAAGTGTCAAATTATGGATCAATTTAATAAACCCAATTTGAGATCCTGCTGTGAAAACAACAGCACTACTTTAGATGCTCTGGGGCCAAGAAGAGGAATCAACCATGGCTCTCCTTGATTAATTCCATTCACATATTACCTCAGCTCACTAAAAAATTTATTTATGAGATAACTGTAGTCTGTGCTTAACAGATAGCATCATTATTCTATCTCACTTTGATAAAATTAATCACATAGAATTCATGGATTTTTTTCTTTTTTTAATAGTGAGAAGGAATTTAGCAGCACAATTCAGAGCCTTCCACAGTTCTGGGTTAGCATCTCAGCTCTTCCATTTCCCAATCGTGAGGCTATGGTCAAGACTTCATTTCAGTTTCTTACCTTTAAAATGGAAATTATAATAATTTCTATCTCATGGTGTGACATAGCACCTATAGCAGTAGCTAGCACAAAGCAGGTGCTATAAAAAATTTTCCTATTGTTATATTAAAGTCTGAAAAATGTTTTCCCTAATACAATGGTTTTCAAGGGATTTGTATGTTTTCCAGTTGCAAAGTAGGATCACTTTAATTTACTTATTCTTTTTTTTTTTTTATTTTTTTTTATTTTTTTATTTTTTATTGACTTTGTAATAATATTACATTAAAAATATATATGTGAGGTCCCATTCAACCCCACCCCCCCCACCCCCCCTCTCCCCCCCCCCCCCAACAACACTCGTTCCCATCATCATGACACATCCATTGGATTTGGTAAGTACATCTTTGGGCACCTCTGCACCTCATATACATTGGTTCACATCATGGCCCATACTCTCCTCTATTCCATCATGTAGGCCCTGTGAGGATTTACAATGTCCGGTGATTACCTCTGAAGCACCATCCAGGGCAGCTCCATGTCCCGAAGATGCCTCCACCTCTCATCTCTTCCTGCCTTTCCCCATACCCTTTGTCCATTATGTCCACTTTTCCCAATCCAATGCCACCTCTTCTATGTGGACACTGGATTGGTTGTGTCCATTGCACCTTTATGTCAAGAGGAGGCTCAGATTCCACCTGGATGCTGGATGCAATCCTGCCATTTTCAGTTGTAATCACTCTAGGCTCCATGGTGTGGTGGTTGTCCTTCTTCACCTCCATCTTAGCTGAGTGTGGTAAGTCCAATAAATCAGATTGTAGGTGCTGGAGTCTGTTGAGGCTCAGGATCTGGCTATCACATTGTCAGTCCAGAGATTCAAATCCCCTAAATATATCTTAAACCCCAACATTAACTGCACCTCCAGCACATTAGCATGAAAGTCTTATGAAGGGAGATCCCATCTGAGTCCAGATTCATCACACATAAACACCATTTCCAAAGAGGGGCCATCTGCCCTGGTAGTTAACCCCATCGGCCATGACCATAACTCCCATGGGTCTCTTTAGCCCTCAAAGGAACCAATATCTGGGGGTTGTATCTGCTTTATCTGTCTCTCTGACTCTGCTCAGTTGTGCATGAGGGCAAACCTTCTGCCAGCCTCCAGACTCTTTTTTAGAAACTCGTAGCCATATAAACTCATTTCTCCTTTCCATTTCCCCCTTACTTTAGGTCAAACAGCATTTTAAAGTCATGGTATTTTATGTAGACATGGATATTCTGCTGATCCGCATTGAACCTTCCGTATAAGGTCATTTTCCAGTTGCATCATCAGTTGGTAGTTGATAGTGGTCCCTCGTTGCCAGGGAGGCTCATCCCCGGGTGTCATGTCCCACGCTGGGGGGAAGGCATTGCATTTACATGCTGAGTTTGGCTTCAAGACTGGCCACATTTGAGTAACATGAAGGCTGACAGAAGGAAATTCCCAGGCACAAAGTTGCTCTAGGCCTTGTTATTATTTTACTTATTCTTAATGCTAATGCTTTCTTAGTTCCTTGTTTAAGGTTGAAGGATTGCCTTTTTAGACTATCATTAAATGACAACTAGAACCTTCATCTGATCAAAATTAGACAAAATTAAACTTGACTCTCCTTATGTGTTGACTATTATAGGGATTTCACAGTATCAGTTAGAGGTATCATTTCACAGTTAATATTTAATTATTTCTTCTGTGGGAAGAAAGATAAGAAAATATAAACGCATACCCCACTGAGGAAAAAAGACTTTCTTATGCTAAACCTTTTCTGTTAGCTTCTGTATGAAAAATCACATATACTTATTATTTCTAACCTTTCTAGTTGACTCTGTTTCACTAGTGACATTAGTGCAGGGAGCTGCTAGTTCAAGAGCATTGTCAAAATCTTTTCAAGAGGACTTATTGATAGACTATTATATTTAAATAGAATAATGAACATAGATAGCTTTGTGGTTCATAAACATATAGATTTACTTATAATTTCTCATTTTTCAACAAACTACTTCTTTAATGTAGAATCCTCAAACCTGCTAATACTTGGGGATGTTTCTGCTTAGTTAATAAAGTACTATACCTATTAAAATCCTATGCCAGTAATAACTTGAAGTTTTCATATACTGGACTCAAATAAGGAGCAATACTTCTAAAACACTGCTGTAAGAATTTTATCTTTTTTTCTTACACAAATATTTACCATAACCAAGGGATTTTTAGGCACTAACGGGGTTTGAAAGTTGGTAAGTTTAGTAAAAAGACTTTGTGCAATGGCTACATTTACAAAACAGGAGAAGAATAAGGCTCCAGAGAAGGGAAAAGAGGTTTTTGCAAAGATGTAAGAAGGCTTTTATGGATAGCACTTTTTTCACAATAGTAAATCAGGAGAGTTTCAGTAAGGGAACAAATCAGAAGATGATTAAGAGTTCAACCAGCCAAATTCAAATAAATAAGGAAATAAGGAAAAATATATATGTATTATTAGTGAACTTCAAGAGAGCAGTTTCCTTGTAGTCCTATGGAAAAACTAAAATTAAAATAAAAAAGGAATGAATGAGTGGTAGAAAAACTTAAGAAAGTAAACACAACCTAATCCAGTAGGAATTCCCAATGAACTCTTTATACTTCTTGCAATTTCAAATTCCTCAAACCCTAACTTTTCTTCAGATTTCAGATACCTCCTTGCTTTACATGCCTTCTTCATTGCTTTGCTTTAGATTCCCAGGGAAATAAGTCTTAGGGAAGCAAAGATCAAAGTGATTTAAGAAACTGCAATGCACTCATTCAAACAGTTACTTGAGATGCTCCAGGAGGTGGGATTTTTATAAGGCTTGTTCCTTAATTACTCATTGGATATACCACAGACATTGTCCATTAGCCACTGATACCAGTTGTTCTTTGGATATTCGAGCTTTACTCTGATGTTTTTAACAATGTTTTACCCAAAACCACAGTCTGGTATCTAAAGTCCTTTTGTGAGTAAATTATATATTTTCAGAAAACAAAAATGGCAAGATCTTATCCACCAGTTTGAAGTATCCTATAATATCAGAAATTGCCTGCCATTCAAGTCTGTTTTATGAAAAATTACCAAAATAAAAATTATCTACACATAAAAATTACCTACCAATAAAAATCACTCCTCAAAACACAGAATCTAGCTAACTGGATCTGTTTTATTATTTCAGCTGTTTAGTCACAAAGTCCGTGTTTTCTCACTTTCCTAATATCTACGACCTGTTTTCAATACCAGATATAATGTCCCTTTTCCATGCTTCATTCATAACCATAAGCATTTAAACATTTTGTAGAAAATCATCTGGATATACAGTCATGACAATATATGTTCTCAATTGCTGCAGGTCCATAGATAATCCATAAAATACTTTTTTCCTAATCTAAAGTCCATTTCCTATCCTTTCTAATCACCAAAAATTAGTTGTACCAAGACAAACTATTTGCAATACTCACTTCTACTGCACCCACCAATTACAGTTAAACTGTAACTTCTCACTCTGTTGAAAAGATACAAATTTTTCTTTGGGAACATTTTATTTCTCTTTCTTCCAGTTTAAATGTATTTGCTATTTCAACTTCTTACCCAATTTTCCTTTGTCAGAATATGTGCTCATTTTAAGGATAATTTCTTCATCTGTGCTTTGATATCTAGTTTCTTTCAAGATTTACAACGTCATCTAGTTCTTCTTTCATTTGAATCCTTCTCCTATTTAGTTACTTTCCTATACCCGAAGCATGCTGTTATTTCACTTTAATTCTACAATATTTGTATATTGATCTTATTTTTTCCCAAGCCCTCTACCATACATATATGAATTGAAAGCCTGAAGAGTTGTTATAAAGATTAAATTAAATGGAATGTGATCAAATGTATTGGGTACAGTGCCTGACAATAAGAATTTAGAGATAAAATAAAATTGTTAAAAGCTAAAAACTTGAAGGTTCAAAGTACAAAGAAAAAAATTTTAAACCAGTTTTACTGACAGGCAGAATTAATCCGGGTTTTCAAATAGTTTGTTTTAAAATTTTCTATCCCTTCCCATCAGCCAGCTTTTACCAAATTATTATGTTTTCGTCCCCCCTACATTCTTAGAAAATTACTCACTCAAAGTTTACCTATGATCTTGTCACAAAATCTAAGAATGTTGTATTTTCATTAACCACTGGAACCTTTGTAGCCTTCTGAAAAATCCCTCCATTTCTAGCTTGGGAGAAGTGACTCTTTGGTTCATCTATTTCTCTTGTTTCAGTTATACTAACTCTTTTTTCCTTATTTTGCCCCTCAAAGCTTCTTAATACCTGGTTCAGTGTCCCATCCTCTCTCTGTTGCTCTTCCCTTGAAAATCTCATGAACTCAACTGTCTCCTTAGGCAGAAACATCTTGTTCTATTTTTCTTCCAGATCTGTAATTTAAGTTCATATTAGCATGTCCAAACACCTTTTGGACATCTCCACACAGATGCCTTAGTCACATCACACACACAGCATCAATTTAACCATTCATTCAGTGAGCTTTGATTTCACTGTAGGGTTTGCTCTCCCACTCCCCCCTTTCTCTTGCACTCCCCCATTTTCTTTCTGGGTTGATTTCATGGAAGGCATTCATCTTTTGTTGTGGGCAATAAAACATTATTTTCCAAAGTCTGCAAAATAATTTCTAAAAGCTTTGTTTATGAAGTTGTTCAACATTTCTACAGTATAATATCCTCTACAGAATTCATTTATAAGGAGAAACCTCCCTCTCCCACTGAAAATAATTATTTTTAGTAGATGAGAAGAAATATATGACAATCACATTCCCTTTTTTGCTTTGACTACTAAGATATCACAGAACAAAATTTAATGCAGAGGTACAAAAAACCTATTAGCATTTTGTTTCTAATTCTCTGATCCTCTACTGTGTTTCAAAATTCTTTTTATGTAGTTGTCTTTATTATAGGCCAACTAAAAAATGTTTACCCCTCAGGCTCCCAGAACCAAGTGGAAGGAAATCTTGTGGTCTTTGTCTAGTACATAAAGATGAAATGCAGAGATAGATTGGACTCATTAAATGAACTACTTGAGACTGTGCCTTCATTCATTAACCCTAAATAAGGCTAAGCAATTTCAGCTGCAAGAGAAAGAATAACCTATAAAAACAAAACAGGAAAATAGAATAACTTAAATAGGTATAATTTTAAAGTAATGTTTTGAAACACTATTTCATAGCTACCATTGTTTAAAAACCTGATAATCATTTTTAAAGCCTCATTTACTAGGTGAATCAAAGTCTCACCTACCATGAATTCACCGAGCATGATAGCTTTTTGGTTAGCACGTTAGACGTAGAAGCATCGTAATTCATTTGTACTTCAGTTTGTTGTTTTTTTTTAAACATCAACGGGAGAGCTCTAATTCCAGAGGCACATTAAATCCAGATATTAGGAATATTGCTTAAGAAACTATCAAGCTATGGAATCTTTTGTTTTTTTCTTGCTTGCTTGTTTTCACTAACAATTATTATGAAACTGTCATGAAATAGATAACATTTCTTTCTCAAAAAGGACATAAATTCTGGCAGAAGTTCTGTGCAGACTCACATACTAGGTTTGGCCAAGATGCAGGATGCACCTCTTTCATTTTGCTGTCATTTCTTACTACCCATCTCTTGCAAGCAATGCAATGAAAATAAATTTATAGTCTTTTTCACTTTGCTATCATTTCTTGCTACCCATCTCTTGCAAGCAATGCAATGAAAATAAATTTATAGTCTTTCTATTTTATACTTCCTTAATTTTCTTCAAATAGCCTGCAGATGAGACACAGTATAACTCATTTCAGTCTCTAACACTTTCCTTGTCAGGAAATTCAGTGCATATATATGCTGTCCTCAACTTGTTAACCATTAGTGCTACAAAAAACTCATTTTTAAGTCAGTTGCTAGGAATACAAAGCACATTTTCTCTTCAAAATGACTTCATATGTAGTTTATTGTCTAAGGACTATTCACAAAAGCAAAAAGAGTTTCAATTTATTGAGGAAGCACTATGTTTCAACAAAAATATTGTATGCTTTGGATATTTTTCTCATAGTTATCTTAAATTTTTATTCAATTGAGGTAATGCATACTCATGAAAGTGAAAAGGTGCATGCATCTTAAGTGCACAGCTGGAGAATTTCGTGTGTGTGTATATATATATATTTATATATAAAACTGCCACTGGATCAAGATACAGAACATTTTCATCATCCCAGAAAGTTCATTTTTTGCTTATTTTCAGTCAATACCATTATTACAATATTTCATTTAAAGAATCCGCCGCATTTTATCTCTTCTTCTGTTGATGGGCCTCCATTTTGGTGCTACGATAGATAAAGGTGCTATGATTGCTTAATTCTCTACAAGTGGGATTACTGGGTGATATAACTGGCATATAGCTAATTTTAGTAGAAATTGCCGAAGATTTTTCCAAAGTGGTTGTAGCAGTTTTATTCCCCTCAGCAAAGTATAAGTATTCTGGTTTGGCCACATTCTTGCCAAAAGTTGGTATCATAAGTCAACAGCCATGCTGATGGGCATGTTGTGGTAACTCACTGTGGTTTTGATTTGCATTTCTCTATTGACTAAAGGTGTTGAACATCTTTCTATATGCATGTTGGCCATTTGGATAACCTCGTTTTTATTTGTAGAAGTACCTTTTATTTTCTGGAAATGAGTCAATTATCTAGCCCAGTGAATTCTGAGGAAGGTAACATTATCTCAATTTTAATAATGCTGAAAATGGGCTTCTGAGAGGTAAAATAATTTACCAGACATCACACATGTAGTAGTGGCAGAAGAAGCCCTGTCACGCAATGTGCCTTACTTGAAAGTTTGTGCTCTTCAGGGTATCCTACACTATGGAACATGTAACATAGGATGTAACCAGGATAATGGCAAACTATAATGGGGATATAGGGCATCAGAAATATTTCTCTCTAGAATAAGAATTTGACATGTCCTGCTTCCAACACTCACACTTCCCAAGTGATTTATCACTGGAGTGAGCTATGATTAGTGATGTATTAAGATGGGAATGACTTGTCTGGGAAAGGAAAAAAGTTAATATGGGTAAAATGCATTTCACACACTGTGTCCCAAGGAACACTAGAATTACAGGAGATATTTTTCACTGCACATAGAAAAGTTTCATAAAGTTGTAAAGTGAATTACAGAAATTCATAATGTACTTTTGAATAATAAAGCCCTTGCGGAATCCTACAATAAAGAAACCTCTCAAATTATTGAAACCCAACATTTCTAAAATTTGACAAGAACATATGTTCCCAAGGAATACCTAATACCTTGTGAGCACTAGTATGCCATGGAAAATTGTTTTAAAATATTGTTCTACTGTGGAATTTCAGGAAACTTCAAAGATCTGGGAGTAATCTCCCATGTGTGTATGTGTGTGCGTGTGCATGTGTGCTTATTTATACCTTGCCTACTTCACCTCTCATTTTTTCTTTTGCTCAATCATTTTCTATTTCCCTGATCCATAGTGAAAATCTTTGGGGTATAAATTAATTCACACATACACACAGAAACATAAAATGTTTTGAAACAAAAAGAAAATTAAATTTAAAAATTCCAGATTCTTGTAAACATTGATACAATTTCCATTCAAACGGGGAGGAGAAAGTCATAATAACAGCAAATACTTATCACAGATACTAACTCAAGAAAAGTATTCATTTAAAATTCATGCTATGGAGGTTGTTACTAAATGACCAACTATACTAGGATCATAGAAGCAAAAAGATAAATGTGACAGTCCTTTATTCGACCTGTATTCATCCAGGACAGAAGAAACTGCAGATAAGCCTGTCAATTCTCAAATGTTCAACCAGCAAAGTCACAGAATTTTCACAAGCACAGGAGAGGTGGGCTGTCCTCTTTCCTCATGGTCGTAAGCAAGGCTGGTGGGATTAGCCTTCTAACTGCATCACTGTAAATCTGCACATTCTCTTTCTCACTCCAGAATAAACTCAGATAGTCTACTCTTTGAGTAACTGAACACAGGAAGTAGAGTTTTAAAAACAAGGAAATATATAAAAATTTATTTAAAAGAACAATAGTAAATTCTTAGATCAATAAAAGAGTACACTGAAACTATGTAAATGTCTAAAAAATTTTCCAAGGCAATGATCAGGAATACCAGCAAGGATTTCTGTACAGCAATGTCCTTTGCAGCATTATTTATAACAGCTGTGTATCTATATCAAAGAGATGATAGACCATAATGTGATTAATATAACAGAACCATTCTGATCATACATATTTAAAATATGTGTGTTCATATATTTTAAGGTCACATAAATAATTAAAATGTTTTTTAAAAAGAAATAAAACATTATATAAATATAAATAAATCTATTAGTCATAATCATTGAGTAGTAGTTGTATCTTTGGATATTATTACAGATAATATTTTCTTATCATTTTCAAAAATTTCTACATGATTTATGATGTCACATGTCATGCTTACAATATAATCTTGACTCAAAAGTAGATTTAGAACTCTAAATATATATATATTATGACTTCACTATATGTTTATATATTTCTGAATATGGAATAATCATAAATCATTTGAATCCCAGAATAGCAGGTGTTTTTTGTTAGAATTTAAAAATACATCTACTTGCAAAAATCATTGTCAAAAGTATATTTGAGGATTCACATTGGACAAAATATATTAGTAAACCATAAGGTTAGCTGAAGATGCTTACAAAATTAAAAAAAAAATTTAATAGAGAGGCAAAAAGAATACAAGAGGAGATGACAGATATTGAGAACAGAATACAGAAGAAACAAGATTGAATTAATAATCAAAGATATAAGTTGTTTATTTCAATTTATTTTACTGACACTTCTTTAAAAAAAAACTTAAAGTAGAGGTATAAAATTTTTAAAATTTCAAGAACTTTACAGAAGTATTGGAATTGACTTCAAAATGAACTCAATAAAATTACCAAGAAAATAGTCTAAATTTCAAGGAAACACTGAATTTTTCCATGTCTCTAAAAGAACAAAAGCAAAAATCTTTCAAAGAAGTCAAAACATTATTGTTTCAGAGTTCTCTGCTGTGACAGTCAACATCAGAAGTTAAAAGAGGAATAACTTCAGAGTCTTACAAAAAAGAGGTGTGATCCAAGGACTCTGCTCTACACAAGCAAGCTGTCATTCATATGTTAAGACGAGAGAAAGACAGCTTCAAACCTGTGAACTTTCATAAAATTTACCACAGAGTTACCCATTGTATTCTGCGGAAACTCAGAAAATAAAGCAACAACTAAATTAGGAAACTTCTGGATATGGAATTTGATTACTATACACAAAGATCTGTAGGTTACCTTTGTTAAAAATAAAAGATAAGAATCTATTTACATGAAGAAGATGCACAGCTATAAGTATACTAAAAGTTACAGCACAGAGAAAGAGAGAAAAAAAAGATGTTTCTGAACATTATAACTCCTGTGAAAAGAAATTAGCATACAGAAAGACAGGATCCCTCTCTATGCCAAAAGATGAAGACTGGAGGGGGGATAAATGATAACAGGGAAGCATAACATTCCTTGGGAGCTATTTCTGATTCTAAATCCAAAATCTAATAAAATTACAGACAAACCTTATTAATTAATTGAATGTTGGAAATGTAAAAAAAAAAACCCAAATTAGTGGTGTCATTTAAGCCAGAAATGATACTTCAATGTAAGAACTTTAATATAGCAACAGATTTAAAAAGGTTGATCATTAGAAAATACCATAGAAAGATAAAAATTATCTTCTTTTCCAATAAAACACATTCAAAGTAAAAGAATTCCTACAAAACCCAATATCAACATTACAGTCATTGTCAAAATAATGATAACACCTTTCAATTCAGTAAACAATATGAATATTCAATGCCATCAATAGTTTCTAATGTTTCCATAGAAGTTATTGCTAATTTAGTAGGATGAATAAGAAAACCTGTTATTAATGGGAATATGTTTATTTATAGGAAACATTATATGCATTGGAAGGAGTCACCTAAATTACTAGTATTGCTAATAGTAATAAAGGAAGTCAATAAACAATCCTGGTAAATGATACAAAATTCAACTACATTCATTACAGCAAAGACCATTAGAAATGCACAAATGGGCGGTGGACTTGGCCCAGTGGTTAGGGCGTCTGTCTACCACATGGGAGGTCCGCGGTTCAAACCCCGGGCCTCCTTGACCCGTGTGGAGCTGGCCCATGAGCAGTGCTGATAGCTCAAGGAGTGCCCTGCCATGCAGGGGTGTCCCCTGCATAGGGGAGCCCCACGCACAAGGAGTGTGCCCCATAAAGAGAGCCACCCAGTGCAAAAGAAAGTGCAGCCTGCCCAGGAATGGTGCCGCACACAGGGAGAGCTGACACAACAAAATGATGCAACAAAAAGAAACACAGATTCCCGTGCCGCTGACAACAACAGAAGCAGACAAAGAAGACGCAGCAAAATAGACACAGAGAACAGACAACCGGGGGGAGGGGAGAGAAATAAATAAATAAATCTTAAAAAAAATTTCCACAAAAGATAACGGTGGCTTATCCCAAGAGTGAGTCTGAATGATGGCAACATATAATCCTGAAGTAACAATAAGCAACAATAAAGTTCTTCCAAAGAACTTAAAAAAGAGCTCTCAATTAAACTTTACTGGGTTTTAGAAGAAGATATAAACAAATGGAAATACATATGCTGGACCCTCATCTTAATACCATAAAAATATAATAAATATATATACTTAAAACTATATACATAGTCAAATATTAAAAGCTAAATGCTACAAAAATCCAAATAGTAAATACTATATAAAAATAACTAAGAGGTAAGTTTAGTATAATTCCAAACATAATCAAAATAGAGTTTTGGGAACCCTGGTAACTATTTAAAAATTATTTATGGATAAAATAACTGAGCAACACTATTAAAAATATCAATAAATACTGTGCTGCTTTTGCTGCTGCTACAACTATGATGACTCCCTCCCTATGATTAGCTAGCTGAATGGTAGCCTGTGTTTAAAAATATCAATTAGAGCAATATATAAATGTATCACCAAAATACCAATTATCCATAAAATAAATGTAATACATGCACATAAGCACTGAGAAAACCTAGAAAAACAAATTATAAGAGAGAGAAGAGGAGAGAGAGAGAAAAAAAAAGCAAAAGAAAAACAAAAAGGAAATGATCTAGGAAATGTTTATCTAAAGCAAAGAAATGCAAATTGTAATAAATTGGAATTCTTTTTTGCAATCATTAAAGTAGAAAACATCTTTAAAATATAATTCTGAATATAATACATTAAAAGCATTTTCATGATTCATGGATGGTGTATCTGTATAATGCTTTTAGAAAAGATATGATTTAGATAAAAAATTATCATGCCTTTTGATATAGAAATTTCATTTTTAGGAACTCATTTTAGGGTAATAGATTTCAATGTAAGGAAAAGAGTGTGTTTGAATTTTTTTTTCTGCATTACCTGCAATAGGAAATTTGATCTTGAACCATAAATTTTCCTAGGATACCTGGTTGAAGCAAACACAAATTCACACTAGAGGAATGATTCAACAACAGACCACACAAGATTTGTTAATAGAAAAAAAAACAAGTCCTCCTGAAGATAAGCTCTCATTGAAAATTAGAAAAAGTCTGAGTGAAAATTAGCAAGTACAAAAATTAGGAACCTACAAACTTAATAGTTCAATCAGCTAAAACCATAAACTATTAAAAAATCTAATGATTAAAGAGATAAAAATGAAATAAACCCATATGAAAATAACTTTCCAGTATGAAATATATAATGACTACAATAAAAAGTTGTTATATTTGAAAAGAAAATTTGTAGACTGAGAGACAGAGCTGTCTAAATCACCTGCAATATAAGTGTAAGTGTCCTCAAGGAAGAGAAAGTTCGAAATGTACCTAATATTTGTAACAGAAGGGGAAAAAAGAAAAAAAAAAAGGAATAAAGAGATAATACTGAGAATTTGCAGAGCTGTTAAAATACATGAATTCTTAAAATGAACTTTCACAGTATGTCTTAAGTAAGACTACACCTACTTGAAAATGCAGAAAACCAAAAGATGCAGAAAACCAAAAGGCCGAGGAATATATTAAAGTTAGCAAAAGAAAAAAGTTGTATTAAAAGAAAATGAAACAAACCTCTTAAATAGAAGCCTTTCTTCTCAACTACAAGGAAATTCAAAAGTAAGTGAGTGTACATACATACTTTCATAAATAATGCTTCATGACCAAAAAGTGATTATTCAGGGATGCAAAAATGGCTTAACAGTATCCTATCTATGAATTTAATACGTTGAAGTAACAGATTAAATAAAAAAGACTTATTTTCTTCCCAATAGATACAGAAAATCCACTTGACAAAAGTCAGTATCTACTTACAGAAAAGATATGGAAGAGAATGGAATAGAAAGAAGTTCCTTAACCTAGTAAAGATAACTATTAAACCTATATTAACATGACACTTAACGATAGGGCTAGGATAAGTATGTCCACTACCTATTCTTCTGTACAACATTGTACTAAAGTTTGAGACAGACAAAAGAGATATAACCATCAAAAGGATGAAACAATGCACAGAAAATATTCATAATAGAAAATCTAAACAATTTTGAAGTAGGTTCAACAAGAGCAAGAAATTTTAGCAAGTTTGTTTTCCTAAACATAAGCAACAAAATACCACAAAATAGTTTAAAAGATAGCACTTATAAATGGAACAAAACTGTAAGAAAAATTGCGACAAATCTAACAAAATAATTGAAGAAATTTATAAAACATGATTAAAGTGCAAAGCATATATGCATAAATGGAAATCATTCAAATCCTGGATGGCAAGACCATTAAAAAAGACAATGAATGACTTAAACTATGGATGCAGTAGAATTTTAGTCAAAATCCCAATAGGATTTTTAAGGAACATGAAAAGTTCATACTAAAGTTCATGGAAGAGCAGAATCAAGAATAGCCAAATTGGGAAGCTGGCTTGGCCCAGTGGTTAGGGTGTCCGTCTACCACATAGGAAGTCCGCGGTTCAAACCCCAGGCCTCCCTGACCCATGTGAAGCTGGCCCATGCGCAGTGCTGATGCTCACAAGGAGTTCCCTGCCACTCAGGGGTGTCCCCCGCTTAAGGGAGCCCCATGTGCAAGAAGTGTGCTCCATAAGGAGAGCCGCCCAGCGCAAAAGAAAGTGCAGCCTGCCTAAGAATGGTGCCGCCTACACGGAGAGCTGACGGAGCAAGATGATGCAACAAAAAGAAACACAGATTCCCATGCCACTGACAACAACAGAAGCGGACAAAGAAGACGCAGCAAATAGACACAGAGAACAGACAACTGGGCCAGGGGCGGGCACGGGGGGGGGGGGGGTGTGAGAAAAATAAATACACAAATCTTTAAAAAGAATAGCCAAATAGAATAAGAAGGGGTAACTAACTCCTGAGGTATAAGGTCAATTACATAGCTAAAGTAGTTACAAATGCCATAGTAAATTAATCTCAATATTGAGTTAAAAATCCCAGTTCCAAAAAAATGTATGTTAAGATTTATGTAAGTTATGAATGCATGAAGCTATGTTTTAATATACACATATGTAATTAATGTATAAAAACTTACAGGGAGATGGTGAACACTAACTTCCTGATAGTACTGACCTCTAGGGAGACAGAGAAAGGCAAAATGCAGGGGTAAACTAGGATCATTACTGTGTGGACTGTCTTGTGCACTGCAGAATGCTTAGCAGCACATTTGGTCCTCTATTCACTAGATGTAAGTAGCACCTCCTCTCTCCATTCTTGACAATGAAAATGTCTCCAGAAAAATTCAAATATTCCCTGGAAAGGGGCAAGAAAGGGGAGATAATTGTCTCCAGTTAAGAACCACTGGATTAGACCAAGTCTTCTTTAGCATGACTTCTGAAAGAGAGAGGTGACATGACAGGACAAGGGTGAAAGAAAGATCTGACTTAAAAGGGCAAAATGTCAACATCTACTGAAACTCAGTAGGAGGCACATGAGTGTCAGTCAAATTTTTTTTTGTACCTTTGATATGTTAAGAGTGCTGCCTCTGGGTTGTAAACTGACTCAGTTTTTAGTGTTTATACGCATTTGTACCACTTTTCTATATTTTCCAACCCTCAGCTTCCAAATCTGGTAATTGTGAAAATTAAATGAAATAACCCATATCAGTTTCACAGCACAATGCCTAACATAATGTAGGTAGTAAAATATAAAGTTCTGCTAATATTTTAATCAATAGTATTCTATTCATAAAATATTCATTGAAGTCTTCATGATATATCAAGGATTTAATTGTGAATTGTTTCATCTTGTGTTAGACTCCCCTAGAAAAGAAAGTTCCAAAAATCTAAAACTTCAATCAGAATACCACATGAAAAGCACAGTATATTTAACCAGCAAAACAGATAAATTAGCATCATCTCCCACTTAAAAATCTGATAAGTATAATCACACTTTTAAAGAAAATGGTAAGATGTATAGCTTTACATACACATAATCCCATGTTGCCACTTATTGTGTGATCTTGGCATAAAAACTACATAACATGTATTCACATTTGTACAGTGGATATAAGACCCACATCTATAGATCACTTAGCACCTTCCCTGTGGAAGCAATTCATAAAAACCTTTTAATTAACTTCTTCCCTATACTACACATGATACCATCACAATGTATCCATTATAAAGATGAAATAATCGAGTAACAGATAATTAAATTTTACAAATCATAGTATAGTTATTATGCTAGTGAAATAGAGAAGTAATTCAGTTTGTCTGATTTCTTTTCTGAGAACACCACTAAACTTTCCTTTTTCAAAACTTTTGGTGTTCATCTTTTACTGAACAGTACATCAAAATTAATCACAAAATTTCTGTAATATTATCTTTCAAGTATTCATTTACTTGTGGAGGAGAGGTAGCTCAGTGGTTGAGCACATGTTTTGCATGTACGAGGTCCAGGTTCAATTCCCAGTACCTCCTTAAAAAAAAAAAATATATATATATATATATGTATATGTATATATATACACATTCATATAAATATATATATATACACATTTACACTTTCAAGTTGAGGAAAATTTCAGAAACAAATCCTATTTTCCATAGATTTATATGTTACACTTCCCCTAAGATATTTGCAATGGACCAAATTTTTAAAAGTCAGCAAAATATTGGCAATACTGGACCAAGAGTCTTAAAAGGTCCTTCAAAACCAATGAAGGTTTCGAAGTAAATGAATCCTCACCAAAGGCACAACACATTTAATTCAGAAAGTTTCCTGGTAGTGACTTTTGTGCACAGATGTCAAAGTGGGTTGAAATAAAGAGAATGAATAGGATGCAGATCATTTTAGAATCCTTGGAATGCCAAGATATCCTGGCATAGACATTTTAGTCTCCCAATTATCATTCAGTTGCATATTCTAAACCAATAGCAGATACTTACACAGAAGGTAGAGCAGCTAACCCTAGGGCTACATGTCTATCCTATGCACAACCCGAGCTAACTTCAGATTTCAAGTTTTCAAATAGCAACTCATAAATACCAGAAAAGAGGGAGGCATGGGGGGATACTTGCACATAAGCCACTCTTAGAGAGGCACTGAAATAAATAAATAGAATCCAAAGGAAGAAAACAAAATTTAATTCGCACCTAACTGAAGATAAAGTCAACCTTGTATCACATATCCTGAAAGTAGAACACATTTTGAAATATGAGCTGGATACCAGTTATCAAATCACAATTCCATTAATTCAGAATAGACTGTAGTAAGGAGAAAGATAGAACATTTTTAAGAACACTCTCAATACCCTTTACCTTGGAGGGATTGTGTTTGGCAAGGATATTAACAAAATTACGTTATTCAGATTTTTGGTTTTTGAGGATCCCAGTTCTCCTCCACCTTTTCGGGAAGGATAAGTCTGAGGGCAAGTCTATGTAGGAAGACTGCCATGAATAATCATTCCAGCCTGATAAAAGTGGCTCCAATCCAATTAAATCTTTCATGCTAATGGGTTCATGCCCTATTTTCCTAGAAGCAGGGGAGAAACAGGAGGTAAAATTCAAATTCACCTCCCCTTGACAAATGTGCCACACCCAGATGATGGCCTATCCAAGGCCCATTTTGGTTTGTTCATACTCCAGATATTTCAGGAGATAAGAGGAAAGGCACAAAGAATCTACCTTCCTCCAGTGTGGCTTCCAATGTGGAGTCTAAGAAAACAAAAGTAAAAATTAATAAATAGAATAATATAGATCAAGAGCTAGAAGTCCTAAGAAAAGAAATTAAAAGAAAATATAATGCAATTATAGAACTTAAATAAAATTGAAAACATTATATTTCATATTATGCATTAATGAACTCAGAAATAGAAGGGAAACTTGAAAGCCAAGAGTGATTTTATAAAAAGAACATATTAATATATTGAGAAAATTGGAAAAATGTGGAAAGCATAAAATGCAATTCAGTTATGGACAATTGGTGTGTCTGAGTGTGGAACAAAAATCTCTATTCAAAACTATAACAATAATAATAGCAATAGCAACAAAAGTTTTCTGATACAGATAAAAGACAAAGATTTACATTTTCATTCTATAATACAGGAAAATTTAATTTACTTCTAGAGTGTACTGATTCACATGGAACATCTTTTTCTTTCTCTTAGACTCTCAACTGTTTATATTTTTACATGTGCAATACACACAGAAACTCACCTCTTACCTTATCATTAATTGTACTTTGATAATTATTATGTTTCAGTCAAGTACACTTATGTAACAATAATAGCTTAAAGCATTCAGCAAGTAGAGATATACAGTACCCTATCTATTTGACACACTGTGCTCAACATTAATCTGTATGTTCTTACTTAGCATAAATTTGTATACCAGATGCCTACTTGTAATTAACACATTGGGATTTGGAAGCAGTAGATTTTGCTGGTAACAAACTTTCCATCAAGTAGACATCTGTGATTTATACCTCCAACTCATTTTCAATATATTTACATAATCAGTTCAATTTAAGCTCAGATTATACATTCTTCCTACATTTTTATAAGGAGTATCCCCTAAAGATAGATAAAAAGTAAATCAAGGTGAAGTTTAATTTTTCCTCCTTTTTTCCTAATCAAAACACTTATCATGAACATAGAATCAAATTCTCTGATTACATGCATTTATTTTAAAAGAAAAGAAAAAATATGTACTTTATTCTGATAAAAGGTATGTAAGAACATCATAGGGATATAATTTGCTCTAATTACTATCAACATGCTCAAATAACTTACATGTGCATAGCTTTAAAATATTTATTTTATGCATTTTAACAGTATATGGCCTTACACCAAACTTTTAAGCATGTTGAGATACTATTATTCCCATTTTACTATTAAATAGAACTACAAAGATGTTAGATGACTTAAAAAGCATAACTTTTATGAACATCAGAATTTTGTTTTCATGCTGTATGTGAGGGCAGTTTCTAGGTCTTTCAACCCCATGTAGGCCTTTTTCCATTTTAACACATTGTCTTTATATATGTTTTTTTAAAGATTTATTTATTTATTTCTCTCCCCTTCCCTGCCCCAGTTGTCTGTTCTCTGTGTTTATTCGCTGTGTCTTCTTCTTTGTCCACTTCTGTTGTTGTCAGTGGAACGGGAATCTGTGTTTCTTTTTGTTGCATCATCTTGCTGCGTCAGCTCTCCATGTGTGCAGTGCCATTCTTGGGCAGGCTGCTCTTTCTTTCACACTGGGCTGCTCTCCTTATGGTGCGCACTCCTTGCACATGGGGCTCCCCTACGCCGGGACACCCCTGTGTGGCAGGGCACTCCTTGCGCACATCAGCACTACACATGGGCCAGCTCCACACGCAACAAGGAGGCCCATGTGGTAGACGGACGCCCTAACCACTGGGGCCAAGTCCACTTTCCCCCTGGATATTTCTAAGATTACTTATCCCTTAATGCATATTTAATTTAATGTCACTACACATTAGAATACTAAAACTGTGGAAGTTTCTAATATTAGGCATATTTTATCATATAATGCATTAAATGTATAAAAGCTATATATTAAAATCCTAGAAGAGACCTGTGACATATTACGATAAAAGTAAGCATTCTTGGTCATCAAATATTATTGACTTATACATACATAATCAAATAAGTCTACCTTTAAAAATAAAGAATAGTGTTAATACTTTTCGGTTGTGTTTCAAATTCAATACAAAGCAAACCATATTTTTTATATATGAGAAATATGTACATGAACATTTTTTTTTGTCTTTAGTCTGCTCTTCCATTTTTTTCTTAATAAAATTATACTAAAATTACTTTTCTTTATTTCTAAAGAAGTTTGAGATTACATAAAAGTTACATCAAAAAGATAGTCAATTCCCATGTTCCCCACCTCCTCCCCCTCTCACACTATTTCCCATTAATAACATTTCATTAGTGTGGTACATTTGTTACAATTGATGAACAAATCTTGAAGCACTGTTATTAAACCTGGTCAACAGTTTACATTAGGGTTTACACTTTGCACTGCACAGTTTTATAGGTTTTGACAAAATGTATAACGACCTGTATCCATCATTGCAATATCATGCAGAATCATTCCAATGCCCCCAAGACATCCCATATTATACCTATTCTTCCTTTGCCCTCCCCTCAGAACCTCTGGAGACCACTCTCTATATATCAATGTTACAATATTTTTCCATTACTAGAATAAGTCTACTTTGATCCACAGTTACATTTCCCTCTTATGTGTGTTCATTCCTCAATCTTGAGAAACTGGGGATGGTGATGCCCATTCTGCTTCCAATTGAGTAAGGGCTTAGATCCCATGGGGCAGATGGATGGAATTGTTTTGCTTGCAGTCGTAGATATTCTCTGTTTTTTGGGGATGGGCATTGTTCATCATCATCCTTTTGTTGGTTGTTCTGGGATAGTCTGATGAACTAGAAAGTAGGTGTTGGCTGAAACTGCTGAGATTCAGGGCTCAACCAGCATGTGAACAGACATGGAGATATAATTAATGGGTACAGGGCTAATTATAGGTTCAAATAAATGGGGTAGAAGAACCATGTATTATAAGTAAGTCTAACTCCAATACATTGGGGAGATAGGTTATCACATATTCCAAGGTAAGTCCCACCAACGGGGTGCCGATTTCCTGGGGTTGTCTGCCTATCTATAGTTGTCTATAGATCTCTAGAGTCTTCTGGAACCTGTTTGAGACTTTGTTTACTATTGTAGTTAGTGAGATCCTCCTGAGAAGTGTGTAAGTGTAACCTCTGGAATGACCTCCTGACTTACTTTGAAATTTCTTAGCCATAAAAACTCAGTTGTATCTAGACACTGAGGAATTATTACCAAGCATGAATTAGTGATGCACTTGGAAAAAGACCTTAAAATTATCACTTAAAGCAGCAACCTTTTAAAAATGATTATGACTAGTCAACAATAAAAAAATGTTTTTAAAAGACTAGGATACATTTTCAGAAGAAATACTATCATAATCTTTTATTAGGAAAGAAGTTTCCTTGGTAACTATATCCCTATTTCTTCATTTTGTATTATCTCAAAGTATGTAAACAGAGAAAAATGGGGTAGAGTTATCAGAAACCAAAAAGAGTGTCTAAACAGTTAAAGGAACCCACTGGAAAACTTCACTGATAATTTGTATCTTTCTGAAAGCCAAGTCTAAATTCACCTCTATCTGAGAGAGAGAAAGAAAAGAAAAAAGTTTTAATAGAAAATCCACTTCACTCCAATCATTTCAAGATTGTTCTGTCTTAAAGGAGGAATCTGGGCTTCCAGGTGTCAGGTTTATGGTAATAGGAGACTACCTGACTTAAAAGGAATCCCCACCTACCTTTTATTATTCTCCTATAGTACTTGGATTTGTCTAGAATTTCTCTCTGGTAATAATGTTTGTTAATTCTAACAGGTTTTACTAGTACTAGGCACTGTGAAAGTGCTTTTCATTCATTTATTATCTTATTTAAGTTCAAGTAGTTAAATAATTGAGGTAACAATTTCAATAAAGATAAGGGAAGAAAAAAAGTTTCTAAAATACTTGGAAATACATGTAATTCTTAAGACAAGAGACAAAGGCTGCAAAAATTCCTGTAAGTTATAAATATACTACTACCTTAACTAAGAAATAATTTCTGGCATGGATCCAAATTATAATTAAAAATGTGAACATTGACAATGTAGTAGTATATAATGTCCCATAGAGTTTGTTATAAAGAACATTTAACTTGTGTTTTGACACGATTCAGAAAGAATCCTGTTTGCCTTATTGTGCTTTTACCTTATCAAATTTTTACTGTAATATTTTATATATTTGGTTATATCAATAATATCTGTTTATAAAAAGTTAAGTCAAGATTTCTTAAAATATTTCAACATTACATTCATAATATAGAAAAACTATCTCAGTGTATTATAAATATATAACTACTTTAATATTGAGAAATAAATTCATAATTTCAGCTGATTTTCTCAGAATCATAGTTATTCTAATGAAAGCTATAATACAAAAGAAGAAAATTTCATGTAATGAAAGTAATTTACAATAGCATTTTTAATCTTCAAATTTTTCTAGGGTCCCATTTAGCTATTATCAGTTATTCCTAATTAAGGTTAAAACACATTTAGGTACAGAAAGATTTTTCTGAATATGTACTCTATCATTCTCATTTCATTGTACTTTTGAGACATAAGGTCAACAAACATGATCCTTGCTTCTGAAAAATTATTCAGATAACAAAAAATGTGGTAGCTTTATTTAGTAACCAATTTATTAAATCTATTTTTAGTGTTAAAAATAGTTTTCATGTTGATGCATTCATATTTTAAATACCTATATCCTTATCAGTAGCTTCTATTATCCAGCATAACACAAGTACACTAGACTGCAAGATCCAAAAATTAAGGGCCTAGGCTATGTTGTGTAATCACATATTCTCAGTCTTTCATACAGTACCTTATATGTAATACAAGTTTAAGAAATCTCCATTTATTGAATGAATGAATGAATGAAGTTAATCAGTCAAGTTTTTTTGACAAATATAAAGGTAGTTCAAATATCTTGAATTTTTTATTTGGATAATATTTTAAGGGTTTATTACTATAGTTGTTTTTATAATATTTTCCAGTGTTTTATAATGTTAAGATTTTTTTCATCTTATTTTTATAATCAATGTAATGTTGCATATACTGAAACATCTTTAAACCTTTAAAAGATTCATTAAAGATATAAAATTAAAATGTTTGGGAAAAAAAGAGAAAAACGAATATGTGGGTATTTTTGCCACCAATGTTTTATTTAGAAAAATAAAGATAGAACATCTTTTCATAAAAATGATAGAAATGACAATAATTAGTTTTCTTTATGATTCTGTCTATAGTTTCCTTTGACCCTAAAACTAACATTTACTACTTTGTAAAAGAAAAAAAAAATCCACAGTCTTGTAATTCATCCTAAAACCAACCCCAGTATTAATAGTAAAAATGTTTTAAAAGGTAGTATGGGAACCATTATGTATCCGACATTGGACTGCTTACCTACCTTGGACTTTTTATTATTAGTATCATATTAAAAGATTAGCTAAAAGAAGGGTCTTGACCTCGGTTAATAAAAATATTGCAAGTGCTTTGCTTGCTTCATGCATAATTTATAATCCATTTGAACCAAATGAGCTGCAAAGCAACATTACAATTAACATTCAGCTGTTCCATGGGTTTGGTTTAACTCCCTTTAGGAATATTGTTTGTAATGAGAAGCAAGACATGATTTCTCTGCTACCACCATGCCAAAACAAATTCTAATGTTTAACCTTAAATAAAAATAAACTTATGACTTCCTCAAAATGCCATAGTAGGCGAATAAAATAAATCAGGGCATATGAGAGAAAAGTTTAACTAAAAATAACCAGTAGAAATATTGGTAGAAAACAAACAGAAACACAGTAAGTATGTGTGTCTCCACACCAAAAAATTACCAATTAACCTGTTGGTCCTAATAATTATCTCATCATTTGCTTCATGTCAATTTGTTTTACCAAACTAAGGAAAGATTTCTCTGCACCTCGGTCAATCATCATCTTTCTCTGTTATTTCAAATATTGAAATATTGTCTCCAATCCTTCAGCAGAGAGAAAGAAAGATTACTTTTTAAATACATACATTTTTGGGTGAAACAACATTTTAAATCATTTGACTGTTACAGATATTTCACAGCTTGGGACACAAAGAAAAAAATGGTTAAGAAAAACTGATATTGTATCTTAGTTGTACTAATTGAAACCAAATTTGTACAACAATGAATGTACAAGAACAAACAAACAAACAAAACATAAGGTCTTCTTTGACCTGCATTCCCTCAACAAATTTTAGATTAACTACATTTCTCAGCTAATAGTACAAATAATTATCAAAATTTCAGCCGGTTCAAGGCATTTTAAGAAAGTTGAACAGTCTACCTAGACAGGATCAGTTTTACTATTCAGTACAGATTAAATTTGTGGTCTTACAATTAGAAACTCATCATTCTAATTGTTTAGATTTGTTTAGACTGAAACTCATGATTCAGTCCACTTAATCATGATCAGGGGGGATAAATGAAGACTGTAATTCTGCCGCTATCACCTCTCTTAGGATCTGCACATAACCCCTTAGAAGCTCAGTTACTGTCAAACATAGTAGCCAAGTTCAGGAGATACACTTTTCATTTTCCTGGAAAAGGGCTATACTATTAACTTAATTATGGGGCTGTTGTCAGGAATGGGTAATAACATATTTGAAAAACATTTTAAAATGTGTATGATTGAGCAAGTCATATATAACTGCTCTGTGGCTGCTAAGTAGAAATGAATTTGGTTGATGTTCAGGCCTTACTCAGCATGATTAAATTTGTAATATATCCATAGTTGCAAGTTCAATTTGAGGTCTGTTTTATTTTTATTTTTTTAAAAATGCTTGAAAGGCTTCTCATAATTTGATGATCACTACCTCATTTCTCTTGTCACTGTTCTAAGTTATCAAAGAATATTTTTCATAATATTTTTTGCTCTCACATGTTAAAGGTAGGCTTTTCTAAGTGGCCATCCTTATGGATTGCAATTATATCTTTAAAAAGAAGCCAATGTCTTCCAAGATTTCCAATTTACATTCAGTAGTAAAGATTTCTGAAGGACAAATGTAAGTGAAAAGTCTCATTATTAACTAAAGAGTAGTGCCCATGATATCCACTTTCCTGTGTCTCCTCAGGAAATCTGCTTAGTAATGTTCTTTCTACTCTTTTCTAGACCATAACCTTAATTCCAAAAATAGAATATTTTTTTTCTATTTTAAGTCACCAAAATTCTACTAATTGATGTCTCCCATATTAAGTTATGGTTTTCACAATACATTTGTATAGCATTTGTAGGTCATAGCTCCTTTAATATATGTTTATTGCATTTTATCCTTCCTGGTATTCTATGTGTTCAAAAAAAATCTTTCTAAAATGAAATGACACTCAAAGATCACTTACTTCAAGTTTCCTAACTCTTTTGAACGTCACAGTCAACTAAAGGACTTGCTAACATCTATGGTTCTTTTCACCAGGAAAGAAAAATGCATATAAATAAATACATACATACTTCTCCTTTCAGAGGATTCAAGGGAACTTGAATTCATGTGTGAAGAAGGTCTGATCGAATCTAATTACATGCCCAGCAAGGTAAATTAATCTTAAAATTTGCTTAGCTTGTTGGTGGCGGTAATTGTTATAAAAAAGCATATAAAGAAACAATTTGTGAAAATGAAAAGGAAAGTTATCTGTGGGAATATATTATTTATTCTTCAACTTGAAGGATAAGGTATTAATGCTTTCCCAATAGTGATTACAAAACCACATAAAGGCAGGATATATTAATACAACGAGACTTTAAGTATCTGACATCTTTCAGATTCATGTTACAAAAAAAAAAAAAAAATTCTCTGATTGTTTTGTTGACAAATTCATCATGGATGTTGTAAACTAATAACTCTCAATCCTGGGAGCACATTTGAATCATCCAAGGAGTTAAAAAAAAAAAAAAAAAAAGATACCTTTTTCTAGGTCTCTCACCTCCTGAGTTCACTTTGGGATTTTGGCATCAGTATGTTTTTAAAGCTCCCTAGGAGAGTCTAATGTGAGGTTGAGAAACACTGCTCTAGAAGAATCAATAAGTGGGCAAAGTTGGTCTTAATTTTGATGAAGAACCAACATGCTGTTATGAAATAGATCCCAAGATCAAGAAAACATTTCCATGTTAGAAATCAAATTAGCTGAGAGGTATTTTCAAATAAATTTTATCAAATTAGGCAAAAACTATTTTAAAACCTGAATAAGAAAATGGAAATCATAACAGAAAATTAAAAGGAATTAAGACTCTGTAAAATATCATAATGATATGAATAATCAGAATATGATAAAAGCTGATAACATGAAATAATATAAAATAAACTTTTTGATAACTGCAATTGTAAGCAGTAAACACAAATTCTGGAAGAGAGATCACAAAATAGTATGTGAATACACAAAATTTTAGTCAACCTTACATAAAATCCACACACGGCCATTATTTTTAATTGCAACTAATTTGGCTAATTTTTAAATTTACAGTTATATATTATAATATCTAATCTCTAGCAAATGAGAAGGCAGCAAAATTTGTCTTCACAAAGCATGACTTTGGCCCAAGCACGTCATTGTCACATGATCTCAAATGTTCTGCCACCACAAATCATTTTTGCAAAGACGCTAGAGGAAAAATCTAGAATAGGCTATATCTCAGATTCAATGATGACATTTACTAAAGCAGAACAAAAAGAAGTGACATGCACACACACATACACACTTATAAAACACACACAAACAAGAGACTACAATATAATATATGGAGCTTTTAAAAAAAATTTAGGTCTGAACTGTTTATTTCCCAAAAATCCACTTACGAGATTAGTCCAAACTTAACAGATGTTCAGTTTACACTGTTGATTGTACTAATCTAGCAAATACAAAGAATACATGTGGTTCTTAAACTATCCAGGCAAGGACATTTCAGAGAAGAACACAATAAAGTAGTAAAATAATAGACTTAGACTTCAAAGAGATTTTATAAGTACTACAGCCAATCCTTCCTTTAAATCCATTCTAAAACATACATATAATTCAGTATCTATGCAGTGAGCAGTCCATTGGTGTTTTTTAAAAAAAACTTTTATCATTAAAAATCCTTGCTTTCCTTTAAAATGTTAACATCCTTTTTGATCTATATGCCCAGTCCCCACAACCGTGACTAACACCTACATTGCGTTCTGACTAATGTACAGTGACACAACATTTAAAGACTGGCTTATCTGGGGAGTACAGAGCATAGTGTTCATTGGGATGCAGAGTATAATAAAAAAAAAGAGAGCCTTTCTTTCTAGAAACGTTTGGACAGCTTAGTCAATTAAATGACTAAATCCAGGTTACTACATTGTTACCATCAGCATAACTAACTAAGCCATGTGTAGCAAAAGCAGGCTTCTTTCTAAGCCTTTTTGCAAACTAGTGCAACATTCAAAGTGATTACATTTTCAAAGGTAATAAAACCTTAATATCCTTCACCCAAAACACTAAATGAATCCAAAAGGATCAATTCAAATTTGGTTATTTTTTAAATTAAGATTTCTAATAGCATTTAATGAGATTTGGAAGGAAATGTTCAATAAGAAAAAGAAGTGCAAAGGCAGGGAGACAGTAAAGGAGGTATAAAATGGGGGCATTTTGGGGACTTGGGATTGTCCTGAATGACATTGCAATGACAGATACGGACCATTAATATCCTGCCATAACTACCTACAGAACTGAATGGGAGCGAGTATAACCTACAATTTAAACTATAATCCATGTTGTGTGGCAATGCCTCAAATATGTTCATCAATTGCAATGAATGTACCACACTAATGAAAGAAGTTAGTGTGGGGAAGGGTGGGAGGTGTGGGCAGTAGGATATATGGGAATCTCATATTTTTTGTGTGAAACATTTGTGTAATCTAAGTATCTTTTTAAAAAATTAAACTATATTAAAAAAAATAAAGCTGTTAACCCTCAAAATAAAAGTGCATAGCAAAACCTATAGTTCTTTATTGTATTTCATTATTCAACAAATATTTTGAGAGTCTAAAATGCCAGGTACTGTTGTAAGTGCTTAAGATACAGCAGTAAAGATAAAAGACAAATATACCTTATCTTCTGGCATTGACACTTTAATAGGGCAGATAGACATTAAAGAAGATAAATGAAAATAATAGATAGTAGGTAAGATAATGGCAGGTACTAAGAAGAAAAGTAAAGGTAGAAAGGGGGCAGTAAGTGTCCAGGGTGAGGAAAGGGACAGTAATTTTAGAAAAGACAAACGGGGTAAGTTCATGGAAATGGTGATAGTTGATTCCAGGACTAAAGGAGGAGACTATCGATAAAACAATGATGATACATATGTTGAACTCTCTTTACATTTAAACAAACAGCTTCAAAATTAATTTCACTGCAAGCCAGTGTTATGTTTAATATTTAATTTGACTTTTAGCTTTTAAGTATATTTAAAAATCTATAGAATATCCGCCCATGAATTTAAATGAGAGAAAATTTGAGTTTGTTCTACTTAGTAAGCTTCTGTTTAAATTTATTTTCCATAAAAGTAATTCTATTTGATGGCCATCTGGTATTATGGTTACCACCTCAAAACTTTGAACATTCAGGACCCTTTGGTGAAAAGTGTACAAAATGACACCTGGGAAGTAGGAACCAAAGCCACATCAATTCAGACGAAAACAGCAGCAATATTAATTTATATTTGTTTGGAATTCTACATTTTATACAGCAGCTCTTCTGATTTCATTAATGCCAAAACCCCATATGAGGTAAACAGGAAAGCTCATTTCACTAGCATTTGGGGGGGGGGGGGGGGAGGAGGGAAGCAACTGCAATTCAGATAATGTACATCAATTCCCAGTAAGACATAAAGCTAAGTATTGGAGAACCAGGTAATAAAATCTAGGTCTTCTTATTCCTAATTCATGTCTTTTCCCAATTCTTTTGATCTTCCAATCCCCCCCCCCCCAGTATTTCCCCTTTCCATAAAGAAAAAAAGAATGATACAATCTCTTGCTACTGTGTCACGAGCTGAGCATGTGCCCCATTCTTAGTATTAAAAGGAGTGGGAGAAGGATTGTTGAGTGCCTGTAAGACTGACTTTCAACACTGCTGTATATGTTACAACATTGGCTGTACCTACATATCAAGCAATTCTGAATAGTTCAGGTATCATGTCATCTTTACGCACAAGCTGTCCTAGCTAGAGATGTTAGGATTCTGTCAGAAATTGCGGTCTTACCAAAGAAAAAACCAACACATTAAAAGAAACAGGCATCAAATTTGAGAAGCAAATACTATGCCTGTTAGAAAATTACAAACATCCTCCCTTCTCTGGTTACTCATGTGATTAGGTAGTCTTACTCAAATTTACTCAGCTTATGTAAGGTGCTGCAAAAGGGCTCTTGCAGGCAACAGTATTCCAAAGAGAGGGAATTCCACTCCATGAGATGGTATTTTTCAGCTGGCACACAGATTGGAGTCTTCACGAAAGAGCTGCCTAAAACAAGGGATCCTGTTAGAGCTCCAATGATCATTTAAGAAGGCTGACTGCCAAGCTGACAATTGTGTTCTCAAAGAATAGACATATCAGCCACTGAATCAAACAGCTGTGAAGCTGCCACCTGCCACCAGCAGATAATCAAGAAACAACGGAGAGATCTATCTTCAGAAAGCCAGAATAAAGTGTGTTGGGAAGCAATGGATTGCTATAAAACTTTTCCTTTTAGTATACCTCACCAGCAGCATGCTATGACTTGAGGCAAGCATAAGGATAAAGCTGCACCGTTCCCAGACAGAGCTTTCATAGTAGAAAGTTGAAAACAAAATATGCAGTTGCAGATTCAATTCAGTTCAATTTCCGTGTTCTCAAACCAATACTATTTTAATTGAGCTGTATATCATGGGTCATTTGCTATCTTGAGGAAGGGAGCATATATCTCTAGTAGAAGAACAAACAGGAAAAGAGTCACAATGAAATTATAGTATATAAAATACTTAAACTTACATTTTATACAATGCTTTAATTAAAGGTATCAGTAGATGCACAGGAAAGAAGCAAAAAAGAGAGAGCATATTAAAAAAAAAAAAGGGAATCAATGATTCAGTGACATGGCCATTTGGTAAGTCAAATCTAATGAGCATTTCACTTAAGTTACCCTCAGGATGATGTAAATAAATGACCTTTAAAATATATACTCCTGTGGTGGTTTGAAGCTGTCAGTACTGCAGAAAAACATGTTCTTAAATTTAATCCATTCCTGTTGGCCTGAACCCATTGTAAGCAGGATCTTTTAATGAGGACACTTCAGGTAAGATATGACCTACCTCATTTAGGATGTGTCTTAATTCTCTTACTGGAGTCCTTTATAAAAGAATGAAATCCAAAGAAAGGGAAAGCCACAGAAGCAAGAAGCTGAAATCAATGAAACTTGCAAGAGAAGGAAAAGACCAGCAGACACCACATGTGCCTTGCCATATGACGCGGAAGCCAAGGCTCGCTGGCAGCTGTTCTTCAGAAAGACAGCATCGCCTTGATGATGCCTTAACTTAGACATTTTCGTGTCATCGAAACTGTAAGCTAATAAATTCCCTTTGTGTAAGCCAATCAATTTCATAGAATTTGCTTAGCGCAGCCTAGGTAATTGAAATAGATTTTGGTACCAGGAGAGTGGGATGTTGCTATTGCAAATACTGAAAATGTGGAAATGGCTTCTGAATTGCATAATGGGTAGAGGCTAGAAGATTATGGGTGCTTGACAGAAAAGGCCTAGATTGCTTTGAAGAACTATGGGTGCTAAAAGTACTTCTGATGAGGCCTTAGAAGAAAATGACCAATGAGTTACCAGAAACTGGAGGAAAAGCAATCCTTGCTATGTACAGTTCAGATTAAATTTAGCCTTATATTCTTCAAACATAATCTCACAATTTAGTTCTACTCATTTCTCCCCATCCCCATCTTTCCCAGCACCCAGTGTGGGTACATAATTCATTTTTTTCAGTCAATTGTCATATTCTGCATTCCATCTTTTCCCTCATATTTTGATTTTTTCAAATTGCATACAAAAATATAACTTTTTTGTTATGTAAAGTTATAAGGTTATGAAAAATGAGTGGAATATAAAACTTTTATAAAGCAAAACCATTACCCAAAAATCCTACTGCACTATACCTTTATAAATAATCCCTCTCTATCCCCTGAAAACCATTGATTTCTCTTTTCCTCCCTAGAGTTTTGTCTTTTCAAGGATGTCATATAAATGGAATTATTCAATACGTACCCCCTCAAGGTCTGATTTTTTTCACTTATCAAAATGCATTTATGATTCATTCATGTCATAAGGTGAATCATGAGTGTATCCTTTTTATTCCTGAGTAATATTCCATTGTAGTATGTGCTACGGTTTTGAATACACATTCACTGGTTAAAATGATTCTGAATTATTTACAGTTTTTGGTGATTATGAATAAAGTTGCTATAAACATTCCGGTTAGTTTCTGTGAACCTAAGTTTGTATCTTGGGTAGATACCTAGGAGTGGGATTGCTGCTTCATATGGTAGATACATGGAGGGCTTTATAAGAAACTGTCTTCCAAATTGCATGTGCCATTTGCAATCCCATAAACAATTATGAGAGTTTCAGTAACTCCACATCCTCACCAGCATTTGGAATTGCCAAGGTTTTTTTGTTTTTGTTTTTGTTTTTTTTAAACATATTCCAGTACATTTGTAGTGGTATTTCATTGTGAACTTAATTTGTATTCCTATAATGATTATATTGAAAGTTCTTTCTATATCCTAGAGACAAGTCCTTTGTAAGAAATATGATTTGCAAATATTTTCTCTCAAGCTATAACTTGTCTTTTCATTTCCTTAAGAGTTTCTTTAACAAAGCAAACATTTTTAATTTTAATCAAGTCCAATTTATCAATTTTCCCTTTATGGATTGTGTTAGACCACAAAGACTTTTTCCTATATATTCTTCTAGAAGTTTTAAACATTTAGGTCTATGATCAATTATGAGTTAATTTTGATAAAGGAGGTTAGGAATATGCAGATAGTCAGTTGTTCTAGCACCAGTTGTTCAAAGATCTGTGAGTTTAATAAGCTTGACTCAAGTACTGAAATCAAACTGCAGATGGGGTCCTTGTGCTTATTCAAGGAACCTAAGAACTCATGTGAGTCATAATAAATGCCCTAGAACCTAAATCCCATAATAAAACCCATAATGTGAGCTTTTGAGTCAGTCAGACTTAGGTATGATTTCAGCACCACACTTACTAGCTTTGTAACTTCTGGGCAGTTACTTATTTCTTCCAATTTTTCATCTTTTGTTTGCTCATCTGTAAATGGTTCTAGTGCTAAATGAGATAACGCAAACAAAAGATCTAGCCCCGAATCTAGTGCTTGGTAAGGATATAATTAATGCTATTTTTCGTTTAATCTTATTAAGAAAAAATAATTTACAAAGTTAGTATTTTCTTTTATTTATTTTTTATTTATTTCTATCCCTTTCCCCCCCTCCCCCCAGTTGTCTGTTCTCTGTGTCCATTTGCTGTGTGTTCTTCCGTGACCGCTTCTATCCTTATCAGCGGCACCGGGAATCTGTGTCTCTTTCTGTTGAGTCATCTTATTGTGTTAGCTCTCGTATGTGTGGCGCCATTCTTGGGCAGGCTGCACTTTCTTTTGCGCTGGGCAGCTCTTCTTATGGGGTGTACTCCTTGTGCATGGGGCTCCCCTACGCAGGGGAAACCCATGCATGGCAGGACACTCCTTGCGCATATCAGCACTGCGCATGGGCCAGCTGCACACGGGTCAAGGATGCCCGGGGTTTGAACCACGGGCCTCCCATGGGGTAGGCGGACGCCCTATCCATTGGGTCCTATCCATTGCGCCAAGTCTGCTTCCCACAAAGTTAGTATTTTCTATTATTTTCTTAAATATTTTCTAGTCATAATACTTTAAGACAGTTTAAATTTCCCTGTAAATTTCTAACATATGGCTTTCAAAATAAAGATAATTTATCATGTTATAAGGCATATGATTTTCAGATGATATGTGTATATTTATAGACAGGTCAAAATATTCTTAAATTCCATATTCTACAGGGAAGTGAATAAACAGACTAAAATTCCTCCTGCCATAACTTTTCCCAACTTTCATGTATTCCCTGAGAAATAATTACTTGATCTTGAATATGTAGTGCTGTAGCACATTACTCAAATCTCCAGCATTTTGTAGTTTCTACTTATATTTTTTCCACTAGGATTTAAAATAAAATGTTTTGGGACTTAAATTGTAGCAAACCCGCTGTTAGGCATGTGAATAAGGGAGTAAAACCTTGCACTTTGGTAGACAGAACATAGTGCTTTCTATAGGTTCTCTCTTGCTAACAAATCATGAGATCCTCAAGGGAAGACACTGGTTTCTCTGTCTGCATCCTCTATTTTAGCACAATGTGTGCCTGATTTTGCACAAAGGAAACTTCAGAAGGGCTTGGTTATTTTGATGAATGAAAGTCATTTAAAAGGTGAGGAGATGGGCTTTGAGTGAATTAAAATTTACAAACTCTCCTAACTCATCCATTTTTAAGTGCCCATGCTAGCAAAACTTTATGTCAGTATACAGAATGACATTTACCAGTGAAAGGAATATAAGTTTAGAAATTTAATGAATTGACAAACATTCAGGAAATTTACTTGCATACACTTAATGCAGAAATTTTAAACCAGGTGAGACAGAGAGGAAAAGGATTCAGCAACTAATCAGATTTCTTACTCCCTAACTTTTTCCTACTTTTTACATTCAGTTTTATTTTTCTCTCTATTTGAGAAAGTTCATGTGCTCTATCACTGTAGAATAATTTATCTATTTAAGAAAATATTGTCTAGTTATTGGGATTTTAATACATTCTGGTTAATTATAGCCTTTTGAAGTTTAGTGTTTACATCTTGTTAATATGACTAAATATAAAAGTTCTCAGAATAAAATAGATACTTAAGATTCTAATCTTGAAAAAAAGACAATTTAAATGAAAGGGACTGAGCTCCCTCATTTGTTTATTCAACAACTAATAGTGACTATTCTCTAGCAGAAGGCACTGTGATAGGAACCCAACAATACAAATATGGATTAGACACTACTCTTGTCCTCAGGAAACTTAAATGAGATTAGAAAACCTGAACTGGATGTCAGAAAAGCAGAAGCAGAGGACAACTAACTCATGCAGAACGTTAGGGCAGGCTTCCTGAAGGATAAGCAGGAATTAGCTAAATGATGTTAGAATAATAGTACAAAGAGCAGATCAAAAAGAGAATGGATGCCACACTAGAGAACATGAATTTTATCCTGAAGGTCAGGGGATGTCCAAGGTTTTTAGGCATAGGCCAGTAATATTAGATTTACTTTTTAATTGTATTATTAATTTTATAACTGAGCCACAGTTTGTTTACTTAAAAAAAAGGCTGTGATAATAATACCTATATTAAAAGGTCATTGTGAGGTTTATATATTTAAACTTCCTGGAATCTGCTAGTAATCAATAAATGTTTGTTTCCTTCCTCCTCTCTTTTCTTTTCTTTTCCTTGTCCTCCCATGGTTCATAATACGGTCATAGCTATTAAAAGCAGTGGTTCTCATCTGTATTAGTCATCCAAAAAGGTCCTGATTAAAAGTACCAGAAACCTGTTGACTTTTATAAAGGGTAGTTATTTGGGATAAAAGCTTACAGTTACAACATCCTAAAGAGTCCAGCTCAATATACCATAAGAGGTACATTCTCACCAAAGTCTATTGCCACATGTTTAAACAAGATGGTTGCAGATCTCTGCAAGGGTTCAGCTTTCCTCTTCCTCTTAAGGCTCCATGGGCCCAGCTTCTTCCTATACCAACAGTAGGCTGAAGGGCTCATTTCTGTCTGAGCCTTCTCATTTGATCAGTGCTCTGGTTTCTTCAACTGCAAACTAAAAGACAATGACTCAGCTCTCTCCGGCGCCTCAGGATCAAAACTGACAGAGTCCTCTCTCTCTTCTTCCATGTATTTTCTTCAGTGCATCTTCTTGATTGAGTATTCATTCATATAGCCCACCAAGGGGGCAGGGGACTTAAACTGAGTTACACCCTGCATGCTCTAAGGATGTGGTAGGATCAAAGCCCTAATCCTAACATAATTTAAAGACATCTCAGCTGAATCTAATACAATCAAAGGGGATTACACTCAGAAGAACAGACCAGTTTACAAATGTGATGTTAGGTTAATGTGTCAACTTGGCCAGTAATTGTGACCAGTTGTTTGGTCAAGCAAGCACTGGGCTAACTGTAATACATGGGCATTTATGGACTTTGGTCACCAGTGAGTTTGCTGCTTAGAAAGCTGATTACATCTACATCAGTCAGAAGATGGCCATCAGCAATGAGTGATGCTTTATCCAATCAGTTGAGTGCCTTAAAAGGCAAAGTGATTTCAGCATTCAGGGAGAAGCTCATCTTTGGACAGCCAACATTTCCCAGAAATTCATCAAGGACCTTCATTGGACTTTCATTAGAGTCCCTGGTTGGCACCCTGCCTGCGGAACTTGGACTTGTACATCCCCATGGTCATGTGAGAGACTCTTATAAAATCTCAGACATTGACAGACATCTCCTGTTGATTCTGTTTCCCTAGGGAACCCTGACTAATACTACAAACATAGTATCTTTTTTTGGAATTCAAAAATAATATCAAACTGTTATACCATCCTACCTGGTGTAGTTGAACATGTGAATTTCTTTCTGCTATTTATTTATATCAGTTCTTGAATAGGTTTACATTTTTTATTGTTTTTTTTATTTTTTTAAAAAGTATTAGATTACATAAATGTTACATCAAAAATATAGGGGATTGTGGGGAAGTAGATGTGGTTCAAGCGACTGAGCTCCCACCTACCACATGGGAGGTCCGAGGTTCAGTTCTCGAAGCCTCCTAAAGAAGACAACAAGCTGGTATAATGGGTAGATGTGGCAAGCTGACACAGCAGGATGATGCAACAAGAGACACAAGAAAAACATGATGAGAGACACAACAAAGCAGGGAACAGAGGTTCCTAGTGCCTTCTAGAGAAGACAGGAAAGACAGTGAGCTGACACAACAGGCAGACACAGCAAACTGACACAACAAGATGACTTGACAAGAGACTCAGGAGGAAGAATATAATGAGAGCCACAACAAAGCAGAGAACGGAGGTGGCTTAAGCAATTAGGCACCTCCCTCTCACATTGAAAAGTCCCCAGTTCAGTTCTCAGTGCCTCCTAAAGAAACAAGACAGACACTGCAAGCACAAACAATGAGGGGGTGTGGAGAAATAAATAAAATCTTAAATATATATATATATGGGATGTCCCTATACTCCACGCGCTCCAAGTCCTCCAGTTTCCCCATTAACAACATCTTTCACTAGTGTGGTAGGTTTGTTACAACTGATGAACACATATTGAAACATTGCTACTAACAAGGGCACGGCATTGCAATGACGGATACAGGCCATAAACACTTGTTAAAACCAATAAAATTGTGCAGTGTGAAGAATAGATTTACTTTTACAAAGAATACTTCAGCAGTAGTGTTGATAACTTGGAAAAAGGGAAAATTATTAGTAACAAGTAAATATGGATCTCTTGAGTTGAAATGATAAGGGGCTAAACTGTGGTAAGGGCTATGGGAGAAAGGGAAAGGCACTTAATAAATGAACCATCACAGAAACAAAACCACAGGTGAGCAAGCAGGCGTTCTCAGTAAAAATCAAGACTCAGGCCCAAGCATGCAAATGGAATGTGAGTGGTACCTTAAAATGGAGAGATGTGCCCAGTTGTCATATTTCTACCATATATAGACAAGCCTATAAGCAACCAATCAGAATATGCCAATCCTTGTCACTATGCCCACCTCGCTTTGTTTCCACCCTATAAATCACACCTAGTTCTTGAATCGAGGAGACAGATTTGAGCTTGACACCTTTCCCCCTGCTGGTCAACCTCACAATAGAAGTCTTTCTTTTCTCAAAATTCTGTTGTCACAATTTTGGATTCTTTGCATATTGGGCAATGAGCCCATTACTCAGTATCAGAGATTTTAATAATATTTAGTAACTGGTTAATATGTAAGGTAAAAGAGAAGTCTGAGTTAAGTTTGGAGGGAAGTGGCTCCATTCTCTGTGAGATGGGAAGCACAGGATAATATCTAGGGGCAAAGGAATAAGCTTTGTTTTTGTTTTTGTTAGTCAGAGGTAACTACAGAATATCCCCAGTGAAAATTTCCAGCAAACCTTTGGATAAATAATCTGTATTTTGGTAGATAGATCTGAATTTGAAATATCAATATAAGACAAATGGGAATACGAATGATATTTGAGAGCATAAGATTGGATATGAGTACTATACCTGTAAACAAGAATAAGAAGAGGAGGTGTTAATAACAGGGTGGTACATGGCAACGCTGTATTTTATGCATGAATTTTTCCATAACCCTACAAATTCTCTAATAAGAAAATACAATAAAAATAATTTTAAAAATGAAAAGTGAAATAAAATAAGAATAGAAGAAGATGTAGAATGCAACTCTGGAACTGATACATATTTAGTGAGTATGTGAAGAAAGTGCATCTCATTAAAGAAAACCTATGAACAGGAGTCAGGAACATAGGATGACCATCAGGAAAGATCTTGTCAGAGCAGGAAATAGATGGTAAGATAATAATAATGAGATCGTGTTCAAAGAAGTCTATTACATTTGGTAATAAAGAGAATTTTGCTTAATGTGACAAGAATATCATTAGTAGATCTAAAGGACTGCATGCCAGATTACATAAATGGAGGAAAGAATGAAAAGTCAGAAAGTAAAGAGTGTAGGTATATAGATACTAGAAACTGTAAAAGGAAAGAAAGAGAAGCAATGGTAATTGATTGAAGGTAAACTGCCAACAAAGGTAGGTTTCTATAGATGAAAGGTTCTTGACCATGCTAAATGCTAATAGAAATAGTTTCAGAAAAGTTTTGAAGATTCTTTAGTGAGAAAAATGCTGATATGATCCAAAGTATATGTATAAAAATTGTTTAGACAGGTGTCTTTCATTGAAATTCTATTTTAGTGAAGGGAAGGAATCAGGGATGAAAGCAGAAGTACTTTTATTTTTAATAGTGAGTCAGGCCACTATTTTATCTCTGAGTAAACACAGGGTAATTTTTTGAGACAGAAGGAGAAAAAGGAAAATGGAAGGTGGGATAGAGACAAGAGACCTTTGGCAAGGCTTGAAATAGCTCTTTGAGGGAAAATACAGGACAGTTGATGAAATTCACAAAAAAGAGCTATTAGATATATCAAGGACAAACTGATTTTGGAAACCATAGTTTAGAAGCCCTGAAGTATGAATAGGGAAGGAATATCTTTGTATTGCTCAGGAGTTGAAATTTCCCATATGGTAGAATGTAAAGAAAGAGAAACAATTTGAGATGTTTGAAAAGATGTACTATAAGATCTAGGATGGAAAGAATCGGAATTGAATAGATGAAGGATGTTTTGGGGGAAACATCCTAGTGGAAATATAATGGGGGAGGAAGAGAGCCAGGTGATATATCTTCAGTTGTCATTAGACAAGGAGAGAAAGTGGGAGAAGACACAAAATGCATAGAGTGTGTAATGCTATTGTTATTGTTTGGTTTTGTAGTATTTGTATGTGAATATGCATGTGTATGTTTTAATAAGGTTTTTAATTTTAATAGAATTATTGACTGGAAACGACATAAGGATAATGCCAAATATATTTCTAATGACCATTATGGGAAAAACAACATCCTATATATACTGTGAAGATAGCAGGACAAGAAGTTTTCCTGTTCCAGTCTCAGATTTAATATATAATATTAGAAGGAAACTTTAGCCAAGTATGTGGGATGAGGCTATGATTGTTTACTAAGGAATGGATTTCCTGGAACACAGAGTAAATATTCTCAAAGGAAAGGAAAAAGAGAGGTAGAGGATAGAGCAGTCATCGAAGGGCAGTCATCAGAGAATACCATGAACAAGAGTGTAGGCAACAGGGTCTAGGTAAATAGGTTAGTCATTGTCACTGGTTACCCAATCAATTCAGTTTTGTTCTTTCTGGTTACCTGACAAAACTGTACTTTCCATTCCCTTTGGTGACAGGCCATGCACACATGATTTGACTTGGCTAGTGTAACCTGAGGGAAAGTGGGTGTCACTTCTGGTGGAGTCTTTAAGGGTCAGTACATGAGGGAAGCAGATTTGGTTCAACTGATAGAGCATCCACCTACCACATGGGAGGTCCAGGGTTCAAACCCAGGACAACAAAAAAAGAGACACAGATTCTGGTGCCGCTGACAAGAATGCAAGCAGACAAAGGAAAACACACAGCGAATGGACACAGAAAGCAAACAATGGGCGGGGGCGCAAGGGGAGAGAAATTTAAAAAATTTTTAAATCTTAAAAAAAAAAGAGTCAGTACATGATTTGCCATGTCCCTGACCCACTGCTATAGTGGACTATGATTAGGGCCTTCCTGCTAATCTACATTGAACAGAAAAATATTGTATCAAATCACTGATCTTTTGGGATTATTTGTTAATTGTGTATAACCTTGCTCTCCTGCCTAAAATATAAACAACAATGTCAGGATGAGCCATAAGGTTCTCAGAGTTCCAAACAATGTAGAAATGTGATAATAAAATTACTTCGAAGAAGGTACAGATGTAGAATCATATCAATAACTTGACAATGTTTACAGTATAGCCTGGTTTATAAACTCCATAGATGAATATAGCACCATGTTTAATGTAAATTCATATACTCTAACAAATGCAATCTACATTTTTTAAGTCACGCCCATAAAGAAAAGGAGTAAAGGTCAATATATAACTTGAAAAACATATTTATAAAATTAATCTCAAATTAGACTTTACACACACAGTTTTTTTGTTGTCCATAAATAGACAATTCTAATCCCAGCCTTTTCTTTTCTTGTTTTAGTTTTGAATTTTTTTTTCTGAGACACTCTCCTTTAGGGAACAAAATCACAAGTTTCTAAACTACAACATCAGGTTGTAAAAATCATATGATATTTTTAGTTTTTAGCATCCATAGTTTATTTAATTTTTTTAAAAGATTTATTTATTTATTTCTCTCCCCTTTCCCCCCAAGCCTGGTTGTCTGTTCTCTGTGTCTATTTGCTGCGTCTTCTTTGTCCGCTTCTGTTGTTGTATGCAGGACGCAAATCCGTTGTTTCTTTTTGTTGCGTCATCTTGTTGAGTCAGCTCTCCATGTGTGCAGCGCCATTCCTGGGCAGGCTGCACTTTCTTTCAAGCTGGGCAGCTCTCCTTATGGGGCGCACTCCTTGAGCATGGGGCTCCTCTATGTGGGGACACCCCTGTGTCACACAGTACTCCTTGCGCGCATCAGCACTGCTCATGGGCCAGCTCCACATGGGTCAAGGAGGCCCGGGGTTTGAACCGCGGACCTCCATGTGGTAGGCGGACGCCCTAACCACTAGGCCAAGTCTGCCGCCAGCATTCCATAATTTATGAACTTTTTTTATATATATATATATATATTATCTGTCACATTTATAAGCATATACCTATATTCAAAATTTATAAACTGTTTTCAAAATAAGGTGATTTGATTTACTCTTATGAAATATTTCATATTTAACTGCTATAAAAATTCAAAATATTTATAAAGCCAACAAATTTTTTCTGTATCTTACCTGGTTTCTGGAATTCAGTAGATTCTCAAAAAAAATATTACTTAACTAGATTCATTAACTAAGGGACTTATTTGCTCTTGAAAAATTAAATAAGAAAAATCATTATAAGCTATATCTCCAACAGATACATTTCCTATTGTATTACACAGAATAGGTAAGCTGGCTTGTAAGTGGGACAGATTGTTGCCTATTAGTTAATATTTAACAGGTACCACTATAGTCCAAAAATATCATACCTGCTGATTCTTAAAGAGCCTGAATCTCTACTACTAGGAACCTATTTGTTTAGATTCATCTTTCAGAAGCATTTTTTAAATGCAAATGCTTCCAGAAGCTAGGGAGAGAAGACAGGATTAAATGAATACATATGAAATTGTTGACTGTTCATCCAAAAATGAGAGAATAGGGCATTGTTCACACATAGAAAATGATATAGTGAAATCACTTAAAAATTATAGAAGAGAGGTAAAATAAAGCTTGTCTACCAACTCTTTGTAGTTTATGGGTCTTTCAAGATTAAAAGCCATCTAAGCCAGCACCAAGTACACCATGGAAAGTAGAACCTTAACAGATCCTTATTGCTAATGATAATGATAATGTCTTGTTCTTAGATACCAATTCTCATAAAGTACTAGAAAAGAAGAGAGATGTGACTTTTTGACAAATGCTAAAATATTAAAGTTATTGTGTACTTAATGAGAAAGCTCCTTGTGTTCCAAAAACAGAAACAGTTACTATTTGATTTTTTAACACCATAAAGCAGTAATGTGTCTGGAGATATCAACTATGGCTAGCTACAAGGAGAACAAGGAAAAGCACAACACAGGTGTTATGGTCTCATGAGCAATAGTCATTAAAATTTCTTTATGCCTTTGGCTGGCATATTTTAGGCTCATCATATCGTCTTTCATTGTTATTTTTATCATTACCAGTTGTTTTCAAATACAAAATACTCTGTCCAATATAATTAACAGGTCTTTATATTAATTGCCATTAATCTTCTATGTAATATACATGAGTATAGCTATATCTATATCCATAAATAGAGTTATAAATATTGTAACAGCTAACTCAACAGCTAGTTATAAATGCACTTAAATTTATATAACACCATCCTTTTATGTATGATGGTAAACAGTTGTTGAGGCAGGTACAGTGTAGAAGGGAAGAGTTGGAAATGTTACAGGAAATGTATTTCTCTATCATCATGGTGTTAATTTTTAAGTGTTTATGCTTTGAACTTAAAGTGTATGTTCTGAGATGCTGTTAAGTTAATAAGATAATGGAAATTATCTGTATGTTGAAAGCATACAAGCAATCCACTTGTTCTAAGGTACAGAGTTTTAGAGATAGTTTGGGGATTAACTGAGTTTTCTACTACTAAATAAACACAGGTATAAATTCTATAACCACTTAGCTTTGAGACTATAGAAATGACAGATGGGTGATTGGACTCAATGACCCTCAGCAGAAATCCATTGCTCTATTCCAGTAATTAGAGCAGAGCATTGTAATTGCATAGCCATGAACTGCTTTCGAGATACATATTCACATGTGATATTCATAGTAAGAAAAAAAATTTTTTAAATCACTGGCTTTCAATTACCAGGTATACAAATGCTAAGCAATGTTTCACTAGGGAATCTGAGGAGCCCAACATATGTTCTTGTACATCTTATTTCTAAAGACCGGTGAATTCATTTATCATGTCTATTAACTAGGTACATGTAGTGACAAATTAAGCACCATGTATGGCAATAAGTACACTGGAATTCAGGGAGAAATAAAGATATTTAATTTCATATAAAGTTTGAGAGAGAAATTAGAATGCAAACGTATACTGAGCAGATCGAATAAGCTTAAAATTTATGGTTAGACCATTAGCATTATTTGTTTGCTTTCAAAATGGGGCATGTCATGGTAAATTCAGCATTCAAAAAAGACATTTCATAATAATTAAATTTTCTTGGTTCCTACAAGATAATGAGTGGGAGAAGAAAACATCTGATAGTTTTCCTTTTTGGAGAAATTGTTTTTAATGGGCAGTGGAAACCTGAACTCTGCTCTCCAATTTTCAGTTAACTCCTACCTCTTGCCTTCCAGCTTTCTGAAACTACAAATCCAACAGCATATCCACATTCTCAGACGAGGAACTTCAAAGGGATTTCATATGGCGAAATCAGTTAGATAACTCTTGAGGACAAAATGGCAATGTAAAAATATCCTCCAGCAGCTTTGCCAGTATACAACAAATCTAGGTCATTCTATTCAGCAGGAAACGTTATTAGAAGAGTTTGTCTCTCATTTCCTCCACAAAAAAAGCAATCCCACAAAATCAAATGACCTGTGTATTCTCTTTTGAGGGAGGCAGGATGCCCTAGAAATTTCAGTCAGTATATGTGCACTATTACTAAGAGTGCAAAAATGTGATGATTCAAATCACATTATGAAAATAACTATAAAATAAAATCAAGTATCGGGCACCTATCAATTAACATGCCAAAGAAAGCAATTAGTAAAATTTTTAAATGGCATAAATTTCCATAGCCCTTTGTTGCTTAGAGAAATGGGTTATTGTCTTTTGATTCATGAATATATTAAAAGTGCTGCTAGAGAATGTGCATTTGCGTATGTGTGTGCATATATATATATAATATTTAGGTGACAGAGAGAGAGTAGGTTTAGAGGAAAGGTACAGCTGGTACATAGCTTCAGCCAAGCTATAAACCTGCTCTTCTTAACTAACTACAGCACCGCCTCCTCCCTTTGCCTCTTCATGAGCTGTGGACATTAGAGGAAGAATGTCATTTTGTAATTCAAATACCAAGGGGTCCCCTGAACCAATTATTTTTTTGGAAACCAATGCCTGGGTATGACTTCTGCAAAGTCTCTGGGTAGGAAAACACAGGCCTCTAAACAAAAGCCATCAGCATGGCCCTGGACATTCACGAGACATCCTCATCAGTTGAGCTTAGATATGATAATTCATAGTTTATGCAAAGCTTAAGAGAGGGCCTTTTATAGTAAATGCTGAGAAAAGCTGTTTGCCTTTTTTTTTTCCAGACCTCTCACCACCTGGTGTAATTTGCAATAAATCTGAACTTTTTGCAGAAATAAAAATACTTGATTACTTACCTATGCCAGAAGGTTTGAAATCTGTGCCTCTTAAAAGTAAGAGCATGAAGAAAAAAGAGGGGAAAAAAAGTAAGAGCAGAAAAGGTGATTCCAAATCCTACACAAAAGATTGACTTAGTGAGAAGACCTTATAACTGTGAAAACACATATGACCAGCTGAGAAGGCCAGACTCCACCTGAACAATATATAATGCTTTAAATTTAGATTTATATTTTACATGATGGTATATTGTCAAGTAAATTGCAAAATCGTTTTCAGTTTTTGCACATTGGATTATTTTAAGTGAAATGGAACAGGATTGAAAAAAATTGAAAATAAATAACAAATACATTATTTGTTTCAAAAAATAAATTATTGTATAGTACAAGGACTCAGATGTTGTCTGACAGTAATTCACCAAAGAGGATCTAGGTATTTCACCATAGTTTTTATTAATATGTTTTCTGTGAAGAAGTCCATAAATAAGGATAGAAGATGAAATACTAGTTTATGATAAATTTTTTGATTAAATACCCCTCTTACAGCCAAGCACCTGTTTCATGGTTGTTGCATGTATAATTAATGCAGCCTAATGAACATGCTTCATCAAAATCTCTCTGGTGATTTAAAAATAAAGTCTGAGTGGTTGGTAGTTCTTACAAATTATAACATTTAGGAAATAAACAGAAATACTTTTTTGAAAAAAGTAGATCTCATGGCGTTTTAGTTTAAAAGACATTATGTCCAGATAGACTGACAAACTCCTTTAAGGAATGATGTGATAAGTGCTATGATATGCTATTGCATACGTCTACATACTGGGATATACTTCATCAACACCTACATTGAATCCCTATATTCTTTAGCAGGCTTGCATGTTTCCTGCTTGCCTTGATATATTAGGAATCAATGACAAATCAGCTGTTCCAAGCAACGCTTCTGTTCCTAGCTCAGCAACTCTCCCACTGTTCCCACTTCAGTGTTTTCCAAGTCATGCTCTGCAATCATAATGAAAGTGTTCAATCTCCTGACAATAAATCAGGCTTTAACCCTTTAATACAAACAACTGTAAGAAAAAATACTTCATAATATCCTCCCAACATTTAACATTTGTCTATGACGCCCTCACCTGTCCAAAAAAAAGCAGGTGCAGTTGACTTCAAAATATTTGTTTATATAGGTAAAATTTTTTTTAAGTGACCATTGCTTCCCTGTATGATTACTGTAAAAGAATGATGTGTCCATTGGTGGAAATGAAGTCAAATATCATACTGGCAATATTAATTTCAGGAGAGTCTATCATCTGTAAAGTCAGATGAAAATACGACAATAAATTCTTCCATTTTACTAATGAAATATAAAATGTCCTGAAACAACTAGGAACTTGGTAGGAGTTACTACCTACTCCATTTATTTGGAGGCAGTGCAAAATGTGGGACTCTGGAATAATACTTACAGTATATTGGAGAGGCATTTTGTTCAAAGACATAAATACAAGTATAAGATCATCCAGCCAAAGCTAAATTCTATATATAGCATTCTAAGTGACTAAAATTTTAAGTGCAAAATCCAATTTTACCTGCTTCCAAGCAAATTTCTACTGATTTCAAATTCTACTAATTTGCTTATACATTGTTTTTATGTGCCAAAATTCATTACACATATGTATGGATGGGATAATTAAAAACTTATGAAGATAAACTACTAATTCTTTAGTTTACTGAATAGCTAGTATAGGACCAACCCTATTCTAGGAACCTGATACATATTAATACAGAGAACAGGCAGGAATCATTGCTTTTGCGGAACTCAAATATAAGTAAACTATATATTTGTTTCTACAAATAATGTGATTAATGCTTTTTAAAAATTTTAAGAAGTTTTAGATTACATAAATGTTACATAAAAAATGTAGGGGATTCCCATATGCCCCACTTGTCCCCCTTCCACACTTTCCCACATATGTTATGACAAAATGTATAAAGGCCTGTATCCATCATTGCAACGTCACGCAGGACAATTCCAGTGTCCGGAAAATGTCCCATGTTACACCTATTCTTTCTTCTTCCTCCCCTCAGAACCTGATAACGTTTTTGAAACAATATTCCATGTTCTGGTGACAATCACATTTTATACTGTTAAGTATTCCTTTTTGTGTTCCTACAACTTCTATCTTCTGTGAAGAAGTGTAAGCTGTTATTTAGTAAAATTACTCTTCCCACTAGATACATTTCTAATATTCCTATCACAAATATTAAAAGTACCATTGAGCTTTAAGATATAATTGCATTTAACTTGGATACTAAGTCCAGGGATGGGTGGATTAATTGCACAGAAGTTGGAGCCTGAAGCTGGAGTTTGAGAACTGGCTGCAACTCTTACCACTTGTGTGAACATAGACAAGTTAATTATCAATAAGTCTCACTTTCATCTCATATAAAATAACAACAATAATTATATTTATCTTACAGTGAGTCATGAAGTTAGATGCATAGGTCAAATGCATGTAATTAGAATTAGCTATTTATTATTTTGAATTTAGCCAACTATTATGTAAATATCATAGAAGAGAAAGATGACACTTTCCTAATACCTTAATACATAAAATCAAAATTTTAGGGGTAAAAGATCATTTTAGAAATAATCCAGACCCTGTTTGAGGTCAATATTTGATCCTGTCAAAAATACTTTGAAGAAATAAATTTTTCAAAAAGGTTATACGTATAAATTTTTGAAGGCAAAAGTTCTCTTTATCATATGAGTTCAGCACATATTAAAGCAGTCATCTATTTCCCCTCTAGACAAATACTAACAAAACCTTTTTATTAAAGTTGCATTATAATATAGGCTATTTCTCTTTCCTTTGTCTATTGGAAAAAAAAAAAGGTTTCCTGTAACTCTATAAAAACCCTTAAACTGAAAAGTCATACTAGACTCCTATAGGAAAATAAGCAAAGATACTATAATGTATTCCAAGTAGACACATAGTGGAACAAATTAGAATACTGGGACCCATAGCCTAAGTCTGTTTTCTGCAGGCAAATGCTTCTGTTTCTATTTTTAGGGTAGCAACACCCTACTTTCACTTAAGGGATGCTATCAAGAAGAAGAGGTATTACTTTTGACAGTTCTTTGATTCCAACAAAGCAAATGAAGTTTATAACTTCCAAAGTATCATTTTATTTCCCAGGATCCTAGCTATCACATTGGTCAAATTATATAAAATACTAAATTTCTAAATATCTTCTAATATTTCCCTTTACAAAGTTCAAAATTTAATTGTATTAATAAAATTAAAACCAGCTAGACATGTTTCAAATAAATGTTCCTCTATGATAGCGGTTCGTATAAACTGATGGCACGATGCAGACTGTCAGAGAAACCTCTTTTCCTTAGCTCAGGATCCTAATATATCTTTATGTCCACACTAAGAACACATTAACACTCAGCCACCCAATTACTTCACACTCAGGAAAAACTCCAGACCAAACGGTCAATAACTTGGAAGATTTCAGGGCATAACCCAAACGACTATAATTGCTTTATAGCTTTTTATCACATAGTTCTAATGTGTTGTTATTTACTTCTTGCTTTAGGCAGGCTCTTTATTATATTACTTGGAATTCTTGAAGAAACAAAGCTCATTCTATAAATCACAACTCTAAATTATGGGTAGAAATACTCCCATATGTCCCTGAAAGCTAAACCTAGTCATTTTCAAAAGCTGGGGGGCCACGAAGTTTTTCCAAACACATTTTTCCCTGAAATTGGTTCAATGGAGAATATACCTGCCAAGGAGTCATCATGTGGGTCTTTCCGAGCTTCCCTTTTACAACTGATCTTCCTACACTTTGCAAAAAAATAAAGTTCACCTTTAAACCATCCAGAACTGAGTGCAATGCCTATGACTGAGCTATCCAATATGACAGCCACTAATCTCATGTCGCTATTTAAGTTTAAATTAATCAAAACTAAATTGTTACAAATTGAGTTTCTCAGTCAAATAGGCCACAGCTCAAAGACTCAGTATAAATATTTGGCTAGTGAAAATTACATATTACATTATTGGAAAATACATATTAGAATATTTCCATCTTCACAAAATGTTCCCAAAATAGAAATTACTTCAGGGGGCAAAATATAGGGGCATTACTCCCTATAAGTTACAAATGACTATGACTTTCAAGAAAAAAAATGTATTTCATCCGGATAAATTTCTGTTGGATAATAAAATGAAAATATAAATTAGTGGAGGAAATGATGTAAAATTGCTGAAGAAGCTTGGGCAAGTATTTTTAAGATAAATGATTGTACCATATTGCTAAGCTGTGGAGATAGCATTCAATACATTTAAATCATCATATAATAGATTTTTTAAGGTAAATATTTTAAAGTTCTGGAAACTATGGCTACTGCCACTATTTCATTTTATGAGAAAAATGACAAACATCCAACTAAATAAGTACAGAGATACATAATTTTCAATAAAATATTCTAGGGAATTCTAGCAGGAAAGTTTTTGAAGGGCATTACTAAAAACTTTCTTCTCTTTGTTCCTAATTAGTCTTGGTCAATTTCCACAACTGCTCTCCTGACCCCTTTCTTCAGCTCAATTTCTTTCACTACTTTCTATATAAAAGTCTCCCAAATTCGAAGAGATTGATTTCTCCCTTCCTTGTTCATTGGCAATATGGAGGGAAAAGTTCCTTACAGTTACATCCTGGGCATAGCGGGAAAGAGGTGTTCTACTGGCTTGTGACCTTTCTGAGATAACAATCACCAAGCAAATCTCAAAGAGGGAATGATTAAAGGAAGAGGTTTTATGGCTCTTGGGAAAGCATCATGATCTATGAGTTCATCGTGATCTTCAGGAGGGAAATAATTTAAGAAACTTGGATCAGGACATCTATGTTCTCCATTCCATCTCTGTCTCTCAGTTCCTCTACTATTCCTTTTCCTCTTATCTTGCTCCAGGGAGAGTCATACTGAATATAAATGCAAAATTGAAAAGCAACTTCCTTCACTTAATATAGCTCTTGCCATCTTTAGAATAATAAATTAGACAACAGATAAATACAATTGGGAAAGGTGTTATTTATCACCTGGCTATGGTGTGAATAGACAGAAACCAAGAATAAATGATTAAATTGATTCCAGGCTCTGCCATTTCTTCTCCTCTCTTTAAGACAGGTGAATATGCTCCAAGTCCTGCTCATGCCTGCCAATAGAGAGAGATGGGGATTTATGACTCTGTGTGTCCTGATGCCAAAATGAGCAAAATCCCAAACAACTGCAGGGCAAGAGGCTGGAGAACACTAAAAAGAGACACACATGGGGAGTCTATTTTCAAAACACACGGACTACTCTATGCAGGATGAAGCATCCATCAATAAGCAAAAGTTAAGTGTACAAACATAAGCTAATTCCCCACACATTAGGTGGACTCCAGAGAGAAATGATTTCCCAAGCAAAGCAATAAATAGCTTGCATATTGTCATAAAATTAAACAGGCTTTAGGATAAATATATCTTAGAGTTCTTTAAAAAATAGGCTTCACAGGAGATATAAGCCATTGGAAAGTGGAACAACAGGAGGTTAATTCAAGAAGTTTCCCTAAAATTCAATCAGGTTTAAGGACCTACAAAGAAGATTCACAGTGGCAACTTTAATACCAACCAGAATGATTTGTTTTTTATGTCCATATAAAATGTAGAGACTTTCTATCAGGGGATAGGATTTTCTTTAACAATAATTACTCATGCATACAATTAATTATGCCTAGTTCAATAAACACTTGGATATTCAATATTATAGCATTATATGACAGAGAATTATATGATTCTCAAATAAGCTAGCATTGATTATAGTTACCTTGTATTTATTATAAACCCTTTTCTCAATATCAATAATAATTGGGACAAGAATAAAATAGAAAATTAAAATTAATCATGTAGTAAAACTTTCCTTGACTCAATATCCTTCAGCCAAAATCCTTGACCAGGGTTGATTCAGGTCACACCACATATTATACATAAACGTTGGGGTGAAAGCTTCAGAGGACAGGTACCAGGTGCAAATCTGTGCAGTGAATCCATACCTAAATTCCACCAGCAATCATGTTGCCTTTATTTTCCTTGTAAGGGTGTAGATATAAGAAGTTAAGAACATGGATCTGCAGCAAGACTGCTAGGGTCCAAGACCCATTCTATCACTGACTATAGTACCCTTGGGTAAGTTAATTCTACCTCCTAGGGATGCTGAGAGTATTAATAGAGGCCAGACATACAAATGCTTCAAACAGTACTTGACACATAATTGTTACTTGTGTTAGCTACTATAATTACTGTGGGGATCCCCTATATTATAGAACTTACTTCAGTATATTATAATACATTTTGCCATCAAAGACTATGAGATCACTGACAAAAAGGAGGAAAAAAAACCCGTAAAGGAAAATTTATATAAAAATGTGTGCATATGTATGCACGTATATGTATATACATGCATACATAGACATACATAAGCTCTTCCATCCTGGTATCCCCCAGGTCTAACTCAATGGCCAATACATACTGAGAGCCATTGCTATATAAATTGGTGACTGAACCATCGTCTTGGTCACCTGATTGGCATTCGCATAAAAATAAGTTGATATATAACTTCTCAACTAATTTAACAGAATAAAATAAAAGTGGTATATATTTTACATGTATATGACTGACTTCTCTTGGAGGCAATTAAGAGTTCACGGTAACTGTCCTCAAATATTTTGTAATAATGGGAGAGAGAATGGGAAAGTGGAGGAGGAAGGGAGTGAGAGATTGAGTGACTATTTTTGTTAGGAAACAAAATGGATGGAAAACTTGATTGTATAGAGTTAGTGAAGTGCCTGGTATCAGTATTTTATTTGTCAATGCTTTAACATGCAGTTATTTCATGGCAATGAAAGGGAATAGGTCTTTTGTCCCCCAGGAGTTTTTCTATCTTGTATACTGAAATACACCTTTTCTCTGCACTTGCTCAAAGTTTCTAACAATGATTAAAATTTGACTTTATAGGCTGTTAATAATATTGAAGAATATTTAGAAAAATATTTAGATGATACACTTTAAAAAATAAAGTCAATTTTTGGTTATACCTGAAATTCTTTTTCTTGTAGACTGAATTTCCCATGGCCCATTGTTGGGCCTGAATTGATTCTACACATAAATGGGTCAGAGAATTGGTATTATTCTGAATCCAACATTTAAAGGTGTGTGGGTGGTAAAAATAGGAGTGAGTTACTGCATTGCTTTTTTTTTTTTTTATGGGAAGGAAAAAATATGCCAAAGATAATTATCTTTTCTGGAAAATTTAAAAATGCAGTTTATTTTGATAGGCAATTCTGTTTTTTCCCAAGAATTCATCAATAATTAAGGTAGGCATGGGTTTCAAATCACATACTTAGAGATATTACACAAATCAAAACAAATAATCAAATTACAAAACGTGATGTACACTAACCCTTCCAACTATTTACCATTCATGCATGATACCAGATGCAATGCCCGGGAACCAATACCATGGGGCTGATCTACAAAGTTCAATACTTAAAATACACCATACTAAGAAGTTTAGTAGACAGATTCCTCCTTATATTTTAATTTTAAAATTAATGTTTTTTTATGGAAGAAAACATAAGAACCTCCACCCATTATTAATTTTATTTTCTTTTACACTATTAAATGTAACTTTGTAAAGGCCAACTTTTTTGTGTTTTGTGCTTTTTTTTTTTCTGTTGAACTTGCTGATTCAGACAGCATAATTAAAGACAAAACATGTGTTTTGATACGAGGTTTCTGGGTGGATGTTTATAATACATTGTTTTAGCTTCCCAGCTACTAAAATAAAGACCATACAATGTGTTGGCTTAACAAGTCATTTATTGGCTCAGGATTTCATAGGTTAGAAGGCTCTCTGCCTCCTGCAGTCAGTACCTTCTGACTGGTGGGCTGGCAATCTTTGGAGTTCTCTGGCTTTTCTTTCACACGGCAATGCACAGAGCTGTGTCTTCTCCTTTCTTTCCTGGGTTCTGTTGACTTTCTTCTTCCTGCTTCTCCAGTAGCTTTTCTCTGAATTTCATTCTGCTTATACGGGACTCGGGTAAACTGGAATATACCTTAACTGACGTAACATCTTCAAGAGTTTCTCTTTACAATGAATTGGTCCACACCCGCATGCCTTTTGTTGCGTATATGATTCAATCCCCAACATCCATAAACCTCAACATATGGCTTAAAATTTTTCAGAGACATTTAGATGTGAATCTCCAAAGTGCAAACATAAAGTACATCAGAACAAAAGTTCTCTTTAATAGAGCCTGCCTAATAGATAGGGCAGATGACACAAGTCATGTTCTGCAAGGTCCCCAGGGTGAATGCTACCGTCCACTAAAGAAAAGAAAAATGATGCCAGATTATTTTTAATTTACAATTAATTATCTGCATTTCTTCTTCAATTTAGAGATGCAACATTACATTTGATTAGTTCTCTCATTACAGATATTTTCACAGTGATTCAGTTGACAGGAGTTTTCTGACACTGACTGTGCAGATGGCAGAAAACCAGTGTTTGGTCTCAAAGGAACCATTTGACCACTGCAGTAAAAGAGCAATAAACAAAATAACAACATTGCAGCCCACTTCAGTTTATGTAGGCAGTCAGCCTTTTATCGCTGTAAAACCTTGAAATGGATGTATGAGCTTTGCTGCAATAAACAAAGAGTTGTTTACAGCTTGGGGATGGCAGGTACCAACACTGGACTGAGCCTTCAGCCGCCTGAATGTCAGGAACTGACTAATGTGGAAAAACATATTGTGGCTTGTTTTATGGAGAATATGTTTTATAAACCTCAAGGGACCATTTATCATGAATTCATCCACTCTGCAGCAGATTGCTGCTTTCATATTGAATACTGGATTTCAGTCAGGCCTTCAAGTAAAAAATTGAGAGAAAAAATTCAAATACTATTTTGTCTCCGTTTGCTTCCTCTTGATGAGTCTCAAATTTCAGCATAAGAAATCTATTTTAACTACTTATTCTCTCCCTCAAACTAAATATTTTACCACTTGGGGCTAATTCATTAGAAAATTTACATCTACTTACTGTTGTGAACTATTTTAACAAGGCCATTTATTTGAGATCTGGTGAGCTTGCTGTATGCCAACTTATTTTTAAAAAGAACAAGTACCTAACAAGGATATACTTTGCTAATGGACAAATATATCATTTCCCATAAATGAAATGATCACATCAACAAAGCTAGAATTTTTTAGCCTTTCATTTTTTTTCCTAAACACCAATAATTAAAGCCACTCTTTTACAGGGAGATAATGGGTAGGAACCATTAATTAAAAATAAAATGCTTGACATTTGACTTTTTTCTTCATTACATATAAGACTTTATTGTACAAGAAAACAGCTGTTCATCTGTGTCTTAAGGAACTGTGCGGTGCAAGTTGAAAGATGTTATCTAGCAGTGTCAGTAACTCTCCATGTTGTAGGTGAATCCAAGCATGAGATGCAATCTGTCCCAAGATACCCTTTTACCATTTTATGGCCTATATCATCACACAGTGAGAAAACAGACATAAGTTTCATGCAGGTATGTCTGTCTTAGTACTCAAAGAGTTGGTTTTTTACTTCAAAAACAAAATACAAAGATTAGTGAGAAGTAACAATGGAGAGAATGTAACACAGTTTCTCAAACAGTGGTTAGCAATCCTCCTTCAAAATAATCACTTGTATAGGGGTGGTGTGTGGAGTTAGATTAAAGTGTAGATTGCAGGGACAATCTAGAAAATGAGAATACTCCAGGGGTACTTCAAGGGAATAGGTTCATTGAACAAGCTCTTCCTATTACTGTAACATACCCATAGGAGAAATATGAAGCAATGAGAAAGGAAGAGTATAAATATAGGTGTAACAACACCTGTGGCACACACTGAATATTTTTAAATTGGAGGAAATGCAGAGGACTGCCTATCATGGAACTTCATCGGTTTCTTCTACTGTCGGCCTTGTCCCTTTCCTCTTATACTTTCAAAATTTCTTATGTTCTACAACTGTTCTCTCTTAATTATGAGAATAGGGCTTGTTTTACATTTAAAATAGGAAACTGAAGTTTAAAATACATAAGGTTTTTATTTGGAATGACAGAAATGTTTTTTTAATGGGTGGTGGTGGTAGCACAGCAGTGTGAAAGTAATTAACAGCCCTGAACCATATCTGACTATGGTTGAAAGGGGGGAATGTTAGGTTGTATATATGATGAGAATAAATTCTTTTTAAATCCATGGAACTGCACTATAGAAACAGTGAATGCTAAATTAAACCATGGACTATAGTTAACAGTATAATTATAAAAATGTGCTTTCATCAATTATAACAAATGTTCCACACCAGTACAAGGTGGTAACAATAGGCTGACATATGGAAATCCTGTATATTTTGCATGATTGTTCTGTAAACTCACAAATTCTCTAGTAAAGAAAAAAGTACTTAAAAATTTTTTTAAAACTAGACTAATGCAAAATTATTATTTCCATGTGCAATTTGATAAGAATAATAAAAATGTGAAACTTCAAGAAATCTCCCTTTCCCACTAGTCGATAGATCTGTTTAATTGAAAAGATCCTATATAGTAAAGAGTTAACTACTATCCATGTGGTGCAGCAGGGCTCCAAAATGTATTCACCCAATGCAATGAATATGCATGATGATTAAAGAGGTTGTTGATGTGGGAGGAGTAGGGTGAGAGAGGTGGGGGTTATATGGGGGCCTCATATTTTTTTAACGTAACATTAAAAAAAAAAAGAAAGAAGGAAAAAAAAAGAAAGAAAAATAAAAGAGTTAAACTGGCTAAATCCGTGTGCTTTCTGGCTACATTTTGTTCTAGGTGTCCAGTTAGGCTGTAAAGAATATACACTCCATTCTAATAAAGAGTCTTTTCTTGCTCCAAGGAGAAAGCATTGCCTGCATAAATATAAATCCAGGGTATTCCACAAATAAAAAGTGTGAGAGAAAAGTCAGCTGTCTTGTTGGATATGGGGCTAATACCTCAGAACACTTGTTCTTCCTACTGGGGTTTGCATATTACTATCACGCCTGATTACATGATATAACCACTTCCTTTGAAATCTAATTAGTAAGTGAAATTGCTTTATTTTCGAGCAATTAGAGTTTCACCTAAACCAGTAAATGATAGCAAAGCAGTGAGTTTATTAAGTATTTCAAATGAAGTCTTCAAAGCTACTTTCTTTATGGCTGATCTCAAACCATTTCATAGTTGAGTTGTGCATTTTCTTCTTCAAGTCCTGGACTAGCCTTCTGTGGGATGGACATCATCAGTTCCTCTGAGCGAAAACGAATTCTAAAGAGGGTAAGAAGACTACTGCACTCAAATAAAGAGGTACAGAGATATCTATCAGATTATCATGACTAGCATAGATTATATGGCTTAACGACCATTGCTGCATGGAAGAAACATTTAAAAAATCAAAGTGATTTAAAGCAGTTTTATTCCAGAACTGACATAATATCTCTAACAATTCAGCTTTCTTCAGATACCAATTTGTTAATGTCAGCCCTCTTTCCAACTTTTGTTAAAATAAAGATCTCAACAGCATATTTTACATGTCTTCTATTTAGGTTCTGTACCAGTATTTGTTTTGTTAAGTTTGTGCTGTTGTATTTGTTTTTGTAATATGACCACAAGTATGGAAATCAAAAGTAGGTGGAAAATGGATGACTGTATTTTAAAACTTGGGCATTAATCTAAACTAAAAGTTATCTAAATGGGAACTCCAATGTTTTTTACTCTACTTACCTCCAGTTGTTATCTCTTGGGCCCTTACTTTTTTGTTGACCCATTCTCCTAGCCATTAACCCTTTATGTTTTCCTTTATAGCTCTATTTATAATGAAATATATATCTATGTTTTGTCTTTCAGTGAATAACTGCCAGTTGATGGTTATATCCACATTTATACTGCTTTTTATGATACCTTAAAATTCTTTCTTATGACCTCCTAGATGTTCCACTCATAACTAAACCATACATGCATTAAGCCAAAATAAGCATTTCATGCTCTTCTTTATTCCTTTATATAGGTAGTCTGATATAGAACCACACATTTCAAAGGTGTGGCCAGATCAGCATCTTCTCTGTCACCTAGGAACATGTTAGGAATACATATTCTCAGGCCTCAATCCATACCTATCAAATTAAAAACCCTGAGGTAGGAGCCATAAATCTGTGTTTTAACAATCCTTCCCAAATCTAAAATTTGAAAACCTCTAGTGGAGAACATAAAACTATAGACTTTGAAATTAGGTTCTTCAATTTATTTGCATGAACATAAACATTGCTGAACTTCTGACTGGTCCAGCTTGAATCATGGTGTCCATCACTAACCAATCACAGTGTTCATATCAGTAGAGTGCTCTGATTGGCCTATCCTTGATCTGAAGCCTACTACTATGGATAGGGAAGTCAGAAAGCCTCGTCTTGATCACAATGAAAAGGAGAGTTCTGGTTCCTTAAAGAGCGGGAGCCAGGGGACAAACATTTTCTGTTCATTACAAGTGGCTCTTTTCTTATTGTTTCCATTTTCTTCTGTTCTCCCTCTGTGCATTTGAGCCCATTTTCTTCCCCAGAGTTTTATCAAAATTAATTATTTTCCAGAAACTTTCCTAGTTTTTCCATCCCCTCCAAACACAATTTTCTGCATTTGGAAATTCAATATTTACTGTTTTTACAATTGCTTTGTGATTATTCCCATGCCAGTTCTCATGTGTGATTGCTTTCCTAACTAGATTATAAAGTCTTCTAAATGGAAACATTTATTTTCCTTCTGTTCCCCTTTTTTCCATATAAAGTACTTAATAAATGTGTGCTAGTTATTAATCTTGTTTATCTTTTAGATTCTAATCTCAATCACATAATAAAAGATCAAGATATAATTTTATTCTTTCTTAAACTTTATAAAACATGTTTAATTAATATCTGCTTTGAGGATATAGTAGATTCTATGACTGAAATTCCTAAACAGTATTTTGAATCTTGATGTACAGTCTTATTATTCTCACAGAATTTACTAATGAGCTCCCAGTACCTTAAAATCTCAGAAGTTTAAGGTTTCTTTCAATACAAAACTTCTAATAAAGTAGAACTTTCTATATTGAATGATTTTTTCCCCCTGTCTCAACAATAAGGCTATTATTTTAGTTTTAAAGTGAGATAAATTTATACTTGACACTTTTGGTAGCGATAAACCATTGAAGGCTTTTAAATAAGGTAGAGACACAATCAGGATTCTGATTCAGAATATATAGGACAACATAAATACTCAGATTAGGGTCATTCCTAAAAGATCCCCAGGAGTTCCGTCTTTCTTGATAACAAAGAAAAGTCACTTCCTCTTTTTCAGTATTATCATGATACAAATATAGGGGGAAAACAGCACTGCATGTATTTTTTGCAAAAATGTATGAGGCGGAAATAAGAGATGCATGCTTGTAAATATGAGCTATACAAAATAAGCAAAAATCTTAACTATTTTTCAAGTAGTGACTAAGATCTCAGATTCTGAGTAAGCCATATCTGGGTTCAAAGTCATGACTGATTCACTGGCTTAATAAATCTCTCTGGTTCTTAAGTTGTTTATCTGTAAAATGGGGGTCACCTCACCAAGTTATTTTGGAGATAATCTGAGCTATTATTCTTAGAGTGTTAAGCATAGTGCTCAGAAAAAAGTTAAATATTCATAGAAACAATTTATTACCAGTCTAATTGTAATTTCCACTTCCCTTACCCAAACCACAAGACCACACCCAGTTTTACTGTCATTATCCATGGCACAGTCTTGTGCCCAAGAGGCCATTCCCCAGGCAACCAGATTTTGGTATTGGCTGTGTCCCAGACCAGAAGCATCATTCTTTTCTACATTAATGCAACTACTCCTAGATCTGGACACTTCCCTTCCTCTTCATTCTTACACCTATTTCTGGTGATGCAGCTAGAGTCAATCCTTTCAAAGGAAAACACTGTTTGAATTTATCATTATTATATAAAAAAGACTCTGACTCCATTTTTGAAGTTTGACTGCTGTCAGCTTTCAAGACTCACTCTCTTTCCCTTCTGACCCACCTTTGGGCAAGCTGATAAGAAAGCCAGGTGCCCCCTTCTATAGTGCCAGCAGGAAATTAAAACTACAATAAAACTCCAGCCTTTGTACACGTGGCCCCCCTCATTCCAGTCTCTAACCACCATAAAACTCCAAGTCAGTTTCCCCTCTCTGCTTTCTCAGGCCATTTTTTTTACCTGCTTTGGAAATTGATCTGCTTTTTCCAGAAAAGCTGCATTAGGCAAATGATAAAACTTTTCATAATGTCTTGGCATGTACAGGGCATCAGTCTTGACATGTGAACCAAATTTCAGGTGAGGGGTCCATCTATCTATTGCAGAGTGACCACAACAATCATCATTGTAGGTCAATTCAAGCAACAATTATTATTATCCCTCTCTGAAACTTCTTTCTATTCTGAGTTAAACTAACTCATCATATTAACAAACTTGGTAAAAAAAAACATATGGTTCTTTTAAATTAGTGTTCAACATTAAAATGGGTTATTCTGGGTCACCAGTCCCAAAATCAACTACCCTCAATTAGTTTCAATGTGCCTGCAAAGAACACCTCCCATCTTTCTGAATCTGTAAAAGGAAAGGGAAAAGTTCCCTTCATTCATTATACATGCTCACTCTAGACTTTTACTTTAATAGTTTACAAAGTGTCCATATTAATATTTTTAAGTCTCAAAACAACTGTTTGAAATATCATCTTGACCTATGTCTTCTCTTCCTGGTCCTTAGTCATTCCTTCTAGGTTCTTCAGCAACAGTTATTTTTTTCTATCTTTACATCTATTTTTATAAATTTGAATGGCTTTCTTCTAAATATAATTTCAAGGCCTTTTAACTAAATGAAAACCCACATGATTTAATTTTCTTTATTCTTCTGATGTGAGAAACAATATTACTATTATTCAAAGAACAAAAAAATACACAACTAGGAATGGGGTGGAGGTGCTCCAGAGTGGATGGCTCTGGCTTGTCTGAAGATAATCTTTTACTGAATCTTTTTGGGATGTTAGAGGGACATGGAAGCAATGGAATGATGTCAAATATAAGCAAGAGTCCTTACCCCTGCTCTCAACTTACCAGGAGCCAAGAAATGCAGGCTTCGTCCAGTTAACCCCTGCAGCACTGTAGAGTGAAAGATATAGGATGTTCCAGATCCTGTAAGCTATTGTATCTTCCCCAATAAAAAAAAAATGCAGTCCATTTTTTTTTTAAAGTATCCAACTCTCAAGGCTGAGATTGAAATTTGGCTTTGTTTATAAGAAATATGAAGTGATATGAAGACTCAAAGTAGAACTTAATGGATATTTCTCACATCATAAAACCACTACACACTCTTGCACAATTTTAAATGACTGGCAGGCACCACTTAGCAGAGGCCAAGGAATGAAATACCAGGGTGTTGCAGGTCAGTGCACTGGCAGAGGTATATGGAATATCTTGCCTGGCTCTAGCTCCTGAAATCATTCACTAATGTTCATGGGCAATAAAATTGAACCAAATGGGGAAAAGAAAAAGAAAAAAAGAAAAATTTAACCCTTAATGTGCAGTACATATTGACCCAAGGATGGGAGATGGATTATTTCCCATTTTTCTTCTTTACTTTTATCCTTTACTTGTTTGGCATGAAATGGGACTCTTCTTCTATATACACTTATATTTCCAAAAATAATAACCTCTAAACCTTGGAAAATGTATTTATCCTTTACATGTTTATATGAGCAGAGAATTGTAACATCATTTTAAGCTGTCTATCAGGTAAGGATGTTCTGAAAGAACAGGTCACCTGGATGGGGAGAAGTCATTTCCATAAACACTTATCCAAATGATATGATGTTAAGATGTTACAAATTTTCAGTATTGTATGGTCAGAAGTACTTTCATGTATATTATATCATTTCGTGTTAAAATGAAAACATTCTCCAAATTCTTAAAGGGAATGCATTTTCAAACATATCTGTTGATTGTAAAAGTATTAAAAAGATTGACTGTATGTGACAAATGTTTTCAATGACCATTTCAATATATTATGATACAACAGATAATGAATTGCATAAATAAAACATTAGATTATATTAGTTTTACTACACTTTATATGGATGGGTTTCAGGAGTTCTTCATATTTATTATATTTTTGCATTGACAGCTGAAAGTTTTTCAAAAATAAATATTTATCCCAGGCAAAAAAAGCACAATACACTGAATATCTTAAAGAGGGATTGCTTTATTAATAAAGCTTTTATAAAATGCACTATAAAGTGATATTTATAAATGTAGCCTGTCACATAATACTGAAGAGCCCCCAAAATAAAATATTAATAAAAAATGACGTTCTTAATCAATAAAAATGTAAGCCAGTGACAACTTTAACCAATTATTTATCTTATTTTACATTTTCCCTGCTGCAGATCAAATGGAAGTTGGATTAACTGATATGATTGCCTTATGTTGTTTAGTATTTTTTTTTCTAATAGGTTCCCACCTTTTTTCTAAAGTATCATTTGAGAAATTAATGCATATGACCTATTACTTCTTATAATGAGAACTAAAGTCTTATACTTATAGCTTTGTGTAATTCGTTTATCTTGAAAGATTAATAAAAATGCTTCTGATATAATAAATTTAACCAAAATCTACTTGCAGCCACAATGATAAATTTTACTTAATAAACACAGCTGCTTTGTACTAAGAATAGCCTCCTCCTGCCAATCCCTGGTAATTCTACATCAGTTTATACTGTATTATAAAAGAGCATGAATATTTTATTAGTTCACTGAAAGGATTTGAAATATGGTTTTCTACTTACTATCCAGTCATTATTTGGCTTTAATTGCTATGTAAGGATTTAAAGAAAGTAAACAACATAAATCTAAAACTTTTTATTTAAAGTCCAGGTACTCAGTACTAAAATTTCATCATTCTCAAAAAAGACTCCTAACAGTTTACATGGCATTTTTATTTACATTTATGAAACACACAATTATTAAATAGTTTTACTACTTGTATAACTGGAAATGCTGCCTTATTAGAAGTTATTATAATTTCAATGTACAATTTTCCTTGTTTTTTTTCTCATAGTTATAATAGGTATTAAGTATTTGCCTTTACATGAGTAGCATGTATTTTCATATCGAAATGTTATAACTAATGGATATTTGCCATAAATGTTATAACTAATGGATATTTGCCAAAAAAAAAATTCATTTTTAACCAATGTATTAAAGGGGAAGCAAAAAACTAAATGTCAGTTTGTCCAACTTTAGCAAGGTAGCTAATGTAATTAGATATAAATTAATGGGTAATTTATTTATAGAATTGGACTTAGAAGAGACTCTCATGATCATCTAATCAAACTACCAAATTTTCTGTTTGATAAGAATACTACCCAGAGTTGAAAATTTTGGTAACAGAATTTGTGTGTAAGAAAAGACTAGAATTCTGGTTTCTTTAACCCTAGTAATTTTAAGAGTAAAAACAAATTTCTATAAGCACAAATATGTTCCTCATCTATCAGCATTTTAGGAAAATAAGTTCAGACATTATCTTAAGAAATTACCCAAAAGTAAAGAACAAGATGGGTTAGTTCTTTAGAAGAAGAATAGTGGAACTGTGGCAAGTGCCAAATTTCAGCAAAATAACTTGCCAAGGGATAGAGAAGGCTGTTTCTGGGGCCAAGAACCACTAATGCATTGCTGCCAAACATCTGTGCACTGTTGCCATAAACTATATATATCAAAATCATATGTCGTGGCGGCGGACTTGATCTAGTGGTTAGGGCATCCGTCTCCCACATGGGAGGTCTGTGGTTCAAACCCCGGGCCTCCTTGACCCGTGTGGAGTTGGCCCATGAGCAGTGGTGATGCGTGCAAGGAGTGCCATGCCACGCCGGGGTGTCCCCCGCATAGGGGAGCCCCATGTGCAAGGAGTGCACCCTGTAAGGAGAGCCGCCCACTGTGAAAGAAAGTGCAGCCTGCCCAGGAATGGTGCTGCACACACAGAGAGCCGACACAGCAAGATGACACAACAAAAAGAAACACAGATTCCCGTGCCGCTGACAACAACAGAAGCGGACAAAGAAGACACAGCAAATAGACACAGAGAACAGACAACCGGGGTGGGGGGGGGGGTGGGGAAGGGGAGAGAAATAAATAAATAAAATCTTAAAAAAAAAAAGAAAAGAAAAGAAAAGGGGCTTCTTTAAATAAAAAAAAAACATTTCTTAACAGAAGTATAAAAGACAGTCTTTGAACCACACATAGCTCAGAGGTATATCTAGTCTGTAAGATGTAGGGACTTAGATGGTGTTAATTAAGAACTAAAATAAAGTCTGACTGAAGGCAGGTGGGGGTAGTGTCAATCACATAGAAAAGTTCCAACCTGTGAACTTCATGTCTGATCACTATTTCAGTGACATTTTTTCAAACTGCTTCTACTCAAGAACCTTTCCTCACAGTCTTAGCTACTTTAGAAAACAAAATTGTTTATAGAGAATAATAATCATTCCTCCTCCTACTCTATTATTCTCTTTCCATATAGTTATAATCATTCATATATATATATAATTAACTTAGACAAACATTCTTTTATCATATCATGAACATATCTTCAAAAATTATCTCCTATTTTACATGGAAATTATGTTATAAAGATATATAGAATTGTTAGAAAAATAAAATTTCATAAAATGTTCCAAAATAGATGTTTTCTCAATTATTATATAAATGAAAAGACAAAAATAATTTACCCATCTAAAACAGTAGCAAAAATTATACAAGGACCAGCAAGATGTGCTGGAATAAGGAGCTCCTAGAATCAGCTCCCACTACAGGGCAGTTAGTAAACACCCAGAGCTATCTGAAACAAGCTGAAGCACCAATTTGGGAGCTCCAGGAGCCCAGAAGACCATCCTTTAAAGAAGAGAAGCAGGAGACTGACCATCTGCTGAGCAGATTCCTAGGTAGAGCGTTCCACGCCTCAGAGGTCAGTGCCCATCCTCCACTGGAGGCACAAGCCACCTTGGGAGCTGTTCCGTGGCTGGAATTGAAAACTCCACTTCCCAAAAAGTGCAAGAGATGGTTAGGTACCATCTTCAGCTACTGATGAGTAAATTCAGTGGGCTAAAGTATAACCCTAAGAACAGCTAAAGTTTGAACTTGTCCAAGTCAGAAAGAGGCCATGGGTGCCATCTTAACTCAGCGCTGGGCACAAGGGGAAGCAAGATGGACTGAAAATCACAGTGCTGATAGGGACGAGCTTCTATCCATCAAGATCAGATTGCAGCTCCAGTCTAGGACCCAGCCTCACCTCCAGCAGGGAGGAAGCTGGTGTTACCTGTGCCAGCCTCTCTGGGAAATTACCGGCCAAGCTGCAGATGCCAGTGATTATCCTATCTTGGCAGAGCAAGCTGACTCAGAGCCATTCTGTGGCTAGAATAGGAAGCTTCATTCTCAAAATCAGGGGAGGAAGAGATGATTGGCCACCAATTTCAGCTAGTGATTAGTAAATTTGGCTGGCTAAAGTATGAAACTGTCCAGGTAAGAAAGAGGTCAGTAGCCACCATTTTGACTCTGCCCCCAGTGTGAGGGGAAGCCAGGCTGATTGAAAATCACAGTGACAGTACGAACCAGTTTCTTTCACCCAGATTGGCCTGCAGTCCGAGCCTAGGCTTCAGCTCCACCTCTGGCAGGGAAGGGGCTGGCGGGCCCTGCACCAGCCTATCCATATAACTGCAGGTACATTTGGCTGGCACAGACAGAATAATCAGAAGTCTACTGGGGCAACTGCGGTCATCTTGGACCCGCACTGCATAGATTGCTGCCCAGAAATGAAGCTCCATCCCCACCCCAGGCAGGGGAGAAAGAGGCATGAAGTTTCATCAGTCTCTTTGGGCAACTATGTCTAGGCCTGCATGATTTGGATTATTCTACACAGCTGTGACTCTGTCCCTACCCCCTGGCAAAGGAGAAAGCTGGGAGAAGCTTCATCCATCCCTGGGGTAATGAGGGCAGCTTGAGCATCCACAGCTTAGAGCACCAACTACATTCTTGGCTCCTACTGCACAACCAGCAAGGGAGAAATAGCAGAAAGTCCTAAACTAAAGAGAAAAACTACACCCAGAATAAATACTCTATTAAGCCAGATACCAAGGCACCAACAAAAAATTACAATCCACACCAAGAAACAGCAAGATATGGCCCAGTTAAAGGAAAAAGATAAGCCTCCAGATGTCATGAAGGAGTTGAGACAACTAATTATAAATGTTCAAACAAATCTCATTTAAAAATTCAATGAGATGGCTAAAGAGATTAAGGACATTAAGAAGACACTGGATGAGCACAAAGAAGAATTTGAAAGCATACATAGAAAAATAGCAGATTTTATGGGAATTGCAATAAATGAAATTTAAAAAAACATTGGAATCATATAATAGATTTGAAGAGGCAGAAGAAAGGATTGGTGAGCTTGATGAAATGGCCTCTGAAAGTGAACATACAAAAGAACAGATGAAGAAAATATTGGAAAAATTTAACAAGGTCTCAGGAAACTAATTGACAGAAGATGTGCAAACATATGTGTCATGGGTGTCCCAGAAGGAGAAGTGAAGAGAAAAGGGGCAGAAGGAATATTTGAAGAAATAATGGTAGAATATTTCCCAACTCTATTGAAGGACACAGATATCCATGTTCAATAAGCACAATATACTCTCACCCAAAAAAATCCAAATAGACCAACACCAAGACACATACTCATCAGAATGTCAAATGCCAAAGACAAAGAGAGAATTCTGAGAACAGCAAGAGAAAAGCAATGCATAACATATAAGGGATACCCAATAAGCTTAAGTGCTGATTTCTCAACAGAAACCATGGAGGCAAGAAGACAGTGGTCTGATATATTTAAGATACTACTAAAGAAAAACTTCCAGTCAAGAATCTTATATCCAACAAGACTGTCTTTCAAAAATGAGGGTGAGATTAGAATATTCACAGATAAACAGAAACTGAGAGAATTTTTAAGCAAGAGACCAGATTTTCCAGAAATACTAAAGGGTGTGCTAGAGCCGGAAAAGACAAGAGAAGAGAGAGAGGCCTGGAAGTGAGTCTAGAAATGAAGAGTATATCAACAAAAGTAACTAAAAGTGTCAAAAGAGTGATGAAAATAAAATATGACAGATAAAACTCAAATAGTCAGGAATAAACTTAACCAACAACGTAAAGCATGTGTATTCAGAAAACTGCAACTCAATGTTAAAAGAAATTTTAAAAAGGCCTAAATAACTGGAAGAAATTTCCATGCTCACAGATTAGAATACTAAATATCATTAAGCTGTCATTTCTACTCAAATTGATATATAGATTCAATGCAATCCCAATTAAAAATTCCACCAGGATTAAAAAAAAAAAATTGAAAACATGATCATCCAATTTATTTGGAAGGGCAACGGCTCCTGAACAGCCAGAAACATCTTAAAAAGGAAAATTGAACTCTCATCTGTAGACTTTAAATTATATTACCCAGCTATAGTGGTAAAAAACGAATGGTATTGACATAAAGACAGACACATAGACCAATGGAACTAAATTGATGGTTCAGAAATAGCCCTTCACATGCATGGTCAAATGATTTTTGATGAGCCTGTCAAACCCACACAGCTCTGGCACAACAGTCCATTCAAAAAATGGTGCTGGAAGAACTGGATATCCTTAGCCAAAAGAAGGAAAGAGTTCCCCTATCTCAAACCTTATCCAAAAATTAACTCAAAATGGATAAAAAACCTAAAAATCAAAGTAAGAACCATAAAGCTTCTAGAAAAAATTGTAGAAAAATAGCTTCAAGACCTGGTGATAGGTGGTCAATTCTTAAAGGAGATAAGAGGAGGACTGAGATGGACTACTGATGTTTAGTGTATGTAGAAGTTTTAATTAGCTTTACTGTAAAAGTTTGGAAATGTATAGAGTGGATGGTAACACATAGTAACAGCTAGTTTATAACTGGGGATGTGGCTGAAAATGGTAGTCTAGCTATGTAAATGTCAAATGACAGAATACTAGAGAATAATCTAGGAAGTGAGAAGCACAGTAAACCAAGAGGTGGATGAGAATTGTGGTTGATGGTACAAATGCAAGAGTGTACTTTGTTAGGTAGAGCAAATTTACATCACTATTGCAGGGTCATGGGAATGTGGAGAAGCATGAGAAAGATACAATTGGAGTGACCTATGGACTGTGGTTAGCAGTAATATTATACTATTCTTTCATCTATGCCAAAGATGTACTGTGTTGATAATGGGGTAGCATGGAAAATGTGTGCCAAATCTACACTATTGATGTGGTAACAATCAGATGATATTATATTATTTGTAATAAATGTTCCACCACAGTGTGGTGTGTTGAAAGAGGGGTGTTGTTTGGGAATTCTGTACATGTGCATGATTGTTTTATAAGTTTACAACTGCTATCATAAAAAATATATTTAAAAAATAATAATAGGTCAGGTCATGGGAAAAATACACAAAATATAGGATAATGACTATAATTAGTAGTAAGATTTTGACAATATTCTTTCATAATTTGTAACACTTGTCTCACAACAATGTGAGGTGTTGTTGGAAGGTTGATGTATGGGACTCCTGTATGATGCTATGCATGTTTGCTTTGTAAGTTCACAACTTTTACTATACACTTATTGTTTATGTCTGTTCATATATAAATGATATGAATATAATAATAATAGGGGGGTTGGGGAAAATACTTTGGTTAGTAGTAACATTTTGACAATGCTCATTAATCATTAGTTAAAAATGTTTAACAACAATGCAACTTATTGATGGTAGGGTGAGGTACAAGAGTCCTGTATGATGTCACATGTGTTTTTTAAGTTCACAACTATTACTGTATACTTATTGTTTATGTATGAGTGATATACTCCAATAAATTAAAATATTTTTAAAATGATACAAGACCTTATAAGTAGACCACTGTAATAGATCAACTTTTACTTTAGTTTTCTCTTCTTCAGTAGTCTACTTAAAAACACATTTTAAGTCATCAAGTTACTTAAGTATCTCCCAATGATAGGATAAAGCAATTTATCTTTAGTAACTCACGCTGTACCTGAAGTAAAGAGAATATCAACCATCATTTGCTAAATAGCAACTTGTTTTTAAAGACTAGCACTATAACCACTTTCTACTTTTGAATGTGCATCAGGTTAGACTCTCATATTAAAAGATTCATCAATACCAAATGGGTAATCTGATAACATCCTCTTTTTGAAATGCATGTATCTTTCCTACTGAGCAAAATGCAGCTTGGAAACAGGACAGATGAGCCAAGGCCATGAGGGTATATCACTTTAGGACTTATGAGCAAAATGTCTAAACCTCCTACATTTCAACCACAAAAGAGGGTGTTTTTTGTTGTGGCTGTTGATTATGTTTTAAAATTGTTCTTCAAATATAAAATCATAATTCAGAATTTCAATGCTGTCCTGTACTTAACTAGGAGAACAAACACGAAAATAAACAATATACTCTGACATTATTTTTCTGGTCCTGGGAATGGCTCCATCTCTGCATTCTTTATTTTATAAAGTTTAAGTTTTGAACAAGAGGGACAAACAGCAAGGAACTGAACTACAGCAGAGGCATATTTTATTGTTTCACTTCAAATACAGACTTCTGAGACAATTAGGGGGAGAGAATTCCCACATCAGTACAATCTGCATAGATCTCTGTCATACAAGCCTGCACATAGTACCTGACCAGGACCTTCACAACCTAGATTTAAAGGACTCTGAAAGTCTTGGTAGGGGGGCGGAGGGAAAGGGATTTTCTCACCTACGGGCCTGCCTGGAGGTATTCATCGCCTATGAGAGGGACCAAAGGTACAGAACGTATTGTTAGATTATACAGTCCTCAGGTATTGTTACTCATTTATTATAGATATTTTTGCATGGTTTTGTAAGGACTATTTACAAAATGCACATAGATCTTAATAAAATCTGGCGTATGGACAATTAATTCATTTAGTTAAAGCACAAAACTTGTAAAACTGAAGCTTATTTTAATTCCTATTGGCTAGTCTTTGTTTTTGGTGCAGGTAGTATTTCCCCATTCAATGAACGCAACTTTTAATTGGCAAACTATTAAAACATAAGTGGTAAAATACACATAGGCCAAGAGAGACTAGCACAAATTAGTGTAAACAGACCACTGAATATAGAAAAATAAATAAATAACAGCTCAGTTCTGGAGTTTTCTCTCTGAACCCCAGGCTGAAGCCAAGTTCTTTCTCACTATCAATAAAACTGTTTGCATTTATTTCATTTAGGGCATTACATCTTATTTATGCTTATATGTGAGTTTCTCTACCAGTGTTTATTCCATGGAAAACTAGTCATAGCAGAAAGTCTTCAAAAACTGATTTCCTGATCAAATTAGTTTGGAATATTATAATAGAGCCCCTCTTAAAGAATAAAAGTTCATCACAGCATATCATAATGTCTAAGGAGTCATGCGAACTATTTTTTATTTTTTTAATCCAGTACTTTTTCAGCAACTCTCATTTAATGGTGGGACGCTACCACTGTTTGTGCTTTATCCTGGTAATAACTAAAAATATCTATTGAGGCCAATGTTACTGTATCAATGAGGTAATGTGTTGGTCTGAAAGTGAACATAAACACAATTAAAAAGGACTTCAAGGAAATTATAGGTACATATATTTACTTTTTTCCCAGGAGCAAAAGTTCTGGCAAGAGGCTGTTCTTAGTTTTGGATCAGTAGCTCATGTATATTAAAGCTGTGATATCTGAAATTCTCTTGGCTTTTCCTCTTGGTTGTAAGACAGAAGCAGTGGCTCTAGTCATTGAATCAGCTATCCATGCAGAGAGAGAAAGAAATGAAAAGAAGCAAAAAGTTCTTAGAAATCTCAGCCAACTTTTGTTAATAGCTCATTGGCCAGAGCTTAGTCACATTGAAACCATTACTGCAAGTAAGTCTGGAAAACAGAATTTTAAATTGGACACATTGAATCTCACCAAGACTTCAATATAATAGACCTTCATTGCATATGGGACTTTTTCTCTAACTGCAGGCTAACAAATTAACTTTCTTATCCCCAGGTCAGCTTATAATGTACCTCAGTATCAGTAGAGGAGTTCAGGGAGGCAATGTTCATAGAGGTTTATAATTTTTCTGCTACTGAAAAGAATCCCATTTATAATTTTACAAATTGATTTGAAGCATGTGGTTCTGATTAATGGTCATTACCAAGATTTTTAAAAATTGCCTCTGGACCAGAATAGATACATGAAAATATTGCCATACACTGGGGCACCTTGGTGAAAAACTCTCTCTCTGGGTACCTTTTTGGTTGCTACAGCATTGTATAATAGCAGCTTTTCTTTGGAGCAACTTTGACCCATGAGCTGAAAAACCTATCCCATCTTAACTAACAATGCATTAGAAATAAGAAATACAAGTACATGTCTCTCTTTGGTATATTTTTCTACTAACTAGTATTGAGTAACATCAAGACTTATTTTTTCAAATAGCTGTAGCCCTAACAGGCAGTTGTAGACCTAACACTTGGCAAATTTTAAAGTGCTTAAGGGAAGAAAGATGCAAAGAAACTGAGGAAAGAACAATGGCAGAATCATTTTATTTTTTTTAAGATATGAAAATCTAGCTTTTTAAAGCCTTGGTACTATAGAAGAAACAATGTGTTACTTGGTTTTGATAATGTTTTGTATTTTTCCCCCCAAGGCACTGAGGGTGGGGGACCAAACCCGGGACCTCGTATGTGGGAAGCTGGCATTCAATTACGAAGCCACATTGTCTTTTCTGAGCTGGTACCCTCACTTGTTTTGCTTGCTTTTTGTTTTTGTTTCTTCATGAGGTATCAGAATCGAACGCAGGACCTCATGTGGAAGGCAGGAACTCAACAGCTTGAACCATGTCTGCTCCCATGATAGTAGTGTTTTTAATATAGACATACTTGAATTTTAATTTTATAATGTATATCTGCAAGTTTGTAATCAGTTATAGCTAAAGATATATTTACAACTATGAGAATTCAGGTTAATCTGAAGACACATTGAGAGAGAAGAAAGCCAGAGCTATAGCATAGCTATGGACAGCATTTTATGAGCCTTCTCAAAGTTCTTCAGGCAATGAACATCAGCATTTGCATAGCTAATAAAAAGAGGCAAATGAAATTTAAATTACGATCCCATACCATGTTTAAAATTGGGCGCAGCATCAAAGGTGATAGAAATTCATTAACTGAAGATCAGCTCCTATGTAAAAGGAGGACTTTTCCTAAATTTAAGGAATCTTTTACTCTATATTCTGCAGTTGTTGCTTTCTTCCCCCTAAGAATAAGGAGACGATGGCTATCAATCATAAACAGAAGTAGATACTCTCTGCCACACAGCTATTAAATGGAGAAATGTACATTTTCTACTTCATCTATCAGGCCTACTGATGTATTTTCATCTATGGCATCAATCACTATAGGAGCTTAAGTACTTGAAAATGGGAACCCATGGGGCTCAGTCACCGCCAATGAGGGCTCAGCTGTTCTGAGAAAGCCTTGAAAAGTGGAAATCTAAAAATCTAAAAAATACAGCTCAGAGTCTCATCTTGAGTTAGTGACCATGTGGTATCCCTGGCTCTGGGCATCACACAGAGGATTTGAATAACTTGTGCAAATTCTAAGGACAAAGATAAAAGTGGTGGCACTGAGATTCTCACGAGTGATTTACAGAATGTGAACAAAACCAGGCATCCTTTGCCACTAGATTAACTTTGGGTAACATCTGCAGGATGCTGGGAGATGTGTGCACTCTAGGAGAACTGCCAATGTCATACACAAAAGGTTTCACATAATTATAGTGTCTTCACAGGGGGAAAGAAGTACAGTATTTCACTGGGGAAATGCAAATGAGCCTGAGGACACTGTTAATGTGCATCAAATTTTGGGTAGCAACCAACTGTGAACACATAACCAATAAATCACACTGGAAAATAAGGGGAAAATTTGCATGTGCCTGGTTTTGAGATTTTCCAACAAGCATCTTCATGCATAAAACAATTACAGAAAATTTAATTTTTATGTTCTTTATTCAATTTAGAAAGAAAAACAGTATATTAATTATATTAATCTGATAGTCAATTGGTTTTATAAAGGTTCTGTACAGTATTCAGAATTACAGAATATCATTACTATAAAGTACTTAAAAAGTGTCTCTCACTGCTCCTGGAATTCCTAATTCTTTACAATATATTATTAATATACTAATCTCTTCAAACGGTAGTTGAAGATATGTGATGTTATGTTAGGTAACTCTAGGGCAGACCTACACATGACAGTCTAACAATCTCTAATCCGTGGTCAGGCTCTAGATTCAGGAGTTGCTTATCATGAAGGCTTAGACTTTAGCCAAAAAAAAAAAAGGCAAGTGGAGGGCTCGGAAAAGGAAGGAGAATATTAATCTGTTCTTTAGTTCAAATTAAACTACCCTCCCCCTAAGAGAATGGGGCTTAAGGAATAAAGTTATAGAATGGTTACTAGCAGGAATTAAGTACAATTTGAAGCATTATATCAGATGACAAAATCCAACTCAGAATTATAAAAAGAATCAGCCACAAATCATGAGATAGGTTTAGTCCAGAGAAGGTCTTTCAACCGTTTATGTCCATTCCAGAGGATTATCTTCCTGTTTTATGAGATTCTACTCTGATTATTTAAATCTGGAGATTTAGGAAAAACCATTTTACCTTATTTGTTAGATGTCCTTCATAGAACTGCCTGATAATTAGCAGGAATTCTCTAATATACTTGGGGAGGAAAACAGATCAAACAGAAAACAATTAAAAGTCATATAAAAAAACATTAGGATAAAGGGAAAGGAAGAAATAATGTCTCATAAAATAGTCTCTTGCTCCTTCCCCAAATCCCTCTTTCCATTCTTCAAAACTGTCTCCTCAGTCTTACTGAGTTACCCACTCTCATCTTCCCTTTAAGTTCAGTGCCTTTAACGCTTCCAAACATTTTATGAAGGACTATCTCTGGAGGGTGCAATGAGAATGGATAGTTGGGATTCCAAGTGTAACAATGAAATCAAAGTGCATCACATGAAAGAAGAAAATTGAACCGAGAGTTTGTCTGATTATAAATGCAAAGGCAAATCTGCTCTTCACTACAATCCATAGCTAGTCAATTTCCTAGAAAATTTACTATAGTATTCTTTTCTGGACTTTTTTCATTATCCACAAATGTCCATTACTAATATGTTTATTGAGGAAATAAATAATTACCTTAGTTTGGATTCCTTGAAAGCAGAGCCTGGCATGCAGATTTGCAATTAAATTATTTAGGAGGAAACTCCAGGAAGAAGTGAGGGATCAGATAAGTGTGAAAGTCAGTGAAGTGTATACCTCACTGAGCTGTTACTCCTCTGGGTATTTGGGACCCAATCCTGTTGGAGAACCTCTGAGAAGACTTGCAGAACTTACCTCAGAATGTCACGCCAAAAGACAAAGAGACTAGTGAATTTATCAGTAGACTCTTATCCCCCATTAGTTGAAGGTTGTCTTCGGGGCCATTAACCTCTTTCCATACACACACATACACAAACACACAAAGCTGGGCTGAGAAACTCTGACTTTGGAGAAAACCTGAACTAGGAGATCTGAAACACCCACATGCACGTCTGAGGTGGCATCCTGGGAACATGCACAGAACGTCTATCACTGCTGTTCTGAAACTGTGTGGGTTAAGGAGAAGTCCATCTGCCACAGGTGACCAAATTTGAGTTTCTCCAACCATCTCTACTTCTCCATCCCCAGGCTATTCAACAAATCCAACACAAATTTTTACCATGCTTTCTATGGCTTTATTCACTTCATTATTAAGTTTCATTCATTTTCTAATTGCTATACAAACATTTCCCAACTGGTCTTTCATAAGCAGAAAAATATATCTTCTTTGATAGCAGAGAGTCTTGGAATGGTCTTTGTGATTAAAATCGCACATTACCATGATGAATCATCACCTTTGCTTCTTATAGTTGCTTCCAGATCATTACCCTTAAACCTCAAGCCTTTGGCGTCAGAAAGTAACTAGCACCCCATAGAAGAACTAGTCAAAAACGATTTTACTGACTTAGATTCAGAATCTTGACCCATGCTGCTTTTCACTTCTGTCTTTATTACTACCTCAAGTACTCCCTCCTTTCCAGGTACCTATCAGCTGAAACTCATTTTCGGCTTTACAGATTTTCACTAGAGAGTTATCACCCCATATCATGCCAATGTTACAAGCTTCTCTATCAGAGCCTTTGGTGTCCTCAAGTGATCTCCCCTATATATTTTGCTTCTTCAAAGGATTAATTCCATAATTTCTTGCATAAATGCATGTCTGGCTCTTTTCTAGAGTACAACCTTGCAGTCATTTCAAGAGGTTCATTCTCTCAATCCCATTTTCCAATAGTGTTTTCAAGTGGTAGTATCATCTGTAGGCCATTCCATGCTAATGCCTTCTGCCAGTATTAAATCTAACTTAAACTTTTGTGTTCTGCTACTGACTTCTATGTCATTTCCTAACATGGGTCAGGAACATAAAATTTAGTTCCACTTCTTCTTACTAACCATTTGAGGCATTTCAACATGCCAGTCCAAAAGTTTCTAAAATTTTTAAATATCATTGAACTTCAATGCCACTATTTTAAATACTTATTTCAATCCCCATACTCTCAACATTGATCTCACCAAAAACTGCTTTAATTCTGAAACCATAAACTCCATTATCTAACTCTTGCCTAATCTTATTTAGTTACTTATATCCCCATTCTTCTATTACCTTCTTTTCTTTTGACAGTCTCTTGATTCCTCTTTCAAGGTTTTCAGTTTTTTTTCCTCCCATTTCTATCTTATAATCTCACTTAAATCCCCACCACTCTAACTCTAGATCAGCAAACTCATATTTCTTCTCTCAAATTTCTATCCTGTTAGCAAAAAATATCTCAACTGAGTGGAAGATGGCTACTGCAGACTTATGCAGCCAGTTCCAGCCAAACCCAAAGCATCTTACTCCTATTCCTCACTGAGGCTCTTCCACACCTCCACCTTTCTCTACAAGAGCCTTCCCCTCTCCTCTCCTCACCATCAATAGATTACCTGAACTCCAATGTTCAAGGAACATTTTCCCTTACCAGAAATAAGATAATCTCATGTACTTTGTTTTTCACCCTTAACTCTTACCGATCTTTCTTAAAACAGCAAGTAAAATGATCTATTTATTTTTATTTTTATTTTTAATAGAAATTAAGACCAAGTCACTCATTACTCTGCAGTGGCTTCACATTTCAATCAAAATAAAAGCCAGTGCTCTTGCCCTGGCCTTCAGGACCCCCTTTAGCAGGCCCTCACTCTAAACTCATCTTCTCTCTCTCCTAGAGGGAGACTGAATTCCTTTCTGTTTGTTGTGTGCACAAAGCACATTTCTGCCTCAGCACATTTGCACTAGTAATTTTGCAGGTATCCCACCTATTCATACTCCTATGAGTAATTAATTTAGGTCTCTGTACAAATGCCATCTTATCAAAGAGGTCTTTCCTAATGCTGCAAATAAAACTGCATCCAACCCCTAGCTTCCACTACTCTCTATCACCTGACCCTCCTTTACTTTTCTTCTTGACACCACCAGCTGAACTATTATGTTCTTTTTTTTTTTTCTGCGAGTCTCATCAGTTCACAAGAATAGGGATTTTTTTCATTTGTTTACTGCTCTATTTCTACCTCCACTATTTACCTCCACTATTTATAATTGTCCTTGATACACAGTTGAGTTCCATAAATACTGCTAAATGATCAGAATGAATTTCCTGCTTTCTCTCTTTCCCTCTGCCATTCTTTCTTTCTCCTCTAGGTATAATAGTATCCTAGTTATTATTGCTAGAGATTTTTCAGGTCTATAATATTGATCAGTTTTTCAAATAGCAACTTTTAAAAACTGAACAAATAGAATAACATTTTCTGTCAGCAGAGTGGAGCTGTTGAACTGAAGCTTAAAATTTGAAAATCAGTGATTTTTTTCTGAGAAAGTGGCACAATTATGAATCTCTTTGGGACTGGACTAAGCTACAAGTTCATGGTAGAATCATGGGAAAGCTACTGAATATGTCAAAGTTGATTTCTTTAAGTGTACCTTGAAGAAGCTGGTCAAGATTTTTAAACTGAAGTGTTGACACTTCATTGGTACTCAAGAGGGAAGCAAGGCATAAAGACGACAAACAAGGGACATCTTAAAGTGGCTATTCTACTTAAAGATAAGTAAAAGATTGTTATATAAAATATTTTAATAGAAGTAAAATTCACAAAAATTTTGAAGAAACAGTAATTTCCCACTGTTGTAATGTGTTTTCAAATACATGTAAAACTTTGGTTTTATTCCCCTCTGCCATTTCAGGTTGGATTTTTCTGAGAGCAGGTAGTTTGAGAAACAATGGTAGATGGACATTAATGTCTCTTTCAGATCTAAAAAGTAACTTTCTGTAATATGTGAATGCTATCATTATACACATAGGATTCCGTGTTCTACTGAGGCATAGAGTATACGACGATTTTTTAATTTCCCTAATTTAAACTAAATGCCCTCCACCTTATAAGGATCTCTGATTAATTGACAATAGCATCTCAGCTTGGACATCTAAAGAGAAGGCAGAAAGGTTTAACACAGCAGTTAATCTTCCATCTGATATCTGGGTTATAGTTGCTCTGCTTGTCTGCGAATGCCATGCTTATATACCCACTCTTCTCACCACTTTCCATGGCATACTCCATATGTCTTTTATACCTCTCTTTAATCTCTAATAATGAGGACTCTCTCACCCTTGTTATTAATTTCTACATACCTCTACCAGGCGTACTTATTCTGTTTTTCTCCTAAGCTTCTTAGAATCTATGCTCCTCTTCTACTGGTATACATGTGTGCTTCACACTCATCATGCCATAACTAATCATTTATTTCATTAAAACTAGATTCATGCAATTTGAAAATCTCTCAGTCCATCCTCTCCAGCCATGCTTTAAAGGAATCCATGGTCCACTGTACAGAAATCCTCTTTATGCTAAATTCATTTCCCATTTTCTTTCCCCCATCTCCCAAAGCCTACTACTGCTTAACATTCACCTGCTAATTTCTGGAACTTATTCCAACTCAGTAGGACAAGAAAATGGTACTCATAATTTCCATCCCCTTACTGCTGATCTGAACTGCCATATTTTCAATCTCCCCTTATGTATGAAAATTTAAAAATCATACCAAATACAATGATACTAATAAGAACAACAATGCTACCATTTATTATTTTATATTATGCCATTAATCACCTGAAATAATCTCTGCAAAATAGTTATCATTATTTTCTATTCAATAGTTTAGGAATTGAGGCCTTGAAAAGTAAAATTAATTTTCCCATGTCCACCATTGCTAATAAGCGATAGAGTATCAGCTTTCTGAGATTTCTATTTTCTTTCAGTGCTCTAAAGAAAATGGGGAGAAATGGTGATTAAGTAAAAAAGAAACACATTAGAAAAGCAGCAGCAGCATCCTCGCACAGCAAGATGATAACAGCACAGGGTCCAAACTGGCAGGGTGAGGCATTCCTACCTTCTCTGTCTAGAGAAAAGGAAACCCAGCCTTGTTCTAGATTGGGTATTGTGTTTCTCCCAATGGACTCAGAACTGTTTCTGGAACTTTAAGTTGTTTGCTATAGTCATATCTGATGACAGCATTTTTATCACTCTTTTTTATAGGGTAGATTTAATTATGGTTCAAGATAATCAACACAATTAGGCTGAGGTAGCCACTATATGTCCTGTTGACCTTGTCAACATGGGACCATTCTAGTGATCTCTACCAATGTCTCTGCAGATAATCACAGGAACACATTTTGCGGAGTTGTCATGTTCTGTCCCTTCTGTCTAGGGTAGCCAGAAAGCAGTTAGAATCAACACAGCCCCTAACAAGACAGAAAGCAGTATTTAAAGATCTAACAGTCGCATCAGGAAGCTCATTTCTAAGCATATCTGGGTTCCTGTATGTATATGGAAAGACTGAAAGAAGCTGAAATATCTGTGATTATGATGTGAAAGTTCAAGTCATAAACTATTAGATCATTTTAACTATCTTTAAAATGAAAAAAATTCAAATAGCATAAAATGGTTTACAATAAATTTAATCTTCCTTTCACCCTGACATTGCATCCCTGCAGGAAATAATCGTGATTTCTTGTGTGTATTTCTAGAGGTTTTCTCCAAGTATAGAGGCATGTACATGATCTCTCCCACAAGTGTAGACTTTCACAGGCATACTTCCTTTATAAAGCACAAATAAGATCTTATTGGAAGCACTCGGTTTCTCCTGGCTTTATTTTCTTAGTATATTTTAGGACTCGTTCCAGAGTGGCATGCAGAAATCTAACTAAGTCTGTTTAAGGAGTGTACATATATGACTTAATTATTTACTTTTCCTATCAATAGATATCGTTTTTTAATCCTGCATACTACAAATTAGTCAGTGAATAGCATCATATATATGTATCTGCTGATTAGATTTATATAAGTGGAACTGCTGGACCGAAAGATGAATATTGATAATATTCTCAAATTTCTGGAACACTAATGGATTTTTTTCCTATCAATATTGTTTTTTTTAATGTTCCCTTCATTGTAATTTCCTGGAGAAGTAGTATGTGAAGGAAACATCTTTATGGCATGGTTTGTCTACATTACTTCCCTACAAGAGTTGGAAGTGGTATTGTTATAATATCCTAATCCCATGAAAATATGATCCCAAATATCTTTAACTAAGCACATTTATTGATTGCGGCTTTTAGTCTCTTGCTGAACCCTCCACATGTCTTAGAACTCTACCATTCCTAACCCTTGAATGGCAATATGATTCTTCACTTATATTCTCTTTCTAAGGATATTGTTTTTTTTACTCAAAGGAATTTACTTCTTTGGAGTCGTTTAATAATCCCATTGATGTTTAGTTTCTTTATTTGGAAAATTATAAATGAGAACACACACAAACACATACACACACACATATATATATATGTATACATTTACACAAACACACATATATATAATGCTATTATGTAGCAATATAATAAAATAAATTTTAGGGTCATTTTCAGTTCTAAACTTCAAAGACCCACAGATTTTCACCTCTGTGTGGCTGTTAAGAAACTTAGGAACATTCAGAGTAATGTTTCTCTCTCATTCCCTGTTGATTCTAACATTCCAGTTTGAGTATTCTGATTATTGGCTATTATCCATTTGTGGTGGTTTGAAGCTGTATGTATTCCAGAAAAACATTTTCTTAAACTTAATCCATTTCTGTGGGTGTGAACCCATTATAAGTAGGACTTTTTGATAAGGCTACTTCAGTTAAGGAGAGACACACTGCATTTAGGATGGGATTTAACCTATTACTAGAGTCTTTTATAAATGGATTGATAGAGAAAGAGAGAGAAGAGAAGAAGCAAGAGGCTGAAAGCAACAAAACCCTGAAGAGCAGGGACAACCAGCAGCCACCGCCATGTGTCTTTCCATGTGGCAGAGGAGCTATGGATCACTGGCAGCTGGTCTTCAGCAAGAAAGTCTCACCTGGATGATTCCTTGTTTTGGAAATTTTCCCTGACTTTCACTGTAAGTGAATAAATTCCCAGTGTTTAAGTCAAATTTCACGGTATTGCTTTACACAGCCTAGGAAACTAAAACAACATGATTTCTGCCTTTACCTTCTATATTCATCGTACTGTCAAATACTTGAGAAGTCCAGCTTCCCTGGATGATGTATTATTTGACAGTTGCTATGAAGAGGTTTACACATTTCTAAAGACCATGGCATCTGCCCTTTGGAACAGAATGTGTTAGAAGAGAGATTACTTTGCTACCCATTCCCATTGTCTCAAATTATGAAATTGATATAAAATATTTGGCTGGTTCAACTAAAATCTTCTAAAAAATTAAGTCAAAACAGACTTTTAAGCTATACCTAAAAGGCTTTCCATTACAAGGTTAAATGTCTAAAAATTCCCTTATTTGAAGTCATAATATTTTATCCAATATACATAGGTAAAACCAAGTCTAATATATTTGTCTGAGTAAGAAGGGTTTTGGAATATTTCCAGGAAAAAAAAAAGGCAACTAAAATCTTGTCACTGCTAGGTACTAGAAATTAAATTAGCAAGCCATTTTATCATAAAACTGAAGAATGGTTTATCCTACTTACTTACAATTGTATCAATAGGCTGGAAATTTTGCCTCTTATACAATAGCAGTTAGCCATTAGATGTATTTGAAAGTTGATTAGGGGTATTTCCTCTCAGTTCTGGGCTGAAAGCCAAGCTATTAGGAGGACTTCAGTTTTTGCTATCTAAGCAACCCTTTCCCTACTTCCAGAAATAAATCAAATAAAAGTGGGATAACCCAGTCTCCTACAAAAGGCTTGAATATACATCCTCCTCATTACTGGCTTTGAAAAAAGTATTCTTTTCTGAATACAAACAAATCCTCTTTATTCACTGAAAAAAAATGAGCTCCAACATTTAGAATATTCAGATATATTAAAAAAATTGAAGTGCCAAGTTTCACAACCAAACACGAGAGAAAAATAAAAAGAAAAAACAAAACTCAGGACAAACAGTTCTAAAATATAAAGGACTAGTGTTCTCTAAAGTCCCATCCCAAAAAAAACACAGTAAAGAAGATTGAATATGAGGTAATATCAAGTTAGAAAATAAAATTAAAAAGACATTGTGAGGCATGGAGAAATAAGAGAGCAAGGGTGTGGAGGTGAGCAGGAAAGAAGATACTTTATGATAGTGAACCAATAATGAAAAAGCATTGCTGGTGGGAATATACGTTAGTTACAAACTTGTTTAATCTAAAAAACTTTTGGTAACTAACAGATTTAAATATATAAATAGTCAGCCTTGCCACAGTTGTTTTTTATTTCACTTCTGAGAATCTATCCTAAAAATTACTGACACAAAACAATTTTGGAAACAAAGATTTACCCAAGAATATTTTGGTCGCAAAAAAATGGGATTGAATTAAATGAAAAACAGCAAGATTATGGAAAGATTTCTTTTCCATGGCACTATATAGTTTTATATACTTTCTACATTTTTATAGCAAACTTGCAAGCACATTTAAAATGGTAAGAAAAATATAGAGAATAATTAGAGTACCAAAGTGATACTTTCTAATTAAGGAAAGCCCACAAAAGGCAGAAGTTCTGAGCAATTTTTAGTTAGTTATCCTGATTCTAGAGACTTAAATCTTGTTAACTTAAAAAAAGCCTTGAAATCACACCAGAGCCTTTAAAACAGAATTTTTAAATGTTATATTAAAAAAATTATAAGGTGAAGTACATTATCTTTTTTCTTAAATAATCTTTATGATTTTAGATTAAAATCATTCCACATAATCAATGAATCTCACTGAATCATTTTAGAGTCCATGTAAGGTAAAAACATGGACATGTTCAGCTTCAAATGTAGGTGATGAGTTTCCCTAAATTTTCTTCGTCTTCTAATTTCCATTAAAATCTCTAAACCTCATGGAAGTAATTATCAAACAACACATTTTGACAACATATGTGGGCAGATAAATGGATTAAAACAAAATTATAGAGCTACTTATAATTTAGAAAATTACTGCAGCAAGATGGATTTGTACAAAATAAAAATAGATCAACTAATTTTAGACAACAGAACAGGTAATTTGCTATTCAATACAATCAACAATGAAAAATTGCTAACTTAAAATGTTGAAAAAAATAGTACAAATGGAATGGAAAAGAAATTTAGTTTTCCTGCTAAATAGTGGACATACTACAGAACTGAGGGTGTACAAGATGATGTCTTTCCTGCATAATTGTAACAGCAACAGGTAACTTCTCTCCCAATTACAGCTCTTCTGTTGTGCCAATCAACTCGGCTTTGAATGGGGTTTATTTGCTCCTTACTTTCAAATGAGTAGTACTACTAATACTATAATATATTCACAATTTTCACAGTAGAAAGTGTAGGGACTTATGAAAGACAGGCTGAATTTAGTTTTAACTCAATTTTCCAAACATTTGATTGGAGGCACACCACAGCTTTCATTGTCAAAGATCATTTGATTAAAAGAAATTGAAACTCACTCAAATTAGCAAGAGTAACAGGGGTTTTTATGCAGAAGACAAAAGACATGGAACTGAACAAAGTTCATGGAAATTGTAAAGTCCTCAGCATTTGCTCTCCACACACACACCCCTTCCCACTCTTCCATCTCTCTTTGCTGTCATTGGTTTTGTTTTGCTGGGCTCCATAACACATGGTTGATGTGACAGTTTTACATTCTGTTTTCATATAACTTTACTATCCATAAAATTTTGATTGATGCCATGCTTTCACTGTCCCCAAATCTCCAAGGCTTTGCAGTTTCTGTGGTTAGGCTCCTTTTAGTATATTTCTGTGTTCCTGGTTCGGATCTTCAAGAGACAGAATCTGATTGGCTCAGCTTGGAATAAATGTTTACCTCTGGGCCAGTCAGCTACAGCCACATGTGGAGTTACCTCATAAGATAAACATAGGCAGCTGTGCCAGCTCCTTCAAGAAGGACTATGGTGCTCATTTCCAAAGACAGAGCATGAATATTCAGAGATGGGTTCTTCGAACTTCTCTACTACACAGCATATGTGTTTATGTCACATTCTGATACACATACAAATGTTTTATAGCCAACTACGGTCAGGGATGGTTTCAAGTGCAGTCATACAGCCTCCCGCATTGAGAAAGGTCTTGAACTTAGATTGATGCTCATTATCTTGAAATTCTTAATATTTGAACAAGTTGACTCCTGCATTTTCATTTTGCACTGGGCCCCACAAATTCTGTAGCCCACCCTTACTATCATATATGTGTAAGATATGTGCACATATCTTGATATGTACAAGATCCTGTATTGGATAAAGCTAATCTGAAGAAAGAATGCCCTTTTTGTCTCTTTTAGAGTAACTGCAATGCAGAATAGCAGATTAAGGAGTCAATGACATTCTAAAACAGTAAAACAAAGTAAACAATAAAACTAACATTGCTATTAATATACTTAATAAATGAAGTTATTATGATGTATCTTACATTATATTAAAACTCAATAATCTTTGATATAGATCAATTTAGATGGGGTATTAATTAGAAGAAGATGGTAAAGGAAAAATAATAAAAGTCCAGGTGAAAGTAATTTGACTTCCAGATTCTTGATACTATTCCTGAATCCCTAGTGCTTAGCAAATCCACCAAGGACATATCATATAAATGAACCATTATGCACATTTCATTACCTTCTGAGAGCCTTCACTGACCTTTCTCTCCAAACTCTCCAGCCTGAGAATATAGTAAGAGTCACTCATATGTGTTCAGTGGAAACCTGACTCAGCTACTTACAGCCAAGTAGCCTTAAGCAACTTACCTTTTCTTAGCCTGGTTTTTTACATCTGTAAAATGTAGAAAATAATAGTAAGTAACTAGAAAGAGATGGCTACAGGGATTACTAGAAATAATGCACATAATGCCCTTAGCAAAGTACCTGCATTTAAACAAGCATTCAATAAATCTTTATGGTTATTTTATATTTTTGTCACTTTACCTCCTCTACTCTAAGGTCCTTCCTAAAGGGGCATCTTCTTGCTAATTTTTGTATCTGTAGTACATAAGTCAGTTGCCAGTACATAACCTTTATAGGGTTTCAAGAATGAATGGATGGATGGATGAATGGACGGAAGGATGCAATTAATGAGAGTTTTGAAAAATGGTAATTATCCTGTAAAAACCATGTTCCCTAATTATCTGAAAACCAGAACAAAATATTTGCTCAGGAACATAAATTGCAATGAAAACTTCATTGTTTTGAAATAAAAACTATTTCTCCTCACATCCTGACTGAAATTATACTTTAAAATGTATGTACTGGCAAGGAATGGCTGATCACCTTTTATCAAAATTACTGAAAATCACATTTTCATTTTATATATTTATTTTGCTGGAAAGTTGCCACACTGAGGGACTCAGAGCAAGGTTCTGTAACAATCACTTTGTAATAGTAAAAACAAATGTAATATTTGTTAAATGCAGGATTCAAAAAACAAAAAATATGAAGACCTTAAATGCTCCTCCTAAAGAAAAGTGTTTCTTAAAACTTTTGTGAAACCCTTGGCAATCTAATAGAAAAGCCTACCATAACTAAAATATTATTTATATACACACATCACAGAATACAATTGCAGGGATTTCACTGGTCCTCTAAAATTCATTCATGCAGATCCTAAGTATGTATAGACCTTTCAGATACATTAACTATTTTGTTAGTCATTAACCTGATGTGGCTATTTAAATTTAAATTAACTAAAATTAAAAATTAATTTCCACAGTGTCACCAACCACACTTCAAATGTTCAATAGACACAAACTAAATACATTTAAAATAAATTTAAATTAATTAAAATTAATTAAATAAAACATTCAGTTTCTCAGTCATATCATACATTTTTCAAGTGCTTAATACTAAATATAACCATTGGCTACCATATTGGATAGAACAGATAGAGAACATGTTCATCATGGTAGAAATTGGGCAATGCTGGTAAAGACTCTAGAAAACCCCTGACAGAGGGGAATGAGTGTGTACTCAGTGTATACAGTAGAGATGGGTAGGAGAGATTCAGTTCAGGGAAAATATAAATGTGAACATTTCCTAGTGAACTAAGGTTAACTGTTTTCAATCTCTCCCATTTACTATGTCTATGGATAAGTAAAATTTCCTTCAAAACTAAAATAACAACAAAAACAGCTTGTTGTTTTGGATAGTGTCTAAGATTTTTAATTTAGACAAACCCAGGGTTTAAATCCATGTTGTCTATTTTAAGCTGGGTGGTAATCTTGGACAAGTTATTGACTTTATCATCTGCAAAGTGGGGATAATAGCAGTTACCTATCAGAGTTGTCATAAATTAGAATAAAAGACATAAAGCCCTTATTTAATGCATTTAACCAATGTTATTAAATATAATAACATTTTTTACCAGAAAGGCCTCTCAGATTTCATCTAGTATGCTTTATTAAAATTTTAATCATTAGTGTTGAAGAATTTAAAGACAACTATATGCATCTATAATCTCTATATTCCAATTTCCTAAAATACTGCATGGCACACAGAAGTAATTCAATAAATATCTGTTGAATGATTATATGTTCAAGGATACAGAAAAAGTGTAGAGCAAAGATATATCCCAGGATTCCTGAAACTGTGTTTCAGTGCAAAGAGAAATGGACAGAAAGGAAAATAAAATACAGTCCCATATCTTTGTGACCTTGAACAATCACCTAACCTTTCTGTCTTCAGTTTTATCTTCTGTGAAATAAAGAACTGAGATTAGAGGATCTATAAACACTTTTCCAGTTGTTTCTCTGACTCTAAGCCTTTAAAGTGTCTTCCCTTTATAAAACACTACAGCGAATCCCAAAGGACATAGGAGAGAAAATAAAGACCCCTGGCATATCAAAAATACATTTTTATGTGTTTCAGGGGTTAATTAATGCCATAGAATGCCTCGATTTTATTAGTGTTTTTTCTTTAATTTTATTTGAAGGAGTAATAGCTAAATCTAGGATCACTTATAACTTGACAACAATGTGACAATATTCACAACCTCAGAGAAAGGCAGTAAGCAAATATGCCTATGAGGAAGAAGTGCATAAACATGTGACAAAAGTAACTCATCAGAAGTATTCAGCATATCCAATTTCTTAGTAATTACAGTATATTCCCCCTAGTGTAAACCTCTGCAGAAGAGGATGACAGAAGATACTGGACTTGACATTTTTAAGGCCATCTTTATAAATTTTGTAAAGAAACCTCTTTTCTGTGTATGTCTGACCGGGAACTCACATACAGTACAGTATGATCTTTTCAGAAAATCATTAATTATTCTAGACTCAAAGGGTCCTATAGAGAACCACAGTGAAATGAATGTTTTAAAGCCATGAAACAGTTAAAATGACCAGCAGGCCAATATGTCTAGGACATTCTCCTAATGTTGGTCCACAGGTCCACAAGATCTCATGATTTATGGGTCCTTCTCTAATAGTGTTGTTCCTAGGGGAGAAAGAGAGTTGTTTAAAACACAAAGTACAATACATTGAAAGAAGTCACTGATACTCAATTGTTTTCTGGACAAATCACCTCAATACCACACTGTAAAGGAAATATTCTAACCTTCTCTTCAAAATATTTCTGTGTGGTAAATTGAGAAAAAGTATGATGTTCCCAAGACCCAAATCAGTGACACATTCAAACCACTAATTATCCAAAATATAAAGCTACCAGCACTTGGATGAGGGGAGAAGAGCTATTCTTAGTAATTAAAAATATTAGTTAATACCTGTGATATATCTTTAAGAAATAAATTTTAAGACTTATTTCCACATTACATTATTATTTGTACATAACTCAAATATATAAATCCAGACATGAAGGTGCTGAACACTTTCTCTGATAAACAGGGCCATCTGTGGTAGCAAACTGTTGTCTCCCAAAACCAGAACAAACGTTTGTCCATCCACAGAGCTTACCTCCTCTCTGTCAACTGCTAGACCAGCCGCTGATGCCTTTGATTTAGAGGAGTCATCCTGAAAACTGGCAGAATGGGTCCATTCCAGATGAGGTATAATGTAGAACTACTGTTGTAATTTTTGTGGTAAAGTGATCATTGAGTTGTCAGCTAAAGTGTAATTTGTACAACCTCCAACATAATTAGCAAATATTTGACTTATGAGTGTATTAACTAGCATGACATAAAAAGTCATGCATACAAGTCAAAAAGGAGGAGAAAAGATTCCAAATCCTAGAAATGGAAATACATGTCAATTTATTTAAATGAATGATCTTATTTTATAATAGTACATTTCAGAGGTTTTTATTTAAACATTATAAACACATAAAAATGATGAAATGTTGAATTTTATGCCAAATGTACACTATGGACCATGGTTGGTGGCAATATTCTGATGATATTATTTCATAATCTGTAACAAATATTCCACCACAGTGTAGTGTGTTGATAGGTGGTGGTTATATGGGAATTCTGCAGATATCTGATTGTTTTATAAGATCACAATTTCTATAATAAAAATATATTTTAAAAAATAATAATGTGGTAGGTTGGGGAAAATAATTTCTATACATATATTTTTAATACCAACAAATATACACACACACACACACACACACACACAGGCTTATTTTTTTCTCTAATGATCATGAATTAAATTTAGACAAAAGCTTTTATCGATTCATGTTCTATCTCTGTCCCAATAATATTTGTTAAATTCATGGTTTTAAGTTTTTCATTATAGGGTTTTATAGCCAGGTTTTCAGGAAAGCAGAAGAGGAGCCAATGAAATTAAAATGGTAGTCCATTCTCAGCAAACAAAGCAGCACAATGTATTGGAATAATTACCGTACGCTGAGGTAGAAAGTCAGAGTCCAATCCCAAATCTGTGACAGTGTGCAAACCTTATACCATCTCTGCCTTAGTTTCTCATCAGTAAAGTAGGGATGCAACTAGGAAGAAAGTATGAATTCAATAATCTTGAAGAATTATTGTATATGATTCCAATATCTCTATGAGTTAATTGTCATTCAAGCTTCTTAAACAGTTTAAGCAATGCAACAGGAAGTCAAGAGCAAAGCTGAGAAAAGGAATCATTAAGTAATCTGTTTAAGAAAGTATAATTTCTGAATTTATCTATCCAATTCACATTACTTTAGATAAATTATCTGTGGTTGAAAGATATCTCAGATGCTTCTCCCCTAATTTCTCCCCTATTATAAAATATTCCTTAACTAAATAAATCAACTTTCCTACTTACTTGCCTACAAAAAAGAGTTTAAAATGACTGTCAAGAAGTTCTTGAGAATAAATTTCAAGGTAAGCAACCTTAGAAAAAGTGCAGTGTGCACTAGAAAATCAATAAGGCAAAGGATCCTTAGGAAAGATACAAAATCTATTCTTAAATTATGGAAACTATTTTAAAAACATTGTGATGAGATCAGGCAATAAAACCAACTTCCTATAGAATACTGAAATCACTGGCTTATCTTCATTTGGAAAAATGAAATCGTTTTCTTCCCTGTTCTTTAATGAAATCAATTTTTCCCCTATTCTTTGTCATTGTGAAAATCAACAAAAATAGCTTAGTCCTCTCAAATAATTTTGGTTAGCTTTATATTTTTAATGATGATAAACAGTTTCCCAATACTAATTTTAACTTAACATTTTTAAAAGACTATGAAGAAAATTGAGAAAAATTAATAATATTTGCTATAAATTTCAAAGGAGCAATAGAATGTTCTTTTCTGGAAATCAAACAGGAAAATTTGATATGCTATACCTAGTCACTGCAGTTTATGAGGGCAGCAAATGCATTTTTTAGTCATGGTCTAAAGTAAAAAAGCAGTTGTAATACACTAGTGTCTTTATTTATGATTGAGAAATTAACTGCATGTTCCCCTTGGTAATTAAACAAAGAACAGCCTAATTTAAAGCATTCTTATACAATAGATGCATTATGAGTAAAATGCATGCATGTCAATCCATGTCTGCTCTATCTGTCTGCCAACAAAAGAAAGTGGACCCTTAACGGTAAATATAAACCACATCAAGTTCAAGTGTAGTCTATGTGTCACATCTTTACAAGAGGTAGGTGGCAACCTGATGAATTTCCTTTTTTTAGTTCCAGTCTTCCCCTCTGTTTTTCTACCTCCCCTTCACCCAGCCTTTCCCTATTCTCCCCCAACCCTTCCTCTCCCTAAGAGTTCAGATGTCATTGCCACATTGCTCAGGAGATGAATCCATTTTTTTTCTGCTAACTCCTCTTCCTGAGAAGATGGACAATCTCTTTATTCATTTAGATTAGGGAATTATTTTTTAAGAGCAGAACAGACTTCTGACCTTTCACATGATCAAATTAGGATGGTTATTTTCACATTATTAAGTAATCAAGGAACAAATGCATTAGGAAAGAGTTTGGTTCACAGGCTGGCTTCTCGGCTTCTAAAAAAATACTTTGCGCTGACAGCTAACCCAGATTCCATTTCTTCTTTTGCCTATGAACCACATGGGAAACTAAAATGCATTTTAACATTGCATTTTGCCTAAAGGCTATCAGTAAAATTTAATTTTCTTACTGCATTGATTTTTCCATTATAAGTTGTAACAGTCTAATGATATCTCATAAGAATTTTTAGTATTGAGGAAAAGGATGTGAATGATTTACCAATGGGTAACTGCTTGGAAATGTATTATGATTTTGAAACAAATCTTCTTTCTTTTCAATGGATAGTTGCTTTAAAATATGGTTCATTTCATCGTCTGAGTGACTAGATGGTACTTTCAATTCACAGATTATAAAGTTTAATATATAACTCCTCTTAAAAAATAGAATCTCAATATTTGAAATAAAAACATCCCATTTTAGGCAGGAAATTCAGTCTCTAGATATGAAGCTGTTATTGTTAAAAATTAATGTGCCACACTGAAATAATGTGAGTGGAAGATATTAGAGTATAAGGCTCTTGTCTCTTAGTCTTGATTACATTCAGTAAAGGTTGACATCTCACCCTAATTACTTCAAATACATCAAATTGTCATGTTATTATCTCAAGTTTGGACAAAGCATACATCAAGGATAGCACACAGCCCATTTCCCTGCAAAAAGAAAAACTGATGCATCTTTTCCTTCTAAAGGGTTGTCTCATTGCTGAAGCTTCAGAAAAACTTAAAATAACCATGTTGAGAAAACATAAAAAATAGAACCAGTGTCACACTGAAATCAACAGAGGATTCAAAGTGCCATATGTTCAATAGCTCCAAGGGAATATTTTAATTATTATTTCACATTGTCACAAACACTACAGGTGGTTATAAATATAAAATGGAGATTTGTGAACAAAAATTTAACCAAGTTAAATACATCATTATCAACAAGGGTAGAAGCCTCAAAATAGAAAATGTCTTAATTGCTACCACTCACACTTATCTTTAATATGTTCATTGCAGTCATGTCTCTGATACTCATTTTCAAGCAATTTGATTTCCAATTTTTTTTTTAACATTAAAGGAATTGAAATGTAAAGGGAGAACATCTGTTTCCAAAAAATAAACTGCTCTTTAAAATGTCATCAAAATAATTTAGAAACCTAATCCTTTTCCTATTTTAAAACTTTAGTTTTATCTTTTAAATGCTATATACACTGGGCAGGTAACATTTATTGATAAGAAGGTTAAAAAACATGAAAAGTAAAGAAAACCCATTTCTTAATTCATAAGGTTACCCATTTCTGAGTAAGTTAACTGACACTCCCATATCAAATTAAATCTTCCAAACATTTAGCTAAATTTAGAAACCAGTGTGTCCTATACTTAGGACAAACCAGTCAAAAATTTTACTAACCAAGTAATTATTATGCCTTCATTATTCTGTCATCACTGCTGAGCTATTGGTCACCAATAGTAAAAGAGGAATTAAATGACAGCTTGAAAGTAAATTTCTCAGCTTATCATGTTAATAACCAGATTTGGCTTTTAAAATCTCCAACTCACCTTGACTGGATCATGTCAATTTCTTCCCTTATACTTATGACTCTATTCAACATTCTTATTTCCAGGTTGAATAAATAAGGGTCAACACAGTACTTTGAAGTGGAAAATACTTGGGGTTTATTTTTTTAATTTACAATAGAACCAGAGTTTGTTTGCTCTTAATGAATAAACATATTTGCCACACAAAGAATATTTCTTTTAGAAATCATTTATATGCACCATTTCTTCCATCTATGCTTAGGTTTATTTTAATCCTTCACAGTAGTAACACATATTACTTGACCCATCATTCAAGGGTGTTCTACAAAATTACCTCATCCTAGAAGCATTCCCCAATATTCCTAAATGGCATTAATTACTAATCTTAATAAGATTTTTTTCTGTCTCCTCCAAAAACAGCAAACTCATTATGAGTCATAATATTTTTTGACATATAAAAAATTTTTTAAAAACCCACCAAGTTTTTATGGGAAGATGTGCATCTAATTTAATGTATAGTAGGTGAACCCAGATGTCCTAAAAAAATAACCCTATTTTGTTTAAAGGGCTTTTCATTGCAAGTAAGGAAATACATTCAACCAACTTACACAAAAAGAAAGAAACTGATTTGAAGGATTCAGAATTATACCAGTGGTGTGCTGGTAAATATTTATCAAGTATCTCTCTATCCCTCATTTGTAATGTTTGCCAATTTCCATGGTGTAAATACTCCCACCATCCAAGAACATATCACTGAATTCAAAGTTGGGAAGAAATGCTCACATTTGGCTATTGAAGCTCTCTCTGACACATGACTGGTTTGTCATATTGGGATATACAGGCAGATCTCATAAGTGATCAGTAACATGACCCTGAAGGTTATGAATAACTGAGGCTACTCTTTGTATCTCTTAACGGCCAGGTGGTGATCTATCTCTACTCATCTTTCTATATCTGCTTCTTTCTTGTTTTTATAGATAAACCAGCACTCTCTCCTTACTCAATTACCATACATTTCACTCAAAAGGCTTTCTCACACTGGGTTTCCAACATATTCCTATTTGAGCTCCAGAAGACACTAACTAGCATTCTTAATCCTGATTTTACAAATATTCTGGAAGGACAACTGATTTGTCCAACTTGAAGCTGATAGCCATTTCCCTGTATTATGATGGTAGCGCTGTTCGTATGTCTGTGTATGATAAGTTTTTTGGGACTGTTGGGCAAATGGACATTTTTTTAAAGTAGCAGTTCACATTCTGGATAGAGAGGTGGTTTTCCAAGAAAGCAATGGGCTTGGTTAAAATGTCTATTATATTCATTGTAGGGGCCAGAATAATGCCCCACTCACCTAGTCAGACATGTCTAATTCCCCGAACCTGTGGTTATATTACAAGGCAAAGGGACTATGCATAAATCATAAATTAAGGACCTTGATACTGGAAGATTAACCTGGATTATCCCAGTGAGTTCAATGTAATCAAAGGTTGCTTTAAGTGAAAGAGGGAGGCAGGAAAATTAGAGCTAGAGAAGAATGATAATGGAAGCAGAAGTAGGAGTGATTTGACTACTGTGTTTGAAAATAGGAAAGGGGTCAGGAGCCAAGGAATTCAGGAAACCTTTGGAAATTACAAAAGTCAGGGAAACTTATTTTCCTCTACAATGTCCATAACAGATGCAGCCCTGCCAATCTGATTTTTGCCCAGTGAGACCCATTTCAGACTTAGGACCTTTGGAAATACAAGGCAATAAATTTGAGTTGTTTTAAGCCATTAAATTTGTGGTAATTTGTTACAGCAACAATGGAAAACTAATAAACTCCTTAAATGTGATTTATCAGAATAGATGCTTAAGCAGTCTATAAATTATAAATAAGCAATGAACTTAAGATACTGCATTAATTAAAACAAGCAAAGTGACATATATAGGGTACAAACATCATCACTAAAATGCTTTTTGTTCTCAAAGTGGAAAAAAAATCTACTTCAAAGATTATATTTCATGTTTAAAATCTTGACTGAATATTCCATTTCAGTCTCAAGGTATTTCAATGAGTATTTTTTAATATCACCTGAAGTTTCTAACCTAAAGACAATTATGTACAAGATGACATAGTTTGGGTTTATAAAAAAAATAGTAATAGATATTAATTTTGCCACATTAAGAGAAAAAGTGAAAACTCATATTTAATAAAATTATATATTATATTTTAGTGGATATAATTGACATTGAGGATGTTTATTTTAGGGGTTCTTACAAATTTTTCATTTGTCTTCTACAGAAATGCAAATTCCCAGAAACAGAAATGATGTTTATGAATATGCTGTTATAAAAACAAATGGAACCCAATAGGAATTGATTACTTCCTCCTCATCCTGTTGCAATATGAGTCCCCTCTATTTTTACCAAGAAAGGAGACTCATCAATAACTGGAAATTCAGAACCTCATTTCTTCTACTATGGAAGCAAATAATTAAGTAAGATTACTACATATCCAAATGCATTGTGTGAATCAGTATCAGATTACAGCATTGCCATCCGCATTCATGTTAGTTTTTTATTCAGTTTTGAAAGTAACAGATACCTAGAATCACAGATTTAATTCTTCATTGATCTAGAGAAATGAAGCATAAACAATACAAATGGAGTGCTTTACTTGTGTCTTATTAAACTCAGGAAAACCTAGCCTACCTTATTTCTCATAAAACATTTTACCTATAACACATTCTATCAAAACCTCTAGTTCATAAAGGTTAAACAATCATTCAAAGGGTTGAACATTGGCATCACTACAGGCCTTTAAATATATCATAGCTAGAATTTGGAAATAATTTTGGCAAATGATTATGCCATTTTTGAAATGACACATCAGATTCTGTTTTCTTATTGCACACTGTACAAAACTGTGTCAATATATTCATGGTTTAAATAGAATATGAGGATTGTGGGAAGATGGCACAGTAGGAAGCTCCAGTATTCAGTCCTTCCACTAGAACAACTATTAAACAGGTAGGAATTGTCTATGACAACTATTTCAAAACACCAGAGTCCAGTAGAATACTGTACAGCATCCAGGGAAGAGCACAAAGAGGACTAGTAAATGGCTCTCTCGTGCACTGTTTACCAGATTTCATCCTCCACCTTTGTGGAAGGCCACCATGGGGTCTAACCACTGCCTAGCTGACTGCTGACAGAAAGAGAAATGGAAATTCTCCTCCTTAAAATCAGGGTGGGCATAACTGGTCTTGCATGGAGGCTTTTGATTAACAACTTTGAATTGTGGGGGTCCTAGCTCTGAGGATGGCCATTATTCCCACAGCCCCAGACAAAGTCACCTGAGGAGACTTAAAGACACCATGATTCCTCAGGACTGCATTTGCTAGGCCGGCCAAGAAAGTATAGCTTTGGGGAGCCATGAAAAAAGCTCCTGGAGCCCTTCCTGATCCCCAACTCACGGCAATTTGGAGTTGGTCTGTGCCTACTTCCTGGGTCCCTGGCCTTGAATGGGCTGGTCCATGTATCTTTAAAAAAAAAAAAAAAAAAAAAATCCCTGATCTGAGAAATACCTCTGAGAAAAGCTCCCCCTCCCACCCAGAATTTGCCCTCCAGGTTAAAGCAGCTTGAGAAAATGAAGGGACTGTAAGATACCCTTGAGGTGGATAACCTTGGGCAAAGGTTTGCCTGCTTTAAATAACAGAGAAAGAGATTTCTGTCTCCTGGGAAGAAAGAGAGCAAACCCTGCAAACAGGAGAACTCCAAAACAACTAACAAGCACAAGCCCAGGACAAGACACAGGCCAAGAAAAGACAGGAAGGACCTTGTACTTTGCATTAGCTGTCAGCAGACCTTTCCAATAAGAGAGCTGAAGTCCCAGAAAATCTCCATTTTATTACCAGCTAGTTACAAAATCAAGAAACAAATATCTCAAGGAATAAACCCCAGAGTTAAAGACCTTCAAAATATGAAAATGTACAATTTGAAAAAATAGTACAAGGCCAACAAAGAAACAGGAAGTGGTGGCCAAGCCAAAGGAAGATGATAAAAATCTAGACAATACTTGTGAAGAAGACCAGATTGTGGACATACCAAACAAAGATCTTAAAAAATTATCTCAAAAATGCTCAAGGAGATGAGGGAAAAATAGAGTAAGAACTAAAGGATTATCAAGAAAACAATGAATGAGGAATATGAGATTCTTAGTAAAGAGACAGAATTTTTTAAAAGGAACCAAAGAGAACTATTTGAGTTGAAGACCACAATAACTGAAATTAAAAATTCCCATGAGGGTTTCAAGAACAGATTGGAGTTGGTGGAAGAAAGAATCAGTGATCTCAGATAAAACAATTTGAAATGGAACAGGCTGAGGAGCAGAAAGAAAAAAGGAATTATAAAAAGTGAGATTAAGAGACACCTGGGGAACCATAAAACACACCAAACTCTGCATTATGGGAGTCCCAGAAAGAAAAGAAAGTGAAAGTGGGGCAGAAGGGATATTCAAAAAAAACAGTGACAAAGAAATTCCCCAACTTAGCAAAAGATGTAAATATGCACATCCAAAAACCCAGGAAACACCAAACGAAATAAACATGAAGAAAAAATCCATCCATCATATGTTGATCACAATATAGAATACAAAGGACAATGAGAGTCCTGAAATCTGCAAAAGAAAAGGAACATGTTAAGCATAAGGGAGTCCCTATCAGATTGAGTGCCAATTTCTCATCAGACCATGGGTGCAACAAGGCAGTGGGAAAAATACTTAAATTGCTGAAGGTATACAACTACAGACAATTATTTTATATCTGGTAAAACTCAAAAATGAGGGAAAGATTACGACATTATCAGATATACAAAAGCTGAAGGAGTTCATCACACTAGACCTGCCCTACAAGGAATGCTACAGGGAATTCTATAGACTGTAAGGAAAGGTCACTAGATAGTGGTTCAAAGAAACACAAAAATAAAAAAAACATATAAAGATACCACAATAAAAGAAAATTATAGATCAATATCTCTTAGATGAATATTGATGCAAAATAAGTAAAAAAAAAAATACTAGCAAACCAAATCAAACAGCACATTAAAAGAATTATACAACATAATCAAGTGGGATTTATCTTTAATATGCAAGGGTTGTTCGACATTAGAAAATTGGTTAATGTAATACATCACAGTAATGCAATGAATGAAAAAAAATCACATAATCATCTCAATTGATGGAGAAAAGGTATCTGACAAAATCCAGCATCTTTTCTTGATATAAACACTTAGAAAACTAGAAATAGAAGGAAACTTTCTCAACATAATAAAAAGCATATATGAATACTCACAGCTAATGTCCTACTTACTGTCGAAAGTCTGAAATTTAAAGTCTGGGAACAAGACAAGGATGCTCACTGCCACCACTCTTATTCAACAGGAAGCTCTTGCCAGGGCAATTAGGCATGAAAGAAAACTAAGAGACAATCAAATTGGAAAGTTAGAAGTAAAATTTTCCCTATTTGCAGATGCCATGATCCCTATATACAGAAAATGCTGAAAAATCCACAACAAAGCCCTTAAAGCTAATATATAAATTCAGGAAAGTGAGGGGGTGGGGCAAAGATCAGTAGCTCAAAATCAGATGTGTTTCTATACACAAGCAATGAATGACTGGACGAAGAAATCATGAAAAATTTCCATTTACAGTAGAAAGGAAAAGAATCAAATATTCAGGAACAAATCTTACCAAGGATATAAAGAACTTGTAAACAGAAAACTACAAAACATTGCTAAATCCACATCTTGCTTATCTTCCAAGTAGGCATTTTTTTTATGTGTCTATTGAAGGACTTTAAATTTCAACTACTGATATCCTAGCTCATTAGTATTAATAATTTTTATCTCACCTAGAGAGGGCAAAGCAATAGTCATGTTTAAATCTCTGTACTTCAGCCTGATAAACAGGCTTGTTCTTTGTTTAAAAGTGAAATATGGTTCTCATCAAACTTGTAAAAATAAAAAAAAGAAAATAAAAAAATAGGAAAAACAAATTGCTAAAAGAAATCAAAGACCTAAAGAAATCAAATGACATTCTATGTTGATGAACTGGAAGACTAAATATTGTTAAGACATCAAGCCCACCCAAAGTGATTTACAGATTCAACACAATCACAATTAAAATTCCAACAACAACTTTGCAGAAATGGAGAAAGCAATCATCAAATTTACATGGAAGGTTAAGGAACCTCGAAACCCAAAGATATCTTCAAAAGGAAGAATGAAGTGAGATGACACATATTTCCTGGATTTAAAGAGTATTACAAAGCTACAATTATCAAAACAGCATGGAACTGGCACAAAGACAGGCATACAGACCAATAGAATCAACCTGAAAGCTCTCAGAAATCAACCCTGACATTTATGACCAAATGATTTTTGAGAAGGGGACAATGACCACTCAATTTCAAATAACAACCTATTCAACAAAAGGTGCTGGGAAAACAAATTCATTTGCAAAAGAAAAACATAGGACTCCTACCTCACACCTTAAATGAAAATAACTCAAAATGGATCAAAGATCTAAATATAAGAGTCAGAACTATCAAACTCCCAAGAAAATCTAGGGAGGCATCATCAAGAAACTTTATTAACAATGGTTTCTTAGACTTTATACCCAAAAGATAAGCAACAAAAGAAAAAATATGTAAACTGGACTTGATCAAAATTAAAACTACTTTGTTTTAAAGGACTTAATCATGAAACTAAAATAACAAGCTATACAATAGGAGAAAATATCTGGAATCACATATCAAATAAAGGTTTAATACCCAGAATACATAAATAAATCCTTCACATTAATAACAAAAAGACAAACAATGCAATTAAAAGTAGGCAAAAGACCTGAACAGCCATCTTTCCAAAGAAGATATACAAATAGTCAAAAAGTGCATGAAAAGATGTTCAACATCATAAGCTAACAGATGAAAACCACAATGAGATACCATTCTATACTCACTAGAGTAGCTACTATTAGAAACAGAAAATTACAAGTTTTGGAGAGAATGCAGAGAAATAGGAACATTCATTCATTGCTGGTGGCAATGTAAAATGGTACAGCTGCTGTGGAAGACAAATTTGGTGCTTCTTCAAAAAGTATAGAATTATCATATGACCTGGCAATCCCATTACTGGGTAAAACACCCGAAAGAGGTGAATGCAGAGACTTGAACAGACTTTTGCACACCGATGTTCATAGCAGCATTATTCACATTTGCCAAAACATGGAAGCAACCCAATTATTCTTCAAGTGATGAACGGATAAACAAAATGTGGTATATACATACAATGAAATATTATTCAGTCATAAGAAGGGATGCTGATACATGTGGTAACATGGATTAACCTTGAAGACATCATACTGAATAAAAAAAGCTAGACACAAAAGGACAAATGTTTTATGATCTGATACAAAATAATTAGAATAAACAAACTCATAGTCAGAATACAGAATATAGGTTGTCAAGGGCTGGAGTGGGAATAGGGAATGGGAAGTTAAGGCTTAAAATGTATAGTTTTTAGTTAGAATGATAAATAATGCTTTGGTAATGGATGGTGATGGTATTGGCACAACATCGTGAGTGTAGTCACCAGCACTGAAATATAAAATTCATTGTGGTTAAAAAGGGATAAGTTTGTATATATGGTAATACAATAAAAACTTAAAAAAAAATACATGTATATGTACTACACAAACAGTGAACCCTAAAATAAACCATTGACTATAGTTAGTAGTAAAACTATAGAAATGGACTTTCATCAATTGTGTTAGTATAGTTATATGGGAATCATGTATATTATGCATGGTTGTTCTGAAAGCCCGCAACTTCTTAAACAGTCTAAAAATTAAAAATAAAATAGAATTCTTTGTACCTGTTATCTTGTGAATACAAATTGGCTTAAATAATTTTCAATTCTCTTATATTTTCTTATTTCTTTTGCTTTCTAAAAAATTTTATGATATGAAAATCTATTGAAATAAATCACTTTTATTATTTTTTAATAAGATATGGGATTGAAGAGAAATGCTGTGAAAAATTTGACAATCTAAGTTGGCATAGCTATAGCTGCAGTAGTAGTCCTAGAAACTACCATTTACCAAAACTCTCTGTAAATAATTTCTAATCTTCTCAACATCCCTAAAAGGTATAAATTATAGTACTTATTCCAGAGAGGAAGACATTAAGTCTCAGGAACATAAAGTGTTTTATATACCATCATAAAGGCTGTGTATCCAGATCCACATCCAGGAGTATCTGATGCTTAAATCTATTTCATTTCCACCTGATCACTTCATCTGTCCATTTACAGACTTTAACATAGCAATGAAATGAATGTATAAACAAGAACCATATAGGTCACGGAATTTACTCTAATATTAGGGATATTTATCAGAGAAGAATTGCCCTTACAATGAGAGGCACAGCACACAGGCTAAGAGCACAGAACCAGAAGCCATATGACACAAGCTGTTATCTTGGTTCTACCACTTTCCAGCTGTATGACTTTACACGTTACATGTCATCTCTGTGCTGTAATTTCCTCCTCTTTAAAATGAAGACAGAAAGCATCCTCAACCCCATAAGACTATTATGAGGATTGATCATCATATCTGTTAAGTGCTTAGAAGACTACCTAGAACCTATTAAGCACTGTTACTGTTTAAGTATATTGTCAACAAATAGAGAACAATATTAGGCCTAAGAGCAACTGTGTCAATCTTAAAACAAACCAGTAAATTTTATTGTATTCTAAATTCTGAAGAAATACATAAGAAATGCAGGGCAAGAGAGTTGTCCTGCACCAGCTCTCCTTGGAGAGGTGATTAACAAGATTAGAGTCCGCTGTTTATTCACAGGCTTGAACAAAGAATTTAATCCTTTTCCTCCAACATTATCATGAGTTCTTGAGGTAATATCCACAGAGTGAACCAGGAGAAGTACTCATAATTTCAGAAAATTTAGGACTATAATGCTATTCTCAGTGATAATAACCAGGAATCAAATTAATGTCAATGCCCTTAGTAGGGTTTACATATTTTGTATACAATTAACCACCACATGCTGGAGTGAGACAACTCGCTTGCTGTGTTAATTGGGTAAACCACCTTTTTTATTTTGCTATGCCTCAGTTTAGTCTCACCAGTTTAGGTCATTTCTGAGGAATATCAGAGAATTAAGTAGAAGGTAAATTAAGTTTTGTAAAAAGTAAAGTTTTTTTAAGTTCCCAATAGACAGATGCTTTAAAATACATTTATTATATTATTATTTCTCATAAGGTAATCATCATTAAGCTACATCACTGATAATAACGTGGGATCCTCAATCAAGAGCACAAATAACGATTCCAAACAACAGTCCAGTATTTAAAAGTCTCCTCCTGCACCACTATTACCACGACCACCACTCCAGGATGACTAAATTCTGGAGTTGGAAATGTTTGGGATAGCAGTATAGTCTTTTGTCAAAAGTGAAAAATTAAACACAGGCTTCTTTCTTGAGATTTGGGGAAGTGCTTCCTGGTAGCCACACCCTTTATTTCTCATAGAGACTAGGCCAAGCCATGTAGAACCTAACCACCTCAGAAGATGCTCCCAGACTAATGAGTATATGGACAAAACTGTTAATTAACTAGAAACAGCATGAGTTAATATCCATTTCCTACCAATGAAGGCCAGTTTCTTCACTGGATCTGAATTGTTCATATATCTCTCCTCTAATTTTCCCTTTCTCTTTTAGTCCTGCCGAGAGTATTTGACATTCTGCCCTACTCCAAAACACATGGTTTAAAAAAACATGAGATTGATGCTATACTAATATGAACTTATACTCCATATTGGTTCATCTCAAATGCATATTACCTACAGGTTTGTTGATGTTTGCTTATGTTTGTATTTTGTTCATATTGTGTAGATAAATTAATCATTCTTTCCTTTTCATCTAGAAAAGAGACAGACTCAAAGAGGCAAAATTTAAAAAGACACTAGAAATCTCCTATAAATTCTCTCTGGTATTACTACCCAACTAGTCTTGAAAATTTCATCTTAGTGCAGCTCTAGTATCTATCCACTCATTTAATACACATTTCTTAAGTGTTCTCTCTATACTCTGTAAGCAAAACAGATACAGGCCTACTGATAAGGACTTATGTTCTAGCAGAAGAATATGTAACACTATATACAAAAATGACACAAACTATTGGGATAAATAATGTGAAGAACTAATTTGAAGCTTCTTTGAAAGTTAATACCACAGTAAGCTGAGCTTGTTTGCTGTGACAAGGAAGGTTTAGTTAATAGGAAATAGTATTTTGGCTAATTGGTGAGGGAAGAATAGAAATGAAATAGGATAGGGTGAAGAGAGGCAAAGAAGACACATTTTTGGCAAAGGAAAGAGAATGAACTAATATTTGACTTAATCTATGAACTGTCTAGTCAGATAATCTATGGACAATAAAGTCTGGTTATATGCAGTATAAAAAAGTGATGAAAATGATGACACACGGTATCACTAGGAAACTGATCAAAATAATGAGCCATAGAATCAGTGCAGTATAGAGGGTGAGATGAAGACTGAAAGACTGCAGAAGGATTGATGGACTAAAGGTAGTCACAGGTTTGGTGAACACACATGGTAAGAGCAATTAAGAAAGGAATTTTGTGTCAGAGAATGGATCATTTGAAGTAGTGCTTTCAAATGTAGTTTAGTGTAACTGCAAAATGGATGGCAGAGAGTAACTGGTATAAAAGGTCATAGACAATGAGAGATTCAAGAACCTGAGAGGTTCTGTGTTAGGTAAGTCATCTGAGTTGACATTGATGTCATTCAGTATGATGAACAAATTAAAGTAGGGAGAAAGAGAGTAAGCCATCACTTAGAGTCTACAGTGAATAAGCAGGATTGTCTAGGAGTTCAGTAGTCAGAGGCCATGTGGGCAGATGAGGTAGTATGGATGGATAACAGAAGCTTCAGAATAGAAGTGTTTTCAATGTGGTTATTATTTATAGGGCATGACACTGGGAATCAAGAAAGACACAGGTACCTACCTCTTGAACCTGAAGTATATGGGATATGAAAGAATGAACAAATGTCACTCCAGAGGATTGTGATCAAAGTAGGTTCCTTAGGAAAAAGCTGGGATTCAGGTAAGACAAGGAGGGGAAGTTTGATGGGTCTTATTTATTAGGTTTTATTATCTAATATTATAAAGTGGCAGTTTTAGACAGCACAGTAAAATGATTGTGGAGAAAAGAAGTCCTTGGGGAGTTGGGTCAGCAGCAAGCAGCAGAGAATATGGGTGACATTTTAGAAGAGGGCAAAGATCTGCATTGGCATGGAATTCATTTTGTGCATTGACAAAAGAAGAAGAAAAAGGATGCAGAGTGAGTTTCCTTACACAAGTCTCCTGGAGGACACTGGCCTCTTTAGCTGCAAACCAGCAGAGAAGTCCTGTGGTTATGTTTGGGAGCTAGATGTTTACTTGGTTTATAGTATTGACATCTGTGTTCTTTGGAAGAATAGTCATTTGAAGAGCATTAAACAAATCTTCAGCACTGAGTCCATGACCTGCTTCCATGGGGTCTAGATGTTTTAGTGAAGATTGCTTAAGGTGATACCTAACTTCCTTTACAGTGAAAGCATGGGGTGATAATAGGGTAAAGCAGTAGTAATCCAAGGCACTGCCAGAGTAAACAGAGTGAAGCCGGCTAGTAAGATAGGGAATCAATAGATGGATCTGGAACCTTGCAGAGAGTCCTTGTGGACATCAATAACCCCCAAGATGGCTGCTGGAAGATCCTCCCCAAATTTTTGCCACTCAAAAAAAGATTTCCTCCAGAAGCCAGAAGTCCCAGATACTCCCCAAGGATTTTATCATTGGGCCCTCATCAGAGATTGACAGGAGAGATAATCAAAATGGTAAACAGCTACAACTCCTCCCCAGCCATTAGTAAAATTGTGGGATAATTAACAGCTCAAAAAGGCAAGCAGCTCTCTCTCCTGTGCTTTCTCTCGCCTGTGAACCCCTGTTCTGCCCTCTGCACATTGCTCTCACTGTTTTTCCTCTGCCATGTGGCCACACAAGTAAATCTTGGGCATTTATAACCTATAATGGGGAGTTGTAGACTGTAAATCAGCCCACTTTTTCACTTTTCAGTCCCTTCCTCTCTACCTCGAACCCCTGATCTGTTATTTTCTTCCATTTCTCGTCCCTCTCTACCTGAATAAATTACTGGCCTAACTCACCCGACATGCTCTTGAAATTCATTTCTGCAGCATAGTCAAGAACCTAAACAAAATCCAGTAACGAGTGTGCGAGTGTGAAGATGCTTCTATTGGAAAACTATCTTTTTCCATCGAGCCTGAGTTGGATGTTGTTTGTTGGTATTTGGACTCCTTATTCCCTTTTTTCCTCTCCTCTATATTACAGGTGCTACAAGTCAGGGAACTACATTTGGTGCCTTCTAAACAGGGATCCAAAGTCAACTTGATTTCTACTAATGAGATGTGCTTGCACACATAGAGGAGAAAGAGAATGACTTTAACAAAGCTGAACTTTTGCAATAGTCCCCATATTTTCTCAGACAAAATAGCCACCTTAATGATACAAGCAGACTGTCTTCAGTCTACTGTGGTTCCTGATTCACCAAGAAATTTCTGATGCTTTATAAGCCAGTGGCAAAACCAAGAACTAGTGGTTCTCTTCTTTAACCTTTGCTTCCCCAGCTTTTCTAAAGTGTTTATAAGCACCTAGTTTCCACTGCTTGATCCCTTTCTATTAATGCTTGAACTACTTAGAGTAATTTCTGTTAACCTGATTGCAGCCTATTTTATATGACTTTCTATAACTTCTATCTATTATTTTATCTTCTGCTCTTTAACCATGAAAAATAACTGTAATTCCTGTTTCATATGACACTTTGAAGACAAAAATTATACTTACTCACAGCTTAATCTCTGTCTTCTCCAGGATAAGATCTTATAAGCATAACTTATAATTTTAATTTTTTCTACCACTCATGTTGTCAACATCTCTATAACATCAAAGCTGAATCAATACACCATATTCAAGTGCAGTATGGGGTGCAGACATCACTTGCATATCAGTTATCATATAAAAAATAACTCCCCAGACAATATCAAATAATGTTTTCAGATATTTTTTACTCGTCCTTAGTTATATGTCTTTCAATACTCCTTTACTTGTAAAATTATTCTTGTTTTTTGACCTAAAATTTATTATTAAACTCTGACCATTGTTCTAAGCAATTTAGGTTTCAAGAACTCTGCTTCTGCTATCCAATTTAACATCCCAATGGATTTTATAAATATTTATAAGTATAATCAATATGCCAATGACTTCAACCAAATTACTGATGAGAATGTTGAGTGATTTGTGTACTATAATACTGACTTGAACTCATCAAGCAAAATGGAGTGTTAATATATATGAAATATTCTGCACAATTATATTTTCTTTCATCAAAATCACAAGTCTCATTATGAAAGAAATAAATTCTCAAGCTTAAAATAAAGACTATAGCTCATCATTTATCAAGAACTCATAATTCAAATCTCTGGTCCAGCATGAATTTAAGTAAGTCTCAAATAAATATATTTTTAATACAAATACTCTTTTCATTTTGTAATATACAATATTTGTTTGATTTTCTGTTAATGTGGAGGTGAGAGTTTTGCTACATGCACTCCAAGAAAATGGCATACACCAGCACACATAAGCCACTGAGGGCAAGGACCAAATCAGGTTCATCTGTTCAAAGACCTGATACACAGTTGTTCTGCAGTAGAGATTTGTTCAAAGAATAAACATGTGAACAATGAGAAATAACTGACTCCAATCGTTTAACACAAGAAAGTCTCTGAGACATTTCTTCAACCAGAAATTTGATCCCATTGTCAGAAGGACATACATATCTTTGCTGGACCTTTGACAGCATTACCAAATTACTCCTATAGCATGATAATTAACGGAATAAATTTGGGCTTCCATATAATTTATAATGATCCCCTATAATAGTAAAATAAATTATAACATGTTCAGCCATGTTTTATTGTTTTATAATTTAGACTAATCTTAAATAAATTGTGAAACAGGCTTGTAAAAATAACGGTCATAATTACTTTTATTAGGACTTCTCCTTGTCATTCTTCCATTTATCAATGTATGTGAAATTCTCTCATTGACGGACTCCAGTCCTTAAACAGTAGCCCATATACTTCCATACATCCTTTACCTCTCGCCCAAATTTATTTTGGCTAGGAGATAACTTACCTGATAAATTCATCTTTAGAAGTGAAAAGATGAATTTGTTAACTATATCAAGAAAAATATTTAATTTCTCCCAAAGGCTTTTAGAGAATGAATAAAAAATTTAATCCCAAAGAAATCCAGGTGTATGAATTTGGTGAGAAATCTCATATCACACCGTATCAAATATGCTGAACCTAAAAATGATAATGTTGAATATGTTGTTTTTTCCTATGAGTAAAAACAAATCCAGTAGAAAAGACTTAAAGTGTCTCTATATTCTATAATTACAACCCAAAGGGCATTAGAGTAACAGATAAAATGCAAACACACTCACCCACTTACTGACTCACACTCATAGGTACATGGAGAAAGGGACTCCTACTAAGATATCTGTGACTTTTAAGGATAACAGTTAACTCTCAATTTTTGCATTTTTAAATATCTTAGATAACAAAGTAATTTATTTTACAAACTAAAAAAAAACATACATGTAAAAGTCATATGGAAATTAATTCTCTTCTGTGAAATAACTTGTTTAGCAAGAAGAACCTGAAATTCGATGAGTCAAATGGAAAGAGTTCTGAATTAGTTAAGTTGGCTTTTAAATTCGGGTCTGGCTGGAGATCAGATATGACAAAATGGGACACTGAGGTCATAATGTATGAGAAATGTTACCTGCAGGCCCCAGAGGGAAAGGGTAACCTGAGAGGTTGATGGGACGTGCCATTGGCTCGGGTGGCTCAAGGAGCTGGTGGAGAGTAAACAAGCAGTGTGAGAGGGACCTGGGGCCTTGTGCCTTTATTGCAGTGCAGGACTGGAGCTTAGATTTCCCGTGGGAGTCAAGGATTGGTTAGTTTTGAAAAGAGAAACAGGGGAAGCACTTTTGGCTCAACTGACAGAGTATCTGCCTACCATACGGGAGGTCCAGGGTTCAAACCCAGGGCCTCTTGACCCATGTGGTGAGCTGGCCCACATGCAGTGCTGATGTGAGCAAGGAGTGCCATGCCATGCAGGGGTGTCCCCTGCGTAGGGGAGCCCCACGCGCAAGGAGTGTGCCCTACAAGGAGAGCTGCCCTGTGTGAAAAAATCGCAGCCAGCCTAGGAATGCAGTCCAGGAGTGGCACCACACACACACAGAGCAGCAAGGTGACACCCCGTTGCTGCTGACAAGAATGCTAGTGGACACATAAGAACACAAAGCAAATGGACACAGAGAGCAGACAACCGGGGGAGGGAAGGGGAGAGAAATAGATAAAAAATAAATCTTTTAAAAAATTAAAAAAAAAAAAAAGAAAAGGGAAACAGCCTGAGGGTGCAAGAGTGGTGGGAATGGTTAGCTTATTGTTTTGGATGAGCTATGGGTTTTGGAAGAGTTATATGAGTGGTATAGGTTGTGGCTGCAGATGTGGGTTTGGGCTCTGGGGAAGTTTATGTACCAAAGCTGGAAAGCTGCTTATTATCTTGGCCAAAGGTCAGTGTGGAGGCAAGTGACTTAGCCTTAGTAAGATGGGTGCTGAGACAGCACACACAAAATTGTGATAGTTATAACAGAAAGCAATGCAGTGTGAGAGCGAACTATAACTATAAATGTTGTATGAGAACAATCAAACCTAAAGAAAGATATTTATTTAAAGCAATACAGGTAAGATGTACTCTTCAAAACACAACTCAGTAGAGAAATTTACATAGTGGTAAATTATTATAGGAGATATGAGAATTCATAAGCTTTTCTGAGATTCCTGGTTTTGGTTATCAGATAAACCTCTTTCTACAATCTGCAATGGAAGTTATAGTAGACAGACTATAAAAATACACAATTATTTTTATCTAGGATTAAACCACATGAACTATGGGCACAAGATGAAAAAAAAAATGAACCTTCAATCTTTGTAGCCTTCAAAAAGATGGTGAGAGGAGTTTTACAAGAAAGAATACTAAATATAGACTGGTATCATGCCAAACCCAAATTGCTATATTCGGCTCAATAAAAAGTGTCTTAGAAAAGAACACTCATGAGAATGAAAATATTCAGAAAAGATGTCAAAAAGCACTTTTAAAGGAAGCATAAAAATTACATGGCGATTCTACATAAAGTAACTTGTGAAAATGAATCCACTGCAGTTAGTCATAAGGAAAACAAATCACAATGATAGTAAGAATCTAAAATGAATGAATGACATTGTTACATGCCTTTTTATCAAGTTTGCTTCTGGACATAACATTTTCTTGAAAACTAAATAGCAGTGATGAGTAAACTGCAGAGAATATCTTACTCATAATAGAAAAGAATTAGTTGTTGTCAATCCTGAAATTATATATATATATATATATAGAGAGAGAGAGAGAGTATTGGTATATATATAATATTGGGGTATACAGTATATATTAGTATATATATAGTATATATTGGTATATATATATAATATATAGTCTTCAAATTATACATACACACATACAACATACACAAATATAACTTTATAACAAATATTCCTTTGTTCTCAATATAAACTTTCAGATCTATAACAATTCTCAACTTACAGAGATTTTCCTTTGTACATTTTCAGCCCTATAAAATGTAAAACAACACCTTTTGACTCCATCTTTGAATTTTTCATAAAAATACCTTGATTATATTTCTCTAAGAAATTCAGGATGGAAATTAAGAACAGGCCATTTTCCTACAATGTCTAGGAATGTGACATTTGATAAATGAAATTGATGTTATATTTTAAAGCAATAATTACCCAATAATAACAAATCACTTAAAGTGTTACTGAATCAATAAAATGAAGTGATGAAAGCAAAATCATATAGAGACCCATCAAGATGGATAATACACAACCAGGTCAGAGCAACTGACAGCAAAGGCCCCTCCTCTCAGCTCTGAGAAAATTGCAAAGAGCAGCTCAGGCAGCTGTAGCCTTGAGGATGAATTTTCCCTGGGTAGGAAACTTTAATATTCTTCACCAACATTCTGGTGCTAATTCACCAAGTATTTGTATAACATATAATCTAGGGATAGGGACCTAATAGAGATTCAATAAATATGATGTAGTGACTTAAGTATATATACAAAGGATATAAAATATCCTTTGTATATATAATATTTTAAATTCAATTCAGCTGCCATTCATATTCTAAACGTGAAAATGTAGTAATAACAATAATAGCAGTGGTGATAAGGAGGAGTAGAAGAACTAGAAGAAAAGAGGAAGAGCTAACATTTGGGGAGGGCTTATGAGGTAGTAGGCTTTTTTGAAAACCGCCTCATACAAATGATTGCATTTAATCCTTACAACAACTTTTCAATACACATGCAATACTTAGATCCATTCATTCAGAAGAAGAATCTGAGATTTAGAAAAGCTAAACGACCAACAACTAGCTAGCTTCTCAGCAGAGAAGCCCGTGCTGGCTTGCACCTCTCTCTAAACGAGGTAATTGAGATGAAAGATGAAGATATGGTCTATGTTCTTCTCACTTTTGTATAGTCTAGTGAGGGGACCATATTGATGAGGAGAAGGTATAAACACAGATGAAGGAACAACATGATGAGTTCAAGGAAAGCTGCAAAAAAAGTGAACAGAACCTAAAATTCTGAACGACCATGTGACAGCCAAAGTGCTCCAGTTCCTCAACTGTGAGAGAGAATAGACATCCTAGACCCAGCAACTTCCTGACAGGAGGTACAGAACCCAAATTTAGTGGTGTCCATGGGATATAAGTGGACATAGCATTAGCAGAAGGATAAGATTCAGAAAAGAGGAAAGCATTAGCTGAGGCCAAATGAGAGCTGATGTGACAACTGTATGAATTGATCTTTTAAACGTATGATATCTGCCTGGCATTCCTCAAATACTGAGGAGCACTTATCAGGGGAATAAAAACAAGTATAAGCTAGAAGATTTCAAGAATAAATGAAATATATGATACTAATGTAAATGCAACTCCATTTGTAATCACTGGATAATGGGGCCTAAGAATACTAAAAGAAAGAAGTACAAAAAACAGTCTAATATTTCATATTTGACACCTGAGTCATTAAGAAAAAAACTACAAAGTTAAATAATGTAATAATTCAAAATAAAACCTCTGAAATACATTCCACAAATCTAAAGGGATACTCAGCAAGGTACACATTTTACCGCCTTAGGAAAAATCTCATGAAACAGAGAACTCAGGTTGAAACTCAGTCATTATTTTGTAACAGTAGGGAGTTGGAAAATGTCATTTAATTATAGTTTTGTCCAGGAGGAAGCAGACTACCAAATTCATTTTTGAGGCAGTCTCTTCCTTTATCTAAGCAAGACTTTAAAAATCATGCTTTAGTTTGACAAATGTAAAGGAAAAACCCACCCATTCTTTCTAGTGGATAACTATGCAGTACAGCCTGGTGGCAGATATTTTATACTGACCTGAATGCCTAATATGGTATAAATTACATTTTCTATTGGGAGTCAAGGACACATTTAAAGAGACAAATATTAATTTATTTTATATGAATTTGAATGGCACCATGCTTGTTCTGGAAAAGATGGGTACTTTCTATTCATTTTGACTCGTTTTGAAATTTACATGAGAATGTATTTCAAGAAAAGATTGTCATCTAACACAAAAAAATAAATATTTAAAACATTGCAAACCAGTTCTGTCCATAATATACACATGGTTTTATTTCTTGCAAAATTATGTTCTGGTAAGATTTCTCTGTTGGAAGCAGAGAAGGACCACCGTCCTAGGAATAGATTAGGGTAGGCAGCCTCCAAGATGGCCCCAATGATCCCTGCTTCCTGGAATTCATACCAATTATAATTTCCTCCCTGTTATGTATGGGCTGGATTTAGTGACATGAGTCTAATGAATGCAATGAGGCAGAAGTTATGGTCTGAGACTTGGTCACTAGGTTATATAAGGGTTTCTCTCTCATACTCTCTCTCCCTTGTTCTCTCCCCGCCTCGCTCTATCCCTCTCTACTCTCTCTCCCCATCTTCAGACATATCATGAACAAGGCTAAAAAGAGACCCACATGGGGCCTCCAGCTTAGTAGCAAATCCCGCATTCCCCATTAGGCCTCAGATTTCCAGAGCTCACTCCCTTCCCCCTGGTTGAGACTTTGACACAGCTGTGTGAGAGGCCCTGAGCCAGAACCACCCAAGTGACCTGCCTCCAGGTTTCCAACCCCAGAAATGGTGGCATAATAAAAAATTAAGGTTTTAAAACCATTACATTTATAAGTAATAGTAATGTGTTGCATAGCAATAGATATTTGCTACAAGGTCTAACTGAGGTCAAAACATAGCACTGAGTCATAGACTGAAGTGGGTTAGAGACTTATTCTGCCAAAATTTTCTGGGGCTTCAGTCTGAGTTCATCAGGAACTGGGTCAGATGCTTATGGGTCTTATGGAAATGGGGTCTTGTGAAATGAGTGGTGAGTTAAGTGGGGAGATAGTGTAAGGCCACTGGAGAGCAAGACTGAGCCTGTGGATTAAGAGTAGCAAAACTGAGCAGTCAATTGTAAGTTACTGTTAGGTGTATTACAAGCTATTATACCTAAAACGGTGGAAATGGTGTTTAAAATTACAGCTTGGTTTGCTTTTATGTGGTATTAAGGGACCACCCCACCACGCAACTCACCTGCCCAAAAAAAGCTTCATTGTTGAAAGAAAGTATTAAAGGATAGCATCTCATCAGAGCATCTCATAAGGACAGAGGTGATCCCAGCCACAGGCAACAGGCAAGTCAGTTATACCTGACCGAGCAGTGAGTGACTCAACATACCCTTTGGCAGAATACAAAGTACATGGCACTCTGACAAATGGACCAAATCAGCAAAACCTAGAGTTGCATTCTACAGAGTGTACCTCAAACTCTAATAGGAAACACCCCAATATCTTGTTTTATCTTGCAGATAATACCATACTTCAATAGGTCTGTACTTCTAACAAGCCTCCATGATGCCTTTGCTGGGCTCCACAAAGTATAAATAAAGTAATAAAGTTCTAAAGCATATTATAAGAGTAATTACCCAAGAAAACATATACAAGAAAACTAGAATGGACATTAAGTATCTCAAATTCCTGCAATTCAAGAGGTGGAAGCTCAAAGTCATCACTATTTGAGTGGTATTGTAAATTGGATCTCATTTTATACTTTTAAGCTCGTTAAATCTAGACCAAAAGGTTATAAACAGAAAAATAGAAGGGCTTTCTCTAAAGCCCTTCACTGAGTGGCTTCAAAACTGTTATTTTTCCAAATATGTCTTTATTTCTCTAAGGTTACATCACAAGTAGTCTTGTTTTAACATATATGACACACTTCATATTAATACAAAGAGATTTGAAATTCTCTAGGAATTTTGACAGACAGACAACACTTTGAAACTTGAACCAAAAAGATTTTAATGAACTATTTTCAAATGAAGGGGAAAGCCTGAAGTAAAATACACATTTCTATGAAAAAAAATCTAAGCCTATGTGCAACGTGCAACAAATATATCTTTTTTTCCTTTTTGACAAGACAGAAAGTAGGATATCTACAATTTGATTTTTTCAAAAGGTGCTTCTCTTTATTCAAGCATTTCACTTTTTCCTCTATTTTTAAAACGTACATCCAGCACATACCAATATTACATCATAAATAACACGAAGTATTGAGATTTTTCCTTTTCTTCCCAAAAAGAAAAAAGTGTGCTTTATGTGTAGTACTTCAATCTTTCCTACTTATTTTGGGTTATCTATATAAGTTACCACCCCCCTCCAAATTTCTAATATTCCATAGTATAGAATAAGCTTAAGCAAGCAGCTTATATTATCTCCTTTACTAGTAGCTACAGAGGACAGTTTTATTTGTGAAAAAATGTGGTTTATAATTCCTTCAAAAATAAAGGAAGAATTACATTGCAACTGGATATTGCTTTTGCAGTCTTTAATAATGATATCAGAAATGTCTTTTTATATTTCAATCTTCACTTAACTAAATTCAAAAGGGTAAAAGCACCTATATAATTATGATCACTGATTAATATCAAATCAGTCTAGATGCAAGCAAGGAGCTTAATATAGCAAAAATAAAGTGATGCTATTTGTACCTAAGTTTTCAGTTAATTTATGCTCTTTGAACTGCTGATTGCCTTAAAAGAGGCAGATATAGAAATGGCTTCAATAAATCGCAGTACTTCACAAAAAATCTGGTATGTTACTGGAGCTTCCTGGCTGGCAGCCTAATGAGAACGAATAGCTTACAATCTTCCCAGAATGACCCATTTTGTCATTCACACCCTCCATTGAATGGGAGACTGCTTCAGAGGTACAAGGTCACACCCTTGACACTATCATTCTGTCTAATGAGGTATCACAAGATGTCTACTAGTTCAAAGGTGTGTAGTAAGAACAGCTGAGGATAAAATATTTGGCATCTTGCACTGAATTATGAATATACATTTCAGAGCAGATCTTTTTTAAGAGTATCAAATTAAATGAAAAATGCCATTTCTTTACAGAATCATTTGCACTTTAAAGAGGTAGAAGTGATACTAATTTTACTTTCATCTTGTCAAGAAAGAAGGAAAAAAAAACCCTCAGGAGATTTTTTCCCCAAAAAACTCAATGACAGGTTGACTTAATTATTCAAATAGTAACTTTTCATAATAGATAATTAGACCATATGTTAACCTCAGAATTCAAAATAACCAATTTGCTTATATTATGTGGTTCTTGTCTAACACTGTACAGGTACCATTTTCAGAGTAAAAAATTAGCTTAGGTCAAATCAAAGCATCTATTAACATATTATCTCTACAGAAATCTTTAGAATTGTATTAATTATCTAGGCAGCTAATCTAAAGAGTTTTTTTAATGTTAATTGCTAATTAAAGAAAATTAATGGTGAAAAGTAAATCGAAACAAAAAAGAGATGAACTATAAAAGATAATGAGGCATTTACAACTAATTGAATAGCTTTGCACGAATTTTCCCTCAAATAACCAATAATTACTTCTAAATAATTTGGAAAATCAGTGACAATCCAGTAAGTTATCTTGGCTCTAAATTTCTGCCAAGTGAAGCAAACATAACTATGACCCTTCAGAAAGATAAGCTTCCTTCTCAGTTTGATCACCAGATAAACTGATCATCCACAGACAACTTGGTTTCTTTTTGGTGGCTCATTCTGCTGCAAAGTTTCAGAGTCATGTCTTGCATTAAATACAATTTGACCATTTTATTCCATCATTAAGGGATTTTTTTCTTTTAATTGAGTCAAAGACATCATTATGTATTACTATCATAAAGTAAAGTTAGAAATATGTGCCTGTGTCAGTGAACTGCATTAATTGTTTTCCAATATATTTTCTACAAGCTATAGCTACTTTACTGGGGGGGGGGGGGGAGAGGATAGTTAATATACAAGAGGGTTTTTTTTCCCATTATATTAAAGGTAAGCCTTTAAAAATATGAAGAATAGAATATGACAATATTTTATATTAAAAGAAAAAATGCATATGGTATAGCCCAATAATAATTAAAGACCACAAAACTAAGGGAATGAGGACCACATACTGTCATTACCTCCACTTTAATAGAAATAGATTTTTGCATATGTGATTTGCAGTATAATCTTTTAAAGTAAAGCTACATTCCTTTCAAGCTATTTTCCTTCTACTCCTCCATAATCACAGACATGCACATACCAATATACAAATATGTTTATATCAACATTTGTTTTCTGACTTAAGCCTACAAAAATATTTTAAGGTGGATAACAGGACGTCTATATTACAGATGAGAAAACTGGAGTTTGTTGAGATTAGGAACTCATCCAAGATCAAGAATTTACTAGGTAGGTGGCTGACTTGGCCCAGTGGTTAGGGCATCTGTCTACCACATGGGAGGTCCGCGGTTCAAACCGGGGGCCTCCTTGACCCGTGTGGAGCTGGCCCATGCTCAATGCTGATGCACGCAAGGAGTGCTGTGCCACACAGGGGTGTCCCCCGCATAAGGGAGCCCCACACGTAAGGAGTGCAGCCCATAAGGAGAGCCACCCAGTGCGAAAGAAAGTGCAGCCTACCTAGGAATGGTGCCGCACACATGGAGAGCTGACACAACAAGATGACGCAACAAAAAAAGAAACAGATTTCCATGCTGCTGACAACAAAAGAAGAGGACAAAGAAGAAGATGCAGCAAATAGACACAGAGAACAGACAACCGGGGTGGGGAGCGGGTAAGGGGAGAGAAATAAATAAATAAATCTTTTTTAAAAAACTCTATAAAAAATAAAATAAAATAAAATATAAAATAATTTATTAGGTAGTGTACATAGACCTGAAATCTGAGTCTCTTTCTAAGGCTCCTGCTCCTTAGCAGTGTTATTAGACACAATATTTAAAAATAGTGAACCATGTATTTTGTAATCAAAGTTACTAATCAATTCTTGTTTTGCAGAACATAAAGGGGATAAAAACTGTCAAAATTTCCGAAAGCATTTTATGTTTTTATGTATCACATGCCACTCCCACTTAAACACTTTATAAATGTTAAGTTATTCACTGATATTCACTGAGACCCATCATATCCAATGCACTATATCAGGTCCTTGTGATCTAGTAACTAATTAGTTAAATTTTGTCCTAAAACAGTACTGATGTTTTATGGTTATAAAACATGGCTAATAAATAAATGCAGTATAAAATAAAAGGAAACAAAGAAAAATAAGACATATTTTAAGGCCTGTAGACTGTTTCTTAATGAAACAGCATAATTCAATAGTTATTTTTATATCAAGAGCTTCAGTTAAGTTTACCAATTACTACAAACTGGGTGTCAAGTGAACACATTGAAGAGTTGGTATGTGAAAAATGAGAATCTGGTAGTAAAGAATGGAAGCTAAAGAAAAGTAATTTGCTTTGCTAGGAAAATATAATTTGCATATATGACAAGTGGCTACACTGTAAAGTACAAGCCTTACAACTGTTCAGAGTATTTGCATTTAAGATTTAGAATAACATTTTGGAACATGGCATGAACATGAATATAATGTGTCACCTATGAGATATTTGAGTGGCAATAAAAAATTAGTTGTAGAAAGTATATGTCATTTTGCCAGTCAAATCAAACCTGAAAATCTATAGGCAAACAAGCCAAGAACATTACCTTTCTGTGACGGTTATTAAAGGGACATTTTTAGGGTATATTATAATCTTGGATTTATCTTTCACTATTATATACACCAAATGAGACACCAAGGATTGCTGGAGAAACACATCCCTCATAACAAATATTACAAGTAAGATATACAAGCATAAAATCGCTTCCACAAAAGTTTTTCTCCAAATGCACTACTTGGAACCAAGATGGTCCCTTAAAATTGATTAGCATATGCAAATACATGTTAATTCATTCATTTATATCTTATAATTTAATTTCGTGTTTGATTTGGTCTATCCAAAATAAATGTATAATATGCTATGCTTTGTATAATCCACTGTGAACACTGTTTCTTTTCTTCATTTACTGAAGCAATGTTTCACCGTGAAAAAGTGACATTTTATTAATATTGAAATAGAAATCAACAGAATTTTCTAAAAATGCAATTGGGCTTCATTTAAGAACCATTTAAAAATAATGCATGACTTGAAAATTTTTTTACAAAAACATTTCATTTTAGATTAGAAAATATTTTTAATTAAAGCATTCTGCACTTCCACAGCAGGTTTCATAATATAACTGCAATAGTAAGCAAAGATTTCATTAACTTCAGCCAGAAGTCCCAGATTTAGAAATATCTGCTGTAATTAGAAATATTAAAGTTACACTCCAGAATTAATTGTAATTATTAAAGTGTTTACTCTTGCATTATTTACAGCGAGAATGCTGGCAGGAAGCATTTTCTACTTCATAATAAGTAATTTTACAGTGTAAATAATTTTACAGTATAAATAATAAGAACATAACATGGCTTCCACTGGAATATTGGGTCTTTCCATATGGGTCTACTATAAGGTTTCATGTTATTTTGATTCCCTGGACAATTTCATAACAATTCGTCTTTGAGAAAGCATAAAGGCTAATGCATTCCTGATGGATGAGTATGAAGCAAGATAGAGGCATTTGTAGCCCTCATCAAATCTGTGAGCAAGATTCCCCAGAAACCAAAACAGTGTTATCAGACAACTCCACAGTACAAGGAATAGCTGGAAAGCCACACCTTAATGTTCAATTTCCTAAACTCAGGAAATGTTACATCACCCAAAGAGATCTATCTGTAGAGTATCAATGTAATGTTTTTATTAAGTCATTCTCTGATTTCATCTTAAAAATTACTCCGATTTGAAGATAATATATTCAGTGCATTTTGTAAGCATCATGCATTTTTAATTTCCTAGCACAAAGTAGATATGTCTTTTGAATAGAGAAGTGTCCTACCACCATTATTTAAAGTAAGACTATGCCTGTGATATCTGTTCTGTGCTCACCAACACTGTAAAGCAAGAATCATTAGCACTGAAAGAAAATGAGGGTAAGAAATAGCAACATTTTAACAGCCTTTTTAAAAATGCTCTATTTGGAGTGCTTCCATGTAGAAAAGAAAAATATGTGAAAGTCCAGTCACACACTTTATTTTACAGAAGTCTAGGCTGGTGGTTACCTGGATTCTGGTATCATATTTATTTCAAAGAAATTAACTATAAGTGGCCTTCAACATCATGGGGCCTCTCCTTTCTTTTCACAGATATTTGTATATGTTTTGGAATAAAAAGATTTTTGTTTTGTTTCATTTTTGCTAACGCCAACTATAGTATGTTTAAATGACAAAATATCTAAACTCTTCTAAAATTAGTAAGGGAAAATAATGCAGAATATAAGGGAGGAAAAGAGAGAATGTAAACTACCACAAACATTTGATAATATGAGTAAACAGGTGAAGTGGGGAATGCTAACTCCCTCAGGAGCTATTTCCACTTCCTCCTTTTAATAAAAGCAGCTTTCAATTTTCAGCTAAGTACAAGAGCACCCAACTATGTACTATATCTCCCAGTTTCCAATGCAGCCAGCTATGACCATGTGAATAGGTTCAATGGGAAGGGAGCAGAAATTTCCTTCAAACAAAGCCATTTCCCTAGTATTCCTTTTCCTATTCCTAAAGGTGGAAATTAACTTTCTAACCATAACCCAACTTTGACCCTGTAGGTGGTGACTGAGTAATAAGACATAAGAAATCTGAGTCCAGAAATGCTTTTGTAGAAGAAAGTTATCCCACCAGGCTGGACCACTCATCTTGGGAGAATTAAGTGAGAAAAATAACTCTAATTTCAGATACTTAATTTTGGCACCTCTTGGTAACAGCAACCTAGTAACCTAACTTGCACAACGTTGAATCCTGACTATTTAAATTACCATAATTTAAATTACCATTACTTTGCTACTGATTTTAGGTTTTTTGTTTTGGTTTGGTTTGGACTTTTTTGCAATGTTGCACATGGCTAACAATGACTCTAAATATATTTTATGTCAAACAGGGCTCCAGATACATGACTGAAAAAAGTGGGGAACAGACTTCAGAATTTTTGGATTGGTTATTCTATGGTGGGAGGAAGTGAAGGGTTTGGTGGAGAACGGCTTGCCAGGAAAGATTTTGTAACATTTATTTTCCAAGATTGGTCATGAATACGTTGCAATCTTCCAAAATATTCTACTGATCATTTGGTTGTTCAGGAACTCAATTGGAAAACTCATTTCCAAGATTTTGCACAGATTGAAATAATTTACAATTACTTTAAAAAACAAACCCAAAGCCATTTTCCTTCATTTTTGGGAAGTTTTCACTAATTTCAGAACATCTTGATTCTTTCCTCTTCTAGTCAGATACTTTACCCTTTCCAGTCCTTTCATCTTCCCTCAACTGATTAGACTCAACAATCTCTGAGCTTAAATTACTGACTCAAAGATTACAGGCATATTCTAATGTGGATAATATAAACATTTACATAGTCATCCTATTAGTTTGGATTTGTGGTTTAAAGAAAGGATCCATGCAATATATTCAAGGGTCATTAAAATACAGAGATAGAAGCTATGATTACATGATTTACTTTAGCTGATATTTTTAAATCCTGGTTACCTTCCCTATGACAAATTAAAATTGACCAACTCAACAACTTAAAATTAACATATTAAAACAAAATATAAACAGATTTATTTTTAAGTAATTTCTACTATTTAACTCCACAGAAAACGGGTCATATTTTATATAAATATCCAATAAGGTTTTTCCTTGGAAGTTGTTAGTCTTCAAAACTACATTGAACAAAATCTAATTAATACTCTTTCCCTTGCTGATCTCCAACATCCTCTTCAAGACATATTTCATGTTAGAAAGTATGTGCAACAACCGTGGGAAATACTCCTAAATTCTTAAGATTGATGAGAGGACCTACATACATGTCAAACTCAACAGATGTTACAGAAGCATCTCTAGCAACAAAGACCTGGAGCTTAGCCAGGCTGATAGCAGAGAAGCATGTGCCTAAGCAGGCTAGACAACAGTAAGAAACCCACACCATTCCAGGATGGTAAGCCAAAAGAGGCTGACCACTTCAGAATTGGCAGGAGAAACACAAGACAAAATTTTGCTAAAGATCATTACTTTGTATGGCAGGCACTGGCTGCTGCTGGGAAACAAGAAAAAACTGATCAATTTGTTCAGAGGAAATATTACAGAAGTGGTTCATCTTGAGCAAAGCCACACAAAGAAAAGAGGTTCCTCAAAATTTGGCATTTAATGATATATACGTCATTGGGTGGAAAGGATATCCATACATGATACTTTGAAATCAGATTAAAATTTAGCGTTTGAAGGACAATCATATATAACCCAAACTTTTCACAAACTTTGAGACAAGCACTCCAACAGGGAGAATGTAATTATAAATCTTCATTTTTGTTATCATTTACATCATCATCCACCTAAATTATTCCATTTTAATTACTGAAATTAATTATATTAAATAATGATTTTATATGACTTTATTAAAGGATTCATATGAAAAAAATGGTAGGAGATATTAAAATGTTTGCAAGCAGGTAATGAAGGTCCCTTTATGTCACACCAAGATTTTAAAAAGTTATCCTCTAAGCTATTAGTAGCCATTTAAAAGCTTGATGCATGATCAGATTTGCATTTTGAAAAAATCCCTTTGGTAGAAGAGTTAAGGTAGAGACAGGGAAACCTGAGGTAGCCATCCAGGTAGGATTTGGTAAAATCTGAACTAAAGTAAAAGCAATGGGAAAGGATTTGATGATGATGATGATAATAATAATAATAATAATAATAATAATAAAGAAGTGAGCCTAACAAGATCGTCAGGTTTCATTTTTATCATTTTTATCATTTTATGGTAAAACCCTACAAAGCTTAAATTTCTTTACTGCCACAAATTTGGTGAGACAATCTAGATTTCTAAAAAGAAGTATGATGTTTTAAAGTTACAAATTTTTCTGATGTCAGCTAATTTCCTGTATGTTTTACCCCTGTAGGTAGAACATAATCTGTAACATCTTGTAATATATATTGTACATTCAAATTATGTTTTATATAATGAATGTTACATTTCAAGATTCGGACTGCCTAGTTTAATAAAATGTGGACCTTGAGATTATTATTTCCTCTTTCTCTGTAAATAAAAAAGGAAATTATTGTCCGTGTGCTTGAAAATCCCATGGCTTCTTTCTTTTGCATTCCTGAGCACTGCTCTTCCTAGGAGCTCTTTAGTGAGAAAGACCAAAACTCTAGCTTGTAACCAGCAGTTTACCAGTTCTATGAAGATCTCTAGTGGACAGGTTTGCATCATAAAACTGCCCAGTCTGGCACTTTTTCTACTTTTCACTTCTCATTTACAACTGAAAATACATGGCATTTTCTCAGCAAGTAAGCAGAAGACCTTAGAGAATAAAGCAAATGCCTCATGGGGGAAATGATAATCCATTTATGCTTTCCTAAGTGTTTACATATCTTTCACACCTGAAAGGAAGAGGTTTAAAGCTCTTGAAATACATGTCATAAAACCACTTTAAGTTTCTATTCTTGTTATTATATATCACCGCAAATGTAGGAAAACACAATTTTCTGCATTTTCTTTACCATCATGTCCTATTAATTAAAATTAAAACTTGACAAATGACTTCCTAAGACATAAGATGTGTTGATTCAATAGGTTGAGGAAGAATGAAGCTAACCTTTTTCCTTTCCATCTTAAAAAGTCACCAAGGATTTCTGATAATTTCGTAGGACATTTAAGAAATGTTTTATGTGCTTTCAAAATTAAGGAACCAAATTTTCATCAAATGCACCAAGTATTTCTCCTATTTTAGAAATCCAATAAATCTTTACTGAGGATTATTTTATTCAACCTTTAAAACACTTTCGGTTAATTTGGAGGTAAGAGTTGAATTTTTCCGTCTTTATAACCTTAAGATTAAAGCATGAATTATGTTGTAACTCAGATTTCCTCGATTTATTTTAAAGTTTCAAGTAAGCAGCCATACTACAATTTGATAAGTGTTCAACATACCAGAAAAAATGAGCAAATAAAAGTAGTATACTATTATAAAATGAAATTCACAACAAATACAATCCAATGTGATGCAATGGTGTAAGTAATAGCCAAATAGTATGATAATTAGGCATAAACAGTAGAGTTCACACAAATACCAGTAATTAAAATGATTCTTACAAAACAAAACCATTTTTGCTCTTCCTCTTTTTATTTCTTTACTGCTTATGAATAGCCTCCCTTATTTTAGACTTTGCATCAGTTAATTATGTCCATCTCATTTCATTATCATTTGACATGGGCATTAAATTAGTCTGAATTATATTTCCTGGCAATTGTTATTCTTTTGTCCCTAAACTTCACTCCATTGTGCTTTCTGAGCTCAGCTTGCTTTCCTGCCTTTGTATTTATATTTCATCATGCCTCTTACTCAGAGCAAATGCACTGAAAAGTCATGGTTTGTTCTCAAAAATTGCAGCTCACCAAGGTGAGCAAGTTGTAAAAAGAGTTGATGCAGCAAAACAATTGGGGGCCAAGAAGCTATGGAGGCCTGACTGGTCGGAGCCACCCTGACCCATCAGGAAGTGAACTGAGCCTGGCGGGTTTGCTAGGGATCACCTGTGTTCTCATCATTTGAAAGGAATTGTTTTATAAAAGCAGAACCACGCCTTCATTTTTTTCCCTATTTGACATGTGCAGCCTATGCAATTGTGGTGTTCCTCTTATGTACTAATGTTGTACATCTGGGAAAACATAAATCTAAGCAATTACTTTGTGCCAAATATCATTAAAGCAGAGTGGTTTAAAATGCGGGATCTTCAGGCAGAATGCATAGGTACTTAACTTGCTATGCTACCTTAGGCAAGTTACTTAGCCTCTATGTATTATACTTCAGTTTCCTCATCCGTAAATTGGAGATAATGGTTTTACCTACTTCAAAGTGTTTTTGTAAGAATAAATGAGTTAATGCATTCAAAGCACTTAAGATGGTGTCTGATATTTATTTAGGAGTCAATAAACTTTAGTTATTATTATCATTATCTATCAGAAGATTTCTACAGACTCGTGGAAAGGCATTAAGTGACAAAAATTTCTGAGAACCCAAGAAAATAAAAACACAACCCTGAGGCCATCTCTGATTTTAAAAGACAGTTATAATTGTTTACTTCCTTTAATGCCACCATAAAAAATGATGGGCTATTTATGAAATGTGGATTGTTATATCTATGAGGAAGTGACTAAGCTGACAGGGAACAGCACAGTACAAACAAGGGTATAATCTATTTTTAATAGGAACTGCATACCCTCCATAACATCTGTTTCCATAGTGCAGCCAACACAGGTGTCCCTGGGTGTCTGTAATACCAGGTTTCCGTAAAGATCATAGGAAATGGGCAGAAGAGGAAAACCTGACAGTAATAAGAGAAACTTAGAGATAGGCCTGTTGGATAAGGGAGAAAAGATACCTGTTCTGGGAAGAATCTTATGATCTCTTCTGATCTAGGTCCCTAAACCAGCTCATCTCCAGGACCGGCATACATAAAATCTGACACCAAAACATTCTTGGATTTTGCTGGCAATTCCTTTCTTTGAAAACAGCTTTTAAAAATTACACAATTAAAATATGTCTACATTACACTATTTCAGCAAATCAGTAACGATCAATGCATCTTTGCAAATGCGTAATTTATGTTATTAAATGCTGGCATGTTTCCGAAAGGGAGCGGTATATGGGAAAGTAGGAAGGCATCCAGCACCTAATAAAATAAAAGGAAGGATTACTCCTGAGGGGCAGCAAAATGGCAGACTGAAGTGCTGACTTCAATCCTTCAGAGCACAGAATTCTACCACAAGAAAGCTCTGTTGTCTTCAACCACACAGGTATAAATGATGAGCATAAGCTGCGTCTTGCAGAGCTAACCACATCTGTTTCCTAGGAGGAAACAAATGGATCATACATGTGACGCAGAATGAACAGATTCATTGAGAGGAGAAGCAAACTGACATCCTTATACACTAAAGTTACAAGCAGCGGTGGATTGAAATAAATATCATAAATTAATATTAATTGAAAACAAATTGAGTATACTATATAATACAATGGGAACTTACAAATGATGGGAAAATATTTTTCCTCTTTGTGATGTACATACTTCAGCATTAAAGTTCAGATTTAGAAATAGAAAACTTTTTTTGAGAAGGAAATAATATATCATCATGGTACTTTTTTTCACATGTTCCTGATCAGTAGTATCATCAATGTATTTGTGATAAAATATTTAGGGAGTATAAAATGTTAAACACTTTAAAATTAAGTTCATTTCCATATGCCCTCAAATTCCCTCTGGCCCATGCAGAGGTTAACTAAGCAAAATTAATTAGTGTCAGACATATCAGACAAACCCCAAGTATTCTAATATTCTAAATTACACTTTTCTTTTCCTTTTTGGTTATTGGATCCAAAATACATCTTATAAAGTCTCTCCAAAAAATAATTCACACATCAAAATGTTCAGGCAGAATTACCTCCCTTTTCTGTTCTCTTCCCTAAGAAAACCATTGCCTTTCTGTTGCTTTTGTTTTAGCTGAGAATAACAACATGATTCTTGACTGTAACTTTTTTTGGATCCCATGAACTAGGAAACACATTTATAAGGGACTGGCATGTAGGCTATAAACTGTTAAGTGGCCAGGAGCTTTATTTGTGTTTTCTAAATTTTATAGATATGAAGACAGTACAGTGATATGCTCATCACACTGTAATGACTTTCTACAACTCTGGAGAAGTGGAACACCCAGGAATTAGTTTTTGGAGTAATCCAGCTTTGAAGATACTGAAGGAGATAAGCAAATTCCAGAAGACAACAGAGCCTACTGATGCTAAGTAAGCAACATAAATTCCAACCAGCCTGTAGAAGAGCTGCTCTGACCTAGGCTGACAATCAATCAGATGGGCAAAGAAGGCAAAAGAAGGCTTGCTTCTAAGAGATTTCTATTTTCTCTTTGCAATGAAGGAATTTCTTGATAATGGGAAATCATTCATAAGAACATAAGACCAACATAATTTGTGGGCAGTTTTAAATTGTTGACATTTGAGTGTTTCACTGAGCACCTCTTGACACGTAAGAAACTCAATAAATATTTGTCAACCAACTTGTAATACACTGACTATATTGTAATGTGGTGCATATTATATAATCCTGACTAGCAATTCTGACTGGACGACAAATACAAACTGAAAAGTAGAGGAGGGTATAACCTCTAGGTCTAGTGAATCGTGTGGCTATAGGGTCTGAATTGTGTCCTATCCTAGATTATGGTGGTAAAATCAAAGAGGAAGTACCTCAATCATGAAGTGATTGTCCTCAGTGGTTCCATAGGAATATATGGTAGCGGTGGAAAAACTTAGAATGTAGTGCAATGAAGGTGTGAGCAAAACTACTGTTAATCTGCCGATCATTAGCCTTAAGGTGAGAAAACATGTATCTGATTTCGAAACCTACTGTTAGAAAAATAAAGAATGGAAGGATGCTGTCTCTGTGGCAAGATTAACAATTCTCTCCTCACCCCATCTCCTCTTTCCGTCCTTTAACATCTGAGTAGAATTTCTGAGCTTGTTTAAAGATTCCCGGTCATTGTAAATGGCCAACATACAAGTTTCTGTGAGGATTTTCCCTCCTACCAAAAAAGGCCTTGTATAAGCGGCCTAAAACGGTTCAGCTCTAGAAATGGAGAAAACTCTATTACTCTTGCTTATTTTATTAGCTTCTTTACTCCAAATTAACCATTCCTGGAACTGGAGACAGAAGGTACGATTAAGGTAATTTTTTATAGAAGGAAGGAAGCTGTGTTCCAAACTTTTGTTCTAGGCTTCCTAAAACCATATAGCCTAGGGAATAGGAAAATATTCCTTGAGCCAAGTTCAATGCACTTAGGGGGCAAAGTCCAAAATAAAATAAAGAAGGAGGTACACACAACGTTTCCCTGCCTTTGTTATCTGTTCACTTAATCTTTTCAGGGATCTTTTATATAGAGATTACAATGGGGGAATATTACATTGGGTGGGTTTTAAAAAGTGTAATTCACAGTGGTTTCGACCGCAATGAATGCATCGATATACTTGTATAGCGGCATTATTTGAAAATTTACAATTCTGGGTTTAATGGCAATATTTTATTTTTTTGTCCTTACAAAGTAAATCAGAGAGCGTCATACACACAATGGATAATAAAAGAAGGTGTCCCAGTTGAAATTAATTACATTTAAGTTAACTTGAGATTAAAAATGGCTTCTTCTAAGTAACCAACCATGTCAAAATCAAATACAAATTATTTCCCTTTTATAGCATCTATATATAGACATATAAATAAGGTTAGCAAAGTCCATGATAATAATGCAAAAGAACAGCTATTGTATTCTCTGAAATTCTATACATCTCTAAGAGTATTTAACTATTATAATGTAGTATTTAGAAAATAAATGAACTTATAAAAGCAAGGCCTTGGTAATATGGTGTACCGTTGAACTATGATTTATGGACAGATCTGAGTGAAATTTGGATTACACGTTAATCTATGTCATTTCTCCTTGACAGTCTATTTGATATAGTACACATGCTCCTAAATTTTTGACCATGCTATTTTCACTAAGTTCCATCTTGAACAGATGTGTTTAAACACACACACACACTCATGCTCACATACACAAAAAACACAAACACGAAACACTACAATTAATCAACTATATTTTGCATTCAGAAGTAATGAAATTTTAAAAATAGCTGCCAATTATTTAAAATATAAAGCATTTGATAGATAAATAGATTCACTCGCTATGACCCAAATATTAAAGGAAAAGGTAAACCATACTGATTTCTTAGGGGGGAAAACATTTCCAATTTTATCAAGTATATAATATCTATTATATCCCATAATGAATTATTGCTTTTCTTTAAGAAAAAGATTTAAAATTAACATTGTATATGTTCATTCTGTGCATTCATTTTCCAGGATTAGATTTTTTGTCATTGTAAAATATTTTGAGAAAATTCATTGTACCTCATATCATCAGTGGAATTATTTCATGGATAATGTGCCAAGAGGTGCATATATTGTTTATTGTTTTGTAGTATCTTTGAAACAATTTCCACTTTAAAATTCATGAGTTGAAATAAATTTTCCCATGGTACCTTCTGCCTCTGACCATCAACAACTTGTATCTTAAGAAAAAAATAAATTTATTTAAATAGTGCATATTTATTTAAATATATATTTTAAAAGAGCTTATGTATATATACATATATGGGAGGAGAAAAAAAGAAGGCTAATGAGACTGAGCATTTCCTTTTACTTTTATCTTCTCATATCCTTCTGGTTTTGAGCAGAGTAAAAAATGCAAAAATAATTATTCATTAATATTCTTTCAATGAATAAAAGGTTTAGTCCATTTCCTTCCTTACATAATCTCCATCACACTCCTCCACAGCCACCCCAAGTAAACTTGAGGTAAAAAAAAGAACAACAGGGTACAGGCACTGCCAACATGACTTCAGGAAAGTTACTTCAGACTCCTTCAAACAAAATGGCTGCCCCTAACGCCTATATGGACTCTGCAGCTGCTTTAAGGTAAGGCTGCTAGAATTGTACTAGCTTGTTTCACATGTGTCTGGAATCAGAAGGGTCTCAAACTGCTAGGTCAATTTCTTCATTTGATAGAGGAGAAAGCCCAGATATGTTACTTCCCTGGGGTCACACAGCCAATAATGATGGGTAGGAAACCTAACACTCTTGATTTCACAATCACAAATCACACCCACATGATGGGTAGGTTTATTTTTTGAATTTTCATTCAGAAATGTACTTTTAAAGAGGTTGATAAAGTATAATCATTGATGCAAGTACAGTTAGTATCTACAAGGTTTGATTTTACTGGTAGAAATTCAATAATTTTTCATAGATGTCAAATTGCTTTTTAACATCCCAATTAATAAACGCCTTTTGAACTGACAGTACTTCTAAAGAATTTTCACTTAAGTATATAAGGAGATAAATTCAAATGGCACTCAACTGGTTGTAAAATTCTATTCACCCAATTTTCAGCATTACTTTTAAATTACCATTAATAGATATATTTATATCATTAGCATCGTTAAAGTTTATTCACTTCAATAAGGCATAAACACAAATAGATGTTGCTGAAATAAAGATATTTTCTCTGAACAGAGGAATCACGTAAAAGTTGCTTGTAGTAAATTTGAGATATAGACAGATATAGGTATATACATATAGATATATTTAATTAGGTAATTTTGAAACTCATATCTTTCAGAAATTCCTATAAAATAAGAAATCAGGTAGTTAAATTTCAAATGTGTAGCCTGCATTTTAGGTCACCCATTCGCAAATTACCTTATAAAATCTGTCCAAACCCCTTCTCCCTAATCCAGTTTTAGAAATGTAGAGATATTAAACTTACAATAGTGATACTTTAACTTCAAAACAATTTAACTTCAAAACAGTGGTAACAACAGCAGTTGTCAGGTGCACTATTAATCATTTCTAAAATGTTAACATCTTAGGTAGCTAATTCTTTGATATAACCAGCAACATCTTGGTTTTTTGCTTACACTTCACATTACTGAAGTTAAGTGTCATTTGCACTTTCAGAACCTCTGCATCTGCATATATTTGGATTAGTGCATCCTACACACAGAAAAGATATTGTGTATTCCATAAAGGAAAAATTCACTTCTAACAGTAGTTCAGCTGTCCAATATTACATTGAATTAACATTATTTTACTTTTTAAATTATTTTAGGTAAATAATAATCATATATAAACATTTGCAAAAATATGAGACCATGTGTCCTACAAAATCTGTTGTAGTTACAGAAGACCTGCAAATTATATGTTACTATTGAAGGAAAAGAATGTTTGTTTTCACTAACTGCAACTGTAAGCAAATGCAGGTACACAGCACTTTATTAGTAAGAACTCCTTTAGTAAGCACACGTTAGAGGAATTAATCATTCATTCCCTGCAGACTGCTTATGTATTTCATCGGGCCATTATCTGATCTGAATAACAAGAACAATTGCATAATAAAACACATTACTGCTGACACTAGCAACTTTTCTTTCAACTTTAAAGTTGCAGCCACCTCTGTACAACACAGAAAGCTAGTGGCAAAAAAAAAAAATTAATTTAATCACTCCATCCAGCTTTGATTTTTGCATTTATTTTTATATATAGACAGTGATCAAGCATAGTATGTACAAGTTTTAACAGAAATGCCTTTAATTCAAGCTGTTATCCTCAGAACTATGACATAATTATAACAGGGACAGAATGTGTGTCAGGTTAGTTTCATGTTCATTGTAAATCCTTGCTTTGAGAAATTCAAACAAGGTGAAAAATTGTCATGTCTTTTCTACTGTGGAAAATATGTTTTACAGTAATATATATTTTGAACCATTGAATTTGGTTACTTGGGTAAAATTTTATCTTATATAATACTCTCACCTGTATTTCAAGTATCAGGTATCTTTTCAAATATATGATGGTACAAAGGAGTAGAGGTTGTTATGTTATAATGCAGAGCTAATCAAGCAAGGGTTTCATTTTAAATTATTTTAATTCATTTTCAAACCAATAACAGAAACGGCAGCAGAGAACAGTTAATACCAATAAGTACATCCATTTACATAGGAAATAAAGTAATATTCAAGAAAATGACATATCCTTCCCAAATGATTTCCATCTATGATAACTTCATTGCCACAAATCCATCAATTGTCCTATTATTACTTCATCACTCTAAAAATTTATGTCCCATAATATTCAGAAATTTGGAAATTAAATAACCGTAACAATTTAAGAAACCTTTTCTTTTTAAAATGATGATACATTAGTTTACTATTCCAGCTTTTTTTAGTCAATGGCCAATGAATACTGGTGCTTTTATATTATTTTAGCAAATATAGAGGTAAAATCATTTCACTATACCACAATAACAATTAAATGTGCAAAAACCCTTAAGTATTATTTGATAACGAGTGGTGAGTTCAAAACAAATTCTCAATGAGGAAAGTCTTTAATTTTTAATCTGGTTTGTAACTGTCAAAGGGTTTTTAGAAAAGTGTGTTTTCTATTGAGACAGAAAATTTAAAGATAAAAACTTTAATCACTGTTCTACATTTGTCAGTATGAGTACTATTGTGTCAAAGAACTTTGAGTCTCTTAAAAATTAGCTGTTTTATCTAAATTGCTATCCCCACTGTACCTACTGTATATATAACAATACAAGAAAAATTAGATTCAGAGTCCATTTGGCAGTGATAAAGAAAAAAATGCTGAAATGTTATTGATTCTCTCCCTCTTGTGCAAAACAAACTGACTCAACTATATTTTTCCTGACATAACACAAAGGTTTTATTTAGATATTACAAAATATTGGCAAATGTTAGACTGTGTATCTTTTTGTATTTAAAGATGCCATTAACCCCTTCATAGAAGGAGGACGCATGTCCCACTAATTTTGAAAGAAATGGTGAAGCTGCTGACATGGTGATGTTAGCCCCAAGAGGAATACTGCTTGCAAAAGTTTTTGATGCAGAGATATTCAGCCTAAGGAGGCACCTTAAACCTGTCACTGGCTGCTGAGCCCCTGTCACAGCTCATAACCTGCTGTGTCAAAACCACAGCCTCAGCTCCTGCTCTCTTCAATGCACTTTTCACATTCCGTCTCTAAGTTCAGTTCATCCAAATTCTCCACCTAGGCTTGTTTCAGGACTTTCCTCCACATCTTATGTACTCACAGGCATTAAGAAACCTCAAAAGGATTTCCATCAGGTGTTTTAAATCATCTTTATTAACTTTCCTTTGATCCAAATATTTTGTAGATCTCTTCAGAACTAAAGCTAAAACAACCAAACAGCTGAAGTCAGAGAGGGTTGGGACTTGGGATGGATGGGGGTTGAGTTTGAAGGCGGCAGGTTAGAATGCTTAAGCTTTTCGGGTAATCATCCTTAGATCTTAGAAACAACCAACGTTTCCCCATCAGGTTTCCAAAAGCCCTTGAAAAACAAGCCCTTAAAAATCAGATCCTCGGTAAGGCTGGTCAAACTGAAGTCTTCTAAGCGCTCTTTGAAAAAAAAAAAAAAAAAAAACTGAGCAAACCACTTCTTAATTAGGAACTACTGAAGTTATATAAATCAAGTTCTTCCCTGATAAAACGAACAAATTACCCAAAAACCATTGGAGACAAAGCGTTCAGCATACACCTCACTTTAGAAACCAGGAATACAGAAGCACAATTTACTTACTGAAGCAGCTGCCCCAGTCCTCCTTGGAAACCCTGAAGAGTCTTCTCTTTTCTTCCCTACCAGTCAAATAAAGAATTGTCTTTCTATTCCACACAGGCCCAGAATAAACTGCAAGGAAAGACAGCACATGCACATCAGCCCGTTGGGGTTTGGCTTTGGTGGGATGCTTCGGGTCCTGTTTGTATCAAAAGTGGGATCTTCTTTCTGGAGAAAGGCGGGGGAGAAAGAAGAAGACAGGATGCTCCACAGCTTGCTCGGGTCCTTCAAATTATTTTGAAGGCAAAGTACCTGCACTCTCCCCGCTGAAGCAGGCTCTCAGCACCGCGCGCGACGGGAGGAGGCGGAGGTGGAGAAAGAGGAGGAGGAGCGGAGGGCTCAGGCTGGGAGGGGTGCGGGAGGACAATGAGCAGCTCCGTGGAGCAGCGGGACAGACGGCGAAAGGAGCGAAAGGCCGCCGTCAGGGCCCGGCGTTGCCCCACGCGCTCGGGCCGCCGGGTGCGGGCGCGGGCGCGGGCGCCGCGGGCGGGCAGCGGGGGCGCCGAGGCTCTCCCGGCCGCTCCTGCACTCGCTCGCTCGCCCTCCCGTTTCCTCCGCTCGCACACACAGGCACACACCCCACGTCTCCAGCAGCAGCCGCTCTGCCGCACGCACTCACCTGCATTTCCTTAACGAGCCACTTGATGGCTGCCAGCGGCGCGAGGCGGGCGGGCGGGCTGGAGCCGGGGTGGGGAGGCCGCGGCGCGGGGGGCTCGGAGCGCCCGCCCGGGAGGAGGCGGCGGCTCTGCGGGCGCGCGAGCCGCAGCGGGAGGAGGGAGCTCCGCCCGCTGGCCGCGAACCGTCCGGGCGCAGAGCGGGCTGACCCCGCGCGACCCGGGGGACCCGCCAGGATCCCAGGTCTCCAGATTAAAGCGGTCCGCGCGGGGAGAGGACTTGTCACGCACATGCTGTGCCAAAGCACTCAAGACACAGAGGACTTGTCCAGGTGTGGATTCCGGTTGCGCCTCTTAGGTGTTCGCGTGTTTTCGGTTATTTTGTGTTTTCTTTGGAGGGAGGCTGGCTGTGAGGGTCAGTGATGCCGGACTTATAATGTAAGGGACAGATTTAATTTGCAGTACAGCCGTTGCAAATGAAGAGTCAGCGTTAGCGAGGATTCTTGGGGCAGGGGGTATGCTTCATCTCAGACACTGGATGTAGTTTTCGGGTGGGGCGCTTGACTGAACTCTAAGGCTCTGCCAAGGTGGCAGTTGAAAAAGGAAAAAGAGCTGAAAAGAGTTGCTGAAAAACAGCCTCGCTACTTAGCAGAAGAGGGTGGGGGTAGAGTCGAGTAGACAGTGCATCTGAGGGGGAGAAGCACAACTTAGACCACCTGAACAAAGATAAAATGGGGACAGGATCTGGGGGAAAGATGGGAGAAATCCAGCAGAAAGCTTTCATAGCTTTACCACCATTTGCGTCTGATCAGAGCTATAGACACCAAATGCCATCTCTCCTAAACCGAGAGCAATGCCGCTACACCTTGGCGCTTAAAAAAAATAAAAAATAAAAAGCCATGTTTTAACAAAAATAATAATTCTTTTTCGAATAATGCAACAGGGACTATTCCAGGTACACGCTGGTCAAAGGTACTGTAAGCACTGTATATAAAAACGAAAAGCAGTGAACCATCTACTTTCCTAATACGCCTATAATCTAATACAGAAATGTCACTTCCACTCAAAGAGAAATAAAGTTTAATCAGTATAGGTGTCATATCCCCAAGGGTCCTTTCGCCTTTTTCTTTTCATGCCTGCTTAATTGCTTGCCATGTCCCTTTGCTCTTCAGAAGCGACCCTACTGAACCCATTCCTGACAGGCTTCTTGCTCAGCCTCCTTACACTCAGCTTAATCCTCCTGCAAGGTTCACATACAGTCATTATCACTTAAAGCTGTTCCTAACGATAGGCTATAGAACAAACAGGCTTATACTATTTGTGGTAGTGTGTGCGCACGCACATGTGAGTGTCTGTAATTATACAAAGCACCTGCCCCTCTTATGGTAGTGTCTGCCCAAGATGATGACTAATTCATTCTTTCTCTCTTTCTCTCTCTCAATCTGTTTCGCTCTCCCCACACATACACACCACTCACTCCTGTCTCCGTTCCTTCCTGTCAGTGTTCAATAAGGGTTTTTACATGAACTTTCTATTAGGAAACCTCTGACTATAGAGAGCAAGTTGAAGCAGAATGATCCGAGGGTTGCTGGGGCTCAACGCTGCTGCTGTGTTTCCTGTCATCACTCACTCATTACATACACTACTGTGCTTAATGCCAAGTGGCAGTAGAAATGATTTCCTCTCCTGTTATTCATAATAATACATTCTCCCTCCCCCAGAAACACTTATAATTAATAATAAAAGAAATAATGCATCTTGAAACCATGGGAAAGCAGATGGATGCTGATGTGGTCGTGTTAGTCACCTTTTCTGTTGTTGCTGCAAAGACAATGTGACCACTTCTCTTCTTCTGTTCCTCCTGGTAGGTTAAGCAAAGCATTTGGCCCTTTTACTGTGTTCTCTTTTCCATTTTTCCCTTGACAATAGTTTGTGTATTTTAAATAAAGATTTCATTCTGCCAGCCCGCAGGAAGCTTTTAACAAGATGCAGCTGAGCGTGTCGATATCTTCTATCTTTTTACTGGTGTATGGGGTTGTTCAGCTGCTTGAAACTCTACTTCAGCCCTATGCTGGCATCTCAGAGACAGTGCTCCCTGGGGCTGATTTAGTCTTGCTTCTATTCAGCTATCTTTTGGAAGAATGGAGGATACTTTCGAAAATGGAAGAATGAGGACTGCACTCAATCCTCTTCCTTCTACATCCCCCTCCACTTAATAAAACCACAAGTGATAGGTGTCATTAGCTTATTGTAGAGATTTTATTATTGATTAACATCATCAGAGTTCGAGTGAGATATCTTTCCTGAGGATGATTGCACCAAGCCTGAACATTTAAGAGAATTACATTATCTAACCACCTATCTGTACCTTCTGTGATACGGCTTTTGTTACTTTCTTAAACAAAAAGCCAGCTTTAAATGTCCTCTTTAAGTTATTGCTGTGTATTTACTTGTAAAGAGCAGTAACCTCTTTAATTTTTCTGTCATTGAACCATGTGTTACAAAAACAACAAATGTGAAATTAGAAATAAAGGGGAGTAGGATAGGGAACGAAAAAAAAAGCATGGTTCTGAATATCAGTCATTTAAATTAGTCTCTTTGGAGATTTGCTTCATTTTACCAAGTTACTGTTTTAGTTAAAATGACTTTTGCCTTACTATATATAGGCTTATACTTGTTTAAAATAGCCTATATAAGTAGAAGAAAACTCCAATTTACACCTGTATTTTGAATTTTTGAGGGTAATGAGTACTACTTCCTTCACCTCAATTTTCTAATTAGGCTGAACAAGTGCATCAATAGCAATTCCACAGCAGTACTTTCTTGTTTCTAATATGTCCTTTATATAACACTAAGAATATTGTGGGAAATATCCCTAAGTCTACAACACTCCATGTGGAAGTCTTAAAAATAAAGGAGAAGAAATAGATAACAGAGCAATAAGGTGGCTAGGGAGAGCAAGTAACTGGTTTAAGGGAGAAAATTACTTTAGAAGGTGTTTTGTGTTGACTTCATGGGATGATTTGATATGTAAGTAGTAGCTTCTCACACTTTGTCATCTTTTGTTTTTCCAGTCTGCAGTAATGTTGTACATTTAATTCTGCCTTTTCTGCACCTTTTCTTCTCCAATTATGCCAATTGACAGAAACCACATGTAGAAACAATTCTTTATTGATAACAGATAAGGAAATCATACAATTAATGTGTCACTCTGTTTGTACTTATTTCATATGGGACAAGGGTAATCATCTACTTTTCAGCTTTTATTTTGGTCAATGAGGGCAGGGTTCTAATTGACTAATTGGTATAATTTACCTGATTTGTTATAAATGGTTTGCTACCAATAAAGCTGCTCAGGAGATCTTACAGCGCTTTCAAAAAATGACTAGACTGTATAATCATCCAAATTAAGGCATCTTAATAAATGGAGTCAATGGTTGTGGTTTCAAGGATTAGATTTTATTCCACTGAAATCATCATGTTACTAATGGTAAATTACACAAAATTTAAATGCTATGGAAAGACGGATTTGTATTATAATGAGTCTTTCTTTTTTCATTTATTGTGCTCTTTATTTTCCACTCCGACCACTCCCACTTCTAGCAAACTCCATATCCATCCATTTTCCACCTTTCTCTGTGCACTGGGGGTTGACCAGAGCATTAACCTGGTTTTCTTCCCCCTGCCTCCTGGTTAGGTTTTGTAATAGAAGAGAGAGAGTTGGGAGCAGCTCATGCCCCATTTGCCCTATAACTTGGCACTGTAGTTCTTTCTGGCAGAAGCTCCATTTTTGCATGAATGTATTTCATTTTTGCCACAATACTTCTATACCACCAACTCTCATTTGCTTTTGAGAACACCATTTCTTCCCTTGCCACTTCAGCTTCCCACTATGAATATACTGTAGGACACTCAATTTTCCATATCAGTTCCCCTAAACCAGCCACTCTGAAGAGTATCCCTCATCAAAATGATCTTCAGAATCACCTCAGATTGTGTCTTCAGGTTCCTCCTGACACCCTGGCAGGTAAATTTGTTATTTAAATTCAGAGTGTTCAAAGATACAAAGAAGTATTTTAGTCAATTATTTTAAGTGTAATAAACATATCATCTAATGTACATAGGGTAGTCAAAACATTAATATTACTCAAAATGAAAATGATTATAAAATATTTGATGGTACACTTGATCTGTATAGCTAAATGATAGCAATGTATTAATGTATTAATATTTTTTCACAGAAGTTCCATGCCTGATTTTCTTAAATGTTTTTCTTGATATTTCATGGTTCTGACTGAAAAATAATAATGACTATAATCATCACATTTTGAAGGTTAGTGTTTATTATTTGATGAAGGAAAAAATGTTTATAAGACACTGTAATCTTGATAAATTTTAGAATACGAATTGGGCAAGGTCACCTGGATGTATCTGTTCTTCTAACTATTAAAAGTGAAAGCCAGTAATGAAAATATAAAAGGCTACCTACTTTACCAATGAAAACAGTAAAATAATTGACCCACACATATACTTACGAAAGGGCAACTAGGCATGAATAAGTTTACCATTCTCCAAGTTCTTTTAAACTAACATTTAAAAAATAACATCATATGTTGTAGTGAGAGATACCAGCCATTATATATCTTGTCATAATTTACAAAAATGTGTGGGAGAGTTTAAACTCTATTGTAAACTATAATCCACACTTAGTGGCAATGCTCCAATATGTATTCAACATTTGTAACAAACATACCACACTAATGAAGGATGTTCTTAATGTGGGACAGTATGGGTGAGGTAGGGAGTGGGGCATATGGGAATCCCCTACTCTTTTTACATAACATTTATGTAATCTAAGTATCTTTTTAAAAATAATAAAATTTAAAAAATAACATCTTGTAAACAATGATCATGGCAAGTACTTTAAGGAAATGAAAGTATAATTTTGGGGAAAGTATCCAGTAGTTCCTAAGAATTTTTCAGCTATATTTTTACCTTGAAAATTTAATTAAAAAAAAGATTGAATGCTAGATTTTACCCGTATTTCCCTACTTAAGACATTGTAAAATTATTTTCTTCAGAAGCCTAATTTTTCACTTTCTTTTATAAATTAGGATAATACTAGGGACCACACATACACACAGACACATACATCCACACATGTGCACACTGTGTGCAAGGTACTGCAGTGTATTAACAAAATGCTATCTACACATAAATCTAAGAAAACTGAGGTCCAGATTAGCTTACCTAAGGTCATCTGGCTATTGAATATTGGAGCTGAGACTTTTAGCCAAGCAGCCTGACTCTTTAGTCTCTGTGCTTAACTAGTGTTCTATTTCATCAGAATCTCTTTCTCAGTTCTGTGTACCTTTATTTCTTAGGCTCAGGGACTTCTAAAACATTTAACTGAAACTGAGAATTTCTATTCTGTGAATATAGACTATAGGATGGGGTTGGGGGGGGGGAACTATTAATCTTAGAGAACTAGTTTTCAATTTTTAAACTGAGTCTTTAAATTTTACTTCCTTGAGTTATTTTCCATATTTATTTTCATATAACAAGTCATTTTATGTGCTTCACAATATATAATGACATAGTAGAAAATTATAAAGGATAAAATGTAAGATTTTCTTCTAGCCAAATTATGGAAAGACTGTTCTATTACCACAACTAATTACATTTGTGAACTTTTCCTTTTATACAATTGATCCTAACTATTCATATTGATTTATTTCCCGATCTTGCCTTCCACTAGGAAAATAAAAATAAGACAAAGCCATAAAATGGAAGGTAATCCTACATCATATGCCTTTTTATTATAATACGGGGTCAACTTTTCTGGAACCTTTGTAAGATTTCCCTCTGTTTTAGTGAAGGACAATATGTTTTCCAGGTACTTATTCCTGACCTTTTGTTCAGGTGCAATGATATTGTGGCAGGAAAAATTATACTAGTGTGGCAGTTTGAGATGTTTTTATGAATTCCAAAAAGAAATTATGTTTATAATCTGGTCTGTTCCTCCAGGTATGATACCTTTGATTGTGTTAGAGTCAGCTGAGATGTCTTTGATTAAATTATATTAAGATTAGGTCTTTGATTCAACCACATCAGTAGGGTGTCCCTGCCCCCTTGCTGGGCAATATAAACAGACACCTACTCAAGACATAAAGAAGATTCATGGGAGAAAAAAAAAGTTCAATAGACACAGCAGAGGAGAGCACTTTGATCCTGTGGCCCCAGGGAGAGAAATGAGTCATTTGCTTTATAGCTTAATTACAGCTAAAGAGAATAGAGCAGCTGAACTGAGGAAGCCCAGAAAGAAAAACCCTATGCCAGCCTGTAGCTGAGAAAGAGGGTGGCTGAACCTTCGCAGAGATTAGTAACCATCTTGCAACACGTGTCAACTGACTTTGGTATGAAAAGCAACCTTGAATGGGACTTTTTAGGGCTTTGTAACTGTAAGCTTTTATCCCAAATAAATACACTTTATAAAAGCCAACAAATTTCTGGTACTTTGTCTCAACACCACTTATGGCTGACTAATACAAGTAGCATTTTTTATTATCAAAGGTTTTATGCATATTTTGAACATTAAAATTATAAAAGTTATAAAATTATAAAAGTAATATAAGGAAAAGGAAGAAATATGAAAACAAATTTAATGAGACTCTGCTTGTTAGCATTCTACATTTTATGGATGATAAGTTAGAAAATCACCCTTTTAGAAGAATATCTAAAGTAATTCAAAGTAATAAGTCCATATACCTTTTAAAAATGATTTTTCCATGTAAGTATCAAAATTATAGTATGAGAGATGATTTGACCAGCACCTGACCTCCAAGCCCATTTTACAAAATATAGCTACTTAACAGAGTGGGTGTCATGTTCATCTTTTTTACATGGCTCATGAATGATAGAGGTGATGGACATGGTCCTGCTATTACCAGGAACCCTCCTTCTCATCATCAATTAAAGAATAATTTTAATCTAAAGACATGTATGTATATAGATATAAATATTTAGAGATATATATGTATATATATGAGGATTTTTTAAGTATTGATTTATATGTTATTTAAATTACAGTGTGTATGTTTGCGTAAGCTCCCTGTTTCATGAAATGTGATGAAAAAAAGTTCACCACATTATGTATTTAAGCTTCGATTTGAAATGAGGATTGAAAAATATTTCTAAACTCAGAAAGAGAAACCATCAAGAAAGTCTTCTCAGAGGATTTTAGAGAGGGAGTTAAAATTATATGCCTGCTGCTGAGTCACCTTTACAAATTCTATTCAATATCCATAGTGTTAAATCAGAATTCTTTTCATAGTTTCATCTAAGCAATATAAATATAAATAAAATAAGGACATAGATTATGAATATCAATGTGATGGGGAAGGGTTTATTAATGCTAACATGTTCCCTGTCAAAATCTCTTACAATCCGCCCTTCCTTTCTCACATACACACATTCATGCACACCTGTGCTAATAAGGTTGTGCTTGGCTTTGCTCAGATCTTGTTCTCATCCTGTCCCTCTGGTTCTCAGGTTTTTGTTAAGCAAAATCAGGAGAATATGTATACCGAAGTGCAGAAATGGGAGGAAATCTGAAAGGTAATTAAGAGACTCAGACTAGAGATTTGCAAGAATATAGAGTGAAAAGATTAGATATAAGATGGTTATGAAGTAGGAGTCTCCCAATAGCTACAAGATATGGAAAAAATTGGAAAGAAGAGAAAAATTGTTTTGTAGAATCAATGTCTCTTAATAATACTTTTGAAGTGCCCTCATAATTTTTTTATTTTTTTTTACTTGATAATACTTTTATTCATCAAATTTTTCATTTCTTTGCTACATCATAGCATTTCTCACATGATTTCTAACACTAACAAAAATTTGAACTTCACATGTATGAGTTCCAATATTTCTTAATATGTAGATCACACCCCCAGTTCTATTGAGTTCAAATCTCTGGGGAAGGAACCTAAGTATCTCCTTTATTTTATTTTTTAATTCATCGAAATATGTCACTCATATATAAACATACATAAACAATAAATGTATAGTAGTTGTGAACTTACAAAACAAACATATATAACATCAAACAAACATTTATAACATCTCACCTACCACCAATAACTTGCTTTGTTTTCAAGCCTTTATAACTAATGACTAAAGAGCATTGTCAAAATATTACTACTAAACAAACTATTTTCCCCCAACCAATCCTATTACTATCTTTATATCATTTATATATGAACATAAATAAACAATTAAGTGTATACTAAAAGTTGTGAACTTACAAAGCAAGCATGTATAACATCATACTGGTGTGCCATACATCAACCCTCCACCAACATCTTGCATTGTCATGAGACGTTTGTTACAAACTATGAAAGAACACCGTCAATATCTCACTACTAATCATAGTTCTTATCTTACATTTGGTGTGCTTTTTCCCCAACCCACCCTATTATTATTTTTTAAATATATTTTTTATGGCAGAAGTTGTAAACTTATAAAACAATCATGCACATGTGCAGAATTCCTAAACAACACCCCTCCATCAACACGCCACAATGTGGTGTGTCATTTGCTACAAATAAAATAATATCATCTAATTATTGCTATGTCCAGAGTGTACATTAGGCTCACATTTTCCATACTGCCTCAGTATCAATACAGTATATCTTTTGCATAGTTGCAAGAATATCATATTATTACTATTAACCACAATCCATAGGTCACTCCAGCTGTATTTTTCCCATGCTTTTCCACATTCCCAACACGCTGCAGTAGTGATATACATTTGTTCTAGCTAACAAAGTATACTTTTGCATCTACTGTCAACCACAATTCTCACCCACCTCTTGGTTTACTGGGCTATCTAGTTCCTAGATTATTCTCGAGCATTCTGTCAATTGGCATTTACATAACTAGACTACGATTTTCTGTCGCATTTATAAACTAGCTGTTACTCACTGTGTGTTACCATCTACTCTATATCATTTCCACAATTTTACAGTAAAGCTAATTAAAACTTCTATATACATTAAACATCAGTAGTCCATTCAGTCCTTCTCTTACCTCCTTTAAGAATCCACCACCTACCACCAGATCTTGAAGATATTTTACAGTAATTTCTTCTAGAAGTTTTATGGTTCTTTTATTTTTAGTTCTTTGATCCATTTTAAGTTAGTTTTTGGATAAGATGTGAGATAGGGGTCTTCTTTCCTTCTTTCAGCTATGGATGTCCATTTCTTTCAGCACCATTTGTTGAATGGATTGTTCTGCCTGAGCTGTGTAAGTTTGACAGGCTAGTCAAAAATCATTTGACCATAAATACTGTGAGGGTCTGTTTCTGAACCATAAATTTGGTTCCATTGGTCTATTGTGTCTGTCTTTAGGCCAGTACCACGTTGTTTTTACCACTATATGTGGGTATTATGATTTAAAGTCTGGAGATGAGGGCTCACTTTTCCTTTTATGATGTTTTGGGCTATTCAGGACTCCTTACCCTTCCAAATAAATTTAATGGTCGTGTTTTCAATTTTTTTCTTTAATGCTGGTGGAATTTTTATCGGGATTGCACTAAATCTGTATATCGATTTGAGTAGAATTGGCATCTTAGTGATATTTAGTCCTCCAGTCCATGAACAGGGAATGCTCTTCCAGTCATTTAGAGTTTTCTTGATTTGTTTTAAAATTGAGTTGCAGTTTTCTGAATACAAGTGCTTTATTTCATTGGTCAGTTTATTCCTGACTATTTGAGTTTTATCTGTCATATTTTATTTTCACCACTTTTTTGATACTTTTAGTTACTTTTATTGATATAATCTTCATTTCTAGACTCTCTTCCAGGCCCCTCTCTCCTGCCCTTTCTTTTCAGGCTCTAGCACACCCTTTAGTATTTCCTGAAAATCTGGTCTCTTGCTTAGAAATTCTCTCAGTTTCTGTTTATCTGTGAATATTCTAATCTCACCCTCATTTTTGAAAGATGGTCTTGCTAGATATAAGATTCTTGGCTGGAAGTTTTTCTCTTGTAGTATTTTACATACATCAGACCACTGTCTTCTTGCCTCCACGGTTTCTGTTGAGAAATCAGCACTTAATCTTATTGGGTATCCCTTATATGTTATGCACAGTTTTTCTCTTGCTGTTCTCAGAATTCTCTCTTTGTCTTTGTCCTTTGACATTCTGATGAGTATGTGTCTTGGAGTTGGCCTATTTGGAGTTTTTCAGATGGGAGTACATTGTGCTTCTTGGACAGGGATATCTATGTCTTTCAATTGGGTTGGGAAATTTTCCATTATTATTTCTTTAAATATTCCTTCTGCCCCTTTTCCCTTCTCTTCTCCTTCTAGGACACCCATGACACATATGTTTGCATGCCTTTTGCTGTCATTTAGTTCCCTGAGACCTTGTTCAATTTTTTCCATTCTTTTCTTCATCTCTTCTTTTGTATGTTCACTTTTAGAGGCCATTTTTTCAAGCTCACCAATCCTTTCTTCTGCCTCCTCAAATCTACTATTATATGATTCCAATGTTTTTCAATTTCATTGATTGCACCTTTCATTCCCATAAGATCTGTTATTTTTCTATGGATGCTTTCAAATTCTTTTTTGTGCTCATCCAATGTCTTCTTAATATCCTTAATCTCTTTAGCCATCTCATTGAATTTATTAAGTAGATTTGTTTGAACATTTATAATTAGTTGTCTAAACTCCTTTATGTCATCTGGAGGCTTATCTTGTTCCTTTAAATGGGCCATAACTTCCTGTTTCTTGGTGTGGATTGTAATTTTTCATTGGTGTTTTCACATCTGGCTTACTAGAGTATTTTTTCTGAGTGCAGTTTTTCTCTCTAGTTTAGAGCTTCCTATCATTTCTCCCTTGCTGGTTATTCAGTAGGAGCCAAGCATATAGGTGCTGTAAGCTGTGGAGGCTAAAGCTGCCCTCATTGTACCAGGGACCAATGAAGTTTCTTCCAACTTTCTCCTTTGCCAGGGGTAGGGACAGAGTCACAGATATGAGGAATAATCGACATGCAGGCCTAGACTGTAGTTGCCCAGAGAGACTGGTGAAGCTTCACATCCCTTTCTCCCCTATGTAGGGCAGGGATGGAGCTGCAGGTGTGGGCAGCAATCTATGCAGACTTCTGATTTTCAGTCTGTGTAAGCCAAAGTTCCCTGCAGTTACCCTTATAGCCTGGTGCAGGGCTCCTCAGCTTCCTCCCCACCAGAGGTGGGGCTGAAGCCTAGGCGGGCTGCAGGCTGATCTTCATGAAAGAAACTGTCAGCCTGGCTCCCCCTCAGGCTGGGGGCAGAGTCAGAATGGTAGCTACTGGCCTCCTTCTGACTTGGGCTGGTTCTCACCCAAGCTGTTCCTAGGGTTATCTCTTAGTCAACCAAGTCTCCCAATCAGTAGCTGAAATCAGCAGCCAGCCGTCTCCTCCTCCCTGTTTCTGGGAAATGGAGCTTCCAATTACCATCACAGAATAATTCCTGGGGTGGCTTGTGCTGCCAGAGTAGGATAATCACCAGCCTCTGCGGTTTGGCCGGTAATTTCCCAAAGAGTCTGGCACAGGTCCCCACAGCTTCCTCCCTGCTGCAGGAGGCACTGGGGCCTAGGCTAGACCTGCAATATGATCTGGATGGGAAGAAGCCAGCCTCGACCAGCACTGGGATTCTCAGTCCACCCAGCTTCCCCTCCTGCCAGGCGCGAAGTTAAGATGGCTGCTCCTGGCCTCTTTCTGACCTGGACAGGCTCACACCTTAGCTGTTCTCAGGATCATAATGTAGCCCACTAAATTTCCACATCATAGCTGAAATTAGTGCCCAACCATTTCTTCCTCCCCTGTTTTGGGGAAATGGAGCTTTCGATTCCAGCCACCGAAGAGCTCACGAGGTGGCTTGTGCCTCCAGTGGAGGATGGGCACCAGCCTCCGTGGTGTGGAGCACTCTATTTATGAGTCTTCTCAGCAGATGGGCAGTCTCCTCCTTCCACTCCCCCAAGGATGTTGTAAGATGCTCTTCTGGCCTCCTGGAGCCCCCAAACACGTGCTTCAGCTAGCTCCAGAGAGCTCTGGGTGTTTGCTAACTGCCCTGTAGCAGGAGCTGACTCTAGGAGTTCCTTACTGTGCAGCTATCTTGCTGGTTCCTGCCCTGATAATTTTTAATTGATATGATTTTATTTTAGTAAATTTGTTACTCAAATACCAAAAATATAAAGGAATCCATGGTCTATCAACTATGTTGAATGGATTATAGTCAAGGAAGACATATATGGTTCATTTCAACTCTGATCCCTGAATTTGTAGCACAATGTCAAGGAAAATAAGTAGAAATTATTTTGGCAGTAACTTACTAACATTCTCCAAATTCTGGGAACAAGAATGGCCCATGAGGCATTCAAGGAAATTGAAAAATACCATAAATTGTAAAGTACCATGATTAAACAACATTGTTGATTCTCAAAAAGAGTAAACAGTGTTCATCCTGTCTGCAGTAAGTGGCAACAAAGGTTAGCAAGTAAGAAAAGCACAAGACACCCTGTGGGCCCAGATATCAAGAATCATATAACCTATAGTACAATGCTGAGAGTAAATAGTTAAATATTTTTCCTTATATTAAATTTAATGACAACTTGCTTTCAAGTTTAATTTTAATATACTATAGTCAATAGCAGTCTAAAATAAAATATGCTGTCAGATATTTCCTAAATACTCATGTTTTAAGGATGAGTAAACTTAAGAATTCATAAAATAATGGGATGTACAGCTTCCATAAGTGCAGAGGAAATTATTGCTTAAAAAATGTTTAAAAATTAATAGGGAATAGAAACAAATTTTAGAAACATCTGCAAATGCTCCATAAAAATAAGAATATATGGTACTCTTGAAACAATAAAAAACTACAGAAAAGTGAAAGCAGATAATAAACTATAGAATAAAATAAAAATGTTAGCTTTCTAAAGAGGAGGCAGATAGAAAGGAAAATAGGTAACAAAATTGTAAAAAGCTACAAACCTGTCAATAACAGAATTGTGGTAGCTTGAATTAAGTAACACAGCAAGAGCATGTTCCTAATTTTAATCTGCGTTCTTTTGGGTGTGAATTTGTTTGTAAAGAGGACCCTTTGAAGATGTTAAGCTTTAACCCAACTGTGGTAGACTGAATTATGTACCCTCTCAAAAGTGATGTTCTTGATGTTAATTGACATTCCAGTAGGAAGAAATGAAGTCAGTGGAAACCAGAAGAGCAGACAGGAGACAGAGGTTTTCACGTGATGGGAAGCAAAGGTGAAAGCCAAAGAACCCCATGGATTATGCAAGCCTTGGATAAAATGGCACAGACTTCACTTTATACATCACTTTGCTAACATTTGGTTTTGGACTTCTAACCTCTGAAGCATGAGATAATAAATGCTTGTTGTTTAAGCCAACCTACTGTGTGGTATGTGTCACAGCAGTATAGCAAACCAAGACAAGGATTATTATCAGAATTAGAAAGCAAAATACAACAGTAATAGCAGAATTCAAACTACAGATAATTCCGTAATTCAATACCAAGGATTCTATTTAGTGAATATGATTAATGTTTTTAAAGAATATTTAAAGACATAAACATGTTCCCCTTATAATGTTAGTTACAGTGCAACAGATACATACAAACACATATACTTATCTGTATCATTTATTTATAACTCCCTGTCTTGTAATATGTACACAAAGAAATGAGAGAATATTTACTATAATACCTAGAGTTTTAATTTTGACTTTTTTATGTTTCTGTGTTTTCTAAAATAAAATGATTTTATTTCCAGATATAATTTCCTTTGTAAAATGTCTAAAATATGTTCTGAGAATATATAAGTGTCATTTTTAAAAAAAAGTTTATATTGCTGCCAGTAGTAGCTCTGTGAAATTTATAAAAGAAGTTAAATGAAAGTAATTACTATATACAGAATTTATAATACTGTAAGTGGATTTGCATAATAACTTTCCTATTTTTAGTCTTACCCTATTTCCTCTTATATATATTAAATAGTAAAAGATGATTTAAAAAAAGTGTTTTACCTTGTTTAAAAAGGTTCACAAACTAAATTTTGAGGAAAGTCTTTGCATATTTTCTAAATATCTCCAAATTTTCCTGCTGTTACAGTATTTGTAATAATTCATGTTGTACAATATGTCTCTCTAGACAAAGAAAAATTATTTCCATTCTTAAAAGAAACAAAATTATAATAGTGTAAGAAATAAAATAGTTTAATAAAGTTCAAATACGTGATCTTTGAATGTTTTACTCAAGCTCATAGCTTCTCTAAGTTCACTGTAATGATTCAGAATTGTGCTCCAGGAATAACCTTCAAAAAATTAAAAAATACATTTGTCTCAAATTGAATGGCCTACTGAAATTTTAGGTTTTAACAATCTAAAATGAAAAGAATTTAAATAGAAGAGGAATAGCATATGCTTTGAGTACAGAAATGATGGAACTTTTTAAAATTTTTGTTTTTTTAATGTTTTAATATTTTATATTCTTAAAACTCATTAAAGAGGAACATATCTGTTCCCTATTGATTTTCAAGTTATGGAGAGTTCATTTTATATGAAATAATATGTATGAATCACTCTGCATTTTCTCAAATAAAGCCTATGATTATTCAAGCATGGAATCCTATAACCCATAGTACAATACTGAAAGTATAATAGTTACATTTTCTGTTATACCAATTTGATAACAACTTGCTTTCAAGTTTTCCAGTAAGTTTCAGTCACTAGTGTTCTAAAATAAAACATGCTCCTATCAAATGTTTCCTAAACAAAAACAAGATGACAATTATCAATTCCATTTCTTCTAATTTTAAATTTTATAAGCCATGATAAGCTAAGATATTCTTCATGATGTTCTAAAGATATACTAGCTAACTTGAAAATCATAATTTTCGGAGAGAGGGAGAGTGGGAGCAGCCTGTTTTTCCTCATAGTCTGTCTTATATTATTCGATTTTTCACTTAAAATGGAACTCTCTTCAGAAGAGATGATACCACATAAGAGAATATGGATTATATTTCCCCCTCTTAGGTTTTTCAGTGGGCACAAACTCTTTTCTAAGCTGATTCTTCTCAATGTTAGAGGATTCCCAAGATAAGGAACTTACTTTTCCTATTATAGGTGCCAATTTCGTAAGTGGTTTTAGTGGTTTGAACATTTGTCCAAGAATAACAAGAGAAAAACCACCAACATGTATCATGCAGACCACCAAACAGCCATCAGGCTGAAGTGGCTTTCAGTCACCATCAACCTCAGCTCACTGAAAATATACTTTCACTTATTTTTCCTGCTATTAACAAGCCTTTCTATCTTTCTGCCTACATTTGCTTTTCCATATTTTAATGTCTACATACAAAGAGCAAATGCAAAAATAAGGTACCAGATTCTGAGATTGAATAATGTCAAAGATATCTGCTCCAAGCTCTATCATCTGGTAAATAATAATTTCTTGTTCCCATTTTACAGGTGAGTCAGCAGAAGGTAAGGGAAGCTAAGATTTGCTTTTTTGGAGTAGTAACTTTAGTAAGAGACAATTATTTCTCTCTTTTTTTTTTAAAGATTTATTTTTTATTTATTTCTCTCCCCTTACCCCCCACCCCAGTTGTCTGTTCTCTGTGTCCATTTGCTGCATGTTCTTTGTCCGCTTGTTGTTGTCAGCAGCAGGGGAATCTGTGTTTCTTTTTGTTGTGTCATCTTGTTGTGTCAGCTCTCCATGAGTGCAGCTCCATTCCTGGGCAGGCTGTACTTTCTTTCTCGCTGGGCGGCTCTCCTTACGGGGCGCACTCCTTGCAGTGGGGCTCCGCTACACAGGGGTGTCCTCCCGCGTGGCACGGCACTCCTTGCGTGCATCAGCACTGCGCATGGACCAGTTCCACACGGGTCAAGGAGGTCCGGAGTTTGAACCGCGGACCTCCCATGTGGCAGACGGACACCCCATCGACTGGGCCAAGTTCACCTCCCTACAATTATTTCTCTTAAAATCAGTTATGGAAGGCAATGCAGTGTGAAGGTAATGTATGTGGACAATGGAGCAAAAGTGCCAAGTTTGTCTACTTGCCAGCTTTTTAACCCAGGGCAAATCATTTGATCACTCTAAACATTACATTTTCTTCAGTTTCCTTCTATGTAAATTTCCTTCTTTGTTAAAGGAGCATAATAATAAAATTCTTTCAATTTTCTTCCCTATAAAATGGGAATAGTAATATTCACCTTCTAAGATTGTTGTGAGGACAATTACATGTAATTCACTGGTAAATATTAAGCAATATATGTTAATTTCAACTATCCTAAAGAAAATGAACAGAACCTATAGGGCAGCATCTATTGATAGACATTTCATTTTTTACTGCTACTCTGATTTCTCAAAGAATTAAATTTGGGGGTGCCTGCCAAACCAACACTCCTGGAAATTACTCATTAACAGCTCCTACTAAAGGGACTCTATTTGCACCACCTACCAGGTATTGACATCTGATTATGCTATGGGAAATGGAACATACTCTTATTTGTGATAGTCCATCTTCCAGGGACCTGAATGAAGAGATTCAGAAAACATTCTGAAGGAGTGTTGTTGTGTAACTCTGAGGTCATGTAAATTTGGGGCACACAAACTTACTCAGCAATGCATTAGCAGAGAGAATCATACAAGAAAAGGGGGAGAAAAAGAAAGCCTGAGAAATGCTGAGCAACAAAAGACATGGAGGTGGCTGACTCTGCTTCCTGACTTTCCAGTCTACCCCCATTTAAGTTTGTATTTAGCCTGGTTAAAATCTGTCTTTACCACTCAAATACAAGCAAAGATATGCTCTCCCAAAATGCCCCTTTTTCACTTAAACTTGGATGCATGATTTCTATTTCTTCTAACTAAGTGATCCCTGATTCAAACAAGTGTTTTTATGTTGCAAAACTATAATCATGCATTAAGTCATATATCTAATCATACTTTGGGAAAGAGGGGTGACTTTATACCAGACAATGTCAAACATGTCTGTGCTGAAAAGGAACTTAAGAATTCATTTCCCTCATATCAGCAGCAGATATTCAGAAAGAAGCTCACAAAGAAACAAAAAGAAAGAAGTTTGCAAAAAAGAATAGAAGTGTTTAAAAGGGGACAACCCAAAACAAGTAAGCTCCTACATGGGCATGTTGAAAGAGAGGTTAATGAGATGGTATCGGTTCATTCAAAGAATTGGAAGAAAAGGAGCCCAGGTGGAAGAGAAGGTGGTGGTAGTGATGATGACAATGATGATGATTCCTGAATATTAATGGGAAGCTGGAACATTTTAGTGAAGCTGCAAAGTATAATAGAAAGAGCTCAGAGATCGACCTTTGAGAGATTTGAGATGGAATCCCAAATTTCCCCCTTAATATTTTTGTCGTCTTGGAAAAATTAATTCACTCCTTTACACTCAACCTTCTCACCCTAAAATTGGAAGAGCAATGCTTAGTGTGCAGGATTGTCATAAAGGTTAAGAATAAGGACTCTGTTGTCAAATAGACAACAAATAATTGCTCAACAATTTCTTTTCTTCTTATGATTATTTCTCTTATTACTTCCAAAGCACTAGGACTATTAATGAAAAAAAAAAAAAACCCAATTGCACTCTAGTTTGAACCAGCAAGCTTTAAATAGTAGGAACATTTTAACCCAGTATTTTATTAGAATTCATCATTAAATTACTTAGTTTATGTACATAGCATTTATCTTTTCCTAATAACACATGAAACTTTGAGAAACAACAGACCTATGTAATGGTTATATTTCTTGTTGTATAAATGATATAATTCTCAACCCTCATGTCATTTAAAGCATACATTCTTTCCCCATTGGTGATCTGCCTGATATTAGTCTTCATATCTACTATAATTGATTATAATAAGGACTTCTAGTTTTACAAGTAGATTTTTTAAATCCTTAAGGAATACTGAAATAATTTTCTAAGAAATTGTAAAACTTTTAAAATACAATAATTAAAAGGCCACCTACTTGGGCAAGCCACTTACCCTTTCTGAACATCAATTTCCTCATCTATAAGGTAGGATTAATAACAGTTTCCTAGGAATATGTTGCCAAATCATCGTGAGGACAATGATTAGTCTGGAAAATACTGGAAAATTTTACAAAGTCTATGATAGTTAGCTACATCAGGAAAGCAAGAAAACAGCTCAAAGTGGTAAACTTTTTGAAGTTAAGGTTTCAAAAAAGTCTATGTAATTAAGCCTATTTCAATCTTATGTATGTTTCACACTATTCCTCTAAATTAATCCTCTCTTTACCATAAAACCCACAGCTCATAAGAAGCAGTAGAGGAGAATATTATCATGTACATTAAGAAAAGTTAAACCACAAATGAAAAAAATCACCAGTGTGAGGGAAGCTGCCCTTTCCATAACTAATGACAAGCTAATCCATATTTGCAATCCTTCCTTGAGAAAAAGATACTCTTATTTCCTTAGCACTGGCAAAAGATGTTGTGGTAGATGTTTCTAATTGCCTACTCTTTCTCATCTTCTTATTAACCTAAGTTTTGTTGACAAATGTCCCCAGCTAAAATTGTTTGTCATGGCACACAACTCTAGCCAATTAGATGTAAAAGTTACGTAGTGGGGCTACCTGGAAATGTTTGCTTAAAGGACACTTTCAGGTGGCATGCTCCTTTTGGCTTTTGGATCATTTGTTGCCTTCTTGTTTGGAGCCCAGTTATGAAAGACATAATGTCTGTACCAGTCATGGTTCTCCAGAGAAAAAGAACCAATAGGTAATATACATATATATGACATTATTTAAGGAGTTGCCTTGTATGGTTTTGGAGGCTGACAACTCAGGCAAGAGTTGTCGATGTTGCAGTCCTGAGGCAGAATTTCTTCTTTTCCAAGAATCTTTAGATTTGCTCTTTAGGTCTTCAACTGATTGGACAGAGCCCACCCACATTATCAAATTTAGTCTACATAAAATCAACTGATTGTAGATATTAGACACATCTACAAAATACCTTCACAGCAACACCTAGACTAATGCTTGATTAAATAATTGGAAACAATATCTTAGCCAAATTGACAGGTAATATTAACCAACACAATGTCCATGAAGTTGAAAGCCACAAGCAGAGGATTAAAAACTGAAAAGCTCATTGAAGCCTAGGTTCGTGCTGGCGTCATTGAAGCACCGCTCCCACCCTGGGCCACTGCCCTAAACTTCTTGTTCCATGAGAAAATGAAGTTCTTATCAACTTAGAACACTTTGGATTGTACTTTCTTTTGCCTACAACTGAAAGTATCCATCACTAATACTGAAGTTTTCTTAAAAATCTAACATCAAGATGTAAAGTGAAATCTGATTGAATATGTCTTGTAATAAAATATGAGAAAGACAAAGAAGGAAAATATAAGATAGTTTAAGATAAAATGGGATTCGAAATGCTATTTTGGTGGTGTGTTAAATATGTAAAGCCTCTGTGCAGAGGAGCAAGAGCGATTAGTAAACCAAGCAGAACCAGTGGGTCAGGTCTCAAGGGAAACTAGTTGACCCCATTTCAGTTGAGTAACTCTCCATTTAAGCCTCCCCCTTTGAAAATAGCAATAAAAACAGCAGGTCTTTCTCTGTTTAAGACAATAAGCAAATTTTTATTTTATTGTTTGCCATAGATTGTAAAGAGAAATTATTTGGTTACCAACTTGACCCCACATATGTAATGCATACTCCATTAATTTATGGTCACTTATTAGATCTATTAATATGTCAGAGCAACTTCATGAATCTATATTAAGAAAATAATAGAAAAACAATTTCATGTTTGAAAGAAGATTGAACAGATGTTCTTTCCAAATAGCATGGAATAAATTATTATTTCCTGATACATTTTATATCTTGAATAATCACTTCATAAGACTTAGAAGCTAAAAGAGAACTTTGAGGGTATGTTGTTCAACTTTTTTTCTTTCACCTTTTTTTTTCCCATATGAGGATCAACTTCTGGAATAGAAACAAAAAATCCCAATTACCTTCATTAAATTCAATTATTTAAAAAAAAAGTTTGAATTCAGTGTATTTCCAGTTGCTAACAGTACTTGAATTGCCTTCCCCAACTTACAATTAAAAATACCTATGAAAACCATAACTATATATTATGAGTGTAAAGGTTTAATATTGAAATCTAAGAGAAGAATCTATGTAGCCAAGTAGAAATACTTTTGAATCCCTCATTTACTTGGTAGTAAGAAGGGAAAAATAATCCAATTGCCTTATAGCTAAGTAAATGCTTTCCTTTCTTCTGTTTCCTCTTCCAAGCTAATTGTTAGACTGGCAGTAGAAATTATAGCCACTTTATTGTAGTATATTAAAAGAGCTTATTTTAATGCTAAATATATATGTCTGTGTCAAATTACAAGGAAAGAGATATTTTATATTGCTTTTTGTGGTGGTTTCAAATGTATATATCTCAGAAAAACATGTTCTTAAATTTATTACATTCTTGTGGGTATGAACCCATTGTAAGTAAGACCTTTTGATAAAGTTAAGGTATTTACCTCCTCAGTCAGGATGGGTCTTAATCCTAAAACTGGAGTTCTTTATAAGAGAATGATATTCTGAAAGAAAAACAGCCACAGAAAGAAAAGGGCTGGACATTGCTGAAAGGTGGAAGAGAAGAGTCAGACAAGAGACACCCCCATGTGTCTTGTCATGTGACAGAGCAGCCAACCATTGCAGGCAGCCAGCCCCACAATGCCAGTTAGCATCACCATAATGAGGACCTGATCTGGACTTTTTCCAGCCTCAAATCATGAGCAAATAAATTCCCATTATTTAACCCAACCCATTTCATGGTATTTGAGCAGCTTAGGAAATTTAAAACACTTGTTCCCTTGGCATTCCTGGGATCTATGAGGTCAATGAAATTTACAAAGTTTCAATAAGATTGTGTTATATGAAGCATCACCTACCTGACTGAGGAGTGACCTCAGCCCTGCCCCCCTCCTCAGATATCCCTCCTTGAAAATCCCTAAAGCACGTGGAACTTTAGCTGCATAACTTGCATGCTTCCTACACTAACCACATCTTTTTCTGAGAAAAGAGCCCATACTCAGATGGTTTCCAAAAGTTGCACTCAATCCTCTGGTATTCAGCCCTATATAATGTAGAGAGTTTTCACGTAGGTACAGACATCCTCTAGTGAACCTCTTGCTGTTCCTCCTGAGGTATCTACAGCTCTCCATAAGTTCCCCTAATAAATGCCTAATGACTGGTCACCCTGGTACTTAGTGCATCTTTCTTTGGAATCTCAACAGGCCAAGTTTGGGGGCAGTTTGGGAAAGTCCTGGCTGGGTCTCTCCCTATTTCTTCTTTAAGGGTGCATCCTGCAGTTAGTAACAGATACAATGTGTTCCTTTGTCTTTTCTAGAATTCCTGGAATTCTAAGAACACTACAAGTGCTGTACAAAATTTCATTTCACTAGCACATTGAAAACTAAAGATAAGTGAAGACTACAGATAGAATTTGGTTGACAAATTGGCTGAATATCAGTTCTTATAGGAGCAACATGCAGAATAATTTCAACTCATGTATTTCTTTTTCTATCAGTTGATCATTGGTTAAAAGAGCAGGCAATCACATCATTTATCTCTCCATCTATTGTTGGAGGGGGGCGTCAATAACTATTGTTAACCTCAATACTCTCTCCTCTGTTACATTTACTCCATTGTCCATGCCTAACTCATCATTTCTCTTATCTACCCAGAGACCCTAATTTCTAGTATACAACACAGCTAAGGATATGTGCATTACGTAGCTGAAAAAGCAATCAGTTCAAAAACAGTGTCATAGTCAAAAGTAAGCATAGGAAGAGCAGGTTATGATTGGAGAAAGAAGAGGAAATATGAAAAATATCAATTCTATTTGGCACACATATTATCTAGGGAAGACCCAAAATTAGGCAATCAGAGTAAAAACCTTCACCCATTTATGCCAGTAATTCCTATTCTGTGTTCCATGATGAGTTTCAAGTCACTTCAGGTAATTGATAATATATATGCAGTAAACAGGACTATTTGATTTCAAGTAATATAAACACAACTGAAATTTATTTATAAAAAAGGACATAGGAAGAAATTCCCGTGGAGACAGACTAAGAACTTGAGTGTCCTTAAAATCCCTGTCCCTGTCATTTTCCCCCACAACACACTCACATTTTTGTACATATTAGGTCCATTATACAGTGCGACCTATTCTTCCATATGAGAGAACTTATTTAATTTAATGCAGACCTTAGGTGGCTAAGGATAATTTCTAGTTCAAAATTGTGTCCCTTGATCCTCTTGCCCCATGCGACCTATACTGGGTTGCCTGGTTCTATTTCAGTAGCATTACTTTAATGTTGTAATCTTTATTTATGTTCTGACTTAGAGAACAATAGTAACATTATAAGTCTTTTAAAATTTATTTCTATGTACCTTTTGGCCGCCTTTCAGTTAGCTGTGGCTAAGTAGTCCTGCAGCTTTCAGAGTATAACCTGAGCTTTGTCAGTCCATATTTCTTCAATAAACCACAATTTCTCCTAGAACAATCTCTTGATGTGCTACAGCAATTTAAAGACAGGTCTTTTTTTCAAATAGTATGGTTGTTGAATTGACATTATTGAGCATCTACTATGACTCAAGAATAACAGAGAAGGAAACTCTTGTTTACTTGGAGCTTATTTTCTAATGGGAGACAGACTATAAGCAAATACCTAAGTAAGAATTAATAATAAATGTACATGCTTATGAGGGCAATGGAGAGTTATAAATGAGGGAAGGAGAAAGTACCATGATCTGGGGATTCAGCTAGGGTGGTCAGAGAAGTCCTCACTATTAAACTGATACTTGTACAAAGACTTGAAGGAAGCATAGAGTGATCCAGGTAGAAATCTGAGGATAAGAATCCCAAGTAGAGCAAATAATACCATGTGCAAAATCTCAGATGTGTGAGTACACTTGATATGCTAGAGGAACCACAAGGAGATTAGTATTCCCAAAGTATGATATTCAAGGAGAAGAGTAGGAGGAGAGAAAATTAAAGAGGGAATAGAGTGGGGGATACAGGGCAGATCTTGTATATCTGTAAGGCATTTACTAGGAGGCAGATGTGGCTCAGGTGATTGGGTTCCCACCTACCAATGGGAGGTGTTATCTCAGTTCCTGGTGCCTCCTAGAGAGGAGGAGAAAGACAGCGAGCTAAAGCAATGGGCTGGCATAGCGAGCTGATGCAACAAGGTGATGGAACAAGAGACACACACAGGAAAACATAATGAGAGCACAATAAAGCAGGAAGTGGAGGTGGCTCAAGTGATTGGGTGCCTCCCTCCCACATGGGAGGTCCTGGGGTCAGGGGTTCAGTTCCAGGTGCTTCCTGAAAAGAAGACCAGCACACAACAAACAGACAAGGCAAATGCAAACAACAAGGGGGTGGGGAGAAATCAATAAAATAAATCTTTAAAAAAAAAAAAGACATTTTCCTTTTTCTCTGGATGAGATAAGAAGCCATTGGCTGGTCTTGAGCAGAATATTGGCATGATTCATGCATTCATTCCTCAGATATTTATTGGAATCTTTTGTATATTTAGGGCTATTCTAGGGAATAGGCATAAATCAGTGAATCAACAGACAAAAAAAAGAATTCCTGCTGTATTAGAACTCACACTCCATTAGGGAGAATGTTATGTTCTTTTGCTGCTCTAAAAAATAGCTACATGGTAGCTTAACACAACTTTATTAGCTTGCAGTTCTGTAAGCTAGAAGTCTCACTGGGCTAAAATCAAGTGTTATCAGGGCTCCATTTCTTTCTGGAGGCTCTAAGGGAGAATTTGTTTCCTTCCTTTTCCAGCTTTCAGAGGCCACCCTTTTACCTAGCCTTTTGTCCCCTTCCTCCATATTCAAAGCCAGAAATACAAGAACTGGTCCTTCTTATCCTGCCATCTCTCTGAGTCTCTCTTCTGATTTCCCCTTCCACTTTTAATGATCCTCAAGTTAACTTTGCCCTCCCCCCAGATAATCCAAAATTACTTCCCCATTTTAAATTCAGCTGATTACCAAATTTAAGTTGATCAGTAAACTTAATTGATCAATAACCATATAACCTAACATATTCACTGGTTCTGAGGCTTAGGACAAAGACAACTTTGGGACACTATTATTTTGCCTCTCACAAAAGAGAAATAAAGGTAATATATAAGGTAGTGAAAACATGCTGACTGCTGTGTTATGAATAGCTTGCAAAGGAATTGGCTGCAAGCCAGCAGACTGGTCACTATAAATCATATACATATTTTCCACTAGTCAGGTAGTACTGGACTACAAAGCAGATTCTTTTCTTTTAAACCTGCTGTTAGGAACAGAATTGTGTTCAGTCATACTCTTTTCCCAGGGAAATGTTTATCAAAATATACTGAATATTGAAATGTGTTAAAATTTAAATTGGGTCCTTATATTTTGACCTGCAGTTTACCATGAAAAAATGTATTAAAATACTTAAGGAGGAAAATAAAAACTTTTAATGTAAAATTATATTCATAAGGTCTAAAAAATTAGCTTTAAAAATTTTTAGTTAATTTTTTTTTATTTTTAAAGATGCTTTAGATCACATAATTGTCCTAAAAAAATAAAAGGGATTTCCATATGCCCCACTCTCTACCCTTTCCCACATCAACATCCCTCATTAGTATGGTACATTTGTTACAATTGATGAACCCATATTAAAGCATTGCTACTAACCATGGATTATGGATTACATTATAGTTTATACTCTGTCCCACACAATTTTGTAGGTTTTGACAAAACATACAATGACCTGTATCCATCACTGCAGTGTCATGCAGGACAACTCCAATGTCCTAACATGCTCCCATTTTAGACCTATTCTTCCATCTCCTGTCCCCCTGAACCTCTGATGTCCACTGCTTTCATTTCAATGATAATAGTTCTTCCATTTTTAGAACAATAATGAATCTATAGTAGAATAATTATGTCTGTTTTAGTCCATTGTTCATTCCCCAATCTTGAGGATTTGGGGATGGTGATACCCACTCTGCTTCTAATTTTGAGAGGGAGCTTAGATCCCATGGGGGAGATGGATGGAACTATCTTGTCTGCAGTTATAGACACTCTCTGTTTCTTGGGATGGGCATTGTCCATCATCATCTCCTTGTTGGTTGTCCTGGGTGAGTCCAACGAACAGGACAATAGGTGTTGCAAGTCTGCTGAAATTCAGGGTTCAAGTGGCACATGGATGCATAAAAGATTAAGTCTCAAGGACATATATTTATCAAGTATAGTGCTAATTATAGGTTCAAATAAAAGGGGACAGAAAAGCCATGTGTAGTGGGACATGACTCCTGGGGATGAGCCTCCTGGCACTAAGGGATTATTACCACATGCCACTGAGCAAAGCATCTGAAAAAGATCTTGACCAAAAAGGGTAAACAGTAAATAGAAATGAGGTTTTACTAAGAGATTTTTTTTATTAAAATTATTTATTTATTTTTAAACATTACATTAAAAAAATATGAGGTCCCAATCAACCCCACCGCCCCCAACCCCCACTCCCCCCACAGCAACACTCTCTCCCATCATCGTGACACATCCATTGCACCCGGTAAGTACATCTCTGAACATCACTGCACCCCATAGTCAATGGTCCACATCATAGCCCACACTCTCCCACGTTCCATCCAGTGGGCCCTGGGGGGATCTACAATGTCCCGTAATTGTCCGTGAAGCACCACCTAGGACAACTCCACGTCCTGAAAACGACTCCACATCTCATCTCTTCCTCCCATTCCCCAAACCCAGCAGCCACCATGGCTACCCTTCCCACACTCATTCCACATTTTCTCTGTGGACATTGGATTGGTTGTGTCCATTGCACATCTATGTCAAGTGGGGGCTTAGATTCCACATGGATACTGGATGCACTCCTCCTGCTTTCAGTTGTAGACACTCTAGGCTCCATGGTGTGGTGGTTGACCTTCTTCAACTCCATGTTAGCTGAGTGGGGTAAGTCCAATAAATCAAAGTGTAGGAGCTGAAGTCTGTTGAGGCTCTGGGCCTGGGTGTCTTATTATCAGTCCAGAGATTCAAGTGAGTCAGGAGGTCATTGCGGAGGTCTCATTGACTACCACAGTAAACAGTGCCTCAAATAGTAGAGCTCCTGAGAGCTTGAGAGACATCCAGAAACTTTAACCAGGGCGATCAGCTCTGAATTTTGGCACCCTGTCAGTGTGCCTTACTTTGGAATGTATGGTCCCTAGTGTAACAGAGTTAGACTCATTTATACGTTCTCTAAAAAATTACTTTCAAACTCATTCTTATCTCTGACATTAGAAATTCTTACTTATCTTATTTATCTCTCTTTCTTTAGCTTTTCACTTGTTTGCTTGATTCCAGTCATAGACACCTTCTTTCTGCTACTGAAAGACATGGAGATTGTTTATGTCATTGGGAAACCTCTTCCCCACGAACTGTGTTAGGCTGGTTCCTTCCTGACATTTAGGTCTCAACTTGAATGTCATTTACTAATCTCAGGGAAGGCTTTTCAGACCATTGAATCTCAAGCTTTCCTACCTCACACCTAATCAGTTGCTCTTTTCAAATGAAATATATACACACACACACACATAATTTTTATTCTTTAGGTTTATACCTTCAACCCTTGTTTCAGCATCTTTATATGGTATGCCATTATGATAAGTCAAATGTTTAAGATAAGGTGTTCACTAGTGTTCTACCTCTCTAAAACAATATTGTTTCAAAAGTGTTCCAAATTAAAAAAATTTAAATGTAAAATGAAAATATTCATTATACTCACAGCAAATATTTTCCACTTGTGAGCAGCCAAGCAAATTTTTGTTTTTGTTTTTTAGAACAATTTTGAAAACAGAAATGAGAGGCTTTATTATATAACACGAATTACTGTGTTAGAGAAATCAAAATGTTTCATATTTTTAGTTTCAAAGTTGGAAATCTAAGCAATCAAAATGTCATTATTCTATTTCATTTGATAATAAAACAAGAAGCACACTCGGAGTAGAAGTTAAAAAGGCCCCTTAAAATGTTCCTCAACATATTCAATTGCTTGGATTATAAGCTGGGGTTCTTTCTAATGTATCATAGTTAAGAGCTAACCGGAAGTTGTAATTTTTGCATTTTACTTTGATCTTTTTTGCTTTCGTTTATTCTATCTTCAGCAGCATACAAGAGAGGTTTTTTTTTTTAATGTTTTAGAAATATTCAAATTAAATAAAGGGTCAAGCTATGCATGCAGAGATATAAAGTTAATTTTCATCACTGAAAAAATTTTCTTTACAGAATTTTTCAAGGGTAATAAAAATAAAGGGACAAATAAATAGGAATTACTGATTTTGATAGTTCAGATTTTAAGTGGTAAGAAAAAATAATCTAAATAGTAAGTAAGCCAAGGTTTATTTCAAATAATTTTAGTTAATTTTATTTTTAAAATTAAAAATAATGTTTGTTATTACTGCTTATTAATGAAAATATTATGTCTAGAAAGCATACTTCTTTATTTTCTGTATTTCTGTATTTACTTACCATTTATTTTGCTTTATCATGAACATAACCTTTGAATATAACATTTTTATTTGTTCTATATAAACTAGCACCAATAGAATATATAAAATCCACATAGTTCAACAGCTTGGAACAATAAAACATTTAAAAGGTTATTAAACAATACAAGAAAATCCATAAAATACCTAAGATTCAATTTAACAAAAAACCAACAACTATAAAAATTCACTGAAGGACACAAAGCATACCTGAATACATTGTGAAGACCTATAATGTTCCTGAATAGGAAGAGCTAATATTTAAAATTTTTAAGTTTCCTGTGCCTTCAATTTATTGATATAGTCAATGTCATACAACATATTTCCAATTATTTATTTACTTAAGTTGATTCTCATTTCAGCTGGGGAAATAATATACAAGATTAGGAAAAGATGAAAAATATTTGAAAAAGCAAAGTGAAATGTGCTGTATCAGGTACCAAAATTTATTTCAAAGTTGCAGCAAATATTTAAAAATAAATCAATAGAATTTAAAGTAGATATATGTTTTTATGGGGATTTAGTGAATAAAGTATAATAACAGATGGGTTATTCAACAAATGATATTGGGGCAATTGACTATATATCTAGAAAATATTCTAGAATTAGATCCTTACCTCACACCAATAAAAAAAATCCAAGTGTATTATGGGGACTAAAGAAAAATTTAAAACTATTGAAATTCTGAAGGAAAAAAAATACATTTTTTTTCCTAACATAGGGGTTGACAAATCTTTCTAAGATATGAATGAAATACAGAAACCACAATGGCAAAAATAAACAAATGTGACAAGATAAAAACTCTAAGAAATGTCCTTATCCTGAAAGATCCCTTTCCCTATAAACAAAATTGGAACTTACCTCAGTTCCATCTCAGGTCCATCTAGAAGACTCCAAGTCAAGATTGGGGTGGAGGTGGACTGGGGCTTCAGGCCTCAGTGTAGGAGACATGTGGAGGGAAGAAAGAGAGAAGGTTTCCATAGAAAGAAGAGTCTTAAACAATACAATTCCAAGATAGTTTCAGTCAGCCTGATGGGAGTTCTCAAGCCAGTCACGCATAGAGGGCTGCCAGTTCACACCCAAGTGTGTCTGCCTTAGTGCCTGCTCAGTCATCCAGTGGGAATAATAAGCTAGAAAAGCATTGCCTGGGAGCAATATGGTGCATGATCCAGAGGCACCTGGGGCCAGTAGTCATAAATGTTCCTCACAGCAGGAGATGATTTGAATAGCATGTTTTCATGTTTATCCTGGAAGGCAATAAAAGGTATATATAAATCATTAAGAGAAAATAACCCAAAGGAAAATAGGTATTAGGTATGGATATGAAAAGAACTTTTATAAATATATATTTATATCACACAACCTATGAAAATATGCTTTCCTTAACTTTTTTCCTCATGAAAATGATAAAAAGTGGCAGTTGAATACAAATTTTCTTCTATCACATTGGCAAAAACATTAAAAGGTTAAAAATAAACAGTGTCATATGTGGGCTGTAAGCAATTTTGTGGGACTGTTGGGCTAAATTTCTAAGTATTAAACTTACCACACTTTTAGCTGAACAAGTCTACTCAGTTTTCCAGTGCAGTAGAATTTGTAAAGGTTAAAATATTTGAGATATCCTAAATATCACTATTAAAGGAATGTTTTGGTAAAAATAAAAATTACTTTTTTTGCTTTAATTTCCATATTGATAAAATAAAGAGAACATTCATTTCCAACTCACAGATCTAATCCTGAGAAATTAGATACTACAGTTAAAGTACTTAGAACAAGAACCAGTATATATTGTTACCAGTATTTGGTGGCTTTCATGAATATTATTGAGTATTGTACAATTGAACAAAATAATTAGGCATATAAACATATACAGAAATGGAAGGAATTCCTGCCATTTGCTTCAAAGTTGTTAAATCAGTCATAGCTCCTTTCAATTGGTTGTGTACTTGATTTGAACTGGGAAAATAGTAATATCACATTTCTTTGGACAGAGGAATTAAAACATGGCCCCTATCCTAATACAATATCATTTTATATAAGAACAATATTGAAAAAACAGTATGTGAGTGTATGTGTTTGTGCAAAGAAAAATTATCAGAACAGGTATTTCATAAACTCTTAACAGTGATCCTTTCTGGGTAATGGGAAAAGGTAGAGGTGGGGGATTCCACTATGTACTACATAAAGTTCTGTATTTTAAGTTGAACTTTTTAAGAGCAAGCACAAATTTTATAATTTATTAAATTAAGATGAAAAAAATTAGTAAAACTCCAAATAATATATGACTATATTAAAAATAACAAATATCATGCATGTAAAGAATAAGATGAAACTAAATTTGATTTATGAATAGATACAGTCTAAATATCATGTATCAAATGATTTATTCATCCCTTAAAAGGCAATAAATATTCTGTTTTGGTTTGTTTTGTATTTTAGAAATTCCATGTCTTTAGATCATTGGGAAGAATGATCTAAATTGGGAATTTGAACTGGGAAAATAATAATAATATCCCATTTCTTTGGAAAGAGGAATTAAAACATGACCCATATGATATCCAAACCTGTCCATTTAGAGTGTGGGAGAATATCTCTCTTCTCTAGTTGCTAAATTTTCAGGATATGGGTCAAACCTGAATTTGGCCATGTCCTAATGTTCCACAACTTGCCCCCGTCTGCATAGGATACAGTAGTATAAGAAATGACTGTGCATCTATTATAATTTACTTTATAAAGGGACTGTGGCGTAAACTGTGTTTTCCATTCCTGAAGATAGAATAAGTTGTTCTTATCAAATCCTTTTGGTATCTTCATAAAATTCCAAGCCTCTTTAGATATATTGAAATATTGAAATGTTTTGGAGTAATGTCATCTCACTAAATGACAAGGAAATCAGTCCTTGTCAGTTAGGGTACACCCGACAACCCACTCTAACCTCTTAACACCGTTAACATTCTTACCAACAATACACAGCAGCCAGTTTTCCATTTCATCCACATGCATTGCATGGCTATGCCAATGCCTCACAAAGGGATCCCCTGAAGCTTCTCTCCCCACCTAAAAAGAAAGTGAACAGGATATCCGGATCCCCACACATCCACCCACAGACTCATCTTTGTAAATGGGACTTCAAGTATCTTTGGGGAGGTGTTCTTGCTGTTTTGAAGAGTCTGAAGCTAAGATTAACTCTTAGGCAAGGTAAAGACATTCCATAGCTAGGGGAGATGAGTGCAAGAAATTTTGTTGTCTCGTGGATTGTATTTCAGTTCATAGGTTCTTTTCTATTGAATAGCAGTAAATCAGGGTTCCTGTTTCAGTTTTTTCTAAGGTAGCTCACCACAGTTCTCCCAAGTCATGCCCCTACTTTCATCTTTTGATGGACTTGTTCTTATGTAATCTAATTATATCAAGGTAATAGGATGGAGGAATTCTATGTTGGACTGGTTTTGCTTTCTATTTTGTGCATTTGACATGTTCAATTATTTATGTATCCACCTGTATTAGTCAGCCAAAGGGGTGCTGATGCAAAATACCAGAAACTGGTTGATTTTTATAAAGGGTATTTATTTGGGGTAGGAGTTATAGATACCAGGCCATAAAACATAAGTTACTTCCCTTACCAAAGTCTATTTTCCCATGTTGGAGCAAGATGGCTGGCGATGTCTGTGAGGGTTCAGGCTTCCTGGGTACCTACCCTCCTTGGACTTGTTTCTCTCAGGGTTCAAGGTCCCTTTCTTCCCAGGGCTTGCTTCTTCCTGGTTTCAGTGTTCCTCTCTTCCTGGGACTGGCTTCTCTTTTTTTCTCTGTGAGCTTATTTCCTGGGGATCCAGCTTAAGGCTTCAATATCAAACTCCAACATCAAAAACTCTCACATCAAAAGCTCCAACTCTGTCCTCTGTCTTGCCTTTTATCTGTGAGTCTGGTGGGTGGGGATTCAAGGCCCTAATGAGGTGACCCAGTCAAAGCCCTAATCATAACTTAATCATGTCCATTAAGACATCAGATTACAAACATAATACATTATCTATTTTTGGAATTCATAACTATATCAAACTGCTTTACCAGCTAACAGTAATATAATGATAACAATCAGCATTTGTATACATATTTACAAACTGCTAAGTATTAAGGTTTGAATATTCTTTTACTTTTCACAATGATTTTGTGAAGGAGGTATTCACTAGTCCCATTTTGCTGGTAATGAAAATAAAATAAAATTAGGTAATTTGTCCAAATTATAAATTATGAATTGCAAAGAAAAGATTTAAACATTTATTTTCTGACCCCCAATCAATGAAACCAAATTAATTAAAAAACTCATATTTCTGATTTATTAAATGCCTATAAAACAGAAGAAAAATATAATTTTACAATCCAGTTAGGTTGTAGACAACATAATTGAATCTTCTCCATTGAAGACTGACAGATTCCTAGCTAAAGAAGGATAAATGAGGGAAACATGCTTATTAAATTGAACCATCTATCCAATCACAGCCAGAAAAAAGAAGCTGTTGTTTAGGGTAATATGTTTTTAAATTTTAACCTAAGGATATTATAATCAGACATAAATACTTACTATGGATGAGAAGAGAAGCATCAGTTTGCTACTGAGAATTACTTTGTAAAAAATACTGGCAAATAAGTCAAATATTGAATGGATGCCTAGAATATATATTTTAGTCAAAACCTAAAACAGAATCTTTGACCTTTTTTTAATCAAAAACCCAGATATTATATTGGATATCAAAGTAATATTCATTTACTGTCATAGAGTTAATTACTTATACCACTCTATCTAACCTAGATTCCTAAATTTCCTCCAAGATTTTTTTTTTAATTTAGTAAAGTGAATCTTTCTGCTTTACTAGGAGAAAGGTTGAGGTGATTAAAAATTATGGAAACATGTTAGACTTTAAATATTCATTGAACAAGAAGCATTTTCCAACAAAGCCTACAATAATATTATTCCGAATGTGAAAATCACTCTCTGTTTATAATTTCAGATTTACAAACTGTTAAAGATATACTTTCTTGAGTCATAAATCCAAATTTATTTTAACTATGATTTAATGCAATGTTTCCTTTTTTATATAATATTGCTTGCTTTTCTAAATATTAATCAACCCTAGTTGAACTTATTTCTTTTTCTACTATTCCCCACATAACAGTTTCTTAGTTAAAACAATTTTATGGAGAACTTCCAAATTTTCAAAACTTTATCTTAATATACTAGTATTGCCAAAAGAACTGAGTACAAAAATTGCTATAGCAATAGCCTTTAAAACATGGGGCCTCACATGAAAAAAAATATGCCTAGTGTGAAGAATCTTTAAAAATTATTTTTATCCACAAAATCTGTAGAACACCAGGTACATATTTTGGCAAATATAAATTTGATTCACACTTACCTCCCGTACTCTGGCTTAAATGTCATTTTTAACTTGTTCAACACTGAGCATCTTATATAATAATCAGATGTATGTTTTGTCAGCTAACTATATTTATCCTTGCAAGCTTTACATACACTATAATATCAATTTATAATCAATGTTAACATGGTAAACTTTTTTCCTCTATTCTTGTTAATCACCTTACTAATGTCATGTAAAGTGATACCATTTAATTGACTACCTTAAAATACATCCTTTTTTATTAAGGAATTTTAAAACAAAACTAAGGGTGATCTATAATAATAACAGTGGTAGTAACAATAATATTAACAATAGTGCTTTAATATTTACTAAGTGCTTTAACATCTGATATATCCTTTGACCCTCCCCAATAATCCAGTATTTTAGAAGGGCAAGCTATTAATTCCTCTTTTAAAGAGAAGGAAACTAGGACTCATAAAGTTTAAGTGATAGGTCCAAGGTCACTTTGTTACTATATGGAAGAGCAGGAATGAAGGTCAAGCTAGAATTAGAATACCAAGGTCAGTGTTTTTCTTTTCTATAAAATAGCAACACTGCTTTGATACAACTTCAAACTTTAATAAAAACAAAACATTTTCTTGTTACTGCACATAAAAAGAAAAGTGCAGAATTTTCACTGCAGCACTGAAATGGAATTAACAGGCTATGATCTATTTGATGGTGCTTTAGTGTGTATATTATTTATGAGGTAAAAAATAAATTTAGGTGCTAGCAGTTTTGAAAAAATATCACAGTATTGAAATAGTATATAAAAGAAGTCATGACATTTTGGCATTTTCTCTCTTTTTGAGTTAAATTTTAGCAGATGAAGATTATCTAGATGGTTTTGCAGCACACAGAAAAATCTCAAATTGATGTCTATTTTTAAATATATACAACCAATTAGCTTTATGTTTTTAAAATTAAACAAAAGTATCTAGAAGAGAGCACAAAATGCAAATCTTAATAGTTTTGTTATTAAACCAATAAGCAGTTATATTTTGATAGATTAATTCAATTTGTTGCAAATGTATTCTTTTTTATTATTTTTAAATAAAATTTTTATTTTGGAATAGCTTTGTATTTATAGAGAAGTATATCCATACCCAAATTTCCCCTATTATTAACATCTTACATTAGTATGGTATGTTTGTCAAAATGAATGAATCAAATTGATACACTTATTAACTAGTGTCCATACTTTATTCGAATTTCCTGAGTTTTTTACTTACCATGCGTTTTCTGTCATGGGATCCCAACCTGGATGCCACATTACGTCTAGTCATCATATTTCCTTAGGCTCCTTAAAGATATGACAGGTTCTTAGACTGGTCAAATTTTTTGTAGATTATCCTTCAATATGGGTTTGTCCAATGTTTTTCTCATGGTTAGACAAGGATTATGGGCTTTAAGGAAGAAGACCAGAAAGATGAAGGGCTAGTCTCAGCATATCAGCTAAAGCGTGGTGTCTTAACCTTTTTTGTTCCACAAATCCCTTTGCCAGTCAGGTAAAAACCATGGACCCCTCGTTAAGTCCACATTATACTGTGTATGATTTAATAAATATATCATACCCTCACCAACATGTCCCCACAAGAATAGTGTTTTTTAAAATTTCAATTCAAGCTCATTGACTCCTTGTTAAGAACCCCTGATCTAAAGAGGACGTGCAGTCAACATGACCTATTACTTTAGACCTTGATCTTGATCACCTGGCTCAGGTAGGTTTACTCAGGTTTCTTCATGTAAAGTTACTCTCTTTCCCCTTCTGATGCTGTGCTCTTTGAAAGGAAGTGACCATGCACAGGCCACACCTAAGGCATGAGGAGTTATTATTCGACTCCTTCAGAGTGTAGTATCTACAGAAATTATTTAGAATTTTTCTGCATGGTGAATTTTTTATTCCTTTGTATTAACATCTTACATTAGTGTGGTACATTTGTTAAAATTGATGAACCAATATTGAAACATTGCTACTAACCAAAGTCTCTAGTTTACATTATGGTTTACACGTTGTGTTGTACACTTTTATTGGGTTTGACAAATATATAATGTCATTGTCCTTCATTTCAGTATCAAACAATCATTTCACTGCCCTAAATATGCCCTGCATTCCACCTATTCATCCATCTGAACCACTGGCAATCACTACCTTTATATCAATGTTACAAGATTTCTGTTAAATCAAGATGATAACTACAATAACCTACTTTCATGTGTTGTTACACTCCACTCTTATGTTTGTTCATTTCTCAATTTTGAGGGGTTTAGAATGACGCCCATTCTGACTGCTTTAGGCTGAGAAGAGACTTAGGTATTGTGAGGCAGATGGAAAAAATTGTTTTGCTTACAATTATAGGTACTCCTTGTTTTTTGGGATAGGACACATCGATCATCATCATTTTGTTGTTTGTCCAGGGCAAGCCCAAAGAACTGGAGAGTAGGAGTTGGACACAACTTTGCTGGGATTCAGTCTCAACTGGCATTTGAAAAATCCAAGTTGAGTCTTAGATATATACACATATATTTAATACATATATTGAAAATTATCATTTCAAATAAAGGAGTAGAAGAAATATTAGTATCGGAATTATAAATGAGTATAACTATGTTATACTGAGGAAATAGATTATCATATATTACCAAATATGGCCCGCCAAAGGGGGCTGTGGGCCTTGCCTCTGGTATCCAGACATCTCTAGGATCCTGAATAGGTTTCCTTGGTGTGTGGCTTGTTTAACTCAACATAGTGTCCTTGAGGTTCATCCATGTGGTCATGTGTGTCAATACATCATTCATTCTCACAGCTGAATAACATTCCATTGTAAGTATATACCATATTTGTCCATCCATTCATTTGCTAATGGGCACCTGGGTTGCCTCCATCTTTTGGCAATTCTAAAAAATACCACTATGAACATTTGTGTACCTATATCTATTGGTATCCCTGCTCTCAGTTCTTCTGGGTATATACCTAGTAGTGGAATTGTCAGATCATATGGCAATTTGATAATTAGCTCCCTGAGGAACCATCAAATTGTCCTTCATATTGACTGCACCTTTCTACCCTCCCACCAGCAGTGAATGAGTGTTCCCATTTTTCCACATCCTCTCCAACATTTGCAATTTTCTCTTTTTTAATAGCAGCCAGTCTAATAGGGGAAATGATATATCATAGTTTCGATTTGCATTTCCTTAATAGTCAGTGATGTTGAGTATTTTTTCTTGTGCTTTTTGTCCACCCATATTTCCTCTTTAGAAAGTGTCTGCTCAAGTCTCTTGCCCATTTTTAAAAAACATAACAGCCCATTTTTAAAAAACATAACAGCTTTATTGCTCTAGTTCCTATATTTAGTTCACTGATCCATCTTGAATTAATTTTTGTGTAGGGCATGGGATAGGGATCCTCTTTCATTCTTTTGGATATGGATATCCAGTTCTCCCGGGACCATTTGTTGAAGAGACTATTCTTTCTCAGTTGAGTGGACTTGGTAGCCTTGTTGAATATCTGTTGGCCATAGATGTTGGGTCTATTTTTGAACTCTCAGTTTAGTTCCATTGGTCACTATGTCTATCCTTGTACCAATACCATACAGTTTTGACCACTGTAGCTCTGAAGTATGCTTTAAAGTCAGGTAGTGTGAGTCTTCCAATTTTGTTTTTCTTTTTCAAGGTATCTCTGGCTATTCGGGACCTCTTACCCTTCCAAATAAACTTAATAATTGGCTTTTCCATTTCTGTAAAAAATGATATTGGAATTTTTAATGGGATTACATTGAATCTGTAAATCAATTTGGGTAGGGTTAACATCTTAATAATATTTAGTCTTCCAATCCATGAATATGGAATATCCTTTCATTTATTTGTGTCTTCTTTGATTTCTTTTAGCAATGTTGTGTAGTTTTCTGTCTACAAGTCCTTTACATCTTTAATTTATTCCTATATATTTGATTCTTTTTGTTGCTATTTTAAATGGAATTCTTTCTTGATTTCATCCTTAGATTGCTCATTATTAATGTAGAGAAACATATATTTAAAATTTTTGCTTGTTGGTCTTGTATATCCTGCCACTTTACTCAACTTGTTTATTAATTTCTGTTTATCTAGGAATATTTTGATGTCTCCCTCATTTTTGAAGAACAATTTTGTTGGATACAGGATTCTTGGCTAGTGCCCCCCCCTCAATCACATTAACTATGTCATAGCACTGCCATCTTGCCTCCATGTTTGCAGATGAGAAATCAGCATTTATCCATATTGATCATTCATTATATGTGATACATGTCTTCTCTTCCTGCTTTCAGGATTCTCTATCTTTGGCATTGGACAATCTGATTAGTATGTGTCTCAGAGTCCATCTGCTAGGATTTATTCTATTTGGAGCATGCTGTGCTTCCTAGACAGGTACATCCAGGTCCTTTATAAAGGTTGGGAAGAAAAAGAAAGAAGTAGAGAGAAAAAAAAAAAAAATCAAACAGCCTCCCTCTCAAATCTCTGTTTCCGGCTAGCCCCTTCACTGACCAGATGGTCCCGTAGTCCACCGCTCTGCTAGTACCCATCTTGGAATCCCTAAACTTCCCTGATTTCCCCACAGTCCACCTGATATCTGGCTAGGTATCCAGTCACAGCCAAATCACCACACATCTCTCTTCCTTGGTGCCCTCCCACAACTGTCTGCTGGCCCCACAGCCTGCCCTTTCCCTTTCTGGGCAACCCTTCACTGGCATGATGCTCCACGGCTCTGGTGCCAGGCTGGGTACTCCCACAATAGCCAATTGCTCCTTTGCCTGCCTCTTCACAGATGCCTGGCTCAGACCCCCTCTCTGGCTGCTCTCTCCGAAGAGCCCTGAAACCTGGAAGTTTCCCCTATACTCAGAAAGCCTGCCTTCCTCCCCTTAGCTGCTGGAGGAAGAGTGCAGCCTGCCAGCTCCCTCTTCCACAATCTTGGATCTCCCTCTCATTTATTTGCAATATGTTCTTGAAGTTGCTTACAAAGTTCACAAGTTCAAAACATTTTGGCACTCAAATTCAAAACTAGGTATCTCACTTTAGGAATCATATACCTTGAAGGATTCAGAGAATACCATTGCCAGAACACTTCAGAGGAGGGTCAATGTAATTCTAGAAACACTTACTATTGCTTAGCTAGCCATCTATCTACTTCCTTAGAGCCCAGAAATAATATTCTGAACATTCTATGTCAGGAAATACCATTTCTCTTCCAAGATTTTGGCAACCTGAAATAAAACAGAGGAAAATACACATGTATACCACATTTAAATAATTTCAGTTTTTATTGAAATCAAATTTTTCTTTGTAAAGTTTTTATATATTTTGAAACTTTCTGTTGATTTAGATATTTAAGTTCTTCTATGTTGACTATTTCACTCATTTATACCTTTCTTCATATAATTCTGGAAATCTTAAATGCTATCTTACTATACCATAACTTACATTTTAAAAAGACTTTCAAAAGTATCCTTCAATATTCAATACATGAAGTGATGATCCCCTTATAGCATGAGAAATTTGTAAGGTACCAAAATTTCAATTATTTAGATTAGTACAGATCATATATTCTCCTAAACTAGAATGCTGGCATATGACCTTCTTTTATATTAATCTTCCTAACTATAATGGAATGCTTTGACATTTCAGGGTCTAAGAGTGGCTTGCCATCTCAGTAGCATGGACAGTCATCTTCTATCTCTGAAAATATTCCTTCTGATTGTGTTAAAAATGTCATTTTGAGAATCAAATATCTTATACTGCAACTATTCATTTAAGGAGGTCCAGGTAGTTCTGGATATTGTAATCATGCTGTAGAAAAGAAACCTCCAGATTTTGAAAAAGAGAGAATTTTATAATGCTGAGGAACAAACTAACAAAAAACACATGAAAAGAAAGTGGAATAGGAATATTTCTCTCTAAATAATTTCAAACAGAATTAGATATTTGTAAATCTGCATTTTTTATAAAAAGAAAGATGATATACACATTCAGGAGAAAACAAATTACAGGCAACGTTAGAATTGCACTACTCTAAAGACAATCTGTTTCTTCAGTAAAACTTATCAATCATATATAAGGGTTTCCTATATGACACATTTTGCTCATAAGGGATCTAAAACTCAGCAAGATCAACTAACTTGTCCAAGTAATTCAGAACTCAATTTCGCCCTGTGGTGTTTTGAAACTGTATGTACCCCAGAAAAGTATATTCTTAAAGTTAATCCATTCCCATGGATATGGACCCATTACAAGTAGGATCTTTTGGGGAGTAGACTCGTAAGTTAAGACGTGATCCACCAGCTCTCTCTGCTTAGAGGAGTCTGCATCTACCATTTAGGTGCATTCTTCAGTTCTATTCCTCCATTTCTCAGGATACTGTGTTCTTTTCTCCCATTCTGTTCTTTTATCCCATTTCTCAATATACTACTTGCCAAAAAAAAAAAACAAACGTAACCCTCCTCATTCATGTTGAGTCTTAATCCCCTTCTTGGAGTCCTTTATAAGAACGAAATTCAGATGAAAAGAGAAAGCCACAAAAGCAAGAAGCTGAAATCAAAGAAACCCGGAAGAGAAGGGAGAGACCAGCAGATACCTCCAGGTGCCTCGTCAAATGACAGAGGAGTCCAGCCTCCCAGGCTACCAGCCTTTGCTGAAATCAGCTCACAGTGATTTGGCTCGATGGGAAGGCAACGCAAAACTTTACGAAATAAAGGACAGAGAGAGAGACACAAGAGAGGAGAGATGGGACCAGGGGACTCACAGCTTCTGGTACTGACAGCCTCAACCCAACTTTCCACATCATATTTATTGGAAACTACCAAGCTGCTGTCTGCTATCAGAACTGCAACATCAGCTACAATAATAGGGAAAACTGTAACATCTCAATAAGGCAACACCTACAATAGAAAAGGTGAAAATCTTTTTCCCACAAGTCTTCAGGAAGAAAGTATCATATTGCCAATGCCTAGATTTTGACATTTTCATAGCTTCAAAATTGTAAGCTTGTAAATTAATAAATTCTCATAGTCAAAGCCAACACATTTTAGGGTATCTGCTTTTGGCAGCAAAGCAAACTAAAACACTCACAAAGTATTCTTTGAAATGACATTCTGAGACTTGTTTGCCTGCTTATAAACATCTAGACAGAACTACAGTTTGCAATACTTACTTTTATTAAAATATACAAAAAAATTAGTATTGAAAAGTTGGATCATAATTTGACTGACTAAAAATAATACTCTTGTCTCCTGATTGGTATTATAGAAAGTGTAATCATATAATAAATATGTGTTTATCTATTTTCTATGATATTTTATTGTATAAATAGATCATTTAATAAGGATTGAGAAAATATTATTTGAAAATTATTTAAATCAACAAATAATTATGTCATTTGTCCAACATATAATGTGAAAAAATCCCAGTAACAACATGAAATAAGTTAGGATGATGACTAGTAGTCACTGGGTGTCCACAAAAAGGCACGTATCCATCACATATTCCAATCTGAGCAAGAGCGATTGACAGTCCATAGCCTCGTATCCTGTTTGAAGGGGAAGAGAGGACAACAACTAGGGATTGAATGAGTTTCTTCTTTCTGTACCATAAATTCAGAGCAGAGGCCTGACAGACCCTGAGTTTGAACAAACAAACAAACAAAAAAGTGTGTGTGTGTGTGTGTGTACTTACAAGGACAAAAACCTGTTCAATTGTTAAAAGGAAAGATACTGTAGATAATCATTCAAAAATTGGGAGTTGCTGCCTATTTATTGCTATTGCTAAACATTGGATATGTTTCACTATGTAACTAAAAGTGACTCAAATAAGAATCTTGGACTCTGTTGTATTGGAAAGAGCACAGGAAGCAGTAAAGTTGGAGTCAACTCACTGCTTAACATACATGCATTTTGGTTCTTGTGTAGAATGGGGAGATTGACATCACATATGTTACATCACAGATGTTAGAAAATGAGATTTAGACTCTGATTAGCTGGACTTATATCTAGCATTTAAACTACATGACCTTGGGTTCAGTCTCAGCTTCCTTGTCTCTAAAATGGAAGTCATAGTTATGCATCTTTTATTGGGTAATTAGAGGATTAAATGAGACCCTGTGTTTTGTGTACTAAGCACACGCCTGTCCTTCGTTAAGTAATCAATAATTGTTAAATGCTATTACAGTTTCTGAGATTACATCTCCAGCAAATACCAGCATTTCCTTAGGTATATTCTGGGGAACTTTATTCAGAGAAATATATTAAAAGGGGGTTAAAAACTTGACTTGTGGACAGTAGGTGTAGCTCAGAGATTGAGGGCCTGTCCCAGGTTCAGTCCCCAGTACCTCCAAAGGGGGAAAAAAAAAAGTTTGACTTGCCTTCATTATTTCTGACTATTACTTTTATACTTACTAGAGTCATTAGAATTTACATACTACCTACCTAGAATACCAGGAAGTATCAAAACCCTTGGCATATTGATAACTGTGTTTATTTAATTAACATATGCTTAATATTTTGATAAGCCTTTTTGAGAGCTTATTTTATTTATTTTTTTTAAGATTTATTTATTTATTTAATTCCCCCCTCCCCCCCCGTTGTCTGTTCTCTGTGTCTATTTGGTGTGTCTTGTTTCTTTGTCCGCTTCTGTTGTCCTCAGCGGCAGGGGAAGTGTGGACGGCGCCCTTCCTGGGCAGGCTGCACTTTCTTTTGCGCTAGGCGGCTCTCCTTACGGGGCACACTCCTTGCGCGTGGGGCTCCCCTACGCGGGGGACACCCCTGCGTGGCACCGCACTCCTTGCGCACATCAGCACTGCTCATGGGCCAGCTCCACACGGGTCAAGGAGGCCCGGGGTTTGAACCTCAGACCTCCCATGTGGTAGACGGACGCCCTAACCACTGGGCCAAAGTCCGTTTCCCCTTGAGAGCTTATTATTCAATTCAGGTAAATTTCAAGAAAATAAGGTGAAAAACATCAAGAGTTTTCATGAAAGAGTTTAGCTCATTTTGTCTGCAAAAACAGAAAAAAAAATAGCTCCTTCAAAAATTAAAATATGGTTCCAAAGAGCATCTAAATTTGGAGAGGCTTATCTTACCTGAACTTTCGAACCTGTTGAAAATTACTCTTGAGAATCTTTCTTTCTGTCATTACTTCTCTGTCTTTGAAATATTGATACTTGTTCTCCCCATTTTCTTTCATTTTATTTCTTCAAGGATTGAATACTTCATTTTTCTCTTACATGAACTTCACATCTATCTGCTATTTATTCTTCAACAGCATGGCTCATCTGCTTAACTACAGTGACAGTAAACCTTCAGATTTATTGAAGAAATATGCCCTATTCAAAACAAAATGAGCTCCTTCACCCATAATTCCCTGATTATATCTCTCCTGATTTCCAGAAAATTCTTGTTCTTACCTACTTTAATGAAGCAAACTTGCCCTTGGAATACTTTTTACCTTTTTCATTACCTTCATATGTAGAATATAGTCGTTTGAGCCTAAATAGACCAAGGAAACTTTAGATAAAAGCAAGCCAAAAAAAATATTAAAGCAGGCTGAGAAATAATTATGTTATAAATCATATCAATTTGTTACATAAATGCTCTGTTTCTTCATCTTCTTTGAAATTCTTCAGTCCTGATGGGGAGATATTCAACAGGGTTTGATGGTGGAAATTAACGTCCCTTTAAACACATGCAAAACCTGGCCTGCTGGCTCTTTGAATCAAATTGAAAACACTGTTAAATGAAGAGTCTGATTCTGCTGGTCTGACTTGCTGGGCATGTGATCCCTTCTCCTTCAAGTTTTTGGATTTGTCTGCTCAGGTGAAAATGTCTCTCTCTTTTAAAAGAAAACAAAAACAAAAAAGCATCTCTTGTTTATACTACCAGATGAGACAAAATAAAGCAGTCACATTCTGATTGAAAATAGCCTAGTAAATTGAGGGTATTTTCCTAGATTATTGACATTGGTACTTTTATTCTCAATGAGGGAGCTGAAGCAAACAGTGACACCTAATATCTGTGTGACCTTGAAAAAATCATTTGACTTCTCTGAAAGCTGGTACCATCAGTATCACATGAGTTCTTCCTCTATAGCACCAATTTATAAATTAAAAGCTGGTATGTTCACTAAATGAAAGATGTCAGAGTTTCATTTTTTGTCTTTGAATGAACAGTATAACAAGTATATCCATTAAAATATTTAAATAATTAATATTTTAATAACCCTTAGCCTTACTATTCCTAAACCATTCTCCCTATGGCTATAATATGAAATATTTGGTAGGTACCTAAGAAATGAGAGAGGATCCCAATAATAACTCCTGCCATTGTTGAATACTACAGGAAAATTACAATGAAACTCCCTATAAAAGTATGCCTATATAGTTAATTTGTCCTCCAAATCAAGATGCTTTTGAGAGCGAAAGAAACATTATTAATAATCACACCAGGAACAGAGGCTTAAACTGAGATTGTCCTGGGAAATTCAGGGCATAATATGACCCTACCTATTTACACATACGTCTATATATTGCAAATTTTTGCATAAACAAGGAGAAAATGTGTAAGAATATATACCAGGGTGTGAATTGCCTACCATAGAAGATGAATTGGACACAGTGGTGGGAAGAAAATTATTGCATTGTTTTATGACCCATAAAAACAAATTTATTGCTTTTGAAATTTGAAATACCATTAAAAATTAAAAATAGAAATGATTTTTAAAAGAGCTTTCAACAATTTTAAGATACAAGTAGTAAATGTTTCACTTCAAGATGAGGAAATTAAAGTAAAATGTTGAAATAAACATTTCCCAAGTATACACAGTGAGTAAGTTGCAGAGCTGGGACCGAAGCATGTGCCAGTAAGCGTTATACCACACTGCTCCTGCTTATATTCCCCATGAGAAGAGATCTTAGTTGAACATCGCCTGAATTCATGCTTCTCCATTATAAATAACAGATAAAGCTCCTTTGACAATTTCAATTATCAGAATTTTGTCTTTAGGGAATTCATAAATTAAGAACAGCATTCTATGCATCTATTATTAGTATAATCCTCTGTGGCATGCATCTCATAAATACTGTGCAAATGTTTTCTCAAGTTGGAGTAGCCAGTTTATTCCAGTATATGTAAATTATAAACTCTTTACTAATCTTAAACATATACCATTGCTTTAATTTTTAGAAAATTCAAATTTTCACTCATGTTCATGGAAATATAGCATTAAAGCATATTTAAATAAACATCAAATGAGAATATTTAATGTAACTGTAAACTTTGTTACCTATAAACTTTATGTTATGACTAATATAAATTAAGCATCTTTATTGTTAAGAGATGGTTTGGTTTCTGTGAAAATGAGAATATTTTGACTTATTAGAAGACATTTCTTTTCTTTCTTTCTTTTTTTTTTTTTTTTGCATTGGCTGCTTTATTGACAGGCTTGTGACTGTTAGCTGTCCACTTCTCATATTGTGACTGTTAGCTGTCCACTTCTCAGCCCTTGACCTCTTCTACAAAAGCAACTACAGGTACAACGAGACTGCCCATGAACACTAGTGCACTGGCTCCCTGCCAGGGCCTGGCCAAGAGGCCTGTGGGACTATATGACATATTTCTTTATTGGATTGTATAGACCATTTTTTCTATCATAATACAAAAAGTTATGAGAAATCAATTATAGTTAAAGCCAAGAGCAAAAGCCAGAAGATTCTACTTTCTCGTGCATGTTTTAGTTACACACACATCATTTTCAATACTCCCCTTCACCCCAAGGAAGACTTATACAGTAGAATTTAAGATTCATTTAAAAGGTAGTTAGCATGACTTTACCGTTCACAAAGATCCATGTGAATAGAGCATAGGGGGATAGTCACCTGGAGTCTACCAAATGGGGACATTATAGAGAGCCATTTCCTGCCCTAGGATCCCAAGGGAGAGAGAATGAATATCTGAATTTGGATACATACAGACTCAAGAGAGCATGCCCTGACTAGAGCTGTTACTTTTGTTGGAGGGACACAACAGTCCTTGACAATTCGGCAAGAAGATAATTAGAAAATAAATACTGTGGCCTCAATTTCCCTACATCAAGCCAGAAGGCAAAGGAGGCCATTGATGGAATCCACCTATTTCAGCCTCCAGAGACAAAGGGGTGGAGAGGTCTGGATTGGCAAAGAAAGGTAGTACACTTCCTAAAACCAGAGCTTACTTTTGATATATGGTTGATGGAAGATTGAATTATGTACCCCAGATATATGTTCTTAATATTAATCCCATTCCTTCTGGGTGTGACCCCATTGAAAATAGGACTTTTTTAAGATGTTATTTTTAGTTAAGATGTGGTGAACTGAGTCAGAATGGATCTTAATCCTATTACTGTAGGCCTCCTTATAAGGAGAAAGCCACAGGGAGGAGTCAAAAGAAGCTAGTCAGTGGAACAGGAAGATAAAGGAGAAGTCATTACCATGTGACTGAAAAACCAAGGAACCCAAGGATTGCTGGCCAGTCAGATTGATACCAACCCTGGGCAAATGGAAATCTTTTAGCCTCTGAAACTGTGAACCAATAAATTGTTTGTATGCCAACCCATCGTGTGATATTTGTTTTAGCAGCCTGGAAATTAAGAAAGGTTCTAGAATTTTTGTATCTAATAACCCCTCTTAAAATTATTCAAGCCTATTGGAAATGTGTTCAAACTGTAGCAATTTATCAGAAGATTAAAAAAATATAACTGGTCAGAAAACCCTCTAAAATAATTTAAAAATTAGGAAGCAAATGCATATAAAACAAATTTTAATTTCTTCCCCTGCGACTTATGACAAAATTTTAAAAATATTTAAGTAGACATAATTTTAAAAATAAAGAAATAGAAAATTCCAATGCATGAAACAATAAGCTAATCATTAGGTACCAAATTACATTAAGTAATAATTAGTGTTTTGATTTGTAAAATGCTGCCAATGAAAAAATACCAGAAATGGGTTGGCTTTTATAAAGGGGATTTATTTGAGGTAAAAGCTTGTAGTTCCAAGGCTGTGAAAATATCTAAATCAATGAATCATCACAGATGCTTTCTCACCAAAGGTTGGCTGCCAACAGATCTAGGAGTTCTACCACATGGTGAAGCAAGATGGTGGGTCTGCTGGTCTCTTTCTGCTTTCTCCAGAAGTTCAACTGTGGGCAAAAGGCATCTCTCCCTGAGTCTTGTTTCCTGAGCCTCTCCAGTCTATTCTGTCTTTCTGCAGTTCTAGGTGAACCTGGATCTTCGCTTACATGGCCAAGTCACAATGGCAAAGCTTTGTTTTCTGTGTATTGCTTCTCTGTGCCTCTTTTTATATAAGCCTCCAGAAAGTATGGAGAACCAAACTGGGTCATGCCTCACTGAGGTAGCTCAAGCAAAAGCCCTAAAGTAATCTAATCAAGTGATCTAATCCAAGATCCCTTAACTGACTGTAATGCAATCAAAGGGTCTCATACCCACATGAATGGATTAGTTCAAAAGCATAATCTTTTCTGGGATTCATCAAATTCAAATTGTTACAACTAGATACTGTTTTTATCATTTAATTAGTTAGAATTTTCTTTTAAATGCTAATATCAAATGCTCTAGATTGCAATAATAATATCAGCGTTATGTATTTCAATTAAGCATTTAAGTTGAAAGAAATGTTATGAAAATGGATATTTTGACAGCCTTAAAATATTAGTAACTTATGACTCAGTCATTCCCTTCCAGGAATTTATAAATGGCTATCAGTTCTGTTGCAAACATGTTCACTGCTCATTGTACTAGTAGAATAAATTATGAAGCCTCCATATAGAGGAATATAAGTTTTATTTATAAAAACTTTTAAATGAAATAAAAAATGCTTAAAGTGTAAAAAACAAAATTTTAAAAACCAGTATGCATAGAGAAAGAGAAACAAAACAAAGGACAGTAGTGGCTCTTTAGATATGGTGGAATTATTGGCAATTGCTATTACTTGTCTTATCTGAGTTTTATGGCTATTTTACAGTGATCAGTGTTCCTTTTATAACTATAAAAATATGGTAATTAGATAAGAGAATAATAGTCTAATACAGTCATCTGAAAGCTCTACCTAGAAATGTGGGTTAAAATCTTCTCAAATACACACAAACACATGCACAGATAAATACAAATATATTATCTCTCTCTCTCTCTGTAACTATATTGTATAGAAAAACTCTGCAAGAAATTTGGGTTTGTTGTTTCTCTGCCACACATTATGTGTGCTTTATATTTTCGTAAGTTTATATACACATTTGTGTGCTTTCTATACAAAAAATCTTATGATACTTTTATGACACTTTTGCATATGACATTCAGAAAGCTAGGATTTTGTTTATTTGGTTCTTTTTAATGATGAGGGTTAAACTTTATGAACAAAGAAACAGATATTTTCCTCTAGCAATGTGAAAGGAAATAGTAGGTCTTTCTCAAGTATTCAAGTAATTTTTAAAAAATCTATTGGAAGCCAAAAGCCATTAGGTTTACACTTTCATTGCACCAAGCATCTGATTCTTGTGTTCATAGCATAATGATAACTAGGGATCTATCCACATTCTTCTTGGATATGGATGACCTATTTTAGAATCAAGAAGGGCATCATCCAAGCAAAGTTACTTTACTCATATATGTTCCTTTAATCTCTTAGAGTTGACTTGCAGAAAAAGGCATCTTTTACAATTATATTCAGATACATGAAGATGTATTATATTAGTAATTTTGGCATGATTAATCAGTTTTCAACAATAAACCATTTTAGGGCTGTACTAAATAGATGAAAAATGTATTTGATGTATTAGAATATATGATTTACTATAATTCCATTTTTTTATTTAAAGTTTATCAGTCAATATTTTTGTTTTATTTGATGTTCACATATGCATAACACTAGAAAGTGTAATCTAAATAAAGAAAATATATAATCAACAGTTAAAATGACTGTACCTCCTTAATTTTAGTCACTATCCATTAATTTTTGTTTAAAAATGTTATTAATGTGTTTCACCATCAATGATTAGTCAACAAACCATTCTTTTCTGAGATCCATCTTTACATTAACATCCATAAGCAACATAATTGAGCATCAGAGGGCTGTTGGTGTTCTGCTATTGATGCTTTAGCTCAAACATGGAGGTAGTAATTTAACATCATTCTATAAATAGAAAAATATAGTAGATGGCTATATTAGTCAGCCAAAGGGGTGCAGATACAAAATACCAGAAATCTGTTGGCTTTTATAAAGGGTATTTGTTTGAGGTAGGAGTTTAAAGTTACCATGTCATAAAGCATAAGTTACTTCCCTCACTAAAGTTTTTGCGATGTGTTGGAGCAAGATGGCTGCCAACATCTACCAGGCTTCAGGCTTCCTGGGTTCCTCTTTTCCTTGGGCTTGCTTCTCCTGCCTCCCAATCAAGCTTCTCTCTGTGCTTATTTCCTAGGGCTCTAGCTCAAGACTCCAGCATCAAAACTCCAATAGCAAAACACTAACTCTGTCCCTTGCCATGTCTTTTATCTGTGAGTCCCCACCCACCAAGGGGCAGGGACTCAGCACCCTACTGACATGGCCCAATCAAAGTTCAAATCATAATTTAATCATGCCCAGGTACAGACCAGTTTACAAACATAATCCAATATTTCTTTTTGGAATTCATCAATAATATCAAAGTGCTAAACTCTACTCTCTGAATTCCAATAAGACATTACAATATTTTAAAAACCCACAAACTCTTAAATCAGTAACAACACTAAGTAAAAAATCATATCATAATTAGTTTAAAGAAATAGTTTGTCTTGGAGCAAAGTCCTATCTGTTCTAGACCTCTGAAACTTACAAAACCATTTATCTGCTTCCAATGCACAAATGAGCAGACAAAGGATAAACATTTTCATTATAATAAGGAGAAAATGGGAGGGAAACATGAGTAATGGGTCCAGAACAGTTCTGTAAAACTGCAATGCTTCCTGCATTCAAAATCTGAGAGTCATTCTTAAGATGATGGATTCTTTTTCTTAGGGCACATGGAGGCCCACCCTTTCCACAAGCTTGCCCAGTGGCCATTTTCTTGGTTCCACCCTCAACAAGCATCTGGGTGCTGACCAACTCCAGATCTCACCCTCAAAGAGCATTGGGGTGATTACCACACTTTACCCTATCTTTGGGTTAGAGACTTAAACCCCTAGTACAGTGAGGTAAAGGAAACATTTCCTCTAACCTTTGGCATACAGGCTCAACCCCCTTGAAGAAATGAGTTGACCACTTGGCTTTCTCTAATCCATGGGGGGCAGGCCTACCCCTCCCAGACCTATGGGGTGCTGACCTTAACCAGCCTAATCCGTGAGGAATGGGCTCCACCCTCTCTGTACCCTGGAGCAGCAAACTCTTCCAGAACTTTGGGCAGGAACATCCACCCACTTCAACTGCCAGGGAAAACTCACCTATCTGTACACATGGGTGGGCCTCTTCTCTTGGCCAAGATGATGTCTTTTTTTTTTTTAATGGTGCAGCTGCTCTGGTAAAGATTTTTATTTTATTTTATTTTATTTTATTTATTTTTCTCCCCTTCCCTCCCCCACCCCAGTTGTCTGTTTTCTGTGTCCAATTGCTGTGTGTTCTTGTTTTTTTCTGCTTCTGTTGTTGTCAGTGGCATGGGAATCTGTGTTCCTTTTTGTTGTGTCATCTTGTTGTGTTAGCTCTCTGTGTGTGCAGCACCACTCCCGGGCAGGCTGTACTTTCTTTCATGCTAGGCGGCTCTCCTTACGGGGTACACTCCTTGTGCGTGGGGTTCCCCTACATGGGGGACACCTCTGCGTGGCATGGCACTCCTTGCGTGTATCAGCACTGTGCATGGGCCAGCTCCACACTGGTCAAGGAGGCCAGGGGTTTGAACCATGGACCTCCCATGTGGTAGGTGGATGCCCTATCCATTGGACCAAATCTGCTTCTCAAGGTGATGTCTTAATTCCAGACCTGGTTTTCTTCTTAAAGCAGTTTCTCCTTCAATTTCTTCTTTCCATGTACCTTTTTAATCCAAACTGACAGTGGTTTAGTTCACACACCTCTCTCAAAAAGCTTGTTGGTTTAGCATACAAGAATCAGGGGTCCAAGCTATTAGACAATAAGACTTTCCACAAGTCTTTCTGAGATAACTGCATCTTCAGTCCTCATTTAAAAGTTCTGAGTTTAATTGAGTCCTCATATGGGGCACTATCATCTGGGAGCATGATTTCCAGAGGTTTGGAATTTCTAGAATCAGTTTCTGTTTTCTTTATGCCAATTACAAAGTTCTCAGTGCATCTCACTCAGTTTATCTCACTCGTCAAGCATTTTGCTATAAGCTGCAAGAAGAAGCCAAGCTGTATTCTCCCAGTTTACTTTGGAAAGTTTTTCAGCTAAATGCCCAGACTTGCTGTTTTCAAATTCTGCCTTCCTAAAATATCAGGAGTTAATCTTGTTATGTTGTCTGTGACTTTAAAACACAGATCACCTATCCTACAGTTTCCAATAATAGTATCATCATTTACTTCTAAGGCATCATAAAAATTCTCTTCTGTGTCCATATTGCTGTCTATCCACTGTATGCTTACTTCCCAGGCTCCAGCTCAAGAATCCTGCATCAGAACTCTAACAGCAAAACTCCAACTCTGTCCTTTTCCATGTTTTTTATCTGGTGGATGGGGACTCAACACCCTTCTGACACAGCCCAATCAAAGCCCTAATCATAATTTTATCATGCCCAGGTAGAGACCAGTTTACAAACATAATCAACATTTCTTTTTGGAATTCATCAATAATATCAAACTGCTACAATGTCATTGGCTGGTCTTATATTTTTAATATTCCCTTCAAGGTAAGGCATGACATAACTTAATTACAGTGGTGGAATCTTTATGTAGGGAAAATTGTAGTTATTTCATTAGATAATAGGCAGCTTCTCCACCGTGGTGTACTGTATATTACTAATTAAGCTATCCACTGGAATTTATTTAAAAATTAGTGAAGGCACTGCTGCTATAACATTAATAGAGGGCAGTACAAATTCACATTATGCATTTGTCAATTAAACATGTTTACGTTTCCCTCTAAAAAAGTTATAATGTATTCACAAGGAATTTCAGAATAAAGCCTAAATCATTCCAAGATTTATATGTTGTAGTTTGTTGAGTATTTTAGATTATAAAAGAGAAAATAAATAGCAATAATAAATGAGAAAGTATTAGTTATTTAAATGTCAGTGTCTTAAAAATGAAAGCACATTTACAATATTTGTCTAAGTGTATAAATACGAGCCTTAACCCTATGGAGTTCTCTGTTGATGACAAATTAATGGCAAATTCCTGTATTTTTCAACCTCCATAATTTAGCAGAGAATTTAGTAGATTAATATGATGAAAATGATTTAGTAGTAACACTAATCCTTCAGGATGTTGAGAATGATTTTATTATAAACAAGTATGTCAAACACCTGAATACCTTGTACTTGTAATTTACAGTGTCATGCCAATAGAACCCAAAGCCATGATTCCTGATCTGCATCTCTCATAGAGTCTTTCAGGAAAGAAATGCAACACACCAATTATTAAAATTTATTAATTAATCCTGAGTGTGAAATGTGATGGGAAAGAAAGCATTAAAGGAAGGTAAGAAATGTGGACCTGATGTAGTTTGTTGAGGCGTCAGGAAAAGCTTCCTTCCTGAAAGGCCTTCTAATCTGGCAACAGAAAGATATGTAAGGTTTAGTAAAAAGGATGGAATGAGAGTGAGTAGCATTCCACGCAGAATGGAATAGCAAGTACTGAGACCTAGAAGTAGGAGAGATGGGTTATGGAAAGAATTTTTTTTTTATAAATCTAGAATGAGTAGAAAGAGGATAGTGGGTAATTATTTTTCCACATATTATCTGTGTGACCTCTAACTAGTCACAGAATCTTTTCAGTGAAATTTCCTCTTTTCAGAAACTTGAGAATGCCCTAGAATTTGGTACTAAATGGAGTTTTAGGCTGAAATTTATACATTGCCATTTATGTAGGTAAAAATGATCAAATGCTAGTAAGTGTATACAGTTCAAGCTAATGTAATTTTAAGTGTTGTTATCAATTTCATATTCATGAAAGTTATTGAATTTCTGCTATCAAATTACATCAAGAGCAGTCCAAAATTACTTAAAACATAGCTCCTCTTTTGAGCCAAGCATTTTTAAACTCACACTTTTAAACTTCTGGCAGAGCTTCCCTTTATCATCTTTGCAAAACAGACCTTGCCCCTCAGAGTCACTTGTCTGATGATATCTGTATTTAAAGCTGTGGGTAACTTACTACTGCTGTTTTTAGCACTGCTTTGGCTGTCTAAATCTATTCAAGACAAATTATACCTGGGCTGTGTTGGCAATAGTTGGAGCACTTTAGTGGGCCATCCCTTTGATAGTTAGATTACACTTGTCTTGCTACTTCAGTGTAAATGTAATTTGAGAGGCTTGTTGCTTGTTTCTGGTAAGTGTTGTAACTTAAAGATGAAAATATGTCACGCTGGCTTGTTGGCTCTACTTGGAAAAGACATAGAACTGTCACCAGCAGGGAGGAAGAAAATGTTTCAAAATCTACATTAAACTCCAAGGATTTACAAGATCTGCTGTATAAACAAAGTTGAAGTACGTTTTGTTCACTAACTTCTTGCAACTCCAAAATAAGAGGTGCTCTTGGCCCCATTTTTTTCATAGCTATTGAAAGACAATTGTTTAAGAGACAAGTTTTCCCCCTAGAAAAGATGGGCTTATCACTTTTGTGACATTTCAGGAAAAAGTAGGCAAAATAAGCACCCCATTTGGAAAGGAAATAACAGGAAATGTTCATTATGAGATAAAACTCTAACCTCTGAAAATACATTCCCACTTGTAATAACTTCCTTATATTTTTAAGAGGATGAATTTGTACTAGAACAAAAGAAAGAAATAATAATAATATAACAAAAAGAAATCACTTCCAAACATCTCTCAAGTGTCACCAGGGAGTGTGCATATCAACTAAGTTGTGACCTTAGGGAGGGAAAGTAAGTTTATTTGATATTGATTCTCTTGGCTATTTAAAATATAATGAATATAATTAACCTTATATTCATTTCAAAATATTAGTTTTTTAAATATTATTATATCTCGGTGCTCTGATTAATAAACAGGTTGTGCCAGCTTTAAGATAGACGTCTTCAGTTCTTAAAAATAGCCACCACCACCATGGATGGTCTACATACTAGGACTGAGTCTGAGGTAAAAATTACCACCTTCCTTTAGGTTGCTTCTATTTAAAGAAATGACGTCAGAATATATTGTATGCTCAAATCTGGTAGGATTTTAATTTTGGTGGTATTTGTTTGTTCTTGTTATTGTTTTTGCTATTGCCAGTTTTTCTATTTCACTTCCATCTGTATTTCAGATTTTAGAACTAGATTATCTGCCAGGCATGGTGTTTGTTGATGATGTGAATTTCCATTTCCTTCTGAGCCTTCATGAGTAATTTAGTGAGAAGTTGGGAGAGGTTTATGGTAGATATATGCAAAATGCAAATTTGAACCAGACTTTAAATATAATCTGTAAGCTATGTTTAAATTTTAAAATTCTATACTCTAAGTGTAGATGGATTTAAAGATCAAGAGAAATGGAATAACTGATAAGCAATGGAAGACAATGGCATCACAACTACAGATAGAAAATATACTACCTTTAATGTGCTAAAAAAGATTCATAGAATAATATAAAGGAAAGGGAGAAGAGAAATGGCATACAATGACATGGAGAAGAGAAAAAATGTGAATTCATGTCACTGAATTAATTTCCTTTGTAAAACAGTATAGATTAGGTTTGCTTACCAGATTGGCCAGTCAGTATATTTTAAGAAGGCCATTTCTGACCCATTTTATTGTTTTTTTCCAAAATTTGCTCTTTGGTCCTGGAACTCAAGTGGAGAAGTGACAAATAAGGATTGAGTACTGGATGAAAATTCCAGTATAACATTTTGGATATAATAGAATTTTATGGGAAGTACTGAATGATTGAAAAAGTATAGGAAGTTTAAAATTGAGCTAAATGGACCCAGAGAAAGTGCTAGGTGAACAAGTGATTATATTGATAATAGGAAAAGGGCTGTATGAGGTTTTGGTTGGGGCAGAGATGGCATGGTACATGGTAGACAGGTTATGTTTGTTGGCAAGCCCCTAAGGTGGTAAGCCCCCAAGGTGACACCATGAAGGTGGATAGCTAAGTTAGAAGAGAACTGAAGGAAAATGAAAAATAGCAGGACAAGAAACATTGACTGATATCTCAGATGGGATTTCAGTATGGATATTCATGTTGCTGAACTTGTTAAAAAAAAAAAGATAACTGTGAGAGAAAAGAGATTCGGGTACTACTTTAATGAGAAAGTTATAAATGGTTTGTGGAAAATAAAAATTTGTGGTGAAATGATTTGGAAAAGGAGATAAAAGAACAATAAAGCCTCCAGCTGCTCTGCAATGCTGAAAGAGCTATGGTCATTCTATATTCTTACAAGACAGTCAGTTGGCAAGAGACTTATAGCATGAATGAGAAATAGATTTTATTGTAATAGCTATTGATATTCTAGGGTTGTATTTTTTACTGCCAGATAGCCTAGCCTATCTTAACTAATACAATATGTAACTGATTGCTCACAACTAAAAAATGTATATTAATATCCTCATTTTTACGTATGAGAAGAACTAGGCTCATTCAAGTCAAGAATGAGCGAAGGTGATGTTGAGGTACTAGTTTATTTATCCTTTATACTTTAAATATCAATGATATGATAACCTCCTTGCTGATACACCAGTCTAAACATAGTTGTATAATTCTAACCATCTATTCCAAGAATTAATGTGATCTAAGTAGAAGAGATACAATGAGCACAGCAGAGAACATGAGCTAGGGAAGATATTCAGCATCACAAATTCTGAGTAGTTTCACTACAAGAGTTGAATTTTCTTAAAAACCATAATGGACTAATGCAATAATATCTGAGCAGTAAGTCCAGACAAGTTGGAAATTAAATACCCAGAGATACTTAGAGCGGAACAGAAGAAAGTGTTCAGAAAACACAACAGCTAAAACTGGACATCATGTTTTCATTGTTTTGTACTATATTCACACACACACACACACGGACGTTCCATATCACACCTGTTTGTTACGTTAAACCAAATAATTGTAATCTTGAAAATATGTCATTTTAAGTTCTTAAAAATTGATGCGTATATTGTCCTTCACTTTATTATGTTAAAAATATAGGTTTTAAAGAACCAGTCTTTAAAATATTTTTTAAAAGATTTCTAATAGTATATTCCCAAAGGAACATTTAACATTCAAATAATCTTTCCACTCCCTTATCTCAGGTGAATTGCATATCAGGCAATTCTAATGAATCCTTATACATTAAAAGTATGTGGTTTGATAGGACTTGTAAGATGAATTCACCTTTGTCAAGGTAGAAAGAATGGTAAGATATGTCTCAGCTGATATTGAAAACAAAACTCTAAGAACCTAAAACACATAGTTCAATTTTTCATAAAGTGGTTTCATTCCCTGGCAAGCAACAGCTAGTAACTATTTGGCCAAATCCAAGTCACTTGAATATTATAGCTTCTTAACTTAAAATTGACAATGGGAATGTCAATTAATTTGAGATCGTACATAAACTGTCCTCTTAGTCAAGGTTCTATAAATAGATGTGAAATAACATGGGAAAATGAAAATAACATTTATAATTTGGAGGGATTCTCTAACAATATGAATTAAGTGCTTCTTAAAGTGAACCATTGAGAGTAAACATTTGTTTTGGGTAAAAGGATTTACTCTATATCCTTACCTAATTCTTTCATGCAATCCTCAGGATCCAATGTGTGAAAAGTACAAATGGACTTCTTTTTGCAAGCTATATCCCATTCAAGCTACCAATAGTTTCTCTGGAGGTATTTCTGAATGCTGATACTGATTGCCATCTAAAGGGATCCTCAATGAATAATAGTAAAATGCTCATAAATTCTAGGTTCTTTCTATGACAGCTCAATACAGTTCCTAGAATTTCAGCTTTATGCAACGCTTAATAAAATTTAATAAAAAGGATGTAAGAATATAGGAAAAATTTAAAGAAATTTAATTATATTTTAAACAATACATTTGCTTTAATATGGTCATACAAAGATAATTTTATATGTTTTAATATAAGTATATTTCATTTTATTGTGCTTTACTTCACTGCAATTTGTGGATATTGTGTTTCTCACAAATTGTAGGCTTGTGGCACCCCTGCAACAAACAAGTCTATTGGTGCCATTTACCAACAGCATGTGCTTGCTTTGTGTCTTTATGTCACAGTTTATTAATTCTTGCAGTATTTGAAATTTTTATATCATTATAGCTGTTATGGTGATCTGTGATATTTGATATTACGATTGTAGTTGATTTGGGGCACCATGAACCACACTCATATAAGACTCCAAACTTAATTGACAAATGCTGTGCATATCCTGACTTCTCCATCCACTGGCTGTTTCCCATCTTTCTCCCTCTCCTTGTACTTCCCTGTTCCCTGAGACACAATAAATTTGAAATTAGACCAATTAATAACTCTACACTGGCATTTCAGTGTTCAAGTAAAAGGAAAAAGCTATCTCTTCTTTCATGTTAAATTGAAGGTTAGAAATAATTAATATTAGTGAAGAAGTCATGCCAAAAGCTGAGACAGGTCGAAAAGCAAGGCCTGTCACACTAAAGTTAGCCAAGTTGTGAATGTAAAGGAAAAGTCCCTAAGGAAATTAAAAGTGCTACTCCAGTGAACATAGGAATGATAAGAAAGTGAAACAGATTTTTTTTTTAAATTTTTTTATTCATTTTTAAAAAATATTACATTCAAAAAATATGAGGTCCCATTCAACCCCACCGCCCCCACCCCACCACTCCCTCCACAGCAACACTCTCTTCCATCATCATGACACATCCATTGCATTTGGTAAGTATATCTCTGGGCATCGCTGCACCTCATGGTCAATGGTCCACATCATGGCCCATACTCTCCCACGTTCCATCCAGTGGGCCCTGGGGGGATCTACAATGTCCAGTAATTGTCCCTGAAGCACTACGCAGGACAACTCCAAGTCCCGAAAATGCCTCCGCATCTCATCTCTTTCTCCCATTCCCCGCACTCATCAGCCACCATGGCCACTTTTCCCACACCAATGCCACATTTTCTCTGTGAACATTGGATTGGTTGCGTCCATTGCACATCTATGTCAAGAGGGGGCTTAGATTCCACATGGATACTGGATGCAATCCTCCTGTTTTCAGTTGTAGGCACTCTAGGCTCCATGGTATGGTGGTTGACATTCTTCAAATCCATGTTAACTGAGTGGGGTAAGTCCAATAAATCAGAGTGTAGGAGTTGAAGTCTGTTGAGGCTCAGGGCCTGGCTATCATATTGTCAGTCCAGAGATTCAAATCCCCTAGATACATCTTAAACCCTAGCACCAATTACAATTCCAGTAAAGTAGCATGAAAATCTTGTGAAAAGAGATCTCATCTGAGTCCAGTTCCATCATGCAGAAACACCAGCTCCAAAGAAGGGCCATCTGACATGGCAGTGAGCCCCATCTGCCATGACCATAGAACCCGTGGGTCTCTTTAGCCCTCAAAAAAACCAATACCTGGGGATGTATCTACTTTATCTGTCTCTGAGATTTTGCTCAGGTGTGCATAAGGGCAATCCTTCTGACAACCTCCAGACTCTTTTTTAGAGACTCATAGCCATATAAACTCATTTCTCCTTTCCATTTCCCCCTTACATTAGGTCAAACAGCATTTTTAACTCCTGTTATTATATGTAGACAGGGATATTCTGCTGGTCCACGTTGAACCTTTAATTCAAGGTCATTTTCTAGTTGCATCATCAGCTGGTACTTGGTAGTGATCCCTTGGTGCCAGGGAGGCTCATCCCCAGGTGTCATGTCCCACGCTGGGGGGAAGGCATTGCATTTACATGCTGAGTTTGGCTTCAAGACTGGCCACATTTGAGTAACATGAAGGCTGTCAGGAGGAAACTCCTAGGCACAGTACTGCTCTAGGCCTTGTTCTTATTTCAGGCATATAGGCTAACAAGCATAGTCTTTAGTATCAGGGGCTCACTGTTGGACCCTCATTCCTTCCTGGTCCTTAACGTTGCACCTGGGTGACTGCCGCTGGTCCCCTAGGGACCACGACAGAGCACCCCCGGCCAGGAACCCAGTAGCCCCCCAGCTGTTATTTTTAATTATTTCCACTATGAGTATATCCAAACATTACCATGCACCCTGGACATATGCCCTGTATAACTCCCTGTCAACCATATATCACCTGTCAATAACATCCTATACCAGTATTCCTCCACTGCCATTGTTGAACCACTCTGTGATCCAAAACTTCCTGATAAGTGAAGTCCAATATAATGTCAGGATCCCTTACTAGTAAAATGGAATATAGCGATGGGTTTAAAGGTTAGATATAGAATACGTATTGATTTGGAAAAATTCTACATCTTATCTTTCTCTTTTCTTTTCTTTTTTCCTAATTATTGAGCTTCTCTTCACAAGAGTGAAACAGACTTAAGACTTAGTGCTGATATGCAGAAGGCATGAGTGGTGGGGATAGAAGATCAACCCAGACACAACAATCTACTAGAGTAAAGCCTAATCTAGAACAAGGCCCTAGCTCTCTTCAATTCTATGACTGCTGAAAGAGGTAAAGAAGTTGAAGAAGAAAATTTTGAAGCTAGCAGAGGTTGGTTCATAAGGTTCAAGGAAAGACACCGCCACCATAACTGCAAAGTACAAGGTGAAGCAGAAAATCCTGTTGTAGAAACTGCCAAAAGTTATCCAGAAGATCTAGCTATGATAATTGAAGGTGGCTATATTAAACAATAGGTTTTCAGTGAAGACAAACCAGCCTTCAATTGCAAGAAGATGCTATCTAGGACTTTCATAGCTAAAGAAGAGACGTCAGTGCCTGACTTCAAAGCTTTAAAGGGCAGGTTGACTCTTTTATTAGGGGCATTTGCAGTAGTGACTTTAAGTTGGAGTCAGTACTCATTTACTATTTCAAAAACGCTCCAGGCCCTTAAGAGTTATGTTAAATATTTTACCCTGCCTGAGACCTATAAATGGAACAATGAAACCTAGATGACAGCACACTGGTTTACAAATTGGTTTACTGAATATTTTAAGCCCATTGTTGAAAACTGTTTCTTAGAAAAAAAAGATTCCTTTCAAAGTATTCCTGCTCATGACAATGCAACTGGTCATCCAAGAACCATAATGGAGATGTACAATGAGATGGATATTTTCAGGCCTGCTAAGACAGCATCCATTCTGCAGCCCATAGATCAAGGAGTCCTTTTGACATTTAAATCTTATTATTTAAGAAATACATTATATAATATTATAGCTACCAAAGATCCATTTCTCTGATGGATCTGGGCAAAATCAACTAAAAACTTTCTGTAAATGATTCCTCATTCTAGAAGCCATGAAGAACATTCTGAATCATGGGAGGACATAAAAATATCAGCATTAACAGGAGTTTGGAAAAAGTTGATTCCAACCCTTATGGATGACTTTTAGAGGTTCAGTCATTCAGTGGAGGAAGGAACTGCAGATGTGGTGGAAATAGCAAGCTAACTAGAATTAAAAGTGACTAAATTTCTGCAATCTCATGATAAAACTGGAGAAAATGAGAATTGTTTCTTATGGATGAGGATAGAAAGTGGTTTCTTGAGATGGAAAATACTCCTGGCAAAGATTTTGTGAACATTGTTGAAATGATAACAAAGGATTTAGAATATTACTTAAAATTTAGTTGATAAAACAGTAGCAGGTTGTGAGAGGATTGACTCCAATTTTTAAGAAGTTTCTACTGTGAGTAAAATGCTATCAAGCAACATCACATGCTACAGATAAATCCTTCATGAAAGGGAGAATCAATTGATGTGGCAAACACCCTTGTTTTCTTATTTTATGAAATTGCCACAGCCACCCCAGCCTTCAGCAACCACCATACTGATCAGGGAACAGCCATCAATATTGAGGCAAGATCCTACACCAACAAAAAGATTATGATTTGCTGAAGGATCAGATGATTTTTAGCATATTTATCAATAAAATATTTTTAATTTAAGGTGTGTGTTTAAATTGAAAGCTAGAAATAATGCTATGTATGTAGAGACATTGCTATTGCACACTTAATAGACTATAGTATATTGTAAACATAACCTTTAAATGCACTGGGAAACAAAAATTTCATGTGATTCCTTTTATTATTATATTTGCTTGATTGTGGTCATCTGGAACCAAAGTCACAATAATTTCAAGGTATGCCAGTATTTTGAAAAATTAAAAGTATCCAAATAAAAGCAAAATTAAAAATTTAAATATTAAAAGAATTCATACCCAAAGAGGAAAGAACATTCAGTGGTAAAGAAAATAAATCAATTTAAAGAGCATAATGGTTTTCACTTGTACATTAAAAAGGACACCTCAGTTTGGGAAAATTTTAAAAATGCCTTGTTGAATGATAATACATGGAAATATTTATTCATTTCTAGACAATAAGTGAAAGGGGATGCTAAATGAAATGATCAATGAGAAAGATACTAAAGGGAAATCTGAAGAGGAACATCTTTTAACTGTCAAGAAGAATGACTTACTGTGTTTTTTAAAGCATGTAATTCAAATTGTAATCAAATAGAGAAATCTGATAAAATAACAACTATCTTATGTATTTGAACTACTTTGTGCTCATTGTTCTTCTTAACTGCTAATGATATCAATTAGATTACAAAGATTTTCCTATAGAAATGACTGAATAGAAATTGGACAGAAACTAATACTTAAAGTAAGAAATGCTAGAATAAATAGGCCTTGGTTAACAGATACCTGTACCTGCAAATGAACTTATTCCTTTAGGTGTAATATTTATTGTATTAGTTCTTTACTCAATTATCCCCATTGTGTGACTTCCCCTCATTTCTCCTTCTCTTCCTCCTCCTCCACTTCTCCTCCTCTTACTCTTGGTTCTCATCCTCCTGCATTGTATATAAATTATCTGTAATCTGTATACATCAGTTTCATAATACCAACTGTCTTAGTTTGTCAGTCTACTATGACAAATATCACACAATGGGACGTAAACAATGGAATTTATGGGCTTCCGGTTTTGAGGTTTCAAGAAGTTCAAAATCGAGGCATCATGAAGGCAATGCTTGCTCTCCAAAATTTGTAACACTCTCATAATCGGTGCCAGTGATCCTATAGCTCCCTTGGCTCACATCCCTGCCTCGTGTCGTATTGTGATGTCCTCTCTTCTCTTCTGTTGATTTCCATCTTCTTGCTCCTCCTCTTGGCTTTCTATGTCTGAATATCTTCTGTTTGAAAAGGACTGCACGCATAAGGAGTGCGTCTGTAAGGAGAGCCGCCCAGCGCGAAAGAAAGTACAGCGTGCCCAGGAATGGTGCTGCACACACAGAGAGCGGGCACAACAACATGATGCAACAAAAAGAAACACAGATTCCCGTGCCTCTGACAACAAAAGAAGCAGAAAAGAAGAAGACACCGCAAATAGACACAGAGAACAAAGACAACTGGCGTGGGGGTGGGGGGGGAGGGGAGAGAAATAAAAAAAAAAAGGACTCCTGTAACTCAGATTAAGGCCCGTTTTCATTCAGTTGGGTTGCACCTTAACTAAACGTCTTAAAGAGATCCTCTTTACAATTATTTCACATTCACAGGAATGCAGATTAAGATTATGTCTAAATTGGAGTACATAATACAATCTACCACACTCATTGAGTGGTTTTAAACAATAATGAGACATTTATTGTCTATTAACCTCCTTTCTAACCTCTTCCTCTTCCTCTCCCTACTTCCTCTTCTTTATTTAGTTGTTAATCTCTTGTATGTGCTAAAACAACTTCTAATATTCTGATGGAGTTGTCAGTGAACTTGATTTCTGAGAGGTGACTTTGTGTTAGCGATCATAAATTCTGGAATTAAAAGGAGAGAAAAGTAAGGCAGTATGTTTGTTATCTACGTTTGTGGTACATTAAATAGTTTTATTTTATTTTTATATTTGGAGAGGGTGAGCCATAGTGAAAAACTCAGGATGTTTAAGTTTACCTAACTATTAAATGTCTGAGGCTAGGTTAAAGGCCATATCTACCTAACCAAATAGGATGAGCTATTTCTACTACACTGTAGAACCCCTTCAAAGGAAGCAGCATCTCCAGCCTCTCTGATAAAAATAAATAAGCAACACAGAGATAGATAGGAAGCCAAAGAACATAACAATATATGACAGATCACTTCCCTCCCATAGTGGCCCTCTCTGGATATCTGTATCTCTTCTATAAAACTCAATATCAGCGACCACAGTCAGCATCAGAAGGTACATTTTATTAAGTTAGCTTTAAAACAATATGTTTCAAAGATTAAGTCTTGGTAATATTGACTGCAAGCATATTTTAAATGTTGCAATAAAGCAATGGGTAGTTCTGAGTTGTCTTTAGGTGATTTTTTAAATAGCAAAATAATTTGCAATAAAATGGTCATTGAAAACCTCATCAAATTTTCTCTTTCAAGTCCTGTCCTTAAAAACTTGCAGTATATATATTTTTATTGAGCATATGGTCTGAAGAAGGAAAAAAAATAAATTTCTAGTAGATCCCTTTCTCAAATGACAAGAAATATACTTGCCAATTTGTCCTGATTGCTAAGAATTTTGGAAATGTTGGGCTTTTGTCTTTTATTATCTTTGTTTGTATGTGGTTATGTGAGTGCATATATTTTTATTCAAATGTACCACAAATAATTTTTAGCACTTGTTTGGTACAAACAAATATGAATAAATGTGTGAAAAATATTTTGGTGTTATAACAGATGCCCATTTAAAAAAAATTCTTTTAATGTATTTTATAAAAAAATGTTGTATCTTAAGATAATTTCCCTTTTTTTCTTTCTTAGCAATTAAGACATATAATTCCAAGTCTACTGGTATACTAACTATTCCTTATAATATATTCCCTCTTCTTTCTCCCCATAATCTTTATTTAAGTTTATTTAAAAAGAATTTTTAGGATGTTTTACTCTAAATCCCTAGGGGTTATTTTAGTGCCATCAACATAATGTCTGAAAATGAACTGAGTTTGCATGTCTTGCTGATGCAAATTAGTTGCAATTAATCTTAAATTGAATGTATATGGTGGTTTCAGTTTAATTCTTAATGGGCTATACTAATAAAAGTACCACAGAGAATTGATGAGTAACATTTAATTAGCAGATGACAGGCTGATCTCAAAGACAATATCTAATTTCTCAAAGACACACGGATTCTTGAGAAAACTATATGCAACATAGGAAAAGCATAAAGTGGCACAATTATTTAGTTTATTTAAGCACAAGTCACAAAAATAAATGGAGGGGAGTTATTGACATTTGAAATACTCTGTGACGGTAGTATTGCAGAGTGGTAAAGTTAAAGTTCAGACCGTGTAGTCTGAACCCCTAGCTACTTCTCTACATTAAGCTGGGTTGCCCAAGAAGCAGAGACTCAGGGAAAGGTTTTAGCACCACTGTTTCATTAGAAAACATGAGAGAGGAAAAAGGGAATGAAGCAGGGAAAGAGGGAGAGAAATACATGAATATGTGTCTACATTGACAGTTATGTAGTGTCAAGCTTCTCTCCAACTCATGGAGTTATCTTGCAAAAAATAAAATGAACAAATCCTTCTCAGGACACTTATTAAAGAAGAAACAAAAAAAAAATTATTCTCAGAATTCCACCTCTTATTGATCCAATTTCATCTCCTGGAGTGATATTTCTCCTGTATTTCTGGGTTCATGTCCTGTATTTCTGGGCCCTGAACAGACACCCAGCATCTCATTCTTCAGGGAACAGGGATGCTCCCAGGCAGCAGACCAATGGTGTTTGGAGCATCCACTTTTCTTTTTTAATATAATACTTTATTTTTAAAGAAGTTTTGGATTACTGAACAGTTACATTTAAAATGTATGTAGGGGAAATGGACTTGGTCCAGTGGTTAGGGCATCCATCTACCACATGGGAGGTCCGCGGTTCAAACCCCGGGCCTCCTTGACCCGTGTGGAACTGGCCCATGCACAGTGCTGATGCGCGCAAGGAGTGCCCTGCCATGCAGTGGTGTCCCCCGCGTAGAGGTGTCCCCCACGTAGGGGAGCCCCACGCACAAGGCGTGCACCCATAAGGAGAGCCGCCCAGCGCAAAAGAAAGTGCAGCCTGCCCAGGAATGGCGCCGCCCACACTTCCCGTGCTGCTGATGACAACAGAAGCGGACAAAGAAATGACGCAGCAAACAGACACAGAGAACAGACAACCAGGGGAGGAGGGGGGGGAATTAAATAAATAAATAAATCTTTTTAAAAAAATGAAATAAAATAAAATAAATGTATGTAAATCCTGCTGAAACTATTCCAAAAAATCAAAACAGAAGGAACATTGCCGAACTCCTTCTATGATGCCAACATTACCTTAGTACCAAAGCCAAACAAAGACACCAAAAGAAAGGAAAATTACAGACCAATTTCTCTAATGAACCTAGACGCAAAAATATTTAACAAAATCTAATCGTATTCAACAACACATTAAACGAATTATACACCACGACCAAGTGGGATTTATTCCAGGTATGCAAGGATGGTTCAACATAAGAAAATCAATCAATGTAATACACCATATAAACAGATTGAAGGAAAAAAATCACATGATTATATCTATAGATGCTAAAAAAGCATTTGACAAAATACAGCACCCTTTCTTGATAAAAACACTCCAAAAGATCGGGATAAAAGGAAATTTTTTGAACATGATAAAGAGTATATATGAAAAACCTACAGCCAACATTGTTTACAATGGAGAAATCCTAAAATCCTTCCCTCTAAACTTAGGAACAAGACAAGGATGCCCATTGTCTCCGCTCCTATTTAACATTGTCTTAGAAGTACTTACTCGAGCACTGAGGCAAGAACTGGATATAAAAGGCATTCAAATTGGAAAGGAAGAAGTCAAAATTTCATTATTTCCAGATGACATGATCCTGTACATAGAAAACCCTGAGAGATCTACAACAAAGCTTCTAGAACTCATAAATGAGTTTAGTAAAGTCGCAGGTTATAAGATCAATGCGCAAAAATCAGTAGCATTTCTGTACACCAATAATGAGCAAGATCAGGAGGAAAACAAGAAACAAATACCATTCACAATAGTAAATAAAAAAATCAAATACTTAGGAATAAATTTAACTAAAGAGGTAAAAAACTTATACACTGAGAACTATACAAGACTGTTCAAGGAAATCAAAGAAGACATAAATAAATGGAAGAATATTCCTTGTTCATGGATAGGAAGACTGAATATTATTAAGATGTCTATCCTACCAAAACTGATCTACACATTCAATGCAATCCCAATAAAAATCAACACAGCCTTCTTTAAGGAACTAGAAAAACTAACTATGAAATTTATTTGGAAAGGAAAGAGACCCCGAATAGCCAAAGACATGTTGAAAAAGAAAAATGAAATTGGAGGAATCACACTTCCTGACTTCAAAACATACTACAAAGCTACAGTAGTGAAAACAGCATGGTATTGGCATAAGGAGAGACACACAGACCAATGGAATCGAATTGAAAGTTCTGATATAGAACCTCATATATATAGCCATATAATATTCGATAAAGCCACCAAACCCTCTCAACTGGGAGAGAATGGCCTATTCAACAAATGGTGCCTGGAGAACTGGATAGCCATATGTAGAAAGAATGAAAGAGATTACCATCTCACACCTTATACAAAGATCAACTCAAGATGGATCAAAGACCTAAATATAAGAGCCAAGACCATAAAGATCTTGGAAAGCAGTGTAGGGAAACATCTACAGGATGTAATAGGAAATGGCTTCATGAATATCACACCAAAAGCACGAGCAGCAAAAGAACTAATAGATAAATGGGACTTCCTCAAAATTAAAGCCTTCTGCACCTCAAAGGAGTTTGTCAAGAAAGTAAAAAGGGAACCCACACAATGGGAGAAAATATTTGGCAACCATATATCTGATAAGAGACTTATAACTTGCATATATAAAAGAGCTCCTATATCTTGAAAATAAAAAGATAAACAACCCATTTAAAAAATGGGAAAAAGATTTAAACAGACACTTCTCCAAAGAAGAAATACAAATGGCTAAAAAGCACATGAAAAAATGCTCCAAGTCTCTAGCTATCAGGGAAATGCAAATCAAACTACAATGAGATACCATCTTACTCCCATAAGATTGGCAGCTATGAAAAAAAAAGAAGAATACAAATGCTAGAGAGGATGTGAAGAAAGGGGAACACTTATCCACTGCTGGTGGGAATAAAGAAGGATCCAACCATTCTGGAGGACAGTTTGGTGGTTTCTCAAAAAACTAACCATAGATTTGCCATATGACCCAGCAATACCACTGCTGGGTATATACCCATCAGAACTGAAAACAAGGACATAAACCGATATATGTACACCAATGTTAATAGCAGCATTGTTCCCTATCACCAAAAGTTGGAATCAACCCAAATGCCCATCAACAGATGAGTGGATCAATAAAATGTGGTATATACACACAATGGAATACTACTCGGCTGTAAGAACAAATACACTACAAACACACATGATAACATGGATGAATCTTGAGAACCTTATGTTGAATGAAGCAACCCAGGCATTGAAGGACAAATACTACATGACCTCAATGATATGAAATAAGCAACCTGCCTCAGAGAGCTAGAGACTGGAAAACAGGCTTACAGGAAATCGGGGGGTGGAGGAAGGATGTGAGCTGACATATGCAGGAGTGGAATCTATGATGAGCTGGCGGTAAGTATGAGCTCAAAGAAGAGATAAAATGGGGCAAGGGGTTGCCTTTGGGTGGGGCTTTGCGGGTTCGAGGGGGGCTGGGGATGGGCGGATGGGTAATATTGCCCAAAAATTGGGGGGAGGGGCAACATACGAACATAGGAGAGTGTCAGGTGTTGGTTGAGAGTAAAATGCTGAGAAAATCGTATCAAAATATAATTAGGAGGGTTACCTGTTTAGGATGCTCAGAGGGGATGGTCTGATGTGGGATGGACTGCTGGGGAATGTCTGAACGCTCATTTTGCCAGGGTGGGTTGTACCATTGGTAGAGACCCAAGAAGTGAGAGTTGGGGTGGACCCACATCCTGGGGAGGACTAATACCATCAAATAGAGAGAACTGCATCTCTCGAGAGAAAGGGTGGCTCCCAGGGCATTAGGGCAGTTGAGCAAGTCAGGCCCTGAACACTGCTGCAAGTATCTCTGGACGCGGCTCCTCGGGAAATGGAGATTGGCTGTCACTGTGGGCCCCAAGGGGAGGGGAAAATGGATGTTGAATGGATGGAACCAAGGTAAATGTGGGGGCAAGAGAGGAGTTTCGCTAGAGTATACGATGATTAATATAAAACATGTAATATTACACCAAAAACATATAGGGGACGACAGACTAATAATGGAAACCATAATGTAAAACATAGGATAACTAAAAAATTTAGAAAACTGTATATCCTAAAGTATGGACCACATTGTAAGCACAGATGTCACCTTGTTTGAAAGCTATTGTTTCAGAGTCTGTACATCAGTCTCAGTAAATATGATATGAATAATTTAAAAGATTATCACTGTGGAAGGGAAAAGGTTTTATGGTGGATGTGTGAGAGTACTGTATATTGTATATATGAATTACTGTGATCTAAGACTCTTGTGAAGAGAAGCTCAATAATTAGGAAAAAAGAAAAGAAAAAGATAGGATGTAGAAATTTTTCAAATCAATATGTACTCTAGATCTAACCTTTAAACTCATCGCTATATTCCATTTTACTAGTAAGGGAACCTGACATTATATTGGGATTCACTTTACAGGAAGTTTTGGATCACAGAGTGGTTCAACAATGGTGGCAGAGGAATACTGGTATGGGATGTTATTGACAGGCTATATATGGTTGATAGGGAGTTATACAGGGCATATGTCCAGGGTGCATGGTAATGTTTAGATATACTCATAGTGGAAACAATTAAAAACAACAGCTGGGGGGGTGGGGTACTGGGTTCCTGGCCGGGGGGGCTCTGTCATGGTCCCTAGGGGAGCAGCGCCAGTCCCACAGGTGCAACGGTAAGAACCAGGAAGGAATGAGGGTCCAACAGTAGCCTCCTGATACTAATTACTATGCTTGTGAGACTATATGTCTGAAATAAGAACAAGGCCTAGAGCAGCATTGTGCCTGGGAGTTTCCTCCTGACAGCCTTCATGTTACTCAAATGTGGCCAGTCTCGAAGCCAAACTCAGCATGTAGATGCAGTGCATTCCCCCCAGCGTGGGACATGACACCCGGGGATGAGCCTCCCTGGCACCGAGGGATCACTACCAAATACCAGCTGAAGATGCAACTAGAAAATGACCTTGAATTAAAGGTTCAATGCGGATCAGCAGAATATCCCTGTCTACATATAATAACAGGAGTTAAAAATGCTGTTTGACCTAATGTAAGGGGGAAATGGAAAGGAGAAATGAGTTTATATGGCTACAAGTTTCTAAAAAAGAGTCTGGAGGTTGTCAGAAGGATTGCCCTTATGCACAACTGAGCAGAGTCTAAGGGACAGATAAAGTAGATACAACCCCAGGTATTGGTTCTTCTGAGGGCTAAAGAGACCCACAGGTTCTATGGTCATGGCAGATGGGGCTCACTGCCATGTCAGATGGCCCTTCTTTGGAGCTGGTGTTTCTGCATGATGGAACTGGACTCAGATGGGATCTCTTTTCACAAGACTTTCATGATACTTTACTGGAATTGTAGTTGGTGTTGGGGTTTAAGATATATTTAGGGGATTTGAATCTCTGGACTGACAATATGATAGCCAGGCCCTGAGCCTCAACAGACTTCAACTCCTACACTCTGATTTATTGGACTTACCCTGCTCAGCTAACATGGAGTTGAAGGTCAACCACCACACCATGAAGCCTAGAGTGCCTACAACTGAAAGCAGGAGGATTGCATCCAGTATCCATGTGGAATCTAAGCCCCCACTTGACATAGATGTGCAATGGACACAACCAATCCAATGTCCACAGAGAAAATGTGGCATTGGTGTGGGAAAAGTGGCCATGGTGGCTGCTGGGTGCGGGGAATGGGAGGAAGAGATGAGATGGGGAGGCATTTTCGGGACTTGGAGTTGTCCTGGGTGGTGCTTCACGGACAACTACGGGACATTGTAGATCCCCCCAGGGCCCACTGGATGGAACGTGGGAGAGTGTGGACTATGATGTGGACCATTGACTATGGGGTGCAGCGATGCCCAGAGATGTACTTACCAGGTGCAATGGATGTGTCATGATGATGGGAGAGAGTGTTGCTGTGGGGGGAGTGGGGGGTGGGGGCAGTGGGGTTGAATGGGACCTCATATTTTTTGAATGTAATATTTTTTTAAAAAAATAAAAAAAAAAATGTATGTATTCTCCTATACCCCACCTCCACCCCTCCCCATCCCACATCTTCCCCTATTAATAACATGCTACAGTAGTATGGTATTTATATTACAATTGATGAATAAATATTGAAGCACTAACGAAGATCTATAGTTTACACTGTGGTTTATACGTAATTCTTATGCCCTAAAAATGCCCTGTGTTCCACCTATTGTTCCCTTTCTCTCCTCTCAGTGCTACATGTTTTTCCATTAATGCAATTTTAATAAGTTTACTTTTTCCATGGTTGCATGCCCCTTATATTTATTCATTTCTAAAACTTGAGGATTTTGGCATGGTGATGCCGCCACTCTCTGTCACATTGAGAGGGGGCTTAGATCTTATGGGGCAGATGGAAGGAACTATTTTGCTTGCAGTTGTAGATACTCTCTGTTTTGGGGGATGGGGTTGTTCATCATCATCTTTTAGTTATCCTGGGTGAGTCTGATGACCTGGAGAGTAGGTGTTGGTTGTAACTCTTCTGAGTTTCAGGGCTCAACTGGCATATGAACAGACTGAAAATTTAAGTCTCTGGGACATATATTTAATGGATATAGTGCTAATTTTGGGCTCAGATAAAAGGGGTAGAAGAATTGTTTGCAGAGAAATTATAAATGAGCCTAACTGTTAATTGGGGAAAGATGTCATATATTGAAAGATAAGGCCCACCAACAAGATGTTGATTTTAAGGGGTTGTGTGCCTTGCCTATAGCACCTTGACTCTAGAGCCCTCAGAAACACCCCTATTCGAGGTTTTTAGGCTTTATTCACAGTGGCAGTTCAAAAAGTTCTGTCTGAAACATGCATAAGTGTAACCTCTGGAATGATCTCCTGACCTATTTTGAAATCTCTTATCTGTAAAAACTCTTTTGTGTTTTATGTTTCCTCCTTTTGGTCATGATCTTTCTCTAAATGCATGATGGTGCTTTGTATTAATCCCTCAGTGCCAAGGAGGCTCATCCCCAGGAGTCATGTCCCGTGTGGGGATGGGAGAGAGGTTGTGCAATTATTTGTTGAATTTGGCTTAGAGTAACAAGGAGGTTTTCAGGAGGTAACTCTTAGGCAATAGTTATTATTAGGCAGTTTCAATTTTATAAGAATAAGGTCCATAATTACATGCATTAATATTGAGAGCTTAATATAGTGGTCTGTTTTCTTTTATTAGGCACCACCTATGTACTTGAGATTCTTGCCCCTCTATTTGAGAACATAACAGGACTCCCCAGGATGGGAGGTTAATATTTTCTTGTTTATTATGTTGGTCTCCACCCACTGAGATAACACCCTTCCTCCATGCCTTTCCCAGTTCAATAAATAGCCCAATCCAGCCCCCCAACCCTGCTCACCCTCATGCTACAGCACCATTGACCCCACTTACATCCCTGTACCACCAACCCCCCATCCATTGCCAAACCACCTCCTTCTACCTTATCATAGGTTCTGCCCAAATTAAGCATCAGCTCACCACTCTCTACACCCTTTCTATCTCCTTACTTACCTTCCAGACTCTATCTCTGTGAGTCTGCTCAATATCCTTAGGCCATATCAATGGGAAGTCAAGCAATATTTGTCCTTAGTGACTGGCTTAAGTCACTCAACATAAGGTTTTCAAGACTCATTCATGTTGTCACTTGTGTCAGTACTTCATTCCTTCTTACAGTTGAGTAATATTCCATTGTATGTATATGTCACATTTTGCTTATCCATTCATCTGTTGATGGGCACTTAGTGTTGCAGTTTGATATTATTTATGAATTTCAAAAAGAGAGATTTTTGTAAACTGGTCTGTTCCTTTGGGCATGATACCCTTTGATTGCATTAAATTCAGCTGAGATGTCTTTGATTAAATTATGTTAAGATTAGGGCTTTGATTTTGACCACGGAATTAGGGAAACTCAGTTTGAGTCCCTGCCCTTTGTGGACTATATAAATGGACACTTAATCAAGGAGACACATGGAAGTAGATAAATAGAAGAACACAAAGGAATAGAGAGCTCCATAGATACAGAAGAGGATAGAACTTGTCAGCTTTGATCCTGCATCCCTGGGAAGAGAGCTGAGCCATTCACCTGATAGTTTACAGCTGACTTTGTGGAGAAACCAGAGGAGTGTTGAGCCCAGAAAGAAATGAGCCCTCCATCCTACAGCTGAGATCAGAAGAAGCTGGACCCATGGAGCCTTAAGAGGAAAGAGGAAGGCTGAACCCTCATAGACATCGCCCACCATCTTGCTTCATAATGTGGCAATGGAATTGGGTGAGGAAGTAACCTTGAGTTGGACTCTTTAGGACCTTATAACTATAAGCTTCTACCCTAAATAAGTACCCTTTTTAAAAACCAACAGATTTCTAGTACTTTGCATCAGCATCCCTTTGGCTGACTAATACATTTGGGTTACTTCCAACTTTTGGTAATAGTGAAGAAAGACATTAGGAACATTGATGTACATATCAGAATGTCCAACTCTTGGGTTATACCTGATGAGCCTGGTTGGAGTCTGCCCAGAGTGGGTATTCACAACAACATCTTAGACTGGAACAAGTAGCTACAGATTCTAGAGACAGATGAGGTTTAGATGATCTGCAGTTATACATAGAAAGTATCTGGTTTACCTACGCTCAGATCTACTGATATACTCTTATATTATCCAGCTACATCAATACAGTATGAGACCTCATATATTGTAAGATTTCCTTTCTTCTTCCCTAAGACAGTAGTCACAAGTCCAAACAGTGACAGAATCTCTTTGAAGGATAACGCAATGGGCCAATCCACCTGTGAAACATGCCCAGATTTATTTATTTTTCTTCTCTACCAGTTGTTCACAAGAAATTTCCTACAAGGACCTTTGTATGAGCTTGAGGGAGGGATGTAAATATAGATGTTGTAGAGGTAGGTGAGATGGGAGTCTGGGTCACAAATTCATGCAATTTATTCATGCTTTCTGGACCTACTCAGGCAAGATAAAAATTTTATCGTTTTCATTATACAATGTGTTGTTGCTACACTTGTCCAAAATGATGACTGAGTGGCTCTAATAATACCCAAGTTATGTTAGGCAGTTGTGTTCACATAGTCATTTTGTGTCCATGGTCAGGATATTTTTCTATTAGGACCTAGTAGTTTATCAAAAGGGTTTCTTCCCTCCCTCTCTCCCTTCCTTCCTTCCTTCCCAGTGAAAATCTCTAAGTTCTTGGTTGCAGAAAACTTAATACTGTTCTACAGCCTAGGGATCTACATATCTATTTTCTAACTGGGGCTTGCCAGAGATTTCATATAGCTTCCCTACTATATCAAGATACTTCTAATACTCTCATATCTCCTGGGCCACATAATTTGAGTGACAGGGCAGCTTGTGCCACTGCCTTGCCCTTGTGCAGGAAAACTTTTTTTGCTTTTGGCTACCCTGAAAACTGGCAGCCTTGTTAATCACCCAGTCACTGATTCAGAACTGTATTCTATAGTATTCTAAGGTATAGTATATGCTGTTGCCAAAACACAAAAATGTACACTTAGCACTGTAGTTAGGAAGTGTGAGGTACATCAAATTTGTTCCCCCCCCCATTGTGGCTTTTTGCATGTTGTCTGCCTTCTGTGTCCATTCACTGTGTGTTCTTCTGTGTCTGCATTTATTTATTTTATTTCCCATCCCCCCTTGTGACTTGCTTGTTGTCTGCTCTCTGTGTCCATTTGATGCACACTCTTCTGTGTTTTTGCTTGTCTCCCTTTTATGTTGTATCACCTTGCTGAGTTGGCTTTCCATGGCACTTGCAGGCTGGGCAGCTCTCCATGGTACTTGTCAGCCGGGCGGCTCTCTGCAGCAGGCAGGCAAGCCTACCTTCACAAGGAGGCCCTGGGACGTGAACCCAGGTCCTCCCATATGGTAAATGGGAGCCCAACTGATTGAGCTACCGCTGCTTCCCTTACATCAAATTTTTCTTCAACTCAGAAAAGATGTCCTGATATGCCCCACTCCACTTGAACCACTAAAATATTCATGTATTTGCCAGTACCTAGATTTTCAATAGGAATTTCTTTCACCCTCTGGCATTTATGTGTCTTTCTAGGATATACAGAACATTTTCTAGTTCCTGATCATTGGGTCTAATTAGCATGATACATCATTGTTATAGACCAGCATGGTGTTCTGCAGAATTTCAAGAAGATCAAGGTTCTTGCAGAGCATTTCATGAAAGTGAACATGAGAGTTAACATTGGCTGGGGGTAATCAGTGAATCAGTACTGCTGCCCCTGTTATGTGATAACAACTTGCTTTTGATTCCTCCCACTGTCAGGAATCAAGAAGAATGCTATAGCCAAATCAGTTCATGCATGCCAGTGCCAGAGGCCATGTGGAATTGCACCAATAAATATACCATATTTGGCATGTGTTTGCAATTAGGATTAAAACATTGGTAAGTGCCCATAAAGCCATTTACCAGTTAGGATCATTTCTTTTTCTCCTTAAGTCTGGAAGGTGAATTGAGTGGGGATTTCATCAGAACAACCACTCTTGCATTCCTTAAGTATTTGATGGGGGTTCCTATCTTTGCAGTTCCCCTGGGTTGTAGTATTGCCTCCAAATAGAGGAGGTCTTCTGCTCGGGCCTTCCTGCTACAATGGCTCTTATTTTATGGTCATAAATCAGTGTGAAAATTTTTCCAGTTGTTAAGTATATCAGTCACAATTATATACTTGGGGGCCAGAGAATGAATTATAGGGTGTTTGTATAGACATGTTGGATACGTTGGCATCAGACTTGGGCTAAAATTCTATTTATCTCCTGGTGTTCAAATCCTCCACTCAAACTGAATAGCTACGATGGTTTGGGGGTGCATTCACAAGTTTACATCAAAATTTATTGTAACATTTTTACTTCCTTAGATCTTTTTCTCCTTCCTTCAAACTTTGGCAAGGAAGTTTGGACCTCCACATCATTGTCTGCAGGCTATCATTGTGTGCAGGCTATCATTGTGTTCAAGCTTCAGAGAATCATCTCAACAGATATGAAGACTGACTTCACTCCTTGACAGAACAATCAATCTTGACCACTTCACAGTCAATAAATTCTTCCGAAATAAGGTGCTTGCTATGGTATGCTGTCCACTTTCCCATGCAAGGCTGAGACATCATTTTTCCAGCTGCTCATAGTTTTGACCAAAGGCTCACAGCTGTGTTCCTTTTTAGGACTGATCTTGTCCAATGAGAGCTGCCTCACACAAGTTCTAAGTCGATGGTCTATATTCCACATTGAGTAACTGGTCAATGAAAGGGTTCAGAGCCCCATCCTTGTGCCTTAACTTGGGATGACTGTGAATGGTAATTCAGTTGCAGAATTCCCAATGAAATCTCCTGAGATGCTTTGCATCACAAATCAACTCCTCCCTTTGTCCAATCCTGTTCTCCTCATACCTTTACAAGTATTATGCCCAATAGTATTGTCCAAAGTAATTCCTGCTTGCAAATATCTGTTTCACAATCTGTTTCCCTGGAAACCCCACTTAGATGCATAATCAGTCATAAATTTAACCTGTAAGATCCTCTACTACAATTATTGCCCTCAATTCCTATGCAATACATATTATTCAGCCTTTCCAATTCTGTTGGTGATTGAACGGCTTCTTTCTGGAAGAAATATTGCATTTCCCTGCTTTGTAATCAGCCTGGAAAAAAATAAAAGGTGACAGGACTCTTCCTAAATAGCATAAGCACCATTTTGGGAGGCATCACCATCCATGAGTTCTTTGTATGCTTTCCAAGCCAGAAAACTTCTCTTCTTTGGTAAGAGAGAGGGTAGTAAATTCAAGGGAAATATGGGCCTCAAGATTCTGGTTTGTCCACATAAATGTTCCTACCCTAGTTCACAAAATATTATTCTTTTCAACCAAGAACCTGTATTAAATACATGAGATCTCACAAGCATATTTAGTCTCCTTTTGTCTCACTTACATTTAAATCATGGGCCTGACTTTCTGCACAGAATGCACTTCACTCAAAGGAGCTAAGATTCCCTTAAATGAAGTCACAGAGATCCTCTGGCTTTCACAGATTGCCCCAAATTGGCAGTTGGTTCCTCTAAACTTATAATTATTGTGATTATAATCAATAGCACTGAAATGTATAAGTAAATGTGGTTAAAAGAGTAAACTTTAGGATGTACATTTACTAGAATAAAAATGAAAAGATAAAACATAGAATTGTACAAAACAGTGAACTCTATTTTAGACAATAGACTATGGTTGATAGTACATGTGTAAGAAAGTTCTTTTGTGAATTATAACAATGTATGCTACAAATGAAAAAAGCAGTAAAAATAGGGTGGTGTAGGGGAAAATACACCTAACATAAATAATAGACAAATGATAGAATTATTTTAATAATCTTTCATCAATTGTAACAAAAGTAACTACTATTAAAAAAATAGTACCATTATTTTTAAAAGTGCTATCATCAAGAGTTACAAATGTCTCACACCAATGCAAGGAGTTGGTGGTGGAGTGGTATGCAGAAAAAACAAAAGCACAGTACTAGGCACATTGTAAGTTCCAAATTAAAAATTATTTCTAACATTCTAAAAAAAAAGTCCAATTTATTAACAAAAGACAGCTCAATCCACAGTCCTTACGATTTTCATTGTCCTTATGCCATTTGAGCATACAGCCTCTGTATATACTAAATAAAGTCTTATCTCTACCTGCACCTGATCCTGATTAACCACAGAGGAAAGCCTTAGTAATTGTGATGCCACAGCATACCAGACCTCATCACCAATCCTACCTAACACCAGAATGGGCCCTTATTGCTGGGAGACTAATCAATAATGCAGCTTAAATATTAGCCTGATTAGCTTTCTAGGGCTGTTCCGGTACCAAGTGCCTTCAATGGAATTTCTTAGAAGGAGAGTACATAGCATAGCTTATGTGCCATTGAATTTTAAAAAAAAAATTTATGCCCCCCTCTTGTGGCTTTTTTGCATGTTGCCTGCTCTCTGTATCCATTTGCTGTGCCTTCTTCTGTGTCTGTATTTATTTGTTTAATTTCCCCTTCCCCCTTGCGGCTTGCTTGCTGTCTGCTCTCTGTGTCCATTCACAGCACGCTTTTCTGTGTTTTTGCTTGTCTCCTTTTTTTGTTGCGTCACCTTGCTGAGTCAGCTCTCTGGGGTGTCTGCAGGCAGGGTGGCTCTCTGCAGCATGTGGGCAAGCCTGCCTTCACAAGGAGGCCCCGGGACATGAACCCAGGGCCTCCCACATGGTAGAAGGAAGTCCAACTATTTGAGCCACAGCTGCTTCCCGCTGCTGAGTTTTTCTTGAATATAATTCCTGGGAGCAGGAAAGAGTGCAAAAGGAGTGAGGAAGGGAAAGAAGGGTCTCTACATGGGTGTGCTCCTAAGCTTGACCACTGCTTGGGATCAAGATTGACTGAATGCTTGACCTCATGGGACTATCTGCCAGGTAGACTTATAAATAACTGCTTCATAGGACTGTCCATACCTGGGAAGGAAGAAAAGATTTATTTTCCTCTGGCTCCTGTCATTTGGTCAAAGGTTAACCTTAAATGTTATAATTACTTCCCATTTCCAGGATATTTAAAGTGTAGGCACTGAATTATTCCATGGTGCCATATGTTTCTGTATGAATGGGGAAACCTAGGGCAATGACGAAAGTTGTGCATTGGGCATATAAAGAGAGGAGTCAAAATACTGTAGCCATTTCAATTTGGTCTCAGATCACACAGAGGATATCCAGTGACTGGGGCTGCAACAAGTGGCCAAAGATCTTTAGAACATATAAAACAAAGAAGATCTGGAGAGACATGTAGGTGTTATCTGATAAAATTACTTACTAGCTGTGTTGTCTTCTGGAATTTACTTTGCTGCATTCTAAATTGGTTGCTCTTTGAACTATAGCATATCTTGTTTGAAAATATTTTTCATAGTGCTTGAACCCTACAATAAATATTAAGTATTATTGCTATTTTCATGAATGAAAATACTTATAACCTAAAAAATATCTTCAAAATGACCTTAGTTTTAATTTGATATTCTTTTAAAATACTATGTATATATAATATTGGAAAATATTGCTGGTAGGATCTGTGTTATTTTTTGTCATGGGCTGTAAGGAAAATATTTTTTAATATTGAAAGTGAATTGGGTTTCTTATTTATATTGAACAATTGCCACCACCAACTTGTAAGAAAACCAACATGAAGGAAAGGAACATCTTTTTTCTCCTGTCATTTCCATAGAAATATAAAGATCCAGGAAAACATTTTTATAAATGCAATTCAGACTAGAAATGCTGGTAGACTAGTATGCTTTCAAGACTAACACAAGTACTTATATGCATGTTATAGTGGAAATCAAATGGTTTTGCAATCTTGAAATTCAGTATCCTTTCTCTCTCTCTCTTTTTGTCTATATTTTTTAAACAAATATATTTTTATTTATTTTTAAAAGATACCTAGATTACATAAAAAATATAAGAGATTCCCAGATGCCCCATTCACCACATCTCCCACCTTTTCTCACATTAACAACTTCTTTCATAAGTGTGGTCCATATATCGCACTTTTTTTTTTTGTTTTGTTTTGTTTTTTATTGACTTTGTAATAATATTACATTAAAAATATATATGTGAGGTCATATATCGCACTTGATGAACACATTTTGGAGCATTGCCACACAGCAGGATTATAGCTTACATTGTAGTTTACACTCTCTCCCACTTCATTCTGTAGGTTATGGAAGGATATATAATGAATTAAGCAAATCAGCCAACTCAGAAAGCTAGAGTCTGGAAGGTAGGTTTACAGGAAATAGAAAGGGAGAAGGTTGTGAGTCTATGCCCACATGGGCGAAATCTATGACAAGGTGGAAGTGAGTAGCTGTGCAGTGAAGGGATATGACAGGGGTGTAGGGACACTATTGGTTTGGGTGGTGCAAGCTTGACGGGGGATAGGTTGGGAAGGATAGGTCAGATGGTCCATAAACTGGGGGGAGGGTTTAGGGGAGCGAGCAGGTGAATACTGGGGATTGGTGGGTACGTGGTTGAAACTACGATGTTGAGAAAACTCTTGGGAATATGACAAGGAAGTTGTCCTTGTCATTGGCTTAGGATGTTGAACGGGGGTGGGGGTGGGGGCATTCAGCACAGGGCATGCCTGGTGCAGGTTTCTAGGGAGTGTGTGAGAGCTCATCTTGTCATAGTGAGTTATATCAGCGGGTGGGGACCCATATAATAGGCGGGAAGGTGTTGGACTCCCATCTTGGGAAATCCCCATATGTTCTCAAACAGAGGGGAGGCTGTCTCTCCAGATCATGGGTGTTTCTGAATAGGGGAGGACAGACTAGTGTGTCAAGCCCTCAGCCTTGTTGCAAGTATCTATGAATCTTGTCCTTCAAGGAGTGAAGTCTGGTGGTCACTATAGGCCCCAAGGGGAGGGGGAGGGAGGAATAGAATAGATGGAAGAGGGGTAGTCACAGGGAAATGGAAATGTTCTGCATGATCTTGCAATGATGGATACAGGCCATGTTAAATTTCATCAAAAATTTATAAAATGTATGGTCTAAAATGTAAACCATAATGTAAACTACTGACCGTGGTTAGTAGCTATGCTTCAATATTCGCACATCAGTTGTAACAAATGTACCATGAATATGTAAAAAGGCCATTAATAGGGAAGGGGGGTGACAGTTGGGTATAGGGGAGTTTCCTATATACTGTATGTGACTTTACTGTGACCTAAAACTTCTTTGAAGATAAAATGAGAAAAAAAAGACACTGAGGAAGAAATGGGAAAAATTTCCACTATACATACAGGACAACAGTTATTACAGTGATGAAAGGCAAAACATCAAAAAAATTTTTTCTAATATTTTCATTTTTTTAATACCCCAATTTTTTTTGCTTTCTTTTATTTTTAGTTTTTCTAAATTTTTATGCAGCTTCCTTTCTCTTATGCTATCAGCAATCTAATTTTACCTGTGGGAAGCATCGTTTCCTTAATCAATTGTTTGTGAAAGCTGACCCCACCATTGTATCCAAGGAAGGGATGGGTTGCTGGTCAAGCCAGTCCACAAGTTCTGTTTCTACGGTAACTGATACAGGAAAGGTCACATGACCTGGGTCAGACCCATGAGAAGCAACCTTAAGATTTTTTGGAAACATACGCTTGGTGGTCAAGAATATATATGTAAGCCTGAAGCTGCTGCTGCTGCCTTCCATTATGTTGGAAATATCTATATAAAGCTAAGAAAATGGAATACAGCATCAAAATATAGTAAAACAAGCAGGCAAGCAAGCAAACAAACAAAAACCGTAATAAACTAAAGCTTGGTGACAGTTTTTGAGCCCTGCCCCCAATCCTGCTTGAAGCCAGTATTATTCCTGGACTATTCAGTCGTCATCCTCATCATCAACCTTGTTATCATCATCATCACGATTATCATTATTGCTTTGACTTAGTCTTCTGTCACTTGCAAACAAATGTATGTGGGTTCATTAGTTGTATATGTGTGAAGATTTACCATAGTAATCAAGATGTTAACAATAGGGGAAACTGGGTTTGGGGTATTAGGAAATACTCTCTATTATCCTTGCAACTTTTCTATAAATCTAAAATTACTCTAAAATTAAAAGGTGTATTAAAAACATACCCTACTGTGGCAGTTTGAGATTATTTACAAATCCCAAAAAAGAGAGATTATTTTTATAAACTAATCTATTCCTCTGGGTAGGATACCCTTTGAAAGCATTAGGTTCAGCTTACTCATCTTGATTAAATTACCTATTAAGATGGGCTTTGATTCAACCATGTCAGTAGGGCGTAACTCAGATTGAGTCCCTGCCCCCTTGGTGGGCTGATATAAATGGATACTCACACACGGAAAGACACAGAAGAGGAGAGAACTTGGTCATTTAGGTCCTGCCATGTGACAGAAAGGAAAAGGTTTAAACAGCTAAAGCACGAGGAAAAGAGATGGACCATTTGCCTGATAGTTTGTAACCAAAGAGAACAGAGCAGCTGAGAAGGCCTGAGCGACCAGGCAGAGATTGCCTGTCATCTTGCTTCAACACATGGCAGCTGACTTTGGTGGAAAAGCAGCCTTGAGTTGGACTCTTTAGGGCCTTGTAACTGTAAGCTTTTATCCCAAATAAATACCCTTTATAAAAACCAACAGATTTCTGGTACTTTGCGCCAGCACCCCTTTGGCTGACTAGTACACCTGACTTATACAGTTCTTCTTTGCCATGTCAGACTAGCCAAGGGTAAGTGCACTCTCTTGCTAATCAACTCTGCTTAAGTCAAAACTGTGAAAAATATGCATTTCTCTAATGTTGTCACTTGGAGAATCTGTGCTCTTTGAATCTATGGGCAGAAAAATTTCAAAACACTTTTCTATATGGTCAATCTTAAGTGTAAAACTTTTAATGAAGAAGAGATGAAAATGTATGAAAAAGTGACATTTCAATCATTTTGACTCATGATCTATTAAATAATGGTCACTTTTAAATCATAGTTTTCTCATAATTTTGATACTTTCTCTTTTTACACTATAAAATACTATCAAAGTATGGTTCTTGATTTTATTTTTTCTGTTAATCATTTGCCAATCTAGGCTGGGTGAATCAAGGCTCCTTTTTATTATGATAGTTTCATAACTGTATTCCACACTTACATGACTTTTCTCAGATTATAGTTTTATTTCAGAATACTGTGTATTTAAACCATAAAGTCATCTCATCCCTTACTAAGAAACAGTGAGAGTTCTGTTGTTGTTAATTTAGACATGGACTTTCTAGTAATTACTGTGAAGGAATTGGATTTTTGGCTATAGTCTAGAGATGTTCAATAATGTCAGCTTCAAAAGAAAAACAGAAATAGTGTAACTAAACAAAATATACTTAATTAAAAAATCTTAGCCTCCCCCACTTAAGTCATATACTTTATGTAGAATGACTTTTACTTAGTCAACTTTTATCTTTTCTTTGTTTATTTTTTAAATAAAAAGGATCTGGTTGATTTCACATAGGGGTAGAAAATATGTATCAAAAATTCCAAAAGGGGGAGTAGATGTGGCTCAAGCAGTTAAGTGCCTGCCTCCCATGTGGGAGGTCCTGGGTTTGGTTCTCCATGCCTCCTGAAAAATCAAAAACAGACAACAAGCAAAACAAATGATAAAACCAACCTAAAGAAGCTGATGTGGCAGTGGATGAGTACTGGCTTCCCATATACAAAATTCCAGGCTCAATACCTGGTCCCAAGTACATAAAAAAAAATTTTTTTCCCGAAGAGTACCTTTGTCTCTAAAGGCAAGCTCCATAGTACTTTTGTTTGCAGAACTCAATATGGTTCAAAAGAAAAACAAAAAAGAGAAAGACAGTATTTATAAATTGCTATTCAAAATAAAATGTTGAAGCTTATATATTTCAAAGTCAGATCCTATTTGGAGAGAAAGGATTTTCTCCCCTTTTCTTCATTGAACATAATATCATCTGGGCCTCGGAACTCAAATGACAGATTTTGATATAGTAGTGGTCCCAGGAAAATACTTAATATAGTAGTGGTCCCAGGAGAAATAAATGAAGAATCTTCTGATTCCACAAAAATTTAGAAGAAAAGGTAGAAAAACAAGGAGAGAAGAGTCAGGTGAAACATGTGCTCTGGTTTTCCAGTCTTGGATTTGCAAAGTCTACAATACATTGGAGGAGCTTGGTTTACTTTGAGGGAAGTTCAATGTGGGTTACTTCCCAGTAACTCATTTGGGGAATGCAGGAAGGAGACTACAGCATAGAATGCCCCTGAGCTAATATTGTAGGCTTCAGCATGATTTCAGGGTGGAACAGTGTTGTCAAGCATAGAGAAGGTTTTGCCTTTTCTCCTTAGCATTCCTCTGTTCCTGAGTGCGTGGACATGGAAGTAAGTTTCAGAATTCCTGTAGAGAGGAAGCCAATATCACGGTATTTGCTACAGTAAGAGCACTCTTAGACCATGTGTCAGTAGGAAAAGCAGCCAAAAGTAGGAAGTTCAATTCAATAGACAGGAGTCCTGAGGCCATAGTGAGATCAAGAAAGAATACAAAAGCATCTGTTGCAGAAATCAGAAGCTCTTAACAACAGAATCAGGCAAACACAAGAGCTTTAGGTAAGCTGTACTTTATCAAACCAGTCAGGGCACTCTATAAAGGAGCAGAACAAGGTCCTTTTCTCTGCTGTTACAAGGTCTTGGGTATAGAGAAAATATAGAACATATGTTTCCTTCACACATCTGAGGGTAGCACGAGTCATTCTGCCACTGGGCAACACATATTTTGACTACTCAATTTCAGATGTCATTATCTTCAGGTCATCTAAATGTCCATCAATCTTCAGTTTTGTTGTCAATTTCTAGATGCAATCCCCAAGTGCAGGTTGAATTTCGGTCCTGAATCTACTAACCTTTCTTTCCTGTTGCTATGGCCCCAACATCTTGAAACAACCTTGAGTAGGCACTGCTTTAGATCCTGTCACTCTAGTCATACTAGCTCTATCATGATTGAGTGAAATCTTATTTTTTGCAAATTTTCTTTCAAGCCTACTTCCTTTCAATCATTCTTTTACCCTTAATTGCTTTCTCCAATTATTTCCTACAGTATTTCTCATTGCTGGCCTCCAAGCCATATTAAATGCTGAGATGTGTGTCACATTGTTCCTTCTCCTTTCAGTCATTTTTGGCTCATTATAAAACTGGTGTTCCCAAGACCTGTGTAGGATCATTTGTTAAATAACTTTATTGCATGCAAAAAGGCATAGATGGAAGACATAAAACTAACTGTAGAAAGTGGTTATTAATTACTAGGAGGCATATACTGAACCAACAACACTGATTTACATGCAGGAGTCAATTAATGAATGATTAGGGACACCCAAAGTCATGAAAAGCTCCACATCTTCTGGTCTCACTTAGGTCAAGTGTAATCATTCCTATGTCTGCTCTCACAGCACATTAATTGCATCTCAACCACAGTACATATTTTATTCTTCCATCCATTACTGCTAGTGGTATATTTGTCTGCCTTCTCAACAAACCTGTTAGCTCCTTGTGGGAAGGAACTATGTTTTATTCATCTTTCTCTAGCATATTTTCTAGGGCACTACTTTGCAAGATGTATGTATTGAATACTGCTCGTTAAGTAAATGGCAACTAATTTTATTTCTTAATTTTGAAAGAGGAGGCATGTTCTAAATCTGCATCTAATTTGTGCATGCATTATAAGTAGCACCTTTACATTTTAAGTTCCTTTAAAATGACCACACTGGCTGTATGGATCCTTAAAGACAAGGGGAGGGCACACAGGAAAAAAAGGACTGAGAAAAAAATGAGAGAAACAGCTTAGTTTCATTTTCTGAAGTCCCAGGCCAAGTCATGTATGCGACTATGGCCTCTCATGAGAGGTACAGCTGAGACTGATAGAGGATACCTAAATGTCATAACTCTGTGGGCTCCAGTGCAAGTCTCTGAAATGAAAGGTAAAGCTGACATAAAATCTTTGCCATTGGGAAAAAGAGGAGGATATCGAAATATTTTTTGTGCTTCTCCAATGTGCCAGGTACTGTGAGGGACATGGCACTTAACATTTGTTCCTTGGGTAGTCATGCCAGATTCTGCACCAACTGAAATGTCAAGGTATTTTACCCAATGATCACTGTATTAGCCAAAGGGATGCTGAAGCAAAGTACAAGAAATCTGTTGGTTTTTAATAAGGGTATTTATTTGAGGTAAAAGCGTACAGTTACAAGGTTCTAAAGAGCCCAACTCAAGGTACCATAAGAGGTACTTCTTCACCCAGTCCGTTGCCACATATTGAAGCAAGATGGTGGACTATGTCTGCAAGAGTTCTGCTTCCTCTCTCTCTTAGGGCTCTGTGGGCCCAGTTTCTTCAGATCTCAGCTCTAGACTGTGGGACTCATTTCTTTCCAGCCTCATATGCTCTGGTCTCTTCATGAGGTCAGCTGTAAACTATCAGGCAAATGGCTTACCTCTCTCCAGGGCCCCAGCATCAAGTTCTCTCCTCTTCCATATCTATGGTGCTCTCTCTATTCCTCTGTGTACCTTCTCCTGTGTATCTACTCTGTGTGTCTCCTTGATTGAGTATCCATTTATATAGACTACAAGTGGGGTGGGAACTCAAACTGAGTCGCCCCAATGTCATGGTCAAATCAAAACCCTAATCTTGACATAATTTAATCAAAGTCATCTCAACTGAATCTAATACTATCAAAGGGTATCATGCCCAGAGGAATAACCAGTTTACAAATGTAATCAATATCTCTTTTTGGAATTCATAATCTCAAACTGCTACAATCACTCTGGTAGCTAATTGAGAATTAATTCATTTCTCTCACATCAGTGATTCTGCAATGGCTTTAGATTTGTTCACAGTGAGTTCAGGTGATTCCAAATATTTCCCAACAATTTATCTGTCCTCCATATCTCATCCCAGTTCTCCCCCATTAATCTTTAAATTGTGAGTCCTGATTATCCTTTCTCCTAAATCTATATATTTTTTTCATTTCTTCCCCTTTCTGTCTTCTAAATGATGTTTATAATTCATTGTGCCTTTAGAACTGCTTTTTCCATTATAAGGATAGTTCTTTGTGTTTCAGTAATTCTCAGCATGCAAACTTAACCTCCTTGTATGCCAGTACACACAAATAACAATGCTAATTAAAACTTCAGCTTTACTATAGCATAACCATTATATAAATTTTACAAGGACAAACATCAGGGATTGTTATTGCAGGTGTGGGTTATTTTTATTCTGTCATGAATCCAACTACTGTTCAATGGTATTCCTTTATTCCTTTTAAAAGCATCCAAGGGACAAAGTAGTGTCCTGAAAAAAGAGATGCCTATTGAAGATGCAAAGACAACTATGGGAGAGCTCACAGCATGATGAGGGATTCAAATATGGATCCATACAACCTGATTGCAGTATGGGATGTGCTGGGACAGAGGCTTCTATTAAGCAGTCTGGGACATAGGGTGAGATGATCTATTCTACAATGCAGATTCAGAGTTTGCTGTAAGGCACCACCCAGGATGGCCTTCAGAACTGAGGCTCTCATTTTCCCTGTGATTGGAACTATTGGCTGCTAACTGTTCTCTACTGAGTCCTTCTTCAGGTATTGTATAGTTTAAGAGATCCACTTTGTCCAAGGTCATGCTCCTTCCCCAGGGTCAGCCCTTATCCAATGCTGTTCAATGACCTTCCCCTTTCTTTAAGTAGTGACAATTTTTAAAATCCTTCTTGGTTCCAAATTTCGCCATAGTCTTGCTTGAAGGCTCTGTGCGACTGCACCAATTTTTAACTTTGCCTCTGACCAGTACTGCTTCTTTCATGTCTAACATGCATTGTTGCTGAGAACCTAACAAGCCTCCTGCACATAAAGCTCAGACACAGAGTCACAGGCAATCCAACAAATAAAAGATTTGAATCAGGGAGAGACCATAAGTTATTTTGAGGGTAGATCAAGCAAAGAGCACAGATGTGACCTGGTATTATGTTTAGGGAGTAATCAGAAGTTGGACATGGCAGGAGCAGAGAGGGTATTTAATTGTGATAGATATACTGAAGCTGGGGTACGGTGTTGGCATGGGGTGCAGCCATGCCAACTTGCAGTGTGGAATGGTGCCTATGTGAAGAACCATGGAAGCCTTACTAAGGGTTTTCAGAGGCTTTGAAGTAGATATGAATTATGAATCTATTTCTCTGGGGAAATAATTTTGTGGAGAAAGGATTTATGGCAGAGGAATCTGGGATATGGAGTCAGGTAGAAAGCTTTTTATGGCAGTTCTTAAACTAGAAAAACTAAAACTAAAAGAAAGTTAATTATTTTAAGAAGATATATCTAGGGGAGAATCTATAGGATCTGATGACTTATTAGGTAACTGAGGTAAGAGGGTGGTGCCAAAAATAACTTTAAGGTTGCAGATTGTGAAGCTGGAGAGTCCATTTACAAAGATGATAAATAGAGAAAGAGGTTAAGGATTTTACTAATTCATCAGAACAAAATGCAACATGTGAAAAAAGCAAGTCATTGTCAAAACCCAATAAAATTATTTACATTAAGGTTTTCGAGCAATGCCTTGCAGATAGCAAATGCTCCATTTATTAGTTTCATGACTAGGCAGGTCATTATCATATCAGTTCAGAGATGGACAGTCTTGCAAGAGTATTGCTTGTGATCCCATCTCTCTTTGAGAAGTTTGAAAATGTATTAAAATGTCATATCATTCTTGACATGTTTTGTAAGCTAGCACCCAAAGAAACAAAAATCTAAAAAAGAAATCTTACCTTATATTTTATTTTTAAAGCATTGTTATCTACATTCTATTTTCCATAGTCTTATGTTATGATTGGGAAAGCAATAGCAAGAAGCAAGTACTTCAGTAAAATTGCAATAAGTCAAAGACAGCACTTAATTCTGCTTGGCAAAGAGTCTGGTACTCAAACATGAAATGACATAATATTGTCTAAGTTCTAAAATATCTTAACTTTTAAGGTGTCATCATCAAACTTGGGAGGCCAGTATGTGATACTACCTTTTTAATAATGATAACCATTAAATTTTTTTTTTTTTTTGCTTACTGTCCCTTATGTTTAGGCACTAAATGAAGCACTTTATAAACATCTCTAATCTTTTTAGTAATTCTGCAAGATTTTTATCCATGTTTTTTGTTTTTACTTCAGGCTATGCAATGTGGAATAACTGGCTCAAGGTCATACTCATAAGGGTTCCCGGAGGGAATAGATTTTCACCCAGGCTCTGTGCCTCTCCAGGACCAAGTAAGTCATTTCTTAAAATTATCCTGCCATTTGTAGGACAAATGGGAATGTCTGTACTCTTTGCCAAACTATTGGATTGTTTTTAAATTTAATAAAAACGTCAGTGAAAAATACGTGAGTTAGATATGCAGCATTTATTAGTTGAATACAAAAGATTTTGCTTGCTGTGGGACACTGAGCAGTCTCTGGTATGTAACTACTTATATTTCTCTGTGAAAATGAAGAGCTAAAGAGAGGAAAGAAGTTGCCTTTATCATTGAGACTAAAAGGAGGAAGGCAGAACAGGCAAGAAAGGAAAAATCATTATCATTGTGTACATAATTTGCTCTGTCTCTTGTTTTTTTTATTCAAAGCATTTGATAACTATGTTTTGTTTTATTGAAGATTATTAGTAGTCTCTTCCCCCACACGTAGAACGTGTGTTAAATTTAGTATGATTGATTTAAATTTGGCAGCTACCAGAGTACCTGTCATTTAATCGTTAGGAAAACTGCAGTCATACAGCTCCTTTACTGGGCCTTTCACCTATTCATACAACAACTGTCTTTCAGACATGACAGTGGTGGCCAGTATGAGCTAGAAAGGTACTTTGAATGTAACCCCCTACTCTTGGTGGTTTTAGTGAGCCATTCAAATTTTCGTGGCTCTGCTATTTTTTACGTGTTTTGGAGAGATGGATGACCATTAATGTTAGTCGGAAAATAGTATCATGGTTTTGAAATATGTCATCATAGAAACCTAGATATTTTGAAGTATTTATCAAGAGCAATAAAGTAATTTTCATTTTATTAACAAAGACTGGGTAATTGAATTCCTTGGCTAGACAAAAATTTAAAAAATGAATAAAGTACATTGAAATATGTTTAATTTGCATATAATTTGTTCCACAGAGAAATTTTTGTCAGAGCAGAAAAATAAAATTTATAAAATTAATGAAAATAGGAATAACTACCTGTATCCCTACAACTACATATAATCACTATTATCTTTTCCAGGTATATCCTTCAAGATTTATCTTCCATTACGTCCGCATACAGTAAAAAGAAAATAATTTTTAAAATTTAGGAAAAACTGAGGTCAATTTAGGGCCCATAAGGAAGTGTTTTTTTAAAAAATCAGGTACCTATATATTTTTATCAATTCAATGTACCACTCATACTGTGTTTATGTGCAAAATTTCAACTGCAGAAAATGTATTAAATTATTCATGCTAACAGGAGGATATGAATTATCTCTTACTTGCTTTCATCTATTTTTTACCTCATGGTCAGTTATGATAAAACTCAAGAGAGACCCGATGATTATCACTTTTATCAATTTTGTAATACAAAATTTGATTGAATTTGTATTTCTCTTCCTAAAACCAACCAACAATGATATAGAGAACATAGGAAAAATAAAGCTTTTTAGTCACATTCCATGCATTTCAGTCTAACTTGAGAAGAAAGTGAGCAGTATGAAACCCCTCCCCACCCTGCTTTTTAAACAACTTTATAGAATAAAATGGATTTTGTTGTTGAGGAACTCAAAATGACAGTTGCCTTTCTCATCCATTAGTAAATGTAAAACGCAATGCTGAATGGCACTATTGCCCTCTTAAACTGTACTAAATATGGTTTTAATATTGATTCCTGCACATGTTTTATATATTCTCCAGGGTTCAGTGCTTTGGATAACAGGTTGTACTACAAATCACTCATATCTTCCATCCTGATCTTTAGATACACATTTTTTATACATTTCCCTATATAACCTGTCTTCCTTTAGTCAGGATTATAAATGCATTTTACATGTTGGAAAAAGATAGCTTCATTGGAGTAATGCACCAAAAGAAAGAAAGAATGAAAAGAGAAAAAGTTAGGAATAATGTCTACCTTATGGCTTAAGTTGCAAGTAGCAGCAACACTGATAATTACTGGAAAAAAAAAAAAAGCTCTCTCCTGAAATATAATCGAGTAAAATGATTTTAGAGACAATAATGGCCCCTTAAAGTTATACAGCAATTTAGTCTCAAACTGCTTTTACAAGCTTTGTTTCACATGATCCTCAGAACTACCCTGTGAAATAGAAAGAATAGTTATTTCCCTACTATATAAATAGTTGCTGACCATTTAATAATGAGAGCTTCTGTGACTTGTTCAAGGTCATAAGGCTAGTAAATGTAAAGACTTGGAAAATTTTTTTGTTTCCTGGCCCAGTGATTATACTTTGCATACTGCACTAAGTATCATCTGATCATGAAAAGTATAAAAGTTAGGAAAAATGCCTGGTCCAAGAAATTTTATCTTGCCTGTTTTCTTATTTCTTCTTCTCCAGAATTCAGTAGTAGGAAAGTGTTTGAAAATAAACTTGTGTCTGGAAAAGTGCTTAATGTTAGTAAGAACTCATTCGATGATTTCGAATGAATAGAAAAAGTGAATGAATAAGTGAATTCATATTCTTTAACATAGTCCCTGAAGAATTTCTGATTCCTGGTTTTTCTTGGTAGCACTATGCAACTGGCTAATTTTTTTGCCCAGTATCCATAATTAGTGTTTTGTTTGTGTGTAATGTATAGTACAATGATTTGCTAAATATTCATTGACTCTTTTTATTTCTGTTTGTATTAAATGATGCATACTTGAATATTCAACCCAAATAATATACCTATATCTGACTGATACCGAAGACAATTTTCCTTTTCTTCTTGATCTCAGTTCCTTTGACGAAGTTAGAAACAATAGCTATAAGAGATGATATGTACTTACGTTTAGATTAAAGGAGGATTAGAGCCATTAATCTTAGACTTTTGATACTAAGTTTACCAATGACAATTAATCTCTGGGTCACATACTTTATATTAGATATGCCTATTATATTGATCCTTATTGGAATTCAAATAGTACAAGATTCAAATAGTTGTGTAGGCTGTGTAAAATTTCATCTAATTTTGTGTAAAAACTAAAATTATATGTATGTTAACATTCTGAGTATTCATTATTAATAATTTTCAACAAGAATGCATACTTGTTTGCATTGTTTTACAGTATATGTTGATCAGTCTTATTTTTCACAATATATTGATTATATCTTATGTTATTTAATCCTGATATTAGGCTCAAATCATGTAATATTTAGACTCTGTACGTGTGTGTATGTGGCAAAAACTGCCACAATGCTCTCCAGACTCATTTCATCTTTCTGCATCTATCAAAAGACTGTATTTCTCAGCCTCCCTTGCATTTAGATTGTTAGATTGGGCCATATGGCTGGGGGGGTTCTAACTGATGTCGTATGACTAGAGGATGTTCTATGCCAAAGCATAAGCTTTATCTGTGATCTCCTACAATCTCTTCTACCTCAATGGTGAGCATGGCAATCATGTTGAAGGTAGTGGCATTACAAAATAGAAATAGCCTAGTTTCATTGGGTCATTTTTGCGAAAAGTCCCCAAGGAGAACCTTAGGCACATATTGGGATTTGAAAGGACAAGAAACAAATTTTTGTTGTGGTAAACCATTGAGTTGTAGGATTCGCTTGCTAATGCATCAGAGCCTATGCTACACAGACTGATAGGGAAACTGGTAACTTGAATAACTTTGCTAAAGTATAAAAAAAATTGGAAAAAAAAAAAGAAAATTCTATGGACTTGGAAGTCAGGCATTGGACAAAAGAAGATATCAGAAGCTAAAAGATTGGTGACTAGTATCATGCAGTGGCAAGATATATGGTTAACTATGTTAATTTTGATAGCAGATCTTGGGCTATTAAACTTGGGGCACCAGAGAAATAAGTTGAATATCATTACATTAGAACAGTTTGCTGTTTTTTTACTGGCTTAAATAAACAAGGCATTACAAGAAAGAATGAGCATAGGGAAGAAATTAAAAGTTTGTGAGCAAAAATAAAAGGGAATAAAAAGAAAAAGAGTTTGGCAGCCTTGTACTATTGGAAAAGACAGCTGCCATTAGAGTGCAAAGAAAAAAAAATCTATTTTTGTAGAAAAACTCCAGGAAAATTTTTCAGTAGAATAAAGTGACCCAGGGCAAATGTTAGATAAGGTATAGCCTTCTCATTCAAGCCTGAAAGCTTGAAGATAGCCACCATTAAATTGAGTGAGACAGACATGAGAGTGAGAAAATAGAAAAATGGATTTGAGAGCTATATCTGTGAAAGAACCTTAAGTGTGGAACAGACGAGAAGCAAATAGATCTGAAACTCATTACATTTTGAGGAAAGCAAGGACCATTGAAAAGCTGATATTTTAAGACTTAAAACAACTCATAAGACCTCGATCTTCAGGAGTGACAGGCAAATTTCAACAACTCCACAGCTCTCCAATAGGTATGGCTCTGCCAAACCACTATACATGTGGACAAAGTGAATAATGAACTAGGAAGACCCTCCCTGAGCCAGGGAACAGGGATAATCATGGACAAGACAGTTACTCCCATAGAGCAGATTCAGAGACTAATCAAAGAACTAGCACTTCTAGGAGAGAGGAATTTCACAATGATAGATAAGTGGGATTTTCAGAGTTCTAGAAACCAATGACTATAAGGTTTCCTCTTATTTCCCTTTCCAACTGGAAGTATTTCTTCTGGCTATCCAGAGCCTGCTCTACAGGAGGTTTGTGTGAGTGTACAAATGTGTGTGCAGTCAGATGACTTGATTTGTGGTTAGGGACTGCTAGGAGATCAGATAGGCAGGCCATCAGGACCCCATGGATCCAGCTGTATATCACTTAAAGATCAAGGACGTTGAGCTGAATGAAATAACTGGTGGGGACTCTGCATTGTTCTTTTTGGGGACAGGGAAAGTTTGTTCTATGTATGGGAAGAAATGTGGAACAGATATTTGGAGAACAGAAAGTAAGATTGTAGCAGAGAATGCCTAGAGCTGTTCGATAATCTCATTATTTCTTTTGGATGCAAAATTTTCTAAACTCTCTTGTGGTTAGTTTAGCAACATATCAGTAAATAATGGTCACATGGTGGGTTCTTTTTTTTAATGTTAGTACAATTAATGTACACCATTTCCAGCCAAGAAACTGTTTGCAGTCCTCTATACTCTCTTTTCCTTTTGTGACAACCAGGAGGGCCATATAGTAGATGGTGGCGTAAGATGGTAGTAACCCGGTTCATTAATCACTGCTTGGAGAACAGTCAACAAGGAAAAACACTGCCTTTGTATATTGGACTTTGCATATTCTAAAAGTAAAATTTTATTACATGAAGCTAATGAGATTTGGGGATCTATTTGTAACTAGCATAACACACAATGCCCTATCTAATAAAATACGTCTCAGTTGGCTAACAGACTTAGCAGTTTTTCAAACTTATTGTATGTCCAGCATTTAGCAGAGTGCTTGGCACGTAGTAAGGGTAAGCAATTTGTATTCATTGGTAAGTTGTTTTTGTGTTCAAATCTATGAACAAAGTAGCACAGGTAATATTTTACAAATGTGAAAACAAAGATTACATATATGTGTGATAAATCAAATTATTGTTCCTAATTCTTCACTTCCCTGCATGGTAGGATTATACACGGACAACATTTGGCCTGTTATTTTTTTAGGGCATGGCATCCTTGAGGTTAGAATAAAATTGCCCACCCCATTGATATTGAGCTTGTCATGTGACCTGTTTTAGCCAATGGAATATGTATGTAAGTCACTCCTAGGTGATAACTTAAGAAGCATCTAGGTTTCAGTTTGCCTCTTAGGCTTCTTCCCCCAACTACACAACTTTATTTTTTGAGGTACTGGGGCTGGGGATTGAACCTAGTACCTTGTTTGTGGGAAGTCAGCGCTCAACCACTGAGCCACATTGATGCCCCTGAGTTGGTTTTCCCATTTGTTTTGCGTGTTGTTTGTTTTTGTTTGTTTGTAGGAAACACCAGGGTCCAAAACTGGGACCGTTCATATGGGAAGCATACTTTCAACCACTTGACCCACAGCTGCTCCCCCAAAACTTTATTTTTGATTAGAATAGAGTACCATCTCAATTATCTTCTAAAACAGAAAATGGGGAAGAAAAAAAGCACAGCAACTTCACTTGTGTAAAGACCTATGCAGGGAAGCGGATGTGGTTCAACAGCTAGAGTGTCTGCCTACCATATAGGAGGTTCAAGCGTTTGATACCCAGGGTCTCTGGCCAGTGTGGTGAGCTGGTCCACGTACAGTGCTGCTGTGCACAAGGAGTGCTGGCCCACAGAGGGATGCCCCTGTGTAAGGGTGCCCCCTTCAAAAGGAGTGGCTCCTGCGCAAGGAAATCTGCCCTGTGTGAAACCGCAGCCTACCCAGGAGTGGTGCCACACTCACGGAGAGCTGATGCTGCAAGATGCTGCAACCAAAAGACACAGATCTCCAGTGCCACCTGATGAGAAACAAGTAGACACAGAAGAACACACAGTGATTGGACACAGAGAACAGACAATGGGGGTGGGGGGAAATATAGAAATAAATCTTAAAAAAAAAAAGATCTATGTATATGTAAGTTGTTATCCGTGTTTTTTTCTCTTTTTTTAAAAAAGTTTTATTAACTGCTGCATTCAACTCACAATAGGTTGGCTCAAAGGGAAGGAAATGCAAAACTTTATGAAATAAAGAGAGAGATACAAGAGAGGAGATAAAGCTGGGACCAGGGGACTCACAGCTTCTGGAACTGAGAGGCTCAACCTTAGTTTTCCCATGGCATTTATTGGGAAACTACCAAGCAGCTGTTTGCTGTAGGGTGGCACCGTGTGGGAGCGCGGTGACAGCAAGGGTCGGCTCGTCTCCAGGCGCCGGTGCGAGTCGGACCCGGGTGGCGGGAACAGGCGTTAAGGCCCTCCGCTTGGGGTTCGGGCGTACTGCCCGCCCCTCTGCCCAGCTGCAGCCGCTTCCCCTTCGGTGGCCTAATCCCGCCTCTCCCCCGAGGGCCACCGCCGCGCCATGACAGCCCCGCCTTGCTGTCGCCGAGAAACCTGGCTACCCCGTATTCTGCCCGCAACCAGTGATGCACCCCTGCACGAACCTATCAGCCGTCTGCCGCCCCCTGGCCATGCCCCCTGCCCCTCCCCCATCTCCACCCTATATTAACCGCTGTACTTCCTGAATAAATCAGACTTGCGCACAGATCCTGGTCTCCTCGGTAGTCTTCTTCCTACCGCGCGTCCTCCGCACCTTGCCGGCCCCGGAGCGTCTTCTCAGAAGGCCCCTCCGTGTGTTGCAGCCCTCCGCCCGAGACCACACTGCCCCTGCAGCGGCCCTCCAGGCGAGCCCACACTGCGACATTTGGCGTCCAACGTGGGGGCAACAACTTCCCGGCCGGACCCCCACCCGCCTCGCCCACAAGGTAAGGACCCCCGTCTTCGCTAGGCCCTGCCGTCGGCGCCATGGGCGGCCGTCTTTCCTCCCGCCAGGCGCCTCAGGTTAGGGCCCTTGCCGGCCTTTTAGACACCAATCATATGAATGTCTCAGTAAAGCAGCTCCAAACGTACTGGGACCTTTTGCTGCCTTTCAACCCCTGGCTCTCCACTTGCCAGCTGTGGGACCCGGACACATACACTAACCTCATTGACCGCGTCACGGCAGCTATGGAGTATGAGAACAAGCTTTTTCCCCCCAGCCTTCTCCCCACGCTCATCGCCATTCGCTTGTGCCTCCAGGGCACCCCCGTCAATCGGGAAGCTTTCCACTGCACCTGAGGTAAGAGCAAGGGAGAGGGGTCTCAGTCAGACAGTGATTACGACACCAAGTCCTTGTCCAGCCGCCTCAACAATGCCCTGGTCTCTTGCCTGCCCAAACCGGATGCGCCTACCTCGCCCAAAGATGGCGAACTTCCGCCTTCTTCTTGGGAGGATAAAGGGAAGTCCCTCCCCCTATACCCGCCCCCTCCGGCCACAGCACCATCTTGGCCCCCACCGGAAGAGGAGCGGCCGCCATCTTACAAGCTGCCTACCCCCTGGGGCAGTCCGCCATCTTGTGAGGCGCCGCCATCTTGGGATGAGCCACGTTCTCGCCCCACCCCCTGGGCACCCCCCGCTGCGGATCCCTCATCCACCAGAGGGCCCATGGGTACTTGGCCCCCGCGGGCAGAGGCCCCCGCGCATCAGACGCCGCTCTTATACCCGCTGAATGCCGCCCCCTCACGGCACCGTCTGCAGGATTGGTACCCCTTTACAGCCAACGAAATAAAAAACCTCTGCAAGGCTGTTAAAGAGGACGGCCTCGGTAGCCCGTACGCCCAACATTTGCTTGAGGAGCTTAGCACTCAGCTCGCGGTTCCGTATGACTGGGTTTCCCTCGCTCGGGCCATTCTAACCCTGGCCAATTCATTGACTGGTGTGCTCATTTTACATCAGAGGCAGAAAAGCAAGTGGCACACAACACCCGTGTCGGGGCTCGCCATCCCCCGGATGCTTACACAGGCACGGGCCAATTCGCCAATCCAGCCCAATATCACAACGCCCCCCCCGAGTTCTGGCTCCAACTTCGCGAGCTGGCTTTCTGTGCTTTCCGCAGCTGCTCCGCCACCAGACCTGAGCCACTTGCCAAGCTAGTCCAATGAAAAGACGAAGACTTCGCCGACTTCGTATCCCGGGTTCAGGAGGCCTGCAAGCGCAAGGTCCCTGGCGAGCGTGCGCAACAAGCCCTCGCCCGGGAACTCATTCTGGAAGGGGCCACCAATGCCTGCCAACAAGCCATCCTACCAATGAAGGAAAGGGGAGTACATGACTGGATACTGGCCTGCTCCCACAGGTGACCCGCAGGCCACCGCGCTGGCTCAGGCCATAGCCACAGCCATGTCCCTCTCCTCCGACTGCTTCAAATGCGGAGAAACCGGACATTTTGCCCGCGAATGCCCTCATGCCGCCCGACCACGACCATCCACGAAAATGCCTCGAGACACCGGAGGAACCAGACCACGCGCGCCTCCCACCCCATGTCCCCGCTGTGGCAAAGGATACCATTGGGCCCGTGACTCCCGCACTGCCAACAGCCAACGGCAGCCTTTAAACGCGAGAGGGGGCAGGCCTCAGCCCGGCCAGCAAGAGGCCGCTCACCCACGCCACCACCCCCTGCCATAATGTGGACCGTTCCACTGGGACCCAAGAAACCAATAATGGAGTTAGAGGTTGAAGGCCAATGGTTCGAGGGAATCCTTGACACCGGGGCAGAAATATCCTGCTTCCCAGAAACAGCCGCACACAACTGGGGTGTGCTCCCCGGCCCCCGCGTCATTGGAGCCACCGGAACAGCTCCCTCATTCCAAACCAGCCGAGATCTTATTTGGAAGGACAAGGAAGGCCGCCAAGGCACCTTCCGCCCCCTTGTCCTGCCCGGCATCGACAATATCCTCTGGGGCCAGGATGTCCTCTCGAACTGCGGAGCCATTCTATCCACGGCTCCCCCCCAATGATATACGCCACTGCTCGCATTACACCTCCAGCACCCACTCCTCTTGAATGGGATACCGAGGAGCCCATTTGGGTGGAGCAGTGACCCATCTCATCCCAGAAACTGTTAGTTCTCCGAGCTCTTGTCTATGACCAGCTCGACGCAGGACACATTGAGCCATCCACCAGTCCGTACAACTCACCCGTCTTCGTCATTCAGAAGAAGTCAGGCAAGTACCGGCTCCTCCACGACCTGCGTGAGATCAACAAGCACATCCGCCCAATGGGCTCCCCCCAAACGGGGTGCCCCCACCCCATGGCTATACCTAGACACTGGTGCGCCACCACCATCGACATCAAGGACTGTTTCTTCTCCATTCCACTGTACCCAAAAGACCGTCCAAAATTCGCCTTCACGCTCCAGTGCACCAATCACCAAGAAGTAGCTGAGCGTTACCAATGGCGAGTCCTCCTGCAAGGGATGCGAAACAGCCCGGCCATCTGCCAGCTTTATGTCAATAAGGCAATTCAGCCATTAAAGAACTTTGCATACATTGTTCATTACATGGATGACCTTCTCGTGGCGCATGAAACTCCCGGAGGCCTCCAAGCCATCGTCACGGCATTACTGCGCCATCTCAACGACCTTGGCCTACAAGTCCAACAAGATAAGGTACGTATGGAGCTCCCCTTCACCTTTCTAGGCTTCAACATCCACAACACCATCACGCCTGCAGCCCCCCAACTGGCCATTCCACAGAAGCTATCTCTGACAGAGCTACAGCAAATCTGTGGGCACATCAATTGGCTCCGTTCGGCTCTCCCGATCACCACTGCTCAACTACAACCCCTCTTCGCCCTCCTGCAAACCGACCAAGACCCTCCGCAGGCCGTAACAAAGAAAATCGCTATTACCTCGGCTGCGCAGGAGGCCATCCGAGCTGTCAATGATGCCCTGCGAGAATGCCAACTGCAGCGTCACGACCCCAACCGAGCCATCTTGGCACTGATCCTGCCTACCACGGGTACGCCCACCGGGCTCCTCTGGCAGAAGGGGCCCCTTCTCTGGCTCCATACCACCAAAAGCAAGCTCAGAAAAATCGGCCCGCAAGTCACCCTCTGGATCTCCTTGGCCATTGACCTCGTCCAGCAATGCGCCCACACATATGGTACTCCCCCTGACACCATTGTGTGGCCGCTTGATGCCAAGAAAACCACCGCGCTGCTTCTGTCCAGTCCAGACATGCAAGTCCTTGCGGAACTCTTCCATGGCGAATTTGACAACCACTACCCCAGCCATCGGCTGCTTCAGGGCATCTCCCAGTTATCCTTCATCCCTCTGCCGCACCACCCCTTCCCGTCTCGCCGCCCCTACCCACATGCCACCACCGCCTTCACTGACGCCTCCAAGCACAAGTTCGCAGCTGTCATCTACTCGCCTGGTATGTCAGAGCCTCAAATACTCATCCACATCAACGTGAAATCTGTCCAGGTAGGAGAGCTCCAAGCCGTCGTCCTAGCTCTCCGCGCCTGTCCCGACAGACCCCTCAACATCTTCACCGACAGCCTGTACACCTTGCAAGTCTGCCAAGTCTTGGCTTTTGCCACGTTTTTTCCTGCCAAAAGGCCTATCGACCAAGCACTCCTAACTCTCCAGAGTCTCTTGGAAAACCACACGGCGCCCTGGTACATCGCCCATGTGAGGAGCCATTCTGGCCTTCCTGGACCTATCACCACCGGCAATAACCTCGCCGATCAAGCCGTCCAAGCCCTCCCAGCCTCAGTAGAGCGCTCGGGAGGCCGACCGCCCGCCCCTCCACCTGGCGACCTCCTCAACCAAGCCAAGCTATTCCACTCTCGATTTCACTTCTCTGCCAGGAGCCTTCACAAGTTGTTCCCGGAACTTTCCATCCAGGCCTGCAAGCACATGGTCAGATGCTGCCGAACCTGTGCACCCCTTCTGCCCCTTGGGCCGCTACAGCCGCAAGGAGTTAATCCACGCGGGCTACGCCCCAATGCCCGATGGCAAATGGACGTCACCCACGTGCCCCAGTTCGGCAGGCTCAAGTATCTCCATGTGGCCATCGACACCTTCTCCCACATGTGCTATGCCGTTCCCCTCCCAGGAGAAACAGCCAAGCACTGCATTCAGGCCCTCAGACAAGCCATCCTCTTCATGGGAGTCCCATGGGACCTAAAAACCAACAATGGACCAGCATATCGCAGCGCTTCCTTCGCGGCGTTCCTGAGGCTATACAACATCACTCATCACTTTGGAATTCCGTTCAACCCCCAAGGTCAAGGCATGGTTGAACACACTCATCTCTTCCTCAAGCATCTTATTCAAAAGGAAAGGAGCAACCATCCCAGCCACACACCTGGAGAAATTGTCACCTCTGCCTTAATCCACCACAACCTCTTCTGCTTTGATGAGGATGGCCTTTCCCCAGTACATGCTCATTGGGGCCTGTCCTACCAGCCCACACAGGGCCCCCTTGTTCAGTGGAAAGACCCCAAGACTAACATCTGGTCAGGGCCTGCCCCCCTCCTTGCCCAGGGAAGGGGTTTTGCTTGTGTCTTTCCAGATGATGACGCCACCCAGCCCATCTGGATCCCAGGACGCCTCATCCGGCCCACCACCGCCGAACCGCCTGACCCGGAGAGAGAAATGTCGCCAGGGACACCTCGCCCCTCGGATGGCCATGATGACCCTGAATGCCAAGCCAGACCCTCTCCGCCAACAAGTTCTGCGGCTACTCCACCTAGCCCAAGCTGAAAGGGCCTGGCGGCCGCCGCCACCCACCTTCACCCCCCCCAAGACAGGCTTCTCGAACGCGCTGCCTGGTGAGGCCCCCCCCCAACAAAATGAGCGCTGGCCCTTCCTCTTCCACCTTCTTCGGCGCTTAATAAAAGAAAAGGGGGAGATGTAGGGTGGCACCGTGTGGGAGCGCGGCGACAGCAAGTGTCAGCTCGTCTCCAGGCGCCAGTGCGAGTCGGACCCGGGTGGCGGGAACGGGCGTTAACGCCCTCCGCTTGGGGTTTGGACATACTGCCCGCCCCTCTGCCCAGCTGCACCCGCTTCCCCCTCGGTGGCCTAACCCCGCCTCTCCCCCGAGGGCCACCGCTGCGCCATGACAGCCCCGCCTCGCTGCCGCCGAGAACCCTGGCTACCCCGTCTTCTGCCCGCAACCAGTGATGCACCCCTGCACGAACCTATCAGCCATCTGCCGTCCCCCGGCCATGCTCCCTGCCCCTCCCCTGTCTTCGCCCTATATTAACTGCTGTACTTCCTGAATAAATCAGACTTGCGCACAGATCCTGGTCTCCTCGGTAGTCTTCTTCCTACCGCGCGTCCTCCACACCTTGCCGGCCCCGGAGCGCCTTCTCGGAAGGCCCCTCCGTGTGTTGCAACCCTCCGCCTGAGCCCACACCGCCCCTGCAGCGGCCCTCCGGGCGAGCCCACACTGGGACAGTTTGCTATCTGAACTGCAACATCATTTACAATAACAGGGAACAACTGCAACATCTAACAACTGCAACATTTAACAGGTGTAACATTTACAATAACAAACAGGTAAGCCAGTTTCCCACAACAATTACTTTTTAAAATAAATTCAGTGTTCATATTTCTATAAGAATTAACCCAAGTTTCAGGAAACCCTGCCCTGGTGGGGGTAGGTAAGCAATGCTTTTCCCTGCCCACATCTAATTTGATTACCCGTTGGGCCTCTTTTAAGGCTGTGAAAAAAGTATTCTCAGTGACACGTTTTTCCCAGAAAGGGAAGGCACCCACCTGCCAAGTGGAGCCCGGGCAACCTGAACCTTATGAATCCAGCCAAGATTGGTTAAACCCAGCAAATGCACAGACTTGTGAAATTTATTTAAAAAATATCATAAATCACTGAGATTTTGAGGTTGTTTGCTACATAGCAAAACTGACTACTACAATGAATTAAGAGCTGGAAATTTAATTCAGTCTTCTGACTTCAGAGTCAATGCTTTCTCCACTGCATAGCAAGAAAGATTTATTTTGAATTTCAATGGTAAGTCTTCTATTCAGCCTATACTAAATATTTAATTTGGAATGCATCCTTAGTCTTTAAACTGTTTTATTATTTGTACATAGGTAATTTGTTCTGTGTGATTGACTATTTAAATAAAAACCTTTTAACTTTTTTTTAAACTTCACTCAACAACAATTTGTTTCCACAATTACAAACATTAATAAAATAGAGGTAGAAATAAAAAATTGCAAAATGGTCATATCCAAATATGTCATTTTTCTTCTCTTACAAAAATGTTCAGGTCTGTTGGATTTTGTCATAGTTACTCAGGTCCACTATGATATTTAAGAAATAACTTTCACTGTAATTTATACAATATATAACCATGCTATTTTCCCCCCATCTCCTGTGTGTAACATCAGGGAATGTTTATCTATGTTTTAAACTTTTTCAGGTTTGTTCCATTTTAAAAAACAACAAACTGTTTAATAATAAGACTGAGAAGGTTTCTAATTACTTGTATTTATTTTTAGCACTTTCCCCATTAAACTAAACATTAGAAAAAAGTGCTTTTGGAACTTATCCCATTGAGTATTATTATAAATGTGCTGTCATCACTTTTGATAACCCTCCCTTTTTTTATATGCTTCACTGTTTATTTTACAGTAAATCTTTTAAAATACAAATCTCATTTCCTCTTTCATGGTGAGCTAGATTTAAGACCTCTTTCCTGAAGTGACCGATACTTCTTTCATTTCCGTCAAAAAATGATTAAAGTCTTGGCAGGAGGAAAAAATTTACTACTCAATGAAAGTTACTAGCAAATTCAGGCAAAATAAGTGTACTGGTTGTGCATTTAGACACAGCCCCTGTGGTGTTAAACTTTATCATTCATGCTCTGCCACTTTAACCAGGAAGATTAGAATCTAAACTACATATACAGCACAGCTTGGTATTGTGTAGATTATTTAGTGATATAAAACAAAACATTATTGTTGGAAATATTGGATAAGTACTATATATCTAACATTAATAGCATTTTTTTTTTTACTACTTCTATTTTCTACTATCTTTACTATTTGCTTGTACACATAATGGTAATCAAGAAAATAGGAAAATGTTTTCCAAAGCTGGATAACATAAATTTAATAACTGGAGTTTGACATTTGAAAAAAATTATTTGTTCCCATGTTTTCTCATTTAAGTCCTATTAGCAAATATAACTGCAAAATGATGCTGACAACACATAAGATTTAAAAGAGAAATATATGTCTTACAAAGAAAAAAATTAACCTTTCCATCCTTATCTTTATAGAATTATATTTAACTTTACTTAAAAGTCAGAGGAAAATATCATTGTTTGGACTTGTGAAAATGAATGTCAGATAATGGTTTTCAAATTTATTCAGTAGGGAAACTTCTCAGAGTTTTATAAGTTTCCCATTTAGAAACTACTTTTTCTTTTTCTTTTCAACTTGCTCTGTTGAATTAACAGGGCAGAATTTATTCATTCTGAAATAGTAGAGGAAACTCTGATGTTATCTTCTGGCATATTGGAGAATACCCCCAAATTAATATATTTTTTAAGTTTAAATTGAAGTGGATATTGTCAAAAACAGTTCAACCACAAATGAAAAAGCAGGAAATGGGAAACGGATGTGGCCCAGTGGTTATGGTGTCCGTCTACCACATGGGAGGTCCGCGGTTCAAACCCCGGGCCTCCTTGACCCGTGTGTAGCTGGCCCATGTGCAGTGCTGGTGTGCACAAGGAGTGCCCTGCCACGCAGGGGTGTCCCCCACGTAGGGGAGGCCCACGTGCAAGGATTGTGCCTCATAAGGAGAGCTGCCCAGCGTGAAAGAAAGTGCAGCCTGTCCAGGAATGGTGCCTCCCACAAGGAGAGCTGACACAACAAGATGATGCAGTGAAAAGAAGCACAGATTCCCATGCCACTGACAACAATAGAAGCGGAAAAAGAAGACGCAGCAAATAGACAACCGGGGGTGGGGGTGGGGGTGGAGGTGGGGTGTGGGGAGAGAAATAAATAAATAAATCTTTAAAAAAAAAAAAAGGCAGGAAATGGGGTAACATGATCCTGAATTTTTATCCTGACCTGATTTTAGCAATAACTATTAATATTAGTCTATGCAACAAATTTCTTGTGGCACAGGACCTTGTATTACCAAATATGTTTAGTCCAGGTTTACTCTAACTTGGCCCTATTGACATTTTGAACTGAATAATTCTTTGTCTTGGAGAGTTGCCCTGCACATTGTGAATGGGACCCATACGAGTTGCCTGGGTTCTCTACCCAGCATAGAGAATTGCAATCCACACCAAGGTTTGATCACACAAGGGAAAAAAGTTTTATTAAGCCAGCAGAGGTCAGAAGAGAAAGTCTCAAATCTGCCTCCTTGAACACAGGTGGGTAGGGATTTTATTATTTTCACACAAAGAGAGGTGGAGGTAGGGATGCAGGGATGCCAAGGGATATTGATTGATTTGTTTACTAGTACGTGTGTAAGAGGCTGACTGGGGAAAGCATAGGGTTACAGGTTATTTAACTGAGTTGTAAATTGTTTAATTAACATCCATTAGGAACCGACAAAGTCCAGCCAGATAATACATAAAGTTGTAAATAGTTCAATCCTCATAAGTTAATGCTAAAGTAAACAAAGTTTGACTGGGGTAATATATAAAGTTGTAAATCACCTAATTAAAATGACTAGGTTAAACAAAGTGGGCCATCAAGGGGCTGTTTGGCTTGAAAAAATCCTTCATGGTAAGATAAGGAAATACAAATGGGGTAGTTATGAGTTAAAGATTATAAAGTTATAAAAATAAAACAGTATTTAGAATCAAAGAAATAAGTTTCAGATATTTTCTCTAGTTAACTTTAAAAGCTAATAATTCCAAAGAGCAGACAGCAAGCAAAAAGCCACAAAGGGGGAAAAATAAAAAAAAGGTCTGCTTGATTACACGTTAAGGAAATGCAAATTAACACTTCATTGAGATCCCAATAGTCATTAGAATAATTAAAATTAAACATTAACCATTGCAAGTACTGGTGAAAATGTGGAAGAAATGGAACTCTCAGGAACTTTTAGTGGAGATGTAAAGTGGTACTGCCACTTTGCAAAACTGTTGGACAATTTCTTAAAAATACTTCCATTTTTCAGCTTTAAACTCCTGGGCATTTTTATCCAAGAGAAATGAAAATATATGTCCATAGACATGAATGTTCATAGATGCTTTCTTTCTAATAGTCCTAAAACTTGAAAGAACTCAAATATCCATGAACAGGAGAATACATAAACAAACTGTGATATATCCATATAATGGAATATTGTCAAACAATGAAAAGGATTGGACTTTTTTTTTTTGATAAACACTACATCATCAATGAATCTAAAAATAATGATGCTGAGTAAAAGGAGCCAGAAAAAGGAAACAAAAAGCACATACTTTATGGTTCCATTTACGTGAAATTCTAGGTAATGCAAAAACATCTATAGTGACTGAAGCAGTTCAGCAGTTGCCTGAGGTTAAGGATTTGGGGAGGGGTAGATTGAAAGCTTACAATGGGACACAAGCAAACTATTGGGGTAAGGGATATGTTCAATATCTTGATTACAATGACTATTTCTCAGGTGTATACATATGTCAAATACACCAAATTGTACACTATAATTAAGTGCAACTTAATTTCAAAACCTATCAAAGTATACCTTCTAAATCTTTGCAGCTTATTATTTATCAATTATAACTCGATAAAGCTGTTTAAAAATGGTCTGTTTTTATTTTTATTTTTTATCACCCCACATCTTCAATTTTGAACAAGGTCAGTGATAAAATGCCTCTTTCTCTGGAGTCACGTTATTTCCTCTTTTCACCCACAGCTTTCCAGTCATATGATACCTACAGGTATCTTGTATTGAGATAATGAATGACAACTATGGTAAATGGAAGTTAACCCTAATAAATGACAGTTTGCAGGACTTCAAAATAGATTAGAAATATGAGGCTTGAAAATTTGACTAGATATTTTTGCTCTCCACATTAATGTTAACCAAAATTTTGATGAAAATGTATCCCTTCAAATATCAGTGCATCTTTGCTTAAAAGGAGCAATTCATAGAGTTTCTTTTTTTTTTTTTTCCTTTTCGTGGTGGAAAAATGTAGTGAAACTCAGATGCCCTGCCTTTTCCATTTTAAAGTTGTTCCCTGTTATTTTATGAAGGCCAGGGAATTCAATCTGGGTTGTTTATACTACCACTGTATGATTGTCATTTTACCACTGCTGTAAATATACTATGAGAGAAGAGAAACAGCCTACTATTTGTTCCTAAAAACTAGCCTCCATCTGAACGTAAGTACATAAGATTTGGCTCTTCCCATTCCTAAGTACATTCATCCCTTCTGTGTTGAATGTTCCCCTAAACAAACACATCTAAGACTCAGGTTGAGTCAAAAGCAATTCTATGTGATGGAGTGGGGTTACAATAATAGCACTGGCTCAAAGGGCTTTTGTGAGGACTAAATGTTAATACATGTTAAAAATCTTACTAGGGGTTCTGGAACATAATAAGGTTTCAATAAGTGTTAAATATCATTAGTGTTCATGTTGTTATCTCACCAAAGCAGTAAAATACGGAAGGACAGAGGTTAAAACCTTATACAACCTATTTGAAACAAATACTAGAAAGGTGATAGACATGGGTTTTTGACATATCCTCATTACTTCCTCTTTTAAGTAGATCCTTTTATTAAGTTCCCCACTTACACCCACCCATTCCCACCTCTGTGGAATTCTATTCCTCTGCACAGAATATTGATGTCCATGGTCATTTATTATCTCTAACACCAGGTTTTGTGTACTTGCTATAAAGCCCTCCTCTCCTGACAGTTCAAGTCTGAAGTGTAAGTACAAGTGCTGGGGAAGTCAAGGACAATTTATTGGCCATTTCCCAGCCCTCGCCTACCCTGCCTCCTTTTCTTTTGTGTGAAGATGTTTCAGTTTCCATTCATCAGGCAAGGGGAGATATTGCTCTAAGACAGGAGTTCTTAACCAGGGGTCCACAGAAAGATTTCAGGGGGTCCATGAGATTGAATTGGAAAAAAAATCAACTTATTGCCTTTATTTTCTCTGACCTATAACTGAAATCTAAAATATCCTTCACTTATGAATGTATGCAATAAATTACAGTAGTATTCATTTCAGAACACATTACAGTTGTTGCATATCTCAAAAAATCATTTAACCTCATCCATACTTCGAAATTATGGTAGTTGTTAAACCCGATGCTCGTTGAGTGTCATAAAACTCTCTTTTGCTACATTCTAAGAAGGGTTCTGTGGTTTTTACCTGACAGGCAAAGGGGTCTGTGGAACAAAAAAGGTTAAGAACTCCATTCTAAGGAAAAGGTCTGAACATACTTTAAACCCGGGAACTGGGATTTTGCCAATGAAAAGTGATGTTGCCAGTTTGTAATTAGATCCTTCTTTATTTACATATCTGTTCCCCCACTCCCATGGAAGGGTGATAAAATAGTGAGCAGTTTGAATTACTGACACAAAAAAATGATCACTTTTTTTTTTCATTTGTTAGAAAGGTTTTTCAATAGATTATCTTCAGAATAAGCTAATGAAAGAATACTTTTATCAACAAATACTTATTAAGCACCTATCTATACCCAAGCTTCCTAGGATAAGAATGCTGACCAAAAAAGTTTTCAGCTTTAAAGGTGCTTGCATTCTGTTGATATAAATGATGAGAAGAGAAGAAAATACAGACTGTTATTTAAAACTAATTTTAATTGTACCTGCTTCTGTACTTATTATTTAGTAGCTATATACATAGAAAATTAATTTTCATAAATTGAGAAATTTTCTCTGTTTCCCTTATACTCACTATGGATGGAGAAAGAAGTGGTCAGATTCAAAGAAAGAGCCTAATTTTTTAGAAGAGTTCAATTCTTATAGTTTGAGTTCTCCAGGAATGGGACAGTAAGAGTAAGAGGGTAAAAAATAAAGTTTGCTGAAGAGAATGAAAAGGAGAGATGCAGAATTGGGGAAAGGGAGATGTTAGACCGTGATGCAGACATAAAGTTCCTGCCAGTCCAACAGAGAGCTTTGAAGGAAAGATTTTTCATTAGATGGATCCTGCTGTGGGTGGGAGGGGTTAAGGTCTTTGTACCACAGTTTTGTTCTGTTATTGTTGGGGGCTGCAAAGAAGAGTGTGATATCCAGGTACTCAGTCATCACTCTGGATCTACCACAAGAAGAAAGTGAACTTGGTCAGACAGAAATTATGCTGAAGGTCCATAAGGAAAGAGGATTTCAGTTAATAACATTCTCTGCAACTGAGCAGCCAGTCTCTTCTTGATGGGAAATCTAAGTGGCACATCTGTCTGTATCAGATTACCACCTGCCCTTCATGGATCCCCTTCTCCATCAATGTTAAGAAGAGTCTCCCTAGGGCTCTGGGGACTTCTCTTCCAGAAGGAGCACTTAGAAGGTGGAGGGTAGCTGAATGAAATATAAGCACCCACTGCTACAGTTAGTCTTGAGGCTGCAACTGGTACTCATTATGTCCCTCCTCTATTTAAATTCCCCTTGTCCTTAGCTATCAGTTCTGCTCGTTCTGGCAGCTTATTTAGTGTGTGACCAAACCTTCATTCCTAAGGTCTCTGCACCCCCCTGGGATGTACAACCTCTGAGTCTGAGTTTTCTGTACTTGTCCCTTCAAAATTAACTGGGAAAGTTCCATGTAAGTCATCTAAGTTTCACAATTTCCTTTGATCCCATTTTGTAACTGCAGCCCAACCTCTTCTGATCAGGTTCAATTATCATTGAGAGAATGATGACTCTTTTAGTTCCATGGGTCACTGGAAAGAGAGTATACTCTTTGGGTATGAGGACCTCTAGCCTTGCAAGCACGTAAGTGTGGGGTGGAAGGATGAAGTCTCCCAATGGTAAGTAGAATCACTCTTGCTCTTACCCATTGTTTTCTGAAAGCATGCATTCTTTTATTGAGGACATCATATAAACATCTCTTGTTCAATTCATATAATGTATGCTAGAGGATGTTACTCCATTGTTGCAGGATATCACCTCTAAGCAGCTTTGGCTTCTTTGGCTTCCTTCAGTAAGTTATTTTAACACTCAGTCAGGTTAGCAGTATCTTAGTGATGTAATAAGTATTATAAGCCGTGGATCCTATGGTCAGATGCTGTTTATAGAATTACATGCCTGTGGATCAGGCTTACTGTGAGCACCTGAATGGTGGTGCTGAATGAGGCCTAGGAGACAGAAAAGCAAATCTATGCCAAGAATAGCTGTCTGTTTTATGGAAAAAACCACACAGGATCTTTCCATTATGGAAGGGCCCAATGTAGTCAACTTGCTACCAAGTGGTCAGTTAGTCTGCTCAAGGAATAATGTCATACTGGAGGTTAGCATTGGTCTTTGTTGCCAGCATTTTGAATTTTATCTGGACATGGTAAGAGAAGTTAGAACAGCCCACTTTAGGACCATGCAAAGCCTTTGTCCCTGTCATCACCATGTACCCATCATAAATTAATGTGGTGGCTACTGATACCTTCTGGCTAGGATCAATTGGTTAAGTATTATTTCCACTTGGAATTTTAGTACTTCTTCCTGAGTGTTTCTTTCTACTAAGTATTAACATGGGATACAAAGACCTTCTCACTTTATGTTCATTCGCTCATACCTGTTCATATACTTTATATTGTAGCAGTTTAATATTATTTATGAAGTCCAAAAACAATATTTGATTGTGTTTGCAAACTTTTCTGTTCCTCTGGGCATGATACTCTTTTGATTGTATTAGATTCAGCTGAGATGCCTTTGACTAAATTATGTTAAGATTAGGGTTTTGATTTGACCACATCATTAGGGCGACTCAGTTTGAGTCCCTGCCTCCCCTCCCGATTTATAGGCTGTATATACAGACACTTACTCAGGGAGAAGACAGAAGTAAACACACAGAAAAATCACTGCAGAGGAAAGAACTTGGTTTTGTTGTTGGAGCCCCAGGGAGAGTTGATCTATTCACCTGACAGTTTACAGCTGACCTTGTGAAGAGTACAGAGCAGCTGAGCCTGGAAAGAAATAAGCCCCAGGAAGAGAGATGAGCCTTATGCCAGCCTACAGCTGAGATCAGAAGAAGCTGGACCCATGGAGCCTTAACAGGGAAGAGGAAAGCTGAACCCTTGCAGAAGCCATCCACCATCTTGCATCAACACGTGGCAACAGACTTTAGGAGAGAAAGTACCTTTTATGGTACCTTGAGTTGGACTCTTTAGAACCTTGTCACTGTAAGTTTCTACCCCAAATACCCTTTGTAAAAGTCAAAAGATTTCTGGTACTTTGCATCAGCACCCCTTTGATTGACTAATACATATATCTTACCTCATTGTTGACAGTCTTCCCATAGCTTTCCTTCCAGTTCTCTTACCATCTGGTCCAATTATCTGTCACTTCCCTGTAGGCTATATATATATTAGGCCATATATATTATAAACTCAGTCCACTTGTCCTTCTATGCAAAGTGAGTAGAAGTATTCTACTCATGTCTCATCACTGTCTTTCAAGCCCAATTTTGAGTGAGGGTATAATGAAACCCCATTCCTTTTTAGCTGACATCCACATTTGCAATAACCTCTATATTGCATCTTTGTCTACCACCCATACTTCAACTCCATAGGGTCTGCTGAATTATATGGCCCAAGCAGCAGTTGCTCATGTTATAACCTGGAACTACTACAGAGCTGTGCCCTACACTGTGCTGGCAGGCTTCCTTTTCTCCATGTTCATATGCTTTTAGTAGGGGATGCATGGTACAGCAACTTGCTATGGAGGGGATGTCCTGGCATATCCCTGACCACTGGCTCACTAACAACTTTATGGTGGTATCAGATCCTTGAATCATTGTAAGGTTTATCTTTCAGCCTCTGGAACATACATGTCCTAACATGCCTTCAGGGAAGTAGTCACCTCTTGCTTACCCTGGCTGATCTGCCTAATGCCATTAAAGTAATAGATCAGTGAGGTGGTCCAAGGAATGTCCAGATGGTCCAGATCTCTTTTTACCTTATTATGAAAGAACTCAGGGGAGTTAATATAATCTTGGGATGGAATTGTAAATGCATAATGATGTTTGGTCCAAGGGAATGAAAAGTGTTCCTGATCCTTTTTTCCAACATGGATAACAATTAATCTGCTCTACCAAAAAATACCATATCTGGCATAGCAGTGTAATTAAGTGTACATTGGCCAACAGTCTTCTGCTTGAATTCAGGGTCCATCTGGTTTCTGAACAGTCCAGAATGGTGAAATAAAAAGCAATGTGTTGGGGACCACTATTCTTGCATCCTTTAGTTCCTTAAGTGTGGTACTTATTTCTGCCATACCCCATGGTTTGTAATATTGGCTTCATTTTATTGCCCTGACTGATGGGGCAGGTGATAATTTCATAAACTTCTACTTGCCCTTTCCCACTATGATTGCTCTTACTGCACAGGTCAAAGACAAAAATTTAGGTGCCACTTCAACTTCTAAGTAGTTAACGCTATATTCTTGACAGTAATGGACCCATTTTAAGTTGGACTTTAGGCAGAATTCTATTATCTGAACCCATATAACCTCACTTTGTCCAGGGAACCATATGGTAACTTTGCTTCTGCAGGTGTTCATGTCAACTCAATCCTGTACCCAACTGTCCATAAAATGTCTGGACTTTCCTCTTTCTCCATTGTACAATAAATGGCCCATAGATATTGGGGAAGGCCTAGAGAAAACTTAGTGTATCATTGGTATGGGATACAGCTGCCTCTTCAGTTAATGGTTTCTGGGTCTGAAACAAGGTCACATAACGCCTGCTTCCCTGTGCCTTTTAATGTCCTCTAACATCTGCTATAGCAATTCAGGCATATCAGCATTGGATAGATTATGCTGTGATTTAATTCTCTTCTTAGGTCTGGAGACAAGGAAAAAATATGGCAACAGATTCTGAGGGTACACTTATTGCTTTGTGTTATCTTCTTACAGTGGGATAATGTTAGATTTTAATGGGATGAGGGGAGCTATTTCTGTAGGCTAAGAATGTTAAGAGAAGTCTGGGGAGTTGAACTCTTCCAGGGCATCTACCAAGATGTCTGTATACTGAGTCAGGGTCCCAGGAGTTTCCCACTAGGCTCTGTTTGGCATAACAGATCTGATAAGGTCAAACATTCAATGTCCTTGAATTTTGATCACCATGTCTTTAAAATTCCTGGCTTTATCTTAGCTTTTTCAGTTCACTCAGAGCATAAGTCTCCTTTGTAATCTACCAAAGATATGACTAACTCTCACAGTTGGTTTTCAATGGTTTTTTATTTGTCTTCAGCTTTTTATTATTACTCCACACCAAGGTAACTTAACAACAAACACCTAATTACATTTTTCTTATATATTACTTCCACAAATACATCTCAAATGCCAGGATAATCACATTGCATTCCTCTTCACTGTAATGCCATCCAATTTTGCCATTGGTGAGCATTTTAACAGTTGGAATGTCACCAAATTCATGTGCTCTCCTTGTATCACTTACCCTCCAGGGGCAAATGTCTTCACTGCCAGCTGGATACTATAATATTCAGCTGGCATATTTAGGATGTAAACTCCAGAAAATAGCATCCTACCACCATCTTTCCCAGACCATTCCTGGCTTCAGCTGTCAAAGAATTATTTTTCTGGGAAACAGATACTAAGATGGAATTAGAAGTGTAAAAATTTTTCTGAGAGTTAATGTCAGTAAAATTAGAAGGGAGTAAGCAGGATTAAACAGAATGAGCTATCAGACTGTGCTGTAGACCTGACAAATCTCTGCCAGGCAAACAATGAACTACAGGACAAAGACTGTCTGTTAGTTGACTCCTACCTTAGGTGGAAATGGTTACATTCTTGCCTGTGCCATCATACTTCTTGATCCTTGCTGTCTTGAGGTTATGGGATCTAAGCTTGAATGCTAAGAAGGATCCTGATGGAATGACCAGCGATAGGTTATCAGCTAACCACACTTGGTTGTAAATGAGAAGCTAGTACTTTTATTGAAGGAGAATCTGAACCATGAATCTCTGTGTTTGCTATACCATCAAAACATGAAACTTCAGACTATTTAAATCAATAAAGTTGATTTTGTAGAAGAGATTGGAATGAGACATATTCATTCCAGTTGTTCTGTGTAATAAATCTGGGACATTTTTTTAGTTTCTTAGGAATAGCAAGTGATAGGAGAGAGAGAGAGACAAGGGAGAGAGAGAGAGAGAAGGAGATGGAGATAGAGGGAGAATGGGCAAGAGACTTATGAGAAAAAGCAAAGAATATCAATATTCAAATTTTAGACCTTTTAACTGCTACAATATAAACTGTCTTCTGTCTTTGGAAACCATCAATAAAGTTTGATATAAAACCAAAGTGAGTACTTGATTTCTTTCACAATCAAGTGAAATATTCTCTGTTCTACATATGTAGTGGCATAGTGTAGAACAAAGGAAGCACTTAGCGGGATTGTGAGTTAATCCTTAGAGTTAACCTTTCCCACAAATGATCCTTAAATGTACTTACTTTAAAGATCAGAGTTGACTAAGTAAGATAAGAGCCTTCTAACAAGGCCTTCCCTGGAATCTCTGGAAGGTCAGGGATCAATTAGTGGTTCTCACTTCTGTGGAATAATGGTGTAACCAATTTCACTAGAAGCTCAAGTTTATGAAGAGTAATCAAGGAAGCAAAGTTCGATTAGAAGATTGAGATTAGACTTTGTAAGCCCATATCATTTAGCTAAGAAACTTGGATTTTATAGAGCAAGCAAATTCTAAAAGCAATAGCATTTTTTCACAAAAAGTTATTAAAATACACAATAGTAACAGTTATTCAAGACAATTTAAGCATAAGAAAACAATGAAACAAGAAAGTAAATCCTATACGGCAGGTAACTGGTACATTTTATATGCTATCTTTTAATTCTAATATCCTTATGAGGTATCTATCATAGTCACTATTTGACAGAGTCTTAAAGAAGTTAAGTCATGTGTTGAAGAAGTCACAAAAATTAGAAATAGTAGAGCCAAGAATCAACACCAAATCTTTGGAATGTACACCTATCTCATCTCATTATGTGATGAAGTTCATACACACATGCAAATATATATAATATATGTAAATATATATAAAAATGTATATATTTATTATATTTCTTTATTTTTTTTAGTCCCAAGAATCAAAACACTGGAATCTTCATTAACTCAGGTCATTTTTCTTCATCTCCCACATTCAATAAATTTATAAGATGTGTGAGGACTTTATTTACATAGGTTTTTAAAAAATTACTGAAGTGTATCATTCATACATAAACATACATAAACAATAAGTGTATAGTAAAAGTTGCGAACTTACAAAACAAACATGCATACAGAGGTCCCATACATCACCTCACCATCAACACCCTGCATTGCTGTGAAACGTGTTACAAATTATGAAAGAATATTGTCAAAATATTACTACTAACTATAATTCATATCTTACATTTGATGTATTTCCTCCCCAACCCACCCATTTACTATTTCTTAAAATATATTCTTATTACAGAAGTTGTGAACTTACAAAACAATCAGATACATGTGAGAATTCCAATACAATACCCCATCACCAACACACCACACTGTAGTAGAACATTTGTTACAGATTATGAGATAATAATGTCAGACTATTACCACCAACAATGGCCCACAGTATACACTTGACACACTTTTTCCATACCCTCAATTATCAACACAGTACATCTTTGGCATTGATGCAAGAATATTATAGTATTGCTATTAACCACAGTCTACAGGTTACACCAATTGTATTTTTCTCCATATTCCCACCATCCTGCAATAATGACATAAATTCACTCTAGCTCACAGAAAGACATTCCTGCATCTATACCATCAACCACAGTTCTGCTCTACCCCTGGGTTCACTGTTTATTCGGTCCCTAGTTTATTCTCTAGCTTTCTTTCAATTGACATTTATAGCCCTAGACTGCCATTTTCAGCCACAATTTCATTTATAAGCCACCTGCAACTCACTATAAGGCATTACCATCAACTCTATACTTTTGCACACTTTTACAGCCAAGTTAATTAAAATTTCTCCATACATTAAGCATCAGTAGTCCTTCTCACCCTTTTCTTATCTCCTAATAACTATACTCACAAGTTTTAACTACATGCCTTTTATTCTTCATATTTAGTTTACATTAATGAGATCATGCAATGTTTGTTCTTTTGTGTCTGGCTTACTCCACTTAGATAATGTCTTCAAGATTCATCCATGTTATCATATGTGTCCCAATTTCATTACTTCTTACTGCAGCATAGTATTCCATCATATGTACATACCACATTTTGTTTATCCAGTCATTGGTTGATGGACACTTGGGTTACCCGTTTCCACATTTTGGCAATTGTGAATAATACCACTATGAACATCAGTGTGCAGATGCCTGTTTGTGTCACAGTTTTCAGAAGAATATATTCTTCTGGATATATTCCTAGCAGATGAATTGCTGGATCATATGGCAATTCTGTATTTAGCTTCTCAAGGAAGTGCCAAACTGTCTTCCACAGAGGCTGCATCGTTTTACAATCCCACCAACAGTGAAGGAGTATTCCTATTTTTTCAGAACCCTTCTAGCACTTCTTATTTTCTGTTTTATTAAATAATGGCCATTTTATGCCATGTGAGATGATATCTTATTGTCATTTTGATTTGCATTTCCCTAATAGCTACTGATATGGAACATTTTTTCATGTGCTTTCTGGCCATTTGTATTTCCTCTTTAGAGAAATGTCTATTTAAATCTTTTGCCCACTTTTAAATTGGATTGCTTGCTCTTTTATTGTTCAGTTGTATGATTTCTTTATATAAAATGGAAATCAAACCCTTATTGGACATATTTATATAGATTTTTCATAATTTTCTTTTCACTCTATTTGTACTTATATTTGGACCCACCACACTTCAGTCTCAAATTTTTGGCACTAGTCTCCTATAGTTTCTCTTTGACTTTGGTCACTCTACTTTCTATGATGCCACAATTTCCTTGATATTTTAGTATTTAAAAACATTCAGAGGTTACTCATGGTTTATCATTATTTTTCAAACACACTTAGTGTTTACTAAGTACCACAAAAATGCTAGGTGTTGGGGTATAAAGATGGAAAAGGATTGTACAATCCTTTTCCATCTCAAAAATAATTGTAGACATGGCAGAAGGTAGAGATTTGTGTGGAGTGGCATAGGTAATACGGAAAAAGAATTCTGTGACAAATAACACCAATTCTGGACTCTTCCATCTCACTTTCAGTGTTGAGATTATTTTTCTGTCTTGCTTTTCCAAACTTTTTAGCCACTGCCCAACACAAATTCTCTGTTCCTGCTGGAACAATATTTTATTTGACCCTCACACACAAGCTCTTGTTCACCTCTTTATCTCGATTCATTCTTCCTACCTGAAATGGCTTTCATCAGGTCATGTGTGTTTATCCATATCCTTTGCCAACCTTTTAATAATAAGCATAAAGCCAAATTTTGTTTCTATCATGTAGTTTTACCAGAAATCAAAGTCCACACATTTTATTCTCTTCTCTAAATTCCTACTGTACATAGCATCCCCTCTTAGAATTTATCTCTATTTGTCATTGAATTCCATATGATAATATAATCTTTAAAATTAACTATTTTATTCATGAATAAGTTATTCCATTTGAGTGATCAAAATTAAATAGGGTTCTATTCTTTTTATGTGTATTTCAGAGAAGTAGAAATTGATGCATGGTTTAGTGTATTATTGTGTAACTATTTTTCAGGTCTGCTATGTTTTATGTGTTGCAGATAAGGTGGTAAAGAAGGAAATTAGGATTCTTGTCTTCATGAAACTTATATTCAAATAAGATTGATGATTGTAAGCAAACAAAGTAATAAAATCCATGTCTACAGAGTTATTGTAAATGGAATGATCAAGGTATTTGAATTGTAGATTTTTTTGTAATTGGCCTAGAAATTCTTCATTAGACAAGTTGACAGTTGACATTTATTAGGTCAACTTTTCCCTCATTTGTTGGAATCAGTCATATAGCAAGTAAAAGAAAGAATATATAAGGCAGAAGATAGGAATAATGCAAAAGCCCTAAGGAGCCAACGTAACTGGAGCACAGTGAACAAGCAGACAGAAGGTGCAAGATGAAGATGAAAAGATAGGTTGTCCTTGTTAGAAATGTATATTCCTGTTTGAACTCATTACTCACTGAATCTTCATACCACAATGCTTTGTACCGCCTGGTGTAGAAACACTATGAACACTCAGGTATTTTGTTGATTGATTTATATGCTTGCTCATTGAAAATGAGGATCAGAATTATCAATTAAATAATGTTTTGTAAAGGTTATACTCAATCTTCCCCAAATTATATATATACATATACATATATACACACACACACACAAACATATATATATATATATATTTTATCCTACTGCTTTCTAAAGTTGAAAGTATCAAAATTAAGGAGTTAATACTTTGCTGGTATTTTTCGAGAACAAACAATTTCTTCACTTGTTATTGGTAGCAGGACATATTTCATTCCTTAAAAAAGCTGTGAAAAGCTTATTATAGAGGAAAATACAAAGAATCTGACTTCTACTTTTGACCTTGATTTGTTCAGTTGTCCTAGAACTAAAAGAGTCCATCCTTTGAGTAATCTCATTTTTTCCCCAGGTTTAATTAAATGAATCTGTACCCTGGGGTTTTTGCTTCTGCTATTATCTCTAACCTCGGAGGCGATTGATATGGAAAGCTGCCAACTGTGAGGATAGTCTAATTAATGTAACAATTATAATAGCTAAAGTTTATTGAGTACTTATTATGTATCAGATATTTTGCTAAGTATTTTTTATGCTTTTTTCTTGTTAATTATATCAAATCTTAATGAGAGAAGTATTATGATTGTTCTCATTTCTAAGTTTCATAAACAGAGTCTGAGATAGTTTAACTAACTTGTCATGGTTGCACAATCAGTAAATGGCAGAAAGAGAATATGAATCCAGGCAGCTTGATTCTTGAATTTATATTTAACCAGCATGTCATCACACCCAATCAAATAGGCAAATACAAAACTTACTTGGAAATCAAAATTCTATGTTATCAATCACCAATGATGACATCAGGTTGATAATTATAAAGACTCCACATCTCTTTGTACCATTTTTTAAAAATTATTCATTTTTCTACCCTCCTTCTTCCTTCCCTTCCTATTATTAATATTTTTAGGAGGTATTGGGGATTGAAGCAGCTACTTGACCACTGGGCTACATCTGCTCTCCTGTTTGTACAATATTTTAACAGCAGAAAACTTATTTTAATACAGACAATAATTATAAATTGGTTATGTTAAATATGATTTTATCAACAGAAATCATGTTAAGTAAAATTGTATTTCTTCAACTAATTCCCTTTATGAACTCAGGATAATTTTGTAACTCTTCTGTCTCAGTTTACCCATGTGTTATATATAAAATAATGCCTTATCAAATTTCTAAATCTGTGTCAGTTAATTTTAAAGCTAGCCAGTTATATTTGTGCATAATTATAGGGAATGTTTAACATAAAGGGGTCCTATCAATGGATTTCCATTTTGCACAAGGAGATTTTTAGCCTTCAGAGCATTATGTATCTCTCCCCCCAGAAGACAGTTATGTGTTAATTATTGTGGAATGATTTTCTGATGCAGCGATGCAAAAAAAACAAACAAAAACAAACAAAACACAAAAAAACCACAACATCCATTTTACTTTTATTGTTTTTGGTCATTTCAATTCACAAAGAGTATAAATAAAACAAATTAAAATCTAAAACTACATTATTTAAAATTTGAGTGCCAATTAAATAGATTTGAGACTCTAAAAGTACTCTTTGTACCTTTTTGAAACTTTTGTTTTCTTAACTCTTCCCTTGATTTTATTTTTAACGTATTCTTTATACATTTTGTGTGTGCTTGAAACTGTGTATGTGATATCATGTGAATTATCACTCGTATTTCCTTTCTTCCTGCATGTTTTCTAGACTCTTGCTCTTTTTAGTAGTGGTCTATGCCTTAGAGGTCAGAAAGTCATATAAAGAGATGAAGAGATACAGGTAGACAGACTTACATGTTTGTCTGAGTAGTGGGAACTAGGTCAACAGGAAGACATTCTCTTTACTGAGACCACTACTTCCATGATTCTGTAGCTTGTGGTGGTGAGGGAAGGTACCTCAGTATTGGTAGGTATCTGATTTTTTAATGGTTTACACTTTTGATTTTTAAAATATTGGTCATGAAAACTATACTCTCAGATGATGTGATCCTTTATGAAGGAGATGACAAAGAATCCACAAGAAAGCTACTAGAGCCAATAAATTATTTAGTAGTTTCACAACTCAAGATCAAAACACAAATCAGTTGTGCTTCCATACTCCAGCAATGAACAATCCAACAAGTAAATCAAGAAAGAAATTCTAATTACAATACCATCTATAAGAATAAAACACCTAGGAATAACTTTAATCAAGGATGTAAAAGACTTATCCACAGAAAATTACAAAACACTTCCAAAATAAGTCAAAGAAGACTTAAATAAGTGGAAAGACATCCTGTGTTTATGGATTGGAAAGCTTAATTATGTTAAGATGTCAATAACACCTAAAATGATTTATAGATTCACTGCAATCCCAACCAAAATCCCAGGAATCTTTTCTGTAGAAGTATAAAAACCAACAATCAAATTCACATGAACAGAAAGGTTCCCTAAATACCCAAGATCAACTTGAAAAAGAACAAAGTTGGAGGACTCACACTTACAAATTTTAAAACATATACCAGAGCTACTGGTAATGTGGTATTGGCACAAGGGCAGACAAGCCCAATGAAATAGAACTGAGTTCTTTCAGGAGGTACCAGGGATTGAATCCAGGACCTCATACATGGGAAGCAGATGTTCAACCACTGAGCTATATCCACTCCCCTGGCTAATTGTTTTTTGACAAGGTGCCAAGTACACTCATTGGGGGAAAGAATAGTGTTTTCAACATGTGGTGCGGGGAAAGTTCAATACCAACATGTAAAAGAATGAAATTGGATCCCTACGTTCCACCGTATATAAAAATTAACTCAAAATGAATCAATGAGCTAAACCCTTAAAAATCTTAAAAGAGAACATAGATGAATATCTTCTGGACCCTATTTTAGGCAATGGATTCTTAGATATGACAGCGAAAGCACAAGCATCAAAAGGAAAAAAAAGCAATAAATTGGACTTCATCAAAATTAAAACCTTTTGTGCATCAAAGAACTCAAGAAATTCAAAGAAAACCTACAGAATGTGAGAAAATATTTGCAATCATACACACACACACATATGTTAAGGTTTTAATACCCAAAATATATACACAATTCCTACAACTCAAAATCGAAAAGATAACCTAATTAAAGAATGGACAAAGAACTTGAATAATGAATAGACATTTCTCCAAGAAAAGATATACTAATGGCCAATAATCACAGGAAAAGATGCTCAATATCATTAGCCACCAGGGAAATAAAATTTCAAAACTATGATGAAATGTTACTTCACACCAATTAGGATGGCTATTATTAGCAAAACAGAAATTAACAAGTGATGACAAGGATGTGGAGACATAGAAGCACTCATGTATTGCTGGTGGTAATGTAAAATGGTGCAGCCACTGTGGAAAATAGTTTGACAGTTCCTAAGAAAGTGAAACATAAAATTACCATGTGAACTGCCCATCCCACTTTTAGGTATATACCCCAAATAATTAAAAACAGAGAGATGAAAAGATATTTGTACACCACTGTTAGTGGTAGTATTATTCACAATAGCTAAAAGGTAGAAGCAACCCAAATGTCCGTTAACTAACGAATGGATAAACAAAGTGTTAAATATGTGCAATGGAATATCATTCAGCCTTTAAAAGGAAGGAAGCTCTGATGCATGCTACAAGATGGAAGAATCTTGAAGAAATCATGTTGAGTTAAATACACCAGACAAAAAAGCATAAATATTGTATGATTTCACTTATATGAAACTCCTAGAATAATCAAATACACAAGGACAAAAAGTAGGTTATCAGGGCTTGGCAGGCATGGTAGTAAGGGGAAGAACCGGGAGTTACTGCTTAATGGGTAAAGAGTTTCTGTTTGGGATAGTGAAAAGTTTTGATAATGGTTGGTGGTCATGGTAGCACAGTACTTTGTAATTAGTATCACTGAATTGTACACATAAAGGTGGGTAAATTAGGAAATTTTGTGTTGTGTATATGTTACTACAATAAGCATTTTTAAAAATTTACAAAGAAAAAAAAATCTGCACCAAACAAAACATGTATACAATCTGTCAGTTCGCAATTACAAAGTATAATGGGTCTGATTCTGATTTAAACTCTGAAGTTAGCTAACAGAGTGATCTTGTGGAACTATATAAGTTACCTAACTCTAGTTTTGAGTATTAAAAAATGGAATTCAGCTAAAAATTCCTGGCATATTCTTGACACATAGAAAGATTCAACTAAATTTTTTTTTAAGATTTATTTATTTCTCTCCCCTCCTCCCCCACCCTGATTGTCTATTCTGTGTCTATTTGCTGCTTAGTCTTCTTTGTCTGCTTCTGTTGTTGTCAGCGGTGCACAGGAAACTGTGTTTCTTTTTGTTGCATCATCTTGTTGTGTCAACTCTCCGTGTGGGTGGTGCATTCTTAGCAGGCTGCACTTTCTTTTGCACTGGGCTGCTCTCCTTATGGGGTGCACTCCTTGCGCATGGGGCACCCCTACATGGGGACACCCCTGTGTGGCAGGGCACTCCTTGTGCACATCAGCACTGTGTGTGGGCCAGATCCACATAGGTCAAGGAGGCCTGGGGTTTGAACTGTGGACCTCCCATGTGGTAGAAGAAGCCCTAACCACTGGGCCAAGTCCGCTTCTCCAACTAAATTTTAATTAACTTTTCTTTGACTTTTTCTTCCTCTTGCCACATTTCTCTTTTTGTTTTTCAAAAAAAGTAAATTTTATTTCAATTTCAAAAAGTGAAAGACAAAAGGCAGCTTAACAAATTATGAAAACATTACTTTAAAAAAATTCTGTCTAGGCACATTTTTCTAATTTAATCCTAAAAACTAACTTAATTGTTTCTCCAGTGTTCAGAAAGATGAATAAATGAGCACAGATTGGTTCAATGACATGACCAAGATGACCGAGGTCTTCTTGTTAATGAAGAAATGAAAAAAAAAAAGCTTGATTATGTTCACATCTAATAAAACTAATGTTTTATTGGGCTAAGTATACAATACTTCCTTATCCACTCCCTGATTCCTTCTCAAATCCCACTTCCTTTCAGAATTTGTAGAGCCTTAATTATCTTTGTTATTATTATTATTTTATGCTTATATTTGTTATTATTTTATGCTTATCTTTGTTATTATTATTATTTTATGCTTGATTCTTTAAATACATCCATCCCTTCTTTAAAAGAAAATAATATGACTTCTCTCTTTGCTTTCTTGATGTTTTCATTGCAAAACTGGAAAAGAAAGGAGGAAACATTGAGGGGGTGCTTTGTTTTGGTCTGTGACTACATACAATTCATGGCAGCTTGCTGAAAATGGATCCTCTTAACTTGCATTTGAAGAAAAGAACTGTATTAGCCAGCCAAAAGGGGTACTGATGAAAAATACCAGAAATCAGTTGGCTTTTATAAATGGTATTTGAGGTAGAAGCTTACAGTTACAAAGCCCCAAAGAGTCCATCTCAAGGTGTTGAAGCAAGACGGTGGGCAATGTCTGCAAAGGGTGCACCTTCCTATTTCGTCTTAAGGCGAAATAGGTCCCAGCTTTTTGTGATCTCAGCTGCAGGCTGGCATAGACTAATCTCTCAGGGCTTCTCAGTTTCTCTGTTCTCTTCAGCTGCAAACTGTCCAGTTCATCTCTCTTTCTGGGACCACTGTTGTATCTATGGAGCTGTTCTCTTCCTCTGTGTTCTTCTCTGTGTATCTATTCTGTACTCTGGACTGAGCATTTGTTTATATAGCTCACTGAAGGGGTGGGAATCAACCCTGCATGCCCTAATAATGTAGTGGAATCAAAGCCCTAATCTTGCTTTAATAAAGTAAAAGTGAAACCTCTGAATTTAATACAATCAAAGGGTATCATGACCAGAGGAACAGACCAGTTTACAAACATAATCTATATTTCTTTTTGGAATTCATAAGTAATATCAAACTGCCACAGGAACTATATATATTCAACATGATATTGAAAAAAACCTGATAGTGTAGGTATTTAGATGATCCCTTTGAGAGCCTGCTAAACTTTGTAAAGAACAGATGTGAATGCAGATATTCAGCAGTCATAGAGACAATTCCAGACTCCCCTACTTGATCTATTTTCATTTTGCTTCATCTTTTCTCATTCTCAACAGGAATGCTCACTTGGTCTTACTTCTGATTTCTTCTGATTCACTCAGACATATTAATTGCCTTTGCATTTTCAATTGCCATTTTCTTTGTTTCCTAGATTGTAATCAGCATCTTTTTCTTCTGACTCAACATTTCCATGGTCTGTCAGTATAAAGCTCCATGTTTCTATGGCCTGGAGGTTCTTCAGTATTGTGTACTTATATGTTCTCATATTGGATATGATATCTTGTGGGCACTAGAAAATAAAAGAATATTCTAGAGAAAATAAAAATTTGCAAATAAGTCACATATCTCTATATACTTATTTTTGTGATTATGTACCAAATATTTGCTTCATTTATAATATTTACATGAAAAAAATAGATTTTATAATTTTATAAAGAAATGAACAAATTTTAGTTTCAGATAAGGTTTAACTGAAGTCTTTTGGATGTCTCATCATTACAAGCTGGGTAATATGCACATTAATGGACTTTTACAATCCCATATACCTGAAAATGAGTGTTATTTTAAATGTACATAATGATTCCTATATATTTCTGTCATGAGTGGCCCTTGGGCAGAAAAATGCTTCAGGCTTTTTTTTTTTTCTTTTACTTTTAAAGTTCCATTTGTTATTCATAGACCCATTCCTTTCTTTTTCTTAAATGGTAGTTGTAAGAAAGATTTTTGTTTTTCATTTCCTTTGGTTGTCTTTTCACTTTTTGGTAATGTCCTTTGATGCACAAAAGTTTTCAATTTTGATGAGGTCTACTTTATCTATTTTTTTCTTTTGTTGCTTGTACTTTTGTGTACAGTCTAAGAATTCTTTGCCTAATGCAAGGTCCTAAAGATTTCCTCCTATGTTATTTGCCTGGGAAGAAAGGGAAACACCTAGAGTCTATCTCCTAGCCCTAGCACACCTCCTCCCCTTTCTATTGTATGCAGATGTTTCAGTAGTTTTCTACTTCGCAGCTCTGGGTAGATTTTAGGTTTAATGGAGTGGCCTTACCATACTTTAAACCCAGAAACTGAAACAAGCAGTCCCAGGTGTTTATTAGAGAGGCTACTCTCAGAGGCAGGGCCCCTTCCCCCTGGGTTGTACAAATGGGGCAACACGGATTTGTCTCTTGTGGGGATCTGCCATCCACTGATCTTGGCCTGAGAACTTGGTCTCCCTGGCTGACCTGCTTGAAGGAATACTTATCTCTGTGGATCCCTGTGCGGTGTATAGGTATTCTTGTATTTTATTGTTCTTCACTTTGCTTTATTGCACTTTGCAGATATTGCAGTTTTTACAAAATGAAGGTTTGTGGTATGAGATTGGAATGGTAAATGAATTTACTAACCATCTTGATTTGCTTGAGCTTCCATTTTTTGGAGGGAGTTATAAGGAAGAAACAGAGGTTAACTGAAGCAAGCTGACATACCAATAATCCTTTGCCATGGTGATAAAGCCCCCTGCCCTAACCTGAGAGGAAGAACTGTAACAAAGAGTTCAAGCTGACACCTGCAAAGCCTGCTGACATTCACCAGATGGCTATAATGCTACATCCACATCCTGCTTGCTGATTAACAAACTGGGCCTCAAGGACACCCTGCCCAAAGAGCCCTGGCAGTCCAAGCAGCTCACAGAACATATGCACTAACCATAAATCATATCCCGTTTATCCCTCCCCATTCCCCCACACCTCTTCTTTGTCTCAAGCAGCCATATAAGCTGATCCCCCAGTTCATCCCTTTGAGCAGAAACCTTTTTGGTGCTTCTCCTGCATTAATGCTACTTTAGCTCAATAAACTTGCTCTGCACCCCTTTTATTTAAGTCTGTTTATTTTCAGCACAACAATGGCAATCCTGTGTTGAGCAAGTCTATTGGTGTCATTTTTCCAACAGTATATGCTCACTTCGTGTCTCCCTGTCACATTTTAATTAAGGTATGTACATTGTTTTCTAGACATAATGCTATTACAAACATAATAGACTACACGCATAAGGCAAACATAACTTTTATATGAACTGGGAAACAAAAAAATTGGAGTGATTTGCTTTATTGTGGCATTTGCTTTATTGTGATATTTGCTTTATTGCAGTGGTCTGGAACTAGACCTGCAATATCTCCAAAGTATGCCTATATCAAAATGGTCATTTGCCGAAACTTTCTGTTGTGCCTGAGCCTGTGTTCCCATTATGCACCGTATAGCAACTCACTCCACATTATCTTCAAGAGTTTTATTATCTTAACTCTTATATTTAGGTCATTGATCCATTTTGAGTTAATTTCTGTAGATGGCATATAGTTTTTCATTTTTACAAACAAAATGAAACATAGAAAACATATTTTCAAAGAACTGTGGTGCCTACCATTTCAGGTGGGACTATTTTAAAACCACTTTATAATACAAGAATTTTCCCCATGAAGCCTTGTGCACTTTTCTGTTGTTGATTTCAAGCAACACATTAAAACAATCAATTTTAGAGATTGTTCTTATTTTAGTTTCACTTCTCTGATATCACCTGTAGAAACTGAAACTAGTTTTGAAATGTATAGTACAAGAAAACTACCAAATACTCTCACATATAAACAGACATTAAGTACTCTAAAGTATGAGCACATAGAATTCAATAATATGTTAAAATATAAAAGATGGTTTAATATTATGAAATCTAACATGAAGTATCATATAAGTAGATTAAGGGGGAAAAACTATATGGTCGTCTTGATAAATATTCAAAAAGCATGTGGCCGAGTTCAGCTGCATGGTTTATTTTTAAAAATCTTAGTAAATTAGGAACAAATTTGTAAAATAATTACATTACAAAGTAAAGGTAGCTATTATACTAGAAACTCTAGAAGTAATTTAAATCAAAAACTATTTTAGGAAAAATAATATAACAGCAGTGGAATGGTGAAATAGCCTACAAACTTTCTTAACACAATTTTCATCTTAGCTGAAGTAAGCTAAGTGGAGACATTTCTATTAACTTTAAGGACCAAACAAAGTAGCATATTTTTAACATTCTTCTGGAAGTTCAAAAGTAGAAAAAAACAAAAATTTAAAATAAAAACAGGACAAAATACATTTTAATTGCTATAGTAGATTGAGTTATGGACTCCGGAAAACAAAACATGTTCTTAATACATTTTATGGTAAATAGGACCTTTGGAAGATGTTGTTTTTAAAATGACCGACTAAATCAGGATTGATGGGTCTTAACCCTTTTCTGGAGGCCTTTAAAGAGAAAGCCACAGGATAGAGCTGGAATTTGGAAGTCAACCCAACCCAGAAGAGAAAGGAGAGAACGTTGCTATGTGACTGAAAAGTGAAGGGACCTAAGGATTTCCAGTAATCCAGAATGCTTCCAAATTGGGAGGAAGCAGGCCTTCTAGCCTCTGAAATGGGGAGCCAATACATTCCTGTTGTTTAAGTCAGCCCACTGTGTGGTACTTATCGTGGCAGCCAGGATACTAAAACAATTGCTGATGACATGTTTTTCTATTTTGGAAACCCTAGGGAATTTCCTAAAAACCCATTATCACTAACATATACATTACTATAGCTGGGTTGTAAAGAAACTAAAGAAAAAACAAATATATCTATATACCAGCAATCATATATAGTTATATGCTAACCAACAGTTAAAATGAAAAATTAAGGAGTCATGTACAGTAGTAGAAAAATCATAAAGCTCATAGAAATAAGTTAAAATAAATTTCCTGGAACTTTATGACATAATCTATATAATTTATCTATGGGATGTAAAAGAAAATATCAAACTGAAAAACAGTATTTGTTCTTCAATGGAAAGACAGAGAAACAGAGATATTTTCTGAATTAATATACATATGTAAGTCCATCCTAATCCAAAGTTAACTTGGGGAAGAACGTAGTGAATTTGACTAAATTTTAAACAATATATGGATACATACATATTTAAAATAAAAATAGTAAGTTGGGGGAGGAACTTTCACCTTGGACAAAGTTTTATAAACACAGCATAAATAAAACAATATAGTAACAGCAAGAGAGTATATGGATAGTTTAATGCAAGAGTAATGAAAGGACAGAAACAGAATAATGCATAATCACTTAGTTTATGCATCTTAAACTATTTTAAATCAATCAAAATCAAATAGATTAAACTTAAATGGCAGTAGAATAATTGATTAGTAACATACACATACTCACAAATATTCCTAAACCAAAATAAATTTTTGATTGATTAAATACTTATGATCATTTTCATTATATTTATTTATTTATTTTTTTTTCTTTAAAAATTTTGATGCTGTGACAGTGCAAACAGCATTCATTTTATTGCTCAATTTTAGCAAGGACAAATACATAGTTAATTTTTTAAAACCATTTATACAGATGTTATTAATAAAGCTCATGTAACAACTGAGTGAAAATACAAAGAATATCAAAGCTAAAACACTCTGTAATAAATACAAATAAATGAAAATGATAAAACTTTGCTTTTAAAATCAGTTGAGAAAAGGAAGAATATTACATTAAGTGAACTAATTACATCTAAAAACAAAACACCTCAGCATTTGGTACAATCATCATCCTAACATAAGAATATTAAATACCACATTGGCACCAATTGACTGTATGCTGCAGCTTAAAAACAGAAGCAGAGGAGCTGCCTCTACCAAACGTGAAGGTGGCGGGAACAATCTCTTACTTCCATCACTGTGATCAGTTCAATGCACCAGAAGTTCAAAGCACATTTAGTGTTGTAAATAAAACAAGTTACATTGTTTTTAAAAGAAGAATGGAAATGTGTGCTCTGGACTGTAAATACAAGAAAAAGACTTGGTAAAAATAAAACCCATTCAGGGCAACAAACTATGTGCAAAATAAAATTTACACTATACACAGTACTATTTAAAAACTCTTTACATCTAGAAATAAGGCCCTCTGAAACAAAAGTCACCTTTACTGTATATGAGCTATACAAATAATCACTGTTCATAATTAAGCATTCATGATGGAAAGGCAATATTATGGAAATGTGACAACACATATCTGAAATAATGCAACTGGAGGGTGGATAAGAAAAAACCCAATTAAGAGGGATGCATAGAAATAAATATTCACATTAAGTATGAGGTGCAAGGTCAAGGTTCAGTGACACATAGGGTTTTTGTTTGCTTAGCACCTGTTTGGAAGTAATCAGGTAATACAGTCTTGAAATTGAAATCTAAATCATTGTGTTTTTACAAGTCACATGGTGATACCATTGACTGGTACCAACAGTAACCTCTTTAAAGCTCTATTAAAGAAATCATTATAAAGTTAAAAAGGCACTCAAATAGTAATGGTGTTTGCCTGCTTTATACTATACAATAAACAACTGAGATTAGCATTTCATTGTTACTGCATCCCTATCAGTTATGGTTTCTATAGAATGTTCATCATGTACTTTTTGCAGAAAGATTTTAGGAGTAAGCACATCTACACACTACACTCATGCTTTAGTATAAAAGATGGCCCTGCAAACAATAAAGCACGATTGTGAAAACTACTAATGATCACACAGTATAGAAACCACTTCTTTATATTTCAAGATTTTTTTAGTACTTCTAAGAATGCAGTAGGAAAAACACTGAGTGGGAAGAAAATGGTTGGCATAAGCACATTACTAATGCACAATATAACTATGACTAGCTTACTTGTAGCAGTCAAATTTGGCAGAAATAAATACATTTAAATACTTAGAAACTACACAGGTAGTTCAACTTTTTTTAAGCAGCAAAACCCCCACTTCTTTATCTATCTCCCCTCAACCCCATGAAAAAGCATACTTGGAATCCCAATAGATAAGAGAAAAATTGGAGCTGTGGGTTAAGGGGGTTATATTATATTATATATATATTATATATTATATATTATATATTATATTATTATATATTATATTATATATTATATTTAATCATTAATCTTTAGTAACTGATCTTTCTCATCTCTGGTATTGGTGAGTGTACTTAAACATGCTACCAATTGAGTGTGAATTCTTACAAAATTTCTGAAAACACTTTGGCAATATGTCTCAAGGGTCTGAAAAGCATTCATAATATGTGACTCGCAATTTCATGGTTAGAAATATATTTTAAAATATTTAATAACATTTACAAGGTTTTTGTTATAATAAGATAATGATAGCAAAATCAAAGTCTTCATCAATAGGAAACTGGTTAAATAAATTAGGGAACTTTCAAATTGTTAATTAATCTACAATCAGTAAAATAAGAATATATTTTACTGAAATGCCCATTAAATGCACACAGAATTTTATGGAAGTATTTATACAAAATTTTTAGGGCCAATAATTCTTAGGGTCATAATATCTTATTCGTTTTTGTATCTCCCAATTTGTCTAAAATTCTTTTCTGTGATGAATAAATAATGATTGTTTATTTACTGAATGGGTACCATCATTTTTAAGGTATTCTCTTAAGTACTAAAACAAATATGGTTGCTGCTTATAAAAACACATCAAAATTTTAAAAAAATAAAGGATAAGTTTACTTGATATGGGTTAGCAAATTGTACTATGGACAGAGGGTTCATGCCAAGGTTTTTGGAGAAACCATTATTTGAACTGCATTGTAAAGAAGACAGGGGCTAACCAAACGAAGAACCGAGTAAGAAGAGGCAGGATTTAAACAGGCTTGGAGACATGAAAAATCAAGCAGGTTTTTTAGTTGAATTATTGGATGAAATTTGGAGTGGAGGGTTAGGATGATTAAGGAATTAGAGGCCAGTAGATCTCAAAGACCTTCAGTGATGGTCTACAAAGTTTACATTTTTTCTAAAAGTAAAGGAAGCCTTCAGAGGATGTCAAGTCTGGAAAGATAAAATGTTCACATAGTACTAGAAAGCATATTGTAGTTTATTTCATGTTTCATAACAGTTCTCTCTAATACTCCTTGGATCTCCTTCAGTTAAAATGAAACTCAAAGCATATTATATACACATAAAGACAAATTACAAAGACATATTAATAAGTGCAAAATAACAGAGTGAAATTGGTAGTCACAAATATTAAAAAACTGTACAGCATAGAGATGATTTAAGTGTGGAAGATTTCCTGAGTGAGATGAGATTGAAGACAAGTCTTGAAAGAAGCAACATGACTTCACTGTGATGAGTGGATGGTGCCAATGGAACAAAAGAAATACAAGATGGTAAAAGAAATTGACCTATAAGTGGGGTCTTGACACAAGCTAGAACTTAAGATGAGTAGGGAAAAGTGCTGAGACAATCACCTTTCCCACACAGATGTGGGGAAACAAACACATTAAATATATAAACTTTAAAAAATAAAAACTTTAACAAATTATAAGTTAAAATATAGTGAGTGTCTTCTGATCACTGAGTAGAGAAACATTTTCAATGAAAGACATATAATATAGAAATAATTTAAAAATGAATAATAAATTAAAATACAAAAATTTAAAAATTGTATTACAAAAGGTATAAAACCAGACTGGGAGAAAATATGTAAACTTATGTAAAATTTTAAATTAGCAGGACATATATATCAATCATTCATACAAAAAGAAAAAGGCAAACAAAATAATGGAAATATGTATGGACATAATCAGTTCAAAGAAGGAACCTGAATAACCTAGACACACATATATCCTGATTGTCCCTAAGACTAGTACAATTTTTAAAAATAATAAATAAACTTTCACATTCATATCATTAGAAATGTTAAAAAAGTATGACCATATCAATTGACAAAGGAGGTAGGGAATTAGACACTCCATATAAATTAGACACTTCTTTCTTTAGAAAGAAATTGAAATTACCAAAAAAGTTGACTGGATAAATACTATATAACACAGAAATATCATTTTAAAGAAACTCTTGCACATGTGAGGTAGGAGATATGTTCAAGATTTTTCTCTAAGTCCTTATTTGTATGTCTGGCACTTGAGGGTAGATAAAATAGGGGCTTTAAAATGTATATATAATAATAAATAATGATGATTTATGATGGATACTATGTTCCAGTTAAAATGAATGAACTAGAACTCATATAACTCAAAAGATGTTGAATAAAGAACAAGTTACAGAAGACTGTATGCATGTGATTTGCAAACACATGATTTTTAATGTAAAGCCATCAACTGAAATGTAAAATTAACAGACATTGTCTTTGGGGAGAAAAAAGAATGGAGAGGAAGAAGAAACCGGCTTGGGAAGTGAACTCAGGGATTTTGGCTTAGTTGTTTTGACAATAAATATGTCCAAATGAAAGCTTTTGTCCATTTACTGAGAAGGTGGGAACATGGTTATATTAGTCTTTGCAGTTTTTCCATTCCTTAAATTATTACTTTGAAGGCATGGTTGGATTGGGCTTATTTGAAAAAAATGAGATATGTTAAGGAGAAAATATCTTGAGAATTAAGTTAAAACTGTCTATGGTAGGTAGAAAAGAATTAATAGTCCATAATCATGTTACTAGAGTGACATAAGAATGGCGTTCCAAACTCTTGTGGGCAACTGTACACTAGAAAGAACTAAAATTATATCTCAAAAAATATATTTAAATGCTTAAGTTAACAAGGACACTGCAAGCAAATATGCTTCTTTTTTGTGAACTACTAAAATTACCTCCTCCATAAGGATGAATGGCAAAAAGATCACATTATCCTCATGGATGTATGATAACTTGGCATTTCTTCCTCTGGCTGGGTTTTAGTTTTCTGGCTTCTAAAGCAAATACCATTTAAAGGGTTGGCTTAAACAATGGGAATTTATTGGCTGGCAGTTTTGAGGCTTGGAGAATTCCAGACTCCCAGAAGACTGTGGCATTCTGGGGTAGTCTGCTGGTGGTCCTTGGTCCTTGGCTTTTCTGTGCTATAGCAATGCACATGGCAGCCTCTCCTGGCTTCTTCCTTCTCTTCTGGCTTCCTCTGACTTTCAGCTTCTGGCTGTTCCCTCTTGCATATACTCTGTGGCCTTCCTTATCACATCTTCAATAATAGGATTAAGACCCATCTTGAGTCAGCTGGACGACAACTTAACCTCATCAATAGGTCCCATTTATAAGAGTTCACACTCACAGGAAAGGACCAAGTCTAAGAACATGTTTTTCTGGGGCACATAGATCCAAACCACAACACATGGCAAGAGATATGACATTACTGATACCTCTAATCTGGGGATTTTGTATAGATCACAGATTATACAATACAGTGCTCTTGCAAGTTGGTCTAAAATGGTTTGGTAGTATGAAATCAATTAAACTGCATTTAATATAGTTGTAAAATATTTTTATATACTCCTGACTGCATTCTTTTGAGAACTTTCAACTAAAGGCCCACCTTTTAGACTGTATTTTTTACTTCATTATACTCTGTCTTTAAACTGCAAAGCCAATCCTACATTCCCAATGATCCTCCTGATTTGTGTTGCACTAACAAGTGCTTCATTTTTCCTTGAAGTCATGTTGCCCTGGGGATTTTATTACACAGGAAAGGACAACTTAATCTTGTATTTTGGCTTACTCCTACCCTTTAGGTCTTGTGAAATGCATTCTCTGACCTGTTGATAAGTTTGGAGTTCATATTCATGGGTGTAGCTGTTTGATATTATTGCTGAATTTCAAAAAGAAATATTGGATTATGTTTGTAAACTGGTTTGTACCTGGGCATGATTAAATTATGATTAGAGCTTTGATTGGGCCATGTCAGTAGGGTGTTAAGTCCCTGCCCCTTTGTGGGTGGGGACTCACTGATAAAAGACATGGCAAAGGAAAGTATTTAAGTTTAAGATGCTGGAGTCTCAGGAAGTAAGCACACACAGGAGTTTGGTTGTGAGGAAAGAGAAGCAAGCCCTGGCAAGAGAGGAACCCTGAGCCCAGATTCAGCAAACCCTGGGAATAGAGGAATCCAGGAAGCCTGAACCCTGACAGATGTTGGCAACCATCTTGCTCCAACACATGGCAACACATGACTCTGGTGAGAGAAGTATCTTAGGCTTTATTGACCTGGTAACTGCAATCTTCTATCCCAAATAAATTACCTTTATTTTTGCATTTTATTTTGCATTTTGGTATTTTGCATCAGCACCCCTTTGGCTGACTAATACCATGGGCAATCCAATTTTCAATAATTTCATTGTAGTTTCTGCCTAGGCCCTATCCACATAGTAGCTTAAGCCACAAAAACTATCACAATTTACATTGTTATTTCCATCCTCCCCTTTGGCTGACTAATACCATGGGCAATCCAATTTTCAATAATTTCATTGTAGTTTCTGCCTAGGCCCTATCCACATAGTAGCTTAAGCCACAAAAACTATCACAATTTACATTGTTATTTCCATCCTCTGACGTGAACACAATCATACATCACACATTAAAACTTCCTGCATGTATGAATAAAATCAACCAATGTTTGAAATTAAAACACATGAGTTCTTTTTTTTTTTTTTAGGTACTGGAGCTGGAGATTGAACCTGGTACCTTATATGTGGGAAGCCAGCACTCAAACCACTGAGACACATTGGCTCCCCACCTGTAGCTTTTTAATAAACCCTGCTTTCATGTAGGGTGGTCTTTAATAGTTTTATTGTCTATGGCTCACTTGCTGGACTAAAACACGAAAATTCTGAGGAAAAAAATCTGAAAATACTGAAAGTATTGAAAAAAGACATTTATGTGTCCATACAATATCATTAGGAATTTTTTTGCATTTGGAAATGTACAGTCAGCCACACTGTGTTTACTTGGACTCTTAACCTGATTTTGCCCTTTATCCATAAGAAAATTTTGTTCCTAAAGGAGGGTAAGTGCAGCCTTTCAGACACTACTTTCTACTCAGTTGAGCACTGCTCTTAGGAAACCAATCCTTTATATCACAAGAAACCCATCTTTATTGCAGAAGAAAGAACTGTCAAGTGGTAAATATGATGGCCTCGAGAGGGTAGTCTTTTCATAAATTATATGGTTCCCTTCTATGATACCTCCTTTTGTAGGATCCCAAATATACCAATTATATTCAATTAATGAGATTTTCAAAGCTTCCCTTAAGATATATGAACATTTTAAAAAATGATCCAAGACATTATTAGAGACTATGTATTTTTTCTCTTACTTGTTACCTATCAGTGGTAAACTCTGCCTCAGTTACCAGTGATCAGTACTTAGCTGCAAGCTAGTAATTATTTTTTAAAATTGACATAGTGAGCACCTCCATTAGGAAAATATTGGGTCCCAAAACCCCAAATCAGCACTATCAGAGGCTCCAGTTAGCATGAGTTTCTACAACTGGCATTTCAAATAATAGATAAGCTTTATTCTTGTAAAGTTCATTTTAACTAAATAATACACAGCTTTTTAATGTATCAGTTATTGCCTGCTGCTATTCTTCTCTTTCAAAAATATATTTTTCATGTGACCAGTATATAGTTCATAAAATTTCACCAATAATTGGGAAATGATTTCTCCAAAATCCAAAGAATCCCATCCTGTATTGTACAGTAAATTTAAGAATTAAAGTTTCATTTTATTATCACTAATTTCATTTTCAGTGCAATAACCTGTGCAACTGCTACCTAAGATATGCCTAAGGATTGTATTTGCAGAGCTGGTTCTTGTTATTGTTTTTGGTTGGATCAGACAACTTGGAATGTCCTGATAGTACCAGCCTTTTCAAATCAGAATCCACTTTGTCCATTTATTATGTTTTTTATATTATTATTATTATGTACAGTGCAGTTGATTATCATATGATTCTTCTTATTAAATTATGACAATAACAGGTATTAATAAAGCCCAGAAATACACAGTATATGTGTACTAAATACCATCCCAAAGAAAAGCAAAGCTGTCCCTGACTGTCCTACTGCAATAAGTTTGGAAAAGAAAGCATTACCTGGATGATTCCACTCCCCGCCCACCCCCATCCCTAGCTTGCAGTGGAGTCTTTATCAAATGTCATATCATCAAGGAGGTCTACTCCAAGGACTACAACACTTGCTTCTAATCAACGTTATTCTCATATTCTTTTTTCCTTATTTCATAAAAAAATATATCTCTGTATTAGTCAACCAAAGGTGTGCTGATGCAAAATACCAGGACTTGGTTGGTTTTATAAAGGGTATTTATTTGAGGAAGGAGCTTACAGATACCAGGCCATAAACATAAGTTACTTCCCTCACCAAAGTCTATTTTCACATGTTTGGAGCAAAATGGCTGCTGACGTCTGCCAAGAGTTCAGGCTTCCTGAGTACCTATCTTCCTGGGGCTTGCTTCTGTACAGGGTTAGGGTTTCTTAATGTGAGTTTACTTCCCAGGACTCCAGCTTAAGGCTTCAGCATCAAACTCTAACGCCAAAACTCTAACATTAAAAACTCTCAACTCTGTCCTTTGCCATGCGTTTTATCTGTGACTCCCCAACCACCAAAGGGTGGGGACTCAACACCCTACTGGCATTAGAGGTTTACATAATTACTTAAGTAAACCTATGAATCTAATATAATCTAATATGCCCAGAGGAAAAGATCAGTTTACAAACATAATTTTCCAATATTTCTTTTTGGAATTCATCAATATTATCAAATTGCTACACCTTATAATACTGTACTATATTTTTTTATTGTGCATTTCCCCCGTCTCTGGTAGAATGTAATTTTCATGAGGATAGGGATCATTGTGATTTTCATTCACTGAAGTATATCCAAAGCATCTAAAACAGTATCTTCACATAATGGCTCACAAATATTTGGTGAATAAATGAATGCATTTTCTGTATCAGATAACTTGAAAGAAGTAGAAGAAAAAGGGAAATAAATTTTGATTTGACCCTTAGAGTCCACATGTCTTTCCAAGTACATTTTGTTTTACTGGCAAAACTGTTACATAAATAGTTAATGTATAGCAACATAATTACAGGCATCATCTCTTTAATTAAAAGTCTGTATATTTGATATTTACTGCAGGTGTTAAGTTGGGTAAATTCTCAGGTTTTCATTTATATGAACTGTTAATTCTGGGTGAAAAATGAGCTCTCTTAATGCAGTGATTTTTCATTTACTCGTAATATTCATACCAATAATACACTTAGGCATCAAAGTGATTAGTACATACTTCAAAACAGAATTAATGTTAAAATCTCTATAATAATATTTATAACCTGTCTGTGAAAAGGGAACTCAACACTAACTCAAGCATTTCCTCACCACTGTTTCTACAATGGTCTTTTTAAAAAATATAAATTTTTAATTTCTTTTTTAAAAGATTAATAGATTACACAGAATGTTACATAAGATATATATAGGGGATTACTATATGCCCCACTCCTCATACCTCCCACTTTTCCCATATTAACAACTTCTTTCATTAGTGTGATAGAATCATTGCAATTGATGAACACATTTGGAATATTGCCACACAGCATGGATAATAGTTTACATTGTAGCTCATTGAGTACTGAGACCCTATGAGGACTCATACCAAGAGGAGATGATTAAAAAGTTAGGTTTTAAGACTTAAATCCCTGTGTTCAGAGAAACCAAACAGGATAGAGAGGCATCAAAAGGAAGCCAATTAATATCACTGAATTGTGCATTGAAAATGTTTAATACAGGAGATTTTGAGTTGTATATGTTACTATGATAAAAAAGTTTTAAAAAGAGGAATTGAGTGCAGCTAGAGAATAATCTAAAAGAGGGAGATGAGGAACAAAACATTGGAATATGCTTTCTCTGATAAATATTTTTACCTCAGACAAGCAACTGCAGAAGAACAATAGGAGTTTGAAAAGGACACTATTCTGGGAGTCAGGAGATAGGGATTATACAGTTGGCTCTACCATTATCAAAGTGTGCATGCTGGGCACGTCCTTTTCCTACTCTATCCCTTGGTTTATTCATTTCACTGCTGATGGATCTGGCAAGATGCCCAGGAATTCATGATATGGCCTTCATGCTCCATGGAAAAAAGCTAATTCTATCCATCTACCCAAAGACCCTAGACATCTGTAATCTTCAATGTTAGTGGAACAACTTGACATTGTCTTAGTATGCCAGGGATGTTGTAACATATACCACACACTGGTTGGCTTAAACAACAATTACTTACTGTCTGAGAGATTTGGAGGTTAGAAATCCAACATCAAGGTATTGGTAGGATCATGTTTTATTCTGAAGCCTGTAGCATTCTGGGGGTAGCCTGTTGGCAATCCATGACCCAACCTCTGCTTTTGTCCCTTGTCCATCTGCCTCCTCTGTGTCCTCCTCCTGTAACCAAATTCTCTCTCCTTATAAGGACTGCAGTCATATAAAATTAAGGCCTGCTTCAGTTTGCCTCACCTGAACTAATAATATCATCAAATACTTACAAAAGGGTTCACAATGGGAATGGGGATTAGGACTTGGAACTCATTTTGTTGGGAACATGATTCAAATAATAGACATCACTAAATCAGTATCTTCCCCTTCAATATCCTAAAACTTTCTCCATAGAATTCTACCATAATGGATGCGGATCTTATGTCATACCCAGCAAATGGCAGAATATTTTTTGACAGATGTTAAGAGCAGATTCAACTTAATGGAGAGACCAACATAAGAATCACATGCGTAAAGCACAAAATTATTTACATATTGAAAAGGCACAAAAAGAAGTCAGACCAATCAGAATACACAACATAGACATGAGCAGCATTTTCAAAGAAGATACAAAGATGTACCCTCACAGACCCCTGAAATCCTTATCATTGGAGTTCACAGTTGGATATGTTAACATGTGAGTGATAATCATCTCAAATGTTCAGGAAGGCCAACTGGCCCTTCCACATCCAGCCATACATACAGAAATTGGGACCAGTTCAAGTCAGCTTGTCTGGGTAATTGCCATATTGAGACCCAACCATTTGATCAATCTCAGTGTTATACAACACAAAATATAACTAAAGTGAGATTCTTATTGTCAGACATGAGCAAGGGTCTCAGTTATTATTCCCAGTTTCCCCAATCTGCACAATCTGGTCATGGAATTTTCCTGAACTCAGAGCCAAGTATTAGTGGCAGTGCCACTAATTATTTCCCAGAAATCTATAAGTCATGCTAACAGTCCATCAGACCAGCTATAAAACTGTACAACCTAGTATCAAATCTATGTCCAGGAAAGCTGGAGCCTGAAGCACAAAGTGAAACACAGGCCCTAAACTGGTTGAAGAATGGGGTTTACCAGTCCTCTCATTACAGGCCATCAGTTAAGGGTGAGCAAACAAACAACATAGAAGGGTAACAAAAAAGGTAGATGGATGGAGTGAGGCATCCAAAGAAGGCATAAATCCAAAGACAGGAGTAGGAGTTGAAGTGAAGAATTCAGATAGGAAGTTAAAGGATAAATATATTGCAAACACATGGATTCAGATACAAAGGAACCAGTGAAGGATTCTGAATAAAAGAGAATATCTAGGACGGTCCAGAATATAGACAAGTAAGCCTTGGTAAGGCACTGCTCTTTCTGCAAGCCTTTTGTAGAAATATGGTCATAAAGCTGTGCATATCCTTCCTCCAACAAGGATAGCTACCTAGCTAGCTAGATGGATAAAGATTCAGAGAATTATGCACAAAATACTTTCCTTTCATGTGTAAATCACAAATTGCTTTTATTGTCTAAACTATCTTAAAAGCATTAACAGGAGACACTTTTAGCCAGGGAATCCTGCCAAATGTTTGCATTGTTTATGACATGGCCTCCATGGTGTTTAAATATTCAAGTTATATGGAGTCAGAAAGAAATCCCAGAAGATTTGAAATTAACTGTGTAGTATATTTTAATATATGTATGCTTCTAAAGCTTACAAAGTTCATATAGATTGATTGTCGATCTCACTAACTTGAGTAATTTTAGTGGTACAGTCAGAAGTCAGAATTTGGGTTTAGATGGATCTGATTTTATATTTTTGTACATTTGTTAGGTGCTTGATCTTGTACTATTTTCCTAACCTCTTCTGTCCTAAGTTGCCTCATGCACACAATGAAAAAAATAATGTTTCAGTCACTGGGTTGTTATAGATATTAGTGGGATGGTTCATGTAACATATTCACCCTTTTTTTTTTTTAAGATTTATTTTTTGTTTTATTTCTTTCCTCTTCCCCACCCTCCCCCACCCCAGTTGTCTCCTCTCTATGTCCATTCGCTGTGTGTTTTCAACATGTTCTTACCACATAAAATATGCTCTATCATGAACTTTTCTGACTTACAATTTCTGTAAAGTTAGATGGTATTTTAAATGGGATGGGAATCAAAATTCTACCACTGAAATTATAACCCAGATTAGTTGGAAAACATAAGTCAATATTTAAAGATACCAGGGAAACATAAATAAAAGCAATCTGTATATTCTATGGCACAGCTGAGTAATAAAACAAATGGCACTTTAAGATCTTGTGGAGCAAGTACCATACAGTACGTTGTGGGAACACAGGCTCAGACAAAATAGAGATTCTCAACAAATACAACTTTATTACTTACATAGCACAAAGGGTCCAAAGGAGCAGGGAAAGATGCCTCATTGTGGCCTCTCCCCTAGGAAAGTCAACTGCTAGGGTCATGGTCAATGTATGGCGGCTCCTTATGCCCTATTTTGTATCAGAGATGAGAGACCCTGTGCTGCCCAAGGTCTGGAGAAGAGACTCTGCCACTTAGCGAAAAACATGTATCAAGCAACCTCTTGGCAGTGTTCCCACCATGAGAAGAAGCTGGGGCTGTCTTTTCCTGATTTTGGCTTCAAGATATGGTCAGGTTATTCCATTAGACCCAATGTCTCCCTTGGCCTGTTGTGATGGTTTGAAGCTGTACATGCCCCATAAAAACATGTTCTTAAATCTAATGCATTCCTGTAGGTGTGAACCCTTTGTAATTAGAGGCTTCTGATGAGGTTACTTCAATTAGGGTGTGACCCAACATCAATCAGGAAGGGCCTTAATCCTATTACTGGAGACTTTTATAAATGGAATGAATCCAGACAAACAGAAAGACACAAAAGCAAGAAGATGATAAAGAAACCCAGAGGAGAAGGAAGAGACAAGCAGACACTGTCATATATATATATATACCTTGCTATGTGGTAGAGGAGCCATGGACTGTCTGCTACTGGTCTTTGGGAAGAAAGCTTTGCCTTGATGATACTTGATTTGGACATTTTCCTGGCCTCGAAATTTGAAGTGAATAAATTCCCTTTGTTTAACCTGAACCACTCCATGGTAATTGCTTGGAGCACCATAAGTTTAGGAAACGAAAACACCTGTGAAATGGAGACATATAAACACATAAACATGCAAAGCTTACAGTGGAAAAGAAGAGGGGTAGTTGAGGGCTAGGAGATGGCTACTGAACATGTCCGTGACTTCCCCAGCAGGTCTAATGAACTTATGACTCTCTAATAATAGTTGTGGATCACTAAGTAAAGCAATTTAAAAAAAATTTTTTAAACTACAACCTTGTTATAAATAACTCACTTCTCTATTACATTATTAAGATATAAATACAATGATAAAAATGCAGATGACCAAACGCATGTTTTCAAAAATTACCCGTTAGTCTGCCTCTGAGATAACAACTGCTAACATGTTGTGAATGAATTTCTCACTGTATATGCATCCATATATATGTATGTTCAGGCAATAAATGTATAATTTCTTTTAAAAATGATTATGGAAACATCCTATAAATATTCCTTTGCATCATTTTTTATCCCACTACACATTAATTTTCTTAATGTCCTTAATAGCTTTCCAAATCAAATGTGCTGCAATAGTCTATGCCTTATGGTGGCTGAACAAAGGTGTAGCTATTCCAAATTCAGTTATGAAGTAGCTTCTCTACAAACCAGAGGCTCCTTTAAGCTGGGTTATAACTTTACTTTATAAAATAGAATATCTTGTTCCATTTAAGTTTTTCACCTGATTCTAAAGACTTATTTTTATTCCATTTTGAAACCGTGGCATATTGGTTTGTAAAATACCTTGTGATATTTGGTTGAAAGTGCTGAATATTATTATAACCATTTATCTTCACATAGTAGAAACGCTTGACTCAAAAAGGCAGTGTTTTATTTTCCTGATATACTAGGAGAAGTTGTTATTTTTTGACTCTAGCTGTTGCTATTAATTCCCCAACTTTTATGACCATGAACCACCACCCTCAAATTCTTTTCTTCCTATTTTCATCAATAAAGCTATATATAATCTTGCTCTTGCAATAAGAAAACACAGACCAACAGTGCATTACAAATGGCAGGCTTATACAAAATTAAATATTACCTATTGACTTGAGCAGACCTTTACACCAGCTCTGAACTTATAATCATTTTTCATATGGACCCCATCCATTGATTGAGGTATTTGCAAACAATCAGTAAGCCACATTATCAGTTTCATATGTTCTCTAGATTAAGAAGTAATAGGAACACTGGAAATTTCCATTCTTTACCATTTAAAGTCACTAAAGATTAACAAGGCCTTCATATACTTGGGACGGATGATAGATAGTTTCTTTTAACACAGTAATATAAAAAAAATAACCTTCCAAAGAAAAGATATTTTTATTACTACAACCATAAATATACACTGAAAATTTAACTCTAAGAAGGTCACTTGATAAATAGCAATGATTGATATTTAAATCATGTGAATAAAAACTACTCTTTCCTCTGTACTAAAGAATAGGTCCAGTTTTAGTTTATCTCCCTATCCCCGAATAGATTTCCTATAACATGACCATTAATATTATTGAGTTTTTTGTTTTTTCCATCATAAGATTCAATGAAGGCCTCTTCTTCACCAGTTATCTATTAGTTGTTAAAATATCATATTTGCTGCCTAAATCTTAGAGTCTTTTAAAAAAAAAGGAAAAGGAGAGAACTACGTCTTAGGTGTTCTGGGAAGGAAGCAGAGCATGCCACCTTTAAGGAGACGGCAGTTGAAAATGGGCCCGAGGACAGCATGATCATTTCATTCACATCATGATTGCTAACCTCATTTTTATATTGCCCGAATTGTAGTGCTATCGAGCATTGTGTTATAATAGAAATAAACACTCCATAGCAATGTAATGCCAGGCATTCAAATTTGCCTCTTGCTATGACTGTCTGGATTTAATCAACTGGCAGAGGTAATAATACCTTAATTCAAAGCTTGACTCTCATTTATTTGTCATGTGCTTGGAAAACTACTTTTCTGTTTTGAACAGTAGTCTCCTTATTCCTAATGGGGCAATGATAATACCTTCTTACAAATCTGTTGTGAAGATTACAACTGCTGCATATCGTGACTAGCTAGACCAACTCCCAGGACCAAATTATTATCAAGGAACAATAGTGGTAATTATGATAGTTATTATCAATCATGTCACTCAGATTTTCCAGGAAAATAGGCTAGAGAACCTTTAGGTTTCCTACTATCTCCTTCCCACCCACCCCTTCATACCCCTACCTGCATTTTGAGATGGAGGAATTTATTATACCAGATGAAAGTAAATGAGGGTAAAGAATGAAAACAGTACTGTGAAGTATTTCCTGTAGAAAGTACCCTGATTGGACACCATTAGTAAATGCCCTTTCTACTTCCATTACTCCCTCCTTCCCTCCTTCCCTCCCTCCCTCCTTCCCTCCTTCCCTCCCTCCCTTTCTTCTTTTAAATTCTCTCTTTATATATATATGTATACATATCTGTACTCATATATATATTTTTTTTACCATTTATTCCAAGCATAATTTTTATTCTCCTCTTTCCATTTACAGATATTCTGAAAGTTCTTTAGGATTTTTGTGCTTACTAAGACAAACATCAGTAAAGGCTCCAAATTTTTTTGTGAGAAAATCGATAATGTTTACTTTCTCATGGAAATTTGCATGTATAATTTTTCATACAATAGTCCAGATGAGCAAGATCATGAGTTTTTTAAAAAAAAAAGCATGGGAGAGTGGAAGTAGCTCTGTGGTTGAGTGCCTGCCTTCCACATCTGAGGTTCCTGGTTTCAATCCCTGGTGCCTTGTATAAAAATAAAATAAAATAAAATAAAACATATTTTTAAAAAATGTTTTTTATTTATTTTTAAAGAATACATAGATCACACAAAATATTAAATTAAAAATATAGGAGCTTTCCATATGCCAAACTCCACACACCCTCCACTTTTCCCACATCAACAACTTCTTTCATTAGTGTGGTACATTCATGGCATTCGGTGAATACATTTTGGAGCACTGCTAAACAGCATGGATTATAGTTTACATTGTAGTTTACACTTTCTCCCATTCCATTCAGTAGGTTATGGCAGGATGTATAATGTCATGCATCTGTCCCTGCAATATTATTCAGGACAACTCCAAGTTCTGCAAATGCCCATATATAACACACTCCATTTCCCTCTCCCTGCCTTCAGCAACACCTGTGGCCACTGTCTCCACATCAATGGTATAATTTCATCCATTGCTAGAGTCACAATAATTCTATAGTAAAATATCAGTAAGTCCACTCTAATTCATATTTTATTCCTCCATCCAGAGGACCCTGGGATGAGATGCCCACTCCACCTCTCAATCAAGAGAGAGGGGGCTTTGTTCCCAAACAGCTGGTGGATGGGACTCTTATGCCCACAGCTGTAGAGACTCTCTGTTCCTTGGTATGATGGTTTTCCATCCTCACCTCCCTGTCAGCTAACCTGGGTAAGTCCAATGAACTGGAGAGTAGGTGCTGCAACACGGCTGAAGGCAAGAACCCAGTTGGCACATGGACAGTCCAGATATGCAAGTCTCCTGGGTATACACCAACCCTAGGACCAATGATAGGTTCATTAAAAGGGACAGAAAAGGCATTTGTAGAGAAGTCACATCTGAGTCCAATTCCATCACACTCAGGAGCACAAATTCCAAAGTAGGGACCCCTGGCAAGGCACTGAACTCCAGAGCCATCTGCCATGACCTTAGGCCCTGGTGTCTCTATACTCCTCAGGAGCACCACTACCTGGGGTTGTATCTACTTCGGCTATCTCTGACATCCTGCTGAGATGTGCATGAGTGCAACCCCTCTGATGACCTTCCTTCACACTTTGAAGTCTTTTAGCCATATAAACTCATTTGTCTTCACCATTTTCCCCTTTTATTCAAGGTCTTTTTCCAGTTGCATCACCAGTCAGTGCTTGGTAGTGCTCCCTTGGTGCCAGGGAGGCTCATCCCTAGGAGTCACGTCCCCTGCTGGGGGGAAGGTAATGCATTTACATGCTGAGTTTTGCTTAGAGAGTGGCCACATTTGAAAAACATGGAGGCTCTCAGGAGGTAACTCTTAGGCACCCTGCAGCTCTAGGCCTAATTGAAATTTCAAGCACACAGGCTCATATGCACAGTCATCAGTATCAAGTCCCATCATTGGACCATCCTTATTCACTGGTTTTTGTCCTTGCACTTGGGTGATTGTGGCTGTTCCATTGGGGAATGTGACAGAGTTCCCCAGAGTGGGAACTCAGCACTCCCTCAGTAGTCATGTGAAACTCTACCCACTATGTCAATACCCAGTGAATATCTGAACATATCTATATACCCTCTATTTATACCCTGGAGAACTCCCTCCCATGCATCTCCCATCAATGACACCCCACACAAATGCCCCTCCCTGCCATAGCTGAACCCCTCTGTGATCCAAAACTTCTTCAAAAATGAAGTCTAATATATTGCCAAATTCAACTAATAGGAAAATGAAATAGTAATGACAGGTTTTAAACATTAGAAATAAAATACATAATTTAGAAAAACTAAAATTTAAAACATTTGGGCATTAAAAAGATGAAAAATATACAAAAATTTGTTTTTCATGTTTTGCTTTATATCACCCTCTATGTAAGTGGCAAGGCCATCTCTTCCATTTCTTCCTCAGTGTCTTAACTCTTTTTTTTCTATCCATTATGTCTTCAGAGTAGTTTTAGGTCATGGTATAGTCACATACAGAATATAGGGAATTACCATATACCCAGCATACCCCCTTCCCCACCAATGGTCTTTTTACATGTGGATGTTACATTTGCTACAACTGATGTACAGATATTGAAACATTGCTACTAACCATGGTCAGTAGTTGACACTACCGTTTACATTTTAGACCATACACTTTTATAAATTTTTGGTGAAATTTAACATGGACTGTATCCATCATTGCACAATCATGCAGAATACTTCCATTTGCCTCCCAATTATCCCCTCTTCCATCTATTCTCTTCCTCTCCCCCCACCCCACCTTGGGGCCCACAGAGACAATCAAGCTTCACTGCTTGAAGGACAAGATTCATAGATACTTGCAACAATGCTGAGGGCTTCAAACACTAGTCTGTCCTCCCCCATTAGGAGCCCCCCATGCTCTCCAAAGATACCCTCTCCTCTCTTTGAGAGCAATCAGGCCTCCCCAGGATGGGAGTCCAACACCTTCCCACTCATCATATGGGTCTCCACCCACCGATCTAACACACTATGACAAGATGAGCACTCATACACTCCCTAGAAGCCTGCCCCAGGTGTACCCTATGCCAAATGCCCCCCATACAACACCCTCAACCAGTAACCCTCCCTTAATATATTGTCTAAAGAGTTTTCTCAACATTATAGTTTCAACCACATACCCGCCAATCCCCCTTGTTTACCTGTTCCCCCCAACCCTCCCCCCCAGTTCTATGGACCATCCAACCTATCCTCCCAACCCTAGTAACAGTCAAACCAGTACAGCCCAACCAAATTATATTCCTATACCCCTGTCCTGGGTTCAATCCCTGGTGCCCTCTATAAAATAAAAGAAAAAAAGAATAGAATAGAATAGAATAGAATAAAATAAAATAAGATAAAATAAGTTTAAGAGTGTTTTTAATTAACTCCTAGTAATTTCTAGTAATAATTTATTGCATATGTGCCTTAGGAACCATTTTTAAAAAACTAGTGCCTTGCATGGCATACTTTTCAATCATAGTATATATATGTGGTCTGTTTAGATATTTTTTTCTTAATTGTCTCCTTAACTATATGAAAGGATCTACTTTCATTTCAGTCTCCCTATTCTGTGGCTTCCTAATGTAAAGTATGGATTTTTGACCCAGATGTATCCCTATTTTTGCATTAAGAAAGAGTGGTCAATCTATTTATGGAATTCACATTTTTTGTTGTTGTTGCTGTATTCCTTTCTCTAGTGATAGAAAAGTCCCTCAATAGTTAGGTTAAAAAATCTGATGCTTAGATTTCAAAAACTATAATGGTTAAATAATCAGTTTTGATGATTAAGCAATGGAAGCCCTTTTCTGTTTTGAAATCACTGAAATTCTCTGGGAAGTTCCCTCATTGGTTTTAGATATTTGAATCTACCATAAACTGAATGAAAACATGAAGAATGAAATCTTCCAAGCTGCAACATCAGGATTCACAAAATAAGATACTGGAAAAATGTGTCAGTATTACATTGTTCAGCAGCATCTCAGGCTGTCTGAATAGCAAGCGATATTTATTGACCTCGGATTGTCCTTGAGGCTCACTAGCAAGAAGACAGTGCTGCTGTTAAAGCCATGGCAGTGACGGGAGCCAAGTTTAGAATGAAGAATGCTTCTGTTTTCTATCTCTACAAACCGAGCATGTAGAGTATTCGAGAAATACACCTGACTTTCTAAATGCATTAACTTTAATTTTTGGTAGCATCATATTCTTTTATGAAGCAAAATGAATTATTTTTCACAGATAGGTAGCAGTTAATAAGCCTGTGTACTTTCAGATATTCAAATAGTCTTAGAGGGAAAACTTCTTCAGCCTTTTGGATACAGTTTTCTAATGAGGAGATTGGACAAAGTAAGGGATAATTTGAAAAACTGATGACTCTCAACGTACTCCTAAAAATAGTAATAAAAGAAATGGTTTGGACCTACTTTTCATTCCTGATTTAACAAAACTTGTTCTAGCTATTTTAAGTGAACAAAAAGTGGAAAACTCTTTATATCCTTTAGAGATTAATGAGTTGGGTTTTTTTTGTTTTTTGTTTTTCCTTTTTAAGCCTCAAGTAAAGTGAGTTGTGAAGCAGAAAGCGTATTGGAATAAACTAATAAACTTGATGTAGTTGTAGGAGTTGAGCATCCACAGTTCTGCTGAAATAAATTTAATGGAATACTTACAATATGTTATTTAATGAAGTTATGGATAAAAGTGGTATATTCTTATTAAATTTTTATATTGTGCACGATATTCATGTACAAATAATATCATTTAAACATGGAGATGATTCTTTTTTCATTATTATCTCTCAGTAATGGAATTGATTGAGGTATGTTAACCAGTCATTCAGAAAACACACAGGTTAAACTTTATATGCATTTTAAATGCAAAGCCTTTGGAAACAGAATTCTACAATTAAATGCATTGGAAATATTTATTAACCAGGTCAAGCAAGCTGTTTTACATATGCCCTGCGGTTACTCATAGCTTAGCCAGACACTTGTAGAGACTAGTTTAGTTTGGAAACAGATCTTAAAATTTATATGTGTTTTCAGTTGCAATGTAATAACTCAGTAAGATACATGTTATTGACTGAGATCCTCCAAACTATTGTTTCTTAGTTTTGTTTATGGATTCAAATGTTATTGTTCAATATGTGCAAAAACCGCATAAATTACTGTAGTGCGCAGGCAGTATGAAACCACCAATTTACCTTACCTCACCATAGCTTTAAATGTCAAAGTGTCAAGTTGTCCCTTCAGGTTTCATTGGCAAACATAAATTATTGCTAATAGAATGCACTGGTGAAATTTCTGAATAACAAATGACTTTAGAAAGCATCACTACAAGAAGGAACTGTAGGACACAAGATAATTTATGATACAAATATTTTCAAAAGCTGGTCTGCTGATTTCTAAATGCAAAATAAATAACTGACTGAGTTCCAGGTGTTCAGCTCATCCTCCTGCAATTTCTGTCAAATATTTTCTTAAGGCAGAGCTCTGACTGCAAACCTGCAGTGCCCTTAGAGCTTCAAGGTATATGGAAGAAGACTAATGTTTAATTTAATTCTGACTTTCTCCAAATTAACTTGACTTTTGTTTATGGATTGAAATGTCATTGTTTTGTATGATATATATGTCAGTTTCACACCTGAAATTAGGGTAGTATTTCAGAGGCCCTAATGTCCTTTCCTTGCTATCATGTTCCTTCCCCATTTTTAAGGGGTCCATGAAGTAGGGTAGAAAATGTATTTCTATATTTTTTGAGCTTTTATTGGAAATTCTAGCAAATATTATCCTTTGAAAGATTCTGAAAGTAGCTTCTCTGAAAACACTTAGAGGGGAAAAGCAGTAATTAAAAAAATCTATGACAGGAAGAATAACAGTTTTCCACTATTTGCAATAAAAATATTTGCATTTTTTCATTTTGGCCCAGAAGTAAAGAATTGGGCAGGTCAAAATATAGCTACATCTAAGAGAATCACATATGCCTGAACTATTTCTGTTGTTAGGTTGACCTTTCTGTCTCAGACTTCACATATAATGGAAAATTAAACCCAATAACTAACATGCCAAAATTGATAAAAATATTAATCATTTAAAATACTAAGTGTAGAAATATATGATAATGGTCACAGCTATAAACCTATATATAGAGTTACAAGAAAATTTCTTAGAGGTAGATTAACATTAGATATTAGATTTCTCAACATCTAATTTTTGTCTTTATTATAATAAAATGTATTATTAAAATCGTCTTTTTTCACAATTTTCTCATCCATTTATGGATACTAATGCACTAACAAACTCAGTATTTCTTAGTGATTTTCAGAATAATTGTTCTTGATGAAAAAATTAGAAACTGAACTGAATAAGTTACATGGACTCACAGGCTAAATTACTCCTAGACTCCATGTAGGAAGTGTTTCAGTGCTTTTTAATATAAGCACACATTCTAGCAACACAAGTAACCATGGAATAAGTCCTTTGAAAATAGTTTTGCTTCTCAAAGTTTAACTTGCTATCACTTAACTTATGTTAATGTCTTTCATTTTCCCTACAAACTCCTTTAAATAGAAAAGTAAAATGTGACTATAAAATTTATTTACATAATTTTATTATTTAATGACATGCTAAATCTATTTTAAGCTTATTCTCTTTCTATGGAATATATGGAATTTATGAAATTAAGACCTAAATCTCGTAACATTTGTTGAGCATGAAAAGCATTTGGAGGTGTTATTAAAATGGGTAATATAAACTCCAAAGTGTCTGAATCATGCCTTAGGTATGGCATGGGTAACAGAAATCTGTATTTTTATAAGCAGCCTGTATGACTTGGATGTTGGTGTTGCGTGGACCACACACTTTGAGTAAAAGTAGCCTGAGCAATCACTTGAAAAGGGTTTTATCAGTGGAGCTGTGCATTAGAAAAATCCAAAGTCTTTTCTTAACCTGAAACTTAATGATTAATCTGCCCATTCATTGAAATATCATGAATCTGATCTTTATTAATGAAACATTCATTTTGGGACAGTTAAAATTACCTCGCTAATATTCTTAATATTAAGCTTTTGTTGATTTTGAAGTTGAAAATGAGAGACTTCAACAAGGTGTGAGAAAATATGTGGACACTGGAATTAGATACACCTGGATTGGAATCCCAGCTCTGCCACTTTCTAAACCTGTAATCTCAGGCAGTTGTCTTGATCTTTGAGCCTCACTTTTATCAAATGATCAATAGAGCTAATAATAACTACATTGCAGGTAATTGTGAAGGCAGAAATAAATTTTTCTGTATGCACTTGCCATTAGTGGGGCATGTAAGAATGCTTTATACGTATCTGTAATTATTTTACTTTTTCCTGTTGTAGGAAATTATACAATGGTTAGCTGGTTTTGCAAATGAATGAGTACACACTGTCACTGGCTAATTTACCCAATTAACTGCCTTAGCCTATTCCTTCTTTCTCCTGAATATTTTTTTGACACTAAGGTTAGACCACCATAATTTCTTATCTGGAATACTACAAAAGCTTCCGGACTCCAGTCTTATCCCCTTTCAGTGCATTTCCTCCAGTGCATCCAGGCTGATTTTACAAAAATTCAAGTCTGATGAATCCTAATTATGATCTGCTTTAAATTAACAAGGGTTCCCTTTTGCACTCAGAAAAGAAATCTGACTACAAAGTTTTTCATGATCTGGATTTTTCTTGCATTTCCTGCATTATTTCTGGTTATTTCTAATTTACTCTCTACTCTCCAGTCTTACAAATTCATGAAGAAATCAAATTCTCTTTTACCCATTCCTTAAATAACTTTATCCCCTCACCTGGCTAAACTGTACACAACTTTTAGTTCTCAAATGAGACATTACGTCCTCTTGGATGCTTTTGTGCTTTCCTAGACCCTTAAGTTTCAATTTTCCAGAATTTTTCCCATGATAGTTACAATTAATATCATACTGTATTGTAGTTGCTTGTGCTTGCTACTTTCCCTGAGTAGATCATAAGTGCCTTGGTTCTGGGTAATATAATCCTTTAGTTCTTATAGTCAGTGCCTAATGCAGTGCTTGGCTCATAACACTCACAAAATCATTTGTTTAAAGAATGAAAGCAGCTATACAGATCATCTTAATGAATGCTCTAGTGTCACAGAAGTAGGTCCCAGTATCTGGATTTATCATCTAAACTTAACAGACATGTCAAAGAAGGAGATATTGTAAGGTTAAAGGGCAAAAGAAACCATAGGGCTATCAGGTGTCTAGATAATGTAGAGATGTTTTTGGAAAGACCATAGGAATTAAAGGCTTTTAAGCAATTCTTTTAGGACTGCACTTTGCTGCGAAAACATATTTTCTCTCACATGATTATTTAGCTGTACAGTAATGGAGGCTAGTGGCTTCAGTATTCTTTACTGTCTGGCAAATGTTAATGCTAAAGAGAAACTTGCTACAAATTCAGAAAATAGAGCACTATTAGCCTTTTATTAATTGGGGTTATATTCTCTTATTCAATAAAACTCACTTTTTTTTAAAACCAAGTTTTCCCTAACATATTAAAAATATTCTTGTACTTGGTAAGAAAAAAATTTAAATTTTACACATCTGTATATTGTCCATCTAAAGTTTTTGTTTTGCTTATGAACAGAGTCCTAGTTGTTCTCCTAATTTTAATTTCACCTTTGGAGATACATATTTTTTTATTTTTATTTTTTATTTCTCTCCCTTCCCCCCCCACCCCAGTTGTCTGTTCTCTCTGTCTATTTGCTGCATCTTCTTTGTCCGCTTCTGTTGTCGTCAGTGGCACGCAATCTGTGTTTCTTTTCGCTGCATCATCTTGTGTCAGCTCTCCGTGTGTGCGGCGCCATTCCTGGGCAGGCTGCACTTTCTTTCACGCTGGGCGGCTCTCCTTACAGGCTGCCCTCCTTGGGCGCGGGGCTCCCCTACATGGGGGATACCCCTGCGTGGCAGGGCACTCCTCGTGCGTGTCAGTACTGCGCATGGGCCAGCTGCACACGAGTCAAGGAGGCCCAGGGTTTGAACTGCAGACCTCCCTTGTGGTAGACGGATGCCCTAACCACTGGGCTAAGTCTACCTCCGACCTTTGGTGATATTAATTTCACCTTTATGTATTAAGTACTGCAAGTTGCCAGACAACGTGCTAGATAAGGACTGAAGATAAAACTGTGCTGGGCACATGTGGTCATGGCATTTAGGAACATATGTGAGTACCAGTTGTATGTTGAATGACTATTTTAGAGACTTCTTTGACCCCCTTGTTATAATTTAGGTTAAGGTAATTTTTCAGGATTTTGTAAATTGGCCCTAATAGATGATAGTATATGCTCTTTGAAAAGAATTCTGAGTATAAAATTTTGCAAGTCTTTATAGGTATTTAATACCTGACTATAAGTTCAAAAGATTAATAGGTATGAAGGGAATTTTTGACTTTGCTAACACTTTTCAAGATAAAATTAGTGGTAAATCATATATAAGATTGTTTTAGACACACTGGAATGTATGTTATAATGTAAATCAGTTAGTGTTTTATTATGGTTATGATTATGATTATTTTAATTCACTGGGCAATAGAGCATGGAGAGCCAAAGAATGCCTGAACAACAAACATAGATTTTTCTAAATTTTAATATAAAAAGGAGAGAAGCCACTAACATATGTTGAATGGCTGGTGTCTGTCAGACATAGGCTTTTTTTTATATGTGATATTTAAGCCACCTGGACATTGTATATATTCATTTAAAAATATATAAATTATCTAGTACAAGTGCTTAGAACACAATGGACAAATAATAAATGCTATTATTTTTACTTATTATAACTAGCCTGAAGGAAAACTCTTTCTCCTGTTTTATACATGAGGAAAATGAACTTCAGAGTTGTTTCTTGCACAAAGTCACATTATTTGAAAATGGTGAAACAAGAGTCAACCCATTTCTGTTTTCTGTTTGCCTTCTATGGACTTATGTCATTTTATTTTATCTGTCTTCTTTGGACTAAGGGGTCTTTTTAGTAATTCTCAGAAAAATTGCTCTCTCTCTGTTATTTTTTTCATGGAGCACTTATTTATCTTGCACATGAAATTACCCTTAATTTCAAGGCTATTTATAATTTACCAGTAGGAAGAACTTAAGGAAATATAACAAAAGTCTCAGTGATTGGGGGAGTATGATAAAAGAAATGAGTTAGGGGGAATCAAAGTTTAAAGTCAGTCACTGAGGCAAAAATTATCTCAGATGGGGGATATAGAATAGATAAATACATTAATCAATGTAAAGTTCCTTTGTAAACTAAATTAAGAATTCAGATTTTGCATGAGACTATAAGTTAGGGTAAAAGAACAAAAAAAGTCTTTAAAATGAAAGGCAAGTGAAAATATTATTTCTTACCATGTGCATTCATAAATGTATAAATTTTCGCAGAAAACATTAGACACTCCAAATTCTTTGCCCTAATATTTGTACTGAATTAAAGTTCTCTAGACAGTTATATTTATTTTATTTGTCTATATACCTGCATCTCTTTCACTAGATTTATAAAATGAATGAATTCCCTAACCACATTATTACATTAAGCTTTTTATTATGTAGTAGTGCTTGGGTTATGGAGTGTGGTAAGGGCTAACATTTTTCATTACTATCTTCCATTTTGGAATATAGCATTTTCTTGTTAGTCTAGCAAAGCAGCTTATAAAATTAATTAACCTATGCAATATTTTTTCATGGCTTTATTCTGTGATGCCTCTAGATTAGAATGTGTATATGTATATATATATACCATATGCTTTATTATATGTGTTTATAAATATATATAGAAAAAAAGAAATAATTATTTTTGCAAATCAGTATTAATTTCCAAATATATGAGGAAGATTTTAAGCAGACAACTTGTAGTAGTTAAAATAAAACATTACATGGATTTATTAGAAACAATTAAGGCCAAATTAATCTATTTCCATTTTTGATTTGGCCATTATATTAATTTCCCAGGAAAAGGAATGTTCAATATTTGAAAACCAATATAATTTTGGAAAAGATAGAAAAATGGAAAGAAAGTATAATGTTAACAGTGCAGTTATATATAATTAAGTCTAGTTGAAACTAAACCCTTAAAATACGTAAATGACTGGGTCATTATTAATGGGGAGGGAAGTCTTACTGGCTTCTTCAACTGCTATCTTAGCTCTAATGGCACTAGAGTCTAGATTATTCACACTTGTTATAAAAATATGCTTTATTAATTTATTTCTTCACTATTTTAAGAAGTATTTATTGAGCATCTATTACAGTTGGCTAGACAATTGCCTGGCAACTCGGTTTATAGCAGAGAGAAAAAACTGTAATAAAGTAGACAAAAGTACACATTCTAATGGGGAAACTAATAATGAGATCTTAAGCAATGCATAAAATATAATGTCAGGGAGTGAGAAATTTTATTAAGAAAACACAGTGATGCAGATATTATGTCATAACAGCCATGGGTGTTGAAAATACCAGAAGAAAAGGTAATATATTCAATAACAGAATAAAAATGTTAAAGCACAGTGTTCACCTTTTTAAAAAAAATTACTTAAGGTAAAGGATGGGGGATATTGCTTAATACCAGTTCATTTGAAAAACCCATGGGAAATGTATGTGTATGTATCTATAGATATATACATGCGTATACAATCATATAGTAAAAGCAGTTACTAATACCCTAGTGTTACATGTTACTCTTAGCTGAACAAAATTCAATAGTGTGGCAGGGCAGCTAAAGCCATAAATCCAACAGAATCTGCATTAATAAGAGCAAGGAAGCTAAGAATTTTGCAAAATTCATCAGTGGTATTGTGTTCAATTCTGTCTACCTTTAAATTGGGGTATTACTTAAGAGTGGGAAATTCTTGGCTTTAGAAGGATGAAATTAGGAAGACTGGCATGACAACTAATTTTAAATACTGAATGATGTTGCAAGGACAGATGCAGGACATTATACATCCTGCCATAACCCACTGAATGGACTGGGAGAGAGTGTAAACTACAATGGAAACTATAATCCATGATGTAGGAGTGCTCCAAAATGTATTCACCAATTGCAATGAATGTACCACACTAACGAAAGAACTTGTTGATGTGGAAAAAATGGGGGGTGTGGGGAGTGGGGCATATGGGAACTTCCTATATTTTTAATGTAATGTTTTGTGTGATCTTTGTGTCTTTTAAAAATAAATAATAAATCTATTTTTTTTAAAAAAGAATAACCTAATAGTTTGACTTTATTCTCATTTGGCCAGACTTGGCGCTAACAGAAGGAGCTACGGGGAAAGGGTTTTTTTTTTGCTCAATATATGAAAACATGTTTTATCCATTAATGTTAATAATAATGGGATGGACTATTGCATGAACTAGGAAGACCTGTGTTTGTTGACATTTTTAAGAAAAGGCAGGATTATTTCTTCCAGGGACACGTAAAAGACATTTCTATATCTGGATAGATTAGATGACCTCAAGTTTCTTCGCAACTATGAGTTTTGAGTTTGAATGTAGCTCTTGTCTTTGAATGCCTTTGTATTTCAGAACCTGAAATCGTATTTCACCAATAGTTAAGGATGTAGCAGGTTTTTCCCTTAGAAAATAGATATCTTGGCTTTATCTCAATATTTAATTGCAAGTTACGAAATATTATCCAGGAACAACATTTCTTTCTAAGGACATTATCTCAGATATCAGAGAATAAGTCTTTTTAAAGTTTATGAAACATATTTGATCCTAGTATCTTATTTATTAATGTTCTTCATCTAAAACCTATTAATGAAATAATCTCCCCTTTCTGTGGAACGGCTATATACTACTTACTTTCTTAGCCTGGTGATGTGTGTCACTAGTTATAAAGAATGCTTTGATCAAACAATCTTCACTGACAACCTGGAAGAGAAAAGTCTTCAGAATCAAAACTTTAAAAGTGCTGAACTTCTCCAGGTAAAATATTCTATCTAGAAGAAGAAGATTGTGGCCATTTATTGTAGAAATCATAAATAAAGTAAAAACTGGGGAAAAAGTTATCATTCAGTTTTAATCATGTTAACAAATAGACCAGCTACAAGCAGAGATTGTTGCTTAGACTGAAAATGGGAAAGACTTTTTTATCAAGTGTAATGCTATAGGGTGGTTTATGAAAAATGAGACCTTTCTCTGCTTTTTCCATAACAAAGCATAAAAGCATGTTTTAACTGGCTTTGCTCCTAACTGGGTATTGATTAATATCACCATTTAATGGCCCAGATGGACTTTCAATGACAAAAGTGGGTTAAAAAAATCAATTTAATCACAAAATTCATTATTTTTCATACATTTTATTTTCTTTGAGTAATGGTTTCTAACTTATTAAAGATCATGAAAATCAGAAGCTTGAATGAAAGTGTTTTAGTTTCCTAGGCTACTCAAACATATACCATGAAATGGATTGGCTTAAACAATAGGAATTTATTAGCTTATGATTTTGAGGCTAAAAGAAAGTCAAAATCAAGTCCTCATCAAGGTGATGCTTTCTTCCCAAAGACCATGGCATTCTGGGGCCAGCTGCCAGTGATCCTGGGATCCTTAGCTTGTCACATGGCGAGGCATATGGCAGCATCTTCTAAGTAGTCTCCCTTTTCTGGGTTCAACTTCTTGCCTGCTGCACCTTTTTCTCTCTGTATCCATTCCATTTACAAAGTACTCCAGTAAAAGGTTTAGAACCCATCCTCATTGGGCTGGGCCACACACACCTTAACTGAAGCAACCTCATCAAACGTCCTTCTTAGAATGGGTTCACACCCACAGGAATGGGTTAGATTTAAGAACATTTTTCTGGCATACATAAGACTTCATACTACCACAGAAAGATTCTTCAGATCTAGTAAATATTACTCTGCAGTGAAGTTCTATGTCACACACACAAAAAAACAGATGTGATTTTATCTATTAATTTAAATGCCATTTTAAAAAATATTCATTGTTTTTTCTTTGGCATCAGTAGGGATGCATGAGTGGTCTCATGATAATTTTTAATGAATAATCAAGACTATAAGAACACATGAAAATTACCATCATGAGTTAACTAAGATCAGTGTATAATGACATAGTGTATAAAATGCCAATTTTCTTAACATCAAACCAATGCCTGCGTTTAATCTTGTAAGTGTTTAGAACACTACAAGCTGTGATTGGCTATTATTTCTTTTTAAGAATTGAAATAAAAGAATCTTTGTGAAACATAAGTAAAATCAAATTAGCTGCTCTGGCACCATAATTGGCCTCCATAAATACCGCTGTTTGTAGGCACTGCCCTTCTTGTTTACTTGATTCTCCATCTTCCTGGAGGCAAAAAGTGAGAAACTTTTGTAGAATAATTTTCAGTGCATAATAATTGTCACTTCAATAGGTTTGCTTTTCACTCCTGAATTACAGTCTGATGTTTTTTGGCTTTTTGCTGGACTGCACTTGGTCACAACTCTGGCTGAGGTATGTACAGTACTGTTAGCGTTTTCCTTTTGTCAATATTGTCTTTACACATTATTTGTCCTTTTGAATTTTGAAGCATAAATAACAAATAATGTGATATGTTTTAGGGTATGTTAATAGGCTATAATGGATTGGCATAACCCTATTTCTTTTATTTTAAGATTGTCCTATTGATATTAAGAGGGAACTTAGGTTGTGAAAGAGAGGACAGGCATAAAAAGAGTAATTTAGGCCAATTAAAAACTTGTATAAAATGTAGCTGAAAGTTTAAAATACCCTGAGTCCAAGGTTATGGGGCAAAAGGCACACTCAAGCACTGTTGGTGAGAGTACAAGTGTGTGTAAAATTAGGATGAATAGATACTTGTCTTATTTCAAACTAAAAAAAATCACTTCTCTTACCTTTTTAATGCCTTCCAAACAAGCCACAGGAAGTGCCTCAGCTTCACCAATAGTTAAGAGTTCATGTTGTTATTTTACAGGAATAATATACAGACACACCTCATTTTATTGCATGTTGCTCTATTGTGCTTTGCAGATATCGTGTTTTGTAAACATTGAAGGTTTGTGGCAATCCCATGTCAATCAAGCTGGCACCATTTTCCAACAGTATTTGCTCCTTTCTTGTCTATATGTCACATTTTAATTAAGGCATGTGCATTACATTTTTAGACATCGTGGTATTACTAAATAGACTACAGTATAGTGCAATCATAACTTTTTTATGCATTGGGAAGTAAAAAAAAATATGTGACTTGTTTAATTGTGACATTTGCTTATTTGCAGTGGTCTGGAACTGAACTCTGAGGTTTACCTGGATTAACTAGTTCATCACTTGGAAATCATTAATGTATTATTGTCTAATTGTGATAGGAATTGCAAAGCAAGGTTCTAAGGAAGCAATGCAAGGCAAGAGTAAGTTTTGATGGACACAATATATAAGCAGCTTGAAGCCTTTTCCAATTGGTGAATCAAGTGAGAGGCCAGCACAGAATAAAATTCCTGCAAGGAAGTAGCAGAAGCATGGGAGGAAAGACAGAAGGGAAAACCCAAAGACCAATTTAGCCCAATTCCTAATGTATGGATTCTTGGACTATAGTTTGACCACTGGATTTGTGCATTGATAAAATATTGAATTGGAAAGAATGCTTTTCCACATTTGTTAATCAGGAATCTTTGCCTATAATTATGTGAGGAAGAAGCTGAAATCACACAAAAGAAAGAATCTCCTAGGGCATTGCAGTGGATTGTGGCTGGTTGAACGTACAAGAAGCCTATAAGTGTATACAATTAGAGAATCTTTGGGTCCTGTGACCCAACAGCATATAAGAGAAGCTGTCTAAATATAGGGCAACAGGAATTTCAGCATCCTGAAACTAAGGACTTAGTTTATCATGTGACATGGTAATAAAAAATGTTACTAGGTAACATGAAACTTTCATGGTAAGAAAGAAAGTCAAAGTCATGGAAGTTTTGTTTGAAACCCTTGGGATTTGAAGTCAGTGCTGCCCAAAAGTCTTACTTTGGTTGCTTCCCCCTAAAGAACAGAATATGAATGGTGAGACTTTCAATTGTATTATTTATCTGTGCTTTTTTGTATCATTTTGGAGTAAAATAAAGCTTGTCAGCTGAAAAAAAATTTTCCATTAAATACATCTTAACTGATGTCTTCTATCAAATATTGCAAATAGTGCCAAGTTTTCAGAGTTGGCACCATAAAACTACTATGTTTCCAAAGTTCCTGTCTTGGAATCCTTTGTTACAAGAAAAGGCATACATTGGTCAGGTTTTAGAGATTTCATAGAACTGACACTTTCTATAAGTTGCATTTATATTTCAACAGACAAGTGTTCCTGATGGATACATGTTTACTTTGTAAATGTTCAGATACAAAAATTTCAAACTGACTAAGTTAGTTAAGTAAATGGTGTGAGAAAAACAATGGCAGCACTGGGTCAAGACTAGAACTCAGGCAGAATTGTCAGCAGATGCAAACATCCTGAGATAACTCAGCAGTCAGGAGAGTGACACTTACACTCAAATACAGGTATTGTATTCTAGGGTTATGCTCTACCAGACAGATTCTGATCTACCATTTCTCTCCTTTTAGGTAAGTATCCAAGAGACCTTACCAGTAGAACAGATCTTATGAGCTGGGAGCAAATAATATGATCATGGCATTGGAGATTCTTTTAAAGGGGAAGGGGCAGCAGACTTAATTTCAATCTATTCTTCTTTTGATCCCCCAAATCTCTCATTGAACAATAAGTTTCCTATATTGCCCTCTATTCAGTGGTGAAAGCATTGTCAATATATGATGTGAGAATTGCCTCCTTGTTCTCTCGAATCCCTAGATGAAACATCCTAGGCTTGGCGACTGGCTAGAAAGAAAATAGTTGAAGATTCTCTCTGTAGGGGATTCCAACTCAGGGGTCCTTCCACACCCAGTGTTCTCTATCATTTTTCCTTTTCAACCAATCTTCTGGATGTCTCCCTCATTGTCTCCTTGTACAATCTTTTGGGTAGTCCTTTCCTTTTCTAATAACAGTTATTCTTACCTATTATTACTGTTATTCTTACCTATTACTTATCCCCATCTTTCCATCTGGGATAGAACACCAACTCCAGCCCATATTTTTAAATTAGTTTGCCATCTAACTTCCTATAGATACTACCCCAAGAAGCAGATTCTGGAAGAGTAACGAGGAAGTGTCACCTATAATAGGCACAGTCTTCCACTGGCAATTCATCATATTACTTTCTTAATATTTATCCAAGCCTCTGTGTAAGCCTGCTAGCTTTCTGCAGTTGTGTTCTACCAATGGCCTACAGACTCTACGGACCTGATTTTCCTTTCTATTCTTCATGTCAGCCTGAGCTATCCAACCTCTGGGTAGGAAGGGTGCTGCAGATAGATTTCAAAATGTGGACATTGATTCTATCAATCATGTGAGCATAGTGAAACATCATATAATTTTGGCATACTTGAAGCTCCAGAGAGATTCCATGATTAAGAAATCCATTACTGATTAAGTACATCATGGGACGGTGACACATTCCAATTCCATGTGAAGCAGACATAGAAGCTTTCATTTGAGACCCTACCAGACCAAGCCCTACCTGTCTCTTCTTTTGACTTTTCTTATTTGTATCCTTTTACTATAATAAAGCTATAATCCTAAGTATAATGCTTTCAGTGACTTCTATGACTCATTCTAGTGAATTATCTAACTGCAGGTAGTTCTGGATACCCCTGAATTATAGTTAGTTGGTCAGAAGTGCTGGTGGTTTGGGCCCCCAAACTTGTGACTGGTGCCTTAAGGACAGTCTTATAGAGGATTGCTCTTAACCTGCAGGGTCTGGCCTAACTCCAGGGAGTTAGAATCAGAATTGAATGGACCAAGTTATTGCAAAATTTGCCATTGGTGTCAGAAATTTTTTGAAGTTGTAGAGGGATATGATACCCACACAATTAGTGTTAGAAGCTGTTACAGTTCCTGATTGAAGTTTCTGAAACCTATACACTGGGTCATTCACCAAACAATCCTATTTCTATCCGCTGTCCGCTGAATTAACAAATAAAAAGATTGAAACCAGGTGTCCAAAGGTAGAAATTGTATAGGTAAAATATTTACAGATATGGGTAGGGTTTATGTTCTATCAATAGCCAACCTAAATTTGAGTTACTTTCTTCTTTGATTTAGCAGCATATTCATGCAAATAAGGAATGCAATTCCTTTAGGGTACAATTTTTCTGAAGATATTGGTTTAGATTTCATGGTTAACTGTAGCGTCTATATAGGTCCAATAAAATATGAATTTTATATTACAGAGGTCTTTAAATATCACACTGTGTAATTCTTAGGAGTATGTCATTTTAGACCTGAAGTCTTCATCTAGAGTAAATAAATGATTTTGATTATTAACTGCCTTAAGTATTGACATTTTGGGGGGCTGTTTTAGTTTCTAGGCTATTAAGACCACTACCATATGATGGATTGTTTAACGATGTAAATTTATTGGCTCACTGTTTCAGATGCTAGAATATTTGCTTCCTCTTGGGGTCAGTATCTTCTGGCTGGCTAGCAATCTTTGGGTTTCCTTTGTATTCCATCACATGGCAGCATACACAGAGCTTCTTCCCCTTCTTATCCAGGTTTCTTTAACTTGCAGTTTCTGGCTGCTCCCTGTGGCTTCTCTTTCCATGTTCAGTTTCCTATGCCTGTGAGGACTTCAGCCAAATTCCTCCTTGAGTTTGAGCATAGCTAGCTTAGCTAATAACATCTGCAAGGTCCTATTTACAAATAGGCTTACACACACAGGACCAGAGTTGTTATCTGAAAATACTTTTTGTGGGGGCATGATTCAATCCCTAATAGGGGATAAAGCAATTTCTAGGAGGGCAAAAACATTTTTATATCATTACAGAAAAAAATTTGCTCCCCAGAATTTCATTGCTTATTAAAATACATGCATTAGAAATTCATAACTGAAAGTGAAAGAAAAAAATTTTTAAAGAAATATTTCCTGTTGCTATCTTAATATTTAAGCAAAGAAAATTATTTGATAACATAATTGTATAAAGAAAACAACTCTCATTGTTCAGACAGGCCTTGAAAAGTCCACTTTATTTTTAGATAGAAAAGCATTTACAATTCCCATAATCTGTGGTGGAAGATCAGGAAAAATTTTCTGTTTTTTTGTAAGCCATGACTTTTTATTGTGTTATTCTTAATTTACTTGGTCTTCCTGGCTTTTTCTACTGAGAAATGTTGGGGACAATGCTTGCCAGTATCTGTCCATGCAAGTTCTGGAGCCTGTCTTTACAGAGGCAAATATAGCATCACCAGTCATACAGGAAATCCTAGAACACTAATTCAACTTTGGATCTAGTGGTCCAGACTCCAATGCTCCCACATTTTCTCTTTTTCTTGTTGCAAATCAGAAGAGGTTTCAGGTTTGCTACCATCTTCAATGCCTGATTCTAGGACTTACAGCAAGAGTTAAAAGTTAGGACTTTGAGGTCAAATTGCTTCAATAATGAAGAGGCTCCAAAATTTACTATTAGTACTTTTTCCTCCCACAAATCTTAGTACAGTGTCTGGCACATAATAGTCATGAAATAAAAGTATCTTGAGTAGATAAACAAATATTATATAAGTCTATTTTAGGGCATACTAGATTTCACTCTTAAAGCCTGGTCAACCCCTCCTGAACTTTTAGGAGGTTCCCACAGTTTATTAGATGTTAATCCTCTCCAGTATAGGTGTTGGGGTCACCAGCAAAAAGCATGACTCACATAGGCTCTGACAGATAGACTGTTTACTCATACAGAGAAGAGACAGAGCAAGGTGAACATCAGTTCCCCAGAGCCAGCAGGTCTCAACCTGTAGCAGACATAGGGAGATACTTTATGCAGCACCCGTCTTGTGTTTGTGTGCTGTAGTGGAGGAACACTGCTCCCTCCTCACCAGGGACAGATACATGGCCTGGGTGTGAACTGGATGTCATGAAACATGCTGCCAGAATCAGACTGTAGTGGATATTTACATATGCTCTGAGCAATAGTGGAAGGGATATATCTGCAGGCTCCATATATACTGGGGAATTATATTTTATCTTGCCCCAGGTCCCACAGAAAGGTGGCAGACCATGCTAAGGCCAGCCCCTACCACAAAGGAAAAATACATGTACATTTTTTTAGACATTCTTGGATTGGTTGCTAAGTCCCCAAACAGTTTTATGTCTTCTCTGAGTCTCAGTCCTTGTTCGGGTGTATCAAGGATAATATGAAAGCATATTATGACAATTAAATGAAGTTATCTACATAAAGTGCACAGGACAATGTCCATCCATGGTAGTCACTCAGCCAGGAATATAGGATCTAATCTTGTCTGGCTCATTCCCACGTTCCAACTACCTGAGCCCAAGAAAGCTGAGTTTGCACTAAGTCTGTGTAGGGTAAGTGAAGGTGGAATGCACTTTCTGTGAACCTGAGGCCCTGAAATAAGGATGGGTTGGTCTGGCCACCTGACCTCATAAACAGGGGGTTGGATGTAAGCATTAAAGGAACACCTATGATAGTAATCAGAAGGTCTGGTAAATCTTAGTTAGTAACACTTTTGTCTTGCTGTTTGTAACTTTATAAAAGCTGACCATGCCGGTAGGTGGCGCAGGGCAGGGCACTGGGTAGGGCATGGGGTAGGGTGTGGGGCAGGGCACAGTACCTCCTGCCTGGCCACCATCAGGTCCTGTAAATAGGCTGAGCACCCCTGGCCTGCAGCCACTGGATTCTGTGTATGAATAAGTAATAAAAGCATGACCATTGCTGGGGTCCCATGTGATTTCTCTGGAATGTTAAAGCAGTTGGTCGGGCTTGACTGCCTGCATTACAATTGGCATAGTCGGCAGGATAGTCCAGTCTCCTAATGGTGTAAGAGCCATGGACAGCATGTGTAGCAGTTTGGCATTGCTTATGAATTCCAAAAATAGATATTGGATTGTGTTTGTAAACTAGTCTTTTCCTCTGGGTATACTGAATTGTATTAAATTCAGAGGTTTCATTTTTACTTGATTAAATTATGATTAGGACTTTGATTAGGCTACATCAGTGGGATGTTGAATCCCCTCCCCCTTGGTGGCTGGGGTCTCAAAGAGAAACCAAACAGCAGAGGAGAAAGTTTGAGTTTTTTGAGGCTGGAGCCCCCAGGAAAGAGCCGAGCCATTCACCTGATTGTTAGTTTAGAGCTGGCCTTGTGGAGAGAGCAGAGCAGCTGAGCCCAGAAAGAAACAAACCCTGGGAAGAGAGATGAGCCGTATGCCAGCCTACAGTTGAGATCAAAAGAAGCTGGACCCACGGAGCCTTAATATGGAAAAAGGAAGGCTGAACCCTCACAGACATTGCCCACCATTTTGTTTCAACATGTGGCAACAGAATTTGGGTACAGAAGGGGAAACGGACTTTGGCCTAGTGGTTAGGGCATCCGTCTACCACATGGGAGGTCTGCGGTTCAAACCCCGGTCCTCCTTGACCCGTGTGGAGCTGGCCCATGCGCAATGCTGGTGCGCACAAGGAGTGCCCTGCCTCGCAGGGGTGTCCCCCGCGTAGGGGAGCCCCACGCGCAAGGAGTGCACCCGGAAGGAGAGCCGCCCAGTGCGAAAGAAAGTGCAGCCTGCCCAGGAATGGCGCCGCCCACACTTCCTGTGCCGTTGACGACAACAGAAGCGGACAAAGAAACAAGTTGCAGCAAAAAGACACAGAAAACAGACAACCAGGGGAGGGGAGGGGAATTAAATGAATAAAAATAAATCTTAAAAAAAGGAAAAAGAAAAAGAAGTTATTTTGAATTGGACTCTTTAGGGCCTTTTGACTGTAAACTTCTACCCCAAATAAATATCCTTTACAAAAGCCAACAGATTTCTGGTATTTTGCATGAATATCCCTTTGGCTGACTAATACAGCGTGGCAGTTCCTTTATTGGGGAGTCTGTGATGGGAATCTCGCTCTTTTTTTTTTTTCAGATTTATTTATTTATTTATTTCCCCTTCCATCTCCCCACCCCGGTTGTCTGTTCTCTGTTATCTATTTGCTGCGTATTCTTCTTTGTCTGCTTCTGTTGTTGTCAGTGGCAAAGGAATCTGTTTTTTTTCTTTGTGTCATCTTGTTGTCAGCTCTCCATGTGTATGGCACTATTCCTGGGCAGACTGCACTTTCTTTCGTGCTGGGCAGCTCTCCTTACGGGGCACACTCCTTGCGCGTGGGGCTCCGCTGCATAGGGGACACCCCTGCGTGGCAGGGCACTCCTTGCGCGCATCAGCACTACACATGGGCAGCTACACACGGAGTCAAGGAGGCCCAGGGTTTGAACTGCAGACCTCCCATGTGGTAGACGGACGCCCTAACCACTGGGCCAAGTCTGCTGCCAAGAACTATTACGGTTGTTGAAAAAACCTCACGGAGAGGGGGCACTTTATTGGGAAGTCTGCAAAGGGAATCTTGCCCTTTATTGGGAAGTCTGTGGGGAAAAATCCCAGTGTGGCCCTTTTCCTCTACATGGTTGTGTTTAACCTTGTCAGTCTGCTTATGGCTAGGAAATCAGATCAGATAAAACTATATATGCCTGCAGAGTTTGTACCGTCAGAGAAAAATTTAGCTTAGTTAGAGAAGATGTCAAAGATGTCTTCATGAAAAGCAAAGAGCATCAGGTCGTGGCTGTTATCACTGCTTAGCCCTTGTTAGCCACCTTGGGAGATTGCTCTTCTAAACAACAGGCTGCTGGATGATGTGCACACTGGGTAAAAGAGGAGCTCAAAAGAGAGCTTAGACTAATCAGAGAGAAAATATCCCATAGAAATTGGAGGAGACAAGAGCAAGTACAGATTTTGGCATGCCGTTATGTATACCTAAAGGGGAGAAAGTTTACTAAAGCACAGTTTCTCGAGGTGACAGAAGGGTAAAGGTTGGGATCCCAGGACATGGAATCCCATTTCTGACACAGACTCATCCAGTAGTGAGGAGGAAAAACATGTCTTACCTGGTATAACACAGAATTAAAAGTGTTTCCAAAAATGAGCTTGCATATTACAGGCAACATTGATTCCAGAGGAGATCTTGAAAGCAGTGTAATCAGAGATGTGAAATGGTGGAGACCTTGGAAATAGCCATACCAAGGAGTAAGAGTTATGAATAAAATTAGTCTGTTGGTCTTAACTCTTCCTGTGTTTGTCTGTTTATTCCAAACAGAATACAGGAAGTGCAGAGGTTCAGGAAAAAGGAATTTTGGGGGTTAAAGGTGAGTAATCAAGTCAGGGTAGAAATATGTAAGATAAGTCTTGAATGACTAAAGGCATGGGTTTTGTAAAGGCCACCTCACTCTGCATATTAAAGTAGAAGATCATAAAATAATTAATAAAGTCTTTTTTTGTGTGTGCTGCTGAAGTAAAATACCTGCTAATTAACATAATCACTGTGGGGGTATAGAAGTAAGAAGCAACCTAAGTTTGTTAGCAATACATTGCAGTTTCCGACTCCTGCAGCAGCCAGCAACGGCTGGATATAGCCAGATGTACAATGGACCTTTCAAATGTTGTCACAGGGCTATTTACATAGCCCACATTGTGTCCGAATCCCTTATGATTGGTCTGTGCTCATGTGTTAATCAGGGAAAATTGTGCATGGGAATAGGAGGAACCCCCAGCAAGCTGCTTTTAAGAAGTAAAAAGGGCTCAAGCAGTAAGTGGGGAGGGGTGGACCTGACTTACCCTGTAAATTGGTGTAGCCAGCACCAATATTGGCTTTGGGTGAGGCTTGTGGCAAAGGCAACATTCTCACAATTGTGAAAAGTAAGATATAGCCCCTTAGAAAAGCAAAGTAAGATATAGCCCCTTAGAAAAGCAACTCTGTGCAGCATACCATGCCTTCTTGCAAGTAAAGGGCTTAACCCAATAGTGTCTGGTTGCTCTGAGGACTGCTATCCCTGTTTGGTAGTGAATTGCAGTGCTGGAAAAGTAGTAAACTGTTGCGGGCCACTGTCTGTGGGAGAAAAGGTATGTGGGATGCCCACTGTCAGGTAAAATCTAAGCAGCAGCAGAGTGGCTCCACAGGGAAAGTGGACATCATGGCTACCAGACCTTGTGGTGCCTAGCCCAGCAGTTCCAGCTGCATCATGCTTACTCTGATGACTGTGCACCAGATGGGACAGTACTTCATGGAGTCTTCGGCTGGATGAAGATATTGTTTGGCCGAAGGAACAAGTAAAAGATGATAAGGAATCACAGTTAGATGTGGCTCCCGCTATAGCTGAAATGCTAATAGCATAATGATGCAGACAAATTAAAGGGTCAGCCACCCTATAGTGGGGCAGAGCCTGATGGGTTGGAGAGCCCATAAGAGGATACCTAGGAAGACTTCCCAGAAGAGGTGCTTGGAATATAAGCTCCAGAAAGCCAGGTGGGTTTGGAAGCTTCTAAGGAGAGGTAATGGCATGTGTACAGACCTGGGAGGCCAGACCCAGAAGGGGAAGTAATAATAATCTGTTGGCTATGCATCAAACTATACAAACTGGGACAAATGAGGTCATTTGGTCATGATACTATCCTGTAATGCTTTGCTGGTTGGAAATCTTAAGCCCATTTAATATTACTAAAGGAAATTTAGAGAATTTAGAAGGGGAAAAGGTATGGTTTGTGAAAGTTTTATTAATGGCAGGTGGTGCAGGTACTGCAACTTCACCGGTATGATTAATTCCACTGAATCGTATGCTTGTGAGTGGCTGAAATGGAAAAGTTTGTTGTCCCACAATAAAAAGGAGAAAGAATGACTAAAGAGACAATGGCGGGAAGCAGATTTGACCCGTGGTTAGGGTGCCCGTCTACCACATGGGAGGTCCGCAGTTCAAACCTTGGGCCTCCTTAACCCGGGAGCTGGACCATGCGCAGTGCTGATGCGCGCAAGGAGTGCCCTGCCACGCAGGGGTGTCCCCCGTGCAGGGGAGCCCCACACGCAAGAAGTGTGCCTCGTAAGGAGAGCCGCCTAGTGCGAAAGTTCAGCCCGCCCAGGAATGGTGCAGCACACATGGAGAAGATGATGCAGCAAGATGACGCAACAAAAAGAAACACAGATTCCCATGCTGCTGACAACAACAGAAGCAGACAAAGAAGAACACCCAGAAAATAGACACAGAGAACAGACAACCGGGGAGGGGGTGGGGAGAGAAATAAATAAAATAAATAAATCGTTAAAGAAAAAAGAGACAATGGCAGCAAAGGCAATGCATGAGCTTGGATGAGATCTAACAAAGGAGCAAAGATCAAAAGGCCCATGCACAGTGTTGATGCGTGCAAGGAGTGCCATGCTATGCAGGGGTGTCCCCGCGCAGGGGAGCCCCATGCAAAAGTAGTGTGCCCCGTAAGGAGAGCTGCCCAGTGTGAAAGAAAGTGCAGCCTACTCAAGAATAGTGCCACACACACGGAGAGCTGACACAACAAGATGAAACAACAAAAAGAAACACAGATTCCCATGCCGCTGACAACAGCTGAAGTGGACAAAGAACACACAGCAAATAGGAACAGAGAACAGACAACTGGGGTGGGGGGGGGAAGGGAGAGAAATAAAAAAAAAAAAAGAAAAAAAAACACAGATTCCGGGTGCTGCTGATAAGGATGGAAATGGTCACAGAAAAACACACAGCGAATGGACACAGAGAGCAGACAACTGGGGGGGAGGGGAGGAGAGAAATTTTAAAAATTACTAAATTAATTTAAAAAAGGACTTTGGACATAAAGAATTGGAATTTGAAACTGTAAGCTTTGTATTAAGGTTGTTTATAAATCTCTGGAAATGGAGATGGTGAGAGCACATCATGGCGTTTATGCTGCTATATGGATATGACAGTGGTTGAAAGGAAAGTCTATGGATTACTGAAGGAAAATTAAAAGATGTAACATGGGACTAGTGAAACCTTATGTAAAATGTAAGTGTTTTTTGGTGCCTTATATTGTTGCTGTGGACATGCGGTACACTGTATTAATGCCCTAACCACTCAGATACTGTGGAAGATTTAATGGGTAGATTGCACAGTGGAAAGAGTTTTGCAGTGAAGTGCAGGGTAAATGAAGTGGAACGCCCTTTCCACGTAACCATAATAAGAATGGGTTGGTCTAGCCAAACACCTGACCTCATAAACAGGGGTTTGGATGTAAGCATCAGAGGAACACCTGTGATAATAATCAGGAGGTCTGGTAATTGCTAACTAGTAACCCTTTTGTCCAGCTGTTTTTAACTTTGTAAAGGCTGACCATGTCTATTAGGTGGCACGGGGCAGGGCACGGTACCTCCTGCCTGGCCACCGCTGGGTCCTGTAAGTAGGTTGAGCACCCTAGGCTTGCTGCCACTGGGTTCTGTGTGTGAGTAAATAATAAAGGCATGACCGTCGCTGGGCTCCCTTATGGTTTCTCTGGAATATCAAAGTAGTTGGTAGGGCCTGACTGCCTGCATTGCAATTGGTGTCATTGGCAGGCCAGGGTCTCTACCTATGTTACAGTCTGTGACCTGAGAACTTCAAAAACCAAAAGTTTACGTGTCTTTCAAATTAAATTTGAAAGTCCCATTTGAGCTCCAAAACATAGACATTTTAAACACCATTTTGTAGGTAATAGCAGTTTTTTGTTTCACCAGAGAAAATATGTAAACTTTCATCACAATAACAAGTGAATATTTGAACTTCCTTATTCACTTACCAATTTGGGGGAGAAATTTGAAGGTTTTGTTTATTTCTCCACTCACCTCAGGCCATAAAACTGTTTTGTGATAGGACATCAAATCTATAACTTACTAGGAAGGCAGGAAAATCTTTCTTAATTTAGGTGCTAAATATTGGTCTAAATAAAAAAATGCTGCTAGTCATTATTAACATTAGAGATCTACAGTAGTTTAATATGTTACATATAATTAGTGTTAACCTTCAATAGTTTGTCATTTAAAGACATTAAAACCTACTCAAATCAAACCATCTAGTGAAGAAGCAGCTGGTAATTGATAATACCTACCTCCAGCCTTAGAAAATTGTAATCTCAGCTGGAAGTCTCCAGATGGGGTTAGTAAAAAATGTCCTTTATTGCTCTAAGTATAAACTGTACTTCAGACAAAAGACAAAGAATATGGAAAGTTAAGAATTAAAAGCTGAATTTGTCTGTCACTGTCACTTTGTTATTTCTGATTTTCATTAAATTGGTTGAAAAATGGTACTATATCTAAAGGACAAAAAAATAAACTAATCTTTTTAGTTTTCCTAGCCAAATGTTAGCTTTTCCAAATCCATATCTAGTAAGTTAATCCTAGAGATATCTTTCCAGATAAGAACCAAAAATTAATCAGGTTATATGTACTCACCTCATATTAAGTTTTCTCTCAAAGTTGGAATGAGCCTAGTGGTAATCGGTACACAGAGGCTGAGATCCCCACTCACCATTCAGTTCAGAAAGTTACCATGTTGTGGTAGAAGGAATTCCTGGACTGTATCTTGGTTTGACCACATCCTAGCCTGGAAAAGGAAATTTAATTCATACAGTGCTTTGTCTAGAAAATGAGGCTAATGATACCCACCTGACAAAGAGCATCATATACTGGTACTTTAGTAATTAACCTGTACTCCTTGAATGAGCAGCATTAAGAACTTGAAAAAAATGAAGTATCTCAGGCCCTTGACCTACTGATCCAGGGTTCAGCTCCTGTGTGGGGCATTAAAACTGAATTTCTAACATGTTCCCCTTTGATGCTGATGCAGCTGGTCTACCGACCACACTGAGCAATAAGGCTCTAGTGTCCATCATATGTACTGCTCAAATCAAAGAAACAAACTTATAATTTTAGATTTGATAAGAAATACCTTAATAGGACTATAATTAATATATCCTAATTTTGATCTGGAACAGGAATTCTAATATAATTCTGATATTATTTGGTTTGTGCAGTGTTCATGTTTAAAAGTTTCCCCAGGTGAATCTAATGTGCAATTGGGATTGGTCAATGACTTAAAATGACCTAGAATTACCATAAGCAATGAGCAGTTGAAGAGGAAAAAAGAAAAAAACAAAGAAACAAAACCTCCAAACAAACAAAAAGAATAATTCTCCAAGAAAAGCAAGTGAGGACTCTGGTAAGCAGGATTATGCCACCACCCGAAAATGACCCTGATCGCAGGAGTCTGTGAATGGCAAAACCGTTTGCAGCTGCGATTAAAGATATGGCATTTGAGATGGGGCTAGTATCCTGAATTACCCAGGTGGGTCCAATCTAATCAAGGGAGCTGTTAAATGTGGAAGAGGAAGGTAGACGTATAAGTTACAGAAATGCTGGAGAAGGGGCAGGAGAGACTCAACCTGCCTTTGTTGGCCTTGAAGAAACTAAACATTTTTTGTCTTTCAAATTAAATTTGAAAGTCACATTTGATTCTGGAACTTATGTTTTAAACACCAACATTTAGTATGTAATAGCTATTTTAATCTCCTGCTGACCACCAGCAAGGAAATGAATTCAGTGAACAACCTAAATGAGCAAGGGAGTGGATTTTCCCCTGGAGCCTCCAGAAGGAATGTGACTCTGCCAACACCTCCAGTTAAGCCTGATGCGACCCCTGTTAGACTTCTGACCTATAGAAATGTAAGATAATACATTTGTTTTGTTTTAAGCCACTAAATTTGTGATAATTTGCTATGACAGCAATAGAAACTAACACTAGAACTCAATTGTGTTTCTTCAAGCCTCTTATTTAAAGAATAATACAAATAATTCCTCAGTGTTTGCTAAGGAAAAGGTTCTGCTGACGTGCTGGGAGGCTTCTATCCATAATTTTGTGGTATTTTGCTGTAGGACTGAATTGCAAGGAACTTCAGAATGAATCTATGAGTCTGATGATAGTATTATGTAGCATTTATTGAATGCCTACACTTTATCAATCAGGGCTCTAAGCACTTTACCTTCTATTATTTAACATTATGTTATATGTATCACATAACGAAGTCATTTTAGCCTAGCAACTCTGAGGAAAGTAGGTGTGGACGTTGAAGCACATAAATGTTACTCAAGAGTCAGTAAGGGGGACAGATGGCTTCAAACACCCCAAGTTGTTTGTATAATCTATAGATATATAGATTTTGAGATAGAGGATCTCCTTGTAAATACGGATATAACAAATGAATCTCAGAATTAATAATTATCAAGACATCACAACGCAGGTCAAACTCAGATTTTTAAATTTCTGCTAGAGCTACCCTCCACTGAGCTAGTATACATCCAGTAGAGAAAAACTAAACTTTCTCTTCCATAATGCAGATAAGAATCAGTACATTGAGTAAGTGTGAAGTAAAATTCTGTTATTCTCTTTTACTTTCTAAGGCAAGTAGAGAAGATTTGAAAGACCAAGTAGAAAGCTATAGTTTTTAAGAAGAATAAAACCAAACCCATTATTGAATTGTTTTGTGGAAGCCTAGATTTGCACTCCAGAGACAAGTTCTAAAATGATGCTGACAACTAGTATGTGGTAAACCAAAATGCTTGAACTGGAGTTCAGTTATGAAATAAAGGTAGTGTTTTTCTGTGTATCATTCTTTACTCCAGGAAATACATGTAAACACTTCACTAACGGGGAAAGGGAAAAGAAAAACAAAGCAGTACGTTCCAGAATCTTTTGCTTTCACTTTCATAAGAAGTAGAATAAAATAAAATTCAGTTCCTCTAAGGATGGGACTTTCTTGTCCCTCCTGCTCCCACACTCCAGTTTCTCTTAAGTCCTTCATCTGAGAGGCATGGAGATAAAAGGAATTGGTTATCTCAGTAGATAAAGGATGCCACTGGAGAAAATCTTAAAGAAAGATTTAGAGATGGACAAAACAGTGTGGAATGGCAAAAGGACACCTTGACAGAATTAAGTCTTATAAAAGGTGTCAATAAATCCAGTGACCAAAAAAAAAAAAAGAGAAGAGGCTTATAGAATGTTTATTTTCAGAAAAGTTCTAACATTCCTTTACATGAGAAAGAGTTCTCATATTAGATATTGTGAACTCTGACTTAAATTGCCTTTTTTTGTAATGTTTCCTTTGAAACATTTTATGTAAGAAATAAACTCAAATCTAAAAAAAAAAATAAGCTGTGCTGCAAAATTTCTTCCCCCATAACATAATTGAACATTTTCCTATAAACATTTATTGTGTTTGCCTTCAAGTATTGCCAGGCTGATTAAGTCAGTGAACTAAAAATTATTTGAAGAGTTTAAAGTATTTATCTAGCATTGTGCTAGGCAAAAACAAATGCAAACAAAACAACAACAGCAACAACAAGACACAAGTATAATGCACTATGAGAACATAGCTAAAAACTAGGGAAAAGTCCAAGCAACCAAACTTGAAATCATCTGCATACATTCTAAGTATTTTCTTCAAAAGAGAGCTTTCCCAACATAATATGCAATTAAAACATATGTGATTTTTTCCTTAATTCACAGAAAATAGGAGGAAAGAAAATTTAAATTAGAAGGTGAGATTTTCATTTTGAAGCTCCTAGTTTTTTTGACTCAGCAATACCACTTCTAAGAACACGTTATGGGAAGCAGACGTGGCTCATCTGATATAGCATCTGCCTACTACATGGAGGGTCCAGGGTTCAATACCCAGGACCTCCTGACCCGTGTGATAAGCTGGCCCACATACAGTGCTGCCACTTGCAAGGAGTGCCGTGCCACATGGGTGCCCCCACAAGAGGGTGCCCCATGTGCAAGGAGCGTGCCCCGCAAGAAGAGCTGCCCTGTGTGAAAAAAACGCAGCCTGCCCAGGAGTGGCACCACAGACACGGGGAGCTGACACAGCAAGATGATGCAACAAAAAGGGACACAGATTCCTGGTGCGACCTGACAATGCAAGCCGACACAGAAGAACACACAGCAAATGGACACAGAGAGCAGACAATGGGGAGAGGGGGGATATAAATAAAAAAAAAACCTTAAAAATAAAAACACATTATTTAGATATAGTTACCCAATTACAAAAATATATAAGTACAAGGGAATTTCCTGCTCCTCTGCTCAACTTTTTGTTAAATAGCAAAACAAAAGTGTAAACAAATTAATTTTCATCCTAAGGTTAAAAAAAATCATGGTTCATCCACACAATGAATTAGTATACATTCATTCAAACAATGGTTGTGTTCTATTTTATGAACCCAGAAGAATTGAAAAAATATATTAAGTGAAAATGGCAAGGTACATTATGTTCCCATTTGTGTAAAACTCAATATAATTTTGCTTATAATCCATAGACATTTCTGGAAGTATATATAAGAATAATTTAAATTGATTATATCTGGAAAATAAGAGTAGCAGTGAAAAGTGGTGATATAGGAAAATCACAACCATTTTTACAGATGGAAAGCTAAAAATTTGTCCGTGGCCACACTGTTTGAATCCTGGATTCAAATTTGGGCAGTCTTGCTCTGGAGTGGATGCAGGTGACCATTTTGCAGTGTTGTCTCTTGGGTATGAAAGTAATCTTGCATATCATATATTAAAATACCAATTTTAAAGCTGTCCCTTTTTATCCATCTGGTAATTTATTCAGCATTAGTCAAGCTTTATTTTATAACAAAACAAACTCCAAACCCACAAAAGAACAAAAATTAATTTCCTTCCCTTAGATGTTCTTCTCTTTTAATCTGTGTTTTGTGTTTATGCATTTTACGAGTTGTTCCAAGTTTATACAGTCTTTCACAGAACAACTGTACATTCTAGTATTCCCATACACTTAGTATATCCAAAATCCTGCAAGACAGCTGGTGAAAAATATGGTGAACTATGAATAAATACTAGTTTAGAGACTATTCACCAGAGCCCTGCAATCAGCACTAACTACCTTAGGCTTCAGAGTGAAATTCAAGTATTGATTTTAATTTATAAAGCCCCTTCTGGTAGCCTGCTGTGTTGCCTTATGGATTGCCTCTGCATCTGTAAATCATCCTGTGACGGGGATTGGCTGTACCTCTTATAAACTTAATTATTTGATTTAAATGTTAGAGGACTGTAGGCAGATGTTTTCATTAATCTCCCATGTATTTCTTTTTCTTACATATTTATCTTCAGGATAGTATGAAGATAAGTATATAGTTTTAACCCTCCTTGATTTATAATATAAAGTAGTTGGCTTATAGTTAGTACAATGTAAAATTAGACCTAGGCAAATTTGTGAAATAGTTATTTTCAGAAACCTTAACTTCCTTAGTTGACCTCTTTTCTTCACCCCTAAGATGCCTCTCCTTTTCCCTCAGGGACCATTGCTTTGACTCTTTTCACCTCTTACCCTTTGTATATGCACGCTCATTCATATAAATCATGTGCACATATTATTAGTTTATGTACACATATTATTTTAAAATGTTCCTTTCACCCTAATATTTAAGTATAGATAGGGATAAAGCCCTTTGAGGGAAGCTTTAATATTAACTTCTGTTGGGGGTGCTTTGTATGTGGTACCCAACTTTTACAGCATTTATCAACCTCATGATAATGCCCTCAACTATCCTTCTCACTGGCAGCCTGAGTCAGCCATATTTTTTCTACCTAACCTTGCCCCTGGCTAAAATTAATTGGATGAGGTGTGGTCATTTGACACAGGGTAGGCCAAATGAATTCTCTCATCAGAGACCTTGGCTTTTGGAATATGATTTTCTAATTCAGATTTGAACAGTGTTGTATAATCTCAGGAGTTATATCTCTGCCATTTTATCTGTCCATGGATTGATTATCAGAGAAATCTGTTCTGAAAAAGAGAAGGAAGGTTTTAAAGAGAATAAGAAACAAGCAATGGAGAGATACAAACCACTTGAGTCCCTGTTGCATTTTTATTCTTGAATTCAATGAGGCTGCATTGTTTTCTTTTGAAGATTGTACCATTTTACTTATGTTGCAGAGTACTCTAACTGATATGTAATAACACCTGCTTATCCCTTCCCTTTTACAGTAAGATTATTCAATATGCTTTGGGGAGATAAACTTGTTTCACTCACATTCTATGGGCTCAGATAAAATTGTTTCCACTCCCAGCTCCAGAAGTGTAACTTTTGATCTAAGTTAACTAGAGAATCACAAGTTCAGCAACTCTGATAGTTTTAGGGAAGGACACATGGTGCGATGGGAGTCAATGAGATAAAAGGAAAATTTTCTGGGGAATTCCTGTGAATCTGAAAGTCAGTAAGATAGAAAAATTGGAACTCTCTTGCTACCAAGATGAGCTGGTCTATGTGAAAATAGAGACAATTTAGAGAAGTGGCACCTAACGAGAGAGAGAAACAGGGTTCTAGTGGCATCAGATGAACCCCAAGTTCAAACCATATTCGATGCCAGTTTTTGTTACATTTTGTCCCTTAAGTTCTCAAATGCTACTGTCAGTTGTTGCTTCCTTTACCTACTGTACATCTCATTCTTTAACATAATAGAATACTTTGGGATGGTAGGATCATTCCATTTAAATTTCAGTTTTCTATACTCATAAAAGACTATTTTCTTTCATTTATTTAACAAAAGCAATTCATTGTGTATCTCATCTTTTGATAAATATTCCAGTAAAGACAGGATATTGGCCTGGAAAATCATTAGATGGAGGAATGGATCAGAAGATCTTACTTTTCCCTGAATTTTAGTATATACTGGTTACTTAAATGGGGGGAATCACCCTCTTTCTTGCTTTTAGGAAACAGGTAACTACTGTACAGACAATTCATAAGATAACTCTAAAATGAGATTGTATGTTAAAAGTGCTTTGGAACCATGTGAAGCTGTATAAATATGCACCTGTGCATTTTGAAATTAAAATATTTAAGTTTTTAATTTGTGTTTTATTTTCTCTGATAATTAACACCTAAAATATAATATCAAGTTTCATGAGGTCTCTAATTTCTATCCCAAATTACTTGGTTCAAGAAAACTCTTCTCTTCCACTTGTGTACTGCCCAATTTCCTTGTTAGTGAAGATTCAGCTTGAAGTAGAGCAATGAAATACTGGTCGTAGGGTGATGGGCAATATAGTAGCCTCAGATTACAGACAAGGAATTTTCTGGGCCTAGCAGGTTTTAATTGAGATGTGATTTATTGACGAAAGTAAGGATGAAAGTAAGGATGAAAAGTAAAGTCAAGGAAACTAATTTTTATGCTTCCATTCAATAGCATATTTCTTCGAATTATTGAGACTATTCCTACTCATCTTTTAAGAATTAGACAGGGCTGCATCTTGTTACAGTATATAATTTCAGGACATTTGTTGCTGTAAGAAATGAGTATAAATTTAGAGTAGACTGAATATTTAACAAAGGTTTATTTTGTGTACTCATGTAGTAATAATCTGTACTTCCAAGTTTCTTTAAATTCTGCTATAGAGATTAAGTAAAAACAAATGTGATAACTGAAAAGAGTTAAGAATTCATTTCTTGCTGTACATTGTTTATATCAGGGGTTCTTAAACTTTTCTGTTCATGGTCCCCTTTGCCAGTCAGGTGAAAACCATGGACCCTTTCTGAGAATGTAGCAGCAGATAGTTTTATGACACTCAACTAGTGTTGGGTCTAATAACTACTGTCATTTCGATGCATGGATGAGCATAAGCGATTTTTTGAGATATGCAACAACTGTGATGTGATATGAAATGAATACTACTTTAATTTATTGCATACATTCAAAAATGAAGGAAATGTTAGATTTCCTATTTTCTGGGTGACATATGCTAAGTATTAATGCCATGGGTTTGCTAATTATATTTAGTTCATAATAACAATCATACTATATTTGTCCTTTTGTGTCTGGCTTGTTTAACTCAACATAATATCCTCCAAGTTCATCTATGTTGTCGTACACTACACAACTTCATTTCTTCATAGAGCTGAATAATTTTCCATCGTGGGTGTATTCCACAGTTTATTTATCCATTCTTCAGTTGATGGACACCTGGGTTGCTTCCATCTTTTGGCACTTGTGAATAATGCTGCTATGAATATCAGTGTACAAATGTTTGTTTGTGTCCCTGCTCTCAGTTCTTTTTGGTACTTAGTAGTGGTATTGCTGGATCACATGGTATACCTATATTAATTTCCTTAGGAACTGCCAAACTGTCCTCCACAGTGGCTGTACCATTCTACATTCCCACCACCAGTAAATAAGCATTCCTAGCTCTCCATATCTTCTCCAAAACTTTTAGTTTTCTGTTTTTTTAACAGTGGCCAATCTAGTAGGTGTGAAATGATCTTATTGTAGCTTTGATTTGCATTTCCATAATAGTTAGTGATGTTGAATATTTTCATGTTTGTTCATGATTTGTATTTTTTCTTTGGAAAAATATCTATTTGGGTCTTTTGCCCATTTTTTAATCTGGTTGTTTTCTTTTTTGTTGAGTTGTAGGATTTCTTTACATATCATGTCATTGAGTTCTTGACTTAATAAATGATAAAATAAGATGTTAATTCTTATCCACAATTATAAGTGAAACAAAGATTTTTTGTTTAATCTAATCTGTGATTACCTACCTAATTCTGATTAGTGACAAATATAATAAAATTATGCAAAATAAAATTAAGCATTTGAATTTTGCAAAAATCTTTTTTTAAAGATTTATTTATTTATCTTCCCCTTCTGCTTCCCCCACCCCAGTTGTCTGTTCTTTGTGCCCATTGGCTGCATGTCTTCTTTTTGTCCTCTTCTGTTGTTGTCAGTGGCACAGGAATCTGTGTTTCTTTTTATTGTGTCATCTTGCTGCATCAACTCTCTATGTGTGCTGTGCCATTCCTGGGCAGGCTGCACTTTCTTTCACGCTGGGTGGCTCTCCTTACAGGGCGTACTCCTTGCATGTGGGGATCCCCTATGGAGGGGACATCCCTGCGTGGGAAGGCACTCCTTGCACACATCAGCACTGCACATGGGCCAGCTCCCCACGGGTCAAGGAGGCCCGGGGTTTGAACTGCAGACCTCCCATGTTGTAGATGGATGCCCTATCCCCTGGACCAAGTCTGCTTCCCCTGCAAAAATCTTAAAATAGTTTACTGGTAAAATATGACTTCTCTTAAGTTGTCTCTCAGAAACCTGAGTTACTGGCATCCATATTCTAGAGAAAATCAGGACACCCTATAAAATTTTACCTCATCTTTCAAGTAGCAGAGAATCATCATTAGGGTAGACAAAAATGAATTGAAAACATGTACTCACTGTTGAAGCTTGAAATGTAAGCCTAAAGGTAACAAGCAAATTATCAATTTCTTGGAAAGAAATAAAAATGCATTGCTTCAATAGATAAATATCAAGAACTATATTCAAAGTGAAAAATTGCCATATTAACTATAAAGTTAAGCACTATATAATTATTCAAAGGATAGACTAATACCTCTCTGGACAAAACAAAGAGAAATAACATTTATTGGTAAGCAAATATTTTTTCCAGAAATTTTGAAACAAAAGCCCATTTAATTCTTACACAAAAGTAGAGATTCATTCCTCAATAAATTGTCTCAGTGGGTGGATATCCACACAATAACCAAAGAATATTGAATTCCCATCCTGCATTCTCTAATAGAACAGCAAAAATCTCCCAAGTGCAAAGGCAGTGCCTAGTGAAGGAAGACAGACCTTTATGCCAGGGCCTTGTTATTGGTAATTTTACTTATGAACACTTTCTTGTGAAATTGAGGCTTAGCCTAGTATTATAATTGCCTAAGAATTACCTCTGAAAGCTTCCTTGTTGCTCAAATGTGGCCTCTTTCTAAACTAAACTCAGCATGTAGATTCACTACCTTCCACCCAGCATGGGACATGTTTCCTTGGGTAGAGCTTCCCTGACACTGAGGGATTATTACCAAGTAACAACTACCAATGTATCTGGAAAAAGACCTTGACCCAAAGTGGGAAATGGTAAATCCAAATGAGGTTTTATGGCTAAGAGACTTCAAAGTGGATTGGCAGGTCTTTTCAGAAGTTATGCTTATGCAAGTCTCAGCAGGATCTCATTGACTGCCACAGCAAACAGTGCCTCAAATAGTGGGGTTCCTGAGGGCTCTAGAGAATCCAGAAACTAAAAGCAGGGCAAACACGCTCAGGAATTTGACACCCTGTCAGTGGGTCTTACTTTGGAATTTATGCTCCCCAGTTTAACAGACTTAGACTCATTTATAGGTTCTCTACACCTGAATCCTCTGTCCTTTTACTTGAACTTATAAATAGCACTATACTGGGTAAATATATGCCCTAGAGACTTAAATCCTTGATCTGACTATGTGTCAGTTGAACCCAGTTTCAGAAGAGTTGCATTACCTACCCTCCTGTTCATTGGACTCACTTAGGACAACTAATAAGGAGATGATGATGGACAGTACCTATCACAAGGAACAGAGTGTCTGCAACTGAAATCAAGATAGTTCCATCCATCTGCCCCATGGGATCTAAGCTCCCTCTCAATTCAAAACAGAGTGGGCATCACAATCCCCAAATCCTCAAGATTGGGAAATGAACTATGGACTAAAGTAGAAGTATTGTTATTCTAGCAATGGAAGAACTCTTGTCATTGATATAAATGCAGTGGTCACCAGAGGTTCGGAGGGATGGGAGATGGAAGAAAAGGTGTAATATGGGGGCATTTTTGGGACATTTAAATTGTCTTGAATGTCATTGCAGTGATGGATACAATCCATTGTATATTTTGTCATATCCTACAAAATTACGCAGGACAAAGTGTAAACTGTAATCCATAGTTAGTATCAATGTTTCAATATGTATTCATCAATTATAAAAAATGTACCACAATAATGAGGGATGTTGTTGATGTGGGAAATTGTGTGGGGGGAGTGGGTCATATGGGAATCCCTTATATTTTTTATGTAACACTTATATAATCTAAAGCTTCTTTAAAAATAAAAATTAGTTTGAAAAAGAAGGTATGTAAATATAAATATCTAAAAGGATAAATTTGGAGCTATAGTGATAATTAGGCTTGAATTTTTAGAAAAGATGAAACCTGTATAATTCTTACAAAAGTGATTTTTTTAACCTTAATTTAATTTAGAGTGCATATTATCATGGAAAGTGAAAATATTATTACAAAATATCTTAATACAAATGAAAAGAAACATGATTAGTTCTCATATGGATATTGGCTTTAAACATAGATGAGCCTAATTAAAATGATCAGAATTAACAAAAGAAATATATACATTTTAAATTACTTTCCTCTTATAAACACTACTTTTCATGGTATACTATTGATAATATTTATATTTTGATGGGAGTAATGTTGATATTAATACATAAATTTGACAATTTATACTCTTTTTGATAGTTGTTGGGTTTTTCATTAAATTCCCTTACAGCTCCTTCATGACTCTCCTCAAATTTGTCTCTTCCCTCAAAAATTCAAACACCTTCTGTTTTCCATCTCTAACCATGTCTGTATTTCCAATGTCATCGATTCATAGTAGCCAAATATCTGAAAATTACTGAATAAATTGTGTGTTCTTTTCAAATTTTCTCTCCATTTTTACTCACCTTATTCTTTTTGCCTTAGCTCATACCTCTCATTGTATTCTTTCTTATTCCTCTTCAGGGATCTCTACCCTCTTTTGCACAGTGAGCATTTACCTCTCCACCATCTTTTAAAAATTGCCAAGGTATTCCTTCCAGTCACATTTTCCTAAAAGACTCTTTTCTTGACTACTAATATATTCAAATTACCATTACTCTCTTTCCCTGATTTCACTGTTAACGTCATCTAAAGAGTAGACCTTGTTGCCATTTCCATTTCTTCAATATATTTAGAAAAGTCATTACCTTTTTAGTAAGGTATAACATGAACACAGGAAAGGACAAATAGCTTAAGTGTCCAGCTTAATGAACATTTACAGTTCAGATGAAGAAACAAACATATTTACAAGCCCCCCAAAACTTTCAATATACCCCCTCTCAATATTTCCAGTAAAAGTAATAATTAGTTGAACTTTAAATACCACATAGTGGTTTTGCCAGTCTTTGAATATTGCCCAATAAAAGAAATTATGTAGAATGTAGTCTTTTGCATGTGGCTTCACTTGCTAAGCATGCTGTTGTGAAATTTATCTATGTGGCTGGTGAGTAGTTGTGATTAACTTTCATTGAAGTTTCCATTGTACAAATTTACTACAATGGCTTTATCCATTCTATTGTGATGGGCATTTGGGTGTTTTAGCTTTTGGTTATTAAGAACAATGCTGTTGAAGACCTAAGATGACAACAGAGTAGGAAGCTCAGACAATCATCTTGATGCACAGGGCAGCTAATAATCAGTAAGGATATGTCCAGATCAACTATTTGGGAGACTCCAGAGATCAGAAGAACACAGAGCAAAGCACCATCCAGGGAAAAAGAGAGAAAGGAGACTGACCATCATTGGTGAAGATTCCTGGGTAGTGCCAAATTCCCACTGGTGAAGCAAGCCACCTCTGGCATAAAGATGGGACATATTTCCTTATTCGTCTTGCCTATCTTTGATTGGAGAGTTTAATTCATTAACATTCAATGTTGTTACTGTCAAGGCAGTATTTACATTAGCCATATTTTCTTTAGGTTTGTATAAATCATATTTTGTTTTTTTTCTATTTTTACCTTTTTAGTAATTCTTATTAGTATTCTTCCTTTCTATACTCTCCTCCAACCCTCTCTCCCTTGTTTTTTCCCTTTCAACCTGCAGAACTCCCTTAAATATTTCCTGAAGTGCAGGTGCAGATTTCTTGTTGACAAACTCTCTTAATTTCTGTTTATCTGTGAATATTTTGAACTCTCCCTCATTTTGAATGCCAGCTTTGCTGGATACAGAATTCTTGGCTGGCAGTTTTCTTCCTTTAGCACTGTAATTATGTAATACCACTCCCTTCTTGCCTCCATGGTTTCAATTGAGAAATCAGCACTTAATCTTATCAAGTTTCCCTTGTATGTGATGTATATCTTATTTCTCTTGCTGCTTTCAGTATTCTTTCTTTGTCTTGAGTGTTTGATAATTTGATAAAAATATGTCTTTTGTAGGCCTGCTAGTATTTATACTGTTTGAAGTGCATTGTGCTTCCTGGACATGTACAACCATATCCCTCAAGAGTTGGGAGGTTTTCAACTATTGTTTCCTCCAACATTCCTTCTGCCCCCTTTCCTTTTCTTCCCCCTCTGGAATGCCTAAAATACATATGTTTGCACAATTTGTATTGCCATTAAATTTCCTGAGTCCCTGCTGAAGTTCTTCTATCTTTTTATCTATCTCTTCTATTATTTGTCTGATTTCAGATGTACTCTTTGATGTCACTAATTCTTTCCTCTGCCCACTCAAATCTTCTGTTATGTGCTTCCAGCACGTTTTTGATTTCTTGCATTTGGCCATTCATCACCATCTGATCTGCTATCTTTTTGGGGGGTCATACTTCACATAATATATTTATATTTCACACAATATATTTAGTTCACAATAGGGTTTGTCCTTTTTTGTCTGGCTTGCTTCGCTCAACATAATATCCTCTAGGTTCTTCCATGTTGTCATATGTTTCATGACTTCATTTCTTCTTACTGCTGCATAATATTCCATCATGTCTATATTCCCAGATTTGTTGGTCCATTCATCAGTGGTTAGACACCTGAGTTGTTTCCAACTTTTAGCTATCATGAATAACACTGCTATGAACATTGGCATGTAGATATCTATTCATGTCACTGCTCTCACTTCTTCTGGATATCTACCTAGCAATGGTATTGCCAGGTCTAATGGCAAGTCTATATTCACCTTCCTAAGGAACTGGCAAACAATCTTCCACAGTGGTTAAACCATCTTACATGTCCACCAACAGTGAATAAGCATTCCTATATCTCCACATCCTCTCCAATATTTAGTTTTCCAACTTTTTAATAGCAGCCAGTTTACTAGGTGTGAAATGATATCTTATTGTAGTTTTGATTTCCATTTCCCTAATCACTGGTGATGTTGAACATTTTTTATGTGTTTCTTTGCCATTTGTTTTTCTTCTTTGGACAGTTGTCATTTTAAGTCTTTTGTCCTTTTTTTAACCTGATAGTTTGTCTTTTTATTGTTGAGTTGTATGATCTCCTTATATATCATGGATATTAAACCCTTATCAGATACGCGTTTTCTCCTATTGAGTCAGCTGCCTTTTCATCCTTTTGGCAAAGGATTTGAGGTGGAAAAGTGTTGAATATTAAGGAGGTCCCATTTACCTGTTTTTCTTTTGCTGCTTGTGCTTGGGGTATAAGATTTAAGAAATGATCAACTACCACAAGATGTTGAAGATGCTTTCCTACATTTTCTTCTAGGATAAGGTACCAAGTTTTAGCAAATAAAATAAAGAATAAAAATTTAAAAATAAAAATAAATAACAAAATATAAAATAACAGATAGAAAAATCTAGAACAAAAAACTCAGACTATAAGTTTTTGTCTTAATATGCTGGCTGGGTGCCTGACAATCCACCAGATTATTCTCTGGATCTCTTCTCTTAGGAGGTACAAGTAATTTAACCAGGAACCTAGTATATGTGAGGCAGCATTTTCTCCACTGAACCACCCCCACTCCACTGGTCAGGTAGGCGTCTGAAAACTTATCTGGCTCTGCTCTCTTTTCCTCAGGTGAGTTGGGCTTCTAATAGTTAACAGGCTATCTCTCCTGACTTCCTTCTCTCCAGGGATGTTAGGTGCCTGTCTCAATCTACCCCCTCACTGACTTGGTTCCTTTCTTTCTTAGGGCAGTTGGGTGTGACAGCCTCCCTGAATTTATCCCCACTCTTGTCCCTGGGTTTGCTTCAGTGCTGGCTGGGGTCTGTTTTGAGAGTCAGAAGGGCTCAGCTGGCCAAACTTCCTGAAGAAAAATGACTCTCTGCTTTCTGCTAGACCCCTCTTACTCCAAGGGAGGAAAACATTCTTTCCCCATTCATTTTGCTGCATTGAGCCAGGGGTTTTGCTGAGGCTATTGCCTTGAGGGTGGGATATATGTGCTGTTTCCAGTCACAGGGGCAAGTAACTCATGATTTTCATTTGGCCTCTTTGTCTTTCTCTCCCTCTTCCTCCTGGATGACATGCAGCACTCCCCTGGTCTGCAATCCCCAAACCATCTCCCTCATATAGCATTTAGCCCCTTTAGCCCTTCCTCCATTGTTTTTAAAGATTTATTTATTTCTTCCCACCTTCTCATTTTTGTTTGTTTGGTTAATTTTCTTTTTATGTTTGCTATGTCTGTTTTGTGATGGTCTTCTCTTTTTAGGAGCTTTTTAGGAGGCATCAGGAACTGAATCTGGGACCTCCCATGTGGGAGGGAGGTGGCTAATTACCTGAGCCACCTGTGCTCCCTGATTTTGCTATGTCTGTTTGTTGTGTGCTGGTCTTCTCTTTTTAGGAGGCACCAGGAACCAAACCTGGGACTTCCCATGTAGGAGGGAGGCACCTAATTGCCTGAGCCACCTCTGCTCCCTGCTTTGTTGCATCTCTCATTGTGTTTCCTCACTGTATCTCTTGGTTGTATCATCTCAGTGTATCATCTTGTTGCATTAGCTCACTGCACCTGCCTGTCATGCCAGCTCACCATCTTCTTTAGGAGGCACTGGAAACTGAATCCAGACCTCCCATGTGGCAGGCAGGAACTCAGTTTTCTGAGCCACATCTGCTTCCCCTCCATTGTTTTTGTGGGATTGCTGAGCTCTACCTACCTACTCAGACATCATCTTCTTGGATGTCCTGTCCTCTACTTTAAAAGGGCTTCTGTACACTCTCTCTGCAGGAAATTTAGGTGGATACACACCACTCACCTTGAACAGCTGCTGAACTCTCATCCCCCAAGATGCCCCAGGAAGGGAGAAACAAAGAACCTCTGATCACCCTCTCTCAAGACAGTACAGGCAGTCACCTTGTCCACCTGGGGTAGCCCAGAAGAGGGGGTGGCATTTGATGATAGAATTCAGATCTCAGGGGCTGGGAGCTGTATAACAGTTTCATCCTGGGTAGGATGCCAACCTCAGTCTCAAACAAGCCCTCACCAGGAGCTAAGTCAGCTGAGAATTATAGGCATAGGATAATCTAAGGGTAGAAGGGAACAACTGGATAGAATGGTACCTCCTGATACTTTAGGAAAGGCTAGATTGGGGGAAACATCAAAGAGCAGATAGGAGGCCTTTAGGGTCTCTTCTCCAGAATAGCAGAATTGACCTACACCATCTTCATAAGTTCTCTGACACTGTTTTGACTGGGAAACCAGAGCTGGTAAAGTTGTGACCAGGATGACACATCTACCAAAATTAGCCCTCCAGGAAATAGCAGCAAGAGAAGACAAAAAGGGTAATAAAAATATACAGAGACAAACAGAAAACAAACAGAACAGACTAACTTTCACAGAAGAAGAAAAGAGGAAGCTTTAGTAAAAACCAATGAATAAGAAAGTCATAGGTTAAAGAGAGTAAATGAGCACAGAACACACATATAAGAAAATCAGATGCTAAGACACCAACAAAACATACAAGCCATACTAAGAAACAGGAAGATATGGCCCAGTGAAAGGAACAAATTAAACATTCAGGTGAGACACAGGATTTGAGACAACTAATCACAGGTATACAAACAAATCTCCTTAATAAATTCAATGAAATGCCTAAAGAGATTAAGGATATTAAGACACTGGTTGAACACAAGAAGAATTTGAAAGTTTGGAAGGAAAAGTGACAGATCTTATGGGAATGAAAGAAAATGAAAGAGATTAAAATACATTGGAAGCATATAATAGCAGATTTGAATTGGTTGAGGGCAGAATAAATGAATTGGAAAACAGACCATCTGAATTTGAAGACAGGAGAACAGAAAGAGAATAGAATGGAACAAATGAAATAGGGTCTCAGGGAATTGAATAACATCGTAATATGCACAAACTTACACATTATAGGTATCCCAGAAGGAGAGGAGAAGGGAAAAGGTGCAGAAAAAATATTTAAGAATATAATGACCAAAAACTTCCCAACCCTTATGACAGACCTAAATATCAATAACCAAGTAGGGCATTGTACCCCAGAGAGAATAAATGTGAAAAGACCTACTCCAAGACAACTATTACAAGTACCAGGGATAGAGAATTCTGAAAGCAACAAGTGGAAAAATAATTCATCTCATAAAAGGAATGCTCAATAAGATTAAGTGTCAACCTCTCATCAGAAACCATGGAGGTGAGAAAATAGTGGTATGATATATTAAAAATTCTGAAAGAGAAAAAATGCAAGGCAAGAGTTCTCTATCTGGCAAGACTGTCCTTCAAACCTGGGAGTGAGTTTAAATTCTTCATAGATAAGCAAGAACTGAAAAAGTATGTTATCAGAAGACCAGATTTACAAGAAATACTAAAGGGAGTACTGCAACTTGAAAGGAAAAGACAGGAGAATGAGACTTGGAGAATAGTATAGAAATGAAGATTATTATTAAGTATAACAAAAAAGTAAAAAGATAATGGTAAGAAAGGTCAATATAAAGTAAAAAAATGTAATGGATGAAGCAAGTAATACCTTTACAATAGTTACATTAAATATTAATGGATTGGGGAAGCAGACTTGGCTCAATGGATAGAGCATCTACCTACTACATGGGAGGTCCACGTTTCAAACCCAGGACCTCCTTGACCCATGTGGAACTGGCCCATGTGCAGCGCTGATGCACGCAGAGTGAAGTGTCATGCAGGGGCATCCCCTGCGTAGGGAAACCTCATGCAAAAGGAGTGCACCCTGTAAGGAGAGCCGCCCAGTGTGAAAGAAGGTCCAGCCTGCCCAGGAGTGGCACAGCACACACCAAGAACTGATGCTGCAAGATGACACAACAAAAAGAGACAGATTCCTGGTGCTGCCGACAAGAACAGAAGCAGGCACAGAAGAACACACAGCAAATGGACACAAAGAGCAGACAGCTGGGGAGGGAGGTGGAAGGGGAGAGAAATAAATTAAAAAAATAAATAAATGAAATCTTTAAAAAAATTAATGGATTGAACTTCCAATCAAAAGACACAGACTGGCAGAATGAATTAAAAAAAAAAAAATCAGCCAGCTACATGCTGTCTACAAGAGACTCATCTTATATGCAAGGACACAGACTTAAAGTAAAAGGTTGGAAAAAGTTATTTCATGTAAACAGTAATTAAAGAGAAAGCTGGAGTAGCAATACTAGTTCTGGACAAAATAGACTTTAAATAGAAAACTGCTATAATATATAAAGAAGGATATTATATATTAATTAAAGGAACAATTCAGCAAGAAGAAATAACAATAACAAATATTTTTGTAGCTAACCAGCTTGCTCCAAATATATGATGCATGCATACACTGGAAAAACTGAAGTGAGAAATAGATGTCTTTACAATTATATTTGGAGACTTCAATAGACACTCTCTTCTTTGGATAGAACAACTAGACAAAGGATCATTAAGGAAATAGATAATGAATAATATAATAAATGAACTAGACCTGACAGACATATATAGAACATTGAACCCCAAACCAGCAGGTTATACATTTTTAAAATGCTTATGCATATTTCCCCAGGATAGACAATATGTTAGGTCATATACAAGTTTCAAATAAGTTAAAAAGATTGAAATAATACAAAATACTATCTCTGATCATAATGGAATGAAGATGGAAATTAACAGTTGGAGAAAGGAAAACTAAAAAACACGGAGGTTAAACAACATACTTAAAAACATCAGTGGGTCAAAGAAGAAATCTCAAGAGAAATCAGTAAATACCTTGAGAAAAATGAAAATGAGAGCACAACATATCAAAACCTATGAAATGCAGCAGAGGCAGTGCTGAGAGGAAAAATTATAACCCTCAATGCTTACATTAAAAAAAAAGAAGAGTTAAAATCAAAGATTTAATTGAATACCTGGAGGAACAAAAAAAAAGAATAGCAAATGAACCACAGAGTAAGCTGAAGGAAAGAAGTAACAAAAATTAGAGCAGAAAGAAGTGAAATTTTGAAAACAAAAATTCAATAGAATCAATAAAACCAAAAGTTGATTCTTTGAAAAGATCATCAAAATGGACAAACTCTTAACCAGACTGACAAAGAAAAAAAGATGCAAATAAATAAAATCAGAAATGAGGAGGACATTACCACTGACCCCACAGAAATAAAATAGATCATAAGAGTGTAGTATAAAATATATGGCAACAAATTAGACAAGATAGAGGAAATGGACAAATTCCTAGAAGCACAACCTACACTAACCCTGGGAAAAATAGAAGAACTCAACAAACCAGTCACAAGTAAGGAGATTGAAAAGTTATCAAAACCCTCCCAAAATTGAAAAGCCTAGGACCAGATTGCTTCCCAGGTAAGTTCTATCAGTCATTCAAAGAATAATACCAAGATTGCTCGAACTCTTCAAAAAAATGGAACAGGATGGAATGCTACCAAACTCATTCTATGTAGCCAAAATCAATTTAATACCAAAATGAGATAAAGATAACATGGAAAAAGAAAATTAAAGACCAATTTCACTAATGAATATAGACACAAAAATCCTCAACAAAATACTTGCTAATCAAATTCAACAGCACATTATAAGATCAAGTAGGTTTTATCCAAGGTATGCAAGTGTGATTTGCACAAAAATCAAGCAGTGTAATGCATCACATTACTAAACAGAGGAAGAAAAATGACATGATCATCTTGACTGACACAGAAAAGGCATTTGACAAAATCCAACATCCTTTCCTGATGAAAACTCTCCAAAAGATAGGAATAGCAGGAAACTTTCTCAACATGATAAAATATATATATGTACTTATGTACTAAATGGAGAAAGACTGGAAGCTTTTCCACTGAGATTAGGAACAAGACATGGATGCCACTACCACCACTCTCACTTAATATAGTGCTAGAAGATCTGTCTAGAGCAATTAGGCAAGAAAGAGAAATAAAATGCATACAAATAGCAAAGCAGGAAGTCAAATTTTTACTGTTTGCTTTTAACATGATTCTGTATCTAGAAAATCCTGAAAAGTCCATAAGAAAGCTACTGGAACTAACGGACAAATCCAGTAAAATGGCATATATAATATTAATACACAAAAATCAGAAATGTTTCTGTATACTACAAATGAGCAATCTGAGAAAGTCAGGAAAAATATCACATTTACAATAGAGACTAAATGATTCAAATACTTAGGAATAAACTTAATCAAAGACATAAAGGACTTGTATTTGGAAAACTACAAAACATTCTTAAATGAAACCCAAGGAGACCTAAATAATTGGAAGGACATTTGTAATTGGAAGGATATTCTATGTTCTCAGATAGGAAGGCTAAATATCATTAAGATTTCAATTCTACCCAAATTTATCTACAGATTCAATGCAATCCTAATAAAACTTCCAACAGCCTTTTTTTTACAGAATTTGAAAGGCCAAATATGAAATTTATTTGGAAGAGTAATAGGTCCCAAATGGCCAAGAATTCCTTTAAAAAAGAGCAAAGTTGAAAGACTCTTACTTCCTGACTTTAAAGCATATTAGTTAACTACAGTGTTAAAAACAGCGTGGTACTGGCATAAAGATAAATGTTGACCAATGGAATATAATTTAGTAATCAGAAATATATCCTCAAATTTATGGCAAAACACACGCATCTGCGGCAGAACAGTCTCTTCAGCAAATGGTGCTAGGAGAATTGTATGTCCATACTTAAAATAAAGAAGGATTAACCCTTTCTTACCTCTTATACACAAATTAACTCAAAATACGTAAACCCTAAATATTAAAGCTATAGCTATAAAACTCCTAGAAGAAAATACAGGGAAACATCTTTAAGATCTTGTAGTAGGTGGTGGCTTCTTAAACCTTATACCCAAAGCAAGGGCAGTAAAAGAAAAATAGATAAAATGGACCTCCTTAAACTTTTGTTCTTCAAAGGACTTTGTCAAGAAATTGAAAATGCAGCCTACTCAATGGGAGAAAAACATCTGATATGGGTTTGAGTTCCTTGCTATTAAAAGAGATCATACAACCCAATGATGTAAAGACAAGAAACCCAATTTTGAAAATTGACCGTACATTTGAGTAGACATTTCTTCAAAGAGGAAATACAAATGGCCAAAAAGCACAGGAAAAATTGATCAACATCATTAGTTATTAGGGAAATGCAGATCAAAACTACACTGAGATATCATTTCATACCTTATTGAATGGCCATTATTACAAAAACAGTAAACTATAAATGCTAGAGAGGATGTGGTGAACTAGGAATGCACTGTCTCTGCTAGTGGGATTTTAGGATGGTGCAGACTTTGTGGAAGACAATTTGGCAGCTCCTCAAGAAACTAAATATAGAACTGCTGTATGATCTAGTAATCCTGTTACTAGCAATATATTCAGAAGAAATGAAAGCAAGGACATGAAATGACATTTGCATACTGATGTTCATAGAAGCATTATTCATAATTGCTAAAATATGGAACCAGCCCCAAAAGTTCACAACTTATATACTTATTGTTTATAGATGTTCGTGTATGAATGATAAGCTTCAATAAAAGTAGTTTAAAAAAGACAAAGGGGAAATTGTTGATGTAGGTACTTGATTATCTTTATCATACACTATTTTTTTGACACTTGGATAGAAGCTGTTCAATTATCTTTGGTTCTAGAATGAAGAACTGTGGCTAAGAGAACAAGGATATTAAACATGAACTAGAACTATTTCTGCACTGAGAATTGAGGGTTCACTCAAATATAATAGCCTAAGTATATTGATACAATGCCACACTATTTTCTAAACCAGTTATACAAATAACATCAAAAATGGTTTAGAGCTCTCTTTGCTCACCTTATTAAAAATGCTTTTTATTATCAGATATTTAACTTTTTTCTAGTGTACTGCATGTGAGCATGTACAGACACACACAAGGCACATATATTTCTGATGATTTTAAATTTTAATATACTTTAATGGTATTATGTAAATCCTCCTCTGTGTATTTTCTATCTATGACAGATAAATTCAATCTGTTTTTACATAGAATTTTGTGCTCATCTGTATTCTTTGAAGAAGAAAACTTCTCAACTATAATATAATTATCAATAAAAAACAAATAATTCTGTTAAGGACATGTATACACTTATCTTTGAATCATCATACCTATGTATTTCTGTTTGTTACATATTTAGGAGTACATTTACTGCATAGGTTAGCATATGTTCAGCTTTAGTGGATTACTGGCAAAACTGTTTTCCAAAGTGGTTTAAACAATATACACTCTCATCATCAGTGCATAAGAATTCCTCTTTTTCCATGTTTTCACCAAATTAGAATTACCTTTTTTTATTTTTTTAAATTAGAACAGTGGGTTTATAGAACAATCATGCATAAAATACAGGATTCCCATATACCATCCTGTTAATACCTTGCACTGATGTGGTACATTTGTTACAATTGATAAAAGCACATTTCTATAATTGTTTTCTTAACTATAGTCCATGGTTTGACTTAGGGTTCACTGTGCATTGTTGTTCCAAGGATTTAAAAAAAATAATTCTTTTATCATGTATACAATCTATTACTTCCTCTTTTAATCACATTCAAAGATATATATATATATTCCATTGCTATTAATTGCCTTTAAAATGTTGTACTACCATCACCACCATCCATTGCAATGGAACATTTCCATTGTTCCAATAGGAACTCTAAATTTTAAACCTTAACTCCTTATTTCCTTTTTCCATCCTGAGCCCAGGTGATCCATATTCTAGATTCTGACTCTGAGTTTGCTTATTCTAATAATTTCATATCAGTGAGATCATAATCTTTTTGTGGTGTCTTTTTAATTTTGCCATTAAGTAGATGCATTTGTCTAGCCAAACACTTCTATTTCTCTGTTGTTGTTTTATTTTTTCTTTTTAATTTCTTCTGGTTGGGGAATGTTGAAATGTCTTAGTGTAAGTTTAATTTGCATTTCCTTGATGTCTAATGAATTTGAGCACATTTCATATGCTTATTGATCATTTGAATATCTTCTTGTGTGAAGACTGTTTGGAGGTAATCTGCCCTTTTTGTAATGGTTTGTGAGGATTCTTTTTATAGTCCGAATATAAATCCATACATGTCTTCCAAGTTTTTTCCCCCACTATGTGGGAATATCATTTCATTCTCCTAATAGTGTCTTTTAATGAACAGGGCTTCTCTTTTTCCAGTTACACTATTACTTTGTATATCCTTTTGAAAATTCTCTGGCACAAGGTGTTAAACAGATATCATATTTCCATCTAAAGCTTTATTATCTTACCTTTTACATGTAAATATCTTGGCCTTCTGACATTTATTTTTGGTATTTTGGGTAAGATATGACCAAGATTCTTTTTCATGGATATTCATGATCTTTAATTGACCTTGTCTGTCTTCGAAAGGACCTTTCTTTCCCTAAAGCACTACTATGTCATTAATATTACTAATAGTTTCCAAGATGCCACCCCATGAGTTCTACTTTTTGCTACTCACAACCTTGTGTGGTCCCTTCTCACAGTGTCAAGGTTGGTCTTAGTGACCCGTAACAGAAGTGATAGTATGTTACTTCTAAGATTAGTCTCATGAAAGAATGTCTTCCATTTTGAGAACTCTCATTCACCCTCTCTCTCATACTACTTGCTCCAGAGGAAGCTGGCTGCCGTGCTGGCCTATGAAAGGACCCATGTAATAAGTAGCCAAAGTCTTATCAAAAGTCTCCTGAGGGAGACTACAATACTACAATACAATACTACAGTCCTACAGTTGACATCTTCGTTACCCTCATTATAGACCTTAAACCAGAACCACCCAGCTAAACTGCTCTGGAATTTCTGACATAAAGAAACTACGTGAGACAATAAAGAATTATTTTAGACTGCTAAGTTTTGGTGTAATTTGTTAAACAGAATAGATGACAAATAGTCACTAAATGACTCTACATGGACCCTGTTCTGTTCCATGGGTCTTTTTTTTCTTTCTCTGCACCACTACCATGCTGAAAAAGATTTATAGTTTTAAAATAAGTCTTGCTATCTGGTAGTATAAATTCTCAAATTTTATTCTTCAAATTTGCTTTTAGTATTCTTGCCCTCCTTTATTTTCATATAAATATTTGAATTAGCTTGCCAATTCCCACATGCACATATACAAGTACATACACACTCATGTTCAATATTGGTAGTGATTTTGATTGAGTTAATTGAATCTATAGATCAACTGAATGGAATTGGCATTTTTACAATACTGAAACTTCTGATTTATGAACATCCTCCAATTTATTCAGTTCTTTAAAATATCTATCAATATTAGTAGTTTACATTGTAGAAATCTTGAGCATATTTCATTTAATTTGAACATTTTAATACTGTTGAAATAAAAATACAAGAAATTCTTATTTTTTTTTCTTACTGTTTATTGCTAATATTGGGAAATACATATGTGTTCTATCACCTTACTAATATCAGTAATTCCAATATTTTTCCCTGCAGATTCCTTTGGACTTCTATATACACAATTATGTTGAAAAAAAGAGACAATTTTATTTCCTCCATTCAAATTTGTATCCTTTTTATTGCTTATGGCACTGGCCAGGATCTTTGTTCAATGTGGAATAGAGATTGTTATATGGCACATCATTCTATTGTTTTCAATCTCGGGGGGAACTCTTTTAATAACTCCTTTTTATGTAGGAAGTGTGATATGTGTTTTGGTAGATATTCTTGACCACATTAAAGGAGTTCCTTTCATTCTTACTTTTATAAGAGCTTTTAATGATGAACAGATGTCCAGTTTGGTCAAATGCTTTCTCTGCCTCTATTGAAATGTTCACCTAAGTTTTTTCTTTTCTTCCTGTTCCTCTTATGATTAATTACAATGATTGACTTATTTTGTTCACTTTATATAGTTCAAATATTTACATATTAAAAACTTTAAATGAAGAAAACTTGAAATAATTTCATAAACACCCATATCCCAACCACTTATATTCTACAATTGTTAATATTTTCTGTTTGCTTTATCACCTAACTACCTATATATCCCTCCATCAAACTATTATTTTTAAAATGATTATTGAATATTCTACCAATCCTGTGCTATCACTTGGTTTGATATGTATCCTTTTATATATATATATTTATACAAACACACATTGCTTGATTTATTTACTTGTTTTTAATTGGGATATTTATATCTAAGTTTAGAAATTGCTATCAATTTTCTTCCTTTTTAATGTCCTTGTTAAGGCTAAAGTTTTGTTGACCTCATTAAATCAATTAAGTGTTTCTGGTTTCTGGTAGGGGAGGGATTATATAGCATTAGCAGTATTTTTTAAATTTTGGGAGAAATTCAGTATTATAGTCAGCTGAGGTTAGAATTTTCTCTGGGGAAGCATTAAATAATTGATTTCATTTCCATAATAGAACAATTTAGGGTTTTTCCTTAAATTTTGGTGGATTGCTTTTTTAAAACAGGTCCTTCCAAATTTTCACTTTAATGAAGTGAAATTATTTATAATATTTTCTATTGAGTTTTCAATGGGTATATCTTTACTGATACCACTTTTTTTCCTGATATTCAGAGTTTTACCTTTTATTTTTTCATGATTGGTCTTATATTTTCAACAATTTTATTGTTTCAAAGAATCAACCCTTTTTTTTTTTTGCTTTGTTTCTGTTATTGCCCTTTTTTATGTTTTTTATTCTTGCTATTATCTTTATTACCTCTTTCAAGTTTCTTAGGATAGATTTGCTATTTTTAAAAATTTTCTTAAGAAGTTTAATTTCAAAGATGTGTATTTAAAACTATGAATTTTCCTCTAAGTACTGCTTTAAATGCATCCTACAAGTTTTGACATACTAATTATCCAGTGCAAACTTTTCCTAATTTTATTTTATTTTATTTTTTGTCTATTCAGAATTCATTAATTTCCCAAAAGTTGGATATAATCTAGTGTTCTTGTTGTTAATTTCTCTTGTGATTAATAAAATACTCTTAATCTTTGTATATCTTCTGAGCCTTGTTTTATAACCCATCCTGATGTCAGTTTTTTGTTTGTTTGTTTGTTTTTTGTTTTTTTTTTTCAGGAGGTAACGGATTGAACCTGGAACCTTGTACCTGGGAAGCAGGCATTCAACCCCTTGAGCTACATCAGCTCCCCTTTTGTCAGCTTGGAATGTACCATATGCACTGTAAAAGAAGGTATATTCTGTCATTGTTGGGTATGTTTTAATATCCTTAGGTCTAATGTAACCATCTAATGATCTTTTTAGACCCATAGTCTTGATTTTCCCTGCTTGCCCTACAAGTTACTGAGAATGGTACATTTAAACCTTCCTTTCTGATTGTGATTTTTCTCATTCTTGTTTTATTTTATTCCTTTTTAGTATTTTGTATTTTGAAGCTATGACACTGAATAGAGCCTGATTTAGCCCTGTGATATATTTTTTCTAGTGAACTGATCCCTTTACCATTTCAAAATGTTCCCTTTTATTAATGCTTCTTTAGTTGAGTCTATTTTAATACTAGTAAAGCTTCAACTGAGTTTCTTGGTTAATGTTTGCAAACTGCATCTTTTTCCACCTCTTAATTTCAATCTTTCTGTTACCTATATTTAAGGAGTGTTTCAGATTAGAGAATATTTGTTTCATTTTTATCCAAAATTTACATTTTTAATTAGACTATTAAATCTTTTCATGTAATTAATGATGGTGTTGGGTTATATCTGCCATATAACTGTATATTTTCTATTTGACCCAAGGTTTGAAGTTCAGTTTCCTTCTGTTTTTGTCTTCTTATATATTAATAGATATTTTAATGTCCATCACATTTATTTTGCTCTTTTAACTATTTCCTTTAATTGCTTTTATTATTTATCCAATAATAATAGACTGTTAAAAGTCTTTAATTCAACTTTTCCTCCATTTGCCTTTGCATTATTTTGTCAAGCATATACTTTTACTTACACTTTAATTTACATAATATATTACTGTTACTATATTGTATTGGCATTTCTTATTTCATATTTACTCACTTATCTGTTCTTTTCATTAATCTTCATCCCTTTGTAAATTTCTTTGTTTCCCAGTGAGAACATTTGCTCCTCTACTTTTAATATTTCTTTTAGTAAATGTCTGCTGAAAACAAATTTTGTCAGTTTTTTAAAAAATGGGAAATTTCTTTATTTTTGCCTCTGTCATTAAAGTATGTTTTCATTAGGCATGGGTATCCTGACTGGATTATTTTAGCAGTCTTAACCCTCCAATTCCATTGCATTTAGTCCCACCATTTCTGTTAAATCAGCTTTCTTAATATTATCCTCTTTATTGAAATGTCTTTTAAAAAGTCTGGAATCTTAAGATTTTCTCTTTTTATTTGAATATCTTGAATCTAGTATGTCTAGACATAGTTTATTTTTTATTTTCCTTTCAGTCTATACAGACTTTCTTGAATATGTGGATTAAGGTCTTTTATCAGTTTTATCATCCATTATCTCTTCACAGCTTTCTTTTGTCCCATTCCTTCTTTCTACTCTTTTTGATACTCTAAGTACAGTCATGGAATATTTTTTCTGCTATCTCCTTTATAGGCTCAGTCTTTGTTATGTATGTTCCATTTTACTTTGGATGTGTTTTTTTCTGTTTATCCACTCATATTTAACTTTGCCTTCTGTAGTATATTATCTTCTGTTAAATAATTCTATTGAACTTTAAATTTTAATTATTTTCTCTACTTATTGAATTGACATTTAATACTTATTCACAGATTCCCAATAATCTGATTAAATTTGCTATTATTTAAACTACTTTTAATCATTTTTTCTATTTTCTTAGATGTGTCAATCAGTTATTTCAATGTTTTTGGCTAGGAACTCTAATATCTGGTAGATCTTGAGTCTGTTTCTATCGTTGGTTTGTATTATTTATTGAATTTGGTCATAAAATCACATCACCTACCTGGTAATAGAAGGTGGTATTATACATCTCAGTAAGCTTTATTTGATGGCATTGTGTATTTTAAAAATCTGTTGAGGTTTCAAGTGGTAATATGTTTCTCTCCAGAGGGATTGGTCTTTCCTTGCCGAACAGATAGACTGAGAGCTATTCACTTGAAAGCAGTGAGTCTGGTTTTCCATTTTTCTAAGGTTTAGTTCACTTTCGTTTGTCCCTGTTTCTTAGACATAGCCTTCCTTGGCTTTCAACTGAGACGTGGTGTGCATTGGGGAATCCTCTGGAGATCCTGAAGTCTAATATTTATCTCCTTTTGTGCTATAAGACCTTAAATACTCTTCTGTTTTTCAGAGATTTTCAACTTAGCTCTTTAGTCTCCCTTCCCTTCTATGCAGCTTTAAAAATTTAGCAGATATCTTAAGTAGGAAACTGGGCTTTGAGACCTTCTAAATTGCTGATGGTTTCTCTGTCCTTTAGCAGTTTCTGAGCCTGGAAAAAGTCAGCATTCTCACCCTCTTGTATGCACTCAGAATTGTCAAATGATCTAGGAAAAAGAAGATTGTTAGTTCACATCTCATGGTTCTCCCCATAATTTAAGCCTCTAGTTTTCATTGCCACAGGAGTTCTCTCACACTTATAAAAGATTTTCTGGTTGTTTTCAGTGGTTTCATTGGTTTTTCCCAAGCAAAAATTACAAAACAAAATAAACAGCAACAAGGACAGGAAAACAACAGCAAAACTTATCCCATTTAACCTACTTCTTTCCACCCTAATACTCCTCCCTGAGTCTTTTCTTTACCTGACTACCACCTAATACCTAAAGAAATTTTTATCTCTACCTTTGTAGCTTTGTTGATATTCAGTCTTTTAATTGAAAAATCCTTTATTGATATTTTATTTTGAATGATATAGTAGCTATATCTATTTCTTCTGGTAATAGCATCCTTATTTTCTTTTAGGAAATCCTCTTTTCCCTTTACAAATGACTTGGTTGGAATGCCAATCAAGGTGACTCATCTCTTCACCAAAGATGAGGCATAATCCAATCAAGGACAACCTGATATTTTTCCTTGGAATATGAATCTTGAATTTATTGGCAAAAATAAAAAATAAAAATGATTACAATTGATTCTCCCTGGTGACAACACCTTATAGAATTCTATAATTATCCTTGTAACTTTGATCTCTTTATGTTTTTTTTTGAAACTGGATACTACTATATAGCAATTAAAAGAGTAAAGGTAATATACTCTGCATTAGTGAGACTTGCCACAGTATTTCACTAAAGTGTGGATATAACTGGAAATTCTATAAGAGAGCAACCAATAGTTGAAGGGAGGCTTTAATCCATGATACTTGACAGCAAAAGTTCTAAGGGAGGCTGAACTAAAAAAATTCAGGATACCAAAATCAGAATCTAAAACATGTGTCATTTGATAAAGTGATCTCTTCTGCAAGTTTATAAAGCCAGTCAAAGATAGAAGAGAGCAACAGTGAAACATTTTTAATATCTATATGTTTTTTTCCTGCAACAATCATGAGGTTTCTGGATCACAGACAGATTATTACCACTTATGTCAATAACTTAAATTGGTTCCACTGGCTCCATTCTCTCCCTTTAGGGTAATGCAAAGAGAGCCAGATGATGAGGCATGGATTTATAACTGGGTGTGAATCACAGTAGAGAAACTCTAAAATTATTAATCTGAGTTTATAGAGAAACTGCTATAGAGCTGCCTTCTACCACCAATCCCCTTCCTGAGAAAGGGGTGAAAAATCTTATCTCCTTAATGTAAACAAATATTCCTTGAGAATAGAAGAAATAAGTACCTAGTTTACAATCCTTTGGAAATTAAACAAGTGCTCCTAGTTTTAATATATTTTGAAGTGTAAACTCTCAGCCCTGGGGAATGGTGAATTTCTCTATCTCTTTAGAGGTCTCTACATATTCAGTCACTATTTAACTTCCAATCTGTTGTTACTATCAGAGATTTTGTGTGCTGTTTCCATATCCATCTTTCTTTGGCTAAGCTTCCTGCCTCCACACTGAATAATAGCCTCCTGTTGTTCCTGGGCATCAACTTCCTCAAACCCATATCTATGGCCACCACCTATAATTCTCAACCAAAATCCAAAACTAGTCCCAAATGATAAATTAATCATTTCTATTGCCCTCAGCCCACAGTCCTTTTCCCTTTATGTGTACTTGTGTTTGCTTTAAACCAGAGGTTCTTAACCAGGAGTCCACAGACCTCTAAGGGTCCATGGAAAGATTTCAGCGGGTCCATGAGCTTGAATTGAAAAAAAAATCAACTTATCTTTTGCCCGAGCTGGTGGGGGCGAGTCCAGGGACTGTGGGAAGAAGCAGAGTGGGGCAGGGGACGAGAAGAATGGAGACAAGACAGGATTCTGATCAAGTCTCGTTTATTGGGGGTAAAACACGGGGATATATAGAGAGGGAAGGGAACGTGCATATAGGTGATAGGCTGGTCTTGTGGGTGGCAGACGTCCAAGGAGGGGATTGGCTGAAAGTTCGTGCTGGGTCTGCAGAGTTTCACGCCTTGTGCATGTGTATTGCTGTGGTCACCTGAGTTGTAGCGGGAGGGGGAGAACAAAGAAGCAGGGAGGAGAAGAATAAGGAAATGACAGGGCAGATTTGTAAACTCCGCCATGTTGTGAGAGGCTGTAAACAGACCTCACAGCGGGTGGCTCCCCACAATCTTTATTTTCTCTGACCTCTCACTAAAGTCTAGCATTTCCTTCACTTATAAATGTATGCAATAAATTGTGGTAATATTCATTTCACATTATTTTACAGTTATCTCAAAAATTTGCTTAAACTCATCCCTACTTCGAAATTAAGTAGTTGTTAGACCTGACGCTAATTGAGTGTCATAAAACTATCTGTCACTACATTCTGAGAAGAGGTTGGTGGTTTTCACCTGACTGGCAAAGGGGTCCATGGAACAACTAACCAATCCTTGACTCCGGCAGGAAATCTACTAACCTCCACTTCTGGATCACAATAAGGCACAAGCCCATGTCTTTCTTGCTCTGCCTGTGTGCTGCCTACTTGCTGGTTGAGCATCTGAGCCATTCACACTGCCCGTGGACCACTCATGGCACCTCTTTCTCTTTCTGTCTTTGGAACCTGTGCATACCACACTATCCATTCTCATGCACTATGGACTCAGTGTCCCATTATGTCACAGCTCTACGTGGATCCAGAGTTAAAATCCAGCTTAACTAATTTGAACACAATCCTTGTTCTTTAACCCAGGTTACAGTTTTCCTTTCTTAGAAAACCAAGATATATTTTCTCTACAGTTCAACAAACAAGTACTACAATTTTCCCATAAATAAGAAATTAGATTCTGTTAGATGTTGACTAAAGAGAGAATAGATCGTCTCAGGAAGTAATGAATTCTGTTACTACACGTACTTAAAAGGTGTTAAAATGGGGATTCAAACATCCCAAGTCTTTAGACTATAGACTGCATCATCAATGTATGGCAGGTGGCACACTCAAACAGGGATATTGAAAATAGCTTAATGAATGGGCTCTTGACAAAACCATGATTAAGGTAAAGGAAATCTGACAAAAAGTGGAATATCCTAAGACTACTAACAAAGGGGAGTCACTATCACTCTGGAGTTGAAGGAGCAATGGGAATGAATAGGTACCTAGAATTCAGAGACCCATATAGTTTCCACTGTGGGAGAGAACTGTATTATATGAACTAGGCTTTTAAATGAAGAACGAATCTTCTGCAACTCCCTGTGGCCTGTAGGCAAAAAGTTGGATAAGTAAATATCTTCACATCTCTCTCCTATCCCCACCCTCCAACCTCAGCCTTCTGAGAATTTTCCATTTCTCAAATCCAAAAGGAACTACAGGGCAAAGGAGCCCGGTTGACACAGTCCATAGAGCTTATCCGGTAAACATATGGATAGGTATGTTGAAAAGCATCTGGTAGGTAAGGTACTCAATAGCTAGCCCCAAACTCTTAAGTACATGTGAACTTAACTGAATCCTGAAATTCTTTGATTCTTTCAAAGGCTAATCTTATTACATTCTTTAGAGAAAGGTCACACAGCCTGAAAGAAACACTTAAAGAGGGGGATGAGCAATTGCTGTACAGAAATGGATATTTAAAAATCAGGTGTTAAATAAAAATTGTTATAACTTGATTGCAGAGGATACATAAATCTCCATCAATGGAGAAGCATATGCTTCACTTGCTCTTGGCTTCCTTGACCTATACACATTATTCTGAAATCATCAGGATATGCCATCAGCCAGTTTGCTTTCAACTCTTTTCTTATCTCAGGCAGACACTTGAAGTGTCAGGCATCTGTGCCATCTGGGCCAGATGAAAGGAGACCCAGTGCTAGGTGCCAATAGTATACTGATGACATTACTTTATGAAACATCTCACACTTTCCCTGTGGGGCTTCACTGAGAAGACTTCATAGACAGTACCATATGGCAGTGAGAACTGCAATGGCTAGTTAAGAGTGGGGAGAAGCAAGTGTTAAAAACTACTAGTTTCCTGCATTTTTAGTTTCAGATCTATACAGTACCAGTAATAGGTATAGCTGAAATAAAAAGTGCTTTTATCTGTCACTTTTCGTCTCATTTCAGATTTTGACTGGCAGTCAATAGAAATGCAATCCAAATATTCAAGGCAATTTTATACTGCCTTCTGTCATAAATTAAAATGTTCCATTAACTAAACAAATTCTCAATGGCATAAATCAACTTACACTAAGTAAATCACAGTTAGTGAAAACCAAATTGTAATTCCATAAAAGTGATTAAGTGCTGGCAAGATATAGTGAGATATATCATCTGCAGTGGAAAGCAGGATTTTTAAATATCTGTTTCATTTTAGAGTGGCTAATTTCCTCTACATTAGGCATTTCTGCGGGAAATAGTTAAAGAAAAAATACATATTATATAATGTTATATATATTTTCTTTTTATTTTGGAATGGTTGCTTTTCATGAGAGCAAACTTTGAAATATGACTGGTGACTGGCAACAAACTTGAAAACTTATAATGGATAACATGTTAACCCTAAGATAGAAATAACCTTCCTGTCAGCAGAGTCAAACACTTCTAAATTGGAAAACTTACTCTCTCAGATAGGTTATGAACACTAATGGATTGCTTTTAGTTATTTCTTTTAGAACTGTTTTTTTTTTACCTTAAAGTTCGATGTCTCATTTGCAATTTTTCAGATTAGTATATGGATATAGTAAGCTTATATTTAATAGCTTTTAAGAAATATTGACATAATTATTATTATAAAACATAATCAGAGAATAATTAGGAGGAAGATGGATGTGGCTCAAGTGATTTGGGCACCCATCTACCATTTGGGAGGTCCAGGGTTAGATTCCTGGGGCCTCCTGGGGAAGGCAAGCTAGCCCACATGGAGTGCTGGCCCACAGAGGAGTGTTGGCCCACACAACAAGCTGACCTGAGTGGAGCAAATGACGCAACAAAAAGAGACGCAGAGAGAGACACTAAGAAATACAGTAGACCACGGAGCTGAGGTGGCATAAGAGATTGAACACCTCTCTCCCACTCCAGAAGGTCCCAGGATTGGTTCCTAGTGCCAACTAAAGAGAACACAAGAAGACACAGAAGAGCACACAGCAAATGGACACAGAGTAGACAATGGGGGATGGGGGTGGGGGAAGATATAAATAAATAAATCTTTAAAAAAATAATTATAAATTACTCAGGATGATTGTTTGATTCTTAGGAACTTGGGCAACTTCATCATGTAGAATACTGAACTAGCTTCCTAACTTACCCTTCCTTGTTTTACACACAGTGTATTGTATTCTGGAGCTCCATTCCACAGCACTCAAAGGCAGAAAGGGTGGAGCAGATGCCCTTTATTTACCTTGTACTCTCCTTGTATCTCTAGTACCCAGGCCATCAATTCACATCATAGTCTAGAAAATCTGTTGTTAGGGTCAAAAATTTCAAGAAAATACAAGAGTAGAAAATGTCTTGGTTTAGTTTTATGCTGTAATACTCTGGATGGGAAATTAAAATAACAAAAAATGAATTATCATTTATGTTTCCTGCATAGTTTTTCTTACCAATAAAGCACAATAGCAGCCTTTGATAGGGGTAGTGGAAACCAGTAATCACAGATAGCATAATGTATGATGGAGAGTTCTGAGTAATATTGTAACCAGCATTGAATAAATGGTATTAGGGGATCACAGGGTCAAGAAGATCCACGTTGTTTCAATATAAACAGGTTCTGAAGACCCATGATATTGTGGGGAATAACAGTACTGCTTCCATTTTCTCATGGTGGGAGATACAAAATTAGCCAGGAATGAAACATTTGACAATAAAACAAAAAATATGAGATGGTTCCTGGATCTGAACAGGAAGAGATGTCTCCAAATAGTTTTCAAGTATAATGATCAGAAAATAAACAAATACATAAGCACCTCCTTTCTACATAATTCTAAGTCCTTAAAGATAAATCAATGTAATTCATATGTTCCATGAATTTTGTAATGCAGTTTCAAATTAGTTTGTTTACCTAGACAGGAATTCTTCAAAAATACTTGTCCAAGGCTCTGCACAGCTAGGGGCAGAACTGGTGCTGTCACTTTCTTGATAATCGGATGTACAGGTGAGATAACTTTACTTTAGAGGGGATGTCCAAGACTGTTGGGATCCTATAAACTCACCAATGTGGCAAGGTTCTAATCTTTGTATGATTTATTTCTTAAACTCAGGCACCATGAATCTTAAAACATACTTACCAATACTGATTATAGGTTTCATTAGAATGATAACATCAATAAGGTGGACCATCATGATTGTCTTCAGAATGTTAAAAACCATTGTAGTCATTGCAGATACTATTGTGATAAGGAGCAATCCAGTGGACGTCTTAGCAGGAACTGAGGGTCCCATAATTCAGAAGGGATACACTGATGTGGAGGAAGTGGCCACGGTAGCTGCTGAGGGTAGAAAGTGGGAGAAGAGATATGATGTAGGGGCATTTTCAGGACTTGGAGTTGTCCTGGGTAGTACTGCAGGGACAGATGCTGAAAATTGTATATCCTGCCAGGGCCCATTGGATGGACTGGGGTAAAGTGTAAACTACAATGTAAACCATTATTTATGTGGTGCAGCAGTGCTGCACCAAACACAATGAATGTCCCATGATGAAAAGAAACAAGCAATGAAACAAAAAAACTACATTCTCAATTCCTTCCTGAGTTTCCAGCCTAAGGAATTCGGATCTAGAAATCAGCATCACTCCCATTGGAATTTCCAGCCTCTGGTCTGCTCTATAAATTTATACTTGCTAGCCCCCAAAATTTCATCAACTAATTTCTTATTATCTCTCTCTCTTTATATGATCTCCAGAGAAACAGAACCAACAGGATAAATGTCTGTATATATGTATATATGACTGATAGACCATCTATCTCACCCTAAGAACATCATGGTCTATATGACCCACTCTATTGATTCTGGCAGGTCAAATGCCACCTATTTCCACTCTATTTTTGCTATCTATTATTGTTTGCAATTAAATCCACCTTACTTCTGATAGATAATTGCTGCTACTTGGGTTCTGCTAGTCCAGAATTTCATTACCACAATTGATACCAGGGAGCCTAGTTCCATGCAAAATCTCCTTTTTCAACCCTGGTGTTTGAGGACAGCCACTGTGGATTTCCTTTATTACACTATTACACCAATCAATATTTTCTTGATGAAGGGAAGGTTCTTTGGTCTCTTCTCAGGACATAACCATGTAGTAGAATCTCTGGTCAAGTATTAATATGATAAACATGCCTGATTTGCTGTGTTTTCATACTCATTCCTTAATACTCTTAAAGTAAGATCCAATGCTCCACTTAGTTATGTTAGACAATTATGTCCAAGACTTAAAGTGCAAACTCAGCAGTTTTAGGATTGGCTCCACCTTTACTTGGCAGGATATTAAATCCTGAGGCAGAGGAGATTGCTCTTATGTTAATAAACCCTTTCTGTCTAGACTTATATTCTACCCACAGCTTCCATTTTAACACTCTCAAAATCCAAACCCATCCATGTCTCCAGTGTTTCTGTTATTAGTTTTGCATCTATTCTTTCATGTATGTTCCATTCAGACTGTGCCAAGACCTGAATCTAGTTATTTTCTACAGGCAATGAGGGAAATCAGAAGGAGATATTTTGGAGAAAAGGCATCATCTTCTAAACTGAGCTCCTTGCATGGTCATGGGCAAAGGGAGATTGTCCTCTAGAGAATAGAGATTTTCTTTTTTGCTGGTTTATATTGTTCAGCAGAATCTATTCTCAGGTACATCTTTCCAAATGTCACTATCCCAGTTCTCAAGGTTTTCATCCTTCCTTATCAAGACATGATTTTGTTAAAGGAGTCCTGTCAAGGCTGTGCATTCAGTCTCCTTTATGATATGGACACATTTTTATTTATATATCTGGCCTGATTTTCAGTGCAGTTTCCACTGAAGCTGCAGGAAATGAGGGTCTCTTTTAATACTGTCTGACGCCTTCAGGTATTTACAGCATGCATAGAATTGACAACCAGCTAATCTGCACCTGTGAGTCTTTTACAAGGATTTATAGCCATTAACAAAAGCCAAGCTACTAACAATCTTTATGATTACCATTTTTTTCTATTCCATTCAAGCTCTAGAAATATACAAGGCAATTTTTATCCTTCCATTTCTCTTTCTACTGTTTTATAGGGACAGTATTAATACTTGTTCTTCTAGTTAATAGTACCCACTTGCTACCAGTAATGAGGTCCTCAGGGCCATCCTGAGTGTTCTATTTCTAAATTCTATCCCAAGAGTTGCCTTCCAAGGCATCTTCCAAGAGCACATGTATTAGTTTGAAACTCCTAAAAGCAGTCTTCTGTAAGGATTTAAACATGCCAGTTTATTAGGGAGATGATCCCTGGAAGCAGTTGTGAGGGGGATATGAGTAAGAAAGAAAAGTAGGGCACATAAATAAAGCATGAATTATAAGCCATGCTACTTCTCTGGGCAACTGGGGCTAAACCCCACTGGGTAGCCTCTAAGGTACCCCGCAGAATGCACTTTTGATTAATCCCTGTGGATAAGGATGCTGTAGCAGTTAGCCACCAACTATTGATTGAAGGACAAGCCCCACTACCCCTCTATGTCTGTGTCTGTGCACGGGTTAGGAAAATTTCTATGACTATGGAGACAGGGAAATATAGAGGGAATAAGCTGGAAAACTCTCAAGCCCAGCTGCAGCTCAAGTAAGCTGAGGGGTTATGGTTTGTAGCATCACAGACATTTGCTATACGGTCCAAGCTGTTTTACTTGGGTATAAATAGTCTTTGTTTTACAAAAAAACACACAATATTTCAGGGTAAAGAAAAAGAGGTGTAGCTATCAAATTTATTTTACAGAACTTTAGAAAACCAGGAAAGAAATTTTACTTATGAATACAGATCTACACTTCTCAAGAAAAGATTGGCAAATTTAGCCATGTATACAAAGGTATTACCTAATGATCAAGTATAGATTTTCATAGGACTGTTGGAAAGTTTCAATAGTAAAAATTTATATAGTTCAACATACAAACAATATAAGGGAAAATCCATATAAACCTTTCTTGTTGCAGAAATGTCATCCAATGAAATAAAATTTTCGTTCATTACAAAAATCTTTTCACCAGACTGAAAATAGAAGATAATTTATTTAACCTGATAAAAAATCATGCCAAAATTTCACACAGCAAATATTATCTATGTTGATATTTTAGAAATATTTCCATTAAAGAAAAACAAATATTTTAACCACTATTCATTTAATATTTTAAAGGAAGTTCAGGCTACCACATGGATTCTAAAATAAGGGGCAGAAAAGTGAAAAGAAAGTACAAGCTTTTCCTATTTCCAAAAAATAGGTCTATTTGTTTGCATCAGAAATCCAGGAGATTCCATAGACTGTGAGAATGAATCAGATAGTTCACCAGGGTTATTTGCTTGACAGTATGTAAAAATTAGAATTGTTTATATACATCAGGAATAACATATTAGAAAAGGCAATAAACAAAAATGGCCATTTTTAATAGCATAAAAGCCAATATGGAGAGAATCTAAGAAAAATATATAGCATCTTTATGAAGTCACTATAAAATACCAGTGAAGAAAATATTATTGTGCGGCGGCTTGCTCGGTCGGTAGAGGTGGGGTCTGGCTGCGGACGAGGGGTCGGTCCAGCTTTGGACGAGGGGTTGGTCCCGCTTGGGACGAGGGGTCGGTCCCACTTGGGACGAGGGGTCGGTCCGGCAGCAGACGAGGGGTCGGTCTCACAGGGGTTGCGCGGTTCGGCTGACGGGGTCGCCCGGAGAAGCAGGCGACGAACTGGGGACAAGGGAGGCCAGGCCCTTGTCGGGGGCTCTCAGGACTGGAGGGCGCACGGCAGAAGAACTACCGCGGAGACAAGGTAAACACGCAAGTCCACTTTATTGAGGGAGAGGCAACAGTTTTATAGGGGCTGGGGAAGGCTGATTGGTCGAAGCCACGCCCTGTTCTGATTGGTTGCCCGCGAAAGGTCAGTGGGCAGTACTGGACGGGGGAGGGGTGGTGGTTAGGGATTGGCTGTCGCTGTTGCTGGGGGAAGGGGCAGGGTTTAGGGATTGGTGGCTGCTGTTGCTGGGGTGGAGGGCAGACTTGAGTTTCCCGCCCACGCCTGGCTGTTGCTGCTGTCGGGGGAGGGGAAAAGGGCAGACTGGATTTTTCCGCCCACGCCTGGCTGTTGCTGCTGTCAGGGGAGGGGAAAAGGGCAGACTGGATTTTTCCGCCCAAGCCTGGCTGTTGCTGCTGTCGGGGGAGGGGAAAAGGGCAGACTGGAATTTTCCGCCCTGCGCCTGCGCAGGGAGAAAGAAGAAGGGTGCCGCCCCACAGGCATTGTGTGGCGCCATCCGGGAGGAGGGGCGGCCGCGGAAGCATGGCTGCCGAGAAGGGGAGACCCGAGGGCACTCTGCGCCCATGCAGAGCTTCCTTCAGGGGTGGCGGTGAGTCCGACCAGCCACCCTATTATGGGGGCAGCGGCTTGGCCTGCCGCGGCTGCTCCCCCGCCAGGCCAGCAAACCACACTTCAGCCCGAGGGGTGACCGCATTATTGCATAGCTTTAAATTGATCTGAATAAAGGAAAATTATAGCACATTTGTGAAAAAGAAGATACAATTTCATAAAGAAATCAGTTTTCCCCTTATTAATCTATAAATTTAATGCAATTCCAATCAATAACCCAAATGATCTTTGTTGAGCTAAGCAAATATTTGAAAATCCATATGGAAATTAAAAACCTAATAAGAGTCAAGGAAATACACATAAATAGTGAAACATAACAGGGATTAAACTAAACAGATACCAAAATGAAGCAGTTTGACTTACAGGTCCACAAATCTATTGATCAGAATCGAAAAGCCAGAAATAGAACAAAACCTTTATAGAGCTTGTTTTGTTACATAGGCAGCACTACCAATCAGTGGGTAGTGATAAACTATTTAAGAAATGGTGCTGGGATAATTGGATTTTCATGTTACATATGTCATTACATTTTACTAAACTGTAACTTCCAGATAGACAGAAGACAGGTATTTGGGAGGAAAAAATATATAAAAAGTAGTTGTTCTTACCTCAGAGCAAAAAAGGACATTATGGTAGATTTCATTACATCAGAATAATCTCTTAGAGGACACTGATATCATATATGATGTTGACCGTACAGAAATAGATAGAAGCTATTTGTAACAGATAATTAGTATATGGAGTTGATAAAATCATATACAAATTGATAAGGAAAAGGCAGCAATAAATGGTCAAAGCATGTGAAAGCATGTCACAAAAGGAGATACATGAGTATCCAATAAGCATAGAAAAAAATACTCAACTATTTTAGTTAACAGTTGTTAAATGTTGTTAGGGAAAACAATGTTATTAAAAACAAACAATAATGTAATACCACTTTATATTAGTAAGAAACTCATATAATCCTACTGGAGATTAGTAAAATTGTAATTTTGTGTACACTAAAATTACTAAATTCCAATTTCATTTAGAAGAAAGAAACTATAGTGAAACTTTTATCTACTTACAACAGAAAACATGTTTAAGTGTGAACATGGGAGCATTTTTGGTTACAGGGAAAACTAGAAAGAATTTAAATGACTATCAGCACAGGAAAGTACAAATGAATATATTCATATAATGCAATAACATAGAGCAATTAAAATTAGTAAAACATATCAATCAATGTATGTAAATCTCAAAATTAAAAATGACTGTAAAAAGTTACAGAATAATAATGGATATCATTTATGCAATTAAGAAAACTTCTACAATAATATTTTATCATCAAATATATAATTAGCAAAATATTACATAATAGTACAGCATGACACAGAAAAGAAAATGTTACATCTTTTATTTCAAGGAAATAAAATATTAATAATTTGTTCCAGACTCTTAGTAGACATTAGAAATAAAGGGGCTGAAAAATTGTAGCCCCTTGAGGACTTTATATTTCAGTAGAATAAGCAAAGAGAAAATTTCACTTTCAAAATTAGAGCAGTGGCTCTGGTACAATGGGATGAAAACAATAGTCAATCGTAGAGCTCTGTGGAGCAGTTCTGGGTGGGACGATTGACATAATGAATCCCCAACTTTACTACCCCTTTAAGTCACTCCATTCCTTCCTTTAAAGTATCCCAAGAATTTCTGGCACTTCAAATTCCTTTAATGTTGGCCACCATTAGGTTTGGTTTTCAGTCAAGTAATTGAGAAAAGTGGTATGGATATTTCTTAGCCAGAAGTTTAAGCTAATACACACTAAATCCATAATCTCTGGGCAATTAATCCATATTGATGATGTGACTCAATCCAACAGTATTTTCCTTTCTCCCTAGTCTAATAACTTTAAAATTCTTTCTGAACATATTCCCCCAGATTTCTACAGATAGTAAATTGATAAATACACTGACTAAAATGTGGAGAAGGACATTTGACAGGGACAAAACATACTTGAAGTCAGTATTATGTCAGTCCAAATTTTGATATTTCTGGTATTAATATCTAGACATAATGATGAATATCTAGACAGATTAATATCTAGACAGATGAAGCAGATAGCCTCATCTGAAACCCAAATTAATTACAGAATATGACTATTTCACAATGAATATCTGGGGACACACATTTGTATGTGGATGAATTTGCTTGGAGAACTTTGCTGGAATTAACTACTGACTCATTTTGAAGTCTCTGAGCCTTAAAAACTCATTTGTATTTAATATTTCCCTCTTTTGGTCAAGGTCTTTTTTCTGGATTTATCACTAGTCAGTGCTTGGTGATAATCCCTCTGTGCCAGGGAGGTTTATCCCCAGGAATCATATACCATACTGGGGGAAGGTAATGCGTTTATGTGCTGAATTTGGCTTTGAGAGAGGCCACATTTGAGAAACAAGAAGGCTTTCAGAAGATAACTCTTAGGCAATATATAATACAGGCTAAGCTTCAATTTCACAAGAATAGGTTCATAAATACAACCAACAATATCAAGAGCCTGGTGTAAGGTCTGTCCACCTTCACTAGCACTGCGTATGTACTTGGGGAATTCTTGTTTCTCTGTTAGAGAATGTAACAGGACTTTCCAGGATGGGAATTCAATATTCTTTTGGTTGCTTCCCAATGTAACAGAGTTAGAGTCATTTATAATATCCCTACACATTGATCTTCTGCCCCTTCTAAACCTATAATTTATGCTATACTTGTTAAATACATGTTCCAGAGACTTAAATCTTTCGTCTGTTCATATGCCATTTGAGCCCTGAATCTCAGCAGAGTTGCAACACCTACTCACAGTTCATTGGACTCAGGGAGGACAAATAACAAAAGGATGATGAAGGGCAACACCAAATGCCCATCCCAGTAAGTGGAGAGTGTCTGCAACTGTAAGCAATACAGTTGGATCCATCTTCTCTGTGGGATTTAAGCCCTCCCTCATTTGGACACAGGGTGGCCATCATCATCCCCAAATCCTCAAGATGGAGGAGTGAACAAACACAAAGGTGGAAAGCAACTATGGACTAAAGTAGACTTAATATTGTTCTAGCATTGGAAGAACTTGTATCATTGGTATAAAGTCAGTGGGCACCAGAGTTTCTGAGGAAAGGCAGAGAGAAGAGTAGGTGCAAAGTGGGGGTGTTTGGGGGACATTTGAATTGTCCTGCATGATATTGCAATGTTGGATACAAGCCATTATACATTTTGTCAAAACCTATAAAATTGTGTGGGGCAAAGTGTAAACTATAATGTAAACTATAGTCCTTGGCTAGTACAGTGCTTCCATATGTGCTCATCAGTTGCAATAAATGTCCCAACTCATGAAAGATGTTGTTAATGTGGAAAAGCATGGAAGGGGAGGTGATGTGCATATTTGGGAATCCCTATATTTTTGATATAACATTATAAATGATGTAACATTTATGGAATCTAATGCTTCTTTTAGAATAAAGTGCTTCTTTTAGAATAAAGTGTGTTTGTGTATATATATACTGTTATATATATATATATATACTGTTTTATATATATATATATATATATATATATATAACAATTTAGACTGTGATGTGGAATTTGTGTCCAGGCTCAGCATTGAAGACTGATTTTGAACTTCTTTTGATGAAAGATGTCATACCTAGAAACTGTAGGAGTTAACTTCCTGAAAGACATTTGAGGCTGTGAATAAAAGAAGCCTATGGAATCATGTGAATAAAAGAAGTTTAGAGTGGCAACACTTCTTTGGCTGGGCCAAGGGGGCAAGCAGCATCCCCAAGGAGGACAAAGCTGCAGGTGCAGTAGTACACAGTCTCTCTCAAACAGAAAGATTGAAGCCAGAGTAGAAGAAAATGAACAGACTCCTTAAAACTCGCTGGGGAAAACTGAGAGGAGGAATTAACACCTTCCTTTTTTGTACATTATCATATTGGTGAAGGGCTTGGGCTTTGGGGCCAGACTAGGGCAAGTTTCTTAACCTCCATATCCCCATCCATGACATGTGAATTATAACAGGACTTGCATTGTAAATGTTAAAATTAATTTAAATATTTTAAAGTCTAATACAATTAGATAAGTGATCTATCAGAAATAGGAGCAAGTGCAATGAAAGCATACATGAGCATATTTTAAATCTTCTTGGATTGTTGTGACTGTATAAAGATGGTAGCATTTCATCCAGAAGCTGAGGGATGAGTAGGGGCTTCCTGTAGGACCAGTTGTTGAAAGTCATAGTGACTTTAGATAACATGTATATCAGGATGTATTTGTCAAATATAGTAGGGCTGAAGTTTAAAATGTAGGAATGAGAGAAAAGGAGGCAGAAATGTCAGGAGAGAAAACTGAATGGGACAGGTGCCAGAAAATACAGAAACTTTTCATTGCAAACAAGCTCCCAAACATTGTAAACATTGCAAATAAGCTCTGATATAAGGGATTCTCAACCTTGAATATGCATGAGAATCATCTGTAGAATTTTTCACAATATGCAGTTGCAAAGCTTTCTCCCTCCTGGATGAGATTCTGATCTGGTAGGTTTGGAAGAGGCCCAGGCATTGTTCTGTTTCCCACCAAATGTTGTGAACCATGGCTGTAGACAGTGGGTGTCAAATCTCCGCATGAACCAGAGTCTCACTGAGAGCTTGTTAAAACACAGTTTACTGGACCCTACCCCTACACTTCTGATTCAGTAAATCTGGGTGGGGCCTGGGGATTTGCATTTCCAATAAATTCCCATTCCAGTAAGTAAGGGTAATACTGCTGATGTGAGAATGTTATTAATTTTTTTTAAAGATTTTTTAAAAATTTATTTCTCTCCCTTCTCCCCCACCCCCCAGTTGTCTGCTCTCTGTGTCCACTCGCTGTGTGTTCTTCTGTGACTGCTTCTATTCTTATCAGCGGCACCGGGAATCTGTGTTTCTTTTCATCGTGTCATCTTGCTGTGTCAGCTCTCCGTGTGTGTGGCGCCATTTCTAGGCAGGCTGCACTTTCTTTCATGCTGGGCGGCTCTCCTTACGGGGAACACTCCTTGTGCGTGGGACTCCCCTACACGGGGGACACCTCTGCGTGGCAGGGCACTCCTTGCGTGCATCAGCACTACACATGGGCCAGCTCCACATGGGTCAAGGAGGCCCAGGGTTTGAACCACGGACCTCCCATGTGGTAGGCAGAAGCCCTATCCTTTGGGCCAAGTCCTCATTCCAGGATGTTATTTTTAATACCACTCCTGTGGGCCATCAACTTATCACTGGGATAGAGTGCACATCAAAATTGTTTGACAACCATACTCACAATTTCTACACACGTACTCCAAAATTTCTACACACATATACTTACTTCCACTCACTACTAATCCCTGCCCTGAAGCAACACAAAATTCTGATATGCCCTAAAATAAAATAAAATGCCCTAAAAAATAGTTTAAAAACACTGTCTAGGTTAAGTTGTTAGAAAATCAAATGGGATACCTTAACTGAAATTGCTCTATAACTGCAAAGGGCAATATGCATGAAATGCATTAATTTTGTTTCTAATTCAGTAATTAAATTCTTCTCAATACAATCTCACATTCAGAAGAATTCCTTTGTGGTCCAAGCTGCCAACTGTATATTTAGAAAGAGAGGGTAAAAAAAAAAAATCTTATAGGGGAAGAATAGAAATTCAATACATTTTTGAAATATATTTTGCACTTCTATTCTTATGCTCATCACTATAAATACTAGTTTACATCTTGGATTCTGGCTTAGACTCTGAACAGAAGTATTTGATAATGGTGTGCTCTTGTATGTCTATTTGCCTGATATTGAGAAGTAATTTAGTCCAAAACATATTAGACCCTGAGTGTGCTTAGGAAAGTGGGAATTATTTTCACAGGTACTAAATGATAAAATGTTGATAGAAAAACAGAACTAGCTCATGCTCTGTAATCATTATGGAGAGTTCAGTGGAAGAAAAGGGGCAAAGACTAAGGTTTGAAATATTACCTACTGAATAAAAGCAATTTCTCTGGGATAAATTGAAGAATGTAATTGTGGGGTGGAATGAGTGCTTTTTTCAGAAAACCCCTCCCCACAAAATGAGACTGTGTGGTGAAATCTTACAAAAGGTGTCAGCTAGAGATGGTGATGGCATGAGATTATTATTCTACTTTTTTCCAGTTCTAGTAAAAGATAAAACAATGAAAACAACTTCCTAAAACTTACTGTGATTACATTGTACAGAAAAGAGAAAATGAAACCACCACCACCACAAAAATAATACCTTTGCTCAAGTCTCTTATTAAAACTGACATTTGGATTACAAAACAACATTCGAAATGTATTTTCCTTGAAAATGGTTTGGGTCAGAAAAGCAAATTTCAAAGAGTTGCCTTTGTTTCTTATATAAGAATTTTCATATCTGTCTTGAGAAGCTAAAAGTGGAGGCAGAGAGTCTGAAGAAAGAGAGAAAATAGGCATTTGCTCAAAGAACTAGAGGCAGACAACAGAAACAGAAAACGTTTATATTTCTTCACTGACAAATTCTCCCTTACTGATCTAGGCATAAAGATTACAAATTTTGTTTTGTTTTCAATCCTGTGATGCTCAGACTATAATATATTTTGATGAATATTTATTAAACATTTGATGTTGAGTAAATGTCCGGCCACAAGCATGGTTCCAAACTAGAAAATAAATAGGTGTCATGATCTTGCTTTTAAAACTAATTCCATTGCAATCAGACCTTACCAGAAATCCACACCTTTCTAAACTTCAGGAAACTCACTTTGAGTAGCGTAATTAAATTAATGGCTTAGTTCCTATATCTTTAGGTGGAAAAGAACAGGTGAACTATCAGGAAATAAGAGAGCCAGAGCCAGATAAAGCAGAAACCATTCTAGAAAAATACAAATTTAAGAATAAGGGTGAGTACAACGTGACTAACTCAAACTAGGTCAAGAGGTGTAATTATTGACAACTGTCTCTAGAAAAAGTGAGCTAAACATAATTATGACAAATTAAAATATCTAACAAGATATATATTTTAAATGCTTGCTTTAATGTTATTTAGCACTTTTCACCTTCTCTACTGGATACATTATTTACATTTCTGGTTTCATATATAAAATGACTTCATGAAAATATCTTCTTGTTCATTGTAGTCCTTTGATGGCAAATATATTTACCAAAAAAGTTGTTAGTATTTGCTTGGTACACTTTTGCCCCATTTCCAATTTTTTTTAATAAAGGATATGGATTAGTCTTCCTTCAGCAACATAGAAAATAGCACTTGAAATATTCAGAGAGTATATTCTTGAATGGACTGCATGTGATATCAAAAATCTGTGCAAGACAGTGATATTTAGAGAAGATAGTCAAAGGGACCAGTAATTCAACTCATAAATTCCTCTCTTAAATCAACTTAGATTAGAAGAATACAACATATTTAGACCACAAGTGATTAGTCGCATACAGTATTACCTTCTCTGTGGTCCTTTCTAATGTTATATCCTCTGCTTTTACTTAAGGCTGTTTTAAAATATGACCACTGGAAATCAGATTATCTTTCACGCTGTAAAGAGTATAGAGGATTGTATTTCTTAGATAAGATCCCAGGTGAAAAATTCATTGTAAAATTTAAGTCTGACAAGAACTTTTTTACTCTCCTGATTAAGTAGCATGTATTTTATAGAAAAATTCCTGTGTAACTTTTCACAAGGGAATGTAGCTGACTGTCTAAGAGCATAGACTTTGGAGTCTGGCTGTATGACCATATATCCTCAATGTGACCTAGGCAAGGTATTTTTTTAAGCCTTTTATAAGGTATAACATCAACTTGTTTCTTTTTTTCTTTGTTATCCAAAGAGTAAATTCACCCTTTGTCTTTAAAGGAATGTGGCTTCTAGAAGTTTTTTGACTTTTCTTATTAATTAGGCAAGATCAATTCATTATACTTCTACAATAAATCATTGGTAGTCTCCCTATTATACTTCCTCTTTCTTTTTTCCTCCAAAACTATCTTCCCACCTCACTTTGAAGGTTTTCCTATTCAGAAATTTTTCCTCAGATATTGTCAAATCAAATATCAATAAGAACAACCATTCATAGCATTATATAATATTAAATCCCTTGGTGTAGAAGGGCATATAAAAGTTATTTAAATCCAATCACCTACTAGAATCCTGTCTAGAAAATCTACATCATGGGGTTTCTCATCCAATGGATTTTTAACACCTCCTCAGGCAGATCTGAATAACTTATCTACAAGTATAATTCTATCTCTTAGGAATAAATAACACACATATGCTCCTTAATGGTGTTCTAGATATTAAAAGTCAGTAATTTTCTATATAAGGAAGCAAATGGGTTAAACGGCCTTGTCTTTTTTTTTTTTTTTTCTGCTCTAGGATTGAAGTTCATGGATTTAGATTTTTACATTGTTGTAGTTTGCTAAAAGCTGACAATGCAATATACCATAAATAGGTTGGCTTTTATAATAGGAATTTATTAGGTTAAAAGCTTACATTTCTGAGCCATTAAACATGTCCAAATCAAGGCATCAGCAAAGATACTGTCTTGTCAAAGGTTGGCTGCTGGATCCTGTGGACTCCTGCCACATGGCAAAGCAAAATGGCAATTCTGTTGGTACTTTCCTGCTTTCTCCTGAGCTCAGCTGTGGGTGATCAGGCATAAAGGCTCATCTCTCCCCTCTCCTCTGGCCTTCCTCTCTTCAGTTTTGAGCTGTTTGGTGATTCTCAGCTTCTTGGGGTTTCTCTGTCTTTCTGCAGCTATAGGCAATCCTCACGTCCTCTTTGTCATGGCAGAGTAAAATCGCAGCTGTCTTTCTCTGTTCATTTACATAAGACTCCAGTAAAAGGATTAGGATCCACTCTGGGTCCTACAATTTAATCAAAGGTCCTTAACTGAAGCAATTTAATCAAAAGTGATCTAATTAGAAGGTCTCTTGACTGAATCTAACCAAAAGGTCCCACCAAATGCAATATGTTTACAGGATAACATAGGATAACATCCTTGATAAAAACTAATCTACTTTGGTCCATGGCCACTCCCACCCCCTATGATTGTTCATTCTGCGATCCTGAATGATCCAGGACAACCAGCTCCAGGCTAAGAGGGGAACGAGATACCAGGCGATAGATGAAAGGGATTATCCTCTCTGCAGCTGCAAATACTCCCGGTTTTTTGGACTGGGACCTGTCCACATCATTTCGTTAGTTGTCCAGAGGAAGCCTGAAGAACAGGAGAATAAGAGTTGTTCGCTTCTCTGCTGTGATTCAGGTCTCAACTGGCATTTGAACAATCCAAAGATTTAAGTCTGTGAAATATACTTAACTGGTACATTGAAAGTTATAGGTTCAAGTAAATGAGTACAAGAATATTGATTAGGAGAATTATAAATGAGTAAAAATATGTTATATAGGAAAAATAGGTGTCATATCTTCCCAGATAGGGCCTCCCAAAGAAGTGTTGATTTCATGATGCTGTATGCTAAGCCTCTGTTGTCTAACTGTCTCAAGAGCCCTTGGGAGCACTCTTGTTTGAGGCTTAGTTTACTTTGGCAGTCAGGGAAGTCTGTCTGTGACCTTCATAAGCATAACCTATGGAATGAACTCCTGACTCACTTTGAACTCTCTTAGTCATAAAAGCTCTTTTTATTTAATGTTTCCCCTTTTTGGTCAAGGTCTTTTTCCAAATGCATGGCTGATTAATACTTAGTAATAAATCCCCATATTGACACATTTGTATAAAATCTACTCCATGATTTTAGAAGAATTTAGCATAATTTGCTATGCATGTAATATGTATGTAGCATAATATGAATTTAAGTGGATTCTAGGATACATGAGATAGGGCATAATGAGATTAATTCTGACTTTAGAAAATTACAAGTAGCAGTTTTTTTAAGCCAGAAAGCTAGAGCTAGATAACATTTAAATTGAACAAGAGTTCTGCTTACCGTAAAATTGGGTGTATTATCATCACCACCAGTGCTTCTACCAGTCATTTATCAACCTCATTACCTGTGAGAGGAAGTTGGCAAAAATATTGAGTGCCATGAAGAGCTAGGGAAGAAAATGTTTCTAAAGCTTTCAAGCATTGGATGGGCTTAAGGCAGCTGGACCCTAAATTGTGTCCAAAACTCAATTGGTATTAAAGAGTGGATACCTTATATACTTCCAGGCCAGCTTCCATTGACCAAGATTTGTCCTTAGGCCCAGTCTGCATTAATCATCACTGCAGTCAGCCTCGGGTGGGGAACAAGGCAATAGGCTGGGATAAGGCAGGGACTTAGACTTTAATCCAAGATTTCCATTTTAAACCAAATTTCTCTTTCTCTCTGCTTCTTCATTTTTACTTTTTTCATGTCTCCTGCCTATATCACATTGACAACTAAAACGCAATGTGTCTAAAGTCAGTAAGTTATCTTTACTACTCTCTGCTCCTGCCCTTACAAGTCACTGCTGATTTCCACATTTTGCCCATATCAAAAATCTCTCTCAGTGAAATATGACTTTAAAAGTTCACCAAATACTGTAGATTCTACTTGTAAAGATCTTTAGAATTTTTTTATTCTCTCCACATCTCTTGACTTCATATGTTTACTTTGAGTGCTCATCATATCTTGCTGTTTTTTCCTTTCTGTATTCTGCCTCCAATCTTTGGCTACTTCTGCCATCAGAGTGATCCTTATAAAGTATCTATTTTTCTACATAAAACCCTACAAAAGTTTCTAATTGTCTAGATAAACTCACTAGAACAGCACCATTTTCTGGTCTATTCCCTGTTGACTTTTCCACTCTAATCTGCCAATGTTTCTCTACAACTTCATCCTTTGATTCAGTAATGCCTATCTATTTGATATTTCCATGTATACCATTCTTTTTCATACCTTATTCTTTTTACATATGTTATTGTCTTTGTTGGCAAAGATCTCAACTCCAATCCTTATTTCCTCAATGAAAATTTTATCCATCCTTCAAGAACCAATTCATGGATGGCTGTCCAGTATCTGACCTAACCATCTTCCACCTCCACCAATCCCCCTCCTCACTAGGATCCAGACACACTCATACACCCAATCAGACGTTTCGACATTAAACTCCTTTTAGTGTTTAGTAAGGACATTGTTGCATTTGCATGTTTACAAGTTTATTTTCTTTGAAACCCTAAATTACTCAAAGGCTGAGATTATATTTATTAATATTCATTTCCCCACATCCTGGCACATAATGGGTTTTCAATTCTTATCTCCAGATTCCCCTCTCTCATCAATTCCTGTAAAAGTTTCTTTCTGAATACAGATCTGGTCCTATTACTCCATCTTCATTAAGCCTTCATCCTAACAGATAAATTCTAGATTGCTTAGCATGACATAAACAGTCCTTCATAATTTGGGCCAAACATTATCTCCTCCCCCTTTCAGCTCATCTGAGACAGTTCCTCAAATATACCATCTGCTATCCAAAACTCATATCTGTATTCATCCATGCCACTCACTTTGTCTCATTTGTCTTTGTGTTCTCAACATCTAGAAAGTTGCTTAGGAAATAGGAATGCTAAATAACTATTTGTTGGAAGAAAATAAAAATAACATAAAGATTGAATATATTACCTTGTCCTATTCTACAGAAGTTCATATTGGAATAATGAATAGATATATCAATATATTTCCATTTTCAAACTGACAACTTACCACTTGTATGGAATTGAAATTTTGAAAACATAGACAATTCTATCATGGAATCCTAAAGAAATGTGGGAAACAAAGATCATATGTGGACTGAGAAATGTTTCTCTCCTTTGAAGCACCTGTGAGTTTTCTAGATGCTTCAGGAATATTTTGTATAATAATTTTAAGAGGAAAATCATCTTTTAGCCTACAGATTAATATTTCATGCCAGCGTGTTTTATTTGATATAGTATAGCTAGAAGTGAATTTATGGATTTTTTTAGACAACAAAAGAGCTATTTTAAATTATTTTAATTACAAAATATGAAGTTATTTTTCTGCATAACAGGATTAATTCTAATATTGGATTATTACTTTATTAGTAAAGCCACATATTCCCATTCATATTCCACCAATTTATCATAGTGGATATTTGCTCTTTGCTGCCCAGCATCCATTCCTCTTTCATTCTTGTAGTAATGGCTCTTCCCCTGTGGGATTGGTCACATAGCAAATTGATCATCAGTTGCCTAGTTTTTAAGTTTCTTAAGCAATAAGCTCGTTTTATTTCCCTGATGACATGGATAATTCAGGTTGGGTACTTTCCCTTTGACAGTATAATCATAGTCAATTTCAGAATTGTTGATCATATTACAGAATTATGATCTTTGCATCTAACTTTAATAAGCATAAATGTCAGAAATGTAATATCAAAGAAAGAAAAGAAACATATCTCATGATGTTTTATATGGTATTGAAATATTCATTAGTATTAATATCTTAAGAGTCACGCAATTGCCACACTTCATTTATTGATTTAAGAATGTATAGCAGTTTGAAGCTTTTGAGGATGCCAGAATATGCTATTCTTAAAGTTAACCCAGTTCCTATAAAACTATTATTGGTGGGACCTTTTGATTAAATGACTTCAGTTAAGGCCTTTTATTAGATTGGGTGACCCAATGTGGGGCTTAATCTTTTTACTGAAGCCCTTTATAAATGGAAGAATAAAAAGCTGTGGACACAGGAAAACACTGCAGGGACAGAGGAACCCTGATGCTGACAGAGAAGACCTTGGGAGACAGAAGCTGAAAGCAATGAGGCCTGGAGGAGAGGAGGAGGCAAGCGGATGCCCCATGTGACTGCCCAGAGCTGCAGCTCAGGGAAAAAGGGTCTCCCAAGGATTCCTTGATTTGGTTACTTTCAGGGCCTCAGAATTGTAAGCTTTTAATCTAATAAATTCTCATTGTAAAGCCAACCCATTTCTGATATTTTGCTCCCAGCAGCTTTTAGCAAACTAAATCAGAGGGTCAACCAATTTTGACATTCAAATTTGTAAACTATAATAGATAATAAAAAATAATGTGCACATTAAAAGTTTTCCAAATGTTGGTATAGATGATGTAACAATCAGCACTGTAAAGACTCATGAAAAATTAAATTAAAGCATATTTACATGAGACAATTAAGAACACTTGAAATGACAAATAAATATGAGGCTTGCATGTAGTAAACTAATCTACGGCATTGAGCAATAAAGTCTGTGTTCTTTTTTTTTTAATGTACAAATTTTAAAAAGGATATTTAGTTAATATCAGTAATATTTAAGCAATCTTTATTACACATGGACTTTTAATTTCTAAAGCCACTAGTTAGGTTTACATTTTAGCCTATAGACTTTTATACATTTTTGGTGAAATTTAACATATCCATTATTGCACGATCTTGTGGAACACTTCTATTGCCCACCAGTTACCCTGCTTCCATCTATTCTATTCCTTTCTCCCACTCTCCTCAGGGCCCACAGTGACAACCAAACTTCACTGCTTAAAGGCCCGGATTCACAGATACTTGCAACAATGCTGAGGGCTTGACATATTAGAATGTTCTCCCCCATTGGAAGATACCAATTCTTTCGAGAGACACAGTTCCTTCTGATGGAGAACGTCAGGCCTCCCCAGGATGTGGGGAAACTTCCCCACACATTGTACGGTTCTCCACCCAATGATATAGCACACTATGACAATATGAGCACTCACACACTCTCTAGAAGCTTCCCCTTATGACAGATGCCCCCACTTAAGCACTTGAAACAGATAATCCTTCCTTATTATATTTTCTAAAGAGTTTCTCAACATTATAGTTTCAACCACACACCTGACAATCTCCCATGTTCAACTTTCCCCCTAACCCTCCCCCCAACCCTAGACCCATCAAGCCTGCAAAGCCCCACCCAAAAGTATCCCTATGCCCCCGTCTTATCCCTTCCCTGTACAAATACTTACCTCTACTTTATTTGTGTTCCTGAGTGTAATGGAGTTGGAGTCATATGTGACCTTTCTACACATGCCTCTTCTGTTACTTGCTGAACCTGTGGTTGGTGCTGGGGTTGGTGTATACTTAGGACACTTCAATCTCTGGACTGGCCATGTGCCAGCTGGGCCCTGAACCTCAGCAGAATTGCAACTCCTGCTCTCTTGTTCGTTGAACTTACCCAGGTCAGCTAACAGGGAGTGAAGATGGTCAACCACCACACCAGGGAACCTAGAGAGCCTACAACTCCAAGAAGGAGAATCACATCCATCAACCATGTGGGATCTAAGGCCCCTCTTGATATAGAGGTAGAGTGGACATCACCATTCCAGTGTTCACAGAATGGAGGAATAAAATATGGATTAGAGTGGACTCACTGGTATTCTACTATGGAACTATTGTGACTAGTAATGGAAGAAACTATAGCAATGATGTGGAGAAAGTGGCCATGATGTTGCTGAGGGCAGGGAGAGGGAAGAAGAGATGTAATGTGGGGGCTTTTTCAGGACTTGGAGTTGTCCTAAATGATATTGTAGGGACAGATGCTCGACATTTTTTATCCTGTCATAACCCACTGAAAGTACTGAGGGAGAGTGTAAACCACAAAGTAAACTATAATCCCTGCAGTGCAACAGTGCTCCAGTGCTCCAAAACGTTTCAGCAAATACAATGAATGTGTCACAATGATGAAAGAAGTTGTTGATGTGGGAGGAATGGGGTGGGGTGTGGGGTATATGGGGACATCTTATATTTTTTAATGTAACGTTTTTTGTCATCTATGTATTTTCAAAAAAAAAAACGATAAAAATTTAAAATAAAATAAAATAAAACCACTAGTTAGGAGCTTATAAGGATGTACCCTAATTTACTTTTACATGTATAATGCTGACAATATTAAAATATTTCTAATAAGGCTTAAGACTACAATCAACTTCTCCTTTCATAAATCAACACAACATATTTTAATTTATTGACAAAATTGTACAACCATCATTTCAAAAACAAATGACCTTCAACATGTGTTGCCATTGAAAGAGCAGGCTTTGAAATTTACCCTAACCTTTTTATATACTTAGGAATTCGGATAGTTTCTATCAAACTCTTTCTTCCACATTTAGATTTTTTTTCTGTGTTTTGACAATTGAAAAATCAGCTGAGTGATTTTCAGGTGAAGGGTTTCATTTTAAATAATTCCTGCACTGTACCTCCTGGTTTTCAACGTGGATTCTGGTACCACCCAAATCACATCTAACTGCCTTCCTAGGTGGTTCTACTGCTGTTGTTATTTTTCCACAATTCCTACATCATATTTTGTTTTCTTCCTTTACAACAGGTACTCTTTATATATTAATTCCTCATCCTTCCTAGGGACCAAGGCCTGATCCTGCTGTTTTACACCAGTTCTTGCTTGGAGCAATTATTGTTGCGATTTGACACTGTTTTCCACTCGACTGAGGCGTCCCTCAGGCCGGGGGGTTCGAACTAGTCGGCCCCGGGGGAGTGAGGACGGATACGGAGACTATGCACACTCCGGAGACAGGGTTCTGGACCAAGTCTAACTTTATTAAGTAGGAACAGCAATTTATAGTTCAGGGCAATAGGGAAGGGGGGCTAGGCGGTATTAGATTGGCGGGGGTGAATATATGTCCAAACAAGGAGAGGGGTAAGCTATGGGGGAAGGTTAGGTTGATCACGTAGGCTGAGCTTTTTCGTGCCATACTGCCTGATTGGTGGGGATCAAACAAAGGGAGAGGGGCTCGGAGAGGAGGAAGAAGACGTGGTGTAGCTGGACAGGGCCTGGTTGCCATTCTGTCTGACCTCGTGGTCAGCAGCCATTCCGTTCAGCTGTGTGGTTGCCTTAGAGACAGCCTGTCGGCAACTGATGAGCTATGCCTTGTCGGCTGTGCACAGTGTGCTCGTGGGCGCTTTTATTTCTCCTACAATTATGGCTCCATCTTCTCTTGTTCCACCCCACCATTTCTTACATACCCTTGTGCCTGAGCCTGTGATAACCTAATCAGAATTGATGGCAGCCTGTGAGTGAATTAAATAAACTGTAGGTGCAGCACACAGTGTGAGTAGAAAACTGAGAAATGGATCTTACAACATCAACATTAAAGAGTATAGAGATGAAGTCACCAGAAAAATTTCAGAAAAGTAGGTAAGAAAACCAGCATAGTGACATAAGAGCCAACCGTGAGTTTCAAGAAGTAAAACAAATTAAACTATGTCAGACAATTCAGAAAGCTTCATAGCATGAAAAACAAATAGAAACACTGAATTTTGGCACTTAGGAGATACTTAATAACCTTTAAGTTAGTGGCTTAAGAGGAAACAGATGGTTAGAATTCATGAACTTTAATACTTACTTGTTATGTGTTTCTGGGCATTTAAATTCTATGATCTTTGGTTTCTTTACCTGCAAAATGTCTGTTATAATAGTAGTTTTCTTATATAGTTGTGGTATTAAATGAATTCTTTGAAAACTTAGACCTATGTCTCTCCTATAAATCTATAAATGCTTTTGAACTTGAATATACATCACCAAGTCCGATTTTAAACAAGTTCTTTTGGCCTAGCTTCTAGAAACGCTGTCAGGAGACAACTTTTAGCTACCATTACCTTCAGGGATCAGATTCACCACACCCAAGTTTGACTTTTCGAGAGTTATCCTATATCCAATGAGTAATCAAGTAGAGGTATAAAGGCTCAACTGTTTTAGCCCAACCCATAAGTTCTGTAGGGTAGATTGAATTATGTACCATGTAAAAATATGTTCTTAATATTTACCCACATTCCTGTGAGTGTGCATACCTTGTAAATAGGAACTTTTGAAGATGTTGTTAAGGTATGGCAAACTAAATCTGGATGATCTTAATCTTATTACTAGAGGCCTTTTAGAGAAAGCCATGGACAGGAACTGGAAGCAGGAAATCAACTGAACCCAGAAGAGAAAGGAGAGGATATGACAAGTGACAAGAAAGCCAAGGAACCCAATGATTGCCAGCCAGAACACTATCAACCACATGTGGAAACAAGTTGTTGGGGATTGTATCATGTTCTATGGATGAGAACTGATTTATAAACAGTTAAGTTGTGACCAACTCAGTGAGAGTGGGCCCTAATCCAATATGTCTAAAATCCTTATAAGAAAATAAATTGGTCATAAGAGGAGAAGACCCATGCATCAGCCAGAAACTGGACATGAACCTGAAAAAGAAAAAAGAGAAGATCCTGCCATGTGCATTACCATGTGACACACAAGCTTAGGAACTCTAAAGATTGCAGGCCAACCAGAAGACACTGATCCAGGGAAGAAGCAAGCCTTCTAGCCTCTGAAAAGCTGAGCCAATAAATTCCTGTTGTTAAGCCAACAAATTAAGTAGTATTTGATGGCAGTGGACTTGGACCAGTGGTTAGGGCATCCGTCTGCCACATGGGAGGTCCATGGTTCAAACCCTGGGCCTCCTTGACCCGTGTGGAGCTGGCCCACGTGCAGTGCTGATGCGCGCAAAGGAGTGCCGTGCCACGCAGGGGTGCCCCCTCGTAGGGGAGCCCCACGCGCAAGGAACGCGCCCCATAAGGAGAGCCGCCCAGCGTGAAAGAAAGTGCAGCCTGCCCAGGAATGGTGCTGCACACACAGAGAGCTGACACAACAAGATGATGCAACAAAGAGAAACACAGATTCCCATGCCGCTGACGACAACAGAAGCAGACAAAGAAGATGCAGCAAATAGACACAGAGAACAGACAACCGGGGTGGGGGGAAGGGGAGAGAAATAAATAAATAAATAAATCTTAAAAGAAATTATGCAGTATTTGAAAGAGCAGCTGGGAAATATAGGCATTATTTGAATGTATGACTTTGACTCCTAAACTTCTCATGGGGTAGGCTGAGGCTATAGCCGAAATCTGCTCTCTTTCTCTTTTCCACAGATAATGATCCTAGCCTCCCTAATAAGCATCCTGAACACTAAACTTTGTCTCAGTCTGCTTCCCAGTGAACTCAACCATTCCACAAGTACAGTTTGCTTTTATAATTTTAGTTGGATGGATGGGCAGAGTCTGAATAGCACTAGTGGTGTTTTTCCTCATGCTTTATATTTAATGAGATGGTGTTATTAAACTGTATTAGCAAAGGGGGAAATGGTAAATACAAATGAGTTTTTATGGTTAAGAGATTTCAAAGTGAATTAGGAAGTCATTCCAGAGGATACACTTAATGCAAGTCTTAGCCGGATCTCATTGACAGCCATAGTAAACTGTGCCTCAAATAGCAGGGCTCCTGAATGCTCTAGAGATGTCCAGACACTATAGGCATGGCAGACAGCCCAGGAATTCTGCACCCTTCCAGTGAGATTTACTTTGGAATTTATGCTCCTCAGTGAAACAGAGGTAGATTCATTTATAGTTTCTCTACACATGACTTTTCTGCCCCTTTTATTTGAACCTATAATTAGCAGTATACATGATAAATTTATGTCCCAGAGACTTAAGTATTTGGTCCGTCCATGTGCCAGTTGCTGCCTGAATTTCAGCAGAGTGGCAACACCTACTTTCCAGTTCACTAGACTGACCCAAGACAACTATTAAGGAGACGATGATGGACAACACCCATCCCAAGGAACAGGGAGTGTCTGCAATTGCAAGCAAGAGAGTTTCATCCATCAGCACCATGGGATCTAAGTTCCCTCTCAGTTAGAAACAGAGTGGGCCTCACCCTCCCCAAATCCTCAAGTTTGGGTATGAGTAATGGACTTATTATTGTTCTACTATAGACTTATTATTATTCCGGCAGTGGAAGAACTCTTATCATTGATAAGAGGCAGTGGCCACCAGAGGTTCTGAAGGGTGAAAGAGGGAAAAATAGATGTAATATGGGGGTATTTGTGGGACAATTGAGTTGTCTTACAAGACATTACAGTGATGGATACAGGTCATCATATATTTTATCATAACCTACAAAATTGTCTGAGACAGACTTTAAACTCTAATGTAAACTGTAGTCCATGGTTAGTAACAATACTTCAATATGTGTTCATCACATAATTATTTATTATCGGGTATAGTTTACAAATTTGAATGTGTTCATTCATTGTAATAACAAATGTACCATGCTAATGAGGGATGTTGTTAATGTGGGATAATGTAGGAGGGGGAGATAAGGGGGAATACGGGAATCGCTTATATTTTTATCTAGCATTTATATAATCTAAAGCTTCTTTAAAAATAAAAAATATATATATTGGAATGAGCCCAAAATAAAGTTTGGAAAATTAATTCATTTTCATATTTATAATCACAGTAAGTATCAGAGTTTGCACAATAAACAAAACCTACTTATCATGACAGACTGAACTCTTAAAAGCAAATCTACAAAAGTAATAGCCTTTAAAAATAATCCTGTTGACAATTAAGTAGTAGAAATTAATGTATACATAATCTAATCAATCTTTTTCAGTAAGAGGTAACCAATATATCCATATATATTGAAGAATATATTTATCTTTTGACAAATTAATATAACAAATTAAAAATATTGGATACAAATTGATGTTATGCTCACTAAAAAGAACATTGTAATTACAAGAATCTGTAGCAGAAAAATCATACTGACCAATTTCAAGGCTTCTATAACAAAAAATAAATGGTGGACTTAAGGAAGGGGTAATTAACATGAATTTTAAAAATATAATAAATCTATAGATACTGAGCTTTTATTTTTACCTACTGAATGACAAGGTCTATGTTATAAATCTCTCTCTCTTTCCCAAACCCCTCTCATGGATCTCATTTTCTGCCATCTAACCGTATTTTATAAATGCTTAAGTACAAATAGCTGTGAGTACTTCATACCAGTAAGTTATGTGTGAAGGAAAAAAAAAGCACCAGAAGGAAAGGTGAATGGAGGATAATTTAGTGATTATCTTCTCATCACTTCTCCCTCTTTACTGAGGACAAAACCATAAATGGTTTTAGAGTGCAGCATGAGTGATTTAAGTTAACCATAAGGAAGATTTCCCTGATGGGCAATGGTTGTTAAACGCTGGAATGAGTTTCCAAAGGGAGGTTGTAGAATAGGGCAAAGAAGGGTGTCTTTCAATAGGGACTAGATTATATTCCACAGTGTTGGCTGAACAATAGTTCTGCCTGAAGAAAGAGATTGTGTGTGTATCTATGTGAGTGTGTGTGCATGTGTGTGTATCTTGGGGGTGGGAGACACATCTCAAAAATTTTCATTCTTTATTGTATCTATCACACAATTTCTGATAAATGGACTAACCACTTAAAATTTATCATTTTAAAAATCATTTTATGTAAAATATTATTGTGCGTTTTAAATGCATTTTATTTTAAGTATTTGAATCATACTTCTAACTTTCAACTCTGCTTTTTTGTAAGTGAGAATAATGCGAAGCCTATTCATTAAATTTTCTTTCTTTTTCCCCTTGGGTTTTAGAAGGTAGAGATGGGGTGAGGATACGAAATGGGAAGTTAAGGCTTAAAATGCACAAGGAGGAGAGCGGATATGGCTTAAGCAGTTGAGTGACTGCTTCCCACATGGGAGGCCCCAGTTCAGTTCCTGTTGCCTCCTAAAAAACAATAAAGAAAAATCAAGCAAAACAAAGAGTCCAACTCAGGGGAGCAGATGTGGCTCAGTGGTCGAGCAGGAGGTTCCCACATATGAAGTACCAGTTTCAATCCCCAGTACCTAAAAAAGAAGAAGAAGAAGAAGAAAAAAAAAAACATTACAGCATTCCTCCTTGAAACCAGGGCAATATTTTGGTAATGTATGTTGGTGACTGCAGCATACAATTAACAGCACTGAAATATATATATATATATCTGAATGTGATTAAAAGGGGAAATGAAATTGTATGTATGGTAACAGAATAAAATTTTAAAAATATATATCCTTGGAACTAAAATACACAAACAGGAATTCCTAAATCAAACCATGAAATTACAGTTAATAGTACAATTATAACAATGTGCTTTCATAATTGTAACAAACATACTATATCATTGCAAGGTGGTAGTAGGGTATTGTATGGGAATCCTATATTTTATACATGATTGTTCTGTAAACCTACAACTTCTCTAGTAAAGAAAACAAAGTTAAAAGTAAATATATATATATATTTTTTTCCTCCCATATTCTTAAATATAATGAATTACAGATCTAGAGATAGTCTCTTTACTTACAACAGAGATGGGATGAGAAGTCAAAATATTGATAATAGACATTAATCAATTATCTGCCTCAGACATTTCTTTTAACATTGATCTCTTCAGGACTCACGTATATCTTGGAAACAACGCTTTACCTGGATCAATATTATAATGTCGTTGTCACAGGACTGATGTCCAGTGTAGCTGAGAGGAGAACAATTTCAGAGGCAATGCTGTGCTCTTCCCTAACTCACTAAATGTGGCCCATTCTCCTCAACCTAAATTTCTCTCACTCAGAGTAAGTAGATTTCATGTAGCTGTTCTAACTCTTCATGTGCAAGGACCCCATTAGGCACAGCAACTGTCTAGCTATATGTTTCATGATGCTATTATTGGTTTAATAAGACATGAATAATAAATAATAAGTAAGTATCTTTTTTTATTAGTTAGAAGAAATGTAAGTGGGAAAGAGAAATATTGGGTGGGAAGAGACACATGAGTGCAGCAAGCTCCAAATGTCTCGGGTAATGGATGAAAGATGTGTGAAAGAGTGGAATGAACAGGGAACATAGTTTTTTTTCTGGCAACCACAAGTAGTTAACTATTGATGTAGCTTAGTACAAGGTGAACAAGGATGACAGATGAAACTGGAGAGGTAAGGAAAGAATTAATGTTGCTTTGGATTTTATGATTTAGGCAATAGGAAATAATTGAAGGATTTTAGGCTAGATTGGCAATGGAACAAATGGTTCACTGGGGCAAAATTGGTGAAGATTCACTCATTTATCAAATACAAGAATATACTAAATTGCATAAGTTTTCTGAGCTTTAGCTTTTTCATATGAATACAAAGGATACTAATAGGTATATTTCAAGTTACAAAGATTGTGTGTAAAACAGCTAGCATAGTGTCAGCAATTTATAGGTACCTAATAAATGAACTTCCTTCCCCTCTTCCCAGTCTCTGGAGAAATAGTCTCTATTTCTGGAAGAAAGATGATGTTTCTCTTTAACATAGCTCTCCTCTTTCTTATGCCAACCTGTTCTTTTCCAGGAGCTCTGGAATGGGAAGTTGTCTCTCCTGCTAAGAAATGATAAACATATATGTTTAGGGACTTTGAAAAGGAAACATGCTCATTTTTAAACTATTTCAAAGGCAGATCATATATTGCATGCCTTATGCAGTTTAACTGTATTTCCAAGCACAGCTAGTGATTTGAGAAATTTAAATCCTGCTGTTTTGCTGTACAATCAAATGTCTCCTAGAACCACCCTAGTAAATAATGCTTAATGGCACTTAGCATATCTAAATATATTTTTACAGGTGGATAGATTGTTAGTTTCCAAGTCTGCTTAGCATGGTGAATAATATTTAAGTATGGAGATCAATAGTGAACTTGTTCATGTTACCGGTTTCCCTTTCTTGACTATAATTTTCACAGGACAAAGTTAATGAACCAGATAATGTGAATGGGTTTGCATACGAGCATTTTAAAACTTTTTCCTCCTCCATGCTGTTCTTCAGGTTGTTTATTTTTACTAAAGTAGGGCTAACTACCACAAAGATACAGAAAAATGCTGCCTCATCTACACTTTTCGTTTGACCCCAAATTAGGCTTTGAAGGAGAAAAGATCATTTTCAAATGCTTACAGAAAAGTAAGATTCCTATGTTTAAACTTTAACAATTTTTTCAAAGCTATGCCTAAGGAACTGTTCAGAAAATTAGCAACTAGACAGCTGGGTTGAAATTGTCTCTGTTGTGGAACATGACTTTAATTTCAGGCAAATTTCACGGGGGGATTGAGTGGCAATTACATGATGGAGAGCCTGCTAGTCATGGGTTAAAATAATTTGTAAGGCCTAATTAATTGCCACAACAAGTGATGGCCTTGTCAAATTGGTAAGTAAGTTCATTGATTTTAAAATTCAGCTGAGCTCAAGAGAAAGACTGACAAAATAATTTGTAGACTGTGACAGAGAGACAGCTAGAGATAAGTAACGTGTGTGAAGGTAGAGGATTTAACAGGAGAGATAAAAGAGACAGTATTTTCCAAGAAATATCCCAACATATCTCTAAAGACAAGCCCCCAGGAGCCAAATATCTATCCTTCTCATGTATTGTACAGAAGGGATTTGTATTTTACTGACCTTTTACTTTTCAGTTCATATTCAGCACATGCTATATAGGTCAGATTCTGTGCCAGGTCCATTTACTATCAGGTTACAAAAGCAGAAATATCTACACATCTGGCATTAGTGTAGGGCATTAATTGCCCTTTTTATGTGCACCTCTGACTTAGGCTTCCATGTCATCTTTTTGAGGATGAAACCAGGCTGCTGCATTCCTATTTTGATATTAAGGGCAAATGGGCACATTAAAAAAAAGTCTAATAGTTTAGAGATATTTTACAAGCTAGAAGCTTCCTGACACCTAAAGTAGGAGGCCACCTCTCATCAGGGATCACTCATGGTGACTCTGATGGTGAAAGTGACAAAGGAAAGCAATGAATGGGCAATGGCTCCATTCCTCTAGGCTTATAAATGAGAAGATCAAATCCTTAAACTAAGTGACTACTTTGTAGCATAGTAGTTCTAATTGTTTCAACTATTTCTATAATTAGCAACAATCTTGATGCCCGTGCAGTCTGTCTGGGGAACAAACTATATTGTCTACAGAGGGGGCTGAAATAACCACGAGGTTGTGTTTCGGTTTGTAATTTTGCAAACTGCCATGGAGTACACGTTAGAAGTAATGGAGTTGAAAACTACAATTATAAAGAAGTGGCAAAATACATTTGATGAAGCAGTTGCAGAAGAAAGACTTAATGAAACTCAGATACTATGTATCAGACACATTTTAAGAGCTACATCTGATCATCTCAACCTCATCTGTCTCCTTCTCTGGGGCCTCTGGCCACTTCCTACATCCTAGGTCACTGTTAGAGTGATCAGCTCCAGGTGATATCTTCCCCCAACTCCAGAGTCTGTCCAGAGAAGAAGTCATGTATGTGGCCTCTCAGAAGATAATCATGTAAGATTGATAAAGGGGATATTACCCTGGAGTTCTAAATTACATATATATATATATATGTACATATATATATATATATGTGAGGACAAACTATTTAGAGACAAGGATATTTATACTATTGTCAGTTTCAAAAGAGAGGTAAAAAGTGTAAATTAATGAAGATTGTTATAACTGGGCTAAATTTGTCTATTTTTGTGTGTTCTGAAGCTTCTTTTGCCTTGGACTAAGAATATTTATTTTTAAAGAATATGTTCATATTCATAACTATAGTTATTAACAGCCTCAATAGCTGTAGCATAAACCATATTTTAGAACCTACAGGCTATGCTGCTCTTTTCTTTACCTATATCTCATATTCCTCCCTCAGAGTCATCTTGCCTGAAGGACTTCATTCCATGGTATGAAACCAAAGATTTTATTTCCCATAAAATAGAAGTGGCAGTGTACCACTTTCATGCATATCTTTACAATGGGGTATTTTTAAGACTCTAAGAAAGATAAAAATCCAGTGGAGATTAGTGAACTGGAGCCTTCTGAATTTTTGTATTTTGTATAATTTCAATGGAAACTCTATCTAATTTAAAGAAGTCAGCATCAATGAACTAAGGAAGATATCAGATATTTCAAAACACTGAAATGAGTTATATTTCCTGGTCCTTAACAAAACTTTGTAAATGTAGCTAAACTCCTTTGAATGTGATACATTAAGGGTTATAAATTTAGAAAAATACATTAACAAATGAAATATATCACTATATTTGAATGACCATTGATTTATTTTTAATAATTTATTGGGATAAACCTTTGTGTCCACAGGTCTTTCAATTGAAACAAGGGGAAAATGTGAGGCCATATATGCCATATCATACTTTAATTTTAAAGTTAACTATTTGATTATTATTAGGAACCTCTGAATTTCCAGACTTTATGGTTACAAGGACAACTTAAACATAGTTTTTATCCTCAAGCAGCTTAAACTCTAGTATCTGGATCAAAAGAGTACATTTAAAATGCTGGTTTATTGTAATTCAAGTTATAGTAGACATACAGGAGCATTATTGAATCACAGGGTAGAAAGGGTAGAAATACTTACATTAGGTACTGGGGTGGGAGGCAAGTATGATCAAGCGTGATTTTTCTAGCAGATAAATGTCTAGTCTTTAAGGATGAATAAGAGTTATTTGGACAAAGGGGGTGGGATTTAAAAGGTATATTCCAAATAACATTATCAGGCAGGTTGGCGTTAAACTATGTCATATAAAAGGAGAATTTGCAAGTCATTGTTTATAGCTGCAACAAATGTTGTGTGTGTTGAAATGGTATAAGGAGAGGCATGAGAGGTGTAGATAAAGATAAGTTAGTTGGATATTATTTTGAAAGATCCAGGAATCACTGAAGTATTTTTTTAAATAAGAGAATATTGTGAGTAGGTATGTATTTGGAGAGCTCTCTTTGTCACTAATGATTAGGAAGACTTGAAAGAGACCAACTGGAGACCAACTTAAGCATTTATTGCTCTACCCTAAGCAAGAAATGATGAGTGTCAGGATGAAAGCAGTGGAAGTGGAAATAGAGTGCAGGAGATCAATAGGAGGGATCGTAGAAGTGAGAGTTGATTGGTTTTGGTGCTGGGATCAAGGAAATGATTGCAAGAATGTTATTCAGTGTGAACAATGTTTTTGGCTAAAGAAACTTGATAATTGGTGCTGGTGTCCCTAAACCAAGAAAGGAAGACCAGGCCTAGAAGCATATGTACAAGCAAAGGACAATTATGAATTTATTTTTGAATATATGGTCCTCGTTAGTATATTTTGGAAAATCTGAGTAGACATGCATAAAAACACAGATAAATGAGTAGTTTGGAATTTTGGAAGAAGGACTCTGCATTTAATTGGTAACTGAAAGTATAAAGGTGGGTGAGGTTTCAAAAGGGAGAGTAAATAGATTTTTTAAAAATACATTAGTGAACAGAATATTTCAGGAATTTTGCATTTAAAATTCAAACATAGGAAGGATAAGTAGTGAGGAAGACTTAGTAGAAACTAGTGATAAGAACTTCAATGGTAATGATGATAGCAGCTACAGAGTATTGAATATTTAGCATGTTAAACACTGTGTTATGTGCTTCACATATGTTTTCTTATTACACTTTGCAACTAATATAGAATTATTATCATCCATACTTAAATATGAGAAAACTAGGGATCAGTGTGTTTGTCAGTTTGCACAGATGTAACAAATAATTCAAGAACTACTAGTTGGGTCAAATTGTATTTTCCAAGGATAATTGCAATAATATTTCCCATAGTAAATGCTCTCCTAGAAACCTGACACTCTTCCATCAAGAGGTAAAGTCTATGTCCCATCCTTTTAAATCTGGGGAGTCTTTTTAAAAAATTGTGTACACCAGGGCATTATTGTGGAAGTGACCCTATATCTCGTATGCGTGTTCTCCTTGTTCTGCCAGAACAGTCATTTTTAGCATCAGTCTTCATGCTGTGAGGAAGCCCAAGCAACATGTATAGAGGTCTACAGGGAGAGAAATGATAACCTCTGGTCCACAACCCAGCTAAGTTCCCTGTAAGTAGTACCAATGTGTTAGCCATCTAAGTGAATCATGGTTGTTCTTGTTTTCAACCACTAAGTTTCAGTTTGAATTGTTATGCAACAATGGACAATCAGTACAGATTTTGGTACCTAGTAGTAGGAAGTTGACCTAAAAATACCCAAAGCAGGTGACATTGGCTCTGAAACTGAGCAGTGAGTAAAGTCTGAATATTCCTTGTGGAGATTCTTAGTCAAAACCTGAGAAACCTCAAGAAGGCTGTGTGTAAGTGTGGAAAAGTAATCAAATTGTGACTGAAAGTTTGACAGAAGAAAACCCTATTTATTGTTGAAGTTCTTTATTTATATTAGATAGAACTAGTATAAATAAGTGATTTGCAATTATTGTTATCCTACTATGTTGCTTTTACTTTCAGTCACTCAGTGGTGACTTTCAAGAAAGTAAGTTATTTATTTTGAGGAAGTCAAATTTATTACCCCTTTTCTTTTACAGAATGTGCATTTAGGGTTGTATCTATACAATTATTGCTTTATCCAAAGTCACAAAGGTTTTCTCCTTTGTTTACTTTCAGAAGCTTTATAGCTTTAGATTTTATGTTTATGTCTATATTCTTGTTTTAATTTTTATGTATTATGTGATTGCAAGGCCTAGATCAAGTTTCCTGATACTTCTTCTTTTGTTAAAAAGACATTCCTGAAGATTGTGGGAACATGCCCTGGGATTCCGCAGGTAAGTCTCAGTGCTTTCACAAAAACAACAGAGGAAGAAGCAAAAGCTGCCTAAGGCACCTGCTGGGGATCAGCAGAACATGACTGAGCCTCACAACTCCCAGGGGGAATGAGAAGAAGCCAAAACAACAAACTGTGAGTTACTAAACCTCCCAGCTGATGAGAAGGGCTCCCCTATATGGTGGAGGTAAATCCCCTGGCACATTGCAGCTGACTGAGAGGGGAGCAGACATTTTCTTCCCAGCCAGCTGTATCAAGGGGAAAGGGAGGTGAAAGTGAGGGGATTTTCTTCAGTGAATTTGACCAGCAGAGCCCACTTTTAATCTCAGCTCTGGCCAGATGAAAACAAAGTAAAAGCAAAAGAGCTACACTACCATGGAAAGGTGTGGTCTGGAAACTACATTTGCTGGCTAGTCTGGAAACTACATGAACAAAAATTGCTTTTAAAGCTCTCTTTATACCACCCCTGAAAGAAAGTCTGCATCCCATTAATGAGTCTCTGGCATGATTTTGGTAACTTAAACTTGGCAATTTTAAAGACAGCATAAGGTGAACCAGATATCAAAGAGCTGTGAAAAATTAATAAAAATAGGCAAGAGAAACAAATTGGCCATTAAAGTAAATTCACCAACATGTAAGATGACTAGACATCAGCAAAAAATACAAGCCATACTAAGAAACAGGAAGAGATGGTCCAGCCAAAAGGACAAATCAAATATCCTGAAAAGATTCAGTATTTAAGACAATTAATCAATATTAATCACACAACTCTCCTAAATTAGTTTATAGAATTGAAAGAAAATATGACTGAAGAGATAAAAAAGATTAAAAAGACACTTGGTAAACATAAAGAACAATTTGAAAGTCTGCAAAGAAAAGTAACAAACCTTATGGGAATAAAAGATATGATGGATGAGATTAAAACTACATTAGAGGCATATAAGAGCAGGTTTGAACTGTTTGAAGACAGAATTAGTGATTTCAAAGACAGAACATCTGAACTGGAAAAGACAGAAGAGAATGGATAAAATGTAACAGGGCCCTAGGGAATTGAATAACAATGTGAAATACAAAAACAAATGCATTATTGGCATTCCAGAAGAAGAAGAAAATGGAAAAGGAGCAGAAAGAATATTTGAGGAAATAATGACTGAAAACTTCCCTAATTTATGAAAGACATAAATATGAATATCCAAGATGACAACTCACTCCATACAGAATAAACATGAACAGACCTACCCTGATACAACTACTAATCAGAATTACAAATATCAGAGATAAAGAGAAAATTTTGAAAGCAGCAAGAGAAAAGCAAAGCATCACATACAAGGGAAATTTGGTAAGATTAAGTGCGGACCCATCATCAGAAACTATAGAGTGGAGAAGAAAGTGCTTTGATGTATTTAAGGTATTGAAAGAACAAAACTGCTAGCCAAGAATTCTGTATCTGGCAAATCTGACCTTCAAAAATGAAGGGAGTTCAAAGTCTTCACGGACAGAAACAAAAACAAAAACAAAAACAAAAAACTGATAGGATATGTTACCAAAAGATCAGAATTGCAAGAGATACTAAAGGGAGTGCTGCAGCCTAAAGGAAAAACAAGGGCAAGGGACTTGGAGAAGAGTATAGAGATGAAGAATATTAGAAAAGGTAAAAAGATAAACTGTAGTATGATACAACAGCAGAATGCCAAAAGTCAAAATGGATCAAGTAAGTAATGTCTTTACAGCTATAATTTAATGCCTTGAACTCCCCAATCAAAAGACGCAGACTGATAGAATGGATTAAAAAATATGACCTTTCTTTATGTCGCCTATAAGAGACTCACCTCAGGTATAAGAAAACAACCAGGTTAAAAGTGAAAGATTGGAAAGATATTCCATGCAAATAGTAACCAAAAAAAGAGCTGAGTTGCAATCCTAATATTAGAAAAAAATAGATTTTAAATGCAAAACTGTTATAAGGAATGAAGAAGGTAACTATATATGGCTAAAAGGGGCAACGCAACAAGAAGAAATATCAATTCTAAGTATTTATGCACTTAACCTAAGTGCCACGAGATACATGAGGCACATGCTTGCAAGGCTGAAGGAAGAGATGTCTCTACAATAATATTTGGAGACTTCAGTACACCACTTTCAGTATTGGATAGAACATCTGGACAGAGGATAAATAAAGAAACAGAGACCCTGAATAATATGATAAATGCACTAGACCTATCAGACATCTACAGAGCATTGCATCCCAAAGCAGCAAGATATAATTCTTTACAGGTGCTCATGGATCCTTCTCCAAAACAGACCATATTTTGGGTCACAAGACGAGTCTCAATAAATTTAAAAAGATTGAAATTATACAAAACACTTTCTCTGAACGTAATGGAATGACGCTGGAAATGAATAATGGAGAGAAAAGGGAAAATTCATAAATATATGGAGATTAACCAACACATTCTTAAACAATCAATGGGTAAAACAAGAAATTGTAAGAGAATTCATCAAATATCTTGAGACAAATGAAAATGAGAACACAATATATCAAAATCTATGGGACATTACAAAGGCAGTGATAAGAGGGAAATTTATAGCCGTCTATGCTTACATTAAAAAAGAAGGAAGAACTAACTACACAACTGGAGGAGCTAGAAAAAGAACAGCAACCTAGTCCCAATGCAAGCACAAGGAATGAAATAACAAAGATGAGAGGAGAAATAGATGAAATTGTGAACAAAAAACCATAGAGAGAATCAACAAAACCAAAAGTTGTTTCTTTGAGAAGATCAAAAAATCAACAAACCCTTAGCTAGCCTGACATAGAAAAAAAGAGAAGAAACAAATAAATAAAATCAGAAATGAGAGAGGGGATATTACAATGGACCCCACAAAAATAAAAGAAATCATAAGAGGATACTACGAACAACTGTATGCCAAAAAATTAGAAAATGTAGACAAGATTTTACAGATTCCTAGAAACACACAAATCAGCTACACTGACTTTAGAAGAAGTAGAAGACCTCAACAAACCAATCTCAAGTGAAGAGATTGAAGAGTCATCAAAAGCCTCTCAAAGATGAAAAGCCTGGGACTAGATATTTTCACAGGTGAATTCTACCAATCATTCAAAGATGAATTAATACTGAACTTGCTAAAGCTCTTCCAAAAAATTGAACAGGAAAAATGCAACCAGACTCATTCTATGAAGCCACCATCACCCTAATACCAAAACCAGATTAAGATACTATGAAAAAAGAAAATTACAGACCAATATCTCAGATACAGAAATCCTCAACAAAATACTTACAAATAGAATCTGAAAGCATATTAAAAGGATTATACACCACGATGAATTAGCTTTTATTCCAGGTATGCAAGGGAGGAACAACCCAAAAAAATCAATTAGTGTAATAAACCATATTGGTAAATTGAAGAAGAAAAATCACATGATCCTTTCAGTTGATGCAGAAAAGGTATTTCACAAAAACACTACAAAAGATAGGAATATAAGGAAGCTTTCTCATTATTGTAAAGTTCATGTATGAAAAACCTACAGCTAGCATTGTACTCAGTGGTGAAAGACTGAATGCTTTCCCACAGAGAACAGGTACAAGACAAGGATGAACCATCACCATTATTATTCAATATTGTGCTAGAAGTTCTAGCTGGAGTAATTAGGCTAGACAAAAAAATAAGACATCCAAATAGGAAAGGAAGAAGTAAAACTTTCACTATTTGGTGATGATATCATCCTATATCTAGAAAATCCTGAAAAATCCACAACAAAGCTGCTAGAATTAATAAATGAGTTTGGCAAATTGGCAGATACAAAGTTAATATGCAAAAAGTAATAGCCTTTCTAGACACTCCTGATGTACAATCTGAGGAGGAAATCAGAAAAAAATATTCTATTTATAATAGCAACTAAAACAATCAAATATTTAGGAATAAACAACTGAGGACATAAAGGACCTGTATTCAGAAAACTACAAACATTGCTAAAACAAACTGAATAAGACTTAAATAAATGGAAGGACATTTCTGTGCTCATGGATTGGAAGACTAAATATCGTTAAGATGTCAATTCTAATTAAACTGATTTACAGATTCAATGCTATCCCAATAAAAATCCAATAGCCTTTTTTGTAGAAATCGAAAAGCCAGTAATCAAATTTATTTGGAAGTGTAAGGGACCCCGAATAGCGAAAAGTGTCTTAAAAAAAGACATTCAAATTTGGAGGACTTTCAATTCTTTAAAGCATATTACTTAGCTACAGTAGAAAAAAACACCATGGTATTGGTAAAAGGACAGTCAGATTGACAAATGGAACTGAATAGAGAAAACAGAACTAGACCATCAAATCTACACTCAAGTGATTTTTTTTCACAAGGCTGTAACTGATGAATGGATCAACAAATTGTGGAGTGTACACAGGATGGAATATTATGTAGTGATAAGAAGAAATGAAATAATGAAACATATGACAACATGGATGAACCTGGTGAGCATTATGTTGAGTAGACCAAACCAGACACAAAAGGACAAATATTGTATGATTACCCTATTATGAACTAAATATATTATGTAAAATATAAACATATTATGTGAAATATGAATACAGGTATAACTGCATATATAAGACTGTTTTTCTTTGAAGCTGAACAATGTAAGTTAAAAGTACAAAATATTAACATCAAACCAAAAAAAATTATACTAAGTGAAGGAGACCAGACATAGACTATACATATTGTATGATTCCATTTATATAAAACATAAATATAAATCAATTTATAAAGATGAGATTCATGGTTATGTAGGTCTAAAGAAGGAATGCTAAGGGGTGTGATTCTTTCTTTTTTGATGTAATAAAATTGTCCTAAAGTTTTTGAGATGATGAATGTAGAGCATTGTGATTATACAAAAAAGCCATATATTATAAATTTTGGATAGAATAGACAGAATCAGCAGCTATGTACATTGGGGGAAGCACAGAGAGATTGAGAGGTCAGGAATTTTCTTGTTTGTCTGTTTTTTGTTTTTTATTATTATTGAAATAATGAAAATTCTCTAGTAATGTTTGAAGTAATAAACACACAACTATATGATTATAGCAAATAGCATTGGTTGGACACTTTGGATGAATTGTATGCTTATTAATCTGTAAATCATTGATTTCTTTTGATTGCTCTTTTGCACTGGATTGGACCTAAAGAACAATGTTGAATAGTAGTATTAAGAATAGGTATCTTTAGTATGTTCTTGATCTTAGGGAGAAAGCATTTAGTCTTTTACCATCCATTATGATATTAGCTGTAGGTTTATGGCAGATGCCCTTTCACAGATTGAGGAAGTTTTTTACTATTGCTAGTTAGTTGATATCATGAATGGATGTTGAATATTGTCAAATACTTTTTCTGCATCTATTGGAATGTTCATATGCTTTTTCTTTGTTTTGCTAGTGATATAGTAACTTATTCTGATTGATTTTCAAAAGTTGAGCTAACCTTGCATTACAGGATAACCTCACTTTGCTGTGAAGTATTATTCTATTTAACATATCGTTGGAGTATAAACATGTATTAGTTATTTAAGAAATTTTGCCTCTATAGGAGAGATGTTGGTTTATATATTTTTTTCAGTGTCTTCTGAATTTAGTACAAAGGAAAAGGTAATTACATTGAATAATTGGGATATAGTTGTTCCTCTTTAATTTTCTAGAAGAATTTGTATAGAATTGCTATTATTTCTTTCTCAGTGTTTGTTGTAATATGACAGTGAAGACATTTGTGCTTGGGGTTTTTTTCATGGGAAAGTTTTAAACTACAAATTTAATTTCTTTAATAGATTTATTTGTTTATCCTTGAGTTTCAATATTTTTCATCTTTCACATAATTTGTCCATTTAACTTAAATTGTCAGATTAACCAACATAAGGGTTGTATTAGCCAAACTACCCCAAAATATAGTGGATAAAGCACCAAACATGTATTATCTGACGTTTCTCTGGGTCAGCGATTCATGAGCAGCTTAGCTGGATGTTTCCGGCTGATGGTCGCTTCTTATGTGGTTGCATCTGAGGGCTTGAAATTTTAGAGTTTCCAGTTCTAAGATAGATCATTCACATGACTATTGGAAGAAGGCTTCAATTCCTTGATGACTGTTGGTTGGAGTCCTTAGTTCCTCTCTTTATAAATGCTTAAATGTTAATTTGGGCCTTGAGCTTGAGCCTTATTCTATGCTGTGATGAGAAGTTTGGGGCACCTTGGGGGGAATAGGTGAGTATATTGTACTTATAGGAGGGATGTGAATTTTTGCAGAAAGAGGGTAATCTGTGGCAAAAAAAAAATATGTGTTTCTCAAAGCTGAATGCAACAATATATCTTACCCCACACACTTTTAAAAAATCTTGTCAATCTTACCACAACAGACAATGTCTTATCTCCTTGAATCTAGATGAGCCTTCTAGAATGCTTCAACTTTAAGTAACTGCAGTACGGTAGAAGTACAATTTGTTTATTTTGCCACTGGGTCATAAAAATGTCAGGAACTTAAGCCATGTTCTGTTGGGACACTCACTCCTGGGACACAGTCAACATGGTCTTAGTAAACCCAAGCAATCCATGTAGAAAGTAACTGAGGGCCCTGGGCCACAGCTCCATCTGAACACCAGGTTGAGAGCACCAATGTACCAGCCATATGAGTAGCCTCCTTTGAAAGTAGGTCACCGCAGCTGACCCTACCTGGAACACACATGATGTTGCCCCACTGAGCACTGCCTGAGTTTCAGCTTCCAGCACTAATGATTTTTGATGTTTTAAGCCACCGCATTTTAAGAGTGGTTTGTTACATAGCAATAGAAAATTGAGTATTCAAATTCAGATCTATTTATATCCAAAGCACATAATCATAATCACTAAACTATTTTGTATACAAAAATCATGAAAGAAAAGCAAAAACACAGTAGAAAAGTCAAAATTATCAGATAATTTTTAAGTTGGATGATATTTGGAAAATTGTCTAGGTACCCACCTACCCATAAAGGAATCTTTTATAATACCTTACAATGGGTTATCCAAACTCTTAACAATTTCAAAAGCAGGAGTTTGCCACTCCACAGAGCCAATTATTGTATATTTTAATCAATTTATCATGAGGATTTTTTTCTTATATTAAGCGATCTCCTTTTCTGAGATTCCTGTTTCTTTCTTTACTACAATCTCCCACTTGATATAACTTTCTTGCCCTTTATCTTAATCTTTAAATCCTTTTGCTATATATATCAATCCCTAAAATATAGTCATCAAACTGTTCATGAAGTACAGTCCATCTGTATCTAGGACTCCAGCAAATGAAAATTGAACAACTTCTGTATAGCCAGCCTTACTTCTCCTATATTCTTCCCTCTCTACCCACAATGGGAATCTTCATCTATATGAAGACAATAAAATAAAGATGAACTATTTTTTTAAAAATCTAGTACTAAATAATGTATGATAAAATTTCAAAATCTCATCTCTGGGCCTGAGGTAACAGCAGTCCCACCTTTTCTAAGTACTTGCCTTGTGTCCATGTCTCCCTTCCACCCTTATCAAGTATCTGAGTGGTGGCTGAGCTCTTGGCCTTATCCTCCAAGAACACTGGGATGATGGTCATACTCTCTCCAGTCTCTGGAGCACAGGATCAGCCCCTCAGAACAGCGGGTAGGGGGCAAACTCTCCCCAATTCCCTGGGGAAAGTGCCCCATCTCCTGTGAAGCCTGGGTGGTAACACTCTCCTTGAACAACCAGGCAGAAACCCCACCCTTTTGAAGTGCTCAGACATACTCACCCTTTCTGCACACATGGGTGGGGTCACTTTCTGAGCTGAGATGTTTTTAGTGCAGACTTCAGCTTCCACAGTTCTGCCTTTGAAGTTGTTTTTCCTTCAGTCACTCTTTTCTGTCCCTTTTAGTCCAGGCTGGCAGTGGTTCTGTTCATACAGATCTTGCAAAAAATGTGCTGGTTTCACATGCAGGACACAGGGATCCCAACCATAAGACAGCAGGACTTTCCACAGATCCTTCCTGGATAACTGCATTTCTAATCCTGACTTACACTGAAATGACTGGCTGGTTCCAAGTTCAGTTAAGTCCTCACATGGGGCATGATTCTCTGGGGGCTCACTTTCCAGAAGCTTGGAATTTCCCAAACTATCAATTTCTGGGTTCTTTGTGCCCAGGAATTTAGACTCAGCTTATCCCTTACCTTTCGTGTTTTATTATAAACTGCAAGGAGAAACCTAGCTATGCTTTCCATATTTAGTTTGGAAATCTCAGCTACATATCCAAGCTTGTCACTTTCAAATTCTACTTTTATCTGACATCGGGATCAATTTTGCCAAGTTCTCTGCCACTTTTAAAACAAGGGTTAACTTTCTTCCAGTTTGCAATGACAAATTCACCATTTCAATCCAAGGCCTCATAGGAATTATTTTTAGCACCCTTATTCCTACAAACCATCTCTTCAAAATTCAGGCCTTTTCTATCAAACATCTCACAATTCTTCCAAAATATTTCCCTTACCCATTTTAAAAGTCCTTTTTACCACTTTTAGTATTTGCATAGCAGCATGCATCCCACTTCTGGTATCAATTTCTGCTTTAGTTTGCTAAAAGCTGCTGGGAGCAAAATACCAGAAATGGGTTGGCTTTTAAAAGGGGATTTATTTGTAAATAGCCAACTGCATCATTAAGATCAATCCCATAACTAGGTCTCAATAAACTTTCTCCATACTTGAAATTTCCTAATGTCCAAGATATTAAATTTATATAAATAATTCTAGGGGTTGCCTAGGATTAATTCTCTTGATATTTTGTATTTTTCTATTTTGACTCATTAATTGAATCCTCTCCCTAAGCAAGTAACTAATAAATGATATTTACCAAGTCCATAATAAATGCTTTAGTATAAAATATTGTCACTTAAACCTTACCATTCCATAATAAAACTAGGCCCAAGTAAGTCCCCTAAATACATTGGGTCTGGAAGGTTTGACTTTAACTAAGATAAATATTAGTATAATAGTCTGCATTATTCAGGTTACCTGTCCTAAACTATTCATATTTCCCCCCTGGAAAAATAATATACAAAGACCAATCCAACTCTAGGATAATTTAGCAATTCAAATGTGGTAGCCGAACTCTCTTTCTAGGATCACTAAAAAAAAAAAAAAATTTTTTTAAAGCTACTTTAGAAGAATCATGAGAAGAATTCACCTAGCCCTCTGATTTAGTGTGATCAAGAAGAAATAGTTAATCACTTACCAAATATTTATGAAGCTCCAAGAAGAAATAGTTAATCACTTACCAAATATTTATGAAGCTCCTTCTAGGGAACTGACATTTAATAATGCATTTTCCTCTACCAATGTACAAAAACATAAAATTTTACTTTCTCAACCAAGCCAAAAATTTCAGAATTTCTTGATATCTGTCACAGATGAAATCAAAACCAATATGCATTATTGAATGATGAAAATCAAAAAAGTTATGAAATACCTTTCAGATCATTCATTATGTTTAGAATTAATTCTACTGCTCAGCATGGTATTTATTGATCTATATCTTTTTGGAAACATTCAAAATTATCCTTATTTTTCCCTCTTAACTATTATTATTATTATTATTATCAGCAGTTGTGGGAAATAATTTTTTTTCAACAATAGACACTGTTAAACCTTAAAAAGAATAAAACTTCAATGTATCAAATATATTTGATACTTTGGCAATAAAAATTTGCTCTGTTGTTTCAATTGCATTCTGCTAATTCTGAAGCTGCTAATTTTTTTTATTTGTTTACCTGCAACAGATGAACATCTTAAAAGCAAATAAAGTCAGGATGGGCCTAGTCTTGGTATACTTTGAATGATACAATTATGAATGTATTTGAATCATCTTCCTTTTTTTTTGTAAGAATAAACTCTATTTTTAGAAGTTTTAGGTTTACAGTTACAGACAAACTATACACAGAGCATAGGAAATTCCCAATTAACCACTCCCTCCCACACACGGTTTCCCCATTAGTAACATCTTAGATTAATGTGGTGCATTTGTTACAATTGATGAACAAATATTGAAGCATTGCTACTAACCAAAGTCCAGAGTTTACATTATGGTTTACACTTTGTGCTGTAGAGTTTCATAGGCTTTGACAAATGTATAATGTCATGTGTGCATTATTGCAGAATCATACTGAACAATCCTACTGCCCCAAATATGCCCTGTGTTCCACTGATTCATACCTCCCCTTCCCTTCTGACATCCTGGAAACCACTATCTTTACATCAACGTTACAAGTTCTTCTGTTAACACAAGATAATAACTAAAATAACAATACATCTGCTTTGGGCCATGGCTACAGTCCCTCCCTATATTTGTTCATTTCTCAATCTTGAGGGATTTGGTATGATACCTGCTCTGAGTGCTTCAGGCTGAGAGGGGATTTAAATCTTATGGGGGCAGATGGAAGGACTTGTTTTGTTTGCAGTTGTAGATGTTCCTTATTTTTGGGGATGTGACTTGTCCATCATCATCATTTTGTTGGTTGTCCAGGGCAAGCCTGAGGAACTGGAGGGTTGGTATTCAGGGCTCAATGAACACATGAACAATCTGAAGATTTAAGTCTCTGAGAGATTTATTTAATGGCATATTGAGAATTATAGGTCCAAGTAAAAGGAGTAATCATGAGCATGGGAGTTATAAATGAGTATAATTATGTTATATTGGGGAAATAGATAATTATATATTTCCAACTGGAGCCTGCCATTCTTAGCTCCCAGTTTGGAGTAAAGAATTTTAATCTGGATTAAAAGATTAGGTAACTAATAAACTAGTATTTCATCTTTAAAAAGAAGGAAATACTCATTTAGATTCTTGAGTCAAGGGATGTATGACTATTCTTTGCAACCTTGGTTTTTTTCCATGTGTGCTAATTTAATAATACATTCATGTGTTTTTTCTCAGTCATTTGTTAAGTTCCTCCCTGCTCATCTTTCAGACTGAATGCTTGATATGCCTTAAGGGACCTAAAAATTATACTGAAATGAGGTTAAGCATCACCACCTCTGTTTGTAATGCTGTTGGCAATTATTTCTGTAAATCATAAATATAATAGCAAAAACAGGAAAAAAACAGAATATATTCATACATAGACCCTCCAAATACTTTGATGTCCAGAGAAAATAAAATGCATGAAGTCATTTTTAGAATGAAATTTCTCATCCCTGGATTTTGTTTTCCCAATACTCACAAGTGATTAATAAAGTGACAGACTTGAATGGTGTTTATGCTACTATCTTCTTAATGAGCAGGGTTTTACTCTCTAGCAAGGATAGTCTTGGGTAGCCACTAGGGATGGGCAAAGTTGTTGAGTTGCCAAATATTCCAGTGTAAGGAGAATCCTGCAAAGTGAAGCTTCTTGCCCTTTTTGTCATAGTCACATCAGAAACTATCCAAAAAATCTATACTTATTCCTTGACAGTGTTTAACTGGCCTATAATAAAAAGCCCATAAGCAGGGCTGGATGAACCAAAACTAAGGATAACAGCATAGCAGTTATTCATGAAAAGCCATTCTAGACTTGTGAGGATGTTTCCAAAAGAGGATTGATTGCATGATGTGCACAGAAGTCAATACTGTGACACCAGGATTTCAAGAACAGTTATTATTGAGAGGAAGTCAAACAAGGAGATAGGAGAAAACCATAATCTATCTCCCTAACTAAAGAAGTATAGAGCTTTTATGGGGTTTATGTTGGGGATGGATCTGAAAGTTTGTGTAATATGGACCTTGGGTGGAGTTAAGCATGGTATGTGCAGTTGTCCATAATGCTAACTCAGAACATTGTGTGATCACAAAATGGCATCCTTATTATGATGAGTGGTTGGAGATTTTAAGGGTAGGATGTCATTAGGCTACCCAGGTTAAAGTTTTTACATTTCTTTTCATGCGTTGACCTTGAAACAAGGACCCTCTGGTCAGGGCTGGTTATAGCTGGTGTTCTTAAGTAAGTTAGGGGATTGACTTAGTAAAAAGGGAAGAATAAGACTTTTTCAAGCTGGTCAACAGTTTAAAGGATAAAGAACATTTTCTTCCTTATTCTTAGAAGTTCCTTTCCCCAAAAGAGTGTGAAGATTTAAAATTATTCACCAGTTGTCTTACCTAATATATCCCCTTTGTTTTCTTTCCTCTCATTCCAATTTTCAACCCCTGGACACCATACTGACAATTTATTCCTGGCCATTGTCGCTAGGAGGTAACTCTATTTTCTTGCTTATGCTCACATTTCTCTTCCTATTTAGAGAAAAACATTATGTTGCCATAGAGAAGAACCTTGCTGCTAAATGAAGTCACAATAAAATATTCCTGTTGATTAATGTTTGCTCATTCTTTTCATTGTCAGAGGACCTACTCTTCAAGTAGTAATACAAACCAGATAAAGGTACAGACATTGAATCCAGACAATCTGAGTCACCTGACTCCACCAATTACTACTGTATTATCTTGGACAATTGTTTAGCTACTCTCTGCCTCAGTTTCCTTATGTGGAAAATGCAGACAAAAATAGTGCTTAGAACAGTAGCAGATTCATAGTAAATGCTATAGAATTGCTGGTATTTTTATTTCCATATAAACAAAAATATCATCATTTTAAGGTATCACTCAATTCTATATCTTCTTCACTGACTTATTTCAGGTTCTCAAACAAAATTCGGCTGATTAAATCAGGAAGACCCCTTGTAAAGTTTCTTTCATTAAAAAATAACATATTACACGAAATTTGATATAACTAACTTTAGTTTTGCATCATGGACAATTTTAGTTTCTTGTACATGTATTTTAGAGATAATTATGGAGGTATTTTTAAGATGTACAAATTGGAAAATAATGCCTGCTCTATTTTAGGGTTTTGCACTTTCTGCAGTGTTTTTGTTTTGCTTTATTTTAAGCCAGCAGCAGTTAGAAAACCAGAGCTAGTGCAGATCAACTAAATGTAATTTCACCTGTCTGTTGAACTACCCAGGGAAAGGAGAAGTTTGATAGAAATTGATTATCTACTGTACTTGTTTAATTTAGTTACTATTTCCCTCTGCCTCAGGTATTTTGCATTATAAATAAATAAAAATTAAACAACTACTTAATATTTTTCTAATCTTAAACATGTTATGTCTTATTAAATTTTAATCATTACTGTGTTTTATAATGGCCAGATCACAAGTGTTTATTGATTACCTATTATATGTTCAGCACTTTCTTAAATACTGTGGGCAATACAGAAAATTTACAGACTTGGTTTCTCTCTCCAAGGAGCATGTGATCTATCTGGGGTGAAGAAATTACCAAAATTATGCAAAAAGAAAGAATATAATATGGTACATAGTTAATTACTAAATATCAGGTTATTACCAAGAAGACAGCTTTTGCATAATATGTTGAGAGCAGGTAGAGATAAATGAGAACTTTGATAGAGTTATGGAAAGTATATAGTAAGAAGTGGACTCAATAAATAAGCAGATTTTAAATAGGCAGTTAAGGAAAATATGTAATAATTAAAGTCTCCTTACATTATCAAGTTTTGTTATTAGCCCTCATATGTAGAGCCTCAAATTGGACCCAAATATATACATATATTTATACCTATACTTATATCTGTAGGTGTTTAATATATTTTCTCTATGAATGGCTAGCAACTGGTGATAATAAAAATAACTTGCTCCTTTTTAGTTACCTTAATGCATGGACATTTAATGACCTAGCCCTATTCATTAATTATTTAAGGTATAAAGACAAATAAATACAGAGATGTTCATAGAAGTTGTCACTACCTCAGAGAAAGAAATTATTGAATTCCCTGCATTTAATGGAAATAAATTTGAGCTCCTACTGCAAAAGGGGATTTTTTCCTTTCTTCCCAAATTTTCAGAAAATGAAATGGACAGAAATCCCAAGCGTATTTGCAAATATATAAAATAATTCACAAATCACTCAATATCAATGGCCTTAGTATATAACTGATGGCATTTCTAATTCCAGTTACTTACATAGATAATACTTTTGCTATTAATTGCTTTCTTTTCATTAAAATTTTCATGTTAAAACTCTTAAAACTTTGAAGAACATCATTTGTTATATTTCCAATTATATTCTATAAGATTGTTTATGGCATCCATCTGAAAACAGACAGCAAACAACAAAAAAAATGTAGGGATAATTTCCCTGGAATCCAGTTCTCACGTTATATGTTAATTTTTTCATTTGAAACAATCCATTGTGACTTCTAGCAGCAAATATTATATGTAAATATTAAAATGGCTACAGTGTTTTTATAAATTTTTGAAAAACTTACCAAAATGCCTGAAATATTTTCATGGCATGAGGCCAGGAAAAACACTTTGAAACTTTCAAATTAAATACTTATGTGCATAGCAAGGAGACTAAGAATAAATAAGTGATCAGTTTGCATGTTTCAGACTTTTAGCTTTTGCAGGACTATACTTGTATTATAATCACCCACCTATAATATCCACATTTTTAGCATGTAAAGTTAACCCAAATATGTAATTAAATATTAAAAGAGGCTATTGCCTACTTGATATACATGCCATTTTTAGTCTTTTGTTTTTTCCTGGTGGCCATTTTAATTTCTTTTCTCACTTAGAAAAGGCAAAAACCATTTCCATTTTAAAAGTATAAATTTCCTAAGCAGAAGGAATGCTGGTTTTAAAGCAGCCATCACTGTATCAAATTTACCTTAGGACATATGCTAGAAATGGAAGCTGGTGTCATAATGTGCTTCTAGTCCTCTGGGAAACTTTTTTTAACTCAACAGTCTATGAAGATCATCATAAATCCTTAAGACAGTAATCCAGAAACTGCTAATGATTGCATTCTTGCATGCTAAAGAAGATGTGCAGGGTCAGCAAAGAACTACTAATGACAAGCATATACAAGATGGAAATCATGGCCTGCCTGCACAAGGGAATTTTTATGTGCAGACGATGGTTTTCAAGCTTAAAAGTTGTCAAGAAGCTCCACTGCCACATATTCCAAATGATGCACTGATTAAGAAAGGTCAGTATGTCTTTTGGGAAGTTGACAGTTGTGATATAGTAACTATGCAAAACCGCAAGTCTCTGGAGTAGTATTTGTGTCTAATCTATATGGTCACAGGAAATATAACTGCCAGGAATGCCATATTCATCATCTTGAGTAGTTTTATCAGTACTACCTGATGTCGTACTCAAAAGAAAAATCTCCAAAAATCTGCTTGGCCATTCAATCATGTATTCATTTGTGAAATGTGCTTGGGGCAAATTCTGCCTAGTGCTCAGGTTATAAAAAGGAAATAAGATACTGTTTCTGCCCCCATTGTGCTAAAAAAAAAAGGATAAATAAAGTATTGTAATAGAATGTGATAATTTCTATAATAGAAGTAAAATAAATGTTAGGGGAAGAGCAAAATTTACTTGGGAAGTTTCCATAAAAAGTATATTAATAACTTGTGAGTAAGAGAGACCTTATAAAAGATATAATTAAGTATTCATATTTACACATGAGAAAACCCAGAAAAGTCATGTTTATAACATTCTCTAAATTCTTTACTAACCACCGTAGTACTAAAATCTCTGTTCTGATTCTGACTCTATTGCTTTTCTACTACACTACACAAGCAAAGGTCATTTCTTCAATTTTTTCTAGACTCTCCAAATTTTTATGATGTGTCTGTTACATATCATTGCCTCTTCTAGAATCTGGGTATAACCTTGCTAGTAAAATAGATGTGTTTTTTGTTTGTTTGTTTGTTTGTTTCTTAATATGATATAAATTATTTCTACTAGAGGTGACATATATTATTCAAATGAATACAAATATAAACAATTAGAATTAAGTTTATAATATGGAGAAATATGCTGCTAACAGGCCAACCTTCCAGTAGATAATAACTACAAAATCTATACCAAATACAAAACAACTCCTGAAGGTTTGGAGAGTGATAAACAAAAATCAAGCAGAGTTGATAGGGGGATCAAAATATAGAAGAAGGGTACAGGGTGACTTCCTTGTTGTAGTTTTAGCCTGGACAGGAGACAGTCAATGCTGGGCACAGGGCAACTGGAGCTCTGTTAATAAACCTGCCATGTTTTGGTCCTGAATAACAAAAGAGAATCTGGAATAGATACAATCACCAGACAGTGAAGGGGCAATTCACAGAAAAGCATAGGAAACCCAGATTCTATGAGTTAACTCTGCCAAGAAGCTGATTGACCCTGAATTGTACATGCAAGCACTTTAGCTAAGTCAAAACAAAACAAAAACAAAAACTCAAAAACAAAAACAAAAAACTGTATTGAGAATTGATCTTCTAGACTCTGTATATGACATAGACTCTAATTAAGGTCATCACTTGCTTAAACAAGCAAATAATACCAATACTTATGGAAGGAATATAATAGAACCCACAACCTTAACAATAAACAATCATAATATCCAGGATAAAATTAAACATTATTTGACATATGAAAAATCAAGAAAATGCAGTAGATTTTCAAGTGAAAAGACTCATCAGAGGCCAAAACTGAGATGACTCAGCTGGTGATATATCAAGGACTTTAAAACAGACAGTATTACTATGATTAATAAGTGAAAGGAAGTAGACTTAAAGTGAATAGAAATATCTGAAATATTTATCTGAGAAGATGAAAACATAATAAAAGAAACAATTGGAAATTTCAGAACTATAATGGGTTAAATTTCAAGATTAATCTGAGGAAAATTGGCATTAATATTGAGTCATTCATTCATTCATTTATTTATTTATTTACTTACTTATTTATTTACTTATTTATTTATTTATTTATTTATTTATTTATTTATTTATTTCTCTCCCCTTCCGTCCCCACCCCGGTTGTCTGTTCTCTGTGTCTATTTGCTGCGTCTTCTTTGTCCACTTCTGTTGTTGTCAGCAGCATGGGAATCTGTGTTTCTTTTTGTTGTGTCACCTTGTTGTGTCAGTTTTCCATGTGTGCAGCACCATTCCTGGGCAGGCTGCACTTTCTTTTGTGCTGGGCAGCTCTCCTTATGAGGTGCACTCCTTGCACGTGGGGCTCCCCTCCACGGGGGACACCCCTGCGTGGCACGGCACTCCTTGGGCACATCAGCACTGCGCATGCACTAGCTCCACACGGGTAAAGGAGGCCCGGAGTTTGAACCGCAGACCTCCCATATGGTAGATGGATACCCTAACCACTGGACCAAGTCCACTGCCCAATACTGAGTCTTTTGCAAAGAAATTGACAAGCTGATTCTAATATCTATGTGGAAATTCAAAAGATCGAGAATAACCAAAGTGATTAAAAGAAAAAAAGAAAAGTGTTCCACTTACTGTTTGTGATTTTAAGACATTTTATATCTATAGTTATCCAACAGTGTAGTACTGGCACAAGAATAGGAATATAAATCAATAGGAAAAATAAAGAACTAAAAAATAGACCTACAAATATATGGTCAATTGATTATTTTTAACAAAGGTGCCAAGGCAATCAATGGGGAAGGAAAGTCTTTTCATAATAGATGTGGGAATAATTGGATGTTGAAAAGGAAAAATAAAATGAACATTGACCCTTTACATCATATACAAAAATTCACGCAAAACTGATCATGTCTAAATATAAAAGTTGAAAGAATAAAACTTTTAGAAGAAAACATAACAGAATATCTGTGTGACTTTGATATAGGCAAAGATTTCTTATGTCAGGCAAAATACATAAATCATAAAAGAAAAAATAAATTAGATTTTACAAAATTTTAAAAAATGCTCTTGTAAGATAACTTTAAGAAAATTGCAGAAAATATTCAATAATATATATAGTTGAAAAAGGACTTATATCTGGGATATATAATATTCTCTTAAAATTTAGTCCTAAGAGAATAAACACCAAATAAGTAGTTGACAAAAGATTTAAACAGATATTTCATAAAAGAATCTAAGCAAATGGAAGAACATGAAATATGAGTGATATAGTTTCTTTTCAGGGAAATGTAAATTAATGTAAATTAAAACCAAAAGATACTACTATTCTCTCATGATAATGGCTAAAATTAAAAAGATGACAATAACTTTTGTGGTGCTACTTGAACTCTGTACACTGTTGATGAAAATCTAAAATAGTATGTATGACATGTTGGAAAAGTAAGAAACTTGGCAATTTCTTAAAATGCTAATTTTTCACCTACTATATGATGGTATTTATACAAGACATCTAAATAAAAGGTATTTATCCAAGAGACATGAAACTACACTTCGTTTTCTTTGATAAAGATAGGTAGGTAAGTTAGTAGGTAAGTAAATAGATAAACAGGTGACTGATAGGCAGATAGATAGACAGACAGACAGATAGATGGGAGGTCAGGAGACAGACGTCTCAGTCCCATAAACGTTGTCTTAAAGCCATGTTTGATAACATTAGTTTGATGGATAGAAAAAAAAATCTTAGTTGTAGAAATCTGAACTGTGTTATGAAGTTGAACTTTCAAGGGGGCAGCAGTGACAGTTAATTGTCCCCTTGTCCCTAGTATCCATTCTGTCATTCTTCTTTAATATATTATCCTATTTTGGGCTAAAATTTTCCAGGCACTTACAATTAAAGCTAGATTCCTATGCACCCCACCCCCCTATTTCCTTTGTTGTATGATTAAATTATTACTAATTGGATGTAAAAAGGATTAGTGGTTGTGAAAACTAATAAATATATTTAAAGGAAGGTGATACAAATTTCACCCTTTATTCCATCTTGTTTGATGAAACAGATATCCTGGAACTTTATCTGCAGAAATCTTGGTCCATGGCAAGGGCTTAGCTCCAGATATTATGAGGGAGATGTTATGCTACAGTGATAATGTTTAAAAGATCAGAGATTTTTAATAATGTTGGCGTTTCCTTTCAAAGATATTTTGTTAAATTCACAAAGAATGAGCTGTGACATGAGTTGCTATAGTGTGTACTGTGAACATAGCCTTGGAAACAACAAAGTCTTTAAGAAAATGACTACTTTTTTACTTATACAGCACAAAGGGACCAAAGGAGCAGGGAAAGTGATCCTACCATGGCTAAATCTTCCAGGAGGGCCAAATTCTTGGGAAAGAATTGGCAGATGGCAGCTCCAAACCTCCCACCACACCTTGGAGAAAAGAGACAAATCTGTGTTGCCTGAGAGTTAGGTATTTATTTCCCAGGGAGGAGGGGCCCTTCCACTGAGCAAAAAGAAAATATCAAGTAACCTTTGTGCAGAGTTCCTGCCTTGATAGGCAGCTGGGGCTTACAGTTCCTGTCTTGGGAGGTCAAGTTACCCTCAGGTGATTCCATTAGACCTAACTTCTCTACTAGGCTATGAAATAGAAACATATTGAAACATACACATGTGTACATGCACCCACATTCAGACAAACCAAGAGGAAGGTAGGCAAGGGCTGGGAGATGGCCACTGAGTGTGTCTGTGACTTCCCAGTGTATGCTGATTACTCAAAGCTTGCCAGTTGACCAACCTTTCCTAAGATTAAACCAGTAGAAGATTGTATTTGATTTTTAAAGTCAATATCATGTCATCATAAGCAACAAATTGAATCCAACAAACAAATCAGACATGGAACAAGTAACCAGAAGCTGCATAATATGCAAATACTAAATAACAAATAAATATTAAATGACTAGGAATACTCATGTCTGCAGATTAAGACAAGAAAGTTCGGACAAAGCCTCAGGACAAGAAGTTACTCTTAACTGTTAACAAGGAAACCTTGAAAGGGAGAATCCCTACTGCATTTGATAGCCACATATTTCCTTCTTCAAAAGTAATCTCTGTTGTGCCCAACCCAAGGCCTAATCTACCCAGAGAAAGGACAAGTATAGGAACCTAAGTGGAGTAAAAAGAGAGAGATGAAAGATAAAAAGATAGATTGTAATATGGTCATATTTATTCAGAAACCAAAAAGGAAAAAATAGATGAATAGAACAATATAGTAGACTGAGTTAACACAGAAGAGTACAATTGTACTAACTGGAACACCTGTAATCTCATAGGTTAGGTCATAATTTAGGAATGACAAAAGCAAGAACATAGAAGAAACTTGTGTATGGGGATGGGGTTAAGAGTGAGAGGGAGTTTTCATTGTCCATACAGATTTGTATCTTTGTGTTTCTGACAAGCACCTCACAGGTTACAAATAATGTGACTGTAAAAGCACCTACACCAGCCTGTCTCTTGGGGACCCTCACTACTGTGGCAGCCCTTGGACCTGTCATGAAAACTCTTAGATTTGGAAAAGAATTAGTAGGTTCTGAAACTGAATAAAGAAAATAAAATAATATGGAAAGCAGAAGTAGCCCATGTGGAAGCTTATCTGAATTGCAGATAAGCTCTGGCCATCTTTTGGAATCCCTACCCAAATGCATAACTTTGTAAAATGCATGAGTATCTATTTCACCCTGCATGGTGAACTGAGTTATATACCCCAGAAAAAAAAAAATTGTTCTTAATTTTAATTCCATTCCTGTGGGTGTGAACACATTGTAAATAAGACCTTTTAAGATGTAATTTTTAGTTAAGATGTGGCCACCTGAATCAGGATGGGTTTTAATCCATTTACTGGAGGCTTCATAAAGTAACAGGAAGGAAACTGGAAGTTAGTGGGCTTCCAGAAGTCAGCAGGAAGAGATGAGAAAGGAGAGGAATCTCCAAGTGACAGGAAAGCCAAGGAACCCAAGGACTGCCAGCCAGTCAGAACTCTACTGTCCCCAGGAGGAAGCAAGCCTTCTAGTCTCCAAACCTGCTCAACAATAAATTCCTGTTGTTTAAACCTATCCATTGTGTGGTGTTTGTCATAGAATCCTGGAAACTGACACCCTGCTACAAAGACTACAATTCTTCTAAATGAATATTCAATTGCCATGGACAAGCAGCTAGACATTATTCACACTTAAAGTGAGTAAATTTCATAATTAATGGGTATTATGGATATTTTGTTAAATGAAAAGTTAGTTGAATTGTGGAAGTTTTGATTATGAGGAGGCAAATGATTTAGAAACAGAGTTAGTGGGAAAAGGCCGTAGTATTAGAAGAACCTAGTTCAAATACAGAAAGAAATATAAACAGGTGATAGAGACAAGTTACTGACTTTTTATTTTATTATTTTTTTTCAATTTGAGAAGTTGTGAGTTAAAAAAACAATCATGTATACCATACAGGATTCCCATACATTGTCCCCCCACCAACACCTTACATTGTTGTGACATATTTGTTGCAAATGATAACTGAACATCTCCATAATAATAGTGCTATCTATAGTTCATAGTTTGTATTTGGTGCATTTTCCCCACAAACCATCCTATTCTTAACACCATGTATTAGTATTATATATTTGTTATTGTTCATAAGAGAACATACTCATACTTATTCTGTTAACCACATAGTCCATCATTCACTATGGGGTTTGGTGGGTTATATGCCTTTTACAATCCATGCAAAGTGTGTACTCAGTTGCTTTAAGTTTCATCACAGAGTTGTGCTGTCATCAGCTCAATTCATTTCAGCACATTTTCATTGCTCCAAAAAGAAAAATCCCAGACCCCTTAACTCTCCCATTACTGACCCTTAACTTTGATATAGTACTTTCTTTGCCATTGCTATAAAAATAGTATATTACTGTTATCTGTAGTCTGTGTATTATATTGGTTTTTATTTCCCATGTAAATCCAATTTTTATTAAACACTCTACATGCACTCAGCATCAACTTCCCCTTCTCAACCCACATTCTTTCTCCTAGTAACCTTGCTCTATAGCTTAACTCCATGAGTTTACACATCATATTTAGTTCATATTAGTGAGACTATACAATATTTGTACTTTTGTGTATTTTTTCAAAAAGATTTATTTATTTATTTATTTATTTATTTATTTATTTATTTATTTATTTCTCTCCCCTTCCCCCCCCCACCCCAGTTGTCTGTTCTCTGTGTCTATTTGCTGCTTCGTCTTCTTTGTGCACTTCTGTTGTTGTGAGCGGCATGGGAATCTGTGTTTCTTTTTGTTGTGTCATCTTGTATCAGCTCTCCCTGTGTGCGGCACCATTCCTCGACAAGCTGCACTTTCTTTCGCGCTGGCAGCTCTCCTATGGGGTGCACTGCTTGCGTGTGGGCCCCCCCCCCAACGCGGGGGACACCCCTGTGTGGCATTGCACTCCTTGCGTGCATCAGCACTGCTCAAGGGCCAGCTCCACACGGGTCAAGGAGGCCCAGGGTTTGAACTGCAGACCTCCCATGTGGTAGATAGATGCCCTAACCACTGGGCCAAGACCGCCACCACTTTTGTGTGTTTTCAAATATATTTTTATTAGAGAATTTGTGAACTTACATAACAAGAATGTACAATGTGCAGAATTCACATACAACACCTGTGTATCAACACATTACATTGTTGTGGTACATTTTTTATATATTATGTGAGAATATCAGACTATTATCACTAAGTATGATCTATAGTGTATATTTTCTATATTTTTCTCATAACTCTTATTATTAGCACAGTACCTTTTTTGACATTGATGCAAGAATAATACAATATTGCTGTTAGCTGTCATCCAAAAGGTACATTAATTGTATTTTCCCCATGCATCTCCATATTCTTACCATCCTGTGATAATGATGTGTATTTGTTCTATTAATACTTCGTAGAATATTCTTGCATTTGTACCAGTAACCACAATCCTCATCCACCTCCAGGTTCACTGTTATTCAGTCCTTAGATTATTCTCTACCTTTTTTCAATTGACATTTACATCCCTAGTCTTCCCCTTTCAGCCACAATCCCATTTATAAATGACCTATGTTAGTTATTATACTCACTATATTATGTTACCAAGAACTCTATCCATTTCCATACTTTTATAGTCAAGCTAATTAAAAATTCTGCATACATTAAATATCAATGCCTGTTCTCAACCTTCATCTTATCTCCTAGTAATTTATATTCTAGGTTTTAACTCTATGTGTTTATCCTTCATATTTATTTCATATTAGTGAGACTGTACAATATTTGACTTTTTGAGTCTGGATGATTTCACTGAACATAATGTCCTCCAGGTTCACACATGTTGTCGTATGCATCCCAAGTTCATTTCTTCTTATAGCAGCATAGTATGTCATTGGATGCATATACCACATTTGGTTTATCCAGTCATCAGTTAATGGATATTTGGATTGTTTCCATCTTTTGGCAATGGTGAGTAATGGAACTATGAACATTGGTGTGCAAATGTCTGCTTTGTTCTGAATATTTTCCTTCTGAATATATTCCTATTAGAGGGATTACCTGATCTTAAGACAATTCTATATTTAGCTTACTGAGAATTTGTCAAACCCTTTCACAGAGGCTGCACCATTTTACAATCCCACCAACAGTAAAGGAGTGTTCCTATTTGTCCACAACTTAACCAGCACATACTGGTTTCTACATTTTTAAAAAATAATGGCCATTCTATGAGGTGTGAGATAATATGTCATTGTCATTTTGATTTAGATTTCTACAATAGCTAGTGATGTTGAACATTTTTTCATGTGCTTTTTTGCCATTTTTTTCCTCTTTGGAGAAATGTCTATTTAAGTCTTTTGCCAATTTTTTAATTGGATTGCTTGCTCTTTTATTGTTGTGGGGTATGATTGATTTATATAGCATCATAATCAATCCCTTATCAGACATGTGGTTTCCAAATATTTTCTCCCATTTAGTGGGCTGTGTTTTTACCTTCTTGGCAAAGTCCTTTGAATGACAAAAGTGAGGGGGCCCCATTTTCTTCTTTTGTTTCTTGTGCTTTTCGTGTAAGGTTTAAGAATCTACCATCTACTATCCGGTCTTGAAGATTTCCCCTACATTTTCTTCTAGGAATTCTATGGTTGTAACTTTTATATTTAATGCATCTTTGATGCATTTTGAGTTAAGTTTTGGATAAGATATGTGATAAGGGTCCTCCTAATTTCTTTTAGCTTTAGATATCCAGTTCTCCTAGTACCATTTGTTGAATAAATTATTCTGAGACAGATGGGTGGGTATGATACCCTTGTCATAAATGACTTGATCTTAAATGTAAATGTCTATTTCTAATTCTAGATTTGGTTCTTTTGGTCAATTCCTCTTTCTTTATGCCAGTACCATGCTGATTTTACCAATGTATAAGCAATATGGTTAAAATCAGGAAGTAAGAGTCGTCCAACTTTGTTCTTCTTTTATGAGACATTTTTGGCTATTCTAGGCCCCTGAGTCTTTGAAATTAATTTGATAATTCACTTTTCATTTCCTATTAAAAAAAGAAGATATTGGGATTTTTATTGGGATTGCACAGAATCTGTAAATCAGTTTAGATAGAATTACATCTTAATGATATTTAGTCTTCTATTCCATGAACTTGGAATGCCCTTCCTTTAATTTAGGTCTTCTTTGGTTTCTTTTAGCAAGGTTTTGTAGTTTTCTGAATACAGTTCATTTACAACTGTGGTTAAGTTTATTTCTGAATATTTTATTCTTTTAATCACTATTGTAAATTGAATTCTTCTCTGACTTCTTCCTCAGATTGCTCTTTAGTCGTCATAGCAGTTTGATATTATTGATGAATTCCAAAAAGAAATATTGTATTATGTTTGTAAACTAATCTTTTCCTCTGGGCATATGAGATTATATTGGATTCGGAGGTTTACTTGATTAAGAGGTTTACTTAATCAAATAAACCTCTTCTGTCAGTAGGGCATTGAGACCCCACTCTTTGGTGGGTGGGGACTCACAGATAAAATGCATGGCAGTTTTGATGTTGGAGTTTGATGCTGAAGCCTTAAGCTGAACCTCTGGTAAGTAAGCACAACGAGGAAAGAGAAGCGAGCCTCAGGAAGAGAGGAACCCTGAACCCCCACAGAGAAGCAAGATCCTGGAAGAGTGAAACCCAGGAAGCCTGAACCCTTGAAGCTGTTGGCAGCCATCTTGCTCCAGCATGTGAAAATAGACTTTGGTGAGGAAAGTTACTTATGTTTTATGGCCTGGTATCTGTAAGCTCCTACTCCAAATACCTTTATAAAAGCCAGCAGATTTCTGGTATTTTGCATCTGATATTTGGCTGACTAATACAGTAGTTTATAGAAAGACTCCTATTTTTGCATATTAATCTTGTATCCTGCCACTTTGCTGAAACTGTTAGTTCTAGCTCCTTTATTGGAGATTTTTTGGGATTTTCTAAGTATAGGATAATATCACCAATGAATCAAGTTTTACTTCTGTCTGTCATATTTGGGTGCCTTTAACTTCTTTCTCTTGCCTAATTTTTTGACCCAGAACTTCAGCACAATATTGAATAACAGTGGTGACAGTGAGCATCCTTGTCTTTTTCCTTATCTCAGTAAGAAATATTTTAGTCTTTGCTATTGAGGACAACATTAGCTGTGGGGTTTTCATATATGTACTTTACCATGATTAGAAAGTTTCCTTTTATTCCTATGTTTCAGAGTAATTTTATGAAGAAGGGAAATTCCATTTTGTCAGATGTCTTTCCTACATCAATTTAGATGATCACGTTATTTTTGTTCTTCAATTTATGAATATGGTGTATTACACTATTGTTTTTTGTGTGTTGAAACACCCTTGCATATCTGGAATAAAACCCATTTGATTGCGGTGTATGATTCTTTTAATTTGCTTTTTTATTTATTTATTTTTTTGAGGTCCTGGGAGCTGGGGATTGAACCTGCGACCTTGTATGTAGGAAGCTGACACTCAACCACTGAGCTACATTGGCTTCCCTGAGTTGTTTTATTCATTTATTTTGCTTGTTGTTGTTGTTTTTTCAGAAGACAGCAGAAAGTGAACCAAATGTGGATGGTGGGAGCTCATCTGCTTGAGCCACATCCACTCCCATATGATTTTGGATTTGGATAGCAATTATTTTTTGAGGATTTTTGCAACTATATTCATTAGAGAAATTGGTCTGTAATTTTCTTTTTTGTAGTATCTTTGTCTGGCTTTGGTGTTAGGGTGATGTTGGCTTCATAGAATGAGTTTGGTAGTGTTTACTCCTATTTTAATTTTTTGGAGGATTTTGAGCAAGATGGGTCATAAATCTTCTTTAAATGATTAGGAGAGTTCACCTTTGTAACCATATGGTCCTGGGCTTTTCATTTTGGGGAAGTTTTGATGACTGTTCCAATCTTATAACTCATAGTTGATTTGTTGAGGTCTTCTATTTCTCTTAGGGTCAGTGTAGGTTGCTTATATTTTATTTTGTCTATATTTTGTCCATTTCATCTATGTTGTCTAGTCCGTTGGCCTAAAGTTTTTCATATCTATCCCCTTATGATCTCTTTTATTTCTGTGGGGTGAATGATAATGCACAACCTCCCTTATTTTTTAGTTTATTTGTCTGCATCTTCTCTCTCATTTTTTCTTTGCCAGTCTGGATAAGGATTTGTCCATTTTGTTGATCTTCTCAAAGAACCAATTATTGGTTTTGTTGATTCTCTTTATTGTTTTTCTGTTGTCAATGTCATTTATTTTTGCTCTCATCTTTGTTATTTCATCCATTCTGCTTGCTTTGGGATTTAGTTACCTGTTCTTTATCTAGTTCTTCCAGTTGTGAAGTTAGGTCTTCGATTTTAGCTCTTTCTTCTTTTTTAATGTAAACATTGAGGGCTATAACTTTCCCTCTCAGCACTGCTTTCACTGTCTCCTATTGGTTTTGATATGTTGTTTTCTCATTTTCATTCATCTCAAGATATTTACTATTTCTCTCACTATTTATTTTTAACCTGATTATTTAAGAATGTATTGTTTAATCTCCTTATATTTGTGAATTTTCCCTTTTTCTGTCTGTTATTGATTTTCAGCTATTCCAATACAATCAGATAAAGTGCTTTGTATAATTTCAACTTTTAAAATTTGAGACCTGTCTTGTGACCCACCCTATTGTCTATACAGGAGAAGGATCCAAGAGCACTTGAGAAGAATGTATATCCTATTCTTTTGGGATGTATACTCATAAACGTCTATTAAGTCTAGTTCATTTATCATAATTTTCAATCTCTCTCTTTCCTTATTTTTTTTCCCAAATTCTACTCAATTTATTCATTTTAAAAAAAAATATTACATTCAAAAAATATGAGGTACCCATTTGCCCCCACTTCCCCCACTCCACCACTCCCCGCACAGTAACACTCTCCCCCATCATCATGACACATCCATTGCATCTGGTGAGTACATCTCTGGGCATTGCTGCACCCCATGTCCTGTGGTCCACACCATAGCCCACACTCTCCCACGTTCCATCCAGTGGGCCATGGGAGGACATACGATGTCCAGCAATTGTCCCTGGAGCACCACCCAGGACAACTCCAAGTCCCAAAAATGCCTCCACATCTCATCTCTTCCTCCCTTTCCCCGCACCCAGCAGCTACCATGGCCACTTTTTCCACACCAATGCCACATTTTCTCGATTATTAAGCACAATAGTTCATGAATAGGATATCATTAATTCCACTCTAATCCTTACTGTATTCCTCCTTCCTGTGGACCTTGGCTTGGTTGTGTCCATTCCACATCTATGTCAAGAGGGGGTTTAGATTCCACATGGATACTGGATGCAATCTTCCTGCTTTCAGTTGTAGGCACTCTAGGCTCCGTGGTATGGTGGTTGACATTCTTCAACTCCATTTTAGCTGAGTGGGGAAAGTGCACTAAATCAGAGTGTAGGAGCTGGAGTCTGTTGAGGCTCAGGTTCTGGCTATCATATTGACAGTCCAGAGATTCAAATTCCCTAGATATATCTTAAACCCCAGCACCAACTACAATTCTGGTAAAGTAGCATGAAAGGCTTGTGAAAAGAGATCCCATCTGAGTCCAGCTCCATCACAAAGAAACACCAACTCCAAAGAAGGGCCAACTGACGTGGCAGTGAACCCCATCTGCCATGACCATAGAACCTGTGGGTCCTTTTAGCCCTTAAAAGGGCCAATACCTGGGGTGTATCTACTTTATCTGTCTCTGAGACTCTGTCAGGTGTGCATAAGGGCAATCCTTCTGATAACCTCCAGACTCTTTTTTAGAGACTCATAGCCATATGAACTCATTTGTCCTTTCCATTTCCCCCTTACTTTAGGTCAAACAGCATTTTTAACTCCTGTTATTATATGTAGACAGGGATATTCTGCTGGTCCACGTTGAACCTTTAATTCAAGGTCATTTTCTAGTTATGTCATCAGCTGGTACTTGGTAGTAATCTCTCGGTGCCAGGGAGGCTCATCCCCGGGTGTCATATCCCACACTGGGGGGAAGGCATTGCATTTACATGCTGAGTTTGGCTTTGAGACTGGCCACATTTGAGTAACACGGAGGCTGTCAGGAGGGAACTCTTAGGCACAGTGCTGCTCTAGGCCTTGTTCTTATATTAGGTGTATAGGTTCACAGGCATAGTCATTAGTATCAGGGGCTCACTTTTGGACCCTCATTCCTTCCTGGTCCTTACTGTTGCACCTGGGGAACTGCTACTGCTCCCCTAGGGACCATGACAGAGCCCCTCCCCCCCAGCCAGGAACCCAGTACCCCCCAGCTGTTGTTTTTAATTGTTTCCACTATGAGTATATCCAAACATTTCCATGCACCCTGGACACATGCCCTGTATAACTCTCTGTCAACCATATATTGCCTGTCAATAATATCCCATACCAGTATTCCTCCGCTGCCATTGTTGAACCACTCTGTGATCCAAAACTTCCTGAAAAGTGAAGCCCAATATAATGTCAGCTTCCCTTACTAGTAAAATGGAATATGGCGATGAGTTTAAAGGTTAGATATAGAATACATATTGATTTGGAAAAATTCTACATTCTATCTTTTTCTTTTCTTTTTTCCTAATTATTGAGCTTCTCTTCACAAGAGCCATAGATCACAGTGATTCATCTATACAATATACAGTACTCCCACATATCCATTATAAAACCTTTTCCCTTCCATAGCGATAATCTTTTCACTTATTCATATCATATTTACTGAAACTGATGTACAGATATTGAGACAATAGCTTTCAAACAAGGTAACATTTGTGTTTACATTGTGTTTCATACTTTAGGCTATACAGTTTTCTAAATTTTTAGTTATCCTGTGTTTTACATTATGGTTTACATTATTAGTCTGTCGTCCCTTATATGTTTTTGGTGTAATATTACATGTTTTACATCCATCCTTGTGTACTCTTGTGAAACACTTCTTTTGCCCTCACATTTACTTTGGTTCCATCTATTCAATATCTATTTTCCCCTCCCCTTGGGGCCCACAGTGACAGTCAATCTTCATTTCTTGAGGAGCCATGTTCAGCGATACTTGCAACAGTGTTAAGGGCTTGACTTGCTCAACTGCCCTAATGCCCTGGGAGCCACCCTTTCTCTTGAGAGATACATTTCCCTCTATTTGATGGCATTAGTCCTCCCCAGGATGTGGGTCTACCTTCACTCTCATTATATGGGTCTCTACCCAATGGTATAGCCCACTCTGGCAAAATGAGCATTCAGATATTCCCTAGGAGTCTGTCCTGCATCAGATTATTCCCTTTGACTATCTTAAACAGGTAACTTTCCTAATTATATTTGGAAAAGGTTTTCTCAGCATTTTACTTTCAACCAACACCTGACAATCTCCTATATTCGTATGTTGCCCCTCCCTCCCCCCAATTTCTTGGGCAATATTACCCATCCGCCCATCCCTAGCCCCCTCAAACCCGCATAGGACCAACCAAAGGTAACCCTATGCCCCCATTTTATCTCTTCCTTGTGCACATACTTACTGCCAGCTTATCATAGATTTCGCCCATGTAGATGTCAGCTTACATCCTTCCTCTATCCCCCGATTTCCTGTAAGCCTATCTTCCAGTCTCTAGCTCTCTGAGGCAGCTTTCTTATTTCATATCATTGAGGTCATGAAGTATTTGTCCTTCAATGCCTGGGTTGCTTCACTCAACATAAGGATCTCAAGATTCATCCATGTTATCACATGTGTTTGTAGTGTATTTGTTCTTAAAGCTGAGTAGTATTCCATTGTATGTATATACCACATTTTATTGATCCACTCATCTGTTGATGGGCATTTTGGTTGATTCCAACTTTTAGCAATAGTGAACAATGCTGCTATGAACATTGGTGTGCATATATCGGTTTGTGTCCTTGTTTTCACTTTTGCTGGGTATATACCCAGCAGTGGTATTGCTGGGTCATATGGCAAATCTATGGTTAGTTTTTTGAGAAACTGCCAAACTGTCCTTCAGAATGGTTGGATCCTTCTGCATTCCCACCAGCAGTGGATGAGTGTTCCCATTTCTTCACATCCTCTCCAGCATTTGTGTTCTTCTGTTTCTTTCCTAGCTACCAATCTTATGGGAGTAAGATGGTATCTCATTGTAGTTTTGATTTGCATTTCCCTGATAGCTAGAGACTTGGAGCATTTTTTCATGTGCTTTTTAGCCATTTGTATTTCTTCTTTGGAGAAGTGTCTGTTTAAATCTTTTTCCCATTTTTTAAATGGGTTGTTTATCTTTTTATTTTCAAGATATAGGAGTTCTTTATATATGCAAGTTATAAGTCTCTTATCATATATATGGTTGCCAAATATTTTCTCCCATTGTGTAGGTTCCCTTTTTACTTTCTTGACAAACTCCTTTGAGGTGCAGAAGGCTTTAATTTTGAGGAAGTCCCATTTATCTATTTGTTCTTTTGCTGCTCGTGCTTTTGGTGTTATGTTCATGAAGCCATTTCCTATTACAAGGTCTTGTAGATGTTTCCTTACACTTCTTTCCAAGGTCTTTATGGTCTTGGCTCTTATATTTAGGTCTTTGATCCATCTTGAGTTGATCTTTGTATAAGGTGTGAGATGGTAATCCTCTTTCATTCTTCTACATATGGCTATCCAGTTCTCCAGGCACCATTTGTTGAATAGGCCATTCTCTCCCAGTTGAGAGGGTTTGGTGGCTTTATTGATATTATATGGCTATATATATGAGGTTCTATATCAGAACTTTCAATTTGATTCCATTGGTCTGTGTGTCTCTCCTTATGCCAATACCATGCTGTTTTCACTACTGTAACTTTGTAGTATGTATTGAAGTCAGGTAGTGTGATTCTTCCAATTGCGTTTTTCTTTTTCAGTATGTCTTTGGCTATTTGGGGCCTCTTTCCTTTCCAATAAATTTCATAGTTAGTTTTTCTAGTTCCTTAAAGAAGGCTGTGTTGATTTTTATTGGGATTGCATTGAATGTGTAGATCAGTTTTGGTAGGATAGACATCTTAATAATATTTAGTCTTCCTATCCATGAACAGGGAATAGTCTTCCATTTATTTAGGTCTTCTTTGATTTCCTTGAACAGTCTTATATAGTTCTTGGTGTATAAGTTTTTTACATCTTTAGTTAAATTTATTCCTAAATATTTTATTTTTTAATTTACTATTGTGAATGGTATTTGTTTCTTGATTTACTCCTGATCTTGCTCATTATTGGTGTATAGAAATGCTACTGATTTTTGCGCATTGATCTTATAACCTGCAACTTTACTAAACTCATTTATACATTGTAGAAGCTTTGTTGTAGACCTCTCAGGGCTTTCTATGTATAGGATCATGTCATCTGCAAATAATGAAATTTTGACTTCTTCCTTTCCAGTTTGAATGCCTTTTATATCTGGTTCTTGCCTCAGTGCTCGAGTAAGTACTTCTAAGGCAATGTTAAATAGAAGGGGAGACAGTGGGCATCCTTGTCTTGTTCCTGACTTTAGAGGGAAGGATTTTAGGATTTCTCCATTGTAAAGTATGTTGGCTGTAGGTTTGTCATATATACTCTTTATCATGTTCAAAATATTTCCTTGTATTCCGATCTTTTGGAGTGTTTTTATCAAGAAAGGGTGTTGTATTTTATCAAATGCTTTTTCTACATCTATAGATATAATCATGTAATTTTTTCCCTTCAATCTGTTTATATGGTGTATTACATTGATTGATTTTCTTATGTTGAACCATCCTTGCCTACCTGGAATGAATCCCACTTGGTCATGGTGTATAATTCATTTAATGTGTTGTTGAATACGATTAGCAAGTATTTTGTAAAGTATTTTTGCGTCTAGGTTCATTAGAGAAATTGGTCTGTAATTTTCCTTTCTTGTGGTGTCTTTATTTGGCTTTGGTACTAGGGTAATGTTGGCATCATAGAAGGAGTTAGGCAATGTTCCATCTGTTTCGATTTTTTGGAAGAGTTTCAGTAGGATTGGTGTTAGTTCTTTCTGGAATGTTTTGTAGAATTCACCTGTGAAGCTGTCTGGCCCTGGGCTCTTCTTAGTTGGGAGGTTTTAATGACTGATTCTATCTCTTTACTTGTGATTGTTTTGTTGAGATCATCAATTTCTTCTTTCGTCAATATAGGCTGCTTATGTGTTTCTAGGAATTTGTCCATTTCCTCTGAATTGTCATTTTTGTTGGAATATAGTTTTTCAAAGTATCCTTTTATGATAGTCTTTATTTCTGTGGGATCAGTGGTGATATCTCCTTTCTCATTTCTTATTTTGTGTATTTGTATCTTCTCTCTTTTTTTTCTTTGTTAGTCTTGCTAAAGGTTTGTCAATTTTATTGACCATCTCAAAAAACCAGCTTTTGGTCTTGTTTATCTTTTCAAGTGCTTTCTTATTTTCTATTTCATTTAGTTCTGCTCTTATCTTTGTTATTTCCTTCCTTCTTCTTCCTGTTGGAATACTTTGTTTTTTTTTTTTTCTAATTCCTCCAAATGTGCAGTTAGTTCTTCTATTTTTCCTCTTTTTTCTTTTTTGATGTATGAATTTATGACTGTAAGTTTCCCTCTCAGTACTGCTTTTGCTGCATTCCATAAATTTTGTTATGTTGTGTTATCATTATCATTTGTTTCAAGGTAGTCATTGATTTCTTTTAAGATTTCCTCTTTGACCCACAGTTTTTCTAAGAGTGTGCTGTTTAATTTCCATATCTTGGTGTGAAGTCTGGGCCTCTGGCCCTTGCAGATTTCCAGCTTCACTCCACTGTGGTCAGAGGTATTATTTTGTATGATTTTGATCTTTCTGAATTCATTAAGCCTTTCTTTGTGGCCTAGCATATGGTCTATCTTGGAGAATGATCCATGTGCACTTGAGAAAAATGTATATCCTCCTGTGTTTGGGTGTAATGATCTGTATATGTCTATTAGATCCAGCTCCTCTAATATACTGTTCAAATATTTTGTTTCTTTAGTGATTCTCTTTTGAGATGTTCTGTTCAGAGTCGATAGTGGTGTATTAAAATTGCCCACTATAGTTGTAGATGCATCTATTCTTTCACTTAGTTTTTCCAGCATTTGCCTCACATATTTAGAGGCACCCTTGTTAGGAGCATAAATATTTATGATTGTTCATTCTTCTTGACAGATTGTCCCTTTCACTAATATGTAGTATTCTTCTTTGTCTCTCACAATTGTTTTGCATTTAAAGTCTATTTTGTCTGATATTAATATATCTACTCCTGCCTCTTTTTGTTTATTGTTTGCTTGTAAGATTGTTTTCCAACCATTCACTTTCAGCCTCCATGAGTCTCTAGGTCTAAGATGTGTCTCTTGTAGACAGCATATAGACGGGTCATATTTCCTTATCCAATGTCCCAGTCTGAATCTTTTGATAGGTGAGTTTAATCCATTGACATTCAGTGTTATTACTTTCAAGGAATTATTTATATTAGCCATATTTTGATTGGATTTGTGTTTGTCATATTTTGTTTGTTTGTTTTTCTTCTCTCTTTGTCTTTTTTGTTGCTCTTACACTCTCCTCCAACTCTGCCTGTCCGGTTTATCCTTTCTTCCTGCAGAACTCCCTTTAGAATTTCTTGAAGGGGAGGTATCTTGTTTGCATACTCTTTCAATTTCTGTTTATCTGCAAATATTTTGAACTCTCCATCATTTTTGAATGCTAATTTAGCTGGATAGAGTATTCTTGGTTGGACATTTTTTTCTTTTAGTACCTTGACTATATCATACCACTGCCTTCTTGCCTCCATGGTTTCAGATGAGAAATCAGCACTTAATCTTATGGAGTTTCCCTTGTATGTGATGGTTTTCTTTCATCTTGCTGCTTTTAGAATTTTCTCTTTGTCTTGAGCGTTGGATAATTTGACAAGTATATGTCTTGGGGTGGGCCTGTTGGGGTTTATGATGATTGGGGTGCACTGTGCTTCTTGGATATGTTTATCTGTCTCTTTCAGTAGATTTGGGAAGTTTTCAGCCATTATTTCCTGCAACACTCCTTCTGACCCCTTTCCCTACTCTTCTCCTTCTGGGATGCCTATAATACGTATGTTTATGCATTTTGCATTGTCATTCAGGTCCCTAAGTCCTAGCTGGATTTTTTTCTATCTTTTTATTGATCAATTCTACTATCTGTTTCATTTCCGATGTACTGTCTTTCACATCACTAATTCTCTCTGCCTCTTCTAATCTGCTGTTATTTGCTGCAAGTGTATCTTTGATTTCTTGAACTGTGGTGTTCATTCCCATCATATCTGTTATCTTTTTGCATATGTCTGAAATTTCCCCTCCAAGTTTTGTCTTCATATTGTTACTCTCTTCCTTTATTTCATTAAATTTGTCTGTGATATATGTTCTGAGATCTTTAATTACTTGTGCGAAGTTCTGCTCCCCTTCCTGCTTTTTAGTTTGTTCATTGGATTCAGCCATGTTTTCCTGATTACTGGTTTGGTTTGTAGATTTCTGTTGCTGTCTGGTCATCATTTTTTCTTGACGGGTTTAATCAGTTCCTTAGCTTCTTTGTCTAGTCTTGGGGATTAATTAGCTGTTGTTTTTGCGTAAGTGTTATATCTTCTCTTTGTCACTTTGTTCTTCTTATTCTAATTTCTTATTGCTGGCTGAATTCACTTTGAAGGAAAGTATTAGGGCCAGGGAAAGGCAATTGTGTAAGCAAGGAAAATGTGTAAAGTAGTATTGGTAATAAATGTTAACAGAGCAACAATATGAGATCTGGGAGGATGGATATTAGATTCATGTTTGTTGTGTAGAGTTATAGCAGTAGGTAGAGTACCTATAATGAGGTAGTCGACTGACTATGGGAGGAATATGGTATGAATTAAAAAGCTACTGTTTTCATGAGAGAGGGAAAGAGAAAAGAAAGGCAATAGTTTCAAGAGAGGATAAAAGACAGAAAACAAAACAAAGGTATTAGAAATTAAGAGTTAGACACTTTGTGGATCAAAGAAAGGGAGGTGGAATATAGGAGAGACAGTAGATGATGGAGGATATCAAGATGTAGGGGAAAGGGGATAGTGTAGGTAGCCAAAATCAATTCACACAGAAATGAGGCAACAGAGGATGAGGAAACCCAGCAGATGTGAGGTGTTCCCTGCAGCACCTATTGTATAATTAAGATAAAATAAGAAGAAAATGAGGGACCAGAGAGAAAAAAAAAAAAGACTTTGGGGGATACGATGGGAGAAAAGACTAGGAGATAATGCAATGTTAGCAATCAGGACAATAAAAAATAAAAAAACAAAACAAAACAAAACAAAAAAGAAAAAACGCAAACATTGAGGGCTAGGACACTCAAGTACCTCAGATTGACCTCAGGGCATGATGGATTCAGGGATGGAAAGTCTGTGATATTGCAGACTAAAGAGGTGTGAGTCTCTGGGGTGTGGGCCACCAGAGTTTAGGGGACTCAGATCTGGCAACCTCAAATCTGGTTAACAGGGAGCCTGGGAGCACCGCAGTGCAACACAGCCTTCAGGGATCCCCGCAGCTGGGTGCCAGCCCTATGGGGGAGGTCACATCCGCAAACTCTGACCTATGTGTCAGAACCCCATAATTCACCCTCTCAGGTCTCTTCTGTGGCTGTAACACCAATTTGACTTCAGGACACCTCCCACCCTGTAAGCCCCCGAAACAGCCACCTGGGGGCACCTCTACACTGCAGCCAATTTAACGATGCTGCAGATCAGTAGCCAGGCCCAGGGGCAGGGGCTCCAGCTGGAAATGCCGATATCAGAGTCTGAAATTGAAATTCCCACGCTTCACAAAATATTCCGCTAATCGGCTTCCAGACCTCCCACCCTGCCAGTCCCTGAAACAGCCTCCTGGTGTTGTCTCTTTATTGTGAGTAATTTAAGGCCATTGCAGATCGGCAGCTGGCCTTGGGGGGCGGGGCTCTAGCCAGAGGCGCTATTATTTGTGTCCACAATCAAAAATTCCCTGCCTCGCAGTAAAACTCCCGTTTGTCTCCCCAAATCTGTCTGCAAAGGCCTCCTGCCCTGTTAGCCCCCCAATAGCTCGCTCAGGCTTATGAATTCCCCAGTACTGCAGAGCCTCTAGAAATCGCCGCAGCAGTGCCAGTGCCGCGGCTCCGCCCACCCCAGAAGGGAGCGTCCCACGCACGTCCTCCACCTCCGTGTAATACAGCCTCAATTTTATCTTATACACGAATTTTCTCTGTTACCTTCCCACCAAATCAATGTCCAGACACCTCCTGCCCTGTAAAGTCCTGAAACAGCCTGGTCCGGAAGAATTTCCAACTCTGCCCAGCCACTTCTTTGCAGGAGAGAATATCAGGTGCACTCACTCAGCCACCATCTTGCCCCGCCAACCCCTCTTTCCTTATTTATCCTATGTCCAGATAGTCAATCCAGTGCTAAGAGTGGTGTATTGAAGTCTCTTTCTATTCTTGTAGAGATATCTATTTCTCCCTTCAGTTTGCCAGTGTGTAGCTCATGTATTTTGGGGGCAGTCAGGGCAGGTGCATATATATTTATGATTATTTCTTCTTGGTGAATTGTCCCTTTTATTAATATATAATGAATTGTTCATCTCTTATAACAGCTTTGCATTTAAAATCTATTTTTTTTGCCCCAATATTAGTGTCACTATCTGGATCTTTTTAAGTTACTATTTGCATGGAATAACTTTTTCCAGTCTTTCACTTTCAGACTGATTGTGTCCTTGAGTCTAAGATGAGTCACTTGTAGACAGCATATAGATGGCTTATTTTTTTTTTAAATCCATTCTGCCAGTCCATATGTTTTCATTTGGGAGGTTAATCCATTAATGTTCATGTTATTACTATAAAGGCACTAATTACCTTGTTCATTTTATCCTTTGGTTTCCCACATCATATCTTACTATTGTCTGTTGTTGTTTTTTTTACCCTTTTAGTTTCCTTTACTTATAATCTTCATTTCTACCCTCTTCTCCAAGTCTCTCACCCTTGTCTTTTCCTTTCAGGCTGTAGAACTCCCTTTAGAATAACTTGGAAATCCCATCTTTTGGTAACAAGCTCTCTCAGTTTTTATTTGTATGTGAAGACTTTAAACTCACCCTCATATTTGAAAAACAGTTTTGCTGAGTAAATAATTCTTGGCAGTTTTTCTCTTTCAGAGCCTTAAATACATCATACCATTTCTTCTTGTCTCCATGGTTTCTCTAGAGAGATTGGCACTTAGTCTTACTGAACTTCCCTTATAGTGATGCATTCATTGCTTTTTCTTTCTGCTTTAAGAATCCTCTCTTTATTCCTGGAATTTGTCTTTCTGAATAGTAGGTGTCTAGTCACATTTATTCTATTTGCAATGTGTTTATATTGCATGTCTTTTTGGATATTGATATGCATGTCTTTCAAAAAGGTTTGGAAAATTTCAGTTATTAGTTCCTCAAATATTTGTTCTTCCATTTTTCCATTTTCTTCTCCTTCTGCGACACCTATAACATGTATATTTGTTTATATTATTTTATAATATAATCCCTTAAGACCCTGTTCCATTTTTTCCATTCTTTTCTCTTTCTGTTTTCCTGTCTTTCCAAGTTGAGATGTGCTATCCTCTATTTCACTAATTCTGTCTTCCACCAGTTCATCTGCTGTTATAAGCCCCTAATTTATTTAATTTTTTTGAGGTTTCAGGGCCAGGGATTCAACCTGGTCCCTGGTATATGGGAAGCTGGTGCTCAACCACTAAGTTACACCCACTCCCCAAACCTCTAATTTATTTTTTTCTCATCCATTGTGTTTTAATTCCAGTAAGGTCTCTTACTTTTCCTTTTAGCCTTCAAATTGTCCATTATACTCAACCTGTGTCTTCTTAATGTCCTTTATTGCTTTAACCACATTTTCCTTTAACTCTTTGAATTGGTTTAGAGGATTTGTGTGAACATCATTGATTGTCTTAAATCCTGTGTCTCATCAGGATATTTTATTTCATCCTCTGACTGGGCTATGTCTTCCTATTTCTTAGTATGGCTTCCCGGTGTCTAGGCATCTCATTATGCTTGTGAATTTACTCTGATGATCAATTTCTCTCTTGCCTAGTTGTTTTGCATCAAAACTTCTCTTTGATTTTTGGTTCAGCTTATTTTAAATCTTTAAGGTTGCCCAGCTTAAATTATCAAAACAGGGCCAGGGACCCACAAATGGGGCAGAGACCAGATTCAAGAAAGCCTGGATATGAGAGAATCCAAAAAGCTTTTTCACTTATTGCAATTTCCTGGCTGGCCAGCAGATGGCCTTCACAGGTGAACCTTTCCATGGTTGTGTCTCTTTCATCTTCCACTGGCTGGTGATTATGGTAGGGCCAGAGCCAAGATTCAAACCTCACTCTGCCAGCCAAACTCACTGAAAAGAGACTACTCTCCATCCTCTGCCACATCCTCCATCCTCCTAAGGAGGAAAATACCCATTCCCCTTTCAGTTGTACATGGTGAGGCAGGGGTTTTCCTAGGCTGTTTGCTTTGAAGGTTGTGGATGTGTACCATTCCTGCAGGACTAGTAACTCAAGGTTTTTGCTTTGGCCTTTTCATGTTTCTTTCCCTTTCCCTCCTGGATGATATGGAGTCTTCTCCTGGTCTGATGTGCAGCTCCCTCAGATAGCTTTTTGCCCTTCCTGCCTGTTTTTGTAAAAGAGTTGAGAGCTTCTACCTTACTCTGATGCCAACGTCTTGGAAGACCAACCCCATATAAACTTCTGAATTTTTTGTAGGTCCCTTCTGCATCAACAATGTTTGTGTATGTGTGTGTGTGTACATGGAAGGTTAACTATATACTGTGTTCACATAATCCAATGCACCTGGACACCAGAAATAGGCTAATTATGGTTCTATTAATTAAATCTCCTTATAAATCAAATTGGCTTTAGTGTATTATCTGGGGCCTTATGCTGATTATAACATTCCTGTGCTTTTATGTGATAAATAACTCTTTTATAAGAAAATTCTAATTTGTAATTTAGGGGCAGTGAAGAATGGTGATATGTTTCAATTATTAGTAATGGCTAAAAATCCATTAAGGTGGCAGTTAAGTTGTGATCTTTAAGTCTATATGTGTTGGGACCTTTACTAGTTTGAGATGGGACTAAGAAACAACACAACATGTAACAGGAATTATATCCAAAATAATGAAAAGAAAGAATATGTCATTAGTGACCTGTAGTATCTCCAACAGGGTAAGACAGTCTCTTTGAGAACTATTATGGTAAGATTGAATATTATGACAGATTCTGGAAGTCCAGCATTTCTATGTCATTAGTATCAAGGCAAGTTTAGAGAATGTCACATAATAGCTAAGTTTTGATATCAAATGATATATAATTTAGGCTTCAGTTAGGGGGAAATTTTACAGTTTCTACTCAAAATATAAGAGTAATGGTTGAATCATGTTTATACTTTGATAGATGTGTTTTAAAATCTGGTGGCTGTCACCTGAAAGTCAGACCCATATGAACTCTGAATTTTGAGGAGTTTCCTCCCTAAAATTAATTCCATTCTAACAGTCTTGTGAAATAGACCCTAAATTATTTTTCAAGTGGTGAGAAGAGCACTGCTCAGAACATTTTTGTGTCCTATATTTCTGAACATTTTACTTAGTGGTTTGACATTTTATAGAAAAGAAAGGCATTTCAAGAAACTGTAGCAAGATGTTTGCTGTTAGACCTAAAATTCACTTTAGAGAGAATAGTTAAGCTTTAAAAAAAATCTTACAAAATGGAAATCTCCAGAGTAAAAGAGATATATATATATATAAATATAAGTAGTTGCCTGGGGAAAGAAAGTAAAAGGATATATTGGGGAAAGATCTCAGTTGGACCAAAGTGAATATTAAAATAAACATTTTGTTTTCTGTGAAATGGTTTACAAAGAACAACTTTAGTGGTTATTAGGGAAAGAAAGTTCCCAGATTTGCCAGATATCCCATTCAGTATAGGCTTTTATTAAAAAACCCTGTACCCAGGCATTTTTGTTGGATATTTATAATTAGTCTTATACTTAATGTGAGAATGGGGGTCAGGTAAGGGAGAAATAATATAATGGGCCAAAAATGTACATAAAAGTTTTATAGTAAGATATTAATTCCTATATTGAGATCTAATATATTTATTTTTGAATATTAACATACATATTTTGAGTTCCAGTTAACAATTGAATTACTGATGGCAATGTTCAAACCCTGAAGTAAAATTAAATTTGCTACTGAAAGTACTTATTGCATAAGAGTCTTGAATACATCATGGTTCTAGAATTATTTAACACCTTTGCCAAACTGATTAATTCTTCACTAATTTATGTTTCAAATTCAGACAGCTTTTATCACAGTATGTATAAATGCGAAGACCAGGAGCATGAATCAAATTGTCTGTGTGCCCATAAATTAGTGAGAAGTGGTACAATAGGTCAGCACTGAATTGGTGATTAGCAGGAGCAGGAATTATATACATGGGGATCAATATTGTTATTAAATTGGGCAGTTAAAATGTGTGTCTATACAAATATTAACCATTCTCATATTACTTTTCTTAACCCCACACACAGATCATGAAATTTGATATTGACATTTTTTTCCTTTTTTTAAGGTACACAGATCACATAAAATGTTACATTAGAAAATATAAGAGGTTTCCATATACCCCACTCCCCACCACTCCCCACTCCTCCCACATTAAGAACCTCTTTCATCAGTGTGGCACATTCATTTCATTTGATGGATAAATTTTGGAGCACTTTTACACAGCATGGATTATACTTTACATTGTAGTTTGCACTCTCTCCCAGTCCATTCAGTTGCTTATTGTAGGATATAAAATGTCCTGCTTCTGTCCCTGCAATATCATTCAGGACAACTCCAAGGCCCAAAAATGCCCCCATATCACACCTCTTCTTCCTCTTCCTGCCCTCAGCAACTCCTATGTCCACCGTCTCCACATCAATGATACAATTTCTTCCATTGCCAGAGTTGCAATAATTCTATAGTAGAATACAGTAAATCCACTCTAATCCATATTTTATCCCTCCATACCAAGGACCCTGGGATGGTGATGTCCTCTCCAACTCTAAATTGAGAGTGGGATTATATCCAACCTGGCTGATGGATAGAATTCTCCTGCTTGAAGCTGTAGACTCTCTCAACTCCCTGGTGTGGTGGGTGAACATCCTTACCTCCCTGTTAGCTGACCTGGGTAAGTCCAATGAACCAGAGAGTAGGTGTTGCAACTCCGCTGAGGCACAGGGCCCAGCTGGCACATGGATAGTCCAGAGATTCAAGTCTCCTGAGCATACACCAATCCCAGCACCAAATGCCTTTACCATTTCCACCTTTTATTCAAGGTCATTTTGTAGTTGCATCACCAGCTGGTGCTTGATAGCGATCCCTTCATGCCAGGGAGGCTCATCCCTGGGAGTCATGTCCCACACTAGGGAGAAGGTAATGCATTTACATGCTGAATTTGGCTTAGAGAGTGGCCATAGTTGAGCAACATAGAGGCTCTAAGAAAGTAACTCTTAGGCATCCTGCAGCTCTAGGCCTAATTGAAATTTCAAGGACACAAGCTCATAAGCTTAGTCATCAGTATCAAGGCTCAATCACTGGAACATCCTTGTTCACTGGTCTTTGCCCTTGCACTTGGGAGATTGTTGCTGCTCCATTCCTGGAATGGGAACTCAGCAGTTCCTCAGTTGTCATATGAAACTCTACCCACTATTTCAATACCCAATGAACATCTGAACATATCTATATACCATATATGCATGTCCTGGAGAACTCCCTCCAACCCATGCATCCCCCATCAATGACACCCCACATCAGTGCTCTTCCCATGCCATAATTAAATTGCTATGTGATCCAAAACTTCTTCAAATGGAATTCTAATATATTGCCAAATTCAATTAATAGGAAAATGAAATAGTAATGATAGGTTTAACGATTAGAAATAGAATACATAATGATTTAGAAAAACTAAAATAAATTAAAAAATAAACTGGATATTAAAAATGAAAGATATAAAAATTTTTTTATTTTTGCCTTTCATCACTGTAATAGGTGTTGCCCTGTATGTACAGTGGCAAGGCAAACTTTTTTTATGTCTTCAGAGAAGTTTTAGGTCACAGTAAAGTCACATGTAGAATATTGGGAACTCCCATATACCCAACATTAAGCCCTTTCCCCTTTCACCAGCAATGATCTTTTTACATGTGGATATTACTTTTGCTGTACATGATGTACAGATATTGCAACATAGCTACTAACCATGGTTCCATTATGGTTTATATTATGGTTTACATTTTAGACTGTACATTTTTATAAATTTTTGGTTACATTATGGTTTACATTATGGTTTACATTTTAGATTATATATTTTTATAAATTTTTGGTGAAATTTAACATGGCCTGTATCCATCATTGCACAGTCATGGAGAATACTTCCTTTGACTCCCAGTTACCCCTCTTTCATCTATTCTATTCCTCTCTCTCCCTCACCTTGGGATCCCCAGTGCCAACCAAGCTTCACTGCTTGAAAGACATGATTCATCGATACTGGCAACCATGCTGAGGGCTTGACCCACTAGCCTGTCCTCCCCCATTGGGAGCCACCCACACTCTCAGGAGACACCCTCCCCTCTCTTTGAGAACATTAGGCCTCCTCAGGTTGGGGGTATAAGACCTTCCACTCATTGTATGGGTCTCCACCCACTGATATAACACACTATGACAAGACGAGTACTCACACAATCCCTAGAAGCCTGCCCCACGTGCACCTTGTGCCAGATGCCCCCATCAAACACCTTAAACCAGTAACCCTTCCTTATTATATTTTCTAAAGAGCTTTCTCAACATTATAGTTTCAACAATATACCCAACAATCTCCCTTGTTCACCTGCTTCCTCCTAAACATTCCCTCCTAAGTCCTTGGTTCATCTGACCCATCCTCTCAACCCTAGCCCCCGTCAAGTCTGCAAAGCCCAACCAATAGTATCCTATGCCCCCAACTTATCCCTTCACTGCCCAAATTACATCTATTTTATCAGGGTGACTGTGGGTATTGGCTTACAGCCTTCCTCTACCCCCCTATTTCCTGTAAGCCTAACTTTCAGTCTCAAGTTCCCTGAGACAGCTTAATTTGCTTAATTCATATCAGAGAGGTCATGTAGTATTTGTCCTTCAATGCCTGGCTTGCTTCACTCAACATAAGATTCATCCTTGGTATCCTATGTGTTAGTCCCGTATTCCTTCTTACAGGTGAGTAGTATTCCATTGTATGTATATACCACATTCTGTTTATGCATTCACCCATTGATGGACATTTGAGTTGATTTCAACTTTTGGCAATAGTGAATAATGCCACTATGAACACTGGTGAGCATATATCCATTTGTGTCCTTGTTTTCAGTTCTTCTGGGTATATATCCAGCAGCTGAATTGCTGGATCATGTGGCATATCTATAGCTAGTTTTTAGAGGAACTGCCAAACTGTCCTGCAGAATGCCTGTATCCTTCTACATTCCTACCAGTAGTGGATGAGTGTTCCCATTCCTTCACATCCTCCCCAACACTTGTAGTTCTCTGTTTTTTAATAGCTGTCAGTCTAATGGGTGTAAGATGGTATCTCATTGTAGTTTTGATTTGCATTTCCTTAATAGCTAGTGATGTTGAGCATCTTTCATGTGCATTTCAGCCATATGTATTTCTTCTTTGGAGAAGTGTCTGTTCAAATCTCTTGCCTGTTTTTCGAAAGGGTTCCTTATCTATTCATTTTTGAGATACAGGATTTCTTTATATATGTTGGATATTAGGCTCCTATCAGATATATGATTACCAAATATTTTCTCCCATTGGGAGGCTGTCTTTTCACTTTCTTCATAAACTTCTTTGAGGTGCAAAAGGCTTTAATTTCAAGGAAGTCCCATTTATCTATTTTTTCTTTCATTGCTCTTGCTTTGGGTGTGAAGCTCATGAAACTATTTCCTATTACAAGGTCCTGTAGATGCTTGCCTACATTGTCTTCCAAGGTCTTTATGGTCTTGGCTCTTATATTTACATCTTTGATCCATTTTGAGTTGATTTTTGTATAAGATATGAGATGGTATTCTCCTCTCATACTTTTGCATATGGATATTCAGTTCTACAAGAACCATTTGTTGAAGAGGCCATTCTTTCCAATTGAGTGGGCATGGTGGCCTCATCAAATATCAGATGACTTTATATGCAAGGATCTATATCAGAATTCTCAATTTGGTTTCATTGCTCTTTATGTCTATCCTCATGCCAATACCATGCCATTTTGACCACTATAGCTTTGTAGTATGTTTTAAAGTAAGGTAATGTAATCCTCTGATTTCATTTTTTTAAAAATATGTCTTTGGCTATTCAGGGCCTCTTTCCCTTCCAAATAAATTTCATAGTTAGTTTATCTAGTTCATTAAAAAATGCCACATTGGTTTTTGTTGGGATTGCATTAAATCTGTAGATCAGTTTGGGTAAGATAGACATCTTAATGATATTTAGTCTTCCTGTCCATGAACTAGGAATGTTCTGCCATTTTTTAAAAGTCTTCTCTGATTTCCTTTAATGGTGTTGTGTAGTTTTCTGTGCATAAGTCTTTTACTTAAATCTTTATATTTTTCCTAAGTATTTGATTTTTTAATTTACTATTGTAAGGGGTACTTTTTTCTTGATTTCCTCCTCAGATTGCTCATTGCTTGTGTACAGAAATGCTACTGCTTTTTACACACTGATCTTATAACTTGTGACTTTACTGAACTCATTTATATGTTCTGGAAACTTTGTTGCAGATTTCTCAGTGCTTTTTATGTACAGTAGCATGTTGTCTGCAAATAGTGAAATTTTGATTTCTTCCTTTCCAATTTGGATGCCTTTTATATCTGTTTCTTGCCTCAGTGCTCGAGCAAGTTCTTCTAACAAATATTAAATAGGAGAGGTGATAGTAGGCATCCTTGTCTCATTCCTGATCTTAGAGGGAGAGATTTTAGGATTTCACAATTGTAAATGATATTAGCTATGGATTTTTCATGTATACCCTTTATTATGTTCAGAAAGTTTTCTTCTATTCCTATTTTTTGCAGTGGTTTTTATCAGGAAAGAGTGCTGTATTTTGCCAAATGCTTTTTCTACATATATAGAGGTGATCATGTGATTTTTTTCTATCTGTTTATGTGATGTATTATATTAATTGATTTACTTATGTTGAGCCATCCTTGTATACCAGGGATGAAATCCACTTGGTCATGGTATATAATTTATTTGATGTGTTGTTGAATACAAATAGCAAGTATTTTTTTTTGAAGATTTTAGTATGTAGGTTCATTAGAGAAATTTGTATGTAATTTTCCTTTCTTGTTGTGTCTTTGTTTGACTTTGGCATTATGGTAATGATTGCATCATAGAATGTGTTAGGCAATGCTCCTTCTATTTTGAATTTTTGGAAAAGTAGTTTAAGCAAGATTGTTGTTAGTTCTTTCTGGTATGTTTGGTAGAATTCACCTGTAAAGCTGTCTGGCCCAGGGCTCTTCTTAGTTGGGAGGTTTTTAATGACCAATTCCTTTACTTGTGATTGGTTTGTTGAAATCATCAATTTTTTCTTTTGTCAGTGTAGGCTGCTTATGTGTTTCTAGGAATTTGTCCATTTCCTCTGAATTGTCCTTCTCATTGGCATATAGTTTTTCAAAGTATCCTCTTATGATAGTCTCTATTTCTGTGGGGTCAGTGGTAATATCCACTTTCTCCTTTCTTATTTTGTGTATTTGCATCTTCTCTCTTTTTTTCTTTGTTAGTCTAGCTAAGGGTTTGTCGATTTTATTGATCTTCTCAAAGAACCAGCTCTTTTTTTTGTTTATTTTTCCTAGTGTTTTTTTATTTTCTATTTCATTTAGGTCTGCTCTGATCTTTATTATTTCTTTCTTTTTCCTTTGGGGTTAGTTTGCTGTCTTTTTACTAAATCTTCCAAGTGTGCAGTTGGGTCTTCAATTTTAGCTCTTTCTTCTTTTTTGATGTATGAATTTATGGCTATGAATTTCCCTTTCAGTACAGTTTTTGCTGCATTCCATACGTTTTGCTATGTTGTGTTGTCATTTCATTAGTTTCAAGGTAATTACTGGTTTCTTTTGAGATTTCCTCCTTGACCCACTGTTTGTCTAAGAGTGTGTTGCTTAACTTCCGTATCTTGGTGCCTAATCTGGTTCTCTGGCCCTTGCACATTTCTAGCGTCATCCCAGAGTGGTCAGAGAAATTATTTAGTATGATTTCAATCTTTCTGAATCCACTGAGACTTTTTCTGTGGCCCAGCCTGTGGTCTATCTTGGAGAATGAACCATGTGCACTTGAGAAAAGTGCATATCCTGGTGTATTTGAATGTGGTGTTCTGTATAATTCTATTATGTCCTGATCCTGTAATATATTATTCAAAGTCTTTGTTTCTTTCTTGATTCTCTGTTGAGTTGTTCTGTCTAATGGTGATAATGGTGTATTTAAGTCCCCCACTGTTATTCTAGAGGCATCTATTCTTCCACTTAGGTTTTCCAGTGTTTGCCTTACATATTTTGATACTTCCTGGTTAGGTGCATAAATGTTTGATTGTTTTTTTTCTTCTTGAACAATTACTCCTTCTACTAATATATAGTGTCCATCTTTTTCTCTCACAAAAAGTTTTGTATTTAAAATCCATTTTGTCCAATATTATTATAGCTACTCCTGCCTTTTTTTGGTTATTGTTTGCTTGTAAGATTGTTTTCCATCTGTTCACTTTCAACATCTTTGAATCCCTGGGTCTAAGGTGGGTTTCTTGTAGACAGCATACAGATGGGTCATATTTCCTTATCCATTCTGCCAATCTGTGTCTCTTGACAGGTGAGTTTAATCCATTAACATTTGGTATTATTACTCTTGATGAATTACTTACATTAGCCCTATTTTCTTTGGATTTGTGTATGTCATATGTTGTTTTAATTTCTCTTTCTGTCTTTTTAGGTGTTCTTACACTCATCTCCAACTCTGTCTCTCCTGGTGTTTTTCTTTCATTTTTCAGAACTCCCTTTATTATTCCTTGAAGGGCAGTTTTCTTATTGGCATACTATCTTAGATTCTATTTCTCTGTGAACATTTTAAACTCTCCATCATTTTTGAATGCCAGCTTTGCTGGACAGAATATTATTGGCTGGAATTTTTTTTCTTTTAGTTCCTTGACTATGTCAGACCACTGCCTTCTTCCCTCCACATTTCCAGATGAGAAATCAGCACTTAATCTTATTGAGCTTCCCTTGTTTGTGATGGTTCTCTTTCCTCTTGCTGCCATCAGTATTTTCTCTTAGCCTCAAGCATTGTATAATTTTACAAGCATATTTTTTGGAATAGGACTATTGGGATTTATACTCTTTGAGGTGTGCTACACTCCTGGGCATGTACATCCATCTCCTTCAATAGGTTTGGGTTGTTTTCAGCCATTATTTCCTCCAACACCCTTTTTGCCCCTTTCCCTTCTCTTCTCCCTCTGGGATGCCTATAATATGTATATTGTGTGTTTTGTGTTGTCATTCAAATCCCTGCTAGATTTTTTTCTATCTTTTTATCTATCAATTCTACTATCTGTTTGATTTCATATGTCCTGTCTTCCACATCACTAATTCTTTCCTCTGACTGCTCAAGCCTGCTGTTATTCACTTACAGTGTTTTTTTCATTTCTTGGATTTTGCCATTCATTGGCCCTATATCCATTATTTTTTTTTCATATGTTTACAATTTCTTCAGTATGCTTTCCAAGTGTTTTTTAATATCTTTAATCTCTTCCTTCACTTCATTAAGTTGGTCCATGATATTTGTTTGTACAGCTTTGATTAGTTGTTTGATGTTTCTCTCCTCTTCCTGGTTTTTAGTTTTTTCATTTGACTGGCCATATCTTCCTGATTCTTGGTATGGTTTGTAATTTTTTATTGCTGTCTGATCATCATTTTATCTTGATGGTTTGTTCAGTAGATTATCTTCTCCATCTGGTCTCAGGTTTTATTTAGTTGCTGTTTTTGTGTGTGTTAAGTTTTCTCCCTGACATTTTGTTCTTCTTTTTCTCTTTCTTTGTTGGTGTCTATGTTCCTTTGAAGGAAAAAATTAGGGCCAGGGAAAGCAAAAGAGGTAAGAAAAGAAAAAGTATAAAGTAGTATTGATAATAAATGTTAGCAGAAGAACCATATAAGACCTAGGACAATGAATATTAAACTCACGTAAGCAGTGTAGAGTTATAGAAATAAAGAGTGGAGTACATACAATAAAATGTGAGACTGAATATGGAGAAGATTATTGTATAAATTTAAAGGGCAGTGTGATAAGGAGAGAGGGAAAGAGAAAAGAAAGGACAATAACAGAAAGAGTTAATAAATGATAGAAAGCAGAATAGAAAAGTTAGAAATAAAAAGCCAGAAAAATTGGGTGCTAAACAGAGGTGGAATGTAAGAGCAAGAACAGAAGGTAGAAGATAGAAGGATGTAGGAAGAAAAAGAGATAGCCCTGATAATCAAAATCAGTACACACAGAAAAGAGAAAATCGAGGAAGAGGATACACAGCATGCACGAAACAAGCTGGCAGCACCTAACTTAAAAAAAAAAAGGTGGGGGGATAAAAGGGAAGGAAAGACAAGAAAGCAAAAAAAAACCCAAATAAGCCCTCAAGCAAGGAGTCAACCAAACATTAAGAAAAACCATCTTCCCTCTTAAGCCCCTGTGGAGCTTGTCAGGCTGCTGGTGTTTATTAATCAGTTGTCCTGCAGCTTCCTTTCTGTAGATTTTGAAGTGGGTTTTAGTGAGTAAACTAAGTTAACAAAAGAAAAAAAAAATTTTTTTTTAGGAAAAATAAGATACCCAAGGGCAGCTAATACACGGATATTGACTATGATTTCCTGTCCTAAAGTGTCAGCTAGTCAGCTAGTTGTTTAATTTCCCAGTGAGTCACCACTCTAAGAGGACCTGGAAATCAAACTAGAGACCTTGCACATTGAAGGCTGAAACTCCTCCACTAAGCTAAACTTTCTTTCTGGGTTGATTTGTTCTTCAAGAAGAGTCCCTTTCCCTGGGGCAGGATCCACTTTTTGTAATTTGCACAAACTGCAATTAGGAATCTCTCCTTCCCCATTTTTTTTTCCTAACTGGTTTCTCTCCCAGGGTAGCAGGAAGCCCATGTGAGAGTTCCCTTTTGAAATTCAAATAGGACCCTGGTGAATTAACTCACCACAGAAAATAATGACTCTCAGTCTCTTTGAGAGAGAGCACCCACACCTTGCTGGGGACCCTAAACATACTCTTGGAAGCTTATTAGCACTTCCTACTGACCCCCTCCCTTAGGTGTGTTGCACAGGACTAGTTAATTGCCTGGCTCCACCTTCTCCCAGACCAATTTTCCCTATCACAGGGTGGTTAGGTAAATCTGGCTACCTCAGCAGATTCACCTCTCCCCTCTTCTTGGTTTCTCCTCAAGCTAGCTTACATGATCCTCAGAGATCAAAAAGGGGGGTCCAGACGATTGAACCCACACCAGTACGACCCCTTTCCACCCTTCACCAGAACCCTCCCACTCTCGGAGTTTTTATTCTCTAGCTGTGTGACTGGTAAGGTTCTGGGAGCACAGTGACTTCTGCCCTGAGGGAGGGGCTTAGTCCTTCCTCAGCTCCAGCCTCAAACTCAGAAACTTGTGGCTTTACCTTGAGCAATCACTCTTTTGTCCCACTTTCTCCAGATTGATGTCCTGAAGCCTCCTGCTTTGTGGATTCACAAAAAAAGCTCACTTGGGCAGTATTTTGTCCCCACTCAATTATTTTTTTGTAGGAGAAATGATGTGGGTGTACTTACTCTGATGCCATCTCTTCCTGTCCCCCAATGCTAACATTTTTATAATATAATTATTATATTTATCATTGTATGCTAAAATTTAAACCAATTAAATTAAATATCATTTATAATCACAAAAGACATCTTTGTTTTATAAAGAAACATAATCTTTATTATCCACAGATACCATTTATACATAAGGTTATATGTTTATACCAATCATATATAATTACCAGATAACATTTATTTATAAGCATGTATTAACTCACATACATTCACACATACACAGCACACACATATATATAGTATATATACATGTGTACAGTCATACACACAGTTATAAATATTTATATTCATACATACATATATGGTTAAAACATATATATACATATATAACAAATATATGCATCCATAATATAAAAATGAATATATATGTAAGTATATTAGTTTCTGAATTGTTTCTAGATCAAATATCATTGAAAGCTGGTGATGGAAGGGGAAAAATATTTTTGAAGACATTTAAGTTTACTCCAAGATAATGAGATTTCAGGGATTATGGAACAAGATAGTTAAACTTAACTATGTCAAGGAATAAAATAATGAAAGATAAAACTGACCTTAAACTTAGGCAATATTATAATGTTGAAGAAAAATGTTTTGAAAATTAACAATTATCTATCAAAAAAGAATTAAAATGAAAAAACAAATATAAGAAAAGTGAAAAGAAATGGCTAATCTAACACCAACCACAACTATAGGATTCATATAATCATATATAAATAAGTGTGAAACTATCTTCCAAATGGGACAAAAAAGTACAAGTTTTTTTCCTCCAGTCAGATCATTGTACACATCAAGAAAAAAGCCATCCAGTGTTGTGGTTATTATTGAAGATTTGTACAAATCCTGAATATGTTAATTTAGGAAACGCAGACATTTTCCATGTCTAAAATGACAGGGAATGTGCATATACAAACCTGATTTAAACATGGATGAGAACATAGAGGGAGGAGGTGCCAGAGATTTCCTTGAGGACAGTATTGTAAGGAAATCTAGTTCGTCCCAAAGAGGAGCATAGAAAGAAGTTTGTGGTTCTGTCTAAACATTTAAATCCAAACATGCATTTTTCAACACATCTCTAGTTTCAATTGTTTCTCAAACTCAACCAGATCTGTTTTGTTTCAGCTATTCTAACCTTTTCCTATGGATGGTACTACAAGGACTGGTTTTTAGACTGGGCCTCAGAGAATTCTGTGAAGACAACATGTGTGTCCCACCACTCTGACTTATTCTCTTGTGTTACATATCTAAGTAAAAGATTTGTACTTTCATTTTACTTACAGTGAATATGGCTCAATATTCTTTAACTGAAAACTTAATGATTTCCAGGAGGGGTGTTAGGGAAGCAAGTGGTTGAGAATCATAAATGCCATAGTGAAAATATACACAGATCCACAGAATATTAAATTATGGCTGGTTTACAAAAGGTATGAATCACTGATACTTTCTTATATTTGGGATCATTCTATACCCCGAGCTAGCAGCCTGTCAGGATTCTAAAGGATCTAAGAACATATGATTCGTCTTTTATCTGATTTAGTCTCTGCTCTATTAGCAGTGTCCCAGTGAATAGTGTCCTTGATAGATAGTTAACTTGCCTCTCTCTGTGCAGACAGAATGGTAATCATGAGAAAGTAGTGTACATACCATATGTGTCTCAGTTTGGTTATAGTCACAGAATGTAAAAATTAAAATAAAACTTCTCATGTTACCCAAGTTGTACTTGGTATAATACTAGAAAAGTACTTCTCCAGAGGGGAAAAACAAACAAAAATATTCTGTGGAAATACTATAAGAAACATTTGAAAAAAAGCCTTTCTTCACTCTTGAACTTCTCAGAGATATTCTGATGCGCATGTGTATATTGAATCTGTAAGAAGAGACTTCAGTCCTTTCCCAAAATATTTGGGATTAACTAGTGTTCCATAGGCCTCACTTTGAGAATTGTTGCTAGATGTTTCTCTGGTTCAATGGACTACAATTTACAAATAAGGGACCTGAAACTCAAAGAAGTTAAGTAGCATTTCAAAAGGCTGCTCAGTTGATAGATAGCAGGTCTGGGGCTAAAAACCAGTTCTCCTGCCTTCAGAATTAATGCTTAGACTATAACATGCTGCTTTTAGTCCACCAGGCCCAAGGCTCTCCGTTTGAAGCTTATGTGAACACAGCAGATTAGAGAAATGATATGCCCATCATGACAATCAAAATCCAACATCTCACAAATTCAGGTAATAGGGAAATAATACAAGAAAAGGGTACAAAAACAGAGGGAGACCACAGGGGTTAAGACTCTTGTCTCTGGAGTAAGACCATAATTCCAACACTTTCCTTAGATGTATAAACTTAGATAAATCCCTTAAAGGCCAGTTTCCTCATCTTTTAAAATAGTGTTATTTAGAGGATTAGATATAAGTATTTTTATATGTTATCATAATCTAAAAAAAAATTTAGGTAAGAGTAACAATCCATCAGTTTTCCAATGGTGTCATTAAGATAATTTTCACATATAAAAACATCACTCTTTGTTTCCTTAAAATGGTACCAAGGAAAAACAGACATTAGAAGAAATTGGGAGGCTTTATATATCCATGAATAGTATTAAAGCACAGTTGCAAAGTGATTAATATTACTTTAATTAATGCCTGAAATTCTCTCTCCCACATATATACACACATACGTACTCACATATATAAACAGACAGACACAATAAAAACTTATTTTTCCTGTTTCTTGTATTTTGTGTGAAAGAAAATTCAGTTGATTCTAGTGGCATCAAATTCGTATTTGATCTTCACATACTATATCACTTGTAATAATGACTTCAAGTATGCCTTTCTCTACTAGACTGTTGATTATCTTAGATAAGAACACTGATGCCAATCTCTTCCCAGAATCCAAATTAATGAGCAAGATTGTATTCTTTAGTCAGTCTGATAATTTAATGTGTTGTCATTATATTTACTTTAAAGAGCCTGGATTTTGTTCCCTCTGAAGATTTTCACAGTGATTTGAAAAAAAATAAATTAAGCCCTAAGACCCATGAGGTTGATTGGAGCTATGAAATCCAGAAAAACATGTTTTAAACAATACATTTCTCTGAGTTCAAATCCATTGTAAGTAGGACATTTTGGTGAGGTTAATTCAATTAAGATGTGGTCCAAATTGATCAGGATGGGTTTTAATCCTATTACTGGAATTCTTCAGAGGCAGAATGAAGTTCAGACAGAGAAAAGGCATGGGGAGCAAGAAGCTGAAAGTCAATGGGACTTGAAAGAAAAAGGGTAGACATCACCTTCTGCATTCCCATGTGACAGAAAGGCCGAGGTCTACAGGTAGCTAACAGCCAGACCCAAAGCACCAGGCTTCAGGAAGAAAACAGTGCCTCACTGACACCTCAGTTTTGGGCTTCTCCTAGCCTCAAACCGTGAGCCAATAAATTCCCTATGCTGAGGTCAGCCTATTGCATGGCATTTGCTTTAGCAAAAAGAAAGCTAACATAACCCTTGTGTTAATCAGCCAAAGGGGTGCTGATGCAAAATACTAGAAATTTGTTTATAAGGGGCTTTTATAAAGGGTATTTATTTGGGGTAGAAGCTTACATTTACTAGGCCATAAGCATAAGTTACTTCCCTCACCAAATTCTTTTCCACGTGTAAGAGCAAGATGGTTACTTACACGTGCCAGAGTTCAGGCTTCCTAGATTCCTCTTTTCCTGGGGTTCATTTTTTTCTTGGCTCAGCTCCTCTGTTTTCTCCACAAGGTCAACTGTAGACTATGAAGCTCTCTAGGCTTTGTATTGCTCCACAAGGCCAGCTGTAGACCATTAGGCAAATGGCTTGTTTCTGTTCCTGGGGCCTTCTCTCTTTCCTCACAACTAAGCTCCTCTGTGTGTGTGTACTTCCCAGGGCTCCAGCTCAAGGCTCCAACATCAAAACTCCAGCTAACTCCTCTGCTCTGCTGTGTAGTTTTATCTAACATTCTACTGATGTGGCCTAATCAAAGCCCTAATCATAATTTAATCATGCCCAGGTACAGATCGGTTCACAAACATATTCCAATATCTACTTTTGGAATTCATAAACCATACCAAACTTCTACAAACCCTTTGTCTAATAACTAAGGAAAAGCATATTTGAAAGCTTCAATTAAATATATTTTATTTATTTAGGATAGAAATATTTTTTTATCAAAAAACCTAATTAAAATTAAAGTTGTTTGGTCTTACAATAATAAAATAATGTGTGTTATTTCTATAATAGAATATTGAATGGATATACATCCTGTCATTTAAAAAAAATAGTTCTTTACCATTGCTGTGTATTAGAATCATGTAGGGAGCTTTTAAGATATACGAGTGCATTAGCCTTACCCAAGACCAGTTAAATACATTGACTGAGTGTATTATTAGTATTTCTTACAAATATTTCTAGATGTTATAATATGGAGAAGGGTATTGAAACTACTGATGTAAAAAATTATTCCCTATAAAACAATGGCTCCTGAACATTTTTGGTATCATTGGATCCTTTATAAATCAGATGGAGGAACAGACGTAGCTCAAGTGGTTTAGCACCTGCTTCCCATGTATGAGATCCCAGGTTCAATCCCAAGTACCTCCTAGAAACAAAGAAACAACTGAAAAAACCAAACCAACTCTCACTGGGGAGTGGATGTATTAACAGTTCAGTGGTTGAGTGCCAGCTTCCCATGTGTGAGGTCCTAGGTTCAATCTCAGGTACTGCCTATTAAAAAAAAAAGAAAAATCAGATGATAACTATTGGCCTTTCTGTATCTAGAAAAATGCATTCACTCACATACACATCTATCCACACATCCAAATACATACCCATTCACATTCACATACATTCTTACACAAGTACACACATGACTATGCATTTGATTTAAAGGGATGTCAGAATCCTGAAGTCTATCTTAAGAAACCTTGCTCTAAGAACAAAACTTTAATGATCTCAAGAGGAAGAGAAACATTTGTCTTTTCAAAGGATCAAGTAACATCACCTTGGCAATCGCTGTTCGAAAACCTCTCATATTAAAGATGTACCTAGAGCTGAAAATTAAACCCATTTCACTCGCTTATATTCTCCAGGCCAAAGGAAGTCAACTGGTGCGTGTTCTCTGTGATCATGAATAATTCACTTCCCCTCTCTAAATCTCTATTTTCTTATCTGATAAATGAATAAATTAATGAAGTGTAGCATAAAAATTCAATTAAACATCTCACAATGGCATTTAAAATGATGAATATTAGGTGCCACTATTATTGTTGCTGTTTTATTATATGCTATTAAAGATATTTTCATATGTTGTGTCTTAATGAAACATCCCATTAATATTTTCATTTCCAGAAAGTCACATTAAAAAAGCAAAGAAAGCAAAACAAACACATCAATAAATAAAAAAAATTTTGATATAGGCTATCTCTTTACTTTGATTCAATTCATGTTTGAATATAGGAGTTTTGAATACAAAGAAAATAGTGGGACAATGCTTCTGCTTCGATTTTTAAAATATACTTCTGTTTAGTTAAATATAGTAAAGGAACTCTTGGAGGGAAAATAAAAGTGCAGCATTGTGTTGTTGATACAAGCCAGTTTTTGATCCTTTGCCTTCTAAATCATACTACTTCTACATAAGGCAATTTTGGTTATTAATTAAAAAGCACATTTCATTAATAATTTCTATTTACTTTTTTTACTAAGTAGTAGTATTTTTTCCAGATCTTACCTCTAATAGACTGTGGTCATTTTGAATTTGAGTGCCGATATTCTGGTCCTTCTTCCAAGCAGTTATTAAAATGAGTAGTTTTAGTATGTTTCTTTTAAAATACCTTGACCCAGATTTTATGTCCTCTCTTTCTCTCTCCCTCTCTCTTATCTCTTGTCTTTCTTCTTCAAATCCCCCAAAGCTACATACAATTTTTAAATCTAATGCTTACAGGATGTGAAAAACACCTTGAAACTTAAATTAACAGTGAATCACATTCCTCTCCCAATTAAGATCTAGAGAGGCAGAGACACTCACACGTGTGATATATTTACTCAGATACAGCTGGCTGAAACCTGATTTTCCTCCATGCTAACTTAAAAAATTTCTCTGAGTCCCAGACTTATATGGCCTTGTTGTTCTATAATTATGAAAAAGTATTCCAGTTATCCTCTCTTTTTAAAGCACTTAAGATTCCTGCACAAATATTTATTTAATCAGACATTTATTTAACTAACGTAAATTATATTTTTTGAAGAAGGGAATAATAGCATAGTATAAATCAAAGTTTACATGCATAGAATGTAATCAACTCTATGTCAAGCAGTCTAGTATTTGCATGATCTTCAATCCTTGCAATCACCTTATGAGGCAGGTATTATTAACTTCACTTTTATAGAGGAAAAACCTATATTTCAAAGGGATTAAGTGCCTTGCTCACTTAATATCACACAATGAGTAACTAACATAGGTAGAATTTGATTCCTATTTTGCTGATTCTCTATCCTAGTATTCCATTATAAGATGCTGCCCCTTTAGTTTAATAGAACCAAAAAGTTAGCATTTGTTTTATACTTTAGTTTAAACTAGAAATAGCTGTACATAGGTAAATCATGGTTCTGCAAAGAAGACTAGTATAAGAAACTTTAAAATCATTTCTGTACTGTAAAGTAATTATAAATATAAAATAGCAATAAAAATACTAAATAAAAAATAATATTATACTTAATTCCTGTAAATAGCTCTATAACTTCTCATGTCTGTTCCTTGCATTTAGATGAAGCTTGAAATTATCATGTAATTATATATCCTATACTTGAAACTTGGATTGTCATAGAATATTTTTAAATATCTGAAATAAGTAAGAGATAAACACACTATGATAAAGATAGAAGTAGACTAAAAGTGGATCTATGAGAGGTAATCAGGTAAAATAAAAGGTAGCTCTAGGAGAAAAATTGTGATTAGATTTAAATTATATATAGGTAAAAATAAATAAATAAAAGGAAACATTATTAACTCATTTTCAGTTGATTTTGTCCCAGTTGAAAGCTATGTCTAAATGGCATAAAGAAAATCCCTAATAAAAAATCAATGGAAATAACTAAATCAAAGCTGATTTTTTTCATTTAAATCATCTGAATTAAGTACATACATGAAGCATATTAATGAATTTACTTGGTATTAGAGAATATCCTTACTCTGTTGAAAATGCTTTTCAGTCTGCTCTTCCATGATTCTACCAGTCCCCAAAACTTTTACTTTGTCATACTTAGCTAAAAAGGTATAAGATAAGTGACTTAGATATATTAAAGCATATGGAATTTGAGATCCTGTTTAAATGGCTTTAGATTAGCACTCTTTCCTTGCCTGAAATTTAGCACTCTACTGAAAAACAAGAATTCAGGTATTTTAGCAAAATTTTTTATAGTTATTGCATATTTCTTAATAATTTTTTCTCTATTTTTTTCCTCTTTCTTTAAGAAATCCCTTGCTATCTGTTGTTACAGTAGCCTCTTAACCTTAGCTTGGCTATGCAATTTCTATAAAATATTAAATTTGATGTGTTCTTTGCAGACTAGTCATGGCATGGGTGCATTAAATGAATGTGTTAAAGGCATATTCTAGATTAGTCAAATGTAAATATCTTCTTTCAATTCTTACAAAGGAACATTATAGCTTCCGGACCTATTAGCATATTGATTTTTGTATATTCAATAAAAAAAATGTGATTTAAGCAACGAAAATACAGCCCACTTTGGTTCAGATTTCTTTCCTGCATGACTCATGTCTTATGGATTTGGAAGGGATTGACTATACAGTGAGAAAGAATATTGGAAATGTGCCAATGGGCAAGTCTCTGTAGACTCAGGAAAAAGTGATGACAGCAGCAGGTTGGCAAAGGACATTCTTATTTGTCTTAAACTTTATTGTGTAAGGTGATGTTTAAGAGCTCCGGTGTCAGAATTTCTGGGCCAAAATATGGACCATATCATTTATTAGGTTTGTGACCTCTGGTAAGTTAATTACCTTCTCTGTTATTCAGTTCCCTCACAGCAAGAGTTGAGATAATGATACCTACAAGGAAAATTTGTTGAAGATATAAATTATCTAATAGAGGGTTAGCACAGTTCCCTGCACTGGTTAAGTGCATATAGGTATGTGTTCAATTTTAAACCATGATAGTAAAAGCATATGCTACTTTTACTCATTATTGTATTCTGAGAAACTGTTTATAGTCAGACCCCTTATTCTAGCCTAGGGAAATAACTCTTCCTCTACCAGAATTCAAATGTAAGCAGGGAATTTTTTTTCTTCTTCTTCTCTTTTATTTACTCTTATATCCACAGAGACTAGAAGAGTGCCTGAACCATAGTGAGTTGTCAGCAAATGTTTGTTGAAGGAATGAATCATTGGTCAACTTTCTGTTCCTTTATGGCAGGAAAACCCTCTACAGCACTTTGTAGTAGACAAAATATTTCTTTTCAACATTCATCACAGAAATGCTCTATCCCATGCTATCATTCAACATACTATTCCTTGTTCTTTAATCTACTTCCTCCTACTTCTAGCTCTTTAATGGATGCCTTGGGCTTCTGTGAATTTCTAAAATTCCCTTTGGCATCCCACTCAGGATTTTGCAATTTGCACAATCCCTCATAAAGCAAAAGAATCTCTCTCTGCCATTCTATCATAATTCCCATTGCCAGAAAATATGAAAATAATAATAGTGGTTGGTATTTATTGAGTGCTGGCCAGGCATGTGGCACTAGGCTAAATGTTTTATATAGTCTTGATTAATCTTCACAACATCTATCAGTGATACTGATTTTACAGACTTTTTACAGATGAGGCCATTGAAATTTGTGGAGGCTGATTACTCATTAGTATCTAGCAAAATATAAGGCTTCCACAGGTCTAATATTAACGTCAATGTTCTTAAGAACCAATTAACCTCTTCTGCCTATCCAATTAGTGTTCAGTATTAAAACTATGGGGAGACCTGTTGATTTAAATATAAATTAACAATCAGCTAAAAGGCTATATTTGCCAGGTATGTTTTTACTTTGAAAAATGTCACCTGGTGATAAAATATATTGAATAGAATGAAAAAAAAACATATAACGGTGAATTTAATACCTTGTGGCATGGGTGAGGAATAGATAGAGACAGGTGAACTTTCCAGGGCTAACATCTGAATACAACTTTAATCCCAATTCCACTTTGAAATTTATCTATATATTTACCCTTTAAACTCCTATAAGATACAGCTATCCTCCTTATGAACTAATTCAATCATCCAATTTATAAAGATATTTGTAATAGTAATGCTGTGCCAGACACTGTTTTAGACTTGGAAGTAAATAACTTCAGAAAACTCACAACTTATTATGGATGAAGACAATCAAATAAATAATCACAGAATGGTAATAAAAGGACTATAAGAAATGCACTAAGTATGAAAAGTGGGAATGAAAGATTTACCTACCTATTTGGGGAAAGGCATTGAGAAAACCTTATTGAAACTGTTCATTTAAACGTGAGGGTGGAGGGTAGCATAATGGGGAGGCTGAAATTACCCTGGAGGAGTTTGTATAGAGAATTCAGAGTGAGCAAGATATGCAAAGGCATGAAAGCTTGAATGAATTTAACTTGTTGGGAGTAGGTTATTAACAAATGACTTATGGTAACTGGGTTTTATGACCATACTCACTATTGGTTCTACCTCTTCTGGGTTTGTGCCTTAAGTATTGGGGATACACATTATGCTGTCCTCTTCACTTCTCTCAATTAGAGATTTCTATGAGTTATCTCTTTTGTTCTAGGGCTTCAATTAAGTCACCAGACTGCTGGAGCTTCCAACATACTGTTACTTAGATAAGCCAACCTCATTTAAAGGAGACAATCTCAGTCCAAAGATTTAGGATAAAGCCAAGGTGACAGTGAAGAGATCTTTGGGAAAGCAAAAATGATAAAGATTAGGAGGTGAGAGAGATTCAAAACTAACTCTTGACAGTAAGAACTCAAGTATAGCTTAATATAGCTGCATATGATTATATGCAGAAATAAAGACATGTATATACAGAAGTTAGTAGACACACATACATTTCTTTGCTCTGTCATGTCAAATAACACTCCAGTTGCAACAAGCACACCTAGTTCCCAGATCTTCCTTTCTACAGTCATATTCAAATAAAAGGAACCAGGGCTTCTTGGAGAAATGGCTGATTCTAGGACTGGGGCAGGATATATAGAAGATGAGCCTGAGTAATCTCATGATAGAAAATAAGGAATTGCTCAAGAGACAGTAACAACAACCGCATATTGACAGGGATACATCAAAGGGCACAGGCGCCAACTGAAAGAATACCCAATTGCCATAACTGGAACAACTTGAACAACAAAAATAATGTAGTAATGGATTATAACCCAAAGTATAAAATACATAGCTTTGATATAAATAAATGCCTGAATAAACTAATAAATACGGGAGAAAACAAATCTCTCATGCAGAGAGATAAGTTTTTTGATCTTCTGCCCTATGAGAAAGGGAATATAACTTCCACTCCTTAAGTGTGGGTTTCCCTTAGAGATTTTCTACCAAAGAATACAATATAGAAAAAGGGATGGTAACTTTACATGAAGAAACTTACGAACACTATTCCAGCCAGGTGATCAAGGTAAAAATCAACAGCCATAAATTATGTTGATAATATGTACATTTGATATATGATGAAAATGACCCTTTACTTCTGTGATCTTCCTTTCCCAAACTCATAATCTCAGTCTAATCAGAAAAATAACATCTGTCAAGTTCCAATAAAGTAGCATCCTATAATATATTTAATATTATTACAGTATTTCTCAAAACTGTAAAGATCAAAAGTGAGAAAAATTATAGAAAATGCTACAGCCAAAGGAGCCTAAGAATATATGTCAAATAAATGTACTGTAGTATTCTTGATGAGACAGTAGAACAGAGAAAAGACATTAAGTAATATCTAAGGAAATCTAAATAAAGTGGACTTTAACATAACATATCCATGTTGGTTCATTGATTGTAATTAATGTACCAAAGTAGCATAAGATGCTAATAATAGAGGAATCTGCATGTGTATGGGGAGGGGTGCAATATTATGATAAATTTGCTGGTCTTCATCCTCAGTTCTGGGGAGGTAACATTGACATTTTTGTAATTTTCCATGGTAGGAGTATCTTTTGTTATGGTGAACCCAGGTCCTCTCCTTATAGTTCATATGCTAATGAATGAAAGGGTGGGGCCAGTCACCCCTGCAGTCTTCCAGTGGGGGTCGGTCACACCAGAACCAATTACCAGATTTGGGGATTGAGGGTTTGCGCCTGTTCATATTTGCCCATATTGGGCCACTTCCTCAACCTCTGGGAAGGTTGATTAAGTTCAACCCTGTGAACGCTTATTCTGTTAATCAGACCGACATAATGAGAACTTCATATATTAACTCAGGAAACTCAAAGCCTTGATGAGCTTCCATGATTGAAAAGATACACTCCCTGTGCCAGGAAGGTAATGAACTCTGGCTCCATGTGGAGAAGACAAAGAAGCATTTGGTCTTTATTTAGGTCTCTTGGCTTCTTATTTGTATCCTTTTCCTGTAATTAAACCATAATTGTAAGTAAAGTGCTTTCAGTGAGTTTGTTCATCTCAAGGGGATGATGGGTGATCCTGAATTATATCCAGAATTGTGGGTGGTCTGAGACCCCAGATGCATGACTGGTGCTTGTCCATCAATGTTGTAGAGGATTGTCCTTAACATGTGGAGTCTGACCTAACTCTGGGTAGACTCAGGATTGAGTTGAATTATTTCAGTTATTGCAGAGGCTAATTGAAATTTGTCCCCACATGGGGGATATATGGGAACTCTGTACTATCTGTTCATTTTTTGCTGTAAAAATACAACTTTGCTAAAAATTAGTCCCTAAAAGAAAAAAAATGTTCACTATTAAAAACACTTGGGATATTTTTGCTTTATTCTTCCCCAAAACATCAATTTGGAGGGAAAATGCCTCAAGGAACTCCCATACTCATATGTGGTTCCTCCCATTTGGAGAAACAAAAGAAACCTGAACTCTGTTCACCTTAAGAGTCATGCGTGTAGAAGTCCCACTTAAGGGAATAAGAGGCAGGTCCAGCTATGAACTATTTATAATGTTGTGGCAGAGAGAAGTTGGGTGATCACAGTATTGAAGGTGAGGACATGAGAAATCTTTGAGAAGGAAGATTTATTAACAGCTGGCTGGGCCCAGTGGATGTTTGTCCAAAAAACCAAACTCTGGATAGGATTTCTAGGTCCCTTTTATATAGAGGATGTAGGAGCAGGGAGTCACACGGTGCTTTTATGCAAAAAGGACTTTCTTTGTTAGTTTCTTAGAGTTTTAAGTGTTTGTTTGAGTACCAGATACGTTTTGATTAGCATATCCCCCACATTCCAGGTAAGCTTGAATTAACATATCCCCCACATTCCATCTGGATGTAAGTTCGAATACACATCTAGTCTGCATTCTCCCTGAGTATTCAAAGCCTATAGAGCCTATATCACTTAATTGGCTTTCCAGGAATTAGGCATACTGGATATAGAATAAAATAAGTTTGAATTTATAGGCAGGCCATAATACTTCCTCCCTTTGATGCTTACTTAAGGTTGTTAAGCTTTTGCGTCACTATTGTTGAAGTCTCTTTAGACTTACTGTTGTGTATATAGAGCCATGAGATGGGCAGCTGTCTGTGTCTCTACTATACCATTTATTAGGGCGTGTATCCTGCTTACGAAGAAAGGGAAGATGCAAGGAAGTATGGTGCATCTTCCTATAAGGAAGACAATTGTTCCCACCAGAAGCTTGAAATTGTCTGCTATTGACTGCCAGTTTCCAAAGGAATTACTTAAATTCCAGCCATTCCAGATTTGCACTGGAACATGAGCAATTTTTACCATTTTGTTTGTAATTTCATTGATAACCTTTCCAGTGCTGTCTAGTTCAAGGCAGCAATTAGAGAGATTGAACTTTCTGCAAATTCCCCCTTCAGCTACCAGGATAGTAGGGTAAGATGGTTTTGATACATGGCATTTCTGAATTTAGTTTGGTGTTGGGCTAGTAAGTTTAGAGCATGGGTAGTTTCATTAGTTATTATTTCTACCATGGATTGTAAGTGGATGATTCAGTTTAGCATATAGATAGGGGTTCAATAACCCCACATGCTATCCTCCTCCCAAGTTGCTGGCCCATAGTACTGGATAATACACTCTGGGGGCCATTCTTCTTCTCCCCAGGTAATGGAAGCCCTTTTTTCTCTTATATTTTGATATACTGGTTGGCTCAGCTCTTTCCCTTATGTTAAGGGAATGAGGAAGAAGGAGGGTTTTATTGTACTGAGCATACAAGTACGACACCAATTTTGGGGAAGTTCTCAAAATGCAACTTTCCCACAAATCCAGTAAAGACTGGGGAAGTAAAGGGGCCCTTTGAGATGGAGTTCCATATTGTGATTAATTTGGGGAAAGTATGATTTATAAGAATGAGATGAGATTCATTTCATGTTCCCCAAGGCTCTGTTGTATTGGTGGTATGATTTTGAAATCTTCTCCCCATACATGTTAGGTTTCCAACAGATATAGAAGTGTTTAGGCATACTCTTGAAACACAATACTTTCCTATGACAGAAGTTTGCATGGGCCACATACCATCTGGGGGGATTGCTGGTAGGCCAGTTTCATTATATATTTGGCTGTAATTGTATTCTCTAATTTCCCAGGGCCATTTGTCTCCCGTATTAGTATCTCCACATACATAGCATGAGGAGACATTTAAGGCTGCCCCTACTACCTCAGCTAGGTTTATAAAGAGGTTTTTTGCTACTTGTGGATGGAAAAGGGTCTTTCCATCTATTCATAGAAGGAGTAGAACACAGAGTGGGCTTTACTTGTGAGTAGGTGCTCCTGATACCCAACCCAGATGTAGGCTCCTGGTTCTACTTCTTTACCATCAATACAGAGGCTCATCTGGACTCCCTTGGTTTGCCAGGATTCAAGGTTAAGGATGGTGAGGTTTAAGGGGTTACATTGACTGTGTGGACAGTTAGCCAGGGTCATTTCTTTGGTGAGGATGACTGTTTGTCTAGTTGTGTCTGTGCCCTAGGTGGCTCAGGTGACACAGGAACAGTAGGGGCAGTAGTATGCACCTATGTATTTGTACCAGAAGCCCCCCTCCTTGGGCTGCACTTTTCATTTCTGAAGTGCACAAATACTTATTGTTATGAGTATATTTGTGCTCCCAGTTAAGCCTTCCATAGTAGGTGTTCCATGGTACCCCGGAGTCTATAACCTGACATGCGTCAAATAGGAGGTACACTCGTTGGTTCCAGCTAGTGACTGGGGTGGAGTTAAGTAGCTCCCGGTCTTGATTAAATGCTCTTATTTCCCATTTATGAGAGACTGTTGTGGGCTTGGGGTTATAGCAGGTTATTTGACCAGATATGTTACAGACACTACAGGAGATTCCCTGAAAAAGGCAGGTGGTTATGTGACCCTTGCAGGTATAATGGCTATGATATATTAATGTAGTATTGACATGGGCCCCCACTCACACTTCTTGGATACATGGCTTACAATCTGTGGCGCTGACCTGGGACCAAGGAAGGGTCAGGGAAAGGAGTAGGGAGAATAACGGAAGGCGCATTGTAACTGGAATTAAACTGGATTCCTATTCTTTGGCTGTGCGTAAAGCAATCAGCTTCAGGGTTGTGATTGGAGCAGAGTTTGGTCTTCCATCCTCAACCTTTGCCCATGCGTGGACCAGCCAGCTTCTGAGGTGTGACTGGAACAGGACTTGGTGTTTTATTCCTTTGCAAGATAAGTTTGGTTGAGTTGTGGGTATCTGGAATACAAGTCCAGGACTCTGGGGCAATTCGCTTGACGTGGCTATGGTGTATCCATGGGGTTATTTCAGCTGCTTTAACTGCAATGGGGGTGGATAAAATGACAAGATAGGGTCCTCACCATCAAGGGGTTAGTAGAGCTGATTTCCAGTCTTTGACCCAGACTGTATCTCCTGGCTTATACGGGTGTATGGAGCTGCTTAAGCTAATGGGGGCCTTTCTTAGACCAAGTGGTGCAGATTTTGTAGGGTTTTTCCTAAGCTGATCATTTGCTGAGCTATTGATAATTTTCCTCTTTCTCTGACATTCCCTTCTTTATCTTGGATTAAGAGGGGTGGGGGAGTCCCAAAGAGGACTTCATAAGGGGTTAGGCTTAGCTTTTGACTTGGGCTGGCTTGAACTTGGATGAGGGCAGTTGTAGTACTTGCACTCATGTAAGCCCAGATTCTTGGCAAATATTGGCAATATAAGGCTTTATTGTATGGTTCATTCACTCTACTTTTCCTGAGCTTTGAGGACAGTAAATGGTGTGCAGTTTCCATTGAATATACAGTGCTCTGGCAATCTTTTGAGAGATTTTCAGAAATGAAGGTTTCATTGTAAGAGCCAGTTAAGTTAAGAGGGTTAGTCTATATGGAGGAATGATGTCCCTGAAGAGAACTTTGACCACATCTTCAGCCTTTTCAATCTGAGTGGGGAAGGCTTCCACCCAGCTGAAAAGGCGTAAATGGGGACTAGGAGGTATTTGTAGCCTCCAGATCATGGCATTTCAGTGAAATCAACTACTTGATTTTTGAGAGGCATGTTGCTGATTCGTTGGACTCCTGGAGCTCCCGTGGGTCCTTGGTTAGATCATGCTTGTTTGGCCTGGTTCCTGGGATAGCACCTCTGGGCTTTTGTATCAGGCAAATCCTGGCTTCTTTAGTCATACATTTCCTTAACCAGGGAAGACATTGATTCAGTGTCCTGCCAGGCATCGATGTAGGGGAACCTGGTCAGGGTACCCTGGTTTTCCAGTTACCATGTTGTGAACTTTACGGATGCTCTGGGGGTCAAAGTTGCCCTCCTGGGGCCAGACCATGCTGAAAGTCAGCCATTCTAATTTACAAAGCATTCTAACCTTTCCTAGCTGGAACTTTATGCTGTATACATCTCCATGGAACACTCGGGGAAAGTTTTTCAGCATACAATCTAATGGGATCCTATTTTGTATGTTTCCCATGTTTCCATCCTGTGTCGACACTGCACAACACTCACTCAGCTTTTTGCTTTTTCTGTCTTTGGCTGTGTCCCTCGCGGGAATTTGCCGCACCTCTTAGCTTTAGCACATCGATATAAACCCCTGACTTGGAAGAGGGTCCCTTTGCAGGGAGGTCCCCCAGACTGCCCTTGACCAGATGAGGTTGCCACAGAACCATGGATTGGGATTCCACACTTGCCTGCAGAAGTGTGTCTTTGCGTCTCACTTAGTCTCCACAATCACACATACACAACCACCTTCCTTCCTTTCCTTTCTCAGACCTAGAGAAGATGGCTTCCTCCTTTCTCCTCAGGAGTACTAGAATCTTCTTCAAGGGCTGATCAGTTTCCCCTACTTACCTTTCAGAATTAGGCTTTTCCTGTGCTATGCCCCTGGGGGTCTTACCCATCTGGCATGCAGAGCTCCTTGCTTCATTCTCAGGGTCTCTTTCAAACCCTCTGGTGCCTCTGGTTTCTCCAGGAGGGCTCTGGCAGAGTCCACAACCTCTTTCTGGACTAAAAGGAGTTCAGGGGCACCCAGGGCTTGGGTTTGCCTGGGCCCTTCCAGGCTTCTCAGAGGCATCCGAGAGGCACAATGAACTGTTGCCTCCTCTGGCCTTTTCAGAAATCCCAGATGAGCCTTCAGAGATACTGCGGCAAAGAGATTGTGGTATTGAAGTTCCAGACTTGAGAAATCTCTGAGAAGGAAGATTTATTAACAGTCAGCCAGGCCTGGTAGACTTCTGTCCAAAAAAAAGGAGCCCAGAATAGGATGTCTGGGTCCCTTTTATATAGAGGATGTAGGAGCAGGGAATTACATGATACTTTTATGCAAAAAGGGCTTTCTTTGTTACTTTCTTAGAGTTTTAAGTGTTTGTTTGAGTACCAGATAGGTTTTGAATTAACATACCCCCACATTCCAGGTAAGCTTGAATTAACATATCCCCCACATTCCATCTGGATGTAAGTTCGAATACACATCTAGTCTGCATCCTCCCTGAATATTCAAAGCCTATAGAGCCTATATCACTTAATTGACTTTCCAGGAACTAGGCATACTTAGATATAGAATAAGATAAGTTCGAATTCATGCACAGGCCATATTAATATGAGGAACTGTCAAGCCTCCTGGGAAATATCTGATTACCAGGAGAGGTGGAGTAAGACACACAAAATAAAAATGTTTCAGAGTCTACTGGAGAAGGGACAGAAAGGAAGTAATTTGAACAGCACTTTGTTAATTATCATTTGATGTCTAGCCCAATCTTCATTAATGTGTGCCTTGATCCTAGGGGAGAAGGTCGGTAGAATTACAAACATAGTTCTGTGATGGTTAATGGCATGTGTCAACTGAGTAAGTGGTGGTTTCCAGTTGTTTGGTCAAATGCTGGCCTAGAGGATGCTGTGAAAGTATTTTGTAGATGCGATTAGCATCTACAATCAGTTGACTTTAAGAAAAGTAGATTGCCCTCCATAATGTGAGTAGGCCTCATCCAATCAGTTGGACCCTAAAGGTCTTAAGGGTAGAAAAACCAAGGTTTTTGGGAAAAGAGGACATTCTGCCTCAAGACCAGGTCATCTACTCCTTATTGAGTTTTCAGCTTGCTGGCCTATCCCACAAATTTCAGACTTGAAAACTACAACATAACTCTTAGCAGAATTTCCAGCCTGCCAGCCTATTCTACAACTTTTAGATGTGCCTGTCCCCACAATTACATGAGCCTATTCCTTAAAATAAATCTCTTTACATATATATATATATATATATATATATATATATATATATATATATATATATATATATATATGGTTTCTCTAGGGAATCCTGACTAATACAAGTTCTATCACTAAAATCTTTCATGGAAGTCCAATGTACTACCTAGGGACATTTTCATATAGGCAGTGAAAAGGTTTGTTTCTTTTTCATTGAGAATTCATAGATTTCAATTTTGTTTGAAACAGTTTGGGAGTTTTGACACATCAGAACAGATCCCATCCAATGAAGCATAGTTTGGCCCTGACTCAGTGTAACTTCAGCAGCTACCAGAAATGGCTTTTTACACACCACACAGACATGCAGACATGGATGTCTTGGTGTTTTGGGTTTCACTTTGATAGCCCTTCAAAAACCCTTGGCTTTAACAGATCAGTGTGGAGAAGGGGAGGACTTTTCCATGAGGTTTAGACAGAGGTTGAAAGAATGAAATGGATTCTGATCCCTAAAATAGATGGAGATAGGTCCAGGGCAATGATATTATTATTATTATGCTCGAACAATGGAGGATGAGAAACTTGCAGAATTTCTCATTTTGGGGATTGCTAATTAATCACTAAACTGTTATTTTGTAAAATTTGAAGGAAACATCAAGTAAATTGTAGTTATTTTCATGGAATTGTGAAATGCTGTCCCATCTTAATCTCTCCATTTTTGGCTTCTACCTTATCTCTTTAAGAAGATTCAGGGAGAGTCTCAATAAAACATAAGAGCTCTTCAGAACCTAGTTTGAAAAATACCCAAATAAATGATCACTCTAGTTTCTGCCTACCTGTAAATATTTATTGGGTCTAAGCTACAGAAGCTTATTATAGGAACATGGTTGCTGACTCTTGAGATTGTGAGGAAATGAGAAAGAAAAAAATCCTTGGGAGCAGCTGAAATTATAGCCTGGCTACTGGAAGAAGGTCATACGGCTTTTCCGTCTTCAAACTAAGAGAGAAATATTAATATTCTGAACCTTGGGCTCCATGCCAAGTCTCCATTCTAAAGCTCCCACACTAACTATTTACTTGTCAGTCACACACACAAAATTGTTTGCTTTAATGTCCTTTACTTTGTGACTAAGATTAAAAGTATTTCTAAGAGAAACAGGAAAAAGAGTCTGTTTCTACTTCAGGCAGCTACTCCATTTGTGTCACCCCTACATCTCATCCCTGGGTGAAAGTGCCAGGGAAAAAGGCATTGATAAAGTTCAGTCTAAGAATGAGATGTCAAAAAAGAAAAAAGAAAAGTTTGGAGAAAATGAGTATTTTGCAGCTGAATAGCAGACATGCAGGCAGGCCAAGGAAAGAAGAGATAAGATATCAAGGACTCTCACAGCTCTTTTAAAAATATTAAACTCTGACCATGGACTGTCTGTCAATCGGTGAGTGCCAAGGACCAATCAGATGGAAAGGAAGTCAATTGGGCTAGAGAAAATTTGATTATATTAAAGTGGTGGCCTTTGCCAAGTAAATGGAGTGAAAAAAATTATTTGGTTCAGTCATTTAGATCAGTTAAGAAAATGCTGAAATCAAATGGCTATAACTTAATATTCAGGAAAGCAATTTATTTATTTATTTTTTTTTTTAAAAGATTTATTTATTTATTTAATTAATTCCCCTCCCCTGGTTGTCTGTTTTCTGTGTCTTTTTGCTGCGTCTTGTTTCTTTGTCCGCTTCTGTTGTCGTCAGCGGCATGGGAAGTGTGGGCGGCGCCATTCCTGGGCAGGCTGCTCCCTCCTTCGTGCTGGGCGGCTCTCCTTATGGGTGCACTCCTTGCGCGTGGGGCTCCCCTACGCGGGGGACACCCTGTGTGGCAGGGCACTCCTTGCGCACATCAGCACTGCGCACGGACCAGCTCCACACTGGTCAAGGAGGCCCGGGGCTTGAACCGCGGGCCTCCCATGTGGTAGACGGACGCCCTAACCACTGGGCCAAAGTCCGTTTCCTTCAGGAAAGCAATTTAATGTTAATATGGTCTGTGCATGAATTCAATCAATTTCCCAATGTCCGCTCAAATGTGTGGCTTAGTCCATACATGATGGTATAGAAGATGAGGTTTGGAGAAGCAAATCAATACATTAAAGAATTTAAAACAATTACATCTGGCACCCATTCTAATTAGAATTCACTAGATAAGAACATACACTTTCATAGTTCAATTTAGGAATACGACACCATGTAGTGGGGTGGTAGGAATAGTCTCAACCATCTAAACACAAGGGAACAGGACTATTAGTGGAAGTTTTGTTAAGAAATGCTTTCTTAGTTTCATCTTTGACACATGCATAGTTTGCAAACAAAAACGTTGTCGAAGACTAAATATGTCAGCTTATCAAATGAGCAATTCTTACAGATAAGGCTCTCTGTTTATGTACATTTTGCATATTCAAGAAGTGTCAGAGAGCAGTCATTGTCTCTAGCATTTAAGAATCAACTCTTTCAATTGTATACTCATGTTCTCTTAGGAAGTACCTTTGCAAACTTTTCCAGTAGGTATATTCTTTCTTTGCAGAATTTAACTAAGTTTGGAAGTATACACAAAGATTTTATAAAACAATGAGAAAAATTAATATGAAATATAAGTATGTCACAGAAAATGCATATTAAGTTCTTTAGACTTTCATCTTCACAATTTTAGGAAAATAAGATGTTTTTCGTTTGTACTTCTAAAGGCTGAATTGAGTTTTTTTACCTTAAGGCAATTAGTTAACTGAGATAATTACTTCATCTGACAGGTATAAATAATTATAGATTTATCTTTTTCATACATTTGAATTGTGCTCCATTTAAAAAATGAGCCCTTGTCTACTATCTCGGCATAGTCAATGAATGCAAATTATCTTCAGTGTTCTGGCAGCTTTCTTCTTACATTATTTGTTTACCTACATGATTTTCTAGGGGTCAGGCACCTTATACAGTTTACTTAAATGAAGAATAAAAAAAGAAATTCCATGTCAGAAAGTCAGTATCTAAATAGATTAAAATGAGTAATCCTAATATTTTTAAATGATAGGTCAATGAAAGTATTTTTTGTTGTGTAGAGTAAAAGTCTTTATATTTTATATTGAATTAAAAAGCAAATAATTCTTTTTAGCACCTTCTAAAATATTTAACTTATGTTCACATTTTTAGTTATTTTATTTTGAAGCCTAAATATTTGTCCTTTAAAAATAATTATTGTTAAAATTAAAAGAATACCTTACACATTCTTTTTGAATGGCAACTTATAACATCTCTGTAAAATACATTAGGTATATTGAGATTTTTGTTCTTTTTAAAATATAGGATTATTTTATATGAATGAATAAATAGATTATTTTATATGAATGAATAAATAGACTACAAAATAATTTAATATAAATAATTCTCTTTTACAATTAAGATATAAATATTGAAATGGTCTAATAGTGTATATCAGTACTGATGAGTAACAGAAAACTTGCCCAATGGTGGCTTAAAATATAAGGGATTACAGGATATTCTAAAAACATGGGGAAGGGGAAATAATCTTTGCAACTCAGAAATAAACTTGTAAACAATAAAAAAAATGTATCTATAAGGGACTATTTTTTTTTTCATATCTGGTTCTTCTGATCATTTGTTCTGTGGCTCAATGTGGTCAAGACCACCGATTGTCATCTGTATGGTTCTCTTGGATTTTTACTTAGAGTAACAGTGGACTTCTGAATTCCAGTCAAGAAAAAATAAAAAATTGCATCTATTTTACTTAAAAGAAATCAGAATTTCCCTAGAAACCCTGACTTTCCAGTTTTGGACATGCCAAAACTGTATCATACAGTCATCCCTAGGTTCAAGGAAGGGAGACTTAGCAATAAAATATTTAGTCTCTTCGGCCTCTATAGTAGAAAAGGAGAATGTAAACGGATGTTAGTTCTTTAACCAATAATATCTGTGGTATTGTGCTTTCTAAAGTGTGGTACATGGAACACTTGCATTGGAACCAACTGAGGTAGCAGAAACAGAGATAGATCTTTACTCACCAAGCTTTTCTTTTTCTTCTAGGCATATATTTAAATGACATTTCTCAGTTACCCTGAATTTTGGCTAGTGGAATAGAAGTAGGTAAAATGATGTATGCTATTATATTTCAAGGCCTGGCCTTAAAATCCTCCATGCTCATTTTCCTTTCATGGTGATAATGGAGAAAAGATGATGAACACTGTAGCATTGAAAATACGGAAGAAACCTGGATTCTCAATTACCTACTTGGAGAAGATCTGTCTTAGAGATCCATCATACAGGGAATTTTGTTTCAGTGTGAGCTAAATTTTATTGTGATAAACTTTTCATATGTTTTCAAAGTTGCCGGTGATATTCTTTCCTTTCTATTCCACACATCAAATCTATTGCACCAAGTTTTTTCTCTTTCTGTCTCGGCTTAAATATTACTTTTTTTTTTAGGTACTGGGGACTGGGGATTGAACACATGACCATATTTATGGGAAACCGGCGCTAAACTACTGAGCCACATTGGCTTCTCTGAGTTGCCTTTTCCATTTGTTTTGCTTGTTGTTTGTTGTTATTTTTTCAGGAGGCACCAGGGACTGAACCCAGGACTTCCTATGAGGGAGGCAGGTGCTTAAATGCTTGAGCCACCTCTGTTCCCCTATTACTTATTCTTTGAAGCTCTTCCTGATGTCTCCTATATTAAGTTGGGTAGCATTGTTCAGTGTTTCCCTACTACAGAACTGTGAATTCCATAAAGAAAGGCTTTGCCCATAATTTTCTTACCTATTTTAAGCACAGGGCCTAATTTATAACAGATGAAAATACATGTTTGTTGACTGAATGAATCCTGACATTCTTAAACCATATTCATAAAGATCAGATGAAGGCACTGAAATATGTTCAACACTTGAAAGGAGAGGAAGAGACACCAGAATAAGACCTTGGGGGAGCAGGAGGTTAACAAAAAGGAGTAGACAATTGGAAGGGGAGGGAAAGATTGCTTTGCCAATGGTAAGAAGAAGTTATCCATGAAGGAAAATGTAAGGTGTGAAAAAATTGGACTGAGAATATAAACATGGAGATTTGAATGAAAGGCCTCAAGGGAAAAGAGATTAATGAGTAAGTTTTCCTGTTAATGTGCTTTAGGCCACTGTACGTGAAGAAATCAATTTTACTGCCTTTGATGAATTTTGGGGGGGTCTGATAAAAACAATTACTCTTTAGACAAAGGTCTAATTCCTCAGAAATTTCTGGAAAGAGCATTTTATTGGAAAGGCGACTCTGAACAAACTAGCATTTTCTGAAATACCTGTATCTTTAGTCGAGGCATAGCAGAGTTAATTTATTCTTAGGAAGAGTCCAAGTTGAAGCAAATATCTGAAAATCCTTTTTAGTGACCAAGAATATTCTTTGAGTTGACTTAGGTGCACATCTCTATCTAAATCTGTGTTATAAATACTTTCTGTAATACTTGTCAACGGCACTAAGTTCCAAGAATTTTATTTGAAATTCGTTAGTTAATTAATTCAATACTTACATGGTACCATTTCAGTGCCAGCATTTTGCCCTAGAAAGTGAGATAATATACAAAAGAAGATGCATTTCTTTTCTATTATTTTTTTTAAGGTAAAGCAATCACTCATGTAGATGAACTTGTAGCAAATGAACTTATATCAAAGATTTTATTTAACTCACTAAAAAATGAGAAAGCCAGTAAAATATTAGAATTGATTCAAAAGAGATTTCAAACTATCACATACTTACTGTCAAAAAAGGAATGTTGAAATGAATTTACAAACGTGTAGAAAAATTGGTTACTTTTCACAGAATGGTAATCAAATACATTCCATTGGACATAAATTGTATTTCTATGGGCAGGGATTTTTATAATATATTAGTATTCTCCAAGTTAGTTTCTGTCCCTACAGCAGTTTATTAACAAGGGTTAATGACAAAGGCAGAAATAACCTGTGTGCACATCTGATCAGGATACTCATTAAATTTCAAAGTCTTTCATAATTAAAAAATCTATAAAAAACACAGCTTAGAATCTAGTCTAGAGTCAAAAGTAAACTAGCCAATCATGGACTCACAAAGAGGGAATCTTCCATTTGTGAGTCAGGGTATGGCCTTCTTATTGGAGGTGATAGATAATTTAAGGGTGAATTGCCTGGCACAAATGGAATGGATAGATTGAGAAGGGGTTTTGTTCTTGGAGCTAAGGAAAGAGGGCAAGAGAACTGACATGTTCATGAGTTGATCTTCTTGTTTTCTTTAGGAGTCATGGGGATTGATGATTCTATTGATATTTGTTTGCTGCGAGAAATTATGGTAGAAAAACCATTCATATGTTAAGGCATATATCTGCATAACTGCCATCCAGTACTGCTTGATTTTCATCCAACAGAAATTGAAGTGAAAGGATTGTATACTTCCAAGTTTCAGTTCTGCTGATAATCATCTCCAGTTTGGAATGCTAAGATCAGTTTAGTCATTTGCCAAAACTTAATTCTGTTGCAGGTAGATTTGGGCATTGATTAGGGCAGTGTAGAATAGAATGCTATAATTTCAATTTTTTTCCCTCTTTTTAAATTTCTCTGCTTGGTAACTGTGGACAAGGTAGTTAACTCCTTTGTGCCTTAACTTTGTCATCTATAAAATGAACAGTAATAGTAGCTCCATCACTGAATTTTTAGTTTCAAATGAGATAATGCAATGCAAAATACTCAGGAAACAGCCTGGTATATAGTAAATTCTCAACAAATAATAATTATTTTCTTGCAAGATTGAGAACACCATTATAAAGATGATTGCCTTCATCAAATAAACCAGGGATCTGTAAGCTCAGATAATAGGGTCTGCTCAAAGTTACTACAAGAGTTTGCAACCCATTCCAGAAAAGTGGGGAATTTGGCTCTGGCATAATCTGGATTCCTGTGACCTGGTTGTGATTGGGGGCTTGTGCATAATTATCTGAAATCTATAGAGTACAGCATAAGAAAGTGAAGGAGATCTCATAAACTGAAGGACAAATCAAAATTTCAAGTCTTCCAGAAGAGAGAGAGAGAGAGATGGTTCTGATCTGAATTCAGTTAGACACAAAATATTTGAAAGGTGTAATGGAGGAAGTACTTTCTTGTTTTCATGATTGAACTTTTAGAAGGAAGCTTGTTTCAGATATATTGACTTCTTTTGTTTTGTGAGTAGAATTGAAAATATGGCATCTTGCTTTCTGGAATTTTCTGTTTTCCTCTCCTATTTTTTGCCTACCTTCTTTTTTCCTTTCCCATATTTTTCTACCTACTCTTTTCCCCATCTCTCATCAATATTTATGCCTGTACTGAACAATTTAGTTTCATCAGTGTGGACCCTCTCCTGAAAGGGAGCTATATTAGGTTCTTAGGCCTGCCATAACAAACTACTACAAATTTACTGTTTTAAAAGAACAGTCTCACAGTTCTGGAGGCTACCCGAAATTAAGGTGTTGGCAGGGCGATGCTCTCTCTGATACTCATAGGGGGAATCCTTTTGTGCTACTACCTAAGGTAGCTTCCAGTGTTTTGCCAGCAATCCTTGGCATTCCTTGGCTTGTAGCTGTAGCACTTTAATCTCTGCCTTCATTGTCACCTGGCCAGTTGCTCTACGTCTGTCTCTTGTCCTTTCTCATTTTTGTTTTTAATACTTTTTTTTATTTCAAAAATACTTTAAATTGCATAAATGTTATATTAAAAATAAAGGGGATTCCTATAAGCCTCACCCCTTATCCCTCCCACACTTTCCCATATTAACAATATTCTTTGTTAGTGTGGTATATTTGTTACAATTGATGAACATATTGAAGCATTGTCACTAAGTGTGTATTATAGTTTACATTCTGTCCCACACAATTTTGTAAGTTACAACAAAATATATAATTGTCTGTATCCTTGATTGCAGTGTCATTCAGGACAATTCCAATGTCCTGAAAATGGCCCCATTTACACCTATTTTCCCTCTCCCTCCCCTCAGAAACTCCAGTGGCCACTGCCTCCAAATCAATGATAAAAGTTCTTCCATTGCTAGAATAACAAAAGGTCTATAGTAGAATAACTGTAAGTCTACTGTAGTCCATTGTTCTTTTCCCAATCCTGAGGATTCTGGGATGGTGATGTCTACTTAGTTAGGTAACTAAGGGAGGGCTTAGATCCCATGGGGCTGATGGATGGGACTATCTTGCTTACAGTTGCAGACTTTCTCTCTTCCATAGCAAGACACATCCTATGGATGTCCATCATCATCAGCTTTTTAGTTGTCCTGGGTGAGTCAAATGAACTGGAGAGTAGGGATTGCAAATAGAAGGGGCAGAAGAGCTATATGTAGGGAAACCACAATTGAGTTCAACTCTGTTATACTGGGGAGCATAAATTCCAATGTAGACTTCACTGACAGGGTGCCAAACTCCTGAACTTCTGCCTTGCCTATAGTGTCTGGATGTCTCTAGAGTCCTCAGGAGCCCTGCTATTTGAGGCAATATTTACTGAGGCAGTCAATGAGATCCTGCTGAGTCTTGTCCTGTTCTTTGAGGAATCCTCTTCTTATAAGGACAGTCATATTGGAGTAGGGGCCTGTCTCTTACTCCACTATGACCTAATCTTACCTAACTGATCTGTAAAGACCCTATTTCCATATAAGTTCACATTTGGAGCTACTGAGTATAAGGACTTCAACATATCTTTTATTTTGAAATTTATTTTATTTACTTTATTTTTCTTTATATATCCCCTCTTTCCAAGATGGTTCACTTGTCTGTCTGCTCATTGTTTGCTCACCTTTTCCAACAACTGAACATGGGACCTCCCACATGGGAAAAGAGTGCCCAGTGGCCTGAGCCACATCCACTCCCCATGGGCTATGGCTTCTGTTGACTTTTGGCCTCTGCTTGTTATGTTGGAGGTGGAGTCTAGCTTATTACTGTGGGAGGCAACAGCTGCTCATTTTCTTTTAGGAGGCACTGGGACCTGAACACATGGGACCTCCCATGTGGTAGGTGGGTACCCAAGTCGTTGAGCCACATCCTCTTCCTTCAACATATCTTTTCAAGGGGCACAATTCATAATGGGAACCCTGGCAGATGAATTTGGAGAGTTCCTAGGAGCTAGACTGCTCCAGCACAGCACAGGCCTCTTTCAGTCATCTGCTAGTTCATTTGGAAATGTTCCTCATAGCTTCACCTGCCATTGTCAGGAGTAGGCTTTCCCCCACATTATCTAGTGAAAACCTATTGGCTAATATGGGCCTATCAGGCACCCCATTGCTTCTTTCTAATTTCTTCCTGTCAGATGCAGATGATATGCAGGTCTTTGTGGTTATGAAGTTGGGAGATGTCTTTGTAGGCAATTATACCACATAAAACAAAAAGATTACTATTGTAAGGTTTATTAGGGTTCCCCAGTGAAACAAAACTGACTGGAGGTTATACATGTATATAATGTATACAAAACAAGAAAATGTACATGTATGTAAAATGCATATAAATATAATGTGAATATTATAAGATTTATTATAAGAATTGGTTCATGTGGCTATGGCAATGGGCAAGTTTAAATTCTATAGTGCAGGAGACAAGCTGGGAATTTCATGAAGTTTTCGATGAATTCCCAGGAGAAGCGGACTGGCTGAAGTATAGATATAAATTTTTCCTTTTGACTGCTGAAATCATCACTTTTCCTTTTAAGGCTTTCAACTGATTGGATGATATTTCTCTCATTCTTGAAGGAAATCTCTTTAATTGACTGTAAATGTACTCATCCATAGATGCAAACAATTTACTGATGATTTAAATCCACCCAAATATCCTCACAGTACTAATCAGGCTAGTGTTTGCTTGATCAAACAACTGGATACCATAACCTAGCCAACTTTACATGTGAACTTTTGCATTACAGAGGGAATATATTGTTTCTGGATCACTTTCCCCATCTTTTGGATAATGTAAATATATTGTATTCTTATTCATTTTTCTGGTAATTCCTGCTTTGTAATAACATTGAATTGGAAAAATCCTTCAATATACAAACTTTCCATTTTTAAGGGAAAAATATCCATTAGTGGAAAAACATGAGATTTGGAGTTAGTTTCTGGGAAAACAATAAAAACTTGAGGTGTTTTTTATATACATTATTTCCTCTTTAACTTCTTTTGTTGTATAGCTATATTAATAAATAAAATAGCATTGACTTTAATAGTATCTTGACCTTGCAACAATGGAGTGTTGTGCTTGCCCAAATAGTGCATTTTAAAAATGTTTTTCCTAATAAGCTCAGCTAATTCACATTAATTCTGTTTTTGTACAAGTGGTTATAAATGTGAAAGAATACATTTGACTCTTTAAATTGTAATAGAATTTTTCTACCTAATCTTGACATGAACTCATTACCTTGCAATTATAATATTTTTATTTTAACAACATAGAAAGGCTGAGAAGTAAATAAATGGGTGTGCATACAAAGAGAAGACAGCCTTTTATCAGAGCACAATAGATGTTCCATAAAATATTAGTGCAATGGAACTAAATTGAGGAAAAAATATTGATGGTATAGTAAAATACTTTATTATATGAAATAGAGGAACTCCACTCCTGAGAAGGGACACATACCCTGTGTCATCTCTCAATTTCTGCCACCTGGGTCAGCTCATACTTGCCCTCCTTTCTCTTTAAGTTTGCAGAATTCAATTAATGGTTTGGAAAAATGTGAGTGAAGTCCTTTGCACACAAGCCTGGTCCACTTGAGGAACTCAATAAATAGTGTATATGTAACTATGATATCTACTCTCTAGGTATCAGCTGAGTTCTTTCTCTGTATGTCTGTCACGTTTGTCTACACTGTACAGGAATCCCAGAGTTTAGCACCTTCCACTGGTTCCATATGTTCTGGCATGGAAAAAGTTGGACATAAAATTTTTCTTCAGTCTATTTTTCTGTATATTTGAAAATTTCCAAAATGAGCAGACATTGCTCTCGAAATCAGGAAATAGAAATATTATAAATATAAATATATACTGTGGGTGCATGTGAGTGTGTATGAGCAATCAATAAACAGGCCTAACAAATTTTTGACTCATTCTGTTTTGTTCAAAATTATGAAATGGTTACATGAACTATAGATTTATATATTTAAAAAAAAAAACTGGCCCGGTCATTCTTGTTAATATTTCAAGAATATTTTACAATTTATGGTATGTAAAATATATACATATACAGATCTGCACAAATGTAATGGTGTTTTGGCATTTAAACTATCATTTTACCAGTATTTATATTTTCTATTCTCCTATGTGTTTTTGAGGTCAATACCTGTTTACACAGATACAATAGATATGCCTGAAAAATTTTCTGGCCATATTGATTTAGTCGCTGCTTCTATATTTTGTGGTGCATTACTTACACTAGATAAAGGAAATGGTGCTCCCAATTTCCAAAGACTTGACACTACAAATTTGACTCTTTGAGAATTTACATTTGTAGGGCATCTAACTAATGCATATATAGATCCATCTTATGTAGTGCATCTATGGCAACATGATTTAACTAAACTTCCAAAATTGGACACATTGAAGTTTCTCATTAGGAAAGATGGGTTCTGAACTTTAAAAATCATATTTTTCTGTCTTTATGTCTATCTCTGTCATTTGCAAATATTGAGACTTTTACTTTTGAAACATGAAGAAAGATAAATGAAGTTTTTTTTCTCTCTCTCAGGGTTCAATATTCTATGAAGTTCTCTGCTAGTGCTGGTTTTTTCATATTAGTCATAGAAAAAAATTCTAGTTGGTCAGCCATGCTTTTTAAAAGGCTTCTTCAGAGCAGTTAATGGAGTTTATTGTAATTGTGGGAATAACTTGAAAACATAAGTCCTACTAGTGTATTAGCCACTACCCAGCCAAGCCATTTATAATTTCCTTGTTTTTAGATGGTGGAATAGTGATAAAGCAGAAAAAAAAATGACTACCCTATAATAATTGTGAGAAGAATTTTTGGCAAATGAAAACTGACATTTCTTTGTAGCATATTCAGTAGATAGATTTTATCTCATTGTCAGAAACACGAGAAAAATTAATGAAAGATAACTTCAGTTTAAAGTCTGTAGTATAAAAACTATATTCCCATTTATTCTGTCTTTTTAAAAATTTCTATAGCCATTGCTATGAGCTTTCAGAGTACAGTCACAGAAAGGTAACAATTTTGGGATCATTAAGGATTCAAAGGATTTTGAAAATTCTTACTAACTATTGTTATTTCTCTCTAGGACTTAAAAGAAGGTATCTCTGAAACCTGTCTACATTTGATTAATTACAAAATACACAATGTCATGTTAGGATTACAGTTTTTTTTAACTTTATATGCAATGTCGGCCAATTTTAGTAGTATGACTCTTGGGAAAAATGGAATATTGTATTTTAACGGAAGGAGCTCTGGATTGGAAACTTGGAGTCCCAGGATTCTTCTGGGCTACTAATACCTGACTAAATGTAATTGAACTAGCCACTTATTTATATTTATATTTATTTTTTTGTCAAATAAATATGGAAAAAGTAACCAGATTATCTCCAATGTTCCCTCCACTTCCATATTTTCTATGAAGCTTTGAAGTTTCCTAAATAACTGAAGAGTCCTACAGTCTATCCGTTTTTGAGGGCCACCCAAATTTACTTCTTGGGGTGTCCTGAGCTTGAAAAAGATTCCACAGAAGGACTGCTAGACAGGACATGTCCCTGATCAATTACTCTGGACTTCAAGATGACAGTTTTAGGAATTCCAGTATTTCCCAGTAGAGCATAACTGGGAGATCACATGTGTTCTTTAGATTGTGAACATGCATTTTCCTTGATTATAAGTTGCAGATTTATTTCTTGTTTTAATATCTGCAACACACTGCGGGACGCAGAATAGGCACTCGATAAATATTAATACACTGAACTTCCTCATTTCCCAGTTATCCCAGGAAGTTCAATTTATTAATATTTATTAATTAGCTTCCATGGAAGGGAGCCTGAAGGGAGTGTAGTTACTTAATTGTTATAATACTGCCTATCAGGAACTCCATAGGTGTTCAGTAGCTTTATTGTAATGATGGATGATGCCTATTTTCATGCCAGGATTGACTTTATGTAGCTATTTGTCATTGTTTTTGATAATATCTGTTTTGCATAAAATCTCTTAGGGCTTAGTGACAAGGATTCTTATTTTGTAAGGTTAGTAATATTGAGATACTCTCAGACCTGAGGAACCCATTTGCACTTCCAAAATCTGATCATCCTAACTAAAACATCTTGTACAATTGGGGTAACATTTTTTTAAAATTATGAAAGCAAATATTAATACTTTTCTCAATAGGGCATCACCTTTTTCCTAATTTCTCACATGGCATCCAATTTTAGACATTGCTTTCCCAGTATAAATGGTGGGTAGATAGCTCGAGGCATAATTGATGGCACACAAGAGGTACATGAAAGTGGATATTTAGGAATGTTACACAAAATAAATCAAGGCACTTTAAAAAGAAGTAATGACTTAAATACCAGCAATAATGCAGTGAATTTGCATACTAATAAAGCAGATATATATTCATATCTTCTTTGGATATAGAATGTATTCATAGTAAATATTTGAATGGTAAGTAACTTTGGCCTTTGGGTTTAAAAACATCTGCAACTAATCCTAGCTGAGTTGGCCAAACACTTTTCTTAAATTTCACAAGCTATCTAGTTTGCAAGGAAAGATAAATATGAAGCAACAATGAGAAATAATATCAGATAAAGAGCTAACTGGAGTTACGTCTGGTCTTACAAGTCATCCACTTTATTTTAATTATTTGTTTGCTCATTTATTTACTTATAGGCATAAGTTTATATGCCTTTGAGTGATAGAAACCTAAAGTTAAGGGCCTTTTGATTAGGTTATTTCAATAAGGCATGGCCTACGGTAGGTCTTATCTCTTTTACTAGAGTCCTTTATGGAATGAATAGAGAGAGAGAAAGTCAAAGGAAGCCAGAGGCTGTCGCATGAAACTTGAAAGAGAAGGGAGACCATCAGACACTTCCATGTGCCTTGCCATGTGATGGAGGAGTCCATGATGAGGTCTTCAGAGAGAAAGTATTGCTCGATATTGCCTTGATTTGATTTGGATATTTTCAAGGCCTCAGAACTGTAAGGTTTTAACCAAGTAAATTCCTGTTGTAAAAGACAACCCATTTCTGGTATATTGCATTTCAGCAGCCTAGCAAACAAAAACAACTATCATAATGTTCTGCTATCACCAAGGACCGTTAATATTTCAAAACCTTAGTGATACTACCCAAATAATGTACATCTTACGTTTTCCCTGTAATTGTGGTGAAACACCTTTTCATATGTTATAAGTGCTAGAAACTGCTTGAATATATAAGTTAAATAAGTAAATTGCTGTGTTGGAAACAGCAATGTCAAAACCGTAACCTGTTAATTTGCTGATTTGGGGTAAAATTAGAATGTGAAGGTTTATTAACTAGGACACATATATAGGCCTTTTTGGGTAAAATAACCAATTAGAGACAACATTCAATTCAGGGTATGACCATCACAATGATTCTCCAATACCATTAGTATTCATTAAGTAATTGTGAATACATAGTATTCAATTTAAAATAAGTTTAAAAGGACTGTGTGACAGATTGAATTATGTACCCCAGAGAAAACACGTTCTTACTCTTCATCCCCTTCTTACAGGTATGAACTCATTATAAAGAGAATCTTTTGAAGAAGCTGTTTTTAGGATTCAGCCAAATGAATTAGGATGGGAGTTATATAAGGAGAAGAGATTCAGACAGAGCAAGAGAAAGCTACAGGGAGAAGCCAGAAGCCAGAAGTCAATGGAATCCAGAAGAAAGAGGAGAGGATATCATCACGTGATGTGAGGCAGGGATGAAGCCAAGGAGCACCAAGAATCTCCAGCAGCCAGCAACAGACTTTTACAGACATTGGGGAGAAAGCATCACCTTTCTGATGGCTCAATTTTGGACTTCTCTAGCCTCAAGACTCTAGACAATAAATTCCTATATAAGCCAAACCATTGTGTGTTATTTTTCATAGCAGTCTAGAAAACTAAGACAACCAACTAAATTGTGTCATAGCCTATTTATGAACTACATTTATTTATTTATTTTTTTAAAAATTTTTTTATTTTTTATTGACTTTGTAATAATATTACATTAAAAATATATATGTGAGGTCCCATTCAACCCCATCCCCCCGATATTTATTTATTTTTAAAAGATTTATTTATTTATATCTCTCCCCTCCCCCCCCCAACCTGGTATCTGTTCTCTGTGTCTATTTGCTGCGTCTTCTTTGTCTGCTTCTGTTGTTGTCAGCGGCACGGAAATCTGTGTTTCTTTTTGTTGCGTCATCTTTTTGTGTCAGCTCTCTGTGTGTGCAGCACCATTCCTGGGCTGGCTGCACTTTCTTTCGCGCTGGGCGGCTCTCCTTACAGGGTGCACTCCTTGCCGTGGGGCTCCCCTACACGGGGGACACCCCTGCATTGCAAGGCACTCCTTTGCATGCATCAGCACTGTGCGTGGGCCAGCTCCACACTGGTCAAGGAGGCCCACGGTTTGAACCATGGACCTCCCATGTGTAGACAGACGCCATAACCACTGGGCCATATCCGCAGCCAACAAACTACATTTAAATGGTTTATATCTTGATTTTGAGATTTGAAAATAGATTTTATAGTTAAATGGTTAAAAATAATGAAGAATATTTTGTACTTCTATAGTATAGTCTAAACATCTTAATGAATAACTGAAATAAGCATAAATAATGGTGTCATAGTGCATATGACCAAAAATAAATAAAATGCTTAGAGTGCAAAAATTGAAGGCAACCAACCAGGGTACAGAGAATATTAAGATTTAAGGAGGCTTGTTCTTCCTTTTACACAATTTTCACAAATTTTTTTAGGTTTGTCAATGAAAAAGATTAGAATCTGGGGGAAAAAAGGCAAAAAAAAAAAAAGAGTAGAATCTCAATCATTTGTTTTGACAGGAAGAAATATTCAGATTACTAGATAGAATTTGTTTTATATTTACTTATATTCATTATTGATCTAACATAAGTAATTTAGCTCTGACAGTACAATACATAAATTCATATAATCCCCAATTTACTAGTCAATTCCACATTTGGTAAACTATATTGATGAATTATCATTACAACTTATTGATATATCTGGGAATAAAAAAATAAATAAACACAACATGGTCCCTGTCCTCTTGAAGTCTAGAATGTTGTGTGGAAACACAGACTTAAACAGTAATCACAAATCTGATCATTGTGCCAAAAAGAGAAACACATTTTGTTTAGGTGATTGTCAGGAGCTTTTGCTAATTGCTCCAGAGCCAAAAAGACCAAAGAGAAACAAAGGTGACAATGTAATAATCTAAAACATGAGAAAAATATTGGTCTTTTTATAATTTTAAAATATAGGTGAAAAGAAACTCTTTGAAAGACAAAAGTAAGCAAGACCATTTAAAAATGCTTATATAGTATAGGAATTTGGAAGCATAAATTGGTTAATATAATGTTGGCTATTTTCATAAAATATTGAAAATGTAATTAAGATGCTAACATGAAGCTTTAATTTTTATGGATTTTAATAATTTTAGCTGACTATGTTATACCAGATTTTACACTTGGATGTCCAGGTTTTTCTGGAATGAAAAGGTTAATTGTTAATATAATAACAGTATTAAGTGATACACTGTACTGACAATGATGTTTTTCTTCTCTTATTTTCAGTAAACACCTTAGAGATTTGGGTTTATCATTATCATTTAAAATGAGTCAACATTAAGGATAATAAAGTAAGAGATTAAACATATTTGAGGGTATGATAATAGTTTATGATCGGATTATCTGCTCCTTAGCATTTAGTTCAGGACACTACACCTCTGTATGACATGCAAAATATGTTGGATGATGATGAAGTATTTACTTATTTAAATTTTATCAAGGAATGCAGCTTAGAAAATAACAATTTATACTATGTACAACAGATGGTTGTAATGCATTAAAAAATCTTTTGGGACTTAATTGGAAAGATGGGTTGCTCTATATTATATATTACATTAATAGATGTTCTTACTGTATTTAAAATGATATTCAACTTTTTTCTTTGTGTTTTTAACAACTTCTCTATTTTACATTTCTGACTTTAATCCATATGTAGGGGCAAATGCCAGCATAAAATTAGTATAAAATTAATGATAATCATAGAATCTTAATTGAGGGAAAACTGCTGCTACTTGAAGGCTGTTTTAGAGATTGTATTTATTATGTAGGAGAGAAACTAGAGTAAAAATGACATTTCACTTACAGACCTATAACTTGTTCATAAAATAGAACAAGCAGCCATACCGGGGTATAATGGGAAAAATATTACTGTAGAGACATTAATTTAAAATTAAATTAGATTGTTATACATTGGTTACGAAAAATAACAAATGAAATAGACATCTTTCTTTTGCTCCGCTCAAATATGGATTACAGGGCAATTTCAGATGAGAGGATTTTTCAATTCGAGGTCATTTTATATACTTTGTGTTTATTAATTCATTTTCTTTTCTTCCCCTTATGTATTTATTTAAACAAGGTCAACAATCTATCTATAGTGTTCAATAACCACCCATTTATTTTGAGGAACAAATCTTTGCAATTTGTAAGATACTATCTTGTCTTTCTTCTTCTTACCTGTTGTTGTTGTGTGTGCATCCAAATAACAGATGGCCTATTTCCTCCAACTCTTTCATGAGTCAGCAGGCTGGAATCAGTTAATTGATAAAGTATTATTTTTGACTTTCAAAATACATGCCTCATCTCTTCATTATTAGGTGGCTGATGCAACCATGAAAAGTGAATCCTGACCCAGGTTGAATAATTTACTGTTAGGTGGGTAATAATAAATGCAATATTTTCCTATTGCTAGGAATTTTTCTAAGTAATAAAACATTATAGAACATATAAAATTTCTATTGGATTTCAGCATCTTAAATAGGTTCATAAAGGAGGAAGAAGTAGATAATTTATCTGTGAATGAGAGGACAGGAAAAGAAAACTAAAAGTTTTGTGTGGAATAAAATAAAAACTGAAAATCTAATTGAAGTTTCATAGAAAGGAAAATATTCCAGAAATAAGTATGATACTGAAGAGATTGCTATGTGGCCAATTGTCTTTTTTTTTTTAATCTGTTGTATAAGGTACTTGTTTTGTAAAGAAAGATCTTCACAGAAATTTTGTCTCAAATACTCCTTTGATTCTAAATATTCTGATGCCAGCAATTGTAACTTATACCCCTTCAAGTCCTTTACACTGTTTAGCACTGTGTATATGCTGATAATATATGAATTGATTGGCATGATGTTTTATGCTGAGAAGTCCTCTAAAACACATATGCCAGGTTTCAGAGACACGTAACTTCTAAAAGCATTTTCTTTCCACAAAAAGTCCTGCTCCTCTGGATCTGTTCAGTAGCCAAAAAGCCATGTCTTTGTGATGTACTATAGGAAGTTTATACCAAGCACTGATCATTTGCCTACAGCAAAATCGTAGGAAAGCCAAAGGAAACGTGTCCAGGAGCAACATGTGTTTACAAAATGTAATTTCTGGATAAAAACGATTTCATAAGCCAAAAAATGCAGAAATGTGTAAATGACCCAGTCTATCCTTATTCTAACTCAACTGTCCCAAGTATAGGAGTGTCCTTTCAAAATCATAGCTCTGACCATATCATTTCTCTATATAAATCCTCTGATGACAAATTATTTCATTAAAGGTAAACCACAAATTCAAATCAATAAGCATTGGTGTATTTCAGGATTTTCCCCTCAGCATTTTACCCAACTACTCTTCATTTATGTTTCCTGCACAGTTATATCCTCTTTCATGCCAAGATATTTGTAGATATCTCTTATATACACTTCAGTGTTGTGAATCCAGCTCTCTAAATCTGATGCTTGCCAATATAGTCACAATGTTTACTTCCCCTGTCTATAATTAACCTATGATCTTCCCTGCAAATCCTTCTATTTCTAATTTAATTTTCACTATTATCTTACTGTCTTAGTATTAACAAGGTAATAGAAGAAGAAGAAGATGAAGGAGAAGGAGAAGGAGAAGGAGAAGAAGGAGAAGAAGAACTCAGTGGCTTACAGAAAAGTAAAGGAATTTGTTTCTTAATCATACAAGTCTGTGTAGTATGGCTGGAGATTTTGTTTTGCATAATCATCAGTAGAGAATCCAGATGGTTGGAGAAGCCACCATCCTGTACATTGCTGGCCACTGTGGTAAAGGGAAATGAAGAGTATGGATCACAGTCTAGTTTCTAAAGCTTACATTTGGAAGTAGATATATAACTGCTTGTATTTAATTAACTATAGCAAGTCATGTGACCACATCTTCCCATGTTCTTAGAGGATGGTCATAAACATCATGGTATAATAAAACAAATGGAGTGGCAGACTTGGCCCAGTGGTTAGGGCGTCTGTCTACCACATGGGAGGTCCGCAGTTCAAACCCCGGGCCTCCTTGACCCGTGTGGAGCTTGCCCACGCGCAGTGCTGATGCGCACAAGGAGTGGCATGCCACGCAGGGGTGTCCCCCGCATAGGGGAGCCCCACATGCAAGAAGTGCACCCCGTAAGGAGAGCTGCCCAGCGCGAAAGAAAGTGCAGCCTGCCCAGGAATGGCACTGCACACACGGAGAGTTGGCACAGCAAGATAACGCAACAAAAAGAAACACAGATTCCCGTGCCGCTGACAACAACAGAAAAAGACAAAGAAGAGGCAGCAAATAGACACAGAGAACAGACAACCAGGGGGAGAAATAAATAAATAAATCTTAAAAAAATAAAAAATAAAACAGATGACTAGTATTTCCAACTTCTTGCCCACGCAATAAGCTAGCTAGTCTTTTAATTTCTTCACTAGCTTTTATCATCCATAACCTATCTATCACCAAATCTTATTTCCAGTTTCTAAATATCACTAAAATCTGTTTCCTCATCTCTAAACCAACTGCTACTACTATATATTCAGAGCTCATCATTTTTTCCTGAGTATTGCATTAGCTTTCTTATTCTTTGACTCCAGTTTCCCACACTTTAATTTATTATCCTCCATACTGTAGCCAGAAGATATTCTAAAATGTGATTCTAATTTTATCTCTCCTGTTCTAAAAATCCCTCAGTACTTTGATTTTAATTCAAATTATAGGTTAAACTTTAAGTTTTCTAGCATTGAACACAAGGTGCTTCATTGTCAGATCTAGTCTACTTCTCTGTTCCTCAACACATGCCACTCTTTGCTGACACTTTTAGTGTTCCTAACATAATTCACTTGTTATTTCTCTCAATCCTTTCTCATATTTAAACATTGTATATACACATTCTTTTCCAAAATGTCCTTCTTCTCAAACCATACTTATAGTTCAAAATTAATTTCAAACATAAGTCCTTTCTTGGTGCTTCCTTTCAAATGGCAGAATTAATTTTCTGAGTCTCTATGTCTTAATGCATAGCTCTGTTAATCCATTTATCTAGTTACATTCAACTATGCATGTGTTTGTAAGTTCCGTCAGGACAGAGCTATACTTTATTTATGTGTCTATTTTCAGCACCTTTCACAGTCCATGGCAAGAAATAGGCACTCAATAAATATATATATTTTTAATTTAATTAAATACTTTTAATTTTTACTCCACTGGAGCCATTTTGCCAAGTGTTAGCTTAATATGTTTACCTCAGATAAAAAGAGAGGGAAGATCTTAGAAATTAAATTCAATTGTTTTCAATAATTTTTTTGGACTTATCTAAGTAGCTTTGTTTCAAAAATACTATAATGTGGGCAACATTTATGAACTATATATAAGAATTTCTCATTTATAAAATGGATTGGCTAAGTGATGTAGCTTAAACTGCAAATTTTAATGTTTAAATTACTAATCTGAATTTGAATTATAGTACTCTAGAGAATACCCTAGTCATATGGTCTTTTAGGTGGTGGTCCACTGAAATCTAAAACAATAGAACCTCCTTTTTCCTAAGTTATGTATACTACAAATAAAAGTGTTGGTGGAATATATACAAGTGGATAGACCTAAAAATTGTGTGCTTTAATACATCAACACTTTTTCCACCTAAGATAAATATATTTTTCTCAGCTAAATATTAATAAATGATACAAAAATAATTTTAAATTTGCCTGTAGACCATATTTACTCTCATTAAACTGAAGTTGTATATATGGCTTCTGGCTAAGAGTAATCTCTGCATATCTCTGAGAGATACAACTTTAAGATAAATCCTAGGCATTTGGAATTAGTCACCTGCAGAAAACAAGAAGAGAACATCAAAATGGAGAACCATTTCTGCAAAGGAAAGAAAAGGCACTAGTCACTCTACAGGAATATAATGTTGAGACTGATGGGGCCACACATAGACCAAGAGGGTATGAAAAGATTTATTATCACTTAATGAGACTTTCCAGGGAGATCAGGGTGACTGCCAACAGGTCTGAAAATGACTTGAGAGAGTAGTAGGTATAGAACACTAGCTGGGGCTTTATTTTGGTTTGGGGTGGGGCTTTTCCCAAATGTGATTTCAATTTCTAACCTGCACCCGAGGAGAGAGCATCTGACCTTTATTATCAGCTTGCACAGGTATTTATCAGAAGGGGAGGCTTAAAAGCTATCGGCAGGCTGAGCAAGTGTAGCTTAGTCTTTGAGGACATACTTCAAATGTATAGGTCCTGGGTTCAATACCCAGTACCTCCTTTAAAAAGAAAGAATGTGTGTGTGTGTGTGTGTGTGTGTGTGTGTGTGTGTATATATATATATATATATATATATATATATATATATATATAAAAGCAGGCAAACATCAGATGAAGGAATCATATCCTTTATTGCAGATACATTTTTCATTTTACCCTAGAATGTCATCCCTTTATAAGTTTAAGGCTACCTGATTTTCAGCCTACGTATTACAGAGTTAGAATTTTGTATCCAGACCAGCAACCCAAAGTTTAATGGGGAAAGTTAGATACAAGGCAAATTCATCTGGTTCCCATCTAAGAAGAATTAGAAAATGAAGTACTAAAGTAAATCAGTTTTCCAATTGCTAACAAGTAACTCATTGATCCTGAGAGCAGAGAGCACCATCATTTGCTTATGATGTACCTTTTCTTTTTCTAATTTTGAATCAAACATAATCCTTAGCATATTAACATTTAAGGATTTAGATTTATTAGCAATTTTCCTTATAGGTTTAACTATGCTAAATTACAGTATTGCTATATGTGATTATGAATTTAACTTATGATCTAATATGAGACATTTAAACATAACCACTGAAAGGACTTCTAAACAGTTCTTATCATTGCTTTCCCCGCCCCCATCAATGTGTAATTGGAGTGCCACTTAAAGAAAAGGAATAAGCTCAAATGAGTAATTCTATTTTGGAATTTTAAAAATATACTTTAGTTTTTTTGTATGTTGAAGGTTTGAAATTCTTCATAACTGAGAGTGGTAAAATCATAGCGAGGATGTAAATCAATGCATTGACAATAAATTCACTATATAATCAATTTTAAAGTTAATTGATTACCCTATTAATTGCTTTAAATTGGGGACATTCTTTTAATTTGTATTACATTAATTGCCATTTTAAATACTTGTCAATATGAGAACATACTTATAATCTATCTTTTATTTTCATTCCAACATTTGCTGTAACTTAAATTTAAAAGAAGGCTTTATATTGTTCTGGGGAAAAGTCTAATGAATTTTAGAGTGCAGTATATGTATGTATTTATAATAATAGTTCATTTCACATGAAAGTAAAGTAAATGAGTTTTTGGACATGAACCATTATTTTCATAAATTCAGAAAAATTATCTCCATTTGCATATTTCAATTAGAACTCATAGATTAAAATAAACTATGATTTAAAAATAACTCATAGAATGTATTATTTTAAAAACCTATTTTTTGGACCCAAATATGAATTTAATATAGAGTTACATTGATTTAGAAAACTTGTGCTCTGCCAACAAATTATATTAGGTTAAAATCACTGAAACCAGCTATAAGTCATTTAAACCAGCTAACCTACTTAATCCCAACATAAAATGTAGGTGGCTAGGTCTCTATTCTTTTGCTTATTTATTCCCTGAGATGTGGCCTTTAAAACATCTTGAGAAATACCTTAAAAATTTCTATGCCAGAATAGCTATTATCTGTCTTATTATTAATAATCAATAGTCCATTGTTCATTAGAGGAATCCAGTCATACAATGAAATATTTCATGAAGGTTGAACTTATAAAGATGATGAAACAGTAGAAATAGTTGCAGACTGAATTTTTATTTTTATTTTTAAAATTTTTACTCTTTTTGCCTGAAATCTCCTTCTTATATAGGACCATAGCACAAACCTCAGAAATAATGGTTACATAATGGAAGGATTTAAAACACTGATGCAAATATTTTCTTACTATTAAAAGTTTCTTCTGCTGGTTCTAATAAATCATACTCCAAAGTTTCTAACTTTATTCTCTTTGTGGTAATTTAAAGCCTTATAAAGGTATCTATGATCACTCTATTAATTTTCCTATCTCTGATGGATGATGCATGGTCCATGAGAATATACTATAATATATGAATGATCAGTACTGTACTTATTTTATGATCTATGATTAATTAAATCATATTAAGTAGCTTTCTGATACTGAAAGAAACTTCTCAGAATATATACAAGAAAAGTGATAACTAAATACATTTAGTAAAGATTTGCCTCCAAAGATTTAGATTTTCTCCAAAAAACCACAATTGGCCTTTGCAATTTTCAAAGTAATTTTACATCCACTATCTTATTTGATTTTCACTAAATCTCAGTGGGGTAGATATTGCCGTCATTATACTAGTTTCGCAATTATGAAAACCAAGCCTTAGAGGGGTTAAGTATCTTTTTGAACATATGGATTTAAATATTCATCCTTGCAATAGTTATTTATTGAGCAATCACCATATGCTGGGCATGCTCCGAGCACAAAGGATGTAGACATAAACAGATTTAATTCTTTAGACCTAATGGAGTAGAAAAGGCAGCCACATAATACATAAATAAACATATAGCATTATGTATTGGTAAAGATGGTGTAGAAAAGGAATCTGGAATGGAGAACAGAGGATAATATGGGGAAGGGTATAATTTATTTAGGATGAATAGGGAAAGCCTCAAAGAGAAGGTGGAATTTGAGCAAATAACCTAATTTAGGGATGTGAGACTTGAACATATGGGAGAAGAGTAATCATATCAAAGGAAAAACAAAGGCTAAAGGGATTGAATTTGGAGAATGTTTAGTTTAAGCATCAGTATCTCATAGGCTGTAGAAATGGGTCTAGATTTTATTCTCAGTGAGAAGGGAAGTCTAATGTATTTTATATTTTAAAATTTAGGTAGAGAGTTTGCATAGACAAACATCTCTGAATTGACTTCATGCAACTGTCTTCCCTTAACTTAATGTTTCTAATTATTTGACTAGGAGTGGAAACAAAATTTTCATTTACATTTACTAAAATGTATTAGTGTCTCTATCAATTTAGAGTTTAGAGTTTTAGGTTTTATGCCAATTATTTTCACAGAATATATGTTTAATATTATCTTGCCTCAACAATTTCTCAATGACACAACGTTTTCTCCTTTTAAAGTCATATATTTAAATTTTGCCTATCAACTCTTGAAGTACTTAATTTAAAATAAGGATGTATCTAATAAAACATATAAACAAATGGAGAATAAAATATAAGTAGATTTTATATTTATAAATAGAGTTAATTTCTTTAACTTTAAAATTCATGAATGTATGTATATAATTCCAAAGAAATGTAATAAATGAATGCGCTTTTGATCTTACAAGTAAGCATGAATCTATCAAGATTTATTTCTGATAATTTCATTCTTTAACATTTCTGATGCCATAAAATATAGATCATCATGAAATACTCAAATACCATAGCATAAAATTTCTTTATAATAGAATACTTTTAGACAGAATTAATAAGCAATGGGCAAGTTATAAGGTTAATGTAGCCTTTAAGGTATTTTGAAAAGAGAATTCCTCATAAACAAGTTACCTCAAAATGAATTATTACTTTTAACTCTGCATATCCACATAATTACTCTGTTAAATTTCATAAAATGTAAATAATTTGATAGTCCCTAAAACTTAACATCATGCCTATAAATTTCTAAAGCTCCTATAGTAGCTTAATTCTTTGATGGACTCCAAAGATATAAGAAATCCTGTATATTCATGGAATTTGGGAAAGAGATAAACAATGTAAAAAATGCCTGTTATGGGTCAATTTTGACTATTTCATAGAAATAAATTTGTCACTTTTGTTTAACACTGTTTTAAGTGAGATTATACAAGGAAATATAATTGTATGCTTAACACTAATGAGAAAAAGTTGTATTATGGAAATATATCAGAGAAAGGGTGAAGGACAATGGACAATTAGAGATAAAAAGGTATAGAAAAAAATACTTTGTGCAGATTGAGGAGAAAACATAGAATTGAGAAGGCCAAAAATCAACAGTAAAACAGCTTAACTTCTCTCCACCTCCCCTCTCTCTTCAGAAATCAGGAAAAGATTAATAACTATGAGCCACAGGTTTTCAAGAAGCCTGCAAGTGACCAAGACAATGTCCAGAGTCTCTGAAAGCAGAAAAGTAACAAAGAATAGCTGGCAGCTTCATGAATTAGACTTGATATAATTATTGTTTCTGTCTTGCACCTGTATCTCTGTCTACACCCAACTTCCAATAATGGAATCCTCCCTTTTGTTTATCTCAATGAGCATGGGACATTGGGCATTGGGGGCAATGATTGTGTGCATGACCCAAATAGGGTCAATCTGAGGAACTTTTCTATGTGGAGTTGATAGGAAAACATCTTTTCTTTAGACTAGTTATGCTGGAATGACTTGAGGGCTAGCCTTTCGGCCCAGAAAAAAAGGAGGTCAATTGCAGAAAATGAGAAAGATATGCTTTAAAGAGAAAGAGAGGTTTCTGTTTAAGTTCAAGTCTTAGATTCCAAATCCTCAAGTTCTCAACTTCATGTCCATATTTCCAAGGGCTGAGTCAATGAACAGATAGGCAAACTGTGAACTCTTAAAGATCCCAAGACTTAACTATGCATAGCTTTAGGGTGGGAACAGAGATTGAAAGGTTAAGGTGGTTGGAGTTGTCCTGGGTGGTGCTGCAGGGACAGTTACTGGACATTGTATGCCCTCCCATGGCCCACTGGGTGGACTGTGGGAGAGTGTGGGCTATGGTGTGGACCATTGACCATGAGGTGCAGCGGTGCTCAGAGATGTATTCACCAAATGCAATGAATGTCTCATGATGATGGAGGAGGTTGTTGTTACGGGTGGAGGAGTGGGGTGAGGGGTTTGGGCGGTATATGGGAACCTCATTTTTTTTAATTTAACATTAAAAAAATAAAGACAAAAAAAAAAAGCCCAGTAGATAAAAATAAGCTGATACTTAACAAGTAAGAAGGGACATAAAAATGGGTAAACTCTGTTCTGGATTTGTTCCTGGTATCCTAGAGTGCATTTATTATTTGAATATTCATGTGATTATTACCAGTGCAGGTAAACTGATGTTTAATGATCCCTTTATGTTCTTCATGGTTACACTTGCAGTACTTGTCATCCTTTACAAAAACATATTGTGTCCTGGTCATGGCTCTGCTTAGAATATTTCCTTTTAACCTCAGTATAGAAGGAACTTTTATATAAAGCTGTGCACAAAGTCCAAAAATACTCTTCTACATTTTGATTAGCAAAAACAGTAGACAAGGGGTACACATTATATCTAAGAACCACTGGGAAGGATTTTGCAATGAGATTTTTGCAGCTATTGTGGGAGAATAGACGAATACATAAAGAAAGTGATGATTGCATCTATACAAAAATCTTACAGTGTCCAGGTATGCTATTCCTAGTGATTACATTGTAGTAGAAAGACAATTAGAGAGGGCAAACATAAGTTACATATATGAAGCAATGAGGAATGAACATTAAAACACTGAAAACTGATTTGAAAAAAATAATTTATAAGTGCTACTACCAATTTTATAGCATTATTGTAAAATCTGCTCTTTTATTCATATAATGACTGATTTATTCCAGGAAAGCAGACACAATGAGCTTATTAGTGGAACCAAACATGAAAGTGAAACAATCCATTCCCAAATAAGTTAGAGAAACTGTTAAAAATAGCTAAGAGGTAATAAATAGAATTTCTACAATAGAGAAGGTATCATTTCAGAAACAAATCCCCAGCACATTTTCTATTATTTTTCCTTTAAACGTTGATCTACAGTTCTTCCAGCTACAGTGCTTGGAGGTATTTACCCTCTACAGTTGTTCTAATTATATCTATCAAATGTGATGCATGTTTAATTGGATTTTAATAGGACTGTAGCTCCTAGTTTAGCAGCAAATTTAACAGGAGAGTAATTTATTGCTGATAAGGTATGGGATCTTCAGTTCTTCCTACTAAGTAAGAATTGGAAATGCATTTGAAAACCACTGTCTTGGGCGAGGTTCCTGTTCTGAAAGCAAATCTTATAAATCAAAGCAGGTGATTATTTTGTCCATGTTCTGAAAGAGTCGAGAACAGATATTATAAAGTTTAATAGCCCTGCCTATAAAAATATTGCTTAAGGAAGTGCTGCCTAAAATTTTCTTCAACTTAATCAGATACTGGGTACACAATTTTTATGATAATATTATAACAACAGGTACATTTCTGGCTTGAGGGAAGTATAATACAATAACAAATTCTGTGAAAACATGAACATGCCAGCTGACCAAAAGTTGTATTCATCAAAAGAAATAACATTGACAGACATGTAAAGAAGGTATAGAATTTTAAAATAGCAGTTGCAAGGCAATTGAATCCATTACTGCATGAAATTTTTTTCCCTTTATGTTCTAGGGGTTCTTATGTATTATTTTTTTATTAGACTGTATTAAAGGTATTTATACTAACACAGCATTGGTACTTCGTGAGCTGAAACTTAATCATAATCCCTACTCACATATTTTATCTATCTCGGGTGAGTTGGTTTCCATTTTGATAGTGATGACAGTACAATAAGTAGGTGCTAATCGTTACACTGTCAGAAGAGTCCCCTGAATGTTTGAATAGTAATTTAAGGCATATTTGGAAAAGGAGAGACACTTTAGGAAACAAGAGGGAATATGGCTTCAGTAATAATGTGCCTTTATCATTAATGAATTTATAATGCCTCTCAGGAATCATCATGCTCATCCTTTCAAAATTCAGGATAATGGAAAGTGACTAAAGTTAAGGCACATTTAGATAAGTTGATGAAATGAACTTTGAATATTTCAGTTGAATCACAGAATCATTATATATGTCTATTTGTTACTAACAACTTATTTCTCATACTGTTTATTCCACAAAATATGTAAAGCTACTTTGCAAATACCTCATTAATCCTTATCAACCTTCTGTGCTAACCTGTATGGAGGAGGGAAATAATGGTACATTCTATCATGAAAACAAAATTCATTATATGAGGTGAAGGTGCAGGCAAACTAAGAAAAACCAGGGCTCTCAAAAATATCAATTATCAAGACATTTAAAACTATCTGTTCTAGAACTTTATATAAAAAATCATCAGGATCAGTTCATATCTATCCAGTTAGATTTTGAATAGAGGTATGAAAATATATTCACTCTATATGACAGCTGGCTACACCTTGAGTTTCACCATGATTCTGAGGCCAGCAAAGCATGAGTACCTGGCATTCATCTTTTCTCAGAGTGTTTATGTCTAGGGCATGGCATGAACTAATTTCTGTAACCTCCTGTATCAATAGTGTAAATCAAGGAGCTACATGGTAGGATGCAAAAACGAATGAATGAACCCTGTCCTTAATCAGACCAGCTGCTACTTGCAAAGAAAGATTCTATACATAAAACATAACTCTATGAGATAGAATATGAAAATGTCAGTTGAATTTGGATCTACTTTTAAGCTCTGCAGGGAACAGATTTCTAGCCAAATTCTATATTCGTAATTTTTTACAGGAAAATTTTCACTGTTTTGCCATTCACCTTCACTTGTGCTTATAAATTCCCAGCACTCCCAGTATCTCCAGTGAAACCTATCTTTTTCCATCTGTGCATGAAACCATCCAGAACTCACATCATTTATAAAAGTGTGTGTACATGGCATGGTAAACACAAGAATATATTTGAATTCAGGAGCTTTGGATTTCAGCTGAGCTCTGCCAATTGCAAGTTGTGTGACTTGAATAAGTAACTCAATACTTCTAAGACTTGCTATCCACACCACAAAATGTGGATTATAATGGTGCCTAACAGTGTTGCTGTATTAAATGAGGTAAAATAGTCAAGGCACTTAACACATTGCCTGCCTCATAGAAATTGTCCAAATTTTGGTTGGTGATGGCAGTAGTGGATAGGTAGTTATATATCTAAACGATTTTGCTTTGAGCTGAATCTGGGGTCAGTGTACACCTAACACCTCTAACAGATTAAGCCCGAGTTGTAACCATGGATTTTCTTGGGCAGATACACTCTTGCAGAATTGCTGACTGCACTTTGAAGGTAGGATGGTTTGATAAGAGAACATAATGAAAACCATACACTTTTAATGTTCAATATTTTTTCTCAGTAATTGTAAATATGGAGTTGAAAAGGATAACAGTACAGATGCTTTTACTTAGGATTATGGCAGATATTAATTCGGTCTCCTTTGCAATGTGTTCTATGGTCAAATAATATAAGCTGGTGTATCTTTGTTAACTATTAATGAGAAACAAGTATTAGCATCTTATTTTTATTTTTTATTTTACTAAGTAGACTATCAAATTTATATTTAAAAAGCAAAATATATATAACCTATCACAATTCTAAAAGAATAGCATTAATTTTGCTATGTTTTGTTTAAATATAATTGAGTACTTTAGTATGGCAGTTGTGAAGGTGTGCTCAGAAGTCAAATGTCCTAAATTCAAATATTATCCTTCCATTTACTGGTCATGTAATCTTGGTGATTAACCTCTTTGTACCTCAGTTTACTCATTTTTAAAAAGGGAAAATTTATTGTACATCCCTTAAAATATTATTGTGCAGTTTAAATAAGATTATTTGTAAAGCACCTAGCATGGCACTTGGCAAATGGTAAGAGCTCAATAAATGTCTGCTGATGTTATTTATTTATTTTTGATTCAAATAGATTCTGTTAGAAGAGTACTATGTAGGACAAAAGAGGGTGCTAACAGAATGCATAACAGAAGTCTAAACTTGTTGGGGTAGTTAGCTAGGTGAAAACACAGTGGGCACAGTATTAGTGATCCAGGTTAAAGAAATAGCATGAACAAGTTCCCCAAGACAGGAAAAGAACACGGTGCTTTTGAGCAAATGAAAGGACAATGTGGTTGGATAGTTGAGAATGACAAGGAGCATGGTAGGATATGAGGCTGCAGAATTACAGAATTATACCTATTCTTTTAAATCATGCATAAGTTTTGAGTCTTAAGTGCAGAGGATTAAGCATAGGTCTTACATGATCAGATATGCTTTTAAAAAATTCCTGCTGAAATAAGAAGAAACAAGAGTGAAAGGGAGATGCCTCCTTAAGATGCTATTACTGTCATCCAATCATCCAATTAAAATGATGATTTTAATTTGGATTAAGGTGTGAATATTGGAATATACAGAACAAAGTGAATTATAGAGGTGGTTCTAAATAACAATGGTTACATAGTAGAATTTCCTGAGTATTTAATATTAATTTTATTAATCCATTACCTGGGATCTATAAAAGACCAACTGTATCAGAATTGGTTAGGGACTAAGGCAAATGTATTTTACTGAAGCACTTCCCAGCCTCTTCCAATATGCAGACAGAGGTAGAAACCACTAGATTAGAAAAATTTCTAGAACACTAGACAAAACTTGATTGATACAATGTGGAGAGTTAGAAGAGGTAGTAGTAAAGGATAAATTACCAGGTTTCTTATTTTTTTATGATGGTGAGGAAGGTGGTTGCATTTATGGAGGCAGGGATGTAGATAGACAGCAAGTTTTTGGGAATAAGATCAATCAGGTTGGAAATCATGAGTTCATGAGATCTTATTCAGCCAAATGCAGATGCATGGCAGGCAGTTGGATTTGAGATCTGGGACTCAGAAGAAATATTTCATATGGAGGTGTGAATCTGGGAAATACTGAATATAGATGAATGGTACCTGATTTTATGGCACCATTTATGGAAGTGGATATATTCCACAGAAATAGTTTACAGGGAAAAGAGTATATAGGTTTAAATCATGAAGAATTCCAACATCTAATATTTGGATAGAGTAAAGAGAGCTAGGAAGGATGAACACCACATTGTTTTCAAAGCCAAGTGTTTTCAAAGGCAAGGGAACAGATTGTACAGAGAAGGTACGTTTGGTTAAATATATTGACTAGACAAAATATATAGTAAGGGAGTACTGAATGTGTTTGTTGAACTTAACAACAAAATATGTTTTGGTGACTATTAGAAGAACACTTAAATTGGAGCGTTTTGAAGATTATGTGAGATGTGGGGTAATGGTGGCAACCAGTGCAAACAATTACTTAAAGATTTGTGACAGGGCACTTTCTATCCTGCTTCCTGCCCTCACATAGTTTTCAGCAAGAGGTAAGGAAGCCTAGAGATATCATGTGCTCTTTGTCAAATCCACCCCTTCCTCAACCAGCATCCTATTTGCTTCAACATTGCAATCTGCCTAAAGAAGGGAAATAAAGAGGATTCAAATAGAACTAGTAGATTAGTTTTTTCCCAAGTCCCTGTTGGAAGTAATCGCATTGTACTTTAAACCCCTGACTATCTCCATGACCTTAACAGTGGGACACTTACCTGCGATTGACACTGTACTTTCTCTCTCTTTTTTTTTTCTTTTTTTTTTGAGTTAGTTCAGTAATTTATTCAGGTAGGGAGAAATGAGAAATGGGAGATCAGGTGTTGCAGGTAGAGAGGAAGGGGTACTTCCTCTTGTCCCAGCTCCCTTCTCCTGTGCTACCTAAAATTCTTCCTCTTGGACTTTGGGTTACACTGTGTGTCATCAAGGAAAAACCTATATTTTCTAAACATTCTCAGAATGTTCCTTTCACTGTTTAGTGCTAACTGAAAACCTGCCTCTTCTCTGAGGCGTGCTGCTTCCCCCATGACTCTGTCATTGGTGGCTATTTCTTTTCCCTCACTCCCTGTTCCTAGAGCCTGCCTTTGCTTATTCTGTGCACTCTACTGACAATTAGAAAAAGCAAGCTCAGGCCAGAGCTGAAGGCTTGGCGATCAGAGCATACTGGATTCATCTTCATTTCAAACATCTCACTCCCTAGTCAGCTCTATCAATAGATTCAGCCCTAGTAACCCATTCTAACAGTTAAACAATGCTATAAGAAAGTCTAATCCATCAACTTTACAATGTCCTGTGTACCAAGTGGACAACACTACGAGGTGGCTCAGCATTTACCATAAGGGTGAGGGTGTATGAGGAGGGGGAGTGGAGAATTTTCCTTCCTGATACTTGTTGCTATATACAGAATATGTATCCCTCCACCCTAAAAGATTCCAGTTGTTGTAAAACTTGTATTATTTGAAATATGTCACTTTTGTCATCCCTTGTATAGTCATTTCCTAACTTTTTCTTTATTTGCCTCAATCATTGAAGTACCTGCTTTATTCTCTCCCTCTGTACTTCAATGTCTACATTGATATTCTATTCAACACCCTGACTTCTCAGTTACTTGAATTCTTCACTTACAAAAACCTTTTCCTTTATCTTAGCTCATGTCATATTGTAGGTTTTGTAATCATGATTTTTGTACCACGTCCAAAATCTTGATTTCAAACACAGTACTCTGATTAACTCTATTGATAGTTTCAGTTCTAACAATCCCTTCCAACAGTTCCCCAATGCTATAAGAAACTAGTTCATGAACTCTATCATGTTTTAACTCTTCATTCCTTCCCTCATTTTTTATTCTTCTTCATTATCCATTTAATCTTGTTATTTACTTGATTCAACAGTACAGTTACTCCATTGTCTAAATCCCTTATTCTCTTAATTCTCTGGTCACATTTTTACCTGCAAAAAAATCCAACTCTGGTGCAATTCAACCTTCCCTGGTTCTTATCTATTTAAAATGTTTTTTTTTTTAAGAAAGAAAAGAAAGAAAGAAAGAAAGAAAGAAAGAAAGAAAGAAAGAAAGAAAGAAAGAAAGAAAGAAAGAAAGAAAGAAAATATAATCCTACCAAATTTACTTTATAATTTTAATTTCTTACACTTTCATACAACTATTTCATATCTTCTCCTTACCTCACATTCTGCCAACATTAATTTCTCACTTGTTTTTCTCTGCTGATGGACTGATTCATTTTTACTAAGAAAATAGAAGTGTTTTTACTCACAGCTGCACCCTTACAATCTTTTCTCTTATGTTACCACAGAGAACAGTCAATATTTCTGTCTTATGCTAACCTCCTCCAGTTTTGAACTGAATCCTAACCTATCTCATCAAGCAAGGGCTTTATTATTACTATTGAATCCTCCCAATCCTACAACACCATTTCTTCCTCTCAGTTGTACTAGTCACTTTGATAAACCAATAAGCAAACAAATCTCCCATATTAAAAAGCAACATCTGTTTGGGTCCAAGCTGCCTTTATAAATGCTTCTTTTTCCCTCTGTTTTGGCAGTTTGAGATTATTTTATGAATCTCCAAAAGAGAAAGATTGTGTTTGTAAACTAATCTATTCCTCTGGGTGTGATACCCTTTGATTGCATTAAATTCAGCTGCAGTGTCTTTGATTAGATTGCCTGCTAAGATTTGGGCTTTTGACTCAACTACATCAGTAAGGCATGACTCAGGTTGAGTCCCTGCTCCCTTGATGGGTCTGATATAAAGGGATACTCACGAAGACATACAGAAAGAGAGAGCTTTTTCATTTTTGATCCGGCCATGTGACATAAAGAAAAAGGCTCAGGCAGCTGAGGCCCCAGGGACAGATAGCTTAAAGCTGACCTTGGGACGAGAGTAAGGCAGTCAAGACTGATAGAGGAAGCCCTACGAGATAAGCCCTATGCCAGCTTGCAGGTGAAATTGGAAAGAAGCAGAGCATCTGCACCTGAGAGAGGAAGAGGCCACAGAGATGAGTAGCCATCTTGCTTTACCTAGTGATAACACACTGGGACCAACAGTAGCTGACTTTGTTGAGACAGCATCTCTGCTGATTCCTTGATTTGGCCTTGGAACTGTGAGCTTTAACTACCAAATAAACCCCCATTACAAAAGCCAACAGATTTCTGGTACTTTGCACCAGCATCTCTGTGGCAGACTAATTCACGCCCTCATTGTCATCTATCAGCACCCAATTAGCAACCATTTGTGATTAATATGTGTCTCTAATTTGAAGGTATGTTCTCAAAAACTTGTGATTTTTATGAAAAAAAAATCATTAAATACAGTACACTTAATGGAACTCATGTATTTCTCATTTTTTCATTACTGTAAGTTATTAACATTTATCCATATTACTGTTACACATTTAGGCTTTAGTAGAAATTGCTATGTGATATTCCATATCACTTTTTTCTACCTCACATTATTTATCCATCCCCCAGTGATGCACACCTATATTTCCCTTATCTTATAAGATTGTTCTCTCGTGTACAAAAATAGCACTAAGAATTATATCTTCATATATGTTTTCTTTTGAATCAGTGTGAGAATTTCCCTGGGCTCTATGTCCACAGGGTTTATTGGAACAAAAGGCTTTATAATTATCTAAATAATTTACTAACACACTAAGTAACAGAAAGGCACACACACACATACATGCACATGCACATGTTTACAAATTACAAGTGCTGCCAGTTTTTCTCTCCCAAATAATTGCTAGTCTATATTTTACCTACCAGTGCATAAGACATTCTTTGTTTTCACATCTATGCCAGTACACTTTACTGCTTACATAGCCTGATTTTTAAGTGATACCTCCCCTTTAAAACAAATAATACCCTTTTTATTTTGAAATACTTATAGGTTTATAGAAGAGTTGCAAATAAAATAGAGTTTGTGTATACCCTTCATTCAACTATTCCCCCTTTTTATATTGAGTATTTCTCCAGTCATTAATGATACTGAGCATTTCTCCATTTGCCTGTTATTCACTAGAGTTCATACTTTTGTGAATGGCTCATTCATTTTCTTTGTTCATTTTCTGCTTGGTTTCCTTTCTCTTTTCTTGTATCTCTGCAAAACATGTATATTCTAGTCATTTTTAAACATTTCCATGATCTAGTCTCAATAATTCATTTTTATTAACTTTGTGAAATCCTTCATAGAACAAAGTCTAAAAGTTAAAAAAAGTTTTGCCATATGATTAATGTTTTTAAATTTTGAAGATATTCTGTTTTACTCTTATGTAAAAAGATAGTTCTCTCTTTTTATGCTAATATTTTTACCTTATACATTGAAAATTTTAGTCTGTCTGGAGATCATTTTTATAGTGTTAGATAGGGATTCAATTTTATTTTTAATCCATATACCGATGCAGTTTTCCCATGATCATACATTACATAATTTGCGGCATGTAAGTTGCCCTATATACAAAACTCTATATCTGAATTTTCCCTAATTTTCCTATTTATCTGGTGTTACAGCACTATTACATTATTTTTATTGCTATGATTTTTGGTATAACTGAAGATATGTATGGACAGTTCCCCTTTTGTTCTTGCTGTTTTCAAATTTTAATTTTTTCCTTTTCTCTTGCATTTTTAACAGCTTTATTGAAGTATAATAGACATATAATTGGCTAATGCACATGTTTAAAGTATAAAATTAGGTAACATTTAACATATATATAATACCATGAAACCATCAAGGCAATCAAGATAAATAATTTAATCATCTCCCTCAAAATTTCCTTTTGTCCTTTTGTGATCTCTCCCTCATACACTTCCCCCTTTTCCCCATCCTGATCCTCAGGCAACCATGGATATGATTTTTGTCAATATAGATTTTGTCTCTTCAAGAATATATAAATCATTTAATACAGTATGAGTTCTTTTTTGCCTAATTATCTCCTTAAGCCTACTGATTTTGAAATTTATGCTTGTGGTTGCATGCATCAATAGTTCTTTTAAAAATCCATTTTATTGCTTTGTATATATATATACCAAAAATCGTCTATGTGCCTGTTAATGTACTTTTGCGTATTTCTTCAGTTTTTAGCTATTAAAAATAGAGTTGCTATAAAGATTCTGTATATGTCTTTGTATGGTTATTTCATTTTATTTCTCTTGGTAAAATACTTAGGAGTGAATTACTAGATTATATGTTAGGTGTGTGTTTAATTTTTAAAGAAATTGCCACACTGTCCTGCAAATAGTTGCACCATTTTACATTCTTGCTAGCAGTATTTGAGAATTCCAATTGAGATACAGCCTCACAAACATTTTGTATGGTTTTTAATTTGCATTTCACTAATGGTTAATGATGTTGAATATCTTTTCATGTGATCATTGGCCATTTGTGTATCTTCTTTGGAGAAATTTCTATTAAAGTTTCTGCCCATTAAAAAAATTTTTTTTCTGCCATTTTTGTTGAGTTGTAGGATTTCTTAATGTATTCTGTACTTTAAAACCATGTCACTTACGTGGTTTGCAAATATTTTATCCCATTTTGTTGGTCATCTTTTATTTTCATGATAAAGTCCTCTGGTGCACAAAAGTTATTAATTTTGATGTTGTCCCATTTGCCTATTTTTCCTATTATTGCTTATGATTTTGGGGTAAAATCTAAGAAATTGTCTAAAACAAGTTATTGAAGATGCTTTTTTTTTTTAAAAGATTTAATCTTTTTTTATTTCTCTCCCTACCCCCCACCCCACCCCTTTTGCCTGCTGTCTGTATCCAATTGCTATGTGTTCTGTGTCTGTTTGTATTCTTGTCAGTGGCACTGGGAATCTGTGTCTCTTTTTGTTGCATCATCTTGCTGTGACATCTCTCTGTCTCTGTGTTGCCACTCCGGGCAGGCTGCACTTTTTTCACACGGGGCAGCTCTCCTTGAGGGGCACACTCCTTGCGTGTGGGGCATCCCTATATGGGGCATACCCCTGCGTGGCACAGCACTCCTTGCATGCATCAGCACTGCACGTGAGCCATCTCATCACACGGGTCAGGAGACCCTGGGTTAGAACCCTGGATCTCCCATGTGGAAGGCAGACTCTCTGTCAGTTGAGCCAATCTTCTTCCCAGAAGATGCTTTTTCATGTATTCTTCAGTTCTGATTGTCATATTTAGGGCTGTGATCCATTTTGAGTTAATTTTTAGAGATGGTGTGAGGTAGGGGGTCTACCTGCATTCTTTTGCATGTGGATATACACTATTTCCAGCACCATTTGTGAAGAAACTATATGTCCCTCATTGAAGGTCCTGGGAAAACTTGTCAAAAATTGGCAATAATGTAATTCTCAATCTAATTCCACTGTTGCATGTGTCTGTCTTTGTGCCAATACCACAGTTTTTTAAAATTATTGTATAAAAATAACATATAATATAATATATAATATAATAATACATTCAATAAGTTTGAATATAAGGAAGTGTGAGTCTTCCAATTTCTTTGTAATTTTTCAAGGTGTTTTTTGGCTATTCAAGGCCCCTTTCCCTTTCATATAAATTTTATGATTGGCTTTTTCAGTTCTGTAGAGAAGGTTGTTGGATGTTGTGTTGTATATAGATCTATTCATTCTAGTTTACAGCATCATGTAAGTCTTCTATTTCCTTATTGATCTTTTGTCTAGATATTCTATTATTAAAAATGCTATATTTAAATCTCCTACTATGAATGTAGAACCGTGTATTTTTCCCTTTAAATCTGTTTGTATTTGCTTCATATACTGCAGGGCTCTGCTGTTAGTGCATATATATTTATAATTGTTATGCCTTCTTGTGGAATTGACCCCATTGTCAGTAAACAGCGCCCTTCTTTGTCATTTTAACAGTAACATTAGTCAGGCAAAAGAGATACTGATGCAAAATACCAGAAACTGGATAGCTTTTATAAAGGGCATTTATTTGGGGTAGAAGCTTATAGTCACAAGGCCCTAAAGGGTCCCACTCAAAGTTAATTCCTCACCAAGCTCTGTTGCCACATGTTGAAGCAAGATGGCGGGTGATATCTGTGAGGGTTCAACCTTTCTCTTAAGGCTCCATGGGCCCAGCTTCCTCCAATCTCAGCTGTAGGCTGGCATAAGGCTCATCTCTCTCCCTGGGGCTTGTTTCTCTCCAGGCTTAACTGCCCTAGTCTCTTCATAAGGTCAGCTGTAGGCTATCAGGCTCATCTCTCTTCCCAGGGGAGAAGCTGTTTCTCTTCCTCTGTGTTCTTCTTGGTGTATCTATTTCCATGTTAGGATCTGTTTTATCAATCCACCAAGGGGACTGAGACTCACTGTTGAGTCACACTCTAATGACATGGTTGAATCAAAGCCCTGATCTCAACATAATTAAATCAGACATCTAAGCTGGATTTAATACAATCAAAGGGTTCTCACATCCAGAGGAACAAACTGGTTTACATCTCTTTTTGGAATTCATCAAACTGCCAGACAGTTTTCACTTGAAAGATATTTCTACCTGATAATAATAAAGTTACCCAGCTCTCATTTGGCTACTATTTTCATGGAATATTTTTTTCATCCTTTCATTTTCAACATACTATATCTTTGAATTTACAAAAACATTTCTTGTAAACAAGATAGAATTATGTCATGCTTCTTTATCCATTCTGCCAATCTCTGCCATTAGACTGGAGAGTTCAAAATTTACAGTAACTACTGATAAAGCAGGACTTTCTTCTGTCATTTTTATATTCGATCTTTGTAAATCTTACAATCTCTTTGTCCCTCAATACTTCTGTTAATGCCTACTTTCATTTTTATTTGATTTTTGTATTGTACCATTTGAGTCCCTTCTTATTTCATTTTGTCTATATCTTTCATATATTTTCTTTGTTGTTACCATGTGATTTAAATTTAGCATCCCAAATCCATAACAATCACATTTCATTTCATACCAACTTAACTTCAGTAGCATACACAATTACTGTTCCTAAAACTCTTCATCCCTCTACCTTTTTGTTGTACTTATTACAATTTATATTTTTATATTGTGTGCCTCAACCCATAGATTTATCATTACTTTTATGCATTTGAAGTTTAGAACCTGTCCAAAGTAGTTATGTACCAAAAAATAAAATATAACAATACTGACTGTGACAGTTTTGAAGCATTTTGTGTATACCAGAAAAGTTCATGTTCTAAAAGCTAATCCATTACTGTGGGTGAGAGACCCTTTGATTAGATTGGATTGAGTTGGGGGACTTTGATTGAATTACTTCTGTGAGGCATGACCCAGAGTAGGATTTGGTCCTCTTGCTGGAGTAATTTATAAACAGAGGACTGAAAGCAGCAGACACGGAATAAGGTGCCAGAGACAGAGGAATCCTGAGAGGCTGAGCAAGAGGTCCCAGAAGCCCAAGACTAGAGAGGCCCCTGAGAGGCTCAAAGAGTGGAAGCCAAGAGGAGAGGGGAGAGACAAGCCATATGTCTGATCACCCTCAGCTGAACTCAGGAAGATAGTAAACCCAGAGAGAAGGCAGAGACCCAGGCAAGCAGATGCCTCCATGTGCCTTTCCACATGTAAGGAGTCCAGGATTGCCAACAGTCAACCTTCAATGAGATAGCATTTCTGACGATGCCTTGATTTGGACATTTTCACAGGCTCAGAGCTAAGCTTTTAGCACAATAAATTACCATTATAAAATCCATCCCCTTTCTTGTCTATTGTTCTCAGTAGCTTTTAAAAAACTAAATTACCCATATGGTTAACTTTGCCAGTGATCTTTATTTCTTTATGCTTATTTGATCCACTGTCTAGTGTTCTTTCCTTTCAGTCTGAAAATCTCCCTTTAGCATTGTTGGCAGAGCAGGTCTAGTGGTGACTAAATCCTTCAGCTTTTGTTTACTGGGAATGTCTTAATATTGCCCTCATTTTAAAATTTTTGTGAGCGATTGCTTTCTTTTAGCTGTTTAAATTTTTATTCCCACATCCTTTTTGCCTTCATGGGTTCCAATATGAAATTGTCCCAATCTTATTGGCTCTCTTGTAAATACCACATGTTTTTTCTCTTGCAGTTCAGAACTCTCTTTATCCTATCATCAGTTTAACTAACATCTGCCTGCCTGGGCATTATGCTATTTGAGTTTATACTCTTTGGGTTTCATTGTATTTTTTCCTATCTTAAATTTTTATAGTTTCTTTTTGCCATTATATCTTTGAGTGTTCTTTCAGCCTCTTTCTTTCTTCTTCTTTAATGTGTATATTGGTATGCTGGATGATGTCTCACAGTTTTCAAGATCTTTGTGCTTTTTTGTTGTTGTTGTTCTTTTTTATTTCTGCCCCTTAGCCTCAATTGTTTCAATTTTCTTGGAGTTCACTGACAAGCAAAAACACCTATCACAGTCTTTGCAAATCTGATCTGTGTTGGCTGGTGTTTTCCTTCAGAATCTAGCCCTCTTAACAAGAATTTCACCCTGAGACAAAATTGAAGTCCAGCATCCTCTCTCTCTTTTCTGATGCTGCATCTTGTCTTGGGTTTGTGTTAGTTAATGGCCTTATGAACTCCCTTGTTTACAGGAATCTGAATTTCCTCTCTACTATCTATAAAATAGATTTCAATTTTCCTGGGGTGTTCTATTGTATGTCTTAAAGCCAGTAATATTTTGTCCCAGGACAGTTTGATTTATTTGTTTCTTACTCCAATTTAGCTGACCTCAATAAGCTATGCAGCAGAACAAGTTCAAGGAGGTTCAAACCAGAGGTGAATGTCCTGGATCAGTATTTCTTGTTGGCACCCAATTGATTGGCACCAAGATATAGGCAGCTCATTTGTGCATAGGAGTTACTCTGCTTCCTCCACAACAGGGTCAGCAACTCACAATGGGAATGCAGCCGGACCCCACACTGGGTGGGGAATAGCAAGGGGACCAGAAGCTTTTCTTGATTCGACATTTGCCCAGGTATTAAACTCTTACCTGTTTTCTGGAGTTTTGAGAAAGATGGCTTAACCAGTGTTTGCTAATTGCATCTCCTTACATGTAACTTTCTCAGAGATGTCTTTCCTGAAAACCGTATTTGAAATAGCCCATCTGTCAGTTCTTCTCTGTAACACTTAACAAATCTTATTCTCTTAATACCATTTTCACTGCCTAAAGTGAAATTATGTACTGGTTTATTTCTTTATTTTCTCTGTCATTAAAATGTAAATATAATGAAACAGGGGCTTTTTAACTTGATTACTAGGATCAGTGCCTAGAAAATAGGACTTATACAAATTGATTGAAAAAATACATGCTGAAATGGAAGGCTAGACGTATGAGGATTGATGGAAAGTAACAAAGGGGGGAAAATGTAGGTATGTTTGAATGTAAGTAGCAATAAACCAGAAGAAGAGACAAATGAGGTACCTAAATGTGTGTAATTCCTGTTATTTGAACTGTCCACTGAAGCTCAGTGTGAGTGGTAGGCATCAAGGTAGGGCATGGAAAATTCCTGCTAAACAATTTCAATTTGGTAGATATGGTGTCTTATATTGAGAGTGCAGAGATTTGAAGAACATGTTAGACAAATGAGAAATTTTTTAAAAATCATGAATTGGATCAGAAATAAGATCTTTAGGGTCTGAGTTATTTAAAGGACCACTTAACACTCAATTTTCTGTTGTAAATAATCCTGAAAGTTCTATTTAGTTCCAGAGAAGCTTCAAAAGTGATATATTTGGCAAAATAATATCCAGAGTTCAGAGTCATGAGTCTTAGGTATGGATCCCATCTCCCCTGACTCTGGCTTATTCATTAACCTCTGCTATCCAATGTACCATATCTGCATAAATGAAGATAGTGATGTTAAAGTTGATTCTAAGGTTGACTGAGATGATTTGTACAAATGGTAATTCTCCTTCCCCTCCTAACCAATGTTTAACCCTGAACCATTCCTTGTAAGTCTGGCTGCATGTTCTAAATAATAACAACATAGAAAAATGATTTTCTATGTATAAAATGACAGCACTGAACAACCTTTGGAAATTTCAAAGGATTTTTGAGGAAATTAGTATACATGCCTCGATGATTTTGAGGAGTCTTTTCAGTAACAAGGCCAGATTCTATTTTGAAAAGGTACATCCATGTCATGGCATAGCGATTATTGTTTGTTCTTGTTCATGTATTGTCATGTCAAGTGTGTTTTCTTAACTAATAATATTGGGTTTGCTGTCAAGTTTGATTGCGCTTCTTAAAACTTATTTTTTATTAAATGTCTGTATAGAGCAGATAGCTTGAGCAAAGCATATTTGTTATGCAGATAGAATTAGAAACATTAATGTCAATGGCAAATTCAAATGTCTTTGCAATTTAAAAAAATAATAAAGTTGTTCCCATAAAATATGCATCACACCATAATTAGATGCCAGTTTATAATTTGCAAGCGATGGTGAGAGGAGTCTCAGGGTATTTCACATGGGCTTTTGCTTCAAAATTGGGCTGTATTAAATGGGAGCTTTTGAACTTTCAGCAAAGCAGTTAAGCACCTAGGTGACTTTAGGGTCAAATGCATGGTTTGTTATACCAGTTTCACCAATTATTAATTATGTGATATTGGACAAATTATTCAAACTTTCTGAAACTATTTTCCCATCTTTAAAACAAATGTAACCAGGATAATTACAGTACTAAACCCACATATTTTATACAAGAATTAAAAGGGTGTAGTACATATATAGTATGTAGAACAACTAGCATTTAATAACTATGCAGTAGAAGGTAGTTGTCAATATTATTATTATTTTATTAGCAATTTAGCTTACTTCTCTTTGACACATATACTGAAGTCAACTCTCTTTAAGCAATCAGGATTATTCAATTCCATTGCAAAGTCATTGCACTTAGCAACTTGTTTTTCATTCTGTTTACATGACTGTCTCCTTCATGGACTTTGGGTTCCTTGAGGACTGTGAATTTGTTTCTTATTGGAGTTTCCAGTGTCTAGAACCAGCGTTTATAAGCTTTTTTGTTCCAGGAACCCCTTTGCCACCCAGGTGAAAACCATGGACCCCTTACTAAGTCTACACTTTACTGTGTATTATTTAATAAATATATCACACTTGCACCAACACATCCACACAAGAATAATGTTTGTTTGTAATTAAATTTAAGCTCATGGACCACTGGCTAAGAACCCTGGTGAGGACTGGATCAGGGGTTCTTAACCCTGGTTAACAGTTCAGGGAGTCTGTGAGTTTGCATTGAAAAAAAATTAACTTATTATCTCTACTTTCTCCAACCTCAAACTGAAATCTAGCATTTCCTTCACTTATGAATGCATGCAATAAATAAATTACAGTAGTATTCATTTCACCTGACTGGCAATGGGGTCCATGGAACAAAAAAGATTAAGAACCCCTGGTCTAGATGTATTCTAAAATACATAGTAGTCCTGCATTCCATATTGGTTAAATAAATTTGATGACTCTTCTTAATCTAAAATGGCACTACCTAAGATATTTTAATTATCGAGAAAAATTGCTTGTTGGGTCAGCAATTTAAATAATTTTCTTATTTATAGTAATCCTTGTTTTCATAAAACATGTATGTTAAATTCATGCATGTTTTCCACCATTTTAGGAAGTGGCTAAATGCTGGGATAATTGAAATTCACTTCCTGATAATATCTGTATGAGGACTTCATGGATAACAATTGCAGATATTATATCACATTAAAAAAATTTTTTTTAAATTTTAAATAAGCTTAAAATTACATAAATGTTACATAAAAATACAGTGGAATCCCAAATGCCGCACCCCCTCCCACTCCTACACTTCCCCACATTAACAAATCTTTCATTAGTGTGGTACATTCATTAGAATTGATGAGGACATATTGAAGCATTGCTACTAACCACGTACTATAGCTTACATTAAAGTATGCACTGTGCTCCCCAAAGTTTTATAGGTCATGACAAAATGTATAATAGTTTTCATCCGTCATTGCAAAATCATTCAGTACAATTCCAATGTCCCGAACATGCCCCCATGTTACACCTATTCTTCCCTCTCCCTCCCCTTAAAACCTCATTTTTATGTCACATATTTATGATTCTTTGCAATCTCCTTTCAAATCAGTTAAAGAGCATGTAGAAATAAATCACAGTGACCCTTTGAAAACTTACCAAAGTGACTAGGTCATACAGAGAGTAAATATCCTATTAACATTTTCTAAAACTGAGCTTTTCTCTTTCTGTAGGAAAGACCCAGTGTACTATTTTTCAAGGTTTTTTCCCCCTACATGATACATGGTTAATTTCATTTTGAAAATTGATTAGACTACCTGACTGATTGCAGTGATTGCTTTTCTTGTCTTGAGCAGTGATATAGCATTTGTAATTCTTATTAAAAGTTGATTAGTATTTAATGCTGTTAGTCTTGTTGAATGTTGCATAATAAATTTCAAAACTGAAACCTGCATGGCAAATGACTACATATAAATACAAAGTAAATCACATCTTCGAGGAGTATAAAAAATTCAGAGGCATAATCTTCAATGCTAAAACAAACCTGGAAAAAAAATCTCATTAAAGATAGTAGTCCTAACGTCTTAAGGAAGGTTGAGTTGTCTTCTCTGTGGGCATATTTTGTGATATTTAACCTGGGAATGAATACAATCTGCCTAAACACTAATACATTTAGAATTTGGGTAATATAAAACTGTATGGCTATCCAATTGGTTTTATTTTCTAAGGATAGGATCTGTGATTAAAGAATACCCTGGATTAATGTGTTTATAGCTTCTATGTATAGATTTAAATATATACATGTAAATCCTTGTTATACTTTGACAGAAATGTTTACCTGTATTTTAAAAAGACTTCACTAGTAAATGGAATCCAAATTGCTGTAACATTATACAAATGTCATCACACTTGAAAGAACAGCTACTTCCTCCACCTGTTGAACAGTTCTCAGTTGGAATAAGATCTCATATGGAGGTTGATGAAATGGCTTCTGGAAAGAGTGGTAGAAAAAAAGAGAGCATTGGCTAATGTGGTATTAAAAAGAAAGCATTGTGACCTTAAGGTGGCTGATATTTTATGACTCTTGGCACTGTGATATCAACTGCAGTCAGAGAGATCAGGACATTATTTACTCCTTGGGGACCACACACATTGCATACCTTCAAATTGAATATAAAGGAAACAAACAAAAAACACGAACAGAAGAACTGGCTGCACAGTACAAATGAATCTGTTGAGTACACTCTGTTTAAGTGTTATGCAGTGGCTGTCTGAGCCACCAACCCTGAAAACTTGCAGCTGATTGTGCATAAAGAAATCGCTCTGTTGACAGTAGACAATTGAGATTAGTGAAAGTGACATGCATATGTAGAGGAGTGCCTAGTAGGCAGAAGAAATGAGCAAAAGGGAAATGAAGTGACCTCCTAGCAACAGATGAATAGGACTCAATCAGGAATAGAAATCAATGAGCTGAAAGAAACTGACAGGAAAAATCAATGAGGGAATAATGCACTGACCAGTGAATTTCGTCCCATTTTGTATTCTTGTCTGGCTGTAGCAACCTAAATATCCAAGTTAGCTCTTCCAGATCATTCTGTTCTTTCTATCACAATTTTCATTATTGCTCTGGCTCTCATGGTACTATATTCTAGGCGCTGTGCACAATCCAAAGCATCCAAAGATGCTCAGGTGTCATCCCCCCCACCCACCATAGGAAAATCCCCTACTGTAAGACTTCTTCTGAGAACATGACTATCCAAAACTTGGCAGAATGGGGATTAGGAAAAAGAGGTTAGACTGGACAGCAGGTGCCTGCAGCAAGTTTCACCTTTACCATTAAGTTATCTTTGTGTCAACTGGCTAAACTTTAAGGCTTAATTATATTGAATGTGTATAGACAGGTCAAACACTGTGTTGGAAACTGAATTTTGTGTAGCTCTGCACTAAATTTCTAAGTTATACACCATTAGTGCAAATGGTATCATTGGGTGAAGGAGCATCATTTCACTTCATAAGCAGGTAAGGATTGTGAAGTAATTGAGTATTTACAAGGTTTGAGGGTTTGTTATTGAAAACATGTGGTAATAATGAGTAATTTATGGGAGGGAACCATGTTACAGATTCAACTAATGACCATGAAAATAAATTCTATGATTTGGCATTTCATATTCTGCTTTATACAATGTGGCCTTCTACAATGATGAATTATCTGTTCTTCTGCTTTCTAATATAAATCATGGTTGCCCATGTACCCCAGGATTCTTGTGAGAGTATAGTAAGGAAAATTTCTTAACATTGCCTCAAAATCTATAAAGTTCAAAATCAAATGTGAGGTACTATGTTTGGAAAGATAGTAGCAATCTGTACATACAGATGATGTGGGCTATGGGTGGAAGGCTCTTTGTCTCTTCAGAGATAACTAAGTTGTTTGACTTGTGGGTGTGAAACGGTAAGAGGCTGCAGTCCTGCTCTTAGGGACCAGCAGGCTCCAGTCCCAGGAAATGTTTAACAAAGCAAGGGCTATAAACTTTAAGTATTTAGGGGAAATGCAAAAACCAAGGCTTATCTAAAATGTCTGGAGTCCTTGCTAAAAGCTTACCTAAGATGTGAAAGAGATATATGCAAATTGAAGCCTATTGAGAACTGAAACAAAGGGACCATTTGGCCTTTCCTCTCTGTATAAAAGACGTTTGAAAATCTTGTTCCGGGCTCGGGATTCAAACAGAAAGCTCCCGAGTCCGGCCGGCCGTCAATAAACCATTTTTCCTTCTCAAAATCATTCCTGAGTCCTGGCCTCTCTATACTCAAATAATTGAACTTCTCTTAAATTCCACAACACAGATAGTGTTAATAGGGAGAGAAAATAGAGCCAGCTTTTTTCAGACTAAAATAAAATTTGCCAAATTTGTGGCCAGACCCAATACTTTGTTACATTTTGTGATTCTAGTTGAGTTGTTTTCCTATCATTTATCAGCAGGAGTGAGTTTTTTCCTGGGTAATAATGCTGTGGTCATTGATTAAATGTTTCAGCCTGTAACTATTTCTATTTGTTTATTTTCTGGCTTATTTCCTCACATCAATTTTATATACCTGAATGGTCTGCTTATGCCTCCATCAAATAAAAAATAAGTGACTAATAGTGAATGTTTAAAATGTTTTTGCTGTTAATTTTGCTAATAAATTGCCTAATTCTATTAACCACTTATCAATAATATTTTTTAACATTTTATTTGTATGTAAATTATTTTATTCTTTGCAGAATGCTGTGAGTGATCTTTCAATTTTACACATAGGAAGTTCTAGACACAGTGAGAAAGTAAATTGTCTTAGATTGCAAGGCTGAATTGAAAGGACCAGAGCTTTTCAACTTTTCTATGCTGCTGCTTCTTCAGTCAAGATAATCTTAAATACAGAGTTCCCATTGTAATAAAGGTCCTGGTTGGTGAAGCTTTCTTGGAATAATTCCTTCCACAGCCTGGGGAGCCTCATCAGGTGGTTTGAGGTCCTTTCTTTAGATAAGGGGACCCCTCTGGCCATATTGCTAGTAGAGTTCATTTCCTTCCTTGATTTGTGCTAAGGATGAGTACTTCCAGAAACAATTCTTGCAGAACTCAAAGTCTGTTCTTTCTGGCATAATTTAGTTGTTTTCAAACTTTTCAAAGGGTTGTGGTTTATGCTTTTTTTGGTATCAGAATACAATTTTTTTCAAATACCACTTATATAGAGCGTCAAAACATAAAATATAAAACAGGCAGTTCAGTCTCTCAACTTGAAGTTGTGGGATGAAGGACTAGGAGTCCTGCCCACTCAAAACTATGTCCTTGGGCCACTTTTCCTTTGGGTTACAGTATTTTGCAAACCATTAATCTATGCAAATTGAAAGTATTTTTTTTTATTCCCATGAAACACATTTATAAAAAAACACTTTGAATTTTAAGGACCTTGTTCTAATTAGAGAGCCAACTGGAGTTAATCTGAAGTCCAAGTAAGGGTCGCTTTTCTTTTTAAAGTATATGTTATATTATGTAGTCTTTTAAATGTACTTCAGCTTCCCATTTTTAAAGTATGGTGTAGGGCATAAGCTAAGTATGAAGGCTGGATTCAGATGTAATTAGGTTCAAGTCTACTACTTACGAAATTTATGATCTTGAATAAACTCTTTAATCTGAGTATTAATTATATTTAACAGAAGCAATGGTAAAACAAACTAGAGATGCTCTGTGCATGTAAGTAATAAAATGTAAGTAAAATATCTAGTGTAAAGTTGGTATGAATAATGGTTAATCACTATCATTTTTCTTATAAATTGTACAAGATGATAGTACATTATTAAATATATATATATAGGTATTATTCTTATAAAAACAACTATCAAATGAACCACCTTTTCAGCTCATATTCATTCATTCCTTAATTCAGTCACCATTTCTGAATCCTGATCATAAAACATGGAGGAGAAATACAATGTAAACAAAGACATTAAGAAATTGCACCATTATGAAGATGACAGTGAGGGGAAATGGACTTGGATCAAATAATCAGGCATATGAAGGAAAAAATTATAACTGTGAGAAGTGCTCCTCAGACAACATAGACTGCTTTGAGGAAATGACAGATCAGGAGGATGAATAGAAGCTAACCACTAAGGAGAAAACAATTGGACCTGAAATGAAATGAATCACACATTTAAAACAGGTGCAGAAGAAATAAGAATGTAGAGCTTTAAGATAAATGAGCACCTGAGCAGGCATTCTACCCAAGACTGAAGCAACAAAGTAACATGGAGCCCAGGAAATAGCATCAAGCAAGTAAAGTAAAGAAGACTGTGGGTTATATATGTAGTCTATTGCCTTAGGAAAGCATACAATCAATTAGTTATTAGGACAAAAACACTTCAAAGATGTTGTTCTGTGGTTAGTCTTGATGGGGACAAGTGTGAAATGCCTGGCTAGGGCACTTGTCAGACAGAACTAGAGGGATATTTAAGAAGGAGTCCCTGAGGATAGCATTGTGTTGGTTTCTGACCTGGGGCTATTGGCCAGATTCAGACACTGCCAGTGATTGAAGAAAAGAACATCCCTGGGAGTAAACACATCAGAGCTGGGAGCTGACAGAACAGAGGTTCGTGGTTAATTGGAACTATACTTTTGGGGAATGATGAGCTGTTAAGGCATGATTGCAATATCCAATTGTGCATCCTTTTCAAAACTAAGGCAACTCACTATCTAGCATACAATGTAATCCAGGTGGTAAATAGCTATGGCTATATGTTGGGAAGGAGAATGAAAAACAAACAAAAAACCCCAGAAACCTTTTCTTTTCTCTCTTCTCCATAGACTATTAATATTATTGCCATTGAGTGAAAATAATTTTGGTGGGTAAGAGTTGAAAAGTATGAGGAAATCATGTTATAAGGTCTTTAAAATTTTTAAGAGCATGCACGCCTTTTTTTTCTATTGTAAAGCTAGCTTTTAATAAAATGAACATTAAATTGTATATGCAGTCTGAACTTATCTATCCAAAATTTATATACAAAAATATATGAAGAATTTATGAAGAGAGGCAATAGTCAGTTGCCTCTCTGTGATTGCTATATGTGTGCAAGTGTATACTTTTTCTTTTTAAAATATTTTATGGCAGTTTTTTCCGTGGCATGTGATACTACTATAATCAGAATAAAAGTAATAAAAATAATGGAAAAAAAGATTCAGGTTATTATTACAGAATACTTAGTTTTCTAGCAGAAATTAAAACATTTAGAAAATGTTAATTGATTTTCTTACTGAAAATTTAGTTAGACGACTAATTTAGTAGAAACAAGAAACTCATCACACTTTCAACATTTTCAAATAAATGTAAAAAAGCAATGGCATTTATGAAGATGATATTGAAATTTTGTATAGTTATAACTAGCTTGTTCAAAGTGAACATGTTTTCAAATATCCCTAAAATTCTTTGAGTTTTTGTTCAGTCATTTGACAAAATTCAAAATGCAGCCTATATCTGTAAAGATTATCTACTATCTACATTTGCATTTTGCATGCTCTAAAAATATAAGATCTTTAAAGAAGAAAATATATATGTTCCTATTACACTTAGTAATAGAAAACCCATGATTATTTACCCTACATGTAAGTAATTGCCAAATTTATTAGTTAAATATAATATAAAACAAATATAATTTTATTAAAATATAAATAAAGTAGAGGTAAATATTGATCAGAATTTTAGAATCTGGAGGATTTTCCAAATTCAAGAATGATATGTCATCAGAAAATGTTAATGAAACTTTAAGGTATGTCTATAGGGAAATATCCAATTTAGTATGACTGAAATATGTGTAAGAAGAAGAAAAAAGAAATGCTATAAAGTCAACTGCGAAAATACATAAAGCAGATATGATACCAAAATATTTAATATCCTTAGTAGATAATTAATACACCTAAAATTCTTTAAACACTATGTGTTGGGTATTGTTCTGAGTTTCTTGAATGTTAACCGATTTAAACTTCACAATATTATTATTCTCAATTTTCAGATGAGATAAATGGAGGTAACAGAGAGGTTAATATCTGAGATCAAAGAAACAGTGAGGACTGTTAGGGAGGGACTAATGGACCCAGGTGGTCTGGCTTCACAGCCCATGTGCTATCTCGCCACTTCGGTATTTATCAGGAGCCAGACAGGCTACATAATTTGCAGGGCCTAATGTAAAATACAAATACGGGGTCCTCTGTTCAAACAGCAGGAAAGAAGCACCATTAAAGGTACTAACATAAAAAGCATTTTCTTTTCATCTGATGTTTTTCTCTCTTCATAATGATTTTTATTAGCTGTTCAATACCATTTAAAGTAGATAAAAAACTCTCAGTTAACATTAGTTTTATCATTCATCTTCACACTTTTCAATTCCAGTTTTAGATGCAAATATCAGAGCATTTAAGTCATATTTGGACTCATCAATATTACACAATTTGTATTTTGTGACTCAAACATGGAGGGTGCCTCAAGCTTGCCAGAAGAGAAAAATACAAACCAGACTCAGGAACATTGGAAGGAGGACAAGAGAATCTCTTGAGGAATATAATGGAATCAGGGGGTACTGCATCAGATGTCAGGGTACTGATACACAAGGGCAGATGATATTTTATTAAACTTATTATTGAAAGAGTAAACAGGCAGAGAAAAGTTATAAGTTGAAACACATCAATCTAAGTCCAAAGACTGAGCTCTCATATACAAATGATAATGCCTCTCAAGATGAAATGAAGTGGACAATAAAATAAGGAAGATATTTGGTAGGAGGATAAATGAAAAATAAACTCCTTAAAGGACAATTTAGAAATAATAGTTGGCAAAAGTCTACACCTTTCACACTCATTTACCTCTTTTATTCATTAAAAATTTTATTGAAATATATCATTCATACATGAACATACATAAACAATAAGTGTATAGTAAAAATTGTGAACTTACAAAACAAACATGCATATTATCATACAGGGATCCCATATATCACCCTACCATCAACATCTTGTGGTGTTGTAAAACATTTGTTACAAACTGTGTAAGAGTATCATGGAAATATTACTACTACCTACAGTCCATGTCTTACATTTTGTGTATTTTTCCTCCAACCTGCCGATTATTAACACCCTGTACTAGTATGATATATTTGTGATAGTTCATATTTTTCTGTTAACCACAGTCCATCTTCCACCACAGGATTCACTGCATTATACAGTCCCATGCCTTGTACAATCCATTCAAAGTGTACATTCAGTCGTTCTCATTTTCATCACAGAGATGTGCTGTCATCACCTCAGTCAATTTTAAAATAGTTTCATTACACCAAAAGGAAAAATTCCATATCCCCTTGTTCCTCCATTTTTGTCCCTTAGAATATTACTGTGAACTATCATCTGTAAGTTTTATTAGTTGTAATTTTCTTGTGTATCAACACATTCTTAACACTTTGTAAAAGAAGAAAATTCTTATATTTGTACTATTAATGACAATTTTCATCCACCACTGAAATCACTGAATACAGTTCCTAGATTGTTCTCTAGCTTCCTTTCAATTAACATTTACATTCTCAGACTATCCTTTTCGGGCACAATCACATTTCTAAACTAGCAATGTTATACCCACTATAAAATGATACTATCAATGCTATTCATTTCTACATTTTACAATAAACCTTATTAAAAATTCAGCATACATTAAGCATCGGCTCCCATTGTCAACTCACATTCTATCTTCTAGTAATCAATATTCTAGAGTTTACCTCTGTGAGTTGATCATATTTAGTTCATATTCATGAGGCCATACAATATTTGTCCTTTTGTGTCTGACATCCACTCAACACAGTGTACTCAAAGATCATTTGTATTGTCATATGCATACCAATTTCATTTCTTCTTATAGATGAATAGTATTCTACTCTATGTATATACCACATTTTGTTAATCCATTCATCACTTGATTAGTCTATTTCCATATTTTAGAAATTGTGAATAATGTTGCTATGAACACTGAGGTGCAAATGTCAGGTCACATCCTTGCTTTCAGTTCTTCTGAATATTTCTAGTAATGGGATTACTGGATCATAATGCAGTTCTATATTCAGCTTCCTGAGGTACAGTCAATCTGTTTTCCACAGCAGTTGCAACATTCTACATTCCCACCAACAGCGAAATGTTCCTTTTTCTTCACATCCATTCCAGCCATTTGTAATTTTCTGCTTTTTTAGCAATGGCAATTCTATAAGGTGTGAAATGGTATCTCATTGTAGTATTAATCTGCATTTCCCTAATAAGCTAGTGATATTGACTATATTTTCATGTACTTTTTGACCATTTGTATTTCCTCTTTGGAAAAATGGAAAAATGTTTACTCAAGTATTTTGCCCATTTTAAATTGGGTTGCTTGTCCTTTTATTGCTATGTTCTGTGATCTCATTATATAACATGGATATCAAATCCTTATTGGATATGTGGCTTCCAAATATTTTCTCCCATTGAGTAGGCTGCATTTTTCCTTTTTAAATTAACAATTTTATTTTAAATTCACAAAAATAAAAAAAAGGAAAAGGCAGCACAACCGTCATGGAAACATTACTTCTAAAAAGTTCTTTTTCAGGTTCTTTTATTTCATCTAATTCCAACTGCTAACTCAATTCTTCTTCTAGTGTTCAGAAAAATACACAGATGAATGCAGATTAGTGTAATGACATAGCCAATTTTTCCTTATTAATGAAAAACAATGAAGAGAAACAAATGCTTAAGTCTATTCATACCTCAAAAAACCAAACCCCAAATTCTATTTTTTATCTTAAGAATTAAGATAGTACCAATTTTACTACAAAAACATTACAATGTTGATAAATATAGTCCAGAAATACATTAGCTATATTTTCCCATGTATCATCATACTCTCAACACCCTATAGTTGAAGAACATTCCTGTATTTATATTAACCACAATCCTTATCTACTTCCAAATTCATTGTTATACATTCCCAATATTATCCTCCAGCTGGTTTCCAACTAATGCTAATCTTCCTAGACTGCTCTTTTCAGCCACAATCACATCCTTAAATAAACAGTGTTCGTTACATTCATTATAATATGTTACCATCAAGTTCAGCCATGACCACATACATTTGACCTTATTAAACATTTTACATACACCCAGTGCCTTCTCCCCCTTCTCATCTGACATTCCATCTTCCACCAACCTATACTTCATAGCCTCTTTAAGTCTACTCATTGTATTTAGTTCAAATCAGTGAGACCATGCAATATTTGCCCTTTTGGGCCCGACTTATTTCACTCAACATGATATCCTCAAGTTTCTTCCATGTTGTCATGTGTTTTCCCAACTGCTGTCTTACAGTTGGATAATATTCCATCGTATTAATATATCATACCTTGTTTATCCATTCCTTATTTCATAGACACTTAGGTTGTTTCTGTCTTTTAGCAGTTGTGAATATGCCTCTATGATCTTTTGTGTGCAAATGTCTGCTTGTGTCCTTGCATTCAGTTCTTTGAATATATTCCTAGTAGTAGAACTGCTGAATTATATGGCAGTTATATATTTACTTTACTGAGGAACCACCAGATGAACTTCCATAGAGATTGTGCCATTTTACATTCCCACCAACAGTGAAGGAGTATTCCTATTTCTCCATATCCACTCCAGCATGTGAAATTTACTATTCTTTTATTAATAGTCATTTTGTGTGGTGTGAGATGATATCTCATTGTAGTTTTGATCTGCATTTTTCTAATAACTAGTGATGTTGAACATCTTTTCAAGTGTCTTTTGCTTATTTGTATTTCCACTTCAGAAAAATGTCTGTTCAATTCTTTTGTCCATTTTTAATGGAGATGCTTGCCATTTTGTTGTTAAATTGTGTCATCTTTTATATAACATGGAGCTCAATCCCTTATCAGATCTATTGAGTAGGGTGCCTTTTTAGTTTCTTTTGAAGTATTTGAAGAACAAAAGTATTTAATTTTGAAGCAGTGCCATTTATTTATTTTTTTCTTTTGTTGCTTGTGCTTTAGGTATGAGGTTCAAGAACACCACTAAGCACAAGTTCTTGAAGATGTTTCCCTACCTTTTCTTCTAAGAGTTTTATGGTTCTAGTTTTTATATTTAGGTCCTTGGTTCATTTTTAATTAATTTTTTATAAGGTGTGAGATAAGGGCACTTTTTCTTTCTTTTAGAAATGAATATCTAGGTTTCCCAGCACCATTTGTTGAATACACCAGCTGAGTGTGTTTAACAGCCTTGTAAAAAATCACTGGACCATAGATATGAGGGTCTATTTCCAAAGTCTTGATTTGATTCCATTGGTCAATGTATCTATCTTTATGCCACTACCATGCTATTTTTACCACGGTATCTAAATGCTATGCTTTAAATGCCTGGAAGTGAGAGTCCTCCAACTTTGTTCCTTTTAAAAATATTTTTTGGGTATTTGGAGGCCCTTTCCCTTCCAGATAAATTTTGTAATTGGCTTTTACAGTTCTACAAAGGATATTGGAATTTTTATCAGGATTGTTTTAAATATGTAAATCAATTGGATAGAATTGACATCTTAATGGTATTTAGTTTTCCAACCAGTGAGCACGGAATATCCTCTCATTTGTTTAGATCATCATTGGTTTCTTTTAGCAATGATTCGTAATTTTCTGAATACAGATCCTTTATGTCCTTGGTTAAATTTATTCTTAATATTTGATTATTTTAGTTGCTATTGTAAATGAAATTTTTTTCTGACTGTCTCCTCAGATTGCTCGTTAGTAGTGTATGGAATTGCTATTCATTATTTGCATATTAAACTTGTATCCTGCCACTTTCCTGAAATCATATAAACTCCAATAGTTTGTTTTGAAATTTTGGGGATTTTCTAAGGATAGGATTATATCACCAGTGAAAAATTAAAGTGATACTTCTTCCTTTTGTATTTAGGTGATTTTATTTCTTTTTCTTGCCTAATTCATCTAACTAGAACTTCTAGCACAGTATTCAATCTCAGTGGGAAAGCTTTCAGTCTTTCATCATTAAGTACAATGTTAGCAGTGTGTTTTACATATATGCCGTTTATCATGTTGAGAAACTTTCCTTCTATTCCTATCTTTTGTACTATTTTTATCGAGAAAGGATGTTGTATTTTGTCAAATGCATATTCTGCATTAATTGAAATTACCATGTGATTTTTCTTCTTCAATTTATTAAAATGGTGTATTATATTGATTTTCATATGTTGAATCACACTTGTCTACCTGGTATAAAGCCCTCTTGATTGTGATGTATAAAATTTTTTGATGTGTTTTTTTTAATGGGTATTAACATCTTATTTTATTATCAATGGATGCATTTGATGTCAAAGAAATTAATTTTCCAAACTCAAAACTTTCACAACTCTATGAAATTTCCATTTTACTCTTAGGGTAATGTAACACTAGTTTAAATGCATTTCTCTAAAACTACTCTAGCATTGTTCCTTTGGAATGATTTTACTCATTCATAACATGTGACTATACCAAAGAGCTTGAATCTAAACAAACAACATTTCAAATGGTTTTTAGCTGAAAGAAGAAATATTAATCCCCAAGAAGACACGTTGTTAAAATGTGTCTTCTGAAACAGCTGTTGTTATAAATTAGAACCTTCAAAAGAACAAGGGCAAAACAAAAGTACAAGAACAGAAGCCCCTTTAGCATCTCATAGGACTAAGCTTTTGACAGATGCAAGGCAAAGCATCTGTCCTCCAAATTAAATGGTCTCCAGTACTTCCATGTACTTGAGCTTTAAGAGCCAGAGGCCCAAAACGTATCATTATTATACATATACCATCTTGGCTCTGGTTGCCTTATGTCTGAAGAGTTTAATTTCCATCCATGTCCAAGGTAGAAGAACGCATAAACTGCAATGGTGATTGGCAAGAGCAGACTGTAAAAACAGGCTGGTTGTGCTAGCGCAGTCCTGTGGGAAGTTTTCTTCAACAGAGGTTGAGTGGAACAAGAGACCTGGTTCTGCTAGAGACCAGAGGAATAAGGACAGTCAGTGTAGGAAAGACAGAAACATTCTTCTTCCCCACTTATGACCCGCCACCCTGACTTTTAAAAGGTATACAGAATTAACAGAATTTAATTGCAGTGTGTGTTTTCTTTAAATCATGACCTAGTGCTGCTCCATTTCTTCTTGCTTCCTGTTTTGATGTGGCATCCTAGCTGCCTGAGGAATCACATTAGGCATGCCATCAATGGTTGGATATGCTTTCCCCAACTCTTCATTCATCTGTTCATGTGTCGATGCTTCATACCTGAGAGGGCTTCTTGGACAGCGGGCACACCAGGAATTTCGGCAGCGCCAGGCTGAAGTCCCGGGGCGACTCCTCAGCCCCCTGCTCCCGTCCACCGACGGCCACGGTCCGATCGCGTGCAGCCCCCGTGGGCCGCGGCGCTGGGCGAGCCTCCGCGCGGGCTCAGCAGGTTCCGCCGCCGGCGACGCCCGGGCCTCGGCCGCCCGCGCCGCGCTGCCCGCCCTCTGCCCTCTGTCGGGTCCAGTCGAGCAGGCCAGACCCCGCCCCGGTGATGCTCTGGTAAATGCCTTAATATGTTTTTGATTTAGTTAACAAGTATTTTGTTGAGATTTTTGCCTCCATATTCATTAAAGAATTGTTCTGTAATTTTCTTTTTTCATAACATCTTTATTTGACTTTGGCATTAGCGTGATGTTGGCTTCATAGAATGAGTTTGGTAATGTTCTTTTCTGTTCAATTTTTTGGAAAAATTTGTGCAAGACTGGTATTAGATCATTTTTGAATGGTTGGCAGAGTTCAACTTTTAAGCCGTCTGGTCCTTGGCTTTTCATTTTTGGGAGGTTTTTGATGACTGTTTCAATCTCTATATTCATGATTGGTTTGTGGAAGTCTTGTTTCTTTTCGCATCATAGTAGGTTTTTCCAGCATTTCTAGGAATTTGTCCATTTCATCTACGTTGTCTGGTTTCTTGGTGTACAGGTGTTCATACTGTCCTCTTATGATCTCGCCTATTTCTGTGGGATCAGTGAAAACGACCTCTCTCATTACTAAGTTTACTTATTTGCATCTTCTCTTCTCTTTTCTTTATCAGTGTAGATAAGCGTTTGTTGATTTTCATCAAGAGCCAAGTTTTGGTTTTGTTGACTCTCTATATTATTTGTTTGTTTTTTGTTCTCAATTTCATTTATTTCTGCTCTGATCTTTATTATTCTTTCCTTCGGCTTGGTTTGGGAATACTTTGATATTTTATTTCTAGTTACTCCAGGTGTGCAATATAGTCTTTGATTTTCCCGTTTCTTCTTTTGTGATACAAACACTGAAGGCTCTAAATTTCCCTTTCAGAACTTCCTTTGCTGTATCCCCTAGATTTTAATATGTTGTTTACTTATTCTCATTTGTCCTGAGATATTTAATAATTTTGCTTGTGATTTCTTCTTTGACCCACTGATTATTTAAGAATGCATAGTTTAATTTCATATGTTTTTGAATTTTTTCCTTTTATGCCTGTTAATGATTTCCAGTTTCATTCCAATATGATCAGAGAAAGAAAGTGCAGTGTATAATTTTAACCTTTTATTCAGTCTTTTTCAATTTATTGAGACCTGTCTTGTTACCCAACATATGGTCTATCCTGGATAAGGATTAATGAGTACTTGAAAAGACTATATACCATGCTCTCTTGGGATGTAATACCCTAAAAATGTATTTTAGTTCTAGTTCATTTATCATATTATTCAGGATCTCTGTTTCCTTATTTATCTTCTCTCTAGATGTTCTTTCCAACGCTGAGAGTGGTGTATTGAAGTCTCCAATTGTTACAGTAGAGACATCTATTTCTCCCTTCAGTTTGTCAGTGTGTGCCTCATGTACCTTGGGGCACTTGGTTTAGGTAAATAAATATTTGTTATAGTAATTTCTTTTTGGTGAATTGCTGTTTTTATTAATATATAATGACCTTATTCTCTTATAATGTTTTTTTATTCAAAATCTGTTTGTCTGGTGTTAGTATTGTTACTCCATGTCTTTTCCGGTTACCATTTGCATGGAATATATTTTTCCATCTTTTCACTTTCAATCTCATTGTGTCCTTGTATCTGAAGTGAGTCTCTGCTAACAGCATGCAGATGGCTAGCATTGTTTTATATTTTCTATGTCATTTGTGAATTAAATCCATTAACATTAAATTTAAATACTATAATACTATAAAGGTATTGCTTAGTGCATTATATCCTTTGGCTTTTGTTGTCATATTTTACTATTGTCTCCCTTTTAACCCTTTTGCTATTCTTACTAATGATCTGCATTCCTGCACTCTTCTTCAAGTCTCTTGCCCTTGTCTTTTCCTTTTGGGCTTCAGAACTTCCTTTAGTATCTCTTGAAAATCTAGTCTTTTGGTAACAAACTTTCTATTTTTGTTAGCCTGTGAAGATTTTAAACTCATCCTCATTTTTTTTTTTTTAAAGATTTATTTATTTAATTTCCCCCCCCTCCCCTGGTTGTCTGTTCTTGGTGTCTGTTTGCTGCGTCTTGTTTCTTTGTCCGCTTCCGTTGTCGTCAGCGGCACGGGAAGTGTGGGCAGCTCCATTCCTGGGCAGGCTGCTCTTTCTTTTCACGCTGGGCGGCTCTCCTCACGGGCGCACTCCTTGCACGTGGGGCTCCCCCACGCGGGGGACACCCTTGCGTGGCACGGCACTCCTTGCGCGCATCAGCACTGCGCATGGCCAGCTCCACGCGGGTCAAGGAGGCCCGGGGTTTGAACCGCGGACCTCCCATAGGGTAGACGGACGCCCTAACCACTGGGCCAAAGTCCGTTTCCCTCATCCTCATTTTTGAAAAACAGTTTTGCCAGGGAAACAATTCTTGGCTGACAGTTTTTCTTTTCAGAACCTTAAATACTTCATACACTGCCCATGGTTTTTCATGAGAGATTGGCACTTAGTCTTATTGAGCTTCCCTTCTATATGATGTATTGTTTTTCTCTTGCAGCTTTCAGAATCCTCTCTTTACCTTTGGCATTTGTCATTCTGAATAGTAGGTGTCTCAGAGTAGGTCTATTTGCATTTATTCTATTTGGGGTGCACTATCCTTTTTGGATATTGGTATTTATGTCTTTTGTAAGGGTTGGGACCCAAGGGGTCTGGGATGAGAAAGTCCAAAATATATTTTTCCCCTTGCAGTTTCCCCGCCGACCAGTAGATGGTGCTCGCCATCAAATCTTTCCACAGACAGGTCTCTTTCAAACTATCATTGCCAGTTAGTCTGGTCTGCTCAGAGCCAAAATTCTAAGCATAACTAAGATAAACTACTCTCCTCTGTTTGCCACGTCCTCCCTTTTCCCAGGGAGGAAACTATTTGCTCACTTCTTAGTTGGCTGCTGTGAAGTGTGGTTTTTATCCAGGCTGCTTGCCTTGAGGGTGGAGGATGGGTGCTGTTCCTATCCATGGGGCTAGTATATTAGTTTTCATTAGGCTTCTTCATCTCTCTGTCCCTTGCCCTCCTGGAGAATGTGCAGTTCTCTACCAATCTGCAGATTTCCAAAGCAGCTCCTTTGGACAGGCTTTTTCCCTTTTCCATTGTTTTTGTGAGAGAGTTGAACCATGCCTTCCTACACTAACACCATCTTCTCAGAAGTCCCACTCACATTTATGTCTTATAATACTATTTTTAGAAATTTATTATTTAAAAAAATCAAGGATGCTATTTCAGTTCTCTTACTATGCTGCATGAAAAACCATCTCAAAAGTTAGAGGTCAAATACCAACATTTCCTTTTTTTTGGTCTGTGTTAGAATTACTTTCAAAATATTTTGCTTGTAGTTTGTTGAGTTTATGGATCTCTGGATGCATGCTTTTCATCAAATTTGGGACAACTTTGGTCATTATTTCTTCAAACATTTTTCTGCTCCCCTCCTTTTCAGTGACTCCAATTATAATTATATTAAGCTTGTTGAAGATATCTCACAGCACTCTGGTGCTCTTTTAATTTTTGTCAGTCTTTTTGTGCTTCATTTTGGATAGTTTCAATTGTTGTGTCTTAACATGCACTTTTAAAAAATATTCTGCAATGTCTTATATGCTTAAAATGACAGTGTATTTTTCATCATAGAAATTAAGGTTTTCAGTTTTAGCATGTGTCCTCTTATATCTTCCATTCTCTACTTAATATCCTCTTTATTTTCTCAAACATATTCAATACAATTACTACAAATTTTTAAATATAGTCTCCTACAAATTAACCAACTCTGTCCTTTTTGGGTCAGTTGCAATTGATTGGATACTTGAATTATGGTACAGAGTTTCCTGCTTTATTGTGTGTTTTGCAATTCTTGATTAGATACCAAATATTGTATTTTCAACTTTTTGGATGCTGGATACTTTTGTATTTCCATACATATTATTTCACCTTGTTCGGGGTATGGTTAAGTTATTTGTAAAGAGTTTGTTACTTTACAATCTTACTTTTAAACATATTAGGATATGTCAGAGTAGGTATTAGTCTATAGCTAATTCCTGCCCCACTCCCCTCTACTGAGGCAAAATCTGACAATACTAATAATAACAATACTTTATTAATTGTGAGGTTTTCCAATCTGGTAGATGGGATCTGGAACTTTACCAAATCCTATATGAACTCTTTCCAGTCTTTCATGGGGTCCTTCCCCAGCCTAAGGTTGTATCCTCACATGTAGACACTTGGGTACTATACAGCAGAAGAACTGAAGGTAATCCTCTGTAGATATCTAGAATTATCTTTCTTGCATCTCTCTATTTTCTCATATTTTGTCCAGCAGGCTACAGCTGCCTTAGCCTTCTGGATTCCAAGCTTCATTCCCTCAACTCAGGGAGACTGCTGTCCTCTAAATTAGTTCTGCCTTCCTTTGTCAAGAACTGAGAACTCTGCCCAGGCTGTGAACTAGGGCAATGATTGGACTTGTCTTATTTTTTTCCCTTCTCTTAGGGATAATTTCCTGATGTCCAATGCTAGAAAATGATTATTTCATATTTTATCCATTTTTTACATTTTCTTCAGGAACTTGGTTGAATCATCACCTCAATCATTTAATTTTGTCAAAATGTTATGAATTGGGAATTTAAAAGTGGTCAGATAGGCAGTTCATCTCTGCTGACTAGGTGTCATTTGAGAGTGATGGCTTAGTGGAGCTGAAGCCACGGTGACTTATTTACCAATGTATCTGAACTTCAGTGTTCTTTGGTCTCTTTCCCTATGTGGCATCTAAACTTTTAGTGCATTGCTATATGGCTCAAGCTTCTCAGGTCATGGTGGTCTGAGAATAGTAGATCTGCTTATAAGATGGCTCAAAGCTCTAAGAGTGAATGTTCCAGGAGATCAAAATAGAACCTGCAAGGCTTCTTCTGACTAGGCTTTGGAATTTACACAGTATTTTTCTGCCACATTCTGATTTTTTCCAACTGAGTCACAGGACCAGCCAAAATTCAAGTGAATATGACAACTGGGAGATGTGGTCTATTGTGACTGGGAGAGGTCATTTGTAACACCAGTTATTGCAGATGCAATAAAAGATATATCTCCCAAGGTATTTACTGTACTACTGTTCATATTACGAGAAAATAAAAAAGAAAAAACATTCACTAAGAGGGACCTATTTTCTGAATTTTGTGTTATATCCAAAGCATTATTTGTAATAGTTACATGATTTATTAATATGATCTAATAGATGATGATATAGATTTAATATTTGAACATGTGGAAGAATACTTACATATTTCTCAATAAAGAAATGTAGGTAGAATATCAAAATATTTTAATTTTTTTCTGTACTTTTTTCTTTTGTTTAGTTTCCAAATTTTGTGGGTGTATAGAAAATAATTTAAAATGGTGTTTTGCATTTGAATATTTCTATTGTTATTTTTTGTCTACAATAAGAATTTAAAAGCTTCAAATTTTATTTATTTCATTCAAAGAGATACACTACAGTATTTATGTAAAGGCATTGCCTAATGCAGTGTCTAGCACATCTTTATTGCTCAATAAATGTTTGACGAATGAATGAATAAAGGGCAGTAATGAAAGCATTCTTATACATTTGCCTATTTGTTTTGTTTCTGTGATGTCAGAAATAAATTTATCTTTGATCACAGTAGAATTAAGCTAGGTGGTTGGAGTAGTTTTTCCTATAAAGGTCTCCTTTAAATTAATTTTTTAAAATATAGTTTTAGTATCTAATTTCCTATTAAATTGAACTAATTGCAGTCTCAAAGTTTTTTAGGGGAGATAGGCAGTGAATACATTTTAAAAGTTGAAGAAAGCGCATCCTTTAGGAAAAAATACTCCATTTAACTTGGAGGATGATTATTATATAGAGAATTCAGGCTGCACATAAAATAATTTAGATAATACAAAAGCAAATAGTCACCTTTTACATAATTTCTATTGATTTTCTGATGCCTGCTCCCTAGGTAAATTTTTCGTTTGACTTGGGAGTCAGTTTAATGTTTCTTAAAATATGTCACTCCATGATTAGATCAAGTACAAACAAGAGTAGCTTAAATTTGTAGATAGTCACTTAGTATGGTGTTAACCCTCTCACCTGCCAATACATGATTTGATGGTCCTTCTGGACCACATTGCTAATACTTTCACAGACCTCAATGGTGTTGTTTATATGGTTTCAATATAACAAGTTATATAGGGATTTATATTCAGTATATGAAAGGATATTTATAAATGCTAAGAAAGAATGACTAAAAGTTTTGTAGCTTTGCTGAAACTTTGCAGTAATTGAAGAAATAGGATTTATTGGTCTAAATGGCAGCTATCAAAAGAAAACATAATTATAAATACGGACAATAGACAATGTCACTCTTTTATTTATTTATTTATTTATTTATTTTTTTTTTTTAATTTTTTTATTTTTTATTGACTTTGTAATAATATTACATTAAAAATATATATGTGAGGTCCCATTCAACCCCACCCCCCCCCCTCCCCCCCCCCCAACAACACTCGTTCCCATCATCATGACACATCCATTGGATTTGGTAAGTACATCTTTGGGCACCTCTGCACCTCATATACATTGGTTCACATCATGGCCCATACTCTCCTCTATTCCATCATGTAGGCCCTGTGAGGATTTACAATGTCCGGTGATTACCTCTGAAGCACCATCCAGGGCAGCTCCATGTCCCGAAGACGCCTCCACCTCTCATCTCTTCCTGCCTTTCCCCATACACTTTGTCCATTATGTCCACTTTTCCCAATCCAATGCCACCTCTTCTATGTGGACACTGGATTGGTTGTGTCCATTGCACCTTTATGTCAAGAGGAGGCTCAGATTCCACCTGGATGCTGGATGCAATCCTCCCATTTTCAGTTGTAATCACTCTAGGCTCCATGGTGTGGTGGTTGTCCTTCTTCACCTCCATCTTAGCTGAGTGTGGTAAGTCCAATAAATCAGATTGTAGGTGCTGGAGTCTGTTGAGGCTCAGGATCTGGCTATCACATTGTCAGTCCAGAGATTCAAATCCCCTAAATATATCTTAAACCCCAACATTAACTGCACCTCCAGCACATTAGCATGAAAGTCTTATGAAGGGAGATCCCATCTGAGTCCAGATTCATCACACATAAACACCATTTCCAAAGAGGGGCCATCTGCCCTGGTAGTTAACCCCATCGGCCATGACCATAACTCCCATGGGTCTCTTTAGCCCTCAAAGGAACCAATATCTGGGGGTTGTATCTGCTTTATCTGTCTCTCTGACTCTGCTCAGTTGTGCATGAGGGCAAACTTTCTGCAGCCTCCAGACTCTTTTTTAGAAACTCGTAGCCATATAAACTCAATTCTCCTTTCCATTTCCCCCTTACTTTAGGTCAAACAGCATTTTAAAGTCATGGTATTTTATGTAGACATGGATATTCTGCTGATCCGCATTGAACCTTCCGTATAAGGTCATTTTCCAGTTGCATCATCAGTTGGTAGTTGATAGTGGTCCCCTCGTTGCCAGGGAGGCTCATCCCCGGGTGTCATGTCCACGCTGGGGGGAAGGCATTGCATTTACATGCTGAGTTTGGCTTCGAGACTGGCCACATTTGAGTAACATGAAGGCTGACAGAAGGAAATTCCCAGGCACAAAGTTGCTCTAGGCCTTGTTATTATTTTGGGTTTATCAGCTCACAAGCATAGTCATTAGTATCAGGGGCTCACTGTTGAACCCTCACTCCCTCCCGGTCCCCACCACTGTACCTGGGAGACTGTCGCTGCTCCCCTAGGGACCACGACAGAGCACCACTGGCCAGGAACCCAGTACCCCCCCTACTGTGGTTTTTAATTGTTGCCACTATGAGTATATCCAAACATTACCATGCACCCTGGACATATGTTCTGTACAGCTCCCTGTCAGTCATATATCACCTGTCATTGGTATCCCATAGCAGTATCCCTCCATTGCCATTGTTGAAACACTCTGTGATCCAGAACTCCCCGAAATTTGAAGCCCAATATAATGTCATGGTCCCTTACTAGGGAATGGCATATAGCGATGAGTTTAAAGGACAGATAAAGAACTTGGATAAAGTTAGATAAAGAACTTAGATAAAGAATGTTGACTTGAAAAAATTCCACATCCTATTTTTTTCTTTTTTTTTTTTTTTTTTCCCCCCCCCCCCCTAATTATTCAGCTTTTCTTCACAGGAGTCCTAGACCACAGCAATGTATATATATAATATACAGCACTCCCACACATCCACCAGAAAACCTTTTCCCTTCCACAGTGATACTCTTACGCCCTATTCATATCATATTTACTTAAAGTGATGTACAGAGTCTGAGACATTAGCTTTCTAACAAGGTGACATCTGTGTTTACATTATGGTGCATACTTTAGGATACACAGTTCTTTACATTTTTAGTTATCCTATGTTTTACATTATGGTTTACATTATCAGTCTGTCATCTCCTATATGTTATAGTGTAATATTACATGTTTTATATCCATCCTTGTGTACTCTCAAGAAACTCCTCTCTTACCCCCCATTTACTTTGGTTCCACACATTTAACGTCCATTTTCCCTTCCACCTTGGTGCCCACAGTGACAGCCAACCTCCGTTTCCTGAGGAGCCACTTCCAGAGATAGATGGAATAGTGTTCAGGGCCTAACTTGCTCAACTGCCCCAATGCCCTGGGAGCCACCCTTTCTCTCGAGGGATACAGTTCCCTCTATTGGATGGCATTAGTCCTCCCCAGGATGTGGGTCCACCCCCACTCTCACTACTTGGGTTTCTACCCCATGGTGTCACCCACTCTGGCAGAATGAGCATTTAGACATTCCCCAGGAGCCCGTCCTGCATCAGACCCTCCCCTCCGAGCATTCTAAACAGGTAACCCTCTTTATTATATTTTGATATGATTTTCTCGGCATTTTACTCTCCACCAACACCTGACCCTCTCCTGGTTCGTATGCTACCCCTCCCTCCCCCCACTTTTGGGCAACGTTACCCACCCGTCCCTCCCCAGCCACCCTCAAACCCGCAAAGCCCCAAGCAAAGGCAACCCCTTGCCCCCCTTTTATCTCTTCTTTGTGTTCATACTTACCACCATCTCGTCTTAAATTCCACCCCTGCAGACATCGGCTCATATCCTTCCTCCACCCTCCGATTTCCTGCAAGCCTATCGTTCAGTCTCTTGCTATCTAGGGCAGCTTGTTTATTTCATATCATTGAGGTCATGTAGTATTTGTCCTTCAATGTCTGGGTTGCTTCACTCAACATAAGGTTCTCAAGATTCATCCATGTTATCACATGTGTTTGTAGTGTGTTTGTTCTTACAGCCGAGTAGTATTCCATTGTGTGTATATACCACATTTTATTGATCCACTCGTCTGTTGATGGGCATTTGGGTTGATTCCAACTTTTGGCAATAGTGAACAATGCTGCTATGAACATTGGTGTACATATATTGGTTTGTGTTCTTGTTTTCAGTTCTGCTGGGTATATTCCCAGCAGTGGTATTGCTGGGTCATATGGCAAATCTATGGCTAGTTTTTTGAGAAACCGCCATACTGTTCTCCAGAATGGTTGGATCCTTCTGCATTCCCACCAGCAGTGGATGAGTGTTCCCCTTCCTTCACATCCTCTCCAGCACTTGTATTCTTCTGTTTTTTTCATAGCTGCCAATCTTATGGGTGTAAGATGGTATCTCATTGTGGTTTTCATTTGCATTTCCCTGATAGCTAGAGATTTGGAACATTTTTTCATGTGCTTTCTTGCCATTTGTATTTCTTCTTCGGAGAAGTGTCTGTTTAAGTCTTTTTCCCATTTTTTAAATGGATTGTTTATCTTTTTATTTTCAAGATGTAGGAGTTCTTTATATATGCAAGTTATAAGTTTCTTATCAGATATATGATTGCCAAATATTTTCTCCCACTGTGTGGGCTCCCTTTTTACTTTCTTGACAAACTCCTTTGAGGTGCAGAAGGCTTTAATTTTGAGGAAGTCCCATTTATCTATTAGTTCTTTTGCTGCTCGTGCTTTTGGTGAGATATTCATAAATCCATTACCTATTACAAGGTCCTGTAGATGTTTCCCTACACTGCTTTCTAAGGTTTTTATGGTCTTGGCTCTTATATTTAGGTCTTTGATCCATCTTGAGTTGATCTTTGTATAAGGTGTGAGATGGTAATCCTCTTTCATTCTTCTACATATGGCTATCCAGTTCTCCAGACACCATTTGTTGAATAGGCCACTCTCTCCCAGTTGAGAGGGTTTGGTGGCTTTATCAAATATTATGTGGTTGTATATGTGAGGTTCTATATCAGAGCTTTCAATTCGATTCCATTGGTCTATATGTCTCTCCTTATGCCAATACCATGCTGTTTTCACCACCGTAGCTTTATAGTATGTTTTGAAGTCAGGTAGTGTGATTCCTCCAATTTCGTTTTTCTTTTTCAGTATGTCTTTGGCTATTCGGGGTCTCTTTCCTTTCCAAATAAATTTCATAGTTAGTTTTTCTAGTTCCTTAAAGAAGGCTGCATTGATTTTTATTGGGATTGCATTGAATGTGTAGATCAATTTTGGTAGGATAGACATCTTAATAATGTTCAGTCTTCCTATCCATGAACAAGGAATAGTCTTCCATTTATTTAGGTCTTCTTTGATTTCCTTGAACAATCTTGTATAGTTCTCAGTGTATAAGTTCTTTACCTCTTTAGTTAAATTTATTCCTAAGTATTTGATTTTTTTATTTACTATTGTGAATGGTATTTGTTTCTTGATTTCCTCCTGATCTTGCTCATTATTGGTGTACAGAAATGCTACTGATTTTTGCGCATTGATCTTATAACCTGCGACTTTACTAAACTCATTTATGAGTTCTAGAATCTTCATTGTAGATCTCTCAGGGTTTTCTATGTATAGGATCATGTCATCTGCAAATAATGAAATTTTGACTTCTTCCTTTCCAATTTGAATGCCTTTTATTTCTGGTTCTTGCCTCAGTGCTCGAGCAAGTACTTCTAAGACAATGTTAAATAGGAGCGGCGACAGTGGGCATCCTTGTCTTGTTCCTGAGTTTAGAGGGAAGGAGTCTAGGATTTCTCCATTGTAAACAATATTGGCTTTAGGTTTTTCATATATACTCTTTATCATGTTCAAAAAATTTCCTTGTATTCCAATCATTTGGAGTGTTTTTATCAAGAAAGGGTGCTGTATTTTGTCAAATGCTTTTTCTGCATCAATAGATATAATCATGTGATTTTTTTCCTTCAATCTGTTTATATGGTGTATTACGTTGATTGATTTTCTTATGTTGAACCATCCTTGCATACCTGGGATGAATCCCACTTGGTCATGGTGTATAATTCGTTTAATGTGTTGTTGAATACGATTAGCAAGTATTTTGTTAAGTATTTTTGCGTCTAGGTTCATTAGAGAAATTGGTCTGTAATTTTCCTTTCTTGTGATGTCTTTGTTTGGCTTTGGTACTAGGGTAATGTTGGCATCATAGAAGGAGTTGGGTAATGTTCTTTCTGTTTCGATGTTTTGGAATAGTTTCAGCAGGATTGGTGTCAGTTCTTTCCGGAATGTTTTGTAGAATTCACCTGTGAAGCCATCTGGCCCTGGGCTCTTCTTAGTTGGGAGATTTTTAATAACTGATTCTATCTCTCTGCTTGTGATTGGTTTGTTAAGATCATCAATTTCTTCTTTTGTCAATATGGGCTGTTTATGTGTTTCTAGGAATTTGTCCATTTCCTCTAGATTGTCATTTTTGTTGGAATATAGTTTTTCAAAATATCCTCTTATGATAGTCTTTATTTCTGTGGGGTCAGTGGTGATATCGCCTTTCTCATTTCTTATTTTGTGTATTTGCATCTTCTCTCTTTTTTTCTTTGTTAGTGTTGCTAAAGGTTTGTCAATTTTGTTAATCTTCTCAAAAAACCAGCTCTTGGTCTTGTTTATCTGTTCAAGTGCTTTCTTATTTTCTATTTCATTTAGTTCTGCTCTTATCTTTGTTATTTCCTTCCTTCTTCTTCCTGTTGGGTTACTTTGTTGTTGTTTTTCTAATTCCTTCAAATGTGCAGTTAGTTCTTCAATTTTTGCTCTTTCTTCTTTTTTGATATATGAATTTATGGCTATAAACTTCCCTCTCAGTACTGCTTTTGCTGCATCCCATAAATTTTGGTATGTTGTGTTATCATTATCATTTGTTTCAAGGTAGTCATTGATTTCTTTTGAGATTTCCTCTTTGACCCACTGTTTTTCTAAGAGTGTGTTGTTTAATTTCCAAATCGTGGTGTGAAATCTGGGCTTCTTTCCCTTGCAAATCTCCAGCTTGACTCCACTGTGGTCAGAGATAATGTTTTGTATGATTTCAATCTTTCTGAATTCGTTCAGCCTTTCTTTGTGGCCTAGCATATGATCTATCTTGGAGAATGATCCATGTGCGCTTGAGAAAAATGTATATCCTGCTGTGTTTGGGTGTAGCGATCTATATATGTCTATTAGATCGAGCTCCTCTAATATACTATTCAGATGTTTTGTTTCTTTGGTGATTCTCTTTTGAGATGTTCTGTCCAGAGTTGATAGTGGTGTATTAAAATCCCCCACTATAATTGTAGATGTATCTATTCTTTCACTTAGTTTTTCCAGCGTTTGCCTGATGTATTTAGAGGCACCCTTGTTAGGGGCATAGATATTTATGATTGTTCGATCTTCTTGACAGATTTTCCCTTTGACTAAAATGTAGTATCCTTCTTTGTCTCTCACAATTATTTCACATTTAAAGTCTATTTTGTCTGATATTAATATAGCTACTCCTGCCTTTTTTTGGTTATTGTTAGCTTGTATGATTGTTTTCCAGCCTTTCACTTTCAATCTCCATGCGTCTCTGGGTCTAAGATGTGTCTCTTGTAGACAGCATATGGATGGGTCATATTTCCTTATCCAGTGTCCCAGTCTGAATCTTTTGATAGGTGAGTTTAATCCATTGACATTCAGTGTTATTACTATCAAGGAATTATTTGTGTTAGCCATATTTTGATTGGATTTGTGTTTGTCATATTTTGTTTGTATATTTTTTTTTGTCTTTTTTGTTGTTGTTGTTGGTCTTATACTCTCCTCCAACTTTGCCTTTCCTGTTTTTTCCTTTCTTCCTGCAGAACTCCCTTTAGAATTTCTTGAAGGGGAGGTTTCTTGTTGGTATACTCTTTCAGTTTCTGTTTGTCTGTGAATATTTTGAACTCTCCATCATGTTTGAATGCTAGTTTAGCTGGATAGAGTATTCTTGGTTGGAAATTTTTTTCCTTTAGTACCTTGACTATATCATACCACTGTCTTCTTGCCTCCATGGTTTCAGAAGAGAAATCAGCACTTAATCTAATTGAGCTTCCCTTGTATGTGATGGTTTTCTTTTCTCTTGCTGCTTTTAGGATTTTCTCTTTGTCTTGAGCATTGGATAATTTGACAAGTATATGTCTTGGGGTGGGCCTGTTGGGGTTTATGACTTGTGGAGTGCGCTGTGCTTCTTGGATATGTACATCTGTCTCTTTCAGTAGATTTGGGAAGTTTTCAGCCATTATTTCCTGCAACACTCTTTCTGACCCCTTTCCCTTCTCTTCACCTTCTGGAATGCCTATAATACGTATGTTTGAGCGTTTTGCATTGTCATTCAGGTCCCTAAATCCTAATTGGATTTTTTCTATCTTCTTATTGACCCCTTCTACTATCTGTTTGATTTCTGATGTACTGTCTTCCACATCACTAATTCTCTGCTCTGTCTCTTCTAGTCTGCTGATATTTGCTGCAAGTGTATTTTTGATTTCTTGAACTGTGGTGTTCATTCCCATCATATCTGTTATGTTTTTGCGTATGTCTGCAATTTCCCCTCCAAGTGATGTCTTCATGTTGTTAACCTCTTTCATTACTGCATCAAATTTGTCGGTGATAAATGTTCTGAGATCTTTCATTGCTTGTGCCAAGTTTTGCTCCCCTTCGTGATTATTGGTTTGTTGATTGGATTCAGCCATGTTTTCCTGATTATTGGTTTGGTTCGTAGATTTTTGTTGCTTTCTGGTCATCTCTTTATTTTGACGAATTTAATCAGTTCCTTAGCTTCTTTGTCTGCTCTTGGAGGTTAATTAGTTGTTATTTTTGCACAGGTGTTATATCTTCTCTTTGTCACTTTTTTCTTCTTATTCTAGTTACTTGTTGTTGGTTAAGTTCACTTTAGAGGAAAGTATTAGTGTTGGGGAAAGGCAATTGTGTAAGCAAGGGAAAAGTGTAAAGTTGTATTGGTGATGTATGTTAATAAAGCAGGAATATGAGATCTGGAAGGATGGAGGTTAGATTCATGTAGATTGTATAGAGTTATAGCTGTAGGTAGAGTACCTTTTATGAAGTTGATGACTGAATTTGGGAGGAATATGGTATGAACTACACAGCTATTGTTTTCATGAGAGAGGGAAAAAGAAAAGAAAGGTAATAGTTTCAAGAGTGGATAATAGACAGAAAACAGAACAAGGGTATTAGAAATTAAGAGTTAGACACTTTGTGGATCAAAGAACGGGAGGTGGGGGGTGGAATATAGGAGAGACAGTAGATGATAGTGGATATCAAGATGCAGGGGAAGGGGGATAGTGTAGGTAGCCTAAATCAGTTCACACAGAAATGAGGCAGTGGAGGATGGGAAAATCCAGCAAATGTGAGGTGTTCCCTGTAGCACCTATTGTATACTTGAATTAAAGTAAAAATAAGTGGAAGATGAGGGACAAGAGGGAAAGAGAAAACCGGAAAAAAAAAAAAAACAAACTAATTATAATAAAGAAAAAAGAAAGGCAAGAAGAAAGGAAGAAAGAAAAAGAGGATGGGCAAACGGTGGGGAACGGATAGGGAGAAGAGAGATACAGGTACACACGTGTCACAATTGCAACACTATCTAAAACAACAACTTCCCCCCGCTTTGCCCTAAAACCCCCCCGTCTGTCTGCCCAAATGGGTCTGCAAGCACCTCCCTTCCCACAAACCCCCAATAGGCCGCCCAGGGCCCACGAACTCCCCAGTACTGCAGATGCTCAAAAAAAAAAAAAAAAAAAAAAATTAAGTAAAATTAAAAAAAAAACACAAACAAACAAACAAACAAACAAACAAACAAACAAAAAAAAAACAGAAACCCCTCCGCAGGCCTGGCTCCTCACGCCGCCTTGGCCTGGCCTGGCTCCGCCCAGCTCCGGCGTCCACCTCCCGCCACCGCGGCCTGGATCAGCCCTGACCGGCTCCGTACCCGCCGCGGCCTGACCCGGGCCCGCCCGGCTCCAAACGCTACCGCGGCCCGCAGCCGGGGCCTGAACTGGCCCCGCCCGGCTCCAAGCGCTACCGCGGCCCGCAGCCGGGGCCTGCACCGGCCCCGCCCGGCTCCAAGCGCTACCGCGGCCCGCAGCCGGGGCCTGCACCGGCCCCGCCCGGCTCCAAGCGCTACCGCGGCCCGCAGCCGGGGCCTGAACCGGCCCCGCCCGGCTCCAAACGCTACCGCGGCCCGGCTCGGCCTGGCTCGGCCCCGCCCGGCCCCGCTCACCGCCGGCGCAGCGCGGCTGGGATCTCCGTGTATATTTCACAGACGAATCCTCTCTGTTACCTTCCCTCCAAATCGATGTCCAGACACTTCCGGACCAGCAAAAATCCCGAAACAATCCGGTCCCAAAGAGTCTCCAACGCCGCCCAGCCGATTCCCTGCAGAAGACTCTAACAGGGATGTTCACTCAGCCGCCATCTTGCCCCCTCTCCTGTCACTCTTTTAGAATAGAGAATCACTCATTTTAGAATTGGCTTGGCGAGTTCAAATAATGCAAAAGAAAGAGAATGAAGGAAAGAAAGAAAACTCACATATACAAACTCATTTTAATTTTGTTTCAATGATAAATTTAGAGAAAATCACAAGCAAAAAAAAAACTACACATAATTTTCTAAGTATGGCCGAAGTTGGCACTTAATTTCTACTCTAATATCATTAGCACCACTAGCTGATATTCCACCTCTATGAAGTCACGGGAACTTAGACAAGTCACAGAAAGTTTATTTCAAGTTTGTATTATTATTTTCTTTAAAAAGTGAGGTTTGGAGTAGATGAGCTGATTAAAATCCTAAAACTTCTATGATTTCTAGAATTCATTGTTTCAATCAATCCTGTCATTCCTCCTTACTTTTTAATGCATTATATTACAACTTGAAGCATAAGTAAGAGGAATTTCAACAGGATTTCTTGTCTACCTCCATTCAAATAAAACTTTAATGGGAATTCTATTTAAGAATAAGTTTAGGGTTTGGGAAAGAAAGAAGTGTTTTTACTTTTCCAGTGCCATTCGGTCTAGGAAAAGTTTCAGTAAATGAGTAACATATCTAATTTGTACGTGTGTGTGTGAGAGAGAGAGAGAGAAAGAAAAAGAGGAGGAGATCTGCTAAATAAAAACAATACCTTAAAAGAATTTTTCTTCAAGTTCATGATTATACTCTTAAATATTTTATTTTCCAGATGCAAAATTGGCATTAATAACATTTAATGAACAGGTCACTCTATTGAAACTGGCATTGAAATTATATGCAATATACATATATATTTATTATATATAGGATGGTTGTCTCACTCCTTCACAGAATAAAACAAGAGGGTATTTTCCAATGTCTTCTCTAACTTTTATTCCATTTATAGTTTCTCATATTTCTAAAAATATGCTTTTTTTGGCTATTGCCGTCTTTCCTTATTATTTTTTTTTCTACTAAGCAGTATACTGTTTGCTCATATTTGATTGTCTATGACTAGCTTACTCATGTTCAAATCTCTCTTATATAGCCAGCAGAGCATAAAATTATTACAGCTTTTTGTCCCTTAATTGGCCAAAGCTGCAACATCTGTCATTTTTGTGGGAATCAAATTTCAGTTTCAAAGGCAGCATGAGCAGTCTGGCACAGTCACATAGGTATCATTTTAGTTTAATCTGCTTGCCCATCCTCCTCCTTTTTGCTAGTCACTTCCCCTCCTTCAAAGTTTCCTCTCTTTACAAAGCTCCCTTTTCCCTTATTGGAGCTACTACCAAATTCTGTCTGCTGTTGATTCTGCAGAGTGTGCCAGCTTACTATTGCAAGGTCGCTGATAATTACACCTAGAATTTTTATTTTATCACCCGCTCTAGCAATTCTCCCCCTCTTCAAAAAGTAAAATGTTCTTTTGAGTGGCCAGGCTGGTACATTTGGAACTAGACTTTTATCAGTAGTAAGTGGATTATGACCGTTTTAAAGAATTTCATGGTAGGAACCACACAGAACCTTTCTGCAGCTATGGTTTCTTTGCATTTCTGCCTCTCTGAGTTCATTCAGGATGCTCTTTCTAGAGGTAAATCTGACCAGATAGATGAGGTATGAGGTGAAACAAACAAAGGCAAGATAGTATAGAAGTATGAACTTAAAATGTCTTTCCTGCTTACTAAAAGTCCCATAGGGTATTGCAGTTTAACTATTATTTTTCTCCCCTTTTCGTTTATCAGCTGGGAAAGGGAGTTTTATTATCTGCTATTGTAGCACCATACCCGCTAGTTATACTGACATTAGAATAGCAAAAAACAGACACTATGCCCCTTTTTTGTGCTTATCCTTTGAGAAAGTTCACCAATAAACATATCTATCAACTGAAAGAAAATGAAAGGAACAATTCCCTATTTCTGCATTTCTGCTTTTTCTGAGAGTCACAGCATTATGAGCCAAATTGTCTACACTATTGAACAAAGGATGATGCAAAAATGATACTGTTTTACTGTTGGAAAATATATGGAGTTTACTCAGATATATAGGAGACAGGAACAGGGAAAAGGAGAGAAGTTAATTTTGGATTAGTGTAAATAGCTCATAGAAAACCTGTTTTACCATAATACCTTCATTATTTATTTACTTAGTTTGATTTAATAGTCAAGACCATTCATTTTTCTGAGCCATAGTCTTCTTACTTACATATTGGGGGATTTTAAGATAAAAATAGAGTAATGTATGTGAAAGCCTTTTGGCAATGTATATACTATAAAATATTGGTTGTAAAAATCAGCTGGGACTATAGAAATCAGTATAGAAAATTAATTATTATAGAAAATTAGAAGACATTAACTGGTAGAGTAAAGGCATGCTAGCTTTTTGCATGTCAATTTCCCACTGGGAATAACTATAGACAACCACAAGCATATATCTGAAGATATCAGTGTTACACCAAGACATCCTGGACTTGAAGGTGAAGATTATTGAAACTGATTTAACTCATGCAATGCTTTCCCTCTCAAGGCATTTACCATTTTGAAAGCAGCAACCAAACAGGAAGCTAATAATTCAAACAAAAAGTGATGCTATAGCTGGGAAACAGACTTTAACTTCCCAGAGTCTCATAGAACAGGAAAACAAAATTAGAAGTTCTGGGCTATGAAGTCAGTCATGATGTGAAGGCCTAATACGCTAGAATGAATGGAAGCAATTTGGAGTGAGCCTAACAGTTGATAGTACTTTTAAAACTCAAGACATTTACTCTTTAGTAAGGGATGCTGCAATGATAGACTTACAACCAAGGATAAAATGATGGCTAACAGTTTCGGAAGCTGGAGAGAGCTTTCAGGAGTTACACAATGCTGAGGAGAAAAAACTGTACTTCACAGTCCAGCAAGAACAGGGGTCTTGATAAACACTTCTGTACCTATTTAAGACTCCAGAGTGCTACAAAATAAGAGTGAGAGCATACTGGAAATAGTCTAACCCTCACAAAAGATCTAATCACAGTCCTGACCAAGCTCAATACTAGATAAGAATAAACCAATATACTCCTGTTCTAACAGCATGCCAGAAAGCAAAAGTAACCTTTCTTCAAGAGAAAGATAACTGTATTTGGAAACCCAGTTTATCTCCCATTTCTTTTCATATAAAATAATAAGCAATACTTTTTAAAAAAACATGGATGGTAAAGAGACAAAATCAATTGAACAAAAATGGGAAAACTAACATGTAATAGACTCAGACATGGAGGTGATCTAAAACTTGTAGTTATAAGAGAAAAAAATAGGGAACAACAGGTATATTTTCACTTAAAAAGGTGGCAACTATAAAATAAAATTATCAATAGGAAATTATAAAATTGAAGAATACAACAACTGCTATGCAGAAAACACTAGCGGACTTAGCATATTATAAAAAAACGAATGTAGAGAATAAAGGTTGAAATGTATTTAAAAGCGCATAATTTATATAAGAAAAAATGATAAAAAGGTCTGACATAGTGTAATTGGAGTCCTTGAGGAAGAAAGGAAAAATGAAGAATAAACACTATTGGAAAAGATAATGGCCAAGAATTTTCTAATTGATGAAAAACAACCACCTCTAATTTCAAGGAGCTCTATAAATGCTAGGCAAGGTTAATCCAAAGAAATCACAGTGAGAAACTTCGGAGTGAAGCTGTTGAAAGTAAAGACAAAAAGAAAAAAATTGCAGCTAGGGTGGGGATGGGGGAAAGAGATGCATTACCTTCAAAGAAGCAAAAGTAATTATGGTAGCTGAATTCTCACCAAAAATGGTGGAAACCTGAAGAAAATAGGTGATATCAAAGTGCTGAGATAAAATAACCACCAGGTTAGAATTCTACATGAGTTGAAATTGTCCTTTCAAATTAAAAAGTAATAAAAAAACTAATAGATTATATTTGAAGCAGTTATGAGAGGAAAGAAATCTTTAGTGGGACTTTCTGGGGGAAAATTAACAAGAAAGGACGTGGAGAAAGGAATCAAAAGCTTAGGAAAGGGATACATATGTAAATAAATCTAGATGAACATTTGCTGTATAAAATAGCAATAATGTCCTGTCAAGTTTAAAATATGACTAGGGTAAGGTTAAAATAAATGAAATTGTTATACAATAGGCAAAAGGAAATAAAAGGAATAGTATGAGTTGCCAATATAATGCCTGAATTGGTAAAAATAATATTTTACATATAAGGCAAATAAAGAACAGAAGGAATTTACAGTCTCTAAGATAATGATTAAAAGAGAATAAATTAAACAAATTTGTAACTGATAGAGAAGAAACTAGCAATGATAAAAAAAAGGTATGCCCAAAATAGGCAATTAAAGTAAGTGTAAAAGGCTGTAGATAGGTGAGGCAAGTAGATTACATATTTAAACAAAATGAATCCTTAAATACATCAAATAGAAATAGAATAATCTAGTTAAATGGAAATTTTTATTAGACTAGATTGAAAAAGAAACTTTCTGATGCTTAAAAGGGAAACACCTTAAAAGTAATGACAGAACATTTGAAAGAAAAATTGTCAAACAATACCACATATAAACTAACAAAACATAGCTTATGGAACTATATCATATATCGACGTATTAAACATTAAAGCAAAAAGCATTACATAAAAATTCTTTTTAATGTAAAGATTAAAAGAACATTTTGACAAATATATAACAACTTAAAATGTGTATACTTCTTTTAACATACCATTAAATTCATAAAGAAAAACTTTATAGGACCAGAAGAAATAAGAAACTCAATCAATAACAATAATATGAGTTTTTAGCACAGTTTTCTTGGTAACTTATGGAAAATTTATCAAAAAATCAGTAAAAACATAGAAGATTTGAAAACCAAGACTATTTTTAACAATTGAATTGACATTTAGAGAACACTTAACACACTAATTGCAGCAAACACTTATTTTCAAGTGAATAAGAAAGATATTATTTTTTATTTTCTTTCACGTTTTTGGTCTTAATTTATATATTTTTTAATGTTACATTAAAAAAAAAATGAGGTCCCCATATACCCCCCACCCATCTCACCCCACTCCTCCTATAACAGCAACCTCCTCCATCATCATGGGACATTCATTGCACTTGGTGAATATATCTCTGAGCACTGTTGCACCACATGGTCAATGGTCCACATTATAGTTTATACTCTCCCCCAGTCCACCCAGTGGGCCATGGGAGGATATACAATGTCTAGTAACTGTCCCTGCAGTACCACCCAGGACAACTCCAAGTCCTGAAAATGCCCCCACATCACATCTCTTCTTCCCACTCCCTACCCTCAGCAGCTACCGTGGCCACTTTCTCCACATTAATGCTACATTTACTTCCATTACTAATCACAACAGTTCCAAAGCAGAATATCAGCAATGCCATTCTAATCCATACTCTATTCCTCCATTCTGTGGACCCTGGGATGGTTATGTCCACTCCACCTCTATATTGAGAGGGTGCTTAGATTCCACTTGGATGGTGGATGCAATTCTCCTGCTTGCAGTTGTAGGCACTCTTGGCTCCCTGATGTGGTGGTTGACCTTCTTCACCTCCCTGTTAACTGGCTGGGGTAACTCCAATAAACCAGAGGGTAGAAGTTGCAAGTCTGTTGAGACTTAGGGCCTGGCAATCACATGGACAATCCAGAGATTCAGGTCCCCTAACTAAACCCCAGTGCCAACCACAGGTCTGGTAAAAGTAACAGGAGAGGCTTTTGAACAAAGATCACATCTGAGTACAACTCTATCACACTCAGGAACACAGTCTCCAAAATAAGGCCAACTGACATGGCACTGAACTCCATTTGCCATGATCATAGAACCTGTGGGTCTCTGTCACCCTCAGAAAAACTAATACCTGGGGTTGTATCTCTTTTAGCTGTCTCTGGGACTCTGGTGAGGTGTGTGTAAGGGCAACCCCTCTGATGACCTCCCGGCTCTTTTTAGGAGACTCATAGCCATATACACTCATTTGTCCTTTCTATTTCCCCCTTTCATTCAAGGTCAAAATGCATTTTTAACTCCTGATATTACATGTAGGCTGAGATATTCTGCTGGTCTGAGTTGACCCTTTTATTCAAGGTGATTTTCTAGTTATATCATCAGCTGGTACTTGATAGTAATCACTCAGTGCCAAGGAGGCTCATCCCTGGGAGTTTTGTCCCATGCTGGGGGGAAGGCATTCCCCAGTGTGGGACATGACTCCCAGGGATGAGCCTCCCTGGCAGTGTAAATGCAAGAAACATATTTTTAAATGCACCGTGTTCTAGGATATAAAGCCAATCTCAGTTTCTATGGATTGAAAAAATACAGAGAATGGTTTCTGTCTACTCTTGAGCTAAAAGTTAAATGAGTGAGAAATAATAAGAAAATCTCCAGTATGTAGGAGAATTCAGCAATACACTTAACCCATAAATTGAAGTACCAGTAACAACTGCAATTAGAAAATATTTTAATTGAATTTTAGTGGAAATATGTTAAATCAATACATTTTTGTAGTACCCCAAAAACTATCATTAGAGAGAAATTTATATCCTTAAATTAAATTTATAATAAAAAGATAACTGAAAACCAATGATTTGAGCTCACTCAAGAACATAAAATATAAAGTTAATGGAATTAGAATATATTAAGGAACAAATAAAAGAGCATACAATAGTAGAACAAAAAAAATCATACAGGTATCAACAAATCCAAAAGTTGGCTCTTCAAAGAGACTAATAAAAGTGATAAATCAGTGGCAAATATGATCTAGAAAGAAAGGCAAAAATATCAGGGAAGAGAAAAGTATCATTATAGTACTATGTTCAAGAAGGAAACAGAAAATTGGAGTATATTCGGAATAAATATTTTCTAATCTGAGAGAACTTAAACGAGGTAAATATGTTTTTAGAAAAATGCAAAACAAAATCCATTTAAAAGTATTATATGAGGGAATAGTTTTGTATTTATTAAGTAAATTATATATTTAATGAAAAATGTTTCCAAAAAGAAACATCCAGGTACAGAAGATAATATCACTGATTTCCACCAAACACTTGAAGAAGAAATAACTTACACCAATTTACACAAACTATTTTAGTGAATATAAGGGAGAAGACTTTTCAACTTACTTCATTAGACTAGAATAAGCTACATCCTACAACCTGAGAAGAACAAATTACAAAGGAAAATTTCAGGAAAACCCTTTTTATTATAATTAGTAAAATGAGTGATTTTTAAAAAATTTAAATCCATCAGAACCAAGTTTTTTTTTTAAATTCCAGAAATGTGAGGTAGATTTAATATTTGAATGTAAGTCACTGCAGTAACTTACTAAAATTGATAAAATATCATATGATATTCACAAAATATATACAGGCAAATAATTTGATTATTGTATTTATTAAATTTAATGATAGCAAACTGTGACTAGAGAAACAGATTTCTGGAACCTAATAAAAGGTATATATAAATACCTAAAAAAAATCCTGAAATGGGGATAAGATAAAGGTGTTTACTTTCACCATTTTTAATCAACATTTTACTAAAATTCCTAATATGGTGAATAAAGCTACACAAATTATAATTTTTAAAAAGTTATTAAGTAGTTCGAAGACATAGAAAGCTGAAAAGTGCATTATTCCACCTTTACAACAGAAATCTGAAAAAATTGCTAATGAGTAACTTTCCTTGAATCTCTCAAAGAATTGGTATTACAGGGCAAACAACTAAAAACTAGAAAGAGACAGGTACCTGCGATGTGAAAAAGAACCTGAATAGTTATTTAATTAGGGCAGACTCTACTTAATGCCATATAAGCTGACAAAAAAATTAAGCAAGGATTTTTAAAAACAATATCCTCTCCAAATATAAAACCTTGGGTTTGGCAGTTTGAGATTATTTATGAATACTCAAAATAGAAAGATTTAGTTTGTATACTAATCTTTTCCTCTGGGTGAGATAACCTTTGATTATATTAAGTTCAGTGAGGGGTTTCTGATTAGGTTTACTTGATAAAATCAATTTAGGACTACTATTTGGGCTACAATAGTAAGGCTTAATTCAGGTTGAGTCCCTGCCCTCTTGGTGAGCTGATATAAAATGGACATTCACTCAAGAAGGGACATGGAAAGACAGAAAGCACTGTCATGTTTGATCCTGGGGCCCTGGAAGAGATGAGCCATTCGCCTGAGAGTTTGAAACTGACCTTGTGAGGAGAACAGAGCAGCTGAGCAGCTGAGAAGGCCCAGAAAGAAATGAGCCTTATGCCAGAGACTGTTATAGGAAGTCCTGAGAGGCAAGCCCTATGCCAGCCTACAGCTGAGACTGGGAAGAAGCTAGGCCAGGGCCTCAAAAGTAAGAGGAAGCCCAGCGGAAACTGAAGGCTGAAACCCTTGCTGAGATCAGCAACCATGTTGCTTCAACACGTGGCTGCTCACTTTGGTGAGAAAGCAACCTTGAGTTGGACTCTTTGTGGCCTTGTAAGTGTAAGCTTTACTCCAAATAAATGCCCTTTATAAGAGTCAATAGATTTCTGGTACTTTGCATCAGCACCCCTTTGGCAGACTAATATAATAAGTAGGTTAAAAATAAAAGAATGTGAAAAACTGTACCAAGCAAACTCTAGCCAAAGGAGCTGGAGAAGCTATATTAATTTCAGCAAAGAACACTTCAGAAAAAGGAAGGTTATTAGGGATAGGAAAAGATATTACATAATGATAAAGGGATCAATTTTCCAAGATATAATCCTAATTGTGTACTTATCTAAAACAGTGCTTCAAAATAGATGCAATAAAAATTTATAAATCTAAAAAGAAAAGTAGATAAATCCACAATTATACTTGGAAGCTGTAACACTTTTTTATACTAGTTGATATGATAAGTGGGTAGATAACAAGCGAGGATAAAGGAAACCTGAATAACACTAGCAACCAAATTTAACTAATTCACATTTAGAGAAGGTTTTGCCCAATCACAGCAGAATGTACATTCTTTTCAAGTGTGCAAAGAACATCCACTAATGTATACCATATACAATGACATAAAATCAACCTTAAAATGTTTAAAAGCATAGAGATCATTGCAAGTTTGTACTCAGATCACTATGGCATTGAAGTAGAAATCAACAATAGGACTCTACTCAGAAATTTTCAAATAGGTTGGAAATTAAACCAAATAGTTCTAAACCCACAATGTCAAAAGAGAAGTCTCAAGGGAAGTTAAGAAAATAGTTTGACCTAAAATGAAAATACAACATAATGAAATTTGAGAGTTGCAGCTAACTCAGTACTTAGAGGAAAATTTATAGCAACAAATATCTATATTAGAAAAGAGAACTACGATAACCTATGCTATCACCTTGAAACAATAAAGAACAAATTATATACAAGGAAGAAAAAGAATATAAATATTACAAAAATAGTGGAGAAATCAATGAAATGTTCAAAGAAAAATAATAGAGAAACTCAATGGAATTTAAATCTTTTTCTTTGAAATGATCAATAAAACTGATAAATCTTTAGGCAGGCTGATCTAAACAAAATAAAATAAAAATTATATCAGGATGAACAAAGGGATATCACTACTGATTGATCCTATAGTCATTCAAAGTATTATAAAGGAAAATGATAAAAACACTATAGAAAATTTAAAAAAAGAAAAACTCTAATAGCCATACATTTCACAAAGTAAATATAATGTACAAATTACTTGCAAACAAACTACCCAAATTCAGTTAAAAAGATAACACAAATACTCATATCTATTAATAAAAATAAATTTGAATTTTAAAAAACTACCAAAATAATAATTTAAAAAACACACCCCAGTTAGGGGTGGAGTAGGCGTACTTATGAAAACCGCCATGTTGCTGGAGACCGCAAATGCACATAGCTCCGGGCAGCTCCCCACACATTACAGTTATGATCACTGGAGAATTCTACCAAACATTTAAGGAAGAAGTGATACCAATTATACAGAATATCTGTCAGAAAATAGGAAGGCAGGGAACATTTACACATCCGTTGAGTCCATAATTAACCTGATGCAAAAATAGACAAAGCCAGTACAATAAAAAAAAAGTACAGAACAATACCCATTATGAATATCTACGCAAAAATCTTCAGCAAAAGACAACAAAGCAAACCCAACAATATATGAAAAAATAGCATACTCCCACCAAGTGAGGTTCATTTCAGGAACACAAGGCTAGATTAACATTTGAAAAGCAACGAATGTAATTCAATATTTTAACTGATTAAATCTGAAAAATTCTTTGTTCTATGTAATACTATACTTTGAAAACTAAGTTACAAAATATGCCAAATGTAAGGCTTGGACCACAGTTAGTAGTAATATTTTGATGATGTTCTTTCATAATTTGAACAAATGTTCCACAACAGTGCAAGGTATTGGTGGTGGGGTGATATATGGAAATTCTGCATGTTATACATGTTTTGTAAGTTCACAACCTCTCTAATAAGAATTTAAAGAACAGGACAAACAAGCTTATAACGAAGTCTGAGTTGTGTTGGTACATGGTTTTTCTTACATAGGGATTCATGGAGAAAAGCTAAGGAAAAAAAAAGTTTTAAAATACAGATTTCTACATTCTTCCCTATCATTCCATACAATATGGAAGAAGAGGTTTTTCTAAAAAAATAGAACAAGCTCCATTGAAGTCTAGAGCCTTTAATGTAAGACTGATTGTGTCATTATAAGAAAATTCATATTCCCAGGGAGATATATTTATAAGTATTATATATAAACATGCTTTCTTATATATACCCACATGTAAAAATATATACTGCATAAGCTGGTTATATATGCTTTAAAAACATTGAAAAAGTTCAATTTTTAACCAATTAGATAGTTAAAATTTTTACAACTAATAATTGGTGAAGTTGGGAAATTATGGGAAATTATTTATTATGATCTCTGTTCCACCAAAAACTACCAGACTCCTATATACCCACCCCCAATTTCCCTGTGAAATACCCATGAATATTCAGAATGAGATTAAAAAAAAACTGAACTGACATATCAGTCACCAATTTCCTAGAGAGAGAAATATTTTCAAAAAGTAAAGCTGGTATGATATCCCAAAGGCATAATTTAGTTAGGAAGGAAGGAATCAGATAACTTCCTTTTCCCTCTGTGCATTTTTTCCTCTGTGATGCTATTACTTCACTTTCCAGATATCAGTAGTTATTTCTATAATCTACATATATGCAAAAAATTGCTTTCCAAGGCATCCAGAGATTTTTCTTCCCGTTCTTCTCATCAGTATCCCTTCCTCTCCTGTCTATGAGATAATGTTTCCTATGTTTCTATAAGACATAGAGAAGAAAGGAAAGACAGTGATGCTGTTCCTGATATAAAAAAATCAATTAACAGGAATGTCAGAACTCCAGAAGACATATGGGAAATGTGCCCTCAGTGGAAATTTGTGTTCTTTGTGTACCATTTCTGATGTAGGGAGCATTATATACTTCTTCAAATTATTTAATTACAAATTCTATTCTATTTGGTGAGATAATCAAGCAGCAGGTATACGAAAGTCATTCCATTAAATTAGCACCTCTAAAGTGACAACTATATAAACACACTCTCCACACTAGCTCTACAATTTAAGATCTGAAAGAATCTTTTGACAGGATACAAAGGTAGAATGTAAGTGATAACACAGAGTATATACCTCTCATGTCTTTCGTCAAACACAAGGTCTGAATGGACCTCTTCATATTAAGGAAGAAAACACAGAAAATAAGCAATTCACAAGAGGATGATGAAAAGGGATTAAAAGTAAAAGGAAGGAGAATATTGGCCTCTAGATGCTGTGGAAATGTTCTTATTTAATAATTACCATAGGAAACAAACAGCAGTAACAACAAAGAATTTTTTTGTGAGATAGGAAAAAAGTTATTTAAATTAATAACTGATAGCACAGACACTCTTCCACTTCATTTTACACATATACACCCATACATATATAATTAAAAACATAAATGTTTTGTATATTTTAAAATTATATTACAACATTAACCATTGTATTTTTGAGAACTTGCAGATCTCAATTTATTAAAATCTTGATTTATTAAATTCTTTATGACACCTTTCAATATATCAATATACATGTCATTTTTAATTCCTGGATAGTATTCTATTTTGTGGATATACTAAGTTAATTTTTTCTTGTTTCATCGACACAAATTTCATTAGATTTGATTTTCCTTCTTAAAATAAATTCTTCAAAACATATTTTCCTATTTATGTATATGTGCTATCAAAATCATTAATTAAAATTGTAAATACTTTTTATACAAATCACTGTGTTCTACATCCTGCTGTGGTAAGCAGAATAATGGCTACCCAAAGATGTTCCTGTCTTAATCCCTGGTACTTGTGGATATCTTACATTACATGAAAAAGTGAGGATTAAAGTTACAGATGAAATTAAGGTTGCTAGCCAGCAGATAGCCATTTTATCCTGGAGGGTCTGGGTGGCCCAATTTAATCACAAGGGTACTGAAAAAAAAAGGAAGATGGAGGCAGAAGAGCAAGAGAAAAAGATGTGACAATGGATGAAAGGTCAAAGTGATTCTATGTGAGAACAGCTCAACGTGCCATAAGTACCGTTGAATCTGGAGGAGTAAGGGGCCACAAGCCAAAGTACATGAATGCCTTCTGGAAACTAGAAACTGCAAGGAAATAGATTCTCCCCTAGAGGTTCAGAAGAGAATACAGTCTGCTGACACCTTGATTTTAGACCAGTGAAACCTATGTTGGACTTCTGGCCTACACTGTTAAATAATACATTTGTATTGTTTTACACTTCTAGATGTATAATAATTTGTTGCTGCAATTATAGTAGCAATAAGTAACCAACATACTTATCTTTAGGGGCTTAGATTAATCTTTGTTTTAAAGTGTTGTAGATGGAATAGACCTGAAAAGCAGCCAATAATGGAGGAAAATGAATCTACAAAGGAATTTTGTTCAAATTTTTGTTATAGATATCCTTGAATAATGTTAGTGCCAATTTTGAATCATAGTATCCCCTGCCATACATATAACATTTCATTAAAATATTGATCGCTCCCATAAATGAACAAATAAAGTACGTTTTCTGAAGGACACAATGTGTTTTGCAAAATAGTTTTGAGTAAATTGACACTCTCACAAAGCTCTGTCAGAGAGGTAGAAAGCATCTTAAAAATATTAATAGGTAAACGAGACTACAAGAGGTAAGAGATAAATATTGAGTGATGTACAACAATGACTATTGATATATATTTGCCATTTTTGCTCAGATATGGTTTTTAAAAATGAAGTCTCTACTGTTATCATACCAACCATGAAAGAAGATGATTTCTAAGCAATAGAATTTGAACAGGTTAGAGATAAGGGAGGTCAAATATTAGGAATCTACAAAAAGAGCTTACTTTAATAAAAAAAGGGTTTTAGCCTCGATTTCTGCAGTAGATTGAAAAATGAGCTAACCCCTTGCACCTTAGTGAAGGCAAAAGCAAAAGTTTGTAATAAAAAAGCAGATGTCAAAAATCAAGAGTGAGTAGAGTCAGAGATATAGTTATAAACTAGATGTCCAGCAAAATAATGGAGTTTTCAGTGAAGAGAGTGGAGGCTTTTAGAAAAAAGTGAAAATGTCCAGGTATTTGTATCAACTACCCAGACCACTTGAGTTGGTAGGATTTTCTGCAAATCCTTTAAGAACAGATACTTTGACATTCACTTCAGGTCAAAAATGAAATCACACAATATGTGTAGTGTTGAAAAAGTAACTCACAAAGAAGACAAATGTATACAGGTTTAGAAGTTTTACCAAGTATCAATTTTCTCTTTACCAGTCCCACCCCACCTCAATGAATATGTTTTGATAGTAGAATGTTTTTACTAGAAAACATAAGACAAAATAGTATTTTATTAAAAAAAAATACATACATAATGAACATTTTTCATTTTATCAATAAAATGATTATATTAATGTCCATTCACAATATCCAGCATAGCAAAAGATTGGAAAAGAGACATTTTAACATTGCTTTTTTTCAATAAAATATTTTATCTTATAATTATTTGCTTTGATATGTTACATCACTTTTTAAAAGACATTTTATTCCCTTCCCCCTTGTTGTTTTGCACTCACTGTCTCCTCTGTGTCCATTCATTGTATGTTCTGTGTCTGTCTATCTTCTCTTTAGGAGGCACTGGGAACAAAACCTGGGACCTGCATATGTATTATACAGGTAATATACATAACACTACATATATTTTATGCATTTATGAGTTACTAAACTTTTAAAGATACCTCATCTGTTGACTTTCATGTTCTTTTTGCAAACTTTAACTTTTTATTTCTTTTAACATTAAAAAGAAATTGCTTATATTTATAGTATTAAAAGAAATACGTTGATATTATACAATATTATACATATATTTTATGCATTTCTGAGTTTCTAAATGTATTCTGGGTCATTTCCTGGCATTCACATATTGTCTGAAGCCTTTGCAAAACTCCCCCAAATTCCCATGTAATTTCTTATGCCAACACATGATACAAACAAAATTTCAGTGGGGAAAGTTGCAATGCAGAAGGAATAACTCTATTCATATTTTTTGGTGAGACAACTTGCCAGTGTCTTCTCTGCCATCAAGAGAATTCCAAACCTCTCAAGTAGATAAGTTATCCTTTTGATTAATGATATCAAGCATCTCTTCATGTGCTTGTATATCATCTGTAATAAAGCATCTGTTCACAGTTTTTGCCTAGTTTTAGTCATAAGAGTTCTTTATACACTTTGGATAAAAATGTATTGTCAGGTCTTTGGATTTTTAATATATCTCTCAATCTGTGATATGCTTTTCCTTTTCTAAATAGTATGCCTCAGAAAGAAAACTTTAATTCTAAGTCTGACATAAAATATTTTCTTTTAGAGTTTTTGTTTTTTGACCTATCAAAATGTATTTCCTTATGCAAGAATGCAACTATATTATTCTGTACTTTCCTCTAGAAATTTTAGAGTTTTAACATTTACAATCAGATCAAATCTTCAGCTCCAAGTTAATTTTGTATATGAGATAACTGTTGATGTTTATTTTTCCACATTGATATCCATTTGTTTTGGAACAATATTTTGAAAACACTGTCCATTGTGCATTGCATTAACTTGTAACTTTATTGACAATCAACTATTTTGGGATATTTAGTCTACTCCTTTAATCTAAGATCAACCATGATGTTGATTACTGTAGTGTTACAGAAATTTTCGAAATTGGGTAGTAGATACCCTTTGTGGTATTCTTTTTCAAAGTTGTTTATGCTATTTCAGATTCTTTACATTCCTGTAAATATTTTAGAGCAGAATTTCCTGCTCAGATTTTGAAATTTCATTGAATTAATATATAATCAGTAAAGTCATTTGGTTGTGGTGAAACACGACATGTAACACTTTATTTGTAATTTCTTTTTGCACTGTTTTTGCATCATTCACAATACATCTATTGAACCAATTTTCATACTTTTATCACTTAGCATTTGACATTTTGATGCTATTACATACGTTTTTCCTATCTAATTTTAAATTCATTTATAACCTATACAAATATTTTTAATATCATCTTTGTGTCCTACAACCTTATAAAACTCATATAGGGAAGCGGACTTAGCCCAGTGGTTAGGGCATCCATCTACCACATGGGAGGTCCGCGGTTCAAACCCCCGGCCTCCTTGACCTGTTGGAGCTGGCCAGTGCGCAGTGCAGATGTGCACAAGGAGTGCCCTGCCACGCATCAGTGTCCCCGTGTAAGGGAGCCCCACGTGCAAGAAGTGTGCCCCGTAAGGAGAGCCGCCCAGTGCAAAAGAAAGTGCAGCCTGTCCAGGAATGGCACCGCACACATGGAGAGCTGACACACAAGATGACGCAACAAAAAGAAACACAGATTCCCATGCCGCTGACAACAACAACAGAAGCGGACAAAGAAGAAGGCACAGCAAATAGACATAGAGGACAGACAACTGGCGGGGGGGTGGAGGGGAGGAAAAAAAAGACTTATCTTGACTTCCATATGATATCCATGGCAGATTGAGTTATGTAGCCCAGAAAAAAAAACACATTTTCTTAATCTTAACCCACATTCTTATGGTTGTGAACCCATTATAAATAAGGACTTTTGAAGATCTTTTTTTTAGTAGAGGTGTGGCCAACAATATCAAGATGTGTCTTAATCCTAACACTGATGGTTGTAGGAAGAGAAAGTCACAGGGTCTAGACGTAAGCCGGAAGTCAAGGAAACCCAGAAGAGAAAGGAGAGGACAACATCATGTAAAAGGAAAGCCAGGGAACCACCATTATTGCTAGTCAGCCGTAATGCTACTGACACTAGGAGGAAGCAAGCCTTCTAGCCTCTGAAATCATGAGCCAATAAATTCCTGTTGTGCAGTCCCAATTTTGTGGTATGTTTTCATAGCAGGTAGGAAATTAAGAAAGTATCTTATAGCCAAGACAGTCTATCTGGCACATAACAAGAAATAGAGAATTACTATTTTTATCATTCTCCCAACCATAACATATTTTTTGCCTGTGCCCTGACAGGGAAGGAAAGAAAGGGAACATTTTTTCTGCCCTTTTGCCAGTGACTCACGACTTTTGTTTTCTAAGAGCTAAAGTTCAGATAATGAATATGTGCCTTTCCCAGAACTGCTCATCGACTCCTTTGAGAAAATTGTTGTTGCTACCTCAAGAATGTAAGGCTTTTTCTTCTTACAAATAAGGGCCTCAGGAAATCATCGATTTTTGACCCCACACTGATTAATCACCTCATGCCCATGTGGCCTATTTCCCAAGTTCAACTTAACTGTTTCTTTTTTTTTAAGATTTATTTTTATTTATTTTTCTCCCCTTCCCCCCTCCCACCCCAGTTGTCTGTTCTCTGTGTCTATTTTCTGCATGTTCTTTGTCCGCTTCTGTTGTCAGCAGCATGGGAATCTGTGTTTCCTTTTTTTTTTTTTTTTTTTTAAAGATTTATTTATTTATTTAATTTCCCCCCCTCCCCTGGTTGTCTGTTCTCTGTGTCTATTTGCTGCGTCTTGTTTCTTTGTCGGCTTCTGTTGTCGTCAGCGGCACGGGAAGTGTGGGCGGCGCCATTCCTGGGCAGGCTGCACTTTCTTTCGCGCTGGGCGGCTCTCCTTATGGGCGCACTCCTTGCGCGTGGGGCTCCCCTACGCGGGGGACACCCCTGTGTGGCACGGCACTCCTTGCACGCATTAGCACTGCTCATGGCCAGCTCCACACGGGTCAAGGTCAAGGATGTCCGGGGTTTGAACCGCGGACCTCCCATGTGGTAGACGGACGCCCTAACCACTGGGCCAAAGTCCGTTTCCCTCTGTGTTTCCTTTTGTTGCGTCATCTTGTTGTGTTAGATCTTCATGTGTTCGGGTGCCATTTCTGGGCAGGCTGCACTTTCTTTCGCACTGGGTGGCTCTCCTTACCAGGTGCACTTCTTGCACTTGGGGCTCCCCTAGGCAGGGGACACCCCTATGTGGCACAGTACTCCTTGCACGCATCAGCACTGTGCATGAGCCAGCTCCGCACGGGTCATGGAGGTCTGGGGTTTGAACCGCAGACCTCTCATGTAGTAGACGGACGCCCTAACCACTGGGCCAAGTCTGCTTCCCACTTAACTGTTTCTTACACTTACTTAACTGTCCTCAAGCTGCTTGTGCCTCCAAGGCAAGTTCTGGGAGGGTTAGTCAGTGACTAGTTCGTGGTTCAAATTTTCAGGTTGTCTCCAGGCACCCCAATATGTGCATAGTGGCTGCTGTGCTCTATCAGGAAAGGGCCCGGGACCCACAACGGGAGCCCAGACTAGCTCCATAACTCACCAAGGAGAGAGTAGGCAAGGATCAGCTAGGTTGCCACAAGTATATACTACCATCTTAACTGCATTTTCTTGATTCAGTAGTTGCTCACTTACTGCTTTTAACTGGTTTCCAGAGTTTTGAGGAAAACGGCTCTGTCAATTTTTGCTGATTGTTCAAGGATTCTATGGGGGAATGATACCCTGGAGCTTCTTATATCATTATCTTGTTTGACAGATGTCTTGTTTGACATTATCTTGTTTGATATCATTATCTTGTTTGCTGTTTTAATATTATTTTTAATTTTATCAAACATATTTTTGTTACCTAATTCAATGATAATGGCTTATACTTTACAATTTTGAACTGTAAGTGCAATGGATTTTCTTAATAGATTATCTACTGCTAAATTTCTTTTATGCTTTTGGATTAAAGCCTACTTGTTTAATTAAAGATAATTATTTAAATAAATGCTGTATAAATTTGACAAACATTATTGAGAATTTATATCTATCTTCATTACTGAGATTCACCTAAAATTCGTGTGGGATTTTTCCTAGGCCTTTTTCTTCATTAGTGTTTCGATCATTGTTATTAGTATTGTTTTCTCTATAAAATGGGTTGGGCTAATTTCTGCCTATAATTTTCTGTGGAAATTTTTAAATAATTTATATTCTTTGGATATTCTGAGAACTGGCCAGCTTGAGAGTTTTCAAAGTATGGTGTGCTGACCCTTAGGGTCCATAAGAACCTTTCATGGTTACAGAAGCTTTCCAAAGGACCTATCTGTATGAGGCCAGATATTCTTCACATATTCGAATCAAAGTCACAAACCACAATGTTTCAGATGAAGAAGGAGATGTAAAAATCCAGCTTCTCCTATTAGGATAGATATTTTTAAAAACTGAAAAATATTAATCAATGCTAAAATTCTCAATTTATCTTTTGAAAAATAGAGTTATTTTCAATAAAATATGGTATTTTAGTTAATACTTAATCCATTAATTAATTATTGTATTTTTAAAATCAAATAACAAGTATGTTTATAAAACTCAGTTATAATTTCTTATATAGCAAATATTTACAAATTCAACCAGCATAGAAAGAAACTTTTCTGAGTCCTCAAAAAATGTGTGGTGTAATAACTGGGTTCTTGGACCAAAATATTTAGGGGCAAATGTGCTAGCCCATTAATCAATTCAACTTTATTTCTTTTATTTCTTTATATATTTATTTGTTTGTTTATATTACAGAGGCACAATCCCAGAACCAGCACGGCAGCAGCAAATTTTTGATTGGACCCATTCCTGATTATGGCAGGGCAGCAAATTCTAGATTATCTGCTGTGTCTCTGGGAGTTGTCTCTAGAAGCTCAACCATGTACCTATTTTTAACATGTTTTTAACAGTCCTATAATTCTGTATATTAAGTCAACAATTCTCTAATATTATAATTTCTTATCCCATACAAAATAGGCTGCACAGATTCTGTTCTCTGCAACTGAATTCATCAGATAGATACTGTTTCTCTGTTTCTATTCTTTGAAGCATCCTGTCCTTTTCTTAAGTCTTTCAACCCTTTTGAATAAATTGAGGAATAAATTGTGCAAACAATTTCACTGATTTCTTGCTATCTATTTTATACTTCTTCTCATCACTTTTGAAATGTTCATTTCTAGAAACTTGCCTCACGCTATGAAATTTTGAAATCTATAAGAAGAGAAGGGAGCAAAAATTTTGTTTCTGTGATTAAACCCCTCATTAATATTGCTGCCCATTGTTTGCTTGCTTTTTATTTGTATTTGAGACATTCCAGAAAGTTCTCTTCTATTGGCCAGATCATCAAATTATCTCTTAAAATTACCAGTTCTAAATTTATTGGTTGTTTTCAAATTCACTTATTTCTGTTTACACTTGTCTTTCTCAAGAATATTATGAGCAGACTCCTTATTTCAAAATTAATTCATGGATTTTTATGAGTTCTTCTGAAATAAACTTGATTAAATTATTCTTATTTAAAAAGATATATCTATATTTTCCTTGATCAAATGATGACTAAATACATTATGTCAGTGAGCAATTATTGCTTGGCTATCAATTTATTCTGAAACTCGTTTTATATATTTTCATATAGTGCCTTAATGCACAGATATTCACAACAAATATAACTTTGCTGTGAAAAGTTTGCTGGCAATAGAAATTACTTTTAATTTCTTTCAAATGTTTTTTTTTCCTGTATTTGTTTCTATCTGTCTATATCTACCCACCTACCTACCTATCTACCTATCTGTCTAGCTAGCTAGCTAGCTAGATAGCTATCATCTATTTCTATCTATCCATCCACCTATCCATATGTCCATGCATGCATAATCTTGTTTATGTTTTGTGTCATCTACTTAGATGTGCCTCCTGTTGTAAAATATGTAAAACAAAATAAAGTAAAATCTAATGTACTTTATCAAATCTTAAAATCTTCAATTTAACCTGGAATTTATCCCCTTATAGTTTCTTTATGACCTGTGTTTTGTTATGTTTTCTTAGCACACAGAGGCTTAACAATGAGAGTGTTTGTTTGTTTTTTTTAATTTACAATACAATCTATATTTATCTGTCAGAATTTAAAAAAAACACTATATTTTGGGGCATGATTTGAAAGTGAATATATTTTTCCTTACTAGCACTTATCCTTCCTTGAGTAAAATTTTTGATGTTTGGTTATATATTTTATACTTAGAATCAGATTCGTGATATTGCATTTCTATTTTAAGAGAATGTATTTTATTTTTAAAATAATATTGGTAACTTCTTTATAAATAATAATGTTATTCGTATTGATATAAAATTAAATTAAATAAATTAAAATTATATTAATATCAAATACTGTTTATTATTTATAAATAATTTAAAATTTTTACTAATAGAATATATGTCATATAACTATATAAAAATTACAATAATAATTTTATTATGTTGCCAAATATGTTATTCAGAACCACAATTTTTAAACTTTTATTTATTTATTTATATTTGGTATTTATAAATTCTTAATTTTATTTTTTAGTTGAAATAATTGATCTAATCAGTCTTTGTAGATATGAAAATATTTTATGTCATCATAATTAATGAAAGACTATCTAGTACATTATTGACTTTTGCAGTTCAAACTCTTTGATTTAATGGACTAAAGTAGAATTTTTATTATTCTAGTAATGGAAGAACTTGTAACATTGTTCTGAGGCAGTGGTCACCAGAGGTTCTGAGGCAGGGGAGAGGGAAGAATAGGGGAGAGGCATTTTTGGACATTAGAATTGTCCTGCATGACATCATATTAACATATATGGGCCAGTATACATTTTTTAAAAATTTATTGAAATATATCACTCGTATATAAACATATATAAACAATAAGTGTATAATAGTTGTGAACTTACCCCAAAGCACATATAACATCAAACAAACATATATAACATCTCACCTTACCACCAATAACTTGCATTGTTTTTAAACTTCTTAAACTAATGATTAAAGAACCTTGTCAAAATATTACTACTAAGCAAAATAATTTTTCCCTAACCAATCCAATTGTTATTATCTTTATATCATTTATATATGAACATACATAAACAATTGTGTACAGTAAAAATTGTGAACTTACAAAGCAAACATGCATAACATCATACAGGGGTCCCATACATCAACCCTCCACCAACACCTTGCATTGTTATGAGATGTTTGTTACAAACTATGAAAGAACGCTGTCAAAATCTTATTACTAATCATAGTCCTTATCTTACATTTGGTGTGTTTCTCCCCCAACCCACCCAATTATTATTTTTTAAATATATTTTTTATGGCAGAAGTAGTAAACTTATAAAACAATCATGCACATGTGCAGAATTCCCAAGTAACACAAAATGTGGTGTGTCATTTGCTACAGATAAAATAATATCTGGTTGTTACCATGTCCATAGTGCACATTTGGCTCACATTTTGCATACTGCCTCAGTATCAACACGGTACATCTTTTGCATAGATGCACGAATATTATATTATTATGACTAAAAACAGCCCATAGGTCATTCCAGCTGTTTTCTTCCCATGCTTCTCCACATTCCCATCACCCAGCAGCAGTGATATACATTTCTTCTAGCTGACAAAGGACACTCTTGCATCTGTACCATCAACGACAATTCTCACCCACCTCTTGGTTTACTGTGCTTCCTAGATTATTCTCAAGCATTCTGTCAATTGGCATTTACATAACTAGACTACCATTTTCAGCCACATCCTCATTTAAAAACTAGCTGTTGCTCACTGTGTGTTACCATCCACTCTATATGTTTCCACACTTCTTGCAGTAAAGCTTATTAAAATGTCGGTATACATTAAACATCAGTAGTCCCCTCAGTCCTCCTCTTACTTCCTTAAGAAAGTACCACCTACCACCAGGTATTGAAGATATTTTCCAGTAATTTCTTCTAGAAGTTTTATGGTCCTTGCTTTTATTTTTAGTTGTTTTTTTTTTTTTTAATCCATTTTGAGTTAGTTTTTGGATAAGGTGTGAGATAGGGGTCCTCTTTCCTTCTTTCAGCTATGGATGTCCAATTCTTTCAGCTCCATTTGTTGAATGGATTGTTCTGCCCGAGCTGTGTGACTTTGACAGGCTAGTCAGAAATCACTTGACCATACCTGTGAGGGTCTGTTTCTGAACCATACATTTGGTTCCGTTGGTCTATTGTGTCTGTCTTTAGGCCAGTACCATGCTGTTTTTACCACTATAGGTATGTATTATGATTTAAAGTCTAGAGAGGAGAGTTCATGTTTCCTTTTTTTGATGTTTTTGGCTCTTCAGGATTCCTTAAACTTTCAAATAAATTTAATGATCATGTTTTTAATTTTTCTTTAATGCTGATGTTATTTTCATCAGGGTTGCATTAAATCTGTATATCAATTTGAGTAGAATTGGCATCTTAATGATATTTAGTCTTCCAATCCATGAGCATGGAATGTTCTTCAAGTTATTAGGGCTTTTTTGATTTGTTTCAATATTGAGTTGCAGTTTTCTGAATACAAGTGCTTTAGTGCTTTACATCATTGGTTAAGTTTATTCCTATTTGAGTTTTATCTGTCATATTTTATTTTCACCACTCTTTTGACACTTTTAGTTACGTTTATTGATATAATCTTCATTTCTAGACTCTCTTCCAGTCCCCTCTCCCCTGTCTTTTATTTTCAGGCTCTTGCACACCCTTTAGTATTTCCTGATATTATAGTCTCTTGCTTACAAATTCTCTCAGTTTCTGATTATCTTTGAATATTCTAATTTCAACCTCATTTTTGAAAGACAGTCTTGCTGGAAATAAGATTCTTGGCTGGAAGTTTTTCTCTTGTAGTATCTTAAGTATATCAGACCACTGTCTTCTTGCCTCCATGGTTTCTGTTGAGAAATCAGCAGTCAATCTTATTGGATATCCCTTATATGTTATGCATTACTTTTCTCTTGCTGCTCTCGGGATTCTCTCTTTGTCTTTGGCCTTTGATATTCTGATGAGTATGTGTGTTGGAGTTGTTCTATTTGGATTTTTCAGATGGGAGTATGTTGTGCTTCTTGGACATGGATATTTATGTCTTTAGATAGGGTTGGGAAATTCTACCATTATTTCTTCAAATATTTCTTCTGCCCCTTTTCCCTTCTCTTCTCTTTCTGAGATATCCATGACATATAAGTTTGCATGCCTTTTGCTGTCATTTAGTTCCCTGACTAAATTTTTTCCATTCTTTTCTTCATCTCTTCTTTTGTATGTTCACTTTCAGTGGCCATTTCTTCAAGCTCACCAATCCTTTCTTCTGCCTCCTCAAATCTGCTATTATATAATCCCAATGTTTTTGAAATTTAATTGATTGTACCTTTCATTCCCATAAGATCTGCTATTTTTCTATATATGCCCTCAAATTCTTCTTTGTGCTCATCCAATGTCTTCTTAATATCCTTAATATCTTTATCCATGTCATTGAATTTATTAAGATTTGTTTGAACATCTATAATTAACTGCCTCCCCATGATGTCATCTGGAGACTTATCTTCTTCCTTTAACGGGCCATAGCTTCCTGTTTCTTGGTGTGGTTTGTAATTTTTTGTTGGTGACTTCACATCTGGTTTACTAGAGTATTTATTCTGGGTGCAGTTTTTCTCTTAGGTTTACAGTTTCCTACTATTTCTCCCTTGCTAGTTGTGCAGTAGGAGCCAAGCATGTAATTAGTGCTGTAAGCTGTGGAGGCTCAAACTGCCCTCATTGCACTAGGGACCAGTGATGCTTCTTCCACCTTTCTCCTTTGCCAGGGGTAGGGACAAAGTCACAGCTTTGTGGAATAACCCGTGTGCAGGCCTAGACTGTAGTTGCCCAGAAGACAGATGAAGCTTCATATCCCTTTCTCCCCTGCTTGGGGCAGGGATGGAGTTGCAGGTGTGGACAGCAGTCTGTGCATTACAGGTCCAAGATGGCCACAGTTGCCCTGGTAGACTTCTGATTTTCAGTCCGTGCCAGCCAAAGTTCTCTGCAGTTATCTGTATAGGCTGGTGTAGGGCTCCTCAGCCTCCTCCCTACCAGACGTGGGGCTGAAGCCTAGGCTAGGGCTATAGGTTGATCTGCATGAACGAAACTGATTCTTGCTGACACTAAGAGTTTCAGTCAGCCCAGCTTCCCCTCAGACTGACGACAGGGTCAGAATGGTGGCTACTGGCCTCTTTCTGACTTGGGCTCATTCTCACCATAGCTGTTCCCAGGGTTATCTCTTAGTTAGCTGAGTCTTCCAATCAGTACCTGAAATTGGCAGCCAACCATCTCCTCTTCCTTCCCCTCTTTCTGGGAAATGGAACTTCCAATTCCTGTAACAGAGCAGCTCTCTGGATGACCCATGCTGCCAGAATAGGATAATCACTGGCCTCTGCGGCTTGGCCGGTAATTTCCTGGAGAGGCTGGCACAGGTCCCCGCAGCTTCCTCCCTGCTGGAGGTGGCACTGGGGCCTAGACTAGACCTGCAATATGATCTGGATGGAAAGAAGCCAGTCCCCACCAGCACCGGGATTCTCAGTCCACCCTGTTTCGCCTCATGCCAGGTGCAGAGTTAAGATGACAGCTCCCAGCCTCTTTCTAACCTTGACAGCCTCAACCCTTAGCTGTTCTCAGGATCATACTGTAGCCCATTGAATTTCCTCATAATAGTTGAAATTTGTACCCAGCCGTCTCTTCCTCCCCCGTTTTGGGGAAGCGGAGCTTTCAATTCCAGCCATGGAACAGCTCCCAAGGCAGCTTGTGCCCCCAGTGGAGGATGGGCACCAGCCTCCGTGGCGTGGAGTGCTCTACTTAGAGTCTTCTCTGCAGTCAGGCTTCTCCTCCTTCCACTCCTTCAAGTATTTTTCAGGATACTCTTCTGGCCTCCTGGAGCCCCCAAAACAGGTGCTTCAGCTAGCTCCAGAGAGCTCTGGGTGTTTGCTAACTGCCCTGTAGCAGGAGCTGACTCTAGGAGCTCCCTCCTCTGCCGCCATCTTGCTGGTTCTTCTCTAATTTAATTTTGTTATTTTAAAAGCACATTCTAAGTAGTGTTGTAATTCTTTTCAAAACATTGAGACTTGTCTTATGGCCCAATGTATTACCTATTTGGCTCAATGTTCAATATTAACTTAAGTATCATATTTATTCTCCCATTTTGTGTGGAGTGATCTGTAAATGACACTCATACCAAATTTAAGATAGTGTTTTTTCTTCTATATCCTTACTGATATATAGCCTTACTCATTTTATGAGTACTGCTATAAATTTATTTTAGGAAAGTAAAAGTTTCCTTTTAGTTGGTCATATTATTATTTTAGTTCTGTATTCATGAGTATACACATTTAATGTTCTACTTCCTTCTTGATGAATTGACTCTTCTATCAATATAAAATTCCTTTCTTTTACCCTGTTAAGAGATCTTGTTCTGAATGCTATTTGTTCTGATATCAATTTGGCCATTGCAGCTTTATTTTTATTATTGTTAGCATAGTGAATCGTTCTTCTTCCTTTCATTATAACCTACATGTAATTTGAATTGGTTAGACAATATAGATTTGTCCCTTTTTTTCCTATTTCATACTCTCTGCCCTCTAATTGGCATGTTTAGAACAGTTACATAAAATTACATATAATTAAATTACTGATGGCTGTGTTTCTAGCTACAATTTTGCTATTTGTTTCTATTTTTCTTGTTGTTTTTGTTGTAGAGGTTATTTTTAACCTCAAGGGTATATTCTTAGGAAGTCACAATAATGCTCAGTTGCCCTCTACTAGCCCCTGCTTACTCCCTTCACCCTTCCCTCTTCTTGCTTATTTACATGCAAGTGGTTGGCATATTTCCATTTCACAAGAAACTGCAAGCAGCCTAGGGTAGAAGTCAGATGACAACTGTGAAAAACAAGCAACCCAGAAATGGAACAGTATAACCAATCTTGAAGTTAAAACTGAGAACAAGCAGTCTCACCTCCTTGCCTGGATGGAAAGCATACACTAAGATTGCTTGAGATATGCTGTTTGCTAAGTGGTAGGGTCTCCTTACACTGGGTTGTATAAAAACTCAACATTAGGGCAGTATATGTGCAGGGGATGAGAAGCCACCATCCACTACCCCTGACCTGAGCAGTTGGCCTCCCTGGAGGACAGCCACAAAGGGATCACATCTCCTACTTCTTTGGACACTTTGTGCTGTGTAACTAATAAAGAGGTCACTTGCTGACAGTATCTACTGTGTCTGAGCTATTGTTGCCACAATGCACCATGTAGTAACTTGCTCCAATGTATACTATTTAACCTTTTACTTATAATTGGTCTTCCAACATTACTTATATGTAAAGATCTTTATAATAATATAATTCAATTTTCCCTCTCCCAAACTTTGTTCTCTTGTCATACATTTTAGTTCTACCCATTTTATAGTCTCCTTATTTCATCATTAATGTTTTGCTTTAAGCATTCAATTATATTGAATAAAATTTAAAAATTAGAGGAAAATGCCCATTTTACTCATATATTTACCATTTGTAGAATGAATTCATTCCTTTGTGTAGATCCAAGGTTTCATCCAGTATCATTTTCCTTATTCATGCCACATTCTTGATGAATTTATTATCTCTAGAATAATAATTATTAATCCTAAAAATGCATATTTGATTATCATATTATCCATGTATTACATTTAACATTATTTTTAACTCCATATGCTAATACAAAAGGTAAAATATTGAAAGTAGAATCAAGAAAGTTCTTTAAATTCTTTGTGGCAAGAATCTGATCTGATTGATTTTATTCTCCACTGTATTTAATGAAGTATCTGAATAGATTAGTATTACAGGGTGGCCTTGTTGAGATAAAGTGTTAAGAGAAATGTTTCATTTTCAAATAGCCAAAATGGTTATATTAAAATCTTCCAGAATAGAACTATCTAGAGTACTTCATGTTTTTATATTTAAACTTTCTTCTTTTACTGCCAATAAAAGCAGAAATGTTGCGAAGAAAGTGTGAGCCCATAAGCCAAATGTTGACAAGAATGACATTTTTACTCTGATTTTATTTTTATTACTTAAATGGATTCTCCCAAAATGTCATGAAAAAGCATTGTGATTCATATTTATGACTGATTCTTAATCTATAGCAATGAAATAAATTTGCCATTTTCTACAAATTTAGAACTGAAAAATTTTTTGAATATTTTTTGCAAGTATGATACATAGAACATTTTGTTTGTTATTTTAAAAATGCATTCTAATTTGACTAAATATAAAAAATCCAGAGAATTAATTTGATCACTTTGAATATTCTAATCAGAAATTCTGAACAACATATCATGCCATCTAAAGCAGTCAAGTAGTAATGTCTATTTGTTAAACTTTCGCAATACATATTCTTTTAATTTAGGGCCTTTTGATTACTGAAAACTATATATGACATGAATTGCAATTTTAAGAATTAGTTGAAACCTATGAGTTTGAATTTTTTCCTTTACTTATAGTAGTTTTTGGTTGTTTCTGAAAACAATTATTTGCTTTTATTCATTTAGCAGATTTAATCAACTGTCACGCGAGTAATATTTGATTCATATTGCATTGGTCTGATAGACTGGAGTTCTGCTTAGCAATTCACAGTAAGCAATGATCACAGACATCAAGAAGACATTTAGTAATACTTCAATACCTTCTACAGTGATGGGATATGGTGATGGCCTATAATTCTTATGAAGTGGGGCCAATGAGTTTCTGGGCTGGGTTCATTCACTTGGCATGGAAGAATACAAAGACACACAGATCTAGGTTAGGAAGAAAAGGCGGCTTTATTTGCCAGCAGGAGACCGGAGATGTATAATCTCAAATCAACCTCCTCATTAAGGGATTTTCAAACATCTTTTATACTGGTTGAAACAAAGAAAGGTAATCATCAGGGTGACATTTCTAAGAAGGGTCTGGAATAAAAGTAGTTTTTGCTTTCTTAGTTAATCTTAAAATATGCCTAATACCTGATGCTGGGTAATCTTGTGGTCATAAGGATGGGAGGGGATGGTATGGATTTGAAGGTACAGATAATGATGGATGTGAAGACACAAGTAAGGATGGACGTGAGAAAAGATACAGAGTGAAGAAGTGCATTGTTACCCATTTTTGGTAGAGCTACGTCTGGTTAATGTAAAATCTGTAGCTCTGTGTGCCTTCTGACATGTGACCAATAATTATATTGATTTTTCTAACTATATAAGGTATAATACAATGCCTAAATATTTAAGCTCTCCTGGGTTTTTTTAGTACTACAGTTACATAGTTTTACTATCTATCAATACATCAGTAGACCATCTTCCAAACTGTTTATAAGGAGCTTCCAGGTAAAAGAGTATGGTAAAAGAGTCTGAAACCGTCCACATAAATAATTTTTTAGTCATTATATGCACTTTTCAACCTTAGTTTTCTTTAATTCAGAGATTTGCACATCAGTTCTTGAACATACTTTTAAGTAAATTTGGTCAGGAAAATCTTATCACCTTCAGGAAATCAAAGTATGGTCAATGGGTTTAGGAAAAGTTTAATGTTAACAAACTAATCGGTACATCAGTGACTTTAATTCAGTTTAAAGTATTGCAAGTACAGTCTCTGTTAATGTCTTTTTATATTTAAATCAAAGCAGTTATTTCACATACTAAATAAGAAATGTTAATTGCTAAAGCATTTAAGAGAAATAAAATGTAATTATTTCCTGCCCTACTGCACAAAGATTTGTTAAACGAAAGGTTCTGTTAATTTGAAAGCTATTACAAGTTATGATTAATCTTAATAGTTATAATACTTACTGAGAATATGTATTCCTTAAACCTTTAATTAAAAAGTTGAATAATCATTAAAACTACGTAATTTGGAAAGAAAAAGTTCTTGGTTTCAAATACTTTTCTAATTTATTACTAAATCTAGTTAAAATTTAGTCATACTATAATATCTTTTAGACTTCTGGTTTTGAACCAACAGTTTGAAAGTTGTTTGCATGCTATGCTGTTTTCTACTTTAATCCTAAAAGTTAGCACAGCATATTTTACTTTATTCAAATGATAACATCACTGTCTTCCATGAAGTGTGCTCTTTTAAAACAGAAATTGCCAAAGCATACTTCCATTGGAATTAGAGACAATGCCTGGTATTTTTTTCTTTTTTTCTTTTTAAGGAGGTACTAGGGATTGAACATGGGATGTCATACATGTGGAGCACACGCTCAACCACTGAGCTACACCTGCTCCAACAACGCCTGATTCCTGATGTATTCTTAAATATGCTGTCTTTGGACAGGTTACAAGTGATGAAGAAACAATCATACATTTTACAAATATATGATCCATAAAGAGACCAGTAATTATGATATAGGAACATATTACAAAGAATGCAGTATCAATTAGAACTTCAAAGTAAATGTGTACAATTAATTCTGTATATTTTGTTTTCATTTTATGTTCTCTTTGATCACTCTACAGAAAAATAAAGAAATATTCTTTCTTTGGGTTATGGATTCTGAATCACATGGGCAAAATAGAGGAGAGAAGGACGGGGTACACCTTTCATTGAGGATAAAGTAAGATATAATAAAGAGGAGTATGTCAAGCTGTGCTTTTCTCAGAATGTTTAAAATTCACTTTGTAAATTTGACTACAATTTACTTTAACTACAGAAATTTATGAGAAATTTCTATCTGCAGTAGAAATACAACATTCAAATAATAAATGAGTTTACAATTGTGTTCCTGTTTAATTTGCATAAAAATAGTGTTCCAAAAGAAAAAACAGGACTTCACCTGTGGCTTCCTTAAGTTCAATTTACCAAGTAAAAAATTGTTTGATTATTGTTTTATTTTATTATTAGGTATGTACCTATTGGGTGTCCCTATTACTGACCTCACTCTTTTATTTGATAAGCTATTATCAGTTTGGAAGGTTTTGTAACTTCTTGCAATATGTAGACAGACATTCTAATGAATTAAGTTCATTATTCTAAATTAAGTGACATTATTCTAAAGTTAGAATGAGTAAATTTACATATTTTATTTATTTCTGTTCATTGTTTTGTAAACCTGACAAAGTGGAAAGTGTAAATTCTTTGTAGTTTGAAATTATAGCTCAACTCATTTCTAATGGAAAAGCTTATAAAGTTATGTATTCTTGTTGAGCCTCGATTTTCTTTTTTGGTGGAATTAGTATCACCGAGATCAGAGGTGGTAGTCAAGACTAAATGAGTTAAGAATGTATTGCATAATGCTTAATCCAAATCTTGACTGAGGTTAGTGACAGCTTAGTTAGTTTACTCTGGGCAAGCTACTTAACCTCTCTAACATGCAGCTTCCTCATCAATAAAATGGGGTGGAAATAATCATCTTGGATGAGATGATCATATGAGAAAATGTCTGTAAAGCATTCTGTACCATTCCCTGCACATATTAGATGCTGATTAAATGCCAATTGTTGTGCCTGTAAATTGCTTTGTGCTGCCTGTGGCAGGGCATATACAAAACAAACTGAAACCTAAATGCTAAGAGCCTCCAAGGTTAGGCCTCATTGACTCTTAGGCCTCTTCCTTCTCCTCCTCAACAGCTTCATCCTCACGGGTATCAATATCATCCATGAGTGAATAGGCATCCATTTTAAATGCAAAAATTTCATACATGAGAAATTAGGGGTTAAATAGTTCTGTATATCTCTCAATTTTATATGTTCCTCATTGAAAATGCTAGAAAATTCAATATAAAAATATTGAAATTATTTCAGAAACTCTGCAGTTATGTATCATAACCTGATTCTAATTCTAGGTCGTCACACAGAAAAAGGCCTAATTCAAGAAAGCTTAGGTACTAACGTACTTATTTCCTCATTGTATTCACTATGCCAATAAATCTGTTCTCTTTAATTCAGGATATTCCATTTTTAATTCTGGGAAATATTCTTAGAAGAATGGTCTTGTGACCAATTTTTTTTTTTAATTAAAAACATATTAAAGTCTCTCTTTCCTGACCATTTTCAGAAAAGTGGGATGGAGGCACACATATTTGGTAGATGAAACAAGATTGAAACCTTACTTTCAGTTCAGTGACAGCAGTGGATTTATTCATGCATGGCTTAAAAATGTAGAAGAAACTGTACCTTTTCTTTTTTAAAATTAGAGAATCAATAACAAAGTAGTACGTTAAAGTATTTGAAAATTCAATACAGTAAGAAGCTTGAGTATGATTATTTAGAAAATGAAAGAATCATGAATAATATGTTGAGTAATGAAGGGGGATGATACTGCTTTTTTCCTCCAGAAATATTTAGAAAGATTTAAATCCTTTTATTTTATGGGGTAAAATAAAACAACAACAACACTTTAAAAGTCGGGGATTTAAGATAACATTCAAAGAGAGGTGATATACACATATGGTGACTAGCAGGAGTGTGAGATGTGAGATGGATTCCGATATGTGTTAATTCTGTGTAATACACAAACATATACACATTTGTATGTATGTGTGTATATGTATGTATATTTATACTAGAAAGCACAGAAAACATAAAACAGCTTGCAGAAAATATGCAGGCCCTTGGCTTTAAATTTTACAGTGACAGCAGCCAGGAAGGAGAATAAGTTAACAATTATGGAAATATCATTCACATTGACTGTCCACTTTGACCTGAAACTGAAAATTTTTCTTCATAAGAAAATAGTGCATTAGTATTTTCTACACACACACAGAGCATTTTTTTTTTCCTACACTCCTTAAAACTTAGTTGTAACACTTGGCTCATGAGAAATAAACATGAAATGCAAGTGAACATTTCAGCAAGAGGCTTCCATTTTACCTGCTAAAGTATTTTACTGGAGGCTGTGCACAACTATGTAGTATTTTTGAAACAGTGAAGGACTCTAGTTGAAACCTGTAATACCTGAAGCATTTGAAATAACCAACCACTCAAGTACTCATGTGCAAAACTTATTTCAGTTGACCATGTTTCAGTGATTAGGAATGTTTAACGATCCAGTATATGCCACCTCTTAGGTTCAAAATGAAAGGCATAGTCCAAAACCATTATTGACAACTTAAGCATATTCAAGTAACTGAGAATTAAGCCCTGCATATCTGCACACTTTTCCATCTCCTGGCTTCAGATCACTGTTCTTTCTTGTGTGACTGAAATAAAGCATTCTATTCACAAACTTGTTCTTGACCTCTGTAAATACTAATTTGAGAATTTATACATTTCTTTATGGCATTCTATATGAAGACTGTGTTGTCCAGTAAAGGTTTTTAAGGATAAGATGCAATTGAGCAAATAAAATGCTGGCAAATTCCAAAATTAAAAAACATGTATTGTGCTTTCAAACATGATCTGTAGCTAAATTTATTAAATCTTGGAAGGAATATCACTACTGATGACATTTATTAATGCTAACTAGATTACAAAATTCACCACATTAAAAGGCCATTTTAACACCAAATGTGATGGAAATAGTAAGTTACTTCCCAGATGCCTTTCAGTTCATAGTCTTAGCTCATCTTGTTTCTGAATTATCCACTCCAGAGGAAAGTCGGTAATGAAAAAAACCATAGCCAACTAACAAAAAAAAAATTGCAGTAGTGCACAGGTTCTGGAAGCTTCCTTCAGGGGTAGGTGAGAGGGAAAACGTAGAAGCAGAGGATTGTTGGGAGGAAGGGTGATGAGGAAAATAGATATTCTGAAAAGGTCTTGGTGGGAAAGGAGTCACTAACATGCTTTTCAGATGGTCAATAACATTTGAATATGAGTATATTATCTCTTAAGAGCACCTTTAAATTAACTTTACTTCTTGCTATGTCAAACCAAATAACAGCTTTTATTATATGAGGCCCTATGCTAGAGATTTTGAAATACATGTTAGAGCAGAAACCAAATCTGCCTCAGCGTGACTTACAATAAAAGTGCTATGAAAATTTAAAATTTTGTCAAAACCTAAGAAGTGTACTATCTAAAATGCACATTATAATGTAAACCTTTGGCCATGGTTAATAGCAATGCTTCAATATTTGTACATCAATTATAGCAAATGTATCATCCATCCACATGTAAAATGTTAATAGGGGAGAATGAAAGAGGGGTAAGTCATGGGCATATGGTAATCCCCTCTATTTTCTATGTGACTTTTCTGTAACCTAAAGCTTCTTTGAAGATAAAGCAAAAAAAACACACAAAAACCCAAAAAGACCACTGAGAGGACATATGGAAAAAATTGTTTCTGTACTTAAAAAAGAACAGACCTTATGGTGATGAAAGACACATTGAGGAGGCAGGACAAGATGGCGTCAGAGTAAGAGTACCCATATCATCGCTCCTACAAAAAAACGGCTTAGTGGGGACAAAATCCTACCTGAGTGGGCTGTTTTAGGAACCCACAAAGCAGGAAGCTTCTGGATGTGGATCCTGAGAGAGCCCAACAATAAGTGATAGCTCAAGGTAAAACCATGTGTTTCCACCCATCCCCCAGGGCAGCTTTCCCTGAACCTTGGGTCACACAGCAAAGGAGAAAAACTCCAAGAGTGGGAGGGTTCTGGTGAAGGGTGCAGAGGAATCTTATGAGTGTGGGTTCAATTGTCTGGACCCCTTTTTTGAGCTTGGATTGAATTGGATTGAAGAGAAACCAGGAAGAGGAGAGAGGCAAATCTGCCAAGGCAGCATGATTTACCTAACATCTGTCGGTTAGTCTGGGAGAAGGTGGAGCCAGACAATTAACTAATCCTGTGCAACACACCTAAGGGAGGGGGGCAGTAGGAAGTTTCTGGTAGGCTTCCAAGAGCATATTTAGGGTCCCAGTAAGGTGTGGGTGCTCTCTCTCAGACTGAGAGTCATTATTTTCTATGGTGATTTGGTTCACCAGGGTCCCATTTGAATCTTGGAGGGGAGCTCTCACAAGCCCTGGGAGAGAGGGAATGTGAAATGGAGATAGGGGGAAGGGCATATTCCCAATCTGTTTATTCAATTGCAAAGAGTCCATCCTGCCCCTGGAAGGGGACTTTTTCTGAGGAGCAAGCTAATCCTGAAGGAGGGTTTGTTTCAGTGGAGGAGTTTCAGCCTAGAATTTGCAAGACCTCTGGCTCAGCTCACAGCTCCTCTTAGAGTAGTGATCCGCTGGGATATTAGCTGATACTTTGAGACAAGGAAAACACATAATTTTCTTGTATTAGCTTCCCTTGGGTCTCTTATTTTCCCTATATAAGAGCTTAAGAGGGAAATCTGTTTTGTTTTTGTTTTTTTTTTATTGTTGGTTGACTCCTTGATTTGAGGACTTGTGCTTTTTTTTTTCCTTTTTTAAAAGATTTATTTATTTATTTTATTTCTCTCCCCTCCCCGCTTCCCCTCCCCCTTCTCCACCCACCCCAGTTGTCTGTTCTCTGTGTCTATTTGCCGTGTGTTCTTCTTTTTGTCCGCTTCTGTTGTCAGCAGCACGGGAATCTGTGTTTCTTTTTGTTGTGTCATCTTGTTGTGTCAGCTCTGCGTGTGTGGTACCATTCTTGGGCAGGCTGAACTTTCTTTCACTCTGCGTGGCTCTCCTTATGGGGCCCACTCCTTGCATGTGGGGTTCCCCTATACGACAGGGCACTCCTTGCGCGCATCAGCGCCACCCGTGGGCCAGCTCCACACGGGTCAAGGAGGCCTAAGGTTTGAACTATGGACCTCCCATGTGGTAGACGGACGCCAAAACCACTGGGCCAAGACTGCTTCCCTTTTTTTTCTTGTTATCTTGTCTTTCCATCCTCTTTATCCCCCCGTGCTTCTTTTTTTTTTTTTTCTTTTTTTTCCCTCTTTTTCTCAATTAGGTGCTGCTGGCTTGTTTGTTGCTTCCTGTACTTCTTCATATTCAACCTCCTCTTTCTGTGTATACTGATTTTGGCTACCAACACTATCTCCTTTCCTTCCTACATCTTTCTACATTCCACCTTTTGTTGTTGTTCTTACATTCCCTCTCTGTTTAGTCCCCAATTTTTCTGAATTTTTATATCTAACACTTCTATTTTGTTTTCTATCTTTTATTAACTATTTATCTTAGCGTCTTTTTTTTTCTTTCCCTCTCTCCTGATCATGCTAGCTTTTAAATTCATACTGTATTTTTCTCCATACTCAGATTCCCATTTCATTGTAGGTACTCCATTTCCCTATTCCTATAACTATCACTGCATACATGAGTTTAATATATATTCTCCTAGGTCATATATGGTTCTTCTGTTAACATTTACTACCAATACTGTTATTATGTTTTTTCTTTTATTACCTCTTTTGCTTTCCCTGGTCCAAATCTTTTTCCTTCAAGGTAAATTAGACAACAATAAGGTAATAGAATAAGAAGAACAAAGTGTCAAAGAGAAAAATTAACACACACACAAAAGAGAACTTAAAAAAAAACTGAGACTAGAGGGAGAAGCTAATCAACTGAATGAACCCACAAGATAAAATGATAACCAGACAGCAACAAAAAAGTGAAAATCAAACAAATAATAGGGAAGACATGGCCCAATCCAATGAACAAATTAAAAACCAGGAAGAGGAGCAGAACATCCAACAACTAATCAAAGTTGTCCAATCAAATATCATGGACCAATTTAATGAAGTTAAGGAAGAGACTAAGGATATTAAGAAAACACTTGGAGAGCATACTGAAGAAATTGTAAACATATGCAAAAAGATAACATATATGATGGTGATGAATGGCACCATTCAAGAAATAAAAAATACACTCTCAGCAAATAATAGTAGATTTGAAGAAATAGAGGAAAAAATAGATGATGGGGGAGATAGTACATCTGAAATCAAACAGATTGTAGAACTGATAGGTAAAAAGAAGAATAAATCCAGTAGGGACTTAGGGATTTAAATGACAACACAGAATGGACAAACATACACATTATTGGCACCCCAGAGGGAGAAGAGAAGGAAAGGGGACAGAAGGGATGTTGGAGGAAATAAAGGCTGAAAACTTCCCAGATCTATTGAGGGAGATAGATGTACATGTCCAGGAAGTGCAATGCACCCCAACTGGCCTACTCCAAGACATATACTTGTCAAATTATCCAATGCTCAAGACAAAGAAAAAATACTGAAGACAGCAAGAGAAAAGAAAACTATCACATACAAGGGAAGCTCAATAAGATTAAGTGCTGATTTTTTATCTGAAATAAAGGAGACAAGAAGGCAATGGTATAACATAGTCAAGGTACTAAAAGAAAAAGATTTCCAGCTAAGAATACTGTATCCAGCAAAGCTGGCATTCCAACATGATGGAGACTTCTAAATATTCACAGATAAACAGAAACTCAGAGAGTATGGCAATAAGAAACCTGCCGTTCAAGAAATAAAAAAGGGAGTTCTGCAGGAGGGAAAAAAAAAAAACCCCAGGAGAGACAGAGTTGCAGGAGAGTGTAAGAACAATCAAAAGGACAAAAAAAGAAATTAAAACAACATATGACATACACAAATCCAAAAAAAATATGGCTAATGTAAGGAATTCCTTGAGAATAATAACACTGAATGTTAATGGATTAAACTCACCTGTCAAGAGACACAGATTGGCAGAATGGATAAGGAAATATGACCCATCTGTATGCTGTCTACAAGCTGTGCTGAGACTTCTTCAAAAATGAAGCCTAATATATTGCCAAGTTCAATTAACTGGAAAATGAAATAGTAGTGGTAGGTTTAAAGATTAGAAATAGAATACATACTAATTTAGAAAAACTAAAATAAAATAGAAATGAATTGGGGTATTAAAAAATGAAAAATATCATAAAACTTTGTTTCTGACGTTTTGTCTTTCATCACTGTAATAGGTTGCCGTGCATGTAGAGTGGCAAGGCAATTTCTTTCAGTACTTCCATAGTGGCTACATCCTTTTTTTTTTTTTCTAATTTTTAATTTTGTCTTCAAAAAGTTTTAGATCACAGTAAACTGATGTATACAATATAGGGGACTCCTCATTTTTTAAGAAGTTTGGACAACAGATGGGCTAAACTATGACAGGGGAGGAACACTGGTGTGGGGTGTTATTGATGGGGGACACATGGTTGGGAGTTCTCCAGGACATTTACATAGGGTACATAAAAATGTTTGGATACATGTTGGGTATTTTCATAATAGTTACAGTTACAAATGACAACTGAGGGAGTGCTGAGTTCCCAACCTGGGGAGCTCTGTCATATTTCTCAATGGAACAGCAAAATCCTCCAAGAGCAAGGGCAAAGACCAGTAAAGAAGGATGCTCCAATGATGAGTCCTTGATACTGATGACTATGCTTATGAGCTTGTGTGCCTGAAATTTGAACTAGGTCTAGAACTGCAGGGTGCCTAAAAGTCACCTCCTGAGACCCTCCATATAGCTCAAATGTGGCCACTCTCTAAGCCTAACTCAGTATGTGAACACATTATCTTCCCCAATCATGGGACATGACTCCTGAAGATGAGCTTCCCTGGCGCTGAGGGATTACAACCAATCACTAATTGGTGATGCATCTAGAAAATGACCTTGAATAAAAGGGTCAACTCAGACCAGCAGAATATCTCAGTCTACATGTAGGATCAGGTGTTAAAAACTGCTTTTTAACTTTGAGTAAAAGGGGGAAATGGAAAAGACAAATGAGTTTATATGGCTATGAGTCTCCAAAAAAAGAGTTGGGAAGTCATCAGAGGGGTCACACTTATGCAAGTCTCAGCAGGATCCCAGAGAAGGCCAAAGTAGATACAACCTCAGGTACTGGTGTCCCTGAGGGCAATGGAGACACACAGGTTCTACAATCATGGCAGTTGGCTCTGGAGTTCATTGCCTTGTCAGCGGGCCCTACTTTGGAATTTGTGTTCCTGAGTGTGATGGTGTTGGCCTCAGATATGACCTCTCTACACATGCCTCTTCTGTCATTTTTACTGAACCTGTGGTTGGTGCTGCTGTTGAAGTATACTCAGGGGACTTCAATCTCTGGACTGGCCATGTACCAGCTGGGCCCTAAAACTCAGCAGAGTTGCAGCTCCTGATCTCCAGTTTGTTGAAACTTGCACAGGTCCGCTAACTGGGAGGTGAAGGTGGTCAACCATTACACCTGGGAACCAAGTGTGCCTGCAACTCCAAACAGGAGAATCACATTGATCAACCATGTGGGATCTAAGTCCTTGCTCAGTATAGAGGTGGAGTGGACATCACCATCCCAGGGTCCACAGGATGGAGGAATAAAATATGGATTAGAGTGAGCTTCTTGGTATTCTACTATAAAAATATTATGACTAGTAATGGAAGAAATTTTAGCACTGATCTGGAGAAAGTGGCCTCAGTAGTTGCTGAGGGGAAGAAAAGAGAAGAATAGATGAGATTTGGGACTTGGAGTTGTCTTAAATGATATTGTAGGGACAGATGCTGGACATTAAATATCCTGCCATAACCCACTGAATGTACTGGGGGAGAGTGTAAACTATAATGTAAACTATAATCCATGTGGTGCAGCAGTGCTCCAGAATGTATTCACCAAATGCAATGAATGTGCCACAATGATGAAAAGGTTGTTGATGGGGGAGGAGTGAGGGTGTGGTGTGCGGGGTATGTGGGAACCTCTTATATTTTTAATGTGACATTTTTTGTGATCTACATACCTTATAAAAAAGACAATTTAATAAAAAAAATTAAAAACAAAAAAACAAATAAAATGCTGTACTGAGAGGGAAATTCATAGCCTTAAATTCATAATCAAAAAAGAAGAAAGAGCTAAAATTGAAGACCTAATTGCACACTTGGAGGAATTAGTAAAAAAACAACAAACTAATCACAAAGGAAGAAGAAAGAAAGAACAAAGATTAGAACAGAGCTAAATGAAAAAAAAAATAAAGTATTAGAAAAAATAAACAAAACAAAGAGCTGGTTCTTTGAGAAGATCAATAAAATTGACCAACCCTTTGCTAGACCAAAAAAGAAAAAAATAAAAAGAAGATGCAAATGCACAAGATAAGAAATGAGAAAGGGGATATCACCACTGACCCCCTAGAAATAAAGACTATCGTAAGAGGATACTTTGAAAAACTACATGCCAACAAGATGAACAATTTAAAGGAAATGGACAAATTCCTAGAAACACATAAGCAGCCTACATTGATGAAAAAAAATATTGATGATCTCAACAAATCAGTCCCAAGTAAAGAAATAGAAAAGGTCATTAAAAACTTCTCAACTAAGAAGAGCTCTGTGTCAGATGGATTCATGGATGAATTCTACAAAATATTCCAGAAAGAACTAACATCAATCTTGGTTAATCTCTTTCAAAAAATTGAAATAGATTGAACATTGCCTAACTTATTCCATGATGCTAACATTACCCTAATACCAAAGCCAAACAAAGAATACACAAGAAAGGAAAATTACAGACCAATCTTTCTAATGATTGTAGATGCTAAAATCTTCAACAAAATACTTGCTAATTGTATTCAACAACACATCAAATGAATTATACACCATGTCCAAGTGGGTTTCATCCCTGGTACACGAGGTGGCTCAACACAAGAAAATCAATGTAATACACCATGTGCATTAGTCAGCCAAGGGGGTGCTGATCCAAAATACCAGAAATTTGTTGGTTTTTATAAAGGATATTTATTTGAAGTAGGAGCTTACAGATAAAGCATAAGTTAACTTCCTTCACCAAAGTCTATTTTCTTGTGTTGGAGCAAGATGGCTAACAGACATCTGTGAGGGTTCAGGCTTATTGGGTTCCTCTCTTTCCAGGGCTTGCTTCTCTCCAGGCTTAAGATCCCTCTCTTCCTGGGGCTCCAGCTTAAGTTTCCAATATCAAACTCCAACATCAAAAAACCTTTAACTCTGTCCTTTGCCATGCCTTTTATTTGTGAGTCCCCACCCACCAAATGGTGGGGACTCAACATCCTACTGGCACAAGAGGTTTACATAATTACTTAATCAAGTAAACCTATGAATCTAATATAATCTAATATGCCCAGAGGAAAAGATCAGTTTAAAAACATAATCCAATATTTCTTTTTGGAATTCATCAATAATATCAAACTGCTACACACATAAACATATTTTAAAAATCACATGATCACTTCTATAGATGCAGAAAAAGCAATTGACAAAATACAGCACCTGTTCCTGATAAAAACACTGCAAAAGATAGGAATGTAAGGAAACTTTCTGAATACAATCATGGGTATGTATGAAAAACCCACACCTAACATCATTTACAATGGTGAAATTCTAAAATCCTTCCCTCTAAGATCAGGAATGAGACGAGGATGCCCACTATCACTGCTCCTATTTAACACTGTGTTAGAAGTACTTGCTTGAGCACTGAGGCAAAAAACAGATATAAAAGGCATCCAAATTGGAAAGGAAAAAGTCAAAATTTTGCTATGTGCAGACAACATGATCCTGTACCTAGAAAGCCTTGAGAAATTTATAACAAAGCTTTCAGAACTTATAAATTAGTTCAGTAAAGTCACAGATTATAAGATCAACATGCAAAAATCAGTAGCATTTCTATACACCAATAATGAGCAATCTGAGGAGGAACTCAAGAAAAAACACCATTTACCATAGTAAATAAAGAAATCAAACACCTAGGAATAAATTTAATTAAAGATGTAAAAGATTTATACAGAAAAAACTACACAACACTGTTAAAGGAAGTCAAAGAAGACTCAAATAAATGGAAGAATATTCCCTGTTCATGGCAAGGAAGACTAAATACCATTAGGATGTCTATCCTACCAAAACTGATAAACAGATTTAATGCAATCCCAATAAAAATCAACACAGCATATTTTACTGAACTGGAAATATTAACTATGAAATTTATTTGGAAGGGAAAGAGACCCTGAATAGCCAAAGACATATTGAAAAAGAATAATGAAATCAGAGGAATCATACTACCAGACTTTAAAACATACCACAAAGCAATCGTGGTCAAAATAAAGAAAGCGGCCATGGTGGCTGCTGGGGGTAGGGAGTGGGAGGAAGAGATGTGATGTGGGGGCATTTTCAGGGGTTGGAGTTGTCCTGGGTGGTGCTGCAGGGACAGTTACCAGACACTGTATGTCCTCCCATGGCCCACTGGGTAGACTGTGGGAGAGTGTGGGCTATGATGTGGACCATTGACCATGAGGTGCAGCGGTGGTCAGAGATGTATTCACCAAATGCAATGAATGTCTCATGAGGAGGTTGTTGTTATGGGGGGAGGAGTGAGGTGAGGGGGGTGGGGGGTGTATATATAAAATGGCATGGTATTGGTGCAAGGATAGACATACTAAACAATGTAACCAAACTGAGAGTTTGGGTATAGATCCTTGCACATACCATCACCTGATATTTGACAAGGCCACAAAGCCAACTTACCTGGGAGAGAATGGCCTCTTCAACAAATTGTGCTTAGATAAATGGATACCCAAATGCAAAAGTATGAGAGAGGATTATTATCCCACACCTTATACAAAAGTCAACTCAAGATGGATCAAAGATCTAAATATAAGAGCCAAACCCTTAAAGGCCAGAGAAGACAATGTAGGAAAACATTTACAGGACCTTGTAATAGGAAATGGCTTGATGAACTTCACACCCAAACTTGAGCAGTGAAAGAAAACAGATAAATGGGACGTCCTCATAATTAAAGCCATTTGCACCTCACAGGAGTTTTTCAAGAAAGTGAAAAGACAGCCTACCAAATGTGAGAAAATACTTGGTAACCATATATCTGATAGGAGCCTAATATCCAACATATATAAAGAAATCCTATATCTCAAAAATAAAAAGATAAACAACCCATTCAAAAAATGGGCAAGAGATTTAAACAGATGCTTCTCCAAAGAAGAAATACAAATGACTGAAAAGCACATGAAAAGATGCCCAACATCACTATCTATTAGGGAAATGCAAATCAAAACTACAATGAGATACCACCTTACACCCATTAGACTGGCGACTATTAAAAAATAGAGGACTCAAGTGTTGGAGAGGATGTGGAGGAATGGGAACACTCATCCACTGCTGGTGAGAATATAGAAGGATCCAGATATTCTGGTTGACAGTTTGGCAGTTCCTAAAAATACTAGCTACAGATTTGCCATATGACTCAGCAATTCTACTGCTGGATATATACCCAGAAGAACTGAAAACAATAATACAAACAGATATATGCACAACAATGTTCATAGCAGCATTATTCACTATTGCCAAAAGTTAGAATCAACCCAAATGCCCATCAACAGATGAATGGATAAACAAAATGTGGTATATACACACAATAGAATACTACTCAGCTCTAAGAAGGAATACAGTGCTAACACATGGGAAAACATGGATGAATCTGGAGGACCGCATGTTGAGTGAAGCAAGCCAGGCATTGAAGGACAAATATTACGTGACATCTCTGATATGAATTAAGCAAATCAAGCTGTCTCAGAGAGTTGGAGACTGGACGATGTACTTACAGGAAATAGGGGGGCAGAGGTAGGTTGTGAGCTGATGCTTACATGGGTGAAATCTATGATAAAGTGGAGGTAAGTAGTTGTGCAGTGAAAGGATAAGACGGGAGCATAGGGATACCACTGGATGGGGCTTTTCAGGCTTGAGGGGGCCTAGGGTTGGGAGGATAGGTCAGATGGTCCATGGACTTGGGGGAAGGGTTTGGAGTGAGTGGTTGAACATGGGACTTTGTCAGGTACATGGTTGAAACCATAATGTTGAAAAAACACTTCAGAAATTATAATAAGGAAGGGTTACTTGTTTGGGGTGTTTGACAGGGGGCATCTGGCACAGGGTATAACTGGGACAGTCTTCTAGGGAATGTGTGAGTGCTCATCTTGTCATACTTTGTTATATCAGTGAGCTGAGACACATAGAGTGTGTGGGAAAGTGTTGTACTCCCATTCTGGGGCAGTCTAATGTTTTCAAACTGAGGAGAGGTTGTCTTTCAAGAACATTGATGCCTCCCAATGGGGGAGGACAGACTAAAGTGTCAAGCTCTCAGCATTGCTGTAAGTATTTATGAATCTTGTCCTTCAAGCAGTGAGGCTTGTTGGTCAGAATGGGCCCTGAATGTAGGGCTAGAGAGAAATAGAATGGGTGGAAGTGGGGATAAATGGGGGACAATGGAAGTGTTCCACAAGTTCATTCAATGATGGATATAAGCCATGTTAAATTTCATCACATTTTATAAAAGTGTATAGTCTAAATTGTAAATCATAATGTAATAAAATATTCATAAAAAAATGACCTTGAATTAAAGGTTCAATGCGGATCAGCAGAATATCCCTGTCTACATATAATAACATGACTTTAAAATGCTGTTTGACCTAATGTGAGGGGGAAATGGAAAGGAGAAATGAGTTTATATGGCTACGAGTCTCTAAAAAAGAGTCTAGAGGTTGTCAGAAGGATTGCCCTTATGCACACCTGTCTCAGAGACAGATAAAGTAGATACAACCCCAGGTATTGGTTCTTTTGAGGGATAAAGAGACCCGAGGGTTCTATGGTCATGGCAGATGGGGTTCACTGCCATGTCAGATGGCCCTTCTTTGGAGCTGGTGTTTCTGCGTGATGGAACTGGACTGAGATGGGATCTCTTTTCATAAGACTTTCATGCTACTTTACTGGAATTGTAGTTGGTGTTGGGGTTTAAGATATATTTAGGGGATTTGAATCTCTGGACTGACAATATGATAGCCAGGCCCTGAGCCTCAACAGACTTCAGCTCCTACACTCTGATTTATTGGACTTACCCCGCTCAGCTAACATGGAGTTGAAGAAGGTCAACCACCACACCATGGAGCCTAGAGTGCCTACAACTGAAAGCAGGAGGATTGCATCCAGTATCCATGTGGAATCTAAGCCCCCACTTGATATAGATGTGCAGTGGACACAACCAATCCAATGTTCACAGAGAAAATGTGGCATTGGTGTGGGAAGGGTGGCCATGGTGGCTGCTGGATGTGGGGAATGGGAGGAAGAGATGAGATGGGGAGGCGTTTTCAGGACTTGGAGTTGTCCTGGGTGGTGCTTCACAGACAACTACGGGACATTGTAGATCCCCCCAGGGCCCACTGGATGGAACGTGGGAGAGTGTGGGCTATGATGTGGACCATTGACTATGGGGTGCAGCGATGCCCAGAGATGTACTTACCAGGTGCAATGGATGTGTCATGATGATGGGAGAGAGTGTTGCTGTGGGGGGAGTGGGGGATGGGGGTGGTGGGGTTGAATGGGACCTCATGTTTTTTAATGTAATATTTTTTAAAAAAATGAATTAAATAAAAAATTTTTAAAAAAAGAGTACAGTCTAAAATATAAACCATAATGTAAGCCATAATGGAACCATGGTTAGTAGCTATATTTCAATATCTGTACATCAGCTGTACCAAATGTCATGTAAAACGATCATTGCTGGGGAAGTGGGCAGAGGGTTTGATGTTGTGTATATATAGAGTCTTGTATATTATATATGTGACTTTACTGTGATCTAAAACTTTTTAGAAGACAAAATTAAAAATAAAATAAAAAGGTTGTAGACACTGAGAAAGGAATGGAGGAGATTGCCTTGCCACTGTACATGCAGGGCAACACCTATTGTGATGAAATGCAAAATGCCAAAAACAAAGTTTTATGATATTTTTCATTTTTTTAAATACCCCAATTAATTTTTTATTTTATTTTTTCTAATTATTATGTATTCTTTTTTCTGATCTTTTTCTAATACAATTTCATTTTCCTATTAATTGAATTTGGAAATATATTAGGCTTCATTTTTTTAAAAGTTTTGGATCACAGATGGGTTCAACTATGGCATGGGAGGAGCATTTGTGTGGGGTGTCATTGTTGGGGAATGCATGGGTGGGAGGGCATCCAGGGCATGCATATAGGGTATATATTTTCAAATTTTCATTGGGTATTGTCATAGTGGATAGTTACACATGACAACTGAAGGAATGCTGAGTTCCCATCCTGGGGAGCTCTGTTGCATTCCCCAATGAAGCAGCAACAAGCCCCCAAGTGCAAAGGCAAAGACCAGTGAAGAAGGATGGTTCAATGATGGGCCCTTTGTACTGATGACTATGCTTATGAGCCTGTGTGCTTCACATTTCAACTAGGCCTAGAGTTGCAGGGTGCCTAAGAGTTACCTCCTTAGACCCTTCATGTTGTCAAATGTGGCCCCTCTCTGAGCCAAACTCAGCATGTAAATGCATTACCTTCCTCCCAGCATGGGACATGATTCCTGGGGATGAGCCTCCCTGGTGCCAAGGGATTACTGCGAAGCACCAACTGGTGATGCAACTGGAAAAAGACCTTGAATAAAAGGGGAAAATGGTAAAGACAAATGAGTTTATATGGCTAAGAGACTTCAAAATGAGTTGGGAGGTCATCAGATGGGTTGTGCTTACTTATGTCTCAGCAGGATCTCAGAGACAGCAAAAGTAGATACAACTCCAGGTACTGGTGCTCCTGAGGGCTACAGAGTCACACAGGTTTTATTGCCATGAGTAATGACTCTGGAGTTCACTGCATTGCCAGTGGGCCCTACTTTGGAATTTGTGCTCCTGATTGTGATGGAATTGGACTAGATGTGACCTCTGTACATATGCCTCTTCTGTCACTTTCACTGAACTTGTGATTGGTGCTGGGGTTTGTGTATGCTCAGGAGATTAGAATCTCTGGACTGCCCATGGGCCTGCTGGGCCCTGTGCCTCAGCCGAGTTGCAACACCTACTCTCTGGTTCATTGAATGCACCCAGGTCTGATGATGGGGAGATGACTTTGGTCACCCACCATACCAGGGAACCAAGAGCGTTTACAACTACAAGCAGGATAATCACATCCATCAGCCATGTGGGATCTAAGCTTCCTCCTGATTTAGAGGTGGAGTGGACATCACCATCCCAGGTCCACAGGATGGAGGAATATAATATGGATTGGAGTGAACTTGCTGGTATTCTACTATAGAACTGTTGTGACTCTAGCAATGGAAGAAATTGTATAATTGATGTGGAGATACTGGCTATGGGAGATGCTGAGGGCAGGAAGAGGGAGGTAGAATTGTTATTTGGGGCATTTTTGGGACTTGGAGCTGTCATGAATGATATTGCTGGGACAGATGCAGGACATTGTTTATCCTGCCATAACCCACTGGATTGACTCGGGGATAGTGGGAACTACAATGTGTACTGTGGTCCATGCAGTGTGGCAGTACTCCAGGGTGTATTCACCAAATGCAATGAATGTGCCTTATTGATGAAAGGGGATGTTGATGTGGGAAGAGCATGGTGTGGTGGGGAGTGGGGTATATGGGAACCTCTTATGTTTTTTAATGTAACATTTTGTGTGATCTATTTATCTTTTTTAAAAAGACAATAAAAATTAAAAATAAAGATACCATAAGAGAAAAAAACACACTTTGAAAAAATTTTATTTTGCTTTACTTAAAATTTATTTAATTTTGTATTTTCATTGTTATTTATTATCATTTTATTTTATTATTTTCATTTGCTTAACTTTTGGCTTTGTTTTGGAGAGGTTTGGATTTGCAGAAGCATCACAACTATGACATGGGTGGATCACTGGTGTGGGGTGTTTGTGATGGGGGGCTGTGTGGTGAGGGGTTCAGCTGGGGAATGCCTCTAAGGCATAAGAATATGTTCAAGTGTTCAAAGTGTGTTGTCTCGGTAGGTGGAAACCCCACACAGTAATGGACAGAATATTGAATTCCCATCCTGGGAAGTCCTGCTACGTTCTCTAATAGTGTGGCAAGATTCCCCTGAGTACATGAGTAGTGACTAGTGAAGAAGGACAAACCATTATGCCAGACCCTTGACACTGATGATTGTAAATATGAAATTTTCCTTGTGAAAGTGAAAATTACTTTAACTTTTATATGTTGCCTAAGAGTTATCTCCTGAAAGCCTCCTTGGTGCTCAAATGTGGTCTCTGTCTAAGACAACTTCAGCATTTAGATTCACTACCTTCCCCCTGCATGGGAAAAGTCTCATGGGGATGAGCCTCCTTGGCAATGAGTGATTATTAACAAGCACTGACTAGTGATTCATTTGGAAAAAGACTTTGACCAAAAGGGGGAAATATTAAATACAAATGGGTTTTTATGGCTAAGAGATTTCAAAGTGAGTTGGAGGTCATTCCAGATGTTACATTTATGCATGTCTCAGAAGGAATTCATTGACTGCCAAAGTAAATACTTCCTCAAACAATGGGGCTCCTGAGGGCTCAGAGACATCTAGACACAATAGGAAGGGCAGACAATCCCAGGAATTTGGCATCCATTCAGTGAGCCTTATTTTGGAATATGTGCTCCCCAATATAACAGTTATACTCATTTATATTATAATTTTCCTACATGTGGCTCTTCTGTCTCTTTTATTTGAACCTATGATTAGCACTATAATTATTAAATATATGTCCCAGAGACTTAAGTCTTTGGTCTGTTCATATGCTGGTTGAGCCCTGAATATAAGCATAGTTGCAACACCTACTCTACAGTTCATTGCAATCACACAGGACAACTAACAAAAAGATTATGATGGAAAGTGTCCATCCCAAAACACAGTGAGTATCTACAACTGCAAGCAAGATAGTTACATCCATCTACCCCATGGGATCGAAGCCCTCTCTCAATCAGAGGTAATTTGGGTGACACCATCCCCAAATCCTCAAGATTGAGGAAGAAGCAAATACAAGGGGGGAGTGACGTGGTTTAGTGGTTGAATGCCTGCTTCCCATGTATAAGGTCTGGGAACAAAACAGAGCAAATCAAAACAAAACGAACCAAAATAACAAAAAACATAGGGGGATGCAACTATGAAATAAAGTAGGCTTATTATTCTGGCAATGGAAGAAATTGTATCATTGATACAAAGGAAATGGCCACCAGAGGTTCTGTGGAGAGGGAGAGAGAAGAAAAGGTATATCATGGAGGCATTTTTGGGATACTGGAATTGTCCTGCATGACATTGCAATGGTGGATACAGGCCATTATACATTTTGTCAAAATCTATAAAATTGTGTGGGGCAAAGTGTAAACTATAATCCATGGTTAGTAGCAATACTTGATTATGTTTTCATTAATTTTAACAAATGTACTATACTAATGAAAGATGTTGATGTGGGAAAGTCTGGGAAGGGGAGGAGCTGGGGTATATGGGAATCCCCTATATTTTTGAAATACCATTTATATAATCTAAATTTTTAAATTAAAAAATATATATATTGTAGCAGTTTGGCATTGTTTATGAATTCCAAAATTAGATATTGAATTATGTTTGTAAATTGGTCTGTTCCTCTGGGCATGTTCCCCTTAGATTGTATTAAACTTAGAGGTTTCTCTTTTACTTGATTAAATTATGATTAAGGCTTGATTTGGCCATATCTGTAGGATGTTGAGTCCCTACCCTTTTGGTGGGTAGGGAGTCACAGAGAAAATCACAAGTCAGAGGAGAGAGTTGAAGTTTTGATGCTGGTGCCCTAGGAAGTAAATACAGAGGAGAAGAACATAAAGGAATAAAGATGACTCCATAGATCTGGCAGAGGCCCCAGGAAGAGAGAGAGCCTAATAGTCTACAGCTGACTTTGTGGAAAAAGCAGAGCAGTTGAACTCAGGAAGAAATGCACCTTAGGGAGAGAGATGAGCCTTATACCAACCTACAGGTGAGACCAGAAGAAGCTGGGACCACAGAGCCCAAAGGGGAAGGCTGAGCCTTTATAGACTGGCATCCTTATTTCTCCAACACTTGGCAACAGACTTTGGTGAGGGAAGTAATTTACTCTATATGGCCTTGTAACTGTAAGCTTATAACTCACCCACCCCCAATACCCTTTATAAAAACCATCTGATTTCTTGTTTTTTGTATCAGCACCCCTTTGGCTGACCAATACAGAATTTGGTACCAGGAGTGGGGCTGTGCTTTTGCAATTACCAAAATGCTGGAAAAGTTTTATAAATGGGTAAGGGGTATTTTTGGAAGGAATTGTAAGATACTTGATGGAAAAGGCCTAGATTGCTTTAAAGAAACTGTTGGTAATAATATGGAGCCTAAACTTAGCTTTGATATGGCCTTAGGAGGAAATAATTCTGAGATGTTTGATAGAAAATGCCTAGAGTGGTTTGAAGAGACTTTTGGTAGGGATATGGACAATAAAGAGACTTTTTATGAGGCTTTAGAAATAAATGATGAAACTATTATTGGAAACGGGAGGGAAGGCCATCTGTGTTCTAAAGTTACAGAGAACTTAGCAAGATTAATTCCTGATTTTTTCTGGAAGACAGAATTTGAAAATGGCAAGCCTGAACATTTAGCTGAGGAACATTATAAAGCAAATGCAGAGAATATAGGTTGGCTTCTCCTTATAGCTTATGGTAAAATGTTTGATGAGAGAGAAAAGCTGAGAATTGAATTGTTGGGCAAAAAAAAACCCAGCAACTGATTCCAGAAGTTCCAAGCCTCTGGAAATCAAGCCTCTAGATGAAAGCATCCTATTTGAGGAATTGACTAAACATGGACCTTGTAAATCAGTACAGAAAATGCAGTTATTTAGGAAAGACTCATGGAAAGTTTTACTGTCTGGTGGCTTGGAACCTTGCTTCTTGCATGCTAAACCAACAAGTTTTTTGAGAGGGCTATATGAACAAAACCACTGTCAGCTTGGACTAAATGAGACATGTAGGGGAAAGATGGAAGGGGAAATGGCTTTAAGAGGGAAACCATGGAAGCCAAGATCTAGAATTAAGATATCCTCTTAGGCCAAGAGAGGAACCCCACCCATGTATACAGAGAGGGTGAGTTTGCCCTGGCAGTTGAAGAGAGTAGATGTTCCTGCTTGCTGTTCAGGGTGAGTTTTAACACCTCAGGGTACAGAGAGGGCAGAATATATTCCCCAAGGATAAGAAAGGGTAAGATTGACACCCCACAGGTCTGAGAGTGGTAGGCATGCCCCCATGGATTAGGGAAGGCAAGATCACCAACTTGTTGCTGTGAGAGAGTTGGGTCTGTATGCCAAAGGTTAGGGGAGGTCCTATCTTCAGGGGCATTAAGACTTTAGCCAGAGCTCAGGGAAGGTGTGGCCATCACCTTAAGGTACTTGGAGGGTGAAATCTGGAGCTCTGTTGCCACCCAGATGCTTGATGAGAGTGGAATCAAGAAAATTGCTGTTGGGCAAGCCTATGGAAAGGGTATGCCTATATGAGGTCCCAGGGAGAAGAAACCATCATCTTGAGAATGACAATTAGAGTTTAAAATCTAATGAAGTATGCCCTGTAGGTTTTCTAAAGTTTTCTAGACCTTTGACTCATGTTTCGCTCCCTATTTCTTCTTATGGTAATGCAAATGTTTGTCCCTTATTGTTCATTTGTATATTGGAAGCCTATAAATGGTATTGTAAGTTTCAGAGGTCTACAAGGAGATGGGACTTTGTCCCAAGACAAATTGTATTCCTTTAAATTGATTTTGATATGATATTGTATTTAGCATTGCTATTAAAAGAATGTTTTTTTAAAAAAATATCGTAATATCTTTTTGTAACTCAGAGAGTGGAGTATAGCAGTTTGGCATTGTATATGAATTTCAAAAATAATATTGGATTATGTTTGTGAATTGCTCTGTTCCTCTGGGCATGTTCCCCTTAGATTGTATTAAATTCAGAGGTGTTATGTTTACTTGGTTAAATTATGATTAAGGCTTTGATTCTGTTACATCTGTAGGACATTGAGTCTCCACCACCTTTTTGGGTGAAAATCACATGGCAGGGGAGAGAGTTGGAATTTTGAAGCTGCAGCCCCAAGAAGTAAATGCACAGGAGAAAAACAGAGAAGAATAAAGACAGATCCATAGACCTGGCTGAGGGCTCAGATATGTAGAAAGCCTGATAAACTATAGCTGACCTTGTGGTGATAACAGAGCAGCTGAGCCCAGGAAGAAATGAGTCCAGGGAAGAGAGATGAGACTTATACCAACCTATGACTGAGACCAAAAGAAGCTGGGATCACAGAGCCTGAAGGGGAAGGCTGAACCATCAAAGAGACTGGCAGTCATCTTGCTCTAACACATGACAACAGACTTTGGTGAGGGAAAGTAATTGCTTTCTATAGTCTTATAACTGTAAACTTCTACCCCCCAAAATTAATAGGGTATCCACTATAAAAACCAACCAATTTCTGGTATTTTGCACCAGCACCCCTTTGGCTAACTAATACATATATATTTTTAAAGTATGTAAAATGTCATTTACTTGAGAGAAAATCAATGAACTTGAAAGTAGAGATATAGCTTTTTTAAAGCTAAGAAAGCTAAGAAAATAAATAAACAGAAGTTGATACACAGTGGGAGTTTATTACAGACCTCAAAGCTGGTTATGGAAATAAATTATACCTTTTGAATGCAGCTTATAAAAATGATAAAGGACTGGATCGTAAACAATTACATCAACTGAAAAAAAAAAAGAAATGTGCCATGAATTTACAATGATTTGTATAGAGAGTTTTATTCTACAGATGAATTGTGATTAGGTAATTCTTGTTAATTTGAGAAATGTTGATAATATAGACACTGTAAATGGTATGTTGGAATCATTGTGTTTAATATCTATAGGCAGATTTTTGGTTAATTTTTGGAAGTTTCTACTAGAAAACTGTTGCTCCTTTTTGATATCGCTTGAACTCAGAAAGCCACACATAGCCTTAATAGTGTAGCTGCTGTACAGCTTGTCGGACTAATTTCTCAGTATATTTGGTGTATATACATTTTCTTTCAGCTATATTCATCCTTTCTACTGTTTTTTTTTTTTTTTTTTTTTCCCAAATACAGCACATTTACACACCCTTCAGTGCCTTTGTCAAGCTCTTCTCCCCCTTGGGGTGCCTCTTCCCTTTCATTTCTACCACTCCTGCCATTATTGTTTGTTTGTTTGTTTGTTTGAGGTACTGGGCTCTAGATTGAACTGAGGACCTTGTATGTGGGAAGCTGGTGCTCAAGCACTGAGGTATGCTGGCTTCCCTACTCCTGTCACTGTCTTTTCAATTTTTTCTTCCATGTAGCTAATTTTTGTTTGACCTCCTCAAGTGACATCTATTCTTTCCTATGTTTACCTGTTTTCCATACCTAGTGAATGTTGCTCATTTAAATATCCAAGGCAATCAATTACCTATCTTTATTGCACCACTTGCAACACTAAATTGCATGGTTTATATTAAAAAACTCATAGCCCATTGGGGCAGATGTGGCTCAGTGATTGAGTGCCAGCTTTCCACACACAAGGTCATTGGTTCATTCCTTGGGCTTGGTACTTCAAAACCAAACCAAATAAATCAAAACAAAACAAAACAAAAAAAAATGCATAATCCAGTTGTGTGGCTGGACATAGTAGGTCATCAGTAATTGCCCAATTGAATAAATAAATGAAAAGAATCCCTAGTTAAAAGGAACCAATAAATGTCTCCATTTTATGATCATGTTCACCCTTCTTCCCTATATCTTTGCTATCACTACTGAAATATCAAATTCTACAATCTCCAGATTTTAACAGATCTCTCTCCATTCCTACAAGCTTCCTAAATACATGATGACACTTCATAGAGAATGTGTATGTGCATGTTAGGAGTAGGTTCTATTGGCTGGGATAAGTGCTAAGAGTGCTGTTAATTATGTTATTTTATTTAAAATGGGATAAACTCAAGCTTCTATAACCCTATTTAAATGGTTATATATCACCATCTCAATCATTTCAGCAAAGGAAATAATTTCGTAAAGAATCTGAACACATAAGTTATATGAACAAATGAGCAAAAGATGATATGATATTGTTATATATAAATGGAAAATTATATTTTCTGCTGGTAAGTTATTATAGGAATATCAATTTGACCTACCATGAGTCTTCCGTGACACTCATGAAGGTTCTTTTCATCATGACCGTCAAGACCCTGAATGATTCACAAAAGGAATAAGTGAATAGCATCTTACTTCAGCTGTATCTTCTCAATACATACATAAGTAATAAGAGTAGAGTTTCTGGAAACAGCATAGTCTATAAATGTGGTCAACAAAAACAGAGGTACCACCAATAGAGTTTCTCCCAAACTGAGCTGATTTTCTAAAATAATTAGGTATAGATTCATAGTTTGAAGGAAAAGGCAGAAATTTCAAAAGTGAAAACAATTCCTAATGCTCTTTGATACCTCTTTAGTTCTTACCATCTAAAAATGCTTCAGATATTCTTCTTCCTCCCCTTTCTCAGAGAAAGGAATTTCTTTCTCCTTCAAAAGGCCAAACTCTTCCTCTAAGCATGTATTCTTCCTTTTAAAATCATATCCCAATATCTTATATCTAATTTCTTAACTGCTTTCTATTTCTTCCTAGCTACCTAAAATCTTAAAACATTTTAATTGAAAAAATTGTAAAAAATTAAGAAAATAAAGAACTGCCACCTTTTCCTTTTTAGAATTACCATTTACCTTGGCAATCTTACTGTTCACTGGATTTCCAAGCCCTGTGCTTTCTGACCATAATTTCTTACAGATTCAAAAATGATCATTGAAATGAAGCTTATCTTTCCAATATGGAAATCTTGATTAAGAGTAAATATGGATATATGTAATATTTAACAATGAATACACACACATGCATACTATTCATTCTTCTTGGCATTTTTGTCATTCTTTTTGTCTGCTGATTATCTACAGTCTCTTGAAATGCTTGGGAGGCAGATCTTTCGAGTCTCTCTCATAATGTCTTATTTTTCATTTTGACCTCTGAAGCCTATCAATATATGCTGTTGCCTGGCTCGGTATGTGCCGCCTACCTCTTACAGATGGCTGTATTTCAAGTCTTCTGCATTCTTGGTCATTCACTACAATAAATCCAACCATAACTTTTTATTTAAGTGTCTTCCAAATGCCCAAATTTCTTATTTTTATCTTCAATGTCCAACAGTAACCTAGCATCCACAGTGGATTATATGAATCTAGTACCATTCACCAAGCTTGTATCTTCCATTTATATACCCAACCCATCCACTACAATCCTTCTCTACCCTGGACTATGATGATATGCCAAAAATGATTCCCTGATTTCCTCTGTCAAATCCGTAATAAAGCATGTGTCTTTGTTTCACTTTCTCCCATTTGGTGCTCCATATTTTGCCATCACAGATCTTTATCTCTCATAGCTAAAATACTGCAAATATTCTGAACTATTTTTTGGTTACAAATTTCATCATACAGTTTTTTCACTTAAAGAATTTATTCAACTATATCACTCATACAGGAACATACATAAACAATAAGTGCACAGTAAGAGTTGAGAACTTACAAAACAAACACGCATGACTATCATACAGGGCTCCTATATATCACCTCACCAATAATACCTTGCATTGTTGCACAATGTTTGTTACAAATGATGAAAGGACATTATCAAAATATTACTAACTATAGTCCGTATCTTACATTTGGTATATCCGCCCCCCCTCCAAACTATCCTATTATTAACACCCTGTATTAGGTTTATATAACTGTTAAGGAATTGATTTATAAATTAATAGCCATTATGGTCTGGTTATTTCTCTAGTCCTGGACACAGAGAAGACTTTTCTTTCCAACACTCATGGGCAGGGTCCTATTCCTAGTTTATCCAGGGACATATGTGGGCATAAATGATATGCTATGTCTCTGTTAAGACAGAGAAAGATTGATTGTAATATTTCAGTCTCTGTCTTTTCAAAGTGATCAGGGAAGAACTCTAGTGTTACACATGATTTAAATGTAAGATGATATGGCCTCTGTCAGTTCGGATGAATATTTGTAGTAGAGGTAACCACCTACCCACATGGGACAGCTAACAGGGAGGTGAAGATGGTCAACCACCACAACAGGGAACTGAGAGTGCTTACAACTCTAAGCAGGAGAATCACATCCATCAACCATGTGGGATCTAAGCTCCCTCCAGATGTAGAGGTGGAGTGGACATCACCAACCCAGGGTCCACAGGATGGAGGAATAAAATATGGATTAGAGTGAGCTTACTGGTATTCTACTATAGAACTATTGTGATTAGTAATGGAAGAAAACTGTAGCACTAATTTGGAGAAAATTGTTATGGTAGTTACTGAGGGCAGGGAGAGGGAAAAAGAAATGAGATGTAAGGGTATTTTCAGGACTTGGAGTTGTCTTAAATGATATTGCAGGGACAGATGCTGGACATTAAATATCCTGCCATAACCCACTGAATGTACTGGGGGAGAATGTAAACTACAATGTAAAATATAATCCATGTGGTGCAGCAGTACTCCAAAATGTATTCACCAAATGCAATGAATGTGCCACAATGATGAAAGAGGTTGTTGATGTGGGAGGAAAGAGGGGTGGGGTGTCGGGTATGTGGGAACCTCTTATACTTTTTATTGTAACATTTTTTTGTGATCTTTGTATCTTTTTAAAAAAAGGCAAATTAATAAAAATAAAATAAAATATATATATATATAAGAAATTAACTGTTGAATAAAATCACTGAAATTTGTATTTGAATTTTTCCACAATATAACCTATACTGTCTTGTCTAATACACTATCTCCCACCAAAAGAAGTAAACACATGCTTGGATAAAAAATTTCACACCAACTTGGAATTCATGGATGACATCTAGGTTAAGTTCTCCTGTGCTAATAGGTTCCTTTAGCTGCATGTTATTTTACCAACCATCTAGGCAAATAATTACTATTACATTAAAATTTATTTTTGCAAGTAACTTTCCCCTCACTCTAAACTTTGACCCTTTATTCCACATAACATCAAAAAAGCCTTAGTGGTTCTAGCTTTTGAGTTATTTCTATTTAGATTAAATGGTTTTTGCTTAGGAATATCAACCTCAGATCTCTGCATTTTATGAAAGCTTATAGTATTTCTGATTTCTAGCTGGTTATAGAGCCACTTATTTAGAGATTAAGGCTGAACATTTCACACAGCTCCCAAGGTTCTCAACATTCTAATCCATGACTGTATCTCTGAACTTGCTTCCACTAACTAATTAAATTTTTGGTAGATTGTGGACTCGTTTGCCACAACCTAACATGGATATTCCTGTTGTCATGCCTTTATTCATGCCATCACACATTCCTCTGCCTTTCTTTAAAAGTCCAATTTTAGTCTCTCTCTACAACTAAATCTTTAATTATAACACTCACCTCTGAACTATTATGTTATATATTATTTACTTTCCTAAACTTGTTTGCATATCATAATATTCTGGTTTAATTGATCTGCAGTGGAGCACAGATACCATATTTTTAAAAGCTCCATGGATGTTTGCAATAGGCAATCAGGGTTGAAAACCCTCTCCAATTTGGTTGGCATTTAACTCTTATTCCAGAAAGCACTAATTGGAGATGATCCTCAAATTCTTTACGCTGTTTTGTTGTTTTTGTAGTTGATGTAAAAACGGAGTGTATATATGTTGACCTTGCTCTGAGCTATCAAGTTTTTTGAGAGTCCAAGAACAAAATGAACCCCATCACTGTAGGCAAAAAGAAGAGAATGACTATTTCTCCAGAAGGCTGTAATGAATTCTTCTGACATAGAGAACCATATTTATCTACATAAATTCTATGGTCTTTGTCACTATCAAAGTTACCTTCCATTTTCTAATAATATTTATCTAACTAGAGTACAAGCTCATTTTTATATATCTAGTGCTTTGTTCATCATAAATTCTCAACATATACTTGCTATTGCTTTTTTCCAATTTTTCAGTTTAAAATGCATTTTATTCAATTTTTAATTTAGGTAGTGTGCATATATATAGATGGCTTCTCATTTGTGTGAACTCTAAATTCCTGAAAGAGTTCCTGATGGTGGAGCATCTGATACTGTCTGGAAATCTGTCTATTGTTAGCTCCACCTTTTCTCTTTTACTTTGGCATACACATTCATGGTTCCCTGGCCAGATGCTCCTGTCACGATGGTTTGGTTCAGTGGGAAAAGTATAGACTTTGGTGCATAGAAACACGGGTAAGTAATTTGGTTCTGCAGTGCAATATACTGAAGGTTCCTCACCTTGGTTTCCTAACCTCAAATTCTTATCTCCCTGGATAGTTCTAGAACATAAATAAGACTATTTTCAACTGCTCCACACAGTGGCCAGAAACACATAGCTGACCCTATGCATGAGGATGTGAGTGAATAGCAAGCCCCTGGACAGAGTCCAGAGTAGCTGTTTGTCACTTTTTGTTTTTCATTTTAGAAACAATTTTTTGAAGTATATTGTTCATACCTGAACATACATAGACAATAAGTGTATAGTAAAAGCTGTGAATTTACAAAACAGACATTCATAGCATCATACAGGGCTCCCATATAGTACCCCACCACCAATACCGTGCATTGTTGTCAAACATTTGTAACAAATTATGAAACAGCATCAACAAAGTGTTACTAACACTAGTCTGTATGTTATATTTGGTGTATTTAACCCCAACCCACCCTATTTTTTTTGTTGATAAACCATAAAACATATCTAAAGTGTACAATCAATGGCATTTGGTATAGCCACCACATTGTGCATTCATCACTTGAAACAATATTAGAGTATTTTCATTAATCAAAACAACAACGACAACAACAAAAAAAACCACTATCATACCCTTATGTTGGCACTACTAATTACAAATCCTATATATGCTTTGACCATTTCTATTTATTTCCAAATATTTACAAACAACTTTTTACCAATTCTGCACAAATTAAACCTCACCTTTCAATTCTCTAACTGTATTCTAATCTCTTGTGACTTATAGTCTAGTTATTAATTCCATGAGTTTCCTCATTATATACACTTGCATGACTTCATTTTTTCATCTTTCTTACTATTCCATCTTGTGAATATACCATAGTTTGCTTATCCAGTCATCAGTTGATGGACACCTGGGTTTTTCCATTTTCTGGCAATTGTGAATGATGTCACTATGAACATTGCTGTACAGATATCTGTTCATGTCAGATATCTGTTCTCAGTTATTTTGGATATATCCCTAGTAGTGGTATGTCTGGGTCACATGTAAAATCTATATCTAACTTCCATAGGAACCGCCAGCTAGACTTTTACTTTGGCTGTACCATTCTACACTCCCAGCAACGTGAAAAAGAATTCCTATCTCTCCACACCCCCTCCAACACTTGTAGCTTTCCGTTTTTTTTTTTTTTTAAGTAATGGCTATTCTAGTAGGTGTGAAATGATATCTTGCTATAACATTGATTTGCATTTCCCCAATAGCCTGTGCTGTTGAAAATTTTTTCATGTACTTTTTCACCATTTGCAGTTCTTCTTTAGAAAATCCTTGACTGGCAGTTTTTCTCTTTCAATACCTTAACTATATCATTCCACTATTCTTGCCTCCATGGCTTCTGAAGAGATGTCCACAGTCTTATTGGATGTCCCTTCTATGTGATGATTGCTTCTCCCTTGCTGCTTTCAGAAATTTCTCTTTATCTTTGGCATTGGCATTCTGAATATTATGTGTCTTGGGCCAGCTGCATTTGGATTTATTCTAATTGGAATATGCTGTGCTTACTACACATGTATGTTCATGTCAGTCATGACAGGTTGGAATTTTTCAGCTATTATTTCCTCAAATCCTCTTTCTACCCAATTCCCTTCTCTCGTAACATGTATTTTGGTTCACTTTGTGCTATTGTTAGGCCTCAAGGCAGGACCATTATGGATAACCAGAGATGACACGAAGAAAACTTCAACACGAGAATTAGGCAAACTCATATTTATTATGTCTGCAGAGGTAAGGAGCCAAGAGGTAATGCTAGAGGTAATGCTAGTCCAAAGTGACTCAGACCTGACTCCCTGTGCTGCAGTTTCACTCTTGCTTAAATACCCGAGTTATTACTTAGCATTTGCTTTGATTATGCATTAGTTTTTATGCATATAGATGAACACACATAGCTGGTTATATAATTGTATGATTAATATTTCAGGAAATCATACGTACACATACATTGCATGATCAAGAAAGTGGCAGACAACTCCACCCGTGGGTAGGAATTTTACTATGTTAATTAAGTCAGTTGAAGTGAGGACAGCAAGGGGCTGTTTCTGTGCAGGTCGGGTCAACAAGTTGAAGCTGGTTTTCATACTTCATTGCTTCAACAGGATATCCTTGACCACCAAAAGTGTAATTTGGCACAAAGAGAGGGTTGCATCTCATTACCTTCTGATTTACATACAATTTTTTTCTTTGTATCCTAGCAACAGGAAGAGAAACAAGTTACTTTCAGGTATTCGGTCATCCTACATCCATCACTATCTTTTAAAATCCCCGAGTTCCAGCTTATTTTTTCCATTTTTTTCTCTCTCTCTCCTCTCTTTTCAATTTCAACTGTTCTATCTTCTACATTACTGATTCTCTCATGATTTCAAAACTGCTGTTGTGTGCCTTTATTATATTTTTAATCTCACTTATTGCATCTTCCATTCCCATTAGCACTTTTACTTTTATATCCAAGTTTTCAAATTTTTCTTTGTGCTCACCCATTGCCTTTTTAATTTCTTTTATTTCTTTAGCCATGTTGTCCTTCAACTCCGTGATTTGGTTTAGTAGATTTGTATGACTCTCATTGTTTAGTTGTCTCTAGTCCTGTGTCTTTTATGGAACTTTGATGTGCTCCTTTTCCCAAATCAGACCGATTTTTAAAAATCAAGCAAATGTTATCTTTAAAGAGATTTTAGATTACAGGAAAGTTACCTCAAAAGTATAAGGAATCCCCATACACCCCACATCTTTCCCCTCCCACATCTTCCTCTATTAATAATATCCTACAATAGTGTGGTACATTAGTTATAATTGATGAATAAATATTGAAGCATTGCTAATAACCAAACACTATAGGTTACATTGTGGTTTTATACTTAATTCCAATGCTCTAAAAAGTGTCCTTTGTTCCACCTATTATCTCCTCCTTCCTGCATCAAAACCTCTGGTAAACATTATCTTTATATCAATATTACATGCTCTTCCTTTACTACATTTACTTTGTCCATAGTTGCACCCCTCTCTTGTGTTTGTTCATTCCTCATCCTTGAGAATTTTGGGATGGTGATGCCCACCCTACCTCAGATTGAGAGGGGCCTTTAATCTTATGGGGCAGATGGCAGGAACTGTTTTGTTTGCAGTTGTTGATACTCTGTTTTATGGGGGAGGACGGTGAGGGTTGTCCATCATCATCATTTTGTTATTTGTCCTGGGTGAGTCCAATCACCTGGAGATAAGGGGTTAGCAGCAACTCTTCTGAGAATCACAGCTCAACTGATATATAAACAGACTGAAGATTTAAGTCTTTGAGGCATATATTTAATGAACAGTGCTAATTATAGGCTCAAAAAGAAGGGGTAGTATAATCATGTATAAGGAAATTACAAATGAGTCTAACTCTGTTACATTGGGAAATAGTTTGTCATATATTCCAAGGTAAGGTCCACAGACAGGGTATTGATTTCAACAGATCGTGTGACTTGCTTAGTGTCTGGATAGTTCTAGAGCTCTCAGGAGCAGCCCTGAGGCTTTGTTCACAGTGGCAGTGAGATATGCCCAAAACATGTAATGACCTCTCAATTAATTTTGAAATATCTTAGCTGTAAAAACTCTTTTGAATTTAATTTTTTCCCAATTTCATCAAGGTCTTTTTCCAAATGCATCAATATTCCATGCTTGATATTACTCCATTGGTGCCAGGGAGGCTCATCCCTGAAAGTCATGTCCCATGCTAGTTACAGGGGAGGAAGGTATTTAGTTGTGTACTTATTTGCTGTATTTGGCTTAAAGAGATGCCACATTTGAGTAAAAAGGAGATTTTCAGGAGATTACCTCAGGCAATGGCTATTATTAGACTAAGTTTCAATTTTATAAGAATAAGTTTCATATACTCATGCATTAATATTGAGAGCTTGGCATATTAATCTGTTCTCTTTTATTAGGCACTGCCTATGTACTAGAAAGATTCTTGCCCCAAACTTTCTCAGAAGTTGTTCTCCTCTCTTGGCCAGCCACACCTTCCCTTCCTCTGCCTCCTCAGCAACCAGTCCAATGCATTAGGGAGGGTGTTTGAGAGGGAAAATTATCTTTAGTTCCCTTCACCTGGCCTGGAAGTGTGTGAAACCTCTAATTTTTAAATATAAGCCAGTCTAATAGGTGTAAGATCATACCTCATTGAATTTTTGATTTGCATTTCCTTAATTGCTTGTGACATTTAGCATATTTTCACATGCCTCTTAGCCACTTGTGTTTCCTTTTTGGAAAAGTGTATTCAAATCTCTTCCCTATTTTATTCTCAAGATGTAGGATTTCTTTATATATATTGTATTTTAGACTCTTATCAGATAAATGATTCCCAAATATTTTCTCCCATTGTGTAGGCTGCTGTGGCAGTTTGATATTACTGATGAATTCCAAAAAGAAATACTGATTATGTTTGTAAACTGATCTGCTCCTCTGAGCAAGTGGTATCCTTAGATTGTATTGAATTTAGAGGTTTCACTCTTATTTGATTGAATTGTGATTAGGGCTTTGATTGAGCCATGTCAGTTAAGAAAATGACACAGCACAAGAGTTAGTTGGAGTTTTTGATCCTGGAGCCTGGGAAGTAAACACATAGAGAAGCAGATATGTAAGGAAGGAGAGAAGTCTCCATTAAACTCAGGCAGAGACCTCAGGAAGAGAAATGAGCCATTTGCCTGATGGTCTACAGCTGGCCTGGTGCAGAAAGCAGAGCAGCTGAGCCTGGAAGGAAATGAATCCTGGAGAGAGAGGAACCCAGGAAAGCTGAACCTTGCAAAGTTCAGCAGCTGTCTTGTTCCAACACATGGCAACAGACTTTGGTGAGGGAAGTAACTTACGCTTAATAGCATAAGTGTAAGTGTCTACCCCAAATAAATACCCTTTGTAAAAGCCAACAGATTTCTGGTATTTTGCATCAGCACTCCTTTAGATGACTAATATAGTTGACTTTTCACTTTATTGACAAACTCCTTTGAAGCAGAAAAGTTTTTAATTTTGAGGTAATCTCAGTTATCTATTTTTTCTTCTATTGCTTATGCTTTGAATGTAAAATTTATGAATCTGTTTCCTACTATAAGAAAATTCATAATTTCATAATGCATCCCTATATTATCTTTTAGGAACTTCATGGTCTTGGCTCCTATATTTAGTTCTTTGATCCATCATGATTCATCGAGTTAATTTTTGTATAGTTTGTGATAGATAGATGGTGATCTCATTTTTTTGGATAAGGATATCCTGTTCTCCCAGTACCTTTTGCTGAAGAGGCTATTCTGTCCCATTTGAGTGGGCTTGGTGGCATTGTCAAATATCAGTTGGCCATATATGCACGGTTCTATATTGGAACTCTCAATTTGGTTCTGTTGGTCAGTATTTCTATTCTTGTGCCAATTTTGATCACTGTAGTTTTGTAGTATGTAGCTTTGAAGCTTACACTTACAGTTTTGACCACTCTAGTTTTGTAGTAAGCTTTAAAGTCTGTAGCATGATTTATTATCCAATTTAATTTTTCTTTTCAACATATTTTTGCCTATTTGGGGCCCTTCCAAATAAAGTTCATGATTGGCTTTTTCAGTTCAGTAAAAAATGCTATGGTAGTTTTTATTGGGATTGGGTTATATCTGTAAATCAATTTGGGTTGGACGGACATTTTAATGATATTTAGTCTCCCAATCCATGAGCATGGAATATTCTTCCATTTATTCAGGTCTTCTTTGATTCCCTTTAACAATATCGTGTAACTTTCCATGTACAAGACCTTTACATCCTTAGTCATTTATTCCTAGATATTTGATTCTTTTAGTTGTCATTGAAAATGGAATTTTTCTCTTTATTTCCTCCTCAGATTGCACCACATAATTCCGTAACAATACAACACAATAGAGAATTTTGTTGCAAAAAATCTTGATAGGAAAACTAACTTGAATTAAAAAAATTTTAAGAGAAACAACCAACTTAAATTTGTGATTGGAAGTATTTCTTTGTACTATTTCTATTAAGAATGTTTAGTATTTTTTTCATGTGAAAGTCTTATGCATGTTTTGTTAAATTTATCCCTATGTATTTCATTTCTTTTGATATGTTAAACATTTTAAAATTAATTTTCAATCTTTTTGCTACCATAAATTGATTATTATATATTAACCTCTTATCTACTGACCTTATTAATTCTCATGGAGTATTTTTTAGATTTGATAGAATTGTATATTACAAATCGTCCTCTGTACAAACAAAAACAGTTTTAATTCTTCATTTCCAGTATGAATTTTTTTTTATTTTTCTTGCCTTCTTTTGTTTACTCTATGATTCATGACTATGTTACAAGGTTGAAGTGGTTGCCTTTACTTCAAATGTTAATTCTTTCACTAAATATGATGTTTTGTTTAGTTTTTTTTTGTAGATACATTCAATCAGATTTATTCCTTCTATTTTTCAGGATCTCTTTCTTTGGTTTCGTTACATCTTATGCCATATAGAAGTGCAATTCTGCAGGTCATCTATGAAAGAAAATTATGCTTGGAGGTGGGGAACAGCCACCATTGGGTTCCTGGGAGACACAGATTCAAGTTTTAGCTTGTTCCTTGTGAGTTCCACTTATTGCTCTCTCTTCATACCCATCTTTCTTTCTCTTTTTTCTATTTTCTTTTTTTATCTCCTTATTTTTTAAAATGTTACATTAAAAAATATAAGAGGTCCCCATAATTCTCCACCCCTCACCCCACTCCTCCCACATCACAACCTCTTTCATCATCATGGGACATTCATTGCATTTGGTGAATACATTTTGGAGCACTGCTGCACCACACGGATAATGGTTTACATTGTAGTTTACACTCCGTCCCCCCGCCCCAGTCCACGCAGTGGGCCATGGCAGAACATACAATGCCCAGCATCTGTCCCTGTAGTACCATCCAGGACAATTCCAAGTCCTGAAAATGCCCCCACATCATATCTCTTCTTCCCTCTCCCTACCCTCAGCAGTTACTGTGGCCACTATCTCCACATCACTGCCACAATTTCTTCCATTACTAATCACAGTAGCTCCATAGTAGAATATCAGTAAGTCCACTCTAATCCGTACTCTATTCCTCCATCCTGTGGACCCTGGGACAGTTATGTCCACTCCACCTCTATATCAAGAGGGACTTAGATTCCACATGGATAATGGATGCAATTCTTCTGCTTGCAGTTTTAAGCACTCTTGGCTCCCTTGTGTGATGGTTGACCTTCTTCGCCTCCCTGTTAGCTGGCCGGGTAAGTCCAATAAACCAGAGGGTAGGAGTTGCAAGCCTTCTGAGGCTCAGGGCCTGGCTGTCACATGGACTGTCCAGAGATTCAGGTGTCCTGAGTATATACCAACCCCAGTGCTAACCACATGTCCTTCTTTCAATCCCAGCTGCCTGCTCTTTGATTTTGGGCTCCACATCAGGCACAGAACAATTAGCCAAAGCACCCACACCTGCTTGTCTTCAAATCTGTAAATGCCTATTCTACATTATTTCTGGTGATTCTGCTTATCTGATTGAACACTGACTGAAACATAAAATTAGTTTCTCAAACAGTTCATTTGCTTAGTCAGCAAGTTGGATGCAGTATGTCCTAGAGCAAGTTTATGTGGCTTATGTAGATGTACAACTAGAAATAAACAAAATTAGTTGAGAAAAAGAAGTAATTTGAACAGGAAAGATTAAACCAAGACAAAGAATAGTGGGCAAAATTTATATTGTGTATATACTGTATGTGGGCCTGTGATTTGTTTGGAAGGCTTCTAGGAGTCAACACAGAAATATAATAATATTTAATTACATGGGCATGCAAAATAGTAAAAACTCAATATTTGTTGATTAATTCAGTTGTTAAATATGATTCACAGAGACAAAAATATAAAAATAAAAACGATATGAAGATACCCAATCCTTTAAAACATTGAGTCCATATAGATGATTTTTTACAGGAGTATTAACTTCTAACAAAAAATAGTTTGGTGGGAAGCGGACTTGGCCCAGTGGTTAGGGCGTCTGTCTACCACATGGGAGTGCCATGGTTCAAACCTTGGGCCTCATTGACCCCTGTGGAGCTGGCCCATGCACAGTGCTGATGCGCACAAGGAGTGCCCTGCTACGCAGGGGTGTCCCCGCGTAGGGGAGCCCCATGCGCAAGGAATGCGCCCCGTAAGGAGAGCTGCCCAGCATGAAAGAAAGTGCAGCCTGCCCAAGAATGGTGCCATACACACAGAGAGCTGACACAACAAGATGACGCAACAACAACAACAAAAACACAGATTCCTGTGCCGCTGTCAACAACAGAAGCGGACAAAGAAGAACACGTAGCCAATAAACACAGAGAACAGACAACTGGGGCAGGGGGGAAGGGGAGAGAAATAAACAACAACAAAAAAATAGTTTGGTTTCTTCTTAACCTTATTTCATTTAGGTTATATAAAGCCAATAATTTTGACTAAGTTCTCCAGGAACTTTGGATACATTCATAACACCTTCTTAAAGAAGATAAAATGTTTTAGGCTTAAATTTCTAATAGTCTGCACTAGTTAGTTTGAGCATATATTCTTAGGATATATGATATGATACCCTTTCTTTCATCTTTTTTTTTTTTTAATTAGAGAATTTGTGAGTTTACAAAACCATCATGTATAACATGGATTTCCATCATCACCCTGCCACCAATATGTTGCATTGTTCTGGAACATTACTTACAAATGATGAAAAAATCATGAAAATATTACTGCTAAGTATAGTTTATAGCTTACATTTGGTGTATTTTCCCATAAACTACCCTATTGTTAAAACCATATATTGGTATGGTTCATGAAAGGCCATTCTCATATTTGTATTTTTAACCACAATCCATTTTCCACCTTGGGGTTCACTGTGTCATATGGTCCCATGCCTTGTACAATCCATGCAAAGTGTATACTCAGTGACTCAGTTTCATCACAGAGTTGTGCTGTTTACTAATAGTCCATTAAGTTACATTAATTGTATTTTTCCCATGTATCACTACAGTGATCTCGGTGGTGAATGAGAATTTTTAATAGTAACAAATACAAGAATGTTCTGCTATGAACTAGGGCAAATAAACATCACTATGACAAGGTGTCACTATTACAGGATCTCCCTTTCTTTTTAAATTCCATGACACTCAGTAATCCCAAGTTTGAGTGACTACAACATTGTTAGTTTTGAATTTTGCCTCTTTTCTACGAATTTAATCTTGCAAGTCAATGTGTTTAGAAACTTTCTGCAGAGTTCATGATTGTAAGCTTTCTGAAACTCTGTGTGGAAGGACTGTGTATGCTGTTAACAAGAACTGTCCAGACAGCAGAAAATGACACGAACACTCAATCCAGGAAATTGTTCACAGTTTTTTAGGAGATTTATTTGGTCAGTTCACAAATGCTGTAGGAAGAATGTAGGTGTAGAATACAGAACAGTCATAAGCACTTTATTTAGGAGAAAATTATTCCAATAACTTCTATCTCTATCAGTTGGAAATATATCACTGCTTCTTGCATACTTGTAATGTATACATTCATTAACAAGTTGTTTTAAGAAACATTAAAAACGATGTTGGAAGCCCATTTTCTCTGTAGTAAACAATACAGTATTACACAATATACTACTAAATTTTCAGCATATAGATTTATTTTATGTAAATATATTATGTATTTATGAAAATGCATATATTTTTTCATATTATATGGTATGATTAATAGATTGTAGTTGAAAAGTCTTTGAAAAATTCCATTAACTTCTATAGCCTAAGACCATGATGTTATTGTAAATAATGGCTAACCTAAACCGTCAATAGTTGCACCATTGTCTTCAGCCTGTGTAAATCATGGCATGTGTTTAACAAAATCCAGGAAATGAACAATCCCAGTCTCATATCTGCGGAAAAAGTATTATTTCCAAACAACAATCCTAAATCATACCCTGTATAGCATCTGGACGAGGAAAATACATGCTTAGGTATAAGGTGAAAAGTTCAATGATTTCAGTGCATATTTGTGCAATGGCCCTGAACTATTCCTGATATCTCCTGAATGTCCAGATTAGGCTGTCAATTATTTACAGATGGGACTGTATTCCCATTGTTGTTAATGAGGGTGAAAATCTATTTAGGTTTATTAGCATCAGGTTGTTTCTTACTGTGGAGACCTAAACTACCAGATAATTCTAAAAATACTTGCAGTATTAAGAGTTCAGAAAAATAGATATTATTATAGAGAATACACTTGTATCCTATTGTCTTGAGATACAAGAGAGTCACTTCAAGAAAAAGGTATGTCTTTAGAACTGTCCAATAAACTTTGTAAAGACATCAGACTCAATTTCTTAATAAGTTGCTCAGTGATAAAAATCTAAATAAAGAAGATACAGTGACAGTTATCATTTGAAATGGGAAAAAATTAACACAATTTCTTAAAAAATTATGGAGGTATATTTGAAGTAAATTAAACTGCATATATTTAAGGTGCATAACTTGATAAGTTTTGACAATATGACTATACTTGAGAAATTAATCATAATCAAGATGACAATTCACTTACCTGCAAAATTTTCTTAAGTCCCTTTATAATCAATACATTTTCTCCTCCATCCCTGTCTTCAGGTAAACACTGACTTAGTTTTCAAAGTTTGTGTGATTTAGAATTTTATATTAATTAAATTGTAGAATGTCCTTTTTTGTTTTTTAGTGGCTTCCTTTACTTTAGCTAATGATTTTGAGATTCGTCTATTTTATTGTGTTTATCTATAGATAATTTCTTTTTTTTGCTCAGTAATATTCTGTTGTGGACTTCTGTGTTGTTCACATTCTTTGGTTATTACTGAAATAGTTGCTATAAGCATTCATGATCTAGCTATTGTTTGGAAAATAGTGTTTGTTTCTCTTAGGTTAACCTAATCAAACAAAGAAAGTTCATTCTGCACCAAAAGTGCCTCTTGACCCCCAACCCTTCACTACCACTGACCTTTATAACTGGAAAAGTCATACCCCATCATACTCAGAGAAACCTCAGGCCATGACAGACCTCTTCCAGTCCATCATACAAAACCACAGACCCACCCTGACTGACTGCAAACAACTCCTCATGACCTTACTCAACTTTGAGGAGAGAACAAGAGTAACACAAGGAGCCCTAACCTGGCTCAAAGAGCACCCACCCGTGGGAACCCTGGGCAGTGACCAATATGCCTGCACACAGTTCCCAGATGAAGATTCCCAATGGGAACCCAATGACTTGACAAAACTCAACCAACTAGGAACCTTCCACAGGACTTTATTTAAAGGGTTCAAAGCTGGAAGTTGCAGAATCTCAATGGAAGTCCTGCTCAGGTCTATGAGTGACTGTGTGAAATGTTTTGCATATACACCCCCCTTAACCTGGATGTACCCAAAAGGCAAACAACGGTCACTGTAACATTTGTCATTCAATTACAGGCTGACATCTGAAAAAATCTACAGAAGTTAGATGGGTTCAATGGGATGAATATTTCCTAGCTCATGGTGGTAGCCATCAAGGTGTATATGAACTGCGATGTAGAAACCAAGAGGGAAGAAAATTGGAAAATGAAAAATAAAAGCAGACCTTTTCACAGCAGCAATAGTCGAAAAAAGCAACACTGTGTCAAAGAGAGCAAACTGGGATGGCCCTGCCCCAAGGAGGGGCTGCCCACCCCTAGGACAAAATCAATGTGCATTCTGCAAGGAGGAAGGGCACTGGAAGCAGGAGTGCCCCAACAGACCGCTCAACCCCATCACCTCCAAAAAGGTGGCAAAAATATTAGCCAGGAGAGCATGTACAGCACTTCAAACTAAACCCTGAGTTCACAAAATTTTGGGAGGAAAACATGCAAATCAGCTCACTGGACTTGCAGGAATAGAGGGCTCTGATGAGGATCATTAGGTCAGACCCGGCTCCTAGTCTCTCAGCAGAGCCTATGGTCAGAGTCTGAACTGGGGGTTGCACCAAACATATATGATGGTTGACACTGGGCCTCAACACTCTGTAATGACCAGGCCAGTCAGGCCATTATCAAAAAGACAAGCCACTATCATAGGGGCAACTGATAAAAGCAGCCAGTGGCTCTTCCTCCAATCTAGAAACTGTAACATTGGAGGTAAAGAAGTCCTTCATGAGTTTCTGTGTCTCCTGGAATGCCCAGTGTTCCTCCTGTGTCAGGACTTGCTGTCTAAACTACAGGCTCAGTATACCTTTAACACCACAGGCCAATCCACACTAACACTTGGGCCACAAAAGCCTCCAATGGTGGCATTAGCCCTCCCTCTGCAGGAAGAATGGAGACTCTTCCACCTCAGCAAAGTCAGCCAATCTATGGCTACACAGGTCCCCTTTAAAGATGTACCTGAAATTTGGTCAGAAGGCAAACTAATGGGGATGGCACACACTGTTCCCCCAATTAATGTTGAAATAAAGCCCACAGCCAGCCCAGTGAGCATAAAGGAATATCCCATTCCATATGAAGTGCAGGAAAGAATCAGGTTACATATTCAGAGATTGCTGAATGAAGGCATGCTAAAGCTGTGCCAGTCTCCATGGAATACCTCACTCTTCCCGATGGGGATTACCACCAAGTCCAGACTTGCGAGCCGTCATCTCAGTGGTAGTGACCCTACAACTGGCAGTCCCCAACCTTTACAGTCTCCTCAGCTTGATACCCTCATTGGCAGTCTGCTTTTCATGCCTGAATCTCAAAGACTCCTTCTTCTGCATCCGAATAGCACCCTGGACTCACCTGATCTTCACCTTTACATGGGACAATCTGAGCTCTGGCAAAAAGCAACAACTCACCTGGACATGGCTTCCTCAGTGATTCAAAAATGTACCTACCACTTTTGGACAAGCCCTGGCCAGTGATCTTAAGTCCTTTAAACTGAAAAACCATAATTGTTTCCTACTCCAATATGTAGATGACCTCATCTTCAGAAGTCCCAAATACCAAGATTGTGCTAGTGGAACCCATGCTCTCTTAAAACATGTGCAGCAAAAGGGTTATTGAGTGTCTAAAAATAACTGCGAATTAGGACCTGAAAGAAAAGAAGCAATCTGCAGCTTCCCTGAGCCCAGCATGTAGCAAAAGCTGTTAGAACTCCTTGGAGCAGCTGGATTTTGCTGCATTTGGATCCCCAATTTTGGAGTCCTCATGGGTCGTTTGTATGAAGCCACAAAAGGGGGAGATAGTGAAACCCAGCTCTGGGAGAACCCACAGTAAAATGCTTTATGGCTCTCAAGTGGACCCTGATGGAAGCACTGAGTCTCAGGATTACAGATCTCAGTAAACTGTTCTACCTCTACATCCATAATTGTCAGGGCATCACTGTAAGAGTACTCACTCAGTACCTGGGTTCTTGGCAAAGACCTGTAGACTACCTATCCAAACAACTGGATACTGTAGCCCAAGGATGGCCCTTGTGTCTATAATCTGTAGCTGCTGCAGCAATGCTTACCCTAGAAGCCATGAAATTAATTATTGGGCAACTTATGATTGTTCAGGTTCCACATGTGATACTCACAAACTTAGAAGCCAAAGGAACACACTGGCTTACTAACAACCACCTGGTTAAATATCAGACCCTATTATGTGAAAATCAGTCCATCCAAGTGGAACTCATAAAAACTCTGAATCCTGGTCCTGTGCTACCTGTCAAGGCAGGGGTTCCAACCCATAACTGCCTTGAGACATTGCAAGAAGTGGATTCCAGCAGGCTGAACCTCCAAGACCAGCCACTACCAAATCCCAACATGGAGTTCTTCACATATGGGAGTAGCTTCATTCAGGGGAGTGGCTGGCAAGTGGAATATGCACTAGTAACTTCTGAAACCACAGTAGATGCTCAGCGTCTTCTGGATAACACCTCAGCACAGAAAGCCGAACTCATTGCCCACATCTGAGCCCTACAACTTGCAGCTAGGGCCAAGGTTAACATCTACACAGATTCCAAATAGGCCTTCCTCACCCTGCACACACATGGAGACTTATACAAACAAAAGGGGCTCATTAACTTGGGAGGTAAGGGCATTAAATATAGCACACAGATTCTGGAGCTACTAGAAGCAGTTTGGAGCCCACCAAAATGGCCATGATGCACTGCAAGGGAGACCAGGCAGGCCACAGCCCCAATGCTCAAGAAAATTGGAGTGCTGATGCTGAAGTGAAAAGAGTTTCATGGTGAGGGATCCCTATCTGATGACCTGGTTGCTGCCCTCAATCCTCAACCTCTTAATTATCAGAAACTCCAGTACATGCAGCCTGCTCTCATCGCCCAGTCTCTGAATCACTGGGAACTGCAATATACTTATGCTGAGAGGGAATGGATACTCTCTGAGAGTGAAACACAAGGGGCAAATGGGTGGTGGACATTGCCCAATCACAGAATAGTCATGCCTTAAATATTAGCTGCAAGCATAGTATAGGACTACCACGAAAACACACATTTGGGAAAAACCCATCTTAAAGAAGTGTTAGAAAGATTCATCTACAACTCAAGTCTAGTGTTGTCACCCATGCTGTATGCCAGTGGTGTGTTACATGTACAAAAAATAACCCTAGCCAAGGACCCACAGGAGCCCCAGGATTCCAATGAATCAGCAACATGCCTCTCAAAGATCTAGTAGTTGATTTCATTGAAATGCCATGATCTGTAGGCTACAAATACCTCCTAGTCTGCATTTGCACCTTTTTGGCTGGGTGGAAGCCTTCCCCACTCAGATTGAAAAGGTTGAAGAAGTCATCCCTCCATTTGGACTCGCATTCATTTCCGAAATCACTCAAAAGATTGCCAAAGCACTGTGCATTCGATGGAAACTGCACACTGTTTACCATCCTCAAAGCTCAGGGAAAGTAGAGTGAATGAACCATACAATAAAGCCTTATATTGCCAATATTTGCCAAAAATCTGGGCTTACATGAGTGCAAGTATTACGATTGCCCTGATCCAAGTTCAAGCCAGTCCAAGCAAAAAGCTAAGCCTAACCCCTTATGAAATCCTCTTTGGGAGCTCCCGCCTTAAACTGAAACATAGAAGGGGAACTCAGAGAAAGAGGAAACCTATCAAAAGCTCAGCAAATGATGAGCTTAAGGAGAACCCCACAAAATCTGCATCATTGGGTCCAAGAAAGGGCCCCCATCAACTTAAACAGCTTCATACACACGTACCGACTCGAAGATGCAGTCTGGGTCAAAGACTGGAAATCAGCTCCACTAACCCCTCAATGACGAGGACCCTATCTTGTCATTTCAACCATCCCCATTGCAGTTAAAGTAGCTGAAATCACCCTGTGAATACACCAAAGCCAGGTCAAATGAGCTGCCCCAGAGTTCTGGACCTGTATTCCAGACACCCGCAACTCAACTACACTTATCTTGTAAAAGAACAAAATGCCAAGCCGTGCTCCATTCACACCCTGGAAACTGACTGGTCCATACACTGCCGAAGTTTGAGGACAGAACACCAAACTCTGTTCCAATCACACCCTGGGATCTGATTGGTCTATACACAGCCAAAGAGTAGGAATCTGGTTTAATCCTAGTTAAAATGTCTTTTTGGTTATTTTCCCTAATTCTAGCCCTAACCCTCCCTTGGTTCTGGGGGAATGCCGCAGAGTGTGGGCCATGTATCCAACAAGTGCAAAAGGGGGCCCATGTCAATATTGTGTTAATATATCATAGCCTTTACACCTGCAGGGGCCATACAACCACCTTCCAGTTTCAGGGAATCTCCTATAGTGTCTGTAGTGTAGCTGGCCAAATAACCTGCTTTGACTCCAAGACCCCAGGAGACTCCCATCAATGGGAAATAAGAGGATCTAATCAAGACAAGGAATTACTTAACTCCACCCCAGTCCCTAGCCAGAACCGAATGTCCCTAATATTTGCTGCATGTCTGGTCATAGACTGCAGGATACCATGGAATGTCAACTGTGGAGGGCTCACCTGGGAGGAGGAATATGCTCACAATGATAAGTATTTGTGCACTCCAGAAATGAAAAGTGCAGCCCAAGGAGAGGGGCTACTGGTTCAAATACCTAATACATACTATGCCCCTACTGGTGCTGTGTCACCTGGGCAACCTGGGACACAAACACAACTGGACAGACAACCATCCTCACCAAAGGAATGGCCCCAACTAGCTGTCCACTCTGTCATTGTAACCCCTTAAACCTCACCATCCTAAACTCTGAATCCTGGTACACCCAGGGAGTTCAAGTGGGCCTCTGCATTAATGGTAAAGGAATAGACCTAGGACTCTACATCTGGGTCAGACACTGGAAACACCTACACACAAGTAAAGCCCACTCTGTTTCACTCCTTCTATGAAGGAATGGAAAAACCCTTTTCCATTCTGCAAGTGGCAAAAATTCTCTATAAACCTAGCTGAAATAGTAGGGGCAGTCTTAAATATCTCCTCATGCTATGTATGTGGAGGTACTAATATGGGAGACCAATGACCCTGGGAAACTAAAGAATACAATTACAGCCAACCATATAATGAGACTGCCTTCCCAGCTGTCCCCCAAGTTGGTACATTGCCCTTACAAATTTCTGTCATAGGAAAATATTGCACTTCAAGGGTATGCCTAACCTCTGCTGTATTGGTTGGAAACCTAATGTCTATAGGGGGAAGGTTCCAAAATCATACCACCAATACAGTGGAGCTTTGGCGAATATGAAATGAATCTGACCTCATTCTCATAAATCACACTTTTCCCAAATTAATTGTAGTGTGTAATTCCACTGCATGGGCCCCTTTATTGTCCTAAATGGTCTTTACTGGATTTGTGGGAAAGTCACATTCTGACAGCTTCCCCAAAATTGGTGTGGCACTTGTATGCTCAGCACAATAAAACCTTTCCACCTCATTCCCTTAACAGAAGGGGAAGACCTGAGCCAACCAATATATCAAAACATGAGAGAAAATGGCTGTCACTACTTTGGCAGATGACGAATGACACCCTGAGTGTATAATCCAGTACTATGGGCCAACAACTTGGGTGGAAGATGGCATGTGGGTTTATTGAAACCTTATCTATATGCTAAACTGAATCATCTGCTTACAAGCCATTGTAGAAATAATAACTAATTAAACAGCCCATGCTCTAACCTTACTAGCCTAATAGCAAACCAAATTCAGAAACACTATCAAAACCGTCTTGTCCTAGACTATCTCCTGGCAGTTGAAGGGGGAGTTTGCAGAAAATTCAAACTTTCTATTGGCTGCCTTGAACTAGACACTACTGGAAAGGTTATTGATGAAATTACAAACAAAATGGTAAAAACTGCCTATGTTCCTGTGCAAACCTGGAATGGCTGGAATTTAAATAAACCCTTTGGAAATTGACAGTTAGTAGCAGAAAATTTCAAACTTCTAGTGGGAATAATTGCCTCCCTTGTAGGAGGATGCACCATAATCCCTTGCCTCCTCCCTTTCATCCTAAACAGGATTCATGCTCTAATTAATATTATAGTAAAAACACAGCTGCCCATCTCATGGTTCTATATACATACCAGTCAGTTCAGAAAGACCTCAACAGTAGCGATGCCAAAGCTTAACAAACTTAAGCAGGCATAAAAGGGGGGAATAATATGACCTGTACATGTATATGCATGTATTCAACTTATCTAATTCTGGATTCAAACTTGCCTAGACTTCTAAAAGCCAATTAAGTGATGTAGACTCTATAGGCTCTGTGTATTCAGGAAGGCTGTAGACTGCATGTATATTTGAACTTACATTCAGATGGAATGTGGGCATCATGCTAATTCAAGCTTATCTGGTGTCCAAACAAACCTCTAAACTCTAAGAAACTGAAACTTGATCTAACAAAGAAAGTTCTTTCCATGCCAAGTGTGCTACTTGACCTTCACACCTGGAAATCCTGTTCAGGGCTCAGTTTTTTGGACAGTAGTCTGCCAGGTCCAGTTGGCTGTTAATAAACATTCCTTCTCAGAAGACTCTCGCATCCTGGCCCTCAATACAGTGAACACCGACTTCTCTCTGCTGTCATAGCACTATTTCTTCTTTGACTGACAAAATTTATCATTAAATATATAGACTTGGTGATTTATTTTTTGGAATATTGTTGATAGCAAATTCAATTTCTGTATTAGAATTAGGGCTTTTCAAAATTTCTGTTTCTTCTAGTGTCAATTTTATTACATTGTATTTCTCAGAAATATAACCATTTCACCTAATTAATATGTTGGCAGAAAATTATTTATTGTGCTTTTTTATTGTCCTTTTAGTGTTGGTAGAATCCATGATAACAATATCTCTTTTATTTCTGATGGTGCTGATTTGATTCTCCCTTTTTTCTTAATTAAACAATTTTATTAACTATTAAAAAAACACTGAAACCAAGCAAAAGTGGGTTCCTTCTTCCTTATATATCTTTATAGCCAATTTATGAGACACCAAGGTTTCAAAGAAAGAAAGAATTTTATTTGTTGTGCATGCAATGGAGCACAGTGGCCTAATGAACCCAAACTGCCTCCTAGAGCTGAAGAAATTCTAGTATTTTATAACATTTGGATGATAATGAGTAATTGAGGCAGCATTTGCTCAGGTTCTTTCATTAAAGATTAAGGGACCAAAACAGGTTGGGGGTGGATAGTGATCAGGAGTGAGTCACAAAGTTTACAACTATTAATAGAGATCAAGGCATCTTGAAGAGGGGCCTACCAAAAACAGAGGTAAACTATAATGTTTTTCATATGGTATCAAATAGGACAGGAAGGTGGAGTGTTTACCCTTTCAGCAGAAATGTTCATATACAAGGTAATATCCATCTGTAGTACTCATTATAATAACAGGTACAAGTGGCCATTTACAAGGGTAAGATCTACCTGGAATAATCAATACAATGGCAGGTTTTTGGTCTAAAATGGCCACATACAAAGAGTGAAATTAGTCTAGCCAGTTACAGTAACTTCAGGTATTAACACTTTTGGCTAATTTAAAAAGCATCTATAAAATGTTTCAGTAATCATAATTATTTGTTAATTCTTGACCCTTGGTTACAAAACAGCATTTAACTTTGTTGATTTTCTTTATTATGTCTGTTTTCTATTTAATTCTTTTCCTTTATTAAATTTCTTATTTCCTTCCTTCTACTTATTTATGCTTACCTTGCTATACATTTTCTAGCTTCTTAAAGTGAAGCATTAGGTAATTAAGTTTAGATCTCTCTTTTTGAGATATGCATTTAAATTTTAAAAGTTCCTCTTTAAACTGTGTTTTAGCTGCAGCATTCACTTTTTAACATGTTGTATTTCTATGATCATTGGGTTCAAATCTGCCAATCTCTTCCCTTTATTTGGAATGTAAAGGCTATTAATATTCAATGTAATTATTACATTTGACTCAAAACTCCTACCATTTTGCTATTATTTTGAATTATTATTGGCTTGTTCCTTCTCTGTTTACTTTTGGTTCCCTTTCCTGATTTCATTTGGATATACAAGTATTTTTTTTTCATTTTTAGTGTTGTATTTAATTTTTATTAACTTTTTGGCTATATTGTTGCATTTTAAAAACTCATTCATAATATACAGGCCTCACTTTTCACAGTCTACTTAAAGTCAATAATGTTATTACTTAATGTAAAACATAGAAAATATCAACCTCCATTTACCCCCTCTCATCAAACTTCACATTACAGTTTGTATATATATTACATATCACACACTGAAAATTTAGAAAATAATTGTATTATTTGGTGCTGAGCAGTGATAAATATTTTAAAAGAAAACCTGGGTGGACAAAAGTTTTCTACCACATTTAGCATTTATGTTATTCTTCCTTCATTTCTGAAAATTCAGGGTTCCCTCTTGTATCATTTCCTTTCAGTCTGAAACATACCTTTAGCATTGCTTAAAGACTAGATCAGCAGGCAATAAATTGTCTTAGTTTCCCTTCTTCTGAAATGTCCTTATATTGCCTTTATCTATGAAGGGGATGCCTGTGGAAATAAAATTTTGGATTGATAATTCCTTTCCTTCAGTCTTTCACTGTTAAGATGTAATTCCTGTGTCCTGTTCTTCAGAATTTTCATGGGAAATAAGTGTTTATTCAAAGTATGACTTCTCCTTAAGTAATGTGTTATTATTTGATAGTTGCTTTCAAGATATTTTTCTTTTCTTTGGTTGTCAGTGCTTTGAATACAGGGTTTTATTCTGAGGTAAGTGCAGGGGTTTAAAATCTCAGTTCAGTACTCAAAAACATTGGTATTTTGCATTGTATCTTCTTTTGGATTGAATCATGTCCCCAACAAAGACATATTCAAGTCCAAACCCTTGGTTTTGTGGATGAGAGCCCATTTATAAATAGGAATTTTGAAGAAGTTATGAGATAAATTGAGGCCAAAATGAATCAGGGTGGGCTTGTATCCAAAATCACTAGAATCCTAATAAGCAGAGGAAATTTGGACACAGTCAGGAGTAGCAGAAAGAAGATCAATGGTCATGTGAGAGAGGTTGAGATTGAGTTATTGATTGCTAGCAAGCCACCACTAGATTGCTTTAGTTTTCGCAGAAAACATGACCCTTCTGACAACATGGTTTTGGATTTCTCACCTCCAAAACAGTGAAGTAATAAATTCCTGTTGCTTAAGTTGACCAGACTGTGATATTTGTTATAGTAGCCCTGTCAATATACAGTTCTATCTTGCACATATATCATTAGGAGTTGGTCTGAGATATGTGGGAATGGTTCAAATCTCAATTCAGTGCCAAAGGCCTTTTATACACGCATCTGTATCTGTCCTGAGTATACATAGATCAGGGGTTAGGCTGAGACTTGTCTCCCCAGAATTTGTAAATCCCCTTTCTCCAACTCTCTCCCTCTGGGATATCATCCACGTGCTCTGGCTCACAATAGTCTCTTCTTTTTGTTCTTTTGGCCACATATGTGGTATATTTATTGGCAATTTAGTTGCTCTCACTGCCGCTACCATATTGTCCTGTCACTAGAACCTGCACATGGGGCAAAGAAACAAACAAACAGGAAACTCACCCCATGTTGGTTGATCCTCCAAGTTTGATTCCTATCCACAATCTACCTGCTTTTATTATTTTTTATATAAGGGTACTGTCACAGTTTCTTTGGATCTTTTCAGAATTTTTGGTGGTAACCTATGAGGGTGAGTGGGCACATGTCACTATGCAAGATACATATACAATATTTGTAAGTGCAAAATAGTCAGACATTGGAATTCCTACGAAAATGTACTGTTGGGTTAAGGGCTTTCTTGAAGTATCTCACACCGATCACAACATAACGCAAAAATTAGAAAGCATCACAAAACTAGAATGCCTCTTGCAATGGTGGCCACAAGAGTTTTTAACTTCTTGGATGTGTCATAAGGGATTTTATAAGATCTTTTGTCTTAGAAAACATGCCAATATATCTCAAATAATGATCCCTGATTGCATAATAATTGCTTTCATCAAATTCTGAGACATCCTTCCAGAACTATTAAATTTCAGTTTTAGGGTCAGGAAGGCACAATACTTGGTCAAGGTGGGGTAATAAATAGTAATTTTCAAAAAAGGTGCAGGTTAATCTGCTCTATAGCCAAGGTTGGAAATTATTTCTCTAGGGTACTTTCTTGTCAGTGAATACCTTTTGTCATTTAGGGCCACAACAGCATAAATGTTGCTCAAAAGCTCTGGGATTCATCCAGGATGGCAAAGGACATTGCTTAAAATTATGTTAGTTAAATGCCTGTATGTCTGTATGCTTGAAAGTATACTATATAAATAGCTAGGAATACAATAATGAATGAAAACTTAAAGATGGTGAATTTCCAAAGGAAATCTTGGTGAGGCATAAATTTGGGCCTTATGGTTCTGTCCTTAGAAGAGATAGTTTCTGTCACAAAGTTTCCAAGCCAGTCCTGTTAAAGACGTTGCAATCTGGGGACATTATTTAAAAAAAGAAAAATTTTTTTTTCAACTGGGAGGTTTTCCAGAAATTACCTAGTTGCTGTTTGTTTCAATGAGAATCGTAAGATGTTAGTTAAAAATGCAAATCCACAAAGGCCAATAGTTAGTTTTTCTTCTGTAATGTTAGGCATGATTGAGTTAAAGTTGAAGCTTAAGCATATATCTTTAATTTACCCTCCTGTCAGGACATCACTAATACTCTGGCAAAGAAATACATATTTTTAAAAGTTGTATACCATCTAAAAGAATAAGGATGTGAAAAATCAATAGCACTGATTTTTAGGAGTTGAAAATAAGATAGATGAGGATTAGCTGTCTTGGAAAACCACCAAAGGCCAAAGCCAAATCCTAAGCCATGATTGAAGAAAACTTAATTTCAAAAGCCTCAGAAACTGACAGCTCCACTTACCTCTGGAACTAGAGAGTAAAGAGGGGAATGAAATACCAGGGATTGTGTGAAAGTTGTTGGGGAAGCTTGGTTGCCAGATACATTTCCCCAATTTATGCTCCAGAGCCTCTGCATTTCCTGACACCTACCCAGACAGATTTCTGGGCGCTGTATTCTGAAGTGCATCAAAAAGATAATACACCCAATAATAAATGCTGAATTCTAAGTAACCATTATCTCTACTTTCCCTTAGTTGCTAGAATGCTGGCAGTTAGACCATCATTCTGTAGGCAGTAGATTGGAAATTACTTTTCTATAGTATCTGAGTAGTCTAAGAGGAATGATAAAGGCATAATGGTTTCTCCATTGAAGTTTCTCCAACAAAGGATCTATAGAGAAATGGACTTGGTCCGGTGGATAGGGCATCCACCTACCACATGAGAGGTCCAGGGTTCAAATCCTGGGCCTCCTTGACCCGTGTGGAGCTGGCCCACGCGCAGTGCTGATGCGCGCAAGGAGTGCTGTGCCACGCAGGGGTGTCCCCGCGTAGGGGAGCCCCACGCGCAAGGAGTGCGCCCCGTAAGGAGAGCCGCCCAGCATGAAAGAAAGTGCAGCCTGCCCAGGAATGACGCCGCACACACGGAGAGCTGACACAAGATGACACAACAAAAAGAAACACAGATTCCCGTGCCGCTGACAACAACAGAAACGGACAAAGAACATGCAGCAAATAGACACAGAGAACAGACAACTGGGGTGGGGGTGGGGAAGGGGAGAGAAATAAAATAAAAATAAATCTTTAAAAAACAACCAAACAAAAAAACCCTGAAGGACCTACAAACTTTATTCAGAGTAAAACTCAAAGTCAACATTCTTCATCTAGTCATTCAGAGCTTCCATGAAGTTTTGTTAGTTCCACATTCTTAATTATAATCATAAGTAATATATGATTAAGAATTAGTATATTACTTAGCTGTTAATAATACTTGCATAGGCATAATGATATCAATATTAGATATGGATTAAACCAAAGATTTATTATAAATATAATATACTGGATGGTTGTAAGAAGGCAACAGAAGAAGTGGGCAGAGTTAGATAGTTGAATCCTCATTTTTAGTAATAGAAAGTCAATGGGTAGTATCTGGATAATATCCAAAATTACCAATTAAAATATAGAAATATTAACATATGTAGAAATATGTGGGTATATCAATGTCAGACAAAATAGCTACAATATTAGAACATGATTACTTCTGGAGAGGAGAACTGGGGAGAAAGCTGCACACTGAATTTTGTAGCAAGTCTTTTAATACTACTTGATGTTTAAAATTGTGTACATGACTTGCTTTCATTAAAATAAGTTTCATTTTAAAACATAATTTTAGATCCATTTGTCCTTATACGGGATTTGCTTGAATGATGTGAAAGCTGAATTTCAAGGTTAAGAGAACTTACTTTAACTACTTCCTTCACAACACTCATTTGCCTTCTCATTAAGAATTGGTAAGTATTGGTGAGTCAGAAATGATCCTTTCAGGACTTCAGCATTTTTAGTCTTTCCCTGCTGTTTTGAACCCTCCTGCTTTTCTGAATATTGTCAAATGATATTCCATAGTTCTTGATGCTCCATGTTGTATTGGAACATATATAGTCTTACTGCAAAATAGGACACTATAGCTGAATAATATTCCACTATATAGATGTGTCACATTTTGTTTATCATTTCATTTGTTGCTGGTCTCTTGATTTATTTCTACTTTTTGGTTGATAATGCTACTATGACTATTGATACACAAATATTTTTTCTATCACTGTTTTCAATTCTTTATGGTATACTAGAAGTGGAATTCCTGGGTCACATCGCAATTTTATGTTTAATTTCCTGGAGTACTGCCAAACTGTTTTCCATAGCAGGTGTATCATTTTGCACTACCAATAATGTACAAGGGTTCCAATTTGTCCATACTTGTCACACATTATTATTTTTTAATATAGCCATCCCTGTGGGGTGAAGTGATATTTCTTGTGGTTTGGATTTGCATTTCCCTAATGAGTAATGATTTTGAGCATCTTTTCATATGCCTATTTTTGAACATGATCTCCACGTACCTGTGAGCATGGGTAGGCATCAGGATGTCCAGGGCCACTCTGAAAATGAATGCAAATTACATGTGTTGAATGTACTTTTTTACTGGGAAGGTGGTCCCTAAGATTTTAAGGAGGGAAATGACCAAAATGTTATCAAGAAAACATAAACAGGGAAGTGGACTTGGCCCAATGGATAGGGTGTCCGCCTGCCTAGCACATGGGAGGTCCCAGTTCAAACCCCAGGCCTCCTTGACCCATGTGGAACTGACCCATGCACAGTGCTGATGCGTGCAAGGAGTGCTGTGCCATGCCGGGGTGTCTCCCGTGTAGGGGAGCCCCACACGCAAGGAGTATACCCCATAAGGAGAGCCACCCAGTGGGAAAGTGCAGCCTGCCCAAGAAAGGTGCTGCACACACGTAGAGCTGACGCAGCAAGATGACACAATAAAAAGAAACACAGATTCCTGGTGCCACTGATAAGGATAGAAGTGACCACAGAAGAACAGAGAGCGAATGGACACAGAGAACAGACAACTGGGCAGGGGGGGAAGGGGAGAGAAATAAATAAATAAATAATTTTTTAAAAAAAAGAAAACTTATACAATTTCTCTCGCATTTCCTTTTTGTTTCCTTCAAGCTTTCGTCTGCTCTCCTGGGCATGGCAAATGACCAGTGAAATGTTAGAATATCTTCTTTTGATTTCCAAACTTTCTCTATCTTCAGTTATAGAAAGATGAATTATTTCTGCCTAAGGAGGCCCATTCTACCATTCTACTGGCAGTAAAGTACCAACTTCTGCAGTGTCATAAGAGGGTGGAAAAACAATACACAAACACAAGCACAAACCTTAAGCATCTTGCACTTGCAGATTCCCTGGAACAGGAACTAGTAAGCTGCTTCACTTCCAAGTGTTCCTGGTTGCATCTATGTAATAAGAATGAAAAGTCTTCTGCTGTTTTCCAGTTGATTTAGAAGACAAAACTAAAATCTTACAAATTTTAAGCCACTACTGTAAGCTATCCAAAGAGGTCAAAATAACCAGGAGATATTTCCACTACAAGTAGTTTTTCCACTACAAGTTCTCTGAAATAGTCTATAATTATGATTATTTTCTCCTCTTTCTCTTTTCTCACAGAATTTTTTCTGGCTAGAGATTTTTCCTCAACATATTCTGGACCTAATCAACTACTATTAATTTATTAAAACTTAAATGCAATCTTTAGTATGAAATTTCCCTTATTCAAACGCATTCTCATGTCTCCTTTTCCCAAGTTCCTTCACAATGTATTACCATTGTTATGTGTGCCTTTTGGCCATGTCTAATTCATCTTTGTATGTCCCACTGTCTATAATTGCAGGCTGTTTGTAGGTACTTAGTAATGTATGTAGAATAAATAAATAGGTGAGTGAATGAATATATGAATTTTGAGCTAAAAGGAGAGTTTATTTAAATTTTAAATAAATATTAAAGCCAACTAATTCCTTTTATAAGCTGCATTATCTGAATTGTCTTATATAAATCAATTAAAAAATAATAGTGTTTTTAATTTTGTGCCATATCATAGTAAGAGGTATTTCTAGAAGAAACACAAAGACACACACAGTGCATTAAAAATTCTGATAATCCTTCAGTAACTGGATTTTGTCTAGGTTCTTGACTATGCTGCAGAAATGAATTTCAAGAGCACATCAGGTGAGTTAGGCCAGTAATTGATTAAGACAGAGAGGGAAGAAAAATGGGAGAAAATAACAGATCATGTGTCCCAGGTGGAGAGGAAGGGGCTGAAAAGTGGGCTGATTTACAGACTACAGTTCCCCATTATAGATTATAAATGCCCAGGATTTACTTGTTGTTGATCCATGCAGTGAACGCGGAGCGAGCAGCCTGCAGAAGGCAAGAATAGGCCCATGGACTGGCACCAGGAATGACATCCGGTCAGGGCAATGACAAGAGAGCAAAAGAGCTTGGCCCATACTTTTTAAACCATTAAATATTCTGCCCCTTTGCTAATAGCAGGGGAGGAGGTCCAGCTGTTTGCTGTTTTGATTGATTACTCCACCCATCAATCCCGCAGGGGGGACCAATTATAAAGTCCTTGGGGAATATCCGGGGCTTCTCCTGGCTTCCGAAGGAAATCTTTTTCTGAGTGGCATCATCTTGGGGGAGGGGGCTCAGCAATCTTGGGGTTTTTGATGTTCATATGGACTTCTTGCCAGATTCCAGATCCTTCTATTGATTCCCTGTCTTACTAGCCAGCTTCACTTCTGTAAAGAAACAGTTAACATAATTTAGCAGTTCCCATAGGCATTATTTTGGATGACACTTAGCATATTTTACTTCCTGCAGAAGATAATATTCCATAGAAACCATTTCGGGAAATCATGGACTAGATAATATTCTTTCTATTTTGTTTTGAATGATAGAGACAACATAAAATAAGAATATACATATGTGATCCTGGATATCATTTTGTTCAAATACCTACACTTTTATTTGACAACACAGAAAGCTCCAACTAATCAACTATAAAAAACTACAAAGCTAAAAACAAAAAAATGCAAAACAATAGCAAAACTCCCCATAAAATTCTGACAAAAAAATAGATAACGGTAATAGAAATTTTTTCTTGTAATCATTTACATTTAAAGTGGTTAGTAGAGAGCAGCCATGTTTCCTCTTTCATTTGAAAGGTTTATCTTGACTCCAAGCTGTTAAGTTGAATAGTTAATATATAAAGAATAAAAGTGATTTAGGAAAGAAAAGTTATTCTCCCTATGGTATTTGTGGAAAGCTAAATGTCCTTAGAAAAAAACATTTGACTGAATTTAATAACTTGAGATATTAAATTAAAAAGGGAAAAGCAAAGGTATTCTATATTAGTATTGCCAAATTGTCACTCATTAATTCCATGGAAATTTGTCCTTGACCAGTAGAGAATTAGCTTCGTTCTGATATTTGAATTGATTTTGTTCATTCAAAAAGCACAATATGAAGATTTTTTTTTCCTTTGTAACTGTGCTATGAAACGGCAGCAACGTGGAAACCAAATATGCCACAAAATCATGTACAGAGTGGAAAAAGGAGATGCTCCAAAATCAGCCATCAAACTTGCCTCACCTATGATTTCACATTGCTTTCCGGTTTGACCTTATGAAACTCTATCTGCTTTTTGCTTCCAGCTATGGGCAAACTGCTGGCAAGGCATTATCAGTGTTCCTTCTGAAAAATCAACGATGACAGTTTTTCCCTAGTTTTCCCTGTGCTCATTACCCTTATCTCCAAACTAAACCACTAATACAAATAAGATGCCTTCTCATATTTAGAACATTAGAAAGTATATGTTAGCTATATGCTATTTATCCCCAGAGAAGATATTTTTTCCTTGCCGTATAGATATTTGCATGCAAAAAATGTAATACCTAATTAGGTGTTACTGACTTCTGCAGATTTTGAAAATGGGCATTACACTGCTCTTTCTTTGGACAGCAGTTAATTGAAAAAAACAGAGACTTTGGAGTTGTGGACTTTAGAGAACTGTTAAATACCTCCAAAATTTACTTGCCTCATTTGAAAAATCAAGATCTTTTTAGCTATCCCAAAGTAATCCTTTAAGGAGTATGCACATGTATACTTACAGGACATGCCACATGGCATGGAACTAAGTGTTAATAGGTTTAAAAACATGCTTTCATATTCTTTCCTTTTAAAATCTTTATCAGCACAAAAACAGTTTTTGTAGAAGTCTTTTACTTTTTGATCCTTGTAAACCAACTAGTCTGTTATTATTAAAATATTCCATAGAAAGTTAATCACACACAGGCACATGGCACCCCCTCCCTACCCCTCTCCTCTCCACACATCAGGCAATATGAAGTGCTGGTTCTCTGTAGTGTTAGAAGTGGTTAGCAATGTGCATATGATAGTTGGGATAAAAAAGTGCATGCTTTCTCTCAGACCCTAGCACGGATCTTCAGAAATATATTGCCACCATTACAATTGCACTATCTATCAGTCAAGGAAAAGGATGATGTTCAGCCTAGAAAATCACTAGCATAGATTAGTGTGACCAGGAGGTAAGCAGCCTCTAGAAACTTGACACATTGAACCATCTAATTCAATGAAAACTAAGTAGGATTTGTTTAATGAGAACACGAATCCCTGTCAGATACTTCTAAGCAATAAATTTTCTTCACTGAATCTAAAGATATGAGTATACTTGGGTCACTTTTCATTGCCTTTAGTGAAGACACCTGTCTAGAATCAGAAAACAGAAAGCACTGTTAAAACCATAATGGTATTATAGCAGAGGTACTAATTTGGAGGGATCTTGGGAAATTTTCTCTCAGGAATGTAACTGTAATGATCTCTCTCTCAGATACATGATTAATTTACCATATACATTTTTAAGTTACATTTTTAAAATGTAAAAATGTATGTCAATGTTAATCATGTATTTATTCTACCCACTGAATAGAGTAAAATGATAGGTTTGTTAGCATTGGTTTCTCAGAGTGGGTTTTGCCATAGAGTAGTAGTGAAGAGAAAAAGTTAGTATTTTTAATTTATTTTGGGTGATATATCCAAGCATTAATGTTTACTTCAGTATTAAATATAAGGTATTGCAGAGTACAAGAGTAGAAGAAAGACAATGTACAATTTTCTCATTCACAATGATGAAATACCAATTTTATGTGATATAGAAATTGTTGCATGGATATAAAAAGGATCTAAAATTAACTTCATCTCTAGCCATGGCTGCTAAACTGAGAGAAATTTTATGAAGGATTTATAAGACATAAAATAAGCTTAAAATGCTTTTATTGTTTATGGATGCAAAATATTGGGAAGAAAATATAATTTTATCATTTCAAATGTCATTACACCTTGATATTCTTGTTTTTCACAAACCAAAAATAATATCAGCATTTAAAGGAGAGAATGTTATGAATATTGTTTTGCTTTCCAAATATTGGGGATAACTTTAAGTAGATTGAAATATTGAAAATTATTAAAAATCCATAAATATAACTATTGACAACAAGTTGATTATAAAGTTATTTCTTATTTTCAGTCTAATACCTATTTTCTCTGTCTAAAATTCTAAGGCCAAGATTATAGCAACAGGTCTGAGAAAGAAAGATATTTGTAATACATTTTCAAATATGCATTTTACGGTTACACCATCAATTTTTAAGATGAACAATAAGCACAATCTGTGATACTTTTAGCAATGTTAGTAATATTTTCTATAATAATTATATAAATTAATTTTGTTCTATATAGGATTCAATCAGCAGTATAGGTCATAAATAAATAGAATACATGTTTCCCTCATTGATTTTAATTTTAAATGCAAAATCATTTTAATCACATTGGGCTTATTAATTTAGGTACCATTAACTAGTTTCATCAAAGCAAATACAGAACTTTCTATTTCTTAATTTTTACTGTTGTTGAAGAACTAAGAAGATCTTGAAATTGCAATATCTATGAATAGAATATATAAATATTCATCAAACTGTCATTATTTGTGTCGATTTGGGGTATAGAAAATGCAGGTGGTATTAAAGAAATCTTGCTCCTTATAAGAATAGAGCACATAAAAAAATTCTACATGTGTGTTTATGCATTTCATTTTAGGAGTTTTTTAAAAATGTAACATGATGTCATTAGGAAACACTTAAGCACAAAATGCATGAAATGGGATATCTCAGCCAAAAACCAAACGAAAACAAAAAACAACAACAACAAAAAAATGCCCAAAACTGGAGAAACTGGTTTCTGCAAAACTGGGACCAGGAAATGCTCCAATGACCCAAAAAACTGTTACTCATAGGGACGGACTTTAGGATACTACTTGATGAGAGTCTTCTATTCCCTTTGTTTTTTCCAGTGGTCATAAACTTCTATTGCTTACATAATTCCAAAAGAATTTCAGAAAAAAATATATACATTTAACATGTAAAGTATTGCTCCATGAGTTTACTTGAGAAGAATGTAATTTTTGGCATGTTATTAATATTGACTTTATATAATATATAATATAAAATAAATATAAAGTTTTAAAGTATAACTTTATAAAATATATAATAATTTCCTAAGAATATAAAATTATTCTTTTAAATGTAATGTGGTAGATTGAATTATGTAACCTTTCAAAAGACATGTTCTTAATTTTAATCCACATCCCTGTGACTATGAATCTATAGTAAACAGAACCTTTTAAAGATGCTATTTTTAGCTAAATCCCTGACAAAGGAATCAGGGTGGGTCTAAATCCTTATTACTGGAGGCCTTATAAGGAGAAGAAAAGGCTTCCTCGTAGGTGGAGGAAGCTGGAAGTTGGCAGAAACCGGAAGAGCAGACAAAGGAAAGAGAGGCTGTCCTTTGTCTGTAGACAGAAATAAAAGACAAGGAATCCCAAGGATTATGATAAGCCAGCACCAGGATGCTCCTGACTTTGGAGAAAAAACACAGCCTTGTTAATGCTGTGATCTTGGACTTCTAGCCTTCAAGCTATAAACCAATAAATTACTGTTATTTAAGCTTCTGAGGTATTTGCCATAGCAGATGGGAAATGTACTTATTCAGTAAGAGCAGAATACCATAAAGATATGAAGCCCACCGTCATCAATCATGAAGAGGCTCTAGTCCATAAGTAAAAATATTTCCAAACTATATCACCCATAAAATTATGACCCAATTAAATATGCATTATGTACCTAAAGTTTCTGTTAATTATTGAAGTATAATTTCAAGTCAATTGAAATAAATTTTAATATTTTGTGACCATAGTCTCACCTACGTAAGGCAATGCCTGCTTCTAGCTATCAGTCCAACAATGCATGATAATTTTTTTATTTTTCTCTTTCTCAAGAAAGAACCTGTGCCAGCTTATCCCCTTTAAGCATCTTAAACAGGTAACCTTCCTTATTATATTTTTGAACCCACACATCTTATTCAAAATATATTTAAATCTTACCATGTTCACTGCAATAATCATGCTTCACGATACCACCGCCCCCTGACTGAGTTATTGTAATACAGTATTAGTCAGGTTATATGTGATAACAAAGTGCCCTCCAAACCTCAGTAGTTTACATCAACAAACATTTTTTCCTGCTTATATTCCATTTGTGCTGAGGGATACCTATTGCTTGTTCAGAACTTGTTCAATTTTCCTGACCTGGAAAATTGTGGCTTGCTAGGACACTGCTGGGCTTGACCTCAAAAAAATTATTTTTTTCTAGGAATATAATGAATGAACAGCTACTATCTGTGGCATGATGGTTTCATGGAGGATGACAGTAACCCATGGGCAGGATGATGGGGTGGACAAAATTAAAACATGCAGCTGCATTTAAAAGCTTCTGCTGGAATGTGGCAAAATTTACATCTTCCATGTTCCGTTGATCAAAGCAGGACCATTGTCATTCCCAAAGTCACTGTGATGGAGAAGTGAAATATAAATCCTCTCCCATAGATACTTTGTCTTAGTTGCATATTTTTGTCTCAATTCTTTAAAATCCTTCTTTGGAATATATGCTAAAAATCGCTTGGCTTGGTGAGAATGAAGAATCAGAACATGGGAGCTCAGAGAGGAACCTGGGAGAAAAGAAGCCTCAGACAGAGCAGCCAGAAGCTTAAGTAATAAGATGCAGTAGAGAAGTAAATACTTCCAGTGCCTTGCCATCTGAAGAAGGAGTCTAGGATCACCAGCAGCCAGCCTCAGTAAGACAGCATTCTGATGATGCTCTAATTTGGACCTTTTCAGTCTCAGAATTGTACGTTTTTAACCTAATAAATTCCCATTATAAAAGCCAACCCATTTCTGGTATATTGCCCCCAGCAGCTCTTAGCAAAGTAAAACACAAGCTGATAACTGAAAAGTATTTTTCTAAAAATTGGTTGCCATGTCTATGGATGTTGATGACTTATTAATCTCCACCTCTGTCCTTATATCAATCTCCCTTGTTGTACCTTTCTCTTAAATAGCCAGTTTCCAATTTACCATTGACCTTTCAAACCTTGTCTCTTAGATGTTTTCTCTTGAAACAAATTTTAGGGGCAGGATTTTCCTCAAATTCTCAACTAAACTCTAATCTCTTTGAATGCAAGAGTGAAAGCCATATTTACTCTCTACTGTATTACCAGCATCTAACAAAGGGTACTCAATAAGTTTATATTTAAAGAATAAATTACTGAAGGATGAAATAAATGAAGATAGTTGAACTTGCTCTATGTTTCATTACTAGTAATCAACTAGCTAATATGATTAAAATGATTCCAGATGAATTGTTCCTGCCAGGTACATTTTCAGGTGCTATCTGTTCCCCCCAAATAGAAGATACCTTTCAAATATTTCCTTTATTGCATTTAACCCAAAGTAATGAAAAAAGTGGGAATCACTTTCATGATGAGAAGTTTGTGTGTGGGGGGAAACACATCAAAACCACAGATGAGTGTCAAATCTGTTCTAGTCTAGGGACAACGCCATAGACAGCACTCAAACTTGGACAAATAAAATATAAAATGCTGCTATTGTTCTTAACTATTTTAATTTGCTCTTACAGATAAAACTATGAAATAAGTGAAAAACTCCATATTTCACATCAAAGTAAATCCTTAGGGCAAACTACAGTGATGATGGAGATGGTGGTAGTAGGAGTGGTGAATACGAGTGCATGAGTGTGTGTTTGTGTGTGTGTGTACATGTATGTGTTTGGGGCATATGGGGTGTATAACATGTCTGTTATGCTTGTCTGCCCAATTAAAACACTGTATCCTGCAGTTCTTCATGTTTAAAGTTACAATCATTCCTCATAAAACGCACTTTAACAATAACAATTTGCTCAAAAGAAACCCTTCTCCATATCTTGGCCAAGGTCTCTCAAAGCAGAAGTTTAGGATTCTAACAAGAAAAGATATAAAAGAATATCTCTGGATTCTCAAAGATTCATTTAAATTTTTTACATCCTTTAGCCTCGCTCAATAACTGTGTTTTGTTAAGACTGTCTGCTGAGACCTGATGACTCCCAGTAACTGGAATATGTTGTTAACTGAACTGTTGGAAGTACTAGTGCTTGCAGCTAATGCATTCTCAAAGCTGCACAGTATGAACACAGCAGGTGCAAAGTAAAAGCAATAATAAAAAATTGAACAGACCTTAAGTGCTATGATTATTACTGTAGGCCAGTTTTTATCAGCCCTTTTGAAAGTCTACTTCTTGAATTTCCTGCGACAAAGTATTGATAGCAATATTAGCCTCATATTTTCTTTCTTCACGATGGAAATTACATACTATATTTATAAAACTCAAGTGGTATTTGAAAGGATTTGCCCAGAGAAGGTGGACTATTAAATCTAGGGATGAAATTATCTGAAGATACTGAGAAGTGTTCCTCAAATGACCTAATAGCAAAATTCAATAGATAAATAGCCGATATTTTAAACATCAACTTTCCTCTAGAGAGTTTGTACTGACTGATCAATTTTGCATCAATGTTTTACATTGATGGTTAGAGGTTAGAATGATAGTAACCTAATCCTGATTTTTGCATTCTATTCATTATGCAAGATCATGATTTGAGAATATCATAAATATATCTCTGTTATTATTATCTCAATCTTTACCTATATTTATTGATATATATCACATGGAAGTATGGTATAAAGTAGGATTTACCTAATCTCCTATCATATTTCATGTAATAAATACAGTTTACTTATTTATAACAATTTTTTAAAGAATGAACTTTCAATCTTTTTCTCCTTTAGTAACACATGAAAGTGTAAAATTTGAAAACTAACAGGAAATGCAAATCCTACATATACCTGAAGTCTTTTACAAAAGGATGTCACCAGGCCATGTGCATATCACTATGTAATCATTACCTATAACATTCTTTCTCTTACTCCCCTTATCTGACCCATCAGTATATTCTGTCAGGTGTAGCTTCAAAATGTATTTAGAACTAACTCACTTCTCATACATCTATTTCTACTATTCTGGTCCAAGGTCACATAAGATTTCATTTGAAATACCCCAAAAGCTTCCTAATTCATCACAGCTCTTCCACCATTTGGGGTTATTTTTAACTAATTGTCCAGAGTGTTCCCATTAGATTGTGTCAGGTTTTTTCACAAAATTCTCCAGTAATGTAAAGTCTAACCCCTTTCAACAATCTACAAGGCATTATTTGGTATCTACTTTGCCACATCAGATGTCAGATCTCATTTCTCAACATTCTTCCTTTTGATCTCTGTGCTCTAGGAATACCCACCACTTCGCTGTTCTTCAGATATTTCAGTTTCACCTTTACTCCAAGGGATTTTTACCCAGAGTGTTCTTCCCCTTCATAGCAGCTCTGCTCACTTCCTTGTTTTTCCAGTATTTGTAAATGAGGCTTCCACTGTCCATGCTAATTAAAAATCTACCCTTCTAATACTTATTAATTTTATTCTCTACTGTTTGTCTTTATTCTTAGCCTTTACTTATCCCATTTATTTTTTATCTTTCCAACTAGAATGTAATCTTCATGAGGGAAAGTAATTTTGTGGGTTTTGTTTATGGAACAAAGAAAGCAGATACTCAGTAAATATTCATTTACTATTTGTCCTAGATATGGGAAGTATTTTATTGTAACACATAAGATTTTTAGATAAATAAATTTTGTGTATCTTTTCTTAAACAATTTTATTTTATAGAGATAATGCTGAAGAAAAAAAAGTGACGTGTCTTTCCCAAAGACAGAATTAAAATCAGAAAATTTTGAAGTTAGTATTTTTATATTGTTCTTTTAAGTGATTATATTCCTTCTTTATCAATAATACCAATATCTATGATATAAATTGTAAAGAGCAAAATAAGAATAGAAAAAGAACATTAAGCAAAATAAGCATATAATGTTACTCCTCAGAGACCATGAAATCTTAGTTAGTGATATGTTAAAGTTACCTATGAATAAGGTAGAACGCATCTATAGGATATTGGCTACACACGTCAATTATGAATTAGAAACATCACAATGTGAGTTAAAAAGAAATGTTCATTACAATCAGTCAATGGACTTGATAATACATTAATTGACAAATGATCATGTTGTTATACACAATACTGGTCATATCATATTATGTTCAATTCTGAACTGAGGAACAAAATGGGGATATAGTCAAATTAAGTTGTGCTCAGTTGAGAGTCACAAAGATGATTAAAATGCTGACAAATTTGGCCTCTGAGTCTAGGTTAGAGTAAAAGATTGTTGAGACTGAAACAGAGTGGTTGAAGAGAGATTGGATGATGGATGCCAAGTGCAAAAACAAGTCTATTTTAAAGGAAGGGAGCCAGCTGCCTGCTTCTCAATTGGGAATTAAAAAGGGGAGCAATACCTAACCAGGGTACACCAAAATACATGAGGCAAACATTGGAAAAACTAGATGGAGTAACAGATGCCTCTACAATTATAGTGGGAAATTTTAATATACCATTATCACTATTAGACAGAAGATCTTGACAGGGATCAGTAAAGAAACAAAGACGTTGAATAATATATTAGAGGATCTAGACTTAATATACATATACAGAACATTATATCCAAATACGTGCGATATACATTTATCTTGAGTGCACATGGATCCTTTTCTAGGACAGACCACTTACTAAGCCATGAACAACTCTCAAGAAATTCAGAAACATTGAAATTATAAAAGTAAGTTCTCTGACCACAAGAGAATGAAGCTGTAAATCAGTAAAGGGAGAAGAACCAGATTAGGCACAAAAATATGGAAGTTAAGCAACACACTCTTAGACAAACAGTGGATCAAGGAGGAAATTTCACGAGAAATTAGTAACTATCTTGAAAAGAATGAAAATGACAACACAACATATCAAAACAAAACCTATGGGATGCAGCAAAAGCAGTGCTGAGAGGGAAATTTATAGGCATATATGCCTATATTAAAAAAGAAGAAAAAGCCAAAATTAAAGACCTAATAACATATCTGGATGAATTAAAAAAAAAAAAAAAAAAACTAAACTAACCCCAAAGGAAGTAAAAAGAAGGAAATAACACAGATTAGAACAGAACTAAAGTAAATAGAAAATAAGAAAGTGCTAGAAAAAGAAGCTCATTCTGCAAGATCAATAAAATTGACAAACTCTTAGGTAGACTAATGAAGAAAAAAAAGGAGAAGAGGCAAATATACAAAATAAGAAATGAAGAAGGGGATATCACAACTGTCCACACAGAAGTAAAGAGTACCATAAGAGGATGCTTTGAAAAAGTATATGCCAAAAGAGGTGTAATTTAGAAGAAATGGACAAATTCCTAGAAACACACAGCCTACATTAACAACAGAAGAAATTGATGAACACAATAGAGCAATCACAAGTAATGAGATTGAATTGGTCATCAAAAACCTTTCAACAAAGAAGAGCTCAGGACCAGATGGCTTCACAGGTGAATTCTGCCAATCATTTCAGAAAGAACTAACACCAATCGTGCTTAAATACTTCCAAAAATAGAAGTCGAGGGAACATTGCCTAACTCATTCTATGATTCCATCATCACTGAAATACCAAAGCCACAGAAAGATGCTAAAAAAACTAAAGAAAAACTACAGACCAGTCTCTCTCATGAAACTGGATGCTAAAATCTTCAACAAAATACTTGCTAATTGTATTAAAAAATATATCAAATGAATTATACACCATGACCAAGTGGGTTTCTTCCTTGATGTGCAAGGATGTTTCAACATAAGAAAATCAATCAATGAACATTGACAAAATGAAAGAAAAAAAAACACAGGATCATCTTGATTAATGCAGAAAAAGCATTTGAAAGAGTGCCACACCCTTTCTTGATAAAACCACTTTAAAGGTTAGGAATAGTAGGAAACTTCCTCAACATGAAAAAGGGTATATATAAAAAACCCACAGCTAACATCATATTCAAAAGTGAAATCCTAAAAGCTTTCCTTCTAAGATCTGGAACAAGACAAGGATGCCTACTGCCACTGCAGTTATCTAACATTGTGTTAGAAGTACTTGTTCAAGCACTTCAGCAAGAAAAAGACTTAAGAGGCATTAAAATTGGAAAGGAAGGGGTAAAAATTTCATTGTTTGTATGTGATATTATCCTATACCTTGAAAGCCCTGAAGAATCTACATCAAAGCTTCTAGAGCTGATAAATGAGTTCAGTACTGTGGCAGGATGTAAGTTCAACATGGAAAAATCGGTAGCATTTCTGTACACCAATAATGAGCAATCTGAAGAGGTAAACAAGAAAAAAATTCCATTTACAATGGCAACTAAAAGAATTAAATAACGAGGAATAAACTTAACTAAAGATATAAAGGACTTGCAAGCAGAAAGCTACACAACACTGTTAAAGGACATCAAAGAAGACCTAAATAAATGGAAGAATATTCCCTGTTCATGGATTGGAAAACTAAACATCTTTAAGATGTCTGTCCTACCCAAATTGATTTACAGACTTTATAAAACCCCAATAAAAATCACAATACCATTTTTTAATGAATTGGAAAACTAATTATGAAATTTATTTGGAAGGGCAAAGGACCCTAAATAGCTAAAATATATAGAAAAATAAAAATGAAATTGGAGGAATCACATTACCTGACTTTAAAACATGATACAGTCTTGCCAGTGGGCCCTACTTTGGAAGTTATGCTCCCCATGTGACAAGAGTTGGAATCTGTTGTGATTTCCCTAGACATGGCTCTGCTGACCTTTTATTTGAATCTATAATTAGTACTAGGATTGATAGGTGTACATCCAAGAGACTAAAATCTTTGTGCTGCTGGATGCTGAATCTCAACGCAGTTGCAACACCTACTCTCCAGTTAATTGAACTCAGCCAGGACAACAATCAAGGAGATGATGATGGACAATCATCATCCCAAGTAACCAAGAGAATTTACAACTGAATGCAAGAGAATCCCATCCAACTACCACATAGGATCAAAGCCCCCTCTCAATTAGAGGTGGAGAGGGCATCACCATCCCAGCATCCTTAGGTTTAGTGAATGAACTATGGAATAAAGGAGACTGGTATTCCACTACAGACTTAACGTGATTCTAGCAATAGAAAAAGTTATATCATTGATGTGGAGGCAGTGGCCACTGGAGGTTCTGAGGGAAGGGAAAGGAAGAAAGAGTTGAAATATGGGGGCATTTTGGGGATTGAGATTGTCCTGAATAACATTACAATGACAGATACAGGCCATTACATATCATGCCATAAGTTACAAAATTGTGTGTGAGACAGTGTAAACTACAATGTAAACTATAATCCATGTTTAGTGGCAATGCTCTGAACTGTTTTCACCAATTATAGTGAATGTACCTCACTAATGAAGGGTGTTGATAATGTGGGAGATGTACAGAGCAGGGTATATGGGAATCCCCTATTTTTTAGGTAACATTTATGTAATCTAAATATCTTTAAAAAATAATAAAATATATTAAAAACAGAAAAACATATTGCAAACCTACAGTGATCAAAACTGCATGGTGGGAAGTGGATTTAGCTTAACTGATAGAGCATCCACCTACCACATGGGAGGTCCAGGGTTCAAATCCAGGGCCTCCTGTTCCTTGTGGTGAGCTGGCCTATGCTCAGTGTTTATGTGCACAAGGAGTGCCGTGCCACACAGGGGTGTCCCCTTATAGGGGAGCCCCATGCACAAGGAGTGCGCCACATAAGAAGAGCCACCCAGTGCAAAAAAAGTGCAGCCTGTTCAGGAGTGATGCCACACCCATGGAGAGCTGACACAGCAGGATGACTCAACATAAAGAGACACAGATTCCCAGTGCTGCTGACAAGAATCCAAGTGGACACAGAAGAACACACACAGTGAATGGACAGAGAGAGCAGACTGGGGGAGTGGGGATAGGGAAGGGTAGAGAAATTTTAAAAAATAAAAATAGAATAAAAAATTTAAAAAAAGTAAAACTTAAAAAAAAAACACAAAAACCGCATCATATTGGCACAATGATAGACATACTGACCAATGAAACAGAACTGAGAGTTCTGATATAGACCCTCACATGTATGGTCAACTGATATTCAACAAAGCCACCCAGCCCACTCAACTGGGAGAGAAAGACTTTTTCAATAAATTGTGTTTGGAGAACTGGATATCCATATCCAAAAGAATGAGAGGGTCCCCATCTCATGCCCTATACGAAAATTAACTCCAGGTAGATTTAAGATCTAAATATAAGAGCCAAGACCATTAAGTTCATAGAAGATAATGTAGGCAAGCATCTACATGATTTTGTAGTAGGAAATGGTTTCACAAATTTAATAGCCAAAGAGCAAGCAACGAAAGAAAAAATAGATAAATGGGACCTCTTCAAAATTAAAAACTCTTCAAAATTAAAAACTTGGTGCTTCAAAGGAGTTTGTCAAGAAAGAGAAAAGGCAGCCTACTCAATGAGAGAAAATATTTGGTAACTACCTATCCATAAAGGGCCTAATATTCAGCATATATAAAGAAAGCCAACATCTTGAATATAAAAATGCAAACAATCCATTTAAAGAATGGGCAAGAGATTTGAATTAAAACTTCTCCAAAGAAGAAATACAAATGACTAAAAAGCACATGAAAAGATGCTGAATACCAAAAACTATTCAGAAATGCAAATTGAAACTAGAATGAGATATCATCTTATACCCATTATACTGGTGGCTATTAAAAAACCAAAACAAAACAGAGGACTACAAGTGCTGGAGAGGATGTGGAGGAAAAGGAACACTTATCCAATGCTGGTTAATGTAAAATGGTGCAGTCATTATGGAGGACAGTTTGGCAGTTACTCAGGAAGCTATGTATAGAACTGCCATATGATCAAACAATCCCACTGCTGGATATAGACCCAGAAGAATTGAAAGCAGGGGCACTAACAAATATATGCATACAAATGTTCATACTGGCATTATTCACTATTGCCGAAAGTTGGAAGCAACACAAATGTCCATCAACAGATGAGTGGATAAGCAAATTGTGATATATATGTACAATGGACTATTACTCAGCTGAAAAAGAAATGCAGTATTAATGCATGGGATAACATGGATGAATCTTGAAACTTTTTGTTGACTGCAGTAAGCCAGGCACCAAAGGAAAAATATTACATGACCTCACTGATACGATTTAAGCAAATTGAGCAGATTCACCGAGTTAGTTCCTGAAAGAGAAGTTTACAGGAGACAGAAAGGCAGAAAGGGAGTAGACGATGGCAAGCCAATGCCATATGGGGAAAATCTATGATAAGGTGGAAGGGTGTGGTTGTGGTTGGGCAGTGGATGGGCATAAGTGTGGTGAAGTTGTGATTGGGTTCAGCAGAGTTGGTTTGTGAAGGATGTAGGATGGGGGGTTTGGGTTGGACTATCCATGGAACTGAGGGGAGGGTTGGGGAAGGAGAAAAACCTGGGGATTTACAGGTCAGTGGTTAAAACTACAGTGTCGAGAATGTTCTCTTGGCAAACTTGGGAGGGTAGGGTTACTGGTGTAGAGTGTGGGTTGTGGGGGATTTGATGGGATAGGGAACACCTTGGGCATGCTTCTATGGAATATGCAAGTGTTCTTGTCATAGTGTGTTATCTCAGAGGGTGCAGACCCACACAACACATGAAAATAATAAACTCTCATCCTGGGAGTCTTACTATGCTCTCAATTAAAGGGATAAGAATCCCTTGAGAACTTTGGCAGTACCTACTAAAAGAAAACAGACAAAATATCAAATCCTCAATATTATCGCAAGTAAGTTTGAATCTTATTCTTCAAAAATTGAAATTTAGTGATAGATTCTGAGGGGAGAGGGAAAGAAGCAGATTTGGTTCAACAGATAGAGCATCCACCTGCCAAATGGGAAGTCCAGAGTCCAAACCCAGGACCTCCTGACCTGTGTGATGAGCTGGCCCATGTGCAGTGCTGATGTGCACAAGGAGTGCCGTGCCACACAGGGGTGTCCCCCACCTAGGGGAGCCCCATGTGCAAGGAGTGCACCCTGTAAGGAGAGCCATCCAGTGAGAAAAAAGTGCAGACTGCCCAGGAGTGGCACCGCACACATGGAGAGCTGACACAGTAAGTTGATGCAACAAACAGAGACTACAGATTCCTGGTGCTGCTGACAAGAATGTAAGTGGACACAGAAGAACACACAGCTAATGGACACAGAGAGCAGACAACTTGGGGGGGAGGGGAGAGAGAAAGAAAATAAAAATAAAGAAAAATTAGCTCAGTATTATATATTGCCTAAGAGTTACCTCCTGAAAGCCTCCTTGTTGCTCAAATGTAGCCTCTCTCTAAGCCAAACTCAACATGTCGATTCACTACCTTCCCCCAGCATGGGACATGTCTCTTGGGGTTGAGCCCCTCTGACACTGAGGATTATTACCAAGTGCCATCTAGCAATATATTTGGAAAAAGACTGAATTAACCAGAGGTGCTGATGGAAAATATCAGAAATCTGTTGGCTTTTATAAAGGATATTTATTTCCAGTGGAAACTTAAGTTTACCAGCCATAGAGCATAAGTTACTTACTTTCCCCACCAAAGACTGCCACATGTTAGAGCAAGATGGCTGCTGATGTCTGCCAGGGTTCAGGCTTCCTGGGTTCCTTTATTCCTGGGGCTTGCTTCTCTCTAGTTCAGCTGCCCTGCTCTCTCCACAAGACTAACTGTAGACTATCAGTCTCTCTCCCTGGGGCTCAATTCTCTCCAGGCTCAGGTGCTCTGCTCCTCCGTGTGCTCACTTCCCAGACTCAAAAACTCCAACCTCCCTTCTCAGCAGTTTCTCTGTGAGTCCTCAACCACTAAAGTGGCAGGGACTCAATGTCCTACTGACATGGCCCAATCAAAGCCTCAATCATTATTGAATCAAGTAAAAAGTGAAACTTCTGAATCTAATATAATCTAATATGCCTGGAGAGACAGACCAGTTTACAAACATAATCCATTATCTCTTTTGGGAATTCACAAACAATATCAAACTGCTACAAAGACCTTGACTAAAAGGGGGAAATATTAAATATAAATGAGTTTTTATGGCTAAGAGATTTCAAAGTGAGTTGGGAAGTCATTCCAGAGGTTATGCATATGCACATCTCAACAGGATCTCATTGACTGCCACAGTAAACAGTACCTCAAACAGAAGAGCTCCTGAGAGTTCTAGAGGCATCCAAACACTGTATGCAAGAAGCAGGACAGACAAGCTCAGGAATTTAACACCCTGATGTGGGCCTTACTTTAGAATTTATGCTCCCCAGTGTCACAGAGTTAGACTCATTTATAGTTTCCCTACACATGGCTTTTCTACCCCTTTTATTTGAACCTATAATTAGCACTATACTTGTTAAATATATTTCCCAGAGACTGATCTTCATTTCATTCATGTACCAGTTGAGCCCTGAATTTCAGCAGAGTTGCAACACCTACTCTCCAGTTCATTGGACTCACCCGGAACAACTAACAAGGAGATAAGGATGGACAATGCCCATCTCAAGGAACACAGTGTCTGCAAATGCAAGGAAGATGGTTCCATCCATCTACTCCATGGGAGCTAAGCCCCCTTTCATTTAAAAACAGAAAGACCATTAGCATCCCCAAATCTTCAAGATTGGGGTATGAAAAATGGACTAAAGTAGACTAATTATTATTCTATTAAAGACTTATTATTCTAGCATTGGAATAACTTTTATCATTGATAAAAAGGCAGTGGCCACCAGAGATTTTGTGGTGGGAGTGGGAAGAAAAGTTTAAAAAGGAAGTATTTTCAGGGCATTGGAATTGTCCTGTATGACATTGCAATGAGGATACTGGCCATTATATATTTTGTCATAACCTACAAAATTGTGGGGGACTGAGTGTAAACTATAGTCCACAGTTAGTAGCAATGCTTCAATATGTGTTCATTAATTGTAACAAATGTACCACACTAATGAAGGCTGTTGTCAATGTGGGAAAGTATGGGTGGGAGAGGGAGTGGAGCATAGTGGAATCCCCTATATTTTTTATGTAACATTTATGTAATCTAAAGCTTCTTTAAAAAGAAAAAGAAAAATTTTGAAAGGTGGGCAATGATATTTCTCTGCAACATAGAAATTGGGTTAACTGTAATGAAACCTCTTTATATGGGAGAATTATTAAATCAAAAGCTGTGACTGAGAAAAGCATTTTCATTTGGTGGTCTAATTTTGGTCATGGCTTCTTACTGTTCAAGACTGATTAAATCTGTTCTTTGAAGAAAGGATGGATAAGGCAACAAAACAAGTTTTTTCTCGGTCATTTCATGTCCTGTTTTATTAATTGTTCCAATTCTTTTTGAAATATTGCTTGATTTTAATTTAATTATAATTTCATTCCACACAGATTCCTTGATTGCTTTTTTCACTGATCAAATTTAATATCACTGAATAATGTTCCAGTAAAAATTTTCTTGAGGTTCTCACAATCACTAATACTTGAAGGCCGTGGTGGCCCTTGACTATTTCTTGTTCTGAAATTTTCTCACTGTCTCCTACACAAATCCCTTCCCACTAAAATGCACCCTGTATTTTGCTGTAAAAAATCAGGTGCACATTAATTGTTTGCATTTCTCTGTGGTCAGAAGATATAAAGGGTCAATTTATTCCTTACAGTATCATCCTAGTTAATGCATCGTTTTATGCTGGGTACCATTGCCTTTTGATAAACTGGCCTGTTTCTTCTTAATGAAATTTTATAGCCTGCATTTCAAAAGGACATAACTTAACCCACCTTCTTATTGGTCTTACCTTATTTCTTGTCTTCTCATTCACCTAATCTTCATTTAAGAATGCCATACCGCTGTGTTTTCCCTAACAGAGAATTTTGATACTCTATGATTCCCACAGTCTCTGAAGTAATGTGATTGTGAGTGTCCTCCAACTAGCAGCCCTGTGTATGGGAATCACCACTATAGTGGTGACTGCCTATGCATTATGCCATTTGGAGTTGGAAAGGAACAGTTCACCAAAATGCTTTAGGAATAATGTTTTCCTGGGAACTCCAATTTCTTTTCTTGAGGATTTTTCCAAGTTTCCTTTTCCAAAACTTATTTCATTTTGCTGCCTTGCCTAGGAAAAGGCAATATGTAAATGGCATTGTCAGACAAAAAAAAAAAAATGCCCTTTTAAGTATAAGGTATTTAAAATTCTCTTTTCGGTATTTAAGGTAGGTATTCCTATATTTTAAAAAAATCATGCAAATGTACTTTCATTGTATAAAATGAGGACATAAAAGAGTGGCTTTAAAAATTATTCTCAATTTTATTACATAGAGATAACCACTATAAAACAATATGAGGTTTATCTCGACAGGGAGAAAATGTATTATATTTAAAAATTCATTTTATCCAAAGTGAGAAGATTTTTCAAATACTCTTTTCTAATCCAGTTCTTATGGCTGTATAAACTTTTATTTCTTTTCTGACATTTTGTTCCTATTCCAAGAGTAAGCAAAGATAATATATGTTTGATTCACCAACTTTAGCAGAAATTGGTCTTTATTCATAAAGTAAAATCCAGAGCAGCTAAATTACTACAGGAACCGCAATATTCTTATGAGGAAAGGCACATGGACTAGGTGGACTTGACAATTTTCCGTAGAGATTCGCATGTCTCGTGTTCTTAATATGCCACTGTAAACATCATTTTCCCATATAACCAACTGTCCATTTAGTAGCTACCAAATGTACAGTTTCTTCCTCTTCCTCCCTCCTCCATTACATATGACAAAGCTTGATCTGCCCATAAATATTTTAATTACATGGAAGATAAAAACAATTTAAAAGCTGAAAGCTTTATTAAGTAACGTTTCTTGCTATCTCATTCACGCAGCTCTAAGATAAAAAAATAGGGCATGCAGAAATTACTTGACTCCAAATTTTATACCTTCCCTCCTCGTGTCCCACAAATGTACTTTTTTTGAGAACACCTTATCCACAAAGAGCTATATTAGAGTACATTAGTTTATCAGTAAATTCTTTATTTTATGTGATAACTTAATTTTAAGTAAATTACAAATATTTTAGTCTTTCATTTCCCTTAAAGATTTATTTTTTTCTTCATATAACTGCAGGAAATCTAATCATGATCTTGATATGTATTTCCTTCCTTCCAGAATTTTTCATGGGTTTCTTATATCTGTCTAACTCTAACCTCTGTAAAGTCTGAATTTAAAGACAATTTCTTCTTTCTTCAATAATAGATATTATTTAGAATATGTCATGTATGTTGCATTTAACATATGTTGCACTTAACACAGGTGGATGATAAACTTCATTATGAAATCATTTTTTTCCCTTTCCCAACAAGATGTTGAGATGAAAAGCTGGTGCTGCAGAAAATGCTAAGATGGTCTACATTTTGCCTCATATCCAACTTGAATGGCAAGTGGTTATTTTGATGTTGTCTATTTCGTTTTCCTTGGGAACAAGTAGAATATACCATCATTTCAAGTATTGATCAATACTGTTCCTTGCACAAAAGAATCAAAGGATAGAAAAATTCTGAAAACATACATGGAAAGTTTTTAGAAAAGTACAGCATAACTCAGAGGTAGCAAGGAAAACTTAAAAGGTGAGAGCAGAACATTTAGAAAAATATGATATTCAAATTGGCAGAAACAACGGTTATAACAGAGAAATAAATGTAAGCTATTCTAGAGTAGGAAGGGGTGAAATATGAATTGTTAATGGAAAAATCACATAAGCATATGATTTAGAAAAACATTCAGGCTATTCAGAAAAAGTTGGTTATGACAATATTTCAAATAAGCATCAATGCTTGTTTAAAAGGGCTGTTAAATTATAATCATATTGTACAAAAGATTATTGTAATTCTTTCTCTTTGTTTATGATAATACCATAAAACACCAACAAATGTTTAATGTTTTCCAGAACTGAGATTTGAAATACAGGAATTTCAATATTACAAAATATAAGGATAACAGGGTATTCATAGCTATGTCTGAACCTAGAATGCAAATGTTTCATATTTTGATGGAATATTTGTCTTGCATATACCTAGGCTTGGCCTCTTGAAAGTTAAATATAGGTATGCTTTTTAATCTTATTGATTAGAAGCTTTGCAATCATTGGAAACAGTAGCATTTGGGAATTACCCATGCTATGGATAAATTTTTTTAAAGGTACCTGCTGTAAAACAGTAATCTCCACTTGGAGAATTTTGTAGATTTATACAAGGTGAAAAAATGTACATCTTTCTGCACACTGTACTGCATTTCCTGTATGTGGAGTAAATATATTCTTCTCACTCCCAGCAGTTTTTGGGGAATGACAAAGGTGTAGAGAAAGTTGTGAAGTTTTTTTTTTTCAGGAGAATAAATCATAAACATTAATTACTACTTATAGCTTCTCTTTCCATGTGATATTCAGGGTGAAAACTTCCTTATTAAAATTCTTTCTAGTTTATTTTTGAGTAAGAATGCCCTAGAACTTATAAGTTCTATGCTTGAGGGTAGAGAGCATATTTGGGTTTTTCACTTCTTTACTTCTGTATTTTAAGTACTTGTTGTCTTATTGAGTACATATTTATTAAATAATTGGAAGGATGAATAAACAAATCAGTAAATGAAGAAAAAAAATTCTCTGTCAAACATCTTATAGTTGTATCTCTTTTCTTTCCCAAATACAAATATTATTTGTATTATTTGTTGTCTTTCTTAGTTTGATTATCAAAGATATTTGAAATTTATAAAGATACACATGAAATTCAAATATATTTTGAGGTTTTTAGGACTATAATCAAAGTAAAATATTTTCTTTATTTTTTTTTACTTTATATAAAGTTTAATCCCTCAAATATAAAATTCTTGCTAAAATATTCTATGAAATCACTGCAACTCATTATCTTTACAGGTCAAGGCTAAGAGACTTACAAAATGCAAAGATACCCGTAAAGTTGATGGTTCCAAACATGAGGGAGCATATAGAGCAACTATAGAGCAACTTAAAAGTCCAAATTACGAAGCTCTTCCACAAATAGCTTGGATTCAATATGTCTGGGATACTGTGATTTTTCAAACGCTGCAGATAACTTATGGTAATTGTGTCATATTTTAACACTATACTTTAGTAAAGTGTAAATTACATGAGGGTAGGGACCATGTCATACTTTGGTACTCCCAAAGGCAGACCTGAAAGAAGGATATACGTGAGAGTAATTTATTAGGGAAGTGCAGTTTACACCAGCAGGGGAGAGGCAAAATGATACAGGGAGGGATAAGGGCTGATAAAGAGTGTGCTATTAAGACAGTTGCCAGGGTAGCCAATGGAAGCCTAATCCCCTGGGGAAACTCAGGGAGATGTCACAATGTAAATGTTTCATAATCAACACACGAAAGGAGAAATGGAGTTGGAATATTTATATTTATATTATATAAATTATATATATATATTTATATTTATATTGCAACTCTGGAGAATAATTGGTGAGGACTGTTCTCAAAAGGTAGGGATTTCTCATTACTTCCATCTTGCTTGGGGAGTGGAGCCAGGCTGCCTGCACTCTGGCACAAATGATCTCAGGCACAGATGCAGTCTGGCAGGTGGAAGCCACACAACACACTAAGAATGTCCAAGCATCACAGGCCAGGCTTTTGCCTGTGTCTGTCACAGATTGGGTTCATATGTTTAAAATTTTCCTCTTGGTACCCAGAATATAGTTGGTGACAAAAAAGTATTTCCTGAATAAATAAAGAAGGAAACAAAAGAAAAAAGATACAGCTAATAAGTGAGGGACTCACTTTACGTACCAATGAAATGGAATGATTGACTAAGCTAAAATGTTTAACTGATATCCATGGAGCTCAGGGTATTGAGACCTGAAGTCAGTGTTTGTTTGTCATAAGTGATTTGTGATCATTTTGTGGGAACTCTAGGATGGTCTGTCTTTTTGTGTAAATATGAGGAACCTTCTCCCCTCACCCAGCTCCTTTAGAACCTGAGGGATTTTTTTTCTCTAGAACTACTTTCAGAGGGAATATACAACAAAATTAATGGAAAGCTTCAAGCTACAAGGAAACTGTTGGCTTCTAGCAAATATCCTCTATTTTCCTAGTTAAATATTAATCCATTTTATCTGATTTGTTCAATTTGATTTTTAAAAAATATCAGCACTGTCTTAAGTCATCAAAAGAGCAAAGAGAGAAGCAAATATGAAAATTGTAGACCTAGAAAACATATATTTAATTAGCAGATATTTGTTCCAAAAACAATTTTCCAAAACATCCATATGTGCATAATTTTTACAAACACAAACACATGCATATACATCTATATCCCTGAGTAAGACACATGCCATCAAATGCCTTTAAACTGTTGATTTAGATGGAAAGTACAATGATGGCCTTTCAGATTATCTGTCTTATTGTGTCTCAAATTCTTCTTTCTTTTCTACAAAAAAAAGCAAGTTTGCAAAATTTGGAAGCTGAAAAATTCAATATTCCAAAGAGTTGCCTGACATCCAGCTTAGAACTGGATGGGGGAGGGTATATAAGCAAATAATCAAATAATCCTAAATTAGAAGTCTCTGACAAAATATAGGAAATACTCAGCTCCACAGCTATACAAATTTGCTAATTAAATGCAGGGGTTACAAACTTAAAGATTTTAAAAAGCTATCAAAGGTCCATAAAGGTATCAGTTATTGTAGGTACATATTGGCACATGTTAAATGTAGAAGGGTGATATACTCTATGAAAGGGCCAGTATATGTTTCTTGCCTAAAGTCATTAAAATAAAATAAATGAAAAAATCCCCGCACACATACACACACATCCCCTGTAGGTCAAATAGAAATTTTCAAATAACCAAGTTGTAATGCTTATTCTAAAATAAAATATTCTGTCCCTTAAACAAAGCAGTCATGTAGCTTTAATATGAGACACTGTCTTGAAATCTAGTAATTCATAGTCATTTTGTATTTTCTGCTAATTTTCTATTCTATCTGTCATACAGCTAAAATTTTCTCCTTGCAATTTGTTAGAATGTTTTAAGGAATTTTTGTTCATTTGATTAAAATTCAGAGCTGTAAAATTCCCTCTCTGAATTACTTGTAGCAGTGAAACATTAACCAGTGAAATAGCAACTGTATAACAGGAATTATGCTCCAGTGACCATGAAAATGAAAGGCCAAAATGAATTGTCCAGAGTTTGTGAGCAGTGTCTTTTGAAATGTAGCACACGTGTGAGTGGGTACCAAATGACATATCTTAGGTGTCTTACTGAATAGGTATTATACATGCGTTCAATCAAATTCTAGTACCTCTTCCTTAGAAATGTGATCATTGACAGGGTCCTTAAACTGCTTATCATAGGTATTGTGAGACTAGGTTAACATCATTTATTTAAAGCACCTAATACAATACTTGTCACAGAGTAGGTGCTGAATAAATATTACTTTCCATTATTTCATTATTATTATTAGAAGTAGTAGTATTTCATTATTGGTATTATTATGTCTGCTCAAATAGCAGATTATTCAACACAACCAGTCGATCAAAGCATATGGGGAGCATTCAGAGAGCATTTTGCAGAAGATGGAAATAATAATAATGGCTGACATTTATTCAGGGATCAGAGTGTGCCAGGAACTTTAGAAAGTACTTTACAAAGTACTTTACATGCAGGAACTCTTTTAATCTTCTTATCAACCCTATCAGATTTCCAATTGTACAGAGGAATAATCTGAGCTTCTGAAAGATGAAGCATCTTGTTCAAGGTCACATGAATAGGAACAGCAGGATTGGCTTTTTATATCCAGGGAATCTAACACTCGACTCATGCTCTTACCTAATATTCTATACTGCCTCTTGATGACATGAACACAACCATCCCAGATAGGAATGACATGTAGGGCAGATAGAAAAGGAATGGATACATTTAGCTTTAAATAAAAGGGAGCAGATTTATTTCGCAAAGCCAGTAGAAGAATTTCAATTATAAAAAAAGAAGATAAACAGGAAATTAAATGCTACAATTATGTCTATTAATTAGGGTATGTGTTGCTTATGCATAAATGACCCATATAAATGACATGGAGATTTCATGCTATTGGATAGGTCTATCACTGTCAATTTATTTTTTTTTATTGTTGTGTTTTGCTTTTTTATGCAGTCCCAAGGTTAAAAAAAATCCTTTCACATAATTGATTTAGTATCCTCCTATATTGCACAGTACCTGACAATTGCAAGCATTATTCTGATATCCCATTGAGGGAATTGTATGCCTGGTTTATACATTGCATCATTGTGTCACTTGGTGTAGGGGTGGATGTATGTTTGTGTGTTTTGTGTATTTTCTTCTAGTTATTCTGCTCTTCTGTTTTCCTATATACTGTTTTCTAAGAAAGAAAACAATTTCTTGTGTGGATAGACAAACACATAGCAAACAAGAAAACACATAAAATCCCAACAAACCACACATTATCATTTATAATATTCCATCATACTTTGGATTCACAGAGTTTAATTTGTTGCCTAATATTATGGAGTCCTTTATTATAAAATCCCCCTCCAAAACTTATATATTGCAAATACTATTTAATCCATTTCATTTTGTATATTAACCACACATTGAGTACATTGTTAGGAATTATATTATAATATATTCTTCAGAGCTGAAAGCTTGGCTACTGAATACTTCAGTGGCCTGATCCAGAAGCAATAAGAAAATCGGGGGCAAAGACTGGACTGCACCTTAAGTTCTCAGAAGCCTCGCCTCCATCACAATTTCTCTGGGCAATAAAGACAAGAGCCAGAGTGACACACATTTGTCAGACCCAATCCATGAAAGCTTGAAGCAAAACAAGCTCTTTTTGTGCCACAAGCCTTTTTAAAGTAGTTTTATTCATATTAAAATGAACAACAAAGGGAACAAGGGTTCTAGTCCCATAGGAGCCATGTTTTCTAATGTTTCTATTAGAAATAAACTCTTACTTCAGCTGTGCATAGCAAAGCTATTATGAACCTGATTTTATGTGGATAAATTACTACTATATTTCAGATACATTGTAGGTTAAATAGACTTTTGTGAGCTGTACTGCCCATATTACCTCATACAATGTTGCTATTATGGAAAAATGAATTCTGAGTACAAGATAATAATTAAAATAAGCTTTATCAAATAGACTATATACCATATTAACCATCTTGATTCCCCAAGGCTGAAAATTTAACTTTGACTGCTTTGGGGCAGAAAGGAATATTTTATTTTCCTATGTGTCCCAAACAATGATTTATCTATCAAAATATCTTCCCCTTATGTTAGGTGGAGGCATATTAAATTGCCAACATTTGATTATTTTGTCCAAAAAGGGACAATTTCTTATAGTGGAATCTAAGATACAAATATGCACTGCCCAAATGTCTACCACGACTTCTACAATAAGTACTCTCTCCACCCCTCCCCCCCTTTATATAAAGGAAAGAACTAACAACATACAGTGATGTAATTTTTATCTTTTATTAGTTTTATTTCCATTCAACCACTATTTAGCATGTCCCACGTATCAGGAACTATTCTCTTTGTTTTGTGATACTGCTTGTTTGCCGAGTACTCTATTATTGTATTTAGTGCTGTAGGCAGAATAATGCAAACCTTCTCTAAAAATTCCCATCCTAATACCCAGAACTGGAATATGTTATGTAATTTTGCAGATGTAATTAAATTGAGGACCCTGAAATGGGTAGGATATCTTGGATTATCCAGTTAAGTCTGATCTAATCACACTAGTCCTTAAACAGAACTTTTCTTGGCTGTGGTTAGTGGGAGTTGTGACTTCAGAAGGCGGGTCAGAGAGATGCAGCATTACTACCTTTGAGGATGCAAGAAAGGAGCTATGAGCTTCAAAATGTGCACAGCCTCTTGAACCTGGATATCACAAGGAAGCTGATACTCCAACTGAGCCTCCAGAAAAGAATGCAGTCCTCCTGACACCTTGATTTTAGCCTAGTGAGACCCATTTTGGACTATTGATCTGAGGGCTGTATGATAATAAATTTATGTTGTTTTAGCTACTATGTTTATGGTAGTTTGTTATGGCACAATAATTCGTTATGGCAATTTTTGAATAGTACAATTAGTTTATGCATTTACTTTCCTGATGGACATTTGGATTGTTTATAGTTCTTGGGTATAATTGATAAAATTGCTATGAACATTAATGTACAACCCTTTGCATGAACATATATTTTTATTTTGCTTGAGTTAATTGGTGAGAAATGGAATCACTCATTTCTGTATTTCATGAGTTTATAACTCCATAATAAACTATTAAAGAGTCCACCAAAGCGGTTGTAACATTTTACAATACCAACAAAACATACGAGAGCTCCAATTGCTCTACATCATGTTGCCAACATACCATCTTATCAGACTTTTAAAATTTTAGCTAACCTAATGAATGTAAAGTGGCATCATATATATATATATATAAACATATATGAATATATATATATATATTTTTTAGGAGGTACTGGGGATTGAACCCATGACCTCATATATGGGAAGCAGGTGCTCAGCCACTGAGCTACACCAGGCATCACATTTATAAACTATTCTATAATGGTTTAAATTCACATACCTTAAAATTCACTAATTTGAAGTGAATTTTATGTTACATAAATATATAGCAGTTTAAGGACCTTGTCAATAATCACATTTCTAAGAAAAAGGTACTAGAATTTGATTGAATTTAATGTTTTTTAAAATATCCACAAATATGTGCAGCCATCACTACCATCAACTTTATGATGGTTGCATTCCCCCCCAAAAAACCCTCTGTTTGTAGTAACTCCCAATTTCCCCCAAACCTCACCTCCAGGCATAAACAACAATCTGCTTACATCTACTTTCTAAATACATCTATTTTCCTATTCAGAATTTCATATAAACAGAATCATACAATGTGTGGCCTTTGTGACTGGTTTCTTTCAATTACTGTAATGTTTTCAAGGCTCATCTGTGTTGTAGAACATAACAGTACTTCTTTTTTATTACCAAATAATATTCCAATATATGAATAAAGCATATTAAATTTATCCATTCATCAATGTTGGCCATTGGGAATTTTTCAATGCTGGAACTCTTAAGAATAATGCTGCCATGAATATTTGCATACATGTTTTTTGCGTGGAAGTATAAAGTTTTCAATTCTCTTGGATTTATACTAAGAGTGGAATTTCTGGGTCATTTGGTAACACTGTGCTTAAAATTTTAAGGAACTGCCGAACTGTTTAACAAGTGGCTGTAGCATTTCACACATTCCCACTAGCAGTGTATGAAGCTTCCAATTTATTCACCTCCTTGTGAATACTAATTTTTTTTGTCATCCAAGTGGTGTGAATCAGCATCATGTGGTTTTTTCCCCCCACATCATATGGTTTTGATTTATATTTCCCTGTTCATTAAAGATATATATCTTTTCATGTGCTTATTTTCCATTTTTATTTCTTCTATGGAGAAATTCCTTTTTATTAATTTTCCCATTTTTCAGTACTTATTTGTAATTTTTATTATTGTGTTATTTATATATTCCCAATACACATTGTTTATCAGATATATGATTGGCAATGTGTTATCCCATTCTGTAGTTTGCATTTTCACTTTCTTGATGGTTCTTTGAAACAAAGTTTTTTAATTATAATGAATTTCAATGTATCTTATTTTTTTCTGCTGTGCTTTTCATGTAATATCTAGTGTCATGGAAATTTCTCCTGTTTTTTAAAAATAATAGTTTTACAGTATTATTTCTTAGTTTTTTCTTATATTTTAAGTTAATTCTGATGTGTGGGTAAAGATAGAATCGAACTTTATTCTTAAGCAGGTTGAGAGCCCATTTTTGCCCCCAGTCATAGACAAACACTGATCTACTTTCTCTCTACAGTATTATCATTTGAAATTTTTTGGCACTCTTGTAAAAAACCAATTAATGATTTATTCCTGGACTTTCCATTTTATAACATTGATCTATATATCTACATTAATGCCGTGACTGTATTTTCTTTATTGGTATAGTTTGTAGTAAGTTTTTTTTCATAGTTTTTTAAATTTTTAAATAAGATTTAGATTACACAAATGCTATGTAAAAAATATAAGGAATTCCCATATGCCCCATTCCCTCCCCCTCCCACACTTTCCCACATTAGCAACATCTTTCATTAGTGTGGTACATGTGTTACAGTTGATGAACACATATTGAAGCATTGCTACTAATCATCAACTACAGTTTACATTATAGTTACACTTTGTCCTGTACATTTTTAATGTCAGAAAATGTAAATCTTTCAATTTTGCTTTTAAGATGGTTTGACTATACTTAGTCCTATGAATTCACATGTGAATTTCAGGAGCAAATTAGCAATTTCTACAAAAAAAAAAACACAACAAAACCTCCAGTTTCAATTTGATAGGGATTGTATTCATTCTGTAGATCAATTTGGGGAGTATTGCCTTCTTAACAGTATTACATGATCTGACAGTATCTTTCCATTGATTTAGGTCTTCTTTAATACTCTTTCCACAATGTTTAGTAATTTTCAGTGTACAAGGTTTAGACTTCTTTTGTTAAATGTATTCCTAAATATATTATATTTTTCATGCTATTGTTAATGAAATTAATTTTCAAATTTCATTTTCAGATTGTTCATTGCTAGTGCTTAGAAGTACAATTGGTTTTTGTATGTTGCTTTTGTTTCCTGCAGCTTTGCTCTATTCATTTATGACTTGTGATTGTTTTTAGTAGATGCCTTAGAATTTTTTTATGTATATCAAATCATATCATCTGCAAATAAAGATACTTTTACTCCTCCCTTCCCAATATGGATGTTTTGCATTTCAATTTTTTTTCCTGCCTAATTTCCCTAGGTAGAACCTCCAGAGCAATGATTAATAGGTGTAATGCAAGTGCGCATCCTTGTCTTGTTCTTGAACTTGAAGAAGGAGCATTCAGTATTTCAACATTAAGCATGTTTGATGTGCACTTTTTTGCATTGCCTTTATCAGGCTGAGGAAATTCCCTTCTATTCCTAGTTATTGAGTGCTAGATTCTTTCAGATGCTTTTCTTTATCTATTGAGATGATCCTGAGATTTTTAAAAATTTATTATTTTTGTCATTAATATGGATGTCCAGATGTTAAAATAACCTTGCATTCCTGAGTCAAGGTGTGTAATCTTTTTTATATGTTGCTGATTTGTCTCACTAGTATTTTATTAAGGATTTTTGTGTTTATATTCATGAGGAATAGTGGTCTGTAGCATTCCTTTGTAGTTACATATTTGCCTGGGTTTGGTTTCAGTGTAAAACTGCTCTCATAGAATAAATTAGTAAGTATCCTCTTGTCTTATTTTGGGGGGATCTTTGCGAAAAGTTTGTGTTAATTCTTCAAAGATGTTTGGTAGATTCACTTATGAAGCCTTTCAAGCTCAGGCTTTTGTTTATGGGATATTTCTAATTACTAATAAAATTTTATTGTTATAAGTATTTCAAATTTCTATCCCTGCTTGGGTGAGTTTTGATAGCCTGCGTCCTTCTGGAAATGTGTCAAATTTCTCCAAAAATTTTAATTTGTTGCATACAGTTGTTAATAGTATTAACTTAATTTTTTTTTATTTCTGCCCCCTTGTGGCTTACTTGCTGTCTGTTCTCTGTGTCCATTTGCTGTGCGTTCTTCTGTGTGTCTGTATTTATTTTTTAATTTTTTCCTCTCCCCCTTGCGGCTTGCTTGTTATCCGCCCTCTGTGTCCATTCGCTGTGCACTCTTCTGTGTTTTTACTTGTCTCCCTTTTTTTGTGTCACCTTGCTGAATCGGATCTCCATGATGCTTGCAGGCTCGGCAGCTCTCCAAAGCGCTTGAGAGCCCATCAGCTTTCTGCGGCATGTGGGCGAGCCTGCCTTCACAAGGAGGCCCCGGAAGGTGAACCCAGGGCCTCCCATATGATAGGCAGGAGCCCAACTGTTTGAGCCACAACTGCTTCCACATAGTGTTAACTTTTAATGTTGTTTTTTTTTTTTTCATTTCTTAAAAGTCAATAGCAATGTCCATTCTTTCAGGCTTGATTTTAGTAAATTGAGTTTTCTCTCCTTTTTTCTTTGTCAGTCTGGTTAAAATATTGTCAATATTGTTTATCTTTTCAAAGAACTAACTTGGTTTTGTTTAGTTTCTCTATTGTTTTTCTAATCTCTGTATCACTTATGTTTTCCTTATTTTAAAAATCATTTCCTTCCTATCTACTTGCAATGAATTAATTTTCTCTTTTATTTTTCTATTAAGGTGCAAAGTAAGGCTTTTATTTGAGAAAGTTCTCCTTTTATAATATATGTACTTAATGCTATAAATTTCCCTATAAGCACTGCACTATTTTATCCCACAATTCTGGTATGTTGCATATACTAATACATTTTCATTCATCTCAAAGTCTTTTCTAATTTCCTGTTTTTTCTGTTTCTTTTTAACCCATTGATTATCTAAGACTGTGCTTAATTTCTACATGAATCTGTCATTCCCATATTCCTTCTGTTATTAATTCATAAGCTAATTCCTTTGTGATAACCAAATATTCTTTACATGATTTACATAATTTGAAATGTATTTACATTTGTTTTATGGCCAAGCATATGATCTTTCCTAGAAAATGTTTCAAGTCATTTGAGAAGAATATGTATTATTTTGCTTTGGGATGGAATGTTCAATAGAACTAGACAGCTGTTGCATCCAATTTCTTCATAGAATCGATAAGTATTCTATACCTTGTTGGTCTTCTGTCTATGTACACTGTTGCATGCACTATTGAAAAATCCAACTATTATTGTCGAATTTTGTAGTTCTCCTCTGTATTCTACCAGTTTTGTTTTGTATATTTTGGGGCTGTTCATAGGTGCATATATATTTATACTTGCTATTATCTTCCTAGAGGATTAAAACTTTTATCATTACAAAATGTACCTCTATCTTGATATTAGTTTAGTGAGTTTAGCTTTCTCATGATTGTACTTTGAATGATAAATCTTTTCCACTCTTTTACTTTCAATCTGTTTGTATTTTTGTATCTGAAGTGGGTCTTGTGTAGATAGCAGTGCTGGATTTTGTTTTGTTTTTGTTTTTATTTTATCTTAGTCCTATCTGACAATCTGTGTATTTTGGCTAGACTATTTAATCTATTCTCATTTCATGTCATTATTGATATGTTGGAAACATTCCTGCCATTTTGCTTTCGTTTTCTTTATGTCGGTGTCTTTTGGTTCCTCTGTTTCTTTTATACTGCTTTCTTTTGTATTAATATTTTCTAGTGTAATATTTTAGTTCCTTTAATGATATTACACAGTATTTTTTCAGTTAATATCTAAATATTTGCTCTATAATGTATAATATCCCACTTAATTTATCAGAATCCACTTCAAATTTATATTAATCTAGTGATATATAAAAATGTCACTTACATATAACACTATGTCTTCTTTCCCCTGTTTGAACTATTATTCATATCACATCTGTATATGTTAGAAATCCAACAATATATTGCATTAATTATTTATTTAATTTTACATCTTTTAAACACATGAGAGAGAAGAAAAGCAAGTATATATTTACAGGCTCGTTTATGTTTACCCTGTTTATCATTTCTTTTATATTCCTGTGTGTTCAATTTAACCATCTCCTGTCATTTCCTTACTCCAAAGAGTTTTCTTCTCACCCCCTAATTTGTACTGTTAATCGTATAATTATATACACATTATTTTGTGCAATTGCTTTTAAATCAATTGTGAAGAAGGAGGGATATGTAATTATACTGTCTTTTATAATTACCTACTAATTACCTTTAGCAGAAGTATTTATTTTTTCCTGTGCATTTGAATTCATTTCTGGTATCACTTGCTTTAGTATTTCTTGTAAAGCAAGAATTCTAGAAACAAGCTATCATATTTTTGTTGTTTTCAAAATCTGCTAATGTCTTTATTTACATGTATTTTTAATTAAATATTTTATATTGAAATGATTTCAGATTCACATTTTATGAAATAATACAGATCATATATTCTATTTGCCTGTTCCCCCATGGTAACATCTTGCAAATTATAACACAATATAAAACTAAATATTGACATTGATATGGTCAAGATACATAACCTTTCTTTCACCACAAGAATCCTTCATGATATCCTCTGTCATACATTTCAAACACTCCTTAATCCCTTGCAACCACTAATTTACCTCCCAATTCTGTTATTTTGTCATTTTAAGCATGTTATTCAAGTAGAAAATACAGTGTGTAATTTTTCATATTTGCCTTTTTTCCTCTTAGCATTATTCTCTGGAGTTTCTTCTAGTTTGTCTATATCAATAGTTCATTCCCTTTTCTTTTATAATCTGAATTGAATTCCATGGTATGGAATTAACACAGTTTATTTATCCATTCTTGATTGAGAAATCTGGGATGCTTGGAGCTATTGTGAATAAATATACTATTAATAATCATGTACATGTTTATTCAGTAAAGAAATCAGTATTATGGGAGAATAAAGGCCCAGAATGTAATTACTGGGTTACATCATAGTTTCATATTTGGTTTATTAAATAATTTCCTAATTGTTTTTCCAGAATGGTGGTACCATTTTATATTTGCAGAAGCAAAGTAGTAGTAATCCAATTTTTCTCCATCCTCATAAGAATTAGGTGTTGTCATTTTTTTTTTTTTAATTTAGCCACTCTGATAGGTGAGTAGTGATATCTTTTTGGGATTTTAATTTGCATTTCCATAGTGGATTATGATATTGAATATCTTTGTATGGACTTATTTCACCTCAGTATATCCTCTTTAGTGAAATGTCTCTTCATGACTTTGGCCCCATTTTTAATTTGAGATTTGTTGTTTTACTATTGAGTTTATTCTCCATGTTTTTTATTAGAGTAGTTATAGATTTACAGAAAAGTCATGCATAAAACATGGAGTTCCTATATAGCAACCTATTATTAACACCTTACAAATGTATGATATATTTGTTATAATCCATGAAAAAGTATTTTTGCTGTTGAATTTTGACAATTCTTTTAATATTTTAGATATTATTACTTTGCTAGATGTTGGTTTGCAATTAGTTTCTCCCACTTTGTAGCTTGTCTTTCTTCCTCTTAACAGGTTTTTAATTTTGATGAAGAGTAGAAGCTTTTAATTTTGATGATGTCCAATGTATCACTTTATTCTCTTAGAGATCATGCTTTTTTTGTCAAGTCCACAGACTCTTTCTTTTATTACCAGATCCCAAATATTTCTCCCATAATAATTTTCTAAATGTCTTATAGGCTTTTATATTAAATTTAAGTATATGATCCATTTTTTCATTCGATTTTGAATAAGGCATGAAGCAGGTTAAACATTTCGCCCCCATATGGATGTCCAATTGTTCTAGCACCTTTTGTTGAACAAGCTGTATTTTATCTATTGAATTGCTTTCTCAGCATTTTCGGAAGTCAATTGAGTGTATTTTTGTGAGTTGATTACTTTGTTCTCTGTTCTGTTTAACTGACCTAGGTTTACATTCCTCTGCCAATACTACACAGTCTTGATTATTATAGGTGTATGATAAATCTTGAAATTGGGTATATATTGCTTCCTCCCACTTTATTTTTCTTTTTGGTAACTTCTTTACATATTGTATACTTTTGCTTAAATGTTACAATAATCTTATCCGTTTCTGCAAAATATTTTGCTGGGATTCTGAAAGTAACGATTGTTTAATCAGTATTTCAAATTAGAAAGAATACCTTTCTTGCGATGAGAATTCTAAACAATGAATTTGGAAATTTTCCTCCATTTATACATATCTTATTTGACCCATTAGAATTTTTTAGTTTTAAGAATTAAAGGCTTTATACATATTTTGTTATATTAATACTCATGATTTTCATTTTTGAGTAATTGTAAATTACACTGTTTTTTTTTTGTTATAAGTTAGTGCACACATGCATATTACAAGTGAATAGAAATAAACTTGATTTTTCACATTTATCATATACCATATGACCCTAATGCACTCACTAGTCCTGGGATTACTTTTCTAGATTCCTTGGGAATTTCTTTGTAGACAATGATATCATCTGCAAAGAGGGACAGTATTATTTCTTCCTTTCCAATATGTATGACTTTTATTTCCTTTTTCCTTATTATATGTATGGAGTTATTTTTATCCTTTTAATGCCCTCAGGATCTATATTTATATCCTAGTTCTTTCCTCACTTATCTTTTGTCAGTCTTGCTAGAGGACTGACAATTTTATTGACCTTTTCAAATTTCCTTATTCTTTGCATTTATCTTTTATTCCTTTGTCATTTTCAATATTATTGATTTCTGCGCTTACTGTTTTCCTTCTTCTTGCTGTGAGTTTATTTTGTTCTTTATATAGGTTCTGGAAGTGGGAATTCGGAGTATTGATTTAAGAAATTTCTTCTTATCTAAGAAACATTTGAGACTCTAAAGATTCCTCTCAGCACTCCTTTGGCTGTATCCCACAAATGTTGCCTTTTCATTTTAAGCAATTAAATGTACATTTTTATTTCCCTTGAGAATTCCTTTTTGACCTTTGGGTTATTTAAAAGTATGTTGTTTAGTTCCCAAGAGTTTGGAAATTATCTTTTTTTTCTTTCTGCCATTGAAGTTTAATTTGATTTAATTTTTGTCATAAAGCACATTCTGTGTGATTTCAATTTTTAAAAATTTCTTGAGGTTTGTTTTATGGTGCAAAAGATGGTCAATCTTGGAATATGTTCCATGAGCATGTGAAAAGAATGTATATAATGCTTTTGTCAGTTGGAATGTTCTATAATGTTTATTAGATCCTTTTGGTGGATGATATTGCTTAGATCTTCTATATCTTTACCAATTTTCATTTTAGTTCTATCAATATTAACAGGGGATGTTAAATGTACAACTCTAATAAGGGCTTTGTCTATTTCTTCTTTCAGTTATATCAATTTTTGCTTCACATATTTTTTAGCTCTGATTTTTGCTGTACACACATTTAGGATTGCTGTCTTTTTTGGTGAATTGACTTTTTTATTATTATATAATATCCCTTTAAGCCTCTGGTAATTTCAGTAGCTCTGAAGTCTCTTTATCTGATTTTAATTTACCAAATTCACTCTCTTTTGATTAGTGTTTGCATGATATAACCTTTTCCATCTTTTTATTCTAAACTGCATTTATCATTATTCTTATAGATAACACATACATGGGTTTTATTTTCAATCCACCCCAGCAATCTCTGTCTTTCGGTTAGTGTATTTAGATCATTTAAAGTTAAAGAAATTATTGCTTTGTTAGGGCTTAAGCCTGTCACTTTATGTTTTGTTTTCTGTTCTTTCTTCATTTCATTTCTCTGATTTCTTTTTCCTGGTTTCTTGTGTGTTACTTGTACATATTTAGAATCCTTTTGACTTCTTTGTATTGTTCAAGAGTATATCTTGTATAGCTTGTAAAATAGTTTCTCTAGTTACTACATTATATAAACCTAACTTATTGTAATCTACTTGTGCCATCAATTTTTACCACTTTAAGTGGCATATGGAAAATTTACCTTCCTTTATAATGTATAACTCTTATACATTTTCTCTACATATATTTGGAAATGCATAAGGCAATGTTAATATTAGTGCTTCAACCATCAAACATAATTTAGGAAACTCAAGAGGAGAAAGAATATGCATTTTATCTACTCATGTATTTACTTTCTCATTTGATTTTCTTCCTTCCTGATGTTTCAAGATCATTCCTTTTTCATTTCTTTTCTATTTAGAGAATTTCCTTTGGGCATTCTTAATTTTCTTCATCTGAAAATGTCTTAACCCTCTTCATTCCTGAAGGATATTTCTGTTGGATATAGGATTCCATTTTTTCTGTTTCTTTCTTTTTTCAGCATTTGAAAAAATTTGCGTCACTTCTTTCTGAAATCTATGGGTTCTGATGAGACGTCCACTGTGATTTTAATCCTTTTTCACTCATAAGTAAACTGTCATTTTTCTCTCAGTTCTTTCAATATCTTTTCTTCATCTCTGGGTTTTGGAACTTTGGCTATATTGTATCTTGTTTTAAAATTGTTGACTATATCCTGTTTGAGCATCTGTCAACTTTTTGAATCTGTATGTTCCTCTTTTTCCAACTTTGGGATGTTTTCAGACATTATTTGGGTACTTGTCTCAACCACACCCCATTTCTCTTCTTCTATTGGGAATCCAATGATGTGTTTTGTTTTAGTCCCACCTTTCCTAAAATCTCCTTTTATTTCTTTTTTTTCTTTAAGTCAAGTTACTCTCTGTTGTTCGGATTGGGTAATTTCTATTGCTCTATCATACAGTTCACTGATTCTTTCTACTTTCCCCTCTGTTTCAGAACCCTCCATTGTGTGTGTGTTCTTTCAGCTTTTATAATTTTCTAAACTTTTCATTTGTTTCGTCTTTGAATTTTCCATTTATTTGCCAAGAATACTTATTCGTTTGCTGAGACTCTTTTTTTTCTTCAGTTCAAGCATGTACATAATTATTCATTTTAGCATTTTTATGATGGCTGCTTTAAAACCTTTGCCAGATAATGTTTCTGCCATCTTTGTGCTGTCATCTGCTGATTGTCTTTTTTTCTTTTTTTCATTCAGCTTGAGAGCTTCCTGATTCTTGGACCTGAATAGTATGTATATTATGTTATACGACTCTGGATCTTATTTACATCCGTTTTATTTAGATTCCTCTGACACAGCAAAAAACAGGTTCTGTCTCATTACTGCCAGGTGGGATAGAAGCCCATGCACACCACTTACATTAACATCCAGCAAGGGGGGGCGGGGATCTCCTCATTACTAGTGAAAGTTCTTTCTCCCAGTAGGCCTCCACAATCTCTAACTAGAAGGAAGTTTTAGAAGTACCTATGATTATTGCCCACATGGTTTCTCCTGGCACTATTGAAAAAATCAAGTCTCCCCACTCAGCAGTTGGGGTTTGGGATGTAGTTTTGTTCTTTGGTGTTTGGCTGAAGTAGAATGATTATTCTCTTAATGTTTTTCATCTTGCTAGGTTGTCTTTCCATGATCCTTATACTAAAGGGAGTATGCTTTTGTTGTAATTTTTTTCTATCTTATCCTGCTTATTTTTTTCTGAGTTCCATTTTCTCTAATACCCAACCTGAGATATATAAGGGAAAAAGAAAACTCAGGGAACTTCCCACTGTGTTGTTTTCAGGTTTCAAGGTCCCTAGCTTGTCTGCTTTTTAAAATCCTTCTTTCAAAGGAATCCTTATGTTTAAATGTCAATATAAAAGTTCAGAGTTTTGATTAGAATTTAGCATAAGGAATAGGGAAGGATATCTCTACTTGTATTAATTTTTGAGGGACTAATTTTATTGATAAAAGATTCTGAGTTGACACATTTTTCCTTCCAGCACTTTGAGTTCATCATCCCCTATCTTCCAGTTTCCTTTGTTTCTGATGAAAAGTCAACTGTTGCTCTTCTGTGGTTCCCATCAACGTGTTGAGTTGTTTTTCTCTTTCTGTCTTCAACATTTTCTTGTGTTTTTGTCTTTCAAGGTGTTTACCATGAAGAATCTCTGTGTAGGTCTCTGCATTTATCCTACTTCAAGTTCTTGTATGTGCAGATTAAAGTTTTTCCTCAAATTTGAAATATTTAGCCATTATTTCTTCAAATGTGTTTTTTATTTTCCTTTTACTACTCCTTCTGGTACTTCCACTAACATACCACTACATACCACATGGTTCAATAGTATATATTGGTGCACTTAAGGGTGTCCAATATTTCCATGAAGCTCTATTCATGTAGTCTTAATTTTTTTCTCTCTGTTCTTCAGACTGTATAATTCCTATTGCTCTATCTTAAAGTCTATTGATTCTTTCTTTTGTCTGTTAAAATCTACAGATTAGCTTCATTAGTAAATTTTTCATTCATGTCCATGTAATTTTCAACTTGAGAATTTCAATTGGAAATTTTAAAAAATTTCTCTCTTTAGTGATATTCTCTATTTCATGAGGAATGCCTTCTTGACTTCTTTAGCTATTTTTCCCCCTTGTTCTTTCAATACATTTATAATATCTGTTTGATGTCTTTTCTGTTAAATCCACATATGGACTCAAAGGTAGTTTAAGGAATTGTGGGAATATGGCAATCAGGTTAGGCAGATAAAGTTCAATTCTCACTAAAAAACAAACAAACAAACAAAACAGAGAAAGAGCCAAAGGCTCCCTTGAGTACCTGCTTTGGGGTACAACAGATCAAGACACTGCTTTACAGCACCCAACAGAGTGAGAGACAGACTGGCTAAGGAGCCAAAACAACTAATGACGAGATATAAAACCTCCTGGCTATCTGGGACTCCCCTCCTTCACCCCAAGATATTAAGTGAGGGTAAAACTCCTAGTGAATTACATCTAACTGACAGGATAGCAGACATTGAGCTGCTCACCTCTATGACTTGAAGTGGCTGGCACATATACCCCACCCTTGAGGCAAATAGCATAGGTGGAGCTACTGGCTCCCAGCTCCTAATGGAGTGAGAGGGCAGATTCCTGGGGAGGAAGAGGGGTCTGGGAGGGTAGGGAATGGTTTTTGTTTTTTTGTTTTTGTTTTTTTTTGCTGTAAATTTGGTCAGCTGAGCTACCCTTGAATATTGGAAGGAACCCATGGCTCAACAGGGAGAGGGGAGGGAGATCTCCTTAGGCAGGCTGTCATGTCCAGCTACCCAGGTAAGGAGAGGAAGTAGATCATAGAGGAGGCAGGGACAGACAGGAACCTAATCAGCAGGACTGTAGCAAACTGCAAGGACTCTAACCTGCCTGAGGGAAAAGAGGTGGAGAGCCTTCTGACAGGATAACTAACCTAAGGAGATAGATTAGTTTCATGGACGAATTCCTGCCTTGCATATACAAGGTCCTGGTTTGATTCCCAGCTCTTCTTAAAGAAGTGATCCATTGGGCTTTGAGGCATCTAGCTGAAATTTTATGACAGGAAGGTATAGACATTCACTTTGTATTAGCTTTTCTTGGATCTCTCTCTCTTTTTTTAAGAGGTCCCTTTTTAAACTTTCCTTAATTTACTCACTAAAACCCACTTCAGACCTGCAGAGGACAGGCTTCAGGGTGATTGACTGATGAACACAAGCAGCCTGAGAAGTTCCTTAGTGGTCTAAGAGAGAAAGCTGTTTTTCCATGTTCATTTTTGTTTTTTTCTTCTTTTTTCCCCTCTCTTTCTCCTGTTTAAAATGAATTGCTGGTGTCTTCTCTCTTGTTTGTTGTGTTTGCCCTTCCTTTGTTTTCTTGATTTTTTGTTTTGTTTTGCTTATTGATTTTCTCTACCCATGCTATTTTTTTCCTCTCCTTCATCTTCCTGTCTTCTGTTTTCTGTTCTTGTTCTTTAATTCCACCTCTTTATGTTTAGTCTTCAATTTTTCTTGTTTTTATTTCTCTCTCTCCTTTTTATCTCTTTTCTTTCCTTTACTTTTTTCCTTTCTCTCTTTTCTTTTTTCTTTTCCTCTCTTCTCATTATTCGGGTCTTTTAAGTCATTCTATGTATTATTTTCTATTCTATGTCTTATTTCATTGTTTTTATTCTTCTGCACTTCTTACTAGTGTTAATTATTCATTACATATTACTTTTTCTCTGCTCCTAATTTTTATTCAAGAGAACATAGACACCAGCAAGGAAATAGAATAAGATTGATGAAGTGTCAAAGTGAAACCTTACCACACACAAAAATAACAAAATAAAACCCTAGAATAGAGAGGGAAGCTAATGAGCTGAATAAACTTATCAAGATAAACAGATGTCTAGACAACAACAAAAAATTAAAATCCATACTAAGAAACAGGAAGATATGGCCCTGTCAAACAAATAAACTAAAAACCAGGAGGAGATGCAGAATATGGAACAACTAATCTAAGATGTCCAAACAAATATCCTGAATTAACTTAATGAAGTGAAGGAAGAGATTAAGAATATTTCAGAGATTAGGAGAACATACTGAAGACATTGTAAACATACATAAATAGGTAATGGATAGGATGGTCATGGATGACACAATCCAAGAAATAAAAAATACACTGGAGGCACATAATGGCAGACTTGAATGGGCAAAGGAAAGAATCAGTGATGTGGAAGACTGTATATCTGAACTCAAACATGGTAGAACAGATAGATAAAAACATAAAGAAGATCCAGCAGGGAATTAAGGATTTAAATGACAACAGGAAATGCACAAACATATGCAATATAGGCATCCCATAGGGAGAAGAGAAAGGAACGGGGATATATGGTGTGTTGGAGGAAATAATAGCTGAAAACTTCCCAACTTTATTGAGGGAGATGGACATACATGTCCAGGAATCCTAACAGGCCTACTCCAAGACATATACCTATGAAATTGTCCAATGTTCAAGACAAAGAGAGAATTCTAAAGCAAGAAGAGAAAAGAGATCCATCACATACAAGAGAAGCTCGATGAGATTAATGCTGATTTCTCATATGAAACCATGGAGGCAAGAAGGCAATGGTATGACAGTTAAGGTGCTAAAAGAAAAAATTTCTAGCCAAGAATTCTCTATCCAACAAAGCTGACATTCAAAAATAAGGGAGAGTTCAAAAGAGTCACAGAACAGAAATTAAGGGTGTAAGTGAATGAGAAACCTTTCCTTAAAGAAATAGTAAAGGGAGTTGTGCAGGTCAAAAGGAAAAAAACAGGAGAAAGAGAGTTGGAGGAGAGTGTAAGAACAACTAAAAAGATAAAAAGAAAAAGAAAAACAAGATATGGCATACATTAACCTAAAGAAAACATGGCTAATGTAAATAATTCCTTGAAAATAATAACATTGAATGTTAATTGATTAAACTCATCAGTCAAGAGACACAGATTGGATAAGTAGATATGACCCAGCTATATGTTATCTACAAGAAATCCACCTTAGACCCAGGGATGCAGGGAGGCTGAAAGTGAATGGTTGGAAAACAACTTCACAAAAATTAATAACCAAATGAGGTTATTATTTATATTAATAGTGGACAAAAGAGACTTTAAATGCAAAGCTATTATATGAGACAAAAGCAGACACTATATATTAATAAAATGGGTAATCAATCAAGAAGAAAGAACAATCAAAAACATTTATGCACCTAGCACCTTAGAATACATGAGGCAAACACTGAAAAACTAAGTGGAGAAATAGATGCCTTTACAATTATAGTGGGGGACTTTAATACACCATTATCACCGTTAGGCAGAACATCTTGACAGGAATCAATGAAGAAACAAAGACTTTGAAAATACATTAGAGGATCTGGACCCAATAGACATGTACAGAACACTACGCCCAAATACAGCAGCAAATACATTCTTCTCGAGTGCACATGAATCATTCTCTAGGATAGACCACATGCTAGGCCACAGAACAGCTCTCAGTAAATTCAGAAAGATTTAAATTATACAAAGTAATTTCCCTGACCACAATGAAATGAAGCTGGAAATCAGTAAGGAGCAGAGAACCAGATTCTTCACAAAGCTATGGAAGTTGAGCAACACGAACTTAGACAAACAATGGGTCAGAGGAAATTGCAAAAGAAATTGGTAACTACCATGGAACGAATGAAATCGACAACACAGCATATCAAAACCTATGGGATGCAGCAAAAGCTGTACTGAGGGAGAAATTCATAGTTACACATGCCTATTTTAGAAAAGAAGAAACCTGAAATCAAAGACCTAGCTGTACACATGGATGAATTAGTAAAAGAACAAAATCTAAACCCAAAGGATGTAGAAAGAGTGAAATAACAAAAATTAGAGTGTAGCTAAATGAAATTGAAAAGAAGAAAGCACTAGAAAAAATAAAAGCAAAAGCTGGGTCTTCAAGAAGATTAATAAAATTGACAAACCCTTAGCTAGACTAACAAAGGAAAAAAGAAGATGCAAATACATAAAATAAGAAACAAAGAAGGGGATATAACTACTGAACATACTGAAATAAAGAGTATCATGAGAAGATACTTTGAAAAATTGTATGCCACCTAGATGAATAATTTAGAGGAAATGGACAAATTCCTAGAAACACACAAACAGTTTCTATTGATGAAAGAAGAAATTGATTAACTCAACAGATCAATCACAAGTTACATGATTGAGTTAATTATCAAAAACCTTCCAATTAAAAAGAGTGCAAGATCAGATGGCTTCACAGGTGAATTCTACCAAACAGTCCAGAAAGAAATAACACAATCCTGCTTAAACTCTTCCAAAATTAGAAGTGTTGGCATTCTATGATGCCAACATCACCCATCACAAAAAGATGCCATGAGAAAGGAAAACTATAGACCAATCTCTCTAAATAACCTAGATGCTAAAATCCTCAACAAAATACTTACTAATATTCAATAACACAACAACCAAATTATGCACCAAGACTAAGTGGGTTTCATCTCTGGTATGCAAGGATAGTTCAACATAAGAAAATTAATCAATGTATTACACTATATAAACAGATAAAAGAAAAATGGACATGATCATCTCCATAGACACAGAAAAAGCATCCAACAAAATACAGCACCCTTTCCTGATGAAAACAATGAAAAAGATAGGAATAGAAGGGAATTTCCTTAATATGATAAAGGGTATATATGAAAAACCCACAACTAACATATTCAATGGTGAAATCCTAAAAACTTTCCCTCTAAGTACTGGAAAAAGACAAGGTTGCCCACTGTCACTGCTCATATTTATCATTGTGTTCCAGTACTTGCTCAAGCACTTAGGCAAGAAAAATATATTAAACTCTTCCAAATTGGAAAGGAGGAGTTAAAAATTTCACTATTTGCCGACAATATGATCCTAAACATTGAAAGCCCTGAGAAATCTACATCAAAGCTTCTAGAACTTATATATGAGTTCAGTGAAGTGGCAGGTTATAAGATTAATATGCAAATCAACAGCATTTTTGTACACCAATAATGAGCAATCTGAAGGAGAAATCAAGAAAAAAAATCCCATTTACAATAGCAACTAAAATCATCAAATATCTAGGAATAAATTAAACTAAAAATGTAAAGGAATTTCACACAGCCAACTATACAACACTGTTTAAGGAAATCAAAGAAGACCTAAATAAGTGGAAGAATTTTCCCTGTTCATGGATAGAAAGACTAAACCTCATTACGGTATCTATCCTACAGAAACTGATCTACAGATTTAATGAAATCCCAACATAAATCACCACAGTAATTTTTACTGAATTGGAAAAGCTTATTATGAAATTCACTTGGAAGGGCAAGAGACCCTGGATAGCCAAAGATATATTGAAAAGAAAAATGAAGTTGGAGGAATCATAATACCTGACTTTAAAGCATAACTACAAAGCTACATTGGTCAAAGCTGCATGATATTGGCACAAGGATATACACGTTGACCAACGGAACTGAATTGAGAGTTCTGATATAGATCTTCACATATATAGTTAACTGATATTTGACAAGACCACCAAGCCCATTCAACTGGGATAGAAGGACTTTACAACAGATGATGCTTGAGGAACTGGATATCCATATCCAAAAGAATGAGATTGGAACACCATCTCACACCTTATACAAAAATTGACTTAAGATGGATCAAAGATCTAAATGTAAGGCCAAGACCTTAAAGATCTTGGAAGATAATGTAGGGAAGCATCTACAAGATCTTCTATTAGGAAATGGTGTCATGAAGTTTACACCCTAAGCACGAGCAGTGAAAGGAAAAATAGATAAATGGGATGTCCTCAAATTAAAATTGTTTGCACCTCAAAGGAGTTTGCCAAGAAAGTGAAAAGGCATCCGCATTCTGGGTAGCTCTGCCATATGTTTTAATGGAACAGCAGGAACCCCCTGAGTACTGGGGCAATAGCTAGTGAAGGAGGATGGTCCATTGATGGATACTTAATATTGATTACTGTCCTCTTGAACTTTTGTTCTTGAAATTAAAACTTAGCCTAGTATTATAGGGTGCTGTAGCAGTTTAATATAGTTATGAATTACAAAAATAGATATTGGATTATTTTAGAAACTAGTTTTTTCCTCTGGGCATATTCGATTATATTGTGCTGGTAGGGCATTAAGTCCCTGCCCCTTGGTGGGTAGGGACTCACAGATAAAGGCACGGCAAAGGACAGGGCTGGGGTTTTTAATGTTGGAATTTTGATGTTGGAGTTTCATGTTAAGCTCTGGGAAGTAAGCACACAGAGGAAAGAGAAGCAAGCCCTGGCAAGAGAAGAATGCTGAGTCCAGAGAGAAGTAAGACCTGGGAAGAGAGGAACACAGGAAGCCTAAACCTTGGCAGACGTCGGCAGCTTTCTTGCTCCAACATGTGGAAATAGACTTTGGCAAGGGAAGTAACTTATGCTTTATGGCCTCGTATATTTAAGCTCCTACTCCAAATAAATACCCTTTGAAAAACCAACAGATTTCTGGTATTTTGCATCAGCTCTCCTGTGACTGACTAACACAGGTGCCTTAAGAATTACCTCCTGAGAATCTCTTTTTGCTCTAATGTGCCTCTCTCTAAGCTGAACTCAGCATATAAATGCATTACCAATCTTAGGGGAGTAAGATGGTATCTCATTGTAGTTTTGATTTGCGTTTCCCTGATAGCTAAAGATTTGGAGCATTTTTTTCATGTGCTTTTTAGCCATTTGTATTTCTTCTTTGGAGAAGTGTCTGTTTAAATCTTTTTCCTATTTTTTAAATGGGTCTTTTATCTTTTTATTTTCAAGATATAGGAGTTCTTTATATATGCAAGTTATAAGTCTCTTAGCAGATATATGGTTGCCAAATATTTTCTCCCATTGTGTAGGCTCCCTTTTTACTTTCTTGATAAACTCCTTTGAGGTGCAGAAGGCTTTAATTTTGAGGAAGTCCCATTTATCTATTTGTTCTTTTGCTGCTTGTGCTTTTGGTGAATAAAAAGTAGGAGTAGAGAAAAGGTAATATGTAATGAATAATTAACACTAGGTAAGAAGTGCAAAGGAATAAAAACAATGAAATAAGACATAGAATAGAAAATAATACATAGACTGAATTAAAAGGCCAGAATAATGATAAGAGAGGAAAAGAAAAAAGAAAATGTTCATAGGAGCATTGTTCACTATCGCCAAAAGTTGGAATCAACCCAAATGCCCATCAACAGATGAGTGTATCAATAAAATGTGGTATATACATACAATGGAATACTACTCGGCTTTAAGAACAAATACACTACAAACACACGTGATAACATGGATGAATCTTGAGAACCTTATGTTGAGTGAAGCAACCCAGGCATTGAAGGACAAATAGTACATGGCCTCAATGATATGAAATAAGTAAACCAAGCTGCCTCAGAGAACTAGAGACTGGAAGATAGGCTTACAGGAAATCGGGGGGTAGAGGAAGGATGTAAGCTGACATCTACATGGGTGAAATCTATGATAAGCTGGAGGTAAGTATGTGTACAAGGAAGGGATAAAATGGGGGCATAGGGTTACCTTTGGGTGGGGCTTTGTGGGCTTGAAGGGGGCTAGGGATGGGTGGATGGTTAATATTGCCCAAGAAATTAGGGGGAGGGTGGGGCAACATACGAACATAGGAGAGTGTCAGGTGTTGGTTGAGAGTATAATGCTGAGAAAACCTTTTCAAAATACAATTAGGAAAGTTACCTGTTTAAGATAGTTAAAGGGGATAATCTGATGTAGGACAGACTCCTAGAGAATATGTGAATGCTCATTTTGCCAGAGTGGGTTATACCATTGGGTAGAGACCCTATAATGAGAGTGAAGGTATACCCACATCCTGGGGAGGACTAATGCCATCAAATAGAGGGAACTGTATCTCTCAAGAGAAATGGTGACTCCCAGGGCATTAGGGCAGTTGAGCAAGTCAAGGCCTCAACACTGTTGCAAGTATCTCTGAACATGGCTCCTCAAGAAATGAGGACTGACTGTCACTGTGGGCCCCAAGGGGAGGGGGAAATAGATATTGAATAGATAGAACCAATGTAACTGTGAGGGCAAAAGAAGTTTTTCACAAGAGTATACAAGGATGGATATAAAACATGTAATATTACACCAAAAACATATAGGGGCCGACAGACTAATAATGTAAATCATAAGATAAAACATAGGATAACTAAAAATTTAGAAAATTGTATAGCCTAAAGTATAAACCACAATGTAAACACAAATGTTACCTTGTTTGAAAGCTATTGTCTCAATATCTGTACATCAGTTTCAGTAAATATGGTATGAGTATGTTAAAAGATTATTGCTGTGGAAGGGAAAAGTTTTTATATTGGATATGTGGGAGTACTGTATATTGTATATATGAATTACTGTGATCTATAGCTCTTGTGAAGAGAAGCTTAATAATTAGGAAAAAAGAAAAGAAAAAGATAGGATGTAGAATTTTTCCAAATCAATATGTATTCTATATCTAACTTTTAAATTCATTGCTATATTCCATTTTACTATTAAGGGAACCTGGCATTATATTGGGCTTCACTTTTCAAGAAGTTTTGGATCACAGAGTGGTTCAACAATGGCAGTGGAGGAATACTGGTATGGGATGTTATTGACAGGGGACATACGGTTGACAGGGAATTATACAGGGCATGTGTCCAGGGTGCATGGAAATGTTTGGATATACTCATAGTGGAAACAATTAAAAACAACAGCTGGGGGTGTGCTGGGTTCCTGGCTGGGGGGGCTCTGTCGTGGTCCCTAGGGGAGCAGTGGCAGTCCCTCGGGTGCAGTGGCAAGGACCAGGAAGGAATGAGGGTCCAACAGTGAGCCCCTGATACTAATGACTATGCTTGTGAGCCTATACACCTGAAATAAGAACAAGGCCTAGAGCAGCAGTGTGCCTAAGAGTTCCCTCCTGAAAGCCTCCGTGTTACTCAAATGTGGCCAGTCTCAAAGCCAAACTCAGCATGTAAATGCACTGCCTTCCCCCCAGCGTGGGACATGACACTTGGGGATGAGCCTCCTTGGCACCGAGGGATCACTACCAAGTACCAGCTGATAACGTAACTAGAAAATGACCTTGAATAAAAGTTTCAACGCGGACCAGCAGAATATCCCTGTCTACATATAACAGGAGTTAAAAATGCTTTTTGACTTAAATTAAGGGGGAAATGGAAAGGACAAATGAGTTTATAAGGCTATGAGTCTCTAAAAAAGAGTCTGGACTCTGCACACCTGAGCAGAGTCTCAGAGACAGATAAAGTATATACAACCCGAGGTATTGGTTCTTCTGAGGGCTACAGAGAACCACAGGTTTTATGGTCATGGCAAATGGAGTTCACTGCCATGTCAGTTGGCCCTTCTTTGGAGTTGGTGTTTCTGTGTGATGGAGCTGGACTCAGATGTGATCTCTTTTCACAAGCCTTTCCTGTTACTTTACTGGAATTGTAGTTGGTGCTGGGGTTTAAGATATATCTAGGGGATCTGAATCTCTGGACTGACAATATGATAGCCAGGCCCTGAGGCTCAACAGACTTCAGCTCCTACACTCTGGTTTATTGGACTTACCCCACTCAGCTAACATGGAGTTAAAGAATGTCAACTACCACACCATGGAGCCAAGAGTGCCTACAACTGAAAGCAGGAGAATTGCATCCAGTATCCATGTGGACTCTAAGTTCCCTCTTGACATAGATGTGGAATGGACACAACCAATCCAAGGTCCACAAGAAGGAGGGAATACAGTAAGCATTAGAGTAGACTTACTGATATTCTATTCATGAACTATTGTGGTTAGTAATCGAGAAAATGTGGCATTGGTGTGGAAAAAGGGGCCATGGTGGCTGCTGGGTGTGGGGAATGGGAGGAAGAGATGAGATGTGGAGGCATTTTCAGGACTTGGAGTTGTCCTGGGTGGTGCTGCAGGGACAATTACCAGACATTGTAGATCCTCCCATGGCCCACTGGATGGAACGTGGGAGAGTATGGTCTATGATGTGGACCATTGACCATGAGGTGCAGCGATGCCCAGAGATGTATGTACTCACCAAATGCAATGGATGTGTCATAATGATGGGGGAGAGTGTTGCTGTGGGGGGGATGGTGGGGTGGGGGCAGTGTGTGTGAATGGGGACCTCATATTTTTTGAATGTAATATTTTTAAAAAATGAATTAAAAAAAAAATCACTGGGAGGTATTAAATAAATAAATAAATAAATAAATAAATAAATGCATTACCTTCCCCCCAGCATGGGACATGATTCCCAGGGATGAATCTCCTTGCCACCAAAGGATTACTACCAAGAACCAACTAGCAATGCAACTGGAAAAAGACCTTGACCTAAAGGGGAAAAAGTAAAGACAAATGAGTTTATATGACTAAGAGACTTCAAAGTGAGTCAGGAACTCATTCCAGAGGTTACACTTATGCATGTCTCAGCAGAATCTCATTGACTGTCAAAATAAATACTACCTCAAAAAGTGGGGCTCCTGAAGGCTCTGGAGACATGCAGGCACTATAGTCAGAGCAGATAGCCCAGGAGTTTGATGCCTTGCCAGGCCCTACTTTGGAATTTATGCTCCCCCATGTGATAGAGTTGGACACAATTGTGGTTTCCCTAAACATGGCTCTTCTGACCTTTCTATGTGAATCTATAATTAGTACTAGGGTTGCTAGGTGTACATCCAAGAGACTAAAATCTCTGTGCTGTCCATGTGCCAGCTAGGCTTTGAATCTCAATAGAGTTGTAACGCCTACTCTCCAGTTCATTGGACTCACCCAGGACAACTAACAAGGAGATTATGATGCACAAAGATCATTCAAGAAACCGAAAGTCTACAGCTGCAACAAAAGTGTCCCATCCATCAGTCCCATGTGTTCAATGACCCTTCTCAGTTAAAGGTGGAGTAGGCATCACCATCCCAGAATCCTCAGGACTGGGCTAAAGTAAAGAACTATGGGCTAAAGTAGATTTACTAGTATTCTACTATAGACTTGTTGTGATTCTAGTGATGAAAGAAATTATATCGTTGATGTGAAGATGGTGGCTACATGAGGTTCTGAGTGTATTTAGAGGGAAAAACAGGACACGTGTAATATGAAGACATTTTCAGGACTTGGGAATTGTCCTGAAAGATGTTACAATGACAGATACAGGCCCTTACATATCTTGCCATAATGTACAAAAACGGTGGGAGAGTTTGTAAACGACAATGTAATCTAATACGTGTTTAGTAGCAATGCTCCAAAATGTGTTTATCAATTACAATAAATGTACCTGACTAATGAAGGATATTGTTAATGTGGGAAAATATAGGAGGTGTAGGAAGTAGGACTTATGGGAATCCCCTATATTTTTATGTAACACTATGTAACCTAAATATTTTTTCTTTTAAAAAAAGTCAGTTTAATTCTCTGTATATGAGTCACAGATTTCTGTTTCTTAACATGTCTTGCAATTTTTATTTGGAATTTTTAAATAATATAACAACTCTGTGTATGACTGAAGTAGGCTAATAAGGAATCAATAGATGGATCTGGAACCCAGCAGAAAAACTTCAACCGTTAACATATATTCTTCAGTACTCCCACAGTGACTACTGGAAGACCCTGTACAAGAAATCTCATTCAGAAAGAGATTTCCTCCTGAAGCCAGGATCATTGGATTCTCCCAGGGTATTGATGGCTGGGGAAATCAATCAAAATGGCAAACAACTGGAACCCCTCTCCTCTCATTAGCAAAGGAGTGGAATAGTTAATGGTTTAAAAAGCAAGTGGGAAAGTGAACTGGCCCTGTCCATGTGCCTGTTTCTGCCCTGGTCATGCCCTCTGCACCCTGCTCTTGCCTTTTCCCACAGCCATGATGAACAACACACAAGTAAATCCTGGGCATTTATTATCTATAAAGGGGAATTGTATTCTCTAAATCAACTCTCTTTATCACTTTTCAGCCCTTTCCTCTCTACCTGGGACCAATGATTATAATTTTCTCCCATTTCTCTTCCCTCTCTACCTTAATAGATTACTGGCCTAATCAATGTGACTTGCTCTTGAAATTCATTTCATGCTGCTTAGCCAAGAACCTAGACAAAATCTGGTAACATGACTTCCTCTCATTTAGGACTTACTATTGTTGTTTTCTTTTTTTATTTATTTACTGTCATAGCTTCACTAGTTCAGTGAAGTTTATTTCATTCAAAGTCTGAAGATTTTGACATTGTTTTTCAGAACTTTGGGCATGTGCAACATCACCACAAAGAGTAATAACCCTTAATAACCAAAGGCAAATACTTTGAAAGAATGTGGAATGGTGCTAATAATTTCTAGCAATCCATGTAGCATGTCTCATCAAATCAGTAAACAGTTTGATCTTATCTCCCAAAGCTTTGATTTGTCATCTAGGTCTCTTTACATTTATTCCTTTTTTAAAATTGCATTGTGTTTATTTTATTTTTGGTAGAATTTCTTGGTCTTATTTTCTTTTCTGTTAAAAAATTATACCTATTTTATATCTGCAGTATGCAAAATGCTATTCATCACCTGCATCGAAATTCTAAAACATAAAATTTATATTTTGCATCTTCATGTTCCCTCTTCATTAATGTCTGGTCTATATAAAGCAATTTCCTCTTGAATCATAGAGGTGGGCTTAAGAAATTTTCTAAATTTTCTTCTGTTGCTTATATTTTAAAAAGATAATCATGCTGTGTTGTGGAAGTCAAGGTCATGCCTAGTGGCAATCTCCCTGCCCTCACCTACCCAACTCTTTTTCTTTGTGTGCAGATGTTGCAATACGTTTCAATTATGCAGCCAACTTTAGGTCTAATGAAATGGCCTGACCTTACTTTAAAACCAAACCCAAGAACCAGCATCTCCAGCTATTTGCAAGGATGAGAACTCTGCATATAAGGTGCTTGATACATGCTTTTTGCTCAGTGGCAGGTGCCCTAGCATGTATACATACTCAACATTCAACCAGCACGGTCTCTTTTAGCCACGAACTAGGGAATGTTGAACTGCCATCCACTGACACCAATCCAAGCAGTTGGACTCCCTGGGAGCATGTAACAACTCCTTCCACTTTCTGATTATTTGAATAGGGGTCAGCAAACTAGGGTCCATAGGCTCAATTTGGTGTTTGGCTTATTTTTATAAATAAACTTTTACTGGAACAAAGCCATATTCATGTTTTTAACACATTGTTTATGGTTTCTCCAAACCACAAAGGCAGATTTGACTAACTGTGACAAATACTTTCTGACCCACAAAGCCTAAACTATTTACTATCTGGCCTTTCACTGAAAAATTCAGTGAAACCCTACTTAGAAGATTGTATTCTTTTAAACAATACTTTTTCTAAAGTGGGTAATATTTTCTGTTAATTGTCCTTACTGATGGGGTGATTCCAATAGTGGAAGTTGAAATGGCCTCTTCTACAGATAATTGGATTCCTCTCTGAACCTATGGGACTAAAACATTGTTAACAGGATATAATTTAGATTTATTTTTTTAAATTTGGAATATCAAATATCAAGTAATGGATGAAGTATAGGAACAAGGATTGAATCAGAGTCAGAAACAGCTATAGCAAGGATCTTTAGCTTTATAGCAAGAGAGTATTTTTCTCATTTAGTTTAGCCCCAAGATTTATTTGGGGCTGTATCTATAATCTTTTCCATGCTATTAGTATGAGCCAGCAACAAAAATGCCCCTGTTCTGTCTTTACATGACCCACATGAAGTGGCACTTCCCATGGTAAGTGTAGTACTGATGTGTTCCAAATTGCCCAAGGGCCTAATTTTCACCCCTGCCCTTACACATCTGAGTTAAGATTCTTCTTCTACCTACTTTCGTATGCATACTTCCTTCATATACAGGTACTAAGAAGGTGAGTTGGTAAGCACATGTAACCATTTTCTAGTTTCTAGGGTTGTCTTTATTTTTTTTTTCAATTTAATTTAAAAAAAAAGAATGTACTTTCAGATCTCTTTAATGGAAATATTTAAGTGAGCAGGAGAATACACCCATAGGTTATCATCTTGCCAAAAGTCCCCAGCATGTTCAGAAACAGAGAGAGTGAGAGTGAGAGTGAGAAAGAAGGAGTGAGAGACTGTGACTTTTTAAATAAATAAACAGTGAAAGACAGAAACGAGTAATAAATAAGCTACCCCAGAAGTAAAATTTTGATGGTCAGGGAGCTCTGACATCATCAAAGCCATAAAGTAGGCATGGCCTGATAGGGTTCAACTGGTCATGCAGTATGAGAATAGAACGCATAAGACGTGGCACCTTTTTAGAGTTCGTTTTTGTGTCTCTTGGGCTCGTGCCAAAGCTCATTTAACCTCAAAAGAAAACAAAAACCAAAGAGAAACATTTTACCCACAAGGAACACCAAGTGAATTACAATTAATGAAGGAAAAGGCAAATCTCGTTTTTTCCCCCAAAAAGTGTCGTCAACAAAACAAATAAAGCAAATAAAGCCATTCCTGACCTATGTATAAAGTCCATTTGGGAGGCTGTTTTGTTTTGCATGTTCCAATTCAGCCTCACATTATCCCAGGGCACATAACAGATTTTGATAAAATCATAAAACATTCACACCTGAAATATAACTTCTATAAAATTTGTTTTAAAAAATGTTTGGGTCATGGATTCCTTTGGGAGTCTATGGAAGTTATGGCGCTTTATTCCAGAAAAAAAAAAAGTGCTTACGTTTTCAGGGATTTCAATTATCTCTTTTAGTGCAACCCTTATTCTAAAGAGTAAAAAAAAAAAAAAAAAAAAAAAACACAACACGGAAGAGGGAACATTCTCCATGTTTTCATCACAATGTTTTGTCTCTCTCTTTGTAAGCAATAGCATTGTTCCACAACAAACCATAATGATTAATTTTTCACTCATACCAGAGATTACTTAAAAATTTTGCCCTAAATTCTATTTGTTATTGTTGCCATTGTCATTGTTTAAAATTAAGATAATTTAATATTGTCCTCCCGTTATTGTCTTTGGGAACCATACTACCTACTTGTTCCTTGTTTGCTGCATTTAAATTCTGAGCACAGAGAGAAGACAGAAGGAAGAATAGGTTACTACTAATGATATCTAAACTAACCCCACACTCTAGTTCAGCATTCAGTATCCTAATAACATGAAATGTTTTAAAGACTTCTAACTTGAGGGAGTACTTTGTATATTAGATCAGATTCATTTAGAAATGATCTTCTGGTATTAGTTTTAATCAAATCCTCTTTTCTCTCACAGAGTATGATACTGAATTGCAGGGCTTCAATTGTAGTGGTACTTTATATGGATCACAGTTAAGACCATCACAAGGATTTGCAGACAGAAATCAATCATACTGTTTCCTTTAATGTATTTTTTCACTTCTCAAACACTTTATTCATCTTCATTGCTATTACCATATGACAATCTATGATTATCTCCAACTTGCTTAGTAGCTTTCAGAGTAAGTGCAATACATCAATATGATTCTTAAAGCCTTTCAATAAATACATTCTAATTGCTTCATTTTCATTTTTCTACTGTTTCTCTGCTAAAATACAATTCAGAGAACATGCCATAATTCTTGTTCTATAAAGAAATTTAAAATATCAATGATGTAAAGTGTAATTATGGTTCCAGTTAACTCCTATTTCAATACAAGCTTTTTTATATAACTTGTAAAATGTTTATTAATCCTGCTCTTGTATAAAAAAGATACCACCCTTTTGTAGAATATAAAAGTGGAGGAGTGTGTTTAAAACACTCTCACTCTCTATCAGTCTTTACCAAATTCTGATATAAACTCACTAAGTATGACCTGAAATTGTATTAAGTCAAATTAAATTCTAGAACTGAACAATAAGTAGCAACTATTTAGCTACTATTTCTTCTTTTATATAATTGGTCTGGTTCAGAAATCTCACCTCAATTTTTTTCTTATTTTTAACACAAACAAAAAACTATACAATATTTATTAATAGAAAGTCCCTGGTCATATTCCCATTAAATTAAAGGTGAAAATATAAATATAATATTGGTTTGAATGTTTAATAGTCATAACTTTTTTAGAAGAGAGCAATAACATTTTCCAAAATATTTTAAGCACATAATAAATATATAAGCAAGCAAAACCAAAATGAAGATATTTTGGCTCAAATAACTGAAAAGTTCAGTTAAAGAACAATGTAGACATTACTACACATCAGAGCTCAAACAATGTCATGCCTCAATCTCCCTCCTTCCATCTTTTGGCCATGTGTTTCTCTATGTTTGCTCTATTTTGAAATAGTTTCCTTTTTTTTGGGACAATATATCTAATAGGTGCTCCAAGCTACATTCTGTCTTCCCAGGAACACCCAGTGGAAAAATCAAAAGAATGCTAATAATATGGAGTAACACAAAATGCAGACACAGAGCACACAGTCTCTTCACACACACACACACACACACAAACCAAAAACACACCGAAACAGCAACAACCCAGAATCAAGTTTCCTGGGCACCAAGATCACAATCTCACCTTTAGGGTTATGAGAACAGAGTTACAGTACAGTAGAACTTCGTGAACTGAGAATGCTGAAGGGGTAATTCCCCAAGAAAATGTCGGATTATGTTAATAAAGCAAGAGTAAATAATGCAAGCAGGGAAAACACTACACATCCAGAATTGATTTTATACCCCTTGATGTGTACTCTTCGATATTACTCACTTCGTAAAACTATACATTCAGACATAATGAATCATTCTAAGTTTCCTAAATATGCAATGCTCACTCTTATCTCTGGCATAGTGAAAGTTCTTTTTATTTCTGGTACATTCTCCCTTTTTCCCTTTAGCTGGCTAAAGATTAATTATCTTTTATGTATTAGTTTGCATAACATTTTATTAATTGCCTCCACTTATTTTATATACTTAACCCCATTTTCTACCTCTTGCATGATATTCTAGGCACTATAAGTGCATAAAGCATCAATAAAATTTCTAATACTTATTATATTGCCTGGCAACAGTTTGTTCAATACATTGAATGATGAATAAACTTTTATCTAAATGATATGAAGGCAAAACATTTCTCAAATGCAAATTTAAAGGAGAAAAGATATAACAATAGGGAGGACATGAGGAATAAAGGAAAGGGAATACTACACATGAGTGCACTACCTTGATGATAAGGATTTTCCTGTTTTTCATATGCAAAGTGTCTTCAGGGAGTTTAATCTCTAAATTCCCTACTATTATATGTTTTTGATACTTACTTTTTACATTTTTTACTCATTACACTTATAATTATCATCTGTAATATCTCTTTTGTTGCTCGACCATAGTATATAAAAACGCAGGGATGTTGCCTTTCTTAGCAGTTGCTTTATCTCCAAAACCCTACTGAGTGCCTATCACAAAAGTAGATACTCAGTAAACATTTCTTATAACTGAATGGCTGAATCATCTGAGTAACTGTTAAATCATCAAAAACTGGCCCTCCAATTTTTGATCATTGCAAACAGAAAGAGGATTTAGGCAAATGACCCAGTTCATGACACTTTGCTATCAACACTTGGATCATTCTTTTATCACAAGGGTCAGGTGAAATACATAAACCAAGCTGTCGCAATAGATTGTCAATAATAAGCACTCATACATAGGAATTTTTTCCTGATAATTAAGATGTCTATGAGAGATATCCTTTTTCACTGTGGACCTTATTATAACCTCTTATAAGTCACAATAAAGCACAAAAATCCACTCACAGACAAGCACACATCTCAGCCCCACTGAATTCTGCTGAGAAACCATAACAAATATATGGACTTCATTACTGAAATTCACTTGGCTCCAGTTATCCTACAAAGAAGAGACAAAAAAAGAAAAAGAAAAAGAAAAATGACACAAATATAGGAGTTGCAGGGCAGCCAAACAAGTAGTATGTTTATATTATTTTGCTGGTTATGTTTTAGTTTCCCCCAACCACCCTCACCCAGTATTTTTGGCTAACTACTACCACAAATACAGCAGGAATACCATCCCCTTTTTACTAAGCTTTAATCCTCAGAGTTGCCTCTGGTCCTTTAGGGGCAGTGGTTACCCGAAGTTTTTATGGAATGCCAATCTTTCCACATACCTTCTTGCTATTTTTTCACAGTGACCAAGATCAGAAGTTGAGCGCATCAATATTACAAACTTACATTGAATTTCTGATCTCAGAAGCAAATCTACTCTCTGAAACACACTCAAAAGTTTCCCTGACCATCTGGAGTCCTTCAAGAGATTCTTCCTTACAACTCTGATATGAGTGTTTGTCTTTCTGTTGGCTTTGTTATTTGATGGCCAAATTCCTCAGGAATTGCTATCAATAACATCAGCAAGAACATTTTTTTTTTTTTTTTTTGCTGATTTCATCAACAACAAATTCAATTTTCATATATACCAGTGTACAGTTCTGGGGCACCAAAATTTTTCCAAAATTTCAAAAATTGCCTGTATAGCATGATGTATGATATTCACTTCAGTTTGGCTTGTAGAAAGTCCAGCTAAGCAAAATTTTGCTGCAATTAGCTGGTCTTCATACCACACGGATCATTACTGGCATCATCCTTGAAAAACATCTCCACTTACCACGCGTAAAGCTTATTTCTACAAACCCATTCAATTGCAATCATTTCAATCAGGGTTTAAATAAAGTTGTCTCCCCATATTTTCTAGTGAAAGCAGTTTAGATACCTGCTTCCTGTAGTAGCGGAAATATACAACTGGTAATTTTATTTAAGATTACAGCTTTTCCTTCCTGGCAATTCTTTCTAGCTGCATTTCTTGCAGTAATCTGGTCCTTAGACTGCAGGGGGACTATCGAACAATTCATAGATTTATTTATTTATTTTTTATCCTAATTGAGGCTTTTAAAAATGTTCAGTATAGTTTAAGGTACAGGTATTCTTATCTCGGGAAAAATTCTGGTCCAATGCTTTGAAATTCTGGAGTTGCTGCTTAATATAATCTGGATCTCTCTGTTGAGTCCTTTTTATCCTCCTCTGTCACCATTATTGAGTGGGCCATGACCTTGCACATAGGCAGGAGTCTGGGGGAAAAGAAGAAAGAAGAGGTCCTTGCGGCTCCCGGAGGCAGGGAAAGGAGGCGCTGCCCACCGGCCCTGCTAGCCCGCCTGCTTGAGTACCCAGGCGTGCCCACCAGCACTTGCGGCCCAACTCCAGACCCAGAGGGTCTCTGCAGACTGCGGGTAAAATCTTTTAAAATAATTTTTATTCCTAATAATGCTTTACAAATTTACCCTTGTAATATTATTATTTTCAAAATTTCTATAAATAAATAAGAAAATTTGAATTGCTAGTGAACAGATTTAATATGATTTGCACTTTAGTAGTCATCTAATTAAGCATTTGCTGACTGTAGTTTTTAGTTGTCATTTCATAATTTGGAGCCATATACATTTTATTTTCAAATACTGCGTAATTTCATCAGTGCTAACAGATCCCATAAGCTCTAATAAGTGTGCCATGAGTGCATTACTTGTATACACCGACCTTACACCAGTGCAGGTTTCAATAAATAGTGTTGGTAAAATATATTGATATTTTAATAAGTAATTAGAAGGATTGATATTTGAAAATCATAAAACAAAAATGGGCTCAGAATCTACCACAATTTGGATGCCAGTAGATATTTGGTGAGTAATGGAATGAATTGCATTACTTTCAGAGAAAATGACTTAATTCATTTTTGCTGCTACTGTCTCCTTTAGTTAATCTCCTTTGCCAGAACTATAGTTTTTCTTAGTCTGTTTCTGCAATATTTCTAAGTGGGATGGCTATATAACAGCATTTCTCTGACATATTTGTTTGCCTATATATATATATATATGCATATATATATATTTTTTAGGATGTGTTAGCCTGTGATGTACCAATGCTTGCTGTATCAACAGCAGATTTCTAATATTGCAGTATTTGGAGACTATTAAAAACTAACTGCTTTTCTAAGTGCAGATGAGGGTCATGCATTTTTGCTACTTCTAAATTTAATTTGAAAACTAATAATCAGTCTTATGATTTTCTAAACCAAATTCATTGTTTAGTTGTTAAAACACCTGGGGTGTAGCTTGGTGGAGATGACTGCATTACACAAAAAAGCAAAATCACTTGGGTGCAAGGTTTAAGACATAAATATCTTGGTAATAAATGATCAAAGGGAACTAGCTGAAATCTGCACCTTTTAGCTTTTAAATTATTTGTTTCAGAATCATTTTTTAAAGCCTGTACTTGTAGACTAAAGTACCCACACTAAACCTCAGCTTTTCTTATTAAATTTTAAAGAACATATTACAGAAATAAATTTTCTCTTTTTCGAAATCTTAAATATCAATAACATAAAAATGAACAGGCCAGTCCAACTCCAATGGGAACTTTTCTTCTAAAGTAGATCAATGAAGATACTGGCTAAGCTCCTAAGAAAAGAAAAAGCATTCCCCTGCTAGGGGATCTGCATTTCAACATGCTGTTTATATATTTACTCAAATAGAAAGTGCCAAATGCTGTGGTTTTACCTTTTAAGTTGTCTCAAACAATTTCTTTCCTTAATAAAGATGCATTTTAAAACTCCCATGTATTTTTGCCATTTCATATTTAAGGAAAATGATTGGAGCATGCAAAAAATGGAGCAATACAAAATCCTCAAGAGTACCTTAAATTGAAGTAAACAATGCATTCCAGTTAACATTTTACTTTGAAAGCTAGTAGCAACATGATATAACATAAGAAATGGGAAGCTAGGTCATATGAGGTTTTAGATCAATATAGTCTCCCAAAGCATATATGATAACAGACAGATATCAAAATACATTGACAGAAATTCTTCCCTCAAACATTATCTTATGAAGCATCAGAAAATTCAGCAGTGAACCAATAGATGCAAAGTACTTTTCCAGGACACTCAATGATGCAGTTACTTGAAGGGAATCAATAAGATAGAAAGATGAGAGAGTTAAATGTTTTCTAGCTATGGGGTAAACTTCTTAATCTTCCTTAAAAGTCTCTTGTGGTACCTAGTAGAACTACAAAACTTGGAAACCTTCTTTAAGTTGCCACAGGAGAAAGATGCATGACTATGAAAGCTAATTCTGACAAAAACCTACTGACTGGGGGCATAGCATAGTTGAAAGAGAGAGGACATTGGGTCATTGAAATCTTAACTGGAATCCTGCCTTTCTCAAATATATATCTGCATATTTTGGGGAAATTATCTAACTATTCAAGACTTGGTTTCCTGACATGAAATAGAGATAATAGTATGTACATCGTTAGATGGTTTTGAGAAGTAAATAAGACAATATTAAAAATCTGCCAAATAATTCAGTGAAAGGTAAGGCTTCTGTCATTTAAAAAAATAAACTCCATATTATGTAAATTTATAAAAAATATTTATTTATTTATTGCTCGCTACCCTTGTGGTTAGTGCTGCTGTCTGCTCTCTGTGTCTGTTCACTGTGTGACCTCTGTGTCTACTCCTCTTTTAGGAGGCACCAGGAACCAAACCCTGGACCCCCATGTGGGAGGGAGACACCCAATCACTTAAGCCACATCTGCTCCCTGCTTGTTGTGACTCTCATTGTGTCTTCTCCTTGTGTCATCTTCATTGCACTATCTTCATTTTGTCTTGTCACACCAAGCCTTTGTGTCAGCTCACTTTCCTGCTTCTCTTCTTTAGGAGGCACCTGGAACCAAACCCAGGACCTCCCAAATGGGAGGCAGCACCCAACTGCTTGAGCCATATCCACTCCCACAAACTATTTAAATTTTAATGGTTCAATAAATCATTTTATAAATCAACCATGCAAAAATATTACATTAGCACCATATGAGATAAATTATAAAGGCTTGGAATGCAGAAAATAGCTAAAAACTTCAGGGAATGAAGCTACTGATGTTAGATTTTTTGGAGGGAGGTTAGAGATGATAAGGGTAACTTTACTCCTTTGGTTGAATTAGCCAAATTCTTAAAATTAAGCAGCAAAAAAGCACCCTAAGCTGATATAAAGATAATTCCTATAATTCTGGTCCCAACATATGTGCTTGGTTGATAGTGTGTGGAGTTATTTTAAACTTATTCTTACTTCTGAATTTTTATATGACAGCATTGAAATTATTGGTATTTTCACCATGTTTTTCATCTCTTTATCAAATATGTTATTTTAATTTTCTTTTCTAAAGATTGCCTCTCCCCTACTAAGATACCTAGATAATACAAAAAAAGAAAGCCTTCTACTGAAAATGGCAAAACTCAGATATACTTCTAGGCAATATGCTTTCCCTGTAAACACCAAATAATACATAAGTGCAAATGTAACATATTTGTTAAAAATGCCCTGCCAATCAGGGCTTTCACATTTAATTCTATAGTAAAAATCCAGAAGGTATTTCTCTTGACTAGATCTATTAGCAAACAGTTCCACATACCTACCCACTTTTCAACATCTATGTTAATGCACACTGCCTTCTCTCCTTTTACTGTGATTAAACTGTCTATGTTCTTAGCAAAGGACAACCATTCACTGTGCAATAGATCCGTTCTTCTCTCACCTACTTAGAGCTATTGCTTTGGCAATTACCCTTCTCCTTGTTTTCTGAATCATCTTTTTTCTCATGTCTCTACTGAATCATTCTCATCAGCATATGAACATGCATTTATATCTCCCATGAAAGAAAATAAAATACACCTTCTAACACCAAATCGCTCTCCAGCTACCATTGTCCTATTTCTCTGCTTCCTTTTTGGCAACACATATGCAAATAATACCTGGAATCAAAATCTGCAATTTCTTCCCACCTATTCTCTTAATCCCACTCCAATCAGGCTTTCTTCCCCATGACATCTCTTTTGTCAAGTTTACTATTAACAACACAATGCTAAATTCAATGGCCCATTCACAGTCCCTAGCTTATTTCATGCATTGCTGGTATTTTACTCAGTCTGTTACTTCCTACTTCTGGAAGCTTTTGTTAAACTTGGCACTCAGGGAAGTCTCTTTTCTTACATCACTGACCATGCTCTGTTTTAGTCTTTCTTTATGGTACATTCTCTTCTGCACTCCCTTTTTTACTTACTTTCAAAGTCATCTCATCAAATCACATGGCTATATGTTCAATCTATATGCTTTTGATCTCCAAGTTTTTTCTCTACCCTGGAACTCTATTCTTAATTTTACATAAATAAAATATCCTAAACAATCTCTTTGCTTGGATGTGTAAATGATATCTTAACATGTCCCAAATATAACTCCCAGTTCTTATGGATGGAAAAAAAAGAGAAAAAATATCCTGATGATCATTAATGTATCTGCATTTCTTTCAGTCATTCTCTATCTCCCATTAATAAACAAATTCTGTGTCTGAACTTTCAAAAGATAATCAGATATCAGCCAATTTTCACTATCCCAGCAACTATTATCTTAATTTAATCACCAAAATCTCTTGCCTGATTATTTAGTATCCTTTTAATCACCATTTTTTCATCACGTTTTACTTTCATCTATTCTTAAAACAGCAGCAACATTAAGAACAACTACTTAAAGTTAATACTGTATAAATTATGTCACTGTTTTATAAAATCCTACAGTATGTCCCATTTCACTTACAATCAAAGGAAATAACATTTTATAAATAATTGTATATTATTTAAATAGTTTTTTATCATGATTATAATATATGATCAGTAAAAGACTTGTAAATATAAAACTACTTTAAGATAAAATTCAGTAGTAAGTGTCTAACAAAAATTCATCTAAAGGACTCAAATTGGTAAAAGAAAAAGTTTTTCATGAAATTGGGTAAAGCTAAATTGTTGATATGATTTTTTAATATTAAAATGCCGATATTGGAAGTGGATGTGGCTCAGGCAGTTGGACGCCTGCCACCCACATGGGAGGTCCTGGGTTTGTTGGTAAGGGGTACAAATAAAAAATGAGTAGACAAAGAGCAGACAGTGAGCAAAAACAACAAGCAGAAAATGAGCAAGACAATGACCAAATCAATGAGCAGACAGCTAACAAAAACAAAACAAAACAAAACAAAAATTCCAATATTTACAATTCCCAATGAATTACAGTCCTTTCAATTACTTGAAATTCTAATAGAAATGATTAATTTTAACTTAAAATGTAAAAGAAAAATGTTCTTTAATTTCTTTTTGGGCATCTACAAACAAAAATCCTTGAAGATAATTGCTATATAGCATCTTCTGATTATTATGATTAGAAGGACTAATTGAGATCACAGAACACACTTTGATAAATGCTCAACCAATGCAATTTTTAAAACATGATCACATATTTGTTGCTTCATTTTAAACTCCTTAAAATAATTGCTGACCAGAAAAATATACATTTTACTCATTCATTTACACATATTTTCAATGAAAACCGAAAATAAGTCAGGTCAAGTATCTGCAAATAAGGCCCAATATTGGTTTCTGACTACCTTTTCTAACTTTCAGGAACATGAGTTTCTCAGTCTTACGTTGTTAATTTTGACCTTATTTGCCATTTATCTACTCTAACCTATTATTTATTTAATTCATGAATTAATTAATATACCAATTCAATAAATTATTATTTTGACATAGAACAATGAAACGTGTTCCTATTTTGTAAGACAATATATATCTCACATGGTAGTTTCCTTGAACAAAGATTCTCTATGAAAGTATCTGGACACAGGAGCAAACAAACTCCTCAGGTTCTTGTGATAAACGCTAATGTTTGAAGACCACAATATGGAGTTACACAAGTGTATAAAACTTCCTTGCAGTATGATTTTTTAAATAAATCACAGTGTTTCCATTTTTAAAAGGGTAGGGAATGCTAGAGACTCATTCATAGGAAAGAAGATACTGAAGCAGTCTTGAAGAATGAGTATGGCTTTACCAGGGTAAGCAGAAGATCCCAGGGATGGGACACATCATGTGGAAGAGAACAGAGCACTCTATGAAACGGTACTCTAAAATGCATACCTCATCTCATCCTTCACCAGAAGATTCAAAACCCAAATGGTTGCTAAGTGATTTTTCCCAGGTCAGAATTTAAGTTACCTCTAAGAGATATGAATGTGAATAAAATAGATGAGGACCAAGTGCAATTCATTTAAAAAATATTCTTTCTTGAAATGATTTTAGATTTACAGAAACTTGAAAATCTAGAACATAGTGAGTTCCCTATGGAAATAAATGAAGATCAACCAAATAAGAACAAGTAATGTCTATTTATTCAGAATTTTTAAAAACAAGGGAATCAGCCACTATCACTTCTGTTTAATAGGGTCTCAAAGGCCAGCAGGATGGAGAAAATATTTTTAGGGAAAACATAGATGGCTTCAGTTATGGCCTGATTTGAGGTTGTTGGCGTAGGGAGCCTTGTGGGTGTACTAACTAGCAGGGGCTTCCTATGTGATTGTTTGAGGGAGCATATTTGACTTACTTTGATTGTTCTAACATGGAGGTGGGGGGCAAAATTAGGGCGGCTACCAGTACTGACCAAGCATTGATCATTTGGAGACTGATTGCTCCAGAAGTTATGGCTGGGCTTCAAGGACTAGCTGTTGCAGAGGCTGTGGTATTGTTTGCTCTGTTGGTTGCTGCAGAGATTGTAGATCAGAATTCTGATTTTATATATGGTCTGGGCATTGTCAGTTTTTATATTCATTATCTCTTCTGTGTACCCTTCATCCAGCTTCCCGTAAAGTTAGCTTTCTTCCTAACAATAATACATTTGCGAAGGTAATGTCCTTTAACATTAACAGATTACATTCATGATACATTTATTTTACATAACTATGAGGCACTTTTCCAAAATGAAAAGTAACATTGATACAATAAACTAAACTACTGATTTTATTCCATTTTCCACTGATATCATTTTTCTATTCAGAATCAAATCCAGGTTACCATATTGCATTTAGATCAACTGAGTTTTAAAATGTAATAACTTTATTGGCCTAATGTATTTGAAATGAAAGTTAGAGTCTAAACCAGTTACCTTATAGAATCTGTACAAATGCAGAACCCAAAAATTACAGTAAATAAATAATGTAAATACAGGTCAGAAAATCTAACAAATAGATGTATTGTTGGAAAGTACAGAAACATAAGTCAAAAGTATATAGGCACACAAATAGACAATTCTATGTAACAAATAAAGACAATATTAATTTATAATAGATTCATATTCTACTGTAACAATTCAGTAGTACTCTAATAACAATGCTAAATGCTACTGATTTCACCAAAGCTATTAGAGATATGATATTTATTAGTAATTTGAGAATTAAGATTCAAACACTAGAACTGTAAAAGAAAATGTGAAAGTCCTAAGTGAATGTGCTTCAGAAAAACTAGAACTGTGAAAGAAAATGTAAAAGTCCTAAATGAATGTGCTTCAGAAAAATAACTAGATTTAATCATTTTTCAATGTGCATGGTATAGTAAAATTTTTCAACACATCATCTATGAATATTTTCAGAATATTCTTTCTTGCCTTGGCTCATTTTTCTGTCCAATTTAATATTTAAGCCTGTCATTTATTTTTATTAGAATCATTCTGACATTCAAAAGCAGGTATTCTTGTAAGGTTTACATGCTTTTTCTGTGACATTTATTGAATATATTATCTGTGCCAAGGTCACATACATTACACTATTTTTTCTTTAGTGTGGTAATAATTGACAGAATTGCCTTTGAAATGATTTTCTTTGAAAAGAGGAATGCAAACACAGAGAACTGATTATATTGCAAGTGGCTAAAATACATGAGACAATAAAACACCAATTTAACTCACTAGCAAATGGGTTACACAGGCACTCATGTACTAAGCACATTTCTCATTCTTACTATTAGGTAGCAACTAATCAGTATTTTATGTCTTCATACAGTTGACATAGTGGGAACTTTTGAGAATAAAATATTTAGAGTCAGGTAGTTATTGATTGAATCACCATATTATGAAAATATATAAATGAACTTTTACCAATCATTCTTCTTTGTTACAGTGTGGTTAAAACTCTACATTTGATTTAACAGTATACTCATTTTATCCTGGTTTTCTATTACTATATCTCTCTTTCTTATGGGTGGAACAGTAGTACGTGCTTTTATTTCCTCAAGCACCTTATGATGGACAACCCTGTTATTTATATATCATGTTATGATGCCTCTGAGAAAAGCATTTTAACTGATTGAAACTTTATCTAGTATAGGTTTTTACTGAGTAACTTTTATTTATTGTTTATTTACTTACATCTTACATGTGGATTATTTTTTTCCAGAGTAAATGGATGCTATTGTCATTAAGTAAGATTAGAAAACTACAATTCAAAATGATTTGAAGCGAATATCATGAATTAGGTTCAAGACATCATTTGAGATGTCTGTGACACATTCTGATTGAAATTTGAATAGGTAGCTGAATATGAGTCTAGATCGAGGGGAGAGATTTATACTGGAGATATAAATTTGGGAGTCAACAACTAAAAGATGGTATATAAAAATCATGGAACTTAGGCAAGCACACTAAAGGATGACTATGGGGAGAAAAGAGGAAAATTTCAAGGACTGAGTCTTGAGCATACCAGATTAGAAGATGAGATGTAGAGGAAGAATAAAGAAAAATAAGAACAAGTGCCAAGTTAGAAGGTAGGAAAACCAGGAAAGAATGGAAATATAGACACCAAGGAAGGAAAGTTTCAAAGAAATGTGGTTGACCAATTTTGCCAAAAAAACTTAAAGGAGGAATAAAAAAGGGGCTGAAAATCAATTTTTGGATTAAGAAATATAGAAGCTATCAATACTGTGATAGAAACAGTTCCAGTCAAGTAGTAGAGACAAATTTTGATTGCAGTTGTTTTAAAAAAAACAGCAGGAGGATTTGGAGATAAGTAGAGATAAATATTTTGTTGAGTTTTGCTATATGAGGAAGGAAAAATAGGGCACTAATTAAAGAGGGCTCTTAAATAGCTTCCCTATCTACCATGCACTTATGGAAAGGAAGCTAAAAAGAGGTCCTAAGTCCAACTTAAAACATTATATACGAAATTAATTTGCCACTCCAGTCAAAGGAATGTTTTCTAACCAGAAGGCCACTTATAAAGATTGTCTGGTACCATAAATCTATCTAACAGGATTCTATATACTGTTGTCAAGAGACTAACAAATCAGATCATTCCTATTGAGGAGCTTAAATGCTAGATACAGAGAGGGACATGGCCAGTATAGCAAGCATAAGAAAGTAGAAAGCAGATATTTAGTTGAACGAGAAACCATATGCAAGCTGATATCATTACATAAACACAGAAGGTCAGAATTACAACTGGAGTGCAGTTTAGTGTTTGTAATGGCAGAACGCAAGCCAAGGGAATCCATGATTTGTGAATGATCAATACCTGCATATTAATCTATGCTATCTTCCTCATACCACATGATCCATGGCCCTTTTCTTAAAATTACAAAGAATGCTTGCTTTGGTGGCACATACAGAAAATTAGAATGACACAGAGAAGATTAGCATGGCCTCTGTGCAAGCAAAATCATGAAGTGTTCCATATTTTAAAAAATTACAAAGAAACAAATAGGCCAAGATAGTTGAACAAGCTTATTGATGATGTGGCATCTATTAAATCATGGTATCCAGTTATGGTCCCAGATAAGGTCTGCCTGAAAACTTCACAAATAATAATGGTGATGATGATGATAGTATTAATAATAACAGTGAACTATTATTATCTCCAATATACAGGTGAGAAAGAAGAGTCATAGAGAACTTTAGTCACTTGCCCAAAGTCTCAAAACTGCCATTATAACAATAAAAAAAAATTAAGGAAAAGTAAAGAAGGAAAAGTCCCTGTTTCTTTCCTTGCCTAGGGATCTGGTCTCTTTTGATTCATTGATTAATATATTTATTGTTCAACAAATCCTATATTAAAAGCCAATATATGCTAGGTATTGTGTGATGTGCTGAGGAATTGAGCATAAGGAGGATATTTCATCCATCCTTAAGAACTTTATGTTCTTTGAGGGAAGCAGAAAAATAGACCATTAATTTTTTCACTAATATTAAGTTGTTAAAAATGAGTTGAAAAAGATCAAAGTTTCTAGACAGAAAATAAACATAGACTCCTGTATGACAGATGGCTGGCTTCTAAACACTATCTGACAAAAACACTATGGCCAATTGATTTTTGACAAAGGTGCCAAGTCCACTCACTAGGGAAAGAATAGTATCTTCAACGCATGGTGTGGAGAAAATTGGATATCGAATGCAAAAGAATGAAATATACAGAACTGATCTCAAAATACCTAAATATCACAAGTAAAACTACAAAATTCCCAGAAGAAAACATTAGGGAGCATTTTCAGTACATTGTGTTGTGTGGGGAGCCACCCGCTGTGAGACCTATTTACAACCTGCCACAACATGGCGGATCTCACAACATGGTGGAGTTCACAAATCTGCCCTGTCATTTCCTTGTTCTTCTTCCTCTTTGTTTCTTTGTTTTCCCCTTCCCGCCGCAACTCTCTTTGTTTCTTTGTTCTCCCCTTCCTGTCGCAACTCTGGCGACCACAGCAATACGCATGCGCAAAGCGGGAGACTCCGCAGACCCCACTCGAACTGTCGGCCAATGCCCTCCTTGGACGTCTGCCACCAACAAGACCAGCCTATCACCTATGTACACGTTCCCTTCCCTCCCTATAAATTCCCGTGTTTTACCCCCAATAAACGAGGCTTGATCAGAACCCTGTCTTGCCTCCATTCTTCTCTTGACTCCTGCCCCACCCTGCTTCTTTCCACAGGTCCCTGGATTCGCCCCCGCTGGCTGGAGCAAGTGGCACCCAACGTGGGGCCCCGCCCACCGTTGTTTACGGACCCGGGGGAAGAAACAAGCCAATACACAAAGGAAAACCTGCACAGGTGGTTTTTGAGACTAAGAAAGACCTGAGAATTCTTGGGCGGAAGACCTGAGCTTTCAGCTTGGGCGGAGGAGACCTTCAGGGAACTGCCTATTCCCTGGAGGACATCTCGGTAAGTGATCAGCTACAATGGGGCAGGGCTCCTCTAGTGATTGTTCCCTTTTCCTATCCGGCCTACAGGCTGTGCTTAAGACGAGAGGAGTAAAGGTTCATGTTAAAGAACTTTATAAATTTTTTGTTTTCCTTGAAGAAATTTGTCCCTGGTTTCCCCAAGAAGGTACTATCGATGAACAATGGTGGCGCCACATAGGCGACGCCCTACAGGACTTTTACAAGACCTTTGGCCCCAGTAAGGTCCCTGTTACTGCCTTTAATTATTGAACTGTAATTAATGATATTTTGGCTGTGCACCATCTCTGCCCCCAAGTGGCAGAAGTGGTTAAACAGGGCGAAAAAGTTCTTTGTTCGCCTACTCCCTCACCCCCTCCTATGCAAAACAATAAGGCTCCTCAGCCTTCACCTCCTGTTCCTCAGGTTGCGCGACCTTGCAGTCGCTTGAGTTCAGTCTCCATCACTATACATAGTGAGGATGAAAGTTCCCCTTCTGACGATGAAAATCACGCAGACACACATCCAAAACCTAGTATCAAATCCCCTAAAAGTAACCTCCCTGTATCTCAAGCTCCGGATCTTACGGATAACCATACACGCCATTATCCCCTGCCCACCGCACCAATGCCTGTTCCTCCGCCTCTGTAGCCCGCCCTTCTGCCCTCCCTACCCCGGGGAAACTATCTCCCTGCATCTCGGGCTCCGCCTCCCCCTACCACCCCTCCCCCCCTCCTTTACTTCTTCCTATGTCTCAGCCACCTCCTCCTGCTTCCTTTCCTGTTTCTGAACCTCCTGATGCAAATGCTCAATTACGCGCTGAGGTTTCCACTCTTAACTGCTCAGTTACTAGAAAAGAACCGCCTCTTGGAGCAGCGAAACTCCCTTATCCACCAGCTTGCCATACACCCCCCTGCCCCTCCTTCGTCTGCCACCCCCGCGCAGGCCATTACTCATACCCCCCCTCCAACCATTCTCCCGGTGCACTCAACCGCATCCGTTCCACCTTAGCCAGGCATGCCACCGCCTCCAACTTCCCTGTCACTAAATCACCAGCAGACATTGAATTACCACCCTCAGACGATGATAACGCTTTCCCTAGTGCTTCGGCCCCGCTCTCCCTAACTCTGAGCGGCGCCATACCCCATTCGATTTAAAAGCCCTAAAAGAGCTCAAAACCACAGCCACCACCTATGGCCCTACCGCGCCTTACTCAATCTCGGTGTTGGAGAGCCTTGCTGATGGTTGGCTCACACCAAACGATTGGTTTACTCTCACACGCGCTGCCCTCTCCGCTGGCGATGTGCTCCTCTGGCGTGCCGAATATGAAGTCTTTTGCAAAGAGGCCGCCGACCGTAATAGCCGGACCGGCCTTGATGATACTTCTCGGTGTCGGTTCTTATGAAAAAAACAAGGAACAAATTGAATTCCCTGCTGTTCTCTTTGACCAAGTTCATACAGCTGCCCTTCAGGCATGGAAGCGTCTCCCTTCTAAAGGCCAATCTTTCACCTCTATCAGCTCCATTCGTCAGGGTCCCGAAGAGTCATTCTCAGACTTTGTGGGGCGCCTACGCACCACAGCCGAACGAACGCCTGTTTGGAGAGGCCACTGACTCTGATTTTTTAAAACAATTAGCTTTTGAAAGTGCAAATTCTGCCTGCCAGGAGGCCCTCCGTGCTCACAAAAGCAGAGTCTCTTTCCGTTTATATTAAGCTCTGTTCCCACATTAGTCCCACTAATCAACAGGGGCTCATTATTGCTGCAGCCTTAAAAGAACAAAGTCGTGCTATAACTACAAGCAATGACGCCCTCGCTGCCGCCCTAAAAGACTTCCGAGCCCCTCCTCCCTCCGCTATCTCCCCTTCACGCAGAATCTGCTTTTCCTGTGGTCAATCAGGGCATTTCTCTAAAGAATGCCCCTCCCGCTTCTCGTATCCTCCTGCTGTTCCTCCTGTCTCCCCCGCTCGTCCAAGACTCCCAGGTCTTTGCCCCCACTGCTTTCGTGGCTATCATTGGGCTCGCGACTGCCACGTTCACGCCTCTGCCTCCAGGGCACCACTCCCTCCACCATAGGGAAACGGGAAGGGGGGCCTGGCCCAGGCCCCACAAACAATGAGAGCTCCTCCTACTTCCCCGTCCCCTTCCTTCCTCCAACTCCAGCGCGCCACCCCAGGCAGTGCAGGACTGGACCTCTGTACCACCTCCCACACAGTACTAACGCCCCCTATGGGCGTTCAGCCCTGCCCACAGGAGTGTTTGGCCCTCTGCCACCTAACTCCGTTGGTCTAATCATTGGCCGTGGGTCTAGTGCCCTTTCAGGACTCCACATTACACCTGGTGTAGTTGATTCAGATTTCACAGGAGAAATAAAAATTCTCGCTTCTGCGCCAAAAAGTGTACTTTCCTTCCCCACTGTCACTCACGTTGCGCAGCTTCTCTTACTACCATTAACACCTACTTCACATGCTGCTGCCGGAGCACATAGGGGAGACCAGGCCCTTGGAGCCTCGGATGTTTTCTGGGCCCAACCAATTACCCCTTCCAAACCTATGCTAACTTTACGCCTAAATGGCCGTGCCTTTCAAGGCCTTGTTGATACTGGAGCTGACGTCACCATCCTCCAGAGAGCTCATTGGCCTCCCTCGTGGCCGTTGGTCCCCGCTGTCACCAGTTTGCGTGGGATCGGGCAATCTCAACTCCCTGAACAAAGCTCACAACTCCTTCACTGGGAGGATGATGAAGGAAATAAAGGACTTATTCAGCCCTACGTCCTCCCTCACATTCCCTTTAATCTATGGGGGAGAGACCTCCTCTCCCAAATGGGAATGATCATTGGAAGTCCAAATACTATAGTTACTGCACAGATGTTAAACCAGGGTTTTAAACCCAGCAAAGGCCTCGGAAAATTGGAAACAGGCAGGGTTGAACCCATCCCCACCGCCGGCCAAACAGACGGTTCAGGCCTGGAGTATTTTTCCTAGGGACCATTAATCTTCCTGTACCCCATGCAGATAAAATCGCCTGGGTCTCCAGTGAACCTGTGTGGGTCGATCAGTGGCCCCTGTCCTTGGAAAAATTAAGCGTTGCCCAGCAGTTAGTACAGGAACAGCTGGCAGCAGGACACATCACTGAAAGTAATTCTCCTTGGAACACTCCTATCTTTGTCATCAAAAAGAAATCAGGAAAATGGCATTTATTGCAGGACTTAAGAGCAGTAAATAAAACTATGGTGCCCATGGGAGCCTTGCAGCCTGGTCTCCCAACACCTGTTGCCATTCCTCTTGGATATTATAAAATTATTGTAGATTTAAAAGACTGTTTCTTCACTATTCCCCTACATCCAGCTGACCAAGAACGTTTTGCATTCAGCCTCCCCTCTATAAATTTTAAGGAGCCCATGAAAAGATACCAGTGGAAGGTTTTGCCCCAGGGCATGGCTAACAGCCCCACCTTGTGTCAAAAATTCGTTGCTTCTGCTATAAATGGCACTAGAATGATGTGGAAAACCCTGTATATTGTCCATTATATGGATGATATCTTAATTGCAGGTGCCAATCACCAAGATGTCCTTAATTGTTATGGAGATTTACAAAAGGCCTTACAAAACTACGGGCTTCAAATTGCCCCTGATAAAATCCAATTACAAGACCCCTATACTTATCTCGGTTTTCACATAACCAGCAACAAAATCACTACCAGAAAGGCCAGCCTTCGACTAGCTACGTTAAAAACCCTAAATGATTTTCAAAAACTCTTGGGAGACGTAAACTGGTTATGCCCTTACATTAAACTAACCACAGGAGATTTAAAACCCCTATTTAACATTTTACAAGGAGACTCTAACCCCAATTCTTCTAGGAGTCTTACTCAAGAAGGACGCCAAGCCCTTAAAACCATTGAACAAGCCATGTAGTCACATTTTGTCACTACTATAGATTATAAACAACCCTTACTTTTTGTTATATGCAAAACCTCTCTTACTCCCACAGCAGTTTTCTGGCAAACTGCCCCTATAATGTGGGTGCACTTACCTGCGTCACCCGCTAAGGTAATTTATCCTTACTATCAAGCCATTGCAGACATCGTCTGCCTGGGAAGAGAACAAAGCAAGTGCTATTTTGGCAAAGAACCTGATACTATTATTCAACCATATACTAAAGCACAAATCAGTTGGCTATTACAAACCACTGATTGCTGGCCTATTGCTTGTGCATCTTATGCTGGACAAATAGACAATCACTACCCTAATAAGTTAACTGCAGTTTATAAGCACACACGATTTCATTTTTCCTTTAATTACCTCTTCCCAGCTCATTTCTGGAGCCCTGTCAGTGTTCACTGACGGCTCCTCCTCGGGTATACCTGCTTACGTCTATGATGACAAAACTGTCCGTTTTCGAACTCATTCTAAATCTGCACAGCTTACAGAATTACAAGCTGTCATATCTGTGTTTTCTGCTTTCCAAAGTGCCTCTTTTAACCTCTTCACAGATAGTGCCTATATAGCTCACTCAGTCCCTTTGCTTGAAACTGCCGCTCAAGTTAAAAATGTCTCAGAGGCAACCATTTTGTTTACTCAACTACAATCCCTTATTCGTAAAAGGAGTCACCCATTCTTTATTGGCGACCTCAGAGCCCACTCCAATCTCCCAGGTCCCCTAGCCCTAGGTAATCAGTTAGCTGACCAAGCCACTCGGCTACTGTGCTATGTTACTCAAGGTACATGTCACAATTCGGATAACCTTAACAAAGCTGTTAAAGCCCACCAACTACATCATATTAATGCACATACCTTGAGGCTCATGTTCAAACTTACTAGGGAACAAGCTTGTCAGATTGTTAAAGAATGCCCTTCTTGCATAACCCTTTTGCCTACACCTCATATAGGAGTTAACCCCCGTGGTCTAATACCCAATGCCCTCTGGCAAATGGATGTAACTCATGTTCCTGAGTTTGGTAATCTAAAATATGTAGATGTTACTGTTGATATTTTTAGTGGTTTTATTTTTGCCACCCCACAAACAGGGGAAGCTGGAAAAAATGTCATTACACACATGTTGACTGCCATGTCCGTACTAGGAGCCCCACAACAAATAAAAACAGACAATGGACCAGGATATACTAGCCGTGTATTCACCACATTTTGCAAACACTTAAACATGAAACACATCATGGGTATTCCATACAACCCCCAAGGACAAGGCATTGTCGAAAGGGCACACTTATCTTTAAAACATACCATTGAAAAAATAAAGAAAGGGGAATGGTACCCCGTCAAAGGATCTCCCAAAAACCTATTTTCCCACTCTCTTTATTTTAAATTTTCTAAGCTTAGATCAAAAAGGACATTCTGTGGCTGACCGCTTCTGGCATCCTAATACTAGCACAAAACATGCCACAGTCCTATGGAAGGACCCAATGGATAACACCTGGCATGGACCAGACCCTGTCCTAATATGGGGCAGAGGATCAGTCTGCGTCTACTCTAAAGAACTAGATGCAGCCAGATGGCTGCCAGAGCAATTAGTCAAACAAATGGATAATAACAACATATCCAGGGTAGAGGAGTCTCCCTGAGATCAGTTTTCTTTCCATCCACAGGTAATCATCAACATTCATGCAGGCTTGCACCGTTCCTGGAATTCTCCTCATTTGTGGAGGCATCATCCTAGAAGCCCTCCTGCTCTACGCTGGAGCACCTAACGACTGGACCATGCAAGAGAAAGTTCTGCTATGGACCATGCAAGAGAAAGTTCTGCTAATTCTCTTCTTCGTAAGGTATATTTGCCTTCTTCTCGCTATTGCCTGTTATCTGTAGCCCACCTACGCATAATGCACTCCCTTGTGTTTTCTCTCACCCTTGCTCTAATTCTCTCATTCCCTGCACCACAGACATCAACAAGTAAGGCCAAAAAGGATCACTATGCAGTTACCTTTTCAGTGCGTTACTCATATACTGACCCACTAGTCCAGAAAAATTCTAAACTTCTAGGAACGGCATACTGCGGTCCAACCAGGTGTGAAGGTCGCCTCGACATTGTAATCAATAGGGCAACCCGGGGAAAGGGAGGAGGGTTGTTTGCCCTTGGTTCATACATGTGCTGGCCCCACCGCCAAACGCTCACCTTCTGCACCCAACGTGGTTATGACAAGACATATGGCGGGTACCCCTACTGGCAATGTACCATAGACCACCCTCAATCTTGCAGAGGCGTCACCAACAAATGGTGTATCTACCACCAGCATCACAACGGTACTACCTGGCTCCATATTCAGGATCCCAACCATGATAAGTGGAATGCGGGAGTCACAGGGGCTCTCTACCGTGAAGCCATGCACTCCAAACCCACTGTCTTTATCTCTGTCTTCCGTACTGTCTCTAAGTACAATACTACCTGGGACATTTCAGTCCTTGCAGAAGATATAAAGCAACAAGAGTTAAGCTTAAAAGCAAGTCTTGCCAGCACACCCTTACTTACATGGCCAGAGATTATTCAAACCACTCTAGACATTCTTAATAACACCAATTGGCTAAAAATCACCAGCTGCTTTCTCTGCGCTGCCTTCCAACAGTCCTTGCTAATTGCTACCCTAATCCCTCTAAGCGCTACCCCCTCATTCAACAGTTCTCTCGCTGCAGATGACACCGCCAAAAATTTCCCCCTTGCCCCACCTCAGGACAATCTCACCTGTATTCTTCTCAACACTACAGTCCACTCTGTCCCCCCATTTAAATGTACTCACAATCTAACTAACAATACTACCTGTGCCCCTCCTCCACTCCTCTACTGGTGTAACGGTACCGTCTCTCGCTGCATCGACGATTCTATCCTTGTTTCCTGCATTCCGGTTCTTCTTACCCCCCACTTAACCTACTATATGCAGGGGGAATTGCACAGTCTTTTAGCCCCCCATCAGCCCAGAGCCATTTTACTCCCAATCCTAATCGGAACGGCCCTTGTGGGCGCAGTCACTGCCCTCGGGCTTAGCACTGGTGGATTGGCATACTCTGTCCTGCAGGGACAACATTTTGAAGCATTACGGCAGATTAACCTACAATCCACTGCCGAATCCCTTGAATCCCTCCAGAGGCAGCTTACTTCCCTTGCCCAAGTAGCCCTTCAAAACCGCAGGGCCCTTGATTTACTTACAGCGGAAAAAGGGGGAACCTTCCTCTTCCTTCAGGAAGAATGCTGCTACTACATAAATGAATCTGGTATTGTTGAGCAAAATGTTAAAATTCTACAACAATTGTGGGAAGGGATACTGCCCTCCCAGTCAACCTCCTCCCTGTCGGCCTGGCTCACTTCCCCTCTCATGACATGGCTGGTTCCCCTCCTCAGACTCCTAATCACTCTCATATTAATCTGTGCATTTGCACCTTGCCTCCTTAAATTTCTCCAAGAAAGGATGAACCAAATCTTGGCCCACGTGATGTATCTTGCCGCTGTTCATCAGAACCAACCCATCCGGACTGAAGAACGAACAACCGACCTTTGAAAATGCAAATTTCTTATGTTGTTTCATATGCTATCCTGTACCCTAATAGCATTTCTTTGCCTGTTTTCTCCTTACAGTCACCACTTCCCTTATCATGGCTTAACCTTCTCTGTTTAATTTATATCACTGAATGGCTTCAGCAGAGACCGAGCAGCTCGAACAAGCAATGGGCACCCTGGCCTGACAAGACCGGGGCGGGTGTGGAAACACCCACTAATCTCAGTACATCATGCATGTCATGCGCGGTGAAGAACTCCCTGCTATAGCTTACTTATCGCTGAGGCGCTGGACTGGTTAGCCAATGACGGGTAACTGGGCTGACCCATCAGTCAACCTAAGACAGGGACGTGGCGTTTTGCTGCCATGATTCCCAATGACGGGTAAGACTGATCGCATACCGGGTAAGGCGAATCACTTACTGGGTGCAGCCCCGACCTAAGACAGGCACAGACCCCCTTTCAGCACGGGAGCACCTTGCAGCCACATGCCACTACTGAAAATAAGCCCTGCTCTAACGTGAGCCATTGCCGGCTGTTCCTTTCTTCAATCCATTTCGCATTAAACAGAAAAGGGGGACCTGTGGGGAGCCACCCGCTGTGAGACCTATTTACAGCCTGCCACAACATGGTGGATCTCACAACATGGCGGAGTTCACAAATCTGCCCTGTCATTTCCTTGTTCTTCTTCCTCTTTGTTTCTTTGTTCTCCCCTTCCTGTCGCAACTCTGGCGACCACAGCAATACGCATGTGCAAGGCGCAAGACTCCGCAGACCCGACGTGAACTATCGGCCAATCCCCTCCTTGGACGTCTGCCACCCACAAGACTAGCCTATCACCTATGTACACGTTCCCTTCCCTCCCTAAAAATTCCTGTGTTTTACCCCCAATAAACGAGGCTTGATCAGAACCCTGCCTTGCCTCCATTCTTCTCTCGACTCCTGCCCCACCCCGCTTCTTTCCACAGGTCCCTGGATTCGCCCCCGCTGGCTAGAGCAGTGTTGGGTAATGGTTTCTTAGACTTTACAGCAGAAACATGAACAACAAATGAAAGAAAAGTTGATAAATGGGACTTCATAAAAATTAATTTTTTTGCATGGAAAGGATATTATCAAGACAATGAAAAGACAATCTACAGAATAGGAGACAATATTGGAAACTACATACCTGGTAAGTATTTATTATCAGATTATATAAAGTCTACAACTCAGCAACAAAAAGAAAAATTACCCAATTAAAAAAAGGTCAAAGATTTTAATAGACATTTCTCCAAATAAGATATACATATGACCAATAAGTACATGAAAAGATGCTCATCATCACTAGCCACTAGAGAAATGCAAATTAAAACCCAGTGGGATACCATTTCACAACTTTAAGAATAGCTACTATTTTTTTAAAAAAAGCAGAAAATAACAAGTACTGGTGAGAATGTGGTACAATAGATATGCCCATATATTGTTGGTAAGATTGTAAAATGGGACAGCTGCTATAGAAAAAAGTTTGGCAGTTCCTCAAAAAATAAAATATAGAATTGCTATATGACCTGGCACTTCCACTTTAGATATTTTCACACCAATGTTCATAGCAGCATTATGCACAATTGTCAAAAGTTGGCTGCAACCTAAGTGTCCATCTATAGAAGAATAGATAAACAAATGTGGTATATACACATATGGAATATTATTTAGACATAAAAAGGAAAGAAGTTCTGATACAAGTGACAACATGGTTGACCCTTGAAGATATGTTGAGTGAAATAAGCCAAACACAAAAGGACAAATATTATATGGTTTTGCTTATATGAAATAGTTAGAATATGCAAAGTCATGAAGTCAGAAATTCAAATACAGGTTACTTGGGGCCAGGGTAGGGATGGGGAATGTGGAATAATACTGAATTTTAATAAAGTTTCTATTTGTTGTGATGGACAAGTCTTGATCATGGGTGGTGGTGATAGTAGTACAACATTGTCAATGTATTTAATGTCATTGAATTGTGTACATGAAAGTGACTAATATGATTAGGTTTACATGTTACTATAATACCGTGTAACATAACGAAGTGTTAACTCTAAAGTAAACTATGGACTATAATTAATACTATAATTATAATAATATTTTTCAAATGTAACAAAGGTATCACATTAATGCAAAGTGTTAATAATAAGGAAAGCTATATGAGTGCATGTATGGGGTATGTGGGATTTCTGTGTTCTGTATGATTTTTTTTACCCTGTGTCTACTCTAATAAGAAATATATATATATAACTTTTAAAACTGAATGGAATAGGCATCCCTACCTAATGGACAAAGAACGATAAGTAAACAATGGAAAAAGAGCATTAAACAAGGGCATAAAGATGAGAACCTATATCTTCCTGTTTCTTAGTATGGCATGTAATTTTTTGCTGATGTCTTGGTGTCTGATTATGATGATGAGATTACACTGATGGTCAGTTTCTTTCTGGTGTCTAGGGTTTTATTGTTGATTGGCTTTGTGTTATGACTCTTCTTTGATTCTTGGCTTAACTTAATCTAGGTCTTTAAATTTCTCATGTTAAACTGAAAATATCAGGGCCATGGGCCATTAACAGTATACACAATATTTTCCAAGGGCCTTGGGGAAAGGGTCAAGAAAATGCCAAAAAGCTTCTTTTTCTTCCCTTTTTTTTCCCCCTGGGGTACTCTTTCCTGACCTGCCAGCAGATGGTGTTCTTTGACAAACTTTACCCTTTAACCCTAGAGGGGAATGTGCTTACTGCAATCTCCTCTGGTGGTCAGTTTTGAAATACCATGTGAGTACCCCCTCTAGGCAGGTTATTCAGAGTCAGACCCTACAGTCCAAATTCACCAATCAGAAACCACTCTTGTCCCTCATCCACACCTTCCCTTTTCCCAGGGAGGAAAAATTACCCCTTTCTTCTGGGTTAGTGGCAGGGAGTTCCAGTTTGTAACAAGGATATTTATCTTGATGGTGGGGAATGGGTACCATTCAAAGGTGCACAAGTGGTTTACCCACAGTTTGTTTGTTTTTTTTCTTCTTTTTTTTTTTTCTGCTTCTCCTTATTCCCATCCCTCTTGGAAAGTGGACTGTATACTCCTGTTCTGCAAACCTCTAGAACTCTGTATTCAGGCAGTTTCTGCTTTCCCTCTTGTTTTTCAGATACATGCATCCTGTTATTTCTATGCCACCATTCAGATTCTGTAAATATTTTGAAGGAAGACCAAAGAAGATTTTCCAATGATTTAGATTGGATGGTTTAGGCACCCAGCTTGTGCACCTATGGTATATTAGGTGAGCTGTGAAGCACCTAATGGCTATCAGGAATCTGAAAATGCAAGGGAAATGAAGAAATGAGCTCTGGCCTTGGCAGTGTGAGAAAAAGTTGGTTTTATTCACCATACTTTTTTATTACTATTGCTTTGTAATAAGTTAAAAAAAGTGTTAATCCTCCAACTTTGTCTTTTGTTTTGAAGATGTTTTCTGCTTTTAGGGTTCCTATCATGCACTGTGAATTTGATGATTAGCTTTTATGTTCTTGCAAAGAAGGCTGTTGAAATTTTGGTTGGGGTTGCATTGAATCTATAAATTGCTTTGGGTGAAATTGACATTGTAACACTATTAGATCATCTAATCCATGATCATTGTATGTCCTTCCATTTACTTAGGTCTTTTAAAATTTAATTCTACACAGTTTTGAAGTTTTGTACCCACCCGTCTTTTACAATCTTGGTTAAATTTGTAACCAAATTTTTTACTCTTTAGTTGCTTACTCCTTTCACTTTTAATGTCATTTTTATTCATGAAAAAACCACAGGGCACCTACTATTTGTCAGAGATAATTCTAGAGATAGAGAGACAAATAAGACATGAGGCATATTATTGAAGTGATCATGTTTTTTTTTGTTGTTGTTGTTGTTGTTGTTAGATAAAGAAAAGTTTGAGTCCTGGCTCTATCATTTAATAATTATGTCATCTGGACAAGGTATTAATCTCTGAGCCTCAGATTGTGTTATGTAAAATATAAAGCATCATGGCATTTACCACAAAAGATAGTAATAGGGATTGAAAGCATAATGTGTATGCTTATTAAGTCACTTTTTCTGGTTGCAAAATTCAGAAATATATCTCATAATTGCTTATGTAACTGAGAAGTGTTGATTGTGTTTTCCCATAGAGCTGGTTCAATGGGGCCTCAAATGCTGCTATAAGATTTTTCTCTTTCTTTAACTTTTGATTCTACTTTCCTCTTTCTAGTATTTATTCTCAAGAGTCCTATCCATATGGTGGCCTGCAGAGAATCTTGAGGTATATGCTATGCTTAGGCATAGTAAACACACACAAAAAAATAACTTTTCCTTCTCCATAGTTGTCATAATTTCTGTGACCAATTTTTTTGGATTCCACTGTGTCATCTCTGATACAATGACCACGGCAAAGGGGAATCTATATATTGATATGTACTACCTGGTACACAAGCCCATCCTATGGAATTATTTGCCACTTGGTTTATGAGGGCATACACAAGACCTCCACTGAAACCATATGAGTGGGTATGGTTCCTCAAAGCAAAGTCTTGGTTTGATTGTTCCTAGTCAAGGACATTCCTTTTCATTTTCTTACTGATATTATTTGAGTAAAGAAAGATTTGATGAAGTCTATTTTGAGTTTTTAAAAAATAATTAGTCCTTTCTGTATTCTGTTTGAAATCTTTACCTATTCTACAATGATGAAAATATTGTCCAATTTTTTTCTTTTATTAAAATTCTCAATTAAATCAAGCTGGTTGATAGTGATGTTCAGGTCTTCTATTTTCTTAATGGTTTTCTCTCTAACTTTTCTATTGATTACTGAGGAAGGAGGGTTGAAGATTCCAAAAATAATTGCTTCATTTAAATTGGAAGGATTTTATAGGATCATGTATGTTTAGGGCTAGCCTGTCTTTTGTACATTGATCCTTTATTAATTGTTATAAATTTCTGTTGATCCTTTATTAATTGTTATAAGTTTCTGTTAGCCCTGGTCATATATGTGTTCTGAAGTCTAATTTGTCCGATATTAGTATCACGTTCCAACTCTCTTATGGTTAGGAAATATATCGTAATTCATTCTTTTACTTTTAACCTATGTTTTCTTTTATATTTAAAATAGGTTTCATAAAAATAGTATAAATGGGCCCAGATTTTTTATTCTGTCTTACATTCTTTGTCTTTTATTTGAAATATATATTTTTAAAGATTTATTTATTTATTTTTAATTCCCCCCCTCCCCCAGTTGTCTGTTCTCCGTGTCTATTTGCTGCGTCTTGTTTCTTTGTCCGTTTCTATTGTCGTCAGCAGCACGGGAAATGTGGGCGGCGCCATTCCTGGGCAGGCTGCACTTTCTTTCGCCCTGGGCGGCTCTCCTTAGGGGCGCAATCCTTGCGCGTGGGGCTCCCCTACGCAGGGGACACCCCTGCGTGGCATGGCACTCCTTGCGTGCATCAGCACTGTGCATGGGCCAGCTCCACACGGGTCAAGGAGGCCCTGGGTTTGAACCGTGGACCTCCCATGTGGTAGACAGACGCCCTAACCCCTGGGCCAAGTCCATTTCCCTATTTGAAATAATAGGCAGTTTATATTCAAGATAATTATTTACATGTTTGGTTTAAAACAAACCTCTTACTATTCATTAATTATTTGTAATGCCTATTCTTTGCTCCTTTGCTCCATTTTACCTGCGTTCTTTATTTGTAACTACTTTGTCAAGGTTTAATTGACATGCAACCATATCACATACTTAAATTATTTTTGAACCATCATCACAGTAAAATAGTGAATATTTCCATCACCTAAAAGGGACACCTTGGGAAATGGACTTGGCCCAGTGGGTAGGGCGTCTGCCTACCACATGGGAGGTCCATGGTTCAAACCCCGGACCTCCTTGACCCATGTGGAGCTGGCCCACACACAGTACTGATGTGCTCAAGAATGCCCTGCCATGCAGGGGTGCCTCTGCATAGGGGAGCCCCATGTGCAAGGATTGTGCCCCATAAGGAGAGCCACCCAGTGCAAAAGAAAGTTCAGCCTGCCCAAGAATGGCACCACCCACACAGAAAGCTGACGCAGCAAGATGATGCAACAAAAAGAAACACAGATTCCCGTGCCACTGACAACAACAGAAGCAGACAAAAGAGAACACGCAGCAAATGGACACAGAGAATAGACAACTGGGGGGGGGGGCGGAGAGAAATAAATAAAAATTTAAAAATCTAAAAAAAAAGAGATACCTTGTACCCTTTTATAATGCCCACCTTTGGCCACTCTTGCATGACCTATCTTCCAAGAAACAATTGATCTGCTTTCTTTCTCTATTAATTAGTTGACATTTTCTAGAATATTTTTAAATTAGGGTAATTATACATTATGCACTTATTTTTTTGTCAGCAGGGAGGAGGCCTGTTTTCTTTCACTTGGAATAATGATTTTAGTTTAATGCATGTATGTTGAGTAGTATGCCACTACATGAATATACTATACTGTATTTGGATTGATATTTGATTTGTTTTGAGTTTTCTACCAGTTCATAGACAGTTGGGTGCTGTCCTGGTTTGGGTTTTTGTGGACCCCAGGAAATTATATTCTTAAGGTAACCCATTCCTATACATGTAAACCTCTTTTATGTGGGACCTTTTGGTTAGATTCAGTTAAGGGATCATTTGATTAGATCACTTACGTTCAGATTGCTTTAGGGACTTCAATTGGACTACTCTGTGAGGCATGACCCAGGGTGGGTCTTTTTCCCCCTGCTTGAGTCTTATATAAGTGGAGAATTGAAAGCAGAAATACAGAGAAAGAGAGCTGCCATTTTTACCCTGCCATGTGAGAGAGGACTCCAGCATCACCCACAGCAGAGCTCAGGGAGAAAGTGAACCTATGTAGAAACTCAAGAGGCTGAGAGAGGAGCCAGGAGTATTATCCACAGAGCAGCCTGAAGCTGAAGAGAAGAGTCCTGGGTCAAGAAGAACCATATACCTTATTGCAAACAGCTGAGCTTAGGGGGAAAGTGAGCCTAGAGAAGAAGGCAGAGTCCTGACACCATTTTGTCTTGCCACATGGCAGTAGTCTAGCAGCCAACTTTTGGTGAAATAGCATTTCTGACAATGCCTTCATTTAGACATTTTCATGGCCTCAGAACTGGGTGATTTTATCCTAATAAATTCCCATTATAAAAGCCAATTCATTGCTCTTATTTTTACAATGGCATTCTTTAACAAACCAAAACAGGTGGCTAGGGGATTTGGTTTTTACTAATAAAGCTCCTATGAATATTTGCATACAAGTCTTTGTATGGATATATACACTGACTTCTCTTGGGTGAAAACCTGGGTAATATAGTAGGGTTATATTTAAGTTTTAAGAAACTGCCAAACTGTATTTCAGAGTGATTGTACTATTTGATATTCCCACCAACAATGAAGGACAGTTTCAGTTGCTTCACATCCCCTCCAACACTTGGTATGTTCAGTCATATTAACTTTAGACATTTTAATAGGTGTTTAGATTTCCTTAATGACTAATGATATATGACTAATCATATATCTTCTTTGGTGAATTATCTGTGTAAATCCATTGCTCATTTTCATTTTTTTTTTTCCTTTTCTTTCCTCATTTTTGAGTTTTCCATTAAAAATTTTTTTTTCAGATGCAAGTACTCTATGAATAGCTTTTCCTAGTTTGTGGCTTTTCTTTTCATTCTCTTAATGTCTATTTTTAAAAATATATTGTTTACTAATTTTTAAAAAAGATACTTAGATTACATAAATGTTACTTTCAAAATATAGGGGATCCCCATATGCCCCACTCCCTATATCTCCCACATTTTCCCACATTAGCAACATTCTTTATTAGTGTGATATAATTGATGAACACATTTTGTAACATTGCCACAAAGTATGGTTTATAGTTTACATTGTACTTTACACTCTCTTCTGCACAATTTTGTAGATTATGGCAAGATATATAATGGCCTGTACCTGCCATTGCAATGTCATTCAGGACCATTACCAAGTCCCAAAACTGCCCCCATATTACTCCTGTTTTTCCTTCTTCCTGTCCTCAGAACCTTCTTGGGAAAGAATAATCTCTTTAACCAACAGTGCTGGGAAAGCTGGATCTCCATACGCAAAAGAATGAAGGAGGTCTCCTACCTCATAACATAAATAAAAATCAAGTCAAAATGGATCAAAGCTGAAATTTAAGAAACAGAACTATAAAAGTCCTAGAAAAGATGATAGCAACCCAGCTTAAGGAACTTGTGTTATGCTTTATCCAAGGTACATGCAACCAAAGAAAAAAAAATAGTAAATGAAGCCTTATCAAAATTTAAAAAATTATTTTAGCAAAGAAGGATTTTATCATGAAAGTAGAAGGAGAACCTACACAATGAGAGAGAATATTTGGAAACCACATATCCAATAAGGGTTTAATATTCAGAAAATGCATAAAGAAACCCTACAACTCAACAATAAAAAGACAAATAAACAAATTAAAAATGGACAGACTGATGCCATGGCACTTTATGGGAAGAAGTTGTTGTTCCATCAGACCCTGGACTGAAGACGCCATCCAGGTGATCCCTGGCCCCTTCCTACCTATACACCACTTGCCTTTTACTTCCTCCTCTGGCAGGATGAGGCATGAAGGCCTGGGTGACGGAGAACTTCCTGGCACCTATGGCAACTACGGTTATGCTAATAGTGGTTATAGTAGCTACAAAGAGGAAAATGAAAGGTTCACTGAAAATCTGAGAAACAAAGTAACTGCTATAAAATCTCTTGCCAATGAAAAAGGCCATGAAGTTAAAAATCAAAATAAATTACTAGGTGAAATGGAAACAATTTTATTCTACAACTGGAATTCTAAGTAAAACTATGGAGAAACTGAAGACTTTATCCAAAGGGAGCCAAACAAAGCTGCTGTGCTATATGATGCTGTTTTCATTCTTTGTCTTTTTTGTCATTTATTAGATCTTTAAACTGAAGTGATGAAAAAAAAAAAAAGGACAAAAGACTTGAATAGAAATTTCTTCATAGAAGATATACAAATGACCAAAAAGTGCAAGAAAACATGCTCAATATAATTAATGCTTAGGGAAATGCAAATCAAACCTCCAATGCAATATTGATTCATACCCACTAGAATAGCTACTTTAAAAAAATTACAAGTATTGGAGAGGATGAGGAGAAATAGGAAGACTCATCCATTGCTAGCTATAAGGTAAATGGGTGCAGCTGCTGTGGAAAACAGTTTGGCAGTTCCTTAGACAGTTAAATAAAGAATTACCATATGACCTGACATTCTCAATTTTAGGTATATAGCCAAAAGAATCTAAAGCAGGGACTCAAACAGATATTTTCATACTGATAACCATAATTCACAACATCCAAAAAATGGAAGTAAATGAGGTGCCCATTATCTGATAAATGGATAAACAAAATATTGTGTGTGTGTGTGTATATATACACACACACACACATATACAATCAAATTTTATTCAGCTGTAAAAATGCATTAATTTCTGATACCTGTGACAACATTTTTCTCAGGAAACAAAGAATATGAGATTGAACTGCAGAAAACTTTGATAGAATAAGATAAGTATGGGAGAAAATATAACTGTTTTCAGGCTTTATAATCCATGAGCAGATAGAGTATGATTAAAATATGAATTGATTATTTTAGTTGGAGTAAAGGCTATAGGGATATCTAATTAAAAAGCAATTCAATTTATGCTAATGTATGTCCTGTATTCAATCGCTTCCTGGGATTCCTGACTGCTAAATAACATTTAATAAACTATACTGTGTGCCAAAAAATTTCAGATATTTTTCACTTATTTCTCATTTCAAACCTCCACATAATATTAGCAAGCTTTTACTAGTAATTTCCCCACCCCTCCCCTCCCCGAGATGGCTCATTGTATCCACTTGCTGTTTGCACTTGTTGTCTGTGCTTGCTATGTCTGCTCTCTGGGTCTGCTGGCTCTTGGGTCTACTCATCTTCTTTTTTAAATGAGGCACTGGGAACTAAACCTGGAACTTACCATTTGGGATGTGGGCCCCAGCCTGCTTGAGCCACATCTGCCACTTTACTAGTATTTTAAATCTGTTATAGATGGACTTTCATGGTAAGAAAATTCCTACTGTCAACTTCTCATCAAATTAAAACTAAATGAGCAACTCGAGGCAATGTAGCATAGTAAAACACAGATAAGTTTTGTGCAAAGAAACACAGATTTAAATCCTAGTTCAGGTCCATACCTATTAAGTTAGTTTAATCTTATGGGCCCTGGTTATGAAATTTAAAATGATTATGATTATGAAACTTATTTTTTGGGTTAATTTGTTAGCATATATATTATTTATTGAGTAATATAGTTTGCTCATACTAAATATTCTAATGGTGGTAGTGTTACTCTTACGGGCAGATGGAAGGGACTATGTAAGTTTATTTGCATTGATTTTGTGTGTGTGTGTGTGTGTTTATATATATATAATTAATGAATCAATACTATTGATATATATTAAGGCAAAATCCATCCAAAGGGTGTAATTAGTGGTATTCATTATAATCACCTAGTGATGCATTCATCACTTCAGTCATTTTTAGAACATTTTCATTATTCCAATAATAATGATAATAATGCTAACAACAACAAAAAACTCATAACCTCTCTATCTCTCTATACTTCCCCTGCCATACATAGCTGCTTTACTGTTTCTGTCTCTCTAATTTATTTGTATTTACATTTTGTAAAAATAGTCTTATATATGCAATATCACCCATATTCATATTTTACATGATGTTTCATTATGTTATATGGTCACATGAAACAGTTTTTAGCTTTCCTTCTAATAGTAGATATGACCTTAGACTTACCATTTAATTCGCTGTCATACCCATATAATAGCTCAGCAAGTTCCAACCCTACGATGTGCTTTCAACATTTCTATCCCTTTCCAAAGATGTACAAACAACCTCTTCAACAATTCTGTACAGATTAACCCTCAGCTTTTTGTTCTCTACATTTATTATAATTTCCGGAGAACTATATTCTAATTATTAACTCCATGACTTAACACAGTATATTTAGTTCATAATAGAACAATATAAATTATTTGTCCTTTTCTGTATGGCTTGCTTCACTCAAAACATGTCTGCCAGCTTCATCCATGTTGTCATATGTTTCATGAATTCATTTCTTCTTACTGCTGCATAATGTTCCATCATGCATATATATTACAATTTGTTTATCCATTCACCAGTTGATGGACACCTGGGTTGTTTCCAAGTTTTGGCAACCATGAATAATGTTGCTATGAATATAAGTGTACAGATGTCTGTTCATGTCACTGCTCTCAGTTCTTCTGTGTATATACCTAGTAATGGTATTGATGGGTCACATTACAAGTCTATATTGAACTTCCTTAGGAACTGCAAAACAATCCTCCACAGTGGCTGTACCATTTTACATTCCCACCAACAGTGAATAAGCATTCCTATCTCTCCACATCCTCTCCAACATTTATGGTTTTCTGATTTTTTAATAGTGGCCAGTCTAATAGTTGTGAAATGATATTTCATTGTAATTTTGATTTGCATTTCCCTAATCACTAGTGATATTGAACATTTTTTCATGTGTTTCTTTGAAATTTGTAGTTCTTCTTTGGGCAATTGTCCTTTGAAATCTTTGACCCATTTTTTAATTGGGTTGTTTGTCTTTTTATTCTTGAGTTGTATGATCTCTTTATATATCATGAATATTAAATCCTTATTGAATATCTGGTTTCCAAATATTTTCTCCCATTGAGTCAACTGCCTTTGCACCTTTTTGACAGAGTCCTTTAGGTGCAAAAATATTTAAATTTGTGGAGGTCCCATTTATGTTTTTTCTTTTGTAGCTTGTGCTTTGGGTATAAGGTTTAAGAAAATACTGCCTACCACAAATCTTGAAAATGTTTTCCTACATTTTCTTCTAGGAGACATATGGCTGTAATTTTTATATTGAGGCCCTTGAAACATTCTGAGGTGATTTTTGTGTATGGCATGTGATAGGGGTCCTCTTTCTTTTGTATATGGCTATAGAGTTCTCCCAGCACCATTTTTTGAATAGACTGTTCTGGCTTAGCAGGGAAAGCTTGACAGCCTTGTTAAAAATCACTTGACTATCTAAGTGAGGTTGTATTTCTGAGTTCTCTACTCAGTTCCATTGGTCAATGTATCAGTCTTTATGCCAGTACCATGCTGGTTTTACCAGTGTGGTTAAGTAATAGATTTTAAAACCAAGAAGTGAGAGTCCTCCAGCTTTATTCTTCTTTATAAAGATATTTTTGGCTATTCAAGTCCCTTACCCTTCCAAATAAATTTGATAATTGGCTTTATCATTTCTGCAAAAAAAGGTTATTGGTACTTTTACTGGGATTGCATTGAATCTGTAAATCAGTTTGGTTAAAACTGACATCTTAAAGATATTAATCTTACAGTCCACGAACACAAAATAGCATTCCACTTATTCAAGTGTTCTTTGGTTTCTTTTAGCAATGTTCTGTATTTTCTCAATCCAGGTCCTTTATATCCTTGGTTAAGTTTAATCCTAAATAACTGATTCTCTTTATCACTATTATAAGTAGATTTTTTAAAAGGACTTCCTCCTCAGATTATAAATCAGTATTGTATAGAAATACTATTAATCTTTGTGTATTAATCTTGTAGCCTTCCATTTTGCTGAACTCATCTATTAGTTCTAATAGCTTTGCTGTGGATTTTTCAGATTTCTAGATAGAAAATCATATTATCAGCAAAAAGTGAAAGTTTTATGTCTTCCTTTCCTATTTGGGTGTCTTTCATTTCTTTACCTAACCTAAATTCTCTAGCTAGAATTTCTAGCACAATGTTGCATAACAATGGTGACAGTGGGCACCCTTGTCTTGTTCCTGATCTCAGCAGGAAAACTTTCAATCTTTCACTGTTAAATATAATGCTAGCTGCAGGTTTTCCATATATGCATTTTACTTAATTGGAAAAGCTTTCTTCTATTCCTATCTTTGGCATGTTTTTATCAAAAAAAAAGGGGTGCTGAATTAGTCAAATGTCTTTTCTGCATCAATCGAGAGGATCGTGTGATTTTTCTTTTTTAATTTATCAGTGTGGTTTATGACACTAATTGATACTCTTGTATTGAAACACCATTGCATACCTGGGACAAAATCCTATTGATTGTGGTGTGTAATTCTTTTAATGTGCTTTTTGATTTGGTTTGCAAGTATTTTGTTAAGGATTTTTACATCTATATTCTTGAGGGATATTGGTCTGTAATTTTTCTTTTTATAGTATCTGGTTTTGGTTTAGGGGGATTTTGGCTTCATAGAATGAGATTTGTAGCATTCTTTCTTGTTCAAGTTTTTGGAAGTGCTTGAGCAAGATTGGTATTAGACTGTCTTTAAATGATTGGTAGAATTTACCTGTGAAGCCATCTTGTCCTAGGCTTTTCATCTTGGGAGGTTTCAATCTGTTTCAATCTCTTCACTTGTGATTGGTTTGTTGAGGTCTTCTATTTCTTCTAGGGTCAATGTAATTGGTTTGCATGTTTCTAGGAATTTGTTCATCTCATCCACACTATCTAGTTTTTGGGCATACAGTTCTTCTTAGTGTCCTCTTCATCTAACTAACTCTTATTTCTGCAAGGCTAGTTTTAATGTCCCTGCTCTCATTTCTGATTTTATTTATTTGTGTCCTCTCTTTTTTTCTTTTTCAGTCTAGCTAAGGGTTTGTTGATTTTGTTGATCTTTTCAAAGAACCAACTTCCAGTTTTTTGATTCTCTCTGTTTTTTTGTTTGTTTTTCTTGTTCTTGATTTCATTTATTTCTGCTCTGATCTTTACTGTTTCTTTCTTCTGCTTGGTTTGATATTAGTTTGCTATTCTTTTACTCATTCTTCCAGGTATGCAGTCAGATCTTCAATTCTAGCTATTCTTTCTTTTTTAATGTAAGCATTAGTCTATATATTTCTCTGTCAACACTGACTTTGTGGTGTCTCATAGGTTTTGATATGTTGTGTTCTCATATTCTTTTCTCTCAAACTATTTGCTGAAATCTCTTTCAATTTCTTCTTTGAGCCACTGATTATTTAAGTGTGTTGTTTAATCTCCATATATTTATGAATATTTCCTTTTTTAGGCAATTATTGATTTCCAGCTTCATTCTGTTATGATCAGAGAAAGTGTTTTGCATAATTTCCATCTTTTAAAATTTATTGAGTCTTGTCTTTTGACCTAGCATATGATCTATTCTTGCAAAGGATCCATGAGTGCTTGAAAAGAATATATATCCTGCTGTTTTGGGGTGCAATGTTTTATAGATATCTGTTGAGTCTAGTTTATTGATCATATAATTCAAGTTCTGTCTTTCTTTATTTGTCCTCTGTCCATATAGTCTACCCATTACTGAGAGTTATGTATACAATTCTCAAATATTTTTATAGCAACATCTATTTCCCCTTCAGTTTTGTCAGTGTGTGCCTCATGTATCTTGGGATACCAAGGTTAGGTGCATAAATATTTAGTATACTTATTACTTTTTGGTGAATTGCCCCTTTTATTAATATATAATGACCTTCTGCATCCCTTATAACTGGTGTTTTGTTGTTGTTGTTGTTTGAGGTAACAGGTCCAGGGATTGACCCTCTTATATAGGAAGCTGGTTCTCAAACACTGAGCCCCATTAGCTCCCCTGAATTGTATTTTTTAAAATTGTTTGCTTTTTATCTGATTTTTTTTTTTTTATGAGGCCCTGGGAACTGAACCCAGGACCTCCTATTTGGTAAGAAAGTGTTCAGTCACTTGATCCACATCTGCTCTCTAATAGTTTTTTATTTGAAATCCATTTTGTCCAATATTACTATTACTACTCCAGCACTTCTTTGGTTACTATTTACATGGAATATCTTTTTCCAACCTTTCACTTTTAAAATGGTTGTGTCCTTATATCTTAGGTGAGTTTCTCATAGGTAGCATTAATGTAGCTCATATTTTTTTATCCATTCTATCAGTCTTTGTCTTTTAATTGGGGAGTTCAAGCCATTAACATTCAGTGCTTTACTATAAAGGCATTACTTTATCCATTTTGTTCTTTGGCTTTCTGTTGTCATACCTTGCTATTAATTTATCCTTTAATTTACACTGCTTAATAATCTTCATTTCTATACTCTTCTCCAAGTCTCTTGTCCTTGTTTTTTCCTTTCAGACTATAACAATCCCCTAGTATCTCTTGTAATTCTGTTTTTCTGGTAACATATTCTATCATTTTTTAGGACAGTTTTGCCAGATACAGAATTCTTGGTTGGCAATTTTTCTCTTTCAGTACATTAAATGTATCACAACACTTTCTTCTAGCTTCCATGGCTTTTCATGAGAGGTAAGCACTTAATTCTGTTGAGGTTCCCTTTTCTGTGATACTTTGCCTTCCTCATGTTGCTTTCAGAATCCTCTCTTTATCTCTGATATTTATCATTATGCATAATAGGTGTCTAGGGGTAGGTCTATTCAGATTTAATCTCTTTGGGGTACATTGTCCTTCCTGGATATTGATATTTATGTCTTTCATAAGGACTGGTATATTTTCAGTTATTATTTCTTCAAATATTCATTCTGCTCCTTTTCTTTTCTCTTCTTCTTCTGGAACCTGATAATGCGTGTATTTGTGCTTTCACATTGTCATTCAATTCTCTGAGACACTGTTCCATTTTTTCCAAATTAACCTGTTCTGATTTCAAAATCACTAATCTTGTCTTCAAGTAATTCAAATCTCCTCTTATGTGTCTCTAGTATATTTTTAATTTCATCCATCATGTCTTTCATCCCCATAAGCTCTATTACTTTTCTTTTTAGGTTTTCAAATTGTTCTTTATGCTTACCCAGTGCCTTCTTAGTATCTTTTATCTCTTTAGTCATATTTTCATTCAATTCTTTGAATTGGTTTAGAAGTGTTATTTGGTTATTATTGATTAATTGTCTTAAATCTGTATCTCTTCATGATAATTGTTTTTTTTCCTTTTGCTGGACCATCTCTTCCTGTTTTCTAGGATGGTTTGTGATATTTTGCTGATGTATCCGCCTCTGAATATGTTGGTGAATTTACTCTGATGGCCAAATTCTCTCTCCTTCCTATTTTTTTTTCCCACAGTTCTTTTGTGACATTTTGCTCAATTTATTTTTAGTGTTTATGATTGCCCAGTTTATGTTATCACTATTGGGTCAGGGACTCTGTAATTGGGTATAGATTTCCTACTAGGAAAGAGAGACCTAAAAGCAGTTTATGCATGTAATTTCCAGACTGGCCAGCAAGTGGTGCTCATTGCTGCACCTTTTCACAGAGATATTTCTTTCAGTCCCCACTTTCCTGTGTTTTGGTCTGGCCAGAGCCAATTTTTAAAGTGGGTTCTGCTACCTGAATCACTGACAAGAGGTCCACTGACTTCCCCTCCCCTCCCCTTTCCCATGTAAGAACTGACATGTAGGAAGATATCTGTTCCCCTCTCAATCAGCTGTAGTGAGCCAGGGGTTTTATCCCAGCTCTATATCCTGGCTACCATAAAAGTCTGTAACTCACATTTGTTGTTAGAGTTCTTCCTTTCTCTGTTCCTCCACCTCCTGGGAGTTGTGTACCACTATCCTGGTCTGCTGACTCCAAAACAGGGAACTTGGGACAGCTTTTTACCCTTTGTCATTTTTGTGAAAGAGTTGAGTCCTACCTGCCTATTCTGATGCCATCTTTCAGGTACTGTCTTGATTATTTCTATAATTAGACCCTATACTGACTTTACACTGTTTGATAAGCAGGGCAGTGTTATTACGTTTTATAGATGCAGACACTGATGCTCAGTGTAGTGTGTGCCTCTGAACTAGAATTCAACGTTACTGCTGATGCTGAAAATATAGAGAAGAAAATTGTCCTGAGGATGAGCAGAATGGGTGTTCATTATAAAACAATTCTAATTAGGTATTGCAATGCCTTTGCCTTCCTTGCCAGCAGTTGACCTCCATTCTAGTCCTACTGGCTTCCCACCCACACTTTTTATTGGCTTTGCAGATAAGATAAAGAAGATGAGAATTTTAAACTTATTTTTATTCAGGAAATTAAGAAAAGATTTCTTGCTTAATACTTAACTGTGAATGATGACACTGATTGCTTTAATATTTGATTATGAAAACTATCATTCAATATTATGTACTATGAAAATGGACCTATAAATATTTCTTTGAATCAAAATGAAGCATTTTAGGGCTCTGATAATTCAACACATTAATTAATATACATACAATTAATCCATGTTTCAGTGTCAAAATGTGAGCAAATGTATCTTAAAATGTTTTGTTAAAGACAAAGTATAAATGTTTGTGTAGATATTTATACTTTTTCTGCAGTTGTACACTGTAGTGACTTTTCACTTTATTCTTTAACAATTTAAAAGTATTTCAACTTTAATCACTTTTGTTCTGCTGTTCTGCAGGCTACTACAGAAATATGCTTATACTTAAGTTAGATCACATATTTTCTTGAGATTGTGCTGTTTAAATTTTTATCTACTGAGACATTTACTTTGTTTTTGTTTGACCAATTAAAAGTCGCTCATTTAGAAAAAGAAAAGGTTATAAGTAAATATATTAATGGAAATTGTTATAAATATACTCAATGTTTTTATTTCTATTGCTTTATAATTTAACATCTTGTTTGTGAGATGTGTCCTCTCTAAAATATAGGCTGATGGTGGAACATTTTAGAGCCCTAAGGGACATTCGATATCATCTAGGCTAACCTCAAAGTTAATTATTTGAAAATCGTAAGGTTCAGGGAAACCATGTGACTAAAGTTGCCATAGCTCTGAGCATATTGGAATAAGATTTGGTTCAGGTGCTGCAAACTCAAATACCTTTAATGGCCCAGAAAGAAACATCAAAATGTGAGATGGAAAGTGAAAGCAATAGGGTTTTGCCTTGCCTTAGGAAATGGATGGTGCATGCACATAAAACACAATAAAATTTATTAAAAATCAAGCAGAAAACAAGAACCAACCATACAAACACTGCAATCTGGTCCAGTTCATAATAATGCTACAGGTCAAATTTGGCTGTGAGTTTGAAAGTCATGAGTTAGATCTTCCACTGAACATGTCTCTTGCCAGTAAAACCTAGACTTCAGTAATAGAAAGATATATTTTATTTTTTTAAAAATTTTAGACTAAGGAAACTAGTCAGATAGTTTTTTGAGGAGTTGTATTCATGGTTGTATCACCGTCATGGCTTTCAAAGATTTCTATGTTTTAAAATCTTATAGTTTCAATAAATTGAATCTATAAGATTAATTTTATTTCTGTTGGTATTCTTTTAATCTGAATATGTATGTCTTCCTCCAATAATTGAAAATATTTTACTTATTCAAAGATTATTTCTCAACTATAATTTATTATATTCTTATGTTATGTGTATTAGATGTTTTGATGTAATTTTTCTCTTTAGCATATCCAGTAACTGTTTCTTTATGTGTTTGTATATATTTATCTCTGTTGTATTCTAAGCAAATCACTCTGCAGTATCCTCCAAATCACTACTTTTGGCTACTATTGTGTATAATAGAATTAAATTATCTATGTATATTTTTCAATAATGATAGTTTCCTTATTTTTTCCTAATTGTCTTTCTGCAATATCTAATATTTCTTATTTTGTTTAAGCCTGTCTTTTATTTATTTACTTTTATAACATTCATTTTTTTCATAATAAAATCACAATAAGTCTTTTTCAGACCATTCTCTTTGCATTGAATTTATTTGTTCCAAGCTATCATTTTGGTTGCTATCTTTTTTATATATCTATATAAGATTAAAACATTTTATTTACACCATTATATATTTTATGTATAAAACCATGTATACTTTTCTTCTTTCCTCACCCTTTCCTATTTAGACTTTTCTGCACCTGAACCGTCAGAGGTCCTGTCTTAGTTTGCCATCGGGCTGCTGATGCAAAGTGCCAGAAATGGGTTGGCTTTTATAATAGGAATTTTATTTAGGGTGATAGCATACAGAACCAAGACTGTGAAATGTCCACATCCAGGCATCATCAGTAATGCTTTCTTACCAAAGTTAGCTGCCACATAGTAAAGCAAGATGGCAGGGGATCTCTGCCTAGGTCTGCCTTCCCCTCCAGGTTCAACTGTTAGCAACTAGGCACAGGGTTTATCTCTTTCTGGCCTCCTCTCTCAGTCTCAACTGCTCCACTTTCTTCCTGAGATCAACTGTGAGCTATCAGGCATATGGCAGGGCTCATCTCCTGAGTCTTGAGCAGCTCTGTAGGTCCAGCCCCTCGGGGACCTCTTTCTCTTCCTCTGTGCTCTGCTGGTTCCAGACTCCAGGATCTCTCTCAGCCCTCTAGGCTTCTCTGTTTTCCTGCAGTCCTCTCTCACATGGCAGGATCAATATGGCCGCTTCCTTTTCCTCCTGTGTATCTCTCTTTCTCTCTGTTTCCATTTTTATCAGCTCTCGTAAGAGGGCAAAGACTCAGTTTGAGTCATGCCTCACTGATGTAGTCCAATCAAAAGGGTCTCATATTCACAGTAAGAGATTAGTTCCAAAACATAATCTTTCTCATCTTGGGATTCATAAAAGAACTTCAGACTATCATAGCTCCTAATATACAACCTCATGTTGTAATGTTGCTTGGATTCCTGTCTTCTTTAAATATCACATGGTTATCTACTCAATGTGGAGTTTGGCTCATATCTTTGGTACAAACCTGAGTCTGTGTTCTTCAGCCCCCCCAAACATAGAGGTTTCTATAATCATTTAGCATACTCTGTGATTGGTTGGGAAATTGTTCAGCTTGCATTACAGAGCTAGCCAGCCCCACCCTAGGCTCTTATTTAAAGCAGGGAGCTTAGCTCTGCTGTCTCAGCTAAGGGAACACATTTAATTTCTCTTACCTCAATGATAAAATCCCAGTCACTTCGCCTATTCCTCATAAGAAGCCCGGCATACTTGTAAATTTATCTGTGTTTTATATTTTTTCTTTCTACGTTGTATAGTTTTTTCCCATATTTCACAACCCACCTATGCCTTTTTTATTTCACCCATTTAAAAATGTATCTATCATTGGAATATATTTGGAATAGAAAGTTTTTATCAAAACATGTCAATCCCAACACATAAAAATTTAAAATTTTTATATCAGATAATTAAAGACTCTAAATCTGTGAGTTTTAATGCAGAATTTCTGTTTCAGGTAAAGGCATCAAAAATCAAATTAACCTTGCTCCTGGCATTTAATGCTGCATTGAGATCCAGGTTAAGAGAACTTCTGCTCTTATTATTCTATTAATTCATTGTCAACAATGGAGGCTTAGACAGACTATGCAGCTTTCAAAGGCCTCACAGATCTTGCTTCAGAGACTGAAGGGAATCTTAGGCTTGTCTAGATGAGTCCATATGCTATCAAATTAACCCACATCCAGTAACATTCAAGACAGATTTTAACCCATTTTAGGACAAAGTAAAATATATCTGGGATATAATGGCTCTAAAATTCTTGATTCTAGGGCAAGACTTTCTAGAGTATTCTAAAGAAACATTTCTTTTGAAAGGGGAAGAAGTACAAGTCATTAATATTGCAAACAATTTAAAGTTTAGAATTTTATAGCAGGATAAGAAAGAGGACTTGAAATTTCTCTAGTTATATCCAGAATTTGAAATGAAGAAAAAAAATTAAAACAAAAATTACTTGGTTGATAAAACATTCATAAAGCATTTGGAATGATTGCTTTTCTCTGTCTACTTATTGCTTGGTTATAGTAAAGATGTAATCAGAGCTTTAGGTCCATCTGATTTTGGTTTCTTGTTTCATATCAGAAAAGCAGCCTTGTTAGTATGTTGGCTTTGAATTTCTTCATAGTGCAATTATTCTGAGGAAATTCTATAATTCTGAATGTAGAGAAATAAATGGATCTTGAGTGAAACATAAAACTTCAGATGTACATTTTAAAAAGTAAATTTAGTTTTCAAAGCTCAAATATTTTAAAAGAAATAATTGTCTCTAAAATTGACTTCCAGGAATTTCTATAAAGCACCTTAATATAGTTACTTGAGTTCTTGTTAACACATGAAAAAATATGGTTCATGAGTTGCAAATGAAATTAATGAGGTATACAATATAGCCTACTTGCCACGCCTGTGTAGTATATAGAAACTGGTAATTATTGGGTGAAATGTGGGTGGTATCACAAACAATCTATTCTAGCCATAACTTTATTTTTTCTCTGGGTTATATGAATAGGAGGGGCAGGGCATGGTGATAACTGATAGTGAATTATCACTATCAATTATAGTGATAATTATAATTGAAATTCTAAACAACATTTTAAATTTCCAAAAATATATATGTTTAAAGAATTTTTGGATTATATAAATGTTACAAGAAAGATATAGAGGATTCCCATATTTCCCCCCTTCCTGCTCCCACATGTTCCCACATTAACAACATTTTTCATTAGTGTGATACATGTGTTACAATCAGTGTACACATATCGAAGCATTGCTACTAACCCTGGACTTTAGTTTCCATTACAGTTTATACTCTATCCCGCACAACTTATAGATTTTGACAAAATGTGTAATAGCCTGTATCTGTCTTTGCAATGTCATGCAGGACAAATCCAATGTCCCAATAATACCCCCATGTTACCCCTATTCTTCCTTCTCCCTCCCCTCAGAACCTCTGGTGGCCTCTGACTTTACATCAGTGATACAATTTCCCATTGTTAGAATAATAATGTCTATAACAGAATAATAATAAGCCTACTTTAGTCCATGGTTCATTCCCCAATCTTGAGGATTTTGCGGGGGGGGGGGGGGGAGGGGCGGTCATATCCACTCTGTTTCTAATTGAGAGGTAACATAGTTCCCATGGGGCAGATGGATGAAACTATCTTGATTGAAGGTGCACATTCTCCACTTCCTGGGATGGATGTTTTCCATAATTATATTTCAATTAGCTGTCCTGGCTGAGTCCAATGAAGTGAAGAGTAGGTGTTTCAACTCTGCTGAGATTCAGGACTCAACTGACACATGAACAGACTCAAGATTTGAGACCCTGGCAATATATTTAACAAGTATATTGTTGGTTATAGGTTCAAATAAAAAGGGCAGAAGAGCCATGTGTAGGGAAACTATAAATGAGTCTAACTCTGTTACACTAGGGACATAAATTGCAAAGTAAGACCCACTGACAGGGTACTGAATTCCTGAGCCTTTCTGCCCTGCTTATAGTGTCTAGGTGTCTCTAAACCCCTCAGGAGCTCTCCTATTTGAGGTACTGTTTACTGTGGCAGTCAATGAGATCCTGCTGAGAAATGTATAAGCTTAACCTCTGGAGTGACCTCCCAACTCACTTTGAAATCTCTTAGTAGTAGAATCTCATTTGTATTTAATATTTCCCCCTTTGGGTCATGGTCTCTTTGTAGATGCATTGCTAATTGATGCTTTGTAAAAATCCCTCAGTGCCAGGGAGGTTTATCCCTGGGAGTCATGTCTCATGTTGGAGGGAGGGCAGTGTGTTTATATACTGAGTTTGGCTTAGAGAGAGGCCACATTTGAGCAACAAGGAGACTTTCAGAAGGTAACTCCTAGACAATATAAAATACAAAGTTAAGTTTCAATTTAATAAGTTAAGGTTCCTGAGTACAATCCTCAATATTAAGGACCTCGCATAATGATCTGCTTCCTTCACTAGGCAATGCCCATATACTCTGGGAATTCTTGCTATTCTATTACAGAATGTAGCAAAGATGGAAATTCAACACCACATGACTACTTGAAAATATTCATTTTCTATAGAAACATGCCCAAGGTGCAACCTCCCCACATATCCCCCATCACAGACACCCAATACTCATGATCCTCCTCTACCACAGTTGTGACCCTTCTGTGAATCAAAGCCTCTCCAAAAATGAAACCAAAATAAATGACCAAATACATTTTAATAAGAAAATAAAATGATAACAATAATTTTAAAAACTTACGTATTCGGATATTATTTATACCTTTATGGTACAGATCAGTATATTCTTGGCAACATTGGAAGTACACACATACACACACACATACACACAATTAACAAAAACCCACAAAATCTTGTTCTTGGATATGCTATAGATGTTCACCATCACTTAAACAGCATTTAGCAGGACAATTAAAACACATCCTTTCTGTTTACTATGTTTATGATCTATAGGTAGAAATATCTTGTTTGAAGATTTATATTCAGAGTTGATTAAATGGTAATTTAAAAAGGATCAGCTCCTGATTGAAATTGAACCAATATTCATTTTAAATGATTTTTAACTTAAAAATTTTTTAAACATAATCCTAAATTTAATACTGACATTATGTGAAATATAAGTACAAATCTCATATAGAAAAAAAATGCTATAAAAGTAATAGTGTAAATACTATATTCACATAGAATTTGGAAGGTAATTATACATATCAAAATTTGCAAAATAATTTTAAGCTAATGTAGCTTTGGAATTTTACTAAATAATAGAGACATATTTACTTCTTATTTATTTAAATATGTATATATGTGTGTATATATATATATTATATATATATATATAGACAGAGAGAGAGAGACTCACACAACCTATTCACTTGCTGGCTTCAAACAATTAGTTTTCAGTTGTGTTAAACAAATGCATGTGTGTGTGTTTGTATGTGAGTGTGTAATAATTAAATATGGCTTATATATGGTAACATATTATGTATACCATCATGTAATGCAGAAGATTTCCAGGAAAGGTCCGCATTTTAAGAAATTACATTAGAGGCTTAGGTTGACTGCACTTATAATTATGTAATACTTGAACTAAGAGATGCCTTTAAGATTTTCCTTCTTCTGTCAATTTCCAGGGGTATTTTTAGGATAGAATATATACAAGTGCCATTTGTGAAATGTTATAGAAGTAGTTGTTATTATTATTATCATGCTAATATATTGATATTTATGAAGGAGAAACCGGACTGATTTACTTTGAGCATATTTTGTTGCTTTTTATAAAGATGATATGGATTTTGGAAATGCCTCTAAAACTTTCTGTTAGCCAAGTGCTTATATCTAATAATTATAATGATTGGGCTCTACTTTATTATTTTCTATAATTTCTTCTTTCAAAATGAATATACTACACCTATTCAACTCAGAAATATGAATTCTAAAATATTTTTCACCGTCCATTTTCTGTATACTTCAAATTACATATCATAGTCACATCTTTATGCTCTATTGGATAATAATTTACCTCATCAGAAAACTTGAAAACTTTGGCTGGGTGGAAATTACAAATGAATTTATATTTCTAGTAATGTGAAGAGAAATTTAGATCCTTTTTGTCCTCAAAGTCTTTATTTTCCAAAGTTTCACCCTATTAAAATGTTAAAATCACTTGTATATATATTACTGTAGGTTATTTTACAACATTGATTGAAAGTAAAAGGGGGGTTTTAAGCATGTATAATCTGCAGATGTGGTTTCAAAGTGACAATGGCTTAACTCTTTTTCCATATCCTCTCTTTGTATAATATCTAAAAGCATTATCGGTAGCCGCGGTGTTTCCTGAGAACTGTCAGTTGTGCAGTGGCATTCCTGGGCCCCATGGTCCCTGGATGCGTGGTCCCCAGGTTAGTGTCCCCTGAGCACCCATAGCGTGTGTTCCATGGACCTACATGCCCTGGGTCTGCAGAGTCCCCGACTTCCCTTTCCCAAGTCCAGCGCTCCCGGAGTTCCGGGATTGCCTTAGCCCTCTGGTTTTGGATTGACTCTGTGGGTGGGAGGGATTTGGTGGCGGGTGCAGTAGGGGGACCTGGCTAGTGTGGGTTCAATTTTCTGGTGTTCCCCCTTCCCCTTTTTTTTCTTGTCTTTTCTTCTTTTCTTGCTCTTGGAGGAGCATACCGGCTGGCTTGGGAAGAGTCTGGGAAGAGAAGAGTGGCGAATCTGCTGAGAAAGCCCAATTCACCTAAATACCCTGGGATAGGGAACATGGCCTGGTAGAAGGTGGAGTCAGAAAATCAACAAGCTCACTCATAACACACCTAAAGGAGAGGGACTGTAGGAGGTGCTTTCCAAGCCTCCAATAGCATACTTGGTGTTTCTGGTGAGGTGTGTGTGCTCTCTCTCTGGACATTAAGAGCCATTGTTTTCTGTGTAGAGCTGATTCAACAAGGACCCACTTGAATCTCCTACCGGACCTCTCAGGCAGCTTTCCTGCTGCTGGGAGAGAGGGAAGTGAGGAACAGAGAAAAGGGGGAACACCAGATCCCTAAGGATTTTATTTAACTAAAAACAGGATTCCTTGCTTGAAACTTTCCCCAGTATTTGGTTGGTTTTTCCTTGTTTTTCCTTCCTCTTTATCCCTCAGGGCCCTTTTTTCTTTCTTTTTTCTTTCTTTCTCTTTTTGTTTTTCCTGCTTACTTCCCCACTCCCTGTAGTCCCCTTTTCTCCCCCTCTTGCTTTCTTTCTTTCTCTGCTTTCTTATTCTTCTTACATTAGGTGCTGCAGGGAAAGCTTCACATTTGATGTATTTCCTTATCCTCCATTTACTCTTTTCTGTGTGTATTGGTTTTGGCCACCAACACTAATCCCTTTCCTTTACATCTTTCTATCCTCCATCATTGATTGTTTCTCTTACATTACATATCTCTTTGTTTGCTCACCTATTTTTTTTACTTTTTATTACTAATACCTTTGTTCTGTTTTCTGCCTCATATTCACTTTTATATTATTGTTCTCTCTTTTCTCTTTCCCTCTCCCCTGAACACACAGGCCTTTTAATTCACACTGTATTCCTCCCCATATTCAGATTTTTATGTACTCTGCTTTTCTTACTATTATAATTCTACATACCTTACATGAGTCTAATATCCATTCTCCTATGTCTCACATGGTTCCTCTGTTAATATTTACTATCAATACTACTATTATTAATTTTCTTTTCTTACTTCTTTTGCTTTCTCTGGCCCTAATATTTTCCTTCAAGTGAACTTAGCCAACACTAGGAAATAGAATAAGAAGAACAAAGTGACAAAGAGAAGACTTAACATGCATGCAAAACAACAACTAAATAAAGCCCAAACTAGACAAAGAAGCTAAGCAACTGACTAAACCCGTCAAGATAAAATGATGACCAGACAGCAACAAAAAACTACAAACCAAACCAATAATTGGGAAAACATGCCCCAATCCAATGAACAAACTAAAAACCAGGAAGAGGAGCAGAACATCGAACAAGTAATTAAAGATCTCAAAACATTTATTAGGGACCAATTTGATGAGGCCAAAAAAGAGATTAAGATTATGAAGAAAACAATTGGAGAGAATACAGGAGAAATTGCAATCATACACAAAAATATAACTGATATGATGGTGATGAATAGCGCAATTCAAGAAATCAAAAATACACTCTCAGCAAATAACACAGACTTGAAGAGGCAGAGGAGAGTTTAAGTGATGTGGAAAACAGTACATCTGAAATCAAACAGATAGTAGAACTGGTCGATAAAAAGATAGAAAAAATCCAGCAGGGGCTTAGGCACCTGAATGGTAATGCAAAACCCACAAACATACATATTATAGGCATCCCAGAAGGAGAACAGAAGGGAAAGGGGACAGAAGGGGTGTTGGAGGAAATAATGGCTGAAAACTTCCCAAATATACTGAGAGAGATGGATGTACATGTCCAGGAAGTACAACACACCCTAAACACCATAAATCCCAACAGGCCCACCACAAGGCATATACTTGTCAAGTTATCCAAGGCTCAAGACAAAGAGAAAATACTAAAAGCAGAAAGAAAAAAGAGAACCATCACATACAAAGGAGGCTCCATAGATTAAATGCTGATTTCTCAACTGAAACTATGGAGGCAAGAAGGCAGTGGTATGAGATAGTCAAGGTAGTAAAAGAAAAAATTTCCAACTGATAATATCCATCCAGCAAAGTTAACATTCAAAAATGGTGGATAGTTCTAACTATTCACAGATAAACAGAAACTAAGAGAGTATGCTAACAAGAATCCTGCCCTTCAAGAAATACTAAAGGGATTTCTGCAGGAAGAAAGAAAAAAAACAAACAACAAAAGAGACAGAGTTGGAGGACAAAAACAGAAAAAGAAAATGAAACAGAATATGACAAACACAAATCCAAAGATAATATGACTAATATAAGTAATTCCTTGAAAGTAATAACACAGAATGTCAATGGATTAAACTCACCTGTCAAGAGACTCAGACTGGATTTGGATAAGGAAATATGACCCATCTATATGCTGTCTGCAAGAAACACATCTTAGACCCAGGGATTCAAGGAGGTTGAAAGTGAATGGCTGGAAAACAATCTTACAAACAAACAATAACCAAAAAAGGACAGGAGTAGTTATATTAATATCAGACAAAATGGGATTTAAATGCAAAACAATTGTGAGAGACAAAGAGAGACACTACATATTAGTGAAAGTGATAATCTTTCAAGAAGAAAGAACAATCATAAACATTTATGCTCCTAACAATGGTGCCTCCAAATATGTGAGGCAAACACTGGAAAAACTAAGTGAAGGAATAGATGCCTCTACAATTATAGTGGGGGAATTTAATGTACCACTATCAACTTTGGACAGAACATTTCAAAAGAGAATTAATAAAGAAACAAAGACTTTGACCAATATATTAGAGGAGCTGGACCTAATAGACATATACAGAACATTACACCCAAATACAGCAGGATATATATTCTTCTCAAGTGCACACAGATCATTCTCCAAGATAGAGCACATGCTAGGCCATAGAAATAGTCGCAGTGAACTCAGAAAGATAGAAATCATACAAAATAATCTCTCTGATCACAGTGGGATGAAGCTGGAAATCTGCAAGGACCAGAGACCCAGATTTGGCACCAAGGTTTGGAAGTTAATCAACATGCTCTTAGAAAAACAGTGGGTCAAGGAGGAAATTTCAAAAGAAATTAATAACTACCTTGAAATTAATGAAAATGATAACAGAACATATCCAAACTTATGGGATGCAGCAAAAGCAGTACTGAAAGGGAAATTTATAGCCATTAATTCATACATCAAAAAAGAAGAAAGAGCTAAAATTGAAGAACTAAATGCACACTTGGAGGAGTTATTTAGAAAAGAACAAACTAACCCCAAAGGAAGAAGAAAGAAAGAAATAACAAAGATCAAAGCAGAACTAAATGAAATAGAAAATAAGAAGGCTCTTGAAAAGATAAACAAAACCCAGAGCTGGTTCTTTGAGAAAATCAATAAAATTGACAAATCCTTAGCTAGATTAACAAAAGAAAATAAGAGAGAAGATGCAAAATAAGAAATGAGAAAGGAGATATCACCACTGATCCCACAGAAATAAAGACTATCATAAGAGGATACTTTGAAAAACTATATTCCAAAAAAAACAATTTAGAGTAAATGGACAAATTCCTAGAAACACAGAAGCAGCCTCCATTGACAAAAGAAGAAGTTGATGATCTCAACAAACCAATCACAAGAAAAGAGATAGAATCAGTCATTAAAAACCTCCCAACTAAAAAGAGCCCTGGGTCAGATGGTGTCACAGGTGAATTCTACAAAACATTCCAGAAGGAACTAATGCCAATCTTGCTTAAACTCTTCCAAAAAGTTGAAACAGAAGAAACATTGCCTAACTCATTCTACGTTGCCAACATTACTCTAGTACCAAAGTCAAACAAAGATGCCACAAGAAAGGAAAATCACAGGCCAATTTCTCTAATGAACCTTGATGTGAAAATCCTCAACAAAATACTTGCTAATCATATTCAACAACACATTAAACAAATTATACACCATGGCCAAGTTGAGTTCATTCTTGGTATGCAAGGATGGTTCAACATAAGAAAATCAATTAATGTAATACACCCCATAAACTGATTGAAGGAAAAAAATCACACAATCATATTATAGATGCAGAAAAAGCATTTGACAAAATACAGCACCATTTCTTGATAAGAACACTGCAAAAGATAAGAATAGAAGGAAGCTTTCTCAACATGATAAAGAGTATATATGAAAAACCCACAGCTAACATCATTTACAGTGGTGAAATCCTAAAATCTTTCCCTCTAAGATCAGGAAAAATACACGGATGCCCACTAGCACCCCTCCTATATTAACATAGTCTTAGAAGTACTTGCTCGAGCACTGAAGCAAGAATCAGACATAAAAGCCATCCAAATTGGAAAGGAAGAGTCAATATTTCACTATTTGCAGATGATATGATCCTATACATAGAAAACCCTTAGAAGTCTACAACATTTTCTAGAGCTTATAAATGAGTTCAGTGAAGTTGCAATTTACAAGATAAATGCACAAAAATCAGGAGCATTTCTATACACCAATAATGAGTAATCAGAGGAGGAAATCAGGAATCAAATACCATTCACAATAGTAAATAAAAAAATCAAATACCTAGGAATAAATTTAACTAAAGAGGTAAAAGATTTATACACAGAGAACTACACAACACTGTTTAAGGACATCAAAGAAGACCTAAATAAATGGAAGAATATTCCCTGTTCATGGATAGGAAGACTAAATATTATTAAGATGTCTATCCTACCAAAACTGATCTAAACATTCAATGCAATTACAATAAAAATTAACACATCATTCTTTAATGAACTAGAGAAACTAGCTATGAAATTTATTTGGAAAGGAAAGAGGCCCCAAATAGCCAAAGACATATTGAAAAAGAAGAATGAAATTGAAGGAATCACACTACCTGACTTCAAAACATACTACAAAGCTGCAGCAGTGAAAACAGCATGGAATTGGCACAAGGATAGACACACTGACCAATGGAACTGAATTGAGAGTTCTGATATAGATCCTCAGATATACAACCATATGGTATTTGACAAGGCCACCAAACCTTCTCAACTGGGAGAGAATGGCCTCTTCAACAAAAGTTGCCTGGAGAACTGAATATCCATAAGTAAAAGAATGAAAGAGCATTACCAACTTACGCCTTATACAAAAATAAACTCAAGATGGATCAAAGACCTAAATATAAGACCTAAGACCATAAAGACCTTGGAATGCAAAGTAGGGAAGTATCTACAGGACCTTGTAATAGGAAACGGCTTCATGAACTTCACACCAAAAGCATGAGCAGCAAAAGAGCAAATAGATAAATGGGACTTCCTCAAAATTAAAGCCCTCTGCACCTCAAAGGAGTTTGTCAGGAAAGTGAAAAGAGAGCCTACACAATGGGAGAAAATATTTGGTAACCATATATCTGATAGGAGACTTGTATCTTGCATATATAAAGAACTCCTATATCTTTAAAGTAAAAAGACAAACAGCCCATTTAAAAAATGGGAAAAAGATTTGAACAGACACTTCTCCAAAGAAGAAATACAAATGGCTAAAATGCACATGAAAAACATGCTCCAAATTTCTAGTTATCAGGGAAATGCAAACCAAAACTACAGTGAGATACCATCTTACTCCTGTATGACTGGCAGCTATCAAAAAATCAGAAGACTACAATTGTTGGAGAGGATGTGGAGGAATGGGAACACTCATCCACTGCTGGTGAGAATGCAGAAGGATCCAGCCATTCTGGAGGACAGTTTTGCGGTTTCTCAAAAAACTAGCTATAGCTTTGCATATGATCCAGCAATTTCACTGCTGGGTATATACCCAGAAGATCTGAAAACAAGGACACAAACTGATATATGCCCACCAATGTTCATAGCAGCACTATTCACTATTGTCAGAAGTTGGAATCAACTCAAATGCTCATCAATGGATGAAAGGATAAATAAAATATGGTATATACATATAATGTCATGCTACTCAGCTATAAGAACAAATATAGTACAAACACATGTGATAACATGGATGAATCTTGAAAACCTTATGTTGAGTGAAGTAATCTAGGCATTGAAGGACAAATACTACATGACCTCTCTTATATGAAATAAGTAAACCAAGTTGTCTGAGAGAGCTAGAGACTGGATGATAAACTTTAAGGAGGGTAGAGAAAGGTTGTGAGCTGACAGCTACTTGGGTGAAATCTATGATAAGCTGGAGGTAAGTATTTGTACAGGGAAGGGATAAAATGGGGGCATAGGAATAACTTTGGGTTGGGCAGTGTGGGCTTTAGGGGTGCTATGGATGGGAGGATGGCTCAGATTGTGCAAGAAATTGGGGAGAAGGTGAGGGGAACATTTGATCATGGGAGACTGTCAGATATGTGGTTGAAATTGTGATGCAGGGAAAACTCTTTAGAGAATGTAATATGGAAGTTTGCCTGTTTGGAATGCTTAAAGGGGGAGCATCTGACACAGGGCAAGCTTCTAGGGAGTGTGAGAGTGCTCATTTAGTCATAGTGGATTATATCATTGTGTGGAGACCCATACAATGAGTGCGAAGTTATACCCACATCCTGGGTAGACCTTATGTTCTCAAACAGAGGGAATTGTATCTCTTGAGAGAATTGGGGGCTCCCAATGGCTTAAGGCAGTCAAGTATGTCAAACCCTCAACATTTTTGCAAGTATCTCTGAATATGGTCCCTCAAGTAATGAAGATTGATTGTCATGGTGGGCCCTGAGGGGAGGGGAAAGAGGTGTTGAATACATGGAATCAGGGTAACTGTGGGGCAGTGGAAGTGTTCCACAAATCATGCCATGATGGATATAGGTCATGTTAAATTACACCAAAAATGTATAAAAGTCTACAGGCTAAAATGTAAACCATAATGTAAAACATAAGATAACTATAAATTTAGAAAATTGTATAGTCTATAATATAAACCATAATGTAAATCCAAATGGAACCATGTTTGCAAGCTATCGTTTCAATATATGTACATTAGTTGCAGCAAATATAATATGAACATATAAAAAGATCACTGTTGGGGAAGGAACCAAGGGTTTGATGTTGGATATATGGGAGTACCATATATTGTACATGTGAATTATTGTGACCTAAAACTTATGTCAAGAGAAACTTAATAATCAGGAAAAAAAGAAAGAAAGGAGGTAGACACTGAGGAAGAAATGGAAGAAATTGCCTTGCCACTGTACATAGAGGGCAACACCTGTAGCAGTGATGAAAGGCAAAATGTCAAAAACAAAGCTTTTTCATTGTTTCATTTCTTTGATACCCCAATTTATTTTTCCTTTATTTAATTTTTCTAAATTTCTATGTAATCTATATCTAACCTTTAAACCCATCATGATATTCCATTTTTCTATTAATGGAACTTGGCAATATATTAGGCTTCCTTTTTGAGAAGTTTTGGGCTACAGAGAGGTTCAACTATGTTGGGGGTGGAGCACTTGTGTGGGGTGTCATTAGTGGGAGGCACATGGTTGGGTGGGAGTTCCCCAGGGCATGTATACAGGGTACATAGAAAGGTTTGGATATTTTCATAGTGGTTTCAGTTGGAAACGACAGATGGGAGAGTGCTGAATTTCTGACCAGAGGAGCTCTTTCACATTCCGCAATGGAACAACAACCATCCCCCAAGTGCAATGGCAAAGACCAATAAAGATGGATGGTCCAATGATGAGCCCTTGATACTGATGGCTCTGATTATGAGCCTGTGTGCATGAAATATGAACAAGGCATATAACTGTGGGGTGCCTAAGAATTACCTCCTGAAAGTGTCCACATTGCTCAAATGTGGCCACTCTCTAAGCCAAACTCAGCATGTAAATGCATTACCTTCCCCCAAGTGTGGGACATGACTCCCGAGGATGAGCCTCCCTGGCACTGAGGGATTATTACCAAGCACCAGCTGATGATGTAAGTACAAAAAGACATGAACAAAGAGGTCAACTCAGACCTGCAGAATATCTCAGCCTACATGTAATATCAGGTGTTAAAAACTGCTTTTTGACTTTGGATAAAAAGGGGGAAATGGAAAGGACAAGTGAGTTTATATGGCTAAGAGTCTCCAAAAAATAGTCAGGAGGTCATCAGGGAGTGATGCATATGCATGCTTCAGCAGGGTACCAGAGACATTCAAGGTAGATGGAAACCCAGGTGCTGGTTCTCCTGAGGTCTACAGCGACCCACAGGTTCTACAGTCAAGGCAGATGGCTCTGGAGTTCAGTGCCATGTCAGTTGGCCCTACTTTGGAGTTTGTGTCTGAGTGTGATGGAGATGGGCTCAGATATAACCTTTCTATACATGCCTGTTCTGTTACTTTTACCGGACCTGTGGTTGGCGTTCGGGTTGGTGTATACACAGGAGACCTGAATCTCTGAACTCTCCATGTGACAGCCAGGCCCTGGGCCTCAGCAGACTTACAGCTCCTACCCTCTGGTTTCTTGGACTTACCCTGGCCAGCTGAAGAGGTGAAGAGGGTCAACCACCACACCAGGGAACCAAGAGTGTCTACAGCTGCAAGTTGGAGAATTGCATCAATCAGCCATGAGGAATTTAAACCCCTCTTGATGTAGAGGGGGACTGGACATAGCCATCCCAGGTCCACAAGATGGAGGAATAGAGTATGGATTAGAGTGGACTTACTGGGTGTTCTGCTGGGGAACTATTGTGATTAGTAAGGGAAGAAATTGTAGTAGTGATGTGGAAAGGGTGGCCACGGTGTCTGCTGATGGTCAGGAGAGGGAAGAAGAGATATGGTGTGGGGGCATTTTTAGGACTTGGAGTTGTCCTAGGTGATGCTGCAGGGATGGATGCTGGACATTGTGCATCCTGTCATGGCCTACTGGGTGGACTGGGGGAGAGTGTGGACTACAATGTGGACCACTGTCCTTGTGCTGCAGTGGTTCTCCAGAATGTATTTGCTGGGTGCACTGGATGTGCTACAATGATGGAAGAGTTTGTTGATGTGGGTGGGGTGATGTGGGTGGGGTGGGGGTTATATGGGGACCTCATATTTTTTGAATGTAACATTTAAAAGAAAATAAAGAAAAAAATATATATATATATAATTTAAAAAATATAAATAAAATAATGAAATCATTATTTCCAGAGAAGAGAGGAACATTTGGAGTGGAGCTTTTATTAATATCACTTAACATGATTTCCATATGTCATCATACTTTTAGATTATTTTTAATTCAGGTTGGGCTTAACATCAAGGGGATCAGTGATATCCAGTGTCCAATCGAAACTGACCTTTTGAGCTTGGGTCAATTTCCCAATGTATAAGACAGCTAAACAAAGAACACAGGCATGGAATGTTATTGAAGTGACAACAATATTACCCTGTACACGTAAATAACTGTTTGCCAAATATTTTCACATACATCTTATACTACTTCCTATTCTCTGTGCTGACCCACTTATAATTGACTTGAGCATACGTATGTCAACTCTTTCAACCCTGTAATCACAAGATACTCTCTATAGTTTCTTAAATATCTTTAACTTTACAAGTTACCATGCATTTAAACAAGTTCTAGGCATCAATAGAAAATTTATTCCTGTATCTACTGAAAAATAGCTAAAGCTGAAAAGTTATTCTTTCAGAATTTTTTCAGTTTTTGTTTAGTTCATTAAATTACAGTAATTCATATTATAATTCATAATATACTCTCCTCTTAAGAAAAAAAATCCACTATTTCTATTTCCTAAAGTTAGTACTTTATATGCCAAATGACCATACTGAAACAGAGCTTACTTAATAATTTTAGCCATATGAAAATTTGGAGAGATTTTTATGCCATTCACCTAGATGCTGGCTATGTTTGAATTATCAAATTAGACCAATGACAAGGTCACCGGTGTAGTTTTACAGATTCATGGATTTAGATGGACAGCCTTTCTCAGAAATCAATTATTTGTTGCTTAGTCACTCAAATGCATGCTTTTTATTTTAAATAATTTGTGATCAAAATACATATTTTGAGTCAATGTTAGATATAATATGTTCATTATAATTTACATTTTGCTTTGATTTAAAAAATAGTAAATTTTGTAAAAAAAATTGTAAACTCCACTCTCATAGTCTGAGACAAAAATATTCCACCCTTTGGATTTATGGTAATAATATAATTCTATGTATTAATGTCTTATGATTAAAAGAAACAAGAACACAAAATGATTTAGCAACCATTATCCTCTTGAGTTTGTTTAAGCTGATTTAACTACATATATCAACTTAAAATCTCACCTATATTTAAGGAGAAAATTCCCATTATTTCTGTCTACAAGTGAAGAGCTTAAGGGCTAGAAAGATAACATAATACTTCAGAGAAGAATGTATTTTAACAAAAATAGATATAATAGCCATCCTCTCTATAAATCAGCTCATTAACTCCACAATTGCCCAATCAAAGACTCATATAATAGTATTTAAAACTGAAAGACAAAATTCAAATATTAGGTAATTCACTGGGCACAAAGCTTCTTTATATGCATAGTTACTTTCACATCACCAAGGTCTTGGTGTGTTAGCAAACATCTAACAGCATGCACTTTGATAAACAATGCTATCTTTCTGGATAAAGTTTAGCTTTCCAGCTCTGTCCTCTTAATTGTATTGGATCATATTTTGGACAGGAAGCTGAGTAGTACCTATATCTTCCCATTCAAGTCTCTTGAAACAAAGGAATGTACCTTCTGTGTAGAATAATCCCTTCTGTTTCTCTGAGACTATCCTAGGAAATGACTATAATTGTGACTACCTTGGAAAAGTGACCGTCACTCCAACTGCTCAGTCTGGCATTTGTAAAACATTTTCCAGTGGTGGCTGCTTCTGTTAGCAGCCTGCCCTGTAGCCTTATCTATCAGCACTCATGAAAAAGAAATGGTTTGTTTCCATAGAATGTGTGACTGTCATCACCCTGCCCAAACATTTTTTCTGTTGTCTTTGTGGTTCACAGATATCACAATATCAGGAGATATTTGTGTCTCCATGCCAGTGATTTATATTTCCAATATTTCTCATTTAATTGGAAATGGTCACCTATGTTTTTTCAACCACTCTGTATAGATACAGCTCAAGTAAGAATAAAATATTTTGAAGCTACATTCAGGCAATGATATGATTTTCAAGAAAATTGCTGGTATTAGTAATAACTTATCAAAGAAAAATCTACACATTCATATTTATATTGGAAACATCTGTGCTTTAATCAAATAAGATTCTCTGCTATACTGTGGTTAACTACTGTTTGTTCAATTTAATGACAATGAGTTTCCTTTCCACCTTCAAAAGGAGTAAATATAGGGGAGAAAGGGGCTTCCTTCTTCTCTCTCCCTTCTATAGAACCAGCTGGACATTTGTCCAGAAAATGATGGGATATCTCGAATTGTGCAGGTAGTGTTAGATTAAAATATATGAATGATTGATGCTACAGCTAATAACATCTAAGCTTCAACTGCAAGCAAATGGCTAACATTTTACACAAAATCCTCTTTCTTCATTATTGTAAATAGCTATTATATTGCATTTTAGTGCACTGTCTTTCAGATTGCTATGCACAGTGCTGCCAAAAGTGCTAAACCTTTTATTCAGCTATGCTGTCCATAAAATTTCAAATGATTAACTCTTCCAATTTCTGTTTTCCTCTTAGCTCTTACAATTTTCTTCATTGTTTCTTTTTTTCTGTCTTTAACCTTTGTCTCACCCTTTATTTTTTATTTTTTCTTGCTTTTACTACTGTATGTTCTAAAGCAGTTTAGTGCAAATCATGATGTTAAACTTTGAATTGTTCCAATGTCAATTTACATTAAGGTGCTTACTGTCTGGTAAGACAGATGGTATACTTATAAATTAAATATAATACATCTCATAATTGATAAATGCCAGGAGAAAATTACTGATAAAGGATGACAAACAAAATGTCCTTTTCCAACCTTCCAGTCATGGTTTCTGAATCATGTTAAACCATTTGATTTATTAAGATTTCATATATTTTTACAAATAATCCTATCCATTACTATTCATGCAATTTACAAAGCATAACTTAGGACTTGGAGAGCTTTAGAAAGTTTAAAAGTAAGGACTTGAAATCACTAAATTTGATTTATGTGAGAAAACAATGGTACCTACAATATATAAGGATTCAATTAAAATGAGGAAGCTCAGTTCAGAGGCTATTGCAATAGTGCAGCATTATATAAGCAAATAAAGAGTTAAAGTATATAGTAAGGAGATCTAGAAAGGATTGAGATATGTTTGAATGAATGATATTTTTCAAGTAGAATTACTATGCCCTTTTTATACAGTCCTTCATATTCAAAGGCAAAACTCCTGAAGAGGAATAACAGTAGTGTCATGTGGTTAAGTAGTGAGGCAAAAATTAGTCTTGGCTGAATTCAGAATAAACATAGTGTTGACAGTCAGATGGTGGGAAGGTATGTGACTGTCTATCGACCTTCTTTTCAGAACAGCTTCTCTTCCACTTGAACCACAAGATCATGGTAGAACTACAAACTCACAGCAATGACCAAAGTGGATCTGTTCAAGGGTGGGAAGCTGAATCAAGGGTATCCACAATCCCACCTGGTGATTAGAATCTGAATATAAAACTATTTTCCCCCTTTGGGTAGATAGACTAAAGATGAAACCATTTGTTGGTCACATGTATATGAGAAATGAAGATAGTAGGTTCATAAGAAAAATACAGAAGTGACTGCTGATGATAGGGACCCATATCATGCTAATAGAGGCCAGAACATATAGAGACAAAGGTTGAGAAGGCAAAAGTGGCATAGGTGACTTGAGCACGATGGGCATTCCTGGTATTGGTGGCACCAGAGGAAGCCATCTACAAGTACGCTAACTCTTAGGTTCTTTAAGATACATTTATATACTTACGGTAAATTCCCTTTACTTTCTTAAGCAAAATCAACTCCCACAATTAGGAAGAAGTCCCATATATAAAATTTCTCTGATTGAATAATGGGCTCTTTGGGTACTTTCAATCTCTTTCCTAATAAATGGTTAATTTCCCTATGCTCCTTTGTGTCTTAGTTTCATACCTAGATTATATGAGATTTAAAATTATTTTGAACAGTTTATGCCTGTTGAACATGCCTGATTGCAATGAAGTGATTGTCCTGTCAAATAAATTCATTTAATTGAGTATTGTCTATATAGTTGACATACAGAAAAGACATACATGTTAAATTCAAAGATTGTAAATGAGACCCTTTTTAAATATAAATTAAAGGGTATATGAAATTAACTACTCCATGATGAATTTAGAAAGATGGTATGTATGGTGACACTATTTTCTTTTTTCTGTTATAACCATGCTTAATCACAATTAAGTTAACTAGAGATATCCCTAAAGTTATTTGAATGAGAAAATGAATTGACTTGATATGAAGATTATTAAAAGAGTTCTAAAATGTTCCTGAATCAATAACGATTCCATATCCTCATGTATTTTCTGTCTTCACTCATGTTTTAAATTTTAGGTTTTAATTATGGAATATTTCAAAATCCTTAAGAGTTACAGACAGTTTCAACTATCTTCACTAGAACATATTTGTCAAGCCTATTTGTCAAAATGCAATCTAAAGAATATTAGAGTCCTCTTTAGAAGGGTTATTATCTTGAAGTAATAATGTTCATCATAGCACAAAATGTTTATATTTGTTTTTCTTTTGTAATAATATTCAATGTATTTTTAACAACTGTAATTCAATCTGCTGGCTATTAGGCAGCATTTGTCTGTATAGTAGAATTAATATATAGAATAATTTCTGTAAATTATTCAATATTAAATAGAGATTTACTTTTCTTCTCACCCTTGGGAGTCAGGTGTATAAAAATTTGTGGAATACATGGTAAGAGGGAGCAAAGATTTTACCTAACCCGTAACTCTCAAGATGAGTTAAAGATTCTCAAGCAGACAATAAGAAAATGGAAGTGGAAACATGAAGGCAGAAGTTGCTGATGGATAAAATTAGTTTTATAAGTGGACCAGAATTGTGTCAGTATCCAAGGATTCATAAACTCTACTCTCAAATATCAGCATCCAGTTGCTGCATGGAACCTCATTTGGAATCCACAGATCATTTGGCACCAACTTGAGTGGGCCATATATTTTGTGTCAAAGAAAACTAGTTTTCTTTCTAGTTGGCCTCATGCTATTCTCCTTGATGAGAGGCAGAATATCCCTTCCCTGTTAGAGTAATGCTTTTTGTGTTTTTAGATTAAACTAAATTAGGCCCCCATCCTACTTATGCCACATGACCTTTCTTTTTGTCAGGATCATGAGATAAAAGGTAGGCCCTTGAATATCCAGGGGACTGGTTGTACAAAACTGAAATTGCCAAGTACTTGCACATGGGTGAAACTGAAGGCAACAGACTCAGGAACTTTCTCTAAGCTAGAACAGTAGTCAAATGCAATTGTGAGATAAACACATATGCATACAAGTACTATACCTTTGTTGAGGGAGACCAAAAGAAATTTTTTGCTTTCAATTCTCAGTCCAAATTAAATTAAAAGATAACATTCTGATAGATTCTAATGTCTCTGTGGCAATTATCATTTCATACCCAATATAAGGGACGTTAGGAAAATGAGCTGATAAATTGAGAAGGAATTTTTTTTCTTTCCATTTCATTTAGATCTAACAGGCACTGCAGTGAAAAAAATCTACTCTTGACACCTAGGCACTCACAACTTGAGGAATTATATACTCTAGGCTGCTTGAAAGAAATGATTCAAATGAAATGGGTAAGTACTTACATTCCAAAGAGAAGAGTATTATCAGTAGAGTTAAGCACCAGGTAGATATTACGGATTTTCATATAAGCACTGTATATCTCTGGGTTATTTCCAAAACACATTTCAAAGACAATCAAGTGTGTAGCACCCTTTGTCTATGTGGGACCACATGTATAATATTTGTCAAAAGCACCTTGCTTTGATACAATTATCAGAAGACAGAAAGTTCTGGCCTATCCTCACCAGGCAAGGTTGAAGACACAATCCCAGCAGTCATCTACCAGTGACACCACTTGGTTGCATTCTTTCCCCTCAACTTGTTCAGAATTCTATACATATGAAATTAAAATTTAAAAATCTCCTTTACATACCTCTGAGTAATTAGAAAAAAGAGTCAGGGCATATGAATTCATGGTCAGAAAATTAATAAAGAAAATTAGCAAAGTCTTGATTTTCCTTTTCAACCTTAAAGTAAATACCACCTGGTAGCTAGAGATGCCTGCATTCTTGACAGACTGGGAGAGAACAGTGAGAATCAAGCAGGTGCTGAGGAGAAAATAGTAAAAAAAAAGTCTTAAAATAAATGAACATTTATTTTCAAGTTGTTGATATCCTGTTTATTTCTCATTCTATAAAGTTCTACCAAGGATAAATACATTTTTGAGAAATAATTTTCAGAACAAGGCGCAGGAGACTGTAAAATTGTAATTTATAGAGACTGCCAAGAAATAGATGAATCAAAGTTTGTTCATTTCATTGTTTGTTTTAAAGGGGCACATCATGTGTTTATATTCCTGCAACCAAGAAGATTTCCAAAATTATCTGACAGTGGGGAAATCATACATGTCTAAACATACTTAAACAGTTAAAGACACCATGATATAGCCATACAGTGGAATGATGCTGTTGTGCCTGGTTTGTTTTGTTTCAAATAATGAGGACCTCTTAGGGCATCTATAGCAAAACTGGGGATTGCATTATAAGAAGGAAACAAGGTATAGGGTTTCCAGATAAAATGCAGAATACCCAGTTCATTTTTAATTTTAGATAAACAGCAAATCTTTTTTTTCAATAAACATATCCAAAATATTGTACCATTATATTTAAAAGCTTTATTAATTGTTTATCTGAATTCCAAATCCGACTGGGTGTCCTGTATTTTTATTTGCTGAATCTGTCAATCCTAACAAGGTGTCTCGTATGCTTCAAGGTTTTAGGAGAGATGAGGAACAATATCTGGAAATTCTGCAGGAAGCAGCACAGTTTCTCACAGTCTCTCTCAATGACTCTTATCTCTGTCTCATTCTCTGTCTTCTGTCTCTCTTTTCTCTAGCACGAAATTGACTCTCATTTTTTAAAAAATTATTTTTTTCCCCCTGCCCCCACCCTGCTGTTTTTTTGCTGTGTCCATTTGCTATGTTATTTTCTGTATCTCTTTCTCCTTTTTGTCTTCTCATCTTTCTCTTCTAGGATTCAGAGGGATTTGATCCTGGGGACTTCTGATGTGGAGAGAGGTTTCCTGTCAATTGTGTCACCTCAGTTCCTGGTCTCTGCTGTGCTTTGCTTTGACTTTCCCCTTTGCCTCTCTTTTGTTACATCATCATCTTGCAGTGTGACTCACTTGCATAGGCACTGGATCACCGTGCGGGCACTCACATGGGCACTTGGCTCACCATGCAGGCCCTTGCTTCACTGCATGAACGCTGGCTTGTTGTGCAGGCACACTTTCTCTTCTTTGTTTCACCAGGAGATCCCAGGGATCGAACCTGGGTCCTCCCATATGGTAGGCAGAGGCCTTATCACTTGAGTCAGAACTACTTCCCTGGCTCTCATTTTTGTTTCTATTTCACTCTCATTTTTTATCAATACAGATTACTTTCATCTGCATTTTTTTAATTTCTGTGTCCAATAAAGAAACAGATTATCCCATCTCTGATCAAGATCTACCTCTGGTCACATCAAGAGTCACCAAGGTTTCTGGATCACATGGCTCACTCCCCTCAATAGATATTGTAGGAGAAGATGCATCAAAGAAATATGAATGAAGATGGGAAACTGAATAGCATGCCCATTTAACACAGAGCTGTAAATCGTGTTTTCACAAAATATTTACTTATATATGAATCACAGGTTTATAATGTCAAAGAATACACATATAACAAAGTTTTCTTATATACACACACATGCATATATGTAAATATAAATATGATCATAAATATTTTAAAAAAGAAAAGAAATACTAAAATATTTTTCAAGGATGTTTGTTATTAAAATTTATCTTATCTTTTAAATACATTTTTTATGTTTTCCAAATATTTTACAAAAAGCCTTAATTATTTATCTAAAAAAACTCATGGTATTAAAAATAGAAATGAGAAAGAAACATATTTTTCTAAGAATTATGAATGCTGGGAGGGCTGTTTAGTAACCCAGTAGATCAACAAATATCTTCCTAAATACTAATTACAAGCTGTTCATTCTGAAGTGCTCTTAAAATTTTTTCCAGAGCATAAAATTTTGAAGGACAAGATATTAGAAAGGGCAATATCTAAGATAATTTAAGACAGAATTAATATTCAAGGGGAATATTGAGATATTTAAGAGAGAAATATAGTTATTTGAGTTGCCTTTTTATATTATCTAATTTCCATTTGTGTATAACTATGAAGAAGAAAAACATGAAATTGGTGTGTAATCTGCACAAAAGTTGAAAAATGATTTAAAGAAATATTTAAGACATTTCAAAAAGTCTTGCAAAGCTTTCATCGTTATAACGACATTACCAAGTACATTTTTTGGCATCTTTATAAATACTAATGTCAATTTCTGACAGCCCATTTCATCATTTTTAGAAATTTAATTTTTAAAAAATATTTTTATTGAAATATATCATTCACACATGAACATACTTAAATGATAAATGTATAGTAAAAGTTATGAACTTACAAAATATATATGCATAACATCATATAGGGCTCCCATACATCACCCTTCCACCAACACCTTGCAATGTAATGATATAGTGGTTACAAAGTATGTAAGAGCATAGTCAAAATATTGCTACTAAGTATATTCCATATCTTACATTTGGTGTACTTTTCCCACAACCCATCCAATTTTTTATACACAAATCAATTTTATTGATACATATTACTAAAGCATACAGTTTATCCAAAGTGTTCAATCAATGATATTTGGTACAATCACATAGTTGTGTGTTCATTACTTCAATTATTGTTAAAGAATTTTCATTATTTCAATAATGTATTAGTCAGCCAAAGGGATGCTGATGCAAATTACCAGAAATTGGTTGGTTTTATAAAGGGTATTTATTTGGGGTAGGAGCTTACAGAGACCAGGCCATAAAGCATAAATTATTTCCCTCATCAAAGTCTATTTGGAGCAAGATGACTGCCGCCATCTGCGAGGGTTCAGGCTTCCTGGGTTCTTCCCTTCCTGGGGCTGGCTTCTCTTTCTTCTGTGTGCTTACTTCCTGGGGCTCCAGCTTAAGGCTTCAGCATCCAACTCCAACATCAAAATTCCAACATCAAAAAGTCCTTACCTCTGTTCTTTGCCATGCCTTTTATCTGTGAGTTCCCACCCACTTAAGAGTGGGGACTCAATGCTCTACTGGCACAAGAGGTTTTACATAATTACTTAATCAAGTAATCCTATGAATCCAATATAACGTAATATGCCCCAGAGGAAAAGACCAGTTTACAAACATAATCCAATATTTCTTTTTGAAATTCACCAATAGCATCAAACTTCTACAAATAATAATAAAAACAAACAAACACAGAAATTCCTCTGGTCTCAATCTTTCTGTTACCCTGTTGTACATAACTGCTATTTCTGGCTATTCTTGCACAATTATTTATTTGTTTATTAAGCAGTTTTATTGAGATATAGTCACATACCATATAATCTACCCAGAATGTATAATAAATGTCCTTTTTAAAAGCTGGCAAAAAGATCTTTATTATAAAGTTCTAAAATAAATAGAAAAATATATTGAAAGAAATTACAAATTTTGAAAGAGTGCAAGGCCAGGTTAGATTTAATATAATCATTTCTAAGAAGTAGTAGAGCAACAAACATTTATAAATGTAAATAATAATTCTAATAGAATATAAATTAATGATAACATAATTATAATTTTATATTATAAATATGTCTAACTATTCGACATAATCTTTAAGAATGATATAAATTATTAGTTTAGTTATTTAATTTCCATTTAACCCATAATTCTTTCTGTATAATCAAATTCCTATTTGGTAATTCTTCACATCTTATTGGAATGAATTACAGCAGATAACAATGTGCCAACTCATAATTTTATGAGGCAGAAGACTATGTTTCCAAAAGACCAGAGTTACAAGAGAAACTAATGGGGGAGCTGCAGTCTAAAAGAAAAAAATAAGGGTGAGATATTTGGAGAAGAGTTTACAAATAAGATTATTAGGAATTTTAAATAAAGGCTAAGAAGACAGATAATAGAATGGTATAACAACAGAACACCAAAGGACAAAATGGAAGTAAGTAATGCCTTTAAAGTAATAACACTGAATGTTAATCGATTGTACTCCCCCATCAAAAGACATACACTGATTAAAAAAAAATATGAGCTCTCTATATGTTGTCTACAAGGGATCTACCTCAGGTATAAGGACACAACCAGGTTAAAAGTAAAAGGTTGGAAAAAGGTATTCCACGTAAATAGTAACCAAAAAAGAGTTGGAGTAGGCCAGATAAATGTAAAATAACAATATTTTAGTATATGAACAACAATTACTCAGTGCAACTAGCAAATTATTCCTGTGATCAGTATTCTATAAGTTTTGTCATACAAACAAAACAAAACAAAACAAAACAAAACAAAACACTTGCTTTTAATTAAGAAGGACTGGAGAAAAGATACATTTTTATGTACTTCATTTTTCTTTAACCCTTTCTACATACTCATTAATTAAAATAATCCATCTGGATCAATAATGATTTTGTATAACTACTGTTGGAAAAGAAATTTACTTTTTATTCCGAGAGTGTGAATACATCTGTAACTTCCAATGACTGGTGCTTGTTGTATATCTGTGCAGAGCTATGATACATTATGATTCCTACATGCAAGTACCTCATACTTGGAGATTTTTTTACTTGGTAGTCTTCCAAATCCCAAGTAAAATCTCCTAATCATACATCTCCTTTATGTATGTTCTTCTGTTGTCTCCTGACTTCTGTACTTCTGTCATAATTTTTTTTTTTGGTCTGGGCTTTTAGACTAAAAGTTCTATTCCACAGTGAAAACACCACCACCAGCTGTCAATTCTTTTAAATCAACTTGATTTAGGCATGTGTTATTTCCATTCCTAACACAAATTATTAAACCTTCATTGTTTTATGCTTTGATTATTGAATTATTTCTAAAGAAGTCTGTGGAAGTCCAGGACAGTCTGCCCCAAATAAACCCTGTGCTCGAACCAGATATGTTGGCTTTGCTGCTAGGATGGGACAGATGCCCACTTTTGAAACTAATCTTGCTCTGTGTCTTCTTTCTGTAAGTAAACATTCCTTCCAGTGCCAATGTGAGTTATACTTTGCTGGCAACACTGAGACTTCTAAACCACAGAGGGTTTGAAACCCTAGGACTGCTGTTCCTGGTGGCAAGAATTGTTATGCTCTTGCTATCCTCCAGGTGGGGAGAATCTTCCTGGAAGATGATTTGTAATAGCTGTCTGTTTCTGACAAATGATTTGGCACATTGAGCAGGGCACCAAAAAATCTGACTCTTGACTTGCTCTTCATTTACTGAATTATTTTAAAGATGGCTACCTGATTAAGCTTCTTAAAAAATTGCTTATGTGTAAACATGCCCCAAGTTTGCCATGTCAAACACAATAAAGGGAAAATCTGTCCTTTATTTAGTCGATAGTGATTTATGACAAAAATAGTCCATTAAGTGTGTTTAAAGTCCAAGGAACTATTTGTTACCATTTGGTCTGTTTGAAATACCTTTTTATTTTGTTGTAACTTCTCAGAACCCACCCTTCCTTCAAGGTACATTTCAATTATTGGTTTTTCCACAAAGCCTTTCCTTAAGTCCCAAACCCTGGTGGTCTTGTTATCACCTATGATTTAAGTACATGGACTATATATAATGAGATTCTAAGCCCTTGCTCAATAAAGCGTAAAACTTTTGGTCAAAATTTCAAAGAAGCCAATGCATATAGGTAAATGTAGTTAAATTTTTTTTTACTGTTTCTGAGTTGAAGCTGGCCATTGTTTAGGAGTGAGCCAACCACTTCAGGCTCTGGAAGCAGATGGAATCAGCTCTTTATTGTAAAGAGGGCTCTCACTTTTATATAGGAAACTAAGAGACTTTTTTCATGTGATTTACTTCTTTTTTTGCTGTCTACTTTCTGTATCCATTTGTTATGTGTTCTTCTCTGTCTGTATTTTATTTTTATTTGTTTATTTCACCCCCCCCCCCCACCTTGTGGCTTGCTTGCTGTCTGCTCTCTGTGTCCATTCACTGCATGTTCTTCTGCATTTTTTGCTTGTCTCCCTTTTTGTTGCATCACCTTGCTGAGTCGGCTCTCCACGTACTTGTGTACGGGCAGCACTCCACAGCGCTTGCAGGCTGGGTAGCAATCCATGGTGCTTGAGGGCTGGCGGTTCTCTGCAATGTTGGGGCAAGCCTGCCTTTATAAGGAGGCCCCGGGATGTGAACCCAGGGCCTCCCATATGGTAGACAGGAGCCCAACCGATTGAGCCACAGCTGCTTCCCTTTTTATTTTTTTTAAAAGGAGCTTTAGATTACATAAATGTTACATAAAAAATATAGGGGATTCCCATATACTTCACCCCTGTACCCTTCAACAATTTTCCCTGTTGACACTATCTTTCATTAGTGTGATACATTTATTACAATTGATGAACACATATTGAAGCTTTTTTACTAAGCATGGTCTACAATTTACAGTATGGTTTACACTTTGTACCACACAGTTTTATAGATTTTTGACAAAATGTATCCATTATTGAAATGTCATGCAGAACAAGGCCAATGTACCAAAAATGCCCACCTAGTGTTCTCTCTTCCTCCCCTCAGAAACTCTGGTGACCACTGCCTTTATATCAATGTTACAAGTCCTTGTCTTTACATCGATGTTACAAGGCCTTCCATTACTAGAATAATAAGTCTACTTTAGGCCATAGTTGCATTCCCCCTCCCCCCTTTATGTTTGTTCATTCCTCAATCTTGAGGACTTGGGGATGGTTATGACCACAATGCTTCCAATTGAGAGGGGTCTTAGATCCCATGTGGCTGATGGATGGAACTGTCTTGCTTACATTTGTAGATATTCTCTACTTTGCGGGGTTGGCATTGTCCATCATCATTCTTTTGTTAGTTGTCCTGGGTGAGTCTGATGAACTGGAGAGTAGGTGTGGGCTGCAACTCTGTTGAGATTAACAGGGTGACTGGCATATTGAACAGCTGGAAGATTTAAGTTCCTTGGGGCATGTATTTAGTGGGTATAGTGCTAATTATAGGTTCAAATAAAAGGGGCGTAATAACAATAAAAAATTATAAATGAGTCTAACTCTGAAACATTGAGGAAATAGGCTATCACATGTTCCAAGGTAAGGACCACTGATGGGGTGCCAATTTCCTTGTGTTGTCTGCCCTGCCTATAGTGTCTAGATTTCACTAGAGCCCTCAGGAGCACCCCTACTTGAGGCACTGTTTACCTTAGCAGTCACCGAGATCCTCCTGAGACATGTATAAACATAACCTCTGGAATGACCTCCCAACTCATTTTGAAGTCTCTTAGCCATAGAAACCCACCTGTATTTAATAGTTCCCCCTTTTGGTCTAGGTCTTTTTCCAAATACATCATTAGTTGGTGCTTGGTAACAATGCCAAGTGCCAGGGAGACTCATCCCCGGGAGTCATGTCCTACGTCAGGTGGAAGGTAGTGAGTTTATATACTGAGTTTGCCTTAGAGAAGGGCCACATTTCAATAACAAGGAGGTTTTCAGGAGGTAACTCTTAGGCATTATATAATACTAGGCTATGTTTCAATTTCACAAGAACAAGGATGATAATTTAACTATCAATATCAGTGTCCTGGCACGTTGGTCTGTCCTCTTTCACTAGGCACTGCCAATGTACTCTTGAGATTCTTGCCACTCTATGAGAGAATGTAGCAGGACTTCCCAGGATGGGAATACAATATCCCGTCAGTTATTCTGTGGGTCTTAACCCACTAAGCCAGCACCCCATGACCATATGAACACATTCATATTCCATAGATGCACACCCCAGGTAGACCCCTCCCCACACATCCCACTACAGCTCACACCCCACAGCAGTGATCCTTCCCTGCCACAGCTGCAATCCTTCTGCAGTACAAAATCTCCCCCAAAACAAAGCCAACAAAAATATTAATAATATTAATAAAATAAAATAAATTAATAAAATAAAAAGCATATTTTTGCATTGTGCCTTTCATCACCATGAGAACTGTTATCTTTTATGTATATTGACAATTCCTTCCGTGTGTTTCACCTGTGCCTTTTTTTTTCACTTTATTTTCCTAAAAGCTTTAGTTTACTAGTCCCCCCCCAACCAACCCCACATCTCTCCTACCAATAACGTGCTATATGAGTAAGGTATATTTGTTAAAATTGATGAAAAAATACTATAGCATGCTACTATCCATGGTCAATGGTTTACATTATGTTTTACCTATACTTTTATAGGTTCTGGCAAAATGTACAATAGCCTGTATCTGTCATTGCAAAATCATGCAGAACAATTCCAATGCCCCCAAAATGCCTATGTTCCACCCATTCTTCCTTCCCCCTTCCCTCAAAACCTGTGGCAACCACTAAGTTTCAATTTTGAAGAATCAGTTTCATAGTTACATGTATTAATATTGAATGCTTGACATATTGGTCTGGTCTGTTTTCTTTTTTTAGGTGTTGTCTATGTACTCGAGAGGTTCTTGCTCCACTATCTGAGAATGTAGCAGGAATCTCCAGGATAGTTTAATATTCTCATTTATTGTGTGAGTCTCCATCCATTAAGATAACACCTATGCCAAGATGAATAAAACACATTCATATACTCTAGAGGATGCCTCAGGTTCACCCTTCCCCATATATCCCCACACCACCGATGTCCTGCACCAGTGACCCTTTCCTGCCATATTTGCCAAAAAACATTCCAATCATTTTAGTTTCAACCACAGACCTACAAATCCCCAGAGTTCACCTCTTCCTTCCTCCAAAATTGTTTCCATGGAGTTGATACTCAATATGGGTAAAACCCAAGATAAGGTGTAAGGGGATGGTTTGGCAGTGAATGGAGGTGTTGCTGGTGCCGGGATATGAATGGGGTCAATGGTGCTGGAATGTAAGGGTGAGAACTGTGGGGGTTTGGGATGGACTATCCATGAAAGTGATTTTCTTCTCGTGCAATATCAAAAGAGTTTCTAAACTTTTAAAATTTTATAATTGCAAATCTGAGAAGCTTTGTACAGAAATAAAGGTCTTTTTAAAAATAGAAATTAATATTATCTCTTTTAAGAAAAAAGCTGGAGATAATCCAAAAATCTGTATAAATCATGATCAATTGCAACTGTATTCAAACAATGTAAATCTTATTTACACAAAAGATAATATAGTGCTTAATTTCTTGGAGTTACCTATGAATAATTAAATTGTAAAAAAAAAAAGAAGTCTTCATTTGTGGGGCATTTAAAAAAATCCCCTTAAAATGCAAAAAAATCCACACGCATTTTTCCTCCCAATGTTTTTTTTTTTAATTGGAAATAAATATTTTTCTCCAAATATTTTGTATTTAGATATAAACATAGCGTTCTATTACTGCTAGGCCAGGATACCAATGAAACCTGAGATTATTAGAAGCAAAGTATGCTTAAAACAGGGATTATATGAGAGTCTATATCAGATACCAGCAAGCAATTCGTGTATGGACTTCTTGGAATTTTATTTTCTGGAACACTAGTTTATGAAATCAAGAATATATTGCATTTTTAATTTCCAAGAAAGCACACTTAAATGTTAAACTTTTTGAAAAAATGTCTACAAAGGAATCTTATTTTGAATAGCTAGTTTTGAGACTTAAGGGTTTTATTAATATAATTCGGCCATGATTTTATAAAGGAGTGGACTGTTCTGCAAGAAATTTGCACACACTTCTAATTAAGTGGTAGTGATCACATTATTTTTAGCTAAGAAAATCATTCTTCCACATCATTCTCAATTGGTTCAATCCAGAACAAACTAAAGAAGGAGGCTGGTTGTGCATTCTAGATAAACCTTTGGCACAGTGTTATTCAAATATGCTCTGCATTTATGGATATGTGAATATTTCCACTAAAACTGTAGAAACAAGTATTTAAAGAAGGAATAAGGGCTGAGTCTGGAGAGGTAGGAGGAGACTATGTCTTGAAAGAATATGAATGACATGCTAAGTAGCTTGGATATTACTCTGGAAGTCACTCCAGATTTTTGAGCAGAATGCTATGTCTACCAATATTGTCCCATGACAGTGGTACTTTATACCTCCTTACAAAGAGATTAAAATAATTTCTACACTCCAGCGCTTTCTCTTCATTTTTCTAAAATGTCAATGGCAAGTCTTCAACCTTCTCATTTCCGGATGATTCTCTTTTGAGAGCAAAGGAGCTGCTGTATTTGCCATGTCATTCTATAAATACCTGCTCATTTCCCATTTTGACCGAGAGGTTCATATGTTAAGAGCACCCCTCCTCTATTGGGCTAAGTAAATGCAGGAAAATACTACACTAATTTAAATTTTACATTTAATATTTATAAGAAAATATTGCATTCATAGGGAAAGAGTTCAGCTAGGATTGTGAAAATGTCTTTTAAGAGATCTCCATCTTCTGAAGAAAACAAGGAAATGCATGATCAGCCAACAATTCTCCAGAGACTTCTTGTTATCTTGGCTAACCTTCTAGAGGTTGTGGTTCTAATCTTTTTTTCCTCTTCCTCCATTGTTTTAGTTATTCATGCAATGTATTCATTTCCACACCTTTAAAAAAGAGTGCATTTGTATTAAAAGGGAAAAAAATAAATCTAAGTCTGTTCATTTGACTTGTTTCCTGTTTTGGCCAGTGTCATGGAAGAGAATTTTGAACCAGTTAAAATAAAAATCTAGGACTTTGTTTTCCAAGCTTTCAACTTCTGTTGCCTGGAAAAAAAATGAGCATTGGCTTTACTGATTATTTTCAAACAAAAATAAATCTCTAAAAACTAGTAGATACCAGGGAAATTTTTATATTAAAAAAAATAACATAGTGCAGAATTTGTGCACTACATCACTAATTGGCAAATAAAATCATTTGCTTATAGCTAAATAATCACGCAGGCAGAAGTGACTACAAACATTGTGTGTAAGTGTGGAAATTGAGGTTCTTGTACCAATTTGCAGAATCAAACATTAACAGTCTAGTTGAAAGTCAGTATTCAGGATAGTACAATATTAAATTAACAAACATAAGCACCTGCTAATGCTTTTCAGAATTATAAAAATAAAAATTGTTTAAAAGGACATTACCTCGTGCACCTACAATCTTACTATCTAAAATGAAATAAAAGTCAATAGCAAAAGTTTAGGCAGTTTTATTATATCCATGTGTTTAATGAAATACTTTCACCAGCTAGTGAATATCAATGGCTGTTTGACAATAACAAGGAATAGTGGCAAAATTAGAAATTGAGTTTGAATTTCAGAGTAAATTTGTTTTAACTCTTGCTTACAAATTATGTAATCTTGGGCAAATTATTTAACCTTTCTGACTTATTGCTTTCTCATCTGTGGGATTAATAAATTATAAGGTTTTTCTGAGGCTAAATGACATAATGTATGCAAGTCTTACCATACTATACACATTAGCTTCTTTCCTCCCTCTCAGAATAAAATCATGTCTATATTTTCTACCTTAAAAATTTCTGCCATATTTGGAAAACATAGTGTTATAAAATATTATTCCTACATACTTATATTCATTCTTTCTCTACACTCAAAATAGTGTGCTCCATCATATTAAGGTTCCACTAGAAACCATTCAGTCACTTTCATTCACACATTTTTTGAGTTCTCAGCATATACACCTGTGGGAGAAAGTGTTCTCCCCAGGAGGCTATCCATTTATGTTGAGATGCAAGGTTTTCTTTCTCACCGAAATACAAAGAAGTAAACATAAAGGTAAAATAGATGTTGTCCAAGATAAGGTATCCAAAGAGGTTATGGGCACACATTTTACTCATTTTCCGTTATGTGTAAATCTTGCCAAGGATAGGCATCAGCCTCTGACTTTGGAATTTTACTATAAAAGGAGATTTGATGTCTTCCTCATGTAACCATACTATTAGCATGAATGAGTATTTGCTAATTGCTATAACTAACAACAGTAAGTCTCATTGTCTTGATGTAATTAATGTTTATTTTTTTCTGACTTCACAATGTGGATTAGGAATCTTTCTTTCAATTGGAGACTCAGGAACCCAGGCTGCTCCCATCTTATAAATGCTTCTATATTCATCATGGTACTTTCAAGAGCAATGTGGACAGAAAGGTAGAATTTTAAGTATAAAGCAGGGATTTCATGGATGGACTGGATATTGTATACATATTTGTCCAATATATTTTTGGCCAGATCCCCATTAAATGGCCCCAACATAACTCCAGGAAAGGCTGGAAAATGTAGACCTTGTGTGTGATCAGGGAAAATCACGGATTGGGTGAAAATATAGCATTGTCTCTGATAAGCTATCTAAATTAGTGTGAATACTATGTGAAGGTTGACACTGCGTTTCTTGATGACTTCTACATCACCAATGTCTTGAAAGAGCTATAATATGTACTCAACATTGTAGAATAAATACCAGCTACAAATAAAAGAGAAATGTTTGAAAATCATAAATGAATGTATTGTCAAGCTGTATTATTTTTTTATAGTGAAGAAATCTTTATTAAATTGGGTTTAAACTAAAAACTGCTTTTTCTTACCAAATGCCAGAGGAGATAACATCCTTGATATATTCCTGTGAGAGAGGTAGATGGAGAATGGTGCAACAAATCTTAGCAGCTGCAAATGGGAAATACTATTATCTGTATAGCAGATGGCAAGTAATTTTTTTGAATATCAGGATTCCACAAATCTGTGCAACTATTTATTTCAGTAGCTAGAGCACAGAAATGGAGTTAACAAAGTACCTGATAAAGGAAAGTTATCATGGAAAAGAAAGCATAGGAGAAATCAGAGAACAAAACAGTAAGATCCTAGAGGTAGGAAGGAAGTTACTTTGTTCAGACTAAAAAAAAACAAAATAAAAAAAAAAAAAACAACTGTTCTACTTGATTACATGTTCCAAAAATTTAATATCAGAACCACAATTAAAGTGAACTAAATTTGTTGGAAGTTTTGATAATTTCCATAATTTATTTCTTAGTAATTTTTCAAGAATGACATGTAAAGATTGGACAAGTGGATCAAATGAAGCAGTCTAACAGCATTCTAGCATTATGTAGACAAGCTGAAACAAAGTAACACAAATAGAATGACTTAAAATAAGGACAATTTATTTGCTCAGTTTTGGAGGCTAGAAGTTCAAAATCAAGGTGTTAGTAGAGCCTATATCCTTTGAAGTCTAGCGTTCTGGGGGTAGCTTGGCAGCACTCTTTGGTGTTCTTTGGCTTGTAGAATAACTCTGTCTCTGCCTCTGTCCCATGTTGTTCTTCCCTCTGTCTGTCTGTGTCCAATTCTTCCATTCTTATAAGGACACCAGTCCAGTCGTGTTGGATTAGGCCCACCCTAATCCAGTTTAGCCTCATCTTAAATGATAATATCTTTAAAGATATTTTTCCCAAATAGGATCACATACACAGAACTGGAATGGATTTGGCACTTCAACGTATCATTTGTGGGGACACAGATCAATCCATAAGAAGAAATGAACCTACTAAAGAATTCACAGATACATAAAATAACTTTACTGAAGGCAGATGGGACTATCCTAAATAGAGTTGCCTGTGGAGAAAGACTGTCAGTCTCTAAAATCAGTGCCATTATCTAGAAATACAAAATAAAATCCAGAGATGAGGCCCTTTGCAGAAAAAATGTGATCTTCATGATCAATCACTTTGTGGAACATCAGGGATTTATTACTAAATCAGAATTTAAAAAAAACAACTTCTGAATATTTGCTTCAAAAATAGAAACTCAACTAGATACTAGCCAATTAGATCCCTTCTTATAAGTTTCATTGTTTTGCATTTATGCAGGTTACTATGTATGATATCAATTATAGGATATCTTTAATTTATGTCATCTCAGGGTTTCTAAAACTCTATGCCAGGCGTGTTTAATTCCTTAATAAAAAAATCTCATCTAGCAGGACTGTTTAATTATTGGTTTAATACTGTTAGTTTTTATTTTAAAGTAAAACATTAGAAATGTTTATTCCTTTGAGTAAAGTGTGTGGATACTTATAAATTCTAGAATAGTTGCTTTCTATTGACAGAAAAAACAACTAAAGCTGGATTTCTTTAATTTCCATAAATATTTAGATATATGTGCTCATATATGTGAATGTAGGCAGAGACACAATGTATGAGTTGGATTCAAAAGCACATTGATTTAGACTTGTTTTCTGGGGATTTATAGAGAAATAATTTTCAGTAGGCATAATTACTCATCAAAAATTAGTTTTCCCTGATACTGAAAAAAATACTTGCTAAAAATATAAAATTGCTGCTAAAATTTTTTAAATTAGCTGTTCCCAATTAAATCTATATTTCTGGATTCCAGAAGAAAAATCACTACTATTTAATGCCAACAGTTTGATAAGAATAATGAAACTAGTTGGATATAAGTAGATGAGATAGATAGATAGATGGATAGATAGATAGATAGATAGATAGATAGATAGATAGATAGGTAATGTGTAGATAGATATAGATGAAAGAAAGAAAGGATTGGTAGAATAAAGAAATAAAGCCATTTTGAAATGAATCTTAATGGCTTGCTAAAAAAAAATGAGGAAATAAAGAAAGAACAGCGCAATTGCAGACACTGCAGTGAGCAATCAATCACTACATTTGAGAGTATGCCCTGACAGGGTCTTAGGCCCAGCCTTTTACCTGTTTTGTGTGATTAAGTATCACTAATCTCTAAAATTAAATACTATAGATTTATTAAACAATACTATCCAAAACTCAAATCCCTAAATTAGAACTTTGCTAAACCTGTATTTCAGTTTCTCTTCTCAGAGCAGATGGTTTTACTTTTTATAATATATTCTTTTAATTGGTTGTTTAAGGGTAATGAGGCCACACAGTGTGGCATGCTGAGTTAGCAAGGAAATGCAGCTGGCCTTTTCTCTTGCAGACAAGTAACAGTGACTCAGATGATTATATAGAGAAGCATTGTTCATTTCATAGTGCCATCTTTAATATCCAGGAACATAATAGTCTCAAGTCATTTTGAAATTAATTTAAAATTGTACCTATAGAAGAATATTAAAGAACAATGGTCCCCTTGATTTTTCTTGATAGAGTGTCTTTAAGTACTTCCTGAGCCATTGCCCCTAGTTCCTACAAATTTCTCTTCATCTGCACAAACTAATGACCATGTTTCCAATCCTATGTTACAAAATAACTGAGTCCCATTTTAATTCAATGATTAAGATGCTGTGATATAAATTTAAAACTACCCCTCTTGTCCTCTCAACTCTCATTCTACTAATACTTACTTTCTTCCTGACTGGGAAATAAAAAAGTGAATAAAGTGATTCAATTATAAAGAAGGTTCACAAGATGAAGAGCTGTTTCTTTCTTAAGTCCTGGAATTCTTTTACTTGTCTTTGACTTATTGTATTGTACATTTTCAACAGCCACTCTAGCAAATCTACATTTGACATCTTGTGTTCTCCTCTTACCCTTGATCATCTTACCTTCTACTTCAAAGAGAAAATATAGGAGCTCAGGCAGGAAAAATGTCAACACCCATCTTCTTCCCAAGCACATTCTTCTTCTTCTCATTGTTGGGGATTAAATCATGCTCCCACAATAGCTATGTTCAGGTCCCAACACCAGGCCTGTGATTGTGAACCCATTCATGAATAGGAGCTTTGAAATCCTACCTAGATGAGGCCAACTTGAACGAGGATGGAACTTAAGTCTGTATGACTGGAGTCTTTATAAAGAGAAGAAATCCAGAAAGAGTCCTAGACAACCATATGATGGAGGTAAAGACACTTTTAAAAGTCAAAGACCATATTGGACTTACTCCACTCAGCTAACATGGAGTTGAAGAAGGTCAACCACCACAGCATGGAGCCTAGAGTGTCTACAACTAGAAGCGGGAAGAGTGCATCCAGTACCCATGTGGAATCTAAGCCCTCACTTGACATAGGTGTGCAATGGACACAACCAATCCAATGTCCACAGAGGAAATGTGAAATGGGTGTGGGAACGGTAGCCATGGGGGCTGCTGGGTGTGGGGAACGGGAGGAAGAGATGAGATGTGGAGGCATTTTCGGGACGTGGAGTTGTCCTGGATAGTGCTTCACGGACAATTACGGGACACTGTAGATCCCCCCAGGGCCCACCGGATGGAACGTGAGAGAGTCTGGGCTATGATGTGGACCATTGACTATGGGGTGCAGTGATGCTCAGAGATGAACTTACCAGGTGCAATGGATGTATCACGATGATGGGAGAGAGTGTTGCTGTGGGGGGCGTGGGGGGCGGGGGCGGTGGGGTTGAATGGGACCTCATATTTTTTTTTTAATGTAATTAAAAAATAATAATAATAAATAAATATTTAAAAAAAAAAAGTCAAAGACCATTGACTAGGGGTGCAGTGATACTCAGAGATGTACTTACCAGGTCCCATGGATGTGTCACGATGAGGGGAGAGAGTGTTGATGTGGGGCGAGTGGGGGGTGGGGGTGGTGGGGTTGAATGGGACCTCATATTTTTTTAATGTAATTTTTAAAAATAAATAAATAATTTAAATTAAAAAAAAAAGAAAGAAGAAATAAAAGACATCAAATTGGAAAAAAAAAAAAAAGTCAAAGAACCCCAAAGATTGCCAGCAAACCAGCATCAGAATGCTACAGGCTCCAGAAGAAAGCAAGGCCTGGGGATATCTTGATTTTGGACATTTAATTTGCCAAACTGAGACAATAAATCCCTATTATTTAAGCCAACCAGTTCTTGGCATTTGTCATAGCAGCACTGGAAAACAAAGATACTTGTGTCCTTCTTAGCACCATATACTTGTTGTTCTCAAACCTCTTTATTTTTTTCACCCTCTCCCATAATTTACTTAAATATCTATATGCCAGTCATTACCATAATATAATCCCTAAACCATATTTCTCTCAAGTATCTGATATATATTTCCAACTATGGGACTTCTTCATCTGCATTCTTTATGGCCTCATGAAACTTAATTCCAAGTCATTATATGTTCCCAGAATTATCACTGATTGTCTCAGTTAATTGCATGATCATTTAAAGAAGACACTTGGGATAGAACAAACAAACAAAATCCTCTTACCATCAAATAGTTCAAAGACAAAAGATAAAATATTCAAGAATAGAAAATGGTTTACAGTATCGAATGTCACATTAGATTGTAGCAAGGTGAGATTTTATGCTATCTAAATCTAGAGAGTTGTTGAAGTTTTTTGCTATCCTGGCATTGAGTATATCTTTGAATTCTGTGTCCTTTTCTTCCTCTATTGTACCAAAGGAATAGTTGCTGGTTTGTGTCTTCTTTCTATTTATCTTGACATTTGCAACCTCTGAAATTATTGAGTCTCTCATATAACATGCATGTATTTGTTGCATTCTTGTTGCTCATGTCTTCTTGGATATCCTCTTTGAGTCTGAAGTTCAACATTTCTGAAATAAAATCTTTCAATCTGTTCTTATATCATACTTTCCATCTTCTGCCCTCCATATTTCAATGAAAGATGCTGCATTATTCTCCTGATTGCCAGGAACTGAGACTCAAAATGCAGGTATAACTTGACAAACGTCTTTCTTACCCCTCTTCTACAATCCATTTCTCATGTGTACAGTGTTCTCTCAGCACCTATTTTTTTATTGGAGACAATGTGTGTTTACAGAAAAATCATGCATAAAATATAGAGTTCTCATATTCCACCCTATTATTGCCACCTAGTATTCATGTGGTACGTTTGTTACAATTCATGAAAGAGCATTTTTATAATTGTACTAACTATACTCCACCAGCCTTCAGAGATCCTTGACTCCTTTGTCACATGGCAAGGCTCATGGTAGGGCCTGCTGGTCTCTATTCTCTTCTGGGTTTTGTTAATTTCAGTTTCTTGCTTCCATGGCTTTCTCTCCTTTTGTCTGAATTTCATTCTCTTACATGGACTTGTATAATGAAGTGGTTCACACCTTAACAGAAGTAGCCTCATCAAAAGGTCCTAGTTGCAATGGGTCCACACTCATAGAAATGTATTAAATTTAAAAACATGTTTTTCTGGGATACATACTTCTTCAAACCACCACAAGTTCTATGTATGTTTGAAAATTTTTATTCTAGTAGCATATATCCAACCTAAAATTTCTCCTTTTAACCATATTTGCATGTATAACACAGTGCTGTTAATTACATTCACAATATTGTGCTACCATGACCACCATCTATCACCAAAACTTTACAATCAACCTTAAGAGAAACTCTGTACAATTTAAGCATTAACTCCCTGATCCCTACCTCCACCCCAACCCCTGGTAATGTATATTCTAGATTCTGACTCGTTGAACTTGCTTATTCTAATTATTTCATATCAGTGAGGTATACAATATTTGTCCTTTTGTGTATGGCTTATTTAACTCAATATAATGTCTTTACTGATCCTCTGTGTTTTCAATGTATCAGAGCTTTAGTCATTTTTGCAGCTGAAAAATATTCCATTGTAGGTATTTGCCACATTTTATTTATCCATTCATCATTTGTGTTGCCCCACCTTTTGGCAATTGTGAAGAACGCCATTATGTACATTGGTGTGCAAATATCTGTTCAAGTTCCTGCTTTCAAATCTTTTGGGTATATACCTAGAAGCGGGATTGCCAGATGATATGGTAATTCTATACCTAATTTTTCTAGGTATATTTTAGCATGTATATTTTCAATCTTCACTTTCTACTTTCTCTTTCTGCTCTACCTAATCAGAACCCCTTTTATTTTAACTACTATTTATATTTTATATTATCTACTAACTTAATTCAAAACTTAAAATTTGCCTGCTCTAAATCTACATAATATAACCCTGCTTCATAAATACAATCATAAAGTTTTATAACTTTATACTTGCTCATTTTTATCGGTCTGAAATGCTCTATCCTTATTCTTTACCTGTTAAAACTCTTCTCATCTTTAAAGACCTAGCTCAAAGCTCTGACTCCTTTAGTCACAATTTCTTCAGTATCTAAGTCTCAGAAATAGGTCCCTTTTAGCTCTTTAACACTTAGGGAAAGTGATATATTTTACAGTAAATCACCCATGTAACTTTCCCCGTTTCACTGTCACTGTCACTGATATTTTAGACCTTTCATCTTATCTTCATCATAGCACTAATTATAATTTGTGATGTACTAAACTTGTGAACTGTTTTTCTTTTCCTAACATAGTGTCTGACACAAAACAAATATTTGCTAAATACTTACTGAATGAATTAATTTGCCATTTAATAGTCCCAATCAAGTAGCTCAGTACTTTGTAGACAGGATCTGTATATGATGACTTGAGATACAGAGCATTATATAATATAATACTAAACCCAAAATGTTGACTATTTTGAATGTACAGAATAGAATGACTGGGACTATAATTCTTTTTTTTTTTTAAGATTTACTTTTTTATTTATCTCTCTTCCCTCCTCCCCGCCCCTCCCACCCACTCCCGTTGTCTGTTCTCTGTGTCCATTCACTGTGTGTTCTTCTGTGTCCTCTTGCATTCTTGTCAGCGGCACCAGGAATCTTTGTCTCTTTTTTGTTGCACCATCTTGCTGCATCAGTTCTCCATGTGTGCAGTGCCACTTCTGGGCAAGCTGTGCTTTTTTTCATGCAGGGCAGCTCTCCTTGCGGGGTGCACTCCTTGCACGTAGGGCTCCCCTGTGCGGGGAACACCACTGCGTGGCACAGCACTCCTTGCGTGTGGGCCAGTTCACCACATGGGTCAGGAGGTCCTGGGTTTGAACCCTGGATCTCCTATATGGTAGGCAGATGCTCTATCAGTTGAGCCAAATCCTCTTCCCTACATTTCTTTTGAATTTTTCAAAAAACTAGAACACATAGTCAAATTGGGATCAATGTCATCACATTTTTGTGAATATTATTTTAAATTCCTAATATTTATTATGTACTTACTAGAGGTTAGTCACTATATTAAACCTGAAACACCTATGATTTCAGTTAATTTTCACAGGAACTGTACAAGTTTAGCAGATAAAATAATATATTTATATTATACATATGAAGAATCAAAGGTCTCACAATGATTAAATTTTGGAGATGTGAAGCAAACATTCCCATCTGATTAAAAATACCAAACCCTTACTAGCAAACTCTATTGTCTCCCACTTTGTGTATAACACTCCAAATGTATTTTTATTTTTCCTGACACAAAATAATTTGAAATGTTTTTTGAGAGCCATTCATTCAAGTAACATCAGTTGTCCTTTTTTTGATAATGGCATGATTCAAAACTTTTAATAATGATTATAATTAAGCAATGATATCGTTGCTCTTCTATTTTATGAGACTATAATCCAATTCAAAAATGGCTAAACTAGGCAGCCAAAGACAGAGCAGTTTATCACAGCTAGAGAAACAGATTATGACTCAGAAAAACAGAGAGCCTTTATATTGTTACTATATAATACATTTTTGAGGGTTAATAGCCTCCTATCCAACATTTTTAAAAATGCTATTTTGGACAGGTTAAAAAATAGAAAGGAGGGAGACTGGTTCCACTGGATATGGCTGCTAAAGACTCTCTAAATGAAGGAGAAAAATTAATTTCCTGAAATAGAAAGAACACTTGACTTGGAGTCAAGAAAACTTAGACCTTTATTATCAGATATAATTCTTAAGTTATATAGATTCATCAAAATTCAGTCTCCATGTTATAAAGTAACAGATCCCTTGATCTAATATCCAATGATTGGCTATGCCAGAAAAAATCCTTGAATTCACACTGTATTTGAGAATAAAGTGCATTAATTTATTTAATCAGCCTCAGCTTTTCTTAATGTATGAACAAGCAAAATATTGTACTACATGGTACATACTGCACATAAGAAAGGGAAATTTCCATTTTTCACTCCCCAAAAAGTACAATAGAATGCTTCCTACCTTCTTACTTCTTAAATAACCAATTTTAAAATGGCTCCCTACATGGGTTTCTGCCAAAGGATTGTCCAACAAAGGCTGAACGGCATGTTAGGATTTCAAAATTATTAAAAGCGTTCTCACATACTTTAACCATTGGCTTATGGATTTGTATTAAAAACATGCTTTCTTCCAAAAACATCTAAAATTTTGAATAGTCACTGCAGATATTAGAAATGTGTCATAAGCAAGAATGTCTGTATTATACATAAATATATATATATGAAATCTGTTTTTCATACTGAAGTCCAATTTCAAGTGTGTAAACATTAAACAAATAAATAATTTACTTAAAACCTTTTTGAGAATATTTTCATGGATATAACAACTACTATATCATTTAAAAGTAAATAATAATTGTGTATAATACAATAAATTTAACTTTTGGTATAACAATGGCATAAACCAGAGAGAGCAAATGTTACTACTATCAAATTACAATTTCCCTTTTTTGGAAATCAATTCACAATATCTAAGGATTATTTTCATATTCTATTTAGCTTGAAAATTCTATTAAATAATTTCAGATCATATTTATAGGAATGGAAATGAATTAATGTCAGTCTGATAGCTAGTGTAATATGTGAAACAATGATTTTGATAGATTTTATTGCTTAACTTACAAATTTATATTTTTAATCATTTAAGTGGTTTTGGGAAAGCAAATGGCTTCTTATAGCTCTTACTCTCAACCACATAACACTATCCCAATGTGCCATCCCCAACCCTGATTATATTTTGTGAATGTCTTCTTGGGTATACTTTCAGAATTGCAAGAATGGTACAAAAGTACCTCTTGTTATCTAGGACAGAAATCAGCAAAGTATGACCTGTGAAACAAATTTGGCTACTGCCTGTGTTTGTAAATAAAGTTTTATAGGAACACATAAAAACCCATGTATAAAATATTTTATCTATTGCTGCTGGGGTAGAGTTAGGGAGTTGCAACAGAGACTATGTGACTCCCACCCCCACCCCCACCCCCACCCCCCAAAAAAACTAAAATATTTACTATTTATCCTTACAGGAAAAGTCTGCCAACCCTCTTCTAGGCCAAAGCTTCTGTTCAATTTAATTTGTCTTTTTCTTTATATGTCTTATAATCCTATCAAATGAGTAAGTTTTTGAAGCCTCGAATTATGCATTTTACTTTTCATTCCTGTAATTTTGCATATGCAAATAAACTTTGCCTTAATGTACTTTTTCCCTTCCTCAAAATCAAAAACACTCATTTTTAAGGCCTATCTCAAATTCCACCCAAAGTCTTACAATGTTTCCCTCTATTGAAACAGAGCTCTTCTTCCAAACTCCCAGTCTATTTTTACATTTGTAACACTTTATACATTTGCCTTTGTGCTAGAATTATCTGTGCATGTATCTCATATCCCTTATAAATTCAATAGCTGAGAATCATGTCTGTGATTTACTAATCTAATAATCCTATCAGATGCTAACCCATAAAACTACTCTTACAGCTTTTAAATACTTTAGAATTCACAGCATTTTACAATAGAAAGAGTTATAATGCAACTTGACTGAATGATAGATAAAACAATGGAGGGAATAGAGGGAGGGAGAAAAACAGAAGGAAAGCATATGTCTACTAATTATTGTGTCAATTGAATGGACTCAAAAAAAACCATTTTAGTTTAACTCTTTCCAATAGCTTTCACAGGGTCAAAACATCTACCATGAGAAAAACTGTTTTGAAACCTATTGGATGGTTTTTCTTATTACTTGGAATCGTCTTTTTTTCCAAAAAGAGACTAAAATATTTATCCTAAGGAACATAACTATAAAAAATAATTTAGATAATAGAAAAATTATAACAACAAAGTAATAGCAAAGATAGTGGTTAGTTTACCCAGAAAGTTTAGTGTAACAAAAATATATATTGATTGCAGGATATATATTATTGGAATATATAATATTATATATATTGATTGGATTAGCCAGGCAGGATTTAACTCTTTCACAAAAACAACAAAGAAAGAGTCAAAAGCTGTCCGTGGGACAATGCTTTGGGAATTGGCAGAGCAGGAAAGTGCTTCACAACTCCCAGGAGGGTGAGGGACAGAGAGACAAAGAACCTGAAACAACAAATGTGAGTTACCACACTCCTGCAGCAGCCAGGAAGGACTCCCCCCACACTCCCAAGATATTAAGCTTGGTAAAACCCCTGGCTCACTGCAGCTGACTGAGAGGGGTATAGACACCTTCCTGCCTGTCCGCTGTTACAAAGAAAAGGGAGGGGGAGTTGGGGGGCTTCTCATCAGTGAATTCAGCAAGCAGAGTCCACTTTGAATCTCAACTCTAGCCAGACCAAAATAGAGAAAAACAGATTGAAACCGCTATGTGGAAAGTTGTGCTGACAAGCACCATCTTCAGGCCTGTCTGGAAATTGCATGGTCAAAAACTGCTTTTGGTTCTCTCCATACCATAACTCCTGAGAGAAAATCTGTCCCCTGTTAGTGGGCTTCTGGCACAATTTTGATAACTAAAGTTAGGCCATTGTAGAGACAGAATAAGTTGACCCAATATCAAAGAAGAGCTGTGACTAAAAAAAAGAATATAGACAAGAGAGAGAAATTGGCCATCAGTGTAAATTCACTAACATATTCAGATTTCTAGACATCAGCAAAACTTAAAAGCCCTCCTAGTAAACAGGGAGAGATGGTTCAGCCAAGGAAACAAACTAAATGTACTGAAGAGATACAGGATTTAAGACAATTAGTTAATGATAATCATACAACGCTCCTAAATTTATTCAAAGAATTGAAATAAAATATGATTAAAGAGATAAAATAATATTAAGACACTGGTAGCAGTTCGATATTGTGCATAAATTCCAAAAATAGAAATTAGATTATGTTTGTGAACTGGTCTTATTCTCTGAGCATATTAGATTATATTGGATTCAAATGTTTTACTTTCGCTCAAGTAAATAATGATTAAGGCTTGAATTGGGCCATGTCAGTAGGACACTGAGTTCCTGTCACCCTGATGGGCAGGGATTCACAGAGAAACTTCACCACATAGAAGGGTGGTTGTAGGTTTTTGAGCTGAAACCCTGGAAGTAAGCACACAGAGGAGCAGAACAGCTGAGCCTGTACAGAATCAAGCCCTGGGGAGAGAGACAGAGCCAGTTTCCTGAGAGTCTACAGGTGGTCTTGTGGAGAGAGCAGGGCAGCTGAGCCAGAGAGGAACAAGCCCCGGGAAGAGAGGAACCCAGGAACCCTGAACTCTTGGCAAAGCTTGGTAGCCATCTTACTCCAACACATTGCAACAGACCTTGGTGAGGGAGGCAAATTGTGCTTTATGGCCTGGTAGCTATAAGCTTCTAGCCCAAATAAATACCCTTTATAAAAGCCAACCAATTTCTGGTATTTTATATCAGCACCCCCTTGATTGACTGGGTGAACATAAAGAACAATTTGAAAGCCTGCAAAGAAAGGTAACAGAACTTATAGGAATGAGTTGATATGGTGGATAAGATTAAAAGTACAATAGAGGTCCAATCAGATCAATCTAAAATGGTGACTGTGGAACCAGAAACCACCCCTACTTCTAATCCCCTGCCTATAGGAGCACAGAAAATAGAACCTAATCAGGAGATTGCTAACCCAGAACACTATATTAAATTTCCACTACAGAACAAATAGGCATTTTGGTTTTTTTAAAAGCGATGAAAGCAAAATTTGGCAAGCTAACCTTTGACCAATCTCTAAGCTTGATACTGTTAAAGACTTTTGGGCTATGTACAATCATATCCATTTGTCTATTAATTTAGTGCCTGGTTGTGACTACTCAATTTTAATGATGGTTTTGAGCCTATATGGGAAGATAAAAAACAAAAGAACAAACAAAAACAAATGAGGATGATGATGGCTAGTTACATTGAACAAAGAGCAGAGAAGAAGTGTACTTAACTGCTTTTGGTTAGAGACACTGCTGTACCTTACTGGGGACTCATTTCATGACTAGAGTGATGATGTATGTGTAGTTATTGTTAACATTAGAATTAAAGATGGTAAGACAGCAATATGGACTACTGAATGGGAAAACAAAGAAGCTGTTTTCTCTACAAGGGAGGGTCTACAAGGAAAGGTTAGGCCTTCCTCCAAAGACAGTGACTGGTTGTCAGTACCATGCAGACATAGCTACTAAGCACTAAAAATAGGTTTGTTGTTTAAGAAGACACCTTCTGAGAATTCACACAGGAGACTGTATCAAGTATTCAAGATTTGGGAGCTGAACCAAAGCCTCTTCAAAAGCAGAGTGGACTACTTTTAAATTTGATATCCATCTAAATATTGCTAAGAGATATGAAAAGTCTCATTTGTCTTTGTCTTTTACTTTCATGTTTATATATTATTTTCCTCATTTTTAAACTTTTGGGTTGTCTATTCACTATGCCAATCATAGAATTACAATGCCTGTTGCCCCCAGATTCCATAAATGTGCTCCTGGTCCACTCTGTAATATCTTAGAATTTCCATTACAGTATTCAAAAAAGTATTCAAAAAAGAACTTGCTTTTCTATACCTTGCAGGAAAAAAAAAAATTATTTTTATATCCCATTGTATGCAGGAGCATATTTTGCTGGTTTGAAAGAATATGATGCATAGAATTTTCTAGCCATTTTCTTTAGTTTCTTTTTACAGCATTGTCTTTGCTGCATTTTTGCTGATGGCTGCTAGATTTTAATTTATTTGTTTTCCTATTTGATAACATTAGAGATTCTGATTTCAGTTATATATTCATTTTGCTTTTGTTTTTCTTCATGTAACATTTGTGAAGGCTCCTGGAATAAGACAAAGTTAGAATAAATGTTAATTTTGTGCATTTTCTAGTAACTTTAATGTTTTTTAATACCTACAAAGCTTTGCTACAAAATTATGCACCTAAATCAAATCAGTGATCAATGTTTGTGTGATTTCCTAAATATAATTGTGGATTTTAAAAAATTAACATAATAATTATATTCCTAATTAGAATTAGAAATTCAGTTTGTGTATATGTGTGCTGTATTTTAACACTTTGCTCTACTTAGGTTATTTTGCTTTGATTAGAGATGGCTCAAGTAGAGAAGTGGCCCCATTTATATTAAGAAGGTATACAAAATTGTAAATAAAATGTGTACAATGAATAGCAAAAAAAAAAAAAAATACATTAGAGGCACTTAAGACCAGATTTAAGTTGTTCAAAGACAGAATTAGTGAATTGGAAGACAGAGCAACTGACATGGAAAAGGCAGGAGAACAGAAAGAGAAGGGAATGGAAAAAATGACAACATGAAACACACAAATATTCACATTATCAGTGTCCCAGAAGGAGAAGAGAATGGAAAAGAGGGAGAAAAAATATTTGAGGAAATAATGGCAGAAAATTTCCCAACCCTTATGAAAGACATAAATATCAATATCCGAGAAGGAAAACCCATCCCAAACAAAATAAACCTCAATAGACTTATCCCAAGACACCTACTATTCAGGGTGACAAATATTTGAGATAAAGAGAGGATTCTGAAAGCATCAAGAGAAAAACAAAGTATCATATATGAGAGACCCTTGATAAGATTAAATGCTGACCTCTCTCCAGAAACCATGGAGAAGAGAAGAAAGCAGTATGATGTATTTAAGGTACTGAAAGAGTAAAACTGCCAGTCAAGAATTTTGTGTCCAGCAAAATTGTCCTTCAAAAATGAGGGTGAATTCAAAGTCTTCACAGACAAATTGATAGACTATGTTACCAAAAGACCAGAATGACTAGAGATACTAAGAGGAGTGCTGCAAACTGAAAGGAGAAACAACAACAACAAAAACAAAAACAAAAAAAAGAAAGCAAGGGCAAGAGACTTGGAGAAAAGTGTAAAATGAAGATTATTAGGAAGGATAAATTAAAGGGTAAAAAGATTGACAAAGTACAATATGACAAGAAAGTCAAAGGACAAAATGGATGAAGGAAATAACACCTTTACAGTAATAACATTGAATATTAATGGATTGAACTTTCCAATCAAAAGACAGAGACTGATAGAATGGATTAAAAAATAGCCATCTGTATGTTGTCTTCAAGAGACTTACTTCAGATATAAGGACACAACCAGGTTAAAAGTGGAAATTTGGAAAAAGATATTCTTTGCAAATAGTAAACAAAAAGAGCTGGAGTAGCGATACTAATATTGGACAAAATAGATTTTAAATGCAAAACTGTCTAAGGGATGAAGAAGGTCATTATATAATAATAAAAAAGGCAATTCACCAGGAAGAATATACTAAATATTTATGTGCCTAACCTGAGTGCCCCAGATACATGAGGCACTACTGGCAACCTCAAGGGAGAAATAGATGTGTCTAAATAATAATTGGAGACTTCAATACACCACTCTCAGTAATGGGTAGAACATCTGGACAGAGGAAAATAAAGAAAAAACAGAACTTGATTAATATGATAAATGATCTAGACCTAACAGATATCTGTAGAGTATTACACCCTTAAAGAGCAGGATATATTTTCTTTTCATGTATTCTGTATAGACAGTATGTTGTAACACAACAAGACTCAAACAATTTTTAAAGATTGAAATGATTAAAAAAACTTTCTCTGATCATAATGGAATGAAGCTGGAAGTCAATAATGTATGGAGGTGGCAGACTTGGCCCAGTGGTTAAGGCATCTGTCTACCATATGGGGGGTCTGTGGTTCAAACCCTGGTCCTCCTTGACCCTTGTGGAGCTGGCCCATGCACAGTGCTGAGGCGCACAAGGAGTGCCCTTCCATGCAGAGGTTTCTCCCATGTAGTGGAGCCCCACGCACAAGGAGTGTGCCCCATAAGGAGAGCCGCCCAGTGGGAAAGAAAGTGCAGCCTGCCCAGGAATGGTGCCGCCCACATAGAGAGCTGACACAGCAAGATGATGCAACAAAAAGAAACACAGACTCCCGTGCCGCTGACAACAACAAAAGCGGGCAAAGAAGACGCAGCAAATAGACACAGAGAACAGACAACCGGGGAGGAGGGAGGGGAGAGAAATAAATAAATACATGAATCTTTAAAACAAATTAGTATACAGAAAAAGGGAAAAGATATAAATACAAAGAGAATAAACAACACACTCATATAATCAGTGGCTCAAGAACATACTACAAGAGAATTCAGCAAATATTCTTGAGATGAATGAAAACGAGAACACAACATATCAAAATTATTGTGATGCTGCAAAGCAGTACTAAAGGGAAATTTATAGCCATCAATGCTTACTTTACAAAAGAAGAAAGAGCTAAAATTGAAGATCTAATTGCACACCTGGAGGAACTAGAAAAAGAACAGCAAATGAATCCCAAACCAAGTCAAAGGAAAGAAATAGTAAAATTAGAGCAGAAAACAATGAAATTAAGAACAAACCATTAGAGAGAATCAATAAACCAAAAGTTGATTTGTTGAGATCAACGAAATAGAAACCCTTAGTGAGACTGAAAAAGAAAAAAAGAGAGAAGACACAAAAAATAAAATAAGAAATGAGAGGGAGAACATTATCACTGACCCTGCAGAAATAAGTGATCATAAAAGAATAGTAAGAACAACTATATGCCAAAAAACTAAACAATACAGAGGACGTGGACAAATTCCTAGAAACACACAAACTACCTACATTGATCCTGGAAGAAATAGTAGACATCGACAAACCAATCATGAGTACAGAGATTGAAACAGTCATCAAACACCTCCAAAGATGAAAAGCCTGTGGCCAAATGGCTTTACGGTGAATTCTACCAGTCATTCAAAGATGATCTAATATCAGTCTTGCTCAAGCTCTTCCAAAGAACTGAACAGAAAAGAACACTACCAAATTCATTCCATGAAGCCAACATCACCCTAACACTAAAACCAGATAAATATACTACAAAAAAAAAAAAAGGTTACAGACCAATATCTCTAATGAATACAGATGCTAAAATCCTCAACAAAATACTTGAAAACAGAATCTAAAAGCACATTAAAAGAATTAAACACCACGATCAGGTGGGCTTTATCTAAGGTATGCAAGTGTGGTTCAATAAAATAAAATCAATTAGTGTTCTAAACCACATTAATAAATTAAAGAAGAAAGGTCACATGATCCTCTCAATTGATGAAAAAAAGGCATTTGACAAAATATAACATCCTTTTCTGATAAAAACACTCCAAAAGATAAGAATAGAAGGAAGATTCCTCAATATGATAAAGTACATATATTGAAAACCTACAGCTAGCATTGAACTCAATATGAAATGCTGAAAGCTTTCCTGCTGAGATCAGGAACAAGACAAGGATGCCCACTCTCACCATTATTATTCAATATTGTGCTAGCAGTTCTAACTAGGGCAATTAGCTAGATAATGAAATAAAAGGAACACAAATAGGAAAGGAAGAATGTAAACTTTCACTATTCACTGATGATCTGTTCCTCTATCCAAAAAATCCTGAAAAATTCACAGAAAAGCTTCTAGAGCTAATAGATGAGTTTAGCAAAGTGGTGGGCTATGAGCTTAGTAAGTAAGCATCAATAGCCTTTCTATACATTACTGATGTACAATCTGAGGAGTTAATCAGATAAAAATTCCATTTTTAATAGTGAGTAAAACAAATGTTTAGGAATAAACAACATAAAGGACATATATTCAGAAAACTACAAAATATTGCTAAATGAATCTGAAGAAAACATATAAATGGAAGGATATACCATTTTCATTGGAAGACTAAATATCCTTAAGATGTCTATCCTATCCAAACTGTTTTACAGATTCAAAGCAATTCCAATAAAAATCCCAACAGTCTATTTTGCAAAAAGGGAAAAGATGATAATCAAATTTATTTGGATCACTAATAGACCCCAAATAGCCAAAAATGTCCTAAAAAGGAAGAACTAAGTTGGTGGACTCTCATTTCCTAACTTTAAAACATATTACATAGCTACAATCTTAAAAACAATATGGTACTGGTATATAGAGACAGATTGAACAATGGAACTGAATCAAGAATTCAGATAGAGACCTTCACTTCTACAGTCAGGTGATTTTTGATAAGACTGTTAAGCTCACCCTGCTGGGCCAGAACAGTCTTTTCAACAAGTGTTACTGGGAGACCTGGATGTCCATATCCAAAAGAAAGAAAGAAGACAACAATATCACACCTTATACAAAAATCAACTAAAAAATAATCAAAGTCCTAAATATAAAAACAACAAGCATAAAAGTCCTAGAAGAAAATGTAGGAAAACATCGTTAAGATCTTGTGATAGGTGGTAGTTTCTTAAAACTTACCCAAAGCATGAGCAACAAAAGAAAAAATAGATAAATGGGACCTCTTCAGAATTCAACCCTTTGGGCCTCAAAGGACTTTGTCAAAAGGTGGAAAAGGCAGTCTACTCAATGGATGAAAATATTTGGCAATCACAAATCCAATAAGGGTTTAATATCCATGATATTCAAAGAGATCATATAACTCAACAATAAAAAGACAAACTACCCAATACAAAAAATGGACAAAAGTCTTGAAAAGACAATTGTCCAAAGTAAAATACAAATGCCAAAGAAACACATGAAAAAAATGTTCACCAGCAATTAGGGAAATGTAAATCAAACTACAATGTTATATTTCACATCTATTAGACTGGCCACTATTAAAGTGGGAAAACTGTAAATGTTGGAGAGGTTAGGGAGAGATAGGAATACTTATTCACTGTTGGTGGGAATGATACAATCACTGTGGAAGACTGTTTGACAGTTCCTAAGGAAGCTGAATATAGACTTGCTTTTGGACCAGGCAATACCATTATTAGGTAGAAACACAGAAGAACTGAAAGCAGTGACATGAATAAATATCTGCACACTTAAGTTCATAGTGGCATTATGAGTGATAGCCAAAAGGTGAAACAACCCAGGTGTCCATCAACTGATGAATGGATAAACAAATTGTGGTATATACACATGATGGGATATTATGCAACAGTAAAAAGAAATGAAGTTGTTAAAAACATGACAACATAGATGAACCTGGAGGACATCATGTTGAGTGATGAAAGTCAGACACGAAAGGACAAATATTGTATGAGTGTGCTATTATGAACTAAATAAATTATGTAAACTCTTGGAGTTAGTAATTAGAGTATAGGTCACCAGAAAATAGAAGGATAGAGAATAGAAAGCTGATGGTTAATCTGTGCAGAATTGATTTAAAAAGCTTGTAAATCTTTGCCAATGAATTGAAAATATTGAGAGCACATCGTGGTGTTTGTGACTAGTAGGGCTGTTGTATAGGTGTGACAGGGTTGAAAGGCAAAGTCTAAGGTCATGTATATTACTAGAAAGAAAGCTAAAAAATGTAACATGGGGCAGTATAACAAAGTGAAACCTCATGTAAAATATGAATATGGGAAGTATTGTATATATGACTGTTTTACAAAATATAAATACAAATAAACTAGAGAGTAGGAAACAGTAGCAGCTATATATGGCAAGGGGAGCTTAGAGAGATTGACAGGTGGTGAGTTTTGCTGTTTGGTAGGTTGGTTGGTTTTGTTTATTATTATTATTATTTTTATTACTGGAATAATGAAAAAGCTTTAAAATGACTAACATGATGAATGTACGACTATGTGATTATACTGAATACAATTGATGTTATGCTTGGGATGGATTTATGTTTTATTAATAAGTATCAATAAACTTGATTTGTTAAAAATATGCTAGAGTGAGCAGTAAGCCTTATTGCTATCTCTTTTATGAGATGTTAGGTAGCATATAAAATTCATTTAACAATGCTACACTTGAACAGGATAGAATTTATATTTAATTCACTGGTGTTTCCTATTCAGGGTCCCACTATGAGAAGTGTATGTCAGGTAATTTTTCATGATGGGGGTTAAAAACTGTAATGATCTTTAATATGGCCCAGTCTGGGAAAGCCTGGACTTGGGACCCAGGTAAGGGAGGAACCATTAGTGAAATCTGAATCTGGAATTCGCACTAGAAGTAAGAGCTATTGGAGGATGTTGTTTAAAGGGAGTAGTACCAAGGGACAAAAGCAGAATTCCTCAGCTAGGTGTTTATTGATGTCATATATTTGGCAGCTACTACAGGGTGTCTTAGAATGGACCTCAAAGATTCATTTTTATCTCATAAATTAAACTATGTAAGTGGTCCAGAAAATTTCTTTATTGTCTAATATATAGATCCTGTAGCTAGAGCTTGAGAAGCTAGCAAATCCATTCTGAAAATGTTAATAGCTTGTATATAAGAAGTTTTCTTCACTCCACATTATATTAAATTTAACAGGACTATTTGAAAACATTTGGCTTAGGATTTTGTTTATTGGCAGAAGTTGATCAAGAATCTAATCAGGATGTATTTGACTTGAGAGTGAAATAAATTTTATTCATGAATTAATGACTAGGTATATTTGTTTCCTATTGTGCTGTAACTAATTACCACTTTAGTGACTTAAAACAGTCAAAATTATTACCCTACGTTTCTCTAGAGCAGAAATATGACATAGGTTCCAACTGGCTAACAGGAAGGGGTTAGAAGCACTGTATTTCTTCGTGAGTCTCTGTGGAAGATTTCATTTCCCTGAGGTTGTAAGACTTAGGTTCAGGTATTCTTGTTGGCTGTTGAATGAAGGCCATACGCAGACTCAGAAGCTACTGCATTTCCTGTCTCGCATCCCCCATCCTCCAACTTCAACATCAGCAGCAGTGGGTTGAGCCATTCTCATGGTTCACCTCTCTCACCCATTCTTTTGCTTTTAAAGACTCCTGTGAATAAATTGAACTGACCCAGATAATCCAGTGTAACCTCCCCATCTCAAGAGTCCTTACCTTTAATTACAAAAAAATTTCTTTTGCCACATAAGAAATATCTATAGGTTCCCATGTCTAAGGTTTGGGAACCTTCAGGAGACCATCATTTTGCCTATTACAGTCACTATTACAAAGGACATAGGGATTAGATCAAATAGGAAAATATTTAAGGAAGGTCAAGGAAAATCACTTAAATTTTTAGATAATGAAGATTTTATGGGTTAAAAAAGATAAAAATTTAGATTAATTTAGATTAATTGTGGGCAGTTAATATTTTCACATTCAAAACACAATTTCCTTAACAGTAGTTGCTCTTTTCAAAGTTTTCTCTTGATCATATTCATGTATTATCTATCTGTTCTCTTAACATCTTTTGAATACACGTTACTATGTAGGTTCTCACCCTATAGAGATTTCTCTTTTCAAATGCTGTGAAAAAATAATTGTGTTATGGAAGTATCTCCTATGTGTATATCAAATGGATTTTTATATGAACACCTATCACTACGCTAAATATCATTAGAAGAACAAATGCGGAAGGAGAAATGGGTATAATTTCTAGGATATTCAGGTTTCAGTTGAATGAAGAAGTGGTAAATAGAATCACGTACCCTCATTTATACATATATATATATATATATATATATGCACATATATATTTTTTTAAAGGTTTATTTATTTATTTATTTCTCTCCCTTTCCCCCCCTCGTTTTCTGTTCTCTGTGTATATTTACTGCATCTTCTTTGTCTGCTTCTGTTGCTGTCAGTGGCACAGGAATCTGTGTTTCTTTTTGTTGCATCATCTTGTTGTGTCAGCTCTCCCTGTGGGCGGTGCCATTCCTGGGCAGGCTTCCCTTTCTTTCACAATGGGCGGCTCTCCTTACGGGCGCACTCCTCGCACGTGGGGCTCCCCTACGCGGGGGACACCCTTGTGTGGCAGGGCACTCCTTGCGCGCCTCAGCACTGCGCATGGGCCAGCTCCACACGGGTCAAGGAGACCCAGGGTTTGAACGGCAGACCTCCCATGTGGTAGACAGATGCCCTAACAACTGGGCCAAGTCCGCTGCCTAGATATATTTTTAATTTTAGTTCACATTCCCATGGGTGTGAACTCATGATAAATAAGATCTTTTGAAAATATTATTTTTAGTTAAGGTGTGGCCAACTAAAGCAGGGTTGGCTTTAATCTGGATTATTAGAGTACTTTTAAAAAATATATATTTTTATAAGGGAAGTTGTGAATTTACAAAACCAAAATCCCAAGTGTAGAACTCCCATACGACACCCCTCCATCAACATCTACATTGTTGTGGAACATTTGTTACAGATTTTGAGATAATATCTTCAGATTATTACCACTAACTATGGTCTATAGTATACATTTGGTATATTTTTTCCATACCCCCTATTACTAACACAGTACAGCTTTGGCATTAATGCCAGAATATTACAGTTTTGCTGTTAACTATAGTCCACAGGTTACATTTGTTGTATTTTTCTCATTCTTCTATTGGAGTACTTATGAAGCAAAAGTAAGTCAGACTTATTGAAAAAGTCAAAGTGAGGATTCCAAAGTTCCAAAGTTCCATTGGCACTGGAAAAGAAAGGAGTGGATACAGACATGTGAAGTGAGGCAGGGTTACAAGCCAAGGAACCGCAAGGGTCACCAAACACCAGGACATCTTATAGATTTTGGGTAGAAAATACCATCTTGATGACACATCAAGTTTGGATTTCTCCTACATTCAAAACTGTGAGCCAGTTTACTCGCATTGTTGGGGCCAATACATTGTGGGGTATTTGTCATTGCAGCCTGGAAAACAGGAGAAGATGTTGTTTGCTTTTCATTCTTATAATATATTTTTCTACCATTATTTCAGTTAAGACTATCTGTGATATTTAGAAGATTATTGGACTGACTCTTCTGAACTATTGGGCTGCTAGAGGACAGGTCTGTATCTTTACCTTCTTTATTTTTTCAGTGAGTTGCACATTACTTTGTGTACAGTAAGTACTCATATTGCGGTTATTTAAGTTGAGTGTAGAGACATAACAAAGCCAATATTTTTCTTTGGTAGGTTTTAATTAGTTCCCAAAGAATCCATTATAATAGCCGAGCTAAATACCTATTAGTGTGCTTTATATAAAATAGAATAACCTCGAGGAGCCAATTTCACTTTCATTTAACTGACTTTATTACTTTTCACGTGTAGTGGTAATGTTTTAAGAGAAAAGGAGTCCATTTGACTATAGTGGCTTGATTGCCAAGTATTTTAACAAACGATAAGGTTGTAAACACATGCTATTAAATTGCCCGAAACTTTTAAGATCATGGTAAGTAAACTTTTATTTTTAATTTGATAAATCCAGACATTGCAATTTCTAATATCAATAGATTTTGATAGCAAATACAACTCATTATATATTATTAAAGTTTTTGCTGATAATTATCTGCATTCCACTTCAATGAAGAGATTCCAGTAGTAGAAAAGTAACATAGCCTTTTCAAGTAAATTTATAGTCCTCGTAGTCTAATATAAATGCATAATACGGATATTTCTTTCAATAAGAAGAAGTGGTAGCTCCCTGCTAAGTCTTATTCCATAGTCCCATTTTTACAGGAGCTCCCATTCTCCAGGAGTGTTTTGTATACTTTTGGCCTTTACTGGAAATTGTCATTATTGCTTTTGGTAACCAGAATTTGGATGATGCCTCGCACACCTCTTTTCCTAACTATGCCTTAGTTCCCTCTCTTTTCCTCTTCAACCTTTTTGTATCCTGATCTCCTATCTCCTGTCCTCTATTGCCATCTCCATTCTCCTCTCTTCCTCTTCACTCTTCCCAGCCTCCCTTTTCCCTATCTTTCCTCTTCTCACTCCAGACCTATTGACCCTGCTTTTCTATGGTAAACATGTTATTTTACTCTTAGAATCAGTACCACTAAACAACATCATCAACTAGAAAATTGATCTTCATTTTGACAAGTATAGGGAAATTTGTATTTAAAAATCTTTTGTTGATACATGGGTCTGACTCAGTCTCAATAAATGTTTCCATAAAGGGACAGATAGTAAATGTTTTAGGTGCAGCAAGCCATAAAGGTACTATTGAGACCACTTGGCTCTGTTTCTGTTGCACAAATAGAGTAATAGATAATACTGAAATAATTGAGTGTGACAGTGTTCCAAAGAATTTTATTTACAAAAACAGTTTATGGGCTAGATTTGATGTACAGGCTATATTTTACCAGTTTCTGGATTAGGCTAAACAATTTTAGGCTATTTTACTAGTCGTTTCCCCCTCCCCCCCCCCCCCCCCCACCATGGGCTTTGAGGCAAAGTTTCTTGCAGCTAGTTATGATTAGGGATTAATTTGAATAGCTCAGATACTCCCAATCCTTCTAATTTACTTGGACAAAATACCAATATTATAGGTCACGTTTGTCTTTTTGCCAGCCTATTTTCAATCAACAGAGAGAGAGAAGTAGAAGTCTTATTAAAGTTCTTTGGATTCTCCTGCTCAAATTTTAAAATAATGCCAACATCCAGGATAGCTCACTTATTGCCTTAGATGTCTTAGAATTCTCAGTCTCTTGTCTTCTTTTGAAAGTAGTAAAGAGGCATTTGGTCTGGTTTTATCTACTAAGAACTAAACAACAACAACAATGACGAGGTCAACAAAAATAAATTTAATCTGCTTCAGATATTTGAACTTGCTCAGTGATGTTTCTTTCAATTTGTTGCCCAACATTTTTACTTGTCCTCAGAAATACACAACACTCTGCCTCTTTCCCAAATCTAAGATCTACTTACTTCATTTCTGTCATGCTTTTCTGAACTGTCTCCAACCTTCAGTTTATAAGTTTGATTGGTTTGTTGATTTGTTCCAAGTGTTCATCTGTTATTTCCTATTTCAAGGACCACTCCTAGAAATTGAGCCTACCTAGGAAACTTATTTCTTTATTTCTGTTTTGTTTTATTTCTATTCCAGTTCTACGTTTTTCCCCTCACAGTTACTGTTATCTGAAATTCTGAACTCTGAAAATAGCCACTGACTAGGAGAACACTGATCAGATATTTAAACACATTGTTACCCTTAAACCTCCCCTCTGGCTCAAAAGAAATGATGAAAGTTTAGAGAGGGCATTCATAATGCTGACCAAACCTACTGCCCTTTTCAGAGCGAAACCACTACATTCCCAAACACCTGCTGAGCAAGAAAGCCTAGGCAGAAATCACCTCTTCAATACAGAGCTGTCTTTGACTATTTTGTGGACCCCAAAACCCATGTTCTTAAAACTAATCCATTCGTTGCATGCAAAGTTATTATAGATAGGACCTATTGGTTAAATTGACTACTTCAAATTTTTGTTAGACTAAGTGATCTTTGATTACACTTCTTAACCCAGAGTGGTTCTTAATCCTATTAATGGAGTTCTTTATAAATGGATGAATAAAAATCCATAGACACAGAAAAAAAGATGTAGAGACAGAAAAGGACCCCATAAGTAAAGAGAACACCATGAAAGGAAGAAACTGAAAGCAACACAGCCTGGAGGAGAAGGCAGGGATGGGTAGAGCCACCATTGTGCCCTGCCATGTGGCAGGAGTCCTGGATGCTGGCAGCCAACTTTCTAAGAGACCTTCTCCTGATGCCTTGATTTGGACATTTTTACAGCCTCAAAATTGTTCATAAATCCCATTTTAAACATCTTCTCATTTCTGGTATACTGCTCCTAACAGCTTTTAGCAAACTATGACAAATATCAAGTGACACTGGCTAAAATTTTAGAGTAGAATTGACAACTGGTTCAATGGATGCTAAAATATATCACTGACTTACTCAGCTTTAAATGAAAACTCTCCCTAAATAGGGACAAGTGAGATTAGGTAGGGTCAGTAGACTCTCTCTTGAATTTTGCACAAGAATTATGCCTAAGGGGTCATTCAGTTAGTAGAAGGAACAAGTAGGAGAGTCAAAGAAAAACAGAAACAAAGAGAATTCTTAGTTTACATTAATGTAGTGCACTAAAGTGAAGACCCAAGAGCTCCTGCTGTGATGAGAGGCCTCCACAGTGCTCACCCTCGACCTTCTTCAGAGCCTCAAACTATGTTCCCATTTCAGAGAGGCCCATGTCTGTTGTCATGACTGAGTCCTGCGGTTTTCTATTTTCTCTTGTTAAAATGTGTTTCCTTATAATAATTATTAGATATAGCCTAAGTAAAACTCTAATTTATGTATAGTAAAGAGAATAATTAACATATACCCACCTACCAAACACAAAGAAACAAACAAAAAACAAATCAGGAGAGAAACATGTCATGTGTAACCAAATAGACTGCCAAGAGAATATAAGGTTCTTTAATAAATAGGTTTTGATAACCTTTATTTTGTTTTCTGTCCACATTCTGATGCCTGCACCATAAATAGGTCGTCACTGAACAAAGTTAATAACATCATGTTAGAGATACACAGTGTTTGGAACACTCTGCTCTTGTGAGACTAATCAAAAGTTTGATTAGAAATGAACAGAACAGTGAGGATAATTAGTTGAGGCTTACCTTTAATAGATATTAATTTCATTTAGAACTGTTAAGTGTTAGTAATTGGGCGGGTGCTGCTAGATGATAATAGAAAACATGGATAAGTTGGATATAAGCAAAAGATGCATTTCTAATGAACAAAGGAAATTGAATTTTAATGAAAATTGAAAGCTGGCTAATTTTGGTAAAAGCTGATGCAAACTTTTAAACATATCCTGGTATTCTATTTGTAAATTTCATAAATATATGTAGAAGTTTCCAGTAACCTTGATTGAAATACTGTAAGTTTTATCTTGTTGTGCAATTTGAAAATAAAATTCATTTTTGAAACCAAAATAAGGCATCTGCTTTTCAAAAAGTTTAAGCTTCAAGTATTGACACTTAATAAATATAATGATCTTGTCTAGAAATATTCATTAATTTTCAAAAAGTTATTCAAGAATAGTCTGGCTTTTTACAGTGATAGGAGGCAGTATCATCTCTAATTATCTTTAGTTGAGATTATAGCATTAGACAAAGCTTTCTAATACTATGGTCAACATTTATTTTCATGTGTTAATTATCAACATTTTATTACCTTTTTTTTCAGGAGTCACAAATTACATTTATTAAATCATAATGGTGTTCATGGTTTATTTATTGAGTTCACATGATACCTGATAATTTATTTATTGAGAGTTTGCATAATGCCAGGCACTTTTCCTATTTTGCTATTAAAAGAGTAGTTGTTTTAATTGAATCATTATTATGAGCCAGTCACTGTGTTGAGCTCTTATCTCTCTATCCATCCATCCATCCATCCATCATCAATCTATCTATCATCAATCTATCTACATCTATCTATCTAAAATTTTGTTTAATCCCTGTTGTATCATATATGACTGTATTTTTCCCACAACTCTTTCAGTTCTTTCCCCTTTAGTCAGTATTTCATTTCTTAAAAGTTGAACAGCAAGCCTTGAGAAATAACTATTTGTGAGCTCATGACTGATAAAGTGTGCTTAGAATTCTCTCCCAGGAAACTCTTAAGAATAATCTGATCAGTGAATGGCTTGGCTACTTTTGTATCAATACATCCCTTTTATATTAATTGGTAATAATAATATTAAATTATTAATATTAATAATTACTGTGAAAGTAAACTTCTTCCCTCTGAGAAACAATGTGGATGTCCATTACCCTTGACTTGCCCCCCCACCCCCGTCCACATGTAGATGCGTAGTATAAAAGACACCTCTTGCTTTGTGTCAAGTGTGGAATCACCAACAATGTTTGCCCACCACAAAGATATAAGCTATGGCCAGGCTTGGGTCGGCATCTGGAGCCTCAGAAGGCCATACTCTTCACCCTTCACCACGGATGAGGATTCTGGCCATGACCAGGCTCAGACTCTCCGAGAGGATCTCCCCTCAGGACCACTGAGGGCAAGGCCCCACTCAAGTCCCCTATTAAACACTCTTTGCTTACCAAGCTGGACTTGTCTGACTCTTTCCTTGGTCTGATATATCCCTCTCAGTTTGGTGGGAAGCTGTCATTTTATACTGTTACCTGCTATACTCAGAACACCTGTGACAACCTAATATACAGAGCAGTAACCAGCCTTTTACATGATGGAAGAAATTTGCCAGAGTCCACCTACTCAACAATTGTTAGAGTCAGAATTGAAATCTAGGTCCACCTATAATCATTCCAAACATTTCACAGTTCCAAAGACCTTCTTCAGGGACACATTCTTTTTAGATGCTCTAAATTGTAAGCAATTTTCACATAAGCAAATGTATGGTTTTATAATTATAAAAGCTTTGACTTTAGCGGTTCTACTTATAAAACTAAGATACAAATAAATTTGCAACAGCATCAGTAACAAGCTATCAACGCCATTGCTTCTACCCTGTAGAGTAGAGCTTTAGAAACTGGAGGTTATTATTTGTCTGAGATATTCACACTTGCCCAGAGAATCCACACTGCATTATTTGCTGTTAAGAAGAAGAGTACATGTCACCATATTTAGATATGTCACATACTGACATCATTTTACATAATTAATTGCCAGGATTCCTCTGTATTAAGCCAGTTGCATGCGAAACCCATCCTTTAATACTGGCATATCACCACTTGTTAAATTAACATTTTCTCCATGAATTCATCCAAAATGAGAGCTTTAATTATCTTTGCTTTTTTCCTGACTTTATATGTTGATTTGCAGTAGGTGTTCCATCAAACTTAAGTTTGAATTAGAAAATTGTATGTTGCTATGGAAAGGCTTTCTAATTTCAAATTATATTGTGTAACTCAGGGACACATAAAAATTATAAGCATATTATAGGAAACTTATTTTAACACATAACATCTTAATTTGCTAACTAAATAGTTAGTTATTCAGTAGCAGCACTAATTGATGAGTCATTATCTCAAAATCACCCCTGGAGAAAAGATTCTTTTGGTCTTAGTTTTATTTTTGTTTTTCCTTTGTGAAGAAAAACATCCAGTGGAAGGAAGCATCTGGCAGGCAATTTAGGAGGATAAAACAGGGGTCAACCGGAAGAAGACAAAAAGTGATTTATCATTACTTGATATTCTAGGAATAACAAAAATAAATGACATAATGTTTTTTATAAGTTCTTTTACAGCCTATGAAATTTTTGCATTGTAGTTTTCTCATTCTATCATCATAGATTCGCTATTATAAGGTAAAATATCATTTATTCAACATTCTTTTACTGATTCTCTATGATAATGATAGACTGGAGAGATTTGATTTCCTAAAGCAAATGTAGAATCATGTAAGAGATTAAACTATTCAATCTCATGCATATTTATTTAAGTCCTGAAAATTGGAAGTCCAATTGTAAAGCATAGGGCATGACGTTTTAAGCAACCTCTCATTCTTCAAGCAATGGACAAGGCATTCTATTGTCCTTCATTGCCATTGATTCATCTCAATCTCAGTAGAGATCTTGAATAGCTTTAGGTTTAATCATAATGTGTTAAAACTATGTCTTAGACTCTGTGTGCTGAAATTTTCTTTAGATTTGACTAACATATTTTCTGATTTAATATCTTTCTGCGCTAAAGTGCACAAAGCTGAAGGACATTACCACCAAGAAAAGTGAAATATAGAAAGTGTCAGGGACAAAAGAGTTGTGCTAAAACATCAATATATGGTAAATTCATATTTATTATTTCCATTTCAAGGCATGATTTTCATTTTCATATTATTGTATTACACATCAATGTATTTAAATTTAGCTGTTATTTTCTAAACTTTATATACTAATGAATTGCATTCGTATTTGTGAAATTGGGAACAATTGAAGGAGCTCTCGTCAACAATTGAGGATTTTTTTTTACATGCATTCTCTAGAAAGGTTACATTTACTGTACAAAACCATGGCATTTGTTTCACCAAGTCCTTGGCTGGATTAGAACTGGAGACTGTAGTAACAACATTTTGAATGTGGTGTGTGTTATGCAATTGAGTGATTTTAATATCTAGTTTTCAAAAAGAAGATATTTTGGGGGAGTTGAATGTTTTCTTTTGACAATTAGAAAGTGCACTGTCAAAGTGAGAGGCTGGAGAGTCTAAAGCTGTTGTTTGTACAGATGAAGTGTCACACCTCCTGGCAGCTTCAAGTGCTAAAATCAGTTGCTTATTTTCCAAAGAGTCTTAGTTGCATATAAATCAGATAACATCTGGGCTCTGACATTTGCTCAGGTTGAAAATTGTTTCTAAGTGTAAATTTAAGTGTTGACTTCAATCTCTAATTAGCTTTATACTTTCAGGCCTGGATGCACCAAATCACCTTTTTACATGTAAACCTCCATCCATGCCCGTGTAAACATCACCGAGAAGCACAGTAGGTAGAATGTAATGAATAGTGGTCAAAATACTCATAGGCTAATTCTAGTAGAGGATTTTTGATTTTAGTATTCTTCCTGAAGCAATGGTTCTTAGTCATTTGAGGAAATGGTTCCATTGATAATGTGAAAGATATAGAATAGTACTGTCCAACAGAAACATAATGTGTGCCTCATATTAATATTAGATTTTCTAGCATCCACATGAAAAGAATAAAAAAGAAACAGGTGAAATTAGATTTAGCAATATATATTTTATGTATATATAAACATCATAAAATGTAATCAATAAAATATAATTAATAAAGTATGCTACATACTTTTCATACTGTCTTCAAAATTTGGTGTATATTTTACATTTATAGGATGTAACAATTTAGACACTAAATTTTCATCAGATATACTTGATCCGTATTAAAATTTAATAAAATTACAGTTAAAGAAGTCGCCTTACATACTCAAGTTTTCCAATAATATAAGTATTAAAAACATTATTTTACTTTAATATTTGTACTCCCATTACCTAAGCAATTTCCATTTTTAGAAAAAATGATTTAGCTTTGAAACAAAAGCTTATTTTCAAAACTATACCTTTCCATGTTAAGCAATTTCACTAACTCTTCTGCCAATTAACATAGAATTAAAATGATTATGACATATATTGAAAAGCAATTCTGAATTTATCAATATAAGCACGGTATTCAAAATTTTCTTGTAGTTTTCATAACCAATTTGTATTACGCCATTAATCACAATTACCAACTTCTGCATATTGATTATACCAGAAACCATGTAAAATCAGTATTATTGATTTGTTATTTGAAAAATATCCATTTCAGCATAAATTATTGCCCCCAAACTACCTAAGCCACAAATTAGATTTCTTTTTCTTGGGTCTTCAAATTCAGCTCATTTACATGCAGAACAATATTGTAAATGTAAATCAAAGGCAAAAAACATTAGTCTCAGGTTTTTTAATATTCTGTCAAAAATTTCTTTTGCTTCAAGAAAATCTTGAATTGGAGTTAAAAATACAGAAGTCTTTGCAAACATTCCTATGACTCAAACAGTGATTATTAGCAAAGAATAGAGGATCATTTAGCTCATTATCTTCTATATTTTGAACAGTTCCATTAACTGGTGATGTTTCATAGCATCTTTCTCTTTATATAATAAATGATTTTAAGAACTGTATTAATGATACTTTTCAGAAAATCTGCTTCAGAAAATTGTATACAAATCATTCCCACATATATCTGATGGAGGAATATAGCAATAGGGGGACTATCCATTTCTTGTTTTAAATTTCAAATAAATCCAGAACTTTCACCTGACTTAGTTGGAGCACTATCCAATCATGATATAAAATAATTTTTTTATATCAAGATGGAATTATTCACTTACAAAAATTGTAAAAATTGTCTATGTTACAAAAATGATATTTTAGGCTACACATTGATGGTTTTCTTTGTAAATCAGGATCCTCTAGAGACAAAATGTATGCAAAATACTAATTTCCAAAGTATTTTATATAGCACCACACATCTAAATTTCTTGTAATTTTTCAAATTTTGAATCAACTGTTTTTGTTATATGATTAGAAAGGCCAGATATTCTATAGACATTTTTGTGATGGCTTTCACTTTTTGTACCATAACATTTTACCCTTTTTCTCATAATTTTGGTACAAAATTTCCACAACTGAAATAATTTCTCTTGCAACCTTTCCATGTAAAACTGGCTTTCTCTTTTACACAAAATTAAAAACCATTTTATAATTTGTCAACTGAGAGCCATTTAAAAAGCTTTGTTAGAAATTGAATTCTTAGTTCAGGAAGCAAATTTCACCAACTTTTCTTTTGAACATTGTGAGAAATCTTATCAATTAACTATATTGTTGGTGAAAATGCCTCTCAATAGTCTCCATTTTATCATCTTTATATTCTTATACCATCAAAGGTTTTTCTTTTCTTCTCAGATACAACAAATTTCAAATCAATTTATCATATTTCTACCTTCTCTCAGCCTCTTTTTGCTTTACTGTTCCATAGTACTATCATCTATACTCAGTCTGCATTAGTATCACACCTTTGTTTTAAATTTTTAAAAATTCCTTTACTGATTTTTTAAATAGAAAAAGTCATTTTATTATATTATAATTAATAATACATATTACATTTTTTATTTTTAATATTTTTTTTAAGGAAGCTTTAGATTACATAAATGTTACACCAAATATATAGGGGATTCCCACATCTCCACCACTCCCACTATCATAATTTCCCCCATTAACAACACTTTTCATTAGTGTGGTACATTTGTTACAATTGATGAACACATATTAAAGCACTGCTACTAACTTTGGGTGTTTACATTGTTCACACGTTGTTCCATGCAATTTTATAGCTTTTGACAAAATGTATAATGGTCTGCATCTGTCATTGCAATGTCATACAGGACAATTCCAATGCCCTGATAATGCTCCATCTTACACCTATTCTTCCCTCTCCCTTGCCTCTGAACCTCTGGGGGTTACTGCTTTATATCAATGATACGAGTTCTTCCATTGCTAGAATGATATTAATTCTACTTTACTCCACAGTTGCATGCCCCCATCACGTATGCTCATTCCTTGCTTTTGAAGATTTGGGGAGGGTGATGCCCACTCTGTTTCTGATTGAGAAGGGGCTTAGATCCCATGAGGCAGATGGATGGAACTGTCTTGCTTGCAGTTATAGATGCTCTGATTTTTGGAATGGGCATTGTCCATCATCTTCCTTTTGTTAGTTGTCCTGGGTGATTCCAATGAACTGGAGATTAGGTGTTGCAACTCTGCTGAGATTTAGGACTCAATCAGCATCTGAATAGACTGAAAATGTAAGCAGCTGGGACATATATTTAACAAGTATAGTGCTAATTATAGGTTCAAATAAAAGTAGAAAAGCCATTTGTAGGGAAATTATAAATGTCTAAGTCTGTTCATTGGGGAGCATATATTCCAAAGAAAAGCCCACTGACAGCATGCTGAATTCGTAAGATTGTCTGTCCTGCCTATAGTATCTCGATGTGTCTAGAGCCCTTGGGCATCCCACTGTTTGAGACTGTTTCCTGTGACAGTCAATGAGATCCTGCTGAGACATCCATAAGCATAAACTCTGGAATGACCTCTGAACTCACTTTGAAATCTCTTAGCCATAAAAACTCATTTATTATTATTTTATTTTCTTACTAATTTTATTTCAATTTTTGGCTTTGTTTTTGGGGAGGTTTTGGATCACAGAAGGATCACAACTGTGGTAGGGGAGGATCATTGGTGCAGAGTGTCAGTGATGGGAGGATGTGTGGGGAGGGGGCACCTGGGGCACACCTCTAAGGCCTATGGATATGTTTATGTGGTCATTGGGCATTGTCTTGGTGAGTGAAGACCCACACAATAGCTGAAGGAATATTGAAAGCACTTTCTGGGAAGTCCTGACACATTCTCTAATAAAGAAGAAATAATTCCATAAGTACGTGGGTAGTGCTTAGTAACGGAGGACAGACCATTACACTAAGCCTGCAATATTGATAGTGGTACTTAGGAACCTTTTCTGATGAAATTGACGTTTAGCCTAGTATTATATATTGACTAAGAGTTACCTCAAGAAAGCCTCCTTGTGGCTCTAATGTGGCCTCTCTCTAAGCCAAGCTCAGCCTATATACATACTACCTTTCCCCTGGAGTGGGACATGACTTCCGAGGATGAGCATCCCTGGCACCAAGGGATTATTATTACCAAGTGCTGATTAGTGATGCATCTGGAAATATACCTTAACCAAAAGGGGGAAGTATTAAATACATGTTACATTTTAAATACCATTACAATTTAGATAGTTGTTACTGTTAGATAGTTGAATAAATACATTAAAACATTACTACTATAACATTTTGTATGATTTATGCATCCTTAAAAAAGATAATAAAAAATTATTATGCAAAAAAACCACATTACTACTGTGAGGAGAAAAAATCATTTGAACTAAATCAAACTTCATAATAATAAGATTTGTAAAATAGAAAAGACACATGCCTGAAATATGCGACACTGCAATGCTTACTATTAAAGTGAGTTATGTATTTGCTTTCTTGGTTATGTTCAACAGAAGAATATTTCACAGTACTTCAACTTTTAAATGTAAAGCTAAATTAATTAAAATTAAATTTTAAAAAGTTTATTACTAACTTTAGTCACATTTCAGTTGCTCAACAGCCATATAAGCCTATTGGCTACTGTGTTGAATGATGCAGCTATAGAGTCATTTCATGACTTTTCAAAAGATAAGGGTAATACCATTTTAAATGGAAGGAGAATGAGGTTAAAATGGAGGAAATTTTGAAATGTTAGGGAAGTAAAGACAATTTTGGCTTATTTAAACCTGTGTCAAGCTTTTCTCTCTGAGCAAAGATGAGCACTGCTTTTAGCTTTGCTTTCATGCTAAAATGGCACTAACAAACTCTGCAGGTTATATTGATCTCCACCATATTACCCTAGAAACATACCGTACCAAAATAAGGATAATAATCCACAAAATACATCATTATTAATATGTAGACAGAAACTAGGCATCCAAAATTTCCATAAATTTATCCCCTCCCAAGCAAACAGAAGATGCAGGGAATTTTTTAAATGAATTATAAATTTAAAAATATTGAATAAATAGTAATACTGCCATCTCTGAAACAAAGATAATAGAAAGAAAATAAATCTTTTCCTTTTATGCAGTATTAAGAAAATATGTCCTCCTACTATCTCATGGTTTTCCAACATGATTGTCCATTTGCTGATCTAACAAAAACACAGATGACTATTTTGAGTTCTCCTTTGGTCTAGGGATGTGTAAAATATCATTGAGTTAATGGATGATTCTTGGTTACCCTGAATCCAAGACCAACCAGAGGAGACAGAAATGTTTACAAATAATTACATTTTAAAGCAGTAAGATGATTGTCAGGTTACGTATGCTGAAAATGCTATGGATACATTGAGCATTGAATGAATGATTTTTGCATTTTTAGCGTGTGTGGGGGGGTTCATATAGATTCTTCTTTAGATTGAATATAAATTTGATGATTCTGTGTCAGAAAGACTGTGATAAGTTCTAAGGGAAAAATGTAAAATGTTCTCTAATTTCTAATTTTCATTTTGCAAGCACTCAGCCACTGGGGTCTCTAAACTACTGTCTGTGAACAGGAAAGAAAAAATCCCAAATGACCTTGGTGCTCCATACATTCTATGTGAAGCGGTTCTTCGAGCTTTTTCCCAGTGGTGAGGTTCCACTAGGTCACAAAATTTATAAAATTCCTACAAATCAGCTAGTGAAAACTCAAGGAAAACTCAGACAAATGGAATGGGCCAGATAATGACTGGATAGCTCACTGTGTTTGATAAGTTAGAATCACTGACAGAAGTAAATTCAACTAGGAGATGTTGTTTCACAGTGAAATATGCTCTTGAGCAAAGTATATCTATGGAAAATTGGAATTAATATGATAGAAGTCTTTGTTCTATCACAGGCTTTGTAGCCTTCAAGAAGTTACTTAATCTTTCTTCTCTGGGAAAGTGATGTATGGCATTATTACAAAGCACTGCTTGCCACATCAGGCAAAATAAATTTAAGTAAGTTTTAGTATGTATTAGCTAAGTAGCTTTAGAAAACGTGGCTTGTTTCATTCTAAGACAGTTTCCTTATTTTAAAAATGGGATAAACCTACTTTTCCCATAGGCTGTCATGAAAATCAAGCACACAATAACTAAATATCTTTGCTTAACACCAGGCATAGTATTAGCTGTAGTCAGTGTAGCAGTGAACAAACTAGACATTTTCCCAATCTTCAGAGAGGCATCATACCTAGAACATGAGATTCATAACAATGTTCACAACAATTGTTGTTTTACAGCATTTTTTTTCTGAACCATTGTTGCATGGAGTGTCAAGGGAAGAACTTAGTGAAATGATTGAATTTGGGAGAATATAATTGAAAAGGTTTAAAGTCCTTGGAAACTGAACAACTGAGTTTAAAGAAATAAAATATGGGTTGAAGAATAAGTATCACATGCAAAGCGAAAAATATGATATTGGTCAAGGAGGTAATTTTGCAAAATAAACAAGAAACTTCCTGAATAAAAATGTTGTATTCCAAATCTGCATTTGCAAATTCAATTGTTTAGAAGTTAGAAGCAATTTTCTTCTAAAACACATTATCATAAATAGGGATCAATTTTTGTTCTTGAAAGAAAATCCACCAAAAATATCAATATGAATATTTATTTTTGCTCTTCTTCAATATTCACAAATTGATTAATACATGGAAAATTTAAAAAAAGAAATCATTAGAAAGAACAGAATTTTTTCTCTATTATTCACTATTCAAACTAATTACAACATAAGAAATACATTTTACATTGTAGAAGATGGCAAATTGTTTTGATGTGTTTATTCTCCTTCAACCTAAAGTTATATTCTTGGATATTTTGAAAATGTAGACAGTAGTGCTACTCCAACCCTATATCATCCCTTTCAACATAAAATGAAGGCCTGATAAATTTATAAACACATGTGCCAAGTTAATTTTGAATTTTAAGTCTAATACACATAACTGAACAATAAAATGTCAAGAATGCCCTGTGTATGTGTGTGTGTGCACGTGCATACGTGTTTAAATACTTATAGCAGTGACACATTTAGGGAAACTATCCAAAGCATAAAAATTGCCATTAACAATTTCAGCTGGTCATCCACCAGGCCTTGATGTTATCAAAAGCGAAGAGAAACTGTAACGTCTTTTCATATATTCCTTCTTTTTCAAGAAACTTGAAGAAGAGCAGCTTCTGGAATCTGCAAAGACCTGAGTAAAACTGACTGATGGGAATGGATTTAAACTTTTAAAAAGAAGAAAACCAGAAGTATCAAGAACCTTTAAAAAAAAAAATCCACAAAGGTATCAAGAAATCTTATATATATTGCATATTTAAGACTTTCTACAAAATATAAATACAAATGTACTACAAAAAAGGAAAGAAGGTACCTATGTATTGTAGGGGAAGCACAGAGAGATTGAGAAGTGATGAGTTTTGTTGTTGTTTTTGCTTTTTATTATTACTGGAATAATGAAAGTGCTCTAAGAGTGATTGAAATGATAAATGCACAAATATGTGATTATACTGAATACCATTGATTTTACACTTTGGATGGATTTATGCTTTATTAATATGTATCAAAATTCATTTGACTAAAAAAATATATCAAGATACTAAGAATTATATACAGCTCTTATATCAACACACAAAGTAATTAATCTGACATGGACCAGTGTGGACACATATGTATCATTAAATTAGTCCATCAGAGTTATTAATTAGGCATTTTACAGAGGCCCCTTGTGGGCATAGTACTTCATTGAACATAAGGCGTGTGATGGTAAATACATAGTTCCTCTTCCTAAGGTGTTTGCATGATGGGCAGTGGTTCCAATTATTTTTTTCAAGTCAGTGACACATGAAAAGTCGTGTCCATATGTTTTAGGCCATGACACATTTGGATTAGGGGTGTTTGTACCATAGAGCTCAATGGATAATTAGCACAACTATGAACAGTAAATCAGCAAAATCTGTTCCCTAGTAGATTTGGCATAATATGAGTAGTTACATGTCATATACAATTTCCTCTATACTAGCTATAACTCCACCTTTTCCTTTTGTACCCAGAAAAACTACCTGAAAGTAATTGGGAGTAATATTTTGAAGAAAGAAAGATTTAGAATCTGCTAATTTATTGTAAAAAAAGTTTTAATTATGTTACTAATGTTTTATTAGAAAAAAATGTCAAACATCTCATGGTTATTAAAAATTGAGTGCCAAGAATTTGGTAATTGGGTGAAAAATACCAATTTTTAAAAAGTAATTAAAGGTTAAAATTCTGTCTTATTTGATATACAATTTTTCAGTTGCTTTGCTAGGGTAGGTTGTGGGATATTTGCATTAAGTATATCTACCCGTATCTTGGTCCTTCTGTAGGACTCAAGATTTAGTGATGGACTCTACTTTAATAGGTCCTACTATTGCCTACAGAGGACAACTCTAATTTGAGTAAGTGCTTATGTGTTTTGAACTCATATTTTCTTGGAGCTGCAAAAACCACCTATTGGATTTTTTTTTTAAGATTTATTTATTTATTTATTTATACCCTCCCTTGCTGCTTGCTTGCTGTTTTCTGTGTCTATTCACTGTGAGTTCTGTGTCTGCTTGTCTCTTTTTGTTGTGTCATCTTGCTGCACCAGCTCTCTGCAGGTGCAAGCTGTCTGCTCTCCATGGGTGTGGGCCATCAGCTCTCTGCAGGTGTGGGCCAGCCTGCCTTCACAAGGATATGGCATATGGTATATGGGAGCCCAATCAACTGAGCCACATCAGCTTCTGCCATTGGATATTTTTATGAGTCACTGGCAAATTCTCCAGAAGTCAATTGTCAGTATTAGGAGCCCTTATGATGTTAACATGATAAGAGGAAAAAATGACCATATTGCAAACAGTATTTTCATTGCATTAAAAATCTAGATGGAAAAATATGTTTTAAAATTTAATATGATTGATAGAAGACCTATTGCATTCAATATTTCTTAATAAATAAAGAGTTAAAGCAAAAACACTACTATTTACTAATATAGGGATTTAGCACAATAGATAATTTCTAGCAAAAATCCAAAATATTTTATCCTTCTTTTATAAGTGTGGTCTATAAAATATGGATTTCTCCCCATGAGTCATGTACTTACTGTCTCTTTTCTCTAAGATCCTCTGGATATTTTTATAGAAAGTTTCAATGAAAGTAATAAAATTAAACTGAAACAAGTATAAATAATTATGACATGCTATAAATATAAGCATTCCTTTCCCTAATGTGAAGATTATCTTAAGATCATATCAGGGTGTTGCATGAACTATAATTAATTTATTATGTTATATAAAGGATGTCAACATTCCAGCTCTTGTATGTCAAGTCCTGTATATTGTTTGTACCAAGAAAATAATATGTAGTGTCTGTCCTCAAGGAACTTAACATGTAAGAGGAAAGGTTCATAAGAAAATGATTTCAATACCATATTGTAAGTTAATGCAATGGCCCCATGAACAAACACAAGAAAATGGTGCTTCTAGCTTGGAGTTAAAGTTTGCCTGGAGAAAGAAATGCTTGAACCAAGTCAAGGAAGATGATTGCGTTAAATAAATACATTTATAGATAAACAGATAAATAAATAAATAAAAGGAAGTAGAACAATAAGCCCCAAAATAGTTTTTTACCCTGAGTAAAATTCAAGCCCCACTTTGAACTGCACTTAGTGGTAAACTGGTAGCTAACATTTAGGATCTGATCTGAGCTTGTATTGTATGGAGACTGTAATTCCAGGGATACTCATTAAGATATAAGTATCTTACACAATAGAATGTATTCTTCCAGAAAGACATATCACTACATTATTAGTTACCAGTCCAGACCTTTATATACTATTTTTCCTTTTGTTTGTTTTAACTATTACCAAGTACAAGCAAATTAAAGAAAGTTACACTAAAAAGAATAAATTTGCTTATAAAATTGCTTTGAACTTCCAAGTGGAACAAAATTCAAGATAGGAAAGTTCTTAAAGAATACCTGAGGAGAGTTTTACAAACAGTAAAAATGTAGGCCTATATTTGAATGTTGCCATGCTCAAATCTTAGTGGTGTTGAAGAGGTAGAACCTAAGGTCTGAGTTTCAGGAAAGCCCAGTATTCCCCTGTCAACTGAGCAATATTAGTACAAAGCCCTATTTTATTCTAAAAAAATGGCAAGGAAGCCCTGAATAGCAGAGAAAAATATAAAAAAAACCTCTTTGCTTCTTATTGTTAATAATAACTGAAGACTTGCTTACAAACAGCAAATGTTGGTTCTGCTGGGTTTCTACCATTTTCCACGCATGTTTTTAAAGTAAAGTATACTTTGCAGTGTCCCAGACTCCCTTTGTTGCACTTTTCCACAGTGCAACATCATTTCTTGATGATATTTTAGTAAGAATGTAAAATTTAAATTTAGAGAACCTCATTTTCCTTATCTGTGAACTTGCTATATGCCTCACAAGATTTGTTGGAAGAATTCGACACGTAAAACAATTCTGAGTGCAGTGAAATTATTCAAAATTATAATTTCCCTTTTTTCTTAGCATGATCGTTCTGTCTGTTCAGAAGTCCACAAGTCTAATGCTGTCTTTTTCATCATCATTTACATTCACATAAGACTCATTCTTACTAAGGTGTAAGTGAAAGTGTGCACCTTCAACTATTTAAAATTTGGAGTTGGATTTTATTTTAACATGACTCCTGTCTTGCCAAAACAATGTATAGCAACTGAGTAGACATTTCTAATAGCGAAGTACTAATGAGGGAGAATGAGGAGGTTAGAAGCAAAATAGATTCCCAGGTCTCTTTTTAATACAAAGTAATTTCACTTTTCAAATGGAGGATTAGACTGCCCAAATCCAAAAAAAGTGTCATATTTATATTAAATAAAGAACACAAAATTTGATGCCAGTCTGAATTTTCAGAATATCAACTGCTAAAAATGATTAAATCAAAGCCAAATAAATCCAAACTATTGCACAATGTCTTTGTAAATACTAAATGGCAATATCATATATAAGGCCTGTAATAGTATCTGGCATATGGTACACATTCAAAAAAGGTTATCTTCTTAACCCACTTGTCATCATATTTGGATTTTTCATTAAAGGAAATAAGGATGCTATTCTTAACTATGCTCAGCTCCTGTACACCAAAGTCCAGCCTCATTTTGAATTTATGATCTCTGATTCCCCTTATTTAGATTAGTGCCAGATGGCTTATCAGTATCCCAAATTGCACTACTTTCAAATGTGCTCATTTTCTCTTTCATCTTGGCTTTTGTGGCCTTTCTGAAGTGTATTTATATGAAATGAATTTTTGTATAATCACTAACAGATATTCATAACCTATAGACAAATAGTTATTGGAGGGAAATTATCATGTATAACCTACTTATTCACTGCTTCCTTTTATTCCTCTGCTTATACTCAAATAATACATACATGTACACATGTACACACACATATATATCCCAGAATCATATTTTATTTTCGAATCTCTGCCATCTGACTCAAATCATATATAGTAGATAAACCAATTGTTCAATCTTACCACATTTGGTTGAAATAATTCCAGTTTAGGTATGTTTATTTTGAAGAATTGTGGAAAAAAATAACAACAAAAAACTAACTAGAGATGAGATTTGTTTCTTAGCTGCTTTGAGGGAAGTAATGCTATTTAGAATTCTAGTCCTCCTAGACCCTGCCAAAAATTCATAAACTTTCACAATTTCATTAATTCTCATTATACAAATTATTCTACATTAGTAAGACAATGGGGTTATAGGCAAAAAAAAAGGCATTTCATTAAAAATAATATGGTTAAAGACTTGAAGCCATCAAAATAATTGTCTTAGCCATGGATTTGGCATCTCAGATAGGAGCTGACTCTAGGCAAAATGATGAAGTCTGTCTTTAGAGATGCCCCCTTTGCGCCAGAGCTCCTCTCCACAGCTCTGCTCTCTGATCCCCACGAGCAATCCCCAGGCAAAGACTCTCAGCATGGATTTATGATTTATAGTTTCCTACTTTAAAAAAAAAATCAATTTTACTGATACATATTAAAACAGCATAAAACCATCCACAGTGTACTATCAATGGTATTTGGTATAACCACATAATTGTGTGATTTATTTACTTTATTACTTTAATCATTTATTACTTTAATCATTGAAGCATTTTCATTATTCCAATAATATTAATAAAACAGACAAAAACAAACAAACAAATAAAACTCACCACTTCTCAATCTCCATACTTCTCCTGCTGAACATAGCTGCTAATCTGTTTCCATCTCTCTAGTTTATTTGTACTTATATTTTGTAAAAACAGGTTTATATATGAAATATTACCCATATTCATACTTCACATGAGGTTTCATTATATTATACAGTTTCATGTTACATTTTTTAGCTTTCCTTCTAGTAAATACATGTCTTTAGACTTTCCCTCTCAATCACTGTCATACCATTTTAACAACTCTGCTAGTAACAAACACTATGATGTCTTTCACCATTTATATTAGTTTCCAAAGACTTATAAACCATGATTTTTTATCAGTTCTGGACCAATTAACCCTCAGCTTTCTATTTTCTATCCTCACTCTATTTTCTGGTGACCTAAATTCTAATATTAACACTATGAATTTATACAATATATTTAGTTCTTAATAGTGCAATAATCCAGTAATCTGTCCTTTTCTGTCCTCTGTGCTTCACTTAACATAATATCCTCCAGGTTCCTCCATGTTGTCATATGCTTCACGACTTCATTTCTTATTACCACTGTATAATATTCCATCATGTGTATACACCACAATTGTTTATCCATTCTTCAGTTGATAGATACCTGGGTTGTTTCCATCTTTTGTCAATCATGAATAATGCTGTTATGAACATTGGTGTGCGGATATCTGTTCATGTCTCTGCTCTCAGTTCTTCTGGGTATATACCTAGTAATTGTTTTGCTAGGTCACATGGAAAGTCTATATTCAACTTTCTTAGGAACTGCCAATCAGTACTCCATAGTGGCTGTACCATTCTACATTCATATCAGCAATGACTAAGCTTTCCCATCTCTCCCTAACCTCTCCAACATTTACAGTTTTCTGGCTTTTTAATACTGGCTATTCTAATAGGTGTGAATGATATCTTGTGGTTTTGATTTGCATTTCCTGAACTGCTAGTAATGAACATATTTTCATGTGTTTTTTCACCATTTTTATTTCATCTTTGGACGAATGTTTGTTCAAGTCTTTTGCCCAGTTTTTAATCAGGTAGTTTGTCTTTTTATTGCTCAGTTGTAGTAGCTCTTTATATATCATGGATATTAAACCCTTATCTGATATGTGATTTCCAAATATTTTCTCCCATTGAGTCAGCTGCCTTTTTATTCTTTTGACAAAGTCCTTTGAGGTCCAAAAGGTTTAATTTTCAGGAGTTTGCATTTACCTATTTTTTTTCTTTTGTTGCTTTTGCTTTAGGTGTAAGGTTTAAGAAACTACTGCCTACTACAAGATCTTGAAGATGCTTTCCCACATTTTTAGGAGTTTTATGGTTATTGCTTTTATATGAAGTTTCTTGATCAATTTTCAACTAATTTTTTTATATGATGTGAGATAGGAGTCTTCTTTCTTTCTTTTGGATGTGGATATCCTGTTTTCCAGTTGTCGAATAGACTGTGAATAAACTGTTCTGTGAAAGGCTTAACAGCCTTGTCAAAAATCAATTGACTATAGAGGTGAGGGTCTATTTCTGAAGTCAGAATTCTGTCCCATTGTTCAATCTGTCTGTCTTTATGCCAGTATCATGCTGTTTTTACCACTGAACTAAGTAATATGCTTCAAAGTCAGGAAGTGAGAATCCTCCAGCTTTGTTCTTCCTTTCTAAGACATTTTTGACTATTTGAGGTCCCTTATTCTTCCAAATAAATTTGATAATTGGCTTTTCCACTTCTGAAAAAAAAGGGGGAGGCTATTGGGATTTTTATTGGGATTGTTTTTAATCTATACATCAGTTTGGGTAGAATTGACATCTTAAAGACATTAATCTTCCTATCCTTAAACATGGAATGCTCTTCCATTTAAGTCTTCTTTGGATTCTTTAGCAATGTTTTGTACTGTTCTGAATATATTTTATATCCTTGGTTGAGTTTATTCCTAAATATTTGATTGTTTTAGTTACTAATATAAATGGGATTTTAAAAAAATTAACTCCTCATATTCCTTGTCAGTAGTGTATAGGAATACTATTGATTTTTGCATATTAACCCTGTAGCTAGCCACGTTGCTAAACTCATCTATTAGGTTTTAGTAACTTTGCTGTGGATTTTTCAGGATTTTTTAGATACACGATCATATCATTAGTGATCATTTCTCTACCTGAGTCCATCTGCAGATAAGAAGTTACCTGCCCAGTGTCAAGTCTTCTGCCTGCATTTCCAAGGTGAAAAATTTTTCTATGCTGAAAAAAATTTAGGGCTCATCTTACTTCCATGACATCATATATTCATTTTAATGGAATACTTACAAAATTAAATGTTACAATAATAGATTTTTAAGAAGTAATTTGGGGGAGGGATCATTTATTTCTACAGTATCCATCAACCATGTCACATAGGCGTTTATTTTTAACTCTTCACAAATGATAGTCAGCTATGCGATCTGATTGGCAATATATGTATATGGGAGTCAAGTATATACATGTGAGTTATGAAAGAAATTAGGACTCAAAAACTGGGTCCCTTGGGAAGTGGACTTGGCCCAGTGGTTAGGGTGTCTTCCTACTACATGGGAGGTCTGCGGTTCAAACCCCAGGCCTCCTTGACCCGTGTGGAGCTGGCCCACACGCAATGCTGATTCACACAAGGAATGCCGTGCCACGCAGGGGTGTCCCCCATGTAGGGGAGCCCCATGCGCAAAGAGTGTGCCCCGTAAGGAGAACCGCCCAGCGTGAAAGAAAGTGTAGCCTGCCCAAGAATGGCACCACACACACAGAGAGCTGACACAACAAGATGACGCAGCAAAAAGAGACACAGATTCCTGTGCTGCTGACAACAGCAGAAGTGGACAAAGAAGAATACGCAGCAAATAGACACAGAAAACAGACAAGGGGGGCGGGGGGGGGAAGGGGAGAGAAATAAGATAATAAAATAAAAAAACAAAACAAAAAAAACTGGGTCCCCTAATATATGATTAAGTACATGGAACATAAAATCAATTGGATAGGAAGCTGTCATTTGGTGCGAGTATATAAAAGCTGGGGGAATTATTTAATTTACTTAAGATTCATTCAGAAAATAAGAAAAATTAAGGCATCCATGCAAAGAATAGTTGTGTGGATCATGAGGTACTATGTATTAGAAGCCCTTCAGTATATATTATCTAACATTATAATTATCATTAATAATTAGAAAATCACAAAGAAAAATGCATGTGGAAAATGTGAAATTTCTAGGGGCATACTTTGTACAAAATAGTTTATTAAGCTATTTGTAAATGTAGAAGTGTTATAATACAAACATTAGCCTTTTTCTTTCTGTTCATTTTCCATTTTATCTGATCTATTATTGTTAATTTAAAAGCAAGTATTCTTTAAATAAAACCATACACAAAGTCTCAGAGAAATAGCTAAATAATTGTGGGAAGAATAATTCAAATGCATGCCTGTTTGGTGGAACCCCTCCTCCCTCACTCCTTGAAACTGTGTTTGATTAGAGCAGAGAGAATCAAGGGGATAAATGTACTAGAGAAGATAGTATAAAAGGAGTCAAAATCCTTGTGTGGGAAGAGGAAGAAAGGCCGCTTGTGCTGAGATCCATGGAACATTGTGGGAAATACCACCAAACTGTTCTTATATCTGTGTACCCTGCTGATGCTTTATCTAAGAACACTAAACAGTCCTTGCACCTTTGGAAGTCCAAAAATTGGAAGTTTTAGATACTTCATGTGAGGTCAAAGCTTTTTAAGGATAAACTTCAAACCTTAAGATAAAATTAAACAGATCAGGCGTGAGTCTTCCATCAGCTAGGGCCCAGGTGTTCACCTATCATGCTTGTGCATATTATCAAATTTTATCTCCAGAACAGCATTGAGTAAGAGATATTATTAACCTAATATCACAGGTGCTTGATTGAGGCCTAGTTTTATCCACTTTATGTGGCTTGCACAATATCACATAGGTACTAAGTAGCAGGGATGAAATATATATAGTAACCTAACCGTTGCTGAGTCTTGACCTACTCAGCCTAACTCTGCAGTAATGTTATTATTTTTCCCCAGAGAGGTAATGGTGACAAAGAATTATTTTGACTTGAAATGCAAAGGCCTTTGAATTAATATTTAAAACATATCTCATAATCTAAAACATTATAATACATTATTAAATATTTTGTAAAGACATAAAAGACAGTGTGACAAAGAGAATGGGGAAGAGACTACTGAAAAACTAAAAATGCAAGAGCTAGAACAAGATCTGAAAAAGCTGAATCCTGAAACAACTATTTGATAGCAAGAAAGCACCCCATTTGTACTACAGAATCCCCAAATAACTCAGTAATTGGTGATATAAAATATATCCTGAGTGATGCAGGGGTAAAGATGAAGATGAAGACAGGATTTGGGGTCATAATTTTAAAAAACAACTTTTTTTTTTAACTTCTATTTTGAAATACTTTCAAACTACAAGGTAGTTATACAAATAATTCAAACCCAAAGCAGAGTATTCTAACATATCCCTATCTCCTCCGATACTGAGATACCTTAATTTCAACATGTTTAAACATTTGTTTTTATCATTTTATCTATCTACCCATGAATCTATTAATCCACCTGTCTTTCGGTATATTTGTCAGTCTATTTATCAATCCATTTTCTGAACATTTGAGAGTAAATTGCATACATCATGACCTGTGAACCTTTAATACTGCCATGTACATTTCCTATGAACAAAGATACTCACTTAGGTAACCAACTTTTTTCCCCCTTTGGTACATGGATCTTGTCCATGGGAGGCAGGTACCCAACCACTTGAGCCACATCTGCTCCTCTAGTTAACCATCTTAAGTGCACTTATTAAGTTCAAGAAATTTAACATTGATATGAAGCTTACAGTCTATATTCCAGTTTTTTTTTCTTATTTCCCAGTAATGTCCTTTTGAGCCTTTTCTCCTTCCTTGATAGATCCCATCCAGTGCCTTATATGGCATTTAATTGTCATTGTTTATTTAGTTCCTCTTTTGTTCTAATTATGGGACCTTATGTACAACATAAAATGTTTCATCGCAACCACTCCCAAGCTTGCCATTCAGTGGGATTGCGCGTATTTGCAGTTGTAGTAACCTCACCACCTTCCATTGCCTAAACTTCCCCACCACCCCAAAGAGAAACCCTCTGGTTATTATGTATTAACTCATCATTCCCCTTGACTTCCTGCCCTGGCAACCTGTACTCTAATTTCAGCCTCTAAGAACTTGTTTATTATTTGATATTTTCTTTTTAGTTACCAGGGAGCTTAAACTTAACATCCTCAATCTACAGCCCTCTCATTTGCCTAGATACCATTAACTTCAATGGTCTACACAGACTATGTTCTTACACTCAAGCACCCCTCCCAGTTATGTACTCTTGTCACAGAATGTATGTTTGTACAGTATGAGTCCAAAACCAATGATTTATCATTACCTTTTACAAATGTGCTTATTAGATCATGTAGGAAGTAAAAAAGTAGAAATACAAACCAAAAATAACAAGCACTGGTACTTAAATTTACAAACAGCATTACTCTTACCAGATCTCCTTATTTCCTCATGTGGCTTTGAACTATTGTCTAAAACTTCCTTTGACATTTCTTATAGGGCTGGTCTACTGGTGATGAACTCCCCTAGTTCTTGTTTTTCTGGAATGTCTTAATCTATTTCTTGTTTTTGAAAGACAGTTTTCTGGATATAGAATTCTTAGCTGCCAATTTTTTCGTTGTCAGCACTTTAAATATTTCATCCCACTGCTGTCTTGCCTCCATGATTAAAATGAAAAATCAGCACTTACTCTTACTGAGGATCCCTTGACTGTAACATTTTGCTTCTCCCTTACATCTCTCAGAATTCTTTCTTTATATTTGGCATTTGACAATTTGATTATAACATGGTGTTGTATGGGTCTGTTAGAGTTTATATTTTCCAGAGATTTTTGAGCATCTTAGATATGTATTTTCATGATTTTTGTTAAATTTTAAAAGGTTTTAGCCATTTTTTCTTTGAATATTCTCTATGTTCCTTTCTCTCTTCTGGGATTTGGACAATGTGTGTTCTGGTACTATAGATGGTTTCCCACAGGTTCCTCAGGCTCTTTTCTTCCTTCCTTTTTCTTTTTGCTCCTCAGACTGAATGATTTCAATTGTCTTATCTTCAAGTTAACTGATTATTTCTTATGCCAACTCCAATCTGTTATTGAACCTTCTAGGGAATTTTTAATTTCTGTTTCCATGGTCTTTAGTTCTTTTGGGTTCTTTATCACAATTTTCATTTCTCTTTTTTATGTTCTGTTTGTGTTCATCTATAGTTTTCTTGATTTCCTCTAGTTCTTTGTCCATGTTTTCCTTTCGTTCTTTGAGCATATTTAGCATCCTTTTTAAAAACGTGTTTGTCGGAACACCCCACGAGTGATCCTCCTCATTGATGGTTTCTAATACTTTAATCTTCTCCTTTGCCTATATCTTCTTCCTATTTTGTGCTTTTTTATGTTTTATACTCTTGTTGAAACCTGGCCATTTTGATATTTTAATATTATTACTGGAATTTAGACTCTGAGGCATTCATTCCTTAAGTTTGTACACAGTTAGTGTTATGACAGAGCTTTCCTTGAATGTCAGGAGGAAAGAAAGAAAGAAAGAGAGAGAGAGAGAGAGAGAGAGAGAGAGAGAGAGAGAGAGAGAGAGAGGGAGGGAGGGAGGGAGGGAGGGAGGGAGGGAGGGAAAGAGAGAGAGAGAGAAAAAAAAAGAAAGAAAGAAAGAAGAAAGAAGTTGTCCTGAGTGGTGCTTCACGAACAATTATGTTACATTGTAGATCCCCCCCAGGGCCCACTGGATGGAACGAGGGAGAGTACGGGCTATGATGTGGACCATTGACCATGAGGTGCAGCAATGCCCAGAGATGTATTTACCAAATGCAATGGATGTGTCATTATGATGGGAGAGAGTGTTGCTGTGAGGGGAGTGGGGGGTGGGGGCAGTGGGGTTGAATGGGACTTCATATTTTTTGAATGTAATATTTTTTTAAAAAATGAATAAAAATTAAAAAATTAAAAAATTAAAAAAAAGAAAGAAGAAAGAAAGAAAGAAAGGAAAGAAGGAAAGAAAGAAAGAAAAAGAAAGAAAGAAAAGAAAGAACCTCACCAAGTCTTCATGAATGTTCTTTTTTAGAGTTTATCCATAATAGCTCTGAGAATAGTTCAAGACCAAAATGTAGGGACCACTCTGATCCTTTTTGGGCATGTTTTGTCTTGGACTTGTGCTTGTGGCCCAGGATTTCTCCTAGTACACAGATATAAATGTCCCCTTTTCCTTAGGAAACATTTTCCTCACTGTCCAGGACATTGCATTGTATGTCTAACACTGAACAACCCCTTATCCTAGGCAGTCACTTGACTGCTCTCCCACAACATTCTATGAGAGTTCTCTCAACTACCTTACACATGCAGAATCTGTTCTTGGAGTGGGAGTATGTGACCAGTGTCCTAGTTCAATCCTTCAGACCACCATTAGACAATTATGGCTAGACATACATGCTCCTGGTATGAGAAGGATATTTACTCTACTCCTTTCAGAACTAGGACCAGGGATCTGCACTGGGAATTGGGAATGGCTCTGTGCCAAGCTGGTGAAGGTAGCATAGGGGCCTCCCAGGACACCACAGAATTATATCACTCTTCATTGGCCTTCTTGATTTGGCTCTTCCTCTGTCACTATAGTCCTTTAACTATTCTCGGGAGCTTTGAGAAAGATGTTTCTGTCAGTTATTGCTGGTTGTTCAAAACTTTACAAAAGAATGGAATCCTGAAGAATGTGACTTTTTCATCTTGATTAAGGCATGGCCAAATAAGATTCTTTTTTAAAATTGTAAGTTTGTAGGTTTCCATTGACAGCTCTGACAGAGATTAATTCAGAGCGTTAAGGATATGTTTTTATACCTTTTGTGCTGTAAGTTAATCGAGTGATATGAATGCCAATTAAATCATCTCCTGTGCCATCTTGGATACCTGGATGATAAGATGAGGATAACTTTGATTTATTTTGTTTGGCTTAGTAGTCACAAACAGAAAAAAGAGAGAGAAAGAGAGGAAGAGATAATGAGAGGAAGAGAAAAACAGAGAAATAAAGAGAAAAAATATTTCCCATTTCCTAACCCTGCTGGCATAGTGAGATGCACAGCCAGGATCATCATTTTATGAAGAAATATTTTCTCTATTCTCTTTTACCACTTGGTGCAGACAGCTTGCCTTTCTCTGTTTCTTGTGTAAGACTATGGAAACTGTAAAATGGAGACTACAGTTATCAAGAAAATCAGACCCAGCTGAAAGCAGGGATAAAGTGAAAGTTTACATATTAAACATTGTGATATGCACACTTATTTTATCCCAAATCACAGATTATTGAAAGCCAAAGTGGAAAACTGGTAGAATCTTTGCTGAAGACTCTACTAGCTCAAGAGAAAAGACATTAAATTGCTGTAGCAGTTTTATATAGTTATTAATTCAAAAAATAGATATTGGATTATGTTTGTAAACTGGTCTGTACCTGGGCATGATTAAAGTATGATTAAGGCTTTGATTGGACCATGTAATTAGGCATTGAGTCCCCACCCCTTGGTGGGTTGGGCTCACAGATAAAAGGCATGGCAAAGGACAGAGTTGGAGGGTTTTTAATGTTGGAGTTTCAATATTGGAGTTTGATGCTGAAGTCTTAAGCTGGGGCCCTGGGAAGCAAGCTCACAGAGGAGAGAGAAGCAAGCTTCAGAAAGAGAGGAACGCTGTGCCTGGAAAGAAGCAACCCTTGGGAAGAGAGGAACCCAGGAAGCCTGAAACCTGGCAGACGTTAGCAGCTATCTTGCTCCAACACGTGGAAATATGAGGGAAGTAGCCTATGCTTATGGCCTGGTATCTGTAAGCTAATACTCCAAATAAATACCTTTTATAAAAACCAACCAATTTCCGGTATTTTGCATCAGCACCCCTTTGACTTGACTAATACAATTACTAATATTGGGAGTTTCCCAACTATATCACCTACAGTTTACTAGAGTCAATCATGTGCCTGAGGATTCCAATTAGCTTTCAGGCCTATATGTAAATATGAACAGCCAATAATCATATGAGACAAATCTCTAATAAGAAAGACATGGATCCAATCAATGAATTTGTAGTAAAAATAATTTGAAGTAAACAGAGGCTGTTTGTAGAGAAAATAGACAGGGAAGAGGCAATCTGCAAATATCATAGAGGAAAAAATTCTAGTAATTGAAATACACTATTCCTCAGATTCAAAATGACCAAAGTATCCCAAATAGGTTTAAAAAATATCCACTCTATAACACATTCTTGTGGAATTGCAGGACACTACAGAAAAGGAGAAGATATTTTAGTGCCATAAGAAATAGACACAATCAGGCTAAATATTAACTTCTGCCAGCATAAAGGGAAGCCAGAAGACTATGAGAATATGGATTTGAAGTAGGAAAAAAGGGCTTAGTATATAATGAAGAAGGAATATAAATAAAGTTTCAGATAAATAGTAAAAAAAGAGCATTTATAATAACAGGTACTTACTAAATGAATTTCTAAACAATCAACTTGAAGCAGAAGTGGATATTCCAGATGGAATATCTGAGATGCAAGGTGAAATAATGTGCAAAAGTGTACATATGTCTGTAAATAAATAAAAATCATATTAAATTTATAAAATATTGTGAAATATATGCTGAAAGATTTTAGAAATGAAAAATACTGGAGTATAGCAGCATGCAAGTTGAGGAGGGATGATTTGTAGTTTAAGAGTAATCATTTCTTATATATATTTTGCAATGAAGGCCTCTATATTGCTTAACTTCCAACATTGCTAGGAATAGATATTAAATAGTTAGAAGCTACAAAACAATTAGACATACAACATACAATAGAAAATTAATAAGAATAAAACATGGAAGGAAAATAACCTAAAAGACAAATCAATATACTTTTTATCTAAACAAAGGAGGGGAAATAGGGGTGACATGGTAGAGAAGGCTAAAACAGGATATATAGGAACATTAGAGATCACAAATAAGCCCAAATGAATCTATATTTTTTATTGATTACAATAAATGTTATTCATCTAAACAGAATGACTCTTATCATCCACCAAAATTTTTCCATTGACTGTCATTAAATGTAGATTGTAGTATGTCAGGCAATTCAGGAGAGCACACAGAGAACCTGACATGGCATGTCGATCTCCACCATATGTAACGCAACCATGCTTCAATGTGAGGCCAGGGCAGGAAGTTAAATTAGACCCATTCAAGATGTTCTGTAAATTCAGCTACTGAAGGCTGGGTATAATGCAAGAAAACTGAGAATACCTTTTCAGATACACTATCCATCTTGGTAAAGGATAATGGAGGGGGTGGGGGGTGGGGATGAGAGAATTTCCTCTGTGGTGTTAGGTAATGCATACAATTCAATGCAGCTCCAAAAATCTGATGAAGAAAATATAATCTATTACATTAAAGAGGGAAAATAATACATGTGGCAGAGGATGTAGAAGAACTGGAAACAGAGTGTACCGTTGGTGGGAATATGAAATGGTGCCACCACTGTGGAAAGCAATACGGCAGTTCCTCAAAAAGTTATATATAGAATTACCATTTGGTCTGGCAATTCCACTTCTAGGTATATACCAAAAGAGAGTGAAAGTAGGATCAGAAACCCGTACCCTTATATACCAATGTTTCTAGCAATGTCCAAAAGCTGGAAACACCCAAGTGTCCATGAAGAAGTGAAGGGATAAACAAAATGTGACACATATACACAATGACATGTTATTCAGTCATAAGAAAAAAATGAAGTTGGAAACATGCTGCAACACGAAAGAAACTTGAAAACATTATGCTCAGTGAAATAAGTGAGACACGTGGGGCAGAAAATTGTTATGATGACATTAAGAGAACCACAAACAACTGATTTGCAGAGAAATGAATCATTTTAGAGGTTATTGGGGGAGGAGAAATGAGTGAAGGGAGAAGGGGAGAACCTGTAAAAATAAAATAATATAAATAAATAAATATTTTAAAAAGGAAAAAAAAAATGCTTTCTCTTCCAGTATGTATCATATTGTATTTATATTTACATTTTATCATATATTATATTCTGAGTATTCATTATATATATATTGTGCGTGACTGTGTGTGCAGCTTTGGGGGAATTAGAAGCCACAGGACATGGCTTTTGGGGAATGGATTTTTAGGGTTTCGGCCCAGGGGAGAAGCCAGACTATGATTCTGAATGAAACAAAGTTTACTGATATGGGGACATAATCACTTAACCTAGGAGTTCCCGTCCTGTAATAACAATTGGAAGTGTTTCTAATATGCTGTTAGGGTAAGTCTTTTAGTATTTGAAAATAATTGATAGCTTACCGGAAGTGAGTGTAGCAGAACTAACAGCATACTGAAGAGGGGATCAAAAAGATGAGAGAGGTAGATATACTACAAAATAGGTTTATTATATAAAGGAAGCCAATGAGAGGACACTTCCTTTATTAATACAAAAAGGAATTTACCACTAAAGTCAGTGGTAGTTATAGTCTTTTGTAGACAGTGGCTGACAGAAGGATGGGGGCTTATTCTATGGAACTGAGTTTCCTGGTATCAATAGGAGTGATAAGATACTGAAAAAGTGAGGTCAAAAGGCAATGTTTAATTGTAGGCGGTGTGGTGAGTAATTATGCTTACTGTAATGGGAAGTAAATTCCTAAAGGCAGTAAAATGTTCCTGATCTGCCATTGACTAGACTAGTATATTCCTTTGGGAAATTATAGATGGGAAATCAAGAAAATATTACTTGAACAATATAACTAAATTCATCAGCGATGGATGAAATGAAGACAGATGTCAGCAAGAAATATCAACCATGTCCTGGATATATAATTATGATATACACATGAAGTGTAATATCATTCAGCACTGAAAATGAATGAACTCCAGCAACTCACCACAAAAAGGAAAAACCTTAAAATTCTTATGCTGACACATTCCAGAAGAGTGTGCATTGTGTGTTACTCAAGGCAACTAAAGGTGAATAATATATTTACGTATACATATGTCAGAGTTTTGGGTTTAAAACTATAAGGAAAGCAGGGTATTATTATACCAAAATTCCTGATAATGATTACTTTTGCTTAATAAGAGGAGGATATGTTTAGGGAAGGACTTCAAACTTACCTGTGATGTTCTATTTCACAACATGTGGTGATGGTTCAGAAGGACTTCTTTTATTAAAATATATACATATATATTTTACACTTGATTTATTATATACAAAGTTTATAAGTCTATAATAAAGATATGCCTCAACAGAAAAATAGGTAAATTGTGTTATATTCATACAAAGGACTGTTAATACAGAGCTCAAAATGAAGGACTATATTACAAAAAATCAAGATGCACAAATTACCAAAACATAGCAATGAGTGAATAAAGCTTTTTAAAATACAATTTAAGAAAAATAGGCAAATATAACTTTGTAATAAATATATAACTCCAAAGTCTTCAGGACACAACATCTAATTAAGATTGGATGAAGTTTTCAGAAACTGGTAGTAAAAAATCCTGTAAAATAATTTAAAAGTCAGAGAAAAAATATTTGAAACTATTATGGCATGCAAAAGTTTGATAACCATATTCAACCGAGAGGCTTGAGGAACCATTTTGAAAAGATTAATAAAATCAAACTTTGCTGAAAGAGTGCCAAAACAGGTACTTACACCCACTGATGGCAGGAATATAAATTGTATTTTAGAAAGACAATTCGACTGAGGATTTGAAAGTTAATAGTTCCCATACCTTGAGCATTTCTGCAAGGATAAACAGAAACAGTAACAGCACTTTCCTCTGAGGAGAGTATATATGGCTGAAGGACAGGAGACAGAGGGGATTTGCTCTGACTTGTACAGTCTTTTTCACCTTTTGAAATATGTACTAATTATATGTTTAGTTTATTTTAAAAGAGGAATATATTAAAATAAATGTGCATATCCTCCTACATATTTTATTGTATGGTTGAAAATATAACTAACATATTAATTAAAGGGTTTCAAAAATATTTGTTCTCAGGTAAGTTTAAATTAAAAATATTTATATTATAGTTTATATTTTGAAATGCACAATTTTATAGGTTTTGACAAAATGTATAGTGGCCTATGGAATATGCAGAACAATTCCAAAGTCCCAAAATGCCTCACGTTACACCCATTCTTCCCTCTCCCTGCCCTGAGAATCTCTGGTGACCACTGCCTTTATATCAATATGTTACAAGTTTTTCCATTGCTAGAATAATAAGTCTACTCTAGTCCATAGTTGAATTCCCCCTTATGTTTGTTTATTCTTCAGTCTTGAGGATTTGGGGATGGTGATGCCCACTCTGTTTCTGAATGAGAAGGGACTTTGATCCCATGGGACCGATGGTTGGAAATATGTTGCTTGCAGTTGTACATTCTCTGTTTAGTGGATGGGCATTGTCTATCATCCTTTTGTTAGTTGTCCTGGATGAGTCCACTGGAAAATAGGAGTTGCACCTCTGCTGAGATTCAGGGCTCAACCTTCATATAAATGGAAAAGAGAGTTGTTTCTGGGACTTATATTTAATGAGTACAGTGCTAATTATAGATTCAAATAAAAGAAGCATAAGAGCCATCTGTAGGGAAATAGTAAATGTGACTTTTCTGTAACCTACAGGTTCTTTGAGAATAAAGAAAAAAAAAAACCACAAAACACTGGGGGAACATACAGAAGAAATTGTCATTGTACATAAAGATAAAATGTTTTATGATGAAGAACAGACAATGAAAAATATTTCTTTATTTTTGCTTTTTGTTATTTTTTATCCCTATTTCATTATTTGTTTGATTGTGTTTTTTGGAAGGTTTTGGATTACAGAAGGGTCACAGCCGTGGCAGGGCAGGATCACTGGTGCAGAGTGTCAGTGATGCGGGTATGTGTTGGGAGGGGTATACCTCAGGCACGCCTCTGTGGAATATGACTGTGTTCAAGTGGTCATGGGGTATTGTCTCGGTGGCTGAGGACCCACACAACAACCAAAAGAATATTGCATTCCCATCCTGGAAAGTCCTATTATATTTTCTAATAAAGTGACAAGAATCCCTGAAGTATAATACATAGGCAGTGCTTAGCGAAGGAGGACAGACCAATAAGCCAGGCTCTTGATACTGATGGTTGTACTTAGGAACCTTGTCCTTGCGAGATAAGCCTCCCTGGCACTGAGGGATTATTATCAAGTACCAACTAGCAATGCATTTGGAAAAAGACCTTGACCAAAAGGGGGCAATATTGAATACATATGAGATTTTAGGGCTAAGAGATTTCACGGTGAGTCAGAGTTCCTTCCAGTGGTTATGCTTATGCACAACTCAGCAGGATCTCACTGACAGCCACAGTAAACAGGGTCCCAAACTGGGAGCTCCTGAGGGCTCAAGAGACATCTAGACACTGTAGGCAGGACAGACAGTATCAGGAATTCAGCACCCTGTTAGTGGGCCTCACCTTGGAATATATGTTCCCCAATGTGACCGCATTTTAAAGGGTGAAATATGGAGCCTTATCATTTGCTGAGCTCTTAGAATTTCTCAAAGCATTTGTCAATTTTTCTTTCTAGTTTTGTGTGTCCCGTAATGGGCCTTATTCCATTAACCTCATAAATTAGTGCATCACAGCATTTATGTGTATTCAAAAAGCACTTTATATAGTGATTTTAGTGACTTTTATACATTAAGATTCTAACATATGATTTCATATATGCCTCTTAATAATCCTAAGAGGCAAACAGAGACTCATTTTACAGCTGCTGTCAGATTCCCAGAGAGGGCAAGTTAATGGTTTATGGCAAAGATTAAGTGGCACGTTGGAATTTAAACCCCAGCCTTCTGACTCAGCCACCTTTCCACCTCATGGTGTTACCTCATATTTTATATTGTATATAATCCTATTAAGTTTACTCTGCCACCCCAGTTAAGGGATTTTAGCAAGGTTATTTATTGCCTTTAAGTCAGTTTTATTGTCTACGGATAATTAATAATGTGCATAGTATTTATATGGATACTAGTTTAATTCTAACTCTTGTTTTGAAGATTTCCCGAGAAAATGCATAAAGAATTTGTAAGATTACAGCACTCCAGGAAAAAGAATCTGGCCTGATTAATATAAATTAATATTATTGATCTCTCAATTTTCTCTTTGAGAAATTAGTGAGAAATCAGTGGAAATCAACCAACAAGACTCATTCTTCCTCTCCTTCAGGGTATGCCAGATCAGCCTAAATGAAATGTAACTTTTCCATTAGTTTTAGTTAGTTCTTGAGTTTGCAACAATTGTGAGAGTAAAATTCAGTATGATTTTTATGTCAGTGATGGGATTGAAGACAGACAGATCTTGTTGAATTTTATGACAACCAGAAGTAACTGAAAGTAATCTGAGATAAAAATAATATAGTAGATATTTTATGAAGTAAAGAAACCTGTATTCTTTTCTTGACTGAACATGACCCTGGATAAGGCATTCATATCTCTGGACCAGTTTCCTTATTTACAAAATTAGGGTGTTGGTGATATGTTCTGAAATGTCACTTTAAGATCTAAAATTTTAAAATTCTTTCTGCAATAATAAATGCATTAAGTACAGTTGAAAATATAAACTTTAAAGATATATATGAAAAGGTGACTCTGTCACAAGATTATGTTTGAAACATATATGTTGCTAAGAACTTAAAATTTAAAAATCAAACAAACCACAGCTGCCAAAATTTGTTCTAAAGGTTCCCTTGAGAAATTGTTAGATTAAACACTGATAATTACTAGGATTCAGACATGTTCTCAGGTATAATTTGCTGAGAGGGCTCTGAACATAGCTGCAATTAAAGGGACTTTTGCAAAGTGGTCAAGTATCACAAGATGTGATTTTTTTCCGTGATTATTTCAGCTAACGTATTTGTTTCATATTATGTAAAATTAAAGGTCATTTTCCTATTCACACTTCAGGTGTATTTCTGAATCATATTTCCTATTCCATGAACATTGCCCCAACCTATTGTCTAAATGGTTGTTGACACTGACTTTGGTCATGGTATTTTAATAATTCTTTATCCTCTCTTTCCATTTTTGTTGTTCATGTTTTCATTATTTCTTTAGTTTACATGACTAATATACTTATCATAATGTTCAACTATTATAAATATTTAGTAAAGTTTTGCAGTTGTGCAACCATTAAAATAATCCACTTTTAGAACACAGCTATCATGCCGCCCCATATCACCCCAAATTTTTCTTTCCCACTACCAGGTGTCAAAACTCACTGATCTATATTCTATCCCTTTAGTTCTACTTTTTCTAGTATGCAACATTTTTATATAGCTTCTTTAACTTAACAAAATGTATTTGAGTTTCAATCATGTTGTATGTGTCATTGGTTTGTTCCTTTTAATGTTAAGTAGTAATATAACGATTAGATATATTTTATTTATCCATTCATTGTCTTTTTCCCCTTCTATATGTGCATGCAGATGATTAAGTTACCACTGGGAACTGTGGAGCTACAAGATGGAATGTACCTTGGATGCTGAATTACTACCTGACAGAAAACAATCTATTATAGTACCCACATTTGACCATTGTGTGAGTGAGAACTAAAATTGTATTATAGATTATTAAGCAACTCAAATGTTGAATTTTATTTGTTATAGCAGTTAACATTATAAGACTAATAATATACCATGGGATATTATAACTAGTCAGAGATAGAAAATGAGTTGTACAGGTGTATCTTAATTTCCTAGTGTTGCTGTAACAAAGTACCATAAATTAGATGGCTAAAACAATAGTAATTTACTGTTTCACAGCTCTGGAAGCTCTAAGTCTGAAATCAAACTAATCACATAATCACATCTTCAAAAGCCTTATTTACAAATAAGTTCACATTCACGGGTTTGGCAATATATCTTTTGAAGGCCATAATTCAATCCATAATATATGGTAACAAAAATGGAACTTAAAAACAAAATGCTTAAAAATGAGAAAGTGAATCATTCTATAACAGTATTATTTATATAAATTAAAAATACATGGAAGTTAAACAATACATGTTTTGCAAGAGCATATCCAAAAATATATTAAACACATTAAAATATGTGCCCATATGGAGTGTAAAGGACTTCAGACTCTGCTTTTTAGGATGCCTTGCGATTTTTCCTCACAAGTTGGACAAGTTGTATGGGGTAACAGGAACTGACATAAAAAGGTAGGTCTCTAGTAGAAAGCTTTGTGTTGATCTGGCTAGGAGCTCGGCTTTGTTTAATGTTGCTGCAGTGTTTGTGCCTAAGGCTTTGGTTTTCTCTAGAATCTTTGTATTTTTAGCCCTGTCATCTTTGGGTTTTCCTAAGAATTCCTTCTTAAATTGAATCTGTGTCTGGAAGCTCTTTCAGTTGTAATCCACTTTTATGTTATGATTGGTATTAGGAAGGGAAAGTGTTCTATAATCTTTGATTAAACCTCAGTCTTTTACTCAGCCTGAGGGCCTGGGATGTGACCTTCAGAAGTGTTTCTTAGCCTTTTATCTCCTCCCCTTAGGTAAAATAGGTAGTTTAAAGAGAGCTGCAGTTGGCTAATTGCTGTCCCCCCAGTAGGGTTAATATTCTTGTGATGTTTTTTCCCTTGAAAAGCAGACCTTTGTTATGGAGAATGCTTGGGTATATTTCAAAATATTAAGGTTCCCTTCCCTCTGCCTGAAAGGCTGGAGCAAAAAGATATTTCAATATACAAATAACTGAGGCATTCTGTTCTTGTGATTCATTCTTGAGGACTCCACTAGAAGTTTAAATGGGGATTTTTCTCAGATGTCTATCTTGAGAACCTAGAGTTCTAGAACAAAACTGTGGGGGCCCCTCTAAGACTACACCCCTTGGATATTTTTTTCCCTAAATGAATCCATATAGTCTTCTGCAATTTAACACCCTTAAGTGCTCTGACCAGTTTATGGCTCTAGCAGGTTCTAATTCACCTGTGCTCATCTGAGGTGTGATTCTCTGGAGTCTCCTATTTTTCCAGATCTTGGGCCTGGCGACCTCAATTTTCTGATTGGCCTAAGAAAAGGTAATGATTTTCACCTTTTTCTTTTAATTTGGAAGTTACAACATCCAAGCTCTTTATATGCTGGAGTTAAACCCCTTATAAAATTTTCAGTACTCTTAATAACTGTTTCCTTATTTAACCTTTTAATATTTGCTTTAACTTTTTCTTTAAGAAAGAACTATCTTTTATAATCTATCTAATACCTAAAAAACAATGAACTTTCCTGTTTTGCTGCTTCTCTACCCTTTTTCTCTAGATTTTCAGTTACAGTATTTCTACTTTGTCACAATATATAGCATTTGTACATTAATCTCTGCCCTTGCACCCACCTTTATTTCTTGTCTTTATGCATATTTATATATTTTATGATGCTCACCATCAATCCTTTTGTTGAAGTTTTGTGAGATCATTTGATTGGATGAAGTTCAACTTCTAGTAGAGTCCTCAAGAATGGATTATGAGAGTAGAATGCCCCAATTATTTGTATATTGAAATTTTTTTTGCTACAGTCTTATTACTATTTGGAGGACAGTTTGGCTGGATGTAAAATCCTTAGTCATATTACTTTCTCTGATTTTTAAAAATTAATGTAGTTCCATTTCTAATCTGTTTATAGGTTGATTTTTTTGAAGTCTGGTAGCAATACAATTTGCTTGTATTTGTAAATTATTGGAATTTTTTACATGGAGTGCTTGGGACTTCTTTAATCAAATAATTTTACTGGGATTTTGACATAGTTTTTTCTGGGCTAAATTTCCAAGGTACCTGTTGAGACTTTTCTTGGTAGATTCAGTTGTTTTTCTGTTTCTGGCAAATTTTATTGCATTAGAGTTTTATTTATTTAAAAAAACTGTGTGGCATTATTTTTCTTCTTCTGGGATTCTAATAATACAAATATTATACTTTCTATTGCTGTCTTCCACTTGGACTACTCTTTTATTTTTTTAATGCCTTTTTTATTCTCTTGGTTGTGTTCCTGCCTTTCTTCATTCAATGCCTCTTATTCAATTTTTATTCTCTTTCAGTCACTTGTCATTTAGTCTTATTTCTGAGTTAATTTTGCCTTTTCCTTCCATTTATTTCCTGAGATCAATTAGCTCTATAATTTAATGAACTCATTACTCTCTAGTCTTGTCATTTCTACTTTTTATTTTTGAATTTCTGATTCAATGTGTAGTTCATGCTCTGAAATGCCTGGAATTTTCAATAGTATTTCCAAATTTAAGATGGATTTAATCTTTCTCTTTAACATTCCATTTATTCTTAGGTCCTTTTGTTAACCTCCTTCTTTATTTTCCCCATAGTTTTCATGGCTTGCCTCAGCTTGACACAATGCCATTGCTTAGTTTCATATTGCCATGTAATAAATTGCCACACATTTTGTGGCTTGAAGAAATAGCTTTTAAGTAACTCACAGTTCTGAAGACCAAACTTTTGTATTGTGTGGCTGAGTTCTCTGCTCAGGAACTTTTGAAGCTGAAATCAAGGAGCCAGTAGAGTTGCATTACATTTTGCAGGTCCAATTATCAATTGAAGTTTTTGTCTTAATAAATAAAAATTTTCAAAATTAATCCCTTAATTCTGAGGGATATTTTTATAATAAGAGCACCACGCTTTGAAATGTAACATATTTTACATATATTTAACATATCTACCTGTTTTTTCATTCAATCTTGAATATGATGTTTTATCTTTATTTGTCCTATTTATATATTTTAATAATATTTGGTTATCATGACATGTTTATGATATTTGCATATCCATATCCCTGTCTATAGATCACTTCTATATCTACATATCTATCTACCCATCTATCATTTAGCTAGTTAGCTAGCTGGCTAGCTATACACCATCATCTAGCTTGATTTCTGGGTTATTATATTTCTTTTTTTTTTTCATTTTTAAATTAGTAGAACACAAGGAATGTTATATTAAAAAATGTTAATAAAAAACAAAAACCATAAGAGGTTCCCATATAACCCACTCCCCATTACCCACCATATCATTTTTGTAAATGGTATTTTTTTGAAGATAGATACATCACAAAAAAACTGTTACACTAAAAAATATAAGAGGTTCCTGTATACACCCCATCCCCCCACCTCACTCCTCCCACACCATCAACCTCCCTTATCATTGCAGCATCCTCATCGCACTCAGTGAACACATTTTGGGGCCCTTCTGCACTACACAGATAATAGTTTACCCTGTAGTTCACACTCTCCCCCAGTACATTCAGTAGGTTATGGCAGGATATATAAAGTCCAGCATCTGACCCTGCAATATAATTAAGGCAACTCAAAATCCCAAAAATGCCCCCACATCACATCTCTTCTACCCTCTCTCTGCCCTTAGCAACTACTGTGGGCACTTTCTCCACCTCGATGCTAAAATTCCTTCTATTACTCATCACAATAGTTTTGTAGTAGAATATCAGTAAGTCCACTCAAGTCCATATTTTATTCCTCCATCCTGTGGACCCTGGGATGATGATATCCACTCCACCTCTATATCTAGAGGGGTTTAGATTCCACATGGATGATGGATGCAATTCCTCTGCTTACAGTTGTAGGCACTCTTGATTCCCTAATTTGGTGGTTGACCATCTTCACCACCTGTTAGCTGACCTGGGTAAGACCAATGAACCAGAGAGTAGGAGTCGCCAGTCTACTGAGGCTCAGGGCCCAGAAGGCACATGGGCAGTCCAGAGATTCAAGTCTCCTGAGCATGGACCATCCCTAGCACCAACCGCAGGTTCAGTAAAAGTGACAGAAGAGACATGTGTAGAAAACTCACATCTGAATCCAGCTCCGTCACACTCAGGAGCACAAATTCCAAAGTAATGCCCTCTGATATGGCGCAGAGCTCCAAATCCATCTGCCATGATTACACACCCTGTGAATCTCTATAGCCTTCAGGGGAACCAGTACCTAGGGTTGTATCTATTTTGGCTTTTTCTGGTATATTTATTTAGCAATTCTGGCAATTTATGTTCAACACAACTAAAAGAACATAATGTGGCCCTCAGTTCACAAGTAGAAAGAAGACTGGGCTATTTCAACAGGGGAAATATTACTGGTGTGAACATATGGTGCTAGAGTATAAAACAGGATCTGATCACATTTATTTGTGGCATAGCAGAAAGTTAGAAAAGTGGGTCAAAAGGTGCATATAACTGAAGAAAGTAAACAGGAGAAATATTTAAGAGTTCAGAAATGAAATTCAATTGAATGAGAGCCTCTGAAATATTGTTTTTAAATTACCAGTGTACCTATATTAAAACAGGCCTATTCTTTGAAGGTGGGCTAATCATACCTGAAAATTAAGAACCAATTACAAGATAGGTTGAAGATACTACTGCCTAATCAAAAGGGAAAAACTCAGTATGACATTACTTGTAAAGTTAAACCTTATTTATTGTGAAATATCTGGGAAAATTTTTTTAAAAAGTTCCCAGTACAAAAGGACAAAGAACGTTGGTACTGGGATTGTCAAGAGATCTGACCAAAGAAAATGCAAGTTACCTTTCCCTGAAGAAATAAAGTGAGATGATGTGGTAGAAATATCATTAATAGGCAAATAAGAATATATTTTACTTATTTTTTATTTTAATTTTATGTACGTATTTATTTAAAACTGCCAGAAATCAGAGAATTATCTTCATTTTAAAATAATCTGCTTTCTCCCTTGTGTGAGAAGAATGAATTGTTTATTTCTATCCATCAAATTGGCATTTAACTCCCTTTCATGAAAAGTTATGAGAGTGAATGAAAGAGAGAAAAAGATTGAGAGTGAGAAAGGGAGAGTTAGAGAGAGAAGAAAAGAATACCATAGCATGAGAGAGAATGAGCGCACAAATAAAAAAAGAATACAATAGCATGAGAGAATGAGCGCACAAATAAAAAACAGATATGCAATCCGTATAGTCAATATTTTCTCACTTCATAAAAAGGTTAATCCAATAAAGAGAGGAGAAAGGAAATAACCTGGTATATTACATAAGAATGAGGAGTTCAGTAAACAGTAACTTAGCTTCTAGCCAGCCTCCCTACTGTTCTGATCATTACCTCATATCTCAATTTTGACAACTAGTTTTCTGTTGGTCCACTTTTTTAACTGAGATGCTTGTCTTCTCTATTTCTATTTGTTGCCTTATTTCCAGTCACTATACAAAAGGAGGTACTATACTATTGTGTAAAACCTAGCCCTTGCTGATTGGGATTCCTGTTGCAGGTTAACTGATAAATGGCCTATTTTCTTGAGTATCATCTAGTTAGGATTTATCTCAACTACATTTGCCAACTGATTTTGGCCAAAGATCTTGTTATCTCAAATTCCATTGCGAATTACTTCACCAAACATGCTGTGAAGTCACAAAAAAAAGTGTACTGTTAAAATGTGTGTCTTTGGAATCACAAATTTGGTGTCCAAACACAATTTTGCCACTTACTTTTATTAGGCAATTTATTTAGCCATTCATATATTATTATGTCTACTGAACAACAAGTTCTACTTGTGTTAGGTCCTGGTAGTTGGTACATGGTCCACACATTTAGATGAAAACAAAAAGAGACAATAGGGGAGTTGGAAACAAGAGCGTAGCATGATGTTAAGTATTTAAAACATATCATGTTCTCCTCATTCTTATGTAATATACCAGGTTATTTCCATTTTCCTCTCTTTATTGGATTAACCTTTTTATGAAGTGAGAAAATATTTTTTTTTCAAATTCTACTCAATTTATTCATTTTTTAAAAAGATATTACATTAAAAAATATGAGGTCCCCATTCGCCCCCACTACCCCCACCCCACCACTCCCCCCCCAATAACACTCTCTCCCATCATCATGTCACATCCATTGCGTCTGGTGAGTACATCTCCGGGCATTGCTGCACCCCATGTCCCATGTTCCACACCATAGCCCACACTTTCCCACATTCCATCCAGTGGGCCATGGGAGGACATACAACATCTGGCAATTGTCCCTGGGGCACCAGCCAGGACAACTCCAAGTCCCGAGAATGCCTCCATATCTCTTCTTTTCCTCCCCTTCCCCATACCCAGCAGCCACCATGGCCACTTTTTCCACATCAATGCCACATTTTCTTGATTATTAACCGCAATAGTTCATGAATAGAATATCATTAAGTCCACTCTGATCCTTACTGTATTCCTCCTTCCTGTGGACCTTGGCTTGGTCGTGTCCATTCCACATCTATGTCAAGAGGGGGTTTAGATTCCACATGGATATTGGATGCAATCCTCCTGCTTTCAGTTGTAGGCACTCTAGGCTCCACGGTGTGGTGGTTGACATTCTTCAACTCCATGTTAGCTGAGTGGAGTAAGTCCAATAAATCAGAGTGTAGGAGCTGAAGTCTGTTGAGGTCAGGGCCTGGCTATCATATGGTCAGTCCAGAGATTCAAATCCCCTAGATATATCTTAAGCCCCAGCACCAACTACAATTCCAGTAAAGTAGCATGAAAGGCTTCTGAAAAGAGATCCCATCTGAGTCCAGCTCCATCATGCAGAAACACCAGCTCCAAAGAAGGGCCAACTGACATGGCAGTGAACCCCATCTGCCATGACCATAGAACCTGTGGGTCTCTTTAGCCCTCAAAAGTACCAATACCTTGGGTTGTATCTACTTTATCTGTCTCTGAGACTCTGCTCAGGTGTGCATAAGGGCAATCCTTCTGAAAACCTCCAGACTCTTTTTTAGAGACTCATAGTCATATAAACTCATTTGTCCTTTCCATTTCCTCCTTAATTTAGGTCAAACAGCATTTTTAACTCCTGTTATTATATGTAGACAGGGATATTCTACTGGTCCGTGTTGAACCTTTAATTCAAGGTCATTTTCTAGTTGCATCATCAGCTGGTACTTGGTAGTGATCCCTTGGTGCCAGGGAGGCTCATCCCCAGGTGTCATGTCCCACGCTGGGGGGAAGGCATTGCATTTACATGCTGAGTTTGGCTTCAAGACTGGCCACATTTGAGTAACACGGAGGCTGTCAGGAGGGAACTCCTAGGCACAGTGCTGCTCTAGGCCTTGTTCTTATTTCAGGCATATAGGCTCACAAGCATAGTCATTAGTATCAGGGGCTCACTGTTGGACCCTCATTCCTTCCTGATCCTTACCGTTGCACCTTGGGGACTGCCGCTGCTCCCCTAGGTACCACGACAGAGCCCCCCCACCCCCACCCCCCGCCAGTAACCCAGTACCCCCCCCAGCTGTTGTTTTTAATTGTTTTCATTATGAGTATATCCAAACATTTCCATGCCCCCTGGACATATGCCCTGTGACTATATGGATTGCTTATCTGTTTTTTATCTGTGTGCTCATTCTCTCTCAAGCTATGGTATTCTTTTCTTCTCAAATATATGGGGAAGAGATTTAGCCTTCTCACAAGGCATTGTGATTAACCAAGGGTAAGAATTATAAAAATAAGGTAACTGGAACATTGGCTGTGCTCAGTTAATGTTTGCTCTAAATTTAGCTGTATTTACGCTGTGGATTGTACTTGCACTTCTTTACTTACTATGGTGACAACCTAACTAAATATTCTCTGAGTCTGAAACTTTCACTTTTTGTCCAACAGAAGACTTTATTTTTAAAGCCACATTCTTTTAAACTAGATGACAACTTAATAACTGATTGTAAACAAAACCTATTAAAATAATACAATTCAAGGTTTAATGAAATTTTAAAGAAATTTCATAAATATCTAGATTTTAACAGAGTGGTAGATTTCTCATGTTCATTTTTAAGAAGGCCAATAAAGAGAAGGTCCAAATATAGATAAAATGAAACTGTTAAATATCTATGAATTCTACCTACAGGATTATCATGGAACATCCTGGGAAGGAAATTATAGCTAAGAGATGAAAGAGCAGGTAGACACAATGCAAATATAGAATACCTGGAAATGCAAACACACAACCCTCCCACTCCCACCCTTCAACACACACATTTCATTCTCTGTCTCTGTTTCTCTCATTTTCTCTCTCTCTCTCTTTCACTGTCTTTCAAGATCATTGACAAAATTTGAAAGTCAGATGCCAAATTAATAAGTAGAAAGAAACAAATGATTCATTCTTCTTGCAAAGGAGGAAAACAGATAATTAAAAATGAATACACTTTTTTGATTTCTGATAGTTATAAAAAGGGTAAAGAAACTATTTTCAAATATTATCGTATTCCATCTTGTTTCAGGAGATATTCAGGCCTTCTGTTGTTTCAATGATATCACGAAAAATTCTATAATTACACTTTTCACGAATGCTCTCAAGTAATTTAGCTAATGCCAATAGCTCAGGAATCACCTGAACTAGATCATTCTCTCAGATCAAAACTGATAGTCTTTTCTAGGTAATCACATTATATGAAATAAAGAGAGTCCAAGGGTGTGGGTGTTTCATATCAATGGATAAATTCTTCAGTAAATATAATTAAGTCGTAAACTAAAATGATAGTTATGACCTAGGCATAACCAAAACTATCAATAGCATAATTGAACAAGAACTTTGAAAGAGGATATAAAACCATCTTTAAAAAACAACCTCCTCAGCTACTGTTTAAGCACATGGCTATTATTAAACAAATGTTTAGTGGCAACCATTCTGGTAGATATTGGGTAACATAAAGTGAAATGAGTCTTTGTTTACAACTTTAACCATATTATATTCTACTCAAATAGTCAAATATACAAACAAGTATTGACAACACAGTGTGATAAATTTCTATAATAGAATTATATACTTCTAACTACATCCTGAAAAGAGTGATTAGGGTCCTTTCTTTGTGGACATTAGGACAGGCATAGCAGTAGGAGAGATAAGTAAGCTGGATCTTAAACATCAAGATGAGGAAGATCATTTCAAGAAGAAGAACTCTTACAAAAACTTTTAAATAATACTTATCAATAGACAATCTTCAGTGATATGTTGACTGTGAAATTTTGTCAGGTGTCTCAAACCATTGTGATCTTTTATTAATTTACTGGCAAATTCAAGGATTCCAATTCCACCTACTTTTTAGGTATAACATGATCCCTGCTTATATGAAATCTGGGAAAAAAGATGGGACAAACCTGCCCTGTGGTTAGGGGCTACTGCTGACTGTGGCTACTTCATCCAGCCCACCATGTCTGGAAGCATGCAAGTGAAAGATATCCTCCCTTGTGGTAGTTATGGCTTCTTGCATGCCTCCAGACATGGTATCTTTCATCCAGAGATGTATAGTCTGAAGGTCAAAGCCATACAGGAAGGCACCAGGAAAGCCGACAACCCCAGGATGGCTGCAGCTGTCTTCATAAAAGCCTTTCACAAGGTCTGTAATTTGTCCAAGTCCCTCTAGGATGGCACCATGTGGGCCAAGTCCTATGATGTGTTTGGGGCCCAGCCACAGTTGGTGGCTACATGATGCTTGGGAATGGCGAGGAGCTCAGCGAGTATAGCCTGCAGACATACAACTAAGTGCAATCAGTCACAATCACAGTTCCTCAGAAGAACTTGTATAAAAACACTTGGGCTTCCTGAATTACCCAGTGATGGAAAATTGAAAGAGATCAAGAAAAATGACCTTTGTATACCGAAAGATTCAAAAGAGAAATTCTTGCCACAAAATCTCTCAGGTCATAAAGTTCCTGGAATTTGATATGATAAACAGTGTGAGTAGGTAGCGTGAAGAACATATAGGGAATCTATTAAACTACAACAATATTAGCTTTCATGGTGATTTTTAAAGATAGATTCAAATGACTCATCCTGCCCATATGATATACTTCAGTAACTTGCCTTTTGGGGAAAAAAGCCATTGTTTAAAACTGTATTAATATTAGAGGCAGCAGTTAGCACCTTGCTTTGTATTCTTGACTAAAAATCATTAAAAAAAAAAACAGTGCTGTTCTTAAATAAAAATCAATGCTAAGTTTATTTTAAATAGAGTCCACCAGTAATTCATCTTTCCCTTTAGTTTACTCTATCTGAACCTGAAATTTTACTATGGATATGTGACTATATATGTATTTTGTGGATAACAAAAGGATAATAGGAAAAAAGAGAAAAAGTAATCACCTTGTCTTGACTAATAGTAGCTCACATCAATTCTAAGAAATTGTTGCACCAACTTTTCTGGCAAGACTCCACTGGTGGTGTTTTTCATTAAACTCTGAGTCTTGACTGAATAGCTTACCAGCAGTAAAAAAAATTAAATAACGAAGTACTACAGCAAAAAAGCAAACTTGAGCCATCTGAGATACAACTATTTCTATCAGAAAGATTAAGAATATACTTTGAAATCTCTCTAGTACTGAATAATTGGTCTCTATCTAGATTTTGAAAATCATATAGACTGCATGAATTTTTGATTTTAATAATTAAATCACTATCACATTAATTTGAATTTAATGAAAGTTGTACCAAGATGATAAGAATGTGGACAAAATATTTAAAAGTGGAAAAAGTAATCATTGATATTAATAGTTGACTATAATACAGATTAAGTTGATTGTGAATATTTTTACAACAATAGTACGTCGGTGTAGTTAGATGTCAATAAAGAGAAGTGGTATGGTAAATTAAGATTTCTAATGTAAAATATGTAATATGCCATTTAGGTCAGATCAAGATGCCAAGATAATAGTGCAGTATCACACTACATCAAGAATAAATGCTTTATTTTTCCTTTTCTAAATAAAGCATATTTAATGACACATGTTGTGTGGTGAGAAAGTTCCTCCTATAAAAATTTGACATGATCAATTTCAAATCAGGCCATTCACACTATGCACAAATCAAATAATCTCTTAGAGATTTTTGTATATGCAATGAAGCAGATGAAGAAAAAAAATCAAGGGAAAAAAGGCAGGAGGGAATAAGAAAATGAAAAAGAAAAGGAAAAAACAGAAGAAAATGAAAGAAGGAATGGAAATCCCTCCCCAACCCCATGCCATTTTTTAACTCAGAAGTATGAGAACAAGGTATAGAAGTTCATAAAAACAGTAGGAAATAGTTTGATTATTGTGGTTGATTATTACATTTTCAAGATTATATTGCTCACATGTGAATGCTATTCTGAGAGACATAGCGATGACACTGGGTAAGACAATAATAGTTTTTCAAACTTCAATAGCAGGAGACTGCTCATTTATTCCAGGAATTAGGTGTGAAACAGTCTTGGGTTTGCCTAAGGTACGATTATACCCATGTAGATAATTTTCTAGATACAGCAGAGGTAATGAGCTGAGATGATCGAGGCAATTATTTTCCCTGGTGTGAGGATGTCTGCCATCTTCTTCTTTTAGACAATGAAATCCTTTTGATCTTCCACAAGCCAGGAAGATTAAAAAAATGACAATGTATTGGCACTGGGGAATCTTCTGTTCCATGATGAATGTGTTCTATCTAGGAAGAAGAAGATGCTATTGGGCTGCATTCATTAAGTTGATGCAATGGTGGCATGAACTATCATCCACAGAGATTTTCAATTGAATGTTATCCCACCAATCACTTTCTCATGGCCTAATGGAGTGTCCCTGACATCTGAGTCTGATAAATTACCCAGTGCCAATTAAAAAGAGACACTTTCCTTGTCACTCATTTACCTGCAATATTCTCCTATGTAAGATGAGGTTCCATAAAAATGACAAGAATGATGAAAGTTTATCTGTAAAATTCTTCACTTTAATTTTTGAAGTAATATTGTCTTCTGTGTTTCTACACTTACTGTAAATTCAGGAAGGTTCCTTATCAAAGTCATTAGAAAGCCATTCTTATTAGAGAGTATTGTAACAGAACTATTGAAAGACACAAAATTTTAGGGTAAAAATGGGCTAATTATGAATACAAAGACACTCATTAATCAAATATGTATTGACAATTTCCAAATACCAGAGGACTGCTTTTTTTACTGAAGAGAAAGCAGTATAAAGTCTGAGGTTTTGTATTGCCCTTCACCCCCTAAATGCCACCTCTCCTGACCCATCTCAAATTATTGGGTTTTGGAAGATTACTCTCTTTCCCAGAGAAACTTGCTGCTTTAGTAAGCAAATTTCACTTATAAAGCAAGGTTTCTGGACATACATCAGTCCCAGCTGACAGGTTTGTTGCCAAGTTACTGAATAGCAGATTTTAATATTTTGTATTTATACTCATTAAAAGTTCCTTTAGGATCCTTTAGCATCCAGCCCAATAGAAGCAATATTTTAGCAATATTGTATCATGGGAATTATTTAATGAATATATCCTCTTCCCTTCCATGAAACGCATATCCTACTGGTTAAGAGCTTGATATGAGATTTTTAGAGTTTGAATCTCATCTCTACCATATTCTAACTGTATGACCATAGGCAAGTCATATAACTACTCAGTTCTACTGTACTATTCCACTTACCCACTTACCATAAGCAATTATGAAATGGGATAAAATATATGGAGCTATTATTTTTAGGCATTAGACAACAGATAGCATAGTGTGATCCTTGGGAGATGGTAAACTTCAGTAGAGGTCCACATTCAGTCTAGTTTTGTTTGTTTTTTGTGCATGTACTTATTTATTAAAATTATTTATTTTTACCTCATGGAAATTTCCAACCCATTGCTGTGGTCCCACTGGGCAGAGGAGAGCAAGACAAGCCTGCTGCAGTGGCAGCTATATGTGAAATAAGAGTACCAGAGAAGAGGGAAGTAAATAAGGAAAAAATTCTAGAAATATACGTATCAATCCTCTGAGCCTTTGACTTCTTGTTAATTTATGGTGGTTAGGGCAAGGTGTAATGAGACCTGGCAGAAACTAGCCAACTAAGAGAAAGGGAGGTATCAGCTGAACAAAAAGATTATTCCAGAAGTCACAGTGTTGGTAGACAAGGAAGGTCTGAACAACTAAAGCAGCCAAGGCTAACAGACTTTACAGAATATATCAGCATCAGTCAAGACCCCAGAAAAATGACACCATGGGAGTAGATCTACTCTAGATCCGCCATAATCAAACCTGACATGATAAAGCTGATCCTTCACAAAATTACCAGTCAGGAAGAAAAAAATTAACACATTTGAAAAAAAATCAACACACTCAGAAAAAGGATTCATGGTGTTAGGCATGCAGCAAAAAGTTACTAGACTTTGAAATAAGCAAGGAAAGATGACTGATAACCAAGATAATAAGTAATCAGTATAAATGTAGGCAGAGATGACAGAGATATTTACATTAAGGAATAAGAAATTCAAAGTGGCTACTAAAAATTTGTTCAAGCAAGTAAAAGAAAATATGAAAATAATTGGTGAATAGTGGGAGGACTGCAGCAAAGAAATGAAAACCAGGGGAAACCTAAAAGGCAGTCCATAATTGGGAAAATATAAACTCTGAAAGTGAACATGTAGGAATTGAGCTTAATGATAATTGAACAGCAGTAATTTGAACACTACAGAAGAAGGCATCAATGAACTGGAAGAAAAGACAATAAAAATTCCCCAAACTGAAGCAAAGAAATAAATTAAAGGCTGGAAATTAATGAATAGCATCTCTGTGACCTGTGAGATAATATCTAGTAGTCTAACATATATGTAAAAGGAGTCTCCAAAAGAGAGGAGAGAAAGATTAGAGAAGAAAGCAGGATTCAATGAAATGATACCTGGAAATTTCCAAATTGTACTAAAACATTATCTACAGATTCAGGAAGCTCAAATAATGAATAAAAGATAAAAACAAGAAAAACTATTAAATCATTGTTAAATTGCTGAAAATCAAAGTGTTAGAGGTTTGCAATAATTAACAAGCTGTACCTCAGTTTCCCCTGATATGCAATGGGAAAAAGGTAAACCCCCTCCCTCCCCCGTGTGGCACTTTTCCACAGGTTAAACAAAGGAACTCCATAGAGACTGGAGTAAAGGGAGAGAGAGGTCTTCACCATCTGCATATCATAGGGAGATGGAGATCTTTACTACTGTCTACCTGCATATCAGAGGGAATGGAGATAGAAACCTTCACTATTTACAAGTCCTTTTAAAACCCTACAGATCCAAAGAAACATTTGTTCCTGCAGCATTCCAAGAAGCCATAAACTCCCTCAACTCCCTCCCACTACCTCACTCAGACCTCCCCTCCCCCCCCCACTAAATATTATTTCCCCTCATAAGAAAGTTCTGTATAAATTCAAGTCCCCCCTTCCAAGAGTGAACTGAAGTCTCTCTTCAGACCCCCACCATGCTGGTGGGGGGATTGAAGTCTGTTCTTCAGAGTCCCTCCCATTGGGAGAGCTTCTCAATAAATAAATTCTTTGTTTATTGTCAATCAGTCTCCATGTCACAGTAAGAGCCGTATTTTCTCCAACACAAAGATTAAACGAATCCAAACTAACATAACTTGAAAACACCCAAAATAAAAAGAAACATTATATACAAGCGCCAACTAAAATAAATACCTTCTGGCGAGAGGAAGGTATATCTATTAAAAAAAAAAAAAGGATTGTGAGTGTAGATTTTGGCACATGGATTCAAATCAAACATACAAAACTCCACATTTGGGGGACAGTTTTATTTGTGAATGTATTGCAAGCCTAGTTTAAAAAGGTATGAGGCTGTTCAAAATGTTGAAGACCTCTGGGCCCCCAACTTTAAATGAAGATTCTCAGGATGTAGAGAACAATGGACTTGGAAGCCCCTCTGGGGAGCAAAACCAGAATCTAAGCTAGGAACATTCTTCATCTTGGGGCTGGCAGTTTTTGCCAAATGGGACTTCAAATTTGACACAGAAAAGTGCCTCCCATTCGTTTCCTTATGGAATAGGGGTGTTTATTATATTTTGGATATATGTGGTCAGATAGGGCCCACAGTGAAGAAGAGCTGCATGCGAACTTGAGGTAGATCATGAGTCCGAATTTTCAACCTGAATCCATGATTGAAGGAGACTTTTGAAGGTCTGATTTAAGAGGGTATCTCTTACCTACTATATCTACCTTAGCTTCTTGATAATATGCTTAAAATTAGAACCACCTCTGTTTCTTATATGTTTAAACAAATTTAATTTTTGAGATGCCTGTCATTAATATCTAGCTTCAAAACAGTCCTATTTAAATTTCCATGGAGATAAGTTTTCTTTTTTTCAGACATATTTTGCTTAGTTAAAGGTCATCAGAAAAACCTTATGTTTTATGTATTCTCTTTCAAAATATATTGTTATTGTTTGATAGCTGATGACTAGATTGAAAATTTGCAAGTGATATAAAGCTACAATTCTAAACATCTTGAGGAGAGGAAGACAACTAGCATTTATCAAGGCCCGCCCTTTGTTGGGCATTGTCTTGACTCCTCACCTGATCCTAGTAGGTTGATATTATTATCTCTGTTGTGAAAATTAGAAATTTCAGCTAGAATGATTGAATAGAGTCAAGTGGCTAATAAGTGAAATAAATCAGAATATAAACGCCAAGGATCATACTCTTACCTATGGAAACTTTTTTAGTAGGATAAATGGAAAGCTATATGTGACTTTGCCTTGAAGTCTTGCAATTCAGATGCTAAAGAATTCTATTTTTATTATATGCACAAAACCTTTTTTAATTGGGTTCTTCCTGTTTATACCTTTACCTGGGGGATTGGTTTGAATTTATCCTTTTTTCCCCCGAAACTGACTTGTGATAAATATAAATACTTTACTACATTTTTTGATATTCACCTTTCCTATAATTGCTTTAAAATTTTTTAATCTCAAAGTCATGTGCAAAACAGAACCCTGTGACATCAAATAGCTGGGAATTTTGATTTAGCTCAAGATGATCAAGTCAGTGTTTATTTAAAATTAGATCCATAAATGTGAAATTATTTTTCCACATAAAGAATAGTTTAGTTCTGATCTATGAAAAACTATTCAGAAAGCTTTACTGCAAATTTCTATCCCTTTTCCTTTCTTTTTCCCTTATACAATTTCAAGAATCAAAAGAAACTTCCAATGGTACATTTATTAACATATGTTCCCTATTTGCAGGGATGTTAAAAAGCTTTTGTGTGAAAAATAAGTTAAAGATCATGTAAATTTGATAAATGCTCTCTTAAACAAGCAAATTAATATTTATGAAAGAACAAAAATCTTTTAAAATGCTTATATATATTTTGATTCTCTAAGAACCAGATACAAGACCGGAGCTTTCTCAGTGTTTTTTTGTTTGTTTGCTTTGTTCTGTTTTGAATAAAACATTCTTCTTGGGGAGGAGGGTTGGAGGGTTCTTTCAAACTTTTGTTTCTTGCAACAAATTTTAGAAAGTACTTTCTAAATGTTGACTGATTTTAAACTCAAGGTCAAAGTCAACTTTCCTTATGGAAAGAAATTGGAACTAAGAGAATATTTCTGTATACCGTCTAAAACACTACATATCTTACATACATATGTTTTCATTTAATCAGCATAAAGTGGTTGTATATTATTATCTTCAATTTTATAGATGTGGTATCTGAGTAGCAAACAATTTTACTTTTTGATTGTTTGTTAGCTTTTGATGTGGTAAAATGCAATATTACCTCACCATCCCCCAAAAGAAAACGTGGACATCTGTTAGCAAATTTTGCTGGAATTACTAGAAATCCACATGCAAAACTATGAATTTGGATCCTTAGATCACACCTAATACAAAAATTCAAGAAAAATGGATCAACAACCTAAATAAAAGAATGAAAACTAATTATTTCATGAACTTTGATTTGGCAATGGATTCTTATATATGACATCAAAAACATAAGCAACCAATAAAAAAAATAAATTGAACCTCATCAAAATGCAAAACTCTTGTACATCAAAGGACATCATCCAGAAAATGAAAAGAAAATCTACGGAACAGGATAAAATACTTGTACATCATGTTTCTGATGAGTCTAGAATACAGAAGATATAAATAACTCTTGTGACTCAACTCCAAAAAGACAAACAACCCAATTAAAAATTGGCAATGGACTCAAATAGACATTTCTCCAAGGTAAAGAAATGGCCAACAAGCACATGAAAGGGTGCTCAGCATCATTAATCATGACAGATATGCAAATCCAAACTAAAGTGAGGTACCACTTGACCCACACTAGGACGGCTATAATAAATAACAGAAAACAACAAATGTTGTCAAAGGTGTGGGGAAATGTGAACTTTAATACATTGTTTCTGGGATGAAAAATGGTTGAGCCACTGTGGAAAACAGTTTGGCAATTCCTTAAAAAGTTATACATACGGTTACTTTATAACCTGTCAATTCAACTCCTCAGTATATACCGCAAATATCGGAAAACAGGTAGTCAAAAAAAAAAAACCAAAAAACCTACATGCCTGTTCATAGCAGCACTTTTTTAAAAAGTCAAAAGATGTAAACAACTCAAGTGTCAGTCAACTGATCAGTGGATAAACAAATGCTTCCATATTCAAACCAACAAGTGTTGAAGTACTAATACATGCTATGATGTGGATAAACCTTGGAAATGCAATGCTCATTGAAAGCATCCAGAACACAAAATGCCACATATTAATAGAGTTCTTTTATATGGAATATCCAGAAAAATTAAATCCATAGAAGCAGAATGCAGATTGGTGGTTACCTGAGACTGACAGGAAGAGAAGATGTGGAACAACTGCTTTCTGAGTATGGGGTTTCCTTTTGAAATGATGAAAATGTTTTGGAAGTAGATAGAGGTGGTAGTTACACAACATTGTAAATGTACTAAATGGCACTGAATTTTTCTCTTTAAAATCATTAATGTTATGTTATGCTAATTTCACCTCACTTATAAAAAAAAAAACATGGGCAAGTTGAAAGCAACACTAAATGAAATAGTAGAGACTATTAGCAAACCTAAAGTATGAGCTCGTGAGTACAAACTACTGGCATCAATATGACCTATTTACATAGGTCATATAGGTGGCAGGCAGCTTCTTTTTGACAGCACAGAGAAACAGTGAATCATTTACTAGATCTAATAAGAAAGAAAGAAACCCTGACAGCAGTGCATGAGAATTTGAGTTCATTCACATCCTTGGCAAGATTTGATTTATGTTCAGTCTTTTTAACTTAAGGCTTTGCAGTATATATATAATGATATCTCCTTTTCATTTTAATTTGCATTTTCCTAATGACCAATAATGTTAAGCATCTTTTCCAGTATCATTTACCATCCATATGTCTTCTTTGGTTAATTGTTCAAATCCTTTGAACATTTTTTTGTTTTGTTTTGTTTTGTTTTGTTTTGTTTTGTTACTGAAGTTTGAGAGTTGTTTATATATTCTGGAAATAGTTTTTCAAAAAAATCAAATATATAGCTTGCAAATATATTCCCCCAGGTTGTGGCTGCATTCTAATTCTCTTAAAATAACAACCAAGAAACAGAAGTTTTTTAATTTAGATGAAACCCAGTTTTCGACATTTTTTTTCTTTTTAAGATTGTGCTTTTCTCTATCTTTTTAAAAAATTACGTACAGAAATAGAAAGATTTTTATTACTTTTATAGTTTTAGACTTGCAAGAATCACTAATTACTTTTACTAGCATTTCTCCAAATTCTTTGGAATTTTCTACATAGACATTCTTGTCATCTGTTAATAGAGACAGCTTTACTTCTTGCTTTCCAATGTGAATTTTTCTTTTGCCTTCTTGGACTATCTATAATCTCTAGTTTGTCCTTTCTTTATATCTGATCTTGAGGAAATTGCATTCAGTCTTTGACAGATTAGTATATTAAAAGAAAATTTTGCTGTATGTATTTTGAAGCTATGCTAATAAATATTTAAATATTTGTGGTTTTTATATCCCCCTTATAATTACAAGATGGTCTTCTCTGTTCCTGGTAATGTGCTTTGTTCCAAAATGTTCTTCACATAATATTAATATAGCCACTCTAACTTTCTTCTAAGTAGTGTTAGCATAGCAAATCTTTTCACATTATTTTTCATTTAATTTCTTTGTTAACGAGTCTCACAAATTTTGCCTTTTAATTTTTGGTGTTAACACTATCAAATTCCAGGTTGTTTTTTCCTGTTTGCTGTGCTTTCTATGATGCAGTTTGGAAACTCTCTAGGCAGTAGGCTAGGCCAATTGTACTACGACTTCATTTGTGTCATCTTTTAGGGATCATTGTCCTACACTGATTATTGTTAAACATTTGAAACACATTGTTTCATCATATATTTTCAGTTTTTCAGTTTCAGTGGAGGATAAAAGCAGTCTCTGTTACTTTTTACTGGCTGGAACTGGAGTCCTTTCCATAGATGTTTGATTGTTCTTTTAAAGTATTCTGTGTTTTAAATGGAGAGACACAATCCTGTGCTAGTGCTTCAGGATGTTTCAAATGTTTAAGTGATGAACTTTACTTAGGGGAAAGGAGCGTCCTTCAGACACTGTTGGGTAACGTTCCTTAGGGACTTGATAAAAATTATTATGGACTTAAGTAATACTACAGGAAAACAGAAACAATTGATGACATATTGAAGTAATACTACAGGAAAACAGAAACAATTGATGACATATTGAGAAAATTGCATAACACATTATATTATCTAATGAAATTATGCAGTAGCAAGTAGAGAGAGAAAATAAATAAAAAGACATTTTAAAAATAAATGGTTTTGTATTCCATGCAATAAAATGGGTATAGCAAAAATTTCTGAATTGTATTCAACATGATGGGGAATTTAGATATGATTATTGGAAGATTACTGGGTTCAGTATTTTTTAAAATATATTTTTATTTATTTTTAAAAGATACACAGATCACACTAAATATTACATTAAAAAATATAGAAGGTTCTCATATGCCCCACTCCTCATACCACCACTCTCCCCCTTTTTCCCACGTCAACCTATGGTATGAAAGCCCTCTCTCAGTTAAGAGGTGGAGTAGGCATCACCATCCTAGGGACCTCAGGAGGGAGAAATAAAATATGGATTAGAGTGGACTTACTGGTATTCTACTATAGAATTATTGTGACTCTAGCAATGGAAGAAATTATATCACTGATGTGGAGACAGTAGCCATAGGAGTTGCTGAGGGTAGGGAGAGGGAAAAGTAGGTGTGATATGAGGCATTTTTGGGAATGGAGTTGTCCTGAATGCTATTGCAGGAACAGATGCAGGACATTATATATCCTGCCATAACCCATTGATTGGACTGGGAGAGAGTGAATTTACTCTTGCATTCCATTTCCAAGGTAGACTGTCCTTTGTGTATCCTTCTAATATGTGTACAAATTTCTAATCCATTACACACTGTAAGCAAATGCCAAGTTCAAAGTTTTGCTTAGTTTTCCTTTTCCACAGACACTTTTAAAGTATCCATAGTATTTACATATCCCCAAATGAATTCTTTTCAGATATTTTCCTTACTTTCGATCTGTAATTTATGAGATTATTCCTGTTAGTAGAGAATTTTAAATTTCATAATGTTTGCTTCAGCAAAATGCCATATATTCAGGAATTAGCAAGAATTTTATATTAATGCCATCATTTAGACTTTCCATTCTAAAACATTCTGTTTGGGTGAATTGTCTTCATTTTCTTTTTCTTTTTTTTTTTTTTTTAGTTACTAACCTTGGCGTTGATAACCATAAAACACAACTTATGTTATAAAAGCAAACAAAATTCTTTTTGCTCTTTCTTTCTCATCGTTCTCTTTAATTAAGGGATGGGGGGTGGGGAGTGGGTTATATGGAAACTTTTATGTTTTTTAATGTAAAGTTCCTTGTGCTCTATTAACTTGAATTTTTTAAAGTGTTAAATAATTTTTTTTTAAAATAATGCTGTATGAGATTTCTTCCTATACTTTTAAAGAGTTGATCAGTTTTGCCCCCCTACCTGGGTGTGGGTGGATGGAAGGCAAGGAGGACAATATCCTGTGGAAAAACAACAGCGATTTTGAATGTGTAAAGTAGAATAAATTGACTGTGATCATTGTGCATTTCCAAAATAGTTCACCTTTTTCAATGCAAGGTAATTTCACAGCCATCTCACAGAATTTAGAAATTTACAAGAAGAGTTTCTAAATCAGGTAAACAAAATCTTATTACAACTCAAATTCCTAAGTGAGGATAATATTTTCAGGACTATCTTTGCTCTTTTCCTCTGGTGACTAAAATTAGCTTCACTTCACAAAATAAATCCTAAGTATTATTAAATCTATGTGTCCTAAATGATTAGCTAGATAAAAAAAGCTTACCATGAATATTATTTCATGTTGTTTTATTATATACTGATCTTCTTTAAAAAAACTAGGGACATAGTAATTAATATATGCAGGTCATGCACACTGAAACAATTCAATTACATATTCAATGAGACTGAATGAAAGCTGTTTATATTCTGTATAAATGTCTAATTTCATACATGTTCTCAGGGACAACACCTCAATTCTCTTATTTTAGTAAGTAGCTTAATTTATTTAAACAAATGAAAAAATATCAAAACAGAAGAAGTAGTCAAGAATAAGAACTCTTAGCTTAAATTAATTCAATACATATAAAATGTTTCCTATTAAATTTGAAAACACATTCCTAGAAGAGGAGGTTGAAACTGGAAGTAAAGTGGTTAGAAAGAAATATGTAAACAGCAAAGTGATGATCTTTAATAATTACAGAGAATGGAAACTATTAAAGCTACCTGCGGGGCAGTAACTGCATTAAATCATAGTCTTGGGGGAATGTTTACCAATTTAGACCTTACTCAATCACTTCCCTCTAAGGTGTATAATAAATTTTTTCCCTTGATCTAATAATCCTTCAAAGCAGAGAGGAAAAAATAGAGAAGAAAACAGCTACAGTCTAAATCATATATTCACATAAAAGACCAAGAGATCTATACCCACTCTTCATATTGTATTTAGGCAAATGTATACAGTATTTATTCATTGCCATTTAATATGTGGTAGGCACTGTCCTAAACCTTGGGGACAGAGTAATTGTTACGGAAACAGTTGGTACATTTCTTGAATTTGCAATATTCTGGAGGAAGGTGGAAAGTGAATAAACAAATTAAAATTATATTTTCAGAGATAATAAGCACATAAGTAGATGTGTATAATTAATAACAAGTCTAGACTATAATTACTTATGGAGTATGTATATATCGCAGTATCTAGTAATTTGCATATCACACATGTGTTATATAGATAGTATATACATACATACAAATATATAAATGTATACATATATTCATAAATGCATACACATTATATATAGATATGTATATATGTATGTATTACACTTCTTTACAAATTCTTATTAATTATAAATAAGTTAATAAGATACTAAAATGCTATTTTTTCAATTAAATAATTTAAAATATTATAGCTCTGCTCCTTGCAATATAATTGACTAGGAGAGGAAAACAAATCATGGCTTTTCATTAAATTATTTCTCAAAAGATCCAGGAAGGATAGTTGGTAAACTGTATCATTCTTCAGGTGGAGAGGAGTACTGTCTGTGGATGGACTCATAGTTCCTAGGCAGAATAAATATTGCTATGAATGTGTGCACATGGAAGTCACTGAATCAATTCTTGTTTTCTTTTTTTTTCTTTTTTTTTTAAATTAAAGTTAACAGATCACAAGGAATGTTACATTAAAAAATATAAAAAACATAAGAGTTTGCCATATAATCCACTCCCCAGCCCCCACCACATCATTTTTGTAAATTGTATTTTTTTTGAAGATATATGCATCACAAAAAAAATCTTACACTAAAAATTATGAGGTTCCTGTATACCTCCCACCCCACCACCCCACTCCTCCCACACCAACAACCTCCTTCATCATTGTGGCACGCTCATCGCACTCGATGAACACATTTTGGGGCACTGCTGCACTACATAGAGGTGAAACTTAATCTCAGTTTTGAAAGATTTAATGAAATTTATCACTTTGTTATAAAATTGGAAATGAGTACCAAGTTTCCTGGCAAAGTTTGAAGGTCTTTTCTCCACTCTAGTCTATGTTCTGAATTATTTTATGTGAGTTGCTTAATTTACTTGTTTAGAATGTGGTATTAGTGAGATGAAGTCACAGGATCAATACTGTTGTTTCCAGTTAGATATGCTTAGGAAAAATCACCTGCACAGAGATTATATCCCTTCCAGGAGAAATTTCTAAGCATGCTGGTGTTAACGAATCTCAAGAGAGGAGTGCAAATCCTTCTACAATACTGGACAGGTTATTATAATATAATACCCTTCCACTATGGGTTACAGTATTAATTTCCTACAGGAGGAATAACATTTCCCAGCATCTCTGAAAGCAATACCTTTCATTTGCCAGTGTAGGGAGAATTAGGGTCCTCTTAAGCATCAATTACAACCCTAATATTGTACCTAGGAATTCCCTTTTTCCTTTAAGTCTACAAAGTTTGTCAAACCACCAAGAAAATATGATGCCAAGCTATTCTTTTATTGTATCAGGAGCAAACCACTGATACTTGGCCTTCCAAGATCAGAATCAATATTCCTCCTGGCTACAGAAATAAGCCTGCAGACAATCAGCTTTTAAATTTGATTCCTTTGCATTTATAGTACCCTCTCCTTACCCACTAAGCCTGTATTTACATATTGAATATGTTTATAAGAACACATAAACTTACAGATGTTCTCTTTATACACATGTCTGCTTTGTGCTCTTTGTTATGGGCTGCTTCCTTGTGATTTTTACATATTAACATAATTCTTATATTTTCTTATTTCTCTTGGAGTTTTTATTACTTGTCAAGTTTGTTTAGACAGATATGTTTATATTAATTCTCAGAAATCTAATTTTACCATGTTTAAGAAAGATCAATTAAATTAGATAATATAGTTGAAAATAGTTTACAATTTGAAAAGTGCTATGTGAAAGCAAGAAATGGTATAGGAATCTAGACTAACACGAAAGAAAATTAGAGGTAACAATTGTCTGCACAAGAGCTCTTAATTTTGCAAAATATGATTTTTAATGTGATTGTTGTAAATGGTGATCACCTATTGTGGCAGTTTGAGATTATTCATGAACCCCCAAAAAGAGAAGCATTATGTTTGAATCTGGTCTGTTTCTCTCTGGGTGTGATGCCCTTTGACTGTATTAAATTCAAAGATTTTAAGTTTACTTGATTAAATCTATTTAGGGCTTTGGTTCAAGTCAGTAAGGCGTGGCTCAGGTTAAGTCTCTGCACCCTTGGTGGGCTAATATAAGTGGTCATTCACTCAAGAAGACGCAAGAGGAAGAGTGAAAGAACTTTGTCAATTTTGATCCTGGAGCTCCAGGGAGAGATGAGCCATTTCCCTGATAGTTTGCAGCTCAGGAAGACTGGAAAGAAAGGCGACCTATGCCAGACTGATATAGGAAACCCTGAGAGATGAGCTCTTTGCCAGCTTATCACTGAAATCAGAATCTGGCCCCTGGAGCCATAATAGGAAGAAGGAAGGAGAGACCAGGCAGAGATTGTTCGCCATCTTGCTTCAACACTGACTTTGGTGAGAAAGTACTTTTTTGTGGTACCTTGAGTTGGACTCATTAGGACTTTGTCACTGTAAATTTTTACCCCAAATAAATACCCTTTATAAAAGCCGACAGATTTCTGGTACTTTGCATCAGCACCCCTTTGGCTGACTAATACAACTACATGGCTTTTGGAGAATGATAATATTTGCAAAGCATAATTTGCTCTCTTTTCAAGAGAAACTCCATTGCATAAAGTAATACAGAAACATCTTTAATTATACATGATAAAGATATTTTCTTTCTCATACTATCTGAATTGGTAAAACTTTTTGCTATATGTTTGAAAGTTTTGTGTAATGAAAAGACTTAAAAATCTATTAAATGAATTTTCTGAGCAACTAAGAAAAATGGTTCTAAAAGTGTTACTAACACTTTTGTAAAATAAGATATATTTAATTAAATCAGTTTTAGGTTTAAGAAATTTTGTCATCCAGTCCTCTCCCACCTTAATGATCAAACATTACATAATGGACCAGACTGAATTTCCAGTTGATCTAGTTCTGTCATTAACTGACAAAATCACTGACTCAACTATTTTTCACTCCACTGTTTTTGGCCACATATTCACATTTTAAGGGTGTTTAAACTTTTCTAACTCTTAGGTTATAAGGAAGTACTATTACTGTCTCTAGTCATAACCTAATTCTTTCTGCTAATGCCAGGGCCTGTTGCTAGTTTTAGACTTGTCTTTTCATCTCAGTATGTAAGTGTTTCTTATTTGGGAGTTTCTTCTGACACTTCTCTTTCCTTTAGGGTATGATTTTAAATGAAAGTGATGATTTTTCAAGCTTGCCTGCTAAGTGGTACCTGTCCTATATAAGCTTACTGCCATTCACTTAGTGATTTATGGCATAGCTGGGGAAAATAAGAATTTAGTATGATTTATCCTATTTTAAGTTAGTGTTTTTCCTAGGGTATTTTGCTGGTGGCAAAACATGAGGTTTGAGAGATGGGGCAGAATATGGGGAAGGGAATTGATATTTATTAAGGGCTTAACATATGCTAGGTATTAAGTAAAACATTTTATTTTCATTGTCACATTTAAACCTTGAGAGGTCACTTAGATTATTATTTCCTATTTTATGGGTAAAAATACAAAAGCTGGAAACTTTCTCATGGCTATGTGGTGAATATGTACTGAAGTTCATAGTAATCCCAGGTTTTCTTATTCATTTGTAAAAAGCTGTTACTTAACTTGATCAATAATATGAAATTCTAACTGCTTTATTGACTTATAATTGATATACAATAAATTGGAAGTATTTAAAGTGTACAAAAATTGGGTAAGTTTGTAATATGAATAAACTTGTGAAACCACCAATGCTGCCAAGAGAATTAAAATACCCACCTTCCCGAAAATTTCCTCATGCCCCCGTAAGGTCCCTTCCATCCCTACCCCCAAACTTCAGACAACCACTCATCACATTTCTGTCATTATATATTAATTTTCCCAATAACTTTGGGGAAACAAAATCACATATGTACTCTTTTTAATCTAGGTTCTTTGAAATATATCACATACTGAATAGCATTATTATCTGGTTAATATAGTTCATTCCTTTTTATTACAGAACAGTATTACTTTATAAAGATATATCATGTATGTCTATCCATTAACCTGTTGATGCACATGTGGGTTGTTTCCAGTTTTGGGCTGTTACTAATAGAACTGTTATGTGCAAAATTTCATAAGCATATATATGTTTGTTTTTTGTTTTTATTTGGGAATAAAATTATCTTATGGAAACTATATATTAGCCTTTTTAATTAACTGCTAAACTTTTTTCTAAAAGGGTTATACATTTGACATTCCCACTATGGTATTTAAGAGTTCCAGTCACTCAAGATCTTTGCTAATACTTGGTATGGATTGTCTTTTTAATTTTACCCCTTCTAAGTAGGGGTATAGTGGTAATTTATTGTGGTATTAATTTGCATTTCCCTTAGGCTAATGATACTCAACATCTTTTCATGTATTCATTTCTCATGTCTAGATCTTCTTGTTAGAGTATGTTAAAATCTTTTGCACGAGGTATCGCTATAACTCAGTGGTTGAGAGCCTTCCTCCCATGTACAAGGTCCCAGGTTCAATTACCAGCACCTCCTAAAAAAAAACAACAAAAAACAAAAAAATCATTTCCTCATTTATTTATTTAGATTGTTTTCTTAGCAATGACCTTTAAGGGTTGTTTATAAGTTTTAATGTAAATCCTTTAAAAAATATATGATTTTAAAATATTTTCTCTTGGTCTTTGACTTTATATTTGCATTTTTAACAGAGTCTCTTGACCATTAGTTTTTAATTTTGATAAGGACTAATTTATTATTTGATCTATTTGTCTATTTTTATACCAACACTAAATTTTCTTGATTAGTATAGCTTCAACTTTGTTCTTTTTCAAAGTGGTTCTGGCTATTTGAGATCCTTTGTTTATACAAATGAATTTTAAGGTCAGTTTTTCAATTTCTATAAAATACCTACTGGGATTTTAATGGGCATCATGTTGAGATTGGCTTGGGGAAAATTAACTTCTTAACAATACTGGCATTTTTGAGTCATGAGCACAGTATATCTCTCCATTTATTTAGAATTTCTTTAATTTATCACAGTAATGTTTTGTAAGTTTCAGTATATAGGTCTTTTATATCTTTTGCAAGATTTGTCCCAAGTATTCCATATAGTAATATGATACTGTAAATTTATTGGTATTTTAATTCCAATTTCTGATCTTTCATTGCTAATATATAGAAAGTTTAGTTTTCTGTAATCTTTAACTTACAAACTTTGCTAAACTACCTGTTTTATTAGCTTTTTTTGTATATTCTCTGAGATTTTCTATATAGATGGTTATGTCATCTCTAAATAATAAGTTTTCTTCTTCCATTTGGATGACTTTTGTTTCTTTTTCCTGCCCAATTGCATTGACAAGACTCTCGAGTAGTATTATAATAGCATTGGATTGTTCCTGATCTTAAATTTTGCAGCCTTTCTCTATTAAATATGATGTTAGCTGTAGGTTTTTCCTAGATGCCTTTTATATGGTTGAGGAAAATTTTGTTTATTCTTCTAGCTATGAATTTTAATCAGGAATGGATATTGATATTTTCAAATTCTTTTTCTCTGTCTGTTGAGATGACCATATGTTTTATTTTTCTTTTTAATTGTTAAATTCAATTACATTGATTTTTTAATTTAAACCATTCTTATGTTTCTGGCATAAGCATAATATTTTATTTTATTTTCACATATTGTTGGATTCAATTAGCTAAAATTTTCTTAGAAAGCTTTTATTGATGTTCAGGAGGGATATCAACTTATTATTTTCACTCTTTGTAATGGTTTGCCAGGTTTCAGTAATGGTAGCTTCATAGAATATGTTGGATAGTATTTCTTTCTCTTCACTTTTCTAAAGTATTTGTATAGAATTCCTTAAATATTGGTAGAATTAAACAGCAAAAGTATCTGGGCATGAACTCTTCCTTTTATTAAACATTTAAGTGCAACTTAAATTTCTTTAATAGATATAAAGCTGGTTATGATTGATTTTTTTCTTGACAGAGGTGTGTTTTATGTCTTTCAGGAAATTTTACCATTTTATCTAAGTTTTTGAGTTTACAAGCATAAAGTTATTCATAATATTTCATTATTATCTTAATATCAGTGGAAATTATAGTGATGCCACGTCTTCATTTCTAATTTCGGTAAATTGTGTCCTCTGTCTCTGTCTCTGTCTCTGTCAGTCTTGCTCAAACTTCATCTATTTTATTTATCTTCTCAAAGATACATTATTGATATAATCCGTTTTCTTAATTGTTTTTCTATGTTCTATTTCATTGTTTCCTTTGTTAAAATTTGGTTTTCTTTTTTTTTTTTACTTTTCTTTTTCTTAAGCTAAATTTGAGGTCATTGCTTTGAGGCCTTTACTTCTTTTCTAATATAGATATTTAGCATTTTAAATTTCTCCCTACTACTGTTTTGGTAGTCTCACAAAATATTCATATATTGAGTTTCTGTTTAGATTCAATTCATAATACTTCATAAGTGCCTCAGTAATTTCCTCTTTATCCTTGACTTATTCAGGGCTTAGAATGTGGCCAATGTGGATAAAATACTTGGCATAAACTTGGAAAAATTTTGTGTACTGTTGTTATTGGGTGGAGTGTTCTATACATTTTAACTAGGTCAGCACGTTTAATAGTGTTCTTCAAGCCTTCTATACTGTTAGTGATTTTATGCAATTTTGTTCTATTAATTTTTGAGAGACCAATGTTGAAATCTATCATTATAATTGAACATTTGTCTGTTCTTCATGTATTTTCATGTTTTTCTAATTGTCATGCATTTTTATGCTCTGTAATTAGGTACATACTAATTAGGGTGATTGTATCCTCTAAAAGAATAGTCCCTTATATTATTTATTAAATGACCTTATTTATCCCCAGTCATTGTTTTTATGTTCTAATATATTTTAATATCAATATAACCACCTCAGCATTCTTTTGATTTGAGATGCCCTATTTTGTTTTTCTATTATTTAATTTTAACTTATTTGTGCACTCATATTGAATGTGGGTACCTGGTAAGTAGCATAAAGATGGTTATTATTTTCTAATCAATCTTATAATCTCTGGATCATTCACAGGCCCTCTTTTCCTACCTCTTTATACGCCTAGTAGTGTGTTATTGGATGCCATATATTTTGAACTTTACATTGTTGCATGCTGGATATTTTTGTTTTCTAATATTTTGTATTTATATTCTTGAGCTGTGTTTTAGGGTACAGTTAAGTTTGGGACTGATTTGAACCTTCACTTTTGGAATCATTATTCCCCACAACTTAGGCACATCCTTTCTGAGTACTTTATTCCATGCCTCTTGTATTATATGTTTTTTTAGTTTGGTTTGTGGGAACAGGAACTACTGCTAACCCTATGTGATTGCCATGCACCTTTCTCTGTACTTCTTTTCACATTCTTTTCCCAGCCTCATGCATATACTGTTTATTATGCAGTTTAATAGTCAAAGGGGGCTCAACAGGTCTACTGGTCCCCTTTCAAGGCAGCTGTTTCTTACTCTGTCCTACCATCACTAGCCACTTTTGGCTTCCCATAATTTCAGATCTATCTTCATAACTCAGGGAGCTCACCTAGTTCTGCCAGAATTCCTTATTGCTAAATTGTGGCAGTATATGGGGGGAATCATAGAATTCACCTTGTTTCCTGTCTCTCAAGGATTACTCTCTTTCATTGCCCAATTCTGGCATCTTGAAAGAAAATCATTGCTCCACATATGTTACCCATTTTCGTTTCTGAAGGGGAGTGTATTTCAGGTGTGAGGATCAGTCCAATCTTGGTACGCCAACTTGGCAGGAAGTGAAAAACCCATCCATATTATTATAATCCTGAAGGAAATGAGGATTATAATTGGTAATGTGAACCTTATTAACATCCCTAAGGCTGGAAATAAATGTTTTATAAATGTTTAAAAGAGGAAATTAACCCCTTTCATATCTATGGAATAATTTGAATATTCAAAGGCATTTTTTAGCAATCATGAGGATTAAGAAATGACAGAAATGTTTTTCTGCCCTTCATTTACATGGGATATAAAGTATACATTTAAAATGATAAAAGGACATAAGATTTTGCCAGGTTGACCTGATCTGAAAGTTTCCTAATTGTTTACCTTCCTAATAAACAATAAAGACATGATTACTTATTAAAAGAAGATGTTGGACATCCTATATTAATTCATAGATCCTAGAATACCTTTGAAGGATGCACCATGGGCTTAATTTTTGCTATTATTGTTTCCATTGAATGCTAGTTTTATGTTTGTATTAAGCGGTACATTTGAAACACGTGATAATTTAATTGCACATTGATTTAGATAATTTTTTCCTTGAAAAGCAACTTGTTTTGTTTTTAAATAGAAAAGATTTTCCAAACATGTGTAATAAAGGAGCACTTTTTCCCCAGTAGAACATTTCTTAGGAAAAATATTTTGCAGGAAAGGCTTTAGAACAATTTAGAGATAGAAATGGTATGATCATCACAGAGAATCTGAAGAGATAGCAAAGTGAATGAATGATATGGACAAATCTTGTGGCAATTAGGGTTCTTTAATATATTGATTGAATATGCAAATCTGAGTTATTCCACAATTTCAAACATTGGAGAGGTAAAATTCCTTAAAATTCATTCATTCAGAGGAAAGCACCCCAATCCCCCAATCTAAAATTTCCCTTGGGTTATCCTTTGGTGACTAGATCTCATCTAAATATCCAGTACTCTCAAAACACCAAATATCTCAGGTTTATAGAGAGGCTATATGATATCATGGTTATGCCAGGACAGACACATATGCAAGGCTGACATTTTTGCAAAACAACAAAAGCATCAGAAACTGGATGGTTAATTTCAGCTATCAAGTTGGCTAGGTTATAGTGTCCAGTTGTTTGCTGAAGAACACTGGACTAGTTGTTCCTGTGAGGATTAAAATCATTGATCACTTGATTGCATCTATGTTTGATTACATCTACAATCAACAAAAGATATTGCCTTTAGCAATAAGAGGAGTCTCCTCATCCAATCACTTGGAGGCCTTACAGCAAAAACTGAGTAGTTTAGCAATCAGGAAGAATTTCTATCTCTCCTTCAGGCATCCAGTTTCTCCTGGGGAATTCATCATCACCCTCATTGAGTTTCCGACTTGCAGCTTCCCCTAGGGAATTCCGATTTACCAATCCCCACAGTTGTGTGAGCCAACTCCTATAATAAATACATTTCTTAATATTTACATATATATACACACACACAATACATATATCAAGTGTGTATATATATATATTCATACATATATCATACATACATACGTGTGTGTGCACTGTTGGTTCTGGTTCTCTGGAAAATACTAATACAGAAGCTGAAGTGTTCAATGGAAGATAGGTTACCTTTGAGCCAAGAGGTGTTAATGCAGTTTGCATTAACTCTTCTTGGCTTCCAGACTCCTGAAACAGAAATGTTCTAGCGTCTGCCACATAAAATTAAGTTCATCTGGGTGAAGTGTGCTTTACGGAATGAATATAAACTTTAAAAGTTATGAAGTGATGTACAGGAGAATTGAATTCTTAGGTATTGTGAAGAAGTATCAGATGAATAATCGTTAAGACATCATAATATCTACTTAAAATGAAAAGAATCCCACTTTGTAATACTTTAGTTTTAAGACTATAATCAAACCCTTGGGTGCACATTTTCTTTATGCTCATATGATTAGAGCCATGTGATTACAATAAGGAGAAAATGAATCATAAACTGAAATTCCTTCATTCCACCCACATTGAAAACAGCCTCCTTTATATTACTTTAATGAAGATTATGTTATAAGTAGAATGTTCCAGTGAAGTTGAGTAGCTATTATCATACCCCATATTTGGTTATTACCATAGAGTAAATGCTCCCTAGTAGAAATTTTCATGTACCAAAGTCTTTGCCATATTATTTTGGTGTCAAAATAATCTAAAATAATTTCTGATGAGCAGCAGTTTCCAGAATAGGCAACTTAACTGAAATTTTACTGGATCTTCCACTTCATTGTTCATTAATGTAGATTTATTTTTGCCTCCAACAACTTTTGCAATTACTATGGACTTTTGTTTTCTCTTTTAAAATATCTTCTCTACATTTTCTCTAGGGAGACTGAATGTCTGTTTTACATTTATTGCATAAAATCCATATATCAGTTAATATTTTATGTTACAAGACTGAAAAGGAACCATTAAAAATCACTATCTTGTTTCAATCTGAAATGCCCAGATTAGCTAATTTGGATGTAATTCTAACCTTGCTATGTTGCCTGGAAACATGCAAGACCAGGGGTGGGCATTGCTTCTCATTTTTTCCTTTTCCACTGAAGAGGATACACTTCATTATGAAAATGAATATTGGAATATTGACCCCACTTCTTACCTAAGAATTCAACTCTGAAATTATAGGACTCAAAGTGATCTTTTACATGAAGATGCCTCTTATCTCTTAAGGAAAAATCTGCTAATACAGAAAAAGAATCTATGTTTGCCAGTTTTCTATTTTGCTTATAATTTTGTACAAATCTGTTTATTATAGTAATATTGTGGAAAGGTCATAGATATGACAGAGTGCCTGTATCTACTGAATATAATTTTTTTTAAATTGATTTTGGGTTGGATAGGCTGGTGACTCTCTGTTGAGTTTAAGAGGAAAACCTCCTAGGAGGTAATTGTTAATATCTATTTAAGTTGAGCAGCAGGGCAATTGAAACTATAAGCACATTTAATCTCATCAATATGATTATTTACATCCATACATGCATAATAATTACACTCAGATATTAAGTGCTATATGCATTTTCTAATATGCATTGATGAAAATAAACTGCCATTGGTAAGTATATTCCCACACATGTGCTACATATTATTTTTATAAGAATCAAAGATCTCATATCTAAGTTCATCTAGATTTTGCACATTGGCAAAAATATACTGCCTTGTACAAATTAGAGAATTCTCAGTTTCTTACAATATAAGCAATTGTTCAGAGAACAACACTAAAGGCACTAAGGATTTAGCTTATATGTTTGAGAGAATGGATATGTTCTTATCAACAATGAGAAGTATAGCAAACAAACTTCTCAATTTTCTTTAAGAAAGAATTTAGTTGTTTTTTTTATAGCTGGTGACAAGTCATAAACCAATGACAATAGTAATGAGCAGTAATTTAGTTAATGCTGAGTTAGATTCACTAAAGATAATGCAATATTATCTTTATAAAAATATTATTGTTTAGATCAAATACATATGCAACTGAAAAAAAGACCCTGACATCTTTTGGAAGAAAATAATAATTTAAAATATTTGATTTTACCCACCTTACTTTCAATTATCAAATCAAGAATGCACTAAAATTCAATATTAAAACTAACAAAATTCACATTTTTTGTGTGTGTGCCCCTCTATAAATTATTTTGTTTTAACTAACATGTTCTAATTATAAACTCCATGTTTCAGTTATTCCAGTCAACTGTGAATAAATGGACCTGCTTTAAGGCAGATTGTATTCGCTGTATTAATTTCAAACCACATGTCTCCTTTCTTTGGTTTCCTCTATTGATTTTGGTAAAAGAGAATGATATTTGATTTGAAAGAAAGTGTATACAAGAGCCAATTTTGATATTTTATTTGCAAGTGGCTTCATGTAATGTCCTTTTCCTTTAATCTAATAATAAAAATGTGTCAGTATATTCTAAATATAGAAACAAGATAAGGCAGCCCAATCCTTCTGGGGCCAGAAAGAGTACACTTTGTGTATTTAAAGTGGGAAAATTATACTCTCAGTGCTTGGCGAGGAGTGTGCTGTGAAGACATATTTTCTCCCTTCAGTAATTGAACCAACTATGAATTTAAAAACAGATTACACACAAATTTGCCAAGTGTTCTAATACTAAGTGAAAGAGAAAGAGAACCAGTAAATAGCAATATTTGCCTTGAGATTTTCTACTTACTGGTGAATTATAATTAACTATTATTTAAATCCTTGGTTGTATAGTCATCTCAACTTATGTGATCATTAACACTATTGAAATAAACATTAGGACTTTTATTTTTTTTTGTTAAGAGTATTTCAAATAGTAAAGTTGGTATGGATTTGCACACACATTGAAGAAGTGACTTAAACCATTTCCCTTTAAGTTGACATAAAAATGAATTTGAATAATATTCACATCAAGAAGGCCTACAACAAATGAATATAGTTAGACAGCATCAAAATTCAGTGTAAGGAGTGGCTTTAATTGATAATTAGATATACCAACAATAAATGCACATGCTCAATGTTTCTAATTCTAAAAGTCGAGCTTAATTTGCCAATTATTCACATGTCACATATGTGTGAAGATGATTAGTGTCTTTAAAATTGGAGGAACATATTTAACAATTTCAAGAAAAGTATAAGATAAATATAAAATTTTGCTTTAGCTTTTCCTTAAAAGAAAGACTCATTAAATATGCATAAGACATATAATTAACAATGTACATTAAATAATATATACATGCAGTTTCTTAGAGATACAACTTTTGAGTTCAGTGACTATAGTGGGTTGAATAGTTACTCCTAGTTCTAGTGCTAATCCCAAGTACTTGTGAACATGATCTTATTTAGAAATTGCAGATATAATTAATTAAAGGATTTTGGAATGAGATCATCCTGGATTTAGGTTGGGCTCCACACCTCATGACTGATGTCCTCATACAAGAAAGGAATAGGGATTTGAGATGCAGAAATAAAGGGAATGCCATGTGAAGATGGAGGTAGAGCTTGGATTGATGAGTCTACAAAACAAGGAACACCAAAATGGCCAGAGCCACTAGAAAGTAGGAGACAAGCCTGGAGTAAATATTCCCCTTAGAACTTCCAGAGGAAGCCAACCCTGCCAGAATCTTCATTTCAGACTTCTAACCTCCAGAATTTTGATAGAATAAATTCCTCTTGTTTTAAGAAACCAAGTTTGTGGTAATTTGTTATAGCAGCCTAAGAAAATCAATAGAGTGAAATCCTAAATGAAAGGATATTTGATCACAATTTCAATTTGTTACCTTTGTAATTGAGGTTAAAGATTAACGAGGAGGTGAAGTTGGTCAACCACCACACCTGGGAACTGAGAATCCCTACAACTCCAAGCAAGAGAATTGCATCCATCAACCATGTGGGATCTAAGTTCCCTCTCGATATAGAGGTAAAGTAGACATCACCAACCCAGGGTCCACAGGATGCAGGAATAAAATATGGATTAGAGTGAACTTACGGGTATTCTACTATAGAACTATTATGACTAGTAATGGAAGAAACTGTAACATCGATCTGGAGAAAATGGCCATGGTAGTGGTTAAGGGCAGGGAGAGGGAAGAAGAGATGAGATGTGGGGGCATTTTTGGGACTTGGGGTTGTCCTAAATGATATTGAAGGGGCAGATGTTGGACATTATATATACTGCTATAGCCCACTAACTGTACTGGGGGAGAGTGTAAACTACTATGTAAACTATAATCCATGCTGTTTAGCAGTGTTCCAAAATGTATTCACCAAATGCAATGAATATGCCACAATGATGAAAGAGGTTGTTGATGTGGGAGGAGTGGGAGTGGGGTGGGGTGTGAAGTATATGGGAACCTCTTATATTTTTTAATGTGACATTTTTTGTGATCTATGTTCCTTAAAAAAAAAAGACAATTTAATTAAAAAAAGTAATAAATAACCAAAACAAAAAACAAAAAGATGAAGTCTATTTCATCTGATAAACGTAAAAAAAAAAAGATTAACAAATGATTTTGATTTCTGAATCATTATAGAGATGCTTTTTTCCCTTACTTTTCCAGTATATATAGAATAGTCAAAAGTTAATACCTGAAATTATGAAAAAGGCTATATTGGCCTCACCTTTGTGTATATATAAACTTCTCAAAATTGGAGAGGCAGATTTCAGTCTGTTAGGCCTCTGACCATCTTGCTATGTGCTGCCAATAAAGTCATTCTCTCTCTGAAACCCTGATGTCCCAGGAATTGATCATTATGAAGTGCATCGAGCAAGAGCCTACTTTTTCTTGGGAACATCTATAATCTCAAATGTTAAGGCCATTTGTTTATAGCTCTCCAAGTAATCAAACAAGAACCATCTGCCAAAGTAGTCATTTCATACTTTGGAGTCAGAGGTGACTACAGAGATATTACTTTAGAAAATTCAGAATTTGCATTATGGAAATTTCAGAAAAAAATCTGAAATCAGGGTAAGTAGGGGAGGAAAACTAAAACTCTATAGGCATTCACTATATAGAGGCAAGGTTAGCAACTTAATGGGTGATATAAATCTGTTTTTGATTCTTTAGGTAGAAAGAAGAAAGAAATTGTTTCTAAAATGAACTAACATCTTCAATGAAGAAATTCTTTTCTGCTTTCAAATAATGGGAATCTGCTCTTTTGTTCAGATTTTAATGTTTCCCTCACCTACATTTCTCAAACTTGAGCCTGAAACTTGTTTAGAATATAGGTTGCTATAGTCTTCCTCAAAGATTCCCATTCAGGACAGCTGTGAGTATGTGAATATGCTACATTTTTAATAACTCTTAGGGTAATTGTGATGCAGAAAGTAATTGACCATATTTTGAAATACACCCCTTAGAAAAATGTGTTCAATCTTTACTCCATTGTAAAACACACCACAACACTTGATAAAATATACATTTTCCACTTCTAATGAATTAGACCTAATGAATTAGAATCTGAGGCTTATAAGAACTGGGATTATTATTATGATTAGACTATTTCACAAACACTGTCTTAAAATAAAAATATGACCTGAATGATGCATGCATTGACATCAGTATAAGAAATAAGTGACTTCAAAAAGAACACAAATCTACTATATCATATTATATATCATAGGTCTGTTTTTGTCAATAAGACAACCCAATATTCTGGTAGAAAAATTCAGGTTTTGTTCAAAATTACCTTTGAGGTCAATGTTCATCCCAGTGTCTTTCTCAGCATCTGCAGACTCCTTCAGCCTGCTGCTTGAACAGTTGTTAATGAATGAAGATCACCCCAGCCTGCCCCCCTGCTGTTGCTCATTTGCCCATTAGCATCTGCTTTAGCAGCAGGCTGGGGGAAGCTCTGGTGGCCAATCACTGTAGATGATGAGAATTGGGGTAAGGAGGCCTCTGCTGCCAACAGAGCCAGAGCATAAATCAACTGCAATCCTGGCAAAGGTTATTAATTGTAGGAAGGGTGACATATATTACAGTGTAGGAAGGGAGTGAAGCTATCCTTGACATTTATGAGAAAAAAGATGAAGTTAAAACATTATCTGTAAACTAACTTCTACAAAGCCATTGAACTCCTTAAGCCTCACTTTCATTACCTGAAAAATGATGCACAGATTCTTTCTGATGCTTGGCATATGGCTGGCGATTCAAAATAACACCTAGAAAGAAAATCACCCCTAAGACTTCTTTGAAGTAAGATAGCCTATTATATTTTATTTAAAGCTCACATTAACTCTCATTATCAAACATTTTAGGGAAAGACTTGTTCTACTGTCTCATTCATTTATTTGTTAGTCCCCATACTTTCCAGTTTGGGAAGTAGGTGAATTAAGTTAGGTTAGACATACTTAATGAAAGAAGTTAGATGTTCTACTTTAAATACTCCAAACATGGGCAGATATGATTGAATAGCACCAATGAAAATAGAGAAGGTATAAGTTACACAGAAAATATGGAATGTTAACAAAATAATATAGATTTTGAAAGTATTTTGCACATTAGAAAATGCTAAGTGTAAAAAGAATAGTCTTTGCATTAGGTTAATACTATTTGTAGGTGTGAGAGATTTTACATCCCATAGGAAGTAGCATTCAAGCAGAGTGTTTGAACGACAGAGTGTTGAGTATCTGACAAATAAATGATACTTCATAAAAAATCAATGTACCTTTTCTATAGTCATTATGGATCAAGTGTTGTGCTTGGAATTCACTTTTTGGTATATTAGAGAAATATTAAACATGAGCCTTACCTCGAGATGTTTTCAGACCGCTAGGAAGATGTCATCCACACATAGAAAATGTGAAATAACTACATGATATAGAAAAGGAAACAGAGAGAGTAGAAAGTGTTAATAAAATTACCTTTCAGCACCTCAATATTCTCTATATCGCTATGTAATGATTTACATAATTTCTCCATATACAATCAAAAGTTGCTTGTGAAAAAATTTTTTTTTCTTGGCATTAATTCATATCATATTTAATGTAAAATTCCAATGTTACCAATAATAGCAAAATAATAAATAATTTTCCTGAATAGGGATATATGGTGGATCACAATAAATATTATCAACCTAATTAAATATAAATATTCCTGAAGCAACTAGAGTTTTGGGAATTTTAGTATCTAGACATCAGTGCTTGCATTTTTCCAGTTGTCCAACAGAGAATTAGCACAAAATGGCAATGGTATTTTTTAGTATTTGACGCATTTTTAGTGCACTGAATAAAGTTCACATATAAATATGTTAATGAAAATACAGTAAAAATATATGAGTACTCTGAGCATTGTTGTTTAGAAAATCACATTGTTTTTGTGAGTTGATTAAAATCTAAACAACCTGTGGCTTAGAGTAAAAGTATTCACAAAAGAATTCAGAAATACATATAATATTCTGAAATAAGAAAAGCCCTACCTCAACAAACAAAGTAATACATTTCAAATGTTCATAATTGTATTCTAGCATTTAAACAACGAACTGATAAATATGGTTAACTCAGTGAAAGGGACTGGGTTTAAGCAGGGTTAAAGGGAGATATAAATTTCTATCCATTTTTTAAACAATATTTTCTCCATATATTCATTCTGTAATGAAAAATCTAATTAAAAATGTTATGGAGTATTGAACATAATCAAAATTTTCTATAGCAAAATAAAAATTCCATCCTAAATAACAATATCAAAATATATTTCCACATATTCTGGACTGAATTTGAACCTCTAAATTATAATTTCTGAAGCTGATATTTTTAACTACCTCAACATGTGATTCAGAGTCATGGCAACACTAGTAATCTGAGTTCTACTCAAGCCATGTGTAGAGCAGCTGGGCCAGTGCTGCTGGACCCTTGTTGTCTCCCAGCAATTGTGAGTCATCTCCTGTCCCATGCCTTCCTTCAGGATGAGCCTAGGAAACTATTTTCCTTTGGCCACCAATTTCCTGAATCAGCTGTTCCTGATTCCAGTGCCTCCACCAGAAAGCCCACCCCTAGTTATTATATATTGGGAGTTGTCTTGGGTGGCTATAACTTCCCACTATCTCGAGCAGGCCAAGTTTGAAAGGGTGAGGTTCTCCTTGTGTTAGACCTAAGAGTCAAATACAGGCACCTGAGTCTGGGGTATTACTTGCCTGGGACTGGGGTGCCTCAGGCTATCCCATGAAGATGAAGGCTATGGGAGTCTTTGTTTTGTTTTAGCCAGAAAGTTACCAAATGAGGAACTGTCTACATGAGGATTAGCCAGCAGAATACTTCTTAGGCAATCTCTTCATCCTAGAGATTTTAGAACCTCTGGAATGCTCCTTGTCTCACTAATTCATTCCAGCAGGCCCAGTTGTCAATTAAATCTTTTTTGGGGCTAGTTCTAATGCCAGTTTTCTCAGAACTTCCAGGAGATCTGCTTCACAACTGGCAGGTCCCTGGGATCCAGAAATCCATGCTCCTGTGTCCTATGTCCTTATAGGTGAAGATCTGCTTCCAGTTTACCCCAATTCCCTCTAGACTGAAAAGTCCATTCTACTTACCGCTCATTCCAGGGATCATCTTCCAATACCCACTGGGAATAACCACTTCTACCCTGGCAGCTCCTCCTTTCAATACACACATCTTTTTCTTGATACCCATCCATAATTGTCAAGGGTATTTAGAGTTTTCAACAGTACTTTGATCAACCTGTTACTATAATCAATGCTATTGTAGAAAATTAGTAAGTCTCTTAGTTTTGTGAAGGTGGGGGTCAGACCATTATTTATTTATAATTTTAAAAATCTCATAGCCTTGCCCAAAGGCAGAGCTCACTGTGACAGTTAGAAGTTTCATTCTGTCATTTGAGAATTTTAGTTGCTGTTATCCTCAATGTACCCTTAATTAGAAAAAAAGCAAATCTTTGTTCCATATACTAGACAGAAAATGTAACATATCATACAGCAAAGTTTCAACATTTTATCCAAAGCATGAAGCCATAAAAAAATTTGAAAATGTCTGATGATAAAACACCTCTACATTTGTTAAGATGTATCAGAAAATGGAAACTAGGAACCCACAGACTAAATTTTATTCCCAAAAGAAGTCTGGCTTTTCTGACGATGCTTTCAAACATTTCATATATCTGAATGTCTTTAGATGAGGAGTATATATTTCAATTCTACACTGATCTCATTTTTTCTATTGCCTTATGCTCTGAAATTTTACAGATTTATATAATCTTCTTGGCACTTAAAAAGGCAACTGAATTAGTTTAATTTTGCTCAGAATGGCTTAATCCAAGGATATTTCATATGAAGTATCAATGGATTGCTTTCATTTAACAGTTCATTCATCTTATGTTCTAGAATTTCACTGAAGAGCATTACTTAATTGTTCACTATTTCTGAGAACACTTTCCACTCTATAATTCACTGACAATGATCAGAAAAAGTGTGACTTTTTAATAATTGCTAGTGAAAAGTGACAATCATATACCTGATTATGTTTTCCCATTTATGCATCTATTAAGGTTTTTAAAAAGTATGTGTTATTTTATGTATCCTAAAATTATTTTCATATTAGTGTGAAGTATAAATACATATGAAACAAGTAGATAAAAAGAAAATAATTGCAATAATCTCAAATTATAATTGAGATATATTGCTTAACAGATGAAGAAAAATAATGGGACCATAGCCTACCTTTCAGTACTTAGTGTAAAATAAATGAAATATAATTATATAAGAATGATGTTATATGCAAAAGTTAACCAGACACTGATTAAATATGTTGACCTTACAATCACACATGCACACAATTAAATGTTAAGATTCTTGATTTTATTTTATTTTCTTATTATCTTTTTTTTAAGATACATAAATCACACAAAATGTTACATTAAAAAATGTAAGAGGTTCCCGTATACCCTACTCCCCACACCCCCCACTTCTCCCACATCAACAACTTTCATTAGTATGGTACATTCATTGCATTTGATGAATACATTTTGGAGCACTGCTACACAACATGGATTATAGTTTATGTTGTAGTTTACATTCTCTCCCAGTTCGTTCAGTGGGTTATGACAGGATATAGAATGTCCTGCATCTGTCCCTGCAATTTCATTTAGGAGAACTCCAAGTCGCCAAAATGTTCCTGTATCACACCTCTTTTTCCCTCTCCCTGCCTTCAGCAACTCCCATGGCCACTGTCTCCACATCAGTGATATTATTTCTTCCATTGCTAGAGTCACAATAATTCTACAGTAGAATACCAGTGAGTCCACTCTAAATCATACTTTATTCCTCCATCCTGAGGTTCCTAGGATAGTGATGCCTACTCCACCTCTAAATTGAGAGGGGTCTTAGGTCCCATGAGGCTGATGGATGAGGTTCTTCTGCTTGCAGTTGTAGACTATCTCAGGTCCTTAGTGTGGTGGTTGAACAGCCTCATCTCCTTGTTGGCTAACCAGGGTAAGTCCAATGAAATTGGAAAGAAATTTTAATGATGATGATAGGATGGAAGAAACTAAGGAAAAGTGAGATATTTAACCTAAATGTGTCTGTAGGAATTTTTTTTTCATTTTCTTACTTTTCCCTCCTATACTATACCTTCCTTACATATCTTTCACTTTATCCCTGGAATAGGAAATGATTTCTTTGTGAAACCACTCTCTATTAAGGTTAAATGTATTTTTTTTAAAGTGCCTGCAAAGAATAAAAACAGGCTCAAAATTAGAAGTCTTTGAAACAGGTTCTTACCAAGTAGAAGTATAGCATGTATAAAAGGAAAAGAAAACAATCTACACTAAGAAGATAGTTAATAATTTTATTGAAGTCATGAAAATATACCTAACATAATTGTAAAAGTTCTGTAGTTAATATTATGCATGCAGACAAAGCTAAATACAGAAACAAAAAGATAGTCACAAAATTCAAAAGTCAAAGTTGATTACTGTTAGTCAACTACTAGTAAAATGTTTTCTAGTGGAAATCTACTGATTGGTGGTTACTTCATGAATCATAATTACATAACCTAATCATAATTATAATTACATAACATAGAATGATTTTGGTAATTATAATTATAATTACATAACATAGAATGATTTTGGTAATAATTGAAAACATATTCACTAAATCAAATTTGGAAGATTTGCATATATCTTATGTGCATTAGAAAAATTCACTTAACCACTGATTAGTAATATCGTCATTAGTAGAAAATAGAATACCAATATATATGAACAACTATTTGCTGCACAAAATACAGATGCCTAGTTAGTTATTACATAAATTTAAATACTAAAAATTTCCATAGCAGACACTCCCATGTAGTCTGATACTTCCTTTCTCTTTAGAAGTAGGTCAAAATTTAGTCTCACAACTTCATCTGGGGTCAGTTTTTTAGGTAGTTATCTAGTTGATCACTGGTAAGGAAATATCTTCATTGCCTTTTTCAGACTTCTACAGCCCAGTGTTTTCAGAATCTTTATTATGTAGGACATGGCACAGGGACCTTAGGAGAGACTAGTAATTAAGAGAGGTTCAGGGTGAGCAAGGGGGTTCTTTTGAGAAAGGAGAAACAGAAGAGCCTCATGGATTTTAATGCAGTAGCATTATTGTAATGCTTTCTTGAGCGATGATTGTAAAGATTGGAGTTCCTATTTGTACTACCCTTATTTGAATATGACAATACATACCAGGACCTATTAAAGTTTAGTCTTTCCTGGATTTAAGAAAAGGCTCTAACAAGCAATGCAAGACTTGTCAAATTATAGTTGGCATTAAATAAACACATGTAAACTACTTTGTGGCAACATAGCAAGTACTCAGCATATTTTAGCTCCCTGCATCCTGTTGCATCCTAGGCAAACAGATACCATGAAATGGGTTGGCTTAAGCAATGGGAATTTATTTATCTTATAGTTTGTGGCTGAGAAAATATCCAAATCAAGGCACCAACAAGGCAGTGTTTTCTTCCTGAAGACGGGCTGCCAGCGATCCTTGGTTCCTCTGCCACATGGGAAGGCACATGCCGGCATCTGCTGGTCTGTTCCTTCTTTTCCAGGTTTCGTTGATTTCAGCTTCTTCTTCTTATGGCTTTCTCCCTGTGTGTATTCATTCTGTTCATAAAGGAATTCAGTAACAGGATTAAGACTCATCCTGAATGAGTTAGATCACAACTTAATTGAAGGAGACTCATCTAAAGGTCCTACTTACAATGGGTTTACATCCACAGATATGGATTAGATTTAAGATCATGTTTTTCTGGGGTACATACAGCTTCAAACCACCAAAATTAAGTAGGCATAACTACGGAGTGATTTAGTTGACACTTGATTATTATTATATTAATGTCACTGAATAATAAAATTTGTCTGATAAAATATAATGAAATGAGTATTCTTCCCAGTGGCTCAAGTTGTGCAGTGGACCTTAAATATGTGCAATTAGGATTCTTAATAGCACATTTTAAGTACATTAGATAATTCAAACTTAAACAACATATGTGTCCATCCCTGTTTGGTTAGATACTCACTCACAGAAGTACTACGCAGAGCAATGTAAAAGAGGAGAAATTTGACATGTATCCTTTCTACAACCTTTATCCTATAATGTTTCCTCAACCTATTTTCATACTTGATTCTGGACTGACTCCGTTTATTGATATCTGGGTAAGGTTTCATCCACTCTATAACAATTCTGATTCTATATTCGGGCATTTTTCCTCCTGTACCCCCAGTAAATATTTTTCCTGAACATCCTGGCCACCTCCTTTCCAGGGGATTCTTCTCTTCACAGTTATTGTTTCAAAAGTTTTTCCTTTGCCTTTATATCAGTCTTGCAAAGAGGAATAACAACAACAACAAAAATTCTTGAATTTTATCTACATCATGGTTCTCAATAAGATCTCTGATATCACTTATAAATGGCATTTCCAAAGAGGTGAGAGAGTTTCAACAGTAGAAAACACTCAAACTTTCCAGGTTTTGGTGGAATTCTCCAAAATATGGATTTGTTTAATTTTCCTTGCAAAAATCATGTCACACAAGGGCAGAAGGGAGAACTTTGCCTTCACCCTTAGCATGACAAGTGATAGTTATGGAAGTGATCTTTTATATCATCTATCTCATTATCTGGCCAGCATTGGAGAAATAATAAAAGTCATACTTCCTACTGTTTTCATGCTACTCAGCTTATGAATATTGTTATTAATATATAATAGAACTAACAAACTTTTACTTTTTCTTCTAGGAAAAGAAGTTTAACAAATTTCTTCAGTTCATAGAATTTTTTCAATGTTATCTGGAAACAATGACTGTAGTTTCCCAAACTGGCCATCTCATCAATGGTAAAGTAGTTTTCTTAAGTGCCTATTGAAAATCAAGTTATATCAGTCAAGTGTTGATTGGTCGTCTATGAACTCAAATCCAGATAAAGATAGATAAAGAAGACAGGTGTACTTGCTTGGTCTACTACTCTCATGGAGGCAATTTTTGATAAGTTACATTGAGTTATTATCTGAAAATATGAGAAGAGAAAAGTGAATTATATACATGTCAGGGTTTTATCATTTATATAGGTATAAAGAATGGCAATTACCAATTTAAAATGTGTCAGAGCTTGAGTTAGATATAATCTTTCTTTCTATAAACTTTTCACATGTAATTTTGAAAGGAGACATGAGTCACATCCTTCATGTGTCTGATATTTTTTGGTGGAATGAACTCCAAAGATTACTTGATGAAGAGACACTTGTATTTTGAATGTGTTATTTTGAGGTTTAAGAAAACTAGTGATACATTTCTTGACTTTTTTTTTAAATCCCCAGATTAGAACCTAGAATGTATATGTTCTAAGTAATCTTATCTTGAAGAACCATGTATTTCAACTTTATTTTAACTCTTGATTTCTATTGTATTCTAGTGTCAGATCTAAATCAAATTTACCTTAAATTGTTTGAATGCTTTACAACAGCTTTATTATTATATCTTTAGCCAGAGTAAATAGACCCAAATATTTTAAAAATCTATCCTTTTCACACTTGGGCTTTTTTTCCCCAAGAGGAATCTTTTCTCGAACATCCCTGAAATACAGTTACTCATTCTTGATATGTTGCTTCTTGTGGCAATCTATTCCACTCTTGGACAGTGAGGACGCTTAGAAAATTCCCATGCATAGGTGGATCCTCTAACTTCCTAGTACTCTTACTAGTACTGTCCATTAGAGCAAAGCACAAAAATTTTATTCCTCCAAGTGCAGAATAGCTGTTCAAACATTTTATTTGTTCATTCATTTATTCATAAATGTATAATGAGAACGTATTATGTTCCATAGGCATCATTCTTTGAATAATACATGTTCTCTACATCCAAGAAAGCACATTCAGCAGGAACTAAATAAGTATGACAATGTTTTAAGTGTTCATTTCTGAAAATTGTCCTGTGAGAACAAAGTGATTTATTATGATTTTGCTCATTTCTCTCTTCTCTAGACAGGCATATCTAAACTCTTGATCTTGCATTTTCTAGTGGTAAAGTGTTTTGAGCTTGCATCCCAATAAATTTTGTTTTTTTACATCTGTATTATAAAAGCATAGTAACTTATTACTATATTATGAAATTAATAATTTATGCAAAATAGAAATTACAAAATAAGATAAAAATAAATAGATATAGAAATTCTGACATTCCTTTCCCCCAACTGATAGGATCATCCTGCAGATAGGGAAAATGACATTTCCTAATATTTCCTGCAAGATTTTGAATATTCCAATTTGGGTATTTATGCTATTGTTTTAGCAGATTTGCTAAATCCACTAAAGTGGATAGTATGCTTCTGTCATCTGCTGCAGATGTCACTATGGATATGGCTCTTTCAATACAGTGGCTTTCTGATTGTGATTATTCACAATATGATGATATTGTGAACATGCTCGTTGATTACAGAAAAAGTGACTCTCTGGGTGCTCGGTTGAGTCTTGCCACATAACTTTTGTACTCCTTTCCAAAACGTTAAACTTGAGTCCATTTCTTCAGTCTCTCCGGGAAGTTCAGAAGCCATTTAGTATCATAGAGAAGATTTTATTTCTGTGACTTACCCTTAATGATACATTGATATGTTGGTAGTCCTTCCCAAGGTGATGGATCTTAAATGCACTAGCTCATTCAAATGAAGGGATTTCTTAAAATTAATTATTTAATTTAACCTTAATTTATGGAGCACTTTTATTGACATTGGGAATAAAGCAGTGTAGAAAACAATAAAAAATCCCTGGATTTTAAATTTGAATAAGTGTTTGTTTTACATGATTTCACATATTTGCAACCAAGATTACTTAATATTTTATATAATATTTAACCTACTTTAAATTTTTCACTAATTAAATTATTCTCAAAATAGCTCACTTTGCTTCTAAGAGATTTGACCTTACTGTGTATTCTTATTTTGAGAGCACTCTAATCTTCTAAAATTATTAATTTTAATAGACTAAATATAACTACTATGATTAATAATGAAAATATGTATTTTAATCATTTAACAGTTTTTAAAGGAATGATTAATGACTTTCAAGTTAATAAAAGTACTTTTTGGAAAGAAAACATAAAATAAACTATGAAATAAACCAAATATAACATTCTGACTAAAAAGTACTGAAATTCTTCACAAAATGCATTGGAAATCTAAGATTTGTCAGAAAACTAGCTAATTCTAGTGAATGCTTATTTCCTTAGGTTTATTATTCAATATATTTGCAAAATACATGCCCATTTTATGAAGAGTCAGACAAAAAGTAAACGTTAAATGACAGACAAAATACATTATAAATTTTTTTTTAAATACCAAGAATTGGAAAATATTTCCTCTTAGAAAATGGTGAAAAAATATGAATTAATTTTCAGACTTTGCACTGTAGAATATTCAATAAAAACATATGAAAAATCAGGAAATATAATTAAATAACTTGAATGTATAAGGAATTCCCAAGATATATGGTCCACAAAACTGAAAATGAAACCACAGTCATCAGAATCAAAGATTAAGTTTCTAAATAATTTTGAATTGAGTTATGTGGATTAGTCCCACAAAGCTCCTTTTTGTTCATGAGTTTATTTTTTCTATTGAGTCTTTTGCAGATTTTCTGCTGGCAAATGAATAAGTAAAATCCTGATCATTCTTATCCAAATACACGGATAAGATGAGGGCTTATGGAGAAAAATAGTGTTGGTTATGCAATCTATAATCATTAAAATTTCAAAATTTTCGTCATTCTCCTCATCAGTTAGAGTTTGTATATGGTACCTAAAATGCTGTTTCGGGAAGTGAACTTGGCCCAATGGTTAGGGAGTCCGTCTACCACATGGGAGTCCGCGGTTCAAACCCCGGGCCTCCTTGACCCCGTGTGGAGCTGGCCCATGTGCAGTGCTGATGCACGCAAGGAGTTCCCTGCAAGGTAGGGGTGTCCCCATGTAGGGGAGCCCCACACGTAAGGAGTGTGGCCCATAAGGAGAGCCGCCCAGTGGGAAAGAAAGTGCAGCCTGCCTAAGAATGGTGCAGCCCACACAGAGAGCTGACAAAACAAGATGACAGAACAGAAAGAAACAGATTCCTGTGCTGCTGACAACAACAGAAGCAGACAAAGAAGACGATGCAGCAAATAGACACAGAGAACAGATAACCGGGTTGGGGGGAAGGGGAAATAGATAAATAAATAGATCTTTGAAAAAAAAGTACTTTCTTTAAAAAAAAAATGCTGTTTCACAAATATGCTGATCATACATGACATTACAGCATATATAAATCTCCTTAATGGTTTGCATGTTAGACAGTACTAATATTTTCTCCATAGGAGCTTGTTTTTATAGGATATTTTATTAAATGCCATGTGAACAAAAAACTTCAATTCTAGAAAGTCTTGGTATTTATAGATGGCTTGGATTAGGGGAACGTCAATATTTTGATTATTACTGTGAGTGAATCCACCCACCATGTAAGTTGCTTTCCCCCAGTTACATTGATTACTTTTAAACATTTCAATTTCTATTTAGATAGCATCATTTCTAATCCTGGTATTTATCACAATTGACACTATGTGTTTTGTAAATAGCTAGAAATTTATATTTGAAAGCTTAACATTTTTTCTTGGATAAAGTAGCAGAAATCAGTATCATTACTGTTAAATAATTAGCTAAAAATCAACTATGTTACTTAATTGCTTAAGAAAATTTCAGAAAGTATCAAATAACCCTATATTTATATATATAAAACATTAAAATTTTATCAAATACATTAATATTTGGCAGTTCTTATGAATCACGCAGACAGTCAGTTTTGTAAATTGACTTGAAACTATTGCCAAAGCTTGTGCTTTGGGTGTAAGGTCTAAGAAATCATTGCCTAATACAAGGTGCTACAGTTATTTCCCTATATTTTCTTCTAGGGGTTTTACATTTCTGGTTCTTATATTTATGTCTTTGATCCATTTTGAGTTGAATTTTGTGTGTGATTTGAAATAGGAGACTAATTTCATTCTTTCACATGTGGATACCCAGTTTTCCCTGCATCATTTGTTCAAGAAATTATTCTTTCTCCATAGAGTGTTAACTTGGCATCCTTGTCAAAAATCAATTTACCATAAATGTGAGGGTTGATTTCTGAACTCTCAGTTCATGGTCTATTTGTCCTTGTGCAAGTATCATACTATTTTGATTATGATGGCTTTGTAATGTTTTAATATTTGGAAGTGAGAGTCCTCCAATTTTGTTCTTCTTTTCAAAACGGCTTTGAATATTTGTGGCCCCTTACTTTTCCATACACATTTGATAATTGGTTTTTCCATTTCTGGCAAAGAAGGCTGTTGCAATTTTTATTGGGATTGTGCTGAATCTGTAAATCACTTTGGGCAAAATTGACGTCTTAAAATATTTAGTCTTATCTTCCATCCATGAATATGGAATACCTTTCCATTTATTTGGGTCTCCTTTAATTTCTTTTAGCAATGTCTTTTACTGTTCTGTGTACAGGTCCTTACATGCTATAACTTTTTTTCCTAGATATTTCATTCTTTGATTATTTATGTAAATGGAATTTCTTTCCTGATTTCTTCCTCAGATTGTTGCTTACTAGAAACACTAATGATTTCAGAGTATTAATTTTCCAGCCTGCTAATTTGCTGTATTCATTTTTTTCATTCCAGTAGTTTTTTTGTGTAGGTTTTTCAGGATTTTCTGCATATAGTATCATGTCATCTGCTAATAGGGAAAGATTTATTTCCTCCTTTTGAATATAAATTTTATTTATGTATTTCTCTTTATTTCTTTCTTTCTCTTGTTTAATCTCTCTGGCCAGAATCTCCAGCACAATGTTGAAAACAGTGATGACCGTGGGCATACTTGTCTTGTTCCTAATCTTAGAGTGAAAGCTGTCAGCCATTCACCATTGAGTATGATGTTGTTTTTTTATAATGTCGAGGAAGTTTCCTTCTATTCCTAGTTTTCTAACAGCATTTATTAAGAATATTGTTGGATTTTATCAAATGCTTTTTCTGCATTAATTGGGATGATCATTTTTTTAATTTGTCCTTTGCTAATGGGATATTAATGGGCTGTATTTTATTTATTAATTTTCTTAACTTGAACCACCTTTGCATAATTGCGATGAATTCTACTTGGTCATGATGTAAAATTCTTTTGATTTGCTGTTGGATTTGATTTGCTAGCATATTACTGAGGATTTTTGCATCTATATTAATAAGGGCATTGGCTTGTAGTTTTCTCTCCTTGTAGTAGCTTTATGTGGATTTGTTATGAGTGTGATGTTGGTCTAAAAGAAAAAATTGAAGAGTGTTACTTCTCTTTTTTTTTTTTTTTTTCTGGAAAACTTTGAGCAGGATATCTCTTCTGAAATGTTTGCTAAAACTTGCCTGTGAAATCATCTGTTCCTGGACTTTTCTTTGTTGGGAGGTTTTTTATTAGTGATTCAATCTTTGCAATTACCGGTTTGTTGAAATATACTATTTCTTCTTGAGTAAAGGTAGGTAGCTTTGGTGGTTCTAAGAATTTGTTCATTTAATCTAGGTTTCCCAATTTGTTGACATTGTTGTTCATAAGATCCTCCCTTACTCCTTTTTATTTCTTAGAGGTCAGTAACTTTTTCCCCTTTTCATTTGTGATCTTAGTTATTTACATCTTCTCTCTTTTTTCACTTGTATGTCTAGCTAAAGGTTCACTAATTTTATTGTAATCTTCATAGTACCAATTTTTGTATTTGTTGATTCTATTTTTTATTCTTTACCTCTTTAATCTCCACTTATATCTTTGTTATTTCCTTTATTTTGCTCACTTTGGATTTAGTTAGTTCTTCTTTTTGTAGATCCTCTAACTTTTAGGTAAATTCTCTGACTTGAGTTTTTCTTCTTTTATAATACAAGCATTTAAATCTATAAACTCCCCTCTCTGCATTGTTTTTGTTGAATACCATCAGTTTTGATATGCTGTTCTTTCATTTTCAATACCAAAATAGAATTCCTAGTTTGTCTTAATGATTTCTTTTTGACTCATAGGTTATTTAAGAGTACATTGTTTAATTTCCACATATTTGTGAATTATCCATTTCTACCTCTGTTATTGATTCTAGCTTCATTCCATAGTGGTCAATAAAGATGTATTGCATGATTTCAAAATTTTTGAACTTTGATATTTGTTTCGTCACCTCCCATATTGTCTACCTGGATAATGAATTATGTGTACTAGAGAAGAATATGTAATCTGCTACTCTTAGGTGAAGTGTTCTATATATATCCATTAGGTCTAGTTGGTTTAGTGTATCATTCAAGTCTTCTATTAATATTTCATTATTCATCTTTTGTCTTGATGTTCTATCTATTATTGAAAATGGTGTTCAAAATCTCCTAGTATTGACATAGAACCATCGATTTCTCCCTTCAAATCTTTCGATATTTGTTTCATATATTTTGATATTCTGCACTTGGATGAATATACATTTACAATTATGTCTTTGTGTTGAAATGACCCATTTATCAGTATATAGTGACCCACTATGTACTTCATAATAGATTTTGACTTAAATTTTATTTTATCTGATTTAATATAGCTATGCAGCTCTCTTTTTTGGTTTTTAATTGAATGGTATATTTACTCCATCCTTAAATTTTATTGTTTATTGTAAACAGCATAAATCTGGGTCATGCTTTTTAATCCATTCTGCCAATCTCCGCCTTTAGAGTGCTGGAGGTTTTGTGTTTTTTTGTTTGTTTATTGTTTTTTTGCTATTTTTCTATTTTGTGTTTGTAGGTCCTGTGCCTTTTTTTGCCTCCATTCTTCCATTAGTGTCTATTTTCACATCTCAAACTTTTTGCCTTTTTGTATTGTAATATGTTGAGACCCTAATCCTTTCTTACTGAAAGTATTTACATGTATTTTCTCTGTTTATCATAGTGTTGAAACTTAACATCCTTTATCTATGAAATTATATTTGCTTTAATACCAAATATCTTCAAAACATATGCATACACTATTCCTATATCCTTCCATCTTACCACCTTTTAATTGTACTTGTTACACATTGTGACTTTGTACTTTTTATGTCAAAAACCATTAATTTATCATACTTTTTATGCATTTGCATATTAGCACCTAGATGAAGTAAGAAGTGGAGTTACATAACAAATAAAATACAGCAGTACTGGAATTTATAATTACCCACATAATTACCTTTAGCAGAAGCCTTAATTTCTTTATGGTGCTTTGATTGATTATCTGGTGTCCTTTCTTTTAAGTTTGTAGAACTTCTTTTAGCACTTCTTATTAGGCAGGTCTAACAGTGCAGTACTCCTTCACCATTTGTCTATTTGAGAATTTCTTAATGTCTCCCTAATTTTTAAAAGAAAATCTTGCTGGAAATAAAATTCTTCATTGACAATTATTTTCTTTCAGCACTTTAACTATTGCATGCCACTATCTTCTTACCTCCATGGTTTCTGATGAGAAATAGGCACTTAATCATATTGGGACTCCCTTGTACATAACATTGTTATCTCATGCAGCTTTCAGAATTCTCTTCTTGTTTTTGGCATGGTAAAATTTGATGACTATATATCTGGGTGTGGTTCTCTGTGAATTTATCCTGTTAGGGTTTGTTGGGTTTCTTGAATGTGCATAATCCTGACTTTTGTTAACTTTGGGAATTGTTCTGCCATTATTGTTTTGAATTCCTTCTGCCCCTTTTCTCTCTCCTCCCCCCTGTTTGTGACTCTCATAATACTTGATGGTGTTTTATAGGCCTCTTAGGCTCTGGTCATACTTTTTTATTCTTTCATCTTTCTGCTCCTCACTCTGAATTATTTCAGTTGTTATTTCTTCAAGTTCACTGATTCTTTTGTCAACTCAAGTATGCTGTTGAAACCATCTAGGGAAATTTTCATTTCAGTTATATACTTCTTCAACTCCAGTACTTCTTTCTCTGTAGACAAGTCCCTATTGTTCATTCGTTCTTTTTCTAATATCTTTTACTTCTTTCTCTGTGTTTTCCTTTATCTCCTTAAGGATACTAAGGGCCAGTATTTTCAAATCTCTGCCTAATAAATCCAAAGGCTGGTCTTCTTTGTTACTGATCTAGATTTTCATCTTTTTTATAAAAGATTTTTAAAATTTATTTATTTATTTATTTATTTATTTATTTATTTATTTATTTCTCTCCCCTTACCCCCTCCCCAGTTGTCTGTTCTCTGTGTCTGTTTGCTGCATCTTCTTTGTCTGCCTCTATTGTTGTCAGTGGCATGGGAATCTGTGTTTCTTTCTGTTGAGTCATCTTGTGTCAGCTCTCCTTGTGGGCGGCACAGTTCTTAGGCAGGCTACAATTTCTTTCACGCTGGGCGGCTCTCCTTACGGGACACACTCCTTGCACGTGGGGCTCCCCTATGCGGGGGACACCCCTGTGTGGCAGGGCACTCCTTGCGCGCATCAGCACAGCGCGTGGGTCAGCTCCACACGGGTCAAGGAGGCCTGGGGTTTGAATCATGGACCTCCAGTGTGGTAGACAGATGCCCTAACTGCTGGGCCAAGTTCACTTCCCATGAATTTTCATCTTGTTCTTTAGGATGGATAATCATTTATTGCTTTTTTGTTAGTCCTGTACATTTTTATTGCACATTTCACATTTTAATATTTTAAAGTGTTAACTCTTGAATATAGTCCCTGTACTGGACCTTAAGTTTATAGCCAGAATGCCAGGAACTAATCAAAACAAACAAACCAAGTCAAAAGCACATTTCACTCTTTTTGCAAATTAGCTCTGCTTTGGCTAGTAGTTTTATTGAGTTTAGCCCTCATATCCAGCATATCAGCCCAGGGCAAATGAAAAGTACAGGGTTCTCTCTGACTTATCTGAGCCTGCATGGAGTTGCAGCTCAGTATCCTGCTTCTTCTCCTGGGCCTGTGTTCTCTGGAGGCCCAGAAATTCTCTGTTTATAAGGCACAGCAGTCTGAGTGAGCACAACCTCTACTCCCTTTGGAACAGAACTCTTCCTCCTCCTTGGTGCTCTTTCAATGGAAATTCAGGTAATACTTTGCCCCATGACACTACAGTTCCCACACAGTCCAAGCTGTCTGCAAGGGGCTTCCCTTTCATAAAGACAAACTCTGGGAGGGTGATCCAGAGACACACTCCTTTGCAAAGTCTCTCAGACTTCCACCTGATAGATTGTCACTAATATGCGTTCACTCCAGTATGCACACAGCAGCCACTCTGCTTCCTCTGGAAAAGGGCCAGAGACCGACTAGTACCTTCTAGTTGGCAAGCAGTAAACCTAGCTGGGCCGGCCATAATCCTATGGGATCCGACTTCTGTGTGGGGAATAATTCTAATTCAGGGCAAGGGGACAAAGAAGCAAGCCCCTATGAGGGATTTTAGCCACATCTGTTATCAAAATAACATTATGATTTCCATCTGTCTTGTTACTCTTTGTTTTCATCATTTCGTTTTAAATTTTCATGTGGTAAAAAAAGGTATATTTATTGATCACCGTGGGAAAAGTGATTATATGTTGCTTAATTAATTAGTGACTTAAAAGTACTATTTTGCTTAAACTTTCACGGGAATTATTATTTTATTTTCAGCCACCTTTTCACAGATTTCTGTAATGGACTTTAACTAAAATGACAAGTCAATAAACACCCATTCATTCATTAATTTATCTCACAAATGTATTGACCCTGGATATTTCTCTATAGAATGTTTGAAAATTTCACCTGATAATAAATTTTTGCTAGGAAGAACTTCTATGTTCCACTTTTCTAGACCAAAAATTACTGGATAAGCCTCTGGGCCTGGATGTCCTCCTGGGTAGTCTAACAAGTTCTAAAAAAAACCAATTAAACAACTGAGACTAGAATAGGGAAGGAATACACTTCTTTTCTCTTAACTTCCATGAATACTGACTGTAGGAAACTATACTTTGTGGACCAATACTAAGTTTACTTACCTAGACAATATATTGACTTAAAAAATAGAATGCAATTGTGAATAAGTTGATGAAGAGAGTATAGTGATTTGTGGAAATTGAATTATGACTGATGAATTTACTTTTTGTAACAAATTGGAACATGAAACAAGACAAAAGTAGAATTCTCATCAGGGTATAACTAAGATGTTACAAATGAAATCTTCATAGAATAAATTAATTCCGACTATTTCTATTGTAGATAAGAAATCTGGGAAGTAAATTTACATAAAAGGTCACATTATGAATTATACAGAATGAAATGATAACCTATAAAAACATATGATCAGCCGAAATATATATTCTAATTGGGATTAGTTAGCCTCTGGCTCCACGAAGAAAGAAATTAAAAGGTGCATGTGTTTGTGTTTCAAAAGTGCAAATTCATGGATTTAGGTTAGGATAGAAAGGGTTTCTCTTATAGTCAAGCCCAAAATAAAAATATTCCTGAAAATAGTCACTGGTGGATTTCAGTGTCTAATGTGCAGAAGACTGGTGATATTTTGAATAATTGATATATGCTTGGTAAATTGTATTTTCTCTCTAGAGATTTTTAAATAGAGTAAACATTTAGAGGTTTAACAGAGATTTTATAAAGTCTCACTTGATAGCTTTTGTTTCTATGATTAGTAGAGAAGAAAACTGTAGGCTTTAGAGTCTTGGAGACATAGAAATAAATCCAAGCATTATCTTTATATCACACATGATCTTGCATTTTAGCTTCCTTACTTCAATAAAGTGGCTGGCAATGTCCCAATTTATACATTTTAACCCTCAAAATTTTGTGAGAATGTAATCATATATTATTAGTAAGTAAATATTATAGACTATTTTTTCTTGTTATTGTTATTAATTTCTATCTCTGCACATGGTTGGAAAACAGAGTAACATCAGATATCAAATTGCAGAGATCTGACTAGTATGTCCTAGCACTGATTTTCTAGAAATTATTTCTAAATGAAAACTTAATCACTAGTAGTAAATTGAATGTGCATATTGCTTCACAACTGCCTATGAATTCCCACACTTCATTAGAAGTGGGAATTGCATGAAATGGGAAGTAGAGAATGTAAGAATTAAAGGACTATTTTCTTTTCACTCTCATAAATGGTTGCCAATTGCTCTAGAGAGAAAAATGATATTGTAAAGGATGTAAAACCACATAAATTTTAGGCAATTCTTGACAAAGTCCACTTGTTCTTCCACAGTCTTCACAGTGTGACAAACAATTGCCTGTTTGAAGTCTGGAATAATGGAAAGGAATTTAATGGAAGATGAATTAATAGATCCAGCTTTAATTGGTGACATGCCACGTATTTTAGCATTAGGCCCAGTGATATGTGTGACTTATAAAAATGGATAATTTACACGCCCTCTCTGGAATAAAGTTTTCCTATTCATGATATAAATTGTCAAGAATATACTTATATTACTTTAGAACACCTGTGAATATTTATCAATAAGCTCTGAAAGATTTTAAAGGGAGCCACAAATACGAGATGAAGGGTTATACAAATATTTACTTTAAGTGGCTAGCTAATCCCCTGAGCTTCTTACTCAAGGCTCCATTTATTAAAAAAAAAATAGGTTCATATGCTCTTTTATCTCTCAGAGCCAAATGGCTCCTCCCAAATGTCTGCAAGCATAGGTCTTGTGCCACAGTCAACAAGAAGTGGACTTAGCAGGGCCTGGTGCAGAGAAAGGGTGAGATCTTTCTTGCGCCTGGGCAGTCTGGCTCAGCCAAATTACTCCAGCAATTTACCGCATGATGGCGGGGAAATCACTGATCCACCTCTCCCTCAGCTTCTTAATTTCTAAAACGAAAGAGTTGAGTTATATGATCTTTAAGGTCTATTTAAAATAGTAAAATTATAAAAATGTTCTTTCATCAATTCTAACAAATATACCACACTAGTGCAAGGTGTATATAATAGGGTGGCATATTGGAACTATGTATTTTATGCATAATCTTTCTGTAAACCTACAATTTCTCTAATTGAAAAAAAACACACACACAACTGTCCGTTGTGGATGAGTGATGCAAATTGCTGAGAAGTATTTCTATTCCCTTGGGAAAATAAAAGGGACCCTGCTTTAAAATAACACTATTCCCCCACAATTGTGCGGGAAGTTGTTGGTGTGGGAGGAGTAGGGTAGGTAGGTGGGGGGTATATGAGAACCTCTTATGTTTTTTAATGTAACATTTTTTGAGATGTATATATCGTCAACAAAATACAATTTACAAAAATGATGGGGATGGGCGGGTGGGGAGTGGATTATATGGGAACCTCTTATGTTTTCTAATGTAACGCTCTTTGTGATCTATTAACTTTAATAGAAAAAAATGTTAAAAAAAAAACTCTACTTCATTGCACAGTGCCAGTCAGTGTTCATTAATTCCTTCTAGATTAAAATATTTCATCAGTATTTCTGATACACTATAGTTAGGTATTATTACAATGTTTCCAGTAAGATGTCTAATATTTGATAATGATGGTTTGTTTCTTCTCCCTTTTATGTGCAACCTTTTACAGAAAGTCAAACTAAACTCCTTAAAGCTTTGAGTTATGATTCATGAAAAAAAAGTATTGTTGGATTATACAACAATAAAGAAGACATTATAAGAATAAGAAACTGTTGTTATTTATTGTAAAAATTTCAATTCTTATCCAGTATTTTTGTATTTATTTGTTCATAACTTTCACAAGGTTTAGAGTTGTTTATTCTTGAATAAAATCTATAGCAGAAGGATATCATTCATCCTATTTTCTTCAATTTATACAGGATCTTGCATTTTCCAATGCATTTATTTTTAAAATCACTAGATCTTATGAAGCAAGTAGGAGTAAGCATTAATATTTTTATTTTACAAATGAAGAGATTGGGAATCAGATATATGAAAATAATTCCTATGTGTCACATAGCTGGAAAATGACATGTATAAGACTTACACCCAAGTATTCTAAGGCAAATAAGCACTTATATGTTAAATAAATAGTAGCAAAATTGTTTTTCCAGACTGAAAATAAAATTGTCTCTCAAAGTCTCAATTTTTCTGACTATATATTCACATTTTCTTCTTAAGGGATTTTTTTCTCTTCTACTTCCATTTTTTCTGTAACTAGATATTTTGAATGTGATTAAATTTTAATGAATGGAATGAAAAGAGGATGGAAAACATGCAAAAAGAGATATGTCATTTAAACGTGTCTCAGAAATGCACATGTGGGTACTATTTTGTTCTCCATTTTATTGAACTTTTCTACTCAATGCCACATCAGAAACCTGGCTTTGGAAAATAATTTTATGTCATAATAAATAATTTTTCCTCAAAGAATGGTAGAAAACTAAAAATGCTTTTATATCCCAATAAATGGAATTACTTATCATAATAATTAATAGTTATTTTGAAATATGAAAAGCTGTCCTGCCTACATTGATATTTATTTATTTATTTATTTATTTATTTATTGCTTACTTACTTACTTTTAAAGATTTATTTATTTATTTCTCTCCCCTTCCCCCCACCCCTGTTGTCTGTTCTCTGCATCTATTTGTTGCGTCATCTTTATCCGCTTCTGTTGTTGTCAGCGGCACGGGAATCTGTGTTTCTTTTTGTTGCGTCATCTTGCTGTGTCAGCTCTCCATGTGTGCGGCACCATTCCTGGGCAGGCTGCACTTTCTTTCATGCTGGGCAGCTCTCCTTATGGGCTCACTCCTTGCGCGTGGAGCTCCCCAAAATGGGGGATACCCTTGTGTGGCAGGGCACTCCTTGGCTGCATCAGCACTGTGTGTGGGCCGGCTGCACACGGGTCAAGGAGGCTTGGGGTTGGAACCGCGGATCTCCCATGTGGTAGACGGACGCCCTAACCACTGGGCCAAGTCCTCTTCCCCACATTCATATTTTAAATCAGTTTATTTTCCTAGTTAAAAAAATTAAAATGTAGGTATTTTAGTAAAAAAATGAAAAACCTCAGAACTCTAGAAATATTAAGCCACCCATGATCCCAGCATAAATGATAATTAAAGTGTCCAGAAATATTTGTCTATTTTTGTTCTATATATTATTAGATGATCATTTGCTACTGACCAAAGGTGGGGTTCTTTTCTACCCAATGAAATTCAAACGACCAATTTCTGAGACACTGCAGTTTCAAAGAGAGAAAGAGTTTATTGCCAGTGCATAGCAAGGAGGTCAGATAGCCTAAAAACCTAAAATCTGACTCCCTGAAATGCAGTAATTTTGATGGTTTTATGGAATCCAAGGATGGGCAGTTTTATACTAATGAATAATTGGGGTGGGGCTGGCTCAAGTTCCTTTATTAATAAACATTAAGGGTCTCTCTAGTGATCATAAGACTTCAAAGTTGTAAAAAACTAAAGAAGGGTATAAAGTGGGGTCAGTTACAAGGTTTTTACAATCCCAAGATACAAGTTATACAGTTTTGCCATCTTCAGAGATCCAGGGATCTGGATTCTAGTTCAGCGAGTTTCAGTAAATTCAGGTATTTACTTTTAGCTATTCTACAGCAGGCATTTATATAATGGTTTTAGTAATCATAATCATTTGTTCATACTTAACACTCAGTTACACATCCAATATGCAGGGACTAATGAAGGAAGAGTAATGGTTGCTTTACTAATGAAGATAATTTCTTTCCTCCTTCTGGAAATTTCAAATTTTAATGAACTATTTCCATATTTTTGAATATTCAAATTTCTTCCTTTAAGAAAACATATCCTTTGTGTTTAATTTCATTTCTTTCTCTGAGATTGAGATGGAATTTTCCAAAGGAAACCAGAACACCATGAACTCTTAACATTAACCTGTAAATTAATTTTGATAAAGAGTTAAAATAAGTTTTGTTAAAACATTGAGTTAAATTGTATTTTTAGTCCAAAATAAATGACAAAATATTGCAACTGATGTGTTATGCATTAATTTAAATTCATCATCTAATTGAAAGGAGAAAAGGACCCCATTCCTTCATCTTGCATGAACTTTCAACTACCATTCATCCAGTTCTAGAGGAGACGAAAGAATAATTAATGTCTGTACTCACTGAAGGTGAAAAGCAGTACACTGCGGTTACTGGGGAGAGTAGATTGGAAATGGCGTAAAAAAAAGAAGAATCAAGTCAAAGTCTCCTGCTGAATTGTGAAACCCTTCCCCTGTCTTGTTGCCAAAATTCAATGTGTCACAATTACAACAATATGGTTATAAGATATAAGGATAATTCTCTAAAGGAATCCAGTGCTTCTAGAGAAATGAGCTACAGATACTGTTATTTGGGAATAACTTACAAATCAGTGGGAATCTAAATGTCATCAGACTTCTAAACAACACTGAATAGCAAGAATAAATTGGAACAAGGCTTCAAAATGCTGAGGCAAATTATATTTCTTAGGATTATAAATTCTTTGCAACTTATTTGTACCAATCTTGAGAAGTAAGTAAAGACATTTAAGTACATTTAACAATCTAACAAATTTACCTTCCAGTTACCCCATCTTAGGACTTAATGTAATACATACTTCAGGAAAAAAGGAATGGGGAGATATGAGATTTAGGTATCTGAGGGATCAACTGAGGAGAATGGTGACAGGAAATTTCTAAACTTTGCCTAATGAGCAATTCATTTAGACTGGAGACAGAAGATGAATATCTACGGAAATGAATTCTTTCCAAATAATAATCAAAATGTAACTCATGTTAGTAGAATAAAAATATTTTTATAAAACCATAGACCTGTACAACACAAACTTTGAATCCTGATGTAAACTATGAACTTCAGTAATAGTATATTATAATAATAATATTTCACCAATTGTTAAAAAAATACCCTATTAATGTAGTGTTAATAATAGAGAAAACTAATATGTGAAGGGTATATGGGAACTCTGTATTTTCTGCACGATTTTTTTAAATTTTAAAAACTAAAACTTCTTAATTTATTGAAAAAAAATTCATTGAACTATACACTTTCTAACCCTGCAAAAAACAAAGAAATGGAAAAAAAAAAAGAACTGATAGGAACAAAAACAAGTACAGCAATTTTTAACTGTATGAAATAGAAAAAAAGGAAACAAGAAAGGAAATGTTGCTTCAGCAGTGAGATTACATAGTCATAATATAAATACTTACTATGCGGTTAAGCAAAAGTGTAATGTAAATAACATTTAAAGGTTAAGAATAGGGAGGAATTAAGGCAGGAAATGGGGAGAGAGTTTAATCCTCCACTATCGTAAGAGTATGACAAGATATAAGAATGTGATGCCTGGATTGAGCTACCAAGCTGTTTTCAAGAATTAAGAACCCAATGTCTAAATAACAGTTCACTAAAAAATCTAAAACAATTCAATAAAGATTTTCAATCTTATGTGTCTCTTCAAGATTATAGAATCTTTGCCCAAAACTCCATCTATGCTTCCTGGATTCTACTTCAAGGAAATGCAATGACTGAACAGAAAGTGACCAAGAATTAGACTGTACACTCCTTTCATCCTCTAATGATAGTGAGGAATGTTTTTCAGTCTTTGACCCAATGAATCACTGCATCTGGATAATCACCTGTAGGGTAAAAGCATGATTTTAATGCAAAAATAGACTACAATTGCATGTTACTCTCTTTTTCATGAACTAACATTTATTTTATATGTATCCATATAAGTGCAATAATTCCAAATATCCTTTTTTAATACACTGAACTACCTTAGCATCTGTAAATAACTACAAGAAAAATGTTAATAAACATATAGTGAAAACTGTAGTTATAAAAGGAGAAGTAATGAAGTCTATAAAAGAAACAGTTTTTTATCACCTAACAGAGTGGGGAAGCCTCATTTAAAATGCTTACTTATAAAACAAGTTAACCTTATGATAATTAATAAAATATAATTAATAGAATACATAAAATATATGATGTAGATATACATACTAAAATATTATAACATAACTCCTTATAACGATTGCTCTATATTTAGTAAAATTTCATTAGTTTGTATATGTGTCAGCTAAATAATTTGCATACTTAAAAGTCTCAGAGTACTCATAAACATGATTAACTGTAATGACTGAAATGATTCTAAAAACAAATCCATATTAAAGGAACATTATAAACCTGGCCCAAAACCCAGAAAAGTCTGTCTATCCCATACTGCTGCTGAGCCCCCACCCTTTAAGTAGTTTGTAATTTTATGCTCCAAATGAAAGCCATTGTTTATTTGAAACTAGGCTAATTAAATATGGATTTCAGCTTTGCAGTGATGGTGGATTTCCCATATTTTAACACAATTCCATGTGTTACAGAGAGTGAGGGAGGAAAGGAGGGAGGGAAGCAGAGAGAACATGTGTCAAAATTTTCTCATAAAATTTTTAAATGAAGATTCCTTCTTCCTTCTGTAGGTGCGGCTTAATATGCCATTTTACATTTGGATGAATTCCCAGGATTTGAGAATTAAAATAGTGAAGCTTAAGCATATGTGCTTCTTAACAACAGAAAACTAAAGGAAATCACCTAATCAGGACTCTTTTTAAGTTATTTGACCCTTAACACTTTTGAAAATTGTTAGAAATGTATTAGTAACACATCACTATGTAATAGAGTCCTTGGAATTAATTGGATAATCAGAGCTAAAATAACATATTACAGACCACCTGAGTGATTGTGCCCACATTTATGTTTATCAAACATTTACTATGGGTCAGAAAGTGTTATTGGTCATTTGGTTAAGGCATTGAACAAAATCAGAGCATGAACTGACCTCATGCTACATGAACTATAATACAATTATGTGGCAGTATCTAAACAGCAGATGCTAAACTACACTGTAAAAATAAACAGCGATAAATATTTTGAGACTAAAGTAATAAAACTATTGGCCAAATACTCTAAAGTAAGATTCCTAAATATGCATTTGTCTGAGTTGAACATCTGAGTCAACTGGTAGTTTGATATGAACTACTATTTTCAGGAATTTTAATCTTAACTATCTAATGTTTAGTTAATTTACTTAAAGATTATTGAGGAATTTGTAAATTCCCTTTTGCTCCCTTAGTAATATAATGAGATTTATAAAATTAATCATATTCATTTTTTCTCCTTTATCATTCAATTTTGCTTAGAAATAAGTTTGTTTAGTTAAAGAAAGCAAAATAGTCATAATTTTGAGTACAATTCTCTTTTCAATGACAATTTTGGAAATTATTAATATCAATACCAAGTTGGACACAAAGAACAAAAGATCACATAATAATAGGCCAAATATGCAAAATATTGAGACTAACTTTATTTAAATGTAAAATAAAATATTATAAAAACAAAAAAGTAAAATTAGAAGAATTGCTATATTTCAGATAACTGCTTCCCCTCCCACGACCCCAATCACAAGAAAAACTTTAAAATGATTCCTCTGAGGCAGTGATTCTCAATAGAATGACAAGGGTGTTAGCACACTTGGGCATTTGGCCATGTCTGGAAACGTTTTTGGTTGCCAAAATGGGGATGGGAGGAATACTATTGGTTTCTAGTGGATAAAGGTCTGAAATGCTGTAAAACATCCTGCCTTCCACAGGATGATCCTCCAGACAAAGAATTAACCAAATGTAACGAGGGCTGATGTTGGGAAAACCTTTATTAAGGTTGGAAAAAATTTGCAGTTTAATAAATAATTACCATTGTATGTTAAATTTTAAATAGTATTTCTTAATTCACTGGGATAAAGAAATGAGCACTATCTCACTTTCTTTAACTCAATTTTAAATTACATTATTTCTGCTTTTTTATATTATGATTACAGTAAAAGATAACATTTAATTGCATTTATATTATACTTCCACCAAATTGTTTGTTGTTCTTATTCAAATAAGTTCGATCAACATGTTACCCCTACTCTTAATAACATGATGTAGCCGTTAATGAGTGATTTACTTTGAATTCTTTTTAATTAGTTGGATTTCCTGTCCCCCCATGAGGAACTCAAGTATATTACTTGGAGGATGTTTATCAATCATTTTATTTCAAATGACACTTTGTCTAAATATAATATTGTTGGAGCATAATTTCACTAAGGTGTTGAAGAGAATGGCTCTTTGTTTTTCCAGTTAAAATATTGCTTTGATGCAGCAATTCAGTCTGAATTTTTTCCTCCTAAAGAAATATATATTCTTTCTGTCTGCATACTAGGAAAGCTCTTTATCTTTAAATTCTAATGGCATTATCAGGAAATGTTTTCATTTTTATTGTTTTTTAATCAATTGTTTGAAACGTTTTGCCCTTTCTGTCTCAGACTCAGTTCTTCTTTAATTATAAATAATCTTTCTTTTATTAAATATTTGAATATATTTTTATCTCCTTAAATTTGGTTTTCTACTTTAGGGATACCAGTTATTATTTTGATGAATAATCTTTGCTTTCCAGAACTTTATTTGCTCTTTAATTGCTTTAACCTCTTTTCTTTTTCCTCTGTATTTATAATGATTATATTCAGTCTTTTTTTTTTCTGTTACCAATTTAATTTTTGGTCTTATCAATATTTATTGCATTTTACAAGTTTTTCTGTAACAATATTGTTTTGATTTTCATGTGGTTTATTTGGCTCTGTAATATATTTTTCAAATTATTTTGCCTTTTTATTATCTAGTTAATTTTTTATTAAATTCATCTGTAGTTTACTATTATATTTAGTATTATTAGAAAGTTCTGAGTTTGCAAACAATCATGCATAATAAAGGATTCCCAAACACAGACCCAACAACAACAACCTGCCTTGCTGTGGAACATTTGTTGCAAATGATGAAAGAAAATTATCAAAATATTACTTTTAACTATATTTCATATCTTATATTTGGTGTATTTTCCTCCACAAACCACCCTATTATTAACACCATGTGTTAATGTTGTAGTTCATGAGAGAATGTTCTCACATTTGTACTGCTTAATCACAGTCCATTATCCACCATGGGTTTCACTGTGTTATATTATACAAAGTGTACAAGCCCCAAAAGTGAACACTCAGTGCCTCAGTTTCAACACAGTGTACTGTCATCACCCCAATTAATCCTAGAATATTTTCACCAATCCAAAAAGAAAATCCCCACTAGAAGAAATATTATTTCTAGTAGTTGTTTTCCTCACTCCAAATCCTGCTGCATGCTTGGTATTTCACCTGTCCTTTGAATATATTACTCATGTTTATGATAGAATTGTATACTTGTAAAGGCATTTTACAATATCTTTGCATAAATTTGAAAAGCTGACATGATTTGTTCTAGGGAGGTCAATGTTTCTCAAACCATCTGTGTTAAAGACCAGTTATTTTTCCTTTATATTTTTACTTCTAATTCACCACAGGGTGATACTTGGTACTTCTACGAATGACTAATGAACATTATATCAACCCACATGTGAAAAATTACCCAAGATTGACATTGCTTAAACTGATGTATATCCTGTTAAATGAAATGAGCCCACTGATCAAGGCTTTAGATATATCTGCAATGTCAAACTTCTATCCAAATTCCTAAATTCTTGTTCTTTTATGTAATTTTCTCATGGTGGGCCAGTGACACAGAAACCATCAGTCTACAAACCACACTTTGAGTAACACAGCATGAGTGACTTCATGAATTCTTTCCACTGTATTTCGGATCAACTAATTTTTATATCTGGGATATATAAATTTGATAGCTACATACATAATATTCTATCCACTTGTATGTAGCCTGGGGAAAACTAGGGAGAGCTTTCACGAGGGCTGATCTAAGACTAAGTATAGTCCTTTGAGTTCTGTCTTTATAGACAGGGTTACATAATTTAAATAAGAGTTTATTCAGTTTAGTTCCTGAGGCTGCTTTCTAATGGGGCTATTATTAATGGCATGGCCATTAGATTGTTGACATTCTCCCCAGTTTAATATAGATCCCTACAATCTTATTTCTAAGAGCACTAGTCTCCAGTTTTGAATGCCTCTCCCAGTCAGTCATTCTTACATGTTGAAAAAACATATAAGAATTTCTACTGAATCTACTTTTCTGTAGCTTTGAAGGCATGGTGTCAATTCTGTCACTTCACAATATGGTTTCTGAGAGAGAATGAGATCAGGAACTGCCTCAATTCATACAGGGATGTTCTATTTTTGTCTTACACTAACACAATTCAAAGTTTATACCATTTGGACACTTTTATTCTTTTTGTTGTTCCTATTGTTCCATTTGTCTTTCTTTATTTAAATGTAATAAACTATTTTTTTAGGGAGTTTTAGATTATGGAAAAATTACATTGAAAGTATAAGGGATTCCCATATACCCCATCCCCCCTCCCACAAATTCCCCTTTTAATAACATTTTACAATTGTGTCATACATTTGTTGCAGTTGATGAATAAATATTGAAGGATTGCTACTAGCAAAAGTCTATAGTTTATATTGTGGTTTAACTTAATTCCAATGCCCTAAAAATGCCTTATGTTTCACCTACTATTCCCTCCCTTCCCCTCAGAACCTATGGTAACCACTGTCTTTAAAATAACATTACAATTTCTTCCATTACTACTATGTTAATAGGTTTACTTTTCCATGGTTTCATTCCCTCCTTATGTTTGTTCATTCCTCTACCTTGAGGATTTTCAAATGATGATGCTCATTCTGCCTCAGATTAAGAGGGGGTTTTGATCTTATGGGGCAAATGGAAGGAACTGTTTTGCTTGCAATTGTAGATAGTTTGTTTTTTGGGTTGAGCATTGTCCACCATCGTCATTTTGTTAGTTATCCAGGGTGAATCCAATGATCTGGACAGTAGGTGTTGGCCACAACTCTTCTGTGATTCAGGGCTCAGCTGGTATATGAACAGACCAAAGATTTAAGTCTCTGAGACATATACTTAATGGGTATAGGGATAATTACAGGCTCAAATAAAAGGTGTTGAAGAAACATGTAGGGAAATTATAAATAAGTCTAACTCTGTTACATTGGGGAAATAAATTGTCATATATTTCAAGATAAGGCCCACTGACAGAATACTAATTTCGAGCAATTATGTACCTTGCCTGTATTGTCTAGATGGCTCTAGAGCCCCCAGGTGCATCCCTATTTGAGGCTTTGTTCACAGTGGTAGTTAGTGAGAGTGGGAACTGCATAAGTGTTACCTCTGGAATGACCTTCCAACTCATTTTGAAATCTCTTAACTGTAAAATACCCAATGCTAACCAGCAATGCATGTAGAAAAACACAATGACTAAAAGGGGAGACATCAAATACAAAAGGGTTTATTTTTTCACTTATTTTTTAATGTAATTATTGAGGGAGGAAGATTCCCTTATACCTTAACTTACAAGTTTCATGTAGCTTTGTGTTTTTTATACGTTTTGTATATGCAGGTATTTTGTTTCCTAAAATTATTTGTTGAAGTAGTCAAGGAATAAATTATAAAAAAATATATACTCTATATCTGGATAAAGGAAAACTGTTGGAGAATATATATGAAGAAATTATTTTTGCAAAATAATGACTGATTATATTTGTTGAGCATTTAGAAATAATCTTTCAAGGTAAAAAAATAATTCTGAGTAATTTCCTACATTTAGAGGAATCTAGACTAATCTGAAGGTTTACTAGGATACTGTGGGTCTGATATAATTATCCTTTAATAGTATACATGTTAGTGGTATAACAAAATTCACTAAACCTATTTTGTTTAATGGAACATGTAGGTGTATGTGTATATATGTGTGTGTGTATGAAATCCAGAGGGGGAACACACTTGCATCAAGAAATTTTACTTTACTTTACTATTAGAATATCCAAAAGAGATACTTAAATACTTGTGATATAAGAAGCACTTATTCCTTGGCCAAATCATAAGAAATACCTAATTAATTAGGAGTTAAACAATATTCAGTTTTCTTCTTAATTATTATTTTAATTTTTTATGGGAATACTATGTTTTGATGTTCTTAGGTTTTTTAACTCAACATGTGCTTGATTGCACCTATTTGGTAGTATATCACTTGATATTGTGTTATGTGAAATGTTATAATCAGATTATTTATGACACCTCATGAATGTATAAATTTTAAGGGCTTTAAACAGGTTTTATTGAAAATACTAATAATCAAAAAAAGAGCTCTGTTCCTTGAAGTCAGTGGAATTTCAAGGTGAATGTTACTATAGGTATAATTTGATTTCTATTGGAACACACTATACATATATACAAAGAAGAGAAAGTTTAGATTACATGTGTCACTTAAATTAAACAACAATAAAGAACTCCTGTTGGTAATAAGCAATAATCTACTTCAGAGCAAGATAAATTATAAGGCAAACTACACCCCTGGTACAAATAAAGCTCTGAGAAAATACACTGTAAAGCACTTTTAGAGCATGGATATTAGAGAACCTCTTAATACTTTATGGGGTCATTTGAACTAGCATGGAAAGTTCCAAATCTTAGTTTTAAAAAGGGGTAGAGGAAGAGAGGGAAGGAAGGAGAGAGACTGAAAGAGAGAGAGAGAGGGAGAGGAGAAGGTAAAAAGAAAGTAAGTAAAACTATACCATTGGAAAATGTGGCATTTTAATAAAATTGGATGAAGACTTTAATGTAATTTATTAAGTAACAGTAAATCACTGATATTTATAAGAGGGGTTCTATAAATCTGGCTATGAGTAGGGATTTTGGTCTTTAATGCATTTTCTCCAAAATAATAAAATATATTTTTAAAATAAAAAGTACACATGGAGAAGATATATATACATACACACATACATAAGTGTTTATTTTCTATGGCACATATTTTGCCAGATGCTAGGAATAAACTTGAATTCTATTATTATTAGGAATATTGCAGTGATAGATCAATGACATGATGGATTTCAGTTGGATTGTGAAGTACTCATTAAGAAGTCTATCCTCGATTTTCAGAAAACGTTCCCTTCAGGAAAAATGTGAAACACATATGAAGCAGAAATAAAGCAAAATAACTAAACAAAAGGTTTAGCTGCACCCCCTTTGCTTTGATTAGAATATAGATATATGAAGGCATGATATTTGAAGCTATATGAAAGGCCTTGAACTGTCACTATCTTTCTTTGAAAATGAGGTTCCAGCAGTAGTTAACTGGAGAAACTCAATGCACTGAGGAATGTGGAGTGGAAAATGTTTGGTAAATAAATGGCCAGAAGTTACAGAATTTATTTCCTAAAATGAATGGATAGTATGTGTGTATCAGATATATTTATTTGACTACCATCCTCTCTCTTTCTGTCTTTCTCTTTCTCTGTTTTCCTGGCTGGTGATCATCACCATTATTATTTGTGGAGCAGTAACCCTGAATATCACTTATCTTATATAAAAATGTGACCCAATTATCTGCAGATTCAGCAACCTGTGGAAATTTGAAACAGCTCTCAAAACAGCATGAATGTGATTTAATCTCCCTTTAAAGAGCATCTGTAATCAGAATTCATTTATAGTATCTATTTTTTTTAATATATTGCCTACATGCCCACATCAAGCGTATTTGTTTTAAAACCAAAACAATTAGACAGAAAATACCAATTTGGCCATGTAATTTCAATTTTCATTTTCCTGTTGTATTGGACTAAATGGTGATTTGCAAGTCATTTTCATATTTTAACCTTTTTGAATAGCCATACTCACAACTGGGGACATATAATATGAGGCATGCTTGACAATAGGAGGCCTGGATGCCAAGGAATCTATTTTTCAAACAGATGCCAACGTATTGTGTGCTGCATATATTCACAAGTGCCAAGCAGCCTTTCTAAATGACTTGTTCTAATCCCTCTGCAGATTGCTTCTAATTTACAAGAACTTTGTTTAATAGCCATGGATCTCCCTCTAACTTTTCATTTGTCAAGCCTGACTAACACAGAGATTATTTTGTATAGTTCCAAGAGAATCCTCTTCACCATATTCTGGCAATGAAAGTGTTCATTTCCTAATCCTTGTTAATCTGCCACTTAGTAATGTTCATGTAAAGGGACTGTTAACACTGGCAAAACAGTATTCAGTAGGTTCCTTTTTAAATAGCTTATGCTATTTTCTCTGCTACTTCTGGAATAACTCTATTATTTTCAAGTATTAAGAGGGTTTAAGTCATTTATTGTGATATATAGACAGCATCTTTCAAGGATTCACACAAATACCTAAAGAAATAGGAAGACACAAATGGAATGAAGGATAAGCAGGCATACTTTGTTTCTTCTAGAGAACACAGAGCAGTATTAAGGGGTGCAGTGCTTTTGGTCACTCCTGGCTGTGGTATTGGATACCAAGCACCATTGGGCTGATTTTTAAGTCTAAGAATATTCCTAAAGGAAATACACATATTTTAAAAACGTGAATGTGAAAATCAGATAAAGATATATCTCTTGTATCAGTTTAAGGAATAGCAAAGGCTGCTGTGGCAAGTGTCAATGTGCTAGGATATTTTCTGCGTGAAGTTTATATCAATTTCTATTGCATGATATAATTTGGGAACATCATGTCCCACTATTTTCCTTATTTCTCTCTCTTCCCTCCATTATTTATCCTTTTCTTCTACTCAGCAAAAATTAGGGAAGTATGTACTTTATAATAATATGTTCACTGTGGTCAATTTCTGAAATGGTAAGGTTGACGAGAGCATGACCCTCTTCCTCATTTTTACCCATCAAATACTTTTAGGCAATGCTTAAGAATATAGACTACTGAAATGATTGTTAGTGGGGTTCATAATGAATTTGTAAACAAAGCGTATGTATCTATATATATACATATGTTATCATCAGAGTTAACTTGTAAAATCCAAAGACAGCAAATGCTTTTTATTTTAATTAGAATTAAATCAAAAGTTCACACATACATGATTGAAATTCTCTGCAGAACCCAATCAGCATGACTTTGGTGAAATCACAGGAGACCAGATTTTAATGTGCTTTTTAAGAAAAGTCTAATAAAGTAGTCTCTTTGTGGAGATATATCATTTATCCAGAAGGGAGATATTCTACTACATAAGAAGCGAAATGGCAAAAGAGAGTATTTGGTTGTGTTTTTCTGAATTTAAGATATGTGAAGTTGTGGTGTCACAGGGGGAGAATTATTTTGTTGTGGGATCATGATGGTCCAGAAAGAAATGTGTCCCCAAAGTACCAATCATTTTCTACTGTGAGCTCATGCTCAAATTCAGTCATTTTTAATTAATTATGAAACTTTAATATAGAAAAAGATGTCATATTCAGGTAAGAGATAATATCTTGGTCACTAAAATACAATGCTTTTCTACCACAATAATTTAACAATTCATTCTTATGGTTTAGTGTCTTCAGGGTTTGATTTGATTTATTTAATCAATCTTCTGAGATCTGAAATTATGTAGCCTACTAACAGGGGAAAGAAATAAATACTGGACAGAGTAAATTCAAAAGAATGCCTCCTTGTAAAAAGCTTTAATGTATGATTCTACTTTTTTTTTAGCAAATCCCTGAACATATCACAAATTCCATTTTCAATCTGCAAATATACTTCACAATGTCATTTTATTGTTTAAAAATATAGCTGTACTTCAAAGGAAATAATAGATTATTTAAAAACTTTTTAGAAATATCATTGATCACATGCCTATATGACAGAAATTAGAGGAAAGGGTGTGGAATTTGGAACCACAAAATCTGTGCTCAGATTATTTTTCTCAGGAAAGACTATATTTTCCTGGAAAAATTCTTAGCTTTAGAACGTTTTTTTTTTTTCCTGTTCAAAATATGGTGATCATAGTATTTGTCCTAATGAACTTGAATTTAGTTGTGAATGTTAAATAAGTAGATAGTTGATTTATATACAATGTGTTATTTATTTAAACAGAACTCTTTTGATGGTACATATAAAGTAATTTTTAGATATTTTTAGATCAAATTGTGATAGTTCCTTATTATATCACTGTGGCTAGAATATTACTTTTTCCTTAAGAAAGGAAATCTAAAATGTACAGAGCAGTAAGAATATTTTAAAAAGTGCTTTGTTTTGTTTTGTGTTTTTTACCCTTGGATCTTTCTTAACCTGGAGAATTTTACTTGTAGCAAAATTTGAAAAATTCATCATTCATGTTTACTTGAGCAATCAGTAAATAGTGTATTTTACACAATCACCTCTCCAACTAGACTATTTTAATTTATGCCATATCCTCCGCATTGATAGTCTTCTTTTTTTTATAAGTTTATGTCTTGCTTTTATTTTTTTTTTAAAGATTTATTTATTTAATTATTTCTCTCCCCTCCTCTCTCCACCCCGGTTGTCTGTTCTCTGTGTCTATTTGCTGTGTCTTCTTTGTCCGCTTCTGTTGTTGTCAGCGGCATGGGAATCTGTGTTTCTTTTTGTTGTATCATCTTGTTGTGTCAGCTCTCCGTGTGTGCGGCACCATTCCTGGGCAAGCTGCACTTTCTTTCGCACTGGGCGGCTCTCCTTACGGGGCACTCTCCTTGCCTCGTGGGGTTCCCCTGTGTGGGGGACACCCCTGTATGGCAAGGCACTCCTTGCACACATCAACACTGCACATGGGCCAGCTCCACACGGGTCAGGCAGACCTGGGGTTTGAACCGCGGACCTCCAATGTGGCAGATGGACACCTTAACCACTGGGCCACGTCTGCTGCCTGATATTCTTCTTGATGACAGTGACACAAATTATAGCAATAGTCTCTTCCAGAAAATGATTTATTAAAGGATGAAAGTTCTCAACTGGTCTTCCTATAAATTTTGGATGAGAGAATTAAAGTACAAAGTGTTAAGCTTTTAGTTATATTTTTTGAGAATATGGGCATTATGCAACTGACTCAAAAGATAATCAAGCCTATCAATTCATAAACTCTTCCTTTTACCTATTATAGTGGCAAAATATCTGTGAAGAAATAAATAAAAAGGAAAGTTAATGTAGGTAAAGCATAAGGTATGCAGAGTAAACCATCCCTTGGAGTCTAATTCAAAATAACTTCACCCAGGCATAACCTCTGTTAAAATGAATCTGAAGTTTAAAAGACAGATGTCTCAGCTTCTGTAAAATGAGGTATCCAATGTATCTTTTCCTCATTTATTGTGTTTTTAACTATAGAAGGATTGTAATTACTACTATATACTCAGAGAAATAAATCATTGCTTATTCCCCTTCAGCAGAAATGCAAAAAGAAATCTCAATTTTGTATATTCAGTTATTTTTTTTACAAATTAATAATTCTGCTTACCACTAAGGTGAAGTCTTGCCTAATTTTTTCCAAAGAATGAATTGCTTAAGACAGTGGGCCAATGGGATGATATTGGGGCAGACATCTGCTAGAGGCTGAGGACTGCAGAATCATATACCTTGAACTCAGTCCAGTATAACTTTATCTATCTATATATATAATTATCTCCTTCAGCTTTCCACATTTCATGTCCAGGTTCCTATGAAAGGAAATGACAGCACCATCCACAATTTGTTGCAAAATGTACATATCACAATTATCTATGATTCCTCTCTGCATAAATACTCAGCATTCAATCAGTTATTGAATTTCTGCAGTTCTGCTTACAAATATTTCTGGAATCTGTTCTCTCTTCTGCAAAATTATTTCCCTTATATTAGGCCCAATAGAGTCTTCTTCAACTCAAGCTGCTCTATCATGTTCAGCTGTGAGTACTCATTCTCACAGCTTAACCAGCAGTTGCAGGACCTGGGGGGAGAGGAATGGGTGGCAGGTGCTGATCTCCTCCAGCAATGCCATGTTTTCTGGGGTGTAGTCAGTCTGCATTTGAAAATACCTGGGTTCTGATATAGTTTAAGATACCCACTGCAGTATATCCATTGTCACCAGTGTAACCTAATGCACTTACAGTGTACTCAACTCTAGTTCTGATGTCCCATTGTTCTCATTGCAACGTAAGTTATGAATAGTTTTAACAGCTTTTGATGTTAATTTCAACTCATCCCTATAGATGCTTACCTGCTTGTTCTTCTAGGTCTCAACCATACTTGCTGCAGATGCCAAGATGTTAATAAGCTTCTCTTTGTGGTCCTGGTTGATCCTGGCTCCTGATTTAAGGAGTGACTGCATAAGCAGACCAAGGAAAACCAGCACCTGAATGAGTTCAATAGGAGGAGGGTCTATGCTTGTGAACATCTTGAATAGGACAGTGAGGTTGGCAGGATTCAGTATGCCTTTGACCAGCATAACCCCAAGGGCCTCACAATCCTGGGTAAATTAGTGGCTGTTCCTAATCCTGGAGTGATCTCACTTGCAACATTACATTTCTCCTGAACAAAATACTAAACTTCCTGAGCAATCCTGCTCATGGCAGAGCCACATTGCTCTTCTTGGGCAGGCTGGGACACCATCACTTGGGAGAACAGGTTGTTGTGCACTCCAAGACATACTATTTTGGAAAACTCAGAAAGATGTTTTTCAAGATTTTCTTCTCCGTGTAAAATTGTAAATAGAGAACTATGTGGTACTCTAGAAAATGCTTCTAACTGCTGCAAACTGTGGCTATGCTGGTAATCTCTCCTTGGTATCCTGCATCAGAAATAAGTTTAACAGTAAGTTAGATATCCAACAGTCTGAGGAGGCTTCAACCAGTTTATAAGAAATATCTCTCCATTTGGCATGTGCAGTCATTTGTTCAAGCCAAGCTGGGGTCTTTCTGTTAGTAAAAATGAAATCTGCCTTGATGTGGTTAAACTGTTTGATCATGCATTCTTCAAGTGATTTTCCATAGTTTCCTGAACCTGCACTTGCCCACTACCTGTGTGAATGGTGTGAATGAGTCATTTAGCCAGCAGATTCACAGTCTTGGCCATCACCATGTAGTTGTCGAGAAGAGCTGGAAAACATTCTCCAGAGACCCTCCTGCCTGAAAATACCTCTTCAGTGTGTTAATGATAGAGTGTTTCATTGTATAATGCTGGGTAGAAAATGTATGTAAGCATCGTTACTGGACCCCTGTATCATCATCTTCTACTCCATAATTATGCTCTTGCCTGTTGATGTCCCTCTTATTGCCCCACTTGGCAGTTATACTGAAGTAGTCCTTGCCCATGCCAGTATGCCTGGCATGTCCCGTCATACTCTCCCATGGGTGCACCAAAATGAATACATTTTAATGACACCTCTTGCTTTTAGCTCCTTCCCAGGAGATGGGTGAGGAGAAATCATAGGAGTAGGTATGTTACATTTCCAGGAATTCAATGAACTCTCAATAAAGATCCATTGAAATTTATTAAATGAGAGCTATCAGAATAGGAAAAACATAATATTACCCATTAAGGAGAAATATTGCCTTCTGCCATTTTGTTCTGAGTAAAGGGCATTGTTAAAGTTAACCTCTGCTCCAGCCTAAATATATTAAATGACCCATGATTTTCTTTTGTCCTGACCCTGGTAGCTAATGTCTTTATACTCTGAAATAAGAATCTCCATTATCATAGCAAGTGTCACCTAAAGAAATCTCTTGCCACTGTTAGTGTGACAAAGATCATACCTTTCATTTAGAAATACTTATAACATTTACCATAGTATTCTCAAAATCTAAAATAATAAGCACATATTAACAAAGCAAATATATATTATTTGTTGAGCTAACATTAAATAAATATTTATGAATATTTAGGACTCCAGTTTAGCTTTTTTATATACTTTTTGTTAATTTATTTTCTACCAAAAGTTAAATTTCATTTGTTCTATTGTATTTATTTTATTGAACATGTATTTAATGTGCATATTTATTCAATCACCCATGCAAACACACTTTGGGAATCATTAGTAAAAATATGGAACTATGGGAACATACGAATCAAAGAAAATAGAATGAGAGAATATTCTAGTATTTGCAGATTTCTATATTAAATTGAAAATCAGCTTCTCTTCTCTGATAAACCTACAAAGCAACAAGAATCTGGATTTAAAAAGATGATTTATGCAGCTGTTAGAGCAGTGCTTCAATCACATTTTTCATTTTACTGCAGTATACATGTGGAAAACATTGAAATTTCATGCTGAACTGTCAGTTTTTCCATAGTTATTTAAGTTATGACTATCTAATATGAATTAAAGACCTTTCAAAAAATGTAATTATTTTTCTGCCAAATGATAGATGAAGTAGATAGTTTTATCTAACAAACTTCACAGGCCAGTTCAAATATCTATTTAAAACTGTCTTAATTCATTTGTTTTGACTCTTAATTTAAAAATATTTTTGCATATTTTCAAATGAAAAATCTAATGAAGAAAGATTTCATTGCATGTTATATATTACACACACATGGGCTACTCCTAATTTTTAAAAATGCTATTTTGGATTAGAAGTATGAACAGATATCTAAAAGCTTGGAATAGTTACTTTTGGAAAATCACATTCTCATTCCTAAAATAAATACAGGTAAATCAAAATTCTATTAAAATTATATTTGATAAGAAAGATTAAAATATAGTTTTAATATTATTGATCAAATCAAAACTAGGTATTGTTAATAATTTTTTAAAGCTTTTTAGAAGCTACCCTTCCTCTCCCATGAGAGGTTACTGTAGGATCAGCATAAAATTAATGTGCTTTTCTTGGATTAGTTTTTTACATACTTTTTGGAAACTTTTGCTTAAACTACCTGCTGCAAACTCTATTTAATCATAGATCTTATAGTTAATTTCTACCCCTATCCCTTGGCACCTAATCTAGCCTTTATTGGCTTCAGTGCTAGGCAAGCACTTTTAGTTTTCACAGATGTTAATTACTGGGATTTATGTAGAAATTTTGCCAGCTGAAAAATCTAGGAAAGAAACAGTTGCAATTACTTGAGGGTCAGACTTGAGAGAGAAAGGCAATGCATTTTAGGATTCAAAGCTTCTAGAGTGATTCATCCTGTCCAGAAGTAGGTGCACATTGCTTGCTGTTCTAGAAGACAATGCTGGTGACAGCATCTCTATGTTCCTCTACGATGCCTACCATTGATTCCATATCTTTGCTCACACATGAATTCTGGTTATTGCCATCACTATATGTGACATTTATTCTCTGCTCTTACTACCAATTACTACTGATTCATGTTAACATCCAAACTACTCTTAAAATGTATTTTATTGTTTTAGTTTTGTATTATCTAGGTTTGAGTGACTTAACTAGGGGACCCTCTTATTCTGGGTTACTTCATATGCTCAGATTAGAGGGAGGCCATGTCAGATTGGGCATGGCAACCCCCAACCAGTCTGACATGGCCTCTGAAATGAGCTGCAGCTTTCCATCACTTTCTCACACCTTTTACAATACTTGTGTCATAAAAAAGAAAGCATGTTAACTGGTAATGAGTTGTAATTTAAAGCTATAGATATATCACTTTTAAAGTTAAGATACTCCCAGTATTCAAAAGGTGCATCATTGTGCAAGACAGAATAGGTAAATAGGATTTCTATTTGTTGAAACAAAGAAGACTTTAAGGCAAAATTTATTTTCAAAAATATCTATTTGCTACAGTAAAGGGAAATGTTAAATTTAGAAAGATGTAAATCTTGAAATTTTCAATGAAATGTGATATCTGCTTTGTCATACAGAAAGAGAGAAGAAGATTCTTAGTACAATCAGTATCGTCCATCTAGATTTATCCTTATTTATGTGAAAGGAATAATAGTGACTAGTATTATTAAAGCAAAGAAGTGTCTTGGGGATTTCTAAAAACAAAACAAGATTAGTAAAAAATGTGATCGTGGGATCTCACATGCCAGAACAGATACAGGTATTCTTAAGTAAGTACATGTTCTTAAGCAGGGTAGCAGCTGGTAGGGAGGGGTAAAATTGTCATAAAATTTCATGATGACTGAAACTAAGACAAGTTTTTCTTACTCCTTTTTTCCTCTTTTATGGAAAACCAGCCAGAGTGGTCTATCCAGCAGTGTAATTTAGTTAAAGAATTGAACTTTGGCTTAAGAAGACTCAGGTTTCCATTCCAAAGCTTCCTTATAAGTAGGTCTGTAAATAAACTCCCTGAGCTGAGTTTTTTTTTCCCCCTGTAAAATCAGAGTACTATCACCCTACCATATGGTTGTTGTGCTAATTAAATAAAATAATAAATGTAAAACATCAAACGGAGGGTATAGCAAAAACTATGTGATCAAGAGTTGATAATTATTACTATGTTATCTCAATAATAATAGTAAACTGAAAACAGAATTTTGGGAGTCTAGAATCTACTTTAAAACTGTCACTCGGTAACAATCCCTTTGGCCTTCAATATCTTTATATGTATAATGAGAGCTTTATTAAATCATCTTTTTAATTTCTCCTTGGTTGTAATGTTTTGAATGTATCTAGGGAAAATTGTTAAAGGATTTAATATTTTCAAATTGCATCAGACTTCAAATTTGTCTAAACAGATACATTGTTGATATTTCTTTATCATCACTAGCCCTGAAAAACAATCCCATCCTTTGACACAGTCTCCTAAATCTCTAACTATAGTATGCTGGGAAAATGTAGAAGGCCACCATCCTAGAAATTTGACCCCAGTACCCAAATCTACAAGACAACTGCCTACCATCTTGTATGTCTCTTTCAGCTTTATATTGGAAGCAAGATTAGTCCTAGGCACACTGTACTTGCTTCGTTAGTATATGTTGAACAAGATATTGAATAAATTAATTCTTAAACTGGATTTAAGTCATTTTTATGGATAACATGCTCTTTTGTGGACTGGTCACAAATAAAAATCATTTATATTATGAGTTCTAGGTGAAAATGTGGTTCCATTCAAATTGATATGCTGCAGTACAGGGATTTATAAATTGGCGTATCATACTCATTAGTTTGGAAAATGATGTAATTTTAATATCCAACTATGAAATTTATTCTTACTGTGTCACTCAAATAAAAGTGCTAAGAGAAGAAAATATAATTTTCATTTCAAGGATATTTAATTATATGGTTTTTAGGGGATTATGCCAAAAGTGGTACAAATTTAATTAAAATAAAATTTATATTTTAAAACTGTTTAGTAAAGAACATAGTTTGTTAAGATAGTGTTAAATTGTAGTTACAATATGAAATACGAAGCTAAGATTGATTTTGATGGAAGATGAACTATTTCTAAACTATAATGCCCTTTATAAAAGCCAACACAAAAGTATCAGCAACCCTTTGGCAAACTAAAACATGATGCAAAAGGCAGATGAGTCTAGTAAAAAATAAGGTTACAATAGAAACATTGTTGAAGTAAATTATACATTTGCAATATTAAAAGCACTTAACTAGGGAGAACCAGGAAGATGGCAGCAGAGTAAAGATTTCCTAGAGTCAGCTCCTGCTATAGGGCAGCTAGCGAACACCCAGACCTCTCTGGAGCTCGCTGAAGCACCTGCTTGGGGGCTTCAGGAGACCAGAAGACCATCCTTCCATATCCTTGCCCATATGCAGAGAAAACTCATAAGTAGAGTGCTCTATGCTCTGGAGGCTGGTGCCCATTGTCCACTGGAGGCACAAGCCACCTCAGGAGCTATTTCGTGGCTGGAATTGAAAACTTCACTTCCCCAAAACAGGGAAGGAAGACATGGTTGGGCACCAATTTCAGCTACTGAGGAGTAAATTCAGGGGCCTAAGGTATAACCCCGAGAACAGCTAAAGTTTGAACCTTTCCAAGTTGGAAATTTGCTGGGAGCTGCCATCTTAACTCCATGCCTGGCATGAGGGGAAGTGGCCAGAGGATCGCAGTGCTGGTGGGGACTGGCTTCTTTCTATCCAGATCATATTGCCGCTGTAGCATAGGCCCCAGTGCCATCTCCAGCAGAGAGGAAGCTGCAGGAACCTGGGCCAGGTTTTCTGGGAAATTACCAGCCAAGCATGGAAGTTGGTGATTATCCTACTCTGGCCAAACAATCTGCCCCAGGAGCTATTCTGTGCCTGTAATTGGAAGCTCTATTTCCCAGAAATAGGGGAGGAGGATGCAGTTGGCTTCCAATTTCAGCTACTGATTGGTAGACTTCGCTAGCTAAGATATAACCCTGGGAACAGCTGGGGTGTGAAACAGCCCAAGTCAGAAAGAGGCCAGTAGCCACCATTTTGACTCCATACCCAGCCTGAGGGGAAGCCAGGCTGACTGAAACTCTCAGTGTCATCAGGAACCAGTTTCTTTCATGCAGATCAGTCTACAGCCCTAGCCTAGGCTTCAGTCCCACCTCTGGCAGGGAGGAAGCTGAGGAACCCTGCACTAGCCTATACAGGTAACTGCAGGTAACTTTGGCTGGCATAGACTGAACGTCAGAAGTCTACCAGGGCAACTGCAGTCATCTTAGACCTGCACTGCATAGATTGCTGTCCACACCTGCAGCTCCATCCCCCACCCCAGGCAGAAGAAGAGGCATGAAGCTTCATCAGTCTCTCTGTGCAACTACAGTCTAGGCCTGCACTTAGATTATTCCACACAGCTGTGAATCTGTTCCTACCTCTGGCAAAGGAGAAAGTTGGAAGAAGCCTCATTGGTCCCTGGCACAATGAGAGTAGCTTGAGCCTATACCTTATAGCACCAACTACATGCTTGGCTCCTACTAAACAACCAGCAAGGGAGAAAGGGCAAGAAGCCCTAAACTAAAGAGAAAAATTGTACCCAGAATAAATTCTCTAGTAAGCCAGATGTGAAGACACCAACAAAAATTACAATCCACACCAAGAAACAGGAAGCTATGGCCCTGTTAAAGGAATAAAATAAGCTTCCAGATGGCATAAACAAGTTGAGACAACTAATCATAGATGTTCAAACAAATCTCCTTAATAAATTCAATGAGACGGCTAAAGAGATTAAGGATATATAGGGACATTGGAGTAGCACAAAGAAGATTTTGAAATTGTACATAGAAAAATAGCAGATCTTATGGGAATGAAATGTGCAATAAATGAATTTTAAAAACATTAGAATCATATACTAGCAGATTTGAAGAGGCAGAAGAAAGGGCTGGTGAGCTTGAAGAAATGGTCTCTGAAAGTGAACATACAAAAGAACAGATGAAGAAAAGAATGGATAAATTTGAACAAGGTCTCAAGGAACTGAATTACAGTAAATTGCATGCAAGGATACATGTCATGGGTGTCCCAGAAGGAGAAGGGAAGGGAAAAGGGGCAAAAGGAATATTTAAAGAAATAATGGTAGAAAATTTCCCGACCATATTGAAGGACATAGATATCCCTGTCCAAGAAGCACAACCTACTGCCAACCGAAAAAATCCAAATAGACCGACACCAAGACACATACGCATCAGAATGTCAAATGCCAAAGACAACGAGAATTCTGAGAGCAACAAGAGAAAAGCAATGCATAACATATAAGGGATATTCAAAAAGATTAAGTGCTGATTTCTCCCCAGAAACCATAGAGGGAAGAAGACAGTGGTCTGATATATTTAAAATACTATGAGAGAAAAACTTTCAGCCAAGAATCTTATATCCAGCAAAACTGTCTTTCAAAAATGAGGGTGAAATCAGAATATTCACAGATAAACAGAAACTGAGAGAATTTCTAAGCAAGAGATAAGATTTTCAAGAAATACTAAAGGGTTTACTACAGCCCTCCAAAAAAAGACAGGAGAGAGGACCCAGGAAGAGAGTCTAGAAATGAAGATTATATCAATAAAAGTAACTAAACATGTCAAAAGAGTGGTGAAAATAAAATATGACAAATAAAACTCAAATAGTCAGGAATAAACTTAACCAATGACGTAAAGCACTTGTATTCAGAAAACTGTAACTCAATGTTAAAACAAATTTGAAAAGACCTAAAGAATTGGAAGAACATTCCATGCTCATGGATTGCAAGACTAAATATCATTAAGATGAGAATTCTACTCAGATTGATACACAGATTTAATGCAATCCCAATAAAAATTTCTCCAACATTAAAAAAGAAATGAAAACATGATCATTAAATTTATTTGAAAGGATAAAAAGTCCTGAATAACCAGAAACATCATAAAAGGAAAAGTGAACCCTCATCTCCAGACTTTAAATCATAATACCTACCTACAGTGGTAAAAACACCATGGTATTGGCCTAAAGACAAACACATTTGAACAATGGAACCAAATTTATGGTTCAGAAACAGACCCTCACAAGTATGGTCAAGTGATTTTTGACTAGCCTGTTAAACTTACACAGCTTGGGCAGAACAATCCATTCAACAAATGGTGCTAAAAGAATTGGATATCCATAGCTGAAAGAAAGAAATAGGACCTCTATCTCACACCTTATCCAAAAATTAACTCAAAATGGATCAAAAAAACTAAAAATAAAAGCAAGAACCATAAAACTTCCAGAAGAAATTATTGGAAAATATCTTCAATACCTGGTGGTAGGTGGTGGGTTCTTAAGGAGATAAGAGGAGGACTGAGTGGACTACTGATGTTTAATATATGTAGAAGTTTTAATTAGCTTTATTGTAAAAGTGTGGAAATGTATAGAGTCAATGGTAACACACTAGTGAGTCACAGCTAGTCTATAAAATGTGGATGTGACTGAAAATATAAGTCTAGTTATATAAATGCCAATTGACAGAATGCTAGGGAATAATCTAGGGACTGGATAGCAGAGTAAACCAAGAGGTGGATGAGAGTTATGGTTGATGGTGCAGATGCACGAGTGTCCTTTGTTAGCTAGAACAAATGTACATCACTACTGCAGGGCATTGGGAATGTGGAGAAGCATGGGGAAAATACAGCTGGAGTGACCTATGGACTGTGCTAGTAGTAATAATATAATATTCTTGCATCTGTGCAAAAGATGTACTGTGTTGATACTGAGGCAGTATGGAAAAGGTGAGCCAAATGTACACTATGGACATGGTAACAAAGAGATGAAATTATTATATCTGTATCAAATGACACACCACATTGTGGTGTGTTAATGGAGGGATGTTGTTTGGGAATTCTGCACATGTGCATGATTATTTTATAAATTTACAACTTCTGTCATAAAAATATATTTAAAAAATAATAATAGGGTGGATTGTGGTAAAACACACCAAATGTAAGGTAAGGACTATGATTAGTAGTAAGATTTTGACGATATTCTTTCATAATTTGTAACAAATGTCCCATGACAATGCAAGGTTTTGGTGGAGGGTTGATGCATGGGACCCCTGAATGATGTTATGCATGTTTGCTTTATAAATTCACAACTTTTACCATACACTTAATTGTTTATGTACATTCATATATAAATGATATAAAGATAATAATAATAGGATTGGTTGAGGGAAAAGTGTTTTGTTTAGTAGTAGTATTTTGACAGTGCTCTTTAATCATTAGTTAAATAAGTTTAACAACAGTGAAAGTTATTGGTGTTAGGGTGAGTTATAAGAGTCCTGTATGATGTTATATATGTTTGTTTTATAAGTTCACAACTATTATACACTTATTGTTTATGTATGTTTATCTATGAGTGATACACTTCAATAAATGTTTAAAAATTAAAAAAAATAAAAGCACTTATCTAAACTTGTTTAGTATTTAACAAGAAGGTTTAGTGAAAATCAGTTAAGTTCATAAAGTAATATTTCTAGTCTCTCAAATTTAAGTCTAAGAATGAAATAATATGGAATTCCCAGAATATTGGAAAGTTGATATCATAGAGATGGTTTAGGAATACCTGAGAATTGATCATGCTTTTTTGTTTTCAGTTACTGAGTTTTGGAAAACCAAACATATAATTACAAAAAAATAAAGCACAAGGAGCATGTTCAGAAACATTTCCTTAAACAGTCTCACCTAGATGCTTAAAGTAAGTTCTAGCAGAATGTTGATGTGAACTGCAAATAATAGGTAGAAGCACACTATAAATGCATGGCCTTACCTATTTTGACAGTGACACTGACATTATAATAGTACACGAGCAAACATCTAGGAAAGAAAAGCTGTGCAAGTTATGACCCTGCTCTGTGTAGCCACATTGGCTCCATTGACTTCCATGTGTTTGCTTGAATAAATAGAAAACTTAGAGTAGGCATGGTAGATTGTTTGAGAGAATAGCTGCTATAATTTCTTTCATCTTTGTACACATGCCTCTTTGTAATATGTCTGTGCTACTCTCCAGTCAAGAAGTACAGAATTTCTTTACCTCATTGAATTTGGGCTGACTTTGTGGTTTTCATTGACCTCTATAATATGGCAGACAATGCTGTGCAATTTACAAGAGGTCTTACAACTTCTTTATCCGTCTTGATGATCTGAAACTGAAAGCCCTTAGCTTCTGTGAAGATGAGAGTTATGTGGAGAGACAGTCCTAGCCTACAGCCAGCACAACCCTAACCATGTGAGATTATCATGGATCATTGAGCCAGATGACTGCAGAGTTGTAATTCAACAGCAGGATAACTCAGCTGAGTCCTGCGGCGGCTTGCTCGGTCGGTAGAGGTGGGGTCTGGCTGCGGACGAGGGGTCGGTCCAGCTCTGGACGAGGGGTCGGTCCCACTTCGGACGAGGGGTCGGTCCGGCAGCAGACGAGGGATCGGTCTCACAAGGGGTTGCGCGGTTCGGCTGACGGGGTCGCCCGGCGAAGCCGGCGACGAAGGGGTCGCCCGGAGAAGCAGGCGACGAAGGGGTCGCCCGGAGAAGCAGGCGACGAAGGGGTCGCCCGGAGAAGCAGGCGACGAAGGGGTCGCCCGGAGAAGCAGGCAACGAACTGGGGACAAGGGAGGCCAGGCCCTTGTCGGGGGCTCTCAGGACTGGAGGGCGCACGGCAGAAGAACTACCGCGGAGACAAGGTAAACACGCAAGTCCACTTTACTGAGGGAGAGGCAACAGTTTTATAGGGCCTGGGGAAGGCTGATTGGTCGAAGCCACGCCCTGTTCTGATTGGTTGCCGGCAAAAGGTCAGTGGGCGGTACTGGACGGGGGAGGGGTGGTGGTTAGGGATTGGCTGTCGCTGTTGCTGGGGGAAGGGGCAGGGTTTAGGGATTGGTGGCTGCTGTTGCTGGGGTGGAGGGCAGACTTGAGTTTCCCGCCCACGCCTGGCTGTTGCTGCTGTCGGGGGAAGGGAAAAGGGCGGGCTGGATTTTTCCGCCTACGCCTGGCTGTTGCTGCTGTTGGGGGAGGGGAAAAGGGCGGGCTGGATTTTTCCGCCCACACCTGGCTGTTGCTGCTGTCGGGGGAGGGGAAAAGGGCAGACTGGAATTTTCTGCCCTGCGCCTGCGCAGGGAGAAGGAAGAAGGGTGCCGCCCCACAAGGCATCAGGTGGCGCCATCTGGGAGGAGGGGCGGCCGCGGAAGCATGGCTGCCGAGAAGGGGAGACCCGAGGGCGCTCTGCGCCCATGCCGAGTTCCTTTCAGGGGTGGCGGTGAGTCCGACCAGCCACCCTATTATGAGGGCAGCGGCTTGGCCTACCGCGGCTGCTCCCCCGCCAGGCCAGCAAACCACACTTCAGCCCGACTGGTGACCACATTTCCCCCTTCTTTTCAAATAAGGGCCAGGATGGCAGCAGCAACAAGTAGCCGAGGCCCAAGAGGCAGTAAGCAATGAGGGAAGCGGGGCTGAAGAGGGAGGTGAGTATGATGGGGATACAAATGTACAATTTGGGGGGCAGTATCTTGCCGTTGCAAGCAAGGGTGGCCAATGTCCAATTCTTGTTGATCTCGGTGGCTATAAGGTCCATCTGCTTGTTAAAAGTCCAGGATGACAGCGCGTTACAGGTAGTTGATCTCTTCTTGGCGGCGAAGAGCGGTAGAGGCAGACTGTGTGATGGTCTGGAGGATCGCAGCGGTGAGGACAAGTCGCGTCAGGGCACCAGCGACGGTGGTGGCGGCAGCGTCGGGAGTGGTGGAGACATAGGCGAGGGCAACAAGAAGGCCAAAGTCTCCATGGGTGCGAGAGAGGCCGATGTTAACGGGGCGGGCCGACATGGGGAGGCCCAATCTGCAACGCAGTAGGGGTTCAAGCGAAAAAAGGAGGGGGGCGGGGGACGAGAAAGGACGCTTTGGATGGCTGAGAAGAGGAGTGAGGTCGAGACAGGAGGAAGCTCCGCAGAAGTATGGGGAGCTGTTAAAAGCAGAAACGTTATTAGATGCTAGAAAGCAGGCTGTGGGCCGGGAAAAGTGGGTTGTGGGCCGTTTAGCAGGGCTGGTGCTGCTTGAGAGCGATGGCGGCATGGGGGGCCGCGGTTACAGAAGACTTGGGGCTGTTTCAGAGAGATCTTACACCGGTGAGTGTCTAGGAGACCGGCGAGGGCCCGAACTTGTGGGGCTTGCTTAGCAGATAGGATGTTACCCATCGCTAATGGCCTTTTGGAGCCGATAAGAAAAGGGGCCCTTACCTTGAGAGCGCGGCGATGGGAGCCGAGGTGCGCGGTGAGACGAGGGGTCGGAGCCGGTGGGGCTCCGACGGTGGTCGCGGGCCAAGAGAAGGCCCCGACGAGGGGAGGGCGGGACGACGAGCAGTGGAGCAAGGCAAAGGGGAGCAAGCGCAGAGGGGAGAAGGCAGAGGTGAAGGCAGGGGTGGAGGTGCTCAGGCACGCGCTCCTGAGAGTTATTGGCGCCTCTTAATCATAGCGGGTTGGTATAAGCCCCCGACATGGAAGGAGAAAGCCATCCAGCGATTCTCCCAGACCGCCGTGGATCATATGAGGTCACCAAGGTTCAGGAGCAGCAATGCAGAGCGAAAAAATAGGGGTGAGAAGAGAGGAGAGCGTAGGGCTATGGTAGGGTTACTTCAGACGTGCAAGCGCGTGCTCCCGAGAAATCCAAGGCTCCTCTTAATCATAGCGGGTCGGTATAAGCCCCCGACATGGAAGGAGAAAGCCATCCAGCGATTCTCCCAGACCGCCGTGGATCATATGAGGTAGCCAAGGCTCAGGTAGCAGCAATGTTGCACGAGAGAAGTCCCAAGGTGAGAAGAGAGGAGGGCGTAGGGCTGTGGTAGGATTACTTCAGATGTGCAAGCGCGCGCTCCCGAGAAATCCAAGGCTCCTCTTAATCATAGCAGGTCGGTATAAGCCCCCGACATGGAAGGAGAAAGCCATCCAGCGATTCTCCCAGACCGCCGTGGATCGTATGAGGTAGCCAAGGCTCAGGTAGCAGCAATGTTGCACGAGAGAAGCCCCAAGGTGAGAAGAGGGAGGGGGTAGGGCTGTGGTAGGATTACTTCAGACGTGCAAGCACGCGCTCCCGAGAAATCCAAGGCTCCTCTTAATCATAGCGGGTCGGTATAAGCCCCCGACATGGAAGGAGGAAGCCATCCAGCGATTCTCCCAGACCACCGTGGATCGTATGAGGTAGCCAAGGCTCAGGTAGCAGCAATGTTGCACGAGAGAAGCCCCACGGTGAGAAGGGAGGAGGGGGGGAGGGGCCGCCAGTTTATGGAGTGAGGCTGTGGTGGAGTTGCCTTGCCCCACGTTGGGCGCCAACTGCGGCGGCTTGCTCGGTCGGTAGAGGTGGGGTCTGGCTGCGGACGAGGGGTCGGTCCAGCTCTGGACGAGGGGTCGGTCCCACTTCGGACGAGGGGTCGGTCCGGCAGCAGACGAGGGATCGGTCTCACAAGGGGTTGCGCGGTTCGGCTGACGGGGTCGCCCGGCGAAGCCGGCGACGAAGGGGTCGCCCGGAGAAGCAGGCGACGAAGGGGTTGCCCGGAGAAGCAGGCGACGAAGGGGTCGCCCGGAGAAGCAGGCGACGAAGGGGTCGCCCGGAGAAGCAGGCAACGAACTGGGGACAAGGGAGGCCAGGCCCTTGTCGGGGGCTCTCAGGACTGGAGGGCGCACGGCAGAAGAACTACCGCGGAGACAAGGTAAACACGCAAGTCCACTTTACTGAGGGAGCGGCAACAGTTTTATAGGGCCTGGGGAAGGCTGATTGGTCGAAGCCACGCCCTGTTCTGATTGGTTGCCGGCAAAAGGTCAGTGGGCGGTACTGGACGGGGGAGGGGTGGTGGTTAGGGATTGGCTGTCGCTGTTGCTGGGGGAAGGGGCAGGGTTTAGGGATTGGTGGCTGCTGTTGCTGGGGTGGAGGGCAGACTTGAGTTTCCCGCCCACGCCTGGCTGTTGCTGCTGTCGGGGGAAGGGAAAAGGGCGGGCTGGATTTTTCCGCCTACGCCTGGCTGTTGCTGCTGTTGGGGGAGGGGAAAAGGGCGGGCTGGATTTTTCCGCCCACACCTGGCTGTTGCTGCTGTCGGGGGAGGGGAAAAGGGCAGACTGGAATTTTCTGCCCTGCGCCTGCGCAGGGAGAAGGAAGAAGGGTGCCGCCCCACAAGGCATCAGGTGGCGCCATCTGGGAGGAGGGGCGGCCGCGGAAGCATGGCTGCCGAGAAGGGGAGACCCGAGGGCACTCTGCGCCCATGCCGAGTTCCTTTCAGGGGTGGCGGTGAGTCCGACCAGCCACCCTATTATGAGGGCAGCGGCTTGGCCTACCGCGGCTGCTCCCCCGCCAGGCCAGCAAACCACACTTCAGCCCGACTGGTGACCACAGAGTCCAACCCAAACTGATTAACCATCAAAATCATAAGGACATAAATGGTCGTTATTTCAAGTCCCTATGTTTTGGGATGATTTGTTATATAGCAATAAGGAAGGCAAGCCGATACGTGTGTGTGTACGTGTATGTGTTTATGCATGCACGTAAGTAGCCTTTGTCTACCAATCAGAACCTCAGGATATTACAAATGTAGACCTCTTAAAATCAAATACAATATTTGCCACTATGATTAGTAATACTCCAAAAAATCTTTTTTTTCAATTGTATAAGCCTCACCAATAGTATTTTAAATTCACAATTTCATACAATTATAACAGTATAATGAGATGAGTCAGAACTACACAATGCTAATAAGTTATGTTTGAAATAGGAAGAATATATTGAAAGTTCTCATAATAAAGGTGTCAGCGCTGGATGCCTACTTCTTTTTCTGTTTCAATATATAACAAACTGACATATTATTTCTGAAGATATCTATTAATTGTATGAATTAATAAATTATTCAAAAGATAAACATGGAAAGTATATTTAATATGGCAGCCATGTGAAAAAATAAAGTATTTTTTTAAAAAATAAGTATTTTTAAAAAGATTTGCCCAAAGTTAATCTTAAGATATTCTATATAGACAAACAGTAGTTTTAAAAAAATAAATTTTGAATAAAATGATCTTCATTAGATATATTTTAGCTGGAGATCAACACTATAAAACACTCAGTATATAGGTCAGTGCCAGTGGAAGAATGAGGGTGAATGCATGCAATCCAAACAAAACAGGAGAGATTAGAAAGACACATACACACTTTTTAAACTTTTATTCTAGAACTTGGTTACTTTTCCTCTGTTTATAATTCTCATCTTAATAAGATCTGTGTTGCCTTCAGCTCAGGATATAAATGAGATATTCCAGTGTAGGTTATCACCATTCACCTTGAAAAAGCCAGAAACTCAATTAGGGAGCTGTTAATTTAGCAATTATATGGTAAACTCAGTCACTAGTGGAAAAGCGGTCTATGTACCTGGGACTTGTTGAGGAGTTTTCTGGAAACACTCATTTCTCAACCTAATCCATGTCATCCAATGTGTTCTGTTTTTTGTTATCATGAATTAGTTTTTTTCAATCAACTGGGTATGAAATAGAGTCTGGTATCAAGAATTAAGTTACTATTAGACCTAATTAAAGCAAGTGTCCTTGTTAGACCACAAACCTTTACATACATTTTCCTATAATGGGGAAGTAATACAAATATTTGCGACTCACTATCAAATACTAAATTTATATTAATATCTTCAAAAACCATCATAATGATGATAATGATATTAAAGCAACTGTTGTCATTTCTACTACTAAGTACTAGTAAGCATTTGCATTATCATTTAAAATCCCTGAAATCAATGTAAAATGAATATTATTATTTTTCTTATGTGGAAAGAAAAACTGCTGCGTCTTTGTAAGGTTAAATGATTGCCAGCTTCATCTAACTCCATGCCAGACCTGAATTTGAAATCAGATGTGTTTTCAAATAATTTATGTGTAATTGTTTTGTTAAATTAAATGCCCAATATTTTCTGAAATAAATGGTTCTTGTAGACCCTTACTGAAATGTGCCAATTCAATAATTGGAACAAAAGCAGTTTCACCACACTAAAAGGGATGTGAAGATTGATGAAACACAAAATTTTAAATATTTAAGTAGAATTAAAATTGCAGAACATTCCAAAGTTAAAAAAAGAGGTCAGATTTTACAAATCATATCTTTGTGGTGGTCATCAATCTCTGTAACAAAGATCAATATAGGCTTTTTGAAATTGCCTCCAGTATCTTACCACTAAACATAAACATCCTGTTTGAACAAGTCAGTTAACTTGGATCACTGTGATGTTGAATTTCTGACTATCAAAGGGCATTCTTTTGTTTTTTAATTTTAAGAAATACTTTAGAGTACATAAACATTACATAAAAAGTATAGGGGATTCCCATAAGCCCCACTCCCTTCCCCTCCCACACTTTCCCACAATAACAACATCATTCATTATTGTGGCACATTTGTTATGATTGATGAACACATATTGGAGCACTGCCACTAAGCATGGATTATAGTTTACATTACAGTTTGCGCTCTATCCAGCCCAATTTTGTAAGTTATGACAAAATATATAATGGCCTGTTTTAATCATTTAAGTGTCATTCATGACAATTCCAATGTCCTGAAAATGCCCCATATTACACCTGTTTATCCCTCTCCCTCCACTCAGAACCTTTGGTGGCCACTGTCTCCACATCAATGATAAAAGTTCTTCCATTGCTAGAATAACAACTCGCCTATAGTAGAATAAGAGTAAGTCTACTCTAGTCCATCATTCATTCTCCAATCCTGAGGATTCTGGGATGGTGATGCTTCTAATTGAGAGGGAGCTTAGATCCCATGGGGCAAACGGATGGACCTATCTTGCCTGCAGTTGCAGACTGTCTCTGTTCCTTGGGATGGGCATTGTCCATCATCATCTCCGTGTTAGTTGTCCTGGGTGAGTTCAATGAACTGGATGGTAAGTGTTACAACTCTTGGGATTCAGGGCCCAAGTAGCACATGGACAGCCCAAAGATTTAAGTCTCTTGGAAATACACCTATCAAGTCTAGTACTAAATATAGGTTCAAATAGAATGGTCAAAACAGCTATGTGTAGTGAAAGCACAAATGAGTCCAACTCTGTCACACTGGGAAATGCAAATTCCAAGGTAGGACTCATTGGTAGGGTGCCAAACTCCTGAGCTGTCTGCCTTGCCTATAGTTTCTGGATGTCTTTAGAACCCTCAGGAGCCCTGCAATTTGAGGCAATATTTACACAGAGTGTTCTTTATGCTGCGTTCAAAAGAATAATTGTAAACTGTTCTCACTGTTTCAAAAGCAATTCATTTATAACCATGCTCTAGAAAAGAGTCCTATCCCTGAGATGGAGAGGTGATAGATGATGGGGAGGGAATAATGATTTTCTAGTTGACCTATTGCATTTCTTTTTAAAACCAGATACTTGGAGTGTGTAATTTAATTAGCAATGTTCAGGTTAGCAGATTTTGTTAAAAGATAAAAAGACTGACATTTGTATTCACTTATTCAAGAAATATTTAATGAGCATCTACTCTACACCAAACACTGTTCTTTTTTTGAAATTTTTAAAAATTTAATGTTACATAAAAAATATAGGGGTCTCCCATATATCGAACCCGCTCCCCTCCCCCACTTTCCCCAATTAACAACACCTTATATTACTGTGGTACATTTCTTACAACTGATGAACACATACTGAAGCATTGCTACTAACCATAGTCTATAGTTTACACTATAGTTTTGCTTTGTACCACACAATTATATAGGTTTTGACAAAACGTATAATGGCTTGCCTATAGTGTCTAGATGTCTCCAGAGCCCTCAGGAACCCCACTGATTGAGACACTGTTTACTGTGGCTGTCAATAAGATTCTGCCTAAGCATAACCTCTGGAATGACCTCCCAACTCACTTTGAAATCTCCTAGCTATAAAACCTTATTTCTTTTTAATATTTCCCCCTTTATATCAGGGCCTTTTTCCAAATGCATTGCTAGTCTGTGTTTAGTAATAATTCCTCAGTGCCAGGGAGGCTTTTCTCCAGGAGTCGTTTCCCACACCAGGAGTAAGGTAGTCCAAGCACTGTTTTTTTTCACTGTAGATGCAGCAATGAACTGAATGAAGAGAAGGTGGAGAGTTTAAAAAATATCCTTAAGTTTTGGGTTAACCTGGATTCATCTCAAAATAGTGCAGCAAAGATTAATGGAAGTACTAAATTAAAGAAACAGAAGCCTAAGTAGTGTTGATAAGCTTAAAAAATTGAGACTTGTCCAAAATGAACAAGTGAAGTTGAGTATAGTTCAGATGAGTTGGAGGAAAAACAATTAAAGCTATTTAAATCATGAGAGAAGGCATGCTCAATGGCAGCACAAGTTTGAAGTGAGCATTTCTTTGTTGTAATATTTATTTATTTGACATAGTGCCTACACTGTTCTAACATACCTCATTTGAATATTTTGTACATTTTTGTTTATAAATTAGAATCGATAATAGTCCATATACATGGGAAATTGTAAAACATATTGTAAGCTGATGAACTTAAAAAATTTTAAATCTGAAATATGAGTTTTATCATGTTCTTTTAATTGTCTTGTAAATTCAATTTCTATTTATATAAGTTAAAAATAGCAGTTTTTCCTATGGTTTTGTACATTTTGACAAATATAAAATTGTGTACCCAGCACACAATCAAGATAGAGAAGTGTTACTTATATCACAACCCCAGAATTCCATTGTGATGCCCCCCTTTTGGTCTCATGACCAAACTCCTGGCAATGACTGAGCTATTCTCCATTCATATTTTTTTCTTTTATAAAATATAATAAAAATGGATATTTATCATATAAATAGCACATAAATCATACAGTATATTGCTTTTGAATCATCAGGCTACATAAAGGAAACCTCATTTGAAAATGGCATCTTAGTAGTTTGTTTTTTTAATTACATTTTATGATTTTACCAGAGATTGTGTTCATCAGCTGGACATTTGAATTATTTCCAGTTATTGACAATTGTGAATAAAGGTGCTATAGGCATTTGCATACAGATATTTGCATACATATAAGCTTTTATTTCTCTTTGGTAAATACTTAGAAGTGCAGGTTTTAATTTCTAAGAAATGGTCAGAATATTTCCAAAATTGTTGTATCATTTTGCAATACATCCAGGAATATCTTCGAGTATCAGTTACCTTGAATCCTCACTAGATTTTCAGCATGTCATTGTGATTTTAATTTCCATGGCACTGATGACTAATGATGTTAAGATCCTTTGCATTTACAGAGGACCTGTATGGATATTAAATTTGATGAAATATCTGATCAAATCACTTGCCCTTTTTTAATGTTTTTTTTTTGCTGTTATTGAGTCTTGAGAATTCTTTATATATTCTGAATCTGAGTACTTTGTCAGAAATATTATTTGCAGGTATTTTCTCTAATGCCATGCTTGTTTTCTTGCACTTTATATTGTCTTTCATGGAGCAGAAGATTTTACTTTTATGAGGTTCAATTTATTATTTTTCTTTTTTGAAAACTTGCAATTGGTATTTTATCAAATAACTTTTTCATTATACAATATCACAATGTCTTATATATTTTCTTCCTTAAGATCTATACTTTCAGGTTTTACAATTGGGTTGTATTATTCATTTGAGGTTTTGTTTTTTTTTATGAGCGGTGTGATTGCTAGGCATTTATATCAAGTTGGTCAGGTCATGTGCACAGTGATTTAATCTAAAAAGCACTGGGCTAATTGTAATACAAGGGCATATAATGGTTTTTAGTCATCAGGGAATTGATTGCATAGATGAATGATTACATCTAAAATCAAACAAGGAGATTGCTTTCAGCAATAAGTGATGCTTCATCCAATCATTTGAAGACCTTAAAGGAGAAGTGAATTCAGCACTCATAAAGAGAATTTCCACCTCTACTTCAAACAACCAGCTTCTCCTGGGGAACTCATTGAGGATCTTCCCTGGAGTTCCTAGCTTGCAGCCTGCCTTACAGAATTTGTACTTGTGCATCCTCAAGCTCATGTAAGACAAATTTATAAAATCTTGTACTATTTACAGATATCTTCTGTTGGTTCTGTTTCCCTAGAAAACCATGACTATTCAAGAGATGAGCATCAAAGATTATTTCTTTTCATATGGATATCCTATTATTCCAGCAATATTTATTTAAAAGATTATCTTTTCTACATTGCATTGTTGTAAAAATGAATTAGTTATATATGTAATCATATATTTCCAAATTCTCTATTCTGTTCCATAGATTTATGCGTCAATCCTTTCTCCAGTACCACATGGTATTGATTGTTACAGCTTAAGTCTTGAAATCAGACAGTACAAGACCCATAATTTTGCTCTTGCTTTTCAAAACTGTTCTGCGTATCCTTTATTCTTTGCCTTCTCATATAATGCTTGAAGTAACTTTTCATTTTCTACCAAAAAAGGGCTAATGTTACTTTTATTGGATTATATTAAAATTGTTATTTCAAATAAAGAGAGAAATGACATTTTAAAAGTGATGTCTTCCAATTTTAAAACATATTATAACTTTCTATTTATTTAGGTCTACTGTGATTTATTTCTTCAGTATATTGTAATATTAAGCATATAAATGCTCTGTGTTTAGTTAAAATTAGAACTATTTAATGTTTTGGGAGTATTGTAAGTAGAAATTTTTTTTCATTTTAATTTCCAATTGTTCCTTGCCAGTATGTATAAATACAAATCAATTTATTACAGTGACCATTCATTTATCATGCCACTTTTATCAAATCAGCTATTATTCTTAAGAAGCTTTTTAGTGCATACCTTGGGTTCTTCCTCGTATGCAATTGTTTCATCTGTGTATACAGTTTTTATTTCTCCTTTCCAAATTTTTGTAATTTTCTTACCATATTGTACTTTCTATTACTTCGAGTATGATGCTAAATAACAGTTGTTAGAACAGAAAATCTTTCCTAATTTCTGATCTAAGAGGGAAATAATTCAGTATTTTATAATTAAATATTATGCTCTCTGAGGGTTTTGGAGATGCCCTTTATCAGATTCAGGGAGTTCCCTTCTAATCTTCTTGCTTTAAAAGACTTTAATCAGGAATAGATGTTGAATTTGGTTCAATGCTTTTTTTCATTTATTGAGGTGAACATAAGATTTTTATCCTTCGGTCTGTTGATATTGTCAATTATCTTGATTGATCTTTGAATGCTGAATCAGCCCAACATTCCCAGGATAAACACCACTTATTAATAATTTGTATTTGCTAATATTTTCTGAACAAATTTTATCTAAATAATGAGGGATATTGGTCTAAAATTTAGTTTTCTTATAAAGTGCTATATAGGTTTAGTATCTGGATAACCTTGGTCACAGGATAATGGTTAGGAAATAATTTCTTCCTTAAATATTTGGTAGACTTTTTCTCTGAAGCTATTTAGGATTGAAGTTTGCTTTGTTGGAAGATTTTAGCTGCACGTTTAATTTCTGTAATAGATACAAGACTATTCTCTTCATTTATTTCTTCATGAATGAATTTTGGTAGTTTATGCCTTTCAAATTATATGTATATTTCATTATGAGTAATATCAATTTTATGGACATATATTTGCTTGTAATTTACCCTTATTATCCCTTTTATTTTTGTTGAGTCAGTGATATTTGCCTTTCATTCCTTGATACTTTTTGCTCTATCATCTAATAACATCTATCTATTGCTATCTTTCTATTTTTTTCATGGTCATTCTGGCAAGAGATTTGTGAATTTTATTGATTTTATTCTTAGAAAACAGATTTTCCTTTTATTCATTTACTCTATTGGTTGCCTTATTCAATTTCATTGTTTTCTTTTTTTAAACCTTCTTTTAGCTTTTGTCTTAATCTGCTCATTTTTCTAGTTGTAATTTTGAAGATTAGACTTGAATTGAAATACTGTTCTAATAATGTCATGAAATGCTATAAATGTCTTCATTAGCTTTTGTTGCATGCTACACATTTTTATATACTGTGTTTTATTTCATTAAATATTTTCTAACTTCACTTGAGACTTCCTGTTTCACTAATGCATTATTTAGGAATCTATTATCTATTTTCCAAATTTGGGATAATTTTATATTAATAGCTGCCATTCTTGTACTTATTTCTAGTTGAAATCAATCATGTTTGCACAGCCCACTTTGTATGATTTCAATACTTTTAAGCATTTTTGTGGGAAAGTTTCAGATTTATGTATGTTATAACTGATCTTCTTTATCATATCCAAAAGGCAGCATATATTAGCAGCTTTGAAATTGAGCTTGGAACAGCCTGGTTAGACAGGTAGATTATGCTAAATTTTTTGTGAACAGAAGTGTTATTGTAGGTTTAAAATATCTGCTGTGGTGAATCCAATATGGAATAAAGAAGAGCTCAAAAACTTCTGCCATTGATAAAGTTGGAATGACAGGAACTGGATTTATCCATCAGAAGCAACCAAAAACTGGGAAAATATATGATAAAATGTTATTGTCAATTTAATCGACATATTCATAAACCATACATTCCATCTAAAATGTACAATCAATGTCATTTGCTATAATCACCAAGTTGTGCATTCATCACTTCAGTTTAATATTAGAGCATTTTTATTGCTCAAAAACAAAAACAAAGTAAAATCAAAGGAAAATAAAAAGTCCCATACCTTAGAAGTTACCTTTCACTCTCACTATCCTTCCCGTGCCATATATAACTGCTAATCTGTTTCTTTTTCTATAATTTATTTGTATTTACATTTTGTATAGATTGAGTCAAACTATAGCACTTTTCGTCTTAGTATATTTTACTTAGCATACTTGCTTTTTTTTTCACCACTGATGGAAGATTAATAATATATAACTATACACTATTATCTATAGTTTGCTTTGGTTGGATTTTTGCCCAAACATCACCCCGATACTAACATCGTGTAACATTAATGAGTTTCTATTCTGTTTGAGAGAAAAACATTAATTTGCACTACTAACTATACTCAATTTTCACACGAGAATTTGCTATAATATAAAGTCCCATGTTTCATTTTTTTTAGCTTTCCTAGTGATATACACAACCTTAGACTTTCCCTTTCAGCCACTATGTACCCATATTTTAGGACTGCTAATTACAAACACTATGATGTACTTGCACCATTTCTAGTCTTTTCCAAACATTTGCAAGTAACCTTTTTACCAATTCTGCATAGATTAAACCCTAGTTTTCCATTCTCTAACCTCATTCCATTTTCTGGTGGTCTGTATTCTAGCTATTAACTCTATGAGTCTATTCATTATATTTAGTTCATAATAGTGAAATAATACAGTATTTGTTTCTTGTATCTGGCTTGCTTTACTCAACATAATGTCCTCCAGGTTCATTCATGTATGGTCATGACTCATTTCTTCATATAGCTGAATAATATTCCATCATGTGTATATACCACAAATTGTTTATGCATTCATCAGTAGATGTACTCTTGGGTTGTTTTCATCATTTGGCAATTGTGAATAATACTGCTATGAACATCAGTATGCTGATGTCTCTTTGTGGCCCTGCTCTCGGTTTTTCTGGGTAAATACCTAATAGTGGTATTACCAGGTCACATGGTAGATCTATATTTAACTTCCTTAGGAACCGTCAAACAGACTTCCAATGCAGCTGTACCATTATGGTGAATAAGTTTTCCTTTCTCTCTACATCCTCTCCAAAACTTGTAATTTTTGTTTTTTTTTTAATAAGTAACAGTTTATTACCTTTTTAAAAAGATACATATATAACACAAAATGTTATATTAAAACATTTAAGAGGTTCTCATTTACTGCCACTCCCCACCACTCTCCCATTCCTCCCACATCAGCAACCTCTTTCATCAGTGTGGCACAGTCATTGCATTTGATGAATACATTTTGGAACACTGCCACTCAGCATGGATTATAGTTTACGTTATAGTTTACACTCTCTCCCAGTCCATTCAGTGGGTTATGGCAGGGTATAGAATGTCCTGCATCTGCTGTCCCTGCAATAGCATTTAGTCCCAAAAATGTCCCCATATCACACCTCTTCTTCTCTCTCCTTGCCCTCATCAACTCCTGTGGCCACTGTCTACACATCAATGATATACTTTCTTCCATTGCTAGAGTCACAACACTGGTCATTCTAATAGGTGTGATATGATACATCATTGTAGTTCTGATTTGCATTTTCCTAATAGCTAGTGATGTTGAACATTTTTTTCAAATGTTTTTTTTCTCTTTATATTTCTACTTTGTAAAAATGTCTGTTCAGATCTTTTGCCCATTTTTAAACAGAGTTTTTTTTCTTTTAGTATTGTTGACTTGTAAGATCTCTTTTTATATCATAGGTAATAAACCCTTGTTGGATATGTGATTACACATTTCACAAAGATCTTTAAAGTGCAAAAGTGTTTAAATTTCTTATTTTTTTTCATATTGTTGCTCATGCTTTGGGTGTAATGTTCAAGAGACCCTCACCTACATTATGGTTACATTATGTTTAGATTAAGATAATGTTTCCCTGCATCATGTTATAGAAGTTTTATGGCCCTGACTTTTATGATTAGGTCTTTGATCCATTTTGAGTTGATTCTTATATGGGGAGTGAAATAAGGATCCTCTTTCATTCTTTCCATTATGGGTATCCAGTTCTCCCAGCACCATTTGCTAAAGAGACTGTTCTATCCCAGAAAAGCAGATTTGGTAAGTTTATCAAAAATCATTTGACCATCTAGGAGAAAGTCTATTCTTGAACTCTCAATTCTATACCATTGATTAATATGTCTATTTTTTTTCTTTTTCTTTCTTTTTCAATTATTGTCATGTTTTTAAAAAGATAAATAGATCACACACAAAACTTTACATTAAAAAACATAAGAGGTTGCCATATATTCCACTTCCCACCCACCATGCTCTTCCCACATCAACATACTCTTTCACCAGTAAGACACATTAATTGCATTTGGTAAATATACCCTGGAGCACTGCCACACTGCACGGACCATAGTTTACATTGCAGTTCACAATCTCCCCCAGCCCATCCAGTGGGTTATAGCAGGATATACAGTGTCCTGCATCTGTCCCTTCAGTATCACTCAGGACAACTCCAAGTCTCAAAAATGCTAAATATCACACTTCTTTCTCCCTCTCCCTGCCCTCAACAACTCCCATGGCCACGTCTCCACATCAATGATACAATTACTTCCATTGCTAGAGTCACAAGAGTTGTATAGTAGAATAGCAGCAGGTACACTCCAATCCATATTATATTCCTCCATCCTGTAGACCCTGGGGTGACAACATCCACTCTACCTCTAAATCAAGAGGGGGGCTAAGATCCCACATGGCTGATGGATGGGATTCTCCTGCTTTCATTTGTAGACACTCTCATTTCCCTGGTGTGGTGGTTGACCATTCTCACCTCCCTATCAGCTGCCCTAGGTACATCCAATGAACCAGAGAGTAGGTGTTGCAGCTCTGCTGAAGCTCAGGGCCCAGCTGGCACATGGACAGTCCAGAGATTCAAATCTCCTGCACATACACAAACCCAAGTGTCAACCATAGGATCAGTAAAAGTGACAGAAGAGGCATGTGTAGAGAAGTCACATCTGAGTCCAACTCCATAACATTCAGGACCACAAATTGCAAAGTAGGGCCCACTGGCAAGGCACTGAACTCCAGAGCCATCTGCCATGACTGTAGAACCTGTGTGTCTCTGTAGCCCTCAGGAGCACCAGTAACTGGGTTTTCATCTACTTTGGCTGTCTCTGGAATCCTGTTGAGATATGACTAAGCGTGACCCCTCTGATGAACTCTTGACTCATTTTGAAGTCTCTTAGCCATATAAACTCATTTATCTTTACCATTTCCCTCTTTTACTCAAGATATTTTTCTAGTTACACGACCAGCTGGTGATGGTAGTAATCCTTCGTTGCCAGGGTGTCTCATCCCCAGGAGTCGCATCCCATGCTGGGAGAAGGCATCTTTATGCTAATACCATGCTCTTTTGACCACTCTAACTTTGTAATATGCTTCAATTTCAGGAAGTGTGTGTCCTCTAACTTTGCTCTTCTTTAAAGAATGATTTTGGCTCTTCAGGATCACTTTCCCTTCCTAATAAAATTGGTAATTAACTTTTCTATTTTTGTAAAGTAGACTGTTGGAATTTTTATTAGGATTACTTTGACTCTGTGACTTATTTGGGGTAAATTTGACATCTACATAATATTTAGACTTACAAACCATGAAGACTGAATATCCTTCCATTCATTTAGGTCATCTTTAATTTATTTTATCAGTGTTTTGTAGTGTTCTGAGCACTGGCCCTGTACATCTCTGGTAAAATTAATTCCTAGATATTTAATTTTTTTTGTTGCTATTGTAAATGGAGTATTTTCTTATTCCCCCTCAGATTGTTCATTTCTAGGATATAGAAACGCTACTGATTTTTTTTCATCTTGACCTTGTGTCATGCCACTTTGTTGAAACTTTTTATTAGCTCTAGTGGCTTTGTTGTAAATATTTCAGAATTTTCTAAATATAGATTCATGTCATCTATGAGTCGTGAGAGTTTTCCTTCCTCTTTTTCAATTTGAATGCCTTTACTTTTTTCTAGCCTAATTGCTCTGGCTAGAACTTCTAGCACAATACTGAATAACAGGAATGACAGTAGGCATCCCAGTCTTAGAGGGAAATGCTTTTAACCTTTCCTCATTGAATATGATGTTGGTTGTGGAGTTTTCATGTATGCCCTTTATCATGTTGAGGAACTTTCCTTCTAATTCTTTCTTTCAAAGTATTTTTATTGAGAAATAATGTTGAATTTTGTCAAACACCTTTTCTGCATCAATTGAGATGATCATGTGTTACTTTTCCTTTGATTTGTAAATGGGGTATATTACATTATTTGATTTCCTTGTATTGAACTACTCTGGCACACCAAGAATAAAAACCAGTTTATCGTAGTGTAATCTGGCTTCAGTTTTAGTGTGATGTTGGTTTCGTAGAATTAGTTAAGTAGTGTTCCCTCCTCTTCAAATTTTTTATTTTTAATTTTTGAATTTTATAATAACTTTACTTCAAATCATAAAAATAAAAGAACAGAAAAAGGCAGCTCAATAAGTTATGGAAACATTACTCCTAAAAAGTTCTTTTTCAGGCACTTTTTTTTTTTTTTTTTTTTTTAAAGATTTATTTATTTATTTAATTTCCCCCCCTCCCCTGGTTGTCCGTTCTTGGTGTCTATTTGCTGCGTCTTGTTTCTTTGTCCGCTTCTGTTGTCGTCAGCGGCACGGGAAGTGTGGGCGGCGCCATTCCTGGGCAGGCTGCACTTTCTTTTCACGCTGGGCGGCTTTCCTCACGGGCGCACTCCTTGTGTGTGGGGCTCCCGCACGCGGGGGACACCCTTGCGTGGCACGGCACTCCTTGCGCGCATCAGCACTGCGCATGGCCAGCTCCACACGGGTCAAGGAGGCCCGGGGTTTGAACCGCGGACCTCCCATGTGGTAGACGGACGCCCTAACCACTGGGCCAAAGTCCGTTTCCCTTCAGGCACTTTTTATCTCATCTAATTCCAGCTACTAACTCACTTGTTCCTCTAGTGTTCGCAAAAATACACAGATCAACACAGATTAATTAAATGACTTAGTCAGGGTCTCCTTATTAATGAAAAAAGTGAAGATGAGAAAAATTCTTAATCACCTTCATATCTTACAAAATTAATCCCATATTCTTTTTTAAAAAATAATTTATTGAAATATATCACACAAACATAAATAAACAATAAGTGTATAGTAATAGTAGTGAACTTACAAAACAAACATATATAACATTATGCAGGACTGTCATAACTCACCCTACCACCAACACCTTACATTCTTGTTAAACCTTTTAACTAAGGATTAAAGAGCATTGTCAAAATATTACTGCCAACCATAGTATTTTCCCCAACTATCCCTATTATGATTATCTTTATGTCATTTATATATGAACATTCATAAACAAGTGCATAGTAAAAGTTGTGAACTTACAAAGCAAACATGCATAACATTATATAGGGGTCCCATACATCAACCCTCCACCAACACCTTGCATTGTCATGAGACATTTGTCACAAATTATGAAAGAGTATTGTCAAAATCTTACTACTAATTATAGTCCTTATCTTACATTTGGTGTGTTTTTCCCCCAACATGCCAGACTATTTTTTTTTTAAATATATTTTTTATGACAGAAGTTGTAAACTTAAAAACAATCATGTACATATGCAGAATTCCCAAGCAACATCCCTCTATCAACACACCACACTGTGGTGGAACATTTGTTACAGATAGGATAATATCATCTGATCATTACCATGTCCATAGCATACATTTGACCATATTTTCCATACTGCCCCATTATCAACACAATAAATACATCTTTAGCATAGATGCAAGAATATTATATTATTACTGCCAACCACAGTCCATAGGTCATTCCAATTGTATTTTTCCCATGCGTTCCCAACACCCTGCAGTAGTGATATACATTTGCTCTAGCTCACAAAGAACACTTTTGCATCTGTAGCATCAACCACACTTCTCATCCACCTCTTGGTTTACTGTGCTATTCAGTTCCTAGATTATTCTCTAGCATTCTGTCAATTTGCATTTACATCCCTAGACTACCATTTTCAGCCACATCCCTATTTATGAACTAGCTATTACTATTTTTACTACCCATTCTATACATTTTCACACTTTTACTGTAAAGCTAATTAAAACTTCTACATACATTAAACACCAGTAGTCCATCTCAGTCCTTCTATTGTCTTCATTAAGAATCCACCACCTACCACCAGGTCTTGAAGATATTTTCCCACAATTTATTCTAGAATTTTTATCACTCTTGCTTTTATTTTTAGGTTTTTGATCCATATTGAGTTAATTTTTGAATAAGGTGTGAGATAGACATCCTCTTTTCTTCTTTTGGCAATAGACATCCAGGTCTTTCAGCATTATTTTGCTGAATGGACTGTTCTGCCTGAGCTGTGTGGGCTTGACAGGCTAGTCAAAAATCACTTGACAAATACTTGTCAGGATCTGTTTCTGAGCCACCAGTTTGGTTCTATTGGTCTATGTGTCTGTCTTTATGCCAGTACCATGCTGTTTTTACCACTATAGCTTGGTAGTATGGTCCAGAGATGAAGGTTTGCTTTTCCTTTTATGATGTTTCTGGCTATTCAGGACCCCTTACCCTTCCAAATAAATTTACTGTGTTTGCAAATTTTTTTCTAATGCTGGTGGAAATTTTATCAGGGTTGCACTGAATCTGTATATCAATTTGTGTAGAATTGATATCTTAATGATATTTAGTCTTTCAATGCAATCATGGAATGTTCTTCTAGTTATTTAGGACTTTTTGATTTCTTTTAACATTGGGTTGCATTTTTCTGAATACACCTGCTTTACATTGTTGGTTAAGTTTATTCTTGACTACTTGAGTTTTATCTGTTTTATTTTATTTTTACCACTATTTAGACATTTTAGTTACTTTTATTGATATAATCTTCATTTCTAGACTCTTCCAGACCTAATTCTCCTGTCTTTTCTTTTCAGATTCTAGCACACTCTTTAGTATTTCCTGAAAATCCGGTCTCTTGCTTAGAAATTTCCTCAGTTTCTGTTTATCTGTGAATGTTCTAATCTCACCCTCAGTTTTAGAAAACAGCCTTGCTGGATATAAGATTCTTGGCTGTAAGTTTTTCTCTTGTAGTATCTTAAATATATCAGATGACTGTCTTCTTGTCTCCATGGTTTCTTTTGAGAAATCAGCACTTAAGCTTATTGGGTAACCCTTATGTGTTATGAATTGCTTTTCTCTTGCTGTTCTCAGAATTATCTCTATGTCTTTGGCATTTGACATTTTGATTAGTATGTGTTTCAGAGTTGTTCAATTTGGATTTTTTCAGATCGAAGTGCGAAGGATCTTTGTCCTTCAACAGGGTTGGGAAATTTTCTACCATTATTTCTTTAAATATTCCTTCTGCCCCTTTTCCCTTCTCTTCTCCTTCTGGGACACCCATGACATGTTTGTTTGCACATCTTTGGCTGTCATTTAGTTCCCTGAGACCTTGCTCAATTTTTTTCCATTCTTTTCTTCATCTGGTCTTATGTATGTTCACTTTCAGAGGCCATTTTTTTTCAAGCTCACTAATCATTTTTTTCTGCCGCCTAAAATCTGTTATTATATGATTCTAATGTTTTTTTATATTTCATTTATCATAACTTTCATTCCCATAAGATCTGTTATTCTTCTATGCATGCTTTCAAATTTTTCTTTGTGCTCATCCAGTGTCTTCTTAATATCCTTAATCTCTTTAGCCATCTCACTGAATTTATTAAGGAGATTTGTTTGAACATCAATGATTAGTTGTCTTAACTCCTTTATGCCATCTGGAGGCTTATCTTCTTTCTTTAACTGGGCCATAGCTTCCTGTTTCTTGGTGTGGATTTTAATTTTTGGTTGATGTCTAGGCATCTGGCTTAATAGAGTATTTATTCTGGGTGCAGGTGTTCTCTTTAGTTTAGGATTTCCTATCCTTTCTCCAAAGCATAGGAAGCCAAGGATGTGCAGTTGGAGCCAAGGATGTAATTGATGCTATAAACTGTGGAGGCTCAAGCTACCCTTATTGCCCCAGGGACGAATGGAGCTACTCCTAACATTCTCTTTCCCAGAGGTAGGGACAAAGTCACAGTTGTGTGGAATAATCGAAGTCATGCAGGCCTAGACTGCAGTTGCTCAGAGAGACTGATGAGGCTTCATGCCTCTTTCCCCCATGCCTGGGGTATGGATGGACCTGCAGGTGTGGGCAGCAACCTATGCAGTGCAGGTCCAAGATGACTGTAGTTGCCCCAGGAGACATTTAATTATTCAGTTTGTGCTAGCCAAAGGTATCCTCAGTTAGCTGGATAGCCAGGTGCTGAACTAGCCAGTCTCCTTACTGCCAAAGATGATACTGAAGCCTAGGCTAGGGCTACAGGCTGATCTGCATGAAAGAAACTGGTTCCTACCCTCACTGTAACATTTGGTTAGGCAGTCTTCTCCTCAGGCTGGGGGTGGAGTCAAAATAGTGGCCACCAGCCTTTATCTGACTTGGACAAATTCACAGCCCAGTTATTCCTAGGATTATTCCTTAGTTATCTGAGTCTACCAGTCAGTAGTTGAAATTAACAGCCAACCATCTCCTCCTTCCCTGTTTTTGGGAAATGGAGCTTCCAATTCTGGTCACAGAACAGCTCCTGGGGTGGCATTAACCACCAGAGAAGGACAGTCACCGGCCTCCCTGGCTTGGCTGGCAATCTCCCAGACAGTCTGGCGCAAGTCCCTGGAGCTTCCTCCCTGTCAGAGGTGGCACTTGGTCTTAGGCTAGACCTGCAATCTGACCTGAATGGAAAGAAGCTGGTAGCCATCAGCACTGGGATTTTCAGTCCACCCCGCTTCCCCTTGTGCCAGGTGTGGAGTTATTATGGCAACTCCCGGCCTCTTTCTGACTTTGACAGGCTCAAACTTTAGTTGTTCTTAGGAGTATACTTTAGTCCACTGAATTTTACTCATCAGTAGCTAAAATTGGTGCCCACCTATCTCTTCCTCCCCCACTTTTGGCAAGTGGAGCTTTCAATTCCAGTCATGGAACAGTTCCTGAGGTGGGTTGTGCCTCCGGTAGAGGATGGACACCAGCCTCCAGGGCATGTAGCTCTATACTTATGAGTCTTCCCTGCAAATGGGCAGCCTCCTCCTTCCATTCCTTCAAGGATGTTGCAGGATGCCCTTCTAGCCTCCTGAAGCCCCAAACAGGTGCTTCCACTAGCTCCAGAGAGCTCTAGATGTTTACTATCTGCTCTGTAGTAGGAGCTTACTGTAGGAGCTCCTTAATCTGCCGCTGTCTTGCTGTAATCTCCCCCATATTCTTTTTTTACTTTTAAAATTAATATAGTACCAACATTGATTTTGCTAGAGAAACATGAAAATGTTGTTGTTAACTACAACAACAATCATAACTATGTAACTATAACTAACTCTTCAATTTTTATAAAAGTTTAAACAGGGTCCATATTAATTCATCTGTAAATGCTTGTTAAATTTCACCTGTGAAATGTTGCCTTTTCTTTGATGGAAGATTTTTGATGACTGATTCAGTTTCTTGAGTTCTTGTATTTCTTGTAGCATCAGTGTAGGTTTCTTATGCATTTCTAAGAATTTGTCCATTTCATCCAGATTGTCTAATTTGTTGGCATACAGTTTCTCATAATATCTTCCTATTATCCTTTTTATTTATGTGGGTTCATTTATAATTTTCCTTTTTTATTATCGATTATATGTATTTCCACTTTTCTTCTTTTTCTCATTGTTATTGTAGCTAAAGTTTTGTCAGTTTTACTGATCTTCTCAAAGAACCAGGTTTTGTTTTTGTTGATTTTAATAATGGTTTTTTGTTTGTTTGTTTTGGTTTGGTTTTTTATCTCAATGTCATTTATTTCTGCTCTAATCCTTGTTATTTCTTTCTTTCTGGTTACTTTGGCATTGGTTTGCTCTTCTAGTTCACCTACCCGTTCTGTTTGGTCTTTTATTTTAGCTCTTTCTTTTTTAATATAGGCATTTGGGGCTGTATATTTCTCTCTCTCCACTCCTTTTACTATATCCCATAAGTTTTGAGAAGATATTTTGTGATTATTATTCAACTTGAGATATTTACTAATTTCTCATACAATTTCTTCTTTGACCTTCTTGCTCTTCAGGAGTGTATTCTTTAGTTTCTACATATGTGTGAATTTTTCTCTTCCCTGACTATTACTGATTTCCAACTTCATTCCATTATTATGGAATGTGTTCCATAATATGTATCAAAGGTGTTCTGTATAATTTCAAACTCTTAAAATTTATTGTGACCTGCTTTGTGATCAAATACGTGGACTATACTGGAGAAAAATCCATGAGCAATTAAGAAGAATATATAACCTGCTGAGATGGGGTGCAATGCTCTGTATGTGTCTGTTAGGTCTAGCTCATTTATCATACCGTTCAAGTTCTCTGTATCCTTAGTGATGTTCTGTCTAGTTATTCAATCTCTTGGTGCGAGTGGCATGTTGAAATCTCCACTATTATTGCAGAGATGTCTTTTTCTCCAATTGTGCCAGAGTTTGCCTTGTTTATTTTGGGTCACCCTGGTTATATGCATAGAAATTTATGGCATGCAGGTGGATTGTCCCTTCTATTAATACATACTGATTTTCTGCATCCCTGAAAACATATTTTGGATTTAAAATGTTTTGTGTGGTATTAGTCTAGTTACTTCTGCTCTCTTTTGGTTACTGTTTGCATGAAATATCTCTTCCTAGTCTTTCACTTTCAGTTTATTTTTATCCTTAAGTCTAGGGTGAGTCTCTTGCAGATGGCATATGATGGCTCATGACTTTTTGTTGTTGTTTGTTTGTTTTATCCATTCTGTCAGTGTATATCATTTGATGGGGGAATTTAAAACATTAACATTCAATTTTATTAATATGAAGACATTACTTACTTCAACCATTTTATCCTTTGGCTTTCGTTTATCATATCTTATTTTTGCCTGTATTTTCTCCTTTTCGTTACCTTCCTGAGAGTCTTCACTTCTACATTCCCCCTCTAAGCCTGACTCTCCTGTCTTCTCCTTTTGGACTGCGGATGTCCCTTTAGCGTTTCCTGTTGAGCTGGATTTGTGTTTATAAACTCTCTTAGTTTCTTTTTATCTGTGAATATCTTGAACTTATCATCATATTTGAAGGACAGTTTTGCCAGATAAAGAATTCTTTATCAGTTCTTTGCTTTCAGTACCTTAATTATATTATATCAATGTCTGCTCCACTGTAGTTCCTGAAGAGAAACGTGGTGTAATGCTCACTGGCTTTCCCTTGTATGTGATTGTTCATTTTCCCTTGCTGCCTTCAGAATTTTTACTTTATCTTTGGCTTTGGACACACTGAATAGTACCTTAGAGTAGGTATTTTCAACTTTATTTGGATTGGAGTATGCTGTGCCTCTTGAACATGTATATTCATGTCTTTCATAAGAGTTGGGAAATTTTCAACCATTGTTTCCTCAGTTACTCTTCCTGCTCCTTTCCCCTTCTCTTCTCCTTCTGGAACTCCTGTAACACATATGTTGGTGCACTTTCTGTACTAGCATTCAACTCTTTGAGCCCCTGCTTATTTTTTTTTTCCATTCTTTTCTTTCTCTTCTTCCCTCTTTCCAATTTCAGTTATTATGTCTTCTACATCACTATTTTTTTCTACAATTTCAAATTTCCTGTAGTAAGCCCCTAGTTTGTTTATTTTAAAAAAAAAATTTAAAAGATGTTTTAAAGAATTTTTTTTTCTCTCCCCTTCCCTCCTCTCCCCCCCAGTTTGTCTGCTCTCTTTGTCCATTCGCTGTGTGTTCTGTGTCACTTGTATTCTTATCAGCAGCATTGGCAATCTGTGTCTCCTTTTGTTGTGTCATCTTGTTGCGTCAGCTCCCCATGTGTGTGGCACCACCCTGGGCAGACTGCACTTTTTCATACTTTTATTGCTCCTCTCCACAAAGCCTTGGGAAATGTCTGCACCCCATTATTAGGTTCATGGCCCTAGTTTGAACAGTAAAACAGAGGAATTCTTAAAGAGCTAAAACAAGTTGAACCAAGAGTCAAAGAACAACAGTAACACATAGCCATGCAACATTAAATTTTTTGGCACAAGAGAGAATCTGAACATCAGAGATGCCTGACTTCATAGGCCATCAAAATCAGACGTCTAGACTCCATCACTGTTCATTAATCTATGTTTTCTATACTTCTAGATTATGAATTATATTCACTTTCTGAAAATTGCAGCTTTTCTTTGAACCCATGTGTTTGCTTCCCTAGAGATTCATATATCATGGATACTGTCCATGCACATAATCCCCAAATCTTCTCAAAAAATGATGTTGCTGTCCAGGATAAAATCAGTGCATCTATCCATTGAATTATGCTATATATTTGAATCTTATTTATAAGAATGGAAGTAGATTAATAAATTTAATATAACATGATGAAATGCTGTATGATAAAACCATCAGTGTAAACTGAGTAGGATTTATTAACCATTAGACAAATCAGTTCTTCATTAGACAATTCAGTTCTTCATTACAAAGACTCTTATGAAAAATGAAGCACATTTTATTGTGATAAATGGGTCAGTTAATAAATTAGTTGAATATAGTAAAAAAAAAGGGAAAAACAATGGTAAGTTAAGATTTGAAAATATTTAAATATGCAGTTACCTTGTACTCATTTTAGAAATAATGTAACAGTGTAAAAATATGTTAGCCTTAAGTCTTCAAATAAGGAAAATATCCCTTCAAAAACGTGCTGCCATTATTTTGCATGTTGCAGAAATGGCCACCTCATGTGCAGAGCTGACGGATACACTTCTTATTTAAATGACTCCACATAGAACTTTTTAGGTTCTGACATTTTAAAAGGTATCATTCAATATTTTCTTTTTTCACAAATGTGAAATGTAAATGTGAACAATCATACATCTTAAACTTTCCTGGCCATAATTCAATGCAGCATAAAAAGAGAAATAGATCATATTTTTGAAGAGAAGCCAAGATGTTGGTAACTGGAAGGAAGAATGAGCATTTTCCCAAATGAAGATCTTTTTCTCAGCTATGCCTGTTCTGTTTGAACCTATCTATGCATAGCATAGAAATCAAAGCAATGAGGCCAGATAGGTTCTCACTCACCAAGTACAAGAAGACACTCCTTAGCATGAAGGCACCACATTTAATTGCCTCTGTAGCAGACATCAGAGAGCATTTTCTAATAACCAGTTTCACATTCTTATGAACATCTTGCCCCATTTAGTATTTCCAGGTTTTTTTGTTGTTGTTTCTGGTGTTTTGTAGTTTATCACACTGCTGTATTTTCAAAAGGATTGCCTGGAGCAATTAGGAGTCAAACAAAGACAGAAATAAAGTGTACCTCATCTCTAGTAGTGGTTGAGACACTGAAGAAATATTTCTGGTGCTATATAATGATGATATTTTAAAAATTTAATCTGTATTTTTAAAAAAATTCACAATAGCTCAGTGGGTCACTTTCAAATCCTGTTTCACTTCCGAAGCTCGTTCTCTGAAATGAAGGAGAAATTCAACTACATATATGTCTTTATGGAGAAGAAGGGATTAATTAATTAATGTCTTTATGGAGAAGAAGGGATATGAATAGCGCTGGAATATCTGTGCCTAGTATAACCTTAACTCTACCCATTGCCATTATCAGCCCAGTTATCATTTATTTTGTTATCACATAAATCTTAAGAACTTTAAGCTATTAGCAAGAGGAAGCTATTTTAATTTCTTTTTCTTTTCTCCCCAAAATAATTCTGCATTGATAGTTTGGGAAAATTACATAAATCAAGTGCCATAAGGCATTTAAAGGTATTATAGTGATTTCTGCCCAGTGAAATTCATATTTAAAGGTCCGTTATTGAAGTTGCATACCGCTTGCACTTCTGTCTTGAAAGATTGGCGGCTCCCTCTGCTGTTTCTCCTGGTGAGGTGCGAGGTATAATGCCTCACCCCTTTGTGTAATTTCCTTTCTTGTGATGCTGGACTTTCACAGCTTGTCAATTAATGGCCTTCAAGCTGGCAAGCTTTCAAATATTGGCTGACTTCAGCAGCCTGATGGCACCTATAGGACACCTGCATCGAAGACCGATCTACTTTAAAAGAAAGCTTGGTACTGCTATTAAAGCAAGGCATGTGAATCACACCCCTTCTTTGAAGCTTTCTATTTCTGTGTATATCCGTCTGCTCTGTTTACAACAGATGCAGGCTTCTGAAAGCAGTCCTGCTTGGCAATAAAAATTTGTGGCTTTGGAATATGATTTCTTTTACGTTTTTTTGCAAGAACATTTTTTAAACTGAAATACAGATTGGTTGGTATCTAGACTTCATTCACACCGTGTATACAGTCCAGATTTTTCATTTTCATCCCACTAAATACATTTTCATAATAAAGTCCGCATCTCTTTTAACCATGCTTTTGTTATTCTGAATACAAAGGGTGGGGGTTGGGGAGAAACAGGTGCGAACTTCTCTCTAAATAGAATTTTCCAGAAAAATATCTGCATTCGTAACTCTTTTTTTTTTTTTTTTTTTAAATACTGAGAGGATCTTTTAAATATCTTGGATGGAAAGTACTCATTATACACAGTGGTTCAACGATTTTAGCTTAAAAGTCGAGGATAAAGTAACCCGTTTCATCTGCTAAAGCATGTAGAAGCCTAATTACTTTCTCGTCTTCCTCAAATGAAATTCAGCAAGGGATACAGATTCTACGTTATAAATTAATCCAAAACATATAAGAAAGGAAAAAAGGGCTAAACTTGACTCCCTTCCAGTTAACTGAACTTAGAAATATAACTTATTTAAAAGAAGATACACGCGTAATTTTGAGTAAATTTTTGTATACTTAACTAACCATAGGTATACAACATTTCCAATGGGCTACATTCTGATTTTTTTTTTCAACAAATATCTCTGAAGCATGGTAAGTGTAGGTCAAATAAGAGGACAAATTAAAATCTACTTTAACTTGAAAATAATGACTCTTTTCTTCGTGCACAAGAAGATACATACTGTGAATAATGTGATATAGCATTGTGCATCTCCTCTGAGAACAGATATTTATTTTCACTACAATGATATTAAATTAAGAGAAAATGTCCCAGAATGACAAATGCGCAAGAAAATATTACTCCTTCCTTCCTTCCTCTGTTTCAAGTCACTGTAAGGCAGTAATGACAATAAATTAATAAAATAGACATTTATTCTATATTTGAAATGCTTACAATTTTGCAAGAAAATATGTACATAAATAAACATTAAAATATTATGAGCCATACAATACAGAGATATCATTTTTAAGGAATTCAAAGCAAATAGCACTTAAGTAAATAAGGAAAACTCAAACTCTGGAACAGTATATCACGAAAAATAAGTCTGTTTCTACATAGCAATGAAGCAATCATGTCCATTATAGAAAAAGAAAAATTAGTCAATTTCAGCACATAACTACAGTGCATAATTTCTCAATGTTCCTTAAAATCTAGGCAGATCACTATCAACTCTGAATGCTTCATAGATTTTACAGCCTAGAGCCATGAAATGTAATGAATAACACAAGACTACTTATACTCTACTATATGATAATTCAACTGATTTTCATTTTCTCAACAAAATTGTGAATAGAAAGCATCTCAGCATATTATGAGAAGAAAATCTTGAACTGCATAAAAACTACATTGATTGGAAAAAGTCATAAATAATCAATATTTGACGTAAAGAAAACAATTAGTCTTCAGTTAAACATGAAAACAAATTGGTAGGGGACAATTTTATGATATTCTTATCAAGACAACTGATCAGAACCAGTCTTGGAGTTCTATATGAAAATCTTTCTCAGTGTCCGTAATAAACTCTTTCTTGTTCTCTGAAAGTTTATTAAACTAACTCAGCTACACTCTAATATGCTGTAGTATTACATCTGCCATCTCATATTATTATAGCATTCACTGGAGCATTGTCCAAAGCCACTTAGTACAGCAGCTGAATTGTGATGGGCCATTAAAATATTTTTTTGTCAGGTATCTAGCTCCCAGCTTGCTCTGTTGAGATCCAATAACTCTGCATTTCCATTTCAACCATGGACTCATGCAATTGAAAATCAGGGCATGATAGATGCATACTTGTAGCTCCTGAGACTGTGGATATAAAAATATCTGACTCCAACTATGATCAAATAGCTAACTATGATCCACCGAAATAGCTTTGTTATACCATAAAACTCAAAGTATGTTTCACACACAACTCTTAATCCTGGATATCATTGCTTCAGATAGCAATTAAGAAATATTTCAAACCTGCTATTTTTAGACAAACATCTGCTTTAATATATTTTCTTCCTTATATCTCTGCAAAGTGTCTGTAGACTAGTAAAAATGGCTCACCTTAAGTATAATTTTTACCATATCACTGAAGGATTTATTGAATGATATTGTTAAATATAAAAAGTAAACTGCAAATTCCTTGCCAAATCATTGTGAAGGCTCTTTGGTGTTAATAGAGTGTTTTAAGGATCCCAGGTGTACCTTATTATCAATATAGGGATAATAGATATTACCTTACCCATTGCTTAAATTAATATTTTAGCCTTTTAAGTTAAAACAATAATTAACAATCTTTTATGTTGCATTCCCCAAAAAACATCGAACAGACATGCTATACTGCAGGGGTTGTTTAATAAAACAGCTCTGTTTGTACAAAGCCTTGTCCTAAAACGTCAATACACAAATGTGGTTGGACAGTCACTGCTATATGTTCCTTCTCCACTGGTGGCTGTTGCATTAAATCGTCTTTTATAGGTCCATGTTTTGTAGATGTTCCTATGTAAAGGATGATAGTAATATCAATCTGCATGGGGCAGCGGACTTGGCCCAATGGTTAGGGCATCCGTCTACCACATGGGAAGTCCGTGGTTCAAACCCCAAGCCTCCTTGACCCGTGTGGAGCTGGCCCATGCGCAGTGCTGATGCATGCAAAGAGTGCTCTGCCACGCAGGGGTGTTCCCCACGTAGGGGAACCCCACATGCAAGGAGTGTGCCCCATAAGGAGAGCCACCCAGCGTGAAAGAAAGTGCAGCCTGCCCAGGAATGGTGCCGCACACAAGGAGAACTGACACAACAAGATGATGCAGCAAAAAAAAACACAGATTCCGGTGCCACTGACAACAACAGAAGCGGACAAAGAAGACGCAGCAAATAGACACAGAGAACAGACAATGGGGGGGGAAATAAATAAATAAATCTTTGGGAAAAAAATCTGCATGTGCTGGCTCTTTGTAAAACCAACTCCTGATCCAATAAAATGCCATGTTACATTTCTAAGCAAACTGAGAAGCAATGGTATCAATGTTGTCTAGAACATCACCTGCTCTCCGGAGCTCTGCCTTGCTATTTTATGATGATGCAATAAATGTTGACAATACAATATCAGCTTATCCTGAAATGATTTTTCATCTTTGAATATTGGTATCAGAATTTTGAAGTGCCTATCTATTTCTTACTCAGGAGTGATTACATGGATACAAAATTTATACTTCCTAACTAAAAGTTTTGTGCAGACCAAAGTATACAAAAGTGTATTTTTAAATTGTTCTCAAAAAAATAAATATACTGCTAGCTACTCCTAGAGATTCTTAACAAGAATATAAGAATAGTGATTGTAGAATAACATGAATCAAATATGCTTGCCATTCTAATTGTATTCATAAATAAAAATTAAAAAAAAACCCAAAACCCACAAGTTTTATAACTTTTGTAGTGCTGTAAAAGGTAACTTTTAAAATTCTTTTCCTTCTCTGTAGTTTAGCTGCATTTAAATTCTTTTCTTAGGAAGTTTCTCCTTAATAGGTTTTTCTGTCACAAACTTTATAGCTTACCTCTGCTCAAACAGCAAAGAACATTTTATATACCTTGACCAAACTCTCTACTGGTTAGTGTGTTTAAACTAAAGCATGAAATGCCTGGAATCAACTTGCAGTTTCATTAATATGGTCAATCACATAATGTAATTTTAAAACCAGATGTGTAGGCCTCATCTCTAGATAAACATAAAAAGCCCTTTAAAAATATTTGCCTCATGGACATCTATCATATTGGACTGAGAGTGTAGCTCTAATAATCAATGTGGCAATGGGGCATGATACAATGAAGTATAATATGATTGCAGCACACTTAGTAATTAATATATGATTAAATTGAGGTTTTGCTTTCTGAAGCAATTGTAACATAAGCAAAATTGTTAATAAGCCAATATTTTATGAATATAAACACGGAGCTAGAAAAATTGTCAGCTTACAATTAATAAGCCAAAGAAAAGTTATTTTTCAAGAAAATAGTGTTAGACTCCTTCTATTAAGCATATTTATGAAAGAGTGAAATCACACTGGTCTGACTCATCAGCTTCTAGAATATAGCCTTTTCTTTTTTTTTTTTTTTTTAGCCCTTTTGGGAGAGAGTCCTTATTTTCATTCTCTAGTGAATAACTGCTGAGATTTAGGGTATGGAGAGAAAACATATACTTAGGAGAATCAAACAGATTATCTTAAAAATAATTACATTCAACAAATATTGAATATGTTATATGTATGACAGATATTGTTTCATATTTTCTGCACTCTTTCCTTGAAAGCATTGTGCTCTCACCTTCTCCAGATAGAATCATATAAAGTGGCCCTGCTCACCATAAAACTATTTACTGTTCATTTTTTCAAATATGTGTTGTAGGAAGCCTTCAGAGAGAAGCACTCATTCTAACTCCTAGCTCCCTGATAAACCTCTTAGTTTTACTCTGTCTTAGGGTTTTGGTCATGTACATTCCCAAAACACTGTACCTCTGCTTTAAGAAATTGGAGTACACTTTTGATGGTATTGACATGTTATGGCCAGGGAACCAACAAATTCCTGAATTGTACAGAAGTCATACTTTGAAAATAATTTCTTGGGGAAGATTAAAAGTATACAGGAAAACGGGATCTCTCAATCAGAAACAGAGTGGGCATCACCATCTCAAAATCCTCAAGACTAAGGAGTGAACAAACATAAGGGGGGGATGCAACTATGGACTAAAGGAGACTAACACTTATTCTAGTACTGGAAGAACTTGTGATATTGATATAAAGGCAGTGGCCATCAGATTTTCTGAGGGGAGGAAGAGGGAAGAATAGGTATAAAGTGGCATTTTTGAGATATTGGAATTGTCCTGCATGACATTGCAGTGATGAATACAGGCCATTATTTCTTTTTTAATACCTATAAAATTGTGCAGTACAAAGTATAAATTATAATGTAAACAGGTTAGTCAGGAATGCTTTGATATGTGTCCATCAATTATAAGAAATTTAATGAAAGGTGCTGTTAATGGGGGAAAGTGTGGGAAGGAGAGAGGATGGGGTATATGGGAATTCCTCTCTCTCTCTCTCTCTCTATATATATATATATATATATATATATATTTACTTTCATTTTTAAAAATTTATTGAAGTATATCACTCATACATAAACATACATAAACAATAAGTGTACAGTAATAGTTGTGAACTTACAAAACAAATATATAAAACATCACACATGGCTCTCATACCTCACTTCACCCTACCACCAATAACTTACATTGTTGTGAAACATTTTTAACTAATGATTAAAGAATATCCTCAAAATATTACTAATAACCAAAGTATTTTACATTTGGCATGTTTTCCCCCCAAGCCAGCCTATTATTATAATATTATTATTATAATTATTGTTATTACTATATCATTTATACATGAACATACATAAATAATAAATGTATAGTAAAAGTTGTGAACTTACAAAGCAAACATGCATGACATCATACAGGGGATCAAACATTAACCCACCACCAACTCCTTGCATTGTTGTGAGACATTTGTTACAAATTATGAAAGAATATTGTCAAAATCTTACTTCTAACTATAGTCCTTATCTTATATTTGGAGTATTTTTCTCCCAACCCACCCTATTATTTTTTAAATATATTTTTATGACAGAAGTTGTAAACTTACAAAACAATCATGCCCATGTGCTGAATTCCCAAAAAAGTACCCCTTTAACAACACACCTTACCATGATGGAACATTTGTTACAGATTATGAGATAATATCATCAAACTATTACCAGGTCCATAGTGTACATTTTGCATACTTTTTCCATACTCTCCCATTATCAACACAGTACCTCTTTGGCATAGATGCCTGGATATTACATTATTACTGTTAACCACAGTCCATAGGTCACTCCAGTTGTATTTTTCCCAAGCTTCTCGACATTTCCACCACCCTGCGATAATGATATACATCTGCTCTAGCTCATAAAGGACACACTTGCATCTGTAGCATCAACCACAATTCTCATCCACCTCTGGGTTTACTGTGTTAGTCAGTCTATAGATTATTCTCCAGCTTTCTTTCAATTGGCATTTACATCCCTAGACTAACCTTTCCAGTCACATTTCCATTTATAAACCAGCCATTACTCACTATAGTGTGTTACTATCGAGTCTATAAATCTCCACACTTTTACAGTAAATTAAAACTTCTACATACATTAGACATTGGTAGTTAATCTCAGTCCTCCTCTCATCTCATTTAAGAATATACCACCTACTTCCAGGTCTTGAAGATGTTTTCCTACATTTTCTTCTAGAATCTTTATGGTTCTTGCTTTTATATTTAGGTTTTTGGTCCATTTGAGTTAGTTTTTGAATAAGGTTTGAAATAGGGGGCCTTTTTCCTTCTTTTGGCTATGGATATTCAGTTCTCTAAGCACCATTTGTGGAATGGACTTTTCTGCCCAAACTGGGTGGGTTTGATAGCTTGTCAAAAATCACTTGACCATAGATGTGAGGGTCTGTTTATGAACCATCAATTCAGTTGCATTGGTCTGTCTATCTTTATGCCAGTACCATGCTGTTTTTACTACTCTAGCTAGGTATTATGATTTAAAGTCCAAAAATGAGAGTCCTCCAATTTTGTTTTTCCTTTTTAAGATGTTTCTGGCTATTCAGGACATCTTACCCTTCCAAATAAATTTAATAGTCATGTTTTCCATTTATTTAAAAAATACTGGTGGAATTTTTATCAGGATTGCATTGAATCTGTATATCAATATGAGGAGAAATGATGTCTTAATGATATTAGTCTTTCAATCTGTGAACATGGAATATTGTTCCAATTATTTAGGTCTTTTTTGATTTCTTTAAACAATACATTGTAGTTTTCTGAATATAAGTGCTTTACACCATTCATTAAGTTTATTCCAAATATTTGGCTTTTATCTGTCAAATTTTATTTTCACCACTCTTTCAACACTTTGTTATTTTAGCTGATATAATCTTCATTTCTAGACTCTCTTCCAAGCCTCTCTCTCTGTCTTTTCTTTTCAGACTGTGGCACACCCTTTAGTATTTCCTGCAAAGCTGGTCTTGATTACAAACTTTCTCAGTTTCTGTTTATTTGTTAATATTCTAAACTCACTGTCATTTTTGAAACACAATTTTGCTGGGTGTAAGATGCTTGGCTGGAAGTTTTTCTCTTGCAGAATCTTAAATACATTATACCACTGTCTTCTTGCCTCCATGGTTTCTAATAAGAAATCAGCACTTGATCTTATTGGTGATCCTTTGTATGTTGTGCATGGCTTTTCTTTTGCTGTTCTCAGAATTCTCTTTGTCTTTGGCATTTAACATTCTGATTAGTATGTGTCTTGGCATTGGTCTATTTGAATTTATTCAGATGAAAGTACATTGTCCTTCTTGGACATGGAGCTTTATGCCCTTCACTAGGGTTCGGAACTTTTCTACCTTTGTTTCTTCAAATAATCCTTCTACCCCTTTTTCCTTCTCTTCTCCCTCTGGGACATCCATGACACATATGTTGACATGTCTCTACTATTATTTAGTTTCCTGAGAACTTGTTCAATTTTTTTCCATTCTTTTCATCTTTTCTTTTGTATGTTTACTTTCAGAGGGCATTTCGTCAAACTCACCAATTCTTTCTCCTGCCTCCTCAAATGTGCAATTATATGCCCCCAGTAAATTTTTTATTTCATTTATTGCACCTTTTATTCCCATAAAATCTGCTATTTTTCTATGTATGCCTTCAAATTCCTCTTTGTGTTTATGTAATGTCTTCTTAATATACTTAATCTCTTTAGCCATCTCATTGAATTTATTAAGGGATTTATTTGAACATTTATGATTAGTTGTCTCAACTCTTTATGTCATCTGGAAACTTATCTTATTCCTTTCACTAGGCCATATCTTCCTGCTTCTAAGTGTGGATTGTAATTTTTTGTTGGTGCTTTGGCATCTGGCTTACTAAATGTATTTATTCTGGGTGCAGTTTCTCTCTTTAATTTAGAGATTTCTTGCCCTTTCCCTCTAGCTAGTTGTGTAGTAGGAGCCAAGGATATAGTTGGTGCTATAAGCTGTGGATGCTCAAGCTGCCCCCATTGCCCCAGGGACCTATGGAGTTTCTCCCAACTTTCTCCTCTGCCAGGAATAAGGACAGAGCCACAGCTGTGTGTAATAATCCACATTTTGCAGGCCTAGATTGTATTTGCCCAGAGAGACTACTGAATCTTCACTCTGCTTCATCCCTAATCTGTGACGGGGATGGAACTGCAGGTGTGGGCAGCAATCTATGCCATGCAGGTCCAAAGTGATCACAGTTGTTCTGGTAGATTTCCAGCTATTCAGTCTGTCCCAGCCAAATGTTCTTGCAGTTACCCAGGGAGACTAGTGCAGGGTTCACAAGCACCCTCCCTGCTAGAAGTGCGATGGAAGCCTAGGCTAGGGCTGCAGTCTGATCTGGGAGAAAGAAATGGGTCTCAACTCTCCCTGTGATTTTCGGTCAGTCTTGCTTCCTCTCATGCTGAAAGCTTAGTTAAAATGGCAGCTACTTGCCTCTTTCTGACTTTGGCAGGTTCAATCTTTAGTTCTTCTTAGGGTTTTACTTTAGCCTGCTGAATTTACTAATCAGTAGTTAAAGTTGGTGCCCAACCATCTCTTCCTCCCCTGTTTTTGGGATGTGGAGCCTCCAATTTTAGCCACAAAATAACTCCTGAGGTGGCTTGTGCTGCCAGTGGAGGCTGGGCACCCATCTCCACAGTGCAGAGTGCTCTACTTATGAATTATTTCTGGAGATGGGCAGTCTCCTCCTTCCATTCCTTCAAGAATGTTGAAGAATGTTCTTCTGATCTCCTGAAGCTCCCTAACAAGTGCTTCAGATAGCGCTGGGTGTGTACTAACTGTCCTGTAGCAGGACCTGACTCTAGGAGCTCCTTACCCTTCCACCATCTTACTGGTTGTTCCTCTTATATTTTTGATGTAATATTTATGTAATCCAAAATTTCTTTCAATATTAAAAAAAAGTATACAGGGACAAAGAGAAAGGAGAGTAAGCTATGTAATTTTGATCTTCTAAATAATAATTTGTGTGCAGTGGTAGGTTGGTTGGAACAAAAGACCTCGAGGACCAAGATGTAAAGCATCTCTTCCTACTGCCTGTGGCCTAGGAAGGAGGAACATAAGAATAAAGATGACAATAGGTGATTGCAAAATGGCCACAAGCACTCCTTTGTGGTACTGCATAATCATGATAATATTTAAAAAACAAACAAATAAATAAGAAATATTATGTGCCAGCAGTATACTAAGAGTGTATCTGAATCATCATATGCCATATTTTATCTACATTATCATCATATGAAGTAAGCTGATATATATATAATCATAAATAAATGAGGAGGACATTGATTTGTTTCATGAATTTTAAAAAATGTATTCATATTTTGAATATCCTCTTTAATCGATTTTGATAATTTTCATTGATCTAAAATATTTTTGCCTGTATTTTAAAATTCATTGGATTTATTTAATCTTATATTTGAAAAAAATTGTTTCTCTATAGCTATTGCTTCTCTTCTTTCTAAAATTTTTGTACTTTTCTCTTTTTCCCTTATCTGTCTTGCAAGAAGTTTGAATCTTTTACAAGATTTTCAGAAAATCAGCTTTTAGTTTTCTTGAATCTTTTTTACTGGGTTTCCAGTTTTTAATTTTCTTTTGATTTTTGGTATTTCTCTTTTTATTTTCTTTAGTTTTGCTCTGTTGTATTTTTAACCTAACTTCCTGAGCTGAATAGTCAATAAATATATTTTCCACATTTCTTACTTTAATGACTGCACATACATTTACACCATTTCAAAATTTTCTAATTATACTTATTTTACAGTGTTTGACTTACTTTTCAACAAAGCTACTCTACCAGAACATTTTTGTTGTTTTCGTAGGCATCACTTACTTTTCACATTTGTTTTGAATTTGTGTTGTTTATTCAGAGTGAGATATTTTCTGCATGTAATTTTTTAAAATTTTTTATTCAAGAAGTTGTAAGTTTACAGAAAAATCATGCAGAAAATACAGATTCTCATATATGGCCCCCATGCAGTTTTCCCTATTAACATTTTGTATTATTGTGGTAATTTTGTTACAATAGATGAAAGCATATTATTATTACTATGCTATTAATTATAGTCCATAGTTTATATTAGGGTTCCCTGTTTATGTTGTACAGTCCATGTTTACAAAAAAATAATTTTAGTATCATATGTACAACTTAAAATTGCCCTTTTAACTACCTTGAAATATATAATTTTGTGCTGTTAATTACATTCACAGTGTTGTGTTAATATCAACACCATCTGCATTAGTCGGCCAAAAGGTTGCTGATGCAAAATACCAGAAATTGGTTGGTATTTATTTGGAGTAGGAGCTTACAAGACCAGGCCATAAAGCATCAGTTACTTCCCTCACCAAAGTCTATTTCATGTGTTGGAGTACGATGGCTACCAAAGTCAGTGAGGGTTTAGGTTTCCCGGGTTCCTCTGGTCTCAGCTCCTTTGTTTTCTCCACATGGTCGCTGTAGACTATGAGGCTTTCTAGACTTTGCTTCTCTCCCCAAGATCAGCTGTCGGTGATCAGGTGAATGACTCTGTCTCTCTCCCTGGGGCTCCACCTTCAGCATCAAACTCCAACATCAAAATTCCAACATCAAAACTCCAACATTAAAAGCCCCAACTCTGTATTTGCCATGACAATGGATGGGGACTCAATGCCCTACTGGCACAAGAGGTTTACATAATTACTTAGTCAAGTAAACCTATGAATCCAATATAATCTAACATGTCCAGGGGAAAAGATCAGTTTACAAACATAGTCCAAATATTTCTTTTTGGAATTCATCGGTGATATTAAACTGCTACAACATTCATTACCAAAACTTTCTCATCACCCTAACAAAAATTCTGTTCCAGTTAAGCATAACGTTCCCATTCTTGATTCCCAGTCTGACCCATGGTAACATGTTCTAATATTTGACTATGAATTTGGTTATTCTAATTATTTACTATCAATGAGATTAGACAATATTTATCATTTTGTGTCTGGCTTATTTCACTCAACAAGATGTCTTCAAGTCTTATCCTTGTTATCACATGCATCAGAACTTCGTTCTTGTTTATGGCTGAATAATAGTCCAATGTTCTGTGTGTATTTTTTGAAATCACTATGTATCCTCTAAGCTCAACCCTCACTAACTAGAGATTTTGACATTACCATCTCCTGAAAACTGAGCTTCTCCTAAATTTCCCTTCCAGAACTAAGTGTCTTTTGGCTTGGAGTTCATGGAGAGGTGGATTTATTAGGAGACAATATCTCTATCTCAGGGCTTTTGAACTAATGCTGCTATAAGTTACAATCCTGGAGAACAACCTTTATTACCATTTTACCCCAGCTTCATATCTCAAGGTAGGAAAGGGAACTTGAAGCCTCTTGCTTCAGTCAATGAGTTTGACTCCTATTCCCCATATCAACTGGAGTAGTTTAAACCTCCTCTACTCTGTTGTAATTGAATGACTAGATGACTGATTGTTCGTAAAAGACAACCGTGACCCAGAAAGCTAATGCTTTCAGATATGTTCAATGATCACATTTATTTTTTTTAAGATTTATTTATTTACTTCTATTTTTGTTTTTATTTATCCCTTCACCCTCAGATGGTTCTCTCATCTGTCTGCTGATTGTTTGCTCGCCTTCTCCAGGAAACTCCAGGAATCAAACCCGAGACCTCCCACATGAGAGGAGAGTGCCCAGTGGTCTGAGCTAAATCTGCTTTCCGCGGACTGCAGCATCTGCTGGCTTGTGGCATCGGCTTGGTGTGGCAGAGGTGGCATTTAGTTAAATTGTGGCAGGGTCAGCGTCTGCTTGTCTTCTTTTAGGAGGTACCAGGACCCAACCCAGGACCTCCCATGTGGTAGGCAGCCATCCAAATGGTTGAGCCACATCCACTTCTCTGCATGTATTTTAAATTTCTCATCTGTGATTATCTTTACCAAAATTATTTGAGCCAGGTAAAGTATCTTTTGTTTCTTTTTATATTTTATGAACTTTTGCTTAATTTTGGAAGCAAAAGTGATGCAACTAAATATGGTAGGCAGAATTTTCTCTCCCAGCCCTGGTATTGCACCTGTAATTATGTTAAGTTCCAGGGCAAAAGGATTTTATTAAATAATTATTTAAATAAATATTTAAATAGTAATTAAAGTTACTATTCGGTTAACATTTAAATAGGGTGAACTCAGTAAGATGAAATGAGCCGAAAAAGCAGTCATTTCTCTTCTGATAGCAGAATAGGAAGTCAGAGATATGTGGAAGAAGAGGAAGGCAGAGATGTAAAGCCCATGAAAACTGAGCATTGAAGTGGTTCTCCCTCAGATATTCTACATAAAATTTTAAGCTAGCTTACACCTTGATTTCAGCCTTGTGAGATCCATTGAGTACCTATGAGCCCATTTGAACTTCTGAACTATAGAACTATGAGATGATAAAAAGAATTGTTAGAAGTCTCTAAGTTTGAGGTCATTTGTTACAGCAGCCTACAAATCTAATATACCCAGAAATATATTTCCAATTTCCCAATGAAATTAACATTTTCCACTTGTATCTAGTAATTAAGTAATTTAAGGTGTGGCTTTCTCTCTCATGTTGATATAGCTCTAGTAATATATAATTTCCAATTTAACAAATTTCAACTTCAACTCAAGAGTGTCTTAAGACTTTAAAAAAACATTTGGTAGCATTTCTTTTGTTTTTGTTTTTTCTTACTTTGATATATGTCTTCTTTATTACATATAAAGTTAAGGATGTGAAGAGTAGACATTCTGTACATTCAGACTGTGACATACGTACATCGCATTAACTTCAGAAATTAAGTTCTTTATATACTTGTCCTTTCCATGTGATATTTTATAGTCTGAAGAGATGAGTTAAAACCCATAATTACAATCATGCTCAACTATTTTTCTTCAAACTTCCTAGATTTTGCTTAATGGATTTAGAGGATATCAAAATGACTCATGATTCTTAGATCTTTGCTATCAATCCTGTAATGTCTCTATTAGAGCTTGACAAGGACTCTATGTAGCACCTCTGACTGACAAAAACATTATTTATAGCAGTAAGTCTGCTTTGTCATATGGCAGAAGTGGAAGAAGAGCTTGTGTGGTATCAAGACCTTACTCCAAGTGTGGAGTGCCTTTTTTTTGCCTCAGACATTACTGAAAATATGTAGCTTACCTAGGATACACAGTAAATAAGTCTGAACAATGGTGTATGCTGCCTCTAAAATTTAAAAAGCGCCCCCTCAAATATCTGACTATTTTCTGTGGTAAATTAGTGTAAAGTTCAGCAAATCTTACTCCACTTTAGAGAAATACACCAAAATTCTCCAAGACCCTGTATGTATCCCTAGAACTTTTACCAATATGACAAGCCAGACACTTTGCATTGTTCATCCTCCTCTCTCTGACACTCAAGTGTTTAATCAAAGTATCTAGATTACTTGCTACTTCCTGCTCACTAGGAAAAATTAGCAAAATATAATTACAATAATGCACAGATTTATATTAAGATGATCAGGGACTCTCTGTATGCTATTATGATGAAGAGTAGAGTTGACTAAATCCTGAGTTAAGACTATGTAGTTTTTATGCTGCACTTGTCGTGTAAAGACAAATTATGATTATCTTTATGATATGAAAGGAAATACTAGAAGCATTTATTAGGCCTGTAACTATATATAGCTGAATTTTAGGTATGAGGGGTTGCATTATTTTGTTACAGTAAAGATAATTCATTTGGAGCCACAGCTGAGTTTCCCATCAGAATGGCATTACATTTGCAATAATTTATGATTATTATCAATCTGGCTTTTGCATTGGCCAAAATATGTTTTTAATGGAGATATAGTGGGAATAACCATCCCTACATCTCTCTCTAATCTCTGTAATTTCTCCATAAAATAATATAACTATTGTCTTATTACCTTAGCAAAAGCCCATAGCTCCAAAAATTTTCATTTGGCTCATTTTACTACAATAGCCCTGGTGTTGTAGATTAGCAAACCAATTAGAAATTCTCACAGATTTTAAGAATATCTGTTCTAACAACACATTCTGAGACTGGGAAAATAATTATGGAAGGGGCCTCCAGTCCCTGTGGACTCACTGTGTGCTCCATAAATCCCATTTGACTGTTGGAGTACAGCGCCATTTGGTTTCCAGATACTAAGGTCAGACCTAAGCCAATTTCTTGGTATTATGAATAATGCTGCTAAGAACATCCCTGAGTAGAACTTTGGGTTAATGTATGTTTTCATTTCTCTTGGGTGATCCTTAAGAATAGAATCTTTGGTCTATGGTGAAATTAGGTTGAACTTGAGAAATAAACTACATTGTTTTCCAAAGTGGCTGCACCATTTTACATTCACAGCAACAATATCCAGTTTCTCCACATTCTTGCCAAACTTATTTTCCGTTTTTTAAATTATAGCCATCCTGGTGGATATAAAGTGGAATCTCATTATAGTTTTGATTTGCACTTCCTTGGGACTTACGTTGTTGAGCATCTTTCCATGTGCTTATTAGCCACTTGTTTATCTTTTTGGAGAAATGTATATTCGAGGCCTTTGCCCATTTAAAAAAATGGATTGTTGCTTTCTTTGCTGTTGTAAGCACTTATCACAACAATATTCCCAACTCACAAGAAAACAATTGTCAGGAAAAGTAGAACACTTAAAATGTAATAATTTATCACAGTTTCACTGCAATAAAAATTAAAAGTGAAGCTGCAATGAAAGTGTTTAAAGTGGCTCATTTGCTAGTCAAGTAAGGAAAGAAATTTATTGATGAAGAGTTGATGAAATAGCATTTGACTGCAACAGCCAAAGAAATGTGTCTAGAGAAAATAAAATTGTTTAAGACTATGAACCTTTCAATGCAAAGACTTGCATGATGATTAGAGAACATTGGGAGCAACATCAATAGTCAATTAAAAAACAAGGTAAATGACTTTTCTGTTGTTTGCCCTAGATTTGATAAAGGATGTTACTGACACTGCTCAGTTGTTAGTAATTCAAGGATTGAAGATTTAGAGAACTTGCCTTTATGAATAACATGCGTGGAACCAATACAAACAAGAATATTTTCAAAGAAATTTAGAAAACACCAGTTCAGTACAACCTGAAGTGGAATCTGCTAAGAACTGCTAAAAATCATGGTATAAAACTATTGTGGAACAGTAAAAATAATAATTAGGCAAATTTCCACAAATTGTGATAGTGCAAGTTGTTTTAAACTATGGTATTCATTTTAATATTTATCAGGTACTTTGAAGAGGAAAATATGTGACTCTATCATGTTATTGAATCAGTAATACAAATGCAAGGCAGTCACACTTACGTACTTAAACATTTTCAGCTCTGTGATTTTTTTCATATATAGTAACTTAATATCCTGATTTGCCCTAAAAGTTAAAATTTTTTATCTTAGCGGTGATGAAGTTTTGTTGCAAAATTTTTTCAGCTAAAAGCCAAGATTGAAATTCTTTAGAAAGAGAAAAATCCTTCTCAACTACTCTTACTGAGCACTGAATGCCTTGGAAAATAAGCTTTTGTGTATATTTGGTAATATTTCTTAACGAATTCAGTATAAATTGCAAAGCTAACCAGTGTTTACATGTAAAACTTAGGCTGAGAAAAAGTCTTTTTCTTTATTTAAAAATTAATTTATTGAAATATATCACCCACACACAAACATAAATAAACAATAAGTGTATAGTAATAGTTGTGAACTTACAAAACAAAAATATATAACATTATGCAGGACTCTCTTAACTCATCCTACCACCAACACCTTACATACTTGTTAAACCTTTTTAACTGATTAAAGAGCATTGTCAAATATTACTACTAACCATAGTATTTCCCCCAACCATCCCTATTATTATTATCTTTATGTCATTTATATATGAACATACATAAACAAGGGCATAGTAAAAGTTATGAATTTACAAAGTAAACATGCATAACATTATATAGGGGTCCCATACATCAACCCTCCACCAACACCTTGCATTGTCATGAGACATTTGTCACAAATTATGAAAGAATATTGTCAAAATCTTACTACTAATTATAGTCCTTATCTTACATTTGGTGCGTTTTCCCCCCACCATGCCATATGATTTTTTAAAATATATTTTTTATGACAGAATTTGTAAACTTAAAAACAATCATGCACATATGCAGAATTCCCAAGCAACACTCCTCTATCAACACATCATACTGTAGTGGAACATTTGTTACAGATAGGATAATATCATCTGATTGTTACCATGTCCATAGCATATATTAGGTCACATTTTCCATACTGCCCCATTATCAGCACAGTACATTTTTGGGATAGATGTAAGAATATTATATTATTACTGCCAACCATGGTCCATAGGTCATTCCAGTTGTATTTTTCCCATACTTTCCCAACACCCTGCAGTAGTGATATACATTTGCTCTAGCTCACAAAGGACACTCTTGCATCTGTAGCATCAACCACAATTCTCATCCACCTCTTGGTTTACTGTGGTGTTCAGTCCCTAGATTATTCTCTAACATTCTGTCAATTGGCATTTACATCCCTAGACTACCATTTTCAGCCACATCCCTATTTATGAACTAGCTGTTACTATTTTTACTACCCATTCTATATATTTTCACACTTTTACAGTAAAGCTGATTAAAACATCTACATACATTAAACATCAGTTGTTCATCGCAGGTTTAAGATATATTTAGGGGATTTGAATCTCTGGACTGACAATGTGATAGCCAGGCCCTGAACCTCAACAGACTCCAGCACCTACAATCTGATTTATTGGACTCACCTCACTCAGCTAAGATGGAGTTGAAGAAGGACAACCACCACACCATGGAGTCTAGAGGGCCTACAACTGAAAGTGGGAGGATTGCATCCAGTATCCATGTGGAATCTGAGCCTCCTCTTGACATAGAGGTGCAATGGACACAACCAATCGAATGTCCACAGAGAAAAGGTGGCATTGGAGTGGGAAAAGTGGACATGGTGGCATATGGGTATGGGGAATGGCAGGAAGAGATGAGATGTGGAGGCGTCTTTGGGACTTGGAGCTGCCCTGGAAGGTGCTTCAGGGGCAATCACCGGACATTGTAAATCCTCACAGGGCCTACTAGATGGAATGGGGGAGAGTATGGGCCATGATGTGGACCATTGACCATGAGGTGCAGAGGTGCCCAGAGATGTACTTACCAAATGCAATGGATGTGTCATGATGATGGGAATGAGTGTTGCTGGGGGGGGAGTGGTGGGGTGGGGGTGGTGGGGTTGAATGGGACCTCATATATATATTTTAATGTAATATTTTTGCAAAATCAATAAAAAAAAAATCCACCACCTACCACCAGGTTTTGAAGATATTTTCCCACAATTTATTCTAGAATTTTTATTGTTCTTGCTTTTATTTTTAGGATTTTGATCCATTCTGAGTTAATTTTTGAATAAGGTGTGAGATAGAGGTCCTCTTTCCTTCTTTTGGTGATAGACATCCAGGTCTTTCAGCACCATTTTGCTGAATGGACTGTTCTGCCTGAGCTGTGCGGGCTTGACAAGCTAATAAAAAATCACTTTGCAAATACTTGTGAGAGTCTGTTTCTGAGCCATCAGTTTGGATCCATTGGTCTATATGTCTGTCTTTATGCCAGTACCATGCTGTTTTTACCATGATAGCTTGGTAGTTTAAAGTCCAGAGATGAAGGTTTAAAGTCCAGAGATGAGGGTTTGCATTTAATATTATGATGTTTCTGGCTACTAAGGACCCCTTACCCTTCCAAATAAATTTGCTAATTGTGTTTTCAATATTTTTTTTTAATGCTGGTGGAAATTTTATCAGGGTTGCATTAATCTGTATATCAATTTGTGTAGAATTGACATCTTAATGATATTTAGTCTTCCAGTGCATGAGCATGGAATGTTCTTTCAGTTATTTAAGACTTTTTTTATTTTGTTTAACAGTGGGTTGCAGTTTTCTGAATATAAATGCTTTACATCATTAGTTAAGTGTATTCCTGACTGCTTGAGTTTTATCTGTCATATTTTATTTTCATCACTCTTTTGACACTTAGTTACTTTTATTGATATAATCTTCATTTCTAGACTCTCTTCCAGGCCTTTCTCTCCTATCTTTCCTTTCCAGGCTCTAGCATACCCTTTAGTATTTCCTGAAAATCTGGTCTCTTGCTTAGAAATTCTCTCTGTTTCTGTTTATCTGTGAATATTCTTATCTTGCCCTCATTTTTGAAAGACAGTCTTGCTGGATATAAGATTCTTGGCCGCAAGTTTTTCTCTCATAGTATCTTAAATGTATCAGACCACTGTCTTCTTGCCTCCATGGTTTCTGGTGAGAAATCAGTATTTAATCTTATTGGGTACTCCTTATATTTTATGCATTGCTTTTCTCTTGCTGTTTTCAGAATTCTCTCTTTTTCTTTAACATTTGACATTCTGACTAGTATGTGTCTTGGAGTTGGTTCATTTGGATTTTTTCAGATGGAAGTAGGTTGTGCTTCTTGGACATGGATAGCTATGTCCTTCAATAGGGTTGGCAAATTTTCTAACATTATTTATTTAAATATTCCTTCTGCCCCTTTTCTCTTCTCTTCTCCTTCTGAGACACCCATGACAAATATTTTTGCACATCTCTGGCAGTTGTTCAGTTCCCTGAGAACTTGTTCAATTTCTTCCATTGTTTTCTTCATCTGGTCTTGTGTATGTTCACATTCAGAGGCCATTTTTTAAAGCTCACCAATCCTTTCTTCTGCCTCCTCAAATCTGCTATTTTAATTTCGTATATTGTCCCTTTCATTCCCATAAGATCTACTATTTTTCTATGTATGCTTTCAAATTCTTCTTTGTGCTCATCCAGTGCCTTCTTAATATCTTTAATCTCTTCAGCCATCTCATTAAGTTTATTAAGAACATTTATTTGAACATCTATGATTAGGTGTTTCAAATCCTTTATGTCATTTGGAAGCCTATCTTCCTCCTTTGACTAAGCTATAGTTTCCTGTTTCTTGGTGTGGATTGTAATTTTTGGTTGGTGTCTTGGCATCTGGCTTACTTGAGTATTTATTCTTGGTGCAGTTTTTCTCTTTAGTTTAGGGCTTTTTACCCTTTCTCCCTTGCTTGTTATGCAGTAGAAGCCAAGGATATAATTGGTGCTATAAATGTGGGGGCTCAAGCTGCCCTCATTTCCCCAGGGATGGATGAAGCTTCTCCCAACTTTCTCCTTTCCCAGAGTTAGGGACAGAGTCACAGTAGTGTGGAATAATCCAAATTGTGTAGACCTAGACTGTAGTTGCCCAGAGAGACTGATGAAGCCTCACATCCCTTTCTCTCCTGCCTGGGGCATGGATGGAGCTGCAGGTGTGGGCAGCAATCTATGCAGTGCAGGTCCAAGATGACTGTAGTTGCCCCAGTAGACTCTTAATTATTCAGTTTGTGCTAGCCAAAGGTACCCTCAGTTAGCTGGATAGCCTGGTGCTGAGCTAGCCAGCCTCCTCACTGCCAGAGGTGGGACTGAAGCCTTGGTTTTGGCTAATACAGTGAAAGAAACTGGTTCCTACAGTCACTGTGATATTTCGTCATCCCAGCTTCCCCCCAGGCTGGGGGTGGAGTCAAAATGGTGGCCACCAGCCTTTATCTGACTTGACAAATTCACACCCCAGCTGTTCCTAGGGTTATTCTCTATTCATCCAACTCTACCAATCAGTAGCTGAAATTGGCAGCCAACCATCTCCTCCTCCCCTGTTTTGGGGAAATGGAGTTTCCAATTCTGGTCACAGAACAGCTCCTAGGGCAGCTCTGACCACCAGAGTAGGACAATCACTGGCCTCCGAGACTTGGCCAGGATTCTCCTGGAGAGGCTGGCACAGGTCCCTGCAGCTTCCTCCCTTTCGGAGGTGGCACTGGGTTTTAGACTAGACCTACAATCTGACCCAGATAGAAAGAAGCCAGTCCCCACCAGCACTGGGATCTTCAGTCCACCCTGCTTCCCTTTGTTCCAGGTGCAGAGTTAAGATGGAGGTTCCCGGCCTCATTCTGACTTGGACAGGCTCAAACTTTAGCAGTTCTCAGGATTATACTTTAGTCTGCTGAATTTTACTCATCAGTAGCTGATATCGGTGCCCAACCATCTCTTTCTCCATGATTTATGGGAAGTGGAGCTTTTAATTCCAGTTGCAGAACAGCTCCTGAGGCGGCTTGTGTCTCCAGTGGAGGATGGGGACCAGCCTCCAAGGTGTGGAGTGCTGTACTTATCAGTCTTCTCAGCAGATGGGCAGCCTCCTTCTTCCATTCCTTCAGGGATATTGTAGGATGCCCTTGTGGCCTCCTGGAGCCTCCAAAAATGTGCTTTATCTAGCTCCAGAGAGTTCTGGGTGTTTACTAACTGCCTTGTACTAGGAGCTGACTCTAGGAGTTCCTTATTCCCCTGCCATCATTTTGATAACAACTAATTTCGTTTAAATCATAAGGTATGTCAAGCTACTTAATACACCTTTCATGGTGTCAATTGTTAAAGAAAAAAGCATGAGCTCTATTCCTAAACAGACTTTTGTCCTAAACATTCCTAAAAAATAATAATGAAATAAAGTGAATTCAATATTTACTTCTTCAAGTATAATCCTTTTACTGGTGGTATTCTCACATAGCTCTCTGCACTAATAACCTTTTTAAGCTTCCATATGCTAATTACAAGAATTGGCCTAATGAAACTTTTATAATTTCTGATGTAATTAAAATTATGCAGAAGCCAGTCACTTGATATCTAGACATTCATAACAGTAGAAATCAATATTTTTCTCATATTTTAAAAAGAAAGAAACTCTTCTAAGTGACCATGGTTCAAATAGGGTAGTAAAAATTCAACATCAGAATATTTATACATATATGATATATCTAGTATATATATACTATATATATAACATATATATATATATAACATTGTGGATTTGGACATAGAAACTGATCAAATTTAAGTTTTTGCTTTAATATAAAAGCAGGGAAATAAGAAAATGTATTAGAGATCACACTACATACTAAGTAATCTATAAAAATGTTAGAGGTAATAACTCCTTTTAGCAAATTTGCAAAATATAAAATCTATGTACAAATTGAACGAATTGAAGAGTTCTGGAAAGATGGCATCAGTGTAGGTTTTCATTGATCCAAAAACCCAAAATTATTTAGATGTCCATTCTTCCCAAATTATTCTTTATATTCAATGATATTCCAGGTAAAATACCAAAAGTCATCTCAACAAAATTGATAGCTATTTTAAAAATTTTTATGAAATGCAAAGCATCTAAAATGGCCAAGACCATCCTGAAAGTTAAGAAAAATGTTGTAGAACCTCCACTACCTTATTTTAAGATTATTCTAATGTTACTCTAAGCAACAAAGTGTGGTCTTGGTATAAAAAGAGACAAATTGTTCCATGGAATATAACAGACTATCCAGAAATAATCTGATTGTATGTAATTAATTGATTCTTCATCACAGCACCAAAAGCAATGTGGAGAGGAAAGTATTTCCAACAAATGGTGCTGTGACTGATAGAAATTCATAGTAAACGAAGAACCTCAACGCATCCCTCATGCTATACATAGTTTAAAAAATACATTAAAACTAATTTACGATGGGACCATAAACATAAAAGATAATATTGCAAAGCTTATAAAACATATGACAATTTATTTGCAATCTTTGTAGAAAATGGTTTCTTATTGAGAAACTAAATGAACTATTCACAAAAGAAAAATGGATAAAATCCACTTCAAAATAATTAAAATCTTCTCATCAAAATACATCATTTTGAATAAGATTGCCTATTAAAAACTTGTACCCAATTAATTATAAGGAAAATATAAATTAAAGCCAAAATGTGATACCACTTGTTACCCACTTAAATGCTAAATTTTGAAAGACTGATAAGGTCAAACATGGTGAGGCTCTAGTATAACTGAAACTCATACATTGCTGATAGTTGTGTAAAATAATACAAACACTTTGGAAATAAATCTGACATTTTTTCCCATAAAATTTATCAAACAACATATTCTACTTTTTTTTTTTGTATTTATAACCAAGAGGAATGTAAACATATGCCCAAGAAATAATATATTTTGGGGGGAATATTCTTAAGAGCTTTATTGGTAATATCCAAAAGCTTGAAAAGGAAAATACCCACATAGGAATGAGCTGGAGAATGAATAAAGAAATTGTGATTTTTTTCATAGAACATGATATTAGCTAGCAATTAATCAACCAAACAAATAAACAAAGCTGCTGCTGATATAAAAAAAAAAATTGATTGACTGCAATAAGCCTTTCTTTTTTAACTCCTTGAAAGGAAGAAACTATATATAAAAGGGTACATACAACAGCATGATTCAATAATAGTTCTGGAATCAGCCAAACTAAACAAGTTGAAAGAAATCACACCAGTGGTTACCTCTTGGGGATTCAATGGGACGTGGGATGAGGGAGCTTTTTCGGAGTGTGTTTCATGAGTAAATGTATTTGTCAAAACTCAGATCTGCACAGTTAATTTTAACTAAATTTTACCTCAATATAGACATTTGATGGCAAAAATAAATATAAGAAATTAAAATAAGTCAAATGAAAGCTTATACATGACATTGAAGATATACCCCATAAAATTCTAATGAAATGGATTTTATTTATTTTAACATAAAGGAAGTCATTTTCATTTTAGACATAGGAAAACAAATGTCAGAGAATTTGACCAGGTTTTTCTTAATTTTGTTCCCACCCTTAAGACCATATTGAACCCTATATGGATGGAAATCAAGCAATCTCTTCTTTTTGTTCTCCATGCTTCTTTTTTCTTGTTGTTTGATCTAAGCCTCTCTTGCCCTTTTGTTTTTTTAATCAATTTTATTGACACATTAATAAAGCATATAATTCCTCCAAGGTATACAATCAATGGTATTTACTATAATCACATTCAATCACATAGTTGTGCATTCATCACTTCAATCATTATTAGAGCGTTTTTTATTAATAATACACAAATAATAAAAAAGAAACAAACAAGGAAATTCCTCACCTCTCAATCTCTCTATGCTTCCCCCACTGTACATAGCTGCTGTTTCTGGCTATTCTATCCAATGTATATAATCAATGATTTTTAGTATCACGATTTGTTATACATTCATCCTCTTAAAAATTCTAGAACAATTTCATTCCCCAAAAAGAAAGACTCTAAATCCCTTAGTATTCCTTCCTCAGACCTACATAACAAATAATCTTTCATATTTAAGAATTGGTTTATATTTACATTTTATATAAATGGACTCATACAATATGTAATTCTCTATATCTGGTCTCCTTAACTTAGTAAAATGTTGTGTGTGTGTTTTTTTTTTGATATTAACATTGCTTAGTATTAACTTATATTTGTTCAGCTTCAAAAAAATGTTTTTATATATACAATTCTACCCATCTTCATATTTCACATAATACATTTATTTTTCACATAATTTATTTAGTTCATAATAGGGCAATCATACAGTATTTTTCCTTTTGTTTCTGGCTTGCTTCATTCAACATAAAGTCTTCCATGTTCACCCATGTTTTCATATGTTTCACAATTTCATTTCTTCTTACTGCTGCATAATATTCGATAGTGTGAATACTCCACAAATTGCTTATCCATTCTTCATTGATGAACAACTGGATTGTTTCCAGTTTTTGGCTACTGTGAACAAAGCTGCTATGAATATTGGTGTACAGATATCAATTTGTCACTGCTCCCAGTTCTTTTGGTATATACCTAGCAACGGTATTGCAGGGTCCCATGGCAAGTCTATTCAACTTCTTTAGGAACTGCCAAACAGTCTGCCACAGTAGCTGTACCATTCTACATTCCCACCAACAGTGAATAAGAGCTCCTACTTCTCCACATTCTCTTCAACATTAGAGTTTTCTGGCTTTTTAATAGTGGCCAGTCTAGTAGGAGTGAAATGATATCACATTGTAGCTTTTTTTTCAGTGCTATGTATTTATATTTTATTTATTTTATTTTTTTAAGGATACTTAGATTACACACAAAAAATAGGGGACTCTCATATGCCCTGCTTCCCATACCTCCCACATTTTTCCATATTAAAAACATCCTTTATTAGTGAGGTACATTTAATGCAATTGATGAATACAATTTGGAGCTTTGCCACTATTTGCACTTCCTCAATCACTAGTGCTGTTAAACATTTTTTAAAAATATTTATTTATTTATTTATTTATTTATTTATTTATTTATTTATTTATTTATTATTTGTCTCCCCTTCCCCCCCCCACCCCAGTTGTCTGTTCTCTGTGTCTATTTGCTGTGTCTTCTTCTTTGTCCACTTCTGTTGTTGTCAGTGGTATGGGAATCTGTATTTCTTTTTGTTGCATCATCTTGTTGTGTCAGCTCTCTGTGTGAGCGGCACCATTCCTGGGCAGGCTGCACTTTCTTTCTTTTGCGCTGGGCAGTTCTCCTTGTGCGTGGGGGCACACTCCTTGTGCGTGGGGCTCCCCTATGCGGGGGACAACCCTGCGTGGCACAGCACTCCTTGCGTGCATCAGCACTACGCATGGGCCAGCTCCACAGGGGTCAAGGAGGCCCAGGATTTGCACCACGGACCTCCCATGTGGTAGACGGATGCCCTAACCACTGGGTCAAGCCCGCCACCTAAACATTTTTTTCTTGTGTTTCTTCACCATTTATATTTCTTCTTTGGACAGTTGTCTTTTCAAGTCTTTTGTCCATTTTTAATATGATACTTTGTCTTTTTTTTTGGTGAGTTGTATGAACTCCTTATAGATGATAATGGATATTAAACCCTTATGAGATATGTAATTACCAAATAATTTCTCCTATTGAATTGGCTGCCTTTTCACCCTTTTGCCAAAGTCCTTTGAGGTGCAAAAGTGTTGAGTTTTGAGGAGGTCCCATTTATTTATTTTTCTTCTGTTGCTAATGCTTTGGGCATAAGGTTGAAGAAACTACCACCTACCACAACATCTTGAAGATATTTTCCTTCATTTTCTTCTAGGAGTTTTATGGTTGTTGCTTATATATTTAAGCGCTTGATCCATTTTGAGTTAATTTTTGTGTAAGGTGTGAGATAGGGGTCCTCTTTCTTTCTTTTGGATAGGGCCATCCAGTTCTCCCAGCATCGTTTGTTGAAGAGATTTTTCTGCGCATCTGGAAGGGCTTAACAGCTTTGTCAAAATTTGCTTGACTGTAGATGGAAGGGTCAATTTCTGAGTTCTAGATTTGGTTCCACTGATCAATCTGTCTGTCCTTATGCCAGTACCATGCTGTTTTTACCACTGAAGCTAGGTAATATGTTTTAAAGTCAGGAAGTGAGAGTCCTCTAACTTCATTGTTTTTAAAGATATTTTTTGCTATTCAGGGTCCCTTACCCTTCCAAATAAATTGGATTATTGGCATTTTTATTTCTGCAAAAAAAAAGGCTGTTGGGATGATTTTTATTGGGATTGCATTGAATCTGTAAATCAGTTTTGGTAGAATTGACATCTTAATGATATTTAGTCTTCCAATCCATGAACACAGAATATCTTTCCATTTATTTAGGTCTTCCATTTCTTTTATCAATGTTTTGAAGTATTCTGAATACAGGTCCTTTATGTCCTTGGTTAAGTTTATTCCTAAATATTTGATTGTTTTTGTCACTATTATAACCAGAATTGTTTTTCTGATTTCCTCCTCATATTGCACATCAGTAGTGTATATAAATGCTATTGATTTTTGTGAATTAACCTTGTATCCTGCCACTTTGCTGAAATTTTTTATTGATTCTAGTAGGTTTGTTGTGGATGTTTCAGGATTTTCTACATATAGGATTATGTCATCAGCAAATAGTGAAATTTTACTTCTTACTTTCCTATTTGGGTGACGTTTATTTCTTTGTCTTGCCTCATTGCTCTAGCTAGAATGTCTAGCCCAATATTGAATGACAATGGTGACAGTGGGAATTCATGTCTTGTTCCTGATTTTAGTGGGAAAGTTTTCAGTCTTTCACCATTGAGTGCAATGCTAGCTGTAGGTTTTAAATATATGTACTTTACTATATTGAGAAAGTTTCCTTCTATACCTATCCTTTGGAGTGTTTTAATCAAGAAATGGTGCTGTATTTTGTGAAATGCCTTTTGTGCATAAATCAAGAGGATCATGTGATTATTTTTCTTCAATTTATCAATATGGTCTGTCACACTAATTGATTTTCTTGTGTTGAATTGCCCTTGTATACCTGGGATAAAATCCACTTGATTGGGGTGTATAATTCTTTTAATGTGCTTTTGGACTCTGTTTTCAAGTATTTTGTTGAGGGTTTTTGCATCTATATTCATTAGAGATACTGGTCTGTAGTTCTCTTTTTTTTTGTTGTATCTTTGTCTGATTTTTGGTATTAGGGTGATGTTGGCTTCACAAAATGAGTTTGGTAGCATTCTTTCCTGTTCAATTTTTTGGAAGAGATTGAGCAAGATTGACCTTAGATCATCTTTGAATGATTGATAGAACTCATGTGAAGACATCTGGTCATGGGCTTTTCATCTTTGGGAGGTTTTTGATGATGGTTTAAATCTCTTCACCTGTGATTGGTTTGTTGAAGTCCTCTATTTCTTCTAAAATGAGTGTAGGTGGCTCATGTGTTTCCAGGAATTTGTCCATCTTGTCTACATTTTCTAGTTTCTTGGCATATAGTTGTTCATAGTATCCTCTTATTCCCAAGGGATCAGTAGTAATGCTCCCCTTCTCATTTCTAATTTTATTTATTTGTGTCTTCTCTCTTTTTTTCTTTGTCAGTCTAGCTAAGGGTTTGTTGGTTTTGTTTATTTTGTCAAAAACCATCTTTTGGTTTTGTTGATTCTTCTCTATTGTTTTTTCTTTTTTCTCTATTCCATTGATTTCTGTTCTGATCTTTACTATTTCTTTACTTTGGTCTGGTTTGGGATTAGCTTGCTATTCTTTTACTAGTTCTTCCAGGTATGCAGTTAGAGCTTCAATTTTAACTCTTTCTTCTCTTTTAATGTAAGCACTGAGAGCTATAAATTTCCTTCTCAGCATTGCCTTTGCAATGTCCATGTTGCATTCTCATTTTCATTTGTCTCAAAATATTTGCTAAATTCTCTTGCAATTTCTTCTTTGATCCACTGCTTGTTTTAGGGTGTATTGTTTAATCTCCATGTAGTTATACATTTTCCCTTTTTCTGTCCATTATTCATTCTGTTACGATCAGAGAAAGTGTTTTGTATAATTTTAATCTTTTTAAATTTATTGAGACTTGTTTTGTGTCCTAACACATAGTCTATCTTGGAGAAGGATCCGTGAGCACTGGATTATATACTTCTGTTTGGGGATGCAATGTTCTACAGATGTCTGTTAGGTCTATTTCAGTCACTATATTATTAAAGTTATCTGTTTCTTTATTTATCCTCTGTCCAGATGTTTTATCCAATATTGAGAGAGTGCTGTATTGAAGTCTCCAACTGTTATTATAGAGACATTTATTTCTCCCTTATGCTTTGCCAATGTGTGCTTTATGTATTTTGGGACACTAAGGTTAGGTGAAAAAATATTTTTAATAGCTATTTCTTCTTGTTGAATTACCCTTTTTATTAATATATAATGACCTTCTTCATGCCTTATAACAGTTTTGCATTTAAAATCTATTTTGTCAGATATTAGAATTGTTACTCAAGTTCTTTTTAGTTACTATTTGCATGGAATATCTTTTTCCAGCCTTTAACTTTTAGCCTGGCTGTGTCCTTATGTCTGAGGTGATTCTCTTGTAAACAACATATATGTGCATCTTATTTTTTAATCCATTCTTTCAATTTGTGTCTTTTGATTGGGGAGTTCAAGCTATTAACATTCAATATCCTTGTGGGCATTCACCCCAGCAATGTAAGGCATTACCTACTTCATCCATTTTGAACTTTGACCCTCAGTCTTCATATCATATCATACCATGGTCTATTTTTTTTAACGCTGTCTAATATTCTTCATTTCTACCCTCTTTTTCAAGTTTCTTCCCCTTGTTTGTTCCTTTCAGGCTGCAGCACTCCCTTTAGTATCCCTTGTAATTCTGTTCTTCTGGTAACATATTCTATCAGTTTTTGTTTGTCTGTGAAAACTTTGAACTCACCCTCATATTTGAAGGACAGCTTTGCCAGATACAGAATTTTTGGCTTGCAGTTTTTCTCTTTCAATACCTTAATTACATCATACCACTTTCTTCTCTTCTCCATAGTTTCTGATGAAAGGTCTGCACTTAATTTTATCAAGTTTCGCTTGCTTTGCTTTTCTCTTGCTTCTTTCAAAATTTTCTCTTTATTTCTGATATTTGTCAGTCTTAATAGTAGGCGTCTTGTGGTAAGTCTATTCATGTTTATTCTGTTTGGGTTAAATTGTCCATCTTGGACATTTATATCTTTCATAGGGGTAGGGAACTTTTCAGTCATTACTTCCTCAAATATTCTTTCTGCCCCTTTTCCATTCTCTTCCCCTTCTGGGATGCCAATCATGGATATGTTTTTACCTTTCTCATTGTCATTCTATTCCCTGAGACTCTGTTCCATTTTCACTTTCTCTTCTCTTTCTGTGTTCCTGTCTTTTCCATTTCAGATGTTCTGTCTTCAAAATCACCAATTCTGTCTTCAAGCATATCCAATTTACTCTTATACACCTCTAATGTATTTTTAATCTCCTCCATCATGACTTTCATTCCCATAAGGTCAGTTACTTTTCTTTGCAGACTGTCAAAGTTCTTTATACATACCCAATGTCTTCTTAATATCCTTTATCTATTTAGTCATATTTTCTTTCTATTCCTTAAAATGATTTATGAGAGTTGTATGATTATCATTGATTAATTGTTTCAAATCCTGAATCTCTTCAGGATAATTTGTTTGTTCCTTTGACTAGGTCATCTCTTCCTGTCTTCTAGTATGGCTTGTAATTTTTTGCTAATGTCTAGACATCTGATATGTTGGTTAATTTACTCTTTCAATTTCTCTTCTTCGCCTAGTATTATTTTTTCATACCTCTTTGATATTTGGTTCAACCCATTCTAATTCTTTAAAATTGCCCATCTCAAGTTACCAAAAACTGTGCCTGGGACTCACTAATGGGATGCAGACTTTCTCTCAGGGGTTGGGTAAAGAGTGCTCTAAAAGCAGTTTCTGCCCATTTAAATTCCCAGGCCAGCAGATGGCACTTGTTGGCCCACATTTCCACAGAGGTGTATCTCCCTTGGTTTTCCTTTGTTTTCATTTGGCTAGAGTCAAAGTTCAAAGTAGGCTTTCCTGACCTAATTGACTGAAGAAAAGTCACCTGACTCTCCTCTTTTTCCCTTGTACCAGTTGGCAGGGAAGAAGACATCTATTCTCTTCTCAGTCAGCTTCAATGCCCAGCAGGTTTAACCCTGCTGTATATCTCCAGGGTGGGGGAGGAAACCCTGTCCAATGGCCAGGAGATCTATTAGCTCATGGTTTGTAGTTACAGCTTCTTCTTCTCTATCCCTCAATCTCCTGGGAATTGTCAAGCACTGTCCAAGTCTGCTGACCCCAAAGCATGTCCCTCTGGCAGCACGAGACATTTTCTCCACTGTTCTTGTGAGAGAATCGAGCCTTATCTGCTAACCAAAGCCATATTCCTACCTGATATCTTTTGTTTAGTGAGTCACTTCTCTCATGTTTTATTCTTCCTTGGTGCTTGGCTATAATATTTTCAAATGCATGGTGACAGTTTTTCCTTATCTTAGCCCTGAAGTACATAAAGTTTTTATGGTAATATAAATACTATCTATAGATATTTAAGAGTCTTTACAATGGAGCATCAATCAGATTTTCTTCTTGCTAATAGGGCCTTCTTTTCAGAGTAAAGTTTTATGAATTATTATGTATCAATGTCCTAAAAAGGACAACCTTTCTTTGAGGGGTGAGGAGTAAAAGTGAATTGAAGTGAGAAAAAAACAAAAACAAAAACAACAACCTTTCCTGTTGTATTTATTTCTAATATCTCAGAAATAGTTCTTATTCTTAGGAGAACAAGGTATTTTTGGTCGCAAGCTAGCCCTCAGCAGTGATGGAGTAGGTGTCATAATCTTTGTCACCTCTTCTCTCCATATTCAGCTCTGTTTACCCCTCCTGACATCTCACCTTTTCCTTCCAGGGATCCCCAGGGCAGGCTGCACAGGGCTGCTAAAGCCTGTTAAAGTGCTAGCTGATAATGAAGACAATAGCTGAAACCTAAGGTGTTAGCTGATGAAGTTTAAGGCATCAACACTCCTGGTGAATTTACACTTCAATAAAGGACTGAAAAATAAAATCCTGTTTTTGTTTTCATTTTTGAGACCCAGAATTCAATTTAATTTCCTTTATTCTGAACATTTATACAGAATATTTCAATTCATGAAATAAGGATAAATTAACCATATTTACATCTAGATCTATCAAATCCCATAGTGTACATCTTCCTGATAATATTCAAATAACTGTTTATAAACAATATTCAAAATAAAAAGTGATTGGCAAATAAATAAATGGAAAACATTCCACAGAGCTATTTATAATTGCTGTTAATTCCTACAGTCAATTTTTCAACCCTTGAAATAACTATGCATAACCTTAATTGGCATTTAAAACTAAAGTGTGAATATCAATGGACATATTTTTCTTAGCCCCAACTTGCAGGAATAAGATTTGGTGATCCTTTAACCATAATTTCCTAAATTTTCAAGCCACATATTTGATTTTCCCTCTAAATAATAGTAATTTTTACTCTAACTCATTTTTTACAAGAAGAGATATCATGACTGCAGACATTGACAATATCTTTAATCACTGAAAAAGTCTATCTTTATTTCACAAACCATCCTATGGTGTCTGTAGATTTTTTCTTAATTGCTATACCACCTGTGACTTTTCTTATCCAGGCAAAGTATTCCTAGGACCTTTATATAAGAGGATTTTTACTCGGTTCATCATCAAAGATACTGCTTAACTAAACAGAGAACGTTGGAAGAGCAGTTTTAGAATATTTATCAGGGTAGAAGCTTAGTGACAAAGAATTGCGATGTGAATGGATAGTTGATAATGTACAGCGATTCAAGAAGTTAGGCACTAAAATTAAGAGAAAGATAGTTTATTTTGATAGTCTACCAGAGTACAATGAAGAAATGTTATATTAAATGCACTTTTTAAAGTGATTTGGGAAACTAGAAAAATGCTGTGTATTAATGGAATCATTTTACATTTGTGGCATAAGTGGTACTGTGGGTCATTGACTCAGAAATGAAAGCTGACACAATTGAATAGCAATTTATGCTCATTGATGCATCACTAGGAAATGACCTAAATTAGATAACCCTTGTTAAAAGTAATTACATACATGAAATTAAAGAAAGTGGAATGGTAAAATATTAGAAATAAAAGAGAATTACCTTGATCTTATCGAAAATTATACTTGTTTTGTTTAACAAATTCTGGTTTCCACATTATTTAGACTGTAATACTTCCTGGCACAGAAACATAATTTACAAAATCTGAAGACATATTAGGATTCTTATAAAGAGGAGTAATTGATGCCTTTTAAAGTTACAAAGAAATGGCCACAGCCTTAACTGTCTATTTCTTCTTCCAGGGCATTAGGTATTTTATAGAAAACAGCAGGATATCAGTATGTCTGGCTATAGCCACAGTTGGGGCACTTATGAGTAGATTTGTATAACTGATATTTTGATTGGAGATTCTAATTAATTTGACATTTTTCCAACTTTGAAAGAAGTAAGCATTCAAATATGAGATAGGGCATTTTGCAACAAAAAGGTAGAAGGAAAATGTATTATTTATTAATATTTGTAACATCATTTTTCCAAAGGAAAAATAGAAGACAGACACTTTTTCATGCTGTGGTACCTAGCATCCAATTAAAGTACACTGGCCTCCACTCTAATACATTGAAAGAAATTTTCACACAAATAATGCATGTTTTTCAAGAACGCATTCAAATAAAAACATACATGAAACACATTAATGGTTGTCTGTGGGCAGGCTTTGAGAATTCAATGGAGTATCCACAAACACACATTTGTATGGTGAGAGAGAGAGTGCAATTTGGCTTTTAAAGGACCAACAATGGTAATGCACAAAACAAAGTGTTTTCATTGAACAGTGTCAGAGAATGATAATAGTAGAATAATTTTAAAATACTTCATGAACTTTTACTGAAGAAAATAAAGATAATAAAAATATAAAAATTCATTAAATTTTTGCTTTTCTGGCAAGATTGATTTGATGACTACATGCATATATTTGTACTATAATAAATTTTTGTATGCACATATATGAATAAGCACGTGTGTGTGTGTGTGTCAGATACCATTGCTGTTATTTGACCTAAAGAATTTTCTAGAAGACCATTTACCAGCTAGAAAGTATAGCTACCAATGATCTTTTTTCTACATACAGTCATGTCATCAAGTTTTCACCAATGGAATAAGGGCAGATAGAAAATATGCACTCAGTTGAAGACCTTTCCTGCTTATACAGAATGTGTCTTTGGCCATTGTCTCCTTTCCTTCCCAGAGAGGCAGTCACCCAGCTTTAATTATCTGAAGTAGATAATCACCGTGAGGAAATCAGAGCAACAATATGGAAGAAACATCAGTCCCTGAATGTCTACCTGAAACAGTGCTGCATTGGTAGCGCTGAGACATGTCAGACTGTTACGGAAAGGGCAGAAATAATGATCTATCTTATTTATGCCATTACATGGTTCTGAATTGGTTATGAATTTCTAAGGGAGATGAGTGAGTCTGATTTGCTTTGTCAATCACCAGCACTAACAGATGATATTCACATGTGATGCTGAAAATTTTGTACCACCACCTACCACCACCAAGATACCTTATTTGGAAAGAATTATTGATTAGAATTGAGAATCAGGTAATCTTTAAATAAAAAAAAAAAAACTAGAAATTACCTAATATTAAAAATCACTTAAAACTGTCTGCTTTTCCTTTATAAATATGCAAGTTAAGAAATAAAACTTGCTCTTCCTATCCTTCCAATCCCTCCTGCTCCACACTCATCTCATAAGTATGTAATACTAACAGTCTGGTGATTCCACTTACCCAGTTAATAGAAACGTATATCTGTGCATAAACATATATATATGTGTGTGTGTGTGTGTGTGTGTGTGTGTACATAGATAATTTTGGAGAATGGAATCACATAACATATAACATTCAACAACTTGATTTTTCACTTAAAAATATCATGGACAGGTTCCTATTTAGGATATATTGATCCTTATTTTTTTAGAAAGCTGCTTATAATCAATTGCATTCCTCTACTTTAAAGAGCCATTTGTCATGGTCTTTTAAATCATTGCCAATATTTTTTCTATTATAACCTAGGTTTCAAAAAATGATATAGATGTGTGTGTGTGTATGTATTATATGTATACAGAAGTATACATAGATAGATATTTTCATAGCTATAATCCTAGATGCATTATTATGCTCTGCAGTATGCATAATTCATCCTAAAATTTCCTAAAAAATGTTTCCACCAAGTTATAGTCCTGAAAATACTATGTTAGAATGACTACTTTCCACACTCTTGCCACTTTATGTTAGGTCTTCACCTTCATGACGGTATCAACTAATTAAATAGTATTTGCCATTGGACAAGAATGGGCATATCCACATGGCATCCATAAGTAAAAAGCATAAGGAAGAATAATTTAAAAAGAGTAGTTTATTGAAATTATCTAAATTAAGTCAATAGTGGTCAACAGTTGTTTTATGCTGTTATGTATATGTGTGTGATATACACTTAACTTCCCAGGAGAAATAATACAAGAATTACTTTTCTCTTTTCTAACTTTTCAGAATGTATTTTGTTTACACTTTCTCTTTTTGTTCATATTGTTATCTATAGATGCATTAGATGGTGTCATTGGGATTTCCATTCTCACAGTAATTGAAATATGATTATATCTGTATTCCATTTGCAATTACTAAGGCTTGAATTAAATTATTTTGGTTAACATGAGTGGGGAGTCACAATCACAAAAATAATTTCCCTACTGTTCATGGCACTGAATCAAATACTATATAGACACAAAATTAGTACAAGAAACATTATATGAACTCTCAAAAATTCCCATTTGGAATTTTAAGGATAAAATTTTACATGGCATGAAGAAGTTGATCTTGACTTTGTAACAGGACATGTTTCTCTATTTGCTATTTTTTTCCTTTTCTTTCCTACTTTTTTTTTTTTTTTGAGAGGATGTGTAGTAGCTAAGGGGTTATTTTTGCAAAGGATAAAAGAGAAATGGCCAGAAAATGTGATCTAATACAATAATCAAGAAACACAAGGTGATATAAAGCAAAAGATGATACTCAGCAAACTGATTTTCCAAAGTCTGAATTACTAGATTGGGGAAAACTTTGTGGAAAACAGACTAGTGAAATGTGTGCAATAAAAATGAAATACACAATGTGTATAACCACTAAAATCAGACAAACACATAAATAAATATCTTGAGGAATGCAGGCTTTGTCATTTCAGACTTTAAAAGCTTTTGTTCCAAGTGGCAAGTTCTTTAAAAGAAATGGAAGCAAATCTCAAATAGAGGGTATTGCTCAATTTAAACATTTATAAGATCCAATGATTCCTCGCAAAAGTAATAAAGTACAGAACAACACCCAATTATCATCCACCCTCATGTTATGCCTGAGGGGTGCATACTGGTAGGGAGACAGGTTACATATGATATCAGAGCAATCTATAGAGCAAATGTGCATGCAAAATTTCAAGTTGTGCTTGTTTAATTAGATGCCAGTAACAGCAGCAAACAAGAGTAAAGAGGCATGGAAACAGAGTGTTAATGAGATTCAAACAAATCGGATATCACTGTTGGACTGCAGATAAAAGACAAACCCTAGTATATTTGCATTTTAATCAGCCTGATCATAGTTTTGATGAATGTGCCAAAGGGACAGTGCTTTACTCTGTTTTTACAATAAGTGAAAGCCAACAAAAAGAGTAGTTTTGATCCTCACACTTCCTGACAGATAAGTCATATGGGATTAATGTTGGGATTCATTAAAATAGAATTCTAGCTAAGGATCGTATTTCACTTGATATGTGCATTACTATTTTATAAATGTGATGTTTAGGTGCCTGGTTAGCTAATTAACTAATTTTAGCAATTGGTCAGGACCTGAATATGTACACATAGTATGCATAATTATATTTGCATGCATAAACACACAAATAGCACAATGTTTGCCACTTTTCCAATGAAAATATGAAACATACTAAAAAATTCACTAATTTTGTTGCCAGTAAATAAAAACAAGAGCTTCCAAATATAGATTTGCCCTCATTATGTAACATACATTATCCAATATTGCAATTATAAGGTTTATTAGGACAGAAAATATTTCATAAGCAAACATTTACTAATGGAGGAACTACATAAAAGTAGTCTCCTACTGACTGTTCACACTTAACACTAGAATTTATTCCAACTGGGTATTGACTGTAAATCTTTCACTGAATCTCTAGTGTATACAACATTTGGCATTACAGTTCAAATATAATAGATTTAATTAACAACTTTAAATTACAGATCTTGAAAAAAATACAGGATTTTGGAAGATTGATGTGACTGTTGTTGAGGAACTGCTCAAATGAGCTGCTTACCATTCTCAAAGGAGTGTCAGAGAAGCAGGATGGATAATTGTGGAAGAAGTTAATTTGACAACAAATTTTGATATTTCAAAAGCAAATAATTTGAGGAGGATTGTGATAATGTGGTGGAGTAAGGAGTTCCAGTAACCAGTTTCTCCACTGAAACAACTATTGAACTGGCAGGAACTATCCAAATCAACTAATTTGAAACTCTGAAGTCTGAGCAGAAGAGGCTGGTAAATTGTATTAAGTATCAGTGGCTTTCACCTTCCTATAACAGCTATTATCCCCACCCCCAAAATTGTGGCAGGCAACTCTGGGCACTGCAGTCACATCATACATTGTATGATTTCAGTATTTTTAAAATTACTGAAATTTGTTTTGTGACCTAACATATAGTTTATCCTTGGGGAATGACCCATTTGTACTAGAGAAGAATAAATATTCTGCTGCTATTGGGTACATTGTCTGTTAGTTTTAGTTGATTTATAATATCATTCAAGTCCTCTATTTCCTTATTAAATTTCTGTTTAGATGTTCTATCCATTATTGAAATTGGCATATTGAATTTTCCTATTATCAGTGTAAAGCCATCTATATCTCCCATTAATCTGTCAAATTTGCTTTATCTATTACTTGACTACACTCTTGGGTGCATTTATATTTATAATTGTTATGCCTTCTTGTTAAATTGGTCCTTTTATTGATATTTCGTGTCCAATTTCCCTTGTTAAAGTTTTGGCTTAAGGTCTATTTTATCTATATTAATATGGCTATTCCATTTCTCTATTGGTTACTGTTTGCAAGGAATATGTTTTGTTGTTTCCCCCCATACTTTCTTTTTCAACCAACTTGTATCTTTGAGTTTAAGGTATGTCTCTTGTGAATAGCTTATAGTTTGGTCGAGAATTTTTTAAACGATTCTGCAAATCTTTGCCTTTGGACTAGGGATTTAATCAATTTACATTTAACGTTACTACTGATAGTGCAGGGATTTCTTTTACTATTTGGACTTTGAAAGTCATATGTTTTTGTTCCTCAATTCTTTCATTAAGTCCTACTTTCATATTTATTTAATTTTTTGTTATCTACCATGTCAAGTCCTTTCTCATTTCCCATTTATATGTTTGGCAGATATTTTCTTCATGGTTACCATGGGAAATAAATTTAAAATCCTACATCTATAACAACCATGTATGATTTGATACTAGCTTAACTTTAATAACATGAAGAAACTTTGTGCCTATTTTTTTGTTCTTGTTGTTGTTACAAATTATACCTTTGTACACTTCATGTGCACAACCAAAGATTCATTGTTTCTTTTCATGCATGTTCATTTTAGAACATGTAAGAAGTAATAAGTGGAGTTATATATAGAAATACAATACAATAATATTGGCATTTCTTGATCATAAAAGTAAGCCATATAGTTACATTTACCCAAGACCTTATTTCTTTTTGGTGCTTCAATTCACTGTGTAGTGGCCTTCCTTTCACTCCAAAAATCTCCCACTATCGTTGCTTTTTTATTTGTTTGTTTGCTTTTTGTTTTTTTGTCTTTATTTTTTTAATGTTACATTAAAAAAATATGAGGTCCCCATATACCCCCCACCGCCCTCACCCCACTCCTCCCCCCTTAACAACAACCTCCTCAATCATGAGACATTCATTTCATTTGGTGAGCACATCTCTGAGCACTGCTGCACCTCATGGTCAATGGTCCACATCATAGCCCACACTCTCCCACAAAATAGGAACTCCATTAGTTTTTGTTTGTTTGGGAATGTCTTAATCTCTTACTCATTTTTGAATGACAGTCTTGTCAGATATAAAATTCTTGATTGGAAATGATTTTATTTCAGTGCCTTTAATATTTCATCCCTCTGCCTTCTTGCCTTTATGGTTTATGAGGAAAAATCAGCATCACATCTTACTGGGGCTCCCTTTTACATAATATGCTGCTTTTCTCTTGCAGGTTTCAGAACTCTCTCCTTGTCCTTGGCATTTGACAATTTGACTCTGATATGTCTGAGCATGGATCTCTGAGCTCATCTTCTTTGAGGTTCATCAGATTTCTTCAATCTGTATACTAATATCTGTATACTAATATCTTTCTTTAAAGTTGGGAAGTTTTCTGCCATTATTACTTTGAATGTTCCTTCTGCCCCTTCCTCTCTTTCATCTCATTCTGGGACTCCCATAAACCACTGAAATCATGTTGTTTCACCTTCTCATTTATTTGTCCTTTCAGAATGAATAAATTAATATTAACAGGATTACTATTTCTTGTACTCAGGACTTGCCTTTAGTATGGGATGTAAGTATACTCACTATACTCACTAGCATCATTTTGGAAATTGATCCAGTTTTGTTGTGTTTGACCATGGTAGTTTCTTACTGTCTCTAAAACATTCTTTTTCTTTCTATGGCCACCAAAGAGAGATGAGACTATCCAGTTTATAGAACAGAGAGAAGAGCTGTCAATAATATGTACTAATGAATATTATATACTTCAATTGCTTGTTGTCTGCTTGCTGTTTTGGTCATTGTCTTGTTCTTTGTTTTTTTGGTCATTGCCTGCTCATTGCTTTTTCCTGATGTCTGCTCCTTGTTCATCTTTATTAGAAGGCACCAGGAACTGAATCAGGGACTTCCCATGTGGGAATTGCTTGAGCCACATCTGCTCCCCTGTACTTGTATTTAACTTGAGAAAATGAATAGACAATCAGTTTATTCTAAACACCTTCATGTTTTAACTTCACACATAAAGAAGTCATATATATAATATTTCAGAAATGTCAATATTTTATTGCACTTATGATTAATTTGGCATTATACTGTGTACAAACTATTCACAAGGCATGCTACTCAAGTTGAAATTTAACTTGTGTTAAATGTATATTGAATTGATGCCATTACAGAGACAAGAAAAGAGTGGGACTGATATTCCTTGTATCTGAGGCATGTTTAACATTTTTATGGCAAATAAACCTCATGGTCATTTATGAGGGCAATAAAATACAAATCATTAATCTCAGAAAGTGTATTTTGATTGTTAATTAAAGCAATAATAAAATGATTTTTTAAAAAATCTCAAATAAGGTGATTAATGGCATTTTTCTTTGATTATTTTGTAAGAGCTGTCTCAATCTTAGTTTGTAAAATTGGTCAGAAATAACATTAGCACAGGATTTGAAGACCATTACAATAAAAATGGCAATTAAAGTGATGTTCATGAATGGGGCAAGATGGCGTCAAAGTAAGAGCACCCATACGATCGCTCCTACAGAAAACAGTTGAGTGGGGACAAAATCCTGCCTGAGTGAGCTGTATTAGGAACCCACAAAGCAGAAGGCTGCTGGACATCTATCTGGAGAGGACAAAAAGAAGAATGATAGCTCAATGTAAAAATGTGAGTTTCTGTGCATCCCCCAGGGCAAGAAGCCACTGCTTTCCCCAAAACTCACCTGGTCATACAACAGAGGAGAAAAATTCTGAGAGTGGGGGTTTCTAGTGAAAGGGTTTGGAGGAGTCCTATGAGTGTGCTTTCAATTGTGTGGACCCTTATTTTTGAGCTTTGAGGAACATACCAGCTGGCTTGAGGAGAAACCAAGAAGAGGGGAGAGGTGAATCTGCTGAGGCAACACAATTTACCTAATCTCTGTGAATTACATCTGGGAGAAAGTGGAGCCAGACAATTAACTAATTTTGTGCAACACACCTAAAGGAGGGGGACCGTAGGAATTGCTTAGTAGGCTTCCAAGACCACATTTAGGATTCTCAGGAAGGTGTGGGTGCTTGCTTTCAGAGACTGAGAGTCATTATTTTCCATGGTGATTTGGCTCTCCAGGGTCCCATATGAATTTCATAGGCGGGCCTTCACACGGGCTTTCTGCTGCCCTGGGAGAGAGGGAAGTGAGAAGTGGAGAAAGGGGGAAGGGCAGATTCCTAATCAGTTTATTCAATTTCAAGAGTCTATCCTGCCCCTGGAAGGGAATTCTTTTTGAGGAGCAGGTTGACCCTGAAGAAGGGTTTGGCTCAGTGAAGGAGTTTCAGGCTTGAATATGCAAGATATCTGGTTCAGTTTACAGTTCCTCTTAGAGTAGTGACCCACTGGAATATTAGCTGATACTTTCAGAAAGGGAAAACATAGATACTATCCTTGTATTAGCTTCCCTTGGGTCTCTTATTTTCCCTAAATAAGAGATTAAGAGGGAAAACCAGCTTTTTCATTGTTTGGTTGACTCTTTACTTGAGGGTGTGTGCTTTTTTTGTTGTTGTTGTTATCTTGTCTGTTTCTTTCCTCTTTGTCTCCCCACCCTTTCTTTTTCTTCTTTCTTTTTTTACTCCCCTCCCCCCTCTTTTTTTTCCAATTAGATGCTGCTGGCTTGTTTTTGTTTGCTGTGCTTCCTCATCCTCACCTCCTCTTTTCAGTGTGCATCAATTTTGACTACCTTTTTTCATTCCTACATCTTTCTATGTTCCACCTTCTGTTCTTCCTTTTACATTCCCTCTGTTTAGCCCCCAATTTTTCTGGCTTTTATTTCTAACACTTCTATTTTCTATCTTTTATTAACTCCTTACTTTCTTGTCCTTTATTTTCTCTTTTCCTCTCTCCTGATCATGCTAGCCTTTTAACTCATACTGTGTTATTCTCCATATTCAGTTTCCCATTTCATTCTGGGCACTCCACTTTCTTATTCCTATAACTCTACACAACTTGCATGAGTTAAATATTTATTCTCCTAGGTCTTATACATTTTTCTGCTAACATTTACTACCAATACAACTATATATTTTCTTTCTTACCTCTTTTGCTTTCCCTGGCCCTAATCTTTTTCCTTCAATGTAACTTAGACAAAAACAAAGTAATAGATTAAGAAGAACAAAGTGTCAAAGAGAAAAATTGACACACACACACACACAGCACCTAAAAAAACCAAGACTGGAGGGAGAAGCTAATGAACTGAACAAACCCACCAAGATAAAATGATGACCAGACAGCAACAAAAAAGTACAAACAAAACCAATAATCAGGAAGACATGGCCCAGTCCAATGAACAAATTAAAAACAAGGAAGAGGAGCAGAACATTGAACAACTAATCAATGCTTTCCAATCAAATATCATGGACCAACTTAATGAAGAGAAGGAAGAGAGTTAGGATATTAAGAAAACACTTGAAGAGCATACTGAAGAAATTGTAAGCATACTCAAAAAGATAATGGATATGATGGTGATGAATGGCACTATTCAAGAAATCAAAAATACACTCTCAGCAAATAACAGCAGATTTGAAGAAGCAGAAGAAAGAATTAGTGATGTGGAAGACAGTATATCTGAAATTAAACAGATTGCAGAATTGATAGATAAAAAAGATAGAAAAAATTTGTCAGGGGCTTAAGGATTTGAATGACAATGAAAAACACACAAATATACCCATTATGGGCATCCCAGAAAGAGAAGAGAAAGGAAAGGGGCAGAAGAGGTGTTGGAGGAAATAATGGCTGAAAACTTCCCAAACCATTGAAGGAGATAGAGGTACATGTCCAGGAAGTGCAGCACATTGCAAACAGTATAAATCCCAACAGGCCTACCTGACGACATATACTTGTCAAATTATCCAATGCTCAAGACAAAGAGAAAATAGTGAAGGCAGCAAGAGAAAAGAGAACCATCACATACAAGGGATGCTCTATATGATTAAGTGCTGATCTCTCATCTGAAACCAAGGAGACAAGAAGGCTGTGGTATGACATAGTTAAGGTAATAAAAGAAAAAAATTTCCAGCCAAGAATACTATATCCACCAAAGCTGGCATTTAAAGATGATGGAGACTTCAAAAAATTCACAGATAAACAGAAATTAAGAGGGTATACTAATAAGAACCCTCACCTTCAAGAAATACTAAAGGGAGTTCTGAAGAAGGAAGGAAAAATACAGGAGAGACATAGTATGAGGAGAATGTAAGAACAACCAAAAAGACAAAAAGAGAAATAAAAACAACATATGACATACACAAATCCAAAGAAAATATGGCTAATGTAAGTGATTCCTTGAGAGATATAACACTGAATGTTAGTGGATGAAACTCACCTGTCAATAGACACAGACTGGAAGAATGGATAATGAAATATGACCCATCTATATGCTGTCTACAGGAAATCCACCTTAGACCCAGAGCAGGAGTAACTATACTAATATTGGACAAAATAGACTTTAAATGCAAAACTATTTTGAGAGAGAAAGAAGGACACTACATATTATTAATAGGAATAATCTTTCAAGAAGAAAGAAAAATCATAAACATTTATGCACCTAATCAGGGTGCCTCAAAATACATGAAGCAAACACTAGAAAAACTAAGTGGAGGGATGCTTGCCTCTACAATTTTAGTGGGGGATTTTAATACACGATTATCACCATTAGACAAAACATCTCAACAGAGAATCAAGAAAGAAACAAATACTGTGTTAGAGGATCTGACATAATAGACATATACAGAACACTACACCCAAATACAGTGGGATATATATTCTTCTAAAGCACACATGATTCATTCTCCAAGATAGATCATACACTAGGCCACAGATAAAGTCTCAATGAATTCAGGAAGATTAAAGTCATACAAAATAATTTCTCTGAACACAGTGGAATGAAACTGGAAATCTGTAAGAGCCAGAGAACCAGATTAGGCACAAAGATTTGGAAGTTAAGCAACACCCTCTTAGGCAAACAGTGGGTAAAGGAGGAAATCTCAAAAGAAAGAGTAACTACCTTGAAATGAATGAAAATAACAACACAACATATCAAAACTTATGGGATGCAGCAAATGCTGTACTGAGAGGGAAATTTATAGTAATAAATTCATACATCACAAAAGAAGGAAGAGTTAAAATTGAAGACATAACTGCACACTTGGAGGAATTAGTAAAAACAACAATGAACTAACCCCAAAGGAAGAAGAAAGAAAGAAAGAACAAAGATCAGAGCAGAACTAAATGAAATAGAAAATAAGAATGCTCTTGAAAAAATAAACAAAACCAAAAGCTGGTTTTTGAGAAGATCAATAAAATTGACAAACCCTAGTTAGACTAGTGAAGAAAAAAAGAGAGAAGATGCAAATACACAAAATAAGAAATGAGAAAGGAGATCACCACCAGTGACTCCACAGAAATCAAGACTATCATAAGAGGATACTTTGAAAAACTATATGCCAACAAGATGGACAATTTAGAGGGAATGGACAAATACCTAGAAACACATAAGCAACCTACATTGATGAATAAAGAAATTGATGATCTCAACAAACCAATCACAAGTAAAGAGATAGAAACACTCACTAAAATTCTCCCAACTAAGAAGAGCCCTGGGCCAGAAGGATTCATGGAGAAATTCTGGCAAACTTTCCATTAAGAACTAGTACCAATCTTTCTTAAATCTTCCAAAAATCAAAATATAAGGAACATTGTGTAACTCATTCTATGATGCCAACATTACCCTAATACCAAAGCCAAACAAAGACCATAGGAAAGGAAAATTACAGACCAGTCTCTCTAGTGAATCTAGATGCTAAAATGCTCAACAAAATACTTGCTAATTGTATTCAACAACACATCAAATGAATTATACACCATGGCCAAGTGGGTTTCATCCTTGGTATGCAAGAATGCTTCAACATAAGAAAATCAATCAATGTAATACACCACATAATCAGATTGAAAGAAAAAAAAATTATCATATCTATAGATGCAGAAAAAGCATTTGACAAAATACAGCACCTGTTCCTGATAAAAACACTGTGAAAGATTGGAATAGAAGGAAACTTTCTGAACATGAAAAACCCACAGCTAACATCATTTACAATTGTGAAATCCTAAAATCTTTCCTTCTAAGATCAGGAATAAGACAAGGATGCCCACTATCACCCCTTCTATTTAACATGGGGATAAGATGGGGCTTAGGGATACTATTGGGTGGAGCTGTGCAGGCTTGAGTAGGGCTAGGGTTGGAAGATTGGGTCAGATGGTCCATGAAATTGGGGGGAGAGTTTGGGGGGAGTGGGTGAACATGGGAGATTGTCAGGTATGTGCTTGAAACTCTAATGTTGAGAAATATATTTAGAAAATATTATAAGGAATGGTTACTTGTTTAAGGTGTTTGATGGGGGCATCTGGCACAGGGTGCACCTGAGGCAGGATTCTAGGGTGTGTGATTCCTCATCTTGTCATATTGTGTTATATCAGTGGGTGGAGACATATACAATGAGCAGGAGATTGTTGTATCCCCATCCTGGGGCAGACTGATATTCTCAAACATTGGAGAGGGTGTCTCTTGAGAGCTTGGGTGACTCCCAATGGAGGAGGACAGACTAGAGTGTCAAGCCCTCAGCATTGCTGTAAGTATCTATGAATCTTGCCCTTCAAGCAGTGAAGCTTGGTTGTCACTGTGGGCCCTGAGGGGAGTGGGAGATAGAAATAGAATGGATGGAATAAGGGGTAACTGAGGGGGTAATGGAAGTGTTACACAAGATCATGCAACAATGGATATAAGCCATGTTAAATTTCACCAAAAATTTATAGAAGTGCATAGTCTAAAATGTAAACCATAATGTAAACCATAATGTAACCAAAAATTTAGAGAAGTATACAGTCTAAAATATAAACTATAATGTAAACCACAATGGCACCATTTATATAGCTATGTTTCAAAATCTGTACATTAGCTGCAGCAAATATAACATCCACATGAAAAGGGATCATTGATTGAGAATCGGGAAAAGTGTTTGATGTTGGATATATGGGAGTCCCCTATATTGTTTATGTGATTTTACTGTGATCTAAAACTTTTTAGAAGACAAAATTAAATATTTTTAAAAAAGGATATAGACACTGAGAAAGGAATGGGAAAGATTACCTTGCTTCTGTACATGCAATGTCCACTTATTACTGTGATGGAGGGCAAAATGTTAAAAACAAAGTTTTATGGTATTTTTCATTTTTTAATACCCCAATTTTTTTTACTTTATCTTAGTTTTTCTAAATTATTATGTGTTCTATTTCTAATCTTTAAAACTGTCAATACTATTTCATTTTCCTACTAATTGAATTTGATAATATATTAGGCTTCATTTTTTAGGAAGTTTTAGATAACAGAGGGGTTCAACTATGGCAGGGGAGGAGCACTGCTGTTGGTTGTTATTGATGGGGGAGGCCTGGGCAGGAGGGAATTCTCCAGGTCATGCATATAGGGTACATGGATATGTTCAGATGTTTTTTGGGTATTGTCGTGGTGGATAGAGTTAGACAACAGAGGGAGTGCTGAGTTCCCATACTTGGAAGCTCTGTTGTACTCCCAATGGAACAGCAAAAATCCTCCAAGTGCAAAGACACAGACCAGTGAAGAAGGATGGTCCAATTATGGGCCCTTGAGTCTGATGACTATGCTTATGAATCTGTATGCTTGAAATCTCTAATAGGCTTAGAGTTACAGAGTGGCTAACAGTTACCTCCTGAGAGCCTCTATGTTGCTCAAATGTGGCCACTCTCTAAGCCAAACTCAGCATGTAAATGACTTACCTTCCCCTCAGCTTGGGACATGATTCCTGGGGATGAGCCTCCCTGGTGCTAAGGAATTACTCCCTTCACTAGCTGGTGATGCAACTAGAAAAAGCCCATGAATAAAAGGGGGAAATGGTAAAGACAAATGAGTTTATATGGCTAAGAGACTTCAAAATGAGTTTGGAGGTCATCAGAGGGGTTGTGCTTACACATATCTCAGCAGGATCCCAGAGACAAAGTAGATACAACCCCTGATACTGATGCTCCTGAGGGCTATGGAGATGCACAAGTTCTATAGTCATGACAGATGGTTCTGGAGTTCATTGCCTTGTCAGTGAGCTGTACTTTGGAATTTGTGTTCCTGATTGTGGTGGAATTGGACTCAGATGTGACCTCTCTACACATGCCTCTTCTGTCACTTTTACTGAACCTGATTGCCTGTGGGGTTGGTGTATGCTCAAAAGTCTTGAATCTCTGGACTGTCCATGTGTCAGCTGGGCTCTGAGCCTCAGCAGAATCGCAACACCTACTCTTTGTTCATTTGGCTTACAGAGGTCAGCTAATGGAGAGGTGAGAATGGTCAACCACCACACCAGGGAACCGAGAGTGTCTGCAAATGCAAGCAGAAGAATCACATCCATTAGCCATGGGGGGATCTAAGCTCTCCCTCTCAATTTAGAGGTGGAGTGGGCAGTAGCATCCCAGGGTCCACAGGATGGAGGAATATACTATGGATTGAGGTTGACTTGCTGGTATTCTACTATAGAATACCAGTAATGGAAGAAATTATATAATTGATGTAGAGACAGTGGCCATGGGAGTTGCTGAGGGCAGGAAGAGGGAGAAAGAGTTATGATATGGGGCCTTTTCACTACTTGGAGTTGTCCTGAATTGCAGGGACAGATGCAGGACATTGTATATCCTGTCATAACCCTATGGATGGACTGAGGGAAAATGTGAACTGCAATGTAAACTATGGTCCATGTGGTGTGGCAGTGCTCCAGGGTGTATACACAAATGAAATGAATGTCCTTAACTGATGAAAGAGGATGTTGTTATGGGAGGAGTGGGGTTGGGGTGAGGGGAGTGGCATATTTGGGAACCTCTTATGTTTTTTAATGTAACATATTGTGTGATCTATTTATCTTTAAAGTAAAAGATAATAATAATAATAACACATAGAAAGTGATGTTCAGGTGATTGCTAAAGAAATAATTCTACTTCAATTATATAAATAAATAACACTTAAAAATTTGTTCCATGTAAGATAGTACAAATCATATATCTTTCTTAGTCTTATCCTCAAGGAGGAGTAATCTTATAAAGCTATTCTACAGTTTATAGTTTCCATCTTTAACACCTTATGCTATTACATATGTGTATATGTACATACATGCATATATATTTGTGTACATATGTATATAAGTCAGGAGTAAAAAATAATGTGGTTAATCTGAAAAAAACATTTTTTTTTAAATTTTAGGAGAGATCTGAAAGATGGAACAATGTGTATTAAAGCACCGTTAGAGGTACCAATAATCCATTGCTTTCAGAAGGAATAAATATGCAACCAAAAGGAGAGAACTTAGAAACTCCTTAACAAAATGGCTGCTGAGATGAACTTCTAAAATGCAAGTAAATATGTTATCAAAATTGGAAGCTTCGGGGAAGAAGTATTACACTGGGAACAGTAAAATAGAGTGTTTTAAAAAAAGAGATTTGAAAATAAAATTTAATGCTGTAAATGTCATGACCAATTCTTTCTTGGGTAGAAGAAAAAAATGGTAAGAGTCATTATTAAGAGCATTTTAATAGAGGACAGCAAAAGTTCAGTTACTGTATAAGTTCAATAGAATGAAAACAGTCAAAAAGCAGGCAGGTAAATTATATCAGAAAATCACTGAGTGTGCCAATGGTTGAGAAGAAAATCATTGAGTATGCCAGTGTGTGTGTGCATCTGTGTATGGTTAGTGCACATATTTTTAAGTTCATTATTGTTTTAGGCCAATGGAGCATCTTTCAACAATTAACTTTTTCCAAAAAGTAAATGATACCCTGATGGCCTGGGAACATTTATATATCTTTAAGAACTCAGCAATTTTCTTCTTTCTCAGCAATACTATTTTGAAATTCACTGCCTTTATGCTTTTATGCAGAAAGCACTTTATGCATATTAGGTCATTAATAAAACTATTACTACTGGAAGGTTAAGTGGAAATTGGGGGTGAGGTTAATAGATTTGCTCACTTCTTGCACAGAACCATGCCTACGTCACAGTGAAATGGATGTGCATCAAAAAATTTTAAACTACTCTTATTACGAATTTGTTGGTTAGAAGATTCAGAGTGGTTCTTGTGTCTATAGAGATTATTATAATAAAAGTAAATTGATATTTTCATTCAAAGCTCAGTTTGGAAACAGAAGAGACTCAACTGGGATTTATGTACCCAGGATCTAATTAAGAGCATGCTGCTGTTATATTTTAATTGAAAGAGTTCATTCACATGGATTTTTAAAGGTTCAAACAGTGTTTACTGAAAAACTTGTATTCATATTTTATATAGATTCTTGAATATGTGTCCAGGTGTGACAAAAAATATTTGAGAAATTACTCTTTATAGCAAATATTCTTTGACCTTCTTATGGGCAATAAAGCCAATGAGGTCTGAGGATTTCCCTGAACAGTCTTATAACTATAGACAAAGTAGTTTCATTACCACAGGCTCCATTTTCTCTTGTGGGTCTTAGGCAATTCTTTTTCTGTCCCTATTGCAGTATATTTGTTATTTTAACCATTTCCCTCGGAGTCACATTGTTTCATTGAGATCCTTGATCTGTCATGACTCTCAAGTCTCCTTTTAACCTAAAATCATTCTGGTGGATCTATGAGACTGATATTCCTCCTAAAATCTATTCGCAGACTGAAAAAAATATTTAGTGTAGTATTTGGAATAAATATTACCTTGTGTTGAATACCCATCCCTGAAGGGCAGGAGCTAATATAATCCAAGCAATATGCTGTTGGCAGATCTTAAATAAACTCTATCCTCTCATGGGCTGAGAGGCAGATTGCTTGTGCTTCACGCAAGCCAAGCTTCTTGTCCTAGCAACATGAAGTATGAGCTTCTGTCCAGAAGGACTTCTTCACACATATTGGTATTTTTACAATGTATCTTTTTGAAAATAAAACATATCTATTTTCACAGTGTTTTATAAGTTTAACATTGTGATCCGATTTTCTCTTATTCAAGCATATTACCCAAGGCAGATCATCAGCATCATTTCTGGTAACATCTTGCTTTAGGTTATGAATTTCATCAAGAGTCTCTGAAATTTTCATGGCAAACAGTCTGACTACAGACTTTCTCTTGCAGATGAGTTATCCTAATGTCCTTTGCCCCTGTCAGGAGTTTACTTATTCTGACGTGCACTGTTTGAAATTTCAATTATTTTACATATGAATTTCAACAAAATACAGTTTAGTGCACAACAAAACCTAAATCCAAACTCAAAGTAACTTATCCCTGGTAGAAATATTTTAAAATATGGGTCTTGGGTTTGCTTATATGAGCAACTAAGTACATTCTAACCACTCTGGGTCTTGATCTCCTTATTTATAAAACAATCACTTTGACATGTCATTGTCAATGTGTTTATGTTTTTGACAATCTGTGGTTCTCTGATCCCATTAACAAGCAAATCCGTCTGTTTTCTATATGACACATATTAGGGGAATTACTTACAACATCATAGAAAGAAGAAATTTTATTTATTGGAAAAAATGAGTATTTTCCCACTTTTTTTTGGTCTAAGAAATTTTTAAAATGTAGGTGACTACAAAACACACACACACACACAACATAGAACCATGTTTCTGCCACTGCAGGATTTACTAAAATACACATTTTGTAAATTTCTTCCTAACTTTTGAAAGTAGAAAAATAGCATATTACAAATTTAGTTGCACTTATCTTTTCCTACTCTCCTAAGTTCCATGCTTCCTCTTAAAGACAAATACCATAAAGAATTTAATGTCCATCTTCCTAGTGCCCAATTTATAATGTTTACAAACAGCATAGCATTGTTTTACATGTTTTGAATTTTTGTAAGTGGCGTATTCCGTTTGAATCAATTTGAATCCTTTCTCCATCAAACTTCTCTTTTTTAAATCTATTGGCATTGATATATAAATATCTAGTTAATTCTTTTAAATACTTGCATAATACTCCTAATATAACTGGATAAAAAACAAAATTAAACAACAGCAGATTCCCCACTAAATTTCTAGAAGAATAAGTTGACATTTTTCTAAGGAAAGGTAATAGCATAAAATCGTATTCTTAATATTAAAATTCGTTAATAATTTGAGGTGTCACTTTAATATACGAACTCAGCATGGCTTTCCGAGAAACAAGTCATAAACAAAATCTTTGCTTCAAAAATTATTTTTATAATGCCTCTGTGAATTGTAAAATGTTTTTTTCTCTGCTTACACACATTAGGTAATAGTAATTTTCATAACCGAAAATACTCCCACAATACGAAATATATCATTTTTAACAATTTGTCTTATTCTAAGTCAATTCTAAGTAATGATTACAAAAATAAAGGCTTTCCAAAATCAGACAGTTTGGGAGAGAAAATAAATGGAGGAAATGTAAATTTAAATAGAGTATTATGTCATGAGAAAAGTCAGCCTGTAGGTTTCAAAATTACTTTCTTTCTTTTCTACTCCTGTAAATCAATTCTGTATTTTAAAAAATCTTTAAACTTTTATCTCATAAATATGGTAAGTTATTGCTGTGCTGATCCATAGTTTGTTGGCTCCATACTACTTCATTCAATTGCTCTATGGGGACACATTTCTTGTTTTGTACCACTAATATATGTTTTTAAATCCAAATACCTGAGTTATCTTCATAACACCTATTATTTATTCATAAAAATTCTAGATTCAATAGTCATACTTAAAGGATATTGAGATATAAAGCCTTCCCTTTCACTTGAGAGCTCTGTACTTATTCACTTGCTTCCTAGAAAGTTATAAAAATATGTTATTACATTTAATTGAACCTACAGGTAAGAACGTAATAAAAATTGTTTTCTTCCCCAGTCATTGGATATTTGAGAAATAACATAACATAACATAACATAAAGCTACAACATTTGTCCAAAACTAAATTTTGCTTTTAATAAAATTATTAAAATTATTGTACAGCAAAATTGTCTGAATGTTAATATTATCATTTATTATATCTATATATTACTATGATATATAGAGTGTATTTTATATATATTATTGTTAGCAGCAGGGTGATATTTATAACTTCAAATTATAAATATTTAATTGTGTGACTTAACAATATATGTTTGTAAATATTTTCTCTTACTTAGTTTGCATTTCCAATGCTCAATTAATATTTGTTGGGATTTTCAATAGAAGATTCAGGGTTCAGACAATAGTTAGTCAACAACAATTTTGTAATTTTAAAAATGAATGATTTCCCTGGTTCGGCTATTCTCTAAATAGAAGACAATATTTAAAATATTTTGGAAAGATTATTAGAGTTTACTTCTGTCTTAAGTAGTTATTACAGTACAGAGAGAAGGAGGTGATGTTTCTATTCAGAATTCTGATGTAGTTTCCTTATAAATACTTCCAGTGATGGTGGGTGAGAAAAGGCATAATCTTGGGAGATCCTCCAATTAGTTAAGTCTGATGGCTAATAATCAGAATACTGATGGGAAACTGAATGGATTGATGACAAGTGATAATAACGTTGGAATAAGAATTTGAAGTTTGATTAACTGTGTATTGTGGTCATTCCTCTTTAGAATTCATGTCAATTCAATATTCATGGTAAAAAAAATTAAATGTTTGAAATTTTACCTTTGAAATCTTTCTACCAGCTTCAAATCAATGAAGACACAGCCTTTTAACTTGATCTTACCAGGATAAAAATCCATGGGTACAAGCAAACAATCTGGATTTGAATGCTAATCTCCATCTTCAACACAAAAACACACATACACACAAACACAAACACTACTTGCCCCAGGAAATCACTGGACATGAATTTCATTCTCCACTTTCAGCCAAATGTATGTGTTCAGAATAGTCCAGGGAAAAGTCTTGATTTTCCCAGATGCTGAAGTTTTAATGTATGGTATCTGATAGATTTTGACTATTTATTTATTTCTGATAGATAAAAGAGGTAAGAGAGAAAGATTATCCCTCAGAGAAGAAAATTGGCTGCTCACTGTCTCTTTGAAGTTCAAGGTTCTCCTAAATTTAGGCTACTATTCACAGAAATTTAAATCAAAAGCAACTCTTTTGAACAAAATTGATTTTTCCTTTGCACCACAAATAGTTTATGCACATGGCAAATTATGACTTTTGAATAACTATCAAAAAAATAAGAAATCAACAAAAGAGTTTATTAAAAATGTTAGGAGAAGTTTTTATAAGTTAGATAGTATAAGAAATGTGGGGTAAAAGAATTATTCTTTTAAGTGTAACTGAAAATAAAACTAACAATATCTAAGTCACTTTATTTTTTATAAAGTTAATTATACCTATTGCATTAAATTTCATGAAACTATTTTCAAAAGCAAATTATCAATTTTATAGACTCAAAAAGCTTTTTAATGAACTCATTATTCTATGTGCTTTTGTTACTTAGTTTATATTTTTTATCTGCATCTTTTATAGGCCATTCAATATACTCTAAATTTGACCATTTATTTTTATTTGTTAGTCTATAGGAATTCCAGTCTAGAAAACATTTCCTAGAAATTTTCCCTACATAATCCCAGGCTAATCAAATTACACTTACCTTTTTTTTTACTGACTTTAACTCATTTACTATGAATTATTGCACTATATTATATTCATTTTTTCTGTAATTTCTTGGTTCCCTTTTATGTAATATATCATACCAATAATAACCAGAATGTAGAAATGGGAAAAGTAGTTGGGGAGTTAAGAAGCATATTGTGTAAGCCCACACACAGTGGATGCTCCATAGATTACTTACAACTCTCATCCCCAACTTTTTTTTCCATTTTGGTTTACATTATGGTTTATATTTTAGACTGTACAATTTTCTAAATTTTTAATTACATTATGGCTTACATTATGGTTTACATTTTAGTCTATAGACTTTTATACATTTTGGGTGAAATTTAACATGTCCTATATCAATCATTTCACAATCTTAGGGAACACTTCCATTGTCCCCCCAGTTACCCTGCTTCCATCTATTCTATTCCTCACTTCCACTCTCCTCAGGGCCCTCAGTGACAACCAAGGTTCATGGCTTGAAGGTCCAGATTCATAGGTACTTGCAACAATGTTAAGGGCTTGGCATACTAGACTGTCCTCCCCCATTGGGAGCCACCAATTCTCTCAGGAGACACAATTCCTTCTGTTGGAGAACATCAGGGCTCCCCAGGACGGGGGTACACCTTCCCACACATTGTATGGATCTCCACCCAATGATAAAACACATTACAAAATATGAGCATTCACACACTCTCTAGAAGCCTGTCCTGCTGCAGGATGACCCCCTTAAACACCTTAAACAGGTAATCAATCCTTCCTTATTATATTATCTAAAGAGTTTTTTTAATATATTCTTGACATTAGACCATCTAGTAGATTGTGCTTAAAAATGTTTTTCTTTATTCATCTTGTTTGTCTTTCAACTATTTTCCTTCTTTAACTTTTTTAAAAAATGTTACATTAAAAAAATATGAAGCACCTATATATCCTCCACCCCCCTCACCCCACTCCTCCCACATAAACAATCTCTTTCATCATTGTGACACATTCATTGCATTTGGTGAATACATTTTGGAGCACTGCTGCACCACATGGATAGTGGTTTACATTGTAGTTTACACTCTCCCCCAGTCCACCCAGTGGGCCATGGCAGGACATTCAATGTCCAGCATCTGTCCCTGCAGTACCACCCACGACAAGTCCAAGTCCTGAAAATGCCCCCACATCATATCTCTTCCTCCCTCTCCCTACCTTAGCAGCTACCATGGCCACTTTCTCCACATCAATGCTACAATTTCTTTCATTACTAATTACAATAGATCCGTAGTAGAATATCAATAAGTTCACTCTAATCCATACTATATTCCTCCAGCCTGTGGACTCAGGGATGGTTATGTCCACTCCACCTCTATATTAACAAGGGATATAGATTCCACATGGATGATGGATGCAATTCTCCTGCTTGCAGTTGTAGGTACTCTTGGCTCCCTGGTGTGGTGGTTGACTTTCTTCACCTCCCTGTTAGCTGACCAGGGTAAGTCCAATAATCAAGAGGGTAGGAGTTGAAAGTCTGCTGAGGCTCAGGGCCTGGCTGTCACATGGACAGTCCAGAGATTCAGGTCTCCTGAGTATACACCAACCCCAGTGCCAACCAAAGGTCTGGTAAAAGTAACAGAAGAAGCATGTGTAGAACAGTCATATTTGAGTGCAACTCCATCATACTCAGGAACACAAACTCCAAAGTAGGGTCAACTGACATGGCACTGAACTCCAGAGCCATCTGCCATGACCATAGAACCTGTGGGTCTCTATAGCCCTCAGGAGAACCAGTACCTGGGGTTACATCTACTTTGGCTATCTCTGAGACCCTGCTGAGGCATAAGTAAGCATTAACCCTGTGATGACTTCCCGACTCTTCTTGGAGACTCATAGCCAAATAAACTCATTTATCCTTTCCATTTCCCCCTTTTATGCAAAGACATAAAGCAGTTTTTAACACCTGATATTACGTGTAGGTTGAGATATTCTGCTGGTCTGAGTTGACCCTTTTATTCAAGGTCTATTTCTAGTTACATTATCAGTTGGTGCTTGGTAGTAATCCCTTGGCACCAGGGAAGCTTACCCCCAGGAGTGATGTCCCACACTGGGGAGAAGGCAATGCATTTACATGCTGAGTTTGGCTTAGAGAGTGGCCACATTTGAGCAACATGGAGGATCTCAGGAGGTAACTCTTAGGCACCCTGCAGCGCTAGGCCTAGTTCATATTTCAGACACACAGGCTCATAATCATAGCCATCAGTATCAAGAGTCATTGTTGGACCATTCATCTCTATTAGTCTTTGCCGTTGCACTTGGGAGATTGTTACTGTTCTACTGGGGAATGTGATAGAGCTCCCCTGGCTAGGAACTCAGCACTCCCTCAGTTGTCCTTTTTGGTGAAATCTCTATGAAAATATCCAAACATTATTATGTACCCTGTATACATGCCCTGGAGAATTCCCACCCAACCATATGCCCCTTATCAATAACACCCCACACCCATGTTCCTCCCCTGCCATAGTTGAACCTCTCTGTGATCTGAGAATTCTTTAAAAATGAAGCCTAATTATATTGCCAGATTTCATTAATAGTAAAATGGAATATAGTGATGGGTTTAAATGTTAGATATAGAATACATACTAGTTTAGAAAAAATAAATAAGTACAATTAAATTGGGGTATCAAAAAATGAAAAAATGAAAAAGCTTTATTTTTGACATTTTGCCTTTCATCACTGCTATTGGTTGTCCTCTATGTACAGTGGCAAGGCAATTTCTTCCATTTATTCCTGTGTCTACATTCTTTTTTTTTCCTACTTACTGTTTGTCTTCACAAAAGTTTTTGATCACAGTAATTCACATATACAATATACAGTACTCCCACATATCCAACATCAAACCCTTTGTCCCTTCTCCAGCAATGATCCTTTTACATGTTCATATTATATTTGCTGCAGCTGATGTACAGATTTGAAACAATAGCTTTCAACCAAAGTTCCATTTTGGTTTACATTATGGTTTATATTTTAGACTATACAATTTTCTAAATGTTTAGCTATCTTATGGCTTACATTTTAGCCTATAAACTTTTATACATTTTTGATGTAATTTAACATTTCCTATATCCATCACTGCATGATCTTGTGGAACACTTCCATTGCCCCACAGTTACACTGATTCCATCTATTCAATACTTCTTTCCCCCTCCCCTCAGGGCCCACAGTGGTAATCAATCTTCATTACTTGAGGGACCATATTCAGAGATACTTGCAACAGTGTTGAGGACTTGACATGCTCGACTGCCCTAACCCATTGGGAGCCACCAGTTCTCTGGAAAGATACATTTCCAAATACATATCTGGATACATATCTGGAAAGATACATTGAGAACCCCAATCCTCCCCAGGATGTGGGTATACCTTCACTCTCATTGTATGGGACTCCACCCAATGATATAACCCACTATGACAAAATGAGCACTTGCACACTCCTTAGAAGCTTGCCCTGTGTCAGATGCCCCACCTTAAGCATCTTAAACAGGTACCTTCCTTATTATATTTTCTAAAGAGTTTCTCTACATTATAATTTCAACCACATACCTGGCAATCTCCTATGTTCAAATGTTCCCCCAACCCTCCCCCCAATTTATTGGGACATCTGACCCTACCTCCCATCCCTAGCCCCCTCAAGGCCACAAAGCCCCACCCAGAGGTATCCCTATGCCTCCATTTTTTTCCCTTCCCTGTGCAAATACTTACCTCTAGCTTATCAGAGATTTCACCCATGTAGGTGTCAGCTCACAACCTTCCTTTAACCCCTAACTTCCTTTAAGCCTGTCATCCAGTCTCTAGCCCTCTGAGACAGCTTGGTTTACTTATTTCATATCAGAGAAGTCATGTAGTATTTGTCCTTCAATGACTGTGTTGCTTCACTCAACATAAGGTCCTCAAGATTCACCCATGCTATCATGTGTGTTTGTACTGTATTCATTCTTACAGCTCAGTAGTATTCCATTGTGTGTTTTTTACCACATTTTATTTATCCATTCATCTGTTGATGTGCATTTGAGTTGATTCCAACTTTTGGCAATAGTGAATAGTGCTGCTATGAAATTGGTGTGCATTTATCAGTTTGTGTCCTTCTTTTCAGTTCTACTGGAATTGGTGAGTCATATGGCAAATCTATAGCTAGTTTTTTTGAGAAATTGCCAAACTGTCCTCCCGAATGGCTGGATCCTTCTGCATTCCCATGAGCAGTGGGTGAGTGTTACCATTCCTCCACAACCACTCCAGCACTTGTAATCTTCTGATTTTTTGATAGCTGCCAGTCTTATGGAAGTAAGAGGGTATCTCATTGTTGTTTTGATTTGCATTTCCCTAATAGCTGGTGATTCTGATCATGCTTTTATGTGCTTTTTAGCCATTTGTATATCTTCTTTGGAGAAGTGTCTGTTCAAATATTTTCCCAAGTTTTTAAATGGGTTGTTTCTCTTTTTATATTCAAGATATAGGAGTTCTTTATATATGCAGGATATGTTTCCTATCAGATATATGGTTACCAAATATTTTCTCCCATTGTGTAGGATCTCTTTTCACGTCTTGGCAAACTCCTCTGAGGTGCAGAAGGCTTTAATTTTGAGGAAGTCCCATATATCTATTTGTTCTTTTGCTGCTCGTGCTTTTGGTGTGAAGTTCATGAAGCCACTTCCTATTACAAGGTCCTGTAGATGCTTTCCTACACTGCTTTCCAAGGTCTTCATTGTCTTGGTTCTTATATTTAGGTCTTTGATCCATCTTGAGTTGATTTTTGTATAAGGTGTGAGTTGGTAATCCTCTTTCATTCTTTTACATATTGATATCCAGTACTGCAGGCACCATTTGTTGAAGAGGCTATTCTCTCCCAGTTGAGAGTGTTTGGTGGCCTTGTCAAATACCATATGGGAGTATATATGAGGATCTATATCAGAACTCTCAATTTGGTTCCATTGGTCAATGTGTCTATCCTTGTGCCAATACCATGTTGTTTATACTACTATAGCTTTGTAGTATGTTTTGAAGTCAGTTAGTGTGATTCCTCCAATTTCATTTTTCTTTTTCAATATATCTTTGGCTACTCAGGGTCTCTTTCCTTTCCAAATAAATTTCATATTTAGTTTTTCTAGTTCCTTAAAGAAGGCTGTGTTGATTTTTAGTGGGATTGCATTGAATGTGTAGATCAATTTTGGTAGGATAGACATCTTAATAATATTTAGTCTTCCTATTCATGAACAGGGAATATTCTTCCATTCATTTAGGTCTTCTTTGATTTCCTTGAACAGTGTTGAGTAGTTTTCTGTGTATAAGTCTTTACATCTTTAGTTAAATTTATTCCTAGGTATTTGATTATATTTTTACTTTTGTAAATGGTATTTGTTTCTTGATTTCCTGCTCAGATTGCTCATTATTGGTGTACAGAAATGTTATTGATTTTTGCACATGAATCTTGTAACCTGTGACTTTACTGAACTCATTTATAAGTTCTAGAAGCTTTGTGGAAGACTTCTCAAGAATTTCCATGTATAGGATCATATCAACTACAAATAGTAAAATTTTGACTTCTTTCTTTCCAATTTGGATACGTTTTATGTGTGTTTCTTGCCTCAGTGCTCAAGCAAGTACTTCTAAGATTATGCTAAATAGAAGGGGTTATAGTGGGCATCCTTGTCTTGTTCCTGAACTTAGAGGGAAAGATCTTAGGATTTCAATCTTGTAAATGATGGTAGCTGTGGGTTTTTCATATATACTTTTTAGCATGTTCAAAAAATTTCCTTTTATTCCCATCTTTTGCAATGTTTTTATCAAGAAAGGGTGCTGTATTTTGTCAAATGCTTTTACTGCATCTATAGATATGATCATGCGATTTTTTCCTTCCATCTTATGTAGTGTATTACATTAATTGATTTTCTTATGTTGAATCATCCTTGCATACCAGGAATGAATCTCACTAGGTCATTGTGTATTATTCATTTACTGTGTTGTTGAACATGATTAGCAAGTATTTTGTTGAGGATTTTCATGTCTAGGTTCATTAGAGTGATTGGTCTGTAATTTTCCTTTCTTGTGGTGTCTTTGTTTGGCTTTGGTACTAGTGTAAATTTGGCATCATAGAATGAGTTAGGCAATGTTCCTACTGTTTCAATTTTTTGGAAGAGTTTAAGAAAGACCGGTGTTAGTTCTTTATGACATGTTTGCTAGAATCCAACTGTGAAGCTGTCTGGCCCAGGGCTCTTCTTAGTTGGGGGATTTTTAATGTCTGATTCTATTTCTTTACTTGTGATTGGTTTGTTGAGAACATCAATTTCTTCTTTCATCAATGTAGGCTGCTTATGTGTTTCTAGGAATTTGTCCATTTCCTCTAAATTGTCCTTCTCATTGGCATATAGTTTTTCAAAGTATTCTCTTATGATAGTCTTTATTTCTGTGGGGTCACTGGTGATATCTCCTTTCTCATTTTTTATTTTTTGTATTTGCATCTTCTCTCTCTCTTTTTTTCTTTTTTGGTTAGTCTAGCTAAGGGTTTGTTAATTGTATCAATCTTCTCAAAGAACCAGCTTTTGGTTTTGTTTATTTTTTCAAAGGCTTTCTTATTTTCTATTTCTTTTAGTTCTGCTCTGATCGTTGTTCTTTCTTTCTTTCTTCTTCCAGAGGGTTTTGTTTGTTGTTTTTTTTACTAATTCCTCCAAGTGTGCAGTTATGTCTTCAATTTTAACTCTTCCTTCTTTTTTGATGTATGAATTTATGGCTATAAATTTCCCTCTCAGTACAGCTTTTGCTGCATCCCATAAGTTTTGATATGGTTTGTTGTTATTTTCTTTAATTTCAAGGCAGTTATTAATTTCTTTTGAGATGTCCTCTTTGACTCACTATTTGTCTAAGAGTGTGTTGTTTAACTTCCATATCTTGTTGTCAAATCTGCGTCTCTGGCCCTTCCTTGCATATTTCCAGCTTTATTCCACTGGGGCCAGAGAAAATTTTTTGTATGATTTATATCTTTCTGAATTCATTGAGACTTTTTCTGTTGCCTAGTATGAGTTCTGTCTTTGAGAATGATCCATGTGCACTTGAGAGGAATATATATCTTGCTGTATTTCAGTGCATTGTTTTGTATATGTCTGTTAGGTCCAGCTCCTCTAATATTCTGTTTAAAGTTTTTGTTTCTTTATTGATTCTCTTTTGAGATGTTTTGTCCAAAGTTGATAGTGGTGTATTAAAGTTCTTCACTGTAGTTGTAGAGGCTTCCATTCTTTCACTTAGTTTTTCCAGTGTGTGCCTCATGTATTTGGAGGCACCCTTGTTAGAAGCCTAAATGTTTATGGTTGTTTCCTGTCCTTGAAAGATTATCCCTTTCACTAATATGTAGTGTCCATCTTTGTCTCTCACAATTGTTTTGTATTTGAAGTCTATTTTGTCTGATATTAATATAGCTACTCCTGCCCTTTTTTGGTTATTGTTTTGTTTGTAAGATTGTTTTCTAGCCATTCACTTTCAACTTCCTTGAAACCCTGGGTCTAACGTGTTTCTTGGAGACAGCATATAGATGGGTCATATTTCCTTATCCAATCTTCCAGTCTGAGTCTTTTAACAGGTGAGTTTAATCCATTGACATTCAGTGTTATTACTTTCAAGTAATTATTTATATTAGCCATATTTTCTTTGGGTTTTCTTTGGATTTCATTTTATGTGATGGTTCCCTTTTCTCTTGTTGCTTTTAGCATTTTTTCTTTGTCTTGAGCATTGGATAATTTGACAAGTATACGTCTGGGGGTAGGCCTGTTGGGATTTATGCTGTTCGGGGTGAGTTCTGTTTCTGAGATATGTTCATCCATCTCCCTCAATATATTTGGGAAGTTTTCAGCCATTATTTCCTCCAACATCCCTTCTGTCCCCTCTCTTCTCTTCTCCTTCTGGGATGCCTATAATGCATATGTTTGCACGTTTTGCATTGTCATTCAGTTTCCTAAGTCCATGCTGGATTTTTTCTATTTTTTTATTGATCAGTTCTACTATCTGTTTGATTTCAGATGTACTGTCTTGTCTTCAACATCACTAAGTCTTCCCTCTGCATCTTTGAGTCTGCTGTTATTTGCTGAGAGTGTATTTTTGATTTCTTGAATTGTGCTATTCATCACCTCATATCCATTATCTTTTTGCATATGATTGTAATTTCTTCTGTATTCTCTCCAAGTGTTTTCTTCATATTCTTATATCTTCCTTCACTTCATCAAATTGGTCACTAATATATGTTTTGAGAGCTTTAATTACTTGCTCAATTCTCTGCTCCTCCTCCCAGGTTTTAGTTTGTTCATTGGATTGGGGCATGTTTTCCTGATTATTAGTTTGGTTTGTAGTTTTTTGTTGCTGTCTGGTCATCATTTTATCTTCATGATTTTAATAATTTCCTTAGTTTCTTTGTCTAGTTTTGAGTTTAATTAGTTGTTGTTTTGTGTGCATGTTAAGTCTTCTCTTTGTCACTTTGTTCTTCTTATTCTATTTCCCTGTTGTTGGCTAAGTTCACTTGAAGGAAAATATTAGGGCCAGAGAAAGCAAAGGAATAAGAAAAGAAAATGAATAATAGTAGTATTGATAGTAAATATTAACAGAGGAACCATGTGAGATCTACGAGAATGGACATTAGAGTCATGCAAGCTCTGTAGAGTTATAACAGTAAGAAAAGTAGAGTATGTATAATGAGACAGTAAACTGAAAATGAGGAGGAATATAGTATGAATTAAAAGGTCAGTGTGTTCAGGAAAGAGGGAAACAGAAAAGAAAGGACAATAATATAAAGAGTCAATATAAGACAGAAAACAGATCAAAAGTATTAAAAATAATAAGTCAGAAAAAACTGGGGCTCAAACAGAGTTGTAAGGTAAGAGAAACAATAAATGATGGAGGATAGAAAGATGTAGAGGAAAGGGGATAGTCTTGGTGGCCAAAATCAATACACACAGAAAAGAGGAAATGGAGGATGAGGAAATACAGCATATATGAAGTGCTCCCTGCTGCACCTAATTACAAAAAAGAAAAAAGAAGAGAAAGAAAGAGAGAAAGAAAGAAAGAAAGAAAGAAAGAAAGAAAGAAAGAAAGAAAGAAAGAAAGAAAGAAAGAAAGAAAGAAAGAAAGAAAGAAAGAAAAGGGACAAAAGGCGGGGGGGGGGGGGGGAGGCAAGCAAGGAAAAGGAAAAGAGAAAAGAAAAAGAAAGAAATGGCCTTGGGGGGATAAAGAGGAAGGAAAAACAAGAAGACAAACCAACAAAATACCAGACAAAGTTTCAAGCAAGGAATCCTCTTTGCAGTTAAATAAAATGCTTTGGAATTTGATGTTCCCCCTTTCTCCATTCCTCACTTCCCTCTCTGCCAAGGCAGGAAGAAAGCTGCCTGAGAGATCTGGTAGGAGATTCAAGTGGGTCCTTGTTGAACCAGCTCAGCACAGAAAACAATGACTCTTAATTTCCAGAGAGAGAGAACGCACATCTCATCAGGAACATCAAGTATTCTATTGGAAGCTTGGAAAGCACCTCCTACAGTCCCTATCCCTTAGGTGTGTTACAGGAGGGCTAGTTGATTTTCTGACTCCACCTTTTTTCTGACCAAGTTTCCTATCCCAAGGTGTTTAGGTAAATTGGGCTTTCTCAGCAGATTTGCCACTCCATTCTCCCCAAGCCAGCTGGTATGTTCCTCCAAGCACAAATAAAAGGGTGGGGGGACCAGAAAATTGAACCCACACTCATTTGGCCCCTCTGCACCTCCCACAGAATCCTTCCCACTCATGGAGTGAGTCCAAAACCAAACAACAAAAGACCCAGGCCTCTGGGAGTGATGGATTCCAGAAATGGAAATCTGGGATATTGTAGACTCAGGGTATGTAGGTCTGTGGAACTTGGGCTATGGGGGTTTAGGGGACACAGACCTGGGGACCATGCATCTGGGGATCATGGGGCTTGGTGCCGCTGCTGCTCAACCAACAATTTTCAGGGAGCACTGTGGCCACCAGCCCTAGAGGGAAGAAGGGTCCCTCCTCCCCACAACTTCTAACCTCTGCCCTAGTAACCTGCAATTCTACTTTTAGCAAGCAGTACTTCTGTCACAGTCTCTCCAAATTGACATCCATACACCTCCTGTCTTGCAAGCCCCTGAAACAGCCCACTCCAGTAAGATTCCAACACAACTCGGCTGCTTCTTTGCAGGAGAGATTGTGAGGTGCACTCACTCTGATGCCATCTTGCCCTGCCTCCCCCAACTTTCTTAACTAGCTCTAATTTAAACATCTCTATATGCCTGTGCCTGAGCATATCCACACATGTAGGAAGGGCAGGTAGGAAATAATTGGAAAATACGTCATCACTTGGAATTCTTTCATTTTTGAAAGTATACTTGTAGAAAATATGTACAGAACTTGTATTGGAAAACTAATCTGAAAAACATGTAAAGTCAAAGGGTTTTTTTAAAAGATTTATTTATTTTTATTTATTTCTCTCCCCTTCCCCCCCAACCCCAGTTGTCTGTTCTCTGTGTCTATTTGCTGCATCTTCTTTGTTTGCTTCTGTTGTTGTCAGCAGCACGGGAATCTGTGTTTATTTTTGTTGCGTCATCTTGTTGTGTCAGCTCTCCGTGTGTGTGGTGCCATTCCTGGGTAGGCTGTACTTTCATTCACAATGGGTGGCTCTCCTTAAGGGTTGCACTTCTTGCGCATGGGGCTCCCCTATGTGGGGGACACCACTGTGTGGCGGGCGCTCCTTGCACACATCAGCATTGTGCATGGGCCAGCTCCACAGGGGTCAAGGAGACCCAGGGTTTGAACCACGGACCTTCCATGTGGTAGATGGATGCCCTAACCACTGGGTGAAGTCTGCCTCCAAAGGGGGGTTGTTTTAATGTTACCCTTTTTTCAGATGAGAGTGTCATAAGGTGTGGAAGTTTGAGATTATTTATGAATCCCAAAAAGAGAGATTATGTTTGTAAACTAATCTGTTTCTCTGGCTCTCATAATCTTTGAATAGTTTAGAATCAGCTAGCATGTCTTGTTTAAATTACTTGTTAAGAAAAAGACTTTGATTTGACCACTGTCAGTAGGTCATGACTCAGACTGAGTTCCTGCCCCCTTGTTAGGCTGATAGAAATGGACACGCATTCAAGAAGACATACGGAAGAGGAGAGAACTTGGTCATTTTGGTCCTGCTATGTGACAGAAAGGAGAGAGCTCAAACAGTTAAAGCCCAGGTATAGATGAGATATATACCTGATAGTTTGCAGCTAGAAACAGAGCATCTTAGCAGCTGAGAAGGCTCAGAAAGAAATGAACCCTATGCCAGAGACTGATATAGGAAGCCAACCCTCTTGCTTCAATACATGGCAGCTGACTTTAATGAGAAAGTACCTCTTATGTTATCTTGATTTGGAATTTTCACAGCCTTGGGACTGTAAAATTTTACTACAAATAAATATCCTTTACAAAAGCCAACAGATTTCTGGTACTTTGTATCAGAAACTCTTTGACTGACTAATACAGAATTTGGTACCAGGAGTTGGGTACATTCTGATACAATTACCAAAAATGCTGGAAAGGTTTTATAAATGGGTAAGAGGTATTTTTTGGAGGAGTTGTGAGATACTTGATAGAAAAAGCCTAGATTGCTTTGATGAGACTGTTGGTAGGAAAATGAATGGTAAAGAGACCTTTGATAAGGCATCAGAAGAAAATGACTATTTATTTGTCACAATATATAGAACTGTACAACACAAAGAGTGAAGCTTAATCTAAAAAGTAGTCTTTTATTAGCTTGGAAGATCCCAGAAAAGAATGCATAATGTGACAAAAGAATGTAACTATATTACAAAGGTATAAAACATCTTGACCAAAGGTGGTTGGAAGCAAGGTAATTGCCTAAGTAAGAGTAGAAATTCATGAAGTTTTTAAGTCTAAAGGCAGGAGGAACTTCACATAAGCATTCTGCTTTAGTCTATAAAGTAATTTCTCATGGAGGTAGAAGTTAATAACTCTGATACTGCTATGTGCTATAATGGTATTTAACAATTTAATATTTGGATAGCTGAAGGTGGGAGTCAGTTTTCTCACTGTTGATGTGTAATTTAGATATTAGTAAGGGAAGGAAGATAGAATGATCCTCCTAGAATGGAGACATTGTTAATAATGCATATTTAACTTAACATAGATACTATGGTTACATACAGAAATATTTATAGGTATGTATATATAAATGCTTTAGTATACACATATATTTCCTTACTGCCCACTGAAAAACTAAAAAAAATGGTAGCCTAATAGCAATGATCACAACTAGCACCTAGTGCTTGGTTTTTAATATCATCCTTCAGTAACAGGAAACAGAGCCCCTGGGCAAAGGACTGATTTTAGACTGGGAGAAGAAATAGAGAAGACGAGCCTGGAGCATCCTCTAGTGACAGAAAGTAAGGAAATGTTCAACCTACTTTCCTCTCCCTGCATTCCTCATTAATAGCGTGTAAGTCAAAGCAGCACAGGAGCTAACTGAAAAAAAATCCAAGAGGCCAAACCTAGAACACTTTGAACAAGAAAAGACATGAAGCATTATTGGATTATTACCCAAAGTATATAGTTAATATCCCTGAGTCCATTCTGATATAAATAAATGATTGAATAAATGTATAATTAGAGGAGATAAACAAATCTCTCAGGCAGAATTCAAGTAAATTACATAGATGCTCTACCCTAAAGGATGTGGGGGGTGCATAACTCCCACTCCTTAAGTGTGTGTGTGGTATAATGACATCCAAGTAGCACAGTATGGAAAGGAGAGTAGAGGAAAAAGCAACTCCACAGAGGAAAATCCTAACAAGTCCTTCTTTTTTTTAAAAAAAGATTTATTTATTTATTTAATTCCCCTCCCCTCCCCCGGTTGTCTGCTCTCTGTGTCTATTTGCTGCATCTTGTTTCTTTGTCTGCTTCTGTTGTCGTTAGCGGCATGGGAAGTGTAGGGAGCACCATTCCTGGGCAGGCTGCACTTTCTTTCGCGCTGGGCTGCTCTCCTTATGGGTGCACTCCTTGTGCGTGGGGCTCCCCTACGCGGGGGACATCCCTGCGTGGCACGGCACTCCTTGCGTGCATCAGCACTGCGCATGGGCCAGCTCCACATGGGTCAAGGAGGCCTGGGGTTTGAACCATGGACCTCCCATGTGGTAGATGGACACCCTAACCACTGGGCCAAAGTCCTTTTCCCTTAACAAGTCCTTCTTCAGTCATTTGATCAAGGTCCACTTTAATATGTACCAACAATTTTGATGGCAGGTGCCTATGAAATGATCTGATGAAAATGTCAATTCTATGATCTCCTTCTAGAAATCCTATAACCTTAGTCTAATCCTGAGACTAGAGGGGCATTCTATAATATACCTGACTGGTATTTCTCAAAATTCCCAAGATCAGAGAAAACAAGAAATGTATGAGAACCTGACACAGCCAAAAACATACTAAGGAGACATGACAACTAAATGTAGTATGGTATACTGGCTACAACCTAGAAACAGAAAAAGTACATTAGGTAAAAACTAAGGAATTCCGAATAAATTATAGAATTTAGTTAATAAATAATGAATCAGTATTGATTCATTAATTTTAACAAACCTACCACTCTATGTCTGAATTTCATTCTGCTTATAAGGGCTAGAGGAATAAGTATAAGAGTCATCTTGATTCTTCTGGGTCACACCTTAATTGAAGTAACCTCATCAAAAGTTCATACTTAAAGTGGGTTCACACACAAAGGAATGGGGTAAATTAAAGAACATGTGTTTCTGGGATATATACAGCTTCAAACTACCACAATGAACTCTCTGGACCTCCAAAAAACATGTTCTTTCTATATGCAAAATTTTATTATTCCATCACAATATCCCGAAATCCTTAACATTTCAGAAACAATGGTTATTACAAAGTCTCATCAAAATCAGTTATAGGTGTAGTCTGCCTAGGGCACAATTTCCCCTCTGTCTTTGTACCTTTGAAACCTAGAGAACAAGCTATCTGCTTTTGATGTATAATGAATACACATTCTCATTCCCATAGGATGAAATTGGGATGAAAAGAGTGGTCATAGTTTTCAATAATTCCAAAACCCACTAGAGCCTACTCCATTCGATTTCAAGTTTTGATAGTTCTCTCTTGAACAATGTTTTGTCCTCCAGGCCTGAGGAAGCAGCAGTCCCATCCCTGCTAAGTGCTTGTTCAGTGCCCTGCTGTCTTGGAACACTGGGGTAAAGACCCCACCCTCTCTAAGCATTGGCCTGGTGGCCAGGCTCTACATAAAGGCCAGGGCACTGGCTCTGACCTCTCCTGAATAATGCAGCAGAAAACCCACTCTCTCAAGTGCCAGGGCAGACTCACCCTTTCTATACACATAGGTAGGCTTGTTCTTTTGGTCCCAGAAGAATATCTTGATCCAAGTCTTAGCTTCCATGGTTCTGCCCTTGAAGTGATTTTTCCCCCAATTTGTTCCTTCTTTGTCCCTTTTACTCCAGGCTGATAGTGATTCCACACATACAAATTAGACAAAAAACTTCTCAGTTTTCTATTAGTTCACAGGAGTCCAAACCATCAGACTTCTTAGATAAATGCATTTTCAATTTTGACTTCCACAGAAATTTCTGATTGGGTACATGTTCATGCAAACCCTCACATGGAGCATCCTTCTCTGGGGACTAGCTTATTGGAGGCTCAGAATTTTCCAACCATCAATTTCTGATTTCTTTTTGTCCAGGAGTTCAGTTTTCACCTTTCCTCTCTCATTTCACTGTAAACTTCAAGAAGAAACCAGGCTGCACCTTCCAAACTTAGCTTGGATATCTCCTCAGCTAAATATCCAATTTCATCACTTTCAAGTTCTGCTTTCCATCTGAACTCAATTTCACCAAGTTCTCTTCCATTTTAAAACAAGGATGTCCTTTCCAACAGTTTCCAAAAACACATTATCATTTTTTTAGGCATCCCTGGAATGATCTTTAACATCCATCTTTCCAACAGCATTCTCTTCACTAAAAATTATGTACTCTTTAATATGATAAAAATTTTACTATGGCTGTCACTCATTTTTTAAAATTTTTCTTCCCCTCCCCTCTCCCACCCTGCTGTTTTTGCTGTCTGTAGCCATTCACTGTGTGAGCTTCTGTGTCTATTTCTCTTTTTGTCTTTTCTTCTTGTCTTTCTTCTCTAGGATTCACCAGGATTCGATCCTGGGAATCTCTGATGTGGAGAGAGGTTCACTGTCAACTGCACCACCTCAGTTCCTGATTGCTGCTGTGCTTCACCTTGACTCTCCCCTTCATCTCCCCTTTTTTGTATCATTATCTTGTTGCATGACTCACTTGTGTGGGCACTGGCTCACCACACAGGCACTTAGCTTGCTGCATGGGCACTCGATTCACCATGTGGGCACTCACATGGGTACTCAGCTCACCATGTGGGCACTGGCTAACTGCGCAGGCACTTTCTCTTCTTTTTCACCGGGAGGCCCCAGGGATCGAACTGGGGTCCTCCCATATGGTAGGCAGAGGCCTTATCACTGGAGCCACATCTGCTTCCCTCTCACTCATTTTTGAGACTTCATATTTCTTTCCACCTCTAAACATTACCCAATTCTAAAGCTGTTTCCAAAAATCATTTTTGGTATTTGCAATAGAAGAATCCCCATTCTCCTGGTACCAGTCTATTTCTTAGGTGTTCAAGCAAATATAAATAAATGGGTCAGGTTAAATAATTGGAATTTATTTGCTCATGGGTTTGAGGATGGGAAAATTTCCAAATCAAGGCATCATCAAGGTAATGCTTTCTCCTCAAAGACTGTGCCATTCTGGGGCTGGCTGCCCTGATCCTCTGTTCCTCTGTCAAATGCAATGCACATGGTGGCATCTCCTGACCTCTTGCTTCTCTTCCATATACCATTTCAGCTTCTTGCTTTCCTGTGGCTTTCCTATGTCAGAATTTCATTCCACTTATAAAGGACTCCAGGAAAAGGATTGAGACCAATCATGATTGGCCTGACTCATAGCTTAACAGAAGTAACTTCATCAAAAGGTCCTAATTACAATGGGTTCATAACCACTGCAATGGATTAAATTTAAGACCATGTTTTTCTGGGATACATGTTTTTCTGGGATACCATGATTTTCTGGATACCATGATATGAAAGAAAAACTTTATGCCATTCATTAATCAAACATTTCTTCATAGGAGATAAAAATATAAATAATAATTAAGGGATAAAAATTTTTGCTCTTCAAAAGACACCTTTAAGGATAAGAAAAGAGAAACCATAAAATAGGAGTGAGGGAAATATTTGCATAAGATACATTTGATGATGGCAATGAATTCAGAATATGTATGTATATATGTATGTGTATATACATATATATTCAGAACTCAGTAACAAGATAGAAATAAGTCTAAAGTAGGCAATATATTTAAACATTCACCTTTTTTCATTGTGAATCATTAGTTTTTCATTCTGAATCATCTTTATATTCTGTATGTAACTGACTACTACACAGGTAGCACCTGTAGCTACTAAGTAATTTATAACTAGCAACCTCTGTGCTGTGACAGGTCTGGGGAGGTTGAAATCCTGTAGTGAATGTTAACATCAGTTCCACTTAGCATGGAGTACAAAAATGTAAAGTTTTTTTCAAAGGAGATATGCTCTCCCAAAAAGTGCTATGCTATAATTAATCAAATATACTTCCCTCTATCCATTAATGAAAACATTGTTTCTTCCTCCATTTTAGGATTTAAAAAGCACTCAGCTTCCCGTGCCACTGACGACAACAGAAGCGGACAAAGAAACAAGACGCAGCAAACAGACACCAAGAACAGACAACCAGGGGAGGGGGGTGGAATTAAATAAATAAATAAATCTTTTAAAAAAAAAAAAAAGCACTCAGATACATCACAAAAGCCTTAGCAAAACTGTAAATGTTTCAGGGACTCATTAAGGTATTCCTAAGAAAGTGATGAATTTTGGATTATTTAATTATATTTTCATAATAGGTGCCACGAGTATATTGATGAATAGAAAAAATTGGGAGGGAACTTGGTATTATTTATCAACATTGTCATGAATGAAAAATGTCTGTAACTAAGTCAAATATGTAGGTGCCAGTGTTTTGAGAAACATGTTTAAAGATAATGGCTTTGAAAATATTTCCTGTTCTAAACTGAGAATATGACCAATTTAAATTATCACCAGTGAAATATATAGAGGAAAATTTGGATAATGGGTTCATTTGGAATATGTGCTTTCATTACTGCATTAAATCATCAAAACCTTATTGAATACCCAGAAGCTTCAAACTAGAAGATGCAAAGATAAGAATGTATGCTTCTACTCTGTTTAGAAAAAGGAGTCATTTTGCAGGTATGTCACGTCAAAAGAAAAAAATTATCAATAGTGATTACTAGTTTGAGGGTCTCCAAATTTTGTACTTGAAATTATCATTGCAGAAAAATAAATAAGTGAAACAAATTCTTATGTGCAAGATTAGGATGTAAAATAAATATAAATGGAGGTTGAAGACGTGTTTAGTGGAAACTCAGCAGTGTCAGGAAGGGGAGACTGAGGGCCTCCTAAATCCTGCCTGATCAAGTACAATCTCTTAATCCCTCTCAAACCCCAAAATGTACTTTCTGAAAATATATGGAACCCCAAAAGCTCTCGTGAACACTGTGTGAAACCACTTTTCAAAACGAATGTACTTACTTTACAGAGAAGGAAAATGCATGGCAGAAAAGTTAAGTGGTTTGTCAATACTCTCTGTTGATAAACAAGTAAAAAGAAGAAGAAAAGACCAGTCTCCTCTAAAATGTAAAGCAGAATTATTATATCATAGGTCAAAGAGTCATACCTTAAATCAACAGAAAATTTCCATGGTGATATGTGATTGCTACAAAAATGAATTCAATTTCTGTATGCAATCATATAACCCTAGCTTATTTAAGAATGTTAAAATAAATATAATAATTATAAATGGACTTTACCAAAAATGGTAAGCATACAATATGAAAATGTAATAATACACATGTCACCTGTTCTTGGAAAGTACTGAAGAGGCAGAAAAAAATGTTTTTCATCTATTTAAAATAAATAGCATTTATAGCATGGCAGTGGAAATCTGTTTTTTCCCTCCAGTGAAATAAACTGAAGTATGTATAATTTTATCTAGCTTAAATTAAATCAATATTCTTAGTCAAGTAAGATGAAAATCTGAATAAATGATGATTAGTGCTTGACCATACCAGAAACTCTTTGGAAATCTTCCCAGTAGTAATTTCTCAGATCAGATTTAATGTACTGGCATAACACTTTGCAAAATAATATTCTCACAATCACATCTTAGCAGGATGGTCAAAGTTATATTACTCGCACCTCATGATTTTCTGAATAAGTTGCTATCCATGCATTAGTCAAATCTCAACTTAGATAGCACTTCCTCTGGGAAATTTTCTGACCACACAAGACTGCATAAAAGTAATTCATGAAAGAGTTAGAAGATTGAGCATGTCTCTCTCTCTCCTTTTCAATATCTTTTTCAAGCAGTAGTCAAATTAATAAGAACATGTATCGACACAAGGACAAATAGAATTTGGTTGATTAACTAATGGGAAATTTTTAAAAATGACTGAAATAAAATGCAGGTAATGTTCTAAGTGCTTACGATAGTGTGAAAAAAATGGACAAAGTCTCTGTTAATGTAGTTTATTTTCTTGTGAATAAATAGAAAATGAATAAGCAAGCATAGTCTTTATACAGTACAACCAATAAATTATATGTAAATGCATGTTTATATGCCATGTTTTATATATATGACACAATACAATTAAAACCTATATTTGTATATTACTTTTTACATCACATGGAGATGAATCCCATGAGGGTCAATTAAAGATATTAAAGAGTAACCAGGAAGTGGCTAAATGACCATGTAATGGAAGATGTTTAGAAAAGGGATCTCAGATGAGTTAATATTGAATAGAATCTGTATGAATTGAAGAGATAGGGCATACTGATATCAAGGATAGAGTGATTTTCTGAAGAGAGATCAGCAAGTGAAGTCCTGATATAGGGCCTACCTGTCTGAACCGGCGGGGGTGGATTCCAGGGGCCTGTGGGAAGAAGTGGGGGCAGGGGATGAGAAAGAATGGAGGTAAGACAGGATTCTGATCAAGCCTCGTTTATTGGGGGTAAAACACAGGGATATATAGAGAGGGAAGGGAACGTGTACATAGGTGATAGGCTGGTTTTGCGGGTGGCAGACGTCCAAGGAGGGGATTGGCTGAAAGTTTGTGCCGGGTCTGCAGAGTTTCGCGCCTTGCGCATGCGTATTGCTGTGGTCACCTGAGTTGCAGCAGGAAGGGGAGAACAAAGAAGCAGGGAGGAAGAATAAGGAAATGACAGGGGAGATTTGTGAACTCCGCCATGTTGTGAGATCCGCCATGTTGTGATAGACTGTAAATAGGTCTCACAGTGGGTGGCTCCCTACACCTACCTAATTAATTTAAGATAATATAGAGCAATAAGGGCAGTGTCACTGGATTTCAGTTAGTGAGGGGAGAATGTTGAGTTTCCTATTTCCTGAACTGATGCTTCTTTCTAAGATTTTTCTGCTCTGTGGAAGCCAACTTCTACTCCTTTCTGGAGGAGAGGTGCAAAGTAAGGAAAATGTTGGTGTCCTAGAATGTCTGAATATCTTCATTCTTCTTTCATGCTTGACTAAAATTTAACTGGATAGAAAATTAAAATTAGAATGAAATCATACTAGCATTCAGAGAGTTGTTGATACATCTATCAGTCTAATTGCTTCTCCTTTGATTGTGTCCTTTATTTCCTATTCCTCTGGAACAAAAGTAATTTTTAAAAAACTTTTGAAGATATATTATTTCAGTACCTTCTTAAGACTGTATAATTAACATACAAAACAATGAATAAATATGAAGCATTCTCGCTATGAGCTTTGGCATCTGTATACAACTATGTAACCAAAAGAAGATGGAGATTATATCAGTCATCCCAGATTGCAATCTTGTCTTCCTTATTGTTCAGTTCCACCAAAGTCATATTAAAACTGTCCCCTCCCAGGGGAGGAAATGATATGATTTCTCAATTATAGATGAAATCTTAAAATGTGCACGCTTTGTTTCTTGCTACTTTTCCTCAACATAATATTCTTGAGATTCATCCATGCTGTTGCATGTATCATCAGTTCATTCATTTTCATTCCAAAATTTGCCACATTTTGTTTATTCCTTCTCTAGTTTTTGCACAAATGGGTTATTCTCAGTGTTTGTCCATTACAAACTAGCTGCCATGAACATCCCTGTGTAAATGTTTTGTGAATATATAGTTTCATTTTTTAAATTTAAATTTATAAGAGTGCAGATGTTGGGTAGATGTAGAATTCACTTTATTAGTAAATAAATCTCATATATCAAATATATATTTCATTACCAAATACGAAATAAATTGTACACACTCACCAGAAATGTATGAAAGTCCCGGTTGCTCCCTATTCTCAACAAAACTTACCATGATTAGTTCTAAAAATTAACTCATTCCTTTTATCTGAGGTTTGGAGGAAAGAATTTAAAGAAGCTGATTTATAATCCATTTATTCACTCTACCAAGGGGATGCCGCCATCGGAAAGAAAAAAATGCCAGATGACTTGGTTTAATATCCTTGCCTTACTGGGTATCTGGGTAAATAGAACAATGGTATTGGATAGGAGGAAGAGATTTCCTCTGTTGAGTGTCTTTAGTATAATATCTGTGGTAAAGTATTACTTATAGGACAAAACTATGATTTATGAGTCAACTTCCAAGAAAATGTTATGTAATCTATTCAACACTCTGTAGTGTTGTAAAATGGAAACAAGTCATTACTTATAAAGAATCTCTGTTGCTTGAGCTATGTGACAAACCCTTGCTTGGATAGAATATCTATTATTCTGGACCTGAGAAGTTATGTTCTGTGTAGGAAAGAAAGAACTGGGCGCTTATGTCTATGTGTCTGACCTCTCTTTACTTTGAGCCTATTGATTGCCTGTGTCCTTGACCTTATTAATAAAGCTGGATATTGGGTGAGATCTCTTATTGTGTAAGTCTGATTTTACAATTCAGTTCCCTGTGTTAGATCACATTGGTGCAGTAAGTTTGTCTTTCAGAACCATAGATAGCCCTAGAGATTACCAGTATGTAATTGGAACCTACTTTTTCTAACATTTGCTTATTCTGTGGCAGACTAACTGGGAGAATATAATTAAAAGTTCAGAACAAAATATGCTTTTTGAATTAACCCCTCCTAGATGTATTACTCTAATCAATTTATACAAATGTATAGAAATGTTCAAAGAAACATTACATTGCTATATTTTATTGCTTATCAGAGTATTTGAATGGACAGTTAAAAAAAATTTTACTCAAATCAAGTGGTAAAAAAGTTTTAAAAATTAGCCTTATAAGTTAAATGAACATCTTGTAAAAGTAAATATAAGAAAATATATTGATTATCCTCTGCAAAGATTTCAGGAACAAGATGTGGCAATGAGTGAGTGACAACACAATCCAAATCAAACCAAATTATAGTTTATCAGGATTTTGTTCTATTGCTATTGTTTGATTTAGTTTACCACTGGCAGAAAATATTTTTAAGATGGCTCAGAAATTTCCATTAAACAGGACTAGGAATTTAAGTACTAGAAAGATCCTGTGCTTTCTTTGTGCTTTCTAGACATACTGGTAATCTTCCCAACCATGGAAGACAACATTTCCACTTTACAGAGGAGGAGCCAGCATTTGGGGTTTCAGGAGATTTTTCTGCAGTCTCACCCCTAGCTCTTCACAATCTGGGAAATCCATTCCTCCTGACCCTAGCCTTTAGAAAACAGCTGCAGGAAAATTGGTGAAATCATAGAGCGTTTGGAAGGTTCTTCTCTCTCACCTCCATCCTTCTATAGCTTGTTTATATTCCTTGATGGCCCAGAATTGCTTGGATGGGTTTCCTTCGGCAATTCTATCCTGCCTCTAGCCTTCAGAATTTGCTTACACTTAATGACGACTCAAGAAAAGATTTGGTTTGTAGATACTTTCTCCTGCTAAACTTGGGGCTACTCAGGATCCCAATTCGCCATGCTAGCACACATGCAAATATTAAAAGTTGTTTAAACTTTCCATTGATTTCTTCTTCCCTCTTTTATGGAGAATTTTCTTCTTCCCTCCAATCTACCAGGAATGAAAGCTGCTTTGGGATGCTTATTTCCTGGGAAGGGGCTTTTCTATTTTAGAAATCTGTTCACTTAATTCTGTGTGCAGCCTCAACTTTTTGATGGTTTGTTTTCATTGTAGGAGAGAAGTGGCATTCTTTTGTAAACTTTTACATACTATCCAAAACTCAGAAATCTGCATTGTTGTTATAAAATATTACATTATTGAGCCCTTTTGGAAGTTGAAATCTTTTCATTTTTGGGAAATTACTTTTTAATGATTTTTCACTGTTAGTTCCTTCTCCTCTGAAATTCCTGTTAGCAGGACATTGAACCACCTGGAGGATAACTTATGTGTTCCTTTCTTTTCTGCAATTTGATTGTTTTCCTCTACCTTCTGGTGGATTTGTTTATGTTATCGATTTGCTATAATTTTTAAATTTAATTTTTTAATTAGAGAAGTAGTTTTGTGGGAAAATTACGTAAAAATACAGTGCTTCCATATACCCAACCAGTATTAACACTTTCCATTACAGCGATGCCTTTCCTAAAATTGATGTAAGAATTTTATAACTGTACTATTAACTATAACTCATAGTTTATATTATGATGTGTTTTTCCCCCATATACCACCCTATTAGTAGCAACTTGTGTTAGTGTGGGACATTTGTTATCATTCATGAAAGAACATTTGTTATAATTGAACTATTAACTATAGTCCACTGTTTACAATAAGGGTCACTGGGTTGTACAGTCTTATGTTTTATCTTTTAATTTTTTCTGGTGTCTTATATATGATCTAAAATTTCTCATATTAATCACATTCACATATATAATTCAGTTCTGTTCATTCTGGAACTTTGAAGTAGCCTGTGTTTTACTGTTCAGATTTTCTTGATTCTTCTTCATCTGACTCTTGTTCTGGATACGAGGTACAATTTTTAAGATTGCACTATGTGTGCAATTGTTTCACCTTCAGGAGAGAACTTCCTTTCCTCTGCTCTTTGAGAGTCTTGGATCTGTTTTGTTTGCTTTTGTGCAACATTTTCTTCCCAGCAACTGTGATTTGTTTAAATTCTCTCCCTCACTCAATGTCTCTTTTTCCTGTACACTTTTAAGTTCTGGGACCCACTGTCTTACAGCAGTTATTTTCCAAGCAGAGGCTTGTCTGCCTCTGGTTTCTTCCTTTTAGGGTATCCACTTTGTCCCTGATAGATACAAGGTTGCTGCTGCAGCTCTGAGACATCTCATTTTCATTTAAGGCAGGAAAAAGAAGGAAAGTGCACCACCAACATGTTTGCCTTTCGTAAATAAAGCTTTCTTAAGATGCCTCTCTAATAACCCTGTTAATATTATATTGGTCAGAATTGTGACATATGGACACCCAAAGTTCCAAGGTAATTTGGAAAATGAGAATTTTGCTACTTGATTTTCTATATTGGAAACAGTCAAAGGGGAAATGGCTTGAAGATGATTTGGGGCTTTATTTACCAAAAGTATGAGCTGAAGAAGTCATGAGTTATTAATTGAATAATTTTTGAGACTTGAAGAACTTAGGAAAAACCTACTCTTCAAGTTGTTTTCATAATTTTTATACTGTACACAATAAAATCCGATAGTACCATAGATTATTTTGGCCCTTTTGAGAAAGTTGTCAAAATATCAAATTTTATGGATTCTCCTTCCAATTTCACACATTAATACCAACTAAGATGAAGTAGTATACCTATAGAAACATAAATTTTAGGAATATATGAATGAAAATACTTCCCTAAATCCCCAATTAGTTATAAAAATATAAGAAAAATAAGTTTCAATCAAAATTCCTTTCAAACATTTTCCATTTGCTTGTTTTTCTGAATGAGATGAGTGGTACAGTTAAGCAATCTTTACCTCACCAAATGCATCCTCTATATTCTTACTGTCATTTTTCTTTTGTGTATTGTGTTATTCATTCTCCAATAAAAAGTACAATAATTTGTTATATTTTGAGGATAAGTAAAATTTCTTATATTCACTATTGCTATTAAATGTATTTCATACCTAGGTAGCCACAGAGAAAAAAATTAGCATTTGCCCTAATGCAACTGGAAAATTAGTAAGGTATTAAGTATTTGAATTTTTTCCTTTTTTGTGACCCTTAGGTCCACCTTATTTTTTTATTCTTGCCTACAAATGAGGGACAGTAGGAAAAACAATTAATTTCTTTGGGAAATTAAAATCAGTATGCTCAGCCTGGAGGAGATGCCTCATTACTCTGATAAGCTAAGTTTCTAACATAAAATTTAGACTACAGAACAGTATAAATATACCAACTTCCAATTATTTACTGACATTCTTCTCTCAAAATACACAGTCTTGCTTAAAACTTTTGATTTATTTTCTTTTTGAATGGTGGACACAAAATCAAAAGAATAAATTCTTGTTTAATTTTGAAACTCTTCTTACTTTTTGATGAGACTAATAAAGAAGAAAAGGTTAACTGACTTCCTGGGAACTTGCTACATCCTGAGTTTAGTCCTAAAATCTTTACAGGAATTACCAATTTTAATCCTTGAGAAAGTCTATGTCACAGATAATATTATTATCCTTTGAATGAATCCTTTTTGCAAAAGAAAAGTAACTTGCCTCAAGTCATATTGCTAATAAATGGTACAGTCATACTTCACAAGTCATAATTTTAATAATTTCCTGTTTCAGAGTTTTGCTATAAATGCTTGGAGAGAATTTATACACATGACCTTATTCTCACAATGGAACAATTGTTAGAAGATAAACTGAATAGGTTAAGTTGATTATATTTTCACTTTAAGCTTTAGTTTTCTCCTGTTCACTAGTTTCCATATGGAAGAATCTTCTCTAGGGTTATTTATTAATTTATTTTGGGGTACAAAACTTTATCTTAAAGGCAATGTTACATTCTACATTGATTAGGAATTTCAATAAATTAATGATTTGACATTCATTCTATGGACATACAATTCCAAATTATAACATAAAATTTATATTGATAAACTGAATTGATAGAAATAGAGAGTAAGACCTTTTTTTAAAATTTTTTTTAAGATTTATTTTTTATTTATTTTTCTCCTCTTCCCTTTGGCCCCACTGTCGACTCTCTGTGTCCATTCACTGTGTGTTCTTCTCTGTCTGTTTGTATTCTCAGTGGCACCAGGAAACTGTGTCTCTTTTAGTTGCATCATCTTACTGTGTCAGGTCTCCATGTGTGCGGTGCCACTCCTGGGCAGGCTGTGCTTTTTCATGTGTGGCGGCTCTCCTTACGGGGTGCACTCCTGGCACGTGGGGCTCCCCTACGTGCGGGACATCCCTGCGTGGCATGGCACTCCTTGTGTGCATCAGCACTGTGTGTGGGCCAATTCACCACACAGGTCAGGAGGTCCTGGGTTTGAACCCTGGACCACCCATGTGGTAGACAGATGTTCTACCCATTGAGCCAAATCTGCTTCCCCATTTGTTTTTCATATAATTTCTCACAAACACAATTTCACTCTATAAACTAATGTTTAATTAGAGCAAGGAGATTTTACTACACATAGTTCTTTGAATTCAACATAAGGTTTTTGACAGTGAATTGATTGTAGTAACATCACAGAGTACAGGTTGATTCTCCATGTCATCGTTGTGCTTGGAAAGAGAGCTAGTTCTAAATTTTAACCAGTATCCAAGTAGAACATATTTTATAGATCAGCATATTCAGGTCACTCTCCCACCCTTTGCTCTTTCCCAACTGATTATACATTTGTGAAGATCTTTGTCAACCTGCTGGGCCTTATTTCTTCCCTTCTCACTTTGGGAGGTGTCTGTATATAGGAAACATGCATTCTGTTCTCATCTCAGGCCTGAAGTTTTCCAGGGTTAGGTACCAATTCTAAAACCCTTTTCTCAGCCTAATCTGTGCCTAAGTTTAATTCTACCATTTCTTATTAGTAAGCACTTTGCTATTGTATATTAAAGAAACATTTTTCAACCTAACATTTGCCAGTAGTAAAATTGATAAATTTTTTTCTGTCTCTATAGCTTACTTGGTCCCATACTCATGTGAAGAAAAGGGACATTATTTATTGGGGTCTTTGCAAACCTAACACAATATTAATTTTAACTGTGATTTTTTAAAAAGACCACTATTCAATATTATGAGTGAATATTGTATGTATTATTGTAGACTAATATACCATTTTGGTAATTTTAAGTTCTTTTGTGGGAAAATACCAATTCTGTCTTGCTGATCAATGTACCCCTAGAACAGCATTACTTAATTTCCACACTACTGATATTTTGAGTGAGATAACTATTTGTTGTAGGGCACTGTTCTGTGCATTATAGGGAAGTGTAGCAGCAACGTTGGCCTCTATATTCTGTATGACAGTGGTAAGCCCCATCTGTGACAACCAAAAATGTCTCCAGACATTGTCAAGTATCCCCTGAGGGACAAAATCATTTCCATTAGAACCACTGTCCAAAACACAGTAGTTGGCAAATAGTGAGTGCTTATATATATATATATTTTTTAAGATTTATTTTTATTTTATTTATCCCCCCTTGATGCTTGCTGTCTGCTCTCTGTGCCCATTCATTGCACATTGTTCTGTGTCTGCTTGTCTCCCTTTGTTGGGTCATCTTGCTGTGCCAGCTCTCCAAGGGCACGAATCAGCCTGCCTTCGCAAGGAGGCCCTGGGACGCAAACCTAGGGCCTCCCATATGGTAGATGGAAGCCCAATCAATTGGGCCACAGCTGCTTTCCTTCGTTTTTAATAATAATTTTTAACTTTCAATGCATGTATGTATTTAGTTTATTAACATCAAGATATAAATGGCATTAATTGACCTAGCAATGAAAGATATGTGGCCATCATTCAGGAGTTTCTCTACTGCACAAACACTGAATAATGCTTTAAGATCACCAGCTAAAAATTTCAGTTGAGATTTCTCTTAACATTAGTTAATAAATTAGCAGGTGATTCTGCCATTATTTGTCAAATGACATTGCTTAGAATAAACACAGTGCAACTTTTACATGAATATTTTGAAAGTTTAAGGCAAGAGAGAATGTTAGGAAAATCTACCTATAAATTATTACAGACAAAGCGAAATGATTAAAACACCGAGGTTAATTGCATGCATTAACCTCCACAACTATCCTCAGGTTTCTAATGTATGCATTTCTTTTTAATTTATTAACTATGTTAGCAACCAGTTGTACTATTGATACGGTTGCTAAAAAATAATATAGATAAGAATATTGGGAGTTAAATGCATGTCTCCTCAATTCACAGTAACAAGACCAAATGTAACAGATTATTTTTTGTGATATAGCAGTTTCCATGTTTTAATTAATTTTCTGTTCAATACAAAGGTTTTTACTTGAATGAGTTTTACATTGGAATATGAACTATTGAATTCCAACATCCTAAGGCAGCAAAAAAATAAAAAATTAGAAAATAGAATGCACTATCAGAAGAAATGAGTAACACACCAAAAGAAAGAGTACTTAATTTTATACCAAAAATCTCTAGAGAAAAAAGTAATTTTGATGGTGTGCCAAGAGTAATTCAGCTTTCAAATAAGAATATAAGATTATGCTCAAACCAATACAAATTCAAACCAATTCCAATTGGTTAGTGAATTTGTACTTCAGATTTTTCTAGATAGGTTTCATCTAGTTTGTTACTTGAATTAGAAGACATTTCCCAAACTGCCTCACAGCTCCCAAAATACTGCTAACTTAAAAAAAAAAAACCAGCATATTTGGGTATGCTAAATATATATATAGATAGATAGATAGATAGATATATGTTGTACATATATACATATATATCCTTTATATAATGGCATGCATGTATATACAAATATATGTGTTTTATGATGAATATTTTATTTATACAAAATATAATTTTGATCAATATTATTTGCCAAGAACCATTTCTTAAAAGTATTATTCTACTTCTGTGTACCCTGCAAAGTACCTTTAATCCATACAGCTCTGAAATCTTTACTCAGTCCTATCGATAGGGTCATTCCTAGGTTCCAAATATACACAGATAAATAAAATTCAACAGGTTTTTGTTGAAAAAAAACCACAACTCAGCTAGAGTATTTTAGCATATTTTAAAAGGAAAAATGCATCTGTAATGTGAACAAACACAAAGGAGATAAAAAAAGAAATGTTTGATAACAGTGAGAATACCTTAAAAACAACTTTGGATAGGGTAGAAATTAGAGTTAAGGAAAACAATACATTAAGAAGGAAGATAATATTCTTAAGAGAAATGTAAGAAATAAAATTTCCCTTTTCCTACAGATTACTTTTAGCCACTTTTGAAAAGTCCTTGACAGATCACGTCTTTCTTTGTCTCCCATCCTACAGCTTCATTGAATAGACTTCTTCCTCACCAACTCTACTAGTGGCACTGAGATCCAAACCACTGTCACGGTCACCTGGATGGTAGCCAAAAATAATGCACTGCTCCCACTTTCTCCGGCAGGAAGCAGAATGGATTAATGACTCAATCTGTTGCACTCTGAAATAAAGCTGCGTTGTGCTGAAGCCATGCTTCCATAGATTGCTATCTGCCAATGCCTGAGCACTCCAGGGAGCTAAGGCAGGCCTTTACCGAGAGACATGGGGTTCATTCCTATGTGGTGGGGACCTTTGACTCTCAGACTCCCTGTCAAATTTGCCACAACTTTCTTAGAAGTGCACTGCAGTCTAAGACCAACTTCCCTTCCTCCCTCCCTTCCCTTCCCTCCTTTTGTCCCATCCATCCTCCCTCCCTCCCTCCCTTCCTCCTTCCCTCCCTCCTCCCCTCCCTCCTTTCTTCCCTCCCTCCCTCCTTCCTTCCCTCCTTCCCTCCTTCCTTCCTTCCTTCCTTCCTTCCTTCCTTCCTTCCTTCCTTCCTTCCTTCCTTCCTTCCTTCCCTCCTTCCTTCCTTCCTTCCTTCTTCCTTTCTTCCTCCCTCCCTTCCTTCCTTTCCCTTCCTTTTTTACAGGTTTCCGACCTTCACCTCAGTGTTGTAGCTCTCCTAGTGACCTCCAGCCTCCTTCCCCATTTTCCCTCACAGGCTTTCTCTTAAATAAATCTCTTGTACCTGAAATCCTGCCTTGGCATTTGGTTCTCAGAAGACCTAGAAAATCACATTGGGGCTATTTAAATAACTTTCTAAGTGATTTTGCTTCTTACAGGTTTGTTCCCAAACAGAATATTCCAAGCAATTATATTTTAAAATGTAATTCAGAATGTTGCTTCTCTATTCACACCCTCCCATAGTTCTTTTCTTTCTCTGAGTAAAATAAAATTTCTTACAAGAACTTACAAGATCAGAACCTTTGCACATGTTGTTTTATCATCTGTGAATGACCTTTATCTGAGCCCTCTTCTCCACATTGCAATCTTCCCCATCTTCAGATGTTCTTTTCCTCCTTTTGTTTCTTTTCAAAATTTTCATTGTAGTAACATATATAAAACTCAAAATTCTCCATGTTAACAGCTTTGAGGTATACATTTCAGTGGTATTAATTACAATCATAATATTGCACTGCAACAGCCAACATCCTATTCCCCCAACTTTTTCATCACCTCAAAAAGAAATTCCACACCCATTTAGCACTAACAACCCTCTCTCTGCCCTGTGGTAACCTGTAATTTACTATCTGTCTGTGAAATTTAATTATTCTTGGTATTTTATGTAAGTGGCATCATACGATATTTGTCTTTTCGTGTCTGGTTATTTTCTTCAACATGGTATCTTCAAGGTTGATCAATGTAGCATGTATCAGAACTTTATTCCTTTTTAGGTTTGATTCTTGCTGTCCAGCATGAGCCCAGTAGCTCTCTCCCTTTGCCTTGAGACTAGTGGAACCAGCACCTCTGGATGGGGCAACTCACACACTCAAGTTCCCTGACAGTCTCCATGTTGTCATGTTGTCAGCACAGGTAAATCTCCCTGGACATTTGATTTCAGCTGAGAGTTCTGTGACCTCCTTAACAAAGCTACCTAATGATTATAAATTTCATAAATGTCTTATGTTTGGATTCTATCTCTTACATATAAAAAGATGTGGAACAGCAAAGGAGGACAGTCTTTCTATTGCGCACAGCTAAGCCTGACCCACTTGACCTTTCTGTAGCACTACAAAAGACTTCGAGACTCTATTTGTATTTCATTATTAACACTTTGCCATTAATTTCTAGTCTATCATCCAAATGCTTTGCTAGGCATCCTTTCAACATACTGTATGTTTTAGTTATATTACATAATATTTGTCTCTCGTATAAAATGTAAGTTCCATGCGAGCAGAGGCCAATTTCTTACTTGTATCTTCTCAGTACTTATAAAACAGTAGCTACTAAACAAATATTTACAATGAATGAATGCAAACATAGATAAATTGCATAAGCCTAAATACTGTGAGCAAAACCACTGAACAGAATATTTGTGAATTTTACTAAATAAGCATATATATGCCTATATATAATTAAATAAGTATAAACTTACAGGTAATTAAGTATTTACTACTTTTTATTATTAACTACTTATTAATAAGTAGTTAATAGATATGTTTTTACTACATAAGTATATATATTAAATAAATATATGTATATAGTATATACAGCAATTAGAAATGAATATAAGGAAAAGGAAAAAATAGAAACAAATGCCACAAACACAAACAGTTAATATCTTATGTGCATAAAGATTCACTTAATTAGTAAAGAAAATATTAATATTCCAATAGATAAATGGGGAATGAACTGAAGGCATAATTTTTTAAAAAGCAAATGTGAGAGCAAATGGAAAGACCAGTTTTATAAAAAAATATTAAAATGAAATGGCATTATATTTGCTAATCAGTTTAACAAAGGTCAAATAAAAATTTCAAGTTTAATTTAACCAGAATTTCAGAGAAAATATTTTAATATTCTTAGCACTGCTCATTATTGTTTTTCTTGAGAACAATTACATAATTAATTCCCAAATTTTAAACTACTAATTTTGTTTTAATAGATACTACAATTCTACAAAACTGCTAATGTGTTAAGGTTAATATAAAACACAATAAAATTTTATTTTGTAATTGTTTTTCAGTAATATTTGCAGATGACATATTGGTCTAATAATTAGAGCTAATTATGTCTAGAAGTTAAAGGTAAAGCTAATATCAATAAGAAATCTATTAAATATAATAATATAGGATAAAACAGTAAATAAATTTAAGAAAATGATTCCACTTAACACTGCATTAAAAATGGAGCAATTAGGAATAAATACAAACAAACCCAAGTAAATCACTTTAAGTGAAAGAAGAGAGCAGGAAATCTGATACATATAAAAGAGACAAATCTTATAAAGGGTGACCATTCTGAACTAGAAAAGAAAAAAAAAATCATACATATATTATCGCTAAACTAAATCCATAAAGGAATAAAGCAAAGTTTTTTTAAAATTTTAGGACCATGTTATTATTATTATTATTAAAGAAATTTTAAATCACAGAAATGTTACATCGAAAATATAGGGGATTCCTATATACTGCATACCTCCCCCATCCACCTTTTTTCCATTAACAGCATCTTTCATTGGTGTGATATATTTGTTAAAATTAATGAACACTATTGAAGTATTGCAACTAACCATGGTCTATAATTTACATTATGTTTACACTTTGCTTTGGACAATATTATAGATTTAGACAAAATGTATACTGGCCTGGGGAGAACCAGCAAGATGGTGGTGGAATAAGGAGCTCCTAGAGTCAGCTCCTGCTACAGGGTGGTTAGCAAACACCCAGAGCTCTCTGGAGCTAGCTGAAGCTCCTGTTTGGGGGATCCAGCTGACCAGAAGAGCATCCTGCAACATTCTTGAAGGAATGGAAGGAGGAGACTACACATCTTCAGAAAAGACTCCTAAGTAGAGAAGCCATGCCCCGGAGGTCGTTGCCCATCCTCCACTGGAGGCACGAGCCGCCTTGGGAGCTGTTCCGTGGCTGGAATTGAAAGTTCCACTTCCTCAAAACGGGGAAGGAAGAGACAGTTGGGGACCAATTCTAGCTATGATGAGGAAATTCAGCAAGCTACAGTATAATCCTGAGAACAGCTGAAGTTTGAGCTGATCCAAATCAGAAAGAGGCTGGGAGCTGCCATCTTAACTCTGCGTGTGACACAAAGGGAAGCGGGGCACACTGAAAATCCCAGTGATGGGGGGAACCAGCTTCTTTCTATCCAGGTCAGATTGCAGCTCTAGTCTAGGTCCCGGCGTAACCTCCAGCAGGGAGGAAGCTGCAGGGACCTGGGCCAGGCTCTTTGGGAAATTACCGGCCAAGCCTAGGAGGCTGGTGACTATCCTACTCTGGCAGCACAAGGTGCCCCAGGAGCAGCTCTGTGATGGAAACTGGAAGCTCCATCTCCCAGAAACAGGGGGGGAGGAGACAGTTGGCTGCTGATTTCAGCTACTGATTGGTAAACTTGGCTGGCTAAGAGATAACCCTAGGAATAGGGGGTGTGAACCAGCCCAAGTCGGAAAGAGACCAGTAGTCGCCATTCTGACTCTGCCCCCAACCTGAGGGGAGGCCTGGCTGCCTGAAACTCTCAGTGTCAGTAGGAATCAGTTTCTTCCACACAGATCAGCCTGCAGCCTGCCTAGGCTTCAGCCACACCTCTGGCGGGGAAGAGGCTGAGAAGCCCTGCACCAGCCTATATAAGTAACTGCAGGTAACTTTGGCTGCCATAGATTGAAAATCAGAAATCTACCAGGGCAACTGCAGTCACCTTGGACCCACAATGCATAGATTGTTGCCCATACCTGTAGCCTCATCCCTCCCCCAAGCAGGAGAGAAAGGGATATGAAGCTTCATCAGTCTCTCTGGGCAACTACAGGCTAGGCCAGCATGTGGATTATTCTATAACAGTAACTCTGTCCCTACCCCTCCTAAAGGAGAAAGTTGGAAGAAGCTTCATTGATCCCTGGTGCAATAAGGGCAGCTTGAGCCTACACAGCTTACAGCACCAACTGCATGCTTGGCTCTTACTGTGCAACCAACAAGGGAGAAATGATAGGAAGCCCTAAACTAAAGAGAAAAACTACACCTAGAATAAATATTCTAGGAAGCCAGATGCGAAGACACCAACAAAAAATTACAGTCCACATCAAGAAATAAGAAGCTATGGCCCAGTTAAAGGAAGAAGATAAGCCTCCAAATGACATAAAGGAGTTGAGACAACTAATTATAGATGTTCAAACAAATCTCCTTAATAAATTCAAAGAGGTGGCTAAAGAGATTAAGGATATTAAGAAGATATTGGATGAGCACAAAGAAGAATTTGAAAGCATACATAGAAAAATAGCAGATTTTATGGGAATGAAAGGTGCAATCAATGAAATTAAAAAAAAAACATTGGAATCTTATAACAGCAGATTTGAGGATGCAGAAGAAACGATTGGTGAGCTTGAAGAAATTGGCATTGAAAGTGAACATACAAAATAACAGATCAAGAAAAGAATGGAAAAATTGAACAAGTTCTCAGGGAGCTAAATGACAGCAAGAAACATGCAAAATACATGTCATGGGTGTCCCAGAAGGAGAAGAGAAAGGAAAAGGGGCAGAAGGAATATTTAAAGAAATAATGGTAGAAAATTTCCCAAACTTGTTGAAGCACATAGATATTCCTGTCCAAGAAGCACAATGTACTCCCATCTGAAAAAAATCAAAATAGACCAACTCCAAGACACATACTCATCAGAATGTCAAAGGCCAAAGACAAAGAAAGAATTCTGAGAGCAGGAAGAGAAAACAGATACATAACATATAAGGGATATCCAATAAGATTAAATGCTGATTTCTCACCAGAAACCATGGAGACAAGAAGACAGTGGTCTGATATGTGTAAGATATGACAAGAGAAAAACTTCCAGCCAAGAATCTTATATCCAGCAAGACTGTCTTTCAAAAATGAAGGCAAAATTAGATATTCACAGATAAAGAGAAACTGAGAGAATTTCTAAGCAAGAGATCAAAATTTCAGTAAATACTAAAGGGTGTGCTAGAGCCTGAAAAGAAAAGACAGGAGAGAGAGGCCAGGAAGAGAGTATAGAAATGAGATTATATCGATAAAAGTAACTAAAAGTGTCAAAAGAGTGGTGAAAATAAAATATGACAGATAAAACTCAAATAGTCAGGAAAAACTTAACCAATGATGTAAAGCACTTGTATTCAGAAAACTGCAACTCAATATTGAAACAAATCAAAAAAGCCCTAATAACTTGAAGAACATTCCATGCTCATGGATTGGAAGACTAAATATCATTAAGATGCCAATTCTACTCAAATTGATATACAGATTTAATGCAACCCTGATGAAAATAACATCAGCATTAAGGAAAAAATTAAAAACATGATCATTAAATTTATTTGAAAGTTTAAGGAATCCTGAAGAGCCAGAAACGTCAAACAAAGGAAACATGAACTCTCCTCTCTAGACTTTAAATCATAATACATACCTATAGTGGTAAAAACAGCATGGCACTGGCCTAAAGACAGACACAATAGACCAACGGAACCAAATGTATGGTTCAGAAACAGACCCTCACAGGTATGGTCAAGTGGTTTTTGACTAGCCTGTCAAAGTCACACAGCTCGGGCAGAACAATCCATTCAACAAATGGAGCTGAAAGAATTGGATATCCATAGCTGAAAGAAGGAAAGAAGACCCTATCTCACACCTCATCCAAAAACTAACTCAAAATGGATTAAAAAAAAAAAACAACTAAAAATAAAAGCAAGGACCATAAAACTTCTAGAAGAAATTACTGGAAAATATCTTCAATACCTGGTGGTAGGTGGTACTTTCTTAAGGAAGTAAGAGGAGGACTGAGGGGACTACTGATGTTTAATGTATGTAGACATTTTAATTAGCTTTACTGCAAAAGTGTGGAAATATATAGAGTGGATGGTAACACACAGTGAGCAACAGCTAGTTTTTAAATGAGGATGTGGCTGAAAATGGTAGTCTAGTTATGTAAATGCCAATTGACAGAATGCTTGAGAATAATCTAGGAACTGGATAGCACAGTAAACCAAGAGGTGGGTGAGAATTGTGGTTGATGATACAGATGCAAGAGTGTCCTTTGTGAGCTAGAAGAAATGTATATCACTACTGCCGGGTGATGGGAATGTGGAGAAGCATGGGAAGAAAACAGCTGGAATGACTTATGGGCTGTTTTTAGTGGTAATAATATAATATTCGTGCATCTATGCAAAAGATGTACCGTGTTGATACTGAGGCAGTATGCAAAATGTGAGCCAAATGTGCACTATGGACATGGTAACAACTAGATATTATTTTATCTGTAGCAAATGACACACCACATTGTGTGTCATTTGGGAATTCTGCACATGTGCATGATTGTTTTATAAGTTTACTACTTCTGCCATAAAAAAATATATTTTAAAAATAATAATTGGGTGGGTTGGGGGAGAAACACACCAAATGTAAGATAAGGACTATAATTAGTAATAAGATTTTGATAGTGTTCTTTCATAGTTTGTAACAAACATCTCATAACAATGCAAGGTGTTGGTGGAGGGTTGATGTATGGGACCCCTGTATGATGTTATGCATGTTTGCTTTGTAAGTTCACAACTTTTACTGTATACAGTTGTTTATGTATGTTCATATATAAATGATATAAAGATAATAACAATCGGATTAGCTGGGAAAAATACTTTGCTTAGTAGTAATATTTTGACAAGATTCTTTAATCATTAGTTTAAGAAGTTTAAAAACAGTGCAAGTTATTGGTGGTAGGTGAGATGTTATATATGTTTGTTTGATGTTATATGTGCTTGGGGTAAGTTCACAACTATTATACACCTATTGTTTATATATGTTTATATATGAGTGATATATTTCAATAAATTTAAAAAATATATATACTGGCCCGTATATGTTAATATGATGTCATGCAGGACAATTCTAATGTCCAAAAATGCCCCGTGTCACAGCTATTCTTCCCTCTCCCCTGCCTCAGAACCTTTGGTGACCACTGCCTTCATATCAATGTTACAAGTTCTTCCATTACTAGAATAATAAAAATTCTACTTTAGTCCATTAAATCAAAGAGTTTGAACTGCAAAAGTCAATAATGTACTAGATAGTCTTTCATTAATTATGATGACATAAAATATTTTTATATCTACAAAGACTGATTAGATCAATTATTTCAACTAAAAAATAAAATTAAGAATTTATAAATACTAAATATAAATAAATAAATAAAAGTTTAAAAATTGTGGTTCTGAATAAGCAAATTTGGCAACATAATAAAATTATTATTGTAATTTTTATATACTTATATGACGTATATTCTATTAGTAAAAATTTTAAATTATTTATAAATAAAAACAGTATTTGATATTAATATAATTTTAATTAATTTAATTTAATTTTATATCAATATGAATAATATTATTATTTATAAAGAAGTTATTGATATTATTTTTAAAATAAAATACATTCTCTTAAAATAGAAATGCAATATCACAAATCTGATTCTAAGTATAAAATATATAACCAGACATCAAAAATTTTACTCAAGGAAGGATAAGTGCTAGTAAGGAAAAATATGTTCACTTTCATATCATGCCCCAAAATATAGTGTTTTTTTTAAAAATTCTGACAGATAAATATAGATTGTATTGTAAATTAAAAAGAACAAACAAACACCTCTCATTGTTAAGCCTCTGTGTGCTAAGAAAACATAACGAAACACAGGTCATAAAGAAAATATAAGGGGATAAATTCCTTATTAAATTGAAGATTTTAAGGTTTGATAAAGTACATAAGATTTTACTTTATTTTGTTTTACATGTTTTACAACAGGAGGCACATCTAAGTAGATGACACAAAACATAAACAAGATTATGCATGCATGGACATATGGATAGGTGGATGGATAGACAGAAATAGATGATAGCTATCTAGCTAGCTAGCTAACTAGACAGATAGGTAGGTAGGTAGATAGGTGGGTAGATATAGACAGATAGAAACAAATACAGGAAAAAAAAATTTGAAAGAAGTTAAAAGTAATTTATATTGCCAGCAAACTATTCAGAGCAAAGTTACATTTGTTGTGAATATCTGTGCATTAAGGCACTATATGAAAATACATAAAACGAGTTTCAGAATAAATTGATAGACAAGCAGTAATTGCTCACTGACATAATGTATTTAGTCATCATTTGATCAAGGAAAATATAGATATATCTTTTTAAATAAGAATAATTTAATCAAGTTTATTTCAGAAGAACTCATAAAAATCCATGAATTAATTTTGAAATAAGGAGTCTGCTCATAATATTCATAAGAAAAACAAGTAAAAATAGAAATAAGTGAATTGAAAACAACCAATAAATTTAGAACTGGTAATTTTAAGAGATAATTTGATGATCTAGCCAATAGAAGAGAATTTTCAGGAATATCTCAAATACAAATAAAAAGCAAGCAAACAATGGGCAGCGATATTAATGAGGGGTTTAATCACAGAAACAAAATTTTTGCTCTCTTCTCTTCTTATAGACTTCAAAATTTCATAGCGTGAGGCAAGTTTCTAGAAATGAATATTTCAAAAGTAATGAGAAGAAGTATAAAATAGATAGCAAGAAATCAGTGAAATTGTTTGCAAAATTTATTCCTCAATTTATTAAAAAGGGTTGAAAGACTTAAGAAAAGGACAGGATGCTTCAAAGAATAGAAACAGAGAAACAGTATCTATCTGATGCATTCAGTTGCAGAGAACAGAATCTATGCTGCCTATTTTGTATGGGATAAGAATTTATAATATTAGAGAATTGTTGACTTAATATACAGAATTATAGGACTGTTAAAAACATGTTAAAAATAGGTACATAGTTGCGCTTCTAGAGACAACTCCCAGAGACACAGCAGATAATCTAGAATTTGCTGCCCTACCATAATCAGGAATGGGTCCAATCAAAAATTTGCTGCTGCCATGCTGGTTCTGGGATTGTGCCTCTGTAATATAAACAAACAAACAAACAAATAAATATATAAAGAAATAAAAGAAATAAAGGAAATAAAGTTGAATTGATTAATGGGCTAGCACATTTGCCCCTAAATATTTTGGTCCAAGAACCCAGTTATTACACTACACATTTTTTGAGGACTCAGAAAAGTTTTTTCCTATGCTGGTTGAATTTGTAAATATTTGCTATATAAGAAATTATAACTAAGTTTTATAAACATACTTGTTATTTGATTTTAAAAATACGATAATTAATTAATTGATTAAGTATTAACTAAAATACCATATTTTAATGAAAATAACCATATTTTTCAAAAAATGAATTGAGAATTTTAGCATTGTTTAACATTTTTCCATTTTTAAAAATATCTATCCTAATATAAGAAGCTGGATTTTTACATCTCCTTCTTCATCTGACACATTGTGCTTTGTGACTTTGATTCGAGTATGTGAAGAATATCTGGCCTCATACAGATAGGTACTTTGGAAAGCTTCTGTAACCATGAAAGATTCTATGGACCCTAAGAGTCAGCACACCATACCTTGAAAACTCTCAAGCTGGCCAGTTCTCAGAATATCCAAAGAATATAAATTATTTAAAAATTTCCACAGAAAATTATAGGCAGAAATTAGCCCAACCCATTTTATAGAGAAAACAATACTAATAACAATGATCGAAACACTTATGAAGAAAAAGACCTAGGAAAAATCCTATGTGAATTTTAGGTGAATCTCAGTAGTGAAGATAGATGTAAATTCTCAATAATGTTTGTCAAATTTATATAGCATTTATTCAAATAATTATCTTTAATTAAACAAGTGGGCTTTAATCCAAAAACATAAAAGAAATTTAGCAGTAGATAATCTATTAAGAAAATCCATTGCACTTACAGTTCAAAATTGTAAAGTATAAGCCATTATCATTGAATTAGGTAACAAAATATGTTTGATAAAATTAAAAATAATATTAAAACAGCACCCCTGTCAAACAAGATAGTGATATAAGAAGCTCCAGGGTATCATTCCCCCATAGAATCCTTGAACAATCAGCAAAAATTGACAGAACCGTTTTCCTCAAAACTCTGGAAACCAGTTAAAAGCAGTAAGTGAGCAACTACTGAATCAAGAAAATGCAGTTACGATGGTAGTATATACTTGTGGCAACCTAGCTGATCCTTGCTACTCTCTCCTTGGTGAGGTATGGTGCTAGTCTGGGCTCCCGTTGTGGGTCCCGGGCCCTTTCCTGATAGAGCACAGCAGCCACTATGCACATATTGGGGTGCCTGGAGACAACCTGAAAATTTGAACAATGAACTAGTCACTGACTAACCCTCCCAGAACTTGCCTTGGAGGCACAAGCAGCTTGAGGACAGTTAAGTAAGTGTAAGAAACAGTTAAGTGGGAAGCGGACTTGGCCCAGTGGTTAGGGCATCCGTCTACCACATGGGAGGTCTGCGGTTCAAACCCCAGGCCTCCATGACCCATGTGGAGCTGGCACATGCACAGTGCTGATGCGTGCAAGGAGTACTGTGCCACATAGGGGTGTCTCCTGAGTAGGGAAGCCACAAGCGCAAGAAGTGCACCTGGTAAGGAGAGCCACCCAGCACGAAAGGAAGTGCAGCCTGCCCAGGAATGGCGCCGTACACATGGAGAGCTAACACAACAAGATGACACAACAAAAAGAAACACAGATTCCCATGCTGCTGACAACAGAAGCAGACAAAGAAGAACACGCAGGAAATAGACACAGAGAACAGACAACTGGGGTGGGGGGCGGGAAGGGGAGAGAAATAAATAAAAATAAATCTTAAAAAAAAAAAGAAACAGTTAAGTTGAACTTGGGAAATAGGCCACATGGGCATGAGGTGATCAATCAGTGTGGGGTCAAAAATCGATGACTTCCTGAGGCCCTTATTTGTAAGAAGAAAAAGCCTTACATTCTTGAGGTAGCAACAACAATTTTCTCAAAGGAGTCGATGAGCAGTTCTGGGAAAGGCACATATTCATTATCTGAACTTTAGCTCTTAGAAAACAAAAGTCGTGAGTCACTGGCAAAAAGGGCAGAAAAAATGTCCCCTTTCTTTCCTTCCCTGTCAGGGCACAGGCAAAAAATATGTTATGGTTGGGAGAATGATAAAAATAGTAATTCTCTATTTCTTGTTATGTGCCAGATAGACTGTCTTGGCTATAAGATACTTTCTTAATTTCCTACCTGCTATGAAAACATACCACAAAATTGGGACTGCACAACAGGAATTTATTGGCTCATGATTTCAGAGGCTAGAAGGCTTGCTTCCTCCTAGGGTCAGTAGCATTACGGCTGACTAGCAATAATGGTGGTTCCCTGGCTTTCCTTTCACATGATGATGTCCTCTCTTTCTCTTCTGGGTTTCCTTGACGTCCGGCTTATGTCTAGACCCTGCGACTTTCTCTTCCTACAACCATCAGTGTTAGGATTAAGACACATCTTGATATTGTTGGCCACACCTCTACTAAAAAACTGATCTTCAAAAGTCCTTATTTATAATGGGTTCACAACCATAAGAATGTGTGGGTTAAGAAATAATTCTCTGCAATAAAAATGAACAAAATATTTATGTCTGCTAAGGTGCTAATGAAAATTATGCCAAGCAAAATAAGCCATACTCAAAAGCTAATATACAGTATAATTTCATTTGTATGTCAATCTCAAAAAGGCAAAACTATAGAGATAGGAAATAGATCAGCGATTGTCAGAGGCTTGGGAAGGAGAGAGAGAATGCGTTGACTGTTAAAGGCCATGTGGGGATTTTTTCATGTTAGAGTTCTTCTACATCTTCTACATCTTTTTTTTTTTTTTGTCAGTTCTTCCAAGACTGTATACCTTTGTTGAAACTCACAAAGATGTACACCCAAAAAGAGTTATTTTGCTATTTGAGAATTATACCACTTTAAAAAATAATTGATGTGTATAAGGAAAATCAGAGGAAAGGAATACATTGAGCTACAAAAACGACTTAAATATTAGTCAATATCTTTTCACTAAGTAGATTGTAATTGCAATGAGAGTATTTTACAGTTGAGTTAAAATTTGGTTTATTTTTTAAATCTCCTGGAGCAAGTGTAAGCCTTGGTTTGAGTAAACCAATATCACCTAAACATGCAACTGGTATACCTCTTCTGAATAGAGCCTCCTTGTCTATTCTAAGGCCAGGCAAGAGTGATTATTTTATTATCTCTTCAGTCACATACATAATTTTCACACTTTTAAATAATCATTTTTGGATAATGTTGCTGCATTCCCTTTCTTTACTAATAGCTAAAAATGTTATTTAATTATATTATCTTTGAGTTGATGAAAATATTTCTGGTATGGGAGATAAAATATTAGAAAAAGAATACTTGTTATAAAAGATTTGTTAGTGGTGACACCATCCCCATCACTATCAGTTTCTTGGGTATTATTCCAAAGTGCATATACAAGATTCCCAATTCATATATATGAAAGTGCAGGCATTTTTCTTCTTTGTTGCCTTCACTTTCACCTTCTCTCCTGAAACAGGAGACAGCAAACTAAAACCTGAGGACAAAATCTGATTCATGGCCTATTTTTGTACAGTCCTCAAGCTGACAATTGATTTTACATCTTAAAATATTGTAATATGTCATGGAAACCATAACTTGAAAGGCCTAATATATTATGTATCTGGCCAATTACAGACAACATATCAACCCTTTCTTTAACAAAATGCCATCATATTATATATATTTATTCATCCAAAGCATAACTAACTACTGTGTGCTATTTACCAAATAATGCCCTGGGTATGTGTACCCCTGTTATTAGAAAAATTACTAAACATTTTGGAAAAAAGGAACAAAGATGGCTTTATCTTTTTAATTTTAGGCTACATTGTTGTCCATTAAACATAAATATGTGTTAGTTAATTATCTAAATGCATTCTTATTTATTTGACCTCCTGTTTATTACTCATTATGATCCAAACTCTATGAAACTATATTTCAGCTTTCGAATTTTATCTGAAACAAATAAAATGGATTCCATATAGAAGAAAAGATAATTTCAATTCCACAGACCATGACTTTATTGCCTTCTAATTCATTAACCATTTGTTAATTTCTAACTCAGCATACTTATTTCCATGAAGCTTCCTTAGTAGCATACATATAACTCTTTTTAAAATTCTCCTTTAAATGAACTTTTCTAACCTGTTCATTAAAGCATTAAAAATTTGTTGATATAATTTTATTCTAACTTTATATGACAACCATGTTTATATATTTTGAAAAATTATACTTTAAAATTTGATTGAACAACCTGACAAAATTCCTGCCTTTCAGATGCTAGTGTACTAAAGTGTATGATTATTTTGTGCCTTGATTTGCTTTACTTACCAATATATTTTGATGGAAGATTTATTAAGGCAACTTGGCAGTGTACCTAAGAATTTAGGAGTCTATACCATTTTATATTCATATCTGCTGTGATTGAGAACTTCCATGATGTCACACCCTTCTTCTCTTGGACTTTTTCAATTCAATAGTTGAGAATGACATCTCAAAGTAGTTTTAGTTTACATTTTACTCGTTAATGGTGAAGTAAGTACTTTTGCATAGATTTAATGATTATTTACATTTAAAGGTGCCAATATTTCTGATCCATTGTTGATCTTTCCATTCCTAATTCATTTACAAGAGTAGGCAGAATATTTTAGATTAGTAGTTCTTATTGTTTGGTCCTGATGCCATCAGCTTCTACATCACCTGGGAACTTGTTAGAATATTAGTTCTTGAAGTAAATCTAAACCTACTAATGAGAAACTCTTGGTATCTTCACAGCAACCTGAGTTTTAACTAGCCCTCTAGGCGATTCTGATACACACTAAAGTTTGAGAACCAGCATTAGAAATGTCCAGCTGACATTAAGAAAAAATAAATAAAAAAGTCAATTGAGATCCAGAATGTCCCAGTCAATGAAAATTCCCAAAAGTGATTAAATATGAGAAAGTAGATGTTAGAAGCATGCTAGATTCTTTCTAAGAATGCTAAAAAGTAATAATTTCAGAAATCCCTTCTAACCACGTATTATAACATACAGATCATCTAGGGGAATTTCATAGGTAATAACATTTAGCTATAATTAACAGGAGATAACAATGTGAAGATAATAAGGAAACAGAGCTAGAGACCTATGGATATATCTTTTTTATTTCATGTCTCTGTTCCTACTGAACATTTTCTTAGTCATTCTTCAGTGAAAATGTTAGAAGAAATGGAGATTTGCAGTGTAATGCCTGAAAAAAACCTTCTATACAGAGTAATATTTTTTTTTCTAAAGGAAAAGGGAAAATTACAAGAAACCAAGAGAGCAGAATAGATTGGAGCTGTTAACAGAAGCTTTCAAACAGATTACTTTTTAAGATAAGTCCCCTTTGTTAATCACACATAGATATAAAGCTTTTTAAGAGAAAACAGTCCTGGTAATCTCTCTGGCTAAGATTGGTTCTCAAGTGAAAGGAGGTAGAAAAAAACCACAAATATCCAAATCTTGGTGATGGGTGAAGATAGCATTCATGTTTATGTAGCTATTAATCAGTAGAGTTTTTCTGTAGCATTGGATAGGTTTCTTTTTAAAGTTTTCTCTTTGTAAATATCCCAAAATGAGAAAATAAGAAAGGATAGTTGCAAGTATCAATGTTTATGAATTGCATATGTTTTTACAATATGAGGAATAACCTTATGTTCATTAGCAATTTTTAATATCAAAATATATTATTTTGTATTTTACTCTGTTTGGTATTGATAAGTAAGTTTGAGACTGTTGAATAAATAACCATCAATAATATGGCAAACAGAAATAAGGCCTACGTCTGGAAAGGGAATCAAGAAAAAGATACTTTGTACTTCTAGACATTGGTTAAAGCTGTTGTTGAACTATATGATTCATCTCTCCTGCCTAATCCAAATTTCCTGCAATGAGAGTAAGAGACACTAAAATTATCCAGGTCTCACAGAGAGGTTCAACAATGGCAGGGGAGGAATACTGGTGTGGGATGTTATTGATAGGGGGTTCATGGTTGGGAGGGAGTTCTCCAGGGCATAAGTAGAGGGTACATAAAAATGTTTGGATATTTTCATAGTGGTTTCAGTTAAAAATGACAACTGAGGGAGTGCTGAGTTCCTAGCCCGGGGAACTCTATCACGTTTCCTAATGGAACAACAACAATCCCCCAAGTGGAGTGGCAAAGACCAAAAAAGAAGGATGGTCCAACATTGAGCCCTTGATACTAATGACTATGCTTGTGAGCCTGTGCACCTGAAATAAGAACTAGACCTAGAGCTGCAGGGTGCCTAAAAGTTACCTCCTGAGATCCTCATTGTTGCTCAAATGTGGCCACTCTCTAAGCCAAACTCAGCATATAAATGCATTGCCTTCCCTCCCCCAGCATGGAGGATGAGCTCCCTGGTGCTGAGGGATTACTACCAAGTACCAGCTGATGATGTAACTAGAAAACAACCTTGAATAAAAGGGCCAACTCAGACCAGCTGAATATCTCAGCCTGCATATAATATCAGGTGTTAAAAATGCTTTTTGACCTTAAATAAAAGGAGGAAATGGAAAGGACAAATGAGTTTATATGGCTATGAGTCTCCTAAAAAGATCCGGGAGGTCTTCAGAGGGGTCACCCTTACACGCACCTCAGCAGAGTCCCAGAGACAGCTACAGTAGATACAACCACAAGTACTGGTTCTCCTGAGGGCTACAGAGACCCGCAGGTTCTATGGTCATGGCAGATGGAGTTCAGTGCCATGTCAATTGGCCCTACTTTGGAGTTTGTGTTCCTGAGTGTGATGGAGTTGGACTCAGATGTGATCTTTGTTCTCAAACCTCTCCTGTTACTTTTACCAGACCCGTGGCTGGTGCTGGGGTTTAGTGTATACTCAGGAGACCTGAATCTCTGGACTGTCCATGTGATAGCCAGGCCCTGAGCCTCAACAGACTTGCAATTCATACCCTCTGGTTTATTGAACTTACCCCAGCCAGCTAACATGGAGGTGAAAAAGGTCAACCACTACACCAGGGAACCAAGAGTGCCTACAACTGAAAGCAGAAGAATTGCATCCATCATCCATGTGGAATCTAAGCTCCCTCTCTATATAGATGTGGAGTGGACATAACCATTCTAAGGTCCACAGGATGGAGGAATAGAGTATGGATTAGAGTGGATTTACTGATATTCTCTTCATGACCTATTGTAATTAGTAATCAAAGAAAATGTAGCATTGATGTGGAGAAAGTGGTCGTGGTAGCTGCTGAGGGTAGGGAGTGGGAAGAAGAGATGTGATGTGGGGGCATTTTCAGGACTTGGAGTTGTCCTGGGTGGTACTGCAGGGATGGTTACTGGACATTGTATGTCCTCCCATGGCCCACTGGGTGGGCTGGGGCAGAGTGTAAACTATAATGTGGACCTTTGACCATGTGGTACAGCAGTGTTCAGAGATGTGTTCACCAAGTGCATGAATGTCCCATGATGATGTAAGAGGTTGTTGTTATGGGAGGAGTGGGGTGAGGGGGGTGGAGGGGCGTATGGGGACCTCATATTTTTTTTAATGTAACATTAAAAAATAAATAAATAAAGACAAAAAAAGATTATCCAGGTCAATTTCAAAATAGACAGTCTTCTTCTTATGGCATTCTTTTTAAAAACAATCAACTGACAGGATCCTGAGTGGAGAATATTCATAGTAAGCATATTTTTTTATGAGGTAATTTTGTTTGAGAGATTGAGTAGCTTTACTTTGACCTTCCTGTTCTTCTAAAAATGAGCCACTGTTTATACATATACATACTTTAGTCTGAAGGTTAAAAGAAAATAAATAATCCTCAAATACCTGGGGCTAAAGACTGAAACAGTTATATTTTACTTCTCCCTTGAGTAAGGTACAAGGAGGATATTTTTGGTTTAGTTAATCTCCTGGACTGCTTTCATTCAAGGAATTGGATGCATATTCCTTTTATTTTGAGACCCTGCCATCTTAACACATAGACTGCAAAGTCTAAATGGTTGCAAAATTATAGAATATAGAAGGCATACTATATATCCAACCACTGAAGGCCAGACATGCTAGACTTCTCCTAACATTTTATTTGGCAAAACTAATCATGTCAGCCCACAAAGATGCAGAGTGCTGGAAAATGTAGTATCAGCATAGGTATCTCAGTCCAGGGAAAATTCTGTGTTATAGAAATGGAGCACATATGTTTGTTTGTCAGCTAACCCTGACATTCAGCAGATTGGTGTTTGAAATGCTTCTACTCTCATTTAATCTATGGTAAATATCCTCGGGAGTTCAGGAAACATTTTTTATCTCAACAGAGACCGCAAAAGTGACTAAGGAACAAATTTTACTAATAAGGACTACAATAAACTCAGCATCTTTTGGAAGACTCATTCTGCTAAATGTAATGCACTTATTCAATAAATATCATTGCATATAATAATTTCAAGGGCACAAAAGTAAAAAATATCAATAAATGTAGAATGCAATTGTTACTCTGTACTTAATTTCAGAAAAACAAAATGGTCAGAATATTGTGATGATATAAACATACCATCTGGGTTTTAGCAATAGATAAGGAAAGAAATATTGAGAAAAAATCCAAAATACATTTAGATTTGATCAAAGCAGATAGATGATTGTGATGAAATTTCTAGTATGTTCATTAAAACCCAAGTCATAGCTATTTTTATGGGTTTGTTCCGTGAAATATGGAGTATTGCCACGTGCTCCTCTTAGAAGTACATTCTTACCTCTTTTAAAGCAAACAATATGCTAAAATATTTTTTTATCCTGGAAAGGATAAACATAATTATGAATTCATCAAGATGAAAATATATGCTAGGTATTCTTTGCCAGCAGTGTTCATTCCTCAGCTACAATTCATAGAATATTTTCAATAAATGCCCCCAAGAAATGAAGAAGTCTTATTTTTGGCAATAATTTTCTTTAACAGTTATTTAATAAGACAATTTCACAAACCTTCACATGCCTATATGTGAAGGCATGGAAGAAGGACGTTAAGCCTTTGCAGTTAATGGACGGCCCTTAATGTTATAATTCTGTTGGTTTAGTGACTGCAGGGAAATAAATTCACTCCACAACACTAGTGGATGTTGTTGTTACACATGATGAAGTCCCCACTTAAAATGCATGTTCAAGAAATACACCCATGTATTTCATTTCATGGCTCTGTTTGTCAAGTGATTTTCTTATGATTTCTACCATAAAACAGTAAAGAAAATGGGTTCTTATGGTCCTTTGAAAAGCAATGATAGGAGGATTAATTATGGTTTCAAATGGATGTATTATTGTCTGTCCAGAATCATGTCAACTTCAGAAGAGAAGGAGGGAGAAATTATTTATGAAATATCTAATTAATTAAAGCTACTAAAGTTCTATTTAGTGGAAAACGCACTCCAATTAAAAAAGACATTACATTTTCACACATATTGCAATGAATTATTATGTCTTTTTCTCTCTTGGTGAAGGAAGGATTGATTAAATGATTTCGTTTGAGAATTTTTGTCTAACAAGGCAAGGCAAACAATATCTATTTGCCTTAAATATTCTATTAATATCTAATTTTATTCCATTTGTTTACCATTTTGATCACTGGCTGTATCAGCTTGTTCCCATGGTAAGTGTAGAAAGATTTGCAGTCCTGTTTTTCAAGGATCTGAATTGCTCTCCAAGGCCTTGCTTAAAAGACAAAAACTTAATGTGCCACTTGAACCTTGGCCTTTCCAATAAAGCATTTGACAAGAGTGCTAAATCTGGTGGTTGCCTCTGATTTATCCTATTATGAGTATTTGTGTCCCTTAAGCATTGGACTGAAACCTCCAATTCATTTCCAGAGACCTTGGACACTGACCAGATGGTAGTTCTTTTTAATTAGAATAAATCTAAGTTTGAACTTATATCTAGACTTGAACTATTCTAGCACATATCTTGGTGACACACAGTTCTTCTTTGATAATTTTCTTAATATTATGTCCAAAGAAAATCTGTGGTTGTGAATGTACTAACTTAGAAATAATTGTCATCCATGAAATAATATCTAGTTTCTTTGATTTTACTTTAATTTTCTCTATAAATTATTTATTGGGACTAAGTCATACTTTGTTTAATATTTGCTAGGTGTTTTATATATGTCATCACATTGAATACTCAGAGTACCCTATCCAGGTGGTTATTTTTACCATATTCCAGATGAAGAAATTTTAAGTTCAGAGAGATAAATTGATTTTATGAGATTTCAGAGCTATTAGGAAATAGATCCTTGATATCCAAGTTCTGGGGAACTTCAAAGCCCATGGCCTTTCCACTGAATATGAGAGCTCTTTACAATCTTCCATCAAAATCCTGCAATCACGAAGAAATATGGAAATTAGGTTCAGTTAGCTCCCAGGAAGTTTAAATTTTGTGGAAGCTCATGTTTGCTCTTGCAAACAATTTACATGTTGTATTATATTACCTGATATATTTGTAGTTGTATTTAAAATATTTACATATTGTATTACTTATTTTTCTTCTGAATATTGGAGAGGGATTGATGCTTCAAAATTTACGTATTCTGTTAACTTTATCCAAAAATGGCAAACCACTTTTACTTACAAAATTACAGAAATATGTAGATCAGTTTGAGAAATATGAAATAACAAAATATTAAAAGTAAATTGAATGGATATCGCCATGAGGGTAGGAAAGGTCTTGGCAAAGACAGTTCAGTGTAGGTGAAGAATACCATACCTGCATTTGGGTGCTAGCTTCACGAGGGCAGAAACTTTGAAAGCATGAAATATAGTAATATTTTTAAATTAATCCCTTCCCAAGCAGAGAACAGGAAACAATCTATAAATCAATTTAATACAACCCAATACAACTTTTATTAAATCACTAATAAAATGAAAACTATGGTGCTAGATGCTAAAATGTTATAAACACTTATAAAACATGGTTCCTGCCCTTCAGACACTAACAACCTGAAAGAGGAGACAGACATGTAGAATTATAATGTCAATATAATGCGATACGTGTCATAAAAGAAGTATGTATATACAGGAAGCACATATGAAGATGTTGTATCGGGGTTGTCTTTCTGGGTTGTTAAGGATGTGGTATAGCACAAGAGCAAAGACAGAGAATAGGATGCAGGATTATGAAATAGCCTGTGTTTAGTGAATGGTGAGTAGTTTGGCAGCCCTGACTATAAAAGATGGCTCCTGCTAGGGGAAGGTGAAGTTGGAAGAATAGTATGTGCAATGAGATAAAAATAGTAAGTGCCCCTGTTAAATATTCACAGTTTGTTGTATTTCTCCTTTATAAAACTCAACGTCCTTGCAATTACTTTTTCAGAGTTCTCTACTAAACTGTAAAATAATAAATTACAGGGGTCATGTCTTGCTCTCCTCTGTTTAGCACAGTTCCAGAAACATAGATTACACGAGGCTTTGGAGCAACTCCAAAGAAAGGAAGGGAAATATGCACCTAGTACAGTGCACTAAAAAGAGTTAATGATTAAAAAGTTACAGTCTGGTGAATAGCATGTGGAAAACACCATTAGAAGACTAGACTATGAGAAATTAGATGGGTGGATTAAGGAGGCTAGATGAGGTAGATCCACAAAGGACCTGACTGCCAAGGTGGTGTGAGGCCTGACGAGACCTGTGACAGCTGGTTAGAGAAGGAAAGAATGGATGAGAGAGATATGTTGGAGATAAAATTGCCTAGAATTTTGAAATATGGGTTCTGAAGACTGAAGGAAAAACAGTAAGATTGAAAGCTGATTTTTAAGTCCCAAGCTGAAGGACCGGGGAAAAACTGAGGGATATGGAGGCAGAAATTTGCAAGACTTGGTAAGAAATGTAATTTGAAATCGCTAAGGTTTGCTATGGAAGAAAATATCTGCCTAGATTTTGGTCTATAAATTTTATTGGCCGTATATTAAATTCTTATAATTTTAGAATAAGGATAATGGTATAATTATTCATACTTGCTTTACTGCTTTATACATTTGTTCATTCTGTAAGCCACACTTTGATAGGTGATTTTTACAAAGTTAATATCATTTTGCTTGGAAAAGTGAATTTATGGATTCAGAACTCTATTTTTCACACTGATTGCAATAAGCATGAATTTGCATCTTATGGAAATGGCTTATGTCTTGATTAGCATACTATAGAATGTAAAAATAATCTCTTTCTAAACTCACCAATGAAATATAGTAAGGAACTTCAAACTTTTCCATAACAGTATCTACTTTTTTTTTTTCCCTTCAAAGGAATGTTTCAAACACTTTGCTCTGCTTATTTACGAGGGAAAAACCCATCTGGTATACTATATTTGAAGAAATTTTTTTCAGAAAATGAGTTCAAGGGGTCTGCAGGTCTAAATCAATAACACAAGCACAACAGTTTTCCTTAAGCCCTGCATGAAATGCAGCAGGAGACCAATTCAAGGACTCAATTTTTCTTCATATGTTCTGCTTCCCAATGATCAAATGAGGATTGCAATAGTGTTTATTTGCCTTATCCTATGAACTTTTCAGGTTGATATTTGAAGTACAGTTGATCAGGTTTCATTCCAACATCTATACCTAGCAAGAGAAGAAGGTGGATATTTTTAAAGGTATGAAAAGAACAGTTCTAAAATAAAGTCAAGTAAAATAAAGAAAAATATAACATTTTTGGCAATAGGGTAAAAATGACAGATGAAACTAGAAGGCATGTTTTGAAGACATCCATTGTTTTTATGACAAAGGTAAAAATTAAGGGTGAGTTAATATATTTAGAACTGTAGTAAGACTACAGTGGAATAAAAAGAAATCAACAACACATATTTAATTCTAAAAGCTCAAGTAATGAGTAACGCATGAAATGAATTTAGGAAGTGGTATACAGGTCCAGAAAAATGTCACCAGGGATATATAGATGTTTTTCCATATCTACATAAAAATGGGTAACAGTGAATGTTGGTATGATGGTTAGGCTAATGTGTCAACTTGGTCATATAATTGTGCCCAGTTGTTTGGTTAAGCAGGCACTGGGCTAATTGTAATACAAGGATGTTTATGGGCTTTATTCATTAGTCACTATACTGCATAGATGACTGATTACATCTACATCAATCAGGGAGATTGCCATCTGCAATGAGTGATGCTTTACCCAATCAGTTGAATGCCTTAAAAGGGGAAGTGATTTTAGCATTCGGCGAGAATTTCTCAGCTCATCTTTGGACAGCCAAATGTCTTCCGGAAACTCATTAAGGACCTTCACTGGAGTTTCATCAGAGCCCCTGGTTTGCAGCCTGCCTGTGGAACCTGGACTTATGCATCCCCATGGTCATGTGAGAGACTCTTATAAAATCTCGGACTACTTACAGATACCTCCTATTGATTCTGTTTCCTTAGAGAAACCTGAACAATACAGTTGGGAAGTTGAAGGAAAGATAAGTGGTTACACTGAAATAATAATTCTCTGGACTAAAGTATGGAACACAGATCCCTAGTATTACAGATTTTAGGAAATCCAAACCCAGCTTGCCCAAGTCAAGAAAAGTTATCATTTATTACACATGTTAAAATGTGTCATTCTTATTAATACTATTGAAGGAATACTTATTTGTAATTCTTAGTTTAGTGGTACATGGAACCCAAACCAGTTCTTTCACACTCAAAATACGTGTGTGCACAGATAATTTATAAGGTATGTGAGACATCCTAAGAATTCCAAATTACCCTCTAGCACATTAATAAATGACATTGGGTAGTGCTTCTAGGACTTTATAACCTGCTTCAATCAAGCTCTTCTCTATCCTAACACTGAATTACCTGGGTATATTGAATATAAACAGACAAGGTGCTGTATTTAATATTGAGCATTGATAATCCAGAAAGTGTGATGTAGTCCCTACCTTTAAGGCCCTTAGAACTGAAGTAAATACTCCTCAGGGGAAAGAGCAGTGAGCCTGGAGTCAGCAACTGAGCCCAAGGTCTGATGCTGCTATTTAGAGTTTGGCAGTATTAAAGCAGTTTATTACTTGTACCTGAGATTTATTTTTGGTCATTTTTTGAAATAAGGACATTAAATGCCTACATATATTGTGAGGAAGATTAAAGAAGATCCAGAAAATGAAAGTAAAATAGACTATTATAATTTCAGTGTACATAATAACATCTATTCTATTCTTTGCCTCTTTACTGGCCAAACAGTAAATGGAGGGAAAATAGTGGTAGAAAAGTTTCATTTTATTTTATGCAGCACATCTCATCTTGCCCCCTAAAATGGCTGCCTAGCAATGAAAGTCTATTTCTTTGATTTCAATAATAACAGTGATCAGCCTATTATAATCCTTTTGATTAGTGCTGGATACCTGCCTTAAAACCAGGCCTGGGAATCATACCCTGGCTAGCAGAGCCTCCTGTTAATGCCTGACTACCAAATTCTATCCTCCAGCATCGGTGAGACTTGTTTAAGCTCCTTCTTCTGGCAGAAAGCCTCTTATAAATACTGAGTTTATGGAATTTGAGAGAAGATATCATATTAATATGTTTAACTTGTTAATTTCTTGGTTGAGACATAAAAGTATTTTTAAGGCATTTGCACCATATTAAGAAGTAGTAAAATGATGGGCCAAATGAGAGTTAGGGAACCAGGGGAATTGTTCTCTATAGGCCCACTTGATTTTCAAAGATAAGGAGATCATATAGCAAGGCTAGTTTGTAATATATGTACTCTATTTGTTTTTTTTGTTTGTTTGTTTTTTGTTTGTTTTTCTTTTAAGACTTATTTTTATTTATTTCTCTCCCCTTCCCCTCCTCCCCCCCGCAGTTGTCTGTTCTCTGTGTCCATTTGTTGCATGTTCTTTGTCCTCTTCTGTTGTTGTCAGTGGCATGTCAATCTGTGTCTCTTTCTGTTGAGTCATCTTGCTGCGTCAGTTTTCCATGTGTGGGGCACCATACCTGGACAGGCTGAAATTTCTTTCGCGCTGGGTGGCTCTCCTTATGGGATGCACTCCTTGCACGTGGGGTTCCCCTATGCAGGGGACATCCCTGAATGGCACAGCACTCCTTGCCCACATCAGCACTGCATCAGCACTGTGCATGGGCCAGCTCCACACAGGTCAAGGAGGCCTGGGGTTTGAACTGCGGACCTCCCATGTGGTAGGCAGACGCCCTATCCATTGGGCCAAGTCCACTTCCTATATGAACTCTATTTGAAAAAGAAGGACAGAATAGATTTTTTCACCCATTGCTAAGGTTGGACTTGGGATTGTGTACTCTTTGTAAAAAGGCCTGGTGTGCTCCAGCTGAAGTGATCATATCGTAGACTGGTATAATTACACCAGGAATATGGAAGCTCGTCTATGACTCACTTAAGTTTGTTGTACTGAGTCATTGGGCAGGACACGGGCAAAAGGATATGATATGATAAAATTGAATATGATGAAACCTGGAAATGGGTAAAATGTACATGAAGAAGGGCAGGCTTGCAGTTACAGGAAGTGATGAAATACAGTAAATATATTGACGGGAGGTAAAATAACCATGAGCTTGGCTACACCATTAACTTAAGTAATTACCCCAGGCCCTAATTTTCTAATTTTCCAATGTTTGGGGAGAATGTATTAGCAAAACTATATTTCACATTTCAATATCTTCTTGTGGGTCTTAGCACTAGCTAGATCATTTTTATACTACTGATTTATATATAAAATAATATTTTGCATGTTCTCTTGGGGATTATGTAACTCCTTGATCTATTGACTGGCTGCAAGGTCATTGGTGAGATCAAGGAGAATGTGAAAACTTTGGTTGAAAGGCTCTAGTTGTACTGAAAGTGGGTGAGAGTAATGGGTGTTATGAGTGGAAGAGGACAGAGAATTGTTTAAAAGAGTCGTCATCGGAATATTGCAGGAAATATATTGTCCTACCACAACACTGATACATAGCTGCTTGCTACTTGGTGAGTAGAAAGTGAATGAAGATTTCAAGGATTTTAGCATACCAACTGCGGGTGCACCTGGTATCATCAGAAAGTAAAATATTTGTTTAACATATCACATAGTTACAGCTGGTGTCTGTTGGAGGCTGATTCTGTGAAAGAAGAGCACTATTTTCATAAGCGTATCTTCTATTATTACCACCGGTTATAGGCTCTGAAAAAATTACTGGTGATTGTCATATGTCAGAGATATTCTGGGAACGAAGTTTATGCAGATAAAGTGTCACCCAACCTTTCAAACATCTATTTAATGCTAGCAGGTGCTCAAATATCAGAAAAGTTATCTTTTTTAATCAAGATAACTACCCATGCTCTCAGACTACATTTGCATTTATGAACAGGCTTCAAAATCTGCCTTGTGGAATAATGACTCAGTTAAAACACTTGGGACAAGTATTCTGGAAAAATGCACAGATTCCATTCTTGTAGAATAAAATAATCTTAATATCATTGGTCAACCACCCAATAATTTATTTCTCAATGAGGATTATTTCATGCCCTGGGTTGTATGTTTTGTCACACCAAGTCATTCAGTTAGCTGCAAGATTAGATGTATAACTGTGAGGAATTTCCTGAAGTGAGATGATCTTCCATTCCAGGAAAATATATATAATGTAATGCATGTCCAGAGAGGAATGTTTAAAGAAGAGAGATAAGAATTCAGCAATGAGTACCATATATCAAGCCAAATGGGGATAGGAATTCAAAGTAAGCCAAGACTAGAGAAATAGTTGATGACAGTGCCTTAAAAGCAGACAGAATCTGGAAGCAGAGTCCCTGGGTTTGAATCCTGGATTAACCACTTACTAGCTGTAAAGCTTTATGCACAGTATTTAACATCTTTGTGCTTTAATTTCTTCAACTGTTAAATGGAGATTATATGAATGCCTATTTTTTAAGGTTTTTATGAGGATTAAATGTGTTTTTATAAAGTCCTTATAAAATTTTTGTGTATAATAAGAATTTTATACATGTGTGTTCAATGAAAAATAAATATAACAACTAAACAAGAGCTCCTCTGGGTAAAATATGTAGAGAGAGGCAGGACATGTGTGGTAACAAAGTACAACACTCATTGGGTACAGCTCACCTTAGCACAGGAAAATCAACAATTTTTTAATCCCTTTAACTTTCATAGCTTGCTAGTCATATTACCCCCACTCAGTGCCAGAGTAGGTTAAATCACCACAAATGTGACTGCCATCAATTACATGAAAGATGTATACAATCTGAGTATATTTTATTCACATAAAAATCATCATATTCCCAGAACAGTTTCAGTTTAACAGAATCAACTGTGTTGCATTCTCAACCAGTCTGAGCAAGCATGATGCTTACCATAAATTACATTTCTAAAATTCCAGGGGCAAATCATCAACAATGATAAGTGACCACCATATCATACTAACACTCACACTCCTGGACACAACCCTGATTCAGCCACTACATGCTTAGAGAATATTCCATTCACATTCATATCTGATATAGTCAAAAGACCAAAGCAGACATCTGCAGATTTGGGCAATGTGTTACTCTTCATACCCAAGAATTTGTCTCAAGAGAACTTCATTCTGATTGACAGTCACTCAGCATTATCGGTTGCTGTCTGTCTCTTACAGTGTGTTCTGTACAATTTTAAAAAATGGATATATTCTCAATGCTATGTAATAAAAGAACCAGTGTAATACTGTAAAACAGAAGAACATGACTAAATGATCACTCATGTTATTGTTATTACAACGAACAAAATTTGTCTATTTTTCTAAAACACACAGTTAAAATCCACTACTAAAATTTGCACTTCAGCAACAAACTATTTACTTTCTCATGGGGACTTCACCAAGTATTGACATCCCAACCGAGAGACATAAATTAAGATTATTGTTCTCTTGAATTTAACTGCTCTTTGAAAAGAGTGATGGTATCTTTCTCAGTGTCATTATTACCTAGAAAAGGTGATTTTTGTTAAAGGAGCGTGAAAATGGAGGAGGGATACATAATGTCAGAGCAAATGATGTATTGTCAGAGTACATGCCTTTTCCCATTTGGCACAATTCCTCCTTTGTTCAATATATTACTTGTCTTAACTTGTACTTTGCCTATCTAGGTAGGAACTTCTGTTTTGGTTATACTGCCCATTCACAGAGCCGAAAGGAGGAATAGACTTGTAGTTACCCTAATTGCCTTTTTGGGAAGGAAGAATGGGGTTACAAAGTTGAAGTTAAAGGATGCTGTGAAAATCGCTACCACTAGGCAGTAGAGCAATGCTTATCATCAATCCTAGTTTACCCATAAGGTATCAGTCAAATATTACTCTAGAAATAAGTACAGTGTGAGTAATGGAAAAAATGTTCTGTGTTTTAATGTCATTTTCAGTGGACCTATGAATGATCGAGATAAGTGAGAAATTCACAGGTCAATAAAAACAAACTTATGCTCCTTTGTGGTAAAATAGAAATGTAAATTCCTAACTCATTTCTTTTTAATTATCAGATTGATAGCTGGACACTGAAGGATGGTAGAGAGGTAGAGAGGGACTCCACAAACTCTGATTTGAAAAAGAGAAAAATATCAGATCCAGTGCTTTAAACCTGAAAGTTGACATGCGTTATTAAGGTGCTGCTGGCTTGCTTCCTGTTTGCAGTGTTGCCTCTTCCTTGATTTCCCCTTTTCTGTGTATACCAATTTTGTCTATCAATGCTATCTCTCTTCACCTTCCTAACTTCCTCTTTCTGTTGTTCATACATTCCACCTCTCTTTCTTTAGTCCTCAGTTTTTTTCTGGTTATTATTTCTATCTCATCTATTCTGTTTTATTTCTTTTATTAACTTTGCCTCTCTTTGTCCTTTCTGCTCTCTTTCCTTCTTTTATCATTCTGGCCTTTTAATTCATTATGTATATTTTTCTCTAATTGGTTTATCATTTCATTGTCGATATTCTACTTTTTAAATTCCTGTTACTCTACACTGCTTACAGGAGGTACTCATTTATTTTTCTAGGTCTTACATGGTTCCTCTTCTATCTTTTACTATTATTACCATTATGCTTTTTCTTTTCTTATCTCTTTCACTTTGTCTGGCCCTAACCTTTTTCCTTCAAGGAAACATAGACAACAGCAAGGAAATAGAATAACAAGAACAAAGTGTTAAAGTGAAAACTTAACAAACACACACAAAAAATCAGCAACTAAATAAAACCTTAAAGAGAGAGAGAAGCTAATCAACTGAATAAATCCATCAATATAAAAAGATGAAGAGACAATGACAAAAAATTAGAAACCATACTAAGAAAAAGACGTGACAGTCCAATGTACAAACTTAAAACCATGAAGAGATGGAGAACAACAAACAACTAATCAAAGCTTTCCAAACAAATATCATGGAGAGACATAATGAAGTCAAGGAAGAGATTAAGGATATTAAGAAGACACTGGGGAACATACTAAAGAAATTGTAAACATACATAAAAAGATAACAGATATGATGGTGATAAGTGACCCAATCAAGAAATCAAAAATATACTGGAAGCACATAACAGCAGATTTGAACAGGCAGAGGAAAGAATTAGGGATGTGGAGGACAGTATATCTGAAATCAGATAGATAAAAAGATAGAAAAAATTCAGTGGGAACTTAGGAATTTGAACAATGCAAAATGCACAAATATTATATGCATTATAGGTGTCCTGGAAGGAGAACAGAAGGAAAAGGGGAAGAAGGAGTGTTGGAGGAAATAATTGCTGAAAACTTCCCAACACTATTGAGGGAGAGGATGTACATGTCCAGGAAGCACAACACACCCCAAAGACTATAAATCCCAACAGGCCTACTCCAAGACATATACTTGTCAAACTGTCCATTGCTCAAGACAAAGAGAGAATACTAAAGGCAGAAAGAGAAAAGAGAACCATCACATACAAGGGAGGCTTAATAAGATTAAATGCTGATTTCTTATCTGAAACTATGGAGGCAAGAGGCAGTGGTATGACATAGTTAAGGTACTAAAAGAAAAACTTCCAACCAACAATTCTCTATTAAGCAAAGCTGGCATTAAATATTGATGGGGAGTTCAAAACATTCACAGATAAACAGAAATTAAGAGAGTATGCCAATAAGAAACCTGCAGGTCGAAAGGAAAAAACAAGAGAAAGAGAGTTGGGGAAGAGTATAAGAACAGCTAAAAATAAAAAAAGAGAAGTAAAAACAACATATGACATACATAAACCCAAAGAAAATATGGCTAATATAAGTAATTCCTTGAGAGATGTAACACTGAATGTTAATGGATTAAACTCACCAGTCAAGAAACACAGACTGGCAGAATGAATAAAGAAATATGACCCATCTATATGCTGTCTACCAGAAATCCATCTTAGACCCAGGGATTCAAGGAAGCTGAAAGGGATTGTCTGGAAAGCAATCTTACAAGCAAACAATAACCAAAAAAGGGCAACAGTAGCTATACTAATATCAGAAATAGTCTTTAAATGCAGAACTATTATAAAAGACAAAGGCTAATTCTAAATATTAGTTAAAGGGATAATCTTTCAAGAACAGATAACAATCATAAACATTTATATACCTAACCAGGGCACCTCAAAATATGTGAAGCAAACAATGGAAAAACTAAGTGGAGAAGTAGATACCTCTACAACTTTAACACCATTACAACCATTAGACAAAATATCTCAACAGAGAATCAATAAAGAAACAAATACTTTGATTAATATATTAGAGGATCTGGACTAATAGACATATACAGAACACTACATCCAAATACAGCATGATATACATTCTTCTTGAGTGTATTCATTGGATGACCTTGGATCATTCTCCAAGATAGACCACATGCTGGCCACAGAAATATTCTCAATGAACTCAGAAAGATTGAAATTATACAAAGTAATTTCTCTCAGCACCATGGAATGGAGCTGGAAATCAGTAAGGGCAGAGAACTGGATTAGGCACAAAGATATGGAATTAAATGAAATCGAAAATAAGAAAGCACTAGAAAAAAGAAACAAAACCAAAAACTGATTCTTCAAGAAAATCAATAAAATTGACAAACCCTTAGCTAGACTGACAAAGAAAAAAAGAAAGAATGTGCAAATACACAAAATAAGAAATGAGGAAGGAGATATCACCACTGACCTAATAGAAATAAAGGGTATCATAAGAGGATACTTTGAAAAATTATATGCCAACAAGAGGAAAATTTAGAGGAAATGTACAAATTCCTAGAAATGCACAAACAACCTCCATTGATGAAAGAAAAATTTGATGAACAGACAAATGGCAAGTAAAGAGGTAGAAGCAGTCATCAAAAACCTCACAACCAAGAACAGACCAGGACCAGACTTTTCATAGGTGAATCCTACAAAATATTCCAGAAAGAACTAACACCAATCCTGTTTAAATTCTTCCAAAAAATAGAAGTAGAAGGAAGATTGCCTAACTCATTCTATGATGCCAGTATTACCCTAGTATCAAAGCCAAAAAAAAAAATGCCAAAAGAAAGGAAATTTACAGGCCAATTTCCCTAATGAACCTAGAAGCTAAAATCCTTGACAAAATACTTGCTAATCATATTCAACAACACATCAAACAAATTAAACACCATGACCAAGTGGGCATCATTCTGGGTATGTAATTATGGTTCATAACAAGAAAATCAATCAATGTAGTACACCGCATAAACAGACTGCAAGAAAAAAAAGTCACATGATCATCTCTATAGATGCAGAAAAGGCATTCATCAAAATACAGCACCTTTTTCTAATAAAAACACTGCAAAAGATAGGAATATAAGGACAATTTCTGAGTATGATAAAGGGTATAAATGAAAAACCCACAGCCAACATCATATACAAGAGTGAAATCCTAAAAGTATCCTTCTAAGATGGGAAACAAGACAAGGATGCCCACTATCACATCACTATTTCTATTTAACATTGTGCTAGCAGTACTTGCTCAAGCACTGAGGCAAGAAAAAGATATAAAAGGCATCCAAATTGGAAAGGAAGATGTAAAAATTTCACCATTTGCAGATGACATGATCCTATACACAGAAAGCCCTGAGAAATCTACAACACATCTAGAACATATAAATGAGTTAAGTAAAGTCACAGGTTATAAGATCAATGTGCAAAAATCAGTAGGATTCCTGTACACCAATAATGAACAATCTGAGCAGGAAATCAAGAAAAAACACCATTTATAATAGAAACTAAAAAAAATAAAATATCAATATACACAGAAAACTACACAACACTGTTAGAGAAAATCAAAGAAGGCTTAAATAAATGGGAGAATATTCTCTTTTCTTGTATACAAAGACTAAATATTATTAAGATGACTATCCTACCCAAACTGATCTACAGATTTAATGCAATCCAAATAAAAATCACCACCACATTTTTTTCTGAACTGGAAAAACTATGAAATTTATTTGGAAGGCCAAGAGGATCCAAATAGCCAAAGACATATTGACAAAGAAAAATGAAATAGGGGGAATCACATTACCTGACTTTAGAACATACTACAAAGCTACATTGGTCAAACTGCAAGGTATTAGCGCAAGAATAGACATACCGACTTGTGGAACTGAATTGAGAGTTCTGATATAGATCCTCACATATACAGTCATCTGATATATTCAACAAGGTCACCAAGCCCACTTGATTGGGAGATAATGTTCTCTGACCTCTTCAACAAATGGTGATTGGAGAACTGAATATCCAAATCCAAAAGAATGAAAGAGGAGCACCATCTCACACCTTACCTAAAGATCAACTCAAGATGGATCAAAGATCTAACTATAAAAGCCAAGACTAATAAGATCTTGGAAGGCAATGTAGGGAAGCATTTGCAGGACCTTGTAATAGAAATTGACTTCATGAACTTCTCACCCAAAGCACAAACAATGAAAGAAAAAAATGGCCACGGTAACTGCTGAGGGTACGGAGAGGGGAGAGGAGATATGATGTGGGGGCATTTTCAGGGCTTGGAGTTGTTCTGGGTGGTACTGCAAGGCAGATGATGAACAATGTATGTCTTGCCATGGCCCACTGGGTGGACTGGGGGAGAATGTAAACTACAATGTAAACCACTATCCATGTGGTGGAGCAGTGCTCCAAAATGTATTCACCAAAAGCAATAAATGTGCCACGATTATGAAAGAGGTTGATGATGTGGGAGGAGTGGAGTTAGGGGGTCGGGGTATATGGGGACCGCATATTTTTTTAATGCAACATTTAAAAAAAAATAAAGAAGGGAAAAAACTGCAACGAGATACCATTTACACCCATTAGACTCTCAGCCATTAAATAAACAGGAATACAAGGGTTGGAGAGGACAGAGAAAATGTGGAATGGGTGTGGGAACGGTAGCCATGGGTGCTGCTGGGTGTGGGGAACGGGAGGAAGAGATGAGATGTGGAGGCGTTTTCGGGACGTGGAGTTGTCCTGGATAGTGCTTCACGGACAATTACGGGACATTATAGATCCCCCCAGGGCCCACTGGATGGAACGTGAGAGAGTCTGGGCTATGATGTGGACCATTGACTATGGGGTGCAGTGATGCTCAGAGATGAACTTACCAGGTGCAATGGATGTGTCATGATGATGGGAGAGAGTGTTGCTGTGGGGAAAGTGGGGGGCGGGGGCGGTGGGGTTGAATGGGACCTCATATTTTTCATAATGTAATTTAAAAAAATAAATAAATAATTAAAAAAATTAAAAAAAAAAATAAATCCATCTACCAAATACCCTCACAGTAAAAAAAAAAAAAAAAAAAAGGGTTGGAGAGGATGTGGAGGAATGGGAACCCTCATCCACAGCTGATGGGAATGCAGAATGATGGAGCCATTGTGGAGGCTAATTTGGCAGTTCCTCCAAAAACTAACTATTGACCTGCCATATGATCCAGCAATTCCACTGCTGGGTATATACCCAGAAGAATCAAAAGCAAAGACACGAACAGTTATATGCACACCAATATTCATTGTGGCATTATTCACTATTGCCAAGAGTTGGAATCAACCCGAATTACTATCAACAGAGGAATGGATAAACAAAATGTGGTATATACATACAATGGAACATTCCTCAGTTGTAAGAAGTAATACAGTACTAACACACGGGATAACATGGATGAATCTTGAGGAACTTATGTTGAGTGAAGGAAGCCAGGCAGTGAAGCAAAATATTACATGACCTCTCTGATATGAATTAAGCAAATTGAGAGAGCTAGAGATTGGGAGATAGGTTTACAAGAAATAGAAAATTAGAGGAAAGTTGTGAGCCAATGCCCATAAGGGTGAAATCTGTGATAAGGTGGAAATGAGTAGGGGTGCAGTGAAGGGATATGACAGAGATGTAGGAATACTATTGGGTTGGGCAGAGCAAGCTTGACAGTGGGGTAGGATGGGGGGAGTGGCTTGGATGGTCCATGGAACTGGGGGGAAGATTAGGGGAGGGAGTGGGTGAACACTGGGAACATGGTTGAAACTACAATGTTGAGAAAGCTCTTTTGGCAACATGACAAGGAAGGATTGCTGGTTTAGGGTGTTGGGAGGGGGGACATTTGGGACAGGGCACACCTGGGACAGTCTTCTGGAGAATGTACGAGTGATCATTTTGTAAGTGTGTTATATCAATAGGGAGAGACCAACATGAGTGGAAAGGAGTTGAACTCCCATCCTGGGGAGAGCCGATATGTTCTCAAACAGAGGGGAGGGTGTCTCTCAAGAGCATGGAAATTTCCTAATAAGGGAGGTACAGATTAGAGTTGCAAGTATCTATGAATCTTGTCCTTCAAGGAGCGAAGTCTGGTGGTCACCACGGGTCCCCAGGGGAGTGGGAGGGAACAGTAGAATAGATAGAAGAGTGGGTACTGGGGGGCAATGGAAGTGTTCTGCATGATCTTGCAATGATGGGTGAATGTCTTGTAAAATTTCATCAAAGTTCATAAAATGTGTGGTCTGAAATATAAACCATAAGGTCAACCATTGGCCATGGTTAGTAGCTATGTTTCAACATCTGTACATCAGTTGTAACAAATGTATCATCCACATGTAAAAGTTATTAATATGGGAAAGGCAAAAGGGGAGGATGCTGGATATATGGGAGTCCCTTATAATGTGACTTTACTGTGACCTAAGACTTCTTTGATGACAAAAGGAAAATAAGTAAGACACTGGGGAAAAAATGGAAGAAAATGCCATTGTATATACAGGACAATAGATATTACAGTGATGAAAGGCAAAACGTCAAGAAAATGAAAATATATTTCAATTTTTTAATATCCCAAGATTTACTTAATTTTAGTTATAGTTTTTCTAAATTATTATATGTTTTATTTCTTATGTTTAAACCTATCATTATTATTTCATTTTCCTATTAATTGTATTTGATGATTTTCTTGGGTTCATTTTTGAGGAAGTTTTGGATCACAGAAGGGTTAAAGCTATGGCAGGAAAGGATTATGTGTGTGGGGTATGAGTGATGGGGGATACATGGGAGGAAGTTCAGCATATCTATAATGTATATCAATAAGTTCAAGTGTTCTTGAACATCCACAAAACAACTGAAATAATACTGAATTTCCATCCTGGGGAGCTCTGCCACATTTTCAAATGGAACAGCAACAATCCCCCAAGTACAGGGTCAATGACTAATGAAGAAGGATGGTTCATTGATGGACGCTTGATATTGACAACTATGCTTATGAACCTTTGCTCTTGAAATTGCAACTTAGCTTAATATTGTGGGGTGCCCTCTGAGAACCTCCATGTTGCTCAAATGTGGTTTCTCTCTAAGCCAAAATCAGCATATAAATGCATTACATTCCACCTAGCATGGAACATGACTCCTGGTTTGAGACACCCTGACACCAAGGGATTACAACCAAGCACCAGCTGGTAATGCAACTGGAAAAAGATCTTGAATAAAAGAGGGAAATGTAAAGACAAATGAGTTTATATGGCTAAGAGACTTCAAAGTGAGTTGGGAGGTCACCAGAGAGGTAAAGCTTATGCATGTCTCAGCAGGATCTCATAGACTGCCAAAGTAGGTACTACTCAAATATTGGGGATCCTGGGGGCTCTGGAGACACCTCAGTCCTATAGTCATGACAGATAGCTCTGGAAATGGTATCTTGCCAGTGGGTCCTTCTTTGGAGTTTGTGCTCCTGAGTGTGACAGAGTTGGACTGAGATGTGACTTCTCTACACATGCCTCTTCAGTCCCTTTTATTTGAACCTATAGTTGTTGCTGGAGTTGGTAGATGTATGTCCAAGAGACTTGAATCTCTGTACCATCCATGTGCCAGCTCAGCCCTGAGCCTTAGCAGAATTGAAACACCTATTCTCCAGGTCACTGGACTCACACAGGGCAGCTATCAAGGAGATGAGGATGGACAACTACCACACCAATGAAATGAGAGAGTCTTTAGCTGCAAGCAAGAAAGTCCCATTAATTATCCATATGAGATAAAAGCCCCCTCTCAGAGGTGAGTATGCATCACCATTCCCAAATCCTCAGTATTGGGGAATAAAATATGGGCTAGAGTGGACTTGCTGGTATTCTACTATAGACTTATTATGATTCTAACAATGGAAGAAATTATATCATTGATTAAGAGACAGTGGCCACTGGAGGTACTGAAGGCAGGGAGAGAGAAAAAAAGATGTAATATGGGGGCATTTTCAGGACTTGGAATAGTCCTGAATGACATTGCAATAACTGATACAGGCCATTATATATCTTGCCATCAACTACAGAATTGAATAGGAAAGAATGTAAACTACAACATAAACTACAATCCATGCTTAGTGACCATGCTCCAAAATGTGTTCATCAATTGCAATGAATGTACCACCCTAATGAAAGAAGTTGTTAATATGGAGAAAAGTAGGAGGTGTGGGGAGTGGACACATGGGAATCCCTTATATTTTCTTATGTAACATTTGTGAATTTTAAATATCTTTTAAAAACAAATAAAAATATATTTTAAAAATAAATAAAATTGACAGCTGTTTTAATGGTAGTGTTTTATATTTGTCAAATATATAGCACAGGTGGAAATATAAAAGATTACATTTTCTGACAAAAAATTCGATGCACAGAATCTTCCTCTTTTTATTTTAATACACTAATTTCATTGTACTAATATTTATTAATGAAGAGACTGGGGATTATATCATTATTTATTAAAATTTATTGAAGTGTATCATTCATACATAAACATGAATTGTATAGTAATAATTGTGAACTTACAAAACAAATATACATAACATTATATAGGACTCTCGTACCTCATCCTACCACCAATACCTTGCATGGTTGTTAAACATTTTTAACTAAAGATTAAAGATGAAAATATTACTACCAACCCAAGTATTTTCTCCCAAACCACCCTATTATTATTATTATTATTATCTTTATGTCATTTGTATATGAATATAAATAAACAATAAGTATATACTAAAAATTGTGAATTTACAAAACAAACATGCATAACATCATACAGGGGTCCCATACATCAACCCTCCACTAATACCATGTATTGTCATGAGAAATTTGCTACAAATTATGAAATAATATTGTCAAAATCTGGCTACTAATTATAGTCCTTATCTTACCTTTGATGTATTTTTACCCCAATACGTGCTATCATTATTTTTTAAATATATTTTTATTGCATAAGTTGTAAATTTACAAAACAACCATGCACATGTGCAGAATCCCCAACCACATCCCTTCATCAACAAACCACATTGCGGTGGAACATATTTTGCAAATAGGATAATATTATCTGATTTTTACCACATCCATAGTGTACATTTGGCACACATGGAGTAACATTTTGAGTTAATTTTTGGATAAGGTATGAGATAGGGGTCCTCTTTCCTTCTTTTGGCTATGGATACCCAGTTCTTTCAGCATCATTTGTTGAATGGACTGTTCGGCCCCAGCTGTGTGACTTTGACAGGCTAGTCAAAAATCATTTGACCATACATGTGAGGGGCTGTTTCTGAACCCTCAGTTTGGTTTCATTCGTCTACATGTGTGTCTTTATGCCAGTACCATATTGTTTTCACCACTATAGATAGGTAATATAATTTAAAGTCTGGAGATGAGAGTTTGCTTTCCTTTTTAAGATGTTTCTGGTTATGCAGGACCCATTACTCTTCCAAATATATTTGATAATCATGTTTTCAATTTTAAAAAATGCTGGTTGGAATTTTTATCCAGATTGCATTGAACCTGTATATCAATTTGAGTAGAACTGGCATCTTAATGATATTTAATCTTCCAATCAGAGAGCATGGAATATTCTTCCTGTTATTTAGGTCTTTTTTTGATTTTTTAACATTGACTTGTAGTTTTTAGGTACAATTTCTCTGCATCATTGGTTAAGTTTATTCCTGAGTATATGAGTTTTATTTATCATTTCACCCCTCTTTTGACAGTTTTAGTTTCTTTTATTAATATAATCTTCATTTCTATACTCTTTTCCAGGCCTCTCTCTCCTGTTGTCTTTTCTTTCCAGGCTCTAGCACACCCTTAGTATTTCCTGAAAAGCTGGTGTCTTGGTTAGAAATTCTCTCTGTTTCTCTTTATTTGTGAGTATTCTAGACTCACCCTCATTTTTGAAAGACTGTCTTGCTGGCTATAAGATTCTTGGCTGGAAGTTTTTCTCTTGTAATATATTAAATATATCATACCATTGTTTTCTTGCTCCATGGTTTCTGATGAAAAATCAGCACTTAATCTTATTGGGTACCTCTTATGTGTTATGCATTGTATTTCTCTTGCTATTCTCAGAATTCTCTCTTTTTCTTTCGCATTTGAAATTCTGATTAGTATGTGTCTTGGAGTTGGTCTATTCAGCTTTTTTTCAGTAGAGAGTACATTGTGCTTCTTGGACAGGTATATCTATGTCCTTCAATATGGTTGGGAAATTTTACACCACTAGTTCTTAAAATATTCCTTCTGCTCCTTTTTCCTCCTCTTCTCCTTCTGGGACACCCATATGGGACACATATGTTTGCAAGTCTTTTGCTGTCATTTAGTTCCCTGAGACCTTGTTCAATTTTTTTCATTATTTTCTTCATCTCTTCTTTTGTATGTTCACTTTCAGAGGCAATTTCTTCAAGTTCATGAATTCTTTCTTCTGCCTCCTCAAATCTGCTACTATATGATTTTAATGTTTTTTAAATTTCATTGATTGCAACTTTGATTCCCATAAGATCAGCTATTTTTCTATATATGCTTTCAAAATTCTTCTTTGTGCTCATCCAGTGTCTCCTTAATATCCATAATCTCTTTAGCCATTTCATTGAATTTATTAAGCAGATTTGTTTGAGCATCTATGATTAGTTGTCTCAACTCCTTTATTTCTGGAGGCTTATCTTGTTCCTTTAAATGGGCTATATCTTCCTGTTTCTTCGCATGGATTGTAATTTTTTTCTTAGTGTCTTGGCATCTGTCTTGCAAGAGTATTTATTCTGGTTGGAGTTTTTCTTTTTAATTTAGGGCTTCCTGCCCTTTCAACCTCGTTGGTTGTGCAGTAGGAGGTAAAGATGCAGTTGGTGCTGTAAGCTGTGGAAGCTCAAGCTGCTGTCATTGCCCAGGGACCAAGGAAGCTTCTCCCAACTTTGCCAGGGTATGGAGAGTCACAGAGTCACAGCTGTGTGGAATAATCCAAATTATATGGGCCTAGACTGTAGTTGCTCAGAGAGACTGATGAGGCTTTATACCCCTCTCTCCCCTGCCCGGGGTGGGGATGGAGCTGCAGGTGTGGGCAGCAATCTATGCAGTGCTGGTCCAAGATGAACACTCTTGCCCCAATAGACTTACAATTATTCAGTCTATGTCAGTCAAATGCACTTGCATTTACCTGGAAAGGCTGGTGCAGGGCTTTCCAGTTTCCTCCCTGCCAGAGGTGCACCTGTAGTGTAGGTTAGGGCTGTAGGCTAATTTGGGTGAAAGAAACCGTTCTCTATAGTCACTGTGATTTTCAGTCAGCCCGACTTCCCCTCATGTTGGGGGCAGTCAAAATTGTGGTTATTGGCCTCTTTCTTACTTGGACAAGTTCAAACTTTAGCTCTTCTTAGGGTTACACTTTAGCTAGCTGAATTTACTAATCAGTAGCTGAAATCAGCAGCCAACTCTCTCTTCTTCCCCTGTTTTTGGGAAATGTAGCTTTAAATTCCAGCTACAAAATAGCTCCTGGAGCAGCCTGCACTGCCAAAGTAGGATAATCATTGGCCTCTGTGGCTTGGCTGGTAATTTCCCAGAGAGATTGGCACAGGTGCCCCCAGCTTTCTCCCTGCCAAAGGTGGGGCTGAGGCCTAAGGTAGAGCTGCAATCTGATGAGAATGGAAAGAAGCCCATCCCTATAATCACTGGGATTTTCAGTCCACCCTTTTTCCCCTCATAACAGACACAGAGTTAAAATGGCAGCTACCAGCCTCTTTCTGACTTGGACAGGTTCAAACTTAACTTGTTCTTAGGATTATACTTCAGCCTGCTGAATTTACTCACCAGGAGCTGAAGTTGGTGCCCAACCATCTCTTCCTTCGCCATTTTTGGCAAGTGGAACTTTCAATTCCAGGCATGGAACAGCTCCTGAGGTGGCTTGTGCCTCCAGTAGAGGATGGACACTGGCCTCCATGGCATGGAGCACTCTGCTTACGAGTCTTCTCTGCAGATGGGCTGTCTCCTCCTTCCATTTCTTCAAGGATGTGGCAGAATGCTCTTCTAGTTTCCTGGAGGCCCCAAACTGGTGCTTCAGCTGGGTCCAGAGAGCTTTGAGTGTTTACTAACAGACCTGTAGCAGGAGCTGACTCTAGTAGATTCTTACTCTGCAGTCATCTTGCTGGTTTTCTATATCATTAGTTTTGTATTGATAAAATCATTTTACCTTACCTATGTTGTGGAAATAAATGTTATTAAATAAATAAATGATTCTGGGTATTTCTGCTATCTGGAAAGTAGCATGATTAACCCCTCATACAGAATAAAAGTGTCATTAAATAAAAACAATATTTTAATGGGCTTTGAGGGTCCTTTTGGTGGAGAAAGACAAGAACTCTTGGCATTAACTGCATGTGGATGGTGCTAAGTTGTCCTGTGTAATGTAATGTGAGATAGTGTGTGAGTCATAGCCAGAGAGGCAGATAATGTGGTTGGTCATAAATAAGTGGAAGAGAAGTTTGTAAGAATAAAATGGTGGTAATTGCAGGAGAAAGAGAAAAAGAAGAAGAGGCCGAGGAGGGGGAAGAGGGGTGGAGGAGGAGTAAATGGATATCAGCTATACTGTAAGATTCTGGGAGCCTGAAAACACTGTTGACAAGAAATCCACAGCCGTGGGAGTTACTGAGAAATTTTCTTGCAACAATATATGATTTTCAATTATGAATAATTTGTTCTGACATTGTTATCTTTCTTCATTTTGCTACTCCTCATTGCTTTGGAGAATTGATGTATGGGATTGCTTTCTCCATGTTTGGGGATACACATGGAAGGGGAAAGATTGGTCAGCAAGGATAAGATACCAGGGAAACTGAGAGTAGAGAAGGGGAAAAAAACTCAGACTATGAGAAAATATGTTGGTACAAACCACTAAGAAGAAATAAAACTCTTCAAAATGGCAGTATAATTCTCAAAGTATTTGTGATGAAAACTAAGGGTATTTTTATTCTTTGTTCATTTATTTCTTTTTTTTTTTAAAGATTTATTTATTTATTTCTCTCCCCTCCCCCCCCACCCCGGTTGACTGTTCTCTGTGTCTATTTGCTGCGTCTTCTTTGTCCGCTTCTGTTGTTGCCAGTGGCACCGGAACCTGTGTTTCTTTTAGTTGCGTCATCTTGCCGTGTCAGCTCTCTGTGTGTGTGGCACCATTCCTGGGCAGGCTGCACTTTCTTTCGCACTGGGTGGCTCTCCTTACAGAGCACACTCCTTGTGTGTGGGGCTCCCCTATGCGGGGACACCCCTGCATGGCACGGCACTCCTTGCATGCATCAGCACTGCACATGGGCCAGCTCCACACGGGTCAAGGAGGCCCGGGGTTTGAACTGCGGACCTCCCATGTGGTAGACGGACACCCTAACCACTGGGCCAAGTCTGCCGCCATTTATTTCTAATGTTACTGGGAAACCTGGAGCCATCTATCAAACCCTTATGCCAATAACAACTTGAAAAAAATCTAAATATTAGAACATTTGAAAATTGCATAACTGACTCTTTCATTAGTTGCAACAAAATCATATATTTGCATCTAAATACCACAAGAAAAGTTATAAGAATATCGCTGTGGAAGGGAAAAGGTTTTATGGTAGATGTGTGGGAGTACTGTACATTGTATATATGAATTACTGTGGTCTAGGGCTCTTGTGAAGAGAAGTTCAATAATTAGGGGAAAAAAAAGAAAAAGATAGGATGTAGAATTTTTCCAAGTCAACACGTATTCTATATCTAACCTTTAAACCCATCGCTATATGCCATTTTACTAGTAAGGGATCTTGACATTATTTTGGGCTTCACTTTTCAGGAAGTTTTGGATCACAGAGTGGTTCAACAATGGCAGCGAAGGAATACTGGTATAGGACACTATTGACAGGTGATATATTGCTGACAGGGAGCTATACAGGGCATATGTCCAGGGTGCATGGTAATGTTTGGATATACTTATAGTGGCAACAATTAAAAACTACAGCTGGGGAGGTACTGGGTTCCTGGCCAGGGGTGCTCTGTCGAGGTCCCTAGGGGAGCAGCAGCAGTGCCCCAGGTGCAACGGTAAGGACCAGGAAGGAATGAGGGTCCAACAGTGACAGCATGATACTAATGACTATGCTGTGAGCCTATATGCCTGAAATAAGAACAAGGCCTAGAGCAGCACTGTGCCTGGGAATTTTCTCCTGACATCCTTCATGTTACTCAAATGTGGCCAGTCTCGAAGCCAAACTCAGCATGTAAATACAATGCCTTCCCCCCAGCGTGGGGCATGACATCCGGGCATGAGCCTCCCTGGCACCGAGGGATCACTCCCAAGTACCAACTGATGATGCAACTGGAAAATGACCTTGAACTGAAGGTTCAATGCAGATCAGCAGAATATCCCTGTCTACATATAATAACATGACTTTAAAATGCTGTTTGACCTAATGTAAGGGGGAAATGGAAAGGAGAAATGAGTTTATATGGCTACGAGTCTCTAAAAAAGAGTCTGGAGGCTGTCAGAAGGATTGCCCTTATGCACAACTGAGCAGAGTCTAAGAGACAGATAAAGTAGATACAACCCCAGGTATTAATTCCTTTGAGGGCTAAAGAGACCCACGGGTTCTATGGTCATGGCAGATGAGGTTCACTGCCATGTCAGATGGCCCTTCTTTGGAGCTGGTGTTTCTGCGTGATGAAATCGGACTCAGATGGGATCTCTTTTCACAAGACTTTCATGCTAATTTCCTGGAATTGTAGTTGGTGTTGGGGTTTAAGATATATTTAGGGGATTTGAATCTCTGGACTGACAATATGATAGCCAGGCCCTGAGCCTCAACAGACTTCAGCTCCTACAATCAGATTTATTGGACTCACCTCACTCAGCTAAGATGGAGTTGAAGAAGGACAACCACCACACCATGGAGCCTAGAGTGCCTACAACTGAAAGCAGGAGGATTGCATCCAGCTTCCATGTGGAATCTGAGCCTCCTCTTGACATAGAGGTGAAACGGACACAACCAATCCAAGGTCCACAGAGAAAAGGTGGCATTGGAGTGGAAAAGTGGACATGGTGGCTGATGGGTATGGGGAATGGCAGGAAGAGATGAAATGTGGAGGCGCCTTTGGGACTTAGAGTTGCCCTGGATGGTGCTTCAGGGGCAATCACCGGAAATTGTAAATCCTTCCAGGGCTCACTGGATGGAATGTGGGAGAGTATGGGCCATGATGTGGACCATTGACCATGAGGTGCAGAGATGCCCAGAGATATACTTACCAAATGCAATGGATGTGTCATGATGATGGGAGTGAATGCTACTGGGGGGGGGGGGGCGGGGGGAGTGGTGGGGTGGGGGTGGTGGGGTTGAATGGGTTCTCATATTTTTTTTAATGTAATATTTTTATAAAATCAATAAAAAAAATTATTTTCAAATGTTTCCAATTCACACTATTGGACATTTCTTTTAAATGAGAAATCAACTTGAATTTTAAAATTGAAGTCAATGAAAAAAAAATTGCTTCATTTTATGCAATTCCATGAGTCAATTTTTCTGAACCAAATTGTCTCTATAAATATGTATTTTTAATACTCTATTCTTAATGCAATAAAACATGCTATTATAAATTATTGAAGCACAGATTTTCAAAACTGTTTCTATTATCTGCTTCGAAACCTACAGTGAGGAGTAACATCACTTTTCATTTATTTTCACTTTAGAGATGGAGAAATATGTCATCTACCCAATTTTCAAGGTTCCTTGCTGTCGGGATAATGCTTTTGTTTTCCAATCACTGCTTCCCCAACTGGTGGGTAGTAGCAACAGAAAACATGCAAACTTGAAATTGACATGCCTTGCAGAATCTGAAATGGAATGTTTCTCTGCCGATCAGTTCAGGCAGAACATATAATTATTTTCACATCTCACAGGAGTCGTCCTTTCAGTGTTAGATATGCTTAATGTTCTGAGTCAGCAATGACAGGGAGAAAAAGAAGAAGGGAAAAACACATTTGGGGAATGTCATCTGCAGTCAGTTCTTTGAAACTAATCTTTGAATGACTTTTAAATTCTGCAAAACGTTTATCAGGCAATTCTCTTGATGTAGAAAACAGTTATTTCTCAGTTAAATTTGCCATAAAGTTTTCCCAACTCTTTGTCTTATTTTTGACAAGCTATTTTCAGGAATCTCATTACTGCAGGATGGTAGCAGAAATGTGGCTGCTGTCCTAGGAAGACATTCATTAATGCATTCACCTTACCAAACTTCCCTACAACATTAGGCATTTAGATATTAGTATGTGGCATAGACAAAAATTGTGATGGCATAGACATTACAGTCTTTGGGATTTCATTTGCCACCTGAAAAATGACTGATATTTGGATCCTATGTAAGCTATTCTCTCCTTTGGTTATATCCTGTAGGTAATTCAATAAAAAAATGTCCTGTTAACAAAGTTAAAGCAGTTAATATCATGGAACTGAAACTATGCATAAGTTAGAATGTATAATGGAACAGGTAAATTCAGTGTAGCACTAGCAGAATCACAGCCTGATCAAACCCCTGTCTCTAATTCCGTTCATCTCACATTTGCTGCAAATTAAAGACTTACAAAAAATTTTACTGTGGTTTACACAGCAGGGAAATAACAAGGCTGTTTCTTTTGTGTCCTGAAAGGTAGTATATACTGAGTGAACACTAGAAAGTAAAGAGAATTTTACTTATAATGATGTAAGCTCTTAATATTTTGTATTTATAAGACTTTCCACAGATATTGCACAAATAATGAAGCAGACATGCAAATCTTTGCATAACTCTCTCTGAGGGGGAACACTGAAGGTTAAGTTTGAAATAAATTCTGTCAGCCCTAAGATCTGCTGAATAGAGATCCAAATAGAAATTATTCTTAAAATACTGCCAGGGGTTAAAGTAGAAGTAATCATGTTTTCTTACTGATATTAGAAAGAACAAGCTTAACAATTATTGAGTTTTCATCGCTATGCTCAGAATAAAATCCTAAAAGTTTAGCCCTAGATACAGTACCCTTCACAATTTATACCACTCTGCTATTTGCTTGATTTCCTACTACTTGCCTTCTCTTCTCCCATGGACTCTCCATGGCATCCATTCAAAATAAACCAACATTTTATGCACTTCCATAACTCTGTATTTGTGTGCATGATGTTGTTTCCACATGCAGAATCTTTGCAAGCTCATCTAGTTGACGAATCACTGTTTTTCTTTTAGGACCCTGTGGCAGTTTGATATTGATGAATTCCAATAAGAAATAACTTATGATGTTTGCAAACTTGTCTTTTCCTCTAGGTAGTGACACCCTTAGATTGTATTGAATTCAGAGGTTTTACTTCTACTTGTTTAAATTATGCCTAGGACTCTGATTGGGAATGTCAGTAGGACATCAAGTCCCCACCCCCATGGTGGGTGGGGACTAACAGAAAAAACAACAGGGAAGAGGAGACAGAGTTTTGATTCTGAAGCCCAAGAAGCAAGCACACAGAGAAGCAGATAAGTGAGGAAAGAGAGAAGGCTCCATTAGACAGGGTAGAGTCCCCATGAAGAGAGATGAGCTGATCACCTGACAGTTTATTGCTGGCCTTGTAGAGAGAGCAAAGCAGCTGAGCCCAGAGAGAAATGAGCCCCAGGAGAGATACCGGGCTTATCCCAGCCTGCTGCTGATATTGAAAAAACCTGGGACCGCGGAGCCTTAAGAGGAAGAGGACGCCTGAACCCTTGCAGATGTCAGCAGCCATCTTGCTCCAACATGTGACAACAGAATCGGTGGGAAGTAACTTATGATTTATGGCATGGTAACTGTACAGTTCTACTCCAAATATATACCCTTTATATTTTAAAAAGTCAACAGATTTCTGGTACTTTGCATCAGCACCCCTTTGGCTGACTAATATTGACCCAATTCTGTGAATTCTTCTCTGATACCACCACAAGGTAGCCATTTCTTCTTTTTGTGTTCTGTACTGTTTCAGGTAGAATTCTCTTGGGGTGGTAGTTATGTTAATGTGTTTTATATGAAAGCTATCATTGTCCTATCTGAGATATATCTAAGGTCATAAATTCCCTCCACTAAGGACTATCCACTTCAATAGTACCTCTAAGCTGTTGAAATTTCTCTGTCCCTTTATCTACAGCATCTTCTTGATGACATGATACAGGACAAGAAAAGTTTTAGAAAAATTCTAGTACATATTTTTCCAATTTTTTTCATAGACAAACCTCATCCTGCACCACTCCAAAGCACTAGCAAGAAAGGAGTTTGGAGCATAAAGTGGTATGTTATACCTTTGGAGATGAACTTGACACAGGTAGACCATATTACACAATATAAATATTGGGAATAAAGCACCTCGTGTGGCAGCTTTGGTACAGTAGCAAGACTTCTGGGCAGAACAAGAACTTTGACTGCATTATCTTTAATAAATAATGCATTCAATTAAAATCCCAGGCCAGAAGACTAGATGACCTGTATCTGTCATAACTATGCAGAAATCTGGGATAGGAGTAAGTATCAAGAAGTACTCCGAAGAAAATAGTTTACAGCTCAACAATAGCGTCTTTGGTGGGTGAGAATAGCCCTGAAAGTGTGGATTTCCCATAACCTCTTTTGTCATATATTGTGTTGCAACAATTTTCCTATAATAATTCTGATTTTTAAAATTATAAACATATTTTATACTTGTTTCTATATGATCACCAACACATCAAAAATAATGGAAAATTAGAGTTTACTAAAAAAATCATTGGGATAATTAAAACAAGAACACAACAGATTTAAAAAAATAGATATCCATCAATTATTTAGTAAGGAATCCATTATGATCTCAACTATTCTTCATCATAAGGTAGGGAGATAAATAGAAATAAATGAAAGTATGAAGTTTCTATCTCCTATTTTGATCAAATAATTTTGGAGAAGTATTGAAAAATGAAATGTTAAAACAGAACTTTCGCTGTACCAGAGTGCATAAAATTGTTATAGAAATCTAACTGAAAGTTCATCATGTTTTTGTTGAAATAACAAATATTTATTTAGTGTCCACATTTAATTGAGGAAAAATTGGACCCTTATAATACATAGTATTTTACACTCTTCATTTGAGCATTATATAAGCTATCTGTTATTTTATATATTTCTTATAGAAAATAATAAATTAAATGTTGAAAAATAAGAGGTATATTATAATCTTATTTTATAATCTATATAAATATTTTACAAATATATATGGTGCAATGTTATATATTATCTTTTAAAAATATTTATAAATATATACAACACATGATATATTATAATTTATTTTAAAATATATATTCTGTTATGAAATATTATGTATATAGTTTCATATATATAAATTGGCACCCCCTATTATTATATCATAGTCATTTTTTCCCTTTTTTTCATCCTCTCCTTTTTTATTACTTCATGAGAATGACTTAACAGTGTATAAAGCAGAAATAAAATTTTCCTGATTTTAGCCTCCAAATTAAAATATCATAGGACACTTTTATTTAGTTAAAAGACTCAAAGTTTTAAGAAGTGAATGTTTTCATTTGTCTTCTTCCATCCAATGCTAGGAAAAAGTTTCCCAGAATTGGAGAAGGTAGAAGAAATGCAAAGGAATTGCTCAGAATGATAGATATTGGTGAATATGTCCTAGAGTTACTATGCTTGACAAGCATAATGTTCTAAGGAACATCCTGTAAGAAATACAGAGCCAATGAAAATGTTATTATGGGGAGTAAAACAATCAGAATTATGTTTTTAAGATATTTACTCTGGCAGCAATATGTAGAATGAATTGGAATACAGTGAGTCGATGTAAAAAGTTTAAGTAAAAAATGTGAGACAATAGAGACCAATTAAAACAATAGCATTTTTTATTGCACAGTAGAATTGTGTGTTAAACAAGTATTTATTGCAAGATTAATTGTTGTATGATACAGTACCTTTGCCTAGCCCCAAACTAGTAATTCTTCAGGGAAGTTTGCTACAAAGATTTACCTCAAAGTAACTGACAATATCATAATGACTTGGGGTGAATGAAAACGAGGAAGAGAAGGGAGCTGGCTTTTGCTTAAGACACTATTGTCAAGTCCTTTCCCCATATCAAAAGTATCCAAGTTGTTTCTTAAGTATTTTCCATGGCTGGAAAACTCCATTGGGTTATACCTTGCTTCCTTATGCTTATTCAGGTTAAGGGATATTTTGCCATCCAGCCCTACTATCCACATTATTTTGGATTTAATTCAAAATGCTAGTTACTGAATACATACAAAATTCACTCAATAATACAGCAATGTTCCTCTATGACAAGGTGTTAAGGATACGGCAATACATGGGAAAATACAAATAATGTAACTAGTGAGACTATAGTTAACTGTAATGCTGTAATATTTTTGTATCAAAGGCAAAGAAGTTTTTACATAAATTTTAAAGTTCAGAATATAGTACATTTTTAGGGCATCAGAATTGTTCAGCATGATCTTGCAGTAATTGATACAGGCCACTTCAAATTTCATTAAAACCTATAAAAGCATATGATCCAAGGGGTTCACCTGGGGCATGCCTCTAAAGCATATGAATATGTTCAAGTGTTCATGGGGCATTGTCTCAGTGGGTGGAGAACATGACAATAACCAAAAGAACATTGAATTCCCATCCTGGGGAGTTCTGCTACATTCTTTAATAGGATAGCAAGGATCCCTTGAGTGTAAGGGCCCTGCCTAGTAAAGGAAGACAAACCATTACACCAGGCCCTTGACGTTGATGATTGTACTTATGAACCTTTTCTTGTGAAATTGAAACTTAGGTTAGTATTATACACTGCCTAAGAGTAACTCCTGAAAGCCTCCTTCTTGCTCAAATGTGGCCTCTCTCTAAGCCAAACTCAGCTTATAAACACACTCCTTTCCACTGGCATGGGACATGACTCATTGGCATGAGCCTTTCTGCCACCAAGGGATTATTATCAAGCACCAAATAGTGATGCATCTGGAAAAAAAACCTAGACTAAAAGGGGGAGATATTAAATACAAATGAATTTTTCTGGGAAAGAGATTTCAAAGTGATTTGGTAAGTCCTTCCAGAGGTTACACTTATGCACATCTCAGCAGGATCTCATTGACTGCCACAGTAAACAGTGCCACAAACAGCATAGCTCGTGAAGGTTCTAGAGACATCTGATAACTGTAAGTAGGGCAGACATCACAGGAATTAGGCACCTTGTCAGTGGGTCTTACTTTTGAATTTATGCCCTCCAATGTAACAGAGTTATACTCATTTATGATTTCCCTGCACATGACATTTCTGCCCCTTTTATTTGAACTTATAATTAGCACTATACCTGTTAAATTTATGTCCCAGAGGCTTAAATCTTTGGTCTATCCATGATCCAGTTGAGCCCTGAATCTCAGCAAAGTTGAAACACTTACTTTCCAGTACGTTGGACTCAACCAGGAAAACTAAGAAAGAGATGGAGATGGACAATGCCAATCCCAAGGAACAGAAAATGTTTGCAACTGCAAGTAACCATCCATCTGCCCCATGGGATCTAAGCCTCCTCTTCATTAAAAGCAGAGCCCGGCATCAAGATCCCTATCCTCAAGATTGGGGAATGAACAATGGACTATAGTAGACTTATTATTCTCTAACAAACTTTTTATTTTAGCAATGAAAAAACTCTTATTGATATAAAGGCAGTGGCCACGAGAGATTCTGAGGGATGCGAAAGGGAAGAATAGGTGTAAGATGGGGGCACTTTTGGGACATTGGAGTTTTCTTACAAGACATTGAAGTGATGGATACAGGCCATTGCAAATTTTGTCCTCACCAACAAAATTGTGCAGGGAAGAGTGTAAACTACAATATAAACTGTAGTTTATGGTTAGTAGCAATGTCTTAATATGTGTTCATCAATTGTAACCAATGTACCACACTAATGAAGGTTGTTGTTAATGTGGGGAAGTGTGGAAGGGGAGACAGTGGGACATATGGAAATCCCTTATATTTTTTATGTAACATTTATGTAATCTAAATCTTTAAAAAAATAAATTTAAAAAAAGAATTTAGTTTTATGAGCTGAAAATATGATCAATAATATTTTTTCATTTTCTTCATTAACAACAAGATCTTTAACCTATCTGTGCTCATTTATTTGTCTTTCAGAGCACTGGAGAAGCAATTCAGTTTGTTTGGGGGACTGGATAGGGTAGATATGCCTGGACAAGATTTTTTGAAATGATGCTTCCTTGATTTGTTGAGCTGCCTTTGTCTGTTAATTTATTTTTTGAAGTTGAAATAAATTCATTCAAGATATTATTCTTCTCTATCCTCATTTTCTTCTCTCATCATTTCACATATTTTCTCCAGAATATCAGATGTTACTTTTTTAGCCCAAGTATGTCATTTGAAGTTCAACTACAAAACAGTGATTTTTCACAAATAAGATGTGCCCATCTTTTTCACTGCTTGTGAAATCATGTATCATCTTATTTCTTTCTATCCAAGTCATCCCCAGTCCATAAATATGCCCTACTTGTTTCAAGTTACTGCTAGGTCCCAAGAGCCTTTTCAGAGGTTGTTGGATGAAAGAGCCTTTGGAGAAATGTTTTGAAGGATCTATATACTGCATTTTAAGTAAACACTTAACTGAAAATGCTCCTTTTTCTAAGTACAGCAAGGTTAGAGATGTCAAATTTTTTCCAGTTTATTGTTACCAAAATAAACTATATATTCATCATTCCATCGTTTAGTTTTCTCATTAATTAGCCCATGAAATAATGCAAAATCTTTAGTAGGAAGTCCAAGATCTTTATTTAAATATCTGTAAGTCATTTGCCTTGATCAAATTCTTAGTCATGCTGACCAGTCTGATCCTAATTTTGAATAACCAGGCATCATCATCCTGCTGCACTCTCACTTGTGCAGGCACTTGGCTTGCTGTGCAGGCACTCGGCTTGCCACGTGGGCACTGACTTGCCACATGGGCACTGGTTCACCACACAGACTCATGGGCACTCAGCTTTCTGTGTGGACACTCTTGCAGGCACTCGACTCCTGTGTGGGCACTCAACTCACCACACAGCCACTGGCTCATCGTGTGGACACTCGGATCACCACACAGCCACTGGCTCACCATGCAGGCACGCTTTCTCTTCTTAATTTTCACCAAGAGCCTCCAGGGATCAAACCTATGTCCTTCCATATGGTAGGCAGAGGCCTTATTACATGAGCCATATCTGCTTCCCTATTGGGGAAGAGAAACCACGTGGATTCACTATGGAAGTGTAGCCCTTGGTAGTTCATGGACATGTCTTTCCTCTGGATGATGTCAGGCTGAGCCCCATGAAGAAATCCATTGGAAACCCAATATTATATTCTAAAAATATTTCACTTTTATCCCTACTCAGATTTCACCATTGTTCCTGAGAGCAAACAAACACTGTGTAAGTATCTAGGTCTGCAGCAGCTTTGAGAGCTACATGGAATGGGTCATACTAAAACGAGCCCTATTCCAAGTTATTAGTCACAGATGTGTTTCAAGTCACTACCTGTTTATTTGAGTCAGTATTTTTAGGGGCCTAATTACCTTTCTTTGTTATTTTACTTTTGCCAAGACCATCTCCACTTGTATTTAAATCATTGTCAGTGTGGGTATGTTTCTGTTTTGCTGCTTTACTTTTCCTCTCTAAAACCTCTCTGGCCAGAGTAGGTTTGGATATTGTTGACTCACCATCCTACTTTCTGAGTGAGCTGTAGCCTGTCTAATGTTGGCAAGGATCTTGGAGAGAAATTAGTTGCTTCAATAGATCATTGAGCAATAGATTTTACTTCTAATTTAATATATTTCCATCCTAATCAGTATTTTCATTAACCTATCATAAAGCACCATTGATCAAATTCTTAGTCATGCTGGCCGGTCTGATCCTAATTTTGAATAACCAAGCAGGGTTCTTTAGTGATTATTTTTAATGATAAATTCTATTCCAGTTGGCCTGTGTTGTACACCATCAAAAAGGAGCCCCCCTTTCCCCCAGCAAGAGAGGCAAAACACAAACCAAAAAAAAAGAATAAGAAAAAAATGTCATTAGTTAGCCAATGGGTAGTCTTTTATTGAGGTACCAGAATTTCCATCAGGGACTGAATCTTCAGGATATTTATTCTTGTACATTTAATAAATTATACTGTGCAGATAGCATCTGTAGTCAAAGTGGTAGGAAGATTATGGTATCTCTATTTCTGAAGGGACAAGTTTGTGATCATCAGAGTGGAAGGATGCTGGAGAGATCAGCCTAAAAGGAGTTGTTGTCTTCACTGAAAAAGCAGCCCACCCACAGTGAGTGAGCAGGATAAAGTAATACTTAAACCATTCCCCTCCAGCTCTCCAGTCTTGTGCCATGACTCTATAAGCTAACCCAAGTGAAAGTAAAAAATCAAGAGGAATCACTCATTCTTCCCATGTTGGCAAGACTCCTGTGCTTGGAGAGGAGGGTTTTGGTGTGAGTATATCGGGAAGGTACAGAGAAAATATCCAACACACTATCTTCACCTGGGTTCCCAGAAACAGCACTGGAGAACATTTTACTGCTTCTTGTGTCATTGAAAATTGCCAAGGATATTATCTGCCATTCAAGAGTTTTTGTTTGTTTTGTTTTATTTTGTTTAAAGAGCAATAATAAAGGTTTGCTCTTCAACCTTCATCTCCAGTCATGCCTTCTGTACTATTAAAATACTCTTCCCTGACTCTGGTACCCTACTGTAGGAAAGAGTTGCCCTTAATTTAGATTCTTCTTATGTTTTATTTTGGAATACAGGGAACATATCATGGCACACAAATTGCCTCACTTTAAAAGCCCAAGAATAAAAGTATCTAATTTACTGCTCTCCCCTTCCAGTCTCCTTTAATTTCCTATTTACTTTCTGTCTGCCTCTTTGTCCCTATTTGTCAGATCTCTGCTACAGGTGATTGTGAGAAGCTGCATTGCTACTGAACCTCTCCATATAGTACATGCTTTCCAATAAGCAAACAAAGCATTACAAGGATATTTTTTCTAAATTGTATAAGAGCTATATAAGAATCACTTTATTTCTGTTGCTGGACACTGCTCATTCCAGTCTTAGGAAATTTAGACACTCCATAAAGAACAGTGCTCTAGGTTAAAAGTTGACAGACAATGCCAGATCTTAAGGCCAGGATGCAAATCTAAATATTTCTTCTGAAGTCAGTTAAATGCCTCCTACATATTCTGAACTGAGCATCTTTCCTTAAAATTTCTTCACAGATACAGGGAAACGTGGATTTCCTAAAGCCAAAGCCTTCCACAAAACTCTTCACTAAGAGTGGCTCTGGAAAATATTTACTGGAACTTATCAACATTTTCCACCCCCATTTTAGAAACATTTTATGACACTTTCTAGAGCAAAACCTCCAACAGAAGTACAGAGAATAAAATTGAAAAGAAGTGCAAATTTGGCAGTTGCATTGGGTGACACTAATGGATTTTCATTATTTTGCATTGTATAATTTCATTAAGAACTACCTCAATAATTGAAGTCATTTGGGTCTTATAGTCTCTGCTGATTTGGGGATTGTCAATAGACTGCAATTAATCTTTCCTTAAACTATTTGCAAATATTTATTTTTAAAACAAGGGAAGACACGTGTTCTGTTTCCCAAATTATAGCAAGGAACACTTTAACACATATTTTATTACTTTATATCAAAGGTTAATTTTTTTCTCAATCTGTGATATTGAGATTCTTATAACCTGGTCCCTTACCTCTTCAATACAATTAATATTTTAGATTTTCTTACTTGCAACATTCAATTTTGCTACCAAAATGCTTATCAGGATTTTATGTTCTGCAAATAACATAAACCCATATAATAGTGGCCTATAAAGATAGTTTATTTGTTTCTCACAGTAAGTTATCCAAGAGTAAGGAGTTAAAATAATACCAGGGAACAAAGGTTCTCCCATCTTCTGTTCACTTATTCTTAGCATATAGTTCTACCTCTTGATATTTGCCATTTTATGATCACAAAGTGGAAATCATGACTTTGTGACTTTTGTCTTGTTCCAGAGTGAGTAAAAATGGTCATGTGTGGTCATGAGAAAGACAAAGGTTAAAGTGATAAGGAGTCAAGAGTAACAAAACACCTTTGCTCTTAAGGATTTCTGTCTATATATTATAGTTCAAAAGCATGACACATGTTGGCCTATCATTAGAGGCTAATATAGAGGTGATATTGTGAGTATAGTGAGTAAGGATTTGTTCAGTCAGTCTCAAGCATTTATTACAGGGGTGAAATTGCAAATACTATAAGTCTGTTAAGGATATTAATTTCAAATCAATTATCAGGATAATGTAAATAAATTATAGGATATATAACCACCAAATTTCTTTTAAAAATAAGGAAACAAACTTTATACACTTCTTAATAATGTAATAGTACTTGTATCTGTGTGTTGTAATTTGCCATCGGCTGTCAATGCAAAAGCTATCAGAAATAAATTGGCTTTTACAATCAGAATTTATTAGGGTAGAATCTTACAGTTCTGAGCTGTGAAAATGTCCATATCAAGGCACCATCAGAGATGTCATATTGCCAAAGGCTAGCTACTGGCAATCCTGGGCTCCTGCAAGTTGCAAGGCAAAATTGCACAGGCCTCTGCCTTCTCCTGAAGTCTCACTTCCTCCCCGAGCTCAGCTGTGGGAAAACAGGCATATGACTTGCCTCTCCCCAGAACTCTTCTTTTCATCTTCTGGTTGCTCCATTGATTCCAGCCTCTGGTCTCTCTCTCTTTCAGACTCTCAGGGTTTCTCTGTCTTTCTGTGGCTTTAGGTGATCCTGGAGTCCTCTCTCACATGGCAGGGTAAAAGCTGCTAGTTCTCTTATCTGAATGTCTTTGCTTTCAGTCCTCACTTCATATAGGACTCAAGTAAAAGGATTATGACTCAGACTGGGTCCTGAAATCTAATCAGAGGCCCTTAACTGAAGCGATCTAATCAAAAGGGATTTTATCCAAAGGTACTTTAACTGAATCTAACCAAATGGTCCCACAGGCTTACACACACTGATATGGGTTAACTTAACATAAAATTCAAACCAGGATACTGAGTTTGTGAGACTCCCACAGTATCCAGAAGAGGCTTAGATCCTGTTTTAGTTTTCTAAACTGCTCAAGCAAATACCAAGAAATGGGTTGGGTTAAATCAGGGGCTCTTATCCAGGATTTCATGGTGTCTGTTAACTTGAATTGAAAAAAATCCACTTAGTATCTTTATTTTCTCTGACCTCCAACTGAAATCTAGCCTTTCTTTCACTTATGAATGTATGCAATAAATTACAGTAGTATTCATTTCATATCACATTACAGTTGTTACAGATCTCAAAAAATCACTTATGCTCATCCATGCTTCGAAATTATGGTTGTTTTTAGACCCAACATCTAGCTGAGTGTCATAAAACTATCTGCAGTGACATTCTGAGAAGGGTCTGTGATTTTCACCTGACTGGCAAGGTGGTTTGAGGAACAAAAAAGGTTAAGGACTGCTGGGTTAAATAATGGAAATTTATTTGGTCACTCTTTTGAGGCTAAGGAAAAGTCCAAATCAAGGTGTCATCAAGGCAATGCTTTCTTCCTGAAGACTGGCATTCTGGGGCTGGCTGCCAGCAGTTCTTGGTCCTATCTTGTAACAAAGCAAGTACATCTCCTGGTGTCTATCTTTTTTCTGTGTTCTGTTGATGTCAGCTTGTGGCTGCTCCCTCAGTGGCTTTCACTCTCTATCCGAATTTCAATCTGCTAATAAAAGACTTCAAAAATAAGATTGAGACCCATCTGATTGAGGTGGGCCACACCTTAACTGAAGTAACCTCATCAAAAGGTCCTACTTACAAGATGTTCACACCCACAGGAATGGATTAAGTTTAAGAACATGCATTTTTGGGTATATGCGATTCCAAACCACTACTGTACCCAGTCCTGTTCACATCACAAAGAAGTGGGTTATGATTTTCAAAAACAGGGAAATGCCATTCAGTCTATGATGGACAATAATAAATTCCCATAAATTGAAGGTGTTTTCTAAGAAATACAACTCTGATTCAAGAAATGAAACAAACACTCCAAATTTGGGTTATAGCTATCAGTGGGTTTTGAAATCGGGGAAACCAAATAATTTGTTCTACAAGTGGAAACACTTTCAAGACAAAAGGAGAAGCTACTAACAATTCCCTGAGTCAACAGAAATGAACCAGAATTATCCTTGGCAATCTTCTGTGTATGGTAACTCTAGTCATGACCAACATTTTCAATGACATGGAAAAAAAGGATAGAAGAGTATATGTAATATCATAATGTGTCATACATAGCAAGAACATTGTTTCAGATTCCTTTTTGTTTTGTTTTGTTTGGTGTGTTTATTGTGTATAGTTTAGTCATAGACAAAATTTTTGAGAGTCTCCAGGCTAGAGTATAATCACGGATTCTGAAAAAGAGACTTCAGAGAAATAAAACTGATAAATAATAACTACACTTCTTAGAAGCCCAGCCTTCATGGCTAATAGTCCTCCCAAATGAAACTGAAATATTGATATTTTTGAATCCTTATGTAGATTAGAAGAGGCTTTTGTGCATGGTAAAAATGGAGGACCTCATCAATCAGTCTTTTGGACATTTTCCAGGAAGATGGAGGAAAAATGATAGACAAATTAGTGAAACTAGAAAACATCAGTACTGATATGCCAACAAAACTACCCAATCTTGAGGAGCAGAGTCAGGTCCATTTAGAATCCATGAGTGTCAGGCAATAAACCACCAAAGAGAGCATATCTATTTCAAGCTACTAAATATGTTGAAGACAGGAGTGGAAGAAAAAGTGATTGCTCACTGCTATGAACAAGAAAAGCAAGTAATTAAAAGAGCAATTTTATTTACACTGGCTTGGTATATGCTGCTTAGCATAGAAAATAACTTATCATGAAAATTAAAACCCCTTTCTGCCATACTGGCTCACACTTAATTGAGCCTGACACATTCCTTGAAGTCTAAAAGATGAAGACCTTGCATAGCATCAAGGCATGTGTGTGAGTTATATCATATGTGAATGTCTTAATACATAGTTACATGCATTGAACCATCCATCACCTTTTCTGGTCTTTGGCAATAATCAACCAATGCCACTCCAGTAGAATTCTCTAAGTAATTTACTTATATAAATGCACATTGGTTAATGGGTAATAAACAACCATATTGGGGAATGTTAGACAAAGGACTGACACTGTTACCCAGAGATGTGATACATGGTTATCCTCCCTCTGTGAGAACAGGAATATGTGATGGCCAGGTAAAATATGGAATCCTGGATAGGCTCCAGATTATTAAGGGTCCACTGAGACTATGAATCTACCCAATGTTAATTATCCTGTTCCAGAAATGTATCTTAGCATATGAAATAGTTTGTACAATTCACATATTGGGTCCGTGGCCTGTAGGGTACTAGCTATCATGGAGAAGACCAGTTTGCAAATTTTGAAACTAACCTCTAAGCCAGTCAAAATAATAATTCAAATGTAATGTCACATTTCATGGAGGTGGAATAAATAAGTTATATCTTCAGGGATCTAAAATATGTAAGGGTGTCGACCTCCATTTAATTGTACAGCCTAAGCCTTTCAGAAAACAGATGGCTCCTGAAGGATTATTAATCCAGTAGATTATTATCTCTGAAGAGTAGGATTGATATTTACTCTTTGAAAATGAGATTAAAAAAGAGAAAGAACGAAAGAAAACCAACTATGGTGATGTAAATATGTTTGCATGGAAAATCAAACATCCATACTCTGTGAGTCATTTATTTACTACACTGAATGTTTACTACACTGGTATTTTTGTGAATGAAGATGTAAGCAGAGACTTTAAATTATCAGAGAAAACTAATATTTCTGACATTCAAAGGTTAGAGTAACTTTAATTATTTATTTATCTTTGTAATTGTCATTTGATATTTATTTTAAAAATTAAATAATGCAAATACAATACTTAAATACATATTATCACGTTTGCTTTAAAATTTCTAATTATAAGATTTCAGTGATATTTTCTACAATATTGATGAAAAAATCTAGCACTTGGATTTTAAAGTTATCACCTCTGCACTTGGACTAGAAAGAGTTGGATATTCATGAAGTGTTACCTGTGAAGATATATAAAGTCATCTGTAATACACATGCACTAAATAGGAACATCACAAAATAGTAATAAATCATCCCTCTCTTTAACCCCAGCAGTAGCATGAGTTTTTTTGTTTGTTTGTTTGGTTTTTTTGGTTAATACTATATATGTAACAAGAGCAAGAACAATAAGAACCACTTCTACTACCATTTGTAGGATGTTTCTCATGTGCCACTTGAATATGTTATGCCTCAGTTCATTATATTTAACTCTATTTAAAATATGAAGGAACAAAATCTTATAGAACTGAAGTAACTTACCCAACTTTGCAAAGCTGGGCAGTAGAAGAGCTGGAAGTAAATCCTATGTCTGTGGGCTTGCTTAACCGGTTTACTGTATAAAACACACATACATGGATTGGTTCTTTGAAAGTGGTGGAGAATGAAGAGTAAAATACAAATCCTCTACTAAACAAATAGTAACAAGTCTAGAAATTCTAATCTATATCTGTTACCGCTATACCTATATCTTGTTTTTTCAGCCTAAAAACATGAATATCTCTTACTGATTCTCAGGAGACATTTTATTGGAGAAACCTTATAGAAAGAATTTTCAGAGAAAGATCATTGTTAAGGAAAATAGCACCTTTTAGATATATAGCATTTATTTGTATTTCCTATTAGTAGTAGGTAGAGGAAGAGCTAAGAAATATGCCATGAAATTGGAATCAGCATGGTTAAAGGAGATTGAATTTGGATTCACTGGCAAGGATGAGAGACATCTTCAGTTAGTGAGGCAACCGTAATATCAGGAAAGAGTGACCATTCGGTACCACTATAGAAAATGTAAGCAGACACAATACTGCAGTGGTCAAACGGGCGAGTTAATAAAAGGATGGAATCTGGATGGAATTGGGTCTGTATTAGTCAGCCAAAGGGGCGCTGATGCAAAATACCAAAAATTGCTTGGTTTTTATAAAGGCTATTTAGTTGGGGTAGGAACTTACAAATACCAGGCCATAAAGCATAAATTACTTCCCTCACCATAGTCTATTTTCACGTTTTGGAGCAAGATGGCTGTTGACTTCTGCGAAGGTTCAGGCTTCCTGAGTTTCTCCCTTCCAGGGTCTTGCTTCTCTCTGGGTTCAGGGTTCCTTTCTTCCCAGGGCCTGCTTCTTCCCAGGCTTAGGGCTCCTCTCTTCTTGGGGCTCCAGCTTAAGGCTTGAGCATCAAACTCCAACATGAAAAACCCTCAACTCTGTCCTTTGCTATGCGGTTTATCTGTGAGTCCCCACCCACCAAGCCGCGCAGGGACTCAAGGCACTACTGGCAGAAGAGGTTTACTTGATTACTTAATCAAGTAAACTAATCAAGTGAACCTCTGAATCCAATATAATCTAATATGCCCAGAGGAAAAAACCAGTTTACAAACAACCCAATATTTCTTTTTGGAATTCATCAATAATATCAAACTGCTGAAGGGTCAATCCATTCTCTGGCTGTTTTACCAATGTACTGGTGCAGGGGGACTAGTGCAAGCACCAGAGCCACACTGTAACAATACCCTTGAAGCATTCGTAAGCTGCTATGTGCCTGTGTGCTTTTACCAAAACAATCTGAAATTTAAAAAGAAGGGTGACAATACTTTTTATTTCTTACCCATGTGTTTATTTACAGAATCTGGCATTAAAATAATCTGTTCTGTTGGTGTTAAGTAAGTGAAAACTTGGAAGAAACCATAATGTACAAGGCATTTTCTTTGGACTTTTATTGAAAATACTATATAAGCATAAAGAAATCTACTAATAGAAGAGTGTCTACATATGTCTTTGTTGTTTTTGATGCTTGAAAGTGCTATTTATAAAATAACTGGAAGTACAAATGACTAGGCAAATGACTATGATGATAAATAAATAATTGATTAGATTTTATTTGTAACAAAATACATTTTTAAAGTCTTAAAACAATTTTGGAAAATTATATAATATGACCTCATGTTTAAAGCCAGGAAATAGTTTCAGAAAAGTCATATGATTTGCTCAAAACATGCAATTAATGGCAGACCCTCCTGTTTCATCTTTCACGTGTCTATTGCAGCATAATGCCTTTCTCTCTTTGAAGTAAACAATGAATCAGCAGAAAACATGCCATTCTCATCATATCACAATAATCCAAAAAAAATACAAATGCTTTCCATAGTGTAAGACTCAGTTTTGAGTGACTAGAAGCTATTTTAAATAGCAAAAATAATCTTCAATTCATAGTAATAGAATTACTTTGGAGACAGCTGGTTTAAGTGAACAGCCACAGTATAAATGTATTCAGCCCTGAAATAGCCTCTGATACTGCTCAACAAACTTGTAATGTTTCTTGCAGCTCAGGCTGCACTGTGGAAACCACTGAGGGTGCAATCCTGATCCCTTGCATTTCTTTCTTGCTCACATAACGGCCATTAACTTTGATCAAAGTTCAGGGTACCAGGAACTAAGGACATTCCTGGCAATTTTTCATTGCTCCTTCAATTCTCAACAGCTTTGCAGTCATAGACATTTAGCAGCACATTTTCAACGAGAAGGGGATATTTTGCACAGAAACAAGAAAGCTGCGGAGAAGCTATGCCTACTGCAGGGAGTCTCTGTATGCTGAGCCATGTGGCACAAGGCTCTGGGAGGGCACCAGCTGCTTGGAACCACCTCAAGGGCTCTAGGCTATGGGAACAGAACCCCCATCGGCTGTATGTACACCTGATTGGTTGTATAGCAGCAATGCCTTCCAGCCTATGCCATTTCTGTTCCAGCATTCACCAGATGCAATTAACAGAATCAGAAGGAAGCAACTTAAAATCTGCCAAATAGGTCCATTACCTCATTGTTTGCCCATTCTTAATCACAGGATATATGTCTAGAGCAATAAAAGACCTATATGAATTATACAAAAGCATCCTTTCATTCCAAAGTTTTCCCATATTTTCTCACTTTTTAAATGTCATTTTATAAACCAGTTATAAAAGAGAAGAGCTATTTCCAATTAACACCTGTTTCTCCATACAATTTACAAAGTCCTACAGACTCTTGGCAACTTATAATTGGGGAAACCCTGGATATTAATGTAAACTGTTGCTTGTAGGTTAAGAACTGCACATAGTGTTCATATCAGCCAACTTGCATTTTACCCTAATACTTTTCCTATTAAGAGTGATCCATACTTTGATCTTTACATTAAATGTACTGTGTTTATATTAAAAAGAAGGCAAAGTATCACTCCTTAGAGAAGGCAAGCAAAATATCACCCTTAAAGCAAAATTTAACTATTTAACTAATTTTTCTGATGAATGTTCTCTCTGAGATTTGAACTTATACCTGAAATCAACGTATATAATTTTTCCTGAATTTGCTGGTCAGAATTTTTGACATACAAATGTCAAAATCCTGCTGGCTAAAACATTAATTCTGCTTCATATCAGAACTCAGTGGAAGCTCTTTTTAACCCTCTTTGATTTTCCCAAATTAAGAGATGAGTAAGAGGCTAGAGTAAAACAGGAAAGTGGAGAGAGTGCAAGTATGCTTTTCATCACATCTCCAGAAAAGTTGCCATTTTCCTTCCACTGATCTTCACTTTGTTTTTCTTTTTTTTTAAAGCAACATATGTTTTGGCTAATCATTTATAAACCACTGGGAGGATAAATGCTGTCACTATAATTAATGGTTTAACTCACTCTGAGTATTTTCAATATTAATAACCAAACTGGGAATTTTGTTTTATTGTGGACAAGAACATATGTTCTTATTGCATTTTCTCTTGAAGAGAAAAAAGTGTTGAGTTTGTTCGTTCTTTGTTGAGTGTCTTGATAAGGAACAGTCTAGGGGAGTGTAGTCGCCACCCTGTGTTCCAGTGTGGATGGATACCATATGCTGTTGTCATCCCATTGGTCCTCAAGCTCTATTCTGTTGCTCCATTCTCAAGATGGCACAATATAGTATAAGAGATTATGATAAAACGAGTAGTGCCCTTGATCAAGCAAACAAGTAAGCAAACCAACAAACAAAACTGGAATAACCATCAAAGTAATATTTGCCTATGTGTTTATGTTGGTGTCAAGACCCCTTTCCAAAGAATTAAAATTATAATGCTCTTTTCTGAAGAACCATAAGCAATCCCTTGTAGTAAAGGGATTTCTTATTATTTAAATTTGCTGTTTACAGGCCCCAATGTATGATTATCTAATAGTTTGAAGAATTTTTTTTTTGATCTCTACACATATGTAAGATACAGTTTTTCTACTAGGGTAATTTTTTGCCCATTTTATTTGTTTAGTTTTATTTTTCTTTTGCTCTATTTTAAACTATGGCTCTCAAAATTTTAATTTTGCCTCATAGACATTTTTATGACCTTATTAGATACCATGACTATGGTGGTTTGGAACTGTATGGATTCCAGAAAATGACATTCTTAAAGCTAATCCTTTCCTGTGGGTGTAAACTTATTGTAAGAAGGACCTTTTGATGAAATTACTTCAGTAAGGCATGGCCCATGTTGGGTTTTAATCCCCTTGTTGGCATCCTTTTTTAAGAGGAGAGAAAGCCATGGAAGCATGAAGCTGAAAGCAGCAAAACCCAAAAGATAAGGGAGAGACCAGTAATTGCCATGAGCCTTGCCATGTAGCAGTGGAGTCAAAGGTAGCCAGCAGCCAGTCTCAGGAAGCATTGCCTTGATGATAGCATATTTTTCTCAACCTCAAAACTGTAAGCTAATAATAAATTCCCATTGTTAAATCAACACATTTCACGTAATCTACTTTCAGCAGCCTAGGAAACTAAAACCATGACCGAAAAAGGCACATGCAAAATTACTCAGCTATAAAGGTCATTTTCAGTCCCCTTTATAGAAAAGTAAATACTTTATGAAAAGAATAAGTGAATTCAGTCAAGGATGTCTACTTATTTATTCAAGTTTCAAGGTCGACCATTATGCATTTTTGTATGCGGTATGGTACTTTGGTATTTAAAGCACCATAACATGTTCATATAAACACTTTCAATTAAAAAGATATGTATTTTTAGGACCTTCACCCCAACACTGGCATGCTGTTGATTCCAAGACCACTAAGCTTATGAGAAATATTAAATAATTTTTCCAAAACTCAAATCACTGTTAAATAGCTGAGTATTTATAAATGGAGTCAGCTTGAGTTTTTCCAACCCCACTTAAAAGACGCTAGCTTGTTCAAAAGACATATATGAGAAAACTACTTTCCTATTTATTTACCTTTTCCTAAGTGAACACATAGTGATATTATTTCAAGAAGAAATACCATATGAAATACCATATAATTATGATATAGTTACACCGCTATTATTATTATAGTTATTATTTTACCACTAGTCATCATCAACATCATCAAACAAACAAATTAAACAAGGAAACTGTTGTGGATGAACAGCATTTTGCATATCTGTGGAGACAGATATTTTATGTATGAAAATACATATAGCTTCTGTACACAGACTCTCTGGGTACCCTATTCCAGGATTGTACTCCATGTACAACTCTCTTTTACAAACTATCCCTTTTAGAGGTATTTATTATTATCCCTATTTAGAGATGAGATAGTTGGGACTCATAAATCCAAAGTCACTTGCTTAAAGCCACACATCTAAACTGCATTTACTGGAATTGTTATCCATGCCTAAGTCCCAACAAACCTTATAATCTACACTATTTTCCATTCTCCTGCTTTTAAACTACTTCTACATTACATATTAGAGAAAAAAGGACTGTTATAACATATCCTAAGCATTGCAATAGTCAATTAAGGATTTCCTTGTTGAATCTGTTTGCTAGCTGCAAGGGAGTCTAGGAATTTTGTTTGTTTCTCACTCATGAGATACTGGAAACATAACAGTAGGTAAGTGAAGCACCATAGACTATATTAAGAAAACTTAATATGGAAAAGCACAAGGACAACATTAGAGGAATGTTAATGAAATAAAATTGGGTTTTCAGTTAATATTTATCTCCCAAAGTAGCTTTCCTGGTTTTGCCTGGCTTCACTGGAAAGCTATTAAAAAGTTCATGAATTTACATTTTGATCATAATGTAAACAATGCAGTAGTAGTGCCTTGGTAATTATTTCTTTGGGACATGAGAGTATTTTAAAGTTCTATTAAAATAACCAGTCATTTATCAAACTGGTATTTCCCATACGACAGAAAGCATTTCTATTTCTAGAAAATAAATCCCATATATTTCAATTCAATCATTTTATGCATCTCTGCTGGATTCTATGAATGATGTAGACCTCTGCTGGATTCTATGAATGATGTAGAAAGATGTTTCTGTTCATCTTTATTTAGTTAAGATGACAAATGTGTGCTCTTCTGTCTTGAATCTTCAGCATACTTTTGCATTATTAAAGAGAGATTCAAAACTCCTTAGAGAACTAAAGCAAATCACCTCTTTAAAATCAGACAACCACATTAAATTCTAAATTTTCCCCAAGCTTTTATAAAATTTTATTATATAAGGTCTGTCACTATACATTGTTCTACACTTTTCATTTAAAGAAGTGAAAAAAAGTGGATATAGATAGGGAAGAAAAGATCAAAAGTAGACAAAAATACATTAGTAGAAATGGCTGAAATCTTTCCACTCTGTGCTTACTATGATATATAAATTTGAGGGAGACAAATTCATTATTCATGACTAATCTCTTAAGCATTCATAAGTTATTGGAATTTTAGAAAGTTCTAGGTATAATAAACATCTATCTACAATCCTGTAAAAATCTTAATAAACCATCTAAAATCAAGTTACATAAGGTGCTACTAGGCAATATTTATTAGACCATAATACTAAAGGCAGTGTGTCATAAACCTATAATTAATCAATGCCTTTTTAAAAATGAAATTTATATAATCTATCATTCATAATTTTTCTAACTTTCTATTATATTCTGATGTTGTTTCAGTACAAAATACATAAGAATCTGTGCTACAAAAATCTTCCTGATTTTACCTAATATTTATAATACACATTTAAGAAAGGTCACTCAAAATTTTATAAGGAGCTTAGTTAACTTATATGAATGTCATTGAAAATCATATATTTATGTAAGTTTTGTTTAAGGAAGTAACATGATTATTTTTTAAAAATTACGATGTACAACACAGTTATCAGATTTATTTGAAAAGATATGTTTTAAAGAAACATCTTTAAAAGGAAAAGCGAAGTTGGACGACTCTCAATTCTGGACTTTAAATCATATTACCTAGCTACAGTGGTAAAAACATCATGGTATTGGTGTAAGGACAGACACATAGACCAATGGAACCAAATTGATGGTTCAGAAACAGTCCCTCACATCTATGGTCAAGTGATTTTTGACAAGCCTGTCAAACCCACCCAGCTCGGGGCAGAACAGTTCATTCAACAAATGGTGCTGTGAGAACTGGAAATCCATAGCCAAAAGAAGGAAAAAGGGTCCCTATTTCACAAATTAACTCAAAATGGATCAAAGACCTAAATATAAAAGCAAGAACCATAAAACCTGTAGAAGAAAATGTAGGAAAATATCTTCAAGACCTGGAGGTAAGTGGTGGATACTTAAAGGAGATAAAAGGAAGACTGAGATGGACTACTGATATATATGTAGAAGTTTTAATTAACTTTACTGGAAAAGTGTAGAAATGTACATAGTTGGTGGTAACACATTATAGTGAGTAACAGCTGGTTTATAAATGGGATATGGTTGAAAATGTTAGTCTAGGGATGTAAATGCCAATTGACAGAAAGCTAGAGGATGATGTAGGGACTGAGTGGCACAGTGGAGCCAGAAGTGGCTGAGAATTGTGGTTTATGGTACGGATGCAGGAATATCCTTTGTGAGCTAGAGCAGGTGTGCATTGCTGTTGCAGGATAGTGGGAATTTAGAGAAGCATGGGTAAAATACAACTGGAATGACCTACTGACTGTGGTTAACAGTAATAGTGTGGTGTTCACACATCTGTGCCAAACATGTACTGTATTGATAATGGGGGAATGTGGGGAAAGTGTGCCAAATATGTGCTATAGACCTGGTGGTAATCTGATTATGTTATCTCATGGTTTGTGGTGGATGTTCCACCATGGTGTGGTATATTGATAGAGGGGTGTTGTTTGGGAATTCTGCACGTGTGCATGATTGCTTTGTATATTTACAATTTCTGTCATAAAAATATATTTAAAAAATAATAATAGAGTGGGATTGGGGGAAAAACACCAAATTATGATAAGGACTATTGTTAGTAGTAAGATTTTGACAACATTCTTTCCTAATTTGTAACAAGTGTTTCACAACAATGCAAGGTGTTGTTGGTGGGTTGACGTATGGGACCCCTGTATGATGTTATACATGTTTGCTTTGTAAGTTCACCACTATTACTATACACTTATGCTTTATGTATGTTTATGTATGACAGATATACTTCAATAATTTTTAAGAAATTATAATGTGTACTAGGGAAGAAATACTGTGCAAAATTATATGAAACAGTATTTTTTGCGTAATATAAGTCAACAAATTATTAATATATTTGTGTATCTGTGATTATATTCACACAGAGAACTGAAATTCTGTTTTTTTTCTGTGATAATTGGAGGAAAACATGGACAACTTACAAGCTCAATTGATTTTGAATAATGTGAGAAATTTAGAATATTTCTATTGTTATATTCATAGTTGTAAAATGTATAATTGCTACAGATCTTTAAAATGTCTATTTTATATTTAAATGGAAAAGTGAAATGACTGTGTATGTAAGGGTGCTGTTTTTTTCATTCTGATTCTGTTGCTTTGAGGACCTTGACAGTCCACTAAGTTTTTTTAGCACTATGTTTTAAATGAGCATATTCATGAATTAATTGCAAGATTAATAAAATAATCTTGATTTGAAAATTCCTAAGTCAAAACTCAATCTTTACAAACTGCTTCTCGGTGCATTATCTGAAATATCTCTGCATTGGCAATGGTGTTAGCAGTTCTTTAAATTCAATGTTGATTTTGAATCCTTAATGAAATAACATAGAAAATAGAAATAAAATCCAAAATACAAACATAACTTCCCTTATTTACTAAATATGGTGTTATCTGGAAAGTTACCCAAAATATCCTTTTTTCCTGTACTAAGTTCTCATTATACATAGGGTGTGATTAACCATCACTTATAGAGATATTTGAGAGACTATATATGTAACTGAAATTCAATTTTTAAGAGTGTACATCAAATATATGTTTGTGTCATCTAAAATGTGGAGGAGTAGTGAGTGAGAAGTAAGTGAACCACAGGGTTTTTAGGGTGGTGGAGCTAGTCTATATGTGTAATGACAGATACATGGCTTGAATTTGTCAAAACTCATAGAAATTTAAAACACAAAGCATGTACTTTATTGTTTGTGAATTTAAAAAATCATTTAGGAAACTGTGTTATCCACTGAATGAATTCAGACTGTGACAAGAGCATCTAACAATATTAAGATTATATGAAACAATCTTACTGAAGGTGTGAGGGAAAAAGTACTGACTTGAATAACACTGGAAATGAGTGGAATCTATAAAACTAAAGGCAAAATGAACTGAACTTAATTAGTGTACTTTAGTTTATAAAGGTTTTTTTCCCCATGTCTGTTTGGTTAACAATTCTGATACTGCCTTACATGAATATTGGACTTGAACAATTAAGTAAATGGATGGTGGATGGAGGGAAAATGCTTTCTCGCTGTATTTCAGTATGGGAATTGATAAATATGCAAGGAAAGGAGTCTCAAATGACCCATGTATTGATGGATTAGAACAGGGGTTATTAACCTTCTTGTTCCACGAACCCCTTTGCCAATCAGAATGGAGCAGCACGTAGTTTTATGACATTCAACTAGTTGTGGGGTCTAACTACCGTAATTTTGAAGTATGGATGAGCAGAAGTGATTTTTCAAGATGTGCAATAACCAAAATGCGATATGAAATGAATACCACTGTAATTTATTGTATACATTCATAAGTGAAGGAAATGTTAGGTTTCAGTTAGTGGTCAGAGAAAATAAAGATTATAAGTTGATGTTTTTCAATTCAAACTCACAGACTCCCTGAAATCTTTCCACAGACTCCTTGGAGGTCGATAGTCACCTGGTTAAGAACCCTTGGATTAAAGTCTGAGACATCAGTAAGAACTCATATTTAGGTTATATTAGGTACAGATGACAATATGCAAATATAAGTATAAATATGAGTATAAATGTAAAAATTAAAATAACTATAAATACATGTATATACATGTTTAAGTGTAAACACATGTATATTTTTTTGCTCTGTTTTCTGAGATGGCCTAAAAAGATGACATCGCAGTAGCAAATAACACAACTTTTGTACAGCATTGGGTTATAATACCATTTGTTAATAAAAGGCTCTTTGGGAAAATGGCTTATTATAGGATTGGGAAAGAAAGTTACAATAAGATAATGGTGTACCTTGTAAGTCCATAAAGTAAGAAAGGGCTGAAAAACAAAACTCACATTCATGGGAGTATGTAAAAAGGACACAGGAGCCAATGAAAAGAACTCACAAATGACAAATTTGGAACAAGTATTCAATATAATTCAGCACATTAACAAATATAACCAAGAGAAATCTGTTTATTTCAATAGATGTAAAAAACATTAAAAAATGCAACTACTGTTTCTGATTTTAAAAAGCTCAGTGCCTTGCCAGTGGGCCCTACTTTGGAATTTGTGCTCCTGAGTGGGATAGAGTTGAACTCAGATGTGACCTCCCTACACGTGCCTCTTTGGTCACTTTTACTGAACCTGTGGATGGTGCTATAATCTGCGGTTCATTGGACTTACCCAGTCAGCTAACAGGGAGGTAAGGATGGTCAACCACCACACCAAGGAACCAAGACAGTCTACAACTGTAAGCAGGACAATCTTTATCCATCAGCCATATGGTGTCTATGGTCCCTCTTGATTTAGAGGTGAAGTGGACATCACCATCCAGGTCCTCAGGTTGGAGAAATAAAATATGGATTAGAGTAGATTTACTGGTATTCAGCAATAGAATTATTGTGACTCTAGCAATGGAAGAAATTGTATCATTGATGTGAGACAGTTGCCACGGGAGTTGCTGAGGGCAGGGAGAGTAAAGAAGAGGTGTAATATGGAGGCATTTTGGAGACTTGGAGTTTTCCTGAATGATATTGCAGGGACAGATGCAGGGCATTATATATCCTGCCATAACCCACTGAAAGTACTGAGGGAGAGTGCAAACTACAATGTAAACTATAATCCATGTGTTGCAGCAGTGCTCCAAAATGTATTAATCAAATGCAATGAATGTACCACACTGATGAAAGACATTGTTGATGAGGGAGGAGTGGGGTGGGGGGGGAGGAGTGGGATATATGGGATCCTCTTATATTTTTAATGTAACATTTTGTATGATCTATGTACCTTAAAAAAAAAAAAGACAATTAAAAAAAACTCTTACAGAGTTAGAACAAAAGGTTTATTCCTGAACCCAATAATGAACATTTCTGGTAATCCTGCATCTCATGCCATATCAAAACGGTATGATGTTAAATGTTTTTCACCCCAAATATTAATAAGAAAAATATGTCCACTCTTATCTTTCTGATAACTAAAATACTGTAGGTCTTTGAAGTACAACAGAGGAAGAATATTAAATAAAAGTCATATAGTTTTAAAAGGAAGATGTAAAATTGTCTTTAGTCACAGATAATATAATTTTGCATATGGAAAATCATACTGAATCTACAAACAAATATTATAACCAGTCATTGAATTTAGTAATGTTGTTAGGTATAAACTCAATAAACAAAATCATTTGTGTGTGAATAAATATATATACAAATATTAACAACAAACTTTAGAATATAAAAATATAAAACATTGCCTTTCCAGTGGCACTATGAAGCATCAAATATTTTTTTCTTTTAAACTTTATTTTTAAAGTTTTAGATTTCAGAATAGTTACATTAAAAAAATAGGAGATTCTCGTATACACCACTATCTGCCCCATCACATTTTCCCTTATTAATAGCATCTTACATTAGAGTGGTACATTTGATAAAATTGATGCGCAAATATTGAAGCATTGCTACTAACCAATGTCTACAGTTTACATTATGGTTTTCTCCTTGCAACTTACAATTTTAAATGCATTGACAAATGTACAATGGCCTGTAACCATCATTGCAATATTCAATATCAGGCAGAACATTTCCAATGCCCTAAAAATGTCCCACGTTATACCTATTCTTCCTTCCTCCCTCCACCAGAACATCTGGTCAATACTATCTTTACATTGATGTTATAACTTCTTCCTTTATTACAATAATAATGTCTCCTTTGGTCCATGATTGCATTCCCCTCCTATATTTGTCCATTCCTCATTCTTGACCATTTGGGCTTAGTGATGACATCTGTGCTTCAGACTGAGAGAGGGCTCTAGTTCTTAAGGGAGTAGATAGAAGGAATTGTTTTGCTTGCAATTGTAGATGCTCCTTGCTTTTTGGGATGGTGTTGTTCATCATCATCCTTTTGTTAGTTGTCTAGGGTGAGTTTGATGAACTGGAGAGTAGGTGTTGGCTGCTACTCTGTTGAGTTTCAGGGTTCAACAGGCATATGAATACACCAAAGATTTAAGTCTCTGGGACATATATTTAACGATGTAGTACTAATTTCTCATTCCTATGGGTGTGGACCCACTATGAATAGGAACATCTAAAGATGTTATTTTTAAGTAAGGTATGGCCAACTGAATAACTGTGGGTCTTAATCTATATTACTGGGAACTTATAAAGAGAAACCTCAAATCTCAGAGCCTGAAAGGAGAGGAATTTGCCATGTGACAGGAGGCAGAGGTACAAGGCAAGGAGCCTCAAAGATTGCTGGAAGAGAGCAGCAGAATTCTCCTTTTCATTTGTGATCATATTCCTTCTGGCTGATGAATATCCTATACTGGAATGCCTCAGAGATGTGGGTTCAGGTCCAGACCATTGCAAAGAAGCAAATATAGCAAAGAAATGAGTCACAAAATTTTTGGCTTCCCAGTGCATATAAAAGTTACGTTTACATTATATTTTAGTCTATTAAGGGTACAATAGCATTATGTCTAAAAGACAATGTACATGCCTCAATGAAAATATGACATAGAGACATGAAGCTAGCACATGCTATTGGAAAAATGTTGCCAATAGACGTGCTTGACTCAGGGATGCCAGATATTTGCAATTTCTGCAAAGCATAATAAAGCAGATTGCAATAAAATAAGGTATGCCTATTATTGTTTCCTTTAATACATTTCTACTAGTTATGAATTTCTTTTATATTTTTCTGAGGGTGTAAATATTTCACAGGCATTCTTTAAGATAATTTTATCTTAAAATAGTTAATGTTATCACATAGAATTCTGGTTTGGAGTCATTTATTTGAAGCTATGATTAGCTTCGGTTCCTACTATTTACTAGTCACCTGTCAGTCCTATTTTTAATCTTTTGAAGGAAATCTGTTTTATTTATCTGGCTCCTTTTAAGATACTTTTTAAAAAATTGTATTTACATGTAATTTCTTTTGACATGTCTAGTTGTGGAAATCATTTTGTAAATACTGCTTGTATTTTTAAAGTGCATTTAAGTTATTCCTTGATATCTTTCATCACTTTAGAAAGTTCTCAGTATATTTTTCTCTAAATGTTGCTTCCCCACCCCATTTTTTCCTTCTGAGATTCCTATTAAAATATATAACTCCACGCAGTATTAACTTTATGATTCTTCCCTTTCTTTTATGTTTTTTAAAAAATTCTGCCACTCCATGCTTCTCTTTGGACATTTATTCCAAGATAACATCACATACAATTCACATGTTTCCAATCTGCTAAAATAACCTATAGACATTTTTATTTATTTCATTGTATATTTGAGCAATATAATTTCCAATGTATAATTATCAGTTGTCTATTGAGATTTTCAGTTTTTATTTTTATATCCCTGATCATACTTATTTACAGTTTATGCCTATTAGCAAAAATATATTTAACATTTTGCTTCTGTTTCTGTTGTCCGTCACCTCTGTGGAATTCCTTCTATCTTTTCTCCATACATGTGTTTTTACTTTATATCAGCCAATGTTTTTATAAAATTATTTGTGGAAATATTTTGAGACTAAGGATAGTATTATTTTCTTCAGAGATGATTTACCTAATTTTTCTGCTAGGTGACTGTAGATGCTAGTAATTAGGTACTATCTTAATTAAGTTAATTTTCCATTTATTATCTTTAAAAAGGTACTTAGATTACCTAAATGTTAGAGAGTATATAGGGGATTCCCATATGTCCCACTCCCCACACCTCCTACACTTTCCCACATTAGCATAATCTTTCATTAGTGTGGTACAGTCACAATTGATAAACAATTGCAATAAATGAATTGATAAACACATTTTGGAGCATTGCCACAAAGCATGGATTATAGTTTACATCATAGTTTTCACTCTCTTCAACTCAATTCTGTAGGTAATGGCCTATAACTGTCATTGTAATGTCATTTAGGATGATTCCCAAGTCCCAAAAATGCCCCCGTATTACACCCATTTTCCTTCTCTCTAACCTCAGAACTTCCAGTGGCCACTGCATCCACCTCAATGATATTTCTTCCATTGCAAGAATTCTATCATAGAATACTAGTAAGTCTACTGTAGTCCATAGTTCTTTCCCCAATTGAGGATTCTGGGTAGGTGTTGCCCACTTCTCCTTTAAATTGAGATCTCAGTAGATCTCATGCAGCCAATGGATGGGAATCTCTTGCTTGCAGTTGTAGACACACTTGTTCCTTTGTATGTTGTTTATCCTTCATCTCCTCCTTGTTAGATGTGCTTGATGAGCCCAAAGAACTGATAATAGGTGTTGCAACTTATGTTGACATTTGGGACCCAGCTAGAACATGGACAGCACAAAGATTTAAGTCTCTTAGATGTACACCTACCAACTTATTACTAATTATAAGTTCAGATAGAAGGACAGAAGAGCCATCTGTAGGGAAACCACAACAAAGTCCAACTCTGTCAACCATGGAGCATAAATTCCAAAGTAGAGCCCATACACAAGGGACCAAAGTCTTGAGCTATCTGCCCTGCTTATAGTGTCTGGATGTTTCAGAGCCCTTGATAGCCCCATTATTTGGGGAAATATCTATTTTGGCTGTGGAGATCCTACTGAGATGGGCATAAGCATTTCCTCTGGAATGACTTCCCAACTCACTTTGAAATCACTTAGCCATGTAAAATCCTTTGTCTTTACATTTTCCCCATTTTGTTCAAGGCCTTTTTTTCCAGTTGCATTGTTTGTTGGTACTTGTAACAATTCCTTGGTGCCAGGGAGGCTCATCCCTGGGAGTGTTATCCCAAGCTGGGGGGAAGTTATTTCATTTATATGTGAGTTTAACTTAAAGAAAGGCCACATTTGAACACCAAGGAAGCTCCTAGTAGGTAATTCTTAGGCACCTTACAACACTATGCTAAGTTTCAATTTCAAGTGCCAAGGCTCATAAGCATAGTCATTAATATCAAGGGCCCAAAAAAATATACAACAAAGTTTCTAGAGTTGATAAACAAGTTCAGAAAAGTGGCAGGATATAAGATCAATATGCAAAAATCAGTAACATTCCTGTAAGCAATCTAAGGAGGAAATCAAGAAAAAAAATTCCTCTACTATAGCAACTAAAAGAATCAAATACCTAGGAATAAATTAACCTAAAGATGTAAATGACTTATACAAAGAAAATTACATGACACTGTTAAAGAAAATCAAAGAATAATTAAATAAATGGGAGAATATTCCCTGTTTATGGATTGGAAGACAAACATCATTAAGATGTCTATCCTATAGCTCTAAAGTTTTCTACCTTGCCAGCAGGCTCTACTTTGGAGTCTGTGCTCCCAAATTTAACAGAGCTGGACTTAGATGTGACTTCTCTACACATGCCTCTTCTGTCTCTTTTATTTGAACCTATAGTTGGTGCTGGAGTTGGGAGATGTATGTCCAAGAGACTTGAATCTCTGGGCTGTTCATGTGGCAGCTGGGCCCTGAGCCACAATGGTGTTGCAACACCTACTTTCCAGTTAATTGGACACACACAGGACAACTAACAAGGAAGTGAGGATGGGCAACCACCACACCAAGGAACTGAAAGATTCTTCAACTGCAAGCAAGAAGGTCCCATCCATCAGTGATATGCGATTGAAGCCCCCTCTCAACTTAAGGTGGAAAGGGCATCACCATCCCAGAATCCCCAGGAGCGGGGAATAAAATATGGACTAGAGTGGACTTAGTGGTATTCTGCTACAAACTTATTGTGATTCTGCAATGAAACAAATTATATCATTGATGTGGAGACAGTGGCCACTGGAGGTGCTGACGGTAGGGAGCGGGAAAAAGAGGTATAATATGGGGGGATTTTCAGGACTTGGAATTGTCCTAAATGACATTGCAATGACAGGTACAGGCCATTATATATCCTGCCATCACCTACAGAATTGAGTGGGAGAGAGTGTAAAATACAACATAAACTATAATCCATGCTTATTGACAAGCTCCAAAATGCATTCATCAATTGCAATGAATGTACCACACTAATGAAAGAAATTGTTAATGTGCAGAAAGTGTGAGGTGTGTGGACTGGGGCATATGGGAATCTCTTACATTTATTATGTAAAATTTTATGTTATCTAAGTATCATTTAAAAATAAATATATATATTTTTAAAAGATGTCTATCCTACCCAAACAGATCTATAGATTTAACACAATCCCAACAAAAATCAACACAGCATTTTTTACTAAATTGGAAAAACCATAAAATTTACTTAGAACAGTGAGGGGCCCAGAATAGCCAAAGACATATTGAAAAAGAAAAATGAAATCAGAATAATCACACTACCTGACTTTAAAACATACTACAAATCTACAGTGGTCAAAACTTCATGGTATTGGCATGAGGACAGACATACTGATCAAGGGAACCCAATTGAGAGCTCTGATATAGACCCTTGTGTACACAGTCAACAGATCTTTGACTGGCCACCAAGCCCATTCAAACTGGGAGAGAATGGCCTCTTAAACAAATGGTGCTTGGAGAACTGAATATCTTCATCCAAAAGAATGAGAGAGGAACACCATCTCACACCTTATACAAAAAGTAACTCTAGATGGATCAAAGACCTAATATAAAAGCCAAAAACATGAAGACTTTGGTAGACAATGTAGAAAGGCATCTACAGGATCTTATAATAGGAAATGGTTTCATAAACTTCACACCCAAAGAATGAGCAGCAAAAGAAAAAACACATGAATGAGACCTCCTCAAAATTAAAAACTTTCACACCTCAAAGGGATTTTGCAAGAAAGTGAAAGGCAGCCTATTCAATGGAAGAAAATATTTAATAACCATATATCTAATAGGGGTCTAATACCCTGCATATAAAAAGAAATCTTTCACCTTTCAAATAAAAAGACAAAGAGCTCATTTAAAAAATACACAAGTGATTTGAATAGGCATTCTTCCAAAGAAGAAATAAAATGGCTAAAAAGCACATGAATAAATGCTCAATATCACTAGCTACTAGGGAAATGCAATTCAAAACTACAATTAGATATCATCTTACACCCATTAGACTGGTGGCTACTAAAAAACAGAGTTTTACAAGTGCTGGAGAGGATGTGGAGGAATGGAAACACTCATTCACTGTTGGTAGAATGTAAAATGGTACTGGCACTGTGCAGGACAGTTTGACAATTCATCAGAAAACCTACTACAGAACTGCCATGTGATCCAGCAATTCCACTGCTGGGTATATACCCAGAAGAACTGAAACCAAGGACATGAACAATGTGCATAGTGGCATTATTCACTATTAGCAAAAGTTGGAATCAACCCAAATGCCCTTTAACAGATTAAAGGATAAACAAATTGTTTATATACAAACAATGGAATATTACTCAGCTGTAAGAATAAATACAGTATTAACACACAGGACAACATGGATGAATCTTGAGGACCTTATGTTGTGTGAAGCAAGCCAGGCACTGAAGGGCAACTATTGCATAACATCACTGATATGAATTAAACAATTTGAGTAGACTCACAGAGCTAGAGTTTGGAAGATAAGCTTACAGGAAATAGGAATAAGAAGGTTATGGATCCAAAGCCCTTATTGGCAAAAGCTATGATACGGTGGAAGTGTGTAATTGTACAGTGCAGGTGTATGACAGTGGCATAACGATACTCTTGGGTTGGGCAGTGCTGGTTTGTCAGGGGAGTGGGGAGGGGGGGTTGGACTGTCCGTGGAATTGGGAGGGAGAGTTGGGGGAGGGAGTGGGTGAACACTGGGAATTGGCAGCTACATAGTTGAAACTACAATGCTGTGAATACTCAGTTGAAAATATCGCAAGTGAGGATTGCTGGTTTGGGGTGTTGGATGTGGGGGTGGTCTGGACAGTGCGCCCCTGGGACAGGTTTTTAGGGAGTGTGTCAGGGTTCATCTTACCATAGTGTGCTATATCAGTGGGTGGAGAACCACACAATGAGTGGCAAGATTGTGGACTCCCATCCTGGGGAGGCCTGCTATATTCCCAAGTAGAGGGACAATAGTTCTGGACAATGTGGACAGTGCCTAATAGGGGAGGACAGACCAGTGTGTCAAGCCCTCAGTGATGTTGCAAGTAACTACGAATCTTGTCTTTCAAGTGAAGCCTGGCGGTTACCATGGGCTCTGAGGGGAGAGGGAAGGAATAGAAGAGATGGAAAATGGGCCATTTTGGGGGCAATGAAAGTGTCCTATATGATCTTGCTATGATGGATACAGGACATGATGTTAAATTCATCAAAATTTATAAGAGTGATGGTCTAAAATATACACCATAATGTAAATTATTGATCATGTTTGGTAGTTATGTTTCAATATTTGTAGATCAGTTTTAAGAAGCATATAAAATGTTTGTATATTTGTAGATCAGTTGTAAAAACATACGAAATGTTACCAACAGGGTAAGGGAGAGAAGAGGGAAGATGTTGGGGATATGGGAGGCCCCTGAATTTTCTGTAACCTAAAACTTTTTTGAATATAAAATGGAAAAAAATGACATTGGAGGAATAAATGGAACAAAATGTCACTGTACATATATGACAACAGATCTTACAGTGATGAAAGGCAAAATGTCAAAACAAGTTATACTATTTTTTCATTAGTTTATATTATCCCAAATTTTTAAAAAAATTTCTTTTGAATTTTATTTCATATTTTTAAAACTATCATTATTTCATTTTCTTACTAATTGTATTTGGCTAATTTATTGTCTTTGTTTTTTTATTTGTTTATTGACGTATATCATTCATATGTGAACACACATAAACAATAACCATATAGTAAAGATTGTGAACTTACAAAATAAACATACATAGCATCACACAGGGGTCTCATGCATCACTCCTCCACCAACTCTTTGCATTGGTGTCAAACATTTGTTACAAACTATGCAAGAGCATTGTCAAAATATTACTACCAACTGAATTCCTTATCTTACATTTGGTGTATTTTTCCCCCTACCAATACTATTTTTTTTAAATACATTTTTGTTACAGATATTGTGAGCTTGCAAAACAACCATACAGAGGTGTAGATTTCCTATACAGCTCCAGACCCTGATAGAATATTTGTTACAGATTATGAGATAATATCATCAGACATTATCACTAATCATGGTCTATAGTATACATTTGGCACACTTTTTCCATACACCTCCATTATAAACACAGTATAGCTTTGGCATTGATGCAAGAATATTATAGTATTGCTGTTAACCACAATCTATAGGTCACACTAATTGTTTCCCCATGCTTCTCCATATTCCCATCACCCTGCGATAGTGATGCACATTTGCTCCAGCTCATGGAAGGACTCTCTTGCATTTGTACACTTAACCACAATTCTCTACCACCTCTGGGTTCACTGTGTTATCCAGTCCCTAGATTATTATTTAGCTTTCTTTCTTATTGACATTTATTTTCCCAGACTACCTTTTTCAGCCACAATCCCATTTATAAATCAGTTGCTACTCACTATAGTGTGTTACTCTATCAACTCTATCCATCTCCACACCTTTACAGTCCAGGTAATTAAAACTACATACATTAAGCATCCATAGTTCTTCTCAACCCTCCTCTTATCTCCTTATAACCTATACCCTAGATTTTAATTTCATCTGTTTATTATTTGTATTTAGGTCATATTAATGAGACCATGCAATATTTGTCCTTTTGTGTCTTGCTTACTTCACTAGTACAATATCTTCAAGACTCACCCATGTTATCACATATGTCCCAAATTCATTTCTTCTTATTGTAGCATAGTATTCCATCATACATATATACCACATTTTGTTTATCCATTCATTGGTGGATGGGCACTTGGGTTGTTTCCATCTTTGGCAATTGTGAACAATGCCACTATGAACATTGGTGTGCAGATATCTCTTCATGTCATAGTTTTTAACTCTTCTGGATATATTCCTAGTAGAGGAATTGCTGGATCATATGGCAGTTCTATATTTAACTTCCTGAGGAACTGCCAAACTGTCTTCCACAGAGGCTGCACCATTTTCCATTACCACCAACAGTGAAGGAGTGTTCCTTTCTTCTACATCCTCTCCAGCACTTACTGTTGTCTGTTTTTTAAATAATGGCCATTCTATGCAGTGTTAGATGATATCTCATTGTTGTTTTAATTTGTATTTCCCTAATAGCTAGTGATATGGAGCATTTTTTCATGTGCTTTTTGGTCATTTGTATTTCCTCTTTGGAAAAATGTCTGTTTAAATATTTTGCCCATTTTTAAATTGGATTGGTTGCTCTTTTATTGTTGAGTTGTATGATCTCTTTACATAGAATGGAAATCAAACCATTATCAGATAAGTGGTTTCCAAATATTTTCTCCCATTGACTGGGCTGCCTTTTCACCTTTTTGATGAAGTCCTTTGAATAATAGAAATATTTAAGTTTGAGGAGGTCTCATTTCTCCATGTTTTCTTTCATTGCTCATGCCTTTGATGTAAGGTTTAAGAATCCACCACCTACTACCAGGTCTTGAAGATGCTTCCCTACATTTTCTTCCAGGAGCTTTATTGTACTTCCTTTCATATTTAGGTCTTTGATCCATTTTGAGTTAATTTTGTATATGGTGTGATGGGTCTTCTTTCTTTCTTTTGATTATGGATATACAGTTCTCCCAACACCATTTGTTGAATGAACTGTTCTGCCCCAACTGGGAGGACTTGACAAGCTTGTCAAAATCACTTGGCCATAGATGTGAAGTCTGTTTCTGAATCATCAATTCAGTTCCATTGGTCTATATGTCTATCTTTATGCCAGTCCCATGCTGTTTTTACCTGTAACTAGGTAAAATGATTTAAAGTCTTGAAGTGAGAGTCTTCCAACTTCACTTTTCCTTTTTAAGATATTTCTGTTTATTCAGGACCTCTTACCCTTCCAGATAAATTTAGTAATTGTGCTTTCCATTTGCTGAAAGAATGCTGGTGGAATTTTTGTTGGGATTGTATTGAATCTGTATATCAATTTCGGTAGAATTGACATCTTAATGATATTTAGTCCTCCAATCTATGAGCATGGAATGTTCTTCCAATTATTTAGGTCTTTTTTGAATTATTTTAATAAAGCATTACAGTTTTCTAAATGGTTAAATTTATTCCTAAATATTTGATTCTTTTAGGTGCTATTGTAAATGAAATGTTTTCCCTGGCTTCCTCCTCAGATTGTGCATTATTAGTGTATAGAACCACCACTGATTTTTGTGTATTGATCTTGTATCCTGATATTCTACTGAAATCATTTATTAGCACTAGTACCTTTATTGCAGATTTTTTTTTTGGATTTTCTAGATATACAATCATATCACCTGCAAATAGTGAAAGCTTAAATTCTTTCTTTTCAATTTGGATGCCTTATATATATTTTTTTTTTAATTTTTTATTTTTGTCTGATTGTTCTAGCACTATATTGAACAACATTGGTGACAGTGGGCATTCCTGTTTTGTCCCTGATTTCAGTGGGAAACTTTTAGTCTTTCACCATTGAGTACAATGTTAGCTGTGGGTTTTTCATATTTGGCCATTATTGTGTTGAGAAAGTTTCTTTCAGTTCCTATTTTTTGTAGTATTTTTATCATGAAAGGATGCTTTATTTTGTCAAATGCCTTTTCTGCATCAATTGATAAGAACATGGGATTTTTCATCTTTGATTTTTTAATGTGGTGTCTTATGCTGATTGATTTTCCTTTGTTGAACCATGTTTGCATGCCTGTATAAAACCCACTTGATCATGATGGATAATTCTTTAAATGTGTTGTTGGATTTGATTAGCAAGTATTTTATTGAGGATTTTTGCTTCTGTATTCATTAGAGATATGGGTTGTAATTTTCTTCTTTTTGTAATATCTTTATCTGGCTTTGGTATTAGGGTGACATTGGCTTCATAGAATGAGTTTAGTAGCATTACTTTTGTTCAATTTTTTGGAAGAGTTTGAGTAAGATTGGTATTAAATCCTGGAATGTTTAGTAGAACTCATCTGTGAAAACATCTGATCCTGGACTTTTCATTTTGGGGAGCTGTTTGATTCATTTTGGGGAGCTATTTCTTCTAGCATCAGTGTAGTTTGTTTGTACATTCCTAGGAATTTTTCCATTTCATCTACATTGTCTAGTTTTTTAGCATAAAGTTGTTCATGGTACCCCTTATTATCTCTCTTATTTCTGTGAAGTCAATACTAAGGTTCTTCTTTTCATTTTTAAAATTTCATTTATTTGCAACTTCTCTCTTTTTTTCTAAGTCAGTCTAGCTAAGGGTTATCAATTTTTTTAATCCTCTCAAAGAACCAACTTTTGGTTTTGTTAATTTTCTCTATTGTTTTTTTGTTCTCAATTTTATTTATTTCTGCTTGATCTTTATTATTTCATTCCTTCTACTTGCTTTTGGATTAGCTTGCTGTTCTTGTTCTAGTTCCCCCAGCTATGCAGTTAGGTCATTGATTTTAGCTCTTTCTTCTTTCCTAATGTATGCATTGAGGGCTATAAATTCTCCTCTCAACACTGCCTTCACAGTGTCCCATAGGATGGTATCCTTTGGTCTAAGGTGAGTCATTTGCAGACAACATATAGAATGCTTATATTTTCTTATTCCTTCTGCCAGTCTGTGTCTTTTTATTGGTGAGTTTAATCCATTAACATTCAATGTTATTTCTGTAAAATAAGTTCTTGTTTCATCCACTTTGATTTTTGTGTTTTATCTGTCATTTTATATTTGACACTTTTAGTTACTGTTACTGATACAGTTGTCATTTATAGACTGTCTTCCAGCTCTCTCTCTCTTGTCTTTTATTTTCAGGCTGTAACACTCCCTTTAGTATTTCCTACAAAGGTTGTCTTTTTGTTATAAACTCTCTCAGTTTCTGTTTATCTGTGAATATTTTAATCTCACCTTCATTTTTCTTTAAAGATTTATTTTTTATTTATTTCTCTCCCCTCCACCCCTCTCCCAGTTGTTTGCCATCTGTGTCCATTCACTATGTGTTCTTCTGTGACTGTGTCTATCCTTATCAGCAGCACTGGGAATCTGTGTTTCTTTTCATTGCATCACCTTGCTGTGTCAGGTCTCTGGGTGTGCAGTGCCATTCTTGAGCAGGCTGCACTTTCTTTTGCACTGGACAGCTCTCCTTATGGGGCACACACCTTGTGTGTGGGGCTCCCCTACATGGAGGATACCCCTGCATGGCATGACATTTCTTGCATGCATCAGCACTGCACATGGGCCAGCTCCACATGGGTCAAGGAGACCCAGGGTTTGAACCACGGACCTCCCATGTGGTAGGCAGATGCCCTATTCATTGGGCCAAGTCCACTTCCCTCACCTTCAATTTTAAAAGATAATCTTGCTGGGTATAAAATTCTCAGCTGGCAGTTTTTCTCCTGCAGTATCTTAAATATATCATACCACTGTCTTCTTGCCTCCATGGTTGCTGATAAGAAATCAGCACTTAATCTTATTGGATATCCCTATATGTTATGTGCTGCTTTTCTCTTGCTGCTCTCAGAATTCTCTCTTTGTCTCTTATTAGTATGTGTCTCACAGGTGGTCTATTTGGAGTTACTTGGATGGCAGTACATTGTGCTTCTTGGACATGGATATCTATGTCTTTCAATAGGGTTGGGGAATTTTCCACCATTATTTCTTCAAATATTCCTTCTGCCCCTTTTCCCTCCTCTTCTCCTTCTGGGAAAAAAATATGGAGTGGTTCATGAACTTGTGTGTCATCCTTGTGCAGGGCCCATACTAATTGTTTCTGTGTCATTCCAATTTTAGTATATGTCCTGCCAAAGCAAGCATTATTGGCTTTAGTTCTGAAGAAGTTTTGGATCACAGAAGGTTTACAAATGTGGCAGGGGAAGATCATTGGTGTGGGGTAACAATGATGGGGAATAACTTGGAGGAAACTCACCTGGGCATACATATAGAGCATATAAATGTGTTCAGTTGTTCACAGGGCATTGTCACGGTGCATGTAGGTTCACACAATAACCAAAGGAATATCAAATTGCCATCCTGGAGAACTCTGCCACTTTCTCTAATGGAACACCAAGAATCCCCCAAGTATAGGGACAATGATTAATGAAGGAGGATGGTCGATTGCCAGGCCCTTGAGATTGATGACTGTGCTTATGAATCTTTACTCTTGAAATGGGAACTTAGCCTAGTATTATAGGATGCCTAGGAATTGCCTCCTGGGAGCCTTCTTGCTACTCAAATGTGGCCTCTCTCTAAGCTGTACTCAGCATATAAATACATATACCTTCCCCCCATCATGGGACATGACCCCTGGGGAAGAGTCCCTGGCACCAGAGGACTATTACTAAGCACCAACTAGCAAAGCAAATGGAAAAAGGCCTTGACCAAAAGGGGTAAAATGTAAAGACAAATGAGTTTATATGGGTAAGAGACTTCAAAGTGAGTCAGGAGGTCCTTCCAAAGACACTTATGTATATCTCTTCAGGATCTCATTGATTGCCAAAGAAGATACTATCCTAAATAGTGGGACTCTGAGGTCTCTGGGGATATTCAGACACTATAGTTAGGGTAAATAGCTCAGGAGTTAGGTGCCTTGCCATTGGGAACTACTTTGGAATTTATGCTCCCCAGATAACAAAGTTGGATTCAATTGTTGTTTCCCTACACATGGCTGTTCTGTTCTTCATTTTGAAACTATAATTAGTTCTAGAGCTGGTAGTTGTACATCCAAGAGACTTAAATCTTCGTGCTCTCCATGTGCCAGCTGGGCCCCAAATCTCAATGGAATTTCAACACCTACTCTCCAGTTCATGGGTTTCACCCAGGAAAACTAACAAGGAGGTGCTGATGGATAATTACCACATGAAGGAATGGAGAGAGTCTACAACTGCAAGCAAAAGAGTCCCATCCATCATCCATATGGGATCACAGCCCCTTTTCAATTAGAAGTGGAGTAGACATTACCATCCCAGAATCCTCAGGACTGGGGATTGAACCATGGACTAAAGCAGACTTACTGGTATTCTACTATAGACTTGTTGTGATTCTAGTAATTGAAGAAATTATATCATTGATGTGGAGGCAGTAGCCACCGGAGGTTCTGAGGGCAGGAGGAGGGAAATTCAGGTAAAACACAGGACCCATTTTGGGGACTAGGGAATTGCCCTGAATAATATTGCAACAACAGATACAGGCCATTATAAATCTTATCAAAACCTACAGAATAGAGTGGAGGAGTGTAAATTACAATGTAAACTTTAATCCATGCTTAATGGCAATGCTCCAAAATGTGTTCATCAATGGCCATGAATGAGTCACACTAATGAAGGATGTTGCTAATATGGAAAAACGTGGAAGGTGTGGGGACCGAGGCACATGGAAATCCCTTATGTTTTTTATGTAACATGTATTTAACATAAGTATTTTTACAAAAAAAAAGTGTAATATGATGACATGTTCTGGACTTTGGAATTGTCTTGAATCTGTTGCAGTGACGGATACAGATCATTATATTCTTGTCATAACTTATAAAAATGCATGAGAGAGAGTTTAAATTATAATGTAAACTATAATCCACACTTAGTGGCAATCTTCCAATATGTGTTCATCAACTTTAACAAATGTACCACACTAATGAAGGATGTTGTTAATGTGGGAAAGTGTAGAAAAGGTAGAGAGGGGGCATATGGGACTCCCCTACATTTTTTTTTGGAATGTTTATTGCAAACTAAGTGTCTTAAAACAAAAAAACTATTTAGCCATCAAAAATAAGATGAAATAATTAAAACAAAAACAAAAACAAAAAACAAAAAAACAAAACAAAATGAAAAATATTAAAACATTTTTGGCATTTTGTCTTTCATCCTTATTAGATGTCTTTTGTCTTATATATTCAGTGATATTTCCTTCCATTTATTCCCTAGAGTCTTACTTGTCTTCAAATAAGTTTTTGGTCACAGTAAAGTCACATATAGAATACAGGGAACACCCATTTACCCAGCATCCTTCCAATTTTACCTCTTCTTGTATTAACAATCTTTTTATATGTGGGAAATACATTTGTTACAGCTAACGTACAAATACTGAAACACAGCTGCTAACCATGTTCAATGGTTTATATTATGGTTTACATTTGGACCATACACTTTTATAAATTTTTGATGGTATTTAACATTGTTTATATCCACCTTTGCATAATCATGTAGAACACTTCCATTGTCTCCCAAATATCCCCTCTTCCATCTATTCTATTCCTCTCTCCCCCTCCCTTTTGGGCCCATGATGACAACCAGGCTTCACTCCTTAAGGGACATGATTCATAGTTACTTGCAACAACACTGAGGGCTTGATACACTGGTCTGTCCTCCACTATTATGCACCACCCATGCTCTAAACAGACTCCCACTCTGCTCCTCTGAGAACACTGGGAGCCTCCTCAGGATTGGAGTCCAACTTCTTCTTGCTCATTATATGGGTCTCCACTACTGATACATCACACTACGACAAAATGTACATGAAAAGATGTTCAACATCATTAGCAACAGGGAAATGCAAACCAAAACTACAATGAGATATGGCCTTACACCCACTAGCCTGATGGTTATTAAAAAAAAAAAATAGAGGACTACCAGGGCTGGAGAGGAATGGGAGCCCTCATCCACTGCTGGTAGGAATATAGAATGGTGCAGCCATTGTAGAGGACACTTTGGTGGTTCCTCAAAAAATTAATTATATATCTGCCATATGATCCAGCAATTCCACTGCTGAATATATATGCAGAAGAATTGAAAGCAAAGATAGTGTTCATAGACATTTTTCACTATTGCCAGAAGTTGGAATCATCCCAAATGCCCATCAACAGATGAGTGGATAAACAAAATATGGTATATACAAACAATGGAATATTACTCAGCTCTAAGAAGGAATGCAGTATTAACACATGGGACAACATGGATGAATCTTCAGGACCTTACATTAAGTGAAGCAAGTCAAGCATTGAATGACAAATATTACATGACTTTATTGATCAGAATTAGGCAAATTGAGCAGATCACAGAGCTAGAGTCTGGAAGGTAAGTTTACAGGAAATAGGAAGGGAAAAGAAGGTTGTTAGCCAATGCCCGTAGGGGCAAAAACTATGATAAGGTGGAAGCGTGTAGTTGTGCACTGAAGGGATATGATAGGTTTGTAGTGATAATACTGGGTTTGGCTGTGCAATCTTGATAGGAGTTAGAGTGGGGAAGGTGAGTTGGACTGTCCATGTAACCAGGGGAAGGGTTGGGGGAAGGAGCAGGTGAATACTGGATATTGGTGGGTCCATGGTTGGAACTATCATACAATGTTGGGAAAGCTCTATTAGCAATATGACAAGGAAAGGTTATTTGTTTAGGGTGTTCTATGGGAGGTCATTTGAGACAGGGTGCATCTCAGGCAAGCTAAGTTAAGTTTTGACAAAGATGATTTGTGGCTGAAATGTAATTCTTGAAAAGGACCTCTTTTATGTTTCCTCTCTATATCATCTTATATTTCTCTTGGAATAATATTGACATGATAGCAATAATAATAAACTCTGGTACAGATTTTATTATATCCCAGGCACTTTTCTCAATGATTTAGAAATTTTAACTTATTTATCCATAACAGTAATACCACAAGGTACATAAAATTTTATTCTCACTTTACAATGAGATAACTAAGGCATAGGAAAAATTATATAATTTTCCCAAGATTATTTTTAACCATTAGAGCCACAATTCAACTTCAGTGTCCATGTTCTTAGGTACTATGTATACCTACCTGCCTTTCCATGAAACACAGTTGCTTTCATCAAGAACTAATCACTTAGTGCGAATCAATTCAAGCAAATACTCTTCTTTGAAACATTTCATTATAAGATAGGATCACTAAGGGAAGAATACAAAGCTCTTATCTCTACTCACAAGCTATCTTATGGAAGTTTTATTATAGCCTAATTAAAGCGGTATCTGACCAACTGATGACAGTTGCATGAAATGACATTTTGCTTAATAACTTTTTATTCTGATATATGTCTTACTTTTAGTATTATTGATAAAGAACAGAATAAATTAGGACTGTGCTGGCAAGTAGATATTAAAGCTAGAATATAGGTGAAAACTGGGATGTCTATCCTTACTCTGGAAAAAAGCAGCTTGGCATCAAAATCAATAAATATCTATTTCACATATTTTTCCCTATTTTTAAAAGAGTGTTAGATTACATGAATGTTACTTCAAAATTATAGGGGATTCCCATATACCTTGCCCCTCTCCCTCCCACATTTTCCCCCATTAACAAAAGCTTTCATTAGTGTGGTACATTTGTTACACTGATGAACACATATTGAAGCATTGCATGGTCTATAGTTTAGATTATGGTTCACACTTTGCACTGCACAATTTTATAGGTTTTGACAAAATGTAAAATGGTATGTATCCATCATCACAATGTCATGCAGAACAATTACGCTGTCTCAGAAATGCCCCAGGTTACACCTATTTTCCCTACCCTCAGAATATCTGGTGACCACTGTCTTTATATCAATGCTACAAATTCTTCCATTACTACACTTTATCTACTTTAGACCATAGTTGCATTCCCCTCTTATGTTTGTTCATTCCTCCATCTTAAGGATTTGGGGACGGTGATGGTCATTCTGCTTTGGGTTGAGTGGGACTTAAATCCCATGGGGCAAATGGATGGAACTGTCTTGATTGCAGTTGCAGATATTCTCTGATTTTGGGATGGGTGTTGTCCATCATCATCCTTTCATTAGTTGTCCTGGTGAGACTGGTAACCTGGAAAGTAGATGTTGGCTGCAATTCTGGTGAGATTCAGGGCTCAATTGGCATATGAAGTGACTTAAGATTTAAGTCTCTGGGACATATATTTGATGGATATAGTCTTAATTCTAAATTCAAATAAATGGGCAGAAAAACCATGTGTAGGAAAATTATAAATGAGTCTAACTCTGATATATTGGGGACATATTTATTTTAAATGAAGAGTTTATTAAGTTTCTTTTCATAATCTGATATGTCATGTGGACTCCTGTTTATATCAGAAATTTTAAAGCAAGAAGTAGAATTTGCAATAATGTCATATATGTATAATATTTTTATTTAATATTTCAATTTTTCATGCAATAAATGAGAAAGACTGCCTACTAGCATATATACTGCTTTATTTTTATGTGTTGACAGTAATTTTTAAACTACAAAGTCCTATTATGGACATTAATATTCATAAACAATACTAACAATGGCCAAATATTAGAATTTTATATTGCAACTATTTTAGTGACTATACAAAATATTACTTTCCAGTTAAGGGCCTGAGTTAAAGAGAAATATAGATGTTATAAACTAGACTTCTAATCGCCCTATTCATGTTCTAATAGGGCTAAATTTATTTTTTTCCATTAAATATTTACTTATAAAGCAATTGCATCTACTCAATTGTCCTTACCTTTTTTAAAAAAGAAAGTCTAATTATTAACTAGTTAATAGTATGTGCTTTACTAGATGATACCCATGACAAATATTGAGAAGTAGTCTCTAGTGACAAACAGAGTGAATGAGAAATATTCACCAGATAATGTGATTTATTTTCCTAACAGATTTTGTTAAAGATCTACTATTTTAGTGTCTGCACAATGTTCAATTCACTGGAAATTTTACCCATCTAACTGTTAACACTCAAAACCAGTTCATTAGGGTGTGGAACAAGGCATGAAGTATTAGCATATTTCTAGTAATCAGATTTAACTTAAATCATTGACTTGCCCTTAACAACTGACCTTTGGCAATCTCTTAGGAAACTTAGATCTAAAGTCATTTAAAAGAAGGATGTCAATGAAACAGAAATGAACCTTCTAAGGTCAGTTAACAACAAATAAATTTATCAAAGAATTGCTTATAGTGTTTGTTGAAAAGATATTTTAGCACAAGATTAAAAAAAAAACATCCTTTAGTGGTGAAAAAATAAAATAGGGATGACTTGTATTTGAAAGAATGTATGTTTGAAAGAAGCTATCATATTACCAACACTGATGATTGCTGCAATTTCTCCTCACAAACTTCAGTTATTTGGTTTGCTTGATGAACTTTTCAAACATAGTTATAAGAAGAGCCAGTTTTTTAAGCAATTGAAATAATTACTTTTTATTTTATTTAGGAAAATAGTGAATGGAAAAGTTGTATCTTTTTGAAATATTTGAGTTATATCAGTATTAAACTGCTAATACAAGTTATCTTTTATAATGATAGAAAAATGAGCTGCCTAAAGCAGAACATGAGCTTTTGGAGGTGAAAATTAAATAATCTTAATTCTGTTAAGAATGTTCATATTAACTGTTTTTTTTTTTCATTAGTTCACAGTTCCTCCCATTTACATATAATTCCCTATAATTAAAAAAAAAACTCCAAATGCCAGACAAAATCCAAGGACTACTTGCCTAATTCTTTACTAGGTCAAATTTGAGACAGGAAATTCAAATCATACAACAATAACAGCCTCACTGAGTGAAGATGAAAATCAAAATTTAATTTACCAAACATATATTTTTTTAATTACATATTTTACTTGGAGCTTTATTGTATCATTGAAGTTAGTTTCCTACGGCAAGAAATAAATAAAAAAACACTGTGATATGAGAAATTCGGTTGGTATAGTGCACATTCTTTATATGTCCTTAGTATGGAAAAGACATGTATAAAATCCATGCTTATTCACTTAACTACATTAGAAGCATTATCTTTGAATGGGGTAGGAATATAAAGATACATTTACATGGCTTTGAAAACAGATATTTATATTTATCTATACATAAGTTTCTGGTTTTGTATAAAGCTATCATATATGGTATTCATGGTATAAATGCCTAAGTCAGCACTCATAAAAAATTTTTGTATGTCAGCAAACTATACTCCCAGGTAGAGCAAAGGATTTAATACAGATTCATATACATGTCATATTTATTTATCCTGTCTATGCCAGTATATATGCTCCAGGCACACTATTCTGCATAAATGAATTTTCCACATTTGTAGACTTCCTAACCCCACCCGTTTTTTATATGCTGATTCTGTTAACATGTGAGGAAACCTTTTCTGACTATACAAATACCTACCAAACTCTTCCATCAGTCTCAAAAGGAGAGACAGGTAGCCTTTCTATCATTTTATGCTATTCAGTATGAAAGTCATTTGTATGAAGGTTTTTTTTGTCTATTTGTTTTTTTAATGTTACATTAAAAAAAAAGGAGGTCCTCATATACCCGCACCCCTCTCCCACCACTCCTCCCCCCATAACAGCAACCTCCTCCATCATCATGAGACATTCATTGCATTATAGTTATAATGCTATGAAAATACAAAAATGAAGCAATAAGTAGATGTGACAGCATAATTTAGTCTTAATTGGACCCTTTACTTATTTTTATAAAATTCAACTCCAGTTTTATCTCATTTCATTCTTATTGTGTCATTATTCAGCTTGGTTTTTACTATTCTTCAAAACCTCTTCTTTCTGATTTCAACACCTCTTCTTTCTGATTCTGGTTACTAGACAAAATATCTTCTTACTAGGGCTTCTAGTTCTTCTAGGACCTCTTCCAATTTTTATTGCAGTATGTAAAGTGCTTGGAAGTCAAGATGGCCATTCTTAAAACAAGAAAATAGATAAATGAAAGGTAATGACATTTTTGGTGACATTGGCTACCTGAGGTCTTAGGGCAAACTACCACCCTGAAATCTGGAAAGACAGGTGCACCTAGAGACATATACCTAATAATATCTGTTGCCACAGAGCACAACATGCTAAAACCAGAAAGTTAAACACTTAAATGATATTTTGATGAATTTCTGGATGCTAAGAAAAGACTAATTTAAGAGAGAAAATTCTGGGTCCACAGTAAATCACCCCACACTTTCTCAGATTTTGCCTCCAAGAACACTGGTAAGTTCCCACATTGAAGATCCAAGAAAGATCCCCTCTAGCATCTGATAAGGAACATGGTGTACAGTCATTGTGAAGCATGCCTGAAGCTTAACAAATGTTAAGGGTGTAAAGGCATTGTACTCAGAAAACTACAAAATATTGTCAGTTCGCAGCCAATCTAAATTAATGGAAGAACGTTTCATGTTAATGGATTGGAAGACTAAATATTGTTAAGAAGATAATTCTACCCAAAGTGATTAACAAATTAAATGAAATTCCAATAAAAATTCCAATAGACAATCATCAAATTTATATGAAAAAAGCAAATGGACCAGATAGCCAAAATCTTCTTGAAAAAAAGAATGAAGTTGGATGACTTTCCCAATTTTTAACATTTTTACGAAGATATAATAATAAAAATTAGCATGAGAGGACTTCTGGGGAAGATGACAGAGTAGGGAGGCCCGGGACTCAGTCCTTCCTCCAAGACATCTATTAAATAGGCAGAAACTCTCTGAAGCAGCTGTGTTAGGGCTCTGGAGGCCAAAAGAACATGGTACAGTATCCAGGGAAGAATGGAAGGTAAAGGCTGATAAACTATGATTAAATACAGTGAGCAGCTGCTAGCCTCCATTCCCTATGCTCATGGTGGGCCACCTTGGGGTCCAGTCCCTGGCTAGTAGCTGCTGACAGTAAAGAACATAAAAATACTCTTCTCCAGGAACAGGGTTGGACATGGCCAAGCAATGATTACAACTTTTGATTAGTGAATTCAAATCACTGTGTCCTGGCTCTGAGCTAATGCTTCAGCCTGTCCTGGACAAAGACAGCAACAGCAAATATTTCAACTCTGTCATGGATGGGGCAGAAGCAGTGGAGATTTAAATGCTTCCTCAAGGTCATGGGTAACAGTTGCTTGAAGGATGACATCTGGGAAGACCAAGAAAGCCCAGCTCTGGTGCACTGTCAAAGAGGCTTTGGCATCCTTCCTGATCCCCTCCCAGGGCATTTTGGAACCTGTTAGCACCCACTTCTAGATCCCTGGTTCTGTTTTTGCTGGGAAACACTGACTTGAGAAAGTTTTCTCCTGAGTGTATCCTTTCCCCCCTAGAATTTTCCCTCCAAACAAAAGCGCATAGAAATAATGAAAGGAGTGTAAAGAAGAAAAACAAAAACAAACACTATACAAGCAAAACAAACAGAACCAATCAAGATACTTGGAGGAGAACCAGAGAAAAGGAAGCTTTCTCCTGGAGGTGGAACAATCATGCAAAAAACACATTCTTAAAAATTGTACCACATATCCAGGGCAAGAATCAGATGAAGAACAGCTAAAATCAAAGACTAAAGTGTACACCTGGTAGATCCAGAAAAGGAAGCATGAATTAAATCCCAAAGTAAGCAGGAGGAAATAAATACAAAGATTAAAGTAGAAATAAATACAATTGAAGATACAAAAACAACAGAAAGAATCAACAAAGCTAAGGGTTTGTTCTTTGCGAAGATCAATAATGTTGACAAACCTTAGCTAGAATAACAAAAAAGGGAAGATATGCAAATAAATAAAATCATAAGTGAAAGGGGTCATTACATTGAACCCCACAGAAATAAAAAGGACATAAATGGTTACTATGAACAACCATATGCCAACAAATTAAGCAACCTAGAAGAAATGAACAAATTTTTGGAAACACATGTAAAACCTACACTGACTCTAGAAAAATGGAAGACCTCAGCTGACAAATTACAAGTAAAAAGATTGAATCAGTCTTCAAAAACCTCCCAACAAAGAAAGACCCAGGACAAGATGGCTTCACAGATGCATTATACAAATCATTCCAATTAATACTAATCCTCTTCAAACTCCCCCAAAAAACTGAAAGGGAGGAAACACTACCTAACTCATTCTATGAGGACAATGTCACCCTAATACTAAAGGCAGATAAAGACAAGAAAATTACAGCTCAATTTCTCTTAAGAACATAGATAAAAAAATCTTCAACCAAGTACTTGCAAATCAAATCCAACAGCACATTAAAAGAATCATGCCCAATGATCTAGTAGGCTTTATTACAAGCAAGGTGATTCAACATTAAAAGTCAATTAATGTAATATACCACGTTATCAAATCAAAGGGGAAAAATACATTAGCATCTTGATTGATGCAGAAGAGGCATTTGACAAAATCTATCATCCTTTCTTGAAAAAACACTTCAAAAATAGGAATAGAAGTAAACTTTCTTAACATGATAACAGCATATATGATAAACTTACAGCTAATATTGTACTCAGTGATTAAAGATTAAAGGCTGTCCCTCTAAGATAAAGAACAAGACAAGGATCCCAATGTTACCACTGTTATCCAACATCATGCTAGAAGTTCTAACCGGAGCAGTTAGACAAGAAAAATAAAACCCATTCAAACAGCAAAGAAGTAAAACTTTCACTATATGCAGATGATATGATACTATATAACCCTACCCCCATATCTACAACAAAGCCACTGGAGCTAATAAATGAGTTCATCAAAGTGGCAGGATAGAAGACAAACCTGGAAAATTATCAGGATTTCTATTTACAAGTAATGAACAATCTTAAAAGAAGATTTAAAAATTCCATTTACAATTACAACTAAAATAATCATATATTTAGGAATAAATTTGACCAAGAATGTAAAGGACTTTTAAACAGAAACTACAAAACATTGCTAAAAAGAAAAAATTTCTAAATAAATGGAAGTGCCTTTCATGATCATGGATTGGAAGACTAAATATCATTATGATGTCAATTGTACCCAAAATGATTTACAGATACACTACTATCCCAATCAAATTTCCAACAGCCTACTTTGCAGAAATGGAAAAGTCAGTTATCAAATTGAATATCAAAAAACATCTGATAAAAAGAAGAATGAAATAGGAGGACTCATATTTCCTGATGACTTTAAAGCATATTACAAAGCTACAATGTCAAAACAGCATGGTACTGGCATAAAGATAGATATATTGGCCAATAGAATTGAATTTAGAATTCAGAAATAAACTCTCATATCTATGATCAATTGACTTTTCACAATGCAGTCAAGTCCACTCAACTAAGAAAGAATAATCTGTTCAACAAATGGTGTTCAAATAACTAGATGTTCTTGTACAAAAGAATGAAAGATGAATTGTATCATATACAAAAATTAACTCAAAATGGATCAAGGACCTAAATATAAAAAGAAAATGTAGGGAAGCGTCTTCAAGATCTTGTGGTAGTTAATGATTTCTTAGATTTTACACCCAAAACATCAGCAAGAAAAGAAAAATAAATAAATAAATAGGACCATCTCAAAATTTAAAACATGTTCACATCAAAGGAATTTATCAAGAATGTGAAAAGAAAAGTACTCAATGGGAAAAAGTATTTGGTATCCACATATCCAGTAAGGGTTTCCTACCTAGAATATATAGAGAAATCCTATAATTCAAAAATATAAGACAAACAACTAAATTAAATAATGGGAAAAAGAGTTGAACAGACTTTTCTCCAAAGAGGAAATATAGATGGCAAAAAGTACATGAAAAGATGCTCAACATCACTATTAGGGAAATGCAAACCAAAACCGGAGATATCATTTCACACCTACTAGAATAGTCGTTATTAAATAAATTAATAAAACAAAAAACTACAAATGTTGGAGAGGCTGTGGGGAATAGGAACACTTATTCACTGCTGGTGGAAATGTGAAATGTGCAACCACTGTGGAACAAAATTTTGCACATCATCTGGAAGCAAGTATAGGGTTGCTATATGATCTGGCAATCCCTTTACTAAGTATATACACAAAAATAATGAAAACAGATCTTTGCAAACTGATTTTCATAGAGGCATTATTCACAATTGCCAAGATGGAAGCAACCCATGCATCCATCAAGAGATGAATGGATAAACAAAATAAGGTACATACATATCTTGGAATATTACATAGCTGTTAAAAGGAATGAAGTCTTCATGCATGTGACAACAGGGTTGAAACTTGATGACATGAGGTTGAGTAATATAAACCAGACACAGAAGGACAAAATTGTATGATTTTACTGTTATTTATTAATTATAATGAACAAATGCATAGAGTGAGAATCTGGAATATAGGTTATCAGAAAATAGATACAGGTTAGAACATGGGGAGTTGATGCTTAACTCTTACAGATCTTTTATTTGGGTTGATGGTAAAGGTTTGGAAATGGTGGTGAAGGTAGCACATTATTGTGAGTGCAGTCAATAGCACTGAATTGTATAAGTAAAGGTGGTTAAATGAGGAAGCTTTATGACATATATATTACTACAATAAAAATTAAAAACATAAACTATATAACACAATGAACCTTATAATTGATGATGGACTATAGTTAATAGTACAAGTGTAAGAATATTCTTTCAAGAAATATAACAAATGTACAATACTAATACAAGATGGTAATAATAGGGTGGTATATGGGAAAATATACCTTATGTAAATAATAGATGGTAGAACTATTTTAATAATATTTCAGTTGTAACAAAGATAAATACTGTTAGAAGATAGTGCAATTATTTTTTAAAGTGATATCATCAATAGGAACAAATATTCCACACCAATGAAAGTTGTTGTTTTTGGGTGGTATACTGGAATCCTGTATTTTATGCATGATTGTTTTGAAAACTAACAACTTCTCTAATAAAAAATTAAAAATAAATAGCACAATACTGACATAAGGACAGCCATATAAACAAATGGAATTGAATTTACATTTAAGAAATAAACCCTCACTTCAGTGGCTTATCTATTTTTGACAAAGATGCCAAATCAATTGCATACAGAAAGAATGTTCTCTTCAATAACTGGCTCTGGGAAACAGGATGTACATATGCCAAAGAATGAATGTGGACACCTATCTAACATCATATATAAAAAATTAACTCAAAATGATCAAAAACCTAAATATAAGAACCAAAATGGTACACCTCCTAGAGGAAAAGATAAGAATGCACAAGGAATGCACCTTGTGCTAGGCGATTACTTCTTAGAATTTATACCAAGAGCATGAATAACAACAACAACAAAAAAACAAAAAACAGATAAACGGGGTGTCATCAAAAGTAGAAAATTTTTCTATCAACTGACTTCATTATGAAAATAAAAGACAACCTACACAATGGAAAGAAATATTTGGAAACCACATCCACATATCTTTTATGGTTTTAATATCTAAAATACATAAAAATTTCTACAACTCAACAAAAATATAGCAGTCCAATTTAAAAAAAGATCAAAAGAATTGAATAGAAATTTCTCCAAAGAAGAAAAACAAATGGCCAATAAGCATACAAAAAGATGCTCAATATCATTAGCCATTGGGAAAATGCAAGCACAGCAGGTGAAGTTCAGTGTTTGAGAGTCTGCTTCACATTTTGGAGGTCTGGGGTTTATATATATATATATATATATCACGTTAAGGTACCTTTTCACACACATTAGAATGACTGCTCTAAATAAATACAGTAAAAAACAAATTTTGGAAGATGTGGAGAGATAAGAACACTTGTACATTTTTGTTGAGAATGTAAGATGGTGTAGGCACTGTGGAAAACAGTTTGAATATTTCCTCTGAAATTTAAATATAGAATTACTGATTACCTGGTAATCCCTCTTTTAGGTATAACCACAAAAATTTGAAAGCAGGGCATCAAGCAAATACTTGTACACCATTGTTCATAGCAGCATTATTTACAATTGCCAAAAGATGGATGCAATACAAGTGTCCATCAAGAGTTAATGGATAAATAAAATATGTATATATACATGCAATGGAACATTACTCAGTTGTAAAAAGGCATAAAGTTCTGATATATGCAACAACATGGATGAACCTTGAGGGCATTATGTGAATGAAATAAAGAAATGAAAGGAAAAATGTTATATGATATAATTGATAGCCAAATAATTAGAATACACTAATTCATAGCATCAGAAACTAGAGGTAGCCAGGGGCTGCACTGGGGTAGGCAATTGACCCAACCCACGGGTCAGTCGAACCAAGACCTGAGGGAGGGAGCGGGAATGAAAGGGACAAGAGACACAAAGAATGGAGGCAAGACAGGAATCTGATCAAGTCTCGTTTATTGAGGGTCAATCAGGGGTGTTTATAGCCAGGGATGAAGGAGGTGATACGTACTGACAACAGCGCATGTGTCGGTAAATGATTGGGTAACTAGATTTTCAATTTTCGCGCCACACGCATGTGCAGATGGTTGTTTGGCAACGTCCGTGGAAAGACTTTCGTGTGCTTTAGGGAGTGCCCAATTGGAGCCCAGGTGAGTGGCATGAGGATAGAAACTTAACTACTTCAGCGAGGATGGAGAAATAGAAACTTAACTGGGTTAGTATCTAAGATAGCATTTGGTAACAAGATGCCCAGAGGCAGCTTCCCACAGGTCCCCCTTTCCTTTAATATTTTTAGCAGAAAAGGAAGACTGACAAGATGGCCCATTCTGGGGGGACTGTGCCTGTCTTAGGTCAGGGATGGCAAACAGACGACCGCATTAGACCTTACCCATCATTGAGAATAGTGGCAGCAAAAGGCCACATCTCTGTCTTAGGTGGTTGTTATCATGAGAATGCCTTGCCCAGTTGCCCGTCATTGACTAACCAGTCCAGTGCCTCAGAAGATACTGATGAGATATTCATGGTCTGGGATCAGGCCTACTGGCTGGATCTATTTGCAAGTAGTGATTAGACACCTCGTCGTAGTTGGCCAAGTCCACTCTATGATAACGGACCTGGATGGGCTGCATTTTTATGGCAACCAGTTGTTGCTTTAAAAAGGCCATAATCTTGTTAAAGAGAATAGGTCCTAGCAATAGAAGTATTAGTAAGCCAAGCAGAGGTCTGAAGAGGGGGAGTATATATGGTAACAATCCATGAAGTCCATTCCACAAGGGGCTGTTGGCCAACTCCTTTCTTCTTTTCTCCAGGTCTTCTTGAAGCTTCTTAACTTTATCTCGAACAATGCTGGACTTGTTGGCATAAAAGCAGCACTGTTCCTGCAGAGCCAAGCATATTCCTCCATGTTCTGCTGTAAGCAGATCTAACCCTCTCCTGTTCTGCAATACTACCTCAGCTAGAGAGTCTATTTGACCTTGAATATCTTGTACAGTGCTCGACAAAGCTTGGACATCATCAATTAATTGCTTAGGTAATTTTGTATATTGAGTAAGAGAAATTCCCAACCCTGCCGTACCAGTGGCCAGGGCTCCGGAAATGCCTAATATAACAAAAAGTGGAATCAACTGCACAGCCCTTCTAGAGCGGCCGGCAATATAGTCCATGTTGGGAATAGGTACAGGTTCAGTTCCGTTAATAACTTTAACATCGGGGAGGAGGATAGCAAGAGTGCATGTCCCTGTCCAGTTAGATGGCAAGAAGGTATAAGCAAGATTACCGCCACAAACGAACACTGAGCTATTGCCTGCACAAAGGGCATCAGACATATTGGATGTTGAGTTACACTGGGCGAAAGTGAGATGTCCTAAGTGAATCTCACCACTGTCATTGGTAGACGGAGAGTGCAGGCAAGTGTAGCATAAGTAAAGATAGGTTGTACTCTAATGGGTGGGATAATGGTGCAGGTATTATTAGGTTGATAGGAATTCTTAGCTGTAGTTAAAGCTAGAGGTACAGGGGTCCCTATACGTAAGCATAGCCAGCAGTCCTGTGCAGTATAAGGTTGGGATTCATTGAGCAATTTAAAGGTTGCTTCAAGGATATCGAAAGTTTGAGCATCTATATTTAAGTCCCCAGTCTTAGGTAAAGCTAAGGGATGATATTCAAGTTGAGGAAATGAGCTCCTTATGATTTCCTCGATTCTCTCATGGATCATTATTTGCCGGACTTGGTCTTGTGGGCCCCCTCTGTCTGAGACATCTACAGGAGGGACTTGACTCCAGCAAATGGGTTGTCCTACCTGGCCCTGGCAGGAGGACTGGGTTAATTTACTGTCCCCCATGACAACTGGATTGAGGCTCCAATCTCCTCCAGCAATGCCATGCTTCTGCTGATCTAGGATGGCAGTGTAATAGGTTTTATTGTTTATGGAGCATGTTTGGACCTCAGTGTAACAAGTGCTGTGCACAGATGGGTATATAGACATACAGGGGCAATGTCCTGGATGACCGCCTATGGAGGGAATCATCTTTGGGGTGTTTCTGCAGACCCACTGTTGGTTTGAGTATCCTCCAGTGCTACTGTCCAGAGCCTCTAAGTAAGCTACCTTAGTGCCGCAGTGTACCTCTTGTGTATACACAGAGGGCGGAACAGCAACCTGGTCCCCTCCGCAATCACAAGGTTTACCATAGAGGGCTTCTATTAGCATTTGACGGTTGGGAGGAGGCCCAAAACCTCCCTGAGAGATACCTAGAAGACAGCTTAGTGCCCAGATTTTCAGGCACATGGTGGGTGGGTTATACACAGCAGGCGATAGCGAGAAGAAGGCAAATATACGTTATGAAGAAAGTAAGTAGAAGGGATCTGTCCAGCGTGGTCCAGCCACTCAGAGTGCTGGCGTATAACAGAAGGGCTCCAATGATGGTGACGAAGCTGCATAGAAGGATTCCAGGGGGGGCTGCACAACTGCATTGGTTTTAGCGTTGGTTACTCTCCTGCAAGAAAGCAGTATTCATCTCAGGGAGAGTCCTCTACCCTGGATAGATTGTTATTACTCATTTGTTTAACCAATCCTTCTGGCAGCCACCTGGCTGCATCTAGTTCTTTTGAATAGATGCAAACTGATCCTCTGCCCCATATTAGGACAGGATCAGGTCCATGCCAGGTATTATCCATTGGGTCTTTCCACAGAACTGTGGCATGGTTAGTGCCGGGGTTAGAGTGCCAGAAGCACTTGGCTGCAGAGTGTCCCTTTTGGTCTAAGCTTAAAAAATTTAAAATGAAAAGAGAGTGGGATAATAGATTTTTGGGGGATCCTCTGACAGGATACCACTCCCCCTTTTTTATTTTTTCGATGGTATTTTTTAGAGGCAGATGCACTCTTTCGACTATACCTTGCCCTTGGGGGTTATATGGAATGCCTGTGATGTGTTTTATGCCTAAATGCTGGCAAAATGCAGTGAATACATGGCCAGTATATCTGGGGCCATTATCTGTCTTTATCTGTTGTGGGGTTCCTAATACTGACATGGCAGTTAACACATGTGCGATAACGTTTTTTCCTGCTTCCCCTGTTTGTGGGGTGGCGAAGATAAAGCCGCTAAAGGTATCAACTGTAACATGCACATATTTCAGATAACCAAATTCAGGAATATGAGTTACGACCATTTGCCAGAGGGCATTGGGTATGAGACCTCGAGGATTCACTCCTAAATGAGGTGTAGGTAAAAGCGTTACACAGGAAGGGCATCCTGTAACAATCTGACAAGCTTGTTCTCTGGTAATTCTGAACATAAGCCTTAAAGTATGTGCATTAATATGATGTAACTGGTGGGCTTTAACAGCTCTGTTAAGGTTATTCGAGTTGTCATGCATGCCCTGGTTAACATAGCACAGTAGCCAAGTGGCCTGATCAGCCAAATGGTTTCCTTGGGTGAGGGGACCCGGAAGATTGGAATGAGCTCTGAGGTGACCAATAAAAAAGGGGTGATTCCTTTTATGAATAAGAGATTACAGTTGAGTGAATAAAATAGCCACCTCTGAGATGTTTTTTATTTGAGCGGCCATTTCAAGTACAGGGACTGACTGAGCTATATAAGCGCTATCCGTGAAGAGGTTAAAGGAGGCACTTTGGAATGCAGAGAACACAGCTATGACAGCTTGTAGTTCTGTAAGCTGTGCAGATTTTGAATGTTTGAAACTGGACAGTTTTGTCATTAAAGACGTAAGCAGCCATTCCTGAGGAGGACCTGTCAGTGAATACTGACAGGGTTCCAGTGATGGGTTGGAGAGAGGTGGTCAAGGGAAAAATGAAGTCATGCGTACTCAAAAATTATAGTAGCTTATCATTGGGGTAATGTTTGTCTATTTGTCCGGCATAAGATGCACAAGCAATAGGCCAGCTGTCAGTTGTCTGCAACAGCCAGCTGACTTGTTCCTTAGTATATGGCTGAATAATGGTATTGGGTTCCTTACCAAAATAATGTTTGCCTTGTTCTCTCCCCAGGCAGGCAATATCTGCGACAGCTTGGCAGTAAGGATAAATTACCTTAGCAGGTGGCGTGAGTAAATGCACCCACATTATGGGGGCTGTTTGCCAGAATACCACCGTGGGAGTAAGAGAAGTTTTACATATGACAAAAACAAGGGTTGGCTATAGTCCATGGTAATGACAAATTGTGATTGTATAGCTTGTTCAACCATCTTAAGGGCTTGCCGTCCTTCCTGAGTAATACTCCTAGGAGAGTTGGGGTTAGAGTCTCCTTGTAATATGTTAAATAGGGGTTTTAAGTCTCCTGTGGTTAGTTTTATGTAGGGATGGAGCCAATTATGTTGCCTAAGAGCTTTTGGAAGTCATTTAGGGTTTTTAGTCTATCTAGTCTGAGGTTGGCCTTCTGAGTAGTTATTTTATTTCCTGCCATATGGAAATCCAGATAGGTGTAAGGGTCTTGTAACTGTACCTTATCAGGGCAATTTTTTTTTTTTTTTAAATTTTTTTATTTTTTATTGACTTTGTAATAATATTACATTAAAAATATATATGTGAGGTCCCATTCAACCCCACCCCCCCACCCCCCCTCTTCCCCCCCCCAACAACACTCGTTCCCATCATCATGACACATCCATTGGATTTGGTAAGTACATCTTTGGGCACCTCTGCACCTCATATACATTGGTTCACATCTGATTTATTGGACTTACCACACTCAGCTAAGATGGAGGTGAAGAAGGACAACCACCACACCATGGAGCCTAGAGTGATTACAACTGAAAATGGGAGGATTGCATCCAGCATCCAGGTGGAATCTGAGCCTCCTCTTGACATAAAGGTGCAATGGACACAACCAATCCAGTGTCTACATAGAAGAGGTGGCATTGGATTGGGAAAAGTGGACATATCAGGGCAATTTGAAGCCCGTGTGCCTTTAAGGTTTTTTCCATATCATGGTAACATCTTAGGACATCTTGTCCATTTTTACCAGCCATTAAAATGTCATCCATGTAGTGGAAGACATAAAGCTTCCTCCATATAGCTCTTACTTCCCTTATGGCAGTAGCCACAAATTTTTGGCATAAGGTGGGGCTATTTGTCATGCCTTGGGGTAAGACCTTCCAGTGATATCTCCTCATAGGTTCTTTGAAATTCACAGAGGGGAGGTTAAATGCAAAGTGCTTTTGATCAGCCAGGTGTAATGGGATAGTAAAGAAGCAATCTTTTAGATCTATGATAATTTTATAATGTCCAAGGGGGATGGCTACAGGGCTTGGAAGACCAGGCTGCAAAGCTCCCATAGGTATCATTTTTTTGTTCACTGCTCTTAAGTCCTGCAATAATAGCCATTTCCCAGATTTCTTTTTAATGACAAAAATAGGAGTGTTCCAGGGAGAGTCACTATCTGTAATATGTCCTGCCACTAGCTGTTCCTGTACTAACCACTGGGTGGCCTGTAGATTGTCTGAGGATAAAGGCCATTGATCGACCCATACAGGTTCATCTGAAAGCCAGGTGATTTGGTCTGCATGGGGTACAGGAAGATCAATGACTCCTAGGCTAAATTTCCCAGGCCCCTTTTGCTATTTTGTTCCTTTATAGATAGGGGTTGAGCAATGCCTGATTCGGATTTTCCTAAACCTTTTCCCAGTTTAAACCCTTGTTAGAGCATTTGAGCTGTGACTATATCGTTGGGACTACACATGAGAAGTTCTATTTGAGAAAGCAAATCCCTTCCCCGAAGGTTAATGGGGAGCCCTGGTATTACATAGGGTTGTATAGTTCCTTGATTCCCTTCTTTATCCTTCCAGGTTAGTAGTTTTGAGCTTTTTTTTGAGATTTAGACTCTGACCTATGCCCCTTAAATTAGTTAAGGTGGGAGAGAGAGGCCAATTGGGCGGCCAATCTTCTCTTCTCAGGATAGTAACGTCTGCTCCAGTGTTCACTAATCCACTAAACTGTCTTCCATCGAGCCACAGGGTCATCATGGGTTTATTGGCTGAAATAGCCTGTGCCCAGTATGCATCGGAGGAACCGAATCCTCCTGAGCAGTGCTTAGAGCTCTTCACCTGATTGTCGGTGTTAATTAATGGGAGCAGTAATAGTTGAGCGATCCTTTCTCCTGAGGGAATGGTGGAAATATTTTGTGGGGAGGATGCCATAATTTTTATTTCCCTGGTATAATCATTATCGATAATGCCAGGAGAAATTTGAAGCCCATTAATAGTGGAGCTACTTCGTCCATTAGTAGACTAGAAGTATTATGTGGCAGGGGATCATACACGCCCGTTGGTAAGGCTTGTATCCCCATCTGAGGTGTTACTACTGTGTGGGTGGTGGCACAGAGGTCCAATCCTGCACTCCCTTGGGTGGCTCTACAGAGGTCTGAAATGGATTGCTGTTGCCGGAATGAAGTTGATTGCCCCATAAACTTGTTTGGGTTTGGGGGCCTGGGGCTGGCCCTGGTTCCCGTTTCCCTGGGCGGGAGGTAAGGGTTGACCCTGGGCATCAGTTTTTGATTTACATTCATTAGCCCAGTGCTTTCCTCGGTGACACCTGGGACATAGCCCAGGATTCACACCTCCTCCTCTTGGAGTTTTTGGCCTTTACAATTTCTGGCAAAGTGTCCCTCTTGTCCACAAATAAAACATTTTCCCTTGCTTTGCTGAGCCAAATATTGTTTCACTGTAAATCCTTGTAATGCCGCTGCCATGGCCAGACCCTGCTGATATGCAGCTCCTATATCAGCGCATAGCCTGATGTAACCAGATAGGTCTGTCTTTTTTCTATATGGTCTGATTGTGGCTTGGCAGGTGGTATTTGCATTTTCATACGCTAATTGCTTTACAAATTCAATGCCTGCCTCAGCATTTCCAAATATTCTCCCTGCAGTGGTTATAAGCCGATGTACGAAATTGGCAAAAGGTTCATCTGGTCCCTGCTTTATACTAGTAAGAGAGGAACTAAGGTCCCCTTTGGCAGGCAATTTTCTCCAGGCTCTAGTGCCTGCAGTTTGAATTTGAGCAAAAAGTCCTGCATCATTCTGCATTTGATTTTCATTAGCGGTATAATTTCCTTCACCTATAAGCATGTCAAGGTTCCACCCATTGCCTGCCTGGACATTGCGCCTGGCCGTGTCTTTGCAAAGCTCAACATATTCTGATTTCCATAACAAATAATCTCCTCTGGACAGGGTAGCGTGGGCGATAGTATGCCAATCGGTAGGAGTGAGTCAATTTTCTGCTATAGCCTCGAGGATGGCCATGGTATAAGGAGCAGTAGTGCCATATTGTGCAACAGTGGTTTTCATTTCCTTGATAACCTTAAAGTCAAAACCATGGTGGTGCCTCCAAGTTTGATTCTGATCGTCTTTGGTTTCTGTTACAGGAAACGCTTCTGGCTTTCCTAGATCAACTAGAGTGTTAGAAGCTGGAGTATTTTTTAAAATCGCTCCTCGTCTAAGTGATCTAACAGAGGGCTCGGGAGTTTTATTAGCGTTACCACTTTTTCTGGTCTTTAACCTTTCTAGCTGAGATATAAGCTCCTGATGTTGTTCTTCTGATTGGATTTGTTCTTTTAGTTTCTCTATTTTTTCTAATAACTCTTTCCTTGGGTCAATCACCGGCATAACTATAGGTGGGGCTGCGGGATAGGGAACATATGGCGGAGGTCGAGACTTTACAGTCTCCTCCTCAGATTCACCTAATTCTGTATTAGAAGATTCATCATCAGTTTCCACTTTTAATTTTCTGAGGTCAGGGTACGGATTCCTACTAGATGTGGCTTTAGTTTTTCCTTTATTTTTATCCTCCTTACAGGATCTTTTGTTTGCATGGGTTAATGGCTGCTTTGGCTTGGTGGTAGGCTTCCTGTCCTCCTTGCTATCTAGTGAGATCAAGTCCTCCTCCGGACCAGACGCTCTGGATGTGTCAGGCGGGTTGAACTTTGGGAGTCTGCTGATTTCTTAGGGTTGGTGGCTAGAGCCTCCAGCCCCTGCCCTTCTTGTAAAATTTCTTCACCCTTCTTAATCACATTTGCCACCACCATGTCCCTATGGCGAATACTTAAAATATCATTAATGAGATTCCAATATGAGAATGTGGTTACTGGGATTCTTTCAGGGCCAACAGTTTTGTAAAAGTCCTGTAAAGCATCCCCCACTCTTTTCCATCTTCTCTCATCAATAGTTCCTTCTTGAGGAAACCATGGACATACTTCCTTCAAAAACTCAAAAAACCTCAATAACTGTTTTATTTTCACCTTTACTCCTCGTGTCTTTAATGCATCTTGGAGACCTTCTACAAATGTCTCATGCTGGCTCATTTCTTGCCCCATGATCGCCAATCACTTACCAAGGCTTCAACCGAGAGGCAGGTTCCCTCACGGTGTCCTCCAGATTCTCGCATCCTGGCCAGCTCCTTGAAGGTGTTCCTCACTTCATCCCTCATACTCAGGTCCCTGTTTGGGTGCCACTTGACCCAACCTGCGGGTCAGTGGAACCAAGACCTGAGGGAGGGAGCAGGAATGAAAGGGACAAGAGACACAAAGAATGGAGACAAGACAGGATTCTGATCAAGTCTCGTTTATTGAAGGTCAATCAGGGGTATTTATAGCCAGGGATGAAGGAGGTGGTACGTACTGACGACAGCGCATGTGTCAGTAAATGATTGGGTAACTAGATTTTCAATTTTCGCGCCACATGCATGTGCAGATGGTTGTTTGGCAACGACCGTGGAAAGACTTTCGTGTGCTTTAAGGAGTGCCCAATCAGAGCCCGGGGGAGTGGCGTGAGGATAGAAACTTAACTACTTCAGTGAGGATGGGGAAATAGAAACTTAACTGGGTTATTATCTAAGATAGCATTTGGTAACAAGATGGCCAGAGGCAGCTTCCCACAGGCAATGAAGAGTTAATGCTTAATTGTTGTAGGTTCTGTATGGGATGATGGGAAAACTTCAACAAGGGATGATGTGATGGTAGTACTACACTGGAAAAGTAACTACCTCTGAACTATATATTTGAATGTGGTTTTTTTAAATGGGAAAATTTCACCATATATTTATTACTAGAATAAAAAATAAAAGAATAACAACATAGGACTGTGCAATACAAACATTGAATCCTAATGTAAACTGCAGAATATAATTAACAGTATAATTATAATGAGATTAATTCATCAATTTTCAGAAATCTACCACATTAACGCTATGTGTTAATATTTGGGAAAACTGATTGTGTGAGGAAGTGAAAATATAGGGACTCTGTATTTTCTGCATGATTTTCCTTTAGGCTTACAATTTCTCTAATAAAAATAGACACCAGAAACGAGTTCAAGGTAAAAAAGAAACATATAATTATTACGATGAAGAGAAAACAGATCAGAATATGGTAGATACTAATCCAAGAATATCAATAATCACTTTATATGTAGATGCCTAAATACACCAGATAATGTAAGTGTATATACTAAAACTATACACGACCATATGCTGTCTACAAGAAACCTACTTTAAATATAAGGACATAGATAGATTAAAAGAAAGGTATGTAGAAATATGTACCATGATAATAATTTTTAAAATGTGAAAGAGAGATATTAATTTCAGAAAAAGCAGACATCTGAACAAAGAAGATTATCAGGTGTAAAGAGTGGCAATATCTAATGATAAAGGGGCATAATCTCCAAGAAGACAACAATCACAAATTCATATGCACTTAAAAAAAAGCAATGAAATATGTGGGGCAAATATGACCTCACTGATATTACTTAAGCAAATTGATCAGACTCATATAGCTAGAGTCTGGAAGACAGTTTATCAGGAGACAGAAAGGGAGAAGAGGGTAGTGAGCTGATGCTCAATATGGGCAAAATCTATGATTAGGTGGCGGGGGTGATAGTGGTGCAGTTATGTGATTGGGCTCAAGTGTGCAGGAATGTGAGAGGAGCTAAGGTGAGGGATTGGATGGGACTATCCCTGTACCTTGGGGAGGATTGGAGGAAGCAACAGGTGAACTCTGGGCATTTGTAGGTCTGTGGTAATCTACAGTAATCAGTGCCTCAAGCAGTGATGTTCCTGAGGGCTCTAGGGATATCTGGGCACTACAGGCAAGGCAGACAGCCTCAGAAATTTGGCACCCTGTCAGTGGGTCTTACTTTGGAATATGTGCTCCCCAATGTATCAGAGTTAGACTCATTTATAATTTCCTAACACATAGATATATGTCTTAGAGACCTAAATCTTCAGTCTGTTCATTTGCTGGTTGAGTCACAAATCTCAAGAGAGTTGCAACACCTTCTCTCTAGTTCACTAGACTCACCCAGGACAACTAACAATAGGTTGATATGGACAACACCATTCACCCAAAACAGAGTATCTACAACTGCAAGCAAAACAGTTCTATATTTTTGCCCCATGGAATCTAAGCCCCCTCTCAATCAGAAACAGTGGATATATCACAGTCCCAAAATCCTCAAGATTGAGGAATGAATAAACATAAGAAGGGAATGCAACTATCTACTAAAGGAGACTTAAAATTATTCCAGCAATGGAAGAACTTGTATCATTGGTACAAAGGCAGTGGCCACCAGATGTTTTGAGGTGAGGAAAAGAGAAGAAAAGGTGTAACATGGGGCATTTTGGGGACATTGGGGTTGTCCTGAATGATATTGCAATGATGGATAAAGGCCAGTATTCATTTTGTCAAAGCTTATATAATTGTGCAGGGAAAAGTATAACTTATAATGTAAACCATAGTTTATGGTTATTATCAATGCTCCAATACGTGTTCGTTAATTGTAACAAATGTAGCACACTAATGAAGGATGTTATTAGTATGGGAAAGTGTAGGAGAGGGAAAGGGTGGGGTATATGGGAATCCCCTATATTTTTGAGATAATATTTATGTAACCTATATTTTCTTTAACAATAAGAATAATTAAAAGACAAAAAATACATGAGGTAAAAAGAGATAAAACTGAAAGGAAAAATTTATATTCCCTATGTCAGTTAATATAGAAAAGTACATATATAGGCATTTATCTGTTTATTATCTATCTATATTCTATGATTTCTAACAATGCATGAATATTTCCAAATATATACAAAATATAATTAAAACCTTCCGAACCTTTCAACAATGATCTTTTCTATATTTTTTACTTATATAATAGTTTTTCATTGCTGGAACAAAATATTTTCTGCTTTGATCCTTGATTTTTAACACTGCTATTAATAGTAGATATACCATTTATGAAAATGGGCCATTAAAACATCATACAATTCTCCAGAGAAGTGATTCTTAAACATTTCTAACTCAGGATCACAATTATATTCCTAAAAATTATTGAGTACATCAAATAACCTTTTATTGTGTGCTTATATTTATCCAGATATTCCATATTAATGTTAAAAACAAGGTATTTTTAATTTAAAAAATTTTACTACTTAGATAACATAAATGTTATATAAAAAATATAGGAGTTTCCCATATGCCCCACTCCCTACCCCTACCACACTTTCCCACATTAATAACATCTTTCACTAGTGTGGTACATTTATTACAATTGAGGAACATGTTTTGGAGCATTGCCACTAAGTGTGGATTATATTTTACATTATAGTTTAAACTCGCTCCTGCACAATTTTGTAAATTATGACAAGATATATAATGGTCTGTATTTGTCATTGCAATGTCATTCAGGACAGTTCCAATGTCGTGAAAATGCCTCCGTATGACATCTATTTTTTCCCCTCTCCTTCCCCTTAGAACCTCTGGTGACCACTGCCTCCATATCAATGATCAGTTTTTCCATTGTTAGAATTACAATATCTCTATAGTAGAATAACAGTAAGTCTATAAAAATGAGGTATTTTAAATATTTATTTATAAATAAAAGTATTAAGGCCATCACACATTAACAACTTGAAAAACTGTATTTTCCCCAATAAAATATTAGTGACTAGAGAAGCATTGTTTGCTTTTTTCATGTCTCTTTAGCATATGGATTAATAGATTATGCCTCTGTATTTATTCTGTTCCTATATGTTTACTTGGTTGAAATATATGAAGAAAGGCCAATCCCACATAGATGCATATTTGGAAAAGGGTAAAATTTTTTGATAGCTTTTTCAGACAAGTGCTAGTTTCTAAAGATGAGTTAAAGTGTAGAATCTGAAACCATATCAATGAAAGTTAAGATACATTGGTTTATATTACACCTTGAATGGATCTTTTAACTATGCAAGATTTTCTTAAATAATGCTTTGTGCTTTGGAAAAGTTTGGTTCACTGGGTTATGCAGAATGCCCTGATGTTGTCATATTTTATTATGCAATGTGTAACAAAAATCAAATTCATTATTATGACCATTGAAGCTGGTCATGTTGTCAAGTTCATCGTGTCACATAGACTTTTTCCAAATTTGTATTTTTGCTTGAAATCTTAATTTTTGTTATTTGCAACAAAAAATATTGACAGTTTTTTAAAATATCATGTGCGTTTAAATTTTCAAGAAAATATCAAATAAATATACACATTTAAGTGACCATAATTGGTCTTCTAGTCATTCTTTCAAGCAAAAATGCAATATAATGAAAAATAAATGATGCTTTGTGTACTAAATTCAAACACATCACAGGTGCTTTACTGTAAAACAAGATCATGCTTTAGAATGCAATATAAATATTTACATTCATTTCCCCTTTAATCACAAACAATATTAAAAGGAGGGGTACTCAAGGCTCAAAATTTAATAAAATTAATAATTTTACTCTATTAATAAAGATATTTTTATATTATTTATTTTTCATTTGACTGCAAGTCCAAAGAGATGAAAAATACTGTAACTGCTAATACATTTTAGTGCCCATGCTTGACTTTGCTAAAATGTTAGCAGTTTAGTATGCTATTGCTTTTTCACTCTCAGTGAAAATGTCAAGAGTTTAAATGACAAAATTTTAGTATTAGTTTGGTAGGTGGCTGTATTAGTCAACCAAAGGGGTGCTGATGCAAAATACCAGAAATTGGTTGGGGTTTTATAAAGAGTATTTATTTGGAGTAGGAGCTTACAGATATCAGGCCATAAGCATAAGTTACTTCCCTCACCAAAGTCTATTTTTATGTGTTGGAGCAAGATGGCTGTCTATATCTGTGAGGGTTCAGGCTTTGTGGGTTCCTCTGGACTCAGCGCCTCTGTTTTCTCCACAAAGTCAGTTGTAGACTCTCAGGTGAAAGGCTCTCACCCTTTCCCTGGGACTCCAGCTTAAGACTTCAACATCAAAATCCAACATCAAAACTCCAACATTAAGAACCCTTCTACTCTGTCCTTTGTCATGCCATGCCCTAATGACATGGCCCAATCAAAGTCCTAATCATAACTTAATCAAGCCCAGTACAGACCAGATTACAAACATAATCCAATATCTGTTCTTGGAATTCATAGTCATATCAAACTGCTACAGTGGCATAATTGCCATCCAGAGATATTTATGCCCTAATTCCCTGAAATTGTGAATATATTACCTTAAATGGGAAGGGGTATTTTGCAAATGTGATTACAATATGAACCTTGATATGGGAAGATTGTCATAGGGTGTATGGGTTAGCCCAATTTAATCACATGAACCATTAAAAGAAGAGAACCTAAGAGTCAAGTCTTCTGAGCCTCAGCAGAGTTGCAGCACCTACTCTGGTTTGTTGGACTTACCTAGGTCAGTTAACAGGGAGGTGAGGATGGTCATCCACCACATCAGGGAACTGAAAGAGTCTACAGCTGCAAGCTGGAGAATTCCATCCATTAGCCATGTGTGACTCAATTTAGAGGTGGGGTAGACATTGTCATCCCACTTCAGGATGGAGGAATAAAATATGGATTAAAGTGGACTTATTGGCATTCTACTATAGACATATTGTGACTCTAGCAATGGAAGAAATTATATGATTGATTTGGAGACAGTGGCCATGGGAGTTGCTAAAGGCAGGGAAAGGGAAAAAGAGGTATGATATTAGGGCTTTTTTAGGACTTGGAGTTCTCAGTGATATTGCAAGGACTGATGTAGAATATTATACATCCTGCTATAACCCAATGAATGGACTGGGAGAGAGTGTAAACTAGAACATAAACTATAATCCATGCTGTGTAACAATGCTCCAAAATGTACTTATCAAATGCAATGAATGTATCACACTAATGAAAGAAGTTGATGTGGGAGGAGTGAGGGGTGTGGGGACTGGGGTATATGGGAACTTCTTATATTTTTTAATGTAACATTTTGTGTGATCCATGTATCTTTAAAAAGACAATAAAAAAATTAAAAAATAAAATACGAAGATAAAAAAATTTAAAAATAAATAAAATACGATGAAAGTAATGATTTACAGAAACATTATGCAGAAATAACAGATGTTCCATATAACCCCAAAGAGACAAGCTGTTTACATTATAGATAATATATTGCTTTAGTGTATTAATTTTGTTACAATTGATAATAAACAATATTATAATTGCAATATTAAATGATGCCTATACACATAAACACTGTCTTTATCCACTTTTGTTATTTGCCTTGCTATTGCACTTGTTACATGTTATATATTAATATATTGTATATATATTTTTAAAAAAGCAGAGGACCTTAGTTTCAGTTCAGAGATGTACTTACCAGGTGCAATGGATGTGTCACGATGATGGGAGAGAGTGTTGCTGTGGGGGGAGTGGGGGGTGGGGGCGGTGGGGTTGATTCAGACCTCGTATTTTTTGAAAGTAATTTGTAAAAATAAATAATTTTAAGTAAAAAAAATAAAGAGAGAGAAAGGCTGAGATGTGACAGAAAAAGAGACAAAAAAAATTTACAGTATGAGAGGGACTCTACCTAATTTTTGCTGACTTTGAAGACTGAGTCATGAGCCATTTGGTGAAGACCCAAGGTCATATGTGTAGCCCATGGATGTTGAAAATGGCCCTTAGCCAAAAAGAGAAAAGAAACTCAGTTCTATAAAGGCAAGGAACTACTGATCCTTTTCATTTTAGTCTGGTGAAGCCCATGTCAGTCTTCTGATCTCTAAACTTGTAAGATAATAACTTTTTCATTTTTTAAAGCTGCTAAGTTTGTACTAATTTGTTATGGCAGCATTAGAAAACTAATACAATTATTATGAAAATAGATTGAAACTCACAGTCCCCCTGAAAGGATCTAAGGAACCCCGAGGGGTCCAACAGTCCACACAGAAAGAACTGCTGCTCTAGACCTATAAATATCACCATATAATAGAATTACTTCAAGTCCAGGATTGGCAAAGTTTCCTAGCTTCTCTTCGCTTTTTGCACAGTGATATATTTCTATATAACAAAAGAACATTTTTATTACTAAAAACAGTTTTTCCACATTTTTGTCACTTAAGATTAGAATAAACTAAACCACAACAAAATGGTTTAAAGTGAAAATTTTGGTCACAACTAGATATACAGATCCAAATAAACTTACAACCTCTTGCATTGTATTGCTTGCTTACTATTTAATTACTCATTGTGTCAGCATCTTTAATTAAACAAATCTCTTCTCAACAATAAAGAGAATACATAGGGTAAAAAATAATTTTCTATCCAGATAAGTATACTTGACTTCAAATGCCATAGTGTTTAGAGAAAAATAGATTCCACCAACTTATTGTAAACAACCTGATATTAATTATACATTTCCAGTAACAGGTTGACAGAAATGCTCTTGATGGAAAGATGAAAAACTAATTTTGAAGAAAGATCCAATATATACAAAAAATGAACACTGAATTTAGTTTTGTCTCAGGAAAATAATTTAGTCCAACTAATGTAGAATTTATATTTGCATATTAATAGGGATAGTAAAAAAGTGAGACAAGAAAATCACAAATAAGCTGTTATAATTTTACTACTGATTTTTAAAATTATGTATTGTTTAGAATATATAAAGATAAATGTAAATTTATTACAATAGAGTCACAAAATGTATCCCTCAAAATTAAAAACAACAATCTTGCTTATATGTGCTTTTATAAGGAAAATATATATACCATGAAAATTTTGATGTAAGAAATTCCGAAATATTTAAAGGGTAGCAGTTCTATGCACTAAGTCAATGGTATAATTACAAACTCTTTTATAAAATCACGTTGGTTCTATACAGCATTATTATCCCAGATCTTTGCACCATTATCTCTAGCTCATACTTCAGGTTTTAGTTCAAGTAACATATCCTAAGGAAGTCCTTTCCATGTCAACTCCCTCCACCTTCCCCACCTAGTAATGTTTATCTCCTTAAGAGCCCTAACTGGTTATGTGGTTGTTTCTTTATGTATTTATCCTCAGCAATTCCACTCTGAGAGGCTTTTTCTATCTTTTTCACAATTGTACCTCAATTTCCTTGAACTGTCCCTGGCAAATAGGAAGAATTCCACAGATATTTATAGAAAGGATGAATTGATAGACAATCTTCAACTTATTTAACAAATCCCAGGCCTGCTAAATTTTGTTAGGGAAACTTAGAATTGGAGCCTATGAAGAAGGGTACTATAGAGTGGTGGAATGCACCATAGCCTGACATGCTGGAGGAAAATGGGATGGACTAACATGGCCTCTTAACCTCAAAATTAATATGCTGACAGGCAAATACATGGGGAAAATTTCAACTTGTTAATTATCTACCAACTTCCAAGCATCCTGTCAGAGTAGGGCTTCTTAACTAGGGTTCTGAGAACCCCAAGGGATCTGTGAAAAGATTTCAGGGAACCATGAGCTTGAATTGAACAAAAAAAACCCCAACTTACTATGTTTATTTTCTCTGATCTCTAATTGAAATCTAGCATTTCCTTCACTTATGAATGCATATAATAAATAAATTACAGTAGTATTCCTTTCATCTGACTGACAAAAACATTAAGATCCTCTGTATTAGGGAATTATTTCATTGAGTTCTCACACAATCTTGTGAAATAATACTAAGTCATCATTTTACAGGAGAGCATACTTAAGTCATTCAGAAACCAAGGTCACACAGTTAGCAAATTTTTAAAAGTTAGGGTATGAGCACAGGGAATTTTATCTATATAGTCAATTCTGTTTCAACTACATTGTCTTAACAAGACATTTCCCCAAAATTTGAAAAATTTAAAGTTATATTCATAGATTCAGAATTACAAAGAGGAAATTTCAGGTATTAGTCTATGTATTGGTAGCTGCATTACCATCTCAGCTAACTTGAAGGAACCTTGCCCCAAATAAAAAAAATAATGAGCTAGTAATATTAAAGTTTTGACGTAATACAAGTCTACCTTAATCTATGATTTAAAAAGGGTTTTAACCTGGTGAGAAAGTGTTCTTGAGAATTTCATGAAAAAAAAAAGTAAAAGTAGACAGAATGACCAAGTTGACATCTGTGATGAAAGAAGGGTCAAAGTGAGTCAGAATCACTCCACAGTTAGTATCAGAAGCTTCTTTATAAGGGAAGAGTATATACAGTTTGAGGATTAATGCCTTACCTAAAGGTGGAAGCTTAAAACCAAAAGGTAAGGATCAGGAAAATTGTGCAAGTGATAGATGTGCTTTTCTTCCTATAAAATGTTTCAGCTAAGTTGTTCCACCTTTATTGTTCCTCTGGCATAGTTCCCTTACAGTCATGAATGCTGATTGTTGTTAGGGTAAGAGTATGACTTGGGCATTATTAGTAGAAGGAAGTACACACTGTTAATGTGAATTTGCAGTCAATTTGTTCTCAGATATTTCTAGGGTGATATGAAGAGCACACCCTCCCATGTTCAGTGAGTCTTTTAAATGATATTTCAGTAAAATACCAGAAATTGATGGTTCAGAGATAAACTCAGTCAATTATTTACAATCATCTTTTTTAAAAAATAGGAGAATATCCTTAATGTATTAATATATTGTTGGCCCCAAATAAACACAATAGATGAGAATGGATTCATTTTGTAGATTTAACATGAGCATGAACAAGCTTTAAACTGTATTGAACTTAATTATGGCATTGAGGGCTGAAATAGTGTTTGTGAATATTTTCCCAGTCCCCATACTTACGGTTATGTTGGAAAAGTGTCATAGAATAAATTTATGCACAAAATTGAGAGAGCTATGTGGGACCATATATCTACACTGCAACCTGACACACATATGAGCCAAATGAGAAAAGCAACAGAAAATTTGGAGTATAACAACTTAGAATAATAATATGCTGTAAAGAAAGGAATATTTTAAGCTATTTTGTAGGAAACTGCTCCACTGCATTTTAAATGGGATCAAATGGCATTGACAGTAATACATGAAAGAAACCATTATGGGCAGATCTAAATTATCTCTTAGGCTTTGGTTTTTACAGCTCTAATTTACATGATTCTGCTGGTCTACAGAAATTATTTTGTAACATATATATTCATCATAGTTACATATGTCAAAAGGGAAAATATTTCATCTTAAATGATTAAAAACATTCTGATCTTAAGGGATCTCATCTTCACATATACCTTGAACTGTTATTCCAGACAGACATGGAGAGAGAAGATGGTAAGTCCTAGAATTAAGGAGTTGAAATATTTATTTAATATATCTAAGATCTGATTACATATACACATAAAATGAGGAGTTAATTGGATAATATTCTTAAAACACTAATATTTTTTCCATAATTATGGTTTATTGAATTGATAATCTTCTGTTTTTTTCACTTGCATATGACAATAGACTTCTAAACATCCCAAGATGTCCTATAACCTTTTAAATTCAAACATTAAAAAAAATAGTTCTATCTTTCCATAATACACAAAATTCAAAATTAAGTCTAAACTGTAATACTGATGTTTTAATATTGAAGACAAAATGTCAGCATGTTAGCACTCAATGGAAGTCTGCTTCTTACTACCACTTCCAACTCACATCCACATAAATGAAATGCTAAAAAACAGTTGTCATAATTTCTAACTTTAACATAAGATCAGAAAAATTGAAAGCATCTCACTGAAACTTACTATAGAAAGTAAAATCACAATTTTTCTTGAACCCCTCAGAATTTAAGACATACAGCAATCAACTAAGCCTTATATTTAATGTATTTTATAATGAGTGATAGGCAAATTCCAAGGAGAGATGAGCTGAAACCAATTGTTTATCTGAGACAGACACAGGACCTCCTGCAAATCAGCAAGAAGATTTTATTTTAAAAATTTGACAAATTGCTAGAGGCTAAGTACGAGCTGATTTAAGACTATGGAATCATTTGTAGGCACAATCACAGGGAGAATTCACACGTACTTAAACTCTCTTTGCCAAAGACTTCACTGGGTACATGCCAACTGGGTTCAGAGCAGAATGGGAAGGAGACTGAGCAAACCCTCCCTGTTGTGAAGGCCTGGGGGAAGGAATCACTGTGACAAAGAGAGTACTCTAATCCTTGACAGGAAACAAGTGAGCTGAGCTCTGCACTGCCTTGAGAAAGCTTCTAGGCTATAGGGAGAGAAAAACCAGGCAGAGTTCTGCAGACAACCTGATTCAGAACCAAGAAACTGGGCAGATAAAAGTAGCTAGAGTTTGCAGAATAGAGTACTAAAGAGAAGAGAAAAACAAAAAACTCCAGAGAATTCCTCAAGAATATTAAGTAGAATATTGACAAATACATGCATGTGAGGAAATCACCTGAGAATGGGAAAAGAGCACCTGAAGTGGTGATAAGAAGATAATATCTGGCACTTTCTTGTTCCCACAAGACAGATTAGAAAACTCACAATTAATAGGACACTAGCTAGAGTAACTAAAAGAATTTTGCCTCAGAAAAGGAGAATATTTAGCACTAGATTAAACACTTCTCTGATACTACCTAACCAATATATGAAACAAGTCATGAGAACATCAAACTGTTTCCATGTAACTAACTGTGTCTCAAAACAAACCTCAAAAACTACTTATCAGAATATAAAAATATCTATTGCCCATCAAAGTAAAATTCAGAATGTGCATATGTTTCTTAATTTTCTAGTGCTGATGAAGCAAAGTGCCCCAAACTAGGTGGCTTAAAATAAATGAAATTCATTGTCTCAGAGATTTGGAGGTTATGTCTCAAATCATCAAAGTGCTAGTATTGCTATGCTCCCCATGAATTTTTTATAGAAGGATTCACCCCATGCATCTCTCTGGCTTTTGTTGGTAGCCAGCAATCCTTGGCATTCCTTGGATTCTGGAATAACTCATTAGCCTCTGTCATCACATGGCCATCTTCTCTCTCCATGTCTGTCTGTGTTCTCCAGTCTCCATTTTATAATCAGGCCATAACAGAACTAAGCTAGAAATCAGTAGCAAAAAGATAACAAAGAAATATCTCCAACCATTTAGAAACTAGACAACATCCTTCTACATATCCCAAGTTTAGAGGAGGAAATAACAAGGGAAATTAGAAAGAGAATTACTATACATATAAAAATAAGCAGTACTTTATGGAATTTTAAGGTGTTAAGTGATCTATGTTTCCACTATAAGAAACTAGAAAAAAAGGAGAAATAATTATACACAAAAATAGCAGAAGGAATGTGATAAACTCAAGAACGGAAATTGATGAAATTGAGAACATAAAAATAGAATAAATAAATGAAGCAATAACTACCTCTGTCAAAATCCGTAAAATGAGAAAGCCCCTGATCAGACAGATTACTGGGGGAAAAAAGGGAGAGTAATGATACAAATTACAAATATTGGGAATGAAAGAGGAGACATCACTGCATACCATAAAGACTTCTAAAAAATTAAATGAATACTACAAGGAATTAAAAACCACAACCTGGCAATGCACACTTAAGCAAAGAGATAAACAGAATAGTCCTACATGAATTAACAAAATTGAAAATGTAAGAAAAATTTCCAGAAAATAAAATAAAAACAATAATCCTTGCCCGAGAATATCACTACCAACTTCTACCAAACATTTAAGAAATAATACTGAGGAAGACTTCTGGACAGGTGGAGTAATGACCTATGAAAATCTGCTGCTCCATAGCACCAATGGGAATGAAGTAAAAATTGTCAAAGTCATTTTGGTTTTTGGAACTCAGTAAATTAGCCAAAAAGCCTTCAATGATCAGAGGAATATCAATCTAAGAAAAATGGCTAAAGTCTGTAAGAACAGTGAGCTTTGTGACATTCTATTTGCCATATATCATCCTCCTTTCCCCACATGCAAACTGGCCTTGAAAATTAACAGCCTCATAGCCATGGTACCCAAGAAAATTAGCAGTCTACAGCCACTGGAGGGGACAGAATGTATTTGGAACTCTCCCAAAAGTTCCAACACAAAAGAATTGTTTTTATTTAACCTATCTGGCAGCTCTATGGAAATTCTCACTGGCAGGGTTTGCCTTGATTTAATGTGACTTAGATATCGCTCAGTGCAAATAGGCTTTTCCCAACCGAAGATACTGAAAGCAATCAGCATCAGTTCTTTATCACCACATATGTTGGAGACAGCAATAATAATTTGGGTAAACAAAAGGTGACCAAAATTCATAAAAGAAAAGGTGTGAGTGAGATGTTAATAGGGGACTTTGAAATTCTCCAACTTCTTCTTGGGTCTTAAAAAAGCCATGTACAGGTGAATGTCTGTATGCAAGCTCAGAAAAGACCTGAGAGGGCTCCATTCTCTCACCTCAAGTTGACTTCAAGTATTCATGCAAGCAGATAGTAAAAGCTAAGCTAGAATTATAAACTGACAGAGCTTTGAAGGTGTTTCCCAACATATGCACAAAGTTCAGTTGTCAAGACCTGGGGAAATTATTGACTCAAGGCATTCAGGAAACATTCCTTCCATTCATTAGCTGACTACTAAGCTAATCAAGCATATGCCTCAATGGCCAAATACAACCAAGAATACACATTTTTCACAATTAGTTCAGGAAAGCCACTAAACCAAAAAACATCAGCCACAAAAATGCATATCAACAGTACATAACCCTGTGGTAGTGGTGGTAGTGATGATGGGTTTGGAATCTGATTCTAAAAGTTGCAACATAGGATTTTTAAAGTACAGTTTTCATAAAAGCTTCACAGACAAGGAAAAAATAGTATAATATGTTGTTTATACAGAAATATAAACAGTCAATAGAAATTGTCCCTGAAAAAGCTCAGATATTGGACTTATTAGATTAAGACTGACTTTAGAAAAGCTATTATAAATATGTTCAAAGAAGTAAAGAAAACCATGTCTAAAGAATTAAATGAAAGTATGAGAAAGATGTCTTATCAAAAACAGAATATTAATTAAGAGAAATTATATAAAAAGAACAAATTGGTAATTATTGAGCTGAAATTACAATAATGGAAATGAAAAATTTACTGAAGGGGCTAATCACAGGCAGAAGAAAGGATCAGTGAACTTGAAGATAGTCCAATTGATATTGCTTTGAGGAAAATACATTTTTAGAAAATGAAGAAATATGAACATAATTTCAGACAAACATGGGACCCCATAAAGAGTAATACTGTATACATAATGTGAGTTCCAAAAAGGGAAAAGAGAGCAAAAGTGGCAGAAATATATTTTAAAGAAATAATGAACAAAAAATTTCATGGGTATTTCATGATGGAAAATACAATTTTGATGAAGTGGATTTCATCAAAATAAAGAACTTTTGCTGTTCAACAGTCTTCATTATGGGAATAAAAGCAAGTCATGGTTTGGAATAAAATGTCTTCGAATCTCATATCTGATAAAATATTAGTAACTAATATATAAACTACTCTCAAAGCTCAGTGATTAGAAAGCAAATATTCCAATTTTTAAAAAATGGGTAAATGATTAGTACAGATACTTCAGTGCAATTCAAAAATGAATTTGAAATGGGTAAATTATAAACTGGTGCATTTTGACAATGATTACTACACAGTTATACAAAAGAACAAATTACTGGGACATGCAACAACATTGATGAATGTCAAATGTATTATATAAAATGAAAAATGTCAGACTCAAAACAATTTCAAATGTATAATCTTGCTCATGTGAAATTACAGAAAGGACAAGTATATAAGGGAAAATAAAACCCAAACAAGTGGTTGGCAGGGACTGGGGTGGGGAATGTGCTTGACTACCATTCACATAGCCACTTCTATATTTTGCTGATATATATGATATTAAATTTTACACAATAAGATGTGATACACAAATATGTGCATGTTGCATATATAATTTAATTTAATGGCATGTTTAATACATACATATACATAAGAATCATTGAAATTTTTGAATATACCAAAAAGTAAAATTTAGATAAATAAGCACAAATTGGCAGAACACTGAGAGCTAAATGTCTTAATTTTGATTGAAATTTCCTTCATAATATTATAAATATAAATGCATATGTATTAGTGAATATGTACTTACTTACCTGTATGATTTTAATAGTCAGCTATGTTATTTTTATTTATAATTCAATAATAATTCATTCTTTTGAAAGCCTCATTATAGCATTTGCATATTATTCCATAAAATATAAATATTTCTAATTAGTAACAACATTAACATTAGTGAGAATTAATGCATTTAGATTCACAACTATAAGAACAACACAATAAGATCAATCACAAATTTGAGACACAGAGATATTATGTGCCTAATAAATTTGAGACAGAAAGGGTTCAAAATGGAATAAAATCTATGAATTTGAAAACCACATGCTACTGGACCATTACATATTTGAATGTGCCTCCAAATTCAATTTATAATATACTTTTATATAAAGCATATCTCAAAAAATAATATTTGGTAATAAGGGACTTTAATTTTTATGGAGCAAAGTCTCATTTCATATTTGATCTTTCATTCATATATTTTAAAATAGTTGTTTATGTTTAAACTCCATATATTTCACTTAAAAACTGATGAAACATTATCATAGAAACCAGTTTTTTAAATACTGTTCCCTGATTATTCATAAATCTCATTTAATTGCTAAGAATCAGATTTCCCATTACTTTTGATGATTTGCTATTACATTTAAAATTATTTGACAAAATAGCTACATGTGTTAGATGTTTCTGTTATATTTATTTTGTGCTGTATGTTTATTTTAATTATTATGACTTCAAAACATCAATGCTATATTGATAGCATTAGATCCATTATGTATTCTTATCCTGCCCCCCTTTTTACAAAATTTTCTTTTTAAAGAAGCCTTAGATTACATAAATTCCACATCAAAACATAGAGAATTCCCATATATCACACCATCTCCCCCCCACACTTGTCTCCAGCAGTATCTTTTTTTAGTTTGGTATATTTTTCACAATTGATGAACACAAATTGAAGCATTGCTAATAACCTTGATCTGTACTTTACATTATGGTTCACACTTTGTTCAGCACGGTTTTATAAGTTTTGAACAAAATGTATAATGGCCTGTGTCTATCATTGTAATGTCATGCAGAACAATTCCAAAGCCCCAAAATACCTCATGTTATACCTATTTTTCCCTCTCCCTCCCCTCAGAACCTTTGGTGACCAATGACTTTATAACAATGTTACAAATTCTTCCATTACTAGAATAATAATGTCTACTTTAGTCCATAGTAGCATACCCCCCCCATGTTTGTTCATTCCTCTGCTTCCAATTGTGAGGGGTCTTAGACCCCATGGGGCAGATTGGTGGAACTGTCTTGCATGCAGTTGTAGAAACTCTCTGTCTCTTTCTTGGGATGGGCAATGTCCATCACCATCCTTTAGATTGTTATCTTGGGTGAGTGCTATGAACTGGACATTAGGTGTCCACTGCAACTCTGCTGAGATTCAGGGCTCAGTTGGCATATGAACAGCCAGAAGATTCAACTCTCTGGAAGATATATTTAGTGCAAATTATAGGTTTAAATAAAAGGGGCATAAAAACATGTGTAGGAAAATTATAAATGAGTCTAACTCTGATACATTGGGGGATAAGTTATCATATATTCCTAGTTAACTCTCATTGACAGCATTCCCAATTCCTGTTGTTCCCTTCTGCCTATAGTATCTAGTTATCTCTAGAGACCTCAGGAGACCCCTGCTTGAAGCACTGTTTATTGTGATATGCATAAGCATATCATCTGGAATGACCTTCCAATTCACTTTGAAATCTCTTTGCTATAAAAATTGATTTATATTTCATATTTCTTCCTATTGGTCAAGGTCTTTTTTTCAAATGCATCACTAGTTGGTACTTGCTAATAATCCCTTGGTGATGGGAGGCTCATCCTAGGGAGTCATTTCTCATGCCATGGGAAATGTAGTAAGTTTATATGCCAATTTTGGCTTAGAGAGAGACCTCCTTTGAGTAGCAAGTACACTTTCAGGAGGAACTCCTAGGCAATACACAATACTAGGCTAAATTTCAATTTCACAAAATCTAGGTTCAAAAGTACAATCATCACTGTTAATGGCCTGGCATATTAGTCTGCTTTCCTTCACTAGACACTGCCCATGCACTCTAGAGATTCTTGCCTCTCTTTTATCAGTATTCTTGGAATGGTTAAGCTAATATGCTCCTCAAGAACCACCCCACTCGTGGTACTAAACTGTATTAGTCAGGGTTCTTTGGAGAAACAGAATCAACAGGAGATATTGATAAATTGTATGGGATTTATAAAACTCTCTCATGTGACCATGGGGATGCACAAGTTCAGGTTCCACATGCAGGCTGCAAGCCAGAGGATCTGATGAAGGTCCAAGGAAGGTCCTTGATGAGTTTCTGGGAGATGTTGTCTGTCCAAAGATGAACTGGGAAATTCTCTGAACGCTGCTCCAGATATGGGTTTGCATTTCCTGCATGCAATGCTTCTTCCAAAGCTACCATCCATGGACTTACCCAATGTCTTATCTACCACCATGACTTTCCATACAGCATTGCTTCTGATCAAGGAATGCATTTCAGAACAAATGATGTACAGGACTGGGCATGTGCCCATGAAATCCACTGGTCTTACTATGTTTCCCATCATCTTGAAGGAGCTGTACTGATAGAATGGTGGAATGGTCTTTTGAAGACTCTATTACAGCACCAAATAGATGTCAATACCTTGCAGGCTGGGGCAATGTTCTCCAGGAAGCTGTGTATGCTCTAAATCAGCATCCACTTTATGGTGCTGTTGCCCCCATAGCCAGGATTCCCAGGTCCAGGAATCAAGGGGTGGAAATGGGAGTGGCACCATTCACTATTATCCCTGGTGACCCACTAGGAAATTTTTTGCTTCCTATCCCTGCAACCATAAGCTCTGTCAATCTACAGGTCTTAGTTCCAAAAAGAAGGAGTGCTGCCACCAGGGAACACAATAAAGATTCTATTGAACTGGAAGTTAAGACTACCACCTGGCCACTTTGGGTTCCTCTTACCTCTGAATCAATAGGCAAATAAGGGAATTATTGAACTGCTGGGACTATTGATACTGATTATCAAGGGGAAACAGGACCGCATCTACATAATGAAGGTAAAGAAGAGTTTGCCTGGAATACAGGAGATCCTCTAGGGTGTCTCTTAGTACTGCCATGCCCTGTGATTAAAGTCAATTGAAAATTCCAACAACCCAATCAGGACAAAAATGGCCCAGAATTTTCAGGAATGAAAGTTTGGGTCACCCCGCTAGGCAAAGAACCAGGCCAGCTGAAGTGCTTGTTGAGGGTAATGAGAACATGGAATAGGTAGTGGGAAAAAGTAGTGACAAATATGAACTTTGTCCATATGACCAGTTACAGAAATGAAGACTGTAATAGTCATTAATCCTTCTTCCTTGTTTCATTATGTGTATGATTGTTTATGTACATAAAATGAATTTCTTTATTTTCTTCCCCAACCTTTTCCCTTATCATATGACAGATTGTATTAGTTTCATGTTACAATATTTAAGGATGTTAAGTTTAAGAGAAAATATGAGCCTCCCTGGCACCAAGGGATTACTACGAATTACTAACTGGTGATGCAACTAGAAAAAGATCTTGAATAAAAGGGGAAATGGTAAGGACAAAAGAGTCTGCATGGCTAAGAGTCTTCAAAAAAGAGTCAGGAGGTCATCAGAGGGATCAGAGGAATCGCACTTATGCATGTCTCAGCAGGATCCCAGAGACAGCCAAAGTAGATCCAACCCCAGGTACTGGTGCTCCTGAGGGCTACACACAATTTCTACAGTAAAGGCAGGTGGCTCTGGAGTTCAGTGCCTTGTCAGTGGCCCTGCTTTGGAGTTTGTGTTCCTGAGTGTGATGGAGTTGGACTCAGATGTGACCTTTCTACATATGGCTCTTCTGTCATTTTTGCTGAACCAATGGTTGGTGCTGGAGCTGGTGTATACTCAGGGGACTTGAATCTCTGGACTGGCCATGTGTCAGCTGGGCCCTGAGCCTCAGCAGAATTTCAACTCCTGCTCTCTAGTTCATTGGACTTACCCTGGCAGGCTGGCAGGGAGGTGAAGATGGTCGACCACAACACTGGAGAGCCTAGAGTGCCTACAACTCCAAGCAGGAGAATTGCATCCATCCACCACATGGGATCTAAGCCCCCTCTCAATACAGAGGTGGAGTAGACATCATCATCCCAGGATCCACAGGATGGAGGAATAAAATATGGAATGGAGAGGACTTACTGATATTCTACTATAGAACTATTGTGACTAGTAATGGAAGAAAGTGTAGCATTGATGTGGAGAAAGTGACCACGATAGTTGCTGAGGGCAGGGAGAGGGAAGAAGAGCTGTGATGTGGGGGTATTTTTGGGACTTGGAGTTATCCTAAATGATATTGCAGGAACAGATGCTGGACATTATATATTCTGCGATAACCCACTAAATGGACTTGTAGTTAGTGTAAACTAACTGCAGCGTGAACTGTGGACCATGTGGTGCATCAGTACTCCAAAATGTACTCACCAAATGTGCCACAATGACGGAGTTTGCTGATGTGGGAGGATTGGGTGGAGTGGGATGTGGGGTATTTGGGAACCTCATATTTTTTAAGGTAACATTTTTTGTGATCTATGTATCTTCAAAAAATACAATAAAATATATTTTTTTAAAAGAGTGAATATTACCCAAAGACTTGCACTCTATTCTGTAGGGAATTAATGTGTTTCCAGTTGTACACAGGAAAGTTGAACCTTGTTAGGTGGATATATATATATATATATGTATATGTATATATGTGTATATATATATATATATGTATATATATATACATACACATACACACACATGTAGTTATGATAGCATGTCTGTTATTGTTTTTACTTGGATACTAAGTATAGTTTAAGGTAATATGTATAGTTGCTGAGTTCACAAGGGGTGAACTGTGATGGCTAGGCTAATGTGCCAATCTGACCAGGTAATTATGCCCAGTTTTTGCTCATACAAGCACTTGGCTAATTGTAATATAAGGATATTTATGGGCTTTAGTCATCAGTGAGTTTATTGCATAGATGGCTGATTACATCTATGATCATCCTGGGAGATTGCTGTCAGCAATGAATGATGTTTTATCTAATCAGTTAAATGTCTTGAAAGGACCAGCTACAGAGATAGCTTCCCAGCTCATCGTTGAGCAGCCAATGTCTCCTGGAAACTTATCAAGGACCTTCATTGAATTTTTGTCATAGCCCCTGCTTTGCAGCCTTCCTGAGAAACCTGGACTTATGCATCCCCACGTCATGTGAAAGAATCTTATAAATCTCATATTATTCACAGATATCTCCTGTTGATTCACAAAAGAACCCTGACTAATACAACACCCTAGTATGGGAATTCAATATTCTTTCTGTTATTGTGTGTGTCTCTAATCTCCTAAACAACACTTCATGACAATTTGAACACATTCATATTCCAAGGATTAATGCCCCAGTTGAACTCCTTCCCACTCATCCCCTCCCACCTATACCCCACACCAGTGGTACACCCCTGCCACAGTTGTGACTTTTCTTTGATCCAAAGCCTCCCCAAAACATAGCCAAAAATAAATAAAAATAAAGTAATAATTTTAAAAATATGAAAAAAAAGTATAATATTTTTTGCATTGTGTCTATCATCAACTTAAGATCTGTTATCTTTTACATACAATGAAAATTCTTCTCTATGTTCCCTCAGAATCTTATTTTTTTCACTTTGTTTTCAAAGAAGGCTGTGGTTACAGAAAAGTCACATAGAAAGTATAGGGAATTTCCACATACCCAATTGCCTCCCCCTTTCACAGTTTCCCCTATCAATAAAATCTTATATGAGTATGCTAATTTTTTCATAATTGATGAAAAATTTTGAAGCATTACTACTAACCATGGTCAATGATTTATATTATGGTTTACATTTTGCACGATACAATCTGTAGGTTTTGACAAAATGTTTAGTGCCCTATATCTGTCATTGTAAGAACAGGCTGAACAATTGCAATGCCTTAAAAATGCTCTATGTTCCATCTATTCTATTCTCTTCCCCTCCTCTTGGAACCTGTGGCAACCACTGAGTTTCAATTTTTGAAAAACACAGTTCATAGTTTCATGCATTAATATGGGTCTTGACATATTGGTTTGTTTTCTTTTATTAGGATTGACTATGTTCTGGAGAGATTCTTTCCCTTCTATTTGAGAACATTTGAGCAGGAGTCCAGAGCATGAATGTTTGATATTTTCTTGTTTATTGTGTGGGTCTCCACCCACTAAACTAAAACCCTATGACAAGATGAACAGCTTCATATTCCATAGAAGCATGCCCCAGGTGTGCTTTTTCCCAAATATCCTCCCAACCTGATGCCCTGCACCAGCAACCTTCTCCTGCCATATTTGCCAAAAGAGTATACCCATCATTGCAGTTTTAACCACAGACTTACAAATCTCCAGAGTTTACCTGTTCTTTCTGCCCTCCCAACAGTTCCATGGTAGTCTAACCCACCCCCCACACACCCTGCTTACCCTCACATTCCAGCACCATCCACCCTGCTCATATCCCATTCACTCTTGTCACCCCAATCATTACCAATCACCACCTTCCATCTTATCATAGGTTTTGCCCATATTGAGCATTGGTTGACCACACTCTACTCCCTTTCTGTCTCTTGGTAGCCCATCTTTCAGATTTTGTCTGGTTCATTTCAGTGATATCATGCAATAGCTATCCTTTAGTGACTGGCTTACTTCATTCAACAAAAGTCTTCAAAATTCATCCATGTTATCCCATGTGTTAACATTGCATTCCTTCTTACAGCTGAATAATATTCCACTGTATATATAAATACCACAATTTGCTTATCAATTCATCTGTTGATGGACACTTGGGTTACTCCCAACTTTTGGCAATAGTGAATAACACTGCTATGAACATTGTTGTGCATGTATTGGTTCATTGTTTTCAATTCTTGTAGGTATGTATCCAGTACTGGGATTTCTGGATCATATGGCAGTTCTATATTTAGATTGCTGAGGAACTGACAAACCTTCCTCCACAATGGCTGCATCATTCTACATTCTTACCAGCAGTAGATGAGGGTTCCCCTTTCCTCCACATCCTCTCCAGCACTTGTCTGTTTTTTAATAGCTACCAGCCTGATATGTGTAAGATGATGTTTATTGTAGTTTTGATTTGCATTTCCCTAAGAGCTAGTGATGTTGAGCATCTTTCATGTGCTTTTTTGCTATTTATATTTCCTCTTTGGAAAATTATCTATCCAAATCTCTTACTAATTTTTAAATGAGTTGTTTGCTTTTTATATTTTCAAGATGTAGGATTTTTTACACATGCTGGATATTCGGCCCTTATCAGATAAATGATTACCAAATATTTTCTTCCATTGAATAAATTGCCTTTTCACTTTCTTGACAAACTCCTTTGAAATGCAAAAGTTTTTAATTTTCAGGATGTCCCATTTATCTTTTTTTTCTTTCATTGCTTATGCTTTGTGTGGAAATTTTGTGAAACCATTTTCTACTGCCAGATCTTGAAGATGCTTCCCTACATTATATTCTAGGAACTTTATAGTCTTGGCACTTTATTTAGATCTTTGATCTAAATCACCTCTGAAGCCATCTGGTCCTGGGCTTTCCTTAATTTGGAAGTTATAGATGACTAATTCAATCTCATTACATGTAATTGGTCTGTTGAGTTAATCAATTTCTTCTTTCATCAATATAGGTTCCTTGTGTTTCTAGAAATTTGTCCATTTCATTTAAGTTATCCATCTTGTTGGCATACAATTTTTGAAAGTGTCCTTTTATGATTCTCTTTATTTCTATAGGATTAGTGGTGATACCCCTCTTGCATTTTGTATTTTCTTTATTTGTGTCTTCCTTTTTTTTTGTTAGTCTGTTAAGTCTTTGTGAGTTTTATTAATCTTCTCAAATGACTAGCTTTTGGTTTTGTTAATTTTTTCTACTGTTTTTTTTTTAGTTCCCAGTTTTGCTTAGTTCTGTTCTAATCTCTTTTTTTTTTCCTACTTTCTGCTTGTTTTGGGATTAGTTTGCTGTTCTTTTTCTAGTTCCTCCATGTGTGCAGTTATCATTCAATTCCCTGAGTCCCTGCTGAATTTTTTCTAATTTTTATCTATCTGTTCTACTATCTGTGTGATTTCAAATGTACTATCTTCAGTGTCACTAATTCCTTCCTGTTCCAATTCTAATCTGCTGTTATGTGCTTACACTGTATTTATTTTTTGTGATGTTATTGTGATGTTGCTCATCATTATCTGCTCAGTTATCTTTTTAATGTATGCTTATGATTCCTTCTGTAAATTCTCCCAGTATGCTCTTAATATCTTTTATCTCTTCCTTCATTTCACTGAGTTCATTAAGGATATTTTGTTTTGTGTTAAGATTCCTCTTTGATACCTTGTTCCACTTATTCTCTGTCCTTACAGTTGTCTGTGTTCCCAGTTTTCATTTGGCCTCTTTGTCTCTCTCTCTTCTCCCTTGTGGATGATGCACTGCACTGTCATGGTGTGCAGATCCACAAAGCAGTTCCCTCTGGTTGCTTTTTGCCCTTCCTTTTTTGTTTTTGTCAGAGGTGAGCCCTGCTTACCTACTGTAATGCCATCTTCCTGGAAGCCTTCTTTTTAAAAGCTATTTTTAAATGCTATTTCATTCAAACTTCATCTAAACTTTATAATTATTCTCTTGGATTATTTTAAAAAGGTAGAAGTATATTTAAAAATCAGACTTTTTAACAGATATGCTTTAGACGAGAAGACAATGATTAAAATATATTGGATGCTAGTCTTATATATGTGAAAAAAGAAAATGAGTCTAATAGTTCATATAAAGTCAAATTGATATTTGAACTTAATGGATAGGAAAACAATAATGAACATAGAATAACTCAGGTGACAATTTTCCTTTGAACAAATTCTGAGTAAGCTATTTTAAAATGGGATGTCATAGACTCATAACATGACTATTGAGATGTTTTACTTAAATACAGGTTTTCAGCCACAAATAGGTCTACATATTAATACCTATATACTACAACTACCTGATTGATTTGGAAGTGGATTCTTTGCCAACTGTTTTTGTTCTGTTTTGTTTTGTTTGATAGCAGTCATTATAGTGGGTGTGAAATGGTATCTCACTGTATTTACCTAATGGATGATGATGTTGAGCATCTTTTCATGTGATTTCTGGCCATTTGTATATCTTCTTGGAGAGATGTCTCTTCAAGTCTTTTTATAATTGTGTTTATTGTCTTTTTGTTGTTAAGTTGAAGGATTGCTTTTCTTCATTAAAAACTTTTTATTGAAGTATATCACTAATACATAAACACACATAAACAATAAAGTATATAGTAATAATTGTGAACTTACAAAATAAACATGCATAATATACAGTACTCTCATAATGCTTGACAAAGCTCTTTCATAACTTGTAACAAATGTTTAATTATAATGCAAAGTATTGTTGGTGGGGTGATATATGGAAGGATTTCTTTTTATATTTGGATATTAAACCTTTATTAGATATATAGTTTCCAAATATTTTCTCCCATTGTATAGGTTTGTTATTTTACTTTCATGATGAAGTCTTTGGAGACACAAATGTTTTTAATTTTGATGAGGTCCCATTTTATATCCCCCCCTCCCCCACCCAGTTGTTTGCTCTCTGTGTCCATTTACTGTGTGTTCTTCTGTGTCTGCTTGTTTTCTCATTAGGCAGCTCCAGGAACCAATCCTGGGACCTTCCAGAGTGGGAGAGAGATGCTCATTCTCTTGCACCACCTCAGCTCCCTGGTCTGCTGCATCTCTTCTTGTCTCTCCTTGGTGTCTCTTTTTGTTGCATCATCTTGCTGCACCAGCTCTCCATGTGGGCCAGCACTTCTGTGCAAGCCAGCACTCCTATGTGGGGCAGCACTCCTCATGGTCCAGCATTCTACATGGGCCAGCTCTCTGCTCAGGCCAGCCCACCACACAGGCCTGCTGGCCTTCATCAGGAGGCCCTGGATCTCCTATACGGTAGATGGGACCCCAATTGCTTGAGTCATATCTGCTTCCCTAGAATAAGTTTTAAGATGAGGAAGTGTGATTCCTCCAAATTCATTCTTCTTTTTCAATATGGTTTTAACTATTTGGAGCACTTTACTCTTCCACACAAATTCTGTAATTGGCTTTTCCAATGTTATTGGAATTTTGATTGGGATTCCATTCAATCAATAAATTGCTTCAAGTATGATTGATATCTTAATTTGCAAAATTTATTTTCTATAATATTACTTAAACTTACACAAAGATAAAGGTGAACATACTTTTTGAGCTTAAAGTTGATAAATAAATATAATGCAAAAATTATAAATAAATACAAGTCAAAAGTCATCTAAATTTGATGTCAATATTATTAACTTAATGTGAATGTTAATATTGTAAGAAAACTGAAGTACATACATTGGGTAACTGTATAAATGTGTTTGGGATTTGTTATTTTTCACTTATCTGTTTTTTTTAAATTTTGGGTATGATGGATAATCACTTTTATAGTAATAATTTTTTAAATTTTATTTGCATGTTAAAAATAATTTTTAAAATCAATCATCCATGATTTTTAATGGGGCAATCAAATATGTAACCAAAGCCACAATAAAAGGAAGAATTACCCTATCGATTGTGAAACAGAAAAACGATTCCTGAATATGATTAGGTATGAGTTAGAGAAAGCAAGAGTAAACTGGTTCAGCTCACATAGAGCTACCGCAAGAGCACTAACTAGAATTATTAAGTTTATAAAGAAGAATGACTTTTGAATTGTACCAATGCTTGTGCGTTATCACTGTTGCTACAGAACAAAAATGGATTTTGATTGCAAATTCTTTTTGGGTAGGAATAATATCAAAGATATATGGAGGGAAACGGACTTTGGCCCAGTGGTTAGGGCGTCCGTCTACCACATGGGAGGCCCGCGGTTCAAGCCCCGGGCCTCCTTGACCCGTGTGGAGCTGGCCCATGCGCAGTGCTGATGCACGCAAGGAGTGCCGTGCCACACAGGGGTGTCCCCCGCGTAGGGGAGCCCCACGCGCAAGGAGTGCACCCATAAGGAGAGCCGCCCAGCGCGAAGGAGGGAGCAGCCTGCCGAGGAATGGCGCCGCCCACACTTCCCGTGTCGCTGATGACAACAGAAGCAGACAAAGAAACAAGACGCAGCAAAAAGACACAGAAAACAGACAACCGGTGGAGGGGAGGGGAATTAAATAAATAAAAATAAATCTTTAAAAAAAAAAAAAAGATATATGGATATGTAAAAAGAACAAATAACATATAGCACGCAATCATAGCCCATGGCATTGGTGTCTGTTGTAAGTTTCTGGAACCAAATGAATTCAATATTATTCACAACATTTCATATTTAATATATTCACAGCACTTCATACTTCTGCATTTTAATTGTATATCAGGTCTCCATGAGTCAAGATTTACTAAGTTTTACGCTGGCTTTAAAAAAATCTTTCCTTTCAGAATAAGCTTCCTGCCTCTTAGATAGGAAATAAACAAACAACAATAGACATTTCTCAATTAATAATAATTGTTGATATAGTTCCTTTTTTTTAACAAATTTTGCATTTAGCATGAATCCTGAGTGTTATAAACATGTCCTTCTCCCTTTCTCTCACATTAAAAATTTTTAAAGGAATCAGAAAAAAAAATAGTTTGTGACAAACTTTAATGGACATGCTCTCTCCAATTTGGGTCACTTTGGGTCACTTTTTCTCCTAATAATAGATGACTGATTTAATTCAGCTTGTAATACTTTAGATAATGACCAGTCTTTATAGTCACAATAGATAAGGACAAATTAATATCATCTAGTAATGAACATCTGCCTAGTATTACTATCTTTGTTATTAGGGTCAATCTAGAGAGGAAGAAGAGGGCAAGGAGCGAGCAAGATAGTACTTATAGTACATATTCATATATCACATATATCACAACTCAAATATTAATGAACAAACCAACCCAGAACAAAGGCTATGCAAACACTTACACTTACTGCCCTGATATTTTACAAAGAAATTGAAAACAGTGCAATGACTAACTGTGGAATAGTTGGATACATGGGCTATTTTCCTATGTGTTCAGGAAAAAATTTAATATACTTTATCAAGACTGGAAGAGTCATCTTTAAATTATCACTTGAATCCAGAACAGCCATAACCTACTGGGTAGTAAGTTGCCTGAGAGTTGTAGGGTAAAGCTACTTCTCATGATGAAAAATTTCATGTTTTCACTCTTTAAATCCGAATATATTGAAAGTTAGGAATTTGAAATACCAGCTATTTTAATTTTCTACATTTCACAATGTTTAAGAACTCATACATTTTAATTACCTAAATGCTAGATTATGTGTATGTTCTTTATTAAATTTAGTTCACTTGCACTAAAGATTAAAGATATAATTATATATTGTTATAAGATGAAAATTATAAGACAAAATATAAAATATTCTTTTGGTAGAATCTATGGTACAGAAAGACTACTGTTTTGATAGTGTCACCAAGAGAAAATTTGTGGAAGTTTGGGATTTAATTTTCCCTGAATTCAACCAAGTTACTAAATGAGAAGGGCGTTTTGTAAGTTAACCAGTTCAGGGAAAAAGTAAAGGACATCCCCAGGGTAAATTCCTTCCTGCTAAGTTTCTCTTCTGTCTTCCACCCCTCTTCCGCAGAACAATCAATTTTTCTTATGAAAATTGGAATTTTATCATGTCATATTTCTGCCTAAGAACCTTTACTCATTGTTTTTACCAGGTGCAAACATTCCCTTATGAGATAAAAGCTCTTTCCCAAAATATCTCAATTTACTTTTCTGTGTCATTTTTCAGCATTATTACTATTACATTCTGGCTATCTTGTGTACTAGGCATTGTAATTGATTTTTGCTTCTGTTTGTACCTTTTCCTTCCCATGTAATGTCTTTAGCAGTTAGGATTTTCTATTCAATGGAAAATAACCATCTCAAACCTCTCCCTTTTCATAAGGCTCTTACTCACTCTCTTAGATAGAAATAAAGGCTATTTTGATTTACTTTCACAGCATATTGTTAATCTCTCTATTATAATACCCAGCATATTGGCTTGCATTTTCATTATTTGTTTATACATCTGTGTTCTTCATTTGACTGTGGGTTCTGTGAAGATGAAAAATGTTGTCATTTTTCTATTTTCAGAATGTAACAGAAAGCTGTGGATATGACAGATGTTTAATCTATGTCTATTACATTTTTAAATCATTATAAATGTTTAGGAAAATAACTACAGATAAAAATATATTGTTTTTATTGATAATCCATTTAAAATTCATATATTTGGATAAAAGGTAAACCTATTTGTGGGCAATGACTTTTTGGTTAAGTTCATCACATTGTAAATGAAACCAATATATTTTCTTTCAGAATTTCATCTTTCAAGGATTTTTCCAATATCTAATTCTGTTTGAACAACACAGAGTTTACCAAGGATTCATCAAATGTTATTTCATTTGTTTTAATAAATATCTCAGATTTTTGCTTTCTATGCAAAGCCTTATTGGCTTTATTTTGTGAGATTGAATGTTCCTTCCTTAAAAAGAAAAATAAATCCTGACATTAAAAAATACCTTCCATATATACTTTAGAAAAGAGAAACAATGTATTACTTCTACTAGAACAAGGGAAAATATACATCTTTCAGTGAACCTAATAATCATTTTTCTAAATTTATCTTTATCTGCACCACAGTTGTTACTAAAAAGAAGGCAGATTGACTTCCTGCTATAAATTGAATTTGAATAATTTGATATTAAATTTGAACTGAACTTGGAAAAGTACCAGATGAAATGAGTTGGCCATCTGCACCATATGGTCTCAGAAAGGTTGCTAATGCCCAAGTACCAAAGACATAGTCCAGGATGTTTAATCTTCTGCTGGAAGAACCATGTCAACCACTACTGCAAATGTTTCAACCTTGTAGAGGCTAAGTGTCTTAACAGAACAAACACCCTGTTTATAACACTGCTTAGAAAAACCTAACATCCTAAAATTCTAAGAGAAGACATAATTATTTGTTTATGGCAAACAAAAAGAAAGGAAATGGACCAAATTGCCATAATAATAAAAAAGTGCCAAGCTAAGGAAAGCAAAATATACCACTAATGTTTCATTGACAGTGTCCATACAAATGAATTAATCTAGAAATTGCTGAGGTAGTTGCTATCACAAAACAAAGGAAGAAAAAAAATAAAGCAATTTTTATTTAAAGCTTATTGTCCCAAGTGTAATTTTGGAAAGAAAACAATTTGTTTTATTCAAATGTAGCATAAATAGAAAATTTTCATATGCTGCTGAGAACAAAGGGCATTTTTGCTTGTGCCCAAGAGAATGTTTCTTTATCAAGCTTTATTGTGTTGGCAATTTTAAGTTTATGTGAAAATTCTATTAAATTACTTTTTTTGCCTTTGTGATTTTAACTCTGTTTCTTTGTTCCTCTTGTGTGGTTTGGGTTATTATATAAAGAGAAATCATAGTAATTCCTTAATTTTTTGCTTGATTTTATTTACAGGATAGATCTTACTGGTATTATTAACTTTCTCTCCTCTAGACACCAAAATAGAAATATAGTTCAGAGAAAAAACAGATCAAAGCAGGTACATTTCTGTTGATGACAGCCCAACAATCTAAGAACCACTAAACTATAGGAAATTGAAATTGGTGTGGCTCATATTAGAACATTAAGTCCATTCTCCCAAATATGATTTCATTTTTGAGGAAGTAAGATTTAGTTAGATGAGGGGAATTTAAAATATTACATTCTATTTATTCATTTCCCACAATCTTCACTTAAATGTCTAGACATTTAGTTTTTTGTTTGGAGAAGAATCAAGTATAGGTCCCTCTAAGTTACACAAATGTGAGACAACTAGATATATATTGTTTTATAAGGAGTGTGTGTGTGTGTGTGTGTGTAAGTAACCAATTGTTTTATCTACTCTTTCAAAGACAGTCACTCCCAAATCATTCTTCTATGGAGAGTTCAATGTGGACAAATTAGCCTAAAAACAAGGACTTTCTTGGAAGAAAAGTGGTTGAGGAACTGATCAATATCCTTTTGGGATTCAGTATCATTAGAATATTTGAAGTAGAAGGAAGTGATGCTGACTGATGTTATTGGACAGTAAAAGACAAAAGGGTGTCCCAAGGAAGAAGTCATGGGGAAACAGGACTGTTCACCTTGGCTACACATGAAGATTTAGACAGACTTGGGGCAACTAATGGTTATGATACAACTGGGAGGAGATAGAAAGTTTTTAAAAAATTAGGAAATAACCAGTGAAAGCGTGAATATAAAGTAAAATATACTTGACTTAACATCAAGCAGAATATAATGTTCTTCTTTTATAAAGAAGCTAATATAGACATACATGGTAGAAGCAGGAGGCTTATAAGCAATCCTGCATCCACCCTGCATAGATTATAGAAGTTTGGTATTATTTATGAATTCCAAAAATAGATAATGGATTATATTTGTAAACTGGTCTGTTCCTCTGGGTTTATTAAATTCAGGGGTTTCACTTTTACTTAAATTATGATTCGGCCACCTCAGTATGATGTTGAGCCCCCACCCCCTTGGTGGACATGGACTCACAGAGAAAACCACAGGGCAGAGGAGAGAGTTAGCATCTTTGATGTTGGGAGTCCCAGGAAGTCTATACACAGAGAAGCAGATATGTGAGGAAAGAGAGAAGTCTCCACTAGACACAGCACAGGTCCCAGAAAGAGAGAAAAGAAGAGCCTGATAGTCTACAGCTGACCTTGTGAAGAGAACAAAGCTGCTGAGCCCACAAAGAAACAAAAATTGGGGAGAGAGACAATCCTTATGCTAAACTACAGCTGAAAAAGGAAGGACCTGGAATAACAGAGCCTTAAGAGAAAGAGGAAGACTGAACCAATGCAAATACCAGCAGCCATCTTGCTCCAACATTGTTACTTGACAACAGACTTAGGTGAGGGAAATAATTTATGCTTTATGGCCTTGTGACTGTAAGCTTCTACCCCAAATAAATACTGTTTATAAATGCTAACAGATTTCTGGTTATTTGCATCAGCACCCCTTTGAATGACTAATACAGAATTTGATATAGATATTTCTTCAGGGGCAGTGGTAGCAGTAAGTAAAATAATTTCTCCAGAAATTCTTCACAGCTGTTTCAAAAGAATTTTCCAAGCCCGGCAATTTGGGACCCATTTCAAAGCTGCCTATATTCAGTGGTCATTTTGTAATTTTTCAATTTAAAGTGTCTAAGTTAGAATACTGATGCCATGCAAGTGATAGGTGCTAATAGGACTTTCCCTTTGAATAACAGTAAGCTCAGTAATACCCTAAATATTCAAAAGAGCTGGTGATAACTTTTTAAGTATACACTGGATTTCACCCAAATCTATATGCATGTGCATTATTTGGTATCAATTCTTGAAGCCCCATTCACATACCAAAATATAAAAGGGAAAATTTCCTTTAATTGGTTTTCAGAAAACATAATAAAAGAAGATAGATAATTATCAAATAAGTTGCAGAAACAATATATCTAATTATAAATATATGGATGGAGTTACTTAGGTGTTATTGGGAAGACAGCGCAAGATATATGAAGAAACCTGGATTTTAGTTGGCCTTTGAAATAGAATTAGGGAAAAAAATAAAGGCAGTAAGAAGAGGTTGCATTATAGTTACAAGAAGATTGAGAAAATTTACAGAAACAGAGGTCAATAATGCATATTTATGAGAGGAAATTTATAAAGGAAGGAGAAAATGAAGTTGACTGAATAATTCCTTAGGTATCAAAATATATTTAATCTTATATAACTGGATTAGAAAGGCAACATTTAACATAGTTTACATGAGGAAATGAGAATAAATGAATTAATAAACCTGTGTTTTATTATTGTACTGAGGCACAAAGCTATGGGACTAGTTTTCATAGATATTATATATTGATTGCATATGTCATCAAACCAATCAGGCTTATGCCTTAAAGAAATCAGTTGACCCTCCAGTATGCATAAAAAAATGGAATTACACACACACAGAGTAACAGAGTATGCATTTTGTTAATCACAGTATAATTGCATAATAATCTACCTCAAGATTTGACTATCTAAAATACAATAAAACACATTATATAAACAATAAACCCAAGGAATATCTCTTTGTCATCTAGGAAAGAAATCACCCTATATTTTGTATTTGTGTGTGTGCATTTTTTTTAGTTGGCTAAAATAGGAATTTGGGGGATAATAGAAACATTCATGAAATCACAATTACCATTCCTTTAGAAAAACAGGTGGAATCACTATAATATTTTTCAATGTTTCCTAATCAAAACCTACCAATTTATCAATGATCTCACCATATTCTCTCTTAAAGGATAGTAAAGCATGCAGTTACCAGATTTTCAAGGTAACCACCAAATAATTTTATTTCTAAGGTCATGCTACTATGTTACTTAAGAGATTCACAAATAAATAGATAAATGAATAATACTTAGAAGAGTATATGTATGTTGGAATACATACATTACTTTAATTTTGGGGGTATTCTGAACTATCTTTCCAATATATCTGCGCTAGATACATAGTAACAGTGTAGGAAAGACAATCACTGTTGGTAAAGGTTTTTGTTGTGTTAATATTGAAATGAACTTGGTTAGATATGTAAATATATGTTTCATGTTTTATAGCTTTTCTTTTTTTAGTTTTTAATTTTAATTTTTTTTATTTTTAAAGAAGCTTTATATTATATAAATGTTACATAAAAAATAAAGGGTATTCCCATATGCCCTACCCTCTTCTCCCACACTTTCCCATATTAATAATATCTTTCATTAATATGGTATATTAGTTACAATGATCAAGATCTTTTTCCTGATGCACTGCTAGTTGGCACTTGGTAATAATCCCTTAGTGCCAAGGAGGCTCATCCCCAGGTGTCATGCCCCATGCCAGGGGTGGGTGGGAAGGTAGTGCATTTATATGCTGATTTTGGCTTAAAGGCCACATTTGAGCAAGAAGGAGGCTTTCAGGTGGTAACTTTTAGGTGATTCATAATATTAAACTAAGTTTCAATTTCACAAGAAAAAGTTCATAATTACAGTCTTCAATATCAAGAGCCTGACATAATAGTCTGTCTTCCTTCATTAGACATTATTAATGTTTGCTGTTTTATTATAGAATGTAGCAGAACTCCCACAATGGGAATTCTTTGTTCTTTCAGTTAATGTGTGGGTCTCTATCCACTGAGATAATGACTCATGAACACTTGAACATATTTGTATGTCTTAGAGGCATGCCCCAGGTGAATGTCTCCCCACATATCCCCTATCACTGATACCAGCACCAATGATCCTCCCCTGCCACATTTGTGACCGTTCGGTGATCCAAACCTCTCCAACAACAAAGCCAAAAAATCACAAAATAAATTTGATAGTAAAATAAAATAATAATAATTTTAAAAATAACAAATAACATACAAATTTACAAAATACAAATAAAAAATTGGAAATAAAATAAAACTCTTTAATACATTGTATCTTTTATCACTTTAAGATATCTTATCTTGTATGTACAGTGACAATTTCTTCCATGTGTTCGTTCCCCCAGTGTCTTTTTTTTTTTTCATTTTATCTTCAAGGAAGCTTTAGGTTACAGCAAAGTCACTTAGAAAATAGAAACGATTCCCATATACCCAACACCGTCTCCTTTTCCATTCTCCCTATTAACAACATTTCACCTGTGGTACATTTTTTACAATTAATGTGCACATATTGAAGCATTGCTACTAACTATGTTTAATGGTTTACATTATGGTTTACATTGTGCATCATACACTTTTATAGGTTTTGATGAACCTATGAAAAAAGAGTTGAACACACCAACTCTTGTGATTTGTAAGTCTGTGGTTAAAGCTACAATGGTAGGAATGTTCTTTTGTCAAATATGGCAGGGAAGTGTTACTGGTGTGTGCATTTATTTGGGGGGATATGTGGAATAGCTCACAACTGGGCAAACTTCTATGGAATATTAAGTGTTCATCCTGTCATAGTGTATAATCTCAGTGGGTGGACAGGTACAAAATAAACAAGAAAATATTAAATTCCCATCCTGCTATGTTCTCAGTTAGAGGGGCAAGAAACTCTTGAGAACATAGGCAGTGCCTTTTAAAAGAAAACAGACCAATATGCCAAGTCTTCAATATTATTGCAATTAAATATGAATCTTATTCTTGAAAAATGGAAACTTAGTGATTACCGTACGTTCTGAGGAGAGGAAGAATAGAATAGATGGGACATAGGGCATTTTTAAGGCATTAGAATTGTTCTGCATAGCTTTTCAACTATTGGTAAATTGTTAGCTACAGAAGAAAAAAGGGGCATAAAATGGAAATTTCCAAACAATACTTTTATTTGATTATTTTTCCCTCAGAGAGAAGACAAATACATTTTTTTCATTTGCTGTATTTTCCAAAAATGATGTGCAAGGTAGAAGAGTCTCATAAAATATGTATTCAGTTTTTTTTCCCTGAGAATATTTTATAATCTAGGGCAGAGCTGTAATTTTTAAAATTCTAAAAATTATGAAAATGAGTCTTCAGTAACACAGAATGTATTAAATTCATTCCATTGAAGACTTGTGACTCAAAATAAGTTACAAAGTTCCTTATATCCTGCTAAAACTCCCTTTGTATGTTTATTTCATTTAATGGCACTACTATGAACCTTGAAAGAATGGGTCCAAGCCTACTGATATTTTTCATTAAAACTCTCAAGTCTTATTTCTATCTCTATTATCTTGAAACTTTCCCCTTTCCAAGACTGGTCTTTAAAGTGTTTTCCTGTCTTCAGGTGTCATCAACTCTGACACTATAAAACAAAAACAAAAACAAAAAACTCTTAACTTCTGCTCTCTAAAATCCTTTTCCTGACTGATGTTCACCAGTTCTTCTCCAGAAGGCAAAGCTATGCCACTTCCAACATACTTATATATACAGCAATAGCCTCAGTTGCTAAGTCTAAGCTTAAACCATTAAAGTCATAGGCAATTACTATTTTTAATTTTATCATCTATTGCAGATAAATATCAACATAAATAAATACAATAAAATCTTCCTGAATAAAATAGAACAAAAATGAGTAAGTAGAAAATAAAGTAGAAAAATAGACATAAAAATGCAGTCTTTTTTTTATAATACTCCACAGACGAGAAGAAATTCCAATAAATTCCTATAAAAATGTATGAACCATACCTTCAATGACTGTATTTATCTTGTCACAGACCAACAACTGACAGTTCTTAGATTGGCTCTGGTCAGTGTACCACATTTTCAGTAGCTTTGCTCTGGGAGATTTGCAAGGCCACAGGCATATGCCAGTGAACAGTGAACTTTAATAAAAATTTTGTAAGACTTTTATATATTTTACATTTAAATGGTGTTGCTGCATATGCATATTTACGAATGATAAAATCTTTGCAGGCTTTCTCTGTATGTGTCTCCAGAAAGGTGGATCCTTTTATATTTCATGAGTGAGTAAAAAGCTTCTACTTTTGTTTATCAAAGAACTTAACAGTAGATATGGTGGGATAAGGTGTGGAGTGATAGGGCCAAGGTCAGAGCATAGCAGAGATGATCTAATAAAAAAAAACTGGTGAACTACAGAATCAGGGTAGTTGGATAATATGTTCTATAAAAATTTACCAGAATTTGAATCATGAAACAATGGACACCAAATGAGCAAAATATGTATGTAGTTCCAACTCAATTTAGAAAATAGGCAAAATCTGTAAATCCTAGAATCATTTTGATCTGAACCATGCTCCGTTTTATCCATGACCACCATCAAATTATTTACCTTATTAAAACCAAAAGATACATGGGATCTACAGCGCAGCATGTCATAATGAAGTAAGACACTCTTAGGATGCTAGCAGACAGAACTGGTGTTGCACTTCTTTCCTCAGTGCCTGTGAAAACAGCAAGATTAGCGCATCAGAGTCAAGGGGTGAGAAAAGTGGCAGAGCTTGGTTTTCAGAGATCCATGAGGAACTAAGATCATTGTGTGAGTTGACTTTTTTTACCTATTCTAAGTGAGCTTAAGGGGCTCTCTGATCACTGAAATGTAAAAAAAAGCTACATATGTAGACAGAATCTGAAAGAATAAACTACTCAGCAAGTATGGTTTCTCCATGTGAGTTAATAGGAGACCATCACCAAGGGTTCCACAGTTAGCTTATATCTGCCTGCCAGGGCAATACAATTAAAGAACTTGTAGTCTCCTGACCTCTGGATTCACAAATTTTAAAATACTTCAAATAACTGTATCTAAGTCTCAGAGAGCTAAATGAAGTTTGAATGCAACAAAGTTAATTGTTTGATTTAACAACTGTAAACCAGTAATCTTTTGTTTCTTCTTTATTATCTTTTAAATGTTACATTCAAGAAATATGAGGTCCCCATATACCCCCACACCTCCCACATCAGCAACCTCTTTCATCATCGTGGCACATTCACGGTACCTGGTGAATACATTTTGGAGCACTACTGCACCACATGGACAATGGTCTACATTGTAGTTTACATTCTCCCCCATTCCACGCAGTGGGCCATGGCAAGACACACAATGTCCAGCAGCTGTCCCTGCAGCACCACCCAGGACAACTCCAAATCCTGAAAATGTGCCCACATCATCTCTTCTTCCCTCTGCCTATCCTCAGCAGCTACTGTGGCCACTTTCTCCACTTCAATATTACAATTTCTTCCCTTACTAATCACAATAGTTCCCTGGCACAACACCAGTAAGCCCACTCTAATTTATACTCTATTCCTCCATCCTGTGGACCCTGGGATTAAAACAGTAATCTTTAAAGGAATATCATAGAGCCCATACTTTTCACAGTAAAATCTTCTCAAAGTGAAGGATAAAATAAAAAATTACTCTCCATATTAATATTAGGACAATGCAATCCATTCTCAAAAGCAAGTCATCTGAAATAACACAGATGTTGGTATAATCAGACAATATTTTTAATGCAGCAATTACTGATATTCTATTCATGAACTATTGTGATAAGTAATTGAAGAAAATGTGGCATTGGTGTAGAGAAAGTGGCCATGGTGGCTGTTGGGGGTAGGGAGTGAGAGGAAGAGATGAGATGTGGGGGCGTTTTCGGGATTTGGAGTTGTCCTGGGTGGTGCTGCAGGGACAGTTACTGGACATTGTAAGTCCTCTCATGGCCCACTGGGTGGACTGTGGGAGAGTGTGGGCTATGATGTGGCCCATTGACCATGAGGTGCAGCGGTGCTCAGAGATGTATTCACCAAATGCAATGAATGTCTCATGATGATGAAGGAAATTGTTTTTATGGGGGGAGGAGAGGGGTGAGGGGGGTGGGAGGTATATGGGGATAAAAAAAGAAAAAATCATAAACGTGAAAAAATGTATATTAAATCACGATCACAGTGAGTGAAATAAGGGATAGGCAATCTTTTCATGGTATGTAAACTATAAAAAAGAACTAAGTGGAAAATTTTTAAATTGAACAATTCAATAACTGCTATTAAAAATTTACTGAATGTGCTAAAGAACGGAGAAATTGTTAGTTATAACCCGAAGATAGATCAATTGAACTTATCATATTTGAAGAGTATAAAGAAAAAATTGATAGAAATGTGTTGTCTCAGGGATCAAAGGTATAATATCAAAAATTTTAACATGCATGTGATTGGAGTCTTAGAAGGAGAGGAGTGAACGAATGGGACAGAAAACATATCCAAAAAATAATTGCCAGAAGTTTCCTCCATTTTGTTAAAAGACTAAACTAAGAGAATCAGTAAGTTTGGATCTCAAAGCAGGGTAAATATGAACACTTTTTCATACTGATACAGAGGCACATCATAGTCCAATCAATGAAAACCAAAGAAAAAAGAGAAAAATCTTGAAGGCAGTGTGAGGAAATGGCACATTACACAGAGTAACTTGATTGTCCACTGGCTTTTCATCAGAATGGATGGAAGAAATAAAACTGTTTAAATGTAGCTTTTAGAGTGCTGAAAAGTAAAACAAAGACAAATAGTAAAAACCAAAGCTGTCAAGCATGAATTTTATATCTACTAGATATATCCTTCAGAAATGAAGAACACTTAAGATATTTCTTATTAAAGGAGTTTAAGAAATGCTTCTTTACTTTATCTGCATTGCAAGAAATGAAATCAAAGGGCATGGTGCTGACATTTGTTTACGACATTAATATTTGCTTTGCATATAGCGATATAATGCCCAAATCTTCTTTCAAGGAAGAACTGGTTGCACTGAAACTTGAGAGTGCTGTCTACAGATATCCTTGAATTGGCAACATCTTCAGTGGTCTCCTTTGGTGCACACTCCTTCCATGCAATGACTGATTAAGGTAAAAGGCCAGCTATATGCCAACATAACATAATTCCTACGTCTATTTCAGTTCCAGGACTCCCAATAGGGTTAGATGTTGCTGTTCAGCCTGCATTGTGGGTAGATGTTTTCTTCTTCACAATGTTTCCTCAACTCTTTTCTACAGGTGTTATTTCAAGTAACACTCCATAAAATGTGATGAGCATTGGAGTAATAATACAAATAAGAGGAAATAAGAACTTTATATCACTAAAATTTAAAGAAAGATATTGGTTCATGATAAAGCACATGGTTTATGAAGACAGAACAATAATTATAAGGCTGTATGCACCAAACAACAAATCAGTTAAAGACATTTTAAAAAGAACTTTTTATAACTGCAAGGAGGCTTTGTTTTAAATTTCAGTCTTCTTGGTAGACTTCCATAACCTCTTCTATAATTGGACAGATATAGTGGAAATATTCAAAACTCCATAGAGAAAAAAAATATTAGAGATTACATGCAGACATATTGATTATATATACCTATACATATTTTCAAATGGGAACACTTATTGGTAATTAAATAGGAAGTTTAGTACTTAACCTTGTAATAAAGGAAGATAGCAAAATGTCTAAGTGAGTTCAGAGTGATGACATTTTCCCTGAAACATTACACATTAAACTTGACTTTAAAAAAAAACAATAAAGATGAAAATTAAGAGCTATCAATCCATTACAAAACTTAGCTTATAGTTAGATACTTATTTAAGTATAGCTTTATTACCAATTCAAACAAGCCTCAGTTGTCAGTGGGTCAGGCCCTTAGGCCTTCAATATCCCCTAGTCTGTTTCACATCTCCTTTAGTGATAACAATCAAATGTTCTGCTTCCTCTTGACTGCAAGAAGTGTCCTGCTTAGGGTGAACAACATTTGCTATTAAGTATGCCCATGCCCACCTCACTAGAGATCTAGCAGTTCTAAAAAACAAATAAACAAACAAAAACACCTTAGTTCATAACTGTCTTGTAGAATAATTTACAAGTCAAAATTTTTGCTCCCATTAAAAATATCACTAACTTTAAATTTGTTCAGTAAGTCCGATTTTATGTAATGATAAGCATATTCTTTGCCAAAATCCAATGATGGCTAACATGTTCAAATAATGGATACCGTAAGAAATAAGAGAAGATTATAATTAATACACAATTCTAAAAATATAAATGAAACTGTTAAATGTAACATATTGTATCATCAAGAAAAAAGTTTTTGACATTATTTTGTTCAATTTTCTTTGGTGAGGTTGAGAGACTGCATCTACATACTATATTCTTCATATTTTATAAAATCTGAATGTTTTTATGATATGTAGCTATTAATTTATTTGTATAAAATGCAACCACTATATCTTTTGCATTGTGCAAAGCATTAGGGACACAAGGAATAACAAGATAATATCCTGATTTCACAGAGCTCCCAGTACTATTAAGCCAGTTGATCTAAACTTCACTTGGAATCACATAGGTGATAGGATGCTTAACAAAAATGCAGATGCTCAGATTTTACCTTATACCAATTAAGTAAGAATATATGAATTAAGGGTTGAACAAGATTTGATTCAAAATATCCAATATGATTCTAATAGGAAACAAGTTTTGAGAAACATATGTGTACTGTCCATAATAAAGGTATATATTTCAGAAAAAAATAATTGAGATTTTCCAATATAAAGGAAACTTTAATCTTTTTCCTAAAAAATTTCAGATTAAATATTCAAAAATTCAGAATATATAGCATATATTTAACCATAAAAAGAAAAAAATAGTGCAAACAAGACCTCAGATTTAGCAACAAGAATATATTATCATGATTTAATATTGAACAATGAGACACAAAGTACAAAATGTGAATATGCACTGATCTTAATAATATAATTACTTTCGCAGTGTATAGGCAACTGTGTAAATACCACCAAAATAAAAATATTGAACATTTCTAGGACTCTAAGTTTCACTCTTGCACTTTCCAGATTATATCCTCCTCTCCAGTGGTAACCACTATTCTGACATCTTCATCATTTTGAATTTACAATTTTCAAACATCATGTAATGAAATCATATAAATGGAATAATAGAGTATGTGTGCTTTGTATTAAGATTCTTTGCAATATCTTATTTCTGATAGATAGTATTAATAATTTTCTATAGTAGCATGTAATTTCCAAAAAGTCAAGGAGAAATTATAATTCTCAGTATTGACATTTTTTCTTAACTTACTATTCGTCATAAAAAAATGACAAGAAAGTTAAAATTGGTTGGTTGATGGATTTTAGATTTTATAAATAATAAAAAATACATAAGGTAATCAAAAGTGAATTAATAGGTGTTGACAACCTTAGTCTGTGGTGATACATTACCACAAATAGAATTGTCAACTTTTCCTCATCTTCCTGTAAGAGCACGTTGCTCCTCCCACTTAGATGTAGAGTCTGTTTTCCTTCCCCTTAAATCTGGGTCAGTCTTGTGCCCTGTTTTGACTAATGAAATGCAGAAGTGATACTGTCACAGTTCTAATCATAGTTCTGAAAAGAAAGATTCCCACTTCACTCTTTCTTGGATACCTGCTACCATACTGCAAGGAAATCTAGGCTATCCTGCTGGAGAAATTAGCCACATGAGGCCCTGGAGAATGAACTACCACGTAGAGAGTAGTGTTATGCAGAAGAGAAACAAAGGACCCCAGTTTAGCACTTTACAGCTGAATGCAAACAGATGATGAACACATTTAAGTCATATGGAACTACAAAGTCAACCCACAAAAATATGAATAGTAATAAATTTATTTTTAGTTAATCCGCTAGGTTTAGGAGTGGTTCATGATGGAGCAATAGATAACTGAAACAAATATTTCCAATATTAAAAGAAAAATATATCTGACAGACTAAAGCAGCCATTTTCATTATATTTTAAATGGATATGGAATATTTTTGAAATAATTAATAAACTTCATGATTGATAATTTTTAGAAGATTTGGTTGGTATTGATGGCCCTCCTTAACTATTAGTCTGTTCCTTTTCATTTGTTATTCATATAGAATATTCCTTGTATGGTAAATTATAACAGGGCCCCCAATATTTTACTTCCTCACTTTTCTTAGAATAATACCTCCATGCCTTTTGTCTGTAGCTAACATTAAAGTAAACTTAATGTCTTTATTCTTTACTTTTTCTTTTTGATGTTGAACTTCATCATAGGACTTGCTCAAGGTAAAGAAAAAAAAAAGAAAAATTGAGCAGAAAAGAGAGCAGGCTAGTTTCTAGTTGAGACTTTGAGAGTTCTCATGTGTGTCTGTACACCTTTCTCACTCTTCTGAACTTCAGTATGAGAACATGCTCTGGGTAGCCACAGACCTTGACTCAAACAGAAGTTTGTACCCAAGTCCAAATATAAATGTTTGGTGATATAAGCCACTGAGGTTTTGAGTTTGTTGTTAGTTAGGAGAGGAAAAATTCTCATGCCCTCAAGTTATTGCAATCCTTTCATGACTTGCTATTCATTTTTATTCTTCAGAAATATCATATCTCATTATGGAATATTTTGAGAATGATTGTGATGTGTTTTAAATCATCCAATGTGTTTAAAACCCCAGTATTTCTCTAACTAAATTATAGAGTGAGGATAATAAAATGACAATAAGAATGTTTAAAATATATTTTTGCGTATGTTTATACATGAATATAAACTTAATTGGTCCTATTGATGTAAATATAGTAGACATCAACTTTGATATGTCTTTTTATAAATATATATCTGAATTGTAGCTTTCTTCCAAGAGAAAAAGATTGTTTCTCTCAGTAACTGTATTAAGATAAATATTGGGAATCCTATGAAGAGACCACATACAGCACAGACTACTCCCAAAATATGAAATAATAATAGCAAATACAATGAAGCAAATTTAAATGTATTAATACTGTTGGAATACTCAGTGAAAAACTGTAGATTTAAGCTATAGATTTTTAATTAGTCTGTAGTGCATCCTTAAAAAGAAAACCAGACAAGAAATTTAAAAAAACACAGAAAATAACAATAATGATACCATTTATTGATGTACAATTATGATTTGTATATTTTCCGTAAACATATTATACATAGATTAAAAGATATAAAAAGCAAAATAATGAAATAAAGACTTTTATGGCTTACAAAGAGAGATGAGCTATTGTGTTAATCTCAGTTGTTAAAGAAGAAATGGAAGGAAAGCAGATAAATGAAAGAAAGAAGGAAATGTTATAGAGATTAAAAAAAAAGAAGAAAACTACCTAAAATAGTAAAAATGCCATAACAGTCTTTGCTTCAAATAGTTGTTCTCATTTTACAATGAAGTATATTCATATTGTACATTAAATTATAATTATAATTAGATTTAATAATTAAAGATTTGTGCGCTTCTGCAGGAAACATATTTTCCTTTTTTTTAAATTTAGAGTTGAAAATTGCACCATGATATACTAAAGGTTCAGTCCAAAATATGCAAATATCCTTTAGAATCTGGTTATGTGACACTCAGTCAACAAAGGACAAATACAAACATTTGAAATCTACTTCAGGGAGTCCAGGCTTCATTCTCACTATAGAACACTGTTACTGCATTGAGCACCGTGGGTCTTATCAGAACAAAGCAGAGGCTGGGACATTTTGTTTTCTGCCAACCTGAATGAGCTATTAAATCTTTTCTACATATATATAATTCTTTATATATAATGCATTCTTTATTTTGCATGCTTAGACATACTTGGATATTTTCAGGTATTGCTATTTGTTTTCCCTATTTTACTTATATTTTAGAATCACAATACTGGAAAATATTAAAGCTATAAAAATCTGCTGTCAATTAAGCAACTACACTAAACAAAATATTGAAAACATATTCCAATAAAATTAAATGCAAAAGATATCCAGCAGATATTGATTTACGGTATAAAGTAAATGTAAAAAGTAGATGATTGCAACAGATGTGAATATTTGGAGCATTCTTATAGCAAATATGTGTACTACTTTAATTCCGACTTAAAATAGGATTTATAAAGTAAATGGCATCCACCTACATTCCTGACCAAATTCTCAAAACATTCAGTTAGTCTTAGATGCAGAAAAGAATGTGACAAAGATATTGACAAACATGATGAAAAATCCAAGCAAACATTTATTGTATAAAATAATACTAATTCTGTATGGTTAAAAAACAAAACATAGCTAGAATAATTTAACTACAGAGGAAGAGATGTATTAAAATATCTAAAATCCTTAAGTTATTAGAGAACTTTAACATATCAGTTTCTAGAATTAAAAGAAATACACATGCAAGGTAAAAAAAAATTTAAAATCTAAAAGAAAAAACAAACACCAAAGTTAATTGCATCCAAATTGTTAGAAAGAAAAAAATGGTATCAAGAAAGGTAATCTCAATTAGTCCCTAGATGGCCAGAAGAGGGAACAAAGGAAGAATAAAAAAAGGTGAATTTAAATCACACAATGCACAAAGAAATGTCCAAAAATCAGTAACCATAGTACATGCAAAGAAATGAAACATTCTTGATTAAAAATAATAATAGTAATAAGGTCTGTTTGGATGACTATGCCAAGGTAAACTATTGACTGTGTAGAAAAAAAAAATACCTAAAGTGTTCAAGTATTGATAACTTGATAGTCAATTGAGGGATTAAAAAAAAAAATTAAGGAAAGCTACATTAATTTGATACAAAAAATTTTGAATACAAAAGTTTATGCAGAAATTTCTATATAATGGTGAAGGAATTCAATTTTTCAGGAAGCTATAACAATTCTATGCTTATTGACTTGTAATAAAGAGACTGAAAATATATAAAACTCAAATTGATACAAGTTCAAAGAGAAACTGACAAATCTCTATCATTGTTATAGCTGTCAACATAAATATCCCAATTATGGTTAAAATATTATATATTTTAAAATACACAATTAACATGCTTGACTAAATGTACACATAAAGAATACTGCACCTGAAAATTACAGTATACATATTCCTCTCAAACAGACTTGAAACATTAAAAAAATGGTAATATATTAGGTCTGAAAAGAGATACTAACAAATTTCAAAAAGCTGAAATATATTGACAGGTTTCTTCATGGACAATGCATTTAGGATAGAAAGTAAGCAGAAAACAACTTAATGAACCACACATCTAGAATCATAAATATACATATCTAAATAATGAAAAATGTAAAACCTATTTATAACTCAGAGAAAATGAAATAATGCATAAGGTAACACATGACATACTTAATATTAATAAATTAAACCACAACAAATTAAATTATTAATACTAGAATGGATCATGAAAAAGCAATAAGGTTGAATAATTTTGTAAACATTATCATAATAATCTGTACTCATAGTCTCCCTTCAACTAAAATCTCAGGCTCAGTTGAAAAATTGTTCTTAATTCAAGAAGGATATATTTTATTTGTTTAATATTAGAATTTCCATAATTGTGTTTCATTGAATAAAATTAAAGGAAAAAAAATAAGGCATATAATTCCCTCAATAGAAGCAGATTAGAATTGAACAATTAACACAAGTATTTGAAAACATCATATAGAATATAGGAGGAGGAGAGAACTTTGCTAATCTAATGACTAGGCATTTTTTCCCATATTTCCTTTTGTTTCAACAACTTACCGTTAAAATCAATTGAGCAACACTCTTTATAATTTTATAGAATAATTCTATTACTCACTTGGGTGTTTTACAATGTTTCTGATGTGAAATATATTACATAGAAAGTGCATAAAGCAGAAATACACAGCATTGCAAATAAATAGAGCAAAAATTTTGCTTAAAATCACTCACCACAGAAAAGAAAATTAACCAATGCACTCCATCAACATGGTTGTATCAACTTCAGTAAAAAGGGTAAGACTGTTTTGTTCATGTCCTGTCTGCCACCAACAAAATCACTGTAAAACTGTAAAGCTAGAAGAAGGAAGGAAATAATATAAATTAGAGTGGTGAAAAATGAAATAAAGAAAATCAACAAAGCCAAAAGTTGGTTTTTTGAAACGATCCTCAAAATTAACAGACCGTTAGCTAGATTAAGAAAAGAGGGAGAAGACTCAAATTTTTAAGATCAGAAATAAAGAGGAGAAAACTTTACAGAAATAAAAGTATAAGAGAAAAAAATACAAAACTGTATACCAACAAATTGGATAACCTTATTATAATGGACAAATACATATAAACACACAAACTACCAACACTGACTCAAGAGAAAATAAAAAATCCAAAACACCTATATAACAAGTAATAGATCCCTTTAAAAATTTCCAGGCGTTTTTCATAGAACTACCATCATGAAGTGGATTTTGAATATATGCTTATCTTGTTTCTTATTTAAAGAATGTACTGAAGCTTTCACTTGCTGGGAAAGCCCTGCCTTTGATGGCAACAACCAAAAATAAATCAGTAAATAAATTGCTTGAGCTTGCAGTGTTCTCGTGGATGAATCCACACTATTTCTCCAGGACAGTGAACTTTTAGAGGACTTGCCACTTATTTGGAAATTTCACATTTCGTATTGCACCAAACTCTAGAGAACAAAAAAAGAAATAGAAAGAACAAATGGAATTATGATTTAAAAATAGAAAATCAAACTTCCATGTTCCAAAACTAATATCAGTGCCTTTGTGGACAATGAAATCAACACTTATTTTGCCCAATTAATTTTTTTCTTCTGCTTTGAATTCACAACAAATCAATCCATACACCTAAAAATAACACTTTTGATTCTAGACTCCTGCCTAATGCCGGAACCACAGATTACCCGGTTTAATCTTCATGCTCTTATCCTTATTTCCTTAGCTGTCTAAAACACACATATCTAGTTCTGGGCTCTTTAGGTTTGGAACTTGGGTCCGGCATCTTGTTCTTATTTGGTCACACTAAATTTCTGGCTAGAAAATTAACTACCAACTAGGACAGTATGCCTTCTCTTAGTGCTATTTCACTGTGCTCATATTTATGGTGTTCAGAGTCCCAAATGCTGTTGTGCATCAGCAGTCATATTACCTTATCTGATAAATATTCATCAAACACAAAGTTCAAGAAAATCTGAAACTTAAAGAGGTTGAAACTCATCTGAAACTCAATACACTATTACAACTTATCAAAGTTGCCTATCTAAAGCAATCAGGCTGGTAGATCATGCCCTCTGTTTAGGCTGAAAAATAAACTGAAAAAGAAAACTGAGAACAGAAACAAAACAAACATTTTTACATAACCAAAGATAATATACATTATTACAAACACTTGTTTAAACAATTTGTCATTATTTTAAAGATAGAAAGTTCTCTATGCTATGACTCAGAAAATTCCAGTCTTAGGGCCTGAAACATTTACTCTAGCTCCTGTGGATTTGGATATATAAAATGGAAGATATATAGCATTTCTGTTCATAATAGCACAAACCTGGAAACAATGCAAATGCCCATTAACAATGAAAATGAAAAATTAATCATGATATATTTTTAAATGGAATATTATTTGGCAGTGAGAATGAATGAAAAACATATTTATGCAACAAACTAATTTCTGTATAAATATTATGATATCATGTTCTATGAGAAGCCATAATTGAATGTAGATTTTCCTCATTTTTTGCGTATACCAACATAGCGGTTAGTGTAATATTGCTAAGTTATGCTTTGTTTTCTACTCTCTTCAAGCTTTAATCTGAGTATTTCAATACTTTCAAGTACTGAGTTAATCTCAACCCCTCAATTTGTTATCCATTGTTGTATCCAGCATGTAATAGGTTTTCAGTATAATTTATCAGTAGAATGAATGGAAAATAAGAAATTCAACATAGCCTAAAGATGAATATTTGATTAGGCTTGGATATACTAAATGACCAATTAAGTTAATATCAGAAGCACGATACTACACAGACATGTACAAACACAGAAATCACAGCTCAGCCCCTGCCATTATTCAACCTACATATGAGTAATAGAGGAGAGTATTAAAGGCATTATCATGTTATGAGAGGAAGTGTGGGAACTATGAGCGAATGTCAGGGGGACAGGCTTAATGTTGATAAGTTTCAAGAAGCTGTCAATTGAAATGACAAACTGAGAAATGAAGAATGAATTGTATTTAACCAGGTGATGAATAGAAGAAAATGTGTTCTAAAAAGTTGAAACACCTTGTACAAAAGACTTACCAACTTCTACCAAATATAATCAGCAGTCTTCCCGTGCCGCTGACGACAACAGAAGCGACAAAGAAACAAGACGCAGCAAATAGACACCAAGAACAGACAACCAGGGGAGGGGAGGAAATTAAATAAATAAATAAATCTTTAAAAAAAAAAAAATATATATATATATAATCAGCAGAAAAATAAAAATGTTCAAGCCTGCTAAATTATTTAAGGTAAATATTTGATTGATATGTTAAAAGTGAAAGTTTTTCTTAAAATTAAAATTTTCTTAATTTTTTGTTCACATATTTTTACTATTCTGTATTTTATGGTTAAATAAAAAATGTTTCTAAGTTTCACCAGAGGAAATTAAACATTTTAACTCTGTCTCTATAGCTCTATAGTTGTCATTGCTTAAACAATGAATAAGCCTTAAACAAAGAATATTAAAATTGTATTTGAGACAAACCATATTTCAAAAAGTATAGGTGCTAAAATAGAGAAGATTATTCAGAACAGGGCTTCCTTGAAGATACCAACTACTATTAAAAATGTATTAATAAAACAAAGGTATCTATAGAATCAGTGTTTCTTCTGAGAAAAGGATAATTTTTTTCCTGATAAAAAAGATTTCTACTTGTTGACAAAAAGTAATAAGATGACATGAATTCTACAGCATTAACACTTTTCATCTAAGAAGCATAAATAGCTGGTATTCAAGATTCAGAATGGAAATTGTCAGTGATGCCCATTAACTTTGTGAAAAAGCAAAAAAAAAAAAAAATAAGAAGGTGACAGGTTGAGGAAAAGAAGGCTTTGTATCTTCAAATAATAACTGGCATAATAGAAATTCACAATAACTCTTTTGGATAAGTACCCTTTCATTGATATAATGTCACTCAGACATGTCAGTCATGTGGAATGTTTAACTTGCCCAGGCAAGTAATGATGCTAATAAAGAAGACAATTTCTCTTGAATCCTCACAGAGAGGATTAAAGATTACTACAAAAGCTATAAAATCTTCCTCATTCTCATGCAATTTGGTGAAAATACAGGAAATGGAGGAAGCAAACCATTACACGTTATCAGTACATTTTCTTTTTGATTCTATGACAAATGTTATTTTAACTAGGAACATTCTTTTGTTCTAATATTTAGCTTGATGTTGTTAGAATATTAGTTGAGAACCACTTGACTTTCTGCTTTTTAACTACTCTTGAGGAGCTCCATAGATTTCCACTGCAAGCTTGTTACTACCAGTTAAAACCCTCTTCTAAGAACAGATCCACTCCATTTTAAGGCGACTGTTGCCACCATTCCTACCTATAGCAACTATTTTTCTGCCTGATGGTGGGTTTTGATGCCTAGTATCGCTCTGGCTAAACTCCAGGGTTTCCACATAATTTCTCAGATTCTTACTATTAGATGCTTGTCTATACAGCATCTTCATCAATGCTGAATCTTGTTACTTAGAAATTCTCCTAATTATAACTTTTTTTAAGCAAATTTTTTATTGTTTTTTAAAAAGATACATAGATCACACAAAATGTTACATTAAAAAATATAAGAGTTTCCCATATATCCCACTCCCCATCCCTGCATTCCTCCCACATCAACAACCTCTTTCATCAGTGTGGCACATTCATTGCATTTGGTGAATACATTTTGGAGCATTGCTACACCACATGGATAATAGTTTACATTGTAATTTACACTCTCCTCTGGTCTATTCAGTGGGTTATGGCAGGATATATAATGTCCTGCATCTGTCCCTGCAATATCATTCAGGACAACTCTAATTCCCCAAAATGCCCCATAGTATATGCATTCTCCCCTCTCCCTGCCCTCAGCAACTCCCTTAGCCAGTCTCCACATCAATGATGCAATGTCTTCCATTGCTAGAGACACAATATTTCTATAGTAGAGCACCAGTAAATCCATTTTAATCTATATTTTATGCCTCCATCCTGTGGACTCTGGGATGACAAAGCCCACTCCACCTCTAAATCAAGAGGGGGTTTAGATCCCAAATGGCTGATGGATGCAATTCTCCTGCTTGCAGGAGTAGACTCTATTGGTTCCCTTTCTGTTTAACTCAAATGTCAAAATACACATGCCAATAGCATATAAAGTAATGTGCTCACAATAGATATGTTGTTGTCGATGGTATAGAATTCAAACCAAGGCAGTTGTTTTCCAAAGCTGGTTAGTTTCTTTTATACCTCTGCAATGTCAGCCAATTTGCAGGCAATATGGATTCCAGAGAAGTCTGGCATCATGTAAGCAGCTGTCGGCCACTGGAGACAAACAGGAAAACGGCTACTCAAGGAATGCTAAGTTCATTAGAATTGCTCAAGTTAAAGAACATTACCTTGAAAAAATTTTAGTAATTCTCTTGAAGAAGGAAGGAAGGGGTGTATGTTTATAAACTTTGGTGTCTGGATCAAGTAGCTTAAGAGGCATCTTACACAGAGAAGGACTGATTGAATGCATTATTGAGTATAAATTAGGCAAATTTCAAGTCATAATAGTTTAAAATTCATGGACACAGCTATGAGATGGTCTTGAAATTAGCCTTGATTAATAAAGTGTTATTTGAGAAACCAGATGCTTGGCCATGTGATCAAGTTTTTGTCCGCGTAAATTGATTTGGAGAAATTTTGAAAACCAAGGAGTGAAATTATTTATTGGTTTGTAGTTCTTGTAGTCCTGGGCAGAAATTCTTTGGAACAGCCAAGTGATGTTGATATAAATAGTTTCAATTCTCAATCCCAATAATTATGTTATCTGGATTTAAGTTGTCTCAATCTTCACCACACATTATGGGCATTTCCTTATTCTGCGGAAAATAAATTTAAATTTTGAATTTTGAATACATACTTGAATATACTAATAGTACACATTAACTGAGCATTGGATTTCCTTACTTGTGAAAGTGCAGTGAGACACTGAGGCATAAAAAAATAATACCACATAAATACCAGAATTATTTCCTTCATAAGGTTGTAGGTAAATTTATATAAGTAATAATACTGGGACTATAGCTAAGAGAATACAAAGAGAAATGTTCTTATATTCAGGGTGGTTTAGATTGGGGAGTAGACATGTGGACTTAGGAGCAGAAGAGGGTTTTAACTGCAAATGTTTCTGTGAAAGACCCGCCAAGGGGAAGAGACCTCAACTTAGGTCAAACTTTTCCAAAGTCTTGTATTACTCCTTTTGTCTCATTGAGCTCAGTCAACAATCTCTCTTTGCACTTCCTGCCACACTGAAATGTCTCAAACTTTCTGGTCTCAAATTAGATAGCATTTATGTAAAAAGCTCTATTCTATCCTGTTTGCCTAATTGCAGGGATTCATTTTCTGTGTCTTGAACTTCATTTATAGAGATTGGATCTCTGCTGTTTTCCTTGTACTTGAGTTAGTTTTGATAATCTGACTCTATCAGATAAATTATCCTTAAAATTTGTAATAACTATGCAAGACATAGTTCCTGTTTCTTTTAATTAAATAATTGGTTGGTACTCTGCCTCAATTCCAAGAAGATTATATAAGTCAATTAACAGAGAAAAACACCACAATACACTAAATTAAAGCAAACAGATGAGAAAATTGGAGCATATGAAAAACAATGCTATAAATAAGATGAAACTTATTTCTTATAATTATTATTATAAAGGATAATTGCAAGAGGTCAATTCTAAATGGATTTTGGACATGTTAGCAATGAAAACAAACAGGGAATCATAAACATTTTTAAAGATCAATTTTACATAGTTAAAAAAAAAGCCAATTGCTTAGAAAAGACTGATCTTAAAGGAGTTCTCATCCCTTTCATTCTTACTTTCTAATTACACTCTTATTTTCTGACCTCATCTCTTTCTTGTACAATTTGCCAAACCCAGCCACCAACAGCCAACACATGTAATTAATATTCTATCTGACCTCTCTACCCAGAGCTGCATGGCAATCTTTCCAACCCTCAATAAAGTTTCCCTGCTGTCAGCACCCTACCCACTAAGCCATTACAAAATACACTATGATTTTATTATAGTCACACTCAACTGCTGGTTTCAATTTATTTTAGTCATTGAGGATAGTCAAAATGCTGCAATTTACAAATAGCCTCATGATATCAATGACTTAAAGAAAAGCTTTATTTTTTGCTCATTCAGCAAGTCCATTATATATAAACTCTGGTCTTTTTTATAGGCACATCCCTCAAGGATGCATTCTATTCACAGTAGCAGGTAGAAGGGAACCTCACAAAGTACTTACCTACTCTTAAAATCTTCTGCCTGGGGGAACTGTGGGAAAATGGTGTTGGACTAATAGAGAGAGCTCAATGCTTTCACAAAAACAACAGAGAAGGAGCCAAAAGTTGTCAGAGGGGGTCAGCAGACCAGGACAGTGTTACACAACTCTCAGGAGGGTAAGGGACAGAGAGATGAAGAAGTTGAAACAACAGCATGAGTTACCAAAACTCTGTTGTTGAGAAATAAAAAGCATAACCTTACAAAAATATCTAACAAGTCACTCCTGCCCCTGTTTCTGTAAATCAGACTGTGAAAACATGGCCTTGCAGGAAAATATCAAATGAATGACTCCTGCCACCTGCTTCTGTAGATCAGCCTGTGAAAACATGGCTTAGCAGGAGAATATCTAACAAGTAACTCCTGCCCCCACACCTGTAAGTCAGCCTGCAAAAGCCCAGCCTTATACCTGCATTCTGCTTCTGTAACCCTGCTCGCAAAATTCCACCTAGCAATGTGTTAGCCAATGAGCAAAATTTATGCTGATTCCACCTGAAATCCTATATAAACCTATGGAAACTGAAAAATGGGGCTCAGAATTTGGAGATTGACTCTCCTCTGGGCCTATGCATAATAAACTTCTTCCTCCATTTCTCCTGAGTGCCAGATTTGGGTTTCTTCTATGGTTCAGTACTCCTGGCTTTGCTGCAGCACTGTGACTGACAGGAAGGGCTCCCTTACCCCTCCCCAAGATATTAAGCTTAGGTAAAATTCTTGACTCACTGCAGCTGACTGAGAGGGGAACAGACACCTCCACCCTTTCAGCTGTTTCAAGGGAAATGGAAGAAGGAACAAGGGGCTTTTCTTCAGTGAATTCAGCTTGCGAAGTCTGCTTTGAATCTCTGCTCTGGAGAGTCGACACAGGATCACAGTAAAGCCTAGACTGAAAACACCTCCCTGGAAAGGTGCGCTGATGACTGCCATCTGCTGGCCAGTCTGGAAATTGCATATTCAAAAGTTGTTCCTGTACTATCTGTATTCTAATCCCTAGGAGAAATCTATGCCCCACTAGTGAGTCCCTGGCCTGATTTTGATAACTTGAGCCAGGCAATTTTAAAGACATATAATAAGTTGAACCAATATCAAGAAAACTGTGAAAAACAAATAGGCAAGAGAGAGAAATTGACCATCAGAGTAAATTCATCAACATATTCAACAAAAAATTATAATCCATAATAGGAAGCAGGAAGAGATGACCCGGCCAAAAGGGTAAATCAAATATGAAGAAATTTAAGACAATTAATCAGTGATAATTACACAACTTTCTTAAATTTATTCAAAGAACTTAAAAGAAAATATGACTTAAGGATATTAAAAAGATGCTTGGAAAGCATAATGAACAGTCTGAAAGCATGCAAAGAAAAGTAACAGACCTTATGGGAATGAAAGACATAATGGATGAGACTAAAAATACATCAGAAGCACATAAGAGCAGATTTTTATTGCTTGAAGCCAGAATTAGTAATTTTGAAGACAGAACATCTGAACTGGAAAAGACAGGAGAACAGAAAGAGAAGAGAATGGAAAAAAATGAACAGAGTCTCAAGGGATTGAATGACAATATGAAGAGAACAAACATTCTCATTATTGGTGTCCCAGAAGTAGAAGAGAATGGAAAAGGGGAAGAAAGAATATTTAAGGATATAACAATCAAAAACTTTCCAACCTTTATGAAAGATATAAATAAAAATGTCCAACAAGGACAACACACCCTAAACAGAATTAATCCAAATACACCTACCTTGAGACACCTACTATTCAGAATGACAAATATCAGAGATAAAGAGAGGATTCTGAAAGCAGCAAGAAAAAAGCAGAACATTGCATACAAAGAAAACTCAATAAGAATAAGTGCTGACCTCTCATCAGAAACCATGGAGGTGAAAAGAAAGTGGTATGATGTATTTAAGGCACTGAAAGAGAAAACTGCCAGCCATGAATACTGTATCCAGCAAAACTGTCCTTTAAAAATGAGGGTGAACTAGGAATAGAAGGAAGCTCTCAATGTGGTAAAGTGCATTTATGAAAAACTTGCAGCTAGCATTGTACTTAATGGTGAAAGGCTGAAACCTTTCCTGCTGAGATCAGGAACAAGACAAGGACACTCACTGTCATAATTGTTGTTCAATATTGTGTTAGAAGTTCCAGCTAGAGCAACTAGACTAGATAAAGAAATAAAAGGCACCCAAATAGGAAAAAAGTAATAAAACTTTCACTATTTGCTGATGATATGATCCTATATCTAGAATTCCCTCGAAAATCTACAACAAAGCTACTAGAACAAATAGATGAGTTCAGCAAAGTGGCCAGGCACAAGATTAATATGCAAAAAATCAATAGTGTTTCTATACACTACTGATGTGAAATCTGAGGAGGAAATCAGAAAAAAAAAATTCCACTTATAATAGCAAGTAAAAAAATCAAATATTTTAGAATAAACTTAACCAAGGATGCAAAGGACCTGTATTCAGAAAGCTACAAAATATTGCTAAAAGAAACTGAATGATACTTAAATATATGGAAGGACATTCTGTGTTCATGGATTGGAATACTAAGTATCCTTAAGATCTCAATTCTACCCAAACTGCTTTACAGATTCAATGCAATCCCAATGAAAATCCCAACAGCTTTTCTATGTGGAAATGGAAAAACAAATTATCAAATTTATTTGAAAGGGTAAGGGCCCTGAATAGCTAAGAATATCTTTAAAAAGAAGAATGAGGTTGAAGGACTCTCATTTCTGGACTTTAATGCATATTATTTAGCTGCAGTGGTAAAAACAGCAAGATAATGGCTTAAAGATAGACACGTTGACCAATAAAACTGAAGCACGAACTCAGAAAAGACCCTCACATCTACAATCAGGTGATTTTTGACAAGGAGTTCAAGCCCTCCCAGTTGAGCCAGAACAGTCTATTTAACAAATGGTGCTGGGAAAACTAGAAAGTCATATCCAAAAGAAAGAAAGAAGGCCCTATCTCACGCCTTATACAAAAATTAACTGAAAAGGAATCAAGGACCTAAATATAAAAGTGACAACCATGAAACTCATAGACAAAAATATAGGAAAACATCTTCAAGATCTTGTGGTAGGCAGTAGTTTCTTAAGGCTTACACCCATAGCATGAGCAAAAAAATAAAAATAGAAAAATGGGACCTCTGCAAAATTCAACACTTTTGCCCCTAAAGGACTTTGACAAAGGACGAAAAGACAGCTGACAAATTGGGAGAAAATATTTGGCAATTGCATATACAGTAAGGGTTTAATATCCATGATATACAAAGAGATCATACAATCCAATAATAAAAGGAAAAACTACCTGATTAAAAAACAGGCAAAAGACTTGAAAAGACAAAAGTCCAAAGAAGAAATACAAATAGCAAAAAGTACATTAAAAATGTTCAACATCACTAGTGATTAGGGAAGTGCAAATCAAAACTGCAATGAGATATCATTTCACACCTATTAGACTAGCCTCTTTGAAAAAGTCCAAAAACTGCAAATGTTGAAGAGAATGTGGAGACACAGGAATGCTTATTCACTGTTGGTGAGAATGTAGAATGGTACAGCCACTGTGGAGGACTGTTTGACAGTTCCTAAGGAAGTTGAATATAGACTTGCCATGTAACCAGGCAATACCATTAAGAGGTATATATATGCAGAAGAACTAAGAGCAGAGACATGAACAGACATCTGTATATCAATGTTCCTAGTGGCATTATTCATGATTGCCAAAAATTGGATACAACCAGATATCCATCAACTGATGAATTAAATAAATTGTGGTGTATACACACAATAGAATATATGCAGTTATAAGAAGAAATGAAGTCGTAAAGCATTTGACAACATGAAAGAACCTGGAATATACTATGTTGATTGAAGCAAGTCAGACACAAAAAGACAAATACTGTTTGATTTTGTTATTTTGAATTAAATATACGGTATAAACTCTTGGACTTAATAATTAGAGTATAGGTCACCAGAAAATAGAAGAAGAGTAGAGAATGGAAAGCTGAGGTTTAATCTGTGAAGAACTGGAGAAAAGGTTGTTTGTAAATATTTGGAAGTTAATAGAAATAGTTAAAGCATATCATGGTGTTTGTAACCAGCAGTGCTATGGTATGGGTATAACAGTGATGAAAGGGAAAGTGTAAGGTCATATATATTACTAGAAGGAAAGTTGAAAACTGTAACATGATACTGTATATGATAGTAAAACCCTATGTAAAATATGAATATGGGTGATATTGCATTTATAAGATTGTTTTCACTATATATATACACACACACACAAATATAACAGAAAGAAGGAAAAAGAATAGCAGCTATGTTCAACAGGGGAAGCTTAGAGAGATTGAGAGGTGATGAGTTTTGATTGTTTGTCGTTTATTATTATTGGCATAATGAAAGCATTCTAAGAATGATTAAAGTGATGAATGCACAAATATGTGATTACACTGACTATCATTGATTGAACACTTTGGATGGATTTATGGTTTATTAATATTTATCAATAATATTGGTCTGTTAAAAAAATTGTCTGCCTCCTAATGATACATACCATTTCCACTCAAGATTTCATAGCCAGTGTTAGCCCTATGATCCACATGATCACATCTAACTTCAAGGGTGAAGGGAGTGCAATTCTACCATTTGTCAAGACAGAGGAGAATTGGAAATATTGATGAAAAGCACTTATCACTAATACAAAAGGTCAAGGTTTTCTGGTATTAGAATTTTACAGACTAAGACTAAGAGGATGATGGGAGCAATCTTTTGATTACCATCAAAATTAATCACTATCCCTCATTCCTTATCTAAGTAACCTTTAATTAGATTGACTGTAAAAATGTGAAAATGATTTTGATAGCAGCACATTATGGTGAGTATAACCAACACAGCAGATTTATAAATGGTATAGAATTCTCAATATTGGGGAATGAACAATGGGCTGAAGTAGACATTATTATGCTAGCAATGGCAGAACTTTTATCATTGATATAAAGACTGTGGATATCAGGTTCTAAGGAGAGTAAGAGTGAAGAATAGGCATAATGTGGGGGCATTTTGGGGACACTGGAATTGTTCTGAAGGATATTGTAATGATAGATAGAGGCCATTAAATATTTTGTAAAAAACCTGTAAAGTTGTATGGGTCAAAGTGTAAACTATAATGTAAAGTATAGTCCATGAGTAGTAGCAATGCTTCAATATGTGTTCATCAATTGTAACAAATGTACCACACCAATGAAAAATGTTGTTAAAGGAAAAATGGCGGGGGTGGGGGAAGGGGACATATGGGAATCCCTTTTATTTTTGGTGCAACATTTATGTTATCTAAAGCTTCTTTAAAAATTAAAAAAATCGAAGAGGTAATAGATAGAAAATTGCAATGCTATTCTCTTTTCTATTTTATATCTGCTTCTGAGCTCTTAAATGGTCCATTCTGAATTATAATGATCTGAAATAGCCTGAAGGCTGTATGTGTCTTAAAAGTAGTCTGTCTTTAAATAGTGAGATTTAAAGACATCAGAAACCATCATCACCACATTTTCTACAACTCCATAACCTTTGCTAACCATCATAAATACTTAGAATCATAAGGGAGATTACTATCATAAAGAATAATATTTTTGACTTAGAAATACCCATAGGAAATATCACTCCAATTCTAATTTAGAGGTAAAAACCTGAGTCCAATTTGGTGGCATTCTAAGACTTTTTCCAAAATATTTGCCTATTATGTGCTTTACACATGAAATACTAAATATCTATGAGGAATACCCTAGTCATTCTTTCTTTTCCATTTTGCAACAATACTCAGAGCCATGCTGTATAAAACGTTTCTTCAAAAATTACCCAAACTATTTTAAGACCTGAATTCCTCTCTTTTGCTTTAGGTGAAGTATTATTTTGGCTGGAATTAAAAAGAATTAACATTCATTGATCATTGAATGTTATACCCTGTGGTGTGTCTGTCATTGTTATTGAAAATTAGAAAGGGTAAGTTTTTCAAACATTTCTGTTTGTACTTAACAGAGGAAGAATTGAATATCAGGTCTATGACTAAGTCCAGAAACCATTATATTTTTCACTATGTTATATGACATTTCAAAATGTACAGAAGGTGCTCAATATATGTTACTTGAAAGTATTGTGGTAGACCCAGTGTGGTAGTTTGGTATTGTTTATGAATTCCAAAAATAGATATTGGATTGTACTTGTAAACTGGTCTGTTCCTCTGGGCATATTAGATTGTACTAGATTCAGAGATTTCACTTTTACTTTATAAATCAAGATTAGGGCTTTTATTTGACCACGTCACTAGGGTGTTGAGTTCCTACCCCCTTTGGTGAGCAGAGACTCACAGAGGAAATGATGTAGCAGAGGAAAGAGTTTTAGATTTTGATGCTGGAGTCCTGGGAAGAAAGCCAACTCATTTGCCTGATAGTTGGCAGCTGAAGAGACCAGAACCTTGAACAGCTGAGAAAGCCTGGAAAGAAATGGGCCCAGGGAGAGAGACAAACCTTATGCTAACCTACAGCTTAGAACAGAAGGAGCTGGGATCACAGAGCCTTAGGAGGAGGAGGAAGGCTGAACCCTTGAAGAGCTAGGCAGCCATCTTGCTTCAAAGCATGGCAACGGACTTCCTTGAGGGAAATAATTTACACTTTATGGTCTTGTTACTGTAAGTTTCTACCCTAAATAGATACCCTGTATAAATGACATCAGATATCTGGTACTTTGCATCAGCACCCCTTTGGCTGACTAATACATCGAGTATAGAGCAAACAAACAAACAAAAAAAAAAACCAAACAACAGACATTTTCCTCCAGGGACTTATGATCCTATAGGATTGGGGACAGAGAAACAGCATTTGAGGTGAGCTTCAGACAGTGAGAAGCTTTTCAGAGGTTGAGTCTTCAAAGCTTGTATTACATGCTAAAAAAAGCTTGAGAAAAGTGACAAAGGACTATGTAAATTATCTCTGTGTGACTCCAGCTCATAGTAAGAAATAATTCTGATGAGGAGGGAAGGCAGTATATCATAGAAAGCCTTGAATACCATGCTAGAGAATTTGAAGTTTAACCCTGACATTTATGATGAGTTATTTTTCCTCCATTAAAGATTCCATAGTCTGTTTATTAACATACTAATACCCCTCCAAACATTCTTGCTTGTTAGCTACACAATAATGAACTCACCCCATGATTTTCAAGCAGTTTAGAACGGCCTCTTAATACTAAGCCAAATTATAAATATCATTCCCAGCAGTCCTGCAATATTGAAAAATTGTTCCTAGGAACAAAATATTACTTTTACTCTGAAGACTTCTATTGGATCTTGATGTTTTTTGGTAAGGGCTTCTCCTATCCATTAACACATGTCCACTCTAATGTCCTTGTTTACTCCAAACTCGATAAACTGAACTAAAAATGAGATGATGTATTTGATTTAAAGTGGACACTGACTGAATTATAACATTTAAGCATATTGTGAGGAAGAACTAGTGCAATATAAATAGTAATTTTGGCTGAGGAACAAGGAAGATGGTCAATTATGTATCTAGAGGTTATTTTTCATGTCCATAACTGAACATGAATATAGGCAATTCAAAGTAAGAAGAAATATTACTGGAACTCAGCTTGGTTGACTTTTAGTTGCAAACAAAAAAAGGATCCTGTAGATGGCTGGAGTTGGTCCATCTTCACCTCATTTATTTTCAAGAGAAGTCTGTTTCTGCCTCATTGTCTTCTACTTCTCATTGAGTCATGCCCCCATGCTTGTTAAATACTACTTCCTTCTTTCCATTTCATTCTTCTTAGTCAGCATCCCTTAAGCAAGCTACCACATAGTGAAACCAAATTTTGACCCTCATCAAGTGCAGCCAGACACTGTGCTCCCAAAAGTGTTCATTGACCACACCGAAGCTTTCTCTCCATGTCAATCCCCTTGTGGTATCACCACCAGGAGCAGCAACACTTCTGAAACAATGGGGGCAGTTATTATCCTTGAGATGTTTCACCAGCCATCATTGTCAGTCACAGGATCCAGGAAAGAACAGTCTTCCTCCTACCTTCAGTGAAAAAGCCCTTTCACTCTTCTTATTCCTCAAGACATATCTTCAAGAAGGAGTATTTGCTAAGTGTTCAGAACAATAATTTGAATCAATTGAACTGTTAAAGCAAGACCTTAATCAGGACTATTATTATAGTTTCATGCCTCTTCTATGATTCATGCAATGGTGTCAGCAGTTTCATATACCATTTCTTTTGTACTATCACTGCTAGCATCAGTACAGTGAAAGGCAAATAACAATTTAGTATTATTGTTGTCATATAAAGGCCACAGAAATCATCTTGGGTTGTCCAAGGGTCTGAAAACTAAACAAAAAGCAACTGTTGTGGAAGATTTGTTTGAAATTGGAGAATAACTGAAATCTGAAATATAAATTTATAATTGGAGAAAGAGTTCATCATGTTCTGAAATTTGTATGATTCTAGAGTGGACAAAGATGGTGCTTTAAAATGGCTCTTTTAACAGAACAAGAATTGTCCTACATCTTGTCTTCTGATATTTAAGAATGATAATACATTTGAAAAACAGAAGGAGAGATCTGAAAGGAAAGTCTATACCTAATATCCTACTCAAGAAAGAATGATTTAAAGAAGAGCTTGTAGTAGAGTAGTGGAAATGAGTTAGAAATATTCAACTATTTTACAAGTTATATTGTGATATTGAGAGTTTTGATTCTATGTTGCTCAGAGACAAACCAAAGACCATAAGTAGAGTAGAAGGGAGACAAAATTTATATTAAAGAGGACATTTCTTATCATTCTGCACATCTTGTATATGGTAAAGCTCTCACTGAAGATATTCATGGTCAAAATAGATTCCCATTTGCTCAGGTATGTTCAGGGATAAGTGATAGTTAGAAGGGAGGTTGGACTGGAAATCTATGACTTCTAAAGCCCTTTCCCAAATTAAGATTTTACATATTTGCTGTTCATTATGGGGCCCAAGTGTATCATCTAAGGTAAAAAAAAAAAATGCTTTCACATAGATATTCAAACAAACTGCTTTTCTTCAAACACAAACAATAAGCAAGCTTTTCTCTGTTCAGGCCTGGTTTATTCTTTAATCACACAAGACTGTCTGTCTTTCCAAGGAATCATTTCATAGTTTAAGCATCCTAATGTGCTCTTGGCCTGGCCACCTTTAACTGATACCTATACAAATTATTCAGCACTCACACACTCCCTAGAGTGGGCATCACCATCCCAGAAACCTCAGGACTGGGGCATGAATGATGGACTCGAGTAGATTTACTTTTATTCTACTGTAGACTTATTGTGATTCTAGCAATGGAAGAAGATTTATCATTCATGTGGAAATAGTGGTCACTGGAGGTTCTGAGGAGAGGAAAAGGGAAAAATAGTTATAATATGGGGGCATTTTGGGAACTTGAGAATTGTCCTGAATGACATCACAATGACAGATACAGGTCATTATATATCTTGTCATAACTTACAAAATTGTGTGGGAGAGAGTCCAAACTACAATGGAAACTATAATCCATGCTCAGTGGCAGTGCTCCAAAATGTGTTCTTCAATTTTAACAAATGTACCATGCTAATGAAGGATGTTGTTAATATGGGGAATGTGGGAGGGGTAGGTAGCAGATCTTATGGGAATCCCCTACATTTTTTATGTAACATTTATGTAATCTAAGTATCTTTAAAAAAATTTTTTAAGTATATTAAAAAAAGGAAAAATAATTATTTAAAAGTGGCTCCACCTGTGTCCACTGGTTGGCCCCTCTAGGGCATTTAAGATATCAAAATTCTTTTCTCAGATAAAAAACCCTCTACTTAGTTAGAGGCTTCTATACTGGGAGGATAGAAGAAAGCCAGAGATAGTCATCCTTAAAAGTTAGAGAGCCAGAAAAGCTAATGAAAGTCTACTGCCAGAAGACAATTTTTTTATTAACTTCATTTCACTTTGGGGAACGGTAATGCAATTACTTTTGGATTCAGCAGTTGCTATGTGGATACACTGCCTCTGGTTTTAGTGGTAGGCTTCTCATGGCCTAACTTGACTTAAATGATCATTCTTTAGTGTTGGAAAATCCTGAATATTTAGATATAGAGTTTAAAATGTTCTGGTAAACACTGTTTCAATGTCAATTCTGCTTACTATACATCAAAAATGTGTAGAAGAAACATACCTAGGCCTCCCTAGTTTCTCGGCTTAGCTTCCTAGAACAGTGAATTTCATAGAAAGCAAGAGTGAAGGATGAGAAGTTTATGTCAGCTCTGCATGGTACATTCCCAGACTAGCTGATATATTAAATTTTAATTCTCTGATTCTATGGAATAAGAATCAACAAAGACAAAAAAGATGAAGTAGTTAGTTGATACCAAAAATTGCTAAAGCTTAGATAGAGGCAAATTTTTATGTGAATCTAATTGTTAAGGGCACAAAACAATTTTTATTATAATTATAAAAATTGTCATAGTTTTCTATATAAAATTTTAGTTTTAGTTTTGACACATTTAATAATATGCCTTTATACTTTTATTTTTTTACTTAAATTCCTTCTTATAAATGCTATATGTGCATGTGTTAATATATTACAAAATTAAAAAAAAATATTTTTCTATTGCCTTAAACTTCTCTTCCTGAGTTAAATTTTAAACACATACTGTCTTGGAGTTCTTTGTGTGCATATATATCTTTAAATGGGATCATATTAGACATATTTTTTAATTCTTCTCATTTTGAACGTCTTTTTTAATATCCTTTCTTATCAGCACATATAAATTTTTAACTTTCTTTTTAACAGTTTAATATTATTCTATTGTATAGGTATACTATAATTTATATAAGCAGCCCTGGATGAACATACTGATTATTTTCAGTGTTTTGTTTTTAAAATACCAAGTTAAATTATATATTATTGTCCATATATATTTTCTACACATGTAAGATTAATTTTATATATCATTTTAACATGTGGACTTGCTAAGTCAAAGGATATATGCATGGAAAAATAATATAACTGTTGTCAGATTCTTATATTTAGTATCAGTTTCTGTTATCCCCTGATAACATTAACTAGCTAGTCTTTTATTTTTTAGGAATATAGTAAACATAAATTTGTTGCCTGAGAATCAGAAATCCAAAGTATAGAAAAATAGACAAATGAAAGAGAATAGCTTCTCAGGGGTATAAAATGATGCTTTATCATACACACATGTTAAATAAAAAAGAAAATTAATTTGATCTTTTTCAGAAAATTAGATAAATATGACAAATGAGGTCCAACTTCATCCATCTTATTTGTTAAATATATCATAATTGATTGATTCTATGGGATTTATTTTTTCATTTTTAGAGGAGTGATATGGGTATTTATATGCCCTTGTCCCAAAATATGTAATTAAAAAAGGACTATGCAGTCAATAAAGGACTAAGAATGCATGACCTCCCTGATATGACCTAAGAATATTGAGCAGACTCACAGAACTGTCATCTGGATGATAGGTTATTAACAGACAGAAAGGGAGTTGAGCATAGTGAGTCCATGCTCAATATGGGCAGAACCCATGATAAGGTTTGGGGCTATGCAGGCAAGGATTACAGGAACTGTCTTGCTTACAGCTATAGATATTCTCTTTTTCTTAGGATGGGCATTGCCCATCATCATCCTTTCGTTAGCTTTCTGGGGGAGGCCGATAAACTGGAGAATAGGTGTTGGCTGCAATTCTGCTGAGACTCAGGGCTCAAACGGCCTATGAATAGCTGAAAGAATTTAAGAGTTTGGGACATATATTTAATGAGTATAGTATTAATTATAGGTCAGGGGGTATTGTCTCAGTGGGTGGAAACCTAGAAATAACCAACGGAATATTGAATTCCCATCCTAGAGAGTCCTGCTACATTCTCTAATAGAATAGCAAGAGTCTCTAGAGTACATGGGCAGGGCCTAACAAAGGAGGGCAGAACCAAGATGCCAGGCCCTTGATACTGATACTTGTACTTATGAACCTTGTTCTTGTGAAATTGAAACTTACCTTAAATCCCAAGGGTGAACCTCCCTATTACTGAGGGATTATTATCAAACTCCAACTAGTGATGCATTTGGAAAAAGACCTAAACTGAAGGGAGAAATATTAGTACAAATGAGTTTTTATGGCTGTGAGATTTCAAAGTGGGTTGGGAGGTCTGTCCAGAGGTTACATATATGCACGTCTCAGGAGGATCTCACTGAACTGCCACAGCAAATAGCCCTTCAACAAGGAGTTCTCCTGAGGACTCTAGAGACATCTGGATATTTTAGGTAGGGCAGGCAAACCCAAGAAATTGGCAACCAACCAGTGGGCCTAACCTTGGAATATATGATAACTTATCTTCCAATACACCAAAGCTAGACTTATTTATAATTTTCCTATACATGCCTCTTCTACTGGTTTCTTTTGAACCTATAATTAGCACTATACCCATTAAATATATGGCCCAGAGTCTTAAATCTTTTTGTTATTCTAATGCCAGTTTAGCCCTGAATCTCAGCAGAATTTCAGTCAACGCCTATTCTCCAGCTCATCCGACTCCCCCAGGATCTTCCCAAGAAAGAAAGAATATCTATAGCTGCAAACAAGATAGTTCAATCCATCTGCCCCATCTACTCTAAGCTCCCTCTTAATCAGAAGCAAAGTGGACATCACCTTCCCCATATCCTCAAGCCTGAGGACTGAACAAACATAAGGAGAAAATGCAACTACGGGCTAATTATTATCCTAGTAATGGGATGTACTTGCAATATTGATATAAAGACAGTGGTCCTCAGAGGTTCTGAGAGAGGGAAGAGGGAAGAATAGGGATAATTTGAGGGGATTTTAGGGACATTGAAATTGTTCTTCATGATATTTTAATGGTGGATACAAACCACTATACATTTTGTCAAAACCTATAAAAAGTGTGCTGTGCAAAGTGTAAACCATAATGTAAACTACAGACTATGTTTAGTAGCAATGTTTCAATATGTGTTCATTAATTGTAACAAATGTACCACATTAATGAAGATGTTAATAGGGAAAAGCGGTGGTGGGAGTTATATGGGAATCCTCTATATTTTCAATGTAACATTTATGAAATTTGAAGCTTCTTTAAAAATAAAGAAAAAAAAGGACTATATACACAAATCATGGCATTTTGCAATTGAGGAAGTAAAGGATTAACACATTAGAGATATCATATTAATAGGTCTCAGGAAAATATAACGTTTCTTCAGAAATGCTGAGAAGGAGTTCATTGAATTCAATACCTATTTTTTATTAAAACACACACATTCAATAATATAAATTGATGGAACCTTCTTTACCATGATTAAACATATATCTCTCAATATACACCAGCATCTTTCTTAATGGGGAAATATTTGAAGTATTTCCACTAAGGACCTTCTTTACTATTTAACACTGTATTGGAATTACGAGACAATGCATTTGACAAGAAACAAAGAACTAAATCATGAAAATTGGAAAAGATATAGTAAAATAATTTCTCTTTGTGAATGATATGACTGTGTACTTGGAAGCCCTGAGTATCATTAATAAAACCAATAAAAATAAAACAACTTTTAAAAGGTAACAGGCTATAAAGTTAACATGTAATAAGTAATTCATATATATACAAAATTAATCAATTAAACAATACCATGAATTACAATATTTTTATAATAACAAGAAAAAGATGTGATATTTAATAAACTTAAGAAATTTTAAAAAACAATGGGAGAAAATTTTTTAAGAAACTCATGGAAGACACAAAAGTAGACCTGAAGTAAGGAGAAACTATTACTTTACTTCTTTTTGGATAAGAGATCCCAATAGTTTAAATATGAAATTTTAAACAATTCTACCTATATTCAACTTACATATTTAATGAAATCCCAGTAATAATACCAAGAATCACCCCTCACCATGCTATCCAAGAATTTTTTATCATACATTTGAAACATTAATATGAAGGATTTCCATTTCCAGCCATGAAAAAGCAACTCTTACTTGGCCCATCATCTTGCTGTAAACAACCAAAAAGTTGAAGCAAAGATAAAAATTACAGTTTCACATGCAATGCATGATTGTAGTCCCTGAGAGAAACCACATGAATGAAGTCTAAGCTTGGCTAATTTTCTGCCCAGAAGCACTTTCAAGACCATGGCATAGGGAAGGGAAGTCTAAGAAATGAAAGTTGGTCACCTTGGGTTGAGGAGACAAAGATGAAAATTTGAAAAGACCAGGACAGAGAGAATTTAAGGACCTGAGTACCAGAAAAAAAGGAAGCTATACAGAGAAAGGTCTCCAGAAATCTTGAGAGGGGTTCTTAGGTGTTTCAGGGAGAATAGTAAGCTGTGTATGCACAGCATAAAACTTCATGAGATCAGGCACAGAACATACTGTAAGCTAAATAATTCCAAGAGTGCACATCCTCGCGTGAATGCACACATTCATAAAACCAACTGACCAAACTACGAACAAAAGTTATAAACTAAACAGTTTCAAGAGTTCCCACAATGCTGGCAGACATTTGAGTTTTAACCAGTCCTATTCTAGAAAACCGGGCCATTTGGTAGAGATCCCAGAAGACTCACACTTTATGTAGGGTGTAAGTAGAGCTATAGTATAGGCTATTCTAGATGTGCCCTAATAAAGATCATAAACAATCCTTGACTGGACTAAACTAATGTGCAAGTAATTTAATGTCTTGCCAAAGCAAATACCAACATTTTAAACAAAGACAATAAAATTCTGACATGATCTAGACATGATATTTTAACACAGTACTCTGACTGAATCATTAGTGGGAGATAGTCCAAGAAAAAAATAAAAAAGAACCACAAAGAAATAAAAAAAGCTCTCTCAAGTGTAATTACATTCCTATCATAATTTTGAAGCCTTTTTTAGTGTATACTGTAGGATAAATAATATAAAATACGTAAATGCTTTAGACCAAATATTTTTGCTTCATAAAAAAGAAATACATAGTATCAAATAAATTAAGAAAAATATCTAATATTAAATTTAAATTGCTCATATTCATGTAAACTAATTAGCACATTCATTTTCAAGCTTTGAATACTGACTACTGGTAGCAAAGAACACTCCTAGACCCAAAACTTGGTTTCTAAGTATAATTCTTCACTAATAGGAAACAGGGTCTCTTGGTGAATTCCAGAGAGAATTCCAAAACATGGAAAATACAAGAGAAATATGGTATATCTTGTCTTACCAAAAAGCAAGGAAGCATTCAAAGTCTAATTTGGGGCACGCCAAAAGACTCAGAAACTGAATAAAAGGGTCAACTAGGACGAGCAGAATATCTCAGTCTACGTATAATACCAGGAGTTAAAAATGCTTTTTGACCTGAAGAAAAGGGGGAAATGGAAAGGACAAATGCGTTTATATGGTTATGTGTCTCTAAAAAGAGCTGGGAGGTTATCAGAGGGGTTGCCCTTATGCTCACCTGAGCAGTCCCAGAGACAGATAAAGTAGATACAACCCCAGGTATTGGTTCTCCTGAGAGCTACAGAGACCCACAGGTTCTATGATCATGGCAGATGGAGTTCGGTGCCATCTCAGTTGGCCCTACTTTGGAGTTTGTGTTTCTGTGCAATGGAGCTGGACTCAGATGTGATCTTTGTCTACAAGTCTCTCCTTTTACTTTTACTGGAACTGTAGTTGGTGCTGGGGTTTAATGTATACCCAGAGGACCTGAATCTCTGGACTGACCATGTGATAGCCAGGCCCTGAGCCTAAACAGACTTGCAACTCCTACACTCTGGTTTATTGGACTTACCCCACTCAGCTAACATGGAGGTGAAGAAGGTCAACCACCACACCAGGGAGACAAGAGTGTCTGCAACTAAAAGCCGAATTGCATCCAGCATCCATGTGGAATCTAAGCCCCCTCTTGATATAGATGTGGAGTGGACACAACCATTCTAAGGTCCACAGGATGGAGCAATAGAGTATGGATTAGAGTGGACTTACTGATATTCTATTCATGAACTATTGTGATTAGTAATCAAAGAAAGTGTGGCATTGGTGTAGAGAAAGTAGCCATGGTGGCTGCTGGGGTAGGGAATGAGAGGAAGAGATGAGATGTGGGGGTGTTTTTGGGACATGGAATTGTCCTGAGTGGTGCTGCAGGGACAGTTATCAGGCACTGTATGTCCTCCCATGGCCCATTGGGTGGGCTTTGGGAAAGTGTGGGCTATGACGTGGACCAGTGACCTGAGGTGCAGCAGTGCTCAGAGATGTATTCACCAAATGCAATGAATGTCTCATGATGATAGAGGAGATTGTTGTTATGGGGGGAGGAGAGGGGTGAGGGGGGTGGGGGGTATATGGGGACCTCATATTTTTTTTAATGTAATATTAAAAAAAATAAAGAAAAAAAAAACAAAGAAAATTTGATGCTACAAAAAAAAAAAAAACCTCAGAAACTAACTTTAAGTGGCAACCTATCTAAATTTGGAAAAAATGAAACATCAAAAAGAATACCCCCCAATAAAAAAGAATATGACTATAATTGACTGTAATATATTAAATAAATAAGCATAAGTTCCTCAAAAAACTAAACTGAAAATGAAAGACCAACTCATACAATTTTTACCAAAGAACAGAAAAGAATTAAATTTGATTTGCTTTTTAAGGAAAGAACCTTAAACTGTTTCATTCTAGATGATGAGAGAATATGCCCTTATAAAGAACACCCACTAATATTATTTTTTTGAAAAGGTAAATTAAGAAAATCAGAATGTTTTAAACTTCAAAGTGATTATTTGTACAGGCATATATCATTAATAGATGAGTCAAAAATGTGATAATTTATCATCCTACAGGCAACCTGCTTACATGAAAAGGGAAAATGTACCTTTATAATGAACGATCTCATGATCTCCAACTAAACCAGAGTGAATCACCTAAGCCTGATGAGGAGTAGGACAACCTGACAATAGCAGCTCCTGAAGGGGTACAATGAACTATCCAATCTATTATGATACATGTATGCCAAAATTTTGTAACATGAATCCAACTCTTTCTTTAAGACTACTTCTCAGTTTGCAAAGAATAGAGTGAATATAGAAATAAATTGAACAATATTACAAGGAAACAAGAAGAGAAATTCAGACTTCTGTGTATGGTATAAAATACCTATCTTGATCTCTTCAAAAAAGGAATTGTCTAAAAGAATTAGAATGCGTTATAAGAATACAAAGAGACTTAAGAGCCAAATAAAGTATGTGATTCTTGAGAGAATAATGAATGACTCAACTAAACTGACTGTAAGGAAGACTTTTCAGGGTATTTAGCGAAGTTTGAATGAGGACTATATTATTTGTTAGAAATTACTGTCAATTTTCTTCGGTAAGCTAACTGGATAGTAATGATATAGAGAAATGTCCTTATCTTAGGAGATTATGCTGAGGAGTTTAGGGGTGAAGTGTATTGACCTCTGCAACTTACTTGCAAATGGCTCAACAAAAAAAAAGATGAAGATATATGGATAGATAAATGGATGGATGGATAATATAGCATATGTGAAAATGTTAACTGATGAATATAGGTGATCATTTGAATATTTTAATGTTCTATATTTTAGAGACTTCATAATAAAATTATGCTTAATATGAATTTGAAAAGGAAGTCAATTACTCAGATTTAATTTGGACAAGATGAAGAAAATGGAAAGTATGTAGATTTTGCTTCCAATTAAGAATAAAGTATGAGACCCACAAAGACCTGTTCAGAATGAAAATTCAGTTAATTGTAAATATGGTCTCTGTTTTAGTTTCTTAGCTATTAAAACAAATATCACACAATGGGGTGGCTTATCAACTGGAATTTATTGTCTGACTGGCCCACAATCTTTGGTGTCCCTTGACTTTTCTATCACATGTCAATGCACAGAGCAGTGTCTTCTTTCTCTTCTAAATTCTGTAAACTTTGAGTTTCTGACTGCTTTCCATGGCTTATCTCAGGTGTTCAGTTTCCTTTTCTTCTAAGGTTCAGCCATTTTGGATTAAGGCTCACCCTCATTCAGTTTGGGCAAACCTTAACGAATAACATCTTCAATGGTCCTATTTACAAATGGGTTCACACTCATAGAGCCAGGTGTTGGGAACTGAACATGCCTTTTGTGGGGGACATGACTCAATTCCAATAGTTTCATTCATCATTCCAATGATATTTGTACCTGAAACCTGGAAGATGCTAAATAAATAACTGTGAACAGAATGGAATTGATGTAAACCCCTTTATAAGTTGCTGTTTGCCTTCAGTTAGGTCACATCCCATGTTTGTTTTTAACATGCTATATTTTTCCCTCAGCTATTAAATGGAATTTTTTATCAAGCTTTATTTAGGAAAAGTTATTTTCCAATACACTGAAGTAAAAATACATTTGAACAAGAGTAACACATTTATATTTGGAGAAGAGCTTACTCAGAGGGGAGAGAACTGACCTAATGTAACTCCCATAACTCAGCATCTTATAGCTTAGGAAACCTCAAAATGGAGTTTTGGAGTTGTTCTTAATCAAATTTTCAAGAAAAAAATTTCAACTAGCTGATAAAATAAGTGCTTCACATTTTTGCTTCCCTAAAACTGTGATGTATATTCAGGAAAATGTTAAGTCTAATTGGCTCACATTCTAGCAGAGTAGGTACAGTTTATAAATTGATCTACTTTATCATGCCAAGGTTTCTTGGAGAAGATCCAGGTTTTGTGCTGATCTTTGTGGTTTTTAGTAATTTTGTTTTATTATGCTAGAGCCCTTGACCTCTCTTAAAATACATTTTAAAATTGCCTTAATGGAGACTCTGGCCCATAATTCAAAAAGTACTTCCATGATTTTTTAAAAAATAAAACACTTTTGTAAGTTTTCTGAGCTTTTTGTTTACATTCAGAATTTATTTTATTCTTTAAATGATTTTCTAGCTCAGTTTCTAATTAAATATAAAAACTGAAAACTTTTATTCCTCTCAACCTTTAGTAACTTTAATTTTTCAAATTCCAGGTTCTGTTGGCTTCGTTGCTCCTGCTGTTTCCTTTGCTATAGTGTTTTTACTATATTGTGATCACATAAGAAAAAGAGCTGCTTTGTATTCACTAAGATTACATTAAATTTCCACCCTACCAATGATACTTATTCTCTGCCTTTATTTCTTCTTTGAAGCAATCCTTTTCCTTATTCATCTCACTCTTCTGTAAACATGCACAAATATATTCAGTGTATTAGTGAAGCTTATTTTTTTTTCTGACTGAACTTTGACTGTACTTGCTTTGTCTAACAAGGCATTTCCATTGAGTTTTTGTTACTCAAAGTTAGATTAGTGAATCGCATGGAAAGAAGAACTCTTTAATGCAGGCCTAGATTTCTGAAGGATGAAGAGGAATAGCAACGAGAAATGCTTCGGATGCTGCAGACATCAAAGAAGATATGCTTCTAGTTCCGCAGACAAGCAAACCTGTTAGCAACATCAAACTCAGATCTTCTATGCCTTATATCCTCAGCATACTGTGAAATACTAATATGGTATTAAAAGGCTGGTAACTAAAAGAAAAAACAACAACAACTCTTTCCTCTCTTAGAGACATCTTTCCAAGGACATCAGCACACTTAACTCCTCTACCACAGGAGTCAGCAGCATAACTTAAATATAGATAGCTCTTATATCTTGTCAAGATGTGGCTTTATATCTGACCAGGAAACAGGTCTTTGTATCTATCCATGGCCTTTGGTGCTCTGGTCTTCAATAATCACCTTATTGTAAATTTTCATGAAGATCTGAAAGTACAAATAAGATACTATCTACAGCTGTACAAAAACCTTATCTATCTACTTTTAATTCACTCTCTCTAAAATATAAATTATATTTTCACTAATTTTTAACCCATATTTATATATGTTTTAATTTCTAAATAGTTGGAAGCTCCGATGATGACCTTCAATTTTCCTGAAAATCTTATTTATAGGACCTGGATATTTTTATCTACTTATTAAAGTAAATTTGGAAAAAAAATGTAAGAAATGCAATAACTAAAATTTCATCTAACTATATTCCAACAAAAATGACAATCTAGAGGAAATGGACAAATTCCTAGAAACACATAAGCAGCCCATATTGACGAAAGAAGAAATTGATGATCTTAACAAACCAATCACAAGCAGAGAGATAGAATTGGTTATCAAAAATCTCCCAACTAAGAAGAGCCCAGGGCCAGATGGCTTCACAGGTGAATTCTACAAAACATTCCGGAAAGAACTGACACCAATCCTGCTGAAACTATTCCAAAACATTGAAACGGAAAGAACATTACCCAATTCCTTCTATGATGCCAACATTACCCTAGTACCAAAGCCAAACAAAGACATCACAAGAAAGGAAAATTACAGACCAATTTCTCTAATGAACCTAGACGCAAAAATACTTAACAAAATACTTGCTAATCGTATTCAACAACACATTAAACGTATTATACACCACGACCAAGTGGGATTCATCCCAGGTATGCAAGGATGGTTCAACATAAGAAAATCAATCAACGTAATACACCATATAAACAGATTGAAGGAAAAAAATCACATGATTATATCTATTGATGCAGAAAAAGCATTTGACAAAATACAGCACCCTTTCTTGATAAAAACACTCCAAAAGATTGGAATACAAGGGAATTTTTTGAACATGATAAAGAGTATATATGAAAAACCTAAAGCCAATATTGTTTACAATGGAGAAATCCTAGACTCCTTCCCTCTAAACTCAGGAACAAGACAAGGATGCCCACTGTCTCCGCTTCTATTTAATATTGTCTTAGAAGTACTTGCACGAGCACTGAGGCAAGAACCAGAAATAAAAGGCATTCAAATTGGAAAGGAAGAAGTCAAAATTTCATTATTTGCAGATGACATGATCCTATACATAGAAAACCCTGAGAGATCTACAACGAAGATTCTAGAACTCATAAATGAGTTTAGTAAAGTCGCAGGATATAAGATCAATGCGCAAAAATCAGTAGCATTTCTGTACACCAATAATGAGCAAGATCAGGAGGAAATCAAGAAACAAATACCATTCACAATAGTAAATAAAAAAATCAAATACTTAGGAATAAATTTAACTAAAGAGGTAAAGAACTTATACAACGAGAATTATACAAGATTGTTCAAGGAAATCAAAGAAGACCTAAATAAATGGAAGACTATTCCTTGTTCATGGATAGGAAGACTGAACATTATTAAGATGTCTATCCTACCAAAACTGATCTACACATTCAATGCAATCCCAATAAAAATCAACGCAGCCTTCTTTAAGGAACTAGAAAAACTAACTATGAAATTTATTTGGAAAGGAAAGAGACCCCGAATAGCCAAAGACATACTGAAAAAGAAAAACGAAATTGGAGGAATCACACTACCTGACTTCAAAACATACTATAAAGCTACGGTGGTGAAAACAGCATGGTATTGGCATAAGGAGAGACACATAGACCAATGGAATCGAATTGAAAGCTCTGATATAGAACCTCACATATACAGCCACATAATATTCGATAAAGCCACCAAACCCTCTCAATTGGGAGAGAGTGGCCTATTCAACAAATGGTGTCTGGAGAACTGGATAGCCATATGTAGAAGAATGAAAGAAGATTACCATCTCACACCTTATACAAAGATCAACTCAAGATTGATCAAAGACCTAAATATAAGAGCCAAGACCATTAAAACCTTAGAAAGCAGTGTAGGGAAACATCTACAGGACCTTGTAATAGGAAATGGATTTATGAATATCTCACCAAAAGCACGAGCAGCAAAAGAACTAATAGATAAATGGGACTTCCTCAAAATTAAAGCCTTCTGCACCTCAAAGGAGTTTGTCAAGAAAGTAAAAAGGGAGCCCACACAGTGGGAGAAAATATTTGGCAATCATATATCTGATAAGAAACTTATAACTTGCATATATAAAGAACTCCTATATCTTGAAAATAAAAAGATAAACAACCCATTTAAAAAATGGGAAAAAGACTTAAACAGACACTTCTCCGAAGAAGAAATACAAATGGCAAGAAAGCACATGAAAAAATGTTCCAAATCTCTAGCTATCAGGGAAATGCAAATCAAAACTACAATGAGATACCATCTTACACCCATAAGATTGGCAGCTATGAAAAAAACAGAAGAATACAAGTGCTGGAGAGGATGTGAAGGAAGGGGAACACTCATCCACTGCTGGTGGGAATGCGGAAGGATCCAACCATTCTGGAGGACAGTATGGCGGTTTCTCAAAAAACTAGCCATAGATTTGCCATATGACCCAGCAATACCACTGCTGGGTATATACCCAGCAGAACTGAAAACAAGGACACAAACCGATATATGTACACCAATGTTCATAGCAGCATTGTTCACTATTGCCAAAAGTTGGAGTCAACCCAAATGCCCATCAACAGATGAGTGGATCAATAAAATGTGGTATATACACACAATGGAATACTACTCGGCTGTAAGAACAAACACACTACAAACACATATGATAACATGGATGAATCTTGAGAACCTTATGTTGAGTGAAGCAACCCAGACATTGAAGGACAAATACTACATGACCTCAATGATATGAAATAAACAAGCTGCCCTAGATAGCAAGAGACTGAACGATAGGCTTACAGGAAATCGGAGGGTGGAGGAAGGATATGAGCCGATGTCTGCAGGGGGGGAATTTAAGACGAGATGGTGGTAAGTATGAACACAAAGAAGAGATAAAATGGGGGCAAGGGGTTGCCTTTGGTTGGGGCTTTACGGGTTTGAGGGTGGCTGGGGAGGGATGGTTGGGTAACGTTGCCCAAAAGTGGGGGGAGGGAGGGGGAGCATACGAACACAGGAGAGGGTCAGGAGGTGGTGGAGAGTAAAATGCCGAGAAAATCATATCAAAATATAATAAAGAGGGTTACCTGTTTAGAATGCTCGGAGGGGAGGGTCTGATGCAGGACGGGCTCCTGGGGAATGCCTAAATGCTCATTCTGCCAGAGTGGGTGACACCATGGGGTAAAATCCCAAGTAGTGAGAGTGGGGATGGACCCACATCCTGGGGAGGACTAATGCCACCAAATAGAGGGAACTGTATCCCTCGAGAGAAAGGGTGGCTCCCAGGGCATTGGGGCAGTTGAGCAAGTTAGGCCCTGAACACTATTCCATCTATTTCTGGAAGTGGCTCCTCAGGAAATGAAGGTTGGCTGTCACTGTGGGCACCAAGGTGCAAGGGAAAATAGACGTTAAATGTGTGGAACCAAAGTAAAAGGGGGGCAAGAGAGGAGTTTTTTGAGAGTACACAAGGATGGATATAAAACATGTAATATTACACCATAACATATAGGAGATGACAGACTGATAATGTAAACCATAATGTAAAACATAGGATAACGAAAAATGTAAAGAACTGTGTATCCTAAAGTATGCACCATAATGTAAGCACAGATATTACCTTGTTAGAAAGCTAATATCTCAGACTCTGTACATCACCTTAAGTAAATATGATGTGAAAAGGGTGTAAGAGTATCGCTGTGGAAGGGAAAAGGTTTTGTGGTGGATGTATGGGAGTGCTGTATATTATATATATGCATTGCTGTGGTCTAGGACTCCTGTGAAGAAATGCTGAATAATTAGGGGGGGGGGAGGGAAAGGATAGGATGTGGAATTTTTTCAAGTCAACATTCTTTATCTAAGTTCTTTATCTAACTTTATCCAAGTTCTTTATCTAACCTTTAAATCCCTCGCTATATACCATTCCCTAGTAAGGGACCATGACATTATATTGGGCTTCAAATTTCGGGGAGTTCTGGACCACAGAGTGTTTCAACAATGGCAATGGAGGGATACTGGTATGGGATACCAATGACAGGTGATATATGGCTGACAGGGAGCTGTACAGAACATATGTCCAGGGGGCATGGTAATGATTGGATATACTCATAATGGCAACAATTAAAAACCACAGCAGGGGGGGTACTGGGTTCCTGGCCAGTGGTGCTCTGCCGCGGTCCCTAGGGGAGCAGCGACAGTCTCCCAGGTACAGCGGCAGGGACCTGGAGGGAGTGAGGGTTCAACAGTGAGCCCCTGATGCTAATGACTATGCTTGTGAGCTGATAAACCTAAAATAAGAACAAGGCCTAGAGCAACATTGTGCCTGGGAATTTCCTCCTGTCAGCCTTCATGTTACTCAAATGTGGCCAGTCTCGAAGCCAAACTCAGCATGTAAATGCAATGCCTTCCCTCCAGCGTGGGAAATGACACCCAGGGACGAGCCTCCCTGGCAACGAGGGACCACTATCAAATACCAACTGATGATGCAACTGGAAAATGACCTTATACGGAAGGTTCAATGCGGATCAGCAGAATATCCATGTCTACATAAAATAACATGACTTTAAAATGCTGTTTGACCTAAAGTAAGGGGGAAATGGAAAGGAGAAATGAGTTTATATGGCTACGAGTTTCTAAAAAAGAGTCTGGAGGCTGGCAGAAGGATTGCCCTCATGCACAACTGAGCAGAGTCAGAGAGACAGATAAAGCAGATACAACCCCCAGATATTGGTTCCTTTGAAGGCTAAAGAGACCCATGAGAGTTATGGCCATGGCCGATGGGGTTAACTACCAGGGCAGATGGCCCCTCTTTGGAAATGGTGTTTATGTGTGATGAATCTGGACTCAGATGGGATCTCCCTTCATAAGACTTTCATGCTAATGTGCTGGAGGTGCAGTTAACGTTGGGATTTAAGATATATTTAGGGGATTTGAATCTCTGGACTGACAATGTGATAGCCAGGTCCTGAACCTCAACAGACTCCAGCACCTACAATCTGATTTATTGGACTTACCACACTCAGCTAAGATGGAGTTGAAGAAGGACAATCACCACACCATGGAGCCTAGAGTGATTACAACTGAAAATGGGAGGATTGCATCCAGCATCCATGTGGAATTTGAGCCTCCTCTTGACATAGAGGTGCAATGGACACAACCAATCCAATGTCCACATAGAAGAGGTGGTATTGGATTGAGAAAAGTGGACATGGTGGACGATGGGTATGGGGAAAGGCAGGAAGAGATGAGAGGTGGAGGTGTCTTTGGGACATGGAGCTGCCCTGGATGGTGCTTCAGAGGCAATCACCGGACATTGTAAATCCTCACAGGGCCCACTGGATGGAATGGAGGAGAGTATGGGCCATGACGTGGACCATTGACTATGAGGTGCAGAGGTGCCCAAAGATGTACTTACCAAATCCAATGGATGTGTCATGATGATGGGAACGAGTGTTGTTGGGGGGGAGAGGGGGGGGTGGGGGAGCGGGGTTGAATGGGACCTCACATATATATTTTTGATGTAATATTATTACAAAGTCAATAAAAAAAAAAAAGAAAAGAAAAAAAAAATTTCATCTTTTTGAACTTTTTAAGATAGTTCTTTCCATCACACTCCAGTGCTTCAAATATCATCAACACTGATTCCTTGCAAATCTGTATCTCTGATCCTTATAATTTTGGATTTTGCATCTAAATTTTCTTTTCTTTTGTATGACTTGTCTACAATGTATGACTTATCTACTTATCTACACTGAGCCCAGTATCATACTCTTCATCTTTTGGCAAATCCTACTTCTATACAGTTTTATCTAACTCAGTGTATATTAGCACTATCCCTCTAAATATCCATAATTAGAGACCCCTGGGTCAGGTTTTATTGCACCATCTTTCTAAACTGTCTCAATCTGGTATCCTTTTCTTTTCTTTTACCTCTATACTAAAATATTATTTCTGTATTATTACTTCATTATTTATTTTATTTACAAAGTAATATGATGACTTTATAAATTTAAAATTATATATAAAGTCATATTTAAGAAAGATGATTTTTGTTTGATTGCTTGTTAGTTTGTTTAAATAAGACTCCTCAGTTATTTTAATTTCTCTAGAAATTGAGCAGAGACATTTGTTTTCATTTCATTTTGGTGGTATTTAAAAATACAAGAATAACCAAAAATAGTTTGTGTCTAGTTTTTTTTTAAATGAGCACAATTACAGCATTTTTAATGCCCTAGGAAAAATAGTCTTGTCTGTATTTCTTCAAGTTGTTTCTTCTACTGTGTAATTACATGCTAATAAAACAGAAAGCTACTAGACATTTAGACTGCATAGAAGTTAAATCATTTGAAATGTGCCCCATTTACTAGCAGGAAGGCTAGGCTTTACTTCAGATGATATCTTCCATAAGTTATGTTTTTAAAACAAATTCATATCACTATAAGGTATATTGTGTATTTGAATTTAAATACTGTAGAAAATTAAATTTCAAATTAAAGGTCATTTTATATACTTGAAACTTCATGTTCAGATTTATAATCAAGACCATGTCTATTTATTTAAAAGTAAGTTAGAAAGCTTTTTATTGTTATTCTCTAAATGGTTATTTAAAGGAAGACATTGATTTCCAAATAGGCTAAAGTTTCATTTTGAGCTATTATCATTTTCAGCTTTTTTTTAACCTAAAATTCACCACTGAAAAGATCCATTATACCTCTTCACCTTAATGGCAAATATAATGTATGTAGAAATTACCATGTAGATATACCAATTTTCTTCTGCTATTAGGTCTTGCCAATCCAATGATCATTTTTATTTCTTAAGAATATGATGCTTAACAATACTGAGCATATTGCATTGACAATATGGAGCATTGGTCAAGCAAAATCTCTCTTTCAAAATGTTCTTTAGGGTCACTGTGACCATGATCACATAGCTATGAAATATTCCACTTTATTTTTTGATCTCTAATCAATTTTGAGAATTTCATACTCCCAATATTTATAAATTAATTACACACAAAAAGAGGAAAGAATTCACAAAGTCCTAAATATTGCAATATAGAACTAAGCTAATTTTTCTAATAAATACACCCAATTTTCCTGTGGCATACAAAAAATATCTTAAGCTGAGATTTGGTCAAATTTTTTCCCATCTGCATTTTGTAACAGTGCATACAAACATTTATGCCTGGTTTTAGAGTGTTGACATATATTAGTATTCATTTTGCTTCCCAAATCATTGATGGTTCATTCTTTAGCTTTAAGACAATCTTCAAGCATCAGAATTAGCATACAAAATTTATGTTCCAAATAATACAAGAAATATGAGTTGTTAAAAAGGACTGGGATGAATATTGGTGCACTGGCAAAAATAAATGATAGCTCTATAGATGCCATATTAATCCTACTATCTTTATGTATAGATTCTAGATCATTTTATGTGTTCATTTTAGATCTTGACTTTTATTAGAGTTGTCCCTTGTTCTGTTTTTTTTTTTTTTAATTTATTTTTTTTATTGACTTTGTAATAATATTACATTAAAAATATACATGTGAGGTCCCATTCAACCCCACCCCCCCACCCCACCTCTCCCCCCCACCCCCCAGCAACACTCGTTCCCATCATCATGACACATCCATTGGATTTGGTAAGTACATCTTTGGGCACCTCTGCACCTCATAGTCAATGGTCCACATCATGGCCCACACTCTCCTCCATTCCATCCAGTGGGCCCTGCGAGGATTTACAATGTCCGGTGATCGCCTCTGAAGCACCATCCAGGGCAGCTCCATGTCCCAAAGCCTCCACCTCTCATCTCTTCCTGCCTTTCCCCACACCCATCAGCCACCATGTCCACTTTTCCCAATCCAATGCCACCTCTTCTATGTGGACATTGGATTGGTTGTGTCCATTGCACCTCTATGTCAAGAGGAGGCTCAGATTCCACATGGATGCTGGATGCAATCCTCCCACTCTCAGTTGCAATCACTCTAGGCTCCATGGTGTGGTGGTTGTCCTTCTTCAACTCCATCTTAGCTGAGTGTGGTAAGTCCAATAAATCATATTGTAGGTGCTGGAGTCTGTTGAGGCTCAGGACCTGGCTATCACATTGTCAGTCCAGAGATTCAAATCCCCTAAATATATCTTAAACCCCAACGTTAACTGCACCTCCAGCACATTAGCATGAAAGTCTTATGAAGGAAGATCCCATCTGAGTCCAGATTCATCACACATAAACACCAGTTCCAAAAAGGGGCCATCTGACCTGGTAGTTAACCCCATCGGCCATGACCATAACTCCCATGGGTCTCTTTAGCCCTCGAAGGAACCGATATCTGGGGGTTGTATCTGCTTTATCTGTCTCTCTGACTCTGCTCAGTTGTGCATGAGGGCAATCCTTCTGCCAGCCTCCAGACTCTTTTTTAGAAACTCGTAGCCATATAAACTCATTTCTCTTTTCCATTTCCCCCTTACTTTAGTTCAAACAGCATTTTAAAGTCATGTTATTTTATGTAGACAGGGATATTCTGCTGATCCACATTGAACCTTCCGTATAAGGTCATTTTCCAGTTGCAACATCAGTTGGTAGTTGATAGTGGTCCCTCGGTGCCAGGGAGGCTCATCCCCGGGTGTCATGTCTCACGCTGGGGGGAAGGCACTGCATCTACATGCTGAGTTTGGCTTCGAGACTGGCCACATTTGAGTAACCTGAAGGCTGACAGGAGGAAATTCCCAGGCACAATGTTGCTCTAGGCCTTGTTCTTATTCTAGGCTTATCAGCTCACAAGCACAGTCACTAGCATCAGGGGCTCACCGTTGAACCCTCACTCCCTCCCGGTCCCCGCCGCTGCACCCGGGAGACCGTCGCTGCTCCCCTAGGGACCACGACAGAGCACCACTGGCCAGGAACCCAGTACCCCCCCTGCTGTGGTTTTTAATTGTTGCCACTATGAGTATATCCAAACATTACCATGCACCCTGGACATATGTTCTGTACAGCTCCCTGTCAGCCATATATCACCTGTCATTGGTATCCCATACCAGTATCCCTCCATTGCCATTGTTGAAACACTCTGTGATCCAGAACTCCCCGAAATTTGAAGCCCAATATAATGTCATGGTCCCTTACTAGGGAATGGCATATAGCGAGGGATTTAAAGGTTAGATAAAAAACTTGGATAAAGTTAGATAAAGAACTTAGATAAAGAATGTTGACTTGAAAAAATTCTACATCCTATCTTTTTTTTTTTTTTTCCCCCCCTAATTATTCAGCATTTCTTCACAGGAGTCCTAGACCACAGCAATGCATATATATAATATACAGCACTCCCATACATCCCCCACAAAAACCTTTTTCCTTCCAGAGCAATACACTTACACCCTATTCACATCATATTTACTTAACGTGATGTACAGAGTCTGAGACATTAGGTTTCTAACAAGGTGACATCTGTGCTTACATTATGGTGCATACTTTAGGATACACAGTTCTTTACATTCTTAGTTATCCTATGTTTTACATTATGGTTTACATTATCAGTCTGTCATCTCCTATATGTTATGGTGTAATATTACATGTGTTATATCCATCCTTGTGTACTCTCAAGAAACTCCTCTCTTACCCCCCCATTTACCTTGGTTCCACACATTTAACGTCCATTTTCCCTTCCACCTTGGTGCCCACAGTGACAGCCAACCTCCGTTTCCTGAGGAGCCACTTCCAGAGATAGATGGAATAGTGTTCAGGGCCTAACTTGCTCAACTGCCCCAATGCCCTGGGAGCCACCCTTTCTCTCGAGGGATACAGTTCCCTCTATTTGGTGGCATCAGTCCTCCCCAGGATGTGGGTCCACCCCCACTCTCACTACTTGGGTTTCTACCCCATAGTGACATCCACTCTGGCAGAATGAGCATTTAGACATTCCCCAGGAGCCCGTCCTGCATCAGACCCTCCCCTCCGAGCATTCTAAACAGGTAACCCTCTTTATTATATTTTGATATGATTTTCTCGGCATTTTACTCTCCACCAACACCTAACCCTCTCCTGTGTTCGTATGCTACCCCTCCCTCCCCCCACTTTTGGGCAATGTCACCCATCCGTCCCTCCCCAGCCACCCTCAAACCCGCAAAGCCCCAACCAAAGGCAACCCCTTGCCCCCCTTTTATCTCTTCTTTGTGTTCATACTTACCACCATCTCGTCTTAAATTCCACCCCTGCAGACATTGGCTCATATCCTTCCTCCACCCTCCGATTTCCTGTAAGCCTATCGTTCAGTCTCTTGCTATCTAAGGCAGCTTGTTTATTTCATATCATTGAGGTCATGTAGTATTTGTCCTTCAATGTCTGGGTTGCTTCACTCAACATAAGATTCTCAAGATTCATCCATGTTATCACATGTGTTTGTAGTGTGTTTGTTCTTACAGCCGAGTAGTATTCCATTGTGTGTATATACCACATTTTATTGATCCACTCATCTGTTGATGGGCATTTGGGTTGATTCCAACTTTTGGCAATAGTGAACAATGCTGCTATGAACATTGGTGTACATATATCTGTTTGTGTCCTTGTTGTAATAAAACTTATTCTTTGGAACTAAATGAAATTAGAGAAAATAACTATCAAACCACCAACATGCAGACGGCATAGCCCAGCTTTGACTTAGGTAGTTTACTCTTGGAGATGAAATATTGCTGTGAGTCATTCAGATTTTGCTATTTAGCTCAAAGGTGATAATGTCTATTGGTTGTGACTGTGTTTTAGAAATCAGTTTGGATAACTCCATACATGGGTGCTTATTTAAAATATATGTTCATATCCACTCCTTTCACCCTTCTTCTTATTCAGTCACAAAGTAAACATCTGTAACTATGCACATAAATGCAAATCATGCATGAAATATTTTGTATTTTAGTTTTTTATTGTTTTATTCTGCATTATGGCCTAGAATTCTAGTTTGGAGAACTTACTTAAGTAAACATTCCTAATCTGAAGATTATTTAAAGAACTTCCTCAGGAACTTTGAGATCACAATTTACTCCCTCTAGGAGAATACTTATGATTTTTCTTTCAGGAATTTAGGAAAAATTTTTAAAAAGTTAGTCCCTCTGTCCTCTTCTGATTTTATTTAACCAAAGTTCCCTGATTCCTAAAATACTTTGAAATTTGAAAGTACTATCTAAATCTTGACCTTCATGAGAGTTTTTTTATTTGAAAAAGTCTTTATCTCTCCACTTTTATTATTATTTAATTTTATTTTAATTATCTTTTTAAAAATTTAATAGATCACATAAAATATTACATTAAAAAACATAAGAAGTTCCCATATACCCCACTCCCCACCTCCCACCCCCTTCATTTTTTTTAAATTGTATTTTTCTGAAGATGCATAGATTACAAAAAATGTTCTACTAAAAAATAATTCTCTAAGCCAAATTCAGCATGTGAATGCATTACCATCCCCCCAACTTGGGACATGACTCCCAGGGATGAGCATCCCTGGTGCCAAGGGATTACTACCAATCACTAACTGGTGATGCAACTGGAAAGAAACCTTGAATAAAAAGGTCAACTCAGACCAGCAGAATATCTTATCCTACATGTAGGATCTATCATGTGTTAAAAACTGCTGTTTGACCATGAATAAAAGGGGGAAATGGCAAAGACAAATGCGTTTATATGGCTAAAAGTCTTCAAAGAAGAGTCGGGAGGTCATCAGAGGGGTCACACTTACACACACCTCAGCAGAGTCCCAGAGATAGTCAAAGTAGGTATAACCCCAGATACTGGTGCTCCTGAGGGTTAGAGAGACACACAGGTTCTATGGCCATGGAAGATGGCTCCGGAGTTCAGTGCCATGTCAGTGGGCCTTTGGAATTTGTGTTCCTGAGTATGATGGAGTTGGACTCAGATGTGACCTTTCTACACATGCCTCTTCCGTCACTTTTAATGAACCTCTTTGGCACTAGGGTTGGTGTATACTCAGGAGACTTGAATCTCTGGACTGTCCATGTGCCAGCTGAAACCTGAGCCTCAGCAGAGTTGCAACATGAGAGATTTTTGAATTTCCTTGTAGTCTGTATGATTCCTAACCTTCCTTCTAGTTAAATAAAACTAAAGGTTTAATTCTAAGAAACAGTATATTGTGTCACTATTTGTATGGAAAACTGTGCAATTTTCAAATGATTCTTTCTAAAGATATGCTGTGTCAAGTTAGTTTTTCTGGAAATAGGACCTTATTTTTATCTTTGTATATAGGCAAAGTACTGAGTGTTCTCTCTTTGCAGAACATGATACTTTTAGCCAGACAATATAAAGGAAAAATAACATATGGTCTCAGTCCTTCATAATATGAGATGTAGCAGGTTATGGTCAATAATAAGTGGTTATTGCTGAACCCAAGATCAAGTGATTTGTATTTAAGAGGCAATTTGTGGAGTGAATGAATTTGATGCATAAAACACTGTCATCACCTTGTTTGGCTTTGGGAGGATTGAATAAGGTCAATATACTTATCAGTGTTAGGTACATATCAGCTACTTGGTAAATATTAGCTGCCAATAGTGTTGTTAGTCATATTACAATATGTGGACTCCCACACTAAAATAAATTTCCAGTTAGGTCTAATGTTACATCATGTTATGTAGCTTAACTAAACATATATTTGAAGGAAATGTGTTTACAAGCATTTTCTGTCTTGTCTCTTCTTAACCATTCCTTGGTCTCTCTTTTTCCCTTATTATTTCTTTAAATTCAGACTCAAATCTCAGTCGTCTCCATACTTGGCTACTATTTCAGTGATACTTTATAACTAAATTCATTAAGGACATCTAAAATTTGGCATAAATTAGCTTTTATACCCAAGACTGTCTCTCAATTTTGGAACAATTATATGATCCTGTTCACTGTTGAAATTGATATCTCGGAATTAGGACAGTAACCTTCCTAATTTTAGCCCTTATAAAATGTGGCAGTTTAGAATGTTGACTTCTTAAAATGTAAAGCTGCGTACTTGCTAATATGTGCTACCTGAAGCTATCGTTAGGTACTAGAAAATAAAATGGTTAGGCTACCAAAGTAATTAGCCTCTATAGTAGGTCTTACTAGGCCATGGTGCATAGAAGATTAAGAAGTATTTGTGAACAGAACTAAGTTTGGAGCTGCTCTGAAGCATCCCATCAAAAATTCACCCAGTATCTTGAAAGTTAGGATAGGGTAGGTATCTCTGGGGTAAATGCTTCTGAAAACTAATTCACATTTACTGTCTTTCCCAAATCCAGGGAGCCTTATTTCTCACGACCATCTTTTGAGTGGCAGTACTTGAACTTCCCATTCTAATACTAATGATTAATGTATAAGAGTTGTGCTGTTTCATATCATTTTTTCCCTGAAGCTTCTTGGATCCTGATCGCAGTAACTGATTTAACATATAAATTGGCCCAAACTTGGCAAAAATCAAGAATATTTAACAGGGCACAGATGGTGAAGCAGAAAGCAGTATCCAGAGATTTGGGTGACTTGAGTGCTCTCTAACCTTCCACCAGCTGCTTTAGCTCAAGTGTGAATAAAGACCTTTTAAGAATCAATGAAAATGTCTTATGTTGTGCCTAAGTATTACCCACCCAACCAAATTGACACCAAAAACAGAAACGACCATATGGTTCTAAGTGTATTAGAGAAAAGTAGGTTGCAGCTTGATACTTAAGATTTAGTATGCTACAGTGTTGCTGCTGATTGCTTGTGCATTGCATACTTCTAAAAATCATCTGATATGAAAAGTGTACTCAGCTTTGCCACATGTCTGTCTTTTAGTAGTCTGATTCAAATATACAAGAAAGCAAAGCAGCCAATCATTGCCCAAGGCCATAGGAAAATGCAGAAGACATTCCCCAGTTTTCTTTAAGAATTGACACAAAATCATTAGTGATGTATTTTTTGTTATTTTAGCTCATGTACGATATGAACTGATGAACAATTAATTTTTCAGTGACTAGAGGTGTTCTGCATGGCTTCTTCAGCCCTCAGCAAATGATCACTGATTGCATACAATAATTACAGTTAAAATGTGAACTTTGATACCTCCTCGTGTACCTAAAGATCTCCAGTAATATCTTTCATTTTCAGTAGGTAATATTAAATAAATATACCTTCTTTCTCAAAGTTTACAAAAAACACCAAAGTGGATAGATACTAGATATGAATGGGATTCTACCTTAGAATAAAAAAGATATTCATTTTAAACCAAGATTATATATTTTCCTATTAATCATAGGGATTAAACACATAGAAATAACTTGCTAAGGAAGTAGGAAATATAAGCATTATTAAAATGGTGTAAGCAAAATTTAATGGATATGAAACTAATACTTAATGAGAATTATTTAAATATTTATGCCAAACATTTACCTAAAAAATAAATTTACCTTAAAGATCAAGTACTTTAAATTACCTACTGCCATCATAATTGCATATTTATATGATATCAGAAATGCATATTTATGGAAATTTATCATTTGGAACATTTAAGAAAAAATAATTTCATCTAGATTCTCACAGTTCTGGGTTGGATATTTTATTCTAAAAGTTTTATATAAGTACAAAATATGAGCATTCTTTAAATAACTGTTGGCTGTTCCAAATGAAATTTTATATATTTTAAGTTGAATGCTCTATTTAAATCACTATGAGGCAGTATTATGAAATTTTTTTCAAAAAGAATACCTTAAAATTTAGATTAAGATAAAAATACAGGAAGTTGGAAGCCAGCAGAAGGTACCACGGACATAGCAGTTGCATGTTTATTTGGGACATTTAACTCAATCTTTTTTATACATACCCCAAAAGATTTCATGATGCAAACCACTGGACCAGTAGAGGTGAGAAAATAGAAGAGATTAAAATAAGAGATTCAATCTTAAATTTTTGATTGGAAAATAACCAAATAGATCAGGAGTGATTTGGAAGGGCAAAGAACAGGAATAGTAGATCTAAGAGTGAGATAGACCACCATTTTGGATATTGCTTTATTTGTATGAGAAAAAAAGAGTAAAACTGGTGAAAAGAAGGCTGACTCAACTGTCACAAGGGAAAAGTTAAAATCTCATATCCAATTTCTAGATTTGATCCAGTTAACAGACCAAAGCACACACTGATGTGAAGTGGAGTCTGCTTTCTTTGAGCAAGGACATTGAAATGCTTCTCAGTCCTTCCTCAAAGGAACCTTTGACCACTTACCTAACCAGTGGTGCATTGAGGAAAGGAGACTGACTAGATATTTTGATATTTGTTAGATGTAAAGTCTGAGCTCACTCTGATTCCAGATATCCTGACATGCTACTATGACCTGGTTACAGGGGGCCTCACTGAGAGCAGGTGGTACAAGGAATCTGGCACAAACATCTTATATTAGATAAGATAATCAACAACCTAATGAAGCGCTTCTAGCTCTCTGGAGGAACTGATGTGGGAACAGCAGTACCCAAAGTTGTGAGGGAAAAGTCCCTCTAATGGGACACCTATCTGTTTACAAGATGTTTACAGGCAGAACCAGAGGACAATGTCTATGAAAATTGACAAAGAGGCCAAGGAACCAGATTAGGAAGGTTGGAGGATGGGAGGTCATACATAATCCCATGTGGCCTGCCCAGAAGCCTAATGGAATGAGGCGCTTGACAGTAGATTACTGTGAAATGAATAGTGACTCCACCTTTACATGCAGCATTTCCATGGGTGACTGAGATCATAGATCAGCTATCACATGTGTAAGGGCACCACCATTATGTGGTGGATTTAGCTAATGCTTTTTTTCTCTGTAGATATTGCACCAAAGAGACAAGAACAATTTGCCTTTACATGGGAAGGATGCCAGTGGACCTTTTTGGTGCTCCGTCAAGGGTATATTTATAGCCCAATCATCTGTCATGGTTTGATTGCTCAGGATCTCTCTACTTGGATGCATAAATCCTCTGTTATGTTATGCTAACCTCTACTTCTCTTTCAGATTTAGAAGAAGAAGCCAAGAACCTATAAGATAGACTGACAACATGGGGTTGGGCAGTCAACAAAGCAAAGGTCCAAGGGTCTGGAATATCTGTCAAATTCATGGGAGTTGTTTGGTCAGTCAAGACAAAAGTTATCCCCAAAGCAGTAATAAATAAGGAAAAATGTATCCCCAACCTACAACTGTAAAAGAGCCACAGACATTTACTGGCCTATTAGGATATTGGAGAGTGCTTATACCTCGTATGGCACAGATATTCCACCCCTTATATGCCCTCCAGAAGAAGGGAAGTGTTTAGTATTGGACTGATACCTATGAACATGCTTTTCAAGCTGCCAAGCAGGCAGTTAGTCAGGCTTAGGTCTTGTAAGTTATTGATCACTCCCTGCCTTTGCAACTTGATGTCACTTGTCATGATGCCAGGTACAGTTGGGGCATCTGGAAAACACATGGGAAATACAGGGTGCTCACGGTGTTCTGGTCTCAACTATGGAAAGGGGCAGACCACTATGATCTCACTGAATTCCAGTTAGCAGCAGTGTATGCTGCCCTTCAGTCATATGAAGTGTTTACAGGACCACGAGTCCTAGTACAAACCTTTCTCCCTGAGTCAGGATGGTATGTTTGTAGTTGAATACCCCCAGGACTGGGGTAGCTTAGACATCCGCACTGGCCAAATAGGGTGCATATTTGAAACAGCGGGCAATGTTGAGTACTAGCCCCCTGTCTGTACCATAGAAAAAGTCGAGCCTTGTCCATAGGGTTTCCTGGTCCTCAGGCTTTAGAGCCTAACCCATACAAGGATGGAACAGGCACTGTAACAGCTGATGCCTGGCATAAAGATGAGTCCAGCAAAGGCATGGATGTCTTGGACCACTGTTAAGTATCCAAGTGGATACAGAAGATATCTGGTTTGAAACTGGATTTGGTTAAAGCAGCCAGTGGGCTGAACTGAGAGCCATGTGGCTTTTTATAATGCGTGAACCTGGCTCCCTTACAGTGTGCACACATAGTTAGGCCATGTACAAAGAACTAACTTTATGGCTGCCCCAGGAGGAGCAGCAAGAATGGATGATTGGTAAAAGACCTCTCTGGGGACAAAATTTGTGGAAGGACTTGTGGTCCAAAGGACAAGAGTACAGCATAACAGTTTAGGACGTTGCAGGGCATAAACCTCTCATAAGCCCAGGAAATGACCCTGCAAAAGTAAGAGCTTTATACCATCTGATGGATGGATGTGCCTCTTGGTTATACAGGCATATGAAACATGTGGGGGTTCGAGCCAATACTGTACTGTCATGGGTTCATCCCTATGCCCATGTTAACAACATAACCCAGGGCTGGGTATGCACTGACCTGCCAGCAGAAGGAGCATAAGGACTTCCATGGACCATTACCCCGGTGACTGAGGCTAACTGGACATGGCTTCCCACAAACGACTGGTCCACACCAAAAGGGAAGACAACATGAAAATGAATAGAAGCACTACTCCAGAGAGATATGGACAACAACATGCCAATTATTTCCAGAAAATAGCAGGATGGACCTGCCAGTTTCTTCATAATTGTACTGTAGTCAATAGTCAAACTGGATATTGGTGGGGACATCTGGTATCCACTTGGAAATGGGTTGTATTAATCAGCAATGATTTTGTAATTTTCTTAGTTATGTTTTGTTGTGCCTTATTTTGTTGTTGTGGCCTTTGGGCTCAGGATGTGGCCTTGCAGCAGGAAGGCCTTAAGATGCTGGCTGTTTAAGTGGTAGAATGCAGGGGGTGCTAGAGCCCACTAAGTAAGCAGCCTAAATGTCTTGGATACTTTTTTGTTATATCTGGGATGCAGTGACACAGTATAACTACACTTAGCTTCCAGGCAATGAACTTGATCCTTACTGACCCATGCACTGGCTAATCAGTATATGTATCATAATAGGTATGACACTGTAAGAGCCAATCATATATTCTTATAGTAGTTACATAAAAGCAGCTCCTATATAAACAGAGGCACACAGAAAACAAAGGAAGCTTAAAGGAACAGGAGTAGAGAGAGAGCAGAGAGAGAGCAGAGAAAGGGGGAAAGAGCTTGGAATAAACTCAATATGCATAAACTTCCCACAGCTCCACATGCCTTTTTCTTTCCTAATGGCCCTGACTCCCTAACTCTGGCATAGGATCTCTAACCTGACACAATAGTTCCCCAGATTCAATTTGTAATCACTTCCATAGTACTTTGATGCATAGTTAGGATGGACACACTTACTGGTAGTAGGTTATTCTCTGTGGCTTCTTGACTGGCAATGCAAGATAAACGATTTTAGGAAAGGCAGAGTTGAAGTTCAGCAAAACTGCTAACCATCACCCCATCCCCAAAAAGTCAGTAAATCATAAGTGATACTTCATCCTGGAAGAAATTTTTGAGATTATGAACATAATCAGTGATTTTAAAGGATTCAGAGGTTTCTGGTTCCCATAATATCCCTTTAATTGAATTGGCTTGTCACTGTCTCCGAAATGTGTCTAAAAATGGATTTTAGTAAGCTCAATCAAATAAAATTACATATTGCTAAAAAATGCTAACTATAATCTAAAACTTCATGAGTTGTAATCTTTTATTCTGGTGAAGAGTCTTGCCTAGATGTTGATGGCTGGGGACTGATCAAGGTGGTGGTTTTGGCAATTTCTTAAAAGAAGAATACAATGAAGTTTTCTGCTTTGACTGACTCTTCCTTTCATAAGTTCATGTCATATTTTAAATTTTTTGTTCTCATTTCAACAATATTAATAACTTCTTCAACAGGAATAGTTTCTTTCCCAAGAAACCACTTGCTTTGTTCATCCATAAGAAGCAACTCATCATTCATTAAAATTTTTCATGAGATTGCAACAATTTAGGCACATCATTAGGCTCTACTTGTAATTCTAGTTTTCATGCCATTTCTACCACATTTGCAGTTACTTCTTCCAATAATGTCTTAGACTCCTCAAAGTATACATAAGGGTAGGAATCAATATCTTCCAAACATCTGTTAACTTTAGTATTTTGACCCCTTCCCATGAATCACAAATGTGCTTACCGGGAAATGAGCCTTTCTGGCGCCAAGGGATTACTACCAAGTACCAGTTGATGATGTAACTAGAAAATGACCTTGCATAAAAGGGTCAACTCAGATCAGCAGAATATCTCAATCTACATATAATACCAGGAGTTAAAAATGCTTTTTCACCTGAGGAAAAGGGGGAAATGGAAAGGACAAATGAGTTTATATGGCTATGAGTCTCCAAAAAGAGCCAGGAGGTTATCAGAGGGATTGCCTTTATGCACACCTCAGCAGAGTCCCAGAGACAGATAAAGTAGATACAACTCTGGATATTGGTTCTTCTGAGGGCTACAGAGACCTACAGATTCTATGGTCATGGCAGATGGAGTTCAGTGCCATGTCAGTTGGCCCTTCTTTGGAGTTTGTGTTTCTGTGTGATGGAGCTGGACTCAGATGTGATCCTTGTTCACAAGCCTCTCCTGTTACTTTTACTGGAACTGTAGTTGGTGCTCGGGTTTAACATATACCCAGGGGCCCTGAATCTCTGGACTGACCATGTGATAACCAGGCCCTGAGCCTCAACAGACTTCAGCTCTTACACTCTGGTTTATTGGACTTATCCCACTCAGCTAACACGGAGTTGAAGAAGGTCAACTACCACAACAGGGAGCCAAGAGTGCCTACAACACAAGCCTCTCCTGTTACTTTTACTGGATCTGTAGTTGGTGCTGTGGTTTAGTGTATACCCAGGGGACCTGAATTTCTGGATTGACTATGTGATAGCCAGGCCCTGAGCCTCAACAGACTTGCAACTCCTACACTCTGGTTTATTGAACTTACCCCACTCAGGTAACATAGAGGTGAAGAAGGTCAACCACCACACCGGGGAGCCAAGTGTGCCTATAACTGAAAGCAGGAGAATTGCATCCAGCATCCATGTGGAATCTAAGCCCCCTCTTGATATAGATGTGGAGTGGACACAACCATTCCAAGGTCCACAGGATGGAGGAAGAGAGTGTGGATTAGTGTGGACTTACTGATAGCCTATTCATTAACTATTGTGATCAGTAATTGAAGAAAATGTGGCATTGGTGTGTGGACAAAGTGGCCATGGTGACTGCTGGGGGTAGGGAGTGGGAGGAAGAGATGAGATGTGGGGGCTTTTTTGGGACATGGAGTTGTCCTGGGTGGTGCTGCAGGGACAGTTATCAGACACTGTATGTCCTCCCATGGCCCACTGGGTGGAATGTGGGAGAATGAGGGCTATGATGTGGACCATTGGCCATGAGGTGCAGCAGTGCTCAGAGATGTATTCACCAAATGTAATGAATGTCTCATGATGATGGAGGAGGTTGTTGTTATGGGTGGAGGAGTGGGGTGAGGGGGGGTATATGGGGACCTCATATTTTTTTGAATGTAATATTAAAAATATAAATAAAGACAAAAATAAATTTAAAAAAACAAATGTGCTTAATGGCATCTAGAACAGTAAATCCAAAATTTTTCAACTGACTTTGCCTAGAGACATCAGAGGAATCACTATCAGTTGCAACTTTAGCCCTACAGAATATACATTCTTAAGTAATAAGAACTTGAAAGTCAGAATGACTCCTTGATCCATCGACTGTAGAAGGTATATATTTATCACTTGCTGTGCAAGGCAAAAAACAGGATTATAAAGGAGTCCTATGCAGAACTGCTTACATTTACATGCAGATTAGAACATGGATGTCCACCAAGAGAAGATTGTGTCAAAATTAAATTGTACATTTGTATGATAAGATTTTTTGGATTTACTAAAATTATGAGATAGAGTTATATACCCTAATAGATAAGATGTTTCCCAGTATATATTGTTATGTGAAAACAGAAATTGTATAATAGTATGATCAGACCTATGCCTAACTAGGCATAGACTATTTTTAATAGAACATATTAAATTCAATTAATAGCAGTTATTTTTGAGAACTAAGAAAGAATTATGGAAGACAGTTGGATCTATTTTTGCTTTATAACCTTCCGGTGTGTTTGAATTTTATACTTGATCTCATATTACTTTTATTGTAAGATTAGTTTTACTATATAGATATGTCCCTCATTTGAAAATATCATTAGAAAGAATCTCAAAGAATAATTAGAATGATCATACCTGGAAAATGAAAAGCTTATATAAAAACAAACACCTGGAATTCTCAGAGTTATGGAACAATTTGATCTGGTAGGTTGGTGGACAGACAAAATATGAACTGAAATTAATGAAGGCATGCTGACCTTGAACAAGTAAAGTAACAGAAGAGATATGCCAAGGAGGAAGAAATGCTTATATGAACCTAAAAGTTGAATGGAGTAATTAGGAACAGAAAAAGCTTTGGCTAAGGTTTGACTGATAGAGCTGAACAGCAATTTTCTCATGTGGGGTTCTACTCAGACACTTGGTTTGCTGACATTGACAAATATCACTTCTTGGATTAATGCATTAATTTCAGAGAGTAGCTCAATAACATTTTTAAAACTTTTTCATTAAAAAACAAGTTATGCTCTTAATAACATAATTATAAGTGAAAGGAAAAATAACTCTTGGAATGAGGAAATGTACTAAAAAGTAATTGAATTATTAGTTTGTGGAAGAGGATACTTTCAAAATAAATGTCCCTACCTTTCATACAGAGATCGATCCATATAGGCAATATTGTTTTAATAAAACAATTTTAGAGGGAAGCAGATGTAGCTCAAGTGATTGGGTTCCTGTCTACCATACGAGGGTCGTTGGTATGGTTCCCAGGGCCTTCTGGTGAAGGCAAGCTGTTCCGCACCATGGAGAGCTGGCTCATGCCACGAGCTGATGCAAGATGATGCAATAAAAAAGAGACACAGAGGAAAGACAATGACAGACACAATACACCAGGGATCTAAGGTGACTCAAGTGATTGAGCACCTCTCTCCCATGTTGGAGGTCCCAGTGTCAGTTCCCAGCGCCTCCTAAAGAGAAGACAGGGAGAGAAGAAAAGCAGAAACAGAAGAATGTGCAGTGAGTGGGCACAGAGAGCAGACAGTGAGTACATGTGGTGGAGGGGGGTCAATAAATAAAATAAAATAAATATTTTTAAAAAACAACCAAAAAGCCCAACTAATACAAAATGTTTTCTCTCAAGGAGCTCTTCCTCACTGCCTCACATATAACTAGGTTTTCTTTGTAGACTAGGTAGACATGATGACCTCTAGATTTCCATTCTTCCCACTCCTTCTAAAATTCTATATCTAAAAGCTTTTATAGTTCATTATTTAGTAAGTCACATATAAAATAGACACAGGAACAGTCAAATATATTTTTCTTAAGAGAGGCTAATTTTGATAACTAAATTTTCCAATGATATTTACATTTTTATCTGGATTAAGAAACCACCCACAAGTTGGTCTATGGAGGTCCTTTAAATAATAATAATAAAGAGTATTACAAATGATACATTCTATTATTAGGGCTTCATTACAAAAATGTACATGTATTTTCCCCACTTTACAATCTAAAGGATTATGTCTGCTCTCAACTTTATAGTCAATGGTACCAATTTGTTTTCCCTGACATTAGAAAAAATAAATATAAATAAAATAATTATGCATTTTCCAAATGAAAATGTAAAAATCAGCCCCTCAAATCTAAATTATTAAATATAATTGTCCCCAAAATGGAAACATCAATTACTATTATATTATTATTATTATACTTAAAGATATCAATGGACATGAAAACACTTATTATTTAAGTAAAGAAATTAATCTTAAATGATAATGGTATTATTTAAAATGCACTTCAAATTTAGCACATATCTGAACAAGATCTGATGTATCATTCTGTACGTACATTTTCAGAAGAAAAAATTTTAATATAAAATAAACAGGTTGTATAAATATTATTGAAATTCACAAATGTAGGGAGAGTGATATAGGAGGGATTTCATTTTCATTAGATGATCCTTTCTTTTTTTATACGACATGAGTAAAAAAGACATAATACTCTGGTCTTTTTGGAGAATTCTCATTTTTACCTCAGAATTTGGAAGAGTTCTAGTAAACTGAATCAATTTTTGAGATTTAATATACAGTAGAAGGGAAGAATAATTCTTAGTCATGGCAGTATGATTAAAAAGAATCCAAATAAAATACATTTTGCTGATTATAAAATATGTTTTGTTTATTCTGAAGAATAAGGATAATGTTGATTCTTTCATGCATTCAAGAAATAATAGAGTACCTCTATATGCACTGCAAAGGAAGCTGTATTGTAGTTCTTTCAATATGTCCTTCAGGTTTTCCTTCAGGACTAATTCCCTTACATTAGTTTTCTCTGAATATTTAGTTTCTTAATGGCTTTACCTTTCTTGTCTCTAAAATTTCACTCCTTCTACTTTGACAATTTTTACCCCATGTGTTTTTTTCTTTTTACTCCTTGGAACTTGTCACTCTTTAACCTAATATATATTTTATGTACTTTTCTTATTTAGTATTCATTTCCTAGTCTAAATGTAAACTGCAAGAGATCATGAATTTTTGTAAGTTTTATTCAATCCCAAGTGCCTGACAGAGTGATTGGTACAAAATAGGTGGTTAAGTAAATGTTTGTGGAATGAGTAAGTACATGAATTAGATGTCCTAGGTATATAATATAGTTGGAAATTTAACAAAATAATGTATAATTTTGTAGACTTGAAGAACTACAAAATGTAAGAGTTGGAGGGAAGAATAACGACTTCCAAAAAAGAAAGAGATACAGAAGTCAGAGATGTGGTTTGAAAATTCAGAGAAATGTTTTTTTTTTCAAGGAAGCAAAAGAAGAGATTATTCAAACAAGAAATGGTCAATATTATCAAGAACTCAAAAATTCAAGAAAGAAGATTGATGAAAACATCTCATTCATGAATTCAATTAAAGCTGCTACATTAGACTGCATTAGAGTGGGTATAAAACTTGACTGAATTAGGCTTGTAAATAAGTGAGAGTCAAAGAAATCTAAACTCAGGTTAGACAACTTCTTCAGAAATGTTGGTCTCAAAGTAAGGCAGTATAAGTAGTTTCAGAAGTGTAAGTGTTTGAGTGTGGGATTTATTTTATACAAAGGGTACAGATGTGAATATATTGAAAAGACAAAGGGAAAGCTCAACTAGAGAACAGAGGTGTACCTAAAAGAAAATAAATTTCAGTACTGTAAACTCTCAGATGTGAAAGTAGATGATGTGACAGAATCACTGGTTGCCTATAACATATTTTTCTCTTCTTCCATACTACAGGATTCCCAAATTTTGGGTGTATGACAATGTACACAGTTAAAAATATTCATCGCCCCTGATTCCATTACTGTTATGTGTGGTCATGTGATCAATTTTAGCCAAGATCCTATACAAAGAAATCACGATTGATGATTTCAGTCATGTTTCTTAAGAGATAAAGGCATTTCCTCTACGTGGAAAAAGGCCTGTTGGGCTAAGAAAAAAAAAAAAAAAAATCACCAGGTCAGTATATTTGGTAGTCATTCACATATACATTTAACTCATCCAGTTTGTAAACTTGCTTGGGTTGAGAAGTAAAAATCTGGGTTGAAAAAGTAAAACTCAGATGTGAAAATTTTTATGAATATGAGAGAGTAATCCAAATCTTGATGGATAATTGCAATGAGGAGAGTGAAAGTTGGATCAGCTAAATGGCAAGGGCCTCAAACCACAGAAACTAATTTTAAAAAGAGAATGGATGATAATAAACGACAAGCAATGGAAAGCAAGTGAACGTCTCCTAAATCCGAGGTATATGAGCTCTTCCATAATAAACAACTGACAATTAAAAAGAATGGCTTCAAGGGAGAGTTAGTTTCAAAAAATGTTAAGAATAAAAAGGACTGCTGCTTATGGAATGGCACTTCCATGAGGTATAGCAGAAGAGCGTTTGGGCTGAGATAACAGGAAAAGTAGGTCAGGGACAAAGAAATAGAAGATTCATATGTGATATTATGTCAGGTAATAATTGGGAGCTGATGATCTTCCATTCAATACTTTCCAATATTTTAACCAAGATATAAATTTTGAATGTGGTACAATTACAGATGATGTTTTTCCATAGCAATACTATGATATTTCTCATATTAGGCATTCATATTATTATAAAATAAAAGAACAAAAAAAAATATTAAGCCTTTGCTATACTGTCTTATTTCAGTTTTTCTTAATTTATATAAAAATAATGAGTCTTTCCTTTTGTTTACTTTTATTTTACTCTCTATTTTGATTTCTTTCATCCTTACCTTTCTACCTGTAGCCCTTATATTTTTGTGTTGTCAATATAATGATTCTGCCTCTTACCTGTAATCTTCTACCATGAGCTTTCCTACACTGCTTCTTTTCTTTCCATCTTATCTTTCCAAAAATAGACTTTTTCTTCCCTTGGGTCTCTTCTGAACTCAATTGATCAGAAGAATTTGCCTCACCTCTATTCCCCAGGCTTTTAAAGATAAGTTGAAATACACTAAGGAAGTATAATTTTACCTAGCACTTCCATTCTCTTATTTAATACATTCTTGTTTATGAATTGAAAGATTTACTTTATTCTTTTACAAAAAACATTACTTTTTTAAAAAAACTCAGTGTCTACCTTGCTGGTAACTTCCATATACACTCAGTGCACTTCAGAAAGTATTTGTTAAGGACTAATCATGTGAAAATGTCAGGGCTATATACTAGAAAAGACAAAGGTGAATAAAATATAGTCAAACTTTTTCAAATCTTCATTATCTGGGGTGACAGACACATCTATACAAGTAACCATAACACAAGGCAGATAATGGTTGATAGCATAATAAAAATAACAAATATTTAGATTTGCACAGAGAAGTGTGAAATTATTTCTGATGAGCTGTTTGCTAGGAAATCAATTAGCTATCCATAAAAGGTAATAATAACTCCAATGGGATGAAGAAGAGGGAATGGTAGGATGAAGAGGGGGAAAAAAGAGAAGAGAAGCAGGAGGAGGAGGAGGAAGATGTCAATGAAAGAAAGGGTAATAGTTTAATATAGAGACAAAAAGAGATATGGAAATTCAGTAAGGGGTAAAGACAACCAAAAAACTTAGTCATGAAAGGCATGGTAATTTCAGGCAATGTGAAGTAGCTCTAATGGAAGGAACCATAGGAAGTAGGAATGGGAAATAATTAAGGAGACTGTGCATGAATATCTTCAATGTCCTCTTATAGGAGTTCAAGAATAATTATCCTAAGCTAGAAAAAAAAAAACTGCAATTAATTGTTAAGAACACAAAATATAAACAGATTTCCAAATATAGTGTACTTTCCTATATGCTTACTTTCTGTGTCTATTATCAACGGACAGTGGTGATTTTATTTTTGAAATATATTCAAGCATTCGGATTTATGAGGACCTTATTATAACATAAAAATAGAAATAAAAATATATTTCACACATATTTCTCTCATTCTTTAAAATACTGAATCCTCATAAACAATGGTTCTTTCATCTAATGTATAAAGGGTTATTGCTTTTATTTGTAGATGAAAAGAGATGAAGTAAATGCACTTGGTTAGATAACACTCATTATTCACTCACTTAGAGCTGTTGTTATAATATAAGTTACGCTAATTCATACAATTAACCTTATATAATTAGTTTAAAGACCTTATCTAACAGGGCAGTATATTAATTCATTGATAGAATAAAGACTTTTAAAACTGAAATATATCTTACAAAACTCATTAATTTAATGATACACATTTTCCTTTTTGTTTTATTTATTTTGTCTTTATCAGAATTTAATTCTATTATTTAAAGAGAAAAATCATAACAACATTGTTAAGAATCCCTCACAGTTATATATAGAGAGAGATAGATACAGATACAGATACAGAAATAAAGATATAGATAAATGTCTGGTTAGGTATAGTTCTTATAATTTAAGAAAAGCAAGTAATGGAAAATCATTATTTAAAGTAAAAATTGTTTTAGTTCAGTCTTCTCAATTAGAGCCAAAATATTCAGTCGTATTTGCTTTCAGGAAAAGAAAGGCAATAAATTCGATGGTAAAGCAATATTTATTTGGGTATTAAAATTAAGTCACCATATGCAATTTTTGTGCTTCATTGCCCAACACATGCTGATGGAGAGAAAAAGGGCAAGTGAAAGGCATTAAATGGGTAATAGCTTCTGGAAAAACTGACCTGGTGACAGACTATTAGATCAATCACTGAGCACAATAAAAGCATTCTGTTCCAAAGTAAAGTCAAAGTAAAAATGTATGGACAAACCAGAATATAAATTATGACTGTTACTCACAAATTTCTATCAGATTATACCTTTCAGATTATATTCAGAGAAGAATTATTATCTCTTTTCCAAAATGAAACTATCATTTCTACTGTGTTACATTTTCCTGCAAGAGCTTCTCTAGAGGGGGAATTTTAGCCTGGGAAATTTGAGGTCATAGTGAAATTTTCCCTATGGCTCATTCCCTTCATTCAATTTGTCATCTATCACTTTTTATTTATTATATTATATATTAGATTATTATTCAATTATATTATATATTATAATTTAAAGTGGTGATTTAATGTTTTGTCTTCTCTCTTACTTCCATGGCTCTAGTTCTAGTCTTTTCTAAAATTAACTTACAAAATTGTAAGATCTCTAAAAATATCTTCACATTTAATCTGCCCTAATTTCTTCTTCCTGGGATGCCTCTTAAAACAAACTATGCCTTTATTCTTTTGCTAAAAATATTTAAAGAATTCCAGTCTGTTTAACAGAAAAATACAAATTCCTTTTGCAGGGCTTTCAAATGCCACTACCAAAGCAAGCTGATTTTCCGGGCACACAGTTCTCAATAAGCTCATTCAACCACATCCAACATCTTAAATTGAAGGCTTAACTTCCTTGAAAACACAAGTTTCTACCATCTCTCTCTCTTTTTTTGTGTGCTCGTGTGTTTTGTCTACCTAATTTTCCATGCTATTCTTTATATGTTTAGTTTTCCTAATTCCCATGCCTTTCTTTATTGAAGAAGATTCAGAATTGATTTCTGTAGCAGAGATTGCTCAATTCCCCCAATATGGATGCTTACTTTCAGAGTTTTCAGTAGGCATATGTTTTCCAGGCTAGAAACTACTTATCTCAGCTTCCCTTGAAATTAGATGTAGCTATATCTTGACTAAAGAAGATGTCAGTAGAAATGACATAGGCAATTTAAATGTACAGTCTTTAAAAGAAAACTCCTTACTCTCTCTATCTTCTTTCCCCTTCCAATAGTCAAATATGTAGGTGTAATGTTGGTGAGTCAATTTTAACCATGTATATTAAGTCACCACTCTAGGCTTAGTCCTCTAGGCTCTAGGTGATGAAAGAACAATCAGATAAATGGTTTTTGGTACTGTTGCTACTGTTTGTACAAAACAGACTAACAGCCCTGGACAACTTGCCTATTTTTACAGTTTGTATGAGAGAAATAAATTCCATCTTATTAAGACACTATTTTCTGGTCTCTTTTATATCAGAAGACTGATTCCCAGAGTATTTTCTTGCATGTTCTGTGTATTGCATTAGAATATTCAAGTTTATGTAACATAATATATATGTTTAGAGCTAGGAATAGAAATCATTTTCTTCATCATAATTGATTTTTCCACTTTTTTCTAATAGTGGTTCTGGGTCATTAGTGTGCAATATTATTATAGCAGATATCCATTGCTGCAAAACAAATAACCCAAAACCTAGACACTTACAACAATACATTTACCTTACTGTTTCTGTGGGACTGTCATCTAGGTGTGGCTTAGTTAGTTTCTCAGATTCCGGAACTATTACAAAGCTGCAATCACAGTGCCATCCTGTATTATACACTGTGAGTTCTTTTTGACTACACAGTATCTGAATCCATGCTCAGTCAAAAGATGTTGACAACACTAAGCTCCTTGTATGTGATTGGACTGAAGGCTTTGATTCCTTCTTGGTAGTTTTGCCAGAAGCTGTTCTTGATTCTTTGCAACATGGACCTCACAGTATAAGGCAATGCACAACATGGCTGCTGGCTTCAACAAAGTGGCAAGTGGGAGAGAGCAAGAGAGAGAGAAGTGAATATGGCCAAGAAAGAAGTCAAGTGATCCCATGAACTTGCAATATTCTGTTTGTAAAAGACAATTTATAGCTCCAGCCCATACTCAAGAGAAGATTACACGATATTGGGGATATAAGCAGGTAGGGATCATTGTGAGCAATTTCAGAAACTCTCTACCACAATGATTTTCTGAAGTGCTTGTTAAATATGAAGATTTTTTTACTTCATGCTCATAGATTTTGTTTGTAATGTCTTGAGATAGGGGTAATTGCCAACTCAATTAAAATAGAAATAAGACTTCTCCTATAGATATATTTTTATAATTTCAAAAAATATTCAGAATACAAAATAGCAAAAGTTAAAATAACTGTAAAACATAATAAATTTGTTTTGGTTCTAATGATATATCACAACTAAGCAACAATTATGTACCAGAGAAAATGAAGAACTTAGTTCTTCTGGCCTATATTAGGGAAATAAATGCTTCAAGTTATTATTGGCTACATTTCATTTTCTGTTCCATATGAATAGTGAAGATATGATTTTTTACAATGCTCTGATTATTTAAAAAGCATACTTCACAAAAAAATAATATCATGTAAAAAAATATTACTTTTTTGGCTTCCAGTGAACTGAGATTACACGATAGGATGTCACAAGGTAAGGGTTCCCTGACAGAATCTTTAAACAACCAGCGAAAGTGATGGAACCATCTTCCTTAGAATTCGGGGGAAAGAGATGAAGTTTTGCAATAACTGGGTGAGTGCTATTAAGAAAACACGGCTTTAAAAATTGCAAGGGGAGCTCATGGATCCCTTTCTGGTCTCTACCCAACTCCTTCCCTGCGTGGTGTGGAGCCACCTGTGCTCCCATTATGAAACCTTATTTCAGTAACAATACCAAGTACAAAATCACATTTTAATCAGTTTAAAGAAATGTAGTTTGTCTTGGGGCAAATTTCTGCCTACTGTAGACTCTTGAAACTTACAAAGCCATTTATCTGCTTCCAATACACATATTGACAGATGAAGGATAAACACTTCCATTATCTTAAGGAGAAATTGGGAGGGAAACATGAGTCATAGGTTCTCTACAGTTCAGTAAAACTGCAGTTCATACTTCATTAGATGTCACAGTCTGAGAGTCATTCTTAAGTTGATGGTTTCTTCTCTTTGGGGTCACATAGGGACTCACCCTATCCACATGCTTGCCCAATGGCCATTTTCTTGGTTCCACCCTCATCAAATATCCGGGTGTCAACCAAGTCCTAGACCTCACCCTCCAAGAGCATTGGGGTGATTGCCATTCTTTACCCAATTGTTGGATAGGGTCCTAAACCCCCTGGTACAGTGAAGTGAAGACAACATCCTCCCTAACCTGTGGCATACAGTCTCAACCCTCTCAGAGCAATGCTTTCACCCCCTGGCCTTCCCTAAACCATGGGGGACAAGCGCACCCCTCTCAGACCAATGGGGCGTCAACCTCAACCTCCCTAATCCTTGAGGAATGTACTATACCTTCTCTGTACCCTAGGTTGGCAAAATTCTTCCAGAATATTGGGTGGGAGCATCCACCCTCTTTAACTGCTGGGGCAAATTCACCCTCTCTGTATACATGGGTTGGGTTCTTCTCTTGGCCCAAGGTTATGTCTTAATTCCAGTCCTCAGCTTCCATGGCTTTCCTCTTACAGCTGCTGCTTCTTCTATCTCTCCTTTCCATGTCCCTTTTAGTCCAAGCCGACAGCGGTTTTATTCATACAGCTCTCTCAAAAAGCTTGTTCATTTAGCATCTAAGAAGCAGGGGTCCAGGCCATCAGACAGTAAGATTTTCCACAAGTCTTTCTGAAGTAACTGCATCTTCAATTTTGGTTTACAAGTTCCAAGTTTAGTTAAGTCCTCAAATGGGGCACTAACATCTGGGGACTTGATCTCTGAGGCTTGGAATTTCCAGAATCAATTTCTTTTTACTTTGTGCCCAACAGTTCCATTCTCAGGTTATCTTGCTCATCTAGCATTTTGCTATCAACTGCAAGGAGAAGTCAAGCCACATTCTCCAAGTTTACTTTGGAAAGCCCTTCAGCTAAATGCCCAGACTCACCATTTTCAAATTCTACCATTCATAAAACCCCAGGAGGTTAATCTTGCTAAGCTTTCTGCAAATTTAAAATATGGATCACCTTTTCTCAAGTTTCCAATAATGATTTCATCGTTTACATCTAAAGCATCATAAAAAGTCTCTTTAGCATCCATATTACTACGAGTTTCTTCAAAACAAGCTAGGCCTTTTCCATCAAACATCTCACAATTCCCCAAAAAAAATACCCCTTATCCATTTATAAAACAGTTCCAACATTTTGGTAATTGTAAAATCACAATCCCACTCTCTGATACCAAATTCTACATTAGTTCAGCCAAAGGGATGCTGATACAAAATACCAGAAATTGGTTGGTTTCTATAACAAGTGTTTATTTGGGGTAGAAGCTTACAGTTACCAGGCCATAAGGTGTAACTTACTTCCCTCACCAAAGTCTATTGCCATGTGTTGGAGCAAGATGGCTGCCAATTTCTGCTAGGATTCAGGCTTCCTGGGTTCCTCTCTTCCTGCGGCTGATTTCTCTCCAGACTCAGTTACTCTACTCCTCTGAGTGCTTACTTCCTGGGCTCCAGCTCAAAGCTCCCAACTCTGTCTTTTGCCTTGTCTTTTATGTGTAAGTCTCCATCCACCAAGGAGGCATGGTCCAATCTTAAATTTGGTTCTTTGAAAAGACCAATAAAATTGACTAAACTTCACCCATGCTATCAATGGAGATGAGAGAGAACACACATAACTAAAATCAAAATAAAGGGGGGGCATTACTACCAATCCCACAAAAATACAAAGGATTATAGGACAGTACTATAAACAACTATATGCCAACAAATTAGATAATCAATGTGAATGGAAAATTCCTAGAAACACACCAACTCTTCACTGACTCTAGAAGAAACTGAAGATCTCCACAGATGAGTAATGAAAAATGAGATTGAATCTATAATATATATATTTTTTAAAAGTCTCCAAACAAAAGAAAATGTCCATGACTAGATATTTTCACTGGTGTATTTTACCAAACATTTCTAGAGGATTTAATACCATATTGCTCAAACACTTTCAAAAAATTGAAGAAGGACAGACCACTTCCTAACTCATTCTATAAGGCCAATATCACCCTAAAAGTTCAAAAAATATACTACCAGAAAACAAAATGGCAGACAAATATCTCTTATGAATATAGATGTAAAAATCCTCAACAAAATACTAGCAAACTGTATTTATCAACCAAAGGGGTGCTGATGTAAAATACCAGAACTCTCTTGGTTTTTATATAGGGTATGTATTTTTGTAAAATCTTACAAGGCCCTAAGGAGTCCAACTCAAGATACGGTAAAAGTTATTTTCCCACCCAAATTCTGTTGCTGCGTGTTGATGCAAGATGGTGGGTGATCTCTCTGAGGGTTCAGCCTTCCTCTTTCCTTTTAGGCTTTGTGGACACAACTTCTTCTGATCTTAGCTGTAGGTTGGCTTAGGGCTCAGCTTCTCTGACCTCTTCAGATGCAAACTATCAGGCAAATGGCTGCTCTCTCTTCCTGGGGCCACAGGATCTTTTCCCATATCTCCAGAACTCCCTTTCTTTTTTCTTACAAATCAACTTCTGTGTGTCTCTTTGACTGAGTGTCCATTTTACATAGTACATCAAGGGGATAGAGACTCAACCCTGCATGCCCTAATGACATGATAGAATCAAAACCCTAATCTTGTTTTAATCAAGTAAATGTAGAACTTTTGTATTTAAATCACTCAAAGGGTATAATGCCTAGAGGAACAGACCAGTTTACAAACAAATAATATCTATTTTTGGAATTCATAAATAATATCAAACTGCCACACAAACCAAATCCAAAAACAAATGAAATATTTATTACCCAAATCAAGTGGTATTTATCTCCAGTGGGATTTATCATATATGTGAGGATGGTTCAACATAGTAAATAATTAATAAGAAACAAGTTGGAGAATTCACATTATCTGATTTTAAAACTTATTACTAAGCTACTGTAATCAAAACAGCATATACTGACACAAGGAGAGAAATATAGACCCAAGGAATTGAATTGAAAGTTCAGAAATAAACACTCAAATCCTTGGTAAATGGGTTTTTAAAAGACTGCCAAGTCTACTCAATCAGGAAAGAATAGTCTCTTTAACGAATGGTGCTGGATATCAAAATCCAAGAGAGTGAAAGTGGTCCTCTACCTCACACCACATGCAAAAATTAGCTCAAAATGAATTAACTATATATAAAATTTCTAGAAGACAACATGGCTTAGACTTTCAGGACTTGGAGTTAGGCAATCATTTCTTAGACTTTACACCAAAAGCATGAACAAAAAATAAGAAAATAGATAAATGGGACTTTGTTGATCCTCTTGTGTAACAAAGGACTTCATTATGAAAATAAAATGACCACTTACAGAATGAGAGAAAATATTTGGAAAACACTTATCCAAAAAGGATTTGATTACAAGAATATAGAAAAAAATCCTACAATTCAACAACAAAAAGACTAACAATTCAGTTTAAAAATGGGCAAAAGTCTTGAATAGACATTTCTCCAAAGAAAACAAAGGGCAAAAAAAAAGATGCTCTATATCTTTATCCATTAAGGAAATGTGAATCGAAACCAAAATTAGATACCATTCCACACCCATTAGAATGTTGATTATTAAAATCATGGAAAATAACAAGTGTTGGAGAGAACGTGGAGAGATAAAAATGCTTACTCACCATTGCTGGGAATGTAGAATGGTGCAGGAGCTGTGGAAATAGTTTGGAGGTTCCTCAGAAAGTTAAGTGTAGAATTACTATATGACCCATCAATCTTACATCTAGGTATATTCCCAGAACAATTGAAAGCAGGGACTCAAACTGATATTTGTACTCTTGATATTTATAATGACCTTTATCATAATTGCCTAAAGTACTAGCAAACCAAGTGCCCATCAATGGATATATGGAAAAATATAATGTAGTTATGTATACAATGGAATATTAATCAGCCTTATAAATAAGTGTCAATTTGAAGAATGCTAAAATATGGATTAACCTTGAAGACATCAGGTTAAGTGAAATAAGTCAGACACAAAAGGAAAGATATTGTATGATCTCACTGATATGAAATAATTAGAATTAAAAAAATTCAAAGAGTCAGATACTAGAATATACTTTACCACTGATAGGGTTGGAATAGGCAATGGAAAGTTAATGCTTAATTTATACAGAGTTTCTTTTTGGAGTAATGGAAAAATTTTGGTAATGAATGGCAGTGATGGAAGCACAACCTTGTGAATGTAATTAACACCACTGACATATATATTTGAATGTGGTTAAAATGTTAGGTTTTATATAAGTCACTAAAATAAAAAAGTAAAAATAAAAACATAGGACAGTACAGACAATGAACCCAAATATAAACTTCAGGCTATATAGTTATTAGTATAATTATAATAATATTGTTTCATAGTTGTAACAAAGGTACCATATTAAAGCACAGTATGTATAATAGGGGGTATATAGGATTCTGTATTTTCTGCATTATTTTTTTCTGTAAACCTACAAGTTCTCTAGTTTTAAAAAAAGTTATTTTCTTGAAGTAGAAAAATATTGCGGCTTGTATTTTTATCCTAATTTTGGTACCACTAAATAATTTTCAGGTAAAATCATATTTCCAAACTTTTATGAATATGTTTTAGATCTTTTCAAAAAATGGGGCTGTAAAGATAAAAGCTGCTTTTCTGCTCTCCTATATTTATTGTTCCTAGAATACTGATACTTTAGAAAAATACATAATTAGGTGATATACAGATACTTTCATAGTTAGATAGACATACATATAGATAGATATAAATATATAAAATATAGATAAATGGCTACTGAGGGAAACTAGTTTTACTAAGTATCTTTCCATTCATAAATAGAAAAGTCTTCCTTAACCTGCTCAAAAATATTTCGGAAGACGCCCGGGTTTCTTTCCTTTTTTCCTTTTCCCTTCCGTCTCTTTTCTTTTTACCCTCTACACTCCCTTAGCAATATTGTTAACCCCCATATTGTAATTGCTACTTACATATTTATGACTTTAAACTCTGTATCTTCAATCCAAATTTCATTCTTAGGCAAAACCTCAGTATTCAGCTGCCTGCAGATCTGCCCAGATGACCATAGGCACAGATTTGATAGCAGAGTCTCCTTTTCCTATCAGTTTTACTAGTGACTTGTGTGATTTTCTAAACTGTGTTTCCTTGAAAAATCCCCAGTAATATCCTGCAACTTTTCACCTCATATTTAGGTCTCATCAACCTTCAATCATACAGAAGTTACCTTATCCTGAATAAAAAAATTAAACTGAAAATCTAAACCCTCAGTTAATCTTACTGCCCCTAGCAATTATCTATTTATTTCCTTCATCTGCTTCAGGAACTAATTTTGTAACTTTCAACCCTTTATGTCCATGGTCTCATCTTCTACTAACTCCATAACCCACTCTTCACTCATTCATGTTCACATCACATCAATGAAAATTTTCTTGCACTGCTTACCAACAAATTCTGTTTTAATAATTTTCTAAACGTGTATGTTTTTGTTCTGACCTTTCTTGGTCTTTCAGCAGGGCTTAACACTGTTGATTGCTGCTTTCTTCTTGAACCATCCTTCCTTATACCTTCCTTTTTACCTCCTGTTTTTCTCTTCTTCTGTCAGCCTCATTCTCCTGATTTGTTATTTAATCTATACATTCCACCTGTATCTCATTGGTGAAAGCAAATTAAATAGCTACACCTAATTTCAAAGGGACTGAGGAAGTGCAAACCAACACTGTGGTCAGAGGATGGAGAACCAGAAAACTTGAGAAATGGACTAATGACTGCACCACCACCCTACCAATGATTCCCTGATTCAGTGGACTAGCAAATCTCAATCTGAATTATAAACTTAAAGCACTTTTAAGAGACTTCAATTTCTCTCCACTTATCAACCTCATTTCACTCACAAATTGAGAGTCATAAAGTATATATAAACCTTCTAGATTATTGTGCACAATATGATTAGCACCCTCCTCTTCCCACTTTCCAAATACCTGAAATACCCTGTATCAATAAATAAGCTTCCCACGAAAAAGATAATTTCAACTTCTCAGTACCAATCTTGACACAGAAGCTTTTGGTTATATAAAAAATGCTGCCTTGATTTCTTTTGCCACGCCTGAGCCTAGAGGAAAACCACCAGAATAGGAGCTACTGGCTGGCTTTATTTAAGGCACTCAGACTCAATGTTTACCAAACTCAGTATTTGCCCTCAGGATATATTACAAATAGGAGGAAAGCATACAAATATATAAGCAAACATATCTGTTGTGCTGTGGTTTGGTAGATACAATCTGAAACCAAACTAAGTGTGCAAATTTGGGTTGTAACTATTAGTATGTAAGTATTCACATATCAACCTAATGGAATATTTTTCAGCCAACTAAAATGATCATTGTAAAAACACATATGAACATATAACATTATTTAGTATATAGTATTTAGTATTAGTATTTAGACTTATTAGTATGCATGATTTAGTATATGTTAAGTAAAAGAGTGAATGCAATAATGAGCAATGACAATAAAATAGGAAAGTGTCAGAACTGCTAGTGACCACTGCCTTTATATCAATGTTATATGATCTTCCATTGCCAGAATAATAATCAACCTACTTTAGTCTATAGTTGTTTTCCACCTGAATGGAATGATCACCAAAGGTTCTGAGGGGAGAGAATGGGAAGAATAGTTGTAAATGGGCATTTTTGGAACATTAGAATTGTTCTGAATGACATTGCAATTGTTCTGAGTGACAGTACAATGACAGATACAGGCCATTATACATTTTGTCAAAACCTATTAAAATGTGTGGTGCAAAATGTAAACTAAAATATAAATTATTGACCATAGTTGGTAGCAATGTTTCAATATGTGTACATCAATTGTAACAAATGTGCCACACTAATGAAAGATGTCGTTAATGGGGAAAGTGTGGAAGGAGAAGGGTGTGAGGTATGTGGAGTCTCTCTATATTTTTGATGTATCATTTATGGAATCTAAAGCTTCTAAAAAATAAAATAAAAGACATTTTAAAAATTTAAAAAAAGGCCAAGATCCCCCCTTCAAGGAGCTTACTTTTTTTTTTTCCTAAGGAGCTTACATTTCTAAGGGGAAAGAGACCATTTTAAGTGAACATAGATAAATGATTCTTCCAGATGAAAAAAAAAAATAGGAAGGTGTCTGAAAATTGAAAATAATATGAGGGCAGTTCATGTCTTATAGTTCTGTATATTTTTAAAAATATACAATATGCAATTTTAATTACTACATCGTGCATAAGGGTAAACTTTTGTAAAAATAAATCATCATTGCAATTGTTATAATGCACTGCACATAAGAGTAAATATAGAAAGAAAATGAACACTAGATATTAGGAAGATAGGGTATTGGAGATAAAGCTAAAGATCTGCAGATAAGAGCTCCTTTCCTAGGATACTGTGTTTGTTTGTGATTAACACCTCAAAGATGACAGGAAAGATCATGGAATAGTTTATAAAGAAGCCACCAAAACAATGAAGATGTAAAGATGAGATATTTTGATCAGGAAAAATTAGAGGCAAGGATATTATTATTCTCTGTTGGAGACTTCAGAAAAAGGAGCCATAGAAAGCAAAACGGGGTCATAAGCAATACCCATAGCACACTTCCTGCTTAGTTCTGATTACTGATTTTATGCTAATACCTACTGGTAATCGACTATGTGAGAACATGAGCCTACAAGGAGAAACACATTCTGTGGAATATGTTGTAATATTACTCTTGTAGAAGGTTCCTGTATAAGTCAGCTATTTAACAAGACATAGAATATAAAGAATTGTTAAGTAGGCAAGAAAGGTGTTAAGTAGGCAATTGGCAAGGCACAGAGAGTGTAGTAAGGGATCATGGAGGTAGCATCTGCAGTGAATACCTGATGCTCCTAGGGCTGATGGAACAAAGGGAAATGATTGGCATTATTTAAATTTAGAAGCTTAGAATAGGGGTCCTGAATAAATGAAACGCAGACCTCTAAAGACTTGTGCCTTAGCCAACTGCTACAGCTATCTCAGAGTTTAAAGGCATCAGACCTCTGAAGAGGGGTTGCTGACACAAGGTTCTGGTGTCTCTGAGGAGGAGCAAGGATGCTGTTTTTGTGACTGTTGGAAAAACCACAAGTTGTATTCAACTGCAAATTGCTGCTGTTAGAAATAAGTGCTGATACAGGGTGAAGAATTAAGTTTGCTAAAGAAACAGGAGGCAAATGGAAAGCATGACTGTAGAGCTTTGCAGTGAGGAGTATAACAGGGAGCAAGATGGCAAAGCAAAAATATGTTTTACAGATTATGAGCCCCATCTCTACAAAACTGATTCCTGAGACATAGTAGCTTATTAACTAGGGCCATAGGGGTCAAAGAGTTCACTGCCCAACATATATATGCATCGAGTCCTTTATGGAGTCATTTATGCTTTCAAATGCCATAACATTAATATACATTGATTACATGCCAAGAAAATTGTTAAGATCTTAATGTACAAATAAACATAATATATGGTGCCCAGACTCCACAAGATTATTATTTAGTAGCGGGGTGATCATAGGTCCTGAGCTGTTATCTAGATTTATTTCAGTTGGCTTGACATGATTATCAATATAACATTTTACTTTCAAAAGTGTTATAATTTGGATGATAAAATATATGGTTACTGTACACATAATTTACATATAAACAAATATGTCCAATATATTTTATTTGTGTTTTATCAACAACATAGATAAGAAATATTGGTGAAAAAATGGAACACAACTCTATTGCTGTGGGATAGTACAAATAATGTGAAAAGAAACATTCATATAGGAGAAAATATTTGAGTTGGGTCTTGGAGGATTAGTAGAAGTTCATAATGGTCCAGAGGTAAATAGGGACTCTAGAGAGCAAAGAACAACATGAAACACATGGGGAAAAGCATGAAGTTTTAATCAATAAATTTACAATATCACACATAGACATAAGCAACCAGTCAAAAGGTTCTATTCCTGACTCGGAATCTACTTAAACCCTTCAATAGAGACTCAATAATATTGATGCTAAGGGCAATGCAGATATTATTTCACTTAATACTGATAGAAATCCAATCAGGTAGGAACTTTATTATTATTGTACCTTTTTTAAGAAGGAAGAAGTGAATTAGCTTAATCAGTTTCATATATCAAAGATCAAGCTCTTATTTGGTTACCTCCAGAATCTGAACCTGTGGCCTTTAAATGTATACCAAATAGAATCAGAAATAATTATTCAAAATTTATGTTTTCTACAATCTTTACTTGTAACAGAAACTGGTTTCTTTATACACTCAACTTCACAAGCCTTGTCCAGCAGCCAGTTTACTAACAACATCTTACAGTTAGTCTCTATTTTGACATTGTTGTTATTCTCACCAGATGTCTTCAGAGTTAACAGGATTTCAGAACTCATTCAAATGAATAGCTGTCTTTTAGATCCAAATTTCAGAGAAGCAAATCTCAAGGAAAGGAATGGTTAAAGATGCTAAAAAATACTTTCATTTAATCATCTGATTTATGTAGTTATACATATCATATTTTAATTTACCTATTTAATCAGAGATAATTATTAATCCATATGCAGTTGTAAGAAATGCCACAGAGAGATCCCTTGTTCTTTTACTTGTTTCCCCCAATTATAATTTCTTGCAAAACTATAATACATCGCAAGCAGAATATTGACATTGATATAGTCAGCATAGAGAATATTTCCATCACCTCATTTTGTCCTCTTAAAGCTAAACCACTCCCCTTGTCACCCCACCCTCTCCTTAACTTCTAAAATTCACTAATTAAGCTCCATTTCTATAAATTATCATTTCAAAGAGCTGCATAAATGGAATAATACAGTATGTAGCCTTTTGGTATTACCACTTTTCACTGCATAATTCTCTGCAAATTCATTGAGGTTGTTGTGTGCACCAATGGCTTTTTTTCATTGCTAAGTAATATTCAATAACACAAATGCACAACAATTTATTAAACCATTTGTCCACTGAAAGAAAACTGGGTTGTTTCCAGTTATTAGGTATTATGAATAAACTTGCTATAAACATTTGTATGTATGCTGTTTTTATGGCCAGAAATCTTAATTCTTCTTGGCAATTACCCAAGAGTATAATTTCTTGGTTACAGATATATTATTTAAAATTGATTATTTTAGTGATTATGCATCTATAACTTTATCTTACTTCTCTTTTCAACATTTGGACAACAGTCATAATCTCGAGTTTGCTCTTGGCAGTGAATGCAACTCAGAAGTGTGTGTGTGTGTTTGTGTGTGTGTGTGTGTCCATCAATGTGGGAGTGCTTCTAATAGACCAAAGGACTGCCTGGGCAAAGAGATTACAGTTATAAAAGGAAATGATCTAAAACAGATCTAAATAGTTGGTGAATAAATATTAATTGGAAAATTGTTGATGAATAAAACGTGTAAGGAAACCACTAGACTTTTCTTCCACTGAACTGGTTTAGAGAAGCATTTACTTTTTTACACAAAGTATAAATAAGTACAATTGTGTTTAGACAAATAGAAGATACTGATCTGGGTATGATTTCAGGGAGAAAAACACCTGGGGAAAAAAGAAAGCTGCAAACCACTGAGCTGTGACATCTAATTATCACTGGTGGAGAAAGTCACACTGAATGGTCAGCTTTTAGATAATTCTGCTTTGTGTGTTTCTGCTGTCAAGATATTTACTTGTCATTTACATAACTGTCCACCGATGCGCCCATTCATCAAGTGTTTGAAAGCAATATTCCTGTGGAGGACAGTGATTAATAAAAGGGTTTAAAAGGACAATATCCACAAAAATGTTTTGGAGAAGAGCTCTAATCCATGACTTACAGGAAGCAAATGCACAGCAAATCAAGCCCTGTGTAAAAATCTAGCAGACTGATAAAGAAGTCATACCTAAATTCTGATACTAATTTCAATCTCCTCAACAATACCTAAACTAAGTAAAATTAAAAGCTATAAGCCGTTGTCTGAGTCTCATCGGATCATTTTTCCCCCAACCTTATTCTTTTAAATTCTCTCATATAATCATTCAGTTGAAAATTGCATTTTGAACTTCTGAGAGAAAATGTATGTGATGTTATTTATTAAATATTTGTCAATCAGGACAAAAAAATCAGTCAATTACAGAATGATGAAATAGTCATTTTCTTTTATTTCCCTGAAATTCAATAAAATCCCCCAGTGGTTAAACTAAACAAAAACAGTGATGGAACATTATTTTGATATAATTTATTACACTACTCAGTTAATAGAAATAACTTTGCATTACCCCCAAATCTCTTAGTTACACAATGTAAAATCACATACTTATATACACTTTGGTATAAAAATACTAAACGTAAGTAAAGTAGACCTATAGGACACTGTACCATTGGCATATTTGCATATTTTAAAACTATCTTTCATCAGCAATTGCAATGTCAACATAACATTTTTCTAGAAAAAAAATGGCATTTTAAAAATCGTTTTGAATTTCAAGAAAGAGTTTGTAGAAGTTTGATATTATTTATGAATTCCAAAAAGATATATTGATTATATTTGTAAACTGGTCTGTTCCTCTGAGTGTGATACCCCTTTGATTGTATTAAATTCAGAGGTTTCACTTTTACTTTATTAAATCATGACTAGGCTTTGATTTGACCATGTCATTAGGGCATGTAGGGTGTTTCCCTGCTCCCTTGGTGGGCTATATAAATGGATACTCAATGAAGAACACAGAGAAGATACCCAAAGAAGATACCCAGAAGAGAGACAGCTCCACAGAAATGGCAGGGGCCCCAGGAAGACAGAAGAGCTATTTACCTGATAGTTTATAAGTGGCCCTGAGAAGAGAAAAGAGAGCTGAGCCCAGAAAGAAATGAGCCCCGTGAGGAAAGATGAGCCCTATGTCAGCCTACAATTGGATCTGAAAAACCTGGACCTATGGAAACTTTAGAGGGAAAAGTAAGGTTGAACACTCACAGATGTCACCTGCCATCATGCTTTAAGACACAGTAACTCACTGACTTTGGGGTAGGAAGAACCTCTTATGGTACCTTACCTTAAGTTGGACTCTTTAGGGTATTGTAACTGTAGGCTTTACCCAAATAAATACTCATTATAAAAGCCAACAGATTTCTGGTACGTTGCATCAGCATTCCTTTGACTGACTAATACATGGTTCATTCTAATATGAACTTCTAAAATTTCATTTCAGAAAGAACATACTATAACCACATGCTTAATTTAACTTTTATCTTAAGTTTTGGTCTTTCTCAAGAGTTTTAACTCAAATCTCCTTTTTGGTGACTCTTTCTTAAAGAAGTCAGTAGCAAGTGCCTTTGTTGTGTTGGAACACAATACATGTAATAGATTATATTAGTCAGTAAAGCTAATTAAGACTTCCACATACCTTAAACATCAATAGTCCACCTCAGTCCTCCTCTTATCTCCTTTAAGAATCCACCACCTCCCATGAGGTCTTGAAGAAATTTTCCAATATTTTCTTCTAGAAGCTTTATGGTTCTTGCTTTATATTTAGGTTTTGGTCCATTTTGAGTTCATTTTTCTATAAAGTGTGAGATAAGGGTCTTCTTTCCTTCTTTTGGCTATGGATATCCAGTTCTCTCAGCGCCATTTGTTGAATGGAAGTTCTGCTCAAGCTGGGTGAGTTTGCCAAGCTAGTCAAAAATCACTTGACCAGAGATGTTAGGATCTGTTTCTGAACCATCACTTTTTCAGTACCATGCTGTTGTCTGCTTGTTTTTTTTTTTCCACTGTAGCTAGATAATATGATTTAAAGTCCAGAAATGAAAGTCTTCAAACTTTGCTTTTCCTTTTAAAGATATTTCTGACTATTAGTACATCTTACCTTCCAAATAAATTTAATAATCATGATTTCCATTTATTTAAAAAATGCCGGTGGAATTTTTATTCAGTTTGCATTGAATCTGTATATCAATTTGACTAGAATTGACATCTTAATGATATTTAGTCTTCTAATCTGTGAGCATGAAATGTTCTTCCTGCTATTTAGGACATTTTTTTATTTCTTTTAACAATGATTTGTAGTTTTCTGAATACAAGTGTTTTCATCACTGGCTAAGTTTATTCCTGAATATTTGGATTTTATCTGTCTTTTTTTTTATTTTTGCCACTCCTTTGACACTTTTAGTTATTTTTTAAATATAATCTTCATTTTTAGACTTTCTTCCAGGCCTTTTGCTCCTATCTTTTCTTTTCAACTGTAGCACACCTTATAGTATTTCCTAAAAAGCTGACCTTTTGGTTATAAACTCTCTCATTTTCTGTTTACCTGTGAATATTTTAAACTCACCCTCATTTTTGACAAAGACAATCTTGCTGATATGTTTCTTGGCTGAAAGTTTTTCTCTTGCAGTATCTTAAATAAAATCTTCTTGCCTCCATGGTTTCTGATGAGAAATCAGCACTTAATCTTATTGGGTATCTCTTATATGTCATGCATTTATTTTCTCTTGCTGCTCTCAGAATTCTATCTTCGCCTTTGACATTTGGCATTCTATTAGTATGTGTCTTGGAGTTGGTCTATTCAGATTTATTCAGGTGGGAGTATGTTGTGCCTCTTGGACATGACTACTATATCCTTCAATAGGGTTGGGAAATTTTTTACCATTATTTACCATTATTTCTCCAAATATTCTTTCTGCCCCCTTTCCCTTCTCTTCTCCTTCTGGGACACCCATGACATGAATTTTTGCATGTCTTGTGCTGTCATTTAATTCCCTGAGACAATGTTCAATTTTTTCCATTATTTTCTTCATCTGTTCTTTTGTTTGTTGTCTTTCAGAGGCCATTGCTTCAACTCATCAATCCTTTCTTCGGCCTCCTTAAATCTCCCATTATATAATTCCAGTGTATTTTAAATTTCATTGATTGAAAGTTTCATTCCCATAATATCTGCTATTTTTCTATGTATGCATTCAAATTCTTCTTTCTGCTCACCCAGTGTCTTTTTAACACCCTTAATCTCTTTAGCCAATTCATTGTATTTATTAAGGACATTTGTTTGAACATCTATGATTAGTTGTCTCATTTCCTTTATGTCATCTTATTCCTTTGACTGGACCATATCTTCTTACTTCTTAGTGTGAATTTTAATTTTTCTGTTGGTTTTTTGGCATCTGCCTTAGTAGAATATTTATTCTGAGTGTAGTTTCTCTCTTTAGTTTTAGGTTTTCTTGCTCTTTCTCCTTTGCTGGTTGGGTAGTATGAACCAAGGGTAGAGTCGGTGCTGTAAGCTGTGGAGGTTCAAGCTGTCCTTATTTCCCCCAGGGATCAATGAAACTTCTCCCAACTTTCTCCTGTGGCAGGGGTATGGAGAGAGGCACGTGTGTATGTAATAATCTGATGTAGTTTCAAGGCCATTCTCCCCTGCCTGGGGTGAGAATGGAGGTGCTGGTGTGAGCAGCAATCTATGTTGTGCAGGTCATGCAGTTACCCTACCTGACTTCCAAGTATTAAGTCTATGCCATCTTAATGTACTTGCAGTTACCCAGAGAGGATGGTGCAGAGCCTGACAGCTTCCTCCCTGCTAGAGGGGGACTGAAGCCTAGGCTAGGGTTGCAAGCTGTAAAACAGTCTTAAGAAATGTTAAAGGATTAAAATCCTTCCAGTTTGTTCTCTTACCAAAAAGTAATGAAGAGATAAAACCAGCAAGATGGCAGTGGAGTAAGGAGCTCCTAGAGTCAGCTCATGCTACAAGGCAGTCAGCAAACATGCAGAGCATTCTGGAGCTAGGTGAAGCACCTGTTTGGGGGCTCCAAGAGGCCAGAAGAGCATCCTGGAACATCCTTGGGGGAGTGGAAGAAGGAGATGCTTGTTCACAGAGAAGATTCATAAGTAGAGTGCTCCACACCAAGAAGGACAGTGACCATCTTCCACTGGAGGCACAGGCCACCTTGGGAGCTGTCCTGTGGCTGGAATTGAAAGCTCCACTTCCCCAAAATAGGGGGGAGGGGGAGACGGTTGGACACCAATTTAAGCTATGAAGAGGAAATTCAGTGGGCTACAGTATGATTCTGCGAACAGCTAAAGTTTGAGCCTGTCCAGGTCAGAAAGAGGTTGGATGCTGCCATCTTAACTCAGCACCTGGCACGAGGGGAAGCAGGGCAGACTGAAAATTGCAGTGCTGGTGGAGACCGGCTTCTTCCCATCCAGATCTTATTGCAGGTCTAGCCTAGACCCCAGTGCCACCTCCAGCAGGGAGGAAGCTGCAGGAACCTGCACCAGTTTCTCTGGGAAATTACTGGCCAAGCCACAAAGGCCAGTGATTATCCTACTCTGGCAGCAAGAGCCACCCCAGGAGCTGCTCTGTGATGGGAACTGGAAGCTCCATTTCCCAGAAACAGGGGAGGAAGAGATGGTTGACTGCCAATTTCACCTACTGATTGGGAGACTTGACTGGCTAAGAGATAACCCTGAGAAGAGCTGGGGTGAGAAACAGTCCAAGTCAGAAAAAGGCCAGTAGCCACCATTCTGACTCTGCCCCCAGCCTGAGGGGAAGCTGGGCTGACAGTTGCTCTCATGCAGATCAGCCTGCAGCCCGCCTAGGCTTCAGTCCCACCTCTGGCAGGGAGGAGGCTGAGGAGCCCTGCACTAGCCTATACAACTGCAGGTAACATTGGCTGGCATAGATCGAAAATCAGAAGACTACCAGGGCAAATGTGGTCATCTTAGGACCCACACTGCATAGATTGCTGCCCACCTCTGCAGCTCCATCCCTGCCCCAGGTAGGGGAGAAAGGGATGTGAAGCTCCATCAGTCTCTCTAGGCAAAAACAATCTAGGCTTGCATGTGGATTTTCCCACATACCACTGGCAAAGGAGAAAGTTGGAAGAAGCTTCATTGATCCCTGGTAAATTGAGGCAGCTTAAGCCTCCACAGCTTACAGTACCAACTACAATCTTGGCTCCTACTGCATAACCAGCAAGAAAGAAATGATAGGAAGCCCTAAATGAGAGAGAAAAACTGCACCCAGAAAAAATACTCTAGTAAGCCAGATGCGAAGACACCAACAAATAATTACAACCCATACCAAGAAACAGGAGGCTATGGCCCAGTTAAAGGAAAAGATAAGTCTCCAGATGATATAACAAAGTTGAGACTACTAATAATAGATGTTGAAATAAATCTCCTTAATAAATTCAATGAGAAGTCTTAAGAGATTAAGGATATTGAGAAGATATTGGATGAGCACTAAGAAGAATTTGAAAGCATACATAGAAAAATGGCAGATATTATGGGAATGAAAGGAGCAATCAATGAAATTAAGAAAACATTGGAATCATATAATTACAGTATTGAGGAGGTAGAAGAAAGGATTGGTGAGCTTGAAGTAATGGCCTCTGAAAGTGAACATACAAAAGAACAAATGAAGAAAAGAATGGAAAAAATTGAACAAGGTCTTAGGGAACTAAATGACAGCAAAAGGCATGCAAACATACATGTCATGGATGTCCCAGAAGGAGAAGCAAGGAAAAGGAGCCAAAAGAATATTTAAAGAAATAATGGTAGAAAATTTCCCAACTCTATTGAAGCACATAGATATTTCTGTCCAAAAAGCACAATGTAATCCCATCCAAAAAACTCCAAATAGACCAACACCAAGACACATACTCATCAGAATGCCAAAGGCCAAAGACAAAGAGAGAATTCTGAGAGCAGCAACAGAAAAACAAGCATAAATACTAAGGTATATACGATAGGATTAAGTGCTAATTTCTCACCAGAAACCGTGGAGGCAAGAAGAATGAGGTCTGATATATTTAAGATATTATGAAAGAAAAACCTCCAGCCAAGAATCTTATATCCAGCAAGACTGGATAAAAAGGAGGGAAAAATTAGAATATTCACAGATAAAAAGAAACTGAGAGAATTTCTAAGTAAGAGACCAGATTTTCAGGGAATCCTAAAGGGTGTGCTAGAGCCTGAAAAGAAAAGACAGGAGAGAGGGGCCTGGAAGAGAGTCTAGAAATGAGGGTTATATCAATAAAGGTAACTAAGAGTGTCAAAAGAGTGATGAAAATAAAATATGGCAGATAAAACTCAAATAGCAATAAACTGAACCAATGATGTAAAGCATTTGTATTCAGAAAACTGAAACTCAATGTTAAAACAAATTTTAAAAGCCCTAAAAAACTGGAAGAACATTCCATGCTGATGGATTAGAAGAGTAAATATCACTAAGATGTAAATATCACTACTCAAATTGATATACAGATTTAAAGCAATCTCGATAAAAATTCCACCAGCATTAAAGAAAAAATTGAAAACACGATCATTAAATTCATTTGGAAGGGTAAGGAATCCTGAATAGCCCTGATAACATCATAAAGAGGAAAACTGAACCCTCATCTCCAGACTTTAAATCATAATACCTGCCTATAGTAGTACAAACAACATGGTACTAGCCTAAAGACAAACACAATAGACAAATGGAACCAAATTTTTTGTTCAGAAACAGACCCTCACAGGTATGGTCAACTGATTTTTGACTAGCCTGTCAAAGTCACACAGCTAGGGCAGAACAATCCATTCAACAAATGGTGCCGAAAGAATTGGACATCCATAGTTGAAAGAAGGAAAGAAGACCCCTATCTCACACCTTATCCAAAAACTAACTCAAAATGGATCAAAAAACTAAAAAGAAAAGCAAGAACCATAAAACTTCTAGAAGAAATTATTGGAAAATATCTTCAAGACCTGCTGGTAGGTGGTGGATTCTTAAAGGAGATGAGAAAGACTGAATGGACTACTGATGTTTAATGTATGTAGAAGTTTTAATTAGCTTTACTCTAAAATTGTGGAAATGTATAGAGATGATGGTAACACACAATGAGTAACAGCTAGCTTATAAATGAGGATGCGACTGAAAATGATAGTCTAGTTATGTAAATGCCAATTGACAGAATGCTTGAGAATAATCTAGGAACTGGATAGCACAGTAAACCAAGAGGTGGTTGAGAATTGTGGTTGATGATACAAGTGCAAGAGTGTCCTTTGTGATCTAGAACACATGTATATCACTACTGCAGGGTGTTGGGAATAGGGAGAAACATGGGAAAAATACAGCTGGAATGACATATGGACTGTGTTTAGTAGTAATGATATAATATTTTTGCATCTATGCAAAAGATGTACTGTGTTGATATTGAAGCAGTATAGAAAATGTGAGCCAAATGTACACATGAACATGGCAATAATCAGATGATGTTATTCTATCTGTAGCAAATGACACAGCACATTGTGGTGTGTTGATGGAGGGGTGTTGTTTGGGAATTCTGCACATGTACATGATTGTTTTATAAGTTTACAACTTCTGTCATAAAAAATGTATTTAAAAATAATAATAGGGTGGGTTGGGGGAAAAACACACTAAATGTAAGATAAGAGCTATGATTAGTAGTAAAATTTTGACAATGTTCTTTCATAGTTTGTAACAAACATCTAATGACAATGCAAGGTGTTGGTGGAGGGTTGATGTTTGGGACCCCTATATGATATTATGCATGTTTGCTTTGTAAGTTCACAACTTTTACTATACACTTACTTATTTATGTATGAACATATATAAATGATATAAAGATAATAATAATTGGATTGGTTAGGGGAAAAATACTTTGTTTAGTAGTAATATTTTGACAATGCTCTTTAATCATTAGTTAAAAAGGTTTAAAAACAATGCAAGTTATTGGTGTTAGGGTGAGATGTTATATATGTTTGTTTGATGTTATATATTTTTGTTTTGTAAGTTCACAATTGTTATACATTTATGTGTATGTGTGTTTATGTATGAGTAATATATTCCAATAAATTAAACAAACAAACAAACAAGCAAAAAGTGGTACATTTGGATACCACTTTATATCCACTAGGATGAGTAATGCAAAAAATTATTCAGACAAATATTGGAAAGGATATAGAAAAATTTGAACTCTCAAACACTGCTGAAGAGACGTAAAATGATATAGCCAATATGGCATTCTCCATAAAGTTAAACATAGAATTACCGTAAGGACCAATAATTCCACACTTAGGTATGTGTACAGGAGAACTGAAATATATGTATATATGTCTAAACAAAAACTCCTACATGAATATTCATGACAGAATTACTCATAATAGTCCATTTCTATGCATGACTCTAATATCTATCAACTGATGGCTGTAGAAACAAAGTATGATATATCTACACAATGGAATAAATACTCAGCAATAAAAAATGATGAATCTACTGAAATATCCTGTTATAATTGATGGACCTTGAAAACATTCTGCTAAGTGAAAGAAGCAAGTTCATAGACCATATATTGCATGTCTTTATTTATGTAAAATATTCAAAATAGGCAATTCTATAGAAAGTAGATTGAGGGTTGTCCAAAATTGTTTGGGGAAAAGGGGGAATAACTTTTATTATTATTATTTTGTACTTTTTAAATTGAAGTATATCATTCACACATGAACACACATAAACAATAAGGGCATAGTAAAGATTGTGAACTTACAAAATAGAAATACGTAACTTCACACGGGGTCTCATACATCATCCTTCAACCAATATTTTGCATTGCTGTGAAGTATTTGTTACAAACTATGCAAGAGCATCATCAAAACATTACTACCAATTATAGTCCTTATCTTACATTTGGTGTATTTTTCCCTCAACCCACACTATCTTTTTTTAAATATATTTTTTGTTACAGATGTTGTGAAATTGCAAAACAATCATACATATGTGTAGATTTCCCATACAACAACACATCGTGGTGGAATATATGCTACAGATTATGAGATAATATCATCAGACATTATCACTAATCATGGTCCATAGCATACATTTGTCACACTTTTTCCATATACCTCCATTATCAACACAGTATAGCTTTGGCATTGATGCAAGAATATTATAGTATAATTGGTGCAGGATAATTTTAGGGATTCAAAATGTGCTGAAATTTGTTGCAATAGTTTCATACCTCTACAATTATACTAAAATCCATTGATTTGTACATTTTAAGTGAGTAAATTGTGCAGTATGTGAATTTTATTTTAACAACACTGTTATAAACAAACAAAACTTCCCAGAAAATAAATCTCTAGGTTCAGAAGGACAATTCTAGCCAAACATTTATAAAAGTGCTGATACTAATTATCACAATTTCCTCTAGAACATAGATGATGAAGGAACATTTCCACATTCATATTATAAAGTTAGCATTACTCTTACACCAAAAGCAGACAAAGTAAATTCAAATAAAGGGAAAAATACAAGCCAATATTGATCAATATTTATGATCATCCTCATGAATATAGGCACAAAAATAATTTAAATATTAGCTAACAGAGTTCAACCTTATAAAAAAGAGTACATACCCTAAAAAGAAGGTTTTGTTCCAGAGACACAAAGCTATTTCAATACTCAAAATGTATCAAGTAATACAACGTATGTTAGTGTATAAAATTATCACCCAGAAATATATATTGAAACCCAAAACCTGTGAATGTGACCTTACTTGAAAATAGGATCTTTGCAGATTTAATCAAGTCAGATGTTGTCATACTGAATTAAGGTGAGCCCTAATCTAATATGATTTAAGAAGAGGAGGAAAGGCAGAGGCACAAGCACAGAAAGAAGACAGCCTTGTGAAGACAGAAGCAGAGATTGGATAGTGCATAAAAAAGCCAAGAAACACCAAGGATTTCGAGCAGCCATGAGAAACTATTAATAGAAAAATCAAGGAAGGATTCTCCCCTACAGGCTTCAGAGTAAGCATGACATTGATAAAACCTTGATTTCAAACTTCTGGCCTCCACAACTGAGAGAGAATAAATTTATGTTGTTTTCAGCCACTTAATTTGTGCTCGTTTGTTATGGAAGCCCAACAAAACTACTAACCATATTCAATAGCTAAAGAAAGAAATGACTGCATGATCTCATAAAACAATGCAGAAAAAGCATTTGACACAAGTTAACATACATTCATTATAAAAACTTGCAGAAAACTAGGAATAAAAGAGAACTTCATCACTTCATAAAGAACATCTACAAACAGCAACAACAAATACCTACACCTATCATTAACCTTAATAATGAAAGACTCAGTGTTTTCCCCAAAGGTTAAGAACAAGGCTGGCATGATCAGTAAAACCATTGTCCAATATATTGCTGGAAGTTGTAGCCAATACAATAAGACCTTAAGGAAATGAAATACATACAGCATGAAAAGGATAAAGCAAAATCATCCCTATTTTCAGATGACATGAAAATTTACTTAGAAAATAGCAATGTATGTAAAAAAAAATCCTAAATCTAAATGAATTTGACAAGATCTCAGAATATAAGACACAAGTATACATATCAACTGGTTTTCTATGTATTAGCAATAAATGTGTGAACATTGAAATTGAAAATACGTTATTTACAATAGCTCAATAAGGAAGTACTTAGGTGTAAATCTAAAAAAACATGTGGAGAACTCTGCCTTAGTCAGCCAAAAGGGGTGCTGATGCAAAGTACCAGAAATCTGTAAAGAGTATTTATTGGGGGTAAAAGTTTACAGTTACAAGGCCCTAAGGAACCGAGTTCAAAGTTACTTCCTCAACCAAATTCTGTTGCCACATGTCGAAGCAAGATGGCAGGAAATGTCTGCAAGTGTTCAGCCTTCCTCCTCCTCCTAAGGTTCCATGGGTCCAGCTTCTTCTGACAGCAGTAGTCTGGAGGGCTCATTTCTTTCCAGACTCAGCTGTTCTCTTCTCTTCACAAGGTCAGCTGTAGACTATTAGACTCATTTCTCTTCCTGGAGCTACAAGATCAAAGTTCATTCCTCTTCCATGTCTGTGGAGCTGTCTCTATTTCTCTGTGTGTATCTTATTCTGAGTATCTATTTCTTCTGTTTTCTTGATTGAGCATCCATTCATATAGCCCACCAAGGTCGTGGGGACTCAACCCTGCATGCCTTAATGACATGGTCGAATCAAAACCCTAATCTTGACATAATTTAATCAAAGGCATCTCAGCTGAATTAATACAATCAATGGGTATCATGCCCAAAGCAACAGACCAGTTTACAAATATAATCTCTCTTTGGAATTCATAAATAATCTCAAACTGCCACAGGCTCATAGGCTGAAAACTACAAAACACTGATGAATGAAATCAAGAAGATCTAAGTAAACATATGCAAAGTACCAGAAATCTTTGTTAGAAGTTTGGAAGACTCAACATAGGAATGATTTCAGGGCTCCCCAAATTGATACACAGATTTAATCCTACTCCTATCAAAATCCTAGCAGGATTTTCAGTAGATAGAGAGATTACTTCAAAAACTTATATGAAGGAAGCAGATGTGGCTCAATTGATTGGACTCAATTGATCGATCTACCATATGGGAGGCCCTGGGTTCGCATTCCAAGGCCTCCTTGTGAAGGCAAGCTGGCCCATGCCCACGGAGAGCTGATGGGCCATGCCCATGAAGAACTGATGGCCCATGCCTGCAGAGAGCTGGTACGGCAAGATGATGCAACAAAGGGAGACAAGCAGATACAGAAGAACACATGGCAAATGGACAGAGAGCAGCATCAACCAATTGGCAAGGGGGGGATAAATACATAAAAATAAATCTTTAAAAAAATTACATGAAAGGCAAAGGAAATAGAATTGTTAGAGCAATTATGAAAATGAAAAATTAAGTAGGAGAAATCACTTTACCAATAGTCAAGACTGGGCCATTGACAGAGTGATAATCATGTAGCGTAAAGGAACAAAAGAGAGAAATCAGTGCAAATCTACATAAATATGCCAAACTGATGTTGAACAAAGTTGCCAAAACTATTCAATAAAGGGGAAAAATGCCATTTTCAACACGTGGTGCCGAAGCAAGTGGGCATCCGTAGGCAAAAGATGAACCTCATTGTAAGTTGTATAAGTAATACAAAATATAAATCAGTATGGAGCACAGAATTAAGAGTAAAATGCAAAAAACATAAAATGTTTAGGAGAAAAAGTGGATTTTTTTTATATAGAGCTAAGATTAGAGTTCTTAGAGGACAGATACAGCACAATCTGTAAAAGGAAAAGTTGATGTGATTATTAGACTTCATAAAATTTAGTTGTTGCTCTGTAAATGACACTGTTAAGAAGATGAAAAGATTAATTATGGGAAGAAATATTTGTAAACCATATATCATATAAAGAAAATATTTGTAAACAAAGGACAAGCCTTTAGAAAATATAAAGAACACTCAAAACACAACAGTAAAAATATGAACAACCCACTTAAAAAATGGGCAAAATACATTAACAGACATTTCACCAAAGAGAATCTATAGATAGCAAATAAGTACAGGAAAATGTTTGACAAAATCATTTAAAAAATGCATATTTGGACCAAAATGAGATAACACTACACATCTATCAAAATGGCAAGCTGGCCCACATAGAGTGCCACTATGTGCAAGGAGTGTAATGTCACACAGGGAATGTGCCCCCTGCACAAGGAGTGGCCCCCACGCAAGGAGTGCAGGCCCACACAGGATGGCCCACGAGTGGAGCTGCCCACACAGGGAGCTGATACAACAAGATGAAGCAACAGAAAGAGACACCAAGAAGAGACAATATGAGTTGCAGCAAATTAGGGAGCTGAGGTGGAGCAAGAGAATGATCACCTCTCTCCAACTCTGGAAGGTTCCAGGATGGGTTCCCAGAGCCTCCTAATGAGAATACAACAGACACAGAAGAGCACACAGTGAATGGACACAGAGATCAGACAACAGAGCAGGGGGTGGTGTAGAAAATAAGGGAAAAAAAGTAGTATATTCAGACTATGGTATACTACTTAAGAAAAAAAAAAAAAGGACCAAACTATTGATATACACAACAACCTGGATGAACCCCCCAGCGTATTATGCTGAATGAAGGTAGCCAATCTCAAAAGGTTAGATATTATTTGACTTCTTTCATATAATATTTGTGTTTCTCAATTGTTTTAACTAATCCCATAAATTTTAAAAAATTGAGTTATGACTAACATTCCATAAACTTTATAATTTTAAAGTTTATAATTAATTGGTTTTTAGTATATTCACAGGGTACTACAACACTATCCACTATTAATACCAGAATAGCTTCAGTATCCCAAAAGGTAACCTTTGATCTTTCAGCAGTCACTCTCTTTTCCCCACCCTGCTCTCACACTTATCAACCCTACTCTAATTTTCCTCTATGGATTTCTTATTCTGGATATTTCATATAAATAGATTCATGTGTGCCCTTTTCTGTCTGGTTTATTTCACTTAAGATAAAATTTTCAATGCCATCCATGTTGTAGCGCATATCGTTATAGCCATATTCTTTCTTATGGTTGAATAATTTTCCATTGTGTGGCAAATGTGGTTATCCATTCTTCTTTAGGGAGACATTTTCTTTTTTTTTTTTACTTTTTGGCTATTATGAGTAATGATGCAATGAACATTTATGGGCCAGGTTTTGCATGTACATGGGTTTTCAAATCTTTGCATATATACTTAGGAGTGGAATTGCTGAGTCATATAGTAACTTTATGTTAACTCTTGGAGGAACTGCCAAATTATTTTATACATAGACTAAAATATTTTACATTCCTACCAGCCATGTATGATAGTTCCAATTTCTCCACATACTGAGCAGCACTTACTGCTTTACAATTTTTGATTATAACTCCCCTAGTACATGTAAAGTGATATCTCACTGTGGTTTTCATTTGCATTTACCTAATGACTAACAATGTTGATAATCTCTTTATGGGCTAATTTTTTATCTGCTTAACTATTTGGAAAATCATCTTTTCAAATGATTACCCATTTTTAGTTTAATTATTTATTGATTTATTGTTGAGTTACAATCATTTTTGTATATTCTGGAAATAGGACCTTTATCACATATAAGATTTGCAAATATTTTACCCCAGTCCATGGGCCATCTTTTTATGTGTTTGTTTAGTTATTTTTTATTTTAAAAACAGTTTAAGTATATCATTCATACATGAATATATGTAAACAATAAGCATATGGTAAAAATTGTGAACTTACAAAACAAGCATGAATAACATCATACAGGGCTTCCACACAATCACCTCACCACAAATACCTTGCATTGTTGTGAAACATTTGTAACAAATTATGAAAGAGCATCATCGAAGTATTACCTACTAACTACAGTCCATATCGTATGTTTGTTGTATTTTTCCCCCAACACACCATATGATTTGTCTGTTCATAAACCATATAATTTATCTAAAATATACAACCAATGACATTTGATATAATCATTGTGATGTGGATTCATCATTTCAATCAATATTAGAGCATTTTCATTACTCAAAATAAGATAAACAACAATAACAAACCACTATCATACTCATACGTGAGTGCTACTAATTATACATTCTATGATATGTTTTCTTCATTTCTACTCCTTTTCAAATATTTGCAAACAACATTTTACCAATTCTGCACAGATTAAACCTCAGCTTTCCATTCTTTAGCCACATTCTTTTCTCTGGTGACATATACTCTAGCTGTTAATATCATGAGTTTGCTCGTAATATTGAGTTCATAATAGTATCATACAATATTTGTCCTTCAGTGATTGGTTTGCTTCACTTAACATAACGTCCTCCAGGTTTTTCCATATTATTATATGCTTCATTACTTTATTTTTTCTTACAACTGAATATCATTCCATTGTGTATATACCACAGTTTGTTCAACCATACTTCAGTGTGGTAATTGTGTATTATGTCACTATGAACATCAACATGCAAATATAGTTAATGTCAGTAGAACATTACTCTTGGTACAGAACACTACTCTTGGTTCTTCTGAGTATATAACTTGTAGCAGTATTTCTGGATCACATGGTAGATCTTTCTCTAACTTCCTTAAGAATTGCCAAACAGACTTCCACAGTGGATGAACCATTCTATATTTCCAACAACAGTGAATAAGAATTCCTATCTTTCCACAACCTCTCCAACACTTGTAGTTTTCTGTTTTATTAATAGTGTTCATTCTAGCAAGTGAAATATCTTACTGTAGCTTTGATTTGCATTTTCCTAATAGCCAGTGATGTGCATTATTTCACCATTTATATTTCTTCTTTAGAAAAATGTCTATTCAGGTCCCTTCCTATTTTTCAATCAGGTCATTTGTGTTTTTATTGTTGAGTTGTTGCATCTCTTTACATATCATGAATATTAAACCTTTGTTAGACACATCATTTCCAATATTTTCTTCCGTTGAGAAGGCTGCATTTTTATGCTCTTCACAAAGTCCTCCACAGTGCAAAAGTGTTTAATTTTGAGAAGTTCCATTTATCTATTTTTGTTGTTGTTGTTGCTCAAGCTTTGGGTGTAAGGTTTAAAGAATCCCACCTCCTAGGAGTTCTTATAGCTGTTTCCCCACATAATTTACTAGGAGTTTAATGGTCCTGGCTTTTATGTTTAGGTCTTTGATCTATTTTGAGTTGACTCTTTATATGGAGTGAGATAGGGGTCCTCTATTATTCTTTTAGTTACGGATGTCCAGTTCTGCCAGCACCTTTTGTTGAAGAAACTGGTCTGTACAGAAAAGTGGTCTTGGTAGGTTTATAAAAATTTCGTTGACCATAGATGTGAGGGATTATTTGTAAACTCTCAAATCTGATTCCATTGATCAAAGTCTCTATCTTTATGCCATATGTTTGACCACTGTAGCTTTATAATTCACATCGACTTCAGGAAGTGTGAGTCCTCTGACTTCACTCTTCTTCTTGAGGATGTTTTTGGTATTCAAGACCACTTTCCTATCCAAATAAATTTGATAATTGATGTTTCTACTTCTGTAAAGTAAGCCTTTGGAGTTTTGGTTGGTATTACATGAAATCTAATAATCAATTTGGGTATAATTGACATCTTCACCATGTTTAGTCTTCCAATTCATGAACACAGAATATCCATCCATTTCTTTAGGTATTTTTTATTTCTCTTAGCAGAGATCTATAGTTTTCTTAATACATTTACCTTCCTTGTTAAATTAATTCCTAGATACTTGAGTCCTTTTTTGTTATTGCAAATGGTATTTTTCCCTTGATTTCCTCCTCTACTTGCTTATTACTGGTGTATAGAAACACTACTGATTTTTGCATATTAATCTTGTATCTTAACACTTTGCTGAACTAATTTATTAGCTCTAATAGCTTAGCTGTTGTTATTTGGTATTTTCTAAATATAGGATCATATCATCTGTGATTAATGATTTTCCATCCATGCAACTATTTGGAGAAATGTCTTTCCAAATCATTGCACAATTTTTGGTTTAATTATTTATTGATTTATTGTTGAGTTGCAATAATTTTTACATATTCTGAACAGAGCCTTTATCACATACAATATTATCAAATATTATACCCCAGTCTGTGGACCATCTTTTGATTTACTTAATAATGTCTTTTGAAGCACAAAGTATTTGCTTTTTTTTGTATTAAATTATGATGAAGTCTAAGGTACCTATTTTTTCTTTACTTGCTTGTGGTTTTGGTGTCAGATTAAAGAGAATGTTGTCTAATCCAAAACCAAAAACATGTACACCATTTTATTCTTCTAAGGATTTTAGAGTTTAAACTCTCATGTTTAGGAGTTTGAACCAATTTGAGTAAATTTTTTAATATTGTGTGAGGTTGGGGTCCAATTCATTCCTTTAGATGTGTATATCCAATTATTACAACACCTGTTAATGAATGTTATTGGCACCTTTTTAAAAATAAACCTACCATAGGGTAAGCTTCTGGAATCTCACTTTTTTCCCCATTGATTCATATTCTTATACCAGTGTTACAATGTCTTGTTTGCTGCAGTAAGTTTTAATATTGATATTTTGATATTTTGAGTCTGTCATTTTGTTTTTCCTTTTCAAGATTGCTTTGACTCTTCTTCTTCCCATATATTTCCTTTTGTATTTAAACATCATTATTAAAATATCCATTTCTGCATAAAAGACATTTGGAAATTTAATAAGGATTTCATTAAGTCTGTAGATCAATGTGAGTAATCAAAACTTTACCTATAAAGAAAATCCAGATAACATAGCTCCACTGGTATATTCTAAATTTTGAAAATGAATTACACTAATCCTTTGCAAATTCTTCCAGAAAACTGAAGAAAAGAACACACTTCTAATAGTGCCACCGTAACACTATTAAAATTTCCAATCTATGTACATGAGAAGTCTTCCCATTTATTTTGGTCCTGTTTCGTTCTACAATGTTTTGCCATTTTCTGGTATAAATCATGAATTCCTCTGGTTAAAATGTTTCCAAGCACTTCACTCTTTGTGATTCTATTGGAAATCGAATTGCTTTCTTAATTTCATTTTTGAATTGCACATTCCAGAAGTATAAAACTACAACTAAATTTTTATATTCATCTTGTGTCCTGTACCTTTGCTGAAATTTATCAGCCTTAATGTATGTGGGTGTGTGTTTATTCTTTAGAGTTTTTTATTACAAATAGAGATAATTTTATTTCTTCCATTCCCAAATAGATATCTTTTCCTTAATTTTCTTACCTAATTGCTCTGGCTAGAATCTAGAATATGATGTTGAATCAAAATAGTAAGGCATCCTTATGTTGTCCATGATCTTAGTGTGAAAACTTTCCATTTTTCTCAATTAAGTATGGTGCTAACCATACCTGTTTGAAATGTACACTTTATAAGATTGAATAATATATTTTCTATTCTTAGGAGTTGAAGTGTTTTTATAATGAAATGGTGCTAAATTTCATTAAGTGTTTTTATTCTGCATCTATTGAGAGGAGCATGTTTTTCCCTATAATTTATTGATCTGTGTATAATTTGATTGAAATTCATGCCTTGCCAACCTTGCATTGCTAGGATAAATTCATTTTTGCCATGCTGCATAGTCTATTTAATATGTGGCTGCATTCAGTTTTCTAGCATTTTGCTGAGTATTTCTGCCTCTATATTTATAAGGGCTATTGGTGTATATTTCCGTTTCATATGATATCTTTTTGTGAGTTTGGTAAAAAGGGACATATTTGCCACATGGAATGAGTTAGAAAATGTTCCCTGTTGTATTTTTTTGGAAGAATTTGTGAGAGATTTGTATTAATTTAAGACAAGTCATTGGTAGAATTCATTAGTGAAGTCATCTATCTGATCTGGGTTTCCTTTGTGGATAAATGTTAGATTACTAATTATATATATATATATATATATAGAGAGAGAGAGAGAGAGAGAGACTAATTATATATATATATAGACACACATGCACTGATATTCATATATATACATATATTATAGAAATATTCAGAATCCCTACTTTTTGTTGAGTCAGTTTTGGCAATCTGTGCTTTCTCAGAATGTTTCCATTTCATCTAGATGTTTCATTGACATGCAATTGTTCGTAATATACTTTAAATTAATTTTATTTGCAAAGGACTTGTAGAAATGTCCACTCCTTCACTCCTAATTTTAAGACTATGGTCTTATTATTTCTTATTTCTTCTGCTGCTCTTTTTATTTCTAGATCAAGTTTTATCAATTTTATTGATCTTTTCAGAAAACCAAACTTTGGCATTTATTTCTGTACACTTTTTTTCTACTATGTAATTTATATCTGCACTAATTTTCATTATTCTCTTCACTATGCTTGTTTCTTTTTAAATGTTTTTATTTTGAATAAATATTTAAATATTTAAAATATTTTAAATTATTAAAATGCTTTAATCTCAAAATATTTTCATATATATTTTCTGCCTTCTTTTGACCTATTAGTTATTTAGGAGTGTATTGATTTTGCTTTTTTAGCTTCATTATTTTATTATTTTTTAAATTTATTGAAATACATCACTCATACATAAACACATAAAAAATAAATGTATAATAGTTGTGAATTTACAAAACAAGCATATATAACATCAGACAAACATATATAACATCTCACCCTACCACCAATAACTTGCATTGTTTTTTAAACCTTTTTAACTAATGATTAAAGAGCATTGTCAAAATATTACTACTAAACAAAGTATTTTTCCCCTAACCAATCCAATTATTATTTTTATTTCATTTATATATGCTCATACATAAATAATTAAGTGTATAGTAAAAGTTGTGAACTTACAAAGCAAACACGCATAACATCATACAGGGGTCCCAAACATCAACTCTCCACCAACACCTTGCATTGTCATTAGATGTTTGTTACAAACTATGAAAGAACACTGTAATAATCTTACTCTTAGCTCTTATCTTACATTTAGTGTGTTTGTCCCCCAACCCACCCAATTATTATTTTTTAAATACATTTTTTATGACAGAAGTTGTAAACTTATAAAACAATCATGCACATGTGCAGAATTCCCAAACAACACCCCTCCATCAACACACCACAATGTGCTGTGTCATTTGCTACAGATAGAATAACATCATCTGATTATTGCCATGTCCATGTGTACATTTGGCTCACATTTTCCATACTGCCTCAATATCAACACAGTACATCTTTTGCTTAGATGCAAGAATATTATATCATTACTACTAAGCACAGTCCATAGGTCACTCCAGCTGTATTTTTCCCATGCTTCTCCACATTCTCAACACCCTACAGTAGTGATATACATTGTTCTAGTTCACAAAGGACACTCTTGCATCTGTATCATCAACCACAATTCTCAACCACTTCTTGGTTTACTGTGCTATCCAGTTCCTAGATTATTCTCAAGCATTCTGTCAATTGGCATTTACATAACTAGCCTACCATTTTCAGTCGCATCCCCATTTATAAACTAGCTGTCACTCACTGTGTGTTACCATCCTCTCTATACATTTCCACAATTTTACAGTAAACATAATTAAAACTTTTACATACATTAAACATCAGTAAATGTAATTTTGATTTGCATTTCCCTGAATGCTATTGAAGTTGATCATTTCACATTTGCTTATTGGTCATTTGTATATCTTCTTTGTAGAAATGTACATTCAGATACTTTTTACTTTTTAAAATGGATTATTGATCTTTCTGTTATTGAGATATGAGTCTTTAATATATTTGGGATACTAGATCCTTTTAAGGTATATAATTTGCAAATATTTTATCCTATTGTGTGGCTGTTCTTGTCACTTAATGGTGTCCTTTGTAGCACAAAGGATTTTAATTTTAATTTATCAATTTGACTTGTGCTTTTATAGATTTGTAGTTATTGTATTATTTAAAAAAATGAAGATTTATATTTATGCTTTCTTATAGTAACTTTATAGTTTCAGCTTTTACATTTAGGTGCTTGGAGCACATTGAGAAAATATTTGTATATGGCGTAAGGTAGGGCTCCAATTTTTTTATTTTGCATGTGTGTATCCAATCTCACTCATATGGTTGTTAACAGGCTTTAGTTTCTCACATGCTTTTGGACTGTGGGTTTCATTTTCTTACCACGCCAGTCCTCTACATTAGGCAGCTACATCATGGCAGACAACTTCCTCCAGCATGAGTGATCTAAGAGAGTGAGTGAGAGAAAGAGAGAGAGAAAGAAACTGTATGTTTGATCTTGTGTATTTAAGTTCAAGTTTCAGTTTTTAATCGATGTTATAAGGGAAAGCAATAGACTTTTGTGTATTAACCCTGCATCCTGCAGTCTTACTGTAATTGCTTGGTAGTTTCAATTGTTCTCTTTCTTTTTTTGTCAATTCACTGGGAATTTCTACATAGAAAATCATATCTGTGAACCAAGACAATTTGTTTATTCCTCCCTTATCTGTACACCTTTTATTAACTTTTCTTATTACACTTACTAGCATTTCATTTATTGTTTTAAACAGGAAAGGTGAAAAAAAATCATTGTCTTGTTTCCTATCTTTGAGGAAAAACAGTCACATTTTCACTATTAAATCTGATGTTAGCTGTATTTTTTTTGGTACATGTTCTTTATCAAACTTACAGACATTCCCCTCTTCCTAGTTTGCTGTAAATTTTTATCACGAATGGGTATTTGGTTTTGTCAAGTGCTTTTACCTTCATAAAATTATGTGATAATATATTTTCTTGTTTAGCTTTTGACATAGTACATTTTATTAGCTGGTTTTTTGAATGTTGAGCCAACTTTGATACTGGAATAAATGCCATTTGGTGTGGTATCTGCTTCTTTTTATACACTGTTGGATTTGATTTGCTAAAATTTTATGGAGTAGTTTGTGTTTATGTTCATAGGAGATTTGGTTAGTAATTTTCCTTTCTTTCAATATGTCTATCTGCTTATGGTACTAGGATAATGTTGGCATCATAGCATGACTTAGGAAGTGTTCCCCTGTGCTTCTGTTTTCTGGAAGAGATTTAAGAGAATTAATATCATTTCCTTCTTGAACATTTGGGGGAATTCACTGGTGGAATCATGCAATTGTAGTTTTGCTTTGAAAGCTTATAATAATTGACTCAATTATTTAATAAATATAGGTCTATTCAGATTATATATTTCAACTTTTTGTATTTGACAATTTTAATCTTATACAGGAATCAGTTTATTTTATCTAAATTATCAAGTTTGTGGCTTGATTTGATTGAGTTGTTCATAGTTTCCCTTTAATATCATAATGTCCCCCGGGTCAGTAATGATGAACCCTCTTTAATTTCATAGTAGTAATTTGAGTCTTCTCTTATTCTTTCTTTGTCAGTCATGCTGGGGGATTATAAATTTTATAGAACTTTCCAATGATCCGACTCTTGATTACATTGATTTTTTCTATTTCTTTTCCTATTTTAATTTCATTGTTTTCTGCTTTAATTTTTATTTCTTTTCTTTTCTTCTACCAGCTTTTCTTTCTCAAATTTCCAATATTAGAAATTTTGGTTATTAAGTTTATATATATTTATATGCTACAGATTTTGAAACTGTCCCACAATTCTTACATGTTTCATTCTGTTTCATTCCCTTTTCTTTTGGCATTTCAGTTTGGTAAGTTTCTATTGACATTTCTTGAAGGACATTGATTCTTTTCTCAGCTATCTAATCTATTGAAGAGTTCATGAAAGATTTAATTTTGTTACTTGGATTTTGACTTACAGCATTTATTTTTATTTTTTTATTTGGCTTTACTGTCTCTTTGCTTATATCATCAATCAGGTTTTTTGCACATTGTCTACTTTTTCCAGTAAAGTTCTTAATATATTGATCACAGTTATTTTAAAATCCCTGTCTGATAATTCCAAAATCTGCATTATATCTGAGTCTGAGTCTTATTTATTCTTGATGGACTGATTATTTTAGCATTTATAGTGTCTCGTTCTCTCCATGATGAATTTAGTTGCTCTGAAGTCTCACTTATCTGATATTAATATAGCGACTCCTGCTTTCCTTTGATTAATGTTTGCATGATACATCTTTTTCCACTTTATAACTTCCAAAGCCTGCATTGCTATATCTGAAGTATCTGAAGTGAGTCTCTTATAAAAAAAGATATAATTGTGTCATTTTAAACACACTTTGCCAATATCTGTCTTTTAATTGATGTATTTAGGCCATTTTTATATTTAATTTAATTATTGATATATTAGAGTTTAGATCTGCCATTTTTTTGTTTGCTTTTAGATGTTTATTTGTTTTCTGCATTTTCTTTGCTGTTTACCCTGGTTTTTTTTTTTTTCCCCTCTGTTTTCTTTTTCCTGCATTCCTGTGGATTAATTGAACATTTTATTGAATGCTCTTTTGATTTATCTGTAATGTTTTTGAGTGCATATCTTTATATATCTTTTTAGTGGTTGTTCTGGGTATAATATTATATGTATATAGTTTCTTATGGACAATTGGTATAGTCTTTTTACCAGTTTAAGTGAAGTATCAAAATCTTACCCCACCTTTACATTCCTTTAACCTCCCCAAATTACAATATAATTGTCCTAAATATTTCCTCTATTTACATATACAGTTACATCAAACAATTTTATAAGTTTTGTTTCCACCTATCAAGCAAAATTTAGAAAACTCAAGAGAATAAGGAAAGACTATTGATTGTACCCATCATTTCCTTATTCTTTCTCTTTCCCCTAACCAATGTTCCAAGCTTTGTCCTTCTATAATTTCCTTTTTATTTTTGGCATCCTCTGACATCCCTCTGACAGGGAGGGTGTCACTGCCTCATTCCTGCTGGGTCCAAGTAGAAGCCCAGCTTCCCCAGTTGTCTTCTGTTGACACCAAGGCACCAAGGTTCCTTGTTATTGCAGGCTGGATGTAGGGGTTCTGGCTCTACCTAGTCCTCTACTGATAGCTGCTGGGCTGGGAGGGTGGCAGTAGTTACTTACTGCTCCTACATACATTCTCCCATATATCATGTCAAAGTGTGGGCTTGTCCTCATTATAGCTAGTCAAATGTGAAAGTCCTAACTCTCAGCTAGGCCTTCTGTGACACTATCTCAATGGGGGAATAAGAGCACTTCATAAATCCCTGGAAAGTGTGGGCCATTTGCTGGTTTGAATATGGGAGAGGCCCCAAGATTTTGGTATTTTTGTTTGTGTTGCCATCATTTTTGGTGATGTTTGACTGGCGTTGAATGGTTAGTCTAAAACTTTTCTACCTTGCTAGGCTCCATCTTTTCTGGTCCTTTGAATTGATAATGCAGACTTTAGTGGGGGTATTTAAAGACTGTCAGCTTCTTCAGCTCCATATTTGGGATATATGAGGAAAAATAAAAACTCAGGCAACCACCACTGTGTCTTTCATCAGGTCCTGAAGTCCCTAACCAGAATGCATCTTCATCCCACCTTGCAGAATCATCATATGCATGTTTTACCTACAATGACCAGATGTTCTTCACGTAAGAAATAGGGAAAAGTACATCTACTCTATCTTTCTAGAAGGATAAAACTGGAAATTTATTTTTTTAAAATATTTATTTAAAATGGGATTCCATGTGAGTAATACTTGTCCAGAACACTATGAAATTGGGCTTAACATGGACTTCCATGCAACGAGTAGACTGAAAGTTAAACATGATCATTTAATAATTGCAACTGACCATAAAATCAAATACCAGGTCAACTTCTTGAATAAATTAAACCTAAAAGAAGTTTGAAATTGTTAATTATCTACAAAGACAATACAGCAGAAGCCAACTCATACATACATACATATATATAATATAGATATATGCATTATTAGAACTGAACCATATGTGCTTAACTGAAGGAAAAATGGAAACTAAAAAAAAAGTCATGGAAAAGAAATTAAAAAAAAAAAACTAACAAGACACAACATATTTCAAATTGTTCAAGTGATTACACCCCAAATTTATTCTTATTGGTTTTTAGTATTATAAGTATTTTGTCACACTGTTTTCTTTTTTCTTTTTTTTTAAGATTTATTTTTATTTTATTTATTTCTCTCCCCTTTCCCCCCGACACCCCAGTTGTTTGTTCTCTGTGTCTATTTGCTGCGTGTTCTTCTTTGTCTGCTTCTGTTGTCAGCGGCATGGGAATCTGTGTTTCTTTTTGTTGCGTCATCTTGTGTGTCAGCTCTCCGTGTGTGTGGCACCATTCCTGGGCAGGCTGCACTTTCTTTCGTGCTGGGCGGCTCTCCTTACGGGGCGCACTCCTTGTGCGTGGGGCTCCCCTACGCAGGGACACCCCTGCATGGCAGGGCACTCCTTGCGTGCATCAGCACTGTGCGTGGGCCAGCTCCACATGGGTCAAGGAGGCCTGGGGTTTCAACTGTGGACCTCCCTTGTGGTAGGTGGATGCCCTAACTACTGGGCCAAGTCTGCTTCCCAACACTGAGTGCTTTCTACCACAAATATTTGCATATTCTTTTTATTACAACATGTTGCATGCTAATTATGTCTAAAGAAACAAATATCTATTCCAGCACTTCAGTAAAAGAGATTATTTTATTTAGACATATTAAGAGTAAGAATACCAGTCTTCACTGTGCTTGTTTCCAAAGCAATTTTCAAGGTTATGATTTTTACTTGGTTTTCTGATTTTAAAGCCTGTCCCATGTTTCTCAGGCATGTGATTTTAATAATGCTACAATTGTTTAATTTTTCTTAGTACATTAATGTGCTTAAGGTCTTAAGTCATATTTTATTTAAAGACAAATTATCTGCTAAATATACATCCTGAAACCAGAAAATAGGAAGTTCATCTTAAATTTTAAACTATCCTTTTATCATTATCCCATCAAATAATTTTAAAAGTCTTGGAGATCCATGAGGTTGTACTGCACTAATGCATAGTAAAACTTTGATGTTTACCTCTCAGAAACAAAGAAATATTTAAACAATATTCTATAAAATTTCGTTAAGAAATGAAAATAAACTACAATCAGGAGATGTTTTTATGTCAGATTTACTTATTTTGCATGTGTCTTTTTCTCTTGCTTATTCAAGAAAAGGTTCTAGTTAACTTATAATGGTGTGCCATTAAATTCAAGGCACCAAAAGTTAAAGTCAGGAAAAATTACTAAAAACCATACCTGGCAATAAACTGAATCTAAGAAGAATGTTTAGTGTTAAATTTAAAGACTGCCACACTTAATACATGTGGCTCCTCCAATACTTAATCAAGAAATTAATCAATTTATGTTTTGCTTTTTGTTATATTTGTTGTATTCTCAGGAGAAATTCTAGGGTAAATTGAGATTATCTAGAAAATTCCTTAAATAAGGAATTATTAATTCCTTGATTATGCAAGATGGAATATTTATTGCTGCCCTTACATTTAAAGCTTGAGCAGGCATGAAAATGTTAAACATGTATATATGAATTCTCCAACAAGGTGCACATGTATGTATATTCGAATGGGAATTTCATTAATTCTTACTAATGCAGAATACTACTTTCAAAGAAACAATTTTCTTCATATATGTTAATTATGAAATAAAATAGAATTCTCTGTTCTGCAAATATATGTAAATTGCTATGATGCAATGAAACTTAAGGAAACAGATGGCAATTTATTTTAAAACTGTATCTAAATTTCCCCCTATTATTATTAAATGGTACTTTATTTTTCCTATCTACTTTCAAATGATTCATTTCTTTTGAAACTATGAGTGAATTTTTATTCCTCCAACTTCTTTGTTTTCTATTTTACAATTTAGGCTTACTATTGGAAAACTGTGGTTCAGTATTTAAGACTTCACTGAGTAAGGAGGGATAGTTGTTTAGGGGAAAGTAAGTAGGAGATATTTCTTAACTGTTTTCTAAAAGATGAGCTAAATAGATAGAAAATAGAGAACACTCCAGAATTAAGAGAATCCTTAATTCATCACTCTGGTTTATGGTAAATGTTTTCCTTGAACAGGTTTATTTCTCTTACCAAACAGGGTTTCATAATGGATAGCACTGGTATACAATGATGATAGTGCTGTGACGTATGTTACTAGATGCACAAGTCATCTCAGTGATGAAAAGTAGAGGAACTCAGGATAGTGCAGGTGCTCAAGAGAAGCAAGTCTTTAATGGGATAATTTTCATTCAACTTTGAGAATGATTTGTTTCTTTATAAAAGTACAATTTCCCTCAATGCCTTAAGCTTGAGGAAATGTGAATAAGTATGAAGAAATCTTCCTTATGCTTATCAGCAGGAGTCCTGCAATCAAGGCAACAATCCTTTTTCAGGTGATGAACAATTTTTCTTTTATGCAAAAATCTTTTATATGCTGTTTCTCCTAACTTGTTTGTGAGTTTGTGTATATGTGTGCGTGTTTGTGTAGGGCAGTGTGGGGAAAAAGAGTAAAAGTCAGAAAAGAATGAATTTAGTCTAACTTATTTTTTCTGTCTCCGCTTTCGCCTTACACTTCATTTATCAGTAACTATAGCTAAGCCCTTAAACATTTAATAGGTCAATACTTTTAAAAAATGAGTTTGTGTTGACCTTCAGTGATTTCGAGAAACAAATTTTCAGGCTTAAAATCTCATAGAATCTCTCACAACAGATCAGTCCCTGGCTTTTTGGTCAGGTCAGTATTACCAGGAAAAAAAAAAAGGTCTTTCCAGTGATATATTTCATACAAGATATTTTCTCCCAGCCAAGCTCAAATGCAAGAGTAAGAGGCACTGAGCTTCTTCCTATTGACTCATTGACTTCTCTAGAGTCATGCACTTTCTAAAGCAGGAGAACCTTGTCAAGATGATTCATAGTCCATACTTGCCTCATTTCTAAGGTACTATTAGAAACAAGAAAATTATTCTCAGCCAGAGATAGGCAGGAACCAATACACAAAAATGTGAGCCAAGCCAGCAAAGTATTGAAAGACAACTAATGTTTTAGGTCAGTATTTTCACAGAGGTGTTATCTCTACGACCGCCAATTTGGACAAATTGTGGCCATTATGTACAGGCATGCAAAATAGTATGTAGAATATATATGCACCATGTTCAGCCTTTTCATATCTCCCTGAAAAAAGAAAGAAGAAAAAATTGAGATTCATTACTATCAGTACTTGCCTATTAGAGATACTTGCATTTTTAGACCATTCAGCTATATTATTGACGAGTAGAACAGAATATCCTCTTTAAGTGATCTGTTTACCTTGGGGAAAATGTATTTTGACAGGTGTTTGTTTTTGAGGGCCATTTTATTTAGCCAGATTATGGTAAAATAATTACTGAAGACATTAAGTTACATACAGACACAATTTGTATATTAAAGTGAAATAATTTTACTATATAAAGTTATATATATGTGACTGCAGTTATGGAATTGGTTGAATAAAGTGCTAGTCTGAAGGAATTCAATGCTAAAATACTTTAATTGTGTGGCTGCATTTAAATATGAAAAAGAATTGGCTCTCTAAAATATCAATGAAAATTAGTAAATCATGGTAAATTAAGGTGATAAATTGTTCCTAAGTGATAAGGCTTTTTTAAAGCCCATAAGCTCCCATAAACGATGTTGCTATGCCTTAGGAAGAGAGAAGGGAGTCAAATCTAAAGATTTTTGCATTCTGGACATATTATTTTACATTGAACAATACCAGCTGGTAGGGTCAATAGCTGCTGAGCAAGCATCCTCAAATTGCCGAACCTACCTGCTACTTGTACTTACAGAGGGTAAAATTGTAGTTTACCATGTATTATGCTAAAACGTTTTACATCTTCCATAGGGTCTGGAATTCAGAGGTGAGGGAGTCCTTGAACTATATAAGTTAGATTATCAATTTTTCTCCTGTGAAGCTTTACTTCTTTTGGATTTTGGCATGAGAAGCATGACACTGGAGGTAAAAGCAGAGGAGAGCAGTACGTCAACATTTCTCTTTGTAATGAATTGAAACAAGCATGGCACGCACAGCATTGAAACGGTTTGTGAAAAGTGGCCATACTTTATTTTTTCCACTGTTGTTATAAAACCCCTACATGGTAAAAGGGCAAGAGGAGGGGATGGTATACACATGCCATCAAAATTTTCTTGAGATGCTTCAAAAATCAACATACTTGCAAATGCTGTGATTCCTTGATTTGTGAAGTTAAATACAATAAAATATCTAAAATACAATTTTTCTAACAAAGGAAGAAACATAAAATGTTAAAATACCACTGCAATTGGGAAAACGACAGAAAGCATCTGCATATTTTCCTGGTAGGAATATGGCATTTCAGGTTGAGTGCATTTTTTAGTCGATGATGATGCAAGAAAAAGAAATCTCTTTTCCCAACTTTTTTTCTCAGATCTGTTATAGCTTTGTTAATTTAAAAAAAACTTAATCAGAATATACACACACAGTAATATTATTACAAAATATGGCATCAAAACATCTTAAGCAGTCCCTAAATAATCAAATACAAAATCTACCTCCTACTCTTTCCCCTCCTCCCACTACTCTGAAAGGAATAATTTTATTAGCACCACTGACAGGGTTAGCATTTTCTGTAACTCCAAGTTAAATTTTAAGTTTATGTAAATGTACTCCTTCAAAGACAATGAAAAACAACCTACTGATATCCTTTCTGAGACAACAACGAGGGAGGAAAGGAGGAAGGAAGGAGAAAGAATATGGAAAAAGAGGGTCAACTTTGAATTTAACACATGCATTTCCATTCTTATTTTCTTTGCTAGAACACAATCATATAACCTTATCTTAACTGAAAGGAAGGCAAAGAAGTACTGCAGTGTCTTTCTTCCCAGAAAGAGGAGGAAATGATTTTGATGATCAGCCGATTTACTCTACCATAGTTACCCGTTGCCTCTTAAGTTCAAGCAGTCATATTTCCCCGAGAAAGACATTGCTATAGCCTTTTCTTTAAATGTTTCCATCAATGAAGATCTTATTTCTTCAGATACATGTGATTGGCTAAGGCCTTGTTTTTCAATTTTCAGTATTTATTTATGAAGATACTTATATATTTTATCTATATATTATTTGATATATATATTATAATACTTATGCAAATATAAACACACACAATCCAAGTATATATTGGTGCATAACAAACCACCCCAAAACTTTGTGCTTTACATAAAATATTTAATATTATCACTCACAGTCCTGTGTAAACAGGGCTGAGAGTCTTAGTTCTCACTGGAGCATCCCACGCCTGTTGAAGTAAGTTAGTGGCTGGGTTTGGAATTATCTGAAGGCTTGCTGGATAGATATCTTTACTCACATGTCAGGAGTTTCAACTGGTATGGCAAGAAATCTGTGGGCTACCTGGGTAGCTTTCTCTCTTTTCATAAGTTCTCGCCACATGACTCCCTTGGGCTTTCTCAAAATATGGACATATGTATTGGACTTCTTAAATGATAGCTGCCTATTATCAAACATAGCATTTCAAGAGCCCTGGCAGCAGCTGGACAATGTCTTCATATGTATTTACATGAAATATTTACTTACACTGGAGACATTATTTTTCAATTGATTTATTAGAATTCCTGTTATGAGTCTATGATTCTTTTTATTTGAAATTTGCTTTTATACACATATAGTCTCTCTCCTCTCTCTCTCTCTTTCTATATATATATGTTTTTATATATATATATAGTCTATGTTTATTTCTCTAGATGGTAAACATTTCAGATCAGGGGTATGTTTTATTCAATTTCTTCTTTCTGCAATGTCACATGCAATGCTTTATATAGAATGTTTTTTTCTTTAAATACCTGTTGAATAAGTAATTATAGTAATGATATATCAGTGACCATCTATAAGAAAATTTCACAAAAATGTCAGGAGAATATCAAAGAAATTGCGGGGAAAGAGAAAAGAGACTATAATAAATTTATATTCTCAAGGTGTTGTGTCCTTTCAGGGAACAAATTAAGGAAATTTTCAGACTCATTTGTGTTTTATCAGTGATCATTTGCAAAGCTATCCTTTAATCATCAGCAATAATCAGTTGAACCATTCACAATAATCTAGCTATTGACTAATATCTTTTCAAACAAGCTCCAAAAAATAGAAAAATTATAGTCATCACAACAAATTTAGACAATTAACTGTTAAGAGAATGAAGAAAAAATGGAATTGATTTAGGAAAGATAACAAATATTATTAAAAAGTTATGAAGGAATGATCAAAAAGAAGTGAAATTTGCACCTCTCAAAAGATGAGAAACTGAATTCGTAAATAATGTCAATGTTTTCTGAATATTTGCATTCAATGATGAGGCTCTAAGAATTTAAGAGAATTTAAGAACATCTCAATTGTGTCAAATACTCAGAAGAACAAGATAATGTAATAGAAAATAATGTATAGATTTTGGTAAGTTTACAAAAATATGCCAAGTGTAATTAATTAATTTCAAATATGACACATATTGACAATTTTTGTTATTATAGGTTTTAATACAGATTTTTAAAACTGATTTCCTTTCTAATAAAAACAGAGATGAAAACATTACACAGAGATATCTTTCTTTCTAAATTATAAGCCTATAAATCTAACTAAACAGTGTAAAGCTTGGTATTTGTAATCTGAACATTTTTTAGCCAGAAATTATTTTTCAATTTCAAGAATAAAATGTTATACAAATCTTCATTTCAATGTTATTCAATTGGATTATCAGGAGGCTTCAGATTATGAAAATGTTATTTTTTAAGAACCTGTCATGTCAAAGCTAATTTTAAATAAAAAGAATCATAGAATCATAAAGGATTACTAATAAATCAATTGAATAAAAATGTCTCAAGTATAAGTAAATTTGCATATTATATGGCTTTAATTCAAAAGTATCCATTTAACTTTCAATAAATTTAAAAGCTTTAATTTAAATTATAGATAGCTTCATTAGGCAAAGTAATTACTCTGATAGGCACTAGAGAAGGTTTTATTTAAAATTATCTGTTGTAGAGCATTAAACATTAGCTAGTAACATAAAAATAGTTAATATGTTTCATTCCATTTGCAGAAATTGAACCATTTGGAAATCAGTGGTGCTAAAACATTTCCATGTCCTATCACAAACAGTCAAATATTGCATATGAATCTGCTTTTAATATACAAAAAAAATGCCACTTTGTACCCTTGGTGAAATGTTAAAAGACATTTTGAAAACTAATTTGTATTTTGACTAGTATTTTTCATAGTATTTTCATATTTTCATAGCAGTATAACATATGAATAGGTAATATTATTAGCCACCTGAAAAAAGTATTTAACACACACATACTAGCCTCATTCACAAAATTAAAATTTGCAACTGAAGTTGGATAGGTGTGAGAGGTTTATGTCCTCTGATCACCACTGTGTTACATAGTAATTTATCTATATAAAGATAATTTACCTACTTAAAGGCATAGATAGAAATCTCTTCATAATTTACTGTATTATAGTCTTAAATCTTTCCCAGATGAAAAAATATAATTTTAACAACTTTCAAAGTAAAGTGAGAGTTGCAAATCATCTTACAGTATTTAAAGTACTTTTTTTTCTTCCTGTTTGCATCTTATTCAAGGAACCTGCATTACCATTTGTTCTCTGCCCTGGGAATCTCTTTCTACACCCTGTCTCCTGTTACTTCTTAAGGATGCTTAAATCCAGTGAGTAAATTTCTAACCCAGTGTAAAAGGTTATGTCACCACTTGAGGTTGACTAAGCGGTGATATGTGAATGAGAACAATTTCTAGAATTCTTTTGCTCTGATTATTCTTGCCATTAATAACTTCAAAGAACTTTGGAAGATCTTTCAAAAGTGCCACAATAATCATGCAGATATAAATACTTTCAAAATAAGTTGTTCTGCTTAGCAAGAAAATACATAACCATTTATTTAATAGGGTTAGTCAAAGAAGTTAGAAACAAAGGGACTAATTGCATATGTCTGCTTGTGACCTCTGAAATAAACCAAGGACATATGTGGTTCTTATGGACCACATTCTTTATGTAAATGAAGGACCAGGTAGAAATAAAATAAATAAAATAAATGATCTTTTGGACTTAGTAACACATGGTCTTGGTAAGCTCCATGCTGTATAAAATGAGGAAAAAAATTGTGACGAGTATTTGCAATTGGCAAAATATAAGAACAGAGATCAGAAGAGAAGAACTTACTTGGTCATGAAACATAGAGTGCAGCTTAATCTATGTAACCAGTGTTCCAGCCATTTCTCACACATAATCAGTGTAAATGAACTAAATGTTTTATAGACCCATCTTGCCTCATTCAACGTGCCTGCCTCCATCATTGCATAAAAAATGATGCATGGTTCTGGTCACATAATGAGTTGTCTGGGGCTCTAATACATTGAATCAGCTTGCTGTTTCAATTGCTCACTATCTGCAACTATTACTAAGGTGGATCAAGTCCATACCAAGGTCATATAAGTGAGACAAGAAAGCAAAATTTTGATCATGGGAATGATATGAAGAAGATACACATGCACTCATTCTTCTCCTGGGAAATGAATTTAAGCAAAATTGCAAAAAAATTTTCCACTAACCTCCTCACACCAGATAAAATATAGAATTGCAAAAATTAGACATAAGTTTTACTAAAATTGGGAGCATGATTTTTTTCCTATTGCAACACCAAATAAAGCACTTAATGAACTCCTTTCATTTATCAAGAGCCAGCTAAGTCTAATCTTTGTAATGTTTCCTAATTCCTCATACATATTAATTGATATTTCCTCTATGTCTCTACAATATTATTTAGACTCATGCTATTGCAAGTTCGAGAAATGCAGATACTCAGGAATCAATCCAGATTTACAGAATTAAAATGTGCATTTCAACAAGATATCCAGGTTCACCTTAATATAAAAGATAAATTGATTAGATATTTTAGAATTTAATATAATTTATAGCTATTATTTTCTCCTTATAGTCTCCTCTATACTGTAAATTCCTTCAAAGCAGTAGCTGTGTCATTAATTTTCTTCTCAGTATCAAGACCTAAAAAAATTAGTTTGCTTAGTAGGTCTTTGTAGGAGCAGATAAAATGGATTGAATTGCTTTCATACATTGCATTAAAAAAATTTTGCCTATTTTTACTGCCTTATCATAATAGTTTCTAGATGCTTTAATCAAAGATAGATAAGCTCTTAATCCAATTTAAGTAGCAGTCTCTCAATGGGAACAAATAGCCAATTATAAAATAATTTTAAAATAATTTTTCAAAAGTAGGTTGGAAAATAAAACTTAACCTTTTTAAGAAACAGCTTCTTATCCATGGGTAAATTTCATGCTTCTGAACTTCTGCCCTCTTACAGATGGTCACAGTTGCTTTTTAATGATATATTCTGCTAATAGCCGACCTTCAAAATAGACATAAACCTTAATCATTCTGATAATTACTGGAGATTTAACCCAAATGCAAAAAAAAAGTTCAAATTGTCAAGGATAAACCCATCCTGTAGGACACATGAGTTTTTATATTTGGTGTTCAGATAATCTCTTTTTCAATATAGATTAAAATCATTAAATAAAACCATAAAATTAGGATAAAACAAGAACTTAAACATTTACTGTTGGCTTAGATATTTACTCTATTTTTTTTTTTTATTTTAAAAAATTATGTTTGCCAAGAAATTTGATGCAGTTTCTTATGCCCTGGTCAATTGCAACCTTCAATATCCTCAGACTTTGGCCCCATACAAAGAAGCCCTAAATAGTGATGGTGATAGGGAAACAGACTTTGGCCCAGTGGTTAGGGCGTCCGTCTACCACATGGGAGGTCCGCGGTTCAAGCCCCGGGCCTCCTTGACCCGTGTGGAGCTGGCCCAAGCGCAGTGCTGATGCGCGCAAGGAGTGCCGTGCTACACAGGGGTGTCCCCCGCGTAGGGGAGCCCCACGCGCAAGGAGTGCACCCATAAGGAGAGCCGCCCAGTGCGAAGGAGGGAGCAGCCTGCCGAGGAATGGCGCCGCCCACACTTCCCATGCCGCTGATGACAACAGAAGCAGACAAAGAAACAAGATGCAGCAAAAAGACACAGAAAACAGACAACCGGGGGAGGGGAGGGGAATTAAATAAAAATAAATCTTTAAAAAAAAAAAAATAGTGATGGTGATAAAATTATGCTAATCTCAAAGGTACCAATGAAAATATTCCTTAAGTACAATTGTTTGTATTAATCCCTTAAATATTTTGAGTCTTTACATGAGTTACCATCTTTATAAAAACTTTGTGATCATCGGTCAGGTTTTTGAGATACAGAACTGACATAGTTACTCCAATTTTTCTCTAGAAATTCTCTATATAAGAGATGTACTTATATGTTTATGAATTCAAGTGATATTCATTGAATGCTTACAATATGCTAGGAACAATCTGGTTCTAACCATGACTTTGTCCATGGCTTCATGGTACTTTTTCTTCCACCAAAACAATAAAAACATCACTTAAAGCTTCTAAATGAAAGGAGTGTTAGACAAATGTTTCCTACAATATACAGTGGGAATGCTATATGCCTGAGGATGAAATTAAGTGGGAATAAAAAGAGAAATCTTTCTTATCTTGAAAATTATGAAGGAATGGATGAAAAGAGAGAAGGCATCCAAAGATAATGAGACAATACAATGGCCTGAGAATAAGAACTGTATTTCCTGCTACAAATGTGGGGATAAATGATAATAAAGAAAGTCTTTTTTGTTGTTGCTGTTGTTATTGCTGCAAAGAGCAAATAGAGATGGAAAGAAAAGAGAAAGTCTAGGTGTTTTAGTTTGCTAAAAGTAATATACCAGACATGGGTTAGCTTTTACAATGGAGATTATTAGGTTAAAAGCTTTCTGTTCTGAGGCCAAAAATGGGTCCAAGTCAAGGCATCATCAGAGATGCTTTCTCTCCAAGCTACAGCTGTGGGTGATCAGGCACATAGCAGGGCACAATGGCAGCATAAGGGGTTTCTGCCTTCTCCTCCAGGCTCTCATTCTCTCTAAGCTGCAACTGTGGGCAATCAGGCATGCAGAAGGGTCAGTTCATCTCTCTCTTCTCCTTCTGGCCTCGTTGCTTTTGACTTCTTGCTAAAAGTGGGTTTCTTGGCCTTCTCTCTCAGCTTTTGGGTTCCTCTCTGTCTCTGCAGTCTTTTCCTATGTCTGTGGCTTTATATTCTTCTTTATATAAAGGAATCCTGTAAGATGATTAAGGCCCACCCTTGGTCATGCAATCTAATTAAAGTCCTTAACCATGTGATTTAATCAAAATGTCCCACCTACAGGGACAGAAATGGATTAGCTTTAAGGACATAATCTTCTGGGGTCCACCCAACTTCTAATTTTCCCAATAAATGTCCAGTGTAAAATTATAATTCAAAGCCCAAACTCCAAGTTTGTGAAGTCATTTTAAGCATATGTTGTGGTATGCAAGTGATGAACATATGTGGATTTAGATATTGATGAGAATTACAAAATATTTACAACTTAAATATGAATTACATATATATATAAAATAAAACCTCTGATATGTACCTATGTGGGACTTGGAGGGAAATTGAAACATTTAATGATCACATTACAAGTAACCTAAAAATTAGTGATGGATTTTCAATCAAAAGTTTAGAAAAAGAAACACAGTTTCAACCTAACTAAAGGAGATAGAAGAATAAATTCCAAATGGATAAAAGCAAAACCTAATAATCAAAATATTGAGAATCAACAAAATACAAAGGCAGATATGTACAAAAACAAGAAATGAGACAATCCTTTGACTGTCAAATAAAATGAAACAAGGCAAAAATAATCAGTATTAGGAATGTAAAACTGGATATAACTGCAGAACCATTTGTAAAGCTTTAAGAGAATTTTGCTAATAATTGTATTTTAATACAATTTTTAATTGCATGAAATTAAAGATTTTTTTAAAAAAAATTAAAATATTTACCCTGAATATGAATTTGCCTAATCTACCCTATAAAAGTTCCTTCTCTGGACTTCCAGAATGCCTTATCCATTGTCATGGTATTCCTCACAGCATTAGATCTGACCAAGGAACTACTTACACAGTAAGTGAGGGTTGGCAATGAGCCCAGGTCCATGTGATTCAATAGTATTACCATGTTTTTCTTCATCTTCAAGTAGCTGGCTTGATAGAACAGTGGAAAAACCTTTTGAATATTTGATTGTGGCACCAGTTAGAAATATCTGTGAGTCGGGAGCAGTGTCCTTCAGGATTCAACTTTAGATATTCTCTAAATGAACATCAGAGTTACAGTGTTGTTTCGACTATAGGCAGGGTTCACATGTCCAGGAATCAAGGGTAAGAAATGAGAACAACTCTTCTCACTATTATCCTATTACCAAAATTTTTGCTTCTCTTCCCTGTGACTTTAGTTTTTTCTCTCCCAGAGGTCTTGCTTCTGTACAAAGGAATGCTTCCCAAAGAAAGAAGTATTTTAACTCTGGGACACAGCAATTATTTAATTGAACTGGGAGGAAGTTTATATAGTCCCCTGTACTATGAGTTTGTTATTCTGAACTAGCAGGCAACAAAAGGGTTTAAGTACAGCCTGGGGTGCTTGATCTGACTCACAAAGGAGAATGCAATGCTACCACACAATGAAATAAGGAGGGATATGTGTAGTATAGGGGAAATCACCCTAGGGTTTCTCTTAGTATTTTCCCAATTTTTAAGTCAATAAAAACTATAGCAACCCAATTTAGGCAGGGCTGCTAATGGCCCAGACTCTTAAAGTATGAAGGTTTGAATTACCTTACTAGGCAAAAAAGCAAGACAAGCTGAATTCTACTGAAGTCAAAATAGGTAGTAAAGGAAGGAAATTATAAACACATGCTGTAACCACATAAGCTTGGAAGACTAGAAACTGTGAGATCATAACTACATGTTGTTTTAAATTATTAAGTTGTTAGGCAATTGTTACACAGTGATAGAGAGTTAATACACATTATGGTACCGGGAAGTGGGATGTTGCTGTAACAGCTATTGAAACCTGTGGCTTTGGAGAAAGGGAATAGATAGTAGCTGGGGGAGTTTGGGGGAGCATGCTAGAGAAAGCCTGAATTGCTTTAGACAAATTGTTACTGGACTTTCAGGACATTGCTGCTGAGGACTCAGGAGGAAGTGAGGAACATGTTATATGGAAATAGAAGAAGGGGCATCCTTATTCTGCCATGGCAGAAATCCAAGAAAATTGTCTCCTGCAGTTATACAATTTCCTGAAAAAATTATTATAAGTGATGAATATGGTTATTCAGCTGAGGAGATTTTCAATTAAAGTGTAGAAGTACAGGCTGGTGTTTTAATGATAAAAATAGTAAAATGTGAGAGGAGGATGATATATTGTGGGAAGACCCTTTAACACAAAAGAACTAGACCTCATGATTTTGAAAACTCTCAGTCTCTACAACAGAAAAAAAGACATTAAAATTAAGAAAGGCACTGTCAGAGAAGTGTAGTCTAGAGAAAAGTCAAGGGTGTTACTTCACAACTATGTTAAAATCTCAGAAAGATCAAAAGGTCAGAGTATTCAGTCACACAAAGGGTTCTTTGAAAATATTAAAGTGTGCCTCACAGATTGTCTCTATGAAATTTAAAAGCCTTGTCCCTCAGGAATTTCAGCAGAAGTCAAAGGTAAAAATGGATTATATATATGAAAATTGTGGATATGGTCTTGTCTAAATGGACTGAACTCGAGAGAAATTCACAAGATATACACTAAAATCTTGAAAAAATGGTTTCAGTGGAAACACTCGAAATGTGTTCTGAAACGGGCAGAGTTAATACCAAACAAGAAAAGGCATTTGGACACCCTGATTCTACTGACAGGAAGCAAGCTGACAAACCTGCTCATCTTTAAACATGTGCTATCTTTAATATAAGAGGAAGAATAACTTAAAGCGCAAAGTCAAAAACCCAGAGGGAGAAGTCAAAAGCTAGGGAGGATTATTCCCAGGCACAGAAACTTAGTCAAGGAAATCCAGCTGGATTTCAAAGCATCCATGGACCAGTAACTCTTTATTCCTTTCTTCTCCCAAGTTTTTAAACCAAAATAACTGTAGCTGCTATACAATGCATGTATTAATAAATATCACCATTGTAAACTGGGCATGTTGAGACCAACAAATTGTTTCTTTAGTTTCAGAAGTACACAGAAGGAGAGGACTTATGTCCTAGGAGGTGTACTTAATGGATTACACCATGTAGTTTCAACTGATTTGAATGATGAGATTTTTGGATTTGAACCAGTGCTATTAACATAATGAGGTGAGATATGTGGGAACTTGGGGATGGAGAGAATGTATTTTGCATGTGGCAATGTTGGCAATAAGAGGGCAAACTGTGGTGGACACATCCTAAAGAATCTCCACTGAGACACACCTTTGTATAATCTCTTACCCTTGAGTGCAGTAAGAACATTTGACTTGCTGCTGGTCAATAGAATAGGGCATAAATCATGGGATATTCAAGTCCTTGTATATGTTAATTTATATAGCAAACATGATGGATCAATCACTTCTGTGATTACATAATTTATACGGTTTCATCTATATAATATAATATTGTGTTTGAACTTTACTCTCCTTGAAGAGCTCTATTTCCAGGGTGTTGTGGCAATTTGAATTGACTCAGTACTAAGCAGCAAGAAGAGTTATAATCTCAGGACATTTTTATAAAAAATAGCAATCTGCTGCCTAATACTTGGTATGAATTTGGGGCAAAGACGAGCCTGCCATTGAATTTAAAAGAAAATACGTAGAGCTAGATGGCAACAAGGAACTTTGAAAAATTATTAAATATTCATGCATATCTTAAAAGTTGCACCTATGCATAAGACTTTGCACATCCTCCAGAAAGACCTCTGCCTGAGCTTGGTAACCAACACAAGAGGAAAATAAAAGCTAAGGTAGTTCTGTAAAGTACCTGAAGTTTAAAGACCATACCATGCCACATAAATACTATTAGCAAAAGTAGAAGACATACAAGAAAGACATTTAAGGAAATCTTCTTAACAATTATTGGTTGACCATTAAACTAGCCTAACCAGAACCAGGAGGGAGTTTGAGAAAGCAAAGGATTAAAATAAAAGGAACTTTAAAAGAAAGTTAGCAGAGAACTCATTGATGGATTCTTCAGGGAGTACAGAACCTACAGCTATCCTTAAGGAAGAATCTTTAAACAAATAAGCGAGTGAAATAACAACAATCAAAGCAAACTACAACAAAAACAAAAACCCTGCAACAACAGGGGGAGGATCAAAGAGCACAGTTATCACAAAATATGCTATCTAAAATGCTTAGTTTTCAACAAAAATTGTGACGCAAGCAAACGAACATCCAGGAGAGCATGCCACACACAGGGAGAAAAGCAGCCAACAAAAGTTATCACGAATAGATTCAGATTTTGTATTTAGTTGAAAAAGACATTAAATTAACTATTATAAATATTTTCAAATAACCAAAGGAAACCATGTTTAAATAAGTGAAAGAAAGTGTGACAATGGTGTCTCTCCAAATAGACACTATCAATAAAGAGATAGAAATTATAAAGAGGGAATCTGTGTCTCTTTTTGTTGCATCATTCCTGGTGCTGCTGACAAGAATGCAAGCAGACACAGAAGAAAAACACACAGTGAATGGATACAGAGAGCAAACAATGATAGAGGGGTGGGGAAGGAGAGAGAAATAAAAAAAAAGTCTTTAAAAAAAGAAAAGAAATTATAAAGAAGAAAGTCTTGAACCAAAAAGGATAGTGACCAAAATGAAATATTCACTGGAAATTGTGCAACAAGTGACTTTGGTGGGTAGGAAAAAGATACAGTGAACTTGATGATAGGTCAATAGATCATCCAGTCTGAGAAAAAGAGAGAGAAAAGTAAAGAGAATTTTAGAGATTTGCAGAATACTTAAAGGCATCCCAATAAAGGCATAATGGGAGTCGCAGGAAAAGAAGAGAAGGAGAAAGAAGCACTGGAAAATATTAGAAGTAATAGTGGTTGAAAATTGCTTAAATTTCATGAAAATTATTAAATTTCAAATTTAAAAAACCTCAATGAACAGGAGCACCCTAAAAGATCCCAAACCCAGACAAATCACAGGGGAAAAAAAAGTGTTAATGACAAGGGAAAATATTGAAGTCATCAGGAAGAAAATGACTTAGCCTAGATTATTTTAAGAGCTGACTTTTAATTAGAAACCATGGAAGCAGAAGACAATTAGGTAACATCTTCAAAATGTTGAAAGAAAAAGATTTTCAACCATAAATTCTATACTAGTAAAAGCTCCATCAAAATGAGAAAGAACTTAAGGCAATCTCAGATAAACAAAATGAGAAAGAATTTTTCACTTTCACATCACCTATATTAGTCAGGGTTCTCTAGGGAAATAGAACCAACAGTAGATACCTATCAATGGGATGAGATTTTATAAGATTCTCTCATGTGACCAAAGGGATGCACAAGTCCAGGTTTCACAGCTAGGCTTCGAACTAGGGGCTCTGATGAAAGTCCAATGAATGTCCTTGATGAGTTTCTGGGAGATATTGGCTGTACAAATAGGATCTGGTAAATTCTTTCTGAATGCTGAAATTACTTCCCCTTTTAAGGCATTCAACTGACTGGAGAAAACATCACTCATTGTTGATGACAATCTCCCTGGTTGATGTATATGTAATCAATCATCTATGCAATAAACTCACTGATGACTAAAGCCCATGACTGTCCTTGCATTATAATTAGCCCAGTGCTTGCTTAACCAAACAACTGGGTACAATTACCTGGTTGAATTGACACATTAGCGTAACCATTACACCACCCTTATAAGAAATACTAAAGGATTTCTTTCAGGTTTAAATTAAATAACATTAGGGAAATGGACTTGGCCCAGTGGTTAGGGCGTCCGTCTAACACATGGGAGGTTCACGGTTCAAACCCCGGGCCTCCTTGACCCATGTGGAGCTGGCCCATGTGCAGTGCTGATGTGCGCAAGGAGTGCCGCGCCATCCAGGGGTGTCCCCCGTATAGGGAACCCCACGCGCAAGGAGTGCGCCCCATAAGGAGAGCCACCTAGCATGAAAGAAAGTGCAGCCTGCCCAGGAATGGCGCCACCCACACTTCCTGCCCGTGCTGCTGACGACAACAGAAGCGGACAAAAAAACAAGACGCAGCAAATAGACACAGAGAACAGACAACTGGGGAAGGGGGAGGAATTAAAGAAATAAATAAATCTTAAAAAAAAAAAACAGAACAAAACAAAAAAATAAATAAATAAATAAATAACATTAGATCGTAATTAAAATTAGCACGAAGACATATAGAAACCAGGAAATGTAACTACAGATATAAATTTAAGTGATTTTATAAACTTATTTTTATTGTAGCTCTGTTATTTTTCTATTTGTATTAAAGTAATTGTATAAAGTAATAGTTGTAAAAAAATTTGCATGATGGCCTTATGATGTGTAAAGATACGGGTTTTTATGACAGTACTAGCGCATAGAGAGGAGAAGGAAAAGGAAGTATATTTGAGAAAAAGTTTTGTATCCTATCAAAATTAAATAAATATACATAAGAACAAGATTGTTATAAATTAAGATGCTAATTATAATCCCTAGGTCTACAACTAAGAAAATAATTAAAATACATAGTAAAAGAAATAACAAAGTAATTCAATGGTACACTATAAAATATATAATATAACAGAAGTAAGATTGGAAGAATGAAAGAATGAAGAGAAATTAAATGCACAGAAAAAAATAAATGGAAAATGTAATTCATATCTTATCAGTAACCACATTAAATGTAAATGGATTAATAGTACAATTAAAAGGAATTGGCATAACAGATTTTTAAATACTCCAGCCAAATGTTTTTTATCATAAAATATCTTTGGAATTGAAGGCACAAATAGGTTAAAAAGCAAATCATCTTAAAATTTTACTGTGCAAGCAAAAATTAAAAGTGAGGAAGCTATATAACTAGGGAAAAAAAGACAGTAGGAGAAAAGTTGTTATTATAAAAAAGAAAGGCATTATAAATGATAAGATGATCAATTTATCAGAAGATAAAGCAATTATAAATATTTATGGATCAATAACAGAGCTCCAAAATACATAAAGCAAAAGTGACAGAATTGACAGTACATATAGACAATTCAAAAATAATAGTTTGATACTTTGATTCTTTAATTCCAATAATGGATAGGTCAACTTGGCAGAACATCAGGAAGGAAATGCAACACTAAATTAACACTAGACAATAATTGACCTAAAAGGTACTTATAGGACATTTCAATCAACAGAAGAATTACTTTTCTTTAAAACACACATAGAATATTTCCCAGGATAGACTGTATATTAGCCAAAAGTCCTTAATAAATTCAAAAGGATTGAAATCATAAAGAGCATATTCTCTATACAGAATGGAATTAAATTAGGGGAATAAACCCTACAGAATGGAATTTGGAAAATTTATAAATATATATAAACACCGAAAATTTCATGTAACAAACTAGTCAAAGAAAAAATGACGAGAAATTCAAAAATTTAATTAAAAGTCATTTAATTACGAGATAAATTAAGTAGAAAGCATGACATATAAAAATGTAAGGATCAGATGTGGCTCAAGAAGCAGTGGAGCACCTGCTTCCCACATCAGAAGCCCTGAGTTTGGTTCCTGATGCCTCCTAAAAACAACAACAATAAACAAACAACATGCCAACAAAAAACCCAACTCAGCTAAGCTGATGTGACTCAGTGGTTGAATGCCAGTTTCCCACATACAAGGTCCTGGGTTCAATCCCTGGTCATGTTGAGAAATAAAAAGCATAACTTTTCAGAAAAAATATCTAATGAACCACTCCTGCCCCCACTTCTGTAAATCAGCATGTGAGAACATGGTATTCACAAGAGAATATCAAGGAATAACTCCTGCCCCCTGCTTTTGTAATCTAACAAACCACTCCTGTACCCCCTTCTGTAAATTAGCCCACAAAAGCATGGCCTTGCATCTGCATTCTGCTTCTGTAACCCTGCTCACAAAATTTTGCCCAGCAACATATTAGCCAATAAGCAAAAGTCATGCTGATCCCACATAAAATTCTATGCAAACCTATGAAAACTGAAAAACAGTGCTCAGAGATGGGAGATTTACTCTCCTCTGGGCCCATGCATAGTAAATCTGTTCCTCCACTTCTCCAAGTGCTATCTTGCATTTCTTCTGTGGTTCAGAACTCCTGGCATTGCTACAACATTTGGTTCCTTGATGAGGAAACCCAACCACAGTGGCCCTTTGAGCCTCTGGTTTGGGATTGGTGAGCATGACCAGTGGAGATCGCCACACATGAATGAGGCAATGCCACCTGTCCCCTTGAGAGGGCCTCCTTCAGGGAAGGGATCCCTGTGGGCCACATTCTCCGATCTGGCCTAACTCGGTGGAGAGGTGGATTGAACAACATCAGGAGACTCTGGAAAGGTAGAGCCCCAGGGTTCTGAGTCCCAGTCAGGCCCATCTCTGGATGGAAAGGGAGACTGATCTCCTCCCAGAATCTCAAGATTCACGATTCCAGGATAGGGTAGTCCCTTGGGTGGGACTCTATAACCTCTGAGGATTGAATGAATGAAGGGGACTGCAGAGGCTTGCCTGTGCTGATCTAGTCTGTGGTTCCACAGCCTGTGCTATGGAGTATGAGTGGGCCCCAGCCTGCATTCCACAGGTACATGATACGGCATAATAGCTAATCTGGACTCTACATGGATGCCTTAGCTAAGATGAGCCTAAGTTCTCATAAAAGACATGGACAGACAGGCATCTAAGTGGCCTTGTGAGAGGCCCCCCTCCTTTGTCACAGATGGGATCATCACATTTCAAATTCACAGTCTTAGATTGTATATTAAAAAACTTCAAGAAAGAATTTTCCAGGGATTATGGTGTCCATATATCCTCCGGAAAACTCTGGACCTTGTACGAGTTGCAGTGGCCCATGTTTGGTGTAAACTGGCCCTCAGAATGAACCCTAGAGGTGGCCAAAGTTCATGCACTTTGTCAGGCAGTCACTGGGATCCCCAGCCACCCTGATCAGTTTCCCTACATCAATTCCTGGTTAGAAATTGCCCAAACCCTGCCCCCTTAAGTTCAATTCTATGTTGGAAGGAAGGGTCAGTATAGGGTCCTAGTGATGTGGGCTCTGGGTGGGAGGCTCTTTTTCTCTTCAGAGATAACCTAAACTATCTGTGACTTGTGGGTGTGGGGTGATAAAAGGCTGTAGTCCTGCCCTTGGTGACCATGGCAAGGGTTCCAGTCCCAGGAAACAGTTTAACAATGCAAGGTCTATAAACTTTAATTATTCAGGGGAAATGCAAACCAACTATGCTAAAAGCTTATTTAAAATGTCTGAGGTCCATGCTAAAAGCTTACCTAAGATGTGGAAGATATATATGCTAATTCAAACCTATTGAGAACTGAAACAAAAGGACCATTTGGCCTTTCCTCTCTGTATAAAAGGGACTCAAAAATCTTGTTCCGGCTCCAGATTGAAACAGAAAGCTCCCGAGTCCCGCGGGCTGTCAATAAACCATTTTTCCTTCTCAAAATCATTTCTGAGTCCTGGCCTCTCTCTCTATACGCAAATAATTGAACCTCTCTCAAATTCTACAACACTAGTAACTCAAACAGCCAGACCATGAAAACCTATTAGTCTATAAAAATCTCCAGAAGAAAGCCCACTACCCCTGCTGTATGTTCCAGCTGTTCCAAGACATCATCCTGCCCCAGAGTCTCCACAAGCAAATCTCCCAGAGACTCCTCCACCTTCAGTCTCCCAGGCCCATCAGTCCAACCAGGAGGCCAATCCTGTTTTATCAGCCTTTGACAACTACAAATCTCTTAAATTGAAAGCACCACACCCCTTCATATTCAGAAAAGCCTCAGGCTCTTATTGACCTCATGGAGTCCATTCTCCAAACCCACTGCTCCACTTGGAATGATTGCCGCCAACTCTTCCTAACCCTGTTCAATATTAAAGAAAGACACTGGATCCCCAGGAAAGCCAAAAAGTAGTTGCAAGAACAGGTGCGCAGAAGTGTCTTGGAACCAGAGGATTGAGCCTGAAAGGTGGCACCGGAACTTAACCAGCCTGGGACTTTAACACAGATTAGGGATGGGCTGCCCTTCAGCAGTATCAAAAGCCCTACTCAGGGGGCTACAGAGAGGAGCGAGGTGGCCCACAAACATGTCCAAAATGACCTCCATCACTCAAAAGCCTGTAAAAACCTCCAGGAAATTTTTATGAGTGACTCTGAAAAGCCTTCAAAATTATACCCCTTCAATCCAGAAGCCCCAGAAAACCGGAGAATGGTTAACACAGCTTTCGTTGCCCAGGTGGCAGCAGTCATCAAACAAAAACTTCAGAAGCTAAATGGGTTTGCAGAGATAAACATCTCCCAGTTCCTCAAAGTCACTAAGTATTCATAAATTGGGACAAAACTGCTAAGAAGAAAGCGAAAAAGCAAATGAAACAGCAGGTCTCACTGTTAGCAGCAGCCTTAAAGAATCTAGACCCTACCAATCAAGGGGGAAAAGGGAGAAGTACTTTACCCTGAAACTCCCTGCTGCTGCCAGTACCACCTGGGGTTGCCTGGTTTACCATGACTGAATTTAAAGAATGCTTTTTTTTCTGCCTGCCGATAGCTATCCAAAGCCAGTCTCTATTTACTTTTAAATGAGAGAGTCCCAGGACTCAACAAAAAAACTCAGTTAACTTGGACTCATCTCCTACAGAGCTTCAAAAACTCCCCCACCTCTTTTCCTAAATTCTGCCACTTTCCTGTGGACTGAAAAAGGAACTCCTAAACACAACTGTGCAAAAATAACAGAAAAAAATGTATAGCAGCCACCCCAACCTCCAGGAAAGGCCACTTCCTTGCCCAAATCAAAGCCTATTCACAAATGGCAGCAGTTTTATCCAAAATAAAAATAGGCTTGCTTAATATGTAGTCACCACAGCTAAACAAATAATAAAAGCAGCTCCCCTACCTAAAGGGTAATCTACACAGCAAGCAAAACTCTGGGCGCTAATTCAATCCCTACAACTGGCCGCTGGGCAAATGGTAAACATTTACACTAATTCTAAGTATGCATTCACTGCTGTGCATATCCATAGAGTAATTTATAAGGAAAGGAGACTCCTAACTGGAGGGGGAAAAAGATAAAAAATAGAGAAAAAAACTTAAACTACTAGAAGCAGTGTAGAAGCCAAGCAAAATCACCATCATCCACTGTTGGGGACATCAGAAAAAAACAGATGCAGTTACTAAGGGAAATACACTAGCCAATGAAGCAGCTCAACAGGCAGCCACAAAAAAAAAGCCCTCAAACTACAAGCCCCATCTCCAGTGCCTCACCTATCCCTTTTAGGGTAACACATTAAAAAACCAAACTACACCTGGGAGGAACAGGAGTGGGGAAAGAGAAAAGAAGAGCACCAGACCCTAACAGGAAAACTGCCTACCCCCTGACAGCTGAGTCTTCATCCCAAAAAAACCACCTACACCCTCATTCAACAATACTACCAGCTAACCCACCTGAATAAGACTGTTTTGAAAGCACTGCTCAGGAAATATTACTACATTGCCTGGATGACCTTACCCTGCACCACCTGCAGCTGATGTCAAACCTGCTCTATAAACCATGCCCTCTCAAGGTCCCCAGGCCTCAGCTGGCAACCAACACTCAGAAACTACCCCTTTTGAAAGCTTAACAACAAACTCTACAAAAATAAAACCAAATCGAGAGTATAAGTTCTTATTAGCAATAATGTGCACCTTCTGTTGCTGGATCAAAACCTTTCCCACCTGTGCTAAAAAGCAAGAAAAGTAACTAAAGCTTTGCTCCAAAAAATATTACCCTGGCACAGGATACCTTTATCCATAAACAGTAACAATGGCCTGGCTCTCATAGCAGCTATCATCTAAGAGCTAGCAAAAATGTAGGAATTAAGTGAAACCTCCACACAGCATATAGGCTCCAGAGCTCAGGGAAAGTAAAACACATAAATCAAACCCTCAAAACCACCCTAACCAAGTTCTGTAAAAAAAGCAACAATAAAAAAAGCTGGCCTCCCATGAGTAAATCTACTCCCATTAACCCTCCTTAAAGTCAGACACACCCCAGGACCCTCAGGTTAGTCACCTTTTGAAATTCTGTTTAAATAACCACTCCCAATTATTCAAACCTTCAAGGGATATCTCAAGCTCCTAGAAAAAACTAACCAAGAGTCTACCCTCCAGCAGTTAAAAAACCCTAACTGAAATACACAAAACCCTAGCTAAAATACACAAAACCAATCTTGTATCTCAGGATCCCATCCCATTAGGCCACCCAGTACACCCACACTTGCCCAGAGATCTAGTTTAAGTAAGAAACTGAACAAGGGGCCCACATACTGTTATCCTTTTAACCTCACTTCTCTCAAAATTTCAGGTATTACCCCTTGGATTCATCCTACTAGAGTCATAAGGGCACACTCCAATGAAAAACAAGACAAGTGGACAATTCACTCTGTGCTTAACTGTTCCTTGAAAATCCAAATTGCCTGGAGCCAGTAAGAATCACCATCATATGACTAGATGAACTCCTGTTCCCTGTAATTCCTGCTCCTCTTCAAACTGCTTGGATTACTGTTTGAGACTGAACTAACAACTACAGCTCCCAGAAACTAGAATGTAGTTAAAAGAATACTAATCTTAATAACATACTTGTGTTTTGTAAAATGCTTTACTACCTTAAGTTGTTTTTCCACTTAGCTCAAGTAATGCCCGATAAAAACTATAAGGGTGTTAAAGGGGGTTAATTGTTGAGAATTAAAAAGCATAACCTTGCAGAAAATATATCTAATGAACCCCTTCTGCCCCCACTTATGTAAATCAGCCAGTGAGAACATGGCCTTTGCAAGAAAATATCAAACGAATGACTTCTGCTCCCTGCTTCTGTAATTTAACAAACCACCTCTGCCCCTCCTTCTGTAAATCAGCCTGCAAAAGCACAGCCTTACACCTGCATTCTGCTTCCATAACTCTGCTTACAAAATTTTGCTTAGCAACACATTAGCCAATAAGTAAAAGTCATGCTGATCCCACATAAAATTCTATACAAACCTATGAAAACTATAAAACAGGGCTCAGAATTGGAAGATTTACTCTCCTCTGGGCCTGTGCATAATAAATCTGTTCCTCCAGTTCTCTGAGTGTCATTTTGGGTTTCTTTTGTCGTTCAGAGCTCCTGGCTTTGCTGCAACAATGGTACATTGAAAGCCTAGAAGTAAAAAATCAATGTTTCATCAGAGCCATGCTTTCCCTGAGGTCAGTAGCATTCTGGTGGTGGTAGCTTGCCAGCAAGCCATAACTCTACCTCTAACTCTATCACATTGCCATCTGTCTTCTCTGGTTTCCTTTTGTCTTCTAATATGTCTAAATTTCCTCTCATACGGACTCCACTCATATTGGATTAAGGCCCACCCTGATTCAGTTTGAACCCATCTTATTAATAAAATCTTCAAATATGCTATTTACAAATGTGTTTACATTCACAGCATCAGGGGTTAGGTCTTGAGTATGTCTTTGTTGGGGACATGATTCTAGCCAAAATAATAGTTAAATTGATCTCAATCAAAAATAATAAATTAGTTCTTCAAGGGAAAATCAACAAAGTGAAAAACAACATACAGAATGAAAAAAATTTTCATATTATGTATCTGACAAAGGTTTTTAATCCAGATTTATAGAAAACTCTTACAATTGAACAATAAGAAGACAAATTACCTAATTTATAAATGGGTAAAGGATTTGAATTTACATTTCTCCAAAGAAGATATACACATGACAAATAAGCACTTAAAAGGATACTCACCATCAATACACATTAAGGAAATGCAAATCAAAACCATAATCCAATACCACTTCAAACCTCTGGGATGATTATATCAATAAGACAGAGAGTAATAAATATTAGTAAGGATGTAGAGAAATTGAAATCCTCTTTGACTGCTGGGGGAATTGTAAAATGGTGCAGCCTCTTTCAAAAATAGTTTGTTCATCAAAATATTAAACAGAGTTATCGTGTGACCCAGTAATTCCACTCTTAGGTATATACCATACAGAGATGAAAACATATGTCCACAAAGAACTTGTACATTCATGTTCAGAGCAATGTTATTGATGAGAGCCAAAAAAATGAAAATAAACCAAATATCCATTAACTGATTAATGGGTTTAAAAAACAACAACAACCCTGTTGTATATTCATATAATGAAATATTATTCAGAATTTAAAATGAATGAAGTAATTCTTCATGACACAACATTGATGGACCTGACAAAATGTTCTAAATTTCGATTGTGGTGATGACTAAACAACTTGGTACCTATAATGAAAACATTGAGCTTTACAATTTAAATAGGTTATTTTTTTGCCATATGAATTACATTTCAATTAATCTGTTAAAATTAATATGTAAAAATATATTATTCTAATTATAGGAATAGAAAATAAATATATATATTTACATATATTTTTATATAATATATATAATTTTATATACATATATTTACATAAATAAAAAATGGCAATAGGTAGTAAAATACTAGGGAATATGTTAATAAATAATTTTTATTTACAGGACTCTTTCACATGAACTATCAACAAGAGTTTTGGAAAAATACATACATTTTGAAAGAAATAAAAGAAGGCCAAAAAAATAGAAGAATAAGAAATCTAAAAGGTATAAATTTCTCTCAAATTTATCTGCATGTTTAATTCAATTCTAAATTTTAAAAATTCATCATTGTTCATGTCATCTTTGAAAGGTGGTTTAAATATTGTATATAGAAGTTAAAGCCACCCACCTCCAAAAGTGAGACAATTATGGAAAAATATAAGCAGAGTAGAAAAGAAAATGAGTAGAATAATTATGAAGGGGCCTTATCCTACCACATAGAAATTAAGACTCTTTTTGTTTAGCTATGGGGGCCTGGGGGTTGAATCCGGGACCTCCCATTTGGGAAGCAGGCATTCAAAGCTTGAACTATATCCGCTCACGGCATATTTTTAAATTAAGGTAATTAAAGCATGAGGCATTGGTCTTGGGCTAAATGAATTGACCAAAGAAATATAATAAAAAATAGAGAAATAGCCCCAGTCTGATAATGCCAAGTTGAAAGGAATGTGGCAAAAAGAAAACTCTAATGTACAGATAAGGGAAGTAAGACTGTCATATTCAGTATTGAGATTAATTTGGCAATATCAAATAAAGATCTACATGCACAGTCTCTCTGTAGACAGATGAGAGATAGATGGATAGATAGATGGATAGATAGATATAATAAAAGTCTACTTTTGGATAAGAAAACATGTAAGGTATCATAACAATGTTGGAAAAACACAAACTTTGAAACAACTTACATGTCTTTCATTATGGAAATGAGTTAATAAACCATCATCTGTATGTTTTAAATTAAAAAAAAACAAACATATTCATAAAATAAATCAGTTTGCAACAGAATAGTTATATTATGATGGATCCATGTAAATTTTTATACCCCTAAATTAGTATAAGCCAATTTATGATTATACTGGTATATATGATAAGAATATAAAATCTTAGATGGCAAGTACATATGTCAGCCTCAGGAATGGAGAGAAATAAGATCAGATTTCTGGAATAGAAGCTGGAGAAACTGTTAAGTCTAGTAGTAAAATTTTATTTTCTAAAAATGTTTTAAATCAATTACAGGATAGTTAACTGTTAATGTTTCCTAAATCTGAGGACAGATGTTCTGATAGCTATATTCTATTTAGAGCCTGTGTTTCAAATATTCATGGTACTAAAATTAATTTAAATTAAATGTTAAAGGAGAGGTAGATTCAGGGGGTCATGCCGGAGGTTACGCTTATGCACATCTCAGGAGGATATCTCTGTCTGCCATGGTAAACAGTTCCTCAAATAAGGGTGTTCCTGGGGGCTCTAGAGAAATCTAGAGACTATAGGACAAGACAACAATCCCAGAAAATAGGCACCCCGTTAGTGGTCCTTAACTTGGAATATATGATAACCCATTTCCCCAAATGTATCAGAGTTAGATTCATTTATAATTTTCTTACCCATGGTTTGTCTATTCTATTTATTTGAACCTATAATTAGCACTATATCCATTAGATATATGTCCCAGAGAGATAAATTTTCTGACTTTTCATATGCTGAGTGAGCCTGAATTTCAGCAGCGTTGGAGCCAACACCTAGTCTCCAGTTCATCAAACTCACCCAGGACAACTAACAAAAGGATGACGATGGACAACATCCATCCCAAAAAGCAGAGAGTGTACATAACTGCAACCAAGACAGTTCCATCCATCTGCTCCATGGGATCCAAGCCCGCTATCAACCAGCAGCAGAGTGGGCATCAGCATCACCAAATCCTCAAGACAGAGGAACAAACAAACGTAAGGGGGGAATGCATCTATGGACTAAAGTAGACTTACTATTCTAGTAATAGATGAACTTCTAACACTGATATAAATTAAGACAGTGGTCATCAGAGGTTCTGAAGGAAGGGAGAGGGAACAATGTGTGTAACATTGGCGCATTTCTGAGACACTGGAATCATTATGCATGATTTATAATGACAGATAATAGTAAACTATAGACCATGGTTAGGAGAAATGATTCAATATGTGTTCATCAATTTTAACAAATATACCACATTGATCAAAGATGTTGTTAATGGGGGATGTGTGGGAGGGGGATAGGAGGAAGTATATGGAAATCCCCTATATTTTCAATGTAACATTTATGTAATCTAAAAATTTTTTAAAGTTATTTTTTAGAAAAGAGGTAATATTAAGCCCAAGTACATAGATAGCTACGAGAGCTTTATATGTTTTCAAACTACGATAGTCTGATGCTTTTAAAATATACTAAAGTACTTTTGATTCTTTAGTAGTTTGAAGAATACAAGCTACACAGGATAAAGATGAGGTTAGGTCCCAATTTAAAGATAATAGTAATAATGCTTGTTTTAATGGACATGACATTTTCTTAGTCTTATGTAAAGCACTGATATAATATATTTATATAGCAAATAATGCATATAAAATAGTTTTCTCTATATACAACAATAACTTCACACAATTTCACTCCCAATTTCTCCTAATAGAGTGAATACCCAAGCCAGAACTAGATAGAAATAATGCGGACGGCACTGGGAAATACCATATAACGAACCACAATCCACAAGTTTCTGATTTTATATTGGTTTTAGAGACAGTGAGGAAGTAATGTGATAGAGTAACTTAAGACATGTCTTTCAGAAAACTGGCTCAGAAACACAAAATTGATAAGGTGCTTTTTGGCTTAGCTAGAAGCCCTATGTGTTTCTTGAGGATGTTTAATTACAGTCGTTCTCACAGCCTTCCTACTTCCAGTTTTCCACACCTGCTTTTCATTGTTCATTTTTGTTTTTCATTTCTCTTCTTTCCACTTTTCCTTTCAATGGAAAATTTGATAACACTTGGAACTGAAAGTATTGCTAGCTCTTCTATTTCATATTGGTTCCTTTTAACTCACAAAGCACCAGAATGAACATTGAATTATTTTCAAAATAGGTTAGAAATAAAGAGCCATTTATTTATGTCATTTCATGGATATTTTATTACATATCACAGAAAGATATGTAGTAAATATTCACACAAACCAAAAAGTTTGTGTGAATGTTTATCTGCAATAATAAATATAATGTACTATTTCCTAGGCCAAATAAAGAATGGCAGAGAATGGAAGATTCTGAACCTTATAATTTCCTATACATTTCTACAAACCCAAAATTATTTTTAAATTACTGAGAGTTTTGGTTTTAAATATATTTTAATGTGAAATCACTAAAAGTTGGTAATCCCCTTGGTTTTGTTTTACTTTGTTTCATTATTTTCTAAGTATCAAGCAAAAACATTGGCAAAATGAAACCTTTTCCTAAGTCTAGGTCTTACTCTCTGGATAGAAATACTCTCAAGTAACATTAATATTAGGCTTAATGAGCATTTTGAATATAATGAATTTGCCCCCAGGTTCTTATTGGTCAGGTGGCAATACAAGTTAGTTTGCATTAGAGAAAGCATCCACTTGCCTCCAAAATGTTCTTTCTAAGCAAACCATTTCTTCTTCTTTTAACTGAAAAATTGCTGAGTAATGGCAAGTTATGAAAAGTAAAGCTTTGGTAATCATAAAATGAAGTTACTGACTAGTGATACTATCATAGTTACAAAAATATTTTCAGGACTAGGAAAATATGATTATGCTTAAACTAGGCCTTTAAAAATACCACTTGAACTATTTATTGTTCTTTCTCTATTTATTGCTGGGTAGTACTGATAACATTCTGAAAAAAAATTGTAAAATAGGAAACCAGGTGCAGGGTTTGCTTTTTATAATTGCTTTTGTTGTTACCACAGCAATACCATCTACTGACATATTTTTCTGCCTAAATCTATACATAAAAAATAATCTAGTAAAGCTAAATGCCTTTGCTTAGAGATCATGGAGAAAACTATTGTTATAATTATTAAATGCATATTTAAATGTGAATTAATTTTCAAAATCCAGAACACAATGTAAGTGACTTAATTTGAAGCTGATGCTTTTGTAATATGTACTCTATTATTTCATGTAGAACTAAGTAAAAAATGCAGTCACACACCACTTTTTTATAACAGAATTTTAATATTTCTATTATTGCCAAAGCTGTTTTATACTAACTTAGCCATAAAATATTATGATATATCACTTTTTGTACTATCTGATAAGGAAAATATAAGCAAAATATGTTAAAATATTCCTTGGATTATTTCACACTCAAAATCCAACTTGTCAAAATCAATTTAAAATTTAAAATTGTCAATATTCATGTTTACCACACACGCCCTCCATGTTACCAAATTGTTGGTGCACAGCATTTCTTTAAAGAGTGGTCCACCATTCTCTTGGAGATTTTCTTCCAAGTCTTTGATTAAGGTTTTGATAACCTTTAATGGGCAATGACAACCGTATTACAATTAGAGCCTGGCCAACAGAACTGGTAAGATGAACAGATTTTCTAATTTACTAAACATGTGAAATGATATGGACCTCAGGATCTTTAGTGTAAGTTTGGTTACTTGTCATATACAGCAATATCTAAGTTCTAGTTATGTTTGTTGCTTCTCAGCTGCCACTGCCTTGGGCTGTCACAGTGTAAGGATATGTATATATGTGATCCCACGACCCCACAAACCTATGGCTATTTTCTCTACATTTACTTGTGTGGGTATCTGTATATGTTAAAAAATATGAGTTTATACTGATATCTCAGATTCTAACACAACACTACAGGGTTAATTCTAAACTTCCCCCATTCATATTTTGTAACTCCTTTCTTAGATTAACCAGGCTTTCATAATCAGTAACATATTTATCTATTTTTTCAATCCAAGGGCACAAGTAAAGTAATTTCAGAATTTCTAATAAATGCCCTTATAAAAAATAAATTCACTAACAAGAATGCAATATTTGCATACAATTATATTGCCATTAGCCTTACGCTATATGGAAATATACTATTTCCCAAAGTTGCTTGGATTAGTTCTTTTCAGCTTTACTCTCTTCAATGTGGTTATGCTATTCATTTGTAATAAAAGTAGACACACTTATGACTGTTTTCATTAATTTGGGGTTCCCCACATAGTCTCAAATGATTTTAATATTTATTTTGATGCATGTAAACTATTGCCATAGTTAAAAATGCCAGAATTATACCCAAAAAAATGTGCTCAGAGAAATGGCACTTATCTCTTTAACCTTTCTGATCCATTCCCATTTATCTATTCTTTATTTTTCTATTACGTGAGTACCTTTCTTTTATATAGATGGATGATATAGGTATTAATAGATAGATGGATTCAAGAAAGTTTGTATATTGTTCTATGTTACTTTGTATTTACACCTTTTTAAATTCCTTTATTCTCAACTTTTCTTATTAGTCTCTCTCTGATTCTTTCTCTTATGCACATTCACACACACAATGTAGCCTGAGGCAAGCATATTTGTGACGCTTGAAATCACAATTTGTGTTAACCCATTTAAGCTCTGAGTATCTCTATAAGACTTAATTGTGGGGTTTGGGATATTTCAATATTCTACCACAGGAATTGAGAAGTAGAGAAAGATAGTTCAAAATGGTGGAAAAAGAAATTTTAAACAAGCATGTAAATACACTTAGAAACGCAAAACCCAGAGAACACTGACGACGCTCCAGTTTTTTTCATTAGCTCTTTTCATAAGTCATGTACTACTTTTGAGTACTATGGAAACTACAGTAGCCTAAAAATTTAAAAGAGAGGAGAGAGAGACAGAGATTAGAAAGAGGCAACAATGGTGCTGGATCCTATGTAGGTACGTATCTTATACCTTACTCTACTTTCTTCTTTAATGTCTGGTTTTGTTTATGTGTCCATTTCATTTTCTCTACTCAGCTAGTTCTGTGTAATTTTGAGCTAACATTGTGAACACTCTCCACCACTGTGCGCCGGTGCACTCACACACACATGCACTTACATATATATAAACTAGCCCTCCGCTTTCCCCAGTAGAGAAAATCAGCTAATGGCAGTCATCTGCAGAAGGTCTAATCCACTGTGATCCAGGAGTCTAAGACTGTGAAGCACAATACTGGCTGCTGAAGACCACGCATATGGTTGAACCTGGAACACTCTGGAATAAAGAAGAGGCATCGGTTAGAAGTGCAGATACTTCAAAAAGAGTCAGACTGCTTTTATTTGGATTCCAATTCCCATCATTTACTGGTGGATGACCTCGGGAGACTTTTTAACCCTTCAGTAGCAGTTTTCTCATTTGTAAACAAAAACTCTCCTAGATTTATATTTAGGACTAATGAATTGATAAATCCAAAATCACTTATAAATTTTCTGTCACATATGAAGCACTAGATAAATATTATTTATCTACTTTTATCACATAAAGTAGGCATGCTTAGTAAAAATACAGAAAATAATGAGAAAGTTAATACAAGCACTGCAAGTGAACATAGAACTTTTTATATAAAGAAAATAAAATTCTATTTGATTAAAGGAGTAAAAGAGAAATAGAGTATGACCAAAAAATAAAGGAATGGAAAATTCCAGAAAATATCATTGACATAAAAGCCCTCTCATCCCATCTTTAGCTTCAGATGTCATTTTGGATATAAAATGCATAAATAAGCCTCAGTAAAAATGCTGATTCAGTGCAATTTATATAAAGAGTCTGTATATTTGCAGAGAATTATAGGTTGAAAAAGGAAGTGAGTGTTAGCTTCAGCCTTTTGGAAAAAGATATCTATTTATTTATTTTTATTGATATTGTAGCTACTAGATCATCATGTTGTTTGTCTTATCTGCAATGTCCTTTCTGGCCTTGCATTTCAGGCAAATGTAAATCAAAAGCCTTTAGAGTTATGGATCCTGATGATTCACAAGGTAATCTTGCAAACACTGCAGGGAAATACACAATTTGCAAATTGCTTAACTGACATCTCTGCTATTATCCTAAAATATTGTTGCAGTAGAACTCATTTTATAATATTCCAGCTTGATTATATTTTAAAACTTTACCCTTCTCAAGATAAATATATTGCCTCCTGTTTACATACATGCTAAATTGTGTGTTTATTGAAGGACAGAAAACTTTATTCCAGGATTACCAAGAGTCCTCTTTTACATGTGTGTTATACTTAAGTCTGGTAAACTTCTGCTATAGAATTTTTTTAAAAATTTATTTGCATAGAAATTTCTTATGCTTACAATTTATGATTGGATTTGCCTAAAAAATTATCATTGTGATATTGCTAAAGATTTTCGATATTAGATTATGCTTACTCCATGAAAAAAGGGCCTATTGAAAGTAGAATTCATCGTTGATGCTTTCACATGGTGATAATATCATTAACCACTGCAATTTCATCAATCTAATACAATTTTCCTAATAGCAGAAGTGATTGACTATAGAACAAAATGAAAAATTATCCTTTGCTTCTCTTTAAAAAATTATTCCATTGACTTCTGTCTTTGATATTTGCAGAAACAAATACAAGAATTGAATTTCACAGCCTCTTCCATTAGGGGAATAAGGTAAGAACATGTGAGTAAATGTAATTATTGTTTTAATACAAATGACAATGTTTTATACAATGTGATACTTGCAATTATTGATATAATATATCCTCATCTTTATTGGAACCCATGATGGATTCTTTTCTGTTTGGTTGCACCTGTCATTTTTTAATATCCCAACTTATTTTTTACTTTTAGGTTTTCTAAATTAGTATGTATTCTATTTCTAATCTTTAAACCTATCATTGCTATTTCATTTTCCTACTAATTGAATTTGGTAATATACTAGGCTTCATTTTTGGAAAAGTTTTGGACCACAGAGGGGTTCAACTATGACAGGGGAGGAACACTGGTGTGGGTTGTTGTTGATGGGGCACATATGGTTGAGAGGGAATACTCCAGGGCATGTATATAGGGTATATAAAAATGTTTGAATATTTGTTGGATATTTTCATAGTAGTTAGAGTTACAAATGACATCTGAAGGAGTGCTGAGTTCCTAGCCAGAGGAGCTTTGTCACATTCCCCAGTGGAACAGCAATACTCCCCCAAGTACAAGGGCAAAGACCAGTGAAGAAGTAATGAACCCTTGACACTGGTGGATATGCTATGAGCCTATGTGCCTGATACTTCAACTAGGCCTAGAGCTGCAGGGTTCCTAAGAGTTACCCCTGAGAGCCTCCATGTTGCTGAAATGTGTCTACTCTCTAAGCCAAACTCAGCATGTAAATGCATTACCTTCCCCCCAGCGTGTGACATGACTCTCAGGGATGACCCTCCCTGGTGCCGAGGGATTATTACCAATCACTAACTGGTAATATAACGAGAAAAAGACCTTGAATAAAAGGGGGAAATGGTAAAGACAATGAGTTTATAAGTCTAAGAGTCTTCAAAAAAGAGTTGGGATGTCATCAGAGGGATCACGCTTATGTGCATCTCAGCAGGATCCCAGAGACAGCCAAAGTAGATACAACCCCAGATACTGGTGCTCCTGAGGGCTACAGAGACACACAGGCTCTACAGTTACGGCAAATGGCTCTGAAGTTCAGTGCCTTGTCAGTGAGCCCTACTTTGTAATTTGTATTCCTGAGTGTGATGGAATTGAACTCAGATGTGACCTTTCTACACATGCAACTTCTGTCACTTTTACTGAACCAGTGGTTGGTACTGGGGTTGGTTTATACTCAGGAGACTTGAATCTCTGGACTGGCCATGTGCTAGCTGGGACCTGAGCTCAGCAGAATTGCAACTTCTACTCTCCGGTTCATTGGACTTACCCTGGTCAGCTGGCAGGGAGGTGATGATCATTGACCACCACACTGGGGAGCCAAGAGTGCCGACAAAGCCAAGCAGGAGAATTACATCCATCAACCATGTGGGATCTAAGTGTCTCTTGATATGGAGGTGGCGTGGACATCACCAACCCAGGTTCCACAGTATGGAGGAATACAATATCAATTCGAGTGGACTTACTGATATTCTACTATAGAACTATTGTGACTAGCAATGGAAGAAATTGTAGCATTGATGTGGAGAAAATGACTATGGTAGTTGCTGAGGGCAGGGAGAAGAGAAAAGGGATATGATGTGGGAGCATTTTTGGGACTTGGAGTTGTCCTAAATGATATTGCAGGGACAGTTGCTGGACATTAAATACCCTGCCATAACCCACTGAATGTACTGGGGGAGAGTGTAAACTACAATGTAAACTATTACCCATGTGGTGCAACAGTGCTCCAAAATGTATTCACCAAATGCAATGAATGTGCCACAATGATGAAAGAGGTTGTTGATGTGGGAGGAGTGGGATGTGATGGGGTGTGGGGTATACGGGAACCTCATGCTTTTTAATGTAATATTTTGTTGCGATCTATGTATCTTCAAAAAGTACAGTTAAAAAATAAATTTTAAAAACATTAAAAAAATAAATACACATAAAAAAATATTCTTACCAAGGCTATACAAGGTCCTTTTCATTCAAGTAGCTCATGCTCCATAAATGTATTTGAAGCATGGTAGGTCTATATGTCTATAGACTTTTATTAATTAAACCTAGAATTCATAGCGACACTATAATTTTCATTTCAATGAAGACATATAGCTGTAAGATGAGTTTAATACACATTTAAAGAATAAAATTGAAATTAATTTTGAATATTAGAAAACACTCTGGCCATCCATATCCTGTCCAATAGATATATGATATTTAATTGTAGAGATGTTGTTCATGGTAAAGAGTAGTAGACAAGAATATGGCTACAAAGCAAGTCATATAATTTCTTATAAATTAAAAAGGGGGATGGTATTGATGCACATTATCTGAAAAAACTTCCAAATTTTAACTATTAATTATATGTTAAATTTCACTTATGGATGAATAAGCAATATTGTGATTTATATCTATATCTATTTACAGATATAGATATATAAGTCAGTCTGCTATTAAAATGTAAACATTTGAATCTTTATATATGTATGTGTTTTAAATCCTATAGACTCAAAATTGAATGAAGTAACAAATGAGAATGTAAATGTAAGAAGAGAAATGCTCCCTTTGAGAAAAGAGAAATCTATTTCAAATACTAAATTATATTTCTATGCACAATTCAATCCAATACAATTCTGATTATGTCAGTGTAAATAAAGAAGCCCCCCTTGATCTGATCCAGTCATCATTTAGAATTGACATTAATGTAAATAAGAATTAGGAAAACAGGATTATGAAGATTTAAAGCAGGCATTCAGAATGAACCTGAGAGACTTCTGATGTCTAGGATATTTAAAGGGAAATATATAGGGAAGAAAATTGTTAGATAACATCTAGCAAATAAAATGGAGAAGGGTTTTCTGCTGATTTTAAACAATTAATAACATACCATGTTGATCACACATTGAAAAATAAATACATCTTCACATTTTTATATCATTTTAAAGGGTACTGTCTGTCTTAGGAAAGAATATCTTTATTGAGAAGATTTCATAAAGGTTTTGCATGTTTGGCATGCTTTCATATATTTACAATGTTTTAAATTCCAAGATGCATTGCCTTTCCTCTGCTGGGGTTTATGTTATACATTAATATTCAACTTTCATTGAGTATATAAACAAATTTCTCTGTTTAACCTATATTTTTATATATCAGGGAAGAGTTTCTGAATATATAAAATTTGAAGATGTTCTTTTGTTTTTCAAATATTAATGCTATATTACATGTAATTTTGATATTCTCCTGTAAATAGAGTTTATATGTTTAGTTTTTAAAAATAACGTATTTGAACACACTGCCTCTTCTATGTAAAAACAAGGAAAGAAATGACTATAATACAACACTTAGGGAGTGAAAAAAAAAATGCTTTCCTTGCTCGTCAATAGAGGGAATGGGACTATTCATCATCCTAACCAACATGTAAGACCCTTTATTTGAAAAGTAATGTAAGAAAATTGATGCAGATAGGTACAATCTAGACCCTTATTATACCCAAATGAGCTCTGATATAAAGGAGCCTAGATATTTCCCGTAACCACTGAAGAATCTTAGCTGCGATTCTTCCCTACAGTCTGCCAAAATAGTCAGGTTTGAAAGGAACCTAGTCTGATCATAGAATATATGTAAGTATGAGAAATATGTTGCATGAAATGAGTTTTTTGTATTTTCACATTTTTTCTGAATCCTCCTGAGTACAACGTAATGGAGACAGATAAAGGCAAAACTTGACTTAGGCATGTAAGGAGCCATAGACACATATATTAAGGAAATGATAGTTAGAAAGAAATAACACTTTGTGCAATTTATTTATCCAGAAGTAGAGTGAAAGGGACACTGTAAGAAGAAGATGAAAGGAAAGGAGAGGAGCAGATGAGAGAGCATGGAGGTTAGTTCTTTCTGGAAAATCTTTTGCATGTTTTTATTTATATTTTACTAGCTAAGCTTTACCTTTTGCCAATTTTATGTAACAGGTGAACAACTATTTTGAAATGTTAATAAATCAGTGACAAAATTCTCCATGTTCCCAAGTGGACCTTATGGGAGGCCTAAGATAATGTATTGGGAATTCAGAATATGAGAATTATGGAAGAGAAAGATTAGAAGAGAAAAACACAGGGTTTGTTAAAATTAGGAAGGAAACTTTGGTTTTAAGCATAAGCAGTGGGGCATATGGACAAGAAATCAAATTTGTGTCCACATAAAATACTCAGTTGCAGCACGTACATTAAAGAATGTGGGCTCTATTTAGAGCAGGAGTTGATTTCCTCTCTGCATGTGAAATAGGTAAAAACAAGTTCTCAATAGATATGAAAACACACATATTTTAAATATATTTCTGGGTTATGAAAATGTGGTTGATATTTCTTTGTTAATATATTCAATTAGCATTTTCAATAATGCATCTCTGAGTTAGTTGAATTAATTCCAATAAATAGAGTTTATAAACATATTTTAAATAACATTTCTATTTATGAGATTGCAATGGATGAAATTTCTAATTCTCAGATCCACTTAGAAATTTTAAAAGAATTACTGCCAAAGGTACATCACCATCCCCCAAAGCATCCTATTTACACCTGCCTTTAATTTTCTCATTGTGGTCTTAAAAGTTCTTTTTGACTCTCATCCTCCTTAATCATATTTTAAGAGGGTATCTAGATGTGCCCTTCTTAGAGGATGCATGGTCCTCACAGCCTTTTCCCTGTCTGAGTTTTGTTTCAAGGCTTCCTAAATAATCAAGGGCTTTTTAGTTTAGGCTTGTGATTTCTTTGGCAATGAAATTCTTCAAAATGATTTCTTTCTCATCTGTTTATTTCACTTCCCTGTGACATCAAGCTCATCTAAAACTCTTTACTAGATACTTTTCAAAATTATGCCAGTTCTTCAACTTCTGACTCCCTAATCTGTCTCAGTTTAATGGCATGAAGGGACAATATTTAATGTCTGAGGCCAGAGAGAAAAATAGGTCGGGAGTCCATATCTTTGAGATATTCCTTACCAGAATGCTGAATCACTTTGATCACCTGAACCACACGTGTGTAAATGAAAGTCATTTCTATATTGCATCTCATAGGGATCTAAATACAATTTGCTTGACCTATACTTTCACAATGCAAATTTCTAGACCTTCTTTATTTGCTTTACTCCTACTTGTAGAGCTAGTCAGTTCTTTCTGAAGTTTATCTATTTATGGATTTTTTTTTCTTTTTTACCAGATGTAATCAATTAAAACCTGGATGCATTACTAAAAGTCTCTAACAAATTATTCTCCTAGAAATACAAGCTCAGTAATCATTTGTCTGACTTCCAAGTTTCCACAGATGATTTTTTTCCCAAATTCTTTGGCAATGTATAGATGGATTTCCAACAATTTAGCCTGCTTAATATTTTTAAATGTTGCCTTCTGTAAGATTACTATATCAAATTACATTACATGTTTTAGGTTTCTGTATTGTTTTGTGTTTTTTGTTATTTTGTTTGTTTGTTTGTTTCTTTCAGTCAATGCAGGCTAACTTTGCTAATGAAAAATTCCAAATTCTCACTGACTTTCTTGTACTTGTCACAGACCAAAGTAATTCACTTGCTTTTTCCAAGAAGTGATTGAGTTATCTAGGCTCCTTTCATGCTGTGGATCCATCATTTTCAACATTTGGATCAAAGGAAGCAATGGTATCTTTAGTCAACAGACAAGAGAAAGAGAGACCTGGAAGAGGCATATCACTTCAGCTCATGGTGGTTATAGTTAAGAACTAATTATATGAACCCCAACAAGAAGCAAAGAGCAAGTGGAACTGGGGAATACCGCTGAGCTATTTGCCCAAGGATCGAAAAATGATTTGGTTTGCACAACCATGTCTGTTCATATGTATTCTGGACACCAAATAGTCATTTGGTGGTAAATCATAGGACACTTACTTTCCAAGGGACACTAGGTCAAAGCCCTACTGAGACACTCTGTCTAACCTAAAATACTAGATCTCTAACTGTTCTAGAATCCTCTTCCTTTAGATCAGATGTCATTATTCTTGTCTCATTATTCTTGTCTCATTATAAACTAAACAACAAACCATATCCAACAAACCATATCCAGTTTAATTTTTTAATAAAAGAAAAAATCTCATTCATAAAAGTGTCAGCCACAGAACAAAATACTCCTTGATCATGTAAAATTCTCTGTGTCTGGCATTGTGAAAATTTCCTATACTTATAGTGGAAAAAATTCAGTTAATGAAATTCAGTCTGTTATATTCTCACAGCAGAAATGTGCTTGTCCATTTTAATTCATGATCTTTGTTCCCACTCACCCAAATTCTTCCTTATTCACAAACCAACATCATCATATTTAAAATAAGCATCACTGAATATACCCACTTTGGATTTGTACAGCTTTCAAGTGTCTGTTCATACTCACAGAAGCCCCCGATTCAAACTCTTTGGTTTGGTATTACAGTTTCTTTGACAACAATTCTCTCAAATACTTACTAGATTTCTGATCTATTTACTTCTAATTAGTTCCCCATGACATGTGGTAGTTAATACACATAAAGGACTTTCCAAACACACTCCTAAATTTGCTTTATTCCTTTGATTTCTTCTCATGATGCTCCTTCTCTCTCCCTCCCTCCTCTTCTCTTTCTCTCACTCTTCCAAAACTATCATAAGTAACCTGTCCTGGAGGGAAAGTCCATTGGTTTGTCCAATGTGAGAATATCTTGATAACTAAGAATGTTCATTCAGGAATGAAGTTTTACTGATCCTACTTCTCCACATGCTCCAGACAATTTATTGGTAAGATATGGGCTATTTTGAATTCTATTTCTTTGATTCCTCTGTATAATTAATTGTTAAAAGACTTCCACCTTTAAAGAGAACAGAGTAATCCAATGATATTAAAAAATTCCAATATACATTTTGTGAGGCTTTTGACACAGACTTGATCTGAAATTCACTATGATAGTTTGTCTACCAGCAAGTGTTACTGGGCAAGGGCTCAATGCCAGATTTGAACAGAAATAAATACTGAGACTTCAGGATTTCAAGAGTACAAAGAGTTTTATTGTAAGGTGGCCAAACAAGGAGACAGGTGAATTCTCAAATCTGTCTCCCCAAGTCTAAAAACCTAAGGTTTTTATAGGGGATTGAAACAAGGGAAGGTGGAGATAGTGATGTCATACATTGATTGATTATGTTTCAGTTACGTTTAATAGGGTGTGTGAAAGCACAAGTTTGAGAAGCCCTTCCAAACTGATAAAATCCTAGCTGGAGTAAACACAAACTGACTATAAATGAGGGTTGTAAATGACAGGCTGTAAATAATGGACAACTGCCTTACTACAGCAATGTTATAGATCACTCAGTTAATTTCAAATAACAGGTACAATAACAAATAAAGGAATGGAGATAGACTGTAAATGATGAGTTGTAAGTAAGGAAAGAATCTGGTTATAGCAACTTTATAAATCCTTCAGTTAACATAAATTACAATGATAAGTAAATTTCACTGTAGTCAGCAGTTATAATATCTCCACAAACCAGTTTTTCCTGTCTTTTGTTTTACAAATGACACTTTTGTTTTAGCTTACTATAGCAAATACAAGTCATTGGAACTATAAGTGCCGAAGCTTGACCTGATAGTGTGGGGGAAACTGAAGTAGACAATCTGTCATTGTAAGTATCAGGGGGAGATCATTATTTTTTCTGTTTTTCTGTGTTTTTCAGCCAGGTTTTCAGTCAAGAACATGAATATGTGTTCCATATGCCCCACAAACGCTAGTGAAGTTGTACTTTTAAAGTATGGTCAGGTCTAGAAACACCATGCAAAATTGGCTGTCAATATCTTGTTCTTTTTGATGTATTCTTTTGAACTGTATTCATGGCCAAAAGAGGAAATTATGGTATAAAACTCCTGAACCCATGAGGCTTATTAAAATATTTTACTAAACATAATGAACTGCGGTCACCCCTCGGGCTGAAGTGTGGTTTGCTGGCCTGGCGAGGGGCGGCGGCCGCGGTAGGCCTATTCCAAACTGCTGCCCCATAATAGGGTGGTTGGTCGGGCCCACCGCCACCCCTGAAGGAAGCTCGGCATAGGCACAGGGTGCCCTCGGGTCTCCCCTTCTCGGCAGCCATGCTTCCGCGGCCGCCCCTCCTCCCGGATGGCGCCACACGATGCCTTGTGGGGCGGCACCCTTCTTCTTCTTTCTCCCTGCGCAGGCGCAGGGCAGAAAAATCCAGTCTGCCCTTTTCCCTCCCCCCGACAGCAGCAACAGCCAGGCATGGGTGGGAAACTCCAGTCTGCCCTCTACCCCAGCAACAGCAGCCACCAATCACTAAGCCCTGCCACTTCCCCCAGCAACAGCAACAGCCAATCCCTAATCACCACCCCTCCCCCATCCAATACCGCCCACTGACCTTTCTCCAGCAACCAATCAGAACAGGGCATGGCTTCGACCAATCAGCCTTCCCCAGCCCCTATAAAACTGTTGCCTCTCCCTCAATAAAGTGGACTTGCGTGTTTACCTTGTCTCCGCGGTAGTTCTTCTGCCGTGCGCCTTCCAGTCCTGAGAGCCCCCAACAAAGGCCTGGCCTCCCTTGTCCCCAGTTTGTCGCCTGCTTCTCCGGGCGACCCCTTCGTCGCCGGCTTCGCTGGGAGACCCCGTCAGCCGAACCGCACAACCCCTGTGAGACCGACCCCTTGTCTGCTGCCGGACCAACCCCTCGTCCCAAGTGGGACCGACCCCTCATCCAGAGCTGGACCGACCCCTCGTCTGCAGCCAGACCCCACCTCTACTGACCGAGCAAACCGTCGCAATGAACTCAAGTTGGCTAGTTACAGAAACTCTGAAAATAACTTTAAACTTCAGAGGTTCATTAGGTGTTATCCCTCATAGAATATAGGGATTGATTATATTAACCAACAATCCAAAAAGGGAAAATATTTAAGAAGGTGATTTCAAAAATCTTGTTTGGAACACCCTATCTCTAGTAATGTTTTCCTCAGAATGTCAAGAATTAACTGGAATACTGCATATGTATTTTTTAATCTTATTGCCAAAATTGACATCCATAGAGTGTTTGCTAATTTTGAGTATATACAGCATCCCAGAGAACATTGCCTCAACACTGCAAGATATGCCACATAGTTGGTGCCATAATTGAGTTTTCAAAAGGACATTCCACCTTTCTATCAATCCACTTGCTTCAGCATGATGGAGAACATAGTAAGACCAGTGAACTCCATGAACATGTGCCCATTCCCACACATCATTTGCTGTGAAGTGGGTTCCTTGATCAGAAACAATGCTGTGTGGAATACCATGATGGTGGGTAAAGCATTCTCTCAGTCTATAGATAGTAGTATTATCAGAAGCTTTGTATGCAGGGAAGGCAAATCCATATCTGTAGTGTGTGTCTATTCCACTTAGAACAAATTGCTGCCCTTTCCATTATGGAAGTGGTCCAATGTAATCAACCTGCCACTGGGTAGTAGGCCGATAACCTCAGGGAATAGTGCCATATTGGGGGCTGAGTGTGGGTCTTACTTGCTGGCAGATTGGGCACTCAGTAGTGGCTGTAGCCAAGTCAGCTTTGGTGAGTGAAAGTTCTTGTTGCTGAGCCCATGCAAAACCTCCATCCCTACCACCATGGCCACATTGTTCATGAACCACTGGGCAATGAGAGTTGTGACTGGGGAAAGAAGCTGACTGGTATCCATAAAATGGGTAATTTTATCCACTTGATTATTAAAATTATTTTCCTCTGCTCAAGTCACCCTCTGGTGAGTATTCATGTGAGACACAAATATCTTCATTTTTCCCCTCCCACTCTGAAAAGTCTATCCACTTATCTCTTTCCCAGATCTCTTTGTTACCAATTTTACAATCATGTTCCTTCCAAGTTCCTGACCATCAGCCAAATCATTGGTGACAGTCCATGAATCTGTATGCAAATGCATCCCTGGCCATTTATCCTTCCAAGCAGGTGTACTACTCAAAATTTCAAAATTCTGCCCAGTGGGCAGATTTTTCCTCACTACTGTCTCTCAGGGAATTCCCAGAAAGGGGCTTCAGTATTGAATGAAGCTCTTCACATTTGAGTGGTACCTGCATATCATGTGGAACAATCTATAAATTAAGACCAAGTTTTCTCTTCCTCAGTCAACTGATTGCAAGAAACTCTCTCAAGAGGCCACAGCTGTGAGTTGGGAAAGAGAAGTAATGTGACAGGAGTAGTTGCCATGAGCATTTGGGCCACTTCTTCATGTACTTACTTGTACCTTCATGACTGCTCAAGCCCTATCTTATATATACAACTTCCATTTCATGATGGAGAGCTAATATATGTGCTCAACTTTATGGTTTGGCAGGTCAGATAACCCCCAACTCAAGATAGGCAACTAGGGTCTCATGGTAACTTGGTGGCCCAAGGTTGAACTTTTGGTCTTTACTAAGGCCCAGTAGCAGACAAACTGTTTCAGAAAAGGAAAGTAGTTATCCGCAGAGGATGGCATGGTTTTGCTCCAAAATCCTAAGGGTCTGCATTTGTGATTTTCCTATATAAGCCTGCCAAGACTCTGTATTTGCCACTGACACTTTCTGTGCCATTAGATCTGCTGGATCATATGACCCAGCACCATAGCTGGGCTTGACACAAAGCCTCCTCTTGATCCAGTCCCCACTCAAAACTAGTAGCCTTTCTGGTCACTTGGTAAATGGGATGGAGAAGTGCACCCAACTGAAGAATATTTTGACTCTAAACTCCAAAGTAGCCGACTATGCATTTTGCCTCTTTTGATCATAGGAGGGGCCAGATGCCACAGCTTCTCCTCCACTTTAGAAGGGATATTCTGACAAACCCTATGCAAATGATATCTAGAAATTTTGCCAAGGTGGATGGCCCCTGTGTTTTTGTTGGATTTATTTCCCATCCTCTGACACACGTAGGCCTTACCAATAAGTCTAGAGCAGTTGTTATTTTTGCTCACTGTGTCTAATCAACATGGTGTCATCAATATAATGGAGTAGTGTGAGGTCTTGTGGTGGGGAGACACAATCACGGTCCCTGTGGAAAATATTATGACATAGCTGGAAGTTTGATATACCCATGAGGTAGGACAGTAAATGTATATTTCTGGCTTGTCAGCAGAAAGCAAACTGTTCCTGGTTGTCCTTACTAAAGCAATTGAGAAAAAAACATTTGCCAGATAAAGAGCTGCATACTAGCTACCAGGGAATATGTTGATTTGCTCAAACAATAATACTACATCTGGAAGAGTAGCTGCAATTGGAGCCTCCACTTGGTTAAGGGTATGATAATCCATTGTCATCCTCTGAGATCTGTCTGTTTTCTGCAGAGACCAAATAGGAGAGTTGATGGGGATGTGGTGGGAATTATCAGCTCTGTATACTTCAAGCCTTGATGATGGCACTGATCTCTGCAATCCCTCCAGGAATCCAGTATTGCTTTTTATTTACTATTTTTCTAGGTAGGGACAATTCTAGTGGCTTCCACTTGGCCTTTCCTACCATAATAGCCTCCACTCTATGAGTCAGGGAACTAATATCAGAGTTCTACCAGTTGACACAGTGATTACAGGGACACATTGGATACACTATGAGACAAACCTGGGCTAACACTCCCTCAATTATCTGATCTCCATAAGCCCCTGACTCTAACTGGTGGATCACAGTGACATTTGGGTCTCCTGAAATTAATGTCACTTCTGAGCCTGTTTCTAATAATCTCCAATGTCTCATCATTTCCTTTTCTGCAATGTACAGTTACCCTGGTAAAAGGTCAAAGATCTCTTTGGAGGAGGCTGAAAGGAAGATTAACAGTAAAATTTTTGGCAAGATAAGAGGGTCCTTTCCCAAGGGGATCTGGCCTTCCTGTCATTCAAGAGACTCTGGGTTTGTAAACTGTCTCAAGTCTTGGAATTATAAGGGACCATGACTATCTTTTTCCATAATTCAAGTTAGAGATTTGTTCACTTGATCTAGAATTCTTCTGATTTTACAAATAAGTAGGAATGTATCTATTTTATTTCTAGATAAGCCAATCTCATAGGTCTCTATAATTCAGACTATTTTGATTGTTGCTTCCAGTCTGCTATTTATTATGGTAGCCATGCCTCCCCTTATCTTTGGTGATTCAGAGCTGCCGTTTTGAACATGCCAATCCAGGATCCAGTCACCCACATAATGTTTAAGGTTCCCAGTTCAGTGACAGCAGTTGCCAAGGTAATATCTGAATCTATAGAGAAGAACAACTATGGCACTCTTCAAGGAAGGTGGAGTTGGTCTCACAAATTTATTCCTTACAAACCTAATGAAAGATGAGTCCTCTGAACACTCCTGGGGTGGGCAGGCAGGTCTTACATGATAAAACCATTCTAGAATTTCAATCTCTCTAAGGCTTTGTCTCCATCATTTACAGCATACCAGGGCAGTTCTGGAATTTTGATCTCAGGAAATGTCAGCAATCTTTTGATCCATATTTCAGCCAGATACCAGAGCAAATTCTTCAAGCCCTTTCTCACTCCTCAAGGTATAACACTGAATCAGAAATCTCTGCTTAGACCCATATCAACAATTTCTGCCTGTTCCAACTTTATATTCCTTCCACCATTATGCCACATGCTTAATATCTATTCCCCTGATTTCTGTCTTTATAAATTGGAAAATTCATGCAGTTCTTTTGGACTGTAGTATACTTTTTCTTGGGTTACATTTTGTACCTCATCTTTGGGGGTTTGTTTTGACTTTAGTCTGGTTTTGGTCTGGAAACAGAAAGAGGTGGTGTGGGTGGGTATAGAGAAAGATTAAAGATGTCGTTCAAACCAATTACCTCAGGGCATTCCATTTCAGTTTCATCTCATGAAACAAGATTTATCTCTTTAAGTGGAGTTGGATTGGCAGACTCCTTGAGGCAGACTAGCAGTCAGGTGGCTGTTTTTTCAGGGAAGAATGGAGATCAGGAAGGTGTTTCCTTAGAGAAGATGATTACAGATTTATCTGGCAAAGACTCAGCAGAACTTAGGTTTTCAATGTCCCCACCATTATCATTATCAAGCCACATCTCCATTCCAATTTTCAGGATCCCATCCTTTTCCAATCAATGCCTTCACTTTACCAGCATATACTATGCAAGGCTGAGATTATACTTCTCCATTATACTTCTGTTACTTTTTGTTACCTTGTGCTACTCTGCACAATGAGACTCTGAGTCTGGTTCTCAGAGATCTTAAGTCTTCAGCTGCATGAAAGATTTTTTTTCAGAGTACACATATAAACCTTCATTCTGGCAGCACTTAATTTGCAAATGTGAGACTTCAGCTTATCCCTTTCTTTTATAACTATGTCCAGCACATATTTAGGAAAAATCAGTCAATATCATTGTACATTTAAGCCCCACAAAACTCTGTTAAGTTGTCAAAAACACTCTCACACAGAACCTTGCCTCTTATAAATACGGAAGTAGTAGTATCATGGGTGAAATTCTGCATATCTCTACTGCCAACTCACATCATGGACTACTACTGGCCTCTTGATAATTGGAAACAGCCATTAGTGCCTTTGAATCTAATCAGAGTAGACAGCCATTTACAAAGACCCCAAAACCAATTCTTTTAAGGTTCTTTTTCTCAAGAACCACTCCCAGTACCAGGTTCTATTAGTCAGGGTCCTTAAGGGAAACAGCAGTGAGAGGAGATATCCATAAATAGTATTATATTTTATAAAAGTGTTTCATGTGACTCTGGGGATGCATGAGTCCAAATTCCATAGGGCAGGCTGCAAGCCAGGAACTCCTAGGAAGGTCCTTGATGAATTCTCCAGGAGAACGAGAAGTATAGATGGGAATTCTCTCCCTGCTGAAATCACTTCTTTTTAGGCCTTCAATTGATTCAATGAGAAGACTTTCATTGCTGAACACAACTTCCTTGGTTGTTTGTAGAACGTAATCAGCCATAAATGCAATCAAGCCACTGATGATTTAAGTGTGAAATGTCCTCACAGTACTATTTGGCCAATGCTTGCTTGACCAAACAATAGGGCAACAGTATGATACCAAGCAAATGCAAGTTCCTTCTCCCCATGTACCTTAAAGATGAATTACTGAGATACGGAGGTTTCAAAGACAGAAAGAGTTTATTTGCTTGTGCAAAGGAAGAGAGCTACCTTAAATAGCCCAAAAAACTGCTTCCTCAAACTGCATTAGTTTTGATATTTTATGACATCAGAATGCTAATGTATAATTGGGGTGGAGCTCACACAGTTTCTTTCATTAATAAACATTAAGGAACTGAACAGGATGGGGGTGGGTAACAAAACAGAGTGACTCATAAAGTTAGAATCATTATCTGAGATCAAAGCATCTGGAAGAAAGGAATACCAAAGGAAGATCAGCTACAAGGTTTTTCATATGTGTACTAAACAGAGTAAGGTGGAGTGGTTATCCTTTCAATAAAAATGTTCATATACAATGGTAAGACCCCTCTGGGATAGTCATAATAATAGCAAGTAGAAGTGACCATATAAGGGTAAGATCAGTCTGGAATAATCATCACAATGGCAGGTTTTCATTTGGAAATAGCCATATACAAAGGGTGAGGTCAGTCTAACCAATTTCAGTAACTTCAGATATCAACCTTTGGTTATTTTATAATTAACTGGATGTAAAAAGGCATCTATTGATATATAATGATCTAGAAATCATAATTATTTGTTAATTCTTAACCCTCAGTTACAATTACCTGGCCAAATTGATGCATGAGCCTAACTATCAAACTCCTAAATGTTGATTCCCCCAATTTGTTTTAAAGGTATAAGCTGCGGTTATGTAATATTGGAAGAGACAGTATGCCATCCTTTTTAACTGATACCATTTTCTCTAACTGTTATCCTTAAACTAGATACTGACTCTCTGTTATGGTCTTTGGAAACTCCAGATGTCAGGTTCAATGAACTGCTTTAAAACTGGAGTTTGGTTAGGTTCTTTAACTTGATATGCATGGAGGTAGTGATTTTTGCATTTCATTAATAGTTTGCGAATAAAAACAGAATTAATGAAATTGTCAGCTTCTAGTATTCTGAAGGAACTACTCTCAGATCCAAGGAAGATAGCCTCAGTTGCAAAGACTGAAGCTCCATTGACTCTTCCTAGAAGCTAATATTCCACTTTTATGTTGATTGCTTTTCTTGTTGGAGAAGCTAAATATTATAGCATAAAAAAAAGAACCCTCTAATAAACTTCATTAACACATGGATAGATCTAATATGGGAATAAAAAATAGAATAGTATATTAGTTTTCTCTTGCTGACATAACAAATTAACACAACTTCAGTGGCTTAAAATGACAGAAATGTATTATTTTACAGCTCTGAAGATTGAAAGTCAGATGTGAGTCACACTGAGCTAAAATCAAGGTGTTGGCAGGACTGTTTTCTTTTCTGGAGGATCTGGGGAAGAAAATTAATTTTCTACACATTCAGGGTGTTGGCAGATTCAGTCTCTTTTGGTTGTAAGACTGAAGTCTGGGTTTTCTTGCTAGCAATCAGGTGAGGACTCTTTTCTGCTTCTAAAAATGGTCTACATTCTTTGACTTGAATTCCTCTTTGTCCATCTTCAAGCAAGCAATTATGGATCCAGCTCTTCTCATAGGACAACTCTCTAACCAATTCTTCTGTCTTCCTCTTTAATTTTTAAGAACTGATGTGTCTACATTGGGGCAACCTGGATAATTCAGGATAGTCTCCCCATCTTCAAGGTCTCCTTTGCCATACAAGGTAATAAATTCACAGGTTCTGGAGATTAGGATATGGACATCTTGGAGAGGATCATTATTTGGTCTACCACAAATAGTGAGTGGATTTTCAGGTTTGTTTACAATATGATGTAAGCAGGACTGGCCACATAATTTTCAGGGATGAGTGAGGCCAGTAATTTATTCAGGAAGTGAGGGACAGGAAATGGGAGAAAATAACAGATCATGGGTCCCAAGTAGAGGGGAAGGGTCATAAAAGTGGACAAGTGGGCTGATAAACAGATTATAATTTCCCATTATAGATTATAAATGCCTGGATTTTACTTGTGTGGCCACATGGTAAAGGAAAAACAGTGAGAGTCATGCATAGAGAGCAGGAACAGGGGTCCACAGGCAAGAGAGCGCAAATTCAGGCCCTGCACCTCTTTTTCAACTGTTAATTATTCCACCCCTCTGCTAATGGCCTAGGAGGAGTCCCAGCTGTTTCCTGTTTTGATTGATTACCCCACCCATCAATCCTCCATGAGGCCCCAATGATAATGTCCTTGGGGAATATCAGGGGCTTCTCCTGGCTTCTAGAAGAAGTCTTTGTTCTGAATGGCAGAATCTTGGGGAGGGTCTTCCAGCAGCCACCTTTGGGGTTATTAATGTTCACGTGGACTCTCTGCCAGGTTCCAGATCCATCTATTGATTCCCTATCTTACTAGCCAGCCTTACCAGGACTCTTTGTTACTGATCCACAATGACTAAAGTACTAAAATGAAGGCTATACATTTAGAATAATTTATAACGATTAGTCAAAGGGATTTTTATATCTAATAAATAAAAATTGGGTTGCATTTTATTGGCATGATCCCTTTCTAATGCATTCCTCTAATAATACATTTTATTTTGTTTTGCAAAGTTATGGGAAGGCCACAGTTTAGATATAGATATTTGGAAAAGCACTATTCTAAGGAGTTATTTTTAGTAAAATATTTATTTTCCATCTTTCTCAGTACTCCACATTTTTACTCTTTGTTTTAAAAATCAGACAGGGAAGAAATATAAGTGTCCCTAAAGCATAACAATATAAATAAAATGAAATTTAATAGTATATCATATTGCAAGTTAATTACAATATGGTAATCTATTTTAACCATAGATCTTGCATCATCTAATCCAGGGATTCTTAACAAGGAGACTGAGAGCTTGAATTGGAATTCAAAAAAACAATATTTTTGTCGGGATGTGCTGGTGTGGGTATGCTTTTTTCATTAAATAATACATTGTATAGTGTGAATTTATTAAGGAGTTTGTGGATTTTACCTAACTGGCAAAGGGGTCCATGGCAAAAAAACAAAACAAAAAAAACTTAGAAAACCCTGATTTAATAGAATATATTTGCATATTAAAAAAAATTCCAACACCAAAATCACAATGAGAAAATTTGAAGTGCAAGAAATTTGTACATCATTAAAAAAAAAAATAAGTCTAAAGAGGATTTAAAAAATTTAAGTGAAGTAAAAACATTAGGATATATATGCATTGTCTTAGTTTGCTAAAGCCTGCCAATGCAAAATACCAGAAATGGGTTTGGTTTTATAATGGGGATATATTAGGTAAAAGTGTGGAGTTACAAGGCCATGACAATGGCTAGATCAATGCATCATTAGTGATGCTGTCTCACTGAATTGCAGCTGAGGGTGATGAGGCACATGTCGGTGTCATCTAAAGAAGCTTTCTCTCAGAACACAATTGTGGATGCTCAAACGTGTGGTAGGGCATAATGGCATACTGCTCATCTGTGTCTCTCCTCTCCTCTGGGCCTATTTCTTTTAGCTTTGAGCACAATGTGGGCCTAGACTCTTGGGGGTCTTGTTGCCTCAGCTTCCACTGCTCTACTGATTCCAGCCTCTGACCTCTCTCTTAGCCTTTCTGGGTTACTCTCTCTTCTTGCAGTTTAGGCCATCCTGGAGTCCTCTATCACATAACAGCATAGACATGACAGCTTTCTTTCTTTGTATCTCTCTGCTCCCAGTCTTCAGTTTATATAAGACTCTGGTAAAAGGATTAGTACTCACCCTGCACCTCATAATCTAATCAAAGGCCCTTACCAAAACAATCTAATCAAAAATGATCTAATAAAAAAGTCCATTAGCTGAATCTAACCAAAGGTCTCACATAAATAGGTTCACATGTACAGGAATGGCTTAGCTCAAGAAGATAATTTTCTGGGGTCCACAAGACTCTAACTAGAGCATGAGGGTTTGTGTATCTCTTCTAAAAATATATTTATGCTATCATAGAAAAAAGAGAAAGGCTATACACACATATCCATACACATACGTGCAAACAAACATGTATCAATTAAAGGCATTATATACAGAACATGATAAAACAAAGATAAAATCATTATAAAAGTATATCCTCAAGTGACATCAGCAAGAAAGGCAGAGTAAAGGTATCTAAATATTATTTACTTCATAAAATCAATGAGAACACTGATGAAAGTTGTAAATATCAACATTTTCAGAAATCTAGAAATAAACCAGAGACTTGCAAGAATTCAAGGATCATTTACTCAAAAGAAATGGCTGTACCTTGCTAAGAACAGCAACTTTCATCACCCTTTCCCCAACTCTACAAAAACCTTATGATCACAGCAGCCCTGAATGATAGGAGACAAGAAGCCATTGGAAGGGGCCTAACAGGTGTGATTCTTTCCAAAAGTTCCATTCCCAGAGAACCGTCATTATCAGATTGACTAGGCAGTTCCCTGAAAACTCCCGTTTGCAGGGTTTCTCTACATTTTAACTAACTCAAAGCCTCTGACAAGTTTCTGAAAGTCTCAAAGACCACATGTATATGTAGTGCTGTGCAGATGTCCCAAAAGAGTTGACATGACCCTAACATTCAATTCCAGCTGACTATGAGGTTCTCTGCAAGCAGGAGGTAAAGGCCCAGGCAGAGCTACAAACTACGTTCCTGAGTCTTCTTCAGTGTATCAGCACATACACAGACCTCTTGGCAAAGGCTGGTAGAGTGAATTATTCAACATGTTTAAGGGAAACTCTATCAAATCATTAATCAATCACTAAACAGAGCACAGATTTTAGCGACCACACAAGATCGAGAAAACATACTTTATACAATGTGTCTAAGAGTAATTTAATTAACAGACAATTATGACAACAACAGAAACAGCATTAACAACAAACCCTGGGGATGGGAAAGATCTGATTTCCAGAGTTTCCATATATAGTATTTAAAAGGTTATTTTTAAAATATTTGAAAAAAAAATAGCCTTTCCTGATTTCAAAAATTATTACAAACTATATTAATGAAAATAATATAGTACTGGCATAAGAATAGACATAAATATTATTAGAATAAAACTGAGATTCCAGAAATAAACACTTAAATGTATGGTCAATAGATTTTTGACAAGGGTTTTAAGAATATTTAATGATGAAAAAATCATCTTATCAACAAATGGTACTAGGATGAGTGGATATTCATATGGAAAGGAATTATATACTTCCCATTATATATAAGAATTCATTCAAAATGGATCAAACACTTTAGATGAATCTATACAACTCTTAGAAGAAAAAATATGTTGAGCAAGGGATGTTTTCTTATATATGATACCAAAAACACAAGGAACAAAAGAAAACATGTAATTGGACTTCATCAAAATTTTTTAAAAATTGTGCTTCAAAGGGTACCATCTAGAGAGTGAAAAGACTACTTATTAATTGGAAAAATATTTTTAAAGCATATTCTGATAAGGGACTATTACTACATAAAAAGAATTTTTACAACTCAATAATAAAAGACTTTTAATCCAACTGGAAAATGGGCCAAGGATTTGAATAAATATTAATCCAAAGAATACACACAGATGGTCAATAAATTCATATGAAGATACTCAACATCCTTAGACATTAGGGAAATGCAAAATATGCAATGAGGTAGGTACCACTTCACATTCAGTAGGAAGACTATAATAAAAAATGCAAACATAAAGTGTTAGTGAATATGTAGAGAATCTGGAACATACATAGATTGCTGATGGGAATATAAAACATCATGCTACTTTGTAAAACATTTTTGCAGTTCCTCGGAAAGTTAAACACAGAGCTTCTAACAATTTCACTCAGATGCATACCAATCAGAACAGAAAATGTATAACCAAACAAAATTTTTACACAAATGTTTATAGAAGCAATATTTATAAAAGCCAAGAGGTTGAAAAAACCCAAATGCTCATCAACTGATGAATGGATAAACAAATGTGATATAACCATACTTTGGAATAGTATTCAGATATCAAAAAGAATGAAGTACAGATATATACTATAACATGGATGAACATTAAAAATATTATGGTAACAGAGAGAAGCCAGATATATAGTGCTACTTATTGTATGATCCTAATTCCATTTATAGCAAATATTTAGAATAGGCAAATCCATACAGACAGAGAGATTAGAGGTTGCCAAGGGCTGGAGTGAGAGGGGATTGGGATGGTGAGTGCTAATAGAAAAGGAATTTATTCTTAGAGTGATACAAATGCTCTGGAGTTAGATAGCGGTTACAGTTCAAAAATTGGAATATAATAAAAAAGTGAATTGTACACACTGAAAAGTGAATTTTATGATATGTAATACACATCAAAAAAGTTCCTACTATTATATTTTGAAACTATCACAAGAACAAAAACCCTCTAAGGCCACAAACCAATGATATCCCATACTACTTTCTGTCCCCTTATCTTTTTTCTCTTTTTATAAACTGAAACCAGAGATTCTGTTTCAGTCTAAATTTGAGCCCTTAAAAAAAGTTTAGCCCCACTTTAAACTCAAGCATAAAAATCCAATTAAAATATTTTTCACTAAATACAAAGAAACCTCCTGCTTAATTCCAAATTTTAGATAATTGCTTTAAAGTACACATGATTAAGATGAAATCTAATTTAAATTTCCTATAAAATAAAATGTAAGAAATGCATCTAAATTTTAGGAAATGACCTATTTTTATGCATGGTTTACAAAAAAGATACATTTGATTTAATTATGCATACAATAAAAGAAGCTAGAGAAATGATCAATAAATATAATGTATCAATTGGAATTAGCACAACAAAGCTTTGAGTATTCAGCTACAATATTGGCCACTGCCCAGGGTCCAGGTTATCGCCTGGAAGACAGACAAGAATAGCACTATAAAACCTTTGAAATCTAAAGTGAAATTTTAACCACACCCAAAGCGGGCAGTTCAGAATTTTTTTTGAATCTAACCAGATTGACTTTCTACTGAAACAAACAAAATTAATATTCTGCAGATCTTAGTGGGAACAAGAATTTCATGGCATAATATTGTAATGTAAAAAATTCAATAAAAATTGTATGGAAAGTTGCTTGAAAATACACAATTGCATGAAAACATAATAACTCTCAAGAGAGTTGATCAGCAGATACAAACACTGAGATGACCTAAATGATGAAAACAAAAAATTCACTTCAGAACAACATATAGGAATGGAGATGACAGACAGAATAGTTAACAAAAATCCACAACACTCTTCTCTCAGCAATTCATAGAACAGATAGAAAATAAATATGGGAGACTTGAGCAGTACCATTAATCAATTTGACCTATTTGACATTTACAAAATTCTCCATCTTATAACAGCAGGAAGTACAATCTTTTTGATATACATAGAATATTCAGCAATAGGACCCATTTTCTGTGTCCATAAAAAAAAAATTGTAGAATTGAAATTATTCAAAGTATATCTTATGACCATAAAATAATTAAATCAGAAATCAACAAGATAAGGATATCTGAAAAATGCCTGATTATTTGGAAATAACCCAACACAACTTCTAAATAATCCATGAGTCTTGACCTGTGGTTTTCAACAAGGGCAGAGGTAATTTTGAACCCCCCCCCCCCCCCCCCCCCGTGGGCATTTGGCCATTTTTAGAGATGTTTTAAATTCTACAATGCACAGAACAGCCCTGACTTCAAAGAACCGCATGAAGTCAACAGTGCTAAATTTAAAAATCTCTCCTAGATGACCATGGATAATGAAGGTTACCTTTACCTTCTCCAAGGTCACAACCATAAACATTTAAGAGAAATGGACAAGTGTGATCCTTCTACAAAGCAGAATGTGCAACCAACAAATTAATTTCATTGCATATTCAAGGAGGATTTGGAATTCCTTTCCATCAGGGTAAAATGTGCTCTGGTTAAATGGCTGCTGTTTGTCCCCCTTCCCCTTTTTCCAAAAAGATGTTTTTTCTTTTTCTAATAATTGCAGTTATGGTTTCTCCATCTCATTGTTTATTGCATTGTTGTATATTAGAAACAAATATTTTGTTGTTAGCTTATTTGACCCCTAGAAACAACATATGACATTCAAAGAAAGGGAATGAGGGGATGGAAAAAGTGTATCCAACATGAAAATAAAAATAAAAGGAAGAAATGATGAATGGGTGTGGTACATTCAAAGATGTGCATTCCAGCATAGCTTATAAGTTTGTTTATTTCTTACCTAATCACAGTGCTTTCTCACATGATTTCCTCAATTTTAGAGATCAGAACAGCAGAAATTCAACTGGCAGTTCTCATGTTCTGCTGAAAGTAGCTATTTGACACCTTTTGAGCAATGAAACACAAGTCAAAATATGGTGGAGATTTCACAAAAAGTTTTGTTTTCCCAACACATGTAAAACTCTTTCCTCTTTGCTTGCTCTTCTGGCCTGTAATGTGGGCATAAACTAGTTAATGTGTCATCCATATTGTACCATGAGTCCCCAGGCTTGAAGAAAAATGTTGACACTAAAGTGTGGAGATTAGTAAAATAGATGCTGTGTTTTGATGATGTTTTTGAGCTTCTAACTAGTCTTAGACCCGGTACTGTGGTTCTCATAAAGGGAAACAATTTAATCCCTATTTGTTTAAGTCATTATTATTTGACTTCATCATTAAGATTGTGAGGAAGGAGTTGGTGCAGCAGAGCAGGTTACTCAATCAGAATACTTCTCTAGGGAGCCTGGGACAAGGTTTGACCCTTAGCCAAAACCTGGGAATGTGGCCCTCAGAATGTTCCCGATGGTGATGTTGTGCATGCCCAGAGCAATGGGGCATGATATATCAGCTTTTTCTGGATTGCTTAGCAAATTTTAATGTATATCTGTTATCTGGTCTGGGTCTTGAGTTTTCCATATCATTAGTGGTCATGTAATAGAAATGTTGCCAACATTATCAGCCTTTCATAAATTCTCAGACCCTGAGGTATGAGCAGCTATCCTAGCTAGAGACATTTCATGTGTCCTATAGTTTGCTAGGACAAAGACAGCAGCTCCTCTGAGGCTCAGGACAGGAAAGGATTCCTGAAGCCTGTACCTGCACTTTCTAGACTTTGCCTGATCCCTGTGATTTTTCTCTTGCTTTTACTCTCTATCCTTTGCTGTAATAAACCTGACCCATGAGTTCAACCTGCAGACAAATTCATTTCTAACAGTTTCCTTTCCTGAAAATTCCAGTTGAATAAACTAATAAATCAAGAATTAATGAAACACTTCAGTCACGGGGATAAATACAGGATCAGTAAATGACATAAACAGATAGCCTAATATTTTTCTTACAACAAGACTTGCACACAACTAGGAACATTTTTGTATAAAATTCATCTGAAAAGTAAAATGTTGCATAATAGCTAACATTCTGAAAACAATCATTCTGGAAAAAACTACAGTTTTTTCCTTAAATATTTCTTAAATTGTAATTGATTAAATATTAGTTGCCAAAATTATCTTAATACTTAATTCTTAGGTATTGCTATTAATAGTAATATTGGTTGAATAAAGCAGTGAAGTAGTATACAGAGCCAAGAAATGTGTTTATATAGAAATATAACTTAGATAAAAGGCAATGTTTTTCTAAGTAGTAATAGAGGCTGGTTTATTGAATAAATGGTATTAAGATAAGTTACAGATCATTTGGAAAAATATATTAACATAATATGATACATCTTTTATATCAGGGAGTGGCAAGATATCCTTTGCATGACATCAAACCCCAAAACTATGAAGAAATTTTTTACTTTTATAGATTAAAAAGTTCTTAAATATAAACTACACATAAATAAAGTCAATGAACTAGTGAAGTATGTTTAAAACTGCATGTTAAATTACGAAGAATATATAAGAAGAATTTAAATACCTCATGCAAAAGGGCAACGGCTGTGAAAATAGGCCAATTTGCAGAAGGGAATTATAAGAATTAAATGAGTTAGAAATATTTGATAAGTGCTTAGAATAGTATCTGGATATACATTATTTATTTGTCAATTTAATTAAAAAGTAGATAAAATAGTACAAATTAGATGTTGTCATCCAAACAGTAATGGAAAAAATATTAAATATATCAACAATGTGTTTTTAAAAGTTTCCTATTAGATCGGCAGACATTTTTTAAAAGTTTAAAGAAATGAGCATGTTTATTCACTATTAAAAGAAATAATGGCTGGTGAATATTTTTTAGATATCAGTTGAGCAGTCAAATTTGAATCCTTTTTCTCTTGTGATTTTACATTTAAAAATCAAATTTTAAGGCAATACATATACTTGTGTACAAAAAATAGGTGAAAGTGTATTATTACAGCATTGTTTGAAATACTAAAAATTGTGATAATTCAATTTTTCAATCAACTGAGACAGTGGCTAAATAAATTTAGTAAACTCGTATTGTTATACGTGATAGCATAGAACTTTATTTACTAACATTGAAAGAAAGAGTAACAATATCAAGTGAGAAAAATTCATGAAACAATATCTAAGTAGGATCTCAATTATTTTAAAATAATATATAAATACACATATGCTCTCATATTAGTATAAAACTGTAAGAACAGAGAAATATGTTCCTGGTTAGTGGAGAAAGAGAGGCACAGAAACATGAAAATTTGGCCTATGTGCATAAATATTCTAAAAAAGATCTGGACTAGAAGTTTTTAATCATAAACATGAAGTTGAGGAGGTAGATAACATTTCTAAGTATATAGATGTGTGTGTGTGTGTATGTGTATAGTAGGATATGTTCTACAAAATGAGAACTAGATCTTTGAGGGAGAAAGTTCAAATAGTCTCTTAAATGATGTCATAGGGAGGAAAGGTAAAACTGAAATAAGTAAAGCCTATGGAATCACTTTAAAAATCAGATTACTCCTATTTATTAAAGTGATGCATATATTCAATATAAAATTCCAAGGTGGATAAGTTGAGATGAAAATATCAAGAACTAAAGAAGAAATGAAAGGTTTCTCTATAGATGGGGTTCAGGTAATCACAGGAAAGTGAAAAATTAAGCTACAAAATGGCCTTAGAGTAGACAAGGCAAAGAGATGAAGTTACAGTTTAGGGATACACTAGAATATTTAAACAAAACAAAACAGTAGCTCTTAAAATTCTTTGTAAAGTTATTTCAGGAACTAAAAAATTGTAGAGAATGTGTAGAATATGTTCCAGTGCCAGGATATCAAAGGAAGAAAAATAAGTGGTTTAACATTAGACATGCATGAACATTACACTCAACTTTTTTGTAATAATATCTTCATTTGGACTTTCGTATCACATAAGTTATGGTTGAATTGTAGTGTGCTTTTCCATGTATGCATTACTTCCAGTATTATATATACACACATTTGTCATATAGTCTGTGTAAAAGCATTAATTTAGTGTGAATGATTTTTCTTCACATTAATGTAACATTATAAATGTGTTTATCTGAATATGCTATTCAGGCAAAAGTAGCTACAAAGATATCTATTTAAATCATAATTGGCAATTAAATAAAAAATGTCTATTATTATAATTTTAAATAATTTCATTAATTTTAAATTAAAGTAAGTGTGGACCACTGCATTCTGGAGAAAATCCCACTATGATGGAAGCATTAATCTAACCAAGCTGTGAACTGCACAAATGATTTAGCATATGTTCCTTTAGCTGACCTGAGTTCAGCTATATTAGAGCAAAATTTTCCTTTCACTACAACTGCTGTCTAGGATTTAAGGATCTGTTTAGTTGCTATAAATTGTTTTGATGACAGAAGGAGAGAGAATATAAAATCCCAAATGCGACATGAACACTTTAATTTAGTATGGCTAAAGTCTAAAGTCAGAGTCCGAGCTGATAATTACAGTACCACCATGGTGGAGACAATAACCTTGGTCATCAGCTGTAGTGGGAAAGTCGAAGTGATGATAGATATCGCAGTCTCTTCATCAAAGGACGTGACGGCTAAAAGCTTGCAAGATGAAGCTGATCAGTTTTAGATTCTGACAGGGGAATCTTCATCTCCTAAATTAATTCAAATGGCTTTTCTGGCAAATGATATATCTGAGCTGATGATTAAAATTCTAGAAGGTTCTCAAAAAAAGTAAATATCAAGGATCGTAAACAACTTAATATTATTATATTTTAATACAATAGTCGTCTTCTGATTGCATTTGCACTGAGAAATATCTGAGCTCTTGGATCAGTTTAATATCTAGTGGTTTTTACTAGCCCATCTGTAACATGCAATGTAAAATTTATTTTCTTTTGCTACCTTTCTACTCCTGTATCTATGCTCTTCCTCTGAGCCACATTCAGCCAAGATTGTAGATATAACTGACAGAACTTAAAGGGAATTCATTTTATAGTTTTCTTAGAGCTTGTGACTTTCCTAAAAGGTGAGGTAGCAATTGCAAGTGTAGGTTATACTTTCTTTTAAACTGAAAAAAAAAACAAAAACTTAGTTTAAAATGTCCATTATATAATAATTGAAGACTAGAGGCACTGTCAACTTTACTGATTAAAAACAAAACCAAATAATAAAGCAAAACTAAACAAGTACAAGTTGATTTATTCGAGACAGAAACACAATAAAATGAAGAAGTTACTAATTCTGTTTAAACCAAGCCACCTGACTGCACAGAAAAAATGCATTCTCTGTGGTAAAAGTGAATAAAGTTGAGTCCAAAATTGTTATGGCTATTTGGGGATATTATTATCAATTTGGAGGCAGACTGGAGGGGGAGAAGGAAGTTATTAAATCAAGTTATAGTGTTGTTGGGGTCAGGGATTTGGTGAGATTATTCTACTCAATAATCTCAAACAGCCATAATTTGCAAGGGAACTGGCCTCAAAGTACTAAAAATAAAATGATTTTAAGATATTAGTTAAGTGTTAGATAAAATTAGAGTAGGCATCTGTTGCTTCTCTGGATTCTGTCATAATAATATCTTTCTTGATCAATGGATCAAGATGGAAATACTGTGAACACATGGATTTCCCAATTCAAATAAGGTATGAGTTTTTCAATTTTTGCCATAAGTTTGCTATATAAATTTGTACTAAATTCTTTCCTTCTTAGATTCTTCATTTGTCAGACTCTTGAGGGACTGTTGTATAAAATATAAGTTCATGATATAAACACATGTCACAGCACTGTTTCTAATAATAATCAATAGAGAAATTCAAGGAAGAAAGGCTTAATAAGACTAACAATAAGACACCAGGAAATCTACATTTAAGGGTTAGCAAAATCAACACTGTTCTAATGCAGCTGATTATAATTCAGGAAACAAATGTTCTCTTCTCACACTGATTTACATGAAACAGCAATAACAATAACGTCAATAAATAATAATAATAATAATAACTATCAAGCCATTATCTACGCTAAGTAAGAGTTGGAAAAAATGAGGCAGGCAGAGGTAAAAACACCAGGAATCTCATCACTTCTTTATCAGATCATCTGTTCTTTCTTATCATAAAGCAGTACAAAAAGGAGAAATCACATTCCACCAAATTTTAATGTGAAGTTCAAATGTGTATGAATTCAAAACCAATTTGTTTGTTTATAGGTATAAAGAAAAGACCAGGGAAATGGATGTGACTCAAGGGGTTAAGAAGTTTCAGTCTACTACATGGGAGGTCCCGAATTCAGTTTCTGGTGTCTTTAAAGAAGACAAGCAAGACAGTGAGCTGACATGATGAGCATGTGTAGTGAGCTGATGTCAACAAGACGACACAACAGGACACATGAGTAAGACATAATGAGAGACCCAATAAGGCAGGGAGTATAGGTGGCTCAAATGATTAGGCTCCTCTCTCTCATATCGGAGTTTCCGGGTTCTGGATCCTTGTGCCTCCTAAAAATAAGACCTGAATGCAACAAACAGACAAAGCAAATGTAAACAATGAGGGGGTTGGGAGGGAGAGGGAAATAAAGAAATAAACAATAAATCTTAAAAAAAAAAAAAGACCAGTCAGCTAATTTAACAGAATACATTGCAATATATATACTGGGAAAATTCATTTATTCAACAATGTTTAATTGAATACCTATTGTCTTTCAGGTACTGTTCTAGCTCCTTATATCAATGAATAAAACAAAAAAATTGATGTCCTTGTAGAATCTACATATAAGCGTGATGTACAGATTATAAAAACATAATAATTAAATTACATTGTATATTTGTAAGTGAAAACTGATAAAGAATAAAAGAAAATGCAAAGCAGGATAAAAAAGATGAACAATGCCTGCCAGAGTAGGTAAGTAGGTAGAAAAATGAGCTGAATTAAAGAAGGCAGTCAAATTAAAATTCACTGAAAATGTTAGGATTGGGTAAAGATTTCAAGGAATTGGGGAAATTATTAATAGCAAAAGAAATTTAGAGAGAAAAGTTTAAGATAAAAGAAGCACCTTGAGCTGTGCTGTCCAATATGGTAACTAGCCAAAATCAGCACACAAATGTGCTATAATAGTAAAATACATACCAGGTTTAAAACTGGAGTATAAAAAATAAACTAAAGTGTTCCATTAATAATTTGTTATTGAATACATGTTTAATAGGTAGCATTTTGGATGTATTGGTTTAGCTAAATATATTATTACAATTAATTACATACATTTTTATATGGTTCTAATAAAGAAAATTGGATGCAAGGACATTTTGATGAATGAAATGGTCAGGTAAAATGAAACCTTACATGAGGTAAAACAGCCAGCACTGAAAAACAGTTAGCACTGGTGGGATGAATCAGTGTCTATAAGAGCATCAATTCAAGGACAGATTGCTCAGTGAAGCAATTTCACATCCCAATCTTTCTTCCTCCAAAGTTTTTTCAAGAAAGCAACAGGGAGTAAGGGGATAACATATTTAAATTACATAGTTCTGTATATTCTCATGGTAATTGAATCTTAAATCTTAAATTATGTCTAATTTCTTCTCAATCTGTAAAATGACAGAAAAAATATGGTTTCAGAAATTGGGCTTTGTAATAATCAAAGGTGAATTCAGTTTAAGTACAGCAATGATTTATCTCGAGCTCAAGTTGACTCTAAGAGAAATTTCTATGATAACCTCCTCAATAAGCATTGAAGTTATGATAACCACCAGGCTTTCAGAATAAACATGCACAACAAAGCAAAATACCATACTTCTGCCTTCACAATTCATTTTTAAACATCTAGTATACAATTAAAAATAAAAAAACACTTAAAGACTTAGAAAAATTCAAAGATTAAGAGAAAATACATTCAACAGAAAGAGTTTTACATATGAACGAGCTATTGTAATTAAAGAGTTCTTTAAAATGTTTTAGAGATAATAAATAACTTTAAAGAAAAGATTTCTGTAAAAAAGGTGATGTTTTCAAGAAATTTCAACTTTAAAAGATATCCAAATAAAAACTTTAAAATTGAAAAGTAAAATATTTGAAATCAAAATTCATGTAATGGACTTAACAATATGTTGGACACTGAAGACAGGACCAGTGAGTTTAGAGAAAAATCAATAGAAAGTATCCAAACTGAAGTAGAAGAGGAAAATATTTTTGTTTTTATTATTTACACTGCATTACTAAACTATGGGATAATACAAGTTGTCAAACTCATGTGAGGTATTAAAAATACCAGGAATAAAAGGATGAAAGACTTATTAAAAATATTTAAGAATAAAATGGATAAGTGATTTTTTTTCCAAATTTGAAAATATTTACTTTTATACTGACATTTATATTATATATCGGCAATACCTACTGCATTTTACAAGAGTAAATTAAGATGATATATGCATGAAAAAGAAGATATTTATTAAAAAGAATAGAAGCAACACATAAAATTACTGATAATGTGAGTTACATTAAAATGAGAAAATTAAATAAATAACTCATAAAGAGGATGATTATCCAAGTAACAGAGCAGGAGAATATATTTAGAATTTATACAAGCAATATTATATTTTTTTAGCTTGTCTTTTTTTTTAGTTTTTTTATTATTATTTTTAAAGATACATAGATCACACACAATGTTACATTAAAGATATAAGAGATTCAACAGGAAGATGGCATCAGAGTAAGAGCTCCTGGTGTCAGCTCATGAAATAGGTCAGTTGGTGGTCACCCAGAGTTAACTAAATCACCTGTTTGGAGGACCCAGGAGATCAGAGGACTATCCTGAATCATCCTTGACAATGTGGAAGGAGACTACCCATCTGCACAGAGGAATTGCGAGTAGAGCACTCTATGCCTCAGAGGTCGGTGCCCATGGTGTGCAAACTGCCTCGGGAGCTATTCTGTGGTTAGAGTTGTAGTTCCATCTCCCCCAATAAAAATGGGAGGAAAACACGGTGTGGCACAGGCTTCAGCTACTGATTAATGGATTCGGTGGGCTGAAGTAGAATCCTAAGAACAGCTAAACTTTGAGGCTGTCCAAGTCAGAGAGAAGCTGGAGGCTGCCATTTTGACTCCTAGAGCAGGGTGGGCACCAGCCTCTGCAGTATGGATTTCAGCTTCCCAGAGAGGTGGTGCAGGTCCCCAAAGCTTCCTCCCTGTCAGAGGTGAGAATGGGGTTTAGGCTAGACCTGCAATCCACCCTGGATGGAAACAAGTCAGTCCTTATAAGCACTGTGATTTTCAGTCGGCATTGCTTCCCCTTGTGCCCAGGGCAGAGTCAGCCTGAAAAGAAAAGACAGGAAAGAGAGACCTGGAAGAGAGTCTAGAAATTACAACTATTTCAGTTACAGTAACTAAAAATGTCAAATATAAAATGACAGACAAAACACAAAGATCAAATGGATGAGATAAGAACTGCCTTTACAGTAATAACATTGAATGTTAATGGATTAAACTCCCTGCATAAAAGACACAGATTGGCAAAATGGATAAGAAAATATAGGCCATCTATATGCTGTCTGCAAAAGACTCACCTTAAACCCAAGGACACCAAAAAATTAAAAATGAAACATTGGAAAAAGATATTCCACACGAGCAATAACAAAAAAAAAAAAAAAAAAAAAAAAAAAAGCTGGGATAGCTATACTTATTTCAGACGATACAGACTTTAAAAGCAAAACTGTAATTAAAGACAAGGAAGGACATTACATATTAATAAAAGGGATGATTCACCAGGAAGAAATAACATTCATAAATACATATGCAGCTAGCAGGATGCCCCAAGATACATGAGGCAAACACTGGCAAAGCTGAAGGAAGAAAGAGCCATCTCTACAATAATAGTTGGAGACTTCAATACACCACTCTCAGCATTGGATAGAAATTCTGGGCAGAAGATCAATAAAAAAACAGAGAGCTTGAATAATATGATGAAATGACTAAACCTAATAGATATATGCTGAATATTGCACCCCAAAACATCAGGATATATATTCTTTTCAAGTGTTCATGGATCTTCTTCAGAATAGACTATATGTTGAGACACAAAACAGATCTTGATAAATTAAAAAAAAATTAAATTATACAAAGCACTTTCTCTGATCATAATGGAGTAAATCTGGAAATCAATAAGCGACAAATAAACAGAAAATTCACATATATATGAAGATTAAACAATACACTCAAATAATCACTGTGTCAAAGAAGAAATTTCAAGAGAAATCAATAAATATCTCAAGATAAATGGCAATGAGAATACAACATATCAGAACCTATAGGATCCTGCAAAGGCAGTGTTGAGAGGAAAATTTATAGCACTCAATATTTACATTAAAAAAGAATAAAGAGCTAAAATCAATGACTTAACCACACAGCTGGAGGAACTAGAAAAAGAACCGCAAACAAATCCTAAAGCAAGTAGAAGGAATGAAATAACAAAGATCAGAGCAGAAATAAGTGAAATTGAGAACAACAACAACAAAATAAAACAACAGAGAAAATTAACAAAACCAAAAATTGGTTCTTTGAGAAGATTAACAAAATCAACAAACCCTTAGCTAGACTGACTAAGAAAAAAAGAGAGAAGATGCAAATAAATGAAATGAAAAATGAAAAAGGGAACCTTACTATTGACCCCACAGAAATAAGGGAGATCATAAGAAGATACTATGAACAAATTTATGCTAAAATATTAGATGATTTAAATAAAATGGAAAAATTCCTAGGAATATACAAACAACCTACACTGACATGAAAAGAAATAGAAGACCTCAACAAACCAATCACAAGTAAAGAGATTGAAATAGATATCAAACAGCTCCCCAAAATGAAAAGGCCAGGACCAGATGGTTTCACAGGTGAGTTATACCAAACATTCAAAGAAGATTTAATACCAATTTTATTCATGCTCTTCCAAAAAATTCGATGAGAAGGAACACTACCAAACACATTCTATGAAGCCAATATCACCCTACTACCAAAGCCAGATAAAGATATTACAAAAAAAGAAAGCTATAGACTCATATCTCTAATGAATACAGATGCAAAAACCCTTCAATAAAATAGTTGCTAATTGAATCCAACAACACATTAAAAGAATTATCCATCATGACCAAGTGGGTTTTATGCCAGGCATGCAAGGCTGGTTCAACACAAGAAAATCAATCAGCATAATACACCACATTAATAAATCAAAGAAGAAAAATCACATCAATTGATGCAGAAAAGACATTTGGCAAAATACAGCATCCTTTCTTGATAAAAATACTACAAATAATAGAAAATGATGGAAATTTTCTCAACAGGATAAAGGTCATATATGAAAAACCCAGAGCTAACATTGTACTCTACGGTGAAAAACTAAATGCTTTCCCATTGGGATCAGGAACAACACAAGGATGCCCACTGTCTCCACTGTTGTTCAATATAGTGCTAGAGGTTCTAGCTAGAGCAATCAGACAAGATCAAGAAATAAAAGGCATCCAAATTGGAAAGGAAGAAATAAAACTTTCACTATTCACAGATGATATGATTGTATATCTAGAAAATCCCCCCAAAAAATCAACAACAATGCTATTAGAACTAATAAATTATTTCAATAGAGTGTCAGGATATAAGATCAATACACAAAAATCAGTGGTGTTAATATACACTGATAATTCACAATCTGAGGAGGAAGTCAGGAAAAAAATTCCATTTACAATAGCAACTGAAAGAATCAAATATTTGGAAATAAACTTAACCAAGGATGCAAAGCACTTATATTCAGAAAACTATAATTCATTGCCAAAAGAAATAAAAAAGACCTGAGTAATTGGAAGAACATCCCATGCTCATGAATTGGAAGACTAAATATCATTAAGATGTCAATTCTACCCAAATAGATATACAGATTCAATGCAATCCCAATTAAAATTTCACCAACATTTCTTAAGCAAATGGAAAACACAATTATCAGATTTATCTGGAAGAGTAAGAGGCCCTGAATAACCAGAAACTTCTTAAAAAGGAAAAGTGAATTTGGAGGACTCTCACTTCCAGACTTTAAATCATATTACCTAGCTACAGTGGTAAAAAACAGCATGATATTGTCATAAAGATAGACACATAGACCAATGGAACTGAATTGATGGTTCAGAAACAGACCCTCACATCTACAACCAAGTGATTTTTGATAACACTGTCAAGCGCTTCCAGTTGGGGCAGAACAATTTATTCAACAAATGGTGTTGGGAGAACTGGATATCCATAGCCGAAAGAAAGAAGACCCCTACCTCACACCTTATACAAAAATTAACTCAGACTGATCAAAGACCTAAATATAGAATGAAGTACAATAAGGATCCTAGAAGGAAATATAGGGAAACATTTCAAGACCTGGTGGTAGGTGATGGATTCTTAAACCTTACACCAAAAGCACAAGCAACAAAAGAAAACATGGATAAATGGGACCTCCTCAAACTTAAACATTTCTGTGATTCAAAGGACTTCATCAAGAAGGTGAAAAGGCAATGCAGTCAATGGGAAGAAATATTTGGAAACCACTTATCCAATAAGGATTTGATTTCCATTCTTTATAAAGAGATCATGCAACTCAACAGTAAAAGAGCAAGCAATCCAATTTAAAAATGGGCAAAAGATTTAAATAGGCATTTCTCCAAAGAGGAAATACAAATGGACAAAAAGCACATGAAAAAAAAATGTTACATATCACTAGATATTAGGGAAATGCAAATTAAAGCAACAATGAGATATCATCTAACACCACATAGAATGGCCATTATTAAAAAAAATAAAACAGACAACAATAAGTGCTGGAGAGGATGTGGAGAAACAGGAACACTCCTTCACTGTTAGTGGGAGTGGAAAATGGTGCAGCCTCTGTGGAAGACAGTTTGGCAATTCCTCAGGAAGCTAAATATAGAACTGTCATATGACCCAGCAATTCCTCTACTAAGAATATATCCAGAAGAACTAAAAACTTTGACACGAACAGACATCTGCATACCAATGTTCATAGCAGCATTGTTCACAATTGTCAAAAGATGGAAGCAACCCAAGAGTCCATCCACCAATGAATGGATAAACAAAATGTGGTATATGTGTATGATGGAATATTATGCTGCAATAAGAAGAAATGAAATTGGGACATATGTGATAACATATGTCTTGAAGACATTATACTAAGCGAAGTAAGCCAGACACAAAAGGACAAATATTTCATGGTCTCATTAATATGAACTAAATATAAAGAATAAATACATGGAATTAAAACCTAGATTAGAGCTTATAAGGAGATAAGAGGAGGATTGAGAAGAACTATGGATGCTTAATGTACATAGAAGTTTTAATTACCTTGACTGAAAAGTGAGGAGATGGATAGAGTTGATAGTTACACATTATAGTGAGTAGCAACTGGTATATAAAGGGGATTGCGACTGAAAAAGGTAGTCTGGGGAAGTAAATGTCAATAGAAAGAAAGCTAAATAATAATCTAGAGACTGAATAACACAGTGAACCCAGAGGTGGTAGAGAATTGTGGTTAAGTGTACAAATGCAAGAAAGTCCTTCTGTGAGCTGGAGCAAATTTACATCACTATCGCAGGGTGATGGGAACATGGAGAAGCATGGGAAAACTACAATTGGTGTGACCTATAGACTGTGGTTAATAGCAATACAATAATATTCTTGCATCAATGCCAAGCTGTTCTTTGTTGATAATAGAGGTGTATGGAAAAACTGTGCCAAATGTATGCTATAGACCATGATTGTTGGTAATAGTCTGATGATATTATCTCATAATCTGTAACAAATGTTCCACCAGGGTCTGGAGTTGTATGTGAAATCTACACATCTGTATGGTTGTTTTGCAAGTTCACAATATCTGTAACAAAATCATATTTTAAAAAAATAGTATGGATTTGGGGAAAAATACACCAAATGTAAGATAAGGAATATAGTTGGTAGTAATATTTTGATGATGCTCTTGCATAAATTGTAACAAATGTTTCACACTAATGCAGAGTTGGTGGAGAGGTGATGTATGAGACCACTGTGTGATGTTGTCTATGTTTATTTTGTAAGTTCAAATTTTTCCTGTACACTATTGTTTATGTGTGCTCATGTATGAACATTATACTTCAACAAAAATTTTAAAAATTAAAAATTATAAGAGGTTCCCATATACCCCACTTCCCACATCCCCCACTTCTCCCACATTAACAACGTCTTTCTCATTAATGAGGAACATTAATTGCATTTGATGGATACATTTTGGAGCACTGCTACTCAGCATCAGTAATATTTTACATTGTAGTTTACACTCTCTACCAGTCCTTTCAGTGGATTATGGCAGGATATATAATGTCTTGCATCTGTCCCTGCAATATCATACAGGAGAACTCCAAGTCCTGAAAATGCTCCCATATCACACCTCTTCTTCCCTCTCACTGTCTTCAGCAACGCCCATGGCACATGATCACTGTCTCCACATAAATAATACAGTTTTTTCCATTGCTACAGTCACAATAATTCCATAGTAGAGTACCTGTAAGTCCACTCTAATCCATATTTTATTTCTCCATCCTGTGTACCCTGGGATGGTGATGCCCACTCCACCTCTAAATTGAGAGAGGGCTTAGATTGCACTTGACTGATGGATGGGATTCTCCTGCTTGTGGTTGTATATTCTCTTGGCTCCTTGGTGTGGTGGTTGACCATCCTCACTTCCTTGTTAGCTGACCTGGGTAAGTCAAATGACCTGGAGAATAGGAGTTGCAACTCTGCTGAGGCTCAGAGCCCAGCTGGCATATGGACAGTCCAGAGATTCAAGTCTCCTGAGCATACACCAACCCCAGCACCAACCACAGGTTCAGTAAAGTGACAGAAGAGGCATGTGTAGGGAGGCCACATCTGAGTCCAACTCCACCACACTCAGGAGCACAAATTCCAAAGTAGGGCTCACTGGTAAGGCATGAACACTGGAGCTTTCTGTCATGACCATAGGACCTGGGTGTTTCTGTAGCCCTCAGGAGCTGGGGTTTTATCTGAGATTCTTCTGAGATGTGCATAAGCAGAACACCTCTGATGACTTTCCAACTTATTTTGAAGTCTCTTAGCCATATAAACTCATTTTACTTTACCATTTCCCTCTTTTATTCAAGGTCTTTTTCTAGTTGCATCACCAGCTGGTTCTTCTTGGTAGTAATCCCTCAGCACCAGGGAGGCTCATCCCTGGGAGTCATGTCCCACACTGGGGGGAAGGTAATAAATTTATATGCAGAGTTTAGCTTAGAGAGTAGTCACATTTGAGCAACATGGAGGCTCTCAGGAAGTAACCCTTAGGCACCCTGCAACACTAGACCTGGTTAAAATTTCAAGCAAACAGGCTCATAAGCATAGTCATCAGTATCAAGTGTACAGCATATCAAAATATGTGATTCTTCCTTACAAATCAATAAGAAAAAGATTTGGGCAATACCACAAAAGCACTTTTGTGCTTGAAATACAAATAACCAATAAACATAAGAAATTTTTCTTAACATACGTAGATATCAGAAAATTCAAATGAACACAAGTCAATACCACTACATATCCACTAGAACTGCTAAAAATTAAAAATTGACTTTACCATATTTGGGTACTGAAACTCCTGAAACTCAAATATTGCAGGACATAGTGTAAATTGATATAAACAATTTTGAAAACTATCAGTAACTACAATAGACAATCAATACAGTACTCAACAGAATGGTACAAGTAATTGCAACACACACATTTCAAAAGAATTTTCTGAGGAGCAGCAATGCTCATAATAGTTGGTAAAGCACAACATGGATGAATCTCACAGACAGTTAAAGACCAAAACTACACTGTAATCTCATTGATTATACAGGGAATTGCAATAACAGATATAGGCCATTTTAAATATTGTCAAATCCTTATAAAAATATACGGTCCAAAATATAACCATGATATAAACCATTGACCATGGTTCGCAGCAATACTTCAATATTTGTACAACAATTGTAACAAATATACCATCTGCATGTAAAATGTTATTAGGAGGTGAGAGTGGAAAAGGCAGAAGGCATTGGGTATATGGAAATCCCCTATATTCTCTATGTGACTTCTGTAACCTAAAACTTCTTTGAAGCTAAAATGAAAAAAAAAAAAACATAAGATATAGGGGGAATATACAAAGAAAATATCATTGTATATACAAGACAACAGATCTCACACTGATGAAAGACAAAAGGCCAAATTTTTTAAATTATTTCAAAAATTTTTAACTTAATTTTTTTGTTTCTTATTTTTAAAACTATTATCTCATTTTCTTATTAATTTTATTTGGTTATTTTATTGACTTCATTTTTGGAGAGGTTTTGGATCACAGAAGGGTCACAAGTATAGCAGGTGAGGATCACAGTTATGAAGTGTCAGTGATAAGGGGTGCATGGGGAAGGGTTCACCTGGGGTATGTCTCTGAAGCGTATGAATATGTTCAAGTGTTCATGGAGCATTGTTTTGGTGGATGGAGACTCACACAATAACTGAAAGAATATTGAATTCCCATCCTCAGGAATTCTGCTACATTCTCTAATAAAATGTCAAGAATCCCCTAAGTACAATGGCAGTCAGTGCCTATTGAAGGAAGATAGACCATTATGCCAGACCATTGATATTGATCATTGTATTTATGAACCTTTTCTTGTGAAATTGAAACTTAGCCCAGTATTATATATTGCCTCAGAGTTACCTCCTGAAAGCTTCCCTGTGACTCAAATGTGGCCTCTCTCTAGGCAAACTCACTATATCGAGTCAGTACCTTCCCCTGAGCATGGGACATGACTCCTGGCACCAAAGGATTATTACCAAGCACCAACTACATGTGCATCTGGAAAAAGACCTTGACCCAAAGGGGGAAATGGTAAATACAAATGAGTTTTTATGACTAAGAGATTTCAAAGTGAGTCATGAGGTCATTCCAGAGGTTACACTATTACATATCTCAGCAGGACCTCACTGACTGTCACAGTAAACAAAGCCTCAAATGGCAGGACTCCTGAGGGCTCTAGAGACATCTGGACACTGTAAGGAGGCCAGACAAGCTCAGAAATTATGCCCCCTGTCAGTGGGCCTTACTTTTGTGCTTCTGCCCCCCAATGTAACAAAGTTAGAATAATTTATAATTTCCCTACACAGGCTTTTCTACCCCTTTCATTTGAACTTATAATTAACACTGTACCTGTTAAATACATTTCTCAGAGGCTTAAATATTTGGTCCGTCTGTGTGCCAGTTGAGCACTGAATTTCAGCAGAGTTGCAACACCTATCCTCCAGTTCACTGGACTCACGCAGGACAACTATCAAGGAGATGATGATGGATAATGTCCATCCCAAGGAATGGAGAGTGTCTACAACTACAAGCAAGATCCATCTGCCCCATGGGATGTAAGCTGCCTCTCAATTAGAAATAGAGTGGTCATCATCATCACCAAATCCTCAAGATTGGGGAATGAACTGTGGACTATTATTGTTTCATAGCCTCATTATTATTCTAGCAATGGAAGAACTCTTTTCATTTACATTAAGGTGTGGCCACCAGAGATTCAGAAGGGAGATAGAAGACAGAATAAGTTTAATATGGGGGCATTTTCAGGACATTGAAATTGCCCTGCATGCCAATGCAATGACAGATATAAGCCATTATATATTTTGTCATAACCTACAAAATTGTGCAGGACAAAGTGTAAACTATAATGTAAACTCTAGTCCATGGTTAATAGCAATGCTTCAATATGTGTTCATCAATTGTAACAAACATGCAAGACTAATGAATAATTGAAGGATGTTGTTTATGTGGGAAAGTGTGGGAGGGGAAGGGAGTGAGGGATGTATGGGAATACCTTATATTTTTATGTACCACTTATGTAATCTAAAGCTTCTTTAAAAATAATAAAATTTAATAAATAAAAAAGAATAAAAATCGCCATTAATTTTGAGAGGGAGCATGGGTGGTTCTTCTTGAACTCTGGTACTATTATATCTTTTGGTCTAGTTCATGATTTCATTATTGCATACACTTTGTGATTCATTATGTTTTGAAACTATGATTTGAGCATTTTATTTATGAATGATATAAATAATAAAACATTTAATTAGGTTAATGAAATTTTATACAAAATAAATTTGCAACTTTTTACCTTTCAGGTCTTTCTTGATTCTACATTAATTTCATGAATTTTTTTTTACCATGGCTACATCACATTGATTTAGATGCTGCTTAAACATAATTGCTCTCTTATTTCCAACAGTTTATCTGCTTTGCTAATTCAAATTTACTTATTTTTGTTAAGGCCCTATTTAGTCATATATAAAAACTCAAAAGACGTGCTCTCTGCCACCAAGCACACTCTGCCCACTCTTATTCAACCATTTTCCTGGCTAGAAGCCTGTAATTGTACACTATTATCCCCTAGAAATGGCCTAAACTCTTTTCTCCATAGGCCTTTTTTATAATTACCCTGGCATTTTAAAATAATTTTTTGATATAAATCTTACATACATAACAGAAATATACTCAAATTATGTGCATAGCCTAATGAATTATCACAATTTTCACATTATTCCCCAGTATTGGCCCTGCCTGCATTGTTTAATGTACTATACTCAAATTCCCAAAACTTGCTCTGTAGTTTTTTCCCCTAACTTTGTACCCTTCTTCACACCAAAATGAAATGTCTATCTTATAACTCTCCCTCTAAGAGTTATGCTTTCTAAATTAAAGGGGCAGGATTGAAGTAATGCAGAAATATTACGGAAAATACCAAGGAAACAAAAAAATCCATGACCCCTAAGTATGGATACATTAGCATGTTAGACACACTTCGACAGCACAAGGTAATTAAGAGATTCCAATTTTCAGGTATGTGATGCTTCTCAAAACATTATAAAGGGAAATAGTCCACCACAACCTACAGCAACCTTCCTTTTCAGCTCCTCTTCCTTGCTCTCGCTCTCCCTTTCCCTCCTTCCTCCCTTTCTTCCTCATCTCCTCCCTCTTTCCCTACCTTTCCTTCCTCTTTGTTCCCTTTCTTTGTTTCTCTTCCCTCCTTCCTTCCTTCCTTCCCTACTTCCCTCCTTCCCTCCTTCCCTCCTTCCCTCCTTCCCTCCTTCCCTCCTTCCTTCCTTCCTTCCTTCCTTCCTTCCTTCCTTCCTTCCTTCTTTCCTTCTTTAGTTCTTTTCTTTCTTTCTCCATTTTTCTCTTTCTTTCTCTCTCTCTTTCTTTTCAAATTCCTCCAAATTCCCTGAAACTGGTCCAGAAAACCACACTTTAGAGAATACTTTCACACATTGCAATTCATAGCCTCCCATGTTTTCAACTTCATCTTGCTTTCATCACCAGCTTTCTATGTTTGTTTGGTTCTCTAAAGCATATTTTGACTTAATTATTCTTACTTAAAACTGTTTATTTTACTCTGTCCATATTTTGAATTCCAATAAAGAAATATTTTTATGGAATTGACAGCAAATCAACAAAACTCTGTCCATATTTCAAAGACTCCATTGTCTCTGCTCTACACCATTAACGACAGCAAAAATCTCAGGCAAAAGAATCTGTCCTCACTTCAACATTACCTCTCTCCAGATTTCTGTATTGTATCCATGGAAACATACCTTTAATTTGATTATCCTTTGATTCTTCTTCTGGCTTTCATCCTTGTATCTTGTGCTCAATCCTGATGCTGTACCCACTTCAAAGGTAGTGTGTATATTAATGATTTGGAGTTCATATTTGTCTAATTAACTCAATCTCATAATTCCATCTGTGTTTCCTAATAACCCACCATTCTCAGCTAACCCGTCTCCACAACTTCCAAATCTGCATTTTTCCTCTGACAGCAATTGTGCTGTTGTTTACACTTCTATTTTATCCCAATACCAGTGAGGACTTTTATTAATCACCCATCTTGGAAATAAAATGTTGGTCTTCACAGTGCCAACCCTATGAATTCAAACACTTCCAATATTTTGCTCTTGAATGCCTTTTCTTCATGGACCTGATCAATGTTTTGAATGACCTTGTATACCATATGCCACATAGCACATTATAGTCTACACAACAGTTGGTTAGACAACAAAAAATATTACTTAGCAAGATTTTTTTACCTGACATTCCCTATTCTAAGAGTTTTACATATATTGATTTATTTAATCTTTACAGAAATCCTATGAAGTACATCCTATTGTCACTATTTTACTGATGAGAAAAAGTGAGACCAAAGTAGCCTAAGTTCATACACAATCCAGGAGAGTGGCAGAGCTAGAAGAGGAATAAGGGCAGTTTAGTAACAGTCTGTAAAATACTCTGCTCTAGAATTACCATGTTACCCATGGTAATGGTTATTTTAATATTATAAGGTAATTTTAGTGAGTATTTCTTCTGAATTATGATAATAATAAGTTCTTGTGGAACAGATAGATTGAGAAAGATAAAAATAAATAAAAAAATAAAGTAGTATAGACAATCTTAAAAAACTAAACAGTTGGAAGGATACAGAGGAGATTAGCATGGCCCCTGTTCAAGGACGACATGCAATTTCATGAGAAGTTCCGTATTTTTAAAGAAAAAAAAACAAAATAGGTGAATAGAAAGAAATAATAATTTTATATTAACCACTGTAATCCATACAAGGAATTTTTACCTTTTTATTTGCATCAACCACATTTAATTATTTTATTTGGTAAAAGAATTTGCTTGCTGAATTCGTATGCTAAATTGAAGCATTCAGTTTTATATTCTCTACTTTTAATTTCAAGGAAGCTTCACCTAACCTCCTTGACCTTCCGCTCTCTTATCATAATCATTTCCTATGTCTTTCCACTTATTCTACTTAGTTGGTGGTTACAAATGTAAATGCCTTCCAAGCTAATGAAAATTAGATCGGAACCTTCTTTCTAGATAGGAGTTCAAAAGACAGTGATTCCCTTTCATTTAGCATTCTCAGTAGCTCTGAAATGATAGTTGTTCTGAAATTACTTTTCAAAAGCTGCACACTGCTGTGGTTTAAAAGCATGGGCTTTGGGATTAGGGAGATCATTGTCAAACAAAGCTCTGTAATTTACTAGCCAGTAAGAGCCTCATTTTCTTTATTTTTCATCTGTTTTTATTTGAACCATATTAAGCATCAAAAGCCTACATATATTGATATATAAATATGTATCAGTCATATGTACATATAATATATACATCCAGTTTAGCAAAGAGAATAAAAATGAATGCCCACATAGCTATAAATCTTAAGAAATATGTTTGTCAATAAATTTGAAAAATGGTCTGTTTCTATAGTTTCACTCATTTTCTCCTCCTCCATTTTGTATCAATTATTCCATTGCTTTGTTAAAAATATTTTACTATACCTACATGAATCTTTAAATAAGGTATTGCTTTGTTTTGCCATAGTTTAAAAAAATAAATGGAATAACATAGGTATTTTTATATTTTCCCCTCTACTTTGTGTTATTTAGTTTCATCTTTATAGACAAATTTACCTATATTTCATTTATTTTCATTGTTGTGTAAAATTCTTTTGTATGACTATGCAACAACAATGGATTCTTTATTTATGGAAACTTTAGTTCTTTTCAGTTTTTTTTTTTTAATTTGTAGAATGCTACTATAATCTTCCTCATTGTATGAATATACCACACTGATTATTCATTCTGCTGTTGATGCATATTTTGATTGTTTCCAGTTTGAAGATAAATTGTGGTGCTGTAAATATTCATGCAAAAGTATTTGGGATCTAATATTTTATTATCTCTTGAGTAAATACTTCGGAGTGTTATGGTTGGTTCATTTGGCAAGTGCACATTTAACATCATAAGAAACAACTAAATTTTTTTTCAAGGGAGATGCAAAGTTTGCATTCCCACCAGCAATGCATCAGTGTTCCAATTATTCTATATCCTGGCAAATGTTTGGTAGTAAATCATTTTTATAGTAGCTTTCTGGTGTGCATGCAGTGTTATCATATTGTGGATATAAGTAGTATTTCCCAAATGTCTAATAATATTGGTCATCTTTTCATATTCTTATTGACTTTTCTTAGATATTTTTATGAAGTGCCTAGTTCAAATATTTTGCATATTTTATCAGGTTGTTTGTCTTCTTGAAATTGAGTTATAAGAGTTCTTTTTATATTCTGAGTACAAGTATTTATATTATATGTGTTTGGAAATGTTTTACCTCATTTGTGGCTTAGGTTGATTGGAATTGCATTGAACGTTAGGATAAGTTTTGGAAATAACTGCTGTGTTATCTGACCTGGCATCTACATTTCATGTATTACACTGGCCAGATGCAGATCTCCTAAGAGAGTGCTGGCATGGCTTGGCCTGCTGAAGGCTAAACTGATGCCCAGCTTTGAGGGAGTATTAGTGTCCTGGAGCTGCCATAACAAAATACTGTAAACTGGGTGGCTTAAAACTACATAAATTTATTGACTCACAGCTCTGGAAATGAGAAGTTCAAATCCAGGTGTTGGCAGGGCCCTCCTCCCTCTAAAGTCTCAGTGGTGTCCAGCTATTTATGATGTACCCTTGTTGTAGAATTTGAGAGAAGTTCAATTATTTGAGTATAGAGAGGCCAGGACTCAAGAATGATTTTGAGAAGGAAAAATGGTTTATTGACGGACGGCCGGACTCGGGAGCTTTCAGTTTGAATCCCGAGCCCTGAACAAGATTTTCAAACGTATTTTATACAGAGAGGAAAGGCCAAATGGTCCCTTTGTTTCAGTTCTCAATAGGCTTCAATTAGCATATATCTTCCACATCGTAGGTAAGCTTTTAGCATGGACTCCAGATATTCTAGATAAGCTTTTAGCATATTTACTTTTTGCATTTCCCCTAAATACTTAAAGTTTATAGCCCTTGCATTGTTAAACATTTCCTGGGACTGGAGCCTGTTGCCATTTTCCCTAAGGGCAGGACTGCAGCCTCTTACCATTCCACACTCACAAGTCAAACAGCTTAGTTATCTCTGAAGAGACAAAGAGCCTTCCACCCATAGCCCACATCACCCTTGCTGGGACATAACTAGATTTCTGCCTCTGTCACATGACCACCTCTCTGTCTCTATTTTACTAATGTTGTAGAATTTGAGAGAAGTTCAATTATTTGCATATAGAAAGGCCAGGACTCAGGAATGATTTTGAGAAGGAAAAATGTTTTATTGACGGTCGGCTGGACTCGGGAGCTTTCTGTCTCAAACCTGAGCCAGAAGAAGATTTTCAAGTTCCTTTTATATAGAGAGGAAAGGCCAAATGGTTCTTTTGTTTCAGTTCTCATTAGCTTTGAATTAACATATATATCTTCCACATCCTAGGTAAGCTTTTAGCATGGACTTCATACATTCTAGATGAGCTTTTAGCACATTTGGTTTGCATTATCCCTGAATATTTAAACTTTATAGAGTTTGCATTGGTAAAATGTTTCCTGGGACTGGAGACATTGCCATGGTTACCAAGGGCAGGGCTGCAGCCCCTCACCATCCCACACCCACAAGTCAGAACAGACAGCTTAGATTAAGGCTATCTACGAAAAGACAAAGAGCCTCCCACCCATAGCCCACATCACTAACTATGTCCAAATTTTCTGTTTATGAGGACTAGTTTGGTCTCCTTTCAACTAACATCTTCAAAGTTCTTATTCACAAATACATTCACATTCACAGAACTGGGAATTAGGATTTGAACACAACATTTTGGAGGACAAAGTTCAAATCTGTAACAGAGGCAATCTGCAAAGATAAAGTACCATCATCCCAGTTGCAGTATGTTCACTGAATCAGAATCCCTATATGCCACCATGTCCCAAACTGAAAAATCAGCTGGTTCAGGAAGCAATGAAGGGAAGCTAGAGCAGTTCCATTCACCTCCATTCAAAATGACGTTCTTGGGAGTTTGGGCTTCTTGTCCCCTTAAATCCAAACTCTATAGGATTATAGGTCTTGGTCATCAAATGGAGTGTAGTTTAACCAGGGCACATAATAAGTATCCCTTTGAACTACAAAGCTGTGGCTACTGCCTGTGTTCCTAGGACTTCTTATGTTCAGGGATTATCAGGCTAGAGAGGGTGTCACTATCTTGGCATGGGTAATTGATCCTCACTGTCAGGAGGAGGAAGGACAGGATTGCTTTTACCAGTGGGGATAAGACAGAATGTGTGTGAATCTCAGGTAATCCCCTTGGATGCCTTTTATTATTGCCTTGCCAAATTTTAACTGTGAATAGACATTTTCTGCAACTCTGCTCTGCAAAAGTTAAGATTACCAGGGGATCATCTCCCTCAGGAATAAGGGTTTGCTTCTCAACACCAGATAAACCATAATGATCTAGAGAGATAATGCCTGAGGGAGGGGAATTTAGAATACATAGGTGAAGGAGATGATACATGCCTCTTGAAGCCCTGAAATTAACTACAACAATGTGTGCTGAAGTTAGTTCCACTAAACTTCTTCTTCTAAATTAGCCCTCAGGAGAGAAGACACAAAGGAACTTTGGAAGCATCATTTTCCAAATATCATTAGATAACTAGTTCTAGACAGAAGAATGGGAGAACGGTGTCAGCTATCATCTCCCTGCAAGTTGTTTAAGTAGCTGATAACTTCAGGCTGCTACATCTGTGAGATCTGACACAGTGTTCATAGGCCTTGCTCGCCTGCGGCTGCTCATAGGAAAGACTAAGCGTGATACTAGTACTGGGGCATTCCTACTGAGGGTGAAATTCTTTTAACAGGAAATCTTTGCTTAGTCCTCCACTGGCCTGACTAAATCTTTGTCAGAACTATACTTAGACCGAGAATCTTCCTATTCAATTTTCTTTATTTTCTCTACCATTTTCATAGGTTTTATGTCTATATCATGATTTGAAGTCTCTCTCTGCATACATATGATTGTCCTCCACTTTATATAATGAACTTCTAATTTCACATAGAACACGTGTTTCTTGGAGGACCCTAGTTGTCGCCACAAATGATACAGTTAAAATGGGCAAAAGATTTTTACATATATTTTACAGGAAACTCATGAAATGATGACTAACAATATTATTATCAGGGAAATGCAAATTAAACTTTAGTGAGGTGTATTTTCTTAACCATTAGAGTTGTTAAAATTAAAACTTTATCAATATAAAAGATTGTAAGCTGTAGAAAGACTGACGCTCTCATTTATTGCTTAAAGGTATATAAAATGGTACAGATATTTTGGAAATATTTGGTAATTTCTTATAAAGATAAACATACTCTTCCTTTAATCAAATAATTTCACCTCTAGTTTTTGCTAAAAATAAATGAAAACATACATATAAAGAATTGTATTTACAGTAATTTAAATTACAACTTTATTTATTTATAACAGTGTTAGGAGAAACTCATATACCCATCAATAGATGGAGGGACAAACTATGATATATTAATGAAATGGAATATTACTTAGCAATGAAAAAGAACAAACTACCAATATATGCAGTAACATGGGGAAATCTCAAAAATACATGAATGAAAGAAGCCAGACATGCACAAAATTAATACAGCACAATTTCAAGTATATAAAGTTCAAAAATAGCAAATATATCTCTGTAGATAAAAATCAGAATAATGGTTGTCTCTGTTGATATTATATATTATGCTCAGTGAAGGAAGACAGGACCATAAAAAGTCATGATTGCATTTATATGAAGTTCTAGCACTGTCAAAACTTATCTATAGTCAGAAGGTAACTATCTCTGCTGAAAATTGATTGGAAAGGGGCATGAAGAAATTGAGATTTTTTATTTCTTATTTGCAGGTTGATTACAATTTATTGAACTGAATGCTTAAGAAATGTACATTTTTATTTATGCCACCTAAGCCAAACTCAGTATATAAATGCATTACCTTCCTCCCAGTGTGGAACATGACTTCCAAGGATGAGCCTCCCTGGCACCAAGGGATCACTACCAAGAACTGGCTGGTGATGCAACTAGAAAAAGACCTTGAATAAAAGGGGGATATGATAAAGACAAATGAGTTTGTATGGCAAAGCAACTTCAAAATGAGTTGGGAGGTCATCAGAGGGGTTGTGCTTATGCACATCTCAGCAGGATCTCAGAGACAGCCAAAGTAGATACAACCCCAGGTAGTGGTGCTCCTAAAGGCTATGGAGATACCCAAGTCCTAGGCTAGTGTCATGACAGATGTCTCCAGAGTTTGGTGGCTTGTTGGTGGGCCCTACATTGGAATTTGGAGTGTGATGGAGTTGGACTCAGATGTGACTTCTCTATACATGTCTCTGTCCTTTTTATTGAACCTGTAGTTCTGGGGTTGGTATATGTCCAGAAGACTTGAACCTCTGGACGATCCATGTGTCAGCTGAGTCCTGAGCCTCAGCAGTGTTGCAGCACCTACACTCTAGTTCATTGAACTTACCCAGGTCAGCTGACAAGGAAGTGAGAATGGACAACAACCACACCAAGGAACCAAGAGAGTCTACAGCTGCGGGAAGATAGTCCCATCCACCAGCCAGGTGGGATAAAAGCCCTCTCTCATTTGAGAAGTAGCATGTGCATCACCATCCCAGGGTCCTTAGGATGGAGAAATAAAATATGGATTAGAGCAGACTTACTGTATTCTACTATAGAATTGTTGTGACTCTAGCAATGGAATAAATTATATCATTGATATGGAGACAGTGGCCACGGGAGTTGCTGAAGACAGGGAGAGGGAAAAGTAGGTGTGATATAGGGGCATTTTCAGGACTTGGAGTTGTCCAGAATAATATCTCAGGGACACATGCAGGACATTATACATCCTGCCATAACCCACTGAATGGACTGGGAGAAAGTGTAAACTACAATGTAAACTATAATACATGCTTAGTAGCAGTGCTCCAAAATATATTCATCAAAGGCAATGAATGTATCACACTAATGAAGGAAGTTGTTGATGTGGGAAAAGTGGGGTGTGGGGAGTGGGGTATGTAAGAATCTCCTCTATTTTTTAAGTAACATTTTGTGTGATCTATATATCTTTAAAATTAAATAATAATATATTAAAAAAATAAATGAACATTTTTATATATCTCAGCTTAAAATTTTAATGTTAATGAGAGATAGCTAGAGCATAATCTAGGGACTGCATAACATAATTATTTTTGTGGTAGATTAGGATTGTGGTTAATATAAACAAAAGAATGCTTCTTTACTAGAAGGTGTTAAGAATATGGTGCTACATGGGGAAAATACAACTAATGTAACTTATAGACTACAGTGAATGTAATGTAATATTTTTGTAGCAAAGGCAAAGTAGGTACTATATCAATGTTAAAGGTCAAAAAAAGAATATGGGATTTAGTTTTATGTGATTTGAATATGATCAAATGTTTATTCCTCATTTTCTTCCTTAACAATGAAGATCTTTGTCATGTCATTTAGCCAATCTGCACTTTTATTTATCTTTCTGAACATTAGAGAAATAATTGAGTTTGTTTTTAGTTTTTAGGATTAAATAAGATAAGATAAATGTATTTGGACAGAATTTTTAAAAGTTATTCTTCTATAATTTATCACCTGCCATTTGTCTGTTACTTTATTTTTTGAAGTTGAAATAAAGTTAAATTTATATATAAAAAGAAAACAAAAATTATGAATGGATAGCCCCTCTGTGTTTGATTAGGTCTTTGTGAAGTAAACATCAAGATAGGGTTAGCCATGAAAGTGTCTTATTAGAGAAAATGCCTGAGAGGGGAAATGGGAAGAGAGCCTGAGGAGAATGGCGAGCAATCAGAACAAAATGCAATGAACATCTGATCCCTGTGAAAGAGGTAGAGAAAGATAGAAGTTTGGGAAGGAAGATTCTTAGATTGCAATGCAGGTTTAAGATATTTTCACGAATGTCTTCAAGCCAAAATTGCCTTTCAAAGAGTCCCACCTCCCAGAGAAATGGGCCCACTCATCTTACTATGTTAGACATGCTCATTCATTTGTTTTGTGCAGCCTCTGGGAAGACTGGCTTCAGTGCACACATGGTGGTGGATTCAGAACATAGCAGCTGGGTCCTCAGCCAATTCCATTCCCAAAGACGGAGATCTGAGAGTCATTTTCATGGTTTCCCACATGTGTCTAGACAGCAAAAGCAAGCCCTAATAAAAAACTTCAGAGAAGAACATTGCAGTATTTTCCCAGAAAGATTTCAAAATCCTTATGCATTTGCAGCTGTTATGTATTCCTTGTTTTACAAGGCATGTTTATTGTGATTATACTGTCCCTACTCATTTATTTGGTGAGGACATAGAGCAGGAAACTGGCTGTGGCAGTTTGACATAGTTTATGAATTCCAAAAATTGATATTGGATTAGATTTGTAAACTGGTCTGCCCCTCCAGGCATATTAGATTATATTGGATTCAGAGTTTGCACTTTTACTTGATTAATGATTGAGGCTTTGACTGGGCTACATCAGGGGTGGTAGGGGGACTCACAGAGAAACTGCACAGCAGAGAAGGGAGTTTGGAGTTTTGATCCTGGAATCTGTGAATTAAACACATAGAAAGCAGATATGTGAGGAAGGAGAGAAGGCTCTATTGGACACGGCAGAGGCCTTGGGAAGAGAGTCAAGCCATTTGCCTGATACTCTATAGCTGTCCTTGTGGAGAGAGTATAGCATCTGAACCCAGATAGATACAAGCCCCAGGAAGAGAGGAACCCAGGAAACCTGAACAGTTGGTAGACATTGGCAGCCATCTTGCTCCAACACACGCAACAGACTTTGGTGAGGGAAGTAACTTATGCTTTATGGCCTGGTAAGTGCAAGCTTCTATCCCAAATAAATACCCTTTATAAAAGCCAACAAATTTCTGGTATTTTGCAACAGAACCCCTTTGGCTGACTAATACAGCATTACTGTGGTGTTTAACCTAATTTGTCAACTCAAACAGGTAATTGTGCCCAGTTGTTTGGTCAAGCAACCGCTGGGCTAATTTTAATACAAGGACATTCATGGGCTTACTAATCAGAGAGTTTACTGCATAGATGGCTGATTACATTTAGGATCAACCTGGGACATTGCTGTCTAATCAGTTGAATGCCTTAAAAGAGGAAATGACTTCAGCATTCGGAGAGAATTTCTTACCTTGTCTTTGGGCAGCCAGTGTCTCCTGGAACTCATCAAGGACCTTCATCGGAGCTCCTGGTTGCAACCTCCCCGCAGAACCTGAACTTGTGCATCCCCCTGGTCACAGGAGAGAACCTTATAAATCTCCTACTACTTACAGATATCTCCTGTTGATTCTGTTTCCCAAAAGAACACTGGCCATCTGTAGTTGACTGGTTAGGATCAAGAGTTTCCATAGCTATGCATTTATAAACCTAAACCACCTCATATGCTATTCCTTGATATAGAGACTGTCATTTCACACAGAATTCTTAGACTTCCAACATGATGCAAACACATAATGGTACTATTGTGTTGTCAGGGAGAAAAATAAGTGCATTTTGCCTGTGAAAGAGAGAATGGGCTGTATATTTAGTGATCAGAAGCATAGACTAGAGTAAACAGTGTTTCTCTTACCAAGTATTTTTGGTTTGCTGCCATTCAAGCACATGACAGGATCAGAATTCTTGTTCTGATTTTCTGACTATTGCTATTTGACTAAAGTTTTATCTGTTGCTTCTAGGACATAACATTGAATCGATATTCTGATATGCTTCAGCATTTTCTTTAAATCAGGTATAGTGTTAGGAAATTTTGGCATGGTGGATGCTCCCTCAGGTTATATCTCTAGTGACTTTGATGAACAAAATCCTCCCACCAGCTCACAGGAAGTTACAACTTAGGGAGAAATAATACTTTTGTTTTATTCAGCTACTGAGATTTTGGGATAGTTTGCTATTGCATTATAACCTGTGTTATACTGGATGATATAACCTCATTTAATAGGTGCTTAGAAATTTAAAAAAAATGTATGAATAGATGAATGGTGATGATTAAAATACTGTGGAAACTCTCCTTTTGGGGATTTATATATACTTCATTCATACATGGCATATGTTAATTTTATCATATTCTTTTCATATATGCAAGTGCTTGTGCTTTTTAAATTTCCATATTATTTTTTCCTGTCTCAAGTTTATTAGTTTGAAATAAAAAATAATACTCAATTACTGAGATTTTTAAAGAATGCACAATTTAGCCTTTCTTGATATAAATTACCTCATGTTTGTGAAGGTAATATGATTATATATAAAATAATAATATGTTCTTAAGATCAAGATTTATTTTGTGTACCACAGGTCAGTTAAATACATTTGTATTACCAAGGAATAAAAAGTCCCAAAATACTCAGTATGACTATTTTTGAAACCCCTTGAGCTTTTTTCCCCTATACACTATCTTTTCGGGTCATACCTGGCACTATTTACTAAGTTGCTTCTGCTTGTGCAGAATCTTAATACACTGTTTACTCATAGCATCCCTTATATATTATGTGACATCATTTAGCCCAAATGAATGGCTCTTTCTTCTTGGTAAATTACATTCATAGGGAATATGCTAACTGCAGTCCTACTATAGTTTTGTTAGATGTGTACAGCTAGTACTACTGGTTGACTAGCCAGTAAACAAATTTTGTGACCCCAGGTATTCTATTTCATTATGTATATTAATATTGTCCTCTTTTTAACTAGATACAATTCCATTAAACATTCTTTGCATTTGTTAGATATTGTTCTTTCCAATCAATAAATAGATGAGGATTTAAACAAATGATTTGGGTTTATTTGTATAATTGAAAACAAAATCATGAATTTCCAATTTGAAAAACCAAAGGATGAAATATACAAATCATTAAAATCTCAGATTCAATGTTAAATTCATTTATTCATTAGTCCTTTAATGTTATCTTTTTCATTGTAAATAGATTTCATCTGGCAACACAGTAAGAAAAAGTTGAAGAGATAAAGGCTAAAAATGAAATACATGAGAATTGAGGTACTTTGATCAGGAGAGAGGAAAAAAAGAGACTAGATTTTCATGCAGATACAGGATGAATTGATAGAGAAAAATAGCATGCTAGATAAGTACCAAATTTTATTATGGGAAGATTTGGCACTTACTACCACTCCCAAAAACAAACCATATATTAAATCCATTTGGGCTTTTGTTTGATTATACAAATGTTACATAAAAATTATAGCTGATTCCCATATGCCCTACACCCCACATCTCCCACATTTTCCCTCATTAACAACATCCTTCATTAGTGAGGTACATTTATTGCAATTGATGAATGCATTTTGGAACATTGCCACTGAGCATAGATTAAAGTTTACATTCTCTGTTGTTGTTTACACTCTCTCCCACCGAATTCTATAGATTATGGCAATATTTATAATGGCCTGTATCTGTCATTGCAATGTCATTCAGGACAATTCCCAAGTACCCAAAATGCTCCCACATTAAACCTGATTTCCTGCACCTTACCCTCAGAACCTCCAGTGTCCCCTGCCTCCATGTCAATAATATGATTCCTTCCATTGCTAGAATTACAATGCATCCATAGTAGAATACCAGTAAATCTACTTTAGTCCATAGTTCATTCCCCAATCCTGGGGATTCTGGGATGGTGATGTCCACTCCACCTCTAATTGAGAGAGGGCTGTGATTCCATAGGGCTGATGGAAGGGACTCTATTGCCTGAAGCTGTAGACTTTCTTGGTTCCATGGTATGGTAGTTGTCCATCATCACCTCCATGTTAGTTGTTCTGTGTGAGACCAATGAACTGGAGAGTAGGTGTTGCACCTTTGTTAAGATTCAGGGTCCAGCTTCACATGAAGAACCCAAAGATTTAAGTCTCTTGGACATACACCTACTAATTCTTGTACTAATTAGGTTCAAATAGAAAGACAGAAGTGTCATGTGTAGGGAAACCACAACTGAGTCCAACTCTGTCACTCTGAGGAGCATAAATTCCAAACTAGGACCCACTGGCAAGGCACAAAACTCTTGAGCTATCTGCCCTGAAGATAGTGTCTGGATATCTCCAAAGCCCCCAGGAGTCCCACCATTTTGGGTAATATCTACTTTGGTAGTCAAAAGATCCTGCTGAGATATGCATAAGTGTAACCTCTGTAATGATTTCCTGACTCACTTTGAAGTTCTTAACCATATACACTCATTTGTCTTTACATTTTCCTCCTTTTGGTCAAAGTCTTTTTCCAGTTGCCCTGCTAGTTGGTGCTTGGTAGTAACCCCTTGGTGCCAGTGAGGCTTATCCCTGGGAGTCATGTCCCAGCTGGGTGGAAGGTAATATATTTACATGTTGAGTTCAGCTCAGAAAGAGGCCACATCTGAGCAACAAGAAGGTTCCCAGCAGGCAACTCTTAGGCACCCATAATAATCAACTTAAACAATATGCTCAGGTTTAGATACAAAATATTAGTGTATTAATGTACAACTTTACATTTCACCTCAGCAATCCTGTCTTAATGTATTCAATGCTCACCAATATCCTAATATTGAGTTGTCCACATCTAATTTATATCTTAATAAATATATTTCATCTATTATACAACATGAAAAACATTGTACCACTTGGCCACATCCAGATAGTTACTATTTTAGGGACTATTTTCTCAATCAGAATTATCTTGCTTCACATTGCATACTTTTTATAATGTATCACAAAATGACATGTTTGATGATGTTGAAATCTATTGGACAATATCCATATGAGGCATGGAAGATGGAGAATCATGTAAAGCCATGAAATAGTAATGCCTATAATAGAGTAACATGCATGAAAATTCAGATATAAGGTTCAAACTAAAGCAGAGAACCCATGATCACTAACATGGATAGGTACATTTTTCTCTTTTGGCCTCAGTTCCTTTACCTGTAATATTGGAGTGGAACTAATAACTAATATTTTATGAATAAAAGATAAGTGCTGATGTGTCTTTGAGATACACAGGTATAATAGAGCTTAAGAAATTCAGCCAGAGAAACTGTAGTTTGGTGAGAAGTAATCAGCAAAGAAGTAAATCAATTTTCAAATCAAATTAGAGCTCACACATTCAAATGATTATACAGTCAGACAGGTACTTGAAGGTTCACTGGTTAAGCAGCATTCTGAACTTTGGTTCTCCTTTATAGAAATTAGATATGTTGTCATGACCAAACATGATAGGAATATAGAAATAGCCAGAATTTTAAAAATGACTGGATAGCCACAGATTCTAAGATGAGTCAGGGTTAACTAAAATGACTAGAAAGGATTTTTATCCAAGAATGTAGTCATATGTTTAGTGTCCTGGGAAAGAGATTCTGAGGGGGAGTTTTGTTGAAATACATTTATTAAAGGGTGCTTTGGGAGCAATGCCTAAGATATTATATTTATAATAATACCTTATAATAATCTAGCAGCACTGAGTAGAGAGAAGTCTCTGGTGAAGACCCAACAGCAGCCTCAGCAAATTCCAATGGGAAATCCTGGAGCTTGAACAGCCAGGTTTGCCAGGTTTGCCAGAACTTTAACCTCCAACATCCATTCATTACTGAATATGGCCTGCTGAAGGCAGAGCACAGCCTTGGGTCCGGAAACTTTCTTAAGCAGAGGCAATCCCTGAGGTGGTTATAGTTAAAGCCTATATTCTGACAACTTCCCCAGCAGCTGGGACAATAAATTCTTCATTGAAGGGGAATCTGGGAAACACATCACAGTGTCTATCATAGACAAACCCTCAAATTTCTCTGAACCACTTCATATACATTCTGAGAGCAGCTGCTCCAAGATTCTAGCTGAGTTTTATTTCTGGGAAAATTTGAAAGAGGACAATTAGAGGAATTTTCTACAGTCGCCAGTGAAGCAGCTGGTGTCAGGGTGCAACATGGCAACTTCTTTCATTAGTGTGGTACATTCATTGTAATCAATGAGCACATTTTGGAATATTGTCATTAAGCATGGATTATAGTTTACATTGTATTACTAGTTTACACTCTCCCATCAATTCTGTATGTTATGGCAGGATATAGCAACTGATTCATATTGTTTTCCCCCTCTAGGATTTATTCTAATTACCCTCACCCTTGTCTAGCATCTCCGCTGGTTGTGGTGGCTAATCTAATGATATGTTTGAACTGTGACCAGTTGAAGCACTTGTTTTTAATCATCACAATTGGGCAGAAAATAATGATAAGTATCCCCAACTATTAACCGTGTCCCAAGTATATTCCTCATTGTCCCATTAGGTAACAGCAACAGTCTTGACCTATGTCAAGAAGTTGATTCCTCTTCTTGCCATTTAGTTCCTTTGTAAAGAAGTTTCAAATGGCTAAAGGAAAAGTTAAAGATTATAATCTTTATGGACTTTTGATGTGGACCCTCTCAAAAATTATCACTCTTTGGGAACCAAGATCCTTAGGAAGGTACATGTTGACTTACAAGGATGAAGTCTCTGCATAATCTCCAAGTTAGGTATTGTGGTTCTAAAAATCAATAGGAAAGCAAGGGTCATTTTTAAAGGAGGTCAGGGTTCAGGAAAATTTTCATATTTTGGGGAGCTCACCTCAAATTTCCTTACCTCTTTAGGAATGGTTCCATTCTTTCCCAATCAAAGCTCTAACTTGCCATAGCAGACATATCTTGGTTGGGACGTTACCCTTTTTTGAATCTTGGCTACTATGATCATTAAGTAATGAATTTGATCCTCAGATTTCTTTACCCTCCCACTGCAGGAAATGTGAGCATTTTTCCATGTTATCAAAGATACCCTCTGTCTTTCATTCTTGCTTTCAATAGACAATTGTCAAGTAATCACTCAGCTCTAAAAAAGAGTCTGGAGGTTGTCAGAAGGATTGCCCTTATGCAAACCTGAGCAGAGTCTCAGAGACAAAGTAGATACAACCCCAGGTATTGGTTCTTTTGAGGGCTAAAGAGACCCACGGGTTCTATGGTCATGGCAGATGGGGTTCACTGCCATGTCAGTTGGCCCTTCTTTGGAGCTGGTGTTTCTGCGTGATGGAACTGGACTCAGATGGGATCTCTTTTCACAAGACTTTCATGCTACTTTACTGGAATTGTAGTTGGTGCTGGGGTTTAAGATATATCTAGGGGATTTGAATCTCTGGACTGACATTATGATAGCCACGCCCTGAACCTCAACAGACTTCAACTCCTATACTCTGATTTATTGGACTTACCCCACTCAGCTAACATGGAGTTGAAGAATGTCAACCACGACACCATGGAGCCTAGAGTGCCTACAACTGAAAGCAGGAGGATTGCATCCAGTATCCATGTGGAATCTAAGCCCCTTCTTGACATAGATGTGCAATGGACACAACCAATCCAAGGTCCACAGAGAAAATGTGGCATTGGTGTGGGAAAAGTGACCATGGTGGCTGCTGGGTGCAGGGAATGGGAGGAAGAGATGAGATGTGAAGGCGTTTTCGGGACTTGGAGTTGTCCTAGGTGGTGCTTCATGGACAATTATGGGACATTGTAGATCCCCCCAGGGCCCACTGGATGGAACGTGGAAAAGTATGGACTATGATGTGGACCATTGACCATGAGGTACAGCGATGCCCAGAGATGTACTTACCAAATGCAATGGATGTGTCATGATGATGGGAGAGAGTGTTGCTGTAGGGGGAGTGGTGGGGTGGGGGCAGTGGGGTTGAATGGGACCTCATATTTTTTGAATGTAATATTTTTAAAAAATGAATAATTAAAAAAAAGTAATCACTCAGAAATTTATCTTTTTCCAAACTTTCCTGAACTTAGTAAAAGCTATCCAATTATCTTTATGATTGCTGTTTCCCACAAATTTTAACTTCATGACATATTACATCAACCAATTTTCCCCTTTCACCTATAAATTACTCTAATTCAATATCACTGATTTTTTTAATATAACTGTTTTATTAGAAAACTTGTAGGTTTGTAGAAAAAACATGTTGAAAATACAGAGTTCTGAAATACCCCCTTTATTAACATCTTGTACTAGTATGATACTTTGTTACAGCTGATTAAAGACTATTACTAAAAGTCTACTATTAACTGTAGTTCATAGTTTACATTAGGGTTCACAGTTTGTGCTGTAATGTCTTGTGGGTTTTTTTTCTATTTTTATTCTAGTAATAAATATACAACCTAAAATTTCCCCCTTTAGCCACATTCAAATATATAATTCAGTATTGTTAATTATATTCACAATGTTTTGCTACCATCACCCTTATCCATTACCAAAACTTTCCATCACTAAACAAGAATTCTGTACAAAATAAACATTAACTCCCCATTCTCTTCTCACACTTTAACAATTGGTCTTCTACCTTCTGCCAGCTTTTGTATGTGCTCTTCTGCAACTAATGATTGGGTCTTCAATGACAGCCAGAAGCCAAATGATCCTGGTCCAAAACACCACCTTAGTGCCTGATTTATCAAACCACTCCTGGAATCATTTATTATGGGTTTTTCAGGAAGAATGAATCTAAAGTGGATTTGGACATACTGGGAGACTTAGTAATAAAGGAATTTGGATCAACTCCTGTGGAAGGGAGAGAAAAGAAAGAGAATTCAGCAGAGAGAGAGGCTGAGCTGTTCTACAGGCTCAATAACTGTTTCATTGACACCAGTGGAATCTCTAGCATAAAGATAGCCCTTCAGAGTTGTCATGAAGTTGATCTAACACAGTCAGAACTTTGCTCTCAATTCATTTAGTTATTAAAGATGGGCTATCTCCAGAAGCAGTGTGACTTGAGTGTGGTGAAAGCAATCCCTGAAGATCCTTGGGGCCTGAAGGTTTTCTGTCATCATACTCCTGACAGCTGGAGTCATGGGTCATTTATTGAAGGAGATTCTGCATGGTGCAATGCAGGATCCAACACACTTGACATAAATAAAAAGTTTCATATTCATACACAAAGGTATTTATTAATAGCAAAAGTTTACACATAGTAAGTGGAGTTTAAGAAGTTGCAAATCATTTTTAGATACCAGTTTATCTGAGCTTGACAACAATTTAAACCTTGAAAGTTTAAAAAGTTCCAAGATTAGGATGCTCAAGAAGAGAGATTTAAGCCCAAATCACATAATAAGTAAGATTTAACAGGTACTGTCCTCTGACTACAAGTTGGTATATTTTTAGATTAATTGAAATGATTATATACTGTAATAAATATTGTCTGATTGTCTACTTTGGACCACTTTCCCAAGAAGTAAACAAAAGAGACAAAAATATCTGTCCCTTTTAGTGAGAGGCAGACATTTTAAAAATGTTTAAGCAGGACAACCAGCAAGATGGAGGTGGAGTAAGGAGCTCCTAAAGTCAACTCCTGCTACACAGCAGTTAGTAAACACCCAGAGCTCTCTGAACTGGCTGAAGCACCTGTTTGGGGACTTCAGGAGGCTAGAAGGGTATCCTGCAACATCCTTGAAGGAATGGAAGGAGGAAACTGTCCATTTGCAGAGAAGACTCGTAAGTAGAGTGCTCCATGTCATGGAGGCCACTGCCCATCCTCCACTGTAGGCACAAGCTGCCTCAGGAGCTGTTCCACAGCTGGATTTAAAAGCTCCACTTCCCAAAAATGCAGGAGAAAGAGATGGTTGGGCACCAACTTTGGCTGCTGATGAGAAAATTCAGCTAGCTAAAGTATTACCCTGAAAATAGCTAACGTTTGAGGCTGTCCAAGTAGAAAGAGGCCAGGAGCTGCCATCTTTAACTCCGCACCTGGCATGACGGGGAGTAGGGTAGACTGAAATCCCAGTGCTGGTGGGGACCGGCTTCTTTCCACCCAGATCAGATTTCCACCCCAGTGCCACCTCCAGCAGTGAGGAAGCTGCAGGGACCTGCACCAGCCTCTCCAGGAAATTGCCGGCCAAGCCACAGAGGTCGGTAATTGTCCTACACTGGTGGCACAAGCTGCACCAGGAGCTGTTCTGTGATTGAAATTGGAAGCTCCATTTCCCAAAAACAGGGGAGGAGGAGATGGTTGGCTGCTGACTTCAGCTACTGATTGGTAGGCTTGTATGACTAAGGAATAACCCAAGGACCAGCTGGGGTGTGAATCTGTCCAAGTTGGAAAGGAAAGAGGCCAGTGGTCACCATTTTGACTCCACCACAAACTGAGGGGAAGCCTGATGGACCAAATATCACAGTGAAGGTAGGAACCAGTTTCTTTCACCCAGATCAGCCTGCAGCCCTAGCCTAGGCTTCAGCCACCTCTGTCAGGGAGGAGGGTGGCTAACTCTGCACCAGCCTATCCAGGTAAAGTTGGGTACCTTTGGCAACCACAAACTGAATAATCTGAAATCAACTGGGGCAACTGAAGTCATCTTGGACCCATGCTGCATAGATTGCTGCCCACACTTGCAGTTCCAGTCCCACCCAGGCAGGGGAGAAAGGGACATGAAGCTTCATCAGTCTCTCTGGGCAATGACAGTCTAGGCTTGCATGACTTGGATTATTCCACACAACTGTGACTCTGTCCCTACCTCTGGGAAAGGAGAAAGTTGGTAGAAGTTCCAACAGTCCCTGGGCAATGAGGTCATCTTAAGCCTCCACAGTTTGTAGAAACAATTACATCCTTGGCTCCTACTTCACAACCTGCAAGGGAGAAAGGGCAGGAAGCCCTAAACTAAAGAGAAAACCTGCACCAAGAATAAATACTCTAGTAAGCCAGATGCCAAACTACTAACCACAAAATTACAATCCATACCAAGAAACAGGAAGATATGGCCCAGTTAAAGGAAAAAGAGAAGTGTCCAGATGACATAAAAGAGTTGACACAACTAATTATAGATGTTCAAACAAATCTCCTTAATAAATTCAATGAGATGGCTAAAGAGATTAAGGGTATTAAGAAGACACTGGATGAGCACAAAGAAGAATATGAAAGTAAGCATAGAAAAATAGCAGATCTTATGAGAATGAAGACACAATAAATTAAATTTTAAAAAAACATTGGAATCATATAATAGCAGATTTGAGGAGGCAGAAGAAAGGATTGGTGAGCTTGAAGAAATGGCCTTTGAAAATGAACATACAAAAGAACACTTGAAGAAAAGAATGGAAAAAATTGAACAGGGTCTTAGGGAAGTAAACGACAGCAAGAGATGTGCAAACATACATGTCATGGGTGTCCCAGAAGGAGAAGAGAAGTGAAAAGGGGCAGAAGGAATATTTAAAGAAATAATGTTAGAAAATTTCCCAGCCTTATTAAAGGACATAGACATCCCTGTCCAAGAATCACAATGTACTCCCATCCAAAAAAATATGAATAGACCAACTCTGAGACACATACTAATCAGAACATCAAATGCCAAAGATGAGGAGAGAATTCTGAGTACAGCAAGAGCAAAGTAATTCATAACTTAAAAGAGATACCCAATAAGATTAAGTGCTGATTTCTCACCAGAAACCATGGAGGCAAGAAGATAGTGGTCTGATATATTTAAGGTACTACAAGAGAAAAATTTCCAACCAAGAATTTTATATCCAGCAAGACTGTCTTTAAAAAATGAGGGCAAGATTTGGATGTTTACAGATAAACAGAAACTGAGAGAATTTCTAAGCAAGAGATGAGATTTTCAGGAAATACTAAAGGGTGTGCTAGAACTTGAAAAGAAATGACAGGAGAGAGAGACCTGGAAGAAAGTCTAGAAATGAAGATTATATCAATAAAAGTAACTAAAAGTATCAAAAGAGTGATGAAAATAAAATATGACAGACAAAACTCAAATAGAAATAAATTTAATCAATGATGTAAAGGACTCATATTCAGAAAACTGCAACCCAATATTAAAAGAAATAAAAAAAGTCCTAAATAACTGGAAGAACAATCCATGCTCATGGATTGGAAGACTAAATATCATTAAGATGTCAATTCTACTGAAGTTGATATAAAGATTCAATGCAACCCTGCTAAAAATTCCACCAGCATAAAAAAAAAAAATTGGGAGCACAATTATTAAAGTTTTTTGGAAGGTTAAGGGGTCCTGAATAGCCAGAAACCTCATAAAAGGAAAAGCAGACCCTTATCTCCATATTTTACATCATATTACCAAGCTATAGTGGTAAAAGCAGCATGGTACTGGCATAAAGACAGAGACATAGATCAATGGAACCAAACTGATGGCTCAGAAATAGACCCTTTCATGTATGGTCAAGTGATATTTGACTAGCCTCTCAAGCCCACATATCTCAGGCAGAACAGTCTATTCAGCAAAATGGTGCTGAAATAACTGGATATTCATAGTCAAAAGAAGTAAAGAGGAACTCTATCTCACACCTTATCCAAAATTTTACTCAAAATGGATCAAAAACCTAAAAATATAAGCAAGAACCATAAAACTTCTAGTAGAAATTGTAGGAAAATGTCTTCAAGACCTGGTTGTAGGTGGTGGATTATTAACAAAGATAAAAGAAGGACTAAGATGGACTAATGATGTTTGATGTACATAGAAATTTTAATTAGATTTACTGTAAAAATGTGGAAATGTATAGAATGGATGGTAAGAAATAGTAATAGCTAGATTATAAATGGCGATGTGGCTGGAAATGGTAGTCTAGGTATGTAAATGCCAATTGACAGAATGCTAGAGTGTAATCTAGGAACTAGTAAACCAAGAAGTGGGTGAGATTTGTGGTTGATGGTACAGATGCAAGAGTGGCCTTTGTGAGCTAGGGCAAATATGTATCACTACTGCAGCATGTTGGGAACTCATGGGAAAAATATGACTGGAATGACCTATGGACTGTGGTTGGCAGTAATAATATAATATTCTTGCATCTATGCTAAAGAAGTACTGTGTTGATAATGAGGCAGCATGGAAAATGTGAGCCAAATATATACTATGGACATGGTAACAATCAAATGATATTATCTTATTTGTAACAAATGTTCCACCACACTGTGGTGTGTTGATAGAGGGGTGTCGTTTGGGAATTGTGCGCATGTGCATGACTGTTTTATAAGTTTATAACTTCTGTCATAAAAAATGTATTTAAAAATAATAATAGGGTGGGTTGGGGGAAAAACACACCAAGTATAAAATAAGGAATATGATTAGTAATAAGATTTTTACAATATTCTTTCATAATTTGTAACAAACATCTTACAACAATGCAAGGTGTTGGTGGAGGGTTGATGTATGTGAACCCTGTATGATGTTATGCATGTATGCTTTGTAAGTTCACAACTTTTACACTACACTTAATTATTTATGTATGTTTATATATAAATGACATAAAGGTAATAATAATAGGGAGGGCTGGGGAAAATACTTTGGTTAGTAGTAGCATTTTGACAATGCTCTTTAATCATTAGTTAAAAAGGTTTAACAACAATGTAAGGTGTTGGTGGTAGGATGAGTTATGAAAGTCCTGTATGATGTTTCATATGGGGTTTTTTTTTGTAAGTTCACAACTATTACTATACACTTATTGTTTATATATGTTTGTGTGTGGGTTATATATTTCAATAAATTAATTTTTAAAAGTGTATAAGCAAATGTAAGAAATGTGAGTGTAAGCTCATGAGGAAAAGGAGAACAAGGAAAAAAAAATGAACATTTCATGAACATATACCAAATATATGCTATGTATAAATAAAATTGTATGAGCTATAGTAATTTTTATTTTATAGATGAGAAAAATGAAACCAAATAACTTAAATGAATTTCTTAAGCTCAAATAGGTTAGTGATGTAGCAAGTATTCAAATCCAGATCATTTTTGGCTTAATGCTCTAGCTCTGTATTACTTCTGCAAATATTAGACATGGTACATTTTGAATAATCCCAGAAGCTATAAATGCTATTTCAGGGATGGATGGCCCAAACATTTGAGCATCCTGTGCTGCTAAGGTGGATGCCAAGACACAGAATGATAACAAGAAGGCAGCAAGTCCATTACTATTTCATTTTAAAAACATGTTTATTTACAATATTACAGATGTGCAAACATTTGACATTAGGATTCAATAACAGTATAAGATTTATATATAGCATAAAGACATCAATATGTTGAATGCAAACATTAATATTTATATCTTACACTATATGTATGTATAAAATGCACTATACAAATGTTTAGCATTTCTTCATGCCTGAGTATTTGGGTGTATATTTATGTCTGTAAATAAATGACACAGAAAGAAAGAAATGAAAGTTTCTGGAATGTATATTATAAAGGAAATGTTAACATTGTTACTTTGGTGCAAAAAAAGTGCACCTCCTTAATGTATGTCATAAAAGTAGATGGATCATATATGATTATTGGTAAATAGTAATATTTTAGCAATCATTTCAAATAATCTTATGAATTAGTTTTCCTAAGTGTCATTTTTTATTTATAAGGAATTATAGCCTGTACCTATGTAAAGGTTAGCTCTTTGGTAGGAAAAGAGAAAATAAGTCAAATTATTCACAAAAGAAGCTCTCAGGATGATTTTTTAAAAAAGTGACAGAATTTACAGATTGTTCCTTAAATCAGTAAGTATTCACAAAAGAGAAAGCTGTTGCTAAGCATCACCCCCATTCCACCTTATTTGATTTCATGTACAAATTAACTGGAGAAGTATCTTTGCCAAAAGAAATGAGCTTAAATCATAATGAACACTATCATTTCACAAAATAGAAAGCTCAGTAAAACATAGGTTCTATTCTCTGTCATATTACATAAAAATTCTGCTTACAAATATGTTGTTCTGAATACAAAATATTTAGTTAGTTACCTCATTTCATAGATTACAATCAGTAATTTAACCATCTACAGCTCTGTATACTCTACCCATTTGCATAAACATTAGCTAAACATTTTCAAGTGCCCTTTCTTTAAATGAAACATCATATAATTGAAAATAGGTTGAGTAAAACTTACAGCCTGTGCCAGATATTTAATTGCATATATAATTTGGCCAAGATATTTGATATTACAATATGTTACTAGAAAACACTTGTCTGTAAATTAACATATATCCTATGTCTAATTACTGGATTTTTGCAATCTTATGATCATTTGGTAAAACTTACAAAGCTCAGGTTTTCAAGTAACAAATTATTTCATTTTTTGTCTGAACTGTATTTATTTCAGATTATTTATGAAATATAGCCTTACTTATTTTGATTTACTGATGGACATTTTGGCTCTTGTTTTTCAGTTTTTATATTAATATTTCAAGTCTCCTTGTTTCTTTGGAGAAAATACAGCCTTTTTCTTTCTGGCTTCTTTTAAGATTTTCTCTTTGTCTTTTGTTTTCAGAATTTGACTATGAATCCATAGTTTGTCTTTCTTTTGTAAAGTTTGAAAGGTTTGGCTAATATAGCTTGAAACATTGCTTATTTTCCATTCTTCCTTTCTCCTACTAGAGATAGTACTAATGAAAGACTTTATCATGTTCCATATGGTCCTCACATCCTTTACTGTATTTATTACAGTTTTAACTTTCTGTTCCCAAGGTCTATTATTTTTTTCCAGCAAGGACAAATAAGACACTTTAAAATTTGTTCAGCCATATCCACTGTTGTTCTCAAAAGGTGATTATCAAAAGTTCTCTACTTCATTTGCTTCCTTAGTGATGAATGCCTTCATCTTATTTACATGATTAAAACACCTGAAGTTATGAAAGTTTGCCACTGTGGAGGAAGGTGCCACATTATCGATGGGAAGATACATGAATGCTTTATTAAATATAAAGACTCTAGCCTGGACTTCAAATGTTGGAGATTTGGGCCCAAAGGGTATCAGGAATGAAAGAAAGAGAAAAGGGGGAAGGAATGAGTGAGAGAGCTGGAATCAGGGGGTCTGCGAGTAATAACTCCTCAGACAACTTATTGTTTACAAGGGGCTCTCTATATACCTCAGTGTGTGACAACAAGCAGGAACACATAGCCTACGTGACAATAAGCAGGAACACGTAGCCTATGTGACATAAAGCAGCATTACCCATAGTCTAAGGAATTTTTTAAAAATCTTATCTCAAGGTACAAAGTCTAAGTATTCTATTCACTACAAAAGTATGTGCTCATCTTTTCTTTCAGCCTTAAACAGCTTCATCCCATTTGCTGGGAACTCTTAATTACCACATTCCTTAGGTTGCAAGCTTAGCCATGGAGACAGCACTAGCATGGAGACAGCACATCTCTCCTTGTGAGGCCTCTGTGCCTCAGTTTCCAATATCTCCCCCTTTTTGTTTCAGTTGAGGTGACCATGCCTGTCTTAGGTTGCCCTCCTCTGAGAGTCTTACCCGTCATTGACTACTGGCCAAGCTCTTCAACTTGGGGAGATTATTGAAGTGCTTTTCTTAGCACCAGATTATTTGCATATCCCATGGTTGTTATGCTTTACAATTTCTTTGAAAGCACTGTCTGGCACAGACAAGAATCATGAGCAACAGAACAAATATGATTAGCCCTATTCCTAAAGCTGACAGGAAATGCTGTGATTTCCACCAATTAACTGGGTTAAATTTTTTAATATGTGAAATCATATCTGAGAAAATATCCTTATCATTGGCTACATGAATTTGATTTTGACACACATCCAATATTTTCCATTGTAACTATCATTTCTAGATAGATTATTTTTATGGCCTAATAAATTATTCTTATTTTTTTCCATACTATATCTGATGAATTATAGGCAAGAGGAGTAATACAAAAGTTTCTTTTATTCCAATCACATCTTAATCTCCTTAACAAATTTAAATTATACAATGATCTCCAATATGCAAAACAGCAAATTCTAACTCATTAACCCAATTATTTAACTCTTCATCAATGTGCTCTTGGCTATGACACAAATCACTAGCATTTTTATGCCAATCATGCATGTATTGTTGTGTTTGTACTTTCATGTAAAGCTACCACAGCAGTAGCAACAGTTGTAATGATTCCAGTCAGCCCCAAAATACTTATAATAAGCAGTCCAATAAAATGTTTAGTCTGTTTCAAGAATTCTTGTGTATAGCAATAACTGACTTTCAGGAGACGACTGCCAAATCCACATTATTCTCACAGGTATCCAGATACCTTTTCTTCTTCTGGCCATTGCTATTGTTTCTCCATCCTGCAACTCACTTCCTGATGTGTATACAAGGCACCATTTTCATAAAACAGTGAATCATTCTTAGTTATCTTACCAGTTATGAAAACAAATGGATCTCCAACACAGGCATTAAATGATATGTTTAATTAAGGGTCAAATACTGTCCTGTCTTATTTATATTTCCAAGTCATTTATCCTGGGGGGGGGGGGAGCAATTCCAAGAAATACTTTCCACAAATTCTTTTGTAGGTTATGACTATGAGTGTCATTAGCCCAAGGGGCTGGTATCCATTTTCCTTTGTAATGTTTATGATTCCTGTCACAATAGCATAAGGAGAGAGCACACAGGCCCAAAGTCCATAGGCAGACACAAGCTGCAAGTTCACAGTTCCAGAAAGTAATGAATGCAGCTCGGGTGTTTTTTGTTGTATTACTCCCCAGAGGGTTTGAATTGTGCACCTGAGGGCTCATTCCTCTCAAGAGCAGCAGGGATCTGATCTGATGTTTCAGTCATTAGAGTAAGCATGAAGGAAGTTATGGGGATGTCTATGAGCTGTTGGCAAATAACAGCTAGCTGGAATTGCTGGGCTAGGCACCACAAGGTTTGGTATTCACGATGTTTGCCTTTTCAGTAGAGCTACTTTGCCTTTTCTCAGGTTTCAGTGGTAGGGCCCTGGATCTTCACAAAAGCATCTGCATTAACAATACTAAAAGGGATGTTAGTGGAGTGGACAGGGACATGAAAGATAGGTACCTGTTAATAGTAGCAGGTGTCCCAGGTGTTTTTTCATAGATCTGAGGGTGATTTACAACAGTCCATTATTTCTGTCTTGTTTTAAATATTTGCAATCCATCACTGGATAGGGATGGCAGTCTTTAGAATGACCAGACACTATTGGGTTAAGTCTGTCACTTTTAGCAGGACCTCCTATGCTGCACACAATTGCTTTTTTATATTGTACTTTTGGTCTCCTTCCAGAATTGTTATTAAAACCCAAGGGGTACTTGTTTAGAATTTTGCTTTTGCCACAAACTCCACCCAAAGCCAATATGGGTGCTTGCTACATCCAATTCATAGGTTAAGTTAATGTCCACAATTTACCTTCATTTTATTATTATTAAAAGCAGATTGCTGGAGGTTTTCCTACTTCCATGAAGGACTTTTCCTAATTAATGATACAATGGTTTTAATATTTGAGCTAAATGATGGATGAAAGATTTTTAGTATTCCAACAATATTACAAGCTACATTAACACGAGGAAACATTGTACTTTATCGATTACAGCAGGTTATAGTTTTGTTTTACAGAACTAAACATCATTGAAGAATTTGATAGAGCAGGAGGGACCCTGCAGCCTGTCTCAATTGTTTGCCTAGTTCAGGCTTTTAAGATAAAATAGTGTCTCTGATTTTTTTTTCTGAATAAAGGATTACTGGTTAACATAATATCATCAATAGAGTTTCAACCACTGATGTTATGCAGTTAAATTATTATCACCATGCCAGGATAGATGGTTGGGCTGCACACACAGCCTTGGGGAAGCACTGCAAAAGTCCATTGTTGACTTTTCTACAGGTAGGAGAATGCAGGCTGGCTTGACCTGTCTAAGAAGACACTAAAGAAAGTCTAGCATGTTTTAAAACAAAGTGATAGCGACATAGTTGGATATTAATTTTTTGCAACAAACTAGCAATTTTTGAGACTGCTGCATACTACAATGGTGTTACTTTAATTTATGATAAGAGGTTGTTTCTGTGACACATTTATAATAATTAAAACCATAATTAAACACATTGTACTTCTCTTTAATATCATGCTGAAATATTGGTAAATTTATACACTCTGAAGTAGTCATTTGAATCTTTTACTCATATAACTTTAATTAACAGGGGATTAAAAAATCTTGCTAATTTTATAACACTTTTAAACACTCTCTACTTAACTTATAACATATTAAATGAACTTAACTGTTACTTTAATTTTTCTTTCAAGGTAAAAGAACAAATCTCTTGTAATTAGTTTGGAATAAAAAGCTACTTTTCAGGATTTGATTTTTAAAAAGCAGGTTTAAACATTATTTTCCTTTAAAAGAGATAAGACCCTTTCTTCAAACATTGAGGAAATGATGAAGTTAAAGCACAAAAAGCTATTTTGATAAAACAGGCTTTCTTTGTGCAGTGATTGTTCAGGATAGACACTTTTCATAAACTTTTACCAAAATAGACTAATGACTTGAGAGACTTTGAGAAAGAAAACAAAATTAACTTTAACCATAAAAATTTCTTTTCCACGAACCTTCTACACTTTCAGTATTCATTCGGGTTTTGTCCCACACTCTACTCTTTCCCAATAATCAATCATTTTATCTTAAGACAAAATCATCTTCTGTTTCTTTAACAATAAAAACGCATTCCATATATCCCACATACTAAGTTACCAGGCAAACTTCTTACAACATGTAATTGCCATCAACACTAAACAAGCTTGTTAAAATAATGATCTTTTCTTCACTTTAAATACTTAGTAGCATGCAATACTAGAGACAGGCCCCTAGAAGCAAGTTTTCAGGGGAGGCTGGCCACCAAAAATTTTCCTGTTATAAAATTACCTTTTATTATTATTATTATCAATTCAGTTTTTGTTTAATAATGACTGTTTGTAATTAGCTATTTAAATACCTTAATTTAAACAATGCTTCATTAAACTTCTTATAATTATTTATAACCATATAGACTATAATTATATTATTTTAAGACAAATTTTACCTTCACAGAACACATTCCCTTACTTAAAGCTACCACAATACCTTCGACAACTTGCCATATGCATTTAAGTTTCATGAGTTTATGAAAATTAGCCATCCTACTTTAGGACAAAACACACCTTTTAGAAAAAACTTATTAAATTTCAGTCAGCATTCCCACAAACTTTTAACCTTCTTTAATATTCATTTAAGTTTTACATCCTTCATTTTATCCTGTGAAGAAAATAAACTCTTCATTTCAATCTAGGTAAGAACTATTTTTTTTATGAAGACTTTTAGTAATTTTGTTAATCAAGATTTAAAATTTTTATCATTGTAGAGATCTTATTAACATTTAAATGTATGTATTAATATAAGTGATTATTTAATTTTTGGCCATTTGACTAGAGCTCTTTTAAAAATTTTTACTTATTAATTTATATCACCATCTGGAGTTATCAAAATATACACTGACATTGAACAAACAGACAAACATAAAACAATTACTACACATTAACAGAAATATACAGTTTACAATTGACTCATAAATCTTACTTTCTTGGTATAGCTGCTTTTAAGTTCTCCATTATATCACATCTTAGATTGTACTTTTTAAGATTTCTTCTAGAATCCATGTTGCCTGTAACATGCAAACTTATGCTTGGAAACATTTTTATTAGCTATCAGCAATCAGTTAAGATAACTTGAGCAGCATAAATGTACCTAAGCTCTTATTTAGCAGTTTAGACAGACATTAACACACATTTTTGGATTACTACTCAAAGTATAGTAAGTATAGTAAGACTATACTGAGACTTGAAGTTCAGTAGTAAACTATTGATTTAAAACTGAAAATTCCTTTTAACACCTTGATAAGAATTTTGTACTAATGTTATTATTTTGATTAAATAGGTCCAATCAGAATTAGCATGGAAACAAAACAGAACAGAAGGCAATTCAGTAGGTGCAGAGGGTTGTACTGGATACACAGAAGATATTTCGTTAGGACACTTCACTGAGTTTTTATTGATGAAAGTGTTAATATAGGATGAGGGGAAAAACCTGATGATTCCCCTTCACTCAAGCTCCTGTTCTTGTTCCAATTTACTTTCTTTCATTTCAAATTTACTTATGGGCTTAGAAAATATAGTAATTTCATCTTTCTCTCCTTCTTCAGACTGTAAAGGATCTAAAGCTGCCACTATCTGGTGGCACAAGGCCCAAACTGATAATGGAACGAATTCCCTTTTTTGGTATGCTCTTCATAAAGCTTTCATTACACATCTCTGCCAAAATTAAAACATTACTCCCCTGAGGCTGAAGCCAGAAACAATGCTTTTGTATTAAAGCAAACAATTCTACTAATTCATAGCTTTTTACAGTCACCCCATTTACTTTCAGTAAAGTTTTTAACACTTGCAAATATGCTTCTACACATCCCATTTGATTACCCATTACCCTGATGACTTCACAGAAAATGTTAGTTACTTAAAAGAAGACTCGAGTCACACTGCTTTGGACATCATGCAACCCTCGATGAGGTCTTTTCTGCAGTTCCCGATACTGATTTGGAAGACTCACTGACTTCTTCAGGTCCCATGTTGGGCACCAGATGTTGGAGATTTGGACCCAAAGGGTATCAGGAATGAAAGAAAGAAAAAAGGAGGAAAGAACGAGCGAGCGAGAGAGCTGGGATCAGGGAGTCTGCGAGTAATAACTCCTCAGACAACTTTATTGTTTACAAGGGGCTCTCTATATACCCCAGTGTATGTGACAACAAGCAGGAACATGTAGCCTACATGACATAAAGCAGCATTACCCATAGTCTAAGGAATTTAAAGAAATCCTATCTCAATGTACAAAGTCTAAGTGTACTATTCACTACAAAAGGTATGTGCTCATCTTTTCTTTCAGCCTTTAACAGCTTCATCCCATTTGCCAGGAACTCTTAATTACTGCATTCCTTAGGTTGCAAGCATAGCCATGGAGACAGCACGTCTCTCCTTGTGAGGCCACTGTGCCTCAGTTTCCAACTCTTAAATGGTGGGTATATTTTTTCTTAAAAGGACTAAGAGTAAATAAAAACAAACAAAAAGATTATAGTATACTTCTCAGAGATATTAGGGTACAAGAATATTTTTGAGAGTAAACTAAAGGAGCTATAGAATGGAGAATGTGTATGAAAGCTTAATGTATGGATGAAATGTTAGTTATTTTAAATAATATATAAAGGAATATACAATCTACCCTGTATTAAACAGAGGCTCAGTAAGGATTTTGAAGGGAAAAGTGACATACTCCTTAATTATCAAGTATGTGTGCTAGGAATTTAACACCATAGTACATAAATCAACAAATGAAGGTATAAACTAGAGAAGTGAGATGAAAAGCAGGTCCTGTTATCTGAGATGCCAATGAATAGTGGTTATGGGAAGAAGCATAGGGAGCCCAAAGGGGAAGTCTTTTCATTCAGAGAAATTTTTTTAACAAATCAATTTTACTGATACATAATAATAAAGCATAAATCCATCCAAAATGTACAATAAATGATTTTGGTGTAGTAACATAGTTGTACATTCATTACTTCAATCATTTTAGAGCACTTTCATTATTCCAATAATAATAATAAACAAAAACCAACCAAACAAACAAAACTCATCACCTCTCAGTCTCTCTATGCTTCCCCTGCTATACATATCTCTGCTAGTTACAAACACTCTGATGTGCTTTCATGATTTGTATTCAGTTCCAAAGATTTTACAAACAAACTTTTCACCAATTCTGCACAGAATAACCATCATCTTTCCAATTGTTACCCTAATTCTATTTTCTGGTGACCTATATTCTAATTATTAACTCCATGAGTTTGCACAATGTATTTAGTTCATCATAGTACAATGTACATTTGTCCTTTTTTGTCTAGCTTGCTTCACTCACTATAATGTTCTCCAGGTTCATCCATGTTGTCATATGCTTCAGGACTTCATTTCTTCTTACCACCATATAATATTCCATCGTGTGAATACACTACAATTTGTTTATCCATTCATCAGTTGATGGACACCTGGATTGTTTCCAAATCTTGGCAATTGGGAAAAATGCTGCTATGAACATTGGTGTGCAGATGTTTGTTCATGACTCTCCTCACATGAGGAGATATACCTAGTAATGGTGTTGCAGAATCACAAGGCAAGTCTGTACCCAACTTCCTGAGGACTTGCCAGTCAGTCCTCCACAGTGACTGTACCATTCTACCAACAAGAAATAAGCATTCCCATCTCTGCACATCCTCTCCAACATTTACAGTTTTCTGAAATTTTAGTAGTGGCCAGGCAGGCAGGTGTGAAATGATATCTAATTATAGTTTTGATTTGCCTTTTCCTAATCACTGGTGATGTTGAACAGTTTTTCATGTATTGGGTTTTTTGTTGTTGTTGTTGTCATATGTATTTCCTCTTTGGGCAATTGTCTTTTCAAGTCTTTTGCCCAGTTTTTAATAAGTAGTTTGTCTTTTTATTATTGAATTATATGATCTTTTTATATGTCATGGATATTAAACCTTATTGGATATGTTAATGCCAAATATTTTCTCTCATTGAATAACTGCCTTTTCACCCTTTTGACAGAGTCCTTTGAGGTACCAAAGTGTATAATTTGAGGAGATCCAATTTATCTATCTTTTCTTTTGTTGCTTGTGCTTTGGGTATAAGGTTAAAGAAACTACCGCTACCACAAAATATTGATGATGTTTTCCTCAATTTTCTTCTAGGAGTTTTATGCTTGTGGCTTTTATATTGAGGTCCTTGATCCATTTTGAGTTAATTTTTGTATAAGTTTGAGATAGGGTTCTACTTTCTTGCTTTTGGATATGGCTATTCAGTTCTCTCAACATCATTTGTTGAATAGACTGTTATGACCCAGCTGGGAGGGCTTGATAGCCTTTTCAAAAGTCAATTGGCTACAAATGAGAGGTTCTATTTCTGAGTCCTTGATTTGGTTTTATTGGACAATCTTTCTGTCTTTATGTCAGTATCATGCTTGTTTTACCACTGTAGTTAAGTAATATGCTTTAAAGTCTGGAAGTGAGAGTCCTCCACTTTCATTCTTCTTCTTAAAGATATTTTTGACTATTCAGGGTCCCTTACCCTACCAAATAAATTTGATAATCGCTTTTTCTATTTCTGTTCAGATTTTTATTGGAATGGCATTGAATCTGTAAATCAGTTGAGTAGAACTGACATCTCAACAATATTTAGTCTTCTAATGCATGAACACAGAATGTTCTTTCACTTATTTAAGTCTTTTTTGGTTTATTTTTGCAATGTTTTGTAGTTTTCTGAATAGAGGTCCTTTATGACTTTGGTTAAGTTTGTTCCTAAATATTGGATTCTTTTAGTTGCTATTATAAATGGAATTTTTTCTGAGTTCCTCCTCAGGTTGAATGAGTAATGTATAGAAATACTATTGCATGTATAGAATAAATGCATGTATAGAAATACTATTGATTTTTTTCATTTTAAAAAATTAATTGAAGTTCATCACTCATACATAAACATACATAAACAATATGTGCGTAGTAATTGTTATGAACTTACAAAATGAATATATATAATATCATACAGGACTTTCATACCTCACTCTACCACGGATACCTTGTATTATTGTTAAACATTTTTAACTAATGATTAAAGTGTATTGTCAAAATATTACTACTAGCAAAAGTATTTTCCTGCAATCCAACCAATTATTATCATCTTTTTACCTTTTATATATGAACATACATTAACAATAACTGTAGGGTAAAAGTTGTGATCTTACAAGCAAACATGCATAATATCATACACAGGTCCCATATATCAACCCTCCACCAACACCTTGCATTTTTGTGACATGTTTGTCACAAATTGTGAAGAATATTGTAAAAATCTTCCAACTAATTATAGTCCTTATATTTAGTGTATATTTCCCAGCCCAACTTATTTTATTTTTAAATATATTTTTATGACAGAAGTTGTAAATTTATAAAACAATCATGCATATGTGCAGAATCTCCAAACAACACCCCTCTATCAACACAACATAATGCAGTGGAACATTTGTTACAGATAAGATAATGTCATCTGATTGTTACCATGTCCATACTGTACATTTGGCACACATTTTCCATACTGCCCCATTATCAACATGGTATATCTTTGGCATAGATGCAAGAATATTACATTATTACTGCTAACAACTGTCCACAGGCCACACCAGTTGTATTTTTTCTATGCTTCTCCACATTCCCAACACCCTGCAATAGTGATTTACATTTGCTCTAGCTAACAAAGGACACTCTTGCATCTATACCATCAAGCACAGTTTTCATCCACCTCTTGGTTTACCATGCTATTCAGTTACTAGATTATTCTCTAGCATTCTGTCAATTGGCATGTACATACTTAGACTACCATTTTCAGCCACATCCCCATTTATAAACTAGCTGCTAGTCACTATGTGTTACCATTCACTCTATACATATCCACACTTTTAAAATAAAGCTAATTAATACTTCTATGTACATTAAACATCAGTAGTCCATCTAGTCCTCCTCTTACCTCTTTTAAGAATCCCACCACCTCCCACCAGGGCTTGAAGATATTTTCCTACAATTTCTTCTAGAAGCTTTATGGTTCTTGCTTTTATTTTTAGGTTTATGATCCATTTTGAGCTAATTTTTGGATAAAGTGTAAGATAGAGGTCCTCTTTCCTTTTTTTGGCTATGGATATCCAGCTTTTTCAGCTCCATTTGTTGAATGGACAGTTCTGCCCAAGCTGGGTGGGTTTGACAGGCTAGTGAAAAATCATTTGACCATACATGTGATGGTATGTTTCTGAGCCATCAATGTGGTTCTATTGGTCTACGTGCCTATACTAGTACCATGTTCTTTTTACCTCTATAGCTAGGAAATATGATGCAAAGTCCAGAGATGAGAGTTTGCTTTTCCTTTTTACATACTTCTGGCTATTCAGGACTCCTTACAAATAAATTTCTTAATTGTGTACTGACTTTTAAAAAATGCTTGTGGAATTTTTACCAAGATTGCGTTGAATCTGTGTATCAATTTGAGTAGAATTGATATCTTAATGATTTTTAGTCTTCCAATCTGAGAGCTTGGAATAGTCTTCCAGTTATGTAGGCCTTTTTGATTTCTTTTAACATCGAGTTTTAGTTTTCTGAATACAAGTGCTTTACATCATTGTTTAAGTTTATTCCTGACTACTTGAGTTTTATCTGTCATATTTTATTTTCACAACTCTTTTGACACTTTTTACTTTTATTGGTATAATCTTCATTTCTAAACTCTTTTCCAGGCTTCTCTCTCTCCTGTCTTTTATTTTTAAGCTCTACCACACTTTATAGTATTTCCTGAAAATCTGGTCTCTTGGTTAGAAATTCTCTCTGTTCCTGGTTACCTTGAATATTCTAAACTAGTCCTTATTTTTGAAAGACAATCTTGCCAGATATAAGATTCCTGGCAGGAAGGTTTTCTCTTATAGTATTTTAAATATATCATACCATTGTCTTCCTGCTTCCATGGTTTCTGGTGAGAAAGCCACACTTAATCTTATTGGGTGTCCCTTATAGATTATGCGTTACTTCTCTCTTGCTGTTCTCAGAATTTCCTCTTTGTCTTTGGCACTTGATATTCTGATTAGTATGTGTCTTATAGATGTCCTATTCAGATATTTCCAGATGGGAGTACGTTGTGCTTCTTGGACATAGATATTTATGCCCTTCAATATGGTTGGAAAATTTTCTACCATTATTACTTCAAATATTACTTCTGTCCCTTTTCCTTTCTTTTCTCCTTCCAGGACAGTCATGACACATATATTTGCATGTCATTTGCTGTCATTTAGTTCCCTGAGAAATTGTTCAATTTTTTCCATTTTTTCTTCATTGTTCTTTTGTATGTTCACTTTCAGAGGCCGTTTTTCAAGATCACCAATCCTTCCCTCTGCCTCCTCAAATCTGTTATTATATGATTCCAATGTTTTTTTTTTATTTCATATATTGCACCTTTCATTCCCATAAGATATGCTATTTTTCTATGAATGCTTTCAAATTCTTCTTTGTGCTCATCCAGTATCTTCTTAATATCCTTAATCTCTTTAGCCTTCTCATTGTATTTATTAAGGAGATTTGTTTGAACATCTATGATTAGTTGCTTCAATTCCTTTATAGCATCTGGAGGCTTATCTTGTTCCTTTAACTGGGCCATATCTTCCTGTTTCTTGGTGTGAATTGTAATTTGTGGTTGGTGTCTTGGCGTCTGGCTTACCAGGGTATTTATTCTGGGTGCAGTTTTTCTCCTTAGTTTAGGGTTTCTTGACCTTTTTCTCTTGCTGGTTGTGCAGTAGGTGGCAAGGATGTAGTTGGTGCTATGAGGTGTGGAGGTTCAAGCTGCTCTCACTGCCCCAGGGACTGATGAAGCTTCTCCCAACTTTTTCCTTTGCCATGGTTAGGGACAGAGTCACATTGTGTGGAATAATCCAATTTATGCAGGTCTAGACTGTTGTTTCCCAAAGAGATTGATGAAGCTTCAAGCACCTTTCTCCCTGTCTGGGGTGGGAATGGACCTACAGGTTTGGGCAACAATCTATGCAGTACAGGTTCAAGATGACTGCAGTTGCCCAGTAGACTTCTGATTATTCAGTCTGTGCCAGCCAAATGTACCTGCAGTTACCTGGATAGGCTTGTGTAGAGCCTTCCAGCCTCCTCCCTGCCAGAGGTGGAACTAAAGCCTATGCTAGAGCTGCAGGCTGATCTGGGTGAAAGAAACCAGTTCCTACTCTTACTGTGATTTTTGATCAGCCCGACTTCACCTCATGCTGGGGTCAGAGACAAAACCACAGCTATAAGCCTCTTTCCAACTTTGACAGGTTTGAACTTCAGCTCTTCTTAGGGTTATACTTTAGCAAGTCAAATTTACTGATCAGTAGCTGAAATTGGTGGTCAAGGATCTCTTCCTCCCCTGTTTTTGGGAATTGGAGCTTCAAGTTCCAGCCACAGAATAGCTCCTGGGGCAGCTTGTGCTGCCAGAGTAGGATATCACAGAGCTCCACAGCAAGGCCTGTAATTTCCCAGAGAGGCTGGTGCAGGTTCCCCCAGCTTCCTACCTACTGGAGGTGGGGCTGGGGTTTATGTTTGAGCTACAATCTGACTTGGGTGGAAAGAAGCCAGTCCCTACCAGGACTATGATTTTCAGTCCACCCTGCTTCTCCTCATGCCAGGTGCAGAGTTAAGATGGCAGCTACCAGTCTCTTTCTGACTTGAACAGGTTCAATCTTTAGCTGATTATACCTTAGCCCACCAAATTTACTCATCAGTGGCTGAAGTTGGTGTCCGACTATCTCTTCCTCCCCAGTTTTAGGGAAGTAAAGCTTTCAATTCCAGCCATGGAATAGCTCCCATGGGGGCTTGTGCCTCCAGCAGAGGATGGACATCAGCCTCCATGGCATTGAACACTCTACTTAAGAATTTTCTCTGCAGATAGGCAGTCTTCCTTCCTCCCCATTGAGGATGTTGCAGGATGCTCTTCTGGTTCCCTAGAGCCTCCAAACAGGTGCTTCAGCTAACTTCAGATAGTTCCAGGTGTTTACTAACTGCCCTGTAGCAGGAGCTGACTCTAGGAGCTCCTTACTCTGCTGCCATGCTGCTGGTTGCTTAAAACACAATTGATTTTTGCATATTAATCTTCTGTCTCACCACTTCACTGAATTCCTCTATTATCTCTATTAGGTTTATTGTGGAATTTTCAGAAGATTCTAAATATAGGATCATCATCAGTGAATAGTGAAAATATTACTTCTTCCTTTCCTATATGGATGCCTTTTATTTCTTTATCAGCCTAATTGCTCTTGCTAGAACTTTCAGCATAATATCAAATAACAATGATGATAGTGGGCATCCTTGTCTTGTTCCTGATCTCAGCAGGAAAGATTTCAGTCTTTCACTATTGAATACAATGCTAGTGTAAGTTGTTCATACACCATATTGAGAAAGCTTCCTTCTATTCCTAGCTTTTGCAGTGTTTTTATAAGGAAAGGGTGCTATGTTTTGTCAATGCCTTTTCAGCATCAATCAAGAGGATCATGTGATTTTTTTGTCTTCAATTTATTAATGTTTTATTACAGTATTTAATTTTCTTGTGTTGAACCACTCTTGCGTACCTGGAATAAAACCCATAAGATCATGGTATATAATTGTTTTAATGTGCTTATGGATTGGGTATTCAAGTATTTTGTTGAAGGGTTTTTCATCTATATTCATTTGAGATGTTAGTTCCTACTTTTCTTTTTTCATAGTATCTTTATCTAGTTTTGGTATTAGGGTAACATTGGCATCATAGAATGAATTTGGTAGCACTCTTTTCTATTCAATTTTTTGGAAAGCTTGAGCAAGATTGGCATTATATCATCTTTGAATGATTGGTCAAATTTACCTCTAAAGCCATCTGGTCTTGAACTTTTCATCTGTTGGAGGTTTTGTTTGTTGTTAGTGGCATGGGAATCGGTGTCTCTTTTTCGTTGCATCATCTTGTGTCAGCTCTCCGTGTGGGTGGCACCATTCTTAGGCAGGCTGCTCTTTCTTTCACACTGTGCAGCTCTCCTTACAGGGCACACTCCTTTGTGCATGGGGCTCTCCTATATGGGGGACAACTCTGTGTGGCACGGCACTCCTTGCATGCATCAGCACTGCACATGGGCCAGCTCCACACGGGTCAAGAAGGCCCAGGGTTTGAACGACGGACCTCCCATGTGGTAGACGGATGCCCTAACCACTGGGCCAAGTCTGTTTCCCTGTTGGAGGATTTTAATGATGCTTTCAGTCTCTTCATTTGTGGTTGGTTTGTTGAGGTGTTCTCTTTCTTCTGGGGTTAGTGTGGGTGGTTCATGTATTTCTAGGAATTGGTCCATCTCATCTCTGTTGTCCAGTTTTGTTTTGTTTTTGATACAGTTGTTCATAGCATCCTCTTATGATCTCTCCTATTTCTGCATGGTCAGTTACAATGTTCTTGCTCATGTTTCTCATTTTATTTATTTGTATCTTCTCTCTTTTTTTCTGTCATTCTAAAGAATGGTTTATTGATTTTTTAAAAATTGAAGTATATTATTCATACATGAACATACATAAACAATAAGCGTATAGTAAAAGTTGCAACCTTACAGAATAATCATATATAACCCCTCCACCAATACCTTATGAAACATTTGTTACAAACCATTCAAAAGCATTGTCACAATATTACAAATAACTATAGTCCACATCTTGCACTCTATTATTTTTTTAACTTATTTTTATTACACACAGGATGAGAACTTAGAAATCAATCATATACAGGTATAGAATTCCCATACAACACCCTTTCACCAACACACCACACCTTGGTGGAATATTTGTTACAGATTTGAGATAATATCATCAAACTGTATTACCACCAAACATGGTCTATAGTGTATATTTGGCACACTTTCCCATACCAAGCAAGGGTTTATTGATTTTGTTGATCTCACAGAACCAAATTTTAGTTTTGTTGGTTCTATTTTTTGTTGTTGTTGTTCTTGATTTCATTTATTTTTGCTCTGATGTTTACTATTTTTTTTCCCTTTGGGCTTTTTTGGGATTAGTTTGCTGTTCTTTTTTCTTGTTCCTCCATGTGTGCAGTTAGATCTCAAATTTTAGATCTTTCTTTTTTTTTAGTATAAACATTGATGTCTACAATGTTCTGTCTCAGCACTGCCTTTGCAGTTTCCCATAGATTTTTATATGTTGTGGTCTCATTTTCTTTTCTCCCAAGGTATTTGCTGAGTTCTCTTGTGATTTCTTCATTGACCCACTGATTATGTAAGAATGTGCTGTTTAATCTCCAGATATTTATGAATTTTCCCTTGTTCTGACCACTATTGATTCCCAGCTTCATTTCAATATGATCTGAGAAATGTTTTATATAATTTCAATCTCTTAAAGTTCATTGAGACTTGTCTTGTTATTTAACACTGTGGGATAAAGAGTTGCACCTGTTCTATTGTAGATGTTGCAGTTGTTCCTTATTGTAGATGACACAGTTATTTAGATGATGTTGCAGTTCTGAGAGCAAGCAGCTGCTCAGTAGTTTCCAATAAATACAAGGTGAAAACTAGGGTCAAGGCTTTCAGTTCCAGAAACTGTGAGTTCCCTGGTCCCATCTTTATTTCCTCTCTTGTGTCTCTCTTTCTCTATCCTTCTATTTCATAAGTTCTGCATTGCCTTCCCTTTGAGGCATCCATCTGCTGACTTAGTACAGCCTAACATGTGGTCTATTTTGGAGAAGGATCCATGAACACTTGAAAAATATATATCTTGCCCTTTGGGGTGCAATGCTTTATAGATGTTGCTAGGTCTAGTTCATTTATCATATTATTAAAGCTCTTTATTTCTTTATTTATACTCTTACCAGATGTTCTATACAGTACTGAGAGTGGTATATTGAAGTCTCCAACTATTATTGTAGAGACATCTATTTCTCCCTTCAATTTTGCCAGTGCGTGCCTCATGTATCTTGAAACACTGAGGTTAGTTGCATAAATATTTAGTATAGTTATTTCTTCTCAGTGAATTGTCCCTTGTATTAATATATAATGACCTCCATTGTCCTTTATAACAGTTTTGTATTTAAAATCTATTTTTTTCCAACATTAGTAACAGTATTCTTGGTCTTTTTAGGTTACTATTTGCATGGAATATCTTTTCCAAACTTTCACTTTTAATGTTGGAAACAGGCATAGTGGTCTCACAAGGAGAGATGTGCTGTTTCCATGGCTGTACTTGCAACGTAAGGAATGTGGTAATTAAGAGTTCCCAGCAAACAGGATGAAGCTGTTAAAGGCTGAAAGAAAAGATGAGCAGACATTTTGTAGTAAACAGAACACTTAGACTTTTATCTTGAGATAAGATTTTTTTAATTTCTTAAACTATGAATAATGCTGATGGTTAACTGCATGTTGCTGCTTGTACCCACGTGGACTGGGATATATATAGAGCCCCTTGTGAACAATAAAGTTATCTAATGAGTCTCTACTCACAGACCCCCAGATGTCAGCTCTCTCGTTCTTTCTTTCTTTCCTTCTCTTTCTTTTACTGTCCTTTTTCTCTTTCTTTCATCCCCAATGCCCTTTGGGCCCAAATCTCCAACATTTTAACATGGCTGTGCCCTTACATCTGAGGTGAGTCTCTTGTAGTCAACATAGAGATGGCTAATTTTTAAAAATCCATTCTATCAGTCTGAAATTAGACTGAGAGGTTCAAGTCATTAGCATTCAATGAAGAAAGGCATTACTTTCTTAATCCATTTTGTTCTTTGATGTTTCTGTTGTCAGATCATACTATTGTCTCTAATTTTACCTTTAATTTATTCTTCCTAATAATCTTCATCTTCTCCAAGTCTCTTGCCCTTGTTTCTTTCATTTTTTTTTTTCCTTTCAGCTTGTAGCACTTCCTTTAGTATATCTTGTAATTTTGGTCTTTTGGTAACATAGTCTGTCAGTTTTTGTTTTTCTGTGAAGTCATTGAAGTCACTCTCATTTTTAAAGTACAATTTTGTTGGATACAGAATTCTTGGCTGGTTGTTTTTCTTTTTCAATACCTTAAATACACCATACCTCTCTATTTTCACCTTCATGGTTACTGATGAGAGGTCAGCACTTAATCTTATTGTCTTTCCCTTGTATGTGATGCTTTGCTTTTTCTCTTGCTGCTTTCAGAATTCTTATCTTTAATATTTGACATTCTGAATAGTAGATGTCTTGGGGTAGGCTATTCAGATTTATTCTGTTTGGGGTGTGTTGTCCTTGGATATTGATATTTATGTCTTTCATAAGGGTTAAGTAGTTTTTGGTCATTACATCTCAAATAATCTTTCTTTCCTTTTTCCATTATCTTCTCCTTCTGGGACAGCAATAATGTGAATGTTTTTGCTTTTCATGTTGTTATTCAATTCCCTGAGACTCTGTTCCATTGTTTCCATTCTCTTTCTTTCTGTTCTCCTGTCTTTTCTGGTTCAGATGCTCAGTCTTCAAAATGACTAGTTCTGTCTTTCAGCAATTCAAATCTACCCTTATGTACCTCTAATGTGTTTTAAATCTTATCCATCATGTCCTTCATTCCCATAAGATCTGTTACTTTCTTTGCAGGATTTTTAATTGTTCTGTCTGCTGTCCTAGTGTCTTCTTCATATCCTTTATCTCTTTAGTCACATTTTCTTTCAATTCTTTGAATTTATTTAGGAGGATTGTGTGATCATCACTGATTGTCTTAAATTCAGTATCTCTTCACTATATTTGGTTTATTCCTTTGTTTGGGTCATCTACTCCTGTTTCCAAGTATGGCTTGTAAGTTTTTTTGATGTCTAGGCATCTCAATATGTTGGTGAAATTACTTTGATGACCAATCTTTCTCCTCTTTTGTCTATTTTTTTTTTTTTTTTAATTTTCATGGCTCTTCTTCTATGTTTGTAAGTCTTTAAAATTTTCCAGTTTATCAAAATCAGGCCAGGGACTCACTAACAAGGTACAGATTTTCTCCAGGAGTTACAGTATCAGAGAGAAATGTTAAGTTTTTGTCCATGCAATTTCCAGACTGACCAGCAGATGGTGGTGTCAGCACACCTTTCCACAGAGTGTTTTACTCTTGCTTTCCTGTGCTTTTATCTGGTCAGAGCTGAGATTCAAAACAGGCTCTGCTGGTTGTATTCACTGAAGAAAGGCCCCCCCAAACTCCCCCTCCCTTTTCCCTTGTAGCAGTTAACAGGGAGGAAGATATTTGTTCCCCTATCAGTTGGCTGCACTGACTCAAGTGTTTTACCCCAGCTATATATCTTGGGTGAGGGAGGGGAACCCTTCCCAGCTGCTGCAGGGGTTTGGTAACTCATGTTTCCTGCTTCAGATTCTTCATTTCTCTGTCTCTCATGCTCCTTGGAGTTTTGTAGCACTGTCCTGATCTGCTGGCCCCCAGAGCAGTTCGCTCAGACAGCTTTTGGCTCTTTGTGACTCCATTGTTTTTGTGAGAGTGCTGAGCTCGGCCTGCCTCTTCCGACTCCATCTTGCCACATTTCCTATTTAGAAGTTTTTAAGTACAAATGATTGCCGAGATATCATCAATTGGAAATGAAGCATAGAAGGAGAAATCAATTTTGAGGTAAAAGAAATAGAATTTTAATTTGGATATATAGAATTTTAAGTATCAGTTCGTGTAAGTGGGAATTTCAAGAAAGTTGTTAGAAAAACATGTCTGGAGAGGTTAGAAAAGAAACTTTCTCCATGGCAATTAACTCCCATTAAAGTTATGAATGGCTATGCCATTGTATAATGTTATTTTAGGCAAACAAACTAGATGGACATTATTTAGAACATAGAAAGAGATATCAGAAAAGATAAATTAAAATTCTCAGGAAAGGAAAACTGCAAGGACAATAGTTTCAATAAGAATGAATTCTTGTTAGGTTAACCTTATAATGTGTCTACTTCTTTTATCATTTCTATTGATACATGGAGTTAATAATACTTTGAAAAAAGTATGTGAAACTAATCATTAACTTAGTAAGAGCAATTATGATATCATAACGTAATCATAAATTTTCTAACAAACCATCAATATCCAGTGTATGTTAACTTCCCTATATTGACAAAAATTTCAATTCATCCTATACCATTTAAACTATTACTTTTATATTTTCCTTAGTGTAGGAGTTTTGGGTAGTGGTGTCAAATTCAGGGCATGATTTATTCAAGATTTAATAATTAATGAACTTGGTATTTTGTATTTGTGAATGCTACATTGTAAGCTGTTAATCTCATGTCTACTTTTAAAAATTCTGTAAGATACATATTGTTATTTGCTATTTTTTCCCCAAAATGTAACTGAAAAAATTTTCCATTTGTACTCATATTCACTTGTTCCATGTGCTGCATTAAATATAATATACCCTTGGCAAAAGCATTGCCTATTATATTACCTTCTTTAAATTTCCAACAGTTTGTGTTTGATAAAATGATTCTATTTCCTTAAAATATATGGAAAGTAAAAATTGTGGTTTAAAAAACTCCTTGGAATATTTCAGAATTTATCTTGATGAGTTTCACATGTCTCATTAAGCAGATAATAAATTATTCATAACTTTTAAGCATTTAAATATGTTGGGTTGCCTATAAAAAATCTGGAAATTTGGAAATTCCACCTACATTGCTGCAGATATATACTGGAATTCTTTCTTTGTTCTTTTTAAATATCTGGAAGACATATGTAATAATTTCAATGTTAAAATTTTTTGTAGTTAACATGGAAACATTAAGTTTCATATTGTCTGCCTTGCATTTTTTTTTCAATCTTTCTTTTATTAATAAATGACTTTTAATATTGAGCATTTTTGACCAGGAAGTTTCTTCTATATGTGTTCATTAAGTTGGTGTTTTTTTCTTAAAATAACCAGTGTCCAAACATACAGCAATTGATATAAAAGAATTCTCTTTTTATATGAATATTCTGTGGGTATATGTATTAGTCAGCCAAAGGGGTGTTGATGAAAAATACCAGAAAACTGCTGACTTTTGTAAAGGGTATTTATTTTGGGATAGAAGCTTATAGTTAACAGACCATGAAGCATAAGTTACTTCCCTCACCAAAGTCTATTGTCATGTGTTGGAGCAAGATGACTGCTGACATCTGCCAAGAGTTCAGGCTCTTGACTTCCTCGCTTTCCAGGGCTTGCTTCTATCTGGGCTCAGGGTTTCTCTCTTCTTGGATCTTGCTTCTTTTTCCTCACAACCAAGCTCCTCTGTGTACTTACTTCCCAGGATTCCAGCTTAAGACTTGAGTATCGAAACTTCAACTCTCTTCTTTTGTCTTATCTTGTATCTGTCAGCCCCACCCATGAAGGGATGGGGTCTCAATGTCCTACTGGTGTGTCCCAATCAAAGCCCTAATCATAACTTAATTAAATAAATATGAAACTTCAGATTGACCAATTTAAAAACATAATCCATTATCTAATTTTGGAATTCATAACTATATCAAACTGATACAGTATACATAATGTGTAACTGGATTATGTGATTAATGTAAAATACTCTACATAGCATAAACTGTTTTGGATCAAACCCAAGAAACTCTTAGTAAGCAAACAAGAGGTATGAGCGAAATTATACAGGCTTAATAAAGAGTAGCCTACTAGCCATATATCTATCAGTCAATATGTTTTACTAGTAGAAGTGAGGTAGATAAGGAATCTATAAAATCAGTTTGGTGGAGATCAGCTATAAGAGCTTGTACCTCATTTCCAATTTTATTGATAATTTAAATTGGTAGCTTCAAGAACCTTCAGAGAAACAATATGAGAATATCCTGTAGATAAAATATGGTTTGTTGGGGCAAAGAATGTGGTGATGAAATGAATTACTGCTGGGATAGATAACCTTAGGGACAGTGCCCAAGTTAATAAGCCTTAGTATCCCAAGGGTGAGGATACCAGTTTCCTGTGGAGTGCCAAGTGTAGGTTGTTGTGAACAGAGAAAAGGAAAGGGAAGAGGCAATGAGGGGGCATCTGTTTCCTTAACAACTTGGCTCAGATAGTGCTTAGTGCATCCTCACTAGGGAAATAAACCTTCACTTGGATGATAAATATTTGCATGTGTATTTGGAGGTAGCAGGTGGGTCATTGTTCTGCACTTCCATTTGCTACAGTGATGGACGTGGGAAGAGTGTATTAGTAAAAGCATTTAATTTTTGCATTGTTTATGATATTCTGTCCATCACATTCTGAACACAACAGAGAACCAAGCTCATTATTGCTTGCATGCAAAATAAAGAGAATTTTCCTAAATCGTATTTTTTCCCCCTTCTTCTGATGGCTGTTTAGTTAATGAGTACTCTTAAAACAGCGCCTTCTGGTTCACCTTGAGATAAATGTTCTCTCCAAATCTTTTGGGTTAAAATAAATGCAACTGCCTTCCTGTTGCTCTCATTCTCAGGGTATTGACTGCTTGTTTGTTTATTTCATTCTCTCAGCAGAGGTATAATATAACCTTTGGAATAATGGAAACTCCCCTACTGTCAGGGAATAGAAATAGTCATGCACTCTTCGAAAGAAAACAACTTCTTCCTTTTAGAAATGTATTTTTAAACTCTTTTCAATGCAATTTTATTAATATAATGATATGATACTTAAATAAAAACACCTCATTTTTTTGTTTTGAAAGAAAGACTGGTTTGGAAACACAGAGGATGTTGAGATCAAAATTGTTCCCCTTTTATGTATTTTAACATTTAAAAAAATAGATAAATGTACAAATTATCACATAAAAAGTTTATATTCTGAAGTATATTTATCCAAATATAATACCTAATTTGCTAACCATTGATCTGACTCATGGTGTGAATATATTTTTTAAATAAATATGAATAAAGGCTTACTATTCATATTTCCTGGTTATTCCTTATCACAAAGAATCCAAGTAGATGTTTAACTTGTACCAATGATGTTCTTTAATAAGAGACAGAAATCTGTAGAAAGCCATTGACATTTTCTGCACTATCTCTCAATGCTCTCATTTGGATGGTAAACAGCAATAATTGAAATATTTGTACCAGACTTTACATTTGCACTTTGACTTTAGCTAAGACACTATTGGGCTGGCATAAAACCAAAGTGAATTTTGAGAGATTTGAATTTACAGAGATTAATATACTAAAGGTAGGAACCCTTCCGGGGCTGCCCAGGATCTGCACTTGGGGCACATGTGCATAGGAGATAGATTCCAAAGCCTAGACTGGAAGCCTTGATATTTGGTGGTAATGGCAATGACTCTATAGAGGGCTCAGCACCATGGTTTTGCTCAGTTGTGTCATTACCCTTGCTGGTCCTGATGCAAGTGTTGTTAGCCGGTCCACTGTCCCATTGTCAGTATGGCTCATAAGCAGATCTACTACTAGGACAAGTACTTTGACAAGCATCATGAGTACTAGAATGGTACATTACCCAGAGAACTTTCTAAACAAGTACCCAAAGCCCATCTAATGTCTGAAGAAGAGTGGAGGAGGCTTGGTGTCCAGCAGAGTCTTGACTGGGTTCATTATTGTGATTCATGACCCAGAACCATATAGTCTTCTCTTTAGACCTCTTCCAAAAGAGCAACAAAAATGAAGTGTATAGGGGGAATCATCAATTAAATCCTTTTCAAATTTAATGTGTGTGTATATATATATATATATATGTATATATGGTAGTATTCAGTGAATATTTGAAAGAGGTACACATCATTCGTCCATACCTGGGCATGAGCTGTATTCTTCACAGCAATAAATCTCAGTTAAATGCAACTGCAAGCAGGTAATTTTAGGGTGTTAAAATACAGTTTCTTCTAGTCAGTTTTTCTCTTTTATATTAAAAGTGCCTGTTCAACTTTACCTGTTACTTTTGTTTAATAAAATGATATGTTGCATTTTTAAAATTAGTAAATATTTTAGGCTTTGCAGGTCACATATGGTTTCTGTAGTATTGTTTTCTTTCTTTGTGCAAGCTTTTAGAAATGTTAAGATGATTGTTAGGTAGTAAGACATAAAAACATCAAACCAGGACTCATATTTGACCCATATGTGATAGTTTGCTCATTCCTTTCCTGTAGCAACACTGATAAGAAGAATGAAGGTGGGCATTAAAATTTCTCTAAATTATCTTTTAAAATGTTTTGAGATTGTCAAAGAATGTTCTAAAATAAATCAAATCTCAAGGCAGAAAATTTCCCAATGGAGGAGATTGCAGTCTTATTGGAGAAGGTTGACAAGATATAGAGCTTCAAACACCTAGAAAAGGGGGACAAGAGATAGTAGGGCAGGGGTGCATGTGAATGATAATCGTAAGACTTGGCTTTATGAGGATAACTAAACCCCTTCTTTAAAAGAAGGCATTATTTCAGTACCTTAAGATAAGGTACTAGCAGTTGGGTCAGAATGGGGCTTATAACATACAACGTTCCTAACCCAGTTTGCAGGCTTATTGTAAACCAAGGGGCAGGGGTAATTACAGTGGAAGAAAGAAGTGCATTTTGTTGGATTTATTAAGGAAGTCTTCACCAAAAAGACAATTGGGATGGATGTTGAGACATAATACTGCTTAAAACTGCAACTTTATATCTATATCGATTCATTTGCCAATGGAAAGGATAGTAGAAAGAGGTGATGGTAATTCAGACAGAATGAAGAGTAAGTTTAATTAGATGTTGGAATGCACGAACAGGGATGATGGGAGTCATTAACATTTTTAGGAAGATTAAGGGGGTGAGGGAGAGAAAAATATCCCTTTCCTTTCAACTCTGACCACTCCTGCATTCAAGGCCTTCAAGAACCACCCTGTGTTGTACAAAGTAGAGCTGTCTGGACAATTTGGTCACACAGAGCAAATTTCTTGACTTTTCTCCTGCTTAGGCTATTGACTAGCAACATTTTGACTGCTTCAGCCGACAGACCATCTCTAGTTAAGCATGAAGAGGACAGCTAAAGTTGCAGTTAGCACAGACAAGATACCTTCCTCTTTCTGATATCAATTAGTGAGAATTTGACTCCCATCTCAGTTCCCTGGAGTCAGGAAAAGACTGCTCTCTCTTCTTGGGACTATAATGTGACCCTCACCCTTAATCATTAGTCCTTCTAGACTCCAATCCTCTTATTCTAGGAAACTCTAACCCTTTCCTTCTTTTTTTAATTGTCTTTTTAAAAAAAGATGCATAGATTACAAAAAATGTTACATTAAAAAGTATAAGAGGTTGCCATATACCCCACACCTTACCCCCACCCTCTCCCCCCACATCAACAACTTCTTTCATCATTGTGGCACATTCATTGCATTTGGGGAATACTTTTGGGAGCTCTGCTGCACCACATGGATTGCAGTTTAGATTAGAGTTTGCACTCTCCCCCAGTACATCCAATAGGCTATGGCAGGATACATAATGTCCAGCATCTGTCCCTGCAATATCATTTAGGACAACTCCAAGTCCCGAAAAAGCCCTCACATCCCATCTCTTCTTCCCTCTCCCTGCCCTCAGCAACTACTGTGGCCACTTTCACCATATCAGTGGTACGATGTCTTTCATTGCTAGTCACAATAGTTCTATAGTAGAATACCAGTAAGTCCACTCTAATCCATATTTTATTCCTCTATCCTGTGGACCCTGGGATGGTGATGTCCCCTCCACCTCTAAATTGAGAGGGAGGTTAGATCCCACATGGCCAATGGGTGCAATTCTTTTGCTTGCAGTTGTAGACACTCTCGGTTCCCTGGTGTGGTGGTTGACCATCTTCACCTTCCTGTTAGCTGACTTGGGTAAATCCAATGCACCGAAGAATAGGAGTTGCAACTCTGCCAGGGGTTGGGGTCCAGCTGGCACATGGCCAGTCCAGAGATTCAAGTCTTGAGGGTATACACTAACCCCAGCACCAACCACAGGTTCAGTAAAAGTGATAGAAGAGGCATGTGTAAAAAAAAATGAAAAATATCATAAAACTTTGTTTTTGACCTTTTGCCTTTCATCACTGTAATAGGTATTGCCCTGTATATACAGTGGCAAGGCAATATCTTTCATTCCTTACTTGCTGTCTACATCCTTTTATTTTAATTTTTAATTTTGTCTTCAAAAAGTTTTAGATCACAGTAAAGTCACATATAAAATATAGGGTACTCCCATATATCCAACATCAAACTCTTTCCCCCTGTCCCCAGCGATGATCTGTTCACATGTTCATATTTTATTTAATGCAGTTGATGTACAGATATTGAAACATAGCTACCAAACATGACTCCATTATGGTTTACATTATGGTTTATATTTTAGACTGTACAATTTTGCTAAACATTTAGTTATATTATGGCTTACATCATGGTTTACATTTTAGCCTATACACTTTTATAAATTTTGGTGAAATTTAACATGTCTTATATTCATCATTGTACGATCTTGTGGAACACTTCCATTGTTCCACAGTTATCCTGCTTCTGTCTATTTTATTCCTCTCTCCCCATTCATTCAGGGCCCACAGTGACAACCGAGCTTCACTGCTTGAAGGACCAGATTCACAGATACTTGCAACAATGCTGAGGACTCGACACACTAGACTGTCTTCCCCCATTGGGAGTTTCCAATTCTCTCGGGAGATACCATTCCCTATGTTTGAGAAGATCAGGCCTCCCCAGGATGGGGTACACCTTCCCATTTATTGTATGGGTCTCTGTCCAATGACATAACACACTATAATAAGATGAAGACTCACACACTCCCTAGAAGCCTGCCACTGTGTCAGATGCCCCATTAAGTACCTTAAACAAGTAACCCTTATTACATTTTCTAAAGAGTTTTCTCAACATTATTGTTTCAACCACATACCTGACAATCTCCCATGTTCATCTGTTCCCTCAAACTATCCTGCATATATAAAGAAATCCTTTATCTTGAAAATAAGTCAAACAGCCCATTTAAAAAATGGGCAAGAGATTTGAACAGATGCTTCTCCAAAGAAGAAATACAGATGGCTGAAAAGCACATGAAAAGATGCTCAAAATAACTAGCTATTAAGGAAATGCAAATCAAAACTACAGTGAGATAACATCTTACTCCCATAAGACTGGTAGATATTTGAAAAACAGAAGTCTGCAAGTGTTGGAGAGAATATGGAGGAATGAGAACTCTCATCCACTGCTGGTGGGAATGCAGAAGGATCCAGCCATTCTGGAGGACAGTTTGGCAGTTACTCAAAAAACTGGCTATAGATTTTCCATATGACCCAGCAATTCCACTGCTGAGTATATACCCAGAGGAACTGAAAACAAGGACACAAACCGATATATGCACACCAATGTTCATAGTGACATTATTCACTATTGCCAAAATTTGGAATCAATCCAAATATCCATCAACAGATGAATGTATAAACAAAATGTGGTATATACACACAATGGAATACTACTCAGCTGTAAGAAGGAATACAGTACAAACACATGTGATAACATGTATGAATTTTGAGGACCTTATGTTAAGTGAAGCAAGCCAGGCATTGAAGGACAAATGCTACATGACATCTCTGATTTGAATTAAAGAAACCAAGCTGTCTTAGAAGAGCTAGAGTCTGGATGATAGGCTTACAGGAAATTGTGAGGTAGGGAAAGGAAGGGTGTGAGCTGATTCCTAAATGGGTGAAATCTATATAAAGTGGAGGAAGTAGTTTTACAGGGAAGGGATAAGATGGGGGCATAGGGATACTATTGGGTGGGGCTTTAACCCTTCTCTTTTATAACCTGGGTGTGTCTCCTCTCTTCCTTCCCTCCTTAGCCCCAGCATTTTTAATCTGTCCTAGAGGGAGAGCAATCTCTACTATTCTACTGGAAATCTATCATTTTATGGAATAAAACTTGTCTTTGGATTCTTGTTCTCTTTCGACCCCAAAGCCTTTCCTTACAAGGCTATATAATCTTTACACTAAATTCTCAAAACTGGGAATTCAATTGAAATTAGAAAAAAACAATTGAGCTTCTCTTTTATCTTCTTCAACATCTATCTAATCTAAAAACTTATACTGAAAAGATGCATATAGAAAGCCCTTACTGTTCTTTACTCAAAGGTAAAGGGGCAGGAGACATGAATAACAAAAGAAAGGGAATTTTATGGGAAACAACCCAAAGTTAATATGAAAATATTGCCCTGCACATGTGTTGAATAATAATGTCATCTGGTTACATAAAAGTAGGGAAATTGAAACAGCTGAAGCCGAAATGGGTGGTTGAAACTATGAAGAAAAAACTAATTATGAAACTAATTTCTCCCTTATTTTGATCGGTAATGGGGATTGTTATAAGTTTGCAAAAGTAAGCAAGATTCAGTCAGAGTTTCTACTATACACAAATCAACCTGGGAAGAGTAAATTGCTGGCTAGATTAAACAAAAGGAAAGGTATTATAGAAGCAGGTACCATATATATTTATTGACCTGGAACAATCACAGTTGGTGCCAGTTGCCACAGAGTAATTATTTACTTTCACCCAAAAGAGTAACCCAGTATTAATAATAAGCTCTTTGGTCACCCTAATTAAGTCACTATTAATATGAATGATGTCATATTAGAGACACCTAGAAGTGGGAAGGCAATACAAGGAAAAGATTTATAGAAAGTTACTGAAATATTTAATTTTTTTAGCAGCACTGTGAGGTGGATATTTATTCTATTTATTAGACCTTTCTTATGGCAATGGATGCTACCCCACCAAGGTACAGAATAAAAAGTACCACAGCACAGGTTAGATGTTTTTTTGCAATAACTTGTGCTTTGCTTCACTTATTGATTCTATGGTACTATAAATTCAAATCAAGTTTCTATTCTACCCTGAAATCCTCAATGTTGCTCCCTTTAACTGGAATAATTATTCTATTCATGTCCACAAGCTGAAGCAATTATTCCTCTAAAACTAATCAGAAAGGATTTCTCCAGGGAAAACATCCCTGACCTCTCGCCAAATATATTTGGTAATTCCTTCATCTTATGATCTCTGTACCTAATACATTCTTTGATCATCAAAGCTTCTGACATTGTGCTATAATTTACCTCTTTTTATATCTCTGTACCATAATACATGTTATGCTCCTTAGCAAAATTAATCACATATTCAACCCAGTATTCCTAGTGCCAGGCAATGTGGCTGACCCATACATTTCTTGAAATAAATTCAATTTAATGTTGTGGATTTGTGAATTTCATAGCAAGTAACCAACTTATTGAATAACTCTAAATTTATCAATTCAGAATTCTCTATTGTTTCTAATAGGAAATTCTTTCAAAGTCATACATTAAACTATCCATTAGAACATTTAGACTATAATATTAGTCCCAGATATTTTTAACTATTCTGCAATAAGGGGATTTTAAGCATACTTAAATAATTCAATTATTTTATAATCAATGCAAAAATGTCTATATTCAAATTATTATTTATTCAACCAAACAAAGACATGTATTTACATTGTAGTTTTCCTAATTCTAGTTATGGTGTAAGCTTGCATGGATTTAAATCAATTAATTTTTAAATTCAGATTTTAATAGGTAGGTTTTTAATGTTATTTTTTATGAATATAATTCTTAGGTGGCTTTATCAGGCTTGAATCTGACAAGGCTGAAATTAAGAGGAAGGACTTTCTTCCGATTTTGTTGAGCCCATAAACTATTGCATGTTACATTGTCATAGAAATATGAAAGTTATAAAAATGGGATTCCTTCTTATAAAAATCACTTCAGTATACTTTGTTTTAAAATTTATCTAAAGTACCCTTTTATTTACTTGACTCTTTTACTCTCGTTTTCCCCCAAATTATTTTTTTACTTTGTCTAATTCCCTAAAATTATAGAGATATATGATTTGTTCAGTTTATTTAGTATAATTTAGTTGAATCCATAGGAAACAACAGGACTATAAAATCCTAGTTTTTCATTTCTATTCTGCAAATGAGAATTTAACCTCTCACTTCCATTTACATACTAACAGTTTGTTTTATGTGGCTCTTCTTTCTTAGATGTCACTTTTAAATTTTTATTTTCCATATGCAAGGCACCTCTCAGTATGCCTTGCATCAAATAAATGCTCAATACATCTTATCAATTTCTTAAATAATTTTGAATGTATGTACATTTTGTTTTGTTTCTTCAACTATACAAAACTTCAATAGACAATATCACTCAATGTATAAATGATATCTTTGGAAATGAATGCTCAGATATATTTCTTTAATTTTAGAGCAAGCGTTAAATAATACTTCCAATGAGAAAAAAATGATACATTACAATTAAAAAAATTAAAACAAAGAAATACAAATTTTTCAATTATTTTTCCAAACTTAATAGATTGCTACTTAGTCACTATAACATAAAACTATAATCATCAATATACAAGCTAATGATTTTTCTGGACATGATAGTTATCAGAGTAGAGGGTAAATGGTTATCATAAATACATAGAGTTCAAAAAATTTATTTGTTGACAAAATATCATCAAAATATGAAATCAAATTTTTAATTTACAAGGACACAGACAAGAGGTAACAAGATATTAGGTTAAGTCAATCAATATCAATCAAAGGTTTCAAATATTTTTCTTCTGAAGGATACAATAGAATGAGTTTTCCTGAAAGTTTTTCTCTGCATTAAGAATCAAAAGGAAAATTATCACTTTAATTAAGTAACTGGCATATTATAAATGTGAGAAAGTGCAGTTTTGAATTTATTGAGTCTAATTCTCCACGTATTATTAAAGTAAATATTCTCAAGGATCATTTCTTGAACATATAATTTGTAGTCTACATATTAGTGATCCATGCAGAGAAAAAAGGAGCATTGTGTTTTATACATATTCCAAAAAAATATGGTAAATGGTATAATGAAAACAGATAGAAATGGTTTCTCTGTTTTTGAAGACATGCTTTTTCAATCCTGGTTATTTCCATCACTAAATTCAATGACCAAATATGTTCCATTTTTAATTAGATTACACAGGATTATGTGGTGCTTTCCTCTGACAGCTCAGAAACAAATTCTACCAACTTTGGATTTTTCATTGCTTATTTTTTTTAATTGTCTCTTTTTTTTTAAAGATACATAGATCACAAAAAAAATGTTACATTAAAAAAATATATGAGGTTCCCATATACTCCACACTCCACCCCATCCCACTCCTCCCATATCAACAATCTCTTTCATCATTGTAGCATATTCATTGCATTTGGTGCATGCTGCACCACATGAATTATAGTTTACATTTTAGTTTACACTCTCCCCCAGTACATTCAGTGGGTTATGGCAGGATATATAATGTCCTGCATCTGTTCCTGCAATATCATTTAGTACAACTCCAAGTCCTGAAAATGCCCCCACATCACATCTCTTCTTCCCTCTCCCTCCCCTCAGCAACTACCATGGTCACTGTTTCCACATCATTGCTTATCACACCATACTTCCATTAATGGAGTAGACCAAACTACAATTAAACTAATATAGTGACATAAAGCATATATATAGCAACATTTAATGACAGTCACAGAAATGATTGAGGGGCATCAGTCTCCTTTAATATATATTTTACACCTTCAAATAGATTGAGATGATAAGTTCATTTTAATACCAATGTTCTTTCTGAGCATTTCAAACCACTTCTTGAGCCAGCCATTTCAAATGATTGACAATCAGTTTGCAAAATGGTTTGGTGTTGTGGTTTTAGTGATGTTATTAGGTAGCAGGGATATCTCTAGCTCAAATCTTTCCTTACCCAGTACATGCTATATAGCTATCCAGCGATAAAGCCAAAGATTTGATAATGCGTGTTAATTTACTTACATGAACTATGATGCCACCTCAGAGAAAAGAAAGTTAGAGAGGAGAGAGAAAATGTAAACAACCCAGCAATGTCCCTAAACTTGAAAGACTATATGCTAGTTGTCAAACTGCACTTCCTAGGTCCTCTCTGAGCAGCATGTGTGGGGGTGAGGAGGGCTGGGGCTCCTGATGGATGCTCTAGTTCCACTGATGCCAAACAAACAACCCCAGCTGAGTGGCATAAAGCAAAAATTATGATGTTCACATATTTTGTGACTCAGATATTCACACAGGGCAGAGCAGGATGGCTTATGTTTGCTCCACCTCAAGTAAAAGAATTCAAAAGAGTTTGGGATGATGTGAACATTAGAAGCTTCAATTATCTGGACAAGTTTTTACTCACATGTCTGGTAAATGGATTGTGATGAGATGCAGCCTGGTCTTGACCAGTGTCCTGACCAAAGAGAGTATACACGGCCTCTCCAAGTGACTTGGGCTTCTCACAGTGTGTCAGCTGTGTTTGTAAGGAGAACATCCGAAAGCCAATGCTCCAGCAGAATCAGGCAGATTGCATAGCATTTTAGGTCAGCCTGAGGAGTCGCAGCGTGTCAGTTCCAATGTACTGAAGTATCAAAGATGACATTAGCCCTCCTAATTCAAGGGAAGGGAATGTAAATCTCATTTCTCATTAGGGATATCAAAGAATTTATGACTCTTTATTTTTTTAACTGACATAGGGAAAATAAATGTTAGGTAAGAAAGGATTAGAATGTGGTTAAACCATGGGTCTATTTTGGTTCCTACCAAGAGCAGGAAACTTAGTAAAACCTGATGCCCCAGATTAGGGGACTCATGGAAAAACACAGGGCTAAGCAGGTCAAAGATAACTATCAGTGTCAAGGAAGACATGGCTTCCTTAGATTTAGGAAAAAAGTATAAAACAATATAAAAATCATCAAGTAGAAATAGGTTAAAAGAAGGATGGGCAAATTCGTACTTAGAGGTAAAATAAATGAATAATGAGTGGATAACCAACTATGGGGAAAGAGAAATGTACTTACACTTAGGAAGAGTGTTAAGGCATCAAGGTCCAGGTAACTTATGCCAGAAACAAATTTGTGTCTACCTTATCCATACATATATAGTGTACTCATCCTAATACTTTGAAGACAAATGTACAAATTATGGCAATGAAAATACATCTCTAAGACATATATATTTATAAAATCTTAGAGATACAATTGCTACATTCGAGGAGAGTGTGTGTGAAAGGAATGGAGCATAATATTTTAACTTCAAATAACAGAGATAAATATGTAAGGGAATAGAAATCTTTCCTTTTCACTTATGAGAAAAATATTACCTATATATAGAAAATAGCTTAGTAATTGGATAGTGACTGGCAATCTTCTTTCATTCAGATATAATATCGAGTGATTCTGAATTACAAGGAAATATACAAATATCAATAAGGAATACCAAGAGTTTAAATAAAGCTGCATTACCCATACACATTCAATTACACATACACAGTTTACAAATTTAGTAAAGTGAGCAAAAAATAAACATAAACATACACATATTCTGCAGATATCTAATGCTCCATCATGACTAGGCTATATGCTATTTTTAAACATATATATATGAATATATATAAGAAACAAATACATACATAAACATATATATATATGCATATACATATAAATATATACATATATAATGTATGTATATATTAAGATAGTATAAAGCCTGATCATGATGGAGCATTAGGTATCAATAAGAGACTCATGGGAGATGGAAACAGAAAGGTAGGTAGGGTCTAGAACATTAAGTCTCTTTAAAAGATGAAGTGTTTATAGGAAGTTCAGCATTATTTGGAATTCCACAGTTCTATTTTTAAGCATCATAACTTAGCACAAAATAAAATAAAATGTAAATGTCAGTCTTTGCTACATATTCATTTGGCTAAGATAGAAGTGGAAAACTTTAAAAGATTTAGAGTTCTCCTATTTTCTGGTTATAAAACAATATGCTTTAGGAGAGGAACACTTCCAGACAGGTAGAATAAGGACCTCCAAAAATCTTATCTTCAATAAAAACAATGAGATTCAAGAAAAGCATCAAAATCTCAGTGAGAGCAGTAAGCTCAGTAGTGTTTATTTTGACCTATTTCATACTCCTAAAAATGATGTCATCTTTAACTTTCAAGTATTGATCCAAGTTTTATTGATTTCCACTCTAATTAAGACTTATGATAAAAGAAAATTAATATAAAGCTGTCAAAGAGCATACCCTATATCAGGGAGAGAGGGTAAACACATGTATATATGGTATTTTCCATTGGAACCAATAAAACAAATCTTAGGGATATTATCTCCTATAATAAAAGTATCTCTATACAAGTATGCAGTGTCTACATTACTGTGAATGTAAACAGTTTACAATAGCTGAAATCCTTATGCAGAAAGCTTAACATCATGAAAATTGTGTATCTTCACTTTAGTCTTATAGTGCAGGGAGACACAAAGAGAGGAAAGAGGAAATACATTACAGGATGTGTCCTAGAGTCAAAGGCATATTAATAAGAATACCATAGATAATCACTTTTTTTTTTTCCCACTTACAGCCGGGTATTTATAATGCCACTGTAAAATGTTATATGGATTCTTATTTTAGTGTATAAGAAGTGAATTGATGAATTATTCACAGATTTTAAGTATATCTCATTTACACTACAAATAGAAAATACACCTATTTTTTCAGAACCATGATATTTTATCAGCAAAAAAAATTTTGAGAAAAGTAAATCACTGAAGTCCACGTAGGATTGACTCATTTCACATCTTTACAAAAAGTAATCTCTTCAAAAATGGATTCTATATAATTTGAAAAATTTCTCAGATTTTTTTTCTGGCCAGTATTATATTTTCTTATCTTTAGAAGTCATCTACTTACTAAAGGGAAATCTATCATCTATCTAGATTTTTGAAGCACACCCTAATTACTTAAATTTAAAGAGGATTGTCTCTTGATTCTCTGTGCAACAATTCCACCTTGGGAGGCTGCAGCTGAGCTATGTTTCTTATTTCTAGATTGGAGAAGACGTCTTTCAAACTTAATGTTGTCAGGCCATGACTGCCCATTTAAACACCCTAAAGAAGTATAATTTAAAAAAAAAAAGAAGTATAATTATTTTCAGTAATAGGAATCTAACCTTAATAGTGAATGAAAGAAAGCTGGGCTCCAAGGATGAAAAGGATTTTGCACGTGAAAGCAATCCGGCTTGGAAAAACCCAGTCAAGTTTGTGAAATTTTATTTTAATAACTTAAAGTAAATTTACATAACTATCTAAACTCATGACCATATTCTTGATATTAAAGTTTTTAACTTTGCAATTATTATTGACCTTAACTTTGCAATTATCACTGATCCTAACACCTAAACCAAAAGGATTTGCAACAAACTTGTGACAATGTGAACTCGCGATTTCTGTCTTTTGGTTTTGTTCTGTTTTTATTTCTTCATGCACAGAGTGCTAGAAAACTTTCCACTTTATCTGCATCAGAAGAACATAATACATAACCAGAGCTTTAGTTCTGTTTATTCCCTGACATACATTGGCTTCACTTTAGAGGTTTCTTTCAGGCAATACTCTGATAATATTGAATGATGCACAAAGGCGTTGTTCATTTTGTGGATTATCATTGTACATAAAAGATAACAGACCTTACAATGATGAAAGACACAATGTATTTATTATTTTTATTTATTTATTTTTTATTTTTTGAAGATTTATTTTTATTTATTTAATTCCCCTCCCCTCCCCCGGTTGTCTGTTTTCTGTGTCTTTTTGCTGCGTCTTGTTTCTTTGTCCGCTTCTGTTGTTGTCAGCGGCATGGGAAGGGTGGGCGGCGCCATTCCTCGGCAGGCTGCTCCCTCCTTCGCGCTGGGCGGCTCTCCTTATGGGTGCACTCCTTGCGCGTGGGGCTCCCCCACGCGGGGAACACCCCTGTGTAGCAGGGCACTCCTTGCGCGCATCAGCACTGCGCACGGGCCAGCTCCACACGGGCCAAGGAGGCCCGGGGCTTGAACCACGGACCTCCCATATGGTAGACGGACGCCCTAACCACTGGGCCAATGTCCGTTTCCCTATTTTTTATTTTTATGTTTTATCTGTTTTATTATTATTATGTTATTTTATTAATTTTATTTGACTATTTTTTTGGCTTTGTTTTTAGGAAGGCTCTGGATCACAGAAAGGTCACAACCTTGGCAGGGGAGGATCACTGTTGTGGGATGTCAGTGATGGTGGGATGAGTAGGAGGTGTGCACCTGAGGCATGCCTCTAATGCATATGGGTATGTTCATATATTCTTAGGACATTGTCTTGGTGGGTGGAGACCCATATAACAACCAAAAGAATATTGAATTCCCATTCTGGAGAGTTCTGCTACATTCTCAGATAGAGTGGCATGAATCCCCTGAGTACATTGGCAGTGCCTAGTGAAAGAAGACAGACCATTACACCAGGCCCTTGATATTGGTAATTGTACTTATTAACCTTATCTTGTGAATTGAAACTTAGCCTAGTATTATATATTGCCTAAGAGTTACCTCCTGAAGGCCTCCTTGTGTTTCAAATGTGGCCTTTCTCTATGCCAGACTTAGCATATAAATGCATTACCTTCTCCCTGGCATGGGCCATGACTTCCAGGGTTGAGCCTCCCTGGCAATGAGAGATTATTACCAAGTGCCAACTATCAATGCATCTGAAAAAGACATTGGACAAAAGAGGAATAATCAGATACCAGTTAGATTTTATGACTAAGAGATTTCAAAGTGAAGCTAGAGATCATTCCAGAGGTTCTGTTTATGCATGTCTCAGCAGGATCTTATTTACTACCACAGCAAACAGTGCCTCAAACAGTGGGGTTCCTAAGGGCTTTAGAGACATCTAGACATTAAAAGCAAGACAGACAAGCTCAGGAATTTGGCACCTTGTCAGTGGGCTTTACTTTTGAATTTATGCCCCCACTGTAACAGAGTTAGACTCATTTGTAATTTCCCTACACATGGTTTTCTGTCCCTTTATTTGAACTTGTAATTAGCACTGTATCTGTTAAATATATATTCCAGATGCTTAAATCTTTGGTCCATCCATGTGCCAGTTGAGCCCTGAATCTCAGCAGAGTTGCAGTCAAAACCTACTCTCCAGTTTATTGAACTAATCCAGGACAACTAATAAAAGGATCATGATAGACAATGCCAATCCCAGAAAATAGAGAGTATCTACAGCTGCAAGCAAGACAGTTCCATCCATTTGCCCCATGGGATATAAAACCCCTCTAAATCAGAAACAGAGTAGAAATCACTATCCCAAAATCCTCAAGATTGAAGAATGGATAATGGACTAAAGCAAATATTATTATTCTATTATACACTTATTATTCTAGCAGTGGAAAAATGTGTATCATTTATATAAAGGCAGTGGCCACCAGAGGTTCTGAGGGGAGGGAGAGGTAAGAATAGTTGTAACATGGGGGTAGTTTGGGGACATTGGAATTGTCCTGCATGATATTACAATGATGGCTACAGGCCATTATATATTTTGTCAAAGCCTATAAAATTGTGTGACTTACAGTATAAATTATAAGGTAAACTATAGTTCACCATTAGTAGCAGTGCTTCAATATGTGTTCATCAGTTGTAACAAATGTACCACATTAATGAAAGATGTCCATGTTGGAAAGTACAGGAGTGGGAGTTGGTAGGGTATATGGAAATCCCTTGTATTTTTTATGTAATATATATGTAATCTAAAGCTTCTTTAAAAAAGTATTTTAAAAAAAGAATAGGTCTTTGTAGCTGTAGATTAATTACCTTTAAAGTGCTTACTTACAAGGCTTGCATCTTTTGGGACATCAAAATGTATCCTGTGATGTACTAAGGATACTGGTCTTAAGCTTTACAAAATATTATAGTACATTCTAGCCTAATTCATTATCTGTACAAAGTTATAAAAGTAGTTGTAGATGACTAGGAATTATGTCATTTGTATTAAACCCAGATCTACTTCTGAGTATATGGTACATGCTGTTGTAAAAAATGATTTGTCTTTTAGTTTTGTCAATTTGTAATCAGAGGATTTCCTTTTTCTCTTTGTAGCTCAGAGAACACCTAGTATAAACTGTCAAACTAATACACTCTGGCCATACCACCCTGAAGGTGCCAATCTCCTCAAACACAATAAATACACACCTGCAGGGGGCAGGTGGGGAGAGGCATCCACAGATCTCCTTTTTCATATGATATCATCTGTCTGTTCTTGACAACAGAAGCATGGCCCACAGATACTTCTATAATGGCACATTTCTCTACCAATCCAGCCACCTCTCTTGCCATGCTCTCTCTATCTAAGGCAAACTAGCTCCCATCTTAAGAAGTCATTTGGCATTCTTAGAGTATTCCATGGTCTCTCATATTTCCATGAATTTGTTAATGTTATTATTCCTTCTGCCTCAGAAGATCCTTCTCGACCCTGTCTCCCTAGAAAGGGTGTATTTTTCAAGATTCAAAGTTTCATGTTTCTCTGAAGCATTTCCATTCACTATGGTATTGAAAGCACTCCATCTGATCTTTCTAGATCACCTCGTACAGACCTCTGTAAAGCAGTGAGCACAGTGTGTTTACTCTATGTTTTCATATATTTGTTTCTTTGCTTTTTTTGAATCATCTGAACAGTTCCTAGCACCTAACAAGTGCCCAGTGAAGTTTGTGGATTTTAAATAATACAATGTAAAGATGCATTTGAAAAAAAAAAGTACATGTAAGTCCAGAATCAAAGGTAGCTATCCAGTAATTACAAGCAGAGAATGGTGCAGATATAGGGAAGAGAGGAAGAAAGATGTGAAACAAAAAGGAGCTGGTTTGGGAAGCAAATGTGGCTCAATTGATAGAGCTTCCTCCTCCCATATGGGAAGAACTGAGTTGGATACCTGAAGCCTCCTGGTGAAAAAGAAGAAGAGAAAACATGTCTGTGTGGCAAACCAGTGCCTGTGTAGTGAGCCAGGGTCTGCATAAGTGAGTCATGCAGCAAGATGATGATGCAACGAAGGAGAGATGAAGGGAAGAATAAAGGTCAAGCACAGCAGAAACCAGGAACTGTTAGGAACAGCTAACGGCATCTCTTTCCACATCAGGGGTCCCCAGGATTCAATCCGTCTGAATCCTAGAGGAGAAAGATGAGAAGAGAAGACAAACAGAGAAATGGATACAGAAGATCACACAGGGAATGGACACAGACAGCAAGAACAGCAGGGCAGGAGGGAAAGGGAAAAATAAGTCTTTAAAAAAAAAAACCAAAAACAACAACAACAAAAAAGAGCTGGTTGAACTTTTGAGAGAAATTAAATCTCCAGTTTTTTTTGTTTATGCTCTTGTCTTCCTCTCTGGTTCTTTTCTACTTTACTTTGCTCCTTCTCCTTAGCACTCCCCAACACAGAGACACACATATATACATATATATCATTCCATGATATATGGAATAAGAAGGAAATTATATTCAGATTAGGTTTCCTTTTCCATTTATTTATTTATTTATTTTTAATTATTATTTTCTTAATTAGAGAAATTGTAGGTTTACAGAAAAATCATATGAAAATACAGTGTTACCATATGCACCCCTATTGTTGATACTTTTCTTTAGTGTGGTATCTTTATTACAGTGGATGAAAGAATATTAAACTATTAAGTATGATCAATAGTTTATTTTTTAATGTTACATTTTTTTAAAATGTTATATTCAAAAAATATAAGAGGTCCCCAAATGACTGTTTCTTTTAGTTCTTCCTAATATTTCTTTTCCATGTTATTCCTATGCTTTTAAAGTCACATAGACAGAATAAGACCAACTTCTGAACTTTTGACTCATCCTTTTAAGTAAAAAAAATGGTCAGAATTATTGAAATATGCAAACATGACCTAAGAGAAAGTAAAGAGTAGCCAAGAATATTTTGGGGGAAAAAATATAAAAATAGAAATACAATACAAGGTACTTATGATTTTGCAGGTAAAATAACTAATGAAATTCTATGTAAAAGGATATGAAAAATGTCATGAGAAAATAAAAATTCTGTATATTTACACAATATCTGTGTAGATATTTTTCTATCCTTCACCTTCTATTCCTATAAGGTTATTAAAACATATTTATAAAATGGTTATTGGGTGATATGATGTGTTTTATAATTCTGATAAGCAGATGTGAAGATATGGGTGAAGGTGACAGGGTTCTTGTGGGAAATTCTTAAAAAGGTCAAAGAACTAGCTAGGGTGGGGAGCAAGATAATGGGAAGTGTATGTATCTGACAGCTGTGAAAGAGACAAGATAGGAAGGGAGCTTGAGAAGGAAGAATCTTGGACTGAAGCAAAACTCTAAGAAAAATCTAGCCAGGCCTTTGACAGTCTTCAGCCAAGGTCTCAGCTAAAGGAGTCCTGCTTATTCAGGAATGAGAGCAACCCACGGAAAACATGGCCTCTGACAAACACCATTTGGATTCAGTGGGGCAACAGTTAGGTAGCCTTCAGTCAATTATTCTGCAGAGCAAAGCTGAGTGGTACATTTTATCACATTGTGTGCCCCTCCACACACACGGACCCGCAACCTAATTACAGCTTTCTGAGGTAGAAAGCATTATAATCCTCATTTTACAGAAAAGGAAAGGGAGACTCAGGAGAGGCTAAGTAATTTTCCGCTATTTTCACAGATAAGTAGGGGGCGTTGATAGTATTTAGACACAGATTTCTCTGACCTTTTGAATCAGAGCTCTTTACATTTCTTTTCAAATTGTTAGGAAAGCAGTCTCAGAAATGACATCTATATCATTATACTTAACTCTAAATTGTGGATCTAAATTATACTCATAAAAATTATTTTTGACTAAGTCATGTACTTATTTTTAAGCTATAAAATGTTGCAATATATCTCAGAATATTAAAATAATGCAAGCCTCAAAAGGAAGTTGTGATATTTACAGACCAAAAATACAGGGTTATTATTTTCCAAACAAACAAACCAAAAACTTACATACGCAGAGAATTTTATGCATAGCTTTCTATAATTAATTTTTAAAAAATAGACTTATAGCTATATTATCTGCTTCTCTTCCCCCTTCTAACTCCTCTAGTTATTAGGGACCAGTCCATGAGCAAGAAGACTTTAGTGACATATGGTTATATCACAGGAGAGAAGGGAGAAGCCAGGGGAGGCTGCCAGGAGCAATGTCATGTGACAAGAGGAGTCAAGGCCTAACATCATCATCATCATCGGTAGCCAGACCCAGAAAGCCAGTCTTCTGGGAGAAAACATCACCTTGTTGACACCTTGTTTTTGGACTTCTAACCCCAAGCCTTAAACCAATAAATTCCCATTGTTTAAGCCAACCCATTACATGGCATTTGCTTTAGCAATGAGGAAATTGAAATAAATTTCATGTTTATTTATGTGTGACTTTGATTGTATATACATGTACGTATATACATATATGCACACATATATTACATGTATTATGCATTTGACCAGAATATATGTAGTGGACATAAGAGAGTTAAATAGCAAGTGTTTCCTCTAATGAAAGGTGCAATTCCTTTTAAATAAGATGACATGATGTGAAAGACAAAATAACAATAATGTGCTTAAGTTGTAATTTTACCATATCAGGCATTTTTTAAAATGATTTGCAATCATTGGCTCATTTAATCCTTACTACAACCCTATGATATAGGGAATATTTTTATTCCCATTTTATTCCCATTTATAGGGAAACTGAAGAACATGGAATTCAACCAATAAGCCAAAACTACAGTTTATTTTAGAACCAAGAAATCAAACACCAGCAGAGACAACCATAAAAGAAAGGGGTTTCTGAATAATGGGGAAACTTTTCCAAACAGTACTCATCTCAAAATATTGATTTCCGATATGTTTAACCATAACTCTTTAAATCAATCTCAGATAGTGAAGACCAAACCAAGGAAATTTAATTTATCTGCAAATGCCCTTATAGAGTAGCAGTTTTTGAATTCTTACAGTTTTTCTATATATATTTTTGATTAGCAATTAGGAACAGAAATAACAAGGGTAGTGGAAATATAAATCGCTGAACTCAGGGGAGTTGAGCAAGGAAGTATATTCTTAAGTCATTACAGTTTAACAAGTTGTAGACAAAGAATATGACAGCTCCCTCAGCTAGAACACGGTGTTGATCCAGGCTGTGGACTGTCCAACAAGTTCTAAAGAGAATGCAGAAATGAGAAATGAAATACTGACAAAAGAAAGACAAGGGCAAAAGAGAAGGGGTCCAGGAAATTGTCAGAGAGGCTATTTCCATATTCTTTCTTGAGATGAGCTGTTAAAACAAAAGAAGCACAATCAACATAGAAATACGGTAACTGTGTCAAGTTAAACAGAAAAAAAACCTCTCTTGACTAATGTAAAAATAATAAAATGCAACGTTTAAAACCCAGATTTAATGAATATCATTTTAGCTCCTGATACTTCAGACTGAAACGTATGACTTCATTTGATTATCTTAATAAAGATATTTTATAGATAATATTTTTTTTCTATTACCTGTTCTCTTAATCATAGATAAGGAAAGTTAGGCTCAGGGAATTATTTCGCTTGTTCATGATCAAATATCTAGTTACTAGTAGAATTTTAATAGGAAGATTTATCCTCTAACTCAAGTTTTATACTCTTTCCACTGGACTAAGTTTCTCAGAAGCCTAAATCCAATAAAGTTTCCAAAATATAAAGTATAGCTCCCTATTTCCTGTATTATTAGATGGACATTGAATCATTGAAACTTGATTTAATTTATGCCATGCATTCCTGTGGCCATCTGCTTTTCTCAGATGAACTATTTCCATAACCTCAACCCACTTACACGGAAACTTTATCTCAGAGTTTGGGGAGTATTACCTTCCTAGAATATACCTGTACATCTTGTTTGCACCTTTTATCCTTGGGCTGTCAGAATAACTTACAACCCATGTGACACCTGTGCTCTTTATTTTATTGGTAATTTAAAAAATAATTTATCTTAATGTCATTCTAGTATGTTCCCTAGCTTCTATTGAGAAGGCATCAAAAGAATAAACCACTATTGCTTCTGTTTGGGGTTTAGACAGTAAACTTGGTGTAAGTAAAAAGAGCCAAATAGGTCTACTTTAAGTCACAGAGTGTATAAACTGGGTGATTAAAATAAAGTTAATTTTGAGGTAACATCATTGTAAACATTTATATTCTGATGATGGAAAAATGCTTGTTCTTAGGAGCTTTACTTATTAATGTTTGTTTCCGCAGTGCTGAAATACATTTTTGGGACTCCTGCAGTCTGGCAATTAACAATCATGCTACTGCCTCTGGCTTTGCTATTTTCAATGCCACGCCACTATACATTTTTCAAGCACTCTTGGTCAGAATCTTATAACTGACAGATTTTCAGTTGGAATAGGACAGCAAGCATTCAGCTAATGTGGGAGAAGCAGGGATCTTCCTCAACTTGTTAAAAACCACTAAACCCAGAATTTTTTTAGGTCAAATTAGTCAACTAGTAAGTATCTCTTCAGTTAATTTATACTTTATATTTATGGAATGACCTAGGATTTTTTAATCCTTATAACAACCCTATGGGATTGGGGAATTAAGGTATTATACATAGTAATTTTGCAGAGGAGGAAATAGTGGCTCCACAAAGTTAATCTGCAAATGTCAGACAATTTTTAAGTAGCAGTGTTATAACTTGAACATAGGCTTTCTCTCGCCTCTCTAACATTAATTTTCCTCACAGTCTCTAAATGGTTCTTGTATTCTCTACCCTGGTTCCAGCAGACTGCAATGAACATGTACATTTGGTGTGTTGAATTATTGAACCTTTTCCTGATAATGACTCTTAACACCCTTGTTGCATCAATAACCTACCAGATATAGTTTCAAACCCATGACTTGAACTGTACTAATGTTTGGTTATTTTTCTTTTCTTATTTTAACTGCTTAACCAAAAGATCCTGGCTTGGTTGGTAGTACATATAATATTTGACTGAAGTTTCAGAATAAAATTTTTTAAATTCCTATATATATACTTCTGGGAATGCAAATATATATTTATATATACACTGAATAATTAATACAATAACCAAGGCAGAAATTCTTAATTTAAAAGACAATTAGCTCTGAGAATAGAAATGATTAGATATTTATTTAATATATCAGAGGTCATAAAGTTTTTAGTTATAAACATAGAAAATTTATTAATCTGCTCAACAATCTGGATTAGCTTCACTTAGTGAAAGGCCTAAATTATAGAATTTTTTAATGAAATGCATTTTCGATGTTCTGCATTATGTACTATAATTGGAATTAGCCTAACAAAGCACTAGAATTCTGAGGCTACTAGCTTCAATGAATTAGATAAGAATAAATTGAAATTAGCTCATCAATTGCTTGTATGTAAATGATTTCTAGCTTATTTAGGACACCTGAATATAGTCCTTACGTTCTTTTTAGTCATTTTGATATTTACTGGGCAAGCATTAATTTCCTATCAAACCCCTGCATTATAGATAAAGCAGAACTCTGGCCCTAACTGAATTATTGTGAATATTAATTAGTGAAATTCAAACTAATGAAAGGGTGCAATCATAACCACAGATAAATATTCTCTTAATTTTGCCTCAACCTCTAAATTAACAATGTCAGATTTTAGGAATATATGACTTTGTTATTATACCTTTGCTGACATTTTACAAACTAAAAAAAAATGGTACTGCATCTACAATTAATACTTCTCATTGTTATATATTACATGCATAATTACATGATTTTCAAAGTGGCTTAAAAATTCAGAAGGATATTGTTAACAATATGATTGTAGAGGGCTAAAGTGGGACAGGATTAGAAGTCAGGTGATCTGAATTTAAGTATCAGGTTTTCTTTTGGACAATTCATTGAATCTTTCTGAACCACAGTAACTTTGTCTGGAAAACATTAGTACTAATATAAGCAAAAGTAGGGCATCATTAATGACAATTATTTAAATTTTGAGCACTGGCAAAAAATATACATGCAAAATATGTCATGCAAAAATGCCATGTAAACGTGATTCCAATGGGAATTTTAGCCTGCTTATGTACCTTATGAGTCATAAAAATCAGTGAAATAAATTCCTTCCATTTGATGCCAACACTACTTTGAATAAAAAGCAATAAGCTGCATCTGAAAGTTTCCTAGTCCATTTTACCCATTTTGGTAGCTGTGTGAGTTGGGGTCATCAGTTATGTCTATGAACTTCAGTTTCCTTCACTATAAAGTTAGGAAAATCCTACCAAGCTAACAAGGTAATTTTGTTTTTCATATGTCATCAGTTTGTATTTGTGAAACTGTTGGCAAAATCTTAATTTTAATACAGGCAAAGATTTTTAAAAAATGATTTCCCATTTGGTTTTGGTTAAATCATATTCTCCAGTTTGATTAAGAGATGTGAAGAGTTCCATCTGTGGAAACCATTGCTCACTTCTCTGTCTTCATTTGTGCTCCTGGGGTGGGAAAAGTTAAAGAAAATTACCTCAAGAAGCATGAACTTGAAACAGGTAGAGAGGTAAGGGGAAGAGTACAGAGTAATAGTGGCAGTGAGAAGCAGGTAACTGTTTTACCCACCTTGCGGAAGGTGAATAGCTAGGTTTATTAGGACTTACATGTTAGACTATATTGTTGAAGTCTCACCCAAAAAGCGACTGACAGTCTTTACAGACTGAATGTGAATAAATGATACAGTGTAATGTGTAAATTAGTCTCTTTCTCATGATGTTCAAATCTAACACAGTCCCTGGTCAGTTTTCTCTGATCTCTTTTTCCTTTTTGTGTCTATTCTCTTTCAACTCTTCATTGCAAAATATAACAAACATACAGAAAAATACATAAATTATAAATGTAAAACAATCTATTATTACAAAATAATACCTATGTAATTGTCACACAAGTCAAGAAATAAAATATAGTCAGCAATCCAGAAGCCCTCCATATGCCCATTCCAAATCACTTCTCTGCTCAAGGTAATCCCAGTGCTGTCTTTTAGGATAATCATTTCCTTGCTTTGCTTTTTTAATAGTTTATTACTATACAAGTATGCATTCTCACTTTGATTTAGATGTTTCTGTTTTTTTAATTGAATATGAGTGGAATAGTACAGCATGTTTTCTGTGTGTCTGGTTCCTTTTGCTTACATCATTTGTGGGTTTATAATATAACTAGTATTTTGAATTTTATCATTTTACAACATACTTTTTGCCTGTCCTTTCTGTTTTACGATTCTTTCTTCTATCTTACATTCTTTTGGATTGATTATTTTCATTATTTTAGCTTTTTACCTTTTATCTCGGAAGTTATGCACTCTTTCACTAATATTTTGTTTGTTAAGTTAGACTATAGCATGCAAGAGTGATTTATCAAAGTCAATGTTAATTGGATCTTTTAACCCCTTCCAGGCGTTCATTACAAGGACCTTAGATTAGTGTAACTCTATTTAATCTTCATCTCAAGTAGGGTTCAACGAAGCAGATGCCGAGATAAGGACTCATCTGCCAGAGATTTATTAAACAAGTGCTTTCAGGATAAATAGTAAAGATGTAGAGGGAACAGGAGAAAGGGCAAGGAAGAAAGAGTGCCACAAAGAAACTCTGGAATTCAAAAGTTGTCCTAACCAGTGTCGAAGCAGATAGGTTTTCATGTTTCAGTGTCCAATAGTGTTTGGCCAAAGCTTATAGGGAGTTGAGAAGAGCACATGGAAATGGTGAAAAAGGATCTGAGGAAACCGGGCTGAGCAAAAATATTGTTGCTTAAGTCCCAAACCCAAATTTAAGTGCCATTCTTTTCCCATATTTTCATTTTAAGCCTTTTTAAATTCTACAGAGAATTGCTATTTTAGTTGTATAGTTAATGTTCTCATTTAGAGAACAATGTTCTTATTTACTCACATGCCTTTTCATTTCTCTTGTTTTTCATTCCTTCCTGTATCTCCAATCTGCTAGCTGAGATCATTTTTCCTTCTTCTTGAAGAAAGCATTTAAATATTCCCTTTACAACAGGTCTGCTGACAGTGGATCTTATCAGGGTTTATCTAGAAATGTCTTTTTCCCATTCGTTCTTGAATAATACTTTTTGCTCTATTTAGAATTCTTGGTTGGCAAATATTTCCTTTCTACACATCAAAATATAAAACTGCTCTTACCTTGCTTCTATTTTGCTTTTAGAAGTCATTATGCACCTAACTTTTGCATCAATGCAATAAACTGTTTTACAGCTTCTTTTAAAATTTTATTGTCTTTGGGTTCAAATGATGTGTTTGGGTAAGGATTTATTTCTGTTTCTCCTCTTTGGGATTGGTGATGGTTAATTATACATGTCAAGTAGGCTAGGTTATGGGCCCATTTTTTTTTTGCCAAACACTGGCCTAGTGTTGCTGTGGAGGTATTTTATAGATGGGATTAGTTGACTTTAAGTAAAACAGATTGCCCTCAGTAATGTGGGTGCATTTCATCCAGTCAAGTGGAGGCTTTAAAAGCAAAGAATTGAGTGTTCCAGAGAGAAGACATTCAGTCTCAAGACTAGACTATTTACTCCTCTCTGAGTTTCCAGCCTTCTGGCCTTCTGTGCACATTTCAGACTCAAGATATCTTCACTCTTACAAGAATTTGCCTCCCCTATGGATTTCATCCTGCCCTTCAGAATTTAGCAGTCACATGAGCCAATTTCTTAATATAGTACATACACATCATTCTATTGGTTCTGTTTCTTTAGAGAATCCTGACTCACACAAGTTTCATCTGATTTTCAGTGAATCCTTGAAATTTATGGATTGCTATCTTTTTTTAATTGTAGGAAATTTTCATCAATATTCTCTTTGAATTTTGTGTCTACCATGTTCCTGTTCTTCTCTAAAGGCAAGCATGTGTCAGATTTCTCACTATATTTTCCATATCTCCTCTCTCTTCAATATTTTAAAATCTTTCTGTCTCTCAGTTTCACTTTGGATACTAAGCATTTTTAATTCTAAATTGCTATTAATACATTTTATTGATTTCTGAATCTTGGTTATTGTATATTTCATTTCTGTAATTTCTAGTTAGTTCTTTTTTCAAGTATATACTTTTATACTTATATTTTCTAGTTCCTTGGTGACATTTTTAAATGGCTTTTATTCCCAAGAGGAAGTATGCCCTTCTACCACCTGGGATTTTTTGGTGCATCTGAATCTATTGTCAGTTATTTCTTTTGGTTCTTAGTTTTATTGATTTGTCTTATCCTGTGCCTGAAATATCTTAGATATGTACTAGACAGTGTATTTTAGTAAATATTTGTAGACATAATTTGAGAACTAGAATAATATCACATTCTTTTACAGAGGATTTTCTTTTGCTTCAGCAGTTACCCAAAGGCACCAATAATCTAATATCACCCTAAGCCCATCTCATATCTTGAAATTTCTGGACTATGAAAATCAGGCGAAGTTTGGTTTCAGTTCCTTCGGAGGCTAGTTTAATTTTGATTGAGGTTTGCTTCCTCTTAGGGATCAGCCCTGCCAGGAATGAAGAACTAAATACAGTCATACTTTGGTACTCCACTGCTTGGAAACTCATCGAATTTGATACTTGATGCCTTTTGACACAAAAATTTTGCCCCATCATTTGTTTGGTACTCAGTGTGCAAATCAAAATGAAGGGTCAGTTGTTAGTCACAGGGTAGCTCTTCCCCTGTGTAATCCCATTGTGGTCTTATCTTAGCTTCTGTGGTCATGTTGTATATTTTTGCATTTTTTTTCCTCATCGTTGGTCCTAAGAAAATGAGCAGTGATAGCACTGAGCAGGACAGAAAATTGCTTCACAACCATTGAGCAAAAAAAGAAAAGAAAAAATAGGTAAATCTGAGCATGGCATTCACATTACTGATCTTGCTAGGGAATACGACGTGCCTAGAACAACAGCCTCTGCCATCATTAAGAAAAAAGAAGCAATAAAACAGGCTGATGTTGGGAAAGGAGTTAAAGCAGTAACAAAGCAGCATTCCCAAACACTTGAGGAATTTGAAAAATTTGAAAAGCTGTTATTAATATTAAATTGGGTAAATAAGAAGGAGTTACTGGGCAACAGTGTCTCAGGAGCCATGATATATGAAAAAGGGAAACCATTGCATGCCGATCTTTTCAAAAACAAATCAGAACAGAGTGAAGAGAGTATTGAAGTTTTTAAGGCCAGCTATGACTGGATTGATAATTGTAAAAAGAGGACCAGAATTCTTGGTGTCATAAGGCATGGTGAGGTAGTGAATACTAATAAAAAGGCTGCTGATGAATTCGTCAGTGGATTTCAAGACTAAGTAGAGGCTGAGGGTTTTATTCCCCACCGAGTTTTTAACTATGATGAGATGGAAGTTTTTTTGAAAAAAATGCAGAGTAGAAAGTACATCACAAAAGAGGAGAAGGCATTACCAGGACACAAACCAATGAAGGACAGGCTCCCTCTATTGTTGTATGGGAATACTAGTGGGGACTTAAAATGCAAGCCTCTGCTAGGCTATCATAGTGAAAACCCATGAGTTTTCAAGAAGCAGAATGTCATAAAAGCAAACTCCATATGATGTGGAGGGCAAACAGCAAAGCTTGGGACATGAGGCAATTTTTCATTGAGTGGATAAATGAAGTGTTTGGTCCCTCAGTGAAAAAATATTCCTTAGAGAAAGATTTGCCTGTGAAAACTCTCCTATTTTGGACAATGCTCCTGCCCACCCTCCAGGCTTGGAAGATGATTTGCTGGAGGAGTTCAGCTTCATCACTGTAAGGTTCCTGCCCCCCAACACTACTCTCATCCAGTCCATAGACCAGCAGGTCATTTCAGACTTCAAAAAGTTGTACACCAGAGGCTTTTCCAGAGGGGTTTTGAAATCACCTCTGACACCCAGTTGACCCTCACAGAATTCTGGAAGGAACACTTCAAAATCCCGCACTGCTGTAAACTTATTGATAAGTCTCTTATAGGATAATGAATTCAGCATGGAAAAATCTGTGGCCAGAGGCTGTGACTTAGAGAGACTTGGAAGGGTTTGAGGCTGACCCCCAAGCCTGCCAGTATAGAGGGTACAGTTGTGCAGGGTATTGTATCTTTGGACAAATTCCATGGGTCTGGAGATTGATTGATGCTGCTGATATTGAGGAATTAGTGAAGGAACATCATGACAAGCTCAGTGTTGAGGAGATGTAGGAACTACAGAAGGAAAAGCAACACGAGGTAACTGAAGAGACTTCTTCAGGTGAGGAGGAAATAAGGAATGATGTCCCCAGTTCCTTGATAAAAGAAATGTGTGCAAAAAGGGGAGAGGTTCAAAACTTTGTGGAAAAGTACTCTCTGGACAAAGCTCTGACAAGCAGAAATGTGAATTTATTGAAAGACCAACCATTTTCATACTCTAAGGAAATTCTGAAAAGAAGACAGAAGCAGTCCTCATTGGATAAATTTTCAGTAAAGGTGACAAAGAGTGTATCAAAGTCTGTGGTGCAAGTTGAAAAAGGGCAGAAAAGAGAAAGAACACCTGAAGTGCAAGTGCCCTGTGTTCTATTGGAGAGGGACTCTCTTTCCAAGCAACACTCCATGTAACTCTTCTCTTCATCACTCTCCTCCCACCATCCCATTACCATGGACTCTTCTCAGTACCAGTAAAGTCATGTTTTTATTTTATTCAATCTAAGTACTTATTAATTTTTAGATTTATTTCTCATGTAAAGTAATGATATACAACACTATTTTTTATGTATTGCCTAAAAAATGTGCATTTTCTTTGGTTTAGGAATGCATTAAATTTACTTACATTATTCCTGATGGGAAAAATTTGCTTGATACTCATTGTGCCTTCCAGAACCAATTAACAATGAGCACCAAGACACCATGTATAAGAAAAGGATTATTTACCAGATTCCCAGCCTTTGCTTGGTCCTGGACTCCAAATTTATTTTTCCTATCAAGGTTTCAAAATTACCTCTCAGTCTCTTAGACTAGAGCAAAAGCTAGACTTCCCTCTCTGGTTTCTGTCTTCTCCTGGATCTATCTATCTATCTATCTATCTATCTATCTATCTATCTATCTATCTATCTATCTAATCTTCGTATATATGCATATACATATACATATGTATAAGTTTTCATAGAATTTTTAGTTTTCTCAGGAGGAAGATTCTTCTGAATTATTTGGACAGCCATCACTGAATCAGTATTTTTTTAAAGGACACTTTTCAATTACTATTGGAAGAATTTTGAAAGTAGTAAAACACACTATATTTTAGAACAAATATTCTGCTAAAGCAATCTTTTGATAACTGTAATTTTACTATAACTCATTTGTCTAAATCAATTTTTTTTTTTGCTTATAATCACTGTAACCATTAAATGGAATTTACATTATTGGAAGTAACTGCCATCTACATCCAAACATAGAACTTCAGGTTTCCAAGGTGTTAATATAGAAAATTTTAAAATCACCTCTGGCATTGGAATATGACTGGAGTTATTGGAAGGGCTTTGAGTCTTTGAACACTGAATTTTTTCAAATGGAAAAACAAAAAAACCTAGAAGTAAATTGTTTTGAAAGCAGAACTGTTTTCAACAAAGAGAATGAAAATTGAGGATGCAATAAAAGCTCCTCTTTGTACTTTGCATTTCTGGCAGGCATCTGGTATATAGAAAAGTCATGGATAAACAAACTATAAATTCAAACAGTATGGGATTGTATAATTTTCTTAAAATTGTAGGAGTGAAATCTAACTAGCAGACAAATGAAGAAAAGTAGGATATGTTCATAACATCAAAATTCCTATTGCTAATTTACCAAGCAATATAAACTATATGCCTTTTAAAGCTTATATTTGTTCTTCCATTTGAAGAGCAAAAAATAATAAAACACCAATATTAATATATATAACACTAAACATGCACTGAAGTGACTTTGTTCAAAGGTTGTTTTAAGGAAGCTGTGAAATTGTGCTTTCATTTGAGAGTGAATTTTATATCATTTTAGAATCCTGCATCAATTAACTTAAATTTCATTAAGGGATTTATAGAATAGGAATATTCATGGTAACTTTCTAATATAGGTGGAGCTAGTACAGTATATACTATTGCAAGGTGGTAAATTTTAGTTAATTTATATTTCCATAATTGTATAATTCAATGACTTAGCCCGTATCTCATTTCATCTTAATCTACAATCTTAGTTTGCTCAATTTCTATGACAAGCTCAACAAACTGGTTTTGGCTTAAACAACAGGAATTTATTGGCTCATGTTTCTAAGGCCAGGAGAGATATAAAATTCAAGTGTCAGCAAGGTGAGGCTTTTTCTCCAACGTCTATAACATTCTGGTGATGGCTGCTGGCAATCCATAGAGTTCCTTCATGCGAATCCACGTCTTATGTCACATTGTGAGGTCCTCTCCTTTTGCTCCTGGATTCCACTGACTTCTGTCTTCTGCTCTTCCCCGTGGTTTTCTCTAAGTATGTCTGAATTTCTTCTGCTATAAAGACTCCAATATTCAGGTCTAAAGGCTGCCTGCATTCAGTTGAGTCAAACCATAACTAAAATAACTTCTTCCAAAGATCTTATTTGTAAGAATGCAGATCAAGACCGAATTGAAACACATAATTCAGTCCACCAAAGGTAAGGAATATAATCTGCCCCAGGGGGAGAAGAACTCAGAATAGACCAATAATCTAAAATACCATACCAAATGAAATAAAAAATAAATGCTCTGGGAGAGGTCTTAAACAGGTCACAGTGTAAAATGACACAGATATCTTGGAGAACAGTTAGAAAATGCCCACTCATGGTAGAGATGCACATATAATACAATCCAAGTGGGTGTTTACCTAGAGAATATCTATCTTAGTGGTTATCTTACTAAAATCAAATAATCACATAGAGACATGATATATAAGATATATCACATACAGATTATTTTATAATTCAACTTGGGGTGGAGGTGGAGTAGATTCTGGAACAAGGCAAGAATATTAGAAGTTGGTAATATCAGGTGACAGCTACATGAGTATGTTGTATATATATGTATTAATGTAGTAAGTATATCATATCAATCTCAATACTTCAGTAAATGCTTTCTATAGTTTATAATTTAAAATAAATTTAAAAACATTGTTGTAAAAATTATTTCAGGGCACCTATAAAGTATTATTTTTGTTCAATTGTTTGCTTCCATTTAGTAGACTGTAAATCCCAAGTTAAAGGAGACCTTGTTTTAATTCTTTAGTATTCACAAGGACTGAAATGAAATTGATATATAAACTTAAAAAACAACCATGGAGTAAATTAAGAATATAGGAAAACTTAATGAACATTTATCACATGGGTTGCTACTCTAACAATTTATATACATTAAAGATTATCTTCCAGAGGAAAGCCAGGAGGCGCGACAGAGCCAAGTAATTGGACCACTGCCCCTGCAAATAGACATGAAGAGTCTGTGGTCAGACCTAGAATGAACAGTTATGCAAATTTGTCTGGCCATATAGGGAGTTAATTCAGCCTTAGGTGTAGGACAATCACTGGGACAGTGGTTAGGACTATTAGCTGCCATGGAAAATATTAAAAGAGACAATAATTACTTGATCAAGGTGGTAAAGTGAGAAGCTTAAAGACTCCATCCCTTTTCAGAAGCTTTGAAATAACCAGTAAGAACTGGCAGAAACTTTTCTAAAAGCTCCAGAAAACAGTTAAAGGATTTCAGTAAGAGGGCAAGACCTGAATCAAGAACAAGACCACTTAAAACTGGTCAGACCTACTGTCATTCTGGCTTGACGCTCATGAGGAATAGTTCCACACTCCCAATTCAGATTCTGGGTCCCACTTGTAGAGGGAGCAGAGTAACCCTATGGATGTATTGGAAGCATATATGTCTGACCCAATCTATCTGGAGGTAGCCTGAGGGACTTGCTGTACCAGGATTTGCTCTGTGTGTAGAAGGTGATGTACCAGCTCCCCTATACAATGCTGTGGAGAACAGTCAAGTCATGCTGCCTGGGGCAAAAGATTGCTGGCTCTAGGACATAGAGTATAGTAATCAGGACTTTGAATATACTTTTTCTTAGGGAAGAGGGGAAATCCCAACCTGTTGTGAGGATTTCCAGGACCATATGTACATGCCATGGACAAAAGGAAGGCATGCAAAAAGGATCAGTGGGTCCCCTATGCTTTGACTATTTTCTTCCAATTTAGGACCAAGCAGAGAAAGCCAAATATATTCCCCTAAAGAATCACACAGAATTCCCCCCTTCTTATTAGCCCACCTCTAGTTTCAAATCATATGACTTAGCTATGGTGGTAGCATGGTACTGGCATGAAGATCATCACATAGACCAATGAAAACAAATCGATGGTTCAAAAACAGACCCTCACATCTATGGTAATGTGATTTTTGACAAGCCTGTAAAACCCACCCAGCTGAGGTAGAATTGTCTATTCAACAAATGGTGCTGGGAGAACAGGATATCCATAGCCAAAGGAAAAAAAGAGGACCCCTATCTTATCCTTTATACAAAAATTAACTCAAAATGGATCAAAGACCTAACTAAAATCTACAACCATAAAGCTCCTAGGAAAAAAATGTAGGTAAATATCTTCAGGACCTGGTGGTAGGTGGTGGGTTCTTAAACCTTTTACCAAAAAACACAAGCAATGAAAGAAAATATGGATAAATGGGACCTCCTCAAACTTAAATGCTTTTGCAATTCAAAGGACTTCACCAAGAAGGTGAAAAGACAGCCCACTCAATGGGAGAAAATATTTGGAAACCACACATCTGATAAGGGTTTGATTTTCATTCTATATAAAGAGATCATACAACTCAACAATAAAAGAGCAAGCAATTCCATTTTAAAATGGTCAAAAGAGTTAAATAGACATTTCTCCAAAGGGGAAATAGAATGGCCAAAAAGCACATGAAAAATTTTTCAATATCTGTAACTATTGGGGAAATGCAAATCAAAATGACAATAAGATTTCATCTCATACCTGCATAGAATAAAGCAGAAATTATTTAAATAAAAAAAAACAAACAGAAAACAATAAGTGCTGGAGAGCATATGGAGAAATATGAGGACTCCCTCACTGTTGCTGAGAATGTAAAATGGTGCAGCCTCTGTGAAAAACTGTTTGGCAGTTCCTTAGGAAGCTAAACATGGAACAACCAAACAATCCAGTAATTCCCTTCAAGGAATATATCCAGAAGGACTGAAAACTGTGATGCAAATAGACATTTGCATACCAATGTTCATAGCAGCATTATTCACAATTGCCAAGAGGTAGGAACAACCAAGGGTCCTTCAGCCAATAAATGGTAAACAAAATGTGATATATACATATGATGGAGTACCATGCTGCTGAAAGAAGAAATGAAACTGGGACACATATGATAACATGGATGAACCTTGAAGACATTATGTTAAGTGAAAAAAGCCAGACACAAAAAGACACATATTGGACTTACTAATATGAACTAAATTCTAAGAATAAATGCATGGAATTAAAACCTATAACAAACATCATTAGGAGATAAGAAGAGGGCTGAGAAGATGTACTGATGCTTAATGTATGTGGAAGTTTTACCTTGATTTCAAAAGTGTGGAAATGGATAGAGTTGATGGTAATACATTATAGTGAGTAGAACTAACACAGTTGGTCTATAAATGAGATTTTGGTTGAAAGGGTTAGTCTAGAGATGTAAATGTCAATTGAAAAAAAAGCAAGAGTATAATTTAGGGACTGAATAACATAGTGAACCCATAGGTGTATGAGAATTGTAGTTAATAGTACAAATACAAGAATGTTCTATGAACTAAAACAAATGTACATCACTATTGCAAGGTGGTAAGAATATACAGAAGCATGGGAAAAATATAATTAATGTAACCAAGGACCATGGTTAACAGGAATACCACAATACTCTTTTATCGATGTCAAAGATATACTGTGTTAAATATAAGGATGTGGAAAAAATATACCAAATGTATGCTATAGGCCATAGTTAGTAGTAATGTTTTATAAGTTTACAACCTCTCTAATAAAAATATATTAATAAAAATAATCACGGGGGGTGGGTAATATGGGAACTCTGTATTCTCGGCATGATTTTTCTGTAAACTCACAATTTCTCTCTAAAAACAATTAAATATTAATTCCCGCAAATAACAAGCATAAGCTCTTAAACATAAAAAAACCAGAAATTGATGATTTTTGGGAAGTGAAAGAACAAATCAAAACACGAACTGAGAAAAGTATTCCACTGGCAAAGGATTTCCATTTATCATATATAAAGAATTTGAAAATAATTATGTAATAAACTCAGACAAAGTAAAATGGTCAAAAGATGTAAACCAGCTTTCACAGATTAAAGAGGGTTGGACAATAAATATGAGATTCTCAACCTTAAAAATTGCAAATTAAATGCACAGTGAATTTCTGTGGGTCTAATGAGAAAATGGCAAAAATTAAAATTTCTGAGGATGTCAAATATTAGCATGTGTGGTCAATTGAACTGTGAACCTCAAATTAGACATCTTAATCCTCATTCCTATGGTATGAACCCATTGTAAATAGGCTTTCTTGAAGATGTTATTTTTAATTAAGGTGTGATGTAACTGAGTGAGATTGGGTCTTAATCCAGAATACTGAGGACTATAAAGAAAAAGAAACCTAAAGTCAGAGTTAGAAAAAGCAACGGGGAGGAGCCAGATGCTGGAAATCAACAGGACTGGGAAAAGAAAGGGAGGATATTGATGCAAGGTAGGTATAAAAACAGCGAAACTCCCAGGATTCTGGGCAACTAGCACCAGAATGTAACACACATCAGGAAGAAAGCATCACCTTACTGACATTTAGATTTTGGGCTTCTCCTTGCCTCAAAACTGCAAGCCAATAACTCCCTGTTGTTTAAACCAATGCTTTTTGTGGTATTTGTCATATCCCCTGGGCAAATAAAGACAGTATAGATGTGTACCCCACTGATTATGACACAGTAAATGGGTGCAATCATTTTAGGATCAGCTTGACATTAGATCCAGCAGTTCTACTGAGTTTATACTCTGAAGAAACTTGCATATGTTTTTCAGGAGATTTGTGTATGATTGTACTGGCAGAGCCATTTTAGAACATAGAATTTTCTGATATAACCATGGGGAAGAGGAGCAAGAAACTGGTACCCAAGAAAAGATAGGTGTGTTGAATTAAATAAAAAAAAAACTCTAGGTGAAATCTAAAATTTGTTTCTGACTTAAAAATATTAAATATCATGAAATGCCAGGCCGTAAGTCATTTTTGCAATAGCAAATAATATACATTTTTAAAATGTGTCACATTGATCCACTGCTTTAAATATACATCTTGTACTACAACCCTGTCCTCTGGCATCTCACTCCCCAAAAGCTCAGGGTGGTCCCTGATAGAGCCTTTTCTAACCCTAGTCTCAAAGCATGCTACCTGGATAGGCTAGAAATTTCCAAAATCATCAATTTCTGGTTTGTCTGTGCTTAAGAGTTTAATTCTCAGCTTATCTCTTTCCTCTAGCATTTTACTAAAAGTTCCAAGAACAAACCAGACTGCACCTTCCACCTTCGCTTGTAAATCTCCTCAGTTAAATATCTACGGTCTTATGTTTCAAGTTCTGCCTTCCATCTAACATTAGAAAACAATGTCACCAAGTTTTCTGCCATTTTATAACAAAGGTTGCCTTTCCCCAGTTCCCAATATTGCATTTATCATTTCCTTCTAAGACCTTGTCATAAGCACCCTTCATGTCCATAATGACCCACAGTCTTCTCAATGCAATCTAGATTTTTTTTCTTTCAAGGACCTCCTCACAATTCTTTTAGTTTTATACTCATTACCCAATTCCAAAGCCCTTTCCACATATTTAGGTATTTTCCACAGCAGCATTCCACTTTCTGGTACCAAAAACTAGTCTAGTTTTCTTGCTGCTAAAAAAAATACCATACAATGACTTAAACAATGGGAATTTCTTGGCTCATAGTTTGAAGCAAGGAGAAATCCACTGATGGATTCACAAGGTAATGCTTCTCCTTCAAGACTGTAGCATTTTGGAGCTGGCTTTTCTGTCAGGTGACAATGCGCATAACAATCTTTTCTTTTCTCTTCTGGTTCCTTTGACTTCCCAGTAGCTTTCTCACTTTGAGCCTTCTCTAAAAATGCCTCCAGTAATAGGATTAAGACCCACCCTGATTCCCTTTGTGTCATACCTTAACTAAAGTAACCTTAAGAAAAGCTCCTATTTACAATGGATCTGCACTCACCAGCATGCAGACCAAGACCACTCCATCACAGAGCTAATTTATCACTTACATCTAAATTTACTGAGAATGCCATCTTGTGTCCATAAGAGAAAAGATACATAGGTAGTAGTTCTACATGTTGGATGTATCAGGGAGACTTAAAAGAGATCTGAACCCGAATGCAAATCACCTTCAGGTAAAGTATCTGAATTACAGACAGCTTGGGAATGGGAGAGGTTCGAGGGTAGAAAAAACTCAGAGGAGAGCAAAAACTGAGTTATATCTTTCCTCACACGAATTGGAGGTGTTTCATTTTCTTGGGGTATGTGGGAGGGGATTTACCAGGACTCAGAACAAAAGGGAAAATGCTTGGCCTCAATGCTGTAAGGAGACAGCCCCGCATTTAGAATAGTTCCGCTTGGATTATGGAGGGGGAGCCCGGCTCTCTGGTCCCTCAGTGACCACAGGCTAAAAAAAGGATAAACCAGCAGCAATGATTAGGAGAGAAAGGAAACTATGTAAACAGTTGGTTTTCAGGTCATTTTCAGAGCGGAAAGCAAGATAAGAGTGTAGATTAGGATGTAAAAAAAAAAAAGAAAGAAAGAAAGAAAATGAAAGGACAAAGGAAAAATCAGAAAGGTCCGATATTTCTATAATGGTATATTCCAGGGACTATGTTAACTACCTGAAGAAAAAAAGAGACAAAGGGGACTAGGGTAGAGTTTCATGATTTTACTAATGAAGATACAGTGCCAGATATGAAGATGATGTTAGTGATAATATTTAATAAGTGACTATTGGGTGCTGATTGATAAGGCTTTCCATGATTTTTCTCATTTAATCTTTTAAACAACTGTCAGGTAGATGTAAGTAGTATTCCCATTTTACAGAAGACCGTTTGAGGTTAAAAAAAAAGGTTAAATTGTCCAAGGTCACACAGTTATAAGAACTGGAACTGGGATTTGAAACCATGTCCTATAACTAAAAAGGCTGACCTTGTATGTAAAAAATATATATATATAAATAAATAACGAGTATGATAAGGACCTTTTGATTTAGACTCTTATTTATGTATTTAAGAGGTTGTGACCTGGGAAATATGAGACATAACATGTGAAAGAGGTATGGAAAACGGAACAACTAAAACATTATTAGCTTAATTATAGATACCAGTATAATGAGAGAACACATGATGGTAAAAATTTCTGTAGCTACGTGTTAAATCATTCTAATATATGATTACCATCATAATTCTATAAACATAGACTTCAATTAAATTTATCATTTGTTAAATGTACAAAATCCTGTGCATTTCCTGGATATCACATTCCAAATCCCCAAAATTTCCTGATGCACACAGCAGTTTCTGAACTACTGTTGTAAGTAAATATATATGTGCGTGTATGTGCACGTGCATACCTTTTTTTTTCTTTTTATTCTTAAATTGCTCTGACCATTTGAATGAATCTCTGCCTTTTGTAAAGAGAACCAGTGAAATCTGATCAGAAGGATTTCCAAAAGTCTGTTAAGTGAAGCAATTAATTTCACATCAGAGCTTTCCACAACAAATTATTAGCAGTCATTTCCCACCATCACCCTGTCAGTATGAATGAAAGAGAGTTTTGCCATAAGCCTCCAATCTCTCTATCCAATAGCATTTCTGCCTCACTCAGCAGAATAGAGGTGCATTTACTAGTAAATGATCTTGAATAGGGAGTAATCTCTCCATAAAAATGTCAGAGTATTGAATTTCTGTGACATTGCTGATCATCATTTTTCAACTGCAGGAGTGTTCATTTCAGTCTTGCTTAAGAAAATCCAAAGATGCAGAAAATAATCATAAAACTTGTTATTTCACTAGAGAAACTCTTAAAAGGTAATCTATCTATAGAAGATCAATTATAAGTTGTTTCCTAAACTTTTTTTAAAAGATCTAACTTGATGGCAAAGAGAAAACATATTACTTTATTTTTTACTTTCTTACCTCCAAGGGAATCTTGCCTTATCTTTGCCTGGAGGTTGAGCTCCTTTTCAAAACATCTGAAGTCTTAGGATGCATACTAATTATTATTTTAACATGTTTCTCAGAAGAGAAGGGTCAAAAAATCTATACATAATTAATTTCACATTAGGGTAATTTCCTTATATTGCTGACATACTTCTCTGTATTTGATACTACTTAGTCAAAATGAATTGACCCTCATAAATTTTAAAAGAATGTATAAAATGGTAGATGTTCCTCAATGTACATGAGATTCCCAATCTATATGTTGCAACACATACAGAAGAAAGGTGAGACTTAGAAAGGTAAGCCTGCAGGTAATAGCAATATAGACTGGGCTTCCCTGGCAGGTCTAGGGAAAAAACATTTTCATAACTATTAATACATTAAGTGACTCCAGGGATTATTTCTTCCCCTGTTTTAAGGGTTTACAGTATTTACAACTTAAAATACTTCACTGTCATAAAAATATAAATCCTTTTGAAGAAATTTTTAAAAATTCAATTTTATTTCTACCATCTCTTCATTTCAGAAGGAGACTTGATCAATATTTTTTTAATGATAACCTGCTTTTTACCTGATATTATCTGAAGGACATGCTCACTGGTGGTTGAGAAAAGGAATTTTCAGAATCTTTCTAACATTTGCCATAAGAAAAGAGATTGGAAAGAGGAGACATTTTGCAAAAGGTGGGAATCAGAGCTGTATATATTTGCTAGATAGCACATGAAAATAAAAGCAAGGGAAGAGTATTAAAGCTTTGAGACAGAATTAAAAATATTTATGAATCAAACATTTCCTATAACTTTATGCTGTACAATTGTAAAACTCTATGTACTTAAAATACAGATTTTTAACAAATCATCAGTCTTCAGATTTAAGGTTTATGATAATTAACTGTATGCATTTACCTTTCCTTTCTTCCAAAAAAATCTCACTGAAATTTTAATTTTGTAAAAAAAGTGGTTAACTGAATATATATACCTCTGATATATAACAGAACTGATATCTAGAGGGGAGTTCATGTGGAACAGAAAAAATGTCCACATGTAGGCATATTCTTGTGAAATTTCTTTACATCAAATGTATTGATATAATCCTATACCTTTTCAGAAAGAAAGACAAGTTTACCTAAAAAGGAACATGAGTCCATGTAGCATCCAATTTCATCAATAGCTTTGGATGCTAGAGAAGGTGTAGAGCAGCTCAGATTCTAGAACCAAAGTTTCTGGTTTTGTGTCCCTGAACAATTAATTTAATATCTCTGTGCCTGAAAAGGACAGAACCCATTTGACCTTGAAATTTGGAATTTTCCAATTTGGCAAAATTTCACTGACAAGGATTATGTTTTCTTCCCTAAGAACTGGTCATACTATTTGATACTGAAGTTAATAATTGATAATATAAAAATTAAAAATGTCTCAGGGATTTGAAAACAATGGAATATAAATTAAATATAATTTAAGATAAATTAGACTTCTTAAATGAAGCACAATCAATCATCAGTAATATTTTTAATGGTGTCAAGTACTACCAAAATATCATGGAAAAGAAGTAGAAAGTCCCCATGTTAAAATAAAATACTTTTGGGAAGTGGATGTGGCTCAAGCTACTGAGATCTCGCCCACCACAAGGGAGGTCCCAGGTTTGGTTCCCTGTGCCTCCTAAAGAAGATGAGGAAGACAGCAAGATGGTATGACAGACAGGTGTGGCAAGCTGGCACAACAAGATGATGCAAAAGAGACACAAGGAGGAAAACATGATGAGAGACCCAACAAAGCAGGGAGCAATGTGGCTCAAGTGATTAGGCACCTCCCTCCCACATCAGAGGTCTTGGGTTCAGTCCCCAGTGTCTCCTAGAAAAACAAAAAAGATGAATAGACACAGCAAGTACAAACAACAAGGGGGTGAGGAGAAATAGTGATAAACAAATAGTAATAAATTTATTACTTAAATAGAAATAGATCTTTAAAAAATAGAATACACTTAAAAATAAGAATTAAATGCCAAATATGGTCCTGCATTTTATTGGAGGCATAGTTAAAACTTCTTGGAAATTATTGGGCAGAAGTCAGTGAGGGTAAGAGGAGGAACAAAGGAAGAAATTTAGTTTTCTTTAAATCCACAAATTTAATACAGAATGTCTGAAAGTTTTTCAGATATAGCAAACCTGCATCATGACACTGCTCAGGCTTATAGAATGAATGAACTACTTATATACCTAAATTGCTTCACCTTGGTTGAATTCTTTCTTGCAAGAAATATCCATCTGGTAAAAAATGGAATGAAAGGCCACTCTCCTGGTATTCTTGGTTAGTTGGTCAGTAGTGGAAGAGATGTTGGCTGCTATAATGAATTTCTTCCTGTTGTAACTGCCCAGAAAGGTTGTATGTAACCAAAACCAGGAGTTAACAAGGAACCAATACTTATATCAACATAATCATATTTTATATTTTCAGAATCACCATAATACCAAGCACAGATAACTCAAATGTAGTTAAAAACCCTAATGAAATATTCTATACATTGACATTATAAAAGTAACAATATAACAAGTTTAAATTAAATGGTGGGAGACAGAAAGTAGTTTCTAGTATAGGAGCATAAATTTGCTTCTCTTACATAAAGAAAATATATGACATATATCTGATACCTGAAGAAAGAACTTTAATGCATATATAGAAATTAAATAAAAAATAAAAACTAATTAAGAAAATTTCAGAAGCATTTTAAAGGAGTATTTGGGGTACTATATGAAGATTTAATGCCATATCTTTAAATGAGGAAATATAATGCATTTTGCCTAAATTATTAGATTTAAAAATCGCAAACATTTTTTACCAATACCAAGATGCCCTCTAGATGAACCCAAACCAAACAGCTTTATGATTGGTCACATTTGGGCAGGCCTACACATAACTGACAGGGGTTCAGGGCAAGCAAACATATAGCAAGTGTGTAAGTATTTTTAATTTATTTAATTAAGGTAAACTTAAAATAGAGTGTATCCTTCTACATAACCAATATATCTTCATAACCAAAAAAAAGGAAAAATAAGTATAAAACTATTTTAATGTGACTGAAAATCAGCAATTGATAAGAGCAATGAATTATTATTATTATGCATATCTTGTTTTGTTCTGCTGATGAATCAGTGATTCTTTGTGAGCAGTAAAATAGAAACATATATAATTCATAAATTATTATATATTCATTTCCTAAAATTTCTTTTCATCCCATTATTTGAGCAAAATAAGTAATTTTGTTATTTTAACCAAGATTTTAATATAAATTATGCTCTACTGGGAGCAATGACAAATTACCCCACCTTTTTTGAGTCATTGTTGCTCTCACCTAGTATTTCTTTATATAATTAATTTCAACTTGTAGAAATTTCATCCTACTGAAATGGTAACAATATAATGGTAAATATTTTTTAAAAATACTAAGATGCTGAAATGAAATTTACAAACCATGCTAGAATGGTATAGTGGAATCTGCAGTGGACGCTGTGTGGGTACCCCACCTAGATGTCCTTTTCTACTTCTATATGCATCCTCATAACAGTTCACACATGTCCCCTTTTCTGGAGAATTGCCCTTGTCCAAATGATAGCTAACTTGCCTGGGTGGATTTTCTCCCCTCCCTATATCCACCCAGCAAAACATGGGCACTCCTTGCTACAAGGTGGAATGAATTTTGTGGTACAATCTTTGCTGCCAAGACTTTTTTTTTTTTTTTTTTTGCGGGCTGGGGGTATGTGTACAAGGACCAGGGATTAAACCCAGTCAGTCTCTTCTGTGGGAACCCGGCACTCAACCACTGAGTCACACTGGCTCCCCAAGAGCCAATGCTAACTTTTTAACTCCATTCCCTTGCTAACGTTTTAACTCCATTCCCTACCCTTTCTCCCTCACTCTTCTTCTCTAGAGAATAGTTTTTTAATGTCTTTATGTTGGTTTGTTCTTTAATTTCACTCTTGTCTTTGAATAATTCTGCATCAATTGGTGGCTAGCTATGAATAAAATAATTTATTGCTATCGGGGAGAGCTGTGTTATTATTTTGAAAGAAAAATACTTATTACGTATTCAAAGCAGCAGGCAATAACATACTGTTAAAAATTTAATTATTGCCCTTTATTGGAAGTCATTAATTCGTGAGCTCACTTCAAACATATTGATATTTTTAAGAAAGGAATAAGAAAGTTAAGGCAAATTTTTATTCATTTGTGATTCGTTTTACCATTGCTTAAGAAATACAGACTGTGATAAAAAAAAAAAAATTGTGAGCAGTTATTACACCATGAATGCTGTTATTGGAAATTCACCTGACTAAATTTTCATTTTCTTCTTTGTTTTCCATATAAAGTTGATTTATGGTGAATTGTATAGTTCGTTTTTAAGATTAACCAAAATTCCTACAATGCCTACAATGGACATACACACATCACAAAAATATTAGATTTTGAAAGGAACTAAAATCCTCTCTAGACTTTTTTACTGATTTAAAGTTTCAAAGATTTTAAATTTGTGATGGCCTTGCTACTCTGACTAATGTTCTTTCAATTTTACCGCAAAGTATCTTTTATTAATTCGATACTTCTACAACAGTGGTATCACTTCTTCATGGAATATGTGTGTATATTTAATCCATCAGAAACACTTTTCTTATTGGCATAGTTACATGTAGATATGTATTCCTACCATGTAATACTATTATGTCTGAAAACTAACTTTTTTGCCCACCTGATCCATCTCAGAGAACTTTGTGTCCATTTGTTGTGACAATGGCTATTCTTAAGTTCCTTATTCCAGTGAAATACAGAAGTAATTTTAGCAATAAAATAATTATGTTTAGTTTGGTTAAATAAAACATGTAATGAATGGATTTGTCAAAATACCTTATAGATCATATACAGAAAATGAAAGAAAATGAATTAACCAAGAAATCTAAGTAAATTCTCCTCAGTATAAAACATGGGCTTATGCTTACAATTGGGTTTATTAAACACAAAGTTTCTTGAGAAGATTTATTTTCAATGACTAAGTGATGGTTCTAAACTTCTGATATTATAACTCTCAAATTATGAAGAATATGTGAAAAAGAGCAATTTGTGGTAGAATCTCAGGATATGCTTTGAATAATATGATGCATTACTACAGTAATTTGGGGCAAAAACTGAATAGCTTTCATGAACATATCTGAGTTTGAAAATAAATAATATAGACTATCTTTCTCTTGAGTTACACTCTATTTTCAGAAGATCGTGTTTCAAGGAATTGGGAATTTGGAAACCTAATATCCAACCCTAGTTTTGTTGTTATTTACTTCTATAATCTGAGACAAATCAATGACTTAAATACCTGCCTACCACCTCCAGTTCTATACAACCATTTCCTTTGTGTGGATGAGTAGGTGATTGTAATTGTTGGAAAAGTATTAGAACTGTCAAGTGTGTGAAATTGACTACATAATTTGTGTAACAAAAACCATGAATCTATTTGCTCTGCATCAGGAAAAATACCGTGTTCCATCAAGAAAACAAACAAATGAACAAAAATTCCAATAATATCAATAGTCTGCCCAAGAGATTTTTATATATTTTTTCCTTCTGCTCTCCCTACCACCATGTCCTCTCTTACATGAAGACCTTAAACTCTAAGGCTACTACCAAGTCTGTATTTCTACAGAACTAGGGAACATCCAAATATTTGATGATTCTCAAGAGATATGTCATCATAAATTGCCTCTTAAATCTATTCTATCAAACTCCTTTTCATATATTTTCAGTTCTTTCAAAAACAGGTTTGAAACATTTTCTTCTTCCAACTAGTTACTTGAATTTTTCAGTCCAGGTTATGTGACATAATGTGCTCTGTTGGTTAAAGTCTTCTTCAAATTTCTTAAAAGAAACATGGGAATCATACTGTACAAAGGAGTTTGGGAAAAATACAGTAAATAAAATATTGAAATGCTGCATCCCTCAGAGGATATTTATTAATAAAATAATAATAAAATTAATAAAATAATTGCCTCAGAAATGAGAAATGAATGATGTATCTTAAATAGATTTGAATCCAGAAATAGCAGGCATAAACATTTCACATGTATTTTATCAGGCCTAGAATTCAGTATATTTCCCATCAGAGATTCTCTACTACAAATGTGTTTCAGCAGCATTAGTTCATGAGATGAAATAAATGGTTTGGATCTCAAAAGCTGAAAAAGAGAAGTCTTGCCCATTCAAACTGTTCAAACTGACAAGGAGTTAGTCACATCTTCATTGGTGTGACAGCAATAAAACAGTGAATTTTACTATTCATTAAGCCTTATTCTTCCACTGTTATTTTAAGTTTCTTTTTCACACAGAAATTATTTCTTTAAGAAGTGCATTAATTTTGTCAAGTTATTTCCACATATGTCAGTATAATACGCAACTGTCTGCAAAAGGAATAATGCCTTTTAAAGCCTCTAACTACATTGAAGGAGCTGTTTAATACTGAGACCACTCAGATATTGCATAAAAAAGAATACTCCTTATCAGGAATTTAAGGATACTGAGATGTATGTTAAACCATTCTTGACCATTTTTTGTAAAGCTTAGAATTTAGATGATGTGCCCTTGTAACTTTTTTATGAGTGATTTTTAAACAACTGCTGACTTGGGGATCCACAGTATTTTAAAATGTAGTGGATGCTTTTCCCAATAACTGTTGTGTGTATGTCATATAATATCTTGATTCCACAGTTATGGTAGGAGACCGCCTCTTTTTTCAAATTGTCCTCCCTACTACAAGGGCTTACCAAAATTATATTGAGTTCACCATATGCAATATATTTTAAATCAGAACATGTTTAATCATAATTGCTAGAAATTCATCCAACTGCTTTTTCATGATGCAGTAAACATTGAATTTTGAAAGGAATCTACTCTGGCATCTTCTTCGTGTTAAGTATTTTACCTAGATTATCCATTTAAATCCAACACAAACCCTAAGACTCTCCATATCTTGTATGGGAAGAAAGAGCAACTCAGAGAGGTGGAGCATTAAGTATCTTATCTAAGGTCATATATCTAAAAATGTTGCAGAAATATCACATAAATTACAATTTTGTACTTGTCCCATTAAACAACACTGTACTGTATTCCTTGTCTTAATGAAGAAATATTGTCGAAATATCTCACCCAATGTACCTTCAGTTCTTTGGTTGAGTAAGGGCATAGTGTATTTTATTTCCCAACCAAAAGTAAATGATTGCCATCTTCCCTAGTACATATAAGAAGAACAAACTTCTGGCATGTTTTACTGGCAATGGCCATCTAACTTAGAGCTCAAATTGTCACCGTCTGTCACTGGATGGAATTTTCCCTCATATGGTCCAAGTGGAATATATCACATTATGGAGTTCCATTCCCCATTGCATACTGCCACAGCATATCTCCAAATAGCTTCCCTACTAGCACCTCAAACCTAGAGTCCTCATTTACTTCTCTTTCAAGTGTCCTGCTCTTTCTGTGTTAAGGCAAAGTTGGTACAAAAGAGTATAGCTCACAAACTAATGTTTGCTTGATCAGTACTCATGCCTTCCTCTTATGAAATATTTTAAATATTGCCCCTAATTATTTGTTCTATTAATGAAAGCACTATAATATTACAAGAACTTGGTTTCAAAACTTTTATTTTTTTTCCTTTACCTACTTCAAATTGAGGTTCCATTCTCCCCAATACTCCTGGCAAGTAATTTAGGATTCTTCTTCATACTCACTATATTTTCTCAAGATTCACAATCTAATACCTAGACTATTTTAACAGACTCCTAATTAGTCTATTCACCTCCCTTCCTTTATTCTTTGGTTCATCTTGTATACTTCTTACAAGTTAATATTGTGGAAAATAATCTTATTCATTTAGCTTAGTCTTTCATGCCTTCTAGAATCTGGCTTCTACCTTTACTTCAAATATTGCTTTTCATCATCACCCTTTTATCTCTCTGTGTTGATTAAACCAAGCACTCTGCTTACTCCCAAACGTTTCTATTCATCTACCTCTGTCATAACTCATTTTGTTTCTTTCACATGCAGTGTTTTTTAATATCCATAGGTTCAAACTATACCTAATATAGAGGAAACACTCCCAATACCACTAAGTAGGTAATATCTTTCTAACATTTGAATGAATTGATTAGTAACATACTCCCCTCCTCTGATTTTCTATAGCCCCTGTAAAAACATCTGTAATGGTGAGGCTAATGTGTCAACTCAGCCAAGTAAATGTGCCCATTGTTTGATCAAGCAAGCACTGTACTAATTGTAATATGAGGACATTTGTGGGCTTTAGCCACAGAGACTTTATTACATAGAGGACTGATTACATCTACAACCAACCAGGGAGATTGCTGCCAGCAATGAGTGACATATTATCCAATCAGTTGAATGCCTTAAAAGAGGAAGTGATTTCAGCTTTCAGAGAGAATTTCTCAGCTAGTCTTTGGACAGCCAACATCTCCCAGAAACTCATCATAGACCTTAATTGGACTTTCATCAGACCCCCTGATTTGGAACCTGCCTGTGGAAGTTGGACTTGTGCATCCCCATGGTCACATGAGAGAATCTTATAAAATCTCATACTATTTGCAGATATCTCCTGTTAATTCTGTTTCCTAGAGAACCCTGACTAATACAACATCCTTTCTCCAACATATAACCTTTGGCATTTCAGTATCATTTTTATTTTCTACCTATAACATAGATCTATAGCACAATGGAGAAGATTCTCTGTTAAACTCTTAAAGAGCAACATCCCTCTCCAGATCATTTTGTATGAAAACCCAAAGCCAAATATAGATGTACCATAAACCAGTAGTTTTAAAATAAATGATGTGAACACAATAATTACTATAAATTTTTTTCTTTCAACTTAATATACCTATTCAAAATCTATTATGAAGAAATAATATAATGTATAACATGATTTTCTAAAGATTCTCTTTATATTCTAATCACTCCTTTCAAATGTTGTCATGTTTCCTATGTCATATCTCAGCTCCATTCATGATCTATATACCAGTAAGTTCCAAATTCATTTTTCCCTTCTGAACTTTTTCTTAAAATGTGTTGAATATATTTAAAGCACTCCTCTCAAATTGGGCAAATGTTGTATCAATTGTATTGCCTTCCTTTCTTCTTGCTGAGCATGGTTGTTTTCTTATATTCCCTGCCCTGGTTAATGATGCCATTATCCAATTAATCAACCAAATCCAACACCTAAGAACGAGCCTTGTGTCATTCCTATTCCTCACCATTGATTCTTTCTAAGAAATGTTATTTAAATGAAAAAAATATAATCCTGCCAATAAGACCATTGTTATAATAAAAGCCTTTACCCCTTTTCTACTGTACTGTTATAATAAACACCTAAATGGATTCCCATCATTGGTTTCTATTCTCTCTTCTATCGTTAGAGATATAATTGTTTTTAAAAGTACAAAGTATGTGCAGCTTTTTTTTTCATAGTTGAGATTTATGCTATGTAATGTACCAATTGACTAAAATTTCCAAATACTGAATCAGAATTCAAGGCACTTAAGAGTCTATCTCTAATCTCTTTCCAGCTACTTATCACAGTGATTTCATACTTTAGCATCCTCTAAAATCTATTCACATTTAAATTATAACTATAGAACAATCACCCTAGTGTTGTACACTTTTCATTGGTGCATGTCTCTCTTTACCCAAATTTTGTTTTCCTTTCTTTACCACCCATTCCTGTTGCAATACTTTGCTTTCAAAATTTCCATTGTTTTTCTCCCATGTAGGTGACTGTATTTTTTACTGTATGACCATTTCCTTATATGGTGTCTGGCACTTGGCAGGCCTTCAACAAATATTTATGGAAAAATAAAAGAAGACTTTTCTGAACAACTACTTATAATGTCTACCCTAATATGAAATGTAACCTGTGGCTTCTCATTTTACTTCTTGGTGTCAAAAATTTGTCATTTAAATTATTCAGAAGAATGTTACTCTTAAGCTTATAAATATAAATCTATTTTCATGTCGCATGATTTCTTGAGTCCAGTGAGTGAGCAAATGAGTAGCTATGAGTACAGTAGTTAATTGACAGAATTTTAAATTGAGTTTCCTAACTTTCAATTAAGTGCTTTAAGTTTCACTAAGAAGAACAAAGTATTATCCAATAGTGATCTGGCCTTAACACAGAAAAAATTATAATTTGTTATAAGTAAATCAAAATACCAGGCTCTTTCTTCACAGCCTTGCAATTTTACAATAAATGTGTATTATTCATTTATAAAATGTAATTCTGAAGAGTTTAAAAGAGTTTAATACCTTTACTCTTTCCTCATAACCTCATTCCAGTTAGCAAGACCTTAGTAAATTATTTCAACAGATAGTAGCCCCAATGAATAATTAGAATTTCTAAATTATTGAATCTTAAATTACTGGTTTTAATGTGATTAAAACAGCCTTCAGTAGTATCAGCTATGTCAATAAGAAGTTCTGCTTCTACTTGTCACTAAGAAAAATAAAAAAGAGCAGCTGTTATATCTTTGGAAACTCATAATTGGTACAGGCCCTTTCAAAGAACAGTTTTTAAAAGCTATAACTTCACTAACTACATTAACCCAATCTTTAATAAGACCCATTTGTATTGTAACATACAGACCTCAGCTATGGGGCATTAACATGCTTTCTCTGGCAATATCAAAATCCAGTTTCTGGTGTTTTTCTGTGTTTTGTTTGCAGAATGGGGAGGGGGGGCGTTCTCTTTCCAGGACCATAGTTTTGTCTTAATTGCTCAACTGAGGAAAGTTGACATCCATTCTTCCATTCTTTCCTGTCACACTTAATAAACAGCTAGAGCAACAATTTTAAAAGCACGTGTCTTTCTTTTGGAATTATCATTTCCTTAATACAACATGGGGAAGGGGAGGAATTTCAGGGTGGGGACCTTTAAAGGTTGACCTAAATAAACTGAGTTATCTATCTATTTGACAAGTATATATACATCTCTAGACTTTTCAGTGAAATGTGCATTTCAGAACCAACTAGTCTAAACTTATATAATAAAATTGTGTTTTCTATCTTACAATTAACAACTGTTTTACTCCCCTCCCCCCCCCGCCTACACCCTACTACCACCATCATTGGGTCTCCGGAAATACAGAATTAAGAAACAACCTAAAATGGGTTTAGGAAAAAGATAACTGTGTTATGACATTTATTTCAACTTGTCTTTTGTTTGTTTAATGAAATTTAGAAACATAAACAAATGTGCCACTAAAACAGTGGCATATAATGAAAGTATACAAATCTGCAAAGTGCATGCAAAGTAATACTGAGAAACCTATCACATGAAATTTACCAAAACTATTCAGATATGTTCTCTATTGCATAGACATGCTTTTTATTAATAAAGATGAGTGTGTAAATCTGTTAATTACTCAAAATGACCAAATTTACAGTTGTAACCCTCTAATGAAAAGGTCTAACCCTGACACTTTATTTATTAATTATATCCAGTCCATGAATCAGAGATAAAATGGGAGAGAATGTAGCAAAATCCAATTCTATTAAGTGTGCACAAAAAATCAAATAAGCCACAATCATTTTTATGAAGCCCATCTTTTTATAGATCATAGGTTGCTATGAAAGCAAACAAAATAAATCATATTTTTGAAGGCTGTAACAAGTTAGGCAAGAAATGATAAGAGCATTAGAAATGATACAATTTGGGAATAAGATTAAAAAGAAAACTACATAGAAGAAATTAAGTGATCAAGAAATTGATAATTTGTTATATCTGAAACAAATATTTCCAAAGAAGGATTCCAGAAGGAAATAATTACAACGTATATAAGAAAGGAACTGCCATATTACCTGTAAAAACAGGAATTTTGAAAATTCATTCATATAGAATCTTTGCAATTGTCTTCATTCAAATGTTGATGTTTTTTAAAAATAAAGCCTAGTCATTTCACATGTAATTTTCTAATCCTTCAGATATCCTATACTGTATATGTAGAAGTGGCTGATAATGTATTAACTGTGCTGCTGGGGAAAACTCCAACCCTCTACCTAGGTTGTTTCTAATGCCTGTAGGAGAATCTCCTCTGGCTTATGTCTCAGAAGTCTTCTTCCCTCTTTCTAAAGCTCTTCTGTCACATCAATTTCCTCTTATTTTGCAGGGTCTTTCCCTCATAGGAGGGTAAAATGATTGTAGAAGTGATATGTTAATGTACTGCAGGTAGTTGAGAGTATAAAACGTTCCTCATTTCTCAATGAATGCTCTTTATTAAAAAGGAAAAGCAATATGGTAACCCTACTTGGTCAGTTTAAGGAAGAAACTTCAGTCTCCAGGGTGACAGGGCTTGACTGACAAATGTTGCCATGGGAGGAACGTGGTTGACAGAGATTTAGGAAGATTCCCACACTCACACCAGGTCACCTTAGCCCTATGTGTGCATACCTGCAGGAAGTATGATTAAATATGTTATAATTTTTTTTGGCTCGGGGGGAAAAGAAGCACCACTATAAATAAAAATCTGCTATTCAACTTTCAGACAAATGTATCCTCAAGAATAAACATTTAAATATAGTGCCAGGGGTCAACATGAGTTTACAATAAATTCAATTTCCCTCTTTCAAGATAGATAATAGATAGATATAAATATAGATATAGATGATAGAGAGAAAGGTAGAGAAAGATAGGTGAAAGAGAGAACTAAATATTTTCATGTATTGAGATATTAAACAACATTTTGATTATTAAATGAAATCTCACTACAAAAAATTCCATTTTATTTGGATGGTACAGTTAGCTACAGGACCAAGCTGAATTAGTTCCTTATCCTTCTCTCTAGATATTGGCTAAAGATCATCATGGGATAACTCATACAAAGTGTCACAGATTAGCATTTCCCTTTTTAATAAGTCAGGCATTTGTAAGTTTTATATTCTCATTAACTTGTCAATTTTACTAATAAATTCTAACAATATCAGGACACTTAGTACATTATATTTGATAATTACTTCCTAGAATCACTCTAATCACATCATTCTCTTTATTTAGAATATTTTTTCTAAATTTGGAGCAAACAACTATAACTTTTATTCTGCCAAGAAACCCAAAAATCTCAGACTCAGATGAAGCTAAAATTGAACCATCTGTTGAAAATTCAGTTTCACTAATTTCCTGAATTGAGAATGTAAGAGTCATAAGTAGAAGGAAAGTGGTTGATTACAGATGCCAAAATGACATAAAATAGAGGAAACATCTTTCAGGTATAGAAAATTAAGTCACTACATGTGGCTGTAGAATTAAAAAATGAGTGCCATATATATTTTCATGGCATAAACTATCACAATTTTGAAAATCTTAAAGGAAGCCCATGACTATGATGGACCAGAAAATAGACTTTTCCATAATAAAACAATGTAACACATATTTACTGAGTACTCACATAGGCTATTGTTTTCAATTCTCTTTAAAATGATGACTTCTCATTTTACATAGGAAGAACTGTAGCTCCAGGAGAGAAAGCATATATCCAAGTTCTCAGATGTCAGAACTGGAGATAAAACCTTGATTTTTAAAATTAGAATCCATAATTTTTTTTTCAAAATTTCTTTTTGCAGCAGGAAAGGAGAGAACATCAGATATCATTAAAACATTTAAATTCTTGCTGGTCTAAATGACCTGGTTGATTATAACACATCTTCAGCTAGCATTTGAATAGTGTTGCAAAATTATAACCGAGGTGAAATGCCATTCATCTGAAAATGTCAGCAATTGCCTTACTTTACATATAAAGAGCATAATCCAAAAAACGGAATCACTATCAATACTGTAATGTGTGCCTAATAGTGCATACATATTTGTAGTTCATCTCTTAAACAACTAAGCTAATAAACAGTACATTAAAAAAATGTAATCTCTTGTTTCAAGCATTAGTGAACTGCCTAGATATCCTCTCCACATATTCTTTCCATTTGGAAATGGTTTTCCTTTCACTTGTTTCTTTTCTATTCTTTCTTTAGCCTCAAACTATGTGTATCTGAATGGTAAATCAAAGACTTGGAAGTTATTGTTTTCCCTTGATGCTATTCAATTTTATTTTAAGTGTTTTCACGCTGATAATGTTGCCAAGAAAAATCTTTTATAGTTAACTCTCGGAATCAAACAGCAAACAGCTAATTTAAACTTGACATTTCATTAGATGTTTGGATATAGATAAATATATTTGTCCACAAGTACTCAAGAAGAACATTAGGACAAATTCCCAATTGCGACAATATTTCAAAAATAAGATTAAGGAAAAATCACACTCCATAGTTATATACACAACAGATCTGTACAAGTAAAACAGAAGCAACCCAGTCAATTTACGATGTGCAAGGATATGATGCAGTAGTGGGTTACATTTCATCCACACATATCTACATGAAAGTTGCCCTGTATGCATAGGTTAATTACACAGTAAACTAACTCCCAACGTTGACTCCAGTAAGAATTGTACTTTCCTTTAGCCAACTCTCAGAAACTACTTGTTATTCACACTTATGTTGCAAAATGATATTTGAGATAAGACATTTCTAACATCTGGTATTTTATCCTGCTTTATTCCACATATTATAAAAGAAATTATGAAGATTTGGGTCCTTCCTAGGTAAAAATAGATTTATTCCCTGAACTGGCATCTACTTGTTCATTCACTGTGCTTACAATTACAGCAACTGCAAAATGAATGGTTGCCCAGTGCCAATTTGCAAAAAATTCATTTATGAATTACTATGTATTGTTTGAAAATCTAAAACCCCTAGTGCATCAAATGTGGATCTTTAAAAAGTAGCTTAAGATAAACGGGAAATTGAGAAGCAAAATCAGTCAAGAAAATAGATCTGCACTAAAAAAAATGAATTAAAAAATAACTCGAGGGTGTTAAGTTAGCAACTTTCTTCATTCTCACACTACTGGGGTCATTCTGTCTTTTAATATTACTACATGCATCTAATTAGACCCTGGGGATTTTTCACTTGGTTCCTAAGTAAAGAAGGGACAGCACCTTATTTTAATATTAAAGGTTTTATTTAAAATAATTTTTTTCTGTGAAATGAAGTGCCTAATACATTTCAAAGACTAGTGTTAAGCCTAATTGAATATAGCAGTATTAGAGCAATGTTATACATTTTCCTTAGTAGAGATTGCTGATATCTTAATGTTTTCCAAAGACCTTAAATCGAGGCTTCGTAATATATTCAATAATCAGTTTGAAGAGAATCTGTTATTGCATTCAATGTGTGATGCTAATTAGCACTTAATAATTAATGTCACTGCACCCACATGTCCAGAGGGTTCTACATCGTTTCATATACTTGAAGAAAATGCTTGTCATATAGACCTATATAGTAATAGGAAGCATAGTAGCTTCCATTGGTCAAAGAACATGAAGTTCTGTGTTATGATTTTTTTTTATTAGACAGTAAATATTGTGTACCTGGATACATACTAGACTGAGAAGCAAAACATCATGTTCCAAACTTGGCTCACTTATCAGTTGCATGTTCCTAGGCAGATCTCCATTTTTCATTCTGTAAAAGAAAGGCATTCAGCAATCAGTGTCCCCTAACTGGTGGTGTTTGAAAAATTGACCAAAACCTTTTAGACTGCCCAATACATATGTCCCAAATCTATTTCCTTATAATCCCTTGGAAGGATCAGACTGTTGTGGGATCTAATTATATGTTACTAAGTGATTCTTATGTACATTAAAACTTGAAAAATCCAGGACCAAATTAGTTCTAAATTTCCTTCAAGCTCTGATGTTCTATTATTTTAAATTTCAATGAAATAATTATATTTGCAAAGTGTCAATTGAAAACAAATCTGGTGCTCGCTTCAGCAGCAAGTACACTAAAATTGGAATGATATGGAGAAGATCAACACAACCTCTGTGCGAGCGTGACATGCACATTTTTGAAGAGTTCATATTTTTGGACACATGTGGCAACATGGATGAACCTTGAAGACATTATGTTGAGTGAAATAAGCCAAACATAAAAGGACAAATACAGTCTCACTATTATGAACTGAATACAATGAATAAGTTCATCGACTTAAAATCTAGAGTATAGGCCACTAGGGAATAGTACGAGGATTGAGAAGGGGGAGCTGATGCTTAATGTGTGTAGAATGTTTAATAAGATTGATTATAAATGCTAGGAAATAATGGAGTTGATGGTAACACATTACAGCGAGTATAACTAACACCACAGGTTTATAAACGTGAATGTGGTTCAAAGGGGTAGTCTAACAATGTAAATGTCAATAGAAAGAGAGCTAGAACATAATCTGATAGTATAACAGCAAAATCGTGGTGGATGAGGTTTGTGGATAATAAAATACAAGAATTTTCTTCTATGAACTAGAACAAATGTTCATCACTATTACAAGGTGTTAAGAATATGGTGACACATGGGAAAAATACAACTAATGTAATTTATGGACTATGTTAACAGTAATACTGCAATATTTTTGCATTAATAGCAATGAAGGTACTATATTAAAGCTAAGGGTCAACAATAGGGCACTTTAGAGGGATAAGGGAATTTTGTTTCTAGAATAATAAAATTGAGGTGATGACAACACAATTCTGATGAAACTTAGAGCCACTGAGTATATACTTTGGATGGATTGTAGAAGGCATGGGACTCTATAACATAGTGAACTCTGTGGTGAATGATGGATTATAGTTAACAGTACAAATATGAGAAAATTCTTACATGAATTTTAACAAATATACAACACTAATGCATGGTTTAGGAGAAAATATACCTAAAGTCAGCTATATACTTCATTTAATGGCTGTACTTGGATGTTGTTTTATCATTTGTAACAAATGTTCTACAACAATTCCTGTATATTATATATATGATCATTTTGTAAAGTCACAATTTCTTCCATAAAAATACAAAAAAATAAATCTGGGTTTAGGAAGAGGCCTTATTGAAAGGATTATTCTAACAAGAGAAGGGGCATTATTGAAATCTGGGGAGGGGTGCTATTGCTATAGAGAGAAAGCTCGGAACGTGAGATCTGCACAGGTTGGGCAGAAAGGGGCTTTTTAAAATAGGGAGGAGTAAACAAGGGTAGAAAGAACAGGGTAAGGGAGAAAGGGATGAATGGGTGGCAAGATGGGACAGTGGATCAGGAAAAGTCTTTGAGATCATTGGATTCATGGGTGGGGTCCTTAAGAAAGAGTTGTAGGCTGGCTCACCCTGAGGGTGAGTCAAAGTTCAATGGCTGGGGAAGGATAGAAGGGTAACTGAAATATGGTCAAACCAGTTAATAAGCAATTTGTTCTAACTGAGGAGTGGGTACAACAGTTCTGTTAACCTTCTATGAAGCAAAGAATGGGAATTTGGAGAATGTGTGTTTGGTCTTGTTATAGACAAATAAGTGAGGCACTGACAAGTCTTATCTGAGTCATCCTTGGAAGGATGGCTCCTTGCAGTAAACTGTTTCTGGGACTGCAAAGGGAGGGAGAATTTCTTCACTGTCGTTTCCCAGGGGCACAATGCTCAGGTAAAATCTAACATTGTCAAAAACAATATCTAAATTAGGCAGGAAAATAAACCCTCTTAGACTATTATTGAAAATAGTCTCAAAACAACACAAGAGAAAGCACTGTTAAATTTAGCATGCATTTCTCAAGCAGTAACAGTAAAGGTCTGAGTCTCCACAAAAGCAGAATACAGGCCTCAGTTTAGTCTTACACTTATATTCGCTTAGTGTTATTTTGTGAAAGCATCCTCCTGTACCTTTATTTTACTGAGGTGAGTCACTTCCTCACGATCATGGATATTATGCTTAGCCTTTTTTGAAAGAATTTTTTCTATATCCATAAGCTATCCATTCAGCTTAGTGTCCCCAGCCCAAGAGAGCTCTGCAAGCCACAGATTTAGAATCAAGGCCAGGAATCTGGGACACCCACAGACTGCTCCAAGAACAGATGAGCTACACTGTGAGGCAATGAAAAGCGTTAAACATTTACACAGCTGCTTGTTATCAAAATTATCTTGTACTTTTTAATAATAACTCTTTTCAGTTCCTGGAGTGCATCATCGCCACTCAGCAGGAAAGAAATATCCTTGTCCTTTCCTTAGCTATCCTTTCTGTTTACTCAAACTGCCTTGCTCTGCTGGGCTTCACACACCCACAAACACACATGTATGCCCACATAGAAAAGTTTTGACACTGAGGCACTCAGGGACAAAAATGTGGCACAGTTTGAGGAGACTCTCTCATAGAGCTGAGTATTGTTGATGGCTATGGCTTGCCAATTCAACCAGTAATTGTTTCCTTTGTGGAAAGAACTGGTTTGGAGTACTGGATAAAAATCTCTTCATAGATGCGTCTGTGTTGTTATTATTACTTCTACAGTGTTTCTATTATTAAGGCTATAACCAAATTTTCTTTCTCCTGGAGCATATGAAACAAAATGAAATCCCTCTCAGCTATGAAGTTCTTTAGCTATTTACATGATGCTTGTTTTTATTTAAAAAGTGGTGATGCTTAATTCTTGGAAAATGTTATAATACCCTTTAAAATATCAAGTCATGTAACTCCTGGCCTTGACTTATTTCAGGAATGATAAGCTTAGAGTAAGTATGTAACATTTCTAGGAAATGAAACTCTTGGAAATATTGCATATAAATTGCAATCCACTATTATGAAAATATATTAGTAACATTACTTAATATTACTTAAAATATATGTATAATAATATACTCACAGAATTAATTCTGCATATCCAGCACTATTATGTTTCCTTTAATTTTTACAAAAACCTAGTTATGCAGATACCATTATATTCATTTATCAATAATGAAAGTGAAGGTAGGAAAACAGCATGATATAGTGATTAAAGACAAAAGTTCTGCAGTGTGGCTATCTAGATTGTAATCCCAGCTCTACTAACAAATTACAAGTAAAAAGTTTTTATTCATAAGAATATTAGGAATATTAATTATATATAACACCTGATTGGATTATTGTGAGCATTTAATGATGACTGCAACTAAAACACCCAGAAGACTGTTGAACCTTTATGAGGATATCATTTTTTATTAAGCTTTTATTTAGAGAAGGCAAGTAATTTGGCCACACACACTGGATTCTCAAATCAGGATTCTGAAGGAATAGGTGCTCAAATTTAATATCAATGGTCTTAAGCCTCATGACAATCTGAATTCCTGTATTAGAGGGCCTCTTTTTAAATTTCTCCCCTAGACCACCTAGCCTAGTGATTGAACTTAGTAGATATTTATACTTAGTAGATATTTATGTTTTTAATTGACCTTTTATGATATAATATAGACTATTCCTAGAAGTGAATAATATGGGATGCCAATTGATTTTTATTGAGATACTTCCACACAAGTATTCTGTAATCAGAAGCCATTTTGATGCAACAAAGACATGGCTAGTCAATAAAATGAGGTCTTCAAACAAGAGGTTAAATTTAGGTGTGCATGGAAAGCAGTCTACCAATATATAATCCTTGTTTGTTTTATGTTTCTTTTGGATGGCTAAACAGAATCAGTGAAGAAAATAGAATCATTTAATCTCCTCAGGTGTTTGTGATTCCGGAGTTAGATGAGAAGCAGGAGAACTAGAAAGAAGTCTCATTCCTGGGCTGATAACTGAGGGGAAGCAGAAAATAAAGGCATACAAAATTTGGAATATTGCATACATATATAAAAGTATGCACCTCATACATGTGCAATGTAATAAATAAGTTACAAATTCAAACACTCCTGTAATCACAGCTAAATGAAGCCATGCTGACAGTCTCAGGGAGTTCCAACTTGTTTTTCACCTCTCAGGAGATTGAAAGTTTCATAAAAGAATTCAAAATCTCTGGTTATAATCTGACTGAACATTTCTGCCTTTATTTTTCTGAAGCTTTCCCCTCATTACTTCAGCTCTTCTATGAAAACTGAAATCTAAAATTCTCTCCCACTGGTTATTTCTGTATTCATAAAGCCTTAGAACTATCCTTGATGGTCCTGTTGCAATCAATTGTTCTGTTCCCTCTATCAGGAAAATCAAGTTTTTATGCTGAAATTAATTTATATCAACTTTCTTTGAACTATTCACCGAGATTCATCTTGTCACCCACATTACACAGCATGACATCTTGTCAAAGTCATTTTGTTGCAAGTCTTGAAACAAATTTCTTGAGGCAAATGACTGGACTATATACTAAAAATAAAAGTATCTCCAGTCAGCTAAAATGTGGCTGTTGTCAATTTTAATGAAGGCTTCCTATAAGAGAAAACCACCCAATCCTAGCAGACACACACATATATATGCACATATAAGACAAGTTTAGTTGAATGCAGGTTTAAATAAAAATTGGAATTGATTACACATTTGGAAGAAGATAATTCAACAAATCAATAAAAATAATTCCATATGATTGGAATTATACCCCTGTAATGTTTCACTCCTGTCATATCTGCCACTTGGTAGAAGTAAGAGGGAGGCTGCTAGAAGATCAGTGAGTTGTCATCCTAAGCAAGAAAACACAGGCAGCACTCTCCCCATTATCATCAATCAGAAGGAAAATGCAATTCCCTTGCATCACAGTCTTTCCTCAATTAGATTATATGCCTATTAATTTTAATTGTAAAATTTCTCAGATTAAAGGGCAGTTAATTTCTTGCCAAAGAATTATTCAATATTGACTTTGATTTTTCTAACGTATTTTCAAGTTATAAACTTGTGAAAAAGAAAATCACCGGAGGGAGGGGGCAAGATGGCGGCTGAGTGAACATCCCTGTTAGGGTCTTCTGCAGGGAATCGGCTGGGCGGCGTTGGAGACTCTTTGGGACCGGATTGTTTCGGGATTTTTGCTGGTCCGGAGGTGTCTGGACATCGATTTGGAGGGAAGATAACAGAGAGAATCCGTCTGTGAAATATACACGGAGATCCCAGCTACCTGTAGAGGATTCCCTCCTTGGGTAGGCGGAGACGAGGCATCTAGCCCCGCTCGGTGGGGCTGAGCCAGGCCGGGCCGCAGCGGCGGACGCCGGAGCCGGGCCGGGCTGCGCCGGCGGCGAGCGAGGCCGGGCGGGGCCGAGCCGGGCGGCGGCAGCGTGCGGAGCCGGGCGGGGCCGGTCCAGGCCGCAGCGGCGGGCGGCGGACGCCGGAGCCGGGCCTGGGCCGCTGTAGCGAGCGGAGCCGGGCGTAGCCGGGCTGGGCCGCGGCGGCGTACGGAGCCGGGCGGGGCCGGTCCAGGACGTGGCAGCGAGAGGCAGACGCCGGAGCTGGGCTGGGCCGCTGTAGCGAGCGGAGCCAGGCAGAGCCGGGTCAGGCCGCGGTGGCGTACGGAGCCGGGCGGGGCCGGTCCAGGCCGCAGCGGCGGGAGGTGGACGCCGGAGCCCGCTGGGCTGCTATAGCGAGCGGAGCTGGGCGGAGCCAGGCCAGGCCGCGGTGGCGTAAGGAGCTGGGCAGAGCCGGTCCAGGCCTCCGCGGCGGGCAGCGGCGGGCGGAGCCGGGCCTGCGGAGGGGTTTCTGTTCTTTGTTTGTTTGTTTTTTTTTAATTTATTTAATTTAATTTTTTTTTTTTTTGGAGCATCTGCAGTACTGGGGAGTTCGTGGGCCCTGGGCGGCCGATTGGGGGTTTGTGGGAAGGGAGGTGCTTGCAGACCCATTTGGGCAGACAGACGGGGGGTTTTAGGGCAAAGCGGGGGGAAGTTGTGGTTTTAGATAGTGTTGCAATTGTGACACATGTATACCTGTATCTCGCTTCCCCCTATCCGTTCCCCACCGTTTGCCCATCCTCTTTTTCTTTCTTCCTTTCTTCTTGTCTTTCTTTTTTTCTTTATTATAATTAGTTTTTTTTTTTCGGTTTTCTCTTTCCCTCTTGCCCCTCATCTTCCACTTATTTTATTTTAATTCAAGTATACAATAGGTGCTACAGGGAACACCTCACATGTGCTGGGTTTTCCCATCCTCCACTGCCTCATTTCTGTGTGAACTGATTTAGGCTACCTACACTATCCCCCTTCCCCTGCATCTTGATATCCACTATCATCTACTGTCTCTCCTATATTCCACCCCCCACCTCCCGTTCTTTGATCCACAAAGTGTCTAACTCTTAATTTCTAATACCTTTGTTCTGTTTTCTGTCTGTTATCCACTCTTGAAAGTACTACCTTTCTTTTCTTTTTCCCTCTCTCATGAAAACAATAGCTTTGTAGTTCATACCATATTCCTCCCATATTCAGTCATCTACTTCATAAAAGGTACTCTACCTACAGCTATAACTCTATACAATCTACATGAATCTAACCTCCATCCTCCCAGATTTCATATTCTTGCTTTGTTAACATACATCACCAATACTACTTTACACTTTTCCCTTGCTTACACAATTGCCTTTCCCCAACACTAATACTTTCCTCTAAAGTGAACTTAACCAACAACAAGTAACTAGAATAAGAAGAAAAAAGTGACAAAGAGAAGATATAACACCTATGCAAAAATAACAACTAATTAACCTCCAAGAGCAGACAAAGAAGCTAAGGAACTGATTAAATTCGTAAAAATAAAGAGATGACCAGAAAGCAACAAAAATCTACAAACCAAACCAATAATCAGGAAAACATGGCTGAATCCAATCAACAAACCAATAATCACGAAGGGGAGCAAAACTTGGCACAAGCAATGAAAGATCTCAGAACATTTATGACCAACAAATTTGATGCAGTAATGAAAGAGGTTAACAACATGAAGACATCACTTGGAGGGGAAATTGCAGACATACGCAAAAACATAACAGATATGATGGGAATGAACACCACAGTTCAAGAAATCAAAAATACACTTGCAGCAAATATCAGCAGACTAGAAGAGACAGAGCAGAGAATTAGTGATGTGGAAGACAGTACATCAGAAATCAAACAGATAGTAGAAGGGGTCAATAAGAAGATAGAAAAAATCCAATTAGGATTTAGGGACCTGAATGACAATGCAAAACGCTCAAACATATGTATTATAGGCATTCCAGAAGGTGAAGAGAAGGGAAAGGGGTCAGAAGGAGTGTTGCAGGAAATAATGGCTGAAAACTTCCCAAATCTACTGAAAGAGACAGATGTACATATCCAAGAAGCACAGCGCACTCCACAAGTCATAAACCCCAACAGGCCCACCCCAAGACATATACTTGTCAAATTATCCAATGCTCAAGACAAAGAGAAAATCCTAAAAGCAGCAAGAGAAAAGAAAACCATCACATACAAGGGAAGCTCAATTAGATTAAGTGCTGATTTCTCTTCTGAAACCATGGAGGCAAGAAGACAGTGGTATGATATAGTCAAGGTACTAAAGGAAAAAATATTCCAACCAAGAATACTCTATCCAGCTAAACTAGCATTCAAACATGATGGAGAGTTCAAAATATTCGCAGACAAACAGAAACTGAAAGAGTATACCAACAAGAAACCTCCCCTTCAAGAAATTCTAAAGGGAGTTCTGCAGGAAGAAAGGAAAAAACAGGAAAGGCAAAGTTGGAGGAGAGTATAAGACCAACAACAACAAAAAAGACAAAAAAAAATATACAAACAAAATATGACAAACACAAATCCAATCAAAATATGGCTAACACAAATAATTCCTTGATAGTAATAACACTGAATGTCAACGGATTAAACTCACCTATCAAAAGATTCAGACTGGGACATTGGATAAGGAAATATGACCCATCCATATGCTGTCTACAAGAGACACATCTTAGACCCAGCAACGCATGGAGATTGAAAGTGAATGGCTGGAAAACAATCATACAAGCTAACAATAACCAAAAAAAGGCAGGAGTAGCTATATTAATATCAGACAAAATAGACTTTAAATGCAAAACAATTGTGAGAGACAAAGAAGGATACTACATTTTAGTCAAAGGGAAAATCTGTCAAGAAGATCAAACAATCATAAATATCTATGCCCCTAACAAGGGTGCCTCTAAATACGTCAGGCAAACGCTGGAAAAACTAAGTGAAAGAATAGATACATCGACAATTATAGTGGGGGATTTTAATACACCACTATCAACTCTGGACAGAACATCTCAAAAGAGAATCACCAAAGAAACAAAACATCTGAATAGTATACCAGAGGAGCTCGATCTAATAGACATATATAGATCGCTACACCCAAACACAGCAGGATATACATTTTTCTCAAGTGCACATGGATCATTCTCCAAGATAGATCATATGCTAGGCCACAAAGAAAGGCTGAACGAATTCAGAAAGATTGAAATCATACAAAACATTATCTCTGACCACAGTGGAGTCAAGGTGGAGATTTGCAAGGGACAGAAGCCCAGATTTCACACCACGATTTGGAAATTAAACAGCACACTCTTAGAAAAACAGTGGGTCAAAGAGGAAATCTCAAAAGAAATCAATGACTACCTTGAAACAAATGATAATGATAACACAACATACCAAAATTTATGGGATGCAGCAAAAGCAGTACTGAGAGGGAAGTTTATAGCCATAAATTCATATATCAAAAAAGAAGAAAGAGCAAAAATTGAAGAACTAACTGCACATTTGAAGGAATTAGAAAAACAACAACAAAGTAACCCAACAGGAAGAAGAAGGAAGGAAATAACAAAGATAAGAGCAGAACTAAATGAAATAGAAAATAAGAAAGCACTTGAACAGATAAACAAGACCAAGAGCTGGTTTTTTGAGAAGATTAACAAAATTGACAAACCTTTAGCAACACTAACAAAGAAAAAAAGAGAGAAGATGCAAATACACAAAATAAGAAATGAGAAAGGCGATATCACCACTGACCCCACAGAAATAAAGACTATCATAAGAGGATATTTTGAAAAACTATATTCCAACAAAAATGACAATCTAGAGGAAATGGACAAATTCCTAGAAACACATAAGCAGCCATATTGACAAAAGAAGAAATTGATGATCTTAACAAACCAATCACAAGCAGAGAGATAGAATCAGTTATTAAAAATCTCCCAACTAAGAAGAGCCCAGGGCCAGATGGCTTCACAGGTGAATTCTACAAAACATTCCGGAAAGAACTGACACCAATCCTGCTGAAACTATTCCAAAACATCGAAACAGAAAGAACATTACCCAACTCCTTCTATGATGCCAACATTACCCTAGTACCAAAGCCAAACAAAGACATCACAAGAAAGGAAAATTACAGACCAATTTCTCTAATCAACCTAGACGCAAAAATACTTAACAAAATACTTGCTAATCGTATTCAACAACACATTAAACGTATTATACACCACGACCAAGTGGGATTCATCCCAGGTATGCAAGGATGGTTCAACATAAGAAAATCAATCAATGTAATACACCATATAAACAGATTGAAGGAAAAAAATCACATGATTATATCTATTGATGCAGAAAAAGCATTTGACAAAATACAGCACCCTTTCTTGATAAAAACACTCCAAAAGATTGGAATACAAGGGAATTTTTTGAACATGATAAAGAGTATATATGAAAAACCTAAAGCCAATATTGTTTACAATGGAGAAATCCTAGACTCCTTCCCTCTAAACTCAGGAACAAGACAAGGATGCCCACTGTCTCCGCTCCTATTTAACATTGTCTTAGAAGTACTTGCTCGAGCACTGAGGCAAGAACCAGAAATAAAAGGCATTCAAATTGGAAAGGAAGAAGTCAAAATTTCATTATTTGCAGATGACATGATCCTATACATAGAAAACCGTGACAGATCTACAACGAAGATTCTAGAACTCATAAATGAGTTTAGTAAAGTCGCAGGTTATAAGATCAATGCGCAAAAATCAGTAGCATTTCTGTACACCAATAATGAGCAAGATCAGTAGGAAATCAAGAAACAAATACCATTCACAATAGCAAATAAAAAAATAAAATACTTAGGAATAAATTTAACTAAAGAGGTAAAGAACTTATACACCGAGAACTATACAATATTGTTCAAGGAAATCAAAGAAGACCTAAATAAATGGAAGACTATTCCTTGTTCATGGATAGGAAGACTGAACATTATTAAGATGTCTATCCTACCAAAACTGATCTACACATTCAATGCAATCCCAATAAAAATCAATGCAGCCTTCTTTAAGGAACTAGAAAAACTAACTATGAAATTTATTTGGAAAGGAAAGAGACCCCGAATAGCCAAAGACATACTGAAAAAGAAAAACGAAATTGGAAGAATCACACTACCTGACTTCAAAACATACTATAAAGCTACGGTGGTGAAAACAGCATGGTATTGGCATAAGGAGAGACACATAGACCAATGGAATCGAATTGAAAACTCTGATATAGAACCTCACATATACAACCACATAATATTCGATAAAGCCACCAAACCCTCTCAACTGGGAGAGAGTGGCCTATTCAACAAATGGTGTCTGGAGAACTGGATAGCCATATGTAGAACAATGAAAGAGGATTACCATCTCACACCTTATACAAAGATCAACTCAAGATGGATCAAAGACCTAAATATAAGAGCCAAGACCATAAAAACCTTAGAAAGCAGTGTAGGGAAACATCTACAGGACCTTGTAATAGGAAATGGATTTATGAATATCTCACCAAAAGCACGAGCAGCAAAAGAATTAATAGATAAATGGGACTTCCTCAAAATTAAAGCCTTCTGCACCTCAAAGGAGTTTGTCAAGAAAGTAAAAAGGGAGCCCACACAGTGAGAGAAAATATTTGGCAATCATATATCTGATAAGAAACTTATAACTTGCATATATAAAGAACTCCTATATCTTGAAAATAAAAAGATAAACAACCCATTTAAAAAATGGGATAAAGACTTAAACAGACACTTCTCTGAAGAAGAAATACAAATGGCAAGAAAGCACATGAAAAAATGTTCCAAATCTCTAGCTATCAGGGAAATGCAAATCAAAACTACAATGAGATACCATCTTACACCCATAAGATTGGCAGCTATGAAAAAAACAGAAGCATACAAGTGCTGGAGAGGATGTGAAGGAAGGGGAACACTCATCCACTGCTGGTGGGAATGCAGAAGGATCCAACCATTCTGGAGGACAGTATGGCGGTTTCTCAAAAAACTAGCCATAGATTTGCCATATGACCCAGCAATACCACTGCTGGGTATATACCCAGCAGAACTGAAAACAAGGACACAAACCGATATATGTACACCAATGTTCATAGCAGCATTGTTCACTATTGCCAAAAGTTGGAATCAACCCAAATGCCCATCAACAGATGAGTGGATCAATAAAATGTGGTATATACACACAATGGAATACTACTCGGCTGTAAGAACAAACACACTACAAACACATGTGATAACATGGATGAATCTTGAGAACCTTATGTTGAGTGAAGCAACCCAGACATTGAAGGACAAATACTACATGACCTCAATGATATGAAATAAACAAGCTGCCCTAGATAGCAAGAGACTGAACGATAGGCTTACAGGAAATCGGAGGGTGGAGGAAGGATATGAGCCGATGTCTGCAGGGGTGGAATTTAAGACGAGATGGTGGTAAGTATGAACACAAAGAAGAGATAAAAGGGGGACAAGGGGTTGCCTTTGGTTGGGGCTTTGCGGGTTTGAGGGTGGCTGGGGAGGGACGGATGGGTAACGTTGCCCAAAAGTGGGGGGAGGGAGGGGTAGCATACGAACACAGGAGAGGGTCAGGTGTTGGTGGAGAGTAAAATGCCAAGAAAATCATATCAAAATATAATAAAGAGGGTTACCTGTTTAGAATGCTCGGAGGGGAGGGTCTGATGCAGGACGGGCTACTGGGGAATGTCTAAATGCTCATTCTGCCAGAGTGGGTGACACCATGGGGTAGAAACCCAAGTAGTGAGAGTGGGGGTGGACCCACATCCTGGGGAGGACTAATGCCACCAAATAGAGGGAACTGTATCCCTCGAGAGAAAGGGTGGCTCCCAGGGCATTGGGGCAGTTGAGCAAGTTAGGCCCTGAACACTATTCCATCTATCTCTGGAAGTGGCTCCTCAGGAAACGGAGGTTGGCTGTCACTGTGGGCACCAAGGTGGAAGGGAAAATGGACGTTAAATGTGTGGAACCAAAGTAAATGGGGGGTAAGAGAGGAGTTTCTTGAGAGTACACAAGGATGGATATAAAACATGTAATATTACACCATAACATATAGGAGATGACAGACTGATAATGTAAACCATAATGTAAAACATAGGATAACTAAAAATGTAAAGAACTGTGTATCCTAAAGTATGCACCATAATGTAAGCACAGATGTCACCTTGTTAGAAAGCTAATGTCTCAGACTCTGTACATCACTTTAAGTAAATATGATATGAATAGGGCGTAAGAGTATCACTGTGGAAGGGAAAAGGTTTTCTGGTGGATGTGTGGGAGTGCTGTATATTATATATATACATTGCTGTGGTCTAGGACTCCTGTGAAGAAAAGCTGAATAATTAGGGGGGGAAAAAAAAAAAAAAGAAAAAGATAGGATGTGGAATTTTTTCAAGTCAACATTCTTTATCTAAGTTCTTTATCTAACTTTATCCAAGTTCTTTATCTATCCTTTAAACCCATCGCTATATGCCATTCCCTAGTAAGGGACCATGACATTATATTGGGCTTCAAATTTCGGGGAGTTCTGGATCACAGAGTGTTTCAACAATGGCAATGGAGGGATACTGGTATGGGATACCAATGACAGGTGATATATGGCTGACAGGGAGCTGTACAGAACATATGTCCAGGGTGCATGGTAATGTTTGGATATACTCATAGTGGCAACAATTAAAAACCACAGCAGGGGGGGTACTGGGTTCCTGGCCAGTGGTGCTCTGTCGTGGTCCCTAGCGGAGCAGCGACAGTCTCCCAGGTACAGTGGCGGGGACCGGGAGGGAGTGAGGGTTCAACAGTGAGCCCCTGATGCTAACGACTATGCTTGTGAGCTGATAAACCTAAAATAAGAACAAGGCCTAGAGCAACATTGTGCCTGGGAATTTCCTCCTGTCAGCCTTCATGTTACTCAAATGTGGCCAGTCTCGAAGCCAAACTCAGCATGTAAATGCAATGCCTTCCCCCCAGCGTGGGACATGACACCCGGGGATGAGCCTCCCTGGCAATGAGGGACCACTATCAACTACCAACTGATGATGCAACTGGAAAATGACCTTATACGGAAGGTTCAATGCAGATCAGCAGAATATCCATGTCTACATAAAATACCATGACTTTAAAATGCTGTTTGACCTAAAGTAAGGGGGAAATGGAAAGGAGAAATGAGTTTATATGGCTACGAGTTTCTAAAAAAGAGTCTGGAGGCTGGCAGAAGGATTGCCCTCATGCACAACTGAGCAGAGTCAGAGAGACAGATAAAGCAGATACAACCCCCAGATATTGGTTCCTTTGAGGGCTAAAGAGACCCATGGGAGTTATGGTCATGGCTGATGGGGTTAACTACCAGGGCAGATGGCCCCTCTTTGGAAAGGGTGTTTATGTGTGATGAATCTGGACTCAGATGGGATCTCCCTTCATAAGACTTTCATGCTAATGTGCTGGAGGTGCAGTTAATGTTGGGGTTTAAGATATATTTAGGGGATTTGAATCTCTGGACTGACAATGTGATAGCCAGGTCCTGAGCCTCAACAGACTCCAGCACCTACAATCTGATCTATTGGACTTACCACACTCAGCTAAGATGGAGTTGAAGAAGGACAACCACCACACCATGGAGCCTAGAGTGATTACAACTGAAAATGGGAGGATTGCATCCAGCATCCATGTGGAATCTGAGCCTCCTCTTGACATAGAGGTGCAATGGACACAACCAATCCAATGTCCACATAGAAGAGGTGGCATTGGATTGGGAAAAGTGGACATGGTGGACGATGGGTATGGGGAAAGGCAGGAAGAGATGAGAGGTGGAGGCGTCTTTGGGACATGGAGCTGCCCTGGATGGTGCTTCAGAGGAAATCACCGGACATTGTAAATCCTCACAGGGCCCACTGGATGGAATGGAGGAGAGTATGGGCCATGATGTGAACCATTGTCTATGAGGTGCAGAGGTGCCCAAAGATGTACTTACCAAATCCAATGGATGTGTCATGATGATGGGAACGAGTGTTGCTGGGGGGGGAGAGGGGGTGGGGGGGTGGGGTTGAATGGGACCTCACATATATATTTTTAATGTAATATTATTACAAAGTCAATAAAAAAAAAAAGAAAAAAAAAAAAAAAAAAGAAAATCACCGGGCAGTTCACCTGGTTGAAATTACAAAATGTGAGAACCCTTTCCTCAAATGAACTTGAGGCTATTTGTTTCCCTTGGTGTAACAGAAAATGAGACACTTAATTTTATGTATTTCATTTAAGGTTTTATTTTGGGGCAGAAACACAATTTTATTGTATATTTGAGCAGAGCTTTAAAGTTATATAGTACATCTGGGTAGTACTTTACTGTTTTCAAAGTGCCCGAAGGTAATAATTACTGCATGGCACAAAAGAAAGAATAAATAATACATGGGACAAAATCAAAAGATTCTCATTTTGAAATTGTGGTTGGTAAAAATTAGCATTGTATATTGAGGTTGGTCTACAGAAATCATCCTCAATTATGGATGTTTTGTAAAGGATAACTCTATGAACATATTTTATTTTCCTAATCTCATTTAATGCATGATAGTTAGATTACTAATGAATTAGAATGCAACAATATTGTTATTAGATACAATATGATATAATTATTTAAAACACACACTGCCAAACCAACAATGTGTTGGACTGTATGGAACCTAGGAAAAATTAAAAAAATATGGATAACAAGAGTTTATGTATTGAGTTGGACTCAGATGTGACTTCTTTACATGTTCCTCTTCTGTCCCTTTTATTTGAACCTACAGTTGGTGCTGGAGTTGGTAAGTTTACATCCAAGAGACTTGAATCTCCATGTGCCAGCTGGGCCCTGAACCTCAGCAGAGTTGCAACACCTACTCTCCAGTTCATTGGACTCACCCAGGACAACCAACAAGGAGGTGAGAATGGACAGCCACCACACCAAGGAACTGAGAGAGTCTTCAACTACAAGCAAGAGAGTCCCATGCATCAACTATATGGGATCAAAGTCCCCTCTCAGAGGTGGAGTGGACATCATCATCTCAGAATTCTCAGGATTGGGGAATAAAATATGTGCTAGATTGGACTTATTGGTATTCTACTATAGACTTATTGTGATTCTAGCAATGGAGGAAATTTTATCATTGATGTGGAGACAGTGCCCACTGGAGGTGCAGAAGGCAGGAAGAGGGAAAAAGAGGAATAACGTGGGGGCATTTTTAGAACTTAGAATTGACATGAATGACACTGCAATGACAGATACAGGCCATTATATATCCCACCATAACCTACAGAATTGAGTGGGACAGAATACAAACTACGATGTAAACTATAATCCATGCTTAGTGGCAATGTCCCAAAATATGTTCGTCAATTGCAATGGATGTACCACACTAATGAAATAAGTTATTAGTGTGGAGAAAAGTGGGAAGTGTGGGGAGTGGGGCACAAGGGAATCCCTTATATTTTGTTATGCAACATTTTATGTAATCTAAGTATCTTTTTAAAATAAATTAAAAATATATTAAAAAAAGTTTATGTGTTGAGTAATGTCTATGTCAGAGTAGCACAATTATTGAGTCATATGTTATTTGTATCTTTAATTAACCATAATTGTAAGATTGCTCTCAGAAAAACCTGTACCAGTCTGTACTCCAACCAGGAGTGCATTAGTATTCTTAGGTCCCCAAATCCTGACATTTCTTTGAATAATCTGTTTTCAATATTTTATATCATTTAGATAAAGTGAGAGTTTATTGTTTACATTTATACTATTGACAATGTGGTTGGGCATCTACTCATACCACTCATACCAAATCTTAGTTTTTCAATGGAGGTTGCTGCTTTTTTCCTGATAATTTATAAGATTGCTATTTTAATTCTAGATATTAGTCCCTTGTCAGTTTTATTGGCCCTATAGTTAGATTGTTTTTTGAATTTTTAAATGGCTACATTTAAATGCTTGCATACAGAGTTAATAATATTCTCAGTTTTGCTTCTTGACACCCAAAGAGTAAATTATTTACTATCTGGCCTTTTAAGAAAAGGTTTGACAATTCTCTTTATGAACACTGCCAGGACCTCCATTACATACTAGTGATCAATGGTGTTAGGTGTCTTCCTTGTGTTTTTCATCACAAACAACATGCATGTAAAGTATGTCAAGAAAGTACATTTTTTTAACAACTTAAATTCTCTTATACATTTTGTTTGCTAAGAGTTTTTTTTAAAATGATTAATATGATTGAAACTTATGAAATATTTTCTTCATTAATTGAGATGACCATATGCTAGTATACTTACTCTTTGAGGGGCATAAATTATATACTTAATCTTTGAATGTGATGAAGCATTCAAATTTGTGTGATAGGTAATTCTTTACAATGATGTAATATTTTAATATAGTAATAAATTAAGTTAGCTGTTATTTTATGTGGAATATTTTTGCTTAAACTAAGTTGATAATTGAAATCGACCTATAATTCTTCTTTTTTAGCATTTGTATTGTACCTACCTGCTTTTTCAATGGTTACACAAACCTTATAAGATAACCTGGGATTTTATATTTTTCTGCCATTGTTTAATATTAAGTGTGTTATATGAATTAACATTCCTTGTGTAGTTATTAAAATTCAAACATAAAACAATTCATGCCTACATTTTTATTGGGAGAGACATTTGTTACATATTGTTACATTGAAAAAATTAAGTGGGATTATAGAGAAAATATTTTTATGCTTCTGCACATAAATTTTGTTAGAGCTTGGAATCTGTGTAAAAAGAGTAGACCACAGAAGTTAATTTACAATTGTATAGATCTCTAAAACTTTGGAGGAACAGGTCATCTTTGGGTTATAAGTCTTGAGACAATGACCTTATCATTTCCCTAGAAAAAATTATTTAAATTTCATAATATTGACATAGAAATTTCCAAAGAAACTCTTTTTGAAGTGAAGAGAGAGTCAGTTTCCTCTAACTTCCATAAGTAAGTTCAGAAAATTATTTTTTCCCCCATTCTGTGCCTACAAGAAAGTCTGTAGGTGTATGGTATTTGATCTGGCTTTTATTGTGTGGTTTTTTTTTTGTTTTTTTTTTTGTGATTCAATGTTGTTTATTTTTATTTTATTTTATTTATTTATTTTTTTAATTCTACTCAATTTATTCATTTTTAAAAAAGATATTACATTAAAAAAATATGAGGTCCCCATTCGCCCCCACCACCCCCACCCCACCACTCTCCCCCCAATAACACTCTCCTCCATCATCATGTCACATCCATTGCATCTGGTGAGTACATCTCCCGGCATCCCTGCACCCCATGTCCCGTGTTCCACACCATAGCCCACATTTTCCCACGTTCCATCTAGTGGGCCATGGGAGGACATACAACATCTGGCAATTGTCCCTGGGGCACCAGCCAGGACAACTCCAAGTCCTGAGGATGCCTCTACATCTCTTCTCTTCCTCCCCTTCCCTGCACCCAGCAGCCACCATGGCCACTTTTTCCACATCAATGCCACATTTTCTCGATTATTAACCACAATAGTTCATGAGTAGAATATCATTAAGTCCACTCTGATCCTTACTGTATTCGTCCTTCCTGTGGACCTTGGCTTGCTTGTGTCCATTCCACATCTATGTCAAGAGGGGGTTTAGATTCCACATGGATATTGGATGCAATCCTCCTGCTTTCAGTTGTAGGCACTCTAGGCTCCATGGTGTGGTGGTTGACATTCTTTAACTCCATGTTAGCTGAGTGGAGTAAGTCCAATAAATCAGAGTGTAGGAGCTGAAGTCTGTTGAGGTCAGGGCCTGGCTATCATATGGTCAGTCCAGAGATTCAAATCCCCTAGATATATCTTAAGCCCCAGCACCAACTACAATTCCAGTAAAGTAGCATGAAAGGCTTCTGAAAAGAGATCCCATCTGAGTCCAGCTCCATCACACAGAAACACCAGCTCCAAAGAAGGGCCAACTGACATGGCAGTGAACCCCATCTGCCATGACCATAGAACCTGTGGGTCTCTTTAGTCCTCAAAAGGACCAATACCTGGGGTTGTATCTACTTTATCTGTCTCTGAGACTCTGCTCAGGTGTGCATAAGGGCAATCCTTCTGACAACCTCCAGACTCTTTTTTAGAGACTCATAGCCATATAAACTCATTTGTCCTTTCCATTTCCCCCTTAATTTAGGTCAAACAGCATTTTTAACTCCTGTTATTATATGTAGACAGGGATATTCTGCTGGTCCGTGTTGAACCTTTAATTAAAGGTCCTTTTCTAGTTGCATCATCAGCTGGTACTTGGTAGTGATCCCTCGGTGCCAGGGAGGCTCATCCCTGGGCATCATGTCCGACACTGGGGGAAGGCATTGCATTTACATGCTGAGTTTGGCTTCAAGACTGGCCACATTTGAGTAACACGGAGGCTGTCAGGAGGGAACTCCTAGGCACAGTGCTGCTCTAGGCCTTGTTCTTTATTTCAGGCGTATAGGCTCACAAGCATAGTCATTAGTATCAGGGGCTAACTGTTGGACCCTCATTCCTTCCTGATCCTTACCGTTGCACCTGGGGGACTGCTGCTGCTCCCCTAGGGACCACGATAGAGTCGCCCCCCCCCGACAGTAACCCAGTACCCCCCGCAGCTGTTGTTTTTAATTGTTTCCACTATGAGTATATCCAAACATTTCCATGCCCCCTGGACATATGCCCTGTATAACTCCTTGTCAACCATATATCGCCTGTCCATAACATCCCATACCAGTATTCCTCCGCTGCCATTGTTGAACCACTCTGTGATCCAAAACTTCCTGAAAAGTGAAGCCCAATATAATGTCAGGCTCCCTTACTAGTAAAATGGAATATAGCAATGAGTTTAAAGGTTATGTATAGAATACATATTGATTTGGAAAAATTCTACATCCTATCTTTTTCTTTTCTTTTTTCCTAATTATTGAGCTTCTCTTCACAGGAGCCCTAGATCACAGTAATTCATATATACAATGTACAGTACTCCCACACATCCACCATAAAACCTTTTCCCTTCCACAGCGATAATCTTTTAACTTCTTCGTATCATATTTACTGAAACTGATGTACAGACTCCGAAACAATAGCTTTCAAACAAGGTGACATCTGTGCTTACATTGTGGTCCATACTTTAGGATATACAATTTTCTAAATTTTTTAGTTATCCCATGTTTTACATTATGGTTTATATTATTAGTCTGTCATCCCCTATAAGTTTTTGGTGTAATATGACATGTTTTATATTCATCCTGTGTACTCTCGTGAAACTCCTCTCTTACCCCCACATTTACCTTGGTTCCATCCATTCAACATCCATTTTCCCCTCCCCTTGGGGCACACAGTGACAGCCAATCTCCATTTCTCAAGGAGCCACATCCAGAGATACTTGCAACAGTGTTCAAGGCCTGACTTGCTCACCTGCCCGAATGCCCTGGGAGCCACCCTTTCTCTCGAGAGATATAGTTCCCTCTATTTGATGGCATTAGTCCTCCCCAGGATGTGGGTCCACCCCCACTCTCACTACTTGAGTCTCTACCCAATGGTACAACCCACCCAGTCAAATTGAGCATTCAGACATTCCCCAGGATTCCGTCCCATGTCAGACCATTCCCTCCGAGCATCCTAAACAGGTAACCCTACTAATTATATTTTGATACGGTTTTCGCAGCATTTTAGTCTCAACCAACACCTGACACTCTCCTATGTTCGTATGTTGCCCCTCCCCCCCCCAATTTTTTGGACAATATTACCCCTAGGCCCATTCCCAGCCCCCCTCAAACCTGCAAAGCCCCACCCAAAGGCAACCCCTTGCCCCCATTTTATCTCTTCTTTGTGCTCATACTTACCGCCAGCTCATCATAGATTCCGCCCCTGCAGACGTCAGCTTACATCCTTCCTCCACCCCCCGAATTCCTGTAAGCCTATCTTCTACTCTCTAGCTCTCTGAGGCAGCTTGCTTATTTCATATCATTGAGGCCATGAAGTATTTGTCCTTCAATGCCTGGGTTGCTTCACTCAACATAAGGTTCTCAAGATTCATCCATGTTATCATGTGTGTTTGTAGTATATTTGTTCTTAAAGCCGAGTAGTAATCCATTGTATGTATATACCACATTTTATTGATCCACTCAATAAATGCCCACCTGTTAATGGGCATTTGGGTTGATTCCAACTTTTGGCGAGAGTGAACAGTGCTGCTATGAACATTGGTGTACATATATCGGTTTGTGTCCTTGTTTTCAGTTTCGCTGGGTATATACCCAGCAGAGGGATTGTTGGGTCATATGGCAAATCTATGGTTAGTTTTTTGAGAAACCACCAAACTGTCCTCCAGAATGGTTGGATCCTTCTGCATTCCCACCAGCAGTGGATGAGTATTCCCTTTTCTTCACATTCTCTCCAGCGTTTGTATTCTTCTGTTTTTTTCATAGCTGCCAATCTTATGGGAGTAAGATGGTATCTCATTGTAGTTTTGATTTGCATTTCCCTGATAGCTGGAGATTTGGAGCATGTTTTCATGTACTTTTTAGCCATTTGTATTTCTTCTTTGGAGAAGTGTCTGTTTAAATCTTTTTCCCATTTTTTAAATGGGTTGTTTATCTTTTTATTTCAAGATATATGAGTTCTTCATATATGCAAGTTATAAGCCTCTTATCAGATATATGGTTGCCAAATATTTTCTCTCATTGTGTGGTTTCCCTTTTTACTTTCTTGACAACTCCTTTGAGGTGCAGAAGGCTTTAATTTTGAGGAAGTCCCATTTATCTATTTGTTCTTTTGCTGCTCGTGCTTTTGGTGTGATATTCATGAAGCCATTTCCTATTACATGGTCCTGTAGATGTTTCCCTACACTGCTTTCCACGGTCTTTATGGTCTTGGCTCTTGTATTTAGGTCTTTGATCCATCTTGAGTTGATCTTTGTATAAGGTATTAGATGGTAATCCTCTTTCATTCTTCTACATATGGATATCCAGTTCTCCAGGCACCATTTGTTGAATAGGTAGGTCATTTTCTCCCAGTTGAGAGGGCTTGGTGGCTTTATTGAATATTATATGGCTATATATATGAGGTTCTATATCAAAACTTTCAATTCAATTCCATTGGTCTGTGTGTCTCTCCTTATGCCAATACCATGCTGTTTTCACTACTGTAGCTTTGGAGTATGTTTTGAAGTCCGGTAGTGTGATTCCTCCAATTTTTTTTTTCTTTTTCAATATGTCTTTTGCTATTCGGGGTCTCTTTCCTTTCCAAACAAATTTCATAGTTAGTTTTTCTAGTTCCTTAAAGAAGGCTGTGTTGATTTTTATTGGGATTGCATTGAATGTGTAGATCAGTTTTGGTAGGATAGACATCTTAATAATATTTAGTCTTCCTATCCATGAACAGGGAATAATCTTCCATTTATTTAGGTCTTCTTTGATTTCCTTGAACAGTCTTGTATAATTCTAAGTGTATAAGTTTTTTACATCTTTAGATAAATTTATTCATAAATATTTGATTTTTTTATTTACTATTGTAAATGATATTTGTTTCTTGATTTCCTCCTGGTCTTGCTCATTATTGGTGTACAGAAATGCTACTGATTTTTGTGCATTGATCTTATAACCTGCGACTTTACTAAACTCATTTATGAGTTCTAGAAGCTTTGTTGTAGATCGCTCGAGGTTTTCAATGTATAGGATCATATCATCTGCAAATAATGAAATTTTGACTTCTTCCTTTCCAATTTGAATGCCTTTTATATCTCATTCTTGCCTCAGTGCTTGAGCAAGTACTTCTAAGACAATGTTAAATAGAAGGGGAGACAGTGGGCATCCTTGTCTTGTTCCTGACTTTAGAGGGAAGGATTTTAGGATTTCTCCATTGTAAACAATGTTGGCTGTAGGTTTTTCATATATACTCTTTATCATGTTCAAAAAAGTTCCTTGTATTCTGATCTTTTGGGGTGTTTTTATCAAGAAAGGGTGCTGTATTTTGTGAAATGCTTTTTCTGCATCTATAGATATAATCATGTGATTTTTTTCCTTCAATCTGTTTATATGGTGTATTACATTGATTGATTTTCTCATGTTGAACCATCCTTGCATACCTGGAATGAATCCCACTTGGTTGTGATGTATAATTCGTTTAATGTGTTGTTGAATACAATTAGCAAGTATTTTGTTAAGTATTTTTGTGTCTAGATTCATTAGAGAAATTGGTCTGTAATTTTCCTTTCTTGTGGTGTTTTTGTTTGGCTTTGGTACTAGGGTAATGTTGGCATCATAGAATGAGTTAGGCAATGTTCCTTCTGTTTCGATTTTTTGGAAGAGTTTCAGTAGGATTGGTGTTAGTTCTTTCTGGAATGTTTTGTAGAATTCACCTGTGAAGCCGTCTGGCCCTGGGCTCTTCTTAGTTGGGTGGTTTTTAATGACTGATTCTATCTCTTTACTTGTGATTGGTTTGTTGAGATCATCAATTTATTCTTTCATCAATATGGGCTGCTTATGTGTTCCTAGGAAATTGTCCATTTCCTCTGAATTGTCATTTTTGTTGGAATATAGTTTTTCAAAGTATCCTCTTATGATACTCTTTATTTCTGTGGGGTCAGTGGTGATATCGCCTGTCTCATTTATTATTTTGTGTATTTGCATCTCCTCTCTTTTTTTCTTTGTGAGTCTCGCTAAAGGTTTGTCAATTTTGTTGATCTTCTCAAAAAACCAGCTCTTGGTCTTGTTTATCTGTTCAAGTGCTTTCTTATTTTCTATATCATTTAGTTTTGCTCTTATCTTTGTTATTTCCTTCCTTCTTCTTCCTGTTGGATAACTTTGTTGTTTTTTTTTCTAATTCCTCCAATTGTGCAGTTAGTTCTTCAGTTTTTGCTCTTTCTTCTTTTTTGATATATGAATTTATGGCTATAAATTTCCCTCTCAGTATTGCTTTTGCTGCATCCCATAAATTTTGGTATGTTGTGTTATCATGTTCATTTGTTTCAAGGTAGTCATTGATTTCTTTTGAGATTTCCTCTTTGACCCACTGTTTTTCTAAGAGTGTGCTGTTTAATTTCCAAATCATGGTGTGAAATCTGGGCCTCTGGCCCTTGTAAATTTCCAGCTTCACTCCACTGTGGTCAGATATATCATTTTGCATGATTTCGATCTTTCTGAATTCATTAAGCCTTTCTTTGTGGCCTAGCAAAATGTTTGTCTTGGAGAATGATCCATGTGCACTTGAGAAAAATGTATATCCTGCTGTGTTTGGGTGTAATGATCTATATATGTCTATTAGATCCAACTCCTCTAATATACTGTTCAAATATTTTGTTTCTTTAGTGATTCTCTTTTGAGATGTTCTGTCCAGAATTGATAGTGGTGTATTAAAATCCCCCACTATAATGGTAGTTGCATCTATTCTTTCACTTAGTTTTTCCAGTGTTTGTCTCATGTATTTAGAGGCACCCTTGTTAGGAGCATAAATATTTATGATTGTTCGAACTTCTTGACAGATTATCCCTTTCACTAAAATGTACTATCCTTCTTTGTCTCTCACAATTGTTTCTCATTTAAAGTCTATTTTGTCTGATATTAATATAGCTACTCCTGCCTTTTTTTGGTTATTCTTTGCTTGTATGATTGTTTTCCAACCATTCACTTTCAGCCTCCATGAGTCTCTGGGCCTAAGATGTGTCTCTTGTAGACAGCATATAGATGGGTCATATTTCCTTATCCAATGTCCCAGTCTGAATCTTTTGATACGTGAGTTTAATCTGTTGACATTCAGTGTTATTACTTTCAAGGAATTATTGTGTTAGCCATATTTTGATTGGACTTGTGTTTGTCATATTTTTTTTGTTTGTTTTTTCCCATCTTTTTTTGTCTTTTTTGTTGCTCTTACACTCTCCTCCAATTCTGCCTGTCCTGTTTTTTCCTTTCTTCCTGCAAAACTCCCTTTAGAATTTCTTGAAGGGGAATTTTCTTGTTGGCATACTCTTTCAGTTTCTGTTTATCTGTGAATATTTTGAACTCTCCATCATTTTTGAATGCTAGTTTAGCTGGATAGAGTATTCTTGATTGGAAATTTTTTTTCTTTTAGTACCTTGACTATATCATACCACTGCCTTCTTGCCTCCATGGTTTCAGATGAGAGATCTGCAGTTAATCTTATGGAGTTTCCCTTGTATGTGATGGTTTTCTTTTCTCTTGCTGCTTTTAGAATTTTCTCTTTGCTGAGCATTGGATGATTTGACAAGAATATGTCTTGGGGTGGGCCTGTTGGGGTTTATGATGATTGGGGTGCACTGTGCTTCTTGGATATGTACATCTGTCTCTTTCAGTAGATTTGGGAAGTTTTCAGCCATTATTTCCTGCAACACTCCTTCTGACCCCTTTCCCTTCTCTTCTCCTTCTGGGATGCCTATTTATACGTATGTTTGAGTGTTTTGCATTGTCATTCAGGTCCCTAAGTCCTAGCTGGATTTTTTCTATCCTTTTATCGACCAATTCTACTTTTTGTTTGATTTCCGATGTACTGTCTTCCACATCATTAATTCTCTGCTCTGCCTCTTCTAGTGTGCTGAAATTTGCTGCAAGTGTATTTTTGATTTCTTGAACCTTGGTGATCATTCCCATCATATCTGTTATCTTTTTACGTATGTCTGCAATTTCCCCTCCAAATGTTGTCTTCATGTTGTTAACCTCTTCCTTTACTTCATTAAATTTGTCGGTGATAAATGTTCTGAGATCTTTCATTACTTTGCGAAGTTCTGCTCCCCTTCCTGGTTTTCAGTTTGTTCATTGGATTCAGCCATGTTTTCCTGATTACTGGTTTGGTTTGTAGATTTTTGTTGCTGTCTGGTCATCATTTTTCTTGATGGGTTTAATCAGTTCCTTAGCTTCTTTGTCTAGTCTTGGGGATTAATTAGCTGTTGTCTTTGCGTAAGTGTTATATCTTCTCTTTGTCACTTTGTTCTTCTTATTCTAATTTCTTTTTGCTGGTTGAGTTCACTTTGAAGGAAAGTATTAGGACCAGGGAAAGGCAATTGTGTAAGCAAGGAAAAAGTGTAAAGTGGTATTGGTGATATATGTTAACAGAGCAACAATATGAGTTCTGGGAGGATGGATGTTAGATTCATGTAAGTTGTGTAGTTATTCCAGTAGGTAGAGTACCTATAATGAGGTAGTCGACTGAATATGGGAGGAATATGGTATGAGTTAAAAAGTTATTGTTTTTGTGAGAGAGGGAAAGAGAAAAGAAAGGCAATAGTTTCAAGAGTGGATAAAAGACAGAAAACAAAACAAAAGTATTAGAAATTAAGAGTTAGACACTTTGGGGATCAAAGAAAGGGAGGTGGGATATAGGAGTGACAGTAGATGATGGGGGATATCAAGATATCGGGGAAAGGGGATAATGTAGATAGCCAAAATCAATTCACACAGAAATGAGGCAGCAGAGGGTGAGGAAACCCAGCAAATGTGAGGTGTTCCCTGCAGCGCCTATTGTATAATTAAGATAAAATAAAATAAGAAGAAAATGAGGGACAAGAGAAAGAAGAAAAAAAAAAAAGAGAAGAAAGGAAGAAAGAAAAAGGGGGTGGGTAAAGGGAGGGGAACAAGTAGGGAAAAGAAAAAAAAGATATAGACCAACCGCAACAGCAGCAGCAACAACAACAACAACAAAAACCCTAAATAACTGAAAAAGAAAAGAAAAACAAAACAAAACAAAACAAAAACAAAAAAAAGACTTTGGAGGATACGCTGGGAGAAAAGACTAGGAGATACTGCAATGTTAGCAATCAGGACATTAAAAAGAATAAAAAATAAAATAAAATAAAAAATAAAACAAAGCAAAACAAAACAAAAAAGAAAAAATGCAAATGTTGAGGGCTAGGGCATTCAAGGACCTCAGATGGACCTCAGGGCGTAATGGATTCAGGGATGGAAAGTCTGAGATATTGAAGACTCAAGAGGTGTGAGTCTCTGGGTGTGGGCCACCAGGGTTTAGGGGACTCAGACCTGGCAACCTCAAATCTGGTTAACAGGGAGCCTGGGAGCACCACAGTGTAACATAGTCTTCAGGGATCCCTGCAGCTGGGTGCCAGCCCTATGGGTGAGGTCAGATCCGCAAACTCTATCTTATGTGTCTGAACCCCACAATTCACTCACTCACTGGGGTCTATTCTGTGGATGTATCATCCATTCGGCTTCAGGACACCTCCCACCCTGTAAGCCCCCAGAACGGCCACCTGGGGGCGCCTCTACACTGCAACCAATTTAATGACGCAGATCAGAAGCCAGGCCCGGGGGTGGGGCTCCAGCCAGAAATGCGACAACAGAGTCCAAAACCGAAAATCCCACACTTTGCAAAATATTCCCCCAATCGGCTTCCAGACATCTCCCACCCCGCCAGACCCTGTAACAGCCTCTCGGTTACGTTTCTTTATTGCCAGCAATCTAAGTCCACTGCAGATCGGCAGCCGGGCTTGAGGGGGGCGGGGCTCCAGGCAGAAGCGTTATTACTTGTGTCTGCAATCAAAAACTCCCCACTTCACAACAAAACCCCCGTTTGTCTCCCCAAATCGGTCTGCAAATGCCTCCCATCCTGTCAACCCCCCAACAGCCTGCTCAGTGCTGACGAATTCCCCAGTACCACAGACCCTCCAAAAATAGCCGCGGCAGCGCTAGTTCCACCGCTCCATCCACCCTAGGAGGGAGGTCCTCTGCTCAGCTCTCACCTCCATGCAATAGAGTTTCAGTTATATCTTATAGACAATCCTCTCCGTTACCTTCCCACCAAATCAATGTCCAGACACCACCTGCCCTGCAAAAATCCCGAAACAGCCTGGTCCCGAAGAACCTCCAATGCTGCCCAGCCACTTCTTTGCAGGAGAGACCATCAGGTAAGCTCACTCAGCCACCATCTTGCCCCACCCCTCTTATTGTGTTTTAAGAAGTTAAGAATTTAGATACTGAACACATTCTGTTCTATGTATTTTTTTAACTATTTAAAAGTATGTTGTGTAATTTCCACATGGCTAGAGATTTCCCTGTTGTCATTCTAGTATTGATTTCTAGTTATATTCCATTATAGTCAGAGTACACACAGTGTATTTTTTCAACTCTTTTAAAATGGTTTACAATTTTTTTATGAGCCAAGATGTCATCTACATTGGTGAATGCCCCCTTGGCATTGAAAATAAAAAGTATCCTGCAGTTGATGGGAGGCATGCTATATAAATGTTGATTAGATCCTGTTGATTGATAGTGTTGTTTTGTTCTTCTAAATCTTTGTTGATTTTTTGTCTTGTAGTTTTATTAGTTGCTGAGATGTGTGAGTCTTTATGTCCCCAACTATAATTGTGGAGTTGTCTATTTCTCCTTTCACTCTATCTGTATATATTAACATTTTGTTGTTTGGTGCATATATATTTAGGACTGCTATAATTTCCTGGTGACTTGACCATGTTAGCATTAGATGATGTCCCTCTTTTTTTCTAGTGATTTTCTTGGCTTTATGTTCTAGTTTATCATATATGAATATATACATTCATACTTTTAAAAAATTAATAGTTCTTATTGTATAATCTCATCTATTATTTTATTTTCAATATAATTATGCCATTGTATTTGAAGTCAGTTCTTTATAGACATACTATATTTGGATCTTGCTTTTTTTTTCTTTCAAATCTTTATCACCTGTCTTTGAATTATTTAGATCATTTATATTTAATATGATAGGACTTAATTCTTACATTTTATAATTTTTTTTCCCCAATTCTTTACTCTGTTTCTCATTCTTGCCTTCTTTGAGGCTGCTTGAACATTTTTTAGGTTTTGGTCTTAATTTATTTACAGTGTTTTCAAGTATATCAATTTACAGTTTCCTAAATGGTTGCTTCAGTTATTTTAACATATATGTATATCATTGCCTATTTTTATCCATGTTTTACCACTTCAAGTGAAGTGTAGACATCTTCAGTTTAGGTTCTTTACAATCTCTACTTTTTAAGGGCAATTACTTTGGGCAGCACATTAGTTGGCATTATCATTTTTTTCTACAACCATCAAATATGATTTATAAATCTTTTGGCTAGAGAGCAGTTTATTATATTCTTCCTTATTGTTATCCATTCATTGTGCTTGTTTTAGAGTTCCAAATCTTCCTCTGTTATCATTTCTTTTCTGTCTGGACAATTTGTTTTAGCCATTCTTTAAGGGTAAGTCTGCTGTGACATATCATCTTAGCTTTTATTTGCCTTAGAATGTCTTTATTTTCCTTTCTTGGTGGATTTTTTTTTATCAGATATAGAATGTGATGTTAAAATATTATTTGATTTAGAAATTTAAAATGGTATGTCACTTATTTCTGGCCTCCATGGTTTCAGATGAAAATTCTGTTGCCATTCAAACTGATAATCCCTGTATATAACTAATAATCCTTTTGACATTTTTAAATTCCGTTGTTTGACAGAGAGCTTTAGTTCAATCTAGCATCTTACTAAACCCATTACCCAATTAAAAATAATTGACTTTGCGAAGCAATTTCTACCAAATACATTTATTTGAAGGAAGACAAGGAGTCAGAGTTTTAACTGGTGTACTGTAGCACTTTAGCAGTTTTCTTGTACATGACTCTCAAGGACACTGGTAACAAACTGCGAAGGGGGGTTAACCTGTGTGCATGAGGCCAAATCATCAGCAGCACAGTCACAACATTGACACAGGCTGAGTTCCATGGCCTCATTTATCCTTACCTGCTGTATACATGTAATAGTTCAGTTAACCTAGTGGGTTTATTTTACGCTTTAGGTAAGTTCTTCTGTGGCAGAGTGAAGCTAAATCACAACTGTTTATGAAACAAAAGAATTAGCTTATGGGTTTAAGTCTATTCTTTGGACAGGCTAGTCCTCAGTCTCTAAATTCAAACAGATTTTCCTCATCCCCTGATCCATAATCCTCATTCCCTGATCCACAATCCATGCCTGTGTTCCCAGTTTAAAATTTTATTCATGTTCTTTTTTAAAATTTTTAAATTTTTTTTTCTATTTTTTTAAGGAGATACCAGAGATTGAATCCAAGACCTCATACATACAAATTTCAAATTTGCCTATATATGTCTTTGCTGTAAATAATAATAATAACAATAATAATAATAATAATAATAATAAAGAAACCCTCACTGGGTTAGTTTGAGAATGTGTGTACCCCAGAAAAGATCATGACTTAGAGCTAATCCATTCTTGTGGGTGTGAACCTATTGTTGATGGGAACTTTGATTAAATTTCTTCAGTTGAGAGCCTTTGATAAAATTAATTTATTAGGGCATGGCCCAGGTCTTAATCCTCTTAATGGAGTCCTTTATAAATGGGGTTACTATGGCGAGAGACACAGGAGCTCAGGGAGGAACCCATAGCAGCTGAGTGAGAAGGCTATAAATGTAACAGCCAGATGTGAAAACAATGGAACCCAAAGAAGAAGGCAGAAACCAGCAGAAGCCCAGAATTGCCCACAGCTGGTGGTCTTCTGGAAAGAGCATCACCTGATGCCTTGATTTGTACCTTTTTCTTAGTCTTGGAAGTGTAAGCTTATGTTAATAAAATCCCTTTGATTAAAGCCAATTCATTTTTGATATATTGTTTTTGGCAACTTTTAGCAAACTAAACCCAAAAATTAGCTGACTAAAACAACCAACATATAATTTGTTTAACATATATTCTATGAGTTGGAAATGTGGGCTGGGCTCATGTAAATATTGTTTATTTCTCTAGGCTTGGCATCCAAAATCAGATGAATATATGGCTGTTTGGCTGCTCAAGCTGAATGTTCCATGTCTCTGGTCCATGTGGTTAATCACATTCCAATAGGCTATCCTGGGACTTATCACATTTCAGTGCCGGGTTCTCAAAATCAAAAGTAGAAAAATACAATACCTCTTGAATTAGCACATCTTCACGTCTAGCACATTCTATTGGCCAAGTCAAGTCCGAAGACTAAATCAAATCCAATGAGTGGGGAAATAGGCTCTGCCTCTTGATAAGGGGAGCTCCACAGTTATACTGTAAGGGCATGCACACTGGAAAAGAATGAATTTGATAATGTTTTCGCAATCTATCATGGTCTATTTTTTCATATCCTTAGTCTATATTTTGGATTTCTATATTATTTATTTCATTAATTTAATGTCATGTGGTTTGTTTTATCAAATTGTTCTATTGCCTTAAATTATGTGGGTTATCAGTCTTCTAGTTTGTTTTATAGTACTGTCTTCTGCATGACATTATTTCATCATGCAGTTGGTAATTTTTATTGTGATACATAGGCGTGATTTGCTTGTGGTGTGTGTGTGTAGTCGTGTTGATTAGTGGGTCACATTTCCCCTGGAATGGGAAGAATTGCTAAAGAGCTTTTATTTTATATTTTTTCTTTGTGTCTCTGGAGTTTTACCTGTCCAAGAATATTGTTGGAGGAAGCCCACATAATGCCTGTGATATAAATTTTAACTCTTGTTTATATCCACACAATAAGATTTTTTTCTTCTAAAAACCATTAGGCAGAGACTTTCCATTGCTGCTCTGCACCAATAAGCAGATTGTTTTCTCATCACCTTTACTAGGCAGAGACTCTTTAGGGTCTCAACTGGTCAGGCATCCTAGTTCAAGCTCCCCTATTTGGGCATATTATGATAAAACACTGGCTTCAATCTTCTCCCCAGTGCTTATATCCACAGTGTTTATTCATAGTGTATTAATCAGGGTTTTCCAGGGAAATAAAACCAAAAGGACATATTTGTAAATATTATGAGATTTTTATAAAAATTGCCTCACATGACTGTGGGGATACACAAGTCCAAGTTCTGTAGGGCAGCCTGCAAGCTGTGAACTCCAATGAAGATTTTTGATGCACCCCCGGGAGAAGCTGGCTGTCTGAAGTTGAAATGAAAATTCTCTCTTCTAACTCCTGAAATCATCACATATCCTTTTAAACCTTTCAACCCTGTATGTGACTTCTCTCATTGTTGAAGACAACCTCCTCAGTTGGTTGTAGGAGTAATCAGCCATAGATAAAATAAACTTAGTGATGATTTAAGTCCACAAAATGTTATCACAGTAACAATCAGGCTAGTGTTTGCTGATCACACACCTGGACACCAAAATCTGGCCAAGTTAACACATGAACTTTACCATCTTTTTTTATCCTGTACATAGGGTATAGAAAGCTGTCAGAGAATTCAGATTCTAAGATCTATCATCTTAACTCCACTCATTCTTTAAGACCTAGCTTAAATACAACTTCCTCCATAATTGCATGAAAATTCACCCTGCCATCCCTGCCTGCCTAATCACAGCTTTAAAATGTGCTCCTTCTTTAACATAATTTTTGTGTTTACCATTTCATCCTTCTTATTCTATTTTTTAAAATAGGTCTAATAAAGTACCTGTCTCATTGCACCTACTAATCCCTATCTTCCTTTGAGTGTAAAGATATAATTTACAACCTTGATTGTCCTCTACTAACCATCTTTATTACTATAAAGGTTGTTTAATAGGGGTGTTCTCTGTGCATCCCTGTCTTTTTAAGTGGGCTGAAAAGTTCAACCCCATGTATTTTGCTTTATTTTTATTTTATATTAGATTAATTGTTCATCCCAACTCCAACAACTTCTCAGAAATAGTTATGTGGTATTTTTCTACCAAATGTTCATTGTTTTGAGTAATAAATATTGTGAAACCCCCCCCACAATACAATATAATTGGACACAAAGATGAACTAACTAATGAAGAATGCATATTTCACTTTACTGAGAACTACTGTTTGTCTATTAAACGTACTAGATGTATACATATTTTGCTTTGAAAAATGGTTTACAAGTTAGCAGTTTCTAAGTTCTTTCTCCTGTAGTAAGAAATCTAGCATAAAACAAGAATTATAGTCGAGGCAAGGAAAGAACATATAAAAATAGATTGTGTTGGGTGGGACCCTTTCTTCTCATCTATGTTACTGGGAAAGTAGAGGCCACATGTCAGTGATTGTGTTGTCAGATATTTTACATTACTCATTCATTTACCCTAAAGGAAACAAAAAGATAAAGGAGAAGTTTCTCTATTTCTCTATGTAACTTGCTTAATCTGCATCAAGGAAATATTTTCTCATTCCAAATTATACAGAAAAATGACTTAAAGAGAAAATATAATAGGATAGGAAAAATTTAATCCACAGTATATTCCTGAACTGATACTAAATCCTAGCATCTGCATGCTAGAGATTATGGACACAAATGGAAGAAAAGGAATTTGTGATTGAGTCTCATTTATTTTCTATATATTACCTAAAACTATACTCTGACACTGAATTATCCCTGGTTTGTCGTACAAATGCTATATAACAAATTTTTCTTGAATTTCAGGTCTCTTCAGAATTCTAGGATTAACTCCTACCAGCACCCTGGATGTAAGAATTTAATGATTTTTACACATTAGCTATAGCAGAGTCTTTTTATCCATTTCACAAGAGCCCAAATATACAAGCAGCTGAAAATCTTCACATTTTTACCTATTTTTCAACCACTCATGCAGAATTCTAATCTTCCTGTGTCTACCTTATAACCTTGAAGCAGAGTTGGCAATATTTCTTAAAGCACCATGTGGAGAGATTTAATCCTAAAGCGACCATGAAAAATGATGCATGTACAACCAATTTAAATGCTGTACTTCTTGAGTTCAGTTTGAAGTGAGAAATTATACATAGTTCCAATGAACTTTAAATCTTCTTGAAATAGGCAGTGATATTGTACAGACATTATTAAGTTATTTAAAAGAGCATAAAAGTACATTTATCTACATATGATTGAATAAATGCTATATAAAATTGCCTATTTTAGATCACTGAATTATAATTTTATTCAGTGTGAATTTGGATATTGCTTTTTACTATACTCAGTTTCAAGTAATTGATAATAAAGAGACAGGTATTCTCTCTCTCTCTCTCTCTCTCTCTCTCTCTCTCTCTCTCTCTCTCTCTCTCTCTCTCTCGGAGACTGTAAGTTTCTATAAATCAACCATAGCCCAGACAGGCTTAGTTGCTCAGTTCCTGCCCTTCAAGGTTCTTTCTTGGAATTATTATTCATCTCAAAATAAACAGTAACTCCTATTTTTCTTATACTGGCAAAATTAACTAGATAAAGAGAGTTATGGTGTGACTTCAGATTGACACTAGTTATGTCATTTTTGATCATGATAATTGAGCAAATCATATAAATTTTCTGAGACAAGTTGTCCTTATTTGCTTATTTTTATAAAGTTATTTTAATATTTTATATATGCCAGGAACTGTGTTTGTCACAAGTTTATATGATGTATATCACATAATATAGTCATCAATAAAGGGAATAAATATTTATTTATCATTTGCAAATGAGGAAATTAGGAAATCAAAGTTAGATTCATTGTCTGAATTTACTCAGGCATTAGACCCAGGATATAGGTCAGGCTTAACTTGCTCCAACTCATACTATTAGATCATTCTGCTTCTATACTAAGTCTAAGGTTTATGACTATGTATTCAGCAGTTAAACAAAATGATGAAAATAATAACTATGCATGCATTTACTGTATTTTAAAATAAACATAAATGCAAATCAGAAAAATGAAATAACATGTTTATCAGAAAAAAATTCAACTTTTCACATTTATTTGAAATTATATAAAAAGAGTAAAAGGAGGTTGCAGGTATTTTTACACATTAAAACTATAATATTAATTTTAGTTTTGTTTCAAATAATTTATTATAAACTCTGTTAAAATAACTGTGGCTAAAATCCATATTGGCTTTCCTTAGTCTGAGACTGTTTTTATTTCCTCTTCATTTCTGAAGTCTAGATTTGTTGGATATAGAATTTAATATTGACAGTTCTTTTTTTTTTTTTTTTTCCCTATGCTACCTTCTGGCCTCCATGGTTTCAAATGAAAAATCCATGGTTATTCAAACTGATATTCCCTTTTAGGTAATTCATAGTTTCTCTTTGGCTTTTTTTGAGATTTTTTCTCTGCTTAAATTTTCAAACACTTAATTATGATGTGTCTTGGAGTGGATTCTTTGGCTTTCTTTGGGATTGTACTTCTTGGGTTCATTCAGCTTTTTAGATATGTAGGTTTGTGTCTTTTGCCAAATTTGAGAACTTTTCAGCATCATTCCTTCAAATACACTTTCAGCCCAACCATTCTTTCCTCTCCTTCTAGTACTTTTTTTTTTTTTCCTTCTAGTACTTTTTGATACAAATGTTGACTTTTTTGTTATTGCCCCACAGGTCTTAGGGAACGGTTCCTTTATTTTTTCAGTCTATTTTCTCTCTATATTTCATATTGAATGTATTCAATTTTTCTATCCTCAAGTTCACTGATTCTATTTTATGCCATCTCCACTTCAGCACAGCCAGGGAGTGAGTTTGTTTATTTTTTGTTTGCTGTTGGATGTTATTGTGTTTTTCAGTTCTATCATTTCCATTTGCTTCTTTCTTATAACTCATATTCTTTTGGTAATAGTTTCTTTTTTTTTCTTCATTTGTTTCAAGAAAGTTAATTGTAGATAGTTGAAGCATTTTTATGAAATATGCTTCCAAATCCTTGACAGATAAGACTACTATCTGATTCATCTGGGTATTGGCATCCCTTTTTCATTTGTGATTTTTAAAATTATTTTAGATGATTGTCAGTTATGCTCTGGAAGACTGTCTTTTATGTTAGGGGTCTCTGGGTCCTATTTAATCTTTTGTTTTAATAGAAAAGACACCCCATTTGTATCTTGGCCATTTTGCAGACTGTTGACCCAATGACAAGTTTTATTTTCAGAACCTTTGGGAAGGTATTTTGGTCTGATTGGTTTATATGGTATTCCTGGTGATTCCACTAATCCCTACTGGTGCTACCTGAGTGAAGAGTAGAGGACTCACCAGATCAAGATTCCTGATGTCTCTCAGTCTGAGTGAGATATGGTGAGACACCCCTCTAAGTGACCTCTATCTGCCCTGTGTCTCTGAAAGGATAAAAAGTCTTTCTTAATAAGGCAACTGACAATGATGAGGCTGATATTACCTACCCCCTGGGCAGGGCAAAAAGACATTGAGTGGGAGGCAAAGAGTATTCCCAGACCAGACTGAGTGACATAGCTGAGGGTCCCCTGCCTGCTATCCCAGCTAGCCTATTTGTCTATCAGGGAAAAGTTGGAGTCTTAGGACTATGGGAAAAAAAAGATGGCACTCTTAGTTGCATACTTCTGGTCAGGCTTGAAATCAGTCCCTCTTACCTCTGGTGTTGACTTGTCTGAATTGATCTGAGGGAAGAGTCAGTCTTTTTGGGCTGTCTTCTGTTGCTATGTTGGAGATCAGGAAACAAAGGATACTGGCAGCTTTCTGTTGAGATGTTGATGCCCTGTTTGTGCTGTTTTTCCAGTTCTGGGGTCCTAAGTAAGTTCATCTTCTTCTTACCACCTTTTAGAATATTTTTCCTTTGGTTGTCTCTTGCAAAATTTACAGGGCTTACAGTTGTGTTTAGCAGGGAAAACAGAAAGAAATGGATGAGTTTATACCCATATTTTTTTTCATAATCATCAGAAATAGGAATCCAGGAAGGCATACAATATAACAATTATGAATCATCTTTCTATGATTTATAGGTGTTTGCTATTATTAGTTTCATTTTACTAAGGATATTTATATATACAACAATAATAAACATCTACAGATTTCTTTACATTTTACTAATTCTCCTAGTCTAATGAATTATTTTCAACCATGCCCTTACACAACATTTCTAGGCCAAATTCTAAACAAAGCATATTTTACAACAGGATTCTTGTGAAGACTAGATGAGTTGATATATATCATTTATATATATATATATATATATATATATATATATATATATATATATATATATATATAAACTAGAAACCCTACCTTAAAAAGATAATTTCATTTTTAATTAGAACAACAAAAAAAGAAAGAAATCACTGGATGTGACCTCCCAATATTGATCAGACTTATGAATTGAGGAAAGAAACATACTAGCATGGCTTAGTCTTTGCAGATAGATTTGACTTTGATGTAAGGTTTCACTCATTTAAAGGAATTATTGAACATTGCTATGGTCTAGTGACTGTATTAAGTGCTAGAAATGCAAAAAGGAAAAGATACAATTCTACCTTCTCAGAGCTCTCATTCCATTTGGGGAGAAAGATAATTTTAAACTGATTTTATAATGTGATAAATGTTATGAGAAGAGAAATTAAAACAGGGAAGGAACATTCAGGCAGGATTTGACTTAAACTGTAGGGTTTGGAAGGTAAGCTTAATGGAGATCATGCATTATTAGAGTAAGGAAGGAAAAAATACAAATTGGAATGATGGAAAGTAAATTACTGAGAGATTTATTTCTTCTAATTGAGTAATAATAAATAAGTAATTTAAATTCTCTTAACTTCAATTTTCTCTTCCGGTTAAAAGAAAAATTGGTATCTAAACCTCTCCCAAAGGTTATTTCAAAGATTCTTAATACTTGCAATGCATTCAATATATTACCAGTAGCAGAATAGGCATTCACTAGGTGTTAATTGTTATTTTTATTACTTGAAGATATTTTGATAAGAGAAAACAGAATATGAAAGGTGGTTTGAAAAATGAGCTCATCGAATTTCATATTACCCAAGTAAGAATGGCTTAAAATGGGCACTGAGTAAATCACTATTGCTTCCTGGGCAAAACTCATTGGGAAAAGAAGCAAAAATCATATCATTCCTTATCTTCCTTTAACTATCAGCCATTTAACACCTTTGAGCATTTTTTTTCTATCTTGAAATGTTTTCTACATCTGGCTTCCTGGGTATCAAACTCCACTTATTCTCATTCCTTCCCTCATTAACAACTCTTCAGACTCTTTTGCTGGTTCCTTTTCATTTCCTTGACCTCTAAACTTTGGCTGTTTCCAAGACTTTTTTCCAGTTCTCCTTTTAAAATCTATTTCATTCAATTGGTAATTTCATTCAGAACACAGACCTTTTGTGGTAAATATGCCCATGTTTCTGAAAAGTATACCTTTATTACAGAGCACTTCTCCGCAAAACTGATTTATCTATCTACCTCCCCTTCACTGTAATGTGGGCATCCCATGTGCAACACATTAAATATCAAGCTCATGACTTATCCTTTTTTTTTTTTTTAAGATTTATTTATTTTTTATTTCTCTCCCCTTCCCCACTCACCCCGGTTGTCTGTTCTCTGTGTCTATTTGTTGTGTCTTCTTTGTCTGCTTCTGTTGTTGTCAGCGGCATGGGAATCTGTGTTTCTTTTTGTTGCATCATCTTGTTGTGTCAGCTCTCCATGTGTGCAGCACCATTCCTGGGCAGGCTGCACTTTCTTTCGCTCTGGGCAGCTGTCCTTACAGGGCACACTCCTTTTTCATAGGGCTCCCCTACACAGGGGACACCCCTGCATGGCAGGGCACTCCTTGCATGCATCAGCACTGTGCATGGGCCAGCTCCTCATGGGTGAAAGAGGACTGGGGTTTGAACTGCGGACCTCTCATGTGGTAGACGGACACCCTAATCACTGGGCCAAGTCCACTGCCATGACTTATCCTTAAATTTGCTCTTTCTAAAATTGTCTTCATCTAAATTAAGGGGAGCTCAATTATTCCTGCTATTCAGAAAGAAAAATAAAAATCTTACATTAACTTCAACATCTTTTTTTGACTTTCATTCATCTCATTTGATCAGTTGGTAAATTTTATACTTTGTAAAATATGCCCAGAATGCCACTTTAACTGCAACTGTCTTCATCAATGCCCCCATCATCTTTTACCTGGATTTTTACAATAGCCTTCAATTGTTTTCATAATAACAGCAATGTTAAACATTTCCATTAACAATGTTAAATGTCAAATTTGTTAAATATAAATATCACTCCCTTGCCTCAGAACCTTTTAACAACTTTCATCACACTGAATTTAAGCCAAACTCTTTCCATTGTCTACAAGTCCTTTTATAGTCTGTGCTACCCTTCTACCTAACCTCCTCTCACATTCCCTGTCATTTAGTCTGATCCAGCCACACTGATCTCCATATTCTTCTTCAAGTCCAACAGACATGCACCAACCTGATGGCTTCAGTGCTTGCTGTTTTCTGGCCAGGATGCTAAACCCTCTTATAGATACATAATTCCCTCCTACACCTCCTCTTTAGTCAAACATCATGTAAGATCTTTGCTAAAAATCACACAGAATTTTGCAATCTCCCAGCTATTGCCTATGCATGTCTCTGCATTTAAAATCTGTAGTACCTCTACCATTAGTAAATAGCATATATGTATTTTCTTTACATGCTTAATGCCTGTCAGTACCATGAAGGCAAGAACTTTTGTGTTTTATACACTCGCAATTCTCTAACGCCTAGAATTATGCTGTACTGGGTTGAATAGCATCCCCCAAAAAATGTGCCTGTGAGAAGCAGTGAATGTACCTTATTTGGAAATAGGGTGTTTGCAAATGTAATCAAGTCAAAATGAGGTCAGACTGCATTAAAGAGTGCCCTAAATCCAATAAGAGTGGGTCCTTATTTAAAAAGGGAAATTTCAACACAGATACAAACACACAGGAACACCATGTGGTGAAGGAGGCAGGGATCAGAGTGTTCCACCTACACATGAAAGAATGCCAAGGATTACCAGCAACCACCAAGAGATAGACAGAGGCAAAGGAATATTCTTTCCTAAAAGTTTCAGAGGGAGTAGGGCCCTGCCAACATTTTGATTTCAGACTTCTATTCTCTAAAACTGGGTGTGAATAAATTTATTTTAAGCAAATCAGTTTTTGAAAATTTATTATGACAGCCTGTGAAAACTTACTACATATGCCTAGCTAACAGTACACACTCAAAAAATAGGTATTGAATGTATGACATATTTACTGACTTCATAGATATAGACAACATTATTTATTGTCATAAACTAATAAAATATGAGGCTACTATGCTACCTCCATATTTCCTTAAAGTTCTCAGTGACTCTCTCTAGTTTTTGAGTCTCTTCAAATTTTTTAACACTCAAGGCCATTCACTCTGATTCCTTTCCAGTCATTTGCCTTCACTTACTATTTTCTCCAGCCATAAAGAAAACTACATATAATTTACCCTAAAAGGGTCATGATATTTTATACCTCTTTGTCATATTCTTTTTATTTTATAGGGGTGGTAGCTAATTCCTCCTTATCTTTAGTAAATGTTATTGTTGAATATACAGTATGTAAGAATGTTTAAAATGCATGAAAATTTTAAAGGAGAATAAAAACATGAATCCCATGCACCCCCTACCCACATTAAGAAGTAGAATACTTCCTTAACTTAGAAGCATCTACTCTGGCCCTCTCAGATCATGTTTACATCCCTCTCTCACTAGTCAACACAATCCTGGATTCTTTGTTAATCATTCTTTTGCTTTATCTTTAAATGGTTTTGCCAGATATCTGTACAGGCTTATATGGGCATATTGTTTAGATTTAATTGTTTTAAAAATTCTTAATTGTGGAATAATGTAGCACCAGGGTACTTTCTATATAAGAGAGAGAAATGGATGTAGGTCAAGAAAAAATAATAGTACGGAGTGTATTAAGAGTGATATAACTAGATTGAATGAACCTCAAATGATTATCACTATTTGCAAGGGAGAAGAAGCAAAATACTCAATATTATTAATGGAGCATTCTCAAGCTGGTATGGAGTCCTTAGCCATTACCTTCTAAAGGTAGACTTTGCAGTTGGCAGTCTTCCTTTGGAGCATGGACATAGTCTTGTTCTATCTTTCTTGTTCCTGTTTTTGACCACTGACACTAAATTCCTTCCTTGCCCTTTTTCTCTTTGTTACATGAGAGTTTGGTTATTCCTTGGTTTTTGTTGCATGGGAAATAATCACACTTTGTCCCATGCTCAAGAAATATGGGCTAAACTTACCCACTTCCAACCATACTTTATCTTCAAAAGCTTCAGTCATATCAGAATTCTGGACTCTTTTCTTACCCTGTGAAAGAAGGTAAACTGCACTATCCAGGCATACATCCTCATTCTTCCAAGACTGAATTACAATTAGAAAAGTATCGTGGCATTTTTCCACTGATACATATGTATCTCCCCTGTTAGAATATAAATTCATTGGTTTTGCATTCCCAGACCTAATTCTAGTGGTGACTGGTGCTCAGTGAATGCTTGTTAAGTGAATAAAGGAATGAATGAATGCCAATGGTAAAATATTACATCATAAATTGATATTTTCCCAATATATATAGCACAACCATTCAAAGATTTATAGTTGTACTTCTGGATGCATATCACAGCTCCTCTACTTTCTGGTCCTGTGGTCTTAGGCATGTTACCAAGCAAGGGCTTAATGCCTGGTACATGCAGATATCATTGTTGTGACACAATGCTTACAAAAATAAAATATAAAGAGTTTTTATTGCAGGGCAGCCATGCAAGGAGACAAGAGAGGGGAAAAAATACAACGAAACACAAACAAAAAAATTAAATCTGTCTTCTTAAGTTTAAAGAGCTTAGGATTCAAACAAAGGGAGGTGAAGATAATGACATTATATGCTAATCAATTATATTTCAGTTACAGTTAGTAAAGCCTGTGCATGCTCAGGTCTGAGGAACCCTTCAAAATGAGGGCTGTAACTTATGGGCTATAAATAAAAGTCAAGCATCTGGTTATAGCAGTGTTATATATCACTCAGTTACCAAATGTTATAAATCATTAATACAAGATAACAACTACAATAACAAGTAAAGAAATGGAAATAAGCTAAACAAATAGGCTATAAGTGAGGGGATGTAAATAAGGGACAGACAGCTAGTTACAGCAATGGTATAAATCACTCAGTTAACATAAGGTAATGACAAGTAAAATAAATAAGTTAAAACAATAACTACAATTACAAGTAAAACTGCTGTACTTAGTGGTTACAGGCAAATTGCTTATTGCTTCCAATTCTCAATTCACTCATCTGTAAAATGAAAGATGATAGCAGAATCTACTTCAAGGAATTGCCATGAAGATAAGTTGAGATATACATGCAAAATACTTGGTACAAAGTTCACCAAAAAATGTTTTAAAAAGTTACCTATTATCAGAAAGTATTACAGACTATGATGTACAAGTGATGGAGCAAGTTGTTGCATAGCAGGCTGAGAACACAGGCTTAGGCACAACAGAATCTTTCAGCAAATGATCTCTTTATTACTTACACAACAGCAAAGATGGAAAAGAGCAAGGAAGACATCCATCATGGCCAGTCTCCTGGGGAGGCCAAACTGTTCGGGTCAGAATTGGTGGATGACAGCCCTTCATGCCCCACTTTGCATCAGAAGGGAGAGATTCTGTGCTGTTTGAGTGTGGTATTTGTATCCACTACTAGGGGGCAGGGGACCCTGTCAATGAGATTTCCCACCCAGATAAGCAGTTGGGGTTTCATGTTCCAGGTTTCCGGGTGCAATTTCTGGTTGGCCTTTTCCATTAGACCTAACATCTCCCCCAGTTTGTAGAATGGAAACAGATTTAATTATCTGCATACAATAGAAAAGGTGGTGGGGAGGGGTGAAGTAGTGGTGGGGGTGGGATGGGGGAATCAAAATTAGGGTGGAGGGAGCAGAAGGTGGGAGGTGGCTGCTTAGCATGTGTCTGTGAGTTCCCCAGCATAAGTATATCTGCTGGGTGCTTCTATTTTTTAAATGTCACCTTTTTAAAACTAATTTACTTGTACTCATTTGTTTTCCTTGAGTGTAAAGAAATGTTTCATCTATCTGGATTCTAACACACCTCTGCTGAATTAATTAGGACAGATGTACTCTTCACATAATTAATAATAGCAAGTCACAGTATAGAAATTTGAATGACCTTACAGAGTTTTCTTGAAATAGGTAGCAGAGTGTCTATTGTACATAGAAAGATTTCCTTTTCAAATATAACTTTGAGAGCATTTCTCTATTTTCTATTTTCAAGAGATGTCTCTTTCCTTCTTAAACACCAATTTTCAATTGGCAACCAGAAAAGAGCTTACTTTAGTAACAAGTTTAAGCTTTTGGTTTGGTTCTGCATAACCTCATTTTTATACACTCTGCACAAATTGTATCCACTTCATCAATGTCTTATTATTTTTTTCTCTTAACAATACAATGACAATGATTAATTTCTAAAGACTGGTAAATAAAAACCTTACCTTGGAAGTGATTAAAACTGAGCTGCAAACTGTGTGAGGGCTGACAAATTTATATACACACTAATGCACCACAGACACCCAATAAATGGAGGGAGCTGTATGCCAACCTAATTCTTTAGAAAGAATAGGAAAAAAAGATACTCTGCTGCACTATATTTTGATAAATTTATTCCTAGACCTGATTACATTTTAATTGTTAAAACAGTGTCTAATAGTTACTACAGATGAGAAAGTGAATAAATTATAAAGTATGGATTTTAATATAAAGTAAAGCATAAAGATATGCTTTTAAATTAATTTTCTTACAAGATATGTTTTTCATGTTGTGATTAATCTAAATCTTTCTCTATAATAAAATCATGTTAGGACTACTTCTTCACAGGAAAATCAGGTCATCACCAAAATTGGCAATTAATTTACCTTGCCTAAGAATATTTTCCTCTTTTTAAATTTTTACTGTGATATTATTATTGCATTTAATTAGGTAGTACTTGATTTGACTTTTGAAATAAGAAATCAAAATCATCCTCACAATACATTTTTTCCTATTTTCTTTATTTTTTGTATATAGCTCTAAACCATCATCTATGAAATATTCAAATAATCACATTCTGAGATGCCTTTGTTGTTGAGCATTGTGCAGCAATATAAGGAAGAGGACAATCATGTCACACAAAGAGAATTCATTTTTAGTCTGGTCTCCATGCCATATGGGACAGGGAAAAGAGAGAGACAGAGTGAGAAAACAGCTGTTGGAGTAAGACAATAACCTCTATAAAAAACAGGTTGGAGCTAAAGTGCATTTTGTTATAGAGATTGAACAATGACTTTCTCCAGGAAGACAAATTAGAATCAATTACTAAATATAAACTTTGAACAAAATGTTTCAGAACATTTAAGCAAGAAGCTGGAATCTCAAGTCCAACATAACTAGGGGGTAGAAAAAATCTGAAACATGAAATAGAGATTTCAGAAACCACAGTCAAGATGCTCATATCTTAGCAATATTGTGCAAACGTTGTTAATTGTTATTTATTGAGAAAGACCTAGAAATGTTTTGTACAAAGATAAACATAGAAATACTTATACATGTATACATCCACTTCAAAGGTTGTCAGAGAGTAATTTTTATTGTTTGGAAATCTTAGCATCCAGCACTCCCAATAAATAGATTGTCAAAATGGTCTGTATGCTCCTTAGTTTGCCTAATTTTATTAATGTCTCTTATATACAGTGATTTATATAATGAAAAAAATATATAAGTGAATGAATGGAATCTACGGACTAAAGGATACTTAAAAAAAACAGGTATTTGGATCAAAATTCTATTACATTTTTCTTATTGCCAATTTAAAAATTTTGTAACATAACTTGGAGGTGAGAGAACAAGTGAACTGTGATTCATTTTTTTTTCTTTTTCTCTACTACCAGTTCCTGTATCTATCCCATTTGAATGACTGATGGACAGTATAGATGTACTCTGTCCAATACAGTAGCCACTAGTTACAAATGACAGTTGAACACTTGAGAAACCAATTTTAAATTTTTATTTAATCTTATTTTTTAAATAACTGTTGTAAAATAAATTTTCCTTAAATAAAAAATTTGTTTTGATAGAAATACTTTTCACTTTAGTCATTGTACCCTTAAGATATTATTGTTGAACAGTAGTGCACATTGCCAACATGTGTCATTTCTGGTATTATACATGAACACATCACTGAGCTAGTTCACATCAGTAGATAGATTCAGTCCTTGTGATTTTTTCTACCCACAAATTTAACATTGTAATGTGTTCATTTGGATATTTTATGCACTATGCCTAACTAACAGTACAACCTATGTGACTCATAATGGTAATTATAATAAAACTAATTTATTTCTTGTTAAAAATAAGTTTGAATGGGAAGTGGATGGAGCTCAATTGGTTGAGTGCCTGCTTCCCATGCATAAAGTCCCATTTTTTATGCCCAGTACCTCCTAAAAAATCAAAACAAAACAGACAAATAACCTAAGAAAAACAATGCTCCCTGGGGAGTATATGAGGTCCTGGGTTCAACCCCTGGTACATCATAAAAGTAAAATATTACAAAAAAATATATAAGTTTGGAAAATTTTTTAAAATTTTCAAATGAAGGCATATCACTGCACAAAATTATATGGAGATTCAGAAGCAAAGTCTATGACCAGAACTGTAAAGAGAGCGAAAAAAAGAGACTGAGGGAAGTCATGTTAAACAGTCATAAAGAATGACAATCTTGTCCTTCAAGCAGTGAAGCTCAGTTGTCACTGTGGGCCCAGAGGGGAAGAGGAGAGTCCTAAAGTATAGATGGAAGGTAACTGGGGGTCATTGGTAGTATTCTGCATGATCCTGCAATGATGGATACAGGCCGCATTAAATTTCACCAAAAATTTGTAAAAAGAGTGTAGTCTAAAATGTAAACCGTAATGGAACCATAATTTGTAGCTATGTTTCAATATCTGTACATCAGTTGCAGCAAATGTAACATCCACATGTTAAAAGATGATTGCTGGGTAAGGGGGAAAAGGGCTTGATGTTGGGTATATGGGAGTCCCCTATATTCAGTATGTGACTTTACTGTGACCTTAGACTTTCTGAAGACATAAAAAAAAAAAAAGATATAGACACCGAGGAAAAAATGGAAAAGATTACCTTGTCACTGTACATACAGGACAACACCTATTACAGTGATGAAAGGCAAAACATCAAAAAAATTTTTATACTTTTCATTTTCTTAATACCCCAATTTATTTTTACTTTATTTTAGTTTTTCTAAATTATTATATATTCTATTTCTGATCTTTAAACCTATCATTACTATTCATTTCCCTATTAACTGAATTTGGCAACATATTAGACTTCATTTTTTGAAGAAGTTTTGGATCACAGAGGGTTTCAACTACGGCAGATGAGCACTAATGTGAGGTGTCATTGATGGGGAATGCAAGAGTGGGAGGGACTTCTCCGGAGCATGCATATAAGGCATGTTTGGATGTTCATTGGGAATAGACAAAGTGGATAGAATTTCACATGACAACTGAGGGAGTGCTATGTTCCCACTCTGGGGAACTCTACTGCACTCCCTAATGAAGCAGTGACAATCTCCAAAGTACAAAGGCAAAGACCAGTGAAGAAGGATGGTCCAATGATGGGCACTTGATACTGATGACTATACTTATGAACCTGTGTGCATGAAATTTCAACTAGGCATAGAGCTGCAGGGTACCTAAGAGTTACCTCCTGAGAGCCTCCATGTTGTTCAAATGTGGTCACTCTCTAAGCCAAACTCAGCATGTAAATTCCTTAACTTCCTCCCAGTGTGGGACATGACTCCCAGAGATGAGTCTCCCTGGTTCTGAGGGATTACTGCCAAGCACAGTTGGTGATACAACTGGAAAAAGACTGACTAAAAGGGTGAAATGGTAAATATAAATGAGTTTATATTGCTGAGAGATTTCAAAATGAGTTGGGAGGTCATCAGAGGTGTTGTGTTTGCACACATCTCAACAGGATCTCAGACACAGCCAAAGTAGATACAACCCCAGGTAGTGGTGCTTCTGAGGGCTACTGAGACACCCAGGTAATACAGTCATGACAGAAGTCTCTGTAGTTCAGTGCCTTGCCAGTGGACCCTACTTTGGAATTTGTACTCCTGAGTGTGATATGGAGTTGGACTCAGATGTAACCTCTCTACACATACCTCTTCTGTCAGTTTTACTGAACCTGTGGTTGGCACTGCTGTTGGTGTATGCCCAGGAGACTTGCATCTCTGGATTCTCCAGCGCCAGCTGGGCCCTGAGCCTCAGTAGAGTTGCAGAACCTACTCTCCAGTTAATTAGACTTACCCAGGTCAGCTAACAGGGAGGTAAGTGTTGTCAACCACCACACCAGGGAACTTAGAGAGTCTACAACAGCAAGCATGAGAATCCCATCCAACAGCCATGTGAGAGCTAAGCTTCCTTTTGTTTTAGAGGTGGAGTGGGCATTGCCATTCCAGAGTCCTTAGGATGGATGAATAAAATATGGAGTAGAGTGGACTTACTGGTATTCTGCTATAGAATTTTCATCGCTCTAGCAATGGAAGAAACTGTATTATTGATGTGGAGACAATGGCCGCAGGAGTTGCTGAGGGCAGGGAGAGGGAAGAAGAGGTGTGATATGGGGGCATTGTCTGTATTTGGAGTTGTCCTGAATGATATTGCACGGACAGATACAGGGCATTATATATCCTGCCATAGCCCACTGAATGGACTTGGAGAGAGTGTAAACTGCAATGTAAACTATAATCCACACAGTGCAGTAGTGTTCCAAAATGTATTCACCAAATGCAATGAATGTGTCACACTGTTGAAAGAGGTTGTTGATTTGGGAGGAGTGAGGGGTGGGGAGTTTGGGTAATATGGGAATTTCTTACATTTTTTAATGTAACATTTTGTGTGATCTATGTATCTTTTTAAAAAAGATAATTAATAATAATAAAGGAAAAAAATAAAAATAAAGCCAAAAAAGAATGACAATTGTGATTTACAGTGACAAAATTTTTTAATGTTTTATGCTGTGTAATTTTAAGAAATAATCAAGTAAGCACAGTGACAACAGAAAAAAAAAAATGGTGGTGTAAGGACCTCTGCAAATTCTCCCAATCATAAAAGCAATGACAAAACTGGCAAAAATGATCAGAATAAACTTTTTTAGAATCTGGAAAGTACTAGTAAGCTTGCAGCAATATGGAAAGTGTTTATTCAGTAAAAACAGATAAATCTTGGTGAACAATTAGCTTTGATGCATTTTAACTTTTATCATTCCCAACCCCCAGCCACCCCCAGCTCCACAGTAGCTTTGAAAAACAATAGGACACATTGAAGGTGAAAAACATCCACCTGCAGTCACTGGAGGAGACATAACAATAGGAGAATTCTTTTAAATATTGATTAACAGAAAATGTTTTGCCATTATTTGACCATTTTGGTGGGTCTGTGTAAGACTCCATAGGCAAAACTGTCATTATTTGAGCTTAATCAGAGTTCTTCCAATGAACAAAGCCTTTTCTCTGGGGGTATTTGTCGAAAACAAATAGAGTTCATTGTTTAACCTCAATTTTGATGGCCTAAAGTGATACATAAGAGTTGGGGAAAACAATAGTTTTACTAAAATATTCAAAAGGAAAGCTGGGAAATAAGATGTCTTTAGGGGCTTTGAAAAACTCTAACATATTCTTAGGAATATTGAAAGCTATGTGCAGGACTCTGTGTACAACAAGAGCTATATGTATCATCAGGAAATAACTGGGAAGGCACTAAGTGCTCAACATTCGCTGAACGTGAAGTCTTGTAAAGTAGGAAGTGAAGACTAAGAGCTTTCAACTGCCTGCCCAAATGTTGAAGAAGAACACAAAAACACACCTAAAATGCCTAGGCAAAAACTGGGGGATTTATTCATTTCATCATTTAAGTAAATCTCTGTTCAATCATTAGCTGACAACAAGGCTAAATATTAGAGACTTCAGTGGTCATACATGACAAAGAATACAGACTTTATAAAATTTGTTCAGAAAAGCCACTGAACAACCAACTACTACCACCATCACCACCAACAACCAAAACAAACAGCAACAACAGTAGTTGTGGGGAAGGGGGAAATATGAGTCCAAGAGTTGAATAGTCACTGTCCTTGAGAAGCCCAGACATTGGATTTATTTTCTTTAAGTCAGCTAAAGAAAGTTAGCTTATTTTTAAAATACATTAAAAAGTAAAGTAAATCATGTCTAAAGAACTAAAAAAAAGTATGAGAACAGTGCCTTATCTAATAGAAAATATTTGTAATGAGAGGAATTCTTGAGTTGAAATGTACAATTGAAATAAAAAGTTCTTTAAAAGTTCTCAACAGTATATTTGGGAAAACAGTTCAAAGAGTCATTGAATTTGATCTATGTCAATTGAGATTAATGACAGAGGAACAAAAGGAAAAAAAAAAGAATGAAAGAAAATGAATAGATCTTCTGAGACTTGTGGAACACCATCAAATATATAATGGTATCCTGAAAGAAAAGAGAGATAAAAGAGAAAAAAGATTAAATGAAGAATTGATGGCCCCAAACTTCCACATTGGATGAGAAACATTTATCTATACATCTAAGATGCTTAAGGAAGTCCAGGTACAATAAAATAAAAACGATACACATCTATACATACCATGGTCAAATGCTTGAAAGGCAAAGACCAGGACAGAATTTTGAAAGGAGGAAGAGAGAAAAGATTCTTGTACAAAAGTTCCTCAATACGATTAACAGCTGATTTCTTATCAGAAAGCATGAAGGACTGAAGGGAGAGAGATGATGTATTTAAAGTTCTGAAAGAAAAAGACTACCAACCAACAATTCTACATCCAGTAAAACTGTCCTTCAAAAGTAAGAGAGAAGTTAAAAATTCCTGTATTACAAAAAGAAACTAAAAGAATTTCTCACTAGCAAGCCTGATATACAATAAATACTTAAGGGGATTCCTTCAGGCTGAAATGAAAGAACAGTAGATGGTAACTTGAATTCACAGAAGGAAATACAGAACACCAATTTGTCAGTCAAGAGGGTTTTCCAAAGAAATGCAACCAAGAGAATATACGTACATATGTAATAGGAAATATATTTTCAGGATTTGGCTCTTACAAGTGTGAGAGATGGCACATTCAAGTTCCAAAGGGCAGGCTGGAGGCCGGAAATTCTGGTAAGGGTGATGCTGGAGTCTTGAGTTCAAATTTCTGAGGGGAAGATGACAGGCTAGAAATCCCAGTAAGTATTGATATTCAAGTCTTGAGTCCCAAATCTGTAGGTGAAGCCAGCAGGCTGGAAACTCAGGGAGAACTACAGAGGCAAAATCTTCTCACTGGAACCCTCAATTCTTTGCTCTTAAGACTCCAACCAATTGTTTGAGCCCCATTACATTACTAAGGAAAAGTTTTACAAAGAAGCACTGTGCTCTTAATTCATTTTCAAGTACATCCTGAAATAAAAAGAATGCATGCCAAAAATTTAATTACCGGGAAACGGACTTTGGCCCAGTGGTTAGGGCGTCCGTCTACCACATGGGTTCAAGCCCCGGGCCTCCTTGACCCGTGTGGAGCTGGCCCATGAGCAGTGCTGTTGCGCGCAAGGAGTGCCGTGCCACACGGGTGTCCCCACCGTCGGGGAGCCCCACGCACAAGGAGTGCACCCATAAGGAGAGCCGCCCAGTGCGAAGGAGGGAGCAGCCTGCCGAGGAATGGCGCCGCCCACACTTCCCGTGCCGCTAACGACAACAGAAGCGGACAAAGAAACAAGACGCAGCAAAAAGACACAGAAAACAGACAACCGGGGGAGGGGAGGGGAATTAAATAAATAAAAATAAATCTTTAAAAAAAAAAAAATTTAATTACCAAGGTGGGGAGGGGAACAGAACTTGGCAGTATGATTTACATTCTCTCCATGATATCATTTCTTAAGAATAAGCAAAATCTGAAACTCCAAGGAAGGATAAAACTTCTATGTTACTTAGCAAGAGATGTATTGGAAATTCATGTTGAAATAGAAATAATAATTTTGTACATAATTCTAACCTGATTCAATGGTAAATTTTTTTGCCTTATACAAATATAATACTGACATTTTGAAATTTCAATTCAGATGAGAATATAAAAGTAAAATAACTTTTTATATGGAAGTCTTGAAAATATGTTTAAAATAGATTGAGTTTCTAAATCTGCTTCTGCAAATGTAAATTTTAGGAAACCTAAATACTAGTCTAGAATAGCCAGTGAAAATTTACTATGCAAACTAAGATGTGCTATAAGGGTAAAATGTTTTCCAGATTTTAAATATGTAGCACTGTAAAAAAAATACTAGGTATCTCATTCTAATGATCTGAATAGGAGACCCTCAAAAATAGGTACATCCAGAACCTCAGTATATGACCTTATTTAGAATAAGGATCTTTGCAGATATAATTAAGGTAAGAATCTTAAGATGAGATCCTCCTGAATTAGGGTACCCTAAATCAAATGATGAGTGTTCTTACATAAGGCAATAAAGAAGAAGAGAGATGAAGACACAGAGGAGAAGGCTATGTGAAAATGGAGGTAGAGCTGGAGTGCTACATTTTTAAGTCCAGAATTGTCAAAACTTGCCGGCAGCTACTCTAATCTAGGAGAGGCACTTGTTTCTTTTTGTGTTTTAAAGTAGTAACTAGAGACACTAATATTACAAATGTGACCTGAATCATATTTCTGTTGGATAGCACTCATTTGTATATAAAATACATTTCCTTTCTTTTCTGGAAAATATTGTACTATTAATTTCTATCATCTCTAAGTATCTCATACTTTCAAATATTACTTAAAGACTGGCAATTAATCTTTAGTGAATTTCTTTATGCATTGCCAACCACCTAGTTCCAGAGGACAAAAATTATTTAGAACAGCTAAATTATTTTGTAGCATATTTTCAAGAATTTTGGGCTTTGGTTGCCTCAAACTAATGATAATTCTAGTCTTTAAATATTTTGGTCATTTTCTTTGATCAATAAAACATAAATCAAATGGGAGTTGGCAATTCAACATCATTTACTTGTTATAAACTCCATAAATTGCAATTGGGCTTTTTGTTTTTCTTCTGCTCTGAATAGAACATTAAACATGTTTGTTTTATGTTCATTGGTTTTTAGTAGTTATTATTTTGGTGGTTGCCATTAGTATTTTTCACATTAGCCTTCTCAATGCAATTCTTGTCACATTTATAATGGCTCTTAGTCAATAATATGCCTTCTGTCTTTTGGCTGTATCATTGTTTGTTTCCAGGTTTATAAAGATACTGCATGCAATTTTAGAGTATTAAAATAATACACAAAAGTGTATTTGAGCTTAAAGGAAAACTCCTGAGGCAGCCATGGACAGAACTAGTCATTAAGCTACAAGGAAAGTGGTTAGCTGACAGCCTCCAACGTTGGTGTGTTCAGGTCTAATGTACATTAGACCAGATAGAAATCTCTTACTTACCTAAAGAAAGGTTATTAATTTAATTCTCCTTTTTTGTAAAAGAAACAGTGAACAGAAATGTTATCATATGATAGTCCAATTCTTTGTGATTTTAAAAAGAATGTTTTTCAATGGAATTTTGTTATGACAAAGCCTTAAAATTCTATGTCTATGTAAGATGTCTTAAGCACCATACCTGGAAAATGTGTGATTTCAGGCCAAAATATTTGCTGTTTAAGAAACGTCTCAAAAAACTCTTCTATAATATACTGTATATTTTAACAGCTTAAACAATGTGCCAGAAATTTGTACTTTTTTCCTTTACCATTAAATTTATTCATTAATATTTGACATGCTATATGGATAGAGACTCATGCTTCATTGCCTTAAGCTTTTAAATTGGGAATTTCCAATGTCTCTACTAAAAATCTGGTGAAGTAGGCTTTCATCCAGAGTTGGCAGTCTATAATTTCCAAATGCAATTTAAACTATCCGTTCAACCACAGATTTCTCTCCAGGAGTTTAACATGGTGCATGAAGAATGGAGTAGTAGCATACCTACACCTGAGTATTAGTTTCTAATAAAAAGGAAGCTGACAACAAAATTGTTCTACTGGCAGAAAATGACAACACAATTGATTCATTTTAGAGAAAATAAATGTTAAACACTGAAAGTCAACATGGCATTTAGTAAAGCAAAGGTGGCACGGATTTATCCTAATTTAGAAAGCTTAAATTTTGCTGACTAAATATTCAAAACATGAGAAAGCCTGAAGTGAAGTCCTTCTTTTGAGGATCATCCTGAGAAGGCTGGAATGGGGTGAAGTGTACTATGGAGTCAATTCTGATCAGTTCAATTTTATGGAAGTGGGATAAGGTCCTATTTCTCCTGCAAGACTGAAGGAATAAAGAAGTAAGACCACATTGAATTGACCTAAGAATCAGTGAGTCTTCTTAGGGCTCATTATCTACATATAAGACACAGAGATAGCTGCACTGGCACTGCAATACCATAAATAAGGCAAAAAATAAATACAAAAAAAGAAAGAATAAAGTGACCCTCGTTGGCAGGGAGAATTAATCTATAAGCTTGTAGGACTGTGACCCATGGACTATTGCAACAGATGTTATGCCAAACACACTGAGAAAAATTAGAATTTTCTAGATAATACTACAAAATGCTGGAATCCATAAAGAAATAAATTACCTGTTTCTGAAGAAAGACATTTCATGTCTAGTAAAGATCCTCACAGATTCTATTAATGTTTTTAATCAGATCCATCATTTATCAAGTATCTATTATGCATCACAATTAATTATATATGCTACAACCAAAGGGTTTTCTTTTTAATCTCCATATTCCAGATGAGAAAACTGAAGGACAAAGAGGAAAAAGGGTTTACCCTGAATCACTCATACATCTAGATTCTGACAGAACAATCAGTTGAAATGTTCTTAATGTAATCCTTGTTTTTTGTTTTTAATATGTACTTTCCTTTTTCATTTCTTTTTATGTTTTGGAAATCCTTGCTGAAATGGTAGAACCTCAGTTGTCATAACAATATCCCACAGTTTTTGCCTGTGACACAGAGCTTGATACAGTTTGATACTGAAACAGCACCCTTTTGTTGGTAGTCATAGTGGTAATAGCGGTGGATGTTAAAGTCAGAGAATTTCAAAAGGGAAGTAAAACCCAATGGGACAAAGTCAATGAACCAAATTAATAACAGATGATTATGTGTAAAACTAGGTTTCTAGCTCATGGTCTGTACCAATATAGAAGTCAGATTGGATTTGGCACACTGGCAATAGTTTACCAACCCAAGTTCTGGGGAAACAATTAAGGCAGGACTGGTGTTAGACTGAGGACGGGAGTTTTTATTCAAAGCTCATAGACCATTTATTTGGGTATAGTAGAAAGCTATGATAAAATCCAAGGCACAGGGATTCCATGTCCATAGATTTTATTAAGAGAGTTCAGGACACCTGAAAAAGAAGAAAGTCCCACATGTTGGATTCATCAGTCTCCTTCACTTCTTAAGTGTCTCTAGGATAAGCCACTCCTGTTTTTACAGCTGATCTACAGAACAGCACTGCAACTCTGAAAGCCTCTGATCAAATTCTAAAGATTTATCTCTGACCTCTAAGAGCAGAATCTTATCTGAAAGAACATACATACAACAGAAAATATGAGATTCTGTGTCTTTATTCAACAGAAGGCTATTGACTGAAATATTAATTGAGGATCACAGGCAGAAAACCTTTTTTTTTTATTTTTATTTTTTCAATGCAAGAAACTAGAAAATATTTCCACAATAAAGACAAATAGCAACATAAAAACAGGTATCAATTATTTCAATGTAGAAAGTCATATTATTCATGAATAATGAATGGGCAGCTTAGAGAATTAAGATAGAGTAGAGCATCCAAGACTCTATTTTTATTTCCCTTTGTCTTTCTTCATCAACCCAGAGACAAGAAGCGAGCTGGAGGGAAGGCACAGCATTAAAAGTTACGGCTATGCTATTCAAACTTGAATTCTCCAGGGCTGACATCAGTTCCTAGAGCCAAAAAGAAAAACCCTTACAGGGGAGGCCCATAGGAAGGAAGTCAGAACTGGGAAGTTTTCAAAGTCACTGCTCTGCTCCTTTATGAGAATTAACAGTGATGGGTCATGTCCAATTAGGCGGTGGTATGAGGTGTAGCAGAATGTCTGTTGTTAGGCTCTCGAGGCAAAACTTCTGAGTCATTGTTTGTATAAGCTGTTAACTTCCCTGTGTTTCAGGCTCCTCCTTTGAATGAGGACTTGGCCTGAAAAATTCACAGGGATAATGTAGGAGCAAGCATTCAATACATGAGAAATCACTGTAAACAAAAGTGACCCTTAGTATTGATGTCATTGACCAATTGAACTTGAATCTTTTTTAAAAACAGTTATTTAAAAGATACTTAGATTACATAAATGTTACATAAAAAATATATAGGGGATTTCCTTATGCCCTGCTCCTTACCCCTTCCACATTTTCCCACATAATAACATCCTTCATTAGTGTGGTACATTCATTACAATTAATGAACACATTTTGGAGCATTGCCGTTAAGCATGGATTATAGTTTACATTGTAGTTTACACTCTCTCAAACACTCTTTAGTACTTATATAATAGCCTGTATCTGTCATTGCAATGTCATTCAGGACAAATCCCAAGTCCCAAAAATGCCCTCTTATTACACCTGTTTTTCCCTCTCTCTGCCCTCAGAACCTCCAGCCTCCACTGCCTCCACATCAGTTATATAAGTTCTTCCATTGCTAGAATCACAATAAGTCTACAGCAGATATCAGTAAGTCTATCTTGGTCAATAGTTCATTCCCCAATCCTGAGGATTCTGGGATGGTAATGCCCATTCCACCTCTAATTGAGAGGGGGCTTAGATCCCATGGGGCAGATGGATGGGACTATCTTGCTTGCAGTTTTAGACTCTCTCTGAATCTTAATGCCTGGCATTTTGATAAACCACTATTACAAAGTAATGTTTCCAATGAGCCATTCTTCCCAGCCTCCCTTGTTTCCCACATTTTACTACTTTCACCACATGCAACCCTTCTATCTTCCCAGCTTAGAGAACTTGCCTAAGAGAAGCTAAGGTGACAGAGAATCTACTTTCTCTCAACAATTGGTGATTGATCTCTTCTCCCATTTTCCTATATTCCTCTTTTCAATAGGGCCTACTGACCTCAGTTCACAATGGAATTGACATGGAAGGGGGAATCCATAAGGAAGGGAATGTGAAAGAAAGACTTGAAAGAACAGAAGTAGTACTATGAAGTTAGGGAAGGGAGAGAATGTGTCCTTTGCCAGACCTGCCAGACCCTCTGTCCCTATTCTGCATCTGACTGCTGATTGTATATTAGCAGCCTAATATACAATATTAGCAGCTGTGCTGGCTCTCTTCTTCTGTCAACTGGGAAATCTCCCAGCTGTTTGCACCTATCCACAATAGTTGTAATAAGAGCCCTGCCATGAAGGGTGCCATAGAGTGACCATGGAAACAGAACATCTGCTCTCCTGTTTGGAGTGCCTGTGGCATATGTGCTCCCTCTGCGTATCTTTTGGTTTCCACAGCTCCTCTGAGTCATCACTGTCTCTGGCCACTATACCTCTTGTCTCCATCTTCCCCCAGACTCAACCATCTCTCAATTTCCATTTCATCACTATACCCACTTTTGCCACCAGACCACATTTTCACACTGGTTGCCACATTTTTATGGACAATTTTTCCTCACCATCACTTGCTTTTTCCCTTATGCCCCTAGATCATACTCAGATATTGGAAAGAGTTTCCTAACCAGATCTCACCACTCCACTCTATCCTCTCACCTAACTCTTCACATTCTCAGGATTTCAACCTTTCATTATACTTGGCCCATCCCATTGATTTGACAGATTTATTTGACTGTGATCCTCCACTAACAATGTTCTCTGCTATGCCATCACCAGACTCTGTATTAACTCTGACTCAATCTGACTTGATTCAAATCATAATGAACACTGACCCAGAAAGCACATCTCCAAATAGCCCCTGTTGTTTGGCCTCTTCTGTCCTACCAATCTCAGGTATTGACGATACATGCCTGTCCACATCAGCCTTCTCCTAATATCAGGCATATGCCAAGGACCTGCTCCATACCAACTTCTCACATTGTATTTTTCTGCAAGGACATCTTTCTCTCCACCTGTCAGGGGCCTCTCTCTCTCCTGACATCCTGCAACCAGGCCTGTGGATAGTGGTACCCATTTTTATCTCAGCCTTGATTTCCAGGAGCTCCTAGTAATATAAACTATAAAAAGAATGGATTTACATATTTTTGTGGAGTAGGAAAATAAGGAGGGGTTACTTTTTAAGACCTGAGGACTATTTTATAGAAATACTTTAGAGTAACTTTATGATTAGCAAGACTCCCTGTCCTCTCAAACCCTTCTGGGATACTGAAGGCAAAGAGAGTCAAGAAGAAAAATTAAGGCTATTATATATTTTCACAGAAAGAAAACACATGCTCACAGTCAAAAGACATCCTGGGAGCCAGTAAACTGGGAAATTCTCTAAAACTAAATAGAGATCTGAGCTGTATAGGAGCTTTAAGGATCAAAGGATACTTCCAGCAAGAATTTGGGATCCAGGATCCAGGATAGCCAACCATTACAGAATATTTTACTGGTAATCAAAATTCCAATTGGTGGTTGAACCACAGAGCCATACTCTGGGCTGTCTTCCAAAGTGTTCATGCTTATAATAACTTGACTTCAAATGTCAAGTTTCTTCAGGGTAACCTCCTCAGCTTGTCCTTATTGAGGACAAAGCAGCTTCTTAAATGTTGTTTGTTCACATGGAGAACTGAAGGAGGAGGGCAAGGCAGCAGAATCTCTGGATCCTTTGGCTTCAGAACCACAGAAGAATCAGGACAAGAAATTAGTCCCAGCTCAGGAGAAAAAACACTAGAGATTCAAATTAGGAGAGCATTAAGAAGGAGACATCCACATCAGAGGTAAGAGCCATCCTGCTTACAACAGGGCATTTGCAGAGACACTTGTAAGCAATATGTTCAGTACTTGACAGAGAAAAATACACTTCCCCAAAGTAAATTTAATAAAAGAATGAGGCAGTCATTTCAGTGGCTTCATTTCATGAAAAAAGGCAAAGAGTAGAAAGGGCACTGCAAAAAGCCAGCTCAGTGGCAGCCTGTGTGAAAAGCCAAGATCCAGTTAAAAACAGAGCTGTCATGAGGGAAGGAGAGGAATCAGAAGCTCAGGAGAGTATGACAGCCCAACCCCAAAGAAGGAACTCAGGTTTAGGCACCCATGTCATGTAAGGGAGGAGAGTCAGCATGAAGAACTTGAGGCCCAGAGAGAGTCTGTAAATGACTATATGTGTTTAGCCTTGTACCCTTATCAAATCAAAATGATGACTGCCCTATCTCTGAACCTTCAAGCAGGTGCTGAGGATTAGAATATTCTGAACAGGAGCTGGATGGACAGACATCCCAGTTAAATTGTGAAATGGAGATCTCTTTTCTACATTTTCTCCAGCCGGGTCCTGCTAGCCTGGTCCAAGGATGCCAGGTCCATCAGGATGATCTTGTATATCCCAGGGCTCTGTTTTTGGGGTATGTGTCTTTTCTATTAAGCCATAAGATACTATCTATTCCTTTTCTGGAGGAAAATTTCAAAAAAATGTTTTACTCCAGTTAGAGAAAAACAACTAGTTCTTATGCCAGTACATATATCCTCTGAGGAGGTTGTTATCTGTTTCTCATCATCAAGGATATTTACTCTTGCCAATTATGTATGTCCTCACAGCAGAATCTTGTCTTCTTTGTGTGTTTTGTTTGGCATGCAGGTTTAGAGCATCCTAGGAGCCTTGGCTTGAGAAATAAAGGGATTAACTGCACCTCATTGAGTTCCTGCTTTAGCTTCTAAAACTGATCAAGGCTGGGAGGAAAATTTATGGTGGCATTAAATATCTATATCATCCTGTATCCTTTCTTTTGCACTAGCTCAGTTGTCCTGTTAATATGTTTTGATTTTTCATGATACTGTTTTTCTAAAAACACAATAAATATGACAAAAGCAGCTTTATTATAACAATAATAAAAAGAAACAAAAATATAACAAACTACTATAAAAACATTTAGGGGCTTCTCAAAGTGAGGAAACCCATTTTTTTTAAAAAAGAGGTACCAGGAATTGAACCTAGGACTTCATACATGGGAAGCAGGCACTCAACCACTGGAGCTTCATCTGTTCCAGAAATCCAACTTCTAACACATAATGTAGTCTGTACCAAATCAAACTTTCCCCTGAAAACTCACTATCTTGAACCTTCTAGAGCTGTAGAGTGAAGGTGGGTTAACATAACCACAAAAGGATCAGAAAATTCCCCATTTAGCTTAGAGGAAGGTTAAGAACAAGTATCTTTATATTTCATGGGAAGCTGGAACTATGTGGGTGACCGCGTCCTAAGTTTAAACAGAAAGTTGAATCTCTTGTTGGGGAATAACTTCTACTTTAACTCCAAAGCCCCTTTCCTTCCTGAGAAAGGCTGTGTGATGGGCACTGCTTATACCTCTTAGTTTAGCCTTATTGAAAATACTTGGAGTTGCCCTGGATGGTGCTTCAGGGGCAATCACCGGACATTGTAAATCCTCCCAGGGCTCACTGGATGGAATGGGGGAGAGTGTGGGCCATGATGTGGACCAATGACCATGAGGTGCAGAGATACCCAGAGATGTACTTACCAAATGCAATGGATGTGTCATGATGATGGGAGTGAGTGTTGCTGGGGGGGGAGGGGTGCAGTGGGGGTGGTGGGGTCGAATGGGACCTCGTATTTTTTTAATGTAATATTTTTACAAAAACAATAAAAAATATATATATAAAAAAAAAAAAAGAAAAGAAAATATACAGCAGCCCAGCACCCTATGCTTCATCTATTCTTATACCCTAGGGCAACAGGGAATACAGAAGTTTCTCTTCTCTCTCTCTGTTTCTCTCTCGCTCTCCGTCCTCCCCTCTGTATGTGTATGTGTGTAAATGGGTTAATCTCAGGGAAGCTTCTGTGGTCCTAAGTCAATTCCCTGCCACAAATGAAATATTGCTTGGCGCTCAGTGACTCTGTGATCTGTTTGCCTATCTTTGCTTTATATATCAACACTAAAGAGGATATAAGGGCTCTGCATGAGTGGTACAAGTGTATGAAAATGTATGTAATAAACTTGGCTTTTGATGTTGGGATATTGCAGATCTAATGCTTGGTAGGGCTAGTCAAGCAGAATCCTTTCTGTTCTTTCTTCTACTCGGAAAGAAAAGGAATGGTTTTAGCAAAGCTGAGAGAAGGAGGACATGCATTTTGCAGCTTTGGTCAAGAACTCTATATATAGACAAGTAGTTTTCAGGTCACCTCCAGTCATTACTATGTAAGAAGTGAAGTTAAAACCTATGACCTATGTCACCAATCCCACCCAAAACAGATAGCTGCAAAAGCTGTTTTTGTTTTGTTTTGTTTGACATTTTATAAATGTAAGCAATGTCTAATAGAGAGTGATGCCCAGTGTATGTGTAGGCATTACTGGAATGGACATTGATTTTGCCAGGGAAGGAATCAGGACCAGGTCAGGTACTTCTCAGAGAGCTGTGAAGATGCTAATGATAAACTAGAAAAAATTTTTCTCATTGTATGAGCAATATACACAGAGACTCTTGGTTGTCTGGCTTGATGACATCACTGCAGGACTTCCATAGTTTCGGGACTATAATGGTGCAGCCATTCTGTGCCTAAGGATAATTAAAGTAGTGTGAGGACACTGTGGGAATAAATTGAGTGAGAAAGGAGGGAAAAGAATCTAATTAACTGACACTTTCCTCTATGATCTTCATTCTGCTATTGAGCCCCTCCAGGGGTTTTTCAATTTTTTATTAATTGTATTTTCTGCTCCAAAATTTCGATTGTACCTTATATTTTGGCTTCTATTTACTTGATGAGACATATGCCTTTCCATTTATATCAAGATTGTTTCCACTTATATCTTGAAGTATGGTTTCATTTAATTTTACTTAATTTACATTTTAAACTTAAATAGCCATGTTCCTACCATACTGGACAGCAGAGTGAAAACCCTCAAAGACAAAGGTTCCCTTCCCTAACCTGGTCTTCTATCCTAGTCCAGCAGCTGTTAGTTCAGTTCTCAAAGGAAAACCCCAGCATTGAGACTGCCTCTAGGAATCCAACTCCACAACGGGCCTCTGAGAACTGTCAGTTCATTGCAGCCTTGAAGGCTTGACAAATAAATACAATTTGCTTTCCCTAACATTAGGCTGAGTTATTATATGTCAATAACACCTCCTAAAGCATAAATTTATATAGTAAGAATGATAACCTCTGGCATTTTGCAACACTAAGAACTTCAGTTATAGACACATTTGACACATTTTTCTAGCGAAATAGCTCTGCATCTCTTCCCTTCCCTTTATTTTGCTAATGAGCTTTGTGGCTCTTATGGCATCTCTTGTTTTTCCATATGGCCAGAAGAGGGAGAAACACTGTGCAAAGTGAATGAGATTGGGGACACCTACCTGGACTGTATCTCACTTACTAGCACCCTTTGTGTGAGAATTCTGTTTAATTGTCTCAATCTCTATGTGTCTCTGAAGAAGAGTGAACATCACTCTAGGCCAGTCATTCAGTCTTTTTAAACCAACACTTATGCCCTTTGTGGGAAGTCATTGAAAGACAGGCACATGGAAAAGATGACTGGCCTTGATATCCTGTCACCTTAGGAATTAGTCCTGACTTTTCTATCCACTGAGTAACCCGTTTTTCTGAATATCAAGTTGCAAGAAGTAAATAAACTGATAAATGTTCAATATTATATATAATGTTCAATATTATTATAAGCCGAAATTAATCTTCCTTGACCCATATTTTGCTTATGTTAGCATCCTATGTCTTTCTGTATGAGCTAAAATTGCTTCTGTAAGGCCATGATCTGGGATCATGGCCGAGTAAAGAAACTGAGCTAATGCCAATACGAGTCACATTTCCCCAAATCTTAACAGCTGTTTAGACCTGAAGACCAACACTCATTCATCAACTGGCTCTAGAGGATCCTTTCACTGCACATTTCATGGGGGACCTCTCACACCAATTTTGCCTCTTGTTTTGGTGACTCACACCCTCTGGTATCACCTTAACTTACACTCATCTACTCAGTTTTTCAATAGCTTTGAAATAGGTGATATGGCTGAGGATAGAGACAAGCTTGGTGTTTATTTGCTTTGAATTCATTGAGTGGAGTAGGTATCCAAGGTAAGATCCAGAACTACTGTACCATTAGAACAAAATAAAGGACCCAAATGTGATGCACTCAATGACAGTATCGCTGGAGGATATCTACCTGTCTCTATCAAATTCATCACAAGAGGAAATATCAACTCTGATGGATGAAATATTTGATCCAAATATAAAATTCTGTGCAGTGTTATGCATTCCTGAACAGAGGAACTCAAATCACCTTTCCTAAATTGGCCAATTCCATTCCTGAAAACATGTATGCAGATATTGTCTTTATGCTTATAAAAATCCCCATGAATACTTCTATCAAGATGGCACCAAGATACTTTACTTTGAACTGATCAACCCCAAAAAGGCAGGCCTTTGTCAGTTTGTGGAAGACTCATATTACCCAATTTAAAGACATACTATAAAGCTTAACAACCAAGGCAGTGTGGAATTTTGAAATGATATATACATACATCAGTGGAACAGAATAGAAAGTCCAGAAATAAATTGCCATACAAAATAAAGTCAATAGATTTGAGGCAGAAGTACAAATGCTTTTCAATGGAGAGAAATGATACTTTTCAGTAACTGGTGATAGAATCATTGAATATCCACATGAAAAAAAAATGAATCCCAATACATACCTCATTTCTTATGCAAAATTAACCCAGAATAGATATTGAACCTACATGTAGAGCATAAAACAACAACATGTTTAGGGGTAAACATAGGAAAAAGTATTTGTGACCCTTTTTTTAGGAAAGAGTTTTTGATATAACACTGAAGTACAGAAACATAAAAAATGATAACTGGACTTCAACATTAATGAGTTTTTTGCTAGGAAAGACATTGTCTAGAGAAGAATAAGGCAGACTCCAATTGGCAGATTATATGTTTAAATCTTATAATCAATAAAGGAATTATATTCTGAAGATAAAAAGACTGTCAACTCTCAACAATAAGAAAATAAGCAACACAGTAATAAAATAATCAACATTTGAAGAGATATTTCTGCAAGGAAAATACACAGAAAATAAACAAATGAAAAAATGCTCAATATCATTAGGCAGTTGAAAAACACATTAAAACCACAGAAGATGCCATTATCCAATTATTAGATTTGTGAAAATAAAGAGAAAAAAAAGTAGTTAAAATAACAAGGGCAGAAGAGAACATGAAGCAACCAGCACACTCATACATTTATGGTGGAGAAAGAAGTTTTGCATATTTTTTATAATGTTAAACATATACATACCATATGACTCAGCAGTTCATTTTCAAGTATTTATTATAGAGAAATGAAAACTTAAATCCATACAAAAATCTATTTGTGAATGTTTATAGAAGCGTTATTCATGATTGCCCCAAACTAGAAACAACTCAAATAAACTTCAATGGGTGAATGAAGAGGATGTGTTATATCTATACAACAGAATATCACTTAGCAATAACAGGGAAGACATTATACACCCAACAATGTAAATGAACCTCAAACACTTAGGTTAAGTGGAAAAGTCATTCTCAAATGGTTATGTAAAGTATGATTTCATTTATATGATATTCTGTCAAAGGCAACACTGACAGATTGACAGGTCAATATTGGGATATTTTCAGCAAACATAAAATGATTTGAAAAATTTGGGGCTTTGCGGGTTTGAGGGAGGCTGGGGATGGGCGGATGAGTAACATTGCCCAAAAGTGGGGGGAGGGAGGGGTAGCATACGAACACAGGAGAGGGTCAGGTGTTGGTGGAGAGTAAAATGCCGAGAAAATCATATCAAAATATAATAAAGAGGGTTACCTGTTTAGAATGCTCGGAGGGGAGGGTCTGATGCAGGACGGGCTCCTGGGGAATGTCTAAATGCTCATTCTGCCAGAGTGGGTGACACCATGGGGTAGAAACCCAAGTAGTGAGAGTGGGGATGGACCCACATCCTGGGGAGGACTAATGCCATCAAATAGAGGGAACTATATCCCTCGAGAGAAAGGGTAGCTCACAGGGCATTGGGGTAGTTGAGCAAGTTAGGCCCTGAACACTATTCCATCTATCTCTGGAAGTGGCTCCTCGGGAAACGGAAGTTGGCTGTCACTGTCGGCACCAAGGTGGAAGGGAAAATGGATGTTAAATGTGTGTAACCAAGGTAAATGGGGGGTAAGAGAGGAGTTTCGTGAGAGTACACAAGGATGGATATAAAACATGTAATATTACACCATAACATAAAGGAGATGACAGACTGATAATGTAAACCATAATGTAAAACATAGGATAACTAAGAATGTAAAAAACTGTGTATCCTAAAGTATGCACCACAATGTAAGCACAGATGTCACCTTGTTTGAAAGCTATTGTCTCAGACTCTGTACATCACGTTAAGTAAATATGATGTGAATAGGGTGTAAGAGTATCGCTGTGGAAGGGAAAAGGTTTTGTGGTGGATGTATGGGAGTGCTGTATACTATATATATGCATTGCTGTGGTCTAGGGCTCCTGTAAAGAGAAGCTCAATAATTGGGGGGGGGGGGGGGGGGGAAGATAGGATGTAGAATTTTTTCCAAGTCAACACGTATTCTTTATCTAACCTTTAAACCCATCGCTATATGCCATTTCCTAGTAAGGGACCCTGACATTATATTGGGCTTCAAATTTCAGGGAGTTCTGGATCACACAGTGGTTCAACAATGGCAATGGAGGAATACTGGTATAGGATACCATTGACAGGGGATATATGGCTGACAGGGAGCTGTACAGAACATATGCCCAGGGTGCATGGCAATGTTTGGATATACTCATAGTGGCAACAATTAAAAACCACAGCAGGGGGGGTACTGGGTTCCTGGCCAGTGGTGCTCTGTCGTGGTCCCTAGGGGAGCAGCGACAGTCTCCCAGGTGCAGTGGCGGAGACCGGGAGGGAGTGAGGGTTCAACAGTGAGCCCCTGATGCTAATGACTATGCTTGTGAGCTGATAAGCCTAAAATAAGAACAAGGCCTAGAGCAGCATTGTGCCTGGGAATTTCCTCCTGTCAGCCTTCATGTTACTCAAATGTGGCCAGTCTCGAAGCCAAACTCAGCATGTAAATGCAATGCCTTCCCCCCAGCGTGGGACATGACACCCGGGGATGAGCCTCCCTGGCACCAAGGGAACACTATCAACTACCAACTGATGATGCAACTGGAAAATGACCTTATACGGAAGGTTCAACGCGGATCAGCAGAATATCCCTGTCTACATAAAATAACATGACTTTAAAATGCTGTTTGACCTAATGTAAGGGGGAAATGGAAAGGAGAAATGAGTTTATATGGCTACGAGTCTCTAAAAAAGACTCTGGAGGCTGTCAGAAAGATTGCCCTTATGCACAACTGAGCAGAGTCTGAGAGACAGATAAAGCAGATACAACCCCCAGGTATTGGTTCCTTTGAGGGCTAAAGAGACCCATGGGAGTTATGGTCATGGCCGATGGGGTTAACTACCAGGTCAGATGGCCCCTCTTTGGAACTGGTGTTTATGTGTGATGAATCTGGACTCAGATGGGATCTCTCTTCATAAGACTTTCATGCTAATGTGCTGGAGGTGCAGTTAGTGTTGGGGTTTAAGATATATTTAGGGGATTTGAATCTCTGGACTGACAATGTGATAGCCAGGTCCTGAGCCTCAACAGACTCCAGCACCTACAATCTATTTATTGGGCTCACCACACTCAGCTAAGATGGAGTTGAAGAAGGACAACTACCACACCATGGAGCCTAGAGTGATTACAACTGAAAGTGGGAGGATTGCATCCAGCATCCATGTGGAATCTGAGCCTCCTCTTGACATAGAGGTGCAATGGACACAACCAATCCAATGTCCACATAAAAAGGTGGCATTGGATTGAGAAAAGTGGACATGATGGCTGATGGGTATGGGGAAAGGCAGGAAGAGATGAGAGGTGGAGGCGTCTTTGGGACATGTAGCTGCCCTGGATGGTGCTTCAGGGGCAATCACCGGACATTGTAAATCCTCATAGGGCCCACTGGATGGAATGGGGGAGAGTATGGGCCATGATGTGGACCATTGATCATGATGTGCAGAGGTGCCCAAAGATGTACTTGCCAAATGCAATGGATGTGTCATGATGATGGGAAGGAGTGTTGCTGGGGGGGGGGGGGGGGGAGAGGTGGGGTGGGGGTGGTGGGGTTGAATGGGAAATAAATAAAATGAAAAATATTATAAAAAAAATGATTTGAAAAGAAATGCACCTTAGCAGTAAAAAAATAATCAAATTTATTTGTTTTTAGAATCATATTTAAATAACTAAAAAAAAAAATCATCAAATGATTTTTTACAAAATCTAAGCTTGTCTGCCCAGCTATAAAACAGCTTGCATTGATTCACAAAAAGAACATTAATATGAAAACACATATGATGGGGAATACAGGGAAGTAATAATTATTAAATCTGTATGTATCTGAATATATAGTATAACAAAAATAATATTAAATGAAAGATTTGAATGTAAAAAAGTCATTAATATAGTATTTATGCATATATATGCATATATGTTATTTGTGGATACAAATATAAAAACATGGATGAGAAGAATATATACAAAATTCATAATAGAAGATGCTATTGAGGTGGGGCAGAGAGAATTAGGTGTGAAAATGAATGGAAAGTGAAACTTCCAAAAATAGTCCAGACAGGGAAAAAAAATTAACCATTGTTAATTGTATTTTACTTTTTATTTCAATGTGTTTTATGTTTGAAGTTTTCACTTTTTACTTGTTTTATTTCTCCTACATTTCTATTGAATTTCCAATTAGTTGAAATATAACAGAATGAAAAAATTAAAAATAAAGCCCTTTGACATAGTTGTGCTCAAATTTTAAAAGGATTTTCTCCTATATTTTGCCTCTATCATTCTTACAATGTGTTAATCATTAAATGAGGTGTCCAATAATTTGAAAGGGAGAACAGCAGGAAGCCACTCAAGGGAGAATATAGCTCTTTGATTAGAAGTAGTTATGTCTAAAATTAATCACATGTGACATCAAATGTTGGTCTCTTTATTATCTTATTCTACGATTTCTACTTCATATCCAAGTGATGTTTTCCTTTGGAAATTAGAAAATGAGTGATATGCCTTTATCATTTTACTTCAAAATTCTACAATTTGTGGACTTTCATACTTTGGGGACAGATGACATAATGTGAAGAGCTGACAGCACAAGGAAGAGAAAAACCAAATGGGATCTGAATTTGAAATTCAAATCTACACTACAAATTGAAGTTCAAGGCTTTTTTGGACATAAGAAAATTCTTCTCCCAAATGTCTTCAAAACTCTAAAGGAACATCAACAGATGCTCCTGTTGAAAAATATAATATATAAAAGAAAGAAAATAAGAAAGACAGCCCAGATGAAAAGAGATTGTCTGCCTTATGCCTCAAAAGAAAGTAAACTAGAGAGCTAGCTTACCTAATTTAGTCTGCTATTTGGAGCCAAGCCCAAGTTACCATTGGCCATTTTAAGCTATCCTTGTGAATTTCAAACTTTAAAGGACAAAATAAGATGGAATAACATTTATGGTATTGATATAGCCTGTGCATTAAATCAAAATTATTTCCAAGAGTACCTAGTCTCCAAGATGGCCAAATAAGTAATATAGGCCCTACAGTCTTTGAATGTTCAGAAGGGATGTGAGACTGAGTGTGTATTCAGGGCTGCCTCCAGACGATTTGGAGCTATGCTAATCCAAACTGGCTTGGATGTGGAGAATATGTAACTCACCTGGAGGAAATAACCTATCTGATACTAAGATCAAACACTGAAGAACCTAACCAAAGGTCTGTTTACCATCACTGTTAGTCTTCCTAATCCTATATCCTCTGTATAAAGGGTCTGTAAAAGGCTGTTCGGGGCTCGGTTTTTGTTAGGACAAGAGTCCGCCGAGCCCGACCGGTCGAAATAAACCAACTTCCTTCTCGGTATTCTCGTGTCCTGGCCTTCGAAACCGCCCATACCCGAATTTCTCCACTACATTTCACCCTTTCTCTATTTACAAATTGTGTTAAACACAGAATTTAGTGAGAATTAGAGAAGGAAACATTATCTGAGGCTCAACTATTAGCAAGCCATTCCATGAGACATTAATTCAATGTCTTATCATGAAAAACTCCTAATTAAATTTCCATGTAAATAGTAATAGCAATAGCAGCAGGGATCTTCATTTCATTTTATCAGAACCATCTTTGAAACCTGACTTAAAGCTGGAGCCTTCCTAGAAGGATAGCAATAAAAATCTCATACAGGAGAGAAGATGTAGCTTAAGTGGTTGAGCACCCGCTCAACTCCTATTAGTTGAGAATAATTATTTAAAGAGTATCATAAAGTATTGGTAATTTATTTTTCTAACTCTTAGTCCTCTCCACAAAAATCTATTCCCCTTAATGCTTTTCATGAAAAATCCCATAATTCCTCTGCCCAATTTCTCTTATTGTCTGGCACCCCAAGGCCGTTGTGTGTGACACATGACTGATTATTTTAAATATACCTGATTTACATCCAAATGAATGTCACACTGGGACATCAAAGTAGTCATCCTTGCAGGTAATGTTTCTTTAAAAGATATCAGTTTGTTTAACTATTTTTGAAGTGGTTTCCGGCATTTTCTTCAGCCTCTGTTTCCTTTGAGATATTTAGTTTGGAGGGAAAAAGTGATTATATGGAGTACTGACCATAATTTTTAAGTATTTGGGAAATGCATTTAAAGTTTATCCCTAAAGTACAATACATTACGATTGGTGAGAATACAGCTTTCTTGGAGCTCCTCTCTCCTGCCTCGGTTCCACACCCAGATGTCTATACTCTGGGAAGCTGGGGTAAGGATCTATCTTTCTAATTTTCCACTTGGCTTCCAGTTAAATTTTTACTTTAGAGACCCATTGAGGAAGACTGGAGAACCAGAGGAGAAAGAACGGACATGCTTGCTTCTCCCTGACTACTCCCTGCCTCTGTTACTGTCACCCCTGGCATTGGCAAGTGGCTCCAGTGTTGTAGAATTTGAGAGAAGTTCAATTATTTGAGTATAGAGAGGCCAGGACTCAGGAATGATTTTGAGAAGGAAAAATGGTTTATTGACGGCTGGCCGGACTCGGGAACTTCTGTTTGAATCCCGAGCCCCGAAAAAGATTTTCAAACGTCTTTTATACAGAGAGGAAAGGCCAAATGGTCCCTTTGTTTCAGTTCTCAATAGGCTTCAATTAGCATATATATCTTCCACATCTTAGGTAAGCTTTTAGCATGGACTCCAGATATTCTAGATAAGCTTTTAGCATATTTACTTTTTGCATTTACCCTAAATACTTAAAGTTTATAGCCCTTGCATTGTTAAACTGTTTCCTGGGACTGGAGCCTGTTGTCATTGTCCCTAAGGGCAGGACTGCAGCCTCTTACCATTCCACACCCACAGCCTTCAGCTTAGGTTATCTCTGAAGAGACAAAGAGCCTTCCACCCATAGCCCACATCACCAGAAGCTGCATTCTCTGACAGTCTTCAGATTTTTCCCACTGTTCCATCACAAGCCTCACTGTGTCACCCTCAGAGATATCAGCCTCAGCCAGCTGAAAGTTTTCTTCAATTGTTTGAGTCCTCAGTCCGTGGAGTCCCTCCTCTGAGTCCTTGAGGTACCAGTATGAGCTAGGCTGCAGCAGCCCTGACTCAGAGGAGTGAGTTCCAGGGCTTCAGGGTCTTTCTCTAAACTCCAATATTCTGAAAATGTAAATTCTTCCCTTTACTCCCCCTAGCTATTGGGGCTGCTTCCTGAATTTCCTACCTCTGTGACACCTCAGTGTTTTCTTTTTGCTTTTTAGTTCCTAATATCAGTTTGACCAATTTCCTAGACTAATTTCCCTCTTTAAAATAGCTGGTGTTGTTTCCATTTTACTGGGGCCAAACCATTAAAATGTCTGCAAAGATTCAAATAGAGTTAATTTAATAATGAGCCTTCTTGTGATTTAATAAAAATTGTGAAAAAAGATCTATCTACCCACTGACCCAAAAGAAAAAGCAGGATAGCATAAAGGTTAAGATGATGAACTCTGGAGATTAGATGCCTTGTCTATAATTCTGGCTCTCATAATAACTGTGTGGTCATGGGAATATCATTAATTTATTGGTTGCTCCAAATTCAGAGAGTTTTTTCAAAAATTTGTCACAAATATATTAATACATGTAAATATGTTGGAGTAGTAACCTCATGTAATTAATCACTAAGCTTTTACATATTTCCATTTACTCGAAGGTTGTTTCTTAAATTTGCACATCAAGTTATTTTCAGTCCTCATGGATATTAAAGAATTGAGACAAAATCTCCTTTAATTTTAGATTTAACAAGACAGGTACAGGCAATTGAACAATGATAATACTGTTTTATAGATGCTCTGAAGTAATTTTTTACAGCAATGTTTTCTTTTTAACTTTATTTTAAATCACAAAATAGTCTAAGAATTTGGTATAGAGTAATATGACATACACATCATATTTTTAACACACATCTAGGTACTATTGATATAGCCTGTGCATTAAAAACAAAATTATTTCCAAGAGTACCTAGTCTCCAAGATGGTCAAATAAGTAATTTAGGCCCTACAGTCTTTGAATGTTCAGAAGGGATGTGAGACTGAGTGTGTATTCAGGGCTGCCTCCAGACGATATGGAGCTATGCTAATCCAAACTGGCTTGGATGTGGAGAATATGTAACTCACCGGGAGGAAATAACCTATCTGATACTAAGATCTGAAGAACCTAACCAAAGGTCTGTTTACCATCACTGTTAGTCTTCCTAATCCTATATCCTCTGTATAAAAGGGTCTGTAAAAGGCTGTTCGGGGCTCGGTTTTTGTTAGGACAAGAGTCCGCCGAGCCCGGCCGGTCGAAATAAACCAACTTCCTTCTCGGTATTCTCTCGTGTCCTGGCCTTCGAAACCGAGCCTATCCGAATTTCTCCACTACACTATAATGTAATCACCACCCTCTTTTTATCAAATTTTAACATTTTTGCTTTATTTCATCATCTAGTTTGCTTCCATCCCAACTAGAAGTAAAAAAAAAAATACTGTTTAAGCTCTTGTATAGATTGTCTCTTAGTGATTCTTTGATTTCTGGAAGACTACCAATAGGATAGATATTCTCTAGAGTATATACCCTGCTGGTTTGTAAAAGAAGTGCATTTCCACCACTGGTGTATCTCTTACAAATTTTCTCCAAGTTATCTGGGTCATTTTGCACTGTGACCTGTCCAAGAGCATATTTCCTAGACTACATTCTTGTTTACATTTGGTACAAGAGATTAGTTTATTTTTCCACCCTAAGATCTTCCACTGAGGTGGATTACATGACATGCCTGTGGTGGATAGGATTATATACAATTTACATAATCTTGGTCATGGTCCACATTCCTGTGGTTGTGAACCCATTGTAAATAGGATATCTTGAAGGTGTTATTTTTTTTTTATTTTTTATTTTTTTATTTTTTTTTTATTTTTTATTGACTTTGTAATAATATTACATTAAAAATATATATATATGTGAGGTCCCATTCAACCCCCCCCCCACCCCCCCCTCCCCCCCCCAACAACACTCGTTCCCATCATCATGACACATCCATTGGATTTGGTAAGTACATCTTTGGGCACCTCTGCACCTCATAGACAATGGTCCACATCATGGCCCATACTCTCCTCCATTCCATCCAGTGGGCCCTGTGAGGATTTACAATGTCCGGTGATTACCTCTGAGGCACCATCCAGGGCAGCTCCATGTCCCAAAGACGCCTCCACCTCTCATCTCTTCCTGCCTTTCCCCATACCCATCGTCCACCATGTCCACTTTTCCCAATCCAATGCCCCCTCTTCTATGTGGACATTGGATTGGTTGTGTCCATTGCACATCTATGTCAAGAGGAGGCTCAGATTCCACATGGATGCTGGATGCAATCCTCCCATTTTCAGTTGTAATCACTCTAGGCTCCATGGTGTGGTGATTGTCCTTCTTCAACTCCATCTTAGCTGAGTGTGGTAAGTCCAATAAATCAGATTGTAGGTGCTGGAGTCTGTTGAGGCTCAGGACCTGGCTATCACATTGTCAGTCCAGAGATTCAAATCCCCTAAATATATCTTAAACCCCAACATTAACTGCACCTCCAGCACATTAGCATGAAAGTCTTATGAAGGGAGATCCCATCTGAGTCCAGATTCATCACACATAAACACCATTTCCAAAGAGGGGCCATCTGCCCTGGTAGTTAACCCCATCGGCCATGACCATAACTCTCATGGGTCTCTTTAGCCTTCAAAGGAACCAATATCTGGGGGTTGTATCTGCTTTATCTGTCTCTCTGACTCTGCTCAGTTGTGCATGAGGGCAATCCTTCTGCCAGCCTCCAGACTCTTTTTTAGAAACTCGTAGCCATATAAACTCATTTCCCCTTTCCATTTGTGTTATTTTTATTTAACGTATGGCCCAATTGAATGGGGGTGGTCCTTATTCCAGAATGGAAGAAATTCAGACATAGAGAAAACTGCAGGAAGGAGCCAAAATTTAGAAGTCAACAAAAGGTGGAAGAGAAAGAAGATATTGCCATGTGAAGCACGGCAAGGATACAAGCCAAAGAACTCCAAGGATTACAAGCAGTCAGCACCAGAAAGTTACAGGCTTTAAGGAGAAATCGTTGCTTTACTGATGCCTAGCTTTTGGATATCTCCTAGCCTTAAAACCATGAACCAATAAATTCCCATTTGTAAGCCAGCCTATTGTGTGGTATTTGGCACAGCAACTGAGGAAGACTAATACAATGCCTCTTACTATTTAGTTGGCCAAAAGAACATTAGCAGATGTGTTGAAAGCAGAAATCTTAAATATGCTGGCATCCTTGTTGTGCCTAACCTGTGCTCAATTAACTTTTTATGAGAAAAAAAATGTTCTAGGAAGCTGCTTTTCTTTCTCCCTGAACCCCAACAGTTGTTACAACTAAAGTTGCCTCTGTTAATATTTCCCAGGACAGCAAATGATACTCACTACAGTGCCAGTGATTGTCTCAAACTAGCTACAATTAAGGCTGGAATGCCTCACTATATGATCACACAAATTTGTAGAAACACCTCACCTGCATGTATGAGTAGAGAGTCTTTTTTTTTAAACTTTATTTCAAATTCAAAAAATTAAATAACAGCCAAAAACCAGCTTAACAAATTGTGCAAATATCACTGAAAAAAATCCTGTCCAGGCACATTTATTTTATTGAATCCTGAAAACAAACTCAATTGTTTCTCCAGTGTTTCCAAAAGTGATGAAATGAGCACAGATTAGTTAAATGACATGACCCAGGTCTCTTTGTTAATGAAGAAAAAGAAAAAAAAGCTTTCTCTTATTCACATCTTATAATGCCACAGCGTTTACTTAAAGCTAATGTTGGTACTGGCTACATTTAATTCATAGGGTTAAAGTCCACCCCCATTATGGCTAGAACCTGTGTCATTGTTTTAAAGTCAGCCTGCTGGGAATGGGGTTCTTATTTCCATGCACACCTTTTTTAAAAAAATTAGCAGATACAGTGATTTTAACATCAGAGTTAATGCGTGATGAATGGTTTTCAGTAGCCCAACACCCTCAGAAAGGATATTGATTGTTTTTGTGTTTGTGGTGTGGGAAAATATTATTCTATAAGAACACTTAAGAGTTTGACACAACAGCAAGGATTTTGCAGCTTTTCTCAATCATTTGCTCATCTCAGCTTCTTAAGATATGTTGCTCTCTGATGCTTCTCTTAATTCCAAAAACAGAACTACTGGTTAATATAATAGCATCAGTATATTGATCAACAGGGTTACAGTCACAGGTTTCTTTCATGCAACCAGATCCTTTGCCACCAGGTCAGGACAGGTGGTTGGGCTATGCACAGAGCCTTGGGGAAGCACTGCAGAATCCAGCATTGGCCTCTTTACATGAAGGTGAATACAGGCTGGCTTGACTTGCCTAAGGAGATACTAAAGAAAGCCTTAGCAAGTTTTGAAATGAAGTGATAGTGACAATGATAATAATTTCTTACAGGAAATCAGCAATATTTGGGATTACTTAATACAGCAGTGGTGTTACTTTAATTTTAGTAGAGGTGGAATAAAATCAGATGCATACGAGCAAAAGCATGTGGTTCTTGTTTCTGAAGCAGAGAGGTTGTTTCTGTGACACATAATTTTTTAAAAAAATTAAAACTATATTAACAACATTTATCTAATATTATACAGAAAGACTTATTAAATTTTCAGGAATTTTATACATTCTTTAAGTATTCATATGAAATTTTTATTCATACAAATTTAATTAACAGAGGGTTGATTTTATAACACCTTAAAACATTTTCATTCACTTTTAACATATTAAATGAACTTAACTATTTTTAGCACTTCACTTTTTCAGGGTGAAAGAAAAATCATTTACAATAATTGAAATAAAAGATGCTTTTCAATATTTGATTTTGACAAAGCAAGTTTGAACATTATGTTCTTTTAAAAGTGCCATGACTTGTTTATTTTAAACAACCAAGGAAATAATAATGTTAAAGTACAAGAAATTATTTGGATAAAGCAGATTGTCTTTTTTTGTGTGTATTAATTGTTAAAGAGGAAAATTCTTTATAAACTTAAGAAAAACCAAAAAGCTAGATCCCATATTCTTTTTTTTACCTTTAGCATTGATATAGTCCCTTCTTTGCCTTAGCTACAAAAATATATTACTGTTAACTATAGTCTACAAATTACATTAGTTGTATTTTTCCCATGTATCACCATATTCTTAACACCTTATAATAGAAGTGCATTCTTGTTATTGTAGTAATAGTCACAATCGTCATCTACCACTGAAATCACTATATTATGCAGTCCCTAGATGATCCTCTAGCTCCTTTTCAATTAATATTAACCTCCCTAGTCTTCCCCATTCAGTCACAACCACATTTATACGTCAGCTGTGTTAGTTGTACTTATACTGTGCTATCATCAGCATCATAGAAACTTTACGCCTACTTGTATGGCTAGTGGCCCAATTTCTTGACTCTGTTGTGTCTCCTGCTATTACTCTGAAAGAGAATTTCAATCCCAATGTGACACTGAAAGTTGAACCAAATGTGCCTTTGTTTCCCATTTACTTTAATTTTTTTATGCCGTAAGTTATATCTGGCTAAATTCTTGTTTTTTTCCCTCCTATGTTATAGACATTAACTATGCTTAGCCACTCTATAACTCAGTATAACCTAAATGTCCTCCTTCAGTCATCTTTGGAAGCTTTCTGGTGAGTCTTCATGATGTTAAAATAGTCTGTGTTCACTACCTTTCTTATGAGAATACTAATGGGTACTGACAGGTCTACCTCAGTAAAAACGACAAAATATATTTTAAAACTATACAGTAGTTTACATAAGTTACCTTTACTATTAAATCTAGGCTTGTGGTTAAGATAGAAGCAACTGAGGCTAAACCTCATTAAGTCTCTGCTATAAGACTGCAAGTCCCATTTAGCTTTCATTAAAGTGAGGCATTCAGCCTACTGATAGAATGTGCTAATGTTCTTGCTGTCAAGTTTGCAATGGGCCTATCCACGTTTTTTATGCTTCTGAAGGTATAAGTTTTGTTGTTGTTGTTGTTGTTTTTTAGGTACCATTGATTGGGATTGAACCAGGACCTCTTCTGCAGGAAACCAGTGCTCAACCACTAAGCCACATCGGTTCCCCTGAGTTGGTTGTTTCAGTTATTTGCTTGTTGTTTGTTTTTTCTTGTTTATAGGAGTCACCTGGGATCATATCTGGGACTTCCCTTGTGGGAAGCAGGTGCTCAATTGCTAATATGCTCGCCTTGAAGGTATAAAATTTTGATCTTGTTTGCACTTTGGTAGAAGACCTCCTGGGAGATCCTTGGGTTAGAGCTGACTGTGGATCAGTATCCTCAATTCAGAATCTTTAGTTTTATCTTTATCTATAATTTATCTTGACTTTCAAGGGCCCTTAACCAATATGTTCACATAAGCAAGGATGTTTTTTGACCACTGTCAATTGCTAGTCATGTTTTTAAGTTGATCAAATTCATGATAGCACTTAGTTGATCTGGTAACATCTATTGAATTTCTTTTTTAAAGATTTATTTATTTATTTAATCCCCCCCCACCCTGGTTGTCTGTTCTCTGTGTCTATTCGCTGCGTCTTGTTTCTTCGTCTGCTTCTGTTGTCGTCAGCGGCACAGGAAGTGTGGGAGGCGCCATTCCTGGGCAGGCTGCATTTTCTTTCGCGCTGGGCGGCTCTCCTTACATGGCACACTCCTTGCGCATGGGGCTCCCCTATGCAGGGACACCCCTGCGTGGCAGGGCACTCCTTGCGTGCATCAGCACTGCATGTGGGCCAGCTCCACACGGGTCAAGGAGGCCCAGGGTTTGAACTGCAGACCTCCCATGTGGTAGGCAGACACCCTAACCACTGGGCCAAGTCCGTTTCCTTCTATTGAATTTTAAAGGCCTTACAAATACAGTCAGCCAATGCTTTGCTTCTAGATGCTGGCTATGTGTGTGTGTTCCCTGTAAAATCACAATCTCCCATGCACTCTTTTTCAGGAAGGGATTATATAACCATGCTAAAATGAAATTAAGCATCAATAATTAAATCCTATACATCCTCATTTTCAACTTTCCTCTGTTGCACAGGCAGGCTATGTTGGGCTTAGAAAATTTTGAGAACCAAGAACTCAAGGCATTTCTAATCTTGGGAATCTTCCATTCTTCCAACATTCCTAAATGTCCACTGTGTGAGGAAATTGCTCCCAGTTCAAAATCACTGGTTTCAGGTGATCTTTTTAAACTTGAATCTCTATTGATGAACATTCCTGTTTCTCAATTATTCAGTCTATCCATAGTTTTCCTCTTTTGAAAGATGAAAGAAAATGAAAAGGAAATGGTCCTTGTCTTCATTGATCTTAAATTCCAGTGTTAATTATATAGGAGTCACCCATCACATAATTATTAATAATTGGTTGGATTTAACTACAGAATTCTGTGAAGAAATCAGTAACTGGCACCAAAAGCTTTTTTACCATAAAAGAAATATTGAAAACTCTCAGGTACTTGAGGAAATAAGTAATCAATAGGGCAATTGATCTTGTCCCTTCTCAAAGAGCTAGACATTTGATCTTCATTATCATTAAAGTTGTTTCTTATTTTCCTCCCTTCTGCTTTCTCTTCCCCATGGATGTCTCATTCTCTTACTTTACTTTGTCCCTTTTTAGCACTTTATCTTTTTTTATATTCTGTGTCTTGGCAGATGACAAAGGTGAGTAAGCCAACTTTTAAAAATTCTGGATTCAGAGAGCCTTTGGGATCATGTAATTTTGATAACGGTTAAGTCTTCTTGGATATCAATTATATGCAGATTTAAAACTTCTAAAATTGTATTTATTGGTGTGACAGAATGGGAAAAAGTATCAATAATTTATATAGTAATCTATCACTGCCACATGTTAACATATTTGATTTAGTAATTCACAATCTTTCACACTAGTGTGACTTTTCCCATTGTTGCCAATGTGCTTGTTATTTGACATATGCATGTGTTTTCTTACAGTATAAATAAATGAATGAATCAGTTAAGGGCTGTGGTGACCATAAGAAACATAATTCTGATGACTTCAATACATAAGGTTTTCTCTCTTTCATTAAACAAGAAAACTGGAGGTAGCTGATTACTGGAAATAATAAGCAGTTAAAGGATGGTAGGTCCAAGGCATCTGCATTTCTTCTATGTACTGGTTGGATACTTACAGCACCCTGTATCATGTCTAAACTATATCAAGAAGAAGGACTAACTGAAGTAGGAGAGAAACATCTGCATTAGGAATACCTAGGCTTTTTCAGATATCCACAATAGATATGTGCTTAAGTCTCATTAAGTCTCACCCTAGTTCATGTGCTCTAAGTTAGTCAGTTATCATGACTTTCAGGATTGAATTATCCATTAAACATTATAGATACCATCTGGAGCCCATGATACATATTTTAATCTTAATTTATTTTGAACTTAGAAAAAATGAATTAATCATCATGCATGTAAAATAATGAATCTAGCCCGGATAGTATTTGTCCTTATATGAACACAATTATAAAATATAGTTTGTAAAGCTTTGTTGTGAAGGAAGGAGCCTATAAAGACAAAGGTACCTAGGGCTCATGAAAGTCATAATATGACCTGCAGGTTTTACTGGGTTGAAAGGGATTTCTGGATACAAGACTTTCAGTGAAAAAGCTGGGACTATCTAGGCAATCTGGGATGTTTGGTCAATCTAAGTTGATTCCCCCATTGCAGGGTACCTCATGAAAGTCAGTTTTAGTAGTTAGTCTCTAAAATTGTGGAAAGTGAGGCAAAGAGGGTAGAAATGAATGCTGCAGGATAATGGTTGTGAAATAATTCATTCTTTTAACTATTCAAAATCCACAAATCCTTTTTTCTCAAAATACCCTATTATTTGGGTTATGCTCATCTCCCTACCTAAGAGAAATAATCATTGTCTTATCAATTAGTTCATACAGATTCACCTTAAATATTTCTGGGTCATGAATTGAATTACCCTTATCTCAAGACTAATATATAAATTCAAAGAAGCAGAGCCAAGGGCAATCAGGTTGGTTAAGTAAGGAAGTTATCTCAACTCCAAGGCAGGGCATACTCACTATTCTTCCCCAATGGGATTTGATAATGACTTATGAATGCTGTTTGCTTCCCAATCATTAAATTTATATGTTGGTTTTGTTGAAGCATGTTAAAATCTCTTGCTATAATCTCTTACAATAAATATTATATGCTCCTGTTTGTGAACATTTTTATCATTATGAAATGCTCTTTTTATCTCTGGTTGTATACTGTCTTGTCTACTGAATACGATATTAGAATAGCTAGAGCACCTTGCTTTGCACTAGAGATTTTATGATATATATTATATCTTTTCATACCATCTTATATTCAACCTTTCTGTGTTCTTACATATTAGGTGTTCCTCCTCTAAGATGTATATTGTTGGGTCTTTATTTTCTCTTTCTGTCCAGAGTTGATGATCTGAACATTTTATTGGAAATTTTACTCCATTTAAAGTTAATGTGGGAAGCAGACTTGGCCCAGTGCTTAGGGCATTCGTCTACCACATGGGAGGTCCATGTTTCAAACCCCAGGCCTCCCTGACCCATGTGCAGCTGACCCACACGCAGTGTTGATGCACGCAAGGAGTGCTGTGCCACTCAGGGTGTCCCTGCGTAGGAAAGCCCCACGCACAAGGAGTGCATCCTGCAAGAAGAGCTGCTCCGCGTGAAAAAAAGCATAGCCTGCCCAGGAATGGCGCCGCACAAATGGAGAGCTGACACAGCAAGATGACGCAACAAAAAGAAACACAGATTCCTGTGCTGCTGACAACAACAGAAGCAGACAAAGAAGAACACACAGCAAATAGACACAGAGAACAGACAACTGGGGTGGGGGCAGGGTGGGGGCAGGGCAGGGGGCGGGGTGGGGGATGGCAGGGAAAGGGGAAGAAATAAAAAAAAAGTTAAAAAGTTAATGTAATTACTGATAATTTTGCATTTAAATCAAATATCTTACTATTTTATATTTATCCCTCTGTTCATCTTTCTTTTTTATTTCACATCTTTTGCCTTCTTTTAGATTAATTGTGTGATTTCTAAGATTCAATTACCTCTTTATTTCTTACACTTACACTTACCTGAAAAATGCCCACAATTCTTTAAGTACATTTCATTTGCTGTCTGTTTTCACTTTTTTTGCTATCATTGACATATATTTTAATTTTCTGTATATTTTAAACATGAAAAAAATTATCATTATTTAAAATAGTCAACATTTACTTTAATTTACCTATGTATTTACCCTTGCTGCATGTCCATGCTTCCTTCTATGGACATTTTCAAGTTATCCAAAGAAATATATTTAAAATTATTATATCTTCCTAACTTATTGCTCATTTAATATTAATTATCCTTGTTTTATGTTTAAAGCATATATTTTTCTCCAATTATTTTAGCTGTACTAGCTGTCTTTGGGTAATATGGGTGATGTTTCCATTGCACATATATATTTTTTTAATCCTATAAATTTCTGTCTTTCTGTGTCCTCATATTCATGTTATGTTTCTTCCAGTTAGCAAATTGGTGTCATTTTTAAAGACATTTCTGAAGAAGTTGTTTAAAGAGAATAAAATTATTTTATAAAATGTATTTTTAAAAATATTTGAATAAAATTCATAATGTTAATATTTACTTCCTAGTCGTGCCATCTTTTCTGTGTTTTTTTTCCCCATTTCCTGCATTTTGAGATTTTTTGGCAGCCAGCTTATTTCTGTAATATTTTATATACCATACTGATAACATTTTACTATATAATAATTATTCATTTAGATATGCCATATCTTTAATGTTTCTATTTTTCTCATTTCCTTCTCACATCTCCATGCTTCTCTCTGGGATCATTTCTGTATAATTGAGAGCTAAGTCTATCATTTCCTTTAGGGTGGTTCTGTTGGTAATAAACACTTTGTTTATTAGGCTAAAAATATCTTTAATTTACCTTTATTTAAAATTTTTTTTTACTAAAGAAGTTGTGAGCTTACAAAACAATCCTGTGTAATGTGCAGAATTCCCATATATCATCCCTCCACCAAAAACTTACATTGTTGTGGAACATTTGTAACATTATGGAAGAACACAGACTATTACCACTGATTATGGTCCATAGCTTATCCTTGGAATATTTTTTCCATACTCCCCTACTATTGACACTATGTATTAATGAAAGCTGCTGAGTGTACACTATGGATAGAATGCACAAGGCATGGGACTGTATAAAAAAGCGAAATATGTGGTGGAAGATGGACTGTGGCTAACAGTACAAATATGAGAGTGTTCTCTCATGAACTATAACAAATTTACCTTTATTTTTAAAGAACATTCTCTCTGCATGCCTTTCTCATTTGGCAAGGATTGAAAAGTCAGCTGTCAGTCTTATTATTGTCCGTTTAAAGTTATCTATCCTTTTTTTCTCAATTCTTTTAAGATTTACTTTGGTTTTCACCAATTTACTCTTACAAACCTATATTTTAAATTGATTTGTTGAGTTGGAAAATCATTCTGAATCTGTGGATCAATATGCTTTTCATTTCTTTTGAAAACATCTCTTTTTCATCTTCTTCTCCCATATTTTCCCCTTGTCTTCTGGGGCACAAATCACATGTATATTAGACCTTCATAATTTCCCATACTTCACATGTTCTTTTCTCTAGCTTTCCTCCTTCCCTCTCTGTGCTTCAGTTTGAATGTTTTCTCCAAAATAAGGTACCAGTTAGTAAATTATGCATTTATCTATGTTTATTCTACTCTTAAACTCGTCCAGAGTTCTTGGTATCAGCTATGACATATTTAGCTGTAGATTATTTCCTTTGTGTTCTTGGTTATAGTTTCCAAAAGTATGGTAAAAGTTCTCTGTATTAAATTCCTTGATCACTGTAATTTTATTTGTTTATATATCTTTATCTAGTAACTACATTATCTTGATGTCTTTGTTTTGTTTTCACTATTTCTTATTTTTTTTGCTTTATGGCCAGTTTTATTTTACATTTTTGTCTGACTATTTCCATTATAAGTTTGACATTGTGTATGAAAGCTTGTAGACTAATTGAAGATGTTCTTTATAGCTTTACGCTCTCTCTTTTAGTTAAAGAAGTTGACCTTGACTAATCTCCTTATTAACAGGTCTTCTGGGTAAATAGACTAATTATATTTCTCAGACAATGTCTCTTCTCTATATAGATTACTCTTAACAGAATACTCAAAGATCTAAGTCTTTACCACCGTATTATTCTGTCCAGAACTCTTCAATCTCCAATGAGAATTTGCAGGGTTTATCTTTTTCAGGGCTCTAAATTTATATATGAAATCTAGAGTATACTACAGCACGTGTGTATAGTTTTAATAACATCAATGTTAAGTTAACCAAGTTTGAGCCTATTTGTAATACTTAGCTCTGTTGTGAAAATGAAAAATTGCAATTCCTTTTATGATTCCCTATAATTTTGCTTATGATAATTATCAGCTCTCCAGGTGAACATACTGTCTCAGATATGCTGGACACAGGAAAACATTAAAAGAAATGAAATACCTTCAAGGATTTACTTAAACTCTTCCAAAGGGCAAAAGTGGTACATATAAATCTTTAAAGGGTATCTCAAGCCTTAACTTATTAGGAAGTCCTTTTGTGTTACCAAGATATGCCTTATAGTTTCTTCTTAAGATAAACTTGGAAGGAATGCCATATTACAGCCTAGGGCAGTCAAAAACATCTTCATGTTCTATGCAATATCTCCATTTTACTTCTCTGTTTCTAAATCTATGCAACTTTCTTTACACCATTTATATTTCTTTCTAGGGAAATAGATACCCAAGGCATTAATACATTTAATGAATAATGGGGTACCATCTCTCAAAGGAGAAAATTTAACATCTTATTACCTTGTTCAGTTCTCATTGATTAGTGAACATATTTGGTAAATCAATAAAATTTAAAAAATTAATTGTACTTGAAATATTTTTTCATAACATTTTGCATATGAAACTTCATATGCTTACGCTGATTTTAGCTTATCAACAGATTTCTAAGTAAGTCCATTGTAAACAATTCAGGTATTTTTATTTTATTTCCACTCCTATTCCATCCAATATATAATCATCTGCTAAAAGGGGGAAACCCATGTTTTCACAATCGCAGGTAATTTGACTTTCCCAATAACCTGACATTCTTTAACATGTCTGACAACAAGAAATAAAAGTAACAGAAAAAGTAGATGCCTAAAATATATGTATTGGCATTCATGAATAAGGCCCTCAATACTTCTTTATGAAATATAAAAGGAGAAAACAAAATAATTGAACTTTAATGTAATTGGCTAACTTGTTCCCAGACCACTGAATATTAGAAACAGCAAATCTTTCAAAAGCATACATAAGAATACATAAGAATGAGCAGCTGGCTCATTCAGCATGGGGAATTACAATGTTATTTCTGTCAAATCGTTTTTCTTTTTTTTTTTTAAGTTTTATTTATTTATTTATTTTTAATTTATTTCTCTCCCCTTCCCCCTGCCCCAGTTCTCTGCTCTCTATGTTCATTCACTGTGTGTTCTTCTATGTTTTCTTGTATTCTTGTCAGCGGCACCGGGAATCTGTGTCTCTTTTTGTTGCATCATCTTGCTGTGTCAGCTCTCCATGTGTGCAGTGCCACTTCTGGACAGGCTGCACTTTTTTTACATGGGGCGTCTCTCCTTGTGAGGGTACACTCCTTGCACATGGGGCTCCCCTATGCGGGGGATACCATGCATGGCATGGCACTCCTTGCGTGCCTCAGCACTGCACATGGGCCAGCTCATCACATGGGTCAGGAAGCCCTGGGTTTGAACCCTTGACCTCCCATGTATTAGGTGGATGCTCTGTCAGTTGAGCCAAATCCGCTTCCCATATGTCAAATATTTTTTAAGGATATTTGATTTATATAAGCTACTTCTTTAGCTTGCAATGATGCAATGACTGTCCTCTTTTTGTTCATCTGTTTAAATTCCAACCATCCCTAAAACCTCAACATAAATTTCACAAATTCCCACAGCTTCCTGGTGAAGTCAACCTCTACAGAGCATAGTATATCTTTCTTTTTACTACTTCTACTACTATTATTACTATTACTACTATTGTATTATTGGACATATCCAATCATATTTTAACTACTGATATAATTATTTTTTTCCCCTTTAGCTGAAACACCGGATTGCTATTTTAGTACAGTGTATTTAAGAAGTCAAAGTACCACATTTATTTTAGAAGGATTTTAATATATTTTGAAATATTTTATTTATGGTTTCCCATTAAAATATGCTTTTTATTTTTAAAATATCACATATATTCTTACCCACTAATTCTCACTTCTTAAAAGTTTCCCTTTAAAAGCAGGTGATGTTGCTGTTGCTGTTCTTATTATGTTATAATTTATGGCAAAAAGATCTGGCACTTAACAAGTAGCGAATATATGCCATCTAAGTTTACCACATTGCTCACCAAATTAGAAGCAGAAGAAACAGTCTGTTACAGATAAAATAGTTATTAGAAAGACTTTCAGTCTCTGAAATTACCTTGGAGATCCTTAGTCTAATATTCCAATTCAAGGGAAAATTCAAGAATTTAGTTTATGTGTTTTTTCCTCTCCAAACCTGAAGGTGGCAAATATTGATAGGCAGGAATTTTGCTCTCTGAACTCCCTTCTTATTTTTTCCTTCATGAATTCAAGCTACAGCTACAGAGAATAACTTTGAATAAAACAATTGCATTTTTGGAGAACAATAAATAAGCCAGTTTCTTGGGTGAGAAATCAGAATGTCATTAACCTAGTCTGTAAAAATTATTAAAATACACATTAATGGATCAAATGAATCATAATTTCCATGTATGGGTATTGAATCTAGATTTTAAGCAAATTTCCTAGGAGGTTTGGAGACATAATCCAGTTTATATAACACTGGAACATTTGGGGTTCATAATTTTTTATTCCAAAGGAAAAAAAATATGCAGTTTCTGTGTCAAATCTCTTGAGGTGGTGTTAATGCTCCCCATATCATTTATAGTTAATGGGCTATTAATTATTTTCATTTCATGTAATAATCCTAATGAAAGCAAGAAGGAAGACCAGATAACCAGTTCTGGCCTGAGGGAAATATCTTAAGACTCCAAGACCAAAATGCTAGTTGTCTCTGGGGTCCACGGAGTGAAAAGATTATGAGTAATCTTCATAATGAGAAAATGCAAAGTTTTGAAATTCTGGATAATTAAATAAGATTTCTTGGTCTACCGAGCTCTTTTGTCATTCAATAGTATAAATTCTTTGTTGCTGCTTCTTTTTGCTTACTTATATTTCAATGCTTGAAAAGCAATATATGTTTGATTAATATATATCTATATACATTATGCCTCAGTTTGCAGAATTTTCATATATTTATTGGGAACAGCATTTTATTCCACCACAAAAAATATAAATATTTATGTAGAAAATTATAAAATCACAATTATCTGAGGAAAAAAGTAAATGTTCATTTTTATGACTATTAAATTAAGCTTATCCAACAATTTTTTCAACTTGGTAAAAAAAAGACAAAAATATTTCAAGTTGATTTGCAAATGCTAATACAAAAGAAACTTGATTATATTTTGTTTAAACAATTTGATTTCCCCCTGTGGCTTATATTTTTGTTTGTGTTTTAACACAAGGTGTAATTATACCAGAAATAATAATATTTAATATTGCACAGACATAATTTATTAGATTACAAAGGTTAAAATCCCAATATTGTCATTGCCTAAGTCAGTGACTTATGACTCAATTTCCTCATTAATAAAATATATACAAATACACACATATATATATACATACATATATATTTGGTCAGGAAAATTTCTACCATTAAATATATTTACCCAAGTTTTTTGCATCTTACCCAGTTCAATTTCCTCTTCCCACTATATTTGTCCTTTCAAGTTAGTCTGTATCTAACATGTTAAATCTATTCCATTATTTCTTCTAATCAAAACTTCACCTTCCTTTCTAAAGCAATCTAAAATTGCATTCCTCAATGAAAAGTTCCCTCTTAGTTGCTTGATCTTGGACTGATAGGCCTCTCCATGTTTAAGTTTTATCTCTTCCTCTTATAAAGTTGTTTTCAGGAAAACGTGAGTTAATGCATCCATGTGAAGTGCTTAGATTAGGGCATTATTCATTATATGCATTATATTATTTTGTCTTTCATTTCTTTGGTCTATAAAGACTGTACCCTATTCAGAGTCCCCCATTGTACTTTCTTTCTTTGCCATCATTAACGCTTTTAAGTTATACTTTTTGAAAGATTTTTTTAAGGAGGCAGCTTTGTATGGTTCAGAGTAAAATCTGGATTTGATTCCTAAGCCAGCCATTACTCTTATGCAATCTTTTAAAATGTATTTCCCTAACTCTCAGGTTCCTCAATTGGAAAATAGGGTAAAATTAGTATGATTTTGTGTAAGCTAAAATTAATAGAACTATACAATGTATTTGGACTACAACTGACACTTTGGAAATCGAATTTCATTATTTTCTCTCCTTAATCATTGAATTGCCGTAATAGTTGAGTCTTCAAGAGGCAAGGATTTATGCATCTCATTGAAATTTTTGTTTTGGAAGCTAACCCATGGAGTATCTAAAGAATATTTAAGCAAATACTCTAAATGATGTTTTATTTAAAATTCATGTAAAACATATAATGAATTCAAGATAATTTTTGGCTTTCTGTTTAAAAGAAAATGTAAAATTTCCAATAAGTAACAATTATAATGCATATTTTGTATGTAATAAATTATATGTCACAGAAATAATGAATTGATCCTCTTGGATTAAATATGATTGAAATTACACATAATATCATTTGTGGCATTTAACATTTTTATTAGCAACATGTTTAAGTGGACTATACTTTGTTTAGCTTCCACGGACATTGTTCTAAAACAGCATAAAACAATAGCCAAGGCATCCCCCTTGCATATTAGCCTCTTGTTTCAGAATAATATCCAGTTCCTTCAGAATCTGATCTAGTTATCTCTTGCTATTCTCTTTCAAAATATGCTTCACCCTTAACAAATTACTGTTATTCCTACCACCTCGTGCTGTTGCTGCCTCATGTCAAGTGCTGGCTTCCTGAAAATACCACCAAGATAATTTAATCATAAGGCAAAGCTATGTTTATTCTCATCTTGGTAAGAGAGACTATTACTGAGTAGCAGGGTCTCTGAGGAAGAAGGACAAGGTCAAGATATTTATGAAGATTTTGGAGTCTGGCTTTAGGCAAGTCATTAATGTGAGGCCTTGATTGGGATTAGGTAAACAGCAGGATATAATAATTTAGGATTGGTGGACCCAGTGAGGCAAGAATTTTGAGGTAAGGGTTTGGGTGAATCTTGGGGATTAAACAATCATTTGATTCTATCTATTGAAAAACTGAAATGTCTGCTGTTCATTTAAATGGGATTTTTTAAAAAGTTCCTGATATATGAAATAAGGTTGTATGAAAAACTTATCTTACCAAACAAAAGTTTCCTGGAATATTAAATTAATCTTTATGAAGAGAGTGGAGCAGTAAAATCATGTTAGTGAAGACTGCCAAATATTAAGACAAGGTTATATACGTAGGAAGTGATGTGGCTGTGTGGATATTGATGGTGTCTGGTTCTCACTCCTTACCTTTGAACATGCCTATCCCTCCTTTTACAATATTCTATTTTCCATATAATTTTGGGAAACTTTAAATTTTTCCCCAGTGTTTTCCTTGCAGACTTCCTCCATGAAGAACAAGTTGCATTCTTGTTTTGTGTTACTATCTTATTGTCACTACTGCTCTTATAAAAGAGTTGAATGGTATTTAAGAAAAGAGTTCATTAATAAAAATGCTATATTTACTTACCTTTAATTATCAGCAAAACATATGATCTTCGAAACCCATGAATAGAAAACTCTGATCACCTTTATACTCAAAAACATCCATTCTTTTCATCCATTCATTTTCTTAACATTCTACATTTTTAATACAAGAAAATTGTCCTCTATTAAGTGTTAGTACACTGGCTTCTTACCAGTCACCAACCTACTTTCATCCTCCACTTATCCCCATCCCCACACCACACCAGTTTTTCCTTTAAATCACTCTTAGTTATAGGTTTTCAAAGATATCCTCTGGCATAGTAGACTTGTGTGCCTGGAGTGTCTGTAGGAAGGGAACTGTTGGAGAGTAAGGGAATAAAAGTAAATTACAATGTAAACTATAATCCATGTTTACTGGCAAGGCTCCAAATGTGTTCATCATTTGCAATGAATGTACCACACTAATGAAAGAAGTTGTTAATGTCAGGAAGGGCGGGAGGTGTGGGGACTGGGGCATATGGGAATCCCTTATTTTTGTGTGTGTAATATTTTGTGTAATCTAGGCATCTTTTAAAAAATAAACAATATATCAAAAAAAGAAAAGCAAACCAGCAAGCTATTTTATAAAATGAAATATAATTGTCTTTTAAAAAAAGTAGAAGGCTCTTCAGTTGGCACTGAGGGGAAAATCTGATAATGCTTTCTCTCTAAATGAATTTGAATCTCTTTATTCTCTCTGTTTATGTCTTTACCTGTTAATAATCAATGAAAATCTTGAAAGAAGGGTCCAGACTTTATTCATTGTTATCTCTGAACTTAGAGCACTACTACTTTACTCTAGTATTATTATCTAGTATTATCAATTAAATTCTAGTGGCTGTTAAGTACACAATAGAAATCTTTTTTTTTTTTTGAAGATTTATTTTTATTTATTTAATTCCCCTCCCCTCCCCTGGTTGTCTGTTTTCTGTGTCTTTTTGCTGCGTCTTGTTTCTTTGTCCGCTTCTGTTGTCGTTAGCGGCACGGGAAGTGTGGGCGGCGCCATTCCTGGGCAGGCTGCTCCCTCCTTCTCACTGGGCGGCTCTCCTTACAGGTGCACTACTTGCGCGTGGGGCTCCCCTACACAGGGGACACCTCTGTGTGGCATGGCACTCCTTGCGCGCATCAGCACTGCGCATGGGCCAGCTCCACGCGGGTCAAGGAGGCCCGGGGCTTGAACCGCGGACCTCCCATGTGGTAGACTGACGCCCTAACCACTGGGCCAAAGTCCGTTTCCCACAATAGAAATCTTATTGTGATTTTATTGCATTTGAATTAGGAAAAGTGGAAACTTTTAGCTTAGTGACCTCTGTGTTAAATTTAATTTTTCACCAAAAAAGAAAAACATTAAGCTATCCACCTTCCTAAGTCAGAATTTTAAATGTACTTTTAATTATTTCTCCTTATAAAAATGACACTCCAAAATGGAAAATAAGGAAAATTAATACTTATTAACTCCTTCCAGGTGCTAACCCTGTTAATTAGGCACTGTTCCTGAACAGTAACAGATTACTAAATCTTCACAACAATATTATTAGGGTATAATATTATTAGTATATAATTATTAACTGTATCTATTAAAACCCCTAAAACATTAGTTAATAGTCTCACTGATATGCCTGAAACTTAAAGCTTGCACTTTATTTATGAGAAAATATAAGTGAAATAAGTTATGCTTTACTAAAGTTTAAGGGAATGGAAAACATGCAATAGAGGATTCTACAGGTTTATAATTCTATTCCAATGCCTACATAAGAATTTATTTGGAGGAAATAAAAAAGAAATGCAATAATGAATTTGGTATGTTTATCAATGCAATATTCATCTACTATTGTAATAGTGCTGTATAACAAAAAGTCACAAAAAGCCAGTTTTACAAAACAACAAACATACATTTCTTGTGTATAGGTATGCAAGTTGGATACAACTCAGTTGAACTAAACTGGATTCTAAGATTCAGGATTCAGGATGCAGGCTGTGTTCAGGCATGTGCCACCTGTTGAGACCAATTTTCCAATCTACCAAAGTGATTTGATATTACCCATAAAGTATCATTGTTTTTTTAATATTTTAATGTTTACATAAATTATGTAAGGAATTGCAATTTGTCTTTTTTGCTTATTTTTGTGATTTAAAGCTCTATAAACATTCTATACCATCACCTAATCCATTTATTTGAATTGCAGTATGCACTAGAACACAAGAATATACCATATGCTATGTAATTGTTTTCCAATAATCAACACATAAGGTTTTGTTTTTCCTTTTTATTAAAAAGTAAAAATGTTGAAATGCTCTTCCTTTCACATGTCCTCTAAACACATGGGCCACAATTCTCAGCAAGTGAAATTAGTCTTCCATGGCTGCATTTTCAGTTTTTAAAAAACATTGCCATATTGTTCTCCACAATATTTGTACAAAGTTTAATTCCTGTCAGCTATCTGGTGATGGGTGAGAGCTTATAACTTGACTTTTTTTGTCAGTTTAAAGGTTGTGAAATAGTACATCATTACTTTTTTGTTATGAATTTTGCTGATTGCTTGCAAGTTTTCCCAGTGTACATATTGTTTTTTTTTTTTTTTTTTTTTTTAGGTACTGGAGGCCAGGGATTGAACCCCGGACCTCGTGTATGAGAAGCCAGCACTCAACCACTGAGACACATCAGCTTCCCTGATTTGTTTAATTCATTTGTTTTGCTTATTGTTTGTTTTCGTTTTTTCAGAAAAGACCAGGAACCAAAACTGGGACCTTACTTGCAGGAGGCAGGAGCTCAATTGCTTGAGCCACATCTGCTCCCAATACTGTATTTTAATGTCATTTGTATTCTTATTTTTTGTAGACAAAGTTAGCAATATTTTCATTTATAAAATATTTATTCATGTATATTTTTGTAAAGGTGAAGAGAAAGAGAGCATTGGGTAAAATAATGTTTTAATTTTTTTTCCATTTAAAACCAATTATCCATGTTATCTCCACCAATGTCTAGTGCCACATTGATAATATACTAGGGTCAAACCTAAATTTGTATTTCAGTTTACCTAATCTCTTTACTTATTCCAGTATTAATTTTGTCAAGGCCATGATATTTTAATTCTTATAGTTTTATGACAAGATTATTTATTTAGGGAAAAATCTCTCCTATCCCTCCTCTTATTTTTCTTTTACCTCCTTGTCCATACTTTGACTTTACTCTGCTAAACGGATTTTGCATTCTGTTTGATTAATATAATGAAACATCCTTTATGAATGTTAATTTGGAATGTCATGGAAAAATTAATTTGTAAAGAATGTATGTATTTCTATCAATAAACATTATGTATATATTTTATTATATATTTTGATTTACCTTCTGATAAATTTTTTAAAGTTTAGCCTTAAAGTTCTTGCACATTTTGGATGTATTTATTCCTAGCTATATATTTTTTAATAAAAAAACTTTTTAGAGCAGTTTTAGAGTTAAAGGAAAATTGCACAGAAAGAGTAATTTCATGTGCCCCACACACAGTTTCCTGTATTATTAATCTCTTTTCTTAGTGTGGCACGTATGTTATGACTAACGAGCCAATTTTGATACATTAGTAATACCTCAAATCTATACTTTACATTAGGGTTCATTCTCTGTGTTATACAGGTTTATGGGTTTTGACAAATGCATAATGTCATTTAGCCACTATTATGTTATCATATAAAATAATTTCACTGCCCTAAAAATGCCCTGCACTTCATCCATTCATCTATCCCCCTGCCTCCCTGAATGCATGGCAACTGCCAGACTTTTTATTACCACTATAAAATTGCACTTCCAGAATGTAATAAATTTGGAATCATACAGTTTGTAGCCATTTCAAGTGGGTTTCTTTCGTTTAAGACTTTGTGGCCAAAACTCATGACTATATTTGTGTCGGTCTGTTTCAGGGCCTTCTAATCTGTTCCACCTATTCTTTTGCCAGTACCACACTTTCTTGATTACAATACCTGCAGGTTAAGTCTTGGAAGCAAATACTTTCAGTCTTCTGACTATGTTCTTATTTGATATCGTGTTGGCTATTCTGGGTATTTTTCTTTTTCACAAAATCTTTAAAATCAATTTGTCTATACCCTCAAAATATTTACACTATATATCAAGTTGGCAAGAACTGACCTGATAATAATATCTTTCTATCCATAAACATTACTCTCCGTTTATTTAAATTTTCTTTGTTTTATTTGTTCAATTTTATCATTTTCTTGATGTACACATTTTGTTAGATTTATACCTAAATAGTTCATTTCTTTTAAAGTAGTAATGTAAATGGTGTGTATCTTATAATTTCAAATTCTAGTTGTTCATTTCTGGTATAAACAACAGCAATTGGTCTTTGCGTATTAATCTTGCATCCTGCATCCTTGCTATAATTGCTTATTTGTTTCAAGAGATATTTTTGATTCTTTAGGATTTTCTACAAACAAGGACAGTTTTATTTCTTCCTTCCCTATCTGTATACCTTTTATTTCCTCTTAAATTACATCAGTTAGGATTTATATTATGGTGTTGAATAGCAGTGGTAAGAGGGGGCATCCTTGCCTTATACTTGATTTTAGGAAGAAAGCATCTAATTTCTCACCATTAAATACAATGCTGGTTGTAGATGTTTGTAGATGTTCTTTATGAAATTGAGAAATTTCACCTTTACGTTTGCTGAGAGTTTTTATCATGAATAGGTAATGGATTCTGACAAATGCTTTTTCTCCATCTTTTGATATGATAGTTTGATATTTTCTGCTTTTAGCCTATTGAATTGATGGATTAAATTAATTTATCTTTTAATGTTGAACTGACCTGGCTTTTTCTCAGCCTCCTTTATCTGTGGTTTGGTGTCCATCATTAATTTTGAAAACTTCTCAGCCATTACATGGTTCATCTGTTCTTTTCTTTCTGGTATTCAAATTATAGGTATGTTACAATTTCTATGATTTTCTCATAGTTCTTGGATAGTCTGTTCTTTTTCATTCTTTTTTCTCTTCAAATTTCAGGTTTGGAAGTTTTTATTGGTATATCTTCAAACTCATCAATTCTTTCCTTAGCCATGACCAGTCTACTATTGAGTCCATCCAAGGCATTCTTCATTTCTATTTTAATGTTGATTTCTACTTTCTCTTATTGGTTTGTTTAATAGTTTCTTTCTGCTTTCATTATCCCTCTCTTCTTGTATGTTGTCCACTTTTTCCTATTATAGCCCTTATGATATGAATCATAGTTACTTTAAATTACAGGTTTCATAGTTACTTTAAATTACAGGTTTCGTAATTCCAACATCTCAGCACATCTGAGACTGACGCTTGATCTCTCTCTTCAGACTGTTTGTTGCCTTTTCATATGCCTTGGAATTTTTTTTTGTTGTTGTTGAAAGCTGGACATGATGTACTAAGTAAAAGGAACTGAGGTAAATAGACCTTTGGTGTGAGGTTGTACATTTATTTTATTAGGTTGTGCTGTTTGCTGTAGCTGTAGGTGTCAGAAGCTAAAATTTTCTCTGGTGTCTGTGTTTATGCCTCTCCCGTTTTGGGGGGGTTTTCTTAGAGATTTCTTAAATAAAGCCTGAACCTTGCTAAGGTGTTTGGGGAGAACAAGTATTCTATAATTCTATGACTAGTTCTCAGTCTTTGAGTGGGGTTGTGACATTCCCAAGTGCTTTAAGTGTTCCCTTCCACCCTTAGGTGAGAGAAAATGTTAGAGGTGGTCGGAGCTTGGTATTTTCCTTCTCTCGTGTTGAAGGTTAGAGAGGGATAGACTTGTGTTATTTCTCCCATACCTTTTCATTCTTTAGGCTCTGGTAAAATAATTTCTTTTGAAGGCAACAGTCCTTTGTTAAGGAGAACAGGTTGCTCTGGGCTTATTTCAAAATGGTTACTCCCACACTCCTGCATGTTTCTCCTGGAAGAATGAAGGGAATTCTTTCCTGTCTTCTCATAGAGAACCTGGCAGTGTGCCTAGGGACAAAACTTTGGAAAGCATAGAGGTCTTCTTAAAACACGGTCTTTCCAATCCGCATATATATCTCTTCTTTCTTGTGTTATCAGATTGGCTAGAACTTCTTTAAATATCTTTTTAAATTAGATGGATGCTGAGAATTTATATTGTTCTTAAATTTAATAGAAATGCTTTCCAAATGTTACCTTCATAAATACATTTTCTGTAGGTTTTTAATAAATCCATGTGTAGTGTTTTAAAAGCTCCCTATATTCTAAGTATGATTATTTTAAAATAGCTTGAAATAGTTAAGAAGTAATATAAATAACTGGTATCTGTGCAACTTCTTGGAAGTATGCTTCCTGGTTCAATTCTGAGCCCTAATAGCCTTGTAATCTTTGGTATATCACTTAACCATTCTCTATCTCAGTTACCTCATCTGTACAATGGAGATAATTGTAATACTTTGCAGATGAATTAATGTGATAATGGTTTTTTAAAAATGTTATATTTGACACTCACTGAATGCTATATAAGTTTGGACAAATAAAAAAAAGTTACACTTTCACTATTTCTGCTGAGATCAAATAGTCCTTCTGTATCTGTTAACATGAAGGATGGCACTATTGGTTTTCTAATGTAGAAACTTACTTGTGCTTTATGGATAAAGTCTGTAAGTTAACATCTTTATTATCGCTTTTATTTTATCAATAATATTAAATATTTGTTTTATTTTGGTCTTAAATATGAGTTCTTCTAATTACTCTTTCTTTACTTAATATTCATATGCACTTTCCAAAATGTTTTAAATGTTTTTTGTACAAATCATTGTTTCCTGCATACCAGTACATTCTTACATATTAATTTTTTCTTGGGATTGTATGTATACAAAAATTTTTTCAAGGACTATAATAATAAATTCTTTCAAAGTATCTTTCACATTATAATAACTGGATAGACTGATTATCACTTTGTACTGTGAAAATAGTATTTGTTTGTATTCTGACACCTCATTATTGAAGAAGAGGCTACTCTGAGGGAATGGCCCTTTCTCATTATCTTTTAATATTTTTCTTACTTCATTTTGCATTTTAAATTTAACATTTCTCAGTAAGTATTTGTGTTGATTTATCCTTCATTGACTAGTTGTCTTCATTAATCTGAGATCTCTTTTTTATTTTCAATCCAGAATACTCTCACCTTATTTCTCACCCATTTTTCTTTTTGTCTCCTTCTCAATTCTTATTGTGTAAACTTGGGACTTCTTATTCCATTCCCCATATATTTGAAATTATCTGTCTATTTCTTGCTCGAATGCACTATACGTAATTTCCTCAGATTTAGCCTCCAAATCATTTTCACTTATTTCTACAAGTACATTTATAATTTCATCTAATAATTTAGAAGTATGGGTGAACTTGTTTCAATATTATTTAACTATTTTTTTATGGAGGTATTGACTATTGAACCCAAGACCTTGTACATGGAAGGCAGGTGCTCAACCATCGAGCCACCTGCTTCCTCATCAACTATATTTTAATACAATATTTATTTGGCTAATTTTTTCAGAATATTTGAGATGTTCTTAATATTTTTTTTTGTTTTTTTTTTAGTCCAATACTTCACTGTTTTGGCATTTAAAAATGACTATTGAGCATATTAAAATATTTATATGTTGTCTGTAATGTCCAGTTCTTTATGTGTGTATGTAGGGAGTGCATGTATGAGCATGCTGCAACACATGCTGATTTATCTTCATGGTGGTATGTGTGATTATACACATTGTTATTTTAAAATTATGCCTTCTGTGAAGTTGTTTTCTATGAAAATATGGCATTCTATGGGTTGTGGGAGCATACTTTAGAGTAGGCTAACATCTGTCACTGATGAAATCACAGGGAATTGTCTCATTCCAGAGCCAATTTGAGGTTAATGTCCCAATTTCTGTTCTCAGGTACTACATTACTGATATTAATTATGATCTTATGCCCCTTTTGGTTCAGTTTTATGTGTCCAAACTCTCATGGAAGAATTATTCAATTCCAGACCCCACATGAGTCAAGTGCCTATGCACTTTATTTGACACTCAGCTGCTATTTTCCCTTATGGAGCTGTCCATTTTAACTCTGCAGTTACCTCAGTTGTTATGTCCTTTGTTCACAGGTGTCCAGACTCACTCGCACCTCTGCCCATACACACCTATATTTTGAGGCAAAAGTTCTCAAAGTTTGGTCTTGGAAACCCCCGCAGGTCCTAAGACCCTTTCAGAGGCACTCTCCAATCAAAACTTTATTCAGTTATTCTCTCATGAATGTCTAATAAGTCTTTCCATGACCAGTAATATGAACACAGAGTGAATGTAGAAGATAAGGGAATGTGGCTGTCATCTGTGAATCTAAATATGAAAAAGATTTGCAAAACTTACAAAGCAAAGTAAATCCTCACCCTTTTTTTATTTGGGAAATATGGTTGTCATTAATAAAGTTAAAATGTTGTTAACTTGTTTTGGATTTATTCCTGTTATTTAAGTGAATTTATGTATATTTAAAAATTTTTTAATTTAATATCTAATACAGTAAATAACAATGTATCAATCTAATAAAGTCAATATCTAATACAGAGGAAATATAAAAAATGTTTTGTGGAATCGTCATTAATTTGAATATTATAATGTCCCCAGGGACAAAGAGTAGAAGAACCATAGCTCTGGGTGGTTCTCTAAGGATTATATCTTGTTCATATTATTAGGAAAGCACCTGGTTTCGGGTTTACCTCAAAGATCTGATTTTGATGTGCTTCTTTATTTTTTCATTGGAGATTTATCTTTCCTGATTTTAATCTCGCCCATCTTTTAGTTGTAGTTGTTTTTCTTCCAAACATTTTTATGTGTATGAGTTGAGGAATGGTAAATTAAATGAAAGTGGTCATTTCTCCTAATTTACCCCCATCCAATTCAGTCACACCTTCTTTTACCCAATGCTGGCAGTGTTCTTCATCAATACCATTTGACTAAATAAGAACAAATCTTTAGGTAAACGGAATTACAACTGCAAAAGAACTTTTATTTTAAAAATCTTATTTCATAAAGGACATCAAGAAAAGACTTTATAACTTCATACCATCTTACGAATGTATTGACTTAATATGTTTTATGGTTTGATCATAGAAGATCATAGAAGATATAGAAGAATTAAAACTAATAGATACTAAGAATACTTTCTCCTTCCCTTTGAGAAATAAAAAGCAGTATCTTCATGCTTGATAATGTGTAAATTTGAGGTGATAGGTATCTCTAAGTTTCACTTTTATGAACCTCTGGCAAGGAAAAGGATGAAAGGCTGGCTGCCCTTTGTTTGGATGCACCTTAAACTTTGTTCACTATTTGGAATATCAGAAGTGAGATAGAAAGGATAAATATGATACAAAATGGCTTCCCAAAGTCTTCCTTCAGTTTCCAATGCACTCTAGGTTATGGTAATGGTCATTACCTCTTGTGGGGGTGAGGAGCTGGGACTAGTGATCATGTACTCAGCAGGCCAGAATCTGTCACCATTTTACCACTGACTGTCCAAAGCCCTGGGCCCATAACCCAGGCAAATCAAGGTGATTGGTCATCCTAATTGGAAAATAACCAGCAGCCACTACCATGTAAGACAACAATCATACTCTTCAGCAAACCTTGGCTTTCAGGAACTAATGTCAGGTTTCTGATCCTTAAATTCATTTGCATGGTCAGAATTCTAAGATATTCCCCAAGATTTCTGCCCTCTGATGTACAAGCCCTATGAAATCTTTCAATTTGTGTGTGGATGTCACCTTTGAATATAATGGCATGAAATTTCCAAATTATGGTTCCATATATAATAACATAGATTTTTTGCATATGTAATTAAGTCCCTAATTAGTTGCTTTTGAGTAAAATTAAATTGTGTAGGTCTGCTCTAATCATATGAACCTTTAAAAGAGACAAGAAACAGAAGCAGATGCTGTCCTGCTGACTTGGAAGAAAGTAAACAACCATGTTGTGAACTGGCCATTAGGGATACATGGCCTATATGAGCTGACAGTGGGCCCCAGCTAGCAGCTGGCAAAATATCAATCAGTCATATAGCAAGCAAATGAATTCTGACAAAAACTTCTGAATTGGAAGAGGACACCAAGACTCAGATGAGAATTGCAGCCCATCAGACACCTTAATTTCAGCCTGGTGAGACCCTAAACAGAAAACCCAGATAATCTGCACCCAGACTCCTGACCATTGAAAATATTAGATAATGGCTTTATTTAAATTTGCTGTAATATTTTTGCAGCAATACAAAACTAATACACACTAAATACATATTCTTCTTTTAAGCAGCTGTACTGCTGGTTATGTACCATACTTTTGTCTATGATTTCTTTGCCAGTCTTGGTAATTTTTAATTTATATCTTTTTAGAAACTTTCTATGCACAGTCATGGCATGGACTCTAGGAATCAAATGTTAATGTGTGGAAGAGTGGGTTGGATTAGAGGGGTTATAATATATATTGAGCTTCTGAAGTAGAAAGAGGGAAAGTGAATTAAAGTCAGCCATTGAAATTCAACCAATGTGTTGAGAATAATTATTATCAAAATGACAGAATTACTGGCCTACAAGGAGAGTCATCTAGAGGGAAAGACCTCTTATCCTACAAGAAGGCCCATTTAATAAGATGTTTTAAAATCATAAAATGTTTAAATTTTTGGTGGTAATATTAATTTTATTTTTTGGAAGAAAGATTTTATCTGGGTTTTGAAGAAAAAACAGAGCTTAGATATATAGATCAATAATGGATCAAGAAGTATTAGCAGTAGCTATGGTCTTAGGGAGGGACATTGAAGTTATGAAAATGGCTTATACAAGAGTAAAGGTGATATTTTTACATAGTGACAATTACAACATCAAATCTTCAACCCTTACTTCACTACATTTTCTTCCACATATTTTCCAGTAATGTATGTTTTATGTTTTACTTCTTTCCTTTTCTTTCCTACTCTATGACACAGAATGCTAGCAGGAAAGAAATTACTAAAATAAAGATTGGTCCACATACTACAATCTGATAAAAGAAAATGACATGGAACCAGCAAGATGGCAGAGGAGTAAGGAGCTCCTAGAGTCTGCTCCTGCTACAGGGAAGTTAGCAAATACCCAGAGCTCTCTGGAGCTAGCTGAAACACCTGTTTGGGGGCTCCAAGAGATCAGAAGAGCATCCTGCAACATCCTTGGGGGAGTCAAAGGAGGAGACTGCCTGTTTGCAGAGAAGACTCATGAGTAGAGCACTCCATGTCACGGAGGCTAGTGCCCATCCTCCACTGGAGGCACAAGCCCCCTTGGGAGCTGTTCCATGGCTGGAATTGAAAGCTCCACTTCCCCAAAATAGGGGAGGAAGAGACAGTTGGGCACCAATTCCAGCTATGATGAGGAAATTCAGTGGGCTAGAGTATGATTCCTAGAACAGCTAAGGTTTGAGCCTGTCCAGGTCAAAAAGAGGCTGGGAGCTGCCATCTAAACACTGTGCATGGCCTGAGGGGAAACAGGGCAGACTGAGAATCACAGTGCTGGTAGGGACTGGCTTCTTCCCATCCAGATCATATTGCAGGTCTAGCCTAGGCCCCAGTGCCACCTCCACCAGGGAGGAAGCTGCAGGGACCTGTGTCAGCCTCTCTGGGAAATTACTGGCCAAGCCACGGAGACCAGTGATCATCTTGCTCTGGTGGCATGAGCCGCCCCAGGAGCTGCTCTGTGATGGGAATTGGAAGTTCCATTTCCTAGAAACAGGGGAGGAGGAGACAGCTGGCTGCAGACCTCAGCTACTGATTGGGAGACTTGGCTGGCTAAGAGATAACCTTGGGAAAATCTTGGGTGAGAAACAGTCTAAGTCACAAAGAAGCTAGTAGCCACGATTCTGACTCTACCCCCAGCCTGAGGGGAAGCTGGTCTGACAGTTTCTTTCACGTAGATCAGCCTACAGCCTGCCTAGGATTCAGTCCTGCCTCTGGCAGGGAGGAGGCTAAGAAGCCCTGCACCAGCCTATACAAGTAACTGCAGGGAACTTTGGCTGGCATAGACTGAAAATCAGAAGTGTATCAGGGCAACCGCAGTCATCTTAGGACCCGCACTGAATACGTTGCTGCACATACCTGCAGCTCCATTCCTGTGCCAGATAGGGTAGAAAGGGATGTGGAGCTTCATCAGTCTAGGCCTGCACATAGATTATTCCACATAGCTGTGACTCTGTCCCTATCTCTGGCAAAGGAGAAAGTTGGAAGAAGCTTCATTGGTCCCTGGTGCAATGAGGGGAGCCTGAGTCTCCAAGGCTAAAAGCACTAAATACACGCTTGGCTCCTACTGCATAATCAGAAAGGAAGAAATGATAGGAAGCCCTAACTAGAAAGAAAAACTGCACCCAGAAAAAATACTCTTGTAAACCTGATGTAAAGACACCAACAAGAAATTACAATCCACACCAAGAAACAGTAAAGTTATGGCCCTGTTAAAAGAAAAAGATAAGCCTCCAGATAACATAAAGGAGTTGAGACAACTAAATATAGATGTTCAAACAAATCTCCTTAATATATTCAGTGAGATGGCTAAAGAGATTAAGAATATTAAGAAGATATTGGATGAGCACAAAGAAGAATTTGAAAGCATACATAGAAAAATAGCAGATATTATGGGAATGAAAGGTGCAATCAAAGAAATTAAAAAGCATGGGAATCATATAATAGTAGATTTGAGGAGGCAGAAGAAAGGATTGGTGAGCTTGAAGAAATGGCCTCTGAAAGTGAACACACAAAAGAAGAGACCAAGAAAAGTATGGAAAAAATTGAACAAGGTCTTAGGGAACTAAATGACAGAAAAGGCGTGCAAACGTACATGTCATGGGTGCCCCAGAAGTAGAAGAGAAGGGAAAAGGAGCAGAAGGAATATTTTAAGAAATAATGGTAGAAAATTTCCTAAAACTATTGAAGGACACAGATATTCATGTCCAAGAAGCACAACATACTCCCATCTGAAAAAATCAAAATAGACCAACTCTAAGACACATACTCATCAGAATGTCAAAGGACAAAGACAAAGAGAGAATTCTGAGAGCAACAAGAGAAAAGCAATGCATAACATATAAGGGATATCCAATAAGACTAAGTGCTGCTTTCTTACCAGAAACCATGGAGGCAAGAAGACAGTGGTCTGATATATTTAAGATACTACAAGAGAAAAACTTCCAGCCAAGAATCTTATATCCAGCAAGATTGTCTTTCAAAAAGGAGGGCAAAATTAGAATATTCACAGATAAAGAGAAACTGAGAGAATTTCTAAGCAAGAGACCAGATTTTCAGGAAATACGAAAGGGTGTGCTAGAGCCTGAAAAGAAAAGACAGGATAGAGAAGCCAGCAAGAGAGTATAGAAATGAGGATTATATCAATAAAAGTAACTAAAAGTGTCGAAAGAGTGGTGAAAATAAAATATGACAGATAAAACTCAAATAGTCAAAAATAAATTTAACCAATGATGTAAAGCACTTGTATTCAGAAAACTGTAAGTCAATGTCAAAAAAAAAAAAAAAGTCCTAAAATAACTGGAAGAACATTTCATGCTCATGGATTGGAAGACTAAATATCATTAAGATGTCAATTCTACTCAAATTGATATACAGATTTAATGCAATCCTGATAAAAATTCCTCCAGCATTAAAGAAAAAATGAAAACACGATCATTAAATTTATTTGGAAGGGTAAGGAGTCCTGAATAGCCAGAAACATCATAAAAAGGAAAAGTGCACCTTCATTTCCAGAATTTAAATCATAATACCTACCTATAGTGGAAAAAACAACATGTACTGGCCTAAAGACAGACACAATAGACCAATGGAACCAAATTTATGGTTCAGAAACAGACACTCACATTATTGTCAAGTGATTTTTTACTAGCCTTTCAAACTCACACTGCTCGGGCAGAACAATCCATTCAACAATGGTGCTGAAAGAATTGGACATCCATAGTTGAAAGAAGGAATGAGGACTCCTATCTCACACCTTATCCAAAAATTAACTCAAAGTGGATCAAAAACTGAAAATAAAAGCAACATCCATAAAACTTCTAGAAGAAATTATTGGAAAATATCTTCAAGACCTAGTGGTAGGGGGTGGATTCTTAAAGGAGATAAGAGGAGAACTGAATGGACTACTGATGTTTAATGTATGTAGAAGGTTTAATCAGTTTTACTGTAAACTTGTGGAAATGTGTAGATGGATGGTAACACACAATGAGTAACAGCTAGTTTATAAATGGGGATGTGACTGAAAATGGTAGGCTAGTTTATGTAAAGGCCAATTGACAAAATGCTTGAGAATAATCTAGGAACTGGATAGCACAGTAAACCAAGAGGTAGGTGAGAATTGTGGTTGATAGTACACATGCAAGAATGTCCTTTGTTAGCTATAGTGAATATATGTGGATATATGTCACTGCTGCAGGGTGTTGGGAATGTGGAGAACATGAGAAATATACAGCTGGAATGACCTATGGACTGTGCTTAGTAGTAATAACATAATATTCTTGCATCTATGTGAAAGATGTACTGTGTTGATACTGAGTCAGTATGGAAAATGTGAGCCAAATAAACACTATGGACATGGCAATAATCAGATGATATTATTTTATCTGTAGCAAATGACACACCACATTGTGGTGTGTTGATGGAGGGATATTGTTGGAAATTCTGCACATGTGCATGTTTGTTTTATAAGTTTACAACTTCTGTCATAAAAATATATATTTAAAAAGTAATGATACAGTGGCTTGGTGAAAAAACACACCAAATGTAAGATAAGAACTATGATTAGTAATAAGATTTTGACAGTGTTCTTTCATAGTTTGTAACAAACGTCTCATGACAATGCAAGGTGTTGGTGAAGGGTTGATGTATGGGACCCCTGTATGATGTTATGCATGTTTGCTTTGTAAATTCACAACTTTTACTTTACACTTAATTGTTTATATATGTTCATATGTAAATGATATAAAGATAATAATAATCGGATTGGTTAGGGGAAAACTACTTTGTTTAGTAGTAATATTTTGACAATGCTCTTTAATCATTAGTTAAAAAGGTTTAAAAACAATGCAAGTTATTGATGGTAGGGTGAGATGTTATATATGTTTATTTGATGTTATACATGTTTGTTTTATAAGTTCACAACTATTATACATTTATTTATGTATGTTTATGTATGAGAGATATATTTCAATAAATTAAATATATATATATAGAAAATGACATGGATATTCCATTTGCTCTTAACTGTCTTTTAAAATTAAATTTGGTAGTAAAGAAAAATATATACAGAATAGTTATTTTTTATATTCTTATTTAAGAATTTTACCAACTCTGTCATTTGTGGATTGATTCCTAGTGACTCCTTTCTTTCCAAGTAATGGCTGAAACTTTCCTTTTTCTTGACTTGCCCAGTGACTTTTACTTAATATTGTGAAATCCCTGAACTCGGCAGTTTTTCTCTAAAAAGTATTGGGCTTTTTTCCAGCAGGCAATTGAATTAATTTCAGTTTAGAAGATTCTTTTGAGGCTCATTTGTAGTCTTTGTAGGACTGGCCTTTATTTTTTATTGAAGGGTGGCCTCATCCCATTGGGTCTCTACTGAATATCTTAAATAATCAATGAGGACTATCTATCCTGGTTTGTAGGAACTCAAATGATACCCAGTCTTAAGTGAAGTCTATTAATCATGTGAAGGTACACTGTTTACATATGTGTCCCTAGTATATTCAGCAAATAATCAAGTAGGCCCCTATAAATACTTTTGAAATTGTCTTTCTGCATAATTTTCTCCAACTTGACTGTTTTCTTATAACTTCCAGTCACCTTACAATTCCTGAATGCTGACCTTTGTCTCCTTAGCTCAGCTAGACCACCATGCTCTCCTGGAGACGTTTCTCTCAACTTGTGTAATTGAATGTGTCTCCAGACAGAAATCCAGAATGATCATGGGGCTCATCTTATTTGTTTCCTTTCCCTTAGGGTCCACAGTCTTGTGCTGCCTATTGAAACTGTCTGAAAACATTTCTTTCATATATTTTGTCTATTTTTCCAGTTGCTTAAGATAAGAAGCTAAATATTTGCCCTTAAGTTCATCATAGCTGTTTGCAGAAGTCTAGAGGTGTACATTTAACCTAATCTTACTGAAAAATTGAAAAAATATTTCTGAATAACTTCTTTCCATAAATTATTCCTAGAAAAATGGACAATAGTGGTATTATGATGGAATATATACTATACAACTGGGGAGCGGGAAAGAGCTTTAAAGGGAATGTTAGAATTTAGCAACATATTTTATATCAATGAACTCTTATCATCAGTTAACCCATGGGTAGCATTGGAGAATATAAGTAATATATTATCGGAAGAGTATTGATTGCTGAAACTTGTTACTTCCATAATCAGATGCTTGTTTGTGTGGAAAAGTTAAAATTTAGAGTTTAATAAAAATCTCAGGAATCTTATTCAAGGAGCTAATGGATCTCAAATATTAAGATATTTTAGAAAGCTCAGTGTTCAATACTATCAGGGAATATCAGACTGAATTTAGTTATGATTGCCTTAGTTTTATTTTTCAACTCTTGAAGATGTAGTTAAAATTCTTTCTCCATGTATCATCAAGATAACTATAAATGATGCATTATTTTAGTCTGATTTGCTACTAACTGATTACATGACTTTTTGACTTACAAGAAAGTTAGAAGTTACCAGTCTGTCCTGCTGTGACCAAAAAAACAAAATGATTTAAGTTAAGTACAATCCCTCTACTCTGATTTGAAACAAACCTTAATTTTATGCCAAAACATATTTTATTAACATATTTACTAAATTCCAAGAATGTATATATTGCATTTTACTTTGAATGTAAAAATAAAATACAATCCTAATTTTATAATTATGTAACCTAGAATTGATTGGAATAACTTTTATAAAATGTATTTTGCTTCTCAGCTGTGTCATTACAATTAGATATTTGTCATATAATGAATTTTTAGTTTATTTCCTATTTTAAATAAAGAAGATCTCACTCTACTGCTGCCATGTGGTGGAGAGGTTAAGCTCAAAATAAGATATGTTCTGTAAGAGATTTACTTATGTTTGCTTAATATCTTGCATAAAAGTTAAACAGATGTAGAATTGGGTGCAACTATGAAAATCCAGCAAGTATTTTTCTGACAGAAGATGATAGCTTTCCTAGTACATGATTAACCATAGCATATTATTGCTCATATATAACTCCATGGGGAAAAATCAGGTTCTTAAGGTAATTGTTTGCTTTTGGGACTTCCAGTTTCTCAAATATTTAGAAAAAAATTATTTCCAAGTTAGCATGCTCTTTGAAGTATTATTAAATAAAAAAGTCAAAGGTAATTGTTAATTTCTACTGCAAAAACCTGTAATTCTAATAGCATTGTTTAAAAACCCAAATATAATACCATCCAGATTAATATAATTATGTCATCTAGTACTGCAAGCTAGACAATTGATATTTAGACTTTTGAAATGAAATTATGTGCTTAAGTGCTTATCCATGCACTCCTCCTTTTATGCCTGTAAAACTTTCTTGAAAAAAGAAGTCATTTAAAAGGATGTGGAAAAACAATACTTTGAATAACAGATTAATTGTATTCATCACTTATTAAATAAAATTTATTTAAACTTTTGCCCTTTTAAAAATTCATACACTAACCTATAGCAAATGATTTAAAACCAAATTATGCAGTAGAATGCTAATTTCCATATATAGAATACCTAATTTCAAAAACCACAGAAATAAGTAATTAGGTAGAAATTTAAACCTCCAACAAGGTTATCAATTTCTATTCTGTACTTATTCCCACTAGTCTGTAAAGTATTTCTTCAGATTACAAAGAAGAAAATGACAATCTTCCTTTTTCTCTATCCCAACCACTTTGTGTGATATATTGAAGCAGTAAATGAATATTCTGTAATATGAGTTCTCTTACTTCCTTCTCCACTGTCCCCTAGCAACCAGCAGAATATAGAAAGTTCTCAAATAATAATGTTTCATAATTAGTGAGATTATCTTTAATACTCAGAAAATGGATAAGAAATTTGGTAATGAGAATAGGAGTAAAATGAATATGTTTTTGAAAACTTGGAAAAGATAAAGAAAGGCTATATCATCATTATCATGAAGTTACCATATACTACATGATGATATGTAACAAGGAGAAGAATGTGCACTAATTTGTTGCATTGAATTATTTATGTTAATAAAGTTTATCAAAAGTACACACTTTGCTCTATGTCTCTAAAGTTAGGGCAGTATCAGAAGGTTCTTTTTAGCCCAAATTAAGCAGCATCATTTATCTATACATTCATTTTATAAATATATCAAAACCTGTTCTATGTGGGACACTATGCTTGGCAATGGGGATATAGAAATTAAGGGACAGTTTTTACCCTCAATAACCTCTCAATTCATTTTAAACCATCAAAGGCAAAATTTTCAGAAGACATAATACTGTTTTTAAAATGGCAGTAATGAGTCACATGTGTGATGGTAGCATTCTTTTTGGCTTCTTAAGAGCATTTTATTCTTACACTAAACAAATATGAAACAAAGAATAAAGGATAAAATAGGCTCTTTCCGGTAATAGTGTCCCAATGTTATCTTTAGGCTTTTTCTTTCTTTGATATATCATCACTACTGAAGGTCACAAATGATCATCTTTGCAAAAGTTCAAAATTTGCCTCAATGCAGTAATTTCTTAGTGTTGACTCTGACCCTAAAATGTGTCTTTCAACTGCTCTTTCATATGTCTTTAATAGCTATCAAATTAAACAACTATGTTACTAAACAAGATGAGAGACCAAATATCATAAAATAACTTTTTTCTAAATCTAATTATATTTAGATCTAAATTAATTAATATTATTAAAAGTAATACTGAATTAAAATTGTGACATCTACTTTAAGCAAAGTATACATTTGCATTTGTGTTCACATTTCTTAGCCAGCAATCAACCTTTATGATAAATAATATAATGTAACATCATTGAGAAATAGCAGCAATGTCTATAAAGTATTGAATGCTAAGAATATAGTCTGGGGTTGTTTCAGGTGTTTGCAGGGCAGGATGTGTCTGGGCGTTGATTTGGTGGGACGGTGACAGATGAGAGTCTTGCAAGAGGTAGAATTTTGAGTCTCTTGCATGCAGGTCAGAGAATGAGGGTGGGACCCTTCCCCCTGGGGCAGTTGGCCCAGCTGCAGTGATTCTTGAAGGCTTTGTTGGGCTGGGGTGTTCCCAAGGCCTGAGTGGGCTCTTTAGGGGGCTTGCAGGACGGGAGGTGTCTGGATGTCAATTTGGTGAGTCAGTAATGGAGGAGATTCTTGCAAGAGGTGGCATTTTGGGTTTCTGACACGGAGGTCAGAAGTTGTGGGTGGAGCCCCTCCTCCTAGGGCTGGCGGCCTGGCCACTGCGATCCCTGGCATCTTTGTTATGCTGGGGTGTTCCCAAACCCTGAGCGGGCTGTTTTGGCTTGCAGGGCAGGAAGTGTCTGGATGTCGATTTGGTGAGACAGTGACAGAAGAGATTCTTGTGAGAGGTGGAATTTTGGGTTTCTGACATGGAGGTCAGAAGTTGTGGGTGGGACTCCTCCCCCTAGGGCTTGCAGCCTGGTGTTGTGATCCCTGAAGGCTTTGTTTTGCTGCAGTGTTCCCAGGCCCCGTGTTAACCTGATGCATGGTTCCCAGGTCTGTGTCCCCTAAACCCTGGTGGCCCATGATTCAGAGACTCACACATCTTGAGTCTGCAATATCACGGACTTCCCATCCCCAAATCCACGACACCCTGAGGTCCTTCTGAGGTCCTTGCTTACCCTAGCCCTCCCCGTTTTGTATTGTTTTTTTTTTCTCTCTCTCTCTCTCCTTGAACTTGGAGGAGAGTACCAGCTGACTTGGGGAGAGTCTGGGAAGAAAGGCGAGGCAAATCTGCTGAGAAAGCCCAATTTACCTAAACATCCTGGGATAGGAAAATTGGTCTGGGAGAATGTGGAGTCAGAAAATCAATTAGACCTCCCCTAGCACCCTAAGGAGGAGGGACTGTAGTAGGTGCTATCCAAGCTTCCAACAGCATATTTGGGGTTTCTGGTGAGGTGTAGCTGCCCTCACGCTGGAAATAAGGAGTCATAGTCTTCTGTGTTGAGTTGGTTCAACAAGGACCCACTTGCATCTCCTACTGGACCTCTCAGGCAGCTTTCCTGCTGCTCTGGGAGAGAGAGAAGTGAGGAAGGGAGAAAGGGGGAAGAGGTCAGATCCCTAAGCATATTATTTAACTAGAAAGAGGATTCCTAGCTTGAAACGTTGGTTCTATTTTTTTTTTTCCCCATGATTGCTAATATTGCATTGTCTCCTGGTCTTTCCTATGGTTTTATCCCCCAAGGTCCTTTCTCATTTATTTAGATTTTTTTTTCTTTTTCTTGCTTATTCCCCCTCTTTTCTTTACCCCCCCTTTTTTCTTTTCTCTTTTGTTCTTTTCTCTCTTTTTCTTCTTTTTTATTTTATTTTCTTTATATAATAGATGCTGCAGGGAGTCCTTCACACTTGCTGTGTTTCCTCATCCTCCACTTCCTCTTTTCTGTGTGTATTGATTTTGGCCATGTACACTATCCCTTTTTCCCATACATCTTTCTTGCCTCCATCATCTACTGTTTCCCTTACATTCCACCTCCCTTTCATTGGCCCCCAAATTGTCTGACATTTTATTTCTAATATCTTTGTTCTGTTTTCTGTCTTTTATTCACTCTTTATATTATTGTCTTTCTTTTCTCTTTCCGTCTCTCATGAAAACACAGGTCTTTTAATTCATACTATATTCCTCCCCATATTCAGTTGACTGTCTCATTATAGGTACTCTACTTACTGTTATAACTCTACACAACTTACATGAGTCTAATATGCATTCTTCTAGATCTCACATTGTTGCTCTGTTAACATTTATTACCAATATTACTTTATACAGTTTCTTTTCTTACTCATTTTTCTTTCCCTGGCCCTAATATTCTCCTTCAAAGTGAACTTAGCCAGCAACAAGATAAAGAGTAAGAAGAACAAAGTGACAAAGAGAAGACATAACACTTACACATGAACAATGACTAATTATTCCCCAAGACTAGATGAGGAAGCTAAGGAACTGATTATACCTGTCAAGACAAAATAATAACCAGACAGCAACAAAAAACTACAAACCAAGCCAATAATCAGGAAAACATGGCCGAATCCAATGAAAAAACTAAAAACCAGGAAGGGGAGCAGAACATTGGACAAGTAATTAAAGATCTCAAAATATATATTAGAGAGCAACTTAATGAAGTAAAGGAAGAGGTTAACAATATGAAGAAAACACTTGGAAAGGAAATTGCAGACATACACAAAAAAGATAACACATATTATGATGATGAACACCACAGTTCAAGAAATAAAAAATACACTCTCAGCAAATAGCAGCAGATTAGAAAAGACAGAGGAGAGAATTAGTGACATGGAAGACAGTACATCTGAAATCAAACAGATATTAGAACTGATTGATAAAAAGGTAGAAAAATTCAGCTGAGACTTAGAGACCTGAATGACAATGCAAAACACACAAAAATACATATTATAGGCATCCCAGAAAGAGAAGAGAAGGGAAAGGGGACTGAAGAGGTGTTGTAGGAAATAATGGCTTAAAAATTCCCAAATCTACTGAGAAAGATGGATGCACATGTCTAGGAAGCACAACTCACCCCAAACACCATAAATTCCAAAAGGGCTACCCAAGACATATACTTGTCAAATTATCCAATGCTCAAGACAAAGAGAAAATTCTAAAAGCAGCAAGAGAAAAGAGAACCATCACATACAAGGGACTCCATAAGATTAAGTGCTGATTTCTCATCTGAAACCATGGAGGCAAGAAGGCAGTGGTATGATATAATCAAGGAACTAAAAGAAAAAAAATTCTAAACAAGAATACTCTACCCAGCTAAACTAGCATTCAAAAATGATGGCGAGTTCAAAATATTCACAGATAAACAGAAATTAAAAGAATATGCCAACAAGAACCCTGCCTGTCAAGAAATACTAAAGGGAGTTCTGCAGGAAGAAAGAAAAAACAGGAGAGGCAGAATTGGAGGAGAGTGTAACAGCAACAAAAAAGACAGAAAGAGAAGGAAAAAACAAACAAAATATGACAAACAGAAGTCCAAACAAAATATGGCTAACGTAAATAATTCGTTGAAAGTAATAACACTGAATGTCAATAGATTAAACTCACCTGTCAAAAGATTCAGACTGGAAGATTGGATAAGGAAATATGACCCATCTATATGCTGTCAACAAGAAACACATCTTAGACCCAGGGATTCAAGGAGGTTGAAAGTGATTGGTTGGAAAACAATCTTACAAGCAAACAATAACCAAAAAAATGGCAGGAGTAGCTATATTAATATCAGACAAAACAGACTTTAAATGTGAAACAATTGTGAGAGACAAAGATGGATACTACATATTAATGAAAGGGATAACCTTTCAAGAAGACTGAGCAATCATAAGTATTTATGCTCCTAACTAGGGTGCCTCCAAACATGTGAGGCAAACAATGGAAAACCTAAGTGAAAGAATAGATGCCTCTAAAATTATAGTGAGAGAATTTAATACACCACTATCAACTTTGGACAGAACATCTCAAAAAGAGTCAATAAAGAAACAAAAACTTTCCACAATATATTAGAGGAGCTGGATCCAATAGACATATACAAATCATTACACCCCAATACAGCAGGATATACATTTTTCTCAAGTGCACATGGATCACTCTCGAAGATAGACCATATGCTAGGCCACAAAGAAAGTCTCAATGAATTCAGAAAGATCGAAATCATAAAAAATAATATCTCTGACAACAGTGGAGTGAAACTGGAAATTTGCAAGGGCCAGAGGCCCAGATTTCACACCAAAATATGGAAATTAAACAGCATACTCTTAGAAAAACAATGGTTCAAAGAGGAAATCTCAAAAGAAATTAATAACTACCTTGAAATTAATGAAAATGATAACATAACATACAAAAACTTATGGAATGAGGCAAAAGCAGTACTGAGAGGGAAATTTATAGCCATAAATTCTTACATCAAAAAAGAAGAAAGAGCAAAAATTGAAGAACTAACTGCACATTTGGAGGAATTAGTAAAAAACAACAACAAAGTAACCCCACAGGAAGAAGAAAAAAGAAATAACAAAGATAAGAGCAGAACTAAATGAAATAGAAAATGAGAAAGCACTTGAAAAGATAAGCAAACCAAGAGCTGTTCTTTGAGAAGATCAATAAAATTGACAAACCCTTAGCTAGACTAACAAAGAAAAAAAGAGAGAAGATGCAAATACACAAAATAAGAAATGAGAAAGGAGGTATCACCACTGACCCCACAGAAATAAAGACTACCATAAGAGGATACTTTGAAAAACTATATTCCAACAAAAATGACATTTCAGAGGAAATGGACAAATTCCTAGAAACACATAAGCAGCCTCTATTGATGAAAGAAGTAATTGATGATCTCAACAAATCAATCACAAGTAAAGAGATAGAATCAGTCATTAAAAACCTCCCAAATAAGAAGAGCCCCTGGCCAGACAGTTTCACAGTTGAATTCTACAAAACATTCTGGAAAGAAATAACACCAATCTTGCTGAAACTCTTCCAAAAATTGAAAGAGAAGGAACATTATCTACCTCATTCTATGATGCCAATATTACCCTAGTACCAAAGCCAAACAAAGACACTACAAGAAAGGAAAATTACAGACCAATTTCTCTAATGATCCTAGACACAAAAATCATCAACAAAATACTTGCTAGCCGTATTCAACAACATATTAAACATATTATACACCATGACCAAATGGGATTCATTCTGGGTATGCAAGGATGGTTCAACATAAGAAAATCAATCAATGTAATACACCATATAAACAGATTGAAGGGAAAAAAAATCACGTGATTATATCTATAGATGCAGAAAAAGCATTTGACAAAATACAGCACACTTTCTTGATCAAAACACTGCAAAAGATTGGAATACAAGGAAAATTTCTGAAAATGATAAAGAGTATATATGAAAAACCCACAGCCAACATCATTTACAATGGTGAAATCCTAAAATCTTTCCCTCTAAGATCAGGAACAAGACAAGGATGCCCACTATCACCTCTTCTATATAACATTGCCTTAGAGTACTTGCTCAAGCACTAAGGCAAGAAGCAGATATAAAAGGCATTCAAATTGGAAAGAAAGAAATCAAAATTTCATTATTTGCAGACGACATGATCCTATACATAGAAAACCCTGAGAGGTCTACAACAAAGATTCTAGAACTCATAAATGAGTTTAGTAAAGATGTAGGTTATAAGATCAATGTGCAAAAATCAGTAGCATTTCTGTACACCAATAATGAGCAAGATCAGGAGGAAATCAAGAAACAAATACCATTTACAATAGTAAATAAAAAAATCAAATACCGAGGAATACATTTAACTAAAGATGTAAAAAACTTATGCACAGAGAACACACACTGTTCAAGGAAATCAAAGAAGACCTAAATAAATGGAAGAATATTCCATGTTCATGGATAGGAAGACTAAATATTATTAAGATTTCTATCCTACCAAAACTGATCTACACATTCAATGCAATCCCAATAAAAATTAACACAGTCTTCTTTAAGGAACTAGAAAAACTAGCTATGAAATTTATTTGTAAAGAAAAGAGGCCATAAATAGCTAAAGACATATTGAAAAAGAAAAATGAAATTGGAGGAATCACACTACATGACTTCAAAACATACTACAAAGCTACAGTATTGAAAACAGTATGGTATTGGCACACAGATAGACAAACAGACCAATGGAAATGAATTGAGAGTTTTTATATAGCTCCTCATATATAGTCATAAAGTATTTGATAAAGCCACCAAACCCTCTCAACAGAGAGAGAATAGCCTATTCAACAAATGGTGCCTGGAGAACTGAATATCCATAAGTAAAAGAATGAAAGAGGATTACCATCTCACACCTTATACAAAAATCAACTCAAAATGGATCAAAGACCTAAATATAAGAGCCAAGACCATAAAGACTTTGGAAAGCAGTGTAGGGATGCACCTACTACCTTATAGTAGGAAATGGCTTCATGAACTTCACAACAAAAGCATGAGCAGCAAAAGAACAAATAGATAAATGGAACTTCCTCAAAATTAAAGCCTTCTGCACCTCAAAGGAGTTTATCAAGAAAGTAAAAAGAGAGCCTACACAATGGGAGAAAATATTTGGTAACCATATATCTGATAGGAGACTTATAATCTGCATATATAAAGAACTTCTATGTCTTGAAAATAAAAAGACAAACAACTCAATTTAAAAATGGGAAAAAGATCTAAACAGACACTTCTCCGAAGAAGAAATACAAATGGCTAAAAAGCACATGAAAAAATGCTCCAAATCTCTAGCTATTAGGGAAATGCAAATCAAAACTACAATGAGATACTATCTTACTCCCATGAGATTGGCAGCTTTGAAAAAAACAGAAAACTATAAATGCTGGAGAGGATGTGGAGGAATAGGAACACTCATCCACCTCTGGTGGGAATGCAGAAAGTTCCAGCCATTCTGGAGGACAGTTTGGTGGTTTCTCAAAAAAAAACTAGCTATAGATTTTCCATATGACCCAGCAATTCCACTGCTGGTTATATACCCAGTAGAACTAAAAACAAGGACACAAACCAATACATGAACACCAATTGTCATAGCAGCATTGTTCACTATTGCCAAAGTTGAAATCAGCCCAAATGCCCATCAACAGATGAATAGATAAATAAAATGTGGTGTATACATGCAATGGAATACTGCTCAGCTTTAAGAATGAATACACTACAAACCATGTGATAACATGGATGAATCTTAAGAAACTTATGTTGAGTGAAGCAACCCAGGCATTGAAGGACAAATACTACATGACATCAATGATATGAAATAAGTAAACCAAGCTGCCTCAGAGAGCTAGAGACGGGACGATAGGCTTAAAGGAAATTGGGGGGAGGGTAGACGAAGGATGTAAAGTGACACCTACATGGTGAAATCTATAATAAGCTGGAGGTAAGTATTTGTACAAGGAAGGGATAAAATGAGGGACTAGGGTTACCTTTGGGTGGGGCTTTGTGGGCTTGAGGGGCTAGAGATGGGAGGATGGGTAATATTGCCCAAGAAATTAGGGGGAAGGTGGGGCAACATACAAACATAGGAGATTATCAGGTATTTGGTTGAGAGTATTATGCTGAGAAAACTTTTTCAAAAATATAATAAGGAAGGTTACCTGTTTAAGATGCTTAAAGGGGATAATCCGATGCAGGATAGGTTCCTAGGGAATATGTGAGTGCTCATTTTGCCATAGTGGGTTATATCATTGGATAGAGACCCATATAATGAAAGTGAAGGTATACCCACATCCTGGGGAGGACTGATGTTCTCAAAAAGAGGGAATTTTATCTCTCAAGAGAAATGGTGGCTCCCAGTGCATTAGGGCAGTTGAGCTTGTCAAGCCCTCAACACTGTTGCAAGTATCTCTGAACATGGCCCTTCAAGCAATGAAGATTGACTGTCACTGTGGGCCCGAAGGGGAGGGGGAAAGAGGTATTGATTGGTGGAATCAATGTAATTGTATGGCAATAGAAGTGTTCCACAAGATTACACAAGGATGGATATAAGATATGATAAATTATACCAAAAATATATAGGGGCTGATAGGCTAAAATGTAAATCCTAATGTAAAACATAAGATAACTAAAAATTTAGAAAATTGTGTAGTCTAAAATATAACCCACAATGTAAACCCAAATGTTACCTTGTTTGAAAGTTATGTCTCCATACCTGTACATCATTTTCAGTAAATATAGTATGAATATGTAAAAAGATTATTGCTGTGGAAGGGAAAAGGGTTTTATGTTGGATATGTGGGAGTACTGTATATAGTATATAAGAATTACTGTGATCCAAAAATTTTGTGAAGATTAGCTTAATAATTAGGAAAAAAAAAAGGAAAAGAAAGGACATAGACACTGAGGAAAAGACAGAAGTATTTTCCTTGCCAATTGCATACAGGGCAACACTTATTGCAGTGATGGAAGGCAATACATCAAAAACAAAGCTTTTGCATATTTTAATTCTTTGATACCCCAATTTATTTTTACCTTAATTTTTCTAAATTAATATGTTTTCTATATCTAACCTTTAAACTCATCACTATATTCCATTTTACTATTAATGGAACCTGGCAATATATTGGACTTCACTTTTGAAGAAGTTTTGGATCACAGAGAGGTTCAACAATGGCAGGGGAGGAATACTGGTGTGGGATGTTATTAACAGGAGATACATGGTTGGCAGGGAGTTCTACAGGGCATATATCCAGGGTACATAAAATTGTTTGGGTATTTTCATAGTGGTTACAATTAAAAACAACAACTGAGTGAGTGCTGAGTTCTTAGCCAGGGAAGCTCTATCACAGTCCCTAAAGGAGCAGCAACAATTCCCCAAGTGTAACAGCAAATACCAAAAAAGAAGGAAGGTCCAACAATGAGCCCTTGATACTAATGATTATGCTTGTGAACCTGTACACCTGAAATAAGAACAAGGCCTAGAGCTCCAGGGTGCCTAAGAGTTACCTCCTGAGAGCCTCCGTGTTGCTCAAATGTGGCCATTCTTGGAGCCAAAATCAGCATGTAAATGTGTTGCCTTCCCCCCAGCATGGGACATGACTCCCAGGGATGAGTCTCCCTGGCACTGAGGGATTACTACCAAGTACCAGCTGATGATGTAACTAGAAAATGACCTTGAATAAAAGGGTCAACTCAGACCAGCAGAATATCTCAGTCTGCATATAATACCAGGAGTTAAAAATACTTTTTGACCTGAAGAAAAGGGGGAAATGGAAAGGACAAATGAGTTTATACAGTTATGAGTCTCCAAAAAGAGCCGGGAGATTATCAGAGGGGTTGCACATCTCAGCAGAATCCCAGAGACAGATAAATTAGATACAACCCCAGGTATTGGTTCTTCTGAGGGCTACAGACACCCACAGGTTCTATGGTCAAGGCAGATGGAGTTCAGTGCCATGTCAGTTGGCCTTACTTTGGAGTTTGTATTTCTGTGTGATGGAGCTGGACTCAGATGTGATTTTTGTCCACAAGTCTCTCCTATTACTTTTACTGGAACTGTAGTTGGTGCTGGGGTTTAATATATACCCAGGGGACCTGAATCTCTGGACTGACCATGTGATAGCCAGGCCCTGAGCCTCAACAGACTTTCAATCCTACACTCTGGTTTATTGGACTTACCCCACTCAGCTAACATGGAGGTTAAGAAGGTCAACCACCACACCAGGTAACCAAGAGTGTCTACAACTTTAAGCAGGAGAATTGCATCCAACATCCACATGGAATCTAAGCCCCTTCTTGATATAGATGTGGAGTGGACACAACCATTCCAAGTCTGCAGGATGGAGGAATAGAGTATGGATTAGAGTGGACTTACTGATATTCTATTCATGAACTATTGTGATTAGTAATTGAAGAAAATGTGGCATTGGTGTGGAGAAAGTGGCCATGATGGCTGTTGGAGGTAGGGAGTGGGGGGAAGAGATGTGATGTGGGGGCGTTTTTGGGACCTGGAGTTGTCCTGGGTGGTGCTGCAGGGACAGTTACCGGACACTGTATGTCCTCCCATGACCCACTGGGTGGACTGTGGGAGAGTGTGGGCTACGATGTGGACCATTGACCATGAGGTGGAGTGGTACTCAGAGATGTATTCACCAAATGCAATGAATGTCTCATGATATTGGAGGAGATTGTTGTTATAGGGGGAGGAGTGGGGTGAGAGGGGTGGGGGTATATGGGGGCCTCATATTTTTTTAATGTAACATTAAAAAATAGAGAGAAAAAAATGAATATAGTCTTATTACATATCTCATTTAATCTTTTTCAAAATCTGTGTTTCCATTTAAAGTGTGCAGTTGACAAACATATATACCAATGAAAACACAACAGAATCAAAACACAAAATATTTCCATTACCTGTAAAAGATTTATTTTGCATCTTTATAGCTCCTAACTTCCTATAACCCTAGTTATAGCTAGTCAGTAATCAGCTTTCTGTTTCTTTATCTTAGTTTGCATTTTCTAGAACCCTATATAAATGGAATCATGCAGTATGTAATTTTGGTATGTGATTTCTTTCATTTCATGTTGTTGCATGCATAAATAATTCCTATAAATTACTGAGTAGTATTCTGTTGCATGCAATGCATGGATATGCCCCAATTTATCTAGTCATGTCTTGAGGGATATTTGACTTGTTTAGTTTTTGGCTGTTGGAAATAAAGCTGCTATAGATATTCTTGTTAATTTGTTCTGGGAACCTATCTTTTCCTTTCTCTTGGTAAATTACATGGTCTTATGAATGGTACATAATGAACTTAATAAGAAAATGCCAGTGCATTCCAATGTGCTTTGCACCATGTTAAATTTCCAGTAGTAGTGGATGAGTGTTCCGGTTACTCCACATACCCTCTAATATCTTTTTAAGTACTTATGTGGGTAATCCAAAACTTTGCTCTTTTTCACTATTTTTTGTCTTTCTATTATTGAGCTGTAAGACTTCTTTATATATTATAGATATGAATACTATATCAGATATATTGAAGTAATTCCTCCAGTTCTTTGTCTAAATTTTTCATTTTTATATCTGCATTTCAAAGAGCAAAAATCTTTACAAAAAATTAACAATTTTTTTATGTGTACATCTGTATACGGTTTGAGAAATGTTTGCTCACATGAAAAATCTTAACAGTTTGCTCTGTTTTCTCCTAACAGTTTTCTAGATGTAAATTTTTAATTTAGACCTATTATGTTGTTAATATTTGTGCATGGTGGCAATGTGTGTCACTATGGAATTAACTTGGCACCTTTATTGAAGATCAATGTATCATTTATGTGTTGGTCCATATCTTACTCTAAATTCTTTCATTGGTCTATATTTCCCTCCTTTAACAAATATTACTCTTTGTTAGTATGACTTTATACTAAATTTTATAATCAAATAGTTCTAATCGTTTTATTTTATTCATTTTTAAAAATTATTTTGACTATCATTGGTCATTTGCATTTCCACTTAAATGTTAAAGTCAACTTGTCCATATTCCCCAAAAAAAGCTGTCTGTAATTTTTATTGGAAATGTATTGAAACTACAGTTCATAATACCATGGAGTATTACATAAGACATAGAAGTTTTTATAGGTGCTCTTTGTCAATTTGAGGAAATTTCCTTTTAGTGCTATATCAGTAAGAATTTTTAAATTGGAAATTAAATTTCACTCAATCAGTTTTTACATTTATTGAGATGAAATTTGTTCTTTTTTAGTCCTTTCTGTGAAGTCTTTGTTTCTAATATCTCTCTCTCTCTCTCTCTCTCTCTCTCTCTCTCTCTCTCTCTCTCTCTCTATATATATATATATATATATATATATATATATATATATATCAGACATATGTAAGTCTTTGTTTCTGATCTATCTATATAATCAGACATATCTGTATGTATGCTTATTATTTATAAAGTATGTATTTTCTGTATCAATTCATTTGTGTCCACATATTTAATGTCTCCCGTAAATAGCACATATTTGCATTGAACTTTATTCTAACTTTATTGATATTCTTTTTTTGCTTTCCTTTAAATTTTATTTACAACATGCCATCCATTGTTGGAAACTGAGGCAAGGTGGCCTCACAAGGAGAGACGTGCTGTCTCCATGGCTATGCTTGCAACTTAAGGAATGCAGTAATTAAGAGTTCCTGCAAATGGGATGAAGCTGTTAAAGGCTGAAAGAAAAGATGAGCACATATCTTTTGTAGTAAATAGAACACTTAGACTTTGTACCTTGAGATAAGATTTTTTAAAATTCCTTAGACTATGAGTAATGCTGATAGATAACTGCATGTTGCTGCTTGTCACGTAGGCTGCATGTTGCATGTTTGTTGTCACGTAGACTGGGGTATATAGAGAACCCCTTGTAAACAATAAAGTTGTCTGATGAGTCTACTCGCAGACCCCGTGATCCCAGCTCTCTCATTCTTTCTTTCTTTTTCTTTCTTTCTTTGTCTTTCTTTCACTCTCCCTTTTCTCTTTCTTTCATTCCCAATATCCTTTGGGTCCAAATCTCCAACAATCCATGTTCTCTTTTAAATCATTAAACATAATTAAAATAGGTACTTTAAAGTTTTTTTTCTGCTAATTCCATGTTCCCTTTCATTTCTGGGTTTATTTCTTTTGACTGATTTTTCCCCCCTGATTTCTGTTCACATTTTATTTCTTCTGTCCTTATCTAGTAATTTTTTTACTGTGTGCTGACCTATTCTAAATACTACATATTTTTCTTATCTAATTTTTTGCCTTCTTTAATGGAATGTTTTATTTATTGAGGCAGAAGTTAATTTACTTGAGGGGTTTACTAGATTCCTTAGAATCTTGTTTATAAAATTTTTAGGGCCAGTCTAGAGAAGCCTATACTCTCCATTTTATGATGTGGACTGTTTGGAACTGCTGTTCCTGTGCAGGTTCTGTCAAAGCTGTTATCCTCACCATTTTCCAGTTGTTTTCCTTTTGCTAGTAATTTTTCTTTTCCTGGCCCTGTGAACTCCTGCTCTTCATCTTCATAGCTTAGTGTTTGTCCAAAGACTTGAGGTTATCCTTATGAAATATCTGGATCAGCTTTCCTTCTCAGTTCCTAATTTCTAGTATTTTATCTAATTCTAGTGACTCGGATCTCCAAGCACCTCTTTCTTTTGTCAGCCAGATTGTTGATCTCTCTGGAGTCCTGCTACCCTCCCTGCAATTATTCTGTAATGGAACTTTTGGCAGAAAGCTTGAGGATTTGTAGATATCAGCTCCTTTGTTCCCTTCTTTCAGGAATTACTGACTTGTGCTCCCTACTGCATTTTATTTGAAAATAAACGTTTCATGTTTTGTTTAATTTTATAGTCATCCATGTGGAGCTTTCTAGTCTGGTACCAGTTATTCTGCCATGACTGGAGCTAGAATTCTTATCCTTCATTTATTGTGTAATTCTGCATTTCACAAGCATTGGTCTCTATGTGACTCCTAATACAAAAGCTACTTGTATGTATCACTGTTTTTCAAAAATTAAGATTCTATAGTTGGTAATCTAAACTACATTTATTCAGCATGCTGCTATTTTAGAAATTAAGCAAGTGTATGGTTCAAAGTTGGGAGATGACATCTTATTTGGGGAAGCGAATTATTTTTTATATGTATTATAATTATACCTGAAAACATGCTTGATTGAAATCATTAGTTTTTAAAATTGAAAGAACACTATGCAATTTAGGGATGTGGGTAGAGAAAGGAAATTTAAAATAAGGTATTGTAGCAAATAAAGGACTTTTAAAAAATTTTCATTATTTATATTATTCTTTTAATGTTACATTAAAAAAATATGAGGTCCCCATACACTTCCCCACCCCCCTCACCCCACTCCTCCCATAACAACCTTCTCCATCATCATGGGACATCCATTGCACTTGGTGAACACATCTCCAAGCACTACTGCACTACATGGTCAACAGTCCACATTATAGTTTACACTCTCCCCCAGTCTGCCCAGTGGGCCATGGGAGGACATACAATGTCCAGTAACTGTCCCTGCAGTACAAACCAGGACAACTCCAAGTCCTGAAAGTGCCCCCACATCACATCTCTTCTTCCCATTCCCTACCCTCAGTAGCTACCATGGCCACTTTCTCCATCTCAGTGCTACATTTACTTCCATTACTAATTACATTAGTTCCAGAATAGAGTATCAGTAAATCCACTCTAATCCATATTCTATTCCTCCATTCTGTGGACCCTGGGATGGTTATGTCTGCTCCACCTCTGTATCAAGAGGGTGCTTAGATTGCACTTGGATGATGGATGCAGTTCTCCTGTTTGCAGTTATAGGCACTCTTGTTTGCCGTTATAGGCTCCCTGGTGTGGTGGTTGACCCTCTTCACCTCCCTGTTAGCTGGCTGGGTCAAGTCCAATAAACCAGAGGGTAGGAGTTGCAAGTCTGTTGAGGCTCAGGGCCTGGCTATCATATGGACAGTGCAGAGATTCAAGTCCCCTGGGTATACACTAAATCCCAGCACCAATCACAGGTCTGGTAAAAGTGAGAGGAGAGGCCTGTGAACAAAGATCACATCTGAGTCCAACTCCATCACACTCAGGAACATAAACTCCAAAGTAGGGCCAAATAACATGGCACTGAAGTCCATCTGCCATGACCATAGAACCTGTGGGTGTCTGTAGCCCTCAGAAGAACCAATACCTGGGATTGTATCTACTTTTATCTATCTCTGGGACTCTGCTCAGGTGTGCACAAGGGCAATCTCGCTGATAACCTCCCAGCTCTTTTTGGAGACTCATAGCCATATAAACTTATTTGTCCTTTCCATTTCTCACTTTTATGCAAGCTCAAAAGCATTTTTAACTCCTGATATTACATGTAAGCTGAGATATTCTGCTGGTTTGAGTTAACCCTTTTATTCAAGGTCATTCTCCAGCCACATCATCAGCTGGTACTTGATAGTAATACCTAGGTGCCAGGGAGGCTCATCCCCAGGAGTCATGTTCCACTTTGGGGAGAAGGCAATGCATATTTACATGCTGAGTTTGGCTTTGAGACTGGCCACATTTGAGCAACATGGAGGCTCTCAGGAGGTAACCTTAGGCACCCTGCAGCTCTAGGCCCACAAGTCATTAGCATCAATGGCTCATTGTTGGACCATCCTTCCTTATTGGTCTTAGCCATTGCACTTGGGGGATTGTTGTTGTTCCATTAGGGAATGTGACAGAGCTCCCCTGGCCAGGAACTCAACACTCCCCCAGGCATCGTTCCCAACTGTAAACACTATGAAAATATCCAAACATTTTTATGCACTCCACATATATGCCCTGGAGAACTCCCTCCCAGCCATGTGCCCCCAACCAATAATACCCCACACCAGTATTCCACCCCCACCACCATCAAACCCCTTTGTGGTCCAAAACCTCCCTGAAAATGAAGCCCAATATATTGCCAGATTCCATTAATAGTAAAATGGAATATAGTGATAGGTTTAGAGGTTAGATATAGAATACATACTAATTTAGAAAAATTAAAGTAAAAATAAATTGGGGTATCAAAAAATTAAAAAAATAAAAGCTTTGTTTTTGATGTTTTGCCTTCCATCACTGCAACAAGTGTTGCCCTGTATGTACCTTGGCAAGGCAAAAATAAGGGCCTTTTGAGGTAAAATATCAGAAAATACCTATGCTATAAAATTGCATTTTAAAAGACAGATTTTCCTGGTGTTTCTACAAAATTTTTTCATGCTGTTTTTTATTGCATATGGTATTTTGTTTGACAATGATTTTGATTACTTTTAGACTAAGCTTTAAAAAAAACTAATATATTTTATGTATATAAATAAACACTTTGAAATTTAACTTACCCCATATTTAGGTATTTTTTCTGTTTTAATGTCTAATTAAAAGTTGCTTTAATAATACCAAGCTGAAAATCATAGGAATTTCTTTGGTATAATTTGTAGGATATAACAACAAAACAAATGCTAATAAAGAATAACTTGTTTTTGTTCTGTGATTGCTTTTGAATAGTTTGATCAGCTGTATAATTATTTTGCTACAGAAGTGAGAACTATGTTTGGTTTATAACAAACATTAAATAAGTACTGGATCTGTAAGCACAATTATAAAAAATTCTCTGAAAATTTCATTACGTTTATACCATGCTACTTATATAAATTTAATTAAAAAATTTTTAGCTCAACTACATATAATTTCATTTGCACTTAATCTGTTACTATCAAGAAATTTTAGACACTGACATAAAATAGAAAAGCTAAATCACTTCTATTTCTTCCACAGATATATATCTTACTTGTATTTTTAAATTGAATAGTTTATAGTCTGATTAATATTTCAGAATGATTTGTAAGTCTACTACAAACAAGATAGCCTTATAATCATTTTATAACTGAATTGTTTGGGGATCTGATTTGGGAAAGGGAAGCAAATGTGTTACTAATGATATGCACAGGTTTAACTGATCTGGTTTCAGTTCAGAACCTTATGTCTGTTCCCAGCTCTTGTTGTTTCTTTAAGCCCAGATCCTTTCGAGATCTCTCTCTACAGAAAATAACCCTCTAGGCTTCTGTGAAGGGACAGTTGTTTAGTTACACAAACTGAAAAAAATTTCACATTTACCTTACAAAGTCTTTTAACTGATCCACCTAATTATGGTCTCACAGTATACTCTACTCCCCAGAGATAGCTGGTACTTTTAGTCCTAAGTCTTTCTCGAGATCCTACAGCAAAAAGTACTGGCTTTTCCTCTGGAGTTACACAGAATTTTGCTTTCTCTGCTGTGGTTACTTGGTGAACATCTGTCTATCACTTCTCACCTTGTAGAATTTTGTTGAAATCTGCCTGAACATGTGTGCCTCAGTCTCCTCCTCCCGGGTTAAGCAGGAGCAAAGGAAACCAGTTCAAGCCAGTCCTATAGGCAGTAAAAGAGATGTCCAAGAAAAAGCTAAGTCAATACCAATTCAGCACAAAATTCCATTCCTTATTTGGCAAAGGGAAGCAGGTAAAAACCAAAATGGTTGGAATGTGATGGGGGAAGCGGTTAATCACAAACTTCTGTGCGGGAAAGTTAGATCTTCTCGGATAGGCGGTAACTTGTGAAGTATCCAATTTATGGAGAAACAGAGGAAGGGCTTGCATGCTAGGCTTGGGAGTATAAATTGTGTCATTTTTCTTTGTTCGGGGTGCCAGCCACATTTTCTGGTTGTGCGTCCCTTCTTGCAAGATTGAAAATAAATTCTTTTCTTCTCTACAATTAGGTGAGCCTTATTTTCTTCCAGAAGATTTCTTTCTAACAACATGTATGACATTCTTGTTATTTTTCCTTCATTTCACTTGGTTACTGGAAAGAGCAGAAGTATACATGTGTGCTTGATGACTTTTTTTTCTCTTCTCTTACTCTCTATGTTCAATAACTTATGGATCTTTATTGATTTTATATTTTTAAATGAGTGCTATGTTTTCCTCCTTTTCCTTTTGTTTTCATTTTGTTTGTTCTCAAGAACATCTCCTGATGTATCTTTTAGATACATTCACATGCGTTATTTACATGTATTTCCCAAACTGCTACCAGTGTGATAAAAAATGAAACTCAAATGCAATCCTTATATCTTTGACTGAAAATATTAAAATTACTTCCATTTGCACATATAATCAGTTCAACTGTCTTTTTAAAGTCAATTTTATTGTTACATATTAATAAAGCATACAATCTATCCCAAGTGTACAATCAATGGTATAATCACATAGCTGTGCATTCATCAATTCAATCACATTAGAGCATTTTCATTATTCCAATAATAATGTAATAAGAGACAAAAAAGAGACAAACAAAATAAAATACATTTACCCCTTAATAATCATCCTTCAATCTCTCTATGCTCTTCCTGCCCTACATAGCTGCTATTTTGTTTCAGTCTCTCTAACTTAGTTTGTACATTCCTATTTTGATTGAACATATCTTGCTATGTGTTGGACATCTTTCCATATGATTTTCTTTTTTTTTTTAAAGCTTTTCTTATAACATTTCAAATATAAACACAGAGGGTGCCATTTGATTTTAAAAGAGAGGCATAATCTGGAGAGACATTAAAATTTGGTTAATGCTGAATATTGCACAGAGCCAATCAATATTCATATTCTGATTTGAACGATTATTGTTCAGAACTAGACTAATTTGATAAAGTTCCTTTACTTTAAGGGATTATGGAGTATTCTCATTAATGATACTCTACTTCTAGAACTTAAGCTGTGATAGAATCTTTTAATTTTGGAATGATGAATACATAAATTGGATTACCATGCTGCATTAAAAAGAATGGAATATGTTTTTAAAAAGTAAGAGGAAAATAGGTACAAAATATTGGATGCGTGGTTTCTATAGAAAGAGTACTGCCCAAGGTATTATAATATACACCAGGTAGTGTATCCCAGCCAAACCCTTGCTGAGTAGTCCCTCTTCCCAACGTGATTCTCACTCTAAAGAGTAAAAACCATGGTACTAATTCCATTCAACTCCCCTTGACAGGAACTGCTAACAAAGGCAGGAGATGATTTATTAAGGAATCACAATTTTCACAATCCAAAATTAAACTGTTATTCTGTAAAAATTCTGCTTCTCTCCAGAAACTGTCTGTACGTTTTACCTGGCTATACTTGATCTGGCACTGATGTTTCTGTCAGGACTTATCACTTACCTACTTCCTTCCTGTCCCTATTCCTTTTTGGAATTTTAGGTTATTTGTTACTTCTGGAACACAGTGTGCTACTTCAAAGGCTTGTCTTGTCCTAGAACATACTATCTCTTCTTGATCTATCATTTTCCCAATCTTCTTTCATACTTTACCTGAAATATAATCTCTATTAGATTTTTATTTGATTCCCTCAAAATAAGCTAGTCTCTCCCTTTTTCCTGCCACCTCCTTGATTTGTATATAGTTTTGATCATAATATTTATTAACTATAGCATTTATTTATTGCTCACTTTTTACTAGAGTGGGAGCAATGATAACCCAAGACTTGTAGAATTTTACTTTTTTAAGTATAATATTTGGTGAGTGAGACTAAACAAATGAGTAATAGATTTATGATGCCTCATTGATTGTGGCAAAGGCTAAAGGAAATCGCTAAATCAGTGTCATTGTCTTTATCCATGGGAACGAATAATATCCAGCTAGTTCCAGTTTTTAAAAAAGCAAAAAGCAAGCATACACATACATGCATATATGTGCATGTATACAATAAGATTCTAGTTTATGATTAAATATTTTGCTGATTCTAAATTTGACTTATTTCATGAATAAATCTTCTACACAGAAAATTAAAAAATATATCACATGATTGCATACCTAAAAAACCTTCTCTATCAAGTTCAGATTGAATTTTCATATCAAATGAAGAATATTATACTTACTTTATTTTTGAATTATAAATTAATTTTCAATCAGCTAGGGATTTTTCTTAAAGTATATACACATTTTTATTCTGAAGAATGAGAAATCTGTATTTTTGACCTAACAGTATTTAAAACACTGGTAAGCATAGATATAAATTCAAAACCTACCAATACAAGTCTTGCAATTTTAATAAATTATGAACAGGTTATTTGTACACTGTAGAATATAAAATAGAATGACAAAACGATCTCATCACATGGTTTTACATAAACAAATAATTATCTAAGGAAGCTTTAAATAGAAATTTGATAGCTTTATTTAATATACTTACCTAATACAAAATCAAGTTGTTATTTTTTAGGGCAAGTTCAAAGACATGCCTGAGTAAGGCTGTGCTAGAATGCACATTACCAAAATGGGCCTGAGTATTGGAGGCTAGTCTAGGTAACACGTGGTTCAGCTGAAAAGAATTTAAGTCTACTGAGTAAACAGAATTATCTAGAAAAGTTTTGGAACTGAGCATTTTTAGTTATAAATGTGCTTTTGTCAGTGAGTGCCCACAGACATGGTCAGATGAAAAAAACAGTCAAACTGTTAATCTCAATGTCCAATATTCAGAGATTTTTCTACTTCCAAAGGAAATACAAACAAAACAAAACAAAACAATACCCTACAGACAAGAAACAGAATGCATTGGTGCATTGGGTTTACACTTGGTTGGCAAGATCATCTTCAGAGAAGTGAGAAATTCATCTGCTTTTATCATTGTTTCCTATTACCAATGTCTCGTCATGCCCCACACCTGATATGCCCACCCGTGTGTGAAAACCCTGATAATTACCATTGCCTTTTATAGAAAAGATGCAGTTATTATGAAAATTTAGTTTTTTATAATGAATGAAAAAATATTTGTGGCAATCTTATATAATGTAAGTGTATGTACTTATGTACATGCACACAGACACATCCATATATATATATATATGTATATACATATACACACATACACCCAAACGCATAACATCTACAATGTTTAGTGAATTTTTGAAGATGAAATGAAAGTTCCTTGCTCACATATGTGTTAGATTCCTTAGATAATTTTAAAAGTTAGAAATATTATAACTGATGTTGTTTAAGTCATGTTTTAATGTCACTCAGTCTGCTATTGCTTTAATTTTAGTATAAATTGCCTATTATATAACTGCAAGTAAAAGAAAAGAATGAAAGATCTTTAAAATCTACATTAACTTAAACTGAGCTCTCTTTCTTCTAGAATTTTAAACAACTTGAGAATGTATTTATTACAATATTTAAAGTAAAAATTAACCTGCAAGTACTGAACTTCTGCTTTTATTAATGACTGGAAAATAAAATCAACAAGGATTTCCTGTTATGTGACAGAAAATTCTCTATATCACTCAAAGTGAATTGCTCATCATTACAAATCGTTTGTATGTTTTGGTACAAATTTGAGTCTATTTCTAGGAAACACCTGACCTTTAAAGCTCCTAGATGAGGGGAAGGTAGCAGAGGAATTCCCCAAAACTCCAAGAATCTGCAGAATTAGACTAAAGTTTAGTGGCATCTCAAATTAAGAAAATTCAACTTCCCAGTATTCCATTTATTTGCACCATTCATGTACATATTTTACCAGGATTTGGACCACATAACAGGGTAAAAATTCCATTGAACATATTTTTTCTCATTAAGAAGAAAAGAAAAAAATGTATATACTTCTAGTTAGGACTTAGTGTCATTGGATTATTTTAATATATACCTAGGCATAGCAACAAATTGTTATTCAAATAACAGACATACAAAAATTAAATCCTCTTAAGTCTTCTTATTAAACACTGATCTCTTCTTCATGCTGTGATTTGTACTTCATAAATTATATCCCTTAATCAAATTACCTATTTACCCTTTAATCAAACAAAAATAACAACTTTCATATATTTTACTTTTTCTTCAGATAGCCTGTGTCCAAACCGTATACCCAGAAACCCTATTTGTTTGGGTTAGCTAATGATTATGTCAGCAAACATACAGTTTAAAATAAGGTTATTTTAGAGTTCATTTTTTTCTTATACTTTTCATAGTATAGTAAAGTACCTTCCCTATGCTCTTTTGTTCTTTTCCAAAACATCTTATAGAATATAATTTTAATTTACATCAATAGACTTGTTAGCATCTGTCGTAGTTTGCCAGAGCTGCAATCATAAATACCACATAATGGGTTGGCTTAAAACACAGGAATTTATTGATTCATGGTTGAAACTAAAGGTCCAAAATCAAGATATCAGCAAGACTTAATTTCTTCTATAGTCAGTATATATTGGTGCTTTTTACCAACAATTTTTGGTGTTCTTTGGCTTGAAACCCTGCTTCTCATCACATCTTTGCAATGTCATCTTCCTTTTAGCTTCTGTGAGTTCCAAGTGCTTTTTATAAAGCCTACAATAATCTAGATTAAAGCCTCTCCTGCTTTCAGTAACCACACTTTAACTAAAAATTACCTCTTCAAGGGACCTTCTTTATAATGGTTCACATTCACACCCAAAGGGATGGGATTATGATTAAGAACATTTGTTGGGGTACATAATTCAATTTACCATGGTGTGCTGTTTTAATTTGGGCTGCACTGCAGATTGAATTATGTATCCCAGAGAATGCCATGGGAGGAGATGGAGGCAGAAATCAATAATCCTATAAGAAAAAGGAGACAAAATTGTCATGTGATGGGAAAGCCAGGGAACCCAAGGATTATAGCCAGCCAGAGTGTTACAGACCTGGAGGGAAGCAAGCCGCCTAGTTAATGCCTTGATCTGAACTATGCCTCTGAAACTATGAGTCAATAATTCCCATTGTTTAAGTCAGCCCTGTGTGATATTTGTCCTAGCAGCCTGGAAAGCAAAGAGAGTCTGTGAGATCATTTATTTTGTGCACCATCTCTCAAAGAAAAAAATAAACCTAGCAGTGTGGCATATTCTGCAATCAATGACAGTTGAAAAATTATAAGTGGTTAAATTGCAAAAGAATATTATTTAATTATTAATATATTTTTAAATAATTTTACTGGAAACCGTATATTAGTTGTACCTTCAACTTATTAACTGCATATTTAATTATATCCACTTTTTGATAAAGGATAAGAATAAAACTTGTCAATGTAAAACATTCAATGTATTTAAGAATGGCTTTGTTGCACAGAAGAGACTTTTGGGGGCAAGTTGTTTTTTAAAATTCAGTATACCATTTAGTAAAAAATAAAAATTCAAAACCCTTTCTTTAAGTTTTTAAATTTGCTTAAAGTAAAGAATCCTATTATTTATAAATTTAGTACATTTAACAATTTTAAAGAGAATTTTGATGATTTAAGTTTCACTACATACTACACAATGCATTTATAAATAATCTTTAGATGCCTAACAAATAAACCTTTAGTTTTTAAAAACTGAATTTGTTTCCCTAAATATTATGAAATACATGTCCATATTTTCTCATTAAGCATTCTGTCTAGGAAATATATCCTTCCTATCATTTTTTGTAGTTCTAATAAATCCCACAAAGTAATTTTATAAATAGAGTGATGTTCAAGTTTTCCTAAACACTCCAATTCTGTTTGCAAAATTGGAAAAGTTTTGTTTCATCTTAAAGTCACCAGTTCAACATGAATTCACTGATTAAATTAGAATAAAATATCTGCTGTGTTAGCTTATCTTAAATATAATATTTTTAAAACAAAATATACAATATTATTCAAAGCTTATCACAAAATACTAAATATAGGTATTTAATTTACTCTGTCAATATTACATTTATTTTTAAACTTTCCCAGGATGTTAAACCCTTATATGTTATACAATATCTAGTGAATTTGGGGTTAGAATTACAACCCTGAGAGGTTTTGAGAAAATTTCTCTGTGTGCTTAGATTTACTAGAAATGAGATTTTAGAACACACAATGGTATCTAGAGCTGCAGGTACTTAGTATGATTTTCCTAAGATCACAAGGAACAAGTTTGGCCAGGATTTAATCTCTATTCCAATGTGGAATTCAAATTTTACATTCAAAACCCAGTTTCATTTCACAACTTGAGTCTTTTGACTTCAAGATTTAATCCTTTGAAAATTATTTTGAACTGTATCACCTAATTAATATAGATTAATTTCTGCAGTTCTCATTCAGGATGCTTCAGACTTGATTAGATTTGAATAACATATTTACCATTGATTCAGTCTTTTAATTATTTTGATCATCTCTCTAGTCTTCCAAATTTATTTTCTAACATATATAGGCAGGAACCTAGTTTGTGCAAAAATATGTTTGTGTTTTCTTTTTAGTTTGATGATTTTCAAATGGCCTTAGTGAACAAAATGTTTGCTAAATGTTTAAAAAGTTAAAAATATAATTTTTGCATGGATAACACTGTGCTACATCATGCCTATTTTCAACTACTTACTAACATGATCATGTATTCCTCAATGTTTTCAAGAAACTTTTCTCTCACCAACACTCATACCTTCCATCACTCTGAAACTGATGTTCAAAAGATAACTAAGAATTCCTAATATTGTAGAGATTTTTCAGTCATATCTTCTGCTTTTCAACCTCCTAATTATATCTCTGTTCTTGAAAGTTTTCCTTATTTTCCACAATTCCAATATCTCCTTCTTTCTTAATCCTTATCATTTTTTTCTAAATCTTTTTCATTGTATCTTCTCTTAAAGTGTCTTAAGTGTTAGTATTACTGATAATTCTGGTTTGGCACACCTTCATTCTCCAACTGCAACAACTAGTTATGATACATACTGAGAAAGAGAGAGCAGCTTCTGACGTTATCAGAGCTTGAGTCTAGTTTCTTGGCTTTGCCACGAGGAAGAATTCAAGTATGTGCTACAAATTAATCAGACAAGCAAATAATTTATTGGGGAGGGGTGTAAGGTAAGAGAAAGAAAGTACAACTTCAGGGATGCAGGCAGGCATTCTCAAGGGAGAGGAATGAAAAGTTCTTTCCTGGGATCCCGTTTTACTAGTGGTACAGGACTCCAGAGCCTGCACTGATTGGCTTATCTGAGACTAAGCAAGGAAAATCTACTGAATGGTTTGATTTGCTTATGGGTGTGGAGATTGCTGTCTGGTGATGATTGGCCTCTGGTCACTGTCCACTAGACGTGAGGTAACCTGAAAGTGGGCGTGGGTGTTGCCATTCCTGCCCCTTCCCTCTTTCCTGCAATGTAATTATGTAGCTAGCTGCCTTCTGATAAGGTAGCCCTTGGGTGTGTGCCGGTAAAGTGCCCCTTGCTAAATTGCTACTTTGGGTCAGCAGGCTGACTTAAGTTAGCAGGCCTTTGACTCAGTTTCTGTTTGTGTGGCTTATTAGGTTTTTTGCCCCCTTCCTTCTTATGTCCCTATTCTATCCTGCCTCAAAATCAGACACAAAGTACTACTTATTGTATGATTACATTCATATAAAATGTAAATATAAATTAATTTATAAAGAAAAATGTCATAGAGAGAATGTGGAGAAATAAGAAATTCATTGTGGGTGGAAATGTAAATAGTGCAGATGCTGTGGAAGACAGCTCGGTGGCTCCTCAGAAAGTTATATACAGAGTTATCGTAAGGACAAGGCAATTCCATCTTTAGGTATATACTCAAAGAATTAATAATAGATACTCAAACAGATATATGCACACCAAATATTCATAGTGGCATTCACAAATGCCAAAAGTTGGAAGCAACTCAAGAGTCCATTAATGAATAAACAAAGGTGGTAATAGATGTGTAATGAAGCATTATTTAGCTGTAAGAAGGAGTGAAGTTCCAATTCATGTAAAAACATGGATGAACCTATAAGACAATGCTACGTAAAATAAGCCAGACACAAAACGACAAATGTTGTATGATTTCAGTCATATGAACTAATTATAATAAGTAAAGTCATAGAGTCATAAACCAGAATATAGGTTATCAGGGGCCAGGATGATGGTAGAGAATTGGAAGTTAATACTTCAATTGTACAGTTTCTATTTGGAGTGATGGGAAAGTTTTGGTAGCAGATGGTGATGATAGTAGCACAACATTGTACATGTAACTAGCTGCACTGAAATAACAGGGTGGTGTTAACAGGGAGATATGGAGGAATTCTGTATTTTCCATGATTTTTCTGAAAATTTACAAGCTCTCCAATAAAAAAATAAAAAATAGTATCCCCAAAGTAGAACTTCATAAAAGAAAAAAGAAGATTGTCCATTCAAATAAGAGAAATAGAGAAATGAAAAGAAACACCATACCCAAACTTAGAAATGAGGCAGAGTTGATTACATCACATTTTGACATCACAATAGTGTTGTTCTCTAAGCCCACTTGAGGGCCATCTGACTCTTCTGGAATATTTAACTTTGACCAATGATTGATCAGGCTGCAGAGGCTTTTAACAGTTCTGTAGATGAAGAGGTTAACCTTAAAAAATAAGAAATGATGACTTTTCTGTCCATTAGAGAAGTATATATTTTTATTGTCCTGCAGGTCATCCACCAGCTTTGTAACTAGTTTAACAACCATAGTTTTGCATTCCATTGTCCACTATCTATTTAATCAAGGTTCTATAAATGTAAATGCTCTTTTCAAAGAAACTTTGTCATTTTGCTGGTTCCCTGAATAGTAAGTTAAAACTCTCACAGGTGTTTACGAACAACACACAAAATTCACTTAATCGTTAGCTAAGACTCATTTACTTTTATGGCCCACAGCACACCAATTTCAATATGCCTACATTAAATCAATTATATCCTAAAAAGAAGCCTTTCCTCTTAGGTTTCCTATCCTGTTGAAGTTCTCTATACCTAGAAATCCAAAACTTACTTCAACTTCTTAACTCAGCACATGCAACTTTCATTCTTTCTGACTTCTAGAGATCTCCCTTGATTTCAGTCCACACTGCTTCTTCCCAAGTTCATGTTCTCATTTCTTATCCCAGTAGCCAAGAGTTAGCATTAATTTTCATCTAGTATGTCTTTGTTCCCACCCTGTCAGATGCCCATTGCCCAAGTGATCTTTCTAAGAGGCAAAACCAATCAGGTCACTTCTACAAAAAATCCTCCAATTATTTTTCAAGCTAACTGGGTCAAGTTCAAATTCCTTAGGAAAATTCGCAAGCCAAACCATTACCAAGCTTTTGCCTACTTTTCAAGCTTTATCCCTTATTATTTCTTAACAGATAATTTCAGACCAGTGTTACTACAGTTTTTGCATTCATATGTCATGCTCATTATCAGACTGTTTTCTAATTCCACTTTTCTTGAGGTAATTAACATATAGTAAAGTTCAAAGCTCTTAACTGTTCAGTTCAATAAGTTTTGTCATTATTACATCGGTGTACCACCACATAAAACAAGAAAGTTCCCTCTTGTCCTTTTACAAACAATTTTGCTTTAATTTTACAATCACTTTCTAATTATTGTAATTATTATTGAGTTAAATTAGTTTTGATTGTTCTTAAACTTCATATAAAAAGAACATGAATTCTTTTGTCCTGGGATTCTTTCATTTATTAAAATGGTTATGGAATCCATTACTCAAGTACTGGTGCAAACCTATTTAGGATCTCTCTATAAAGTTCTATCAGTGGATTTTTCTAATTTTTTTGTGATACTGCCCATTAATTAAGGTAAGTTTATAGTCAGAATTAAAGTCAAGTGTTATAAGTCCTCCAGTTTTGTTCTTTTATTATTAATACATAATTGGATGGATTATTCTGCCTTCTTTCCATTTCTTTATAGTTTATATTAAATGTCTCAAGATCTTCAAAATTCAGGTAGTGTTTTAACTTTAAGTGTATCATATCTATAGAACATTATTGGAAGGTGGGTATATTAATAATTTTGAATCCTTGAATCCACAAATATGGTATATCTCTTCATATACTTCAGCTTTTTTCAATTTGGTCAATAATCATTTGTAGGTTTCAAGATAGATGGTTTGACTACAATTTGAAAAAGTTATTGCTAAGTATATGATGCTTTTTTGAAACTACTATAAATTTTGTTCTTTCAATTTCATAATTCAGTTGTTTGTAATTAATATATAGATATTATATACTGTCCTTTTATGTCTTGATCTTGAGTGTTATGTGTTATTCTTGTGTGTCATGATTGTGATTTTTACTAGGTTTAGACTGTTGTTGATTATTCAGATTAAACATGGTCATTTCCAAATAATGGCAGTTTTATTTCCTCCTTTCTCTTTTTCACTTTTTAATTAATTAATTAATTAATTAATTTCCTTATCTCTTTGAATGGTGTAGAAACTCCAGTACAATATTGGATGAAAGTGATGGGAGGTGACTTGCTTGCCTGGCTCCCAGTCTTATAGGCAAATCTTTCAGTTGCTCACAATTAAGTGTGATTCTAGCTTCAGGTTTTAAAAAAAATTCCCTTAACCAAGTTAAGGATTTGTCCTTCTATTTGCTTCTGCCTTTTTTTTTTTTTTTAATCATTAATGGGTCTTAATTTTGCCAAATGCTTTTTTGATATCTGTTATGAGGATCCTCTGTATTTCCCCCTATTTTATCCTGGTGAATTACACTGATCCTCTAATATTAAACCAACCTTGAATTCTTATGATAAATACTAATTCCTCATTTTATAATAACCTTATTATATACTGCTGGATTGAATATTCTAATATTTTATTTTATAAAGATTGATTATGTCTATGTTCATGTAAGATGTTCAGTTTTATGTAACTTTTTTATAATTTTTTTCTGGTTTTGTACCAGAGGTTTTCTAACATCATAAAATAGATTGGAGAATTTTCCACTTTTTTTTTCTAAATTAGTTTGCATAAAATTATTACTTCTTCCTTCAGTGGTTGATAAATTTTGCTAGTGAAGTTTTGGGTCCTGCAGCTTTCCTTTGTGAATATTTTAAGTTTCAATTTATTTTGGAATAGTTACAATTATATTTAGTTATTGTATTTCTTATGGTATCAGTTTTGGTAATTTAGGTCTTTTATGAAAAGAACTCAAATTTGGGAGTATTGTGTTGTCTATAAAATTCCTTTGATATAATTTAAAAATTGACATGATCTCTAGTGATGTTCTCTCTCTTTCATTTCTGATAATGATTCCACCCCCCTTCAATCTATTTATGGGTTTCATCATTTTATTTAACTTGTTATAAAATAAAATTTTAGTAAATTTTTAAGTTATTTTATAGGTTTTTATTTCACTGGTTCCTGTTTTTTGTTTGTTTGTTTGTTTAGTATTTTCTTATTTTGCTTAGTTTGCTTAATTTTTATTTTATCGTGCCTTAGGTTGGAAGTTTAAATCATTGAATTTAGAATTTTTTTTCTAATATAAACATATAAAGCTATAAATTTTCCTTCAAACACAACATAATTAAATTAGAAATCAAGTAGAAAATCATATCTGGAAAATCTCTCATTCATAGAAATTAAACAATAAATTTTTAAATAACCCATTGCTCAAAGAATTTTAAAAGGTAAATTAAAAATTATTTTCTACTGAATAATTTACCTGCTTGTTATTTCAAGCCCTTTATTTATAAATCGAGGGAAAATATTTTCCCCATGATGCTATCAAATTTCAAGAAATATTGCTATGGGTGAAAGAAATGCTGAGCAAAACACCAAGTTTATATCAGGTTCCATTTTTTCACACTATAGACAACAAATTAAGGGTAGTCAGGAAATGAATAAAATTAATTAGGTTGTTAAAAAGTGGATATTTGTTAGATCTATTTAAACATGTACTTATTTGCAAAATATTGATACACTTTTACACAGACCAATTATAGAAAATTAAATGTGTATTCTGGCTATTTAATTTATGTTGAAATACCTTAGATACAATGGCAATTTATTTGCAATGCTTTCTTCATTTACAGGGCCATCTTTTACATGAATCAGCTATAATGATTCATACACACTAATTGAATGAATAATTTTCTCTTTAAATAATAAAGCTCCCTTAAATGTTTATAAGGTACTACCACATATTATATAGTATTTTTTTACCAGAACTACCTCATAGAGAATATATTGTTGGTTTCTTGATAGAAAGCAGACTAGATATTTTGATAAAACTCTGTCAATACAGAAAATATGAAATTGCTGCTGATATTAAAAATAAAATATTTTGAATATATGGATGGGTTGGCAGTAAATATATTTTTCCTGTGATAAACTTTATTTTTAAAGTGATTTTAGTTTACAGAAAAGTGCCATCAAAAGAATAAGGGGGGGGGGGCAGAAATAGTCAAGCAGTTGAGTCTTGGCCTCCCACAAGGGAGGTCCCAGATTCAATTCCCAGTGATTCCTAAAGTAAACAAACAAACAATGAGCAGACAACAAGCAAAAACAATAAGCAGGGAGCAGATGTGGCTCAAGCAGTTAAGTGCCTGCCTCCCACATGGGCAGCCCTCAGTTTAGTTCCTACTGCCTCCTAAAGATGAATGAACACACAATAAGCAAAAACAAGTAGGCAATGAGCAAGAAATATGACTCAGAAGTTGAGTGCCAGAGACTGACATACAAGGTCCCAGGTTCAATTCCCAGTCTCAATACCTGAAAAAAAAAAAAAAAAAAAGTAAAGGGGGGCATGGATGTGGTTGCATGCCTGCTTCCCATGTACAAGGCCCCAGATTCATTCCCCAGTACCTCCTAAAAATATATATAAAGTATAAGGGATTCCCATATACCCTATCCCCTTCCCCTCACACTTTTTCCCCTATTAATAACATCTAACAATAGTGTGGTATATTAGTTACAATTGATTAATAAATACTGAAGCATTGCTACAATCAAGGTTTAGAGTTCACATTGTGGTTTACACTTATCTCTGATGCCTAAAAATGACCTATGTTCCACCTATTATCCCCTCCTCAAAGCTCTGGTAACAACTATCTTTATATCAATGTTGCATATTCTTCCATTACTATAATATTAATAAATTTACTTTGTCCATGATTGCATTTTGTCCTTATTTTTGGTCATTTCTCAAACTTGAGGATTTTGGGATTGTGATGCCTGCTCTGCTTCAGATTGAGAGGGGGCTGAGAGCTTATAGCACAGATAGAAGGAACTATTCTATTTGCAGTTATATGTACTCTCTGCTTTTTGGGATAGGGGTTGTCCATCATTATAATTGTGTTTGTTGCATTGAGCAAGTCCAAAGAATTAGACAGTAGGTGTTGCTGAAAATCTGTTGAGATTCAGGACTCAAACAGCATATGTACAGACTGAAGATTTAAGTATCTGAGAAACATATTTAATGAGTATAGTGCTAATTATAGGCTCAAATAAAAGGGGTAGAAGAATCATGTTTAGGGAAATTATAAATTAGTCTAACGATGTTACAATGAGGAAATACATTATCATATATTCCAAGGTAAGGCCCACCAACAAGGTGCTAATTTTAAGGGGTTGTGTGCCTTGTCTATAGTATCCAGATAGCTCTAGAATCCTCAGGAGCACTCCTTTTTGAGGCTTTGTTTACTGTGGCAGATAGTGGGGTGTGCATAATTTTAACCTCTGGATTTAATTTCCAGCTGTAAAAACGCTTTTGTACTTAATGTTTCCTCCTTTCAATCAAGGTCTTTTCCAAATGCACCACTGGTTGGTATTTGGTATTAATCCTTTGGTATCAGGGAGGCTAATCCCTGGGAGTCATGTCCCATGCCAGAGAGAAGGTGGTTCATTTATTTACTGAATTGGGCTTAGACAGAGGCTGCAAAGGGGTTTTCAGGAGGTAAATCTTAGGCAATAGTTATTATTTAGCTAAGTTTCAATTTTAAAGTAAAAGGTTCGTAAGTATATGCATTAATATTGTGTGTTTGGCAGATTGGTATTTTGTCTTTTAGGGCAGTGTCTTTGTATTGGAGAGATTCTTATCCCTTTATTTTGTAATGTAGCAGAACTCTCCAGGATGGGAGTAAAATATTTTGTTGTTTATTGTGTGTGTCCACCCATTGAGATAACACCCTATGAAAAGATGAACACATTCATTGTTCCATAGAAGCATGCCTCAGATATAACCTTCCCCACAGATCCTCCCATCATGGACACCCTGCACCATTTACCTTTTCTTGCCATATTTCCTAAAAGAACATTCTCACAATTGTATTCTCAACCACAGACCTCCACCTCCCCAGAGTTCACCAGTTCCTTCCTCCAGCCCTGCTCTTAGTTCCATGGATAGCTCAAACCACCCCCCAACCCTGCTCACACTCCAGTACCACTGACCCTACTCACATCCCTGCACCACCATCACCACAATCCACTGCCAAATCATCCCCACCCACCTTATCATAGTTTCTACCCAGAGTAAACATTGAGTCACCACTCTATACTCCCTTTCTATTTCCTGGTAATGTATCTTCCACAATCCTTCTCTGAGTGTCTGCTCAATATCCTTAGTTCATATTGGTGAGATGATGCAATATTTGCCCTTTAGTGACTAGCTTACTGCATTCACCATAAAGTTTTGAGATACATCCATGTTGTCACTTGTGTCAATACTTCATTCCTTCTTACAGTGGCATATACATACAATGAAGAAATATTTCATTGTATGCATATGCCACACTTTGTTTATTCATTTATACATTAATGAACATGTGGGTTACTTCTAACTTTTTGCAATAGTGAATGATGTTGCTGTGAATGTTGGTGTATATATATATACACCAACCATATATATATTCATGTCCCCATTTCAATTCTTCTGGGTATATACCTAGTAGTAATGGAATTGCTGGGTCATTAGGCAATTCTATAGTTACCTTCCTGAAGAACCAACAAACCATCCTCCAGTGTGGCAACACCATTCTACATTCCCACCAGCAGTGGATCAATGTTCCCATTTCGCCAGATCCTCAGCAACACTTGTGGTTTTCTGCCTTTTTAATAGCAGACAGATATCTCATTTTAGTTTTGATTTGCATTTCCCTAGTAGCTAGTGATGTCGAGCATTTTTCCATGTGATTCTAGGCCATTTGTATCACTTATTTGGAAAACTATCTATTCAAATCTCTCCCCATTTTTAAAATGAGTTGTCTTTTTATTTTAGAGATGTAAGATTTCTTTATATATGCTAGAAATTAGACCCTTATCAAATATGTTATTTCCAAATATTTTATCTCATTGAATAGGCTGCCTTTTCACTTTCTTGAAATAAAAAATTAGGAATAACTAAGAAGTACATTTCTCAGGTATAAACAAACTTAGAGATTGTGATTACTTTTAGGGTACGATTTAAGGCCACTGTGTTGTGCTAATGAGATTCCCTTCAATGAAAGATTTGTTGCTACAGCTGTTCAGTATGTTATCATGAGATAGCTTTCAACTCTCAGCCTCTTCTGAGATTGACTAAGCTTCAGGGAGTATAGGGAGCCACCGGCTGTGAGACCTATTTACAGCCTCTCACAACATGGCGGATCTCACAATGTGGCGGAGTTCACAAATCTGCCCTGTCATTTCCTTATTCTTCTTCCTCCCTGCTTCTTTGTTCTCCCCTTCCCGCTGCAACTCAGGTGACCACAGCAATACGCATGCGCAAGGTGCGAAACACTGCAGACCCAGCATGAACTTTCAGCCAATCCCCTCCTTGGACGTCTGCCACCCGCAAAACCAGCCTATCACCTATGTACACGTTCCCTTCCCTCTCTATATATCCCCATGTTTTACCCCAAAAAACGAGGCTTGATCAGAATCCTGTCTTGCCTCCATTCTTCTCGTCCCCTGCCCCCACTTCTTCCCACAGGCCCCTGGAATCTGCCCCCGCCGGTTCAGACAAGTGGTGCCCGATGTTGACGGGGCCCGGGGATGAAGTTCTAGCTGATGCTGAAAAGCCTGGCCAGATACCCCAAGCCATCAGCTGGGGCTAAAGAGACCCAAGCCATCAGCTGGGGCGGAAGAGACCCAAGCCATCAGCTTGGGTGGTGGAGACCTTCAAAAGACTGCCTATCTTCTGAAGACTGTCTCGGTGAGTGATCGGCTATAATGGGGCAGGCATTCTCTAGTGATCGTTCCCTTTTCCTGTCCAGCCTGCAGGCCCCGCTTAGGACGAGAGGAGTAAAGGTTAATGTTAAAGAACTCTCTAAATTCTTTGCCTTCCTAAAAGAAGTTTATCCCTAGTTTCCACAGGAAGGGAGCATTTAGAACTCATAAAGGAGCTACAGCAGCTAAAAGAATTACAACACCATAAATGCAGAAAGGCAGTTAACCACAATCCTTTTATAGACTTCCCACCTACCTGTGCCTGCTTACAAAGGCCACCCAGGTGTACATCCCCTGCGGTGATTAAAAAACCCCTCCTTTTTTTTTTTTTTGCATAACCGGTCACCGAGAGGCAAACCAAGGGGCAAAACAATGAGGCAGATGGTGAGGTGAAGGTACTTCGTGTGCATTCCACTTTCACCTTTAAGTCTTTAAAAGAGCTTAAAACCGCCGCCTCCACCTATGAGCACATTGCCGATGCCTGGCTCACACCTCATGATTGGCGTACTCTTGCTCGCTCTGCTCTCAGTGTGGGAGATTACCTATTATGGAAATCCGAGTACGCTGAATTCTGTGCCGATACAGCCAGGCGTAATGCTCAGGCCGGCAACGGGTGGAGTATTGATATGCTTACAGGGTCAAATGATTATAGAGATAATACAAATCGATGTAGGAATGACCCTGGCCTATTTGCTCAAATTCAAACTGCTGCCCTTAAGGCTTGGAAAAGGTTGCCCACAAAAGAACGCCCTGCCTCCCCCTCACCAATATTAAACAGGGGCCGGAGGAGCCTTTTTCAGATTTTGTAGGCAGATTGTGCACGGCTGCAGAAAGACTGTTTGGAGATATGTAAAACAAATTGCCTTTGTAAATGCAAATGCGGCTTATCAGGCCGCAGTTATACCTTATAGAAAGAAGGAGAACTTGTCTGGTTACATCAGGCTTTGTTCTGAAATTAGCCCCGCCTATCAACAAGTCTTGGCAAAAGCTTTTACAGCCGCAGTAAAAAGGTTGCTGTCAGTCCCAAACCAGCATGCAGGGTCACCCTCTCCCTCCCCATCAGGGAAACGGGAGGCAGGGCCAGACACAGGCCCTGAAATCCTTTCACAACTCTTCCAAATCCTTTCACAACTCTTCTGGCTTCCTACTGTCTACATGACAATGTAGCTCTGGGCTAGTGAGGGCTAATATAGTTAAGCCACTGGAAAGAGAGAAAAACATGGCAACATTTGTGTTTTGTTTTGTTTCCATGCTAATTCTAATTGGGCTTACTTAACCAAGGAAATAAAATTAGTACCAAATTTTCATCAAGGTCTAAAAGGAATTTTCAGTTTTAAATCAATAATTATCTCCAGAACTTCAAGTCTCAGTATAGTCTTACAGTAATAATCCAAAAATGTATACTAATGGTCTGCCTAACTGCTGCTCAAGTTATTTTAACTGATTGCTGATAACTAATAAAAATGTTTCCAAGCACAAGCTTGCATATTACAGGCAACATGAATTCCAGAAGAAATCTTGAAAGGTACAATCTAAGATGTGCTATATAACAGAGGATTTAAAAGCAGCTATACCAAGAAAGTAAAGAATTATGAGTCGATTGTAAATAAATTGTATGTTTCTGTTAATGTGTTGTAATTGTTTTGTGTTTGTCTGTCTGTTCATTCAATGTCACTGTATATTGTGATACCTCCGGATGGTAATATAAATTAGTAAAAAAAAAAAGAGCTCTATTCAAATGGCCAAAAATTAAATAAGTGCTTATATTAATACTTGAGTTTATTATATTAATACATAAGTTTAAATGTTAATAAAATATCCACAATGATAAAAATTGTAAGTCTTGATTAACAAAATTACTATGCCTTTTCATAAAAAATGGTTCTTTCCTAGATTGAAATGAATAACTTATTTTTCTTCACAGGATAATATGAAGGGTGTAAAACTTAAATGAATATTTAAAAAGTTAAAAGTTTGTGAAAATGCTAACTGAAATTTAATAAGTCTTTGCAAAAAGGTGTTTTGTCCTAAAGTAGGATGGCTAATTTTCATAAACTCTTGGAACTTAAATGATTGTGGCAAGTTATACAAAGTATTGTGGTAACTTTAAGTAAAGAAATGTGTTCTATAAAGGTAAAATTTGTCTTAAAATGATATAATTATAGTCTATATGGTTATAAATAATTATAAGAAGTTTTATAAAGCATTGTTTAAATTAAAGTGTTTAAACAAACCTGAATTAATAATGATAATAATAATAAAAGGTAATTTTATAACAGGGAAGTTTGGCTGCAGCCAGCCTCCCTTGACAACTTGCTTTTAGGAGGCTGTTTCTGATATTGCATGCTACTAAGTATTTATAGAAAAGTTCATTATTTTAACAAGCTTGTTTAGTGTTCATGGTATTATGTTATAAAAGGTTTGCTTAATAACTTTGTATGTAGGCTATATGGAAAGTTTTTCTAGGAATAGCTCCTACTATAGAATGGATTGGGAATAATAGTAAGAATGGTCAATATCTGCATTTAAATAAAATTTGTCATCTTCAGGCAGGTGTAAGAGATCCTTATATGTTTGTGGTTGGAAAATTAACTATAACCCAAAAATGCTCTATTCTATAAAAATGAGGCCTTGCATCCTAGTAGCCACTACCCCGCAACTAACATACTATGGAGAAGGCAAACTAAAAATTTTACTATCCTCATCTGTGTCAAAGAGAGCCGCCTTCCTCTCTATATTGATAAAAAATTAGCCTCACAGGTTCAGTTGCTGCAGCTGCCATAGCAGGTGGTGCTCTTGGTCATGGCCTCATCAGCTTGCAATACTTTAAACAACAATGACAAATTAGCCTAGAATCCAGTGCGCAGTCTCTTGACTCTCTGCAGCAGCAACTAACATCCCTCGCCCAGATAGCCTTACTAAACCACAGCGCCCTTGATTTACTCACAGCTGAAAAAGGGGGAACCTGCCTTTTCCTTCAGGAGGAAGGCTGCTACTACGTGAATGAATCTGGTATTGTTGAGCAAAATGTTAAGAAATTGTGAGAATTGCCGGAAGGAATACTGCCCTCCCAATCAACTTCCTCATCTGCCTGGCTCACTTCCCCTCTCGCAACGTGGCTAGGTCCCCTCCTCAACCCCTTAATCACTCTCATATTAATCTGTGCATTTGCACCTTGCCTCCTTAAATTTCTCCAAGGAAGGATGAAGCAAATATCGGCCCACGTGATGTATCTTGCCACTGTTCGTCAGTATCCGGACCGAAGAATGTCGAAGAATGAACAGCCAACCTTTGAAAATACAAATTTCTTATGTTGTCTCATTTGCTATCCTGTACCCTAATAACATTTCTTTGCCTGTTTTCCCTTTACAGTCACCACCTCCCTTACCACGGCTTAACCTTCTCTGTTCAATATATATCACTGAATGGCTTCAGCAAAGATCCAGTGGCTTGAATGAACAATGGGCACCCTGGTCTGACAAGACCGGGGCGGGTGTGGCCACACCCACCAATCTCAGTACATCATGCTTGTCATACGCCATCTATGAGGGCTCCCCATTACAGCTTGCTGTAATTGCAAGCCATCTGTCGCTGAGGCGCTGGACTGGTTAGCCAATGACCGGCAACTGGGCTGACCCATCAGTCAACCTAAGACAGGGACGTGGCCTTTTGCTGCCATGATTCCCAATGACGGGTAAGATTGATCGCGTACCAGGTAAGACGAATCGCTTACCAGGTGCAGCCCTGACCTAAGACAGGCACAGCCCCCCTTTCAGCAAGGGAGCACCTTTCAGCCACATGCCACTACTGAAAATAAGCCCTGCTCTATCATGAGCCATCGCTGGCTGTTCCTCTCTTCAATTCATAATATATTAAACAGAAAAGGGGGACCTGTAGGGAGCCACCCGCTGTAAGACCTATTTACAACCTCTCACAACATGGCGGATCTCACAACATGGCGGAGTTCACAAATCTGCCCTGTCATTTCCTTATTCTTCTTCCTCCCTGCTTCTTTGTTCTCCCCTTCCTGCTGCAACTCAGGTGACCACAGCAATACGCATGCGCAAGGTGTGAAACACTGCAGACCCGGCACGAACTTTCAGCCAATACCCTCCTTGGACGTCTGCCACCCGCAAAACCAGCCTATCACCTATGTACATGTTCCCTTCCCTCTCTATATATCCCCATGTTTTACCCCCAATAAACGAGGCTTGATCAGAATCCTGTCTTGCCTCTATTCTTCTCGTTCCCTGCCCCCACTTCTTCCCACAGGCCCCTGGAATCCGCCCCCGCAGGTTCGGACAAGGGAGCAGTGACAACCCCTGTCACATTACTTCTTTGGATGATCTACAAGCTATGGGCAATCAAGGTGATTGTATACAGATCTGGTTAACTTAGTCCAACGTAGATCAACCCTGAAGCACCATTCTAGCTCTGATGCACCACTTGGGGTAGGTCTATGCTTAAATTGAAGCTACATCATGGCTCAGCTCCTCCTTTCCTCCCTCTTCCACCTATCTTTGTCAGGTCCCTTCCACAGGTGTTGTTCCCAATGGCACCCATTATTAAATATTCTGCCACTGAATGCCACTACAGAGCTAACTTCTTGGGGAATCCAACCTGTCTCAGGAGACAAAGGATGAGATTCAGGGCCTGGCAGGGTGGGAAATATAATAGGAGACTCTGGAATAGGTTGGGGGGAAATAGGGGAAATACAATTTAATCTGAAGAAGGAGAATAGTCTTATCTTTGTTACTTGTTATAACAGAAATACACACTTACATATAGATACTTATATATATCCTGTGAGGACACCAATCTGTAAGTCCACCCTCATGTGGTGTTTAAGGTTATCAGTGTCCAATAAACATAAAAGTTTAAAAATTAGTGTATAATTGTCCTAGCTGCTAGTGCCACCCCAAAGAGCTTGTAAAGACAAACACAAAAGATCTCTACAAGGAGGCATTTTAAAAACAGTCCAAAACAATCCCTAAGACTCAGTTTCTCAATGCATGAAGGAGTCATGAATTAGAGATAGTATAATCAATAAATTATGTAATCAGACTCACATATCCCAAACCATAAATAGCAGGTATTGCAATCAGCAGAATCAGATTATAAAATAAGTACATTTTTCTGTAAAAATAAATTAAGGAAAGGATTGGCATTTTGATGCAGGCAGTTATGAGAGGTCTTCCTAAAATGCTAATATAGACATGAAAAGCCAGCAACTCTTTCACAGGATCACTGAAAGACATGTGCATTGATATTTATAGAAATGATTTTCTGTATTAATCTGAGACTAGAAACAACTCAAATATCCATGAACATTAGAAACAGTAGTTAAAAGTAATAACTAAATTTTAATATGTGTTTAGAATAAAAATCATACAAAGTGAAAATAAATGAACTCAAACTATATACATCAACATGGTAAGAAGAACAAATTATTGACTAAATAATTGCAAGTTACATAAAGTACAATGCTGTTTTTAACATAATGATTTAAATATACAATAAACTATAAGCGATTGGGATGATTAACAGAAATAAATGTTAACTCTCTGCCCAGCAGAGAGATGCAGTGGGCCAGGGCGAAATGGAGCTTTCAAAGTACAAGCAATGTTTTGCTAATCTGGTTGTTGGGTACATGGATATTCATTTCTGTATTCTTTGGATTCCATTGATATAACTTTTTAAAATGTTATATTTCAAAATTATTATAGAAGAGTCTCTTAATGTCTCCATTTTGTGGACAAGACAATAAAAACTCAGAAAGGTTATAAGACCTATTCAAGTGTCAGGACTAGAATTCAAACCCAAATTTTCTGAAGCTTGGTATTTCTTGACACTTCATCTGATTCAGATTAGAGGACTAGTAGGGCATATTAAAGCCTTAACAGTCAGGAAGTACCTAATGAACACCTTGAGGTATTATTTAGCTTTGTATTTATATGGGAGTTTTACTTTTGAAGGTATTTGAGAGGTCTTGAATTTGGATCAATATCTCATATTTTTTCTAACTCCAGCACCATGCTTTGGATTTTTCCTATAAGGATGGTCCAGTACAATATTTCTGGTTTGTGGACATTGGATCCCTCTCAATGATTAGCTGTGAAGTAAAACAAGGGGCCAGAAACACATAAAGAATTTTAAATTATTTTGTCCTATGTACCACTTCTATTTTGCCACCTAAAATATCAAAATAAAATGTATTACAAACATCAATATAAAGTTAGTCATTTTAAAAATGGCATATTCTAAATATCTGCCATTCCAAATTCTATGGCAACATGGATGAAAAAAGTCAAACAGCTAAATCTGTTTCTCTCTGCTAGGTTAACCCAAAAGTATGTAGTTGAAAAGGGTTTAGTCCACTTGTCTCCACCATTAGATCAAGTTTGATTCTAGAAAAGAGGCATTTTCATTGCTCTCAAATGACAGAGTATCTTTAATCTTCAACTATCAAACACCTTATATGTCTGTAAATCCTCTGTGATTAATGACGTATTGATACCAAAGTCCCAGTCTGTAGATGTCTGTATATTTCAAAACCTCAATATGTTCCCTCCCCTAACCCGAAGGTTAGAGTTTATAAGCTGTCTTCTTACTCCAGAGATTCTTTTGTAGCAGTCTCTTATATTTTCTTTCTCTCTCTTGTTCTTTCTTGCCTCTCTTTCTCTCTTTGATTGATTGATTCTGTGGAAAGAGAGAAAATCTTGGCCTACTTTGCATGTAAGTGATTGCATAGCAAGTCCAATTTTTCTATCATTCATGATACCTCTTTACTTGTTTTAGTGTATTTACTTTTACCTGCAACCTCCTCATTTTGTTTCCAAAGTTCAGATTGTTTCTTCTCCTAGAAAAGTGTGATTATTTTTCAGACACCATCTTTCCCTTAAACATATGTTGAATAATATGATAAGTATCATTTGTGTAGAGTTCCATTTTTCATTTATTTTGGTCCTAAGGCACCATTGCTGTACTCAAAAGTACTTTTCAGTGTTTTATTTTAATATCTTACTTCACGGATATAAAATATTAAATGATGTAGTAGATTTACAAAGTCATTAATAATAAATACTCACTGAATACTTACTACTTTCACGTATTCTGTTAAGTGCAGAAATTCAGTAAATAAATATATAACTTGCTATGAAATTCAAAGGATTTTTATGTATCCATTTACTTGAAACAGTCAAGAGCTTTGGGCCAGTGTTAATTGCACTATAGCTGGGAAGAGATGACAAATTGTTACTGAAATACTTGACTGACTTGATTTTAAAAAGTAATGAAATAATGGCAGCTTATTTTTTTTACCCTACTTTTTTCAAGGCAAGTGTTCTTTTTGCAACTGCATGTTGATGTCCAGTTTTTCCTAAAGGAAAATTCACTTAATGCAAACCATGCATTATGTATAGTGTTAAGTCTTTGATTGAGTGTTCTTCTATCCTGTCAGAGTGTCGTTGTCCATTAAAATTAATAAGTAATCAACTAATTAAAATCAATTAGTTATCTTTTATTGATAACCACTATTTTCAAACTCTTTTTTAAGGAAGTGGAGTGATGACCTTGTTCTAAATTCAGTATAGTAATTAGAAATGTGATTGGGGATTAGAGGTGCTCTGCAGTTCTTCAAAGAAGATTTATCTTAATCTGATCTAACTCTAAATATACAACTATTTTTCAGATATGTAATTTTAATTCATCTCATTAATTGCTCTCTCTAGATGACTAAAATTCTCCCCAAACTTCTTTGTGCACCTCAGCAGATGATCACAGCCCCAGGTTTGCTCAGTTATGTCTACTTTAAAAATGCCTATAGCTGCAGTAGGCATTTTTAAAAATATGGATTTATATTAGAACATTTGCCTTCACATTAGGCAAGTGGTGCCTAAATTCAATTACACAAGGTGGGCATTTCCAAAGTCAATTTTAGGTTTGGGATGCTGGTGACAAAATAAAAATAAGAGTGTATACTTTGTATAACAGCTTTTAAAGTTGAACTTGAAGAGTGAGAGAACTATAGAAAAAATGAAAGGACCAGGAATAAACTTCATAAGATGTTTTTAAATTAGGAAGGAAAGAAGGAAAAAGCCATCCTGGAAACAAAGCAAGGACAATTACAGTAATAAAAAGGCAAGCATGGTAAATCATAACATAGAAGAAATTTACTAAGTGCCAATCATTGATTTGTGGACTTTTGGTAGATTTTATTAGTTAATCACTACAGAAACCTTAAGTGAGAAGTATTATTTTTATTCTAATTTACTGATATTTTAATGGACAGTAGTAGAATCTCAGTAATATATTCAGTCTTAGACACTGTGTACGAGGTATAGCTGGGAACGAGCCCTTGAAACTGAGCTCTAACCCACTCTCTTGTGCAGCTCTGACAGTATTACCTGAAACTATTTGATTAGATAGACACAGCAAAGAATGTCATGAAATATAGAATTAACAGAAAACTGAGACAGAAAGTTCATTGATGACTTCCGCAGGCTACTTTATTAGAAGGATAGGCAAAAATATACATAATTAATTTAGTGAGATTAAGTGTAAATGGATGATGAATGAATGCAGTCATCAAGTGAAGTCCTCTCAGTAATGTTTGAGTCAGGGTCTGAAGAACCAGACCTTCAGGGAAATCAATGTTTTCTATAATGCAGATAATTTTAATTATTTGAGTTATGAAATATGCTAAGTTCAAAAGGAGAAATTGATGAGAATGTGGATGAATATAGTTTCAAAATCCCATAGGCAGCAGCTTAAAATAGAAGTCCAGTAGTCACCTTTCTTTGAGACAGCATAAAGGATGGAAACATATAATTTAGTAAAGAACACTAGTTTAAGTGGTATTTTGGGAGGATGAAAATTTTCATTCCCAATATCTGAATTCAATGTTTATGTTTGTAGCAAGTTTTTTCCTCATTTTCACTTAAAGTATTGGTTTAATAAAGTTCATGGAAGGTTTCAAGCAAGAATACCTAAAATTAGTATTTGGTATCTATCACAAGTGTTTAAAAAATTAATCATACCAAATTAGAAAATGCTTCTTATTTCCTGAAATCTATACTCAATTTGTTAATAAGCATAAATTTAAAATTAGAATGATTCTGTTGTTTAAATATCTAAGGATATGTTTCCCATTCACATTGATAATTATAAAGCATGCTGAAACCCAAGAATAGAAATTCTGTTAGCACATGACTTGAAGACAACACTTTTAGATGAAAGGAATATATCTGTCAGTATGCTTTCACAGCTCTTTGATCTCCCTGAGGAAAATGCCTTAAAGTTAATGTGTCTTACTGCAATTTTTTCTTTAGAATCCTTTGCAAGTTATTTTAAGAAAGTGAATAATGTCTTTTATTAGTCAAGAAGTTCCAGCATATCTCGTGCACAGCCTCACGCATAGAAATATATCAACCCTAAGGACAATTTTGCTTAGGAGCCCCATTAAATGTGACCTTCTTCTCTATTTTCAGGCTTTCTATTGAATGTTCATTTCATCAAAAAGGATATTAAAGTGAAAATACTTTTAATGTGCTGATATAGAAATGACATATATTTGTTTAAATTTCAAAAAATATAAACTGAAATGCAAAGACTTTAAAACATTCACTTTAATAAAACCCAGATGAAACACTATGAATAAATACTCTAACAGCCTCAGCATTGCTCTTAAGAGACAGTTGCCAGTATTATGTGTGTAGACTGCAGCTACCCATCATGGAACATTCTCCACAAAATGGTCAAGTGCATAATGGCTGCCTTGAAAATCAGTGCCTGCAATTTAGACTACCTGCCTCACTGACTTTCTCTCTGGTCCTCAGATTTGGAACTAGTGACTAGGAATTCAATCAATGTGGATTTAATTTGTGTGGCATTTATGTCTAATGAACAGCCTCACAGGTTTGTCCTCGCTTTCAGTGGCTTCCAAATGTCTGCCTTTCTCTTTGATGCAAATCTCTCAAAATAGTTCCGGCCCGTCACAGGGAACTTCATGTGAATAAAATGGCTTATGAAAGTTGAACCATCAAAAACATACACTAAGATGTCAAATTTGGTAAAATATCACATGATGCAGTAAAAACAAACAAAAATTCTGAAATGGTTTTATTCATATTGATGAGATATATTGATTACTGTCTACATGGTATAGTGTAGCCTGTCCTTTTTAATTTAAAAAAAAATTTGAGAGTTTATCCCGTGAAAATGAATGCAATCATACATCATATTTCATCACCTGTAAGAACTGGCATATTCTATTATTCCCCTTTTTCTTTCTTCTTTTCTTTTTAAAATAATCTGCAATAAAAAATTTTAAAAATATACCTCAGACATTTGTCCTATTATCTCCTTGCGACAAATTTCTAGAGAAGTAATGTTTGTCAATAGATAAGCACATTTTAAGTTTTGGCACACATTTTGAAGCTACATGGCCCCAAGGCAATTCTTAGTCACATGATCACGTCAGCGTATGTAGTTGCTCTTTTCTCACATTTTTTGTCCACGTAGGAATGACTCATTCTTTAAAAATTTCCAAAAATATTAGGTCAAAAAACTTTTCAATTAGTTGTGCTCATTTTTGTATTTTACTTTTAATGACTATTAGTGGCGTTTAATATATTTTCGTAAGTATATTGGTCAGTTCTCATTTTCTTAGGGTTTGCTTTCTACTATGTCTGTGGTTTATTTATTGAATGATTAATCGAGTCATTCTTCATTTGTCTAATTAATTTTGTATATTAGACTTTTTTTATCTTATGTGGATTCTAATATTCTGAAAATACTTTGCTCATTAATATAAAGTATTAAATTCCCAGGTTGTTTTAAATCTGTCTATTTTTTTTAACAGTTAATCTAAAGCAATAGTATACTTGACAATATATTTCTACATCTCAATGGACTGGTTTTCCCCATTGTTCAACTTAAATGCTTTCAATTTATATATTCTCTTAGGAATACTTTTTCTACATTTTTTTTTTCTGTCCAAGAATAAATTATTTTTTCTATAATTTAAAACTTCTTTTACATCATTAAAAATGTATTTGGGGATTCTCTTATGACAGGTAGTGCATTTTACTTGCAATGCTTAATCTTAGGTACTTTATGCCTTTGCTCTCCTAATATTATTGATTTACTCTCATTAGCTTACAATTGTTAAGTATAAAAACTGTTAATCTTTGTAAATCATTTTCTATCCATAAAATACTGTGAATATTCTTATTTCAAGTGTTTCATTAAATTCTATTTAGAATTTTAAATTTAATTTAGTTTTATAACTGTATAGTCTAGCACTTCTGGAACAATGTTAAATAATAATGATGATCATGGACTTCCTTGATGACATATTCCTGATTTTAATATAAATTATTGTAGAAATTTGGTAATATTTATGAATTCCAAAAATGGATATTGGATTTAGTTTGTAAATTAGTCTGTTCCTCTGGGTATATTAAATTGTATTGGGTTCAGAGGTTTCACTCTTACTTGCGTAAATTATGATTAAGGTTTGATTGGGCCGGTAGGACATGGAATCCCCACCCCCAGGGACTCACAGAGAAAACAACATGGCAAAGGAGACAGTTTTTTAGTTTTAGTGCTGGAGTCCCAGGAAATACACAGAAAAACAGATATGTGAGGAAAGAGAGAAGCCTTTTTTAGACATGGCAGAGGCCTGAGGAAGAGAGATGAGCCGTTCACAGCTGGCTTTGTAGAGAGAGGGGAGTAGCTGAGCCTGGAGAAAAATGAGCCATGGGAGAGACATGAGACTTATCCCAGCCTACAGCTGATATTGAAAGAAGCTGGGACCACCAAATTTAAGAGAAAGAGGAAGCCTGAACACTTGCAGATATCAGCAGCCGTTTTGTTCCAACATATAGCAACATACTTTGGTGAGGGAAGTAATTTATGCATTATGCCCTGTAACTGTAAGCTTCTATCCCAAATACCCTTTAGAAAAGCCAACAGACTTTAGGTATTTTGTATCAGCACCCCTTTGGCTGACTAATACAATATATTAATATGAACTTATAGAAACATAATTTGTTATGATTTTAATGAAAATATTTAAGGGCATGTATCTTTCTATTAGTACGTTTTAAAAACAACTTTTTATACAACTAATATTTGTAGAGTATGAATTGCTATTTTCAAAAATCTATGCATTCATCAAATAGTTATGGTAGGTGCAAGACACTATGCTGTCAGTTAGGTTGCAACCATGAGTCAAAACAGGAAGAATTCTGTTTTTATAGAACTTAAACCTGAGTTGGAGACAGATGCTTAACAAATAAACCGAGAAAGTAAGTAAAATTGCAACTCTATTAAATATGTCCCAAAATATGAATATGTAAGAGAAACTTACATAATATTAGAATATTAGGGTTAGGTTAGAAAATATCTTTTTATTTTTAAAGATTATATTTATTTATTTGTCTCCCTTTATCCCCCACCCCTCAGTTGTCTGCTCTCTCTGTCCATTCGCTGTGTGTTCTTCTATGACTGCTTCTATCCTTATCAGCGGCACTGGGAATCAGTATTTCTTTTTGTTGCGTCATCTTGTTGTGTCAGGTCTGTGTGTGTGTGGCACCTTTCTTGGGTAGGCTGCTCTTTCTTTCGTGCTGGGCAGCTCTCCTTATGGGGGGAGCACTCCTTGCACGTGGGGTTCCCCTACGGGGGAGACACCCTGCATGACAGGGCACTCCTCGTGTGCATCAGCACTGCACTTGGGCCAGCTCCACACGGTCAAGGAGGTTCAGAGTTTGAACTGTGGACCTCCCCTGTGGTAGGCGGACACCCTATCCATTGGGCCAAGTCTGCTTCACAAAAATGTCATTCAGGATACTCTTTACTGGGAAAGGAATGCAGCAGTTTTCCTACTAAAGAGTTTTAGGAATTTAGTAATTAATGTGAGAAATAAATAATAATATTCCTGGCATGCAGCCCCAGCAGGCAGGTACATATAGCTTTGTGACTACAAAGAATGTGAAATATATATGGAATAAAAAGAAAACTTGTGTGATTGGGGGACAGCCACAGGAAATAGGATGCAGGATGAGGCTATAAAAGTAAGGTAAGATCATAAAAAGAAAAGGTGGAAGGGGTTGAAGGTGATTTTAGAGGTGGGAAGTTGCATTATATTTGGAGTAGAGACTAAGGTTGTATGAATTAGGCTGGGGTTATTGGAGTGACAAACTCTGTAACTAGTCAAGGGATAGTGATGAGATCAAATAAATTAAAATCAGTGAAGGACTGATATGAGGATAAAGAAAAGTCAAAGATTTTCCTAAGTTTGAGACCTGATGAATGAAAAGATTGATGGTATCATTCCCTAAATCAGAAAACTCTAGGAGGACTGAAGAGGGAACATTTTAATTTAAATTTTGGTCTTCCTGAGTATGGCAGACCTTTGAGAGGCCAATACAAAGAAGTGAAATAGTTTTAGACATTAGACAGAAGTTTGGGGGAGAAGGCTATGCAAGTGGTGAATTTTGAAGTCATCATAAGAAACAAATGTTATGAATGGGTTACTCTAGATATATAGTATAGAATGAATAGAAAAGTAGGTCTAGGAGTCATCCTTGAAGACTTCTAGCTTTGAAAGGACAAGTAGAGGCAATTTAATCTTAAAGAAGACTGAGAAGTTTTGCCAGAGTAGAAATTAAACCAGAAGAGGGTAAGGATGCTTAAATTGTGTAAGGAGAATATTTTATTGGAGAGGATTTAGTAACAGGGTCTTTGCCTATAATAGAGTAATACAAATGAATCTAACAAATACTATTAAGAGACTAATAAAGTGGGTCCATTCTCAGATTTCTTCACTAACTACACCTGGTTGTAATGTATTATTCTTTTAATATGATTTTTAATAATATTCCAGGAAAGTAGGGTTAATTTTAACTTGAAAGCATAAATGGGTATCACCAAATATTTAAATAATAAAGACAATTTTGATGGCTTAGAAAAAGGGTATTTCCTTATTTACCTATTAGCTCTCTTTTTATGCCTTTATAATATTTATTTTTCATAATCAAATTTATATATTTCAATTTCCAAATAAAAATATTCACAAAACAAGGGAAGTAATAAAGTTTGGGACACTAGATTGAGTGCTTGCTAGTGATTTATGCACACTTGCGTGTGCATGTGCATGAAATGAATGAAAAACCATCTGTAGGACCCCTTTTCCAGAATTACAAAAATTAGAAAGATAATCATACTCATTTTTAGGAAATATCAGAACAGTTACAATAAAACAATCTTTTTAAAAAAGATTTATTTATTTTTCTCCCTTCCCCTCTTCCTCCTCCCATCCTGCTGTTTTTGCTGTCTGTGTCCTTTCACTGTGTGATCTTCTGTATCTATTTTTCTTTTTGTCTTCTCATCTTTTCTCCTCTAGAATTCATCAGGATTTGATCCTGGGGATCTCTGATGTGAAGCAAGACTCCCTGAAGCTGCGCCACCTCAATTCCTGGTTTCTGCTGCACTTCACCTTGACTCTCTCCTCAGTCTCTCTTTTGTTACATCATCCTTTTGCTGCATGATTCACTTGCATGGGCACTGGCTCACTGAGTGGGCACTTGGCTCACTACATGGGCACTTGTGTGGGCACTTGGCTTACTGCTTAGGAGCTTGGCTCACCACATGGGAACTCACAAGGGCACTCGGCTCACTGCACAGACACTCAACTTGCCATTCAGGCACTCATGTGGGCACTGGGGTCATCATGTGGGCCACTGGCTCACCACACAAGCATACTTTCTCTTCTTTTTCACCAGGAGGCCCCAGGGATTAAACCCAGGTCCTCCCATATGATAGGCAGAAGCCCCATCACTTGAGCCACATCCGCTTCCCTAAAACAGAATTTTATAAACAAATGGAATGGAATTTCTTAATTAAATTATAAAATGTATCAATATGCATTTACATATCTCTCTATAGAAGGAAATAACCACATCGTCATGATACTTCTCCCAGGTCATTGTGAAATCTTTTTCACTTCTCTGTATGACATGAGCCCACCATTTTGAGAATAGCATTACTGGAGATACATCAAGTCAGATATTGGGTTGTCTTTGGTTTTAATTTTGAATGTATGTTTGTGTTTTGGTGGTGAGAATGGAAGAGCCTAGAGACATGAGTAGTGCTCCTTTCCATTTGGCCTGACCAAATGTTACTAGGCCAAAGTCACTGAGTTTCTTCAAGACCTGTTCTATGTACTATATGTTTGCTTTGATGTACATTACAAACCCTAGTTTATTGTAATCGATCTTTATGACCAACGGCATGAGCAGAAGGGGCTTGATAATGACCAATGGTAAGCCACTCTTCTTAAGGGTGTTTTCCATGTTCCTGGGGCTGCCTACATCCCAGGTGTCTTGTTGGAACTGTGGTGGGTGATGTGCATGAGTGTCATATTTCTGTGCCTATAAGTGTTGTCGTTCACCACAGCCTTGTTAGTCTACTAAGTCTTTGTTTGACTTTAGCCATGTCTTTGAGAAGGGCAGGGACTTATTCTTCACTTTTGTAAAAGTGCATTAGTTTTAATATCATAATTGCACTAGTTTTAATACTAGTTTTAATACCATAAATTGATATTTGCTAATTTTTCTTTGCAAATGCTGCTTGGTCTGAGATTTGAGAGTAGTATTTATTCCAGTGAAGCTATTATTGACTGCCTTTCTATCAAGATGTATGGGCCACGTTTTTCTAGACATGGATTTTAAACAGAAAAGTGCCCCACACAGACCTTGGGTTTCAGTAAGGACCTTATCAAGGTGTGAACTTTCTTATAGGAAATATTAACTGTTTTGTAATTTATGTAGCTCACATCTTTATTTTCATATATTAAATGATATGAAAAAGCTGAAAAAGCTTATTAGTTATTGGTTTTAAAATGTAAATATTAAATATATAAAACATAAAGTGTAAATACTCATGTGCACTAAATGTATGATGAAAAAGAATTATTAACAGTAATGCATATTAGAATTCAATTACTATACAAAATAGGCACTGTTTACAAGCTTTTCATACAGTTGTTCAGTTTCTTTATACTTATAATTTTTTTAAAAGGATGTTGAAGTGCCTCTAAATTTTTTTGTTTATTTTTTTTTTAACTTGACAGAATAACTGCTCCTTTCACCTTCTTCAGATAAAGGGAATCAAAACTGAGAGTTATCTAATATCCAAATAAATTAGATATTGATCTGTGTGGAAAAGTTCCTCCCTTAGTTTACCTCAGAGACCACAATATCCCACAGTGATGATCAGGTTCTCTTTTAAAGGAAGTAATCTGAGAATATTTGATAGCTTGACATTGTAAACACTCAATTTGAAACCAGATGACTTTGTAGATCACCTTTCTTTGAATAAATGAATATTGTTTAAAGTGCAAGTTGACCAAACTCAAAAGGTATAAATGAAATTAAGTCATTCTAGGTGCATTTTAAGATTGGCAGCCATGAAAAAAACAGTAGAATACAAATGCTGGAGAGGATGTGAAGAAAGGGGAACACTCATCCATTGCTGGTGGGAATGCAGAAGGATCCAACCATTCTGGAGGACAGTTTGGCGGTTTCTCAAAAAATTATCCATAGATTTGCCATATGACCCAGCAATACCACTGCTGGGTATATACCCATCAGATCTGAAAACAAGGACACAAACCGATATATGTACACCAATGTTCATAGCAGCATTGTTCACTATCGCCAAAAGTTGGAATCAATCCAAATGTCCATCAACAGATGAGTGGATCAATAAAATGTGGTATATACACACAATGGAATACTACTCAGCTGTAAGAACCAATACACTACAATCGCACGTGATAACATGGATGAACCTTGAGAATCTTATGTTGAGTGAAGCAACTCAGGCATTGAAGGACAAATACCATATGACCTCAATGATATGAAATAAGTTAACTGCCTCAGAGAGCTAGAGTCTGGAAAAGTGGCTTACAGGAAATCGGGGGGTGGAGGAAGGATGTGAGTTAATGTCTGCAGGGGTGGAATCTGTGATGAGCTGACGGTAAGTATGAGCACAAAGAAGGGACAAAATGGGGGCAAGGGGTTACCTTCAGGTGGGGTTTTCTGGGTTTGAGGGGGGCTGGGGATGGGAAGAGGGGTAATATTGTCCAAGAAATAGGTGGGAGGGAGGGGCAACATACGAATATGGGAGAGTGTCAGAAGTTCGTTGAGAACTAAATGTTGAGTAAAACGTATCAAAGTATAAGTAGGAGGGTTACCTGGTTAGGATGCTCAGGAGGTATGGTCTGATGCATGACAGACTCTGGAGGGAATAGCTGAAGGCTCATTTTGCCAAGGTGGGTTCTACCATTGGGTGGGGTGGACCCATATCCTGGGGAAGACTAATGCCGTTGAATAGAGAGAACTGTATCTCTCGTGAGAAAGGACAGCTCCCAGGGTATTAGATTGGCAGGCGTTGTGGGCCCTAAGGGGAGGGGAAAATGGATGTGGAATGGATGGAACAAAGGTAAATAAGGGGGAAAAAGAGGAGTTATGTGAGAGTACACGAGGATGAATATAAAACAGCTAATATTACACCAAAAACATATAGGGGATGACAGACTAATAATGAAAACCATAAGACAAAACATAGGATAACTAAAAAATTTAGAAAACTGTACAGCCTAAAATATGGACCACATAGTAAGCACAAATGTCACCTTGTCTGAAAACTATAGTGTTGGAATCTGTACATCAGTTTCAGGAAATATGATATGAATAAGTTAAAAGATTATTGCTGTGCAAGGGAAAAGGTTTTATGATGGATCTGGGGAAATACTGTATATTGTATATATGAATTTCGGTGATCTAAGACTCTTCTGAAGCTGACATTATGTTGGGATTCACTTTACGGGAAGTTTTGGATCACAGAGTGGTTCAACAACGGCAGCGGAGGAATACTGATATGGGATGTTATTGACAGGATATATATGGTTGACAGGGAGTTATACAGGGCATATGCCCAGGGTATATGGTAATGTCTATATATAGTCATAGTGGAAACAAAAACAACAGCTGGGGGGGTACTGGGCTCCTGGCCGGGGGGTCACTGTTGTGGGCCCTGGGAGAGCAGCGGCAATCCTCCAGGTGCAACGGCAAGAACCAGGAAGGAAGGAGGGCCCAACAGTGGGCTCGTGATACTAATGGTTACACTTTTGAGCCTATACACCTGCAATAAGAACAAGGCCTAGAGTAGCATTGTGCCTGGGGGTTTCCTCCTGACAGCCTGCATGTTACTCAAATATGGCCACTCTCACAGCCAAACTCAGCGTGTAGATGCGATGCATTCCCCCCAGCGTGGGACATGACACCCGGGGATGAGCCTCCCTGGCACCGAGGGATCACTACCACATACCAGCTGAAGAAGCAACTAGAAAATGACCTTGAATTAAAGATTCAATGCGGAACAGCAGAATATACCTGTCTACATATAATAACATGACTTCGGGAAGCGGTTTGACCTAATGTAAGGGGGAAATGGAAAGGAGAAATGAGATTATAAGGCTGTGAGTCTCTAAAAAAGAGTCTGGAGGTTGTCAGAAGGAATACCCCTATGTACAACTGAACAGAGTCTAAGAGACAGATAAGGTAGATACAACCCCAGGTATTGGTTCTTTTGAGGGATAAAGAGACCCACGGGTTCTATGGTCATGGCAGAAGGGGTTCACTGCCATGACAGATAGCCCTTCTTTGGAGCTGGTGTTTCTGCGTGATGGAATTGGACTCAGAGGGGATCTCTTTTCAAAAGACTTGCATGCTACTTTATTGGAATTGTAGTCGGTGCTGGGTTTAAGATATATGTAGGGGATTTGAATCTCTGGACTGATAATATGACACCCAGGCCCAGAGCCTCAACAGACTTCAGCTCCTACACTTTGATTTATTGGACTTACTCCACTCAGCTAACATGGAGTTGAAGAAGGTCAACCACCACAACATGGAGCCTAGAGTGTCTACAACTGGAAGCGGGAGGAGTGCATCCAGTACCCATATGGAATCTAAGCCCTCACTTGACATAGATGTGCAATGGACACAACCAATCCAATGTCCACAGAGAAAATGTGGAATGGGTGTGGGAATGGTAGCCATGGTGGCTGCTGGGTGTGGGGAACGGGAGGAAGAGATGAGATGTGGAGGCATTTTCGGGACGTGGAGTTGTCCTGGATAGTGCTTCACGGACAATTACGGGACATTATAGATCCCCCCAGGGCCCACTGGATGGAACGTGAGAGAGTCTGGGCTATGATGTGGACCATTAACTATGGGGTGCAGTGATGCTCAGAGATGAAATTATCAGGTGCAATAGATGTGTCATGATGATGGGAGAGAGTGTTGCTGTGGGGGGAGTGGGGGGCGGGGGCGGTGGGGTTGAATGGGACCTCATATTTTTCATAATGTAATTTAAAAAAATAAATAAATAAATAATTAAAAAAAAAAAAGACATAGACTGAAAAAATGGATAAAAAATATGAACCATCTCTATGTCGTCTACAAGAGACCCACCTCAGACATAAGGACACAACCAGGTTGAAGTAAAAGTTTGGAAAAAGTTATTCCACACAAAAGGTAACAAAAAAAAGGAGCTGGAGTAATGATACTCATATCAGACAAACTAGATTTGAAATGCAAACTGTTATAAGGGATGAAGAAGGTCATTATATGTTAACAAAAGGGGCAATTAATGAAGAAGAAATGACTATACTAAACATTATGCACCTAACCAGGGTGCCCCAAGATACATGACTCACACATTGGCAAAACTGAGAAGAGAAATAGATATCTCTACAATAATAGTTGGAGACTTCAATACACCTCTCTCAATATTGGACAGAACATCTGAACAGAGGATAAAGAAAGAGAGAACTTGAATAATATGATAAATGAACTAGACTTAACAGACTTCAATAGAACATTACACCCTTAAACAGCAGGATATACTGTCTTTTCAATTGTTCGTGTATTCTTCTCCAAGATAGATCTTAAACTGGGTCACAAGACAAGTCTCAATACATTTTAAAAGTTTGAAATTATACAAAACACTTTATATGATCATAATGAAACTGGAAATCAATAATGGATGGAAAAAGGGAAAATTCACAAATATATGGAGATTAAACAGCACTGTCTTGAACAATCAGTGGGTCAAAGAAGAAATTTCAAGGGAATTCAGCAAATATCTTGAGACTAATGAAAACGAGAACATAGCATATCAAAACTTATGGGACTGTGACTGAAAAAGACTTCCCCAGTCTTGGGGAAGTAAATATCAACAGAAAGAAAGCTAAGGAATAATCTAGGGACTGAATAACACAGTGAACCCAGAGGCAGTTGAGAATTCTGGTTAAGGATACAAATGTCAGAGAGTCCTTCTGTTAGCTAGAGCAGATATACATCACTATTGCGGGGTGATGGGAATATGGACAAACATGAGAAAACTACAATTGGTGTGACCTATAGACTGTGGTTAATAGCAATATTATAATTGTCTTGCATTAATGGCAAGCTTTACCGTGTTAATAATGGAGGTGTATGGAAAAAGTGTGCCAAATGTATGCTATGGACCATGATTGGTGGTAATCGTCTGATGATATTATCTCATAATCTGTAACAAATGTTCTACCAGGGTGTGGATTTGTATGGGAAATCTACACATCTATATGGTTGTTTGCAAGTTCACAATACCTGTAATAAAAATACATTAAAAAAAATAGTGTGGGTTGAGGGAAGAGTACACCAAATACAAAATAAGGAATATAATTGGTAGTAATATTTTGACAGTGCTCATGTATAGTTTGTAAAAAATGTTTCACACCAATGGAAAGAGTTGGTGGAGAGGTGATGTATGAGACCCCTGTGTGATGTTATGTATGTTTATTTTGTAAATTCACAATCTTTACTATATACTTATTGTTTATGTGTATTCATGTATGAATGATATACTTCAATTAAAAAAGTAAACCTATAGAACACTGCAAAGGGAGTGCTGAGAGGAAAATTTAAAGCCCTCAATGCTTACATTAAAAAGAAGTAAGAGCTAAAATTGAAGATTTAACTGAGGAACTAGAAAAAAGAACAGCAAACTAATTCCAAACCGAGCCAAAGGAAAGAAATTGTAAAGATCTGAGCAAAAATAAATGAAGTTGAGAACAAAGCGACAATAGAGAGAATCAACAAAACAAAAAGTTGTTTCTGTGAAAAGATCAACAAAATTCACAAACCCTTAGCTAGACTGACAAAAAAAAGAGAAGAGAAGGCACAAATAAATAAAATCAGAAATGAGAAGGGGGACATTATCATTTACCCTGCAGAAATAAGAGAGATCATAAGAGGATATTATGAATAACTGTATGCCAAAAGCCTACACAGTGTAGAAGAGATGGACCTATTCCTAGAAACACTCCAACCACCCACACTGACCCTAAATGAAATAGAAGTCTTCAACAAGCCAATCACAAGTGAAGTAATTGAAACAGTCAGCAAAATCCCTAAAAAGATGAAAAACTCAGGGCCAGATGACTTCATGGGTGAATTTTACCCATCATTCAAAGACTGTTACCAATCTTGTTCAAGCTCCTTCAAAAAATTATAGGAAAGAACACTACCAAACTCATTCTATGAAGCCAACATCACTGTAGTACAAAAACCAGATAAAGATACTACAAAAACAGAAAATTACAGACCAATATTTCTAATGAATATAGATGCAAAAGTCCTTAACAAAAAAATACATTGGAAGTATTATTCACCATGATCAAGTGGATTTTATTCCAGGTATGCAAGTGTGCTTCAACACAAGAAAATCAATTAGTGTAATAAACCACATTGATAAATTGAAGAAGAAAAATCACATCATCCTCTGAATTGATGCTGAAATGTCATTTGACAAAAAAGCATACTTCTTTTTTAAGATTTATTTATTTCTCTCCCTTCCCCCCACCCCACCCAGTTGTCTGCTCTCTGTGTCCATTCACTGTGTGCACTTCTATGACCGTTTCTGTCCTTATCAGTGGCACCAGGAAACTGTGTTTCTTTTTGTTGCATCATCTTGTTGTGTCAGCTCTCCCTGTGTGTGCCGCCATTCTTGAGCAGGCTGCACTTTCTTTCCTACTGGGCGGCTCTCCTTGTGGGGCACACTCCTTGTGCGTGGGGCTCCCCTACTCAGGGGACACCCCTGTGTGGCATGGTACTCTTTGTGTGCATCAGCACTGTGCATGAGCCAGATCTACACAGGTCAAGGAGGCATATATGAAAAACCTACAGCTAGCATTGTCTCCAAAGGTGAAAGAATGAAATCTTTCCCACTAAGATCAGAAAGAAGACTAGGATGCCCACTGTCTACTTTGTTACTCAATATTGTGCTAGAGGTTCTAGCTAGAGCAAATAAGCTAGATAAAGAAATAAAAGTCACCCAAATGGGAAAGGAAGAAATACAGTTTTCAGTATTTGCTAATCTTATAGCTAGAAACTCCTGAAAAATCTACAACAAAGCTACTAGAACTAATACACAAGTTCATTAAGGTGGTGGGATACAAGATTAATACATAAAAACCAATAGCATTTATTTACAGACTGATGTGCAATCTGAGAAGGAACTCAGAAAAGATAATCCATTTTTAATAGCAACTAAAACAATCCAATATTTAGGAATAAACTTAACCAAGAACATAAAAGGCCTCTATTCAGAAAACTACAAAACATTCTTAAAAGAAACTGAAGAAGACTTAAATAAGTGAAAGGGCATTCTTTGTTCATGGATTGGCAAACTAAATATTATTAAGATGTCAATTTTACCCAAGCTGATTTACAGATTCAATGCAATCCCAATAAAAACCCCAACAGTCTTTTTAGCAGAAGTGGAAAAAATAATTATCAAGTTTATTTGGAAGAGTAAGGGGCCAAAATAGCCAAAAAGATCTTTAAAAAGACAAACCAAATTGGAGAACTCTTACTTCTAGACTTTAATGCATTTTACTTATAGTGGTAAAAACAGCATGATACTGGCACTAAGACAGACACATTTACCAATAGACTAAATCAAGAACTCAGAAATTGATCCTCACATCTACAGTAAGTGATTTTTGACAAGGTGGTCAAACCCTACTAGCTGGGCTAGAATAGCCTATTCAACAAATGATGCTAGTAGTACAGGGTATCCATATTCAAAAGAAGGAAAGAAGACCCCTATCTCACACCATACACAAAAATAAACTCAAATGAATCCAGGACCTAAATATAAAAGTGATAACCGTAAAACTCTTAGAAGAATGTGTAGGAAAACATCTTCAAGATCTTGTGGTAGGTAATAGTTTTCTAAACCTTACACCCAAAGCACCAGCAACAAAAGAAAAAATAGATATATAGGGCCTTCTCAAAACTCAACACATTTCCATCTCAAAGAACTTTGTCAAAAGGGTGAAAAGGCAGCTGACTTAATGGAAAAAATATTTGTCAATAACATATCTGATAAGGGTTTAATATCCATGATATATAAAGAGATCATACAACTCAGCAATAAAAAGACAAACAACCCAATTAAAAATGGGCAAAAGACTTGAAAAGACAATTGTCCAATACAGAACTACAAATGGCACATGAAAAAATGTTCAATATCACTAGTGATTTGGGAAATGCAAATCAAAACTACGAAGTGCTATCAGTTCACACCTATTAGACTGGTCACTATTAAAAAGTCAGAAAACTGTAAATGTTGGAGAGAACATAGAGAAATATGAGAGCTTATTCACTGTTGGTAGGAATGTAGAATGGTGCAGTCACTGTTGAGGATTGTTTGGCAGTTCCTAAGGAAGTTAAACATAGATTTGCCATGTGACCCAGCAATACCATTACTAGGTATATATCCAGAAGAACAGAGAGCAGAGACATAGACAGACATCTGCACACCGAAGTTCAGAGCAGCATTTTTCATGATTAACAAAAGTTAGAATCAACCCAGGTGTCCATTAACTGATGAATGGATAAACAAATTGTGGTGCATACATACAATGAAATATTATGCAATGGTAAGAAGAAACGAAGTCGTGAAGCTTATGACAGCATGGATGAATCTGGAGGATGTTATGTTGAGTGAAGCAAACCAGACACAAAAGGGCAATTACAGTATGATTGCACTATTATGAACTAAATATATTGTGTAAACTCTTGGAGTTAATAATTAGAATATAGGTCACCAGAAAATAGAATGACAATGAAGGATGGAAAGCTGAGGTTCAATCTGTGCAGGATTGGGAAAATGTTGTTTGTAATTCTTTGGAAGTGTGTAGAAATGGTGAAAGCATATCATGGTGTTTGTAACTAGCAGTGCTATTGTATAGGTATGACTAGTTAGTTGACAGCTAAAGTCTAAGATCAAGAATATTACTAAAAGGAAAGCTAAAAACTGTAACATGGGACTGTATATGACAGTAAAACATGAATATGGAGGATATTGCATATATAAGGCTGTTTTTACAAAGCATAAATACAAATATACTTGAGAGAAGGGAAAAACATAGCAGCTATGTATGGCCAGGGAAGCAGAGAAAGATTGAGAGGCTAAGAGTTTTATTTGTTCATTATTATTATTACTACTACTATTGGAATAATGTATGTGCTCTAAGAATGACTGAGTGATAAATGCATAAATATGTGACTACAACTAATACCATCATTTGTACACTTTGGATGGATTTATGTTTTATTAAAAAATTGATTTGTTAAAAGAAAGATAGGTAGTCCTACAATTATATATGTAAATTTTAAACAATGAGATCTGAAAGCATGGAGCAACTTAACAGAAGCACACAGCTTCTAAATACCAGAGTAGACATTTACCTGGACACATTTAATCCATTATTCATTCCCTGTATCCTAACACAATTTTTAGTTGAGAAAAAAATTGACTAGGATTCTGTTATTTTATTTTGTATTAAATAAATTTTAACATAATTGGTTTTTGTTTATTACTAAATCAAGATCATTATGATTTACCAAAAATATTTTCCGAAATAATGCCATTTCTTCACTAATTTCTTAGATACATAAAACAGGTGAAAGTTTTACTTCATTATAGCAAATACATTACCATTTTCCCTTTTCTTTCTTTGTGTAACATAAGAAAAGCCTACTTAAAAAAAATAGGCCCATGAAAATATTTTGAAGCATTATTTGCAAACAACAAATGATGGCAGAACATTTTTTAAATCTCAAGAATTATAATGGGCACATCTTTTATTTTGTTTGCTAATTTTTGAAGTGATAATAAATAATCAGAACAGTCAAAATAGTTGTACATTGTCATGAAGAAAATAAGTCAAACAGTTCAATCCTAACTGATTTCCAGTGTTTTAGGAATTTGCAGAGGTGCTGGGCTAGCAATACTTCTTTCAGAAGCTTTGTTTATACAGTCTGTATAGGAAATTATTCTAAATACACACTTTGATTTCTTGTTTTTTTAAAATATAGTTACAAAGATTACCATCAACAGAATGCAAAGGAATTAAAGCCACACATAATCCACCAACCAGAAATAAATATTTCTAAAACATTTGTATATTTCATTATGTGATTGACATTGCTACAGACACACACATATTTCTCTGCTCTGCTTATCCCACATGCCATTATACAAATTAAAATCTATGATTAGGAAATATCCAAATGTTTGTTTTGAAAGTACATTATTTCAGTTTTATGTCTATGTTTTAATGGTAAATAAAAGATTATTTTAATTAGAGGTCTAATAGTAATCTGTGTCACAGCATATTATTTATTAGGAGATACAATTTAATATTTTTCTGAGTCATGAAAATGAATGATTCATTAAAATAAGCAATTACATTTATTTTATATTTCCCTCAAAGACTGTAAAACAAAAAATGTTGGCAGGATATTATGCCGTGCAGGTGAAGCCACAATAATGTTATATATGACAAGCTATAATTAAAACGTAGTATGTTTTTCCTTTGAGCTATTATTGGTTTGGTTTTTTTTTGTTTCTGTTTTTTTCTTTTGGATGTTAGTGGTTGAATCTATATGAGTAGAGTCTGTTTTTTTCACTAGTTTCTTATCTGTCAGAAGGCATTATTTGGAGATTTATTTGGCCTCTGTCTATAACTGCCATGCAAAGCTACAGGATGACAAGTTAATTTTTAAAACTGTCAGAGAGCATCTCAAACATACACATTTCTCTTTGATCTTAAAGCACATTTAAAAAAATTCTCATCTAAATACCATCTATAAATCAAGGCAAGAAAATGTGAATGTTTCAGCACAATACAAAGTTTTGTGAGAAAGTTTAAAATATATCTGGTTGATACTGAGTACAGAAAACTACAAAACTATTAACAGAACTTCTGAAAATAAACTCACTAGTTTTCTTTAGTTGTAGTATAGAATCTTGACTCATATAGAAAAGAGTTGGGTAAGGGGAGAGCAAAAATACCCTTATTCCCTCAGGGCCATCCTCATTAAATTGGCTGTGAATATCAAAGGAATAAGGAACACTTACAGGAGCCCACAACAATTTTCAAGAAAACAAAATTACTTCCACATTCCCTGTGTGAATTTTCATATGCCAGGTATCTTAGTAAGGAACATAAGCTCTCACTGATATGGCCTATGGGTGGCAGGCTCTTTGTCTCTTCAGAGGTAACCTAAACTACCTGACTTGTGGGTGTGGGATGATGAAAGGCTGCAGTCCTGCCCTTGGTGAGCAGGAGACAGTTTAACAATGCAAGGTCTATAAACTTTAAGTATTCAGGGGAAATGCAAAGCAAATATGCTAAAAGCTTATCGAATGCCTGAGGTCCATGCTAAGAGCTTACTAAGAAGTGGAAATATATGCTAATTCAAGCCTACTGAGAACTGAAACAAAAGGACCATTTGGCCTTTCCTCTCTATACTCAAGTAATTGAACTTCTCTCAAATTCTACAACATCACATTGAATACATTCCTGTAATAAAATCAAGATAATAGGTTAGACTTATACTCAGTAAGCACTGCTTTCCCCTCTTTTTTTTTCCTTTCTATATTCCATAATCTCCACTTCTTCCCATCTGGTTTGCATAGAGGGGTCCATTTTTTCTGCTTTTATTAGGAAAGGAAATGCATTTTTATCCTAATAATCTGACATCATCTATCATCTAGATCCTTAGTGCCTTATATTTATTTCAGATTCATTAAGAGATTTAACCAAACAGAATAGTTTCATCCCTCACTCAATTTACAGTAGAAACTCTTCTGGAAATATGTACTAATTTAGATATTTTCTATTAATTGAAAAATTCTACTTTGGAAGTTTAGATGAGAGCTTTCCTCTTACATAATTTCACTTTCCTTGACACCTATGTCCTTGGGGATTGGAGATGATAACAATATCAGAGAAAACACTATGTTCCTTATATTCACTTGGTTTCTCATTAACAGATCATTCTTAGTAATTTTCTGACATATCCCAACCTGAGAACCAAATAGATGTTGAAAATGACTTTCATAAAAAAAGGAAAAGATGATAACTGCTGTAACATATCCTATCTCTGGTTGGGAATATTATTTTGTTTACCAATTCTACTGAATTAGTGAGTTTTCCTGAAATAAAAAAATGACCCCAAAATCTTTGGTAGCTTCCACTATCTAGGTTTAATTTTTATTCACAGTGCATATTTTCTGTGAGACATGATATCTCTTTCCTTTCTCCTTTGTCTCCTCAGTATGGGACCAGGACTGAAAAAAAAAAAAATTAGTCTCTATCTCTAATATGCTATTCTCATGGCAGAAAGGACAAGAGAACTAGGAGAAACAGGCAATACCTAGTCTAGACACTCTGCTAGAAGTGTCTACTCAGATGCCATGGGCCAAAACAAGTCACATGGCCAAGCCCAATATCAGCAGGGTTCTAGTATATTTCTTCCTTAGGAGTACTGCATGTCATATGGCAATGGGAAGGGATTCATAATTCCTAACAGGAAGGAAGAGTGAATGATAAGGCCAATAATCATATCTACCATGTACACTTACTCTAATGTTTTATATCACAGCTATTTTAAAGAAGAACCATAGATATTAGAATTAGGGAATTTACAACTTATTGGATGCTCTTATTTAATTTTATGTTGATGACCATGGAGCCCAGGTAGGTTAGAAATAACACACACACACACTTACACACACAAAGATGCATTTTGCTCTTGAGAATTTTATGTTTGTGACTGTCTTAAGACTTAGAAAGATATATTATTTACCATTTTCCTCTGGCCATTAAAATATTTTGAGGATTGGTTAGTGAGGAGCAGAGGGTGGTGGTGAAAAGTGAAGTATTGAAGCTAAGCTAAGGGAAAAGAGTTTATCCTATGGCAGAAAGAAAGACGCCAGTTAAGTTATTCTTTTATAATCATTAAAAATTGGTTGTCTTGCTGTTCTTTCCTCCCAAAGGAAAAGCAATGAAATTAATGATACTAGAGGATTTGCAAGAGACATCACCCATCTTTGAATTATGCATCAGTACTGCTTTTCCTTTTTATGACATTTTTAATTGACAACTTGTAGCATTTACATAGATTTTTTTCTACAGTAAGTTTTCTAATTCCTAGTGAAAAGTAGTCAATAATTAAGCTTCTCTTTATAAGAAGATGGACCCAACTTTATTCACAAAAGATACTTCTCAGAGATGCTTTTCTTGGCTTAGCAAGGGACATTGTTAATATGATTTCGTATTTGTTTACTAAAGAAAACTGCATCATTCAAAAAATTCTAAAATATATGAAAATAGCTATCTTTTGTTGGACTTAGCTGTCCATGTGAGTAGAAAAAAATTTCCCAGTGACAATAATAAAAGTAAGAGTGGATAAATATAATAGGTGCATTGTTTCAAGAGGGTAAATATAAGTAAAATGTCAGCCCAGGCTGTCCAAATGGGAAAGAACATTAAGTTTTCATAATGAAACATCTCAGTCTAGACAGAATCATAGAAATTTTGAAAATTGATAATGATGAAAAAATGTCATTTGGATACAAATATATTCCTCTAAGGATGAATCTTCCAGAAAAACCATAAAGCATGACTGAAATTGACTTCACATATGAAGATAAAAATGGCACAAAGTTTAAAAGCAGTTTTTCAGGGAGCAGATATGACTCAGAGGTTGAGCACCAGCTTCCTGCATATGAGGTCCCAGGTATAAAACTCTGCCACACTGGTACCTTAAAAAAAAAATTAAAGAAAAAGAGCAGTCTGTCACCTGGGACTGCTATGCTTCTTTGTCTTCACGCTTGCAGTTTACAAAACTGTTATGAAATATTGAAGAGCAAGACCTGTTTAGCAGGAGAAGGCCTATTTCCTTTAGTCTTTGAATACATGGATTCTCAAACACTTCTTTAGCTAAATAGAAGCTTGTATTCTTAGATATTTTTCAGGAAATTTTTTTTTTTTTGCAAAGAAAAGAACTCTTTCAAGCTAAGGTAAGTGTTGGAATTTGAATCATGCCTGCCATAAAGACATATTCAAGTATTCATCTGCATTGCTATGGGTGTGAACACATCTATAAAAGGACCTGCATTAGTTAGGTTTCTCTAGGGAAACAGAATCAACAGGAGATATCTGTAAATAGTATGAGATATATAAGAGTCTCTCATTTGACCTTGGGGATGCACAAGTCCAGGTTCCACAGACAGGTTGCAAACCAGGGGTTCTGGTGAAAGGCCAATGAAGGTCCTTGATAAGTTTCTGGGAGATGCTGACTGTCCAAAGGTGAGCTGGGAAATTCTCTTTGAATGCTGAGTTCACTTCCCTTTTTAAGACATTCAACTGATTGAATAAAAGGTCACTCATTGCTGACAGCAATCTCCCTGGTCGATGTAATCAGCTTTCTATGCAGTATACTTACTGATGACTAAAGCCCATAAATGTCCTAGTATTACAATGAGCCCAGTGCTTGCTTGACCAAACATTTGGGCAAAATTACCTGGCTGAGTTGACACATTAGCCTAACCAACACAGTCCACCCCTTGTCATTTTAGAAACCATAACATTATATTAAACCATACTTAGACCCTAAGGAAAAATGAAAACAGACTTGCATATATATATATTCCTGCCTAATAATGGTCAACAAGAAACACATTAGTTCACTACAGAATATGGTGCAAATCCTTGGGTAATATTCACTTTTAAACTTGACATCCTCAAATATTATGACAGGAAATTAACACAACTTGTCGTATGATAGGTGAAAAGATTGGGGAAGAAAACAAATTAATTTTGTGTATATATACAATCATACTCATAAAAAACAAGGAAGAAATGTTCAGGAATATTACAGTCTTCATTTCTGTAACTGGTCACATAGTTGAAGTTCATATATATCACAACTTCTTCCACTACCCATTCCATGTTCCTGTTACTCTTAGTGAACCATTCAGCTATTTGTGGTTCTTTGCCTGGTGGGGTGACCCAAAATTTCTGGGCCATTGCTAGACCTGCTTGGCTTGGATTATTGCAATTTTCCATTAACTTTAATCACAGGGCATGGCAGTACTAGGAGATGCCCTAGAGGATCTTTTGTATTCCAGGCAAACTCTTCTTTACACTTGTTATGTAGATGCAATCCTATTTCCCCTTGATAGTTAGGATCAATCACCTCAACTCACACAGTAATTCCCTTCTTTCTTTGTTGATTCAGAGGTAAGAGAGACCAAGTGACTAAGGGGCAGTCTTAACCCTCAGTTCAGTGGCATCATCATTGTAGTCATTGGTGGCAGCACTCCTCCTTCTGGAACTAAAGCATGTAGACAAGCAGAATTTAAGGTTGCAATGACAGGGAGCAAAAATTTTCCTAGAGGGTCACTAAGGGTAATAGTCAGTGGTGCCACTTCCATTTTCATCCCTTTCCATGGTGGAAGTGGTCCAATGTAATCAATCTGCCACCAGGTAGCAGGCTGATCACCTTTGGGAATGAGCCATATTGGGGGCTGTGTATGGGTCTCTGCTGCTGACAGATTAGGCACTCAGCAGTGTGGTAGCCAAGTCAGCCTTGGTGAGGGTAAGTTCATTTTGCTGAACCAATGTATACCCTCCATCCCTACCTCCATGACTGCTTGTTCATGAGCCCGCTGGACAATGACAGGAATGGCAGGGGAAAGAGGCTGAGTGTTAGCCACAGAGCAGGTCATCTTATTGACTTGATTATTAAAATCTTCCTCTGTTGATGTCACCCTCTGGTGAGCATTCACATGGCACACAAATATTTTCACGTTTTTTGCTCACTTAGAAAGGTCTATTCACATACCTCTTCCCCAGACCTCTTTGTCAACAATTTTCCAATTATATTCCTTCGAAGTCCCTGGCCATCCAGCCAAACCATTGGCAACAGCCCATTGATCAGTGTACAAATGCACCTCTGACCATTTCTTCTTCCAAGCAAAATGAACAGGTGTACTGCTTGAAGTTCTGCCCACTGGAGGATTTGCCACACCACTATCCTTCTGGGATGTCCCAGGAAAGGACTGCTGTGCTATAGCTAAACACTTTTGGTAGATACCTGCATATCATTCAGAACCATCTCTAAACCAAGCCCAAGTTTTCTCTTTCTCAGTCAGCTGATTGTAAGGGATCCCCCTCAAGAGGCCAATGCTGTGGACTAGGAAGGGGCTGGTAACGTGGCAGCTGATATAAAGAGGAATTCTTAACCCTTGCAGATGTCAGCAGCCATCTTGCTCCAGCATTTGGTAGCAGAAATTGGTAAGGGAAGTAACATATGCTTTATGCCCCAGTAACTATAAGTTTCTAGCCCAAATAAATACCCTTTATAAAAACTAACTAATTTCTGGTATTTTGCATCAGCATCTCTTTGGCTGACTAATACAGAATTTGGTACCAGACAGTGAGGAAGTGCTTTTGCAATTACCAAAATGCTGGGAACAATTTTATAAATAGGTAAGGGGTATTTTTTGGAGAAATTATGAGATGCTTGGTAGAAAAGACCTACACTATTTGAAAAGACTGTTGATAGTAACATGAACTCTAAAGAGACTTTTTATTATACCTTAGAAATAAATGATGAAACTTTTATTGGAAACTGGAGGAAAAGTGATCCATGTTTTAAAGTTGCAGAGTATTTAGCAAGATTAAATCCTGGTGTTTTATAGACGGCAGAATTTGAAAGTGGTGAGCTGGCGCATTTTGCTAAAGAACTTTCCAAAGTAAATTCAGAGAATGCTGCTTGGCTTCTCCTCGCAGCTAATAGCAAAATGCTAGAAGAGTAAGATAAGCTAAGGAATAAATTGTTGGACGCAAAGAAACCAGAAACTGATTCTAGAAATTCCAAGCCTCTGGAAGTCAAGTGTACAGATGTAAGTGCCCCATTGGAGGACTTAACTAAACTTGAAACATATAAATCAGGATTGAGGATGCACTTATCTAGGAAAGACTTGTGGAAAATCTTATTGCCTGATGGCTTAGACTCCTACTTCTTGCATGCTAAACCAACAAACTTTTTGAGAGAGCTGTATGAACAAAACCACTGTCAGTTTGGACTAAAAGGGACATGGATGGGAGAGATTGAAGGGGAAATGACTTAAGAGAAAAATCATGGACACAGATCTGGAATTAAGACATCTCTTTGGGCCAAGAGAGGAACACCACTGGTGGTAGCAAGCTGGACTAGTTAGGGTTCTCTAGGAAAACAGAATCAACAGGAGATATCTGTAAATAGTATGAGGCTTAATACGAGTCTCTCATGTAACTGTGGGGATGCACAAGTCCAGGTTCCACAGGCAGGCTGCAAGGCAGGGGATCTGATGAAATTCCAATGAAGGTACTTAATGAGTTTCCAGGAGACATTGGGTGTCCAAAGATGAGCTGAGAAATTTTCTGTGAATGCTGAAATCACTTCCCCTTTTAAAGCATTCAACTGATTGGACAAAATGACACTCATTGCTGATGGCCATCTGCCTGGTTGATTGTACATGTAATCAGCCATCTGTGAAATAAATTCATTGATGACTAAAGCCCATAAATGTCCTTGTATTACAGTTAGCCCAGTGCTTGCTTGACCAAACAACTGGGCACAATTATCTGGCCAAGTTGATACATTAGCCTAATCTTCATAGGGTCATTGTAAACATTATTAGTTAAGTTGTGAACTCATTTGTGACTGAGTTATCCAAAGATCCTACTTAAATGGAGCCAAATTTAATAAGGAAGGGCTTTACTCTATTTAACTGGTTACCTTTTAAAGAGCACAATTCTCTTTAAAGGATTTCACCAGAATGCTACTAACTCTGGGAAAAAAGTATGGCATTGCTGACATCTTGATTTTGGATTTCTAGCCTTCAAAACCATGAGACAATAAATGCTTGGTAATTTTCATAGCATCTCCGGAAAACTATGAGTTTGATAACTACATTGGGACTGTCACACAAAAACCAGGTAAGTACATCAGGTTCTTGAGAGGAATTAAATTCACCTGCAGTGCATTTCTGATCAATTTGAACAAAGATTAGGTAAGGCCATTTTAATTAAAATTTCAAACTATTTGCAGATTTTATTACTTAGAAACTAATTCAAATTTGTAGGTTCCAAATCAAAATTTTGAGATTGGCTCATTTTGGCCCAGAAGTTTTATCCTTGCTCCATTCAGCTGTGACCTCAGGTGTGATTATAGAATGGTTAGAGGAGGAAATTTTTCCAAGAGGGAGGCAGGAGGCAGAAGAATTTCTCTGAGATGTGCAAACAAAACATCAAGACTTCCCTACCAGTTTATAGAAGAAAATCTATTTTCTTGGTTGTAAGTCCTACTGAGGTGGGTGATAAGGGTCTGAAATGATTTGATAAAGAAGCCTGGCATAAAGGAACTCAATAACTATTCATCTATACTAGAAGATAAAGACCACCACCAACAAAAAACACACTTCACTTCTTATATGTTCCAAAACACCATTGGCTTTCCCTATAGCACGGAGAGCTCTGGAAGCCTTAGAGAACCTAGTTAGGAACTCAGATCCTGGGAGATACAATGTGTTGTGATGACATTGACCTTGTTTTCATCACCTGGAGATTGCGCTAAGGAATTCCTCAACTATTTGTCTTACAGGCACAAGAGAGTGTTCGTGCTTTGAAGATGATAAGTAAATCTTGGTTCCATATGCCAAAAATAACCTGGCACCAGCTGGATATAAATCTGTTCTCATCTTTCTGGGGAAGTTCTTTTTAAAATTCATGACTTAAAAGAATTTCTTGTCCAGTGTGTTTGTATGTGTGTGTGTGTATGTATGTATGTATTAATATATAATTGTTTTAAAAACAGTATTTTGTTTATTTCACTGACCTAAATTATAGACTTTTAAAAAGAAATGCAAAATAGAAAGAAGATATATATGCTACAGAGGGTATCTCTAGCTTTCATTCTTTAGCTGTCAACTTCTTAGTTGAACACAGACCAGTTCTAGGGGAATTGGACAGGTAGTATATACAATAAAAAGTAATATGCTTTACTCTGGATTGTTTCTCTGCTCCAAGTCCAAGACAACTGATCTAAGCTTTTTTGAGCAATTTCCTTTTAGCTGAGTTCTCTCCCATGAGATTTATTGGGGTATAGGCAAAATCTGAAGGAAACATCCACTAAAATAAAACTTCTGTTAGATACTGAGAGAAAAGTAATGCTGCTTTGATAACTACCTCCAAAATATGATCCACAAGAGGAGGAGACATTCTTGTATCTTCACAACAGATTTCTGGATGGCTATGGCACTGCAAAGCATTAATGACATCATAAAATCCTAGGTAGACAGGATGGCCTGACAAAGTGGCAGCAATGCCTGCAGCAGGTTTCCTCTGGGAACAGAGATGCTCAGCACAAGGATCAGCTGTGCCTAGTATAGAACTACCAGAGCTGGAAAAAGCAATGCCAATAATAGGCTCCCACCACACTGTAACAGACTTCTCTATGAGACTGAAATACACATTGATTGGAAAAAGGGATGTTGTGATGTCCTGGGGTCCTGAATTAGCAGGTACAAGCATAGATCACTACATTTCATGATTTTCAAACATACCAATCTCTCAAGAGATAAAATAATATGAAAGACAAGAGAATAATTTGTAATCAATAGAAAAATTTTAATAAGTATTAGGACGAGTTAAGTGTGCTCTTGTAAAGAAGAATTTAATATTTCAGTTTATATTACATGTTTAATATTTTATAGTAAGATTTTTTAAATGGCAATTCTGAAATATAAGATATCTTTTCAATTTCTTATCCTAACTGCATCCTTTTACATTTTTAGAAAAATTGAACAATGTTTATGTAGTGTTCTATTTGACTTATATGATTGGATGATATATTTCAACTATTATTTTTAAAATAGCAATTACTAAATTAATTTTAATCATAGTTGCTATATCCAAATGAATTTTAATCTATTATGAACATCAGCTCTTACCCCCAGGTAAGACAGGTGATTTTAAACATGCAAAATAATAACCTCTCTCTCTATATATATATACATATATATGCTATATATATGTATATATATTTACTTATGTATTCCACTAAAATTTTCTAATGCAAAGAAAAGATGATTGTTCGCAAGTCACTAGGTGTTGATAAATTTGCAAATAGTGTTTGGCTTCTTTTGTCAGTGTAGGTTATTTGTATGTTTCTAGAAATTCATCTGTTTTATCTAAGTTGTCAAATTTGCATAGAGTTTTTCATTGAATACTCTTATGAGACTTTTTATTTCTTTGGGGCCAGTGGTGATGTTCCATCTTTCATTTCTGATTTTATTTATTGACATCTTCTCACTCTTTTTGCGTTTTTCTTAGTCTAGCTAAGGATTTGTCAATTTTATTAATCTTCTTGAAAACCAGCTTTTAGTTTTGTTAACCCTATTACTTTTATTTTATTTATTTATTTAAAGATTTATTTTTTATTTATTTCTCTGCCCTTCCTCCACCCCGGTTCTCTGTTCTCTGCCCATTCACTGTATGTTCTTCTGTGACCACCTTTATCCTTATCAGTGGCACCAAGAACCTGTGTCTCTTTTTGTTGTGTCATCTTGTTGTGTCAGCTCTCCGTGTGTGCGGAGTCATTCTTGGCAGACTGCACTTTCTTTCGCACTTGGTGGCTCTCCTTACAGGGAACACTCCTTGCTCATGGGGCTCCCCTATGCGGCGACACCCCTGCGTGGCACCGCACTCTTTGCGCACATCAGCACTGCGCACGGGCCAGCTCCTCATGAGTCAAGGAGGCCGGGGGTTTGAACTGCGGACCTCCCATGTGGTAGGCAGATGCCCTATCCATTGGGCCAAGTCAGGTTCCCAATTCTATTACTTTTAAATGATCAATTTCATTTAATTCTGCTCTAATATTTGTTATTTCTTTCCTTCTGCTTGCTTTGGAATTAGTTGCTGTTATTTTTCTAGTTTCTCCAAATGTGCAATTAGGTCTTTAAATTTTAGCTTTCTTCTTTTTTAATGCAGGCATTTAGGGCTATAAATTTCCCTCTCAGTCCTACCTTCATTGCATGTCTTAAATTTTGATATGTTGTGTTCTCATTTTATTCACCTCAAGATATTTATTGATTTCTCTCGCAGTTTCCTCCTTGGCTCACTGATTGTTAGAGAGTGTGTTTTTTAACGTCCATATATTTGTAACTTTTCCAGTTCTCCAACCAGAGTGGTTTCCAGCTTCACTCTGCTGTGGCCAGATAAAGTGCTTTAATTTCCATCTTTTCTAAATTCACTGAAACTTACTGTATGTCCTAATATGTGGCCTATCATGGAAAATAATCCATGAGCACTCAAGAAGAATGTGTAACCTGCCGCTTTGGGTTGCAGTGTTCTGTCTATGTCTGTTAGGTTTGTTTCCTTTAGGATATTATTCATGATCTCCATTTCTTTATTGATCCTCTGTCCTGGTGTTCTATTTCTGAGAATGGTGTATTGTAGCCCCCCACCATGATTGTAGAGGCATCTATTTCTCTTCTCTGTTTTTTTTTTTATTTGTGCAAAGTAACCAGTGACATTGATGCATAAAACAAAACAAAACAAAAACCCACATAACAAGAACTAAAGCCTCCCAAAAAAAACCTTAACTCCCCTAATACTTCTACTTCAAAACAAACATATCAAACTTTATTTCCTTTAGAATGTGGTTATTCTTCATACTAATAAATATAAAAAACCATATATATATACATATATATATGAAGCAACAATGTAAACAATTATTGAGCTTCATCTTCTGGGCAAGAATGCAAAGTTAGTCTCTCTTCATAAAAAGTGTTACAATGTGAGGACACTTTATGTTTGCCTCTTTTGTCAGCACCAAGTCTGCTTCATCTGAATCCTTCCATTTCATAAGAAACATTAACCTTCCATGACTGTCCAAGGCACCAATTATGCATTCAGGATCAAGACCTCTAGCAAAGCCTCTTAGTTTGTCAGGAGCATCTCTTTTCTTCCTTGATTTGCTGTCATCAGATTCACTGTCAGATAAAGGTTTTCTTTTGTCCCATCTTTTTTGTTACCAGCTTTTTGAGAATTAAGAAATGCTTCAATTAATTCTGGACAATCTAAATTTTCTGCAGGCTCCCGAGTATTGTCAGCATCTGTAAATCCCTTCCACTTTAGGAAAGACTCCACCTTCCCATTTACTACACATCAATCCAGTGCTTTTTCTACCACAAATTCTTTAGGCTCTACCTCTTCAACAGTTTTTTACTCTTTCCATTCTGCTTCTTTCCCATATTTTTCAATCTAGTTTTATTGGAGGCCATTTTATATTGCAGACTTGAAGAGCTATTTTTCACCTCTTCCATGCTGCTCTGTTTCCAGGTCTGTGGCATCTCTCCCTCCCTGCGCACCTCCAGCTCCAGCCACATGCGAGGGGCAAGGGCATGTGGAGCTGTGCCAGGCCCCCCACCCCCCGGGGTAAGCCTGGGAGCCACAGCAATCACACCCTGCCGCGGCTAAGGAAGGGAGAGGTCGCCTCTCAGTTTTGCTGATCCTTGCCGCATGTGTTTTGGGGCACCCTGTAAGGTGTGTAAATATTTATGATTGTTTTTTCTTATTGTAAATTGCCCCCTTTTAAAATCTTTAGTGTCCTTCTTTGGCTCTTACAACAGTTTTGCATTTGAAGTCTATTTTGTCTTATATTTGTATAGTTACGCCAGTTCTTTTTTGGGTTACTCTTTGTGTGGAAAATCATTTCGCAATCTATTTGCAACCTATTTGTTCCCTTGGGTCTATGGTGAGTCTTTTTTAGACAGCATTTTTTTTTAAAGATTCATTTATTTATTCCTGCCTCCCCCCCCCCACCCCCCACCTGGTTGTCTGCTCTCTGTGTCCACTTGCTGTGTGTTCTTCTGTGTCTACTTGTCTTCTCTTTAGAAGGCACCAGGAACCAATCCTGGGACCTTCTGGAGTGGGAGAGAAGTCCTCAATCTCTTGCGCCACCTCAGTTTCCTGGCCCACTGTGTCTCTTATTGTCTCTCCATGTTGGTCATCTTTCTGTGCCAGTGAAGCAGAAAAGGTAGAATATACAGAAAACTGGGCCGATTCCTTCAATCTGAAAGCGAGACATACATCCGGACTCACCCCTCCCCCCTTGGGTAAATACCCTAACCCCCTATAGCTTGGCTAACTGCCAATGTTCCACTTTTATAACTTGATTGCGTTTGTAACTTGCTTGATTACAATACCCTAACCCCTATAGCCTGGCTGATTGCTAATGTTTGATTTCTGTAACTTGCATGACTTGCTTGCTTGCTCAACATTAGAAAGCAAAGATTAACCAATAAAATTCCTCCTAAGCATGTGCAAACTACCCCTCCCCTCTGTATAGACCCCTATAAAACCCTAATTCCCCTGAGTTTGGGGCCCCCTCACCTACTTATGGTGGAGGGTGCCTGGGCATAAATAAATGTTCTCAAAATTTATACCTCTTGGGTGTCTAAGTGTCTGACTAATGAAGTGATCCCACTTACCAGCTCTCCACTGGGGCCAGCTCACTGCACAGGCCAGCTTGCCTTCCAGGAAGCCTGGGAATCGAATCTGGACCTCCCATATGGTAGATGTGAGCCCAATTACTTGAGCCACATCCGCTTCCCTGTAGACAGCATATTGATGGATCATATTTTTTTAATCCATTCTTCCAATGTGTGTCTCTTAATTAGGAATTTAATCCAGTAACATACAATGTTATTATTGTAAAGACAGCATTTACTTCAACCATTTTATTTTTAGGCTTTTATATTTTACATCTCAATTTTGTTTATATTTTTACCATTTTAGTTACCCTTACTAAAATCTACCTTTCTACACTCTTTCCACGTTACTCTCACCTGTCTTTTCCTTTCATCCTGCAGAACTAATTTCAATATTTCTTATAGGGAAGGACTCTTGTTGATGAATTCTCTCAATTTCTATTTTTGAATATTTTAATTCCTCCTCCCCCCCCTCCTTTTTTTTTTTGAAGAACATATTTTCTGGATGCAGAGTTCTTGGCTGACAGCTTATCTCATTCAGGACCTTAAATATGTCCTACCGCTTCCTTCTAGCTTCCATGGGAAATCAGCAGTTAATCTTATCAAGCATCCCTTGTATGTGATGGATCACTTTTCTCTTGCTGCTTTCAGAATTCTCTATTTTTGGAATTTGACAGTCTTATTAGTATGTGTCTCATGGTAGATCTGCTAGGATTTATTCTGTTCGAAAACACTGTACTTCCTGGATGTGTACGTACATGTCCCTTATAAAAGTTGTGAAATTTTTGGTCATTATTTCCTTCACATTTCTTCTGACCCTTTCCCTTCTCATCTCCCTCTGGGATACCCATGATGCATATGTTTGTGCATTTTGTGCTGTCATCCAATTCTCTGAGTCCCTGCTAATTTTTTTTTCCATTTTTTTCTCTATCTGTATAATTTCAGATATCTTATCTTCTAAATTGCTAATTTTCCCTCTGCCTGTTCAAATCTGCTGTTCTGTGATTCTAGTGTAGTTTTAATTTTCTCTATTTTGCCTTTCATTACCATAAGCTCTGTTTTATTTTTGTATGTTTTGATGGCTCACCAAGTGTTCTCTTACTACCTTTATCTCTTTTTTCATATACTTGAATTGATTCATTGTTTAAATGTCTCCATATCCTCCAACGTTTTAGTTTCTTCTTTTGACTAAGCTATATCTTGCTTTATCTTAGTATGGCTTGTAAGTTGTTGCTGATGTCTAGACATCTGTATATCTTGATGAGTTTACTCTATTAGTTTCTTTTTTCTTGCCTAGGGCTTTATTATTGTTTGGTTTTGCATTAACTCTCTTATTTGAAAGTTGGTTCTGCTTATTCTCAATCTTTAGAATTGCCCATGTTTAACAAGGAAAAAAAAAAGAACAGGGAAAAAAGAGGGAAAGGAAAAATGAAAAAAAAAAAAGGATGAGGAAAATAAAAGGAAGAATAGAAAACAAAACAAATAAACAGGATTCCCTCTCAGGCTCTCAGGCTACCAGTGTCCAGTTAGGCCCCTCCTTCTGTTGATCTCTGCCGTTCACCCCTTCCCCTATGCCCAGCTGTGCCCCCTTGCCTGCCCCCCACACCAACTGCCTTGCTGCCCAGCTGCTTCCCCTATGCCTGGCAAGACTGCTTGTCTTCCTGCAACTTCTAGAGGATGAGTGTACCCCGAGGCTCTCAAATATGCCGTCTTAAATCTCTGAACTCATTGTCTTTATTGAGGATAATGAATTAAAACAAGAAAACTTAGTTGCTTAAAACAATAAAACTCTCATTTCTTACAAATCTGTGACTGGCAGCTATTCTCACTAAGCATGAGTGGGGTGGGGTGATTCAGGATGCCCTCATTTTTGCATCCAGCTGCTGGCAGCCTGCCTGGTCTGGAAAGGCTCTGATGGATGGCCTTGTCTCTTTCCTATGTGTTCTCTGATGGTCCAGTAGGCTAACCTGGTATCAGCTTTATGTGAGCGATCACAAGTTTTCAAACAGCAGCAAGAGAGCAAGCCCTGATGGGCAAGAGCTTTCAAGTCTCTACTTGTGTCACATTTCCTAAATTCCACAGGTTAAAGCAAATCAGATGGCCAAGTCCCGATTCAAGGGGTGGAAAATTAGACTGTTTCTTGATGGGAGGAGTAGCAAAGTCATATTACAAAGTGTTGGGTACATAGGGATGGGAGGTTTTGTTGTCATTTCTGTACTCTCCCATACTGTTTGAGCCTGTTCAAGTTATTTAACTGGATAATGCTGCATATATTATCAATCATGAAGTTTTGATGTAAGATTTAGGGGGAAATACAGGCTTGTACACACATGTACATAAACTATTAATACATAGCATAACATAAGCAGTCACAAAGTGATTAGGCTCTAGAAAGAAAAAAATGTATACAGACTGATAATATACATTATGGAAGAATCAAGTTTTTAAAATCTATGATTTCTCAATCTCTTGAGCTTTATTAGTTTAAATGACAACTAGTTTTCTACCTTCCATCTAGCTCCATAAGTGTTGATTTGGGCCTTCATATACTTTGCATAGGACACATGTTTTAAGTAGAGAACTTTGAGTATATCTGAGGTATTGTGGTAAAATCATATTCATCCTGTAAAAATTGATAATATACTAAGACATTATTTCAAATAACATTGTAGAGTGTCTATTCTTGGTACTCTGAATAAGAAAAGGGAAATGATGGCTCCTAGACTCAAAAGGCTTATGGTCTTAGGAGAGACAGATATATTAACAAGTAATTTCAACATAGCTGAAAAAAATTCCATGGTTATTTCCAATGGAAATTCAGCCCATGTTTACAGAATAAATCAACTTAGTGTAGATGGAAGAGAGTAATTCATTCCAGGAAAAAATGAATAGGCTGTTGCATAGTCACTACTTTGAAAGCAGAGTAGTTAGAACACTCTGGAAGAGCATCCAATGGGGACACCAGCTAAGTTTTTCAGTCAGGTGGTTTTCAATGTAATGATTTCATCAAAGAAGATTTTGTACCTCCAGTTAATTTAAACAAATAAAAACTTATAAGAATACAAATGAATATTTGCAAAGGTAAATATTGACCTGGAATGGAGTGGCATTAGTAAATTTTAAGAAAACTTGAAAAAAAAATCAGAATACCATGGATTGAATTATAGAAGATAATCAAGAAATCCAGACAAAGGAAGAAAATGAATGATGGCCAAGAACTAGTTAACATTTCAATATTTGCAAATGAAACTAACAGTTTAACTAAAGTATAATAAATTCAGTTCATACACCAGAATTTCTTTATACTACAAGTAAAAAATAAATTGTCCACTTAAATTTACTACATGTGCTGGATTACAGGCATTAGAGTTGGAGGAATGATACCAAAGAGAAGAGGAATGGTATCATAAATTTGGAAGGAGAAATGTGCCTCACTTGTGGTCTTCAATGTTTGCCATGAGAATTTAATTTAAAAGTGGCAATGAAACAGAAAATCCAGCAGTTTGAGGGCTATATCTCCTGTTATTTTCCTGATATGAATCAATGCAGAGATATTTTTGTTTTGATAGTTTTGCATAGACTGCAAAGCACCTTAATGAGCATGTACTTTTGGTCAAATTAAGATTAAAAAATAGTAAACCCTTCAATCAAAAACGGATATGTTGTTTCTAAATTTTGGATGTATTCGACATTCTTAAAAATTCTCTGATATGAAAATTAATGTTTTTCCACTACAAAAACACGTGTAAAGTAGTGAGTTTTTGTGATGCACATTTTGATTTTAGATGTATTTGCCCATAACTTAAAAAAAAAAAAAATACACTGATATATGTATACTGCTTGCTGCTGTAGAGCCTCTGGTAAAATTGTTTCCTTTAGAGTAATTCTGTTTTATTGGTGTATTAAAAATGTTGTGCAGGCTAATGTGGAGAATTTAGTCTGCACTTTAAATCAATAGTCATTTCCAGAAGTATGTGAGGTCAAGCACTGTTCAAACTACCTTTGCAACAAATCATAATGCCACATTAAGTACTTATAGGGTGTTATTAACCAAGGAAAAACTCTTGGGGAAAGGAAAGTTTTGTTAAACACAGCAGATGGAAAACTCTGCAGGCAGATATTCAAAAACAGTGCATCAGAACATAGAGCTAATGCAGCAGGAACTGGAAAACTGGGATGATAAATAATACCAGGTGCTATTTATTTTCTTTATATAAAGACTTTCATTCTTTATAAAGAATAAGAAGGAAATATATTTCCTTCCCTGGAAAAGTTTGTTGATGTGAATACATAACTGTGTCTTATGATCCCTAGCCAGCTATCAGAAACACCCCTCTCATTTCAAATAAAAGGGGGTTTAAATGTGTATGAGTATATGTGTGCATGTGCTCAGTACAAAATGAGATTGAAATTATGGAAAATGGATCAAAACACTTTTTTGAGTAAATGTGATTTTCTGTGTCAATTATAGTTCTTAGGGTTTTTCATTTATTCATTGTCTTTACCTTCAACAGATATTTACTAAGTACCTGCTGTGAACTAAGTAATGTGGAACAGACTAGAAATAAACAGACATAGCTTTGGTTATTGCCCCCCTAGAACTTAGTAACAAACGATGAGGATATCTTAAGCATCATAAGTGGATATAACTGGATATGAGGAAGCAAAGATATCCCTATAGGACGTAATGAAAAGGTCAGATGAAGTAAAGGTACAATGAATAGCTCCTTGCTTAAGAGGATAAAACAACATCAGCTCTGTTGAGCTATAGAAGCTCATGTAATCCAGACATCTTGATTGTACCTTAGAGGTGGCATGCCCTATCCTTTTCTTTAGTGGATTTTTGTCTCTCTTTCTTTGCCCCACTGATCCTCCAGTTTTTCTTCTGATTCTGCAATTTCTGCAGAATCACCATTTCCAAAAGAGAGGCTTAGTTGGTTATGTACTTTTGGTATGAATCAGGAGTTCCATGATATGATGGATCTGATATATCTGTTGACTCTCTCAACGGAATGGATTCTGTTGTGCATGTTTCTTCATGAAAGAAACATGTTCAGAGGGGCTTAGAGGCCACATATCAGTTGTAACATCCATTTCACTTTCCAAGACTCCTATTGGGCAAAATTTTGTATCAGACAACCTACAGGCTCTTGAACGCTATAAAATGTATACATTTTGTTGTTTTTGTTTTGTCATCACTCCCTCATTAAATTATTAGAAGGTAAGGTAGCAAACAGAGTCAAATGGCACCAAGAATTGTATGCAGGAGGATTTGTGTGTGACCATTTCATTAACAAAAAAACAAAACAAAACAAAAAAATGAACATGGATGTTTAAAGTCTCTTGCATTTATCTATATTGAAACTACCTTAATAATTACTCACTTATTGCAGTGGTTATAAAACAATAAGAATAATGTTTTTTTTTAAAAAATGTAAATGCATAGCAAATTTGAAATATGCTAATATTGAAATGATAGAAAAAAGGAAGACCATAATTTGTGAAAATAAAATGAGCCCAAGAGTGAGGATAAGGCACAAAACAATTGTTTTGATATTTGATATTGTGTATACATAGTAGACATAACTGAAAAATTCACAAATTTGCTTATGGAACATTCTAGAAGACAATGAAAAGAAATAGTCTGATGGATTGCAGTGTTCATCAGCAAAAAATAAGCAATGATGTTTACAAAATATAAGTACAACAGTTACATTTTACAACCTCAAAGAATTAATTTCGGCAATTGAAAATAAAATAATTACTGTAAAATAAATAGCAACAAAAAATTCATATAAAAAGTGTGAAGTTTTCCTACAAGTATTTATTACAATATCTGTTATTAGAAGTTGGTAAAGGATTCCCACATACTGCACACCCTTACTCTCTCACATTTTCTCCTATTAATAACAATTTATATTAGTATGGTACATTTGTTATAATTGATGAACAAATATTGAAGTACTGCTTCTAACCATTGTCTATAAGTTATATTTTCAATGTAACTTTTCTGTAATCCAAAACTTCTTTAAAAATAAAGTTTAAAACGTTCAAAAGGAATTATGAAGTGGGAGAATGAGTAAAAAGAAGGAGAGAAAAAGACAAAAACAATTGATTGGCTATGCCAAGGAATAATTCCCTTAAAAAAAATTTACTAGGAATAAATGTATTCACCTTTTATGTGCAGTTCTCTTTTGGTCTGTTCTATCCAAAAATAAGATTTTCAATATTTTTTAAAAATACGATGTTCAATTTAAAGAATTTTTTGCCCATCTACCAAGGATGTTTATCGTAATCTCTGGGGGATGCAAAGTGTTTTGAAAACACATATTCAATAAGTCAGTTATTGTAAAAAAAACAAACTACAAAGTAAAGATTGTGAATCTTCTTGCCTGGTAGAGTTATGCATATTAGAGAATGAGTAAGAATTGCACAAAGTTCAAGAAGCACTAATCTAGAGGAAGTGATGGACTGAGTATTCTCCAGGTCAGAGTCTAAAAATATTAATTTTCTCAGTCATTTAGCAAATATTAAGTTTAAGTGAATTTTGGATTATATCCACTGTCAATTATTTGGAGCACACCTTTTCTATGTTGCTAAGTGCTTTAACAGTGTGCTGAGCTTGATATGAACTTACCAGCCAATCAAAATAAGAAATCTGAAAGTGATTTTTACACTTAGTAGTTTCTTAAGATAAGAAACTTGTGGGGAGAGGGATGGGGTGGGGGCGGTGGGGTTGAATGGGACCTCATATATTTTGAATGTAATATTTTTAAAAAATGAATAATAAAATAAAAAATAAAAATAAATAAAAAAACAGATAAAAAACTATTACTAACCCAAACCTATTTCTAATGCTTACCTTTTATAACTGCATTTTTTACCCTGAACTTTTAAAATTGAAGTATATTATTCATACATGAACACAAATAAACAAAAAGTGTGTAGTAAAGATTGCAAACTTACAAAATAAACATATATAACATCACATGGGGGTCTTCATACATCACCCTTCCACCAATTCTTTGCATTGGTGTGAAACACTTGTTACAAACTATACAAGAGCATTGTCAAATATTACTGTGAACTATATTCCTGGTCTTACATTTGGTGTATTTTCCCCCCAACTCATACTATTTTTTTAAATGTATTTTTGTTACAGATATTGTGAACTTGCAAAACAACCATACAGTTGTGTAGATTTTCCATACAAATCCACATCCTGGTAGAACATTTGTTACAGATTATGAGACTATATTGTCAGACTATTACCACCAGTCGTGGTCCATAGCATACATTTGGCATACTTATTCCATACTCCTCCATTATTAACATAATATAGCTTGGCATTAAAGCAAGAATATTATAGTATTGTTGTTAACCACAGTCTATAGGTCACAACATCAGTGGTAGCTTTTCCATGTTTCTCCATATTCCCATCACCCTGCAATAGTGACGTACATCTTCTCTAGCTAACAGAAGGACTCTTTTATTTGTACTCTTAACCACAATTCTCAACCACCTCTGGGTTCACTGTGTTATTCATTCTCTAAATTATTCTTTAGCTTGCTTTCTATTGACATTTACTTCTCCAGACTACCTTTTTCAGCCACAATATCATTTATAAACCTGTCGTTACTCACTATAGTGTGTTACTATCAACTCTGTCCATCTCCACAATTTTACAGTCAACTTAATTAAAACTTTTACATACATTAAGCATCCATAGTTCTTCTCAACCTTCCTCTTATCTCCTTATAACATATACCCTAGGTTTTAATTCCATGTGTTTATTATTTGTATTTAGTTCGTATTAATGAGACGATGCAATATTTGTCCTTTTGTGTCTGGCTTACTTTGCTTAGTATAATGTCTTCAAGACTCATCCATGTTATCACATATGTCCCAATTTCATTTCTTCTTATTGCAGCATAGTATTCCATCATACGTATATACCACATTTTGTTTATCCATTCATTGGTGGATGGACTCTTGGGTTGTTTCCATCTTTTGGCAATTGTGAACAATGCCACTATGAACATTGGTGTGCAGATGTCTGTTCATGTCATAGTTTTTAGTTCTTCTGATATATTCTTAGTGGAGGAATTGCTGAGTCATATGGAAGTTCTATATTTAGCTTCCTGAGGAACTGCCAAACTGTCTTCCACAGAAGCCACACCATTTTACACTCCCATCAACAGTGAAGGAATGTTCCTATTTCTCCACATTCTCTCCAGCACTTATTGTCTGTTTTTTTAATAATGGCCATTCTGTGTGGAGTTAGATGATACCTCATTGTTGTTTTAATTTGCATTCCATAATAGTTAGTGATATGGAACATTTTTTCATGTGCTTTTTGGACATTTGTATTTCCTCTTTGGAGAAATATCTATTTAAATCTTTTGCCCATTTTTAAATTTGATTGCTTGCTCTTTTATTCTTGAGTTGTATGATCTCTTTATATAGAATAGAAATCAAACCCTTATCAGATAAGTGGTTTCCAAATATTTTCTCCCATTGACTGGGCTGCCTTTTCACCTTCTTGATGAAGTCCTTTGAATCACAGAAATATTTAAGTTTGAGGAGGTCCCATTTATCCATGTTTTCTTTTGTTGCTCGTGCTTTTGGTATAAGGTTTAAGAATCCACCACCTACCACCAGGTCTTAAAATGTTTCCCTACATTTCCTTCCAGGAACTTTATTGTACTTCCTTTTATATTTAGGTCTTTGATCCATTTTGAGTTAATTTTTGTATAAGGTGTGAGATAGGAGTCTTTCTTCTTTCTTTTGGCTATGGATATCCAGTTCTCCCAAAACCATTTGTTGAATAAATTGTTCTGCCTCAACTGGTAGGACTTGACAGGCTTGTGAAAAATCACTTGGCCGTAGATGTTAGGTTTTGTTTCTGAATCATTGATCTGGTTCCATTGGTCTATGTGTCTATCTTTATGCCATTCCCACGTGTTTTTACCACAATAACTAAGTAATATGACTCAAAGTCTGGAAATGAGAGTCGTCCAATTTCACTTTTCCTTTTTAAGATGTTTCCGGCTATTTGGGGCCTCTTATCCTTCCAGATAAATTTGATAATTGTGTTTTCCATCTACTTAAAAAATGCTGCTGGAATGTTTATTGGGATTGCATTGAATCTGTATGTCAATGTGGGTAGAATTGATGTTTTAATGATATTTAGTCTTCCAATCCATGAGCATGGAATGTTCTTCCAATTATATAGGTCCTTTTAAATTTCTTTTTATCAATGCATTAAAGTTTTCTGAATACAAATGCTTTGCATCCTTGGTTAAGTTTATTTCTAAATATTTGATTCTTTTAGTTGCTATTGTAAATGGAATTTTTTCCTGACTTCCTCCTCAGATTGTGCATTATTAGTGCACTGATTTTTGTGTATTGATCTTGTATCCTGACACCCTACTAAAATCATTTATTAGCTCTAGCACCTTTGTTGTAGATTTTTCGGGATTTTCTAGATATACAATCATATCATCTGTGCATAGTGAAAGTTTAATTTCTTCCTCTCCAATTTGGATGCCTTTTATTTTTTTCTGGTCTGATTGCTCTATCTAGAACCTCCAGCACTATATATATATTTTTAGATTATTTATTTATTTCTCTCCCCTTTTCCCCACCCCACCCCGGTTGTCTGTTCTCTGTGTCTGTTTGCTGCACCTTCTTTGTCCGCTTCTGTTGTTGTCAGCGGCACAGGAATCTGTGTTTCTTTTTGTTGCATCATCTTGCTGTGTCAGTTCTCCGTGTATGTGGTGCCATTCCTGGGCAGGCTGCACTTTCTTCAGAGCTGGGCAGCTCTCCTTACGGGGTGCATTCCTTGCGCATGAGGCTCCCCTACACGGGGGACATCCCAGAGTGGCAGGGCACTCCTTGCATGCATCAGCACTGCAAGTGGGCCAGCTCCACATGGGTCAAGGAAGCCCGGGGTTTGAACCACAGACCTCCCATCTGGTAGACGGACACCCTAACCACTGGGCCAAGTCCGCCGCCCCTCTAGCAGCACTATTTTGAACAACAGTGGTGACAGTGGGCATCCTTGTCTTGTTCCTGATTTCAACGGGAAAGATTTTAGTTTTTCACCATTGAGTACAATGCTAGCTGTGGGTTTTTCATATATGGCCTTTATCATGTTGAGAAAATTATCTTCAGTTCCTAATCTTTTGTAGTGTTTTTATCAAGAAAGGATGCTGTATTTTGTCAAATGCCTTTTCTGCATCAATTGATAGGATCATGTGGTTTTTCTTCTTTAATTTATTAATGTGGTCTATTATGCTGATTGATTTTCTTGTGTTGAACCAGTCTTGCATGCCTCGTATAAAACCCACTTGATCATGACGGATAATTCTTTTAATGTGTTCTTGGATTTGATTAGCAAGTATTTTATTGAGGAATTTTGCATCTGTAATTCATTAGAGAAATGGGTCTGTAGTTTTCTTTTTTTGTAATATCTTTATCTGGCTTTGGTATTAGGGTGATATTTGCTTCATAGAATGTGTTCGGTAGTGTTCCTTTTTGTTGAATTTTTTGGAAGAGCTTGAGTAAGATTGGTATTAAATCTTCTTTGAATGCTTGGTAGAACTCACCTATGAAACTGTCTGGTCCTGGGCTTTTCATTTTGGGGATCTGTTTGATGATTGTTTCAATTTCTTTACCTGTGATTGGCTTGTTGAGGTCTTCTATTTCTTCTAGTGTCGGTGTAGGTTGTTTGTACATTCCTAGGAATTTTTCCATTTCCTCTACATTGTCTAGATTTTTAGCATAAATTTGTTAATAGTATCCTCTTATGATCATCCTTATTTCTATGAGGTCTGTACTAAGGTTCCCTTTTTCATTTTTATTTCATTTATTTGCATCTTCTTTCTTTTTTTCTTAGTCAGTCTAGCTAACGGTTGGTCAATTTTGTTAATTTTCTCAAAAAAACAACTTTTGGTTTTGTTAATTTTCTCTATTGTTTTTTTTGTTCTCAATTTCATTTATTTCTGCTCTGATCTTTGTTATTTCATTCCTTCTACTTGCTTAGGATTAGTTTGCTATTCTTTTACTAGTTCCTGCAGCTGGGTAGTTAGGTCATTGATTTTAGCTTTTTCTTCTTTTTTAATGTAAGCATTGAGGGCTATAAATTTTCCTCTCAACACTGCCTTCACTGTATCCCATAGGTTCTGATATGTTGTATTCTCATGACAATGAGAAATTTCTCTTGAAATTTCTTCTTTGACCCATTTATTTAAGAGTGTATGTTTAATCTCCATATACATGTGTATTTTCCCTTTATTTGCTGTTTGTTGATTTCCAGTTTTATTCCATTATGATCAGAGAAAGTGCTTTGCATAATTTCAATTTTTTTCAGTTTATTGAGATCTGCTTTGTGTCCCAACATAAGGTCTAGCCTGGATAAAGATCCATGAGCACTGAAAAGAATATGCATCCTGCTGTTTTGGGGTGCAATGTTCTGTATATGTTTAGTATGTTTAGTCCTTTTTGTAATATTATTCAAGCTCTCTGTTTCTTTATTGATCTTCTGCCCAGATGTTCTATCCCATGCTGAGAGTGGTGTATTGAATTCTTCAACTATTATTGTAGAGATATCTATTTCTTTCTTCAGTTTTGCCAGTGTTTGCTTCATGTATCTTGGGGCATCCTGGTTAGGTGCATATATATTAATAAAAGGGATGATTGTTACTTCTTCCTGGTGAATCATCCCTTTTATTAATATGTAATATCCTTCCTTGTCTCTAATAACAGTTTTGCTTTTAAAGTCTGTGTCATGTGATATAAGTATAGCTACCCAGCTTTTTTTTTGTTTTTTGTTTTTTGGTTACTGCATGCATGGAATATCTTTTTCCAATCTTTCACTTTCAATTTATTGGTATCCTTGGGTCTAAGGTGAGTCTCTTTCAGACAACATATAACTGCATTTTAAGAGGCAACTCTTATTAATTCAGTTCTAGGAGCTGAATGAAGAGAGGAGATATTATATTCCAAATATTCACCATGAATAAATTTCAAAATTGGTGACTAAAAAGTAGTTAATTAACTCCTATGTTAACTATGTGGAGTCTATAAAATGATGAGAAGAGTCAAGATTTTGGAGAGGAGCTGCCAATAACTCCCAAGGGAGTATCCTTTCTTCAGCCTAGGGTTGGAACATAAAATGAACCATTGCAGGCGTGGAGATAAATAGGGTTTTGTGCCTCCTATTTGAAAAAAACAAAAGTTGTGTTGTAGATGAGCCAGAAGCATAGACACCTGCCTATGTCTGTTGTGGGACAAAGGATAATCTGGTGTCTTATTAGACAGACATGGTGAAGAGTGAGCAGTGCCAGCACAGAGTTGCCCTCTTTGATCCAATACATTAGGACTACCTGGAGAAACTAAATGGGCTCCACAGAGGGAAGTAATATTTCTGGACTCCTTCCCTCAACAAAAGGAATGAGGAACCAGCAGGAGAAGTGACACACATATTACTTGTGAAAAATAATCACTAGTAAGAGAGGGTGTATTTCTCGGAAACTAAAACAAACATAAGCAAAAGAAACCTCTGCAGTACTTATTGAAAGGATGAGTTATTTTTAGCCCCGTGCCATGCAATTAGATTATGAAGCAAGGTTAAAATAATGCCAGCAAAATCAGGATGATTTTGATCAGATTTACCACTTGACCAATACCTAGTAGAGATGGAGAAACAAATAAGATGCTAAAGAATTTAAAAATTTTAATGCAAAATGGCTTCCTTCTTGTCTGTAACAGATATTTGAAATAAGAAGGGAGGGAATTTTTATCTTTCCATAAAAAATGAAGTCTTGATTATTATATGGGTATGAGCTTTTCTATTGTTTATTTTAGACTATATTTTGAGACAAAGAATTATAAGGCATATTAATTGACTTAAAGTGACCAGAACATCACGAATATTACAAGACATTTCTTGTAGGGTCAATAAGGTAGTCCCACTGGAAAAAATGTTAGCAAAATCAAAAGTAAAATTCCATTGTTACTACATCCCACAAGTCATGCTTATTCCATATCTGGGGTATGAGTGTGGGTATGGGTATTAATAGGTATGAGTGTTAATAGTAACACTTTTTGAAAAATTCTGTAATCAAAAATTTTCTACAGTATCAAGCTCACATGGATATTGAAATTATTTCTCATTGAAATGGCCAAGGATCTCAGTTTCATTCATTTAAAAAAATGAATTAGCAAATCACTAAAGAAAATGAATCCTGGCTGAGGGTATATATCAAGACCTGATCAATGTTTAACATCCATAATACTTAAGACTAAGAAAGAAAGGAAGTAGCATTAAGTATTTGTTAACTACATTACAGTATAATAGCAATTTACTCTCATGTATGAAATCATAAGCCTCTGTACTTATTCCAGAATATCATTCAGCCAACACACAGATAAATGTATTAAGATTTTAAAAGCAGAATAGAGTTGATGTTGGCACACCTGAGATCAGAGAAAGTGTTTTCAAAATTACATTCAGAATAACTGGATAATAATTATAAAATGTAAACACGTTTTGCCTCTTATATGCATTCCCACACAGCTCTCTTTCTAGACAGCAGACCTAAATGCAACTGAGCATTCAAATATCCTCAGTAAAACTGGGCACAATTAACAAACAAAATGAATTTTGTTTTTTCATTCTGTGTCTACACTAATAATTCTCCTTTATTATTTCTATTGCATATAGTTTCAACGAAACAATTTCAAGAGTGAAGCTTGTTAAAAAACTGAATTTTAGGGTGCTTTAAAAATGGTTGTGTATAAACAACAACACATTAAAATGGATTTTCATTGGAAAAGATGCAAGCTGGCAGGGAATAAAGTACTTTATTGAGCTTTGTAGCAAAGACAGCTAATATGTGCTCTACAAATAGAATTATATATAGGACACTTTAGCACCAGTATTGGAATGTAAACAATTAAAAAATGCTTGTATAGACACATATTTTTGTTTTGCATTTCTTTTTTGTATAAAGTAAACAGTGTCAGGATCAGGGGTTCTATAGCAAAATAGCAATTATGTTTAGAATCAAAAATAGATTTTTAAAAAATGAAAGGTAAAGAAAAATCAATGAAAAAACAAAAAAAATCTGGCATGTCAGACTATTTTTTATCTTCTATAGAAAGATTTATAAATGGTTAAAATAGAGATGGATGAAGTCAAAATAGAGACAATGCTCATTTGGACTAATGATTATTAGATTTGGTATATTTTCTGTATGCTTTAAAAGACTTATGTACTGTTACATGTCATAAAAGTGATGCATGTTATAAATCATAGTCCAATTAATGGTTTAAATGGTATGCCATTTAGAAAATATGTTGAAGCAAGAAAAATTCCTTTTTATAAACCATCTTTCCAAACATTGAAATTGACAAGGCTGTTATATCTTGTTTGACTTTACTCTTTTACATTGCTAACTGTACCTAATTTCCTTAAGAATGTCTCGTTTGACATTTTAACCAGAACACTATATAATCCTGACAATATTCCTACATTAGAGCTTGACCAATGTACTGTGGAATATCAGGAGCCTCCCTTTATTCCTTGATCTGTACACTGTAACTATTATGATTGTGCTAGTGGACACCAGTATACTCAAGAGGGTGAAGTAGTCCTGAAAAGCATTGCAAATTAAAAATCAATTAAAATGAATGAAAAGAACACCACCTTGAAGCAGTTTGATATGGTTAACATGAATTCCAAAAATAGATGTTGGATTGTTTGTAAACTGGTCTGTACCTGGGCATGATTAAATTATGATTAGGGCTTTGATGGGGCCACATCAGTAGGGTGTTGAGTCCTCACCCCTTGGATGGTGGGGACTCACAGATAAAAGACATGGCAAAAGACAGAGTTGGAATTTTGATGCTGGCGTCTCAAGCTGGAGCCCAGGAAGTAAGCACACAGGGGATCTTGGTCATGAGGAAAGAGAGAAAGTCCCAGGAATAGAAACACACCATCTGCCTAATAGCCTATAGCTGGCTTGTGGAGATAACAGAGTAGCTGATCCTGGAGAGAGGCAAGCACCGGGAAGAGAGGAACCCAGGAAGCCTGAACCTGGCAGAAGTCAGTAGCCATCTTGCTCCAACATGGGGCAAGAGACTTTGGTGCAGGAAGTAACTTATGCTTTATGGCCTGGTAACTGTAAACTTCTACCCCAAATAAATACCCTTTATAAAAACCAACTAATTTTTAATATTATGCTTTAGCACCCGTTTGACTGACTAATACACACCTGAAAATGCTGGATAAAATATTATAAAAAACGCCTATTATGTATATAAATTTGCAAGAAAGTAAATTAAATAGCTTGCAACCACAATAAAGCAGGAGTGAGACCTAACAGTTACAAGCTTTTGCTAAATTATGGGTGCCCTGAGGTCCAGGCCAGTCTTTGTAACTTAATGTCTTGAACAGTGACTGCTGCAAAAGGAATAAGCCAAGGGGGATAAGTTCCTTGCAAATCAAGTTTTAAAAATTTTACTTTTTATTTCTTTATATTTTTTGTTAGAGAAGTGAGCTTATAAAACACCCATGCATATTGGGCCGAATTCCCATTCATGACTTCTCCACCAATCCCTTCCATTGTGGTGGAAACTTTGCTAGAGATTATGAAAGAAAATGATCAGACTATTATCACAAATTATGATTCACAGTTTATACTTGGTATATTTTTTTCCATACACCCCCAATTATTAACACTATGTATTAGTGTTGTATATTAGTTACAGTTCATAATAGAATGCTCTCATATTATGTGCTATTAACCACATTCCATCTTCCACTACATGGTTCACTGTGTTATACAGTACTATGCCTTGTACGTTCTATCTAGAGTGCACACTCATTTGTTCTCACTTTAATCAAAGAGTGGTACAGTCATCACTACAGTAAACCTTTGAATGTTTTCCTTAGTCCAAAAGAAAAAATCCCATTCCCTCCTATTATTGACCTTTAGTACTGATATAATATATTTTTTGACATTGATATAAGAATATTAAACTATTTCTGTTAACTATAGTCCATAAATTACATTAATTGTATTTTTTCATGCACCACTATATTCTTACTGTTTTATAATTGGGATGTACATTTATTCCAGTTTATAGAAGAACATTCTTGTGTTTGTATTATTAACCACAATCCTCATCTACTTCTAGGTTCACTAGGTTGTTCAGTCCCTAGATTTTCTCTTTCTTTCAGTTGACATTTACATCCCTAGACTACCCCTTTCAGCCACAATCTAATTTTAAAACCAGCCATGTTAGTTATACTCACTATAAAATTTTTACACATTTACAGTCAAGCTAATTGAAAATTCTACATGCATTAAACATCAGTAATCCTTCTTAGTCCTCATTCTATCTCCTGGTAACCTATTGTCTAGGTTTGAAATGCATGTGTTTATTCTTCACTTTTAGTTCTTATTAGTGAGACCACACAATATTTGTCCATTTGTGTCTGGCTTATTTCACTTAGCATAATGTCTTTAAAGTTCATCCATGTGATCAATTGTGTCCCAATTTCATTTCCTCTTACATCAGCATAGTATTCTATCATATGTATATACCACATTTTGTTTATCCATTCATTGTTTGATGGACATTTGGGTTTTCCCCATCTTTTAGCAATTGTGAATAGTTCTCCTATGTACATTGTTGTACAAATGTCTATTCATGTCAATGTTTCTGTTCTTCTGGGTATATTGCTAGTAGAGGGTTTGCCAGATATATGGCAATTCTATATTTAGCTTCCTGAGCAACTGCCAAACTTTCTCCCCTAGAGGGTGTGCCATTTTACATTTACATTTTACATTTACATTTTACATTCACTATTACCAACAGTGAAGGACTGCTCCTATTTCTCCACAATCCCAGTACTTGTTATTTCTGGTTTTGCTGTTGTTGTTGTTTTTTTTATTTTTTTTATTGGAGTATATCATTCATATATGAACACACATAATAAGTGTATAGTAAGGATTGTGAACTTACAAAATAAATATACATAACATCACACGGGGGTCTCATACATCACCCCTCCACCGACTCTTTGCATTGGTATGAAATATTTGTTACAAACTATACATGAGCACTCTCAAAATATTACTACCAACTATATACCTTATCTTACATTTGGTGTACTTTTCCCCCAACCCATACTAATTTTTTAAACATATTTTTGTTACTGATATTGTGGACTTGCAAAGCAATCATACAGATGTGTAGATTTCCCATACAAATCCAAACCCCGGTGGCACATTTGTTACAGATTATGAGATAATATCATCAGACTATTACCACCAATCATGGTCCATAACTTACATTTGGTACACTTTTTCCATACTTCTCCATTATTAACACAGTATAGCTTGGCATTAATGCAAGAATATTATGGTATTGTTGTTAATCACAGTCTATAGGTCATACCAATTAGAGTTTTCCCATGTTTCTCATTCTGTGAGGTGTGAGGTGATATCTTATTGTAGTTTTTATTTGAATTTCCCTAATAGCTAGTGATAGTGAAATTTTTTTCATGTACTTTTTGGACATTTGTATTTCCTCTTAGGAAAAATGCCTATTAAAGTCTTTTGTCCATTTTTAATTGATGGCTTGCTCTTTTATTATTTTATGATCTCTTTATATAGCATGGAAATCAAACTATTTTATCCCATTGAGTGGGTTGCCTTTACACCATCTTGACAAAGTCCTTTGAAATGCAAACCGTTTAAGTCTGAGGAGGTACCATTTATCCAATTTTTCTTTCATTGCTTTTGTTTAAGAAACCACTATCTACTACCAGGCCTTTAAGAAGTTTCCCTACATTTTCTTCTAGAAGTGTTATGGGTCTTGGTGTTTTATTAGGTTTTCAATCCACTTTTAGTTAATTTTTGCCTAACGTGTGAGGTAGTTGTCTTCTTTCTTTCTTTTAAATATGGATATCCAGTTTTCCCATCAACATTTGTTGAATAGACTGTTCTGCTCCAGGTGGGTGAGTTTTGACAACCCTGTCCAAAATCCCTTGAGCATAGATGTGAGGGTCTGTTTCTGAACCATCAATTTTGTCTCATTGGTCTATATGTCTATCTTTATGCCAGTGCCATGCTGTTTTTACTACTGTATCTAGGTTATATAATTTGAAGTCCAGAAGTGAGAGTCTTTCAAGTTCCTTCTTACTTTTTAGGATGTTTCTGGTTATTCAGGGTCCATTTCCCTTTGTAATAAATTTTATAATTGGGTTTTCTATTTTGTTAAATGATGGAAATTTTATAGGGATTGCATTGAATCTGTACATCAATTTGGATAGTGTAGTAGTCAGCCAATGGGGTGCTGATACAAAGTACCAAAAATCTGTTAGCTTTTATAAAGGGTATTTATTTGAGGTAGAAGCTTATAGTCACAAGGTCATAAAGTATAGTTTACTTCCCTCACCAAAGTCTGTTGCCACATGTTGGAGCAAGATGGCTGCCAATGTCTGCAAGGGCCCATCTAACCTTCCTTTTCCTCTTAATATTCCATGGTCCCAGCTTCTTCCAATATTTGCTATAGGCTGGGATAATTCTCATCCCACTCCAGGGACTCATTTCTCTCTGGTTCAGATGATCTCTTCTCCACAAGGTCAGCTGTAGACTCTCAGTCTCTCTCTCTTTTTGGAGCCTCTGCTGTGTCTGTGGAGCTATTTCTATTCCTCTGAGTTCTTCTCCTGTGTGTTTAGTTTCCGGGACTCTAGCATTTAAAATCTCCAACTTTCTCTTCCACAATGTCTTTTTTTCTGGGAGTCCCCACTCACCAAGGGGGTGGGAACTCAATGTCCTACTGATGTGGCCCAGTTAAAGCCCTAACCATAATTTAATCAAGTAGAGTGAAAACTCTGAAGTTAATACAATATAATATGCTGAAAGGAACAGACTAGTTTACAAACATAATCCAATGTCTATTTTTGGAATTCATAAATAATACCAAATTGCTGAAGATAGAATTGACACCTTACCATCCGTGAACGTGGAATGTTATTTAGTCTTCCCATCCATGAACATGGAATATTCTTCTACTTATTTAGGTCTTCTTTGATTATTTTAGCAATACATTGTAGTTTTCTGAATATAAGTGCTTTTTGCCCTTGATTAAGTTTATTCCTAAATATTTTATTATTTTTATTAATATTGTAAATGAAATTATTTCCTGACTTCTTCACCAGATTGCTCATTACTAATGTGTCGAAATGCTATTGATTTTTTATATTGATCTTGTATTCCACCATTCTGATTCATTTATTAGCTCTAGTAGTTTTGTTGTAGATTTTCCTTGATTTTCTAGTTATAGCATTGTATCATCTGTGAATAACAAAAGTTTTACTCCTTTGTTTCCAATTTGGATACCTTTTATTTCTTTTTCTTGCTTGATTGTTCTACTTAGAACTTCTAGCACTATATTGAACAACAGTGGTGACCATGGACTCCTTGTCTTGTTGCTGATCTTAAATCTTTCACTTTTTTGTACAATGTTGGCCATAAGTTTTATATATATGCCATTCATCATGTTAAGAAAGTCCCTTTGTTTACTTTTGTGTACAGTCTTTCACTTCTGTATACAATGTTAGCTTTGAGTTTTATATATATATACCATTTATCATGTTAAGAATATTCCTTTGTTTCTTTTTTTTTTAATCAAGAAAGGATGCTGGATTTTGTCAAATGCATATCAGTTAAGATGATCATGTGATTTTTCTTCTTTGATTTATTAATGCAGTGTAGTACACTGATTGATTTTCTTGTGTTGAATCATCCTTACATGCTTGGCATAAAACCCACTTGATCATGATGAATAATTCTTTTAACGTGTTGTTAAATTTGATTAGCAAGTGTATTAGTCAGCCAAAGGTGTCCTGATGCAAAGTACAAGAAATCAACTGGCTTTTATAAGGGGTATTTATTTGGGGTAAAAGCTTACAAAATCCTAAAGAGTTCAACTCGAGGTTATTTTCTCATTGAAATCAGTTGCCACATGTTGAAGCAAGATGATGGGTGATCTCTGTGAGAGTTCAGCTTTCCTCTCTCTTAGCTGCAGGCAGGTGTAGGGTTTGTTTCTTTCCAGGCTTTGCCAGCTGATCTGCTACAAACTATAAGGCAAATGGTTCATCTCTCTTCCTGGGATCACAGAGTCAAAGTTCTCTCCTCTGCTTTGTCAATAGTTTGCTAACTCTTTCTGTGCCACCTTCTGTAATTTTATTTATTTTTTTGTAATATCTTTAACTGGCTTTGTTTTTAGGGTAATATTGGCTTTATAGGATGAGTTCAGTAGCATTCTTTTCTGTTCAGCTTTTTGGGAAAGTTTGGGTAAGATTGGTGTTAAATCTTCTTTGAATGTTTCATAGAATTGACCTGTGAAGCTATCTGGTCCTGGGCTTTCCAATTTGGGGAGTTGTTTGATGGCTGTTTCAGTCTCTTTGCTTGTGATTGGTTTGGTGAAGTCTTCTATTTCTTCTAGGACCAAAGTAGGTTGCTCATATATTGAAAGTTTTCCCTTTCAACTATTTTGTTTGATTTGTTGGTATACAATTGTTCATAGTACCTCTTATGATCTTTTTTATTTCTGTGGGGTGAGTAGTAATGTTCCCATTTTTATTTTTTATTTATCTGTATCATCTTTTTTTCTTTGTTAGTCTAACTAAGGGTTTGTCAATTTTCTTGATCTTTCCAAATAACCAAATTTTGGTTTTCTTAATTCTCTCTACTGTTTTGCTTTCCCAATTTCAATTTTTTGTCTGCTCTGATTTTTGTTATTTCATTCCTCTGCTTACTCTGGGAATATATTTTGTTGTTGTTTTCTATTTCCTCCATCTGTGTACTTGGATCATTGATTTTAGCTCTGTCCTCTTCTTTTCCCCTCTTTTTTAATGTAAATAGTGAGGGTCATGAATTTCCCTCTGAGCACTACTTTCACTGCATCCCATAGGTTCTGATATATTTTGTTATTTTCATTTCTCTCCAGATATTTATGATATCCTTTGCAATTGCTTCTTTGACCCACTGATTATTTAATGGTGTGCTGTTTAATCTCCATATATTTGCGAATTTTTCCTTTTCATGCCTGGTGTTGATTTCCAGCTTTATTCTATTAGTATCAGAGAAAATGCTTTGTGTAATTTTGATCTTTTAAAATGTATTGAGCTCTGCTTTGTGACCCAGTGTATGGAGAAAGATCCATGATCACTTGAAAAGAATGTATAACCTGCTGTTTTGGGGTGCAGTGTTAGGTATATATCTATTAAATTTAGTCCACTTATCAAATTATTCAAGCTCTCTTTTTTTTCATTCATCCCCTGGCCAGATGACCTATCCATATATAAGAGCGGTGTATTGAAGCCTCCAACTATTATTGTAGAGACACCTATTTCTCCCTTCAGTTTTCCAGTGTTTGATTCATGATGCAATTAGGGGAATCCTGGTTAGATGCATATGCATTTATGATTGTTATTTATTCCTGGTAAATAGTCCCTTTTATTAGTATATAATGACCTTCCTTGTCTCTAATATCAGTTTTACTTTTAAAGTCTATTTCATCCAATGTAAGTATTACTACTCCAGGTTTGTTTGTTTGTTTGTTTTTTGTTACTGCATATATGGTATATAATTTCTCCAATCTCATTTTCAATGTATTTGTACCCTTGGGTCTAAGATGAGTCTCTTGTAAACAGCATAAAGGTGGCTCATATTTTCTTATTCTTTCCATCAGTCTGTGTCTTTTGATTCAGGCATTTAATCCATTAACATTTAATGTTATTACAGTATAGACAGTTTTTACTTTACTTATTTACTTATCTTGGGGTTTTATCTGTAATATCTTGTTTTCACCACTCTTTTCACAATTTTATTTACTTTTAGTGAAATAATCATCATTTCTAGACTCTTCCAAGTCTCTCTCTCTTGTCTTTCGTATTTCTTGAAAAGCCAGTGTCTTGGTTACAAACTCTCTCAGTTTCTGTGAATATTTTAAACTCTCCTTCATTTTTAAAGGACAATCTTGCCAGATATAAAATTAATGGTTGGTGCTTTTTCTCTTGCAGAATCTTAAATATATCATACCACTGCCTTCTTGTCTCCATGGTTCCTGATGAGAAATCTTATTGGGCATCTTTTCTTTCTTTAGTCTAGAGTGTTTTATTTGACTGATTTTGTGCTATTGTCCCTCTTGGATACTTGGTTCAACCTAATTTGGAACTTTATAGTGGCTCATCTTTAGCCAATCTGAATTTTTTCATTTCTTTTTCATCTGTTTCTTACCCTTTGTCCATTGCTGGTTACAAAATTGGAGCTGAGGATGTAGTTGGTACTGTAAGCCATGGAGGCTAAAGCTGCCTGCATTGCCACAGGAATTAATGAAGCTTCTACATTTCTCCCCTGTCAGTGGTAGGGACAGAGCCTCAGTCATGTACAGTAATCCAAGACACACAGGCCAAGACCATCTTTAGTTGTTGAGAGAGGTTGATGAAACTCCACTCACCTTCCTCCTCTGCCTTGGGTAGGGATGGAGCCACAGATGTGAGCAGCAAACTAAGCCATTTGAACTAAAACTGATCACAGTTGGCCAGCAAGACTGATGAAGGTCCAGCTTTCCTTGACACCTGGTAGGCCCAGGAATAAAGCCTCCAATGTGCCCAGCAATCTATTCCATGCAGGATGAAAGTGACTGCAGTTGCCCAGAATGTGTGAGGGAGCACTCTTTCTACTTCTGCTCTGTCAGGGGCAGGGAAGGAGTCAAAGATGTTTCCAACAGTCTGGTCCATGAAGGCTGAAAGCAGCTGCAGTTGCCCAGAGAGACTGAGGGAGCACTGTCCTTTCTGCCCTGTCAAGGGTAGGAATTGAACCACTGGAGTACCCAACACCCTAGTCTATGTAGGCCAAAAGCACCTGCAGTTGCCCAGAGAGACTAAAGAAACACAGTAATCCCCCACTCCTGTCCTATTGGGGTGGAGATGTATCCACAGGATTGCCTAACAGTCTAGTCACTGTGAGTTGATAGTGCCTATAGAAGCCCAGAAAGATTGGTGAAGGTCTCTCCAGCTTCTTCCCTGGCAGAGGTGGGGCTGGAGCAAAAGTTAGGGCTACAATCTGACCTGAGTAGAAAGAAGCTGGTCTGACCTTCACTGTGATTTTCAATCAGCCCCACTTCCCCTTAGGCTGGGAGCAGAGTTAAAATGTTGGCTATTGGCCTCTTTCTGATTTGGACAGGCTCAAACTTTATCCATTCTTAGGACTGTACTTCAGCCAGCCAAATTTCCTAATTAGTATCTGAAGTTGTTGCCTAACCATCTCTTCCTTCCCATTTTTTGGGAATTGGAGCTTCCAACTCCAGCCAGGGAATAGTTCCCAAGGTGTGGAGTGTTTTTCTTATGAATCTTCACTCTAGATGGGCAGTCTCCTCCTTCCATTCCTCCAAGGATGTTGCAGGATGCACTTTTGGTCTCATGGACCCTAAATAGGCAATTTAGATAGTTCTATGTAATTACTAATTGCATTGTCAGATGAGCTGAATCTTAGAGATCCTTACTCTGCTGCCAGCTTTCCCCTCCTCCTAACTCAATTTTGATAGAAAAGCAAACACTGTTATTTCCAGGTATCCTATTCAGAGATTGAATTTATATTCTATAGTAGTTGACACAAGAAATGATTGAACTTTGGGTTTGGGTACTGGTAGATGAGATTGGGATAAGAGAAAGAGTTTGATAAATATTTTGAAGGGATAAAGGATAAAATTTTTTAAATGAAACTGAGTATATTTTATGAGGAAAATGATTCTTTTCACAAATTAGTGAAAGACAACTTAGTTGTTAGTAACTTACAAGTCAGTAGTGAAAGATCACTTACTAAATCAAGATGACCCAAGAAAAACAGGTTTGTAATGTGAGGGAGGATTGGAATCAAAAGATCCATTCTACATATATTCAAATTGTAGTGGTTATAAATAATTTTTTAAGCCATTATAGACAGACAATTTGACATATGTGTTTGAAATTCTAGGTCACAGTTTTTACTTGGTGATATAGTTAGCAGCTATAATATATGAGATATTTAAAGTCACCAGACTGCATTATCATCTAAGTTGTTAATAAAAATAAAACTAGGGAAGTGAGACCATGAAAAAGCCATGAGCTACTCTAATGTTTGGAAGTTAAGTAAAAGGCAAAAAATGAGCAATGGAGTCTAAGAATATGCAGTTAGCGTAGTGGAAGAAAAACTGTGGCACCATGGTAGCCAAAAAAAGAGAAGAATATATCAACATGGAGGGAGTAAACTACTCTTGAGAGTTTCAGAAAATGAGAACAAAAAGGACAGGCGTTGTGAATGTGAATTATTAAACTATATTGAGTATAAGTAAACTTTGGAGGAGATGAAAGAATTAATACTCTTCTGTGGTAGTAAAGTGTATGGATTTCAGTCCAAGTTTTGATTATTATTAGCAGTGGAATTTTAAACTCTGTTTTATCATTCTCTTCCACCTATAAATTTGTTGATACTTTTATTGAACAAATATTCCTTGGATATTTATTATCTGCCAGCCACTTTTCTGGTACTTGAGATATATTCATGAACAAGGCAACATAAATAAATTGCCTTATGGAAATTTTATTTTAGCATGGGTAATAATAAACCCTTGCTGGGGAAGTCATGGACACTCTCAGAAATTTTCTCCAAGCCCTCACCTAACTCCCTCCTTTTCCCTCTTACTTGTTTGAGTAGAGGTATTTCAGTATGTTCCCAATTTTTATCCCAGAGGATAAAGTAGATTTAGTGAAATGGTCTAACTGAACCTTGAATGTGAGACCAAGAACAAGCAGCCCAGCTTCTTACTGGGGCATGAACTCTGCTCAAAGTTTGCTTGATATATATTTTTTGCTCAGTGGCAGGACCTGCTTCCCCCGGCGTGTATAAATAACTCACACTTAAGCAAGACAGGCATCCTTCAGCTCAGACATGAAGCAGGATGTCTGGATTCATCAACCACTGACCCTGACCTGAGCAGTTGAACTCTCTGAGAGGGCAGCCATGATGAAACCTCTTACCCTGCTCTTTTGGACCCTTTGTGCTGTGTAAGTAATAAAGTGGTCATTTGTTGAGACTCTTTTGTGCATGAGCCAGTGTTCCCATGCTGCACCATGTAGCAACTCACTCTTCAAGCCTATCTTTTAGGGCTTTTGGGATGATTAAATGTGATAATATATGTGTAGTACAGAGAGCAGTGCCTGGCCTAAAATAAATGGTCTGATATATTAACTATTGTTTCTACCTGGGGCTAGGATGGATGGTATTGGAGGCAAACAATTATTTAAAAATCTTTACTTGGTAGAGCAGAAATTATCAGGGCAAACTTCTTAATTGTGCTCTCATGTAATACAAAGAAATATATTTTCTTTGTTTCTATGCACCTGGAAAATATATCATTAATATTAATTACCAATGAAATGGAAAAATTGAAAAAATTTCCAAATTAATGCTGAAGAGGGCTAAAAAAAGATATATATCAATCAAATATGCTTAAAATAACAAAGACAACTTGAAAATAATGGGTTAATAAAGAGTTTCCAGGAAAATGCAAATATCACAAAAATAGAAGTAGCAATACTTATGTCAAACTAAGTGGGATTTAAGGTTATAAAACAATAAGAAATAATGAAGAGGCAATTTATAAAGTAGCTCATTTGTATGAGTATGCAATTGTCATAAACCTATATGCATGATCAACATGTCTTCAAATAATGTATTTCAAAATTTTATTAGAAGTCAATGAAAATGAGTTGAAGTGCAAATATATTTGGAATTATCCATACATTTTCCAAATACCTTTAATAACCACAAAAATAAAAATATATAAAAGAAGAGAAATATAATTAATACCTTCAATGAAATAGATAAATAAACTTATATTCTTCGTAGAGAAACTACATGAACATATTTATCTGTCTTTTTAACACACCTGAAAAATATTTTAAAGAGAGATTTTGTAAATCATATTATCTGATTATTTTATATTATATAGTAAAGTTAATATATGTATATATATTAAAACCACAGACAATTCTTAGTCATGTTCATGGGTAAGTCCTCATCAAAAAAACAAAAATGAATTAGAATAATTAACTAGAAAAAATACATATCAAAACCTATGGAAATTTGCCTATACTAAAAAGAAAATCCATTCTAGTCAGTAAATGTTTATGTGTTTTCATTACTAAAAAAATATTAAAAATTGACTATATCTCGTATTTATAAAATAAAATGAGCACCAAACTAAATGAAAAGAAATGAGGAAGTAGGAACTAATAAAAATGAAGACATAAATTAGTGCAATAAACAACGATCACCTAAAAACTGAATTATTTAGAGGCAAAAAAATAAAAAGGGAAGATATGTCCCTCTCTAGCATAAGTAAGGAAACACATAATTTCATAAAAATAAATAAAATTAGGAATGCATAAAAGATGTAACCACCATTAGATTAAAATGATCATTAGAGAGATCACATTAATCATAAGAATACCAAATACAATTCCTTATCAAAATACTTAAAGCCTAGAGGAAACATGATTTCTTGGTGAAATGGAAAATACAAACTCTAACACAGGAAGAAGAAAAGTTAATACCACCTATTATATAGAAAATATTAGAAACATGAGAAAAAGTCTATCAATAATACGTCATGTCATATCATTTATTTCATAGTTGTTATCAACAGATATTTCCAGTGTCAAAGTATTCATTAACATAAAACTACATGACTGTCCCTTAATTTCTTTCTTTCTTATTATTTATTTATTTATTTATTTTCTATTTGGTTGTGTCACTGTCTTTTTGGTGCACCTCTTTGCTGCCTGGGAGTCTGCGTCTCTCTACACCGCTACACCGCGCAGGTCTTTGATGTGTCTTTTTCTTTTTTTCTTTTTTTTTTTTTTACCAAGATCGAACCCACGTCCTCCATATGGTAAACAGGAGCTCATTTGTTTGAGCCACAACCACAGCCACTTCTCCCTCAGTTTGTTTTTGAAGACTTGATAAATACAGTATGGAAACAAACTATATAGAAATATATAAACATTTTCTTATATAGATGCAAGCATTTAAAAAAATATTTTCAAATAGTCTAGTAAATTTGAAAGTAATAAAATAATCTGATCAATTAAGGCTTATTCCAGGAAAATGGATGAATAATTCTATATCAAGAACTCTATTCATAAAATTCGTTAAATTAGTACATGAAATGGTAAAAAGTGGTTGACGTGTTCATGGTCGGAGTAATAAAGGAACTTTGTTCAAGACAGGAGGCTTCAAATATCAGTAGTCAAGAAAAGAGATTAGATGCCTCATGCCACCACCATGTGCTCTAGGATCACTTAGAAGAATTTCTAATGACTTCTTTTCTTATAAGACACTACAGGAAGCCCAAATATCTCAGGTCATCCTTCATCCACATACTCCAACTTCTCAAACTCTAACCCACAAACTCTAGTGACCATTTGACAACATTACTCCCTATTCTAACACCTTTTCCCAGCCCTCCCCTAGTATCCTAGTATCCTTCAGCTCTATTTTCTTTTATTTAAAGTAAGTCACCAGGACCTTCCTCTTATTTTCAAAACCTTTTCTGATTTTTCTTTTCCACTCATATTGTAATGGAAACCACTTCTCTGAGAACATTTCTTCCTCTGCCTCTCCCCATCTCCTGTTCTCACTGCTACCCATCACCACATGGTGGTCTTTATATTTTACAGTTCTTTTGCCCTTGGGTTTGATGTTGAGCTTGGCACCCATTTGCTCCTCTTTGTTTCTCTCAAGCTATATACCTTTCCGCCTCAGCTTATAGACACAGAACTTTAACTATCATACTGGACCACATATTATCACTTATTATAGCAGCCAAGTCCTTCCCTCTTGAGTATTTTAGCACTTGGCTCAGGTAACTCTGCAACATCACTGTTCTCATAGTTATGTTGATTTCAGTGTCCAAATACATGAACTTTCAATAATCTGGTGAGGAAGAGAGTGACTAGTTTTTCACCAAATCCATTTCCTTTCCTTCAAACATACATCAGTACAATATTTCCCAGTCTCCTGTATGTGACCATGTGTCTGACTGATGGATAACAGAATATTTATTAAGAACATAAGACTTCAACACATTTCATAAAGTAGATATTAGTTTTTTAAAAACATCAAATAAAATATTTTTCAAGGAATGAATGGAAGGTGAGAATTTTGAGACAATGATGATACTTGTTGAACTTGTTTCAGGAGATACAAAGGAACAGGGTAAATGATAGCAGATATAAGGTCAAGGTAAGCCGCTTTGTTGATATTTCTTTGTTTCCTCTTATAAATTACTAGTATTTATTTTTTGGTTTTAGATGGTAGCTTTTGGAACACATTTTTATATGAATAGGAATAATTTTATAAAGACAGAATGATTAAAAATACAGAAAAGAAAACAGAACAGAAATATAAGTACTGAAAAAAATGTCTACTAATACAAGTTTGTTTGTGGGTTTAGTCATGGAAAAAGAATTTCCCTCAGAGGATTCTATGTTCCTAATGAATTGTCAAAAGAACCACCACTGCAAGTAGAGAGGAGAGCTTTATTAACAGTTTCACAATTTGTGAACTGGGTAACACCAAGTAAAATACCTGTTCCAAAGCATTCTGTGTCATTGGGTTAACATAGCCCTGCCAAAACAGGGAAATTGCCATTTTCAGGTGAGTTCTGTTCTAGGAGATTATTTATTGAAATATCAAAGCAGCAGGAAACTGGTCCGAAGCCCGCTGGTCAGAGGTTGGGTTCTTTTCCTTGTTCTATTTCTTGCAGGCTTCAGGCAAGCTGTGCCTGCTTGCTTTCTGCCTGCTGTGTCAGGCAGCCATCTTGTGCACTTTCTTACTTGAACCCAGAGCCTGAAAGTCAATTTAATGTTCCTTTCAAATAATTAGAATTGTGAGTCTAGAATGTCATTTGAGGATGTTCTTAAGAGATAGTTTGTAGGTGGAAGGAAAAGTAATACAATAGATATCTCAGAGAGAGGGAATGTGGGTTAATAAAGTAATGGTATTGGACTACTGGACAAAGATCAATATCCATTGAAGCTCTTGATCATGCATTTAAAATAATATAATTGAACTAAATTTTTATTATTCTCTTTAGAAACACTTAGACGATGACTGAAAAGACAAGGGCAAATGGGTAGTTAGGTTTAATCAGGTTTGGGAGTTTTGTTTCCACAAGGATTGAGGATGCCTACAAGTCTGCTGAAGCTGGAAAATAAAGAGAAATTATAGAGAAAGGAGGAAAGTAGAGAGAATAAGCCCATGTGGAATAAAGTCTTGCTACAGAAATGAGTTAGAAGGAGAGGTAATGATTGGAGAATAGGTATATTTGAAGAAAATTTTGAAGATGATATATTTACTGGGAAGAATAAGGTTTATACTATGAACATGGGAATGTCCAACTCAGTCTAATCAAGGAAAACTTTTGAAACCAATAGGCTGATAGCAAGCAAAATTGGCTTTTTTTCTGCCCAATGCACATCACAGAGTAATTCCTGAGCCACTGGGACTTCAAAAAGAGAGTTTATTGCCAGATCATACCAAGGAGCTAAGCTGACCTCACAGTTTAAATTCTGTCTCCCCTAACTTCAGTAACTGATAGTTTTTAAACTGAATAAAAGTGGGTTCTTTTCCTGCCCCATGCCCTTGAAAGACCAATTCCTGAGATACTGATCTGTGTATTTGCTAGTATAGCAAAGGGGGTCAGTCACTTAAGGACCCTAAATCTGTCTCTCTGAGTTTGAGAATTTTAGGGTTTTTATGGACTCAAACAGGAGGGTGGAGTAATTACCATCACAATAGTAAGTATAAACAAGGGTGATCCTATTTCAAAATAAATATAAACAAAGGTAAATTCAGTCTAGAATAACCATCACAATAGCAAGTATTTGCAAAGATGAGGTCTGGTCTAGCCAGTGTAAGAAATTTCAGATATTAACCTTTGGCTATTTTATAATATCTTGAAAGTGAAAAGGCATCTGTATAATTAAGAAGTCATTATTATTTGTTAATTCTTAACCCTCATTTACACATTTATAGTATTCAAAGACAGGCAGTTTTATGCTAATGAGTTACTGGGATAGGGTTGGCTCAGGTTCTTTCATTAATAAACATTACAGGGCTTTCTAATAAGCACAAGACCCCAAAGGTGTAAAACATGATAGGGAGGTGGGTACAAAAGGGGTATTATCACAAGATAAAACTTATGTAGGTTTACAATTATTAGAGATAAAGGTTTCTGGATTCTAGTTCAAGTTTCAGTAATTTACATATTTTTGGCTTTTCTACAATATAGTAAAAAGTAAAAAGGCATCTATATAGTGTTTTCTGTAATTGTAATCATTTGTTAATTCTTAACTCTCAGTTACAAGGGCAAAGATCTCTGAGAACAGGGTTATAGCCATCTCCCAAATCAGTTTTAAAGATGATGAAGACATGCTTTGCAATAAAAGTTGAGTAAGTAATGCACATTGAACTCCAGGTTACTTGCATCTGCACAATTTTTACTATATGGTAGACAATCAAGGATTTTCCAGTGAATATACAAGGAAGGAACTCAACTTATGTCATTATGAGGGCAGGAGAATTGTACACAGGTGCCTCCTCCTCACATTTTCATTTGGGGATCTCATATATAATTGTGGTATGTTTATAAGTAGTTTGGATTTCTTACATGGATGCTAGGCTTAAAGTTGGTTTAGAGAGCTTCTATTGGTCCAATAGGCCTAAATAATACTTCAGCAAAATTGTAAATATAATAGTGTTTAAAATTACTATAGGGCATATTTCTTTATGATGGGCATACAAATTTAAAGATATTTGGATAGCGTAAGGGTAAATACAAATTAAATAATAATACTAAAGGGTTTTATTCTCTCTGTTGAATATAAGGAAATAGACTTTCTCCCTTTTCTCTTTGTATTTACTTTAGAAAAATTTTAATTGTAAATTAGCTTTTGCTTTGTAAACCATGTATAAATTCAAAAGTATATGAAAGACTGAACAAGCCTCTTGCAAATTTCAGCACACAAAGCAAGAAGATATTGCCTGTATCACCCAGTTTCCTTGGGAAAAATGAGCCTAACTTCCAGGAAGCTCCTTGCTCTAAATTGTAAACCTATCTTCAGAACACCTTGAGAATATGTATTGTATGTATTGGGTTATATCATCTTGGCCACATAAAAAGGGAGCGTTTATATCTGGCTTTACAATCTCTTTGCAAATGCCTGTGCTTCATCACATTCTGGTTTAAGGTTTCACTTTTTGGTTTAATGTTTATTCAATAACAGAATTATTTTTCCTTTTCTTCTGCCTTTGTGGAGAAGTTTTCTGGGTTAGGAGAAAATTTTATTTTTAATTATATGTCCCCAACAGTTGCCAACATCCCTCCCACTTCAGTCTTATAAACTTCTTGTGCTTGTTTTATTTTAAGACCAATCCCAGTGTGGGACCTGACTATAAATCTCCAAGTGGTGGGCAACATCTGGCCAAGAGACTCAGGTATGGGGAAAAAAGCAGAACTTCTAGGAAGGAAAGGCTGAGGATCTCCCATGAAGAATATTTTCAGAAAGACAATTTTTCTACTTAGAAGAGACTTTCTGAATTCTTCTACCAAAAAGTGGCTGAATTAATAACAACATAAAAACTAATACTTTGCTCTGATTGTATCACCGGCCTGTGTGACAAGAGGAGGAAATTTACTAGAGTAAAATACGTTTGACCTAATAGGTTGTGGAATATTAATGAATTTTAATTCAACAATAAAGATAAAACCAGTGTGTAAATTTAAAAAAAAGTTTTAAATTACTTTACTAAAACAAAACTCAATTTTCTTGAGCACTGACTGTACATCTGGAAGTTATAAAACAGTATTGTTACCAGATTTTACTTGAGATTTTTGACTATGCTGGAGAAATGAATTTCAGGAGCATGTTGGGTGAGTAGGCCCATGATTTACTTGGGTAGGGGAGGAAGAGAAATGGGAGAAAATAACAGATCAGGGCGCCAGGTAGAAAGGAAGGGGTTGTAAAGTGATAAAAGGGGGCTGATTTGCAGAGTACAATTTCTCTTTATAGGTTATAAATGCCCAAGTGTTACTTGTGTGGCCACATGGCAGAGGAAAAATGGCGAGTACAGTGTGCAGAACACAGGACAGGTCCACAGGCAAGAGCACATGAGAGAGAGAATTTAGGCTTTTTGCCTGCCCTTTTGAACTGTTAATTATCCCACCCTTTGCTAATGGCAGGGGAGAAGTTCCAGCTATTTACTGATCATCTCTCCCATCAATCTCCCATGAGGACCCAATGATAAAATCCAGGGGGAATATCTGGGGCTTCTCCTGGCTTCTGGAGGAAGTCTTCTTCTGAGTGGTGGAATCTTGGGGAGGGTCTTACAGCAGCCATCTTGGAGTTATTGATGTCCACATGAACTTGCCAGGTTCCAGATCCATCTATTGATTTCCTATCTTACTAGCCGGCTTCAGCATCATTTCTGCTGAAAACAATATAGTGAGACATTTATTGATTATGTATATCATTATCATTTCACAGGGTAGAAAATGTGCCTACAATGATTAAATAATATTTCCAAGGTCATATCTATCTATTCAGAGGCAGAGATGGGGTCCGATCCCAGAAAGTCTTCTTCCAAATCTCAGCTGTTAACTTCTATGCATAACACCTCACAGTTTATATGTTATCACATTACCATGTTTTATCCAATTATAGAGATCTAATCACCTTGCTTTTGTGAAATAACATCAATTGAAAATATATCTTTTCAAAATCAAGCCGTATTCATTGAAACATAAAACTCTACCTCTAAATCTCTATTATTTTTCAAAACTATTTCAATTTTTCTTTCTTCCCATATTGATTATGAGAGGCATTCTGATTTCAGGCATGTTAAAATGTGCAGGAATAAAGTAGTGTGACTTAGAATTAATAAAATATGGTAATTGTTACCATAATCCTTTAAATTAAATAACAGTGGTTTTATAGATTAGGGAACTGTGTACAAGAGAGATTTAATCATCTTCCTTTGGTGAATTGAAAATATCTTTTCAAAACCAAGATGTATTCACTTAAACACAAAGCTGTTCCTTAAGGTAGTAATGATCACTGGAAACTATGATTTCAAGATATTTGCAAACTGTCTTCTGTTTCAGTGAGCTTTATAATCCTTTATCTATACTCATTGTGATTAAAATTAAAATCCTTAAAAAAAGGTTTTCTATGTTTATATACCATATTGACTTGCTAAAATATAACCATGCATTTGTTTCTCTCCTATTAACTTTAAAGGCACTAAAGGCAGCTTGTTTTGAGAAGCAATTGTAGAAATTAAGTGTAATTATCCTTAGGATGTTTTGGATTTTATAAGAGCCAAGCTTGGAAGTGAAGTAATACATGTATTGTTTAGGAAAAACAGTGGAATTAATCACTGTGTTTAAAGAGTTAAAACTAAGGCCTCTTGATTCTTATTTCAATATTGAGGGAAAAAAACCCTGACATTATTAACAATGGATGTCACAGTGGAGACTCAGGACAGGAAATGACTGAGAAGTTTTTTTTTTATAACTACACAGTTAGGCAATGCAGAACAAAGAAGATGCTGACTCAGCAAAATGACATACCCAAGGCTGTTGCAGGTAGGGCCTAGAAATCAAATATAACCGTGTGAGCATCACAAAATTTTGGTGGATTTTTGTTTCTTATTCATTTGTTTAAAATATTTGATGTAGAATCAAACCCCAGAGGATGTGATTTTAAACCTGCCTATGTGGGATGTGCATAATTGATGTGACTTTAATTTAATCTTGAAAAGGGAGTGAGATGTGATCATGAGAGTACCTGGAATAGTGCACTCTTGTTTCATTAACACAAGCAACAAAGAAGGAAGAAAGAAAGAAAGCTTCCTACATCAGACCAGGTCCAGTGGGGCATATGCAAGCCAATGTACACAGGTGAAGGTGACAGTAATAAAGAGGAAAGGAAGCAGAATGAATCCCTGGGGCCTGGAATAAAGCAGAAAGAGAAACACAGAAGTCAGTCAAGGTCTAAGAAGCTGATCCAAGTATTTAATAATAGAAAGGTCTATTTGGAATTCCCAGAAGAGCAGCTCAAGATAACATTTATTTGGTTAAGTTTAAGAGTAAAGATCTAAAGCTCAAAATGAACAAAGTAGTAGTTATACCATCCAGTATTTGATTTTCTTTTCATGCTTTATGTATTTATTCTTAAACTAAAACAGAGCATACTTGCTAGATACAGCATTTCTCTTACTTTCTTGCTGTTGGTAGGGATTGTTTCCAATGATCTTATATTCTTTATAGTGTAGATTGAGTGTGTAGAACAATTCTGCTATACTTTACTCCAGTAAATATATATGGTCTGAACCAAATAGTGGCCAAAACTGAAGGAAAAATATTATTGAATGCTTCATTGATATGCTAACCTAAGCAACATGAAAAAGTTGCACACTAAATTTAAACATTTATTTGTTTAATAAGGAATTAAATCCTTGGTTCAAAAGCAATTGAAATTGCCAATGTAAAGTATAATGCATAATGAAATATAGTGCTTCAGCATGTATCACATTGCCATGGCATACAGTAGGCATTCAGTCAAACTTGGAGAGATACTGCAATAGGGTCTTAAATCATGAATTAATTGTTCATTTTATGATTATCATGTGAGAACTTTTAGATACATTCAGAATCAAGAATTTCCAAAATCAGAAAACAATCTGTGCTAAAGAATTGATGAGGAAATAATCTCTACGATTTAAAAAATTCATGGTCCTTAACATTGTATTTGAGTCAATTCACAATCATTTAAGTAGCTGGATAAAATAAAAAGAAATGAAAAATTCATGACCTGTAATATGGGTTTAGGAACTTGGGAGAGGAAGTACATTGTGCAGCTTTTGTAAAATAGAAAGTTAATTAAACCAGTAGAAACCTTATGTAATGCAATGTCTGCTTAGAAGAAAATGAATACCTTTATTGTATTAGCTGTTTGTGAATATATTCCATTGGGAACTGAAAAATTATAGCTTTCAACTAGTTTTAGGATTTAACTGAATTGCTTTTTTTTTCAACTGGAACAGATAAATAAATAATCCAAATCAGTATATTTTATAAAATAGATTTTACTGTTATAGAAATGTTTATATGTTGGTGAAAAAGACAGCATTTCCAAATCACATCCAGCCAGTAATTACTGTTTCATTTATTAATGCAAAGCAGTACCAGGTCCATGCTTACAATGCTGATCATGGTGATGCTTATCTTGATGGTGATACTGAGACAGTAGTGACAATTTATGGATAGCTGAGATTTATGGAGTGTCTACTATATACCACAGTAGAACTGTGACATAGATGCTAGAATTTCCACAACTTTGAAAAGAAAAAAGGAAACTGAGTCAAACAAAGTAAATTGCTCAGAATCAATAGGAATTTGTTGATTAAGTTAGGATGAATGCCTATATCTGTTTTACTTTAATGAACTTTGCTTACCTAAAACCAATTTCAATTTTTGTAACATTAATTTTATTCTTCTGTCCTCTAGTGATCATGTAGAAAATTAAAGCTCTCTTTTCTTATTATTAATTCAATAACATTGGAATGCTAAGGAGACAAAATGTAATCTTTGGGTATCAGACAAAAGGTGAATAATGACCCCATGTAAATGATTCATGATCACCTTAGAGTGATTGAGATAATTATTCTAACAATTTTTTAACCAATTGATTGATAAATGTGACTGTTTTAGAGCCAAGTTGAAGTAATCTGAGACTGATGATATTTTTATTTCATATTTGAACCATTGTAGAAATGAGGAAGAAATTAATATCTTCCCTAGATTTAAACACTCAATTCACTGTTTATATTCTTCTTTTTTGAATGGTAAGAAATGGAGTTCAACCTGAAGAGATAAATGTCCTCTAAAACAAATCTTATATCTATTCTAAGTTTATTAGTTGACCTCAATTCCTCTTCTTTGCTGAGAGGCTTCTAATGATTTTATATGAACTTTTACACTAAAAAAATATGTTGCCTATGACTTAATATAATGCCCATCAAATGCCAAGAATGCAATAGTAATTTATCAAATTAAGACATGAAAACAAGATCAAATGAATTAATGAAGTTATTTCATCCAAAAATATGGTAATCAAAATTTTTAAAAAGTACAGGGGCATAGATTTAATTTCTTTAAATTGCTGAAGAAATGCATCTCTATTGATGAACTTCTAAACAATTATTTTTTTAAAACTCATGAAATTAATATTCTACATACATGTATATATGTGAAAATTAATGGCCATTAGAACCCAGCTAAAACAGTAGATCCACAGAAGTATATTGTTGAAATACATGTATATACCTATATTTAAACATATTAAGTATATGCGTACTTGAATAGTGAAATATATCATTTGTGTAAATTAATCATATCACCTGTGTAAGTGAATTTGCTGTGGATAGCCTTAGTCATTTATTACATGAATATTTAGTTTAAGGATCTTCATTTTAACAGAGACATGAAGTAAACCTGAAAGTCTTAAAAAATACTTAAAATTTTGGAAGATAGTGTGAAATATCTACCCTTACCTATATTTGTATCTATGAGAATTCTTAAATTTAGATGATATTAAATCAAAGATGCCATATTTTGGTCATCTATTATTTATCTAGCACTATCCTAGAAGTTTTAAGTACATATACATAACTTCACAATAACATAGTTGAATAGTTTTAATTATTCTTCCCCCCTTAAGGTGAGAAAATGAACTTCCCCAAAATTGTAGAGATATTAATTGTGATCTTTCAAGAAGATAATCTGGATCTATAGCACAGGATAATATTCACTAAGTATGTCTTCCTAGATGTTACTGCTAGATCATTAAAGCCAAATTAATGTAAATATTTTGGTTTTGAAGTTAGTAATGAATTTTTTGTTTTAATTTCCAGAATTTCACCATATAAGAATGGAAATGTGATGATAACCCAGTAGATTCCATCAAAATCTAATTTCATACATTTTCATAAGCATAAATAGTGAAAACAATCTGTGGGCAGAAATATTTTGCATATCGTAGCTTAAAAATTCAAACATTTTTTTAATTGTGAACTTTCTAAGCACAATTAAACTGCTAATACTAATTGAGGAAATCCAAGAATATAGAGCATTTCTCAAATTTGTAACACCTGTTCTTAAATTTCCTCATGGCAATTAAATTTTGTGGAATGTATTTTTTTAAAAATTGTAATACAGCACATTTTTATATTCATATGTAACTGATACCATTTGATGATGAGTTTTACACTGAGATGACAGATGAAAATTATAGGACTCAGCCAAGGAAGTAGACCTATGGAAGTGCTTTGATTTGAAAACACTTATAAGGAAACAAAAATAGTTAAAAATAAACAGACTGAAATTAATACATGAAAGAAGAGAAAAAGAACACACCAATAAAAGAAAAATGAGAAGAAAAGAAGAAAGGAGAGTAAGGAAAATGGCAGAAATCATTTAAACTGGGACAAAAAAATTATAAAGTCAAAATCAACTTTAAGGGGAATGGATGTGGCTCAAGTAGTTGAGTGCCTGCTTCCCACATGGGAGGCCTTGGATTCAGTTCCTGGTGCCTTCAAAAAAGTCAACTTTAAAAATGATTTAAAAACTTAAAACTTTAGCAATACTGATTTATGAGAGAAAGAGGAAAAGACAAGTTAATGCACAACATATATCTTTTTAAATCATAAGGTGTTAGGAATTTTAGCTTTTAGGTAAAATGTAGGAAGATATAGCAGTTCTATGCTCCTATTCTATGAAGTAGGGGTAACTTATAAAAAAATGACACCTTTAAAGACATCAAGATCTGTGGAAACACTAAGGACAAGATATTAGAATTCCAGAAGGGAGATACTGTTCTGAGGCAAATTTATTCCTGGGAAATTTGTCAATTATAGGTATAGATTAGGATTGGGTTTGTCCATTCAGGAGTCTCTATAAACAGAAAAATCAAGAGCTTTGATATTTGCAAAGGGTTTGCAGTTTGGAAACTGGAGGAGCCACAAGACTTGTTTGTCTTCCTAAGATAATTTGCCAAGTTTAGGGGTTGCTTATGAGATTCTGGGGAACTAGGCTGAGGACTGCTAAAAGTTAAATTGAAATCTGCAAAAATATCATACTGTTTGATCCACATGTTCTACAAAGGAGAGAGCTTCCTTAAATGCATAATTCATCTCTCCAATGTTTTTGCCAGATCTTGAGTATTTGGAAGACAGGAATCTAAAGAGTTAAGTTTTCTAATAGGAAAGGTCTGTATATTTCACAGGGAAACCCTCTCTTGTACAAGATATCACCTAGAGCATTTGCAAATATTTTATAAATATTTTTATAATGTCAAGCATTATTAAACATGTGAAAAATATAAAATAAATCAAGAGAAAAATTAGAAAAACATTTGAATCATATAATTTTTTAACAGTCAAGGACTTTAAAATAACCATGATTAATATTTTACAGAATATAGAGAAAAAAGATTGACACAAAAGATGAAACCGTGGCGCACAAAATAAATCTTTATGAAAGAATCATATCAGAATTTTAAAACTAAAAAAAATAACAATGAAGATTATGAATGTATTGGATGGTTATAACAGACTTATCACAGCAGTAGACAGTATTACTGAACTCAAAGGTCAGTTGTTAGACTATTTCTAAAGTGAAGTAAAGAGAATCTAATAATGGGAAAAAAAGAATGTATAAAATACAGTTTGGACATAGTCACAAGTCTAATGTATCTGAATTTTAGCATGAAGAAGAGATGAAAGATTATGGGACATAAGAAATACACAAAGCCATAAAGGACTGACAGTTTTCCAAAACTGATGAAATGCATCAATCCACAGATTCAAGAACCTTAATGAAGCACAAATTGGAAAATTACAAAATACAATGTATATGTGGCACTGCTATAAACAAAACAAAACAAAACAAAAAACAGAAAAAAATCATAAAAGCTATTACAGAAAAGACCCCTTACTTACAAAGAAGAAGCAATAAGATTCATAGCAAATTTTCAATAGAAAATCTGGAGTGACATACTTTAAAGTGCTAAAAGGAAAAAAAATTAACCTAGAAATTTAGAACGTGTAAAAAATTTTTGAAATGTGAAGGCTAATCTGAAAATATTTAAAGATAATTTGCTGCTACCAAATATGCAGCACAAGAATTATTGCAGAGTAGTTTTTCAAGTTGAAGTAAAATGATCACAAAAGGAAGCAAGGAGCTGATGATGAAGAAGGATAAATATATTAGTAAATATATGAGAATATTACTGTTTATATCAAAAATAATAATTATTTCCTCTGGGTTTATAATATTGGGAAAAGTTGGGAAGATAAAATGGTTAAACTCCTGTGAAATCCTGTCTTTTCCAGGAAGTGGTGGTACTAATTGATGGAAGACAGAATCTGTGAGAGATACATGTTGTAAACTCTAGGGTAATAGATAAATAATTATATAAGAATGTATAAATAAATATTAGTATAGGAGAAAAAATCAAATAAAAGCTACAGTAACTGAAAAGATATTGAGAAGAGAAAAAAAGAAAAAAGAGCATATGGGACAAGAAAAGAAACAAATAACAGCATGATAGAATTAAATCTACTACATAACTAACTGCATTTAATGCAAATAATGTAAAAAGCATAATTAAAATACAAAGATCTCCATACTAGATTAATTACAGCAACTATATGCTATTTACAAAAGGCACACAATAAATATAAGAAGGTAAAAGTACAATATTTGATACCTGGGACAAATACTAAATAAAGACACTCATGTGACTGTACTAATCTTGGACAAAGTGAACTTTGTGGCAAGAAGTATTTTCCAATACAAAGAGGAGTATTTCAAAATTATACAAGACAAAAAGAAACATAAAAAATGAAATTTTTATGTCATTAATAAAACAGCTCCAACCAGATAAAGCAATTTTGACAGAACTAAAAAGAAAGACAGATTCAGAATGGTAGTTGGTCATTTTAAGCTACCCCTCCTAAGAAAAATCAATTAGGCTATAGAAGATTATAATCACAAAATTAACCAACTTTACTGAATTGGTGTATTTAGAAAAGTACAAACAAATGTAGACTATGTAGGCATTACCACAGGGAATTCTTCAAGCTAAAGAAAAATAATTACAGGTGGAAGCATGAAGGTGCAGGAAAATATGTATTCTACCAGGAAAGAAAAGTATGTGGGTAAATATAAAAGTTTATTTACTTTTTAAAACAAAATACAATAATAATTTTAGTTATATGTGGAACATTTACCAAAATAGACCAGCTCCTTGAACACAAAGCAATTCGTGACACATTTAACAAAATAGATCATATGCCAGGCCACAAATCAATTCTAAACAAATTTCAAAGAATTTAAATATATTAGTATGTGCTTCCTTTCATTGGGGTGGGAGGAGGGGTGAGGGACTAAACTATCTTTCAGTTGTTTGGAAAGGAAAAAAAAAAAACTTCTAAATGAGTCTGAGAGTAAATTACAAATATTAATATACACTTGATTTTTAACTAAAATTTGTGAGTTGCAGCCAGTAACATAGGGAAACTTGGGCAACTCTAAATTCATATACTAAGAAGTAACAAAGTTAAAATTCAATGGTATAAAATTCCAAATAATAAAGCTAGAAAGCACACAAACAGCAAATTAAACCAAAGCAGGCAGAAGACAAAGTATAAAGATAAGAACAGAAAAAAATGAAACAAATGATAAAGGTAATAAAGAATCAGAAGTAAATTATTTATAACGATTAATAATATTGGTAAACCCCAAACAAGACTGAAAAAGGAAATATAATGGAAAAAAAATTACCAGTATCAGGAATGAAATCAGGCAAATCCCTGGTGTTTCACAGACCATAGAAATAAGAAGAGGAAATTTTGAGGATTAACTCTAAAGTGCAATAGCTATATTAATTAAGGAAGGATTTCTTAAAGCATCAATTATAAGGCATTTTAAACTATATGGCAAAAATCCGTTCAATTTATATTTTAGCAAAATGAGAGATTTTATGACTATATTAGGGTTCTCTATGGAAACAGAACTGACAGGAGATAACTGTAAATGGTATTGGATTTTATAAAATTCTCTCATACAACCATGGAGATGTACAAGTCCAAATTCTTCAGGACAGACTACAAACCAGAGGCTCTGATGAAGGTGCTTGGTGAGTTCCCAGGAGATGCTGGCTGTCTGACATAGAACTGGAAATTCTTTCTAAGTGCTGGAATCACTTCGCCTTTAGGGCCTTCAACAGATTCGATGAGGCTACCCTCATGGCTGAAGGTAACTTCCTTTGTTGTTTAGAGGTATAATCATCCATCTATGCAATCAACTCACTAACGATTAAAGTCCATGAAATGCCCTTCTATTATAGATAGCCCAGTGCTTGCTTTACCAGACAATTGGTCACCTCTACCTGGCCAAGTGGACATATTAGCCTAACCAGCACAGTCCATCTATTGTCAATTTGGCAGCCATACACATCAACTTAAACAATAGTTAGTCTCAAACAAAAACAATAACACATATTTGCCTAACAATAGTCAACTATCCTGTGTGCAACCGAAAATTCACTAATTTCCTCCAGAATAGGGTGCAAGTCCTTCATTAAAATTCACTCTTAAACTTGACATCCTTAAATACTACAACATGAAACTTACATAACTTATGTCATATGATAAGAGAAAAAGTTAGGGAAGCAAACAAAGATATTCAGTTTATGTACTTATACAGACATACTAATAAAAAAAACAAGGAAGAAATATTCATGACCATTACATGACCATTATCTCGTTTCTGTAACTGGTCTTGTAGTCAAAGCTCATATTTATCAGTACCTTCTTCCACTACCCATTTCATGCAGCCTTTATCCTCAGCCAGCATCTCAGCTGATCATAGTTGTTTGCCTGGTGGGGTGACTCAAAATTTCATTCCTGAAGATTCTGGATGATTGTTAGTCCTGCTTTGATTGGGTTGTTGCAATTTTTCATTGACTTTAATCATAGGGCAGGTGGAGTAAGAAACACCCTAGGGGATCTCCTGTATTTCAGGCAAATTCTTCTGTACCTCCATTGTGTAGATACAGTCCCATTTCCCCCTGATAATCAGGATCAATCACCCCATGCCAGTACAGCAATTCCCTTCTATACCTGTTGATTCAGATGCGTGAGGAGCCCAAAGTGGCCAGGTGGCAGTCTTAACTTTCAGTTCAATGAAATCATTGTGTTCCCTGGTGGAAGCACTCTTTCTTTTGGAACTAAGACCTCTACACCAGCAGAGCTTAAGTTGCAAGGACAGATAGCAAAACTTTTCCTAGTGGATAACTAGGGGTAACAGTGAGTGGTGCTACTCCCACTTCCACCCCCTTAATTCCTGGACTTGTGGATCTTGGTTATGGGAAAAATAGTACCATAGAGTGAAAGCTGATATATAGCATACACAGCCTCCTAGAGAACATTGCCCAGCCCTGCAAGGTATTGCCACCTATGTGGCATTGTAATGAATCTTCAAATGGTCACTCCACCATTGTCTCAACCCAGCTGCTTCAGGATGATAGGGAAGACCAGTGAATTTCATGAGCAGTTGCTTATTTCTGCACATCATTTCCTGTGAGTTGGGTTCCTTGATCAGAATCAATACTGTGTGGAATACCACGGTTGTGGATAAGACATTCGGTAAGTCCAGGTATGGTAGTTTTGGAAGCATTGTGTATAGGGAAAGCAAACCCATATCTGAAGTATGTGTCTTTTCCACTTAGAACAAACTAGACAGAACAAATCACTGTCCCTTCCATGACAGAAGTGGTCTAGTGTAATCAGTCTGCCACCTGGTATCAGGTTGATCACCTTAGGGAATGGTGCTATACTGGAGGCTGATGTGGGTCTCTCCTGCTAGCAAAGTGGGCATCAGCAGTGGTGGTAGCCAAGTCAGCCTTGGTGAAGGGAAGTCCTTGTTGTTGAGCCCATACATCACTTCCATACCTACTACCATGGACACTTTGTTCATGAACCCAATGACAGGAGTGGCTGGAGAAAGAGGCTGAGTGCTAGTCACAGAATGGGTCATCTTATCCATTTGATTATTAAAATCCTTAATAAAGGATGAAGTCATCCTTGAGTATTCATATTGGACACAAATATTTTCATGTGTTTTTTTTTCCACTTAGAAAGACCTTTCCACATACCACTTTCCCAGATCTCTTTGTCACCAATTTTCCAATCATGTTCCTCCTAAGTCTCTGACTATCCAGGCAAACCATTTGCAACAGCCCATGAATCAGTGTACAAATGCATGTCCAGGTATTTCTTTTTCCAAGCAAAATGAACAACCAGGTGCACTGCTCAAATTTCTGGCCACTGGGAGGATTTGCCTCATCACTGTCCTTCAGGGTTGCCCCAGAAAGGAGTTCCAGTGCTGTAGCTGTCCACTTTCTAGTGATACCTGCATATCATGTAGAACCATCTGCAAAGCAGGACCACACTTTCTCTTCCTCAGCCAAATGATTGTAAGGAACTCCCCAGGAGGCCAAGCTATAGGTTGGGAAAGAGAAGGTTGTGTCAGGAGGGGTGCCCATTTCACAGAGGTGGAAGTTCTCAAATTTTTAAAATATTAATTCATCTCCCATCCTTTTGCACACAAATGCCTTACCAATAAATCTAGTCATTGCTATGTCTTGCTCATTAGGTCCAATCAGCATGATATCATCAATATAATGGATTAGTGTGATGTCTTGTGAGAGGGAGAGATGATCAAGGTCCAAGTAGACAATATTATGACATAGGGCTGGAGAATTAATATAGCCCTGAGGTAGGGCAGTGAAGGTATATTGCTGGCCTTGGCAGCTGAAAGAAAAATGTTCCTGGAGGTCCTTTAATGGCAATTGAGAAAAAACATTTGACAAGTTAATAGCTGCATCAGGTACCAAGGGATATTTTCTTTTCTTTTGTCTTTTTCTTAAAATTAATAACAATATCATTTAAAAATTAAACTTTGAAGATTTTTTGTTACATTATGATTTGCTCAAGAAATGATGCCATATCTGGGACAGCAGGTGCAATTGGAGTCACCACCTGGTTAAGCTTATGCTAATTGGCTGTCATCCTCCAAGATCCATCTGTTTTCTGCTCAGGCCAAATAAAAGAGTTGAATGGGGATGTGATGGGAAACACCACCCCTGCACCCTTCAAATCCTTGATGGTGGCACTGATCTTTGCAATTCCTCCAGGAATCTGATATTGCTTTTGACTTACTATTTTGCTATGGTAACTTCCACAGGCCTTTCCTACCATAATAGCCCTCACTCTGCAAGTCAGGGATCCAATGTGGAAATTCTGCAGATTACCAACTGTCTATTCCAATTATGCATTCTGGAGCTGGGGAAATAACCACCAAATGCATCCAGGGACTGACTGGACCTACTCTGAGACAGACCTGAGATAAAACTCCATCAATAACCTGACCTCCATAAGTCCCCTCCCTGACTAGTGGAGCACAGTGATGTTTGGGGTTCCTGGAATTAATGTTACTTCTAATCTGTGTCTAATAAGCCCTGAAATGTCTGATCATTTCCTTTTCCCCAATGCACACTTACTCTGGTAAAAGGCCACAGGTCTCTTTGGGGAAAACTGGGAGGAAGAATAAATGTATACATTTTTGGCAGTATAACAAGATTCTTTCCCAAGAGACCCTGGCCTTCCCTTCATTCAAGGGTTTCTAGGTCTGCAAACTTGTCATTTGAGAGTCTCTGGGTCTGTTAACTGTAAAGTGTAGGAATTGATGAAGGGTCAATGATTCTCTGTTTCTGTAATTTCAGTTAGGGTTTTGTTCACCAACCTAGTACCCTTCTGCTTGTACAGATTAAGTAGGAATTTAGTAGATTGCCTATCTATTCTATTTCCAGGTACTCCATTATCTATTAGTCAATGCCATAGTTCTATGCAACTCAGACTCTTTTGATTGCTGCGTTGAGTCTGCCTTTCACTGTTGTAGCCATACCACCTAGTCTTTGGTGATTAACTGCGCTACTTGACTTCTGTTGGCCTGCAATTTGATCATCTTCATAGTGTTTATGGATTCTAGTTCCATGACAGCAGTTGTCACAGTAATACCTGGACTACAGAGAATAGCAACCAGAGAGCTCTTCAGAGAAGATGGAATTAGACTCATAAATTTGTTTCTCACAGTTCCGATTAAAGGTGTGTCCTCTGGACCTTCCTGGAGTGGGTGGGCAGGTCTTAAATTGTGACTCCATTCTGCCATTCCATTCTCTCTAGGATTTCGGATTCCCTCAGCTACAGCATACCAGGGTAAATCAGTTATCTTGACTTCAGATGATATAGGGCACCTTTTGGTCCATGTTTCAGTCAGTCATCCAAACAAATTATTAGAACTGTTTCTTACCCTCTGAGGTAGAGCACTGAATCCAGAATCTCTGCATAGAGGACCTGTATCAATGAATTCAGCTTGATCCAACTTTATATTTCTTCCACCATTATACCAAACTCTTAATATCTTTTCCCACACATATTCCTCTGATTTCTGTCTATATAAATTGGAAAACTCATGCAGTTCTTTTAGAGTATAGCATACTTCCTCATGGGTCAGAGTTTGTACTGTCTTTGGAGGATTATTGTGATTTTAGTCTGGTAATAGGTCTATAAGAGAAAAGGGGTGCTGGGGATGAGCAAGGAGAAGGATTAGAAATGTCTTTCAAGCTACTGAACTCAGGGTATTCCTTTGAATTTTCATCTGGTGAGACAGGTTTAATATCTTCAAGCAGAAGCTGGATGTCAGAGTCCTCATGGCTGGGTGGAAGTTGGGCAGTGCAGGCTTGAGTTTACTCCCTGGGGCAGGCTGGAGGCTGAGTGACCCACGCTTGACACTTCATGGTCTCCACAAAGCAGACCGTTACAGGTTTATATGGCAAAGTCTCAGCAGAATTTAGGGTTTCAATGTCCTCACCAATATCATCATCAACGCATATGCCTCCATTCCAATCTTCAGGGTTACACTCCTTTCCCATCAACGTCTTCATTTTAACAGTAGATACTCTGCAATGTTGAAATTTTAGTTTCTGTTGCAACTCTGCTACTTGTATACTGAGACTGTGAGTCTAGTTTTAAGATATCTCAAGTCTGTGGCTGCATGAAACAAAATTTTCTTTCACATAGAAACTTCTATATCATTCATACAGCACTGAAGTTGCACATTTGAAGCCTTTATTTCATCTCTTTCTTCTGTAAGTGTATCCAGGGTATTTAGGAATAGCCAGCCAACATCATTGTACCCTTTAACTCTACAAAACTTTGTTAAGGTGTTAAAAACACTCCACCCGGATCCCTGTCTCTTATAAGCATGAAAGTAGTCCTATCCAGTGGTGATATTTTGCATATCTGTATTGCCAATTCATGCCATGAACTTTCAGTGACCTCTTGATTATTGGAAAGAGAGTCAATGCCTTGAATCCAATCAGAGTAGAGAGCCAATTGTAAAAATTACAGAACCAATTCAGAGGTCCCATTTTTAAGATTCTACTTCTCAAAAACCATTCCCATACCAAGCTGTGTTAATCAGCATTCTCTAGGGAAGCAGAACTGAAAGGAGATATCTATAAATAGTATGAGATTTTATAAAATTCTCTTACACAACCATGGAGATGAAATATCCAGATTCCTCAGGGCAGGCTGCAAACCAGGGGTTCTGATGAAGGTCCTTGATGACTTTCCAGGAGATGCTGGCTCTCTGACATAGAGCTGGAAATATTCTCTGAATGCTAAAATCACTTCCCCTTTTAAGACCTTCAACTGATTGGATGAGACTTCACCCATTGCTGAAGGCAATATCCTTAGTTGACTGTAGATATAATCAGCCATCTATGCAATCAACTAACTTACGATTAAAGTCCATGATATGCTCTTGTATTATGGTTAGCTCAGTGCTTGCTTGACCAGGCAACTGGTCACCATTACCTGGCTGAGTTGATACCTTAGCCTAAACATCATAATGACCAATGAGAGATATCAAGGAGCAAGGGAGAGAAAGGGTTTAATATCTAGAATATACAAGTATCTCTTAGTTAACAAGAAGAATAAAATAAGAACAAGTAAAATATTAAAATTTGAAAGTCATTAACTGACAATTCATAGAAGTTGAAGCCCTTGGAAGTAACATTTATGTGAATAAATAATCAAAAGTTATGGTAATAGTATTATTTTAGAAATACTGGACTAGTAAAATTATAAATCCATTCATTGGGAGAGATGTGTTTTAGACTGTGATTCATAAATACAATATTGTTTATATGTGCATATGGAGAGAGAGTCATTTATTTATTCACATCTTTCAATCTTATTCACCTGAAAAAATATAATTTCTTGTATTACAGATAATGAACAATATACTCCCTCATGAGGCATTCCACACTTCACATGCTGAAATACATATTGTGTTTGTATGATAAGATCTGAAGTAACTACACCTAAAATATACAACACACATGCACAGAGTTCATGATCAGACCATTTAGTTTTTGCTGTATCTGCATTATAATTAATAGGAAAAAATGACAGCAGACAGTACCATGTTTCAGAAATTTTAAAAATTATTGTAACAGAGTTTGGCATGACTAAAGAAAGATCTGTAGATTAGTTGTTTGGTGAGATTCCATTAATATATTCATATCGCAAAGCAATAGCTGATGACATTTAGCATTAGGCTAATTAGGTGCATCAGTCACAATAAATAGTCTTATTGACAAATGGTTACATTTTGACATTAAGCATCAAATAGAAAAAACACCAAACAAAACATGAATAAATTATCATTTATAATGTGACTAAAATTTGCAATTGACTACCAGGCTTTCCCAAGTTTTATTCAAGACCTTTGTAATATACATGTATTAATTGGATAAAAGAAAAAGCAGCACAATCCTGTTAAATATCTCTTCAAAGGATCCTAAGAACCTAATTCATCTCTAGGAAGAGAGCTTCTAGTATAATAACAGGAAAACTATTACTTACTTTCCAAAATGTTGATCTACATTCTCCATATTGCTGAACAAATTCAGCAAAAATGGTCTTGAACAAAGGACAAAAGAAACAATCACATGGAGTTAAATACAGACCAAACAAACAACAGTAAAAAAAAAATAAATCCCAAGAAACAGAAGAAAAGCCTCTGCTCAGTTCCATAGATGTTTACATTTTGCTATTGTATTTGCGATACATTCAGTTAGAATTCTAATTTTAAGAAATCACATGAAAATGAAAAACGCCCAAGGGAAAGGTAATGAATTCAATATGATATGAAAGCTCCTTGGGGCCTGTTAGAGGTTCTTCCTCACTAGGTTTGCAATAATTAACAAACTATAACTCAGTTCTCCATGATATACATTGAGGAAAGATAAGCCCCCTCCCCCATAAGCCTGTGTGTCTGAGAGCACGGCACTTCTCCAAAGGTTAAACAAAGAAACCATGTGGAAAGTGGGAGTAAAGAGAGATAGAGCCCTTTACTCACTGCAGACCAAAAGAACACCCACTCCTTCTGCATTCCAAGAAAACCTAACTACCTAACCCACTACCCTCTAGCCGTACAAGGAAAAATTTTCACCTCTAGGACTTCCTATTGGTCCCTGCACCTCACTTGGACCCTTGACCCCTCCCATTGACTATCATTTCCCCACCTAGGAAAGTTCTGAATAAATTCAAATCCCCCCTTCCAGGAGTGAGCTGAAGTCTCTCTTCAGACCCCTACCAAGCTGGAGTGGGCTAAAGTCTATACTTCAGACCCCCTCCATTGGGAAAGTTTCTCAATAAACTTCCTTCCTGTAGTCATACCAGTCTCCATGTCCAAGTGAGTGCCATTTTTCTCCAACATTTGTAGCTAAAACCCAGGAATGGGATCATGTCGAAACTGATTGACTAGTGAGGAATTTCTTCTCTCCCACGGCTGAAAGCCCATCCACCACTGAACATCAAATCTCAGCTGGGTAAGTATAAGGATTTCTCCACTGGAGGATCCTGCTCTTTCTCTCTCTCTCCTTTTCCATTGCCAAGGATTACTCATGGGAAAACCTAGTGCCAGGTCAGGATCCTCACCATTCCCTGAGGGCCATGGCAGGCAGTATGCCTGTGTCCTCATGAGAAGAGAGTCCTTGGCTCCAGAGACATCCAGTCCCAAGAGCAGTCTCCTGTTTCTTTAGAGATATTTGAGTGATTTGGCGACGCGTGTCTAACTCAGGATCTTCCCTGTGTTAGAGATCCTTAATTTCATCCATGTCACCTAAAATGGGGAATTCAATTTTGACTCCCCAAAAACCATACCTCTGGGTTTTCTCCTTCACAACCTTAAAACACCGTACCCAAAAGAAGACATCAGACTCAAACAATTCATTTTCTATTCAACCTCTTTGTGGCTGCAATACCAATTGGACTGTCAAAGTCAAAGGCCGGAACTTTAGCCAGCACATTGACAGGCATGTGAGATTCCTTAGGCTCAGGCCTTCTCTCATCTTTGTATCCACTCCCCCTCCCCCCGCCCCAGTCAGTCCTGTTCTTCTGTTACACCAAGAACTCCTCAAAAGCTTTCTTCTTTCCTTCCTCCTTTCTGCCCCCAAATCCCACCAAAACTCAACTTTGTTTTTTTTTTTTTTTTTTTTTTTAAAGATTTATTTATTTAATTTCCCCCCTCCCCTGGTTGTCTGTTCTTGGTGTCTATTTGCTGCGTCTTGTTTCTTTGTCCGCTTCTGTTGTCGTCAGCGGCACGGGAAGTGTGGGCGGCGCCATTCCTGGGCAGGCTGCTCTTTCTTTTTCACGCTGGGCGGCTTTCCTCACGGGCGCACTCCTTGCGCGTGGGGCTCCCCCACGCAGGGGACACCCTTGCGTGGCACGGCACTCCTTGCGTGCATCAGCGCTGTGCATGGCCAGCTCCACACGGGTCAAGGAGGCCCGGGGTTTGAACCGCGGTCCTCCCATATGGTAGACGGACGCCCTAACCACTGGGCCAAAGTCCGTTTCCCCAAAACTCAACTTTGATCCAGCTGGTCAGGCTCCCCCTGCACTGCTTCCATATATAGCTCAGACATCACTGTCAACCCCCACACTCCTCATCCTCTGACTCCCCTTCCTCCCCCTCTGGTCATCACTGCCTTCCACCCCAATTTTCTCCCCTCCTCACACAGGTGCCCAAGCCAGTACTCACCTCCCCTCCCAGTCCCTCTCCACCTTCTGCACACAGAAAACCCTTATTCCAACTCTGATCCCTCCGATCATGCCCCTCCTCCACTGCTGTATGCCTCATGAGTACCCCAACTTACTCTGTCCTCCTATTTCCCCATATCTACCCTTGAACCCAATCCTTTCTCCTCACCCACTACTCACTCTCAAATCCAACTCTCTACTGCAGCCTCCTTCCTTAGCTCCAGTCCTCTCTCTCCAGAAAGTGACCCAGGCAAAAAGCTTTCTGTGTGTTCACATCCCCTTCTCAATCTGATCTCTCCCAAATCAAACACCTTCCAGGTCCTATTCCTCTGATCCCTCTCAACTTATCCACACCCAGCTGTCCCTGATAACCTTACTTAGCCTGCAGTTGCTCACCTCTTACAAGTAAGCTTTTAGCTGACTCCTAAAAGACAATACTCCAAAATACATGTGCTCAATATCTATCTAAACTGTTAAATTAGGGAAACGGACTTGGCCCAGTGGGTAGGGCGTCCGTCTACCACATGGGAGGTCCGCGGTTCAAACCTGGGCCTCCTTGACCCGTGTGGAGCTGGCCCATGCGCAGTGCTGATGCGTGCAAGGAGTGCCGTGCCATGCAGGGGTGTCCCCTGCGTAGGGGAGCCCCACGCGCAAGGAGTGTGCCCCGTAAGGAGAGCCGCCGGCGTGAAATAAAATGCAGCCTACCAGGAATGGCGCTGCCCACACTTCCTGAGCCGCTGACAACAACAGAAGCGGACAAAGAGACAAGACGCAGCAAATAGACACAGAGAACAGACAACGGGGTGGGGGTGGGGGGGGAATTAAATAAATACATAAATCTTTAAAATAAATAAATAAACTGTTAAATTAAAGCTTAACTGCAATTACCATGCTCAGATATTTCTGTTGCTGATTACTAGTAAAAGTGTTTCCAAAAACAAGGTTGCATATTACAAACACTGATTCCAAAAATGAAATTTTGAAGGCAATAAAAATAGCCTTACTAAAGGAGTAAGAATTATGAGTCAAATTAATGAAATTTATGTTCCTGTCTGTGTGTTGAAACTCTTTTTGTGTTTGTCTGTTCAGTGCCAGTGTATATTTAAATACCTCCAGATGATAATATTAATTTCTACAAGAGTTCTATTCAAATGGCCAAAAATTAAACAAACACTTATATTAATAAATAAGTATGAATACTATTAAGATCTTTAAAGTGATAAAAATTATGTCTTGACTAATGACATTACTACACATCTCTTCATAAAAGATAGTTCTTGCCTAAATTGAAATGATAGGTTTTCTTCACAGAATGAAATGGAGGCTGTGAAACTTAAGTGGATATTGAAAGAAGTGAAAATTTCGTAGGAGTGCTGACTGAAATTTGATAAGTTTGTTTAAGAAAGTGTGTTTTGTCCTAAGATAAGGATGGCTGGTTTTCATAAAATCAGAATGGAAGTATATAGAACAAAACTTCAAGGCATATGGAAAGTTGTAGAAAGTATTGTGGTAGAATTGAGTAAAGGAATGTGTTCTCTGAAGACTGCATTTGTCTTGAAATGAAGTAAGTATATTCTATGTGGTTATGAATAGTTATAAGAAGTTTGTAGAAGCATTGCTTAAATTGAAATATTCAAAGGGCTAACAGAAAGTCATATTAAACAGAAACTGAATTGATGATTAACTTCATAACAGGAGAACCTGTCAGAAGCACCTCAATCTGCATATGGTGATAATGAAAAGATAATTTTTATTCCATTGGGAATCTTAGATTTTCATAAAATAATGGGGAACGTAGTTTATCCTGCACTGCTAAAATAAAATACCTGTTAATTAATGTAATCATGATAGTTGCATGTTGTAAGAAATTTGCATTGAGACAGTTCCCAAAATCACTTTAGTAACTTAGGTATGTAGGGAGTATAGAATGTGTTTTATTGTTAAGGAAAAAAATAGTAATTTTGTCCTAAGATAAAGCAACTGGTTATCAAGAAAAGTCAAAATATAAAACAAAACCTGAATGAATACAAAAAGTACAGAAATTTCATGAAAAATAAATTTTTGTAGTTAAAGTTTAGTAAAATTTATTAGGTCTATCTATAAAGTTTTAAAAGCTATAATATCAAATAGTATACTGGTAGTCTGTTTTAGCAAAAGTTTGCAAAAAGTTTTTCTCCTGACTAATAAGTATACAATAGAAAAATCTTTCTTTATCAAAACAGCTTCATATTCTTTAACCCTATCATTTCCTTGGCTATTGAAAAATAAATAAATAAATCTTATCACTTTAAAAGAACCTGTCCTCTCAGATTCAAGTCCTCAAAAATATCTTTCACCTTGGGAAAAAATGAAATAATGGAATAGTTGAGTTCCTTTGATATATTATAAGTTGAATAGAAAGTGTTTAAAAGTGTTATGAAATTAAGAGGGAATTTTTTTTTTTTTTAATTTTTTTTTATTGACTTTGTAATAATATTACATTAAAAATATATATGTGAGGTCCCATTCAACCCCACCCCCCCACCCCCCCTCTCCCCCCCCCCCAACAACACTCGTTCCCATCATCCTGACACATCCATTGGATTTGATAAGTACATCTTTGGGCACCTCTGCACCTCATATACATTGGTTCACATCATGGCCCATACTCTCCTCTATTCCATCATGTAGGCCCTGTGAGGATTTACAATGTCCGGTGATTACCTCTGAAGCACCATCCAGGGCAGCTCCATGTCCCGAAGACGCCTCCACCTCTCATCTCTTCCTGCCTTTCCCCATACCCTTTGTCCATTATGTCCACTTTTCCCAACCCTCTAGTAATCAAATAGTATCAGTAAAATGTTCATATGAATACTGAAAAGAGTGCATAAAATTCCTGAAAATCTAAAAAGTGTTTTGGCATAATATTAAAGTATAGTGTTGTTAATCATGGCTTTATTTATTTTTAAGATGGTATGTGTCACAGAAACAACCTTTCTACCTCAAAAGTCAGAGACAAGTGCTTTAGCTCCTCTTCAACTGATTTGCCCCACCCCCACTAAAGAAGCAGGTCTATGGCTGCTGAACAAGAGTGACTATTGAGGGCTGCCAGGGTGCTGCATAACTGTAGATTATCATGAATTGAATAACACCACTGCTGTCTGCAGCAGTCCTAAACATTGCAAGTGTGTTACAAAAATTAATATACAGTTATGTCACTATCTGTTTGTTTTAAAACTTGCTAAGTCTTTCTTTAGTACTTCCTTAAGGCAAATCAATCCAGTCTCCATTCACTTTAATGCAAGAAGGCCAAAGGTGAATTTTGCAGTTCTTCCCCAAAGCTGTGTGCATAACCCAAACATCTGGCTTGGCCTGGTGGCGAAAATCCTGGCTGCGTAAAAACAAACATACAAACAAACAAAAAACCACCGGTGGCTGTAACCCTCTTGATGATATTACATTAACCAGTAATTCTCTTTTTCTCTTTTAATCAGAATTAAAAAGATGCATCAAAGACAATGGTATCTTATCTTAAGAGCATGAGATAGGCAAACAATTAGTACAAGCTACAAAGTCCTGACTATCTATTAAATTCTTAAATGGTGTTTAGTTGAGTAAAACAAAAATTGTACCCTCTGCTGTAACAGATAAAGTACAATGTTTTCTCATGTTAATAAGGTTTATAATATTGTTGGGATACTGAAAACCATCCCTCATTTAGCTCAGATATTAAAACCTTTATATGTGTTAATCAGGAAAACTGTGCATGGAAATGAGACTCCCTCCTCCGCCCCAAGCAGGCTGCTTTTAAAGCAATAACACAGGCTCAAGCAGTGAGAGGGGTGGATCTTAACTTACGCTGTGAATTGGATGTAGCCAATACCAATATTGGCCTTGGGTGGGGTTTGTGGCAGAGGCAACTTTCTAAACAAATTCTACTTGAGTTTTAGTCACAACTACAAGAAGAAACCAAAGTGCAAGACAGGAACAATGAACTATTGTGGGCTGCCTTCTGTGGGGAAGAGAAATCTGTGGAAGAATACCTGGGATGCCTGCCAGCAGTGACAGGTAACTGTCTATCATGTCCCTGCCCCCTTCTCTAACATTTCTCTTGGGACTGTTGAGGCAGATGCCCTCATGAAGACCCAGAGTCATATCACTGAGACTGCAAATAGCAGCAGAGTAGCCCACCAAAAAGGCAAATACCATGGGTACCAGATCTTGTGATGCCTAGTCCAGCAGTTCCAATTGCCTGTCATTCACCAGCAGCTCATGGACATCACCCACGAGTGTCCATCACGCTTACTCCAATGACTGTGAAAATTACCTCACTGGATGAGACATTCTAGGTGAGCACAGATTCCAGTAGCATGATGGCAAATGGGTTACATCAGTCCCCCTCCTGCTTTCAGAAGGGGCAAGATATGTGTTCAGTGCTGCAGACGCTGCAATGGGACTCTTGTAACCAGATCCTTACTGTTAAAGTGCCAGCTGCTCCAAGTCCAAAAAGAAAAGTAATAATAATTTGTTGTTGCCTATGCTTCAAACTATATAAACTGGGGAAAATGTGGTCATTTTGATCACCATACTGGTCTATGCAGCTCTGCAGGTTGCAAATCTTAAATCCATGAAAAATCACTCAAAAACAGTTATGAAACCACAGTTAATAATCTAAAGTCCTATTCCAGCTAAAACTCTATGTGTATAAGCCCATGAAATCATGTAATTTCACTGCCAACTATTAATGTCATTAATGTTTAATGCTGAATGTGTAATCTTATTCCTTCTCAGACTCCTGGAGGTCATAACCTCACAGCTTACCCTAAATTTCATGGTTAATTCCCATACTTACCTCAATTATAGCTCTCATTAACCTCCTATCAGCAGATCCACACATCTTCTATGTAATAACAGAGTTTATCCAGACAGCTATTCAAGATGTCACCTATGATCATGTACATAATGTTCTTCTGCTGCAAAAATACAGTTTTAGCCACTGAGCCAGAAACCAAAATATCTTAGTGCCGGAAGAGAAACAATAACTGAATCCCACAACACCTTCTAGCTCTCCCTCTCCATCCAACCATATCAAAAAAAATAAAAATAAAAAAAGACTTGGGAATGTTAGGTCTCCCCTGCCCTGATAACAGATAACAGATGACCCCAAATCCCCACCCCTGTCTCTAATCCCATAGAATGTTCTAAGCACCTGTGCAATCATAAATAAAACTTGTTTTATATTAATGAAACTGGACATGTAGAAAAAAATCTCAAAACTTTAAAGGAAAACATAGAAATCATACAGAGGGCCCAAGACAACAACTATAGAAATCAATCATGGTTATCCTCATTTCTCTCTTTTTTCTCCTTACCTCTAAAATCAATCCTTTTATTCATTATAATACCATTACTGATAGGATTGCTGCTGCTTCTTTTGGTCCTTGTCTCTTACAGCTTCTTGTCCAATTCATACATCGAATCATCCAGTTAACAACCCAGGAATACATAAATGGCATCTTTGTGCTGCGTGAGCAACATTATCAACACCTGCAGGACCTGAAATCACAGCCCACTATACAGGATGGAAGGGAACTTCTTCTTTCCACCCCTTGGCAGCAGGAAGTAGCCAGGTTAAGTCAACCCCCCAAATGCCCTCATACTCTCATCCTGTCCAGATCTCTCTCTCTCTCTCTCTCTCTCTCTCTCTCTCTCTCTCTCTCTATATATATATATATATATATATATATATATATATATAAACAAAGATTTAAGAATGTTAGAGGTTTCCCCTCACCAGGTTTGCAGTAATTAATAAGCAGTAACTCAGTTCCCACTGATATGCGTTGAGGAAAGACAAGCCACCTCCCCCATAAGCCTACATGTCTAAAAGAACAGCACTTCCCCAAAGGAGGTTAAGCAAAGAAACCACATGGAATGGGAGTAAAGGGAGATAGAGACCTTTACTCCCTGCAGATCAAAGGAACAACTGCTCCTCCAGCATTCCAAGAAAATCTAACTCCCTACCCACTACCCTTTAGCCATACAAGGGAAAATTTCCACCTCTAGGGCTTCCTATTGACCCTTGCACCTCAGTCGAAACTTTGACCCCCTCCCACCAACTATCATTTCCCCACCTAGGAAAGTTCTATATAAATTCAAATCCCCTCTTCAAAGAGAGGGCTGAAGTCTCTCTTCAGACCCCCTCCACTGGGAGAGCTTCTCAATAAATTTCCTGCCTGTAGTCATATCAGTCTCTGTGTCCCAATGAGTGCTGTTTTTCTCCAATAGGGCCTGTATTGCACACCATCATATTGCTGAAGCATAGCACAGGTCAGGTTTAGTATTAATCATTCAATAAGTGTTAGTTGAATAAATGACTTCAGCGACAGGCTTAAGGTTAAGTGTTAACTTTTTCTTAATTAGTCTTGCTTGACTACAGGAAAATTACTTAATTTCCATGAATCTTACATTTCTAAGCTATAAAATGGCCATATTAGAGTATTCATAATGTTGTGAGGTAGAAGGAAACACTGGTGCAGCATGGTGCAGTGGGGTATCTGTTAATGGTAGTGGTCATGCTTGTTATTCATTTTTATTAACAGGAACATCATTGGGATGCTGGGTGACTGGGAGTATTAGAGATAAATGTTTAAAATAAAACTGTAGTAAGTGACACCATCACATCAAAATTTACTTACCTTTTAGGGATTCCTAAATTAGACATAACCCACAGTAATATTTAGAAATATTCTCTCAGCTCAAATTCAAAATTTCATTGACCTTACATCACACAAAAAAAATTAGATGACTTTGTCTAGGAAAAGGGGTCAAGGTTTTCCTGCTGAGGAATTAAGTATTAGCTAGTTAAGTAATTAAGAAGCATTGAAAACAGCTGATTCTCAGTGGAAACAAGAATCTCACAATGCTCTAACTCAGTGGAAAGTAATAGACCAGAAAAAATGCTTTCAGTTTTTTGGCCACTGTACAGGAATCATCAGTCTCTAGTCTTCCTGCTCATATGTTTTGGTTGTTTTCCCAGTTATTACCATAATTTTGTGATTTGAAAGCTATCATTAAATTAACTTCATCAAGACTTGCTAGTATTTAAAATATTCTGCCATTGCAATACATGCATAAAGCTTTGTTTGAAGTTCGTTTCTGTCATGGAAAGAAGGCATTGCAGGAGGATAGTTACATTTCAAAGGTATATTTGCAATGCTTGTACTTCCTCCAGTCCTTTATAATTCAATCAGTTGGGTATGAAGTGCTGACGATGAAGTGCAGAAGCAGAAAGTTCCTAGATCATTCTTTCAACTTTAAAAGTTACTAAATTAGACTTGGCCCTGCTCAGTAATGGATGTGCCAACATTCTGGATGCTGTCCAGATTTAAAGAGGATTGTTTTAAAATTACTTGAAGTTTATAACAAAATACATTTCCACTAACACGAAAATGAAATTTGATCTCATTCTAAAGTTTCATTTAGTAAGCAAGTGATATATTTATTATACAAATTATTGGGAAATGTGGACAAAGAGATTACAAATAATTTAGACACCATAATTTTTGTGATCCTGGGCGTGTGCAGAGGGACAAGAGAGTGAGCTCACAATAGGGATCATTTTACAATAAATGCATAATATATATTTGTATATTATAGTATATATATATATATAGCATAGTATAGATAAGTATAGTATATGCATAGTAGTATCTAATATAGTTTATAATTATTAGATATATATTACATATATAAACATGTGTGTAATAATACCATTACATGACTGTACCTTTCTATTTTTTGGCAATCTGGGAATGAATTTTTGTCCATTCCCTTTAAGGCCCATAATCTCTTTGCCTGACACAAAGTAGGTAGTTAGTTTGTGTTTTTTGAATCAATGTTTGATGCCCTTTTTTAAGTGATTCCAGAATAGTGGGGTATTCATCTTCCTAATAGGTGATTTGCTTTCCCTATTCAATGACATGAATGGTAATAAATTGGAATAGATGACCAAAGAAACAGAAACAGAATGTTGCATATAGGAAAAATAATTTGATTGCATTAAATTTTCAAAAAAACAAACCAGGAAAACATAATACTCCAAAGATGAGCAACTGCTCAAGAACTCATTTCCTTCTTGCAACTCTCAGAAAAATCAATGCTGAAGTTGGAAGAAATGAAGCAGTACAGGTTCCATGAGAAACATCATCAGTATAAACTGAGCCAATAAAACTAATCTAAAGGGGCTTTTAGATTTTGATTAGATTGTAGATTGCAAGCATTTTGTGAAGTTTTTGTAAAAACAGCAATTGATTTCCCCTCTAACCAAGCAATTTAATCTATGGTACAAGTCACAAAGCCAGCTGTGGGATAGAGAGTTTCCCTGCAGGATCAGTGAACTAGAAGCAATACACCTGCCACTATGCTTCTAAAATAATCATTTGGCAAAGATAATTTTAATAGGCAGGGATAAAGGTTAACAACCTTTCTTAAGGCTCTTTAGGGCCAGAATGTTTCAAGTGCCACGCTCATCTTACCATTCCTCCCTCTTTCAGTCTTGTTCCTTTCTCTGCCAAAGAAAAATTGAGATTGACGGCTTTTGTTATACAGTTCATCATATTGGTTCAAATATGCAAGTATTCTTGCAGAATATATTAATATACGGCATGCTCTGAGATCATGCTAGATAATGGAAAGTGAATGTGAGAGAAGCAGAAGATTTTTACTAGAGATTAGACAAGCCTGGGGAAAAACAAAAGTTTAACTTGTATTGAGTGGCCAAACAGAGTGGAGAGCTACCTGTTTTAAGATCTTGCTTTTTCCCTGGACAAATGGAAATAGCAAATGCTCAAGAATTGCATAGGACCAGACTTTAGGGATGTGGTTTCCAATGTACACTTCCTTTGCAGACACAGTCATAATGAAGTCCAACTCCTGCCTGGGGTTGGAGACTTTTGTCAGGAAACCATTTAGCAATATACCTCAGAGACTGTGTGGGTGGGGTGAAAGTGTGAGGGATGGTGGAGGAGTTGGAGGGTGGGGGAATATTCTGGAGGACAATTACTGGAGTAAAGGTTTGGGCATAACTGTGGCAGGAAGAAACATTAGGTGTGGGCAGTGATACATAGGACTCATGGTAGCCATAACACTGTGGATTGATTCCACCACTCCTTGGAGAAATATGTTTATCCATTTTGTGGCATTCCCTGCTGGTGACAAGCACTGCACTGTGTCAGAAAGTTTCTATGTGGTTTAACCAAGCCATAACCATGGGATGTTCGATCAAGCTTAATGTTAACTGTTAACTGCCATTAACTCTCATCAATTCCTTCCATTAAAAAGAGAGTGTCTTTGAGCAAATCATAATGCCTTGAGGTTTGTGTTTTTAGTCTGGGTACATGAAAAGAATAACTCATGCCTAAACTGTATTAGAGAGACATGAGGATTAATAAAATACTTTTTTTAGCAAATCGACTTTATTGATATATAATAAAACATAAATCCATCCAAAGTGTATAATCAATGGAATTTGGTATAATCACATAGTTGTGCATTTATCACTTCAATCATTTTTAGAGCATTTTCATTATTCTAGGAATAGTAATAATAAAAATAAACAAAAATCAACCAAACAAAACTCATCACCTCTCAGTTTTTCTATGCTTCCCCTGCCATACATAGCTGCTATTCTGTTTCCTTCTCTTTAGTTTATTTGTATTTATATTTTGTAAAAACAGTTTTATATAGGCAGTATCACTCATTTCCATATTTTACATGAGGTTTTACAATGTTATACAGTCCCATGTTGTATTTTTCAGCTTTCCTTCTAGTAATAGACATAACCTTAGACTTTCCCTTCCAAGCACTGTCATACCCATAGAATAACTCTGCTAGTCATAAACACCATGATGTATTCATCATTTCCATTCATTTCCAAAGATTTACAAACATTTCCACCAATTCTGCACAGATTAAACTTCACCTTTCCATTCTTTACCCTCTTTCTATTTTCTGATGGCCTATATTCTAATTATTAATTCCATGAGTTTACATAATATATTTAGCTCATAATAGCACAGTCATGCCGTATTTGTCCCTTTCTGTATGGCTTGCTTCACTCAACATAATGTCCTAAAGGTTCATCCATGTTATCATATGCTTCACAATTTCATTTCTTCCTACTGTTGCATAATATTCTATCATGTGTATACACAATTTGTTTATCTATTCATCAGTTGGTGGACACTTGAATTGCTTCCAACTTTTGGCAATCATGAATAATGCCACTATGAACATCAGTGTGCAAATGTCTATTCATGTCACTGCTCTCAGTTCTTCTGGGTATATACTTAGTAATGGTACTGCCAGGCCACACAGCAAGTCTATAATCAGCTTCCTTAGGAATTGCCAAACAGTCCTCCAAAGTGGCTATACATTCCCACCAATAATGAATAAGTGAATAAGTATCCCTACCTCTCCACATCCTCTCCATTTACAGTTTTCTAACTTTTTAATAGCGTCCAGTCTAATAGGTGAGAAATTATATCCCATTATAGTTTTTTTAATTTTTAAAAATTATTTAATTTATTTATTCCCTCCACCTTTGTTGTTTGTGCCTGCTGTCTACTCTCTATATCTGCTCATCTTTTTTTCTTTTTAGGAGGTCCCAGGAACTGGACCCAGGACCTCTGATGTGGGTGTGAGGTGCCCAATCTTTTGAGCCACTATTGATTCCTTCCCTATATATTTTTTTAAAGATTTATGTTTTACTTTATTTTTAATTTATCCCTCTCTCCCCCAGATGGTTTTCTTGTCTATCTGCTCATTGTGTGTTTGCTTTCTCCAGCAGGCACTTGAAAAGAACTCAGGGCCCCCCACATGGGAGATGGATGCTCAATGGTCTGAGCCACACCCATTCCCTGTGGGCTGCAGCATCTTCTGGCCTGTGGTATCTGCTCATTTAAACATCTGCTCAATGTGGCATCTAGGTCTCCTGGTGGAGGATGCAGGCATCTAGCTCTCATTGAGGCAGGGTGCAGGTGTCGAGCTCTAGTTGCAGTGAGGGTGGAAGTCTGCTTTCTTCTTTAGGAGACAATGGAACCCAAACCAGGGACCTTCCATGTGGTAGGCATATGGCCAACTGATTGAGCCATATTAATTTCCTTGCCACATCTGCTTCCTCTCATTGTAGTATTGATTTGCATTTCCTTGATTCCTAGTGATGTTGAACATTTTTTTCAAGTGTTTCCTTGTCTTTCTTCTTTGGACAATTCATTTGCCAATTTTTTAATTGGGTAATTTGTCTTTTTATTGTTGACTTACATGATCTCTTCATATATCATGGATATTAAACCATTATCAGATATGTGATTGCCAAATATTTCTGCATTAAGTCAGCTGCCTTTTGCTCTTTTGAGGTGTAAAATGATTAATTTTGAAGAGGTCCCATTTATCTATTTTTATCTTTTGTTGCTTGTGCTTTTGGTGCAAGATTTAAGAAACTGCCACTTACCACAAGATCTTGAAGATGTTTTTCTAGGAATTTTATGGTGTTAGCTTTTACACTTAGGTCCTTAATCCATTTTGAGTTAATTTTTTTGTAAGGTGTGAGAAAAGGGTCTTCTTTCTTTCTTTTGGACATGGCTATCCAGTTATCTCAGGTCCATTTGTTGAATAGACTGCTCTGAACAAACTGGGAGAGCTTGACTGCCTTGTCAAAAATCACTTGACTATAGACATTAGGGTCTATTTTTGAGTTCTTGATTTGGTTCTACTGGTCGTTCTGCCTGTTATGTCAATATCATGCTGATCTTAGCACTATTGTAAGTAATATGCTTTAAGTCAGGAAGTAAGAGTCGTCCAACTTTGTTGTTCTTTTTAAAGATATTTTTGGCTATTTAGGGCCCCTTACCCTCCTAAATAAATTTGATGATTGGCTTTTTCCTTTCTGTGAAAAAGGCTGTTGGGAACTTTATCAGAACTGCATTGAATATGTCTATAAGTTTGGCATCTTAATGATATTTAGCCATCCAATCCATGAACACGGAATGCCCTTCCATTTATTTAAGTCTTCTTTGGTTTCTTTAGCAATGGTTTATAGTTTTCTGAATACAGGCATTTTATGTCCTTGTTTAAGTTTATTTCTAGATATTTGACTGTTTTAGATGCTATTATAAATGGATTTTTAAAAAATGATTTCTTCCTACGATTGTACATCAGAAGCGTATAGAAATACGATTGATTTTTGCATATTAATCTTATTTCCTGCCACTTTGCTAAACTCGTCTATAAATTCTACTGTCTCTGTTTTTAATTTTTCAGGATTTTCTAGGTATAGGATCATATGATTAGTGAGTAATGAAAGTTTTATTTCTTCCTTTCCTATTTGGGTGCTTTTTATTTTTTTTATCTAGCCTAATTGTTCTAGCACAATATCGAGTAACAGTGAATAACAGTGATGGCAGTGGACATTCTTATCTTTTTCCTGATCTCAGTTGTAAAGCTTTCCACCTTTCACTTTTGAATACAATGCTAGCTGTAGATTTTTCAAAGATGCACTTTACCATATTGAGAAAGCTTCCTTATAGTCCTCTTCTGGAGTGATTTTATGAAGAAGGGATGCTGTATTTTGTTGAATGCCTTTTCTGCATCAATCAGGAGGATCATGTGATTTTTATTCTTTAATTTATTAATGTAGTGTATTACATTAATTAATTTTCTTGTGTTGAACCACCCTTGCATACCTGAAATAAAATCCACTTGATAGCGGTGTACAATTCTTTAAGTGTTCTTTTGGATTCAGTTTGCAAGTAATTTGTTGACATTTGCATCTATTTTCATTAGAGATATTGGTCTATAATTTTAATTTTCATAGAATATTGTTTTTGATATTAGGGTAATGATGGTTTCATAGAATGAGTTTGGTAGAATTCTTTCTTGTTCTATTTTTTCAGAGAGCTTGAGTAATTATGGTATTAGATTATCTTCGAGTGATTGCTAAAATTTACCTGTGAAACCATTGGTCCCAGGCATTTTATATTTGGGAGATTTTTGATGAATGTTTCAATCTCTGAACTTGTGATTGGTTTGCTGAGGTGTTCTATTACTTCTAGGGTCAGTGTAGGTGACTTGTGTGTTTCTAGGAATTCATCCATCTCCTCTACATTGTTTCATTTTTTTGGCATACAGTTGTTCATAGTATCCTCTTAGCATCTCTCTTATTTCTGTGGGGTCAGTGGTTATGTCCCCCTCTCTTATTTCTGATTTTCTTTATTTGAAGTCTTCTCTCTTTTTACTTTGTCAGTCTTGCTAAGGGTAATCGACTTTGTTGATCTTCTTAAAGAACCAATTTTAGTTTTGTTGATTCTCTCTTTTTTTGTTGTTGTTCTTCATTTATTTCTGCTCTAATCTTTAATATATCTTTCCTTTGGCTTGGTTTGGGATTAATTTGCTGTTCTTTTTTCTAGTTCCTCCAATGTGTAGTTAGATCTTCAATTTGAGCTCATTCTTCTTTTTTAATGTAATCCTTGAGGAATATAAATTTCCCTCTCAGCACTGCCTTTGCAAACCCATAGACTTTGATATATTGTGTTCTCATTTTCATTTCTCTCAAGATATTTATTTATTTCTGTTGCAATTTCTTCTTTGACCCAATGATTATTTAAGAGTATGTTGTTTAAATTCCATAAATTTAAGGGTTTTCCTTTTTTCAGCCTATTATTGATTTCCAGCTTCATTCTCTTACAATCGAAGAAAGGGTTTTATATAACTTTGATCTTTTTTAAATTAGTAAGACTTATCCTGTGGCACAAAATTTGGTGTATCTTGAAGAAAGTTCTTGAAAAAAATGTATGTCCTGCTGTTTCTGGATGCAGTGCTCTATAGTTTTCTGTTAAGTCTAGTTCATTTATTATATTACCCGCACTCTCTGTTTCTTTATTTTCTGTCTCGAAGTTCTATCCAATGCTGAAAGCAGGTCATTGAACCCTCCAGCTATTACTGTAGAGACTTATATTTCTCCTTCCAGTTTTTCCAGTGTGTGTCTGATATGTCTTGGGGCACTCAGTTTAGGTTCATAGATTTTTAGTATAGTCATTTCTTCTATGTGAATTGTCACGCTTATTAATATATAATGACCTTTTTCATCCCTTATAATGGTTTTTCATTTAAAACCGATTTTGTCTGATATTAGTATCACAACTCCAGCTCTTTTTTTGGTTACTATTTGCATGGCATATCTTTTTACAACCTTTCACTTTTAACCTGGTTGTGTCCTTATAGCTAAGGTTAGTCTCCTATAGATATCATACAGATGGTTCATGTTTTTAAATCATTAATCAGTGTATTTCTTTTGATTCTGGAGTTAGTCATTAACATTCAGTGTTATTACTCTAAAGGCATTACTTACTTCATCCATTTTGTTCTATGGTTTTCTGTCATCCTACCCTACTATTGTCTGTCTTTTTTACCCTTTAATTTACCTTTTCTATTATTCTTTATTTTTAAACTCTTCTCCAAATCTCTCATGCTCGTTTTATTTCTTTTCATGCTGCAGCACTCCCTTTAGTATCTCCTGTAATTCTAATCTTTTGGTAACATATTCTACCGGTTTTTGTCTCTGTTTGTCTCTGAAGACTTTAAATTCACCCTCATTTTTGAAAGACAGTTTTGCCAGATACAGAATTCTTGACTGGCAGTTTTTCTCTTTTGGTACCTTAAATACATCATACCACTTTCTTCTCTCCTCCATGGTTTCTGTGAGCAGCCAACACTTAATCTTATTGAGATTCCCTTGTATGTGATTCTTTGCTTTTCTCTTGTTCCTTTCGGAATCCTCTCTTCATCTCTGATATTTGTCATTCTGAATAGCAGGTTTCTCAGAGTAAGTTTATTTGGATTTATTATTTTTGTGTGTGTTTTACTTCTTGGATATTGATATTTATATCTTTCATGAGGTTAGAGAAGTTTTCATTCATTATTTCCTCAAATATTCTTTCTGCCCCTATTCCATTCTCTTTTCGTCTGGGACACAAATAATACATATATTTGTACATTTTATGTTGTCATTCAATTCCCTGAAATCCTGTTCCATTTTTCTGTTCTCTTCTCTGTCTTTGCTCCTGTCTTTTTCATTTCAGATGTTCTGTCTTTAAAATCACTAATTCTGTCTTTGAACAATTCAAATCTGCTCTCATGTGCCTCTAATATATTTTTAATCTCATCCATTATGTTTTTCATTCTTGTAAGGATTGTTACATTCTTTGCAGGCTTTCAAATCAATCTTTATACCCACCCAGTGCCTTCTTTATTTCTTAGTCATATTTTCTTTCATATTTTTTTTCATATTTTCTTTGAATTGATTTTGGAGAATTGTGTGATTTTCATTGCATAATTATCTTAAATCCTGTATCTCATGGGATGTTGATTTGGTCCTTTGCCTGGGCTCTCTTCCTGTTTCCTAATATAGATTTTTTTTTGCTGATGATTAGGCATTGGAATATGTTGGCGAATTTACTCTGATGGCCAATTTCTCTGTCTTGCCTATTTTTTTTTTTCACAGCTTTTCTTTGATTTTCAGTTTACTCTAAGTCTTTAAAGTTGCCCAGCTTGAATTACCAAAATTGGGCCAAGGACTCATGAATGGGTCACACATTTTCTCCTAGGACCTAGTGTTCAGAAATAACCAAAAGAAGTTTTTGTCCATTTCATTTCCAGACAGGCTAGCATATGGCACTCATTGACACACCTCATCACAGAGATATTTCAGTCCCCACTGTCCTGTGTTTTTTTCTGACCAAAGCCAAGGTTCAAAGGAGGCTCTGCTAGCTGAATTCACTGAACAATAGCTCCTGACTCACCCTCCCTTTTTTCTTGTAACAGCTGACAGGGAGGAAGATTTCTGTCTCCTTTCCATCAGCTGCAGTGAATCAGGGGTTTACCCCAGCTTAATATCTTGGGGTGGGAGAGGGGAGCCCTTCCTGGCTCATGCAAGTTTGGTAACTCATGTTTCTTGTTTCAGGTTTTTCATCTCTCTCTCTATCATGCTCCTGGGAGTTGTGTAGCACTGTCTTGGTCTGCTGTCCCACAGCAGGTCCCTTGGATAACTATTGGCTTTTTCTCCATTGTTTTTGTGTGAAACTTGAGCCTTGCCTGCCTACTCCAATGCCATCTTCCTGGAACTTAACAAATTACTTTTTCATGATAAAAATCATCATCATAATTATTATTACATTGCCTAATGATTATTGGGCACTTAAAATATTTCAGACATTGTTTCTAGTACTTTACAGATATTATATTAATATATCATTACAAATAATCTTAGGAATGGAAACCATTAATATCTGCACAATGAAGAAACTGATTTACATAAAAATATTTATTTACCTTTTCCTGATATCATATAGGATTTTTAGTGTCAAAGCTAGAGTAAACCTGGGTCATCTGACCATAAATCTCATGTAAAAGGAATATAAACTATTTAAATATTTGCTAAATGAAAGCAAATAAAATATAGTATTATCTATGTACAATTATCATGAAGGTGAATACAGTACAATCTGACCAAGTTTTCAGATGGTTTTATATCCCTTATACAGTAAAATGTTTAGCTATTAGGGATTAATAGTAGATTAATATTACAGACAATGTGGACAATGTGGACAATGTGGCTAAACTCTTGATCTAACTTCATGTTTTTTGAGGCACAGATTCTCAATACTGCCTCATCCATAAATGACTGACTTCAGGGATAATTATTAAGTACAATGGTACCAGAAGTTGTGCTTTTCTTGAGTTCGTGTTTTATTTTCTTAGGGATACACTAGATTCTCTCTTTTTATCTTTCTTAACTTTTGGAAAGATCAGAACAAACGTTCGCAGCCTTCCTCTAGCAATTATACCCAATATTATGAATTGTTTTCATGGGTGATGATTTTACCTTTGATATCCTCTTAAATTCTGATTCTATTTGCTCTTTGCACTTATGTGTTTATTAATTCACATGTGTTTAATAATTTATCTTTGTGGTAATTTTTCAGTGTTCCAATTTACAGTCCTGAAATTTTATCTATGTTCTAAAAGTGAAGTAGCTATAATTAAATAAATAGATATGCCTTAGCAATTCGTTCTCTAATGCCAGCTTACCAATTTTAAGTAGAAAAGATTTGTTTGAAATAATGTTTGTTACTTTTTTTTTTTTTTTTGGCTACCAGTTTAATAAAACACAGAATGAGGAAATTATCTGACTGACTTTCATTGTTATCAACAAGAGAAGGTTGTTTTTTAGTTGTGAAATTTCCCAATGGAACCCTTGCATTAGTTCACTCAAGTTAATTTTAGGCCTCTGCAAGAATGAAATGCCTGGAAATGGGACAGGAATTTCCTATGCCTGTTCAGGACACAGGGTCTGTCAAGACTTTATATAATTAATACAAACTTTCAAAAGGCCTATCAGATACTTTTTCTTTTAGAAACATGGGCTCAAAACATTTTATATAGCCTAGATGGAATTGTATAACCTTTCATGCTGCTGGGCATCCTGAAGGAAAACATTAGAAACTCATTCTTATATAAAATTATGGAGAGTTCAAACCTGTATAGGTACATAAAATAACATAAAAAAAAACATAAAATAATAGACTTGGAAGTTGTCCAGAGCATAGAGGATAGAGGTCAGAGGGGATGAAGGACTGAAAGCATTTTGAATTTAGTGGCCAAGGAATCTCTTTTTATAACATTCTTTCTTTCTTTCTTTGTCTTTCTCTCTCTGTTTCTCTAAAAATTCATTGTTTTCTCGACAATTTAACTCAATAAATACTCATAATAAATTTTGGAAAATATGATACACAAGAAAAAGGAGCAATTAGCGTGCATTTTCACATCTTTCAAACATAATTCTTAATATTTTTTCAGGCAAATATGCCAACTTTCCAACTCTATTTATGTTTGAATTCAGTTATATAAGTTTTAAGGGCAAGTTCAAATATTGGAGTATCATGTTTTATTCAAATAGAGAGTTTCAGATATGAAGTAGTTAGAGAACAATGTATTTGTAGGAAAAGGTTTCTGAATCAATTAAGTTCTTAATTATTGATATTGAGAGTTAAAATAGTATATTTGTCAAATTTGTAAATCATTTTTTATTTCAAGGATTTGTGTGTAAATATGTAAAAAAAAGTTTGCAATATATAAATATGCAATATATGACATTGTAAAATATATAATGCTTTCTTACTTTTTAAACTTAACATCACAGAATAATTATTGCCTAACTGAATCACTATACAATATTTCATAGCATGGAGTTTTTGTATTGACTAATCATTTCCTTATTCTTGAACATTTAGTGTGTGCTTTATTCCTAAATTGATCTATTTTAATTATGCTATAGTACATATTTATTATGGTTTTTTGGTTTTGTGTTTTTCACTTTTATCTGAAGATAAATTCTAAAAGTAGAATGATGGGATGACAAACTTTTTATGGCACTCTTACTAATTGCTAATTACTTTTGAAATAATGGACCAATTTATATTGACACATTCAATTATGAAATTGTCATATTTTCAGCATAACCAGGGCACTAGTATATATGAAAACATTCTTATAAGTCAGGTGCTCTTAAGTTTGAATCAATTTACCTTAGTTTGATTTCTAGGCAGGTAGATTTTTCTATACATTTAGGTAACCATATGTTTTCTCCTTTTATATTTTTAAATGAAAACTCTGTTGCTTTATTAGTATCCATATTCCATGTTCGTGGATGTAGTAATAAATGATTCCAAAGTTGTTTGGTATGGTGCTTTAAAAAATCCTTTTGTCCTTTCACTTTTAATAATGCTTGTATGTTTGCCATGTAGTAGTGTGTATTAGTCAGCCAAAGGGATGGATGCAAAATACCAGAAATCTGTTGGCTTTTATAAAGGGCATTTTTTTGAGGTAAAAGCTTACAGTTACAAGGCCATAAAGCATAAGTTACTTCCCTCACCAAAGTCTATTGCCACGAGTTGGGGCAAGAAGGCTGCTGAAGTTTGCCAAGAGTTCAGGCTTCTTAGGTTCCTTTCTTCCCAGGAATCTGTTTCTCTCTGGGCTCAACTGCTGTGCTTTCTCCACAAGGCCAGCTGTAGACTATCAGGAAAATGGCTTTGTCTCTCCTCCCGGGGCTTTTGCTGTGTCTAAGTATTCGCCTCTGTTTCTCCGTGCCCTTCTCCTATGTGCTCATTTCCCAGGCTACAGCTCAAAAACTCCAGCATCAAAACTCCAACATCAAAACTCCAACTAACTTCTCTGCTCTGTCATGTGGTTTTATCTGTGAGTTTCCAACCACCAAGGGGGCAGGGACTCAACATCCTACTGATGTGGCCCAATCAAAGCCCTAATCATAATTTAATCACACCCAGGTACAGACCAGCTTACAAACATCATCCATCCAATATCTATTTTTGGAATTCATAAGACATATCAAACTGCTACACAGTGTAAATTATTGTTTCTCTGAAAATTATTTATTTCATCCATATCTTTTACCTCATATTTGGAGATTTTTTGATTCTGTGAAATAACCAATTAGAAAATAGAGTGATATAGTGTCATGACAACTCAATTATAATATATTTATTTTTCTAATAATTTGAATAAAATATAAAAGGCATAGCAATGTAGAAGAATATGCTCCATTGTACAAAAAAGACATTATCCTAAAGAAACTTCATTTGTTATTCCTATATGTTTATTGAAGGCATCAAAACTCTCACGTTTTTTGTTTTTTCTTTCATTTTAGTATGTCACAGATTTGATAATATAAGATTAGATTATCTGTGCTAAGTCTAGATATTTATTAGAGTTGCACTACATAAATTATTTATTAAAAGACACCACATGAATTCCAAATATCATTATAAATTGTGTAATACCTATATTAAATATAATGTATGACCAAACTAATTTCAGTATTATATTTATTATTATTAGAATAATACAAAATTCACTCAGATTTTGCTTTTAACATGTAAAAATATAACTTCTGTAGAGACTTCTTATACTTGTTTAGAATAAATTATTTCATTAATTCTGATACCCTAAAAGTTTTATAATTGACAAAATACTCAGAAGATTCCCATGATACACTTGAAATTATACCTCCTTCACCCTATCCTAGTCAGATTCTGATTTACTTCAGTAAGACTTCTTTTAATTACACCTCAAATTATTACTTGTCAATATATGTTTCAAACCATCTTTCACTGATGCAGATTGGTGAAAAAATGTTGGATTTATAAGCCATTATGAAGCTATTCAATGGCATGCCCTGCAATTAGTTAGAAGCCAAGTAATAATAAAATGCAATTAACTCAATGTCTACAAGCTTTTTAAAAAAATCATCTCACGAAAAAGAAAACTGCATAAAGTCAGATGGAGAAATCATTTTCACTCCAGGAGGGAATGTAAAAAAAGGCAATCCTCTGCCTCATTCAGTCCATCAATTCTTAACTTCTTAGCCATTTTAATTAACATGTTAATAAATTCTCTGATAGATTTAATTGCAAATGTCAATTGCAAAGTACAGACTGAAATAAAATCTAACACTGCAAATTTGTTACTTACAAAAATATCATTATGGCCTAGTCAACCATAACGGCTCTCTCTCCCTCTCTCTCTCTCTCTCTCTCTCTCTCTCCCTCTCTCCCTCTCTCTCTCTCTCTCTCTTTCTCATTCTCTTTCTCTCGAGGGGAATGTTGTTATTTGGGGAATGATTGAAATTTTATTCCTCACATTTTAAGCAAAATTAATGACCTGTTTGCTTAGAAGCCATATATTAGCACCAGTTTATCCATGCTCTGGGTAAATGGTAGACATTACTTGGTCACTATGATAGATTTGAATGCAGGCAAGAGCATCAATCATTGTCCACAACTGATTAGTTGTTGCTGTCTTTGACAGGCTCTTTCGTCTCACTGAATAAGGTCCAGCTGATTGCTCTCAGTTCTCCCCACATTCATTGCCACCAATGTCACTATAACACATAACTAATGATGAGGATAGAAAATTCTCTGTGACAAGTAATAGTGAATTTCTCCTATTCACTTATCTTGTATCCACAATAAACTAATATTTGGCATAATAGAATGAGGCTGCTCAATGGTGTGAGAGTTTGAGAACCTTTATAAAGCAATGGGTAGTAATGAGGAAAACAGTTGTGTTTTAATAATAACCTCTATTCTCCTTAAGGCAGAAAAGTGACATGAAATGTGCTTCCTTAAATGACGTAATAAAAATAGGACATGCCCCAAGATTAAAAGGGTTGCTAGATAAGGAATAAAAGATTGTACTAGGAAAAAATTTTTACCCTTGAGCTAAATTCAGGTTGAGAAAGTATAATAATAACTAGCACTAAAAAGATCATTAAATTGATCTTCATTTCCTCTTAAAAGTTTGCTCAGGCCAATTCTTATTACTAGGATATGGATACAAACTCCATTATGATCACTGTGGTTTATCTGTGAGCCTGGAGAACAGATGGAGTAAATTTATTTGCAGAAATATTTGAGGAAAGTAGAACAATATGAATTTTTACTCTCTTGATACCCAGCTTTGCCTGGCATCTGTTTAACTCTTGTGATAACACAAAGTCAGAAAGAACAGATCATCTGTAATCATGATTAAGGATTATTTTATCAATCTTAACTTTTATTTGTATATTGAAGTTAGAGTGTTAGTATTAAATACTAAAAAACTATTTAGATTTGATATAAGTGACATTGCATAGATTTAAATAGTAAAGCAATTCCATGTTCTTCCTTTTATTCTTTTTCCTATATCTACCATATTTTTCATTCTCAATATTTGAGGTTATTCAACTGATAAATATAAGTATTTATGGGTAACCATGTTCTTCAATATCCAATCATACTGTATTAGTCAGTCAAAGGGGTATTGATGCAAAAATGCCAGAAATCTGTTGACTTTTATAAAGGGTATTTATTTTGGGTAGAATCTTACAGTTGCCAGGCCATAAAGCTTAAGTTACTTCCTTCACCGAAGCCTGTTGCCACGTGCTGATGCAAGATGGTGGGCTTCTGCAGGGGTTCAGGCTTCCTGCTCTTCCAAAGGCTCTGTGGTCCTAGCTTCTTCCAATATCAGTCATAAGCTGAGACAAGTGTTGTGTCTCTCCTGGGGCTCATTTTTGTCTGGGCTCAGCTGCCCTGCTTTCTCCACAAGGCCAACTGTAAACTCTCAGGTGAATGGCTTGTCTCCCTTCCTGGGGCCTCTTCCGTGTCTAATGGAGCCTTCTCTCTTTCCTCATGTATCTGCTTCTCTGTGTATTTACTTCCCAAGGTTCCTGCATTAAAACTCCAACCTCCTCCTCTGCAGTCAGTTTCTCTGTGAGTCCCCACCCATCAAGGGTGTGGGAACTCAATGTTCTACTGATATGGCCCAATCAAAGCCTTAATCATTATTTAATCAAGTGAAAGTGAAACCTCTGAATCCAGTATAATCTAAAATGCCTAGAACAGACCAGTTTACAAACATAATCCAATATCTATTTGTAGAATTCATAAACAATATCTGTTACACACACTTTTTATAATTTCCACTCATTAACAGGTAACTAAAATGTGAAAATTGGGCTCAAGTGTAGAATTATGAACTTCATCATTATGTCAAAATTATTTTTCATTTTTCAAAGAATTAAAATTGAATATAAATGTAAATATTAATTATAACATAAACCACATTACAACTGGATGGCTATTATTAAAAAAAGAGAAATTAACAAGTGTTGGAGAGGATATGGAGAAATAAGAGCCTTCATGCATTGCTGGTGGGCATGTAAATGTTTCAAGCGTCTTGAAATGCAGTTTGGTGGTTCCTCAAAAATGTAAATACTATATGTATTAGTTAGGCAAAGGGTGCTGGTGCAAAGTACCAGAAATCTGTTGGTTTTTATAAAGGGTATTTATTTGTGATAGAAGCTTATAGTCACAAGGCCCCAAAAAGAGTCCAACTCAAGGTACCTTAAGAGATGCTTCCTCACCCAGAAACTATTGCCACATGTTAACACATGGCAGGTATCATATAACCCAATATAATCTCGTATGTCAGAGGAACAGACCACTTCTAAAATCTAATCCAAAAATCTATTCCAAAAATAGATAATCCAATATCTATTTTTGAAATTCATAAACATTATCAAACTGCTACACCATATGACCATATGACCTAGTAATTCCACTCATAGGTATATAATTTAAAACAAGGACTGAACATATTTCTGTACACCAGTGTTCATAGCAGCATTTTTCACAATAGCCAATGGGCAGAAGGAACCCAAATGTCCATCAAGCATGTATGGAAAAATAAAATAGTGTATATAATACATTAGAATATTGTTCATCCACAAAAAGGAATGCAACAATATGGATGAACTTTAAAAACATGTTGGATGAAATAAGGTAGAAGCAAAAGGACAAATATTGTGTGATTCCACTTACACAAAATACTGAAAATAAGGGCAAACAAAGATACAAAGAGTGGATTACAGATAACTGGGGCCAAGGCAGTTAGATGGGAATGGGGATTTATTGCTTGATGGGTTCAGAGTTTCTTCTAGGTTGATGCAGTTGTTTTGGTAATAGATGTTGATGTTGATAGTATAACATTATGATGATAATTAATATCATTGATTTGTATACATTAGAGTGGTTAATATAAAACATTTTGTGTTGCTATACATTACCACAATAATTTTTTTAAGTTAAAGGAAAATTGGAAAAATAAAGGCAGAAGTACCTGTTTCCTAGTTGAAAGTGAGGATATTTCCAAAATAGAGGGAAAGGTTTTAGCACAAATTGTTTTCTTCACTACTATTTATAATAGAAGAAAATGAGAAATAATCTAAATAGGGAACAACAGAGTAGGTGAGTATACAATGTTGTATCTACTTATTGAATTATCATTGCAGAGGTAGATCTCAGACATCCTAGACATGGGCCAACATGACATAGCTCCTTGAAAATAGATCACAGTGTCACTTTGTCTCACAGTAAACACTCATAGTAGTGCCAGGGTTATTTGTCATGAGATAATTGCACCACATGAGCGGGCAGCATTGGGCAATCCCTACATGGGTCAGGAGGGAAGGGGAGCCATGAAGCATTACCCAGAAGAACGATGAAGGGAGTATCTCATTCCTGTCTCTAACTGGTGTCATCCGTGGTTTCAGCTACCTGTCAGTGAACTTGGTAGCCATTGAATTCTTTGAGATATGCTGTTGTAGCTCCTGCATTATTTAGCCATATATCCAGGTTCCACAACATCTGTCATTAAGGAATTTTTACAACCTTTATGTCTATAATCTCTCTGTCAATTACGTTATAGTCCTGTTTTGACAATAGCACAATTATAATGTCCTTAAAATTATATCTATAAAGAGAAGAAACATAATGAAAAATGCTTACTCTATAATGATAAGCCGAAAATGTTGTGATGTAAATTTAAATATAGTTTATTAAAAAACAAAAGAATAACTGGCCTTTTAAAAAAGTTGAAAATACTTTCAAATGCTAACAGTATAAAAATAAGGGTATTTTTTTCTCTTATTGCAAATCTATTATGAGCATATAAAGATTTAAAAGAAAATACTAATTTTCAATTAACCTGCCTCAAATGTTTCCTTTTTAAAATAAAATACTTCGTAAAATTTTAAAGAAGTGTTCTGGTCAAGATGAGCAAATAATTTGCATCAGATTAAACATTGATGGATTTAGGTTAATGGTTTAGCTAAAAATAAGATGACAGGTAGTTCCACCTTTTTTTTTTTTTTTTTTTTTATCACTTCCAGCCTTTTGCAGATGTCTATGCCCTACCTACAGGCTCAAGGCTGTTGTGGTTCCTGAACTACTCAAGAACAGGAACTACAGAAAGATGGTTAACACACCCTCCAACTGTGGGTCGTTATATTGACCTTGGATCATTTGGTGTGCCAGGCATGGATTCTAAATTTTGCATAGTCTTAGAGAGATTAAATGTCTCTAAATGTAAACCAGAGCTGTGTCCTATTAGAATAATATGTAGGTCCTCCTGTCCAATTGGAAAATAATATACTAATGATCTATACCAAACACAAATAGAGACACAGATTTGTACATTTGAAATGTTCTTTGTAATTGTAAAATTCAACCAGTGATAATATATAAAAAATTATATGACAAAGTATAGTTATCTAGTATATTAAAATATATAAAAAATCTAAAAGAGCAATAAGGATAGACTAACAGCCAAATAAAAAATACACAGACAATTAACAGATGAGTCACCAAATATTATTTTGCAATTACCTAACAGTAAATTAAAATTAAAACACTATTTCTCACCCCTAAAATTGCCAAAAACTAAAGTCTAACAAAAGCAAGTGTTGTCCAGCATGTGTGAAAACAAAACAAAACAAACCCTATTCTGATATAGTTATTGTGGGGATGTAAATTGGTACAACCATGGAAGAATGATATTATTCATAAAAATTAAAAATCTTTTTATAGCTAATTTAGCAATAACATAGCTAGATATAGATCCAAATTTTCAAGAGGGATTCTGAGATTGACTTTATATTTCTGGATTGTTTATAAGAGCAAATACTTTTAAACAACCTATTGCTTCTGAAGATAGGAGAATAGATATAAATTATGGTATAGTCATAGGAGAGATTACTCTATAAGTAGTAAAAATAATAAACTAGGAATATATGAATCAACCTGAGCAGATCATAAAAGCGAGTGAAAAGAGCAAGTTCCAGCATTTTCAATATAACAAGATTGCATTTATAGTATTGTTAAAACACATAAATATGCAAAATTGTTAAATATATGGTCTAGTCTATTACCACTCTCATTCTATAGTGAGAATTAGCTCATATGCAAATAGTAAGCCTGGAGATAATCTGAGCATAATAAGGAAGTAACATTAGCTTATATAGAGATTTTATCGATTTAGAAAGATGCCAAGATAAAAAGTACATAATTTACATTTACCACTGGTTCTCTAAGTGTGGTATGGGAAACCCTAGAGTTTCCCAAGATCCTTTCAGGGAGTTATCAAGGTGAAAAATATTTTCATAATAGTACTGAGATATTATTTGTAATTTTGTTCTCATTTTCTCATGAAATATATAGTGGAGATTTTTAGAAACTATATGGTGTTTGATTTTGTAACTGATTGAATGCAGAAGCTTATATGAGAATTCTACTATTTTTATTAATCCCAACATTAAAATAGTTTGTAAAAATATAAAACATTGCTTCTCTTTGCACTAATTTTTTGATTTGAAAAATGTGGTTATTTGTATATATCTAAAATATAAATAAAACAAAACACAAACATTAACAAAACCTCTATGGGTATCTCAATAACTTTTAAGAGTATAAAAGGGTTTTAAGAATAAAAATATTGAAAATTACTGTGCTGTATTTTCTCTATTAGTTCACTTTGTCCACTGGCTTTTCTTGGAAGTGACTGACCCATAGTTATTCCTGGTATTCATATATTTGTCCTGGTCTCCATAGTTTAACAAACTCAAGCCTTCCTTGCACTTCCTTCTGTCAAAATATCTTTGTCATTTTTAAAGGAAAAGTTCCGTGTTATTAAAGTATTTTTGTTACAAGATATTTCATTCCTTTTTTTATACCTGTGCTATAATTTTAGTAGGATCTTTGTTGTTTAAATTTTACTGTTTTACTGTACTTGTTACAAAGTTGTGTAGATTACGTATAGTCTACCATATCCTGCTTTTCTTACATTTACTTGCTAAGTTAATTAAAGAGTTTTTAAATAAATAAAAGAAACTAATTTTAGCATTCCAGCAAAAGTGGTATTTCTTATAGCATTTTTTATACATAATGTTACTATGATGAACTTTCAAATATCCACTTCTAAGGAGAAATATGTTGACAGTAGGATAAAGGCGATTTTGTTCTGTGTTTTATTGCTTAATAGCATGGAAACCAAATAACACTAAACTAGAGAGATAAAAGAAAAAGAAAGAAAAGAATGAAGAAAGAGAAGAAGTAAAAGGAGATGTAGAAGAAGAAGAGAAGAGAAAGGAAGAGAAGGGGGAGAAGTTCAATAAACCTTGCAAACATCTTCATATGTGTAAAGTTGCTACCAAAGACATAGTATTTTGAGCACAATAGGGAGAAAACAGAAAAGGGACAAGATTTTCATAAGGTCCAAATTCTCCATATTAATGGTACGATCCTAATGGCCCAGCTGAAAGGCCCTTGTTTTTTATGGAGGCATCTAACTCTAGGGACAGACTACTAGAACATAAATGGAGCTTACTTCACACTGGAATAGGAGAGGACATGCAGCCTGTGGAAAAACTACCTTTATAGGAGACAATTTAACAGGATAGAGTGTGACAGCAATCAGCCGTGCAGTTAAAGAATTGTATCTGAAAAGGAAAAAAAGGTCTGATTAATCTATGATATGATAAGCTTCCTTGTTAGTCAATCAGGCATTCTGTTCTCCCCATATTAGGAGATGGTATAAAGGAAGTCAGGAAGCAATGATCTTAGACATGTCATAGTGAAGACTAACAATATATTTGAAGGTAAAATACTTTAATATATGATTGTATTTAAAGCAATTTTCTAATCTCTCAGGATTCTTTGAATGCTATTTTCACAAAAGTAAAACCTAGAAACAACCTAAATGTCCAAGAATAGAAGAGTGTTTACTTATATTATGATATATCCATAAAATGCAGCTGTTTAAAAAATGAACAGATGTCTATATGCTGATACAAAAAGATTGACAAGATATATTTAAAAGTAACAGTAAAGTAAATATAATGCTCTACTATTTCTTTAAAAGTAACTGGCCCAAATCACACATATGTGTAAATTATTTCTGAAACAGAAGCATCCACTTCTGGAACTGCTGGGGCAGAGATTCCTGCATCCAGCTGGCTGCAGTGGCAATGGCATGTGTCAGTAGCCATTGGTGTGGTTGGTTCTTGTCCCTGACAAGTCAAAAATTAAAATTTACAAAAACTACCAAAGTATTTGCCTATTTAAAATCACACATCTAGTGAGAGTAAGCTTGGAATAGTGAGGGAGGGGATGATTGGAAGAGTTGGGTGGTGATAATTAGGAGAGCAGTTGTGTTTTTCAGGAAATATGGTTTATGTGAACATAAGAGATAAAGATTTTAAATGCAGAGGATATGTCAAAAAGTAACATTTTAATTTTTCAACAAATGATCCTAGAAAAATTTGACATTTATAAGTTAAAAAATTTACCTAGGCATGGATTTTATATCTTTCATAAAAAGTAATTTAGTATGTTTACATAAGTGAAAACAAAACTTCTGGAGGAAAACATCAGAGAAAATATCCATGATCATGTGTCTGGAAATGAGACATTGGATACAATACCAAAAGAATGATTTATGAAAGAAAAAATGATGAGTTGGACTTTATCAAAAATGAAAACCTCAACTTTGCAAAATCCATTATGAAAAGACAAACTTGGACGAGAAGCAAACATTTGCAAAACACATATCGTTAAAGACTCATATCCAAAAACACTTAAGGAACTCATAAAACTCAATAATCAGTAAACAAATCCAATTAAAAATGGGCAAATGATCTAAACTGACACCTCACTAAAGATACATAGATGGAAAATAAACATATGGAAAGATGTTTAATGTCATTTGTGATTAGGAAATGTAGGTGGAAACAAAAATGATTACCACTGCACACCTATTAGAATGGCTAAATGTCATTCTTTGCTAATGATAATGAAAAAGATCATATCCATTTTGTTTAGCATTGTAAGGAACTACAAAACTTTATTCCAAAGACAGACTATATAATCCAGCAATTATACTCTTACAGATTTACCCAACTGATCTGAAAACTTGTGTCCACACAAAATCCAGCAGGCAAGTATTTAGAGCCTTCAAGTTCACTCAAAACTGAATGTAACTAAAATGTGCTTCAATAGGTGAATGCATAAACTTTGGAAAATCCATTCAATGGCTACTTTGGACAATAAAAAGGAATGTACAATCAAACCATGCAAAAGCAGGTTAAGTCTTAAACACTTAATGCTAAGTTAAAGAAGCCACTATGAAAAGTCTACATACTGTATGGTTCATTTATAAGATATTTTCGGAAAGGAAAAACTGTAGAGATGGTAAACATATCAATGACTGCCAAGGGTTCAGCAGGCATGGGGGAAGAAGAGGATAAAGAAAGTTATATAGTCAAAGCACAGGGACATTTTTTAGAGGTAAAGAAATTATTCTGTATGATATTGTAATGATGGATACATGACACCATATTGTCAAAACCTATAGAAATTTAAAACATAAATGGTAGACTTTAAAGTATGCACATAGAACTAAAAATCATTTAGGAGATTTGAAGATCCCAGGAAGGAATGGAGAATGTGTCAAAATAATCCAACTGTACTAAATATGTATGAAACAACCTAACTGAAGGAAGCTGGAGGAAAATGTGCTGACCTAACTAAATTTGGAAATGAATTGAGTCTGTGAGACTAGGGACAAAAATAACTACATAAGCACTGCATTTGGAAAAGTACTTTTGCTTGGGGGCACAGGGTAACAATACTGAAACCTCTATACATTATATTGGAATTAAATAATTGAGTAACTGTTAAGAGGAGGGTTTCTTACTGTTGGAGTAGGAAGTTATCAATAAACCTGGAGAGGAGGAAAGAATGATCCATATGGTAATGGATTTGAGTTGGAGACTTGAGTATGAACACATTTTAGCCCAGTATAGATACAGATGGTTACATTTGGAAATGTTTATTGATATGTTTATATATTCAAGTTCATACATATACATATACTTCCTTGTTATGCCAGCTAAGAGGGCCTAGAAACAATGAAATCCTAGGAGCAATAAGCATCCCTGCACTGAGATCTTGGTTTCAATTACCCGTCTCCAGTGAAGGAAAACCAGGGAATTCTACAAATGTGGATGACTGTTCTATAAGTTCACAACTTCTGTAATAAGTGTATATTTTAAAAAATAAGGTGGATTGGGGGAAAAACACACCAAATGTAAGATAGGGACTATAGTTAGTAGTAATATTTTGATGATGCTTTTGCATAGTTTGTAACAAATGTACCATAATGCAAGTTTTTGGTGGAGGAGTGATGTCTGAGACCCCTGTATGATGTTATGCATATTTATTTTGTAAATTCACAACCTTTATTATACACTTGTTTATGTATGTTCATGTATGAATGATATACCTCAATAAAAATATATTTTTTTAAAAAATTAACCCTGGCTTCTTGGAGAAATGGCTGCTTCTAGAACTTGGATTTGAAAAATTCAAGGTGATCTTAGAGCATCTGTAGCAGCAGAATGTAAGGAAGTGTTCAACACGCACAAACACACATGATAATGGGAGTATGTCAAAGGGACCCAGCAAACAACTAAAAGATGGCCAAACTGGAACAATTTCAGCAACAAAATTTAAAAAGTAGTATTAGATTATAACTCTTTGTATAAAATAAATATCCATTCACCCCTACTGATATAAAATGAATAGATAAATAAATAGCTAGGAGAAATAGAAACATCTGAGCAGAAGAATGGCAAATAAATTATATAAATATTCAGCCCTCAAGGATGGGTGATTAATTTCTTACTCCTTAAGTGTGGTCTGCACATAATAACTTCCTTCCAAAGAGTACATATAAAAATAAAACCTGAAAAACACTACATTAACCAGGTGATGAAGATTAGCATCAATAGTCATATGTCATATTGATAGAATTATACTTGATAGGATGTCATGAAATGATACTACATCTCTCTGGTCTTCCTCTCAAAATTCTGTAACCCCAGTCTAATTATGAGAAAGACATCAGACAAATCACAACTGAAGGACATTCTTCAAAATACCTGGTCAGAATACCTCAATACCTTGTAGAATTACTACAAATATTAGATGTCAAGGTGTTTGCAAATTACTTGACAGGATGGTTAGATTGTTAAAATTAATGGTTGCTGCTTTTATTATTTGAGTTAAAATGAGCTTTATTTCAAAATAACACCAAAAGGCAGTGAAGAATATATACTACCACCACCCCACTCTGAAGTGAGATACTTACCCACCAATGCAGAACATTCTGTGAGAACAAGAATTCAACTTTCCCAGCATTACTCCTGTACCAACTTCAAGGGAATCAATGGAAGGAAACTAAAGGTAACAGATACATATTTGGATGTGCTATTATGTTACACATTTTTTTTCTTTTATCCTTATGGGGAAAGTCATAATGCTTCCCATACAATCCATATCAAATGAGGACTTTAAGACAATCACTTGGAGAATTTGATATGTGTCCCCAAAGTTTAGGCATGCAGAAACTGATACATGAATTACAATTTAAGTCTCATCTGTCACATCCATTGTGGATGTGGATACTCATACAATAAACAAGGAAATATTAAACTCCCACTTTGGGGAATCCTGCTATGCTCTCAGAGGGGCAAGAATCTCTCAAGGACATAGGCATTGTTTAATAAAAGAAAACAGACCAGTATGTCAAGCCCTTAATATTATTGCAAGTAACTTTGGGGATGTGGCTAGCTAGAATCCTTGTGATGGCATACTGATGAGAGGTGTCTATATTCAGAATGAATGGCAGTTCCATAATTTCTTGGGACAAGGAGACTTTGTATTTACTATATGAGTGACCTGAAGAGAAGAAAGATCTGCCTACAATTTGATCCATTGCTTAGAAAGAATGCATCCACAAAGATACTTTCAAAGGGCAATGTTTTCAGGAGGTAACTTTTTTTTAAATTTTTTTATTATTTTTTTTATTCATTTTTTAAAAAATATTACATTCAAAAAATATGAAGTCCCATTCAACCCCACCACCCCCACCCCTTACTCCCCCCACAGCAACACTCTCTCGCATCATCATGACACATCCATTGCATTTGATAAGTACATCTCTGGGCATCACTGCACCTCATGGTCAATGGTCCACATAATAGCCCATACTCTCCCACGTTCCATTCAGTGGGCCCTGGGGGGATCTACAATGTCCCGTACTTGTCCGTGAAGCACCACCCAGGACAACTCCAAGTCCCGAAAACACCTCCACATCTGATCTCTTCCTCCCATTCCCCGCACCCAGCAGCCACCATGGCCACTTTTCCCACACCAATGCCACATTTTCTCTGGGGACTTTGGATTGGTTGTGTCCATTGCACTTCTATGTCAAGAGGGGGCTTACATTACACATGGATATTGGATGCAATCCTCCTGCTTTCAGTTGTAGGCACTCTAGGCTCCATGGTGTGGTGGTTGACATTCTTCAACTCCATGTTAGCTGAGTGGGGTAAGTCCAATAAATCAGAGTGTAGGAGTTGAAGTCTGTTAAGGTTCAGGGCGTGGCTATCATATTGTCAGTTCAGAAGGCTAAGTTTCAATTTCACAAGAAAAGAATCATAAATACAATCATGAATGTCAAGGGCCTGGTGTAATGGTCTGACTTCCTTCCTAGGCACTGCCCATGTACTCAGGGGATACTTGCCATTCTACTAGACAATGTAGCAGGACTTCCCAGGATGGGAATTCAATATTCTTTTGGTTATTGTATGGATCTCTACCCACTGACACAATGCCCCATGAACATTTGAACATATTCATATCACTTAGAGGCATACCCCAGCTGCACCCCTCCCCACACATCCCCCCATCACTGACACCCTGCACCAGTGATCCTCCCTTGTTACAGGTCTGTGATCCAAAATCTCTACAAAAATGAAGTAAAAAAAAGTAACCAAATAAAATAAATAGTTAAAACAATAACAGTAATTTAAAAAATAAAAAATCAAATACAATAATAAAATATTGAAATAAAATAAAGCTTTTTTATACATTGTGTCTTTCCTCGCCATGAGATCTGTTACCTTGTATGTACAGTGAAAATTTCTTCCGTATGTTTCCGTATGTTCCGTATGTTCCGTATGTTTCTTCCGTATGCAATATCTTATTTTTTTCGTTTTATTTTTAAAGAAGTTTTAGGTTACAGAAAAGTCACGCAGAAAATATAGGGGATTCCCATATACCCAATGCCCTCTTCATTTTCCATTCTCCCTTATTAATAACATTTTACATATGGAAGGTACATTTGTTACAATTGATGTACAAATACTGTAGCATTGTTACTGGCCATAGCTAATGGTTTATATGTTGCACCATATACTTTTGTAGGTTCTGATGAAATTTAAAATGTCTTGTATCTGTTATTGCAGAATGATGCAAAACAATTCTAATGCCCTAAAAATACCCTATGTTTCATCTATTCTATTTTTCCCTCCCCCGCCCCTCAGAACCCATGGTAACCACTAAGTGTCCATTTTTGAAGAATAAGATACATAGTTATTTGCAATAATATTGAGGTCTTGACAAACTGGTCTGTTTTATTTTATTAGGCATTGCCTATGTTCTCAAGAAATTTTTGTCCCTCTGAGAACATAGCGGGATTCCCCAAGATGGGAGTTTAATATTTTCTTGTTTATTGTATGTTTCTCCATCCATGTGGACTCTCTCTAAGCCAAACTCAGGATATAAACACCCTACCTTCCCTCTCAGGGTGGGACATGACTCCTTGGAATGAGCATTCCTGGCACTGAGGGATTATCACCAATTGCCAACTAGCAACGCATCTGGAAAAAGACCTTGAACAAAAGGAAGAAATACTAAATACAAATAAGTTTTAATTATTAAGAGATTTCAAATTGAGTCAGGAGGTCATTCTAGAGGTTATGCTTATGCTCATCTCAGCAGGAGTTCATTGACTGCCACTGTAAACAGTGCTTCAAACAGTGGGGCTCCTGAGGGCTCTAGAGACATCTAGACACTATAAGCAGGGTAGACAAGCTCAGGAATTCAGCATGCGGTCAGTGGGCCTTACTTTGGAATTCGTGCTCCCCAGTATAATAGAGTAAGACTCACTTATAGTTTCTCTACCAGGGTTTTCTGCTCCTTTTATTTGAAGCTATGATTAGCACTGTACCTTTTAAAGATACGTCCCATTGACTTAAATCTTCAGTCTGTTCATGTGCAGGTTGTTCCCTGAATCTCAACAGAGTTGCAAAACCTATTCTCCAGTTCATTGGACTCACTCAGGACATTTAACAAGGAGATGATGATGGACAACACCCTCCCTAGGAACAGAGAATATCTGCAACTGTAAGCAAGATAGTTCCATCCATCTGCCCCATGGGATTTAAGTTGCTCTCAGTTAGAAACTGAGTAGACATCACCATCCTAAAATCCTCAAGATTGGGGAATGAACAATGGACTAAAGTAAACTTAATTTATTCTATTATAGACTTACTATTATTCTAGCAATGGAAGAACTTTTATCATTGATATAAAGGCAGTGGCCACCAGGGTTTTGAGGAGAGGGAGAGGGAAGAATAGGTGTAACATGGGAGTATTTTCTGGACATTGGAATCTTCCTGCATTACATTGCAATGACAGATACCACCCATTATAAATTTTGTCATTACTTATAAAATTGTGCAGGGCAGAGTATAAACTATAATATTAAGCATTAGCAGTAATGCTTCAATATATGTTCATCAATTGTAACAAATGCACCACACTAATGAAAAATGTTGTTAATGGGGGAAAGTGTAAGTGTGGGAGGGAGTGGGGCATATAGGAATACCCTATTTTTTTTTAAAGATTTATTTATTTCTCCCCCCTTTCCCCACCCTATTTTTTAAATGTAATTTTTATGTAATCTAAAAATTCTTTAAAAACTAAAAATTAAAAAAATAAAATTCAGGATGTTTTCTGCTTGTAACCTACTGGGTACAACTCATGCAGTCAACTGATTATATTAATATTAATATTAAAATGATAAAAATTAAGAAATGTAAAATATGTTTCTTTACTAGTGAATAAACTGACAGCTTAGAGAATTTGTATTGCAAACTAGAGCAAGCCAAACTTGAAGGAAGTGGAAATAGGCTAAAATGGAATAAGTTAAGGGAATGTATGTTTAAGTAATAAATTCCTTGTTGAAACCAGGATTTCTAAGGAGGTCACACTACTACTGTTTGTACTCTATGAATTTAGACCATATTAAAAATTTAGGTAGTCAATTATAATGTGTTGGATGTGGTAACTCCTAAAGTCTTTATAAATTTAGTGGAAACAATGATTGTTGTCATATATGCTAAGATAAATTTCAACTTTATTAAGGATTATCAAGCATTTATTTATTAAGCATTATCAAGGATTTATCTGCAAAAAATAAATAAATTATGGTTGTTAAATACATATATGTATATATTTTCAATCTGCATTGTTAAAATTATAAATTTAAGATATTGAAAATCATAAATTTAAAATATGCCTGTTTTACCAAAGTTTAGTGAAAATTAAGTGCTAAAGCATAGTTTAAAAGTCAGTCAAAAATTGAACTTGAACATTTCAATATTTGGTTAAAGTGATCATTATATTTTCTTATATATTTTTTAGAAAGATTTATTTCATTTATTTATTCCACACTCACCCTCATTATATTGTCTGCTTTCTGTGTCCATTTGCTGTGTACTCTCTGTGTCTGCTTATCTTCTCTTTATGAGACACTGGGAACCAAACGTAGGACCTCCCATGTGGAATTGGAAGCTCAATTGCTTGAGCCACATCTGTGTCTCTATGTTACTTTTGAAATAGTTGTTTAGTATTTTAGGAATTACTATAGGTCCTCTGAATTGACACATACCCAATTTCCTTGGCTATAACTTCAAAGTGGAATGTAATACTTATTTTTTTCTAGTGATGTGCAAACCATTTAAACTTCCAAAGTTCTTAAGGTATCAATAAGTCATTATTTGAAGCTGTTTTTAACATTATTCAGTCATGCTGTGCAGGGAAGAGAATGAGCAAATAAAAATTTTGACTATTCAAATCCAATCCCAGGAAAGTGGATATGGCTCAGGGACTGGGCTTCTGCCTACCACATGGGAGGTGGCTGGTTTGAATCCAGGTGCCTCCTAAAGAAGACAGTGAGCTGATGTGACTGGCAGGCATAGCAAGCTGACACAACACAATGATGCAAGAAGAAAAGCAAGAGACACAAGAAGAAAACCACAGTGAGAGACAACAAAAGCAGGGAGCAGAAGTTCCCAGTGCCTCATAAAGAAGACAACAAGCTGATGCGAGCAGCAGGCATGGCAAGCTGACACAACAAGGTAATGCAACAAGAGACATGGGAGGAAAAAAAGAATGGGATACACAGCAAAGTGGGGAGCAGTGGTGGCTCAAGTGATTGGGCACCTTCTTCCCACATCAGAAGTCCAGGAGTTGGCTACTGGTGCCTCCTAAAGGAAATAAGAAAGACAAACAAATACAGCAAGTGAAAACCACAAAGGGGTGAGGAGTAATAAATAAATAAAATAAATCTTTAAAAAAATACAATATCAAAGCAATGCAAATTAAGTGCTTGCTTTACCAAAATCATATATTGATAAGTTGACTATATTATGAAATAATTAACAGAAATTTGGTTGTTTTTATGCTATTTAGAAATAGACATAAACATGGAGTGTAGTCATAGATTACAGATACATAAAGCTAGTATTCAAATGAACTAAAATTATTTTACTGTCATAATCATTATTATTCTCCAAAATTGTCAATATCATTGCAAGTAAAAGACGACGTCTGAGATAGAAATGAGAAAACCTTTTTTTGCTTAAACAAGAAATTTTAGAACTTCATTTTATTTTCTCAGAACAAAGCAATATATACTTTAATGAAAAAATCTCTATTTAAGAATATATTGCTGGTTGTCTATAGTTATCTGATTTTATGGCCTTAAAACATAAAAATGAAACCTCTTGGCATAAATTAAACATAATTGATATTAAGATTGTCATGCGTACTGATCAATTTTATCAAGTATGGACTTTTGATCCTAAGGGATAAAGCCATTCAGTAAGGATTCATTTATTTTTATTTTTTTTATTAAATTGTCTTTTTTATAAGGTACATAGATCACAGAAAATGTTACATTAAAATATATGAGATTCCCACATAACCCACCTCCCATCCCCCCCACCCCCACTCCTCCCACATTAACAACCTCTTTCATCATTGTGGCACATTCATTGCATTTGGTGAATACATTTTGGAACACACTGAAACACATGGATTTTAGTTTGCCTTGTAATTTACACTCTCCCCCAGTATATTCAGTGTGTTATGGCAGGATGTATAATGTCCAGCATCTGTCCCTGCAATACCATTTAGGACAACCTCAAGTCCTGAAAATGCCCCCATATCTCATCTCTTCTTCCCTCTACCTGCCCTCAGCAACTACCATGGCCACATTCTCCAAATCAATGCTACAGCTTCTTCCATTACTAGTCACATTCATTTATGCAAATTCAGGCTTTGAGCAGGTGGTGAAGGAAACTGGTGATAGGATAATGCTATAAATGCTTTTGAATTATGGTTTTCACTCAACAAGGAGGATTTAGTGATTTTATGGAGCAAATATAGATTTTAGGGTAAAGTAAATATAATGCTCACTTAGCCATTTTTCAGTGGATGCTCTTCTACATGTATAGCCAATGATAATGCTAGCAGACACTTCCATAGACTTATTATGTGCCAGACACTGCTCTAACAGCCTTAATGATGTTAATTGTGTAATCTTCACAACAACCTTGTTAGTTGGACTTTTGTCATCACCATTTTATAGATGCAGAAAATGAGGTTCAGAAAGGTTATTTACCTTGCCCAAGGTCACAGAGCTCTTAAGTGGCACAATTAGGGAATGTGGCAGAGCTTTTAAGCACTATGTATATACTATTTGTTTAAAAGTAAAGCAAATAGTTTAAAAGTAAGTAAAAATGATATATCCAGTCACACAACTTCTATTTTTATCTTTATTTTGAAAGGACTATTGGTTCTAAACCATAAGATGGCATTTTGTTCAGAAATAGTTAAAATTGAGGAAGATATTTTGGTATTTATGTAATAACAAAGAGGGATAATGTTTAACCAATACAACTTTAATTTAGATGTTAAATTGCAAAGAAAATCTAAACCAAATCTTTCAAGAGTAAAGAAATCAAAGATGCTTGGATATTCTCAAGAGAAAATTAGAGATTTGTCATATATTTCCAGACTTTGCCATGAATGATACTGATCAAATCTTAAATAAATTCCTGTTTTAATCAGAATCCTGTTGTTAAAGGGGCTAAGTACATCATCAAAGCTCAAGTTCAGTGTCCTTCCTACAATACTACTATATTTATTGTATCTACTGTCTTTGCAGTGTATGGATTTGGGCAGGAATTTGGATACTCAAAATTTTTCCTAAAATGGTGAAATCAACAAAAAAATTACTAAAGAACTATAATATAGACACTTTCGAGTTATTAACTAACCCTACATGTAACTCCCTTATACACTTTATTTCTATTTCTAATGTTTAAAGCAATTACATCTAAAACATTTCAGAAATGATCAAAAGGAAACAGCAGGCATGTTGGTACATAAATATGATTATAGGCACAAAAATATAGGATTGTCAAGGGGGGAAATTATTTATATGGCATCCAAAAACACAACAATCTATTTTAAATATTCATTTGCAGCTTTTCAGAATTCTGATTAGCAGTTGAGAAATGAGTACCACATTTATATTAGATAAACAGTGAATATAGTAAAGGAAGCAGCAGAGATAATGAACACAGTAGTCTCTTTTTGGGAGTGATAATACAATCTTTAAAAATAAAAGCAATTGTCCAACAAGAAAAAAATGTGGCAGAGTGTATATCAAACATAACATTTATGCTGTAAGACCATTAATGAATTCCAATCAACACTTCAGAAGTCAAGGAATGAAAATAATTTTATATTATCACTTGTTAAATGTTTAGAATTTTGGAAATGACATTCTCATATCAGTGATTTTGTATCCAGATGGACATATGATATATGGGAAACAATAAACCTCACAAAACAAGATATTAACTTCATAATTTTTCTTTTCTCACTCTCGAATCATGAGAGGACACCAAAGTGATTGCAGCAAAGCTAAATTGATAATGTCAACAATAAGTATAATCCTTTTTCTCAAAGGATGAAAGTTTTTTGATTTCCTGTGTAAAACTATGAAATAGATAATCCACAAATAGAAAACTGAAAGTGTTCTATACATACTAATCATGGTAATCATCCCAAAAGAGAAGTGAATCTTTGGCTTTTTGAATCAAAGACCAATATAACAGGGAAAGAAAACTTGAGATACCAGGAAACATTATCAGTAAAATTCTAATTAAATTATAGGCCCTCCAGTTAAAATTTATCATTCTTCTATTAGAAGATAAAATAAAATAAATAAGTGATTAATCATGAAACTCAAGATACTGATTAGAGTTCACTGTTGGAAAAGTAATTTGGTAGCTGCATTAGATGACAGGGCTGAAGACTGAAGTGTGTTCTGACAAAGCAAAGCTCAATCCAAGGTATTTGATGATAGGAATTGAATGATACTGGAAATTCAAGTAAAATAAATAATTGTCTTTCACCATTAAGCAAGGGCACCTCAGACTTCTCAATATTAATGAAGTGGTGGGTGAGTAGAGGGAAAAGATAACTCACCTTTATTTTGTTACCTTCAAGCTTCTAGGTACTGTAAATAGCATTTTCATGAATAGTATCTTATTTGATTCAAATAATACTCCTCTTATTGTAGGTGATATTCATGCACTGAAGAGGTTTAGACTGTTAGTGGCACTCACCATGGTCCTTCCATAGAGTCACAGCCGAATGCAGCATTCAAAACAAATGGAATAATCCCTTTAAGATCAAGACTCTTCTGCTTTAGCAAGGTAGGCACAGAATGACTTCAAATAAAGGGAGCTAATTTATATCAGCCTTTCTGAGTAAAACTGAATACAAAATAGGCCCCATAACTTGGATATAACTATATCTGTACTAACAAACAAGGCTTAAATCTTGTTATTTACCCAAGTTCACTATGCAGTACAAGAAAGAACTGACAACAGACTTTGAATAATATGAAATGTCTAATAAACAGTAAAAAGAAAAGAAAAATGCTTAGGAAAAGAATAGACAAATATGCATAACATAAATATTTTTCTGGGTCTGTTTGTACTCCCTCCCAGGAAACTTTATTCTAATTTCTGCCTGGTTCCTAAGGGTTAGCACATTGATTGATTTCTTCCAGTCAACCATATTTTTTTTCCAAATTCAAAAACTAACACCTAAACCAAATGAAGCAATCATGTGTGTGTGTGTTTCATATATATTAAAAATCTGGAGATTAATCCAGTTACTCTATGTGGATCAATATCATAATATATTTGTAGAACAATAGGAGCTAAAACACAAATTGGTCTCTGTTCACTCAGACAACAGACAGTTCTCTGGTGTGATAAAATTTCTCTTCCACACTTGTAGTAAACCTTAAATGATGAAGTTTGCTATTGACTGGACTTCAGAGAGCAAGCTTCTTTATCCTGTCTGACATCACAGGAAGATGCAAATGGATTGTTAAGGGAAGATGAGATTTCTTGTGAAAGCAGTAATAATGTATGGCGAACAATAACACACTTATCCTTTATTGCAGTGAGGGACTATACATCATATATTATAGAGGTAATAAAGATGGAAATTTTGAATAATTTTCCTAGACATATTATCTAAATAAGTAGAAAAATAATGAAATAAATTCATGAGTGTGTGTACATGTGTTTGAATTGAGAGTGAGAATGAGAGAAAGAGAAATTTACAACAAACAGAAATGATTACATTATAGCTGGTGGGTTTGTGAATGGCATTATTTTTCTTCCATATAAACATTTGCATATTTTTAAATGTCTATTGTAATCAAGGTATATATCTTTAAAAGAGCAAGAGGAAAGACAGAATAACCTGATAATCTGTAAATTTTTATTCTGGGATACATGGAAATGAAGTAAAAAATACATTAATATAGAAAGAAATGTGAAGTCATTTTGAAAAAAATGGAATTGCTAAAGGCAATACTGTAAAGATAATTCATTTCAATAGATAACACAGGGTGTTCAGAGGAATACAGTAAATAGCCCTAATCTACAAAAAAGAGAAACCATTTCCACAGTGAAATTTGTATGGAGAAGGTCACAGTCAATTTGGCATAGAGTGAACAGAATAAGGCTAAGGTACCGAAAAGAAAAAAGAGGCATAAAAATAATTTAAAGGTGAAAAATGAAATAACAATTAATATATTATTATAAATTATATGTAAATATTTATATTTGAAAGGTAGAAAATCATTACATCACCACTGGAAAATGATAAGCTATTCTGAAATTAAAGGTGTGAAGCCCAATAACCAAAAGATTACAATGGGTAGAACTGATCTAGAAAACCATGATTTACTTTAAGAAAGCAGAGTGAGCCTCAAGAGAAAAACTTAAAATCATAAAAGCAGAGACAGATGATACAGTACAAAAGAATGAGTATGCTATGGGAAAAGTTTGGGAAGAACTTCTTTTCTATTGTCAAAACACAATAGAGTGGGAAGTGGCTGTGGCTCAACTGATAAAGAGCATCCGCCTACTACAGGAGGGTCCAGGGTTCAAGACTCAGGGCCTCCTGACCTGTGTGGTGAGCTGGCCCATGCACAGTGCTGTCACATGCAAGGAGTGCCATGCCATGCAAGGGTGTCTCCTGCATAGGGGTGTACCATGGGCAAGGAGTGCCACCCAACACGAGCACGAGAAAAGCACAGCCTGCCCAGGAGTGGCACCACTCATATGGAGACCTTATGCAGCAAGAAGATGCAACAAAAAAAAGCAACAGTTTCCTGGTGCCGCATGACAAGAAAGCAAGTGGACACAGAAGAACACACAGTGAAGGGACAGAGAGCAGACAATGGGGGGGGGGAGAGAAATAAAGAAAATAAATCTTTCAAAAAAAACACACAATAGAAGCAATATTGGAACTGAAGGAGGACCACCCCCTTTTGTGCCATTTGTATATCTCATGTCAAAGTGGATAGCACAGAACTTGATGGAAGAAAGACCTTAACATTCCTGTCCAGTCTACAAATGATAATGATGAATTTGCAAAACAAAGGACTCCTGCTATTGGAGAAGTTGCAAAATGTAAAGAAACCAAGACTTTCAGAAGAACTGGTGGTGGTGCTAGAAGCAATCTCAATGTGATTGGGGTGGTAACCAAAGAGAGAAGATTTATAAAAAGAAAAGCCAAAGCCAATCAAATCTGAGGGGAAACAGGAAGGTGTCTGTAGAGAACTGGTTGATAAGAAAGCTCTGAAGCACATAACAGAAATGGGCTTCAGTAAGGAAGCACAGAAGTAATCTCTTATGGGTAGTGGCAACAACTTAGAAGCAGCACTGAATGTACTTCTTAATAGCAATGAATGGAAAGCTGCTACAGATCTACCTCTGAGAGGTAAAGGAAAAGGTAGGGAGCAAATAATATCTGAAGTTGAAATTGACTTGGGAAATGCAAAGCCATCAAGCACCCAGTACATTATTTGATTTTTTTGAGTCTACAAGGGGAACTTTGAACATAGAAGAACCTAAATCTTAACCACAACAGCTTCATCAGGGACAACATAGATTGTCAAATACAGAAAATGGAATAAAAGATAATAATCAACCAAGACATCTTCCTCAAAATGATACAACACAGCCAGGAAATGAAAAACCTCATTGTTTTCAAAGAGAAGCTGAAAATTCAAAAGTCAGTTTTAGAAGGCAGTGGATTACCTAGAAATAGAGGTCCTGAAAATCCAAGTACATCTTCAGGATCTGAAGTATGGGCTGAAGACAGAATCAAGTGTTATAGTTCATACTCTAAATAAGACAGAAATTAAGATACTTCATACCCTTCAAGTTTTCAGCACAATGATGGTGCTTTTTGAAAAAAGATAACTCCATACAAAGCAGACCAGGAAAAGGTCTAACCCGTGCAGAAGCAAAAGAAAATCTACTTCAAGAATCCATAGATTATAGTTATCAAAAATGTGGGAAAAGAGAAAACCAAACAACAAATTCTGATCATTTTTATGACAGGAAACCATGAACAATAAATAATGAAGCTTCAGTGGTATAAAGGTGGAAAAATATTTTAATGCACATACTATTACCAGAAACCTGTTAGAACTAACAGTTTCATTGGTGTTCCAAACGGAGAGACAGAAATGGCACTGAAAGGGAGGTGAGTAGGACTTATTAAATCAGCAGGATCCATCACAACTGCACCCCATGATGATAAAATATTTTATAATAGTAGCTCCAAAAGAAGATCTGGGCCGATTAAACCAGAAAAAGCACTAGAATTATCTATTCCTATGGAGTATGCAAAAATATATTGGTAAGACACCAAGTTTAACTGAGCAGAAGTTGAAGCTCTCCATTCCTGGATATGACAGCAGGTAAGTTCATTGATTATGGAAACTATAAAGAGGTGCTAAAATCAGGACATTTCCAACAGAGGTATGGGAGGAAGAAAGTACCTTCGACCAAACTCGAATTCCACAGAAGAGGTGATGGCCAGCCAAGATAATCAACTCAGCCAACCCAGCAGTTTTACCAACCACCCAGGCCCAGAAATAACATGAAAAGAGTCTTCATGAAGAAAGGAGCAACTGAAATATGGCCAAAACCTGTTGCCAGATCTCCTACCTTCCTTTTATAGCAAGATGCAGTCACAGTGGATATTATTGTTTGACGAAAGAAAAAAAAAACCAGATTTTTAGAAAAATAAAGATTTAACTCTTACAAAGAATGGGAAAAAGTACTGAGTTAAATAAAGCAAATACCTTTTATGAATGGAAAAAAAGGTTTTGTTTATTATAGGTCCTTATTAACTATATATATATGAGTTATGATTTATTTGTGCTTGCTCAAGTGGTTACAACGCATACTGTTATCACAGTTTATCTTCAAATAATATAATATTATACATCTACATGTATAGTTTAAGAACCTTACAGAAGTAATATTTCACTTCTCCCCCTGGTGTCTATGCTATTGCTATCATGCATTCTACTTCTGTCTATGTTCTAAACATCAGAAGACTTGCTATAATTTTTGCTATAAACAAACAGCTTTTCTGTAGATTAAATTGAGAAAATCTCCTTTATTTTGACACTTCTTCAGAATAAAATACACCTTTTTTCTCTATTTGCTTTGAAGATTTTCTCTTCATCAATGTTTTTACAACTATTTGATTATGGCATACTTTTCTGTGCTTTTCTTCATGTTACTGTGCTTGAGATTTATCACAAACTTTGGATATTTGTGTTTATAATTTTCATCAAATTTGAGAAAATTCAGACATCATATTTCCAAATGTTTTTCTGCACTTCCTATCCTTCTAGTACTTGACTTTCATATATTTTAGGTTATTTGTTCTGCTCCACAGCTGACTGATTAACTGTTAATTTTTTCCAATTTTGGGGGATCATTTCTATTTATATGTTTCAAGTTCTCCTTTCTCCTGAAATGTGAAATACACTCTTAATCTCCTCCTGTATAATTTTGTTTTGCTTCTGCCATTGTATGTTTTATCTCTAGGAAAAAAAAAAAAATGTATCTTCCATGTCCCTCTTTATCATGCTCCTTCTTTCTTGCACTTTCTTAAATATGTTGCATACTTAAAAGAACTCTTTTAATGTCTTTATTGGATATCTATCATCTATGCTACTTCTGTGTCTGTTTCCATTATTTTAATTTTTTTTCTCAGGTGTTTGTGTGGTTTATAAATTTTCTTTGATGCTGGGTGCTATGTTTTTTTTTTTTAATTATGAGTTGTTTTGTGTTGTTTCATTATATATTTAAATATATATATATTTAATTGTTTTTAGGCTTTCTTTAGGATAATGTTAAGTTACTTTGGAAATATTATGATCACTCTGAGGCTTTGGTAGGCAGGATTATGAAGGGCCTATTTGGTCTCACTGCTGAGTCAAAACCCTGCAGAATATTCTGTCTGATGATCTGTGTATCAGCAGGTCTATCCAATATGGCTGAATTTTTTACCGACCTTGTAGGAGTGTTGGAGATTGTTTACCCTACTGTTGTACACTTAGATTCTTTCTCTGGCATTGTTGATATTTTTACATGCAAAAACAGTTCACTGCTCAGCGAGACTTGAAATGCTTTCAAGATCTCTGAAGATAGCTCTTTGGGCAAGTTCCTTCCTCTCCAGTACTCCTTCCTGCAACTTCTAGTGGTTCTCCAAGCTGTAATCTCATCTTTATTTCTTCAGCTCAGTAAGACTAATAGCCACTGTTTGGGACCCCTTCCTGAACCTTGACCTGGAAACTCTCTCCACTCAGTTATCCGGAGCTTAATTGGATTCATCTACATTGTTTTTTTAATCTCAGAAATCATTGACCTGTTCTGCCTGTTTTCTGGTGTCTGAAAATCGTTTTGACCAATATTCTAATTGCTTAGAGCATATGGTGAACTGATTTATGTTAGAGCAGCATTATTAAATGTTTAATTATATGTAATATATATACTTCCATATCTGCATTTATATGTATTTGGATGTGTGTTTTTCAAATATAATTAGAACAGTATTTTAATTTTGAAGAAAAGAGGAGAATTTGGATAAATTTAAATGAGAAAAAAAGACGAACACATTTCAGAGTCAGAATGACTTTTCTCTTAAAGAGTAATTGGTATGTTAAGTGACTTTCATATTTGGAATCTTTTAGGTTTTGTCATTTGATTTGTGACAAGGTAGTTAAAACCCTTTTGATGATAACTTTCTAAAGTCTCTATGCATATAATTTCTTCTCTAAAAGGGTAGAGTATAAATTCTTTACATTAACAATGTTCTCTCCATAAAACATAGGCAAAGTTGACTTGCTCCAATAATTCTTTGATTAGGTAAGAGATATAATCCATTATTTTATTAAGGGGAGTTAATTTTATTCTGCTAGATTTTTAAAAAATAAATTATATAGAATAAGAATATTTATAAACATTTGCAAAATATATGTTTTTATTTATTTCACAATAAATAACTTTGCCAAAAACACGGAAAATTTATTGCAAATATATTGTCAACTTTATTTAAAATTAAACTAAAAGAAATCCACAAAATATCCATAAAACTCTAGGAAAAGGGCACTACTTGTATTTTTAAGTTGCCCTTGCTATTTAGAAATGGGACACATTGGCAGCTAATTTTCTATGTGGCAATTCATAATGATATTTAATACCATGTATACATTTTGTGCCATTACATAATGCACTATAAATGATACTGCTATTACTGCATCATACAATTAAACTCCCTTTGGACTAAAGATGAATAATTCCTCTGATTAATTCAACAAATTTAGTTTGTTAAGTATGGCTACAATATATACTGTTTAAAGCAATTACTTCATTGCTTGGGGAAGCACATTTCAAATTTATTTCAGAAAGAAATATTTTTAAGAAAATTTTTTCACATTATAAGTCTGCAGAAATATATTAAAGAAACAAAATGAATTTTCCCAAACTTGCTAGAGTAACAATTAACAAGAGCCAATTAAATATTTTTTTAAGTTTTAAAATTTGAATATCAATGTAAATCAATGACTACCTACAAATTTTTACAAAGATTTGTTTTTGTTGGGGAGCTTATATAATAATTAGTAATAAATGGGCTGCATTATACTGTGGTAAAAATATTTTTTAAAAGGCAGATTCAAATCTCTGAGTCAGTGGGAGAGGTTGTTTCCCCCTATAGGTTGGATCAACCTGTCAAGAAATAAAATATAAGAGATATAAATGCTAAAATAATGCTTCTTTTGCAATCCAAGTTCTAACAATTCAATCAATAAATATTTATTGAATGCTTAGTGTTTTCCAACTGAAGTACTACCAAGCTTTGGGCTAGAATGATCATGTAATATTTAAAGATATTTCAAGTTGAAATCAAAGAAACACAGAGATAGAGGTGTTTTTCCAGAAGTTTCAGAACAAAAAGATGTTGAAATATTTTACTATTTTCCCAAATACATTACACAGTCTTTCTGATGCAAAAGCCATATTTATACCACAAATAGAAATAAAAAATGTTAAGCTACATGTCAGATTGCTTTGCTTATGCTTTTCCTGCAAGAGAATAAAAACCAGTAGTTTGAGGCCGTTATATAAAAAACAAAATGACTCAAAATAGTGAAGCTATACATTTTTGGAAAATATTACTTTGCAGAATCATACAAAATATTTGGGAATATTCCCAATTTGGTTTCACTATTTTAAATTAATTAACACCATATTTATTATACAAGAAACCAGCAAATACTACTAACTAACTGAATATCAAATACCTGTTTAAATTTCAGACTTTGTGGCAAGGAGAGTGAATATTCCCATTGTAAAACAAATTATTTCTGCATGATTAAAAACTGTTTCACTTGTTCATTTTATGTCCATCAAAAGCCTTTGTTGTTACTATTGTATGTTCACTGGTTATTCCTAGTTTCTTGCCCTGAGATTCAGAAAATCAAATAATCCTAGATATTTAAAATAAAAAGAATTTGGGAAAATGATTATTGCTTTTTTTCTTCTTCTTCTTTTTTTTTTTTTTTGGTCTCTTCAGAGCTAAAGCGAAAAAAATAAAAAAATAAAAAGAACTCCTTGTTATGTTCAATTCTATTTCCCTCATCTCCAACTTCATATGGAAGGGACTGCATTCATAATTTATTACAAGCACCAGAGTTCATAACTTTACAGCACATTCTGATGTGGATCTTTTGACACCTTAATTCATATCTCTTACTCTTTATTCACAAATGCTATTCCTTTGTTTGCACCAAGAAAAAAAATCAGCAAATGAACAACCTACTCTCGAATATAGTTATTATAAAATGTGACACCTAGCCCAATTTTTAATGCTTTAAAATTCCTAATATTAACAATGACATCCATGAGCGAGATATTTAAATCCTTAAAATTAACATGTTATTCCATTCTTGTTCAATTGTGGATGCTATCAAAATAGAAGCATGAAAAATATATTAGTAGGAAGTATATTTTAAATAGCATACCTCAGTGTATGGCATAGGTGACATCAGTGTGGAATGTTGGGCCAGAAGAAGAGGGATTGTGTATTTAAGAATAGGAGCCCAGGTTCAGTTAACGTTTTCATTTGAAAATAAATAACACTAGAACATCACTATGGAAGAAATCCTTAATATACTGAGATGACTTTTATAACCTACAATCATAAGAAAATAACTCTGTATTGTTTACTTTTTGTCTAGTAAGGGTATAAATTTAAGTTCTATTGCCTATACTTTGGTATTCCAGGGTCCCGGAGTCTATACTGCAGAAAAAATTCTGGAGAATCCATTAGCACAAACTAATGTTGTGTGGTCTATATTGGGATTACCTGTTACCTTAACCTCAAAGTCATCATTCTCTAAACATCTGAATTTACCAGTAAAATGTAAATATAATAATACTAAATAAAACCAAACAAAGAGCAAATTTTGTAATTGTCATAAAATTATTTCTTAGCACTCCATTTCCTCCAATGATTTAGATGCCTAGTGTTTTGTTTTAGTTTTCTAGAAATTTCTGTGCTCCACATACCCAAATTATACATGTGGTTACAATGGAAGGTGCCAGGTTTGCCAATGTGACTCAAATCATCTTGACGTAGGCTTTTATTTAGTGGAGACATCCTACCTCAAGAAGGGCCAGTCAGAGAAACTCTTCTCAAAATCGGGAATTTATTGTCTCTGGATTCAATTTACTCCATGAACATGGAAACCACAAAAAGACCATACGAAATAGGAGAAAAAAATAAAACCAAAGTAAAACAAGACAGACAATATCTAGAGTTGTCTTCAGCTCATGCCTAAGACCTGATTCAGTAATTGCTGTTTAGTTCTGTAAGACATCTGTTTATCTAAAGCAGATGTTTCCCTTGATTTTAAGCTGCATAATTTGGCTTTTGAGATTTAACTAATAGTGCCTTCTCACATACAACAAGATGCAACTAAATAATTACAAAATTTTGCCATAAAAATTATAATTAAGGTGTTCACATAGGACCGAAAATGTTCAAGGTTCAACTAGCCAAAGTTGAGAGATCTTGTTGAACACTTTGGTTAGTCAGTTGGGATGCCAGAAGAGCCATGCTTTAGGATAAAAGCTAAATTTGTCCTATGAAAGATTACTCTAGAACTGCCTTAACAAACCATAAAACCCCAAATTTAAAATGATTAAGACAGTCAGCAAGTAATTTAACTGCCTGTTGAAGCAAATGCCATTATCTTTAAAGGAAGATAACGAATCCAGATACTTAACAATGTGCAATTTCTAAGGCCCTTGTCCAATCAAATACTACTAAATATACAAAGAAGAAGAAAAGTATGTCCCATAGTGAGGGGAAAAATTACTCAACAGAAATAGAACTTGAAAAGTTAGGGACGATGACATGGCAGAGCATAATTCAAAAGAGCTATTAAAAATATGCTCAAGGATTTAAAGAAAGCATCAACAAAATGAAGAGATAAATGAAAATTATAAAACGATATTTAAAATAGCTAAAAGAACTATTTTAAAAAGCCAAATAAAAAGTTAGGGATGACTAAAATTTTAATAAGCCCACAGTACCAAATGTTTATGAGGACATGGAATAATCAGAGTTCTCTAAGACAGTTGGTGGGACTACAGACTGGATTCAGGAACTTTGGAAAGAGTTCGGCCACTGCTAACCTTATAAAACCATGATGTGTACATTGCTCTAATATCCATCAATTCCTCTCCCAGGCATTTACTCAAGATATACGAAAGCATAAGTTTTCAAAAAGACCTCTACAAGAATATACCATAGAAGCTTCATTTATAATAGCAAGAAAATAGAAATAGCTCTGATGTTGATTAATAGATGAATGGGTTAAAAAAATGTGACATATTTGTGCATTGGGAAGCACTCAGAACTTTTTTATATAAAAAGGATTAACTATTTTGCATGCAATACTTTGGTTAATCTCAAAAATATTCCACTGTGTAAAACAAGACTTATACAAAAAAGTACATATTATATTATTCCATTAATTTAAAGTGTAGAACGGATAAAACTAAGCCTAGGCAGAAAATAATTCAGAACATCTGTAGATTTCTCCAGTAGAGTGGGGAACTTTTGAGAAGGGAAAAATAGAAATTTCTGAGGTGATAATGTTTCATATTTTCATAAGGGTTTGTGTTACTAGTCCCACTCTTAAACCTGGGCAAATAGTGCCCTGTATCAGGCTCCATGACATAGTTGGCCCCACATTTGAAGAGTTTTCTTTTAAATGTTCTAAGTCATGGGGACCTGGGGCATGGATCTGGCAGTACCATCAGGACAAGGCACAGATTTTGATCTCTGTGAGGCCTTGCCTCCATTTCTCCATTTGGTTGCTTTACAGTCCTCCATCTACATAGATACTACAAATTTGTGCTTTGTGGTAATCTTGAGTCCCTGTGGATTGTCCTGTGGCTGAGGCCATTTATTTCATGATGTTGGTTAGTGTGATTGTTACTGACATGCTAAATTAAGGTGATTCAATTTGTTAAGATAGAAAGGTACCCCTCTTAACTGTAGAGGCCCACACACTCCAAGCTGGCCCTATGGGTTATACAGGTGTTTGCATTTGTCAAAACTCAGTGAAAGTATACTTAAGATTTATGCATTTCATGGTGTGTAAATTTTACATCAAAATAAAAAATAATAAAAAAATATGGAACTCTAGTAAATGCTTTATCTGTTAATGTATTTACCGTGGATTGTACTGATACCTGGAATTTTTTTCGAGATGCATAAAAAATTAAGATAGATTGTTGAAAGAATAGTGTAAAGAGGATAAATATGAGAAAGAAAGCATATTAAAATGTTAATGGTTGAATCTAAGCAGTGGATATAGATGTAGTCACTGTACATTCTTCTAACTTTTTTCTATTTTGATATTTTTCATCATAATTAGCTGAAAATAACAGCTATTTTCAATATGCTCAAGGATTAAAAAGAAATGTGAATATAATAAGGAGAGGACATTAAATATAAGGAATCAAGATCTGGACTGTGATAGGTAGAATTTTAAGATGGCCTCAATGATTTCTCTCAGGGGAGGAAAGGTGAATTATCAGAGAGAGGAATTCCTGCTAGCCAGGAAGAAGGCAAATACTAAGATCTCCCCTGCCAGTGGTGGGCATATGCCAATAACACGTAGGAGTTGAGAATGGCTTCTGACTGACAGCTAGCAGGAATCCAGGGGTCCCAGTAATGCAACGACAACAATAAATGAAGTCTGCCATAATCAGTGAGCTTGAAAGAGCTTGCCTCAGATGAGACTTGCGGCCCCAGCTGACAACTAGATTCAGTCTAGTCAGTCTTTGAGCAGAAGACCAATCTAAATCATATTCAAACTTCTGACCCATGGAAAGTAAGAGTTAATAAATTTCTGTTATTCTAAGGAACAAATTTTGTGGTAAAGTGTTGTGCAGTAATAGAAATCTAATACAAGTATCTTTTGCTACTATTGTGGCCCCTGCTCCCAGGCCATCTCAGTAGTTCGAGCTATCTCGGTTTTCAAATACCATTCTCTCCTGGAAAGAACCTTGCACAATTGTCTGTTTCACATGTAGTAGTGGACAAATGCAAGATCAGCTCAAAGTGCATTGTTATTTCAGAGAGCTAGGATGCATTCAAAGATTGATTGGGAAATATCAAAACCACACGGAAGCAAACTTGAAAGGGAGGGCCCCACAGGACAAATCTGGAATAATTTCAGTAATATTGTTAGTACTATATTAGTGGATTACTATCCATTGAACAAAATAGGAAATCATTAGTCTGTCCTGATATCAACCAGTCAATCAATACCATGACTGATTGATAAGGAATGGGATAGTCACATATTTTCAAATACCTATCTTCCAAAATGCTTATTTTTTATGAAGAGTAAAAGGGTAGTTACACAATGGAGACTCCTGGAAGACCCTACCTTAATCAAGTGAACAAAGTGAATGTCTTCTGTATTGGAACAAATTGAAGTCATGTGTCACATGAGAGGATATAAAGCGAACATATTTTCACTTCTCTTACAGTTCTTCCAAAGATGATAACCTAAATCTAATATGAAGAAACATAAAAATCATTGAGAGCATTCTATAAATCATAGGTCTGTAATCTTTAGTAATGTTTATTTAGCTGTCAGAAAAAGACTTCACTGAGAGATAATACAATAAATTCCAGAGTGCATTGTTTTCAACCCACCCCGTCTCCCCTTGCAATAGGAACACAGAGCACTCAGTCACCATACCTTTCCCCCACCGAGAGAAAGTATAGTTGCTAACATCTGGTCTGACAGCTGCTTGGGAAAGGGGAAGGAGAAAGGAGTATCTAGAAGTACCATCTTTTCATTCTTGTCCTTCTTCCTGGCCTAGAACTATCCCAGGATGTTAAATTCCTGACTGGATCTTATGGAGATAGCGGACAAAGAAATAGCAGCAAAACACATTTAAGGGCAAAAATTCAAGTGCGACTTTCATACTCATTGATCAATAATAAAATAATTCTGGGTAATACAGCATCTTTTTATCCTATCTGCAACTTTTCTTTGATTTTGCAATTGTTTAAACAATTAAAAGTTGATTTATATAAAGGAAATAAAAAGTCATGCCAGAATAGGAGAATATATTTACAATATACATATCTGTAAGAGGAATTGTATGCAGAGTATATAAAGAATTCTTACAATTCCAAAATAAGACAACAAAGAATCCAATTTCAAAAAATGAAAGATAAAGATTAGAAAAGATGTTTCATAAAAGAATGTATAAAAAAGCAAAGCAACCTCATGAAAACCTGCTTAACATCATTAGCCATTAGTGAAATGCAAATTTAATATTATACCACTAGATGTAACTATCTATTCACTATTGATTAACATATTTTGAGCGTCTGACCAACATATCAGAGACAGAGTTGAACAGCTATAACACTCATGCATTCCTTGGTTTCTCTTTGGAAAAGAGTTTTTTAATATCTAGTCAAAGTTAAATTTACATTTCCTGTGTGACTCAATGATTCCACTCCTAGGTATTGAACAACAATACCCCCAAAAGAAAATCTTTGTCCACCAAAAGACCTATACACAAATGTTCATGACAGCTTTACTCATATTAACTCAAAACTGGGGACAGCACAAGTATTCATCAATAGGTGAATGGATAAGCATATGGTGGTGTATTCATACAATGGAGTGTGACTCAGTGTGATGGTTAGGCACATGTGTCACCTTGGCCAGGTAATGGTGCTTTATACTTTAGGCAAGCAAGCACTGACCTAGTTGTTACTGTGAGGACATTTTGTGGATTTAACTCATGACTATGTTGATGGCATCTATGGTTGACTATATCTACAATCAACTAAGGAGGTTGCCTTTAGCAGTGAGAGACTTCTCATGCAATCTGCTAAAGGACTTAGAAAGGACTCCTCAGCTGTGAGAAGAAAGACAATTTTCATCTCTGCTTCAGCTAGCCAGCTCCTCCTGAGGAATGCATCAAGGACCTTCCATGGAGTTCCTGGTTCGCAGCCTCCCCTACAGAATTTGGACTTGTGCGCCCCCAAAATTGCATGAGAAAAACTTATGAAATCTCATAATATTTGCAGGTATTTCCTGTAGGTTCTGTTTCTCTTGAGAACCCTGACTATTAACACTCAGAACCGAAAAAATAAACACATTATTTAAAACCCCCAAATTTTACAAATCTCCAAAACACTGTGCTGGGTGAAAAAGTCAGATAGAAAATAACATGTCCTGTGTGTTTCCATTTATATAAAATTCTTAAACAGGTAAAAAAATGTATAGTAAACCAATGCAAAACAGCAGTTTTCTGGGCTGGTGAGGTGGGACTAATGGTACTGCAGCATGATGCAACTTTCTGGGCTTAAGGTCATGGTCACAAATTAATGTGGTGACTGTGTTCACCAAATTGCACAATTAAATTGATGTTTTGTATTTTAGGTAATTTATATGCTGATAAATTAGCTATAAAAAGAAAAACGCGCTAAATATCACCATCTAGCCTAGAAATTGAATAAGAAGACAACGCAAACCATATGAGTCAGTTATAAAAGTTCATCTATTTAAAAACTAGCTCTTTATTGTTTTGCTTTGTCGTTTCTTGACAAGAGGCTATAAAGTTATGACGAGTTTGACTTTGCAATTGCAAACTCCCTGCTGGAACAGAATACTCCTCATCATTCACTTCTGGGGCTTAATTTTACTCATCAAATGCAATCATTTTTCCATCACTTGACATTAGTGCAGAGCTACAGAGGAAACCTCTGTAGAAAGCAGATAGATTTCCCTATTAATGCAGTGATGCAACTGATACTTGTAGATAATTTGATAAAGAAAGCCGATTACTTTTTTCCTATATTTAAGAGTTTGCTGCTTCCTCACAATCTGGTCCAGGTTCTGGCTGTTAATGAAAAACCCTTGGCAAAACAACTTATAGTACGAGTATTTACATTTCCAGATAGCTAACCTCAAAGCATTTAGATGAAATTAATTTCTATCATTGTGCATGCTGACGCATTTATCCCATTAAATAAAAGTGAAAATATGTCAGGTTCTATTGAAAATTTGCCTTTTCGTGTTAGAAAAGCCAACATAGACAAGGTAATGAATAATATTACAATTGAAAAGTGTTCAGCAAAGGATTTGTTAGATTTCAGGGAAAAGACAGAGAGAGAGAGACAATATCAAGACCAAATTTGAGCAGCAGCTATATTTACTTGGAACTTTATTCTTATTTGCTATTTTGTATAAGTCCTATAAAATTATGTTGTAGAAGAGGTATTATATTTTTATATTTATATTCATTTTATTATTGTATTTTAATTTAAAAATTCATTTAAAAACTGTTATTACATTATGCTCCTTTATAGTATCTCTAAAAGTAGCTTTTATTGTGGAATAATTCTGTTTTACATAGCAATTTAGATTTGTATTACTGTTTCTTCTTTTCAAACCCTTGAAGCAATTTCTCATATTTCCTTTTTTTTTTTTTTTTTTTTTTCAGAAAAACAATTCCCTCTTGGTGGCTCAAAGTGAGATAGCTAGAGGGTGCTTTTACAACCAGTGGTTACCTTTGGTCTGCTTGGTTGAGCAGCACAGATTGGAATTGTAAGCAGTTATCTTCTTTTTCCTTTTGTGTAGTTTGCCCATAGCTGCTGTTTTATTAGAATGGAATTATTATTTTCCCTGGTCCCATACATCCTTGGATCTTAGACACTCACAGCATAACAAAGGAAATAAAAGTAAAATTTAGTTTCAAGTATTAACCAAATATTAAGATCAAGAGGATGCAAAGCAAAAATTAAAAACAAAAAAGCCTAAAGGCATTCATTCCTGCCAATCAGGAAAAAAATCTTATTTTTGTCTGTTTTGAGGATTGAATCTTGTCTTTAACAAAAGGCACACTCAGGTTACAAACCCTGGGGCAACCCATTTTAAATAGGACTTTCGATGATGTTATTAGTTAGGGTGTGTCCAAACTGAGTGAGGGTGGGGTTTATCCAATGTGGCTGAAGTCCTTTTAAACAAAGGAAATTGGACACAGAAAGAGAAGCCACCAGAAGCTTAGAAGCAGGAAGAGGAAAGAGAGGATATCACCATATGATAGAAAAGCCAAGCAACCCCAAGGATCACCTGCATCCAGCCCCAGAATGTCACAGTCTTTGAGGAGAAAGCATCACATTGTCAAACCTCTGTTCTGAACTTTCAGTCTCAATAAAATGAATCAATAAAGTCCCATTGTTTAAGCCAATGCATTGTATGATATATGATTTAGCAATTGAGAAATTAATACACTATCCTCAAAATTTTATTTTCTAGATAGATAGTGCAGCTAATATAGCTACTCTGGAGGTTCTCCATTCATGACTGAATGGAAGAGATAAATGAGTCAGGTTGAATAACATGGCACCATTACTGAAGAAAATACATTAAAGTCAACTGATTTTGATTGGAAGAATTTTTTCTACCACAGTTAATTCAGAGGAGAAACATCCTTATTTCTTATATATGCTACTCATCAAGAGTGCCACTTCCGAATAATTATATATTTAATTTTCATTAATGTATGTGTTATCCATATAACATGGACATACAAAGAAGTGTGAGGGGAGCATTACAACTTAAGGGAAGAGTTCATGCAAACTCTCTAAGGTGAGAATGAAATTGGTCTTTTCCAAGAAAAATAGAAGTAAAATTTGTAGTTGGAAATACTGGAATTTGATAATGTTAGGGAAGTAGGAAAAAGTAATGTTGTATAGGAATTTTTTGGTTATTTTAAGAAAACTGGATTGTAATACAAAAACCAAGGGAAGCCAAGAAGATTTTTTGATCAGGGGTCTGATCTGACCTAATAATCCTTTTAAAAATGTTACTCTGGCTGCTTCATAAAGATAGGATTGGGGCATAAAGGAGATGAGTCAGGAAACTACAGAATAGTTTGTTTAAAATAGTGACAACCTTCTTGATGGTGAAAATGGAAACAGAGTAAGGATGGCAAATTTTAGATACACCTTTCAATATGATAGTGATGGGTCAACTTTGTGGGGTGAGGGGATGGAAACAACCGAGATACCTTCTGGGTGTTTGACCTGATTACCTGGGGTAAAGGTGGTGGTGTTTACTAAGGCAGACATTAATATATTATAAATTGTAGATCATTTCAACTCCAGACTGCAAGGTAAGACATTCTAAAATAATTATTATCTTGCCTTTTGTAAGGTGAAGACTTCACAATCTAATGCTATAGATAAATATAAGATTTAAGGCTATTGTCAAGATTAAGGTGCTAGGAGTGGTCCAAATCATATAAACCACTCCCTAAGGGGCAGTCTACCTTTACGTGGTTTATTTTTGTATTACTTTCTTTCAACCATAAAATATAAAATAATTGAAAAATGTAGTTATCTTTAGAATACACATTAAATAATCAGGTGAACAGTTTATGCTTTTAATTGTCTTTAATATGGTCATTATAGCACTATTTTCCAAAAATGTTAATGTGAGGTGATTAGTTTTGTTAATTTTAGGTTTATCAACAGGAACAACAGCAACAGAAAACAGAACTAATAACTAAAATTAAGCTTCAAAACAATAGTCAATTTCCACAAATTTCCACTTAGGTCAAGGTATATTTATTTTCCATGCTTGTGTTAGTTATTTATTGCTGCTTAAAAAATTATCCTAAAACTTAGTGACTAGAAAAAAAAATATTGTTTATTATACTATTTATGTGGGTCAGGAGTCGATGTAGCTTAATTAGGTACACCTATCTCAAGGTCTTTTGTAAAGTTGAAGACAAACTCTCAGACTGTGTGTTTTCTCACTTAAAGACTTAACTGAGAGAGGATTTATTTCCAAGTACATTCACAAAGCTGTTGCAAAGTTTCAACTGGTGTGGGCCACTCCACAGGGCTTTCTCATGACATGAAAACTGGATACACCAGAACAAGTAATTTAAGAGAGAATGAGAGAGAGAGAACCCAAGACAGAATTCATCATAATACAATAATTTAATATCAGAGGTGCTATCTCATCATTCCTGCTGTATTCCATTTATTAGAAGTGATTCCATAAATCTAGTCCACTCTCAAGGGGTGTGGATTACACAAATGTGTGAGTACCAGAAGAACCTCTTTGCGGCTATCTACCGCAATGCCTAAGGGTTATTCTTGGTCATTTGAGAATGTTCTAACTAGGATGTCTGGTCACCACGTTGAGAACATTTTCCTTACTTAAGGAACATTCTATTTGGCTTTTTGCTTATCCCCTACTGGCAATTACATGAATTACAAAAAAGACTCAGTGACTTAATTCCAGCTTATCTCTTTAATTTGTTGAAAGTGTAGGGTTAGGGAAACTGAGGTTTTGATAAAATTGGTTTACTGATACTATCCTTCAAAAGGCATAGTATTTTTGTGTGTATTGTAATGAGGTGAAAGAAATCATCTTTTTTAAATTAGAATGTCAGGCACTGGGTTTTTTTGTTTGTTTTTTGTTTTTAAACCTTTTTAACTAATGATTAAAGAGCATTGTCAAAATATTAATACTAAAGAAAGTATTTTTCCCCTAACCAATCCAATTATTATCATCTTTATAACATCTATATATGAACATACATAAACAACTAAGTGTATAGTAAAAGTTGTGAACTTGCAAAGCAAAAATGCATAACGTCATACAGGGGTCCCAAACATCAACCCTCCACAAATGACAATGCAAAGTTGCATTGTCATGAGATGTTTGTTACAAACTATGAAAGAACACTGTCAAAATCTTACTATAATCATAGTTCTTTTCTTATATTTGGTGTTTTTTTCCCCAACCCACCCTATTATTATTTTTTAAATATATTTTTTTGTGACAGAAGTTGTAGTCTTATAAAACAGTCATGCGCATGTGCAGAATTCCCAAACAATACCCCTCCATCAACACACCACAATGTGGTGTGTCATTTGCTACAGATAAAATAATATCACCTGATTTTACCATGTCCATAGTGTACATTTGGCTCACATTTTCCATACTGCCCCACTATCAACAAAGTACAACCTTTGCATAGATGCAAGACTATTATATTATTACTATGAACCACAGTCCATACGTCACTCCAGCTGTATTTTTCCCATGCTTCTCCATATTCCCAACACCCTGCAATAGTGATATATATTTGTTCTAGCTAACAAAGGACATGCTTGCATCTGTACCATCAACCATGATTCTCACCCACCTCTTGGTTTCTGTGCTGTCCAGTCTCTAGATTATTCTCAAGCATTCTGTCAATTGGCATTTACATAACTAGACTACCATTTTCAGTCACATCCCTATTTATAAACTAGCTGTTACTCACTGTGTGTTACCATCCACTCTATACATTTCCACAGTTTTACAGTAAAGCTAATTAAAATTTCTACATACATTAAACATCAATAGTCCATTCAGTCCTTCTCTTTTCTCCTTTAAGAATCCACCACCTACCACCAGGTCTTGAAGATAATTTCCAATAATTTCTGGAAGTTTTATGATTCTTGCTTTTATTTTTTAGTTTTTTGATCCATTTTGAGTTAATTTTTGGATAAGGTATGAGATAGGGGTCCTCTTTCCTTCTTTCAGCTATGGATGTCCAATTCATTCAGCACTATTTGTTAAATAGGATTGTTCTACCTGAGCTGTGTGATTTTGACAGGCTAGTCAAAAATCACTTGACCATAGCTTTGAGGGTCTTTTTCTGAACCATAAATTTGGTTCCATTGGTCTATTGTGACTTTCTTTAAGCCAATACCATGTTGTTTTCAACCACTATAGGTAGGTATTATGATTTAAAGTCTGGAGATGAGGGTTCACTTTTCCTTTTTATGATGTTTCTGGCTATTCAGGACTCCTTACACTTCCAAATAAATTTAATGATTGTGTTTTCAATTTTTTCTTTAATGATGGTAGAATTTTTATCAGGATTACATTAAATTTATATATCAATTTGAGTAGAATTGACATCTTAAAGATATTTAATCTTCCAATCCATGAGCATGGAAGGTTCTTTCAGTTATTTAAGACTTTTTTTATTTCATTTAACATTGGGTTACAGTTTTCTGAATACAAGTGCTTTACGTCAGTTGTTAATTTTATTCCTACTTGATTTTTATCTGTCATATTTTATTTTCACCACTCTTTTGACACTTTTAGTTACTTTTATTTATATAAACTTCATTTTTAGACTCTTTTCCAGGTGCCTCTTTACTGTCTTTTCTTTTCAGGCTCTAGCACACCCTTTAATATTTCCTGAAAATCTGTTCTCTTACTTAGAAATTCTCTCAGTTTCTATTTATCTGTGAATATTATAATTTCACCCTTATTTTTGAAAGATAATCTTGCTGGATATAAGATTCTTGGCTGGAAGTTTTTCCCTTGCAGTATCTTAAATATATCAGACCACTGTCTTCTTGTCCCCATGGTTTCTGGTGAGAAATCAGCACTTAATTTTATTGGATATCCTTTATATGCTATGCCTTGCTTTTCTCTTGCTGCTCTCAGGATTCTCTCTTTATCTTTGTCCTTTGATATTCTGATGAGTATGTGTCTTGGAGTTGGCCTATTTGGATTTTTTCAGATAGGAGTACATTGTGCTTCTGGACAAGGATATATATGTCCTTCAATAGGGTTGGGAAATTTTCTATCATTATTTCTTGAAATATTCCTTTGGCCCCTTTTCCCTTCTCTTTTCCATCTGGGACACCCTTGAAACATATGTTTGCACACGTTTGCTGTCATTTATTTCCCTGAAACCTTTTTCAATCAATTTTTTCCATTCTTTTCTTTGTCTCTTCTTTTGTATGTTCACTTTCTAAGGCCATTTTCTTCAAGCTCACCAATCCTTTCTTCTGCCTCCTCAAATCTGCTATTATATGATTCCAGTGTTTTTTAAATTTCATTGATTGCACCTTTCATTCCCATAAGATCTGCTATTTTTCTATATATGCTTTCAAATTCTTCTTTGTGCTCATCCAATGTCTCCTTAATATCCTTAATCTCTTTAGCCTTCTCATTGAATTTATTAAGGATATTTGTTTGAACAACTATAATTAGTTGTTTCAACTCTTCTGTGTTATCTGGAAGCTTATCTTGTTCCTTTACCTGGGCCATAGCTTCCTCTTTCTTGGTGTGGATTGTAATTTTTTGTTGGAATCTTCACATCTGGCTTACTAGAGTATTTTTGCTGGGTGCAGTTTTTCTCTCTAGTTTAGGACTTCCCATCATTTCTCCCTTGCTGGTTATGCGGTAGGAGCCAAGCACATAGCTGGCGACCCTCTTTGCCCCAGGAACCAAAGAAGCTTCTTTCAACTTCCCCTTTGCAGGTGGTAGGGACAGAGTCTCAGCTATGTGGAATAATCCATGTGCAGACCTAGACTGTAGTTGCCCTGAGAGACTGATGAAGCTTCAGATCCCTTTCTCCCCTGCCTGGGGCAAGGATGGAGCTGTAGGTGTGGGCAGCAGTCTATGCAGTGTGGGTCCAAGATTACCTCAGTTGCCCTGGTAGGCTTCTGATTTTCAATCTGTCCCAGCCAAAGTTCCCTGCAGTTACCTGTATAAGCTGGTACAGGGCTCCTCAGCCTCCTCCCCGCCAGAGGTGGGTCTGAAACCTAGGTGGGCTGCAGGCTGATCTACGTGAAAGAAACTGTCAGCCCAGCTTCTCCTCATGCTGGGGGCAGAGTCAGAATGGTGGCCACTGGCCTCTTTCTGACTTGAGCTGGTTCTCAACCTAGCTGTTCCCAGGGTTATCTCTTAGTCAGCCAAGTCTCCCAATCAGCAGCTGAAATCGGCAGCCAACCATCTCCTCCTCCCCTGTTTCTGGGATATGGAGCTTCCAATGCCCGTCACAAAGCAGCTCCTGGGGAGGCTTGTGCCACCAGAGTAGGACAATCACCGGCCTCCATGGCTTGGCCTGTAATATCCTGGAGAGGCTGGTGCAGGTCCCTGCATCTTCCTCCCTGCAGGAGGTGGCACTGGGGCCTAGCCAAGACCTGCCATCTGACCTGGATGGGAAGAAGCCAGTCTCCACCAGCTCTGGGATTTTTAGCCTCCCCCGCTTCCCCTCGTGCCAGGTACAGACTTAAGATCGTGGCTCCCAGCCTCCTTCTGACCTGGACAGGCTCAAACCTTAGCTGTTCTCAGGATTATACTGTATCCCACTGAATTTCCTCATCATAGTTGAAATTGGTGCCCATCCGCCTCTTCCTTCCCTGTTTTGGGGAAGTAGAGCTTTCAATTCCAGCTGCGGAAGAGCTGTGGAGGTGGCTTGTGCCTCCAGTGGAGGATGGGCACTGCTCTCTGTGGTGTAGAGCACTCTACTTACGAGTCTTCTCTGCAGACAGGCAGTATCGTCCTTCCACTCCCCCAAGGGCATTGCAGGATGCTCTTCTGGCCTCCTGGAGTCCCCAAACAGGTGCTTCAGCTAGCTCCAGAGAGCTCTTGGGTGTTTGCTAACTACCCTATAGCAGAAGCTGACTCTAGGAACTCCTTACTCTGCTGCCATCTTGCTGGTTTTCCCAGACATTGCTTTTTTTTTTTGTCTTTATTTTTTTAATATTACATTAAAAAATATATGAGATCCATATACCCCCCACTCCTCTCACCCCACTCCTCCCCCCATAACAACAATCTCCTCCATCATAATGAGACATTCATTACATTTAGTGAATACATCTCTGAGCAGCGCTGCACCTCATGATCAATGGTCCACATCATAGCCCACACTTTACCATGTTCCACCCAGTGGGTCATGGGAGGACGTACAATGTCTGGTAACTTTCCCCACAGCATCACCCAGGACAACTCCAAGTCCTGAAAATGCCTCCACATCTCATTTCTTCCTCCCATTCCCTACCCCCAGCAGCTACCACGGCCACTTTCTCCACACCAATGCCACATCTTCTTCAATTACTAATCACAATAGTTCATGAATAGATTATCATTGATTCCACTCTAATCCATACTCTATTCCTCCATCCTGTGGACCTTGGAATGGTTGTGTTTACTCCACATCTGTAACAAGAGGGGGCTTAGATTCCGCATGGATGGTGGATGCAATCCTCCTGCTTTCAGTTGTAGGCACTCTTGGCTCCATGGGGTGGTGGTTGACCTTCTTCACTTCCATGTTAGCTGAGTTGGGTAAGTCCAATAAACCAGAGTGTAGGAGCTGAAGTCTTTTGAGGCTCAGGGCCTGGCTATCACATGGGCAATCCAGAGATTCAGGTCCCCTGGGTATATATTAAGCCCCAGCACCAACTACAGTTCTGGTAAAAGTAGCAGGAGAGGCTTGTGAACAAAGATCACATCTGAGTCCAGCTCCATCACACAGAAACACAAACTCCAAAGTAGGGCCAACTGACATGGCACTGAACTCCATCTGCCATGAACATAGAACCTGTGGGTCTCTGTAGCCCTCAGAAGAACCAGTGCTTGGGGTTGTATCTACTTTATCTGTCTCTGGGACTCTGCTGAGTTGTGCATAAGGGCAACCCCTCTGATAACCTCCTGGCTCTTTTTGGAGACTCATAGCCATATAAACTCATTTGTCCTTTCCATTTCCCCCTTGATTCAGGTCAAAAAGCATTTTTAACTCCTGGTATTATATGTAGATTGAGATATTCTGCTGGTCCGAGTTGACCCTTTTATTCAAGGTCATTTTCTAGTTACAGCATCAGCTGGTACTTGGTAGTAATCCCTCGGCGCCAGGGAGGCTCATCCCTGGGAGTCATGTTCCACACTGGGGGGAAGGCAATGCATTTACATGCTGAGTTTGGCTCCAAGAATGGCCACATTTGAGCAACACGGAGGCTCTCAGGAGGTAACTCTTAGGCACCCTACAGCTCTAGGCCTTGTTCTTATTTCAGGTGCACAGGCTCACAAGCATAGTCATTAGTATCAAGGGCTCATTGTTTTACCTTCCTTCTTTTTTGGTCTTTGCTGTTGCCCTTGGGGGATTGTTGCTGTTCCTTTAGGGACTGTGATAGAGCTCCCCTGGCTAGGAACTCAGCACTCCCTCAGGTGTTGTTTTTAATTGTATCCACTATGAAAATATCCAAACACTTTTATGTACCCTGGATATATGCCCTGTAGAACTCCCTGCCAACCATGTGTCCCCTGTCGATAACATCCCACACCACTATTCCTCCCCTGACATTGTTGAACCTCTCTGTGATCCAAAACTTCCTGAAAAGTGAAGCCCAATATATTGCCAGGTTCCATTAATAGTAAAATGGAATATAACAATGAGTTTAAAGGATAGATATAGAATACATATTAATTTAGAAAAATTAAGGTAAAAATAATTTGGGGTATCAAAAAATTAAAAAATGCAAAAGCTTTGTTTTTGATGTTTTGCCTTCCATCACTGCAATAAGTGTTGCCCTGTATGCAAATTGGCAAGGCAACTACTTACATCTTTTCCTCAGTGTCTACATCCTGTCTTGGTTTTTAATCATTTTTTTTCCAGTCATAGGGAAAAACAGTCCTTTGTGTACCAGTGCATTCTGTTTAGCTCCATTCTCGTACCTATCCACAATAGTGTAGTTGTTTCTTCACTACTTTTCTTACTAGATTTTGAATAACTTGCACATCTCATATGAAATTTGTGAAATTTAATTTCTTCTCAGGTGTTAAATTGAAATGATAATAAACACATGTCTAAAATTTTTCTTGTGAGGATTAAAAGAGTATACTGATAAGGTAAACATGCAGGCAATAACTCATTACCTTTGTCTCTGTGGTTTCAAACAGAGTACTTGGTTTGATTCACTTAGAGTTCACTGAAACTTGTTTAATTAATAATTGGTGAATGAAAACTAAGAATTAAGGTTTAAGAAGAGTAGAATTATCATCAGTGTTTAAAATGCAAGAAAGACCTTGTTGAAGCAAATTAACTCGTATTTTCTCGGTTCTGAGTTTTCCAGGGATTCTCTCTTTGCAGCATATTTCTTTTTCTAATTTAAAAATTTCATCTGTGTGTTAAAATAAGTCTTTAAAACATTTTCATTAATATTTTCAGGCTTGATAATTAAAATGCTATCCATCACAAAATATTTACAGTTTGAAAGAGGACACATGTTAACATAGAAGAAGTAATCTCTAAGGATGAACTTCAAAGAGTTCCAACAAGAAAGAATCAAAGGTATTCATTGAACTTTATTTTTTTTGTTTACTTTCTTCAAGTCACATTATTATATTCAGTAATGATTACTATTTTCATGTATAAAGCAAGATTTAAAAATCAATTGTAGAGATAAACGAATTCTTGGTGGATGGAATGAGAGGTTGTAAAACATTTTTGAGTCGTATTCAAGAAAAAACTCATGAAACAATTAACCTTAAATATGAAAGCAATAGTGAATATTTGCAAGAGGATATAAGAACAACAAGAAAGAAAATAAAAGGGAATGCATAGATTTTATGTATTCTCTGGTAGAATGTAAGAAACTTCACCTCATCTAGAATAGATTTTGAAGATGTTTGTTGACCTCTAAGTAAAAGGAATTCATTAGTCACTATTTTATCAGTCAAGGAACCCTAGCTACTCTTACCTCTTACTCTATAGCCCTTAACTGATGATAATGATCACAAAGTAATTAAAATCATTATGATCTTTGGGCCTCGGAAAAAGAGGAAACAAAGTAGACAGAGAGAAGTTTTGAGATAATTATGCTAATTTTAATTAAACAAATTACTGGATAACATATTAAAATATATAATGAAATAGTAACTCTAAATAAATGTACCATGAAGTTAAATGGAAAAATAGATTTTTTTTGCAAATGAAACAAATTTGCTCATTTATTTAAAGGGGCACATTTCAGTCACTTTTTCTTCACTGAATTTTTATTTTGCAAAATCATAACTCAAAATGTTTTCAGGAAAATTATATTAATGTTAAATAGAGTGCACAGAAATATTACTTAGAATTTAAATGCAATTTAACAATTTTACGCTTAGGTCAATGAAAAGAATGGTGATTCAATGTTTAAAATTGCAAACCTCATGAATAGAAGTAATAAACTCATGTAATCTCAGGAAACCAGAGTTTTGGTGCACCCCTTGAAGTAAATTAAAAATCAGTATTAATACATACACCTACATAACGAGAATAACAGCAACAAACTTCTACATTCCACTGGACAACAATCCAAAGTCAAGTTGCCCTTACAGTAATGCTTATGGTTCATGTGATAGTAATTTATATTACTTGGACAATTTGAGCAGTTAATATATTTATTTTAGTCTTAAAAGTAATGACAGAATAGTTTTGTAGACTGAATTGGAACATTATTTTATACGTTGTTTGATATGCTATAACATCCCACAAATTAACCAATTCTTTGTAATAATACTCAGTTGGTACAGAATTCCAATATGACATTGCTTTTTATGGATTAATTAAATGTGTTTAATGTGTGAAAATATTCCTCCCTTCTATTTATTCTTTCCTCAGTCTTGAGGATTTGGGATGGTGATGCTCTCTGTTTCTGATTGAAAGAGGACTTAGATCCCATGGGGCAGATGGATGGAACTTTATTGCTTGCAGTGTGGATATATAAATAATATACTTACATTTTGAGGTCAGTTTAATTTCAATTCTCATCATGTTTTCATAGTGATGACATTATTTATTTACTTATTTATGTATGCATTTATTATTAAGCTATTTGTTTTGTTTGTTTTAGGGTTTCTGTTTTTTGTTTTTGTTTTTGGTTTTTTGTAGTGCAACTATAACTGGAATTGACCTCCCTTTGCTTTTTTATTGAGAAATGTATTAAATTCTACCTCATTTTTGAAGAACGCTTCTGCTGGGTGTAATATTCTTGGTTGACATTTTTTTCAGGACTTCAATTGTGTTATTACACTGTTCAGGCCTCCATGGTTTCTAATGAGATATTGCATGATGCTGTTTGTGAAATATCTCTTATACATGATATATAGCTTGTCTCTTGCTGTTTTCAAGATTCTCTCTTCATTTTTGGCAGTAGATAGTGTGATTATAATGTGTTGCAAGGTGGATCTTTTTGAATTTATACTTCTTGGAGTTCATAGAACTTTGTGAATTTGTGTATTTTTATTTTTCATCAGATTTGGGAAGTTTGGCTACATTATTTCTTCAAATATTTTTATGTCACCCCTTGTTATTTTGGAACTCCTATGATACATGTATTGGTACGCTGTATAGTTTCAAAGAGTGTTCTGGCCGTGATCATTATTTTTTCATTCTTTTTTTCATTCTACTCCTCAGACTGGACAATTTCAATTGTGTTATATTCAAGTTTGCTGATCATTTCTTCTGACTTTTCATTTCAGTTATACTCTTCAGCTTAAGAACTTCTATTTCATTCCTCTTTATATTTTCTACCTTGTTATTGAAATTCTCATTTTGTCCATATGTTGTCTTCCTGATTTCCTTTAATTCTTTGCTTATGTTTGCCTTTGGTTCATGGATTCTATTTAAGAGAGATGATCTAAGACTTTTGATTATTAATCACAAAGACTGGGCATCTTCTCTAATGGTGATTCAATGGTGATTCTTGGGTTCTTATTTTTTCCTGTGATTGGGAGATAAATTCTGTCTTTTTGTATGTTGTCTAATTTTTGTTGAGAATTGAACATTCTGGGTATTATATTGTGGTAATTCTGGAAATGTAGCTCTTTCATACTTCAAGCCAGCATGCAAAGTAAAAAGAAAAAAAAAAAAGAAAGCAAAGAAGAAAAAAAGGAAAGAAAGAAAGAGAGAAAAAGAAAAAAATACTAAAAACAAAATACCTCCCACCTCACCTCCATCCTTCCCCTACACAAGATTCACTGCTTTTCCAAATCTCTTAGTGGTTGTTGGTGGGAAGCAGAACTCTTCCAATGTTGAGGCCAAAACCAATGCCAATATCGGTGTTGATCTTCCATTTTCTGTCAGATGAAATAACATAAGAAAAGTGAAAGAAAGTAAGTCAGCCCCCAAATTTAAAAAGCTGCAATAGCTTTTTACCTTCTGGTAGATATTAACTTGAGTCCAGGATCAACTGGTAATGAGAGGGCTGAAACAGAGGCTATTATCTGTGCTGATCTTTCAGTTATCCATCAGACAAAGAAACAGACACACACAAAGAAAGGAAGAAAACCAACCAAAACATTTTGGTTCATGCAAATGAGAGGCTGGAAACTTTGATGCTGAAGATGAGTCTGAGGCTAGCATCTACACTGGTCCTTCAGGGATCCACCCAACTAGTAACACAAGAAAGTAAAAGAAATAAAGTCAAACATATAATGCATACATTGGCCATTTATGCCCTGGAAGATCCTGGCATGAATATTGAAACAGCTGCAGTCAAGAAGGCTGAAAAAATACTAGTGTCACCTCTGAGCCCTCAAGTAACCAACAGACCAAGAAACACTGACAAACAAAAGAACAAAAACCAACCAAATACAGTGCACTGGTTCTTTACATGTCAGTGATTGCTGGTGGAAGTCCAGGAGACAGTTCTATCCATTAGGTTAAAACTGAGGCTAGTGTCTACATTGGTCCCAGATTGACCTTAACCGCTAACCCTAGCTTATGGAGGATGAGATATCTTCTATCCTACCCTGGGCCCAGGTGGTCACTTCCAGGATCCAAGCTATATTTTCATAGCTGCCAATATTTTCATGGCTAGAGTAGTAGAGATGAGAAATGGGGCCTGTCCTCTGCTTTACCTCATCTTCACTTGCAAAATTTGAACACTCAGGGAAATCCTCCCTTCATCCAGCACACCTGTATTAGTTCTAAAGTTCCAATATAGTTCCAGAGTTACCACTTAGTTAATTCCAACCTCTTTTTTCAGCTCATTCAATTTTCTGTGGAGGAAATGATCTTAGTCACCATTTTGTGTCTGTGTTCTCCCAGCTAAACTTTTACTGAACTCTTAATAAATATTTATTTACCATGTAAATGGTAATGATGAATTTAAATTTCACAGTGTCCTAGTCACAGAGCAAGTTTGCAACCACCTCGATTAATTCCATGCATTTTGTCATTTGCATGATAAAAGAATGCCTAAACCTGAAATATATGAGAAATCTGAAATCATTCCCCTGCACTTTGGCAGAAAGCGTTCTAGCTAAGTGAAAGGTTTCAACCTCTAAGTTGGGGCAGGATAAGATAGTTGAGACTTACCACTCCAAGGCACATTGCTTATTCCCCAAATAGAAGGTGGGTAGCTTTATTAAGTGCAAGACAGTTGTTCAATGATGCCTGAGGGAGAGTAAGAGAGGACAGATATATATTCCAAATAGTTTTAGAGAACTTCCCTAAGTGTAAGTCATAAGACATGCAAAAAGATGGGGATAAAGCATAAGTGCTGGAAGAAATTCCTGAAATTCTCTTCAGGCCTTCAATGAGTGCCCTGAAGTAGCTCTCTGAAAGAAAAGTGCATAGCAAGAAAGGCGATACACACACACACACACACACACACACACAAATTAGGAACATTAGATCTTCATTCTCTGTATTAGAGCAGTTCTCCAAAGGCTAGATGCAGGAAGGAGAGTCCAGGCAGAGATCAGTGACCATCTTGCTTCAACACATAGCAAACTGATTTTGGTAAAAAAAAAACAACCTTGAGTTGGATTCTTTAGAGCCTTTAACTGTAGCTTTTACCCCAAATAAATATCCTTTTGGGAAAAAAAAAAGAAAGAAAGGATGTAGACACTGAGGAAGAAATGAAAGAAATTGCTTTGCCACTGTACATACAGGGCAACACCTATTGCAGTGATGAAAGGCAAAACACCAAAAACAAAGATTTGTCATTTTTTCATTTTTTTGATACTGAATTTATTTGTTCTTTATTTAATTTTTCTAAATTAGTGTATATTCTATATCTAACCTTTAAACCCATCATTATATTCCATTTTACTAATAATGGAACTTGGCAATATAATAGGCTTCATTTTTTAAGAAGTTTTGGATCATAAAGAGGTTCAAGTATGGCAGGGGAAGAAAACTGGTGTGGAGTGTTTTTGATGGGGTCATATGTTTGGGAGGGAGTTCTCCAGGGCATGTATACAGGGGACATAAAAATGTTTGATTATTCTCATAGTAATTACAGTTAAAAACGACAACTGAGGGAGTGCTGAGTTCCTAGCCAGGGGAGCAACAATCCCCCAAGGACAATGGCAAAGACCAATAAAGAAGGATGGTCCAACAATGAGCCCTTGATACTGATGACTATGCTTATGAGACTGTGAGCCTGAAATATGAACTAGGCCTAGAGCTGCAGGGTGCCTAATATTTATCTTCTGAGAGCCTCCATATTGCACAAATGTGGCCATTCTCCAAACTCAGCATGTAAATGCATTACCTTCCCCCCAGCGTGGAACATGGCTCCCAGGAATGAGCCTCCCTGGCACTAAGGGATTACTACCAAGCACCAGCTGGTGATGTAACTAGAAAAAGACTATGAATAAAAGAGTCAACCCAGACCAGCAGAATATCTCAGCCTACATATAATATCCGGTGTTATAAACTGCTTTTTGACCTTGAATAAAAGAAGGAAATGGAAAGCACAAATGAATTTATATGGCTATCCGTCTCCAAAAAAGAGTAAGGAGGTCATCAGAGGGGTCACGCTTGCACATGCCTCAGTAGGGTCCCAGAGACAGTCAAAGTAGATACAACTCCAGGTACTGGTTTTCCTGAGGGCTTCAGAGACCCACGGTTTCTATGTTCATGGCAGATGAATCTGGAGTTCAGTGCCATGTCAGTTGGCTCTTTTGTGTTCCTGAGTGTGATGGAGTTAGACTCAGATGTGACCTTTCTACACATGCCTCGTCTGTCACTTTTACTAGACCTGTAGTTGGCATTGGGGTTGGTATATACTCAGGAGACCTAAATCTCTGGACTGTCCATTTGACAGCCAGGTCCTGAACCTCAGAAGACTTGCAACTCCTACTCTCTGGCTTATTGGACTTACCCCAGTCAGCTAACAGGAAGGATGAAGAAAGTCAACCACCACACCATGGAGCCAAGAGTGCCTACAACTGCAATCAGGAGAATTTCATCCATCATCCATCCGTGTGGAATCTAAGCCCCCTCTCGAAATAGAGGTGGAGTGGACCTAACCATCCCAGGGTCCACAGAATGGAGGAATAGATTATGGATTAGAGTGGACTTACTGATATTCTCCTTTGGAACTATTGTGATTAGTAATGGAAGAAATTGTAGCATTGATGTGGAGAAAGTGGCCATGGTAGTTGCTGAGGGTAGGGAGAAGGAGTAAGAGATATGATGAGGGGGCATTTTCAGGACTTGGTGTTTTCCTGGGTGGTACTGCAGGGACAGATGCTGGACATTGTATGTTCTGCCATGGCCCACTGGGTGGACTGGGGAGAATGTAAACTACAATGTAAACCATTATCCATGTGGTGCAACAGAGCTCCAAAATGTATTCACCAAATATAATGAATGTGCCACGATGATGAAAGAGGTTGTTGATGTGGGAGGAGTGGGGTGAGGGGATGGGGGTATATGGAGACCTCTTATATTTTTTTAATGTAACATTTGAAAAAATAAAGAGAGGAAAAAAAGGCAACAGATTTCTGGTACTTTGCATCAGCACCCCTTTAGCAGACTAATACAAAGATGATATAGTCTTATATAGATAGAGCTTGAAAAATCCACAACAGTGCTCCTAGAACTATAAAATGAACTCAGCAAAGTGTGTGTGGGGGGGTATGAAATCAATGTTCAAAAAATCAGTGCTTCTATATACAAGCAATTAACAATCAGAAGAAGAAATCAAGAAATAAATCCATTCACAATAGCAACTAAAAGACTTAAATATATATGTATAAATCTAACCAAGGATGTAAAGGATTTGTATACAGAAAACTACAAAAATATGCTAAAAGAAATTAAAGAAGACCTAAATAAAAGGAAGGATATTCTGTGTTTATTGATTAGAAGACTAAACATCATTAAGATGTTAATACTACCAAAACAATTTTTAGATTAAATGCAATCCCAATCAAAATTCCAGCAATTTTCTTTGCAGAAATGGTAGAGCCAATCATCAAATTTACATGGAAGGAAAAAGGACCCTGAATAGTTAAAGCCATCTTGAAAAAGAAGAATGAAGTTGGAGGACTCACACTTCCCAATCTTAAAACTTACTGCAAAGTCACAGGAATCAAAAGAGCATGGTATTGGCTCAAGGACAGACATATAAATCAATGGAATAGAACTGAGAGCTCATAATCAACTGTCACATTTATGGCCAACTAATGTTTTTCAAGGTGGCAAAGACCACTCAATTGGAAAAGAATGGTTTTTTCAAATGGTAATGGGAAAATTAGATCTCCATTTGGCAAGGAAAAAAAAAAGGACCCCTTCCTCACACCATGTACAAAAGCCAACTTAAAATGGATCAAAGACTTAAATATAAGAGCCAGAACTATCAAAGTCCGATACAAAAACATAGGGAAGCATCTTCAAGACCTTGTATGAGGCAATGTTTTCTTAGATTTTGCACCCAAAGAAACAACAAAAGAAAAAGTAGATAAATGGGAACTTATTTAAAAAACAACAACAATTCTTTTCCTAAAAGAACTTTATCATGAAGTAAAATGTACACCTACACAATGGCACAATGAGTTAAAATATTTCTTCACCACATATCTGATAAAAGATTAATATCCCAATATATATAAATAAATCTTTGAACTCAACAACAAAAAGATAAGCAACCCAATTAAAAACTGGGTTAAGGACTTGAACAGACATATCTCCAAAGAAGATATACAAATGGCCAGAAATCACATGAAGAGATGCTCAACATTATTAGCTATCAGGGAAATGCAAATCAAAACCATGGTAAGATATCATTTTAAGCCATTAAAAAGGCTGCTATTTAAAAAAAATGATAAATAAAAGGTGTTGGAGAGGATGCAGAGAAATAGGAACTCTTATTCATTGGCAATGGAAAAGTGTCCAACCTTGGTGGAAGGCAGTTTGGTGGTTCCTTAGAAACTTAAGTATAGAATACCATATGGCCCAATAATCCCATTACTAGTACATACCCTAAATTATTGAAAGCAGGGCCTTGAACAGATATATGTACACTGATGTTCATAGTGGCATTATTTACATTTGCCAAAAGATAGAAGCTACCCAAGTGCCCATCAACATATGAATAAATAAATAAATATGGTTCATCCTACAAGGGAGTATTTTTCAGTTGTAAAGAAGAATGAAGTCCTGATAAATATTAAAACATGGATGATCCTTGAAGACATCATGTTGAATAAAATAAGTTAAACACAAAAAGACAAATATTGTATGATCTCACTGACTTGAAACAATTAGAATAAGCAAACTCATAGAGTCAAAATTTAAAATATAGGTTACCAGTACTGATTATATTTATATATAATATATGAAATGAATAACTTACTTGAAGGATATTGTAACAGAATTGGCCAAGAAAAGCATCAATAAATTTCAAGGCAATTCAACAGAAATGACCTAAACTGAAATGCAAAGAAAGAAAGAAAGTAAAAGAAATAGAATAGATGACTTAAAATCTGAGGGGAAATAAATCAATTGATATAATGTGCGAATAACAGAAATGCCAGAAGAAGAGAGAACAAATGAGGCAGAAGAAATATTTGAAGACAAATTAGTCAAGAGTTTTCCAAAATGCCAGCAGTCAAACATGAAATTTAGCATCAGACTCTTCCTTACAGATATATTGAAAAACATTGGTATCTACAAAAAAATCACTTACAATTACATGTAAATTTCAATAGTCTTTCTAGATCAATATATGAGAATGAATTCTACTTCTATATACTTGCAATGAAAGTAGCAAAATCAAAATAAAATGAAAAAAAATTTGCAAAATTACCAAAGAATGGGAAATTCTTAGTAGTAAATATAATGCATAAGAAAGGATATTGAAAAGTACAAAATCTTGCTGAGAATAATTAGATGTAAAAATGTTGAGCCTATCCAATTCACAAATTAAAGGATTTAATATTGTTAAATTGTTCATTTTCCCCAAATTTACCTATTGACTAACGTAATAATCAAAGGCATTTTTAAAAAAATAAATTAACAAGCTGATTCCAAATTTTTAAAGTTAATTTATGGAATCCAAAGTAGCCAAGGCACCTCGAAAAGAGAAGAGAGTTGAAAAACTTTATCTATGTGATTTCAAGATCATAAATCCAAAACAACACAGATTACTTATATAAATACAGATAATTAGGTAGAGTTTATAAATACCCCAATTAATCAATTTATATATTTCTAAAAGACTTATTAATTCAGTGGAGCAAGGACAGTGTATAGTGCATAATTTAAAATTGGTCCTGAAAAGCTGGACATTATTATGGAAAAAAAATCTTGTCCCTTACATTACTCTACACAGAAAAATCAATTTGACTTGGATCATAGGCCTAATCATAATTGGTAGAGGAATAAAGATTTTCAAAGTGAATTTGCAAATTTCCTTTCCTTAAACATTTGGAATAGGCATATTTCTTATTCAGGACACTGAAAGAATTAGCTATAAAAGATTGCTAATCAAAGCTTACTTAATCAAACTAAGTGATTTTCTTCTAAGAAGAATCCATTAAGAAGATCATGATGCAAGGAATGATTTACAAAAAAAAATTATTCACAATACATATACCTGCATAGGACATAGCTTGGATACATGAAATAATGCCTACAAATCAATAGTGAAAAAAATAAATAAATGTGCAAAATATTTGAATGGCACCTCACAAAAGAAGATACGTGATTAGGAATAAATTCATGAAAAATTGCTAAACATCATTTATCATCAGGAATTGAAACTTAAGATAGTAAATATTTGAGTATAAGCCAAATATTCATTTATGGAAAATGGATAAAGAAATTGAGGAGCATTATTAAAATTGAATGATTGAACTACCTGCAACAATATGGGTGAATCACAAAACTTCAGGCTTTGTGAAATAAACCAGATACAGAAGAATACATAGCATATATTTTCATTTATAAAGTTCAAAAAGAGACAAAAATAGTCTGTCGGTACCTTGTGGAAAAGAGATCAAGGACATACAAGGGAAACTGCTATGGTGAATATAGCATATGTATATATATATTTTTCTCTAGTGGATATATGGTACACAAATGTCAATATTATTGAATTAAATATTTAAGAAAGATCAATTTATTTTACTCTATGAAAATTATATCTCAAAATACAGTACACAGAAATTACATAATACATACACACATACATACTTACATGTACATAGAAGAAAAACGTGACCATTTTGTCTTTCCACCATCATACAGAAGAATGTTCAGGAGAGAGCTGGTTTGATTTGCTTTTTCTGACAATGCAGGCTACAACAAGGGAATTGCTGCTTATCTTGGTGATGTTGCCTAACTAAAAGGTGGATTACAAAGTGCATGGAGGTTGAAAGGATCCTCTATGGAGGCTCCACCCATAGAAGTTGAAACAGAAACTTTTTATCCTGGTTCTCTGCATGAAGTTTTTTCTGGTATCTTGTTCAGTCTAAGTCCCACACCTTGCTAATCATTTCATTAAATTCAAAATGCTTTTCTCGTTCTATTTACAAACTGCTTTGAGACAAAATTTCAGCCCAGAATTTATACGATCAACCACTTATAGACCAGTGTTACAATCTTCCTTTCTTTCTCATTAAATACTACTCCATTATAAGAAGATGATTTAATCTTTATTTTACAAACTTCATTAAATAATTTTCCTGGGTTATTTGTACCTCTTGCCTTCTAAGGTATATTGTCCTCTGTGATTCCAAAGTGATTTTTCCAGCATAAATTAAATGCTCAAAAAAATTTCATAATGTCCCATTTCTATTCCTGTTCTTCTAAGAGAAACTTCTCTCAGCATTTGTAATGAAAGAATTTGATCTTCTAAAAGAGATTTCTTAAAAAAATAAAAATTAATCTCTAATGGGCCATCCTTATTATAGAGTACCCCATCACAATGCCAAAATAATTCAAACTAATGAAAAAAAAAACCTTTGATATAAATTGTTGCAATAATTTTTAAAACTTCTCTTTAGGTAGAAACATAATATAGCATAATCTAAACTTTGATAATCAAACAATAAATTGATTAAATTTGGGATTAAGGAGCTACAGAAGGTGATTCACAAAATAAAATAAGCCCAGTCTGGTTTAAGAAAACATTTATTTATATTATTTTATTCATTCTCTTTTTCCTTGCCCTACAGCTGAAATTAGATAGAAATAATACAGTTGGTAATAAAATTACATGCATTTCTCATATTAAAAATGAATAGATCATATAAAAGTTATTCTATATTTATAATTGTTATTTTAATAGCCACACTCTGTATCAAATAATTTTTAAATACTGTGCATTAGATCCCCTAAAACCCTAAGGTTAAAAATAAATTGGAATTACTCACAATAAGAAAGTCAGACTATTTGGGGGAATTTTTATTTTCCTTTCCTCTTAGGTAAGCCTCAATTTGGTTTTCTTATTGGCCAGTGACTGAAATAGATTGTGGTTTGGCACATAGCTCTGAGTCCAATTGATTAGGAGGAGAGTATTGCAAATTCATACTGGAAACACTCTTAAGGAAGTTATGGTGATAAATGCTAAAGCTTAAGCACCTTCTGGATTCTCCTCAGGGCTCAACTGACTCAGAATTCTGAGAACTTGGGTAAGTAAAGTAAATATTTTTGATCTCTGGAAATTCTACATTCTCTCTTGTTAATGGCACTTTTATCTGGTCAGGATGCCTGTGCATTCTTGCTTTCTTTGCAGAGAATTTAATCTTTTTATCAGTCATACGAGGTATGCTATTTCTTTTGGACTACCTCAACTTTTTTCCATAAGACTTTTCATGCTTCTGAAACTTCTATATAGTTCCACACTCATTACAAACAACAGCAGCTACAACAATAACAAAAACAAAACAAAAGCTCCATGGTTCTTTCTTTTCCTTTGTATCGCCAAAAATAACATATATATTACCTGATTATTATCTTCACTAAGGCTCATAACTGTTATTTTCAGCATTAAAATATAGCTGTATGCCCTATGAATTACAACAATTTAAAAATAGTGCTGTAGAAAGTAGTTCTCCTAGGATCACCTATGCAGTCATAAAGTGCTAAGAATTTAAACATGAGCAAATCACTAAAAGGATTACTGAAAATCAGTGATTTAAGTAGTAAATGACAAAATCTGTAGGCCTTGGGTCAAGTTAATCTATAGATTAAGGATTTTTATGGAATTTTTATTACTGACTAAACAGAAAACAGTAGAGGAGAAGCAGCAGCTGCTGCAGACTCACAAACAACATCTTTAATCTGTTTCTTCCCTGTAAACAATACTGAGTCTCACTTCATGAAACATGCATAGTTGAATAACCAAGAAAAAATAAAGCTTGGATTTGGCATACTGCTCTCTAAAAGCACCTATAATAGAATATCTCCTACATTACAGGATTTTTATCTCAAAAATGCTAGAGGCCTCAAAATCTTTTGAGAAATCTTGGTTCAGAAATGTAGAATAAAAGATCTCACATAAAAGCTTCTCTACTTGCATTTGTTTAATAGTAATCAATCTCAGAAAACTAAAATCTAGAAGTTTTTGTCTTCTCAATTGTGTAGACGCAGAAAGATTTTCTTCTAAGAGTAAAATTAAAAATATAGTGGAAGAGGTGGCTGAGGAAATTTAGGAATAACCAGATATAATTAAAATATCAGGACACCATTTTAAGAATGCATGATTGCAAATAAAAATAAATCTTAAAAAAAAAAGGGAAGCAGATGTGGCTCAAGCAGTTGGGCACCTGCCTACTCCATGAGATGTCCTGGATACAGTTCCTGGTGCCTCCTAAAGAAGATGAGCCAGACAGCCAGCTGATGCAACAGGCTGGCACAGGGAACTGACACAACCAGGTGAAGCAAAAAAGTGACCCTGTGAGGAACCACAATGAGAGATATAACAAGCAGGATCACAAGTGGCTCAAGCCATTAGGTGCCTCCCTCCCACATCAGAGTCCTTGGGTTCAATTCCACATAACCTCCTAATAAGAAGATGAGCACACAATGAACAGACACAGACAGCATAAAATGAGCACAAACAACAAGGGGGATGAGAAGAAATAAAAATAAATCTTTGAAGAATTAAAAAGAATGCTTGATTAAATCAACATATCTAAAGTTATAACCTCTTCATGGATAGAAGAATGGCTAAGGCTGGAATATAACCAGGTATCAAGTTCATTCATTATAGTAAATTGGTTAAAACTAGCACAATTATTACCAAGTGCTAAAAATTTTATTCTTTCTAAAGAAGTTTGTGGATTTGGGTATTTTGCTAGGAGAATAATGGAACCCCAAAGTTGTCCACAGGCTAGTTCCAGGGACCTGACAATATGCTATTTTACATGAAAAAAAACAGTATTTTGGAGGTATAATCAAGGTCACAAACCAGAAGATGGGGCTTATTTTGGACTATTCAGGAGGTACCGACTTAATTCTATGAAAATTAAAAGCAGAGAACTTCCTCCAGCTGGAAGAGGGGGAAATCAATGAGATTCAGCAAAAGAAGAATCAGGATAGGAGCAACAGAAGGGAAGGTCAGAGAAATTCCACATGTGAGAAGTTTCCAAAGCCCAATTATTTACTCTGTGGTGGAGAGTGGAAAGACCGGAGACAGTCTTCTGGAATCAATGGGTGATTCTTTGCTGTGAGGCTGCAAGGAAGACATGGGTCTTACAATTGCTAGGTACTAAATTCAATGAGCTTGGAAGCACATTATTCCCCAGAGCCTCAAAGAGAGGGATGAAATCTAGCCAACTCTTTAATTTTGGTTTTCTGAGACCGGAGTAGGGGAATCAGCTGAGTCAAGCTTGTGCCCACTCTCCTAACCCACAGAAAGTGTCAGATAATAAATGGATATTGTTTTAAGGCTCTAAATTTGTAGTAATTTAGAAATAGAAAACTAATACAGGCATAGAGATATTTTAAGCATTTTATGGAAGGTTTTACAGTGGACCAGTACAATACTTATAAAAAACGCCAATACCATAATTATCGCTGAAGAAGTGTATTTTATTCTTTTTTTTTAATAGTACAGCCACTTTGTTTGTTTTTTTAGAGATTTATTTTTATTTATTTCTCTCCTCTTCCCTCCCCACCCAGTTGTCCATTCTCTGTGTCCACTTGCTGCGTGTTCTTCTTTTTGTCCTCTTCTGTTGTCAGCGGCATGGGAATCTGTTTCTCTTCTTGTTGCATCATCTTGCTGTGTCAGCTCTCCATGTGTGTGGTGCTATTCCTGGGCAGGCTGGACTTTCTTTCCTGCTGGGCGGCTCTCCTTCCGGGGCACACTCCTTGCACGTGGGGCTCCCCTATGCGGGGGGGGGGGGGCGGGGGGCACCCCTGCGTGGCATGGCACTCCTTGCGCGCATCAGCACTGCACATGTGCCAGCTCCACACAGGTCAAGGAGGTTGGGTTTGAACCGTGGACCTCCCATGTGGTAGACGGATGCCCTATCCACTAGGCCAAGTCCGCTTCCCTGTATTTTATTCTTGAAATGCATTGGGAGAATTTAAACATACTCACAAAATAAATTTTTAAAGCTTTGCTAATGCAATAGAAAAGAATTATTTCGCCATAGTATTTTAGGTATCCTTTCTCAGATATGTAGTATTTCATAAATGTATTTCAAGTGTCCGTTCTTATCACTATTTGAAAGACAAATTATCACTGAATTGCCACAACTGATATGAAGAGTAATAAGTAAATTCACTGTAACCTCCATACTGGAGGGTATATTGCTCAGTCTTTTGAACTAACCATAATCTCCACATTTTCTAGTTCAATATTACTGTATCAGTCTCTTTTTATACATATGATATATAACAAAAAATATTTAAAACATTGCATTATAAAACAATATACATTATAGAAAATAGATAAAATCATAAAGAAAATATTACACCCTTAAAAACTTAATAAAATTTTGTGAAAATATTATTTGTATTTGCCAAGACTTTGAATTTTGAACTTCAGTTATAGTCATTAAAGCAAAACTAAGTACTTTATTAACCTATTTCTTATATCATATCCTCTTTATGCCTGATTTCAAACAAACTTAGATTGTTCTTATTCCACACGCATTAATTAAAACAGCATGGAAGTCCCTCAGGTACCCTGTGCAACATGAGTCTTGCCCACTTGGACTTGTTTGATTTCTTTTTTTCCTGCACCTGTTCAGCAGTTTACTTAGTCCCTCTCTTCTCTGCTGTTTTAAATTGAATTATGTACACCAGGAAAAAATTGTACTTAATCCACTCCAATGGGTGTGTACTCATTGTAAGAAGGACCTTTCGAAAATATTCTTTTTAGTTAAGATGTTGTCAACTGAATCAATTTCGACTTTAATCTGGATTAGTGGATTTTTAAAAATAAGCAGATTGAAATGAAAACATAGGGAAAAAAGTCACATGGAAGACCTAGCTGGAAGTCAACAGAATCTAGAAGAGAAAGGAGAAGACACTGTCTTGTACATTACCATGTGAAGAAAAAGGAGGACTCAAGGATCACCAGCACCCTGCCCAAACATACCACAGTTTTCAGGGAGAAAGCATTGCCTTGCTGGTACTTTGTTTTTTTAATTTCTCTGAGCCTCAAAACCATGAGCCAATAAATTCCTATTGTTTAAACCAGTTCATTTCATGGTATCTGTTTTAGAAGCCAGGAAAATAATGTAACTGTCTTACATATTTTATTTTATTTCTTCTAACCTAAGAATGAAAATGAAAGACTTCTCACTCTTTGAGGGGGTCAGAAAACCTAAATACACTGCTTCCATAGTCCCTACTACTGCTTTAAAGCCAGAAATTATGAAAACATAGGTGGTAACTTTTTTCTTTTCACACTAAGCAGTATATTCAAGGCAGAGCCTTGGGATTCTCTATATTTTTCCAATTTTTTAATTACTCCAATTTTGTAAATTTCCTTTGTAAGTTAATTCCTCACTTATATCCTTCTTTTCTTGGAACTCACTTTGTGTTCTTTGCTAAATGTTTTAGCTTTTGATGAGTGTAGCATTCAGGAAGAAAGCCTCATTTATCTTATTTCTGTCTCAATGGCATAAGTTAAAAATTCCTCAGCAGCTGTTACAGAAGGAATAAAATCATTTTGGGTTCTTGTCCAGTGTTGCTGTATCTCTCTAAAATCTTATTTCATTCTTCAGAGGTAAAAGAAAAAATGTTCAAGTTGAATAGTGCAGGTACACAAAACCCCATTCATGCAAAATCTATACCTCATCTTCTGCAGGAAATCTGTGAGGAAGGGTTTGTTAAAATGACAGTCAAAATTAGTGTAAACTTCTTAGTTCAATTAATGTTCTTAAACATGATAGTTGTCCACAAGTTCTTGAACTCAGTTCACAGACATCTATACCATTCCTAAGACCTGAGAGCTTATTCTCTCAATGGTGTGATTGACCAATTTTAAATATTTTGCCATGTCTGCTCTTATATTGTTCTAAATACAATGACATTCTCTTAAATAACTATAGTACAATGATCATAATCAAGTAATTTAATGTTGGATAAAATAATATTAATTAATACAGCTAATATTCAAATTTCACCAATTTCCTAATAATATACTTTATGACCTTTAATTCCCTAATTCAGGGTCCAATCCTGAGTAACATACTGGATTTATTTGCCATGTCCCTTTAGCTCTTTTATGTGACTGCCTTTGTTTATGATAATGATTTTTGAAAAATACAGAAGGGTATAAAAAATCTCTCACATTTTTTATGTATCCTTATTATTACATTTAGGTTGTACATTCTTTGTAGGAATATTAAAAAAGTTTATAACCTTACTATATCACAACAGGCTGCAAGTCACAACAGGATGCTATTTTGTCCTATTATTATGCTATGAACCTTGATCACTCAGTAAAAGTGCTATCTGCAAGATAACTCAAGTGGAAAATTACAATGTTTTGCTCTGTAATTTATAAATAATTTCTTAGGAAATAATTTGACTATATGTAAATCTTGTACTCCTAGTGAAATTTCCAAGCAATATGCTTAGACTTCACTGTCGAAATTACCTGAGTCAATCATTACTATGATGTGCACAAAATGATATTCTAATGTTATTATTTCAATATTTATTACTGACATTTTGCTTTTAGTAAAACTATCTATCATCTATCTATCATACATGTACATTTTATCTACACTTTCAAATTCATCAATATAACTATTTTAAAAGATTATAAGTTTTAAAAGTATTCTCTTATTTTTTAAGTTTTTGTTATATTTTTAGTTATATACTTTTCTTTTTTCTTTTTTTAAAAAAATTATTGAAGTGCGTCACTCACATGTAAACATACATAAACAATAAGTGTATAATAATAGTTGTGAACTTACAAAACAAACATACATAGCATTATATAGGACTCTCATAACTCACCCTACCACCAATACCTTGCATTGTTTTTAAACATTTTAAATTAATGATTAAGGAGCATTGTCAAAATATTGCTCCTAACCAAATTATTTTCCCCCAACCCACCCTATTATTACTATCTTTATAGCATTTATATATGAACATACATAAACAATAAGTGTATAGGAAAAGTTGTGGATTTACAAAGCAAACATGCATAACATTGTTCATGGGTCCCATACATCAACCCTCCACCAGCACCTTGCATTGTCATGAGACATTTGTTATAGATTATGAAAGAATATTGTTAAAATCTTACTACTAATCATAGTCCTTATCTTACATTTAGTTTACTTTTCCCCAACCCACCCTATTATTATTTTTAAACATATTTGTTTTATGACAGAAGCTGTAAACTTATAAACAATCATGCACATGTGCAGAATTCCCAAATAACATCCATCTATCAACATACCATACTGTTGTGGAACATTTGTTATAGATAAAATAATAGCATCTGATTGTTACCATGTCCATAGTGTATATTTGGCACACATTCTCCATATAGTCCCATTATCTACACAGTACATCTTTGACATAGATGCAAGCATATTACATTATTACTGCTAATCATAGTCCATAGGTCACTCCCGTTGTATTTTTCCCATGCTTCTCCACATTTCCACCATCCTCCAGTAGTGATGTACACTTGCTCTAGCTCACAAAGGACACTCTTTCATGTGTACCATCAACCACAATTCTCATTCACCTCCTGGTTTACTGTGCTATTCAGTTCCTAGATTATTCTATAGCATTCTGTCAATTGGCATTTACATCCCTAGACTACCATTTTCATCAAGCATCTGGTTGGCTACCAAGTTCCAGACCTCACCCTCCAAGTACCTCGGGTGATGCCCACAACTTCCCTGACCTCTGGAGTAAAGTTTTAACCTCTCTAGTAGAGTGAAGTGAACACAACATCCTCCCTAATCTTTGGCAAAAACACCTAACCCTCTCAGAGCAAGGAGATGGTGACCTGGACTTCCCAATTCCAAGGGGGGCAGGCCCAGCCCCTTCAGAACAATGGGGTATCAATCTTATCCTCAGTAACACTTGAGGAATGTGCTCCACCCTCCCTGTTCCCTGGGTCAGCAAAATTCTCCCTGAACAGTGGGCAGGAACATCCACCCTCTTCAACTGTGGGACAAACATACCTTCTCTGTACACATGTGTGGAGTTTTTCTCTTTAACCAAAGCTATGTCTTAATTTCAGATCTCAGCACCCATGATTTTCCTCTTAAAACATTTTCTCTTTCCATCTTTCCCCTATGTGTCCCTTTTAATCCAAACTGACAATGGTTTTGTTCATATTGCTCTCTCAAAAATCTTGTTGGTGTAGTATACAAGAAGCAGGGGTACAACTCATCAGATCATAAACCTTCCACAAATTGTTTCTAGATAACTGCATTTTTCAATCCTAATTTACAAGTTCCAAGTGTAGTTAAGTCCTTGAATGGGGCACTATCATCTGGGGCCTTGATTCCTTGATTTACAGACACTTGGAATTTCAGGAATCAGTTTCTATTTTTTTTGTGCCCAACAGTTCAGTTCTCAGCTTATCTCTCTAGTCTAGCATTTTACTATAAGCTGCAAGGAGAAGCCAAGTTGCATTCTCCAAATTTACTTTGGAATGTTCTTAAGCTAAATATTCAGGCTCAACATTTTCAAATTCTGCCTGCCATATGCCATCAGGAGTCAATCTGGCTAAGTTCTCTGCAACATCAAAATACAGATCACCTTTTCTCCAGTTTCCAATAATAGTTTCATCTTTTATTTCTAAAGCCCTATAAAAAGTCTCTTTACTGTCCATATGCCTACAAAAAGTCCCTTCAAAGCACTGTAGGCCCTTCCCACAAAGCATAAAGAAACTAAAACTTTGAATAATATATTAGAGAATCTGGACCTAAAAGACATATACAGAAAATTATTACCCAAACACAGAGGGCTATATAGTCTTCTCAAGTGCACATGGATCATTCTCCAGGGTAGACAACATTCTAGGTCACAGAACAACACTAAATGAATTTAAAAAGATTGAAATTATACAAGTAATTTCTCTGACCACAATGGAATGAAGCTGGAAATCAGTAATGGCCAGAGAACCAGATTAGGCATAAAGATATGGAAGTTAAACAACACACTTTTAGACAAACAGTAAGTCAAGGAGGAAATCACGAAAGAAATCAGTAACTACCTTGAAAGGAAAGAAAACCACAACACAACTTACAAAACATGGGATGCAGCAAAAACTGTAGTGAGAGGGAAATTCATATCCATAAATGCCTATATTAAAAAAAGATGAGCTAAAATCAAAGACCTAACCACACACCTGAAGAAATTTAAAAAAGAACAACAAACTAACCCCAAAGGAAGTAGAAAGAAGGAAATAACAAAGATGATAACAGAGTTAAATTAAATTGAAAATAAGAAAGTACTAGAAAAAATAAATGAAATATAAAGCCAATTCTTCAACATTGATGAAACTGACTAACCTTTTTCTAGACTAACAAAGTAAAAAAGAGAGAAGATGCAATACATGAAATAAGGAAAGAGGAAGGGGATATCATCACTGACCCCACAGCAATAAACAGTATCATAACAGGGTACTTTGAAAAATTGTATGCCAACAAGATGGATAATTTTGAGCAAATGGACTAATTCCTAGAAATGTACAAGTAGCTTACATTGACAAAAGAAGAAACTGATGGACACAACAGACCAATCATAAGTAATGAGATTGAATGAGACCTCAAAAACTTTCCAACTAAGATGAGTCGAAGTGAGATGGCTTCACAGTGGAATTCTACCAAATTTTCTGGAAAGAACTAATACCAATCCTGCTGAAATGCTTCCAAAAAATAGAAGCGGAGGGAACATTGCCTAATTAAATCTAGAACATCAAGATCACACTAATACAACTCAAACAAAGATACCACATGAAATGAAAACTATAGGCCAATCTCTTTAATGAATCTAGAAGTTAAAATGATCAACAAAATACTTGTTAGTTGTATTCCATAACACATCTGTAGCATTTTGGTATTACTTATAAATTCCAAAATTAGATCTTGCATTTTGTTTTTAAACTGGTCTGATCCTCTGGGTGTATTACATTGTATTCAATTCAGAGGTTTCACTTTTACTTGATTAAATAATATTTAAGGCTATGATTGTGCCACATCAGTAGGAGGTGGGGACTCACAGAGAAAACTACACAACAGAGGAGAGAGCTGAAGAGTTTTATTGCTGGAGTCCTGGGAAGTAAACACACTGGAGAAGAACATAGAGGAATACAGACAGGTACACAGACATGGCAGACGCCCCAGGAGGAGAGAGAACCTGATAGTCTACAGCTGACCTTGTGGAGAGAACAAAGCAAATGAGCCCTGGGAGAGCAATGAGACATATCCCTGCCTACAGGTGGTATTGGAAGAAGCTAGTACCACAGAACCCTAAGAGAAAGAGGAAGGCTGAACCCTTGCAGACATCAACAGCCATTTTGTTCCAACATGTGACAACAGACTTTGGTGAGCAAAGTAACTTGTGTGTTTTATGGCCTGGTAAAAGTAAGCTTCTACACAGAATAAATACCCTTTATAAATGCCAAGAGAGTTTTGGTACTTTGCATCAGCACCCCTTTGACTGACTAATATGGAATTTGGTACCAAGAGTGGGGTTGTGCTTTTGCAAGTACCAAAATGCTGGAATGGTTTTATAAATGGGAAAGGAGTATTTTTGGAGCAAATGTTTGTTACAAACTATGAAAGAACACTGTCAAAATTTTACTACTAATTGTAGTCCTTATCTTACATTTGGTGTGTTTTACCCCAGCCCACCCTATTATTATTTTTTAAATATATTTTTTAAGACAGAAGTTGTAAACGTATAAATCAATCATGTACATGTGCAGAATTCCCAAACAACACCCCTCCATCAACACACCACAATCTTTTGTGTCATTTGCTACAGATAAAATATCATCTGATTGTTACCATGTCCATAGTGTACATTTGGCTCACATTTTCCATACTGCCCCAGTATTAACACAGTACATCTTCTGCATAGATGCAAGACTATTATATTATTACTATGAACCACAGTTCATAGGTCACTCCAGCTGTATTTTCCCATGCTTCTCCTCATTCCCATCACCCTGCAGTAGTGATATACATTTATTCTAACTAACAAAGGACACTCTTGCACCTGTACCATCAACCATGATTCTCACCCACCTCTTGGTTTCCTGTGCTATCCAGTCCCTAGATTATTCTCAAGCATTCTGTCATTTGGCATTTACATAATTAGACTACCATTTTCAGTCAAATCCCCATTTATAAACTAGCTGTTACTCACTGTGTTACTATCCACTTTATACATTTCCACAATTTTACAGAAAAGCTAATTAAAACTTCTACATATGTTAAATATCAGTAGTCCACTCAGTCCTTCTCTTATCTCTTTTGAGAATCCACCACCTACCACCTGGTCTTAAAGATATTTTCCAGTAATTTCTTCTGGAAGTTTTATGGTTCTTGCTTTTATTTTTAGTATTTTGATCCATTTTGAGTTAATTTTTGGAAAAAGTTTGAGATAGAATTCCTCTTTCCTTCTTTCAGCTATGGATGTCCAATTTTTTCAGCACCATTTGTTGAATGGATTGTTCTGCCTGAATGTTCTTCCAGTTATTTATGACTTTTTAAAATGTGTTTTAACATTGAGTTTCAGTTTTCTGAATACAAGTGCTTTACATCATTGGTAAAGTTTATTCCTGACTATTTGAGTTTTATCTGTCATATTTTATTTTCACCACTCTTGTGACAATTTTAGTTACTTTTATTTTATATAATCTTCATTTCTAGACTCTCTTCCACACCTCTCTCTCCTGTCTTTTCTTTTCAGGCTCTAGCACACCCTTTAGTATTTCCTGGTCTCCATTATCTTTTTACGTATTTTTACAATTTCTTTGGTATGTTCTCCCAGTGTCTTCTTAATATCCTTAATCTCTTCCTTCACTTCATTAAGTTGATTCATGATATTTGTTTGGGCTTCTTTGATTAGTTATTCCATGCTCAACATCTCTTCCTGTTTCTCAATTTGTTCATTAGACTGTTCCACATCTTTCTGTTTTATATTATAACATTGCTTACAATTTTTTGTTGGTGTCTAGGCTTCTGTTATTCTTCATTGGCTTATTTGGTTGTTTAGCTTCTCTTTCTACTCTAGGGTTCATTTCATTGTTGTTTTAGTTTGTGTGGTAAGATTTCACTTCTGCACTTCCTTCCTTTTATTTTATTTCCTTGCTGTTGTCTCTATTCCCTTTTTAAAAAAATAAGATCAGAAAAAAGATAATAGATATTAAGGGAAAAAGAATAATAGCAATAATAATAATAAAAGGTAGCAGAGGAGATGTACAAGACCTAGGAAAATAAATAATTAACTGAGTAAAAACTCATAAGAAGTACAAAGGAATAAGTATAAGAAAGTGAAAGAGCAAAAATGAAATGTTAAACAAAATTGAGAGAAATATATATAGAATGAGTGAAAAAGCCAGTAAGATGAGAAAAGAGGAAAAGAAAAAAAGAAATATTAAATAAAAAAGAAAAAGTATAAAAAAGAAACAAAACAGAAAATAAGAGTGAGAGAAAAAAATTAAGATTGAACAAAAAGATGTGGAATGAAAGAAAAACAACAGAAAATAGAACATAGGAAAATGAAGGACAGAAAATAAATATTGTAGGTAGGAAAAATCAGTAAAAGAAAAAATGGGGAAATGAAGGGAAAACACAACAAACAAGAAACAAAACAGCAGCAACTAAAAACAAAAGCAAAACAACGAAGAAAAATCAGCCTTCTCTCTAAGACCCTTAAGAACTTCTCAAGCTGCCAGTGCTCATTGATCAATCACCCTGCAATCTGCCCTCTGAAGGTGATGTACCAGGTTTTAACGAGCAAAATAAGGAAAAGAAAAAAATTTTTAAATGGGCCTTTTTTAGAAAAAATAACAGACTCAAGGAAGCTTAAAACAAAAAGAATGTCTGTATGTTCCTTTTCATAAGGTTATCAGCTGGATGCCTCATAACCTGGTGAATCACTCTTTTGATCACACTCTTCTGAGCACTCACTTCTCTAAAGAGACCCAGCAATGAAGCCAGGGGCCTAGTGTATGCAAGACGGGAATTCCTCCATTGTCTCCTTAGGTTAATCAGACTTCAGAAGGCTTTTTTTTTTTTTTTTTTTTGCTTTATTTATTTTTTTAATTTTACATTAAAAAAATATGAGGTCTCCATATACGCCCACCCTCTTCACCCCCATAACAACAATCTCTTCCATCATCATGAGACATTCGTTGCATTTAGTGAATACATCTCTGAGCACCGCTGCACCTCATTGTCAGTGGTCCATATCATAGCCCACACTCTCCCACGTTCCACCCAGTGGGTCATAGGAGGACATAAAATGTCCGGTAACTGTCCCTGCAGAACCACCCAGGACATCTCCAAGTCCTGAAAATGCCTCCACATCTCATCTCTTCCTCCTATTCCCTACCCCCAGCAGCCACCATGGCCACTTTCTCCACACCAATGCCACATTTTCTTCAATTACTAATCACAATAGTTCATGAATAGAATATCAGTAGGCCCATTCTAATCCATACTCTAGTCCTCCATCCTTGAAATGGTTGTGTCCACTCCACATCAATATCAAGAAGGGGCTTAAATTCCACATGGATGGTGGATGCAATCCTCCTGCTTTCAGTTGTAGGCACTCTTGGCTCCATGGTGTGGTGGTTGACCTTCTTCACTTCCATGTTAGCTGAGTGGGGTAAGTCCAATAAACCAGAGTGTAGGAGCTGAAGTCTGTTGGGGTTCAGGGCCTGGCTATCACACGGTCAGTGCAGAGATTCAGGTCCCTGGATAAACATTAAACCCCAGCACCAATTACATTTCCAGTAAAAGTAAAAGGAGAGACTTGTGGACAAAGATCACATCTAAGTCCAGCTCCATTACACAGAAACACAAACTCCAAAGTAGGGCCAACTGACATAGCACTGAGCTCCATCTGCCATGACCATAGAACCTGTGGGTCTCTGTAGCCCTCAGAAGAACCAATACCTGGGGTTGTATCTACTTTATCTGTCTCTGGGACTCTGCTGAGTTGTGCATAAGGGCAACCCCTCTGATAACCTCCTGGCTCTTTTTGGAGACTCATAGCCATATAAACTCATTTGTCCTTTCTATTTCCCCCTTGATTCAAGTCAAAAAGCATTTTTAACTCCTGGAACGTAATCTGCCTCCTTTCCTCCAGGCATTTTCAACTTTAATAGTTTGCTAGAGTCCTGCTGATTAGGTGCCTGTTCCCTTCCTTCTCTAATCTTTCTTCTCTCTCTTTCTGGGCACCTGGGCATGTCAGTCTGCTTCAATAAATCCCTCCTTCTCTCTACCCATAAGGTCAGGGTCCCTTCCAAGATTAAAAGGGGGCTCAGCTGGTCAAAGTAGTTTCACTACAAAGAAACCACTCTCCACACTCTGTCAGGGCCCTCTACCTCTCAGGGAATGTCCTCTCTGAGTCTGTTGGCAGCAACGAGACAAGGGTTGCACTTAGGCTACTGGCTCTGAGGGCAGGGTATATATGCCATTTCCAGCTACAAGAGCAAGCAACTCATGGTTTTCTTTTGGCTTCTTTATCTTTCCAGTACCCTCCTAGATGACTGGGAGCACCTTCCTCTTCTCTGTATCTATATCCAAAGCAGCTCCTTTAGATAGGTCACTCCCTACCTTCTCTCTGCTTTTTTTTGTGAGAGTATCAAACTCTGCCTATTTACTTCGACACCATTTGCCCAAAAGTTCTGATCCATGTGTTTCTAATTTCTAGGTTTTTTTATTTTTATTTTTTATTTTTTACTGTTTCCTTCATGTATTTTTTATGACGTTTTGGCTTTTTTGATGGTGATCAGAGGACAGATTCTGTGTGTTACTGTCTGAAATATGATAATATTTGATTTATGGCCTAGAACATGTTAAACTTTTTATAAATGTCCTTGTGTGCTTGACAGAGTAAATACATGCTCTCTAATTATTGGCAGAGGAGTTCTATATATATCCTTTTGGTCAAGTTTTTAAGTATTTAAATTTTATACATCCTTACAAATATTTTATCTGAGAACTCTGAACATTTTTAGAGAGATATTTCATTAATAACTCTTGTTAGCTTGTCACTATTACTTCAAATACGTTGAGGTTCTATTATGAGCTGTAATCAGGTTTGAAATTAATGGAAGATTTCATTCTCTTTATCCTCAATAATTATTTTTGTCATAAAGTTTATTAAATGTAAGGCAAATAGCTTCTTCCCATTTTATTTGATTAGTATATATTTTCCATCTATAGACTTTTAAACATTTTGTTCAGATTCTTTTCTTATCACTAGTACTTGGATGAATGTTTATTCAAACTAATAAAATTAGTCCCCTTACATACTTTGCACTGATATAGTAGGATTATTTCTAACATTCCTTTGTTTTGTCTCTTTGTCATACATTTGCTATATTTCCCTTAAAAGTCCATTTGAACTTTTGTATTCACTAAGGTTATTTTCTTTTTCATTCCATTTCATGTTGCTGATTTTAAAATTAAATATTTTGAATTGTTACTCTCAAACCTAACCTGTATATTTAACTTTGATTAAAATTAGTATATCCTTATCTTTTACCACAAAATATACAGATCTTAGAAATTGCTATTATCATTCATATTTTGTAGATGAAGCTGAGGCTAGAAGAGCTTCACTGACTTTCACGAAATGTATAGATGGCAGAGTTACAGTTTGAAGCCAAGTTCTGACTACAAAGTACATAAAACAATGTGCGTGTGTCTGTGTGTGTTTACTTAGGCACTAGTCTTTATTTGTAATTTCTGAACTGATGCTAGGAATAATAGCTATGCTGCTATGCCAACTACTTCACAAATTCATATAAGAAAAGTAACATACGACAAATGAAACATTTTTAAACTTTCAGATGCAAGATACCTTATAGATTATCAGCGTTGCATGTATTGTGTTGATTATTGCCAACTTTCTAAATTCAGGGGGTCTATACTTGAATTTGTACCTGTCATGCCAAGATAAGTCATTGGGGAATGCGCCTTGTACATACTCCCATGAAGATGGTCAAGGATGCCCCAATGGAGGGTTTAAATACAATGTTAGAGTACTCGTTCAGGGAAGGAAGATAATTATTTTCTAAAATTTTATGAAAACTACTGGGGTACTCATTGATTGTAACCACCAAAAGCACAGTGTATAAGTGACTTACATTGTCTTTATTCTTTTTTAGAAAAAAACACAATTCATAAGGGACCAGGCTTATGTGTTATTCATTTGCTTGACCCAGATGGTAAAGTCTAAATGTAATTGCGACATCAGCCTAAATTACCCCATGCTGATATGGGTGACTCACATGTGCTGTGCTACACATACTTAATAAGAATAAAGCAATACTGAGTTCAAACATTTCCCATAGAAGTGAACGCATGGGACACAATTTGGGTCTGAATTCACAAAGATTGCTCATTAAAGACACAGAGCATTTTGCACAAGTAAGGACTCTGATATTGTTCCTGTGGTGTTACCATGGCAATAACTATTATCACTAGAAGAAGTAATGTATTTCTGACCTACAGTATTTAATTATGCTCACCCACCTAAAAGGGAAGTAATCAAGATTTATTAATTAATTTTGTAAAGCACTTTCAATAAAAAATTGCAATGCATATTCTATCCATAAATATATTTTTCTCAGAGTACTTAAAATATTTATTTAACAATATTTCATGTATCCACAGCATCCTTTTAAACTCAAAGTATTTAATACTAGTGTTATTTTGACCATTTTAAATAAACATCTTCAAAAGAAGAGATTTACATTTTCTTGTCTTTTAAATTATTTCAATTTTGCATTCAATACAATTATTTTTTATAAGAAGGAAAATAATACACTTTACTTGGAAAAATGTAGTATCTTAGTGCACATTTATAGAACTAGATAAGAAATTTAGCACTTTCTCATTAAAAATAAGAGATTTATCCATTATATGAATATAGTCCTTTATTCCTGGAAAAAGTAAATTATCTTAGTAAATTAATGGTAATGGTGGTAAGTCATATATTAAAATTCAATATATCTGAAATTTAAATGAGATGACACTTTGCCCAATGGTATAAATGCAAAGAAAGACAAATTGTTGTAGTGTAGTATTTGGTTAAGTTCTATGAATTTTAATATGTTAATATTTGTATTTTAAATCCTTAGTCAACTCTAAGAAAATGTTTATGGATTACTTAAATTAGCAATGATCCTGAAAGTTTTCTTCATTTTCTGTTGCTAAACGTCAAAGATAAACCAATGCTGGATTCCAAATTCATGAACAAAAACCCATCATAAACTAGGGTATTCTAGGAGATTGACAGAATGGGAATCAAAACATTGCAATTATTAACACTCACTCTGATGTCCAACCAGCATATACATTTGGGAAAGTCATTTTGGATCTGTTTTCACAATTGTACAATAAATTTCATAGAAGTTACTCAATTGAATTTTTTTCCTCTAAATTCAATAGTTCTAACTCATAATATAGAGTAGGACAATGAACAAAAACAGCTAGAAATGGGCCAATAATTTAAAAAATAGAGGCAGGCAAAAAGAGTCCAGATACAAAGTCATGTTCACACTTGACTATGTGTCCTAGCAATCAAGTGTATCTGAAAGTGCAGCTGGGGATGGCTTTCCATTTGGACAAGAAGCTGAGATGCTATTGTTGCAGCTGTTGGATATCTCACAGTATGCAAGTGTGTGGAGCTGTGACTTATTTTAGTGGCGTAATAAGGACTGATTGGAGGACTGGAGAGCAAAAGTCACCTAGAAAATAGTAAACTGGGTGATCTGACTATTCTACAACTGTGATTTTGCAAACTGTAATTTTTATATGCAAATAGGTCACTAACGACTTGTAAATTTTTTTGTTTGTTTTAACAAATTCAAGCTTTGGTTCATTCAGCTTAAAGACCCATAACTATATACTGGGTCTATGGAATGATGTCATTCATGCTTTATCCTTTCTTTATGTACAGGGGAGACCTAATTCATAAATCTATGTTCAAAGGAATGAATAAACATAAAAAGTTTAGGTTGTTAAAAAGCACTTTGTCAATGTGCAAATATATTCAAGGGCAAAAGGTAATATATTAAAGGCAGTCTGTGTGGGTTAGAAAACAAACATAAGCTAGCTTTGCTGGATGGCTCAGATATACTTCTTGTTCAATTAAAATATCTGTTTATAGAATTTTTGCTTCTATTTATTTATCCATCTATCTAGATATAAATAAACATTAAATGCCATTTATTCAGTTTGCTGCAAGAATTTGATTTTTAAAATTTATGTTTCAGAAATATTAGACTTGATATTTAATGAAATTATTAAGTTCCATGCACCAGAATTACATAAAGTAATATGACTCTGTCATCAGAATTAGGAACAATGTAAGACATCGCATTTCCTCTGTCTACATTGAATCTCCCTCCAACATTGTTCTAAATCCTCTAAAATGGTTTTTAATGTTATGGTTGTTGTATAGATTAATTGCCCACAATGATTATGCAAATAACAGTGCAAATTTCAGCAATAGAAAACACTATTATTAATCATGAGTTTATATGTCAGTTTGTAGCTCACTAATCTAGATTAGACTCAGATTACAAATTAGCTGATCTTTGCTTAGTTTACTTTCACTTCTGTGCAAGGCTGGCTGTCAACTGACACTAGTCAGCAAGGTGGGTGACTCAGCTACTAGTAGCTCTTTTACATATAACTCTCATCCATATAGCCAGTGGATTATCCTGCACATGTGTTCTCATGGTAATGTAGAGTCATTAAAGAGAGAAAGTGGTATTTAATAGATAACATAGCTCTTCAGAATTGTTCATTTTTTCAATGCCAGTTTGGCTATTCATTAACTGTTGTTTTTCATTATAAACTTAAGAACCAGCTTGTCAATATCAAATAAAATCCTGCTTGATGTTATTTGGATTTTACTGCATCTATCTATCTATCTATCTATCTATCTATCTATCTATCTATCTATCTATCTATTTATCTATCTATCTATCTGTCTATCTATCTCATTATTGAGATCAGTATCTCATTATCTATCTATCACATTCTGTGCATGAACCTGATATAGTTCATCTTTTATTTATATATTTTCATCAATATCTCTCAGTAGTATTTTGTTGTAACATTTTAGAATATTTAATCATTATAATATCAAACATTTCTAATATTTTAATTGTATGTGGAAATGATTTTTATATTATTGAACTACCTAAATAATTCTCATCGTTCGTATATTCTTCTGGATTTAACAATTATATCATCTGCAAATAATGACCATTTAATTTCTTTCTTTACATTTCTCACACATTTAATTTTTTCTCTTGCTTTCTGAACAATATCAGATTAAGTGAGCTAAAGCAGGGTGTAAACATCATTCATACTAACAAATGCTACTCAATTCAAATGTTATTAACAAAATGTTAACATCACTAAATAACAAAATGCCCAGGATTCAATTTCAAATCATTTGTGACATACAGGACCAGGAATCTCAATTTGAATGATAAAAAATCATAAGTAGATATTGATGCCACATTGAAAGAGAAGTTAGAATTATCCAACAAACATTTAAAACTGCTAAAGTATAAATGCATCAATTGAGAAATTAGATAAATGCTTGAACCAGTTGAAAAATAAAAATCCTAAGCAAAAAATAAAAGTTATATGGAAAACTCAAATGCAAATTATAGAATAATAACAAAATAAAATAACCAAGATAACAATAATAATACTTCAATGTGTGAGTTCAGCAGCAGAATAGAAATAGAGGAAAGAATGAGTGAATTTTGAAGATAGGAAAATAGTAATCTGAGCATCATAAAGAAAATAGATAAAAATAAATTAAAAAGAACTGAGCCTCAAGGAATCCTGGGACTATAAGAAGATCTATTATTTAATTTATGTCATTGGAATCCTGCTACCGGATTCTAAGTTCTTCGCTATGCTGCAGAAATGCATTTCAAAAACATGCCAGGTGAGTTAGGCTAGTTATTTATTTAGGTAGGGAAGGAAGAGAAATGGGAGAAAATAACAGAAAATAACAGAGCAGGGGTCCCAGGTAGAGAGGAAAGGGGTGGAAAGGATGAAGAGGGCTGATTTACAAGCTACAATTCCCCAGTATAAATTATAAATCTCCAGGTTTACTTGCATGGCCACATGGCAGAGAAAAAATGGTGAAAATGGTGTACAGAGGGCAGGGAACAGGTCCAGAGGCAGGAGAGCAGCTCTGGTTTATGCCTGGCTTTTAAACTGTTAATTATTCCACCCCCTTACTAATGGCAGGGGAAGGGGTTCCAACTGTTTGCTGTTTGGATGATTATCCCACCCATCAATTCATTTGTGAAGACCCAATGATAAAGTTTCTAGGAAACATCCAGGCTTTTCCTTGTTCTCAGGAAGGAGCCCCAGGGGGTGGGGGTTCCTCCAGCAGCCATCTTGAGGGCTTCTGATGTCCACATGAACTCCTTGTCAGATTGCTGATCCGTTTATTAATTCCCTATCTTACTAGCCTGCTTCAGTTCCTAGGAGATGGGAAAGAGGACAGTGCTGAAAAACTACTTAAAGAAATAGTGGCTGAAAATTTCCCAAATTTAGAAAATTGCAAAAACCCACTCAATGTATCAAGCTGTACAAACTCCAAACAAGGTAAAACCAAAAAATCCCACCAAGACTAATCACAATCACATTTCTGAAAACTAAAGGTAAGGAAAAAACATTAAAAGCAAAGAAAGAGAAATAAGAGCAATGTGAATGATAACTTATTTCTGAATAGAAACTATAGCAGCCAGAAGAAAGTGACACAATTTATTTCAAGAACTGCAAAACAGAACTGTTAACCCTAGAAATCTATATTCAGAAAAAATAACTTTCAGAAATGGAGAAATCAAGATAATTACAGATGAAGGAAAATTAGGAAAATGTATTACCAGCAGATCTATGCTAATCTAGTGAATAAAGTAAGTTTTCTAAACAGAAAGAAAAGTATAAAGAATTTAATATTGAAATATAGAAAAGAAGAAAAAAAGAACATCAGAAAGAGAAAAGGATATGAATTATAGGTACATATGTATAATTCTTTTGAGTTTTCTAAATATTCTTTGATAGTTGAAGCAAAAATTACAAGATTGTTTCATGTGGTTCTCAGTTCATGGTGCAGAAAATACTTAAGACAATTAAAAATGGTGGGAATGGGAGGAATGAAACAGGTGGTACAGTTTCTAAGCTTCACTCAAACTGGTGAAATGTCAGCACATGTATACTGTGATGTAATGTTGCTGTAATATAATACCTGGAACAAATATTTTTTTAAATGTCCGAAAAGATAAGCTAAAAAATATAGATGAATCAAAATGAAATTCATAAAAAATGTTCAAGTAATCCATAGAAGATCAGGAAAAGAAAACAGAGAAAGGGAAAGAGACAAAGAGATAAATGGCAGCTTTAAGTTCTAACACATAAATAATTCTAATACATATATATAGTCTAAATACAGCAATTAAAAGACAGAGTGGCAAAGTGGTTTAAAAAACATGACCCAACTATATGCTGTTTATAAACAACTCTCTTTAAATATAAATATAAATATGTTGAAATTAAAAGGTTTGGAAAGGATATATCATGCAAACAATCAAAATGAAGAATGTCTATATTCATATCAAGTAGAGTAGATTTAGATGAAAGAGAGAGAGAAACATTTTATCATTAAATAATGATACACAGGTCAATTTGCCAACAAGACGTACCAATCATAAGTGTGTGTTTACCAAACAACAAACCTCCTATATATATTTATATATATATATATATATGAAAATTAAATTAATATAATTAAAAGATAAATAGACACATTTGATATTATGTTTGGAGATTTCAACATCAGTCTCTCAACAGTTGATAGAACAACTAATCAGAAAGTTAGCAGGGAGAAAGAACTCAACAACACCTTTTATATTTGATAATGATTGAATACCCTACTCAGCAACAGCAGAATATGTATTCTTTTCAAACACACATATACCAAGATAGACTATATACTGGTTCATAAAACAGACCTCAGCACATTTTAAATGAATTGATTTCATACAGAGTATGTTTTCTTGCCATAATGGAATTCAACTAGCAGTCAATAATAGAAACATAAGAGGAAAATCTTCAGATATATGTAAACAATAAAACAAACTTCTCCATAATCTCTGGGTCTCAAGGTAATTAGACAATAAACCCAATTAACATTAAAGTACAATGTGTCAAAATCTCTGGGATTCAGATAAAGCAGTGCTGAGAGGGAAATTTATGGCACTAAATATAGTAGAAAAGAAGAAAAGTCTCAAATCAGTAATCTAGCTCCCAGATCAAGAATCTAGAAAAAGAAGAGTAAACTAAGCACAAAGCAAACAGAAGAATGGCAAAATAAAAATAAGAACAGAAATTAATGAAACAAAAGCCAAACCACTTAAACAAATAACTGGGCCTTTGAAAAGAGCAATTGACATCTTTGCAGCGAGATTGACAAAGAAAATAAGAGACAAGTTAGCAATATTAGAAAAGAAGTAGGGATATCATTACAGATTTTGAAGACATCAAAAAGAGAATAGGAAATTGCTTTGAACAACTCTACTCACATACATTTTACAATTCAGCACAAATGGACAAATTCCTTGAAAACCACGAACTACCAGAACTTGGTAAAAAATATGCAATCTGAATAGCTCAATTACCATTAAATACATTGAATTTGTAATTAAAAGTTCATTTAAAAAAGAAATCTCCAGGCGCAGTTGACTTTACTGTAAAAATCTGCCAAGCACTTAAGGAGACATTAACACCACTTCTTCACAATCCCTCAAAAAATAAATGACACAGGAACATTCTCCAATATATTTTATGAAACAACTATTGCCTGATACCAAAACAAGGCAAAGACATTGAAAGAAAATAAAACAAGATACCTATAAACTAAATGAATATAGATGAGAAATACTTTAACTATTAGTAAATAGAGATGTGAAATTTAATATTCAAAAATTAATCAGTATAATTCACCATATTAACAGGTTAAAGAAGAAAAATCACATAATCTCATCTATTGATACATAATAAACTTTTTTAAGATTTCTACTTTCTGTTTTAATAGAAATACATTAATTTTTAAATATACTTCATAATTTCTTAAAAGATACTTAAATTCCATAAATGTTACATTATAAAATAGAGGGGATTCCCATATTCACCTCTCCCTATCTCTCCCACATTTTCCCACATTAACAACATCCTTCATTAGTGTGGTACATTTTTTGCAACTGATGATCACATTTTGGAGCATTGCCACTAAACATGGATTATAGTTTACATTGTAGTTTACACTCCCACACATTTTTGTAAGTTTTGACAAGCTATATAATGGACTGTATCTACCATTGCAGTGTCATTCAGGACAATTCCCATGTCCCAAAAATGCTCCCAAATCACATATATTTATCCGTCTTTCTCCCCTCAGAATGTCTAGTGGCCACTGTGTCCACATCAATGATAAAAGGTTTTCCATTGTAAGAATCACAATAAGTCTACAGTAGAATAACAGTAAGTCGATTCTAGTCCATCATTCCTTCCCCAGTCTTGAGGATTCTGGGATGGTGATGCCCACTCTGCTTCTAATTAAAAGAGTGCTCAGATACCATGGGGCATATGGATAGGACTCTCTTGCTTGTAGTTGCAGAGTCTCTCTGTCCTTGAGATGGTCATTGTCCATCATCATCTCCTTGTTACTTGACCTGGGTGAGTCCAATCAACTGGAGAGTAGGTGTTGCACCTCTGTTGAGATTCAGGGCCCAACTGGTAGATAGGCAGTCCAAAATTGTGGTTTCCTTCCAGAATAAATTTTGACAATATTCAGCAACATGATAAAGCTCTTAGAAAAAATAGAAATAGAGGTGTTTTAGTTTTCTAGTTACTAAAACAAGTACTGGGTTGGCTTAACAACAGGAATTTATTAGCTCATGGTTTCAGAGGCTAAAAGGCTTGTTTCCTCCCAGGGTCAGTATCCTCTAGCTGGCTGGCAATCTTTGGAGTTCCTTGGCTTATCTGTCTCATGGCAATGCACATAGCAGCACCTTCTTCTTTTTCTTTTGGGTTCCATTGAGTTCTGGCTTCTGGCTGCTCCCTGTGGCATCTCTCTTTCTGCCCTATTTCCTTTGCTTATGAGAATTTCAGCCATGGTGGATTAAGGTCCATCCTCATTCAATGAGGGCAGACATTTACTAATAACATCTTCAAAGGTCCTATTCCAAAAGAGTTCACGCCCACAGAATCAAGGGTTGGGGCCTGACCTTGCCTTTTTTGGTGGACATGATTAAATCTGCAACAGTCTGACCTCTGGATCCCCAAATATATTTTCTTCTCACATGCAGAACCCATTTATTTCATTGCAACATCCCAAGAGACCTGTTACTTCATTAATTACGTTAAGTAAAAAATTTCTTCAAAAAAAGTTATGGGTGTGGTGTGTCCTAGGACAAAATTCCTCTGATGTACCTGTGAAACCTACAAAACAAGATATCTGTTTCCAGTATGCAATGATGGAACAGGCATAGGATAAATATTTCCATTCCAGAAGGGAGATACTGGAAGGAAAATGGGTGATAAGTCCCAAACAAGTCTGAAACCCAACAGGACAAACTTCATTAGATTTCAAAGTCTGAGAGGCATCTATGGAATGCTGTTTTGTCCTCTGAGCCTGCTGGACCAGCAGCTCAACTTTCCCAAGTAATTGCTCTGGAACATGCCTTTTGTGAGGGACTTGATTCTATCAAGATGATAAACTTGATTGGGCATGATAAAACACATCCAAAATAAACCAAAAGGTAGCATTATATATAATGGAGAAAGACTGAATACTTTACAACTTAGATTGGGAACAAGGGAAAAACATCTTCTCTCACCATTCTTAGCCAGTGCTATAGGTCTATAGCTAGAAAAGGGAGCCAAATGTAATCAGACTAGAATGACATAAAACTCTTACTATTTATTTGCATATTACATGATTACCTATGCAGAAAATCACAGGGAACCTATAAAGATACTCCTAGAAAGAACATAGGCATTCAGCAAATTCTCTTGCAGGATAGAAGAAAAACACATAAAACGAAATTTCATTTCTGTATATTAGCAATGGACACTGAACACAGGCACTGAAATAAAAAAAATCAAGTATTTTTCAAGGAATGAATGATTAAATAAACTGGTATATACATCCAATGGAATACTAATCAGCAATAAAAAAGAATGAAGTATTAATATACCATCAACTTGAATAAATCTCCAAAGAATTATACTAAGTGAAAATAGCCAATATTCAACAATTTCATAATGTATGATTACATTTATATAACATTCTCAAAATAGAGCAAAATGGAAATGGAAAATAGGTAAAAGGCAGAGAATGGGAGGTTGGAAGGAAGTAAGGAATGGTGTGGGATAAGTAGATGATGGAATTTTTTTGTATCTCAGCTCCATCATTGCTATATCCTAATTGTATTATATTTTTTTGCAAATATTACCATGGTAGGCATTGAATATAAATCTACAATGAAAAGAAAATAAAGTATGAATATTGTTATTCATGTCTATTTCTGTGCATATAGCTCTGTAAGGTATATTTAGGAATATTATTTCTGTGTAATAGGATATATGTATGTGCAGCTTTAGTGTATACTACAAACCATCAGCAACTCAAGAGATCTAATTAGCAAGTCTTTTTCAAACCTTTGTTTTTGTCACTGCCAAGTCTTACAGCCAATGCCAGAGGAGTGGTTTACAATGCCAATGGCAGCTGGATGCATGAGTATACATTATAAAGTTTGAGGATATTGGCAGTGATGAGGAATTGAAGCTAATTTCTAATCTACTACTATAGGCAACCCTATTTATATGAAGCCAGTTCATAAAATAAATTTTCAGATAATGGACTCTATATTTTATTATTTTAAATGGTATAAATAGTAATGTTACTCCAGCCCAAAAAGGCCAGTCCAAAAAGGCCAACTTATTATCAATAAACATTTTTTAAACTCCTATATAAAAACTTAAATATTTCTGTATAATATAAAAACTTGTGTCCTCAGGTACCTAGCAGAAGTGTAGTCCAGGATCCATGAAAGACTAAGCTTCAGAGAAAACTTGGGGAAGATAGTAATAGCAGTGCACAATATATTTAAATGATATAAGCAGCACATAAAAACCTACTGGCAGAAAAGCTGTCCTGTAACTGCAGTGTTCTCCACATACTCTTTCTGTGGACTCAAGTAAAACATGTTCTCCTTTCTGGCATGCATGCAGATTTATTATAGCACAGTATTTTCAAACATTGAATTTTGAGGAGAAAAAACAATCATGTTTTTATGGAATGTATTTTGATAGGGATATTGTCAACAGAAAGACATGGTGTATTTTTTGTACAGTGGTTTATGATCAAAATTTATTTTACCATATTTGCCCGAAAGTATTAGTTGTCCCTACATCCTGATTATCACTGAATGAAAAATGGTTAATGAACAGTTAATGTAATCAAATGTATTGCCTTACTGAGTCTTTAATGCCTGACTTGTATTCCCTACATTAATATTTGAGAAGGAAATTCAAACAAATCATTTATCATTGGTACACTAATGAGTGCAATATACTGACAGTATGATTCAATGAATTCTGAATGTACCATGATAAAAATTAGATTTACTTTCTGACAAAGATTTCCAAATTTGAACCATTCTCTGAAATCCTTTTAGCTTCTGTTTCTTTAATATTGACATAATCATTTCCAAAATTCACAGAATTGTCATGTGACAAAATGAAATGAAGTGCAAATATATTTTATTCTATGACATGTTACATGAGTGTAGTATAATTGAATGAATACAAAGTATATCCATTCATAAGTGCAGTGTAGCTTAATAAATGTTTTCCTCTATTATTGGCACAGCCACTTTTTACTTCTGCCCTAATACCAGGGCTGGAGATGGAATTTTAACTAATTAATTAAAAATAAATAATGCATGCTTACTATGTCTTGCTTTGTAACCTATGAAGTACTGCATCTATCTTACTTTTTAAAAAACTTAATCCAAATTCCTTAAAATCAATTGCCAAATATTCAGAACTTATCATGTTTTAGTAGTGTTTCATGTGGAGTTGCATAAAAAAAGTTTTCATTTGTTAAAACAGAAGTTTTTCCTAATTTATTTTTATATTAACCCAAAATCTTCTCAACAATGAGATGTTCTTTGTAATAAATGGTGACAATGTTTAAACTAAAATATAATAATTCAATGAAACACACAAATACACACATATGTATATAAATGTACATATATAATTTTCAAATTTTCATAGAGCTAGAAAAACATTCTCCACAATATTTTCAATGTTTCATTTTATAGATTATCTTTTTTTGTTTTTCTTAGAAAATGAATTTGCACTTTTTTCTCTCATATGCATACTAAAAATCCTTATAGAAATTCCAATTGCAGCCAACAATAACATATATGACTTGCCATACACCTGAAATCTCTCATAAAATGTATGCTGAGAGAGCAAGACAGAAATTATGTTTCAATGCATGCATCTGATTTTAACATCCCTTCCTCTCCTGGCTTTGGGCTTGATGGCAGATATATAGAGTCATATTTTTCAGATATGACTTTAAGAAAGGCAGCAGAAGAGAGGCTCTTAAATCCATCTTCCTAACAGATTCACACTTAATTGAAAATGCCTCTACCCTGGAATGCAGAAGTTTCATTATTACTCCTGGGCCAAAGAAGTGCTAATACATTGTACTAGATATTTCCCTATTACTTTTATCCACAACAACTTAGCTTGTGTTATAGTCCAGTACCGAGGTTCTGTAATTCAAGCCAGATTTATGATTCTATAAATGAGAAATGATCTCTCAAGATCTTTAATAAATACTGTCTCTTGTAATAAATTGTTATTTTCTTATGTAGATTATCATAGATCAGGATGTAGTGGCTATAGTTTCCTTTTCACCTAATGTTGACTTTGACACTAGTGAGGTTATCTATTATATTGTGTTATTCAATATTGTATAGCAATTAGATTTGGATGAAAATTGCATTTATAATATTTTATTCATTGGCAGAAAAGTGGCAGGAGATAAGAAAAAGTGAAGTTTTTCTTTTTTCTTTCTTTTTTTTTACCATGTTGGCAATCATAAATGTTGTTTACCAGGTATTTTTTCTATTTCCCCCCTCCAGATATAGTGTAGAATTTCTTTCTCCAGCCACTTTGAGTTTGAATGGAGTAATAAGATTTTTCTGGCACATAGTTTTGAGCAGAAGTGATGAGTATCATTTTTAGATTGGATACTTTAATTACCAATGTTGGGCACTCCAGAACTCTTTTTATTTTGCCACTATGCTTGCTCAGAGGGCTTGGTTCTAGGGTACACATGACAGTAACAGGGTCTCCATCAGATACAAAGTGGACATGTTATATTACAAAGGAATCACACTTTGTTTTAAACCAATAAGATTTTGGGATTGTTTGTTATCTCAGCATAGCCTAGCCTATGCCAGCTAATTCACCCTGGATTTATGGCATTCCTATAGCAGAAACATCCTACAATTCGTGACTTTGACTGGGAGGTTGGCATTTAGCAGTGTAAGAAATTTTTGTTGAAAAGAAAGACTGGTCTACGTTATGCAGTTGTAAAATAGTTGGTCAAAATACCATTATGATAAAATGGAAGGCAGTTAATATAGGCATTGTATTTATCCTACTAAGGGAAGAGATTAAAAAAAAAATAACTGTATGCATTGCTTGCTGTTGACTGAACTTGAAAAGGAATTACAAGCTTTCGTTGAGTTCTCCAGAACTCCATGAGGGAAAAAAAAAAAGTCAATTGCAGAAATGTGAACGCAATAGAATGGGTCTAGAAATTATGGGACATGTCAAATTTGAGATAACAGCTTCCAATTTGTAAAAATTAAAATCAAGACATGTTTTGAATGTCAAAGATTAATTAAAACCAAACTTTTGACCAGCATTGAATCAAGGAGAGGTTAGTCGAAGCTACTGTTGAAATATCAGATTATTTTAAGGAGAACTCTATAAGGAAAAACATATATATTTCACTGGACAAAATAGCTCAGGGAAAGTCGTTTGAGAAATTCAAGAAGTGGATTTGGCTCCATAGATAGAGCATCTGCCTACCACATGGGAGGTCCAGGGTTCAAACCCAGGACCTCCTGACCCGTGTGGATCTGACCCATGCGCAGTGCTGATGCGTGCAAGGAGTGCCGTGCCATGCAGGGGTATTCCCCGCGTAGGTGAGCCCTATGCACAAGGAGTGTGCCCCTTAAGAAGAGCCACCCAGTACAAAAAAAGTACAGCCTCTCCAGGAGTGGCCCACGCTTTGGAGAGCTGACACAGCAATATGATGCAACAAGAAGAGACACAGATTCCTGGTGCTGCTGACAAGAATACACGTGAACACAGAAGAACACACAGCAAATGGACACAGAAAGCAGACAGCTGGGGTGGGGGTGGGGGGATGTGGGCAGGGAGAGGGAGAGAAATAGAAAAGAAAAAAAAAGAGATGAGATTTGAATAATGAAAGATATGTTAGAGAACTCTTCAGAACTTATAGTCAAGAATTATTATTCACTATCCATTTAATACATGCAGTGTCAATCTTAAGAGACCAATGATAATGGACACTCTAAAAAGCAGCCAATCAACTACGTGGATGGTGCTAGTTTAACCAGATTTAAGGGCTTTTGCTCAGAAGCAATGACATCAATAATTGTCAAAGGCATCTGCAATGTGACGAAAAACTTTCTTTTAGAAATAAACTTGTATCTCCTAAAGTCCCTTAAAAATTTACAAATATAAATAACAAATATGAAAGGAAAATTCCATTTTGCAAGTTTTCATTCTAAACCAGGACTTCATGATAGTTTGGTTGAACATGGATTGGGCGGGGTAAAATTTGTATTATAGGGTTTTCATATCTGTTACTATTTTCTTATTCAGTAACTTCTTAAGCACATGTTTTAATTTTATTTGTTATACAAATTGTCTGACCATACAGTGTGGACTTTTTGAAGAGAAATTGTGATATGGAAGAGGAGAATTCTAGGCTTAGGCATTAGATGTTTCTGATGGTGTATTAATAGGTGAATAATGAAAAATTAAAATTTGCATGCCAGCATGTAAAATTACGGTAAGTGAAAGCCTAGGAAATGATTCTCTAAGAGAAATGGACAACTTTCCTTTTCCAAGCAGTAACCATAGGTCAGTGTATGAATGATATCTGTCACATGAGCTGAAGAAATTTTGTGTAATAAACTGAAAAACAATAGCCTCTTTATCTAGGTTGACTACTCAACAGCTATCACCAAAAAATAGCACACTTTATCATTAGGAAAATTTGTAAATGATGAAATTAAAGGAACATTTTCTGCTACAAAGAGTTGCCAAAATATATACAAAACTATATCCTTGTTTGTTTTTTTATCTGGAAACAAATATTCGCCTTTGAAGCAACTGTGGTGGCAGCCATACTGTTCCATCAAAGGTTGTTTCCATGAGTTTGTGAAAAAAAAAGAAAGAAAGTAAATTCTGACATAGTCATAATCAGAATTTATGTTGATGGATAAATTAATTCCTAGATATAAAATAGAAAAAATAAACATTCAGTAGCATGCTAAGTAAATGATCATCTTTATTAAACTAAACGCTTTTTATCTGAGAATGTTTAAACATCTGTGCAAAAATCTAGAAAATGAATAAACACATTTCCTGATACATACAGAAATCCAGTGACTTAACAGGGAAAGAATTCTCAAGAGTATGATTGAGCTGAAAAGAGATGATAAGAGCACTATCAAGAAAATACTAGGAAAAATGATGGGCAACATAAATGAGAATTGACTTCATTGTTTTAATCCAGTGATGTTTGAAGGTCATTTGTTACAATAGTACAACTTAACTCAGATGACACAACACTCCATGTGATATGAAAAAGGAATAACCTACACATGGCCACGTCATGTTTCCAGAAAAGTAGCCCAATGAAACATCCTTTCATATATAAGATAAAGGATTTTTCTAAGTAGAGTAATAGCTAAGATTTTCTTCATAAAACCATATTGCCAAAACTCCTGACATCCATACTTGTCAAGTCTATCCTTAGGCAAATGTAGAGAAGATTCTCTTCAGTGATATTCGAGCTACTTTGAAATTTTCCACATCATTCCATTTTTTATGTTCTGCTTTTGAGATAAGGAGACCATAATAAATTACAGCATATGTGACATATTCCAAGTTACAGAACAATTTCAAATAAATATACATTTAAAACCAAAGGTACAGTGGTAGCTATCAGCTAATGTAACTACTGTTTAAGGAAGTGTTTCCCCCAAGATGAAAGCCACAAATCTCTTTATTGGAATTCATAGGCACACATAAAAGGAATATTGAGCAATAGATCATAACAGAACAAGTAGAATTGCAGAGAAGAAGGCATGGCTACATGCATACTTGTCTGACTGGTTAGATGTTACTTTCAAAAAATGATAGTGACTAGTTTTGCAAAGCTGTGACGCTTAGTAGGGCTTTATAAGTTCTAAAATAAAATAAAGCAACATCACTTTTATTTTTTCTCCATTCTTCCCAATATATATCCCACAGTTTTAATTAACAATTTAATTGTATCTATATCTTTGACCACACTGGTATGTTAAAAACTGGCTTCAGCCTTCATTGCTGGTGACATAAGTAAAGAGATTTAGGGATATTCCCAAGTTCCTTGATTATCTAAATATAGACACCACTGAATGCTCAGCTCAGACTTTGAATGCCATGTGATGCAAAGTGATTAACAAAGGGTGTAGTGATAGTAGATTATTCTTCATAGTGGTCTCATCAGGTAATAGTTGTAAAATCCTGGTCAGACGTTTCTACTGCTCAGTAGCAGAGCCATTTCTCTGGTTCCTGCCCAGCAGCAGAGCCTAGTACAGGCAAGCAGTCAGTTCTGTTGCTAGCAACCAAGAATCATAAATGGCAATATATATATAAAACATTTCCCTAAGAAAAACTAGTGCTAGAGCCATGTACAACAAATAGAATATTAGAAACACAGAGTTATTACAAAAGTTGAATTTTTAAGACTCACCAAAGGGCTCTTAAAAAAATCCCTTACAAGTAACCCATAAAAATGCAATAAAAGCTTATGGCTTTACTATACCACAGCTATAATTACAGGCTAAATCACATTCATTTGCTTAAGCGCCCAGAGAACTACTATATAACTCTGTTAGAAAAATCTTTTAGTCCTTTGAGGATTGATGTAAGTACATAATAAAGTTGGAATCTAGTTTGATATTTTTTAATTTGTTATATTAATTAGTAAATTTTAAACTACATATATTCGTTACAGTAATATTAGCTGCTGTAACAAAAAACAAACCCAAAAACTAATATGACTCAAACGTAAGTTTATTTTTCTCTCTCTTACATAATTTCAAAAATATATGTTCCTGATAAGGTTGAGTCCATCCTCCAAGTAGTGAGTAGGGACACAGATGCTTTCCTTTTTGGGACTTTCTCATTAAAATCACGCAGGCAGCAGAAGGAAAAAAAATTACAAATCATAATAGGCATGAGGCTTTTACACATTAATTCTGGAAATGCTTTAGGCCTATATTCTGTAGGCTAAATTTCACTCATATGACCACAAGTTACTCTAAAAAACTTGGGAAATATAGTTTAATGTGTGTGCAGAAAGATCAGTGTATTAGTGTGATAAACACCCTGCCAATATTTGGCCCATGATGATTCTATTTCCATCCATTCTTCACCCTATAGTCACAATGAGCATTGTAAAAATGCAAACTCACATGTCACTTTCTAAATTCAAAATCATCAATGTCATTCCATTGTCTTCCAGATAAAGTCAGACCACATGGGATGAAGCACAAAGTCTATTAAATCCCAATTCCTGTACTTTCTTTATCATTTCCTACAAAATCTGTACTCCACTTAGACTAAACTAAAGTTATACAAATTTCCAACTGTATCTTCAAACCTGGTCTATTACATATACTATTATTTACATTTGAAATGACTTGACCTTCCATTTCACCTGCATCAATCCTATTCAGCCACTATAATTTAATTTAAAAAATCATATAATCTAGCAAACATATATGAATTACATTCCTATCTTAGATACTCCAATATAACTTATGCTTACCACATTGCTTTTTTTGATAAGAAAAACATCATTTTATGAGTTTGTACTTTTATCTTCTCTGTAAACAAAAATTGATATGGTTTTTTATGTCTTTATTTACTTTCCTTCATTTCCCTCTGAGATGGAATCTGACCAACTGTATTAGTCAACCAAAGGGGTGCTGATGCAAAATACCAGAAATTGGTTGGTTTTTTAAAAAGGGTATTTATTTGGAGTAGAAGCCTATGGATATCAGGCCATAAGGCATAAATTACTTCCCTCACCAAAGTCTATTTTCACTTTTTGGAGCAAGATGGCTGCCAATGGCTGTGAAGGTTCAGGTTTCCTGGATTCCTCCCTTCCAAGGTCTTGTTTCTCTCTGGGTTCAAGTTTCCTTTCTACCTGGGGCTGGATTCTCTTTCCTTGGTGAGTTTATTTCCTGGGGCTCCAGCTTAAGTCTTTAGCATCAAACTCCAACATCAAAACTCCAACATCAGAGACCCTCAACTCTGTTCTTTGCCATGGCTTTTATCTGTAAGTCTCTACCCACCAGGGGTGGGGACTCAACACCCTAATCATAACTCAGTCAGGCCCAGGTACAGATAAGATTACAAACATAATCCAATATCTATTTTTGGAATTCATCAATAATATCAAACTACTATGCCAGCCAAGACTGGTCTATAGCCTTTTGTTAGTAAAATCAGAGTTTTGTGGGAGGATTGTGTAAGAAAAATACCATGCAAGCAGGTTCTTCTAAAAAAATCAGAGACAAAGGAAGATAATCCCATGGTCCAAAGATGGTAGAAATATGACATGTCATGAAAGCAGCAAATCTGGGAAGGTAAGGAGGGGCCAAGGGATAAATGGCAATTATGCATATATCATACCTGAGGAAAAAGAAACTCAAAGGAGATTAGGGCATTAGAAGTTTTTTGAAGAGCAGAAAGAAAGGTAAATATCAGAACTTATTTTAGGATTATGTTCCTTGAAAGGAAAACTTCTCTGCAGCTGATCTACCTATGAGAGGACTTTATTTGAGCTGGACTCGTTAACTTATCTATCACACTAGGCTCTAGGCTAGTTGAATTCCTAGTGCAGCATCTATTAGGAACTCATAAATCTTCATTCAAATTAAAAATAACAGTCTTTTAAGGAGTGGTAGTATTGTAGAAGATAGAGGAATGTAAACACAATTGGTCTTAAAGCTTGGTAGAGAGATAGAACAACAGTTACAGAGCAAAAATAACATGTAGATTGACTGCCACACACACATTATGTGGGATGTTTCTATTCCCCTTTCTATATTTTCATAAGGAGAGGAAATTGCACCATCTTCAGAAGGGAATAGCATGAGAGGAACACTTTTGTTCCTGTTCTCTCTGCTCACAGAAGGACTGACATATAATTGTTGATGTTGAAACAAGGCACTCAGCATGCATAACTAACATGTCTCAGTTCTTCAGCCAGAAAGAATTTGTCTCCATGTAATGTCTTTTTTTCTTCCTGCTCTTGTTTTCCATGTGTCAAGCACAAGTGAAGGCTCTGGGGGCAATTCTAAATCACCCTCTGGTTTACCTAGGGGACTTTAGGAATAGAAATTAGGAAGCTCATTTTTGCTTTAAGTTCAAGCAAGTTCCACCCCCCCCCCCCCAACTTCAAGTGTAAAATAGCTGATACTTAGCTAATTCCAAAGCTTATTTTTTCAAATAATAGAGAGTATTTCATGATAAATTATCATCCTCAACCACCAACCAATATTTTATGAGTACAAACGCAGAGTTTGAAAACTTTTATATTAATATAAGTTCTTCTATTATAACTGGAGAAGGACTTTCTACTTTCATCTGATTTCTAAAGCCTTTCTCCATTTCTGAAACATATGTGGGTAATTTTATAATACATGTTTAGTTTCCTAATGCCTTTAATCTAAGGAACTGAAAATTTGTATGGATAAAAAGTTTCTTCATGATGCTAGGCTGAGAAAATTGGACATGGCCTACTAGACTGAGAGAACAATGTAGTTGAATTATAATTCTCATTCTTGTAGGCTAAGTTACTCATACTAATAGAACTTCCAGTAAAAAACATTATTTGCAGTGCTTTATTGTAGATATTCCACCACATTAATTCTAATTCCTGGCAACACTATTTTATCATAGTACAAGGTTAAAATTATGACAGATGATGAATAAATCTGTTAAAAATAATTAGTATGATGTTAGATTTTGCTTATGAAATAAGATAACTATTTTCCCTTATTGCTTAGACATAACCACACCCAAATCCCAAGAAGTTAAAGCATTTAAAAATGTGTCTTTCATCTCAAGTAGCACATAAAATGAGAAAGTTGTCCTGATGCTCCTTACTGTCTTTTCCAATTTCTGTTTTTTCCATCTAAGAATTGTAACAATATCTAGTATGTGAACTGAAATAAAATAGCAAAAGGGATCAAGTGTTTTCTCTTTCTAGGTAGAGGCTCTGAAATTTATATGTAATAAAATCTTATGTAATTTTCCTTAAATCCAAATCCAATATTCAGATGGCATTTATTGCTATTATCTATTAACTTTTCTGAAAATTATCGTGAGATAATTATAGAAAATCACTACCTTAAGATCAATCACATTATTGGAGCTTGATTTGAGAGTACAATGTAAGGATGAAATTATTTGGCACCATTTGCTAATGAGAACAGTATTTGAAAAGAAAACAGACCAATATGTCCAACCCTCAAAATGAATGCATGTAACTATGAACCTTATTCAATAATTGAAATTTCGTGGTTATCATAGGTTCCAAGGAGACAGGGAGGGAAGATAAATGGAACATAGGGCATTTTTAGGGCATTGGAATGGTTCTGCATGATCTTGCAATGATGATTGCAGACCATTATACATTTTGCCAGAACCTATAAAAGTGTACAGTGCAAAATGTAAACCATAATGTAAACCACTGACCATGGTTAGTAGCAATGCTTCAATATTTGTTCAATTATAATAAATATACCATACTCATGTATGATGTTATTAATAGAGGGAAAATGTGAAAGGGAAGGGGATAAGGTATATGAGAATCCTCTATATTCTCTATATGTCTTTTCTATAAACTAAAACTTCTTGAAAATAAAATGAGAAAAATAAGACACTGGGGGAACATACAGAATAAATTGTCACTGTACATAAAAGACAATAGTCTTACGATGATGAAAGATTTAACTCAATAAAAGTTTTTGAATTTTGTTAATTTTTAATATTTGAAACTTTTATTTTATTTATATTTTGGCTTCATTTTGGGGAACTTTTTCAATTGCAGAAGATTTGCAGCTGTCGAAGGGGAGGATCTCTGGTTTGTAGGGGATGTGTGGGGAGGGGTACACCTGGGGCATGAGTCTATGGAATATGAATGTGTTCAAGTGGTCATGGGGTATTGTCTCAGTGTGTGGAGACCTACATAATAACTGGAAGAACATTTAATTCCCATCCTGGGGAAGTCCTGTTACAATCTCTAATAGAGTGGCAAGAATCTTTAGGGTAGATGGAAAATGAATAGAGGAGGACAGACCAATATGCCAGGCCCTAGACTGATGCTCCCACTTATGACCCTCATTCTTGTGAAATTGAAACATAGTCTAGTATTATATATTGCCTAAGAGTTACCTCATGAAAGCCTTCTTGTTACCCAAATGCATCCTCTCACTAAACCAAACTCAGCCTATAAACTCACTACCTTCCCATAGGCATGGGAGACGACTCCCAGAGATTAGCCTTCCTAGCACCAAGGGATTATTACCAAGTGCCAATTAGTGATACATTTGGAAAAAGAGCTTAACCAAAAGGGAGAAATTTGAAATATAGAGGAGTTTTTATGACTAAGAGACTTCAAAGTGAGTTGGGAGAGGTCATTCCAGAGGTTATGCTTATGCATGTTTCAGAAGTAGCTCACTGACTGCCGCAGTAAATAATTCCTCCAGCAGTGGGGCTCCTGAGGTCTCTAGGGACATCTAGACACTATAGGCAGGGCAGACAATCCCAGGAATTCAGCTCCCAGTTCGTGGGCCTTACCTTGGAATATGGGGTCAACTATCCCCCAGTTTATTGGAGATAGACTTATTTATAATTTTCCTGCACATGTCTCTTCTGCTCCTGTTATTTGAACCTGTAATTAACATTATATCCATTAAATATGTGCCTCAGAGACTTAAAAATTCCAGCTGTTCATATGCTGATTGAGCCCTGAATCTCAGCAGAGTTGCAGCCAAACCCTACGCTCCAGTTCAGTGTACTCCTCCAGACAACTAACAAAAGGATGGTCATGAACAGGGCCCATCCCAAAAAACAGAGAGTATCTACAACTGCAAGCAAGACAGTTCCATCCATCTGCCCCATGGGATCTAAACCCCTCTCAATTGGCTGTAAAGTAGGCATCACCATCCTAAAATCCCCAATGAACAAAGATAAGAGGGGGAATGTAACTGTGGACTAAATAGACTTATTGTTATTCTAATAGTGGAAGAACTTGTAACATCAATATAAAGATAGTGGTCATCAGAGGTACTGAAGGGAGGGAAAAGGAAGCATAGGCATAACATGGGGCATTTTGGAGACCTCAGAATTGTTCTGCATGACATTTGAATGATAGATACAGGCCATTATACATCTTGTCAAAAACTAGGAAATTTTGTAGTGCAAAGAGTAAACCATAATGTAAACTATAGACCATGGTTAGTAGTACTGCTTTAACATGTGTCATCAGTTGTAACAAATATACCACTCTAATGAAAGATGTTGTTAATGGAGAAAAGTGTGGAAGGGAGAAGGTATGAGGTATATGGGAATCCTCTATATTTTTTATGTAACCTTCATTAAACCTGTAGCTTCTTTAAAAATGAAATAAAATTTAAAAAACAGGATTTCATGGATTCTGAGATTTTGTAAAGGAATTCTTAAATATTAGATATTTACACATACTCCAGAATTGCTTGTATAAACATCCTCCATAATATGCATGGTCATGTGTGATGTACTGTAATTAAAACTAATAAATTATTACATTTCTATTAAATATGTGTCTATTAAAGTCACAAAAATATGGTTACCCTGCTAATATAGAATAAGGCTGTTTAACTCAAAGTTGAGGAAAATCTATATTGATATTCATTGGAAATGGATAATATGCAAAATATTGAAAGGTGTTTGATATTCTTAATATGATCTGTCCTGTATATGTGGAACTATTTGAGAGAGAAGTAAGATATATTGTTGCAGTCAGACGGACCTGGTGTTAAATGCTAGCTGGGCCATTATCATCCAGTTTTCACTATTATATGCCTCAACCTTTAAGTGTTAGTGAAATAATTGAGAGAAAATGCAAGTAGAATATTTATAACTCGTGCTCTTTAGAGTTCATTTTCAACTTAAATATTTTAATTAGAATAATTAAATTAACTAATATAAAAATTAGAGCAGAAAGTTGTATAATAAACTGTTTATAGCATTCTTACATGACTACTCTATTAATATAGAGGAATTCTTGTCAGTAAGAATACCGTTATAGGAAAGGATTTCACACATCCTAGACACCAAATACTTGTTCAGATTTAAAATTCAATTATAGGTAAACTGTGACAGGCTCAGTTAATATTCTAATAAACATGAGCAGCCAAAAATCAATTGAGGTTAAAAAATTAATTTACTCCACAAGTCTCACAGGATTTGATATATAGGAAAAATACTAGGCTGATATGTGTCTGTATGTACATGTGAAAGCACATGTATATGCATATGTATACCTGTGTTTATATACTTATATGTATATAAAACACTTTAACTCCATTTTTGTTGTTTAGCTTGTGTACATGTATTATACAGATTATAATATATCTAACTCTTTGTATATACACACACATCACATACATACATAAAGACAGATACATCTCACCATAATCATGGATTATGGATTCAGTAGGCAATATTATCCTAAATCTCAGAGAAGTTAAGAAATTTTAAAAAGGGTACACAACACACACCTGGTGAATTGCTGTGCTAGCTTTGAGCCCAAATCTAATATTACTCAAAAGTCTTTGTCTTTTTCCATGATGCCAATTTCAACCACTAATAACAATTTTGGCAATATTTAAGAGCCATCCACTTGCATCCCACATTTTGGAATGCTCTTAAATGTCTAAATCAAGTAAGCAACTGGAAATTAACTGAGAAGGAAGGCCGTACACCTATACGAAAAACATTACTGGAAAGGTAATGTGAAAAACTGCTTGTATACTTTTATTTATATAACTCTTTTCTTCCACTGCCAAACCACACCCATCACCAAGGAATTGTGGCATTGATTGACTGTCAACATCACCCCCCTCTTATCTTCTGCATACATCTCTGAGGGTGCTTGTTATATCTTATTTCGCTTTTGAAGACTTGCCTGTGAGTCTTGAGTAGTAGAGGGATGAAAAGATGTGATATTTTAGTGTCTTGAAGTTGTGCTAAAGATTTTGCTCCTATGAGTAAAGAGATGTAATTTAAGAGTCTTACAACTGTATCAATAAACTTCCTTTTTAAAAATTCTATCTTGGAGAAATGTTTAGAGAAGTTAATACATTGTTTAGTAAGACCATTTCAAAGATTTTTGCTTCTTAACTCTTTGGGGAAGCAATGATTCTTTATGGATTGAATTAAGGTGATAGCCATGAACATGGAGAAAGTTGTATGTATCTGAAATGTACTTGGAAGGTAAGATCTACAGGACATGTTCACAGACTATATGTGGGACATGAACAAAATGGTTTTAGTTTGCTGGACTGCTTAAAGTGGATACCATGAGACGCGTTGACTTTAAACAATGAGAATTTATTAGCATACAGTTGAAAGGAACCCAGAAGCTGAGAGACAAGACCCCATGAGCCAGAAGTTAAAGTCAATGGAACACAGAAGCGGTGAGGAAGCCACTTTAGCCAGAAGCTAAAGCAAAAAGGCCAGGAGGAGAGAGAAGAGACACATGGATAATGCCGTTTACCTAATAACCTACAGCTGCAGCTTGGGGAGAGAGGATCTCTTGATGATACTTTGATTTGGACTCTTTCACAGTCTCAGAACTGTAAGCGTTTAACCTAAAAAATCACCATTGTAAAGGCAACTTGTTTCTGTTATCATGCTCCCAGCAACTTTTAGCAAACTAAAGCAGTTGCTTTCAGCTTCTTGCTCCCATGGTTTTCTCTCTCTGTCTCAATTTCATTCTCTTATAATGAACTCTAGTGAAAGTCTTAAGACCCACACTTGGCCATGCCTTAACTGAAGTAACATCATTAAATGACCTCACTTTCAATAGGTTTACACTCACAGGAATGGATTAATTTTAAAACATGGTTTTCTGGGGTATATATAGTTCCAAACTACCATAGGTAATACTGGAAGAGAGTCATAGTTTTTTTTTCTTTGAACAAAAGAATGAATGATAAAGCTATTGTCCAAGTTTGAAAGTATGTTTGAGGACTAGCTTGTAGGAAATATCATGAGTTTGAATATGGACATGATATATTTGAGAACCCTGGTATAAGAGTTGCAGGTTTGCTTCCAGGAAGTAGACCTTGAGATGACGATTAGTATGCAGATGATTAATATCAGGAGAGATTTTGGGATCAAAACCTTTGGATGAGAGAGAAACAGGATTAAATAAAAGGAGAAGCTGCAATCTCAACAAAGGCCTTAGCCTACATCACAGGTTGCTCAGGTGGGATAGATACTCAAAGTTTCCTATGTCTAGGGGGATATCACTTCCAGTCTTCCAAAACAATTCAGTCATCTCTACCTTAGAGTTGGCCACGTCCTTTTCCATGATTCTATAGACCATACATCCTACGTAGCATGTTTACAATTCCCAAGTTTCTTGACATTGTGTTAAATCTTGAATCCAGGAAGAGTGTTCCCACCTTGTCAGCATTAATTTCCACTCTCCTTCGATCCAGGCCCGGAGTACCCCTGGCTAAGCTATGATGCCACATGATGTTAGTTCTAGTGCCCACTCATCACATTCAAGCAAAGGAGGGGGGGGGGGGGGAGGACAGAGTGCTAGTCTCTAATGGATAGCCTTTAATGGATAAAAGGGACTTGGGAATCTAGGTGTTCAATATTGTCAAGTGCATCAACCTACATATTCTTGTCCCATATGTTAGGGTAGTAGTATTATTTTCCATCTAGAGCTCTAATTAAGTCATTGCAGCCCAGTCTCGGTAGGAAGTTTAACTTTGTTTGAATTTCCTCTTCTGTTATAATTAAGCCCCAAATTTTTAGCCTTCCTTGCCCTCAGGCTGCAGTAGATGAGGGGCTCTTCACATGCTATGGAGGGTGTCTTTTGCTTTCACACTTAGCTTTTAATTGATGATTAATCGTTCACATCTTCTAATTATCTTTTTCCAAAGCCTTAGGTATTAGTCAAATTTAGTAACAGGCACTGTATTCTTCTGTCCTCTTGATTATTGTTTTCCTGATATGTCACAAACACTTGATATATCACAGCAGCTAGTGCATCTCTTCTGTCAGATTACTATCTTACTTAATCACCGGTGCATGTTTTAGGCATTGCCCTGCCATTTTATGCCAGGGACTATCTGAGCTAACCCTGCTACCTCGATGAGTGGGCAGCTTCAGAGTCCAAATTACTATCTGTTTTATTGGACCATTGGTACCAACGGTCACAGAATGTGTTACTTTGGAAGCCCAGGCTCTGAGATGGAGATGAGCTTACCAGAGATTCATAAAGGGGTGCTGGATGGACAGAAAGACCTTCGGTGTGGTGACTCTTCAGCTGAGTCTGTTCTGCAAAGTATTGACAATAAAGGGTTGTGCTGGCAACACTCCTTGTTCCTGGGTTCTTCATTCCTAAAGAACGCTCTGTTACCAAAACTAAGTCATTTTATTAATAGATAATGAAGCTGGCAAAATAGATTTGGATTTCAGAAGGGGGATTCTGTGCTGGAAGTCCATGTATGTGAGTCATCCATGTGCATGTGATCAGCAAAGCTAAACTATCTAGGTAAGGAGCATGCACTAATAAAAGGTCTCAGACTAGTACTTAAGGAAGCCACCGAATGAAGGAGGTTGTATTTGTAAAGTAGAAAGAGAAGAGGATGCCGAGAAAGAAGAATTGATGTAAAAATATTCTACCTGAATTCAGAGAATTTTCTTTTTTAATATTAGATCTCTGTTCTCTTTGTAATATTACTACTGCTCAACTCGTTTGAATTATTTCAGTCTGCACTTAATAATTTGGGACTCACCAAACTTCAGAAATAGATAGGTAAAAAATGAATGCTGTATTTATCACTGGGAAAACAAGGTTCCATTTAAAATGTGGAATGAACTTATAAATGTATTTTTCAACAGAGAATTAATGTAGAAACCCTATTGTAGAATAAAAAGTAAAATACCTTTCCATTAATTTTTAAAATGTGGTCTCATACTGTTATGGCTCTTGCTGAACTGCAGAACCTGAAGAACTACAAAATAATTTTGGTGGCTCAGAACCAATATGAGACCAGAAGATCTTTAATGGACTAGTTGAAAGAGGAAAAAAAGAGGATTAATATCAATATGAAGTGAACTCTATGGTGACTCAAGACAGTCAGCCTTAGTATTGTGCATGGCTCCAATCCTGGCAAATTAATTAATTTTTAATCTCCTCCTTGGAACTCAAACCAAGTACGTTCAGGTCTTAGGCAATCCAGACTGAATCAGAATCTGTGTTGGGCTTCCCCAATAGATTTCAGCAAAACTACAAGTAAAGAGTTCCAGGGTAAAGATATGAATGCAATCTCTTTCACAATGGAAAGTAATTAGACTGTTTTAGAATTAAGGGGAGATATATTTATTGGATGTATTAGATAAGAATTTAATGGACAACATAGACGAATTTTAGACTATTCGTTATATATGCGATAGCTTTTCTATATCATACATACGTATATATGTGTAAATGTGTATATATATAAAACCTTATATTTAGGATTTCATAAATTTTAAATTTTAAGAAATAGTTTGTTAAATATGAACTATTTCAGTATTATTTGAACTGGTAGGATATTTACACACCTGTGAAGGAAAGGCAACTGTTACACACCAAATTTATTAATTCAAATCTCTGTGATTGGAGATGATGATTCTACATGTTTGTAAAATATCCCCCGGGTGATCCTGATATAAGTCAATTTTAAGAATTATTACTCAGTTATGAATTCCTCACAGCTGAAAGAACAGCTGTGTTTTATTCCTTTATACAAGCAATTTTACCTCATGGTTCCACACTTCTCTTCTTGCTTTCCAGTTTTCTTACCCATGAATTCTAAAGGGCAGCAATAAATAAACAAGCACATATGCCTCAATAGATATAAATGATAGATAGATACATAGATAGATAGATGCATATTTACATGCATAAATAAACTTCAATAAATGTTTCTTTTTTTTCAAGTGAAAGCCATTTGATACAAAGTATGATGGAAAATTTGCTGGTCCGACTGTTAAAATACAGGTATAAAAATATATAGACTTCATCATGAATAATGAATGACATGAATCTGAAATGACAATAGGACACCTGCTGAAGTTGTCACTTAGATTCTAGTAAGCCATTCTTCAAGAAACGGATGTATATCCGGTGTATATCAACACATTCTCCTTTTCCTTCTTCAAGTATGATCAAGAGTTCTCTTGCTCTTACTTTCTTGAACACGCACACAACTACAAACACAATATTTGTAGTTTTTTGTCAACATTATCTACAGAACTTTTGGTTATTGGAAGCTTGGTCTACACAAAGATTTATATTAAAAAGTTTCACCATCTTTCCGTTTTCTAAGTAGTGAATAGAAGTCAAAACACTTTTGTATTTATTTTATGCTACCTATCATGTAAAATCTTGAAACCAGGAGTTAGAGAGCAACAATATTGTTTCTAGAGAAGATTTTTAGTTCTTAAAATTAAATGAACCAAAGAATTGGAATAGATAACAAGACAAATCAAAATTCTCCATAATTAGGAAAATTGAATGGTAATTTTTTTAAAATTCTTAACTGTATTTAATTTAAAATCTTCTTTGGTTGATACATCTGGAAAATATTTATTTATATTATATTGTGTTCAAGTATTTCTAATAGTGTATACATTTTCTTTGCAAATGAAGGAAAAGGAAAATGATCACTAGGTGTTTATTTAAACTTTCCTTTCAATCAGGAGATTTTGCTATTGGAAATCCAAAAACATTTCATATGTGGAGTATTTTGACACAATATAAATAGTACCAGGAGATTGTATATAACTTTCAAATAATCCCCATCTTACAGAAATTTGCACATTGCTTAATATCCAACAGGCTATTTGCTAAAATAGTCTTTAAAATTCTTAATAATAGAGAAATGGTCTGATTAATGATATATATGTGGAGAGAATATTGGCTAACATTCATGGTTACATAATCTCTTTTCCACATAGTTGTGCTCTTTTCTCTGTTGAAGAACTAAAACCTTTGGCAGAACTATATCAGAGCAACTAAATACATTGAATCTAATTGATTTTTTGCATAATGAATGTTTACTTTGTTTTAATACAGTGTTGATAATTATGTGTTGCTTACAAAGGAGGTTAGTTAGGATATAAATATAGATTTTCAATCAAATATACATGCAAATACAAGCCATATAACTCGCAGGAAAAGCAACCTAGACATTACTGAATTATGGCACTGCCTTACAAATACGATTTAAAAACCCAGGATTATAATATAAATCAGAAGACCACATTATGCACTCAAACTTAAAATGTTATTTTACATTGCTGCTGATAAAACATTGCTCAGTTTTAATTATTTTATGAGAGAAAAACTGTTCTTTTCTTTAAAAATCATGCAATAAAATTGATTCCACATGAATTGACATTTGCACAAAATGATGCTCATAGCAGCATTATTCAAAATTGCTATAAGTGTGGAAGAAGCTCAGGTGTCCATTAACTGATAAATGGATAATCAAAATGTGGTATATTCATAAAATGGAATACTATTCAGCTGTAAGAAGACATGAAATTAGGATGCATATTACAACTTGGATGAAACTTGAGGCCATTTTGTTGAGTGAAGTGAGCCAGACACAAAAAGACAAATACTATATGGTCTTATTAATATGAAATAAATATGATGAGTAAACTTATGGAAGTAAACTCTAGAGTATACATTACTTGGAGATAGAATGTGGGTTGAGAACGGGAGCTAATGCTTAATGCCTGCAAAATCTTTAATAAGGTTTATTGTAAAAGTGTGGAAATAGAGTTGATAGTAACACACTATAGTGAGTATAAACAATACTGCTGATTTATAAAGGTGATTGTGGCTGAAGCAGTCTGTGGACATAACTGTTAATTGAAAAGAAGCTAGAGAAAAATCTAGGGGCTATACAAAATAGTAATTTGGGTGGTGGATGAAGATGTTGGTTAATAGTATAAATATAAGAATGTTTTTTTTTACAAACTGTTTAGAATATGGTGATATATGGGAAAATTACTACTACTGTAACTTATAGATGATAATTAAATAATATTTTTGCAGCAATGACAAAGAAGATATTATATAAATTCTAAGGGACAAAAATAAGGGAGTTTAAGGGGGTTGGGTTTTTTTCCTTTTGAAGTAATGAAAACTTTGTTCTCAAATTGACTGAGGTGATGACAGCTCTGAATTGAATATTAGAGCCACTGAGTGCCCACTTTGAATGAGTTGTATAAAGCATGGGACTGTATAACACAGGGAATTCAGTGGTGAAAGATGGACTGTGGTTAACAGAACTAAAGTGAGAACATTTTCTCATGAACTATAAAAAGTATTTAATACTGATATAGGGTGTTAGTAACTGGGTGGATTGGAGGAAAAATACATCAAATGTAACATATTGACTATAGTTTGTAGTAATATTTTGACAATGCTCTTCCATAGTTGTAACAATTGCTTCATAAAAATGCAAGGTGTTGGTGGTGGGGTGATGATTGGGAGCCCTCTATGGTGATATGTGCATTTGTTTTGTAAGTTCGTAACTTTAACTATGTACTTATTGCTTATGTATATTCATGTTTATATGGTATAATTCTATAAATTTTTAAATGAAAAAAGAAATCCTAAATCTACTGTCCTATTGATTTCACAATGGAAAAACCATTTCTACCACTGCTGGGCTGATGGTAAAAGTAGATCTAAAAATAGAATGAAATTCCACTCTTCACCATATTTAAACCTGAGTTTTAGATAGAATAACTTCAAGTAATATAAAGGCAGGCCATGTGTAAATCACAATATTATTACTATTAATTTTTATTTTTATTTAGTTTTATCTTCTCTTACTATTGCTGATTAACTGAGAAGTTATAACCTGCCAGGAAAATTTAAAAAAGTAAAAATTAGCACCAACTAAATGTGATCAACTATTTGAATGCTGGTGAATTCATGTAGTGTTTTTTATCTTTATCACCCCAGAGGAACACACGTATTAGATAAGCAATCAAACTATATAAGATATCAAAATATGTCATCCAAAAAAATTAATTTAAATACCTTAAATATTTACAAATCCAAATCAAATGTCAAAATATTCAGTTATTAAACTCTGCAGTGTTATTGACTTTATTTTTATTTAAATGCATAATTTGACAGCAGTTTTTAAAAATTCTATATAATACCAAAAGTACAATTTGTTTAATTGGGATAGGAAAATTCCTGAGTTTATTATTCTCTTTTTTTTCCTCTTCTAATTAGTTAGAGAATATTTTACATGTTTTGTTTTTACTATTCCAATGTAGCCAACTTGGATTAATTGTTGATTTTCATTTAAACTATTCATTTATATGTTTGTATTTGTGAATATGAAATATTCATGTTTGTGAGATTTCTGTTGCTTACAAATAGTCCAAAGTATGGTTATATTATAAATGTCAAATGACATGTAATTTGAGAGAGCAACTGGAGATGAAAGTAATGATTAAGTATCATTTTGATACAAAACTAAGTAAAATTAAGGAAAAAGAACTAAACCATATAGAATATTTTAAAAAGATCAATGTAAATGTAATGAGGAATGCCTTATAGTTTTAAAATTAATTTCTTGATGTTGACTCTGCAAAAAATATATGAAGGAGAGTACAACAATCTGAAAGATATTTGGTCTTCTTATAACACAGTTTTGTACAATTTTTTCTTTAAAAGAAAAATATTTTTTCCTAATCAAGAGTGTTTGTGAGAAAAAAACATAGTCATAAGGGATACGATTATAGTTACATTTATTTTTCAGGTCCACAGCAAATGAGTTTAATAAACCTGTACATGCTTACTAAGGATTCATTTATTTATTAGTTTATTTAACCCATATTTATTAGCACTCATTCTGTCAGGCATTCTATAATGTTTAAGGAGATACTAGGTACTAAGCTTTATAAAATTCCTATCACTGTACAACTGTCACAATGGCTAAAATCTAACAGACTAACAACCCAAATGGTGGCCAGGAGGTGAAGCAAAGGGAAGTTTCATCATTTGCTGATGGAAATGCAAAATAGTAAGTCATTTGGAAGCCAGTTTGACAGTTTCTTACAAAGTTAATCGTAAGTTTATGGACTATTCATCAACTTAACTCCTAGCTATTTACCCAAAGTGTTGAAAACTTATGTCCACACAAAAACTTGCATGCAAATATTTGTGGCAATATTATTTAAAATTGTCAGAACTGGAAGAAATCAAGATGTTTTTTAATAGGTGAATGAATAAACAAATTGTGGCCATCATTATGCATTTGTCAAAACCCGTAGAACTGTACAACACAGTGAACCCTATTGTAAATTATGGGATTTATTTAATAATATTGTATCTACATCATTACATCAGTTGTAACAAATTTATACCATACTAATGTAACATATACATAATAGGGGAAACTATGTGTGGGGTGGGAGGGTATATTCAGGATAAGGAGAAGATATGGGAACTCTCTGTACTTGCTATGCAACTTTTCTGTAGTTATAAATATATTCTAAAAAATAAAATCTAGTAAAAAACAAATCCTTGCCTCAATAAAACATATGGGCAAAAGCTCGAAAAACAAAAGCATTCCTACAGGAGGCCTGTGTGCAGCAGCTGCTGAAAGCTACCTCCTTGGTAGTGTATGTGGACTATTGCTTGTATGGGATACCTTAAGAAGTCTTGGTGACAGCCCTTGCCTGTTGATGGTCCTGCTGACCTCTTGCACAATCTAGATTCTAGGTAGGTACGCAAAGTGCCTTTGGAAAGCCCCAGGTTTTGGTGTCCTGGGACCATATTGGCCAAATCATCATGTCCATCCTCACCAAGCTTCAAAACATGGAGCATGTGACCAAGACACTGTGCAGAGCCAAGTTCCAGTTCACTGAAGGCTTTACCAAATTCAATGGTGACCAATTTGAAGATATGGTGGCCAAGAAGTGCCTCATTCCAGATAGTTGTGGGATCAAATACATCCCTAACTGTGGGCCCTTGGACAAGTGGTCAGCCCTGAAGTTGTGAAGGTTTTGTTGGCACTGCCTTTCCTCAATTTGTGACTACCAGTAAATGATTCCCTGGCCATGAAAACAACAAACAACAACAACAAAAAAAACAAAACCCACACACACAAACAAAAATAAAACAAAAGCAAATATAAGACAAATTGCAGAAAGGTATATAAATAGGGATATAAAAATGTCATAACACAGTATACTAGCCTGTAATTTAAGAGTCATAAGAGGACTTTGTTAGAAAGAGATATTCAACCTAGGACCTGAAGATGAGTGGGTTTTATCTATTTAGGTACAGTGAAAAGAGTTTGAAAGAAGAAAGTAATGCTTGAACATGCTGAGAGAGAAGTGAGTATTAAGGGTATGCCAGAAAAGAGAATGTAGTTTGTAATTGTAAAGGAGAGCATGAGGGCAAAAATACGTGTGATGCAATCTAACATAACAAGAGCCACATGTCTGAGGACTTTTGGACCATGTCAAGAACATAGACTCCTGAATAAGATTCTTTATTATATTTGAATGGAAACTTTTGTGCATTTGATAGAAATAAAATCTCAACTCAGAAAACAAAATAAGAAGAAAATTTCTTATTGTAAATAAAAACAGAAGCTTGAATTTTTTTAAATATAAAGACTAACTACATCTTTCCTGGCTGGTTGGTCTACATACTTAACAACTATTAACTATAATCATTATTGCTAATTTCCATTATGTCATTATTTTTAAAAGGTGATTGTTGTTAATAAATAGTGTTTAGTAATTGTTGATCAGTATTAATAAATATTAATAACTATTGTTGCTGAGGCTAAAATTGATGGTCCTTATAGGGAGATCGAATGGCTATGATTCAAGATTTCCAAAAATTCCCAAGGCCTGAAAAGTTAAGCAAGAAAAAGTAAGTTGTCAGAAAGTTGAACTGTATATTTGATCTTCTCATAGCTGCAATTATGAAATGAACAATTATTATCAAAGAAATACACTTCTGAGAAAAGATAGTTTGTAGAATCCTGTTGTGGATATATTTTGAACATTCTCCTTTGGCAGCCCTGGTGGATTCAATTCTATTCAGTTTGTGGGCTCTACAAGCCATATGTAAAGCCATATGCAAATTAGTACTAACATTGAATTAGTGATAATGGTAGCAGAAAGGTGTGTTAATCCTAGAAAAAAATGACATGTTCTTTTAGTACTGATAGCTGATTCCATATTTGAACCTCTTGCTTAGATTCCTATAGAGGATTGGAGTATCTTTAATGCCCTTCTCAGCATTCTCTCTCCCTTACTCTCTCCTTCCCTTCTTCTCTACCTCCCTTCCTTCTTCTCTTCCTTCCTTCCCTTTTCTCCCTCAGTCTTCTTCTCCAGTTCTACTCTGAATATGGAATCTTCAGTAGAGTTTCCAGGAAATTTTCACAAAATTTTTACTCATCAATAAAATCTCTAAAAGTTAGCAGAAAAAATCGATTCAGGTTTTATCTGGCAATAACGCTGGGGAAAAAACAAGCAAGCAAAATAACATTACTCTGGGGCAATTAATTCTTGAGCTTGCTGGCTAAGCGTCTGCTTTCCAATAAAATGGGCCCCATTTAAATCTCTCTGTTCTCTGTGGACATATTGATCCTTAAATGATGCATTGTTATTGAGAGCTTTCAGTATTGCATATTAGGGCTGTTGTCACACTCCATTTAAAACCTTGTTATCAGTAGCTGTAGGGAAACATCAGTTTCTAACATTCTAATGGACAAGTTTATCTTAGGGTATATTTTATGCCTTAACCCAAACACTCCATTATAAATGTGAACGTTTAGTTAAAAATGCTTATTCTTATTAAATGAAGTATGATATCCAAGAAAGGGGTGCTTAAAGAAAATATAAATGATAGTAATTGATATTTACAATTCTTGTTGCTTTTATATGCCCTCATTATTTAATGGAAATATTACCAGAATACGGAATTATTCTTCCTTATACTGTTAAGAAAGAAAAAGAGAGAGAAAGTAGAATTACCTAATATTGATGTAATAATAACAAAAAAAATAAAGAATGTCTTCATTCTTTGTCTTGATTAATTGTTCTTCTTATCAGGTTTATGTCACATAGTGTTCCATAGCATCTATTGATTTTTGGAACACTTCATAGAATTTTAGGAGGCACATCCTTTAGAGGTTCTGGAATTCTTTAAAATAGCTCTTTGCTCTCAGTCTAAATAGAAATGTCATTATATTGTGATTGGGTAGTGTAAAATAAATGAAAATTTGGCCATTTTTAAAGCTCTTTATTATAGGATAGAGTGTTTACATGTGAAAATAAACTATTATTTCTCACATACAAATCTTTCTCACAGTGCATTTCCATATACTGAGTTCGTATTGCTGAAACAATCTGGTGCTGAGGTTGTTAATGGTCCTCAGGAAAATGTAGCTTGTGTTTTACTACCCTTTAAATTTTCTTCTGATTGTACCTAAGTACTTTCTGTAAAATGAAAATAGCAAGGTTCATTTCTCAAAGGAGACCATTCAAGAATCCAAAACAGGTGTGAGCCATGGTACATAAAGTAAGTTTAAAGACTTTGAGGGATGATGTGGGGATAAGGAATGGAAAGTTAAGGCTTAAAATGTACTGGGTTCGTATTTGGAATGATAACAATGTTTTGGTAATGGTAGTGGTGATGGTAGCACAACATTGTGAAAGTAATTAAGAGCACTGAAATATATATCTGAATAGGATTAAAAGATAAAATGCTAGATTGTATATATAGCAATGGAATAAAAATTTTAAAGAAATCAATGAAACTATACTATACAAAGGATGAATCCTAAATTAATCCATGGAATTTACTTTTTTAACATTGCTAGCAGAATGCGCTGGGTTTCTATTTTCTTGGTTATGTTGCATAAAGAAATTTAAGGATATGCCATTAGGTAAGCAAAGGAGTAAAGAGTTTATTAAGAAACAAGAAAAGGGAAAAGTACACACCCGGGATAAGGGTACGGGCACACTACACGGTGAGACGTGTGTGTGGGGCCCTGGGGTATGCTTTTTTAAGGCCTTCCTCCTTCCCCTTCTTCATGTTAAGGAAGGTTCCCAGCTGTTTGAGGCCCTGATTGGTTGCCTTTATCCTTCACCTGTCAGCTTTCCGGGAACCAATCGGGAGGCATTTCTGTTTGGAGCTATCCAGTACTCTTTTGAGCCTGGGAGTTTCAAATGGGCCTTTTTAACCAGGTCTTGGTAAGCTCTTTGGCTATAAAGGTCACGTCTTTGTTCTTAATCAGCTGCCTTCCCTCAAGGGGTTTCTGGGCAGGTTCTCATGGCTATCTTCAGACCAGCAGCCTTCCCTGTTTCCTATACTAACCTGCCTCAGTACAACTATAAAAATGTGCTGTCATCAGTTATAACAAATGTTCCACACCAATGCTGGGTATTGGTGGTGGGCTGGTTTATGGGAATCTTGTATTTTATGCACAGTTGTTCTGTAAACCCACAACTTCTCTAATAAAGAATAAAAAGAAATAGAAGAAATTAGTGTTTTTCCCTCTATAACATTTGCTACTATGATTTTTTAAGAAGTCTCTGCTACCCCATAAAATGAATGGCCTGAAAAAAAAATGGTTCCTTTCTAGGTCTATCTTAGAATTCCTTCTCTCTTGTTCCCCAAGTCCTTATTTATTTTCCAGACGAGGATGGAGGAACTCTTTGGCAGAGATTTCAAAGAATTTTCTGATTTTCAAAATATTCAATTCAAATAAGTATATTTAGTATGCTTTTTACAGACTTATTTGCTGCTTCTGTTTTATATGTGTTATCTTTTACATTTTGGAGGTGTAGCAGTTTGATATGGTTATGAATTCCAAAAATAGATATTGGATTATGTTTATAATCTGGTCTGTAGCTGGGCATGATTGAGTTATGATTAGGGCTTTGATTGGGCCACATTATTAGGATGTTGAGTCCCCACCGGTTGGCAGCCAAGGGGTGGGGATTCACAGATAAAAGACATGGCAAAGAACAGTGTTGAGTGTTCTTAATGTTGGAGTTTTGATATTGGAGTTTGATGCTGAAGTCTTAGGCTGGAGCCCCAAGGAAAGAGACACAGCCATTCACCTGATAGTCTACAGCTGACCTTGTGGAGAGAGGCAAAGCCTAGATAGCCTCATAGTCTACAGCTGACCTTGTGGAGAAAACAGAGGAGCTGAGCCCAGAGGAACCCAGGAAGCCTGAACCCTCACAGACTTTGGCAGCCATCTTGCTCCAACACGTGGAAATAGACTTTGGTGAGGGAAGTAACTTGGGCTTTATTGCCTGGTATCTGTAAGCTCCTACCCCAAATAAATACCCTTTATAAAAAATACCCAATTTCTGGTATTTTGCATCAGCACTTCTTTGGCTGACAAATACAGAGGGTAATAGATATGGAATACGGAATGGTGTCCAATTAGTTAAAAATAAAAATTACTTTGACATGTAGGCATGAATTTGATCTAATTTTTTAGTGGATGTTACTCTGTAAAAGAAAATAATAGTCTTCCTTTCTTCTAGGCTTACACTGTATATGTATGTTATTTTTTGTAAAGGGAGGCATGGATGAAGTAAATGCACAACCACAACCATTTTTATATTGTGTTAAAACATATAAATTTGCTGATATTTTCTAGTTCTGACCTTAAAAATAACGATTAATCCAACTACAAACAAAGAAGGAAAAGATGTCCTCAAGCAAAAAATAAAAAATACATCTCATATTGATATGATGCAAATACCTAAGAAGTAAAGAAGAAAATCTATTGTCATGTAATCTTATGACATCAATGGTTAATGAATAGTATTTAAAAAGGCATGTTAAGACATATATGTCTTCATCGACATTTATCTACCTTAACACTCAAAGGCTAAAAGTTAATTGACCCAAATGCCAATTTATTTTTGGAAGCATATTTCTTCAAAAAGTTCCAAAACTCGTTAGGAAGGGAGAAAGGGATCCAAAGTAATTAAGGTAATTTAGTGATTTTAACAAATTTTTCAAATCAAATAATAATTTTTGAAATTTTATATCATGTTGATAATTATTTGTCCATATTATCAAGAAGACTGTGGATATGCTGTGTATTTCTGCAAAATTTTTCTTACTGTACTCATTTACTAATTATATTTCATAGCAATTAATATGTTGTGCTTCATAAATATTCAACTCATTATTGAATAATTAATGCCAAAAAGTTGTATGTTTTCTATTATTGCCATCTATATTTGGGAAATCCTGTCCTATCCTGTCCTTTTAGCTGAGTGCAATCATTGCTAAGATTACAGATATCACTTCACAATTATTGGATAAAGTTCTGTGCAAATGTCTAATATTTATAACCAGGACCAAATGTATCCTGCAAGAACTGTGTTACGATCTACAGAGAGACTAGAGAAATTATTCATAATTTCTTCAATAAACCTGCTAAATATTATATGGAAGACTTAAAGGAGAGAGGAAAGAAGATATGGTCCACTGTACTATCAACCTACAGGATAACTGGACAAGTATTTCTGTTTTAAATTCTGACAGGTTGCTCCTGAAAGAAGGGAAATCCTTTATAAGAGTCACTGTAGTCAAAATTTTGTTAGTTTGGTAATAATGACCACTTTTTGGAGTGGAATAAAAGCTCATAATCCTTCAAAATTTAGAAAAATATGGAGTAGTTTTAAAATAATAAAAGCAAAATAATGTTTGCAGTGTATGAAATGCAGTGACTTCTGTATAATTTCACGTCAATAGGTCTTTAAAATTAATTAGGATGCACGTGGAAACAAATATTTTATACATATGTACACTTAGATGATCTTGCAACTCTGTTATTTAGGTTTCCTGAGAAAACTGATCATGATGTAATGAGCCTGAACTAAGTCCATAAGCAAGATAAATTCTCTTGTTTGACCTCCGTTTTATATATAATCACCAAAATTAATTACAGGAGCTCATGCACTCTGTATTTGTAATCTCTTCTCAAAAAGATACATATAGTCTTCTTAGCAGATGGTGCAATATATTCAATATATGTAATAGAATAAGTATTTTCATATGAATAGGCAAATGCTAATAAATATGCTACTTTAGCAGTTATTTTAACTTCATTTCCCTTGACTGATGTATAACACAACATGATTTCCCAATAGCTTCTGAAATTGTATGCATATTCTGATCACTATCTAGCCTTTAAGTAGATTAATACAATCCATGGCTAAACTTTTTATATCATTGCTCTACTTATTATTATATTGCAACAATTCTTCCAGCACTTTGGTATACTAAATTATTTGCCTATAAGTGACCATGAAGATGATTTAGTAAACCACCATACATTAAAGTCAGTGTGCTGAGACCCAGAGAATGTATGGGCTCACCTCTGTTACAAAGATAGTTGGAAGAAGTCAAGTACTAGAACAAATGTTTTCTGATGGATAGGCCAGATTCCTTACAATTATATAATTCTCACAAATAGGACCTCAGGAAACATACTATTTATTTAATAATTTCCCTATAATGTGTATTTTTAAAAGCCATTTTCTTTATATTTAGTGAGCTGATATATAGATTAGAGGAAAAATCACTGTGGTCTTAAGTAAGTATGTTGCGCCTATTAACACAAAAATAATTTTTGAAAATTTCTCTTATTCATTTATCCTAGGAGGTTTAATAGACTTCCCTAAAAAAAAAAAAACAAAAAAAAAACTTCTCTGTAAAATATAACCAATGGCATCTACTCCTGTGAACCAAGTTCACAATTTCTTACTATGAATAGACTCACATGATTTCAACTTGCTTTCTTATTTTGCTATTTATTAGACATATTGGATGAAGAGTTTTCCACTAAATTATGAAAGATTGAAGCTATTATTATGCTCTGACTAAAGGTTTTTCAACTTTCTTTTGAAATTTCTCAATTTTTATTCTCCTAAACCGTTACTTCATAAGCCTCTATTAAAAGGTAAGTAAACAACAACCTGAATATATTGCAGCATAGATGTGATTTAATGTCAACACCAGTTTCACTCAGACACATTTTATCCAAATGCTGTCATGAAGCCAGTTTTTACTGCATTAAACAGAAATAGGAATAAGAATAAAACATCTTGAAAAGTGTATGTTATTGGGCATTGTTTATTAATAAATTTTAGGTTGGATTATACTTTTTATTTTGGAGAGTATAGTAATGGATTTATCTACAGAGGGTAAAGAAACTAGTTTATTGAATCCCTAATGTAGGCAGATTCTGTGCTAAATGTTTAGCACTATGATTTCATCAAATCCCCACAAAAACCTAGTGTAGATATCATTTACAAATGAGAAAGCTGAAATTCAGAATTTTAAGAAATTTTATTTAACAACATAAACAAGTTCCTCATTAGATTACAAAGAGAGAGAAATTCACAAAGATAAACTGCTTTATGATAAGAAAATTAACCATAGGGTAATCCATTAAAATTTAACGATAGAATTAGGTTTATCACGGAGTCTCACAAAACTTAACTAGAAATGAGAACCCGTAGGTCAGTAGAAGGTAGACCCTATAGTCTTTGGTACTCATAATTTATGTAATTTAATGGAGGATCAATCATGTTAAATAACCATCACTATCACCATCATCCAGGAATAGATCTACTTAGATCAAATAGTGAAAACTGCAAAATATTGAGTAAATGGGGAAAGTAGACTTATTAAACACTAAAGAGACAGGCTTTGAGGACAGAGATAGAGGAACCATGTTCACAAGAAGTTAGTTAGTATGAGTTTCATAAATATTAATCACATTGTGGCTTAACCACATATTCTTTGTAAAGAATGGAAAATGAAGTAGATTTAATGAATGGCTTCCCTAACAGCTTTGTCAGAAAATAGGGGAAAAATAGGATTAGTGAGCACAATTACATGATATGGTAATTATTTGAAAGAACATATCTAAGGGGTAATTACGACTAGGATAATATGGCCTACTTTTGGGAGCAAAACTAATGGAATTTCATGATACTTGACTTAGTCATTCCTTTTTAGTTTATAAAGTAAATTAGTTGGAAAAACAAATATACATCTCATTGAAAACCTGGAAGACATATAATTGGGTAGAAAAGCAGTTATACTGGATAACATAATTATGAGGCAAAGATATCTTATAGCCTGTAAATCATTGATTCAAAGATGAAATATACGTGATTGAACTTATATAAAAATTCAACTGAAATTTTGCTCTAAAATCATTTACAAAGAACACACAGTTGGAAACTTTTGAATCAGCAAGCTCAAGATTTAGGGATTTGGTGGAACACAAAATATCAGGATAAATTAATAAAATGTCAGAGTTTATTAATCCAGTACAATTTTAGGTGCTATTTTTTAAAAATGTCTAATATAAGCAAAATGAAATGTTCATTCCCTTATAATCAACCTTATCTGGAATATGAAATTTAGTTCAGGATATTCTTCTCAAAATGTCTGAAATCAAACTGAATTAGTTCATCGTGTACCTATTTAATGAGTGCTTTATGAAGAATAGTTGAATGACTTAGAGTATGCAGGGATTCTTGAGAAAATAGATTACAAGAGTGACAATACCTGCCTAAAAAAATATGGAACCTGTTACAAAGGAATACTATTATTGTCTATTAATTTAGAGATTGGAAATACAATATGAAAGCCACAAGTATATGATGTATGGTCCTAATATAAATAAGATTCTATAATCAAAACCATATTAAGAGAAATGGTGGCACTGAATTGCATGGAAACTCCTAACGGAAAAGTCATGTGACTTTACATCAACTAAAACATATCTCCTCACTACAAATATAACATGTTTTTATCAATATATTGACTTTATTTTATTAAAAAAGTAATTTGACATATCTCAATTTTACTTTTGTTTCTTTCAAGGCTAGTTCTTCCATCTGGGTTATTTTATTGTTTCTTTGTTCATATTGAGATATAATATGCATGAAATAATGGATATAATATGTACTATTCTTAATTTTACAGTGTAGATTTTGATGAATTTTCTTGTATATTTATAGCTGGGTCACTATTACCCAGATCAAGACAATGATTTTAAGTGCCCAAAGTAGTCCTTGTATTGTCACTTCCATTATATTACACATTCTTTCACTCCAACTCAACAAAAATAATCACTAGTCTAATATCTATCTCTCTCTCGCTCTATCATCTATCCATCCATCCATATATATATATACATAATCTCTGAATGGAATTCCTTCCTATGTATATGCCACAATTCCATTATCTGTCTTATATTCAGGGACATCTGGATTGTCTTAAATTTAGGGCTTTATAATTAGGTTATAATTAACATTCTTCTACATCTCCTTTAGTAGACATATAGATTCTTTTCTTTTAGTTATACCATAGTAGTGGAACTTCTGTGTCATAAGATAGACATGTTTAATTTTAGTAGATACAGCTAGTTTTCCAAAGTAAACATATCATTTTACAGTTTCACTAGCCATGTACAATATATCCAGTTGATCAACATCTGCAAAACACTTAGACTTGTTACTCTTTCAACTTTAGATATTTTGGTGGGTATGTAGTGCTATCTGGTTTTGCTTGTGCTTAGAGAATTAATATAAGGTGAGCATTACTGTAGCCATTAGTCAGGTTGTATTAGTATCCTCTTGCTGCTGTAACAAATTTCAACAAATTTAATAGCTTAATATTTTCTTGTATTTCTGGATGTCAGAAATCAAAACTTAGTTTTCTGGGTTAAAGTCAAGTTGTTGATGAGAGTGATTCCTCCTGAAGTTTGCTGAGGGGAGAATCTATTTCTTTGACTTTTTCAGCTTCTAGTGGTCATTTTCTTTCCTTCATTTGTTGCCCTTTCATCTATCATTAAAATGCATCACACTGTTGCTGCCCTCATACTGTTTTCTCCTCTTATTTTCACTTCTCCTGTGCCCTTCTTATAAGGAACATTGTAATCACACTGAGATCACACAGTAATCCAGAATGATCTTCCCATCTCAAAACCCTTAATTAAACACATCTTTAAAGTCCCTTTTGAAATACAGTAACATTTACAGATTTTAGTGATTAGGACATGGGCATATTTGGGAGAATATTCTTCAGTTTACATAATCCAGAGCCCCTTCATGTGCCCCATTGTTATGGCAATTCCCTCTGCTTCTCCAAAAGTAACAACTCTCCTAGCATTCATAGTTAGAATTTTTTATTTATTGATAGTTTTTTAATCAAATATGAATCCCTAGATCGAATAGTTTAGATTTGATGAATTTTTACAATTTAGTATATGTCTTTACATTTCTTTTAGTCTATAGATTTTTTTGCATCCTATTTTTTTCTTTATAGTTTTCTGTTGAAAAACCAAGGAAGCTATGGGAAACTTTACTGTTTCTCAAAACTTCAATTTATTGTTTGCACATGCAAATCAACCTAGTTCTCTGTCTTCTATTTTCTTCAACTTGTCAGCTGGGTCCAGTTGTTTGATCCAAATGGGGATCAATAGTTTCAATTAACAAAGGGTGATGTTGGGTTCTTTCATAATCAGGCCCTGAATGTTTTGATTAAAATACATTCCTACTTTAGTGAAGTCCAATTTATTAAATTCTCTTTTAAACTTAGTGCTTTTTGGGTTATGTTTAACTCTTTGCTTAATACAATTTAATGAAGATATTCTCTTTTCATTTAGAAGCTTTATAGATTTATCTTACACCTATAGCTCCATGTTCCAGATGAAATTAATTTTATTGTATGATTGTTGTGAGGATTTTTATCCCATAGAAACACCTAAATGATCCAACATAACTTATTGAAATAAACATCCTTTTCCCATTGAATCAGTCTTGTGCTTTTATCCTTCATCAGGTATACATCTGCAGACTATTCTGTTTCATTGATCTACTTCTCTCTACCTTACACCAATGCTACATTGTTTTTCAACATGGTCTTGACTACTCTACATACTTTATATTTCCATGTAGACTTTAATACACACACACACACACACACATACAATTTCTACCAAAATGATCAGGATGTGAGCAAGTCTTCACTGAATTTATAGAGAAATTTGGAGAACTGTTCTCTTATTTTCCACTACATTAGTATGACATATCTATCCATTTTGGAGTTACTTGATATCTTTCTGCAGTATAGTTTTCTGGATAGTGGTTCTTCACATATTTTAAAATTTATTCCACAGTATTTTTCTTGTTTTTATGCTATTAGTGAGTATATTTTATTTTCCAAATATCAATTTTCTAGAATATAGATATGTAATTGTTGTGGTATTTTTTGTGGGTTTTTTTGCATTGTTACTTGTATCCTGAAAATATACTAAATCACTAAGAAGTTCTTATAGCATTTTTATAGATTCTTCATACCAAGAAACATGTTGGATGACACTAAAGACATTTTTTTCTGCTTCCTTTTTAATCTTTGTGTCTCTATTCTATTTTGTAGTCCTGTAGCTCTAGTACAGCATTGCCAAAAATGGTAAGAGTATAAATCCTTGCTTTGCTCTTTTGGGGAAAGCAGTCATTATGTTACCATAAGCATGTTGTTCCCTGTGGAACTTTTTGTAGATATTGTTCTTTAGATTAAAGAATGTCTCTTCTATTACAACTATGCAAAAATTACTTCTCACTAATGCACGCTGAATTTTATCAAATGCTTTTTTATTATCAATTATGATAATTAAGAATTTTAGCATAATTCTGCTAATGTAGTGACTTACATTAATATGTTTGAAAATGTTAAACCAACCCTGCCTTCCTTGGCAATAATAATTTGTTTTATTGGTAAATTAGATTCCTGATTTGTTTAAGTTAGAAATTAATTCTACATCTATGATTTGGGAAATAGTGGACTGTACTTTTCTTTTTTTCAAACTAGCATTGTCCAATTTTGCTATTAATGAAAGGCTGACCCCATAAATTTAGTTGGGAAGCTGCCTGTATTTCTATATTCCAGAAACAGTTTATGAATAGTTGTTAGTATTCTTCAAACATCAGTTTTATTGCTGCTAGTGTACAGATAGTATAATTTTATTCTTTTTTTGGATGCTTTTAACAGTTGTATTTTTTCTTTTCAGAAGTTTGTGACTGTGTGTGTGTGTATAATTGGCTCAACCAACTTTCTCAAATTTTGGGGATTTTCATCTCATATATGTTGGAAAATCATCAGATATTATTTTTCAAATAATTTTTCTGCCTGATTTTATATACTTTATATTTCCAGAGCACCAAAAACATAAAGTTATACCATTTGACCATATTCCACATTCCTACATGTTTTCAATCTGTTTTTTGTTTGTTTTATTATTATTGTTATTATTACTATTATTGGTCCTGAGCCTGGGGATTGAACCCAAGACCTTGAATGTGAAAAGCCAGCACTCAACCACTGAGCTGCACCAGCTCCCCCCGAGGTAGTTTTTTCATTTGTTTGTTTGTTTTGTTTTGGGGAGGTATCAGGGACATTTCATACATGGGAAGCAGGTGCTCAGCCACTTGAGCTGCATGTACTCCCCTATATACTGTCATTAATCATATTCTTTAAGATTATTAAAGTCATTTAGTGAGATATAATTTCAGATATTGTGTTTTGCAGTTCAAAAATAACTATTTAATTCTCTTTGTTGTATTCTAATTCTCTATTAAAATTTCTATCTTTAATAATTTGTTTACTTTTCCTCTATTTATAATAATTATTTTAAATTTTCTTTCTACTAACTCCAACAACTTAGCCACTCATGATCCCATATTTCTTGATCATAATTTCCTTTAGTTTGTGGACATTTTATTTTATTTTATTTGTTATGTATCATTAATTTTAATTGAATTCTGACATTATGAATGAAAAAGTGTTGATTTTGGGGAAGATGTTATTTTTCTCCTACTTTTTTCTGTTGTGAGATGGGATTGTCTTCACTACTAAATATGGATTTTCCCTTAATATTAAAGCATATCGAATCTTATTTTAAACTACCCTATCTAACTTTGTGGGACTCGAATTCTAAACTCCATCTCCCTAGGAAAAAGCAGCTGCTGAAATATCTGCTCAAAATTTTGGGCATTCATCTTTGCCTTTGCATGTTCTCCCTCTAAATATGTTTAAGATCTTAGGAGTTCTGGAGACAGCAAATGAGTTGTATGTACAACTTGAGGCACCCCAATATGCCTGCCCCTAAATAAGAGCCCCACACATCCTTTAATAACAACCCTTTCCTCTCTTTCCTCATTCCAGTAAGTCTTTGTTTTATGACTGAGTTCTATTCACCAATGTTTCTGTGATTCAAATTAATTTTGTCTCAGGAAGTGCTTCCATTCTTTCAAGAATCATATTTCCTTCAGTTTCTGCTGCTTTGCTTGTTACTAGTGCTTCCAAATGTTTTTTAAAAAAATTCCAGCTATTATTATTGTTTTGGGCTGAAAAGTTAGTTCATTAGTTGCAGCTATCCAGGACTGAAAGCAGAATTAACTGCAAACCACAGAGCTATGGTATCAACACTCCACAAAATAGGCAGAAACAATTGAAACTACCCAAAATATGAAATGTAGCACATTTATTTAAACACAGTTGTGAAAATTGTGAAGCAAGGTTATGGTCCTATAACAAATAAACATTGTTTCATGACAAGGAAATATATAATTTTTAATTAAGCTTGCAAAATAATACAGGTAAATGATGAGCATACATTTCATGGAGAAAAGGATTTTTAAAAATAATTCAGATTATGCCCATCACATTTCTGTCCACTCACCAAGAATATAGAGTTTTGTTATTGTTATTTTGGTTGAAAGGAATCTGAACTTGGAAAGTGGTTTGGCTTACATTTCTAGATGTCCAACCAGAAACATTTTAATCACTTGTAGAGAAGATCATAGAAAATGTTCAAGCATAATTGTCTGGTTTGATCTAGTGTTCTTTAAGTTGCAATTCAGAGATTTGTTGATTTTGTAACAATAAGAAAGCAACATAATAAATTATTAATTTGATTTTGATACATGACAACTGTAAATCTTGAACATTACTCAAGGTTAGAAATGGTAAAGAATGAGACTTTTTAATTCAGTACTCAGTAAGAGTATTATTAGAAATTTAAGTAGTAGGTATTTTTTGTGTGTGCTCATACCATTCATTTCCAATGATTTACAAAAACTTTAACCAGTCTGCACAGAATAACAATTAGCTTTCCATACTTTACCTTTCTTCTATTTTCTGGTGACTGTATTCCAATTATTAAATCTTTGAGTTTATATAATATATTTAGTTTATACTAGCACAATCATACAGTATTTGTCCTGTTGTGTCTGGATTATAACACTCAACATAATGTCCTCCACAGTCATCCATATTGCCATATGCTTCATGACTTCATTTCTTTTTACCACTGTATATATTCCATTGTGTGTGCACCGTAAGTTGTATATCTATTAATAATTTGATGGACACCTGGGTTGTTTCCACCTTTTTGACTATAGTGAATAATGCTGCTATGAACATCGGTATAAAGATGTCTATTCGTGTCACTGCTTTCAGTTCTTCTGGGTATATACCTAGCAGTGGTATTGCTGGGTCACAGGGCAAGTCTATATTCAATTTCCTGAGAAACTGCTAAACAGTCTTCCACATACACCGTACCATTCTACATTCCGACCAACAGTTCCTAACTCTTTATAATTTTTCCAACATGTACAGTTTTCCAACATTTTAATACTGGCCTCTCTAAGAGGTATGAAATGATATATCACTGCAGTTTTGATTTGCATTTCCCTAATCACTAGTGATGTTAAACATTTCTTCATGTGTTTCTTCCACATTTGTATCTCTTCTTTGGACAATTTTCTTTTGAAGTCTTTTGCCCATTTGTTAATTGAGTAGTTTGTCTTTTCATTGTTGAGTTGTGTGATCTTTTTTATGGGTCATGGATATTAAACCCTTATCAGATATGTGATTTATGTGATTGCCAAATACTTTCTCCCACTGAGTCAACTACCTTTTCTCCCTTTGACAAAGTTCTTTGAGTTGAAAAGTGATAAATTTTGAAGAAGTCCCATTTATCTATTTTTCCTTTTGTTGCTCATGCTTTGGGTGTAAGGTTTAAGAAACTACTGCTTACCACAAGATCTTAAAGATGTTTTCCTATATTTTCTTCTATGAGTTTTATGGTTATGGTTTTTATATTAGGTCCTTGATGCATTTTGAATTATTTTTTGTATAAGATACGAGATAGGGATCCTCTTTCTTTATTTTAGATATGTCTATCCTATTTCTCCCAGCACTATTTGTTGAATAGATTGTTCTGAAACAGCTAGGTGGGCTTAAAAACCTTGTCAAAAATTACTTGACTGTAAACATGAGGGTCTATTTCTGCGTTCTTATTTCAGTTCCATTGATCAATCTGTCTTTCTTTATGCCATTACCATACTGTTTTTACAGTTGTAGCTCTAATAGGTTTAGTGTAAGGAAGTGAGAATCTTTCAACTGTATTCTTCTCTTTTAAGACATTTTTTACTTTTCAGGGCCCCTAAGCCAGCAAAATTAATTTGATTATTGGCTTTTCCATTTCTAAAAAAAGGCTGTTGGGATTTTTTGGGGGATTGCATTGAATCTGTAAATCAGTTTTGGTAGAACTGACATCTTAATGATATTTAGTCATCCCATCCGTGAACACTGAATGTCCTTCCAAAATCTTCTTTGGTTTCTTTTAGCAATGTTCTGCAGTTTTCTGAACACAGGTTCTTTATTTCCTTGGTTAACTTTATTCCTAAATATTTAAGAGTTTTTCTTGCTATTATAATATTTTTCAGATTTCATCCACCAATTGCACATCAGCAGTGAATAGAAAAGCTATTAATTTTTGCATTTTAATCTTGTATCCCACCACCTTGCTGAATTTGTCAATTTACTCTAATAGCTTTGCTGTGAATTTTTCATGATTTTCTAGATGTAGAATCATTTCATCAGGCAATAGTGGAAGTTTTACTTCTTCCTTTCCTATTTGGGTGACTTTTATTTCTTTGTCTAACCTAATTGCTTTAGCTAGAATTTCTAGCACAGTATTAAATAATAATGATGACAATGGGCATCCTTACTCTGTTGCTGATCTCAGTTGTAAAGCTTTCAGTCTTTTACCATTGAGTACAATGCTAACTATAGGTTTTTCATACACATACTTTGCCATGTTGAGGAAGTTACCTTTTATTCCTACCTTTTGGTGTGTTTTGATCAAGAAAGGCTACTGTATTTTGTCAAATACCCTTTCTGCATCAATTGAGAGGATCATGTGATTTTTCTTCTTCAATTTATCAATGTGGTTTATTACACTAATTGATACTCTTGTGTTGAACCATCCTTGCATACCTGGGATAAAACCCATTTGATCATATTGTATAATTCTTTTAAGGTACTTTTAGATTCTGTTTGCAAGTATTTTGTTGAGGATTTTTGCATCTATATTTATTAGAAATAGTATTGGTCTATAATTTCCTCTTTTTCATATTAACTTTATCTGGTTTTGGTATTAGGTTGATGATTGCTTCATAGAATGAGTTTGGTAGCATTCTTTTCTGTTCAATTTTTTGGAAAAGCTTGAGCAAGATCAGTATTAGTTCATTTTTTAAGATTGGTGGAATTCACCTCTGAAGCCATCTGGTCCCAGGCTTTGTATCTTTGGGAAGTTTTTGATGACTGTTTCAATCTCTTGGTTTGTTGAGGTCTTCCATTTTCTAGGGTCAGCATAGGTGGTTTGTGTGTTTCTAGGAATTGGTTCATCTTGTCTACGTTGTTTAGTGTTTTGGCACACAGTTGTTCATAGTAGCCTTTTATTATCTCTCTTATTTCTGCTGGGTATGTGGTAATGTGCCCCCCTCAATTCTGATTTTATTTATTTGCATTTTCTCTCTTATTTGGTCAGTCTAGCTAAGGGTTTACTAATTTTGTAGGTCTCCTCAAAGAACCAACTTTTGGTTTGTTGATTCTCTCTATTGTTTGTTTGTTCTCAGTTCTGTTTATTCTTGCTCTGATCTGTACTATTTTTTTTTCCACTTTTTTTGGCATTTACTGTTCTTTCTCTGGTATCTCCAATGTGCAGTTAAATCTTCATTTTTAGCTCCTTCTTCATTTTTAATGTAAGAATTGAGGGTTATAAATTTCCCTCTCAAAACTGCCTTTGCAGTCTCCCATAGGTTTTGATATGTTGTGTTCTCATTTAAATTTGTCTCAAGACATTTGTTGAAAACTCTTGCAATTTCTTCTTTGACCCACTGATTATTTAAGGGTCTGTTTTTTTATTCTCCATATACATATGAATTTTCCCTTTCCATCCGTTACTGATTTCCAATTTCATTCCATTATGAACAGAAAGAGTTTTTTATGTAATTTCAATCTTTTTAAATTTATTGAGATTTGTCTTGTGACACGAAATATGGTCTATCTTGGAGAAGGTCCATGAACATTTGAAAAGAATGTATATCCTGCTGTTTTGGTGTGATCTATAGATGTCTGTTAGGTGCAGTACATTTATCATATTATTCAAGCTTTCTTTGTTTCTTCATTTATCCTCTGTCCAGATATTCCATCCAATACTGAAAATGGTGTATTGAAGTCTCCAACTATTATTGTAGAGACATCTATTTTTCCCTTTACCTTTGCCAGTGTGTGCCTCGTGCATCATGTGGAACTCAGGTTAGGTGCAAAAATATTTAGTAGTTATTTCTTCTTGGTGAATTTCCCCTTTTATTAATATATAATGACCTTCTTCATGCCTTAAAACAGTTTTGCACTTAAAATCTATTTTGTCCAATATTAGAATCAGCACTCCAGCTCTTTTTTGGTTTCTATTTGCATGGGATATCTTTATCCAAACTTTCACTTTTAAACCGGTTGTGCCCTTATGTCTGTGGTGAGTCTTTTGTAGACAATATATAGATGGTTTATAGTTTTTTATCCATTGTATAAGTCTATGCATTTGTCATACTTCAAGCCACTAATTCAATGCTATTACTCTAAAGGCATTACTTACTTACTTCATTTTGTACTTTGTTTTTTTGTTATCATATCATACTCTTGTCTCTCCTGTACCCTTTAATTTATTCTTTCTAATAATTTTCATTTCTACACTTTTCTTCAAGTTTCCCACCTTTTTTATTTTTTTCCTTTCAGGCTGTAGCACTCTCTTTAGTATCTCTTGTAATTCTGGTCTTTTGGTTACATTTATCAGTTTTTGTTTCTCTGTGAAGACTTTGAACTCATCCTCATTTTTGAAGGAGAGCTTTGCTTGTTACAGAATTCTTGGCTGGCAGTTTTTCTCTTTCAGTACCTTAAATACATCATACCATGTTCCTCTATCCTCCATAAATAGTAGGTATTTTAAGGTGATAAGTTTATAACTAATTTTTGAATTTCCTTTCCCTATATATAAAATTATTAGAAGAAAAGGAGAAATGAAAGATGGTTTTATTTTTGAGCAACCAGTAAATAATTAGGAGATATGAATGCTCTTGCTATCAAAATATCAACCATTTTTAGTGTTATTTTTCAAGTTCTCACAAACTGTGAAAAATATTGATCCACTATAGATTGTGATTGGCTCCCTTCAATTTGATAGAACTTCCTTTACCTTATTAAAGATAAGCAACAATTTTTGTGCTATTTATTAGGGCCTAAAGGGCTGTGTGCATTATGCACACATGTGTACATTACTTAGAGAGTATTATTATCAACTATTATTATTTAATTCTAATAGACACACTGTGGAATGAGATGACATTATGTTCATTTAATATTTGAAGATACTCAGTCTGAGAGATATTCAGTAGTTTGCCCCATGACACACAACTAATAAGTTGTGTAGTTTGCAATTTAAGCTAAGTTTGTCTTGATCCAAAATTTTTCCTGTTTGTTCAATACTTCAACTTTTTATTTTCTGCTGTAAACTCATCATGCAATCAACAAAAAATGCCTAATGCAATTTTCCTCCTCCATAGTAAATGTGTAATAATTTCTTATAAAATAAACAGAATGGATTAGCAAATCAATGCTCAGACACATTAAGTTCAGAGGCATAAAATACATTTTTCTTATCCATGAACAGTAGAAGGTAGAAATTTTTCTTTGACTTAGATTTATAACCTTTTGCCTAAATTTCTATCACCTATCCTGGGCATTCAAATTGGGAAAATTTACATTCTCATGTGAACTATTACGATCCCGTCTGTATATGAGAGAATTGATGATAAGAGTGATTAACTATATAACCTAAATTTTGCTTGTTATTGTGATAGCATTTTTTATATAGGTTCAAGTCTATCTGGACTTAATATTGACATTCTTGAATTATTAAAGAAACTTAGACAAAATTAAAAGTAATAGTTGAAGGAAAAATGAGAAAAAAAGTTTACTTGAATGTATTAAGAAAATTATGTTGTCTTTGGATTAAAAGCAGTGTGAATCTCTTCAAACGTAGGGGAAAAAAACCCCACAAACCTCTGAGAAGCATTAGCTATCTATATCAAGGAAAATACAAAGCCTTTATGTCTGAAAGGGAACTATTTTCATTGATGTCTACAACTCCTTTACAGAATTGCCCGAGAGCTCTGCATGCTTCTATTTTCTTTCCACCTCTTCCTTTATTTAAATCAAGCATCATCAATTTTATAGATAAAGACAGATCATTGTCTGATTTAATTAAATTATTGTAAAAATTCCATACAGTTGCAAATTATGCAATTTGTTAGACAACTGGTTTGCAGCATTTCAGAAAGGAATTTTGAAGTGTGCAGCTGTGTTACAATGTCCAGTAATGACTGAAATTTTGCAATGTTTTCCACTAATTTAAAATGCAGCCCTTTAGTACTATGTACATTATATATTTACCAACTAAATGAAAATCTGTCTGTTTTCTCTTTTGGGAAAAATATACAGCATCATAAACTGATTAAAAAGGGAAAGATCTGTGTAAGTGTTTGGGCATGCATATGTACATGTGTATGTGTTTATGTGCTTGCATGTGTACAGGTGTATAGGGTTTGTGGATAGATAAATATGCATTTATATAATACAAGGTTTTATCTAAAATTTTTATATATTTGAATTCAAGGCAGCAATAGTTCCAAAAATGTATTCTAGTTCCAATAAAGCATAGTTTTGCAATTGGATGACTTAAATTTAAGAGTCAGTTCCATAATTTACTAGTACTAGATTCCTGGAAAATTACATAGATGTATTACTGAACTACAACTTCTATAAAAAATTGCTGTGGATATTAAACAAAATGTGAATCGTTTTATGTATAAAATAAAGTGCTATTTAAATAAATGTTACTGATAGTGAATAATATTTCTAATGTCTTCATGTTTTCCTGTCATTATACACTTTAAATTATTTCCTCATTTTACAATTTTTCAGGGTGAATGGCTCACCCAACTACTTATTCTATACACAGCTACATGATTTCTAGCCAGCAGAGATGATTAATGGCAAATAGGTGGTCAAGGAATTTAATTATATAGAGTATTGTAAATAAGAAGGATTTAGGTAGACGGTATCCACAGACCATAAGGAAACATTTTTTTACATCCCTTCTGGCAGGATGATAGAATGAGTGCTTATCTCATAAAACATTGATTATATCTGAAGAATTAGCAATATAATGCTTTGAGGGATTGCCTTATATAGATTATACAATAGCTAGATGGTAGGTAGGTAGGTAGGTAGGTAGGTAGGTAGATAGATAGATAGATAGATAGATAGATAGATAGATAGATAGATAGATAGATAGATAGGTAGGTAGGTAGGTAGGTAGGTAGATAGGTAGGTAGATAGATAGATAGATAGATAGATAGATAGATAGATAGATAGATAGATAGATAGATAGATAGATAGATAGATAGATAAAATGCTTTGCTAATGTTTTCTGTTTTCATTCCTATGATCATGTTTTGTCCTTTCAAGCTCTCTGTAGGAATAAGCTCTTTACAAGACTATTCTCATTTTCCAGAGGGGAATATAAAGGCACTTAGGAAAATAAGTAACATTTACAGAACTTTACTACCATGTTTGAATTGTGACAAATTTCCACACTCAAAATAAACCAGTACAAATTTTAATAGATATATATTTTTGAATCCAGAAAGACATTCCACAGTTTTCCAGAGGGAAGTCAAAAGAAAAATATTTTATGTGTGATATCATGTTTGAAGCACAGGAGAAAATGTTCAACTTCTCCTTCATATTTTTTCCTCGCCAAGTTGCGTCTGGTAAAAGAGACAGTACCACTCAGGAGGTAGGCCAGATGTCCATTCATAATCTTTCTTATCTAAAGAATGGACATTTGGGTCAAAACAAATTACTGAGCAGAATAAGTCCAATAGGGAAATGCTTTCATTCTCTACTGGTTTATGTTCTCTAAAAATATCCTTTCAAAAATGTTGCTTGTTGACCAAGCTTAGTTAGTAAATTCCAAACAGTGCTACTGGTGTAATTAGTAATGGAAAAGAAATAAATAAAATCTCATTAAATTATATTACTTTAGAAAAATAGAATTAAGCTTCCCTGACCACCGCGCTTTGCTCTCCATTCACATACCCTGCTTTTTGTTAATAGGTACTCTAATGGGAGAAGTTAATATGTGCAAAGTACTGCCCACCACTGCCACCCTTTACTCCCCAGTTAACAAAGATAACTTATGTTACTAACATTCCATGTTCAAATCACAGGGGCAGGAAAATTTTAATAGTATTAATATTTTTAGAAGTGCCTCAAGCTACACTTTGGTTAGTTAACAATGGCAGCTATGGTGTAATGAAGGGGGAAATTACTTTTATTGAATTAGTTGATGATATTTTTTCTAATTATGGCACTGCAGGTGTTTTTATCTACAGATTTCATTGGCAAGATAATTAGGTCCAGCAAGTATGTGAATTATATTAGATTAAATTAGTTTATCACTAGATAGGAATTTAATGAAGTGGAAATGTATCTTCCCAGTTTATGAACCAGTCATCAGAGGTTGCAATGACCACTTAATATGATGTTAGAAAGTAATCTCAAATTAGGAAGCAGAATTACGTGAGTACAAATATCATTCTTTAAAGGACTTTTTTCTTTTGGGGAACATAAATCAAGTAATGAATGGTACAGCTTTCTAAGTTTCTCTCTATCATCAAATCACTATCTGATAACTTTTCTCTCAACATCAATTGATTATACTCACAGATACATATTGAGTCTATGTTTATTCAGGTAAAATAGTCAGAATTTTCTTTTCTTCATCTAGTTACTTCAGCAGCAAGTGAAATCTAATCAGTTGCCCCAGGAGCCAAAACAAGACAGAAAATGAAAACAAAACAAAACAAAAACCTAGTCAATGATGCTTTGCTTAATATTTTCACAAATGCCTTGAAAGAATAGACTCTCACCCACAATCCTGACTTCCCTAACAAGCAATCCACTCTATTTATCTGAGATACAAACCAGGCTATGCTTCCCCCTTCTGTCATATAAAAGTAGTACACATATTCATCATGTTTCTGTTTTTCCTTGCCTGTCAGGTAAACCAGATCTAACTGTATACTTACTTGCTTTCTCAAGAGCTTACCAGACTAAAAAAGAGCTCAAGTGAACGTAAAAATTTAAACCATAGGCCGTGTATTCAAAGTCTAAATTTGCCAGTAGACCTCCAAGTCTGCTTCCTACCACCCTTAACCACGCTTATGACTCAAATATTTTTCTTGTATTCTTGTTTCAATGGCTTAAAGATATATTGAGTTTGAATTTTATTTTGCATCTTATATACTTAGAAGTATGTGGTGTGGAGTAGAACTAATTTTTCCCTCTGTAGGTTTTGTAAAAGATCAAAATCCTAAAACAATGAGAGAAAAATGAATATAATTGCATTTTTTGTTTTTTATGTAACACTTTTACAAAACTTTTGCCAGAATTAGAAGGGTTATACCAACTTGAATTTACTTGAGCAAAGATCAATATTATAGGAAAGCTGCTAATTAAGCGATGCTAAACAAAACAGCAGGCTACATGTTATTAGACATCTTGTTAACTTTAGAGGAATGTTAAGTCTCTAGTAAAATCAGAGAGGAATCACAGAAGTTACTCTTAGTACTGCATAATGCTGCTTACACTTGAAAAAGCCTACATGATGTGAATTTTCTCATATTTATTAAGATGCTTGAAGGGATCATTAGGAAAGATATTTCTAAATAGTAAGATCAATTAGAGATGGCCTGGTGCAATGTTACAAGTCATTAGAGCATGAAATATTTTTGCAAGTATTTCTTTGAAGATTTATCTTGATGATGAACCTGAGCAAGACCAAACTGCGGATATGAAGTTATCAAAAAAATAACCAATTACCAATGTGCACAAGATCATGCATTTGTAATGTTATTTACTTAAAAAGTGCTATCTCAATCATTATCCAATTTGACATCTTCAGCAGTCCTTGTAGGTAAACAGAGTTATATTCTGATTTTAGAAATAAAGAAAAGTGGGATACCTTAACTAAATGCTATATCTAAGATCATAAAACTATTGATGGTTGAACAACAATTAAAAATCATTTTTCTTTTAGTTCTAAATTAGCAGATTTCTTGGCAAAGAATACATATATGCTAAAAAGAATGAAGAGAAATGTATTGGTTTCCATAGGTTTAGTGAATGCCTTTTTCCTCTAGGAAAATACTGAGAAACAAACAAAATTATAATTTCTCTAGGGAAATAAGCCATTTAGATGGAGAACCAACTTGAGTGATTATTTTTTCATTTCTCATGTAATGTACCTTTAACTTGTTTTCTTATTGTTGAGACTTCATTGGCATTCAACTAACACTTACACCCCAAGACAAATATCACTTATGTTTCTTGTTCCATGGCTATTTGAGCTAGTTTTATCTGTAGTCTTCGCCCATTCTTGGAGGCAGGTGCAAGAGAGGTAGAGCCATGCACAAAGACTGTAAAATCATGATAGTAATAATACTAATAATGATGGTAAGTGAGCATCAAATAAATAGCAAAAATAATGCTAAGTTATTCTCATAATTTATCTCTAATGTTCACAGTGGTGCTGCAACCGGTTTATAGTTAATCAAATACTTTCTGTTCTGCAAGCTATACTGATAAAAATGAGGTATTTACAAATACTGTAAAATGAGATACTAAATAAATGTAATAGAATGGGCAAATAATTTCTGGTTTACTGTTCTGTTTATACTGGTTTTCTTCATGGGAGGGCAGACTATGGCAAATTAATGTAACAACTTTTTCTATGGCTTTTGGTACAGGAACCTGCATGTTATTGTTGTTACTACCTTCACTTTCACAAAAGTTACATGTTCTATATATTCAAATGATCACATATTAGAAATCACAATAATATAATCTTTTAAAATTATTAAAATTTTACTCAAAAATATGTACATAATTAGCAAACAGATCCAAAGTGGGTCAAAACTCAAAATTATAAGCTTTCCCCTTATCCATATTTTTTATAAACTTGAGAGATACGTATAATTTGAGAGGGGGAAATGATTTGTAACTAATAGATGATAGTGCTTATTTATTCCATTTTCTTTCCTTTCATCTTACAGCAGTAACACATTAGCATCAGAAGATCAGAGTGGTAGAATTTCTGAAAATGTTCACTTATTAAAAGTAAAACCTACCTCTTCTCCACCCAAGCCACAAACACACACACACAAACACACAAATACAAGATAAAACGTTTTGGTGGAAATGTGAACATCGCTAATATCTTATTTAAAAAGTAGAAAAGACTTTTATTTGGAAATTTAAGTTTCATATCTTTCCTTAGTAAAGATAGTTGTACAGTTTTTTAAAATATAATAAACTTTATTTTTTAAGAGATTTTAGATTACAGAAAATTTACTTTGAAAGTATGAGGGATTCCCATGTACCCCCTCCCTCTTCCACATCATCCCCTATTTTTAAAAAATGTAGCAGTACATTGGAGTCACCCAGAACAACTAACAAGGAGGTGAAGATGTACAACCACCATTCCAAGAAACCAAGAGAGTCTACAATTGCAAGCAAGAGAGTCCCATCCATCAGTCATAAGGGATCAAGGCACCCTCTCAATTAGAGTTGAGTGGGCATCACCAACCCAGAATCCTCAGGATTGTGGAATAAAATATGGACTAGAGTGGACTATATTAATCAGCCAAAGGAGTGCTGATGCAAAATAACAGAAATTGGTTGGTTTTCATAATGGGTATTTATTTGGGGTAGGAGCTTACAGATACCAGGCCATAAAGCATAAGTTACTTCCCTCACCAAAGTCCATTTTCATGTTTTGAGTGAGATGGCTGCCAATGTCTGTGAGGAGTCAGGCTTTTAGGGTTCCTCCCTTCCAGGGTCTTGCTTCTCTCTGGGCTCAGGGTTCCTCTCTTCCTGGGGCTTGCTTCTCTTTCCTCTGTGAGCTTACTTCCTGGGACTCCAGGTTAAGTCTGCAGCATCAAACTCCAACATCAAAAATCCTCAACTCTGACCTTTTCCATGCCTTTTATCTGTGAGTCTCCACTCCTTGGTGGTGGGGGACATGGCCCAATCAAAGCCCTAATCATAACTTAATCATGCCAAGGTACAGATCAGATTACAAATATAATCCAATATCTACTTTTGGAATTCATAACCATATCAAACTCCTACAGTAGACTTACTGGTATTCTATTATAGAATTATTGTGATTCTAGCAATGGAAGAAATTATAACAGTGGTATGGAGATAGTGGCTACTGGAGGTACTGAAGGCAGGGAGAGGGAAAAGGAGGTGTAATATAGGGGCAAGGACATTGCAACAACAGATGCAGGCCATTATATATCCTGCCATAACCAACAGAATTGAGTGGGAGAAAGTGGAAACTACAATGTAAACTATAATCTATGCTTAGTGGCAATGCTCCACATTTGTTCATCAATTGCAATAAACGTACCACACTCATGAAAGAAGTTGTTAATGTGGGGAAGGACGAGAGGTGTGGGGAGTGGGGCATATGGGAATCCTTACATTTTTTGTGTGTAACATTTTGTGTAACCTAAGTATCCTTTAAAAATATATATATATATATTTTTAAATGACAACAACAAAAATGTAGCAGTACAATTTATTATGATGTATCTGTAAAAGTCACTAATAAAAAAAAGAAAAACTGTGCACATTTGAAAAATGGCTCACTTGAGGTAAGGACTAACCTACCTACAGTATTAATCTAAAAAATAAAACCATCATTGTGACATTTATCAGTCCTTCACACATCTACTAAATACTGAAGGAGTCAATTCCCATTGTTATATCTTCTTTTTTTTTAAGATTTATTATTTATTTATTTCTCTCCCATCCCCACCCCCAGTTATCTGCTCTCTCTGCCCATTCACTGTGTGTTCTTCTGTGTCCACTTGTATTCTTGTCAGTGGCACCAAGAATCCATGTCTCTTTTTGTTGCATCACCTTGCTGCATCAGCTCTCTGTGTGTGCAGCAACACTCCTGGGCAGGCTAAACTTTTTTTCACACAGGGCAGCTCTCCTTACAGGGGGCACTCCTTGCTTGTGAGGCTCTCCTACATGGGGGACACCCCTGAATGGCACAGTACTCCTTGTGTGCATCTGCATTGTGCATGGGCCAGCTCACCACATGGGTCAGGAGGCCCTGGGTTTGAACCCTGGACCTCCCATGTGGTAGGCAGATGCTCTAGCCATTGAGCAAAATCTGCTTTCCTGTTATAACTTCTTTAAAGCCAAAACCTTAAGTAAAAATCAGAATTAAGAGAAACTTGTTCACATTTGCATGCATTTTTGGCTGAACTTTCAAATACCCCATGTATAACAAAACCACAACTTTGAATCAAAATGAATATTAAAAACCTTTAAGCCTTGTTACTAACTTACTTTGAAGAAGCAAGGAAAACAGAGTGAATAATAATAGCAGTATATTTCTAGGTGAGAAAGTACTTTTTCCCTTTATCATAAAACAAAGATGATGAGTCCACATTTTAATAACACTAACCAAGTTACTTACTATTGAAGAATTTGCTTTTCAAGTTGTGTCTTTGAAATGTATCCATCCATATATATGGATTAAATTAAACTTGTACCTTAAAAACATTTTGGTGAGAATTTTAATATTAGGTATAAACCATAACTTACCAAAGCATAGTCCAAACACTCTACAGTAATGCTATCATTTAGATTTATGTGATTCTTCTGAAAAACTTATCTTATGAACAGGAGTTTTGTCCTATTTCTCCAGAACAAATGACTTGTGTCTAAAATTTTAAATGATAATCAAAAAAGACAGATTCAAATAATGCATGCTATGCATTTTCCCTCATTGGGCTTTGATAAAAACAGAGCAATATGATGTTGGAGCACCATCTTCCCACTCAGTTACAGTCTCTACAGTCCCAAAAGCAGACACAGTAACCATTGTTTTATTTGCTGAAGCTGTTTTCTGTTTCTCAACCACAGCTGCACAAATAGCATCTATCTCATCACTTTCAAAGTCATAGTCAGGAATTGACTTTGGTGAGAAATTTATTACTTCTTCTGATGATTTACTCTTTTTAATCTTCTATGTCACTTTCCTCTGCTCCTGGAGAATTTTCCCCATGAATGGTCTTCTTTCCTTATTTTGGGGTTCATTGAATATAAGTGAATGGCTACTTGAAATCTTAGAATTGCTTCATCCATTTTGTCCTTCAGCTCTGTTGTCATAATGTCCTATTTTCTGTCTTGTTATCCTTTAGTTTATCCTTCCTAACGATCTTCATCTGTAAACTCTTCTCCAAACCTCTCATGCTTGCTTTTTCCTTTCAGGCTGCAGCACCTGATTTGCATCTCTTGCAGATTAGGCCTTTTGGTAACATTCTAACAGTTTTTGTCTATGAAGACTTTGATCTCACCCTCAGTTTTGAAGGACAGTGTTGCCAGATACAGAATTCTTGGCTGGCAGTTTTTCTCTTTCAGTGAATTAAGTACATCATACCACTTGCTTCTCTCCTCCACAATTTCTGATGAAAGGTTGGCATTTAATCTTATCAAGGTTCCTTTATATGTGATGCTTTGCTTTTCTCTTGCTGCATTCAGAATCCTCTTTTTATCTCTGGTATTTGTCATTCTGAATAGTAGGTGTTTTGGAGTAGGTCTGTTCACATTTATTCTGTTGGGGGTATGTTGCCTTCTTGGATATTGATGTTTATGTCCTTCATAAGGGTTAGGAAGTTTTCAGTCATTATTTCCTCAAATATTCTTTCTGCTCCTTTTCCATTCTCTTCTTCTTCTGGTACACAAATAAAGCAAATGTTTGTGTGTTTTGCATTTTCATTTTATTCCCTGAGACTCTGTTCCATTTTATCCATTCTCTTCTTCTGTCTTTTTCAGTTCAGATGTTCTGTCTTTGAAATCACTAATTCTGTCCCCAATCAATTCAAATCTGCTCTTATGTGCCTCTAATGTATTTTTAATCTTATCCATTGTTTCTTTAATTCCCATAAGGTTACTTTTCTTTGCAGCCTTTCAAATTGTTCTTCATGCTCTCCCAGGGCCTTTTTAATATCCTTTATTTCCTTAGTCATATTTTCTTTAAATTCTTTGAAGGGATTTAGGAGAGTTGTGTGATTATCACTGATTAATTGTATTAAATCCTGGATCTCTCCAGGATATTTGATTTGTTCTTTGGCCTGGGCCTTCTTTTCCTGTTTCCTAGTATGACTTGTAATTTTTTGCTGATGTCTAGACATCAGAATATTTTGGTGTATTTACTCTGATGGCTAATTTCTCTCTCTTGCCTATTCTTTTTTTCCCCACAGCTCTTCTTTGATATTTGGTTCAATTCACTCTCAGTCTTTAAAACTGCCCAGCTTAAATTTCAATAATTGAGCCAGGGACTTACTAGCAGTGCTCAGATTTTCTCCCAAGGATTGGATACAGAGAGTGTGAACACTTTTTGTCCATGCTTTATCCAGCACAGTCAGCAGAGGGCACTAGTCAGGGAGTCTTTCATGGAGGTGTTTTAGTCTCAGGTTTCCTGTGTTGACTCTCCAGATAGGAGATCCAAAGCAGTCTGAGTTTATTGAAGAAAAGCACCCTGACTTCACCTCCCTTTTTCCTTGAAACAGCTGACAGGGAGGACGATATCTTTTCCCCTCACATTCAGCTACTGTGATCCAGGGGTTTTACCACAGCTTAATATCTAGGGGTTGGAGGAGGGGAACCTTTCCCAGCCATCACAGGGACTTGGTGACTCATGACTCAGGTTTGTCATTTCAGCTTCTTCATCTTTTTGTCCTTCACACTCTTGGGAGTTGTGTAGTACTATCCTGTTCTGCTGACCCACAAAGCAGATCCCTTGGACAGTATTGACTCTTCCTCCATTGTCTTTGTGAGAGTATTCAGCTCTGCCTATTAGTCTGTTGCCATCTTCCCACAATCCTCCCAGTAGTTGGTTTTTAAAGATCAATGGAGATTGTTAAAGCAGCAGCAGAGAAATGAACCACTGAGTCAGAAACTTGGAATAACTGTTTGCTTTCCTAATACCAAGTGAAATTTTATGTAAGTAGGGCAACAGAACACAAACACTAGATAGGTGTGTTCAGTGTTGGTAGGAATATTGATGATTTCATCCCATTGAACCCATATACCCCAAACTTGAATATTTCTGTTAAGACTTTATCTAACTCATTGACTCATCCTCCCCAAAGGAGAAGAATGTCTAACTTGATTGGTTGGAAACTGATAGTAAAATATGACCACCTTTTACTAATTAGTTTCCCAGAAAGAACCAGGATCTTTTTTCTCACCTCTTTCATTCACTGACAGCAAGCTCTTGATTTTGCTCTCCCCTCCTGGACTAGACACTAAGGATTTTCTCTTTCCTCTCCTGTGTCCATGCTAATCAAATTAAAAGTTCTAAGGGAAGCTAATAATTCAAAACCAAGATTCACGGTGAGAGTTCAGGCAAAGTAGAAAGCTTCATTTGCCTCTTATAACTGAGCTTTCAGCAGAGAGCCCTTCATTTGCAGTCATACAGTTTTTCACAGATTAATAAAATTGATCATTGCTTCTCATTTGGAGCATATGTGCTTTGTTAGCAAGAGTCTTGAGAAGTCCAGGGTTGATTGCTCACAACACCTGACATTTATAATTAGGAGGACTTTGAAAGAAAAAAAATGAGTATATAAAATTTGCTGTTATAAGAAAATATGTAAAACATAAACTCTGTTGCAGATATTTTCATTAGACTCATCTAAATATGTATAATATTGGGCATACTTTCAATGCAAACTTGATTATGGCATTAACAGACCAATTTAGAGCTTTTTCTAATTGAAAAATTATACTTTAGTCATTGAGTTTTATGTTTCTATCTTTTTTCTTCATGGTCATATTTCTTGTTATTTCTATGAAATTTAAATGATATACAACTGTTTAAGAGCAATATTGTCTTAACACACACTTTGCCTTCACATCATTGTGATTGCCATTAAGTGGGATGCACTTTGAAAATGTCAAATATGCCTTAAGATAAATCTCCAAGCATTTTGTATTCTTTTTTGGTCCTGAAGTAAGATTTCATTTCCTTTCTTTGTCAAACATTTCAGCTTATTTCAAAGAGCACATTTCAAGGACAGAGATGCTTTCAATCTTATAGTCATAGTTACAGATCTACAAAAACTGAATAAATTATTTTTCATTTCCCAATATTCACAGTGGCATAAATGTCATTGACATGAAAATTATTATTCACAAGTTTCTTTATCCCTGATGATATTTTAAATTACAACATGACCACAAAAGACTTTATCAACCTAAAATAACTTTAGATGAGAAAAGATTTAAAAAAAATAAACCATACTCATTTGGGTGATATACAAAGTTCTGTTGGAGTTTTGTGTTACAGGAAAAAACAAAAATGTGAGAATGAGGTGGGAAATTAATAGATCATTTGTATTAAAATTAATTCAATTAAACAAGAGTAGGTGGTACTACCAAGGTGTGGTAATTTTTCCTGTTTGTTTTTCTACAAAAAATTAGTGAAGTTAGTTTTCACCAAGATTGATGGGCCTGAGCTAACAATTTTGGTTTGAGCTTTGCTTGAAAATACTTAAAATCCTATTCAGAAATACTTTTAAAAAGGAGCCAAAATGTAGAGGCAAGATTAAGTTTATGCACATTAAATTTGCTGAAAAAAATCCAGGAAGGAGTAACTGTTTTATACTATTATTTTTTACTGAATTTATTCAATAAATTTTTTTTGAGAATCATTTCTGAGCCACTTGTTTTGCTAGGCTCTTTTTTAAAAAATTAATTTAATTAAGCATATCACTCATACATAACCATACATAAACAATAAGCATATAGTAATAGTTGTGAACTTACAAAACAAACATATAGGACATCATACAGGACTCTCTTAACTCACCCTACCATCAATCCATTGAATAATCCTTAAACCTTTATAACTAATGATTAAAGAGCATTGCCAAAATATTACTACTAAACAGTTTTTCCCCAACCCACCCTATTATTATCTTTATAACATTTATATATGAACCTACATAAACAATTAAGTGTATAGGAAAAGATTTGAACTTACAAAGCAAACATGCATAAAATCATACAGGAGTCCCATACATCAACCCTCTACCAATGTCTTGCATTGTCCTGAGATGTTCATTACAAATTATGAAACAATATTGTCAAAATCTTACTATTAATTATGGTCCTTATCTTACATATGGTGTATTTTTCCCTAACTCATCTTATTATTTTTAAAATATATTTTTTATGGCAGAAATTGTAAACTTATAAAACAATCATGTACATGTACAGAATTCCCAAACAACATCCCTCTATCAACACACCCCACTGTGGTGGAACATTTGTTACAGATAAGAAAATATCATCAGATTGTTACCATGTCCATAGTGTAAATTTGGCTCATATTTTCCATATTGTTGTAGTATCAACACAGTACGTCTTTGGCATAGATGCAAGAATATTATGTTATTTCTGGTAACCACAGTCCATAGGTCACCCCAGTTGTATTTTTCCCATGCTTCTCCACATTCCCAACACCCTGCAATAGTGATGTACATTTGCTCTAGCTCTCAAAGGACAATCTTGCATCTGTACCATCAACCACAATTCTCATCCTCCTCTTGGTTTACTATGCAATTCAGTTCATAGATTATTCTCTAGCATTCTGTCAATTGGCATTTACATCTCTAAACTACCATTTTCAGTGACATCCCCACTTATAAACTAGCTGTTACTCACTATTTGTTACCAACCACTCTATATATTACCACGCTTTTACAGTCCTACCCCCAGGACTTAAAGATATTTTCCTACAATTTCTTCTAGAAGTTTTATGGTTCTTGCTTTTATTTTTAGGTTTTCAATCCATTTTAAGTTAATTTTTGGATAAGGTGTGAGATAGGGGTTCTCTTTCCTTCTTTTGGGTATGGATATCCAGTTCATTCAGCAACATTTGTTGAACGGACTGTTCTGCCCAAGCTGTGTGGGTTTGACAATCTAGTAAAAAATCACTTAACCATACATATGAGGGTCTGTTTCTGGACCTTAAATTTGGTTCCATTGGTCTATGTGTCTCTCTTTATGCCAGCACCATGCTGTTTTTACCAGTGTAGCTAGGTAATAAGATTTAAAGTCCTGAGATGAGGGCTCACTTTTCATTTTTATTATGTTTCTGGCCATTTGGGAGCACTTACCTTCCAAATAAATTTGATATTCATGTTTTCAAAAATTTTTTAAATGTTGGTGGAAAGTTTATTGGGATTGCATTGAATCTGTATATCAATTTGAGTAGAATTGACATCTTAATGATATTTAGTCTTCTGATTCATGAGCATGGAATGTTCTTCCAGTCATTTAGACTTCTTAAAATTTATTTTAACATTGAATTGCAGTTTTCTGAATACAAGTACTTTATATTGTTGGTTAAGTTTATTCCTGAATATTTGAGTTTTATCTGTCATATTTTATTTTCACAACTTTGTCAGCAATTTTAATTACTTTTATTGATATGATCTTTGTTTCTAGACTCTCTTTGAGGCCTATCTCTCCTGTCTTTTCTTTTCAGGCTCTAGTACATCCATTCGTATTTCCTGAATATCTGGTCTCTTGCTTATAAATTCTCTCAGTTTTTGTTTATCTGTGAATATTCTAATCTTGCCCTCATTTTTGAAAGACACTCTTGATGGATATAAGGTTCATGGCTGGAAGTATTTTTCTTATAGTATCTTAAATATTTTTGACCATTGTCTTCTTGCCTCCATGGTTTCTGGTGAGAAATCATTATTTAACCTTATTGTGTATCTCTTATAGGTTATGCATTGCTTTTCTTTTGCTCTTCTCAGAATTCTCTTTGTCTTTGGAATTTGACATTCTGATGAATATGTATCTTGGATTTGGTCTATTCGGATTTTTTCAGATAGGAGTACATTGTACTACTTGGACATGGATATCCATGTCCTTCAATAGGGTTGGGAAATTTTCTACCATTATTTCCTCAAATATTTCTTCTGCCCCTTTTCCCTTCTCTTTTCCTTCTGGGACACCCAAGACATGTGTTTTTTGCATGCATTTTGCTGTCATTTAGTTCACAGGGACCTTGTTCAATTTTTCCATTCTTTTTTTTAATCTGTTCTTTTGTATGTTCTCTTTCAGAGACCATTTCTCCAAGTTCACCAATCCTTTCTTCTGTCTCCTCAAATCTGCTATAATATGATTCCAATGTTTTTTGAATTTCATTTATTACACATTTCATTCCCATAAGATCTGCTATTTTTCTATGTATGCTTTCAAGTTCTTCTTTGTGCTCATCCAGTGTCTTCTTAATATCCTTAATCTCTTTAGCCATCTCATTGAAATTTTTAAGGAGATTTGTTTGAACATCTATGATCAGTTGTCTCAAATCCTTTATGTCGTCTGGAGGTTTATCTTGTTCCTTTACCTCATCGTATCTTCCTAGTTTCTTGGTTTGGATTGTAATTTTTGGTTGTTGTCTTGGCATGTGGCTTCCTAGAATATTATTGTGAGTCCAGTTTTTCTCTTCAGTTTAGGGCTTCCTGCCCTTTGTCCCTTGCTGGTTGTGCAGTAGGAGCCAAGGATGTAATTGGTACTATAAGCTGTGGAGGTTCAAGCTGCCCTCATTGCCCCAGGGACCAATGAAGCTTCTCCCAATTTTCTCCTTTTCCAGGGGTAGGGACAGAGTCACAGCTGTGTGGAAAAACCCGAGTCATGCAGGCCTAGACTATAGTTGCCCAGAGAGACTGATGAGGCTTCATGCCCCTTTCTCCCCTGCCTGGGGTGGGGATGGGTCTGCATGTGTGGGCAGCAGTCTATGCAGTGTGGGTCAAAGATGATCACAGTTGCCACAGTAGATTTCTGATTTTCAATCTGTGCCAGCAAAAGATACCTGTAGTTACCTGAATAGCCTGGTGCAGGGCCAGCCAGCATCCTCCTCTCTGCCAGAAGTAGGGCTGAATGAAGACTAGGCTAGGGCTGCAGGCTCGTCTGGGTGAAAGAAATTGGTTCTTACCATATCACAGTGAATTTTGGTCAGCGCAGTTTCCCCTCACACTGGGAGTGAATTAAAAATGGAGGCCACTGGCTTCTTCCTTAACTTGGGCTGATTCAAACCCCAGCTGCTCCTATTGGTTTTATACCTTCTACTAATCAGTAGCCACAATCAGCAGCCAGCTGTCTCCTCCTCCCCAGTTTTTGGGAAATGGAGCTTCCAACTCCAGCCACAGAATAGCTCCTGGGGTGGCTTGTGCCACCAGAGTAGGAGAATCACTGTCCTCTGTGGCTTGGCTGGTAATTTCCCGGAGATACTGGCACGAGTCCCCGCAGCTTCCTCCATCTTGGAGGGGCACTGGGGCCCAGGCTAGAGTTTCAATCTGATATGAATGGAAAGAAGTTGGTCCCCACCAGCACTGTGATTTTCAGTCCACGCCACTTCCCCTTGTGCCAGGCATGGAGTTAAGATGGCAGTGACCAGCCTCTTTCTGACTTGACAGGATCAAACTTTAGCTGTTCCTAGGGTTATTCTTTAGTCCACTGAATTTACTCATGAGTAGCTGAAATTGGTGCCCAACCATCTCTTTCTCCCCCATTTTTGGGAAGTGGAGCTTTCGATTCCAGCCATGGAACAGTTCCCGAGGTGGCTTGTGTCTCCAGTGGAGGATGAGCACTGACCTCCGGGGTGTGGAGCGTTCTACTTTGGAGTCTTCTCTGCAGATGGGCAGACTTCTCCTTCCATTCTTTCAAGGATGTTGTAGGATGCCCTTCTGGCCTCCTGGAGCCCTGAAACAGGTGCTTCAACTAGCTCCAGAGATCTCTGGGTGTTTACTAACTGCTCTGTAGCAGGAGCTGACTCTAGGAGCTCCTTATGCTGTTGCCATCTTGCTGATTAGCCTATTTTTTTATTTTCAATATTGCATATTTAAATATAAAATTGTGTAATATTTATGTTAAGATGAAAAAAAGAAATCAAAGTCTATAGCCACTTGAAAAAATAAGTGAACAAATCATATTGATGGTTCCTGATGTCTCACTGAGGAACCTACCAGGTTTTATTTATCTATTTTTATTTATTTTTTTGTCTTTAGTTTTTTAATATTACATTCAAAAAATATGAGGTCCCCACATACCCCCCACACCTGTCACCCCACTCATCTCCCCATAACAACAACTTCCTCCATCATCATGAGACATTCATTGCATTTGGTGAATACATCTCTGAGCACCGCTGCACCTCATGGTCAATGGTCCACATCATAGCCCACACTCTCCCACATTCCACCCAGTGGGCCATGGGAGGACATTTGAAATATTTGCTTTCTGAGTGTTTATCTGTAAGAGAGATGTAAACTACCTCATAGAAAAGAAAGACTTCAAATCACCCTGAATTGATCTTAACTTTAGTAAGCATAATACAACTACTGTGGAGGAAACATTCACTCGGAAGGAATGTTCATCAACAGTTGAAGGAAAAAGATGGCTGTCATAATTTGTCAGAGCCAAAGCTAGAGGTAGAATGAAAATGAGACACATTTTTCCTAGGAGGTACTGCCCCAATGGAAGATTATCTATATTATATAATGGTCTTCTCTGCTATTTTGTTTGACTTCCATTAAATAATCAATTCATTGAATTCCCTGTTTCTGACTCCATGGATAACTATCAATTTTTTCTAACTCTAATTTACCTTGGCATATAAATCTACCTAAAAGAAGAAGATATTCCTATTATATGAATTAGATATGTAATAGTATTTCTCCTACTAACTCAGTTTTATGATATCTGTTTATGGATCTACTATTTCTGTTGCTTAGTTACACATACAAAATGTATCAATCATGTTACATAAATTTGAATATGTTAATTAGAATTCCAGTATATACTACACAATCTCTTCTGTTTTAGCTAAAAAGGAGCAAGTCTGATTAGCATAAATGCCAGAGAGAACAAATTGCTGACATTTTAAATGGGAGGACAACACAGGAAAACATAAAAATTTGCAAAGAAAGACATTATTTATTATATCCATGGAGGGAAATTTTTTTTTCATGTTTTTATTATCTTTTTTTTAAGATACATAAATCACCCAAAATGTTACAATAAAAAATATAAGAGGTTCCCATATACTCCACTCCCCACACCCTGTATTCCTCCCACACTGACAACTTCTTTCATTAGTATGGTACATTCATTGCATTTGATGAATACATTTTGGAACACTGCTACACAGCTGGATTAGAGTTTACATTATCATTTACACTCTCTCCATCCGTTCAGTGGGTTATGGCAGGAAATATAATGCCCTGCATCTGTCCCTGCAATATCATTCAGGACAATGCCAAGTCCCAAAAATGCTCTAATATCACACCTCTTTTTCCCACTCCTTGCCTGCAGCAACCTTCATGGCCACTGTTTCCACATCAATGATATAGTTTCTTCTATTGCTAGAGTCACAATAATTCTATAGTAAAATACCAGTAAGTCCACTTTAATCCATATGGGAAACTTAAATAGTAGCAAAACAGTTCTTCACAAGTTATTTTTCTTTGTTTATAATTACAAGAAGAAAAGCTAAAAATGATTGTACTATCACAAAATATAGATAACATATGTTTCAAATTTTAGATAAGTAATATCATACTTTAATCTTTATTTGTATTAAAAGTATACCTATAAATTATTCCATATCTGTTATTACTAAATACATCTTTCTATTTTTCCTACTTCCTGAAGGTAGACCTTTACCCATTTCTTTTGCTATTTATTCTCTGCCTTTAAATGACATATTTATAATTTTCCTGCTTTATGTTTTAGATGTAGGCATTATCTAGGAATTTACTACTGCTACAGATGTAAATTCAACTCTTACCAACTGAATCTCAAAATATGTTCACAGAGCCATCCTTCTGTTTAATTATGAGTAAAATCATAATATGTTGAACCATGTGGTATGCTATTTGATAAAGGGCTGTGTGTGTGTTCAGTAGAACATAATTACATTTTGGTGATAACGTGTTAAAACTAAACTTGCAGCAAAATTAATGTGAGGTGTAAAGAATTAAATTGTCCTTTTGAAAAATTACATGTTAGTACCTAATTTTATCAAGTATGAAAAAAAATTGTTCAGCAGTAATAATTTTATCATGTCAATTATTGATCTTAAAATCTTCAACATAGATATGTATTTACATATATTTGATACAATACACTTTTGAATAAAAACAGCTAAAATTATTGATGAATTTCTTCTATCAAATTGTATAACTTGAGCATTATTAATTTTTACGTCTGTCATTCTCCTACCTATATAATTATCTGAAAAAAAATAAGCCAACTTACTTTGGAATAGCACAAATGGAAGGTTCTTACTGTTCATAACCAAAAAGTTAAATTTATAAATATATTTGATATACTATTTGTCTCCTTCTCAAGACAATCTGGTCTTTGTTTCCCATAAAGTAAACAAAAGTTCTCTTTAACATATCCTCTCAGGGGTTTTCCAGAGCTGAAACTATACTACATTCCCTTGTTTATTTATTGTAATGTTCTTTGGCCAATTTCTAAAAGATGCATTTTGTATGATTTTTTTCAACAGTTTGCCTGAGCAGCATTTAATCAATATTTCGTATTTCATATAAACACATTTATTAATGGTGTTATGAAGATTAGTTGTATAATTATTTTTCAGTCTTCAACAAGCCAAGAATGATAGGTAAAACTTATAATTTAATAAATTTATTCTGAGAATTGAAGTCTTGTAAATGTACAACGGATTTACCTGTTTTATTAAAATAATTTTATTGGTTCCACACTGATATTATGAAAGCTAATATATCTCCCTAGCTGTACAATAGTTCATATGGAAAATAAAGGAATTAACTTTTTTGGACAGTAACCTACTCTAATATCAATTAAAGGCATTGTTTGTGGATGCACATAGGTAAATTTAGAGAATATCATTTACTATAAGACGTATTTTCAAAGAAGAGATGATATAATTATTTTTATGTCAGATATTTTCTCATATTTTAGGAGAAAATAGCTGTTTTCTTTTAGAAAAGAAGTGATTAACACAGCCTGGATTAAATTTCTAGGTGGTCAAAGCCTGAATTGATTAATGATGAAGAGTGAGGAGTTAGTTAGTAATCAGGGGAATGGATGGAACATTTCATAAAGATAGTTTAATTTGCACACAGAAACTAATTGTCACACAATGTGATGTAAGTTTTTCTGTCCTTTAAAGTTTTATACCTGACATCTAGAATAAGGCAGCTCTGATTAGACTGGGAAGCAGCTTTCTGATCCAGGCTGTAGATTCTAGCATTCAATTTGGAATGAATGGCATGGTCATTTGAACCTGTAACTACAAAATTTAATACACTTTAATAAGGGAGTATAAATAATCTTTTTCTAACTAGCATAACCTATAAAAGTCTGGGAAACCTGTGACTTCTGGATTGTAGTAGAAAAATTTCCTTCTTTTATCTATTAATGATTTGTGAATAATGAGATAGTGTTTTGCTCAGATAGTATTTGAAAATATCTGTAAATGAAACATAAGCATGTCAATACTGTTTTTAAAATAAAATAATTCTGAATATAAATCTTGGAATTCAAAGAAAAATTTAGTTAAGTATTATAGGATTAATGAGCTTTATTAGGAGACCATGTTTTATTCATAAGTTTAACTTCCATTCAATTAAATATACTTTTTATTTCCCTTTGATGATTGAATAGTCACAATTTGACTGGCAAGGGCAGAATTTTTTCAAAAGATGCTTTTTTGAAAAAAAAAAAACAAAAACTTTCTATTTCTTTATCCTGTATATGAAATCAATACTTTCCAGGGTAACCAAAATCTCTAAGATAAGTATAAATATTAAACCTTAATTCAAGTTCAATTCTATGATTACAACTAGAAAAGCCATAGGAAAAATCATGAGTTCACATTATTTATATATTTTTTAAGCTAGTATTTAAATTTATTCCTTTCCTTTTATAATTTTTATTTTATTTTTTCTTTTATAATTTTAGCTACATATTTTTATGAACTTTTGAGTTTAAGTAACTAATTGCTTTTTCTAAGTGATAACAGACATTAATTCTATTTTTTTAAATTTTGTATTACAGATGTTGTAAGTTTGCAGAAAAATCATGTACTTCATAAATAAATACAATGTTCCCATATACTACTCTATTAGTACCTTTCATTAGTGTGATACCTTTGTTACAACTGATGAAAGAACATTTTTATAAATGTATTAATAAGGCTATTTCATGGTTTATATTTAGGTTCACTGTTTGTATTGTATAGTCCTATGTTTGTTTTATAAATTTTTATTATAGAAACATAAATAAAACCTAAACTTTCCCATTTTAGCCACATTCAAATATATAATTCAGTGCTGTAAATTACATTCAAAATGTGTGCTACCAGCACGACAGTCAATTAACTGTTTGGGATTCCTTGGGCTTCCTGAATGTGCATACTTATGTCTTTCATTCAATTTGGGAAATGTTCTGCAATTATTTCTTTGAATATTCTTCCTGCCCATTTCTCTCTTTCTTCTTCTAGGACTTCCATAATGCATGTATCAGTATGCTTGATTGTCTAGCACAAGTCTCTTAGGTTCTATTCATTCTTTTTAAAATTCTTTTCTCTTTATGTTCCTCAGCCTGCTATCATTTCAACTGTCTTTTCTTCGAGATCACTGATTCCTTCTTCTGCTATCTCCAATCTATCATTTGAAAACAGTTGGGGAATTTTTCATTTCATATATTGTGTTCTTCAGTACCACAGTTTCTATGTGTTACCTACTAAGAATCTTCCCATATTGTTCATTGTTTTTCTCACATCCTATAGTTCTTTCTCTGTGTTTTTCTTTATCTCTTTGAGTATATTAAGGATAATTTTTAAAAAGTCTTTTCCAGTAAGTCCAAAGTCTGGTCCTCTGTGTTGATGGTTTCTTGATTTTTATTGTGTTCCTTGAATGGGCCCTATTTTCCTATTCCTTTGTTTGTCTTGTAATCTTTTTTTGCACACTATTTAACATTTAGTCCCTGAGCTCTCTGTTCCTTAAATTCATATCTAGCTAGTGCTATGACAGAGATTTTCTTGAATTCCAGGAGCTAATCAAAACAAACTAAAGGAAAATGTACCTTTCATTGTCTTTGCCAATTGGCTCTTCTTTGACTGATAGTCTTCTTCAGAGCTTAGCTCGCCTATCAAGAAGATTTGGCCATGGCAAATACAAAGTGCAGGGTCCTCTCTAGCTATCTGAGCCTGTGTGGAGCAATGGGACCTGCTTTTTTGCCTGGACTTATGCTTGCTCTTGGCCTTAGGAATCCCCCATTTGCAGTTTACAGGAGTTCCAGTGAACATCCCCTCTACTCCCTTTTAAATAGACTTTCACCCCCTCCTGTGTGTTCTCTTGTAGTGCATAATACAGGTAGCCCTTTGCTACTTTCTCTGTCAGCTGCTTCTCTGCCTTAAGGACAAACTCTGTGAAGGTAAGCCTGAAACATGTTCCATGGTTCGGTTCCCCAGACTTCAAATGGATAGAGTGTCACTGACATACATGCACCCCAGTATGCTCATAGGGCCAATCTGCTCCCTCTGGAACAGGGTCAGGGGCCTAAAATGAGAGTGCAACCTGGTTCCCCCTCACAATGTGTTTCATTTCTCACATTGTGAGAAATATTAACGTTATGAGATACATCCATGTTGTTGTGTAGACTTGTAGATTGTTGATTATTATTGCTGTAGATTATTCTATTGTGTGACTATGCCAGTTTATGCATTCTCTTTTTCATGACATTTTGGTAGTTTCCACATTGAGTAATTATAAATCATGCTTCTATAAACATTCTTCTACATATCTTTTTGTGAACAAAAGAACACATTTCTATTGTGTATATATCCAGGAGTGGAATCTGTGTCATAAGGTATGCATGAGTTCAAATTTAGTGATGATTATAAAGAAATTTTTTCATAACTGTTACACAAATGTACATTTCCATCAGCAGTATATGATTCTGTTTGTCCACATCCTCACCAAACTTAGTAATTTAGTTTGCCAAAGGGGTGCCAATGCAAAGTACCAGAAATGTATTGACTTTTTAATGGGTATTTATATAAAGTAAAGGTTCACAGTTCTAAAGCCATGAAAAGTCCAATTCAAGGCACCATAAGAGGTACTTTATCAATCACTTACTACTGATGCTGTCATTGTTGCCACATGGTGAAGTAAAATGGTGGCCAGTCTCTACAAAGGTCTCTGGGTTCCCTCTAGACTCTACTGTTTCTTGGACCTCAGCTTTGAGCAAGCGGACATAATGCTTATCTCTTTGGAAAGTTCTATATCAGTCTAGGCTGTTTCGCTCTCTTCCCAAATTCAACTGTATGCTATCTGGCATATAGAAGGGCTGGCTGGTGTCTTCTTGAGATGCTCTGTGGGTCCAACCTCTTGGGAGCTTCATGCTTAAGCAATTCTTTCTCTGTTTGTGTAAGTCACCCAGCTTCGTGTTCCTTTTAAAAATCTTTTTGACAATTTTTACCCTTGGCATTTCCATATGCACTTTCTTTTTTTTTTTTTACACTTTTTTAATTAAAGTTAATAGATCATAAAGAACATCACATTAAAAAAACATAAAAAACATAAGAGGTTCCCATATACCCCATTCTCCACCCCCACCCCATCATTTTTGTAAATTGTATTTTTTGAAGCTATATACATCACAAAAAAAGTTACATTAAAAAACAAGAGTTTTCCATATACCTCCCCCCCAATCCCACTCCTCCCATACTAAATACCTCCTCCATCATTGTGGCACATTATCACACTCAGTGAACACATTTTAGAGCACTGCTGCACCACATAGATAATAGTTTACCTTGTAGTTCACACTCTCCCCCAGTACATTCAGTGGGTTATGGCAGGATATATAATGTCCTGCATCTGACCCTGCAATATCAGTTAGGATAGCCCAATGTCCCCAAATTGCCCCCACATCACATCTCTTCTTCCCTCTGCATATGCACTTTTGAATCTGTGCAATACCCCCTCCAAGCATTCACACATGTGCTAATGCCTATACACACTCACACACATGTACACACAAATGCACACATTGTTTTGATTTTGGTTACACTGAATACATAAATTACTTTGGCAAAATTAACATTTGTATATTACTTAGTTTTCCAATTTATAAATATATCCTTCAATGTTTACATCTTCTTTAATGTACTTATGAATAATATTTGGTCTACAATGCAGGTGTTTGTGAGTGATTTTTATTTTAATGTGTTCCTTGTAAGTATACTGTGCTTATTGATTTGTTCATTAATTTTGAATTATTTTTACTTTATAAATTTAATGTTTTTATTTATCCTCCTTCTTATTTGATTATTTTCTTGTTCTTTTACTCCCTTTCATTAGATTTGATTTTAAATTTTTTCTTCTCTTTTCTGATTTGTAATCTGTAGATTATATGTTCATCATTTCAGAGTATTAACACATTTTGTTAACTTTTTAAATTCCATATTTATGGTTTATTTTCTAATACAATATAGAGTTATTATTTCTTTCAATCACAATAAATAATTTATTTATATTATTACTACTTTTATTTTATATATTATTGTACACTGATTTAACAGAAAATATGACTGCTATTATAGTAAGTAGTTGTTAAATTTTATAACATATTTTATAAATTACCATGCCCCTTGTTTTCTTTACTTCCAAACTCCTAGCTCTTCAGCTGACTTTATGATGAAATAGGTTGCTAATAATTCTTTTAAATCAGAGTTTTGGGTGATAACCTCTTTCTAATAATCATTTCTAGTCTGTTCTCATTCATGGATGATAGTTTTTATATAAAATCCTAGTTGACAGTTATTTTCCCTCAGCACATGTAAGGTCTCACTTCATTATCTTAGGGCATTAATTTTTTCAATAAGAAAACTCTACCCTGTTTAATTGTGCCTTTGAAGGATTCTATACCATAACACCCTCCCCTATAGCTGTTAAGACTGCATCTTTGGATTTCCTGGTGTTCAATTCCACAATAAAATATTTGTATAAATTTATGTATTACCCATGTTTGGTACTTGAAATGAACTTTTGAACTTCAATCCAATAAGATTCTCCACGTGAAGATTTTTTTCTTAGATTCATTGGGCATCTACAGCAAAGTACCTCAAACCGGGTGGCTTTAAACAACAGATATTTATTCTTTTATGGTTCTGGAAGCTAGTACTCCAAATCAAGTTGTCCATAGGGCCATGGTTCCTCTGTAGTCTGTAGGATTCTGGCAGTGGCTTGCTGGCAATCTATGGCTTTCTTTGGCTTCTGGCATAAATCAAACTGCCTCTGTCTCATCCTTGGTTCTCTTTCTGTCTGTATGTCTGCATCCAGTTTTCCTGACCTTATAAGAACACCAGTCCATTTGGATTATGACCTATTCTCACACAGTTTAACCTCATCTTAACTAATAACGTATTCAAATACCCTATATCCAAATAAAATCATATTCACAAGACCAGGGGTTAGGACTTGAACACATGTTTTGGGGAGATACAATTCAATCCATAGCATTTTTCCAAAGTTACAATTTCTAATATTGCTTTCCTGTAATAGCCTCCATTCTCTTTTTTCTAGGATATTTTTTAGGCTAGTTATTCTCTACATATTTTACTCATACTTTTACTGCTTTTAAAAAATTAATTTTGTCTTTTTGTGTAACATTTTAGTTGTGTTCCTCAGTCTTAACATGCAATTTACTCTTTATTCCTCAACTGAATCCAATTTAAAATCCATTGCATTTTGTGCATGTTCTTATCTCAACATTTTAAAAAAATCTTCTTTTAATTATTTGCCTTGTTTTTCTTTTAATATTTGTGTATTTCAAGTGCACTTATTTTAAAGTCCTTATCAGAAGGTTTATGAAATTAATTTCAACTGGTTTGCATTTATGTTCGTATTTCTTATTTAGTTTTGCTTGCTAATTCATACTCACGAATTTCAGAATTTCAATCTGAAAGCTTTTTGCATGCAAAAATTGTTTTATAATTCTCTCTCTCTCTCTTTCTCACACACACACACACACACATATGCGCACCCACACCCACCCCTCTCCTTCTCTCTTTCCCTACTCTTTGTTTACTCCCCTCTGTTTAGTGGCTTTGCAGTTGCCTCCAGTGTGGAATCTTAGTCTCCAGACTAGATCCCAGTTACAAAATTATTCCTCTTTTTGAGAAAGGAACGAATGTCTCATCAGACCAGTTATTTATCTCAATTTCTTGTCTTAAGTTTACGTGTTTCTTTCCACCTTCCTCACCCTACAATTATTGCTTTCATTCCAGAGTTTGTTTTGCCTTGAAGGGAAACCCTTCAAGGTTCTCTGGGGCCTTACTTAGTGCAGAGAATTGAAGTTTACACCAAGACTGATCACACAAGTGAAAAAGTTTATTAAGCCAGCAGAGGACAGAGATAAAAATCTCAAAACCTGCCTCTCCATACATAGGAGGCAAGAACTTTTATCAGAATTATATAAAAAGAAGTGAGAACAGGGATGTCATTGACTGAGTCCACCTGCAAACCAGGGTCTACAAAGTGAGCCTCAGAGGAGGGGAAGATGGGGTGAGTCATAAGCACTGTTTTTGCTCACTTTATTGTGCTCCTTAGAGGGTCCTTGGCCTCAGCCTTCTCCATTTAGTGGACGTTACATTAGATTTTAGGTAAGGGGAGAAGAAAACCTGTAGCTTATTTGGGAGCAATAAATAAGAACTGCTATGGAGCAGGAAAACAGGAACTTGCTTTGTGACTATAGACAGTTTCCCTTAATAAACAAAGATGCACAGCTGAACTCTATGGATTACAGGAGTGATATTACATAGGCAAAGCTAAAAATCTTTCATTAGTCAAACTTAAAATTAAAACTATAGTGCAACATATGTCATACAAGCATTTTTGGTGTCTTTCAGCCTCCTTTTAAAATCTGGGAAGGGGATAGGGAATTTTAATCTCTGTCTTTCTTGGAGCACTCTCAATGCATGTCTTGCAAGTTTTGGTTTCCTCTGCCTATGAAACAGTCACCAGTAGCACACATTATTCCATTTATATGTTATTTTACATATACATATATATATATAATACATATATATATATATAATGTTTAAATTTTTATTTAATCCTATGTCATTTTATATTTTTTTCCAATTTTATTTATTATTGCTATATATTGGAAGTAGGCGCCTTTAATGAAGCATAAATCTAGTGTACAATCTTGACCCAGACATTCATTTTCAGACTCATCAGGATTCTTTTAGATATTAAGCTCTTTCAATTCATTTTTTAAATAGAAGGATAAAAAGTGCAGAGATGGAATTAGAAAATAAAAGTTTGTTTTCTCTTGTGAATGGTAGTTTGGTTGTACATAATATCCTAGGTAACAGTTATTTTCCTGTAGCACATGTGAGAAGTCACTCCATTGTTTAATGACATTTATTTTACTTGTGTAAAATAAATTTGACTGTCACTCACATGATCATGTACCTATGTTTTAAAACTGTTTTCCTTATATTTGCCTGTATTCAAAACATATAATTACATTTTACAGAAGATAATTTTAAAAGTAGTCATTTTTGTTTTGTTTTGTTTTGCTTTGCTTTGCTTTCAAGACGAATTTAACAAATTTAAAAGACCGTGAGCAGAAACAGAAACTTCAGGTTTGGAATTAAAGAATTGGAGAGTAAGGATGCTGATAGAAATGTCAGTTTATTCCTTAGGTGATTCACTACGTTCTTAGTAAAATTGTAGTCTTTTGACTATTTTGTACATGAAGAAACAGATTCTCAGAGAAATTTAAAATTTAAATAATTTTCCCAAGATTAGAAGCATGGCCAAGAATTGAACTTTGTTCTCCTTCTCCTCTGGGGAAGTCATGAAAATGCTCAGTGGGCATCTCCCAGCCCTCACCTACCTTCCTTTGCTTCCTGTATAGATGTTTCAGTATGTTTCCAATCTCCTGTCCAGGAGAGAGGTTAGAGCTAATACAATTGCCTGCTCATTCCTTAAACCCAAAACAGGGAACAAGCAGCGCCAGCTATTTCGCAGGGTGGGAACTCAGAGCAAAGTTTGTTTGATACACGGTTTTACTCAGAGGCAGGGGAGCCCGCCCCCAAGGGTCAAAGTACCAGCTATTAGGCCATAAAGGCACGGCTCCTCTCCAGTGTGAGGTAGAACCTGCAGAGTGAACATCCACTCACCCTGAGCCCAGCATTTGGCATTCCTGGGAGACTGGCCACATGGGATCTCTTCTCTTGCTCTTTTGGATCCTTTTGTGCTGTGGAAATAAGAATGTGGTCATTTGCTGAAAGTTTCTGTTTGGCCCGAGCCTGACTTTCCACAACCCACCCCAAACCAACTCAATCCACGTTCTCCCCAGCCCTTTGACTTTCCTATTTAGTTGACCAACATCAAAAAGAAAACAATTAGGCAAAAAAGGGATGTTTATTGTAAAATAAAATTACATTATATTTGGATTTATAGATACTTGTTTTTACCTTTTCATGTATATATTTAGTTTTGTGAACAAAGCTATAAAATTCTAAGCATCTGTGATATAAGGGAATGATAGAATCATTAAAATGAATATAAAAACAAAGAGGTTTTCAAAGGTGCTTCTAAGCTTAATCGTTAGCCAGAAAGTGCATTCATAGCCCAAGTTGTATGATATTCAAATTTAAAGAGCTTTAGGTTTCCTCTAATATTCAAATCTTCATGTGTAAAGTCCAAAGTAATCCAATGACTTTAGGAAGAAAGAATAATTAAAAGCTTGATTTTATCCCTTTTATACTTTAAGCAACAAAATAGTTGCTAGGGTTTATTACATGTGTTTATCAAAAAGGCATTATTATTAAATGTACAAGTTTGAGCTTCAAAGTCACACATTTCACCAAAATTAGAGCAAAATGTCATATGCTAATGTCAAAAAGCAAAGAGTAAAAAAACCCAAGTATTAAAGTAGAGTTAAAATTAAAATATGGATATTGAATCCTAGAAAGAAAAATAATAATACAGATTGGTTACAAATCTTTCTTCCTGTGACAGGCTGCCAACTTTCAATTAGTAAAAGATACTAACACATTAATAAATGAATGCTGACATATTAAAATATTAGTGTGTAAAAATATTTACCCATTAATAAATAGCTGCACATTTGAATATCTACATTTTGTACTTTATTTCTTCACAATAACATTTGAGATATTTTCCTGATCAGAGGGTTAGATGTTTAAATTGCTTGTCAAAGTTACATATTTAAAATGATATCAATTAATCTGATTCTAATTTAACCGAGTTTTTATTATAATATACCAGAGCATACAATTGTATTTTTTAAATCAAGCACCCTAAAAGTCACCATATCACTGTCAGGACTTAAAATAATATGTAACTATTGAATACGTCTAAAATATATTCTACAGCTATAGTATGCTAACTTAATAAAAAAGAGAGTGACACAACAGAATAAGTATCTTCAATTTGACTCTGGTAGATTGTACTTGATTTTCTTCAAAATTTCTTGCCCACTGGCATTGCAATATTTCACATAAAGAAGCTTGTAGATATTTTCCATACATCAATGTCAGTAATTGCAAATGTATAAGATTCATTAAAGTTTTTGAAGAAGATTGAAAATGAATATTGAAATAAAACATATTGTTTGAGGTGTGCTTGATTTCTAAATTACAATATAGAAGAATGATAGTAAAAAAGACAAATTTATCTATCATTTGGTTTACAAATAACCATAATCTGAAAACATAATATGCTGGCTTTGTTGACTGGATGTGGGAGGTATTGCCAGCAGTAGAAATTGTTAATTTTCTGTTCCAGATTAAAGAATCCCATGTTCTTGGGAGAAAAATGTGTTGTGTGAGAGTGTCTGTGTAAGTTTATGAATTGTAAGTCGTACTTTGTCAGTTCATGTACTTGTGTATGGTTTCCAAATCACTCCTCAGTTCTTATATTTCACCCAAAATGATGCCAGAACCTCTCATTTATCACCTAGATATTAACATTTTTACATGAGAACAATGTTTCATTATCAGAATGGTAAAATTATCCTAATTACCTTAGTAATAATAGAAGCTAGTTGCTTGTATTTATTTTAAATGGCCTTTTTTGAGGTATAATTCACATACAAATTAAAAGATGTTAAGTATACAATTTGATGTGTTTTGACAGATGCAATCATATAACCACCATTGGTTAATGATATATTGTATCACCAGAAAAAGTACCCTTTTGTTCCTTTGCCACTGATCTATCCCTTAGTCTTGTTTCCCTACAAATACTGATGTTTTCTGTCTCTGAAAGTTTGAATTTTTTAAGAATTTCATATAAATGGAAATATACATTATGAAGTCTATTGTGAGACTTCTTTTACTTTGCATGATGCTTTTGATATTCATCTGTTTTGTTGTGGATATGTAATGACAATTTATTAAATGTGTTATTGTTTAAGAAAAGCATGTTTAGATTCACTGTTTTGAAAATTTGTAAACAGTATCAGAATTGATTCAAAGAATAATGGAAGAGACTTTAACATTTTTTCTTAACAAATTTGTGAGCTTCCAATATCAATTTTGCATAACGTGCAGAATTCCCAAATATCTCCCCACCACCAATACCTTGCATTGTTGTGAAATATTTCTTACAAATTATGAAAGAACAATATATTAGTCAGCCAAAGGGGTGCTGATACAAAATACCAGAAATCTATTGGCTTTTTTTTTTTTTTTTGGTGAATACTACTGGTTTATTTATTTATTTATTTTTCCTTCTTTATTTTTAAAAAATGTTACATTAAAAAAATATGAGGTCCTCATACACACCCCACCCCCATCACCTCACTCCTCCCACATCAACAACCTCTTTCATCATTGTGGCCCATTCATTGCATTTGGTGAATACATTTTAGAGCACTGCTCCACCATATGGATAGTGGTTTACATTGCAGTTACACTCTCCCCCAGTCCACCCTGTGGACCACCTGGCAAGACATATAATGCCCAGCATCTCTCCCTGCAGTACCACCCAGGACAACTCCAAGTCCTGAAAATGCACCCACATCATATCTCTTATTCTCTCTCTCTACCCTCAGCAGCAACTGTGACTATTTTCTCCACATCAATGCTACAATTTCTTCCATTACTAATCACAATTCTATAGTAGAATATCAGTAAGTCCACTCTAATCCATACTCTATTCCTCTAGCCTGTGGACCCTTTTATAATGGGTATTCATTTGGGGTAGAAGATTACAGTTACAAGGTCATAAAGCATAAGTTACTTCCCTCTCCAAAGTCTCTTGCCATGTGTTGGAGCAAGATGGGTGCTGACGTTCAGCCTTCCTCTTCCTCATAAGCCTCCTTGTTTCCAGCTTCTTTGAATATCAGCTATAGGCTGGGATAAGTCTCGTGTCTCCTGGGGCTCGTTTCTCTCTGGGCTCAGCTGTTCTGCTTTCTCCTGTGCGTTTACTTCCCAGGCTCCAGCTCAAAACTCCCACCTCTCTTCTCTGCGGTGAGGTTTCCCTGTGAGTTTCCACCCACCAAGAGGCAGGACTCAACATCATACTGACATAGTCCAATCAAAGCCTTAATCAAGTAAAACTGAAACCTCTGATTCCAATATAATTTACTATGCCCAGAGGAACAAACCAGTTTACAAACATAATTCAATATCTATTTTTGGAATTCATAAACAATATCAAACTGCTACCAACAACATCAAAATATTATGGCAAATCTGTTCCAGAGCTTACATTTGGTGTATTTTTCCATAAAACACGCTATTATTAATATCATAGATTAGCATTGTACATTTGTCATAATTCATGAAAGAAGGCTCTTTTGAAGCTTTGGAGAAAACCCTGAGGCAGAAAAGCAAATGCACTGTAGGAACATGTTTGATGTGAGAAGCTACCAGTGTACATGGCTTTTGTCTAGATATTGTACATGGCTCAGGAGCCTGAGGAGCCAGGACAGTGTGTGGCCAGCATGGGCCTCTCTTCCACAGTTACATTAGCTTGCTCACTATTCAGTCTTGCTTGTGTCCATGACCCATTATAAAGGTTTCCCAAGATATGTACCTTGAAACCAGGATTACCTATTCATTTGAGAGGTTATCCCAAGAAACACCAGTAAAAGCGTGGTTAGGTGAAAAAGGGAAAAGAAGTAAGTTACCTCCATGGACAAATAGTTTAATGCCACTGGTGAAATCAGAAGAAACATGTACAAATGGGACTAAGCAGTCAGTTATCTCACCTAAGGGATACTAGAGAGTTCACTTCTTTATCTTTCATTTCTTGCAGTATTAGGGAATGAGGACCAGGCAGGCAGGTTGTCCTTTGGTAGTTATAAACAGGACAAAGGATATATTTAGAAACTGTAATTTGGAATTTTTCCTGGCATGTGCAGGAGATATGGGTGGTCACTCACAAAGTCTATTATAACTATTATCTGCTATAACTATTGTCCCCTACTAATGAGACTTAGGCTGTTACTTTTTTCTTGTTAGGGAGGTGTTATGGATTGAATTGTGTCTCTGCAAAAGTTATGGTGCTTCCTAACCTTGGACCATGAATTGAAGATGTGATTAGGTAACACGAGGCAAAATTGGATTAGGGTGAGTCCTACTTTAGTTAGATGATCCTTGTGCTTATAAGAAAAGAGTAAACCACAGGCATACACAAGGGAAAAAGTCATATGAAGATGGAGGCAACTGCATCTGCAGCTAAAGAATGCCAGGGATTTCCAACAAATACTAGAAACTAGAAGAGGCAAGGGAAAAATCTCTCCTACAGATTTCAAGCAATCCTGTGGAGTAGATTTGGGCCATTTGCAAATTATTACTATCAAATATAGCTAACCAATTACTAAAGCATTCTGTTGACTTACAATCCTTGCAATAGATTTATGCTGAAGTAAATCCTCAATAGATGTGTTATATTTATGACTACTCTAATTGAGATTCTAACAACAGACTCATCAACCAATAATTTAAAGCTTTGCTTCAAATTTTGGTTTATAAATTCTAGTATAAATTAATGATCTAGCATAATATGGATTTTATATATGTATATAGTATATAAAAATATGTCTAATATATTATATATATTATATGTTGTACACACATTATACTTTACTTTTGCCATGCAAATGGAGAGGAACTCAGAAATTTAAACTATAAAATTACTGGATATTGTTTCATACTTTGGATGGGATCACTGCTTGGGTTTTCTCAGCCTGTAGAAATATCATCAAATGGTTTTGACTTTTAATTTGTTTCCATGGAAAAACAATTTTAAAAATGAGATCACACTCTTAAGACATCCCTGAGCAAAAGAGATAAGATCAAAACTGCTAAGCATTGTATCACAGGATGTTAAAAATTTATAGAATGATGGACAGAAAAGTTTGCAAACTGTTTCAAAATGTAAAATATATACTATTTAGAGGAAAGTCTGATCTTAGGATTATCCTTAACTATTACCTGGAGACATTTTGAATGCCACTTGCCCTAGAACATGCCTCATGTAGTTGTACATTGAAATATTCCTTTTTCATGAGGGACAATTGTCTCTTATACTTCAACATTCATTCCTCCAAAATATCATTCTCTAATTATTTGAAACCTTTACATGTTATTTTCCCTTATATACCTGCATAATCTTTTTTGAAGTCAGTCCATTCAAAATATATCCTTCAATTTATTGGAAATTGTTGCAACTCCTCTTGCATGATATATTAATGGATAGACAGTAAATATATTGTATTTAAAATAATTGAACAGAATATATTGCTTACAAAATTATCAATGCATTCTTCATTGTTAAGTACATATATACTTTTTATTTTTTATTTTTCATTCTGAAATCTCATCAGTGTTTGCTAATAATGTTTACTAATCTCATTAATTTAAAAAATCCCTTAGAGTCAGTTAAGCAGTTTTCTTGGTTTATTTTTGTCCTTCTCTTCTGCCTCTTTTGTTTGAATCTTACTCTCTATCTACTTTCTTTAGATATTTGGTTTAGACCATCTTATCTTCTTCTTGGACCCATTACTTGCCAAAAATTCTGTACGTCTTTGCCTATGTATTTTCTTATGATTCCTAAATCTAATCATAATCTCATTCCTGAGCCTCCAAGCTTTTATCTGCCTCCAGAGTGGTCACTTGTTCATGGATGTCACACACAAGAAGTACAAAAATCATTCATCAGCTACCTGTACCTGTCACCTGCCCCTCCCTCATTGTTCCTTGACTCCATGAATGACATCAAAATTCGGGTTTCAAAGCCAAAACCAGAGATCCATCAGCTCCTTCATTTATGATATCATTGACAACTGACACTAAACTAAGTCATCACCATCACCTCTTTCCAAGAACCACAACAGCCCAATAAGTGGATATCTCAGTTCCCTAGCTTCTAAAAGAAATACCATACATTGGATTGGTTTAACAATGGGAATATTGGTTCATGGTTTCAGCAGCTAAAATGTTTGCTTCTCCACAGAGTCAGTATCTTTTTACTGACTTGCAGTCTTTGGGGTTCCTTGGCTTTCAAGCATGTGGCAACAGCATCTTGTTTCTCTTCTTGATTCCATGGACTTCCAGCTTCTCACTTCTCCTGTGGCTTCTCTCTTTCCATGACCAATTTCCTTTCTTATAATCACTTCAGCCATACTGGATTAAGTCCCGCTGCCATTCAGATATTAACCAATAACATTTTCTGAGGTTTTATTTACAAATGAGTTCACAACCACAGGAGCAGAGGTTGAGACCCGAACATGCCTTTTGTGGGGAACATGTTTTAGTCTTTAATAGTTGTTTCCCTTCTCTTATCTTGCCCTATATGAATGACTTCTGAAACAAGTGCTAGGCTCAGATAGCCATCTAACAGGATAAGAATTAGAATGATAGGGTATTTTGAAGAAAGATATGGAACTTCTTAGTGACCTTCATTTAAAATGGATTATGCCAAGCTGTTTTCTAAATATATAATTTTGAGGTTTGGAGAAAAAAACAAATGTAATGTGAATAATGCAGAAATAGGAAAGGAAGAAATAAAATTGAGGAAGAAGAAAATAAACCACCTTTAAATTAGATTTTTTTATAGATCCTTTTTAAAAAGGAAAAAAGAACAACGATACAATTTTTAAACCAAAGTTTGATTAAGGATGTGCATTTCAGAACTACACAGTTTATTCAAGACATGTTTGTAACTTACATTTATGTTACCTTGGGAATCATTTTAGTCTGTAGAGGCTTTAGTTTCTTTATCTGTTAGAAAAGGAGGTCTGTGTCAATTTGAAATTATTTCATGAATCCCAAAAAGAGAAAGATTATATTTGAAAACTAATCTATCCCTAAAGGTATGATACCCTTTGATTGCAATAAATACAGTTGAGAGCCTTCTGATTAGATTACTTGATAAAATCTATTTAGGGCTTTGGACTATGTCAGTGGGCTTGATTCATGGGGAGTTTCTTCCCTCTTGCTGAGTCTGATGAAAATTGAGACATGCAGAGAGATAAACATAGACATGGGAAGAGGAATACACAATTTTTCATCTTGTTTTGTGAGAGAGGACTAGAGTACTGCTTAAACAGAAAGCCCCCAAGTGGCAGGGTCCACTGAGCAGTTTGAGAGAGACAAGACGTTATATGCTGGATAGCTTACAGTGGAAATCAGGAAGAAAGCAGAACAGCCAAAACTGATAGAGGAGGCCTGGAAGGAGAAAAGCCCTCTGCCTGATTGCTCACACCTGAGCTCCAGGAGCTGAGTTCCTAGAGGCAGTGAGCCTGGAGAGGAAGGCTGAGACCGCAGTAGAGGTCAGTGGCCATCTTGCTTTGTAACATGCCTTGACAGGATCAACTATGCTGATATTGGTGAGAAAGCACCTCTTTTTAAAAAAAATAAACTACAATTATTTTTTAAAAGAAACTTTGATTACATAAATGTTACACTGAAAATATAGAGGACACCCCTATGCCTCACTCCCCAGCACTCCCACATATTCTCATATCAATAACATCTTTCATTAGTGTGGCATATTTGCCACAACTGATGAACATATCCTAAAGCACTGCCACTAAGTGATGATTATAGTTTACATTTTAGTCTACACTGTGTCCCACACATTTCTGCAAGTTATTAACAGATATATAATGGCCTGTATCTGTCATTGCAATGTCATTCAGGATAATTCCCAATACCCGAAATGGGTGCCTTGAATTGGACATTTCAGGGTCTTGGAACTGTAAGCTTTACCTCAAATAAAATATCTTTACAAAAGCCAACCCATTTCTGATACTTTGAATCAGCAGCCCTTTGGCAAACTAAAACAGGGGGTGATAAAATACTATCTAAAAATAAATCCACAGAACGTCACAACGCAGTGAACCTTAAGTTAACCCATGGACTACAGTTAATAATACTACTGTAAAAATGTGCTTTCATCAATTATAATGTGTACCACACTAACACAAGGTGTTAATAATAGACTGTATGACAATCCTGCATCTTTTAAAAATGCTATTAAAAATCCTAGAGGTTTCATGAATATGTGAGAGTTAAACGCTATCCTGTCACACTGAAGTACTTTGCATTTTTAAAATTATCATAATAGATAATGAATTAAAAGAGGTATTATTTTCTTTGCTCTCACAAATTGATCCTGTATTAGTGAGGAAAATAAAGTGAGGGAAAATCAGTTTACAGAAAATCCTACCTAACACACCTCTATGACCTATTAGCTTGATTAGTTAATTCAGACATTTCCAAAATAAAAATTAAAACATTTATTTGGATGCAGTGTGCAAGAAAGCAAGTAATGTTACAACCGAGTCCTACACTTAATCTCCTCCACCACCTTAAATGTTCAGTATTTAATACTGAGGAATTTTCTCTTGGGTTAGATAGATTAGAAAAGAAGTATTTCTTCTCTGATTACTATTTGACTGCTACATACCTGAGATCCAGGTCTATAATTTGATGTAGCAATCTGCTCACCATAGCTTTCTGGGCTCAAATTTATTTTCATTGTTTTTACAATCAGATGTGGACCTGTTTTACATTGATCTTCTCAAAGATCAAGTATTAACAAGTTTTAATCTTATTATCTATTTCAAAATTGGATATATGCAGCAGCATAATTAAAAATTCTTGTGGCTCTTAAATAAACTTACTGTATATTCTTTTTTCTCTTTCATTATCATCACAGGCAGAATGTTAAAAAAAATTAAATACTAAGGTAAATTCTGAAAGATATTTGTCATGGTAATTTGGTATGGGGAAATATATGTGGAGCTTTTAGAAGATACATAAAAAGGAAAATTGCATGTGGAGGTTTCCTCATATTCATCCATCTATAAAGGAATCATTTATGGAACACAGAACCCTTCTATGCATATAATGGAATGGATTTATCACAGAATATTTTATTACAATAAGTGTGATATGCCTAATATTAGTCATAAAAGAAACTGAAGCAGCTTTAGAACAGGAATGACCATCCAAAAACAATTGCTCAGTGGTAGAGAGTTATATTTGTATATAATCTGATATTTCACTTCCATCTGGATGGGGAAAAAATGACCTTAAACAAAGTCTGTTGTTTTATGGAAGTGCCCAGGAGAACAAACACATACACAAACACAAAACCACAAACTGTTGAATTGCAATCAAAATGCATATGGAGGAAATTTCAGAACTAAAATTGTGAGGAAAAGTGACAACTAAAGGGCCAAGATCAGTCTCATGGGAGCATGTGTCAATTTTGCCTGATATGAAGGATTCTGAGTATATTATGTGTCAGAGTTCCTAAACTCTACCATTAAATATCCTTATTTTAGATTTTGAAAAGTTTTCCTTTCAATAATCTCCTATTAATCAATAAACAGCCTTGGTGAAATCAATACATAATTAAAATCAAAGCTTATTTTCATGCTTATACCAATATTGTCACTTAGTAATATTATTTTTCATATAAAACTAGTTATATATATATATCATGTTTTTTATATAATAAACTTTATTTTTAAACAGGTGTTAGATTTCAGGAAAGTTACGTCAAAGAAATAAGGGATTCCCATATACCCTAATGTTTACCCTTCCCACATCTTCCCCTATTAATAACATTTTACAATAGTGTGGTACATTTGTTACAATTGATGAATAAATATTGAATATTAATGCTTATAACTATGAACCTTATTCTTATAAAATTGAAACAAGGTAATAATGGTTGCATAGGAGTCACCTCCTGAAAACCTCCTTGTTACTCAAATATGACCTCTTTCTAAGCCAAACTCACCAAATAAATGCACTACCTTACCCCAGATTTGGGACATGTCTTCCAAGGATGAGCCTCCCTGGCAATGAGGGACTAATACCAAGCACCAACCAGTGATGCGTTTGGAAAAAGACCTTGACTAAAAGGGAGAAACATTGGTACAGAAGAGATTTTACAGCTAAGAGATTAATATAGATCATGTTTTTAATAACATTATTATATTACATTGTATGAATGCATCATAATTTATTTCACTCTAAAATCAAGTTATTTCCATTATGTGTTTATGCTTAAAATTTTGATCATATAATTTTAACAAAATGAAAACCTGTGGTGAGAATCATGTTACATTTCACATTTTGGATTCTTTCTTATACTGGAATAATCATTATCGGATAATTATTTAAGGAAGAAATGAGTGAATCACGTATTATATTGTTTAACCTAAATAAAATTATATTTTATTCAGCCTTCTTCCACACTGAGATTTTAAATTTAGGAATCTGATAGATTATGGGAAGAGGTGTGTTGGAAAGTCTCACTTCATGGTTCAATGACACATCTGAATAAGAATGTAAAATAAGATGGTCATCACATTTGACAGATTGTATTTTCACATCTAAAGTCTTAGTCATCTGCTACTCAGGGAAGTAAGGTCAGGTGGGCTATGACAATGGATCACCTTGGATGCAAACTTTATTACCAGATTGCAAGTTCTTATACAATGCTGGGCATTTGTCACCATCTGTCAAACATGTGTTTCACACTCACATTTAAATGTGCATACAGGGCTTTTGAAAATGGGTAAAATTTAATAATTTGATATTCTGGAGAGTAAAATTTTTGTAATTTAGGTGAGAGGAGTTATTCGTTTAACTAAGAATTTGTGACATTGCTCAACCCAAGTAATAAAAATGGAATATAAGCACACATATTTATAGAATTATAATTTTGATTAAATGAATTAATAATTGCTTCAGGTTATTATTTAAATCAACATTTTAAGGTTGTTCCTTTTTTTTTCAACTGAGGGTAAAATTACCAAACAAAAAACTTAAAGCCTCATTAAGAAATGGTTTGATTTACTAATGCATAGTTTCCTGTGAAGGGAAAAATTAATGCAGTCAATCTGAGTGTTAAAATAGATGAACCAGAAAGGGAGTGATAAAACTTATATCAGTGTAATTGGTATTAAATTTGGCATATGGAAGAAATAAACTCAGAAATCAAAGGATAAGCACAGATCATGCCAAGAACCTTTTTATTTAGTATCTAAGAGTTTAAATAATTTCTGTTCATTTATTTAACTGGTTAAACTATTAGGTATCCTGTTTATAAATAAATGGTTTTCTTGCAAATATAACTAATATATTTTCATTTTACATATTAATGAACTAAAAAAAACAAATTTTAAAAGGGAAAAAAGCAATGAAGATAATCTATATAAGTAAGGTTTTTAGCAGTATCGTTGAGGACAACTCTAAGTCCCAAAATACCCTCTTTTTCCCTCTCTTTTCCCTCTTTTTCCCTCTCCCTGCCTTCAGCAACTCCCGTGGACACTGTTTCCACATTAATGATATAATTTATTACATTGTTAGAGTCACAATAAAACTATTTTAGAGAAGTTTTAGATTTACGTTTACAGGAAAATTGCACTGAAATTATATGGAATTCCCATATAATTCCCCCCAACCTCCCCACACACAGACAGTTTCCCCTATTATTTTTACTTATTTATTTTATAATTATAAACTTTATTTTAGAGAAACTTTAGATTACATAAAAATTACATCAAAAGTATAAGGTATTCCCATATAACTGTGGCACCCCTACATACATGTTTCCCTATTATTAACATCTTACATTACTGTGTACATTTGTTAAAATTGATGAGGCAATATCAAAGCATTGAAAGTGACTCTTTTCAAGTGTTTATTACTGTTGCATGTTAAAATTCATTATTTTATTTCTGTTTTCAAAATTTCACTATTTTCATACTTTCTTAATCTTAAAATATGGGATAAATATTTTTGGAACAGCAAAGCTCTTACTAATACTTTTTTTAACTGAATGTGGTAGAATTAAAATTGCAAATGCAGCAACTGCTCTAATTTTAAAAAATCATCTTAACTAATATTAGTTTAAAAGGTGGACTAATTTTTACTTTTAGGAAAATGGAAAATTTTCAAGAAAACTCAAATTCCCTGTGTTCTAAATCTACAAATCAAATCCCTGAGAATTACTCAATATCACCTAGTATTAAAGATTCTCATTTATAATTTACTTAGACATAGAGTCCAAGGAGAGTTCAGTTTGCTGTACAATATATTTTATGGACTAATTATATTTTGCCACAAAAATGAACATCTTTACTCCTAGATATTCTGAATCCTAAACCATAAGAAAACTTAAGCACCTGCTTAAATTGGTATGATTAAAGCAGACTTTTTCTCATTCATGTTTTAATTAAGTCCTGTAAATGTAAGTTTTTAAAAATTAAAACTAAATTGCATCCCAGCTGTATGATTCAGAGAAATGGGAACAGAAGCTTCATCAACTAATTGAAAAAGACCTTATAAAGCCTTGTATGCTCCGCTATGAGTAAACCAATTACAGGTAAATTGAAAGCGTTTCATATGTGATGTATGATGTCATTTAAAACGACTATGTGCAGAAGTTAAAACCTGGGATTTGTTCAGTATTTAAATTTAATGAACTGTACAACCACAAGATGGAAGTAAAACCGTACTTTCAACAAATTTGCTTTTATCAAATTTATCTTTTGTTTCAGAATTTGCTTTTGTCAGTATAACTGGAGCATTACTATAAAGTTTTTCTAAATTTCTGCAGCTGAAGATGAGAAATAATATTGAAATGATTTATTATTATTCCCTGTCCATTTGGTGCATAACTCCATTAACATTGTTCACAGGTTAAATTTTTCCTTATCTTACTACAAATGGAGCATCTTTTCCACCCAATTGCAATTAAACTGAATGATAATGAGCTTACTCAGTCTATTTAATAGTTTATCACTTACAGACACTAGAGTATAACAGTTAAATCTCATGGATCTCTATTTCCAATGGGCCTTTCTTAGAAACAAAGATGATTTTGAATACAAGAGAATGTACAGTATTTGAAAGTAGTTGCAAGAGTTAATTACCTCTCCAATCTCTTAGATTTTTTTGGTTTTGTATTTTTTAATGTCACTTTGGTGAAATCCCTTCCATTTCAATACATAGAAAAAAAGCCTTCTCTAGCATCAAGTTAAAATTCCCAGCGTTAGTTCTAGGAACTCTTTTTGATCTCTTCCCATACTATATCCATCTCATTGTTCTCAATATTTCCAAAACTATTCATATAAATATTCTCTTTATTGCCACACAAGTTGCTTATTGTTTCTAACTTGTTGCATTAAAAATAAGCTCTTTCTCCCTTCCTACCATGCAGCTTCAGGATTACCCTTATGATACCTTTCATCCTATTTATAGCCACCCAGCTTTCTCCCTCAAGTTTCTTCTCATCTCTCAAGTCTATTCTGATCTCTTTTTCTCACCATTCAATTTATCTAGACTACAGACATATCTCAGAGATATGGTGGGTTCAGTTCCCCACCACCACTATAAAGTCAATATTGCAATCAAGTGAGTCAGGTGAATGCTTTGGTTCCTCAGCTCATAAAAAAAATGTTATGTTAGGATAACAGTAGTTTATTGAGTGTGAAATAGCATTGTGTCTAAAATAAACAATGCAAATACATTAATAAAAAGACTTTATTGCTAAAAAAAATGCTACCCATTATTTGAGACATTAAGAAGTCAAAATCTTTTTTGTGGTGGAAGTCTTGCCTTAATTTTGATGGCTGCTGACTGACCAGGGTGGTATTTGCTGAAGGTTGGGTTGGCTGTGGCAGTTCTTAGAATAAAACAACAATTAAGTTGTCCCATCAATTTATGTCCTTTCACAAAGGATTTCTCCACAGCAAGTGATGTTTTTTCAAAGTATTTTGTCTAAAGTAGAACCCCTTTAAAAATTGGAATCCTCTCAAACCCTGCAAATGCTTTATCAATTAAGTTTATGTAATGTTCTAAATTCTTTGTTATTTCAACAATGTTCATAGCATCTTCACCAGGAGAAGATTCCATGCCAAGAAACCACTTTCTTTGCTCATCATAAAAAAGAACTCATCAGTTAAAGTTTCATCATGGGAGAAGCAGATGTTGCTCAAGTGGTTGAGCACCTGCTTTCCATGTTCAAGGTCCTAGGTCCAATGACCGGGACCTCCTAAAAAAGTACAAAAATGTTTTATTATGAGATTGCAGCAATTCATTCATATCTTCAAGCTGCAATTCTAATTCTAGTTCTCATTCTATTCCCACTACATCTGCAATGACTTTCTCCACTGATTGAATACTTGAACCACACAAAGTCATCCATGAGGATTGGAATCAACTTCCATTCTCTTGTTAATGTTGATAGTGTTACTTCCTCCTATGAGTCATGAATTGCCTAATGGTATCTAGAATCAGGAATTCTTCCCAGAAGGTTTCCAACTAACTTTACCCAAATCCATCAGAGGAATCACAATCTATGGCACTAGGTTTTACAAAATGTATGCCTTAAATAATAAGACTTGAAAGTCAAAATGACTCCTTTATTCAGAATAGATGCACAATAGATGTTGTGTTAGCAGGCGTGAAACCACATTCATTGTGTTGTACATCTCCATCAGAGCCTTAAGTAACCAGGTGCATTTTCAGTGACGAGTAGTAATCTTTTGAAAGGAATCTTTTTTTTTCCTGAGCAGTAGGTATCTACAGTAGGCTTAAAATATTTAATAAACTGCATTGTAAATAGATTTGCTGTTATCCAGGCTTTTTGATCCATTTATAGAGCACTGGCAGAGGAGGTTTTGCATAATTCTTAAGGGCCCCCGGATTTTCAGAATGACAAATGACCATTTGCTTCAACTTAAATTCACCAACTGCATTAGGCCCTAACAAGAGAATCAGCCAATCCAAGCACTGACTTCTCTAGCTATGGAAGATGGTATCTTCTTCTAATATTAGGCTGTTTCCTCTATACTGAAAATCTGTTATTTATTGTAGTCACTTTCATTTATTATCTTAGCATCTTCTTGATACCTTGCTGCAGCTTCTACATCAGCACCTGCTGCTTCACCTTGTACTTTAATGTTATGGAGATGATTTCTTTCCTTAAACTTCATGAACCAACCTAAACTAGTTTCAAACGTTTCTTCTGTATCTTTCTCACCTCTCTCAGCATTCACATAATTGAAGAGACTTAGGATCTTGCGCTGGATCAGGTTTTGACTTAAGGGAATGTTGTGACTGGTTTGTTCTTCTATTTAGATCAATAAAATTTTCTCCATATCAGCCGTAAGGCTGTTTTGCTTTCTAATAATTTGCACGTTCACTGAAGTAACACTTTTGATTTCATTTAAGAACTTTTAAGTGGGAAAGGGTGGGAGTTGGGTGAAGTGGGTCATATGGGAATCCCTTATTTTTTGTGTGTAACATTTTGTGTAATCTAAGTAACTTAAAATATATATATATATATATATATATATATATATATATATACACATGACTGGCACAAAAGACCTAGATTTGGTCTATGTCTACTTTTGACAAGCCTTCCTTACCGAGTTTAATCATTTCTAGGTTTTGATTTAAAGTGCGAGATAGAAGACTCTTCCTTTCACTTGAACACTTAAAGGCCGTTGTTGGGATTTTAATTGTCCTAATTTCAATATTCTTGTGTCCCAAGGAATAGAGATACCCAAGGGGAAGGAAAGAGACTGGGGAACGGCCACAGTGGAGCAGTTAGATCACACACATTTATTAAGTTTGCTGTCTTACATAGGTCTGGTTCACATTTCCCCAACAATTACAATTGTAATATCAATTTCACTGATCAAAGATCATCATAACAGATAAAATAATAATGAAAAAGTTTGAAATATTGCAAGAATTACCAAAATGTAATACAGAGACTTCTAGTGAGCAAATGTTGTTGGAAAAATGACACTGATAATCTTGCTTGATTCAGATACACAATATCTTTGAAGTGCAATTAAGAGAAACACGATATGAAAAGGTATGCTTGTACTTTATATATGCTAATATTTCCTCACCATCAAAATTAGACCTCTGAAGTAACTGCATGCCTCCTGTAATCTTTTCCCTTTTTCAAACCTTGGAGGTGCTCCATAAAGTATTTGTGGAATTGAGTTATAAATTAATTTGTTCAGGTGTCTTGATTAATTTATGTGGGGGTATGATAGCATCTTTTTTTTTTTTTTTAAGCATGGCAACAGTCCACTTTATTCTTTTATTTTCTTTTGGTTGCATCATCACTTCGCCACACAGGGTCCTGCTCCTTTCCATGCAGATGTGGGATGACTTTATTTTAACTGGGAGGTTATTGGGGATTGAACCAGGGTCCTCCATAAGGTAAACAGGAGCTCCATTGCTGGAGCCACGGCCGCTATCTTTTTGATATTTATTTTTAGGAATGAAAGAATGGTAAATCTCTCATGTAGATTTTATATCTCTCATGTAGAGTCTTTTATAAGGAACAACAGATTTACCATTAGGAGCTAGCCAGTATGAATTCCAATCTATTTCTGTAGGGAAAAATGAGCAGAAAATGCTTTTACATGCTATTTAACATTAATTTAACAAGTGCTCATATTGAAAAACAAATTACATGTATAAATATAAAGAAAGATACAACTCACTAAAAAGATTATAGAAAAAGAGAGTAATTTAGAAAGTAAACGGACAAATACCAAAAAAAGATTATTGTACATCATGGTACAACATTCTCCCTGGAATATAAAAATAAAAACTAACCCAAATTTAGTTTCATTTTAGATACAGGAAGATAAGGGGAAATAAATTTCCAGACTATGGAAGCATAGAAAATATGTGAGTCAGAGTGCCAGTGTGGCAATTTAGGAAACTATAGATATTCCATGCGAGTAGAGCAAAATGTATCTATCTATCTACTTATCTATCTATCTATCTAAACATATATAATAGATGATATAATTAACTTCATAGTTAGAATATATTGATACAATGCCACTTACCTTAAAAAAATGAAATATCTGTTTGAGGCATTCCAATATTTATCAAGTGCTATGTCTTGGAAGAAGAACAGAGTGGAGCAAAGGTGTAGTTCATTTTATCTTATAGACTCCTATAATTTTAATTTTTGCAAAAAATGTGGCTTCATATCATTATAAATATACACATATTTAAATTGTATAAAACATAGAGGGATAAGACAAATAGTTTGAGGGATGTTCTCAAGAGGTATGTTTGTGGGTTTAATTATTAAGATAGCAGCTACGCGACTATAAGCATTTGTCAAAACTCAAATTATGTACCTAAATTTGATTAATTTATATGCAAACTATACCTTAATAAAAGAAATATAAATTTTATTAATGTGTTATTTTGGACTCTTTCTTAATATTGAAACAACCTTTAATTCTGGGATAAGTGCATGATGCTTTTATGTGATTTTTAATACCAGGCATTACTAAAGATTTGAAGGCTAGACTTTGAATAATTGATTAGATGTATTGTGAATTACAGTTAATTAGATAAATTTACATTTAAGGTTTAAGTCTTCTTGATAGATTGAACCTTATATGATATAAAATGACTTTCTTTCTCTTTGCTACTTCTCCTTGCTTTGAATTCTGCTATATATGCCTGAAACATCATGCCAATATTTTTGGGCTTAATGTAAACATAAACATACCTTTTCCTCTAATCTTTTACTTTAAACCTACCAGAAACTTTATACTTAAAACGCATCTCTTCTTAAGAGATTCTGGTTGAATCTTGCTTTTTTTATCTTATTAGACATACTTTGCTTTCAATGAGAGGTTTTATTCAATGTAGTTTTATTTTAACTTTTGAGATGATTGGATTTATGTTTGTCATTGTGCTATGCACTTTCCATTTTTTGCTCTGTTCTTCCATCCCTTTTTTGTTGTTGTCTTGTTGTCATTCTATCTTCTCTGTTGCTGTTCCAACATCATTTTTGTTATATTTTAAAGGTTTCATCAAGAATTAAAACATGAAACCTTAATTTATCACCATATAGCTGGAATTAATACTTATAAAAGAATCATTCCAAATAAAAAAGCTTCTCCTCCACTATTGATGTCAAATATTTTACCTATATATGTGTTATAAGCCTTAACAAAAACATTTAAAATCTTGTGTAGTACAGGTCTACTGGCAACATATTATCTCCACCCACATCTTAATATTCTATACTTCACCCTATTTATTTATAAAACTTTTACTTTTGAATAGTCTTATATTTATAAAATAATTGCAAAGATAATACAGAGATTTTCCATTAACCTCACACCCAGTCTCCCCCATGATTAAAATTTTACATAAATGTGACGGTTAAGTTCATGTGTCAACATGGCCCAGTTATGGTGTCCAGTTGTTTTGTTCACAAAGCATTAACCTGATGATTATTGTAAGGATATTTCATTGATTAAGATCATTAGGAATTTGATTGTGTCTATGGCTGATTATATCTACAATCAGCTGAGGATATTGCCTTCAACAATGAGAAAGGTCTCATCCAATCAATTGAAGGCTTTAAAAGAAGAAATGATGATTTCAGCAGTCAGAAGAGAGAATTTCCATCTCTCCTTCAGCCAGCCAGCTTCTCTTGGGGAAATCATCAAATATTTTCATCAGAGTTCCTGGCTTGTGCTCTGCCCTACAGAATTTGGATTTGCCATCCCCACAGTCCCATAATATTTAAATTACATACACATACACACACACACATTTCTCCTGTAGGTTCTGTTTCCCTGGAGAACCCTGACTAGTACAATAAGTATGTTACAGTTTTTATAATTAATTAATATCAATACATTATTATCAACCAAAGTTCAAATGTTCCAGGATTCAGTCCATGATACTACATTTCATTTAATCATCATATGTCCTTGGGCTCTGCTTAGCTGTTGAAGTTTCCCAGACATTCTTTGTCTTCAATGGCCTTGAAAGTCTTGAGGAGTGCTGGTCAATTACTTTGTAGAAAGTCACTCAAATTTTTCTAAGAATTTGACTAAGGTAATGGGTTTCGAGGTAGAAGACCACAGACATAAAGTGCCATATTCAGGACATATCAAGGATGCATAATATCAGCAGGACTGATCACTATTATGTCTTTGAATATCTGGCTGAGATAGTGTTTGTTTAAATTTGCTCAGGTTTCTCTATTTGTAAAGTCAGTACACCCCCTCCTTTCTATTTCAGGAAGTCACTATCCACAGCCCACTCTTAAAGAATGGAGAATTACCCTGCACCTCCAAGTGGGCAGAGCATCTACATAAATTATTTAAAATCAGATGTATATCTCCTGTGTAGAACATTTGACTGCATAAATTATTTAAAATTCTTCTGTAAAGAAGATTAGTCTTTTCTCCCATATTTACTTTTTTATTCAATCATTTTATTATACCCATAAGAAATCATAAGTATGTATTTATACTTTGCTTTATAATTTATTGATTCTATTACACAAATTCTTCCAGCTTTGTCCACCCATTGAATGTTCTCTCTTTTGGCTGCTGTGTCCCTTTGTTATACCCTCACCACTGCTTTTTTAATTATTAAAAAATAGTATTTTTTATTTTAAATTACCAGAAAGTTTCTTTTCTGAATATAAATATAAATATGTACAAAGTTTGACTTGGACTGGTATTTTATTGAGTTCTTAAAGCATCTCAAGATATCCTCAAATGCCTGAGTGCAGGGAGAGGACTGGAGGTAAAATCTTTATAAAAAACAGAGTGACTGAGGCAGATTGTAAACATTATTTTAAAAACATAATTTAAAAAAATTTTAAAAACCCAGTTTTTTGTTTGTTTGTTTTAGGACTTCTTTACTATCTGGATGGACAAGAGCTCTAGGCTCACCTTCTAAATTTCCTTCCCTAGCCCTAGACTCAGCCATATCTCCAAGGGATCCCTGTGGCTTTTCTTGGAGAATGTAATTACTAGCCAAGATCTGGGTGGTAGGAGTCATTGTGGTGTCTGAGATATCATTTCTTTACAGGATGGAGCTGAACCTGGACTTAACTACTCTCTCAATTGAATATTGGTCATTGTGAGTGAAAGAAGACTGAAACCTGACACGAATAATATTTATGCCTAGTAAAGGGAATGCTACATTTTCTGTCAAGTAATTACTGCATCATTTGAGTCCATCTAGACTGCATTTTAGCTGAGTTTTGGAATTCTTGTTAGAGTTACTGTTAGTGCACAGCAAGTTTCAAATTCCTACTGTAATGACAGCCACTGCCTTGGGTTTAAAATGAAGTCTGAACTGTCATAGGTTTTAACTAAGTATTCTTGTTCCTCAGATTTCTGCATATCTGAACTATGGATGTGACTCTGTATTCTTGTTCTTCCCCAACAAGAGAGTTCATTTGCTTGTTACCTCCTTCAAGGCTCATAATGAAGGCAGGAGTTCCTTAATTCTCCTGCTTCCTTCCCAGTGTTAGACAGGCTCATGCACCTGTATTTCATGGGTAAGACTTTCTCATAATTCCTGTATTTTCCTCAGTGGCAAATAAATTCGTCTCCCGTACTCATTACCAGGTATCAGACTAATTTCTCTACCCTTGTCCCATAAGCTGCTGTCCTTTGCTTTGTTGATGTTTCTACCTGGTATTTGAACAGTGCTTTTCTCTCATGTAAGATCTAAAGCTCTGATAGTGTTCTTTGAGTTCTTTGCTACCTCTCAAATTTAGGTAGGCCCTGAATGATTCTTCTGCCTTACATCCATTGTTTCCTGGCCATTGGAAAAAAACTGATGAAACAGTGCAGAACCTTCTTGTATTCATGGTATTCAGGGCTTCGAGTGATTCTAAGCTTTCATGATATTTCACTCTAGATTTTTTTTTATTTAACCTGTTTTCTTCTTACCAGCTTTTATGGTGGACTCCTCTTCTTCCCGTGTTCCCACAGATGTGAAGCAGTTTGTGCATTTTTGTGAATTCACTAAATATATTTGTCTTTTAACCTCAGATATCTATTGTATTCAAAACCTATGATTTTTGCATTATCTTGCTTGTTCTTACTACTAGAAGGGAGGACATTCTTTTAGATTTTACACCAGAGTTACTGGAACTCTTGAATTTATATTTAAATAATAATAATTTATATATTTTAATTTCTCCTTATTTTTATTTACCTCGTTTCTACCCATAATCTTTTCCAAAAACATGTAATATATTAATATATGCAATCAGTTTGATTGCCTTGCATACATGTATTATTTAGAAAATACCTTCACTACACCTCTCACAACTCTACTTACATGATTATAAAATACTTATTTAACTGTGACATTTTCCAGTCCATTCAGAATCCTTTTACTCTTTTTCCTTCCATTGACATGTTTTAGAAATCCTTTTATTTATTACAGAGGAATTTTTTAAATGAGAATACAGTCCTGGGAATTGTGTTAAATGTTATGAACATTTAACAAAACAGTAGAATATCCTTATTTTCAAAAAAATCTCATATAAAAACTTGAAATTTTCAAAACAATTTGGCATATGCTAAAATGGTGCCATAGGAACAGATAGTCAGAAGTTCTGTTTTTGTTTGAAGACATAAAGGAACACTATGCTGTGGAAAGATTATGCCTGAGTTCAGTCATTCTAGCATCTTCCAGAAATTAAAATGTCAGGCATTCTAATTTTTTTATTTATTGTGAAACCAAGGTCTAAACTACCAAATGTTTTTTTTTTTGGATATGAACTATTGGGGTTTTTTATGCCTAATTTTATTCATCTTTATTTAAAAATGCAGTCGTATCACATCTAAAGATGTTCATTATCCTCACTGGACACAAAGAAAAATACATAGTTTTATAACCACCAATTTATTTATTTATTTATTTTTAAAGATTTATTTATTTATTTAATTCCCTCCCCTCCCCTGGTTGTCTGTTTTCTGTGTCTATTTGCTGCGTCTTTATAACCACCAATTTAATGACCTGAAAAATATTTGATTCACTCATGAAATAATATTGAAAACATTTTAACAATCTGGGAATTTTTAAAATGAACTTTGCTGATAAATGGCATTTCAGCTACAAATTTGTTTAAGCTACAATAAAAAATGATGGCCCAATTTCACAGTCATTTCCAACTTTGACTTTCATCCATGGTTTAATCCACTTCGTCCAAACTCCCTAGTTCTGCTATGTTACCTAATTCGCTACAGTGGTGACTACTGTTATTTTTCACTTTATTGGGACATAAAACAATCACTTTGAGTCAGACAGTCTGTCACTTCTCATTACTATGGGTTAGCATGATCTGCCATACAAAATTAACCACCATGTTAGAGGAGTCACAATGATTATGTGTGGCGTCATGGTCATAGTGAATACAAGTCTGGCATTTGCTTCTGGAATCAATTACTGCCAAACACATCTTACACCAAGACTTCTAGCAAGGGAGTCCACTGAACTATAGTGAATCAATGTAAATAAAGAATGATAAGTCTTTAAGTCTAGGATGTCATATAATCCTATGGTTATATGCCTCAGAGTCTAAATCAATATGACTTTAAAAGAGTAGAAATGTCAGGAATGTTCAAATTTAACCATGAGTGATGAAAATGTGTTTGTAGTAACAACTCAAGGAAATAAACCTCTTGTTTTGGAAGAAAAATAAATAGTAATAAGTTAAAACTTTTATTGAGTAGAAATGCATGTGTGTGTGTGTGCACGTGCACGAATGAGTCTGATGTGCATGTTTGTGCATTTTGTTATTTATGTATTTGGAAGCATAGCTTCCATAGTAAAAATAAAAAGCCAACAATAGAGCTTCTGAGTAATATAATTGCACTATATTATAAATAAAAAATAGAACTAAAATTAAAAAAAAAACAAACTTTAGGCCTAGCTCTCCAGTCAATCAATACAAGATTCAGGGGCTAAAGTTTTTAGCTTTTTGATTTTGAAATAATTTTAGACTAACAAGTAGCTAAAAAATAGTACATAGATTCACTGCATATTTTAACCAACTTTCCCCAATGATAATAACTTATATAACTATAGAATTTTATCATAACCAGGAAATTGACTTTGATACAATACTATTAAATACAGTACACACCTTATTCAGATTTTACCAATTTTAAATGCACTCATAAAAATGAATTATAGGTAAGTTCATGACTTCTGTAATAAAATATATATTTTTAAAAAGTGCATTATATTTACATTTTCCCTCAACCCCAGTCCTTGGAAAACACTGACCTTTTCTATATCTCTGTAATTTGCTTTTCAAGAATATTATTCTTGCATATTGAACTGTATCCTCTAAAAACTTGAAAAGTCCTAGCCTCCAGTCCCATGAAGTGATCCTATTTGGAAAGAATATCTTTGAAGATTTTATTGTTTAAGATGAGACCAAACTGGATTAGGTTGGACCCTAATGCAATTTGTCTGGTGTCCTTATAAAGAGAGGGAATTTGGACACTATCAGTAGGAAACAGAAAAGAGATGGCCATGTAACAGTTTTTCCATGGAGAGCTGGCAAACCACCACCACACATCAGTGGAAGGCTGGCCTTGCTGACACTTTGATGTTAAACTTCTATCTTCCAAAACTGTGAGACAATAAATTACTGTTGTTTTAAACCATTGTTTGTGGTACTTTATTAAAACAGCCCCAGAAAACTAAGATATATAAGTGGAATCATACAGAATATACCTTTTTGAGATTACCTTTTTTTCACTTAGTATAATGCTACTCAGATCCATGCAAATTGTTAAATATATTAATAGCTGTTTCACTTATTGCTGAATAATATTCCATTGTTCTGTTGTACTATTGTTTATCAATCAAAGGTTTTCTGTTTTTTTCCCCAGTTCTTGCCTTTTATATATAAGATCACCATGAACATTTTTATAAAGGTTTTCTCATGAACACAGGTTTTCAGTTTTCTAGAGAAATACACAAGTGAAAAATTTCTGGGTTATATGGTAAGTATATACTTACCAAGTAAGACAATGTCCAGTCTCTTTATTGTGGCTGTACAATTTTAAAATCAGACCAGAAATGAGTGAGAAAACCAGTTCATCCACATCTTCATCAAGACTTCATTTTGCCAGTATTTTTTTCTTTTAGGAAATTGGTGAGCTGGATATCCTTATCTTTTACCTGATCTCAGGATGAATATCCTTATTGGAATATTTCACCATCAACCATGATGCTAGGTATAGGTTTTTGTAAAAGGCCTTTTATCAGGTTGATGAAGATCTCTTCTCCCAGTTTTCTGAGATTTTAATCAGATAGATACTAATTTAGCCAAATGCTTTCTCTGCATCAATTGAAATGATCATATCTATGATTTTTTAAGCTATTATTGTGGTGGATGAATTGATCTATTTTAGAAAGTTAATGCTTACATTTCTGGGCTATATTAAACTTGGTCATGATGCATTGTTGGATTCAATTTGGTAAAATTTTATTAATAATTTTTACATATAGACTCATGTTCATGAGTTATGTTGGTTTCTAGTTTTCTTCTCTTTTAAGATTTTTCTCTGGTATCAGTTATAGTAGTAATGCTAGCTTCAAAGAATAAGATGTGAAGTATTCTCTTCAATGTTCAGGAAGAGTTTATGGAGTATTTATAGATAGTGTTTATCCTTAAAATTTTGGTAGAATGCTCAAAGCCATTTTGACTTAAAATTATTTTATCAGAAGTTCTGTTTTATTTTCATTTACTGTTTTTTTGTTGTTGTTTAATTAGAAATCCATTTTTAATAGTTGTAGTTAATAGAAGAAATGCTTATTCCTTTTCAAGTGAGCTTTGGTATTTTTTGCCTTCAAAAGTTTATTAGGCTGTCAAATTTATTTACATAAAGGTTTTTATAATACTCCCTAATTGTACTTTTAATATATGTTGATTCTGTAGTGATGCCACCTCTCTCATTCCTACTATATTGTTACTTTGAGTCTTCTCTCTTATTTCACACTGTCAGTTTAATTGATCCGGTAAAGCAGCTTTTGCTGTTATTGATTTTCTTCATATTTTTTACTATTTTGTTTCACTGATTTCCACCCTGATCTCTCCTCTCTTCCTCTTTCTTCTCCTTTTTCTTGTTTTCTGTGTATGCTTTGTTTCATTCGTTCTTTTTTTATTTTCTCCAGTGTGATGTTGAGGTCATTGATTTTAGACTTTATTCCTTTTAATACTAATTTTATTATCACAAATTTCCCTCTAAATACTAGCTTAGTAACCTTGCTTAACTTTTGTAATATTGTGTTCCAATTTCACTTAGTTAAAAATAATTTTTAATTTCCCATTTAGTTCTTTCTTTAATCCATTCATTACTTAAATTATGCTACTTAGTTTACAAATATTTGGAGATTTTGCTGACATTTTTCTTATTGATTTGTGGAAAAGAGGGTTTTATAACTTTAATTCCTGCACATTTATTGAGATGTATTTTCTGTAGTTGTTGACTGTTGGGTGGAGTAGTCATTAAATGTCAGTGTATAAAGTTGGATGTGGATCTCATTCAAGTCTTCTATATCCTTACTGAATTTTGTCTATTTGCTCTAACAATTAAGAGGTTTCTGAGTAGTTTTTTGGAGTTGTCTATTTGTTCTTAATATTCTATCAGCTTTTGCTCCATGCATTTTGAAGCTTTGTTAATATGTAAACATTTATCAGTATATAAATACTCTTTCCTTGAAAATATCTTTGCTCTGAAGTTTATTTCATCTGATATTAATATTGCAACTCCAGCACCTAGTTTAGGGTTTTCAAGGCAAATCTTCCATTTTTAATTTCTTTTTGTCTACTTGTGACTGTATATTTAATGTTGATTTCTTGTAAATAGCATAGAGTTGCTCTTCCTTTTAAATTCATTATGAAAATCTTTACCTTGTGAAATGGGTATTTCAATCCTTTAGATTTAAAATAATCAATGAAATCTTTGAAATTTGAATCTATTTTCTTCATATTTAATGGTTCCATCTTCTCTTTATTTTCCTTTCCTTGGTTTTACTGCCTTCTATTGAAATAATAGCCTATTTTTTTGTTTTAATTTGATTTCCTTTTGGCTTATTTGCTTATTAGCTATAATCCTTTCTTGTGATATTTTGGTGGTTGTTTTAGAATTTACGCTATATATCTTCAAATTAACGTCTTTCATGTGATACTGTGTTACCATTTTATTACAAAATTTAAAATATACTTCCTTTTGTACTTTGTTATTATAGTCAATCATCTTTAATTCACCTGTGCTATAAACCATGTGACAAATTGTCTTTTCTTTCCTTAAAATCATTGTTTTGTAAAGAAATTTAAATAACAAGGAACGCTTAACGTTTTTCATTCCTTTGTATATTGTCAGATTTCTATGTGGCTTCAATTTCTTCTGCTTAATGACTTATTTTATCATTTATTTTAGTGCAGTATGATAAAAGATAGATGCCTTCAGCTTTTGTTTGCCTAAAGTATTTATTTATCTTATTTTTGTGGTAAGTTTTATTTACAGCAGAATTAATTTTATAGAAAAATTTCATGGAAAAGAAATATTTCCCATATACTACACACACACATAATTTCTCCTATTATTAATATTTTTCATTAGTGTGTTACATGTGTTATATTTGATGAACCAATATTGATTCATTATTAATAAATAAAGTCCATAGTTTACATTAGGTTTCACTCTTTTTGTTTCAATTCTCTGGGTTTTGACAAATGTGTAATGTCATGTAGCTACCCTTATGATATTATACAGAATACTTCCCTACCCTATACTTCACCTCTTCATTCCCACATAAACTCTTAATCCTGCGGTAACCACTGATCTTTTGACTGTCTCTGTAGGTCTGCATTTTCCAGAAAGTATGTAGTCCTTTCGACTGGCACCTTTCTCTTAACAATTAGCATTTATTTTTTCTCCCTGTTTTTTCATGACTCAACAGTTCATTTCATTTTACTGTGGAATAATATTCCACTGTTTATTTGTCCATTGTTTATTTATCCATTCACTTATTGAAGTACCTCCCTCCTGGTCCCTTCCAGTTTTTAGCAATTATGAATAAAGCTTCAATAAACACTCATGGGCAGGTTTTTGTATGGGTATAAGTTTTCACTTCCTTTGGGTAAATACACAAGAGTGCTATTGCTCGATCATGTGGTAAGTCTATGTTTAGCTTTGTTAGAAACTGCCCATCTTCCAAAACGGCTGTACCATTTGCATTTCCACTAGCAGTAAATAAGAGTTCCTTCTGTTCCACATTCTTTCCAGGTTTTGGTGGTGTAATTGTTTAGGATTTTTTCCTTCTAATATATGTGTAGTGGTATTTCATTTTTATTTTAATTTCCAATTACCTAATGGTATATTACAGTGAGCAAATTTCATATTCTTATTTGCTATCTGTATATCTTCTCTGGTAAAGTGTGTGTTCAGCACTTTTGTACATTTTTTCATTGGATTGTTTGCTTTCTTAATATTGAGTTTTCAGAGTTCTTTGTATATTTTGCATACAAGTCTTTTATCAGGTGTGTTGTACAAATATTTTCTTCCAGTCTGTGGTTTGCCTTTTCATTATCTTAAGAGTGTCCTCTACAGAGTGGTTTGCCTTTTCATTATCTTAAGAGTGTCCTCTACAGAGTAGATATTTTTAGTTTTAATAAAGTCCAATTTAATTTTTTTTCTTTCATAGATCATGTGTTTGGGGTTGTTTATATTTAAGAAGTTATCACCAAATCCAAGGTCACTTAGGTTTTTGCCCATGTTATTTTTTTTGGACATTTTAAAAAACATACTTTTATTCCAGAAGTTATGAACTTACAAAACAATCATGTACACATGTAGAATCCCCACACAATACTTCTTCACCAACACTGTGGTGGAATATTTGTTACAGATTATTAGATAGTATCATCAGACTATTATCACCAACTCTGGTCTATCCATAACATACAATATATTTGGCACACTTTTTCCATACCCCCCTCATTATCAACACAGTACATCTTTGGCACTGATACAAGAATATTACAGTATTACTGTTTTTTTAATACCTTTTTAAAAGAAAACTTAAATTACATAAATGTTACATAAACAAAATAGGGGATTCCCATATTGCTGGCTCCCTATTCCTCCCACAGTTTCCCACATCAACAACATCCTTCATTAGCATGGCACATTTGTCACAATTTATGAACCCATCTTGGAGCAATGTCACCAAGCGATGATTATAGTTTCCATTGTACTTTACACTCTACTGCATATTTTTGTGAGTTATCACAAGACATACAATGGCCTGTATCTGTCATTGATATATCATCCCAGGTAATTCCCAAGTCCCGAAAATGCTCCCAAATTACACTTATTTTCCCTCTTCCTCCCTTCAGGACTTCCAGTGGCTCCTGCCTCCACATCAATGATTAAAGTTCTTCCACTGCTAGGATCACAAGAAGTCTACAGTAGAAATGTAACTATACTCTAGTCCATTGTCCAATCCCCAATCCGGAGGATTCTGGGATGATGATGCTCACTTAGCCTCTAATTGAGAGGGGGCTTATATTCCATGTACAGATGGATGGAACTTTCTTGCTTGCAGTTGTGGACTTTCTCTGTTCCTTGTCAGTCATCATCTCCTTGTTAGTTGTCCTGGGTGAGTCCAATGAACTGTAGAGTAGGTGTTGCATCTCTGTTGAGTGTCAGGGCCTTACTGGTATATTTACAGCCCAAAGATTTAAGTCTCTTGGACATGCAACTATCAACTCTAGTAGTAACTATAAGTACAAATGGAGCAGCAGAGGAGCCAAGTATAGGGAAAACTCAACTGAGTCCAATTCTATCACATTGGGGAATGTAAAGTCCAAAGTAGAGCCCACTGGCAGGGTGCCAAACTCCTGAGCTGTCTGCCTGGCCTGTATTGTCTGGATGTCTCCAGAGTTGTCAGGTGCTCTGCTTTCTGGCTATCTGAGGTGATATTTATTTTGGCAGTCAATAGGTTCCATAAGTGTAACCTCTGGAATGACCTCCTGCCCGACTCACTTTGAACTCTTAACCATATAAAGTAATTTGTCTCTACACTTTCTCGCTTTTGGTCAGGGTCTTTTCCCGGTTGCATTGCTAGTTGTTTCTTGGTAGTAATCCCTTGGTCCTAGGGAAGTTTATCCCCAGGAGTCACATCCCACATTGTGGGGAAGGTACTGCATTTATATGCTGCATTTAAAGAGAGGCCACATTTGAGCAGCAAGGAGGTTCTCAGGAGGTAACTCGAAGGCACCCTATAATACTATGCTAAGTTTCAATTTCAAAAGTAGAGGTTCATAAGTACAGTCGTCACCATAATTAAGGGTCAATCAGTGGTCCATCCTCCTTAGTAGTCAATGCCCATGTACTCAGGGGATTCTTGCTGTCCTATTAGAGAATGTGGCATAGCTCTCCAGGATGGGAATTTGATATTTCTTTGGTTATTGTGTGGGTCTCCACCCACTGTGTCAAATGCTCCATGAGTACTTGAACACAATCATATGCCTTATAGGTATGTGCCAGGTGAACCTCATCCCATTTATCCCCCCCTCTCTCTGACACCCCGCACCAATGATCCTCCACTGTTACAGTTGTAACCCTTCTGTGAACCAAAATTGAAACCAACAAAATAACTGAATAAAATTAATAGGAAAATGATATAATAATGTTGGTTTTTAAAATAAAATGTGAAAACTTTTTAAAAGTTTGAAACAATATAAAAAAATAAAATATAGAAGTAAAAAATTTAGCATATATCTTTCATTACTGTAAGATTTGTTATCTTTATGAACAGTGACATATACTTCCATTTATTTGCCCAATGTCTTATTTTTTTTGTTTTGTCATCAAAGAAGATTTAGGTTACAGAAAAGTCATGTGAAGAATATAGGTGATTCCTGTATACCCAATGCCTTCTCCCTTTTCCTCTTTCCCCTATCAATAGCATTTTACACGTGGATGGTGCATTTGTTACAATTGATGTACAAACACTGAAACATTGTTACTAATCATGGTCAATGATTTACATTGTGTTTAAATTTTGGACAGTACACTTTTATAGATTTTGATGGTTTGACATGGTCCATATCCTCCTTGCAGTATCATGTAGAACAATTCTTTTGCCTCAAAATTGTCCCATTTTCTATCTATTGTATTTTTCCCTCCCTCTCTCTTTGCAACCCATGGTAACCAACAAGATTAAATCATTGAAGGACCAGATTTATAGTTACTTGCAACAACACTGATGGACTAACATGATGGCCTGTCCTCCCCTATTAGGCACAGCCTATGACCTGAAGAGACACCCATCCCTCTATTTGAGATCATAGCAGTACTCCCAAGGATGGGACCCAAAACCTTCCTGTTCATTATGTGAGTCTCCATCCCCTGATACAATGCATTATGACAACATAAATGTTAAGCACTCCCTAGAGGCTTGCCCCAGGCATGGCCTGTCCCATGGGCCCTCCACATCCAACACCTTAAACCAATAACCTTCCACTGCCATATTTGCCAAAAGAACATTCCAAGCATTGTTGTTTCAATCACATACCCACAAATCCCCAGAGTTCACCTGCTTCCTCCCCCAACCCCTACCTTAGATTCTTGGACAGCCTAACCCACCCTCCCTACCCTTCCCCCCTCAATGGCCAGCACCGTCCAGTCCAATAGCATCACTAAACCACTGTTATGCCCATCCACTGCACAACTACACCCTTTCCATCTTACTGTAGATTGTGCCCATATGGGCATTGACTCACAACCTTCTTATCCCTTTTTGTCTCCTATAAACCCATCTTTCAGATTCTAGTTTTGTGAATCTGCCCAATTTTCTTAACTTATATCAGTGAGGTCATGTTATATTTGTCTTTCAGTTCCCGGCTTGCTTCATTAAACATAAGATCTTTCATTTTTCTTTATCAATATATCTTTGACTATTCAGGGTCCCTTGCCCTTCCAAATAAATTTCATAATGGCTTTCCCAGTTCAGAAAAATATGCTGTGATAATTTAAATTGGGATTGCATTACATCTATAAATCAGTTTGGGTAGAATAGACAACTTAATGATGTTTAGTCTTCTTATTGATGACCAGAGAATATTCTTCCTTTTATAATATTTAGGTGCTCTTTGATTTCCTTTAACAGTATTGTGTAGTTTTGTGCATTTATGTCACTTACATCTTTAGTTAAATATATTCCTAGGTATTTGATTCTTTTAGTTTCTATTGTGAATGGGATTTTTTTTCCTCTTGATTTCCTTCTCAGATTGCTCAATATTGTTGTACAAAAATGCTGCTGATTTTTGCACATTGATCTTATAACCTGCCACTTTAATGAACTCATTTATAAGCTCTAGAAGCTTTGTTGTAGATATCTCATGGCTTTCTCTGCAAAAATGAAATTTTTACTTCTTCCTTTCCAATTTGGATGTCTTTTATATCTTTTTCTTGCCCAAATTCTTGAGCAAGTGCTTCCAACACAATGTTAAATAAGAGCAGTGAAAGAGGGCATCTTTGTCTTGTTCCTGATCTTAGGGGGAAAGCTTTTAGGATTTCACCATTGAATATTATATTAGCTGTGGGTTTTTCATATGTACCCTTTATTATGTTGAGGTAGTTTCCTACTATTACTATCTTTTGCTGTGTTTTTATCAGGAAAGGATGCTGTATTTTGCCAATGCTTTTTCTGCATCCATAGAGATGATCATGAGATTTTTTTCTTTTGATCTTTTTTATGTGCTGTATTACATTGATCAGTTTTCTTATGTTGAACTATTCCTGCATATCAGGGATGAAACCCATTTAGTCATGGTGTATAATTCATTTGATGTGATGGTGAACACAATTAGCAAGTATTTTGTTGAAGATTTTAGCATCTAAGTTTATTAAGATTGGTCTATAATTTTCCTTTCTTGTGATGTCTTTGTTTGGCTTTGGTATTAGGCTGAAGTTAGCATCATAGAATGAGTTAGGAATGTTCCCTCAACTTGTATTTTTTAGAGGACTTTAAGCAGGATTGGTGCTATTTCTTTCTGGAATGTTTGGTAGAATTCACCTGTGAAACCATCTGGTCTTGGCCTGGGATGTTTTTGATGAATAATTCTCTCATTAATTGTGATTGTTCCGTTGAGTTCATAAATTTTTTCTTTCATCAATGAAGGCTGCTTGTGAGTTTCTAGGAATTTGTCCATTTCCTCTAAATTATCCATCTTGTTGGCATGCAATTTTTAAAGTATCTTCTTATGATACTCTTATTTCTGTGGGGTCAGTGGTGAGTTCCCCTTCCTCATTTCTTATTTTATGCATTTTTTTATCTTCTCTTTTAAAAATTTTGTTAGTCTAGCTAAGGGTTTGCCAATTTTATTGATCTTCTTAAAGAACCAACTTTTGGTTTTATTTTTTCCAGCGTTTCTTATTTTCAATTTCATTTAGCTGTGCTCTAATCTTTGATATTTTCTACTTTCTACTTCCTTTGGTGTGAGTTTGTTGTTCTTTTTGGGTATGCAGTTAGGCCTTTAATTTTAGTCCCTTCTTCTTTGTTAATATAGGCATTTATAGATATGAATTTCCCTCTGAGTATGACTTTTGCTTCATCCCATATGTTTTGATACATTGTGCTGTCATTTTCATTCATTTCAGGTACTTACTTATTTCTTTTGTGATTTCCTCCTTGACCCACTGTTTGTCTAAGGATGTGTTGTTTAACTCCCATATCTTTGTGTCTAATCTTGTTCTCTGCCACTTACTGATTTCTAGCTTCATTCCAGTGTAGTCTGAGTAATTACTTTCTATAAATTCGATCTTTCTGAATTCATTGAGTGTTGTCTTGTGGCCTAGCATGTGGTCTATCCTGGAGAATGATCCATGTGTACTTGCGAAGAATGTGCATTCCACTGTATTTGGGTGTAATGTTCTGTATGTATCTATTAGGTCCAACTGCTCTAATATACTATTCAAAGTCTTTGGTTATTGATTCTCTGTCAAGGTGTTCTGTCTAATGACGATAGTGGTGTATTAAAATATACTCCATGATAATTATAGAGGCATCTATTTCTTCACTTATTTTTTCCAATGTTTGCCCCATGTATTTTCAGGCACCTTGTTTAGGTGCATAAATGTTTATGACTGTTCTTTTTTCTTGAAAGATTATTCATTGTATTAATATAGAGTTTCCATCTTTGTTTCTTACAACAGTTTTGCATTTAAAGTCTTTTGTCTGTCCTTAGTATAGCTTTTTCCCTTTTTTAGTTATTTTTTCCATGTGAAATTTTTTTCCAACCATTCATTTTCAGCCGCATTGCATCCCTGAGTCTAAGGTGGATTTCTTGTAGATAGCATAGATACAGGTCATATTTTCTTATCCATTCTACCAAACTGTGTCTCTTGACTGGGGAGTTTAATCCATTAACTTTCAATATTATTATTGTCAAGGAATTATTTACATTAGCCATATTTTTTTCAGGTTTATGTATGTCACATATTGTTTTTATTTCTCTTCTTAATTTTTTAGTTGTTCTTACACTCTCCTCCATCTATCTCTCTTTTGTTTTTCCTTTTGACCTACAAAGCTCCCTTTAGTATTTCCTCATGGGCAGTTTACTTATTGACATTGTAGCAGTTTGATATGGTTATGAATTCCAAAAATAGATATTGGATTATGTTTGTAATCTGATCTGTACCTGGGCATGATTGAGTTATGATTAGGGCATTGATTCCCCACCCCTTGGGTGGCAGGGACTCACACATAAAAGGAATGGCAAAGAACCGAGTTGAGGGTTTCTGATGTTGGAGTTTTGAAGTTGGCGTTTGATGCTGAAAACTTAAGTTAGAGCCCTAAGAAGTAAACTCACAGAAGAAAGAGAAGGCAGCCCCAGAAAGAAAGGAAACTTGAACCCAGAGAGAAGCAAGATCCTGGAAGAGAGGAATCCTATAAGCCTGAACCCTAACAGACATAAGCAGCCATCTTGCTCCAACATGGGAAAATAGACTTTGGTGAGGGAAGTAGCTTATGCTTTATGGCCTGGTATCTGTAAGCTCCTACCCCAAATAAATACCCTTTATAAAAGTCAATTCTGATATTTTGCATCAGCACCATTTTGGCTGACTAATACAGACATACTCTCTTAATTTCTGTTATCTGTGAATATTTTTAACTCTCCCTCATTTTTGAATGGCACCTTTGTTGGATAGAGACCTCGTGGCTGGCAAATTTTTTTATTTTAGCCCCTTAACAATGTCATGCACTGTGTACTTGCCTCCATGATTTCAGAAGAGAAATCAACACTTAATCTAATTGAGCTTTCTTTGTTTGTGATGGATCTGTTTTCTCTTGCTGCTTTCAGTATTCTGTTTGTCTTGAGCATTGAACAATTTGACAAGTATATGACTTGAGTAGGTTGTTAGGATTTATGCTGTTTGGGGTGTGCTGCACTTCCTGGATGTGTACTTCCTTGTCCCTCAATAGGTTTGGGAAGTTTTCAGCCATTATTTCCTCCAGCACATCTTCTGTCTCCTTTCCCTTCTGTTCTCCCTCTGGGATGCCTATAATGTTTGTGCATTTTGTGTTGTCTTTGAAGTCTAAGACCCTGCTGGATTTTTTCCTTCTTTTTATCTATCTGTTTTCCACATCACTGATTCTTTCCCCTGCCTGTTCAAATCTGCTGTTATGTGCTTCCAGTATATTTTTATTTCCTGAATTGTGCCATTCACCATCATCATATCCATTATCTTTTCATATATAATTTCTTCAGTATGTTCTTCCAATGTCTTCTTAATACCCTTAATCTCTTCCTTCACTTCATTAGGTTGATTCAGGATATTTGTTTGGACATCTCTGATTAGTTGTTCCATATTCTGCATCTCCTCCTAGTTTTCAGTTTGTTCATTACACTGGGCCATGTCTTCCTGTTTCTTAGTATGGTTTAAAATTTTTTGTTGGTCTCCTGGCATGTTTATATTGATGGGTTTATTCAGTTTATTAACTTCTCTCTCTACTCTAGGGTTTTGTTTTGTTTTTATTTTTGTGTGTTTCACTTTGACTGTTCATTCCACTTATTCTATTTCCTTGCTGTTGTCTTTGTTACCTTGATAAAAAAAAGTTAGGACCAGAAAAAAAGAAAGAGATAAGAAGAGAATAATAATAATAATAATAATAGTAGTAGTAGTATAAGGTAAAAAGGATCCTTACAAGACCTAGGAAAATGAATAATTAACATGAGTAAGAAGTACAGAGGAAAAAGAATAAAAAACTGAAATTAGAAACAATGAAATGAGTAACAGAATAGAGAAAAAAATATAGAATGAATTAAAGGCCAGAATGATTAAAGGCCAGGTCATTACCAGAATGATGGTAAGAGAAGAAAAGAGAAAAGAAAAGAGAGAATGGGAAAAAGTGAAAGAAAACAGAGAAAAAAGAAGAGTGAGAGAAATCAAAACAAGAAAAATTGAAGACACCACAAAAAGACATGGAATGAAAGAACAGCAACAGAAAACAGAATATCAAAAGATAAAGGAGAGAAAATAAATCACACAGGTAGAAAAAAATCAGTAAATGAGAAAAAGAAAAAACGAAACAAAACAGGGAAACAAAGGAAGGGGAATCAGAACAAGCAAGAAACAAGATAGCAGCAACTAATTTTTAACAGGGGGAAAGAAAAACTAAAAGCAATAAACTAAAATAAACATGGAAAAACAGCCAACTCTCTTAGAACCTTAAGGATCTTCTCAGGCTGCTAGTGTTCATTGACTAATCACCCTGCAGCCTGGTCTCTGCAGGGTTTGAACCAGGTTTTAGTGAGTTAAATAAGTAAAATATAAAAAGGAAACTCTTTAAAAAAAGAGAGAGATCCAAGAAAAGCTAATAATAAAAGAATTCCTATGTTCCCTGTCATAAAATTTCAACTGGATGCCCAACAACACAATTGATCACTTCACTAAGAAGAGCTGGGAATTAAACCAGGGACCTTGTATACACAAGGCGGGAATTTTTCCCTTGAGCTAAAGTGCCTCATTTTGTTAGTGGGCTTTTCAGAAGGCTAGCCACCCCTTTTCTCCTGGGTAGGTTAGGTTCCTTACAGTTTGTCAGAGTCCTTACTAATTAGGCAGCTGTTTACCCCTACCTCCTCTCTAATCTAATTTCTCTCTTTACCTGGGTGGCTGGGCATAATGGTCTGCCTGAGGAGATCCCCCTCCCCTTTCCCTATCAAGTCAGGATCTCTTCTGATATTCAAAGGGGGCTCAGCTGGCCAAACTCACTGCAATGAAACCATTTGCCAACCTCCCAGACTCCTCTTCCTCCCAGGGACTCAGTCCTGCTCCATTTGGAGTAGGAAGCCAGTGGTTCCACCTAGGCTATTTGCCCTGAGTGTGGGGTATAATGTACCACATCCAGCCACGGGGGAGCAACTCATGATTTTTCTTTGGCTTTTTTATCTTTCCAGTATCCTCCTAGATGACTCAGAGAACATTTCCATTTTATATATATCCAAAGCAGCTGGTAGGGAGGAAAATGTCTGCTCTCACTTACTATCTCAGGGGTGGGGGCAGGGTTCCTTTCTGGCAGCAAGGAGGTTTAATAACTCACAGTCTGTTATTTCAACTTATTCATCTCTCTCCCTATGTTATCTTGAAGAAATTGTAGAAATTTTAATTTTTCATTTTACATTTAATTTTATGATCCATTTTGAATTGATTTTTGTGAAAGGTGGGAGGTCTCTGTCTTGCTTCACCTATTTTACATTGGATATCCTGTAGTTATAGCATCATTTGTTGAAAAGACTACCTTTACTCGACTGAATTGCTTTTGCTTTTTGTCAAAGACCAATTGGCTATATTTATGTGGGTTGATTTCTGCGTTCTTCATTGTTTTCTATTCGTCTTTTTGGTCTTTCTTTTGCCAATATTACATTTTCTCAAACATGGTACCTTTACAGTAAGTCTTGAAGCCAGGTAATGTCAGTCTTCCAACTTCATTCATCTTCAGTATTGTGTTGGCTGTTGTGGGTTATTTTCCTTGTTTGTTTTTGCCTTTCCATATAATTTTAGAATCATTTTGTCAATTTCCACAAAATAACTTGATGGGATTTTGATTGCGATTGTGTTGAATCAATATATCAAGGCAAAAGAAGAAATGGAATTTTAATAATATTGAGTTTTCCTATCCATAAACATGGAATATCTCTACATTTGTTTAAATTTTCTTTGATTTCTTTTATCAGAGTTTTATAGTTTTCATTTGTATAGATCTTGTTCTCTCTCTCTTTTCTAATATTATATACTTGGTAGATTGTTAAGACATTTTTTCCAGTACTTTAAATATGGTGCTACACTGTCTACTGGCACATCTTATTCCTTTTATAAAACTATTAAAATCTGTATGCAATGTGTTCTTTTTTCCTAGCTTCTTATGAGGTATTCTCTTTATCACTGGTTTTAAGTAATTGGATTATGATGTACTTTAGTGTTGTTTTCTTCATTTCTTGTTCTTGTGATTTATTTAGCTTCTTGCCTGGGAGTTTATATTTTCATAAAATTTGGAAAATTTTTTACTATTAGTACTTTAAATATTTTACTGAATTTCCTCCTCTCCTGATGGTCTGATTTCTTAGTATTTTTTTCTCTATGTTTTATTCTGGATAGTTTCTATTCTAATAAGTTTAAGTATACTAATATTTTCTTTTGCAATATCTAATCTGCCATTAATCCCATCTATTGTTTTTCTTAACTCAGAGGTTGTAATTTCATCTCTGGAAGTTTGATTTAGGTCAAAATTCATATTTTCCAAGTCTCCATGTGTTCAAGCTTTTCTCTAACTTTTGAACATGGATATCTATTTTAATGTCTATATATTCCAATGCTATCATATGGCCATTTCTGGGGTATTTAAAAATGATTATTTTTCTTCTTCTTATGTTTCAATAGTCCTTCTTTTATTATACTTGTTTGTTTGTTTTAAAGTAAATGTCAGACACTGTAAATTTTACCTTGTTGGATTCTGGATATTATTGCCTTTCCTTAAATTTCTCTGACCTTTGTTGTGGGACACAATTGATTTACTAGAAAATAACATGATCCTTTCAAGAATTTCTTTTAAACACTTTTTAGGTAGCATCAGAGAAGCAGTTGTTCTAGTGTTAATTTTTCTTTACTATTGAGATAACCACTCTGAGTACTTTAGCCAGTTCTAATCATTAATAGAGTTCCTACTCTGGCTAATGGGTACAGCCACCATTCCATGATTTTTGTAAGCTCAAGGAAATTTCCCTTTAATCATTTTGGATTTTCCTTTTTGCCCAGCCTCAGGTAATTTTCACAGTTAAGTGAAATAATCAATAATCAGCTGATTACTCAAGGGGGACTTTCTGAGCTCTACAGAGTTTTCATTTTATAACTCTCTCCCCTCCAATATTATGCCTTGTGAACACTAACTTTTTGGCATCCCCAAATGCCCAGACCCCTGTCCCCAAATCAGGAAGATTGCTGATCTCTATCTGAGATCTTCCTTCCTACACAATGATTAGAAAACTACCTACTGGAAGTAATCTGGTAATATTGCTGGAGTCATCTCCTCTTTTGTTAACCTCTCAAGAACTACTGTCCTTGTTGTCTGATATAAAAATATATATATATTGGGACTCATCATTGCATATATTTTGTGCAATTTATTTGTTGTTGTTTCAGACTGAAGGATACTCTTACTCTTCAGATTTCAGGCTGATAGTGTTCTTGACTTGAAAGTCTTCCCTATTTATTTTCCTTTTTCTCTAGCCTCCTATTTTAAACTTCTCTCTACTTCTTTTGAAAATACCACTTGGATTAGATTATCTAGGCCTGTCTTAAAATAACCAAACACCAAGTAAATTCATAATTGCATAAGCTATTGAAAGAAGTCCTGCCATGCCACTTTTCCCAAAGATGGGTTACTTTCCAGACATTTCAGAAGCTTTCATTTTTGGTTCTGTGTAGAAAAGAATGAAAATTGTGTTTCCATGTTAAAAATCATTGTGTGTATATGCATCCATCTCAAAATGTTCTAACATCTATATTAACTGACTGCAGTGATTTGGGAAGACCTATGTATGATGTGTTAAAATATAAATAATTGCAAGTGTTCAGGATGGATTGATATGTATATTTTCCTGATAAGTGCCATATAGTAAATATTTCAAGCTTTGAGGGTCAAATGGTTTCTGTAGTAACTGCTACTCTCTCATCATAATGGGAAAGCAGCCATAGACAATACCAAGTAATGGGCATGGCTGTGTTCCAATAAACTTTATTTACAAAAATAAGTGATGGACTATATTTGAACCATGGGTCATAATTTGTAGACCCCTGAGTTAGAGGATATCTTAAATATTTGTAGCATACAGATCAATGTTCATAGTCACTTTAAATCTTAAACATTTTGGATGTTTAAATGCATCTGGGGCAGTTTTTCTTAAAATGTCCTTTGAAACAATTTTATTTCTCTGGTGAGGGTGAGAAAAAGATCATATTTGAAGCCATATTAATGCCATATCTGCGACATTTACACTATTATAAGGGAAATGAAATGCTTTCTTTAAAAAAAGCCCACTTGACAATTTTAAATTCATTTTTGTCAAATGTATTACTTTTGCAAACTGACTGTATGTGATGAATTGCTAAAAACTTCTGTATGTGTTTCTCTCATGATTTGTTCTACTTCACCTATATTTTCCTGGCATGGAGAGATAGGTATAGGGTCTCCCTGCTAAGGGTAAATCTATTGTAAAATTTATGACAACATATTTGGAATACCACAGATATTGTTTAGATACCACTTAGATTTTGCTAGAACTGGTATTAAAATTTGACACATATCCACTAGAGAGGACATCCGAATAAAAATGATATAATTAAATTTGTGCATATTTTTAATGACTTCATTCCTTTGTTTTTGCATAAGACTTGTATTATTTATATTGAATTATTTTACATTAAATGTTAGGTCTTGGCTTATATTTAGCTTCTTTCTGTCATTAAATAAATGAATTGGCTTCAGTTGAATTAGATGCCTATCAAAATTTTACACTTAAAACCCAAAACTCATTTCTATTGTAAACAACATTTACTTGTTTCCTAGAGCCAGTTTCACTTGGTATAGGCTATTTTACAAAAGTAGGGATTTGTTTGACTGCTAGTTAAATTAAATTCTTCTACATGGGTAATAAGTAGACTTTATTCTGATGTCCTACTCTTCCCCACATGAAAGGAATTTGACTTCAACTTTGGTTCAGAGGCATATCCTAATGGGTCTAATTCAGCCATATTTATTCTGCTGTTCCTGCTGAATGTTACCTTTAGTAAATAGTATGTTAAATCATTTAAAGGTAAGTACTATACCATCCTTGCTCTACCACTCTTGGACTACCATGTGAAGCCAAAATATATTTCTCTCTATTTCAGGACACTGTTATTTTAGGTCCTTAATGTAATAGTCAATATCACTACAGCATTGTTCTCAGTTCTATTCAAGAAGATATGAAAGACATTTTGCTAAAATTTTGGAAATCTTTTGTTGTTTGTTTCTAAGATAGAAACACTAAAACCTTCAGCTCCATGGATTGAAAATTTCTATATCTGAAACTGAAACTGCTGCAACCAACCTGAGACTATGAGGGGAGCCACCTGAAGGTAAGACCAACATACCAAGCTTAGCCGAGGAGAGAAAGGAAAAATGTCTGGGCCCTGAGTTGGAGTTTTCATGAATCATGATGAAGGGAAGCCTAACTTGTATTACTGATCATCCCCAGGGCAGGATATATAAGTATAGAGGGCTAGCTTCTGGCTTTCACAGCAACTATTTCCTTTCTACAACTCTACCTTGGTTCTGGCCTATGTGCTGGTGTTTAGGGTATCAGTGATAGTAAGACAAACACTGGAAGGCAATGTTAGAGCACTGTGAGAGAAATGGACTGGCATTGCTTCCCTCAATACATGTCCTCTGTAGGATACCAAAATAAAGTTGTTACCACCTGCTAGACCTTATTATCATGGAAAACAGAAAAAAACAATTTAAGAATAGCAAAGATTATTGCTATTACAGGCTTATATGCCATTGAGAACACAATGAAAACTCACATATAATCTTTTCCCTTAAAGAGACTAGATTATTACAGCAGAACAATGACTTCTAAATAATTTTACTCATATTTCATCATAATTGTTACTATACTGTGATACTCTAGAAACTGGGCTGGACACCAAGATTGCAAAAACAGTCAAAATTCCTGCACTTCCAACAACTGAACAAGTGATTAAAATATAATCAGTTTCTCTAGTAGATAAATACTCATTATGCTGTGGAAGCTAGAGAAAGGGGCAAGAAAATTATACTGAAAGACCAGGGAGAGCTTGAGGGATTGTCTTGTTTGAATTTTGAAAAAAATAATAATAATGAGCTCTATATAAGTAGTGGAGTGGTATCACTAATTTTGTATTTTACAAGAATATTCTGATGGTATTTTTGAGAACTGTATTGGAAAGGGGAAGGCCTTTCCAATTATAGCAGAATAAGCAAGAAACTACAAGATGTTAGACTAAAGTAATAACAGTGGGAATGATAAAATGGGGCTAGATTTCAAGGACATACAGAAAGAAAATGAAATAAAACATAGATTGTTTTAAAATGCTATTAACAACAAGTAGGGAAGTGGATTTGCCCCAAGGGAAGAGGATTTGGCCCAACGGATAGGGCAGATAGGGTGTGCACCTACCACATGGGAGGTCCGAAGTTCAAGCCCAGGGCCTCCTGACCCATGTGATGAGCTGGCCCACGCGCAGTGCTGATGCACGCAAGGAGTGCCATGCCATGCAGGGGTGTCCCCCGCATAGGGGAGCCCCATGCACAAGGAGTGCACCCCATAAGGAGAGCTGCACAGTGTGAAAAAAAGTGCAGCCTGCCCAGGATTGGCACCGCACACACGGATAGCTGACGCAGCCAGATGACGCAACAAAAATGAGACACAGATTCCGGGTGCCACTGACAAGAATACAATTGGACACAGAAGAACACACAGCGAATGGACGCAGAGAGTAGACAACTGGGGGAGGGGTGGGGAAGGGGAGAGAAATAAATAAAAAATAAATATTAAAAAAAAAAACCAACAAGTAATAGCATATTTAAGCATTTTATATGTGCCGCCTGGTTTGAAAAATAAATTATCTTCTTTCATCTTTATTAAAAACTGCAGCATTATGAAGCAGGTATTACAAGATGAAACTAGTAAGTGGCAAAGCTAGGATTCAAATCTGGTTGACTATGAAGTTAATAATTGTTAACACTTTATTATGCAAGATTTAATTTTTATTTAACAAGTATTTGTTTACTATGGGGTAGTGGCTATCATAAATGCATTTAAAATATTAACTCAATTTTAGACCTGTTGAATTTGATATGTAGTGTGAGACAGTGATGCATAAGTACCAGTAAAAATGTATATGTATGTGTGTATTTGAATATATAAATTTGGTAATCATTAGCCAATAATAACATAGGCCTCTCAGGAAGAGTAAGCAAATGCGGAGAAGAGACTACTTATAGCCTATTAGGAAAGATATGTTGGCAAACAGAGCTCTGAAAGAAGCCTAAGAGGAAGAGGCTCAAAATGAAATTCATATAAGGAGAAATAGTAATGAACGAGCGAGAGGTTAGCATTCTTACCTCTGGCCAAGTTCAAGTAAAGAAGGACCATATTTTCCACAAGTCATAGTTATATGATCATTGATATCCTTGGTGGGGTGGTGAAGATAGAAGCCATTTGCAGAGAATTGAGATAAGAGAAAGAGTGAAGAAGTGGTAGTTTCACATAAGCTGGCTATGCAAAGAGTGACATGAAATGAGTGCTCATCTTGTCATAGTGTGTTATATCATTGTATGGAGACCCATACAATGAGTGGGAAGATGTACCCCATTATGGGGAGGCCTGATATTCTCAAACATAGGAAACGGTGTCTTGAGAGAGAATTGGTGGCACCGAATGGAAGAGGAAAGTTTAATGTGTCAAGCCCTCAGCATTGTTGCAAGTATCTGTGAATCTGGTCCTTCAAACAGCAAAGCTTGGTTGTCACTGTGGGCCCTGAGGGAAGAGGAAGAGAATAGAATAGACAGAAGCAGGGGTAACTGGGGAGCAATGGAAGTGTTCCACAAGATTGTGCAATGATGGATATAGTTCATGTTAAATTTCACCAAAAATTTATAAAGTGTATAGTCTAAAACGTAAACCATAATGTAAACCAAAATGGAGCCATGTTTGGTAGCTATGTTTTAATATCTGTACATTGTACCTCAGCTGCAGCAAATATAGCGTGAATATGTAAAAAGATCATTGCTGAAGAAGGGGAAAAGGGTTTGATGTTGTATATATGGGAGTCCCCAATATTGTATATGTGACTTTACTGTTATCTAAAACTTTTTTTAAAACAAAATTAAAATTAAAAAATAAATAAATAAAGGATGTAGACACTGAGGAATGAATAAAAGATATTGCCTTGCCACTGTACATACAGGGCAACTCCTATTATAGTGATGAAAGGCAAAACATCAAAAACAAAGTTTTATGATATTTTTCATTTTTCAGTAACCCAATTTATTTTTTATTTATTTTAGTTTTTCCAAATTATTATGCATTTCTAATCTTTAAACCTATAATTACTCTTTCATTTTCCTACTGATTGAATTTGGCAATATATTAGACTTCATTTTTTTTAAGAAGTTTTGGAGCACAGACAGGTTCAACTATGACAGGGGATAAACAATGGTGTGGCATATAATTGATGGGGAACACGTGGTTGTGAGAGAGTTCTCCAGGGCATGTATATAGTATATAAAAATGTTTGGATATTCATTGGGTATTTTCATAGTAGTTAAAGCTACAAATGACTACTAAGAGAATGTTGAATTCCTAGCCAGGGGAGCTCTGTCATGTTCCCCAATGGAACAGCAACAATCCCCCAAGTGCAAGGGCAAAGACCAGTGAAGAGGATGGTCCAATGATAAGCCCTTGTTACTGATGACTGTGCTTTTGAAACTGTGTGCCTGAAATTTCAACTAGGCCTCGAGCTGCAGGATGCCTAAGAGTTACCTCTTGAGAGGCTCCATGTTGCTCAAATGTGGCCATTCTCTAAACCAAACTCAGCATGTAAATGCAATACCTTCCCCCCAGTGTGGGACATGACTCCCAGGATGAGTCTCCCTGGCACCGAGGGATTACTACCAATCACCAGCTGGTGATGCAACTAGAAAAATATTTTGAAAAAAAGGGGGAAATGGTAAAGGAAAATGAGTTTATATGACTAAGAGAATTCAAAATGAGTCAGGAGGTCATCAGAGGGGTTGCACTTATGCATGCCTCAACAGGATCCCAGAGACAGCCAAAGTAGATACAACCCCAGGTACTGGTTCTCCTGAGGGCTATGGAAACACACAGGTTCTATGGTCATGGCAGATGGCTCTGGACTTCAGTGTCCTGCCAGTGGGCCCTATTTTGGAATTTGTGTTCCTGAGTGTGATGGAGTTGGACTCAGATGTGACCTTTCCACATATGCCTCTTCTGTAAGTTTTACTAGAGCTGTGATTGGCACTGGGTTTGGTGTATACACTGGAGACTTGAATCTCTGGACTGTCCATGTGCCAGCTGGGCCCTGCACCTCAGCAGAGTTGCAACCCCTACTCTCTGGTTCATTGGACTTACCCAGTTCAGCTAACAGAGAGGTGAAATTAGTCAACCACCACACCAGGGACCAAAAAGTGCTTAAAACTGCAAGCAAGAGAATCGCATTCTTCAGCCATGTGGGATCTAAGCCCTCTCTTGATTTAGAAATCACCATCCCAGGTCCACAGGATAGAGGAATACAATATGGATTAGAGTTGACTTACTGATATTGTACTACAGAACTCTTGTGACTCTAGCAATAGAAGAAATTGTATCATTGATGTGGAGACAGTGGCATGGTAGTTGCTGAGGGCAAGGAGAGGGAAGAAAAGATGTGATGTGAGGGAATTTTGGGACTTGGGGTTGTCCTAAATGATATTGCAGGGACAGATGCTGGACATTATATATCCTGCCATAACCCACTGAATGGACTGGAGGAGAGTGTAAACTACAATGTAAAGTGTAATCCATGCAGAGCAGCAGTGCTCCAAAATGTATTCACCAAATGCAACGAATGTGCCACAAGGATGAAAGAGGTTGCTGATGTGGAAGGAGTGGAGTAAGTGAGGTGTGGGGTATATGGGAACCTCTTATATTTTTTAATGTAACGTTTTTCTGATCTTTGTATCTTTAAAAAAAACAATTAAAAATGACTCTTAAAAAAATAAATGCCATGAGTTGAATGGTAAAAAAGAAAAAAAAAAAAAAAGCAAGAGTTAGGCGTCTAAGTAAAACTGAATTGGAAAGCTTCTTGGAAGAAGTGTTCCATAAAATAGGATAGCAAACTTGGTGCAAAATGTTGAAAACATATAAGCCAAGGTTTAAATACAAAAATATCTCTTATATGTTCAGGGTACAGGATTTAGTTTGACAAAATTGAAGATAAAATTGAGCATATTTTCCCTGCAAGTCAGCACTGCAAGTAATGGGTTACTTAGGGAGGCACATGTGATGAATTGTTCTGGATGCCCTTGAAATGGGACAAATGAGTCTCATGAATCAAGCATGGTAAGGTTTGTTTGTGTCTGAAAGCAGGTCACTTTGACTTTTCTTGAATTTCATTGCTTACAAAATTTAAGAAGGATTTCTGTTTTACAAAAGGAAACACAAATGTTTATTGGAATGTTTAAGTTGTGTATGTGTTTTGTGAAGATGGGGAACTATATTTAATTTTTAAAACTGAATTGATACTTTAATGTGAAGAAAATTTACATAAAATATCTAAAGAGACAGAAAGTACCAATACTTTCTTTCATCAATCATAGTTCCTCTGTGTTCAAACATAATTAGCAAATTGTTCCATGCACTTGGGCACAGCTAACTCCAACTCATAATTATAGTTAAGTCCCTAATGTGGGTTTTTCCTAAGCATGAAGGAAAAACTATAGGTTTTCTTTTCCATGATTTTATATACCAGACATTAGGGAAAGAAAGACCAATAAATCACTTGAACCTGTGTATTATATATAGAGGTGGGGGGGAGGGGAGAGAGTAATATTCAACCAGCTGTCAGAGCCCATGCAGCCAAGAACCTCAAATGAGCTGACCTACATCTACTTTGGTGCAGTGTTCCCTTTTCCATCTCAGTTAATTATACCTTTAGAGACAACTTATATTTGTTTATTAAAAAAGAAAGAAAAAAGAAAATCTTCCATGTTTTGATTAATGATAATGACCTTGTATTTCTTGTGATTCTGCTTCTTTTTAAATGTAAAACTATTTCTCTTGCTTAGAAGCAATTTCTTTTAAATATTTTAGTTTTATTTTTTTCGTTTATAACTACTGCATTTTTTTGTGTCAAATAGAAAGTCTTATAAATTGGGGCAATGGCAGTCAAGTCTCTGCCCCGTTTATCAATGTCATTTTGTTCCCAAGAGAGATGATTTTCTCTCATTTCCCAAATGTCAAATGCATGTGAGAGAAAGAGCTTTAAAAGGTTGGAAAATAGAAAGCACGTAAGAGTCAGAAAAATGTACTCAGTTTCTCTTCCATCTTAATTGTTGGGCAAGTCTTTTAGTCTCTATGTGCTTCTATACAACCGTCTATTAAATGGGTATTAAAATGATTCACGCCACTCTCACATTTATGGCAAAGAAATTAGTAAATCATTTTCTTCTGAAATTATTTGAGGTTCTCACATCAAATATCTTAGCTGATAATACATGTAAAATATATTATTTTAGTTGCAGGATAATATTTTATAGATATTTTTGTATAATTTAACTTAGACACCAGTATTTTAAATGGCACATTTGTACTTAATAGCACAGTTCATATACAGAGTAGAAATTTAAGGGAAAAAAAAGAATAATGCATGTGAGATGAAAATCTATTTAAATTTTAGATATATTTGGTATATCAATAAATATTTTACTGTAGTAACTCATACTTACAAAATCACATAAAATTTCTTACAGTCATGAGAGAGTAGCTTATGCTGTAATTTCAAGTAAACTCCCAAATCTCTATAGTTCAAAAAAATATGCACTTATTGTTTCTTTAATTAAAGTCAAATGCAGATTAAGAAGGCTTTGTCCTTTTTGAAACTGGCTGATTTTGATACAAGTGTCCCTAATGACATGAATTTTAAAAAGAGCATGGAGAAAGCACTTGTTTTAATATTTAAGAAATGTAATTCAGACAAGAAATGATAGGCCTTTTTAATCTTCCATTCTTTATAATTAAAGACATTAGCCCACCAAAATGCAAGGTGGTTAGTTCTATGCCTAGGAAAATGAAAATGTCTGTTCATATCACAATTACCCTGAGAAGTATAGTTCTCAAAAATAAAGATGAACAAAAAAGAGGTTATTTAAGGCTAATTACCAAACACTATACAAACACAGAAATACATATTGATATTTTAGTAATTTGGGCTATATTTACCTTTTAATACTTGAAATAATGTTATTGCAAACATAGTTGACATAAATATCTTTCTTAAAACAAGCATTTTGAGATTTTGAGGCTTGGTTTACACACATACCTTAGTGATTTAACTTTTCTCTCAAGACATAATTTTTTAAACTAGCATTTTTTCTGAATATTCTTATATTTTTTCTCTTTTTGCAAGTATTTGAAACCTTAGGGGCTACATTTCGCAGTGTCCTTTGCATTCACAATTCTCTGTGCAATTTATGTTCTTTTAGAACTGCTAGCTTGAGATTTGGATGGGAATTAAGACCACTTTATATGCCCCACCAGAGGTGTTGGCAGATATATGGGTTACCTAGAGCCACATTTTCCGGTGACCTTTGCCCCTTACTGTTCACTAACTTTAGAGTGAGAGATAATATGTGAAGTATACAGAAATTTCCCACATGTTATTCAGTTGGGATTAGCAAAGCTCTCTTCCTGAAATCTTGTGGTAAGCAGAATTGAGCCTTACCCACTGCTCCCAATGAAGTCCACACCATAAACCCTGGAACCTGCTGCATTAGTCAGCCAAAGGGGTGCTGATGCAAAATACCAGAAGTCTGTTGGCTTTTATAAAGGATATTTATTTGATGTAGGAGCTTACAGATACCAGGCCATAAAGCATAAGCTACTTCCCTCAGCAAAGTCTGTTTTCACATGTTGGAATAAGATGGCTGCTGACATCTGTGAGGGTTCAGGCTTCCTGGATTCATGTCTTTCCAGGTCTTGCTTCTCTCTGGGCTCAGGGTTCCTCTCTTCCCAGGTCTTGCTCTCTAAGCTCAGGGTTCCTTTCTTCCTGGCTCTTGCTTCTCTTTCCTCTGTGTACTTACTTCCCAGGGCTCCAGCTTAAGACTTCACCATCAAACTTCAACACCAAAACCTCCAACTCTGTCTTTTGCCATACCTTTATCCTTGAGTCCCACCCACTAAGGGGTGGAGACTCAACACCCTACTGACATGGCCCAATCAAAGCCCTAATCATAATTTAACCATGCCCAGGTACAGACCAGTTTACAAACATAATCCAGTATCTATTTTTGGAATTCATAACCATATCAAACTGCTGCACCTGTGAATATTTTACCTTACATGGCTAAAGAGCCTTTGCAGATGTAATTAAAGTTAAAGACATTGAGATGGGAGGTTATCATGAATTATCAAGGTAGGCCCAGTCTAATTACATGAGCCCTTAAAAGATGACAGTCTTTCCTGGCTGTGGTCAGAAGGAAATGTGTAAATGGAAGGAGGGTTAGACAGATGCATTGTTGCTGGTTTTGAAGATGAAGGAAGGGAGCCATGACTCAAGGCAGCCTCTATAATATAGAGAAGATGAAGAAACATTTTCTCCCTTAAAGCCTACTACTTGATTTTAGCCTGGTGAGAACCAGGCAATGTTTTAAGCTCAGAACTATAAGATAATAAATTGGTGTTGTTTTAAGTGAACAAATTTATGTTAATTTGTTATAGCAGCATTAGAAAATTAAAATAGTAGGGATTATATATCATACTCTTTCTCCATTGCTTCTAAAGTTTGTTAGATTTCAAATTTCCTGTTTTAAATCTCTTTCTGCTCAATACACATAGAAAGAGTTTCTGTTTCTATATACATCCTAAGTAAATCCTGACTGATTCAGAAATTAATAACATGAAGTGAAGTGCTACTGTATTAGTTCCCAAATTGTGTGATTTAATCACCAGGGAGAGGCTAGCAATGAATAAAAACTAGAATTTGCAAGAAGAAAAGTAGATACCCAAGTTATGTAACCAAACCAAAATAAAAGCAAAACAGAAAAGTCACATGCATTCTTAGGCTGTAGCAATAGAAGAAATAACTGATAGCTGGAAAGTATTAGAATGAAAATGTGTGTTATTTACTGTTAATTAACAAAAAGTGGCAAGGAGAACATGAGTTTAAAGATTTGATTACAATCACAAATGAAATAATATAGAGAGAGTCCAAAAATTTGGGGCTTGTCATGAATAGAAAATTACACAGTGCCTGGAAGCTACACAGTACAAAATAGAGCTGAATACAGAAGGCTTTCAGTGACAAAAGATCATTATTGGGATTTTCCATTTGAAAAAGACTCAGCTTTATGGCAAAGTTTAAATGAAGTTGTTAGTCTCCCAACTCAAAACGAGGTTTCTTATGACCCGAAGGTTACTGCCTTTAAAGAGAGAGAGGTGGCCGCGGACTTGGCCCCAGTGGTTGGGGCGTCCATGTACCACATGGGAGGTTCGTGGTTGAAACCCCGGGCCTCCTTGACCCATGTGGAGCTGGCCCATGCGCAGTGCTGATGCGCGCAAGGAGCGCAGTGCCACGCAGGAGTGCTCCCCGCATGTGGGAGCCCCACGCGCAAGGAGTGTACCCTGTAAGGAGAGCCACCCAGCGCTTAAGAAAGTACAGCCTGCCCAGGAATGGCACCGCCCACACGGAGAACTGACACAACAAGATGACGCAACAAAAAGAAACCCAGATTCCCGTGCAGCTGACAACAATAGAAGCCGACAAAGAAGACGCAGCAAATAGACACAGGGAACAGACAACCAGGGTAGGGGAGATAAATAAATAAATAAATCTTTAAAAAAATAAAATAAAATAAAAAAATAGAGAGAGGTGGTGTGGGAAAGGAGGAAGCAAATAAAGAAGGGAGAGTTGTAGAGAATGCCTGAGAAAGATATCTGGGTGTGACTACTTCGGCTGGAAAATTTTTCAAAAAAAAAGAATCCATACATTTCAAAGTATTTTCAAAGAAACCAACAGCATGGCTTTAAAAATCATGTGCTTGTAAAATAATCATTATGTTCCCCAATTTACATTGAAAAAGGAATATAAGATCGGTGAAGTACTTAAAAGGATACCCTATTTCCTACTTCCTATGTGGCAATGAAGAATTTCAGGCAAAGAAACATCAAAGGGAGAATGAACAATGCTGGGCATGGGTACTCCTCCTTAGAAGAGATCCAGCTTCTAATCACAGAACTTCTACCCTGCTGGACAGAGGGACTTCCCCTGTCCAGACTGATGCCATTGATATGGATAAGAAGCTACCAAAACACCCATGTGTTTCCCATTTTTCCACTTTTCAGATAAAAGATTTTAGCCTCCCAGTTTCACAAGCATATCCTAGATATTAGGGGAAGGGCAAATACTTGTCTTTAGTGTGAACATCAACAGTCAAAATGGAACTACATCTGGAGCTAGTGAAGAAAACTATGCACAGTGGTAGGTATAAAAGAGCAAGGTTGTGAGTAGAGGTCTGGGAAAACTACTGAAAACAAGCATCAACAGTAATTACATACATGCCATTACATACCAGTATTACCTAGATGTAATTACATAGATAGATGTAAACAGGAGGAAAACATTCTAGCGCATGAAAAAGGCAAAATTGTACAATGAATGAGGAAAAATGGTGAGCAGAGTACCGATGAAAATTATCAGATTGTATATAAAATGAACCTGCAGAGGAAGGCCAACCAATAGTTTCAAAATTCTAACTAGCACAGTGAGAGCACTGGACATTGTTCTTTTTGTAGTAGGTTCTTACTGGCTTGTTAATATTAGAAACATGCCATTTCTGGTGTGGAATATGGCAGGTCTGCAATTCCTACAAATATCATGCAAAGATGATTTTCGGGAAGTTCTGGCCAGCAATTTTGGTCTTTGGCATGAGGCACTTGCCAGCTAAAGTAGGAATGCCATTCTGGGAAGCCATCTTTCCTGCCACTCTTGATTCTGATAAATAGCATCTGTAATAGGTCGTCTCTAGGGACTTCCAAAATTACAGATTGATAATAGGGACATCATTGCCATGCCCTGTTCATATGATCATAATTACAACCTAAAATTATGTGAAAAATTTCTAGTTCTCTTAAGCAATTTATCTGTTTTTGTTATTATATTATTCAGACATGCGTTAAATATGGCTTAAGAAAACCAGCTTGATTCACTGAATTTTTACATTTACATCACTCAGAACTCACAGTTTGAGCATATATATATATATATATACACACATATATAACATGTATATATATATATGCTGACATACTGACTAATAGACTTACATGCTGAAGAAAGTTTGCTTAAAGCAATGCAAAATATGAGACTTGATGTAGGAAATTTAGAAATGTAGTTGAATACAAGGTGCTATTTAAATCCAAGAGCTTTTCCATGAGCACCAAAAACAACATAGCATGTTGCCTAGGAGATAAATGAGCCCTTTCCCAATAACTCAAAATCCTTCTCAGCATAAGATAATATTTTGGCAAAATAATAATTAGTCATTTTATTTTAACAGTTATAGTCATGTATCTTAATAGAAAATCTTAGTTCATAAGCTGGAAATTTTAGCAAAATATATTAAAATTTGTTATTGATAGCAGGCATTCTCCTTTTACCCTATATAATACTGAAAATAGCAGCATTAGTTTGCTAAATATGAAAAACATATCCCTTTATTTTTGTAAACTTCTTTTGCATTACCCAGTCATGTTTTTCAGATTCTTTAAAATATCTGTTAAGATGGATAATATTTTCCTTTATATTTACATTTAACACTATTTTTGTGATTATATAAATTGTGGTTACAATGGATATTATCATGTTATATATATTAATAAAATTCCTAGTAATAATTATTTCTTGCATTCCTAGAATTAGTCCACATAGTTCTGATAAATTATTTTTTTATATGAAGTATTACATAGTTTTCTATCTTTGCATCAGTTCTGGAATATTTTGTAGTCAGCAGACCTAGGTCTCACTTGTATATTTGAAAAAATTATGTAAACAATTTAGACATAGTCCCAATTCTTATAGTGTTCTAAAATAATTTTTTTTGTTTCTTGGTTACTTTTCCTCTTCTTTTGCTCCTCTTAATGAGGCAACTTTGGTAATAAAAAATCTTATAAATTTAAGATATAATCAAAATATTCAATCTTCTCAAATGTATAATATTTACATTGTATTTCAGAAATGTAAATTCCATATGTTTACTATTCCTTTCCCTCTTAAAATATTTTATACACTTACAATTCTTAACTATATTGAGATACTACTAAATTATTAACATATATTTACTCAAAATTCCTTGGCCATTATACTTATTTTATCATTAATTTCACTTTTTATAATGATTATATTTTTTATTCTGTTCCTATTTCTAAGATCTTAAATATAATACTTTATTATTTGTCAAAAAAAATTTAAGACTACATTTTGAACCAATGAATGACTCAGCTTACAGCCTATAAATTTTAATAAACAATATTCCTCTTTATATTACTTTAAAATATTTATTTAAATATATATTTAAATACCCATATATATTTAAAATATATATGGGTAATATATAACTTCTAAGCCATAGCTTTTTAGGAGAGTTTCCTTTTATTTTCAAATATATTTGTTTGTTTTCCCCAAACTTCTAATAAAGGACTACATAAGTGTATATCTAAACTTTGATTATTTTTTCTGTAATAGTACAAGTTGGTCAAAATATGTGGACAATTAGTATTCTTGTTTTGTGTTTCTTAATTCCAATGCTACATTTATCATGTAAAACTCTAATACTAAATAATTGTAAATAATGAAAGCATCACCTATAATCCGTACTCTAAAGACAATAATGGTTAGCAATTTGATACATATTCCTTACTCCCTTTTCTAATACTTCTTCTCTTTCTTCTTAAAATACTATTATAATTGTTATTTTCCTAAAAACATCCTACTATGCATGTTGGGGTAATATTTAATTTTCTCTATATATCATTATATTTGTAGTATATTTATAGGCCTATATCTACAAAACTACTTAATCCCTTCTAAGTGTTGATTACTTCTACAGTCTATCTGGAAACCATATTTATTTTAAACAATGTTATATTGATCAATAATTGAGAATCATTTTTTTACTTTTTGTTTGTTTTTAAATTTTACTATTGCAAAAATGCCACAGTGAACCTTGTTATAGGTACAACAATGGATATTTGAGGGAATTTGGGGAACATATTTTTTGAAATATAAATATTTGATCAAACAGTATGCTATTTGGAATTTTATTCAGTAAGGCAAAATCTTCCACTAAAATTCCTAGCATTAAGGTGATTACCCAGGTGTTAGGCAGAATAAAGTCTCCTGACCTCCAGTGATGTCATCATCTTATTCTGTAGAACCTGTGGCTATGTTATCTTACATTGCATGTTACTTTGCATGGGTGATTACGATCCAGAAATTTGAGATGGAGCAATTTTCCTCAATTATCCAGTGAGGCCAAACTCATAAATGGAGAAAATCAATTAAGACTTCATAAATGGAGAACTTTTTCCTAGGGTGGTCAGAGAACCACAGAGTTGGCAACATGGGAGGATTCAGTCTGATATTTCCAACTTTGAAAATATGAAATATGGGGTCCATGACCCAAGGAAAGTGGAAAGCCTCTAAATTGGAAAAGGTTAGGGAGCAAAGTCTCCCAAAATCCTAAAAGAAACAGCCCTGGCAACACCTTAATTTTGGCCTGGTGAGGACTTCTGAATATTTGCATCTTTTAAGTCACTAAATCTTTGGTGAATTACTATAGTAGTGACAGAAAACAAATAGATATAATTCCCCACATCCTTGCTAGACATAGATATTATCTCTATATTTTTAGGAATCCAAAATTTGCATATTTTTTTACCTTTACTTCAATTTTACATGAATTTGAGCCTATATTCATATTTTAGTTGATATTCTGCTATTTTAAAATTTTACTGGCTTGATAATCTTCCCACATCTGTCAAAGTGACCATATATTTGGAAGGGCTGGGGAGGTGGTGGTAAATTCTTCATAAATGAAGAGTCTGAGGATAAACAACAAAGTGCCTTCTTTTTTTGGTCTTTTTCACTTAATTCAAAACATTTACATCCTCTATGGTGGACAATGTTCTCTTCTGCCTTGAGGAATCCTTATTTCTTCAAATATTCAAAGCTAGAGGAGTCACTTACGAGTTACAACAGCTGAATGAAAGGATGCAGCATATTAAAATTATAACTGGAATGACATTACAATGTCAGATAAGGACCACTATTTTTCTTGCCATAATATGTAGAAATGAGTGGGAGAAAGTGTAAACTACAATGTAAACTATAATCCATGCTTAGTGGCAAGGCTCCGAAATGTGTTTATCAATTACAATGAATGCACAACACTAATGAAAGATGTTGTTAATGTGGGAAAAGGTGGGGAGGTGTGGGAAGCAGGGCATATGGAAATTCCTATATATTCCCTGTAACATTTATGTAATTGAATTAACTTTAAAAAATAAAAATTAAATTAAAAAAATTTAAAAATCATATCCTCAAATCAATCACCTATCTGATATAAATGTAAAACTTCCTTTAAAAATTGTCTAAAGACCAATTAGCTTTGCTTATACCTGGCTAATTCTTTTTTTTTTTCTTTCATTTTTTAAAAAATATTACATTAAAAAAATATGAGGTCCCCATTCACCCCCCCCCACAACTCCCCCCCCCCCACATCAACACTCTCCCCCATCATCATGACACATCCATTGCATTTGGTGAGTACATCTCTGGGCATCGCTGCATCTCATGGTCAGTGGTCCACATCATAGCCCATACTCTCTCATGTTCCATCCATTTGGCCACGGGAGGATCTACAATGTCCAGTAATTGTCCCTACAGCATCACCCAGGACAAGTCCAAGTCCCGAAAATGCCTCCACATCTCATCTCTTCCTCACATTCCCTGTACCCAGCAGCCACCATGGCCACTTTTTCCACACCAATGCCACATTTTCTCAATTACTAACCACAATAGTTCATGAATAGAATATCAGTAAGTCCACTCTAATCCTTACTGTATTCCTCCTTCCTGTGGACCTTGGATTGGTTGTGTCCATTGCACATCTATTTCAAGAGGGGGCTTAGATTCCACATGGATACTGGATGCAATCCTCCTGCTTTCAGTTGTAGGCACTCTTGGCTCCATGGTGTGGTGGTTGACATTCTTCAACTCCATGTTAGCTGAGTGGGGTAAGTCCAATAAACCAGAGTGTAGGAGCTGAAGTCTGTTGAGGCTGAGGGCCTGGCTATCATATTGTCAGTCCAGGGATTCAGATCCCCTAGATATATCTTAAACCCCAGCATCAACTACAATTCCAGTAAAGTAACAGGGAAGGCTTGTGAAAAGAGACCACATCTGAGTCCAGCTCCATCACATAGAGACACCAACTCCAAAGAAGGGCCAATTGACATGGCACTGAACTCCATCTGCCATGACCATAAAACCTCTGGGTCTCTTTAGCCCTCAGAAGAACCAATACCTGGGGTTGTATCTACTTTATCTGTCTCTGAGACTCTGCTCAAGTGTGCATAAGGGCAATCCTTCTGACAACCTCCAGACTCTTTTTTAGAGACTCATAGCCATATAAACTAATTCGTTCTTTCCATTTCCCCCTTGATCCAGGTCAAAAAGCATTTTTAACTCCTGGTATTATATGTAGACAGGGATATTCAGCTGGTCTGCGTTGAACCTTTTATTCAAGGTCATTTTCTAGTTATGTCATCAGCTGGTACTTAGTAGTGATCCCTTGGTGCCAGGGAGGCTCATCCCTGGGTGTCATGTCCCACGCTGGGGGAAGGCAGTGCATTTACATGCTGAGTTTGGCTTTGAGATTGGGCACATTTGAGTAACACGGAGGCTGTCAGGAGGGAACCCTTAGGCACACTGCTGCTCTAGGCCTTGCTCTTATTTCAGGTGTATAGGCTCACAAGCAAAGTCATTAGTAAGGGACTCTCTGTTGGACACTCATTCCTTCCTGGTCTTTGCCATTGCACCCGGGGGAATGGGGGAATGTCGCTGCTCCCCTAGGGACCATGACTGAGCGCCCCCAGCCAGGAACCCAGCACCCCCCCCAGCTGTAGTTTTTAATTATTTCCACTATGAGTATATCCAAATATTTCCATGAACCCCGGACACATGCCCTGTATAACTCCCTGTCAAACCTATGTCCCCTGTCAATAACATCCCATACCAGTATTCCTCCGCTGCCATTGTTTAACCACTCTGTCATCCAAAACTTCCTGAAAAGTGAAACCCAATATAATGCCAGGTTCCCTTAATAGTAAAATGGAATAGAGCGATGAGTTTAAAGGATAGATATAGGATACATATTGAATTGGAAAAATTCTACATCCTATCTTTTTCTTTTCTTTTTTCCTAATTATTGAGCTTCTCTTCACAAGAGCTATAGATCACAGTAATTCATATATACAATATACAGTACTCCCACATATCCAAAATAAAATCTTTTCCCTTCCACAGCAATAATCTTTTAACATATTCACACCATATTTACTGAAGCTGATGTACAGATATTGAGACAATAGCTTTCAAACAAGGTAACATTTGTGTTTACATTGTGGTTTATATTTTAGGTTATACAATTTTCTAAATATTTAGTTATCCTATGTTTTACATTATGATTTACATTATTAGTCTGTTGGCCTCTATATGTTTTTGATGTAATATTACATGTGTTATATCTATCCTTGTGTTCTCTTGTGAAACACTTCTATTGCCCTCACAGTTACGTTGGTTCTATCTATTCAATATCTATTTCCCCCTCCCCTTGGGGCCCACAGTGTCAGTAAATCTTCATTTCTTGAGGAGCCATGTTCAGAGATACTTGCAACAGTGTTGAGGGCTTGACTTGCTCAACTGCCCTAATGCCCTGGGAGCCACCATTTCTCTTGAGTTCCCTCTATTTGATGGCATTAGTCCTTCCTAGGATGTGGATATACCTTCACTCTCATTATATGGGTCTCTACCCAATGGTATAACCCACTCTGGCAAAATGAGCATTCATATATTCCCTAGGAGTCTCTCTTACATCAGATTATCCCCTTTAAGTATCTTAAACAGGTAGCTTTCCTAATTATATTTTGTAAAGGTTTTCTCAGCATTATACTCTCAACCAACACCTGATATTCTCCTATGTTCGTATGCTGCCCCACCCTCCCCCAAATTTCTTGGGCAATATTACCCATCCGCCCATCCCTAGCCCCCCTTAAGCCCACAAAGCCCCACCCAAAGGTAACCCTATGCCCCCATTTTATCCCTTCCCTGTACACATACTTACCTCCAGCTTATCATAGATTTCCCCCATGTAGATGTCAGCTTATATCCTTCCTCTGCCTCCTGATTTCCTGTAAGCCTATCTTCCACCCTCTAACTCTCTGAGGCAGCTTGGTTTACTTATTTCATATCATTGAAATCATGTAGTATTTATCCTTCAATGCCTGGGTTGCTTCACTCAACATAAGGTTCTCAAGATTCATCCATGTTATCACGTGTGTTTGTAGTGTATTTGTTCTTAAAGCCGAGTAGTATTCCATTGTATGCATATACCACATTTTATTGATCCACTCATCTGTTGATGGGCATTTGGGTTGATTCCAACTTTTGGCGATAGTGAACAATGCTGCTATGAACATTGGTGTGCATATATCGGTTGTGTCCTTGTATTCAGTTCTGCTGGGTATATACCCAGCAGTGGAATTGCTGGGTCATATGGCAAATCTATGGTTAGTTTTTTGAGAGACCACCAAACTGTCCTCCAGAATGGTTGGATCATTCTGCATTCCCACCAGCAGTGGATGAGTGTTCCCATTTCTTCACATCCTCTATAGCATTTGTATTCTTCTGTTTTTTTCATAGCTACCAATCTTATGGAATAAGATGGTATCTCATTGTAGTTTTGATTTGCAGTTCCCTGATAGCTAAAGATTTGGAGCATTTTTTCATGTGCTTTTTACCCATTTGTATTTCTTCTTTGAAGAAGTGTCTGTTTAAATATTTTTCCCATTTTTTAAATGGGTTGTTTATTTATTTTCAAGATATATGAGTTCTTTATATATGCAAGTTATAAGTCTCTTATCAGATACATGATTGCCAAATATTTTCTCCCATTGTGTATGCTCCCTTTTTAGTTTCTTGACAAACTCCTTTGAGGTGTAGAAGGCTTTAATTTTGAGGAAGTCCCATTTATCTATTTGTTCTTTGGCTGCTCGTGCTTTTGGTGTGATTTTCATGAAGCCATTTCCTATTACAAGGTCTTGTAGATGTTTCCCTACACTGCTTTCCAAAGTCTTTATGGTCTTGGCTCTTATATGTAGGTCTTTGATCCATCTTGAGTTGATCTTTGTATAAGGTGTGAGATGTATACCTAGCTAATTCTTGTACATCCTTTTATTTCCAAGTCATTTGAAAAGGCACGAAGTTTTTTTAGTTGGCTCCCAGTGTGATTAGCTTACACTGATATATTGATTTTACATTAAGGAAGATAAATGTTAAATTATTGGCAGCTGAATATTGTTTTTATAAAGACTGACACTTTATAGATAAAAAGATATTCCAGTCCCATTACACTGGTACCTTTATGTGTCAATATAGTATGTATAATACTTTCTAGATACAGTAGTGCCGAGTATAGTGAGTCTGAACTTTTACCGTCTTGGTTGAAGAGGGCAGGTTAAAATCTTTATATGTGGATTAAACAAACATGTAATCTTACCTATTTATGCAAAATGGCATAGCACATCCTTTTTTTCTTTCCTGGAAAATCTATCCTTAGAAAACTTACTCTCCACTTTTTATGGCATAGCATTAAATATCCATACATTTTTTGAACTGTGTCAGGTAGTATATCGTTATCTTGGCTTCATCTGACTAGGATGATATAGGAAAAGGAAGATAGTTTTGAGCCAATGACTTTGATAAATTACATTTTGTTTATTTTGGTGTGTGTGTCTATGTGCACACATGTGTATGTTGAAATGTATGTTTTTATCTGTGGGGAAATAGTTAAGAATAAAAATTTTCAGTTCCTTTATTGAAATTAGAAAAATTTCTTGAAGTAGTTCATGAATAACACAAAAATAAAATTCTTAAAAAGCAAAACAAATAATAATACATGTAAATATTGAGAGATTGTTATCAGTTGCTTAGAAAAAATATGTTAAAAGAAATGTGAATTCTTAGAACCTTATAGTAGTTTTCAAATTAATATTTTATAATAGTCTTTCAATAAATATTTATCCAGACCAATTCAACCTAGGGATTTGGACTTTATGCAAGATCATTGCTCAAAGTATATCTTCATGCAGTGTACTCCTTGATCTTTAGTCACAAATATCTACCCACCAATTAAAACATCTTTTCTTGGCTGTATAACAAGTAATCTAATTCAACTTAGAGTAGTCATAATTTTTCATTCCACCAAAATTTATGTGTTCTCTGCTATCCATCACAGTGAATTGTACCATCAAAGAATGGCATCACTTTTTAGCTCTTCCTCTCCCTCATCTTCATCCAATCCTGCATGCTTCTTGAAAACCTGGAAGCCCTGCCAATTTCCATCAGGCTTGGGGAGTGGCATCTTTGTCCAATCCTAGTGGTTAGGATTCTACCTTACAAAACGCAGTGGAACCCCTGAAGGTTCTCCCTGGAAAGCAAAGCTTGGATCCCCATGATCTCTAAGACCTACAGACCTTTAACCTACCCCAATCCTTGGGAATCTCACTGGGTTGCTTCCATGCTTCTGAAAGACTATGCCTCTTTAGGAAGCAAATATATTGCCTTCCCTTGTTTCAGGATTTTGTGAAAATCTGCCCTCAGATTATTTCTGCTTCTCATGAGCCCTTCTTAGGACTCATACCACCCCACTCTAATTGTTGAGATGCAAAGAATTATTTACAGTTATGTCAAAGGAAAAATACTTAGAGTAACACATACAATTTAGTATCTCAAAATATAGTTGGCTATAAGAGTGTGTATTGTTTTGATGTTTTGTTGGTTTTGTGTGTGTATGTTTACTGTTTTCCTATACTTTCTATACTTCCTCTAATTATAAGAAGACTTAAGATAGCAATAAGTCAGTTTTTTCCCTTAAACAACTATCAATAAAATGTTGTTTTGTTTTCTCAGCACCTTATTGTAATCTGTTCAAAATAACCATTCCATAACAATATTTTTATATATCCACGGGTATATGCATAATTTGTGTGTAAACACACACACTGAACTGTCAGAGTGGTTTTTACTTATAGGGTCCAAGTACCCTATAAGGTGTGTGAATATGATTTAGGGGATTGATGAGCTTCATAATAGATATGTGAAACTTTTTTGTACATTTGCATGTTTCTAAGGCTAGCAACCATAGTTTTCATCAGTTCTCAAAGGGGTGCAAGGACTCTACAAAAGTCTTGAAATTAGTTTTCATTTTCTCATGCTACCTGGATTACACACACACACACACAAACCAATATATCCAGAGGGGAAAATACATTCATTAACTTTTCAAGCATGGGATGAAATAAATGTCATACTTCATGAAAGCTGAGATTAATTATACAAACATGCTGATTTTTTTCCAATTAAACTGCTAAGGAGAATAAAAAAGAATCCTCACAAAACAGAAATTGTCCAGTTTCTCTGAATAACAGAAAGACAGCGGAAGATTGGCAAGAAAGCAATGCCATAAAGTTTTTAGTATCCCAACTTATTTTAGGCCCTAAAATAATTCACGTTCACTTCTCTGTGTACTAAAACTTATTCCAGTCAGCCCCAGGTCACTTGCCAATGTTAGTTGCCCCTTTAGAATAGGCATTGAAAAGTTATACACAGAAATTTCTTTATACAACTCTAGTTGTATGATGTATTGTTTTCACTTTAAATACTACCTGCTGAGAAAAATCTTTCATATCAAGAAATACATACTTTGAATAGTAATATAAATAAGATATGTCTGAGCATTTTATTTCTGTTATTGTCTTATTTTGTGTGCTATTATCACATTTTCATTACTCATAATACCTTACATTTAATATTTTTGCCTGAAAGGTCAAAGTATAAGCAATCCACAAATCTAAGTGTATATTTAGGCCCATTTTGAGTCTTAGATAGCATAAAACCTACCTAAGTAACAGTCTTACCTGAACTAACGATAGAGAGTTTGAATCAGAATAAGAATGAGGAAAGAAACAGCACTCACCAGGCAGAGCAAATAGGTCAACGAAGTGCTTCCCATTAATTTTGCAATGCCTGACATAAATAGGGCAGTGAAGGAACAACTTGTCCTGGGGTTCTGTTGATGATGTTAACATTTCAATCTTCTCTGGATATGAATCATTGCCAGAAGGAGCCATTCAGTGCCGAGGCAGGTCCAGTACCTGACATCTTGATCATTGAGCATATTACCTCCAGGTTATTCCTAGGATAATGGGTCTTTTTTTTTAAGTTTGGGAGAAAGTATCAAAGATACAACGAAGCCTGAGCCTGTGGGAATGACAGAAATAATTTCAGTAGTAAGATTAGAAAATGAAGAGTGCAAGAAAAGTTGAAGTTGTGGTTTAACTCTACAACTGATAAATCCATCTATGCCTCAATAGAGATCAAAGACTTTATTTTGTGCCTAGTCACCCTGGGAAAATTTTTTCACTAAGTTGGCCAGGAGACAAACAAAAATGACATGTAGGTTATTATTTTAATATAGACCATACTGGTAAAGACAATTGTTTTTGGATCATAATGACATTTTATTTTTCATTTCAAGTTCAATCACCATTATTTATTTTCACTTTAATTTAATCACCAACTTTAACAGCATTAGTTAACCAGTGTTAACTTTGTACCATAAATTTATAACATTTATATAAATATACACACAGTTAAAGTGAAAATGTGATGTTTAATAAAATGTTAAGCCATACTTGGATTGTTAAACATTATAATAGGCAAGAATAACAGGAATTTAGTCTTTTATCAATTTATTCCACAATTTATTCTATAAATAATTATTTATCTTTTTAAAATATAGGAGTCCATATAAATCATTTATCTCAACAACTGTATTTCTATTTGTATTATCTTGTTAGTTTCATTTAACTCTTGCATGTGTTTTATCCATAGATATTTTTTTCTGGAAGCTTAGTCTCCTCCATCCAGTCACCTATAAGAGGCAACACATTATTTTGGCACTGCTGATGTTCCATGGGGAGAAAAAAAATGATTGGAAACATTATTGTTGTCTTTTGGAGATTATCTAACTATTTGTCATAAATGTTATCTCAAGTTAACAAATATTTGTGGGGCTTTATATCAACAAGTTATTTGCATATGTCATTCTCCTGGCAGGCATCACCAATATTCTCTTTGAAATTTTCCCCCTTTTTCCTTTCTCCATCAACTAATACATTTCTTTTCCCTTCTTTTCTCCCTCCTTCCCTCCCTCCCTTCCTTCCTTCCTTCTTTCCTTCCTTTTGACTATGAATAAACAATATTTTATATTACTGAGCAATAAAAAGTTACTACCTAAACACACAAGCAAAAACAGATTACTTGTCATTGCTTTCCATCTTGGGACTGGAAATACTGTATTAACTTTCAAATAAATATAATCATTACTGACCCCAGGCAATAATCCATATGTGAGCTGCTCTCAGTGTCAAGGAATAGAAGTAAGCTGTCCAAAAGACTGTGAGATTAGTAGCTAAGGAGTCCATTCTAACATGCATCCATCTTCTGAAAGTGATGAAATTCAATCTCCTTTTTAAAGATAATGGCATCCACATGTAAGCATCTTGGTCAAGTGTGTTACTTCATATCTCCCATTTATTAACTCCTCTCCTTTCTCTTCTATGAATTAGAGCTTCACACATCTTTCACACTTGTACCCTGCTTGAGAAATGACAATGACATTCAGTCTACCAGAGTAGAGTGTTATGGTGTTGGATCATAAAAATTAATCTCTCTTATTCACATATTGCTTTGCCATGTTTCTTTTTTGTTTCCTCTGTTTAAGAAGTAGAGTTAATTTTCCTCTTCCTTATATATTGTGAGCTGCTTTAATCAGTAAAATACTGTGGAAATGATAGCATGTCTTCTAAGTCAAGGACTCAAGGGACTTTTTTTGTATTGTATTTATATATTTAATCTAGGTGATAATGTTACTATAAAGTGTGAGAGACAAAAAGTACATATTATTTTCCCCAATTTTTTAGCCAGATTCTTTAGTATCTTCTATTTAATAACACATTTCTTTACTCTACTAACTTTAAATGTCATTTGTGACATTAGGGAAGGTTCTGTTTCTAGATGGTCAAGTTTAACTTTATCCATTTGACTTTATTTGCATAAGTACCATACCACAATAATTGTAGCAGTTACTTTCCATAATTCAATGACCAATAGCACACAGCCTTCTTTTTCCCATTCAAACAAACTGTACCGGATATTCTACATTCTTTAATATTTCAGAAAATTCTGTGAAAATTTTGAAATTTCTCTGCAACCCTGCCTACATCCCCAAATTTGCCTGAAAGCACAAGAGAAATTACCTTAGACCTATAATTAATATTGAATTTTGTCATATATAATCTTCAAGTTTCTTGTTTCATACTTGTGAGCATTTCCATTAATAAACACATGTGTATATAATTTCAATAGTTAGAGTTCTTCAGAGAAACAGATATATATATCAGATATATTTATTTATGTATGTATTTATTTATTATAGGAATTGGTTCAGGAGACCATGGGTAATGTCAAGTCTGAATTCCAAAGGACATACTGCAAATTGGGAACTTGATGAAGGGGAATTTCCATCCCCAGGAAAAGCTGGCTGCCTGAAATAGAGACAGAAATTCTTTCTGACTGCTAAAATCCATGCTTTTCACTTTCAGACCCCCACCTGACTGGAGGTGATTCCTCATTGCTGAACACAATCTCCTTTGTTGATTATGGATGTTATCAGCCGTAGATGCAATCAATTGACATGATTTAAATCCATGTATGAAACACTCTCAGAGTAACCATCAGGCCAGTGGTTGCTTCTTGAACAACTCAACACTATAACCTTGCCAAGGTGACACATGAAATTAACAAGCACAATAAATTTATTTTAAATGGCCATAATTTTAAATGGGACAACCACAGGATTTACATTTTTATGTCATAGGTTAAAAATGTAATTGAAAATTCTTGTTAAGTGTTAGTAATTATGAAAGTGAATCTTTCAGATTTTATAAACAAGTTATCATCATAATCTACTCAAAATATGATTATTCTATTTTTCATTTTTCCAAAAGTATACCACTTTTTTCTTTGTCTATTTGTATTAGAATGAATAATCAAAACATCATTACTAAAAGCAAAGATAACTACTATACTAGCCTCTTCAAAACTTTGATATACATGCTTCTTGTAATTTGTGAGTACTGCTGTGTCCAAAAAATTAGTTTCTTTAAAATATTTTTTCAAATAAAAATGCTTTATAACTCCTACTTTGCAAATGATTTTTTTCTTTTAAAGTAAGGTATTAAATTTTATCTGAAATATTTTTGCATTTATTAGAATTGGACAGTACTTACATTCTCATATCTATAACATTATTACTTTATGTCTTAAAATAATCACTAGATAACTGTCATAATAGCTAATTGCTTACTTTATACTCTGCATTTCTTGTTAAAGTTGATTTGATAGAATTTTACCAAGAATTTTTGGTTCAATGTACTTCTGGGAGATTGTTTTGCTAATAAGATACCCTCTTTGTGACAGAATAGCAATTGTTCACATTCACTTTCTGTGCACACATTGACTATATTTCCGGTCTTCACTGCAGTCCATTGCAGTCATGTGTTCAGTTTATAAATATTTTTATTTATAAATAAAGGAATAAAATAATAAAATCAGAGTAAGGGTAAAACTAGAGTCTATATTAAACTGGAGTGTACATGTCCTTTGCAAATGGATTCGACAGTAATTTGCTCCAGAATTGCCATGCTGAAATATGGGAAAACGTCCTCTTTACTTCATATTCCAAGTTTTCATTTGGTGATCTAGAATAGTGCAGTTCATTAAAAATGTTAACCATAAATGTGATTCACATATGTAATAATAAATTTCCTAGTATTCTCATTAAAAGACAAAGGCTCAAACCAGTGAAATTAATTTCATAATATATTTAGCTCACATATTCCATATATTATTTAAACACATAATAAATATAAAATAATTGTTAATGATTTATTTTGCATTCTTATTTTCATACAAATTTTCAAAATCCGGTATATATCTAACAATCTAGCACATCTCAGTTTGAACTAGCCATATTTCAAGTGCTCACTTGCTCCATGTGAGTAGAGCCTACCATATTCAACATGAAGTCTTTAACGAAGCATATAAAATTAGAGTATTTTTTCTGCATATTAGCTTTTGAAGAATTTGTATTTATCAAATCATACAAAATGTAAACAAAAGAGTCTAAAAATGAGAAACAGTGAGGTAAGGGGTGAACAAGAAAGGTGTAGTTTTATAGATTCCAAAGGAAAAGAGTTATGAAAGAAGTAGCACAAATGCTGGTCCGGTAAGATTAGGACTGAAAGGTTCCAAAAGATTGTATTTTATGTAGGTTACTGAGAATTTGGCAAAGGCCCTTTTAGATTAATGGTGGGAACAGAAGCCAGATTGAACTGGGTAAAAATGTGAAAGAAGGTTGTGGGGGAAGCAGCAGTATGGGTAGTCAACTATTGCAAGAATTTGGCTAAGACTGTTGTGTGGAGTCTCATGAGATTTGTTGGTTTCAGATGTTTTAAAAATATGAGAGCATGATTTATGATAAAGATTCCACAAAGAGGGAAATCATGAAGATTTAAAAAAAAAGAAAATATAATTTCTTGGAGAAGGTGTGTGTGGGGGCAGCTACGAATGAGGTTCTGTCTGATCCTTTCCTTAGTGGGAGAACACTTCACCAGTTAAAGGATGAGCAAAGAACTGGCCATACAAATCAATGAAGGTTTATGAGTTCGCTGTTATAAAGATGAATTTGCAAACACACAAGTATTCCCAGTTTTTATAGTAATGCTCAACATTATGTATATTAGGAATATACTACAACTTTGAAAACTCTTGTCACATGTTTCTATTTATTATATACCCTGTTCCCAATTTGCCCTGACTTAGTGACATTTTTTCATTCAGAAATTGTACATTTCTTTTTTATTTTATTTAATTACTTTTCAGTAACTTTAAATCCTTGAGGGCTACAGCATCACATGGAGTCAGTGTCCAACGTCCTTAGCAGGAAAGTTTCTTCGGAATTTAGCACAAACCACACCGCTATTTCCATGGGCACGAGTTACCTTTCCCCAGATTACTCTGGTTAGGTTTGCCACCTAGAGTCACTGTGTTGTTTTTGCTTTTTACGCATAAGCACATCTCTTGCTCAAATAGAATTTAGTTTTATTTCTGGCATAAACACCTTCAATATTAAGAAACGCTGTGTGCTGTCTCTGTTTGCGGAACCACGGCTTTTAGCCAGCAAAAGTGGCTTTGGTGATGCCTGGCCACCAGCGGTTCTGAGGATGGGAGAGGGAAGAATAGGTGTAATATGAGGGCATTTTGGGGACATTGGATTTGTCCTGCATGACATAGCAATGACAGATACAGGTAGTTGTATATTTTGTCATAATTTACACTGTTGTGCAGGAGAAAGTATAAATTATAATGTAAACTGTAATCCATGGTTAGTAGCCATACTTCACTATGGGTTCATCGATTGTAACAAATGTACTTCACTAATGAAAGGTCCTGTTAATGTGGGCAAGTAGGAGGGGGAGAGGAAGTGGGTAATTTGGGAATCCCTTTTATTTTTTATGTAACATTTATGTAATCTAAAGCTTCTTTAAAAAGAAAAAGTATTAATTATTTTTTAAGTGGCTTTGGAACACAGACTTCCAGACATATTTGCTGTTTTAAAAGTCCTGTTTCCAGCAGGTCTCCACAGGTTCCAAGATGGCAGGAAAAAATTGTAAATTTTAATATACTATGTATCCATCTTTTTCATTATAGCTTCCAGTTTTGTGTCATGATTAGCAAACTATTCTTTTCCTAATATTTTACTTACTTTTAAATCTTGGGTTTATATATCATGTAAAAAGTGAGTCTGGAATAGTTGTTGGTTTTAATTACATCTTTTTCTCTTGCTCTCTAATAACTGCATAATCCACTAAGCACAATTAATTTGAAACACTGCTATCACTGCCTGAAAACATAATAATGAAAGAGTACTGAATAAATCTGTGCTCATTCTTAAAAATAGAACTCAGAAATGTCTTCATTTTTCATTTGTTAAGAAATGAGAGACAACCAAAGATCATTTTTCAACTACTAATATGACATATTTCATCTCTAGTGCATAAAGGCATATCTATAAAGAAACAATGCTAGCCGTCTATACTTTTACATACTATAAAATTCTCTCATATAAGTTCACAGTTGTAATAGATTGAATGAATTCTGCCCAAACATCTGAGTTAATGTCAGAAGGTAAAATATTTTAAAACCAGAGTCTTAAATTGCCGTTGTCAACTACATCAGAACATTTCATAGAAAACTCTATTTATTTGTCTTCAGTAGAATCACACTTGTTGTTTCAATGCTTTTTATTTTGCAACTGATGGAAACTGGCATTCCTTGCTTAACGTTTTACTATGTGCAGCACAAATTTTGGCACCATTTTAAAGTATCCTTTCAAGCCTGTGAATTAAAAATGGAATTGCTTATCTCCAGCCCCAGTCCACCACCAGTGGGGTTTGAGGACCTGAAGGAATGATTGAATTCTGTTGAATGTACCTATCTAGTCTAACATAGTCATTTTACAACTGGTAAGAATTAGTGTAGACTAGACTATGTGATATGCTTATGATGAAGTGGCAAAAGCCGTGACAAAGCATAGACAATATGTGCTATGGAGCTGAACTGGGTTTGAATTATGATTCAGACAATTACTAGCTATGCAACATTGTACATTTGATTTCAATCTAATTAGCCTCAATTTCCACATTTAAAATATAAGAAATAGAATATATATCTTTTCTTTTACTCTAAGGATTGTATAAAATTAAAGAATCCAATAGATTTCCAATATATGTAAGCTCAGATTAGTGTTAGTAATAAATAGGAGGATCTGGTCAGCAGATTTGTTTTGCAGATTTCTCAAATATACAAACATCTTTAATCTAATCAATTTATTAAAATTTAAGAATATACACCATATATTCACATGCATACAAAAAATCATGTAGAAGTATTGTGACTCACTGATCATGACTGTGGAAATTGTTTAGCTTCTCTCTCTCTTTCTCTCTCACTCCTCAACTATCCCTGAGTCCCTCCCTCTCTCTCTTTACTGAATTTTAATTCACATAAAATAAAATTAACCATGCAATAGTGTACAATATATTGTATATAAATTACAATATAGTGTAATAAAGTGTACAATTTGCTATGCTTTATTACAACTGGCATTTAACTCATTCACATCTACAACCATCATTTCAAGTTCCCAAACTTTTTTGTCAGCCCAAAGGTAAACCCTAAATCAACTAAGAAATCTCCTCCTACTCCCCTGTATCCTAGCCCATTGTGACAAGTAATCTGGTTTCTGCCTTTCTGAATTTAATTATTCTGGACATTTCATGTACATGGAATCATATCACATATGACATTTTGTATCTTACATTTCACTTAGCATTAAGTTTTCGTGGTCCTTTCACATTTCAGCATGTATTGTTACTTCATTCCTTTTATGGAAAAATAATATCCCATTTTATGAATACACCACATTTTGTTTATCTATTCGTCAGTTGATGAATATTTTGCTTGTTTCCACTTGAGGTTATTGTAGATAATGATGCTATGAACTATGTAAAATTATTTGTCTGAATACTTGTTTTCGATTAATGTATATGTATACCTAAGATTGGAATTGCTGGATATAATGGTAATTTTATGCTTACCTATTTAGGAACCAGGAAACCTTTTCACAGTAGACACTGTATTTTAGATTTCCAACAGTGATGTAGGAGGGTACTCTTTACTCCCCATCCTAGATAACACTTACTATTCTTTTATTATTATTATTATTATTATTGCCATTCTAGTGGATGTGAAAATGTTAGCTCATCATAGTATCAACTTCCAGTCTCATTATGAATAACGATCTTGAATGTTTTTCTATGTGCCTGTTGGTCATCTGTACATCTTATTTGGAGAAATGTCTATTAAAATCCCTTCTCCATGTTTAATTGGGTTGTTTGCCTTCTTGTTGACTTATGAATTTCTGTATTATGTAATTATGTAATACTTTCTGTATTATGAATGAGACCCTATTAAAATACATTTGTAAATATTTTCTGCCATTCTGTAGGTTGTCTTATCATTCATTAAAGCCTTTTAATGGACAAGTGTATTTTAATTTTGATAAAGATAGACAATTTTTTTTATTTGTTGCTTATACATTTGTGTTATATCTAATAAGTCAGTGTCAAATTCAGGTCCTTGAGGGCTTACCTTTCAGTCTTCTAAGATTTCCATCATTTTAGCGCTCAGATTTAGGTCTTTACATGGTAAAACATAAGGGTCCAAGTTATTTTGCATGTGGTTATCCAGTTGTCTTTGCATCATTTGTTGAGGAGACTATTATTCCCCATTGAATAGTCAATTACTCTTGTTAAATTTCAATTTACCATAAATGTGAGGGTGTATTTATAGACTCTCTGTTCTATTACTTTGATCTACATGTCTATCTGTACACCAGTAGCACATTATTGGCTATAGGTAGCTTTGTAGTAAGATTTCAAATTCGCAAGAGAGCCCCCTTTTGAATATTCTAGGTCCCTTGGAATTCTGTGAATTTTATGGTATTTTAATTGAATTTTAGCATCAGTTTTCCATTTTTGCATAAAATGTTGGAATTTTGAAGAGGATTTCACTTAAATTGTAGATCACTTTGAGTAGTATTGCCATCTCAAGCGTATTACATCTTCCAATCCATGAACACAAAAAATATTTCCATTAATTTAGGTCTTTAATTTCTTTCAGCAATATTTTCATTTTCTTTGTACAAGTCTTGCATCCCCTTGGTTAAATTTATTCCTATATATTTTATTAGTAACTAGAATTATTTAAAAAAAATATTTTTCAGATTGTTCATTGCCAGAGTATAGAAATGCAATAATAGTGAGATTATCATTTTTTCCCTTTATTCTTTTAATGTGATTTATTACATTGATTTTCTTATACTGAAGAGTCCTTGCATTCCTAGGATAAATCTCATTTGGTCATTTTGTATAATCCTCTTAATATGTCGCTGGGTTTGGTTTGCTAGTATTGTGGGGGAGGGGGAGGTTGCATCTATATTCATTAGGGAAATTGGTCTTTGATTTTCTTATCTTATGATGTCTTTATCTGACTTTGGTAACAAGGTAATGTTAGTTTCATAGAATGAGTTAGGGCATGTTCTTTCCTCTTTTATTTTTTGGAAGACTTTGAGAAGGGTTGATGTTAATTCTTTAGTTTTATTTGCAGAATTCACCTATGGTCTGCTGAACCTGGAATTTTTTTTTGTTGGGAGGTTTTTTATTCACTCTCTGTACTTAATATGGGTCTGTATTTTTCTAATTCTTTGAAATAAGTTTGTTTTGTTTTGCTGAAAATGTTTATTTCATCTAGAGTATCTAATTTGTTAGAGTATAATTGTTTATATTATTCTCTTATAATCCATTTCTGTAAGGCTTAAAAGCTTGTATCACCCCACATACATCCTTTCTCAACCTCTTCCTTCCCAGACATTTTGGTCTGTCCATTGCTTGTCCCTAATATTTTCCCCTAACCCAGAAAAAAGTAAGCCCTTGCATCCATGCTCAGTAAGCTGCCAAATGGGTCAAAACCCACAGCCACAATTGTTTGAGAATATGGTCTGTATTGTTTCCCCTCACACCGCCTAATCTGAACCAGTGTCCTGGGCTTCCATCCTCATGGCTTCTGACAGTCTGGGGTGGGGGATGGGGTGTCAGAAAGACAATTTAAATTGCCACTACACTCTCCTCCCTCAAAGCAGCCGATTGTTTCTTCAAAAAGTCTCCTCTTGTCCTCTGGTTATAGTAAAATTTTTACTGTTTTTCAGAGTTCTGTATAGATTTTGACTGTTTTGCCAGTTTATTAGTCATTTTTATGGAAGAACAAACCCCTGGAATTTCTTACTACATCATTTTTGTAAACTCAGTCTGGATTCTACCTTTTTATTAATTTATTCTCGCTAGGTGGATTTGTAATCTGCGGTAGCTTTATGCTGAATCATATATATCCCAGGCTGAACTCTTCTAATAGATATTCAGTTATCTATTTGGTGTTTATTCATGGTTGTCTGGAAGGTATCTTAAATTTAGCAAGTCCTGAATAGAAGGCTGGTGTTTCCCATGCAAACTCATGCCTTTTTAAGGCTTCTCTTTAACAATGGCCTCAATAATACCATTCCCTATACCGTTGCTCAAATAAAATTTACTTATTATTCTTTACTTTTCTCTTTCATCACATCACATGCTTAAGTTATCAGATGGGCCACCTTCTCTACTCCAAAAGCTAGCTATGATTCATGTATATCTTCTTGATTCACTACTAACTGTCTTATCTCTGAACTAGATTCTTGAGGTTTTTGATTCACTCATATGAATATATATAGATTCACACATATATATTGACTCACAAATATATATATATATATATATATATATATTTAGTTTTGTGTTCATAGGAGTTAGAAGTACCTTTTGAAAATAAAAATCTAATCATACCATTTATCAACCTAAATCTAATTATATCTTCGTATTACACTTTAATATGTTAAATCAGGTCCCTACCTACATCTCAATCTCATCATCCACTTCCTTATCTCCTTCTATGGTTCAAATGGTTCTGCCACATACTTTATGATACTGAGTAAATTAGCTAATTTCTTTTATCAACAGTTGCCTATTTTGAAAATAGAGATTTCAAATAAGTGTAAGTATAGAAAGTATATACTGTATTGAATATGACATAATAAGCATGCAATCATTGATAGCTATATATATTACTATGATAAACACAAGTGTGATTCCCAGTACCATTCTTGTGCTTTATATTTGTCAAATGTAGTAAAAGGTACTGTCAACAGTATCATTCTAAAGTTTAGCAGGTAATGAAACTATGAACCTATTATTCACTTATACATTAAAGTCATAACAAAATATAACACCAATATTATTGCAATTTTCATATAAAATCCTATCATAAATAATAAATATATTATCAAAATGCCAGCAAGTATATAAATTCTATTCTTAGAAAAATTGTACTTATTGTTTTTGCCATAGTGAGCCCTAGTTCTTTGGAAGAGTAATAGGTGTATTAAATAAATTCGAGAACTACTGTTCTGAAGCATTCCCCATGGTGGAATATTTGAAACATTATCCTTGGAACTGGAAAAGCCTGAGTATAAATCTTGTCTTGGCTATCTGTGGCTTTGGAAAGCCAGTCTAACTTTTTTAAATCCCTCTTAAAAATAAAATTAATTTAAAAAATTTTTAATTAAAAAATCCCTCTTGCCTCATTTTAAAAATAGGAACAATAATTCTTGATTACATGACAGGGCTTTATGAGCATCAAATTAGTTTTTAAAATATGTTGTACACTTTGATTCAAACACTTTTCTTTTTGAAAATCAGATTGATAAAACACACTTAGATTAAATGACATTATTGTAATACTTACTCAGGCTCAAATCTTGGCTTTAGTCACTTAGTAGGTACATCAACGTGAGCACATTATTGAACCTACTGAGTTTATCTGTAAAATATAGTAACATTATTTCCTTGCAGAGTTATTGGGAGTATGAAATGAGAGTGCTATTGCATATATCTGCCTCTCAATAAATGGATGCACTGTTGTGTGGTTGTGATTTTGGTTGCTGATACTATTATCCTCCCACAAAGACGTTGTACCTTAGCATTTACTAAATATGTAGTTAATATTTGCCAATTGGTTGGGAAAGTCACTTCACCAAGATGCCTTTGAGCAAGTGGGTGGAGGTGAGGCAGTATCCACACTCCCTGTCCCTCTATTTCATTAAGCTAGAATGGAAATCTGCAGTGTTCCAATGTATTTAAGGGCAATGTAACTTGGTGATTATTAAGAATACTAATTCTCATCAGTCCATTTTACTTATATTGACTGATGGTGAAAATATCCTTTATGGAAAGTATACGGTGTGGTTCTGGTTCATTATTTTTACTTTTTCAATATGCAGCTATTGAAGGCTAATCAGAAATGTTCATTGCTATCTCCTACTAACAACTGGTGTTATTTCTCTTGTATACTTTAACTGGAATCCTGGATGGAAATAAGAAGAACTTTCCACTAGAGGTTAAAATTATTCCCTTTGCAGCCTTGTGTGAGTTTCCTGCTTCTCAACACAAACTGCACACCATATTTGTGAAATCCATGTCATCTTTTGTAAACTTACAGAGCAGAAGCATTGCAGGTGTTCCTAGAGACTGTTTCCTTGTCCTGTGTGGCACTGTTAGGGTTTCAGATAATGAATTATTGCCCTCTTTGGGGAAGTAAAAATGCTGAAGAGTCCTTAAAATTTCAGCAGGGGTGATTTCAGTTAAAATGAAGAAAATTGCATCCCTTATAGATATCAGGTGCTTGCAACAATTTCTTTTAAATACTATGGAATGTGAAGAGCGGACTTAAGTCAAAAGGAAATTACAAAATCTGGAAAACAATAGTATTCAATTATTTTTTCAAGAATGAAACTAAAAATTGGGTTTTCTAATACACATTAGAACATATTAAATGCATTAAAACACATTAGGCTCGGACTTTTGTATCCTTTCCACCCTGCCACTGGGTCTAAAAAAGTGGCATAAAACACTGTTAAAAGATTTTAGATTTATTTTTTTTAAAGTTTCTTGGTATCCTACTGCGAAAATAATAAACGTTCTTTCCCTGGCTTCAGTCCCCACTGCCTATATGATTAGTGCCTTCTGAAGAATAACTTCATTGCACTTGTGGACATATTGGTAAGATTTTTATTTAGTAGACAGAAACTGAAAAGTGCTGTACTGTGTATAGGTCATGGATTATTTGCTTGGGAAAAAAAGGAACATTTAAGTCACTTAAGTAATGAAGATCTACAATAAAAATGCGCAGGGTTAAGTTACACTTAAGTAATGGTCATGTTAAGCAGCCTGGTGAAATTTAAACCAGAGTGAGAGTGTAATAGATTTAAAAGAAGTCAAACTTGGCTTCATTCTGATTCTAGGAAAAGATGTTACTTTTGAAATGCTATGCCTTTTCTGAGGATTGTGGCATTTATGGTTCCTATAAAACTGCAGAATATAAAATATCATAGAAGTTTTACAAAATCAGCCTCAAGGAGTAATTTAAAATCAGCTGGTTAAATGAAGCCGCCTTGTCAATTTTTTTTGTAAGACACATGAGGGCCAGAGAGGAGGTTAAATGGAGACCCACTCTCCTAACTCCCCAAATGCCATGGTTTATAAGTCTTTCCACCTACTGGTCCTCAGGTTTATTCTCTGTATCAGTCTTTGAAGGAGAGTAATTCATTTGAAGACAAACATTTAAAGAAAGCAAGTGTATTTTAACCTAAATCCTTTAAAGTTGTTACTTCCCAGAAAGCAACATTGACTTGGTTCCATTCTACCAGGCTTTTTATTTTACCCTAAATCCTTTAAAATGTCTCATTTGCAGATAGTCTCATTGACTTTCTTCCGTTCAGACTTGTAGCTTATATTTAGAGGTCAGTGATTAGAGGAAAGTTTACATTATCTTCATAGCTTGGAAGGCATTTCAATTTCACACATTTCAGGGTAGGTTTTGTTTTTGTTGCTATAATAGTTGTTTATTTTTTGTATAGAATATGCTTCCTGTTTGCCTGCATTACTGAATATTATATTTACCTGATAAGATAAAATCCATGATACCAATGTATATCCATTTGACAGAGTACAGGAAGACATTTTACCCTAAACATATATACCAGTACTATTTATGAGAGGAGAAAAATTAAAACATAACTTAAATTGTATTTAAAGTATCTTAATAATTAAATTGTTACTTAAGTAAATTGTGCTGTATTCACAAATCAGACTATAGTCAATCATTGCAAATTTTTATAAAAACTTCATTTGCTAGAAAACACAAAATCAAATGCAAGATAAAATGGTTTATTCAATGTGATACCAAATATGTTTAAATGTGTTTAAAATTATGTAAATGTAGAATCAGTTTCCTCTGTTTTGCAGAATTCATAAAATTAAACTTTTTACCACTACTTCAAATAATTCCTTGATATCATACAATAAAGGTAACATAAAAAGATCTAAATAGTAGATTTAACTTAAAGAAAACTCAGAAACACCCAATGAGGGTAACATGACATATTATCTTTGCCTCATTCAAAACTTAATCATTACAAACCATATCACTGGATTATTAGTTTGAGAGTTAGGGATATTGCTTTCTATTTTTTTATTTAAATTTGTCTTTAATGTCACTATATTATTCTAAAGTGATGATGTATAAATATAAATTTAGTTGCAATATTGTTGCTAGTATTCATTAAATCTAGTACAGTCATGCTTTTATAGTAAAATTTTTCTTGTCAAACACCCACACATGCACACAAAAACACAACCACTAAATGAGAAAAGTTCATGTATTTTCACATACATATTGTATGTAACTGGTGTTCAAAAATGTAGCATGAAGGTGATGGTGCTTGAGGTTATATAACTTCAGATTTAGTGTAAAAACAATGCAGGGTCTTATAGAAATGCCTTATTTTGTTTGTTAGTAGAGGCTATTTTTCCAGTAGATTGGATTTTGAATTTCTTAGGAGAATTCTACTTTGAAAGGAAATTCCAATACCTATACAATGACTTACTCAACACGGATGTTATGATTTTGATCTTAATGTTGAGTGATTCATGGTTGAACTGTCATTGAAAAAATAGTTTGCTTCAGATGAATAGCTGTTCAGGAAAGGCAGAGCTTTTCTGTCACATTTTTCAAATGATCAAAGTAACATGGAACTGGATAAAAGAAAATGAAATACTGAAACAAATTGTTTATGCTAAAGTATATCCATGAAGAAATGTTTTATATTTAAAGAAGATCTATTCTAATTAAGATTAATTTCCCATTTTATGAGCTTTGATGCCACTTTAACTTTTTATGAATGAATGTAGATCAATCATGGTAGAATGAGTATATTTTACTCACTTGAGACAATTTCTCACATCTTTTAAGTCACAAATCTTCAAAACAATTTAAATTAGAAACATATTAAAGGCATTTTAAATGTTTATAGTTTTTCTTACTGTTGCATAATATTCTATTGTATGTACATACCACAATTTGTTTATCAATCCATCACCTGATGGACAAAAGTTTTCAACTTTCGGCTATGATGAATAATGCTGCTATGAACATCAGTGTGCAGGTGTCTGTTTGTGTCTCTGCTCTCAGTTCTTCTGGGTATATACCTAGTAATGGTATTCCTGGGTCACATTGCAAGTCTATATTCAAATTCCTTAGGAACATAACAAAGAGTCCTCCACAGTGATCATAACATTCTACATTCCCATCATCAGTGAATAAACATTCATATTTCCCCACATCCTCTCCAGCATTTACAGTTTTCTGACCTTTTAATAGCGGCCAATAGGTGTGAAATGATATCTCATTGTAGTTTTGACTTGCATTTCCCTAATGGCTAGTGATGTTAAACCTTTTTTTAATGTGTTTCTTCATCATTTACATTTCTTCTTTGGACAATTGTCTTTTCAAGTCTTTTGCCCATTTTTCAATTGGGTAGTTTGTCTTTTTATTGTTGAGTTGTATGATCTCTTTGTACATCACAGATATTAAACCCTTATCTGATATATAATTACCAAATATTTTCTTCCATTGAGTTGGCTGCATTTTCACCTTTTTAACAGAGTCCTTTGAGGTGTAAAAGTGTTTAATTTTGAGGAGGCCTTATTTATTTTTTTTCTTTTGTTGCTTGTTGCTACCATAAAATGTTGAAGATATTTTCCTACATTTTCTTCTAGGAGTCTTATGGTTGTTGCTTTTATAGTTAGGTCCTTGATCCATTTTGAGTTAATTTTTGTGTAAGATATGAGACAGAGGTATTCTTTCCTTCTTTTGGATATGGATATCCAGTTCTCACAGCACTATTTGTTGAATAGACTCTTTTGGTCCAGCTGAGAGGGCTTGAAGTCATGAAGCATATGACAATATGGATGAATCTGGAGGATATTATGTTTAGTGAAATAAGCCAGACACAAAAGGACAAACACTGCACTGTTACGAGCTAAATACACTGTGTAAAATCATGGAGTTAATAATTAGAATATAAGGTCACCAGAAAATAGAAGAAGGGTAAAGTTTGGAAAGTTGAGGATTAAGCTATTCTAAATTGTTTAAAAGATTGTAATCTCTGGAAATGAATAGAACATGTTAAAGCATATCATGGTGTTTGTAATTAGCAGTGCTGCTGTATGGGTAGTACAGTGGTTGGAAAAAGAAAGCCTGAGGTCATGTATGTTACTAGAAGGAAAGCTTTACAATCTGTAACATGGAACTGTATAAGCTAGTAAAACCTCATGTAAACACACATATGAGTGCTTGTGCATATATAAGATGGTTTTTATAATATATAAATATAAATATACTAGATAGAAGGAAAAAGAATAGCAGCTATGTACAACAGGGGAGTCATAGATTGAGAGTGATATGTTTTGTTTGTTTACTTGGTTTTTGTTTCTTATTATTATTGGAATAATGAAAGTGCTCTGGGACTAATTGCAGTGATGAATGCACACACATGTGATTACACCGAATACCATTGACTGTAATCTTTGGATGGATTTATGTTTTATGAGTATGTATCAGTAAAATTGAAAAAAATGTTTAAGAAGAGAAAAATTTGAATGTACAAAATAAATTAGAGAGATGGAAATACAATAGCAGCTATATATTGCAGGGAAAATGTAGAGATTGCGAGGTGAATATTAAGGGATACAGGAATTTGTTTTTTCTTTATTTTTATTATATTGGAATAATGAAAATTCTATAATAGTGATTTAATTTATGAATGCACAACTATGTGATTATACCAAATACCATTGATTGTACACATTGGATAGATTGTGTGATTTATTAATATGTATCAATAAAAACAGATTAAAATTAAAAAATACTTATAGTACTTTATACTTTGCCTAGTACAAATTGTTTTTAATTCCCAAGCAACATTTTGGTGCTATAAGGAAGGCCTTATTTTCACCTTTTCACAAATGAGAAATAATACCATATCACACTTAAAACTTGAACCTGGCCTTTGTGGTTTCCCATATGACTAAAGTGCTTGATTGCTTGATTATAATAAAGAATCCACTACTTACCCTTTTATTTTTATACTTAAGTAATTTAAGTAGTATACAGTGGTCTCTTATGTAAGAGGTGGTCCAATTCATTCTCTCACTTCTAAAAATGACAACATACATCTTCAGGGTGCTTATGACACTCTTAGCATAGTAACCAGGACAGAGACTAGATTTAATGCTTGCTGCATGACTGCATATATGAAAAAGTCATTATTGAATTAAATGAAATAGATTGATATTCAAGTGAGTGAAGTACGAAATGGTTTTTTTTCATCAAAATTCCTTTTTTTTCCCTATCTTCTTTTCCATTCAGCTGGATATCATGAACTAAACACTGAAAGCACAGACACAAGTTTCAAGTTGCTTATTAAAGGCTAACCAAACTACACTGCATGCTAACTACCTCTACCATAACAATCTGGAGGCTCTTCAGTTGATTATCAACCTATTGGGAGCAGGTTCTCTACTTCAGAAAATGTGCAATCCTTCATTTAAACCCTATTTAATATCTATAGCCTACAGTTGTGTTTGTGCTCTTTGAACTGCCTATTTTAAAATAACAAAAGGGCAGAATATATGTCCCCAAAACTAGCTTTAAGTCGTAGAGGTTTTCTTTGAGGGTCAGGTGTAAATACAAATATTGCAAATTTAGTGGAAATGTAGTTTTACTTTAGAACAGAATTTCTGTAACTGAGTTTAATAGAATCTGAGTTTCCTGCAATATTTATAAAATGACAGGCTCTCTGGTCAAAAAAGTTTTCATAATTATGTCTACAAGTATTTGCATTAGGTACATCTTAGTTTTGAAATGTTAGGGGAAACTATCCTTCAAAGAATCCAATTAAATTTAATGCTAAATCTCCCAAAATTATTTAGCCATGAATACTCCATACCATTTTTCACTCATGGAATTCATGTTATTAGCTCCAGAAACTGCAGCTGCTTAGAGCACAGTTTGGAAAATGCTCATCTACATAGTACTATGGTGTGGTATAAAAACTGCAGATGTGAGGTCAGTAAGTCTGGGTTTGATTCTGAACTCTATCAATTAGATTAGTCCTATGGTTTGAGCAAGACACTACTTTGGGTGTCAATATAAGACATTTCATCCTCAGGACACTTTTAAGAATGAATGAAAATCTTATATATATACGTGAAAGTATTTATAAAATTCTCTCCAAATGTAAAATATTCTTAATGAATCCTGTGAGAATACAGAGGAACAATTACAGAAGTAACCTGAAATTAAAGTTCTGCTGATTTTAGAAAAGAAAAATCATCAATCCATCTCTCTAAAAATAAATACATTTTATTAAATCGAATCCCTGTATTATGTGGTGCCTAAGAATTGCCTCCTTGGAGTCTTCTTGTTGCTCAAATGTGGCCTCTCTCTAAGCTGAATGCAGCATATAAATACGTTACCTTCACCCCAGCAAAGGATATGACCCCTGGGGATGAGCCTCCCTGGCACATAGGGATTACTTCCAAATACCAGCTAGCAATGCAACTGGAAAAAGACCTTGACCAAAAGGGGAAAAGGTAAAGACAAATGAGTTTATATGGCTAAGAGACTTCAAAGTGAGTCAGGAGGTCATTTCAGAGGTTACGCTTATGCACATTTCAGCAGGATCTCACTGAACACCAAACTGAATATTACCCCAAATAGTGGGGCTCATGAGGGCTTTGGAGTTATCCAGAAACTATAGTAGGGCAGATAGCTCAGGAGTTTGGTACCTTGCCAGTGGGCTCTTCTTTGGAATTTATGCTCCTCAGGGTGACAAAGTTGAACTCAGTTGTGTTTTCCCTACACATGGTTCTTCTTTCCTCCTGTTTGAACCTATAATTAGTACTAGAGTTGGTAGGTGCACTTCCAAGAGATTTAAATCTTTTGGCTGTCCATGTGCCAACTAGGTCTGAATCTCAGCAGAGTGGCAGCACCTACTTTCCAGTTCATTTTTCTCACCCAGGAAGACAAACAAAGAGCTGATGATGGACAACTACCATACTAAGGAAGCAAGGAAATCTACAACTGCAAACAAGAGAGTCCCATCCATTAGCCCTAATGGATTGCAACCCCCTCTCAATTAGAATTAGAATGGGCATCACCATGTCAGAATCCTCAGGATTGGGGACATGAACTATGGACTAAAGTAGACTTACTGGTATTCTACTATAGACTTACTGTGTTTTTAGCAATGGGAGAAATTGTATCATTGATATGAAGGCAGTGGTACTGGATGTTCTGAGGGCAGGGAGAGGGAAAATCAGATGTAATGTGGGGGCATTTTTGGGACTTATCCTTAATGACATTACAATGAAAGATGCAGGTCATTATATATCTTGTCATAATCTATAGAATTGGGTGGAGGAGAGTATAAACTACAATGTAAACTTTAATGCGCCAAAATATATTTATCAATTGCAATGAATGTACCACACTTATGATGGAAGTTGTTAATGTTGGAAAGTGTGGTGAGGTAGGGAGTGGTGCATATGGGAATCCCCTAAATTATTTTTGGTAACATTTATGTAATCTAAGTATATTTTAAAAGGTAAAAAATAAAAACTCTAATTCTTGTAAGCTCAAATATTTCTACCAAAATGTTCATTAATACTGCAGAATAAAAATGTAAAATATTCTTGGATATTTATTTGTAAGAATAAAGTTGTGCATACCTCCTGGAATATGTGTAGAATTAGGCAAACGTAGTATAAAACTCTATTTGTATGTACTTAAACTTATTAAAATATCATTTGCGAATACCTGAATTTTTTGAAAATGTTCCAAAGATTACTTTTATTATTACTTAAATGGCCACCTGAAAGTGAATTTTTTAGAAAATCTTAGTAAACCAGAAGCTAGTTTATAGGTTGAAGCAAGAATATATTCCTTTTGGTAGCAAAAGAACAAATAAGCAACTCTAAAAAAATCAATAGTAAAGTATTTAAGAGAGTAAAATAACTAAAATATTTTGTTTAACTTATATAAGTTTTTCTAAATACATTCTAGAGTCTACTTTATTTGGAATTATCAAGAATTCTTATTTGAAATTCAGTTTTCTGAATTTCACTCCAGATCTACTAAATAAGAAGCTCTTTAGACTAAGCTAGAAATACTACACTTTCAGTAAGGAACATCACTCGTTACTTGGTGCATATGAGTGTTGAAAAAGACTAATGTTTTAGTAGATTTTTAGGCCATCCAATTGAGAATTGATATCAAGAATAATTTTGAATAACATTTAATTACTAAAAATTTCTTTTAATAGTTGAAAATTTCAACTCTAAATATAAAAAAATAGAAAATCCCAACTAAGTTTCTTAAAGAAAAAAAGTTATTGTGAAATATAAATTAAAATATAATTTCCATATGGTAAAATATCTCTCTAGTGTTCCTATTATTTCTAAAATACAATATGTTAGAGATTCTCACCAAATCAAGAAGATCTATTATGTAGTAAATATAGTTTCAACGTTCCTTGGATAAGGTTTTCAATACATTCCCTCAGGACTCCAGTAACATATAAATATACATTTATTTGATTCTGTAAATATTGTATTTATGGTGTATTTTGTCCTCTTATTTAGAAGTACAAATACAGTGAAAACTTTTAACAAGTTTCTTTAGAAACTTAAAAAATTAACACTCTCTATTTCTTGCAGTTTAGATTATGTAATGGTTTGTTTTTTTTTTTTTTTAGTTTTCCTACACAAGGCTCTTCTTATATACTTTTTATTTTTTTATTTTTTTTCCTTTTTATTTTTTTATTTTTTTGTTTGTTTTTTGTTTTTTTTTATTGACTTTGTAATAATATTACATTAAAAATATATATGTGAGGTCCCATTCAACCCCACCCCCCCACCCCCCCTCTCCCCCCCCCCAACAACACTCGTTCCCATCATCATGACACATCCATTGGATTTGGTAAGTACATCTTTGGGCACCTCTGCACCCCATAGACAATGGCTCACATCATGGCCCATACTCTCCTCCATTCCATCCAGTGGGCCCTGTGAGGATCTACAATGTCCGGTGATTACCTCTGAAGCACCATCCAGGGCAGCTCCATGTCCCAAAGACGCCTCCACCTCTCATCTCTTCCTGCCTTTCCCCATACCCATCGTCCACCATGTCCACTTTTCCCAATCCAATGCCACCTCTTCTATGTGGACATTGGATTGGTTGTGTCCATTGCACCTCTATGTCAAGAGGAGGCTCAGATTCCACATGGATGCTGGATGCAATCCTCCCATTTTCAGTTGTAATCACTCTAGGCTCCATGGTGTGGTGGTTATCCTTCTTCAACTCCATCTCAGCTGAGTGTGGTAAGTCCAATAGATCAGATTGTAGGTGCTGGAGTCTGTTGAGGCTCAGGACCCGGCCATCTCATTGTCAGTCCAGAGATTCAAATCCCCTAAATATATCTTAAACCCCAACATTAACTGCACCTCCAGCACATTAGCATGAAAGTCTTATGAAGGGAGATCCCATCTGAGTCCAGATTCATCACACATAAACACCATTTCCAAAGAGGGGCCATCTGCCCTTGTAGTTAACCCCATCGGCCATGACCATAACTCCCATGGGTCTCTTTAGCCCTCAGAGGAACCAATATGTAATGGTTTTTAAAACATATTTTCTATAAAGTGTATTAAAAGTAGCTTTTGCATCAGGATTGCAATATGTACTTCTATCTTTCCTCTATGTGCCACACTGATTGGGTTAGCTTCCCAAATGAACCCTGCACTAGAAAAGCAAGTTTTTTTTTTCCTAATTTAAAGACCGAAGTTATTTTAAATACCAGAAAACAACAGTATTAAATATAAATCATCAAGAAAACCTATCTAAAAACTGTCCTGTATTACACTCTGTTAAAAACTCCTCTTGGTTTTAAATTCATCATGACTACTTAAGTAAAGTGGAATTATTCCTTAGCAATGGTTCTTATTTGGACAATATGCTTTTGAAGTTAGTAGAGTTGAAGAATTTTTTTTTAAATTTTGATTTTGGTTCATTTGAAATGGTTACTAGTAAAAGCAATTCCTTCAAAGTCAATCTTGCAGAAATTCTATGATCCAGGAGGAAGACTGGATTAAAGGCATTAAAAGCAATATCTAACTTAAAAAAACAAACTGCACAATGCCTCAGTAGGAACTAAATGTTAAAATGGACTTATTTGGGCAAGTTGGAATTGAGACAGCCTTGGGTGGGGGCAGGTAAAAGTGAGGAACTTGACTACAGTATGAGATGCAGGAAAGCCAAACACAACAGTGTAATGATAAATAGGAAGATGTTTTAAATCTTGTTCCAGCCTCTCTTCTCCATTTCCTGGGCAAAACCATAGCCTACTTCCCTGTGGAGAAATAAGTGAAAAAGGTCCATGGTATGAAAGAGTATTATTAGAATGACACAAAAGCCCTGAAGAGTCAAGGGTTTGATGGAAAGCTTTGGGCTTACAGTCTACTTCAAATCCTTCCTCCACCCCTTCCTTCAACAGCCACCATTATCCGGTGGTATTAAGGGATCATTAAAGGAAACTGTGACCTCCCCGCGCTGACCCTTTTCATGAACTCAAAGGTGAATTCCTTACTAGAGACTTTAGCCATTGCAATGGCAGTACTGTGGTGATCTAGAGAGATTTTGTAATGCTCTCTGCTTTATATTTATCCCTGCTCATCTCCTAAATTACACTGTGAACTGGGCTTTCCGACTCTCCCTAACACACATTTGCAAACAGACTAAGCAGTACTTCCCAGGAAACGAGCGCACAGGTCACAATCATTAGACACTGACATGTACAAGCACAATAAAATAATGACAAGTCCTTGAACAACATAATTGTTAGAATGATGGAACAAATATTTAAAATAAGGATAATACATATATTAAGTAAGTAAAGGAACTTTTTAACCACTTCCATGACAAGGTACTTGTACCACAAATTCCTACCTGACATAACAATTAGAAAACAAGTCAAAATATCGAACCATTTGTATCCAGACATTGAACAGTAGGTAGCACAAGATTGTGGTAGCTAAGACAAGAAAAACAAATAAGGTGATCCTTATTCATTCGGGATTGTATTGGAGGAAAGGGAAACCAAAACAGATCTCAGTTAGGGTGACAGAGATCAGAATTTTAAGAGGCTCAGGTGGTGACATTTGCATAGAGGAAAGAGATACATAAAGAACCTCAGACATCTGCAAGGGAGCTCACTTGAACCTGCTGCTACACACTATGCTGCATACGAATAGGCAGAAATGTTATAAACCTGTGCATGAGCAATTTCCAGAAAACTATAAGCTGAAAAATTACCAAAGCCTCGACATGGATGTGCAACATTCATGTTTTGACCAGCCAGACTGAAGAGACTTTATTATGCCTGGATGATATTTTGCAGATGCTCCAAGAAAGTCATAATACTTTATTGTGCCTTAATAGTAGGTAAAAAGTAGTCCTAGAGTAAAGGCTACCTCAGATTCAACTAGCAAGCTTAAAAATTTTCTTCAAAGGGTAAAGGTGATCCACATACAATTTAGGGCCAGAAAAAAAAACAAATAAACAAACATGAGTATTCTTAAAAGCACAAAAAAATTTAGTCAATAAATATCATAACAATCATAATGTCCAGAAAGAAATGTATAAAAAAGTTACTAGACTCAAATGAAGTGGGAAAATTTGACCCTCAACCTGCAAAAAGGTTTTAAATATAAATATGAAAAAAATGAAAATAAAAATTAAAGATATATTTTAAAAGAACCTAATGAATACTGGGCAAACTGTCAATCTAATATAATTATTGACCATGGTAAGGAGCAATACTTCATTATTTGTACATCAATTGTAACAAATGTACCATCCACATGTAAAATGTTATTAATAGTGGAGAGTGGAAGAGGAATAGGGTATTGGGTATGTGGGAATCCCCTGTATTTTCTATCTGACTTTTCTGTAACCTAAAGCTTCTTTGAAGATAAAATGAAAAACTAAGACACTGGGTAATATATGGAAGAGATTGTCACTGGACATACAAGATAGCAGATTTTACAGTCATGAAAGATACAACGTATACAAAATTTTTATTTTATTTCAATTTAAATTTTTTTGTATTTTGTTACTTTAAAAATTAGTATTATTATTTTATTTCATTATTGATTTTATGTGTTTGTTTGTTTACTGTTTTTGGAGAGGTTTTAGACCACAGAAGGGTCACAACTGTGGCAAGGGAGGATCACTGGTGTGGGGATGTTGGTGATTGGGGTAATGTGTGGGAATGGGTGCACCTGGGGCATGCCTTTAAGGCACATGAATATGTTCAAGTGTTCATGCAGTTCTTAGTGAGTGGAGACCAACACAATATCTAAAAGATATTGAATTCCCATCCTGGGGAGTCCTCCTACATTCTCTAATAGAACAGCAAGACCCTAAGTATATGGCCAGTGCCTAGTGAAGGAAAACAAACCACTATGCCAGGTCCTTGATACTGATGATTGTACTTATGAACCTTTTCTTGTGAAAATGCAATGTTGCATAGTATTAAATATTGTCTAAGAGTTACCTCCTGAAAGCTCCCTTATTGCTCAAATGTGACTTCTCTCTAAGCCAAACTCAGCGTATAAACACACTTCCTCTCCGCAGCTTGGGGCATAACCCCCAGAGATGAGCCTCCCTGGCACCAAGGGATTATTACCAAGCACCAAATAATGATGCTTCTGGGAAAAGACATTGACTAAAAGGGGGAAATGTTAAATACAAATGAGTTCTTATAGCTAAGAGATTTCAAAGTGAGTCAGGGGAAGCAGATGTGGCTCAAGCAGTTGAGCACCTGCCTACCACATGGGACGTCCAAGGTTCAGTTCCCGGCACCTATTAGAGAAGGCATTGAGCTGGCATGACAAGCAGGCATGGTGAGCTGACACAAGATGATGCAAGAAAAAGACACAAGAAGAAATACATTATGAGAGACACAACAGAGCAGGGAGCAGAGGTCCCCGGTGCCTCCTAAAGAAGACAAGCAGGATGGCAAGCTGGCGTGACAGGCAGGCACAGTGAGCTGATGTGACAAGATGATACAATAAGAGACACAAGAGGAAAAATGTAACAGAGGTATAGCAAAGCAGGGAACAGAGGTGGCTTAAGTGATTAGGCACCTCCCTTCCACATCAGAGGCCCTGGGTTCGATTTCCAGTATCTCCTAAAGAAAGAAAGAAGACGAACACACACAGCAAGTGCAAAACAATGAGGGGTGGGGAGAAATAAATAAATAAAATAATTTTTTTTAAAAAGTGAGTCAGGAGTCATTCCAGAAGTTACCTTTAGGCGTGTCTCAGTGGGATCTCATTGACTACCACAGGAAACGTTGCCTCAAACAGTGGGGTTCCTGAGGGATCTAAAGACATATAGACACTATATGCAGAGCAGAGAGGCTCAGCACCCTGTCAGTGGGCCTTACTTTGGAAATTATGATCACTAGTGTAACAGAGATAGACTTATTTATTTTTTTCCTTACACATGGCTCTTTTACCCCCTTTATTTGAACTTATAATTAGCACTGTATTTGTTAAACATATGTCCTAGAGATTTAACTCTTTGGTCTGTTCATTTGTTGGTTAAGCCCTGAATCTCAGCAGAGTAGCAAAATCTACTCTCCAGGTCATTGGACTCACTCAGGAAAACTAACAAGGAGATGATGATAGATATAGCCTAGCCCAAGGAACAGAGAGTGTTGGCAACTACAAGCAAGATAGTTCCAACCAACTGCCCTATGGGATCTAAGCCTCTCCCAATGGAAACAGAGTGAGCATCACCAATACAAAATCCTAAAGATTGGGGAATGAACATTTGAGCAAAGTAAACTTTTTATTATTCTATTTTAGACTTATTATTATTCTAGCAAAGGAAGAACTTGTATCATTGATATAAAGGGGGTGGCCACCAGAAGTTTTAAAAGGAGGGAGGGGGGAAAATACATACAATATTGGAGCATTATCGGGACATTGGAATTGTCCCAGGTGACATTGCAATGACAGATACTGGCCATTATACATTTTGTCAGAGCCTATAAAATTGTGTGGGGCAAAGTATAAACTATAATGTAAGCTATAGTCATTGGTTAGTACGATGCTTCAATATGTGTTCATCAATTGTAACAAATGTACCACACTAATGAAAATTGTTGTTAATCTGGGAAAGTGTGGGAGGGGGTAGTGAGGAGCATATTGGAATCCCCTATATTTTTGATGTAACATCTATGTAATCTAAATCTTCTTTAAAAATTATATATATATATATATATTTTTTAAAGAACCTAATGAAACCTAGGTTGGAAAATAAAATATCTGAATAAAGACATTCACTAGGTGGGAATAATAGATATATGGACACTCCTGAAGAAAAAATTGGTGAATATGAAGAAATAAGAATAGAAGCTATCCAAAAAGCTATCTAAAAGTTTGTTTTATTTTTAAAATTTTATTTTTGTTTTATTTCTTTTTATTTAATTTTCTTGTTTGCTTATTTTTTTAGATATATATTTTTTAAAAGATACTTAGATTACACAAAATGTTACACAGAAAAAATATACGGAATTCCCATATGTCCATTCCCCAACCTCCCACCCTTTCCCACATTAACAACTTCTTCCTTTAGTGTGGCACATGCATTGCAATTGATGAACACATTTTGAGCATTGTCACTAAGCATGGATTATAGTTTACATTGTAGTTGATACTCTTTCCAACTCAATTCTGTAGATAATGGCAGGATTTATAATGGTCTGTATCTGTCACTGCAATGACATTCAGGACAATTCCAAGTCCCAAAAATGCCCCCATTATTAAACTTCTCTTTTCCCTATCCCTGCCTTTGGCACCTCCCATAACCACTGCATCCACATCAATGACATAATTTCTTCCATTGTTAGAATATCAATAAGCCTATAGTAGAATACCAGTAAGTCCACTCTAGTCCAAGAGCCTTCAAAGTGAGTTGGGAGATCATCCCAGAGGTAATGCTTTTGCACATCTCAGCAGGATCTCATAGACTATCAAAGTAGATACTATGCCAAATAGCAGAGTTCCTGAGGGCTCTGGAGACACCCATATCTTATGGTCATGACAGATAGCTCTGGAGTTTGGTGCCTCACCAGTGGGCACTATTTCAAAGTTTGTGCTCCTGAGTGGGACAGAGTTGGACTCAGATATGTCTTCTTTTCACATGCCTCATTTGTCCCTTCTATTTGAACCTATAGTTGGTGCTGGAGTTGGTAGGTGTACACACAAAAGACTTGAAACTTTGGGCTGTCCATGTGCCAACTGGGCCCTAAGCCTCTGCAGAGCTGCAATACCTACTCTCCAGTTATTTGGACTCACCCACGGTAGTTATTAAGGAGGTGAGGATGGACAACCACCATACCAAGAAACTGAGGTAGTCTACAACTGCAAGCAAGAGTCTCATCCATTAGCCATATGGGATTGAGGCCCCTCTCAATTAGAATGGAGTGGGCATCACCATCCCAGAATCCTCAAGATTGAATAATATATATATATATATATAATTTTTTTGTCTTCATTTATTTTTTTAATATTTCATTCAAAAAATATGAGGTCCCCATATACTCCCCACCCCCTTACCCCACTCCTCCACCCATAGCAACAATCTCCTCCATCATCATGAGACATTCATTGCATTTGGTGAATACATCTCTGAGCACTGCTGCACATCATGGTCAATGGTCCACATCATAGCCCACACTCTCCCACGTTCCACCCAGTGGGCCATGAGAGGACATACAATGTCTGGTAGCTGTCCCTGCAGCATCACCCAGAACAACTCCAAGTCCCAAAAACACCTCCACATCTCATCTCTTGCTCCCATTCCCCATCCCCAGCAGCCACCATGGCCACTTTCTCCAAACCAATGCCACATTTTCTTCGATTACTAATCACAATAGTTCATGAATAGAATATCAGTAAGTCCACTCTAATCCATATTCAATTCCTCCATCCTGTGGACCTTGGAAGGTTATGTCCACTCCACATCTATATCAAGAGGGGGCTTAGATTCCACATGGATGCTGGGTGCAGTCCTCCTGCTTTCCGTTGTAGGCACTCTTGGCTCAATGGTGCGGTGGTTGACCTTCTTCAGCTCCATGTTAGCTGAGTGGGGTAAGTCCAATAAACCAGAGTGTAGGAGCTGAAGTCTGTTGAGGCTCAGGGCCTGGCTATCATATGGTCAGTCCAGAGATTCACGTCCCCTGAGTATATATTAAACCCCAGCACCAACTACAGTTCTGGTAAAAGTAACAGGAGAGGCTTGTGAAAAAAGATCACATCTGAGTCCAGCTGCATCACACAGAAACACAAACTCCAAAGAAGGGCCAACTGACATGGCACTGAACTCCATCTGCCATATCCATAGAACCTGTGGGTCTCTGTAGCCCTCAGAAGAACCAATACCTGGGATTGCATCTACTTTATCTGTCTCTGGGACTCTGCTGAGGTGTGCATAAGAGCAAGCCCTCTGATAACCTCCCGGCTCTTTTTGGAGACTCATAGCCATATAAACTCATTTTTCCTTTCCATTTCCCCCTTGATCCAGGTCAAAAATCATTTTTAACTCCTGGTATTATATGTAGACTGAGATATTCTGCTGGTCCGAGTTGACCCTTTTATTCAAGGTCATTTTCTAGTTACATCATCAGCTGGTACTTGGTAGTAATCCCTCAGCACCAGGGAGGCTCAACCCCGGGAGTCATGTCCCTCGCTGTGGGGAAGGCAACGCATTTACATGCTGAGTATGGCTTTGAGACTGGCCACATTTGAGCAACATAGAGGCTCTCAGGAGTTAAGTCTTAGGCATCCTGCAGCTCTAGGCCTTGTTCTTATTTCAAGCGCACAGGCTCACAAGCATAATCATTAGTATCACGGGCTCATTGTTAGACCTTCATTCTTTTTTGGTCTTTGCCATTGCACTTTGGGGATTGTTGCTGTTTCTTTAGGGACTGTGATAGAGTTTCCCTGGCTAGGAACTCAGCACTCCATGAACAGAGTCTTTGTGGGCTTTGGCAAAACATCAAGTGCTCTAAAATGTTTAAATAGTTCTCAGGAAAAAATTCAGGGAAGGGAGGGCAGAAAATATTTGAGGATATAATGTCCAAAAATTTTACAAATGTTATTAAAACAACATATATGGAAGACTTTCAACAAACTATAACCAAGAAAAATCTAAATGCACTTTAGAATTTCTGTAGAAGTGTAAATTAGAAAACAGGACCTATGGATCTGAAATTCAGAACAAATTTCCAGATTAAAAATATCATTTTGGAACATAATTGCATATAGATAACTATTGAAGCACCGTGTAGGGTCTCCTGGAAAGAGACTGTAGAGTGGGAATTTGAGATGGCCTAGGATAATACTCTGACAAATTCCATTATTGTATATCTTTGAAGAGGAAGCTGAACCAGCAAATGAGACAGAAGTGGAGTCTCAAAGAGATAAGGAAAATTGAAAAATAAATAAAAACTTTACATAGCTATAATTTTACATAATATTCATAGTTGGATGATACTTGAATTCAATCATTTTGCAGTTCATGTTATCTTATTATTGTTGATCCACAAGAAGGATTGTTTGATTAATATTTTTCTATACCCCATTCTATTCCCTTTCTATCCTCTCACCCTAAGTCTAAAAAGAAATGACACATATTATCAGCAAGCTCAAAGAAAGACAGGAAGTATCCAGTCCACAGCCATACATTTAAGCAGTTGTAGCCATTGTCACAAAGTGTGCAGTACTCCACCTTAAACATCATTAATTTAAATACATGCCATTCCCAGTTTTTCCCTCTCCCTTCCCTCAGAACTTCCAGGGGCCACTCTCTCCACATTAATTATAAAAGTTCTTCCATTGTTAGAATAACAATATCTATAGTTGAATAATTAGAATAACCATAAATCTACTCTAATCCATTGTTCATTCCCCAATCCTGGGGTTGCTGGGATAGTGATGGCCACTCCATCTCTAATTGAAATGGGCCTTAGATCCCATGGGGCTGATGGATGGGACTAACTTGCTTGCAGTTTCAGACTCTCTTTGTTCCTTGGGATGGAAGTTGTTTATCATCATCTCCTTGTTAGTTGTCCTGGGTGAGTCCAATGAACTGGAGAGTAGGTATTGCAACTCTGTTGAGATTCAGGGCCCAACTGACACATGGACAGTCCAAAGATTTAAGTCTTTTGAACATACATCTATCAAGTCTAGTACCAAGTATATGATCAAATACAAGGGGCAGAAGAGCCATGTGTAGGGAAACTACAAATGAGTCCAACTCTCACACGGGGAAACATAAATTCCAAAGTAGGACCCACTGACAGGGTGCCAAAATCCTGAGTTGTCTGCCCTGCCTATAGTGTCTGTATATCTCTAAAGCCCTCAGGAACCCTGTTATTTGAGGCAAAAAATTTACTTTGGCAGTCAATAAGATCCTGCTGAGATGTGCAAAAGTGTAACCTCTTGAATGACCTCTTGACTCACTTTGAAATCTCTTAGTCACAAATACTCATCTGTATTTACCTTTTCCCCCTTTTGGTCAAGATCTTTTACAGGTGCAATGCAAGTTAGCACTTGGTAATAATCCGTCAGTGCCAAGGAAGTTCATCCCCGGAAGTCATATCCCATGCCTGGGGAAGGTAATGCATTTCTATGTTTAGTTTGGCTTAAAGAGAATCCACATTTGAGCCTCAAGGAGGCTTTCAGGAGGTAACTCTTAAGCAAAATATTATTTCATACTGGGCAAAGTTTCCATTTCTAATGAAAAGGTTCATAAGTACAGTCATCAATAACAAGGACCTTTTGTGGTGCTCCGTCCTCCTTCACTAGGCACTGCCCCTGTACTAGGCAGTTTGTTGCTGTCCCATTAGAGAATGTGGCAGAGCTCCCCAGGATGGTAATTTCATATTCTTTCTGTTATTTTGTGGATCTCCACCCACCATGACAATGCCCTGTGAACACTTGAACATAATCTTATGTCTTAGCACAAGGTGAACCTCCACCCATGCATCCTCTGTCAATGACACCCTACACCAATGATCTTCCCCTGCCACAGTTGTGACCCTTTTGTTATCCAAAAGTTCTTCAGAAATGAAACCAACAAAATAATCAACTAAAATTAATGAGAAGATGAAATTATGATAGTTTTAAAAATAAAACACAAAATATTGAAAAAACTTGAAATAATTTTTAAAAATTGCCATTGTGTTTTTCATCACTATATGATCGGTTGTCTTATAAGTACATTGATATTTTCTTCTGTATATTACTCCAGTGTCTTATTTTTTTCATTTTATCTACAAAGAAGCTTTAGATTACAGAAAAGTTACCTACAGAGTTTAGGGAATTCCCATATAACCAACATCCTCCCTCTTTTTCCCTCTCCCCTATTAAGAACATTTTACTTGTGGATGGTACATTTGTTACAATTGATAAATAGACATTGAAGCATTGCTACTAACCATGGCCAATGATTTACACTATGGTTTACATTTTGTTTTTTTGTTTTTTTGTTTTTAAATATTTGTTTATTTATTTCTCTCCCCTCCTCCCCCCCCACCCCATTTGTCTGTTCTCTGTGTCTATTTGCTGCGTCTTCTTTGTCCGCTTCTGTTGTTGTCAGTGGAACTGGGAATCTGTGTTTCTTTTTGTTGCATCATCTTGTTGTGTCAGCTCTCCGTGTGTGCAGCACCATTTCTGGGCAGGCTGCACTTTCTTTCGCACTGGGCGGCTCTCCTTACAGGGCGCACTCCTTGCGCGTGGGGCTCCCCTACACAGGCTCCCCTAACACCCCTGCGTGGCACGGCACTCCTTGCACTCATCAGCACTGTGCATGAGCCAGCTCCACACGGATCAAGAAGGCCCGGGGTTTGAACCGTGGACCTCCCATGTGGTAGACGGACACCCTAACCACTGGGCCAAGTCCGCCGCCCTAGTTTACATTTTGGACCATACACTTTTATAAATTTGATGAAATTTAAAATTATTCACTATTGACAATAGTTGGAAACAACCCAAATGTCCATCAATGATGGATAAGCAACTGTAGTATATACATACAATGGACTATTACTCAGCTGTAAGAAGAAATGGAGTATTAACACATGGGAAAACATGGATGAATCTTGAATACCTTATATTGAGTGAAGCAAGCCAGACACTGAAGGACAAATATTACAAGACCTCACTGATACGAATTAAGCAAATTAAGCAGACTCACAGAGCTAGAGTTTGGAAGATAGGTTTACAGGAGACAGAAAGGGAATAGAGGGTTGTGAGTCAATGCCTATATAGGCGAAAACTATGATAAGTTGGAAAAGTGTGGTTGTGTAGTAGATGGACATGACAGTGGTGCAGTGATGCTATTGGGTTCAGTGGTGTTTGTGTAGAGGGTAGGGTGGGAGCTTGGGCTGGACTATCCATGGAACTGGGGGAGGGTTGGGAAAGGAGCATGTGAACTCTGAGGATTTGTAGGTCTATGGTTAAAACCACAACATTGGGAATGTTCTTTTGGTAAATACAGCAGCAGAGGGTTACTGGTGTAGATTATTTGATGTGAGGGCACATACAGGACAGGGCACACCTGGGGAAGGCTTTGATGGAATATGTCAGTGTTCCTCTTTTCATAGTGTGTTATGTTAGTGGGTAGAGACCCACACAATAAACAAGAAAATATTAAATTCTCATCCTGCAGAGTCATGCTATGTTCTCAAATAAGAGGCAAGAGTCTCTCAAGAACATAAGCAGTGCCTAATAAAAGAAAACAGACCAATGTGTCAAGCCCTCAATATTATTGCAATTAATTATGAATCTTATTCTTCAAAAACTGAAACTTAGTGGTCACTGTAGGTCCCAAGGGGAGGGAGAGGGAAGAATAGAATAGGTAGAATATAGGCCATTTTTAGGGCATTAGAATTGTTCTGCATGATCTGAAATAATGGATGTAAAGTTCAAAAGCTATGAACTTTTGAAGCCTTTACTGGTTTCTGCTGCTGAGCAATAGAAATTCCTGTTTCTTCTTTCAACATTTTTCCTCCACAGTATCTTTGGTAATATTTTCCGAGCATGGCCAGGACACTGAGGATTTTGGGGGACCTTTCTGCTTTCACAGCACCTCCTCAGCAGTACTTTTTCCCTACTCTGTTAATGTGATTCAATTAAAAAGATTTAAGAGGAACAGCAAGGAATACAACCTTGTTTGATAATCAAACTTGCTTCCATAGAACAATCAGGAGATGAGACATGAAAAAAAAAATAGGCAATTTTGATAGTCTCTAAAACAAAATAAGGAGCAGGTCTATTTGTCTGAGCTGAATCTTTCATAAAGCTAGCTATGCATTTGGGTTCAAGAAGTAAGAAAACTCTAATACAGGAAAAGTACTAAAGGTGAGAACATAAGATAATTTTTTATGATAAAATTTTACACTATACATGGCTGCTCTGAATATCATTAGTATTTCTATAACAGTTAAGAACAATTTTATGAAAGTATGTATTAAAATTTAAAAAAACTATATGAGTTTATGAATATTTAGTGGTTTTAAAAGAAAAAGTATAAATAGAAGAGTATAGTTTGTCTCTGGGTTCTAGGTCATAATCCACCAGTCCCAGTGAAATATTAATTTATAAGATGTCCAATTATGTCTTCATACTTCCAGTTGTGATCTTTCTTATCTTTTATCCATAAGTAGAATAAAAAAATTTCTCTTTGAGAAGCAGTGCCTTTTTCTAATTTTCTAAGTGCTTACATTCAAAATTCATTTATAAAACAAATGCCCATAGAAGTCAAACTGATTGAGACAGACTATAGTACATTTCCTTCAGGTACATTGGTCATTTTCCTATGTAATTCACATAATTTTCTTTAAATTAATTAAATATTTTTGGTCCTAGATGTGGATAAAGTCACTATTTTCATGGCCAATACCAATGAGATTGACAACTGTATGTAATCCAGTAAGAAATAAAATTAATATTTGCATGTTTTAAAGATAAATACACTATACAAATTAATTGATCTTAACACAAGCCAGAGTATTAGTGAGTTAAGTATGTAAGTGAATTAAATACCTTTTATGCACACTAAGAAAAAAAAGTTGGCACAACTTACAAATATTCTGTAGAGAATTCCTGGCATTTTGGATGGAATTAATAGGACTTATAACCTTTGACTAAGATGGTACTTAATATGATTACTTCCTTTCACATAGACCTTGCAAGATTTTCAAGTAATAGAATAATAATAAACCTAATCTATGTCTTTTAAAGCCTGGTTATTACTAATAATGATGGACAGGTGTGATATTTTGGCAAATATAATCAGCAAGTTAGAATAAAATTATGAATATTTTAATTTTCATAATGCAATATGCCTTTGTGATTTCTGCCCATGAGTAACCAATTAAAGACAAAGTAGAAGGCTGTGATTTTTGTGGCAATAGTAAGGTTTAGCTTCCATGTAAGGGATAGATTTTTATCTAGCTGCAAGGATTGGAATGAGAAGTGTCCCTTAAAGAATGTTTAGACCTATAGCGAAAAATTTATGTATAAATTAAGAAATCTTTCATACCACATATCTACCACCAAATCCATTACACTGTACTTATAATTATACAGATTTGGGGGAATATTAGTATTTCACCTCTCTCTAGAGTTGTAATTTCTTGAGGGGCAAGACCACAAATGATCCATCTCTATATATGTAAAGTCATAAAAAAAATGAAGTGGAGATTCTGCAAGAGCTTGCTCAGTAAATTTAAGTAAAAGTAACAACTACATACATTTTGTAATTACTATGTTTCAGAATGTTACCGGATTTTATCTAGGTTCGTGACTACACTGCAGAAATGAATTTCAAGAGCATGCCTGGTGAGTTAAGTCAGTAATTTATTCAAGAAAGGAGGGAAGAGAAATGGAAGAAAATAACAGAGCAGGATTCCAGGTAGAGAGGAAGGGGGCGAAAAGGGATAAAGAGGGCAGATTTACAAGCTACAATTCCCCATTATAGATTATAAGTTTACTTTCATGGCCACATGGCAGAGGAAAAATGGCAAGAGCCAAGCACAGAGGACAGGAACAAGTCCAGAGGCAAGAGAAGAGGACAAGAGTGCTCAGGACTTACGGTTTCCTTTATAAACTATTAATTATTCCACCCCTTTTCCTAATGGCAGGGGAGGGGTTCCAGCTGTTTGCTGTTTTGATTGATTACCCCATCCATCAATCCCTTAGTGAGGACCCAATGATAAAGTCCCTAGGGAGCATCCAGGACTTTTCTTTTCATCCAGCAGAATCCTGGGGGTGAGAGGTCTTCCAGCAGCCATCTTGGGGGTTACTGATGGCCACATGGACTCTATGCCAGGTTCCAGATCTGTCTATTAATTTCCTTCTTATTAGCCTGCTTCTTTCCCTCCTCAGAGAGTTTTACACCTTTAATATTAAAGAGGTGCTGAAGGAAGACGATCTAACTTCTATAGCTAGTTCCTGCTGGTTAGGGGCTGTAGACCCTACCTGACAAGGTATAGAACCCTCTTGCTACTCTTTCTTGACTGGAGGAAGACAAAGCTGGTATCATGTATTAAGCTGGATGAAGTCCCCATATGACTAAGAACATGTTGATCCTGGAAGAAATAAATTTGATTAGAATTTTGAGAATATGTGATCCCACTGAGAGGACACTGGACCACAGGAATAGAAAAGGCCAGGTGCTTATAAAGGCTGCATTTTCCTGACATCAGTGGGTTTTATTTTGTAAGTTTTGAATATTGTTTTGGACTGTTTTAGAGAAATTTACATAGAGATGACATTTTTTCTTAAGGAAAGGACATACCATTCCCCATGCTACAGTTAGCATGTCAAGTGCCCTGCGATTTTGCATCACCACAGCAGCAAGAGAGTATGCTTGCTGTTTTAGAATTTCTAAGGCACAGTTGGTTTCATCTCTGCTTCTTGTTATTTCTAGGGAGCGATTGAAATAGAAAATGGGGTTTAGTATAGATTGCCAACCCCAATTTTCAATGGTGGTGGTTATGCCTACAGCAGCTAAGAGGGGGATGAGAGGAAAAATTGCCTTTTTCGAAAGAAAACAGACAAGGGTTTTTCAAGGCAATGGGTTAGAGATTTAGATGATACTTTGTTTTTTGAACAGGGATTTTAGGTCGTCCAATGGCTGGCACTCGTATGACCCGTCAGGTGTTTCTGATGAGTTGATGCTTCCTTGGACAGCTGGCTTCACTTGGGATAAATGCATCCAGCTGGCAATTCCTTTAACTTTAATAGCTGTGGGAGTGATTAAAACCTCAGGATAAGGTCCCTTCCATTTAGGATTTAATTGAGAGTGAGGCCTGTTTTCTTGCTAGGTTTTGATCAGAACCTGATCTCCAGGTTTAACTTTAGGTAAAGATAATTCATGGTTGGGGCTAGGAAGAATTTTGTTTCCAAGTTCCTGGATGATTTGCTGAGTTTTTCCTACGTTGATAAAATATTTTGTAAGTTTTTAAATTTCTGGATCTAGTATGAGGTTTTGGGTAAGGAAAGGCCTTTCATAAACCATTTTAAAAGGGTTAAGGTGAAGTGGGTCTCTTGAAGTTAAACTTAGCCTTAATAAGGCCACAGGTAAATTGGTGACCCGAAGTGAAGCAGTTTCTTGGCAGAGTTTAGCTAGAATTTGTTTTAAAGTACGGTTAACTCTATCTGTCTTCCCTGAGGATTGGGCCTCCAGGAACTATGAAGATGATATTTAATTCCGAGGTCAGCTGATAGACCTTGGGATATTTTACTAGCAAAGCCTGGACCAATATCACTTTGGAGGGACTTAGGTAATCCAAATCTGGGAACTATTTCCTTTATGAGAGCTTTAGTCACTTCAGTTGCCATTTTTCTGGTGGGAAACACTTCTACCCACCCAGTGAAAGTATCTACCAGTACTAAGAGGTACTTACAGCTCTGGCAAGGTGGCATGTGGGTAAAGTCTACCTGCCAGTGTCCCCACATCTGGACAGCAGGGCTTAAAGGAGGAGGATAGGTAAGTCTTCTGTTGTCTGAGCTATTAACTGCACACAGGGGACAACTCCTGGTAATGTCTCTGACTGTTTTCACTAGGCCCTATCTTTCAAAAACCCATTTGGGTAAGCTGGTTAGGGCATTCCTCCCCAGATGAGTGGCTTGGTGAAGTCCATGAAGGACTTTCCATTGCACTGCTCCTGGCAGGTAGACCTGACTATTCTTAACAAGCCACCTATCAGCCTCCAGGGTGAACCCCAGGCTAGCTGCCCTGGTTTGTTCATCTTGGGTATACTGTGAATTTTATGTACTAGTACAAGGGTTGGAATAAGGGGTAGGAGGCAGACTTGGGCTAAGCACAGTCATTAATTACTTAGAAAATGAAACTCACCAGGACTTTTACCATGTTTAATGTTCTTCTGCACATGATTTAGAATAGAAAAGATAACAGTATAATCATTAGGCAAAAATTTAGAATAGGATAAAGGTACAGTACTTAATACTAATTAATGTACTACTCAATGCATAAGTTTCTTTTTGAGCTGCAATTAATAGATTTAAATTTCAGGTTTGCAATACATTACATGTTATCTCTCCATGGGAGCAGGCCATAATACCAATTTGTATTTAAGTTCTACTTACAGTTCTCTGGTGATTATGGCACCACTTGGTATGTTCTTCATGCAGTGAGCAAGCCTCAGCGTCACTGATCCCAGAGAGAGAGCCTAGGAAATTAGTTTTAAGTATTCCACTGACCTGGTGCATCATGCTCTTTGACACTATGAAACAGTGCCAGTTTGGATCCATTGTACATTTGGCTGTACCAAGTCATGGTTGGCTGCTGCAAGTATCTGAAATTGCAACATAGTTTCCATTGACTTCAGGAGCACAACCAGAGATGTAGTAGATACCCTTTATTTTTCTAGGTGTCAGTGACCAAACTAGCTAATAACGCATACAGAGAGGTAACCTGTAATGTATTCAAGTCCTGGTTTGAATGCACAAGAGAGTTCGATAATGCTGAAGTCTATCCTTTGATTTTTATCTACCTTTTAAACATTTCCAGTGCAATGTGTTACATGTCAAATGAACCTAACTTTTTAGTACTTTGCTTTTTACTTCTATGCTTTTACCATGAAGATGTTAATTAGCAGATATTTTACTTTAGCAGTAGAGGAAAAACTATTTTTTTCATTTTTAAAGTGAAAACTGAAGATTCCTAATAGAATTAAGGTAACTTTTCATTACCACCACTTGAATATGTACATTGAGGTGATTTTTAGATGGGTATTATTGCTATGAAGTTACTTTTTGCCATTAATATCAATTTAGGTTTCTAGTTAATAATGCCTTCTTAGAACTAGAGCCATTTAAATGCTTCAGTTTGGAAGATGCTTTTACAAACTATATAATTGACCACAACCACAGACTAGCTAATATACATTAGATTACAATTAGCAAACAATGGAATTTACTTTATGCATTTAAGAGAGGGCAGCCCTACATTTTTAAAAATTTAATTTCATTAGATATGAATTTAGAATTTTCATCATTTGTTAATTTGATGTTATTATCCTGAAAAATGAAGTTACACACTGAGCAAATAGGCAGACATGAATAATTTGACACAGAACACAAATTAGTTACTTAAAATTTTCATCATTTTTTTATAAAACAAGTTCAACTGTAAAACTACATTTGAAAGATCTCCTGGAAGGTTTTTTCTTTAATTTGCACTATGACCATGCAGTTTTGCACAAGAATTATGTTTCTTAACTAATGGCTTATAACCAAAGTGTCCCCAATCTTTTAACACAATTTTCCTTTGTTTCAGAACTTTATATTTTACTTTTACTTTAGCAGAATTTGGATAAGCAAGACTAATTCTATGTATATTCACTGAGGCTACTGAAACCCTAGGGAAACTGGTTTCTCTCATGAATTGCCACTTTTAGGAATCCAGACTGTCACAACAGGAGGACTCCTTCACTTCCCAGTTCTCAGAGATAAAAAGACTCCAGTGGCCGTTGGACTGGGAGAGTGCACATTCAACCCCGAGGGTCAAGAATTCCACCAGGCAGCAAATTAGTTCACATTTGGAGCCATGAGAGAAAGCAGGATTACCAATACCAGTAGGACAGTTGACAGAGATGTCTCAAGTTTGCTTTCAACTGAGGTATTGGGGCAGAAGCAGTTATGAAACAACCATAAGCAAAGGTAAGGGGTGAGGTTAGGCTTGAAGTGACCATAAATGAAGGTAAGGTTGGTTTAGAATTTACACTTAAAATAATAGGTTCAGGCTAAATCCACGCAGTTAAAATTTCGTTATTTTCCTTCTTCTGTTTTATAATATAAATGCATCTATAAATGATCTTAACTTTTAGTTAGAGTTTCTAGTAAGTTTTTACCTTAAAGTGAATTGGGTACCTTTATTAACTAAGCTATAAGAATATTACTTGTAACAACATTGTGAAGCTTTTCTGCTTCTCTAGTAATTGAATGACTTTCACTTGTAATTTAAACATTAAGTCCACTAGCAAGACAGTATTGACTTTTATTTTTTTTATTTTTTATTTTTTTGGTTTAATTTCTCCAGTTCATTTTCTTTTTTTTATTCATTTTTTAAAAATATTACATTCAAAAAATATGAGGTCCCATTCAACCCCACAGCCCTGATCCCCCACTCCCCCCACAGCAACACTCTCTCCCATCATCATGACACATCCATTGCATGTGGTAAGTACATCTCTGAGTATCGCTGCACCTCATGGTCAATGGTCCACATCATAGCCCATACTCTCCCATGTTCCATCCAGTGAGCCCTGGGGGGATCTACAATGTCCCGTAATTGTCCGTGAAGCACCACCCAGGACAACTCCAAGTCCCAAAAACGCCTCCACATCTCATCTCTTCCTCCCATTCCCCGCACCCTGCAGCCACCATGGCCACTTTTCCCACACCAATGCCACATTTTCTCTGTGGACATTGGATTGGTTGTGTCCATTGCACATCTATGTCAAGAGGGGGCTTAGATTCCACATGGATACTGGATGCAATCTGCCTGCTTTCAGTTGTAGGCACTCTAGGCTCCATGGTGTGGTGGTTGACATTCTTCAACTCCATGTTAGCTGAGTGAGGTAAGTCCAATAAATCAGAGTGTAGGAGTTGAAGTCTGTTCAGGCTCAGGGCCTGGTTATCATATTGTCAGTCCAGAGATTCAAATCCCCTAGATATATCTTAAACCCCAGCACCAACTACAATTCCAGTAAAGTAGCATGAAAGTCTTGTGAAAAGAGATCCCATCTGAGTCCAGTTCCATCACACAGAAACACCAGCTCCAAAGAAGGGCCAACTTACATGGCAGTGATCCCCCTCTGCCATGACCATAAAACCTGTGGGTCTCTTTAGCCCTCAAAAGAACCAATACCTGGGGTTGTATCTACTCTATCTGTCTCTGAGACTCTGCTTAGGTGTGCATAAGGGCAATCCTTCTGACAACTTCCAGACTCTTTTTTAGAGATTCGTAGCCATATAAACTCATTTCTCCTTTCCAATTCCCCCTTACATTAGGTCAAACAGCATTTTAAACTCCTGTTATTATATGTAGACAGGGATACTCTGCTGGTCCGCGTTGAACCTTTAATTCAAGGTCATTTTCTAGTTGCATCATCAGCTGGTATTTGGTAGTGATCCCTTGGTGCCAGGGAGGCTCATCCCCAGGTGTCATGTCTCATGCTGGGGGGAATGCATTGCATTTACATGCTGAATTTGGCTTCGAGACTGGCCACATTTGAGTAACATGAAGGCTGTCAGGAGGAAACTCCCAGGCACAGTGCTGCTCTAGGCATATAGGCTCACAAGCATAGTCATTAGTATCAGGGGCTCACTGTTGGACCCTCATTCCTTCCTGGTCCTTACAGTTGCACCTGGGGGACTGCCGCTGCTCCCCTAGGGACCACAACAGAGCACCCCTGGCCAGGAACCCATACCCCCCCCCCCAGCTGTTGTTTTTAATTGTTTCCACTATGAGTATATCCAAACATTACCATGCACCCTGGACATATGCCCTGTATAACTCCCTGTCAACCATATATTGCCTGGCAATTACATCCCATACCAGTATTCCTCCACTGCCATTGTTGAAACACTCTGTGATCCAAAACTTCCTTAAAAGTGAAGCCCAAATATAATGTCAGTTTCCCTTACTAGTAAAATGGAATATAGCAAGAGTTTAAAGGTTAGATCTAGAATACGTATTGATTTGGAAAAAATTCTACATCCTATCTTTTTCTTTTCTTTTTTCCTAAATATTGAGCTTCTCTTCACAAGAGCCTTAGATCACAGTAATTCATATATATAATATACAGTACTCCCACACATCCACCATAAAACCTTTTCCCTTCCACAGCAATAATCTTTAAACTTATTCATATCATATTTACTTAAACTGATGTACAGACCCTGAGACAATAGCTTTCAAACAAGGTGACATCTGTGCTTACATTGTGGTCCATACTTTAGGATATACAGTTTTCTAAATTTTTAGTTATCCTATGTTTTACATTATGGTTTACATTATTAGTCTGTCATCCCCTATATGTATTTGGTGTAATATTATATGTTTTATATCCATCCTTGTGTACTCTCACGAAACTCCTCTCTTACCCCCACATTTACCTTGGTTCCATCCATTCAACATCCATTTTCCCCTCCCATTGGGGCCCACAGCAACAGCCAATCTCCATTTGCCGAGGAGCCACATCCAGAGATACTTGCAACAGTGTTCAGGGCCTGACTTGCTCAACTGCCCTAATGCCCTGGGAGCCACCCTTTCTCTCGAGAGATACAGTTCCCTCTAATTGATGGCATTAGTCCTCCCCAGGATGTGGGTCCACCCCCACTCTCACTACTTGTGTCTCTACCCAATGGTACAACCCACCCTGGCAAAATGAGCATTCAGACATTCCCTAGGAGTCCGTCCCGCTTCAGACCATCCCCTCCAAGCATCCTAAACAGGTAACCCTCCTAATTATATTTTGATACGATTTTCTCAGCATTTTACTCTCACCCAACACCTGACACTCTCCTATGTTTGTATGTTGCCCCTCCCTCCCCCCAATTTTTTGGGCAATATTACCCATCTGCCCATCCCCAGCCCCCCTCAAACCCGCAAAGCCCCACCCAAAGGCAACCCCTTGCCCCCATGTTATCTCTTCTTTGTGCTCATACTTACAGCCAGCTCATCATGGATTCCACCCCTGCAGACGTCGGCTCACATCCTTCCTCCACCCCCCGATTTCCTGTAAGCCTATCTTCCACTCTCTAGCTCTCTGAGGCAGCTTGCTTATTTCATATCATTGAGGTCATGTAGTATTTGTCCTTCAATGCCTGGGTTGCTTCACTCAACATAAGGTTCTCAAGATTGATCCATGTTATCACGTGTGTTTGTAGTGTATTTGTTCTTACAGCCGAGTAGTATTCCATTGTATGCATATACCACATTTTACTGATCCACTCATCTGTTGAAGGGCATTTGGGTTGATTCCAACTTTTGGCAATAGTGAACAATGCTGCTATGAACATTGGTGTACATATATCAGTTTGTGTCCTTGTTTTCAGTTCTGCTGGGTATATACCCAGCAGTGGAATTGCTGGGTCATATGGCAAATCTATGGTTAGTTTTTTGAGAAACCACCAAACTGTCCTCCAGAATGGTTGGATCCTTCTGCATTCCCACCAGCAGTGGATGAGTGTTCCCATTTCTTCACATCTTCTCCAGCATTTGTATTCTTCTGTTTTTTTCATAGGTGCTAATCTTATGGGAGTAACATGGTATCTCATTGTAGTTTTGATTTGCATTTCCCTGATAGCTAGAGATTTGGAGCATTTTTTCATGTGCTTTTTAGCCATTTGTATTTCTTCTTTTTCTCATTTTTTAAATGAGTTGTTTATCGTTTTATTTTCAAGATATATGAGTTCTTTATATATGCAAGTTATAAGTCTCTTATCAGATATATGGTTGCCAAATATTTTCTCCCATTGTGTGGGTTCCCTTTTCATTTTCTTGACAAACTCCTTTGAGGTGCAGAAGGCTTTAATTTTGAGGAAGTCCCATTTATCTATTTGTTCTTTTGCTGCTTGTGCTTTTGGTGTGATGTTCATGAAGCCATTTCCTATTACAAGGTCCTGTAGATGTTTCCCTACACTGCTTTCCAAGGTCTTTATGGTCTTGGCTCTTATATTTAGGTCTTTGATCCATTTTGAGTTGATCTTTGTATAAGGTGTGAGATGGTAATCCTCTTTCATTCTTCTACATATTGATATCCAGTTCTCCAGGCACCATTTGTTGAATAGGCCATTCTCTCCCAGTTGAGACGGTTTGGTGGCTTTATCGAATATTATATGGCTATATATATGAGGTTCTATATCAGAACTTTCAATTCGATTCCATTAGTCTGTGTGTCTCTCCTTATGCCAATACCATGCTGTTTTCACTACTGTAGCTTTGTAGTATGTTTTGAAGCCAGGTAGTGTGATTCCTCCAATTTCGTTTTTCTTTTTCAATATGTCTTTGGCTATTCGGGGCCTCTTTCCTTTCCAAATAAATTTCAGAGTTAGTTTTTCTAGTTCCTTAAAGAAGGCTGTGTTGATTTTTATTGGCATTGCATTGAATGTGTAGATCAGTTTTGGTAGGATAGACATCTTAATAATATTTAGTTTTCCTATCCATGAACAGGGAATATTCTTCCATTTATTTAGGTCTTCTTTGATTTCCTTGAAGAGTCTTGTATAGTTCTCAGTGTGTACGTTTTTTACATCTTTAGTTAAATTTATTCCTAAATATTTGATTTTTTAATTTACTATTGTGAATGGTATTTGTTTCTTGATTTCCTCCTGATCTTGCTCATTATTGGTGTACAGAAATGCTACTGATTTTTGCGCATTGATCTTATAACCTGCGACTTTACTAAACTCATTTATGAGTTCTAGAAGGTTTGTTGTAGATCTCTCAGGGTTTTCTATGTATAGGATCATGTCATCTGCAAATAATGAAATTTTGACTTCTTCCTTTCCAATTTGAATGCCTTTTATATCTGGTTCTTGCCTCAGTGCTCGAGCAAGTACTTCTAAGACTATGATAAATAGAAGGGGAGACAATGGGCATCCTTGTCTTGTTCCTGACTTTAGAAGGAAGGATTTTAGGATTTCTCCGTTGTAAACAATGTTGGCTGTAGGTTTTTCATATATACTCTTTATCATGTTCAAAAAATTTCCTTGTATTCTGATCTTTTGGAGTGTTTTTATCAGGAAAGGGTGCTGTATTTTGTCAAATGCTTTTTCTGCATCTATAGATATAATCATGTGATTTTTTTCCTTCAATCTGTTTATATGGTGTATTACATTGATTGATTTTATTATGTTGAACCATCCTTGCATACCTGGAATAAATCCCACTTGATCATGGTGTATAATTTGTTTAATGTATTGTTGAATACGATTAGCAAGTATTTTGTTAAGTATTTTTGCGTCTAGGTTCATTAGAGAAATTGGTCTGTAATTTTCCTTTCTTGTGGTGTTTTTGTTTGGCTTTGATACTAGGGTAATGTTGGCATCATAGAAGGAGTTAGGTAATGTTCCTTCTGTTTCGATTTTTTTGGAATAGTTTCAGCAGGATTGGTGTTAGTTCTTTCTGGAATATTTTGTAGACTTCACCTGTGAAGCCGTCTGGCCCTGGACTCTTCTTAATTGGGAGGTTTTTAATGACTGATCTATCTCTTGTGATTGGTTTGTTAAGATCATCAATTTCTTCTTTCATCATTATGGGCTGCTTATGTGTTTCTAGGAATGTGTCCATTTCCTGTGAATTGTCATTTTTGTTGGAATATAGTTTTTCAAAGTATCCTCTTATGATAGTCTTTATTTCTGTGGGGTCAGTGGTGATATCGCCTTTCTCATTTCTTGTTTTGTGTATTTGCATCTTCTCTCTTTTTTTCTTTGTTAGTCTCGCTAAAGGTTTGTCAATTTTGTTGATCTTCTCAAAAAACCAGCTCTTGGTCTTGTTTATCTTTTCAAATGCTTTCTTATTTTCTATATCATTTAGTTCTGCTCTTATCTTTGTTATTTCCTTCCTTCTTCTTCCTGTTAGATTACTTTGTTGTTTTTTTTCTAATTCCTCCAAATGTGCAGTTCTTCAATTTTTGCTCTTTTCTTTTTTGATATATGAATTTATGGCTATAAATTTCCCTCTCAGTACTGCTTTTGCTGCATCCCATAAATTTTGGTATGTTGTGTTATCATTATCATTTGTTTCAAGGTAGTCATTGATTTCTTTTGAGATTTCCTCTTTGACCCACTGTTTATCTAAGAGTGTGCTGTTTAATTTCCAAATCATGGTGTGAAATCTGGGCCTCTGGCCCTTGCAGATTTCCAGCTTCCCTCCACTGTGGTCAGAGATATTATTTTGTATGATTTCGATCTTTCTGAATTCATTAAGCCTTTCTTTGTGGCCTAGCATATGGTCTATCTTGGAGAATGATCCATGTGCACTTGAGAAAAATGTATATCCTGCTGTGTTTGGGTGTAATGATCTATATATGTCTATTAGATCCAGCTCCTCTAATATACTGTTCAAATATTTTGTTTCTTTAGTGATTCTCTTTTGAGATGTTCTGTCCAGAGTTGATAGTGTTGTATTAAAATTCCCCATTATAATTGTAGATGCATCTATTCTTTCACTTAGTTTTTCCAGCATTTGCCTCACATATTTAGAGGTGCCCTTGTTAGGAGCATAAATATTTATGATTGTTTGATCTTCTTTACAGATTGTTCCTTTCACTAAAATGTAGTATCCTTCTTTGTCTCTCACAATTGTTTTGCATTTAAAGTCTATTTTATCTGATATTAATATAGCTACTCTTGCCTTTTTTTGGTTATTGTTTGCTTGTATGATTGTTTTCCAGTCATTCACTTTCAACCTCCATGAGTCTCTGGGTCTAAGATGCATTGCTTGTAAACAGCATATAGATGGGTCATATTTCCTTATCCAATGTCCCAGTCTGAATCTTTCAATAGGTGAGTTTAATCCATTGACATTCAGTGCTATTACTTTCAAGGAATCATTTGTGTTAGCCATATTTTGATTGGAGTTGTGTTTGTCATATTTTGTTTGCTTTTTTTTTTTTCCCTTCTCTTTTTGTCTTTTTGTTGCTCTTACACTCTCCTCCAACTCTGCCTGTCCTGTTTTTTCCTTTCTTCCTGCAGAACTCCCTTTAGAATTTCTTGAAGGGGAGGTTTCTTGTTGGCATACTCTTTCAGTTTCTGTTTATCTGTGAATATTTTGAACTCTCCATCATTTTTGAATGCTAGTTTAGCTGGATAGAGTATTCTTGGTTGAAATTTTTTTTCCTTTAGTACCTTGACTATATCATACCACTGCCTTCTTGCCTCCATGGTTTCAGATGAGAAATCAGCACTTAATCTTTTGGAGCTTCCTTGTATGTAATGGTTTTCTTTTCTCTTGCTGCTTTTAGAATTTTCTCTTTGTCTTGAGCGTTCGATAATTTGATAAGTATATGTCTTGGGATGGGCCTGTTGGGGTTTATGACGATTGGGGTGTGCTGTGCTTCTTGGATATGTACATCTGTCTCTTTCAGTAGATTTGGGAAGTTTTCAGCCATTATTTCCTGCAACACTCCTTCTGACCCCTTTCCCTTCTCTTCTCCTTCTGGAATGCCTATAATATGTATGTTTGAGCATTTTGCATTATCATTCAGGTCCCTAAGTCCTAGCTTGATTTTTTCTATCTTTTTATCGACCAATTCTACTATCTGTTTGATTTCCAATGTACTGTTTTCCACATCACTAATTCTCTGCTCTGCCTCTTCTAGTCTGCTGATATTTGCTGCAAGTGTATTTTTGATTTCTTGAACTGTGGTGTTCATTCCCATCATATCTGTTATCTTTTTGCGTATGTCTGCAATTTCCCCTCCAAGTGTTGTCTTAACCTCTTCCTTTACTTCATTAAATTTATCGGTGATACTTGTTCTGAGATCTTTCATTTCTTGTGCGAACTTCTGCTCCCCTTCCTGGTTTTTAGTTTGTTCATTGGATTCAGCCATGTTTTCCTGATTACTGGTTTGGTTTGTAGATTTTTGTTGCTGTCTGATCATCATTTTATCTTGATGGGTTTAATCAGTTCCTTAGCTTCTTTGTCTAGTCTTGGGGATTAATTAGCTGTTGTTTTTGCGTAAGTGTTATATCTTCTCTTTGTCACTTTGTTCTTCTTATTCTAATTTCTTATTACTGGTTGAGTTCACTTTAAAGGAAAGTATTAGGGCCAGGGAAAGGCAATTGTGTAAGCAAGGAAAAAGTGTAAAGTAGTATTAGTGATATATGTTAACAGAGCAACAATGAAATCTGGGAGGATGGATGTTAGATTCATGTAAGTTGTATAGAGTTATAGCAGTAGGTAGAGTACCTATAATGAGGTAGTTGAATGAATATGGAAGGAATATGGTATGAATTGAAAAGCTATTGTTTTCATGAGAGAGGGAAAGAGAAAAGAAAGGCAATAGTTTCAAGAGTGGATAACAGAAAACAAAACAAAGGTATTAGAAATTAAGGGTTAGACACTTTGTGGATCAAAGAAAGGGAGGTGGAATATAGCAGAGACAGTAGATGATGGAGGATATCAAGATGTAGGGGAAAGGGGATAGTGTAGGTAGCCAAAATCTATTCACAAAGAAATGAGGCAATGGAGGATGAGGAAACCCAGCAAATGTGAGGTGTTCCCTGTAGCACCTTCCCACCAAATTGATGTCCAGACACCTCCTGTCATGCAAAAATCCTGAAACAATCTGGTCCTGAAGAACCTTTTTCAACGCTGCCCAGCCACTTCTTTGCAGGAGGTATTATCAGGTAAGCTCACTCAGCCACTATCTTGCCCCGCCTCCCTCCAGTATTGACTTTCAAAGACTCATTTTCAGGTTACCTTTCACAATTATCCAATTTGTAATTGTAATAGGTGAACCCCAAATCTGATTTCCTAGGCACAAGCAAACTACAAAGTTAAAGAGATTTTAAAGTTGAACACAGGTTATGCACAAATTAAAACAGAAAAGAGAATTTTATACCTTTAGCATTTCAAGGAACTCTTTGACCTTAATTGATGGCACATGAGGTTTTCTTGTTTTGATCACTATTCACAACTTTTACAGGCACACCTGAGTTTAAACTGAGAAGTTTGAGGTTTATTTCCTCATTTCTTTAAGGAGATATGACATGAGGTTTCTGGGCCTCAGATTTATCAGGGTTTTTTTGTTTTGTTTTCTTACACTGGTTTAACTGGAATTCAGAGTTCTATACAGAGACTGCTCTTGGTTACACAGTGGCCATTTGGGCCAGCAGTAGGCAGAATTTCCTGACTCCTAAGACACTCCTACAGGCAGTTTGTTAAAAGGCTAGAGACTACACTCATTACCCTCAGAAGAATGAAAAAGCACTCTTTAGTCCACTATTCTGGTGTCCCAGAGTCCTAGTCTGACTAAATTCACCACTCCACAAAATTTGGAGCTAAAGCCCTGTCTCAGCATCCTGGAATTTTTGTTTTCACGGCTTAACTGTCCCACAAGCATCCTTGTGGGTAGGTCTTGGGGGTATCTGATTCCGGATATCAGATCAATGAGCCCAAGCCAACTGGGAGGCCTGAGCAGCAGCTACAAATCAAAGCACCTGAGATGTTTGTCCCAGGAGATATTTGGCTGCTCTCTGAATAGATGGGCCCAAGGAATGGGGGCCATTCAGTTTCCTGCTATGGTTCTTGGCACCCCTACTTTCCAGGGTCCAAGACCAACTGATCCAAGGAGAAGTTTCTGAGTTAAATCTCAGGAAATGTTTGGCTGCTCTCTGATTCCTTCCACCCGAGAGAATCACAGAGCCCCTGCCACCGGGCATTCCTTGGGCAGTCCTTGACTTGGGAAATAGACTTTGTTCTTATCACCTCATTTTCTGATAGACTCCCATTTAAACCAGCCATCAAAAGGCCATGAAGTGATTTGAGATTAATTGCTCTAGCTAACAGTCTTTGGGTTCCTGAGGCAATAGCGTCCCTGCTAAACAAAGGCACTTTTCTTTTTCACAGTTTTTAAAACAGACCAAAGCATCCTAACACAAACCTGCAAATATCAATTCAGTAAAAAGTTAAAACATGGGTAAAGGTTAGAAATTGCAAGGGTATCCTGGCCTGTGACCACCCTGGGGTAGAAAACTCCCACAGCATCCATTTTGGCTCTGCCTGCCACCTTCCTACCTCATCCCCCAGGCCAGATAGAAGGGTTACTTGCAAAGGCATGGGCCCAGTGGGAGGGGTAAGTCCTTGGCTCTACCGCTCTCCATTACTGCTGTACACCCTGTAGGGGAGAGGGTGGAAGAAGGCAACAGTCCCAGTCCTGAGGGCAGAGCCTCTGGCTGCTAAAAGGGTTTGAAAGAGCAGTGTAGTTAACTCCTGTCCTGTGCCCCAGCCTCCCAACTGGATCTAGATCTAACAAGTGGCACACATGCAGATAATTCCCAAGGCCTGGCCCTTTCCCTCCTGGTATTACATCCTGTGGGTCTCATCACAAACCTGTTTAAAATAGAAAACCAAAGGAAGGCATTAAATAGGCTGTAGGTCATAGTTTCACTCACCAGTAAACTCCTGGACTGTCTTGCCAAATAAGTTACCAGATTTTATCTAGGTTCTTGGCTATGCTGCAGAAATGAATTTCAAGAGCACACTGGGTGAGTTGGGTGAGTTAGGTGTGTAATTTATTCAAGTAAGGAGGGAAGAGAAATGGGAGAATATAACAGAGCAGGGGTCCTGGGTAGAGAGGAAGGGGGTGAAAAGGGATAAAGAGGGTGGATCTATAAGCTACAGTTCACCATTATAGATTACAAATCCCCAGGTTTACTTGTGTGGCCACATGGCAGAGGAAAAATGGTGAGAGCAGTGCACAGAGGACAGGAACATGTCCATGAGGCAAGAGAGCAAGGTGAGAGAGTGCTGAGTCCTTGCAGTTTGCTTTACAAACTATCAATTATTCCACCCCTTTCCTAATGGCAGGGGAGGGTTCCAGCTGTTTGCTGTTTTGATTGATTACCTCACCTATCAATCCTTTAGTGAGGACCCAATGATAAAGTCTCTAGGGGACATCCGGGGCTTTTCTTTGCATCCAGAGAAGTCTTTGTTCTGGATAGCAGAATCGGGAAGGGAGGGACGGGTCTTTCAGCAGCCATCTTGGGGGATACTAATATCCACGTGGACTCTGCCAGGTTCCAGATCTGTCTATTAATTCCCTATCTTACTAGTCTGCTTCAAGAAGTTTAGTTTTTAAAATAAGTTTCAAAATTCATTTGAAATGTTGTGAGTCTCAGTTTAATTATGTGTGATGCTATTGAAAGAAATAAAGGCAAAACCCCTCTTAGTTCTATGCTGGGAATACCTATGTGAGCAGGGCAGCTATAATACCCAGCTCAGACTAAAATGACTCTTCCTGATGAAACTTTTCATTTTATTGGTAACTTACAATTGTTAAAGCACATTCATATTCATAGCCTTGTGCAATACATACATCTACACTTTGAGGGAGATTTTATTACTTGCTCTTAGCATGGGAATAACTGGCACTGAAAGATGGTTGGCTCCACCAAGGTCACCCACCAAGAAAGTTAAGAGAATTAAATTGAACCCTGTTTTCTTATTCTAAGGCCAGTTCTTTTGCTGCTCTACTGATTGCTTTCTTTGCTTTTATTTTCTGTTTTTCAATTATATTTATGTACAGTATTTCCCGTTGTCTTACATTTATTTACATTTTCTATTTCATGAATGCACAATTTATTTTCTCACAATCTCTAAGCACCTTGTGAATAGGGATATTTCTCTTCTATGTATGCTTGTATATGTGTGTGCATTTCCTAATTTACCTCTTATAAATTACTTCTTCACATAGTAGGTATCTAATAGAGGCATGCTGAATTAATGTTTCATAGATGTGCTGTTCTTATATTGATCAGTTTTATCTGTTGGAACACTTGTACTTGCAACATTTTCATGACATTAAGCTGGTTGAAATACTTAAATATATGAAGGAACAATTTATCCTAAAAAATATTGGGTGGCTTAATGTATCTTACTAGGTTGTTAAATTAATCTTGATTCAGCTCTTGTAGGGTATGCATTTTTGAACTAGTTGGGCTATTTCACTTGCTCCTACTGTCTGGAATTTGATAGGACCTTTTAGTCTTCTCAGAGCTTTAATGGTATTCATGGAAAAGCAGACTGCATTTTTTAAAGCTAATGAGGTGTCAGCTTCCTTGGTGACTCATTTTCTCTTTTGTCCTTCACTATTTTCCATTCTTGCTTCTGAAACAGCATAGACTTACTGGAGTATAAGGGACTATTATCAAGAAAGCATTTGAGAACTAAGCCACTTACTAAAAATCAGAATTGAGATTCAACATTAATTTTAGCAAATACTTAACATTTTCCTTGATATCTAATTTACATCACATAAAGATTGCATATTTATAACAGCACTCATCATAGGATAATTTAGCTCCTTTAATATTTTACTGTTTTAGCTTTTCTAATGCTCCAGAAAAATGGATTTTACAAAATAGGTGCTACAAATAGTCAAATTCAGTCTCTGCCTACTGACATTAATTTGAAGTTTGACAAAAACCATTTTATATAAGAAATATATCTTCTCTTTGGTCCTACCTGTCTGAAAATGTTGTAGGTTATGCTAATTACCTTGAAGAAGTTCCACTTTAAAATGCAAATATATTGACGTGAAAGTAACATATTAACCCACTCATACATTAGCACATATTAAACAACAACTAATAAACAGGACCCCAAGGAATAAAAATTACCACCTTGTTCACAGGATTTGTTTCCCAGTCAAAGTCTTAGATGGAGCAGTTTTGATAGCAAAGGTGAGGGGTGGCCATAAGAAAGAATAGGGAATTCATAGGTTCTATGTTCATGACTTCTGTGTTGTAATTGCAGGAGGAAAAAGAATAAATTCATTTGTGGAAAAAAAGTAAGCTATTTTCAGATAGTGATGTTTTGTGAAGACAATAAAGCAAAAATAAGTGATAGAGGATGAGTAAGGAATTCCAGGGGTACATTTGATTGAACAGGCAGGAAGGTGATCTGAAACAATAAACAACTGAGACATGAATATAAAGGAGGTGAACCTGCAAAATTCTGGGGTTAACATTCAAGGCATAGGCCAAAGCCCAAAGTAGGATTGAGTATTATGTAATAGCAAGAAAAAGAGGGTTCTTTTCTCCCAATGTATTTTTAAAGCCAATTCCTGGGGTATCGGGATTTCAAAGAGACAAAAAATTTATTTCATTGTGCAAGCAAAGGAGTTCAGTTGCCTTAGATGACCCAAAAACTGCCTCCCTGATCTGCAGAAATTCTAATATTTTATAAATCAAGGAGATAATGAATAACTCTGGTGGAGCTGGACACAGGTTCCTTCATTAAAAACATTAAGCAGTTGAACAACCTGGGGGTGGACTCCAAACCATGGTAGTTACAAAGTGACAGTCATTTTCAGAGATTAAGTTTCTGAGATAGAAAAATACAGAGGAGAGATCAGTCATAAGGTTTTCTGTGTGGATATGAAACAGAGGAGGGTGGTGTGTTTACCATCCCAGTAGTAAGCATATACATAGAAGTGTGGGCTCAATCGAAAACTACCATCACAGTAGTAAGCATCTGCAAGGGTAAGTTTAAGTCTAAAGTAACTATAAACAGGGGTGGGACCACTCTAGCCAGCTTCAGTAATTTCAGGTATGAAACTTTGCTGTTTTATAATATAAAGGCATTTATGTAATCACTTAGTAACCATAATTATTTGTTAATTCTTAACCCTCAGTTACATATGTGTTGGAAAAAGTTAAAGAAGTCCAGTGTAGCTGAAGCATAGTGCTCATTGTATAGTGATTGGCCTAGATAAATCCAATATTATCTCAGAAGGGATAAACATGTTCTTTCTATGCCCAACAGTGTCCTCAAAATAAAGTTGCAAGTGTTAGCATTAGAAGAAGATAAAGGCAGAAATAAAATTATGAAATACAAAAAGAATATTACCCACTATATATTAGGTTGGTGCAAAAGGAATTGCAGTTTCAGGCCATGAATTTTAAATCATTATAACTAGGCTCAAACACATCTTTATTAATCAAAATAGGAACTGCTACTATCAACACATTTTAGCCAAGGAGAAATAAGTTTGTTGATTCCTGTAGAGTAAAAATCCCTGCTTCAGGATTCTATGAACTCTTGGAAAACATTTTCTACATTTTGCTAGTTGTGGAAGCATTTTCCCTGCAAAAAGTAGGTGAGATGCTTGAAGGAGTAGTAGTCAGATGGCAAGAGGTCAGGTGAATATGGTGGATGAGGCAAAACTTCACAGCCCAATTCATTCAACTTTTGAAGCACTGATTGTGTAATGTGCAGTCAGGTGTTGTTGTGTAGAATTGGGCCCTTCCTGTTGAGCAATGCTGGCTGCAGTTGTTGCAGTTTTTGGTGCATCATATTGAGCAGCTGAGCATACTTCTCACATGTAATGGTTTCTCTGGATTCAGAAAGCTGTAGTGGATCAGACTGGCAGCAGACCACCAAACAGTGACCATGACCTTTTGTTGGGACAAGTTTGGGTTTGGGAAGTGCTTGGAGCTTCTTCTCAGTCCAACCGCTGAACTGGTTGTCACTGGTTATTGCATAAAATCCACTTTTCATCACACAGCACAATCCAATTGAGAAATGGTTCATTGCTGTTGTGTAGAATAGAGAAGACGACACTTCAAACCAACATTTTTTAAAATTTTTGGTCTGCTTATGAGGAACCCACTTATTGAGCTTTTTCACTTTTCTAATTTGCTTCAAATGCTGAACAACTGTAGAATGGTCAATGCTGAGTTCTTTGGCAACTTCTCATGTAGTTTAAGCAATCAGCTTTGATGATTGCTCTCAATTGGTCCATGTCAACTTCTGATGGCTGAGCATTATACTCCTCTTCTTCAAAGTTCTCGTCTCCTTTGCAAAACTTCTTCAACCACCGTTGCACTGTATGTTCATCAGCAGTTCCTGGGCCAAATGTATTATTGATGTTGCAAGTTGTCTCCACTGCTTTAGGACCCATTTTGAACTCAAATAAGAAAATTGCTTGAATTTGCTTTTTGTCTAACATTATTCCAATAGTCTAAAATGAATATAAAATAAAAGCCAAGTAAGGAGTCATTAGCAAAAATACCAGAAAGTGAGAAATGCACATTAAAATGATGTATAACATAATCATCTTTGTTTAAAAATGTATATGGCAAATTTCAACAATGCAAAACTGCAATTACTTTTGTACCAACCTAATAAACATAAATGTAAAATTGTTAAAAATAAAAAAGATAATTTGTGAAACTATTTCAAGTGAGTGCGGGAATCTTTGCAAACTAAGCCTCTCATAGCTATAAATACATACTAAATTCTATGTAAATTCACAAAGGATTTTGGATATAACTTTGTGCATCACAAAAGATCTATTGCTTGCAGTTCCTAAAAATTATCCAGCAGTTTTCCAATTTATCTCCTCTCCTCATGCTATTCTTTTATTGGGAAATGCTTTTTTTGTCTGTCTTTTTCAAGAATAGAGCCATGTCAAGTATCATCCTCATATGTTTTCTCATTTATACTGTACCCAAATCTATTTTAGCACCATTTTCCTTGTCCATTGGCATTTACTGCTAACACCTATGTGATAGCACTGTGAAGTCATCTATGATAACACATTAACTTCACTTAAACCCTCCTCCTTCATGATGAGTGATATTTTCTGTTTATTTTATTTCTCTGTATTTAAATCTTAGCATAATAAGTGGCACATATTATATATTCAATAAATATTGTTGATACTTCATGGGAGGTAGATGGATGGAGGAGTTCAATGGATGCATGGGAAGAGCAAAAATATTTGACATGAATAGTACCTCAAACTATGTATTGAATATGGAAGAGGCCTGGAAGGAAAGAAAATGGAGATCCAGAAACAAATTTTATAATACAAGTTTGTCATATATTTATTGACAACTTTCATCTCCATGCTAACATGAAAAGCGTTTTATTATTATCCAATTCCAAAAAGTACTGTCAATATATTAATTGATTACTGGAAGATGTGGAAATGTAGGATATTAGTCAAAAGAAACTTTGCTCCAAGTGTTTCTCTCATACACTTAGGATTGCAATCAACCACTCTAGAATGAAAGATAATAACGTCTCTTAGTTAACCATTGATCAGTCTATGGAAAAAGTGTCAGGAGCAAAAGAAATTTGATTAGTTACACTCTATTTCTTACTCTTAATCAATTATGTTGTATAAGATTTACATTTTTCCTATCCTTACCCACTCACAACCAATGAATAATTAGCCACATAAGATGGCTAAGTCATGTAGTTTAGAGTGCTCATTAGAAGGAGCTATTTTTTTTTTCAAATACCATTGAATCCAAAGATCATTAAAATGCATCTTTACTAAGTTGGATACCAAGGAAATGACAACAGATTACACAAGCAGATGTTGTATAAAGCGATAAGAATTGCTTAAAAGTCTTGGAAGCACTACTTGGTGTGAGTAATCATAAGTGAGTTTGCAGGAAAACTAATTCAGCAGAGAAATAGGCCTGTGAAAGAATTGCAATAAGAATTGAAGTAGCTTTGAATGAGAAGTGGCTGTGGTATGATCATGATGGATAGTGAAAACCCATGAAGGTAATATGATTATTACAACTAAAAACCAGAGAATGAAGATTTCAAGAACATGTTATGAAGTGGTTTGCTGCTCTTTTATTGGTGATGTTGTGATTTCACAATTTATTGTATTTTGATCATAAGAAACCCACTTGAATTAATTTAGTACATTGAGAAAAATATGCTTCTATACTTCAGTTTGGCAGAGTCAATTTATGCGTATAACATTCTTTCGTTTTTCTCTTTTTATTTTTCTTAAATATTACATTAAAAGAATACAACAGGTCCCCATATATCCCCCACCCCCCTCACCCCACTTCTCTCACATCAACAACCTCTTTCATCATCACGGCAAATTCATTGCATTTGGTGAATACATTTTGAAGCACTGCTGCTCCACATGGATAATGGTTTACATTATAGTTTACACTCTTCCAAGTCTACCCAGGGGGCTATGGCAGGACATACAAGGTCCAGCATCTGTCCCTGCAGTACCACTCAGGACAACTCTAAGTCCTGAAAATGCCCGCACATCATATCTCTTCTTCCCTCTCCCTACCTTCAGCAGCACCATGGCCACTTTCTCCACATCAATGCTACAGTTTCTTCCATTACTAATCACAATAGTTCCATAGAAGAATATCAGTAAGTCCATTCTAATTCATACTCTATTCCTCCATCCTGTGGTCCCTGGGATAGTTATGTTCACTCCACCTCTATATCGAAAGGGGGCTTAGATTCCACATGGATGGCTCGAGAGGGGGCTTAGATTCCACATGGATGGAAGTGTTTCACAAGATCATGCAATGATGGATATAGGACATGTTAAATTACACCAAAAATGTATAAAAGTCTATAGGCTAAAAGGTAAACCATGAAGTAAAACATGATAACTAAACATTTAGAAAATTATACAGTCTAAAATATAAACCATATGTAAACCCAAATGTAACCATATTTGAAAGCTTTGTCTCAATATCTGTACATCAGTTGCAGCAAATATGATATGAACATGTAAAAAGATCATTGTTGGGGAAGGGATAAAGTGTTTGACGTTGGATATATGGGAATACCCTCATTGTATATATGCATTACTATGATCTAAAACTTTTGTGAATAAAAAATAAAAATTTTTTAAAAAAAGGATGTAGACACTGAGGAAGAAATGAAAGAAATTGCATTGCCAATGTACATACAGAACAACACTTATTGCAGTGATGAAAGGCAAAATGTCAGAAACAAAGTTATTTCATTTTTTTCATTTTTTGATACCCCAATTTATTTTTTATTTATTGAATTTTTCTAAATTAGTATGTATTTTATATCTAACCTTTAAAACCATCATTATATTCCATTTTACTATTAATGGAACTTGTCAATATATTAAGCTTCATTTTTGAAGAAGTTTTGGACCACAGAGAGTTTCAACTATGGCAGAGGAGAAACACTGGTGTGGGGTGTTATTAATGGGGGGCACATGGTTGGGAGGGAGTTCCCCAAGGCATGTATATAGGGTACATAAAAATGTTTGAATATTTTCATAGTAGTTACAGTTAAAAATGACAATTGAGGGAATGCTGAGTTCCTAGACAGAGAAGCTCTATAAAATTCCCCAGTGGAAAAGCAACAATCCCCAAGTGCAATGGCAAAGACCACCAAAGAAGGATGGTCCAACAATGAACCCTTGATACTGATGACTATGCTTATGAGCCTGTATGCCTGAAATTTCAACTAGGCCTAGAGCTGCGGGGTTCCTAAGAGTTATCTACTGAGACGCCCTATGATACTCAAATGTGGCCACTCTCTAAGCCAAACTCAGCATGAAAATGCATTAAGTTCCCCCAGTGTGGGACATGACTCCTAGGGATGAGCCTCCCCTGTGTGGAGGGATTACTACCAAACACCATCTGATGATATAACTAGAAAGAGACCTTGAATAAAAGGGTCAAGTCAGACTAGCAGAATATCTCAGCCTACATGTAATATCATGGGTTAAAAACTGTTTTTTGACCTTGAATAAAAGGGGGAAATGGAAAGGACAAATGAGTTTATATGGCTATGAGTCTCCAAAAAAGAGTCAGGAGGTCATCAGAGAGGTCATGCTTACAGATGCCTCAGCAGGGTCCCAGAGACAGCCAAAGTAGATACAACCTCAGGTACTGGTTCTCCTGAGGGCTACAGAGACCCACAGGTTCTATGGTCATGACAGATGGCTCTAGAGTTCAGTGTCATGTTGGTTGGCCCTACTTTGGAGTTTGTGTTCCTGAGTGTGATGGAGCTGGACTCAGATGTGACCTTTCTACACATGCCTCTTCTGTCACTTTTACTGGACCTGTGGTTGGCACTAGGTTGGCGTGTACTCAGGAGACCTAAATCTCTGGACAGTCCATGTGACAGCCAGGCCCTGAACCTTAGCAGACTTGCAACTCCTACCCTCTGGCTTATTGGAATTACTCCAGTCAGCTAACAGGGAGGTGAAGAAAGTCAAACACCACACCAGGGAGCCAAGAGCGCCTACAACTGCAAGCAGGAGAATTGCATCCATCATCCATGTGGAATAACATTCTCTTGCAAACTGGTACTCTCTGTGTTCCCAGATGACTAAAAGTCAAAAGTTGAAACTACAGATTGAAATAGTATTTTATGATTGAATATCCATCCATCCATTTACTTATGAGTAGTTTTCCAAACTTTAGGGTAGTAAATGAAATTCTTTGAGCTTCAATCTGCATTGATGAAATCTGGATTATGCTTCTCAAATCACATAGCTTTGGGTGGATTAAAGAGTTCTTGTACAGAGATGGATGTACTTACATATTTAAATAAGAGCAACAACAAACATTCTAGTTTGATAGATATTTCTGAACCAGATTTTCAATTATCCCACTCTAAAATAGAGTACATGAAATGTAAATGCTTTTATTACCAGCATTCTTGTCACTAGGAGTAGCCATATACAACTGTCCTTGACAAGAAAATATAGACAAACTTCTCCTGGTTAGTGGTAGTACAAAGGCGAGGCCTTCTAAAAAATATCTGATAAGAGGGAACAGAAATAGTCGATGCCAAATTCTTCCCCATGCTTCATGTCTTGAATGAAGGCATGTCTTCATGTCTTTAGTCTACAGAATTGTGGCAGTATTTTCTTATAATGACAGATGGGCCATTAGAATCACAGAGATGTCAATCCATTCATCATTGTCTACTGTAGCTGATTAACCACAGTCTTTTTTATTTTGTGTAAAAATAAATAATTGTAACTTTTAAGCCACTCTTAGTAAGTTTTCTATAACATGCAGCTAAATGCAAGCCAAATTGCTGAAATGACTAATACTAATCTTAGTTTCCTAAGGGACTAATTTTCTCTTCATAATGATAACATCTTTACCTTCCCAATTAGGAAACATGAATTGTGTGTTCATTTAATAGTAGAAAACAACAACAGATATATGGCAGCATTGTTACAGTCTCTAAAATGTAAATAATGTTATAGGGTCACATATGTTAATGTTAATGGCAGAAAAAGTGTAAATGAAATATGACACTCATATCCTATATTTTAAGTTATTCTCCATTGTTTAAAATTGTAAACAAATTGAATTATTTCCAATTTTAGATCATATTCAAATAATTTAAGTAGAAATTCTTTTTTTTTTTTGAGTTATACTGGTTATAACCTTATTTTCAACATTTACATTCTAGTCTTATTATTTTATCTGTGGTTAGATCACATATTCACGACATAAGCATCCTTCCAAATTATTTAAAATCAGCTAAATGCTTCTGTAAAATCAAATAACCCCATTTAAAAAGTAAAAGGTTATTTCTCACATGTGAAATAATTGTGGGTCCAGGAAATTTTCTGAGGTAATTATTATCATGTAGGTACTCAGCAATTAAACTTTGAGGTTTAATTAAACCTCAAATTTAAGCCAGGAATTCTTTTGCAGTTTTCATGACAAAAGATCAGAGAACTGAATGGTCTCACACTGAAAATAAGATACTTTAGATAAGAAGTAATGTGCATCAATTCCATTTGCCATATTAGTGAGGACTAGTCACAGGTACATATATAACTATAAGCATTCAAGGAAGCTAATTCCTGTATGTACCTCAAAGCACAGGAAGATCAGATATTCATGAATTAGAAATATGTATCAAGGGCATAGATGTCATTAATACCTAATCCAACTAAGGGAGGTAACCAGTGTCCTTTGTAATTTAACTTTCATTAATTGTGTTCTTTTAGATTATTTGCCCAGGAAATAACCAATAGAGCAAGCCAAATAGTGGATAATTGAATCTCCAATGTCCCATCAAACAGTTTTCTGAGATATTATGAATTTCATAAAGAAGAAGTACATTTATTCTAGTAGATAATTAACTGAATTGTTATAAAAGACCTGGGCCTCTTCATTTTTTTTTTTTTTTTTACTTTCCTAGTTCCATGTCTAATTGCCTAATTAGAAAGCATGGATAGAGCAATATTCATCCAGTCTAAAAATATCTTCCCAAGATATTTAAGAATATCCCAAGATATTAAAGAATTAAAACTGCAGAGTAGTTTTAATTCAAACTACTGGATTATGACTACCAAAACATTTTCTTTATATTTCTAAATCATTCTTCCTTTTATAAGGTTTATCATCTGACTTAACAACACTAACATACTTGCCTAATATCAGCGATGATTTTCCTCACTTTATATGGATTCTAAAATGGCAGCAAAACAGACACAGGGGACAAATTCAGATATGATACACAAGAACCTTAACAGGTAAGTTTTAAAAGGTGGTTAAAATTTCACTAAATAGAGCCAACATTTGAAATGATGAAATGTGCATTTGCTATTTTCTTGTAAATGTTTGGATGTTAAAAGATATTCAAATGAGACTTGCCCCAAGGTAAAATAGTGAAGACAAATAGACTAAATAAATACATGAAACAACTGTTTTGAAGATACTGGAATGAGACAACAGAGAATAGTGAACCCTGAGAGATGGGAAACAATTCAGGGAAATCCTGTGGTAGTCCCAGTCTGTACCCTTGAGAGATTTTCAGGCTGCAACACAGAAAGCGGAAACCAAGGTAGAACTTGGCAGACAGCCTGACATTTGGAGATGGGCTTGAGAATACCAGGAGAATGAAATATTTCGAGTTCATAGGACAAAGTACTGATGAAGGGAAAGCTGCCCAAAGAGATAACCTTGGAGACTGCATAGCATTTCCTCTTGAGTATTCAGCAGAGTACTGATCATGTATGTCTGAGGAATCTACTCAAGACCAAGGAAAAACATCTGAAAAGATTAAAGAACAGTACCAGGCACTTACACACGGCCAGGAAAAGTCTGTTCCCACCAGCCAGAACGAAAAAATTGAAGCATTGAGTACTCAAGACTCAGCGAGTACCCATTAAGGTCTTACCTCATTAATGAGAAATAATTAACCCTAAACTGATTGCTGCTTTAGGCTGCCCTAATAAATCATAAAAGCAAGACCTGAAGTTATCACACTCTTCACAAGTAGCTTAACTGCATTCCAGAATAAAGCTGGAGAATATTTATAAAAACAGAAATAAGGTAATACTTACAATGTCATGCATCTAAATAAAGTTTACCCAGCATACAAAAGAGTAGGGAGACACACCAATAAAAACCAATCATTGCAACCAAAGCAGAATTAACACAGATATTAGAATTAACAGTCAAGGACATAAACAAGTATAACTGTATTCTATGTTTAATAAGTTAAATAGGGAATTTTTTTAAAGACCCTAATTCAATTTCAAGAGATAAAAAGTACAAAGTTGGAGATGGATAATGCACTGGATTAGATTATTGACATATTAGGCAAAACAGAAGAGCAGAAATAATTAGTGACCTGAAAACACAGTAATAGAAACAAGAATAAGTATTGGGGGAAAAGGAACATTAAAAAAAAATACAAAGTCCATCAAAGAGATATAGGAGAACTTCAAGTGATTTAATATAAAACTGCCAATTTAGAATATGCACTGGAAATATCTTTCAACATGAAGGCATTTTCACACATGCAAAAGTTCCAAGCCTTCACTTCCTCAAAAATAAAAGATAAATGTTAAAGGAAGTCCTCAGGATCAAGGAAAATGACATGCAATAGAAACATGATCTGCACAAAGAAATGACGAATGCTCAAAACGGTATCCACCTGCATAAATAGGGTATTTTCTTATTTAAATCTCTTTATAAGATAATTGGCTGTTATAATGAAAGTAATAACAATAAAGTGTAAAACTTGTAGCATATAAATGTAAAATCTATCAGTCAAAATTGATAGAACTACAAGGAGAAATAGAAATTCATAATTATATTTGGAGATTACAGTACCCTCCTCAATAACTGGTAAAATAAATCATCAGAATATCAGCAAGGATACAGTAAACTTGATCCATACTAATGAACTTGACTTAATTGACATTTATAGAATACAGCACCCTCAACAGCAGAATGCACATTTTCTTCAAGTGCACAATGAACATTCACCAAGTAGAAAAAATTCTGGACCTAACAATTTTCAAAAACTTTAAAATAATTCAATTGATACCAAAGATGTTCTCATATTAAAATGCATTTAATTAGAAGTCAAAAAGAAAGAAAACTATATAAACATAGGCCTCATATACTTGATTATTAAATAATAGCACATTTCTGAATAATGGTTAAATTAAAAAATCAAAAGGAAATTAGAAACATTTTGAATTGAATGAAAATGAAAATATAATATATCAACGTTTAAATACTTGGGGGACTTTTATAGAATTTAAACCCTCTATTTAAGAGTGAGAATGGTCTCAAATAAATGACCTCTGCATATACTTTAAGGAAGTAAGGCAAGAGGAGCAAATTAAACCTGAAGTAAGCAGAAAATAATAAAGATAAATACTAAAATCAAGGAAATGGAAAAGCAAAGAGAAAATCAAGAAAACCAAAATTGGTTCATTGAAAAGAATAATAATATTGGAAAACTTCTATCCAGACTAATTGGAAAAAAACAAAGAAGACTCAAATGACCGCTAATAGGAATAAGAGGTATGACATAACTACAGAGGCCAGATATTAAAAAAAATGAAAATAAGGCAATATTATAAGAAGCCATATACCTGTGGATTCATTAACTTAGATGAAATGGGAAATAAATCCTTGAAATAAAGAAACTACTAAAATTTATTCAAGAGAAAGGGGGAAGGTGGTGTCGCATTAGGCAGATGAGGCTTACCACTATCAGAAACATGGTGAAGAGCCAAAACCTGCCTGAGGGATCTGCTTTGGGGGTTATCAGAGGAGGGCAGTGCTTCACACCTCCCAGGAGGATGAGGGACAGAGAGACCAAGAAGTCAAAACAACAAACTATGCATTACTAAACCTCCCCACCACAGGGGAGGGCTCCCCTCAACCACTCCTGTGTTACTCAGCAGGAGTAAAAACCCTGACTCTTTGAAGGTGATTGGAGGGTGAGCAAAAGTAGTCCTTCCTGCGGTGTTACAAGGGCATAGCAAGGGGAGTTGGGGGCTTGTTTTCAGTGAATTCGGCCAGGGGAGCCTTCTTTGAAAATTGATCCTGGCCAGACAAAAACTGGAAAACCAAGAGACAAATACCTCCATGGAAATGTGCACCAATGTACTCTATCAGCTGGCCAGTCTGGAAAGTGTATGGACAAAAATTGCTTTTAGAGCTCTCTTTACCCTGACCCTGGGAGAAAGTCTGTGCCCCATTAGCAAGTCTTTGGCACACTTTTGATAACTTAAGTTGGGCAATTTTAAAGACTTAGGGTAAGTGAATCAAAATCAAAAAAGAACTGTGAAAAAAATAAAAACCATAGACAAGAGAGAGAAATTCTCCACTGGAGTCAATTCACCAACATATTAGATGCCTAGACATAGGCAAACATTTACAAGCCATACCAACAAAGAGGAAGAGATGGCCCAGCCAAAGAGACAAACCAAATATTCTGAAGACATTCAGGATTTAATTAAGACAATTAATCAATGATAATCACAAAACTCTCCTAAATCAATTTAAAGAATTGAAAGAAAATATAAATAAAGAGATAAAGGATATTAAGAAGATACTGGGTGAGCATAAAGAAAAGTAACAGACCTTATGGGAATGAAGATATGATGAATGAGGCTGAAAATACATTAGAGGCACATAAGAGCAGATTTGAATGCTTGAAGACAGAATTAGTGATTTTGAACACTTATTTAAACTGGAAAAGACAGTAAAACTGAAAGAGGAGAATGGAAAAAATGAAACAGTGGCACAGAGAATTGAATGACAATGCAAAATGCAAAAAACATACACATTATCTGTGTCCCAGAAGGAGAAGAAAACAGAAAAAGGGCAGAAAGAATAGAGGAAATAATGACTGAAACATCTCTTCCCTTATGAAAGACATAATTATCAATATTCAAAAATGACAACACACCCTGTGACACTTACTATTCAGAATGACAAATATGAGAGATAAAGAGAAGATTATGAAAGCACTAAGAGAAAAAGCAAAGTATCACATACAAGGAAAACTGGATATGATTAAGTTCTGACCTCACATCAGAAACCAAGGAGAGAAGAAAGTGATATGATGTTTTTAATGCATTGAAAGAGAAAAAGTGCCAACCAAAAATTCTATATTTGGCAAAGCTGTCTGTCAAAAATGAAGGGGAGAACAGAAAAACATCTTGCAACTTCCTTGAAAGAAAGGAAAGAGGAGACTGCTTATCTCCAGAGAAGAGTCATTAGTAGAGCACGCCACACAATAGAGGCTGGTGCCCATCCTCCACTGGAGGCACAAGCTGCTTTGAGAACTATTCTGGAACTGGAATTGGAAGCTCCATTTCCCAAGGAAGGGGGAAAGAGATGGTTGGGCACCAACTTCAACTATTGACTAGTACACATCAGGCTAAAGTATAATCCTAAGAACAGCTAAAGTTTGAGCCTGCCTGGGTCAGATGGAAGCTGGTAGCCACCATCTTGGTTCTGTGCCCAGCACAAAGGAAAATGTGCAGACTGAAAAGCACAGTGCTGGTAGGACTGGCTTCTTTCCATCAAGATCAGATTGCAACTCAAGGATAAGCCCCAGCCCCACCTCTAGCAAGGAGGAGGTTGGGGGGACCTGTGAAAGCCTCTCTGGGAAACTACAGACCACACTTCAGTGGCCAGTGATAATCCTACTTTGGCAGTGCAAGTCACTTCAGCAGCTATTCTGTGGCTGGAATTGGAAGTTCCATTGTCAAATTGTCAAAAGGGGAGGAAAAGATGGTTGGCCACCAATTTCAGCTACTGATTAGTAAATTTGACTGGCTAAAGGATAACCCTAAGAAGAGCTAAAAATTGAAACTGGCAAAGTTGGAAAAAGGCCAGTAGCTGCCATTTTGACTCCACTCCCAGCATGAGAGGAAGACAGGCTAACTGAAAATCAAAGTGATGTTAGAGACTGGTTTCTTTCATCCAAAATGGCCTACAGGCCCAGCTTTAGCCCCACCTATGCCAGAGAGGAAGATGGCTGGCCCTGCACCAGCCTATCCAGGTGAAGAAAAGAATGGAAAAAAATTGAACAAGATCTCAGAGAACTAAAAGACAGCAAGAAATGTGCAAACATACATACCATGGGTGTCCCAGAAAGAGAAGAGAAGGGAAAAGGGCCAGAAGGAATATTTGAAGAAATAATGGTAGAAAATCTCCCAACCATATTGAAGGATATAAATATCCATGTTCAAGAAGTACAATGTACTCCCATCCAAAAAAATACAGTTGATCAACTCTGAGACACATACTAATCAGAATGTAAATGCCAAAGAGAGAATTCTGAGAGCAGCAAGAGAAAAGCAATGCATAACATATAAGAGATATCCAATAGGATGAGGTGCTGATTTCTCACCAGAAACCATGGAGGCAAGAAGACAATGGTATGATATAGTTAAAATATAGAGAAAAACTTCCAGCTAAGAATCTTACATCCAGCAAGATTGTCTTTCAAAAACAAGAGTGAGTTTAGAATGTTCATAGATAAACAGAAACTGAGAGAGTTTGTAACCAAGAGACTGGATTTTCGGGAAATACTAAAGAGTGTGCTACAGCCTGAAAACAAAAGACAGGAGAGAGGGCCCTGGAAGAGACTTGAGAAATGATGATTATATCGATAAAAGTAATTAAAAGTCTCAAAAGAGTGGTGAAAATAAAATGTGGCAGATAAAATCCAAATATTCAGGAGTAAACTTAACCAAAGATGTAAAGCACTTGTATTCAGAGAGTTACAATTCAATTTTTTTAAAATTAAATTTTAATAATAGGAACATCACTCCATGCTTATGGATTAGAAAACTAAATATCATTTAGATGTCAATCGTACTCAAATTGATATACAGATTGAATGCAAACATGATAAAAAATTCCACCAGCATTTTTTACATAAAAGAAAAACACAATTATCAACTTTATTTGGAAGGGTAAGGGTCCTGAAAAGCCAGAAACACCTTAAAAATGAATAGCAAAGTTGGAGGGCTCTCATCTTCTGAACTGTAAATCATATTACATACCTCAGCAGTGAAAAACAGCATGGTATTTGCATAAAGACAGACACATAGACCAATGGAACCAAACTGATGGTTCAGAAATAGACTCTCATATATATGGTCAAATGATTTTTAACTAGCCTGTCAAACCAACCCACTCGGGAAGAATAGTCCATTCAACAAATGGTGCTGAGAGAACTGAATATTCATGGCCAAAAGAAGGAAAGAGGACCCCTATCTCATACCTTATCCAAAAGTTAACTCAAAATGAATAAAAAACTATTAAGCAAGAACCACAGAGCTTCTAGGAAAAAATGTAGGAAAATTTTTCAAGACCTGATGGTAGGTGGTGGATTCTTAAAGGATATAAGAGGAGAACTGAGATGGACTACTGATATATAATGTATGAAGTTTTAATTAGCTTTACTTTAAAAGTGTGGAAATGTACAGAGTTGATGGTAACACATTATAGTGAGTATCAATTGTTTTATAAATGGGAATGTGGCTGGAAATGGTAGTCTAGGGATGTCAAAACCAATTGAAAGAATGCTAGAGAATAATCTAGGGACTAAATAGCACAGTAAACCCAGAGGTGGATGAGAACTGTGGCTAATGTTACAGATGCAAGAGTGTCCTTTGTTAGCTAGAGCAAATGCACATTGCTATTTCATGGTGGTGGGAATGTAAAGAAGCATGGGAAAAATAAAACTGGAGTCACCCTTTGACTGTGGTTAGCTGTAATGATATAATATTCTTGCACCTATGCCAAGGATGTACTGTGTTGATAATGGGGCAGTATGAAAAATGTGTGTCAAGTGTACACTATGGACCTGGTAATAACCAGATGATATTATCTCATAATCTGTTACAGGTGTTCCACCACAGTATGGTGTGTAGATAGAGAGTTGTTGTTTGGGAATTCTTCACATGTGCATGATTGTTATGTAAATTTACAACTTCTGTCATAAAAATATATTTAAAAATAATAATAGGGTGGGTTGGGGGAAAAATACACCAAATAGTAGTAAGACTTTGACAATATTCTTTTATAATTTTAGCAAATCTCTCTTAACAGTGCAAGGTGTTGGTGGAGGGTTGATGTATGGGGCCCCTGTATGATGTTATGCATGTTTACTTTGTAAGTTCATAACTTTTACTATACATTTATTGTTTATGTATGTTCATGTATAAATGACATAAAAATAATAATAATAGAGTGAGATGGGGGAAATACTTTGGTTAGTAGTAATATTTTGAGGATACTCTTTAATCATTACTTAAAAATCTTTAACAACAATGCAAGGTATTGGTGGTGAGGTGAAATATGAGAGCCATGTATGATGTTATATATGTTTGTTTTGTATGTTCACAACCATTACTACACTCTTATTGTTATTTATGTTCATGTATGAGTGAGATCTTCAATAAATTTTTAAACAATGAAGGGGAGTTCAAAGTCTTCACAGACAAACAAAATTTGACAGAATATGTTCCAAAAAAAAACACAACAGAATTATAAGAGATACTAAAAGGACTGTTGAAGCTGGAAAAGAAAGACACAAGGGTGACATTGAGAAGATTATGGTAAATTAAAGGGTAAAATGATAGACAACTGTATAATATGACAACAGAAAGCCAAAGCTCAAAATGGATGAAGTAACTAATTCCTTTACAGTAATAACATTGTACGTTAATGACTTGAACTCCCTAATCAAAAGACACAGACTGATAGAATGGATAAAAATATATGTGCCATCTAAATGCTGTCTACAAGAGACTCACCACACACATAAGGACACAACCAGGTTAAAAGTGAGAAGTTGGAAAAAGATATTCCTTGCAAATAGTAGCCAAAAATGAACAGGAGTGTCAGCACTAATATTGAATAAAATCAATTTTAAATGCAAAACTGTCATAAAGGATGAAGGAGGTCATTATATATTAATAAAAAGGGGCAATTCAAGAAGAAGATATAACTATTCTATGCTATTACATTGGCCAGTATTAAAAAGTTGAAAAACTAAATGTTGGAGAGGATGTGGAGAGGTAAGAACTGTTTGTCAGAATGTAGAATGGTATAGCCACTGTAGAAGACTATTTGGAAGTTCCTCAGGAAGGTGAATATAAATCTCCATTTGATGCAGCAAAACCATTGCTACCTATATACCCAGAAGAAATGAAAGGAATGACACAAACAGACATCTGCATGCTGATGGTCATAACAGTGTTACTCATGATAGTCAAAGGTTGGAAACAACCCTAGTGTCTATCAACAGATGAATGGATAAACAAATTGTGGAGTATACACACAATGCACTATTGTGCAGTGGTAAGAAGAAATGAAGTCATGAAACATATGACAAAATGGATGAACCTGGAGGACGTTATATTGAGTGAAGCAAATGAGACAAGAAAGGACAAATATTCTATGGTTGCCCTATTATGAACTAAACATATTATATGGAATATGAATATGGTTTGAATTGCATATATAAGACCACTTTTTTTTGAAGCTGAACAAATGTAAGTTAATTCTATACAATGTTGATATCAGACACAAAAAAATTATACAAAGTGAAAGTAACCTGACACAGAGTACTACATATAGTATGTTTCTATTTTTCTAAAATGTAAATATTAGCCAATTGATAAAGATGAAAGAGATTAGTGGTTATGTATGTCTGAAGAAGGAATGCTAAGGGGTGTGGAGTCTTTGTGTAGTAATGAAATTGTTCTAAAATTTTTGAAATGATAAATGTACAACTTTGTGATTATGTGAAAAGTCATGGATTCTACACTGTATTAGTCAGCCAAGGGGTGCTAATGCAAAACACAAGAAATTGGTTGGTTTTTATAAAGGGTATTTATTTGGGGTGGGAGCTTACAGATATGAGGCCATAAAGCATAAGTTACTTTCCTCACCAAAGTCTATTTTCACATGTGAGAGCAAGATGGCTGACGAAGTCTGCAAGGGTTCAAGCTTCCTGGTGTCCTTTCTTCCAGGGTCTTGCTTCTCTTTCCTCTGTGTGCTTATTTTTTGGGCTCCAGCTTAAGACCTTAACATCAAAACCCCCCAGCTCTGTCCTTTGCCCTGTTTTCTATCACCCACCAAAGGGTGGGGACTCAATGCCCTACTGGCACAAGAGGTTTACATAATTACTTAATCAAGTAAAGGTATGAATCCAATATAATCTAATATACCCAGAGGAAAAGATCAGTTTACAAACATAATCCAATATTTCTTTTTGGAATTCATCAATAATATCAAACTGCTACATACACTTTGGATAGAATAGGCAGAAACAGCAGCTGTGTACAGGGGGCAAAATATAGAGAGATTTAGAGGTGAGACGTTTTCTTGTTTGTCTGTTTTTGTTTATTATTATTATTGAAATAATGAAAATGCTTTAATAATGGTTGAACTGATGATCACACAATTTTGTGGTTATATCAAGTACCACTGATTTTAAATTTAGGATTAAGGCATGTCTGGGGCATGCTTCCATGGAATATGTCTCTCTGCCCCTCATCTTTCAGGAGAATGTACAACATAGTCCTGGTCTGTAGATCTCCAACAAAGCTCTTTCAGAAAGCTTTTTGCTCTTCTTCCATTGTTTTCATGAGAGAGTTGAGCCCTGTTTACTTATTCCAATGCCATGTTCCCAGAAGTCCCTACTCATATTTTTTTAAGGTATTTTTATTCTGATACCAATTTCAGAAAAATATATTACCAGAAAATAGCCTTCAAAATTATAGAAATTATAGATGCAAATATTTAAATAAAAGTTGTACAAATTGAATTCAATAGTATGTAGACAGGATAATCCATTAAAACCAACTGGGATTTAATAACTGAAACACAGGTTTGGATTAACATGAAAACAAATCAATCAATAAAATTCAACATAGTAACAAAATGAAATTTAAAATACACTTAATCATCTTAATAAAATAAGAAACAGTGTTTGAGAAATTCCTCTCTTGATTCCTGAAAATAATTATTTGCAGAAAATTAATAGAATATACTTTCCAAACGAAGGAAATCTTTGGTGCAACTAGAGGTATCATACTTGATGGTGAAAAACATAGCTTTCCAACTAAGATCAGGAATGAGACAAAAATGTCTGCTATTACCACTTCTATTCAGTATTTTATAGAAATCTGACCAGTATAATCAGGCAAGAAAAAGAACTAAATGCATCCAGATTGGAAAGGAAAAAGTAAGACTTTCTTTATCCATGTAAGATGTGATTTTCTATGTAGAAACTCAGTGGAATGCAAAACAAAACAAAACAACTGAAAGTATAGTAAGTTTAGCAAAGACACAGGTTACAAAATTAATATACAAAGTTATTATGTTCCTATATGCTAGCAACAAACAATAAGTAATTGAAATTTAAAATACCAATTTTATTAATGTAATAAAATTATTTCTAAATCTGTCTGACAAAAGAAGCAAAAGAACTATACAATGAACACTACAAAATATGCTGAAAGAAATTAAAGATGACATATATTTAGATATAAACTGTTCATGTGTCAAAAAAAAACCTCAATATCATAAAGAAAATAATTCTCTCAAGTTTAACTATACGTTCAATGCAATGACTGTCTAGGTAAACTGACACACTAATTCTTAAAATCATATGGAAATGAAAAATTACATAGCATAGTTGTATTAGTCACCCAAAAGGATGCTGATGCAAAGTGCCAAAACTCTGTTGGCTTTTATAAAGGTTATTTATTTGAGATAGAAGCTTACAGTCACCATGCCTTAAAGAGTCCAACTCAAGGTACCATAAGAGGTACTTTCTCACCCAAAGTCAATGGCCACGTCTTGAAGTTTAAGATAGTGGGATGTCTGGGAGGGGTCAGCCTTTCTCTTCCCTCTTAAGGCTCTGTGGGTCCAGCTTCTTCAATCTCAGCTGTAGCCTCTCAGGGCTTTCCAGCTGCTTTGTTCTCTTCACAAGTTCAGCTGTAAACCATCAGGTTCATTTCTCTTCCCCGGGTCCACAGGATCCTCTGTATCTTCTCTGTGTATCTACTTCCCTGTGAGAGTCTGATTTATCAACCCACCAAGGGGGTTGGGACTCAATGCTGAGTCACACTCTGATGACATGGTTGAACAAAGCCTTAATGTTAACATAATCTAATCAGATGTCTCAGCTGAATCGAATACAATCAAAAGGTTATCACACCCAGAGGAACAGACCAGTTTAACAACATAATCAGTGTCTCTTTTTGGAATTCATAAGTAATATCGAACAATAATGAAAATTATTTTCAAGTAGAAGAAAAAAGCAGCACTAATAATGTGATTTATTGTGGGGATCTTGAGCCATGCAACATTACTTTGTCCTCTGGAGGGAAAGAAATGAAATGTCAATCAAAGAGGTGATCAGCCAAACCTACAAGACCAGCCCTCAATAAAAACTCTGAACACCAAAGCTTGGATGATCTTTCCTGGTTTGGCAATATTCTCTACCTATTGTCACACACTGTTGCAGGATGAATTAAGTATTGTCCACATAACCCCACTGAGAGTGTACAACAGGATGCTTTTCTCCTGGACTTTCCCTTATGCATTTTTATCCATTGATTATTTTAATTTGTATCCTTAGACTATGACAAACTATAACCTTGACTATAAGATTTTGCTAAGTTCTAAGTCCTTCTAGAGTAACATTACAAGTGAGGGGTGGGGTGGCGGGAAAAGATGTGGCTCAAGCAGTTGAACTTCCATATGCCACATGGGAGGTTCCAGCTTCACTTTCTGGTGCCCCCAGAAAAAGCAAAAGCAAAAAACAAACAGCAAGCAAAACAAATGATAAAACCAACTCATGGGAGCTGATAATGGCCAAGTGATTAAGAGCCAGCTTCCCACATACAAGGTCCTGGGTTCAGTCTCAGGTCCCCAGTACCACCCAAAAAAGGGGAGGAGGGAGGTCTTGTGCATCCCCAAAATTATAGATACGCTTACATCTAACAGAGAATGAGACTACATCTGCAATCAGCTTTCCTATCCACATCACTAGAAACTAGGAGACAAAGAATCAAGGATTTAATAATTCTTTATTAATTTAATAATTAAATAATAATTTAGAACCAAGAATTATATCACATCCACATGTTCATATAAGTGTGAGGGTAAAATAAAAATATTTTCAAAATTATGTAATCATTACACAGGGTAACATTAAAACTTTACTTCCTACACAGGCTAATGAAATTCCTTGAATTTTAGAAGATAGCCAAGAATGATTAAGAATTCTGGTCCACAAAGTAGGGCATCTTCGTTAGGACTGAATAGTACTAGTCCAACCTGGAAAGTAAATTGGAGGATTTCATGAAGGTGATCTTGGAACATACAAAATATACATATATCATATATATATATATACTCAAATTATATATATATATTATTTGAGAAGAAGATACATTTGAACTTATAATGAATTTATAATGAAGATATACTAATTTTAATAAAATAAAATCAAGCTTAAACATAAAGAAAACTTAAACATACATATAGTATGATACTGGGAATGGATTGATTATAAAATAAAAATTAATGATAAATAACAACTTTACATCTTTACAGAGGAAATGCCCTCATTTCATTGTGGGATTAACTAGCTATTATAATATTCATGAAACATAAAGCTTGCTTGAAAGAGTGATTAAGAGGTAAACTTTGGTTATCCAGTTTAGGTACTTAGCAGATGATTTCTCAAATATAAACAAAATAAACATCTAACTTCAGAGAGAAGAACAAAAATTTTCAAGTGAAAATTAGAATTTTGAAAAAATTCTAAAAGAGGTTTCTGATGAGATTGTTCATGATAATCAATGAGTGTGATATTTTGCTTTGTAAACTGAATTACATAAGATTTTTAAAAATTTACATAACTCTGTATTTCTCAACTGACCAATGTATGATGTTACAAGGCAATGCATACGCAAAAGATCTATTCAAAGCTCAAGGGAGACCAATGACATTTAATGATACAGAATTCAAAAGTTCTTTAATATAGTTTCAAATTTAAGATTGCAACTAAAATATTACCTACTCTTCAGAAAATGTAAAATAATGTCAAAATAACACATATAAAAATACTACCATTTTTGAGGTTAGCTACAGTATCAAAGAAGATAATCCACAATTACCTAAAAAGTCTTTAAAATATTTTGCCCCTTCTAAATTAGGTAACTGTATAAGGCCAGATTGTCTTAAAATACCTCAGTCAATATAGTATAATGTGAGAGATTGCATGAGGAAGCAGATATGATAATCTAGCTATTTTTTATTATCAGACCTTAAAGAGATTTGTAAAAAATTGAAAATAATGCTACCCATCTCACTGTTTTTATGTAAAACAGTTATTATTCATAAAATATATGCTTTATCTTAACATAATGGGCTTATTATTCCCATTTTCAAATAAATTAAAAAATATTTTAAAAATTGGTAGCTCTGATTTTATAATAGAATACATATTGATAATATAATCAATATTAACAAAGCTCTTTGTGGTCCTTAATTTGTAAGAAAGAAAATGGGTCCTGAAACCAAAATAAGAATCCCTGATATAGAGCGCATATTAGTTGCAGTGTGATATCATCTACAACCAAGAAGGATGAGATTCATTCAGAATAATTTAAATAGAGTAATGTAATTGATACCAAAGATTATTTTTTTTAAATGAATAAAGCAGACAAAAGAAATCTCTTTCCCTAGAAATATAGCAAAATGAAGGACATCCCAAGTCTGTGGACAGGCCTCAATCTTGATCTGAGATGATGATCATTTTGAATGAACAGAGTTTAATGGTCTTGGTTTTAATACTTAATCAGGTTTTTTTCTGGCATATAACAAGACTGATTTGTCAATGGTGGATTTGGTCAGATTAAAGATGAGGTGATTATTAATAGGATCCCGCTTGAAGAAACCAAGATGGTAGGAACTTGGCAGAAATCTCACAATTTATCATGCATTAAAGCCTTGCCCATAGATAGGAAAAAAAAATAGCAACAGAATTTAATTTAAGGAACCTGAAAATAAGAGTTTATTCTTTTACACTGTCATCAATATTTCTTAATCAGAGCCCTTCCTTTCCTCAGGAAGGTCCAGCAAACAGAAAACCCAAAACCTCTGTACGGTTTTAACAGGTAATATTGCCCTGAAGAATTTTAGAAAGGAAGGTTACTGCAAGTGTTTTGATAAACAGAGGGTTTAGTTATATTTTCGCATTCAGGAAAGTTCTAAGTCTTCAATCTGCTTCTAGGGTTGGTACACATTGGCCAAGGGGGTATGAGTACATAAATCCTGAAAATGGCTAGTATGGCCAGACATTGTGGATTAGAGGAGAATGACAATTATTTATTTTTCAAAGTTGCACTGGGGCATAATGACAGTGTCCATTTAATTGATTATTCTACTCCCTGAGTAATAATGTTTGTCTCCATATATCAGATATTAGAAACAGGAACTATCAAGGCAGCAAACTCATTTTTCATCTCAACTAAGGGATATAAGTTGATACCTATTTATACCTTCAATTTATTTAAAAAGTGAATTTATAGTACAAGAAACAGATTGATCTATTCTTATTTCCAAATAAATTGACTGCAAATAGTGTTTTTTTCTGTTAAAAATCAATATTGTCTCCAAAGGTTTTAATAATATAGTGCTTATAATGGATGATGTCTGAAATAAACACTTAAAAATCTTTCAGTTTTTAAAAATTACAGCATTTAAAAAATCTTTACTAAGAAGAATCTATCAAAAGAACTCTTTCAATTTTGAACTATCAAGCTCCTGATAGCAGACGTGTGGTGTCCTTCTGTGGGTTATAAAAGGATGTGCAATTCCAAACTAATAAAAATTACACCCATAGAAATAAGAATTATGACATAGCTGAACCTGAGCTTAATATGCAAAAATATACTTTCTCAGACTTTCTTTAAAGAATTTTCAGTGTCCCTCAATAGCATTTTCACATGCTTCTAGCATAACAAACATGAGAAAGCAACAGTTCATTTTATATCAAGATGCATTTTCCACATTCTAATTTCACTGGTGGTATGAATAACATATGGGTCACTGTCAAGTAACACCTTTAAGTTCTATCAAGATGCAAGTAGGAAGAGTCAGATCTGCAAGATTATTCAGCAATGTCCAGCCAACTAAAATTTAGTTGAAATATCCCAAGCTTTACATATTTGATTCCCCATTTTTTGTTAGTACATTGGCCTTTTTCTGTTTTAATTTTTGTGTGCTTTTAATTTGCTCCTCCATTTAACTTAAAACTTCCTTTGTGGTGTATGCTACCTGTACTCCTTGAGTCTACCCTTTTCTACTATCCTGGATTTGTTATTTTCTTCTTGTTTTACTAGAACTGATTGTAGCATCTCCTTACATTGTGGATAATGATAGCTTGGTTTATTGCTTCAAACAACAGGAAAAGTTGAAATAAATTCTCATATTTTTGCATCATTTCAAAACATAATTTAAAGATTCTATGCCTATGTTTTAGAAGTATAGAATTTATATGGGGTAGTAAATAGGCAGGGCATTACTTCTACCCCCAAAATACTAAATTTTATTATTTCAAATTCTTGTCTCATGTATATTAATGTCATTCTGAAATATTAACACATTCAGATGCAACTACTCTTCATTAGTGCCTTAAAAAGATTCTAGTGCAAATATGATTTTCTTGAGTTTTCAATAAACTATGAGACATTCATGTTTATCCTGATTTTGGAGATGACTTCTCTTACAAAGTCTAATCCTTGGTTATCAAATTTATTGAACTTTTCAAAGAAACAACTTTTGCTTTTGTTAATGTTCCCTATTTTTTCATTTTAATTTGTCAACTTTTTCTCTTGCTTTCATTTTTTCCTTCCCTCTCCTTATTCGGGATTTACTTTGCTCTTCTTTTTCAAACTTCCTTAAGAGAACCTTAGGGTTTGAATTTTGTGCTTTTGTTTTTCCATATAAATATTTCAAGCTATAAAATTCCCTATAAGCACTGCTTATCTGAACTCCAAAAACATTGATCTACTATATTTTCATTTTCATTAATTTCATAATATTTTCTAAATTACCTTATGACTGTGTCTTTGATACATGGATTAAAATTAGATGTGTGCTGCTTTGTCCATTTACATTTAATGAAATTATTTAATATGAAAGATTTAGGTCTACCTTCATGCTTTTATTTTTTGTTTGTATACAGCACTCAAAATCCTTTATTACTTTGATACTGCATGATATGTCATAAATTATTTATTAATATTCCATTTTCATTTATCTATTGGCATTTATGTTGTGCACTCACTGAATTACATTTTTTGTGCTTACTCAGATTACGATATTCACCATTAACTTTCCATAGTCCAACTGCAATGAATTTAAAAGTATTTTATGCAAAATATAAAAATCTTATGATTCTATAAATCCATTTACTTGGTAGAAACAAGGCCCAAGAGATAGCCAAGGCCTAGATAATGTGGGCATAACAGACAATACTAAGCTTCATTGTCTTTTTCTTAGGGCATTGAGAAACTATTAAGACTTTTACCCATGGATTCATGTAACATGTTTTCCATTTTTTAAAAGGTCACCCTGCCTCAATTTTGGAAACCAGTCTTTAGGTGAGAGTCTGAATGAATATAGACAATATAAGAGAGCATTGGAGGAGTCCAGGCAGGAGGAGAAAGCCAAAGCATTAGCATCATATTGATTCTAAAATGCATGTGAGAGAGAAAGGAAAGGAATGGCTGAGCAGAAATAAAATGCAAGGTCCTTGGTGATTGATTGGCCATGAGGGGTGAAAGACATGATATTCGGCTGAAACAAATATACACAAAACAAGAGAAATGGAGCTGTTTGCAATGAAATAGGATATTTTAAGTTCAACTTTCCCATAGTTCATCTACTATGTGATGACCTTATCCTCTTATATTTTTAAAATTCAAATTTAGGGAAAAACCAATTGAACACTATAACGTGAATTGGACTTCCTTACTATAAAGGTATCATTTCATGTACCATTTTTATCTCCTTGATTTCTTCCTTAACACGAATATTGTTACAATAGCACATCTAGGCTTCACCATAGTGAAAACCAAAGGCATATTTGAATTACTGTAATTGCATGACAAGACATCAATTATAATTATAATAAAAACAAATAAACAAAAATGTTGGGTACATTTGAATAGCTGTTTGAGAAATGATGCTTTAGAGTGCTTCCTTACTGATGAGTAAGAAAGTAAATGAAATATATTGCCTAAATGAAATATTCCCACGTTGTTCCAACAATTATGCCAAATGGAAATTTTTTATTAAGGTGTTTCTCTACTAAACACTAAAGAAAGGATAAAAAAAATAAAAAGCTTATAAAATAAAATGGAAATGATCACTTCTCTCTAGTTGCAAGATCTTTTGGGGATAGCAAATTAGACCAAAGAGTCAGGCTTCCATACTGTATTCCTTTCTGCAACTTCCTCCCTTCAAGAGGAAGGCCAAGAAACTTTGTCTCCTTCAGATCTCTGCCTAAACTGAAGATGTTATTGCAAATATCAGGTTAAATAATTAGATATTGTTTGAATTATATGTAGGGTAAAATATGAAGGGAATTAAAAAATATATATATTTTTATAAAATGATCTAAACTTATATGTCTTTTGTTAATTCTGGGTTATGAAATAATACAGGTGAAAAGAGTAATTTCATTTTTTAACTGCCTTTAAGCCTTTTTTTTTGTTTTTTATTCTAAAGTATAAAATGTGCAGTCCATATCTCCTCTGAAAAACTTTATGTTTTAGGAAATTCTTTTCACTTTTTTTTATTATTCAATAAATAGAGAAGAACACAAACCTTTATCAAATTATATGGTCTGAAAATACATGATTGAATTCAGGGTCCTGAGGGCATCCATTGAATAGTGAGATTTTATTTTTGGAATGAAATTTCTTCTTTAAGTATATCTGTCTCTTTTGAGGATGAACATCTTAAAAGATCTCAGGTACATTAGAGTATAAAGGTCATCTCTCTTATTAAAAATCAATAATACTTACTTTGCAAAATATATGTCGGGTAAGTCCATTTAGAGACTTGCAAGGATCCTTGAAAATTTTATTACAGAATTTTAAATCTCCCTTAAAAGTGGAGTAGGGGGTGCGAGACAAAACACTACATGCTGAATTCTCATTCAATTCACCTAGAATATACTGGCTGACTACAGCACTGTGTGAGTGTACCTGTGCATGTTGTATCATGCAGTAAAAAATGGCAAGTTCATGATTGTGAATTAAATGAAGAATATGAAAGAATTATTGTGATTTACTCAGAGTATGATATAAAAGAAGTTGGTCCAAAAAGCAATTCTACATTGTGGGAGTTATGCCAGATTATAGAAGAGGATAATAATCTGGTATCCACTGTGTTCTCTAACCTGTCATTTCTAAAAGCTTTTTTTTTAAACTTTGAAAAATATTTCAGAAAGCCCATAGGCAAAAGGAAGCAAACAAAAAGGCTGGCCTAACACTGAGATTTTTTGAATACTATACTTGGTATTAAACATGGAAATAGCATCTTTGCAGTAATTAAAGTCTTGGGGCAGAATACTACAGTTTCTTTATATTCCAAAAATAAAATGAACAAAGGATTAGGAATGCTTTGCCCTGTTAAAGGCTTCCTGCAGGAGAAAGCTGGTTTAACTTTGCAATATAATGACTGATGAAGGATACCTATGTTCAAGACTAGCAGCTGACAGCAATTGCCGTTTTTAGTATTTTACTCTTAATTTTTAATATAAATTGGCCCTACTCCCTTCTTAGGCAAAGATGACCTAGCATGTTTGCTAGAGTCTTGTATAACTAGATAACAATGTTATAAAGTCTTTGAGAAATAAAGTGGCTGTCAAGTGTCAATTTTTCTTCTTTTCACATATTGCTTGGTAACAGTAAAAAACAACATCCTTTCTGTTAGTTCTCTTATAATCCAATTAAAGCTTTACAGTTTATGTTACTTCTGCTAATAAGGAAAATACATAGAAAAAGTATGTGTTTTTCAACAGCTAATAACTGCTGATTTAGAAAGGAAGCATTTGAAATTTAACTTTTATTTCCTACAGAAATACTGACATTTTGATACATTAAAGACATATAGAATAGGGAATTGCTGTTTGGTGATACCCATTTTGTCTATACTCCATGATAACTTCTTCTGAGCATCTGTTCAAGGTGCTGACGGTGTACTGTAAACACTTCTCCTTTTTACAAGGGATAAGTAAAGGTAGATTGAAACCAGAGAATGGTTCAAATGAATCACAATGTGGCCCTACTCCACTTGACAGTTTAATTTCTCCTGTTTCCTACCATTTCACTGCTATAATGAATGTAGATTAATTAAGGAGAGTTATTTCAGTAACTGCCAAATCTGGAAGTTCCACCTTTTGTTCTCAATATTTTTGGAAACCCCAGTGCTCTAACAAGTCAGTTGTCAGAATGTCCTGATAACATTTGTACTGAATTAGTCTATCAGGACACTGATATGAATAAGTTATTTAGACTATAACCATTTTCTCAATAACTCAAGCACGTACTATAGGTAGCAACAATTTGTTTGGCTACTATTTACCTACCACAAGCAGTGGGGGAAAAAAATCACATAGTTAAGTAATAAGAGCAAAATATTTCCCCCTCCCTTTCTTCAATGAAGTATAAGAGAATTATAGATGATAAACCATAGAAATATACTATTACCATGAATTCAAAACACTGAAGAAAAGTTACTCACATTAACACACACAGGTACATTATTGTTTGCACTACTATTGCATAGGGCAGTAATTTATTCTTTCTTAATTTCTCTCCCTGCCACTCCACATCACTTCCATTATTTGATTGATTCTATTGTTTCCATGTTTACAAAAGAAGTAAAATGCAAATAACTATTGTTGTTAGTAAATTAGTATCACTTTAATTAAAATGTTTGATACAACTAGACATTAATTTCATAATAGAATATATACTTTTGTTCAATAAAAAGCTGATTATTTTGGCACTTCTCCATCTGTATATGTAATCCCAGCTACTCAAGCAGTGTGATTGGTCTCTGCTTCCAGTTGTCTTCACTGGATAAGACCAACGATCCCAGTTTATCTAGAAACTCCCAGGCTACATCTAGAGTCCTGATGTCGTTATTAACAGCATTCTCTTTTACTTTCAACATTGAATGGAACTGGACAATAGATTACATGGTCCCTTAAGCATAGCCACTCAAATTAGTCTACTTTTCTCAAGCACAAGTAATCTCTTTTGGTCTGCATTTCAGTAGGGTGTTGAGGCAGAGCTAGTCTGAGTAAATCAGAGTTGCTATAAATACTTGTATAAATGCAACAAAGCAAGATATAGTTGCCTGAGAACAAAGATGATCATATAAGGAAATAGCTTCTCCAGTTTTATTGTTAACCATCAAAATTAAATTGTAATTGCCAAATATTTTCTTCCATTGAGTTGGTTGCCTTTTCACCCTTTCGAAAAATCTTTTGAGGTTTGAAAGTCTTGAATTTTGAAGAGATCCCATTTATCTATTTTTTCTTTTATTGCTTGTGCTTTGGATGTAAGGTTTAAAAAGTGACCACTTACCACAAGATCTTGAAGATGTTTTCCTACATTTTCTTCTAGGATTTTTATGGCTGTTGCTTTTATGTTTAAGTCCTTGATACTTTTTGAATTAATTTTTGTGCAAGGTGTGAGATAGGGGTCTTCTTTCTTTCTTTTGGATATGGATATTCAGCTCTCTCAACACCATTTGTTGAATAGATTGTTCTGGCCCAGCTGGGAGGGCTTAACTGCCTTGTCAAAAATCATTTGACCTTAGATGTGAGTTCTTGATTTGGTTCCGATCATGAATCTGTTTGTTCTTATGCCAGTACCATGCTGTTTTTACCACTATAACTAAGTAATATGCTTCAAAGTCTGGAAGGAAGTGTCCTTTGACTTTGTTCTTTAAGGACTTTTTGGCTATTCTGGGCCTGTTACCCTGCCAAATAAATTTGATAATTGGTTTTTCAACTTCTGTGAAAAAGGCTGCTGGGATTTTTATTGGAATTGTGTTGAATCTGTAAATCAGTTTTGGTAGAATTGGCATGTTAACAATATTTAGTCTTCCAATCTATGAATATGGACTGTCCTTCTATTTATTTAAGTCTTCTTAAGTTTCTTTCAGCAATATTTTGTAGTTTTCTGAATATAGGTCCTTTATGTCCTTGGTTAAGTTTATTCCTAAATATTTTATTGTTTAAGTCGCTATTTGTATTAGTCAGCGAAAGGAGTGCTGATGCAAAATACCAGAAATTGGTTGGTTTTTATAAAAGGTATTTATTTCAGGTAGAAGCTTATGGTCACAAGACCCTAAAGAATCCAAGTCAAAGTACCGTGAGAGGTACTTTCTCATCCAGATTCTGTTGCCTCGTGTTGACACAAGATGGTGAGTGATGGTTGTGAGGGTTCAGTCTTTCTCCTCCTCCCAAGATTCTGTGGTCCCGGCTTCTTCCAGTCTCAACCACAGGCTGGGACAAGTCTTATCTCTTTCCCAGGGCTCATTTCCTTCTGGGCTCAGCTGCTCTGTTCACTCCACAAGGCTAGCTGAAAAACTACCAGGCTAGTGGCTCATCTCTCTTTGCAGGGCCTCTGCTGTATCTAATAGAGCCTTCTTTCTTGTCTCATGTATCTTTCATATCTGTTAGACTGGCCACTATTAAAAAGTCAGAAAACTGTAAATTTTGGAGAGGATATGGAGAAATAGGAATCCTTATTCACTGTTGGTGGGAATGGTACAGCCACTGCAGATAACTGTTTGGATTTTCATAAGATGTTGAATATATACTTGCCATGGTGCCCAGCAATACCATTACCAGCTATATACCAAGAAGAACTGGGAGCAGAGATACCACTAGACATCTGCACACCGATGTCCATAGCAGCATTATTCACAATTGCCAAAAGTGGAAACAATCCAGGAGTCCATCAACTTATGAACTGATAAACAAATTGTGGTGTATATACCCGATGGAATATTATGCAGCTATAAGAAGAAATGAAGTCGTGAAGCATATGACAACATGGATGAACCCAGAGGACATGTTGAGTGAAGCAAGCCAGGCACAAAAGGACAAATACTGTATGATTGTATGATTGCCCTATTATGAACTAAATATATTGTGTAAACTCATGGAGTTAATAATTAGAATATAGGTCACCAGAAAATAGAAGGAGACTAGAAAATGGAAAACTGAGGGTTAATCTGTGCAGAATTGGTGAAAATTTTTTTTTTGTAAAACTTTGGAAATTAATAGAAATGGTTAAAGTATATCATGGAGTTTCTAACTAGCAGTACTATTGTATGGGTGTGTTAGTGGTTGAAAGAGAAAGTCTAGGTCAAATATTTTACTAGAAAAAAAGCTAAAAACTGTAACCTGGAACTGTATAAAATAGTAAAACCTCATATTAAACACAAATATGGGTGACATTGCATATATAAGACTGTTTTTACAAAGTATAAAGGCAAATATACTAGAGAAAAGGAAACAAAGTAGCAGCTGTATATAGCAGAGGAAACAGAGATTGAGAGGTGATCTGTTCTGTTGTTGTTTTTTTTTTTTAATTTTTATTGGAATAATGAACTTGCTCTAAGAATGACTGAACTGATAAATGCACAAATATGTGATTACACTAAATACCACTGATTATAAACTTTGCATTGATTTATGCTTTATTAATATGTATCAGTAAAATTAATCTGATCTGTTAAAAAATTTGAAGTTTAAATAAAATTTTCCCTTCAGAATGCTAATGGTAAAGAATGCAGAATATTTTATTTTCTTGATCCTACATTTCTATATATATATAAGATGAGCTATTTGAAATAAGAATGCCCGAGTTCCCATTCAACTCTCACATGTATGAATCTTTGAAGTATCTTTGCCTGCACAAAATGACAAATTTTTAGGCATTTATTTAGCATTTTGAGGATGCTAGTTAATTCAGAACTTAGCATATGTTTGTTCTTTTGACATTCAGTTTTCCCTTTGTTTTTTCAGTAATGAAGCCCAAATGAATGAGTCTTGCCTCATTCAACAATATCTAAAAACAGTATTATTTTAAAAAAGGAACTTAGGTAATTGTTTCTAATTCATCTCTGTGATATCTCCCCTCTCCACAAATAAACAGGTGCTAAAATACTTTACTTTTTTTTTAAAATTCGGAGTTCATTTTAAAAACAATATGAGAAAATCTAGTTAATTTTAGGAAAAATTATACTCTCAAAAAACGAGTTAGGGAAAAGAAAATAAACTTATTACAGTTTGTGGCTAATCAGTTCTCCTTATTATATTTTGAGAAATTTTACTCATTATTAGAAGGCACAAAAACTTTCAAAATAGTGAACCCTAAGATTGCTGTTAAAACTTTCCTCCTCTGAGGGAACAAAAAACAATTAATGAATTATTAAATACCAACAAATATATTCAATATGAAAAATAAATAGCGCAAGGCTTGCTTATTTCTTAATGATGATATATTTAAAGAAAAAATATAAAAATAGGTATCACCAATACAGAAATCTGTCCCTTTAAAAAAACTTTAAAGTGTAATAAAAATAATTTGGGGGAGGTAGAAGATATTAAAGATTTGCTGTTGTGCATGTTACGTTGTCAGAAAATAAATATGCACTTAATCAAAATATAAAATTGATTTTATTAGGATGACCTCCTATAAGATAATTCTAACCAATCTTCTGAGATAATTTTATAATTTGAAATATTTACTTTTATATATAAAATAATAATTTAAAATATGAAAATATAAATGGAAGATTTCAGTTATACATGTAAGATATGATAGTTTCAACAAATTTGTAAAATATTGACAACTACTTTTATAAATACCAGGAACTATTATCATAATATGCCAAGAAAATCAGCATTTATATTTTTGAAAATTTCCTTCAGGTATTTTCAATTCAGCATAGATACATTTGTGTTTATGTTTATAATATGTGGTGTGTTTGCTTTTGCTTCTTTCACAAAATATATGCAAAATATTTCACATATGCTTACATTATGCTATTTTATTCAATTTTTCTTTCACTTAGAATTATATTTTTAACATTTCCCTATGTCAATTTTTTTAGCATAACTTTTAAAAATAATTATATATTATTCAATTTTAAACTTTGAATTTTCAATTCATGCTATTATAGTGGAAGAATTCAGTAGATTTTCTTCAATGAACATGTTATGAAATTACTCACTCCATTAGTTCCATAGTTTGGATTTCCCAAGACTATTAAGTCAGACAGATCTGTGTACTTTATGAAAAATCTTGGCTCATATCACAAAGTTAATATTCACAAAATGGACCATTGAAATTTCCCACAAACTTTACTCAGAGAACTCTCTTACCAAACAATTGTTATCATGGCACAGGAACAGCTCCAAAAATATTCAACACTTTGATAGGTGAAAAATAATATGCAATTTGTGTAAAAGGAGATAACTTAAAACACATTTCTTTTGTCACTAATAGTTTCTAAAGATTTTACTTCTAAAATACCATTTTGAGATGTATATTGTTAATTGAACATTAAGATTAAAATACCAATTATAATGTAATCTTATTGCAGATTTGGAGTGGTCTTGTTTGCATTCTAACAGTGAGTAAAAAAAATCTAAAATTAGGAATAATACCTGAGTGTATCATCCAGAAAATATTAGGGTTTTCTCAGTAAGAATATGTGTTTTCAACATTAGACGACCTAACTTTTAGCTTGCACAGTATGTCTCCATTCCCAGATGCTGCATCCAAGTTGCAAATGAACAGCAGTGGTATCAACTAAATAGAAAGTGCATTAGATGAGCTTTAACAGGTATTCTAGTTTCACAATATATAGCATTCTCTTGACTGAGTATTTATCCTCTTTAAGTTCTGCTTTCATAATTTTAACTAGGTAGAATAATTATCAGAATTTTCTCATAAAAGTTCATTGCAGCAAATTGAACGAATGTTGGAGCACTTTATCAAATGACTGTCCTCATGGTGCTAAATGAACATTTTTACAAAATTCATCTTTTATTTACAACTTTATTGTAAGTAAAATCAATAATATTGTAGTCTTTAATTATAAAATATCATTGAAAATGAACTGAACTTGGAAACAGAGGACCGGAGTTACATCCAATTTTTTCACTTACTCCAAAACATCACATGAATGAAAAAATTTCTCTTTAAATTTCTAATCTTGAAAGTTGATTCTAATTAAAAAAGTGATAAAATACCCTTTCCCAGGATAATAAAGACCAATTATATACCAGATATATCCAAGAGCATCAACTTTAGTACCCATTTCCCACCAGAGTTATGCTGTTCACTTTAGAAGTCTTGCTTTCCAATACTTGTTATTCTCCCCAACTTGTTATTCTCATGAATTTCAATTCCATCCTTGTGATGGCATTTAAATCTGTAGCACCTATATCTGTATCTGTGTTTTTCAGTAATATTTTCTTGGCTTATCATGAGCTTCATATACCAGTCCAGTCTTCCCAGTGTGGGACCAAAAGCCTTATCTCCATGTATATTAAGCTCTAATTCTTGTATCCCGTCTTTGGAAAACACGGGTGAATGCTTTCCAGGTTGCTAAAAACATAACCATTTCAACTATTTGCAGTCATAGAAACTTGTTTAACATAAGAGTTATTTGGATGTTCTCAGTTGCTTGGATGTTAGTGTTGCTTTGATATCTTTGCTTCAGTTTTCTTATACCTATAATATTTCCAGTCTGTTTATCTTAGTAGGTGCATATTCAATTCAAATTGATCTTATCTCAGGTAGACACTGCATCTTTTTTCCATTTGTTTCTCTTGAAATGGTTGCTTTGGGTCATTCTCTATAGAAATGTTCCTTCAAAAACCTAGCTACCATGTCTCATGGAGCCACAGAAGGAGCTACATAGAGGGACTCCAGTAAGCATTCCCATATTGAAAAAAGCCTTTGAGTCATCCCAGCCCAGAGGCCAGTTACTTGAGTGAATAAGTCTTCTTGGAAGTGTATTCTCCTACCCCAGCTCTTCCAATCTTTAGTCATTCATGTAACTCCCAGTCTTGAGTCTTTTAAGCTGAAACATCAGACACCATAAAATAAAGACCAGCCAACCCCATGCCCTCTTAATTCCTAACCCACAGAATGTATGATCAGAATAAAACAGTAATTAGTTTCATATTACAGAATATTGGAGTGGTTTGTTACACACAAAAATAGTAACTAGAACAGAAAATTACAATCTTATTGCCTTTTTTTGACCTCAACAAAGATATTATCCCTTCATTTGTTCATTGCCTGATTTGGTCTAGCTACACATTTTTTATTTACAGTGGTATTTCTAGTATTAAGTGGCAGAGAAATTCCTAGAATTCTCTACCAAAGAAAAAACTAAACATTCCAATGCCCTGATAAAAATGCATACTATTCCAATTGAGTAGGCAAAATACCTTTAAGAACTACAAAACACTGTACATTATTATTTATTATTATAAGAATTATCATTCCTTGAATAAAGTTATATATCAAATTCAGACAAGAATAAAAATCAATTTTTATTATAAAATATTGCCAAGTGCTGAGAAGAGAGATATTTTATAATGGCATAGAGTTCAAGCTAGTATAATATGGCTGGGTCAATATTTTGCAATCTCTCAGGTACTTAGATAATTAAAACAGAATTAAGAGAGAGGTGTTTTCCTTTTGAATAGTCTTTGTATAGGCTTTTTAGAAAACCCAAGAAACTGCTAAATGTTTGAGTCATCAGGAAAACTGCCCATATTTACAACTTTGATGCTTGCATATAAGGCTTACACTTGGAACAATCATCTGCCAAAAGTCAACTTTGTGAACGAGATTACTTTCTAGTGAAACTCTCACTATGTGTATGTGTGTTATGGCAAAATATCTACAAATTGAAGGAATTCATAGACTAGTAAAAAATACCCTGAATATTTAAATCACCACCCTGGAATTCTTTATAAAGGCAATTATAGGATTTACTAGCAGAATCACTATAATAATATTCAAAAAAAGTAAAATAATCACAAGGTTTTCATCAAATAATTATTTTAGAATGCATGTATGTGTATTTACATCCCTTAAAACAGTAATATATAAGGAAGACTATATTTGTTTTGTTTCTTAAATATTAAAGCTTAATCTTCCTTATTGTCAGAGAGGCAAGACTGTGAACATAGAAATGGAGGTCAGATGCTAGGCAGTGGAAAAGGATGATAAATGTCAACATTATAGGTGAGCACTGAAAAGGATCAATGAGCTATGTCAGAATTAAAGTTATATAATTAATTTACCATGTGATACTTAAGAAATGATTAAAATATGTTTAATTATACACACACAAAATACATGGACATTATATTGTGTGTCTGTACATATTTATATAGAGAGAGAGAGAGAAAGAGAAAGAGAGAGAGAGAGAGAGAATATATAGTGGGAGTAAACCGTGTCCCTCCAAAAAGAAAATTGTTGAATTCCTAACGCCTGATACCTTTGAATATGATTTTATTCAGAAATAGCATCTTTGCAGATGTAATCAAGATAAGATGAGCTTATATTGTATTAGATAGGCCATAAATCCAGAGGCTAGTATCCTTATAAGGTGAAAGAGATTTGGAGATGTAGAGAAACACAGAGGGAAACTGGCCATGCAAAAAAAGACAGAAATTGCAGTAATGCAGGTACAAATCAAAGAATGCCAAGGATTGCCAGCAGCCACCAGGTACTAAGAAGAGGCAAGAAAATTTTCTTCTCTAGAGCCTGTAGAGGAGAAATAGCCCTGCCAATATCTTGATTTCTGACTTCTAGAATACAGACTGTGAGAAAATAAGTTTCTTTTGTTTGATGCCACCCAGTTTGTGTTATTTTGTTGCAGCAGCCCTAGGAAACTAAGACACTTATATACATATACATTTAACTTTAGAAGATAAAATTCAATTAAAATATACAATCATGACTCACATACAGGTATAAAAATGAACCAACCTTAATAATTTAGTTTACTAATATTATTCAAGGGAAATACAAATATGTTCTAACAACTACAAAGGGAAAGCCAAAATTTATATGGAATTAGAATACTGAGAAAATTTGCCATGGAGACAAAACTGACTTTGGGTGTAAGGAGCCAATTAAATCGATAACAGCACAGAATTTATATATTTCTTGGTTACCTATAATTTTCAAAGAGTCACACAGTAGCTGAAATGTAATGAATCTGATAATCTGGAAGAGTATGTTATAGACATGGATTGTTTTCCATTGAAACACAAGTTTCTTCTACAAAGTATACATATACATCAGTATATGTTTATATACAGATATACACATTATATTTATGAATGGTATGCTTAAAATTTTGTCCTAGAGACTGACAAAAAGTGAATGAATAAGAGTAGGGTACTCATTATAAGTGGAAGCCAAAATACTTCCAACATCTTTGGAAGGAAACTTGGAAATATTTGACAAATTTTTAAAATTACATAATTGTTCACCTAGCAAGTCTACTTCTGGAAATTTGTCCTACATAAATGCAGATACATGTGAGGAAAAAAAATGTGTGCAATATTTACTCTCAGTTTTAAAAATAATAGTGAAATGCTGAAGCAGTATACATGCTCATCAGTAGGGAACTTGCTAAATAAACATTAGTATATCTATATAATCTTAAATGAGAAAAATGAAGTTCATATAACTACTACAACTCAATCTATTATTTCCTTATACTTGCACAGCAAGTTTCTTATTCTGTTTAGCACCTGTGCTATTATGCCTTCTAGATTTTTCTTTTACATAGCTTTCTGCAAAATTATGCTTTGATCAACTTCCTGGCAGGACTGTCAACAACTTCTTTGTTACCATATGTGCTGCTAAGTATTCATTTCTGGAATTAAGTAGAGTGGCATGTTCCTTTGGGCAAACAGACTCCTGAGTTCATCTACAAAATATAATTTTTCTCTTTTGGTTTTGCTTTCTGAGCCTTGTAGTAAAGTCCCTTTAAGGAATAATCTGGAAGGGCATTTCAGAGTTCATGGATAAATGTACAAAATAGTAAGAGAAATGATATTGTCAACAAAGGTTTAGGGAATTTGCTGTCTACTGTGTTCAGGGTCGTTGTAGCCTCCATTACAGTGCTGAAATACTCATGGTTAAGTTTGACCCAAGAGATGCATGTATTGTATTTCTAATTAGACTTCCTTGCATGGGAGTGATGAAACATAATTTTAATCCCTGATATATAACATTTTAGTGCGCTGACCTTTCAGTAAGGGTACAGGCTTGATTAGAAAACATTTGAAACACCCTTGAATTGGAAGTCAGAGTTGTAAATGGTAAAAGCAGTGAATGACCCCTCTACCCAATACAGACTCTTCAAAGGTCAAGAAGCAGCAGCCCATCTATTTAACTGCCAGAATATATGAGGCGTTCAACCCAGCACAAGGCAGTTTCATGACAAAGAATATAAAACAAAGGTATTGGCACTACATTAAGCCAGTTTTATAGTCAGTATTAATAAGATAATATTCCATATATACATAGACACATATGATATTTTGGAAACCATAATTTTGTAGGTGATCCTGTGTTGCCATCACTTGATAGCAATTTTGATTCTTAAAAGTTTGATAAATACTCTCTTAGGTTAGTTTAAGGAAGCTGTGGGTGAGTTAGAGAGCAATATGGCCCAGCAAAAAAAAAAAGATTCCTAGTGGCTTCCTAAAAGAAAAAGAAATTCCCTCAAAAAGTTAGTTGTTTTGCTTTTTTGTGAAAATTAATGGACTGATTTCTGCTCTACTGAATTTTTCAACTTCCTGATATTATACTTTCTTTAGGCTGCTGTCTGTAAAGACTTCCTTCAGAATTGTTGTCTCAGCACATATAAGTATTTGGGAAAACAAACAAACAGAAACAAAGCAAAATTGTTCACTTCAAATATAAGATATGGAAAAAAAAGAGAAAGGAAGGTGATTTGATCATTGGACATTTGGTCTTTCATATTCTACATTCTCCAATTAGATGTTGGAACTCATTAAGGTATTTGTAGTTCCCTAGAGGAATTTGATATATTTATGGAATATTTTATTCATTTCAATTTATAAAACAGGAAAAGCCAATAAAGATTTTAGAAAATATATTAGGAATTTCAATAAAACACAAATAAGAAGCAAATTTCTTAAATACTGGGAATTTCTGTTTGAACTAATTAAATGAAGACATGAAAAAAATGTTCCCTTCCCCTTATCTTCATGTGATATAAGTAAATGGATAGATTTGTTTAAATTAATATTCCCCATTTAATCATATCTTTGAATAAAATTTTTAAGAAACCATTTGCCATCATTCTCAAATATTTTTATTTATGAACACACATTGATTATTCTTCTGGAGAGTCTGTGTGCTCCTTATGTAGAGCTGACTATCTCAAGATTTAATTCTCACCCTCTGGTTTTCTTGGGACACATTTTCTGGGTCTTCTTATTCATGCTTTTGGCCTACATGTAGGGAAATGGGATTGTGAGGTATCCAATAAGACATACTCAGAAATGTTTTCAGTCACGATTGCTTGTCATTGATGAGAACTGAGTATGATGATATAATAATATAGGAAAGAATGGGAAGACCAATAGTAATTTCAATTATAATACCATAAGATATCTTCGGTGAGAAAACTTTAATTGTGTACATTAGTGGAATATGAAACAAAAAAAATCAATACCAACATTATAAGGTTTTTCGAGGCTTCAAAAATTATATCAATATTGACTAGTGAAACTAAACAAGAGTCTATTGAAGTTATTATTCCCCTGTTAGAAATGAGAAAACAGAAAAATGAAGAAAAAGAGAAAGGGGTTAAATGACTTTCAGTGATCCAAAAAGCAATTTGGTAACTGAGGCAATCATTTCAGAATGGCCCTACATGTAAGAGGGTCAAAGCATCATTTTCCTCCTGTGAAAACTCTAAACTTTCAGACTGCTAACCTGTAAAAAACAAAAATGTAGCCTGAATGTACTCAAACACTGTAAAAAAGGGAATGGCAGAAGGCCTGGGGAGTCATATAAGAAGGGGTCAGGACTGGAAGTAGATGGCTCAGGACTGCTCTCACTGAAAAGAAAAAGAGAAAAAAATGTACTTAGATTTGTAGCTTTTGAAATTGCTAGAGATACTTTAGTTTTAGACAGATGACTACACATATAAACATCCCAACCCCTTCCCTGACTCTATTCCCATGTGTAAGCATATTATTTAGGCCTAAGATTGCTCAGAATTTTGCTTTACAATAAACCTGACCTTATCATAAATCAAGTGAACAATGAGAAAAGTTTGCATCTTTAGCAAAGAAAGTTGAATTACTAATCATTCCATTGAAAATAATATAAAAAAGACAATATTTCTGCCATAAAAATTGAAAACAGGGATGGACTGGGGCATTAAGCAGTGGTATAGCTTGGCAGGATACCAGATATAGTAAGCCTGATTAAGCATCTGATATTTGGAAACGTGGACTGAATAAATGGAATTATAATTTTGATTCCTGGCACAATAGTCAAGAATGCCTTTCAGTCCCTAATACTCCCAGAAGATGAAAAATAAAATTCTTGTTACTCCAATAATTTTCTTTCATTTAAACATATTAACTTAAAATTCATCACTTGTGTTTTTAAAGAAAAATTTTTAAGTCAATTCTTCTCCACATTACTTACTGCTTTTTGCCCAAGTATATATTTTGTGGTTGCTTCACAGAGGGCAAAGGCATACCCACCCCATCCAAAATTAGTTTGGATGTTGTTTGTTTGCCAAAAACTGCCAGAAACAATATATCAGAAATGCCTTGCCTTTTATAATGGGAATTTACTAGGTGGAATTGTCAAATCAAGGTATAGTCCTTAACTTACATTTGGTGTGTTTTTCCCTTAACCCACCCTATTATTATTTTTTAAATAAAATTTTATGACAGAAGTTGTAAACTTATAAAACAATCATGCACATGTGCAGAATTCTCTAACAACACCCTGCCATCAACACACCACAATATGGTGTATCATTTGCTACAGATAAAATAATATCATCTGCTTGTTACCATTTCCATAGTGTACATTTGGCTCACATTTTCCATACTGCCTCAGCATCAACACAGTACATCTTTCACATAGATGCAAGAATATTATATTACTACTACTAACCAGAATCCACAGGTCACTCCAGCTGTATTTTTCCCATGCTTCTCCACATTCCCAACACCCTGCAGTAGTGATATACATTTGTTCTAGCTAACAAAGGACACTCTTGCATCTGTACCATCAACCACAAGTCTCATCCACCTCTTGGTTTACTGTGTCATCCAGTTCCTAGATTATTCTCTAGCATTCTATCAACTGGCATTTATATAACTAGACTACCATTTTCAATCACATCCCCATTTATAAACTAGCTGTTATTCACTGTGTGTTACCATCCACTCTAAACATTACCACACGTTTACTTTACAGGAAAGATAGTTAAAACTTATACATACATTAAACATCAGTAGTACACTCAGTCCTCTTCTTACCTTCTTTAAGAATCCACCACCTACCACCAGGTCTTGAAGATATTTTCCAAGAATTTCTTCTAGAAGTTTTATGGTTCTTGCTTTTATTTTTAGTTTTTTGATCCATTATGAGCTAATTTTTGGATAAGGTGTGAGATAGGGGTCCGCTTTCCTTCTTTCAGCTATTGATGTCCAATTCTTTCAACACCATTTGTTGAATGGAGTTTTCTGCCCAAGCTGGGTGAGTTTGACAGGCTAGTCAAAAATCACTTGACCATACCTGTGAGGGTCTGTTTCTGAACCATAAATTTTGTTCCATTGGTCTATTGTGTCTGTTTTTAGTCCAGTACCATGCTGTTTCTACCACTATAGGAGAGCATGTGCATGAGCTAGCCTTGGGCAGACTGAGGAAGGTTTCAGAGAGAAAATGGCATTTCCTTTCTTTCTTTTTTTTTTTTTTAAGATTTATTTATTTATTTAATTCCCCCACTCCCCTGGTTGTCTGTTCTCTGTGTCTATTTGCTGCGTCTTGTTTATGATTTAAAGTGTGGATATGAGGGTTCACTTTTCCTTTTTATGATGTTTCTGCTTATTCAGGACTCCTTACCCTTCCAAATAAATTTAATGATCATGTTTTCAATTTTTTCTTTAATGCTGGTGGAATTTTTATCTGGATTGCATTGAATCTGTATATCAATTTGAGTAGACTTGACATCTTAATGGTATTTAGTCTTTCAATCATGAACATGGAATGTTCTTCCAGTTATTTAGGCCTTTTTTGATTTGTTTTAACATTGATTTGTAGTTTCTGAATACAAGTGCTTTACATCATTGGTTAGATTTTTTCCTAGTTGAGTTTTATCTCATATTTTATTTTCAGAACTCTTTTGACATTTTTAATTACTTTTATTGAGATAATCTTCATTTCTAGACCTCTTCCATGCCCCTCTCGCCTGTCTTTTCTTTTCAGGCTCTAGCACATCCTTCAGTATTTCCTGAAAATCTGGTCTCTTGCTTAGAAATTCTCTCCGTTTCTGTTTATCTGTGAATATGCTAATTTCACCCTCACTTTGGAAAGACAATCTTGCTGGCTATAAGATTCTTAGCTGGAAGAAAGTCCACTGTCTTTTTGCCTCCATGGTTTCTGGTGAGAAATCAGGACTTAATCTTACTGGATATCCTTTATATATTATCCATTGCTTTTCTCTTGCTGTTCTCAAAATTCTCTCTTTGTCTTTGGCATTTGACATTATGATGAGTATGTGTCTTGGAGTTGGTCTATTCAGATTTTTTTCAAATGGAAGTATGTTGTGCTCCCTGGACAGGGATATTTATGTCCTTCAATAGAGTTGGTAAATTTTTTACCACTATTTTTTAAAATATTCCTTTTTGCCCCTTTTCCCTTCTCTTCTCCTTCTGGGACACCCATGATATGTATGTAGACATGCCTTTATCTGTCATTTAGTTCCCTGAGACCTCGTTCAATTTTTTCCATTCTTTTCTTCATCTGTTCTTTTGTATGTTCACTTTCAGAGGCCATTTCTTCAAGCTCACCAATCCTTTCTTCTGCCTCCTCAAATCTGCTATTATATAAGTCCAATGTTTTTTTTTTTAATTTCATTGATTGCACCTTTTATTCTCATAAGATCTGCTATTTTTCTATGTATGCTTTCAAATTATTCTTTTGCTCATCCAATATCTACTTAATATCCTTGATCTCTTTAGCCATCTCATTGAATTTATTAAGGAGATTTGTTTGAAAATCTATGATTAGTTGTCTCGACTCCTTTATGTCATCTGGGAGGCTTATCTTGTTCTTTTAACTGGGCCATAGCTTCCTGTTTCTTGCTGTGGATTGTAATCTTGTGTTGGTGTCTTCATATCTGACTTACTAACGTATTTCTTCTGGGTGCAGTTTTTATCTTTAGTTTAGGGTTTCCTATCCTTTCCCCCTTGCCAGTAGTGCAATAGGAGCCAAGCATGTAGTTGGTGCTGTAAGCTGTGGAGGCTCAAGTTGCCCTCATTGCACCAGGGACCAATGAAGCTTCTTCCAACTTTCTCCTTTCCCAGGGGTTGGGACAGAGTCACAGCTGTATGGAATAATCCATGTGCAGGCCTAGATTGTAGTTGCCTGGAGAGACTGAAGAAGCTTCATACCCCTTTATCCCCTGCCTGGGGCAAGGATAGAGCTGCAGGTGTGAGCAACAATCTATGCAGGGCGGGTCCAAGATGACTGCAGTTACCCTGGTAGACTTCTGATTTTCAGTCTATGGCAGCCAAAGTTACCTGCAGTTTCCTGTATAGGCTGGTGCAGGGCTCCTCATCTTCCTCCCCACCAGAGGCAGGGCTGAAGCCTAGGCTATGGCTGCAGGCTCATCTGTGTGAAATAAACTGGTTCCTGCTGACACTAAGAGTTTCAGTCAGCCTGACCTCCCCTCAGGCTGGGGACAGTCAAACTAGTGGCTACTGTCCTCTTTCTGACTTGGGCTGGTTCACATCCCAGTTGTTCCCAGAGTTATATCCCAGCCAGCCAAGTCTATCAATCAGTAGCCGGAATCAGCAGCCAACTGTCTCCTCTCCTATTTCTGGGAAATGGAGATTCCAATTCCAGCCACAGGATAGTTCCTGGTGCAGCTCATGCTGCCAGATTTGGGAGAACACTGGTCTCCACAGCTTAGCTCGTAATTTCCCGGAGAGGCTGGGGAAGGTCCCAGCAGCTTCCTCCCTGCTGGTGGTGGCACTAGGGCCTAGACTAGAGCTACAATCTTATCTGGATGGAAAGAAGCTGACTGCCACCAGTACTGGGATTTTCAGTCCGTGCCACTTTCCCTCATGCCAGGCATGGAGTTAAGAGTTAAGATGATGGCTCCCAGACTGTTTCAGGCTCAAACTTTAGCTGTTCTCAGGATTATACTGTAGCCCACTGAATTTACTCATCAGTAGCTGAAATTGGTGCCCAACCGTCTCTTCCTCCCCTGTTTTGGAGAAGTAGAGCTTTCAATTCCAGTTGCAGAACAGCTTCCGGGGTGGCTTGTGCCTCCAGTGGAGGATGGGCCCAGCCTCCAGGGACGTGGAGCCTCTACTTATGAGTCTTCTCTGCAAACGGCATCTCTTCCTTCTGTTCCTTCAAGGATGTTGCAGGATGCTCTTCTGGTCTCTCAGAGCCCCCAGACAGGTGCTTCAGCTAGTTCCAGAGAGCTCTGGGTCTTTGCTAACTATCCTGTGTCAGGAGCTGACTCTAGGAGCTCCCTAGTCCGCTGCAATCTTGTTACATTCTCCACTTTCCAATTTTTAAATTTGTTTGTTACATGTTGTTGAAGTTTGTTTGCTGGTTTTATTTATTTATTTGTTTTTTCCTGTTTATAGAATTTTAGCTAAAAGACTAATCTAAATCTTAGAAAAAGATTTTCATAAGGATTCTGTAGGAGATCTCGCATTTTCTACTTCAAATCTGCTATCCAGTATTCTCCATCATTCTCCACTCTCCTCTCTACCCCTTGTGAAATGCATTGGGTTAATTTATCCTTTGCCTCCTGTTTGGTTTTGGCCAACAGAGAATCCTGGTAGATACTGAAGGAAATAAGTGAGTGAGTCTAGGAGATTTATTCCTTTGGCTCCAACTTTGTAGTTTCCCCCTAAGTGAACTTAGCCATCAAGGGAAGTTCACACTCCCCACAAGGCATTCTCTCTAGTAGGCATCTTTTCTAGTTTCTTATAAACTTTCCTTCCCCTTGCTTCTTAAGGTTGTCAGGTAATGAGAACTCAAGCACAGTCAACTGTACTTTATGATTCCTGTATCTCTGGTCCTTCTCAAATCATCTTGAATGTGCCATTTATCTGCTGTAGGGAAACTGCTGAAGTATATATATTTTGGTTGCTCTGCAGAGGGCAAGATTTTGTACCACTCCCATCCAAAACTTGTTTGGATGTCAAGACTATGCAGTAATACCTGGAGAGAGAATGACAGGACTCAGGACTTTCATTTTCATCAAACCTTGGAATTTCTTATGAGGAGACCAGAATATATTTCTACATAATTTTCTAAAAGAAAACTGATATGTTTATCATCAATATTGTAAAATAGTTTTCAGTATAAATTACCAGTTAGTATAGAGATTTTTATCTTTAAAATGACATTTTGTAAATTTATTTCTTAGTTCTTAATTCCATGATATTTCAGCACTTAGCTGTCTAAAAACTGATTTGTTTACCAAAAAGATAAATATTAACCTTAACAAAACGTTCTAAACTAAATTTAGGTTTAACTAAAATAAGATATGTAGTCAACATATCAGGATTAAGGGAGGAATGAAAACAAAATATTTTTCTTGGACTATGTAACTTTCATGTGTATATATATATATATATATATATATATATATATATATATATATATATAATTACAGAATAATTTTAAATGTATACTTAATTGGAATAATATATTTTACTTTGTTCACAATTCCTCATGTCACCAGCCTTTTCTATAGATAATCCTCTATATATCAGCATAAGAATAGGATTCAGTAATTTACCATAAAGGACAGCTACAATTTCTCCATGCTAACTCTCGGAAAACTGAACAAAATTAAATTAAAGCCATAGTTAAATAGGAGAAAATTATCATTGGACATGCTTCCTCATTTTTATTACATTGAATGATACTTTTTGGATGGAAATTATTTCTATCATGGACCTTTCTCACTCTCCTATGAAGTCTTTAGAAAGGTGCCCAGACATTATCTCAATGATTTCAAAATTAATGACAGTAAATGGATTGTCTGAAGCATAAAAATACCTCTATTTTCATGGTTTAGCATTTGTATAGGAAATATTAAAAAAGCAATGTACAGTATAGGCAGCAATTCATAAATCTAATCCAATGTTTGAAGGTCTGACATCACTGGGAAGGACTTTAGAAGAGTTCTTGCAAATTAGGTCTCTGTTAAGTTGGAGCATTTATCATCTTCTTACTTTAGGTATTCTACTTTATTGCTTTGGTTTGGAAAATTGACAAAGGGCCTGTAAATACTTGCAAGAACCAATGGAGAGGTCTTTAGTCATGATAAACACTTCTTTCAGAGATTTTTCTTGGATATGTTTTGTTTTGTTCACTCTGGCTGTCAAACTATGCTAGGGTTCAAAAGTGCACTAATATCTGAATATGAAAGAAACTCAGTTATCATTAAAACCACTGGACAAACCCATACATTGTGTTTTCCTTTCTCCCAAATGTGCCTATATTATTTTATGTTTTTCAAATAGGAAAGAGTCCATAGGCGGTTGCTTGGTAAATACTATAGATCATCAAAAAAATAAAACCCTGCTCTGTAATTTTATGTATTAATGGTGAAATAAAGCAGGGTAGACATACAACTCACTTGAAGTGACCACTTGTGGAGATAAATTACCTAATTTTAACAAGACATTTAATTCTGTAGGAACCTAATTTACCTTTAAAAGGTCCTTTCCCTATTTCTACCGGGAAGAACACTTTATTTTTCTATCTATACATAGTGCTCACATCTGACCACAATTAGGAGAAATGGCACCACTTAGCCTCCTGAACTGTAGCAACCACAAGAGTGCAAAGAACTGGAGGAAAGAATGTTAAATAATTGAGTACAAATGAACCGTTGTATGAAGCAATTCAGATAAAGCACTTCAAGTCCAGTATGAGAAATAAAGCTTTCAGGGAAAACTTTGATTACTAATTACATAATTCCTGACTTCTCAGATTTTGTGAGATTTTTAAATTGAGTTAAATGGCTGGAAAACCAAATATTTTTCATCAAATCAATTAAAAACAAGTAGGATCATCCCCTAATAGAAGTATAAATTAAGTGTCTTTTCCCAGTGTTTTTTATTTAGGTAACATCTTCTGTAGGATAGGTAAATGATATCACTGTTTAAAATTTTTCAGCCCAGAATTTTAAACTCTAGAGAACGAAAAACAACCCAAAATTTCTCAGAACATGTGTCTGTAATTCCCTTATATGACTCCCGGGTCACTAAGAAACTGTTAGCATTTAGTGAACTTGATACAATTAGCTCTGTCCTTTGGGTGTTTAAACACATTTTCATTATCTTTACACTGGGTATGGAAAAGAGAAATTTATAGGGAAAAGTCATCTTGCAACCTTCTTCATTAATGTCTCCTAGGACACTTTACAATCATTAAAAGTTATAATTAGCCCTGAAGCATATTCAATTCCTAAAAGGATAATTTTTTTAAACTAATAACTTTCTTTAACATCTGTATTTTAAAGTCTCAAAACAGTTTAAGTGTTACTGACTTCAACGAATAATGACTTCCTAAACAGAGGGATAAACCAGTGTTTTTAAATACTCTGAAACATATTTCCTGATACCCTCTAGATTGTGTTCATTGAAAACTGTAGACTACTTATATAACTGAAATGGAGTTTCTTTGTTTAATAAAATGTGTCAGGTAAGGAGAAAATAAGAATATAGTAGTAGGTTGATTAGGGAAACTGTGATACGAATTATGGATTTTACATCTTTACCTCACATTACTTGTTAAATTCAGGACTTAAATCTCTTCTGTTAGGGTTTTCAGGAATTTACCTTTTTATAGATGTTGGTTGACTGACTCAAGCTATACTCATAATCTCTTCCCTTCAGACAGTATCCTCCTGGTGGTATTCCTGACTAGTGTCATTGTCAAGAACTCTGACAGATTTGACATTTTACACTACTTGCAAGCTAACAAGTCAGCCTACAACAGTTTCCTGGATGTTGGCAGAAACATGACCCTTCAGGATCAATGACAAAGGATGGTTATTACAATAGTAACAACAGCCAGGGTATCATCATTTTCTTTTGTCAATTCTCTGTTAAGGCAAGAATGACAAATTTGGCCAGTTAAGAAAGGATGACCCCTTTTTAGATTAAGACTGTTTATTATGTAGATAGCAAAAGTAAGAAAAACAAAGATGACTTCTCCCTGTGCCCTCTGTCCCATTGCATGATGCTGAAACAAAAGGGGGAAGATGGCATGACAATGAGAGTGGTGGGGCATCCTGTTGCAGAGAATATAATGCCATACTATTGATCAACAATTTTAGAGCCTGCAAAAGCACCCTTAGGGCACAAGGTAAAAAGCCTCATACCTCATCAGAAACGGGTAGGCTAAGAAAACCTCATGACAGCCTTCTGGGTAGGGAGGTAGGATATCCTCTCAACTCTCCCATGATCTTATGTTCTAAAGGATTCCAGGGCATTCCATTAAGCCATGGCTATATGCCCAAAATGCAAATGGTGCAAGGGTGCCATGTTGAAGCCATCGCTCCATATTCCCCAAACTCCAATTTCCTCAGGAGACACAGCAAGAGCAAGGTGAATCCTGCATATACAATGAGGTTGTGCTACAGAAAAGGAACCTTGAACTTAAGAAACCCTAAACATTTTTATCAGCTGCAAGCAAATGCACCCATCTTTTATTCCAGAGGGAAATGTCAGATTTTACTGGACAATAAACTTGCTTTCTGTTCTGAAGGTAGATACTATCTCTACCTTCCAAAACTGTTTGCTGTACAAATGCCCTTGAACAGATGGTCCAGGACAAAAACTGCTAAGAATTTTGCACATGTGCAAAATGTAAGAGAATCATGGAAGACTGTTTCCCAATAATAATGTAGTCATGTAAGAAAAAGTAGTCGTCATTGCTTGGTGAAGCTTCTTAAAGATATTTTGCTGTCCTGACATAAGAAAATAAGAAGGATACAATAGGTCCAATTTTGCTTCATTGCCCTTTTCCTCCTCCCTTCCTTGACTAGAGATATGATGTCTGATGCTCTGATGTCATCTTGTGACTGAGTGATCAAAAGAAAGCAGATCCAATGTAATAAGGATGGTACAACAGAAAAATAGGAGTTTCATTCTTCAAAAATATTGTTAAACCACTTCAAGTGCCTTGGTCTGCCTTAATACTGTTTCCAGAGGAGTGTTTACCTATGCACACACACATAAAACATAGAAAAAGATGCTTAATTAGCAATGAACCAAAAACTGTTGCTTGCATTTGAAATTATTCATAATCAATACAGTTTGCATTCAAAAGAAAATAACATGATTCCATAATATCGAATGCTGTCACAAATCTGCCCTATGAATGGAGCCACACTCTTACTTGATGCTGTTAGTCCTAGATTTGATATTCCTCTTTTACACTTAGTTGTGTGACTTTAGGAAATATAATATTAATCCTGATCAGGCTGTTTTCTCTTCTGTAGCCTTTGGGATAACATTATCTAATTGACTTAGTGGGAAGGGTAAATTATCATGAATATAAAGCTATCTCCTGAGGCCCATATAGACGCTTAACAAATATCAGTTCCCCTACAAAAATACCCTGCTAATCTCCTGTGAAGAAAATGGTGATTAAAAAGTTCTTTCCTCAGTATCTGATTTTAAGACTTTTTAAATTTCTAAGCACACCATTTAATTCAAAAGTTTAATAGATTTTTTCATTGTTATCATTGTTTTCCCCAGTTATGTTTGCTAATATTTTATGTTCATGAATACTCTCTACTGAATTGGTATGAAACCAAGTAAAACAGCAATATTTTAGTTGACCTTTATTCTAGAAGGACGTAGGTTTACTTACCTAAGTTCTTTGTAAATTCATTGAAAAAAATAGATATTTTAAATTATTCACAAGTTTAAAAATTTGTTTTTTTTTGTTTTGTTTGTCATCTTTGATGTTTTATTCATCCTCATAGCATTATTTTAAGCAAGCAAGTTTGCCCATGGTGGCTGATGAACAGCTTTTTAGAATGAGAGAAAACTTGGAGTTTGGATAAAGTAATATATTTTGGAAACATTTATTTTGTTTAGTTGACAAGATAAATTGAAACATTTAAATTATTGGTCCTCTTTGTGTTCATTACTGTCAGACAGTACAAGCACAAATTCTTATTTTACTAACATAATATTGACTTCTGCTATGTAACCATTCTGCTATTATGTCACTTATTTTCTTCTATATATTTCTATTATTTTAGCTGGTTTCCAGCAAAATTATTCCAAAAATGAAAATTTGGGAAAAATGCTGTAAGGAAAGTCTTATGCTGACCTTTTGGTCTTTTAGAAATTTTATTTTAAGTAAAATGAGAAATTATTAAAAGATTTTAGGATGGAAGATATAAAATTTGACTTATAATTGTAAAAGATCTATTTTGCCTAGTTTGTTTAGAAAATGGAATGAATGAGAAAAAGAGTGCAAGCAAGTAAACCAATTAGGAAACTATCTCAGTAAAGCAGTCAAATATTATGGGTCCTCTGACAGGGTGGTGTCACTCAAAAATAATGGAAATGAATATATGTAAGGTATACTTTGAACTCAGTATAGAAAGTCTTTGAATTAAGAATGGAAATGATAGAATATAAAGAATGAAAAGAAGTGCTTGGGGTGCTGCAGGGATGGGTGGATTAAAAAGAATCATGAGGATATGTTGGAGGTGATAAAAAGATGCATTAACTTTGGTTTTAAAACCTCATGGTTTTAAAGGTGTATAGATGCCATAACTCATCAAATTATACAATTTAAATGTGTTCTTTTTATTGTGTGTCAGTTGTATATTTCATGCATGCTTATTAAGCCTCTGCAAAACTATAATATAAAGGAAAAGGTTGAGAACACTAGTTATAGAGTGTTTAAGAAAAGAAAATATATTGTAATATTGTAATTTTCTTTTACAACCAGGTCCACAGAAAATTCTGTCATCTAATCATAGAAGAGGGAAATGGAAATATCAAAAAATGAATAGAACCACACTCAGCTAAGATGGAGTTGAAGAAGGACAACCACCACACCATGGAGCCTAGAGTGATTACAACTGTAAATGGGAGGATTGCATCCAGCATCCATGTGGAATCTGAGGCTCCTCTTGACATAGAGGTGCAATGGACACAACCAATCCAATGTCCACATAGAAGAGGTGGCTTTGGATTGGGAAAAGTGGACATGGTGGACGATGGGTATGGGGAAAGGCAGGAAGAGATGAGAGGTGGAGGCGTCTTTGGGACATGGAGATGCCCTGGATGGTGCTTCAGAGGTAATCACCGGACATTGTAAATCCTCACAGGGCCCACTGGATGGAATGGAGGAGAGTATGGGCCATGATGTGAACCATTGTCTATGAGGTGCAGAGGTGCCCAAAGATGTACTTACCAAATCCAATGGATGTGTCATGATGATAGGAACGAGTGTTGTTGGGGGGGGGGGGGGAGGGGGGGTGGGGGGGGTTGAATGGGACCTCACATATATATTTTTAATGTAATATTATTACAAAGTCAATTAAAAAAAATGAATAGAAGTCCAAGAAAACAGTTTGGGATAAGTTGTTTGTGAAAATTATGAAGCATCCAAGTAGAAATATCAAGTAGACAATTAAATATATTATTTTGAATCTATCAAAGTATGAAGAGAAAGAGACCAGATGATCAAAGCATTTAAAAGTAAATGTCTGTAAAGGAAGATGATCAAAGATGGTGGTGGAGTAGCTCAAACAGGGCACAGCTGTCATGCAAAATAGGGGAAAATGTGCAGAAGTAGTGTAAGGGAATCCCTTTGGGAACTCCTGCAGGCCAGGAAAGTCCTACATGCGTAGTCCAGCAGCTACTGGGGATGCAGAGATGGAGCGGTCAGAAGGAAAACTGTGTGTTGATACCCTTGCAGCTGGGAATGCTGATGATCCCACATCCCCAAGGCGAACAGTCTTAATAAAACCTGTGGCTGAGCCACGAGTGGAGAGGAGAAAGGACAGATTTCTCCCAGGGAAGAGGGAGGATATGGGAGAGGGCTAACTGGTTTCCCTTCAGTGAATGTAACTTCTGTAACTACATTCTATAGCTAACTCAGAAGAGGTAGTCAAAATTGAAGGATTCATCTCCATGGAAAATTTGCTGAGGGAAGCCATTTGCTGGCCAGCCAGGAAAGTGGAGGAAGACATACTGGTCTGCCCTGATTATTTCCCAGGCATGGTAGACATGTTTGGGCCCCATTAGTGGCTCTCTCGCACAGTTTTAACTATAAACAGGGCAAGATTAAAGTTTTAGAAAAAATTAAACAAAAAATCAAAGAAGATATTTGAAATAAAGCCACTATGGAAAAAAAGAGAAACTGATCAACAGAGCAAAACCAGCAACATAAGCAGATGTCTAAGAATCAACAAAAGATAGCAACCCACACTAAGAGGAAGATATGGCTCACTCAAAGGAACAAGCTAAGAATCTAGATGAGACTCAGGATTTAAGACAACTAAATCATATTCAAACAAACTTCCTTAATTCAAGGAGATGAAAGAAAATATGACTCAAGAGACAAAGGATATTAAGGTGACACTGTGTGAGCATAAAGAATAATATGACATCCTGCAAAAAAAGTAACAGAGCTTATGTGGATAAAAGACACAATGAATGAGATTAAAAATATTTCATATATTTTTAATGTAACATTTTGTATGATCTATGTATCTTTAAAAAAGATTAAAAATATAAAAAAGTAACTCACAAGAAAAAATCCATTAAAGGCATATAATAGCAGATTTGAAATGTTAGAAAAATGAGTAAGTGAATTCAAAGAGAGGGCATTTGATATTGAAAAGACAGAATAGACAGAGAAAAGAATGCAAAAAATTGAACAGGGTCTGAGGAAACTGAATAACAACATAAAACAGACAAATATAATGTTATAGGTATCCCAGAAAGAGACGAGAACAGAAAAAGGGTAGAGAGAATATTTAGGAAATACTGACTGAAAATTTTCCAACCCTTAAGAAAGACATGAATAACAACTTCCAGAAGGACAATATACCCCCCCAAAAATAAATCATAATAGACCTACTCTCGGAAATCTACTATTCAGATTGTCAGTTTTGAAAGCAGCAAGAGAAAAGCATCGTATTACTTACCAGGGAGCCTTAGTAAGTTTAAGCACCACTCTCTCTTCAGAAGCCATGGAGGTAAGAAAGCAGTGGTATGATATATTTAAGAATTCTTTTTCTGGCAATACAATCCTTCAAAAATGAAGGTGAATTAAAGTCTTTACCAACAAACAATAACTGAGAAAGTAGTTACCAAGAAACCAAATCTACAAGAGATATTAAAGGGTGTGTTATAGCCTGATATGAAAAAAAAAACAAAGGAGACAGCATGGGGGAAGAGTGTAGAAATGAAGAACATAAGTAAGAGAAAGTGAAGGGGCTAAAAGACACATAGTAGAAAGATATGACAGCAGAAAGGCAAGGGATAAAATGGAAAAAGTAATACCTTTATAGTAGTAATATTGAATGTTAATGGATCGAGCTCCCCAATTAAAGGATATAGACTGATAGAATGCATTTTAAAAATAAGCCATCTATTTGTTGTCTACAAGAGATTCACCTTAAATGCAAGAATACAATTAGGCTGAAAGTTAAATGTTAGAAATAGATATTCCATGCTAATAGCAATCAACAAAGAGCCAGTATAGAGATACTAATATAAGAAAATAGATTTTAAATGCAAAACTATAAGAGATAAAGTAAGTTACCATATATTAACAAAAGGGACATATCACCAAGAAGAAATAACAATAATAAATATTTATTAACCTAACAAAGATGCCCCAAAATACATGAGGCACATACTTGCAAAACTGAAGAAATAAATAAACATCTCTACAAAAATAGTTGGAGACTTCAACACTACACTCTCAGCATTAGAAGGAACATCTGGACAGAGAATAAATAAGGAAACTGAGAGTTTGAATATGACAAATAAACTAGATCTAATAGACATTTATAGAGCAAAATACCTCAAAACAGCAAGCTATACATTCTCCTCAAGTGCTTATGGGTCTTTCTCCAGAATAGACCATATGTTGAGACATAAGTCAGATATCAATAAATTTAAGAACACTGAAATACAAAACGCTTTCTCTGATCATAATGGAATTAAGTTGGAAATTAATAACAGGTGGAAAAGGAAAAATCCACCAATGTATGGAGATTAAACAATACCTCCTTTTTAAAAATATAACAATCTTTATTTTAAAAGAGGTTTTAGATTACAGAAAAGTTACATCAAAAGTATAAGCAGTTCCCATATACCTTCCTTCTCCCTCCCACATCTTCCCCTATTAATAGCATCTTACAATTGTGTGGTACATTTCTTAAAATTGATGAATAAGTATTGAAGCATTGCTACTAATCAAGGTCCATAGTATACACCATGGTTTATACTTAACTCCAGTGTCCTAAGAATGCCCAGTGTTCTACCTATTATTCCTTTCACCTCCTCTCAGAACCTCTTGTAACCACTATCTTTACAACAGTTTTACAAGTTCTTCCATTGCTACAATATTAATGTTTACTTTGTCCATAGTTGCATTCCCTTCTTATATTTGTATATTCCTCAATCTTGAGTATTTTGGGATTGTGATGCCTACTCAGCCTCAGACTGAGAGGGGGCTTATATCTTATGGGGCAGATGGGAGGAACTGCTTTGCTTGCAGTTGTAGATACTCTCTGTTTTTCAGAAATGGGGTTGCCCATCATCATCATTTTGTTAGTTGTACTGGGTGAGTCTAAAGAGTAGGCACTGACCACAACTCTTCTGAGATTTAGGGCTCAATCAGCATCTGAACAGACTGAAGATTTAAGTCTCTGAGACGTATATTTAACTGGTATAGTGCTAAATATAGGCTCAGATAAAAGGGGTAGAAGAATCATGCTTAGGGAAATTGTAAATGAGTATAACTCTGTTGCATTGGAGAAATAGTTCATCATATATTTCAAGGTAAGACCCACCCATAGGATGTTGCTTTCTAGTGATTGTGTGCCTTGCCTATAGTGTCCAGATGGCCCTAGAGCTCTCAGAATCACCCCTATTTGAAGCTTCATTTATAGTGGCAGTGGTGAGAACTGCCTAGACATGTAAATGTTTAACCTATGGAATGACCTCCCAATCCATTTTGAAATCTCTTAACCATAAAAACTCTTTTGTGGTTCCTCATTTTGGTCAAAAAATCTTTTTTCCAAATGCATCGCTGGATGGTGCTTGGTATTAATTCTCAGTGCCAGGAAGGCTCAGCCACAGAATTTATGCCCCTTGAAGGGGAAGGTAGTGTGTTTATTTGCTGAGTTTGCCTTAGAGAGAGACCACATTCGAGTAACAAGGAGGTTTTCAGGAGATAACTCTTAGGCAATAGTTATTATTTAGCTAATTTTCAATTTTATAAGAATAAGGTTCTTATTTACATGCATTAATATTTAGAGCTTGATATACTCGCATGTTTTCTAAGTCACTGCCTATGTAATCAAGAGATTCTTGCCTTTTTATTTGAGCATGTAGCAGGACTCCCCAAGATGGGAGTTTGATATTTTATTGTTTATTGTATGGGTCTCCTCCCACTGAGATAATACCCTATGACAAGATGAACACATTCATATTCCATCGAGGCCATACTCCAGGAGCACCCTTTCCCACACATCCTCCTATGACCAACACCCTGCACCAGTGAACAATACACTATTAAATAGTCAGTGGGTTAAAGAAGAAATTATAAGAGAAATCAGTAAATACCTCAAGACAAATGAAAATGAGAATAAAACATACCAAAACTGAAAGGGAAATTTACATTTAAAAAACAAAAGCTAAAACCAAAGACCTAACTGCACACCTGGAGGAATTAGAAAAAGACCAGCAAACCGATCACAAAGCAAGCAGAAAGAAAGAAATAATAATGATTAGAGCACAAATAAATGAAATGGTAAAAAAAAATAGAGAAATTCAACAAACCTAACAATTGGTTCTTTGAGATGAGAAACAAAACTGGTAAAGTGGATTAACAAAGAAGAAAAGAGTGAAGATGTGAATAAATAAAATCAGAAATGAATAGTACCACTGACTCAGCCGAAATAAAAGAGATCACAAGAGGATACTATGAACAATTCTATGGAAGCAAACTAGACAATGTTGATGAAATGGGCACATTTCTGGAAACACATGAACATATACACCAAACCTAGAAGAACTAGAAGACCTCAACAAATGAATTGCAAGTAAAGAAATTGAAGCAGTCATCAAAAATCTTACCAAAATGAAAGTCCAGGACCAGATGGCTTCATGGGTGGATTCTACCAATCATTCAAAGAACATTTAATAGCAAACTCTTCCAAAAATTGAACAGGAAGAAATGCTACTAAACTCATTCTATGAAGCTAACATCACCCTAATATGGAAGCCAAATAAATATATTATGAAAAAAGAAAATTACAGACTCATTTCTTTAATGATTATGGAAGCAAAAATTCTCAACGAAATACTTAGCAATCAAGTCCAAAAACACATCAAAAATTATACTTTATGATCTAGTGGGCTTTTTAAGAGGTATACAAGGGTGGTTCAACATAAGAAAAATCAATGAGTATAAAACACCACATTAATAAACTGAAGAAGAAAAATGCATAAAAGGCATTTGTCAATATACAGCATCCACTTATGTATAAAAGCACTTCAAAAATAGGAAGAGAATTAAGTTTCAATATGATAAAAAGCATATATGAAGAACCCACAGCTAACCTTGAACTTAATGGTGAAAGACAGAAAGCTTTCCCACTGAGATCAGAAAAAGAAAAGGATGCTCACTCTCCCCAACATTATTCACTGTTATGCTAGACGTTCTAGCTAGAGCAATTAGGCAAGAAAAAGAAACAAAAGGCACCAACAAAGGAAAGTAAGAAATAAAACTTTTGTTATTCACTGATGATATGATCCTATACTTAGAAAATCCTGAAAAAGCCACAATAAAAATAGTAGAATTTATAAACTATTTCAGTAATGTGGTAAGATAAGAGATTAATATGCAAAAAATCAATAGTATTTTTATGTACTAATAATGAGCAATCTGAGGAGGAAGTCAGAAAAAAAATTCCATTTCCAGTGGTAACTAAGATAATCAAATATTTAGGAATAAATTTAGCCAAGGACATAAAGGGTGTATAGTATTCAGAAAACCATATAAGATTGTTAAAAGAAACAACGATGATCTAAATAAATGGAAGCATATTCCATATTCATGAGTTCCAAGACTAAACATCATTAATATGTCAATCTTACCCAAACTAGTCTACAGATTTAATGCAATCCCTATAAAAATTCGACTATCTTTGCAGAATTTAAAAAAAAAGCAAATTGTCAAATATATCTGAAAGAATAAGGGCCCCTAAATAGACAAAAATATCTTTTAAAAGAAGAACAAATTTGGTGGACTATCACTTAAACATATTATCTAGCAGTGGTATAAACACCTAGGTACTGGCATAAAGATAGAGTCATTGACCAATGGAATTGAATTGAGAACTTAGAAATAGACCCTCATATCTATGGTCAGGTGATTTTTGACAAAGCAGTCAAGCCTACTCAACTGGGTCAAAACAGTCTATGCAATAAATGGTGTTGGGACAATTGGATATCCCTATCCAAAAGAAAGAGGACCTCTATGTCATACCTTATACAAAATTTTGTATAAGGTGTTAGAAAAATGGGCCAAGGACCTAAATATAGACTTGAATACCATAAAACTCTTAGAAGAAAATGTAGGGAAACAGCTTCAAAATCTTGTGCATGGACCTTACACCCAAAGCACAAATCAACAAAAGAAAAAACAGATAAATGGGACTTCCTCAAAATCAAATACTTTTGTTCTTTAAAAGGCTTTTTCAAAAACATACAAAAGTCTCCTAATCAATGGGAAAAAAACCTTTGGAAACCAAAAGTTCTGATAAGGGATTTATTTCCATGTTCTATAAATAGGTCACACAATTTAATGACAAAATAAAAAATACCCCTTAAAAAATGACAAAATAAGTGAACAGACATTTCCTGAAGTGGAAATACAAATGGCCAAAAGACACATGAAAAGTTGTTCAACATCACTAGCTATTAAGGAAATGCAGTACAGTGAGATATCCTCTTTCACAATACAGAATGGCCAAAATTAAAACAACAGAAAACTTCAAGTGCTGGAGAGGATGTAGAGAAATAGGTGGGAGTGTCAAATGGTGCAATTTCTGTGGAAGATGATCTAGCAGTTCCTCAGGAATCTAAACACAGAACTGCCATATGATCCAGCAACGCCACTACTAGGAATATATTTGAAGAATTGAAAGCAAGGACATGAACAGATATTTGCATACCAATGTTCATAGTGGGATTAAACACGATTGTAAAAGACGTAAATAACCTAAGTGTCTATCAAACAATGAATGGATAAACAAGATGTGATATATCGTAAGACAGAATATTCTTCAGCTGTAAGAAGAAATCAATTTGGGACATACATGTCCACCTGGAGGAACATTAAGGATATTTTGTTGAGAGAAATAAGGCAGACACAAAAGGAATAATACTGTACTGTCTCATCAATATGAACTAAATACTGTTAGTAAATTTATGAGTTGGATTATGAAGTGTAGGTTGGTGGGAGATTGAAGATGGGGTGACAAGGAGTAGATGATGCTAGATGTATGTAGAATATTTTATAAGGTCAAATATAAAAGTGTGGTGATGGTTAGATTTGATGGCAAATATTTTAGTGAATTTAACAAACATTATTTATCTATGTAATTGTTGCTCAAGTGAGTAGTTTAGCAAGATGAATGTTAGTTTGAAGAAAGCTGTAGGATAATATTGGGAATGTATAACGATGATTTTGGAAAAAGATGAGGATTGTGGTTAATAATATAAATATAATAATGTTCTACTACAGGGTGAAAAAATGTGACATATTGGAAAAATATGACTAATGTAATTTATAGACTGTACTTAACAACATTGCAATGTTTTTCTAGTAAAAGCAAAGTTGGTACTATATTCTAAAGGTAAAAAAAAGATATGGAATTTGGTTTTGTGAGATATGAATACAGTTAAGCATTTTCCTCTTCATTTTTTTCATTAATAAGGAACTCTTGACTATGTCATTTAATTAACCTATTTTCATCTGTATATCTTTGAGAGGAACAACTGAGATAATAGCTAGAATTAGATGCGATAAAAGTGCCTGAAAGAGAACTTTTTAGGAGTAATGTTTCCAAAACTTGTTGACCTGACTTTTTCTGTTCTTTCATTTTTGTGAATGAAATCAAGCTGTTAATAATAAAAGAAATAATAAAAAAATAAATATCTATAAAGGAGATTGATAGTAATTGGACAGAAAATTAGAAGAAAATACAGGAGGGTATATGTTATGAAAAAGTAATTGTTTTTCTGTAAGGATGATATTAACGAAAATATATATCCATTCGATTTAGCAATATGTGATCATTAGTAATCTTAATACAACTTTTTTCAATGGAGCAATGGGGGAAGAAGACAGAGACATGTGTGTTGAAAGATGAATGTAACCTAGCTTGTACCAAAGTGAGAAAGAAGCTGAAAAGAACAGGGGAAGTATTGGAAATGGGGGGTAATATGAACTGTTTTGTTAGTTTTGTTGCTTCATTTTTGGAGATATTAAAATTTATTTGGATGCCAAAAAGTTTTAGCTTATTTGAAGAACATTATCAAATCTTGTTTGAATGTCGACAAGGAGAAAAGAAGATGATACAGGTTTAGTAATGAATAATTACCTAAAGGAGTAAAATTAGTGAAAAGCCACAGCCAAATTAATTTCAAAGTATATGTAAGAGATTGGCATGTAAAGGGATAAACAACACTTTTTAAGAACATATTATTGATGATGAAGATTATTTCTCCATTTGGGTTTGCAAAATGACAATATTCTCATGATGGTTTGAATTTTTCAATAGAAATTCATCAAATTCTTCAATTTTAAAAGAAAATGGGGGCTGGAGTCAAAGTTGGGAGAAAAATAGATAATGGGAAAAAAACCTTAATGATAATAGACAATGCCCATCCCCCCAAAATAGAGAGTATCTTCAACTGCAAGCAAGATAGTTCCATCCATTAGCCCCATGGGATCTAAGTCCCCTCTCAGACAGAAACAGAGTGGGCATCACCATCACAAAAGCTTCAAGATTGAGGAGAACAAGCTTAAGGGGGCAATGCAGCTATGAACTAAAGTAGACTTATGATTATTCTAGCAATAGATGAACTTGTATCATTGATATAAAGGCGGTAGTCACCAGTAGTTCTGAGAGGAATGGAGAGGGAAGAAAAACTGTAAGTTGGGGCAAATTTGGGACATTGGAATTGTCCTGCATGGCATTGCAGTGATGGATACAGGCTATTACACATTTCGTCAAAACCTATAAAATTGTGTGGGAGAAAGCATAAACTGTAGTATAGACCATGGTTAACAGCAATGCTTCAATATGTGTTCATCAGTTTTAACAAATGTACCACACTAATGAAAGATGTTGTTAATGTGGGAAAGTGTGAGAGGGGGAAGAGGTGGGTGTTTGGGAATACCCTATATTTTTCATGCAATATTTATGTAATCTAAAGCTTCTTTAAAAAGAAAAAAAAATAAAAAGTTATTAGAATAGCATACAAAAAATAAAAATAAAAAATACCATAAACTTAAATTGCTTGTAAATAGAAAAATAACTGCCAATTTCCAGCAAAGATACATCTCAAGCTCCCACTGTAAGACTTTGCAGAGTGCTGTGGACTTCTGAAAAATATTATGCAACAGATAATTAGGAGAACAAAGGCCTAAGACTGAGATAAAACTACCCCCAAAAGAGAAAGACCACCCAAATAAGAATTATTGAAGGAGACTCTTTGTAAATAAGACTACTGATTACAGAGGAGAGACTTAAAAATGGGCAAAATTTACCGTGGCCACTTTCTCCACATCAATGCTACAATTTCTTCCGTTACTAGTCACAATAGTTCTATAGTAGAATATTGGTAAGTCTACTCTAATCCATATTTTATTCCTCCATCCTGGGGCCCTGGGATGGTGATGTCCGGGAGAGGGAAGAAGAGATGTGTTGTGGGGACATTTTCAGGACTGAGAATTGTCCTAAATGATACTGCAGGGACAGATGCTGGACATAGTCTATCATGCCATAACCCACTGGATGGACTGGGGGAGAGTGTAAACTACAATGTAAACTATAACCCATGTGGTGCAGCAGTGCTCCAATATGTATTTACTAAATGCAATAAATGTGCCACAATGATGAAAGAGGTTGTTGACATGGGAGGTGTCAGGTAGGGAGGCTGGGGAGTATATGGGAACCTTTTATATTTTTTAATGTAATATTTTTTGTGATCTACGTATCTTCAAAAAATACAATTAAAAATGATGGGGGTGAAGTGGGGAGTGGGATATATGGGAACTTCTTATGTTTTTTTCATGCAACATTTTGTGTGATCTATCTACTTTTTATTTTATTTTATTTTTTTTTAAAGATTTATTTATTTTTTATTTATTTAATTCCCCTCCCCTCCCCCGGTTGTCTGTTTTTTTCTGTGTCTTTTTGCTGCGTCTTGTTTCTTTGTCCGCTTCTGTTGTCCTCAGCGGCTCGGGAAGTGTGGGCGGCGCCATTCCTCGGCAGGCTGCTCCCTCCTTCGCGCTGGGCGGCTCTCCTTATGGGTGCACTCCTTGCGCGTGGGGCTCCCCTACGCGGGAGACACCCCTGTGTAGCAGGGCACTCCTTGCGCGCATCAGCACTGCGCATGGGCCAGCTCCACATGGGTCAAGGAGGCCCAGGGCTTGAACCGTGGACCTCCCATGTGGTAGACAGACGCCCTAACCACTGGGCCAAAGTCCGTTTCCCATTATCTACTTTTTAAAAAGATAATTTAAAAATAGGCAAAAGTTGAGGAGACAGTTTCTGAAAGGCATTTTTATGAGGAAAAGTGAGTCCACTTTTTGTAGACAGTTAATGAAGACTTTAAGAAGTTAGAGAAGAAAGTTTAGGTTTCTTCAACAATGAATCAACAGTGAAAAAAAGATCCCAAAATTCAAAGAACTTCTACCAGACCTCTTCAAATGTTAAGACCAAAACTTTATGGCATGGAACTAGGAATCTTGTAAACCACCTCATTCTGCAAACTCTTCCTAAAATTCAAAAGAATAAGTAGTATTTGAAAGATTTTTGCTAAAATGCTATGGGGGATAAGGATAGTATTTTCAAAAATGTCATTAATCAAGTAAATATACTTTTAAAAAGAAAATAACTGTTGATGCCTACCTCACCCAATTTACAAAAATCTAGTTCAGAAGAACTGTAGACATAAATGCAAAAGTGCCATAATATGTGTAGAAAATGTAACATGAATATTTTCATGAACTTCTTTGTGAAAATTTCCTAAAATAGACATACAACACAATCCTCATAAAGGAAAAGATTGAATAATGAAAATGCATTAAATTTAGGTACTTTGTTCATTAAAGTCACCATTAAGATAAATGAAAGGTAAGTTACAGGGAGTCAGTTTTCAGCAGATATTTGCAATATATAAATCTTTCACAGAATTTAGATTCAGAATACTTACATGTCTACTTTAGTTCAGTAACACTTCTTTAGAAATTAGATGATCTGATACTTCAATGGGAAAAGAAAGAACAACAGTAATAAAAATGCTTGAACAGGAACATTACAAAAGAGGACATTCAAATGATCAACAAGCATATGTAGAGCTGATTAAGATAGTCATTAGAAAAATACAAATTAAAACTCTAAATATATATATATACACACACACTATACTAATAAAATGACTAGAGAAAAAACTAAACAAAAGGCTGACTATATGAAATATTGACTAGGAATTAAAACACCTGGAATTCTTAGACACTGTGGGCAGGAGTGTAAATTTTGGAAAACTAATTAGTGTGTACATGCATTTAAAGGCATGTTTAAGGATATTTCTAATAGCTTTATGATAAACTCAAAATAACCCAAATATGTGTTAAAAGAGAATGGATAAATTGTGTTACAGTTATAAAATGCAATAGTGTAAAGAATTTAAAAATAGGTATGTAGTGTTATATGTAACAATATTGATGACTCTTACAGACATAATGTCAAGCCAAATAATAAGAGAAGAGTACATGTATGATTCCATTATATGATTTTCAAATACAGTCAAAAATATTCTATGGTAATAAAGTTGGAAGAGTTGTGTTTCTTTTGAAATATCAACTGGGGAGCATGTGTGTTCTATAACTTTACCAGTATTTTGGTCACATTCTAGAAAATAAATTTAATGGTATATTCATTTGTAAAATATACAATTGAATACTTAATGTGTATGCAGTTTACTATATGTATGAAATGCTGCAGTAAAAAGTACAAGGAAAAATTTGAATCTCACAAGTTATCTACTCCTGTACTACTTCTAGTCTCAGTAAAAATAATCTTCTAATGCAAAAATCAGACAGAAGTTAATCTTCAGCTTATATTCAAGTTCTGGCATTCTGGTCTTATTTATCAGTCCCATATGAAATTTGGTATAATGACACAGCCATTTTTCATGAACTCTAAAAAACTGCTAAAAGTTTCTGTCAAAGTCAGATCTGAATCATTCTCTCTGCCAAAACATCTTTACTGAGGTACACTAGGGAATTTTAAATCTTCTTTTGTATCAAGTGTGCTTTCATGCAAAATGAAGATAAGTTCTTTATGTTTAACTTTTTCTGTACCTCACTACAAGTGTTTGATACAAAGTCTTGGTATAAACGAGTCCTACACTATTAAACAGACATAACGGGACATTGAAATATAGCTTATTAAGTGGATTAAAGATATTGGTCTCACTGGTGGAGATCTGACCACCCACTGTAATCTTTAGAAATTTGACTTAGAGGAATATTCTACAATCCTCCCATATGAGATATAGATCACAATGCTCACATGCGCACACCCACCCATAATCACCCTCTGTATAAACTATAGGATTTTCTGTGACAGCTTTTTTCAAGCACGAAGAATCATTGTGCAAATATTAATTTGTCTCCATGCATACTAGTGACAGTGGAAACTCTCATAATGTGCTTGGTTGGAAGGTTCTTTACTGAGTATGAAGAGTTCAAATTTTCCCAGTTCTTCTATTCTAAAACAGGTTGGGGTGTCTATTGCCCTTCCCTCACCTAAATGTCAAAACCAGGTTCAATTTCTGATATATTCACTCTCAGCTATTTTTCCCTCTGGCTTTCCCCCTCTTCCATTCCAGACAATGTATTCTCTAAATATGTTGTTTATGTCCTGAGTTCTTTTGAAATTTCAAACCAAGAAATGAATTTTGGCAACTTGCTGTGTTACATCTCCCCCCAAAAAATTGAAGGCTGCAAGTTTAGCAATTTGAATGCGAAGGAAGGGAAAGGATAAGAATAAATAACAAAGAATTTGATGCACTCATGAACACCCCAAAACTGTCTTCATGTCTCAAGAAATTGTAGCAAAAAGTTCACAGAAAAATAAAGTATAAATGAAGCTGGAAAATGTTTTTGAGAGCTGGTACTAGGTTAGGTGTGTAGAAAAAGTGATGCTAATTTAAATTTGCATTAAATTTTTGAGTATGCTGCCAAGAGGAAGAATTATTTTATCCATAGTAGCAGACTTAGCCAAAGGGAAAGTAAAATGGGAAGCAAAAGGGAGACACACAATTGTACAAAAAGGGCTAAAAGGTCTGTGTAGCAGTTTGATATTGCTTATAAATTCCAAAAATGATATTGGATTATGTTTGTAAACTGGTCTTTTCCTCTGAGCATATTAGATTATATTAGATTCTGAGGTTTCACTTTTACTTGATTAAATAATGATTAAAAGTTTGATTGGACCACATTAGTAGGGGCTGGGGACTCACAGAGAAAATGACAGGGCAGAAGAAAAAGTTGGAATGTTAATGCTGGGGCACTGGGAAGTAAATACACAGAGAAGCAGATAAGTGGAAAAAGAGAGAAGGCTCCATTAGACATGGCAGTGGCCCCAAGAAGAGAGATGAGATTCACCTGATAGTTTACAGCTGGCCTTGTGGAGAGAACAGAGCCGCTGACCCAGAGAAAAATGAGCCCCAGGAGAGAGATGAGGGGTATGCCAGTCTACAGCTCAGGTAGGAAGTAGGGACAATGGAAACAAGAAGAAGAGGAAGGCTGGACACTTGCAGATGTTGGCAGCCATTTTGCTCCAACATGTGGCAACAGACTTTGGTAAGGGAAGTAACTTACACTTTATGTCCTAGCTACTGTATGCATCTACCCCAAATAAATACCCTTTATAAAACCCAACAGATTTCTGGTATTTTGCATCAGCATGTCTTTGGTTGACTAATACAAAATTTATTACCAGGAGTGGGGTCATTTCTTTTCAATTACCAAAATGCTGGAACTGTTTTATAAATGGGAAAAGGGTATTTTTTGGAGGAATTGTGAAATGCTTGGGAGAAAAGACCTAAATCTTTGAAGAGACTGTTGATAGAAATATGGACTTTTTATGAGGGCTTAGAAGTAAATGATGAAACTATTATTGGAAACTGGAAGAAAGGTGATCTGTGCTTTAAAATTGAAGAGAACTGAGCAATATTGACTGCTGATGTTTTATTGAAGGCAGAATTTGAAAATGGTGAGCCTGGGCATTTAGCTAAAGAACTTTTCAAAGTAAACTTGGAGAATGCAGCTTAGCTTCTCCTTGCAGCTTACAGTAAAATGCTAGACAAGAGAGATAAATGGAGAAGTGAACTGTCAGGCACCAAGGAACCAGAAACTGATTTCAGAAATTCCAAGCCCTGGAAATCAAGCTTGCAGATGATATTTCCCCATTTGAGGACCTAACTAAACTTGGAACTTGTAAATCAGGATTGAAGATGCACTTATCTAGGAAATACTTTTGGAAAGTCTTACTGTCTGATGGCTTGGTCCTCTGTTTTTTGCATGCTAAACCAACAAGCTTTTTTAGACAGCTGTATGAACAAAACCACTCCCAGCTTGGTCTAAATGGGACATGAAAGGGAGAGGTTGTAGGGGAAACAACTTCAAGAGGAAAACCTTGGAACCTGAGATTTGGAATTAAGAAATCTCTTTTAGTCAAGAGAGGAATTCCACCCATGTGTACAGACAAGAGTGTGTTTGCCCTGGTAGTTGAAGAGAGTGGATGTTCCCACTCAATGTTAAGGGAATGTTTTGCCACCCTAGGGTACAGAAATGGTGGAGCACATTTCCCAAGGATTAGGGAGGTTGAGTTCAATGGCCAATGAATTTGAGAGGGGTTGGCTTGTCCCTCATGAATTAGGGAAGGACAGGTCACCAACTCATTGCTCCAAGAAGGTTGGGACTGTATGAAAAAGATTAGGGAGGATGTTGTCTTCACTGTGCTAGGGAGTTTTAAACTCCAAAGATTGAGTAAGGTGTGGCAATCACCCCAACACACTTGAGTGGTGAGTTTTGGAGCTCAATCAGCACCCAGATGCTTGATGAGGGTGGAACCAAGAAAATGACTATTGTACAAACCTTTGGAAAGGGTGGGTCCCTATAGGGACCCAGGGAGAAGAAGCCATCATTTAAGAATGACCCTAGACATTGAAATCTAATAAAGTTTGTGCTCCAGTTTATAGAATTGTAGAGGGCCCATTACTCATGTTTCCCTCCCAATTTCTCCTTATGGTAATGGGAAATTACCATACCATGTCCATTTGTGTATTCAAAGCAGGTAAGTGGTATAGTGAAATTCAGATGTCTACAGCCAGACAGGACTTTGTCCCAAGACAAACTGTATTTCTTTAAACTGACTGTGATTTGATTCTGTATTTAGCATTGTACTGATTTAAGGTATATTTTTAAAAATATTGTAATATCTTTTTTGGAATTCAGAGGGTGGAGTATAGTCATTTGATATTGTTTATGAATTCCAAAAATAGATATTGGATTATGTTTGTAAACTGGTCTGTTCCTCTGGGCATATTAGATTATATTGGATTCAGAGGTTTTGCTTTTACTTGATTAAATAACTATTAAGGCTTTGATTGGACCATATCATTAGGACATTGAATCCCCACCCACTTGGTAGATGAGGACTGACAGAGAAAACAACATGGCAGAAGAGAAAGTTGAAGTTTTAGTGCTAGAGACTTGGGAAGTAAGTACATAGAGAAGTGTATTTACTTGGGAGGTAAGTACATATGAGGAAATAGAGAAGGCTCCATTAAGCATGGCAGAGTCCCTGGGAAGAGAGATGAGCTATTTGCCTGATAACTTACAGCTGGCCTTGTGGAGAAAACAAAGCATCTGAGCCTGGAAAAAAATGGACCCCAGGAGAAAGACAAGATTTATCCCAGCCTACAGCTGAGGTTGGAAGAACCTGGTACCATGCCGACTTAAGAGGAAAAGGTAGACGTTGCAGCCATCTTGCTCCAAATTGTGGCAACAGACTTGGATGAGGGAAGTAACTTATACTTTATGACCTGATAACTGTAAGCTACTACCCCCAACAAATACCCTATTTTATAAAGCCCAAGCAATTTCTCAAATTTTGTATCAGAAACCTTTTGGCAGCCTTCTGCAGTCTGCTTGAAGAAGTTTTAGGAAGATGCATAGATGCATAAATGTTGGGTGTTTAACTGCCATTAAGGGGTAAGATTTATCTAAGAATGGCATGCATCCATATAAAATGACCCAAATTATCTCCTAAATGTTTATTTATGTAAAGAGTGTTATTTAGGAGCTCAGAAAACTCAGAGGCTTCATGACTAGCTTTGCAATTTTGCAAAAAAAGGTATGGTTCTATAAATTTTAGTGTTCTTTGGGGCAGTAGTCCATAAAATAAAGGAATTTTGGTGGTCCATAGCATTCTTTACATTACATTCCTGACATTTATGGTAAAATACATATATGTATGTTTTCATATGACTATCATTACATAAAAATAAATTTTGCCCTAAGGTAATGACCAGAATTTTTAAAAAATAATAGCTGATGGTAGGTCTGACCCTAAGTAACAAGCTGAAAATATGAGGATATTTTAAAATTATTTTTAACAGATTTATTCAAATATATTCCACATGTCATAAATTCATCTAGTTAACGTGTATGATTCAGTGGACTTTATTATTTCACAAAGATATACAACCAACAAAACCATAGTCTAATTTTAGAATATTTCCACCACCACTCCCAAAATATACACACACAAATTAGCAGTTACTCATCATTCCCAATAACCCCCCACTTCTGGGCAAGAACGTTTATTTTTGCCTTTTCTGAACTTATATAAATGACAACATACAATATGTGTTCTTTTGTGACTGGCTTCTTTCACTTACCATAATGATTTTCAAGGTTCATTCACATTATAACATTTATCACTGTTTATGTCCCCTGCTCCCACCCTGCCTTTCGCTTCCTTACACTTTGCCCGCCTGTTCCTCGTAACCTCCCTGTATTATGGCCCTTCTCAGCAGCAGTTTGTGCTGCTGCCTCCCTCTGCCCCTCCTCCGAGCCACTGTTATCTTCCCCCTCCCAGCCGATCGCTATTCTCCCCGCCTCATTTCAACCGCCCTCATCCCGTATCCGCCCCGGCACAACCTCAGAAACAACCCCCTCTGCCATCAATGGCTTATGTCATAAACCGCAGGTCCGCCCTTGCCTCTGCAGCCAATCCTCAGCTGCCCCGCGGACATGCCCCTCCCACAACCTCCCCGCCTCCATGACACTATAAAACCCCATGTACTTCCCGAATAAAATCAGACCTGCGCATAGACCTCGTCTCCGTGGTTTTTCCTCCATCGAACCGCGCGTCCCCACCAAGCCTTGAGCCGCCCGCTGCCGCCCCGGTCAGGCCGTGGCGTAGACCCGATCCCCGGCAGCGACTCGCCTGCAGTGACCCGCCTGCAGTGCCGCAGCGGAGGCCAACAGTTTAGTTCCTTTTTATTGCTGAATAATATTCTATTGTACATATATATCACATTTTTTGTCCATTCATCAGTTGATGTACTTTAGGTTGCTTTCACATTTGGGTTATTCTAAACAAGACGCTATCAATATTAACGTATAAGTTTTTGTGCAGATGTGTTTTGATTTCTCTTGAGTAGACATCTAAGAGTGGAAATTCTGTGTCATATGGTAACTATGCTTAACATTTTATAAAACTTCCAAATTGTTTCTCAAACACTGTACATTGCCACCACTGATGTATGATGTATGAGGGTTCCAATATCTCCACATCCTTGTCAACATTTATTATTGTCTCTCTTTCTGATGATTGCTATCCTAGTGTGTGAAAAGAGTTATCTCATGGTGGTATCGATTTTCATTCTCATTATGACTAATGATTTTGAGCATTTTTCATGTGAATTTTGGTCATTCTTTTATCTTCTTTGAAAGAATTCCTACTTAAATCCTTTGCTCCTTTTAAACTTTTTCTTAGAATATAATATACAAACAGAAAGTCTATACATCATAAATATTCAACATGATACATTTTCAAGTATTGAACACACCCATGTAAGCAGCACTCACATCAAGCAAGAGAATTTTACCAGCATCCCAGAAAACATCTTTGGGCTTTCTTTCAGTTACTGTAGGGGTGTAAACACTGTCCTGATTTCAATCAGTATAGATTAGTTTTAGCTTTCTATACTTTATAAAAATAGAATTATACACTATTTATGAGCCTTGTTTCTTTTGGTCAATATCGTGCTTGTGAGACTTACCCATATTGTTCTGTGTTACCCATAGATCTTTCATTTTTATTGTTGCAAAGTATCACTTTGTGTGAATATGCCACAATTTATTTATTTATTCATAATTCTGCAGATGAGCATTTGGGTATTCCCAGTTCAAACAGTACTACAAATAGTACTGTTATGAGTATTCTAGTATATGTCTTTTGGCGCCCATATATATTCATTTTGGATTATGTACCCTGAAGTGGTATTACTGGTCCATAGATAATGTATATTATCAGCTTGTGTAGATACTTCCAAAACTGTACCAGTTTTTAATCCCACCAGTAGTATATTTCCCTGTCTTTTCATTTTAATCATTCAGTTGCATGTAATTGTATATATTTGTAATTTTTAGTACATTTTATTCTTTACTTTTGTTTCAAAACTAAAACTTTCATGCATATATCAGACTATAAAAGGAATTAGGAAGTCAAAACCTGTGTAACAATTTTGTAACTGCTAGTATTATATATATGTGTGTGCGTGTACTTTTATATATATATATATATATATATATATATATATATATATAAACACACACATTTGAATCTTGTGACCCTCGATTAAAACATTTTTTAAACTCTTGTATAAAAGTCTTAAACTATAATTATATACTCATTGCTTTAGTTTATGGTTATAGAAGCTTTAATATTCAACATTGTTAGTAAATTTTCATGTTGCAAATTATATTAATTAATATTAGTATGCAATTTATATTTGTTTAAATTACATCTCTCAAGTCTACCTTTAGAAAGATTAATTCCTATTTTGGCTTATGCTAGTTTTATAATGGAAATTTAGCGTTTGTCTTACACAGTTTTTTCTTTTGTATTTTTATGTCATTCATTTAAAATATATTAATCACTACTTTAGAGCAGTTTTAGTTTTATATAAAGTTATACAGAAAGTTCAGTTACTGTATAACATCCTACACACATGAACAGGTTCCCCTTATTTTCAACCTTTCATTAGTGTGACATATTTGTTCCAATTGATGAATAATTATTGATACATTATTGGTAACTAAAGGCTGTCATTGTCATTGGATTCACTCTTTCTGTTATACAGTTCTATAAATTTTGACAAATGAGTAAAGTCATGTATCCAGCATCACGGTATCACATAGAATAGTTTTCCTACCCTAGCATGCCCGTGCTACACATATTCATCCCTGCTCCCCATCAAAACTGAGGTAACTTCTGATTTTTTTATGTTTCTATAGTTTTGCCTTTTCCAGAATATCATATAGTGTGAATCCTACATTATGTAGCCTTTTTAGACAGGTTTCTTTCACATGGTAATAATTCATTTAAGGTTGCTCCATGCCTTTTTTTGGTTTGATAGTTCATTTCTTTTTTTTTTTTTATTTTTTATTGACTTTGTAATAATATTACATTAAAAATATATATGTGAGGTCCCATTCAACCCCATCCCCCCACCCCCCCTCTCCCCCCCCCCCAACAACACTCGTTCCCATCATCATGACACATCCATTGGATTTGGTAAGTACATCTTTGGGCACCTCTGCACCTCATATACATTGGTTCACATCATAGCCCATACTCTCCTCCATTCCATCCAGTGGGCCCTGTGAGGATTTACAATGTCTGGTGATTGCCTCTGAAGTACCATCCAGGGCAGCTCCATGTCCCAAAGACGCCTCCACCACTCATCTCTTCCTGCCTTTCCCCATACCCTTCGTCCACTATGTCCACTTTTCCCATTCCAATGCCACCTCTTCTATGTGGACATTGGATTGGTTGTGTCCATTGCACCTCTATGTCAAGAGGAGGGTCAGATTCCACCTGGATGCTGGATGCAATCCTCCCATTTTCAGTTGTAATCACTCTAGGCTCCATGGTGTGGTGGTTGTCCTTCTTCAACTCCATCTTAGCTGAGTGTGGTAAGTCCAATAAATCAGATTGTAGGTGCTGGAGTCTGTTGAGGCTCAGGATCTGGCTATCACATTGTCAGTCCAGAGATTCAAATCCCCTAAATATATCTTAAACCCCAACATTAACTGCACCTCCAGCACATTGGCATGAAAGTCTTATGAAGGGAGATCCCATCTGAGTCCAGATTCATCACACATAAACACCATTTCCAAAGAGGGGGCATCTGCCCTGGTAGTTAACCCCATCGGCAATGACCATAACTCCCATGGGTCTCTTTAGCCCTCAAAGGAACCAATATCTGGGGGTTGTATCTGCTTTATCTGTCTCTCTGACTCTGCTCAGTTGTGCATGAGGGCAAACCTTCTGCCAGCCTCCAGACTCTTTTTTAGAAACTCGTAGCCATATAAACTCATTTCTCCTTTCCATTTCCCCCTTACTTTAGGTCAAACAGCATTTTAACGTCATGGTATTTTATGTAGACATGGATATTCTGCTGATCCGCATTGAACCTTCCGTATAAGGTCATTTTCCAGTTGCGTCATCAGTTGGTAGTTGATAGTGGTCCCTCGTTGCCAGGGAGGCTCATCCCTGGGTGTCATGTCCCACGCTGGGGGGAAGGTATTGCATTTACATGCTGAGTTTGGCTTCGAGACTGGCCACATTTGAGTAACATGAAGGCTGACAGGAGGAAATTCCCAGGCACAAAGTTTTTCTAGGCCTTGTTCTTATTTTGGGTTTATCAGCTCACAAGCATAGTCATTAGTATCAGGGGCTCACTGTTGAACCCTCACTCCCTCCCGGTCCCCGCCACTGTACCTGGGAGACTGTCGCTGCTCCCCTAGGGACCACGACAGAGCACCACTGGCCAGGAACCCATTACCCCCCCTACTGTGGTTTTTAATTGTTGCCACTATGAGTATATCCAAACATTACCATGCACCCTGGACATATGTTCTGTACAGCTTCCTGTCAGCCATATATCACCTGTCATTGGTACCCCATACCAGTATCCCTCCATTGCCATTGTTGAAACACTCTGTGATCCAGAACTCCCCGAAATTTGAAGCCCAATATAATTTCATGGTCCCTTACTAGGGAATGGCATATAGCGATGAGCTTAAAGGATAGATAAAGAACTTGGATAAAGTTAGATAAAGAACTTAGATAAAGAATGTTGACTTGAAAAAATTCCACATCCTATCTTTTTCTTTTTTTTTTTTTTTTTAGTTCATTTCTTTTTATTGTGAGAATTATTCTAATACAAGGACATGACAATTTTTTTATCCATTCACCTACTGAAGTTCCTCATGGTTGTTGCAAATGTTTGGTAATTATGAATAAAGCTGCTGTAAACTTTGGTGTACAGGTTTTTGTACAATCAAATGGTATGATTATGTTTAACTTTGTCTGTTTTAAAGCTGGGTTGTCTTTTTATTGTTGCACTGTAAGAGTGCTTTACATATTCAGGATACAGACTTCTTTTTTTCTAATATATGGTATGCCAATATTTTCTCCCATTCTGTCAGTTGTCTTTTAGTTATCTTGATGGTGCCCATTGACTCACAAAAATTTTTTATTTGGTGAAGTTCTATTGATTGATTGATTTTTCTTTTGCTTATGCTTTTAGTATTTTATCAAAAAAACATTACTTGACCCAAAGTCAAAAAGATTTATTCTTTTTTTGCCTCTAAAAATTAGTACTTATATTTCAATAGACTTTGGGCTAATTTTTTCTCTATATTTTTATTTAATGTTACATTAAAAAAATATGAGGTCCCCAGAAACTGCCCCCCTCACCCCACTCCTACCACATCAACAACCTCTTTCATCATCATAGGACATTCATTGCATTCGGTGAATACATTTTGGAGCACTGCTGCACCACATGGATAATGGTTTACATTGTAGTTTACACTCTCTCTCAGTTCACCCAGTGGGTCATAGCAGGACATACAATGTCCAGCATCTGTCCCTGCTGTACCACCCAGGACAACTCCAAGTCCTGAAAATGCCCCCACATCATATCTCTTCTTCCCTCTCCCTATTGGGTTAATTTTTTTTTATGTGTCATGAGGTTGGATTCCAAACACATTCACCTGCATGTGGGTATCTAGTTACCCCACATCATTTGTTAAAAGGCTACTCTTGGGGAGTGGATGTAGTTCAGTGGTCAAGCCCCTGCTTCCCATGTCAAATGTCCCAAGTTCAATCCCCAGTATTTCCTAAAAAGAAAAACAACAACAAAAAAGACTGCTCTTTTCTTATTGACTTGCCTCATGCTTGTTAAAAAAATCAATTCACCACAAATGTGAAAGTTTGTGGATCAGGACTTATATTTCGTATCTCTATGTGTATCCTCATGCCAGTACTACATTGTTTTGATTACCATTAAGAAGCATGTGGTAGGTTTTAACATTGCCAAGTGCAAGTCCTCCACTTTCTTCTTTTGCAAGATGATTTTGACTAGTGTGGACTCCTTGAGTTTCCATAAGAATTTTAGGATCAGTTTGTCTATTTCTGCAAAAAAAAAAGAAGCTGAGATTTTTGATAGGTATTGTAGTGAATCAATAGATCAGTTAGGAAAGTACAGTCATCTTAACAATGCCTTCAATGTCTTCAAGTCTGTAAACATTGGATGTCTTTCAATTTATTTAGAACTTTAATTTCTTACAAACATATCTTGCAGTTTTTGGTGTACAAGTCTTACACTCTTTTCAAAAAAGTTATTTCTAAGCATTTTGTTCTTTTTGCTATTTTAAGTGGCATTGCTTCTTTAAATTTATTTTTGAAATTTTTTGCTAATTTATAGAAATGTAATTGCTATTTCTATATTGTTTCCTGCCACATAGCTGAACTCATTTATTGTTCTTTTTTAGTAGATTCCTCTGAATTTTTATATGTAAGATGATGTCTACTGAAAATAGAGATAGTTTTACTTCTTCCTTATTAATTTGATACTTTTTTTTCCTTGAATAATTGCCCTGGTTGGAGTACTAATTCATTGTTGAATAAAAGTAGTGTGAATTGACTTCCTTGTCTTGTTTCTTATCTTAGGGCAAAAACATTCAATCTTTCACTATTAAGTATGATGTTAGCTATGGTTGCTTCATTTATACTACTTATGACGTTGAGGAAATTTTTTCTTCTATTTTGTATTTTTTTAGTGTTTGTTTTTAATCATGAAAATGTATTAGATTTTGTCAAAGATTTTTTCTGTTTCTATACATATGATAACATGGTTATTTTTTGTCTTTATCTTGCAGATATGCTGAATTACATTGATTTACTTTTCATTTTCCAAGGATAAATCCCACTTGGCTATGGATAAACTTCTTTTCATATGTTCGTGGCTTACTGTCCTATTTAGTTCATGCTTCCATGTTATATCTGCCTTTTATTAACTTTGACTTATTTTAAAACTCTGGAAGTTGTAGAATACTGACAGTAATGTGAATGATCCTTGTCCTTAGAAATGTACAGTGTGCCTGCTGGAGATGAACTTAAATATTGAACTGTGGATATTGACCTTCTTTTTTTTTTTGTAAATTCACTACAGTCTTCCTGATGACCAGTATGTATTTTGGTGCTTGAATTCTCCTTTAAGCTTGTTGTAATAGCTCAGTGATCTCCTCATTTCTTAGTGAGTTATTCAAATCTCTGACATATGATAAAAATAGTTTAGTAGCATTCATTAAAAAGTCACTTGCACCTGTATTTCTATTGCAGTAGGTTTTTAATTACTGATTCAATTTTAATAGGTATAGCCTCTTTGGAATATATATTTCTACTTTTGTGTGTCTTGGTAGTATCTTTCAAAGAATTGGGGTACATCTAAATTATCAACTGTGTAAGGAAAGATTTGTTCATAATATTCTTTTAGTAACTTTAATATTCAAGAAATCAGTAGTAATGATGTATCATTTCTTGAATTGGTGTATTCTCCTTTTCTTGATTAACCTACCTAGAGATTTATAAATTTTACTGATCTTTTCAATGACCCAACTTTTAATTTTTTTTTCTATATTGTTTTCCTCTTTTTAATTTCATTTATTTCTGCTCTAATTTTTTATTTTTCATTTTCTTTGCTCTTAGGGGCTTAAATTGTTCTTCTTTTTCTAGTTTCTTAAGGTGAAAGCTTTGGTTATGAGTTTAGGTATGTTTTCTTTTCTTATATATGTATTAAATGCTGTAAATTTTCCTTTAGTCATTGTTTTCACTGCATCTCACAAATTTTTTCAGTTGCACTTTCATTTTAATGTAGTACAAAATGTTATTTTAATTTGTTTTGAGACTTCTTTGATACATGTGTTTTTTAGAAGTGTGTTTTAATCTCAAAATGTTTTCAGTTTCCTAGCTATATTTCATTTTTTGTAGTTCATTCAATTGTGGTCTGAGAGGATATTTTGTGTGGTTTCCATTTGTGGTGGTTTGAAACTGTTTATACTTCAGAAAATCACATTCTCAAACCTAATCCATTCTTGTGAATGTAAATGTATTGCAAGTAGGTTTTCATGAGGTTATTTCATTGAAGGCATAGCCCAGGGTTGGTCTTAATCCTTTGTAAAGTCCTTTATCAGAGAACGAAATTGAGACAAAGATATAGAAAGTCACAGGAACAAAAATTTGAAAGCAATGAAAACCAGAAGAGAAGGGAGCCCCTATCAGATGCCACCACATGCCTTGTCATGTAAGAGAGTTGTCCATAACTGCAGGCAGTAAGTATCTGGGGAGAAAGCATCACTAGTTGATGCCTTTATATATTTTTCTCAGTCTCAAAACTGTAAACTCATAAGTAAATAAATTTCCATTGTTAAAACTAACACATTTCATGGTATCTGCATTGAGCAGCAAAACAAACTAAAATACAATTTTTTTGCGTGTGTTTTATGATTCAAAATGATGTCTACCTTGGTATAGACATAAAGCTTATAGCACATAAGCTTGTAAAGAATGTGTATTTTTCTGTTGGAGTATTCCATAAATGCTTATAAATGTCAATTAGATCAAATTGATTGAAAGTTCTGTTCATGCCAAATACATCCTTACTCATTTTCACTCTGCTTTATCTATCAATTACTGAAAGAGTGTCATTGAAGTCCTAGCTATGATAATGTTTTCGTTTATTTCTTCTATCAATTCTATCAGGTTTTGCTTCTGTACTTTGAAACTGTGTTGTTAGGTACATGCATGCTTAGCATTATTATGTATTCTGGTAGAATTGACCCATTTATATTATTTAATGCTTCCCTGTGGACATCATAATTTCCTTGTTCTGCTATCTGTTTTGTCTGAAATTAATATTGCTACTCTAATTTTCTTTGGAATAATGCTATATATTTCTCCATTCTTTTATTTTAACCTATATGAAATTTTATATTTAAATTGTTTCCTGTAAGTAAATATAATTCCATCTCTCTTTTAAAACAAATCATCCACTCTGACATTCTGTTTTGTAATGGTATAGTTAGAAAAGTCACAGTTAAATGATAATAATGTAGTGGAAAAATATCTGTGAGGTTTGTATCTGTTTTCTCTTCATTGCATTTGTTCTTCTTTATTTCTTTTAATTCCCCACTTTTCTGCTGCCTGTTTTAATTGAGCATGATAAATGATTCCATTTTATCTCCTCTTTTTAGTGATGCCCTGGAGTTTTCAATATACAGTTTTAAGTAATCTAAGTCCTCCTTCACATGAATGCAGATATCTTGTAACAAGATATTCAGTCTCTTGCATCCCTTATGACTTTACTATCATTTGTTTCAATTACTTTATGCTATACAAATCCAATATATTGTCCCTCATTACTTTAAACAAGGTTATCTTTCAGATCAATTAAGAACAAAAAAGTAAAAGATTTTATACAGTTTTTATCCTCACCCCAAGATGGCACCTTTGTCTGTCTGCTCATTGTTTCTACTTGCTGTTTGCACTCATTGTCTGCTCTTTGTATCCACTCATTGTCTGCTTGTTTTCTTTAGGAGGCACTGGAAACCAAACCCAGGGTCTTGCATGTAGGAACTTGAGTCATATCTGCTCCCTGCTCAATGTGTCTTCTCATTGTCTGCTCATTGTGTCTATCACTATCTGCACATTGTATCTACTCTTTGTGTCTTCTTGTAGTGTCTACTTGTTGTATCCACTCATTGAGCTGCTCACCTTCTTTAGGAGACACCAGGAGCCAAACCAGAATCTCCCATGCAGAGATGGTCACTCAACTGCCTGAGCCACATCCACTCCCCCAAAAATAAAAGATTTTATTTTTCATTTATTCATTCTCTGGTACTCTTCTTTTATCTATATAGATTCAAGTTCTGACTTGAAATATTTTTCTTCTCCCAAAGAACTTCATTTAACATTTCTCACAGGGTGAATCTATTGGAAATGAATTATCTCACTTTTTGTTTGTCTGAGAAAGTCTTTATTTCTCCTTTACTTTTGGAGTATAATTCCTAGAAAGAAGTTAAATTGGTGGGCTTTTCTTTCAATACTTTATATATTTCACTCCAGTTTCTTCTTGCTTGCATAGTTTCTGATTAGAAGTCCACTGTAATTTTTGTTCTTGTTCCTCTATAGGTAAAGTGCCTTTGTCCCTTACCTTCTTTCAATACTTTTTCTTTGACTTTGGTTTTCTGTGGTTTGAATATGATATGCCCGAGCTTGTTTTTGTGTTTTTTTGTTTTTTTGTTTGTATATTTATCCCATGTAATGTTCTCATAGCTTCTGTGTCTTTCATTTTGTGTTATTAATTTTGAAAAGTTATTGGTCATTATTACCTAAAATATTTGTTGTGCTCCATTTTCTATTCAAAGTATGTATATGTTACACCTGTGAAATTGTCCCACTATTCTTGGATGTTCTTTTCTGGGTGTGTTTTTTTAATTTTTATTTTATTCTCTCTTCATTTCAGATTTTGAGTCTTCTATTTACCTATATTCAAGTTTTCACTGATTCTTTTCTGGTCATGTTGAGTGTACTGATCAGTCCATCAAAGATCTTTTTCATTTCTTTTACAGTTTTCTAATTTTTATCTTTTCTATTTTATTTTTTCTTAGAATGTTCTTCACTCTGATTGGATTACTTGTCTGTTCTTGCATGTAGACTATATTTTCATTAGAGCCCTTAATATTGTAATTATAACTATTTTAAATATCCTTTCTAATAATTCCAAAATCTATGTCATATCCAAGTCTGATTTTGATGCTTGCTTCATCTCTTCAGAATGTGCTTTTCATGCCTTTTGTTATGTATTGAAAACTTTTGAAAACTGAACATGATGTTTTGGTTAACAGGAATTGATGTTTCTATACCTCTAGTAGGAGGGTTGTCCTAATTAGGCTAGGGGTTGATTTATGCTTAATGTTTGCTGTATTGTAGGTGCAAAATAATCTCATGTTCATCATTTTCCAAAGGAAGTGGTTTACAGGAAGATGCATGAAATTATTCTATAAAACTTCATTTTCCTATCTGGTAATTGACATTTACTTGGGAGGTTGAAAATTACAAAAAAAAAAAAAAAAAAGACAAAATTTTACACATTTTCCAGTATCTACTCATTTTAAAATATGACTTTTCATGTCTTTTCACCAAGAGATGAAGTTTAAACCTTTTCTCCATTTAACTAGGCAGATTTTAAATATGATTTGTTCAATAAAATATGGCAGAAGTAATTGCATTCAATTTCCAAACATATTCTTAAAGAGGGCTTGTGCACTTTTACTTTCTCTCTTGCTCCCCCTACTTCTCTGAGGAAAAGTAAAGGCTAGCCTCTTGGATGATGTGAAACAATGTGGATCAGAGTCAAGTCATCTTATCTGAAGCCATCTTTGACAACAAATCTGTAGCCAAATTTCTAGGTGACTGCCAAGAGTGTAAATAGGCATTAGCTGAGTCTGGCCAAGCTTAGAAAAACCATACCAGCTAGTACAAGTAATAAATAATCATTTTTAAGCCACTGGGTTTTGTAGTATACCACAATATAATTGTGGCATAGACAACAGATAGAGGAAATGGTGCAGATTTACCAAGAAAATGTCTAAAATCTAACAAAATTTTTTCTTTCTTACTTTTCTCCTAATTACAATTTTCAACTTACCAGGGTAATTTCCATGTGGAATCATAAAATCTCTTCTTTGTAATCTTCAACCACCATTTCTTGCTTTGTTTTAATGCTTGCCTAAACCATGACACTTGTGGTAGCTTGGAGTTAGGTACCACAGAAGAACAAGTTCTTTAATGTAATCCATTCCTGTGGAAATGAATTCTTGAACCAAGGACCTTTGATGTGGTTACCTCAGTTAGGGTGTGGCCCAAATGACTCACCATGGGTCTTAATCCTATTAAAGACTTTATAGGGAAGGACACAGAAAGAGATAGCTAGAGGGACCAGCCAGAAGCTGAATGCCAATGGAACTGAGAAGCCAAGAGAGGGCACCATGTCCATTGTAATGTAACAGAAAAGCCAAAGACCAAGGATCACCGACATTGGATCACAGAATGCTACAGTTTTCTGGGAAAAGCATTGTCTTCATGATGCCTTGATTTTAGACTTCTCCTGTCCTTAAAACCATGAGATAATAAATTGTCATTGCTTAAGTGGATCTATTGCAGAGTATTTGTTCTGGCTGCCAGGAGAACTAAAAAATTTGTTCAATCCAATTAAACTCTTTACTCTATGCCTTTACCTACATGACTCAAATGTAAGCCCTGAAATTAAGATGCCATCTTTGCATCACATAGGGCCCCAGAAGCCTAATCAAGAATTTGCCTGTTTTCACCTAATATGCTTCTTATCCAGCAGGAAAGGCTCCATCCTCACATGGCTGTTTCCCTATCAACAGGACCAGCTGCAACCCATCCTATCCTGGTCTTCCTGGTAAATATTCCATAATCCCTGCAGATTCACTCTGCTACTGAATGCAAACTCTTTATGGTCCTGCCTGGCATGTGGTATACTCCTTGAGCATATGTAACTTATTAACTATTGCCTATATTGACTGTCCAGTGTTGGTGTCATATATTTTGGCCATCTCAAACAATTTAGGGCAGGGTATTCTTCCTTCTCTAATCAGGTGAATAGGATTAGATCAGAATAAGCACAGAATGGGTTCATTTTGAATTCATGGTCACTAACCTCTAGTGGGCCTTCAAAATTTTTCAGTAATCATATATTAATATTTAACAGACTATTCATTCTTTGACTCTCTTAAATGGGCATTTCATTTTTTTCCCCCTGAATTTATTTCTAGTGTATGTTAGGCACGTTCATGTTAAGTAGCCACAAACTCATTTTCTTTTATCTCCACAGCATTTATATTTTACTGCTCTTCTTACAGTTTAGTTCATCTAATGCATGGTGTTATTTCCAATCTTTTTCACCTTTGACCCTGTTGTATCCTGGGAGTTACAGATGTCAGAATGGATAGAGAGATACTGATCATGGTTGGGCGATGTGAAGGATGACAGGAAACTTTTTCAGTCACCTCAGAAAGTACCAACAAACTGCCCCCTTGAATGTCATAAGACAGCTACTGAAAACGCCCAAGGACAACAATTTGAAAGGAGGGGCTGGGGTAATAGATGAAGCCGGGGGAGGCCTTCAAAGGAGCATCAACCTCTCTTGACTCCTCCAAAGAAATCTGGAAGCCAGAATATTATAGAATGATATTTTCAAGGCTGAAAGAAGATATATTTCAAGATAATCTAAACCATAAAGAAAGACATTTTCAGACAAACAAAAATGGGGAAAAATTATCAGCAATAGACCTGCTCTAAAAGTAATGCAAAAGAATATGCATTTATTTTTTAGTGAGAAGGAAATTTAACCTGGAAGGTAGTTTGAGGATAAAGAACAAATGATGAGTAGTGGACAGTTATATTGACTATATAAAAAGGTAGTAAAAATGTCAAGTTTATAATATAGAGGGAATTAAAATATGTAATAAAAATCACTTGTAAATACATGGTGTTAAAATGTTCTAAGGTCGCTCATTATCCAGGAAGAAGTAATAGCACTATTTTATATACAACTTTAATAGATATTGCATGACATAACCCCTAGGGTAATCATTAAAAGAAAAGGCTTCATGAATCAAAGCAAATACATTGAAACAATAGTTTAAAATTTTAGTCAAAAATAATAATAAAACAGAGGAGCACAGAACACATTCAATACATAGAAAATAAATCACAAAAAGGTATATATAAATCCCAAATATATGAGTAATTATGTTAAAATTAAATCTGCCAAAAGGATCACGGTATTCTGTTCCCATAAGCCCTTCCTAATAAGGAAAAGCTTCATTTAATCAAAAGATGAATGAGGAAACATCAACAAAGAGATAGGGATAAGAACTGAAAATATATTTTTAAGTCTAAAATAATAAGATGAGTGGGAATGGTTTTATAGACTCAGACAAAGAGGTAATAATTCAAAAAATGAAATAAAATGAAGTATAGCAAGTTCATTGATAACCACAGAGGACGTTGAGAAATATTGAAAAACAAAGAATGGTAAAGTGACAAAACAGTAGAATCCTGACTGTGGAAAAGAGGCCTTAAGTATTAGAGTGTAGAATTAGTATAAAAGTAATAAGCACAACAGAAGTAGAAAATATTTTAAATATCAAAGTAACTTCAGCAAAAGGTCAACAAATTCAGGCCAAATGGTAAAAGAAGCATAGTAAATACATATATATTAAATAAAATATAAAGTATTTTTAACCATAAAGTAGTATGAAGGAGTTAGAAAAAAATGTTTCATCAATAAATGAATTGACTTGTTTTCAAAAGAAGAAATTATTCTCAGGATGGCCTTGAAAGCAAATCACAATTTTATGTTCTATAAAAAATACATTAAAAGGAACATATTCTGAGTGGATAGAAATAAAAATTTGGGCAAAATATACCAGAAAATTGATGCAAAATTAATCAACTATTGAAAATTTCTGATTTGACAAGGTGAGCTAATATTGAGAAAAAGCAGAAAGCTTTTTGATACAAATAACCACAATTCATTTTGAAGATATAATAATTATTGACAATTTTGTACTAAAAAATCTAGTAGCAAATAAAAACAGTAAGGTTATTTGTTTATTTTCTTGACTTTGTTTTTGGGGAGGTTTTGGATTTCAGAGGGGTCACAACTGTGACAGGGGAGAATCACTGGTGCAGGATGTTAGTGATGGTGGGATGTGTAGGGAGGGGTGCACCAGGGGCATGCTTCTTTGGCATATGGATATGTTCAAGTGGTCATGGAGCATTGTGTCAGTGGGTGGAGCGCCACACAATAACTGAAAAAATATTGAATTTCCATCCTGGGAAGTCCTGCTACATTCTCTAATAGAGCAGCAGGAATCCCTTGTGTACATGGGCAGTGCCTAGAGAAAGCAGGACAGACCATTAGGTCAGACCATTGATACTGATGGCAGTACTTATGAACCTTTTCTAGTGAAATTGAAACTTAGCCTAGTATTATATATTGCCTAAGAATTACCTCCTGAAAGCTTCTTTGTTGCTCAAATGTGACCTCTCTCTAAGCCAAACTCAACATATAAACATATTTCCCCCAAGTGTGGGAAATGACTCTCAGGGATAAGCCTTCCTGGAACTGAGGGATTATTATCAAACACCAAGTAGTGATGAATCAGGAAAAAGACCTTGACCAATAGGGGGAATATTAAATACAAATGATTTTTTTTTATGGCTAAGAGACTGAAAAGTGAATTGGAAGTTTATTCCAGGGGTTACACTTATGCATGTCTCAGCAGGATTCACTGACTGCCACAGTAAACAGTGCCTCAAGCAGCAGGATTTCTGAGGGATCTAGAGAAATTAAGACACTATAGGCAGGACAGACAATCTCATGAACTGGCACCCTGTGAATGGGCTCTTCTTTGGAATATATGCTCCCCAATGTAGCAGAGTTAGACTTATTTATAATATCCCTACACATAGTCCTTTTGCCACTTTTATTTGAACCTATAATTAGCACTTTACTTGTTAAATATGTGTGCAAGAGACTTAGATCTTTGGTCTGTTCATATGCCAGTTGAGCCCTGAATCTCAGCAGAGTTGCACTACCTAATCATCAGTTCATTGATGGTCAATGTCCACCCCAGGAAGTAGAGATTGCCTGCAACTATACTCAAACAATTTCCATCCATATGCCCCATGGGCTCTAAGTCCCCTTTCAATTGGAGACAGGGAGGACATTACCATTCCAAAGTCCTCAAGACTGAGGAATGAACAAATGTAAGGGTGAAAAGCAACAGTGAATGAAAGTAATTTGTATTGTTGATAAAAAGACAGTGGCCACAAGAGGTTCTGAGTGGAGGGAGAGGGAAGAATAGGTGCAACATGGGGACATTTTTGAGGACATTGTAATTGTCCTATATGACACTGCAGTATGGATACAGGCCATAATATACCCTTGTCAAAATCTATAAAACTTTGCAGTGCAAAGTGTAAACTATAATGTAAACTATAGTCCTTGGTTAGTACAAAACTTCAGTAAGTTTTCATCAATTGTAACAAATGTACCAGACTAATGAAAAATGTTGTTAAAGTGGGAAAGTGGCTGGGCAGGATGGGGTCTGGGGGGCTTCGGCTTCTGAGGTTGCTTAGAAGTCGTTTCTAATCTCTGGCGTTTTGTCGAATCCTTCTCTAAACCAGCCTTCAGCATTCGCTGTGTGCTTAAGACAGCACCAGTCCCACATCGAGAAAGTGGAGAAAGGCGGATGCTACCATCGTTAGGGGAAAGCGCGGATTTCTGAACAAGATTCCTATTAGGCATGGGAAATTCACCAATTTATTATCCCTGTCCCTAAGGCAACCCAAATGACTTTTGCATTGCAGCTGTAATTAAAGAATGCTTCCTTCTCACTCTTTCGCTGAAGAACCAAACTTTGGATGCAGAAACAGATGTGTTGTGTGCAGTCCTTTACAGCAACCACAACAGAATGGGCCACCACAAACCCCATTTGGCCCTGAAACAGGTTGAACAATGTTTAAAACGTTTGAAAAATATGAATTTAGAGGGCTCAATTCAAGATCTGTCTGAGTTGTTTTCTTCCAATAAAAATCAGCCTGTAACTATCCGAGAATGTGTCATCCCCAGTCAACCAGTGGTGGAGATGGTATTGATGAAGATTTTGGGAGCCTGCAAGTTGCTACTCCGCTTATTGGATTGTTGCTGCAAGACTTTTCTCTTGACCGTGAAACATCTTGGTTTGCAAGAATTCATTATTTTAAACCTTGTGATGGTTGCACTGGTGAGCAGGTTATGGGTTCTCTATAAAGATATTTTAAAAAGACTTATTTCTTTATATGGGCCATTATTTGGCTTGCTACAAGAAGTCTCCAGGATTCAGTCAATGCCTTACTTCAAAAATTTTATCTTTCCTTCTGATATTGCTGAATTTCTAGGAGAGCCTTATTTTGAGGTCATTAAGAAAAAAATGCCTACAGCTTTTGTGGCAAAAGGAATAACTAGATTGCTAAATAAGCTATTTTTAACAAAAGAGCAATCACTGAGGTCCAGTAAAGAAACCTTTCTTAGACTTACTAAAAAAGCAAAACAAATGAAGATTGAGAAACAGAATAATGTGGATCTTGGACAGCCAGTAAGGAAAAAAAAAGTCTTCCAAGAAAAGTCATCAGAATTTGATGTGAGGGCTTTCTGCAAACAGCTGAAACACAAAGCTACTCAGGAAGCCAGCTATGAGTTTAAATGTTCTCAAGCCAAACATTCTTCTCAGAAAGTGACAGAAACTCCCTCTGCCAAAAATTTTGTGCAAAGATTCCAAGAGGCTGAAACTTTCATACAACTTTCTGAAGAAATCCAAATGGCGATTATATGGTGCAGGAGCAAAAAACTTAAGACTCAGGCCACTTTTCTGGGTAACAAACTTCTTAAAAGTAACCGGCTTAAACATGTGGAAGCTCAAGGTTACAGTTTGCCAAAGAAATTAGAGTGCATCAAAACATCTGTTTGCAACTGCCTTCTTCGTGGCTCAGTTAACAAAACTTCAAAGTATCATCTGAGTCGAAGAGCACAAAATAAATTTTTGAGACAAAGGAAACCACATGGAAAGTTGCCATCAATACTTTTAAAGGAAATTCAGCAGTTCCCTCAAGAGACTCAGAAGAGTGCTACAGATACCAGTGTTAAACGAAGACTCTCAAACCTTACAGTTCATGGAACTGCTCTCTACCTTAATAAGCAGCAACTCTTGGTTAGCAGAGCTTTAAACCCTGTCATACAAACTAAGGAGAAACAAAACAATGAAAACCTTACAGGAAGCAATGAAAATGAAACTGTTTCACAGACAGTGACCCAAATAAACAAACATAATACATCAAGAACCATTAAGAAAACAGATGACATTGATGATATTTTTGCTTTAATGGGAGTGTAGATGTTCAAGTGAATAACAAGTTGATCCACTGTTCTACTGTTTTTTTCAAGTGGAATTCTGAGGTATGAAAGTACTGGTTGTACTCAGAGAGGAGCTGCTATAGTGCACAAGAGTTCATTTCAATAAACATTTTATAGTAAAAAAAAAAAAAAAAAAAAAGTGGGAAAGTGTGGGAAGGGGAGGGAGTGGGGAAAATGGGAATCCGCTATATATTTTTCTCCTCCTCCCCCCATTCTCATGTTTTTGCTATCTGTGTCCATTTGCTGTGTGATCTTCTGTGTCTGTTTCTTTTTGTCTTCTCTCCTTTTCTCCTCTAGGATTCACCAGTATTCAATTCCAGGGACCTCCGATGTGAAGAGAGGTTCCCTGTCACTTGTACCACCTCAGTTCCTGGTTTCTGTTGCGTCTCACCTTGACTGTCCCCTTTACCTCTCTTTTTGTTGTATCATCATCTTGCTGCATGGCTTACCTGGCTTGCCATGCAAGCCTTTACCAGGAGGCCCTAGGGATGGAACCCAGGTCCTCCCATATGGTAGACAGAAGCCCAATCACTTGAGCCACATCCACTTCCCCCTGTATTTTTTATGTAACATTTATGTTATCTAAAACTTCTCTAAGATTAAAAAAAATTTAAAAACAACCTAGTTATGACCTTCAAAAAATAGAAATCATAAGACATACAAGGGAAAAGATATAGAAACTGCCCACATCTCTTTTTAGGACTAAGAGATCTGTGTGTCAACTACTAGGAGGACTACCAGCTGCTAGCTCCCAATTGCAAATCTGGCCATATTCAGAAAGTAATTAATGCAAAAATGTACATGGCTTTTTTTGTCAATGTAACAAAGATAACTCCAACCATCATTTCATCTTTGGCTTTCCCTTAAGGTTACTGCCTGAGGTCTTTGTGGTAATTGTATCTCTTCTCAGATACATCCTCTGCCCACTTCTGGCTCATTCCCATTCTTACAATAAATATTGATCCTGAAGGTACTTCTTTATTTTCAAAGTTTACATTAGGTGTATTTTTTTCTCATATATCATCCTTTCATTAACACCTTGTATCAGTATTGAACCTTTGTAATAATTCATGAAAGAACATTCTTATACTTTTACTATTAACTATAGTCCAATAGGGCTCACCTTGTTATACAGTCCTATGTTTTATTTTTTTAACTTTTATTCTAGTAACTTATACTTATACTGCCTAAAGTTTCCCTTTTAACCATACTCACCTATATAATTCAATGCTAATTACAGTCACAATAATTTGCTACTATGAGTGGCCACCACTCATTTCCAAACCTTTATAATCATCCTAAATAGCATCAACTCCCCATTCTCTAACTCCAGTATATTCTCTTCTTACCTGTATTCTAGATTAAACTCTGTAAATTTGCTTAATATAATTAGCCAGTATCAGTCAGATCATACAATATTTGTCCTTCTTGTCCAGCTTATATCACTCAGCATAATATCCTCAAGTTTTGTCCAGGTTATTACATGCATCAGGACTCCATTCTTTCTTATGGATGAACAATATTCTATGGTATGTATACACAAACATTTTATTTATCCTTTCATCAGTTGAAGGACACTTGGGCTTCTTCCATCTTTTGCCAATTGTGAATAATGCCACTATGAACATCAGCATGCAAATAATTGATTGAGTCTCTTTTCAGTTCTTCTGGATATATACCTAGTAGTGAGATTGCCAGGTCATATGGTAAATCTATATTTAGTTTCCTGAGGTGTGCCAAACTCTTCCACAGTAACTGCACTGTTTTACATTGCCACCCACAATGAATGAGTGTTCTGATTTCTACATATCCAATCCAAACTTGTCATTTTCTCTATTTTAAATAGTAGCCATTTTAGTAGCAGCTTCTTTACATTTTCTTCTAGGAGTATATAGTCCTGGTTCTTATAGTTAGGTCTTTGATCCATTTTGAGTTAATTTTTGTATATGGTGTTAGTTAGGGGTCTTCCTTCATTCTTTTGAATATGGATATCCAATTCTCCTAGTGCCATATGTTGAAGTGATTATTATTTCCCCTATTGAATGGACTTGGCAGCTTTGCCAAAAATTAATTGGCCATAAATGTGAGGGTCTAGATATGAAATATCGATTAGTATCCATTGGTCAACATATCTATCCTTGTGCCCGTACCATGCTGTTTTAACTACTGTAGCTTTGTAATATGCTTTAAAGTACAGAAGTGTGAGTCCTCCAATTTTATTCTTTTGTTGTTGTTGTTGTTTTTACTGTTTTGAGGCCCCTTACCATTCCATATAAATTTGATGATTGGTTTTTCCACTTCTACAAAGGAAGTTCTTGGAATTTTGATTAGGATTGCTTTGGCTAGGATCAAAATCTTAACAATATTTAGTCTTCCAATCCATGATGACAGAATATCCTTCCATTTATTTAGATCTTCTTCAAATACTTTTAGCAGTGTTTTGTCATTTTCTGTGTACAAATCCTTTAAATTCTTGGTTAGGTTTTTTCCTAGATATTTCATTCTTTTAGTTGCTATTGTAATGGAACATTTTTCTCTATTTCTTCTTCTGATTATTCATTAATTGGGTATAGAAACACTGCAGATTTTCAGGTGTTTGGTCTTGTACCCCACAACTTCATTGGAATTATTTATTAACTCTAGAAGATTTGCTATGGATTTTTCAGTATATTAATCACATCATTAGCAAATAGGGGAAGTTTTATCTCTTTCCTTACAATTTGGATGATTTTTATTTCTTTCTCTTACCTAATTCCTCTGGAAAGAACTTCCAGTATAATGTTGAATAGGGGTGGTGAAAGTGGATATCCTTGTCTTGTTACAAATCTTGGGGGGAATGTTTTCAGTCTGCCATTATTTAGTATGATGCTAGCTCTGGGTTTTTCATATATGCCCTTTATCATGTTGAAAAGGAAAGAACTTATTAGTAAACCTTCTACACACTATTCTGACTCGTGTTAAATGGGCAAAATATTGAGAAAATATAAGAACACCTAAATAGCAATCAATAAGAAAGGTTATTGATATATTAATTTTGTACTCTGATATTAGGAAATACAGCTTTTCATGTGCTCAAGGAGCATATTAACTCTAATCTAAAAGTTAGAACAAATAAAATAAAGTTGATAACTAAACAATCTAAAAATAAAGAAATAAAAATGTTAAATGGCAAATAAACAATAGCCAAATGAAAAACTTGAACAAAATATTTCCCATTGGTATTATAAACAAATCCTTAAAATCCCAACTATAAAAATTACTCTGAAAAATAGAGAAGGAAAAATAAAACAAGTCAATAGATAAAAGGATAATGTGAAGTAAATAGGGAAAACAGGGTAATGGCTCTTATGTATATGAAATTATGTTCAACTTAATAATAATAACACATAAAGCTACATAATAATACCAAATTCCCTTGTCAGATTAGCAAAATCCAAAAGTTTGACAATATATTTTGCTTTCTAGTAAGTGGACAATAGGAATTTTCATATGTTATTGGAGATTTTCCAAAATGTTACAATCCCTATGGAGTAGATTTTGATTTACATCTGCAAATACAAAATAATTTAAGGCACAAGACTATTTGCTGTACCGTTATTAAGATTGGAAACAACTCACAGCTTCAAAACCATATTAGGTGATCATTTGGATAAACTATTAATATATACATACAACTGAGTACTAATTAGTTATAAAAATGAATGAGGAAGATGTTTGTTGTAGTTTTATTTCCAGGATATATTGCTAATTTTCAAAAGATCTTTCCAGAGTCTTACAGGATCTAGAGGAAGGGTATTTCCCCTACTCTTGCCATGGCTAGCCTTCTTGTTTAACCTAAAGTTGGAAAAAAGCTTTAAAAATGTGTGAATGTCACATCTCAGGTACAAGCAGGTTCACCAGGAAAAAATCATCATAAGGTTATAGAAATGCTTTCCTTGCCTATAACTTGCCACCCCATCAATGGGTATCTAAGTCCAAAATCAAGATTCATCAAGGTGATGATTTTCCCAGAAGACTGTAGCATCCTGGGACTTGCTGCTCATGATCTTGGGTTTTTGGTCACATGGCAATTGACACGACAGCATTTCCTGCTTCTCCCTACTCTTGCAGGTCAGTTGACTCCCGGTATCTGTCTGCACCCTCTCACTTTTGTGTCTGACTTTCATTCTGCTCGAAAGGACTCCAGAGATTTTTGTTAAAGCCCAACTTGATTCATTTGGGTCATACCTTAATTGTTGTAACTTCTTGAGTAGATCTTATTTACCATGAGTCCACACCAACAGAAATGGATTAAGTTTAAGAACATGTTCTTCTGAGGTACATAGGTGCAAACCACAACAGAATCCAAGAGCATATTCAAGACATAATGACTGAAACATCTCCAATTTAACAAAAGACATGCATATACATGTCCAAGGTGCTCAGTGAACTCCAAACAGAGTAAACCTAAATAGGCCCACACAGCACCATGTTATAATCAAACCATTGATTGCCGAAGATAAAGAGAGTTCTGAAAACCACAGGAGATAATCAATGTGTCACAAACAATGAGGCTTCATTAAGTTTAAGTGCCAATTCCACATTGGACACCCTGGAGGCAAGAAGGCAGCAGGAAGATATACTGAAAGTACTGAAAGCAAAATATTGCCAACCAAGAAATATATGTCTGGCAAAATTGTCTTTCAAAAAAAAAAGGGTGAAAATAAGATATTCCTAGATAAAAAAAAAAAAAGCTGAGGAATTTCTTCACAACTAGACCACCGCTACTAGAAATACTAAGGGAGTTTGTGCCAGTAGAAAGGAAAGGAAACTAGGCAAGTGAGTGAAGCCACACGAAGAAATAAAAATCCCTGGTAAAAAATAGTGACGTGTATATATAAATACCAATACTATTTTATATTTAATTTTTAACTTCAGTTTTTATATCCTATAGGATCTAAAAGGCTAATCCATAAATGTAATGGTAAATCAATGGTTTGGATACAAAATATAAAATACGTAAATTTTGACAAGAACTACATAAAATTAGGGCAATGGGGGGACAAAGGCAGAGAACTAGTTAAGTCAAGTTGTTATCAAAGCAAAGAGATTGTTATAGACTTAGGATGTTAAATTTAGCTCCATGATAACCACAAAGAAAATATTAGAGAAAGAACATAGAAATTCATATAGACAGAGAGGAGAGACCTCCCTCCCTTAACCCCACCAAGGTCAAATGGAGAATTATCACAAAATAAGAGTGTAGGGCTTCTGTTTAGGATGAAAGGAAAGTTATAGAAATAGATAGCGGTGAGGATACTACAACATTGTGAATACAGTTAATTATGCTGAGTGATATGCTTGGGAGTGAATGGAATGGAAAGATATATGTTGTTCATATGTTTCTACAATTAAAAAAATAATAAAAAAGAAGAAACTAAAAAGATAATGACAATTGTTGGATCCAAGTTTTGGATCATAGAAGAGTTACAACTATGACAGAGGAAGATCATTGGTGCCATATAAGGCACATAAATGAGTTCAAGTGTTCATGTGGCTTGCTATGGTAGCTGGAGATTCATGCAACAACCAAAAGAATATTGAATTCCCATTCTGGGGAACTCTGCCACATTCTCTAATGGAAGAGCAAGAATCCCCTGAGTACAGAGACAATGACTAGTGAAGGGGGATCGTCCATTGATGGGCCCTTGATATTGATGACTGTACTTATGAACCTTTACTTTGAAATTGTAACTTAGCATAGCATTTTAGAGTACCTAAGAGTTATCTCCTGAAAGCCTCCATGTTGCTCAAATTTGACCTCTCTCTACGATGAACTCAGGATATAAATACATTACATTCCCCTCAGCATGGGACATAACTCCTGAGGATGAGCCTCCCTGGCACTAAGGGATTGCTACAAAGGACCAACTAACAATGCAACTAGAGAAAGACCTTGACCAAAAGGGGGAAAAGGAAAAAAAAAAGTGAGTTTATATGGTTAATAGGCTTCAAAATGTGTTGTTAGATTATTCCTGAGGATACACTTAAGCACATCTCAGCAGGATTTCATTGACTGCCAAAGTAAATGCTACCTCAAATAGCAGGGCTCCTGAAGGCTCTGGAGATATCCAGACACGATAGTCAGGGCAGATAACTCAGGAGTTTGGTGCCTTGCCAGTGGGCTGTACTTTGGAATTTTTGCTCCCTAGGCTGACAGAGTTGGATTCAGTTGTGGTTTCCCTAAATATGGCTCCTCTGACCCTTCTATTTGAAACTATAATTAATACTAGAGTTGATAAGTGTATATCCAAGATACTTAAATCTTTGGGCTGTCCTTGTGCTAGCTGGATCTCAACAGTTTTGCAATTCCTACTCTCCAGTTCATTGCACTCAGCCAGAACAACTAAAAAGGAGATGATGCTGAACAATGACCATCCCAAGGAACTGAGAGAGTCTACAACTGCAAGCAAGAGAGTCCCATCCATCTTCCCTATGGGATCAAAGCCCCCTCTCAATTAGAGGTGGAATAGACATTATCCTATAATCCTCAGGATCAGGGAATGAAGTATGGAATAAAGTAGACTTATTGGTGTTCTACTATAGACTTATTGTGATTCTAGCAATGTAAGAACTTATATCATTGATGTGGAGGCAGTAAACACTGGAGGTTCTGAGGGCAGGGAGAGAGTAAAACAGAAGTATTATGGGGGCATTTTTGAGACTTGGGAATTGTCCTTAATAACACTTAATGACAGATACAGGGAATTATATATCTTGCCATAATCTACAAAAATGTGTGGGAGAGAGTGTAAACTACAATGTGAACTATAATCCATGCTTAATGGCAATGCTCCAAAATATGTTCATCAGTTTTAATGAATTTACCACACTAATGAAGGATGTTGTTATTGTGGGAAGATATGGGAAGAGTAGGGAGCAGGGCATATGGGAATCCCCTCTATTTTTTATATAACATTTATGTAATCTAAGTGTCTAAAAAATAAACAAAATATATTTTAAAAAGGAGATAATGACAATTAAATGCAATAAAGTATACTGGATAGAATCTAAAAAGAAGAAAAAAACCTCAAAAGGACATTCTTGGGACATGTAAAAAAAATGGAATAGAGAATGTAAGGTTTATATAATATTAAATTTTCTGAGCTTGGTAATTACACTTAATATTATTTTATGAGTAAAACCCTTTTTAGTTGGAAATGTACATGGAAGTATGTGTTAAAGGATTTGATGTGTGCAACATATTCTCAAATGTTCAGAAAATAGATAATAGCAAAAAGATTATTAATAGATAGAGAAATAGATAGAGACAAAGAGATAGATGTTAAAATGATACAGTAAAGTTTGTAAATTGGTAAAAAAGTTGGAACTGGGTATCCAGTGTAATGGGGGAATGTAGGAGTTCTCTGTATGGGCTTTGTATTATTTTTGCAACTGTCTTGTAATTTTGAAATCAGTTCAAAATAAAAAGGAAAAAACAAAAGATATTTATATTAGTAACTCATTTAAACATGAATAGCACCAATATAAATGGAATTTTTAGATGTATACACACAAATGCACATACACACATGGAGAGAGATTTTATTAATGTAAAAACAAAATCTAGTAAACACTGTGGGCAGGAAGACATGTTTAGAATTTTTGGACAGTATTAGACATTTATAATTAAGATAATTATTTAATTATGTGTCTATTTCATTATGTTTAGTGAGGATGAAATGAGCTACAATACAGAAGGGCTTAGAAATATGACTAGTGCTTAATATAGTTACATACAATTTTTTAGTAGTTATTTTAAAATCAGAATTGTTAGAAAGACCATTCATCTGGAACTGTGATTGTTTTTATTCCTACCCATTCTCAGCTCAGTTTTTTTTAAAGGAATCACACTTTTTAAATTTCAGATGCATGCCATTGCTTAAACAGGACTAACAGAAAAAAAATTGACTAAGCCTAAAATGCTTTACTGAACATAAGTCATTGGAGAACTTTCTTTAATAAACATATAGGGAAATATTGTAATTAATGTATTTTTATATGTGAATTGTTTGAGAAGGTTTTGAAAATAGTTCCTTGACTTCCCTAAATATTTTGTCTGTACTATACATTTATAGAATCTGTAAAGGATGGATATATGAATAAAGGTAAACTTCAACTTAAAAGTCTTCTAAATTATTGAAGATTCCAAGAGAGTTTGAACTAATAAAATTTACTGTGCTTGTATTAATCTTTGGAAAATATGTTTCTTTTCCATAGTAGAATTTTGTTATTTGTTAGTTCTTTATTTAACAAATTAAATTTATTGATATATATTAATAAAGTATAAATCCATCCAAATAGCACAATCAATGGTATTTGGTGTAATCACATATTTGTGTGTTTATTACTTCAATCATTCTTTGAGCAATTTCATTATTTCAATAATAATAATAATAAACAAAAAAACAATCAAAACCCACCTCTCATCTCTCTATGCTTCCCCTGCTGTATATAGCTGCTATTCTGTTTTTCTCTATAGTATATTGATACTTATATTTTGTAGAAATAGTCTTATATTTACAATATCACCCATATTTATGTTTAACACGAGGTTTAACTATCTTATACAGTCCCTTATTACAGGTTTTAATTTTCCTTATAGTAATATACATGGACTTAGACTTTCCCTTTCAACTACTCTCATACCTATATAAAAGCTCTGCTAGGTACAAGCTCCATGATATGCCTTTCACCATTTCTCTTCATTTTCAAAGATTCAAACTACATTTTTACCAGTCTGCACAGATTAAGCCTCAGTTTTCCATTCTCTACTCCCCTTCTTTATTCTGGTGACCTATATTCTAAATATTAACTCCATGAGTTTACACAAAATATTTAATTCATAATAGCACAATCATACGGTATTTTTCATATTCTCTGGCTTACTTCACTCAACATAATGTCCCCCAGGTCCATCTATGTTGTCATACTTCATGACTTCATTTCTTCTGATTTCTTCATAATATTCTTTTGTGTATATACACCAAAATTTTTTACCCATTCATCAAATGATGGATACCTGTGTTGTTTCTAATTTCTGGCAACCATGGATAATACTGCTATGAACATCGATGTACAGATACCTGTTCATGCCTCTGCTCTCAGTTCTGGGTATAAATCTAGTATTGCTAGGTGTCATGGCAAGTCCATATTCAATTTCCTTAGGAACTGTCAAATAGTACAACACAGTGGCTGTGCCGTTCTACATTCCAAACTAATGGTGAATAAGGATTCCTATCTCTCCACATTCTCTCCAACATTTATAGTTTTCTGACTTTTTAATAGCAGCCAGTCTAATGGGGTGAAATGACATCTCATTGTTGTTTAAATTTGTGTTTCCCTATTGATAGTGATGATGAACATTTTTTTACATGTTTCATAGCCATTTGTATTTCTTCTTTAGACAGTTTTCAAGTCTTTTGCCCATTTTTTAATCTTATTCTTTTTATTGTTAGATTGTATGATTCCTTTCCATATCATTGAAATTAAATGCTTATCAGATATGTGATTGCCAAATATTTTCTCCCCTTGAGTCAGCTGCCTTTTCACCCTTTTTAAAAAGTCTTTTGAGATGCAAAACTTTAATTTTGAGGATGTCCCATTTATCCAGTTTTTCTTTTGTTGTTTGTGCTTTAGGCATAAGGTTTAAGAAACTACCACCTACCACAAGATCTTGAAGAATTTTTCCTACATTTTCTTCTGGGTATTTTATGTTTGTAGCTTTTATAATTAGGTCCTTTATCTATTTTGAGTTAATTTTTGTATAAGGTGTGAGATAGGAATTTTCTTTCTTTCTTTTGAATATGGATATCCAGGTATTCCAGCACCATTTGTTGAATAGACTGTTCTGGCCCAGTTGGGAAGACCTGACCAGCATGTCAAAAATGACTAGGAATATGATGATCTCCTCTACATTGTTTAGTTTTTGGCATACATTTGTTCGTAGTATCCTCTTATGATCTCTCTCTTACTTCTTTTGGGACAGTGGTAATGTCCCCCATCTCATTTCTGATTTTATTTCTTTGTGTCTTCCCTATTTTTTTCTTTATCAGTCTAACTAAGGGTTTGTTTATTTTTTTGGTCTCAAAGAATAAAAATTTGCTTTTGTTAAATCTCTAATTTTTTTTTCATCTCTTTCACTCATTTCTGCTTGAAATAAATCTTTTCTTCGGCATATTTTGGCATTAGTTTGCTGTTTTCTTTCTAGTTCCTCTAGGTATGTAGTTAGATCTTCAATTTTAGCGGTTTCTTTCTTTTTTTAATGTAAGTATTGAGGGCTATGAAGTCCCCTTTCAGCACTGTCTTTGCAGTGTCACACATATTTGGGTATATTGTGTTCTCATTTTCGTTCGCCTCAAGATATTCGCTAAATTCTCTTCCAATTACTTCTTTGACTTACTGATTATGAGTGTTGTTTAATCTCCATATATTTATGAATTGTCCATTGTTCTGTCCATTATTGATTTGCAACTTCATTCCGTTATTATCAAAGAAAGTGTTTTGTATAATTTCAAACTTTTCAGATTTAATTGAGACTTCTTGTGACCCAACTTAAGGTCTATCTTTGGGAAGGATCCATGAGCAATTGCAAATAAAGTATATCCTGCTGTTTGGGGTATATTGCTCTATAGACATGTGTTAGGTCTAATTCATTTATCATATTATTCATGTTCTATATTTCTTTATTTATCCTGTATCGTGATGTTCTATCCAACACTGAGAGTGGTTTATCAATCTATACCTTTTGATTGGGGAGTTCAGGCTATTAACATTCAACGTTATCATTGTAAAGGCATTACTTCATTGATTTTATCCTTCAAATCTCTCTTGTCATATGATTCTATTGTCTGTCTTTTTACTCTTTAGTTTACCCTTGCTAATAATCTTCCTTTAAATTCTTCTCCAAACCTCTCACTCTTATTATTTTTTTACCTTTGAGGTTGCAGTGCTCACTTTATTATCTCCTGTAATTCTGGTCTTTTGGTAACATATTCTATCAGTTTTTCTTTGTTTATAAAGACCTTGAACTCACCTTCATTTTTGAAGGACAGTTTTGCCAGATACAGAATTCTTGGCTGGTAGTTTTTTTCTTTTGTACCTTAAACCCACCATGGTTTCTGATGGTATATCAGCATTTATTCTTATTGAATTTTCCTTTTACGTGTTGCTTTCCTTTCTCTTGTTGTTTTCAGAAAACTCTCTTTACCACACGTTTGTCATTCTGAATAGTAGTGTCTCAGGATAGGTCTATTCAGATTTTTTCTCTTATTGGTGCATTGTCCTTCCTGGATATTGATACTTATTTCTTTCATAAGGGTTAGGAATTTTTCAGTCATTATTTCCAGAAATATTCTTCCTGCCCCTTTTCCATTTTCTTTTCCTTCTGGGATGCTGACTATGCATATGTTTATTGTTTCACACTGTCATTCGATTCCCTGAGACTCTGTTTCATTTTTTCTCTTCTCTTCTCTTTCTGTTCTCCTGTATTTTCCAGTTCAGATGTTCTGTCTTTGAAATCACTAATTCTGCCTTCAAGCAATTCAAATCTGCACTTATGTGATTCTACTGTATTTTTTAAATTAATGTATTGAAGTATATCACTCATACGTAAACATACATAAACAATAAGTGTATAATAATTGTTGTGAACTTACAAAACAAATATATATAACATCATACAGGACTCTCATAACTCACCCTACCACCAATAACTTGCATTATTTTTAAACCTTTTTAACTAATGATTAAAGAGCATTGCCAAAGTATTACTACTAACCAAAATATTTTTCCCCAACCAACCCTATTATTAGTATCTTTATATCATTTATATATGAACATACATAAGCAATTAAGTGTATAGTAAAAGTTGTGAACTTACAAGACAAACATGCATAACAGCATACAGGGATCCCATACATCAACCATCCACCAACACCTTGCATTGTCATGAGACGTTTGTTACAAATTATGAAAGAATATTGTCAAAATCTTACCACTAATCACAGTCCTTATCTTACATTTGGTATGCTTTCCCCCAACCCACCCTATTATTATTTTTTAAATATATTTTTTATGACAGAAGTTGTAAACTTATAAAACAATCATGCACATGTGAAGAATTCTCAAATAACAACTGTCCATCAGCACACCACAATGTGGTGGAACATTTGCAACAAATAAGATAATATCATCTGATTGTTACTGTGTTACCAATCCATAGTGTACATTTGGCTCATATTTTCCATACTGCCTCATTATCAACACAGTGCATCTTTCACATAGATGCAAAAATATTACATTATTACTACTAACCACAGTCCATAGGTCACTCCAGCTGTATTTTTCTCATGCTTCTCCACATTCCCAACACCTGCAGCAGTGATGTACATTTGTTCTAGCTCATAAAGGACACTCTTGCATCTGTACCATTAACCACAATTCTCATCCACCTCTTGGTTTACTGTGCTATTCAGTTCCTAGATTATTCTCTAGCATTCTGTCACTTGGCATTTACATGCATAGACTACAATTTTCAGTCACATCCTCGTTTATAAACAAGTTGTTACTCACTGTGTGTTACCATCCACACTATACATTTTCACACTTTAACAGTAAAACTAGTTAAAACTTATACATACAGTAAACATCAGTAGTCCACTCAGTCCTCCTCTTATCTCCTTTAAGAATCCACCACCTACCACCAGGTCTTGAAGATATTTTCCTACAATTTCTTCTAGAAGTTTTATGATTCTTGTTTTTATTTTTTGTTTTTTTGATGCATTTTGAGTTAATTTTTGGATATGGTGTGAGATAGGGTCCTTTTTCCTTCTTTCAGCTATGGATATCCAATTCTTTCAGCACCATTTGTTGAATGGATTTTTCTGCCTGACCTGTGTGAGTTTGACAGGCTAGTAAAAAAGTATTTGATCATATCTGTGAAGGTCTGTTTCTGAACCATAAATTTGGTTCCATTGTTTTTTGTGCCTGTCTTTTTGCCAGTACCATGCTGTTTTTACCACTATAGCTAGGTAATATGATTTAAAGTCTGGAGATGAGGGTTCTCTTTTCCTTTTTATGATGTTTCTGGCTATTCGGGACCATTTATCCTTCCAAATAAATTTGATGGTAGTGCTTTCAAATTTTCTTTAAGAGAAAATTTTTATCTTGATTGCATTGAATCTGTATATCAATTTGAAAAGAAATGACATCTTAATGATATTTAGTCTTCCAATCCATTGCATGGAATATTCTCTGACTTATTTAGGCCTCTTTTTTTATTTCTTGTAACATTGAGTTGCAGCTTTCTGAGTACAAGAGCTTTACATCTTTGGTTAAGTTCATTCCTGATTATTTGAGTTTTATCTGTCATATTTTATTTTCACCACTCTGTCAACAATTTTAGTTACTTTTATTGATATAATCTTCATTTCTAGACTCTCTTCCAGAACTCTCTTTCCTGTCTTTTCTTTTCAGGCTCTAGCATACTCTTTAGTATTTACTGAAAATCTGGTCTCTTGCTTATAAATTCTCTCAGTTTCTGTTTATTTGTGAATATTCTAAACTTGCCCTCATTTTTGAAAGACAGTCTTGCTGGATATAATATTCTTGGCTGTAAGTTTTTCTCTTATAGTATTTTAAATATATCACAACACTGTCTTCTTGCCTCCATGGTTTCTGGTGGGAAATCAGCACTTGATCTTATTGGATATCCCTTATATGTTATGTATTGCTTTCTCTTGCTGCTCTCAGAATTCTCTTTGTCTTTGGAATTTGACATTCTGATAAGTATATGTCTTGGAGTAGTTCTATTCAGATTTTTTTAAATGTGAGTACATTGTGCTTCTTGGACATGGATATCTATATCCTCAATAGGGTTGGGAAATTTTCTACCATTATTTCTTCAAATATTCCTTTTGCCCCTTTTCCCTTCTCTCCTCTTTCTGGGGCATCCATGACATGTATGTTTGCACATCTCTGGCTGTTGTTTAGTTCCCTGAAACCTTGTTGAATTTTTTTCCATTCTTTTCTTCATCTCTTCTTTTGTATGTTCACTTTCAGTGGCTATTTCTTCAAGCTCACCAATCCTTTAATCTGCCTCCTCAAGTCTGCTATTATATGATTCCAATGTTTTTTATTTCATTTATTGCTTCTTTCATTTCCATTAGATCTGCTATTTTTCTATATATGCTTTCAAATTCTTCTTTGTGCTTATTCAGTGTCTTTTTAATATCCTTAATCTCTTTAGCCATCTCATTGAATTTATTAAGGAGATTTGTTTGAACATCTCTGATTAGTTGTCTCGACTCCTTTACATCATCTGGAGGCTTATCTTGTTCCTTTAACTTTCTGATTCTTGGTGTAGATTGAAATCTTGTATTGGTGTCTTCGATATGGTTTACTAGAGCATTTATTCTGGGTACAAGTTTTCTCTTTAGTTTAGGGCTTCCTATTGTTTCTCCCTTGCTGGTTGTGCAAAAGAAGTCAACCACATAGATGGTGCTATAAGCTGTGGAGACTCAAGCTGCCCTCATTGCACCAGGGACCAATGATGCTTCTTCCAACTTTCTCTTCTGCCAGGGGTATGTACAGAGTTCACAGCTGTGTGGAATAATCCAAGTCATGCACTCCTAGACTGTAGTTGCCCAGAGAGACTGATGAAGCTTCTTGCCCCTTTTTCCAAGGCCTGGAGTAGAGATGGAGCTGTAGATGTGGGCAGCAATCTTGCAGTATGGGTCCAAGATGACCCCAGTTACCCTGGTAAACTTCTGATTTTCAGTCTATGCCAGCCAAAGTTACCTGCAGTTACCTGGATAGGCTTGTGCGAGGCCTGCCAGTCTCCTCCCTTCCAGAGGTGGGGTTGAAGCCTAGATTAGGGCTGCAGGCCAATCTGGGTAAAAGAAACTAGTTCCTAACATCACTGTGATTTTTAGTCAGCCAGGCTTCCCTTCAGGTTGAGGAAGGAGTCAAAATGGGGCCACTGGCCTCTTTCTGAATTGTGCAGATTCACACCCCAGCTGTTCCCAGGGTTATAGTTAAGCCAGCTGAGGCAACCAATCAGTAGCCAACATTGGCAGCCAATTATCTCCCCTGTTTTTTTTTTTTTTTTTTTTTTGGAAATGAAACTTCCAATTCCAGCCACAGAATAGCTCCTGTGGTGGCTTGTGCCACCAGAGTAGGACAATCACCAACCTCCATGGCTTGGCTGGAAATTTCGCAGAGATTCTGGCACAGGTTTCCACAGTTTCCTCCCACCTGGGGATGGCACTGGGGACTAGGCTGGAGGTGCAATATGACCTGCATGGAAAGAAGCTCGTCCCCATGTGCACTGTGATTTTCATCCACCCATCTTCCCCTCATTCCAGGCGTGGAGTTAAGATGGCAGCTACTGGCCAATTTCTGACTTGGACAGGTTCAAAGTTTAGCTGTCCTCAGGATTATACTTTAGCCCGCTGAATTTACTCATAAGTAGCTGAAGTTGGTGCCCAACCGTCTCTTCCTCCCTCATTTATTGGAAGTGGAGCTTTCAATTCCATCCGTGGAACAGCTTCAGAGGCAGCTTGTGCTTCCAGTGGAGGATGGGCACCAGCCATCAGGGCATGGAACACTCTATTTATGAGTTTTTTTCTGCAGATGGGCAGTCTCCTCCTTCCATTCCTTCAAGGATGTTGCATTATGCTCTTTTGGCCTCCTGGAGCCCCCAAATAGATGCTTCAGCTGGCTAGCTCCAGAGAGCTCTGGGTATTTACTAATTTCCCTGTTGCAGAAGCTGACTCTAGGAGCTCCTTACTCTGCTGCCATCATGCTGGTTCTCCTCCCTAATGTATTTTTATTGTATTTTTTTGAAGATACATAGATCACAAAATATGTTAAATTCAAAAAAATATAAGAGGTTCCCATATACCATGCATCCCCCCACCCTTCCCCCACATTTCCACATCAACAACCTCTTTCCTCATTGTGGCACATTCATTGCCTTTGGTGAATACAGTTTGGAGTACTGCTGCACCACATGGATAATAGTTTACATTGTAGTTTACACTCTCCCCCAGTACATTCAGAGATCTATGGCAGTATATATAATGCTCAGCATCTGTACCTTCAATATCATTTAGGACAATCCAAGTCCTGAAAATGTCCCCACATTACATCTCTTCTTCCTTCTCCCTGCCTTCAACAACTACCGTGGCTACTTTCTCCACATCAATGCTACACTTTCTTCCATTATTAGTCACAATAGTTCCATAGTAGAATATCAGTAAGTCCACTCTAATCCATATTTTATTCCACCATCCTGTGGACGCTGGGATGGTGATGTCCATTCCACCTCTATATTGAGAAGAGCTTAGATTCCACATGGATGATGGATACAATTCTCCTGATTGCAGTTGTAGGCACTCTTGGCTCCCAGTAGTGATGATTGACCATTTTCACCTTCCTGTTAGCTGACCTGGGTAACTCCAAAAAATTAGAGGGTAAGAGTTGCAACTCTGCTGAGGCTCAGGGCCCAGCTGGCACATGGACAGTCCAGGGATTCAAGTCTTCTGATTAAATACCAACCATAGTGCCAACCATAGGTTCAGTAAAAGTGAAAGACGAGGCATGTGTACAAAGGTCACATCTGAGTCCAACTCCATCATGCTCTGGAACAAAAATTCCAAAGTAGGGCCCACTGACATTGCACTGAACTCCAGAGCCATCTGCCATGACCATATAATGTGTGGATCTCTGTAGCCCTCAGGAGAACCAGTACCTGGGGTTGTATCCACTTTGGCTGTCTCTGGGGTCCTGCTGAGGTGTGCATAAGCACAACCCCTCTGATGACCTCCTGACTCTTTTTTGAATTCTGTTAGCCATATTAACTCATATGTACTTGCCATTTACCCTTTTATTTCAGGTCAAAAAGCAATTTTTAACACATGATTCTACATGTAGGCTGAGATATTTTGCTGGTCTGAGTTGACCCTTTCATTCAATGTCTTTTTTCTAGTTACATCACCAGCTGGTGCTTGGTAGTAATCCCTCCACACCAGGGAGGCTCATCCCTGGGAGTCATGTCCCACACTGGGGTGAAGGTAATGCATTTAAATGCTGAGTTTGGCTTAAAGAGTGGCTCATTTGAGCAACATGGAGGCCTAGTTCATATTTCAGGCACACAGGCTCATAAGCATAGTCATCAGTGTCAAGGGCTCATCACTGGACCATCCTTCTTAGTTGGTCTATGCCATTGCCCTTGGGGGATTATTACTGTTCCATTGGGGAATGTGATAGAGATTCCCTGAGTAGGAACTCAGCACTCCCTCAGTTCATTAACTGTATCTACTATGAAAATAACTGACATATATCCAAACGTTTTTATGTACCCTATATACATACCCTGGAGAACTTCCTGCCAACCATGTGCCCCCCGTCAATAACACCCCATTCCAACGTTCCTCCCCTGCCCAGCTGAACATTTCTGTGGTCCAAAGCTTCTTAAAAAAAGAAACCTAATATATTGCCAAATTCAATTAATAGGAAAATTAAATATAGTGATAGGTTTGAAGATTAGAAATAGAATACATACTAATTTAGAAAACTAAAATAAAGTAAAAATGAATTGGAGTATTAAAATATTAAAAATATTATAAAGCTTTGTTTTTGACATTTTACCTTCTTCACTGCAATAGTTGTTGCCCTGTATGTACAGTGGCAAGCAATTTCTTTCATTTCTTCCTCAGTTTCTACATCCTTTTGTTTTTCCTAATTTTTAATTTTGTCTCCACAAAAGTTTTAGATCACACTACTTCAAATATACAATATAGGGGTCTCCCATATATTCAACATCAAACCCTTTTCCCCCATCCCCAGAAATGATCTTTTTACATGTTCATGTTATATTTGCTGCAGCTGATTTAAGATATTGGAACACAGCATTCAAACATAAATAAACAAAAAAAACCAAAGAGCTTGTTCTTGAGAAGATAATAAAATTGACAAACCCTTAGCTAGATTAAGAAAGGAAAAAGGAGAGAAGATGTAAATACACAAAATAAGAAATAAGAAAGGGGATATCAACACTGACCCCACTGAAATAAAGACTATCATAAGAGGATACTTTGAAAAACTATATTCCAATAGGAAGGACAATTTAGAGGAAATGGGCAAATTCCTAGAAACACATAAGTAGCCTACATTGACAAAAGAAGAAATTGATGATCTCAACAAACCAATCACAAGTAAAGAGACAGGATCTGTCATTAAAAACCTCCCAACTATGAAGAGCCCTGGGCCAGATGGCTTCACAGATGAATTCTAGCAAATATTCTGGAAAGAACTAACACCAATCTTGCTTAAACTCTTCCAAATATATCAAAATAGAAGGAACATTGCCTAACTCATTCTATGATGCCAACATTACTGTAATACCAAAGCTAAACAAAGATACCACAAGAAAGTAAAATTACAAACCAATCTCTCTAATGAATTTGGATGCAAAAATCCTCAAGAAAATACTAGCTAATCATATTCAACAACACATTAAGTGAATTATACACCTTGGCCAAGTGGGTTTCATTCCTGGTATGCAATGATGGTTCAACATAAGAAAATCAATAAATGTAATACACCACATAAACAGATTGAAGGAAAAAGAATTACATGCTGATACCTATAGATGCAGAAAAAAGCTTTTGACAAAATATAGCACCCTTTCTTGATCAAAAGATGAGAATAGAAGGAAACTTTCTGAACATTATAAGAAATATATGAAAAGCCCACAGCTAACATCATTTACAATGATGAAATCCTAAAATCTTTCCGTCTAAGATCAGGAATGCTCTAATGTATTTTTTTTTCCTGCTCCTCATGACTTTTTGTGTTCTTCTGTGTCTGTACTTTATTTATTTATCCCCACCCCCCTCAAAGGCTTGCTTGCTGTCTGCTCTCTCTGTCCATTCACTGCACATTCTTCTATGTTTTTGCTTTTCTCCCTTTTTGTTGCGTCACCTTGCTGAGTTGGCTCTCCGTAACACCTGCGGGACAGGTGGCACTCTGTGGTGCCCATGGGCCTGAGGCTCTCTGCAGCCTGCAGGGAAGCCTGTCCTTACAAGGATGCCCTGGGATGCGAACCCAGGGCCTACCCATATGGTAGATATGGAGCCCAAGTGAATGAGCCACAGCCACTTCCCTGTAATGCATCTTTTTTAGATATTTATTTATTTATTTTTGTTGTTTTTATTTTTTTAATTTTTTAAAATTAATAGATCACAAGGAATGTTACATTAAAAAACATAAAAAAACAAAAATCTAAGAGGTTCCCATATCCACATCATTTTTGTAAATTGTATTTTTGAAGATATGTACATCACAAAAAAAACTGCTATACTAAAAAATATAAGAGGTTCCTGTATAGCCCCCACTCCGCCACCCCACTCCTCCCACACCAACAACCTCCCCCATTATTATGGCACACTGGTCGCAATCAGTGAACACATTTTGGGGCACTGCAGCATTATACAGATAATAATTTACCTTGTAGTTCGCACTCTCCCCCAGTATATTCAGTGGATTATGGAATTTGATCCTGCAATATCATTAAGGCAACCTAAAATCCCACAAATGCCCCATGTCACATCTCTTCTATCCTCTCCATGACCTCAGCAACTATTGTGGCCACTTTCTCCACCTGGATGCTAAAATTTCTTCTATTACTTGTCACAATAGTTTTATAGTAGAATATCAGTAAGTTCACTCTAGTCCATTTTTTATTCCTTGATTCTTTGGACCCTGGGATGGTGATGTCCTCTCCACCTCTAGATCAAGAGGGGGCTTAGATTCCACATGGATGATGGATGCAATTCCTTTGCTTACAATTGTAGGCACTCTCAGTTCCCTGGTGTGGTGGTTGACCATCTTCACCTCCTTGTTAGCTGACCTGGGTAACGCCAACAAACCAGAGAGTAGGAGTTACCACTCTGCTGAGGTTCATGGTCCAGCTGGCATATGGGCAGTCCAGAGATTCAAGTCTCCTGAGTATGGACCATCCCAAGCACCAACCACAGGTTCAGTAAGAGTGACAGAAGAGGCACGTGTAGAAAAGTCACATCTGAGTCCAGCTCTGTCATACTCAGGAGCACAAATTCCAAAGTAGGGCCCTCTGACATGGCACAGAGCTCCAAATCCATCTGGCATGATTATATACCTTGTAGATCTCCATAGCCTTCAGGAAAACCAGTACCTAGCGTTGTATCAATTTTGGCTTTTTCTGGGGTCCTACTGAGGTGTGCATAAACACAACTCCTCCGATGACCTCCATACTCTTTTTGGAAGTATAATGTATTTTTAATCTCATTCATCATGTCTTTCACTCCCATAAGGTCTCTTACTTTTTTTTGCAGGCTTTCAAATAGTTCTTTATACTCAGCCAGTGTCTCCTTAATATTCTTTATTTCTTTAGTCATATTTACTTTAAATTATTTGAGGTGTTTAGGTGAGTTATGTGATTATCACTGATCAATTCTCTTAAATCCTGTATCTCTTCAAGACATTCGGTTAGTTCCTTTTGCTTGGACATCTCTTCTTATTTCCTAGTATGGCTTGTAATTTTTTGCTGATGTCTAAGTATCTGAATATATTGGTGAATTTACTCTGATGGCCAATTTTTCTCTCTTGCCTATTTTTTCCCCCACAGCTTTTATTTGAAATTTGGTTCTACTTATTATGTCTTTAAAATTGCCCAGCTTAAGTTACTGGAATCAGGCCAGGGACTCACTAATGGGGTGCAGATTTTCTCCCAGGAGTTAAGATACAGAGAAAACCAAAAAGAGTTTTTGTCCATGCCATTTTCAGACCAGCCATCAGAAGGTGCTTGTTTTTGCACCTTTCCACAGATGTGTTTCAGGCTTGCTTTCCTGTGTTCCTGTGTTGACTCTCCTGAGTGGAGATTCAAAGAACAGCCACTGACTCTCCTTCCCTTTTCCCTTGATATAGGTGACTGGGAGTAAGGTGCCTGTTTCCCTCTTAGTTAGCTGTAGTGAGCCATGGGTTTTACTCCATCTTAATATCTTGGGGTTGGGGAGGAGATCCCTCTGCCCCTACTGGGGGGCTTAGTAACTCATGTTTGCTGTTTTGGCTTCTTAGTCTTTCTCTCCCTCATCATCCTGGGAGTTGCAAAGCACTGTCCTGGTCTGTGAACTTACAAAGCAGGTCCTTCAACAACTTTTTGCTCCCCTCCATTGTTTTTGTGAGAGCATTGATCTCCACCTATTAGTCCCACGATTCTAGGCCACTGGTTTTTAAACAATTTTGTTTTAAAACTTTACGGTACACAATACTTCCAATAATAAATGTTATAGGTTATTAAAAGTTCATTCTGATGTAATTCTCCATGCAAGTAAATTTCACTTTAATTTTGAACCTGAAATTCACAAGATATGTGATTCTGAAGTCTACAGTGTTTTCTAAATATATTTCATTATTTTCATTCATTACATGATATCAAACAGGTATTATTGCAAGTGTCAGCAAGATGGTGTTTGCAAAATGTGATTCAATTTGCCATGTTAGGTAATATGCCAGAATACATAGAATTTCATGTTTAGTGAAACATTTGCAGCTAACTTTTATAAAAGCATTTTCAATGCTTTTTTCAATTCCAGAGAAAAACATTCTAGAAATAATTATTACTATTTAGGTTAATCACATACCAATGAATAACATGAATTGCATATTGAAACCCTAAGATGCAAACTGTGAATATTTGTGTTTTAAAAATACTTTTCATGTGAGCAGCAACATTTTAAATAAAGTAAGAGAAATGACCCACCATATAATGCAGCATAAAATAATATGTGGTTATAAACATATCATAGCACATTAATACCAATTTTACTTTGAATATATTTATTAGTTGCACATAGATTTTTTGTGTTGTTAGTGAAATATTTTGTAAATTCAACCTAAAAGTAACCTAACAAAATATGAACACTCATTGTCTGTTTCTGGGATATCTTTTTTCAATAATGTCAATTTGTAAATAACTTGTTTTGTTCAAGAATAGCAAACATACTTTGTTTATTTAAGGATGTAGGAAATACAAAGTAAACTTAGAAATCCTGAAATCTAAGCTTTGGAGCAAGCTTAATTTTGTCAGACTCTTCTAGATCAATAAAGAAGATTTATGGAACAGCCCTACATTTACATAGAATATCTATTCAGCTAAACTATTTCAATGTGCAGCAGTTATATATCTGCTGAAAGTTTCTCTTTTTTGGCTACAGAGTTGAAGGCAGAAGTTAAGTTCTGTACAGCCAGAAAAACTGGGCAAAATACCATAGTGGGAAGAAATATGAACCAGTCTGATTAATGGACATAATGCCTATTATTGAATTAGATTCACCCCTACTTTGATCTCTGGTTCTCAATTTCTCTCTTTCTCTCTCTTTAATCATCTAGGAAACTCCAAGGAATTGTTTCCTCTCTCATTTTCAAAATTTGGTTTCATAAGTCACCCATTCCTGTCAGCAACATGAAGGTGAGTGAGAATTCACTTCCTGCCAAGGCACTAATCTAGTGCTGTGGTTTGCCTTACATCCACCGTCCCCTAAAAAAAATCTGGGGAGGAGTTTTCTTCTTGACTGGAATTCTAGGGCAAACTATTTAAGGAAGCAAGATGTCTCCAACTTTATGCCCTATGAATGCAGAAAGAAGAGAAAATAATAAAACGAGTTATGAGCATAGTCTATTTACTCAATAATTAAATGCATGTGCTCTGGTTGCTGCATGGGGGAAAAATATTACCCCAACATTTAGTGGTTTAAAACAAAAATCCATTTTATTATGGTTCATGAGTCTGTGGATTAGGAATTTTGTGTTCTTGTCTAGGTTGCTATTCTGCTCCATTTGGTGTTGCAGGAGGTTACATGGAAGTTACCGTGGTAGATGGACTTTTAGGGATAGTCTAAGAAGACTGAATTCACATGTATTGCTCCTTGGAGGATATGGACAGAAGGGTGGACTTTACTGTGACTGTTGCTGGTATCCACATTTACCTCTCCTCCATGGGAACCTCAGGGCACTCAGACCTATTCTATAGAGGCCCAAGTCTCCAAGATTAAGAGCAAATATTCCAGTAAACAATGTGGAAGCTACATGGCCTTTTTATACTATAATCTAAAAATCATATAGCATCATTCTCTTGTGTTCTGTTGGTCAAGTAATCATTAGCTTTCCTATATTCAAGTCAGGAAAACATAGAGCCTATGTTTTCATGTTAACTGTGTGAAAAATATATACAGCCAATTTTAGCACAATCACTTTTTGTACTCTTTACCCAAATAAATTATATTTCTCTGAAATGCACAATACAGTCATAATTCCTAAGGCAACCTCTCTTCAAAAACCTCTCACCCCAATGTTATATAATCTCTATTTCAAGTTCTAATATCTCCTTAGCCGAATCAAGTCAACATACAGAAGGGACATTTTAGGTATGGTCCCTAGGATTTGATTCATCTTGATCTGAAGACCAGCGAATTGACGGTCAAACTATTTAACTCCCACATGTCTACCATACAGTGGTGAGTCAGGGAGGAATATACTACTGTAGAAAAGGGGAATATTGAAGGCTCATAACCATCACTGCTCCAAAGAAATTCTGAAATCTAACCAGGCACATGTTACCGGTTTCTTTAATAGAACATTTTCCTGTTTGCTTGGAATCTTTTTTGTCAGAGCCCATAGGCATTGTCCTCTGGACTCTTAGTTCTGACCTTTGAGTCACCATTTCTGTTACATAGAATTATAACATGTTTGCAGCAGTTTGCTCATATGAGTCCTTCCTACAGAATTTTAGGGCCCCAAAGTCTTTTCATTAAGTTTTAATATTTTCTATTCCTTTGAGTCTGAGATCCTACACTTTTCTGTGGGTTTCTTACTATCTTTTTTCCCTTTTTTAGTAAAATTTTTCATACTTTTTTTGAAGGTACATATATCACAAAAATGTTACATTAAAGATACAAGAGGTTCCCATATACCCCACAGCCCCCACACACACACACACTCCTCTCACATCAACAACCTCTTTTATCATTGTGGCACATTCATTGCATTTGGTGAATACATTTTGGAGCACTGCTATATCACATGGATTATAATTTACATTGTAGTTTACACTCTCCCCCAGTCCATTCAGTGGGTTATGGCAGGATATATAATTTCCTGCATCTGTCCCTGCAATATCATTCAGGGCAACTTCAAGTCCCAAAAACGCCCCCATATCACACTTCTTCTTCCCTTAGTATCTTTTAAAAACTACTCCATTAGACAAAAGTCATTCTACAAAGGTCTTCTAGATATAGGTATCTCCAACTTTGCTGAGCAGCAAAACATAACACCTTAAAAATTCTTAGAATTTCTTTTTGTTTAACAGATGGTCTGAGAAGCACTCATAAGATACATATAAAGTTCTATTGTTTTCTATCTGAAGTAGTCTATGAGGAATTACCTAAAATTTTTCTGAAGTTTCAACAAAAGAGCTCCAAACCAAAGTCAACTGTTTAAAGTTTATTATTTTAAAAATTTTTAACTAAAAAAATTTTTTAAAGCAGCACCCCAATCCCAGGTACCAAATTCTGTTTCTGTTATCTATTACCACATATTAAAATGCCCCTAAACTCAGTGACATAAAACAATAATCATTGAAATCCATCTCATAATTTGTGGGTCAGGAATTCCAAAAGGGTTTATCTGGATGAGTGTTCTACTCAATGGAGTGTCAACAAAGATCATACAGTGGTATCCCGCTGATTCACTGTTCTGAGACATTACAAAAAACTTCACTCACTTGTGTGGTACTTTGGGATTTATGAATGGAAGGCTGGACTCACCTGGGAATGTCAATCAGATCTCAGATCCATAGCTTTTCCATTATGTCAACTTCAGGCTGTTGGACCTCTTAAATGGGGAGCTCAGGACTCCAAGAAAATATGTTTAAATAAAATTTTGAAAACCAATTGTCATTTTAAGACATGGCCTAAGAAGTTATGTAACAGAACTTTATTCAATAACGCATTCTTTCCCATCCAGATTCAGTGGAATGGGACATTGATACCACTTCTTGATGGAGTAGTTAAAAGAAAAAGAAGAAGAAAACAAAAAATACATGCAGCAAACATTTGTATTATCCTCTCTTCAGAGTTAATGACATATTTATGCAAAGAGAAATTGATTAAGTTCATTTTGGGTAACTACATGAAGTTAAGGAAACTTTTTAAAAGACATAATTAATTTGTAGAACAGTGTTTCACACAGATACCCACTTCTTGCTCCTATACTCTTACCTCCCCTTCTCAATATATTTCACAATAGTCAGAGCTGCTTTGGCGATTTGCATATTTGTCAAATAATAGGAATGGGCAATGGGCATTTCTTGAAATCACATTAGCCCATACCATCTCAAATTTAAAGGAAGATGCTATTTTCTTTCTTTAATAATTTTTTTTCTTTTTGTAAGACATTAACATAAATTAAAATTTTAAAGAGTACCAAAAATATTAAAACCAAAGTCAAAAGTTGCATAGTTTATCCATCCTTCTGAGTATTACACTCAAGAGATAAATACTCTAAACACTTAGTGATGCATCTAATATTTGTTTTCCTACCATTCAATAATATGTTTGTGCTGCTTTTATCTGATTATTCTTCCTTACAATTATCTATTTACTTTTATTATGGAAGATGAGAATTTGGACTTAAATGCACATGCCTCTTTTCCCCTCCTCGTCTTCTCAATATAGTTATATCCTTTTTCTTTAAATAATTATTTAATGCTTATATGATTGGTAAATACATAAATAATTCTAATAGTTCAGGCAAAGTACAAAATATCATTACTTTTACTTATATTAAGTGATTTGTTCTTTACCCAGAACTAATATTCCTATTTTTTTACTTAGATTTCATGTTGCTTCTTACTTATTACTCCCAAGTATTTTCAAACAACAATTATTTAAAACTAAAGACACAAAAACTGTCAATACCCTTATGGACATGTTGATATGAGTTCTTTCACTTTAAGAAGTCCATTTGCTTCTGTGCTATTTGGCTTCTTTCTTAGGTAATTATCTAATTTTGTAGTTCTTATCCTCCTATAACTTTTTTTTTGGGGGGGGAGGGAAGGAAATGCATGAGACATGATACATTCTATATCTTCAATAAATGAAAAGTTCTTTATTTTACTCTCATGATTGTCTGATACTTTTTTGGGATTTAGAATTCAGATTAGGAAGGGGAATGTCCTGGTTCAGTGAGGTTGAAAGGTGGATGAAGGAGTCTAATTGCTGCTTACACAGGATAGATTCTCCTTTGGTTTATTTCAGTAGGTGCCTCTAAATGCCTCAGCATTTCTGAAGTTCTCCAGTGCAGGTAATTTACTTCTTTCTGTTTGTCAATTCTCCACATAAGCATTTATATTTCACTTTCCCTACTTGGCTGTCAATTTCCATTCTCTCAACCAGCTTACAGCTTCCAAAAATGTATTGACAACTGTGGTCTACTTTCTTTACTTCCATGATTTTTGTGTAAGAATTTATATAATATTTCTTTATATTCATTTGAGTAGGATTTGGAAGATATTAGGTTAAAATATGTGTGCAATCTATCATGTCATTAGGTTTTAAAAAGTTTTTTGGCATTATTATTTTGATAAAAGTCACATTAAGTATAACAAAATTATTGTTAATTACTATTAGGCATTTTCTGAATGTGAAGAATTTTATATAGAAAGCAGGCTGGTATTAATTAGTTAAATATAATGGAATTTTACAAGATAGACTGATTGAATATGTAGATAGATATGTCCATATGAATATAAATATGAATATATATTCACTATTTTCCAGTTTATCATCATATATTAATTATAGTTACAAAATAAACTTTCGAGGTCAATTAGTTAATTTGAGAAATGTTGAAAAAAATCTGTAATTCAATAATTTACTGTATATCTGGCAAAAAGTATCATTGTTTTGTTCTTCTTATACGTAAATATTTCTTTGGTTAAAATTTAAATCGTTCCAATTAGATATTGATATGGGTCCATCTTAATATTTTCTAATATATATGGAAAAGCAATAGTAAATATATATTTACTTTATACATTACATACACACACACACATACATACACCTAGAGAGCATCAGAAAAAGGGAAAAGAGTATTATTAAAACAAACAAGAACAAGCAATACAAATGTTGCCATATATATCATATAACCTATGTATGCATGTGTATGTGTTTCTTTTTTTTTTTAAGATTTATTTATTTATTTATTTTTCTCCCCTCCCCCCAACCCCATCCCCACCCCGCTCCCACCCAGGTTGTCTGTTCTCTGTGTCTATTTGCTGTGTCATCTTCTTTGTCCACTTCTGTTGTTGTCAGCAGCAGGGGAATCTGTGTTTCCTTTTGTTGCGTCATCTTGTTGTGTCAGCTCTCCATGTGTGGGCGGTGCCATTCCTGGGCAGGCTGCACTTTCTTTCGCACTGGGCGGCTCTTCTTACGGGGCACACTCCTTGTGCGTGGGGCTTCCCTACGTGGGGGACACCCCTGTGTGGCACGGCACTCCTTGCGCGCATCAGCACTGTGCATGGGAGAGCTCTACACAGGTTAAGGAGGCCCGGGGTTTGAACCACAGACCTCCCATGTGGTAGACGGACGCCCTAACCACTGGGCCAAGTCCACTTCCCTGTGTGTGTTTCTGTTGTTAGATTTCAGTAAAACTCACCCAAGGTTAGTGTCTTACTGAAATATTTCCTTTTTCTGTCAGCTGTTCTGTGTCATTCCACAGCATAACATAAGAGAAGAAAGAAATATTACTTAAAACTCAAGGCATAAAAATCCTGTCTATAGTATAAGCGTAGGAACTCTACAATAATCATTTCTTCACTGTGACACACAATTTAAGAGAGATTGGTCAGTAAGAGTTATTTTTTTAAAGATTTATTTATTTATTTATTTCTCCTCCCTGCCCTCCCACCACGGTTGTCTGTTCTCTGTGTCTATTTGCTGCGTCTTCTTTATCCGCTTCTGTTGTTATCTGCAGCACCGGAATCTGTGTTTCTTTTGTTGCATCATCTTGTTGTGTCAGCTCTCCAGTGTGTTCTGCACCATTCCTGGGCAGGCTGCACTTTCTTTCACGCTGGGCAGCTCTCCTTACAGGGTGCACTCCTTGCACGTGGGGCTCCCCTATGCAGGGGACACCCTATGTGGCAGAGAGCTCCTTGCGCGCATCAGCACTGCGCATGGGCCAGCTCCACACGGGTTAAGGAGGCCCGGGGTTTGAACCGCGGACCTCCCATGTGGTAGACAGATGCCAGTAAGAGTTATTTATCTTGTGAATCACACTAACATATAAAATGTTTACAACTTATTTTATGCTATGCCAATGATTACTTGATGAAGAATCTATAATACGTATAACTTCTTGATATGTATACTTTCAGTTCTGTTGATTATTTAAACAAATATGTGTAGATTAGATAATTTTGCTACAGTTGACTTAGAACTGACAGTTAATTTTTCCATTCTCTGTGTTTTTTGCTCCTTACTAAAGAACATACTGCCTTCCATTGTACAAATTTGTGTAATTGCTAGTTTGCTAGCTCATGCTGGGTGCGCTATGCTCCCAGAGACCTTTGTATACCTGGTTTTACTCTATTTCCAGAAAGGCATGGTTCTAGGGACAAAAATATATTTAATATTTTCTGGATTAAAAAATAAATTTATAAACGTACCATGATTATGGGTGGATATTACTTCCTTCACAAAATATTTTTTCTGATACCCAAAATATAAATGTAACTGAAATTCTTGTTCACTAATTGATTTATCTAATTGTAAGTGACAAATATCACTTTGAATAAACATAAATAAAGATTGAAAATCTATCTTTTCTGGATTCCAAACAAAAATCTTGAGCTTCCTTCCAGGATCAATGGATTCAAGGACATGAACTTTGTTTACTGTTTCTTTCTCCCCCACTTCTCTCTCTGTCTTTCTATATCTCCTTGTCATTCTAGTTCTCATCATGTTAGCTCTCTGGATATGGGCTTCATTATTGAGTAGGTTATCTTTAATATGCTCAGCCATGGCTACAAGGAGTTCTATATTTTAGTCTTTCAATCAAAGTGTAAAGAAAGCTTTCCTCACCATCTCCAGTAGAAAAACTTACCAGAAATGACTGATTAGGCCAGTTGAAGGTATGAACCCATTCTGGGAAGATGAGTAATTCTCAGAGTAACAATTTTAAGTTTTCACCAAAGGTAGGTCTGGGGAAAGCACAGACATGTCCATGAAGGAAAGACAAGATAGGTAATAACTTCATGTATTCTTTATTGTATCTGATAAGTCGTACAAGTCAATGGCTACAAGATTGCAGAGAAAATAAAGAGAAATACAAGAGAAAAGAAAATACAAATTTATAATGTTTACATTTAAAGTTAAAATTTATCTGTACAGCTTCTGCATTTCTTTATAACATTTTAATTAGATCTAAGTAAATGATTAAAGCAAGTAAAGACTAAAATTATTAAGAATGTAGGTGAATACGGTGACTAGTCAAATTACATACTAGGTAGTTTGTAACATTAGGTAGCTGATATTAAATATTTCAGAGGAAAAGAAAATATAAAATTTGTCTCTTCCTTCCTGTTTATTTCTCCACATGTGAAGTGAGATTCCTCTCCTCCTTTCAGACCCGTGGAAAGAAAGGTATGCAAATATAATGTAAGAGATGTGAAAAGGTTTTCATGAAGGATTTGGAAATGAAGGGTGAGAAACATTAAGCAATCATTAGTGCAGTGGCACTGGAAAACTTATTTCAGAAGTTTCATGTGATTTTTCCCATTCCCCAAGTTTCCTGCCTGGAAAATGGAAAATCTAAATTATCTACAAATAGTGAGACAGAGTAAAGACAAACAAAGCTAACATTTATTGAATAACAGTTACTGAGTTATATGTACTTGAATAAATTTTTTTTTAAAGATTTATTCAACCCCCACCCCCACCCCCGTTGTGTCTGTTTGCTGCATCTTGTTTCTTTGTCTGCTTCTGTTGTCATCAGCAGCACCAGAAGTGTGGGCGGCGCCATTCCTGGGCAGGCTGCACTTTCTTTCACGCTGGGCGGCTCTCCTTACGGGGTGCACTCCTTGTGCGTGGGGCTCCCCTACGCGGGGGACACCCCTGCGTGGCATAGCACTCCTTGTGCACATCAGCACTACACGTGGGCCAGCTCCACATGGGTCAAGGAGGCCCGGGGCTTGAACCGCGGACCTCCCATGTGGTAGACGGACGCCCTAACCACTGGGCCAAGTCCGTTTCCCTTGAATAAATTTTGTTCTCACAACTACCAGGCAGTATAATACCCTGTTTAAAAGATAAATCAGCTTTCTAAGAGAAAGTTTATGTTGCCCAAAGGTCACACAGTAAGTTGCAGAGACAGAACTAAAAAGCCAGAATATTTGTTTTTGAGCACAGTTACTTTTAAATTCACCTAGAAATATATAGCTACATATTAGAAGAGGATAGAGTGCTCTATTAACAATTTGGACATAGGAAGAAATTAAAGAAAAATTCTGAATGAATATTGTCCTGAAATATATTGTTGGCAAATGCATACATTTTATATTTATAAATATACAATATAATAAAATTTAAAGTCAACACTGGAAAGGGATAAGGAGTTTTTAGATTTCATGGGTGGATTTTGCAAATTTGCAAGCATAATTTTTGCAAAAAGAGTATGGTATAAACGAGAAAATATTTTAAAATGATCACCTCTGTCACTTTCACTGTATGACAAATAATAATATTCATTTACAATCTGCAGAATTGTTATTAAAATAATTATTATTGGGTAAATTTTTAAAATATTTTAGTAAACATTGCTACTGTCATTATGAATATTCTACTTTTTCCCTTTAGTAGGAGAAGTTCCAGGCTTTATTCAGGTATATTGGTACCCAATTAGAGACTTTATTTTCTAGCTTCTCTTGCAGACAAGAGAGGCCATTGACTTAAACTCAGCCTATGGGATGTTCTAGAAGATATATATGTGCCTTCCATTGCCACTTACCCTGAATTTCATGGATAAGGAATGGAAGACAGGTAAGGCAATGCTTCAGGTTCAAGGATGTGAAATGAGGACAATATCCTAGGGAATGGCAGTACACAAGAAGAACGTAACTCAGTTTCCAATAACCTGGGTTTCTGAATAATCTCACTGAGGAGTACCCTCGGAGAGTCTGGACTGCTCAGAAATTAACTGCTATGTGCCAGAAAATAAACCATCTATGTAAACTACCAAAACACCGACTTAGCCTGCACCTCACAAAATATTAACCGTGTTTTCTTTTTCACTCCTTTCTGTTCCCCATTTGTCCCTCTTCCCACCCTTTTCTAGCAGCATATAAGTCATTCTATGCTCACACCTAAGAGAAAAGTTGTGTGAACACAAATCAGGAAAATCAAATTTCTACAGATATTTTTATTTACAAAGTCAACTGAGAAAGTTTTAAGGAATAATGATAAATAAAACTGGAATAGTACATACACTGTCACAATCAAGATTCTGGTTCTTTGCTCATAAATTTTGTGATGTAGGTGCCTTTATTTCTCCAATATATCAGATAGAGAAATTAAAGGACAGAGAGGTTAAATAATAAGATTGCAACTAGTAAGCAACTGTGTAAGCACTCAACACTGTATGATTTCAGAGTCCATGATTTAAACTACTACTAAGGGAAGAAATCCAGGGTACAGGCAAATGACATGGGAAACCCCTGTAAAAGACTACAAAAATGCTTGGTTTGTTAGATTGAATTATATACCCAATTTTAAAAAGTTTTTAATTTTAATCCACATTCCTGTCAGGGTGAACCTATTGTAAATAGGGTCTCTTAAACATATTATTTTAATTAAAGTGTGCCTCAGTTGAATGGAGTTAGGTCTTAATCTGGATTACTGGAAGATTTTTTTTTTTCTCTCCCTCCCCCCTAGCAGTTTGCTTGCTGTCTGCTCTCTGTGTCCATTTGTGGTATGCTCTTCTGTGTTTTTGCTAGTCTCCCTTTTTTGTTGTTGTTTTGTGTCACCTTGCTGAGTTGGCTCTCCACTGCGCTTGTGGGCCAGCGGCACTCCGCAGCATGTGGGCGAGCCTGCCTTCACAAGGAGGCCCCGGGCTGCGAACCCAGGGCCTCCCATATGGTAGACAGGAGCCCAGCTGATTGAGCCACAGCTGCTTTACTGGAAGACTTTTAAAGAGAAAGAACCAGAAACCAGAGTCAGAGAAAACAATGAGGAGGAGACAAAAAGTCAACTGAGCCAGAAATCACTGAACTGGAAGGAAATAGGACATTGTCTGAGGACTTCATCATGTGATGTTGAGCCAAGGGATACAAGCCAAGGAACCCCAAGAATACACAGTATTCCAAGAATGGTTGGAAGTCAACACCAGAAAGCTATAGTCTTTAGGGGAAAAGCATTGCCTTGTTCATGCCTCAATGTTGAGCTTCACCTATTCTCAAAATTTTGAGCTGGTAAATCCTTGTTGTTTAAAACAATTCATGTGGTATTTGTCATAGCAGACTATCAAACTATGACACTTGCCCAATGGGACTAAAAAGGGGATTCCATTGGTTGTGGAGAGCAATGAAACCTTAGTGTTCATTGGGTGTTTAGGTATATACTTGTCAAATCTGTCAGGTCCCAAGCTTCTAAGTGCTAGCAAAATATGCATACATTAGAATTAGTCCAAAGTGTAATATGGAAGAAAGGAGCTTTAATTCTGGCACATCCCAGAATTAGTGGGACAAAGAAGAAGCAGAAAAAGTCCTGGATTTGAAAGGAATTTATGGATAATACTGAGAGGAGACTCAGTGAGGCTTGTGTGAACCAGCAACAGAAGACCAGGGAAGGCATCAAGGGTTATTAGTCTATGTTATATGACCACCAAAGAAGTTATGACCATCCTACCCAACCAACCAATGAGTCCCCAGAACCTAGGCACAATCTCCTGAAGAGAACAATGTCAAATGATCTGAGATAAAGTTTCTACCACTTCTTCAATTAGAGTTAAGAGAATGTGATTAGAGTTTATAGAATGAGATTACTACCCACTAGAGAAATTTTTCAATCATTTATATTTGGAATGATCTTTGAAATATATAAATTGCTTTCACATATGTTATATAATTTAATATTCACAATAGACTAATTTAACTCTGAAACACTGAGACTTAATTTTACCCAAAGTCATTAAGAAACCTATTCCTACAAGCTGAATTTTCTCATTTTAATGTTAAGGTATCACCTTATCAAATGTTAAGTATTAGAGCATGCAGCTAAGGAAGTTTTTGAACTCTTTCATTTTCAGACATTTTTAATGATTGTTTCATCTGTCATGAATAGCTTAATATGGTACTACTTTGAAGCACAAAAATAGACTTTTTGGATTCTCTGCAAATATCAAATCAGCTACCAAACTAACACAGATACATTGGAGAAAAATTTCTCTTTGAGAATTTACAGCCCAAACTGAAGATTTGGAATGCTATTAGTCTTAACTATTTTTGTTTGTTTGTTTGTTTTGGCCTTAAAAAATGCCACTGTTTGCATTTATCTATTAACATATTAATTGATTTTAATTTTTGAACTTTTTTCAAAACTCTTTGCATAATTCCAAAATAAAAGGGTAACTCTTCAGTTAATAATGTTTAAAAATATCTAGCTTTTCAAGGAGATGATATCAATTATATATCTATCAGAAATTTATTTAGTGTGATACTCTTGTAGAATTTGAGAGAGGTTCAATTATTTGCGTGTAGAGAAGCCAGGACTCAGGAATGATTTTGAGAAGGAAAAATGGTTTATTGACAGCCTGCCAGACTCGGGAGCTTTCTGTTTCAATCCTGAGCCCCGAACAAGATTTTTGAATCCTTTTATACAGAGAGGAAAGGCCAAATGGTCCCTTTGTTTCAGTTCTCAATAGGCTTCAATTAGCATATATATCTTTCACATCTTAGGTAAGCTTTTAGCATGGACTTCATACATTCTAGATAAGTTTTTAGCATATTTTGTTTGCATTTCCCCTAAATACTTAAAGTTTATAGACCCTGCATTGTTAAAGTGTTTCCTGGGCTGGAGTCCTTGCCATTGTTACCAAGGGCAGGACTGCAGCCTCTTTACCGTCACACCAAGTCAGAGAGCTTAGGTTATCTCTGAAGAGACAAAGAGCCTCCCACCCGTAGCCCAAATCATTTCCCCCCTTTGCCAAAGTTTAACTTGGTAAGCTTTGGCATAATTATTGTTGGAGCTATGAGGTAGATGGCTGTTTGTTGTTTTGATTGATTATTTATCAGTCTTTAGTGTAGCAACCAGGACTGTTTTTAGAAGTTTAGAACTTTTCATTCTGGATAGCAGAATCTTGGAGCAGGGGCCTCCTGCAGTCATTCTGCAGCCACCGGCACTCACATGGATTTCCAGTCAGGTTCCAGATCCATCTATTAATTTTATTTTACCCTTAAAGAGTTTATACCTTTAATTTAAAAGGGGTGCTGAAGGGACATGATTTCTTTTCTGTAAATGCTTCCTGCTGGCCATGGGCTATAGTCATTGCCTAATAAGGTGTAAAACTCTTATTTTAACTGGAGGAAGATGGATCTGGCATTCTGTACGAAATTGGATGAAGTCTTCATATGGTTAATAAGATGTTCATTCTGAAAGAAACAAACTTAATCAAAAATTTGGAATACCCATTTCTAAAAGAGCGGACACTAGACCACAGAGGCAGACAAGGTCAGGTGATTAGAAAGATGGCACTCCTTCATAAAAGCTGGTGGGAACAGCATATATACTTTTTTAAGTTATTTATCTTTAGAGAGAAATTGCAACAGACACTTAGCTTTGTCTGAAGACATATTCCAAGCTGTTCAATGATTGGCACTCATTCACTTCGTCAGATGCTCCTGGTGAACTGGCACTCCCTGGGCAATGGGCTTCATTCAGGATTAGAACACCAAGTTGGAAATTCCCTTAGTTTTCAGCTGTGGGAGTGATCAGAACTACAGAATAAAGGTTTTTTACACCTTGGTTTTAATTGTACAATTTCTAGCAATTTTGATTTGTTCAATAGGTGACTCACCATCAGCAAGCAAGCCTCACCCTTGCTACACAGTAGAGTACAGGAGAATATAGTAAGTTTACTGAGCCTGGCTGAGACTACCACCCCATTCTACAGACATGTTTATTAACTGTTTAGAAAATGAATTCACTAGGAAGTTAACAATATACTTTCCCACTTGATCCAAAACAGAAAAGATAATGTTATAATTATTAGGCATACATTTAGCACAGGATAAGAGTACAGCACTTAATATTAATTAATGTATTATTACTTAATGCAAAGGATTTGGAGTTGCAATTAATAGTTTTAAGTTTCAGGTTTGTAATACTTTACATGTTGTCTCTCCATGAGAGCAGGCCATAATGCCAATTGTGTTTAAGTTTCACTTACAGTATCCTGGTATCATGGCTCCACTTAGCATGTTCTTCAATGCAGTGAGCAAGTCGCAGTATCCTTGATCTTAGAGCGATTTTCCAGTATTCTACTAGCCTGGTGCATAGTGCTCTCTGGCACTATGGAACAGTGCCAGTCTGGAGGTGATATCCATTGGACATTTGGCTGTACCGAGTCATTATTGGCTGCTGCAGGAGCTTGAAACTGTAACGTAGTTTCCATCGACTTCAGGAGCAGAACCAGAGGCTGATATAGCAAATATTTTTAATTGAGGGGCCAGTGACCAGCCTAGCCAATAACTCACATGGAGAGGCCACCTGTAATGTATTCAAGGCCTGGCTTGAATGCACAAGAGTTTGACAATTTTAAAGTTTATTCCTTGTTTTTTTATATATATTTTAAGCAATTTAATGCAACACATCATATATCAAATGACTGTTTACTTACACAATTTTACCATGAAGATAACAGTAGGTACTTTACTTTAGTAATAGAGGAAAAAAAATTATTTTTCATTGTTAAAATGAAAACAGAATATTTCCAATAGAATCAAGATAACTTTTTATTACCATTTACTTAAATATGTACCTTGCGGTGGCCTTCAGACAGGTTTTATTATCACGAAGTTATTTTTTTGTAACCAGTACTAATCTAAGTTTTAGTTAACAATGACTTTTAGAACTAGAACTATTTAAACGTTTTTAGTTTGGAAGATGTTTTACAAACTCTTTATAATTGACTATAACCACATTGACTAGCCACCTAATGTTTAAATAAACTTATTAAATTACAATTACCAACCAAAGAAATTTACTCTATTTATTAAAGAGAGCATATCTACAATTTTTTTCTTTTAGCCTAATTTTCACCAATGTGAACTTATATTTTTCATTACTCTAAAGATTTTGTACATATGTTAATTTAGTTTATAAATTAACTATGGGAGATTACACTCAAGTTAAATAAAATTGAAACCATTATAGTTTATGCAAGGAATGTTCTCTTTTTCTCTTACAGGAAGCTAAAAACTTCTTTTCTTTGTTTAAGTTATGAAAATGAATAACTTAAAAGCATACTGACTACCAGGTTTTAAAACACATTACACAATTACTTAATTTGTTTAATCATAATCCAGGAAAGATCTCTCCATAGTTTTTATGGGCTTTCCTTTACTTACTGAAATTGGTTAATAGAGCCACTAATTACACCTTTATTTTGTTGGAAAGAAATCTTCTGGAAGAAAATAAGGCTCACCAGATTGTGGAGAAGAAAAGAATTTATTCTCAATCTTACAAGAAGGGGCTCAGAGCCAGATATGGCTGGTGCCCCGAACAAAGAAAAATGACACAATTTATACCCCTAAGCCTAGCACGCAAGCTCTTCCTCTGTTTCTCCATTGATTGGATACTTCAGAAGTTACAGCTTTTCTGAGAAGATCTAACTTTCCCATGCAAAAGTTTGTGATTTAACTGCTTCCTCTATCACATTCCAACCATTTTAGTTTTTACCTGCTCCCCTTTGTGAAATAAGGAAAAGAATTTAGTGCTGTAATGGCACCGACTTAGCTCCTTCTTGGGCATCCTTCCACTGCCCATAAGACTGGCCTAAACTGTTCTCCTCCACTGCTGTCCAACCCAGGAGTGGGAGACTGAGGCAGCAGGCCACCAGATTACACCAATCAACATTTTTTTATGTGAAAACTAACCTAATCTTTGTTTTTTTTTTACATTTTATGGCTGACAAAAGGTTTAAACTGGGAAATTACCAGGCAAATTGATTCTTAATTCCTTAGCCTAGTAGATAGGTTTAATCTGCCACACCTAGTCTTGCCTTTAAAGCTCTTGCAAAGAGGAGGCCCTTTCCTAATTGTTTCTATAATCAGATTTCTATATGACTTTTTTCATCCTGCTTAGTTTAATTTGGGCTTTAAGAATATTTACATATAAAACTGCATATTTAATTTTTAACAATTTGAATAGAGCTCTTTTACGAATTTTTATTTGTTAATTTGTTATTATTATCCTGATGTATGAAGACATACACTGAGCAAATGCGCAGACACAAAGAGACACAGAAACACAACTCATTGATATTACTTATAATTTGCATTATTTTATATACTGTTTAGCTTAATTTGGGGTCCAGAAATATATATTAAACTTATATAACTACATATTTAACCTCAACAATTTGAGCAAATAGGCAGACATGAAGAGTTTGACACAAAAACATAACTTTAGTTACTTTAAACTTCTAATTTTTACAAAACAAGTGTGACAGCAAAACATTTCAAAGACTCCTGAAACTTTTCTTAATTTGCACTATGACTGTGCAGTTTTACACTATGACCATGCAATTTTACACAAGAATTTTCTTTCTTAATTAATGGATTGTAACCAAAATGTTCTCAATGCTTTAGCACCATTTTGTTTCAGAACTTTATATTTTACTTTGAAATTAGCAGAATTTTGGATAAGCAACAAGATTAATTTTATATATATTTACTGAGGCTATTTGAAGCTTCAGGGAGACAGACTGGTTTCTCTCATGAATTGCCACTCTTAGGAACACTGACCGTCAAGACTTCTTCCCCTCACCTTCCCCCCCCCCCCTTTTTTTTTTCTTTTGAGATAATAAAACTCCAGTGGTTGTTTAACCTTATTCCATCAGACAGCAATTTATTTAGTTTACACTTGAATTCATGAGAGAAAGGTTACTAATACCAGGACAGGAGACAGTGATGCCCCAGCTCTTCTCTGGCCTGTAGGGGCAGAAGCTATTATGAAATAACTATAGGCAAATGCAAGGGGCGAGGTTAGGCTTGAAGTAACCATAAACAAAGGAAAGGTTAGTTTAGAATTTACACTTAGATAATAGTTTCAGGCTAAATTCACCCAGCTATAATTTCAGTTATTATCTTTCCACTGTTTTATAATATAAATGCATTTATAAATGATTTTAACTCTTAGTTACAGTATTTATTAATTTTTTAAAACCTGTTAATTTTATAACACCTTTAAGCACCTTTTATTCGACTTATAACATATTAAATGAACTTAACCATTATTTTAATTTTTCCTTTAAAGTAAAAGAACTCTTTTACTTTAACTCTTTTACTTTAACTCTTGCAGTTAGGTTGAAATAAAAAGCTACTTTTCAGGATTTGATTTCTAGAACAATGTTCTTTTAAAAGAGGTAAGACTCTTCTTCAAACACGGAGGAAATGATGAGGTTAAAACACAAGAAGCTATTTTGATTAAACAGATTTTCTTTGTATACTGATCTTACTCAATTTTAGTCATAAAATTTTCCTTCACAAACCTTCTACACTTTCAGTATTCATTCAGGTTTTGTCCCACACTCTACTCTTTCCAATAATCAATCATTTTATCTTAGGACAAAATCATCTTCTGTTTCCTTAGCAATAAAATCATATTCCATATATTCCACATAATAAGTTATCAGGCAAACTTCTTACAATATGTAATTGCCATTAATACTAAACAAGCTTGTTAAAATAATGAACTTTTCTCCACTTTAAATACTTAGTAGCATGTAATACCAGAAACAGTTTTTGTGGAAGCAAGTTGGCAGGGGAGGCTGGCTGCCTAAGAAAAGTTTTCTTGCTATAAAATTACCTTTATTATTATTATTATCAATTCAGTTTTTGTTTAATAATGACTTTCTCTGCAATTAGCCATTTAAATACCTTAATTTAAACAATGTTTTGTTAAACTTTTATAATTATTTATACCTTTAAGACAAATTTTACCTTCACAGAACACATTCTCTAAGTAAAAGTTACTACAATACCTTCTAAGAACCTGGGCAGAATGCAAACGTATTTTGGCTTTGACACCCTATGGAGGGAACTTTACTGCATTTATTCTGATTCTGCTTTTCACCCCCTTCACTTTTCCCCCTTCCAGGCAGTCAGATGCACAACAATCAAACAGGAATGTGGCTTATGAATAGAAGGTGTGGTCTCATTTGAAGGGGGCAAGCCGCTCCCCCCTTTCCAGCTTTCAGGCCAAAATGGGCACACAGAACCTACTCAAATTTGGCAACTCTCCAGGGGACCCAGCCACCCTGACTGGGGCAGCCCCAATAAACTTGGGTGTGTGGCACAGACACCGATGGCCTCCAAGCCCCGGCAAAGGGACAAACCAGAGACAAGACAGCAGAGCATTCACAAACATCTAGACTCCGCAAACATCCAGACTCTTCAGTTTTGCCCCATAATCATTTCACCCCCTTGCTAATGGCAAGGGAGGGCTCCAGCTCAATTGAATTCTATTTTACATAACCACACAACTCCAACACTAGCATTGAGCTGACACAGACAGAAGCACAAAGGTCACTAATCTGACCTACAAATTCTCTCTCTATATTTTCACCACGGTTGCCGCCACAGCCATCACAAACCTTAGAACACTTAACATTTGGTATAAAGTGAATTCATTCACAATTTAGCACCATAACAAAAGATTTCAACCAGACTTTTTCCACTGTTTAACTTTACACCCAGACCAAGCTCCACTAGAAAAGCTGATCCATTTTCCTGTAACCAAGTTTTTTTGTTTTTTTTTTAATCCAGACCAATTTCCAGGACATTAGGACACAAACCTATAAATAGCCCTTCCTATTAAAATCAAGCCTCCACTCCTTTAGTGGATATAAGACTAGTACCAGATTCTAACATGCAGTTAGACAAACCCAAAACACCAGGGCTTTTTCCTGTTTTTTCTCCAGGACATTAGGACTCGAACCTATAAACAACCCTTCCTATTAAAATCAAGACTCCACTCCTTCAGTGGATGTGAGACCAGTACCAGCTTTTAACATGCAGTTAGACAAATCTAAAACACCAGGGCTTTTCCCCAGTTTTTCTCCTTTTCCCAGGCCTAGATAAAATGGCTTCCCCCCAATTTTCTGGGGCTACTAGGGTTCTCTCGGGAGGTGATCAGCCTCCCCTTCCTAGCAATTAAAGCTAGGGCTTTCCAGGCTCACCCAGGTAGTCTTACCTTCTTCCATGTTCAGAATTCTTTTTTGTTCCCAGAATCCATCTTTTCAGACCTTCCATTGCCCTTGACTTTTGTTGGGAAGATTCCAGTGGAGCCCACATCTTTTCTGGATTAAATTTAATCCCAGATTTGGGGTTCACCCGAGTCCTCCCGGCTTCCTCGGGGATTTGGAAGGGGTAGCAAAATGCTACCATCTCTGGCCTTCATTTGCTGTCCCTTTGTGGTCACCAAAAATGTTGTAGAATTTGAGAGAGGTTCAATTATTTGTGTATAGAGATGCCAGGACTCAGGAATGATTTTGAGAAGGAAAAATGGTTTATTGACAGCCTGCCAGACTCAGGAGCTTTCTGTTTCAATCCCGAGCCCCTAACAAGATTTTTGAATCCCTTTTATACAGAGAGGAAAGGCCAAATGGTCCCTTTGTTTCAGTTCTCAATAGGCTTCAATTAGCATACATATCTTTCACATCTTAGGTAAGCTTTTAGCATGGACTTCATACATTTTAGATAAGCTTTTAGCATATTTGGTTTGCATTTTCCCCTAAATACTTAAAGTTTATAGACGCTGCATTTTTAAAGTGTTTCCTGGGCTGGAGTCCTTGCCATTGTTACCAAGGGCAGGACTGCAGCCTCTTTACCATCACACCAAGTCAGAGAACTTAGGTTATCTCTGAAGAGACAAAGAGCCTCTCACCCATAGCCCACATCACTCTAACAAACATGGAAAAACCAAGTAATTTTTTACAGTATTACATTTCTGCACTTAATGTTATGTCATGGTTAAAACTTGAATGCTATTTAGCCTAATTTAAATATCTAATAAAACAAATCAATATACTTTGTATATTTATGATTATGAATTTTCAAAGAGATGTGATACATGCAAAAATGTCAACCACATTTCATCAATTGAGCAAGCTAAACACCTTTAGAATACATAGGGAAGGAAAATAAGTTAATATTTGTTGAAACTTTTTATGTTTTTTAAGAGAAATTTTTAAAATAAACAAAATTGTGTAGAATAGTTAAGGAATCACTATGATCCCATTACCTAGCTTTGACATTGTAATATCCTCCTTTCATTGCACCAGTTTTTTCTTGAAGCATTTTAAATTTTATTACAGACACAAATTAATAAATCAATAAATATTTTAGTATATATCCTAACATGTAAGAAAGGTTTCTAGAAACATAATGTTATCATTAAGAACAAAAATGAAATTAAAGAAATTTCTTATTTTCTGTTAATACAAATTCACCACTCAATTTTTACTGATGCTCTTCATAAATATCTTTTCAGGTTTTTAAAAAAGAATTTGTGTTCAAATAAAGTCCGAATGTTGTATTTGGTTTATTTCTTTTTAGTTTCTTTCAATTTTCCCTCTGTTATTTCTTTGTTGAGGAAAACATGTCACCTATCACATAGAATTTCCCACATCCTGCTTTCTTCTTATTGTATATTTACAGAGTCATTTAGCATGTTTCTTTCTCCTCTCATGTTTCCTCTAAACTGAGAGTCAAGTTAGAAGTATGATTCAGGTTCAATTTAGGGGAAAGAAAATGTCATGGATGTTACTACTTAATATTATATCAGAAAACCCATTATGTGTGTTTGCCTCATGTTTAAAAATATTGACATCAATTCACAATCAAAGTGTGTCAGCCTGATCCATCTATAAAATTCATGCCACCATCCTACGATACTGAGCTGCCACTGATGGGCCTATTTGAATTTGTTGTCTGTGATTCATCTATAAAATTGAATTTGTCCCAGTTCAGTTATATATCCTCAAATACTCTCAATATAGAGAAGACAGGATAAAAGTTTAAATCTTTTATTTATAAATTATCACAATAATGAGTGGTGTTCCAGCAGCCACCAAAGATAGTAATAAAATACCAGTATGGGGGAAGCGGATGTGGCTCAAGCAGTTGAGCCCCCCACCTCCCAGGTTCAATTCCCAGTGCCTTCTAAAATAAAAACAAAACAAAACAAAACAGATTATGAAAAGACAACAAGCAGAAAAGACAACAAGGAGAAATGAGCAGATAACAAGCATAGATAATAAGCAAAAACAATGAGCAAACAGACAAGGGAGCCATCTCAGGGGGATGTCATAGAGTAAGATAAGAAATAAAATAAATTTTAAAAATACCTGCATGAAATTCATGCGTTTGTTTGTTTTTCTTTGGAACAATTATATAAATTATTCATGTATATATATATATACATATGCATGTATATGTATACACACACACACATATTTGATGTGTTGTAACCCACTGAATTCATTCCTCAATTTGGAGATGGTCCCTGCTAGACTCTCTACCCTGTTGGACTAAATTCAATGAGTATGTCATTGTAACTACAGAATTTAGTACAATACCAAATACATTGTAACAACTCAATACTATTTTTGAATAAATGAATTTCATTTACAAGAAAACTAGTTCTCATATTATTTAAGTTACAAATATTTAAATACATACCCAATATTTCAAACTCAGGTCTAAATATAATATTGAACTGATTGTCTTTCAAATAATCTAGATCTTCCTGACATTTTCAAATATGAATAATCTGATATGACCAATAGTAGATTAGAGGGGAGTGGGTGTAGCTCAGTAGATGAGCACCTGCTTTGCATATATGAGGTCCCTGGTTCAATCCCTGGTACCTCCTAAAAAAAAAAAAAATATATATATATATATATATATATATATTCATTATTTCATTAAATCTAGAAAAATACAGTAATTGAAGAGAAGACTGAAATCATAAGTTTAAGTCACTCTTATGAAAATTACTTGGGCTATAGTATAAAGTTGGGCAGTTTAGGCATGATAATAGATACAGTAAATCTAGTTATAAAGCTTTTGCCCTAGTGAAGACAAGAGATGACATGAATTTAGATAAGGGTGATGAAAGTTGGGATGGGAAGAAAGGGAGATCTGATAATTAAGGTGAGAAGCATTATTAAAGAATTCTGGTGAACACAAAAAACGTAGGAGTCATATCTGAAAATAGCCTAAATTATTGAGAGACTGATGAGAGAAAATACAAGGGAGAAGAAATGAACCTGAACACATGGTGCTTAGATTGCTTTTGGTGCTTTTTGGATTTAGGAAAAAGTAGGAAATTGGGAAAAACGTAGTGGGGTAGCTGGAAGCATTTTATATAAGAAATATAGAGAGGAATCTTAGATATGGAGTTCTGAAAAAGTTGTAGAGATGATATTTATTAGTTTGTCATAATTTTTGTGAAAGTTGAAGCCATGCAAATGAATGTAATTGACCAGAGAAGAGAGAGGAAAGTAAATAGAATGCCAACAGAAATATTTAGAAAAAGACTATTTGTTAGTGGAGAATGCAGAAAGAGTTGAGGTAGTGAAGGAAATAAAGACCATTTGGCTTGCACTCCTTTTCTCTAATGTGTAGTTGACTATTTGGTAGTCTATTAAATTTACTATATTGTCAAGTCATATGTAAATAGAAAAAAATGCCTATGGGACATTATTTCTTTCTTATATGATTGGTGACCATATCTTCTGTCCACCATGATTGATGATCCTTGGAAAGAAGCATCTATGGCTACAATGCATATCAATATATCTATATCCATATACATCTATATATTGATATATTTATATACAAATCTATTTCTACATAGGCAGACATTTATACAGGAAAAGACGAGATGTGTTTTATGTGTATGTGTACATGTGTTTGTGTGTGTTTGTGAGAAAAACGCTGTGGCTAACATCTGCCTTTCCCTCTATAATTACACAAATAACTATTTGTCAAGTTTCCTCTGAAAAATGACTAAAATACCTTTAAATGCTTTTACTTAGACATTATGTTAAAAACAAGTTTGATAATGATTTTATAATATCAGATGAAATCATATTAACAAATTCCAATATAAACTATTTTATATCATAGGGACTTACCTGACTATTACATGCCTGTGAGTCCCTAGAAGCACAAACTGTTGTAAATATATCATTACAGACGCTCCTCCAATCACTCATATCTTCACTGTAAAATTTCATAAAAACCCTTCTCAATGGAGAGTTAATATTATGTGCTGTGTTTAGAATAACCTCATGATTATAAATTATCTGTACAACTGTTCTTTTACTCTCTACTTTTTCATCTCCCTATCAGATGGAAGTATGCATTCTTCCCAAACTATGTTAGAGTATCAAACTATGTTAGAGTATGACAGCTATACCCTTGTTTAGAATAAAAATGAAATTTAAAAATATCATGTATTGCCAACTAAAATAAACCATAGAAAATTGGTTAGACTAATTATATGTAACTGTCTAAATGTTTCAACTACTGCTACAAAATTGCTGCAGAATCAAAATTGCTGCAAAACTCAGAACCTAAGCATCATAAAACAATAATTACTTATTTACAATGCTTTTGACATAGCCTACAGGGTGTATACTCCCTGGCTCTTTTTATCTTGTCTAAACACATTTACTTTTGGGGGGATCATGTAACTAATGGCTGATTTGGGGTAACCTTGACTGAGGTGAACGGGGTGACTCAGCACTATTACCCTTGCCTCTTATCCTACAGCAGGCTAACTTTGGTTTGCTCTGGTGGTGACAGCAGAGGTACAAGAGAGAGCAAGCCAACTGGAAATGCATTTTTAAAGAATCTGTTTCTGTCATGTCTGCTAATATCCCATGGGCCAAAGCAAGTCACATGACGGATTCCAGGGTGAAGTACTTCTTCTAAATTCAGAAATCACTAGAAAGTTACACGACTGGAGATAAGAACGAAAACTTGAGACATCCCTTTACAATTTACCATGGGTAAGATAGCCTTTCTTGTTTCATTTTCATTTTGCTCAAATCATTGACTTTAACTTTATCACATCCTTACACTTCTTTCCTGTACCTTCAACTTTCACATAAGGACTATTTTTGTATCTTTATTTTTAGCACTACATTGTATTAAAAAAACTCATTCATTTTCTAATCCTTAAAATGCTTTACACATATCTTATAAGGTCATTTTTTCTTCTCTCAAATTGGCCCACTAAACCTCCTTAAAAAGACAGTTTTCAGGGAATATATGAAAGCTGCAGGAAAACAAGCAAAAGAAAATATGGCCCTTGTTTTGCAATTGCTAAGTCTGCTCAAAGATTTTAAAAGGAAAAGCTTTTTTTGCATTTAAAAAATGCATGCATTATTACATAGGACGCAAATTTCAAATTAATTTTTAAGGAAATTATAGAACATCAGAGGAAATTAAGGCTTACATTTGTTGCTTTTAGCTATGCCCCTAGACTACTGTATGTTCATACTCACTTTATTCTAGCTTGAGATTTATTCAGGAAGGGGAAAAAGAAAAGAAAGGAGATGAAGATAAAAGATTATGTGGCATTATGGTATATTTTTCAATTACTTGTCCATTAAATTATCCTTCAGATTTACGTATTCAGGGCTAACATAACAAGATTTTTGTTATGTTGATGGGATCCTCCCCTTATCTATTAGTTTTTGTTCACTATTTCCTAACAGATGCCTCCTTTGTCTCCATGGTTTCTTTTCCTGTTTTGAAGTAAAACTGGAGAAAATTGCCGATGGGCTTAACAAGTAAAGGAAGAAGAGAAAGTAAAGTAGAGAAAGAAAGAGAAGGAGAAGCAGGAAAATGAAGGAACAGGAGGAGGAGGAAGACAGGAAGACATGAGCATCCTTTTCTATCTTCATCTTGCTAGTCAAAACATGCTACATGAAATTCTGAAATATCTAATAATCTTGAACTTGTCCTCCTCCAAATCTGCTTTTTATCTTTGCGTCTGTGATTACATACATCCTTCCAACTAAACTTACCCAACAGATCTCACCATTCCACACTCCTTCTCTAAAAACTTTAGGGATTTTTTTCCAATAATCCATCATTCATGTGTGCTTGCATGCATCCAACCATCCAGTAAACATTTATTGATGATCATCTATATGTCAGATCAAGAATCTGCTTAATGTAATTATCTCAACACAGTTCCAGTTTTTGCCTAACTTTTCAGCAGTCTCTTATGAAAAGTATTGTTTAACTATTCTAAATAATATTATTAAATATGGTTAATGATATTTTTTGCACTACAGAAAGTAGCCAAAATCTTAGCTGCTGTTGCAGTTTAATCTGGGCACATTGGCAATTGGTAAAGAGGATGTTTGCAAAAATCTTTTATAATACTTAGGCTATATTCTTATTTTTAAATAAAACTAAATGTATTCATTAGGTCACAATGCTAAAGTTTAAGATGAATATTAATGATCTTTAATCTTATAAATCTTATAAATGATCTTTTTCTTTCAACATTTATTCAACAAGTCCTCAGTAATTTACTAAACAAATATTTATTTACTGCTTACCTGACACTGGGTAGAGTCAATGAACAGAACAATAAACTATACTCCATGAGTTCACCAAGTGATAGCATGTACTATGATAAATGATTTTAGGCATCTTTTATCCCCTAGGTGTGCAAGGCTACTTGTATTATTTATTTTTTCATTCAGTGTCTTGTAATTAATCATTAAAATACCTTGTATGGGACACATGGTGAAATTATTGTATAATCCTTTATGCCTTAGAATTTCCTGAGCTGTAGAAATATATGTGAGAGGGTGGTGGACTTGGCCCAGTGGTTAGGGCATCCGTCTACCACATGGGAGGTCCACAGTTCAAAGCCTGGGCCTCCTTGACCCATGTGCAGCTGGCCCCCATGCGCAGTGCTGATGTGCCATGCAAGGTTTGTCCCCCACGTAAGGGAGCCCCACGCGCAAGGAGTGTGCCCCATAAGGAGAGCCGCCCAGCGCGAAAGAAAGTGTAGCCTGCCCAGGAATGGTGCCGCACACACGGAGAGCTGACACAACAAGATGATGCAACAAAAAGAAACAAAGATTCTCATGCCACTGACAACAGAAGTGGACAAAGAAGAAGACGCAGCAAATAGACACAGAGAACAGACAACCAGGGTGGGGTGGGGGAAGTGGAGAGAAATCAATCAATCAATCTTTAAAAAAAAAAAAAGAAATATATGTGAGAAAGTGAAAGGGAATTGCAAAGGTCTAGGTTGGAGAGATGTGAGATGGGACTGGAAATATTTGAATAATGGAATGCACATAAACTAACCCATGAAGGACTCATCCCATTACTCTGCAGATGCCTTGGCATGAGCTAAGCCACAAGAGACTATCTCATTTGTAGCTTTCAGAAGTGCAATATTGAAGGTATAGAGCCAATTTTCCAAGTCAGCAGAATTTGGTCCTGCAATGTTGACTTTCTGATGACAAGTCACTTAAGAAGCTCATTCCATTTCATATGTGGTTTCTTTTTCATGCTGATTTCTGGAAGGATCACAATTCTAGAGAGTTCTGACTGGAACAGTTTCCATTCTCGGGATCAAGGAGTAGGAAAAGATTTTTGAGGTTCTGCCATCGAACGTGCCTCACTCCCACAACCCCATAAAATTTTTCTGCCTTAAGAAGCAGAGTGCCAAGAATATTGATTTGATCAACTTCAAGGAATTTTTGAGGATATGAAACATCAAAAGAAATTATAAGGTTGTAAAACTTCTCTTTGCTGTGTCAGGAGGGATAGATGTATTTAAAAATATTATCTAAAATGATTAGCACTGTTGTATGGGAATATTTCAAGAGCTCTAAGAGCTGAGACAAATAATAATAAATTATAACTTTTATATCAATCCTTTGTCCCATTTCCTTCAATTCCTTCTCAGTTCAACTTTTCCTAGATTATACACCACTGCATACATGAATGTCTTCCTTATAAGCTTACCTAGAGATACTATCATCTACCTCTGAGTTTCTATATTTTGTACTCTTTTTACAGCATATTATATTGGTAATATATTGTAGATACCTAAATATTTTCAGCTAAGATAAAACACATAAAACAACTGCTTTATAGTTACTTTTCTACTTCTAATTGTAAGTTTTTTTTTCATTATGTGCTTTCACTTTGCTTACTCTTGCAACTGAGCTTCTAGTTAAATGTATTTTCTAAAGGTAAGTATCGGTATATTTTAGTTCTCACCACACAGCTCAAAATTTTCACACATATTTCACAATAGTCTGATTGATATTAAGAAATTAATGAATACTAAGCTTTCTGTTTTCAGTTAATTAGCTAGTATATGAGTATATTCTAATATAATAATGGGGATGTCCAAGCATGTCCATATTTTAAATTGATATATTCATGTGACATTCAGCATCTTAAATGCAGTAATTTTAATTTTTAGAGAAGGTTAGGGTTTGTTTGTAGAAGTGCCTTGGTGATCAAATGGAGGCAACAGGGATAGGAAAAGTTCGGCGTGGAAACAGAAATAAGCTAACCGTTCCTCGCCTCAACTTCAATCACTGCAGCTCAATTTTTAATCTGATTTAATTTGGCCCTCCCTAATATTTCGGTTGAAAAGTCAGCTGCTAAAAATAGTCACTTTGAAAGTCACTGGTATAATGATAAGCGAAAAGGTGAAGTGCCTGTGTACTCAGTTTTAATCCTGGCTTTGCCACTTAGAAACCTGGTGACCTTGAAATAGTTATGTGCTTTCTTATCCGATGATGACTAGAAAATCTATCCTGCCTTCATTCAAATGTTTCTTGGTCAACCACCCATGCTTCCATTCTTCCAAGCAAAGTCCTGGTATAAATATTCTCCACTTTTGGACTGAAAATACCTTTTGAAATTTTGGCATCATTGTATGTTAGGTGTGTAGGCTGGAGTTTATTCAGTTGATCCTAATTCCAAGTTTCCATGATTTCCTATGGAACATAATCTTACCAAGAGTTCTAATGCTACATTTCTTTTTATGAACTCCAAGACCCGTTTCCTCTATGATTTCTTAATTTAACAGACTTTCCACGAAGACACAATTATCAACCCAGGTCTTCAGTGTCACCGTATCCAAGGAATATTTTATCACTTATTTGATTACTTGAAGTAACAACTAGTCTCTGTATCCACAAAGAAACTTTTGGAGAAAGTTCCACAAGATCCCTTTGCTGGAGAGGGCAGGGTTATAAGATTGTCAGGATCATAAAATCAAATGTTTGATTTTGTATAAAAAATAATAAATTGAGACAAGATCATGATTTTGACATCTAGCCTGAAAGAAATTCCATTTTGTGTACATTGGTTTCAACTTGTAAGACTAATGATATGTACATTTCTTTATGACAGTTTTAATTGGCTGTTTTGGTTTCAATTTGATATGCAGGCAAATAATAAATACAGTGTTTTTATTTAATGGGGAAAATCTTAGCTAAAGAAATGTATAAATGTCCATATTCTGTTTTAAGTCAGAATAAATGCAACATTTATTATTTCATGCTTACATTATTTTGGTATTAAATCCTATGTTTAAATTATGACTTAGTACTTCTTATGAACACTATTAATACAGAGGGTATAACTATTCTCTGAAAATGATGCTACTAAGACAAGAAGCTATTATAAATCTAATAAATGAAAACATCTGTATCATACTGTGATATAAATGAATATATTAGGTAACATTAAAAATTATAAATAGAAATATCATGGTACCCAGTAAGATCAGTCAATTTTTAATGTTTACAAACATATCACATGTTATACAGATCATATTTTTTCTAATACTAAAGGAATAATATGAATTATTTTTGGTAGAAAAAATGTCATATATTATGTATAACATTGTCAAATTCCTGTTCTTGATTATTCATCATTTTATCATTATTTTCCAAACACCCAAGCCTTTTTCATAATAATCTTGAGCCAAATTACCCAAATTGTTTAATAGGTAGAGGTCTTAATTTCTTTTGGAAGACCTTAGTGATTTCAAAGTCATGTGGTTATTAATTGCCAGTTAAATCTTCTAACCCAGTTAAAATTTAACATGGTTCAAGCTATTTTTTGTCTGTATTTTTTAAGAAACCTGTGATCCCAGTTTAGAAGCTATGACATTATTACTTTTGCTTTACTGCTTTAAGGACAATTGTTAGTTTCTCTCCCATTCTCTTTAATTTATGCCATTAACAAGGGTAAACTTGTCCACTTTTGTGATGGAAAAATAAACTATAAGTTAAAATGTTTAGTGCTAGAAATTTTTTGGTTCCAGCTTTGAATTTTCAAAACTCAAAAGTAAGGGATACATTGTTTTAAATCAGTTTTAAAATCAATTATTAATTGTAGAATTGCCAAGTATCCTTTCATTCTAGGTACACATTCATAACAGTTCCATTCATTGCACTGGTTAGAAGCATCCACAAACCAAAGATGCACCATAAACAAAAGGGCTTAGCTTCACATTTGACCCAGCCAGCCTGGTAAGAATCAGGGTGGTTTTCTACAAGACAGAGAAGAAAAAGGTTGTTTATTCCTGTTCCTAAATTCAGGAACAAGAATAACCAACCTGAGAGTGGACTTAGGTTTGAACCAACTTAACTATATCATGGTTAATTTTAAGGCTCTAATGGCAGATTGTCTTCATTTCATATTCAATGTGTATCATTGCCATTACTGTTCAAAGCCATGACATTATTAATAGTACTTATGAATTGTTAAATGTTGAAAGAGGAAAACAGTACATTACTTATAACTTAATTGCCTCATTGTGCTTTCCTAACATAAAACCATTGCTTTTAGAAAGATATGTTACCTATAAGAGAAACTTAGTGTTCCTATCTTGAGGCTGGTAAGAGAAACAAGGGAATACCATGTTGCCTCCTGCTACAAAAAGAAAAGATCAAAATGTATGCTACCTCTGCACATAAGGGATTTCATTTCCCACTATAATTCTCTTCAAAAAAATATTTATTAATTGATTTCTTCAATTCACCCACTTGATGCTTAACGTGAAGTCTTGATGGGTAGTGTCTTCCACCACAGCTACTTTAGAGTGAGGTCTTTCCAGGAGAACTATTAACTGTAATAGCTCAAGAAACATATAAGACAGAAACTTGTGCCATGAAGTAATATTTCCTTACACATTTATTTAGTATTTGGAAAAGAAGTTCTAAGGATCTCTTATGCTAAATATGTGCACATATAAATAACTGCAATACCTAATGGTAAAGGCAATTATTAATATGAACTGAACATCATGAGGGATAAGTGAATAAGTACAAAATTAGAGCATGAACAGTGTAGGAACTGGGGGAAGTGTGTGCTTGTATAAAAAATTCTTAGATCTCCTCTCTTCAAATATTGCTATGACCTTGTTTTCTCTCTCCTCCTCCTACTCCTATGTGACTCCAATTATACACATATTAAAACTTTTCTTGTTTTCCAAAGTTCCTGACAATATTTTATCTTTTATTTTTCCTCCTGTTTTGCTCCTCATGATTCAAACTAGATATTTTCCAGTGACCTCCTTTTCAGTTCACTAATCCTCTTTCCTAATGGCTCCACATAGTATTATACCATATAATGACTTCTTAATTTTAATTATAATATTTGTTAGTTATAGTTTTCAGTTGATAGTTTGAAAAGAATATATGGTCCATTCCTCTGGTGAAAGTCTATCTTGGCATGTCTGTTTTGAACATATTTTTCAAAAGAACTTCAAATTTTTGACAGATAAGTCTGAACCATCTGGAGGTTTCATTGTCTCTTGTGCAGAGGAATTTTTGATACAATGTCATACATTGACTCATCCTCATTTGATAAGGGTTGAATTCTATCCTCTGGTAGACAAATAGGATAAGGGTAGAGCACCTTCTCTACTCAGAGATTAAGCTGACAAGTCACCAGGATGGCATTTTTTTAAGCTCTGCCTACCTCTGATTGGAAAAGTATCCTAGTGTATAGCACCACAAGGGTCCTACAGGAGAGTCTAAGGACGTTACTGGAACTACTTCTTGGATGATCCTGAATTCCAATTTTCTCTCCTCTTCATTGTGAGGCTTCTGTAAATTGTCATCTGTTTCAACTGTTCCTTTGTTTAATTTTTTAGAATTACGAATTCTGAAAAAACCTTGAGGGGACAGCAGCAGAGATATGACTGGCTGACTTCCCTTCTCTCTCTTCTCACTGGAATACTGACCCCCTCAAAGTCCTTTATAGTTTGGTGCTGCCAAATTCTATCTTTGCATCTCCAGGCCAGAAAAACTGCCAAAACTCTGCTGGTTTGCAGTCACATGGCTGTGACAGCCTGATACTCTCTTCTTTGCTCCAAGAATAGATAAATGTCCAGAAGGAAAATCTGCTTGAGAATTTCAACTCACCCTCTGTGAGTCCCATGTCTCTGGAATCTTGGCTCTCTAATTCAATAAATGATCTTGGTGGGAACATTAGCATGACATAAGCTACCTATCATAACCAGAAGCAAGAGACATTTGGATATAATATGTTCACAGCTCTTGGGAAGAAATTGAATGAAAAAAGTAAGAAAGGCCAAATTGTTATGGAGCTTGTATACCATATTAAAGAATTCAATCTTTATAATGATAATCTGTGCAGAAACTGAAACCCTAGAGAGTTATGATTTGTTCCACATTTTAAAAAGATAATTCAGTGACCATGGATGAGTGATTAGAGGAGGATGAGAGTAAAAGCTTTCTACGGAAGATGATGGACAAGAAGTAATATGTTAATTCAATGATCACATCTCAATTAAGTTTTATATGTTAAGCACTGAAAATTGACAGGCTTTTGTACCTTTACTGTCTTCAAATTAACTAAATTTTACATGTAAAAGAAAACGTTTCTTTTTCTGATCAAATTTGGGTTAAAATACTTTCTCATTAATTCCATATTCTTATTAAACACATTTTGATACATTTTATATTAAATGTGATACATTCAAGAGCTCTCATACAGCATGCCAGAATATAGCTCTCATTCTGTTATTTTACTTCCAATATCCAATTAGTCAAGAAATAATTTTGAGAGTCTGCTATATTCTTTGTTCTTTTTTAGGTACAAAAAGTCGACAAAGATCTTGGTTCTTGGGAAGTTCATATTCTAGAGGTAGGGAGACAAAATTAATAATAAACAGAATAAATGAAAAAATTGTTTAGTATGTTAGATGGTAATAAGTGCTATGGGAAGAAGGAAAGGCAGAGCACCAAAGGGGAGATTTGGAGCACCGGAGGGTGGGAGGAGAGTTTGCACTTTTAAATAGTGGTCACAGCAGCCCACACTGAGAAGACTTGATGAGGTTGAGTCCTTGGCCATGCAGATGTCTGGTGGAAGATATTCCCAAGTAAAGAAACGTGGAATTGTGACTGACATCATGTAGTACAGCAAGACCAGTGTGGCTGAAGTGGAGTGGTATAGGAGATGAAACCAGAGAGTAAATAGGGAAGGCCCGACTATAATGGACCTTGTGGACATTGCAATTTCTTTAGCTTTTACTCTGAGTAGATTAGGAAATCATTAGAGGGGTCTGAGCAGGGGAAAATCATGCTCTGGCTGACGTTTTTAAAGGTATACTACTTGTGGTAGATTGTGTTCTATACTCCATCAAAAGCCATGATCTTAATTCACATTTAGCATGGGTGTGAATCCATTTGTAAATAGGACCCTTTGCAGATATATTACTTTATGTTAAGGAGTGAACTCATTCATGATTAGGATCTCCTAAGAGCTTATTTAGATTTAGCCAAACTGAATCAGTGAGAGCCTTAATCCATATTGCTGTAGGCTTCATAAAGAGAAATCAGAGGTCAGAAAAAGCCACAGGAGGAAACCAAGGACATCATCATATGATAGAGACTGAGATGCAAGTTAAGGGACCCCAAGAATTGCAGCAAGCGGTCAGCAAAACACTACCCATTCTAGAGGAAGCATGGCTTACAGACATCTTGATTTTGGAATTCTAGCCTCCAAAACTGAAATCCAATAAATTCCTATTCCTTAAACCAACCCTTTGTTTGACAGTTATCATAGCAGATCTGGCAAACTAACATGCCTCATATACTACTTTGATGAGACTTTAGGGGAGTGAAGTTATAAGCAAGAAGACAAATCAGAAGAGTTCTGCAGTTATCCGTATGAAGGGGCTAGATAACTTGTCCCAGTAGAGATGGTGAGGTGTTGACTCATGCTGGATATATTCCTTCTATTCAGAATAAGAGAATGGAGGTAGAGTCAAGAAAGACACCAAATATTTGGAGTATCAACTGAGATTGGGGAAGGCTGTGAGCAGGTTTGAGAAAGATCACATGACTTCTTTTGGATATGATCAATATGAAATACCTATTAGACATAATGAATGGAGATATTAAATAAACAATTGTATTATGAATCTGGAATATCAGAGAGAAATCTGGACTGAAGATATGCATTGAGAGTTTTACTGTATATGGAAGGAATTTAAAGCCCTGCCACTACCTGAGTTCAGTAAAAGAGTGAGTTTTCAAAGAGAAAAGGAGGGAGGATTGATCAGCTGGGGCATCACAACATCAGCAAACCTCAGTGAAAAATGAGATCTTAGAAATCAGATGAAGCAAATTTGTCAGTGAAGTGGGGGGGATTATCAACTATGTCAGATGCTGCTGATTTTTCAAGTTAAATAAGGACTGAAATTTTTCCATTAGAATTACCAAAATGGAAAGCATTAGTGATACTATCAAAATAAGTTTTTGCTTTTTATTTATTACTTTTTTAATAGAGGAAGAATTTAAGAGAGACTGGGAGAAGAATCAGAGAACATGAGCATAGTCAATTGTTTGGGAAATTGTTTTGCAAAAGAAGAAATATTTATTTTAAAAAATGTACTTCCTAAGTGGCCATGGTGGCTGCTGGGTGGGGGGAATGGGAGGAAGAGATGAGATGTAGGGGCATTTTCGGGACTTGGAGTTGCCCTGGGTGGTGCTGCAGGGACAAATGCCGGACATTGTATGTCCTCCCATGGCCCACTGGATGGAATGTGGGAGAATGTGGGCTATGGTGTGGACCACTGGCCATGGGGTGCAGCGATGCCCAGAGATGTACTCACCAGATGCAATGGATGTGTCATGATGATGGGGGAGAGTGTTACTGTGGGGGGAGTGGTGGGGTGGGGGCGATGGGGGTGAATGGGGACCTCATGTTTTTTGAATGTAATATTTTTTAAAAAATGAATAAATAAAATAAAATTTAAAAAAAAGAAGTATATACAAAAGTAAAAAAAAAAAATACTTCTTAATGAGAAAACAAAGTTTCCAAAGAGAATTTTTCTAAAATTTTAATCAACCATCCTAAAAAGATTGTTTAACAATGATAAAAAGAAACTAACAAGTATTATCTGGAAGTTGATAAGTGGTAGCATTGTATAAAGTTCTATTTTTTCCACTGAACTCCTTAAAATTATATTTTCATATATTTCTTATGCAGAGTTTTGAAACCAAGTAACCCATTCCTTTTGAAAATAAGTTCCTTAATATCAGAATTGTTCAACATCAACTTCAATTTCACTATAGACATAACACATACAATTTAATATCACGCAGTGAAGAGGAATATATTTCTCCAAAGAAATGTAAATTTCATATTCCCAAAATATGAGATGATTGAAACAGGAAGATTTTGAGTATTCCTGACTCTATCTCTTGTATTCTAATCATCTAAATAAAACTTTATAAATGCCACTGTTATCTCAATTAGGAAATCATTACAGCTTTTTTCTAATAAATTGATTAATAATTTTCATCAATATACCTCTAATTTAGAAACATTTGATGATATGAAGACTTAATTATCATAGATTAATAAGAGTATAGAATAGAATCAGTGTCAACTGAATTAATTTTTAATATTTGAACAAATGGTTCAATAAGGTGATCAGTATGCAAAATGGCTAATAGTGCTAGCATAATCTATTAAACTTCCTTTAATGAGACAATGATTTATTTACAAATAAATTATTTGCATATAGTATTCCTAATAAAATATTTAAGCACATACTCACAAAGAGTCATTTTATTCTTGGAAGGATATGGCATAATCTTTGGAATATATATAACTGGGCAAGAAACTTCAGAGACAAAAATAATTGAAACTCTCCTCAAAAGACTAGTGAGCAATTATTTTTGCCAAAATGGGTTTCTCCAAGGAAATTTTAGATGTGTAAAATCATAACTGTGCTATTTTCCATTATGCATTTTAGTTGTGATTTCTTTTGTGTTTTTAATATAAATTGAGCTGTCATGTTGTTATGATACTATATTGCTTAGGAACTATTTCTTTCGTAAATTCACTAAAATGAAAAGAAAGGGAAAGAAAAGAAAGGAAAAAATGTCAGTACAAATAGTGCCTAAATTTTCAGGAATTCAAAAATGACAAGAATTATATCATAATGAGATTATACATTATGTAATATCTTTTTTTATTCAACCTGTGAATTCAGTTGGTTAGATATTAATCTTTTGTAATCATTGTTATATAAAAAGATAAAATTGCTACACATTCAAGGATTGTGTACACAAATTTAAATTTTGAAATAAATCTAAATTTGTCTGCTGTCTTGCATAAATGAAATATGCAGTGTTATGATTAAGCAAATTGACTGTCATATAGTTACTATTTGGTTACTTTAACCATATTAAAAATGTTTGAGGACATGGAACTTAATAGGATAAATCTAAAATTTAAAATGTACATGAATAACTGATAATATTTATGGTTCATTATGTACTCATGATCTTTCAGTATATTATTATAATCATCATGAACAACAGCTAGTTATTTTTTAAACATAAAATATGAGTTTTTAGTTCATTTTAATTTAGATAATTTAGGATAAAAGCATGTTCACAATTTAACTCAAACAGCTGCACATTTCTATCATTTTGAAAACTATGTACAAGTGCATTCCAAGTATTTGGCCTTCTAAGAAATTATCCTGGACTTTAGAGATTGTAAAATCAATTTATTTATAAAAATTAAATACCAACATTAAGGTACATATTAATGGACAAAATAGCTGCTTAAAAATAATTCTGGTTTTCTTTATTTTGTTCAAGCAGTAGCATGAAAAAACATGACCCATTCTTAATTCATTCCAAAATGAAAGCTTTCTGAAAACATCATTGTGACCTTTAAATACTAATTTCATTACTCTAATTCTGAGAAATATATGAGGGTTTTAAAATTACTTCCCATTAAGTTATATTAATTATGCTGCATATTATCTAAGACAGTTTACTAATTACTTAAACTCAGGCAATCTTAGGCAACCAATACTAACACTGAGAAATTTTAATATTTAAATATTTTAAAATGTGTGATACATTGAAGAATATTAATTTAATTAAAACAATAGAAAAAATTATGTTTAAGAGATCAAATGATTTATTAGTTTTTGTAAGAAGCTCTTCAGATGAACATGATCTACAAAACGTTATTTTTATTGTTATACCTATGGGCATCTTGAATTAAATAAAAATATTCTAATAAAATAAATTGTGAGGTCCTATGTATTTGATTATGTGATTGTCAGTGTCTACATACTTGAGTTGTACACTTAGAAAATAGGTCTTGATACAAAATACTGTAACTTTCTAGTGGTATAAACTTGAGATAGTCAATAAATGTCTCTAAGTCTTAATTTACTCAATTATAAAACAGGAATATTACCTCTCTACTGGAATTGGTAATTCTTGCCAAATACTAAAATGTTATGTGTGGCCAATATTCTGAAATGGATAAAAGCTGTAGATGAAATTAAATTAGGGAAACACTTTCTTGTTACATACAAATTCCCACCAATACCTCTTGCTACAAATTCATTTAAATTTGTGTCAAACATAAGCAAATAAAAGATTATTTTTATATAAAATCACTATGTTCAGGGTAATGGCTAAATTATTACCTTATGAAATAGCACAGTAAATGTGCTCCAGAATAAAAAATAAGACTATTCTTCATCTTTTGAGATTTCATGTTCACCTTTCACTGAATTATAGCACATATACAGAAAATGTGATATTTCTATAAGTGGAATCATACACTAGGCAATCGTTTGTTTGGCCACTTTCCCTCAATATTATGTCTGTGAGATGTGTCACTACTGCTAAAGGTATTTGTAGTTCATTCAGTCTCACTGCTAGGTAGTGATTTATGGTGTGACTTTACCTCAATTTAATTATGCACTCTGCCATTGATAGTTACTTAGGTTGTTTTCAGTACTACCAAGAACATTCTTTTACATATCTTTTGATGAAAATACATAATGATTTCTGGGTGAATATCTAGGAATGGGATTGATGAATCATAGGGTAAATATGAGTTTAGTCTTGATAGATATATTTTTAAGTGTGATTGTATGAACTTACTTTACTGTGGCAGGCATGACAATTCAATTTTTCCCTTATCTTACCAGCACTTGGGATTGTCCATAATTTTGTTTTTGCTTGTATTTTTTTTTGTTTTAATCATTCTGTTGGGTATGTAGTAATATTGCATTGTTCTTTTAGTTTACATTTCCCTGATAACCTAGTAAAGTTGAGACCCATCCCAAATTTTGATTGGTCATTTTTTTCCTCTTGTATAAAGAACATATTCTAGTTTCTTGTTTATTATTCTAATCTGGTTATCTGCTATTTTTTCTTATTGATGTGAGGGATTTCAAAAATGTATTATTGATATTCTCTCATTATATATATATATGTATACATAAATATACATGAAATCTATATACAAAAGTTTTAGATATGACTATACATAATATCTAAATCTAAATATATATAAGATATATTTAATAAAAAATTTTAGATATGACTCTTAAGCTTGTGGCTTCATTTTACACTCAATGATGTCATTTAAGGAATAAAATTTCTCAATATTAATGTTATCTAATATCAGTTTTTCTTTTATTATTTTCTCTCTTGTTTAAAAAATCTTAAAAAACAGTGGTATGTTTTCTTTTAAAAGATTTATTTTGCCTTTCATGTTTAGTTTATGATTTATCTGGAATTAATTTTTCTTTATAGTATGATGTAGAAGAACAAGATTTATTTTTCCCAGGTGGATATCAAATGAACTGAACAAAATATATTTAAATGACTATCCTTTCCCAATATATTGAGGTGTCACCTTAGACATAAATCCAGAGATCATGTATGTTTTATCTATTTCTGGACACTCTATTTATACATATTCCATTTGTCTATATTTCTGTCACTGCACCAATGACTATTACTGAACAGTCTTAATCTCTATAGCTTTATGTATAAATTTTGATATATTTTAGATAAAATCCCTAGGCTTTGATATTCTTTCTCAAGATTATCTTTATGCAATGATGTGCCTTTAAATACTAGGACCAGTTGGTTAATGTCTATAGAACAACTGGCTATATTGATAAAATTTACATGAGATCTATACATTAATTTGGAAAAATTGCATTTTAACAATTTGGATTATGTCAATAGGTTGTTTGACTTTTTCCTATATATTAATATTTTTGCTGTAGTGTATAAAAGCTTTTCAAAAATTTGTTTCAATTTTTGTTGCTGATTGTTTCTGTTATCTCTTTATGCACAAAAAAACTACCCCAAAATAAAAGGTTTAAAACAAAACAATGTTAATTTTGTTCACAAACCTATTTCTTCAGGCATATTGAGGAGATTGAGCCTGGGTTCTACTAGGCATCGTCTGGGTTAGCTTGCAAGTGTGTCTTGAACCATAAAAGCTCAATCACATGTCTGACAGTTTACTATAGTTGACAGCTTCTCTATCTTGCAGAGAGTAAGGGGCATGTTCTCTTGGAGGAAATAACATTATTTAGAGCCTCTAATTATTTTAGCTGTTATTTTGAAATAATTTTGACCTTACAGGGCAGTTACAAAAATAATACAAATCCTATAATGAGAACTCTGACTTGCCCTCCCATCCCCAGACACCTAGATCCACCAATATTAGCATGCTGTCTCCTTTGCCTTATCATTCTATGTATCTATCTACCTACTACCTTTCTATCTCTATATCTATCTATCTATCTATCTATCTATCTATCTATCTATCTATCTCTATTTTCTGAATATTTGAGAGCATGTTGCATATGTCATACTCCTTGAACATATAATACTTCTACATAAATTTCCTATAGACAAGGGTATTCACTCATGTAATCATCTTAAGTGCAGTTATCAAGTTTGACAAATAAAAGATTGATATGATATAAAGCTTACATTCACTATTCCAATTTTCTCTTATGTCCCAAAAATGTCCTTTGGAGCCTTTCTTTTTTATTCTTAGATCCTATTGAGTTACATGTATTGCACTTAATTGCCATTATCTCTTTAGTTTATCTTTCTTTATTTCTTTTTATAAATTGTGGAAACATATATACAACAAGATCTTCCCATTCCAACCTCTCCCCAGCATACCTCAGTAGTGTCAATTGTGTTCAAAATGTTGCACTGTTTTCACCAACATCTATTACTGTCACTTTCCTTTCACTCCAAACAGAAATAGTATACTCCTTGTGCATTAACTTCCATTGTCCTTGGATTCTCATCCCTGCTAACTTTTACTCTACTTTCTTTCTCTATGAGTTTGCATATTTTCTGTTAATTTCTTTGTGGTTAATGTGGAGCTTAAATTTAACATCTTAAATTGATACCAGTTTCCTTTGCTTTGATAACAACTTATATTAAATAGCATATATAAACTATGTTCCTATATTCTTCTGTTTCCCCCCACCTTTATGTAGTTATCACAAACTACATATTTATGCATCATGAGTCCAAAATCATTGCTTTACCATTATATTTTAGGGATTTGTTTTTTGGATCATTTGAAAAGTAGGAAGTTACAAATAAAAAATATAGTGGTATGGTATTCATATTTACTTACATCATTATCTTTTTCTGAGATCTTTATTGCTTCAGGAGGCTTCAATCAACTGTCTCGTGTCCTTTCAGTTCAACCTGCAGAACTCCTGTTAGCATTTCTTCTACGGCAGGCTTAGTGTGCCAAGGTCCCTAAACTTTTGTTATCTGGGAATGTCTTAATTTTTCCCTCATTTTTGAAAGACAGTTTTGTCAGATATAGAATTTCTAGCTGATTCTTTTTTGCTTTTTGACCTTTAATTATGTCTTTCCACTCTTTTCTTGCCTCCATAATTTTGGATGAGAATTTAGCATTTAAACTTACTGAAACTCCCTTGTATGTGACATGTTGCTTTTCTTTTGCAGGTTTTAGAATGCTCAATATTTCTCATACAAAAATTTGATTATAACCTGTGCAGGATGCATCTATTTGAGTTTATCTTGTTTGGAGTTCATTAAGTATCTCGAATATGTATATTCATGTTCTTCAATAAATTCAGGAAATTTTCCGTCATTATTTCTTTAAATATTCTCTCTTTCTTTCTATCTGGGTTTTCTGCAATACATATATTGGTGTGTTTGATGGCGTCTCACAAGTTCTACAGGTTCTGTCTACTTTTCCTCATTTTTATTTCTGCCTGCTCCTGAGATGAAATTATTTGAATTACCTTATCTTCAAGTTCACTGACTCTTTTTTCTACTAGCTCTAATCTGTAGTGAGAACACAACCTCAGGTACAACAGAAACTTTCAGAAAATGTTTGCTTTATTATTTACATAGCACAAACTTTCCAAAAGAATGGGGTTAGATATTCTATTCTGACCAGTCTTCTTGGGAAGTCAGGGTCAGTGGGTGGCAGCTCTACAACCCCCACTTCACTGTGGAGAGGAGAGACAAAACTTTGCTGCCAAATGAGAAGTATTCATAAAATTCTGTCACTGAGAATTCCCATACTGATGGAACATCTAGGGCTGCTTGTTCCTGTATTCCTTATGGGTTCAACGACTGATTGGACCTTTTCATTAGACCTAACGTTTCCCGTAGGATGAATGAAATCAGACTGAAACATCTGCATATAATAGAATAGAACGCAGAGTGGGGGGTGATTAGATAAGGGCTGGGAGATGGTCTCTGAGGACATCCTCTGTTGTAACCAGGGGTGGGAAGGAGAGATAATGGTTAGTTAATATATAATGGGTATAGGGTTTCTGATTGTGTTGATAGAAAATTTAGTGCAGCATTGTGATTGTAATTAACCTTGGATTGGTTGAAATGGGAAAGGTTATATTGTATATTTCATTCCACAGTTAAAAAAAAAAGAGCAACTAAACACACAATGACAATTAAATGTAATATATGATCCTTGACTGTATCTAGTAATGTCAGAGAACAGGCTCAAAAAGATATTCTTGGGACATATGAGAAAATTGGAATATAGATTGTAAGCTTTATATTAATGTTAAAATTCCTGAATGTAACTTTACTCAAAGTGAAAATCTTTGTTCTTAGAAATGTGCATGGAAATATATGCTGCAGAAACATAATGATTTATAACAATCTTTCAAAGTTTAGAAAATAAATAAATAGGTATACATATAGAAAAGTAGATGCATTAGATAGCTCAATATAGAAAATAGATGATAGAATTGTTGATAGATAGAATGATACAGCAAACGTGACAAAATTTTTAAATTGTTGGATCTGGATATCCAGTTAGTTGTGTGGCAGAGTATGTTGAAATTCTCCATATTGTCTCATATTATTTTCAACTGTCTGTAAGTTTGAATTTATTTCCAAATGAAATGTTTAAGGGAAAACTATGCTGGGAACATTCATCTCATAATTAGTCTTGCAAATATCAGATTGAAATTTATAATATGTCCAATTCTTTAAGTTTTCTGAAGCAAAGTTATTATTGAAGATAATGGTAATATCGTTTAGATAAGACTGCTGATTTAAGCAACTAAATTAGGATATGATCTTTGCTTATGAACTTATCTAATGCATTTATTATATTTATACAGAATCTTTCTTTATATGGATCATCTCTATTCATGACAAGGCTTTCTTATAATTTCAAAATGCATTCTTTAGTATAATGGGAATTTCTCACTGATACACATACCAGCAAATTTAATGGCATTGTTATAAAGAAAATATGATACATATTATAAAACAAATGTACATCTTTCCAAAATTTAAAGAATGAGATCTAGTGAAAAGTTAGACTGAACCATTGGAATTGTCATTTTTGTTTGCATGTATGTTAACAACCTATTAAATTAACTCCATTGCAATACTTGAATGAAATAATAGTAATTATTGATCTTATATTTTGTAGCTCCTTAATAGTTTATGAAGAACTTTCACATAACTTCAACTTCTTTAACTTTCACATAACTTCAACTTCTTTAATTGCTGACATTATGTTGTTTTCTAAAACTCTAATCTTTAATGAGCTATGCACTAATATTTCCATTTTTTGCAATGAAAAAATTGTGACTTTGAATAGTATGGTGCCTATAGGAAGAGCCAGAGGTGGGGATTGGTACACTTTCTGATTCTAAGGTTTTCCTTTTCTTTTATTTTTTTTTTAAATATTTGTTTATTTATTTATTTGTTTATTTATTTCTCACACATACCCTCATTGTTTTGTGCTTACTGTCTGCTTTTTGTATCCATTCATTGTGCATTCTTCTGTGTCTGCTTGTCTTCTCTTTAGATGACACCAGGAACTAAACCTGGTACCTTGTGGAGTTGGAGAGAGGCACTCAATCTCTTGTGCCACCTCAGCTCCCTGGGCTGCTGCATCTCTTATTGTCTCTCTTCTGTGTCTTTTTTACTGTTGTTGCATTATCTTGCTGTGCCAGCATTTCCATGTGAGCCTGCATTCTGCATGGGCCAGCACTCCTACATGGGCCAGCAAGCTGGGAATTGAACCTTAAACCTCCTATATAGTAGACAGGAGCCCAATTGCTTGAGCCATATCTGCTTCCCAGGCTCTCCTTCTTAATCATCATCATAAAATTCTACCACATCCAGTAACACATTGACCCTAAAAATACTGGAAGACAGTTTTAGATTCACAGTTCATTTCATAGACAGATAACTGAAGTATGGAAACAATAAGTGACAATTAGGTCTTGTTGTAAAGAAAATGTTTGCCCAAGTCAATTGACTGCAAATATAGTTTTCTCTGTTTTCTGTAAATAATTACAGCCTTTAAAAATTGACTTTTACTTAGCCTTTATTGACCATTAGATGTGTTAGGTGTAGATTTTACAGAGTATAATTTGTCTTGCTTGGATTTTGTGGTCAGAATCATAAATGAACTTAAAAATTACATTCTGGAAACGAACTTGACCCAGTGGTTAGAGCATCCGTCTACCACATGGGAGGTCCGCGGTTCAAACCCCTGGCCTCCTTGACCCGTGTGGAGCTGGTCCATACACAGTGCTGATGCATGCAAGGAGTGCCCTGCCACACAGGGGTGACCCCACGCAGGGGAGCCCCACGCACAAGGAGTGCGCCCCATAAGGAGAGCTGCCCAAGGCAAAAGAAAGTGCAGCCTGCTTAAGAATGGTGCCCCACACACGGGGAGCTGACACAGCACGATGACGCAGCCAAAAGAAACACAGATTCCCGTGCCGCTGACAACAGAAGAGGACAAAAGAAACAAGACGCAGCAAATAGACACAGAGAACAGACAACTGGGGGTGGGGGGGGAGGGGAGAGAAATGAATAAATAAATAAATCTTTAAAAAAATAAAATAAAATAAAAATTACATTCAATACCAAAATACTGAGTCAAACTGTTTCCCTGTGAGTTAATTATATGAAAAATGGTTCGCCTTAAGAAAGAAGAGAGATATTCTGGTTTACTTATAAACTAATAAACACAAAAAGTAATGGAATTGAAAAATAAATGCATTTTCTGTGATCAATGGCAAGAAGCACTTCACCATTTTTACTGAGATGAGGAAAATAGAAATAAAGACATTAGAGTGGAAGAAATTCCTCTGAAGTTAAGACTCAGGAGAAACTTCCAGAATTAGCGTGGAGGGAATGTCATTCTTTAAGTGAAGGAGTTACTTTGTTATTTTATGGAGATCATAGATAATTACCTTTCTAGGTTTTTTTTTACAACTTTGCCAAAAATCCAAAGTATTAATCAGGGGCTATTTCAATGTCCATGTTCAGACTTAGGTGTTTGCAATTTTCTCTTGAAGTAAAGATAATATTTTGGAGTATTTGAATTTTCAATAAAACTAAATTTGAATTATCTATTTAGTCACGGTCGTGAGGCCCAATCAAATGTAAAAACCGTGTAGTTGTTATTTCATAAAAATATAACAAGCTATGAGAATTTTCCTAAAAATGCCTTGACCTTAGAACAAAATTTGATACATTAGTTTTAAAACACCCAAAATTCATCCTCAATATTCTACATTGAAATTAAGAAACAGTAAGAAAGAATATAACCTGGTATATTTTGCAATATAATTTAGTGGGAATTTTGCATATCGTAGTACCTGATTGACTAGAATTTTAATTCCAAACTTCTTAAAGTCATATTAGCCTGGGAAATTCATTCATTGGTTTAGATCATCCCTAATCTTTTAAAGGAGCATATTAAGTCAATCAATGGGAATGTCAGATACTGCTTTCTATGCTGACTGTGCTGACTGGTAGGAGTCTCATTGACCCAAACAGACCCTATGGGGATTAGAAAGAGACTGGCCTATGCTTGGACTTGCTTTATGCACCAGGTTTTGGGGTGTTTGCAGGTCCTGTGTGTTGTTTGTTTGTTTGGTTTCATTTTAGCCATTATGGTCAGTGAGTGGGGATATGTTGTTAACTGACAGTTTAATTTGGCTAATAACTAAAGAAAGGGACCAGAAACAGCCATATCTCCTTCTGTTGCAGGAGAGACAGTTTGGCAACACACACAGGCAAATGTTGAACAGAGTGATGGCAGTTTTCTAGCTAGAATTCCATACTAAGCTCTTAAAACAAAAAAGTCCAAGAAGAGAACCAGGCATAGAGTAAATGTTATACAAAAAAAATGAGAAGTAGCATAAAGACAAAAGGAAAATCTCAAAATCTGGGACTCAGATAAACATAATAAGGAGGTGAGGTTTCTTGATATGAGGGACTAGAAACTGATGGGCCTGTGGGAAAGACAGAATCAAGTAAGCTTCTATACTTTGGTGATGAATTGGCTGATGCCACGCCTTTGGGGGAAAGTAAACCAATCCCACACTGGCCCAAGTATTTAAGAATAATAGTCACAAATTTTACTATACATTTATCGTTTACATATGTTTATATAAGTATGGTAAACATCAATAAAATTTTATTTTTAAAAAGTCAAAAAAAAAATAATTTTATGATTTAGGATCCAATTCCAGCAGTGTACCAGAACGATTAGGGAAAATAGTTTGAATTTTCCCTAATCTTACTGAAGGAATGGGATATTAGTGGAGAGTTTAAGCAGTAAAGTGATATGATGGGATCATATGTATGATCAGATATTACTGGAGGGTTTAAGCAAGGACGTGATGTAATGTGATTATAAAAGAGCACTGGCTGTTGGAAAAGGATTGAATTGTAAAAATGAGTTAGAGAAACCACTTGGAAAGTTCTTATAATTATCTGGGTGGAGATGACATTTGTTTGGTCTAGAATGGGGGATTGTATAAAAGATAAGAATTGAAATATTTTAGTTGTTTTAAGTTAAAGTCAAAAGGCTTGAAATCTATGAGGAATTAGGAATGACTTATAGGGTTTTGCCTTAAGCACTTGGATGGAAAATATGTGACATAGGGAGAGGAGCAGGGAAAAATCAAAATTTCTGTTTTAGACATGGAGAGTTAATTTGCCTATTAGATGTCCATAGGTGACTGGGAACATGAAGTTTGTTTTATATGTATTCAAAATAAGGAGTCCAAATGTGATGACATAAGGATCAAGGCACTCAAAAATCACAAACCCATGTTCTAAATCCAGTCACACTTCAAATCTCCAAACCACATTATCGGGATTAATTATCAGAGAAAATATAAAATTTGGCCTTGGATCTACTGTATGATATGAAGTAGCTTACAACCTGCATTACACTGACAAAATGAGGGAAATATTTCTGAAACTGTTTTAGTGACTGTTATAGTCATTGTCTAAATTGAATTTAATTGTGAATATTATCTGCTAATTAATATGTTAAAATATAAGATTTAACATAAAGGAAAATTTGATTAATTGGACTGCAGTCAATTTAATTATTTCATTTCACCAAAAAGATATCCTGAAAAGGATAGATATTACAGAATATATTACATCCCCACTCATTGACTGCAATGGCTAATACGAAAACAAACAAATGAACAAAAATATTTAATATACTTATTGACTAGGTTGCAGAACAAACAAAACTTCTGTGTGCTGCTGGTGTGAGTATAAATTGATAAAACCAATTTGGAAACTACCTGGAAATATTCACAAAAGCTGTAAAAAAATTCCTACACACACACACACACACACACAAACATGGATGATTATAACAAAACTACCTATGGGAAAAAACAGACAGTAAAGTGTACATATATTTTTGTCTAATTTCTTAGGCTTTAAAGACAAGGAAAATTAATTGATGGTCTTCAAAGTCATGATAGTGATTACCTTGGGGGCGAAAGATAGTGTCTGGAAGAGGGTAAGAGGGGGCTTCTGAGGTGCTGCTAATTGTCTGCTTTTGAATCTGGGATCTGGTGTTAACTTTGTGAAAAGTAATCAGCCTGATTATGTTTGTACACTTTTCTGTATATCTTATACTTAAATAAAAAAATTTAGGAAAGAAATATGGGTCTTATAAAAGAGTATAAATGGATAAACACTAATTTAGCATATGACATATATGCTAAAATGCCTGAAAGAAAATGCAACAAAATTTTGTCAAAAATACCTATCCACAATAAAAAATCCTTAATACCTTTGATTACTTGCTATGAAAGATTTGAATTTACCCATGCACAGCATCACCAGCTCTCCTTTTCCCTCCTCTTACCAATATTGTATTAGCTTCATTTGCAATTATAAAGGACATGAACTATTTAATAAGCTTTCATTAGATTCCTCACTGTAAAATTAATACATTAGTACCATGCACTTCCTTCCACCTATCTTTGCATATTCCATTTCCTCTTTTTTTTTCTTATTGCTGATCTTATATTTAGGAAGCAATTCTTGTTATATTTACATTCTGACTATTTAACAACACTTATGTCTTCCAGTTAGTTTGTAAGTTGATTGTAATATTTATTTATCACATCCTCAAGGTTATTCATTCTACTTAGGTCATCTTGAAAAAAATGGCATCAAAAAGTTCTCTTTATCAATTTTTACTCTGCAATATGTCATGAGTACACCAAAATAATACATGTCTACACATACATAATTTTCTAACAAAAAGTTTGATAACTATTGCATAAGACATTGTTATGTATGATAATAAATACAAATAAATACTTTTAAAACTGGCCTGGAACTGGTGTTGGTTATACCTAGCAAAATAAATCATGGATAATACTGAAACCTGTTAGAGATGATAAGTGAATACTTTTTTATTAATAAAAAAATTAAATCCTGTGATCCTATACATAGAAAGCCCTGAGAAATTTGCAAGAAAGTTTCTAGAGCTGTTAAATGGGTTAAGTAAAGTGGCAGGATATATGATTACAATGCAAAAATCAATGACACTTCTGTACACCAATAATAAGCAAACTGAGGAGAAAACCAAGAAAAAAAAAACAATTTACAATAGCAACTAAAAGAATCAAATACCTAAGAAAAATCTCTACTAAGATACGTAGGATTTGTACACACGACATTATACAACATTGTTAAGGGAAATCAATGAAGACCTAAATAATTGAAGAATATTCCATGTTCATGGATTGGAAGACTAAAACATCATTAAGATGTCTGTCCTATCCAAATTGATTTACAGATTTAATGCAATCCCACTAAAAATTACAACAGCATTTTTTGCTGAATTGGAAAAGCTAATTATGAAATTTATTTGGAAGGGCAATGGGCCTTGAATAATCTAAAACATATTGAAAAGGAAAATCAAAATTGGAGGAGTCATACTACCTGACTTTAAAGCATACTACAAAGCTACAATGGTCAAAACTGCAGAACATTGGCACATACCCACAAAAGGAACAGAATTGAGAGCTCTGACAGCTCCTTACATATACGGTCAACTTATATTTGGCAAGGCCACCATGCCTAGTAAACTGGGACTGAATGACCTCTTCAAAAAATGGTGCTTGGAGAACTGAGTATCCATATCCAAAAGAATGAAAGAGGATCACCATTCCATACCCTATACAAAAATTAACTTGGGATGGATCAAAGACCTAAATATAAGAGCCAAGACCATAAAGCCCTATAAGATAATGTAGGGAAGCATCTATGAAATCTTGTAGAGAAAACAGTTTCAGAAACTTTATATCCAAAGTGTAAGTAATGAAAGAAAAAATAGATAAATGGGACCTCCTCAAAATTAAAAACCTTGGCATTTCAAAAGTATTTGTCATGAAAGTGAAAAGGCAGCCTGCTCAGTGGGAGAAAATATTTGGTAACCATCTGTCTGGTAGGGGTCTTATATCCAACATATATGAAGAAATCTAACACTTGGAAATAAAAAGACAAACAATCCATTTAAAACATGGGCAAAAGATTTGAACAGATAATTTTCCAAAGAAGAAATATAAAAGGCTAAAAAGCACATGAAAAGATGTTCAACATCACTAGCTATTAGAGAAATGCAAAAACAAAACTACAATAAGATATCATTTTACACCTACTAGACTGGCAGCTATTAAAAAAACAGAGGACTACAAGTGTTGAAGAGGATGTGGAAGAATAGGAACTCTCATCCACTGCTGGTGGGAATGCAGAATGGTGCAGCCTTTGTGGAGGACAGTTTGGTGGTTCTCCAGGAAGTTAATTATAGAACTGCCATTTGACCCAGCAATCCCACTTCTGGGTATACCCAGAAAAACTGAAAACAAGGACACAGATACACGCACACCAATGTTCATAGTGGCATTATCTACTATTGCCAAACGCTGGAAGCAATGCAAATAAGTCTATTAACAGAAGAATGGATAAACAAACTGCGGTATATACATGCAATGGGATATTACTTAGCTGTCAGAAGAAATGGATTATTAACACATGGAGCAAAATGGATGAATCTTAAAGACCTTATGTTGAGTGAAGTAAGCCAGTCACTGAAGGATAAATATTACATGACCTCACTGATAAAACTTAAGCAAATTGACCAGACTCACAGACCTAGAGTCTGGGTGATAGGTTATCAGGGGACAGAAAGGGAGTAGAGGATTGTAAGCTGATGGCCCAAATGGGAAAAATCTATTGTAGGTGGAAGGAGGTTGTTGGGAACTTGTTGGGGTGATAATAGTGCAATGATGTGACTGGGTTCAAGTGTGCAGGGATATGAAGGGAAGTAGGATAGGGGTTTGGGTTGAACTCTCCATGGAACAGGGAGGAGGGATAGAGAAAGGAGCAGGTGAACTCTGGGTACTTGCAGGTCTGTGGTTAAAACTACAATGGTGGGAGTGTTCTTTTGGTAAATATGGCAGGGCATCAGAGGTGGGGGTTAATGCAGGATAGGGCACACCTGGTCATGCATCTAAGGAATATGAAAGTATTCATTTTGTCATAGTGCATAATATCATTAAGTGGAGGCCCACACAATAAACAAGAAAACATTAAACTCCCATCATGGGGAGTCCTGCTATGTTCTCAGTTAGAGAGGCAAGAATCTCTTGAGAATATAGGCAGTGCCTAAGAAAGGAAAACAGACCATTATTTCAAGCCCTCAATATTATTGTATGTAACTATGAACCTTATTCTTCAAAAGTTGAAACTTAGTGATTACAATAGGATCTGAAGGAAAGGCGAATGCGAGTAAAATAGGTGGAAGACAGGGCCTTTTTAAGGCATTGAAATTATCCTGCATGATCTTGCAATGACAGATACAGGCTTTTTTATGTTTCATCAAAATCTATAAAAGTGTATGGACATTTCACCATTGAATATATTAGCCTTTATCACATTGAGGAACTTTCCTTCTTATCCTATCTTTTGAGGCTTTTTTATAAGGGAAGGGTGCTGTATTTTGTCAAATGCTTTTTCTGCATCATTAAAGATGATCATGTGATTTTTTTCTTTAAATCTCTTAATGTGGTGTATTACATTGATTAATTTTATTATGTTGAATCATCCTTACATACCACATGGTCATAGTGTATAACTCATTTGATGTGTTGTCGAATATAATTAGCAAGTATTTTGTTGAGGATTTTAGCATTCAGTTTCATCAGTGATTTTGGTCTGTAGCTTTCCTTTTTGTGGCAACTTTATTTGGCTTTGGTATTAGGGTGATATTGGCATCAAAGAATGAGTTAGACAATGTTCTCTCTACTTCTAGTTTTTGGATGAGTTTAAGCAGGATCGTTAGTTCTTTTCGGAATGTTTGGTAGAATTCTCCTATGAAGTCATCTGGTCCTCGGCTATTCTTAGTTGGAAGGGTTTTGATGACTGATTCTATCTCGTTATTTGTGTTTTGTCTGTTGAGTTCATCAATTTCTTCTTTTGTCAATGTAGTCTGCTTGTGTTCCTAGCAATGTGTCCATTTCATCTAAGTTGCCCAATCTGTTGGCATACAATTTTTCAAAGTATCCTCTTATGATACTCTTTATTTCTGTGGGATCAGTGATGACATCCCATTCCTCATTTCTTATTTTATGTATTTGCATCTTGTCTTTTCTTTTTTTCTTTGTTAGTCTAGCTAAGGGTTTATCATTTTTATTAATCTTCTCAAAGAACCAACTTTTGGTTTTGTTAATTTTTCTAGTGCTTTCTTATTTCAATTTCATTTAGCTCTGCTCTAATCTTTGTTATTTCCTCCTTTCTACTTGCTTTGGGGTTAGTTTATTGTTCTTTTTCTAATTCCTCCAGATATGCAATTAGGCCTTTGATTTTTAGCTCTTTGTTCTTTTTTAATATAGGCATTTATGGCTATAAGTTTCCCTCTCAACACTGCTTTCCAAATGGAGTTTTATGGATAAGATATCCATTTTAAAAAGTGAGTCAGGAAGTCATTCCAGAGGTTTCACTTAAGCAAATCTCAGCAGGATCTCATTAACTGCCACAGTAAACAGTGCCTCAAATAGTGGGGCTACTGAGGATTCTAGAGATACTCAGAAACATAAATAGGGCAGACAGTTCAGGTATTAGGCATCCTATCAGTGGACCCTATATTGAAATTTATGATCCCCACTCTAACAGAGTTAAATTCATTCACAGTTTCTCTACACATGGCTCTTCTGCACTATACTGGATAAATATATGTCCCAGAATCTTAAATCTTTGGTCTACCCATGTGCCATTTGAGACTTGAATTTCAACTGAGTTGCAACATCTACTCTCAGTTCATTGGACTCACCCAGGACAAGTAACAAGGAGACGATAATGGACAATGCCCATTCTAAGGAACAGAGAGTGTCTGCAACTGCAAGCAAGATAACTCCATCCATCTGCCCCATGGGATCTAAGCCCCCTCTCAATTAGAAGCATAGTAGGCATCACCATCCCAAAATCCTCAAGTTGGGGAATGAACATTGGACTAAAGTAGACTTACTATTATTCTACTATAGACTTATTATGATTCTAACAGTGGAAGAGATCTTATCATATTTAAAGGCAGTGACCACCAGAGTTTCTGAAGGATAGGAGAAGGAAGAATAGGTGTAATATGGGGGCATTTCTGAGACATTGGATTTGTGCTATACAACATTGCAGTGATGGATACAGGCCATTCTATATTTTGTCATAACTTGCGAAATTGTGCTGGAAAAAGTGTCAACTATAATGTAAACTGTAGTCCACAGTTAGTAGTAATGCTTCAATATGGGTTCATCAATTATAAAAAAATGTACCACACTAATGAATGATGTTGTTAATATGGGACAGTGTGGGTCGGGGAGAGAGTGGAACATATGGGAATCCCTTATATTTTTTATGTAACATTTATGCAATCTAAAGTTTCTTTAAAAATAAAAATAACTTAATTATAAAAAAAGTATATGGACAAAACATAAACCATAATGTAAACCATTAACTGTGGTTAGTAGCAATGTTTCAATATTTGTACATCGAATTGTAACAAATATACCATACATATGTAAGATGTTACTCATAGAGGAGAATGTGAGTTTCAGAAGGGTGTTGATAGATGGGAATTCCCTATATTTTCTGTGTGACATTTCTGTAATCTAAAATTTTGAGGATAAACTGAAAAAAATAAGCAACTGGGGGAACATAACTAAGAAATTATCACTGTACATAAAAGATAATAGCTCTTATAGTGATGAAAGACACAATGAAAAAATATGTTTTTTAATTTACTCCCCACCCCCGATGACTCCCTCATCCTCTTGCTCATTGTTTTGGGTCACTGTTTTGGCTCATTGCTTGTTGCCTTCTCACTGGGTTTTTTGCTCATTGTCTGTTGTTTTTTTTTCCCTAGGAGGCAATGGGAACCAAACCCATGACCTCTCATGTGGGAGGCAAGTATGTAACTGTTTGAGTCACATCCACTCTCTGCTCATTTGTTTTTGCTTGTTGTATGCTCAATATTTGTTTGTCTTCTTTAGGAAGTACCAGGAACTGAACCCAGCACCTCCTATGTGAGAAGCAGGTGCTCAACTGCTTGAGCCACCTCAGCTTCCCATGTCTCATTCCTTTTTTCAATCCAAATTGCAAATATATCTGAGCAAGAGAGAGAAATGACATAGGAATGTTAGAAAAAAAGAAAAGTGAAGAAAAAATAGACTAAGGAAAGAAACTGGAATAATAATTAAAAGTCCATCATTAGGAAGCAGATGTAACTCAAGCAATTGAGCTCCCATGTACCACATGGGAGGTACCATGTTTGATCCCCAATGCCTCCTATGGAAGACGAGCAAGACAGCAAGCTGATGTGCTAGGCTGGAGTGGAGAGCTGGTGCAACAAGATGATGCAACACAAGACACAAGGAGGAAGCAAGAAGAAAGACACAACAAAGCAGGGAGCAGAGGTGGCTCAAGCAATTAAGCATCTCCCTGCCACAAGGGGGGTCCCAAGTTCAGTTCCTTGTATCTCCTAAATAGAAGACGAGCACACAACAGACAGAGCAAGTGCAAACAACAAGTAGGCAGAAAGAAATAAATACATAAAATACATCTTTTTAAAAATCCATTATGTAGCTCAGTGTTTGAGCACCTGCCTCCCACATATGATGTCCCAGGTTCAATCCCTGGTACCTCTTTAAAAAAAAAAAGCCCATTCTAACTCTAGGAATAGAGGGATATTTAGGAATCATAGTTTCTTGTCTTAAAATATGAAAGTTTCTTAGGCACCTAGTGATTTGTCTACACACAAGTTTCATTTACACTCAGGTCAAACTTGACTTGATAGTGCATATTATATGAATTATTAAAACATCTACTTGAAAAGACTGAATCAGTTTTCTTCTTATGAGCGCAGTATTAAAACATACCTACAAAATAGTGAGATATTTTAGCATTAACCCAGAATATCCATTCATGTTAGTATCTTAGTTATGAATATGTTTTGAACACAGACTCTTATCACCTCCAGTGTAAGCCTGCTTCACCTATCCATGATGTTCAAACTTGTAGCTTGTTAGAAATAAAAAGCATGAAAGATGCTCAATCTCAATATGACTAAAACCTTGTCACCTCAGTCATGAGGGAACTCTTTCCATTTTTATTATTTAAATGAATTTTCCTGCAACTGTAATTATTTTTTTTTGTTCATTTGGAATAAATACTGCTTTACCAGGGATTTAGTTCTACCATGAAAAAAACAAACACAACATAAACCTAGTTCATATTCCAAAAAAATAATTTTCAAATTACATTTCTCATAAAGTTATATTTAACAAAAAGAATGTGTTAGAAGAGATAATGAGACATACTAGTATATTCGAATGTTAGCATACATACATTTACCTAAGGTATTTACTTTTATCCACAGTGAGTGACTAAAGAATTAGAGTATATACTCATGCTTTACATAGGGAAATACATTTTCGAGATTTCAAAGTATTTGTTTTTCAATACCTACCACTGTCTCCTTTTCCAAAAACTAAATGATAGAAAAATGGTTCAGGTTCTTATCAGCAAAAGTAACATTGATGCTAAAGAAGTTATTCATGGAGAATCAAATACAATAAAACGTATTTGTAAAATCACTTTACAATTCTGCAATCCATTTTGGTAGTAAGTCAAATCAGGAACTCACAAGAAACGCCTCAGACACAGGCTTTATTATACCAATGATAACATCAGTCAGGGATGGTTTCCTTTACCCAAACTTATTTGTGTTTCTCAATATTCCAAGAGAGATATTTTTTAAAAAAAGCAGTGTTTAAGTAAAAAGCTCCCTTTTTCAGTATGTCTGATTTGTTAGCATCTTAGCAAAGGTATTTGAACTAATTGCTAAAAGAGGACAGGAAGGGCATGGTTCAGGGGATGACAAGAGCTAGTCTGTCCCCTGGTCAATGAAAAGTTCAGACATAACTGACAGAATGTCAGACACTAGGGAAAGTGAGTGAATCAATTTTAATAAGACTCCTAGGTAGATTTAGTTTAAGGAACTCATTACTACCCACATATAAGATCAAGGACTTTTCTAGTTAACACAGAGAGCCATGGATTGAATTTCAGTATTCTTATCCATTATGGGTTGTTCTTTCTTCTCAATTAACATATATTAATAAAACAGAAAATATTTTAAAGGGTTCATCAATATGATATCATGTCTTTCTAGGTGGCAGGTCCAAAAACAATGTATCTACTATAAAGAAAAAAATATTTCTGCATCTAACAGCACAAGATCTATAAATATCTAAAGTTCTTGAAATAAATTGCTTTTATGTACTTTGGAATATTAACTAAAAGTTTGAACAACTTTAATTACCTGGTACAAATTACTTAATTTCTTGATGATGCACTGTACCTGAAGTTCCACAGTCAGAACATCTCACAAGAGAATAATTTTGCAAATAATAATCCATTTATTACTCCTCATTTTCAATAAAATTTGCCATTATTATAAAAGTGCATTTCTTCTTATAAATTACATAATGATAGCATACAGGAACATTTTTTTATTAAAAAACTAAATGATCCTTTTAATTTAAGAAAGTTACAATAAGTAATACATTCATTACTTTTTCTTGTGTAAGTAGGGGAATAAAATGGGAAAGTACAGCCTGACTTCCATGAAAACAAACTCAGAGTTTGAAAAAATTGTGTCCAGAATTCTACACTGTTTGGTTAACATCAGACTAATGGTGTCTTGAAGTACATCTCTAATTGTGGTGTCATACCAGGTTAGATTATGGTAATTTTTAGACCCGACTTAACAGGAAAACAATATGATAGAAACCAAATTATTGTTTTTCTATGGAGGTGGTGGTCTGCTGGAAGGGAACTTGCAGCAACTTCCCAGAGTGACAGAAATGTTCTATATCTTGATCTGAATAACTGTTATATAGGTTTATACATTTATCAAAACTCATAGAATTTTACTGTATGTATATTTTACTTTTATTCAAAACAAAGGCCATATAAAGGCAGAAAATGTCTTAAATGGTCCCTATAACCAGTATACAAAATGGGTTATGAGATTCATTTTCTCCCTATTAACTTTTTTTTTCAGGTAAAAATATCTATTTCCAGTGTGAAATAAATATTTATAAATTCAATATGGATTTCTAAAATTACCACATGCTAAGAAATTACTTTATGATGACACTAATCTCCCACTCTTCATATAAAATAATAAAAGGAAATATTATCATAAATATTATCAATAATCATCACAATTTCTTAAGTTTCAGACTCTGTATACATGACTCTGTAGTAAGTACTTGTCTGTTATCACAATTTTGCAAGGTTGATATTATAATTTTAATTTTATAGATGAGGAAAACTGAGAGCCTGAGTCATTAAATAATTTAAGATTATGAAACTAGTGAACAGTAGACCTAGGATTCAATTTAATACATTTATTTCTATCGTATACCAAAGTTCTTTTATTTCCCAGTACCCATTGCCAACTGGTTAATGACAATATTTTAATAAGATATGTGGATCATATATTTCTGCAAAACTTGTCTAAATTTTATTTTTTTTTCTATAGTTACTGTATAAAGAATTAGATTATTGCAATGAGACTTAAAGTCACATAATTAGCGTATGGAAAACTATGTGCCTCCACCTAAGTTGTGTTATGCTATCCCCTCTCTCCTGATAGTGTATAAAAAGCACTTGAAGCTGTTAATTCAAGAAGAATTTATAATGGGTCAGGTTCTGATTATATGGACCTTCTTATAAAATAGTTAAATGTTATGCGGTATATGGAGCCAGAAGTAAGACAAAACTTACAAGGCTTTTACTGTTGAGCTACTTAGTGGTCCATGTTCATACATTCAGAGTATTTGGCTAGTGGTATCTTCCTTTGCCTTTTCTTAGTAAGAGAACACAATGTAAATGTTCTGTGTTTCCATTTACTTGATTCTTTTACACGCAAACAGGAAACTTGATATTGTTATATGCATAAACTCTCTAGTAAACTTAAAGTTGCAAACGGACTATGTATATGTTTGAAAACTGAAACCAATATTGTGCAAGCTTCAGGGTACAATGGCATGAGTAAACCAGCAACAGGTAAGCAATGACCAAATGGTACTGTAAAACAAATTGTGTTAGCTCAATTCTGGTGGAAAAATTAGATTTGATTTGCCTATAATATAAAGATATTTATATGCCAATGTCAATTATAAGCTTAAAACTACTTTCCCACACAGTAGGCATGTATATGAAATGTTTTTAACCAATAACAGAATTGCATTTTATTTTTTCTCAGTATAGATTCTTTAATGGCTTGCATAGTTCCACTCTCATACCTTATGCTCATAACTTCACCAAAAGTTTATTTGAGCACGTGTATTTTAGGAAGCATAATTTAAAAAGGTGCTGTCGTATGCCAACTACTTTCAGCTTCTTTTTCATTTAATTATCAAATTAATGCCATGATACACTTAAAACTATTATCCTCCAATTACAGATGAAAAAAAGCCAGACAAGTAAGATCTTCAAGACATATGTGATTACAAATGGTGATGCCAGGAATCAAACCCAGACAATTTAACTCTAGAGTCTGATCAGTCAGGCACTATGCCCTTTAAATATGAGAGCTTTGATGTTATTATGTGGTAATGAGAAAGAAAATTTGCCCTAGGTCTTCATCATGAGCAAGTTTACAGACTTGATATTCAAGGAAACCATGGAAAGGGGACGAGTTCTAAGTGACTCAAAGTTATGGATGAATGGTGGGGGCAATTTTCTATAGTGTCATACTCATGCAGTCATTATAATAATATTGAATTTTAGTATGTATTTGTAAAGACTATAAAAATCTCTACAGCAATTGCAAAGACTGTGGTAACTAATTCTAATTCATGTCTGACTCTAACTACCTAGCATTGGGCTAGATTCCAAGGGCAAGGTCTGGAAGGGTCTCAATTGCAGAAATTGTCACTCCCTTCCCCATGCCTTGGCACAGTTGCAATGTGTTTTCTCAATCATGGATACTCCTCATGCTTCCAGGGTCCTGCATTTATTTGTTGTATATGTGGTTACATTATTTAGGTGCAATTGACAGAATCAGTGTCCACATGGTTGAGTTCTATCTGGAGTCCCTATCCCTTCCCAGAGGTCAGGGAGGGAGGCTGATGGGCTAAGACTGAAGGCCCAATCCCCTAATCACCTGTGTGGTATCTCTGGTGTGGCTAGCCTCCACCATACAGGTATGTCTGTGCCCTGTCATCTCCTTGGCATATGATCCGTAAGGTGTGATTTAGGTTCACCATGAGTACAAAAGACATTTCTATCATATCCCACAGATTCAGAAGTCCAATCTACAGAGAAATGGGGACAAAGTCCAGTCAAGTATTTTAATATGCTACAGAGTTGAATGCTACCTATGTATCAGACACTATTCTAAGTCATTTGTACATTTTAATTAATTTAATCCTCAAAATAACCTTAAAAAGTCAGTGTCACAATTATCCTTGGATTATAGATGAGAAAATTGAAACACAAAGAAATTAAGTAACTTGTCCAAGGTCAAACAGTAATGGATGTTGGAATATATGCTGAAGACAAGGAACTGAATTAACCTTTTAGTGGACTTTGCTCAATTTGGAGGAATGAGATCTGTGTTTGTACCTTTGATGAACTTCTGAAACGAAGCTTAGAAGCTACTGGCCATTGTCTCAGTAGAGACTTCCTTGTACCATAAATTTTAGAGTCAGCTTAAAATACTTGTTAAGAGCTTGACTTTTGAATCAAATTGAAATACTTTTTTTTTAAAATCATGTTTTGCATTTATCTTCAAGTGGCCTTTAACAAGTTAGCAAGGCAGTATTGAGCAGAAGTTAAAAATCTCATATTTGGGTGTAACATTATTTGGATTTTAAACCCTATCTCTGCCACTTGCTAATTATTTTACTTTGGGCAAGTTATTTTAAGCCCATAAAATGAATTAAACACAAACTAAATCACTGTGTTTATAAAGCACACAGAACTGTGCCTAGCATATAGTAAGCATTATAAAATTATATACTGATGTTACTTACACTAAGTGTACATTTTCTCATGTATGCTGTGGGGATAACATATAATATCTATCCCAAGGGCTACTATGAGACTAAGATATTCTAGTCTGTGATTTCAATATGGTAGCCATTAGCCACATTGGGCTATTGAGCACTTGAAATGGAGTAAGCGCAGCTGAGGAATTGAATGTTTTAATTTGTGTAAGTAAAATCATCCAAGATTTACCAAAGAAAGTGACAAACTAAGATTACTTCATCATGAATAGGAATTAGAAAGGTAGCCTTGGATTGAGGTAAAACTAACATATATAATAATTTGAATGCATGGCTTTGAAAACTAGCACCACAAGTAAGCAGTTAACTGTTGGTGGTTTTAAAGTAAAATAAATAACACATCCCAAATCTTTTAAAAAATTTGAAACTAAAGTGCCAAATTGTGAAGACTTATATTTGATATTCAAGTCTGAAAACAAGATTTAATTGAAGTCAAAAAACATTGCTGAGCACAAAAATGTGAAAAGTCAGAATGAAAGGCAGTTTGCAGGGAGGTAGACATAAATGCACAGACAGACAAATATAGTTTCATCTGCCCTGAAGATTAGTTCTCTATTCTGGGAAGTACTCCTAATTCTGTAATTTTGGGGGTAAACTGGCTTTTTATAATATTTATGATATTAGCTTTAATACACTTCAGTACCCCTAGGTGATAGTCCACAGACCAAACTCTCACAACCAGAATGACTGGCCCAGAATTAGCAAATGATCTTACTAGGGCTAATCATAACCTTTCCCTGGGAATTTCAGTTTGGAGTTGGAAATGGAAAGTGCTTTCTTCACCTGAATATAGCTATTAGATATGTCTAATAGCAATGGCAGCATCACACAATCTTATAGGTGAGAGAAATGCACACAAAATGAGACAACCATTTATATCACTAAATATATATCTGAATTGCAGGTACTTGTTTTACTCCAATATCTATTCATCTTTCTTTTAGCAGTTTCATGACATCACCAGCCTTCCCCAACCTCATGCCAGTATCTATGCTTTTTAGGTTGATTTCAGTCTAGTATAGAGAGGAGTAATGAACTAGGCTTAAGCTAGGTATCAGATTTTATTCCCTGGCCGCATACTTTAGAGATGAGCATATGAAATAACTAGTCAATGAAACGCAAGAGACATTTGCTGGGACTCCTGGGAAAGAAACAGAAGCTATTTTCTGCTTGTCTTAAACCTGAGGATGGAAGACTAGACTGCTATAGCCAGGCTGTCACCAAAAGGAAAGAACTTCTAACTTTTAGGATTCACCACATAGAGCCAGTAAATGAGACAAAGTTTGTAGAATGTGGAGGCCCAAAATGTATAGGAAATGAGCCTGCATGAACCCTTGATATGTAGTCATGAGTAAGAATCTAAATTCTTCGAGTTTATAAGCTAGAACCTTTCTTTTCTTTTCCTTTAAGTTTATTTTCTTTCATTAGCAATTTTAAAAAATACAAGTGTCTTTACTGATCTACCAGGAACTGCTCTGTTGTATTTGCTATAAATCTCCAGAAAACCCCCGTGAAGTACACATTATTCTCTATCCCAAACAATTTTAGAAAATAGGAAACTATGCCATAGAGAAGTTAAATGTTTCATCAAAAATAATATAGTTGGAAATTGATATAGATGGCTTAGCATTCTGTTCAGCTTTATGTCCCAAACGTACATATGTAAGTATTATATGATATTGTAAGAAATACTTAATATTCAGAAAAATCTTAAGAGAAGTGATATTCTAATACAAAATATTTTTCACATGGCATACACACTAGTCTCAATTCATCTCTAATGTGGATTATTATAAGCTTTTATTTCACAAATTGAACATAGCCTGAACTTGTCCTCAACTTAAAAGCATATAACTTGCGTACAGCTTACTGAAGTAATTACAGTTGATTAGATCACCTTTTAAATTCCTTTCCTAACCTTCTTATCCAACTAATACTTTGGATTTATGGGTACCATTAAATAGCTTGATTGGCATTAATCATAGGCCTTCTAGACATCCTGAAGCCTTATATAGTTACAGAAAATGGCTACTTGCATCAGATAGGTAAAATAATAAATACATGGTAATTAGGGAAATTGAAAGGAGCATTGAAAACTTATTGCTCTATAGCCAGAGAAAGAGAATTATCTCTAGAGAAGTGCTCTTGTCAGTAATGAATCAAATAAATGGTTTGCATTACTGAAGTCAGAGGAGAAAAAGTTCTTAAAATTATCAACATGAACCCACTATTTAGTTAGATAAGTAATAAAGATCTTAGTCCTAATTCTCTTCCTTCTATTTTCATTCAATGAAATAACATTTAATCTATAGTTATTTGGATTTGATGAATTTGTAAATGCAGATTAATCCATTAAGTTGGAATATAAATGTGATACTATGCCTCATTTTATAAACTGACACTTGTCAAATTGACACTCAGCTAAAACCTGACTGAAGATTTTAGAAATAGAATGTCTCTCTCTTTGCCTCCTTTTCTCTCTCTGTCTCTTCCTACTATTCTATTTTTTGTGTGTGTTTGTTTGTTTGTTTACCATTTTGTGATGTCTCTTTCCTGAATTACATTGGGAGGTTGTCAGTTAGTTACTGTTACAATTTGAAGCCTTAGACAGAAAAGCTATTTTCAATGATTCCTATGGAAAAAATTGTTAGAATAGCTACGAATAAAAATAAACTTTCATTTACAGATATACTTTATTATCTAGTAATTCCCTAAAATCAAAATTATATTTTATCATTTATGCTGTAAATCTGGATAAGAATTTACTGAATGCTTTGAGGATACATTCCTCATTTCATAAAATGTGTCAAAACTACATAGATCATTGATCAATAAAAGAAAATTGATTAAAACAAGTCTTCAAGCATGCAATCAGTTCCACTTTGACAAGTGTATTTTTTCAAATACTTCATGCAAACTACAGACAATTATGGTAAACTATATTCTGGAGGTGAAAATCAAAACAAAACTCTTTGCTGCTTGCTTAAGAGAATCAGCAAATATATGACAATTAATTTACAAGACCATCACCCAAAATGCTACTTGCCAAAAAATTCTGAATACTAGATCCCATAAGATCTACATTAAAAAATATTCATACTAAAATTTTAAGTATTTATCTCTATGATTACTTTATTACTAAAAACATATCCAGACTATGAGACATTTACATATTCCCAATTCTACCAGGAGTACTCTCTAAAGACTTCCAAATATGTATTTAATCAATACTATACTTTACTTATTTAGGAACTATTTTCTCTGAGAAAAGGAAGCATTTTAAATTATATATGAAACCCTAATGTACCCTAGTACAGTGAAAATTGACTGCATATTCTTCACAAATTGAATTGACTTGGATCAAATATAAAAGGATGAGTGTGGGGAATGGATGTGGCTCAAGCGACTGAGGACCTGCTACCCACATGAGAGGGAAGCTGATGTGACTCACAGTTGAGTGCCAGTTTCCCATGTATGAGGTCTGGGGTTCAATCCCTAGCCTCAGTACCTCAAAACAAAAAACAAAAAACAAAAAACAGAACAAGCAAACAAGAAATCCAACAATAAATGTAAGACTACTGTATATATGTAATATGTAATATATTATATATTGTAATCATCTAAAAAATACACATGTATGTGTATGTCCCTTTTTACATTTTTCAATGCTATATAATGAACATTCTGTCACTGCAGTATGTGGAGAGAAAGCTCATTGTTTTAACAAATTGCATAATGTCTAATACATTAAGAATATTAATTTATTTAGCCAAAGTTTTCATTGATGAGATTTTAAGTTGTTACAAATTATTTGCTAAAACATATTTGTTTGTAAATATACTCTTTAGTAATCCAATGAGTATTTCTATTGGATAGACCCTTAAAAGCTGAATGTATACTTATATTTTAAGTAGGCACTGACAAAGTGTCTTCTGAAAGGCTGTGACAATATATATTCCCTTGAATTTAGGGGTTAAACAATCATATCAACCACAAATTTTGTCTTTTTTGAAATATGTATTCATCATAAGCCATTTTGCCTTACCATAATGGTTATGCTCAGAACATTTAAAAATTAAACCTGTGATCACAAGTTTCCTAATTTCAGTGGAAGTGTCTTGAGAATTTCCATATTAAATATTATATTTGCTATTGCTTTCTTTCTAATATATGATTTTTCTCAAGATAAGTTTTCTTTTTCATTTTAGATTCATAAAAATTTTATTATTTAATCAAGAATGAGTGTTGGATTATCATGTCTTTTTCATATTTAAGGTGGTTACATTAATTAATGTAGTAGGGAATCACATAAGTGTTTTTTTAACAATCAGCAATGATCCTACAATTCTAGAAGAAAATTTTCTGAAACATACTAGTAACTTCTTAGTTTAATGTTGTATTTAACTGGTCCTATTTAAATAGGATATTTTTCTATGTTCAAATGCAAGTATGATACACATTTTATTGTCATGTGCAATGTTTTATTAGATTGGATGTAAGAGTTATAATAATCTCACAAATTGAATTCATGTATTTGTTTATGCTCCAGACATTTAAAGTCAGAGAAATCATCTCTTGTTTGAAAGTTTGGTAGAACTGTCAGCACAATCTGCACCTGTTATGTAGGGAAATAAATCTTTAAATATATTTCTGTTTCAAGTTTGTAAGTTTTCTTAGTTCAGTGTTGTTCATTTATATATATATATATATATATATAATTTCATTTAATCTGTATTTTCAGTCTTTTAGGTATAAAATTTCATAAAATATTTTCCCATTTTTAGATTATATATGCACTTGATTCAACCTCATGCCAATCTTATTTGCATTTTCTCTATTTTTTCTTGATGATATTTGAGATAAATGTGTCTATTCTTTTAAAGATGTAGCTATCATTGTATTGTGAAAACTTTTATTTCTTAATGTCTACTTAAATTTTCATTAATTTCTCCATTTTACATTCTCCTGGATTACTTTTTAACCACAATTTTAAAATGTTGGATTTTAGCTGATTTCCCTGACATTCTCATTAAAAGCCAGAAAGGAAGATTCTGAAAAAAATTTCCTACAATGCTGTTCACTTTTTACCTACCTGATTTGCAAAGAGCTATAGTTACTGGAAGATTATTTTCACCATGATATTTTAGAGGCAAGATTTTTAAAAATCTAGAATAATTTGCATGGCAGCCTTTTCTTTCCCTATTAAAGATGTGATTCACTTTATCTTGCCATTTAAACGCCCAATAGGGTTAGCAACCAAAAGCCTAGATATTAATAACACTATGTTCAAAACAAAAACTAGGACAAAGCTATCCTGCTCAGAGTGAAAATCTGTAGAAAGGTCAGATCCAGAGAGAACTGTAATGAATGAAAGAGCCTTTGCATTTCCATTTACATACACTTTCCATTTTTTGCAATGAATTCCTTATCTTCCTTCTTGTAGATGGTATTTTATGATATTTCTTTTAACCCTGCTAGCCACATTATGCTACATTTAACATTTAAATAACATTCTTATATAGTAAAAATGGAAACTGAGGCTTAAAATAGTTAAATAACTGACTCAAGGCAGTCAGAGCTAGTAAAAGTGAGAGAGCCAAGATTTATTGCCAGGTGTTTCTGATTCTACAATCTGTGTTTTCCACCCCAAAACTTGGCATCTTTTTCATTATAAAAGAATTCACTATATTTTTAAACGTCTGTCTTTCCTGCTAGACTGCAATTCTCTAAGGCCTGGACTGTTCCTGTTTTATTTACTGTTATAATCCTCCAACACTTTCTCATTGCCTGGAACAAAGTAAATGTTCAAATTGATTTAATTAATTTGAATTAAATTGCCTCTTACAACATATCTTGGTCTATAACTGTTAAGGTCCATCCAAATGTGGAAGGGTTCATTTCAATAAACATTTACTGAATATCTCTTTATTTGCCAAACTATTATCTCAGAACCCTTGAGCCTCCAAGTTGAATAAAAATCTCGCCTTCAAGATGTTAACAGTCTAGTGAAAAAGATCTGTAACAACTAATTCAAGTAAAAGACAGAATTTTTAAAAGAGTTAATGATGGTAAAAAAGATTGTCCTAAGAAAAGGTAGAGTAGGGAGAAATTAATTATTTTACAGTGGTGGTGGTGTGTGCAAAGAAATCATCAGCTTCATGTATTTTTCCTTTTTGTGTTCTTAATCCTGCCTAGTTAACATTTACTCTCAATTAGGTTACAGAAAGATAAAATATGACACACAGACACCCCCCCCCCCCCCCAAAATGCAGCAATAACAGTTACATCTACAATAATGGCTGTGTTTCAGTTTGCCTCCAAGCTGCCAATGCACAGTACCAGAAATGGGTTGGCTTTTACAATCAGAATTTTATTTAGAGTAAAAGCATACAGTTCCAAAGAGCATGAAATGTCTGAATCAAGGCATTGGCAGAGATGCTTTCTCACTGAACTCAGCTACTGGTGATCCTGGGGTCCTGCCACATGGCAAAGCAGGTGGCTGCAGATCTCTGCCGAAGTTCCTTCCTTCCCCTCCAGAATCCTACCATTTCCTGGAGATCAGCGGAGGGCAACCAGGCATAGGGCTTATCTCTTTCTGGACCTCCTCTCTCAGTCTCAGTTGCTCCGCTTTCTTCCCCTGTTCAGTTGTGGGCTATCAGGCATGTGGCTAGTCTCTTCAGTCTTGAGCTGCTCCATGGGCCCAGCCCCTTGAGGGCTTCATGCTTAAGCTTCAGCTGCTAGCAATTCTTGAGTCCTCTCACACAGCAGGTCGAAAATGGTGGCTTCCTTTCTCTGTGTAATTCTCTGTCATTCACAGTTTATATGAAGCCCAGCAAGAGGGCTGAAACACATCCCATGTTATGTCTCATTGATGTAGTCCAATCAAAAGAGCCCCACACCTGAAAGAATGGCTTAATTAAAAAGCAATCTCTCTCTTTTGGGGATTCATAAAAGAACTTCAAACTATCACAACAGATCCCTTGAAAGCAAATGGACATGCCAGTGTGAACATGCCTCCCATAACTGTAAGCCATGATAAGTAGAAACTCATACCCAAGGCTTCCTAAAGATGACATCTTACCTTTTTTATTAATTCTTCACTTGAGCAGATTGGCTTATTATCTAAATCGGCTTCTCGATCTAATTACCTACAAGTGTAGTTCATTATTTTATAAATAGAAGTCAGTATTCTTGTGGTAAATAATTTTGTGTACATATTTATTTTAAAAAATTGAACTAGTAATAATTGAGGAATCCAGCTACTGGCCAGAATCCCTATATGTGTTCTTTTAGGCCCAACCATAGGCAGTGGTTGACCTGACCTGGCAGACCTCATGGGGAAATGTTTCCCTCCCCACTCAGACTTGATGCACAGTCAGTACACTGCAGTCTCTAAATGGGGTTACATTAAAGACTTTCTCTACCTTGACAGTGATGCTCTTATGCATGTCTGCATTCCTAGCCCGGGCGCCTTTATTCAGAGGTCTCCCTATCGGGAGCTTGAAGCTGAATCTTCCTCAAGTACCTCTACTGAGATCTCTCTATGGGACTTGAAGAGTCTTGAAAACACTTTCCTCCACTCTGAGTCAGTTCTTAGTACTTTTCCACTCTTGGCACTCCCAGTCTCCTCTCTTTTTCTTACTCTAACCCAGGCCCAATCTATAAAACAGCATGAACCATTTGTTCAGGACCAAGCTTTCATTAAATCATCTGACCATGCAATGCCATTTCATAGGAAAAAATTATAATTGGGGAAGTGGCGCCTTTTCTCTGGGTTAGTAGCCTCTTGCTTATATTATCTCAATAAGTGATTAAAAGCTTGACTGTTACTTCTACTTTGGGTTGTTGTCTTAACTGGCTACTCCGACAATTGGCAGCTCAGCTCAGTTCTTGATAATAGTTATTAAGTACTTGGATGCTTACTTTTCAAGGTTTTTCACTTATTGAGCATATTTCTATATGTTATCTCATTAAATAGCAAAATAGTATACGGAGCTCATTTTATAGATAAAATAATGTAGGTGCATATTTTAAGTGAATTGACAAAGGTCATACAGCCAGGCAGCCAAAAGTCAGAGACTAACTAGAGCCAATCTTCAGCTTTCAAGGTCAATTAAAAAAAAACAGACTCAAATGATTGTTCTGATTTCTAATTATTCTTTGTTCTTTGATGACATTATCCTCTAATTATTAACATATACTGCTATCATATGAAAGAAAGCCACATTCTGATAATTATCTTCTTCTTCCCAAAATGAATATTCCTAAAGCTTTTTGCTTTTTAAAAATGTACACTTTTCCCACTTTCTTAGGATGTGTCAATAGAAGTGTTAAAGCAGTCAAATTTAAATCTCCTAAAATAGCCAACCCATGAAAACAGACGTAGTCTGTTAATTGGTGCCAAGATTGAAAAATAAAATAAATTCAAAGGATAAGGATTTGTTTTTTTGTGTGAGTCTGGTGATATATGGATGTTGTTCTCAGGATATTTTAAAGTAGACAGGATATCCTTTTCTTTTTGATTGGTCAATATTTTGCACCTTGGAAATATAGAAACAACAATTTTTTTTTTCCAGTTTAAGCAGAAGAACCATTGTGTTTCTAAATTGATATATTAGCAAGTAGTAAAATATACAGTTGGGTCAATTTTTAAATAAATTTCTTAAAGGTAGTAAGTGTTTCTACAGTAAGTATTATTATTAGCTTGCATCTTTACAGCTGGGATTCATTGGCTATTAATCATAGCATTCAGTTTAGTGAAATGTGATGCTATTATTTCCTCATACATTATAAATATTTAAATTACCTTACTGTTGTGATTAGAAAGTTTAGTTTCAATGTACCTTCATAAAAATAGCCACTTAAGAATTTAAACTATCCATCTCTATAAAATCAAAGTTTCACTAAGTAGATGAAAGAAATTGGTTGGCTTGGCATAATTGACATTTTCTAATGGGCAGAAAGTAATGCCACTGTGACCAGATGATTAAGTGTATATCAGAATGTATAATGAAACACATATTGATGTGCCCAGTGGCTCTCTGCCCAGTCAACAAACATATACTACAGCAAAAGGTTTGAATCTAGTTTATTTTGTGAGCTCAGACTGTGTGATTATTTTCAGAATTGAACTTCACACCCACTATGAATTTAACTTTAGTTAGAAAAAGCTAAAAAATAAAACTCAATATTCTTCATTATTCCTCATGTCTGTGGACCAGTTTATTTTATGGAACATATCTTACCAAATAGTTCATAAGGAAGATATTCTTTGACCCATCAAAAGCTATAATGTACCCCTTGCCTTCATGCTTGACCTTACAATTGGTTTGCAGAAGCTCTAAAGGTTTTGTGGCAAAAATCAATGAAATGCTGTACTCTTTAATAGTAGCATCACAAATGGAAGAACTGAATTCAAATTGCTCCTCTAACACAATTGTAAACACATTTGAAATTTATGAAGCATTAACACTTTGTATTTTTTTTAACGTCTACCTAAATTTTGGGGGAAAATTAAGTCATAATACAGCATATTAAGCAACAGCAAACATCTAGAAGGCTCTCTCTAGCAGTTCAAATGCTGTACCTCCAAAGGCTTGCTCATATCATTTACAATTAGTTCAGACATATTTCAGAATAAGCACATTGTGGACTTTATGCCAAACATGATTCAACAGGATGAATATTTGTACCAAATGAAGTAGAACCTAAACACAGCCTCCACCAGCACATGTGAAACATATTTTATCTTAAAAAGTAAGAACTGACTTCCGGCAAGATGGTGGCTGAGTGAGCTTGCCTTGCCGTCTCTCCTGGGAAGAGGCAGCTGGGCACCGCTGGAGGTTCTCCGGGACCAGGCTTTTTCAGGATTTTTTCAGGGCAGGAAGTATCTGGACATCGATTTGGTGGGAAGGTAACGGAAAGGACTGGTCTATAAGATACAATTTGGGACTTTTCAGGAGGGGGAGGCAAGATGGCGGCTGAGTGAACTTCCCGGTTACTAGCTCCTGGGGGGAATCGGCTGGGAGGCGTCGGAGACTCTTTGGGACCGGCTGTTTCGGGATTTTTCCTGGTCCGGAGGTGTCTGGACATCGATTTGGAGGGAAGGTAATAGAGAGGATCCATCTGTGAAATATACACGGAGATCCCAGCTACGTGTGGAGGACTCCCTCCTTGGGTAGGCGGAGCCGAGGCAGCTAGCACCGCGGCGGGCGGCGGGCGGGAGAGCCGAGCCGCGCGGCGGCGGGCGGTGGGCGGGGAAGCCGAGTCCGGCCGAGCCCGGCTGAGCCGTGGCGGGCGGGGGGGGGCCGAGCCCGGCTGAGCTCGGCCGAGCCCAGCCGCGCCGCGCCGGGCGGCGAGCCGGAGAGCCGAGCCGCGCTGCGCCGCGCCGGGCGGCGGGCAGGAAAGCCGAGCCCGGCCGAGCCCAGCCGAGCCGCGGCGGGAGGGGAAGCCGAGCCCAGCCGAGCCGCGGCAGGCGGCAGGCGGGGGACCCGAGCCCGGCCGAGCCCGGCTGAGCCCAGCCGAGCCCAGCCGAGCCGCGGCGGGCGGCGGGCGGGGGACCGGAGCCCAGCTGAGCCCAGCCGAGCCTGGCGGCGGGGTTTCTGTTCTTTGGTTTTTTTTTTTTTTTTTAATTTTCTGTTGTTGTTGTTGTTCTTGTTGTTCTTTTTTTTTTTTTTCAATCCTCTCTTTCTTGTCCCCAATATTCTTCTTATACTATTTTACCTTAACAATACAATAGGTCCTACAGGAAATACCTCACATTTGCTGGGTTTCCTCACCCTCCACTGCCTCATTTCTCTGTGAATAGATTTAGCCTATCTACACTATCCCCTTTCCCCTACAACTTGATATCCTCCACCATCTGCTATCTCTCCTATATTCCATCTCCCTTTCTTTGATCCACAAAGTGTCTAACTCTTAATTTATAATACCTTTGTTTAGTTTTCCATCTGGTATTCGTCCCTGAAACTATTACCTTTCTTTTCTCTTTCCCTCTCTCACGAAAACAATAGCCTCTTAGTACGTACCACATTCCTCCCATATTCAGTCGTCTACCTCATTATAGGTACTTTCCTACTACTATAACTCTACACAATTTACATGATCTAACCTCCATCCTCCCAGAACTCATATTGTTGCTTTGTAAACATATATCACCAATACTACTTCACACTTTTTCCTTCCTTACACAATTGACTTTCCCCAGCACTAATACTTTCCTTTAAAGTGAGCTTAACTAGCAATAAGAAATTGGAATAAGAAGAACAAAGTGACAAAGAGAAGATATAACACTTACGCAAAAACAACAGCTAATTAATCTCCAAGACTAGACAAAGAAGCTAAGGAACTGATTAAACCCGTCAAGAAAAAATGTTGACAAGACAGCAACAAAAATCTACAAACCAAACCAGTAATCAGGAACACATGGCTGAATCCAATCAACAAACTGAAAATCAGGAAGGGGGCAGGACTTCGCACAAGCAATGAAAGATCTCAGAACATTTATCACCGACAAATTTGATGAAGTAATGAAAGAGGTTAACAGCGTGAAGACAACACTTGGAGGGGAAATTGCAGACATGCGCAAAAAAATAACAGATATGATGGAAATGAACACCACAATTCAAGAAATCAAAAATACACTTGCAGCAAATATCAGCAGACTAGAAGAGGCAGAGCAGAGAATTAGTGATGTGGAAGACAGTGCATTGGAAATCAAACAGATAGTAGAAGTGGTCAATAAAAAGGTAGAAAAAATCCAGATAGGACTTAGGGACCTGAATGATAACGCAAAACGCTCAAACATACGTATTATAGGCATTCCAGAAGGAGAAGAGAAGGGAAAGGGGTCAGAAGGAGTGTTGCAGGAAATAATGAATGAAAACTTCCCAAATCTACTGAAAGAGACAGATGTACATATCCAAGAAGCACAGCGCACTCCACTGGTCATAAACCCCAACAGGCCCACCCCAAGACATATACTTGTCAAATTATCCAATGCTCAAGACAAAGAAAAAATTCTAAAAGCAGCAAGAGAAAAGAAAACCATCACATACAAGGGAAACTCTGTAAGATTAAGTGCTGATTTCTCATCTGAAACGATGGAGGCAAGAAGGCAGTGGTATGATATAGTCAAGGTACTAAAGGAAAAAAATCTCCAACCAAGAATACTCTATCCAGCTAAACTAGCATTCAAAAATGATGGAGAGTTCAAAATATTCACAGATAAACAGAAACTGAAAGAGTATATCAACAAGAAACCTCCCCTTCAAGAAATTCTTAAGGGAATTCTGCAGGAAGAAAGGAAAAAACAGGACAGTCAGAGATGGAGGAGAGTGTAAAAGCAACAAGAAAGGCAAAAATAGAAGGGGAAAATAAAATAATACAAACAAAATATAACAAACACAAATCCAACCAAAATATGGCTACCATAAATAACTCTCTAAACATAATAACACTGAATGTCAACGGATTAAACTCACCTATCAAAAGATTCAGACTGGGACACTGGATAAGGAAATACGACCCATCTATATGCTGCCTACAAGAGACACATCTTAGACCCAGAGACTCATGGAGGTTGAAAGTGAATGGCTGGAAAACAATCATACAAGCAAACAACAACCAAAAAAAGGCAGGAGTAGCTATATTAATATCAGACAAAATAGACTTTAAATGCGAAACAATTGTGAGAGACAAAGAAGGATACTATATTTTAGTGAAAGGGACAATTTGTCAAGAAGATCGAACAATCATAAATATTTATGCTCCTAACAAGGGTGCCTCTAAATATGTGAGGCAAACGCTGGAAAAACTAAGTGAAAGAATAGATGCATCTACAATTAAAGTGGGGGATTTTAATACACAACTATCAACTCTGGACAGAACATCTCAAAAGAGAATCACTAAAGAAACAAAACATTTGAACAGTATATTAGAAGAGCTGGATCTAATAGACATATATAGATCATTACACCCAAACACAGCAGGATATACATTTTTCTCAAGCGCACATGGAACATTCTCCAAGATTGACCATATGCTAGGCCACAAAGAAAGGCTTAATGAATTCAGAAAGATCGAAATCATACAAAACAATATCTCTGACCACAGTGGAGTCAAGCTGGAAATTTGCAAGGGACAGAGACCCAGACTTCACATGACAATTTGGAAATTAAACAGCACACTCTTAGAAAAACAGTGGGTCAAAGAGGAAATCTCAAAAGAAATCAATGACTACCTTGAAACAAATGATAATGATAACACAACATACCAAAATTTATGGGATGCAGCAAAAGTGGTACTGAGAGGGAAATTTATAGCCATAAATTCATATATCAAAAAAGAAGAAAGAGCAGAAATTGAAGAATTAACTGCACATTTGAAGGAATTAGAAAAACAACAACAAAGTAACCCAACAGGAAGAAGAAGGAAGGAAATAACAAAGATAAGAGCAGAACTAAATGAAATAGAAAATAAGAAAGCACTTGAAAAGATAAACAAGACCAAGAGCTGGTTTTTTGAGAAGATCAACAAAATTGACAAACCTTTAGCGAGACTAACAAAGAAAAAAAGAGAAAAGATGCAAATACACAAAATAAGAAATGAGAAAGGTGATATCACCACTGACCCCACAGAAATAAAGACTATCATAAGAGGATACTTTGAAAAACTATATTCCAACAAAAATGACAATTTAGAGGAAATGGACAAATTCCTAGAAATACATAAGCAGCCCATACTGACGAAAGAAGAAATTGATGATCTTAACAAACCAATCACAAGCAAAGAGATAGAATCAGTCATTAAAAATCTCCCAACTAAGAAGAGCCCAGGGCCAGACGGCTTCACAGGTGAATTCTACAAAACATTCCGGAAAGAACTAACACCAATCCTGTTGAAACTATTCCAAAAAATCGAAACAGAAGGAACACTGCCTAATTCCTTCTATGATGCCAACATTACCCTAGTACCAAAGCCAAACAAAGACACCACAAGAAAGGAAAATTACAGACCAATTTCTCTAATGAACCTAGACGCAAAAATACTTAACAAAATACTTGCTAATCGTATTCAACAACACATTAAACGAATTATACACCATGACCAAGTGGGATTTATCCCAGGTATGCAAGGATGGTTCAACATAAGAAAATCAAACAATGTAATACACCATATAAACAGATTGAGAGAAAAAAACCACATGATTATATCTATAGATGCAGAAAAGGCATTTGAGAAAATACAGCACCCCTTCCTGATAAAAACACTCCAAAAGATTGGAATACAAGGAAACTTTTTGAAAATGATAAAGAGTATATATGAAAAACCTAAAGCCAACATTGTTTACAATGGCGAAATCCTGAAATCCTTCCCTCTAAAATCAGGAACAAGACAAGGATGCCCATTGTCTCCGCTCCTATTTAACATTGTCTTGGAAGTACTGGCTCGAGCACTGAGACAAGAACCAGATATAAAAGGCATTCAAATTGGAAGGGAAGAAGTCAAAATTTCATTATTTGCAGATGACATGATCCTATATATAGAAAACCCTGAGAGATCTTCAACAAAGCTCCTAGAACTCATAAATGAGTTTAGCAAAGTCGCAGGTTATAAGATCAATGCGCAAAAATCAGTAGCATTTCTATACACCAATAATGAGCAAGATCAGGAGGAAATAAAGAAACAAATACCATTCACAATAGTAAATAAAAAAATCAAATACTTAGGAATAAATTTAACTAAAGAGGTAAAAAACTTATACATCGAGAACTATACAAGATTGTTCAAGGAAATCAAAGAAGACCTAAATAAATGGAAGAATATTCCCTGTTCATGGATAGGAAGACTAAATATTATTAAGATGTCTATCCTACCAAAACTGATCTACACATTCAATGCAATCCCAATAAAAGTCAACACAGCCTTCTTTAAGGAACTAGAAAAACTAACTATGAAATTTATTTGGAATAAAAAGAGGCCCCGAATAGCCAAAGACATATTGAAAAAGAAAAACGAAATAGGAGGAATCACACTTCCTGACTTCAAAACATACTACAAAGCTACAATAGTGAAAACAGCATGGTACTGGCATAAGGAGAGACACACAGACCAATGGAATCGAATTGAAAGTTCAGATATAGAACCTCATGTATATAGCCATATAATATTCGATAAAGCCACCAAACCCTCTCAACTGGGAGAGAATGGCCTATTCAACAAATGGTGCCTGGAGAACTGGATAGCCATATGTAGAAAATGAAAGAGGATTACCATCTCACACCTTATACAAAGATCAACTCAAGATGGATCAAAGACCTAAATATAAGAGCCAAGACCATAAAGACCTTAGAAAGCAGTGTAGGGAAACATCTACAGGACCTTGTAATAGGAAATGGCTTCATGAATATCACACCAAAAGCACGAGCAGCAAAAGAACAAATAGATAAATGGGACTACCTCAAAATTAAAGCCTTCTGCACCTCAAAGGAGTTTGTCAAGAAAGTAAAAAGGGAACCCACACAATGGGAGAAAATATTTGGCAACCATATATCTGATAAGAGACTTATAACTTGCATATATAAAGAACTCATATCTCTAAAACAAAAAGATAAACAACCCATTTAAAAAATGGGAAAAAGATTTAAACAGACACTTCTCCAAAGAAGAAATACAAATGGCTAAAAAGCACATGAAAAAATGCTCCAAATCCCTAGCTATCAGGGAAATGCAAATCAAAACTACAATGAGATACCATCTTACTCCCATAAGATTGGCAGCCATGAAAAAAACAGTAGAATACAAATGCTGGAGAGGATGTGAAGAAAGGGGAACACTCATCCATTGCTGGTGGGAATGCAGAAGGATCCAACCATTCTGGAGGACAGATTGGCAGTTTCTCAAAAAATTATCCATAGATTTGCCATATGACCCAGCAATACCACTGCTGGGTATATACCCATCAGATCTGAAAACAAGGACACAAACCGATATATGTACACCAATGTTCATAGCAGCATTGTTCACCATCGCCAAAAGTTGGAATCAATCCAAAAGTCCATCAAAAGATGAGTGGATCAATAAAATGTGGTATATACACACAATGGAATACTACTCAGCTGTAAGAACCAATACACTACAATCGCACGTGATAACATGGATGAACCTTGAGAATCTTATGTTAAGTGAAGCAACCCAGGCATTGAAGGACAAATACTATATGACCTCAATGATATGAAATAAGTTAACTGCCTCAGAGAGCTAGAGTCTGGAAAAGTGGCTTACTGGAAATCGGGGGGTGGAGGAAGGATGTGAGTTAATGTCTGTAGGGGTGGAATCTGTGATGAGCTGGGGGTAAGTATGAGCACAAAGAAGGGACAAAATGGGGGCAAGGGGTTACCTTCGGGTGGGGTTTTCTGGGTTTGAGGGGGGCTGGGGATGGGAAGAGGGGTAATATGGTCCAAGAAATAGGTGGGAGGGAGGGGCAACATACAAACATGGGAGAGTGCCAGAAGTTCGTTGAGAACTAAATGTTGAGTAAAACGTATCAAAGTATAAGTAGGAGGGTCACCTGGTTAGGACGCTCAGGGGGTATGGTCTGATGCGGGACGGACTCCGGAGGGAATAGCTGAAGGCTCATTTTGCCAAGGTGGGTTCTACCATTGGGTGGGGTGGACCCATATCCTGGGGAAGACTAATGCCGTCGAATAGAGAGAACTGTATCTCTCGTGAGAAAGGACGGCTCCCAGGGCATTAGATTGGCAGGCGTTGTGGGCCCTAAGGGGAGGGGAAAATGGACGTGCAATGGATAGAACAAAGGTAAATAAGGGGGCAAAAGAGGAGTTATGTGAGAGTACATGAGGATAAATATAAAACAGCTAATATTACACCAAAAACATATAGGGGACGACAGACTAATAATGAAAACCATAAGACAAAACATAGGATAACTAAAAAATTTAGAAAACTGTACAACCTAAAGTATGGACCACATAGTAAGCACAAATGTTACCTTGTTTGAAAACTATAGTTTCGGAATCTGTACATCAGTTTCAGGAAATATGATATGAATAAGTTAAAAGATTATTGCTGTGGAAGGGAAAAGGTTTTATGGTGGATCTGGGGAAATACTGTATATTGTATATATGAATTTTGGTGATCTAAGACTCTTCTGAAGCTGACATTATGTTGGGATTCACTTTACGGGAAGTTTTGGATCACAGAGTGGTTCAACAATGGCAGCGGAGGAATACTGATATAGGATGTTATTGACAGGATATATATGGTTGACAGGGAGTTATACAGGGCATATGCCCAGGGTATATGGTAATGTCTATATATACCCATAGTGGAAACAATTAAAAACAACAGCTGGGGGGGTACTGGGCTCCTGGCCGGGGGGTCACTGTTGTGGGCCCTGGGAGAGCAGCGGCAATCCTCCAGGTGCAACGGCAAGAACCAGGAAGGAAGGAGGGCCCAACAGTGGGCTCTTGATACTAATGGCTACACTTTTGAGCCTATGCACCTGCAATAAGAACAAGGCCTAGAGTAGCATTGTGCCTGGGGGTTTCCTCCTGACAGCTTTCATGTTACTCAAATGTGGCCACTCTCACAGCCAAACTCAGCGTGTAGATGTGATGCATTCCCCCCAGCGTAGGACACGACACCCGGGGATGAGCCTCCCTGGCACTGAGGGATCACTACCACATACCAGCTGAAGAAGCAACTAGAAAATGACCTTGAATTAAAGATTCAATGCGGAACAGCAGAATATACCTGTCTACATATAATAACATGACTTCGGGAAGCGGTTTGACCTAATGTAAGGGGGAAATGGAAAGAAGAAATGAGATTATAAGGCTGTGAGTCTCCAAAAAAGAGTCTGGAGGTTGTCGGAAGGAATACCCCTATGTACAACTGAACAGAGTCTAAGAGACAGATAAGGTACATACAACCCCAGGTATTGGTTCTTTTGAGGGATAAAGAGACCCATGGGTTCTATGGTCATGGCAGAAGGGGTTCACTGCCATGACAGATGGCCCTTCTTTGGAGCTGGTGTTTCTGCGTGATGGAAATGGACTCAGAGGGGATCTCTTTTCACAAGACTTGCATGCTACTTTATTGAAATTGTAGTTGGTGCTGAGTTTAAGATATATGTAGGGGATTTGAATCTCTGGACTGATAATATGACACCCAGGCCCAGAGCCTCAACAGACTTCAGCTCCTACACTTTGACTTATTGGACTTACTCCACTCAGCTAACATGGAGTTGAAGAAGGTCAACCACCACAACATGGAGCCTAGAGTGTCTACAACTAGAAGCGGGAAGAGTGCATCCAGTACCCATGTGGAATCTAAGCCCTCACTTGACATAGGTGTGCAATGGACACAACCAATCCAATGTCCACAGAGAAAATGTGGAATGGGTGTGGGAACGGTAGCCATGGGGGCTGCTGGGTGTGGGGAACGGGAGGAAGAGATGAGATGTGGAGGCGTTTTCAGGACGTGGAGTTGTCCTGGATAGTGCTTCACGGACAATTACGGGACACTGTAGATCCCCCCAGGGCCCACTGGATGGAACGTGAGAGAGTCTGGGCTATGATGTAGACCATTGACTATGGGGTGCAGTGATGCTCAGAGATGAACTTACCAGGTGCAATGGATGTGTCACGATGATGGGAGAGAGTGTTGCTGTGGGGGGAGTGGGGGGCGGGGGCGGTGGGGTTGAATGGGACCTCATATATATATTTTTTAATGTAATTAAAAAATAATAATAATAAATAAATATTTAAAAATAAAAAATAAAAAAATAAAAAATAAATAAAATAAAATAAAATAAAATTTTCCCATCTCCAAAAAAACAAAAAAAAAGTAAGAACTGTGTAAAACCAGATTATATAAATAGAAAAGTAAAATTAATGTCCAACCTATCTACTGCCAGATTACTATTTTTTAAGCATGATGGTAATCATGTATTTACCTTCTAATAAAATTTAAGTGTTTCTCTATTCCCTACCTTGTACCCCTTTAAAAATGACCTTAGTTCAATAACCCTTCTTTCTAGTATTCACAATTCTCTATATTCTAGATCAAACTTCCCTTTCATTGTTATCTTTCACTTTTATCTACTGGTACCAGCTACTGCCTCCAAATACACTTTGCACTATTGCATTGCAAATCTTTTGTGTATGCTGCTGTTTTTGTTAGGAATGTCCACGTCAATGCCCAGGTGTCAGAGATGCACTTAACCAGATCAAACAGTTCCTTCATTCATTCCCAATATTTCCAGCTAAATGTGATCTCTTTCCTCTCCAAATTTCCGTAACACTTTACAAATCACAAATCTCAAATTAATAAAGCAGGAGAGCATGGCATATGTTTTATTTTCTTTATTTTTTTATTTTTACTACAGTTGACATGATCTTAATAGTATGCATTTTATTTCCATAATTTAAAATATTATTGTTTTTAAATAAACAAATTGAATATAAACATTGATGAAATGATAGCAATTTTTCATTCATTATTAACTAAATATTAATATTAGCTAACATATATAATATTTAATAGATGTCAGGCAATAGTTTAATCCTTACAATCCTGTGTAGTACATATAATATTATATCCATATATACATGTGGAAACTGAGGCAAGGGAAATTTTTGGAACTTAACTGAGGTCAAAAGAGTAGCAAAAACCAGAGGGGCACTGAGGCTAGAGAAGAAAGTAGGTATATAATCAGAAAATTCTCAATAACCTGATTAATGCTTTAACAGGGGAAATATTTGGTGATATTGGAGTATAATTGAGGAACAACTAACCTAATTAAAAGACATAATAAAAATTCATATTTACCTATTTTGAATGTAGAAGAATGTGGGTAGGGAAAGGAGTGTGGCAATTTTTTTTACAATAAAAAATTTCCAAAAGAGAAAAGGAAAAAAAGTATGTAGCTAACAATAACCATTATGGTATGCCATACAACATTGCTTCTGATCAAGGAATTCACTTCACAGCAAATGCAGTGTTGTAATGGTCCATGTTCATGGAATTCACTGGTCTTCCCATGTTCCCTGTCATCCTGAAGCAGCTGGCTTGATGAAATGGTGGAATGACGTTTTTTCAGACTCAATTATACTATCAGTTGGGTTGGCAATACTTTTCAGGGCAGAGTCAAAATTCTCCAGAAGTGGTCTTGGATCCAATCTTTGGTGTTGTTTTTCCACAGCCAGGATTCACTGGTCCAGAAATCAAGGGGAGGAAATGGAGCACTAGTGTTCTACTAGAAAAATATTTTCTTACTGTTCCCATGACCCTATGTTTTACTGGTCTAGATATCTTAGTACTAAAGGCAAGAGTGCTTTACATCAGGAGACCTGCAATGATTCCATTGCACTGAAAGTCAAGAATGCAACCCCACCACTTTGGGCAAAAATCACCAGTCCTGACTGGGGTGATTGATCTTGATTACCAAGGAGATATTGAACTTTCAGTACACAATGGAGGTAAATACGAGTGTGACTGGAATACAGGAATTCCCTTAGGGCTTCTTTCAGTACCACAATTCCCAATGATTAAAGTCAAGGGAAAACTATTAATACAACAACTCAATCCAGGAAGGGCTACTAATGGACCAAACCCTCCAAGAATGAAAGTTTGGGTCACCCCACTGGGCAAAGAACCTTGACCAGATGAGGTGCTTGCTGAGGGTAAAAGGAATAAGGAAGGGTTAATGGAAGCAGGGAGCTACAAATACCAGTTAAGTCCACATGACCAGTTGCAGAAATGAGAACTGTAATTTTTGTGTATTTCTAACTTATTTTGTTATGAATATTTTTGTGTATGTGTAACAAATATCTGTGTTCTTCCTTCTCTTATCCCTTTATCATATCTGTTTTAACTTTATGTTATAGTATTTAAGTTATGGGAGACTAAGGATAAGAGTAAATATGACCCAAGGCTTGCATCCTTTTCTGGGAAAGGGGTTAGTATGTTTTTGTTGCATGTAGGCCCCTTGCATTATATTATGTTAAAGTACAACAGTTATTGTCTACATTTGGAGATTAAGTATGGTTTAAGCAGATATGTAGTGGTACCAAGTTGTCAAGGAAGGGAATGTGACCGTTAATTTCATGGGTCAACTTAGCTAGGTTATGTCGCCCAGTTGTTTGGGCAAGCAAGCACTGGCCTGATCATTAGTGTGGGTGTACTTCATAGATGGATTTTGCATCTATACTGTAGCTGATTGTTATTTACAATCAACAAAAGAGATTGCCCTCAGCAACTAGAGGAGTCTCCTCATTCAATCAGTTAGAGGTTTCGTAGATCAGAACTGAGAATTTCAGCAGTCAGAATGAAGAATTCCTGCCTCTGCTCCAGGTAACCAGCTTCTCCTGGGGAATTCAACTTCACCTTCATCAGCATTTTCAGCTTGCAACCTGCCCTATGGAATTCAGATTGTCAATCCCTATCGTTGTGTGAGTCAATTCCTATAATAAATATATATTCTGTTAGTTCTGTTTCTGTGGAGAGCCCTAGCTAATGTAATGATTATATATTATAATCTCTTTAAGAGAATGGCCATGTTTATATTTTATATACTAAGGCTTAGAAAATCTATCATAAAATAATATGATCAAATATTTTGTTGATTGGGTTGATAGAAAAGCATTGAATAAATGAATAAGGAAATGAATTAATAAATTCATCAAACAAAGAAGATACATGGCCTATAAATAATGTGTTCACAAAGTACACCCATGTACTTAAAAAGGTAAATGTAGGGAGAATCATTGTCTCTCCAGGTATGCAACACATTGAAGATGTCCAATGTCAAGGAAATGAAGATCCCTTTTACTTTACAAGGAAGTCACTTTATCAATTCCATTTTCTGATTCAATTAACTATTTAACTGGAATGGAGGAAAGAGAAAAGAATGAAGTAAAGAGAAAAATAGTCCCTAAATTCCCTTCAGGGAATACTGCCTACCTTTTGTTACTTAGTTTGTAATCACACAAAATGGAGTAACAGAACTGTCATCTGTATTTTGCAATCAGGTGCCAGATACAAGGTCATGATTCTATTCTGGTTGGAATATTTTCCATTATTCACCTTATTTAATAAACTGTAACTTGAAAGGGCATCTGATAGGCTTTTTCACAATGAATCAAAGAACTGCTCTGTCTTCCTCCCTTATTATGCATGCTACATTTGGAGCTAATGAAGCATAACCCCTAAGCTAGTCCTGTCCCAGATGAAAGAGACATCAAGTCACATCTTCTATTTATTTCATCAGTTACTCATGGCTCACATAAAACACACTGATTGTCTCACTTTATTTTTGACAGATGATGGGCATTCCTGTTGATATCATTTCTAATGGAATCCTACCATATGAATATTTTAGGTATTAAGCGTGAATGAAATTACTAGGCAAAATAATTTGCACTATCCATTGAACATTTAATTCAGAAAGTGTAACAGGGATAGTCCTGATTATTCTATTTTATAGAATTTAATATATTCTTCCCTTGAAAAAAATATTGACCTGAAACGTGGAATACAAATTTTTAAGAAGTACAATGCCATGTAATATTATTTTCAAGAGGCATTTCTTATTTATGAAAAAAGATCTAGATAATCAATTGAGATAAAAATACACACTCTTTGGAAGTAGGACTGCTTCTTCATTAAAGGACATCAAAAAGAATAATACATCACAAAAAAATGCATGCATTTCACTAACAGTAATCATGAACTCTAATTGATAACACTAGTCAAGTCGATGTGAAATAAAATTCAAGCATATGTTATATTAGATCAGTAACATATTAAAGCAAATAAAGGGACTTTCCTATTTATAGAAGCATGTGAATATAAGTAATACAAAATATGATTTTACATATAAAAAGTAGTGGCTTTATAAACTCTTTAAAATGCTAATATGGAAATAAATTTTTAAAAAATTGGCTCCACAAATAGAACTCCAAGAGTATAAAATTATTTTTGAATTTCCACTCTGAGGAGAAATAAACCTTTCACCCATAAGACTAAAAAATAAGTTGTGTACTCACATGTGCATATACAACCAGTACTGAATAAATACAAAACGTTTTATAATATGACTTACAACTTTATAATTAATTGCTAGCCTGTTCAATCAATAAACCTTACATGTTCATTATACCATAAATATTTCATTTGGAAGTGAGGGAAAATTCTTGAAATAGGATTACAGCATACTCCAAAATATCATGTTCACATGATTATGAGGAAATTGTGTCATGAACTACTACAATCAAAACAGAGATGTAAAAGCTGTAGTAAGAATAGAGCAACTACTGGAAACTTGCTCTGTAAATGCATAATAAAAAAGTTATTAAAAACACACAGAATAACAAAGTTATATAAGCCAGTGACAACAACAAGATGAATAGAGGACTAACATCTCCATAGGAAATTTATGGCATGGCTCTCTTATTAAAGAAAATCATGGTCAAGAATTTTTACAGTTAAAATAACTATGCATGAGTGAAAATGAACATAGGTAATTTAGCAAATAATTTAAAAATGGACTCAATTTGGACATTTTCATATATACGTGAAATTGTTAGGTTTTAAAATTTTGCTATAAGGAAAGTAAAAATATGAAAAGTAAAAATTATTTTATGCAATTAAGTGATCAATTTCAAGAAAAAATTAGCTTTCTTTTCTTTCATTTCTTCAGCTATGCCAGTTAATCTAAACAGCATAAGTCACTGATTCAAAATCCTTTGTGACTATTATCTTCCTAATTCTGTAGTCTGTCTGCAGTTGATTCAAGTCATAGTTTTCATTGCATAATACACTAAGAAAGTCCCCAAGAGACCATCTCTCTCTGGCTTTGCATCATGCTGGTCTGTTCCTAAATAGTGCGTTGTCAATTCCACTACATTGGAAATCAGAATAATTCTATTTTTGGCACATCTCCTCTGGTCCAGTTTCCTCATTTGTAAATTGAAGTGCTGAACTTTAACCACATTTCAAAAATTCATAAATTTCAAATAATCCAATGTTTCTTATTTTAGAATTTGTTTCTAAAGAATGCTCAACCAGAATTAAAGAAAATTCAATATATGCGCATAATTTTCTGTATATAAAACACCATCTCATCAAATACAAACTTTCTCTTTTGTAACCAAACTATTGCTGCAATGAGTCTACTTTTTCCTATTATGGTATCAAAGATCACTGAAAATATTTTCTACACTTCCGTTCGTAAGTTTTTCAAATACAAGAAAAGTCCTATATGTTCATTTTTTGGCCTTCACTAGAGTAAACAATTGTATTCTGTTAAATTTTATATTGAATCTCAATTTCAATTCCTCTGTAGGAATCCCTTTGAAAGTTACTCTGACTCATAAAATTTCTGGGGACCTTGATCTTGCCAGGAGTATCATTTCCAAAAGTTTTCATATCATATTATCATAATAAATATAGTCAGCATGATATCAATCCACCTTCTAAAATAATTAAAACTTTGATCACATACCAAAGGATTTTTTGACAGCTAATTTCAACTATGATGCAATAATTTCACAGCATCTCTAACCGTTCAGATATGACATTCTAAAAAATTATTCCTCCATGTCTTCATAGAGTATATATTCCTACATTTATATTGATATGAGAAGTAAATGGTTCAGTATGTAGTATCAAGAACAAAACAAAAATATGGTTGGACTGCTTAGTTGTTCTGAATTTGTATGGCTTGCTAGTCCTCATTCCTTTCCTATAAATATACTAATATATTATAGAGATCATATACTAATAGAGATCACACCATTTTCATGAGAATTCTATGTAATAAGGCATTTGAAGTGCCTAGAAGTGTATCTGGGTACATGGTTATTGCTCTTTAAGTAAATTTTACTATTGTATTTAATTACATAATTAAATATATCATATCAAAATATATTTGTTATTAAATTATATAAATCATTACATATTAGATGTGTATGATTGATATTTCTTAATGATACATTATATAATGTATAATTATCATAGAAAGCATAATACACTTTATACTATTATGTAATTAGAGGAAATAAACACTATATTCCTGAGACTAAAGTCCACATGTTTAATATATTCTATTTGATATGGGAAATGTGCTTGAGACTTTACTTTGCATTCCAAATGTTTATAAAGTGAAGTTAAATTCCTTTCAATAGGTATTGCTTTGTTGAGAAATTTAAAAAATCACATCATCTGAGAATACATGTTTTTCAAAAATACAAAGGTTCCTGAAAGTGCAAATTATCCTATCTACAATAGAAAAATATAAACATGTTAATTTGCAACTACTGCAAACATTTGTTGTCCAAGTACATTGAATCACAAATGATTTTATGGTTTTTTTTTTATCATCAGAGCACTAGTGTATCAGCAAGCTACAGTTCTGCTTTGCTATTTTAAAACATATTCCATTGTCACTGCTTCTAAGTGAAATCACAAGACAACATAAAGAAGCAAGTCCAAGTTTTATATCTATAACAAATCAATGCAATATACAATTCAACAAACATATTAAAGAACTACACTATTCTAGATACCTTCCTAGGTACTAGGAACAAAATTTTGGCAAATATAACCTAGAAGATTTCAAAATCTAGTAAAGGCAGTAAGAATAAAGAGTGGTGCCTTAAACTTTGTACAAGACATAGAGAGAGCAGATATTAATGACAAAACCTATCTTAAGGTATATTTTTGGATCTATAAGCAATTTTGTGTTCCTAGATCATAAAATATAACTAGTGTTTCTTATAATGTCTTTTGAGATCTTATAGCATTTGGCTATTAGAGAATCTTCTTTCTAGGCAAAAGAAAAAAGGCACTAGAAACAATAGAAGGTAAGCAGTATGGTAGCATCCTTAGACTTGTTTTTGTGGAATCCATTTCATCTGTTGGGTTTAAGATATATTTAGGGGATTTGAATCTCTGGACTGATATGACACCCAGGCCCAGAGCCTCAACAGACTTCAGTTCCTACACTTTGATTTATTGGACTTACCCCACTCAGCTAACATGGAGTTGAAGAAGGTCAACCACCACACCATGGAGCCTAGAGTGTCTACAACTGAAAGCAGGAGGAGTGCATCCAGTATCCATGTGGAATCTAAGCCCCCTCTTGACATAGATGTGCAATGGACATAACCAATCCAATGTCCACAGAGAAAATGTGGAATGGGTGTGGAAAGGGTAGCCATGGTGGCTGCTGGGTTTGGGGAATGGGAGGAAGAGATGAGATGTGGAGGCATTTTCGGGACGTGGAGTTGTCCTGGGTGGTGCTTCACAGACAATTACGGGACATTGTAGATCCCCCCAGGGCCCACTGGATGGAACGTGGGAGAGTGTCGGCTATGATGTGGACCATTGACTATGGGGTGCAGTGATGCTCAGAGATGTACTTACCAGGTGCAATGGATGTGTCACGATGATGGGAGAGAGTGTTGCTGTGGGGGGAATGGGGGGTGGGGGCAGTGGGGTTGAATGGGACCTCATATTTTTTTAATGTAATTTTTAAAAATAAATAAATAATTAAAAAAATAAAAATAAAAATAAAAAGTATCTCCTGAAAAAAAAAAAAGTAAAGGAAGATAAATCTGTGAATTGTGGTTTCCTACAAGTTTAAAAGATTAGATTTGATAATGGTTAAGATTTGATAATGGTTCCAAGCGAAAAACTAGGCTATAGATTATATTTGGGATAAAAATCAAGGCTCCAGTACACTTAAACATATAAAATGTCCTCCCAAGAAAAGAATTATTTATTATGTACTAAATTTGTATCTGTAAATTAGTATCCCCAAGAATTTTCAATATTTAAATGCTAATGACATGATGGAGGTATATTTTGCATATTAATTTTTCATGAATATGTTCACTAAGTCTTCATACTAAAATTTTATTATATTTTTTTTATTAGAGAAGTTGTGAACTTACAAAACAATCATGCACAATGTGCAGAATTTCCATACAATACTCCTCCACCAACACATTACATTGTTGTAGAACATTTGTTAAATATCATGAGAGAACATCATCAAACTATTACCACTACCTATGGTCTATAGCATATATTTGGTATATTTTTCTCATACCTCCCTCTTATTAACTCAATACCTTCTTTGACACTGGTGCAAGAATATTACAATATTGCTAATATCCACAAGTCACATTAATTGTATTTTCCCAAGCTTCTCCATATTCTTACCACATTGTAATAGAGAGGTGCATTTGTTCTAGTTCAAAGAAGATCATTCTCGTATTTGTACTATTTGCCACAAGCGTATACCAATCTGGGTAGAATTGACATCTTAATGACATTTAGTCTTCCAATAAATGAACATGGAATGTCTTCAATTTATTTAGGTCTTCTTTGATTTCTTTTAGCAAAGCATTGTGTTGTCTGAATGCAAATGCTTTATATCCATGGTTAAGTTTATTCCTAAATATTTAATTCTTTTAGTTGTCATTGTAAATGGAATTTTTTCCTAAATTCCACTTCGGATTGCTCATTATTGGTGTATAGAAACACTACTGATTTTTGCATACTAATATTGTATCCTGCTATCTGCTGAACTTATTTGCTCCAGTAGCTTTGTTGTAGACTTTTCAGAACTTTCTAGGTGTAGGATCATATCATTTGTGACTAGCAAAAGATTTTCTTTTTCTTTTCCAGTTTGGATAACTTTTATTTATTTTTCTTGCCTGATTGCTCTAGGTAGAACATCAAACACAATGTTGAACAACAGTGGAGACAGTGGGCATTCTTGTGTTTTTCCTGATCACAATGGGTTTGCTTTCAGTCTTTCACCATTGAGTACAATGTCAGCTGTGTGTTTGTTTGGTTTTTTTCATATATGGCCTTAATCGTTTTAAGAAAGTTCCTTTCAATTCCTACCTTTTGTAATAATTTTATTAAGAAAGGGTGCTGTATTTTGTCAAAAGCCTTTTCTGTGTCAATCAAGAGGATCATGTGATTTTTGTTCTTTGATTTATTAATGTAATATATTAAACTGATTGATTTTCTTTTGTTGCACCATCTGTCTATGCCTGGTATAAAACCCATTTGATCATGATGAATTCTTTTCATAGGTGGTTGGATTCAATTAGTGAACATTTTCTTGAGGGTTTTGCATCCATATTCATTAGGGAAATGGGCCTGTAATTTGCTTTTTCCGTATATCTTTTTCTAGATCTGGTTTTAGGGTGATGTTGGTTTCATAGAATGAGTTTGGTGGGCTTACTTCTCATTCAATTTTTTTGGAAGAGTTTGAGTCAGATTGGAGTTAAAACTTTTTTGAATACTTGGTGGAATTCACCTGTGAAGCCATCTAGTTCAGGGTTTTTCATTTTCTTCAGTTGTTTGATGACTGTTTCAATCTCCTTACTTGTGATTGGTTTGATAAATTCTTCTATTTATTCTAGGGAAAGTATAGGTTGTTTATATGTTCCTAGAAATTTCATCTACATGTCTAGTTTGTTGATGTACAGTTGTTCAAAATATATTTTTTTTTCATTTTTTTCTTTATTTTCTTTTAATCTTATGATTTATTTCTGTGGGGTCAGTAGCAATGTCCCCATTTTCATTTCTGATTTTATTTATTTGTATTTTCTCTTTTCTTCTTTGTTAGTCTAGCAAAGGTTTCATCAATTTTGTTGATTGTCTTGAAGAACCAATTATTGGTTTTGTTAATTATTTATTTTAGCTCTCAATTTCATTTATTTGTGCTCTGATCTTTGCTATTTCATTCTTTCCCCTTGCTTTGGGTTTGCTGTTCTTTTTATAGTTCCTCCAGCTGTGTAGTTAGGTCATTGATTTAGCTCTTTCTCTTTTTTTAATGTAAGAATTGGGGAGGAGAACCAGCAAGATGGTGGTAGAGTAAGGAGCTCCTAGAGTCAGTTCCTGACACAGAGCAGTTAGCAAACACTCAGAGCTCTCTGGAGCTAGCTGAAGTACCTCTCTGGGGGCTCCAGGAGGCCAGAAGAGTAACCTGCAACATTCTTGAAGGAGTAGAAGGAGGAGACTGCCCGTTTGCAGAGAAAACTCATAACTAGAGCATGCCACACCACAGAGGCCAGTGCCCACTGGAGACACAAGCCACCTCGGGAGCTATTCCATGCCTGGAACTGAAAGCTCCACGTCCCCAAAATGGGGGAGGAAAAGACACTTGAGCACCAATTTCAACTAGTGGGCTAAAGTATAATACTGAGAACAGCTAAAGTTTGAACCTCTCTGAGACAGAAAGAGTCTGGAAGATGCCATCTTAACTCCATGCCTGTCACAAGTGGAAGTGGGGTGGACTGAAAATCCCAGTGCTGGTGGGTACTGGCTTTTTTCCATCCAGATCATATTTCAGCTGTAGCTTAGGGCCCAGGGCCACCTTCAGGAGGGAGGAAGCTGCGGGTACCTGCACCAGCCACTCCGGGAAATTACCGGCCAAGCCATGGAGGCCGGTGATTATCCTATTCTGGCAGCTTGAGCCTCACCAGGAGCTATTCTGTGGATGGAATTGGAAGCTCCATTTTCCAAAACCAGGGGAGGAACAGAAGAAGAAAAGAATGGAAAAAATTGAACAAGGTCTCAGGGAACTAAATGACAGCAAAAGACATGCAAACATATGTATCATGGATGTCCCAGAAGGAGAAGAGAAGGGAAAAGGGGTACAAAGAATATATGAAGAAATAATGGTAGAAAATTTCCCAACTCTATTGAAGGACATAGATATCCATGTCCAAGAAGCACAACATACTCCCATCTGAAAAAATCTAAATAGACCAACTCCAAGACACATAATCATCAGAATTCAAATGCCAAAGACAAACAGATTTCTGAGAGCAGCAAGAGAAAAGCAATGCATAACATATAAGGGATATCCGATAAGATTAAGTGCTGATTTCTCACCAGAATCCATGGAGGCAAGAAAATAGTGGTCTGATATATTTAAGATACTACCAGAGAAAAACTTCCAGCCAAGAATCTTATATCCAGCAAGACTTTCTTTCAAAAATGAGGGCAAGATTAGAATATTCACAGATAAACAGAAACTGAGAGAATTTCTAAGCAAGAGACTAGATTTTCAGAAAATACTAAAGGGTTTGCTAGAGCCTGAAAAGAAAAGACAGGAGAGAAGGGCCTGAAAGAGAATATAGAAATGAAGATTATATCAATAAAAGAAACTAAAAGTGTCAAAAGTGTGGTGAAAATAAAACAGATAAAACTCAAATAGTCAGGAGTAAACTAAACCAATTACGTAAAGCACTTGTATTCAGAAAACTGAAACTAAATGTTAAAAGAAATCAAAAATGGCCAAATAACTGGAAGTACATTCTGTATTCATGGATTGAAAGACTAAATATCATTAAGATGTCAGTTCTACTCAAATTGATATACAGATTTAATGCAGTCCCAATAAGAATTTCACCAGCATTAAATAAAAAAAACTAAAACATGATCATTAAATTTATTTGGAAGGGTAAGGAATCCTGAATAGCCAGAAATATCATAAAAAGGAAAAATGAACCTTCATCTCCCGACTTTAATCCATAATACCAACCTATAGTGATAACAGCATGGTACAGGCCTAAAGACAGATACAATAGACCAATGGAACCAAATTTATGGTTCAGAAACAGACCCTCACAGGTATGGTCAAGTGAATTTTGACTAGCCTATCAAACTCACACAGCTCAGGCAGAACAATCCATTTAAGAAATGGTGCTGAAATAATTGGATATCCATAGCCAAAAAAAGGAAAGAGGACCCCTATCTCACACCTTATCCAAAAATTAACTCAAAATATATTTTAAAAAAAATAAAAATAAAAGCAACAACCATAAAACTTCTAGAAGAAACATTTGGAAAGTATCTTCAAGACATAGTTGTTAGGTGGTGGATTCTTAAAAGAGATAAGAGAAGGACTATTCATTGGACTACTAATGTTTAATGTATGTAGAAGTTTTAATTAGCTTTACTGTAAAAGTGTAGAAATGTATAGAGTAGATGGTAACACACAGTGAGTACAGCTAATTTATAAATGGGGATGTGATTGAAAATGGTAGTCTAGTTATGTAAATGCCAGTTGACAGAATGCTAGATAATAATCTATGAACTGGATAGCACAATAAACCAAAAGGTGGATGAGAATTGTGGTTGATGGTACAGATGCAAGAGTGCCCTTTGTTAGCTGGAGCAAATGTATATCACTACTGCAGGGTGTTGGGAATGTGCAAAAGCATGGGGAAAATACAGCTGGAGTGTCCTATGGACTGTGCTTAGTAGTAATAATATAATATTCTTGCATCTATGCAAAGATGTTCTGTGTTGATACTGAGACAGTATGGAAAATGTGAGCCAAATGTACACTATGGACATGGTAATGATCTGATGTTATTATTTTATCTGTAGCAAATGACACACCACATTGTGATATGTTTATGGAGGGGTGTTGTTTGGGAATTCTGCACATGTGCATGATTGCTTTATAAGTTTAAAATTTCCATCAAAAAATATATTTAAAAAGTAATAATGGGGTGGATTGGGGGGAAAATACACCAAATGTAAGATAAGGACTATGATTAGTAGTAAGATTTTGACAATATTCTTTCATAATTTGTAAACAAATGTCTCATAACAATGCAAGGTGTTAGTGAAGGGTTGATATATGGGACGGACCCCTGTACGATGTTATGAATGTTTGTTTTATAAGTTCACAACTTTTACTATACACTTAATTGTTTATGCATGTTCATATATAAATGATATAAAGATAATAGGATTGGCTGGTGAAAAAATACTTTGTTTAGTAGTAGTATTTTGACAATGCTCTTTAATCATTAGTTAAAATGATTTAACATATGTTGTTTTGTAAGTTCACAACTATTATTACACACTAATTGTTTATGTATGTTTATATATGAGTGATATACTGCAATAAATTTTAAAATGAAAGGATTGAGGGATATAAATTTCTCTCTCAGCACTGCTTTTCCTGAATCCCATAGGCTTTGATATGCTGTGTTCTTGTTCTCATTCATCTTTAGATATTTGTTGATTTCTTTTGCAATTTCTGCTCTGACCCACTTATTGTTTAACAGACTGTTGCTTAAGCTCCACATATTTGTGAATTTTCCCTTTTTCTGCCTGTTGCTGATTTCCAGTGTTATTCCGCTATGATCAGAGAAAGTCTTTGTATAAATTTGAACTTTTTAAAATTTATTGAGATCTGCTTTGTGACCCAACACATAATCTATCCTGGAGAAAGATTCGTGAGCATTTAAGAATAATGTTTATCCTGCCTTTTTGTGGTGCAATATTCTGTACTTGTCTACTAGGATTATTTCATTTATCATATTATTCAGGCTCTTTGTTTCTTTATTGATCCTCTGCTGAAATGATCTATCCAAATATGAGAGTGGTGTTTTGAAATCTCCAAATATTATTGTAGATACATGTATTTCCTCCTTCAGTTTTACCAGTGTTGCTTCGTGTAATTTAGGGCATTCTTGTTAGGTACATATACATTTATGATTGTATTTCTTTCCGGTCAATTGTCTCTTTTATTATTATATAATGTCCTTTTTTGTCTTTCTTAATATCTTTGCTTTTAAAGTCTATTTCATCTGATATAAGTATAGCTACTCAAGATTATTTTTTGTTTCTTCATCATGAAATAATTTTTCCAGCCTTTCACTTTCAATCTATATGCATCCTTAGATCTAAGGTGAGTTTCTTATACACAATATATAGATGGCTCATATTTTCTTAACTATTCTACCAGTCTGTGTCTTTTGATTGGGAATTTTAATCCACTAACTTTCAATGTTATTACTGTAAAGACAATTCTTACTTTACCCATTTTGTCCCTGGGTTTTACCTGTCATATCTTGTTTTCATAACTCTTTATACAATTTTAGTTACTTTTACTGATATAATCTTCATTTATAGACTCTTTTCCAAGTATCTCTCTCCTCTTACTTTTTAGGCTGTAGCACTCCCTTCGTTATATCCTGCAAAACCAGTTTCATAGTTATACATCCTCAGTTTCTGTTTACCTGTGAATATTCTAAACTCTCCCTCATTTTTGAAAGTCATTCTTGCCTAATGTAATCTTAATGGCTGGCTGTTTTTTCTCTTGCAATATCTTTAATATATCATACCACTGCCTTCTTGCCTCCATGGTTTCTGAGGAGAAATCAACACTTAATCTTATTGGGTATCCCTTGTATGTGATGCATTGCTTTTCTTTTGCTGCTCTCAGGCTTCTTTCTTTATCTTTATCTTTTGACATTCTGATTAGTATGTGTCTCAGAGTAGTTCTATTCAAATTTATTTTGATGGGAGTACTTTGTGTTTCTTGGACAGAGATATCTATGTCCTTCAGGAGGTTTGGGAAATTTTCTACCATGATTTCTTCAAATATATCTTCTGCCCCTTTTCCCTTCTCTTTTCATTCTGGGACAGCCATGACACTTACGTTTGCAGATCTCTTGCCATCATTTAGTTGCCAGAAACCCTGTTCATTATTTTTTCATTCTTTCCCTCATCTGTTTTTCATATGTTTCTTTCTTCTGCCTCCTAAAATCTGCTGTTATATGACTCCAGTGTATTTTTAATTTCATTGAACATACCCCTCATTCTGACAAGATCCCCTATTTTTCTAAGTATGCTTTCAAATTCTGCTTGGTGCTCACCCACTGTCCTTTTTATATCCTTAACCTCTTTAGACATCTCATTGAATTTATTAAGATTTGTTTGATCATCTATGATTAATTGTCTCAATTCCTTTATGTCACTTGGAGGCTTAGTTTTTTTCCTTTGCTGGGCTATATCTTCCTTTGTCTTATATGTATAGTAATTTTGTGTGTGTGGGGGGGTGGGTTTTGTCATCTGGTTTACTAGATGTATTTATTCGGGGTGCAGTTTCTCTTTATAGTCTAGGACATTCTATTTGTTTAGATTTGTGTTACAACCCCTCTTTAAGACCTGGTTCAACTTAATTTGGAAATTAAGAGTGGCTTGTGTTTAGCCAATCTGAACTTTTCAGCTCTTTTTCATCAATCTCTTGCCCATTCTCCAGTGCTGATTGCATAGTAAGAACCAAGGAAGCAGTTGGCACTGTGAGCCTTGGAGGTTGAAGCTGCCTTTATTTTCTCAGGAGCCAATGAAACTTTGCTTACCTTTCTCTCCTGCTAGGGTAGGGACAGATCTTCAGCTATGTGCAGTAAGTGCAGCCATGCAGGCCAAGACCACCTGTAGTTGCCTGGAGAGACTGATGAAACCTCACTCACCTTCCTTTCCTATGTGGGGCAGGGATGGAGCTACATGTGTGGGCAGCAAAAGGTATGGTGGTCAAAACTGACTGCAGTTGCCCAGGTTGACTGGAAAACACCAACCCCCCTCATCTCTTGCTAGGAGTAGGGATGAGCCTCAGGGTTGCCCAGTTATCTAGACCATTGGGGTCAAAAGTGTCTGCAGCTGCCCTGAGAGGTTTATGTAGGAATGTCCCTTCTGCCTTCTCAGGGGTGTGGATGGAACCATAGGAATGGCCAACAGTCTAGTCCTTGCAGGCTAAAAGCACCTGCAGTTGACTGGAGAGTTTGGAGAAACACTGAAGTCCCCCTCTTGTGCTATTGAGGGTGGGGATGGTGACACATGTATCCAACAATCCAGACTGTGTGGTCAAAAACCACCTATGTTGCCCAGAGAGGCTTGGGAAACACCACCCTCCTCCTATCCTATCAGTGGTGGGGATGGAGCCACAAGTGTTCAACTATCCAGTCCAGATGGGTTGAAAGCTACTGTAGTTTCCCTGAGAAGTTGGTGCTGGTTCCCCCAGCTTCCTCCCTGTCAGACACAGTACTGGAGCGTAGGCTTTGGCGGCAGTTTTACCTCAGTGGAAAGAACACAATCTCTACCATCACTGTGATTTTCTATCAGCCCTGCTTCCCCTATTGCCAGGAGTGGAGTTAAAATGGAGGCTACTGGTCTCTTTCCAACTTGCACAGGTTCAAGGTTTAGCTGTTCTTAGGATTAGACTTTAGCCAACTGAATTTACTGCTCAGTAGCTGAAGTCAGTGCTCAAACATCTCTTCCACCACAGTTTTTGGGAAATGAGTCTTCCAACTCCAGCCAGATTATAGCTCCAGAGGTGGCTTATGCTGTCAGAGTTGGATGAGGGCTGGCCTTCACTGCATGTAGTGTTCTACTCATGAATCTTCACTGCAGATAGGCTGTCTCCTCCTTTAGATCTTCCAAGGATGTTGCAGGATGCTCTTCTGATATCCTGGATCCCCCAAACAGGTGCTCTAGATTACCAACTGCACTATAGGATGAGTCAACTCTTGGAGCACCTTACTCTGCTTCCATCTTACCCCTCCTTCAAATGGTAGAATATGAAACTGCAAGCATATTAGATAATAATTTTCTTACTTTGGAGCTATACTGGGGCCTTTCAGAGGTAGGACTTTCTGGGCACACACATACAGGCAGTATCTTGAGTACCCACTTCAAGCCAGAACCAGTGCTAGTGTTTATACACAGCCTTTCATGGAGTCCAAATAGCAACTCAAGCAGAGAAGTGTTTCTGTTGCCCCCACTTTGCAGCTGAGGAAACTGAGTCTCAAGAGGCAAAGTAACTTGCTTGAGGCCTCACAGTAGTTAGTAAGGAAGTCTGTGATATAAAGTTTAACCTTTTATTTTGGAATAATTTTAGACTTATAGAAAAGTTGCAAAGATAGTACAGAGATTTCCCTCATAGCCTTTATTCAATTTCCCCTAATGTTAACATCTAATGTAAACATAGCGTATATTTGTGAAACCTAAAAAATTAACATTGATAAAATATTCTTAACTATAGGGCTGATTAGGATTTCACATTTTTTCACTAATATCCCATTTATGCTCCAGTATTCAAACCAAGATGTTGCATTTCTCATCATGTTTCCTTAGTCTCTGCTTATCTTAGTTTCCCAGGATGCTATGACAAATATCCCACAACGAATTGGCTGAAACTACAAGATTGTATTGGCTCATGTTTCCATACCCTAGAATTCCAAAATCGATATTCCTTCTCCCCAGGGTCTGTAGCATTCTAGTACTAGCTTGCCACAATCCTTGTGGTTCTTTGGCTTGCATTTTTGCCTCCTGTCATGAGGTGATCTCTCTTTCCTTGTGCTTGCACTTCTTACTTCTACTGACATCTGGCTTCTGGCTCCTCCTTGTGACTTTCTCTGATATCTGGCTTCTTGTTTTCTTCCTAAAAGGCCCCCAGAAAAATGGATTAAGAACCACCTAATTCAATTGGCCATGCATTAAATAAAAATAATATCTACAGGAACAATGATTAAGAACGTGTCTTTGTTGGGGTAAATCATTCAGTCTATCACAGTGCACCCTCTTTTCCATCCAGATGCAAAAAAGTCACTTCATAATATCCCAAAAAACTTAAGTAATTTCAGCAACATCTCTAAGTACAAAGTTTCATCAAAATCAGTTATATTCCTCTACCCCCCTTCTCTCAGGGCCCACAATGATAACCAAGCTTCACTGCTTAAAGGACCAGATTCACAGATACTTGCAGCAGTGCTGAGGGCTTGACACATTAGACTGTCCTCCCCCTTTGGGAGCCACCAATTCTCTCCAGAGACACAATCTCTATGTTTGAGAATATCAGGCCTCCCCAAGATGGGGGTATAACTTCCCACTCATTGTATGGGTCTTCAACCAATGATATAACACATTATGACAAGATGAACACTCACACACTTCCTAAAAGCCTTTCTCTGTGCCAGATGCCCTCCATTAAGCACCTTAACAGGTAAACCTTCCTTATTATATTTTCTAAAGATTTTTCTCAACATTATAGATTCAACCACATACCTGACAATCTCCCATGTTTATCTGTTCCACCTAACTCTCCACCTCCCCAATTTCTTGGGCCATCTGACCCATCCTCCTAACCCTAGCCCTCCTCAAGACTGCAAAGCCCTACCCAATAGTATTCCTATGTTCCCGTCTTATCCTTGCCATGTAAAACTACTTACTTACAGTTTATCATAGATCAGGGTTACTGGGGGGAAATGGAAGTGTTCCACAAGATCGTGCAATAATGGATATAGGGCACCACTATCTCCCATTTGTGAGTTTCTTAGTCTTTCCTTTTTCTTCATGACCTTGACAATTTTGAGGAGCATAAGTATGTTATTTTAGAATGTCCCTTAATTTTTTCTGATACTTTTTATGATTAGACTGGGGTTATAGCCTTTGTGAAAGAATTACAAAGAATTAAAAATAGCCTTTAAATTACATAATTTTATGGGGTATATGATATCTACAAACCTTTTCACGGATGATATAAACCTCAATCACTTTGACAAGGGGATACCTGTCAGGTTTCTATACTCTAAAGTTTCTGTTTTTTCATTTCCATACTGTATTCTTTGGAAGCAAGTCACTGAGTCCAAGAAACACTCCAGTGGAGTAGGATTAAATTCCATCTCCTAAAAGTGGGAGTGACATACATATATTATTGCTAATATAAACTTTTAATATAAGTCTTGGTCCATCATATCAATTAGTTCCACAGCTTCAAAGAAGAAGGAATATGCCATATTTCACAGTGACATTCCATGAAAATAATAGAATCATGATTAAATAAGTATCTATGTGATTGAATTCATTTTAAAACATTTAATTAAAAATAATTATGGCAAAAAAATTAAAGTAAAAATAAGCCAGAATAAATTGATTTTCTTTATTAAGCAATTTGAAGAATCAGAAGGAATTTAATTGCAACCCTTGCCATTTATTATCTATGTGATATGGAAACTAAAGTTTCTAATTCTCAGAAACAAAATTATAAACACCAACCTATTATTGTGAAGATGGAATGAAAAGTTTGGCATATTGTTAATGCTCAAAGAATAAGAACTCCTTATTATTAATCAACAGTAGGAGATAATGTCTCTGTTCCCATCCTCTTTAGGTGATCTCTTCCTGGGTCTACTTAAGATTCAATCCTACTTTCTACTGTGCTCTCTATTTGGTCAAGAATTGGATGTCACACAGACACAGTACTTTCCCTCAAGCCTCCATTTCTTTGTCTGCTGATACACCATCCTACAATTAGTTCTTGATGTAATAATAGCAACAACTTTAAGATTTTTGTTTCTTATGAAAAGCAGTCATCTTTCAATTTTTTTCATGGTGAGATCTAGGTCTTCACTTTTTAAAAATGTGTTTCTCATTTGTGCTTGTTTGCTGGGTAGATGTGCATATTTTGATCACATTTATGAGGAAAGTTGAAGAATGCACCAGGGTACTGCAAAGTCTTGAGTGACTATCTTAGTGACTTTAGGTGATGTTCATTATCTTTTGAACGGGGGCATAGACTTAGCTATGCTTGACAAAGTTGCCTCTGTTTAGTCAAAATGTATTATGTAATATTCTATATCTTTAAAAATGCACAAAGTAGAAGCTATTAAACAGAATAGCTGAGTCATGAGCATCAGTCTAATGTTTCATATGAGTAAAACATGCAAGTTCTTGATAGTTTGATTGCTTTTCTAACCTGGATGTAATATGTGTTATTTCTTGTTAAGGCTTAAGGGATCTGAATAGAAGTCTATTATAAATATAACTCAATCACCTAAATACATTTTTACTATTATCTGGTTCAATAGATTTACAAAAAAAAAGATGGATATGAATCATACTACATACTTTCTTGAAAGAGATGCTTCCTAACCCACTGGTGGTAGTAGTCAGAATAATCTGGGTTTTTGTCAAGAATGAAAAGGTGGGTATTTGCTGATTTGCTGAGGCGGTTAATACTAAAAAATCAGTAAAGGCTGAAGACCAATATCTCCAATGATTTTCCAGGGACAAAATAAGAGGTAATAAGTGGGGAAAGAAAATCACATATTAATATAATCTATGTAAATTTTTATTATGGAAGTTTTCAAACTTCTTTAAATTGGTGCTTAATTTTGTCCTTGTCCTTTATTGCCAACTTTCTTTCAAGAAGAGACTATAGTGTGGCAAAAAGTTGTAGCTGGCAACACTCTACCTTTGGAAATGTTAGAAAACTTCCATAATAAAAAAAAAATACTTAAAAATAAAAAGTAGTCAACACTTGTTTCTTATTCTATAATAAGTCTTCTAGAAATAACACATAATAAATCCATTTTCAAGGCTGCTAGGGAGTATGTGAGTGTTCATCTTGTAATAGTGTGTTCTATCAAGGAGTGGAGACCCACATAATGAGTGGGAAGGTGTAGACTCCTATCCTAGATAGGCCCACTAAGTTCCTAAATAGAGCAGGAGGAGTTTCTAGAGAGCATGGGCAGTGCCTAATAGGGGAGGACAGACCAGTGTGTCAAGCCCTCAGTGTTGTTGCAGGTAACTATGACTCTTGTCTTTCAAGAAGTGAAGCCTGGTGGCTGCCATGGGTTCCAAAGGGAGGGGGAGGGAGGAATAGAATAGATGGAACAGGAGGCATTTTGGGGGCATTGGAAGTGTTCTACATGATCTAGTTATGATGAATATAGGCTATGTTGAACTGCATCCAAGTTTATAAAATTGTATGGTCCAAAATATAAACCATAATGTAAACCATTGACCATGATTGGTAGCTATGCTTCAATATTTGTACATCAATTGTAGCAAATGTACCATCCACAAATAAAATGCTAGTTTGGGAAGGAGGAAAATGGGGAGGATGTTGGGTATTTGGGAGTCCCCTGTATTCAGTATGTGACTTTTCTATAACCTAAAACTTCTTTGAGGACAAAATGAAAAAAGTAAGACGTTCAAACAATGAACAGGAGAAAATTTCATTGTATATATAGGACAACAGATCTTACGGTGATGAAAGGTAAAATGTAAAAATTTTTTTTAAATTTTTTTCATTATTCTTTATTATCCCAAATTTTTATTTTTTTATTTGTATTTGTATTTTTGGATTTTATTTCTTATTTTTAAAACAAACATTATTGTATTATTGTTTCATTCTCTTACTAATTATAATTGGCTATTTTATTGGCTTCATTTTTTAAGAAGTTTTGGATCACAAAATGTTTACAACTATGGCAGTGGAGGATCATTGGTGCAAGGTGTCAATGATGGGGAATACAGGAGAGTTAGCTCATTTGGGCATACATATAAGGCACATAAATGTGTTCAAATATTCATGGGCATCATCATGGTGGGTGGAGAATCACACAATAACTGGAGGAATATTAAATTCCCATCCTGGGGAGCTCTGCCACACTCTATAATGGATCAGCAGGAATCCAAGTACAGGGGCAGTGACTAGTGAAGGAGGATGGGCCATTGACAGTTCCTTGATATTAATGACTGTGTGTATAAACCTTTACTCTTGAAATTGAAACTTAGCCTAGTATTATAAGGTGCCTAAGAGTTGCCTCTTGGGACCCCCTTTGTTGCTCAAATGTGGTCTCTCTCTAAGCCGAACTCAGCATATAAATACATTGCCCTCCCCCAGCATGAGACATGACTCCTGAGGATGAGCCTCTCTGGCACCAAAGGATTACTACCAAGCACTGACTAGCAAGGTAACTGAAAAAGGCCTTGACCAAAAAGGGGAAAAGGTAAAAACAAATGAGTTTATATGGCTAAGAGATTTCAAAGTGAGTCAGGCTGTCATTCCAGAGGTTACACTTATGCACATCTCAGGAGGATCTCATTGACTCCCAAAGAAGATACTGTTGAAAATAGTGGAGTTTCTGAGGGCTCTGGAGATATCCAGACACTATAGTCAGGGCAGATAGTTCAGGAGTTTGGTGCCTTCCCAGTGGGCCCTACTTTGGAGTATATGTTCCCCCATGTGGCAAAGTTGGACTCAGTTGTAGTTTCCCTACACATGGCTCTTCTGAGCCTTCTATTTGAATCTGTAATTAGGATTAGAGTTGGTAGGTATATATCCAAGAGACTTGAATCTTTGGGCTGTTCATCTGCTGTTGGAACATGAATCTCAAAGGAATTACAACACCTTCTCTCCAGTTCATTGGTCTCACCCAAGACAACCACAAGAAGGTGATGATGGACAGCTTCCATACCAAGGAACCAAGAGAGTCTACAACTGTAAGCAAGAGTCCCACCCACCAACCCATGGGATCATAGCCCCCTCTCAATTACAGGTGGAGTGGACATCATTATCCCAGAATCCTCAGGAATGGGAATGAACTACGGATTAAATTAGACTTACTGGTATTCTACTATAGACTTATTGTCATTCTAGCAGTGGAAGAAATTATATCATTGATGTGGACACAGTGACCACTGAAGGTTCTGAAGGAAGGGTATATAGTACAGGGACATTTTTTAGACTTGGGAAATGTCTTAAATGACATTGAAATGACAGATACAGGCCATTATGTATCTTGTGATAACCTACAGAATTCGGTGGGAGAGAGTGTAAACTACAATGTAAACTTTAATCCATGCTTAGAGGCAATGCTACAAAATGTGTTCATTAAGTGCAATGAATGTACCTCATCAATGAAGGATATTGTTAATGTGGGAAAATGTGGAGGTATGGAGAGCAGGGCATATGGGAATACTCTATATTTTTATGTGACTTTTGTATAATCTAAGTATCTTTAAAAAAAAACAAAAAAGAAAACAAACAAACAACAACAACAACAACAAAAAAAACAATTCAGTGGTCACCTTTCCAATTTTTTCTCCTCAGTTCCTTTGGGACCTTTGCAATTTCTGCACATCTCTTGTTTCTTGGCTTCTCTTATGTTGGGGATTAATCATGTACCCCACAAAAGAACTTCACTTAAGATGTGGCCAAATTGAATCAAAGTGGACCCTAATCTATATAACCAGAAGCCTTATAAAGATAGTAAATGTGGCCACAGTCAGTCATTAGAAGCCAGAAGTAGCTAGAGAAGAGAGTAAGATCATCATGTCCTGGAAGGCTGCCACCAGCAGATATACTGATCATGGGAGAAATCATGGCCTTGCTGATATCCTGATTTTGGACATGTAGCTTTCGAAATCATGAGAAATAAATGCTTGCTGTTTAAGCCAATTGATTGTGTAGTATTTTATAGTAGACTAAGACATAACAGGAAAAAAATCTCTTGATTCTCCACTTCTATCTATGATCACTTCTACCAGTTTCCTTTTCCAAGCTTTTTCATTATTCTTTACATCCATATAAATATTTTTCAAGTTACTATCTTTGGCCCTTTTATCAGACTCTCTGAAATAGTCTATTTATCTCCTGTTTTTCAATACTATTTTTATTTTTTGTATCTTTGGCCCTTTTATCAGATTCTCTGAAATAGTCCATTTATCTCCTGTTTTTCAATACCATTTTTATTTTTTTGTTTCCCAAGTTTGTATATCCAACCCTGTCCTGTGTCTTGAGTACCACCAAACTACCAAATAGATGTGAGGTACAGTGCAGGGATATCCATTCCCATCAGAAGCTAATCATGATTTAATCTGAGCTCAGTATTCTCTTCCTATTATCCAGACTAATTCTTTCATTTAATTCCCTTCCACCAGTTCTCTAGATTAGAAACTTGGGTTGTCCTTTACCCACCCATCTCCCCTCATTTGCTATTGATCACTAAGTGTTGCCAATTTTCTTTCTATTTTGTTCACATCTCTAGACACCTTTCCTTCTCTACTGTCACAGTGTTATTTCAAGTTTCATTCACTAACACCTGTTTTATTAAGTCTAATTGCTCTCACTCCTCTCTCTCTCACCTCTATTCATTCCATATGTGCTGTCAGAGTCAGTTTTCTAAAATACCGATCTCAATATCTTAGGACAAAGCAGGATAAAGTTCAATCTCCAAAATCTGCCTCATGCCTCCTTTTTCAATTCACAAAATCTAACTCATGCCTACCTCTTCAGTTCACATTCCCATTCCTTCCTCTTCTCTTTCCTTTCTCTAAATCCCCCCTTCAAAGCCATGATATATTTCTCAGATGTTTTGTATTAAGGATATTATTTCACTCAGTTTAGAGGTGATGAAACTGAGAATCAGAGGGCTTATATAGATACCCCAAGGTTATATAATTAGAAAATGGAGGAATCTACATTCAGTTCAAGGCCTTCTGATGCCAAGTCTAAATCATATTTGTACTACCAAACTGAAAAAAAAAATCCAAGTATTATCAGTATTTTTTTCCTCAAGAAAAATGAGTAAATTATTTTCTGAAGAACTTTCATCTCAGTTATGATATTTATGTGCATTAGCTTGGGAATCAGGCCTTGAGACTAAGTTTTACCTTCACATGTGCTAATTATGACACTTTGTAAAATTACTTAATTATTCTGGGTCCAGGTGCCTCATAGTCAAAGAAGAACAACAAAATTATCTAATTCAGAGCATTATTAACTAATATTATTGAATAAATGAGAAGTATTATCTGAGATAATAATTTTACTTTTGTTTGAAGATGTGGAATGCCTAAATACATTTTCAAATGGTGAAAATTCTTAAAAATGAATTGTTAAATACAACCTGAAGGTAGTTAATTGGTTGGGAAGGGAGGGGATTTTACACATCTATCACCAACTTATTATTGGCAGAAAAGGTTCACAACATTTATAATAACACATTTTTTTGCACTAATAATAAGAGATAGCATTGTTCATCAAGTATGGAATTTTTAAAATGCACTTTTAATATTTTAAAAATCCTTGAGATATAAGTAGAGATTATTTTCCCCATTTTCATTCCCCAGGATCATACAGAGAGTATGAGAAGGGAACCAGGATTGAAATTGAGATGTGCTAACTTAAAGACCAGTGTTTTCTTTCTATGCTACTCTATTTAACACTTTCAAGAGATTCACTAAACCCCCACTTCTCCCATTTCTAGAGGATTTCTTCTTTGTAAGCAGGGTGCATAATTGTCTGTATTTGAAAACTTTAAGTCAAATTAGTTTAATTTCATGCAGCATTTGCAACACTTGACCAACTTCCATTTTAAATATTTCTAAGTTAAGAGTTAAATACAAAAAAAATTTTGAACAATGACAAGCTGCTTACTACAAATGTTGAGAAATATAAATAAGTACATCAGGAGCTAAACATGATTTTCACAAAACATTACTTGGTGTGAATAGTGCCCCACAGAGTTATTTCAGGAAAATTTACCCAATAGGGTAAATCTGTAAGCACTAAAGACACATAAATGACAGTGCAGATTACCCAGTGCCATCACAACATGTTTCTGCCTTCTGTAGAAATAGAGACAAAAATTAAAATGAGCACAGTCTAGGGACATACAGCAAATACCAAGAAGCAGTTTACTTAATTTTAGTAATCATGTCTTAAGTGCATTCCTTTCAACATTTCTCTTTGGATTTAGGCATATTTCTTACTGTGTATTTGAATACCACGAATGGAAAAGCTGTTTTTCTGCCTAGAGATATGTGAGTTTTATTGGTGTATGTATTTTCCTCAAAAAGATCTGAAAACCCTGGAAATGTTGTCACTTATGCCATATTCTAGGCAGGGAATAAGCTGAAACTCCTTGATCTTTTCTGAAATTATGGACTGTCATTGGTCACCATGTTTCTGTAGGGTTGTAAACCCACATCAGTGCCACGTTCCTAGAGAGAGGTCTAAAGAAAAAACCTACAAACTATGACTGAATAACAGAGTTCTGACTTCTGAAAAAAAATCACATGTATTAGCTTTCCAGTGTAAATAAATAATGGCTGTCCAGAGGCTTGTAGTGTAGTTCTGACTCTCGCAAGATCCATATGTGTGACTTAAGCCAGGTTTTACCACATCTCTGTTCCTTGTTTCCTTCATCTATGAAATGAACGAGTTGCTTGAGGTCGGAACAAACAAGATATGATTCTCTTCATGTGGAATAACACTGAGGTACATTAATTTTCAGAAAATCTCCCCTTACTGTACTCTACACTGAAACATTTGAGGGAAGACTTTCCAACTGACAGCTGCCTTATTGCTCTAAGTGATTCTCCATCTATCATAAAATTGATGGTGTGTATTCATAAAACTTTCACTGAACAAATATTCACTAAATGCCTCCAAGTACGAAGCAGAAGGCAGAATGCTAAGAGTAAAAGAAAAGCATAATGCAAACCCTTTCCTTGAAATGTTGTAAAAATGTTTAACATGGAAAGAACATATCCCTTATTTATTGAGTTCTTATAATGCAGCACATAGTACAGTTACAAAGATAAACTGGTAGACAGAATGGATTGTATTCAAATCTAGATTTACCTGACTCCAAATTCTTTTTGTAAGCAGCTATACTACCCTGCCACAGGAGAAAATTAGTTTAGCAAATATTTATGTAGGCTCATCCCTTTCCCTACTCTTTTTAGCTCCAATTCCTGGGACCTTTAACCTGGAGGAACACTCTCCATCCTATCCCTCAAATATCCTGAACAAATCCTGATCAACACAGTATATTCTAAGACTGTGTTCTGACCAGTAGGGATGTTCTTGAGTAAGTCATTTGGTGACACACTGCATGAAACATCACAGGAACTCTTGATTAATGATCTCTCAAATCACTTGCCTAACAAAGCCCTGACCACTTGCTTTGTACATATCAGCCCCTCCTCCAAGAGTGTGGAACTGGCTCAATAGCCAGTCATGAGCCGAAAATTATCCTGGCCTTGGGTCTGATGACCATTTCTTTTGAGACCCACCATAGAGCCAGGCTTTCCATCTACCTCTGCTGATTCTGAATTTCTTTCAATATCCTCCATCCAGCTGAGTTCTTAAAGAATTCTCAACTTTGTTTTCCAATTTAAGGATTCTGTCACTATAATCATAAATATTCAGTTTAACATAAATAAATTAGCTTGATAAGCAGATCTTCAATTGAATATGCTATGCATAAATTAAATAAATATATTTTGCATAAAGAAGTATAATAAAATTTATCATGCTTATACATTTTAGTTTCAAGATAGGCATACAATTGTTAATCCTTTGTTGAATAGATTCTTTGGCTTTCTTCTATTTAGAATCAATACAGTGACTATGTTGACCATTGCTTATGGATGCCAAACTCTTTTGGAGAAGGTATTCATTGCTCTGAAATTACTCGAAAATGTTTGTGTGATAAGGCAGTTGAAAAGCAGCCCAAAATGTGAAGGGTGCCATATTTTAATGGCTTAATTATCCTTTATCATTGGGAGCATGTACATTTTTAAATGATGTTGTGCATATGCTACATGTATAGAATCAATATCTTAAATAATTATACAACAGGTGTTCTGTATTAAACTGTTTGAAAACAAGAAGTAGCTTCTTTTAAATGCAAATATATTGAATGAATATAAAATGTAATGAGTCTTTGAAAGCTTTATTATTGTGGAATAGAGAATATTTGGTATTAAAAACCCACGCATATTTATTATAATTTTGGCTGGAATTCTGTAAAATTGGAAAAAAAACATATTTCTCCTCTCAGCTCTTTAAAAAAAAGAGATACATTTAAATTAGTATCAATTAGATAATAACTACATCCACCACAATAACAATGCAAGGTTAACATTTATCTTAATAATATGGTTATGATAATGATACCTTACTTTTTTAGAACTTTAAAACTCACAGTGCTCTTTAGAGCATAGGTCTTGTAACATAAGGGATCTGGATAGGAGGTCTACTCTATTATTTGCTAATTCTGTGACCTGAGGATAATCACAGCCTCTCAAAACTATTTCTAATCCTCAGAACGATAATAAACATATCTACCTTACCATGGCTTTAAGGTTTAACTGAGTTAATGTAGACAAAAGAGCTTATTGTAGTTCACAACAGATGCTCAATAAATATCAATTTCTATTTGAACAGATTGTATGCTCTAAGCAACTCTGTCAGATTTCCAAACACCCAATAAGCTCACCCGGAAAAGGAAAGATTTTAGATGTAGATACTATTATTGTGAGAAAATACTGGTATTCCATCAGTTCTTTGAGTCACTGGTGAAGCATATATTGCTGGAATAACAGATCAAACCTGGGACAATCAAGAAAAGCATTTGGGGGGATAGAAAATGAAAGTTACGGCAATTTTTCTGAAAGTAGAATTGTTTCATTGCATGATAAAACAGTTGTAAAAAATTTGGTGAAGGAAAAGTGAAGGCTTGAGAGTCTAGACTTAGACCTAGGGAATGAAAAGGCCAGAAGAGAATGGAAAGATCAGAAAGCAACAAAAGAAACAAGTTTGACAGGAAATCTTAGAAGGAAACCCATGACCATAGAAGTGAAATTTCACTTGATTGAAAGTGGACTCTCAAAGGGCTTCATGCTAAATGATTAGAGCAATGGGATGGGGAATTAAAGATTAATGAGAAGAATAATAGGTTGTTAAAATACTAAGTAACCAGAGTATGGAAAATTGATTCTGTTATTAAATCCAGAAAAAATATGTAGGAATTTTATAGTGAAGAATATACAACCTATACTATTTTACCACTTCTTATAGGTTACTTTCTTTCCATTGTTCTCCATCTTGTTCTTTCACAATGGCCCTTTCTTCTCAAATGTTGAATATGACTCATTTTTATTTTTTAAAGAGAAAATGTCTTTTGACTTTAAACTAAGACTATCTAATCACTTTATTCTGCCCCTGCTTGCTTTCTTATTTAGTTACTCGACATTTGTTCCCATGTAAACCAAGTCCTATCCACAGCAGTCAAATGCTCTTATAAATTATCCAGAACTTCTTTCTTACAAAAGTCATTGGCCTTGACTCACTTTTCATCTTAATCTAATGCTCTGTGACTTTTTATTCAATTAGCCACTAGTTTATTTAATAATTCATGAATATATATCATATTAATTTACATATCAAAAATTTCAGGGTGAATATAAAATTGAGCTGAATATGATTCATGAATTGGACAAATCATGCATGAAAAAACACACAGAAGAATAAACCCTCAAACATAAATTTACAGCTATTTAATGAAACTCCCCTTTCTACATTTTTTTCTGATTGCTATTTCCAGCTTTCTCATTGCTTCATTACCACGTTTGCACTTTAGCTGTGAATGTCACCATATCACTGTACATCCCTTTTTGTCCCTACATTGTTTAATTCACCAGCTCAACTTCTCCAATATTGTCTAACTGCTGAAGGACTCCCAAAGCTTCTTATCAGTCCTGATCCTCATTGGTTCCCAGTTCCAAATCTCTAATTATGTACTAGACAACCATCTCTTTACCTCACATACCCTATAGCTAAAATGGCTTGGTTGATTACACTGCCTTTAACTTTCATTTATGCAGAATGATGCACAACAACAACAATATTTGGCAAAATAAAGTCAGCAAAACATTTATTTCATATACCCCCACCTGAAAGGTCAGTGGCCACCTGCCCCCAAGAAATGCAGTCATCACCATGTTCCTCACTATTAGCCAAGGACAAGCTCATAGAGTGTCACACATGGGGCTCTCCCTCGGAAAGCACTCCAACTCTATTTATCTCTTCCTCTTCCTCCAGCAAATACAAAGTTCTATTTCTTCTCCCTGTCACATGCAGCAGTAATCCTCAGGGCTGGCTGCACAAGATAATTACCTGGGGAGATTCTAACAGATATTGATGCTTAGACTGCAGCCCCAAATATTTTTTATTGAAGTGTTAAAAGGTGAGATCTAGTTCTTATAAGGTCCCCAGGTAATTTTAAAGTGCAGACAGATTTTCTGACCACTGAATTATGCAGCGTAACATTGTCTAGATTCTGCTTCCTTCCCACTCTAGACCAATTTTTCAGATTCACCTTGGCACTTTGGCAACATTGCACTACACCTGTGGTTCCCTGAACACAGCATGCCATCTGTTTCACAGTTATAAGGTGTTTTTCATGCTCTTGTCATGTTTTTCTAATTCCAAATCATTCTTCAAATCTCAGCTCAAACACTGCCTCTCGAGAAAGCATTCCCAGTTACTAAATTCCCTTAGCCTGTGTCAATACTCTCTGTTGGGTAAATGTAGTTGTCCTGCCAAAGTGAAAACAGATCGAAATCGAAAGTACATTTAGTCCTTGCAAGATCTGACACAACTAGTTTGAAAACTCAAGGCAATTTATTGCTTGCTTAGTCGCAAGCTGGCAATACAATCAATGCAGAATTGCCTGGTCAAGGGCACACAATACAATTAAATGTGGTAGGGACCATAGACTCTAAAATCCATTGGGTGGAGAGCCAGTGGGTTTCTGGGGAGCCAGGTCCAAGGCCAGCTTTTAGTGGAGGTTCCAAGGCTGATGGTAGGAGTGCTGGTTACAGCACAGCACAGCGAAAGCAGCAGTAAGCTTCTTTGCAGCACAATATGGACACTGAAGCCAGAGTCAGTGTGCCCCTTCAGTCTGCCTCTACCTGAAGCTTGCCAAAGAAGCATTTGTACTGGGTTTTAAAAAGAAGTGTCCATCTAACTGACATCAAGCCAGTGTGTATCCTTTCTTTACACAAATGTCTGGCTAATCACTGATGAAAAAAACATGTTTCTATCAGTTTGTTTAATTCGAATTGGGGCCAACATGTTCACAGTATTTTGGTTTCTTTCCCAGTTTGCTAAAATATCTGGGGGGGGGGGTTTCAAGATCATTAATATCATTTCCATTCACAACGTCCTTGCCCTTGTTTTCTAAAATAGATTACGGAGTACAGAGGGGAATATTACTTCCTACACTAAATTTTAGAAAATCAGATTCACACAACTGCATCAATCTGATATTCCCATTTGGGTACCGAAAAAGGAGGTGAGCTGTGTACCTGATGAAACAGTGCAGTGTGCTCAGTTTGACCACAAACAACTCAGGGCAAATTTTATTATTTTAATGCTTTGGCTCTGACTTGTGTTAAATATGCCCCCTCTCCACCCACCCCCCATTTTCTTCATTCCTGGGAGAAGAACGGGACAAGTAATTAGGTGGAGAGAAAAGCTAGAATGTTCACTCTAAAATTGACTGATCCTGCATTAAATTAGAGCAGGAGCAATAGAATAAAGCATAGCCCCTCTTAATGGAAAACTGAAAATTATGGAATAAGTTAGCTATCCTAAAATATTCAAGTCTTCCTACTAACCAGCTGTGTCACCTGAGAATAAATTACATAAACTTCTGGACTTTCTATTTACATTTTGTAATAATTTTTTGCTCATTTTAGACTCTGAGTCTTCCTGGAACCCTACATTTTATCTTTTATTATACATTCACATTCTCTAAGAGATGATAGATTCTGGAAGGGAAGGCATGGACCTCCACAAAGATTGTTGGCCCTCTTGCTTCAACACGTGACAGCTGACTCGGGTGAGAAATCACCTCTTACGATGCCTTAACTTGGACTTTTCCTGGCCTTGGAACTGTAAGATTTTACCCCAAATACTACCCTTTATTAAAACCAACACATTTCTTGTACTTTGTATCAGCATCCCTTTGGCAAACTAAAACAGAAGGGAAGAGAAAAATGCTTTTTATGGTGTATTATGCAAGTTATTGTCTCCATAAATTATTATAACATAGCATGTAGTTTTGAGGACCTAAGGAAATAAGGGGGAAGGTATTTGATGCAAAGAGGAAAAATGCTAAAATATTAAATAGAAAATGTATGAATCATAGTTGGCTAGTAAGACTTATTTATGCTAGGAAGAGTGAAATATCTTTGTTTTTTATCCAGCTTGCACCTAATATTAAACCTAAGTCTTAGTCAGATAACACATCACAGAACATAATTTTTTTCTTCTATTCAGTCATTTTCATCAGAAGGTTGTCAGATATGGAATAAGCATGAGAGAATAATGGAAACAACTAATAAGGATGAAATAAACATAGACAAATAGAATTGAACCATAGAGAATATTATTACTTACCTAGGATTTCTGGGGTGCGATGTCTGATAAAAAACACACACACAATTATTCCAACACCAATCAAGTTCAAGAATATTTGAATACTTCAGATTCAAAATAAAAGAATTATGCAAATTACATTTTAGACTTAGAAGGCCTAACAATTTGTAGCATTAAATGTGTTTAGCAGTTTTTTAAAAGTTCAAAATGTTAGTAATTTTTAAATCTGATTTTAACCTATATGCGACACACATTCTTTGTTCCTTATTTAGATGAAAAAATAATGAAATTTTACCCAACTGTTCAATATGTGCACTAATTCACAGCATTATAGGATGCAATATGGAATTTATCCCAGAAAATGATAAGCCCCTGCTTTGATTTACCCCCTTCTCTTTGTTCCAAGAGCCACTTGCAAATCTGCCAACTATTACCCTTTATTCTCTCTCCCTAGGGTCTCTAGAAATAGAGCAAATATGATGCTTCCTATGAAAGATAAGCAATATGTCTCTGAGCTAAAGGGTTTTTACTTAACTTTCAGCTTGATTAGTTTTGTTTGGATCCACATGTGAGTTTAGAAAAAGCTTGAGCAATCCTAAATCATTTTTCTTTATAAAAGGCAGTCACAAAAGAATGGAAGTGGATAGAACAGTATGGTTGTGTGTAAGGGAATAATAAGTGTGTGTTTGTATGTGTGTCAGGGAATAATAATAATGTGTGTGTGTGTACAATGAACCAAGTGCTATTCAGAATTATTTGTATAATTTCATATAATCATTACACACACACACACACAAACACACAAGACAAAAAAAAAAACAACAACACACTGTATAAGTGGGACTTCCAGGAGATACTTAGGATACTTTAGATATCTGCAACATAACAATATCCTACCTCATCTTTTTTAAAAAATTGATTGGCTAATTTATTCTCCATTTGCTCCCAAATCCATTTTCCAGGTATGGAGGCATAGTCAGCAGACTATTGACTGCTTCACTCAGCTTCCATTATCATCAGGCTTTCTGTTGTGTTCAGCTCTTTGGAGGCACTGTCGAGAGATCATAAGGGGGAAGAGAAGAAGGCTAAAATGCAAGCGGACCCCACCCTTTTTTTTTTCTAAAGTTGATCCAGCAGAGGTTGTGTCACTCTCTGAGAACAGATTCTATCAAGAAGTTGTATTTTCCTGATTCCAAATCTCAGCCAGGTTCTCATTCCCTTGAAACTTCAGGTCTAAATATTCTATTGCTAACACTCGTTGACTCAACATCCTTTGCTGACTCTCTTAACCTAGTCTGCATATCTATCAATAGTTATTTTATTACAAAAGCCTCTTTTAAAAACCCAGCTGAAGATGCTGTCTTATCCTTTTGTAGACTAGACGGAAAATAATGTTATAACAAAACTTTTAATGTTTTACAACAAAACATAATTTATCCAAGTTGTAACAAAGGATGACATATTAATTATTCTAAACAAAATGAACAAACAACAAAAAATCTCTGCACTTTTGTTCTTCTGTCCAAAGAAATCATATGTGCAGCTATTTTGCGACATTTTTATTAGAAAAAAATAAATAAGAAAAGAATATATATAATCAAATATTATCACTGGTAAACATAGACCAGTGTTTTACTAACTGTAAGTTGTAAGCATTAGTCCATCATGAAATCAAAGTAGTTAGCCCAAGACCAGCAATTGTAAAAGGTACAATAGAAGAAACAAGATAGGGATGTATTTAAAATAGAAGAATAGAACAGAAATGCTCACAGTAAATTATACATAGTAAGAATCATTTTTCATGAATGTGGATTATTTACAAACATGTACATGTTTATGAATTTGGTCACAATACACAATATATTTCCTATTCTAAGGTAGACTTTAAAAGTTTAAAAATTTAGATTATAAAATGGGTTTCTCATCTTCTCATCCTTTGGAAGCAGTTATAAGTTTTGGTCCACGAACTTGACTCTGTATGAACCTCGCTATGTCTATACTCTCTCAGATGAAGTCTTAGTTCTTCAGGGTTTTGATACACAATTTAAAAAAATGGCTAAGGGTTGGGAAATCAGTATGAGAAAAAGTTGATTTTTACTTAATGTATCCTGCACAGAATATAAAGGAGCCTCTGTTTAACCTCGAAGTTCTGAGTCTCTTGCCCAATGCTTAACAGAAAAAAAAAATATATATATATATATATATATACATATACATTTATATTTGTACATATTTTCTTCTCATAAAAAATGAGCAGGAGATTTAAGACCTAGCAAATAGAAAGGAAATTCCTCAGATTACAGGAAAAGATGCTCTTTGACATGTTTGAATTAATATTTGTGTTTTAGAGAAGAAAGAATTTAGTAGTGAGATAAAGTAATCTCTGCATAAAAACAAAGTCAGCTTGAATAATATTCACCTTTCAAATATAACTCCATGATTTATAGAATAGGCCCCATGAACAGACATTCGAGGTTTATAGCTTTGCATTTTCGTGGTCTAGCTATGTGGTGTTGTGCAAGATTTTTAATCTCTTGGCCCCTCAGTTTTGCTTTTCTTAGAATGGAGGAAATAAAATATTTATTTCTTAAGATTGCTTTAGAATTAGAAAAGTTAAACAAGTAAGTGCTTAGCTAGTGCCCATCCTAAAATAAGAATCCAGTAAAGGATGACTACTACTGAAGCAGTATAACTGCCGTTGTCACCAGTCAGCCCATTTCCCTTTAAGAACCCTCCCTTAGGTCCTTGAGTAAAGACTCTGTTTGCCTATAGATCATAAATCTGACTATAAGGTTTTCATTGTAAATGTTATTTTAGCTTATTTCCATTCCTTCTCTTGTTTTCTTATGTTTTACAACACTGCTATAACCTATGACTACATGATTGTCCCAGCTGGCTCGTTAGATCTTACAGCCCCTTTGTTTAGCTTCATTTCTTTAACTGTTATTTTATGTTGATTGAACTATTTACACACGGTTATAACCTGTAACCGTATGTTTGCACCAGCCAGATCTTGTCAGTTCTTTATAGCCTATTTACTTAGCTTGGTTCAGTTCCTTTACTTGTTATTTTATTTTTGATTCCCTTCCCCCCTTCTGAGATGGCTCCCTCACCTGTCTGCTAATTGTCTGTTCATCTTCTTTGGGAGGCACCAGGAATCAACCTGGGACATCCCATGTAGGAGGCAAGTGCACAACCACTTAAGCCACTTCTGCTGGTTGCAGCATTTGCTCCTTACAGCATCTGCCTGTTGTGGCACCTGCTCATTGAAGCATCTGCAGCATCTCCTGGGTACAGAACCTGCTCATTGTGGCACCTGCTCACCTTTCATTAGAAAGCGCTGGGAACTGAACCCAGGACCTACCATGTGGGAAGTGGGTACTTAACTGCCTGAGCCACAGCTGTTCCCATTCTATGTTATTTAAGTGATTTACAACCCTCCTTTAACCTGTAACCCAATGCTTATCCAGCTGGCTTTTGTCAATCTTCAAGAGTTTCTTGGGTCCACACTTACATCCTTCCAATTGAACATAATCAATACTACCAACATCACTATCTCCACTTCCCTTTTTTTAAGTTCCATAAAAGCCCTATGATCTTTAGACTTAGGAAATAGATTTGAGCTTGCTCCTGTCTCCTTACTGGTGGGCATGTAATAAACTACTTTCTCTCTCTGAAATCCTGTTTTGACAAAATTGATTCCTGTATGCATCAGGTAGTGATCCCACTTTGTCCAGCAATATTACTACTTTTTTTAATTTTCTGTCTTCACATTCAGATTCTTCCACTTCCTAGTTCTTCCCTCTATGGCAATTGAGTGATAGGTTGAATTATGTGCCCCAACAAGCACATGTTCTTAATCTTAAACCACCTTCCTGTGGGTGTGAACCCATGGTAAATAAGGCCTCTTGAAGACGTTGTTTTTGTTAAGGTATGGCCAACTGAAGCAGGATGAATTTTCATCCAAATAACTAGAGGCCTTAAAAAAGGAATCAGGAAGTCGCAGAAGGGAGAAAGGAGAGAACATTCCCATGTGAGGCAAGCAGGGATTAAAACCAAAGAGCCCGAGGATTGGCAGCCACTAGCATCAGAATGTACAAAACCCCAGTAGAAAGCATATCTTGCTGATATTTTGATTTTGGACTTCTTTTAGTCTCAGAATCATGAACCAATAAACTTCTGTTGTTTAAGTAAAAACCAGCTGGTGGTATTTTTTATAGCAGCTCAGGCAAACACATTAATATTGGCTCATGATAAATAATGCCCTCATATAATATGTAAGTATTATGAAGACCATGGTAAGCATATAAAATGCTTATCTTTTATATATTATCTTTAGTTTCTTAAATATTTTAAAGGAGCTAAAATCATCTTTTAACTTACTAATAAGAGATTAAATGATTTACCCATATAGCAAATATATAACATTATTCATTATATATATTTAATTTATATAATTTCTTTCTCATTTGAAAGTCCTTGCTGTGAAAGAATTATAACACCAAATGTGTAAAATAGTATCAGTGAATGGGATGTTTCCTATAAGTGAATTATTTAGGTAATATTAAATTGGTCAATTGTTTTTTTATAGAAAACTTAAACATACACACATACACACACACAAAGACACAAAGTGCATAGTGCATTGACGAGGCAGGATGATGTGATATAATAGTACTGTAGTGGAATTTAGAGCTAATTACAATCCCAGTCTAGGAAGTTAATATGTCACTGTGATGAGTTACTTAACTATACTGGACCTCAATTTATTCATCTGTGAATGGAATTTTGGGACAATAAAGCATTTGAGATACTTTTCTATAATTCTCTGATTCAGCATTATCCTTATGAATATAACTTACTGGCATTATTCCAATGCATTAATAGTTTCAGGGACTATTCAGAATAGTAGTGCCACCTCAGTAAAAATCCCCAGTCTTTTCCTGGTCTTTCTCTGGTTATATGCAATAATTTTTTTCCCTCTCTCCTCCGTAATTGCACCAATATACTTTATTGTTTCTCACTGTCTGTTTGTTTGCATTTAGTTTAATGAAATTTTAAATTCAGCATAGTGATTAATAGTAAGAGTGCTAAATCCTCTCTATTAGTTTATCCTTATGTGACTTTAGTTATATTGTTAGGCCTGCTAACTTGCAATTTTCTCTTTTGTACAAAAGCAATATTACTGACAGTTGTCATTTCTTTTTGTAAGAAACAATTTAAATCATTCATTCAACAAGTCATTCATTGAACTCATGCTATTGACAAGCATTTTTATATGTACTGCGAGGCTACGTCACCATGGATTCTTCTAGGGAGAGGCACAAACAACAAACAAACAACAAGATGAAAAATAAAGTAGAGTTTAGAAAGTGATGGACAGAAAGTAAGGATCCAATGGAAACTATTTTAGATTGTAGAGTTAATAATAACTGCTGTAAGTAATATTTCAAACTCACAAAGGCTCAGCATTGTTCAAATCTATGTCTTACTAAGGTCTCAGGACACTTTGTATAGGGCTGTTCTTTCAGACAGCTCTTTATTATCTATGACTCAGGGATCCAAGTTCGCTTCATACTGAGGCATCCACAACATCCTTGATGAGTTTTGCAATTGGGGAAGAAAGAGTATGAAGAATCAGGCATTAAACCCCATTAAATCCTGATGGGATCTAAGAAGGGAGGAGAGAAAGCTCAAAGGGGCATTATTAGGACATATGAAAAAAATTGGAAGATAGACTGTAAGCTTTATATCAATATTAAATTTCTTGAACTTGATAATTGCATTTAAGGTGGTTTATATAGGTGAATATCCTTGTTCTTAGGAAATGTCCATGGCAGTAATAAGTGTTAAGGGAGTATGATATATACAAACTACACTTAAATGTTCAGATAATGGATTGATAAATAGACAGAGAGACAGATAGGTAGATGCATAGTTATAGAGAGAGAGATACAGATTGATGGAGAGAGAGAATACTATGGCAAATATGGCAAAGTGTTAAAATTGGTAGATCTGAGTATCTGGGGGATACGGGTATGTTGGAGTTCTCTGTGGGGGGTTGTATTATTTTTGTAACTGTCCTATAAGTTTGGAAGTATTTCAAACAAAAATGTTTTTAAAAATCCCTGTGAAGTGTTTTATGGCCAGCCTGGTAAATCGGACCTGCATCATTTCTGTCCACATCACATTCACCAGAATCCAGTCACACTACTGCACTATGCAGCCTTCTTTTGTGACCCTGACAAAAGACATAAACCCAAATTTGCTAGACACCCTGGCAGAACCTTCAGTCTTTCCTAATGGAATGAAAGGCACAAGGTTTGTTCAGAGGTACTGTGATAGAAACATCCCATTTCTAGCTTTACTAAGATTGCAAGAAATCTATCCTCTGAATTAAGGCATATACCTGTATTGTTAGAAGAAATATAGATAGAAGAAATGTAGAAATTTACTACTTGCCCTTGCCTCTGTGGTCTGGCTCTGATAACTGAATACTTCATACTGTTATTCAATAAAAATTATCCATGACTGTTCTAGATAATGGTTTTATTGAAATTAAACAGATTTGCAGTAATTCTTAATTGTTGTTCTATGTATTCCACAGCAGATGTGATGTCATTCTAATATCCTATTACACAAACATTCTTTTAATTTCTCTGGTTATTCATTATATTTAAAACTCATATGTATTTTTACAATAATTTTTAAATCAGTAAATTTCACATTCAGTTATATTAGCAGAAATATTAAGCAATCTATAGAGTTACAATCCAATTACATCTTAAGAAAATAAAACAAAATTCCAGAAATGAAAGGGGCATATCTACGTGTGTGTGCTTATGCAACTGAACACATAAACATGCACATATGCAGATGCAGATGCACACATACACATACAACTACATGAGTTTTAAGTGCATTTAAGTTCAAAACTATTTCTACTGTTTTCTTTTCAATGAAATTACTCAACCAGAAAAGATCCATTTGTTTCCAGAAAGATTTTTGTAAGTAAAAGTCTATTGCTTGAAGTAATTCCCTATGGGACTACTACTACCTTCTGGCAAAGGAATATGCACAAAAAAAGTAGAGAAAAAGAAAACAGCTCTTCTTAAAAGCAATTATCTCTGGGGTCAGCTTCCTGTTGTCCTACCAACAGCAAATTTTAAACCCTTAACTTAATATTCAGTGAGAAATTCCAATACCATTGCCAGATAGAGCCTGTGTTTCTATCTCTAATTCTGTATTTAATAAATAATAAAATTTGGGGGAACCAAAATAAAAGATATGCAGGCATGTCACTGGGCTATTTCTTTCCCTCCATTAACCATACATTTCTTCTGGAAACAAAATATGAAGACCATTGTGGGATATTGCGCTATCTCCAATTATTTATCATAGAAAATAATTGAAACATAACAAATAATCGACTGCTGATGACTCTAGGATTATGTGGAATGTGAATTTATCCAGGTATGAAAGTATGTGAAATAATAACAGGGAATGATGATGACAATTTTGATAATGATACCTATACTTAGTAACTTTGATTTTGTATTTATCATATGACAGAAACTGTCCAGAGTGTTCCATGAGTTCTCTAAATGCAGTGATAATTCTATAAGATAAGTTATATTACTCTCCATTTTACAGATATGAAAATTGAGACTTAAGAGTTTATATAATTTGCCCATGGTTGCCCAGTAGTAGGGATATTTGATATCAGAACTTTGGTCTTCATTGTTCTGTCAACCTTTTTAAATAGATGTCTGATATGTTCGAATATCTTTCGTCTCCATCCACTTTGCTTTTCCTCTTTTTTCTCTTTCCATTCTCTTTAGTTTTGCATATTTTCACAAGGTAAGCCTGCTTAAATCTCCAAACTGTTTTTGCTTTTTACTTAAAATGAAGTTTCACGTCTCCCTAGGGCCTATGAAATTCAATCAAATATCCAGGCATGCTGCTCAAGCCTTCCGTACATTAATTTCATTCTTAATTTTAAAGCACAGGCAGTAGCATACTTTGTTAAAAGAGCAAGAGTTTAGGATAACATTGTCTTCCGTGTAACTTACATATCTAATATATACTAATCTTGTAATCAACCTCTTAAATCTGCTTCAATTTTTTAAGTATCTATTTTCTTATCTGCAAAGTGTGTATAAAATTTTACCATGTCATTTTTTAGGATCAAATGTAATATGGCATATAAAATGCAAGGTATTGAATAATTATTTAATAAAAATTTCTTTCTAGGCATAGTTTCCACTCATATACACTATTTGTCTTATATTTGTCATTTCACATTTATATTTTTCTTTCTTTCATTATAATTTGCTAAATTCATTTCTATTAAATCTACTCTTTCCCAGTTTTGACCTAGAAAAATCTCTTTAAATACTGCCTCTTCCTGATCTTCCCCAGGATTTTTATCTCTCCATCCTTAAATCCAAATAGTTATTACATCTATTACATTCTGCTCTGTAAGAGAGTTAACAGTTATTTTTATAATATTAGTCTATATAAAAGTAATAGTCTTTTCTTATTCCATATATTGGAAACTCCCAGAAGCAGAAACTAAATTTGAGTTCTATAGAGTCCTATCAAACCTATCATGGTGGCTCCCATATAATAAGTACTCAGTCAAACCTATCTGAAGGAAATTCATGTGTCTCTTCATTCATGTAACATCATTCTGAAATTGCTATGCATTATATACTAAACTAACACACAGTATTGTTTTATGGAATGAGGTCATATAAAATGTAGTAATTGTATTTTATGTACTAGAGTAACACATGTCCTCTCCCTAATTTGCTTCAGTCTTTATATTGATATTGATGCTTCCTTTGATGACCACTTTTTTGGATCCTAATTTCCCAGTTGAAAGTGTTGGCTCATCCTCCATGCTCCATTTCCTACATGCTACTTCTTGAGCATTGTGCCATCTTTCTCATCCTCTCCTCCTGATTTTTAACATTGTTGTCTACTCCCCTCTAGTATTTCCACCTTTGTAGACATTTGAGCAGGAAATTCTTCCCCCTTGCCCTTTCACACAGATGTGACATTGCTTCCAAAACATAAACTCATGGTTTCCACACCGCCTTGACTGTGTTGAACTCTGGCTCAGTATGTCACTGAAGAAAATTTGTGGTTTTATTATATTCTAGTACAATGACCAGAGCAATACTATGACCTCTGAAATATTTTTTAATCTAAGTCTTGGTTTCCTCTTCTTTAAAATGAGCATAATAATAGCATTCCTCCCTGATAGTTTGTGAGGAATAAATAAAATTCTAGACACAAACCTTGTATAATAACTTACAAGTGCTTTAGTAATTTTTATTATAAATGAGGATTTATCGTCATGATGAATTCTTCAAATTTTGAACTTCATGTAATTTTAACTCAGTGAAAATATCTTTCTAGTCACTTTGATAGAAACTGCTCTGCATCTGTGTTAGGACTCTGATCTCTCATTCCCATACATATAACCAAACTTTTTAACCATTTCTGCAATTCCATACTCTGACTGTCCTTTACATCACATAGGCTTCCTGTATCTTTAAACATTGTTATTAGTTAGGATAATGATATAAATAAATCCCAAAACTGCAGTGGCTTTGCTGGATAGTTTTCATATCTTGATTATGAAAAATCTGATTAGTAGGAAGCAGGGATTGGGAGGGGTGGCGTGTGGTTCTCTTGTCCATGGGGCTGTTCTACTGCTCAAGCTGACGGATTTTTTTTTTAACAAACACTCTGGTTCTGTTATGTGTGAATGGAGAGTGGTGAGAGCAGCATTATATACCATTTTCACTTCCTTTGTGTATGTGTTTAGACATCTACCCAATATATTTTCTACTAATATGGATATAGATATTCTATTTTATCGGTTTTTTACTGTCCTTTTGCTGAGTTATGCAGTTTAGTTTATGATTCCTGTAGTATTGATGCTAGCATATTCTGAATATTATGTAATAATTAGTACGGCAAACTCTATTTTAACCATATTTTCAATGGCTACACTTCAAGTATTTTAAAAAGCTATTTGTATTGCGAGAGTGAATGTAATTTGTGTTCTCTGATACTCTTGGATCTTAGAGTCTCAGAGTTTGATGACCTTAATTGTAATTTAGGCTGATGTATTTAGTAACATCAAATTACATGTCAGTGTCTAACTGGTAGAGGAAGAAAGAGAAATGAAGAAGGCTTGACTGTGCCCTATCCATCTGAGCCTGTAAGTAACACGTATCACTTCCATTCACATTCCATGTATCTCAGCTATTCTCGTGGCTTGAATTAAATTCAAGAGGCTATGAAACTTAGTCCTTGAAGTAAGTAGATTGCCACTTCCCAGCACCATCTCAACATTACACTACATGATTTTGTGGGGTATAGTTAGGTGTCCCTGGTACACTTTCTCCTTCCTGATATGCTATCTCCTAAAACAGGCTGTCACAACATTGCCTTTATTTCTGGTCATGGTCTGTGGAACACAGTAGTTGATAAAACACTCTCATATAATTAAATGATGTCTAAGATTAACACAATTTTTTTTTTTTGCCATTGAAATGACACCATTTTGGTATTATCTCATGTTAATTCCTCAATGAACTTTGTAAAATAGTTATTTCAAAGTTTGTTCTTTGCACTCTAACCTTTATATTTAAAACTTTCTGCTCACATACTTATGAAATGATCCCCAGTATGTATGTGTCATGGAAAAAATTGAAAACATAGACTTTGTCCTGGAGAAAATTGAAAAACATATACCTTAGCGAACTACGTTAACCCTGGTCCCACATCAGCAGACATTTATTCTGTCTCTTCTAATGTAGCATTTCTTAAGATGTTTTCTATAATGACTAGCCTCACAAGTATCTTCATGGAAAAAATGATATGGATATCATTCCTTATCTGACTATATTTGATATTGTTATCCACCCTACTTGCCATGAAAATCATTTGTATTTAGCATCTGTTGCATCATTCCTCCCTAACTCTCCATCTATTCTTTCAGCTCATCCATCTCAAACTCATGGCAAAATTTTCTTCCTTGATTTTCTTTCCTTAATTGGTCTTTTATTGGTCTCTTTGGTTCCCCTTTTTTTCCTCCTTATTCTACAACTTAAAATTTCCAAAAGGTATTTGGATATTCAAGGGCTTAAAATTTCTATTTCTTTTTTTAAAATAGAATTTTTCAAATTATAAAAAAAATAAAATAACAGAAAAAGGAAGCTCAACAAGTTATGAAAACATTACTCCCAAAAAGTTCTGTCCAGGCAAAAACAAAATTTTTTGAGGTACCAGAGCCAGGGATCCAACCCACGACCTCATATGTAGGAAGCAGGCACTCAACCACTTGAGCTACATCTGCTCCACCGGCACTTTATTTCCAACCACTAACTGAATTGTTCCTCTAGTATTCAGAAAGATACACAGATAAACACAGATTACTTAAATGGCATAGTCAAGGTCTCCTTATTAATGAAAAAATGAAGAGAAAAAAATGTTTAATTATATTAATGTCTTACAAAACCAAAGTCCTTTTTTTAACCTTTAATGTTGACATAGAACCAACTTTGCTTTTGCTACAAAAATATTGCAATGTTGTTGCTAATTATCACCTACAAATTACATTACTTATGTTTTTCCCATCTATCATGAGACCCCAACACCTGTAGTGGAACATTCCTGTATTTGTGTTATTAACCAGAATCCTCACCTACTGCCAAAATCATTGCTATACATTCCCTTTATTATCCTCCAGCTATTTTGCAACTAACATTCATCTCCCTAGACTACTAATTTTAGCCACAATTATATCCATAGATCAGTGATGTTTGTTACATTCACTGTGTGTTACCATCAATTCCAACTATTACCATATATTTACATTTACCTAATGAAACATTCTACATACATTTAGCATCATCCCACCTTCCATCTCCCACCAACCTACACTTCATAGTCCAAATCCATAAATTTACTCATTGTATTTTTACTTCATATCAGTGAGATCTTACAATATTCATCCTTTAGTATCTGGCTTATTTCACTCAACATAATATCCTCAAGTTTCCTCCATGTTTCATGTGCTTTCCCCAATTGATTTATTCTTACAGCTTAGTAATAATGTGGTATAAATATACCACATCTTGTTTATCCATTCAATGATTGACAGACATTTAGATTGTTTCCATCTTTTAGCAATCGTGAGTAGTGCCACTATAAATATTGGTGAACAGATATCTGTTCACATCCCTGCTTTCAGTTCTTCTGAATATATTTTTAGAAGTGAGATTGCTGGATCATATGGCAGTTCTATATTTAGTATCCTGAGAAACTGCCAAATCATCTGTTTCTTTAATTACTAAAGAGATATGCTAAACTACAAAATCACCTATCCAATTTCCATATCAACATCTCCACTATAAAGACCTGCCCTAAGCAAAGGTGAATTCATTGAAAGCACAACTCACTATTTCTCTATTTCAACACCCAAATTAACTTTATTTTTTAAGTATTTTCTACTTCTATTAAGTTTACCAAGGAAACTAGCATAGTGCTAGGCATACATTTCCATATAATTAATAGATCTTTACTTTTTAGTTATCATTAAACATCCTGTCTGCAGCTACTCTGTGTTCTTAAAGCTATGATATGGCAAGTGGAAAGACATGTCAGAATTAGGAAACAAAATCTTTGTCACTCTGTGGTTCTTCTAGAGGCTAGAACATGTAGCTAAAGGATGGTTCACAGATAGTTTTTTTCAAAAGCTTAATGTAGACTATTTTGATGAATGAGGACTAAAGAAATCAATTTAATTGGAATGAACTTTACCCTATCTAATTTGTATTGCATTAAGCAAAGCGATGCAAATTTCTTTCATAAACATCCTTGCAAATTTTAAAAAAAATTAATATAGTTGTTATGCACAAGGCCACATTTGTGACTTAAATTTGCTTACTTTGATATATTAATTTTTGCCTCAGCCAGCACTTTGGGGCATAAAGATATTGGTCAGTGAATTTTATTCAGTCAAATATCAGTTGTCAGCAAAAAATTTTCAGTTATACTTTATTAGTGATGATGGTGTATGTGGCAGTTTGATATTTTTGATGAATTCCAAAAAGAAATATTATATTTGTAAACTGGTCTTTTCCTGTGGGTGTGATACCCTTTGACTCTATTAAGTTCAGAAGTTTCATTAAATAAGATTAGGTCTTTGATTCAGTCATGTCAGTAGGACATTGAGTCCCTGGTCCCTTGATGGGCAGAGACTCACACAGGAAACAACACTGCAGATGAGAGAGCTTACTTTTTTGATACTGGAGCCCAGGGAGAGAGTCTTACCATTTCCTTGATAGTTTTCAGCTGGCCTTGTAGGAAGAGCAGAGCAGTTGAGCCCAGAAAGAGATGAGTCCCAGGAAGAGAGACAAGTCTTATGCCAGCCTACAGTTGAGATCAGAAGAAGCTGGGACCAGGGAGCCTTAAGAGGAAGAGGAAGGCTGACTAGCAGCCATCTTGTTCCAATATATGGCAATAGACCTCAGTAAGGAAGTAACTTACTCTTCATGGCCTTGTATTGTAAGCTCCATCCCAAATAAATACCCTTTATAAAAGCCAACAGACTTCTGATACTTTGCATCAGCACTCCTTTGACTTACTAATACAGTGTAAAAGAGTAAAAAGTACCTAGCATGAGTCTCACATTCTGGATTGAGTTTGTCACACTAAACTGAAAATATATAAATTTGCAATATAGAAACTGCACAAGTTTCTATGGAAGATACTTAGGGAAAGCAAATATAAATTGCATATTTTGATTCTCTTTCCTGTCTCTAATACTGATTTGAATCATAAGGTATTTTAAAAGAAATAAAGAATCAATAAAAATCAAAGACCTACTATTTAATGTAAACCCACAGCACTCCTTTCTGTATTCCTCTTTGTAGTTTAGATGAGGGTTCTCAAAATTGTGTATATGCCTTGAAAACTGCTTTCCTTCAAACTGATTATTCCCTTAATCATTTATTCCCATGAAATAGAAATCATAGCAGAACTAGAATAGATCTGGCGCTCACTTTTTAAAATATTTCCCAAACCAAACAAAAAATTCTATTTTCTTAAGTGCTTTTCATAATTCATTTTGGTTCTCTGGAAGTTTTAAACGAACAATTTGGCTTAATGGCATTTAGCTTTAAAAGATATAGTCTCAGTTACTATTTCTTTCCCCATGATTTTAAATTTTTCATCTGGAAACATAAGTAATCATACTAATCCTGTCTTAACATCTTAAATTGAATGTTTGGCTAATATTTATGGAATTTGAACTCACATTGTCTCAGTAAACTCTGAAGAGCATTCCTTCTAGGAGAAATTCTCTATCATTATATTACAGATTAAATCATGTCCCCCACAAAAGGCAAGTTCAGTCCCCAAACCCTGGTCCTGTGGTTGTGAACCTACTGTAAATAGAATCTCTTAAAGATGTTACTCCAATTAAAGTGTGTCCTAACCAAATCAAGCTGGGCTTTAAGCTGGATTACTGGAATCCTAAGTAGAATGAAATTCAGACAGAGAGAGAGAAAGGCATGGGGAGCAGCCGGGAGCAAGAAGTCAATGGAACCTGTGAGAGAAGGAAAACACCACCATGTACATTGCTATGTGTACAAAAAATCTGCAAGCCAAGGATTGTTGGAAACCAGCCTGAGAACGCCATCGTTTTTAAGGAGAAAGCGTCCTTGCTGATGCCTCAATTTTGGACTTCTCCTAGAGTCAAAATCTGTGAACCAATAAATTCTGATTGTTCAAGCCAACCCATTGTATGGTATTTGTTTTAGCAGCCAAGAAACTGTAACACACATATTTCTGTACATATAAAACCCATTAGAAATAGATGATATACTATACATTATGGCATAAATTAAAATTTTATCTAAAATTTGTGACTACAAAGCTACGAAGTGTGAAAGATATTGGCAAGGCAGTATAATTTCATGGATAGGTCATCAAAATTGAAACTAAAAATTAATTCCATATATAATATTGAAATATTAAATTATTTTGTAATTTTGATCAATCATTTTAATTTATTGGTCTTACTTCACTCATCTTTGAAAAGTACATTATTAGAAACCTGCTTCTACAGAGAAGAGAGGATCTATTGGATTCATGAATGTGAAAAACAGCTCTTTTTAACCCCAAGTTATTGTATATTTCTTAGTTATTGAACTTACTCTTTTCTTGCTCAAGTACCTAACAAGTTGACATTTTCGAGTCTTTCAACCTGTCTCTAATAGGCAAAGTAGGGATGGCAATGCTGAGTTTGTGCATTTAAGGCATTGATAGGAGCTTAACAGCATGTAAGGTTTTTTCTTTTTCTGTTTTCCCTTAGTTGTTCTCCCACCCCCTACCGCCTGCTCCTCACTTTACAAAGGGTCTTGCTCAAAGTGGACAACTAAATATAAGAAAGTTAGAGAGCCTCAGACTGATTTTGTTACAAAAACTGCATATTTTAAGGCAGTCATGAATTTCATCTTAAACTGTAGAGGAATGCAACTGGGTTTTTTGGTACTTTAAAAATATTAAGCAGAATATGAAATATCTGTGCAACTATCTTTTAACATTCCATGTAACAATATTTCAAACTTGTTACAAAAAGTTGCTTAAGATCCATTTTAAATGGTAGGTGGTTGAGCAATTGTAATATAAGTCTGTCTATAATTCCAGGTAAAAAATTTTTGTGTTGCAGTTTCCTGACTCTGCTCATTTACCTTCCATATGTTTTCAATATCTATATTATCCTTGAGTTTTCATGTAATAAAACTTCCAAAATTGTCTAAAAGCTACATCTAAATTAAATGTAATAAAATGTATCTCTCGAAGTAATCCTTGTGAACACTTAGCATATCTAATGCTAGACTATAAAAAGATTCAGAAAAAGGAAGCTATTATAACATTTAATTAATTTCTCTCTCCATATGCTTTAATTTTTATGTGATGAGTGTAAAAAGTCTGATATAGCTGGAAATTTTATTTTACTCTATTGGATTAATTTTATATAAATAGAAAATGTGTGTGGGAACAAAGGCTTAATATTCAAAATGTAATTTACCTTTCTTTTCTTCATTAAGAATCTAGATTGGACTTTTATAAGATAATATATTCTATTATGAGTAATATTTTATATTTAATGTAAGAAATGTTATGTCAATGATGATATGAAAGACAAACCTTAGAGATGACTTAGACATTTCATTTTCATAAAGAAGAGAAATATACTATAGAAAGTAATTCAAGATAGAATTATTAAAGTATGACCAAAATGAATACAAATTAATGAATTCCAGAACATCTCTTGATTAAGTTATTGGAATTTAAGAAAAGAATTCTGTAAGCATTAGATTAGCAAAATAAAATAAAAATTATCTAAATAGATAAAAGAAGGATCAATGATAGACTTCTCCTGACCAACATTAGAAGCACAACCACCAAATTATAAATGGATACTAATGTGACAGTGAAAGACTCCAATCCAAGACTTTCCCATGCTTCAACAATCTTATTCATCAGCATGAAAAACAGAAAAAATTATCAGATGTGTTTGGCTTTTTTAAACAAACACACACAGGAACAAATCCCCATCCTAACTTCATTTTATCTACAAGATCACAGCTAAACAAAGAGAGATACACTGTTGGAGAGTGAAATAAACAATGGGTAAAGGAAGGCCAGGAGAATATATGAGACAGAAAGTTGGGAAAGTTAGTAATATCATATAATGTTGAATACTTGGAAAGAAGAATTGAATATCATTGCAAACTATAACTATATAAAAAACAGTAAAAACTGACAATCAGGGAAGGAAAATGTATAATAACTGAATTTTTTGGCAAAAATAATGCAGCATTATAATATATAAAAATTAGGAAATCATGAATATATATAGACAGACCTAAAATAGTCTAAGCACTATTATCTTAGTGCTAGGCCACTAAAATTGAAAAATTATTTCAAGATGTAGAATGTCATCTATCTATCTATCTATCATGTCTACACCAAAATCTGTGAATTGAAGACAAAGATAATTTGTGCATTTTCATTGGCAAAAAAATTGTATGATGATATTAATTATAACTTTTCTTTTAACATGGGGTTTCATTTAAAGACCCTTGACTGAGAAACTAATGTCCAGTTAAATAGGTGAAAGAATTACAAAAATGATTTTGAGACTCTTAGCTCATCACTTATCCAGACAATGTTAATCAAGAGAGACTGGAGGCCTGATCTGGGGAGGCTGAAGAGAAAAGTAAAAATGTCTGTATAAAGAACTATTAGATAGGTGGATGGATCTTTGAAGAGGATTGAGGATACTTCCCTCTTAGCTTAATTTTAGTGACGTTGATACTAAGAAAAGTATATAGAGCATTCAGAAATGTCATTTGGAATTTAAGAAATACGGGAATTCCAATCTAATTTACATCAAAAATATCTAAAAGAAAGAAGCTGCCTGGTGGGAAGAGAAAGGGGCTGACTTGAGAATTGCCAACACTTTTCAAGTTTGAGAAAGAAAGACACTTTCGTGTCTCCTGTGTCCTGATATAGACTTTGAAGAAGCAAGCTGGTTGTGAGTTACATTATACAGAACCAGTCTCAAAAGAAGTGTATTTAGAGGAATAGACCACTAGAAGGCAAGGTCTATAAGGAGGGCCACAACCACCTAAGAGAAGGAGGCATTGCCCATTTCAGGGTATTATATACCAAAATACCCAGAGTAGGGTTTTATGAGGAAACTGATGAAGTGCCCACTAAGAGAAAGTATCACCTTTGTCATTATCCACAGAGTGTTCTGATGTCAGCATGGATGTCTACTAGTCATTAAAGCCTTTCCTTTTAGCTTTTAGCCTTTCCTTTTAGCGACTCAGGAGGGGCTGTAGACATCAACTTAACAACCAGGAAGGAAAAAGAGCAAGAGAGGAGGCCAGTTTCCTCTCTGAGGTAATCAACCTGGGTGAGGAATGAGAGTAATGGGTTTTGAGAATAAACTGTATATTTTTATAAGTTGAGAATTACTGTAAAAACCCAATATTTCTCCAGACATTAGGGGAAAAAAATCCAGAAAGAAGGTTGAAAGGAACAAGTATGAAAATGAATAGGTTTGCTTTTTATTTATACCCAACGTTCAATATACTAGGTGAAAAAAGTGAAGTAAATACTTGACAAAGAAAAAATTAATATATTTTCAGGGTTAAACAATGCACATAAAGAAGAATGTTTCAGAAAGGAAGCTATATAGCTTTATAATTACTTTACTTCTGCTATCATAAATTTCCTTTCATTCTCATCCATTTCCAACTTCTTACCCATTCATAATTTTATTTAATTTCAGAACTAAGCTATCAAAGTAAGGCTTTCAATTGAAGTAGTATTTTATGTATTAATATGAGATATATTGGCATCTTTCTAAACTGAATCTTCATAGGGAACTCTCACTTTGTCACACATTTTATACAACTTGTTTTCATTTATCATAGAGGTAAGAGAATCAGGTTAAACATCCTAAACACATGTACTTAAACCCAACACAAAAAAGACTAAATGTTTGAAAAATTTTTCCTAAATAATAATAATAATAAATAATCAGTAGCAAATTTACATGTCTAAATAATCATCATGTAGATCCACATAAGTCTGGAAGATTAAGTGTTAGAAATGTTTAAGACAAAATTTTAAAGACTTGAAAACATGAGATAATTATTCTACTTTTCCTATGAATAAATTTGAGGTTCACCACTAATTTTCTATTCAATTGATAATGTGTATTCTTTTTCTTGCATTCTTAATCAACTATGTATGGCTTACTTATATTTATAAGCAAGATTCCAACTATTTCCCACCATAAGATGCCTTATTTCCCCTTCCATTACCTTTTAATCCATCCGTGATTTCCTCCTCTCACTGGATAAAGAATTTAGAAAACATTTGCTTTTTTTCTTCCCTTTCTCCAACTTTTCTTTTCCTCTTCCCAACAATGGGTATATAATCATCAAGCATCTTTGAAAGAAGAAAAACAGAATTTTTATATATATTTAGGAAAATGTGCTTTGAAATAAGGATGTAGTTATAAGTAAAACATTAGAAAGTTTAGATGGAGATGAGGTAATAAGATTCAGGACTGCATTGTGCTGTTTTCATGTGCAACTGACTCATGAGATTCTTGAAACTAGTGATTTCAATCTTTGAATGTCAAGTCTAGCTGCTGTTGTCAAAGCAGGAGGTCTCTTAACAGTCAAATCTCTTTGACTTTGTTTGAAAACATGAATATTTAAAGCAGCACAAAGCAAAATCTGTTGCACAAACTTGTGTACGTTAATTCATTTGATGGAAACTTATTGGCATCAGACTATGGCAGAGAAGGCTGAGATATTTTATTTTGTTTTACCTATTCAGCCTCTGTAGTACATGGAAACTTACTAGAAGAAAGTAGAAATGGTTACTGGGTGTTCATTGATTATGTGCAACTCAGTAAAGCCTTTGGCTACTCAAAATTTATAATTACCTATCTCCCCATTTTAAATTATTAACATAATAGCCATGGTAACATCATAGTACATGTTTTGCTCAAGCAAATAAAACATTGCTCAATATTCATTGAAATGGATGACGAGTCACATCAGTCCTTGTGATTCTGTGTGAAATTAATAGACTTATTTCTCTTCTGGTCAATTACCTTCCTTTCTAAATATTCTATAATCTAAGAGCTAAATTATACAATTAACCACCAATAGCAACTTTTATATAAAAGAGATTGTGGAAGAGATAAGGGAAAAATCATTTATGTGTCTGTATATACATATTATATTATTCAGTTTTGCAACTCACATTACCTTATTTGCAATGGTCTTCTTTTACTGCATATTTCACACTCCCTTAATTCTGAAACAGCTTCTCTGGTGGTGAGTGATTTTTACCTGGTGATGTGACTCAAATTTTTATCCCTGAGATATCTGATGCTACTCCTGGATGGATCACTGTGACAGTTCCTCACATTTTACCACTTTGTGTGTAGTACCCAGAGACATCTCAAAGAATTTCCTGGATTCCAGATATATTCCTACTTCCCCAATCCTATACCCCTTATTAATAAGAATTGATTACACCAATTAACTCATTGTCCTTTTAGGCTATTTGTTCAATGGTATGAGGGCTCTTGATTATCTGGGGTGGGGAAGGCAACTTAAAGTTCTAATTTAATAGAATCATTGTTGTGTTCTCTAAAGGAAGCATCTCTCCATAAGTATTAAAACCTCAGAATGAACAGTCTAAAAATTCAGGATAGGAAGCAAACATTTTCTAAGTGGGCTTTTAGGTATATTTGAGAAAAGAACCATATCCATGCATACTAGATTTGGTAAAAATGGCACCAAATACAGTTTTTTTAAGTTTAGAACATATACCAAAATCTTTAAAAGAGTAACCAAACTTCTATGGTACAGGTTCCTGGCTAGCATTGTAAATGAGTCTTCCAAAGAAGTGTTCCAACATTCTAGCAGGGCAGCTACATCTCTGTAAATCAATTACATTAAAAACAAGAATAGGGGAAAAAGTCATTTGATCATATAAATAGATGTTGAAAAGTCATTTGATAAAATTTAACTGATTCTGCCTAATAAAAACTCTTAAGTATTGCTGAGCTGGAAGGCAATTAGATAAATAAAATAACATCTACCTACTAATATCCAACTGTGAATATTATATAAAATGGTGAATCAATGAAATATTTTGTTTTAAATCATGAACTAGGCAATAATGCCCACCTTCACCATTATTGTTTAAGATTACTTTGATGGATTTGCAAATTGAGTAAAGATGAAAATGAGGTAACATACATAAACTTCAGAATCATCTTGTTTTGCCAATAAAAAGATAAAAACCTAGAAAATCCTTAAGTCACTAGTTTAAAAAAAAAGGTGCAACAAAAAGAAACACAGATTCCCGTACCGCTGACAACAACAGAAGAAGACAAAGAAGACGACGCAGCAAAATAGACACAAGAGAGCAGACAACTGGGGTGGGGAGGAAGGGGAGATAAATAAATAAATAAATAAATCTTGAAAAAAAAAGAAAGAAAAAGAAAATCTTTAATTCTTAAGGGAATTTGTTAGGGTGACTAGGCAGAGGAAATTTTTTTTCTTTATTTTAGCCTTAAACATTAGAAATGGGAATGAATAAAATATCTTATTGTCAGGAGTAAAATTAATATAATAAACTACTTTCAAATAATAAGAAAAATACACAGGAAAGGCACAAAATCTGTATGAAAAAGATTATGAAGTCTTTATCAGAAATTAAACAATAATATCTAAACAAGTTTAAACATATAAGAAGTACTTAGGTATCATCATAAAAGTATCAGTCCTTCCATAATTAATATAGACACTTTAATGCAATACCAATGTGAGTGTAAAAATAAATTTTCAAAGAATTAAATAAAATTATCTGAAAGATCATTTTGGTTGATGTTCACTTGGGAAAATTCCTAGGATATAGATTTAAGTGCAAGTGGTTTATTTGGTAGATGATCTCAGAAAGCAAGAATGAAGGTATAGGGAGAAAAAGAACTTGGGATTTTCTGAGAATTGTACAGAATGACCCTTAGACTGTGCATCTGAGGACTGGAAGACTAGAGTGTTTTCTCTGCCAGTTCCTTTACCTAGTTCAAGGATGGCTAATTTCAGGACTTCAATTGCACTTGGGCCAAATAGGCTCCAGGTCTTGGAAAAGACCCTAGAGCTGAAAGTGGGCCAATTCTAGGTAATGGCTTGATTTTGTTGAGGAAGATAACAGTGATGGGTACGTCTGATTTCTCAAGGAATTATCCAAGGCAGATACTGCTGGAATTAGAGGTAGACCAAGGAGAAATGACAGAATATAGCAAAAGTAACAAAAATCAAATAGAAAATAATGATAAAACTATGAAAAATGATTAGGAAATATTTTTCCAAATACATTGAAATATAAGATGATAGTATAATTAAATTAATTTATCACTGAAAGAGTGTCTTAGTTTTGCCTGAACTACTATGCCAAATACCATACCATGGGTTGGCTTAAACAACAGAAATGCATTGCCAAATGATTTCAGAGGCCAGAAGTCCAAATCACAGCATTAACTGGAGGTTTGCTTCTTCCCAGGGTCACAACTTTCTGGCTGACCCTTGGTCCTAGATTTCCTCGACTTTCCAGTCATATGGCCATGTCCTCTCCTTTCTCTGTTGGCTACCCCTCACTTATGGCTTCCAGCTCTTCCCTATGGCTTTTTCTCTCCCTTTGTTGGAATTTCTTCTGCTTATAAAGGACTCTAGAAATCCAGAGTAAGGCCCAACTTTACTCAGTTGGGCCATGCTTAACTAAAATAACATCTTCAGGAGATCCTATTTCCAATGGGTTCATATCCGCAGGAATGTGGACCAAGACCAAGAACATGTCTAAATTGGGACACATAATTCATTCTACCACATATAAGATTAAAATATGGCATGTTAATATATTTGAATGTAAAAATTTTGGTTCAGTAGTAAATTTTGGATGCTTTCATTAATAGTGACTTAAGGTGTATTTATTTGATATCATAAAAACACAAATGTCTGTGTGCATTTTTATAGATTTTACAAACATTTATAAAATTTCCAAACATCCCCTGAGTTACTGACCCCGTATTCAAGTGATTTCTCTTACTGTTATTTACCATAACAGGACTATTAATATAATACATTGCTGGCTAATACATTATTTTTAAGTATTTCTCTGGTTTATATATGAACATTTTTAATAAGAAGCAGTCAAAATGAAATAGAATCTAAATAATGGGAAGAAACTCTATGAGATGATGATTCTGGTTTTATTAACTTTTAAAAGAATATTTTTCTAATAATAATGCAGAAAAAATGTTATTAAAAGTAACATATTTTACAATACTTTTAGCTTATGGGCCAGAACTGTGGATTCTCTAATGTGCCCTAAAAGTCCATCCTGAGAGATTGTTGGTCTATGCTAAGGGCCCTTGCCAGCCTAAGAGAGACAGAGGAATTTGTATCTGCCTGGGCTGGCTGCTGGGAAATTAGGGGACGTGGAAACCAGTCAGTCCTTCAGAGGTCTGTGTTTCCTCTAAATAAAGAGCTCTGCTTACTGAAAGCTTGAGTCCCTTTGTCCCTCGTAGTCATTCTTTTATTATCACCAAGACTTACAATAGAGATGAGAGTATGGGAATTCAGTTTTCAGCACAGCTCTGCCCAGATTTAAAAATCATTCTTTGATTTTCAATTTACTCTCATCTGAGGCTGATAATGCTTGAGGGTTGTGCTGAGGAGAGATTAGAGTCAGGTAATGGAAACGGCAGAAGAAGCAACACTTGTTTTCTGTGGCAGTCAATATGAAATATTATCCTACTTTGATGAATTGGAACCTGATGTGCTAAGAACACAGAAATATGACAAAATGTAAATTAAATGGTCCCATTATAGTCAAAGGAAAATGCAAGTTATGTTTAGGACTGGGCTCTTTCCAGATGCAACTGAATAGCAAGGACTGTGTATCTCAAAAGAAATATTTGTATAGGCAGAAAAAAGGAACAAGGCCAATATTTTTATTTCTTTCTTAAACCGCATTGCAAAACTTTTTGAAGCTAATTATTTCTATGTACCTTTACAACTACAGTAACATTCTGAAACTGTGTTCTGAGAAATCTTATTTTCTGAGAAATGTTAAAAGGAGCCTTTATTCACAAGTTGCCAAAAATATTTTTTCAATGCTAGTAACATATTCCTTCTAATGACTTGTTTTCAATGCATTTACCTGTCCATTAATTGCATAATAAGCAGTCCTCTGGGAATTTCAGAGGTTAAATGAGAGATGGAGAGACGGCCTCCTGCTTTAAGGTCAGTCTTTCTGATAGAAATAATAGTACAAGCAGCTAATACTTATTATGCATGCACTACATGTAATAATATCCTTTATCACGTGAGGTAGGTAATGTAACTATGTACATTTTATCAAAAGCTAAAACAATTTTTCCCTTAACATAAAAGCTGCTCTTCAGTTGCAGCTGTTAAATTTATTTTAATCAAATCAATCGATACCCATGCTCTTCATCAGCATGGATTCATGGATACGTAGATAAATTGACATCTTTGAATTGCTGTGTCTCTAGTGTATGTCAAGTATTTGTTGATGACTACATTACCAATTTTATCATGTAAATCACAAAATTCATTCTTTATGTATTTTTAATTAAAAGTGGGAGATTTTGAACAAGAAAAACTGTCTCTCTCAAAATTTACCTTGGTTCAATAAAAAACACAGAAATTCGGATTATACCAATAATCTACGCTATTATTGCTATTATTTTACATTACTTCCTGATAATAAAAGGGGAAGTATTTGGGTCTACAATAAGTTTAAAACCATTGTCAAATCAGGTTGATTTAGCTGGGTAGTTGTATGAGAACCTGATTAGGAGTAAATTCTGCATTGTTAAAAATTTTACTATATTTCTAAAAAAATTGAAATACATGTTTTGAATTATTTTGAAGCAGTAACAATAACTAATATATATGTATATATATATATTTACATTTTAAGCTACTTATTTAGAAATAATTTTCGATGCATAAGAGAAGTTGCAAGGATTGTGCTGAGTTTCTCTATATACTTTTTTTTTGGCATGGTGCTTGTTTTTTTTTTATTTTTATTTTTTTCTTTATTTTTTTTTAAATGTTACATTAAAAAAATATGAGGTCCTCATATACCCCCCACCCTCCTACCCCACCCCTCCCACATCAACAACCACTTCCATCATTGCAGCACATCACTGCACCTGGTGAATACATTCTGGAGCACTGCTGCACCACATGGACAGTGGTTCACATTGTAGTCCACATTCTCCCCCAGTCCACCCAGTGGGCCACGGCAGGGCACACAACGTCCAGCATCTGTCCCTGCAACACCACCTAGAACAACTCCAAATCCTGAAAATGTCCCCAAACCATATCTCTTCTTCCATCTCCCTTCTGTATCCAGCTTCTTCTATTATTAACAACCAGCATAGTTCTAGTACTATTATCAAAACTAAGAAATTAGTATTAGAATACTATAAACTAAAATATAGACCTTACTTGGATTTCACAGTTTTTCTACTAATGTCCTCCATGATCCAATGCAAGATCCCACATTGCATTTAGCAGGCATGTCCCACTAGTCACCTCCAATCTAAAATAGTTTCCAGTCTTTTCTTGTCTTTCAAGATGTTGATGTTAATGCAGAGTACTGGTCAGTTATTTTATAGAATGCCTCTCAATTTGGGTCTGTCTGATATCTCAGTATTAGACTGAGGTTATGCATTTATGGCAAAACACCATAGAAGTAATGTGCCCTTATTGGAGTATCATACCAGGATTTCATAGTAAAGTTACAAATTTTCATTTTTATTATATGGAGGAGGTACTTTGACATTGCATATATCTTAATTTCCTACAAAGTTTCACTCATTAATTTAAGAATTCATCCATGGATTGTATCACCAACAGGTATTACTAGGTAAAAATGGTAATGCTAATCTTCTATTTCTTTTAATCATGAAACATTTATTAATTGGATTTCTTCTGTAAAAAGAAAACACGGTTGTCCCTATTTATTTATTTATTTATATTAATAAGGACTTATGGATATTAATTTTATTCTGTGGGTTATAACATTATCATCAATTATTTTATCATACAATTTTATTCCAGCTTTGAACACTGGGAGTTATTTCAAGTTTGCCACTGTGCCTTTTTTCCATGCTATAATCCTTTCTTGAGTACAGCCTATTTTCAGGCACCAGAAGATATTCCAAGCTCATGTCAATTTCTTCTGCTCCAACTCACTTTTCCAAAGAATCTTGGTTCTCTTTATCCAAGAATGGTGTTTAGAAAACAATATCTGGGTGCAAAGTGTGCTTTCTGTCACTGGGGTGTCGTTATTTCTAGGCCCACTCATTAGAGAGAGCTAGGATATGTGTGAGGTTAGGTGTGTGTACATGTGTGTGTGTATAAAGCATAGATTCATATTGATATTTCATATTCCATTTCAATACCACAGGGCTCATTCAAGTTTCCTCCCTTTCTTTAAGTGAAACTTTTTTCTGACATTAAGAAATCTGACTCCCCTTATCTATAATATATTTACTCAATTTTTGAACCTGCCCTGGACAACTAGCAAAATGATGATGAAAGACCAACCCCATCCCAAAAGCAAGGAGAATCTTCAACTACAAGCAGAACAATTTCATTCCTCTGCTCCATTATATCTACTTCCCTTCTCAGCTTGAAGCAATCAGAGTAGACACTGCCCCAAATCCCTCAAGACTGATAAATGAACAAAAGTAAGGGATGAGTATAACCACTGACTAAAGCAGATTTGTTGTTACTATAGTTATTATCTTGTGGTAACTGAATAACTTGTAACATTGATATAAAAAAAAGAAACATTTAAATAAATTTTAAAAAATCATCCAAAACCCTTAATATTGCATTCAAAATGTGGTGCCTGCTTTCTTTTCAGTTTCAACTTCCTGTTTTGGCCTGCACTTGCTTGACCACCTTATCCAACATCACTCTCCTCCTTAATTCATTTATCTCCAGTAAAACGGAACTTCGCATTTATCCAACATGCCTTCCTTGTCTCAGAACTTTTTCTTACACTGGAATTCTTCCTCAGTTTTGCCTGTCTAACCCATCCTTCAGTCTTCAGCCTTCAACTAAAATGTAATTTCTCCAGAAAAGCTTTTACTGACTTCCTCTATTTGTCATAAGGTCTTTTTTTTTTTTATTTTACTCATTTTGTAAAAATATTACATTCAAAAAATATGAGGTCCCATTCAACCCCAAAACCCCCACCACACTACTCCCCCCCCAGCAACACTCACTCCCTTCATCATGACACATCCTTTGCATTTGGTAAGTACATCTCTGGGCATCTCTGCACCTCATGGTCAATGATCCACATCATAGCCCATACTCTCCAACATTCCATCCAGTGGGCCCTGGGAGGATTTAAAATAACCGGTGATTGTCCCTGAAGCACCATCCAGGGCAACTCCAAGTCCCAAAAACGCCTCCACATCTCATCTCTTCCTCCCATTCCCCATACCCATCAGCCACCATGACCACTTTTCCCACACCAATACCACCTTTTCTCTGTGGACCTTGGATTGGTTGTGTCCGTTGCACCTCTATGTCAAGAGAAGGCTCAAATTCCACATGGATACTGGATGCAATCCTCCTGCTTTCAGTTGTAGGCACTCTAGGCTCCATGGTGTGGTGGTTGTCCTTCTTCAACTCCATCTTAGCTGAGTGGGGTAAGTCCAATAAATCAGAGTGTAGGAGCTGAAGTCTGTTGAGGCTCAGGGACTGGCTATCCTATTGTCAGTCCAGAGATTCAAATCCCCTAAATATATCTTAAACCGCCACACCAACTACAATTCCAGTAAAGTAGCATGAAAGTCTTGTGAAAAGAGATCCCATCTGAGTCCAGTTCCATCACCCAGAAACACCAGCTCCAAAGAAGGGCCATCTGACATGGCAGTGAACCCCATCTGCCATGACCATAGAACCCGTGGGTCTCTTTAGCCCTCAAAGGAACCAATACCTGGGGTTGTATCTACTTTATCTGTCTCTTAGACTATGCTCAGTTGTACATAAGTGCAATCCTACTGACAACCTCCAGACTCTTTTTTAGAGACTCGTAACCATACAAACTCATTTCTCCTTCCCATTTCCCCCTTACCTTAGGTCAAACAGCATTTTAAAGTCATGTTATTATATGTACACAGGGATATTCTGCTGATCCACATTGAACCTTTAATTCAAGGTCATTTTCTAGTTGCATCACCAGTTGGTACTTGGTAGTGATCCCTCGGTGCCAGGGAGGCTCATCCCCGGGTGTCATGTCCCACGCTGGGGTGAAGGCATTGCATTTACATGCTGAATTTGGCTTCGAGACTGGCCACATTTGAGTAACATGAAGGCTGTCAGGAGGAAATTCCTAGGCACAGTGCTGCTCTAGGCCTTGTTCTTATTTCAGGTATATAGGCTCAAAAAAGTATAGTCATTAGTATCATGGTCTCACTGTTGGACCCTCATTCCTTTTTGGTCCTTACCGTTGCACCTGGGGGACTGTCGCTGCTACCCTAGGGGCCACAACAGAGCACCCCCGGCCAGGAACCCAGTACCCCCCCCAGCTGTAGTTTTTAATTGTTGCCACTATGAGTATATCCAAACATTACCATGCACCCTGGACATATGCCCTGTATAGCTCCCTGTCAGCCATATATCACCTGTCAATAGTATCCTATACCAGTATTCCTCCACTGCCATTTAACCACTCTGTAATCCAAAACTTTCTGAAAAGTGAAACCCAATATAATGTCAGGATCGCTTACTAGTAAAATGGAATATAACGATGGGTTTAAAGGTTAGATCTAGAATATGTGTTGATTGGGAAAATTCTACATCCTACCTTTTTCTTTTCTTTTTTCCTACTTATTGAACTTCTCTTCACAAGAGCCCTAGACCACAGTAATTCATATATACAATATACAGTACCCCCACACATCTACCATAAAACCTTTTCCCTTCCACAGCGATATTCTTATAACTTATTCATATCATATTTACTTAAACTGATGTACAGACTCTGAGACAATAGCTTTCAAACAAGGTGACATCTGTGCTTACATTGTGGTCCATACTTTAGGATATACAGTTTTCTAAATTTTTAGTTATCCTATGTTTTACATTATGGTTTACATTATTAGTCTGTTGTCCCCTATATGTTTATGATGCAATATTACATGTTTTATATCCATCCTTGTGTACACTCACGAAACTCCTCTCTTACCCCACATTTACCTTGGTTCCACACATTTAACATCCATTTTCCCCTCCCCTTGGGGCCCACAGTGACAGTCAACCTCCATTTCCCGAGGAGCCATGTCCAGAGATACTTGCAATAGTGTTCAGGGCCTAACTTGCTCAACTGCCCCAATGCCCTGAGAGCCACCCTTTCTCTCGAGAGATACAGTTCCCTCTATTTGATGGCATTAGTCCTCCCCAGGATGTGGGTCCACCCCCACTCTCACTACTTGGGTCTCTACCCAATGGTATAACCCACTCTGGCAAAATGAGCATTCAGACATTTCCCAGGAGCCCGTCCCGCTTCAGACCATCCCCTCCAAGCATCCTAAACAGGTAACCCTACTAATTAAATTTTGATACGATTTTCTCAGCATTTTACTCTCAACCAACACCTGACACTCTCCTATGTTCATATGTTGCCCCTACATCCCCAAACTTTTTGGGCAATATTACCCATCCGCCCATCCCCAGCCCCCCTCAAACCCGCAAAGCCCGACCCAAAGGCAACCCCTTGCCCCCATTTTATCTCTTCTTTGTGTTCATACTTACCACTATCTCATCATAAATTCCACCCCTGCAGACATCAGCTCGCATCCTTGCTCCACCCCCCGATTTCCTGTAAGCCTATCGTTCAGTCTCTAGCTCTCTGAGGCAGCTTGCTTATTTCATATCACTGAGGTCATGTAGTATTTGTCCTTCAATGCCTGGGTTGTTTCACTCAACATAAGGTTCTCAAGATTCATCCATGTTATCACGTGTGTTTGTAGTGTATTTGTTCTTACAGCCGAGTAGTATTCCATTGTTTAGTATATACCACATTTTATTGATCCACTCATCTGTTGATGGGCATTTGGGTTGATTCCAACTTTTGGCGATAGTGAACAATGCTGCTATGAGCATTGGTGTACATATATCGGTTTGTGTCCTTGTTTTCAGTTCTGCTGGGTATATACCCAGCAGTGGTATTGCTGGGTCATATGGCAAACCTATGGTTTGTTTTTTGAGAAACCGCCAAACTGTCCTCCAGAATGGTTGGATCCTTCCGCATTCCCAACAGCAGTGGATGAGTGTTCCTCTTTCTTCACATTCTCTCCAGCATTTGTATTCTTTTGTTTTTTTCATAGCTGCCAGTCTTATGGGAGTAAGATGGTATCTCATTGTAGTTTTGATTTGCATTTCCCTGATAGCTAGAGATTTGGAGCATTTTTTCATGTGCTTTTTAGCCATTTGTATTTCTTCTTCGGAGAAGTGTCCGTTTAAATCTTTTTCCCATTTTTTAAATGGGTTGTTTATCTTTTTATTTTCAAGATATAGGAGTTCTTTATATATGCAAGTTATAAGTTTCTTATCGGATATATGGTTGCCAAATATTTTCTCCCATTGTGTGGGTTCCCTTTTTACTTTCTTGACAAACTCCTTTGAGGTGCAGAAGGCTTTAATTTTGAGGAAGTCCCATTTATCTATTAGTCCTTTTGCTGCTCGTGCTTTTGGTGTGATATCCATGAATCCATTTCCTATTACAAGGTCCTGTCGATGTTTCCCTACACTGCTTTCCAAGGTGTTTATGGTCTTGGCTCTTATATTTAGGTTTTTGATCTATCTTGAGTTGATCTTTGTATAAGGTGTGAGATGGTAATCCTCTTTCATTCTTCTACATATGGCTATCCAGTTCTCCAGGCACCATTTGTTGAATAGGCCATTCTCTCCCAGTTGAAAGAGTTTGGTGGCTTTATTGAATATTATATGACTATATATGTGAGGTTCTATATCAGAACTTTCAATTCAATTCCATTGGTCTGTGTGTCTTTCCTTATGCCAATACCACGCTGTTTTCACTACTGTAGCTTTGTAGTGTGTTTTGAAGTCTGGTAGTGTGATTCCTCCAATTTTGTTTTTCTTTTTCAAGATGTCTTTGGCTATTCGGGGCCTCTTTCCTTTCCAAATAAATTTCATAGTTTTTCTAGTTCCTTAAAGAAGGCTCTGTTGATTTTTATTGGGATTGCATTGAATGTGTAGATCAGTATTGGTAGGATAGACATGTTAATAATATTCAGTCTTCCTATCCATGAACAAGGAATATTCTTCCATTTATTTAGGTCTTCTTTGATTTCCTTGAACAGTCTTGTATAGTTCTCAGTATATAAGTTTTTTACCTCTTTAGTTAAATTTATTCCTAAGTATTTGATTTTTTTATTTACTATTGTGAATGGTATTTGTTTCTTGATTTCCTCCTGATCTTGCTCATTATTGGTGTACAGAAATGCTACTGATTTTTGCACATTGATCTTATAACCTGCGACTTTACTAAACTCATTTATGAGTTCTAAAAGCTTTGTTGTAGATCTCTCAGGGTTTTCTATGTATAGGATCATGTCATCTGCAAATAATGAAATTTTGACTTCTTCCTTTCCAATTTGAATGCCTTTTATATCTGGTTCTTGCCTCAGTGCTCGAGCAAGTACTTCTAAGACAATGTTAAATCAGAGCGGAGACAATGGGCATCCTTGTCTTGTTCCTGAGTTTAGAGGGAAGGATTTTAGGATTTCTCCATTGTAAACAATGTTGGATGTAGATTTTTCAATATATACTCTTTATCATGTTCAAAAAATTTCCTTGTACTCCGATCTTTTGGAGTGTTTTTATCAAGAAAGGGTGCTGTATTTTGTCAAATGCTTTTTCTGCATCTATAGATACAATCATGTGATTTTTTTCCTTCAATCTTTTTATATGGTGTATTACATTGATTGATTTTCTTATGTTGAACCATCCTTGCATACCTGGAATAAATCCCACTTGATCATGGTGTATAATTTGTTTAATGTGTTGTTGAATACGATTAGCAAGTATTTTGTTAAGTATTTTTGCGTCTAGGTTCATTAGAGAAATTGGTCTGTAATTTTCCTTTCTTGTGGTGTCTTTGTTTGGCTTTGCTACGAGGGTAATGTTGGCATCATAGAAGGAGTTCGGCAATGTTCCTTCTATTTCAATTTTTTGGAATAGTTTCAGCAGAATTGGTGTTAGTTCTTTCTGGAATGTTTTGTAGAATTCACCTGTGAAGCCATCTGGCCCTGGGCTCTTCTTAGTTGGGAAATTTTTAATGACTGATTCTATTTCTTTGCTTGTGATTGGTTTGTTAAGATCATCAATTTCTTCTTTCATCAATATGGGCTGCTTATGTGTTTCTAGGAATTTGTCCATTTCCTCTGAATTGTCATTTTTGTTGGAATATAGTTTTTCAAAGTATCCTCTTATAATAGTCCTTATTTCTCTGGGTCAGTGGTGATATCGCCTTTCTCATTTCTTATTTTGTATATTTGCATCTTCTCTCTTTTTTTCTTTGTTAGTCTTGCTAAAGGTTGTCAATTTTGTTGATCTTCTCAAAAAACCAGCTTTTGGTCTTGTTTATCGTTTCCAGTGCTTTCTTATGTTCTATTTCATTTAGTTCTGCTCTTATCTTTGTTGTTTCCTTCCTTCTTCTTCCTGTTGGGTTACTTTGTTGTTGTTTTTTTTTATTCCTTCAAATGTGCTGTTAGATCTTCAATTTTTGCTCTTTCTTCTTTTTTGATATATGAATTTATGGCTATAAATTTCCCTCTCAGTACTGCTTTACTGCATCCCATAAATTTTGGTATGTTGTGTTATCATTATCATTTGTTTCAAGGTAGTCATTGATTTCTTTTGAGATTTCCTCTTTGACCCACTGTTTTTCTAAGAGTGTGCTGTTTAATTTCCAAATCATGGTGTGAAATCTTTGCCTCTGTCCCTTGCAAATTATCAGCTTTACTCCACTGCAGTCAGAGATATTGTTTTGTATGATTTCGATCATTCTGAATCCATTAAGCCTTTCTTTGTGGCCTAGCATATGGTCTATCTTGCAGAATGATCCATGTGCGCTTGAGAAAAATGTATATCCTGCTGTGTTTGGGTGTAATGATCTATATATGTCTATTAGATCCAGCTCCTCTAATATACTGTTCAAATGTTTTGTTACTTTAGTGATTCTCTTTTGAGATGTTCTGCCCAGAGTTGATAGTAGTGTATTAAAATCCCCCACTATATTTGTAGATGCATCTATTGTTTCACTTAGTTTTTCCAGCGTTTAGCTCACGTAATTAGAGGCACCCTTGTTAGGAGCATAATATTTATGATTGTTCGATCTTCTTGATAGATTGTCCCTTTCACTATAATGTAGTATCCTTCTTTGTCTCTCACAATTGTTTCACATTTAAAGTCTATTTTGTCTGATATTAATATAGCTACTCCTGCCTTTTTTTGGTTATTGTTTGCTTGTATGATTGTTTTCCAGCCATTCACTTTCAGCCTCCATAAGTCTCTGGGTCTAAGATGTGTCTCTTGTAAACAGCATATAGATGGGTCATATTTCCTTATCCAATGTCCCAGTCTGAATCTTTTGATAATTGAGTTTAATCCATTGACATTCAGTGTTATTACTTTCAAGGAATTATTTGTGTTAGCCATATTTTGATTGGATTTGTGTTTGTCATATTTTGTTTGTATTTTTTTCCCTTCTATTTTTGTCTTTCTTGTTGCTCTTACACTCTCCTCCAACTCTGCCTGTCCTGTTTTTTCCTTTCTTCCTGCAGAACTCCCTTTAGAATTTCTTGAAGGGGAGGTTTCTTGTTGGTATACTCTTTCAGTTTCTGTTTATCTGTGAATATTTTGAACTCTCCATCATTTTTGAATGCCAGTTTAGCTGGATAGAGTATTCTTGGTTGGAAATATTTTTCCTTTAGTACCTTGACTATATCATACCACTGCCTTCTTGCCTCCCTGGTTTCAGATGAAAAATCAGCACTTAATCTTATTGAGCTTCCCTTGTATGTGATGGTTTTCTTTTCTCTTGCTGCTTTTAGAATTTTCTCTTTGTCTTGAGCATTGGATAATTTGACAAGTATATGTCTTGGGGTGGGCCTTTTGGGGTTTATGACGATTGGGGTGTGCTGTGCTTCTTTGATATGTACATCTGTCTCTTTCAGTAGATTTGGGAAGTTTTCAGCCATTATTTCCTGCAACACTCCTTCTGACCCCTTTCCCTTCTCTTCTCCTTCTGGAATGCCTATAATACGTATGTTTGAGCGTTTTGCATTATCATTCAGGTCCCTAAGTACTAGCTGGATTTTTTCTACCTTTTTATCGACCAATTCTACTATCTGTTTGATTTCCGATGTACTGTCTTCCACATCACTAATTGTCTGCTCTGCCTCTTCTAGTCTGCTGATATTTGCTGCAAGTTTATTTCTGATTTCTTGAACTGTGGTGTTCATTCCCATCATATCTGTTATCTTTTTGTGTATGTCTGCAATTTCCCCTGCAAGTGTTGTTTTCATGTTGTTAACCTCTTCCTTTACTTCATTAAATTTGTTGGTGATAAATGTTCTGAGATCTTTCATTTCTTGTGCGAAGTTCTGCTCCCCTTCTTGATTTTTAGTTTGTTCATTGGATTCAGTCATGTTTTCCTGATTACTGGTTTGGTTTGTAGATTTTTGTTGCTGTCTGGTCATCATTTTATCTTGACGGGTTTAATCAGTTCCTTAGCTTCTTTGTCTAGTCTTGGGGATTAATTAGCTGTTGTTTTTGTGGAAGTGCTATATCTTCTCTTTGTCACTTTGTTCTTCTTATTCTAATTTCTTATTGCTGGTTGAGTTCACTTTAAAGGAAAATATTAGTGCCGGGGAAAGGCAATTGTTTAAGCAAGGAAAAAGTGTATAGTAGTATTGGAGATAAATGTTAACAGAGCAACAATATGAGATCTGGGAGGATGGATATTAGATTCATGTAAGTTATGTAGAGTTATAACAGTAGTTATAGCACCTATAATGAGGTAGTCGACTGAATATGGGAGGAATATGGTATGAATTAAAAAGCTAGTATTTTCGTGAGAGAGGGAAAGAGAAAAGAAAGGTAGTAGTTTCAAGAGTGGATAACAGACAGAAAACAAAACAAAGGTATTAGAAATTAAGACTTAGACACTTTGTGGATCAAAAAAAGGGAGGTGGAATATAGGAGAGACAGTAGATGATGGCGGATATCAAGATGTAGGGGAAAGAGGATAGTGTAGGTAGCCTAAATCAGTTCACACAGAAATGAGGCAGTGGAGGATGAGAAAACCCAGGAAATGTGAGGTGTTCCCTGCAGCACCTATTGTATAATTAGGTTAAAATAAAATAAGAAGAAAATGAGGGACGAGAGAGAGAAAAACAGAAAAAAAAAGGGGGGGTGGGCAAAGGGTGGGGAACAAGTATGGGAAAGAAAAAAAAAAGATATACACAAACCACAATTGCAACACCAACTACCACAACAAAAAAAAACCTAAATAACTGAAAAAAAAAAAAGACTTTGGGGGATACGCTGGGAGAAAAGACTAGGGGGTAATGCAATATTAGCAATCAGGACATTAAAAAAATTAAAAAATAAGATAAAATGAAAATAAAAACAAAACAAAATGAAACAAAAAAGAAAAAATACAAACGTTGAAGGCTAGGGCATTCAAGGACCTCAGATGGACCTCAGGGTGTGATGGATTCAGGGATGGAAAGTCTGAGATATTGAAGACTCAAGCGGTGTGAGTCTCTGGGGTGTGGGCCACCAGAGTTTAGGGGACTCAGACCTGGCAACCTCAAATCTGGTCAACAGGGAGCCTAGGAGCACCACAGTGTAACACAGCCCTCAGGGATCCCTGCAGCTGGGTGCCAGCCCTATGGGGGAAGTCAGATCCGCAAACTCTATGTTATGTCTGAACCCTGCAATTCACTTACTCACTGGGGTCAATTTATGTGGATATATCGTCAATTCAGCTTCTGGACAGCTCACACCCTGTGATCCCCCAGAACGGCCACCTGAGGGCGCCTCTACACTGCAGCCAATTTAGTGACACAGATCAGAAGCCAGGCCCGTGGGTGGGGCTTTAGCCAGAAACACCGACAACAGAGTCCAAAACCAGAGTTCCCAAGCTTCGCAAAATATTTCCCAATCGGCTTCCAGATGTGTCGCCCTCCCTCGCCGCACCCTATAACAACCTCCCAATTACGTCCCTGTATTGCCAGCAATCTAATTCCGCTGCAGATCGGCAGCTGGGCTTGTGGGGGCGGGGCTCCAGGTGGAAACGCTACTACTTGTGTCCGCAATCAGAATTTATCCGCTTCACAACAAAACACCGTCTGTCTCCCCAAATCGGTCCACAAAGGCGTCCTGTCCCATCAAACCCCCAACAGCCCACCCAGGACTTGCGAATTCCCCAGCACTGCAGAGCACCCCCCACCCCCGCAAGGAGGGAGCAACCCGTGTGCAGCTCTCACCTCCGTGCAATAGAACCCCAATTATATCTTATAGACCAATCCTCTCTTTTACCTTCCCACCAAATCGATGTCCAGACACTTCCTACCCTGCAAAAATTCTGAAACAGCTTGGTCCCGGAGAACCTCCAATGGCACCCAGCTGCCTCTTCCCAGGAGAGACCGCAAGGCAAGCTCACTCAGCCACCATCTTGCTTCCAGCCCCTTGTCATAAGGTCTTAACGCAATCTTTACTTTTTTGTATTCATTAATCAAAACTGTATATTTATTTATATTAATGTATTGTTTTTACCTCTCAGAAACTCAGAGTGAATACTGTTAATCACATACTGATCATCACTAGCCTCTGTGCCTAACACAGATATTTGTTGAATGACTAATGAATATTAAAATAAAAAATCACAATGAGGTACCACTACAAACTCATCAGGATGTCTACATAAATAAAAGTAAATAAATAAATAAATAAACCTGACAATAATAAGTGCTGTCATGGAAATGGAACAATGGAAGTTCTCATATATCACTAATGAGAATACCTAGTAGCAGTCAATTTGGAAGAAAGTTTGGCAGTTTCTTGATTTACTTTTAAAATATTGTTTTAATTAATTACAAAAACTTGAATGGTACTTGAAATTTTTTGCACAAATTTATATGAAACCTCTTTTCACTGAGAAATAAAATCCATTTATACTTTATTTCATAAGCTCCTGTTCTGGGCATGTAGTATTACCTTAAAATTTTTCTTTGGTCAAATAGTTTCTTGAAAAGCTAGAAGAATAAAAAAGAGGAAGAAATAGAATTTGATTTATGTGTGAAACTAATTTTGAAATGACAAAGATATTGACAGCAATTATGTTTATACTACCTTACCATACACTTTTGTTAAAATCACTGATGGACTTATAGAGGAGGTTCTTGACTTAATAAATAAAGAAGCATTTGTAAAGCATAATAATTCTCAATGATTATCTTCTTACAGAAGCTAGAGACCCAAATGCATAACCTATTTTTTTCACAAACTTTATGTGTATAAAATATGAAAACAGACATGAAAGAAGCTTTTCTGTACCATATCTTGTCCTGCTACAGGAAATCAATAAATATCAGTGGAAAATAACTTACTTTGAAATCCTTTTGTAAATCTGCCTTGAAATGTTAGGAATCAAGTGTGTACATTTTCCTTTGGAGGTAAAAATTAATATCAGTGTTAAGGATGATCAATAGTTTCTTAGATCAGTGGTTCTCAAACTTTAGTGTGTCAAAATCACCTGAAAGGCCTATTAAAATTCAAATAGATGGCATCACCCCAAAGTTTCTGATTCAGTCAGTCTGGAGTGAGGTCTGGATATCTGCATTTCTAACAAGTTACCAGGTGATATGGGGTACTTGTTCTGGCAATCACAGTTTAAGAACCACTATGGTAATCATTTTAAGCAATATGGAAAGACTATACTCACTCTTCTTCCTAGCCTAAAAAAAAAAAAATATATATATATATATATATATATATACACATATGCATATGTATATATATACTTAACCATATGTTTTTCAAAAATGAGTCACAGGTGTCATATTCCCAGAAATGTGTTTTTTCCCCATTCTTTTTGTACTGTTGATCGTGCTGTTGCTTATTTAATTGACTTTTTTTTTCCCCTAGGGATAGTTTTCTTCCTCATTTTTCTTATAGAAGAAAATTGACAATATTAAATGCAGAAGTGTTTGCAACTAGTTCAAAACAGTGTTTAAATGTTAATGAATTTTTTAAAATATATTACTATAGCATTTTATTCTGAGACTTCATAGTTATATATATATATATATATATATATATATATATATATATATATATATATGATGGCAAGGAAAATATTTTGATTGGGACAGAGCAGTAAAATAATGTTAAAGATCAAATTAGCTCTTTTCCTCATATAATATTAGATTCACCATTGTCACCTCCAAGGATGCCAAATAAGTTGTAGAGAGTTGAGGGAATGGCTTAAATGTTTATTAACCATCTAGAAAAGGGAGGAAAGCAGTATTGTATTAAGGCAGGCCTTATTTCAAGATCTCAGATTTTCCATTTACTAACTCTTTGATATTTGGGAATGTATTTAATTTCTTTCCTCAATTCAATTCCCTCAACTATAAAATCAGGTCATCATATTTAGTTCATAGCATGTTTGTGAATATTAGAGAACATAGTGTACATCACTGAATGATGCTTTCTTACTTTTATTCATTCTCTCATAGGGACATTTCTATGTCTCATGGTCATAAAGATTTCTATTCACAGTTCAAAGAGTTGTTAAAATGAATGAGAAAACGCATATGCGATATCTAATACATAACAGATAACCTAGGGAGTTTTTACAGTGAATGTTTATGTGAAGTGTGAAATACATCTGTAGAAGTACAATATTCTCATTTTTAAAACTTGCAAATGATTGTATTAATTCTTAGTAATATTCATTAGCATAAAAGCATGGATATTGCAGGTCACAGCCACTGCTTTTGAGGCTACACTTAGCACATTGTAGGTGGTTGCGGTGGCTAGGATTTATGTATACTAGAAAAACAAATGTTCTTAATCTTAATCCATTCCTCCAGTGTAAAACAGAGGTAAATAGAATCTTTTGAAGATATTTTCAGCTAAAGTATGACCACCTGAATCAGAATGAAATTAGGGAATAGAGTGGGAAAGCCTAGAGAAGTTAGAAGCTGGAATTCAAAGGAACCTGGATGAGAAAAGAGGATATCACCATGTGCAGAAAAGCCAAGAAACCACTGGAATTGCAAGCCAGCCCCCAAAATGCTACACTGTCTTCTGGGAGACAGCATCAGCTTACAGATGCCTCAGTTTTGGACTTCTCCAACCCTCAAATATGAGAGTCAATAAATTGTCGTTGCTTAAGCCAATCCATTGTATGGTATTTGTTTTAGCAGCTAGGAAACTAATACAGAGATCATTAAACATCTATTGAATAAAATAATTGAATGAATAAGTGTGTGGATATATTTAGCCCAGCTCTGGACTACAATAAATATCAATAAATGTTGTTACTTTATTTTCCTATAAATTTAATAAAAACTGGCCCCTATTTTTAATAAAAATTAAAAAAGGAAATGTTTACAATAAAATTGCCTGAGCGCTCTTTCATTTTTCAATATAAATAAGTTTGATTTTCTGTTGAAATGCTCATGAATATGATTGAAAGAAGCAAAAATAAGTGAAACTGCATGTGAATTTTAAAAACGATGAAAACTGACTTATAGGGTATTCTGTAAAATTGACTATTGATTCAAATTAATTGTAAATACAAATAGACAAAAAACAAATATATTGCCGCACTATTTGGGTAGTTCTTAAACCCATGTAGTGCTAATCTAAGAATGATTTAGATGTGTTGAATCAGATCTTTTTTTGTTTCATTTCATGGTCATATTTTGGGTATTTCTAAATTCTAAATTATCATCAGTGACCCTCAGTTTTGTAGAATATTTGCCTGTCAAAGGGCTTAACATCTATCATGTTAGATCCTGTTGATTCATGGATGGATTTCTTTTTAAAATCATCTAGGTTAGTCTTGCCTTGCAAGTTCAAATCATCCAGTCATCCCTGTTGACAAAGTGTGTTCTCTTGAAGCACATGATGCCAGATTCTTTCATCAAGTGTTTACCATCTTTACAATTTATTGTTTTGATCCAAGTCATTTAAAAAGTCTTATTGAATGATAAATTTTCTATGTTGTATTATTTTGAGTGAGTTGCTTTTAACTTTTTAAAGTTCATTATTTAACAAATTTGGGTTGTTTTGTTATTATTACATTATTCTTAGACAATGGATTTAAAAGGACACTCTTGAAGCAGACAGACTTAGACCAAATTTTCTCCTAAATGTAAAATAAGGACAAAGCTGTTTGAAACACAAAAGTGTTGCTTTGAAGAACAACCTTAACTAATATGCTCAAAATGCTTCCACAGTATGTGACATACATGGTATATATTTTAAAAATGTTAGGTTATGTTACCATTTAAACCTCTCTTATTCAAAATCTTAATTTAGACTAACTGTACTCAATCTCATTTAAATTTTTTAAGCAATTACTTTTTAGTAGTTTCTTTTCTCTAGAATCATCTTGGCTGAGTCATAGGAAGCTCGATAAATAGCAGCTGCTTTAAAAAATTAAGGAAAAGTAAATTTAATATGCTTTTGTTACTGTTTGTACATAAAATTTTAATGCTTCAAGGAAGAGAACATAAATGAAATACTTCATAAGGAAAGAGATTTTTAAAAAGACTTTTAAAAAGTCCAAGAAAATCTCTGATTAAGAAAATATAGTCATAGACATAGGATGTAGATGTGTTTATTATAAGAATTTGCTTTATGCAAATAATATCTTATGTTGCATTTTTAAAATATGGAAAATCATAGACCACTGAGAGTATTAGAATAGAATATTAGAGAGCAAATGGATGTATTCTCTTATTATTATTCCAGACGATCTTTCTACATCACTTACAAGATATTTTCACCTATAATATTCATATCTGCATTTTACAAAGTGTGATCTATACACATATTCTCTAGATTGGGGAGATATTCCATGAAAATTGCTTTCAACGTAGAAACACAATTTTTAAACTGTTGTCCAATTTTAACAATGCACATTAGTTTATTAAAGATTCTAAGAAGACTTGCAGGCAAAAAATTAGGAAAAAATTCCTATTTTTATCATATGGACAGTAAATTGCCTTAGATAGTGATATTTTTCCTCACTAATTAGTAGGTCCAACTCAGTCATAAATAACTAGGATGTGTGTGTGTGTGTGTGGTAAATTTGTGTGGCTTTTTTTCAGGCTTCACAATTCTGTTACATTAATATTTGTCTGTCCTATTTTGCACCAATACCACACTCTCATAATTGCAAAAGCTTTAAATTAAAACATGTTATCTGGGTTTTACTACCACAAGCACCAACTTGTTTTCATTAAAACTATGTTGCCTTGGGGAGCAGGAGTAACTCAAGTAGTTCAGCACTTGCTTTCCATGTACCAAATCCTGGATTTAATCCTTAGTATGTCCTTTAAAAAAAAAGTATGTTACCTTATTTATACCTCATAATATTTCCTCTAAATTTTAGAATACACTTTGAAAAGATTAATGATTTTAACTGAAATTGTATTGAATTCAGAGTTCAATTTTAGGACAGATAATCTTAAAATACAAAACCTTTTGTAAATGGGATATCTGTGCATTTACTAAATTTCCCTACATGGGTTTCAATTAAGTTTTATAATTTTTACATCAGGATATTGAATATCTTTTGCCAGATTTATTCCTAAGTCCCAGACATTTTAAGTTTTTATATTAAAAGCTTATAATTTTGAAATTTATTTTCTAAATGTTCTACAGCTGATTGCTTTTCATTTGGCTATTTTACATTGATCTTTTCATCAGAAAATTCATTGTGTTCTTTTTAAATCTAATAATTAGTTTGCAGATTCCTTCTGTTTACACCAAATAGTTTTTCTTTTTTCTTTTTGTCTTACCACTCTGGCTAAAACCTGGACTACAATATTGATTATAGTCATAATAACAAACATCATCATCTTACTTCTCATTTTTAAAGGAATTTAGTCAATATTTCATGATTGGAAAAGATTTATCTAGTGTCTTTTCATAATATTTCCTTCTATTCTCTGTTTACTAAACATTCTTTTTAAATTATGAAGGAATATTTTATTGGATACTTTGTCTTATTTCATTAAAATGATTGTTATTTAACTTTAACTGTTATTTGTTATTGAATTTTAGCAATATTATCCCAATCTTTGTTTTTTATAAGAAACATTTAATAATATAAATTTTACTTTCAGTCTTTTTTAAGGTACAACTGGTAAGTTTTTGTTCACAGTATTTCCATTATTGTTGAGTCCTAATTCCTTTTAAATTTTGATTGTAAACCCTTTCCTAATACATGAGTTATTTAATACTTCATTTCTTAACTAAATTTCCATTCTGATTCTGCAATGTAAAAAACTTGGAAGACATCACTTCCATCTTTACAACAAGAAAGCTGGACAAACTGTAAATAAATGGCTTTTCTTGGAACCCTTAAAGCAAGGCAAATTGCCAGTACAAAATCTGGAGAAACAGGGGTAACCAGAGAGAAAAAGAAACTGAGATCTGCTTATCTGGAACTGAAGCCCCTGGTGTCATAAACAGAGAGGAATGCTTAAATGGAGATTTGGATAAATTGCTGGATGCTGACTGCAGATTCATTTGAGAATGAGACTCTCCTTTGTGTTAAGTCTAAAGGCCCTACACACCTTTTGGGCTTTCCTTAAAGGAGCTCAACCAGTTTCTTACAGAGAAGGGAGAAAAAGAATCATCTTTGTGGACGATCCCCAGAGTCTTCTCAAAGACCTACTTTCTATGGAAAAAGATATTGCCTGGGTGCAATTCTGAAACCTAATCTGAGCTAGAGGAAAGGAATTCCTTCTCAGTATCCCTTCCAATCTTCCATCCTCATGCAATTTGGCGGAAATTAAAAACACAATCAACAGTGGATAGAGCTTCAAAGAAATAGATTAGGATTATTACATCCATGGAAGAGAGTAGGAGGTAGGGGCAGATGCTATAATGTTGGAGGAGGATCAGTCACTTTAGTGAAGGTCTCAGCCCCAGACACAGATTCACTAAAAATGGAATAGAAAAATTATATAATATTCCACCCCCCCACCCCACTCCTAAACCCTACCTCCCAACCAACAAGGCTGCAATATTAAAACAAAGGATTACAGGTGAAAGAGCTGCAAGACACTAATTCTCTCAGAAGACAGTACCTTGGGAAAGCAAGAAGGGGAGACTAACAAAAAAAAAGTACTAAAGCAATTTTAATTATTTTGTATTTGTAGTAGTTTGATATTGTTTATGAATCCAAAAATAGATATTAGATTGTGTTTGTGAACTGGTCTCCCTCTGGGCATATTAGATTGGACTGGATTCAGACATTTCATTTTTTCTTGATTAAATCATGATTAAGACTTTGATTGGGCCATGTCAGTAGGATGTTGAATCCCCTTGGTGGGGGGAATTCACAGAAAAAATGACAATATAGAAGAGTCAGTTAGAGTTTTGGATCCTGGAACCTGGGACATAAACAACAGCAGGAGAAGAACAAAGAGGAACAGAGTTGGTTCCACAGACCTGGCAGAGGCCCTGGGGAGAGAGAGCTTATAGTTTACAGCTGACCTTGTGAAGAGAACAGAACAGCTGAGACTGGAGAGAAATGAGCTCCAGGAGAGAGACAAGACTTATCCCAGCCTATAGCAGATGTTGGAAGAAGCAGGGACCACAGAGACTTAAGAGGAAGAGAAAGGCTGAATCGTTATGGATGTTGGAAGTCATCTTGCTCCAAAACATGGCAACAGACTTTGGTGCAGGAAGCAACTTATCCTTTATGCCCTGGTAACTGTACCACTCCAAATAAATACCCTTTATAAAGCCAACAGAATTCTGGTACTTTTTGCATCAGCACCCCATTGGTTGACTAACACAGTACCAATGGGAACAGCAAACATTCACACTACAAAAAACAAAAAACAAAGAAAAAGTGAAAATTTTGAAAAGACCAGTGAAATAAAGCATCTTGCCTATTGACAAGTTGTAGAATTACAGCAGACATCTTGTCAGAAATCATACAAGAAAAGAATGGAAGAAAATATTCAAAGAATTGAAAGGAATAATATTCCACCAACACTGCAATTTTATATACAGCAAAATTATCTTTCAAAGGTGAAGGAGAAATAAAATATTCCTCAAACAAATGAAAATTGAAGGAATCCATTGCCAAAAGACATGCCCTGCAAAAAAGGTGAAAAAATGATCTTTGGGTAGTATACATGATATTAAGTTAGACACTTGAATCTGTGTTAAAAAATATATAGAATATTGGAGAATGAATTGATAAAGGGAAAAAAACATTTTGTTCTCTTATTCTGAATTGATGTAAAATATAATTGTTAGTTCAAAGCCAAAATAGTAACAATATTTTGGTAATTACAACAGATGGATAAGTGAAAACTATCTCAGATATGTAGAAGAGATAGGAGGAACTTGGAAATATTCATTGCAATTTACCTGCTTTACACAAGAAGCACTATAGTGTCATTTGAAGGTGATGTTAGATTAATTAGAAATGTGTATTGCAAACTGTAGGACAACCACTATATTTTAAAAGAACTATAAATAATATGCTAAAACAATTGTTAAAATGGAACACATAAAATGTTTAATTAAATCCAGAGAAGTCAGAAAAGAGGGAATAAAACAAACAGGCAGCAAAAGCAATAAATAGAAAATAGTTTAAAAATGCTTGATATTAATCCATATGTATCAATAATCATGCCAATGTTGATGGTCTAAGCACACCAATAAAAAGACGTTATCAGAGTGGATAAAATAACAAATCCAACTATATGTTATTTGCAAGATATGTAATTGATATTGTTATGTCTTTTTGATGAGATTAACAATTCTATCATTATGTAATGCCCTTATTTATTAGTGCTAGTATTACTTACACTTCTAAGTATAAAGGATCAGCTAGGTTAAAAGATAAGGAATGAAGAATGAACACTATTCTAATAAACAAGGGCATTACATAATGATAAAGTTGTCAATTCTTCAAAAAGGCATGACAATTCCAGACATATATACACCTGAGTATCAAAATATGAGGGAAAAAATGTTAGAAGCAAAAGGAGAAAAAGACAATTCCACTATTATACTTGGGTAATTCAACAGTCTTGTATAAGCAAATGATAGATCAATAAGGCAGAAAATCAGTAGGGATACAGATGACTTGAACGGAACTATCAATCAACTTGATCTAATTGACCTTTATTGAATACTCTATCAAACAGTGGCAGAATATGCATTCTTCTCAAGCTCACGTGGAGCATTCACCAAGAGAGATCACAGTCTGTGCCATAAAACACACATTAACCAGTTTTAAGAACAAATATCACACAAAGAATGTTCTCAGGCTGTAATGAAATTAAACAGGAAACTACTAAAATCATAAATTAAAGAGAGTCATCACTCTTAATGCCATGAACATTAAAAGGATAAAAAAAATACTACAAGCAACTATATGCTCACAGATCTGATAATTTAGAAGAAATTCACAATTCCTTAAGACCAAATCTACCAAAATGCACACAAATAGAACTAGATAATGTAAATATATATATATAAATAAAAGATATTGGGTCAAAAATTAAAATTCTTCTGAAAAAACAAAGCACCAAGCCCAAAGGTTCATTGATCAATTCTACTAAATATTTAAGGAAGAAAGAATTCTATTGATTTAGAGATGTCTAAGCATGTATTTACTCCTTTTTGATGCCTATTGTATCTTCAATTAATGATCTTGAGTATTCATCAAATTTTTTTTCATTGTATTTGACTTTCAAATCCAGAAATGATATAGAACTCAAAAGCACTTAAGTGTAAAAACAAAAAAACATTTTCTTCACCTTGGGTAAATATATAATATGAAATAATTAGTAAGTCATTGAGTGGATGGTTAATGTCAATTTCATTTTCAATATGGCCCCTATGTTTCACCTGGTTTGCAGATTATTTAAATGAATGGGATTCATTAATAAGAAAGAAAATATGCTAATTTATAAGGAAGTGATTTTCTTCTAGGAAAATGTAGGAACTTGAAAATTCAAAACAGAAGTCTCTTCTAAAATACGGTTTTTTAGGCATCCTGCTTAATATATTCATCCATATTCTGATTTCTGCTCTGTTTTGGGAATGCAGGAAAATTTTTTAAATGTTCAATTTCTTCAATAGGTTAGCAGTGCTTTTTTTATAACTCCTTAGTAAATATAATTTATGGAAAATGACTACTATGGAAGACAAGACAGCAAATAGCTGATTCAAATTCCTTGTAAAGTTCTCCATTCTATTGTATAAACACAATAAACCAAGAAGGAAAGTCCCTGTGGTGTAACAAAAAGATCAGTTACTCATTTGATTCCTGTAAATTGGCAAGAATGATGTTATTTGACAGGAAGCTTTTGTTTATATGATGGGAAAAAACAGAAATTAATTAATTTGCATAGAAAGTCTCTATTTACACAAGAGACTTATGAAATCTATGCTAGTCTATTTGTCAATGTAAAGCTCCCTTTAAGGTATATTTATAGTCATTTACATTTTTTTCAATATGCATTTCTTAGAAAGAAGACATCTAAGCATAATGATTCTAAGTAAGTGTTTATGCTTGAGTTCCAAAGACCACTGATCATATTTTATTCACAAAATATTCCCCTGCTTTACAGTGGAAATATAGAAATCAAATAAGAGATTTAATTATGAAATAATCCAGGAACCAAACACAATGAAATATAACAAAGGAAATCTCTTTAGCTATATCTGAATTTTAAAATGATAAGCAATTTGAGCACAAAAATTCTTATAACTATGCATTTTAGGAAATAACACAAATAAACGTAAAATGCATTTTCACACAATAGTTAACATAAATAATGTTTGCATTTAGACTGTAATTTTCCAGTCTCTTTTACTCTATGTTATCTCATTACATTGACAATCTCTTTTTTTCTATCCCCCATCAATTCTCAATTTTAATCAAAACCATTCCCTCTTATCATCAAAGATCTTTATAAAACATGATTTAATTGGCCACACATGACTTCCTGGGGATTTATTATAATTTAACTTGTCTCTATTAAACATATATGTCTATTGACATAATTTCAAATTTTAGAAATATTATAAATGTTTTATTCATCACTTACTAGTTTCATAAAACCATATCTAAAATTAAATTATTAATAAAAACATGGATGTTCTTATCACTTGATTTTACAATGACAAAGTAAGCTCCAAAATTTATGCAAACTTATAATTACAGCAGCTCTGAGATACTGATTTCAATATTTATGACTATAAATTACATATACAAATTTTTAAAACTGTTCTATCAGTAGCAAAATATAATATGAAAATTGCTTTAATTTTCAAGCACTTATTTCCATCTTTTATTGTAAAATAGCATTATTCTAAGGAGTTCGTTTATGCTTTTTCCTTTCCTTGTAAAATGCTCCTTTCTACTTTATGATTTGCAAGAGCTGTTTAAATTTACAGAATGTCACAATGCGACCATTTTTGGTCATAAATGTGGCAAGTATTTCCTTTGCATAAGTCATCCTATTAATTGTGCTTTAATTATGCTTATCATCAGGTACAGAAATATTTCTGTGTTATGAAATTTTCTTCCTTTTATTTTTATTTTTTTCCTTAAAAAGCCCTACTGACGTTACTCACCATTGCCCAAAGTTGGAAACAACCCAGGTGTCCATCAAACTGATGAATGGATAAACAAACTGTGGTATATATACATGATGGAATTTTATGTAGCTGTAAGAAGAAATAAAGTCGGCAAGCATACGCCAACATGGATGAACCTGGAGGACAATATATTGTCTGAATCAAGCCAGACACAAAAGGGCAAATTCTGTACTATTGTGCTATTATGAACGAAATATATTGTGTAAACTCATGGAGCTAATAATTAGAATATAGGTAACCAGGTAACAGAAGGAGGGTAGTGAATGGAAAGTTTAGGTTTAATTTGTGCAGAATTGGTAAAAAGCTTGTTTGTAAATCTTTGGAAATGAATAGAAATGGTTAAAGGATATCACAATGTTTGTAACTAGCAGAACTATTATATGTATATGATAGTGATTGAAAGGGAAAGCCTAAGGTCATATATATTACTAAAAGGAAAGCTAAAAGCTGTGTAAGAAAATAAAACCTCATATAAAACACGAATATGGGTGATACTGCATATATAAGACTGTTTTTACAAAATATAAATACCAATATACTAGAGAAAGGGGGATAAAAAGTTCTACTGATTTAGAAATTATGAAATGTTTGTGTTCTTTTTTTTCTTTTTACTGTTGAAATTCATTTGAAATAGCTAGTGTTCTCTTTACCATAATTTTAAAATGACTTAAGTTTTGTTTTGACTTGGGTCCAAGATTTATCTATGCAACTCTAGCATGTTAATAATTTATGGTTTTGTTTCTTTGTGTCCAGAGAATGTGTCTCATGCATGCTCTGTGACTTATTTTTTTGAAGAGTAAACATTCTCTTTAAGGCTTATCATATAATCTATTTTGGTATAACATTTGGCAAAATGCCTACTAAATTCAGCTGAATTACATATCTTCTTTTACATATTACTTCCATTCTTGTCTAATATTTCCCTATGTGAGCTACCAAATTCTCAAAGACATGTTGAAAACTCCTAGTAATATTTTTTGCCTATATCTAAAGTATTTTTATATATTTGGATGTTTTCTAATTTGAAACAAGCAAAAATGCTTCATAACTATTATAAATCAATAGTAAGTTAATTATAATAATATAATAAAAGTTTGTTTCACTTTTAGACATAATTAAAGTATCTTAAACTATAAGGTTGTTAACTGAATCTTATTTGTAATGTAATAAAGAAAACAACTGATATCACAGGAATGCATGGTTTAGCATCAGAAAATTTCAAATCAGTAAAATTCACTACATCAACAGACTAAAGATAAAAGATTTTATAACCTTTTACTTGATGAAAAAAGACAATTTGATGAGTTTTAAGTCTACTGATTATATATGTTCTTAATTTGGCTTCCTCAAAATCAAAGCCTCAGGTAAGAATTTAGGGATAGGAGGTTTATGTGGGAGTTGATCCTAGAAAGTCAAAATAAGGAAGTGCAGAAAGTGGAACACCAAGGAGGAAAAACTAATAAAGAATATATAATGAAACTGACTAATGCTGCGAGTAACTGGGAATCCCAGGCCATTTCTGAAAAATCATGTAAAAATATGACTCAACATAGTTCCTTCAGGAGATCAGAGACTGTGACAATAGAGGAGCTAAGCAACAATTTCCCTTGCTGGTACTGTATGAAAAATTTCCTAATATCAAATTTAGACTAATGACATTGGACATAAAATCTAGTATGGAATTATGTAGCACATCACAATAGGGAAATGCAACAATTGCAAGTGATTTCTCACCATGAAAATGATACTTTTATTGAACAGATTCTTATACTATAGTCACATGTTTGGTTTAGACTACAATGATTACAAATGAAGTGGAATACTCTGATATACCTAATTAACAAAACTGGTCAGTTTTTATTATTAATAACTTCAATGATTCCTAAGAAATCAATATAGTTTTTATTTTAAGAGAAAAAGTTGGTGGGACTATCTAAAATAAACATATTCTTCTCAAATGACTTTTGTAATGAGAGCAAAAAGATTATATAAATATGGTCATCCAACCTAAGAAACCTAAAATAGATTGTTTTTCTTCTCAAACACGGTGTTTGCTGCATTTACGCCCTAGGTTTTCAAGGTGTTTTAAACCAGCATGTGGCATTCTGTGTGATGTGCTTGAGTGAGAAGTTGCAAAGAGAGCAAAAAATAAAAGGAGTGACTGTGGTGGGCAGATGTTATAGAGAAAGGTAGTAATGCTGGAAGAGCTAGAGAATGGGGTAAAAATAGATAAAGGTATTTGTAATAGTCAAAGGGGCACTGATGCAAAATATTAGAACTCCATTGGCCTCTACAAAGGGCACTTACCTGGGGTAGAATTCACAAGACCACAAAGCGAAAGTTACTTCCCTCACCAAAGTTTGCTGCCATGTGCTGGAGCAAGACGGCAGCCAGTCCCCATGAGGTTTCAGGCTTCCTCCTCCCAAGGCTCCATGGTCCCAGCCCCTTCCAGTACCAGTGGTAGGCTGGCACAAGTCTCATCTCTCTCCCAGGGCAATTTCCTCTCTGGGTTCAGCCACCCAGGGCTGCAAAATGTCAGGCAAAGGGCTCTTCCCTCTTCACTGGCCCTCTGCTGTGTCTATGGAGCTGTCTACTCCTCTGTTTCTCTCCCGTGTATTTACTTCCCAGGGCCCAAAATTCTAACCTCCCTTTCCTGAGGTGCAGTTTCTCTGTGAGTCCCTGCCCACCAAGGCAATGGGAACTCAGTGTCCTACTGATGTGGCCCATTACATGATCATTATTTAATCAAGTAACAGTGAAACTTCTGAATCCAATATAATATAATATTCCCAGAGGAGCAAACCAGTTTACAAACATAATCCAATATCTATTTTGGAAATTCATTAAAAATGCCAAACTGTTACAGAATTTATGGCAGAAACAAGAAATTTCAGACAAAAGATCAACTTCAAAAAATATTATTTACAAATCAAGTTTACTAATATGCAAAATATGCAGTTCTTTTTTAATAGGTAACCACCAATAGGTGCTTATGCTTCAGAATTTCTGCTTATTTGAAATTGGAGTCTTTGATAAATATAAAGTATAAATGAAATTTTCTGAAAATAATTTTGTGCTTTACCTGTCCATTTTTAAAATTTGTTATCAAACTCTTTTCTAGAATGTAGTATCCATTTTGGAATGTTCTTCTTTCATGTGACACCAATCTTGGCTTTATTTATCCAGCTTACTTCAATCTACTTTAATTAATTAATAAAACCTAAACTTATGTGAAAATGTTCTCACAGCATAAATCCAAAAATAAGTTTTAAAATATGTATATAGAGTAACTCCAAAAATAAGTTTTTAGAAATGGGTATTTCTATTGGGTACAGATGAAATTTATAGGCAAACAGATTTAATAAATGATTTTGTCAAAGTTACTTGGTATGATTTTCAAAAGTCAAAATTACCAGCAAAAAAAAAATGTAAATGAAATTTAACATTTCATAAAAATATCAAAAGCACATACATTGAACTATATGTGATTAAACAATGCTCTAGTCCTGTTTCACTTTTTTTTTATTGACTTTGTAATAATATTACATTAAAAAATATATATATATGAGGTCCCATTCAACCCCAACATCCCCACCCCACCTCTCCCCCCCTAGCAACACTCATTCCCATCATCATGACACATCCATTGCATTTGATAAGTACATCTTTGGGCACCTCTGCACCTCATGGTCAATGGTCCACATCATGGCCCATACTCTCCCCCATTCCATCTAGTGGGGCCTGTGAGGATTTACAATGTCCGGTGATTGTCCCTGAAGCACCATCCAGGGCAGCTCCATGTCCCAAAGACGCCTCCACCTCTCATCTCTTCCTGCCTTTCCCCATACCCATCAGCCACCATGTCCACTTTTTCCCAATCCAATGCCACCTTTTCTATGTGGACATTGGATTGGTTGTGTCCATTGCACCTCTATGTCAAAAGGAGGCTCAGATTCCACATGCATGCTGGATGCAATCCTCCCACTTTCAGTTGTAATCACTCTAGTCTCCATGGTGTGGTGGTTGTCCTTCTTCAACTCCATCTTAGCTGAGTGTGGTAAATCCAATAAGTCAGATTGTAGGTGCTGGAGTCTGTTGAGGCTCAGGACCTGGCTATCACATTATCATCAATCCAGAGATTCAAATCCCCTAAATATATCTTAAACCCCAACACTAACTGCAACTCCAGCACATTAGCATGAAAGTCTTATGAAGAGAGATCCCATCTGAGTCCAGATTCATCACACATAAACACCAGTTCCAAAGAGGGGCCATCTGACCTGGTAGTTAACCCCATCGGCCATGACCATAACTCCCATGGGTCTCTTTAGCCCTCAAAGGAACCAATACCTGGGGGTTGTATCTGCTTTATCTGTCTCTCAGACTCTGCTCAGTTGTGCATAAGGGCAATCCTTCTGACAGCCTCCAGACTCTTTTTTAGAGACTCGTAGCCATATAAACTCATTTCTCCTTTCCATTTCCCCCTTACATTAGGTCAAACAGCCTTTTAAAGTCATGTTATTTTATGTAGACAGGGATATTCTGCTGATCCATATTGAACCTTCCGTATAAGGTCATTTTCCAGTTGCATCATCAGTTGGTAGTTGATAGTGGTCCCTCGGTGCCAGGGAGGCTCATCCCCGGGTGTCATGTCCCATGCTGGGGGGAAGGCATTGCATTTACATGCTGAGTTTGGCTTCGAGACTGGCCACATTTGAGTAACATGAAGGCTGACAGGAGGAAATTCCCAGGCACAATGCTGCTCTAGGTCTTGTTCTTATTTTAGGCTTATCAGCTCACAAGCATAGTCATTAGCATCAGGGGCTCACTGTTGAACTCTCACTCCCTCCCGGTCCCCGCCGCTGCACCTGGGAGACTGTCGCTGCTCCCCTAGGGACCACAACATAGCACCACTGGCCGGGTACCCCCCCTGCTGTGGTTTTTAATTGTTGCCACTATGAGTATATCCAAACATTACCATCACCCTGGACATATGTTCTGTACAGCTCCCTGTCAGCCATATATCACCTGTCAATGGTATCCTATACCAGTATTCCTCTGTTGCCATTGTTGAACCACTCTGTGATCCAGAACTCCCTGAAATTTGAAGCCCAATATAATGTCAGGGTCCCTTACTAGGAAAAGGCATATAGCGATGGGTTTAAAGGTTAGATAAAGAATACGTGTTGACTTGGAAAAAATTCTACATCCTATCTTTTTCTTTTTCTTTTTTCCCTAATTATTGAACTTCTCTTCACAGGAGCCCTAGACCACAGCAAGGCATATATATAATATACAGCACTCCCACACATCCACCACAAAACCTTTTCCCTTCCACAGTGATACTCTTACACCCTATTCACATCATATTTACTTAACGTGATGTACAGAGTCTGAGACAATAGCTTTCAAACAAGGTGACATCTGTGCTTACATTGTAGTGCATACTTTAGGATACACAGTTTTTTAAATTCTTAGTTATCCTATGTTTTACATTGCGGTTTACATTATCAGTCTGTCATCTCCTATATGTTATGGTGTAATATTACATGTTTTATATCCATCCTTGTGTACTCTCACGAAACTCCTCTCTTACCCCCCATTTACCTTGGTTCCATACATTTAACATCCATTTTCCCTTCCACCTTGGTGCCCACAGTGACAGCCAACCTCCGTTTCCCGAGGAGCCACTTCCAGAGATAGATGGAATAGTGTTCAGGGCCTAACTTGCTCAACTGCCCCAATGCCCTGGAGCCACCCTTTCTCTCGAGGGATACAGTTCCCTCTATTTGATGGCATTAGTCCTCCCCAGAATGTGGGTCCACCCCCACTCTCACTACTTGGGTTTCTACCCCATGGTGTCACCCACTCTGGCAGAATGAGTATTTAGACATTCCCCAGGAGCCCGTCCTGCATCAGACCCTCCCCTCCAAGCATTCTAAACAGGTAAACCTCTTTATTATATTCTGATATGATTTTCTCGGCATTTTACTCTCCACCAACTCCTGACACTCTCCTGTGTTCGTATGCTACCCTTCCCTCTCCCCACTTTTGGGCAATATTACGCATCCCCCCATCCCCAGCCCCCTCAAACCCGCAAAGCCCCACCCAAAGGCAACCCCTTGCCCCCATTTTATCTCTTCTTTGTGTTCATACTTACCACCATCTCGTCTTAAATTCCACCCCTGCAGATATCAGCTCACATCCTTCCTCCACCCTCCAATTTCCTGTAAGCCTATCGTTCAGTCTCTTGCTATCTAGGACAGCTTGGTTATTTCATATCATTGAGGTCATGTAGTATTTGTCCTTCAATGTCTGGGTTGCTTCACTCAACATAAGGTTCTCAAGATTCATCCATGTTATCACATATGTTTGTAGTGTGTTTGTACTTACAGCCGAGTAGTATTCCATTGTGTGTATATACCACATTTTATTGATCCACTCATCTGTTGATGGGCATTTGGGTTGATTCCAACTTTTGGCGATAGTGAACAATGCTGCTATGAACATTGGTGTACATATATCGGTTTGTGTCCTTGTTTTCAGTTCTGCTGGGTATATACCCAGCAGTGGTATTGCTGGGTCATATGGCAAATCTATGGCTAGTTTTTTGAGAAACCGCCATACTGTCCTCCAGAATGGTTGGATCATTCTGCATTCCCACCAGCAGTGGATGAGTGTTCCCCTTTCTTCACATCCTCTCCAGCACTTGTATTCTTCTGTTTTTTTCATAGCTGTCAATCTTATGGGTGTAAGATGGTATCTCATTGTGGTTTTGATTTGCATTTCCCTGACAGCTAGAGATTTGGAAACTTTTTTCATGTGCTTTTTAGCCATTTGTATTTCTTCTTTGGAGAAGTGTCTGTTTAAGTCTTTTTCCAATTTTTTAAATGGGTTGTTTATCTTTTTATTTTCAAGATATAGGATTTCTTTATATATGCAAGTTATAAGTTTATCATCAGATATATGGTTGCCAAATATTTTCTCCCACTGTGTGGGCTCCCTTTTTACTTTCTTGACAAACTCCTTTGAGGTGCAGAAGGCTTTAATTTTGAGGAAGTCCCATTTATCTATTAGTTCTTTTGCTGCTCGTGGTGTTGGTGAGATATTCATAAATCCATTTCCTATTACAAGGTCCTGTAGATGTTTCCCTACACTGCTTTCTAAGGTTTTTATGGTCTTGGCTCTTATATTTAGGTCTTTGATCCATCTTGAGTTGATCTTTGTATAAAGTGTGAGATGGTAATCATCTTTCATTCTTCTACATATGGCTATCCAGTTCTCCAGACACCATTTGTTGAATAGGCCACTCTCCCAGTTGAGAGGATTTGGTGGCTTTATCGAATATTATGTGGCTATATATGTGAGGTTCTATATCAGAGCTTTCAATTCGATTCCATTGGTCTGTGTGTCTCTCCTTATGCCAATACCATGCTGTTTTCACCACCATAGCTTTGTAGTATGTTTTGAAGTCAGATAGTGTGATTCCTCCAATTTCGTTTTTCTTTTTCAGTATGTCTTTGGCTATTCGGGGTCTCTTTCCTTTCCAAATAAATTTCATAGTTAGTTTTTCTAGTTCCTTAAAGAAGGCTGTGTTGATTTTTATTGGGATTGCATTGAATGTGTAGATCAGTTTTGGTAGGATAGACATCTTAATAATATTCAGTCTTCCTATCCATGAACAAGGAATAGTCTTCCATTTATTTAGGTCTTCTTTGATTTCCTTGAACAATCTTGTATAGTTCTCGGTGTATAAGTTCTTTACCTCTTTAGTTAAATTTATTCCTAAGTATTTGATTTTTTTATTTACTATTGTGAATGGTATTTGTTTCTTGATTTCCTCCTGATCTTGCTCTTTATTGGTGTACAGAAATGCTACTGATTTTTGCGCATTGATCTTATAACCTGTGACTTTACTAAACTCATTTATGATTTCTAGAAGCTTTGTTGTAGATCTCTCAGGGCTTTCTATGTATAGGATCATGTCATCTGCAAATAATGAAATTTTGACTTCTTCCTTTCCAATTTGAATGCATTTTATTTCTGGTTCTTGCCTCAGTGCTTGAGCAAGTACTTCTAAGACAATGTTAAATAGGAGCGGAGACAGTGGGCATCCTTGTCTTGTTCCTGAGTTTAGAGGGAAGGAGTCTAGGATATCTCCATTGTAAACAATATTGGCTTTAGGTTTTTCATATATACTCTTTATCATGTTCAAAAAATTTCCTTGTATTCCAATCTTTTGGAGTGTTTTTATCAAGAAAGGGTGCTGTATTTTGTCAAATGCTTTTTCTGCATCTATAGATATAATCATGTGATTTTTTTCCTTCAATCTGTTTATATGGTGTATTACGTTGATTGATTTTCTTATGTTGAACCATCCTTGCATACCTGGGATGAGTCCCACTTAGTCGTGGTGTATAATTCGTTTAATGTGTTGTTGAATACGATTAGCAAGTATTTTGTTAAGTATTTTTGCGTCTAGGTTCATTAGAGAAATTGGTCTGTAATTTTTCTTTCTTGTGATGTCTTTGTTTGGCTTTGGTACTAGGGTAATGTTGGCATCATAGAAGGAGTTGGGTAATGTTCTTTCTGTTTCGATTTTTTGGAATAGTTTCAGCAGGATTGGTGTCAGTTCTTTCCGGAATGTTTTGTAGAATTCACCTGTGAAGCCATCTGGCCCTGGGCTCTTCTTAGTTGGGAGATTTTTAATAACTGATTCTATCTCTCTGCTTGTGATTGGTTTGTTAAGATCATCAATTTCTTCTTTTGTCAATATGGGCTGCTTATGTGTTTCTAGGAATTTGTCCATTTCCTCTGAATTGTCATTTTTGTTAGTATATAGTTTTTCAAAGTATCCTCTTATGATAGTCTTTATTTCTGTGGGGTCAGTGGTGATATTGCCTTTCTCATTTCTTATTTTGTGTATTTGCATCTTCTCTCTTTTTTTCTTTGTTAGTGTCGCTAAAGGTTTGTCAATTTTGTTGATCTTCTCAAAAAACCAGCTCTTGGTCTTGTTTATCTTTTCAAGTGCTTTCTTATTTTCTGTTTCATTTAGTTCTGCTCTTATCTTTGTTATTTCCTTCCTTCTTCTTTCTGTTGGGTTACTTTGTTGTTGTTTTTCTAATTCCTTCAAATGTGCAGTTAGTTCTCCAATTTTTGTTCTTTCTTCTTTTTTGATATATGAATTTATGGCTATAAATTTTCCTCTCAGTACTGCTTTTGCTGCATCCCACAGATTTTGGTATGTTGTGTTATCATTATCACTTGATTCAAGGTAGTCATTGATTTCTTTTGAGATTTCCTCTTTGGCCCACTGTTTTTCTAAGAGTGTGCTGTTTAATTTCCAAATCGTGGTGTGAAATCTGGGCTTCTGTCCCTTGCAAATTACCAGCTTGACTCCACTGTGGTCAGAGATATTGTTTTGCATGATTTCAATCTTTCTGAATTCATTCAGTCTTTCTTTGTGGCCTAGCATATGGTCTATCTTGGAGAATGATCCATGTGCCTTTGAGAAAAATGTATATCCTGCTGTGTTTGGGTGTAGCGATCTATATATGTCTATTAGATCCAGCTCCTCTAATATACTGTTCAGATGTTTTGTTTCTTTGGTGATTCTCTTTTCAGATGTTCTGTCCAGAGTTGATAGTGGTGTATTAAAATCCCCCACTATAATTGTAGATGTATCTATTGCTTCACTTAGTTTTTCCAGCATTTGCCTCACATATTTAGAGGCACCCTTGTTAGGAGCATAAATATTTATGATTGTTCGATCTTCTTGACAGATTTTCCCTTTCAATAAAATGTAGTATCCTTCTTTGTCTCTCACAATTATTTCGCATTTAAAGTCTATTTTGTCTGATATTAATATAGCTACTCCTGCCTTTTTTTGGTTATTGTTAGCTTGTATGATTGTTTTCCAGCCATTCACTTTCAATCTCCATGCATCTCTGGGTCTAAGATGTGTCTCTTGTAGACAGCATACGGATGGGTCATATTTCCTTATCCAATGTCTCAGTCTGAATCTTTTGATAGGTGAGTTTAATCCATTCACATTCAGTGTTATTACTTTCAAGGAATTATTTGTGTTAGCCATATTTTGATTGGATTTGTGTTTGTCATATTTTGTTTGTATTTTTTTCTTTTTGTCTTTTTTGCTGTTGTTGTTGCTCCTATACTCTCCTCCAACTCTGCCTTTCCTGTTTTTTCCTTTCTTCCTGCAGAACTCCCTTTAGAATTTCTTGAAGGGGAGGTTTCTTGTTGGTATACTCTTTCAGTTTCTGTTCGTCTGAGAATATTTTGAACTCTCCATCATGTTTGAATGCTAATTTAGCTGGATAGAGTATTCTTGGTTGGAAATTTTTTTCCTTTAGTACCTTGACTATATCATACCACTGCCTTCTTGCCTCCATGGTTTCAGATGAAAAATCAGCACTCAATCTAATTGAGCTTCCCTTGTATGTGATGGTTTTCTTTTCTCTTGCTGCTTTTAGGATTTTCTCTTTGTCTTGAGCATTGGATAATTTGACAAGTATATGTCTTGGGGTGGGCCTGTTGGGGTTTATGACAAGTGGAGTGCGCTGTGCTTCTTGGATATGTACATCTGTCTCTTTCAGTAGATTTGGGAAGTTTTCAGCCATTATTTCCTGCAACACACCTTCTGACCCCTTTCCCTTCTCTTCACCTTCTGGAATGCCTATAATACGTATGTTTGAGCATTTTGCATTGTCATTCAGGTCCCTAATTCCTAACTGGATTTTTTTCTATCTTCTTATTGACCCCTTCTACTATCTGTTTGATTTCTGATGTACTGTCTTCCACATCACTAATTCTCTGCTCTGTCTCTTCTAGTCTGCTGATATTTGCTGCAAGTGTATTTTTGATTTCTTGAACTTTGGTGTTCATTCCCATCATATCTGTTATGTTTTTGCGTGTGTCTGCGATTTCCCCTCCACGTGATATCTTCATGTTGTTAACCTCTTTTATTACTTCATCAAATTTGTCGGTGATAAATGTTCTGAGATCTTTCATTGCTTGTGCAAAGTTTTGCTCCCCTTCGTCATTTTTGGTTTGTTGATTGGATTCAGCCATGTTTTCCTGATTACTGGTTTGGTTTGTAGACTTTTGTTGCTTTCTGGTCATCTCTTTATCTTGACGGATTTAATCAGTTCCTTAGCTTCTTTGTCTGCTCTTGGAGGTTAATTAGCTGTTATTTTTGCATAGCTGTTATATCTTCTCTTTGTCACTTTTTTCTTCTTATTCTAATTTCTTGTTGTTGGTTAAGTTCACTTTAAAGGAAAGTATTAGTGTTGGGGAAAGGCAATTGTTTAAGCAAGGGAAAAGTGTAAAGTAGTATTGGTGGTATAGGTTAACAAAGCAAGAATATGAGATCTGGGAGGATGGAGGTTAGATTCATGTAAATTGTGTAGAGTTATAGCAGTAGGTAGAGTACCTATTATGAGGTAGATGATTGAATATGGGAAGAATATGGTATGAGCTAAAAAGCTATTGTTTTCGTGAGAGAGGGAAAGAGAAAAGAAAGGTAATAATTTCAAGAGTGGATAACAGACAGAAAACAAAACAAAGGTATTAGAAATTAAGACTTAGACCCTTCGTGGATTGAAGAAAGGGAGGTGGGAGGTGGAATATAGGAGAGACAGTAGATGGTGGCGGATATCAAGATGTAGGGGAAAGAGGATAGTGTAGGTAGCCTAAACCAGTTCACACAGAAATGAGGCAGTGGAGGATGAGAAAACCCAGCAAATGTGAGGTGTTTCCTGCCGCATCTATTGTATAATTGAGTTAAAATAAACTAAGTAGAATATGAGGGACAAGAGGGAGAGAGACAACAGGAAAAAGAAAAAAAAAGGGGGGGAGGAACGAGAGGAAGGAAGGAAAAGGGGGTGGGCAAAGGGTGGGGAACAGGTAGGGGAAAAAAAAAAACCAGATATACACGAACCAGAATTAAAACACCCACTACACAACACCTATCACAAAAAAAAAACAACCTTAAAAAACTGAATCAAAAAAGACTTTGGGGGATACGCTGTGAGAGAAGACTAGGGGATAATGCGGTGTTAGCAATCAGGAAATTGAAAAAAGTAAAGAATAAGTCAAAATGAAAATAAAAACAAAACAAAATGAAACGATAAAGAAAAAATGCCAACGTTGAAGGCTAGGGCATTTAAGGACCTCAGATGGACCTCAGTGCGTGATAGAATCAAGGATGGAAAGTCTGAGATATTGAGGACTCAAGAGGTGTGAGTCTCTGTGGTGTGGGCCACCAGAGTTTAGGGAATTCAGACCTGGCAACCTCCAATCTGGTCAACAGGAAGACTGGGAGCCCCACAGTGTAACACAGCCCTCAGGGATCCCCACAGCTGGGTGCCAGCCCTATGGGGGAAGTCAGATCCACAAACTCTATATTATGACTGAACCCTGCAATTCACTTACTTAGTAGGGCTCATTAGTGTGGGTATCTCTCACTTCAGCTTTTGGACAGCTCCTGCCCTGTGATTCCAAAACACTGCCACTAGAGGGCGCCTCTACACCGCAGCCACTTTACTGGTACAGATCCGAAGCCCGGCCTGTGACGCCGAAAACAGATTCCAAAACCGGAATTCCCAAGCTTTGCAAAATATTCCCTAATCGGCTTCCAGACGTGTCCCCCTCCCTTGCTGCAGCCTAAAACAACTTTCCAATTACGTCCCTTTATTGCCTACAGCCTATTTGGGTTGGAGATCGGCTGCCGGGCTTTTGGGGGTGGGGCTTCAGGCGGGAGCGCTATTGTTTGTGTTCGCAATCAAAAGTTTCTCCCGCTTCACAACAAAACACCGTCTATCTTCCCAAATCGATCCGCAAAGGCGACCCGTCGCATCAACCCGCCAACAACCCGCCCAGAACTCGCGAACTCCTTCGCACCTCAGAGCCATCTAAAAGCTGAGCCGCCGGGCAGGACCGCGGCTCCCCCCACCCCCAGTAGGGAGGAACCCGTATGCGTGTCTCACCTGAGGGCAATAGAACCCAAATTATATCTTCTAGACCAATCCTCTCCATTACCTTTCCACCCAATCGATGTCCAGGCACTTCTGCCCTGCAAAAATCCCAAAAAAGCCCCGCCTTGGAGAACCTGCAGCCGCACCGAGCCGTCTCTTCCCGGAACAGACCGCAAAGGCAAGTTCACTCAGTGACCATCTTGCCTCCCTCTCTCCCTGTCTCCCTGTTTCACTTTTGATAATTCATCTTACACTTATGATTTGTGTGCTTTACACTAACATGTTTTACTTTAAAAAAAGATAATTTTTATTGGATTTCCCCCAAAAGATTAGATGGAATTACATTTGGTGATTATTATAAAATTGGAAAAATCTTTGTTATAAAACAAAAATTGGATATTGTATAATCAAATAAGGTATTGTAGAACTACATGAAAATGAAAATTTAGAGCTTATATATATTTAAATTGATACTTTTCTACATATTTTTCATTTTTATCTTTATAATGTAAAAAGATATTCCTGACCACTATATTTGCATTTTTTCAAAATAGTTAAATTAAATCTTTGGTTTTATATATACAAGTTTATACTTAGATATTTTGAGGTGTGTTGGTAGTACGTTATATTTTGATCAGCCACAAATTGTATTCATATTGAATTACTAAGACTGAAATACTTTGTTTTACAATGTGTAACATTTTAGGTGTTGATATAAATAGACTACCTGTTGCATAATATTCTAACACAGACTTCTTATTTTTCTAAGGGAAAATTAAATTTAAAATAGGCTTATGGTTTTCATTTTTAATTCTTAGCATCTCAAGTTGATTTAATAATTTTAGGGTCTATTTTGGTTCTAATTGTGAGACAACTAATAGAAAGAAGATACAGGTTTGGATTTGTTTGTACTGGAAATGGTTTGCCAATTGAAACTTCATAATTAATTACTATAACAAGTAATATTTTAACACTATTGGACCTTTGAAAAACATCTTAAGATCTCAGAATGTACGTGTTTCATTACTACTCCTCTGACAAAGATATTTGAAGAAAATGCTAAATTCAGACTGAAATTCAATTGACTTATCTCAACAGATTCATATTCCATTGCTGTTAAACTTTTGTACTGTAACCTCTTTAGATCCACACTGTACATACCATACCATTTTCTTTTCTATTTTCTCCCCACTCCCCATTCTTATGGTAAATATGTATATAAAATAGTGAAATATGTTATAGAAAATATGTGGATACTCAGTGGAACACCAAACTGAAAATGGTTTGCACAATATTTCTGCAGAACACCGGGAATTCCAATTCCTTTTGCAGATTCCTCATTCTCTTCCTGAATTGCAAATGTTAGTGTGTCTCAAGACTCTGTCCTCAGCCATCATTGCATTCCTAACTATCCTTTTACCAGATAACCTCACTTTTTTAAAAAGATTTATTTATTTATCCACCCCTCCCCCCCTTGCAGCTTGTTTTTTTGGCTGTCTGTTCTCTGCGTCCTTTCGCTGAGCATTTTTTCTTTGTCTGCTTATCTCCTTTTGTTGTGTCATCTCACTGTGTCAACTCCTCGTGGTGCACGGGCCATCAGCTCTCCACTGCACACCGGCCAGCTTGCCTTCAAAAGGAGGCCCTGGGACGCGAACCCAGAGCCTTCCCCTATGGTAGACAGGAGCCCAACTGATTGAGCCACAGCCACTTCCTGTGATAACCTCATTTTTAAGACCAACTCTATGCTGATAATCCTTGGTGTGATTTGTGATATTTCTCTGCTCCTTATATCTAAATCCTTCTCAATTTTCCTTCCATTTGAAATGCCTAATAAGTATTTCAAATTAAAATGACCAAAACAAAATTTTATTTCCATTACTCTCGAAACTAAACAAAATCAACAGAAAATCTACAATCAAAACAGTTCGCTCCCCCATTTTTCTGTACTTATTTTATTTATTTTTAAATTATTTTTTTGTGGGAAACAAAGGCATGTTGTTCCCATAATAGCAGGTTACTTCCTTAACAACTGGGTCATGCTGTCCCTAGAGGTGCACGTGCAAGGAGATGTAACATCCTGACGGAACCAGGACTTGATAGCACAGGACGACTTCAGCAACAAGACTCGTAAGTATATTTGTTTCAATAACATAATAGAATATTGTGAGCTTTGGTTTTTATCTAATCCACTGTATTATTTTGAATGAGCTAATAGTAATAGTTATCTAGAATAATTCCTGTTTAATGGTAATAGTTATCTAGAATAGTTCCTGCTTTTCATGGCCTGTTGGGGTATATAAGCAGGCCCCTGAGACTAATAAATTTGTCTGATGAGCTTGAGAAATCAATGTTCTCAGATCCCCTGATCCCAATCTCTCTTTATCTTTCATTCCCAATACCCTTTGGGTCCGCAACTCCAACAATTATTTTTATTTTTGAAGAAGGTTTGGATAACATGAATGTTACATAAAAAAATATAGGGGATTCCCATATATTCCATCCAACCTCCACCCCCACTTTCCCCCATTAACAACAACCTTCATTAATGTGATACATTTGTTAAAATTGATGACCACATATTGAAGCATTGCTACAAACTGCAGGCTATAGTTTACATTGTAGTTTACACTCTGTCCCGTACAATTTTGTAGGTTATAACAAAATATATAATAGCTTGAATCCATCATTTCAATGTCATGCCAGACAATTCTAATGTCCCCAAAATGCTTCCATATTACACCTATTCTTCCCTCTGCCTCGCCTCAGAACCACTGGTGGCTGCTGTCTTTATATCAATGATAAAAGTTCTTCCATTGTTAGAATAATAAGTCTATAATAGAATAATAATAAGTTTACTTTAGTTCATTGTTCATTCCCTTATGTGACTTTTCTGTAGCCTGAAGCTCCTTGAAGATAAATTGAATAAAATGACATTGGGAGAATACAGAAGAAATTGTCACTGTATATACAAGATAAAAGACCTTATTGATGAAAGACCCAATATCTATTTTTTTTTATATTTCAATTTAAATTTTTAAAAATTTTATTTCATATTTTTAAAACAATTATTTCATTTTCTTATTAATATTATTTGGTTATTTTGTTGGCTTCATTTTTGGAGAAGTTTTGGATCACAGAAATTTCACAAGTGAGGCAAGTGAGGATCACGGGTGCACAGTGTCAGGGATGGGTAGAAGCAATGGGGAGGAGTGATCCTAGGGCATGCTTCTAAGGCGTATGAATATGTTCAAGTGTTCATGCATAATTTCTTGGTGGGCGGAGACCTACACAATAACTGAAAGAATATTGATTTCCCATCCTAGAGAGTCCTGCTACATTCTCTAATCAGACAGCAAGAATTCTCTGAGTACAACGGCAGTGCCTAGTGAAGGACAAAACATTTTGCCAGGCCCTTGATATTGATGATTGTACTTATGAATCTTTTATTGTGAAATTGAAATTTTTAGTCTAGTATTATATATTGCCTAAGTGATACCTCCTGAAAGTCTCCTTGTTGCTTAAATGTGGCCTCTCTCTAAGCCAAATACTGCAAATAAATATACTACCTTCCCTCCCCCACCCCAGCATGGGACATGACTCCCAAGGATGAGGCGCTCTGGTGCAGAAGGGATTATTAGCAAGTGCTAATTAGCTATGCATCTGGAAAAAGACCTTAACCCAAAGGGGAAAATATTAAACACAAATAAGTTTTTATGACTAAGATTTCAAAGTGATTCGGGAGGTCATTCCAGAGATTACACTTATGCACATCTCAGCAAGATCTCGTTGACTACCACAGTAAACAGTGTGTCGAATAGCAGGGCTCCCGAGGGCTCTGGAGGTATCCAGACACTAAGCAGGACTGACGAGCTCAGGAATTCAGCACCCTGTCAGTGGGCCGTACTTTGGAATTTATGTTCTCAATGTAACAGTTAGATTCATTTATATTTCCCCTACACATTGCTCTTCTGCCTCTTTTATTTGAACATATGATTAGCACTATATGTGTTAAATATATATCTCAGAGACTTAAATCTTTTTTCTGTTCATATGTCAGTTGTTTCCTGAATCTCAGCAGAGCTGCACTTATTTTAAATACCAACCACCACCCCATCCAACCCAAAACCTCAAAACGCACTTTGCTTCTTATCTTTCTCTTCTACCAATATTTAATCCATTTGAAAAAACTCATGGACCCATAGGAAAATAAAAATCTCTAAACTGACCAGTCCTTACCATTTCCCCAGAGAAGCTTTGTTGCCTGATATTTTTAAATAGTTTCTTAAATGTTCTACTTGTTTCTACTTTTTTCCCCTGAAGTATATTCCCTACACTCATCCAGTTTTATTTTTTTAATTGAGTATAGATCATATCACTCTATATCTTAGTATTTTTGTGTGGCTTCCCATCAAAATTAGGATAGGTCCAAACTTCTACCAGTGTATAAGAATCTTTATAAAGTGTCTATATAACTCTTACCTCATCTTCAACTACCCTCATCCTAGTTCATTAGGCTCCGGATACACTGGCACTGGGTCCATTCCTCTCCCTAGACTTTGTACTTCTTGCTTATTTTATCTGGAATACATCTTAACAATTACTTCTTTATTACTTTTTCTCATCATTCAGCTCTTACCTCAGATATGCCCTTGAGAGTCATTCCCAACCAATCTGACTAAATTAGGAACTTCCCAAATCCTTAACCATGTTGCTGTTTGACTTTTTTTCTTTAAAATATTTACCATTAGATGAAATTGTTATAATTGGGTAAAGCACCACATTTTTATCTACCCTTCTAGAACCTGACTGCAATGAGGACAAGGATTTGTTTCATTCATTATTGTATCTCCAGTTACTTGAACATGGAATTGGTTGTGTTATGTGAAGAAATTAATTTTGTGACTTTGAGAAAATAATTTAACCTTAAATAATTTATGAGAAAAATAAAAAAGTTTGAATGAGATTCTATCAGGAAATTATAATGTATCTTTTCTCCAAAAAGACTTGTTTTAGTATAAAAATCTTTTTTTTTTTTTTTGTTTCTGTTAAAAGTTTCTCTCCTGATTATGAATAAGAAACATTTAGAAATTACTTTCATGCTTCAGACTACCTAGGTTCAAACTTGAGTTTTCCCCTTTCTGGATATGTGTCCCTCAGCAAGTCATGTAACCTCTCTGTGTCTCAGGTTCCTCAGCTATAAAATGCATACAATAGTAGTACCTGCCTCACTGGATTGTTCACAGGATTAAATAACTAGACATCTGTGAAGCTTTTTTTGCAAGAATATCATGAGTGAGTGATTATTATTACTCTTCATTATGATAGAGTATTAATTTATGACATATTAAAAATAAGATTTAAAGAGCCTATTCTATGCATTTTGAATCAATTGAGATTTCACACTTTATCATCTCTTCTCTCCCAAATAAACTTGGTGTAAAAAAAAAAATTTCTGTGAACTAGATAGGTGTTGCCTGATGCGACAAAATAAACAACACTAACAAAAGTGATATTCACCAAAAAAAGCAGAGTGTGAGTCATCCATTTGAAGATATAGAAAATTAGGGCATGTAAACTGATGAAGGAGTGGCAATTTAAAAAGCAGAAATAGTAGGAGAAGAAGGCAAAAAATTAGATCAAATCTTTTCCAAAAATTTCTTTAATGCCATACAGACTGTGAATTTTCTACATGAGTAAGGGGAGAGCTTTTATCTCTTCTGTTTGGATTTCTTGATGATGAGCAATTAGACTAACAATGCATCTGGGTTTTAGGTTTTAGAGGAATTTGTCATGCATCCTCCCTCCCCCATTTTGTGTTTGGAATGGTTTAAAAGAACAATATTTACATGAACTTTATTACTGATTAGTATAGACTGAAGAATGTTGAATAACAGGGTTCTACCATTGGACAAGACAGAGTTCTTAGAACGTTTCATCTGCATGCTAAACCAATTTATTAAGGTCCTCTGCCTTGTCTCACAGTACATGGTAAAGGAGAGGGAGAGGAAAGGAAGGAAAGAAAAAGAAAATGAGAAGAGTGAGAGCAGAACAGAGAACAAATGTGTGATGCTGTTTTTAATGTATTACCTCTACCTTGTCATAATGTGTGACCAACAACTTGCAGGCCGATTTACTTTGCTCAAAGCACAGATACTTTACTCTTCCTCCAACGAATTTAAGAGCATAACTAAAAAAAGCTATTGCTAATCTAAAGAAATTTCCCTGAGAGCATGTGAGAAATGTAAAATAAACTCCACTCTCAATGCATATTATAAAGCATGCTTAAGATAAATTTGGAGCATTGTATTGTTTAAATAAAAGGAGAGGATAAAGGAAAACAAAATAAAATTTCCAGCTACATCAGTCATAATGGTTTATAATATAAAAAATGTCTTCTATAATTACTGTCTAGTCAACTATAGCAAAGTTAACATTAAATGGGGAAACTAAAGAATAAAATCACAATGCATGTTAGCTTACCCCCTTTATATTGAAGTATTAGTTGAGTTAGAAAAGTGTTGATTAATGAAGATAATTGTTTTGAAAATATATTTATGTGTTAACATTTTATACTTCATAAATAATTATTTTCACATAATTAGAATTATTTTATAATATTTTATAGTTTATAAGGCTTAATGCTTTCACATGCTTGTAAGTCTCTCAGAATTCAGTAAAATAAGTATATTTCAATATTTCTATCTAAAGATGAGGAGAAACTAAGTCTTAGTTAATTCACATAATTTACCTAAAAAATACAGAGAAAAATATTATATAATAATATTCCAAATTTTATGGTTATATTTTGATTTTCATTGACTGGTGTGTGTGTGAGTGTGTGTGTGTGTGTGTGTGTTGGTATAAATACAAGAGAGTGAAATGGAAGTGGACCAGACCTAGGAAGATATAAAAATGATTATGGGATTGATGGTGACAAGTAGGAGAGTTTAGCTCAAATCTAAGGTAAATAAATTAAAGTATATATGTGCAGTCTATTTAAAGTTAAAGAACTCTATAATAATGCTTACTATCCTAACAAAAAAAAATGAAGGAAAATACCTCCTGTATAAAATAAGATCAGTTAGAATATATGCTGAAGAAAAAGAATCGTCTAGACCCCATAGAGTACAAAGTGTATAAATTTAAGTATAATGGTATGTAATTGAGCAGCCTCAGAGAAAGAACCATACCTGGAATAGTATTTTAAACAAGCCAACATTATCTTCCAGAGACTACTGGAGGGAAATAGACCTAACATAGAATACAGTTATTTCTTAATTTGAGCCACAACAATTTAAGCAGTTTAAATCCAGCCCCATCCTGGTTTCTGCAAATACCAGGGTCTTGATTGAGGCAGTCCTGTGCTCTGTAACCTAAAGTTAATACAGTTTTAGTTGCTTCGTCGATAAACCCAAGTCCCAGTTTGTCTGAAGCAAAAATGAAAACTGAAATTATAACTGTAAATTAAGAATTAGCAAATGATTGTGACTACTGAAACACTATACACTTTTTCTTACTTTTCTAGTATCTTAAGAATAGCCAAAAACTAATACCTGAAACTGCTAAAACTTATTTGTTTCAGTAAATAAACTGGTTATTTCAAAACTAGGCTCACCTCTGTGCATACTTACTATTGTGATGGTAATTCTAGACCAAACTTTGGCTTGTTTATGGTAATTTGAGACTGACCTTTCCCTTGTTTATGATTATTTCAAATATAGGCACCCTTGTGTATACTTGCCATTGTGATAATAACCACTCCACCTTAGCCTGTTTGAATTCATAAATTTTTTTGTTCCTAGGTTCTAGGAAGGCAGATTTGAGACACCCTCCCATCGTCTGTCCTTTAGCTGGCATTAACAAACCTGTTTTCTCTCACCACTATCCCTGTGTGGATTCCAAATCATCTGTTGTGGGCAAGAAACCAGGGAGACCCTTGCAGAGTGTCCTTCATATTTATTAATACTATAATTATTATTTTTTACCTAAGCACAATTTCTCAACATACACACATAAAAATATACTAGATATGATACATAAACATGGTGAAAAAAATCCCTTGTATCGCCTCTAATCAAAAATTAGAATCTTTTTACCCACCACTTAAATTTGGAATGGCCCTTTGACTTACTTTGTCTACTAGATTATAGTCGATATGGCATTGTGAGAGCTTCAGAATCTTGCAGCATCTGCCCTGAAACCCAATGAGGAATCTGATCTGAAATATTAGCGGATGAAAAGCCATGAAGAGGAAAACTGAGACACACCAAGTTATATCTATCACCAATTGTTGAATGAGGCCATCTTAAACTCTCCAGCCCAGCAGAATTTCCAGCTTAATCCTGTACTAGTTAAAAATTATACCTTTATTAGTTCCATTCTCAAAACTATAAATATTGTCATTCATTTTTAAACATTTGTATTTTAGAACCTGTAAAAAGTTAAAAAGTGGAGTTACATATCAAAATATAGAATACAATAGTACTGGCATTTACAATTACCCAAACGTTTACCTTTATCAGAAGTCTTTATTTCTTTATGCCAATTCTATCCATTTTTTTAGTGTTCTCTCCTTTTATTCTGAAGAACTCCCTTTAGTATTGCTTGTAGGGTAGGTCTACTGGCAACTGACATCCTCAGTTTTTGTTTATCTGGCAATTTTTAACTTCTCCTTCATTTTTGAAAGACTCACCAAATATGAAATCCTTGGTTGGCAATTGCTTTCTTTCATCACTTTAAATGTTTTGTACCACTGTCTGCTTGCCTCCATTTTGAGAAAAGGGCACTTAATCTTATTGGCCCTCCCTTGCACATAACATGTTGCTTTTCTCTTGCAGGTTTCAGAACTCTCTCCATGTCTTTGGCATTAGATAGTTTGATTATAAAGTGCCAGAGTATGGTTCTCTCCAAGTTTATCTTGTTTGGCATTTGTTTTGGGCTTCCTGAATGTGTATATTGATGTCTTTCATTAAATTTTCTGCCATTTTTAAAATAATTCTTCTGCTGCTTTCTCTCTTTCTTCTTCTCGGATTCCCATAATGTGTATATTGGTATGCTGGATTGTACCTCACAGATCTTTCAGGCTCTCTTCACTGTTTTTTCATTCTTTTCTTTTCTTTTTTTTTTTTTTTTTGCTCCTCTGCCTGAATCATTTCATTTGTCTTGTCTTTGGATTCACTTATTCTTTCTTCTGACAATTTCAATCTGCTGTTGTGATCTTCTAAGGCATTCTTCATTTTAATTATTATTGTCTTCAAAGACAGTATTTCTGTCTGGTTCTTTTTTAAATATTTTCATCTCTTTATTGGGGGTTTCAAATTGTTCATTCATTGTTTTCTTGATATTGTTTAGTTCTTTCTCCATGTTTTTCTTTATCAACTTGAGCATACTGAAGATTTTTTTTTTAATCTCTTCAAGTATACCTGGAGTCTGCTCTTGTTCATTGATGATTTTTAATTTATTTTTTGTTCCTATGGATGTGCCTTGATTTCCTGTTTCTTTGATTTATATTTTTTGTTGCACACTTTGATTTTAATATTTTATGTATTAACTGTGTAATTTAGCCCTTGGGCTATCTATTTCTTAAGGTTTGTACCCACTTTTTAATGTGACAGAAATTTCCTTGAGTGCCAGAATCTAACAAAAACAAACCAACCCAAGCGAAAAGCCCCTTCCACAGTCTTTGCTTCACATTGTCTAGTGCTCTCCTTCAGAGTTCAGCCTTCCTATCAAGAAGATCAGCCCAAAACAAAAGTGAAGTGCAGAATCTTCTCTGTCTTTTCTGAACCTGCATTTAGTCCTGAATTTGTGATAGCTCATGGCCTTAGGAATTCCCCCATTTATAGGAATCTGAATGTCTCCTCTAATTCCTCTGAAATAGATTCCCACCCCTCCCTGTAGTGCTCTATTATGTGTCTTAAAGTTAGTAATCCTTTTCCCTCGGCTGCTTTGCCTTAATTGTTTCTTACATTGCTTTAGTGTTTTCAAGATAGTTCTGTCTGAAGGGCAAGGTCTTGGAGGATAAACCATAGAGAAGATTCCTTGTTCAGTCTTCAGGCTGTGTCTGTATAGGTTAGCACTGACATACAGGCACACCAGCATGTGCAGAGGGGTTACTGTATGCATTGCAGGGTCCCCTCCAGAGCAGGGTCAGGAACCCACAATGGGAGCATAGATTGCCTTCACAATGCCCTGGTAAGAGGGTGAGGGAGGGGCCAGCCACTGTGCCACAAGCTTCTACCATTTCTTTTGACTTAACTAATCACTTTATTTTCTTTAAGATACTTAGATTAAATAAATGATGCATAAAAAATCTAGCTGTGCAACAATGCTCCAAAATGTACTCATCAAATGCAATGAATGTACCACACTAATGAAAGAAGTTGTTGATGTGGGAGGAGTGGAGATGTGGGTGTGAGGTATGTAGGAACCTCTTATATTTTTTAATGTAACATTGTGTGTGATCTATGTATCTTTTTTAAAAAGAAAGATAATACAAAAATAAAATAAAATAATCTAGGGGATTCCCATAGGGTCTACTCCCTACCCCTCCCACACTTTTCCCACATTAACAACATTCTTCCTTAGTGTGGTGCATTTGCTCCAATTCATGAACATATATTGGAACATTGCCACTAAGTGCGAATTATAGTTTACATTGTAGTTGAAACTCTCTCTTGCACACTTTTTAAGTTATGATAAGATATATAATGGCCCATATCTGTCATTGCAATGTCATTCAGGACAATTCCAATGTCCTGAAAATGCTTCCATTTTAACCCTATTGTTCCCCTCTCTCTCCTTACATATCAATGATAAAAATTCTTCCATTGCTAGAATAACTATAAGTCTGTAGTAGAATAACATTAAGTCTACTCTAGTCCATCATTCATTCCCCAATCCTACCATTTTTACAGCTGTATTTTCTTTAATTATCACTTATCCAGTTACTACAATACTTCATCTGTTTTCCATATTTTTTAAGAAAACGACTTTTTTCAGTGTTTGCTAGTTGTTCAGAGATTTTTGGGGGAATATATAGCCTGGAGCATCTTACATTACCATCTTGGTCAACCAGAAGCCACGAATTCTATTATTAGTTGTTTGTTTGTTCTAATTATATTCAGTTAACTATTATTGTTATGACATTTTATCCATAAGTCAAAGTGAAAAGAATAATAATTGCTTAAACAAACAAACAAAAAACTCTTTAAATGATCTTCCTTATCTAGATGCTTAGAGGTGAGCATTAAAGAATTTTTTCAACAGTCATGGATACTTCTATTATTTTGTACTTTTTCGATGTTGGCTTTTTGCATTCACGATCACTGATTCATGTTTTTAAGATGACTCTATATCATATTCTCTCACAAGCATACCTAAAGAGAGGAAATAAGGATTATCAGAATTATTTTCATGTATGCCACTCTTTAATCAAGCTGAAAATCTTCCCCAGGGGCCTCTCTGGTCAATTTCCCCTTTTCTGTCAGTGGACAGAAAGAGGTAGTTGGCTACAGCTAGATTCAGGGGTGCTGAAAAACTAGTTGCTGACATTTAATCTTTTATAGTTAGAAGAAGCCAAAAGCAAAGAGAGTTGGGAATATCTGTTTGGAGGATAATTTTATTAATCACTAGAGCATTGCACCAATATTCCAGTTCTTTTTGCTAGACAGGGCAATGGTAATATTTTACACTGTCCTGTCTCCTTGAATTTAGGCAATAAGACTTTGATAAATGAATCACAAGCAGAAGTCATAAGTTTGTGTATGAATATGTGTGTGACCCATGAACTGAGACATTAAGACTCAGAAGAGTTGCAGGCAACACCTACTCTCCAGTTCATCAGACCCACCCAGGACAACTAACAAAATGATGATGACAGACTACTGTCCTTCTAAAATACAAAGAGAATCTACAATTGCAACCAAAACATTTCCGTCCATGTACCCCATAAGAGCTAAGGCCCTTCCCAATCTGAAGCAATGTGGCTATCACCACCCCAAAATCCTCAAGATCGAGGAATGAACAAACATTAACAGGGGAATGCAAACATGGACCAAAGTAGAGATTATTGGAGTATCAGCAGAAATTGTAACTTTGTCATAAAGATAGTGTGTACCAGAGGTTCAGTGAGGAGGGGGGAGGAAGAATAAGTGGAAATAGGGCATTTTTAATGCATTGGTATTGTTCTGCATGATATTGCAGTGACAGGCACAGGTCAATATACATCTTGTCAAAACCTATAAAATTGCACAGAGCAAAGTATTAACCATAATACAAACTAACGGATTTTGATTAGTAGCAATGTTTCAATATTTGTTCATCATTAGTAACAAATGCACCACACTAATGTAAGATGTTAATAATAGGGGAAAATGTGAGAGGGAGAGGGGGTCGGGTATTTTGGAATCCCTTACATGCCTCACGGAACATTTCCATAATCTAAAATTTCCTTAAGAAAAAGTTTATTACATGAAAAAAAGTAAGGCTGAAATCCTCCATATCCCTCCAATCATCCATAGTCATACAATGCTCCAGGTGATGGAAACAATTGTGAGGTAAGGAAATCTGTAACTATGTTATAGCACCCAGCATATCCTGGCTGAATCAAAACCAGCTATATATTTTGAGCATGCTCTTTCATAGTTTGTAACAAATTTTTCACATTAATGCAAAGTGTTAGTGGTGGGGTGTTGTATATGTGTGTGTATATTTATATATATATTAAAATATGTACATGTATATATATATATGCATGTTTGTTTTGTAAGTTCATGACTTTACTGTACACATTTACTGTACACAATAAAATTTCATCTTTAAAAACTAACCAAAAACAACAGAAAGAAAAAGTTAAAATACATTGCTTTGTTAAAAAATGCAGGGTAGGCAGTAGTTGACAAGGCAAATGGACAGATGGAGACCCACTTTATGTAGAGGACAAAATTTAATATTTCAAGAAAGAGACTAGAACAAGAAAAAAAAGGTAGCCTTGCAAGCACAAATAAAAAGAAAAGATACCAGAAATTCAAGGCCTTGAATGTTGGAAAAGCTGCATACATTTCAAAACCAAACAACAGAAGATAAAAATTGAGAAACCTATAAACAACAAAGACTAATTTAAAATCAGCCATGTGGCAAGTGTAAAATTAAGGATTTAAGTGCTACATCCATTGTTAAAAATATCTGTAGAAGTGATTTGCAATTTGACTACTCATGTCTAAGAGAGTTATATTTATTTCCAAATACCTCTATATTTCCCATGGGCTATGATTTACTATGAATGGCGTTTTGGAAAGTTGAAACCTAGTGATCATCCCTGAGAAAATTTACTTTCATTTTTCCTTTTCATTCTTATATTATGCATATATTTACAGACCAGCCAATAGTTAAGATTAAATAGTATTAATTTTAGTTAAGAATAAAATAAAATCCCTTATCCTACGCTGCTTAAGGATAGAATATAGTACCATGTTTTGACTGTTATTTTCCCTTTAGTCTATTGTTTGAAGTTTTTCTTCTCTAGGCATTTCTTTGTACCTATTCTTCTTCCTCAAAGGAGCACTATGAAAATTAATTGTACTTCTGTAAATATGATTTAGACTGTTTAGGGAGTGAACACTAGGAAAATGGAATATGTAATACATTTATTCAGTAAATTGTCACATCAAATCATAATCTAGGGAGATGTTTATTGAGTTTACAAAGTATAGACTATAAATATATCATTTTAAAATGATCTCTTATAAAAACAATTTAGGAGGAAATCAGCCTCCATTAATGTGTTGTTAAAGCCTCTAGCTTGTATGAAATTCCAGTTAAATATAAACCATTAGCAATAGTGTCCATTTACCATTGTTGCAAATCCAATTATATAATTTAGAATAAATGATTATGTTTAGATTTTGTTATAGTAGTGATTTACCATAAAAATTCTATATTGTAACATTCCTTTCCTTCCACTAACTCAATTATTGCAACTTTCTTTCTAGATTTATAAGAATTTCCAATTTAGGATGACTTACTAATTAACGTGAGCTCTTTTCTTCTTCAAATTGAATTTATAGAAGAAATTTAACTATATGCTGCAGTGTTGAAAAACAGTGAAGATTATGATGATCAAACAATAGGCATGGGAATTTCTCTATACTTAAAACCCATGGAATCAGATTGAATATAAAAATTCAATAGACCTGATTAATCAACAGTTCTATTTTGACTAAAGAGAAGAATTCAAAATAAAGTAGCTTGTAGCCTGAACAGTGACCAAAATAACTGAGAGTCGGAGATAGGGGATGTGCACTGGAGTAGTGCTGCCATTAACTTGCTAATGAAGTGGCTCTAGAGTAATTGGTCTAGTCCCTCCTTGTAGAACTGCCATTGCCCAGAGTTTTCTAAAGGGCTAACACCACAGCACTAAAGCTACAAGCAACGTCTTCCTAATGGGGCAATGTTAACAAGTGGGATTGTGGTGGCTTGGAGCTATCTACCCCAGTAAAATATGTCCTTAAATTGTATCCATTCCTGTGAGTGTGGACCCATTGTAACTAAGATCTCTTCAAGATGTTACTTCAGTTAAAATGCAGCTCAAATGAAAAGGTTAGGCTTTAATTGAGATTGCTGGAGTTTTTTATAAGCAGTGTGAATTTCAGACAAAGAGAAAAAGCCAGAGGGAGCAACCAGAAGCTGAAAACTAATAGAAACAGCAAGAGAAAGAAGCCAGAAGAGGCTCTCATGTGCTTTGCCATGTGACAGAAAAGCCAAGGACCAAGAATCACAGGCACCCAGCCTTAGAATGCCAGTCGTCTGGGAAAAAGGATCTTCTTAATTTTAGACTTCTCCTAGCCTCAAAAATATGAGGCAATAAATTTTGGTTGTTTAAGCCAACATATTGCATGGTATTTGTTTTGGCAGTCAGGAAACTAAAATAAAAATGTTGATGTCAGAGAAGTAAAATGCCCAGATAACCTAAAAAATAAATTAAAATTGCATACTCTGAACATTATTAGCTCGCTAATAGAAAACTTGTATAGTCACACATATGTTCACATAATTTTTTATAAGAATCTGTATTTTTCATCAAGAGAACAGAAATTATCAACTGTGGATGAATAAATATGCTTAAATCATGAACACTAATTAGCCTAGATAGTTCTCTATAAATATGAAAAGGTCATCAAATGACAAATGTAATATATATGTGTACTTGCTTATATGAAACTATCAAATTATCTGTTGAAATACAAAATATATACTCACATGTTTTTATTTTCTGCTTCTTTCCATGCGGATGAAAAAGAAAGGGCCAGAGATCTGCCTCTAACTTTAAAAAATCTCATAACTGCTTAAACTTTTCAAAAATGCACATGTTTTAATTTAATTTTTATGATGGCAACTTATTACTAAGTAAGGCAACAAATACAAATCCTTTTAGAGTTAAAAGATTATCCATAAGACAAAGCATTGGTATTTATTAACTGGGTGCCCATAAGACTGTTGTTAGAAATAATTTTTGTAAGAATTTTTCTGTAATGCTGAATAGTACCTATCTTTCTGAAACTATACTGTATAAGAAGAATGAACAATTTCTAATTTTTCTTGCTGAGACTTCTTTCACAAAGCAGTTAGAAAGCCTGTGGGTTTCAGGGCCAAGTGCCGGGATTCCGTTAGTTAGCAATGCGAGTCAAACAAAATATGGCTAAGGAACTCAACACTTAAAATATGGAGAGAATAGGCAGATTTGATTTATGAACAAATGGATTACAGAAAATGGAATATTTTATATACCTAGACTTTGAAAGTCTTGGTAAAGACTTAAAGGGGCAGATTGTATTCTTATGAGGATTAATTTTAAGCTTCAGCCAAGTCATTGAATATTCAAATGGAGACTTTTAAAACTAAGCTTGATAGTAGGAACTGAACAAAGCTAAATTTCTCTATGTAAAAATTTGGGAGAGCTTTTAATAAACAGTTCTTAATGCATTTATTCCTTAAAGGAAAGGGTTAGAAATCAGAGAAAGGAGAAGAGTCAGAGAAGAAAAGAGATTGAAAGGCTGAGAGATATGACAGGAAGCTTGAATGTAGAAATTACCAGAAGAATTTGTAAAAACTGTGATGCTTAATGGTAGAATGCAGATTTCTTACTAAGATGAGGATCATTCTGGTTGTCAGGGGTATGGTAATTATAATCACCTGGTTTCAAGTTCTAGCTATGCTACTCACTTGCTATATGACCTTGTGAGACAATTTAACCTCTCTCTGCTCAGTTTTCTCATCCTCAAAATGGAGATAATAACAGTACTAGATATATAGAGATGTTATGTAGACTGATTGACCTAATATATACAAAAAGCTCAGAACAATGCCTCTAAACATTTGAAAGAGATGTATACTTATTTATTTCCTTGTCTTCTCTTGAAGCAGATTGCAAAGAAAGCACACTCTTACTTACTTTGTTGACTTAAGGGACACTTTGTAGTGGGTATGGGGCAAACAGACTACCCAAATACCTTCTAATCGTAGTGGGTATGGGGCAAACAGACTACCCAAATACCTTCTAATCCTCTCCTTGGTATAACTGCTGTGAAGAGAGGTTCTTCAGCCTCTGATTACCTATGAAGCCTTATATGCAAAATAGTCTCTGTCCTTACTTTCCTTATGTCAGTTGGATCCCTATGTTCAATCTCAGTTTTCTTGAGCTAGCATGAATGCCCATTTTCCTTGCACATAAAAAAATGTCATGACTGGGGTGGTGCAGCTATGCTATACTCTTTCAAAATTTAGGCCCCAAATACTAACATAGCATTTTTTACTGTATCAATCTGTTAATGAGAATTAGAAAATTTATAAGTCTTAGAAATTTTCCCAGTATGAAATGGTATTTCAATAGGAAATTGAAAAAATGTAAAATTTTGCAATGCAGATGTTTCCAAAGTGTTACTTTTCTGTTGATTTATGTTTATGAATAGAAGTACAACACATCAGCACTTTTGTATTGATGCTCTTTTTCTGCTGACAATGTCTGAAATTGAGCCAAAATGACTAGGCAAACACATGCAATAGAGGCAGTTTAAAGATCTTAGAATTTTGTTTTAAAAACATGTTTTTCTGAAGATGTCGTTTCTGTTCTTTCTGTATGCTCTGTCTAAGTTGAAAGGGAAGGAGGCTTGGGTATGGAGTTTGACAGAAATAACTACACCAAACTTGCTTTTTAAACCTACGCATTAAGATTCCTGACCACCAAACTCAAAGATAACCAAAACATATGATTATCTCTTACTTGGTTTGAAGAATCATTCTTATGCCCTGGTTAATACTCCAATGTAGGGAAGCAGACATGGCTCCACTGATGGGGCATCTGCCTACCATATGGAGGTTCAGGGTTCAACCCCCAGGGCCTCCTGACCCATGTGGTGGGTTGGCCCACGTGCGGTGCTGCTGTGCACAAGGAGTGCTGTGCCATGCAGGGGAGTTGCCCATGTAGGGGTGCCCCACACTCAGGAGGTGCACCCCCAAGGAGAGTCACCCTGCATGAGAAAATCACAGCCCGCCCGGGAGTGGTGATGCACATGTGGAGAGGTGATGTGGCAAGATGACCCAACAAAAAGGAGATGCAGTTTCCCAGTTCCACCTGATAGCACGGGTAGATGCAGAGGAACATACAGTGAATGGACACAGAGAGCAGACAACGGGGGGGAGGGGAGGAAGAAATAAATAAAAAATAAATCTTAAAAAAAAAAAAACTCCAATGTAATTCTGACTAAATGAGATAAAAAATGACCTTAAACTATGCTGGATTTTCATGGCCCAGAGAATTTATACCATATTCTGGTGAATTTCAGTGTAAATATAAATACATATATATGTATCCCCTACTATTTACGTTCATATGCATACACATCTATAAATATACATATATAATATATGCGCACAATACAAATATATACACATATAATTTATTTTTTAATGAACTATAAGCTATACACCAGATAAAAATTGGGATGTATAACTATGCTGGAAAACATTTTGGCAGTTTGTTATAAGGCTAAACATGTTAGCCATAAGGTCCAATAATTGCCCTGTTGGGTTTTAATCTTGGGGAAATGAAAACTTTTGTCCACACAAAAACCTATACACAATGTTCATAGATACTTTATTATTATAGCCCAAAACTGAAAACAACCTGTTGTGGGTTGAGCTGTGTCCCTGTAAAAGGTAAGTTCAAGTCCTAATCCCTGGCCCTGCGAATGTAAACTTATTTGAAATAGAGTCTTTGAAGATGTTATTAGTTATGAAGAGAACATAGGTTTAGGTTCGGGGCGAGGAGACAGAAAAAGAGGGGAGAATGCCATGGAATATCCAGAAAGCCAGCACCAGAAGCCAGGGAGAGACATGGAATAGATTCTTCCCTACTGATTTCAGAGGAGTCAGGGCCCTGCTGATACCTTGATTTCAGACTTCTAACACCCAAAACTGTGAGACAATACTTCTCTGTGGTTTTGAGCCACCCAGTTTATCATAATGCAAACCTAACAAATTAAGACAAATGCAAATGTCTTTCAAGGGGTGACTGGATAAATAAAATATGGTAAATTCATATATTAGAATGCTATTCAGGAATGAAAAGGAACAAAATATGATCACACACAACAGCTTGGATGAATCTCAAGAGCATTATGGCATGTGAAAGAAAAAGTCTTAAAAGACAACATAGGGAAGCAGATGTAGTTCCCGACTACCACGAGAGACACAACAAAGTAGGGAGCTGAGGTGGCTTAACATTTAAATGCCTCTATCCCACCGGGAGGTCCCAGGTTCAGTTCCTAGGTGGCTCTTAAAGAGAAGAGGAGCAGACACAGAGAGTACACAGCAAATGGACACAGATAGCAGACAGCAGGTACAAATAATGAGTGGGGGAATAAATAAAATAAAAATATATCTTTATAAAAAGATTATAATTTATTATATATGTCATCATAATAATGTTCTTTAGGTGATATAATTAGGGGTTGTAGATGTCAGGATTGGGGGAGGATGTGGCTAGAGATCTGTAACATAAAGATTAAGTTACATTGTGATAAAATCTGTATCTTGATTGTGGTTACGATCACTTGAATCTATACTTGCAATTCCAATTTTTTTGAAAATTATACATCAAGTAAAAAGAAAGAGGGAAGTGGATGTGGCTCAACTAATAGAGCATCTACCTATCATTTGGAAGGTCCAGGGTTCAAACCCAGGGCCTCCTGGCCCACGTGGTGAGTTGGCCCATGCACAGTGCTGCTGCATGCAAGGAGTGCCATGACACACAGGGGTGTCTCCTGCATAGGTGAGCCCCACGTGCAAGGAGTGCACCCCTCAAGGAGAGTTGCCCTACGTGAACAGTGCAGCCCACCCAAGAAGGGCACTGCACACACGGAGAGCTGATGCAGCAAGATGACACAACAATAAAAGAGACACAGATTCCCGATGCCACCAAGAATGCAAGCAGACACAGAAGAACACACAGTGAATGACCACAAGAAAACAAGCAAAGGGGGGGCAGGTGGGAAGGGGAGAGAAATAAATAAATAAATCTTTTAAAAAAGAGAGAGAAAACCAGGTCAGTAGTTGAGTTACTAGCATTGCACTAATTCTAATTTCCTGGTGTTGATAATATACTACAGTACTGTAAGATGCTTTCATTGAGGAAAGTTGAGTAAGGGGTACAAATCAACTCTCTACAGGTATTTTTAACTTCTTATGATGTTTAAACTTCTTCAAAATAACAAGAAAATATAAGTTTAGAACATTTCTACAAAAAAAAATTGTTTTAGAATAGTTGATCGGGAACTCTTCTTTCTGGCTCTAGTTAGATTTTAGGACCATTTGGCTATTAACACATCATCTCCATGGTCATAAAATCACATGATAAAGGTGGCAGAAGTGGGAAATAAGACTTCAAGGATAGTACAATGACTCATGTACATGACGGTTTAGCTAACAAATGTGCTTTGTTGTGAATATAACATATGCAGCATAATCTAGCATAAAAACTTTATTGATATTAGCAACACTGAAATATATATTGAATATGGTTAAAAGGGAAATATTAGATTTATATATGATAACAACATAAATGTTTTTTAAAAATACATGGAAGTACACTACAAAAACAGTGAACCCTGTTAAACCATGAACTGTAGTTAATAGTAAAATTATAAAATGTGCTAAAATCAATTGTAAAAAAAGTTCCACACCAATGCAAGGTGTTAATAATTGGGTGTTATATTGGAAAACTGTATTTTATATTATTGTTTCATAAGCCCACTACTTCTCTTATAACAAAAACATAAAAACCCACTTTATTGGTAGAAGTGTTGGCATCATCAAAATACTGATTGATATAGGAAAAGAATATTTTTTATAATTTCTGGAGAACATCTTAGTGTATCTCAAATTTTACATCTGATTGTTGCTTTGATTTATGATGGGTTTTCATTGATGTTATTTTAATTCTCAAAATACACAAGTCATAATCTACAGATTTTTAAAATAGTTCCCTGCTCTTCTTTTTTTAAATTTTTTATTTCTCTCCCCTTCCCCCCCAGTTGTCTGCTCTCTGTGTCCATTCTCTGTGTGTTCTTCTGTGACCCCTTCTATCCTTATCAGCAGCACCAGGAATCTGTGTTTCTTTTTGTTGCATCATCTTGTGTCAGCTCTCCGTGTGTGCAGCACCATCCTTGGGCAGGCTGCACTTTCTTTCGCGCTGGGCGGCTCTCCTTACTGGGCGCACTCCTTGCACGTGGGGCATCCCTATGCAGGGGGCACCCCTGCGTGGCACAGCACTCCTTGTGTGCATCAGCACTGCCCATGGGCCAGCTCCACTCGGGTCAAGGAGGCCTGGGGTTTGAACCGTGAACCTCCCATGTGGTAGGCGGAAACCCTATCCATTGGGTCAAGTCTGCTTCCCACTCTACAGATTTTTTAAATCACTGGTTACATAATGACCACTTTTATTCTTATGCCAGTTGTCTTGGTCCAGGACTATGTTTAGTATGTGTGCATACACATGCAATTATCAGGATGGAAAGGAACTGCACTGAAACTATACTGTGGAAACAAATCCACAATTGTTCCATTGCATATATTCATGAGGAGATGTTTGTGTAATTATCCATTTTGTGTATAGTAGAAAGTACTGGAGTGTGTTTCAGGAAGCTTGTTTACAAGGTCTTTCTGTTCTCCCCCTTTCACTTAATAATATTACTTTTCTGGACAAATCATTCGCAGTCACATTTCTTTATCTGAATTATGAAGACTTTAGCCAATTTCTACTATCATTTCCAGCTCTCATATTATATAATAATGCAACTTTAATGACAGCCAAAATTATGCTCGAAAGCCTGTGTTTTGCTGACAGGAGGTCAAGGCTTAGCCCTGCTATTTACTATGTGGCATGGCTAAAGTTGTTTAACCTCTTCAAGTCTCCATTTGTTCTTCTTTCTAAACAAAGAAAATAATATCTATTGCATTAGTTTGTTGTAAGAATTAAATGAAATAATATATTTAATGTGTTTTACATGAAATATTCATCATACATTATCCCTATTAATAAAAAACAGATCAATTGCAGATAAGAGTACACAATAAGACAAGTTTAATTCATAGAAATAATTGATCTCTAGAATATAGCAAGCAAATTCTGAAGAAAGTCACATCATATTCACTAGAAGTTCCAAATAATTAATCAGTTTTCTTTAAATTTGATAGGCTTTTCCTTTTCCTTCCTTCATTTCTGAAAAACCTAAAAGCAACATTGGCATAATGAACCTCTGAGGAAAGAAAGAAAAATAAAAGCTACTGCCACCAAAAGAAAATATATCCTTTACTTGGGAAAGAAAAATGACAGAAATTGTGAGCTCTTTCTTAACTCATTCAACATATATAACTGATCCAACACTAGAGTTGTAGCAGTAAACAAACAAACAAAAATAGGACTACTCCCTGATCTCATATGATTTACATTCTAGTGGGACATGCCAACAAAAAACAAAATAAATAAGTAACAAATGTGATGAACTAGATTGTAGTGGGTGCTAAAGAGAAACACCATGCAGGGAAAGGGGATAGTAGGTACAAACAGGGTAAATAGATGGTATTGTAATTCCCCAGCTGCTAAAAAAAATGTCATGCAATGGGTTGTCTCAAACAAGGGGGATTTCTTGACTCATTTTGAGGCTAGGAGAAATCCAAGTTTGAGGCATCAGCAGGGTGAAGCTTTCTCCCGAATGACTGTGTCAATCTGGAGCTGGCTGCCAGTGGATACTTGGTGTTTGGCTTTTGTGTCACATGGCAAAGCACATGGCAACATACTCTTGTTATTCTTCTGAGTTCCATGACTTCCAGCTTCTGACTGTTCCCTTTGAGTTCTCCTTCTGAGTCCAATTTCCTTTGTTTATAAAGACTTCAACTGTATTGGATTAAATCTCCCCCTCATTCAGTTTGGGTACAACTTAACTAACAATATCTTCAAAGATCCTATTTACAAATGGGTTCACCCCTATAGAACCAGCGTTTGAGACCTGAACATGTCTTTTGTGGGGGACACGATTCTCTACCCAACAGCCTGTCCAGGAATGCTTTACTAAGACTGTTACATTTGAGTAACTATCTGAAAGAAATGAAGGAAATGAGCTAGTTCTGAGCTCCAGGTTCAGAAAAATTGCTTACCAGACATGGATTTCAGATATTAAAGTATGACTAGTGCAGCATGTGAATGGAGGATAACAAGTGATGAGTTCATAAAGGTAATGGAGGGCAAGATCACACAAAACCTTATACCTGTGATTGAAAAAAGGCAGGAAACAACTACTCAGAAGGCTAGGGTCCTGAAAGAGGGGAATTGCTACACAGACAGCTAACTAATTTGTCCACCTGAATTGATAAAAGTCATTCGAAAGTAAGTAATAAATGGTCATTATTACACTGCAGTTTAAAGCTTGGAGAAAGCAAGTGAAGAACTACAGGAGCATAAGAATATTTACCTGGTAATGTAAGATGATGAGAATGAGGGATACAAACAATGGTTCCTTAGACTTCCTCCAGGGGCCATGACTTGCTGAGGTAAGAAAAGAAAGTTAAAGCTATTAGTATTTTATTTTTATATTTGTGAATTGATACTACCTTATAGGATGACTGAAAATATAAAGGGAGATTTTCTTTAGAGAAAGGATGTAATATCCTCCTCCATGGGTGTGTTTGTTGTATATACAAAGACAAATATGATGAGATTCATAACCTTAAGAAATTTGAAATCTAATGGATTGATTTTTTTATAAAAATAGACACTAAATTTTAAAACATTGTATGGAGAATTTTAGTTGCTGTTGTTTAGAAACTCCCAAACCTTATCTCTCATCTTTTGGCTCATGGAGCACTTTATATATTGGATCTTATTATTTTTTAAATATCCTGCAATGTTAGTAACAGTTGCACAGCTAATTAGTGGCACAGCTTGATGTGAAATTAATTCTGTGATACCCCAAAGTCCTTGTTCTCACTCTACACGAAAATCTCTTTTGGCTACAGATGTGAAAATGTTCTGGCTTTAACTTTTATCACCCCATTGAGAACCAGAGTTGACTCAACTGACTGCAAGACGGATAAACTCTCTTCACCTAATGACTCCACAATGTTTCTACTGAAATTAAAAAATAATAATAATAAAATTGACTTTTTCAGTGGGTAGGAATTAGAGATTGTGTAGTCAATGACATATGACTAGCTCCAATTAGTAGAGAAAGAAGACATACAGTGAAGAATTGAAGTTCATTGCCCTGATATTGTCTAGGGATACTCATCGGGCTTCTACACTAAAAATTCGAGACACATATTTGAATAAATAGGACTCTATTTTAAAGGCAACACATTTAATATTTCAAATGAGAACCAGAGAACTCCCCTGTAAACCTTAACCTACATTGATATATAAAACATATGTCAGATTTTTATGGTGAATTGAACATAAGGATTAAAAAGATACATTGGGACACCTGCCATGCTAAAAAGGGAAAAATCAAATTAAAGACTTTACTCATTCAAGGATCATAAGGGTAAGATAAACCACCTGCCATTTTGCAAATAGCATTCAGTACATGCACAGGCAGATCTACAAAGTCAAATGATAGCAGGTTTTAGCTATGATAATTCTCCATTTATAGGCTAAGAATATTTGATGTATTTTGGCTTATTATATCTATGAATTGAACAACGATATAATTGAACTCAAATATTTATCAGCAGCATAGCCTTTAATCCATTTTATACATTGTGTTTTACCTTGAAGACCTTCAATTCTGTTGATAGGTTGGATTTTAATTTTAAATATATCCTCTTTGACAGCTGAAATGGATTGCACTTTTTTCTCCATAAATAAAATCTGACATCAGATTCCTAATTTTATCAAGTTTTACCTCCTGGTATTGTTCATGAATATATACAGTTCCAAACATTAATGGCTAAGTATTCAATAAATCTGATTAAGTGTACAATAAAGTCTAATTGCTCACCAAAATAGCAATCTTTTCATGACAGCAATTAATGGTCTTTATAAAATTGAAAACTAGAGTTTGACTTTGCTATCTGCATTTGAGAAAAAAAATGAAAATGTACTTGTCTGTATAAACAAAATCAAAATTTTCAGACCACCAGCAAAAGATAGTTTGCTCTTAAAATACTGTTACTTTATTTGTAAATACATTTGTATCAAGCAGTGTTTTCTTTCAGTGTTCTTTTGTAGCATCCCAATATCCATAATAACACAAATCCTATAAAAATCAAGCAAATCAATGATATTTTCTGATAATGTTTATTATATTTAAACACACAATTAGTTACTAAACAAAATCAGTTTTGCACTTTAAATACAACTTTTAAGAGGTTGAATAAAACTTTATATCAATTTAAATTTTCCCCTCTCTATAGAATTTAGAATAAATAGTTAATTATCAGGAATTTGGAAGTACAACTTTATGGTGACAGTAATTGTTATTGTCTGCTATTTCCCTATGGCTCCAGGTTCATAAAATCTTAGTGGTTTTGGCTTTTAGATCGGCAAATGCATTCTTTAAGTGATCCAAAGCAAAAATTATAATGCTCTAAAATGAGTCCTTTCAATTATTTTTGTTTTATTAAAAGTAAAATATTAATATTTTACAATATTTTCTTATAATAACCAAAGAGAAATGATCCTGATGCATATTTTTTTCTCTACTGAAATAATTTAGACTTCAAGTTTTTCATCTGTAAAATGAAGTAGTAGGATGTTAAATAATCTCTAAGCTCTTTTTATCACTTCAAACTGTATATTCTCTTCACCCTCCTAATATATCTATCATCTTAATTAAGGTTATATCTCCAGTTCTAGTTTTTTTAGCATATCCAATATTTACATGTTTTATTACACAACTTAATACATACACAATTTTTAGCACTGTGACATGTACTAGTAACTGCAAGAATAAATAAAATAAAATTTTAGCAAAATGTACCCTTGTGTGATATGCCTTTTAGAGAAATTCAGTAAGCCATAAAAGTGAGGTGCTACATTTTCAAGTATAACAATGTAATCAGTGATTAGGAGTGTCTGAAAAGGACCCTTATCCTTTTTTCTGATATAAATTCTCCATCCTTTCAAATCTCATTTTAAGGTTTAATGCCTTCTCAAATAATCCCCACCCCAAATGACATTTGCATTCTCTGACACTATGCATACAGTAAAATAGTGTTCTATATGCCATATAGCCATAGATCATTCTTTAATATTTTGCATATATCAGTGTATTTAGTTTCCCAATTAAATGTCAGAGTTCTGAGACATGGACTATCTTTCCTAATTCTATTGTGTTTTTGTTATTATTTAGTAAAGTGAATGAATGTACTTTTGGTTCTTAAGAATTGATTTTTAGAAAATAAATATTTTCGAATGATATTTAATCAATTGGTCCCAAATATATTGCTTCTCAGGATTTTGTCAGCAAACATAGCTCATTATCAATCTTATATGTGCACCCATTGTTATAACTAAAGCAAATTTCTACTCCTTTTAGCACTTGTTAATGAAGCAATTTGATTGGCATGCAATCTTTCATGTATAAATGTTCCAAAAATCTTCCAGTTTGTAGAATGGTAAACATTAAAAAAAGTTACTTATTGTCCAAAAAAATAAGCACCTGAAAAGATGTTCAACATCTTTAGCCATTAATAAAACTATGTATGTATTTGAAAGGCTAAAACTCTGGTAACAACGTACGTAGAGCAAATGAAAAACTCCTCTACACTGCTGGTGGAATACAAAGTGGAATAGCCAGTCTGGAAATTGGTTTTGGCAGTTCCTTTTAAGTTAAAAAACTTAACACATCGATCATATGATCCAGCAATCCAACTTCTAGGTCTTTACTCCAAGGTTATAAAAACTTTTGTTCACGCAAACATATGTACATAAATGTTTATAGCAGCTATATTCAGCATTTCCACAAATAGGAAACTACCCAGAAATCTTTCACTAGGTGACCAGATAAACCATGGTGCATCATACAGAAGAAGAACTCAGACATGTATCAATAGTTTTGTTGATACACTCAAAACTATTTTTGAAGAATGAAAGAAGTCAGTCAGTCATTCTTAAAGGGTTAAAATCTGTATCATTGCAGTTGCAGGAAAATCTCAAAAAGACAAAATTATATTCGTGCACTGATCAGTTTGTAGGGGGTAGATGGGGAGTGTGTAACTATAAACTGATAGCACAAGGGAGTTTTTGGAGTGATTGAAGTGTTTGGTATCCTGAAATGTTCTTATGCTGTAGTGGTTACACAAATCTGTAATTGAATTAAAGTTTACAGAACTGCAAACCTAAAGAAAAAACAAGTCAAACTTACTATATGATAATGTAAAAATAAATGAAATATGCATGTACATATATGTATATATTATGCAATGATTACAGTGCTTGTAAGTAATAGATCTAAAATTAAACTTGCTCTTTGATTCTGTATATTGCCTAATCTTCATGTAGGTAATTATTTGTGAGCAAGTTCTACCTACATGTGATGAGAGATGTATATTTGATGGACTTCTAATGAGAAGACAGTAATGCCAAAGGTGACAGGTACATTGTGCTAGTACACAGGGACACAAAATCGATCAGTTAAGCTAAAACAAAAAGAATATAGAACCCTCAAGTATGAAAAACAAAATGAAACCCTGAGGCAATAAATAAAGCATCCTCTTCTTTTTCCATCAGTTTCCTTCTCCAGGAAACTCGACAAGATGGAGAACACAGGTATCTCCTTCACTGCCCCAATAATTATATGTATGAGAATGTTATTTTATCTGGGCAGTGCACGCTCATAATACAGTAACCAAAGAAAGAAGGAGACGGGGTAAGAGAAAATTTTGGTTAAAATTAATTAATTAAAATGTAGATAATTGAGCTGTTTGGTTGGATTTTTTCCTTTATTATTCTTATTCTCACTACCCCCACCACAACATCATTAAATGAGTATCCTAAGTAACCAAATGGATCCTGAAGAATTCCCCAACAGTTTCCAAAGTATAACATTTTCTAAAGAAGCTGTCTAAAGGTTGACAAATAAATAAAGTTCCCAAGGTTCTATTATTTTATGCTCTACTAATGTCTTTATGTGCAGCTAAGTATGCCATCTATGTGCAACAGTTTTGGGGAAACATCTATTTAAGAGAGTTAATTGGATACAAATTCTTGTTTAAGAAACCTGATGACTAGGCATCCTGCTGTTAATACAGAATTACACTTGGCTGAGGCAATTGATTTAAAAGTTAAGAAAAAAAATGTTTTCTGATTCTGCTGACCCTTTCACTGCATACTGCCTTTCTTATTCAAATTTAAAAAATCATGGAATGAGGGGGAAAAAGGAAAAAAGACTGTAGACCTAGCGGTTGACCATACTGTAGCATACCCATAATTGGATGATATCATGTAACTGGATCACATTATATGAATGACTTAACAGCTCTGTGCCTCAGGTGGATCATCTGTAGTAGGGATATACAATGTCATCCATTTTCATTCATGTGCATACTATGTGCTGGGTTGCTGTTATATATTTTCACAAAGTTCTAGTGAGGTAAGATTTATGTCCTGGCTTTCAATCTTCTCCTGCAAGTCTAAACTAATCTACCATAAAACCCTGTTGACTCCCTCCAAACATTTTCAGAATCTTATCACTCCTTACACGTTTTGCTGCTGTCACCCTTGTCCAAACTACCATTATGTCTTACCTGACCTCTCCTTGCCCTTGACCCATTTGGTTTATTCTCAATAGAGCAGTCAAAATGATCCTGTTAAAATATGCTAGGTCATATCATTCCCCTACTCCAAACCCTCTATGATTTCCTATTCCCCTTGAGTAAAAGTTAAATACCTAGCAAACAGTATGTCAACGTAGATTAATTTTAAGTAGAATATGTGTGTTCATCTCAAAAAACTTCTCAAACTATACAGAATTTTCAAACAAACAAGCAAGCTTCTTACCCCAAATTCTTGAAAGAAATAGCATATATTCCTTATACTTTAAAAATGTACAACATTCTGTAAATTCAATAAATTCTTTCCAAGGGTCAGTGCCTTGCTGTATCCAAGCAAATTCTGCCAGGCATCTTATGTCAGTTGGTTTCAGTTTATTATGAGGACTTTTAAAGAAGAGACAAGCTGAAGAATTTTGGAAAGCAGAAGACCAAGGAGGATAAGAATCCAGGGACCATATTTTATGAAGAATATACTCAGCATGAATTAGATTCTCAGAAGTATCTTTAGTTAATTAAAAAAAAAAACCACTTAATAATATAGCAATGTATTTTTTGAGGGGAGGTATATGTGCATTCTTGTTCTTTATTAATTCCCTTTAAAATATTTCTTATTAAAATTAGAGACCTTGATTTTAACAGCAATGGAAACAAAATTAAACTCAGAAATTTTATAAGATATAAATGTATTCATATGTTCATACAGTTTCTATGGACTAATCCTAGAAATGTATTCTTCTTCTTATCTACCAAATATATATTTCCAGAAAAAGAATTGTGACTTTATAGTACTTACAGACCAAAGCAGAATTTTGAAAATATTTATTTTAGTTTAAAAGGCTCCTATTCATGATGTTTATTTGTTAGATTTTTTCTCTTGCTGCTGAGTAGTAGGAGTAAAGAGTTTAATTTTTGTTTTGGATGGCTTTTGTACATAAGAGTTTTTGTCATTGTTTATTTTTTAATAAGTCATTGTTCTGGAAAATGTGTTTTACCAAATTCTATGATGAATTTTCTTTTCATTTAGCAATCCTATTTCTAATTGTGTTTTTCTCCCTGATGGAGAGAGTAGAGCTTTATAGTTCTCTGTAATAGAGTTTGAAAATATGTGCCAAGTAGTAGATACAAGATGAGTTCAGTGCAGGGTTGATGGATATTTATAAACATAATATGCCTACCGTTTAATGATTTTGTCACTTTAGACATACCATGGAATTTCTCCAAATCCCATTCCCTTCTTTTAACATTATGGCAAAAATAATCCTTAGCTCACAATGTTGCTACAAGGGTCAGAGACATGATTTCCCAATTAAAAATATTAATCAAATTAGATTTTATCTTTGATTTCTAGCACAGTGAAATCAGACTTTATTGAATATATATAGGGAGGATTGGGTTTCTAGAGTGATAAAAATAAAGGGAATAAATCATGACCTCTTGCCTTAAAGGTTAATGTATAAGTGTGGGTTGCAATCCAAAAAAAAAAAAAAACTGAAAAAGTTTCTTTAAGGAAATCTACTAAATTTGGTCTTTAAGGAATAGAATAGGTCGGGATTTGAAGAGCACATGTTCAGCTTGGATGAATGGTATAATTCACATACTTTAAAGGCAGAAATATACAGGATTTACTAAGAGGGGGGCTCAATAAATGAGTTAAACTGTTTTAAAGGCTTTGTGAAAGACCTAATAGGAGATATAATAGGTTTGTTTGGGACAAAATTGTTTAGGCTTTGAAATTTTAATTTGATGCTCGTCTAGGCAATGAGAAATCAATTAAAATTTCTAAGAAGAGCATAGTTTTATCTCAGTAATGATGAAGAATTAGAGATAGAAATGTGAGTTAATTTGAATTTTTTTCCTTTTTTAAATGTGGGAAAGAGGTAACATAACAGTAGTAGCACTGGAAGGAAAGAAAGAGAATATACATGTTAGAAATCCTGAGAAAGTAGAATCATTAGGACTTAGGAAACGAAATATTGAGAGGAAAGTCAGAACTAGCCAACAATGAATGAAAGTTTTTAACCCCAGGCAGCCTTGAGAATTGAGGTATTAAGAAGATGAACTGAGTGAGGAGAGGGCATGTCATTATTTGAAAAATCTATTGTGTTTGAAGTAGCAGGATGTTTAAATGGAAATGCTCAGGGAATCATTGCAAAGTCAGGAAATGCAGACTATAGCTCTGGAAAGCAGTCAGACTGGAAAGGATAATTTAGTGGTCAAGGTCACAGAAGGGAGATTTGAGACTGAGGACTGAGATGAGATCTCTGATGGAGAGCAGACAGAGAATGTAAGAAACTGTGGTAAAGGAAGTTGGAGAATGCCAGTACATTGGCTATGGGAATTAGAGTAAAATTCATCAAGGACAGTTATATTAATATATTATCAATTTCAGGGGAAGTAATATTTCAACAAGAATGAAATGATTAATTTTGTTGCCAGCTACAGTGTGGTCAAAAAGGGTGGGATAGGGAAGTGGATTTGGTTCAACGGATAGAGCGTCCACCACAACATGGGAGGTCCAGGGTTCAAACCCGGGGCCTCCTGGCCCATATGATGAGCTGGCCCATGCACAACGCTGATGCACACAAGGAGTGTCATGCCACGCAGAGGTATCCCCAGCAGAGGGCAGCCCCACGCTCAAGGAGCGTGATCCGTAAAGAGTGCAGCCTGCCTGGGTGGCGCCGCACACAAGGAAAGCTGACGCAGTAAGATGACACAACAAAAAGAGATACAGATTTCCAGTGCCGCTGACAAGAACACAAGTGGACACAGAAGAATACGCATTGAATGGACACAGAGAGTAGGCAACTGGGGGTGGGGAGGGAAGGAAATAAATAAAAAATAAAAAGGGTGGGGTAGAGATGAGAAAACTGGATTGATAATTAGAAGGACTCTGTTAAAAGATTATATTCGGAAGAGTAGAGGTAAAAACGAGATTATAAGAAATTTAGAAATTATTAATTGCTAAATCATTGGAGACAGCAAATAATCCACTACTCATTCTGGAATGTTTGTAATTGAGGATTTCATTTAATCAGACAATTATTGAATGTTTTACATCTACCCAGAAATTGGAATTATCACTGAAGCCCAGACTACTGACAGCCCACGATGAAGAAGTCTATGCTCTTGCTGCTGAGGTCAGGAACAGGAGGAGCACAGAGAGCAATGAGTGCTATGAGAGCACCTGTAGAGAACCAACCCAGTCTGTGAAGGGCAAGTAAGTCTTCTCAGAGGAGGCAGGCTGGTAACAAAAACTCTGCATCTATAAGGATAAGTAGGAGAAATGCATGTAGAGCTGGAGATGATGGAGGACTTGGTGTACGATTGGAAGCCTGGGTGAGGTAGAGAGTATCAAGCAATTGGGAAACTGCACACATCAGGCCGCCTGAAAAACAAAGTATTTCTTCCATACAAGAAATCTGAAGTGTGTACAAGGTAAGGCTAAAAGGGAAATCATGATCTTGTGAATACTTCTAAGAAATAATACCTTTCTCCTGAATATATGATATTTATAATAGGAGTGTGAGCAGGGGAGTGACATTTAACTCAGTTAATCACAAGATTAATTTTGCTATGTCCTTAGTTTATAAAAAAGCCAAAGAAAGGGAAAATAAACAAAATCAATTGCCAATCATAAGACAGAAATCTATATCAATTTTTTTTTTTTTTTAGTTTTAAACTTTCTGATGCCTCAAATCATAGAAATTTTGAGTCATATGTATGTTCAACTTTAGGCTCCTGTTTTTGGTTATCTCTAAGAAAAAAATTTTTTTTTAAAAATCTGAATGGTCTCTAAAGTTAAAGTACAAATGTTTAAGTTCCTTGGCTGCTAAAACAAATACCATGCAATGGGATAGCTTAAACAACAGGAGCTTATTGGCTCACAGTTTTGAGACTAGTAGAAATCTAAAATTAAGCCATGAGCAAAGCAATGCTTTGTCCCAAAAGACTGTACATTCTGGGGCTTCCTGCAAGTGATCCTTGGTCCTTGGCATTTCTGTCACATGACAGCCTCCCTTGGCTTCTCCTTTCTCTTCCTGGTCTCACTGACTTCCAGCTTCTGGTTGCTCTATATGAATTTCTCTCTCTGTGTCTAAATTTCATTTTTCTTATAAAGGCCTCTAGTAATAGGATTAAGACCCATCCATATTCATTTGGACCACACCTTAACCGATAGTAACCGCATCAAAAAGTCCTATTTACAATGGGTTCACACCCACAGGAATGGGTTGAGTTTAAGAACATGTTTAAATGGGGTACATAGCACCAGGCCACCACAGCAAACCAATTTCTAACTGTTGGGAATTATTATCAGTTATAATATTAGCTTAATTTTCACATAAGACCAAATCCACTAGGACTTTCAGTGACCTACTAATAACAAAAAGGAGGGTTGATAAACAGAAAGACAGTACTAAATGATAGCTTCTGTTCTCATAGATGTTAAAGTTAACTCTTCCCTGCATTTAAAGAAATCTAATAATTTCACACAGTAGTAGAGAAAATCCTATCACTGTATCATATGATACATAATTATTGAATTATGGTGGTGCACAGTAGCCAATCACTTTCCCTTAAAAGTAGCTTGCAAAAAATAGAAGGAATCACATATAAGTTTCTATCCAATTATTTCACTTTTTGGTGCTTCAGAGTTTTGAATGTGTAACAAGAATAAATATATCAATATTCTTGTGCTATAAATTTCTTTGGATCTTAGACAATTTACAAACTCCCATAATTTTCAAGATTTACTGCCTAAGGAAAAAAAACATCAATTGAAAAAAAACAAAAAGAAACTATTTTTAAAATTACTGAGTGCTCATTCTTAGGGACATGGTTTCTTGAAATGAATTATCACATTTAAAATTTGTGACCTAAAACTGTTGCACTTCTCAGCAGTGAGATTGACACCCACAAGCACAGTGTGTGTGCATGGTGCCAGGGGTGGGGTGGAGATGCTTTTTTAAAAGAAATGTAAATTTAACTTATGTAAAATTAATTGGCTGAAACACGAAGTAGGAGTGCAAAATTTTACCACTTGGTTGGCTTTATTAACTGAAAAGCCTGGTGCGAAAATACTTTTAAAGCTCTGTTATTCCACTCTCTGCTGGTGGCATGTGGACAGATTCTCACTTGTTAATTATATTGGGTATAGGAAATATAAACTAAATTGAAAGAAATAAAATATCCTAATATTGGTACCTCTTCATGTAAGCATATGGCTACAAAGATATATTGGCATTTGTCATCACAAAACTAACATTGTCCTGGTCACAATCCCACTGTTAGAGATTATTATGAAAATTATCTCCTTTATCAAGATACCAAAGATAACCACTTTCTACTATAAATATAGTACCTATTCTATCATCGGCATACCTCATTATGCAATGGCAAATTCAAAGATAGTTACCTAAAAATTTTATAGAAAAGTATAACAAATCTTATTCTTATCATTTCAGAGAGCTAGTTTCCATAATAAAATGCTGATATCACTTATGCATTTCAGAATTGTTTGTTTTGTAGACTATGCAGGATTGCAAATTCTGACTTTAGAATTACCCGTCTACTCTCTTTACCCCACTGTCAAAATGTTAAAAAGATTGATTTAAACTAAGCAGTTATTTCTAAAATGTATAGTGATGTTTACTTGGGATAAACTGTGGTATCAAAGCTAATAGTTTGTAATCCTGATTCCTCAAATATATTAGAGATATAGCAGTCTACACCTCATATGAAAATATTATGAAATAGTTCAAGGAAGATGGCATCAGAGTTGGCTGACAGAGCTCAACTCTCTCACAAAAACAATGGAGAAAAGGCCAAAAGCTGTCCAAAGCCCAGCATTGGGGATCAGCAGACCAGAACAGTGCCTGTGAAACTCTCAGGAAGGCAAGGGACAGAAAGACAAAGCACTGGAAACAAAAGTGAGTTATCAAATATCTGAGGCAGCAAGGAAGGGTTCCCATCCCCCATTCTCAAAACATTAAGCAGTAATAAAACTCCTAGCTCTCTACAATTGACTGAGGGGGAACAGACAGGAAGTCTTCTCCCTATCAGCTGCTACAAGGGAAGAAGTAAGTGAATCAGAGGACTTCTCTGCTGGCTGACCAGCAGAGTCTGCTTTGAATATTGGCTCTGGCCAGACCAGAGACATGGGAAAGCAGAGGTTGAAAAGAATACCTCTATGGAAAGGTACATTGGTGAGCACCATCTGCTGACCAGTGAGGCAATTCCAAGGAGAAAAACCGCTTTAAGTCTCTCTTTACCTCACCCCTGGGGGGAAATCTGTTCCTCATTAGTGAATCCCTGGCCTGATTTATTTTTTATTTTTTATTTTTTATTTTTAGGTACTGGGGCCAGGGATTGAACCCAGTACCTTGCATAGGGGAAGCCAGTGCTCAATCACTGAGCCATATTACCCCCTTGAGTTGGTTTTTCCATTTGTTTGTTTGGTTTTTATTTTGGTTGCTGTTTTTTTAGGAGGTGATGGGAACTGAACCTGAGGCCTCCCATGTGGGAAGCAGGCACTCAAATGTTTGAGCTACATCTGCTTCCACTTGGCCTGATTTTGGTAACTTAAGCTGGGAAAATTTAAAGAATTAGACTAAATTGAACCAAAAATTAAAGAAGAGCTATGGGGAAAAAAAAAAAAAAACAAAACCTCTGGGCAAGAAAGAGAAATTGGCCATCAGAGTAAATTCACCAACATATTCAGATACCCAGACATCAATTATAAGCCATACTAGGAAACAGGAAGAGATGGCCCCGCAAAAGGAACAAACCTAATATCCTGATGAGATACAGATTTTCAGACAACTAATCAAGGATAATCATACAAACCTTCTAATCAATTTAAAAAATTGAAGGAAAATATGACTAATGTTATAAAGGATATCAAGAAAATATTGGGTAAGCATAAAGAATAATTTGAAAGCCTGCAAATAAAAGTAATAGTGCTTATTGGAATGAAAGACACAATCAGTGAGATTAAATATAAATTAGAGGGGAGTGTATGTGGCTCAAGAGGTTTAGCATCTGCTTCACATGGGAGGTCCCGGGTTCAGTCCCCAGACTTCCTAAAAACAAAGAAAAAACAATAAGCAACAAATGAAAAAAAAAAAGCAAAAAACTCAGGAGAACAGATGTGGCTCAATGATTGAGTTCTGGCTTTCCACAAATGAATACTAGGTCCAATCCCTAAAAAAAATGTACCTAAAAAAATATGTTAGAGGCACAAAAAAAGCAGATTTTATTTGTTTGAAGACAGAATTAGTGATTTCAAGGACAGAACATCTTAACTAGAAAAGACAGGAGAACAAAAATAGAAAAGATAGAAAAAAAATGAAGCAGGGTGTCAGGAAATTGAATGGAAATGTGAAATGCACAAACATATGTGCTATCAGTGTCCCAGAAGGAGAAGAGAATGGAAAGGGGGTGGAAAAATAGTTGAGAAAATAATGATTGAAAACTGCCCAAAACTTATGAAAGACATAAATACCAATATCCAAGGAGAACAACACATCCAAAACAGAATATATCTGAAGAGACCTACTCCAAGACACCTGCTATTCAGAATGACAAATATCAGAGATAGAGAATTTTGAAAGAAGCAAGAGAAAACCAAAGCATTACATACAAGGAAACCTCAATAGAATTAAGTTCCAGCCTCTCATCAGAAACCATATAAGTGAGAAGAAAGTGGTATGATGTATTTAAAGTACGGAAAGAGAAAAACTGCCAGCCAAGAATTCTATATCTGGTAAAACTGTCCTCCATAAAAGAAGGTGAGTTTAAAATCTTCACAAACAAAAACTGGTAGAGTATGTTACTGAAATACCAGAAGTACAAGAGATACTAAAGGGAGTGCTGTGGCCTGAAAGGGAAAAAATAGGCAAAGATGTGGAGAAGAGTATAGAAATGAAGACTATAGGAAGGATAAATTAAAGGGCAAATAGACAAGATATGATAATGGAAAGCCAAAGGACAAAATGGATGAAGTAATAACAATGAATATTGTTTTGCAGTAATAACAATGAATATTAATGACTTGAACTTCCAAATCAAAAGACATAGACTGATAGAATTGATTAAAATATGTATTATATATATGTATGTATGTGTGTGTGTGTGTATATATATGCGCCATATATATGTTGTCTACAAGAGATTCACCTCAGATGTAAGGACACAACAAGTTTGAAAGTAAAAGTTTGAAAAAATATATTCCATGCATATAGTAACAAATAGAGCTGGAATAGCAAAGCTAATATATGACAAAATAGACTTTAAACACAAAAGTGTTATAAGGGATGAAGAAGGTCACAATATATTAATAAAAGGGGTATATCACCAAGAAGAAATAACTATAATAAGTATTTATGCACCTAAACTGGGTACCCCAAGATACATGAGGCACAAACTGGCAAAACAGAAAGGGAGAAATTGATGTCTCAACAATAATAGTTGGAGACTTCAGTATACAACTCTCAGTGTTGGCTAGAACATATGGACAGAGGATAAATAAAGAAACATAAAGACTGAATAATGTGACAAATGAGCTAGAGCTAACATACATTTATAGAGCATTACCTTCCCAAACAGCAGGATATACATTCTTTTCAAGCACTTATGGATCCTTCTCCAGGATAGATCATATGTTGCATCACAAGACAAGTCTCAATAAATGTAAAAAGGTTGAAATTTTACAAAACACTCTCTCTGATCATAGTGGAAAGAAGCTGTAAATCAATAAGGGACAGAAAATGGGAAAAAGCATAAATATATGGAGATTAAGCAACACATTCTAAAATTATCAGTGGGTCAAAGAATAAATTGCAAGGGAATTCTGTAAATATCTTGAGACAAATGAAAATGTGTACACAACTTATCAAAACCTATGAGACACTGCAAAGGCACTGCTGAGAGGGAAGTTTATAACCTCAATGTAAAAAAGAAGAACTAAAATCAATGAACTAAATACGCAGATGGAGGAACCAGAAAAGGAAGAGCAAACTAATCCCAAACCAAGCCAAAGGAAATAAATAGTAAAGATCAAAGAAGAAATAAATGAAATTGAGAACAAAACAACAGTAGAATCAACAAAACCAAAAGTTGGTTTTTTTAGAAGATCAATAAAATCAACCAACCCTTAGCTAGCCTGATAAATAAGAGAGAAAGTGCAATTAAAATAAAATCAGAAATGAGAAAGGAGTCATTACCACTCAGAAATAATAGAGATCATAAGAGGATGCTATGAACAACTGTATGCCAAAAAACTAGACAATGTAGATGAAATGAACAAATTCTCAGAAACTCATGGTCCAACAACTGTTTTTGCAGAAATGGAAAATCAAATTTATTTGGAAGGGTAGTGGGTCCTGAATAACCAAAAATATCTTTAAAAATGAATGAAATTGGAGGATTCTCACTTCCTGACTTTAAAGCATATCACTTAGCTACAGTGGTAAAAAAAAAAAAAAAAAAAAAAAAAAAAATACCATGGTACTGGCTTAAAGACAGATGATTGACCAATGGAACCCAATTGAGAACTCAGAAATAGACCTTCACATCTACGGTCAAGTGATTTTTGACAAGGCCATCAAGCCCTCCCAGGGGGGACAGAAAAGTCTATTCAACAATAGTGCTGGGAGAATGGGATTGCTATATTCAAAGTAGGAAAGGAAACCCCTATCTCACAACTTATGCAAAAATTAACTCAAAATGGATCAAGGAACTAAATATAAAAGTGACAAGCATAAAGCTCCTAGAAGAAAATGTAGGAAAGCATCTTCAATATCTTGTGGTAGGCAGTAGTTTCTTTAATCTTCCATTCAAAGCATGAGCACCAAAAGAGCAAATAGATGAAAGGGACATCCACAAAATTAAGCACTTTTGCACCTTAAAAGATTTTGTCAAAAGGGTAATATGGCAGCCAACACAATGGGGGAAAATATTTGGATATTGCATATTTAATATGTGTTAATATCCATGATATATAAAAAAGGTACTACAACACAACAAGAAAAAGACAAATGACCTGATTAAAAAGTGTGCAAAAACTTGAATAGACAATTGTCCAAAAAAGAACTGCAAACAGAGAAAATACAAATGGTGAAAAATGTTCAACATCACTAGCAATTAGGAAAATGTAAATCAAAACTAGAATGAGTTTGATTTCACTAGAATGATATTTTATCCTTCAATAGGTGTGATATCCTTTCACACCTATTAGAATGGCCCCTATTAAAAAGTCAGAAAACTACAAGTGTTTCAGGGGTTGTGGAGATAGGAACATTTATTTACTATTGGTGGAAATGTAGAATGGTACAGCACTGCTTGGCAGTTCCTAAGGAAGTTGAATATAGACTTGCCACGTGACCCTGCAATACGACTACTAGGTATATAACCAGAAGAATGAGATTAGTGACACAAACAGACATCTGTACACAGATGTTCATGGCAGTATTATTCATGATTGTCAAAAGATAGAGACAAACTAGTTGTTCACCAACGAATGAATCAATAAAATGTGGTGTATTCAACCAATGGAATATTATGCAGCAGTAAGAAGAAATGAAGTTGTGAAGCATATGACAACATTGATGAATCTGGATGACATTATGCTGAGTGAAAATATTTAGACACAAAAGGACAAATACTGTATGATTATGATATGATGAATTAAATATAGGATATATACTCATGGAGTTAATAATTAGAATATAGGTCACCAGAAAATAGAATAAGGGTAGAGAATGGAAGGCTGAAGGTTAATCTGTTAAAAAACTTGTTTATAAATCTTTGGAAATGAAGAGAAATGGTGAAAGTACATAATAAAATTTGTAACTAGCAGAGCTATTATATGGGTATGAGAGTGGCTGAAAGGGAACGTCTAAGGATATATTTATTACTAGGAAATCTAAAAAATGTAACATGGGACTGTATAATATAGTGAAACCTCTTGTGAAATACAGATATGGGTACTATTGCATATATAACTCTGTTTTTAAAAATATTTCAAATAAACTAGAGAGACAAGAAGAATAGCAGCTATGTATGTTAGTGGAAGCACACATAGATTGAGAGGTGATGAGTATTTTTGTCAGGTTTTTTAAATTATCATTTTTATTGGAATAATGAAAATGCTGAAATAATGATTGAAATGATGAATGCGCAGCTATGTTATGCCAAATACCATTGACTGTACACTTTGGATGGATTTATGGTTTATTAATATGTATCAAAAAATTGATTTAAAAAAACACATATTACAAATCTACATATGCCATGGATTATAAGCACAAAAGGTGCTGATTTGGACATGTAAAACTAAATGTTGAATATCACTACACACACATATGTATATGTATATGTATACGTATGTGTATATCTATATATCTATATCTATATACTGGTATATATTGGTATATATAGATGGCTGTGTGTGTGTGTGTGTATATATATATATATCCCTATTCACACATGTATACAAACCCATTATGAAACTAGATATAAAATCTCTTTGTCTACCTTTTTACTTCCAAATTCTAATGTTCGAATTCCAGGAATGTATGAAAATCAATACGAAGTTTGCTTGGAATTGTGGTTTAGGGAAAGGTGAAATGAGGATAATAATTCCTCTTACACATTGGAGAAATTGGGAAAAATGAGATGATGCTTATGAAGTAAATAATTTAGATTTATTAAGTGTTTTAATAAAATCATTGATATGAATAAGGTTGAGAAAACACTGCTTCACTATTATTTAAGAGACCATATTCTGATTTAAATTGATTCTAAGTCTTCAGAAATAATTTAAGACTTGAATAGAAACAAATTCAATAAATATGTAAGAAATAGTCTTTGTGGAATTAAGTGAAAGAGCAATGGCAGCAAAGTGAAAGCTGGAGACGATTTTGCAGCTGAGCTGTTGCTGCTGAGTGTTAGTGACTCGAGTCGCAGACATCAATAAGGCAGACTATACAGTGTATGCCTGAAATAGAGGCCAGGTACAATCAAGACAAACAAGGCATCCATCATGTTTCCAATACCCAGAGACTCTGTGCAGTAAGTTACCTCTGTCTCAAACTGCAGCGATAAAAGGCTAACAGCCTTAGGAGAAAATATTTCCACATGTGGATACGGTTCAGGAAAGAAAAGACTTCAATTGCTAGAGTTACTGGGAAAAAAATGCTTGCAATTCATGCATATGAGAAATGAGGAAAAGGCAGAGAGTTCTTAGAAATGAAAAGAGAAGCAAAGTGAAAAGAATTAAGGGTAACATAAAAACTAAAGAGGGTTTGACTTTTGCCAAAAAGCATGAACTCTGAGCACAAATGAAAGCTTGTAGGACATTGCAAATAAGCTTTGATACCATTGTCTACCCACCAAACTCAGCTTTATGAGTAAGTGAATTAGGTAGCAAGTGAATTAATTAGTGAGTCAAATTGTGTCTTCCTTCCCCAAATTAAAATAATTGTGTATTAACTTCCAGTACCTATGAATGTATCCCTATTTGAAAATAGGGTCTTTGCAGATGTATTCAAGTTAAGATGATTAGAGTAGATCAGAGTGGGTCCTAAATCCAGTGACTGATGTTCTTATAAGAAAGGGAAAGAACATACAAAAACAAAGATACAAACAAAGGGAAGAAGTTCATGTGAAGTTGGAGGCAGAAATAGAATGGATACATCTACAAAACATGGAAACCAAGGATGGCAGGAACCACCAGAAGCTAAAAAGAGGCAAGAAGGACTACCCCCGGATCCTTCAAAGGGAGCCTGGCCCTCCTGGCACCTTGATTTTGGGCTTCTAGTCTCCAAAACTGTGAGAGAATAAATTTGTGTTTTGTTTTGTTTTTAATAGTCAAGTGAAGCAGTGGAAGTAGTTTTCATATGCCAGGCATTGTATTAAACCCTGGACAATAATTAGTGACTCAAAGAAACATGGGACCTATTTTATTGAAGTATACATTCTAATGGGTATGGCATATGTTTCCTGATCCAACCAATACAGAATGATATAATTAGGCTTTTCAATACCTTTAAAGCAATGGGTAGGGAGCTATGAGGATTACAGCAAAAGGACCTAGTAAAGTTGCATGGCATATAACACTTAAGTGGAGAATTCATGTGTAAGTAAGAATTAAATTGGTAAAGCAATGAAGTGGGTGAAATTCTAGGCAGACAGATGAGCCGGCCAAATACTTGATACTGGAGGGAGCTTAGGTGAAATCTACTGCAGTGTGGGTAATGAGGAGAAGATGAGACTGGAAGATCCTGCAGAGCCTTGTAGGTCATGAAAGTCAATGTCACTGAGGTTTAGCACAATAACCAATGGAAACTTACAAAGGTTTTAATTTTATTATTTTTAAATGGGAATGTACTGTGATGACTATAGCTGCACTTGATAAAATTCCTTTGGACTGCAGAGGAGAAAGGATTGGATATGGAGGTTGGGGGTGCAGTGAGGTGCAGAGCTGGTGCTGTTACATATTGTCAGTAGGGAGATAGAGATTGTTGCAGTTAAAAGATATGAGTGACCAGCAGGACCAGCCACATCCTTTTCTTCATATCCCCAACCTCTGAATATTAGAGTGACCCAGGCCCCAGACAGTGGCCTCTTCTCTTCTTTATGTATGCTTACTGCCTAAGTACATTCCATCTATATCTTGATGTCTCCCAAATTCATATCTCCAGCTTGGACCTAAACTTGAACTCAAGACATCTCAAATGCCCTAACTTGTCCAATTGGACTTTGGCTTTGAAACCCTCCAAACTTTGCTCTTCCTTCAATCTTCCCAGTCTTAGTAATTGGGTGGTTTCTTTTCCAAGTTGCCAAATTGTTGATAGAATGCCTGATTACTCCCCTTTGTTCATGTATTGCATCAAATTCATCAGCAAACTTTCTATTAGTGTCGCAGTATATTCCAAATAAAATCCAAAGTCCTTATTGGGGCAGATTATTTTTTCCAACTGTGGTTTAGTGAAAATATCTACCATACTATATTTTCTTCTGCAATATGATCTTACAACTCTGCTATCAAGAAGTGGTATCCCTCTGTCCAGCCCCTTGAATCTTGTAGTTCTGTGATTGCATTGATTAATAGAATATGGCAGATGGGATGTTCTGTCATTCAACTGACCGGCAACTTCCCCTTCTTATTTAGTAGAATGCTCAGTTTTGAAATTCTTGTTCTTGGGACTCCCTCTTAAAGCCCAGTCACCATCCTCTGAGAAAGCCAAGACATGTAAAGAAACCACACATTGTCTCTCCATTTGACAGCCATAGATGAGCATCCAACTGAAAGTTAACAACAACCTGGCCAAGTGACATGGGCATACAACCAAGTTGAACTTCAGATGACTACAGCCTTCGCCCAGCTGAGATCTGAGAACAACCTCATAAGAGAATGCAAACAAGGATTCCTCACCCTTGCCATACTGAGTCAGTCCACAGAACTACAAAGGATAACAATACTTTTCTTAAGTCACTGCTCTTTGAGGTATTTATTGTACATCAACAGATTTTTAAAAATGTATTTACAATGACATATAAGAACCCTGCATCATCTAGTCCATCATTGCCTCCATGATTTCATCTTCTGTGGTCACCCCTCGGGCTGAAGTGTGGTTTGCTGGCCTGGCGGGGGAGCAGCCGCGGCAGGCCAAGCCGCTGTCCCCATAATAGGGTGGCTGGTCGGACTCACCGCCACCCCTGAAGGAAGCTCGGCATGGGCGCAGAGTGCCCTCGGGTCTCCCCTTCTCGGCAGCCATGCTTCTGCCGCCGCCCCTCCTCCCGGATGGCGCCACACGATGCCTGTGGGGCGGCACCCTTCTTCTTCTTTCTCCCTGCGCAGGCGCAGGGCGGAAAATTCCAGTCTTCCCTTTTCCCCTCCCCCGACAGCAGCAACAGCCAGGCGTGGGCAGAAAAATCCAGTCTGCCCTTTTCCCTTCCCCCGACAGCAGCAACAGCCAGGCGTGGGTGGAAAAATCCAGTCTGCCCTCCACCCCAGCAACAGAAGCCACCAATCCCTAAACCCTGCCCCTTCCCCCAGCAACAGCGACAGCCAATCCCTAACCACCACACCTCCCCCATCCAGTACCGCCCACTGACCTTTCGCCGGCAACCAATCAGAACAGGGCGTGGCTTCGACCAATCAGCCTTCCCCAGCCCCTATAAAACTGTTGCCTCTCCCTCAATAAAGTGGACTTGCGTGTTTACCTTGTCTCCGCGGTAATTCTTCTGCCGTGCGCCCTCCAGTCCTGAGAGCCCCCGACAAGGGCCTGGCCTCCCTTGTCCCCAGTTCGTCGCCTGCTTCTCCGGGCGACCCCTTCGTCGCCGGCTTCGCCGGGCGACCCCGTCAGCCGAACCGCGCAACCCCTTGTGAGACCGATCCCTCGTCTGCTGCCGGACCGACCCCTCGTCCCAGGTGGGACTGACCCTTCGTCCCAAGCGGGACCGACCCCTCGTCCAGAGCTGGACCGACCCCTCGTCCGCAGCCAGACCCCACCTCTACCGACCGAGCAAACCGTCGCAGTTGGCGCCCAACGTGGGGCAAAGTAACCCTACCACAGCACAACATGGGGCAAGGCAACTCCACCACAGCCTCACTCCATAACCTGGTGACCCCCCCCCTCTCTTCTCACCTTGGGACTTCTCTCATGCAACATTGCTGCTACCTGAGCCTTGGCTACCTCATATGATCCACGGCAGTCTGGGAGAATCGCTGGATGGCTTTCTCCTTCCATGTTGGGGCTTATACCGACCCGCTATGATTAAGAGGAGCCTTGGATTTCTCGGGAGCGTGCGCTTGCACGTCTGAAGTAATCCTACCACAGCCCTACGCCCTCCTCTCTTCTCACCTTGAGACTTCTCTTGTGCAACATTGCTGCTACCTGAGCCTTGGCTACCTCATATGATCCACGGCAGTCTGGGAGAATCGCTGGATGGCTTTCTCCTTCCATGTCGGGGGCTTATACCGACCCGCTATGATTAAGAGGAGCCTTGGATTTCTCGGGAGCGCGCGCTTGCACGTCTGAAGTAACCCTACCATAGCCCTACACTCTCCTCTTTTCTCACCCCTATCTTTTTGCTCTGCATTGCTGCTCCTGAACCTTGGTGACCTCATATGATCCACGGCGGTCTGGGAGAATCGCTGGATGGCTTTCTCCTTCCATGTCGGGGGCTTATACCGACCCGCTATGATTAAGAGGCACCAATAAAACTCTCAGGAGCGCGTGCCTGAGCACCTCCACCCCTGCCTTCACCTCTGCCTCCTCCCCTCCGTGCTTGCTCCCCTTTGCCTTGCTCCACTGCTCGTCGGCCCGCCCTCCCCTCGTCGGGGCCTTCTCTTGGCCCGCGACCACCGTCGGAGTCCCATCGGCTCCGACCCCTCGTCTCACCGCGCACCTCGGCTCCCATCGCCGCGCTTTCAAGGTAAGGGCCCCTTTTCTTATCGGCTCCAAAAGGCCATTAGCAATGGGTAACATCCTATCTGCTAAGCAAGCCCCGCAAGTTCGGGCCCTCGCCGGTCTCCTAGACACTCACCGGTGTAAGATCTCTTTGAAACAGCCCTGAGTCTTCTGTAACCGTGGCCCTCCATGCCGCCATCGCTCTCAAGCAGCTCCAGCCCCGCGAAACGGCCCGCAACCTGCTTTCCCCAGCCCGCGGCCTGCTTTCTAGCATCTAATAACGTTTCTGCTTTTAACAGCTCCCCATACTTCTGCGGAGCTTCCTCCTGTCTCGACCTCACTCCTCTTCTCAGCCATCCAAAGCATCCCTTCTCATCCCCCGTCCCCCTCCTTTTTTTGTTTGAACCCCCATTGCGTTGCAGATTGGGCCGCCCCATGTCAGCCCGCCCCATTAACATCAGCCTCTCTCGCGCCCGTGGAGACCTTGGCCTTCTTGTCCTCGCCTACGTCTCCACCACTCCCAACGGTGCTGCCACCACCATCACTGGTGCCCTGACGCGACTTGTCCTCACCACTGCAATCCTCCAGACCATCACACAGTCTGCCTCTACCACTCTTCGCCACCAAGAAGAGATCAACCACCTGTAACGCGCTATCATCCTGGACTTTTAACAACAGATGGATCTTATAGCCGCCGAGATCAACAAGAATTGGACATTGGCCACCCTTGCTTGCAACGGCAAGATACCACCCCCTAAATTGTACATTTATATCCCCGTCATACTCACCTCCCTCTTCAGCCCCGCTTCCCTCATTGCTTACTGCCTCTTAGGCCTCGGCTACTTGTTGCTGCTGCCATCCTGGCCCTTATTTGAAAAGAAGGGGGAAATGCGGTCACCCCTCGGGCTGAAGTGTGGTTTGCTGGCCTGGCGGGGGAGCAGCCGCGGCAGGCCAAGCCGATGCCCCCATAATAGGGTGGCTGGTCGGACTCACCGCCACCCCTGAAGGAAGCTCGGCATGGGCGCAGAGTGCCCTCGGGTCTCCCCTTCTCGGCAGCCATGCTTCCGCGGCCGCCCCTCCTCCCGGATGGCGCCACACGATGCCTGTGGGGTGGCACCCTTCTTCTTCTTTCTCCCTGTGCAGGCGCAGGGCGGAAAATTCCAGTCTTCCCTTTTCCCCTCCCCCGACAGCAGCAACAGCCAGTCGTGGGCGGAAAAATCCAGTCTGCCCTTTTCCCTTCCCCCGACAGCAGCAACAGCCAGGCGTGGGTGGAAAAATCCAGTCTGCCCTCCACCCCAGCAACAGCAGCCACCAATCCCTAAACCCTGCCCCTTCCCCCAGCAACAGCGACAGCCAATCCCTAACCACCACCCTGCGGCGGCTTGCTCAGTCGGTGGCGGTGGGGGTGCTCTGCCCCACGTTGGGCGCCAGCTGCGGCGGCTTGCTCGGTCGGTAGAGGTGGGGTCTGGCTGCGGACGAGGGGTCGGTCCCGCTTGGGACGGGGGGTCGGTCCCACCTGGGACGAGGGATCGGTCCGGCAGCAGACGAGGGATCGGTCTCACAAGGGGTTGCGCGGTTCGGCTGACGGGGTCGCCCGGCGAAGCCGGCGACGAAGGGGTCACCCGGAGAAGCAGGCGACGAACTGGGGACAAGGGAGGCCAGGCCCTTGTCGGGGGCTCTCAGGACTGGAGGGCGCACGGCAGAAGAACTACCGCGGAGACAAGGTAAACACGCAAGTCCACTTTACTGAGGGAGAGGCAACAGTTTTATAGGGGCTGGGGAAGGCTGATTGGTCGAAGCCACGCCCTGTTCTGATTGGTTGCTGGCGAAAGGTCAGTGGGCAGTACTGGACGGGGGAGGGGTGGTGGTTAGGGATTGGCTGTCGCTGTTGCTTGGGGAAGGGGCAGGGTTTAGGGATTGGTGGCTGCTGTTGCTGGGGTTGAGGGCAGACTGGATTTTTCCGCCCACGCCTGGCTGTTGCTGCTGTCGGGGGAAGGGAAAAGGGCGGGCTGGATTTTTCCGCCCACACCTGGCTGTTGCTGCTGTTGGGGAAGGGGAAAAGGGCAGACTGGATTTCTCCGCCCACGCCTGGCTGTTGCTGCTGTCGGGGGAGGGGAAAAGGGCGGGCTGGATTTTTCCGCCCACACCTGGCTGTTGCTGCTGTCGGGGGAGGGGAAAAGGGCAGACTGGAATTTTCTGCCCTGCGCCTGCACAGGGAGAAAGAAGAAGAAGGGTGCCACCCCACAGGCATCGTGTGGCGCCATCCGGGAGGAGGGGCGGCCGCGGAAGCATGGCTGCCGAGAAGGGGAGACCCGAGGGCACTCTGCGCCCATGCCGAGTTTCCTTCTGGGGTGGCGGTGGGCCCGACCAACCACCCTATTATGGGGGCAGCGGAATTAGGCCTACCGCGGCCGCTCCCCTGCCAGGCCAGCAAACCACACTTCAGCCCGAGGAGTGACCGCACCACCCCTCCCCCGTCCAGTATCGCCCACTGACCTTTCGCCGGCAACCAATCAGAACAGGGCGTGGCTTCGACCAATCAGCCTTCCCCAGCCCCTATAAAACTGTTGCCTCTCCCTCAATAAAGTGGACTTGCGTGTTTACCTTGTCTCCGCGGTAATTCTTCTGCCGTGCGTCCTCCAGTCCTGAGAGCCCCCGACAAGGGCCTGGCCTCCCTTGTCCCCAGTTCGTCGCCTGCTTCTCCGGGCAACCCCTTCGTCGCCGGCTTCGCCGGGCGACCCCTTCGTCGCCGGCTTCGCCGGGCGACCCTGTCAGCCGAACCGTGCAACCCCTTGTGAGACCGATCCCTCGTCCCAGGTGGGACTGACCCTTCGTCCCAAGCGGGACCGACCCCTCGTCCAGAGCTGGACCAACCCCTCGTCCCCAGCCAGACCCCACCTCTACCGACCGAGCAATCCATCGCAATCTTCTACCAATTTTCCCTTCATCCCCTCACTCCAAGCAGGCTGACATCCTTAACATTCCTCAGATAAGCACATTCCTACCTCAGGATCTTAGTAATAGCTGTACCCTCTGCTCCTATTGCTTTTACTACAGATATACATTGGTATGATTGACTTCTTCATTCCCTTTACTGTTCTTTTCAGATGTTATCTTATTAAAGAATCCTTCCCTGCTGACTCACAAAAAATGACTCACTTCTCTCAGCACCCCTTTTGCTCCTTAAATGGGTTTATCTTTCTTAATAGCACCTATTATTATATACTATGGAATTCTACAGCAGCAGTGTGTCATTGGACCGCAGCTTCAGTGCACAACAGAAGCTTTCGTCAGATGATCCCTTTATTGTATAGAATAAAGAGTCAGAAAGGGCAAATCTCCTTGGCATTTACATAGTCCAAAAGAGTAGGAAAAGAAGTCCCATCATGGCTGGTGTTCCAGGTTGACTGAAAACTGCTCTAGGTGGAGTCAATAGATGGCAGCTATGCATGCCCACTTCATACCAGAGAAGAGAGACCAATCTATACTGTTTGTGTGCAGCTTTTATCCACCTAAGGAGGGTCTCTGCCATTGAGAATTCCTGTTCTATAAGCATATGAAACTGCTTATTCCCAGTTTCCTGGTTGAAGGTCTGGAAGGACCTTTACATTAGACTTAACATCTCCCCCAAGTTGTGGAATGGCACACAATAGAAAAGATGTATTTGGGGGCATCCTTAAGGATGGCCACTAAACATGTGTTTGTGACTTCCCCAGAGAAGGAGGTAGGGGTAGGGGAAGTCTGGAGTATGGCTACTTAGTTGATGTCTGTGACTTTTCCAACATATACCAGAGTATGCATTTACTATTTTGTTTCTGTTAGTTACTTATTTTTATTCGTTAAGTATAAGTTCCATGAAGGCAGGAAACTTTTCTTTTTTAAGTTTTTACTGCTGCAGTTGCACTACCTAAAATAATGGTCAGTGTCTCAATACTTATATTTTGAATGAATGAATTAGTAAATTGATGGATAGATGGAAGAAGGGGGAAGGAAAGAAAGAAAAGAAAACAAGGAAGGAAGGAAGGAATGAAGGAAGGAAGGAAGGAATTATAAATCAAGAAATATGAAATGAAAAAGTACCAAAATATCTGTATTCTTCAACTATATGTATTAAGATGGAGAACAAAGAGAAGAATTAGATTTGGGAATATAATTTTAAAAATACTTCTCTTAATTTGCAATTTAAGTATATTTTAGTACAGCTAATTGTAAACTGACAACTGGAAATGAACGTCTCAAAGGAGACTTATGCTCAAGTGTAAAATCTAGGCTTATATAATATTTGCAGTATATATGTGGAAACTAGGATGATTTTTTGAGGTATAAAATAACAGTGTTAAAAGAAGAAATCAGAATGGAATATGGAGATAAAAGTATTCAAATTATGGTAAAATATAAAGAGTCAGGAATAAAGGAATGAAAAACAATAAATAGTGAAATTTAAAAAAATTTTATTGATGAATATTAATAAAGCATAAAAAGTGCTATCAATAGTTTTGCTGTAATGAAGTTTGTGTATTCATCACCCAATCACTGTCAGTGCACTTTCATTATTATAATAATAAACAAAAAACAAATAAACAAAACTCACCACCTCTCAATTTCTCTATGACTGTCTGCTGTACATAGCTGCTATTCTTTTTCATTCTCTCTAGTATATTTGTATTTATATTTTATAAAAACAGTTTTATATATCCAGTATCACCCATATTCGTGTTTTACTTGAGGTTTTACTATCTTATACAGTCCCGTATTACAGTTTTTAGCTTTCCTTCTAGTCATATACGTGACCTTAGACTTTCCTTTTCAACTTTGTCATACCCATGCAATAGTACTGCTAGTTAAAAATGCCATGAAAAGCTTTAACCATTTCTATTCATTTCCAAAGATTTACAAACAACCTTTTTAACAATTCTGCACTGATTAACCCTCACCTTTCATTCTCTACTCTCATTCTATTTTCTGATTACCTATATTCTCCTTATTAACTCGATGAGTTTATACAATATATTTAGTACATAATAGTGCAATCATATGGTATTTTTCCTTTTGTGTCTGGCTTTCTTTACCCAACATAATGTCTTCCATTTTTATCCACGTTGTCATATGCTCCACAATTTCATTGCTTCTTAACCAAAGCATAATATTCCATCATGTGTGTACACCACAATTTGTTTATCCATTCACCAGTTGATGGACACCTGAGTTGTTTCCAGCTTTTGGCAATTGTGAAAATGCTGCTATGAATTTTGGTGTGCAGGTGTCTATTCATGTCTCTGCTCTGAGTTCTTCTAGGTATATATACCTAGCAATGGTATTGCTGGGTCACATGGCACGTCTATATTCAACTTCTTTAGGAAGTGCCAAAGAGGCCTCCACAGTGGCTGTACCATTCTACATTTCCACCGGTAATGAATAAGCATTCCTATCTCTCCACATCCTCTCCAACATTTACAGTTTTCCAGCTTTTTAATAGCAGCCAGTCTAAGATGTGTGAAATGATATCTCATTTTAGTTTTGATTTACATTTCCCTAATTGCTAGTGATGTTGAACTTTTTTTCATGTGTTTCTTTGCCATTTGTATTTCTTCTTTGGACAATTGTCTTTTCAAGACTTTTGCCCATTTTTAAATTGAGTTGTTTTCCTTTATATTGTTGAGTTTTATTATCTTTTTATATATCATGGATATTAAACCCTTATCGGATATGTGATTGCCAAATATTTTCTCCCATTGAATAGGCTCCTTTTCCACCTTTTGACAAAGTCCTTTGAAGTACAAAAAGTGTTGAATTTTGAGGAGGCCCCATTTATCTAGTTTTTCTTTTGTTGCTCATGCTTCAGGTATATGGCTTAAGAAACTACTAACTACCACAAGATCCTGAATATGTTTGTGAAAGTATTTTTATCAAAAACATGATTTAATCAACAACACCAAATAGCTAAATCAACAGAGTTTTTCAGCCTGTTTTAAGTACAGTGGTCCTTACTATTTATCTGATTTTCATTTTGTAACTGAAGAGCCGCTTCCACAGTCAATCATATAAATACAGTGAGATTTGATACTTTAATGTAATAAAACCTCTAAATAGCAAAGACCACTGTAGCATATGACTTAGAAGGTATATTTTAACAAAAGAAAAAGTGGAAGAAGAAATGTTGGCAGTATGGACTTTAGCTTCCCAGGAGGCCAGTCTCAAATTGTTTAATGGGTAAAGGAAAAAGAAATAGACTACCAAGAAACAAAATGAAGAAATTGGATATGGGATGGGAGATGCCAGGAGTATTTCAAACAGATTGGGAAGGATGCCAAAAATGACAAAAATATCATATTTTGAATGGGGAAGACATTATGTCCAGAAAGATTCAATGAAAGAGTAAATCATCTGTATAGAATCCAACCCAATATCCAGAGCACAAAGGCTTGATTTATCTTCATGTGCCTCCGAATGCCAGGCAATTAGTTGAAACCAAAATCAATTTGCTGAAAACTGTTCTTTGCGTTAAAATACTACAAGTTCTGGCTTGGCAGATGTAGCTGCATTCATTCGATTGCTAGGAAAATCAGAGGAAACAAAAAGCAATGGGAGTCACTCCTAAGGTTCTGTCCCTTATAATTCCTTTACAAAAATAAATAGCCCTCATCCTTTTGTTGTTACTGTTTATAAACATCTGGTTCTTAAACTTAAGGAATTCTTCTGTCTCTTGAGATGCCAAACAAATAGCAAATGTCTCTGAAGTATGTAAGTATGTAATTTCAGGTTTTCCCTTTTCCTTTCTTTTTTTTTTTTTTTGTCTTAATGGTTCATTTTGTCAGGGTTTTTTTTTTTTTCATTTCTTGCTTTGTTTTCTGACCTTTGGGATTTTGTTATTTCACTTTTGAGAAGTAAAATGAAACTTGTAAAATGGTGCTAAACATGATTAACTAGGATAGTTCTTATTGTCATGTACTAGAAAATGTTTTATTACCTACCAAAAGCTTTTTAGGACAGTTTTACATTGTGCCTTTATTCACCTTAGTTCATTAAAAAAAAGTCCTTGTTTTTAAGATCCTATAAATAGACAACCCACTAATGTTATAAGCTTTTAAGGCTGGCATGATATCTGTGCCTCTGTTCAAAACCGTTAGGTAAGACTTAGAAGATTCAGAAAAAAAAGCCTGTAATTGTACAACTCTTGATTATATCCCTTTAATATAAATAAAATAACTTTTATTTTTCTTTAATGACACTGATTTGTAAGAAGTCCTCAGGCACCGATGCATCCATATTTCTTTGTGTAGTAATTAAGATCTGGGCAACCAAAAAATGTAGATAAGAGGATTTGAGAATTTTATCAGAATTAGCAGCCATAATTCACTACTTACTAGTTGTATTCCCATGGACTATTACTTAACTTCCTTTTCTCATTTGTAAAATGGAGATAATATTGTATATCATATGGGATTATTAAGATTAATGAAAACATGTGAAATGCTTAGCACAGTGCATGACACATAGTGCTCAGTTATTCTTCTTAAAATCATTGTGTCACTGTTTACTATTCTTGCTTATAATTCTAATTAAAAAACCATTCATACTTACATCTCATTGAAAGTCCTTGTTTGTTTCTTAAAGCTTTCAAAGTAGTGCTTTTATATGCAAGTACACAAAAATCTGCATTAACATGAGAAACAGTGAGACATAACTTTTCCCTGAGAGATGAAGGTCATAAGTTTTTCTTTTAGCAAATATTCAGGAGAAACAGCGTTAAGCCAGAAAGGACTTCACTTCCTGTCTGCTTTGTGAGGATGTCAGGCCTGTAAGACAGAAGCATACCCACCACAGGACTGGTTTGCAGGTAAGCCATTTGCTATTTCTAAAGCATATATGTTGCTTTAATTTTCTTACAAGCCCAGTTGCTCAGGCTCTCATCATTGTCACACTTTCTCCTTTGTTGCACTCCATAGGAAACTGATGTGGTCCATTCTCAAAGTACATCCAGTAAAAAATATGAAGGTGCCATTGACTTCAGATCTCCACTGGAGGGAAATTAATAATAGTTATAGGATGTCAGTCCAGTCTTAAAAAGCTAGGCATATGCTGTTACAAAAGACAAAGACTTCAGCTTTTGAAACATCTGTCTTGGGGTGTGGTAGTTCTTTGAAAAAATGAGAGATGCCATTGAAGGAAGGCTACTAGCTCTTGTGTTTCTAATCTCTTTATACTTTTCCTGAAAGATAATATCATGCAGTTGCAAGATTTTCTGTCAGGATGTAGATTTTGTTTTAGTGCTTTCCCACCAACCATCCCATTCCAAAGAAATAAGAGAAGATGGGCTTCTAATTCATCAATGAAACAAAATGGAGACACATCAATTTTTGCTACCCCGCCCACAAAATCCATTCAGAAACTCCAAGAAATCACTAGAGCTTTACTGTGCAGAAATTTTAGTACTTGCAAGTTAAATTCTATGAAAACGGTATGCAGAGTTTTATGAATTGTTGACTGTGAACTTTCTAAGTGACAGTGTACTGTTTAGATGGGCACATTTTGTATTAGGGTATAGGAAAAACTGCTACAATAAAAATATCATCAAACTGTTCTGCTTTAAACAAAATTGAAGTTTATTTCTTTGTCATGGAACAGTTCATGGGTGAATAGATTACAGTGACAGGGGCACTGACAAAATTGAGGGCATGCAGGTACCCATACCCTTCCAACTTCCTGCACTGCCATTGCCCATGGTATTAGATGTGCCTGTGTGTTGAAGCTCATAGCCTCCATGACTGGGTTCCAACAATGTACAGTGATGAAAAGGAATATGAGAGCAAGTGGCTGTGTACATAAGGCTTTGAGGTTATCTTCATCATTTTTTTCACATCACACTGCCCTAACGTATTCATAAGTACTCATCAAGCTGCAGTGGAGTCTGGAAAATGAAGTATCTGGTGGACAGTCACATTCCTATTGGTTAGAACATAGGGAGGGAGTATTATATTGCCAAAAAGAGAAAGGTGAGAATGAACAGTCTTTTCTGCGATTATGGTCTGGAAGACTAAGCTAGACATTTTCACTAGGAAATTTACATCCATTTCTAGGAGTATTTAGTTGTAGAATACCAAGTTGCACTACTCTAGAATGGTTAAAGAGCAAGACTGGCAAACTTTTGGATTAGTGGACTGACAGACTATAAAGTTTGATATGCTTCTTAGCAAGTTTCCCTGAAAATACACACACATGCTTACACACACACATACCCTGAAACAAAAGTTTCATAGTATAATTAATTAAAGTATAATTAATTAAAGAATTAATTAGAGTATAATTAATTAAATAAGGCAAAGAGTACATGTATAAAAGGGAGAGATGGGGAAAATCTAAACTACAAAATTAAAATCTTCTTTGGAGGAAATGAAAATTGAATAAAATAACTTTGGGGCCTTACCAGGGCACTGAATTAGGATTTCCAGAACTCCAATGGGAAAGCAAATGGCTTCATTTGAACTACCAATCCAAAGTCAAGCAAGACCAGAATTAATAACATAGGAATGAATGAACTGATTAAGGATAATTATGGGTGTTGTATGGAATATTGCTGATACTTAAATGTTCTATTTCTGGATAGAAGGAATCCCTTTCTCTTTACTCCTAATGTTTTAGTATGCAATGCTTTTTATGTAAAGAGAAATGAGAATTTTTTTCTCCCTGCCTGATCCCTCCAGAATTTACGAACTTTAATTGAGTATTTTTATTTTCATTGTAACATCAATATTTGCATAGGTTCAATATGTCTGTCCTCTTACTTAATAGGAATTATTGGAAAATTTGGTTACAAACATGGCTTTCACTAGATGGTCATATTTGAGAACAATACTCTTTTATTCAGATATGACCAGATATTTTCAAGGAACTTAAGTTAACTTTATGGAACCAAGGCTTACAAAGCCCTTTTAGAAGCTCTAGCCTGGGTAACTAGCTTATAGAAATCCCAGCATTGCAGGTGAGTAAGTTCTTTCTCTGTTTCTTTGATATATAGATAAATCATTTAAAACTCTGAATAAGTCCCTTGCCAGTTTTTGCATGCTAGGAATGTCTTTCTTGGGGCCTTGGAGCCATCTCTTTGAAATGTGAACATCAAGAAAGATGGCACTGTATATCCTTGTCTCTGTGGTAATTTAGCATGGGCCCTGGCTCCACGTTGTAACTTCCTACTTTTTGTAAGGGCATAAGAAGTTTTAGTTTTCCTTAAAGACAATTAACATGTATGTAATGCTTAAAATTCTAGGATTGTTACTTAGCCTTAATGAATTGGTGCTATCATCAATAGGAAATGCTCTTCTTATCTCTGGTAGCACTCTCTCTCTTAACTTCTACCTTTTCTGGCATTAATATAACCATTAATGCTGCATGTTCAATTGTATATATTTCCTACTCTTTTACTTTTATTCTAATTGTGTCTTTATATTTATGAAGCATCCCTTATTAGTAGCACATATTTGCATCTTGATCTGGCCTGATAATACCTGATTTTTCATTAGATTATATTTTCTATTTTAATGCAATTATTGATATGCTTGATTTTTTTGTATTCTATCCAGCTGTGTGTTGTCTAATTGTCTCATCTGTTCTTAATTTCTACCTTCTTTTTGAAAAAGCAACTATATTTTGGAGTCAATTTATTTCTGCTTTTAGTGTTATAGATATATGACATTGTTTTGTTTTATTTTGTTTATTATAATGTTTGCTCTAGAGATTACAATATCTATCTAGAATTGATCACATCTCTTTTACATTATTAATAGACCATTTTTCAAAGAAGGTAAAAATTCTTCAAAAATAGACTTCTATTTACTATCTACCCTCCTATGTCTTACTGTGCTCATGAATTTAACTTGAACTTCCATGTTATTTTTTCCCCAAAACAGGTATTGCTTTTTTTAATTAAAAAGCCATAAACTTATTTTATATTTTCAGTACTATTTCACTTCAACTGAAAAATATACTTATCATTTCCTGTAGATCAGTTCTGTGAGTGATAGATTTCCTCAGCTTTGGTTTATCTGAAAATGCTTTTTATGTAGTCTTCATTTTTAATAGATAATCTTGCTGGCTATAAACATCTAAGTTGACAGTTTTTATTTTCCTTTCAGCACATTAATGATGTTTTCTTTTTATCTTCACCCTTTCATTGTTTCTCATGACAATTTAGTACTTGCTCTTATTGTTTTTTTCCATAACATATATTTTTTCAGTAATGCATTAAATTTTATTTGGCTTTCTACAATTTTACTGTGATGTGCCTGAGGCTTTCTTTGGATCCATTCTCCTTACAGTTCTTTGATCTTCTTAAAACTGAGTTTAAAATTTTTCATCTAATTTCAAAACAGAAGTTTGGCCATTTATCCCCTTCAAAGGTTTTTTCTGCTCAACCTCTTTAGTATCCTGTTTTATAACTCCATTTATACCCATCTTAAAATATTTCCTACTTTTCCATAGATAATTAAGATTTTGTTCATTTTTTTCAGTATTTTACCTTTCTATAAGTTTGAATAAGTTCTATTGATCAATTTCATATTTTCCTGCTGTTCTCTATCTAAATATAAGCTCATATAGAAAATTTTCATTTTTTATTATACTGTACATCTATGAATATGTTTTTTTTAATAGTTTCCATTTCAGATTTCTCAATTGAGATTACCCTTATGTTTAGTCATTATTTCCACTTTTTAATGTTAAAACCCTGAACACACTTAAAAGAGTTATTGAAGATACATTAACTCCAAAATATGTGTTCTCTCTAGGGTAGTTTCATTATTTTGTTATATTCCTTTACAACTTTGAACATATTTTAAACAGCTTTTTTAGATAAGACACTCCTAATTCAGCATCAATTTAATTCCTGAGTATCCTTCTATTAACTGTTTTTCTTTTGCCTTTGTGTCAAATTTCCTACTTCTGCATATGTCCTGTAATGTTTTATTGCATGGTGAACTTTGTGGATGCTACATTGTTAAAATTCTGTTGTCAGCCTTTAAAGAGTTTTGAGTTCTGTCATGGGAGCAGATAATTTACTGGTAAAGTCAGTTTGATGCTGTCAAGACTTAATTTTGGCTTTGTAGAGGGGACTTAGTACACTAAGTATTAAGAAGTTTGGCCATTTTTTCCCTACAAGGTTTTTGGTTTTTTGTTTGTTTGTTTTCTTTTTTTTCCTGCCCAGCCTCTTTCTTCTCCTGTTGTATAACTCCAATTATACATATCTTAAAACATTTTCTACTTCTCCATAAATAATTAAGGGTTTGTTCATAACTTTAAGGTTATGCTTCTAGGATTAGAGAAGCCCTACTCTTGAGGTTTTGCTTTTCCAGATCTCAACTGAAAGCAGGTATCCTCATTCTGTTTAGAAATTCAATGGCTTCAGGTACTAAATGATCCTTGAAATTTCTGTTGTGCACATGATTTAGCTAAGTTAATTCTGTGTAGGTCCCTCCTTTCTCATGCTTTGCATGCAAATCTTAGCCATCCCAGGAATCCCTAACTATGATCAGCTTTTCCTGCCCAGGAATACCACTGCTCTTTGGGCTCCACTGTGTATAGTTTGTAAAATGGCTCTAAACAGAAAGTTAGGATGAAGGTACAGCTCACTTTGAGTTTTCCCTTTCTTTGAGGGCCAGAGTCCCATGTATTTATTGTGAAAATAGTTTGTCTACGTGTATTTTCTAGTTTATAAATGTTTGCAGCAAGCGGGTAAGTTTGATGCATATTATTCCTTCAAGACCAGGAAAAAGTTCCTACAATTAGATTTTAACCATGTTAAAATAGTATGCAACCAGATTATTAGAAATGCAGAAACACCACTTTCTAGAAATTAAAAATTATACATATTCCCTTATAATGATTAAATAAAAACAGAAATAATTTTAAAATTCCAAAGAAAATAATATTTTAAGTAGAGATTTTACAATGAAAGTGGACCATTTGATATCAAACTTATAAAACAATATATCTAAATTAAATGAAAAATGGAGGCCTTCAAAAATAATTATTTCAAGAGGAAACATATTACACTTGATAGGATGAAGGTGCATGATGACAGTGAGAAGCTGACAGTTTAATTAAATTTAAATTTTAAAATTTTCATATTTTCTCATTTCTCATTCTTCCCCTTCAGATTTTTATCAGTTATATTTTTCCTTTGGAATGTGGAATTATAATGATTTAGGATTACAGATCCATCTCAACAATCCCAAACTCGCTGCTCTGTTTCTAGAGTAAATAATATTTATAGCTTTAATGTTGACTTTGAAACATTATGTTTACTTTGGGAGCAACCTGTAAGCATCTCCAGGAAGATTTGATCATATTAACCAGAGTATAAATTCTGTGAACTTTGCAATACAGAAGAAATGGTATAATAGGTAGTAGTTGGGAATGAGGGGGGAACTGGTATTAGAGTAGGATGTTGACTTTTTCATATTAAAGGTTGATAAGTAGGGCTACCATCTAAAACTAACAGGTTGAAAAATATGGTGATAGGTATACTATGTATGTACTATGAGGAATGGAGATGAGGAAAGTGTCAACAACATAATTTCTTCATGTTTTATAGCCTTTGTTTATAATCAATAAATCAATAATTATATAATAAATATATAAATACCTTATTTAGAATTATGGAGGTTACCATTAAAACTAATTGAAGAAATTAAAATCCTCATTTCCGTCGCTATCCCAGGATCAGAGGAAATGATCCCTTATAGTCAAAGAAAATCTACAACTTTCTGAAAACGAAGGTGAAACAATAAAATGAAATCTATGCAAAGATGCATCCTGGCAAAATTTCAAAAGACACCAGGATAAATAAAAGTGTTATAAAAGTCTAGAGAGTAAGAGAGAGAAAGAAAGAAAAAATAATCATATGCTAAGTTGCACTGGTAAGGTTGCTATCAGACTTCCCATCACCAAGTCTGAAGACCAAAACTTAAAGGAGTAATGCTTCAATAGAATGAGGGACAATAGTTTTTTTTTATTTACAGTCTCCAATTCTCTAATCAAGTTGTGTTTATTGAAAAATATTTTGTTTTCTACAACTGCTCGTTTGCTGAGGAAGAAAAATAACTTTAATGTAGAATATTTATTTCTAGCTGATCAAAAGCAATTATTGACTATATTATTGAGGAAAGAATGTTGGCAGGAGATAGAAGAGGACTTAAGTATAGGACAACCAAGAAAGTGAGAATAGCTCTAAAACAAGAAGAATTTAAGAACAAAACTACAGCATTGTGACAGACCAAGCATGCCAGGAAAGAACCGTTTAAACATTATATATATATGAAACTGCACCCAGAAAGCAGGAATTATAATTTATTCAGCTGTGTCTGAGAGGTACAGAAGTATCCTTTAGTATTCCTCCAAATGCCATGCTCCAAAGTAAACTTTAAGAATAATAAAAATGTTTCTATAAATATATATTGTATAAAAATTCCATTGAAATATACTTGAAGTATACAGGACAATAAAGAATTGCCACAAAAAAAGATCAAATTTAATTGTGTTTACTTTTGGAATTAAAATATGTTTTCAACTAAGTTCTTTTATCTTCAAACTATATTGCATCCTGGACATAGATATCATACTCCTCTATCCCTTCCCTCTTCACATCTTTTCTCTGGCAGTTAAAGGAATAAGTTAAAATAGTGAACTATGCAACTTAATATTCAGGTGAATATCTCATGTATAATTTATGAAAGTTTATGACTACATTTAAGCTCCTATCTTCTAAAATGTGTTTGATATCAGAAGTAGGTATTTGTTGTTACAGTATTTCTAATTATGCTTACATAAGTATAAAGCCTAAGAAATTTTTTATACATATATTTTAATTTAACACTTTTTAATAGTGTTAACTGAAGGTCTTTTTTCAATATCAGTGAGAAGGCTAAATAGATATGTAACTCACTTCCCTTTGGGTACACATACATATAAATTTGGTTTTTAGGGTGCAGAAGGTCAAAGACTATTACCAAAGATTGAAGATCATTTCTGTTATTATTTTAATAATGGATTTTTAACAGATTTCAGATACAATCAATCTCCTTTAAATACTTAACAACATAAGAATTCAGGCATATTAGGAAGAACTGGTCAGTTTAAGAATATATTGAAAATGTAATGCTGAGTCAAAAACATATCCCATATTCCTCTTGCACAGCTGAAACTTTGGCAAGTATTGTTAAAAGTAAGGAAAGATGGCGGTGGAGTAAGGAGCTCCTAGAGTCAGCTCCTGCTACAAGGCAGTTTGTAAACACCCATGCTATCTGTAGCTACCTGAAGCACCTCTTTGGGGGCTACAGTAGGCCAGAAGAGCATCCTGCCACATCCTTGAAGGAATAGAAGGAGAAGACTGCCCATCTGCAGAGAAGATTCATAGGTAGAGTGCTCCACACCCCGGAGGCCGGTGACCACACACCACTGGAGGCGCAAGCCGCTTCAGGAGCTGTTCCATGGCAGGAATTGAAAGCTCCACCTTCCCAAAATGGGGAAGGAAGAGACAGTTGGGCACCAACTTCAGCTACGGTTTAGTAAATTCAGTAATCTAAAGTATAATCGTGAGAACAGCTAAAGTTTGATCCTGTCCACGTTAGAAAGAGTAGCCACCATCTTAACTCTGTGCCTGGCATGAGGGGAAGCAGGGTAGACTGAAAATCCCAGTGCTTGTGGCAATCAGCTTCTTTCCATCCAGATAAGATTGTAGCTCTGGCCTGGGTCCCAGTGCCAACTTCAGCAGGTAGGAAGCTGGGGGACCTGCACCAGCCTCTCCAGGAAATTACCAGCCAAGCCACAGAGGATGGTGATTATTCTACTCTGGTGGCCAAAGCCACCCCAGGAGCTAATCTGAGACTGGAATTGGAAACCCCATTTCCCAAAAACAGGGTAGGAGTGATGGTTGGCTGCCAATTTCAGCTACTGATTGGTAAACTCGACTGGTTAAGATATAACCCTGGGAATAGCTGGGATATGAATCTGCCCAAGTTGGAAAGAGGATGGTGGCTGCCATTTTGACTTTGCCACCAGCCTGAGGGTTAAACTAGACCAGAAATCACAGTGAAGATAGGAATTGGTTTCTTTCACCCAGATCAGCCTGCGGCCCTAGACCAGGCTTCAGCCACACCTCTGGCAGGGTAGTGCAGGTCCCACCAGCCTATCCAGGTAACTGCAATCTTTGGCTGGCACAGAATGAAAATGAGAAGTCTACCGGGGCAACTGCAGTCATCTTGGACCTGCACTACATAGATTGCTGCCCACACCTGCAGCTCCATCCCACCCAAGGCAGGGCAGAAAGGGGCATGAAGCTTCATCAGTCTCTCAGGGCAACTACAGTCTAGGCTTGCACAACTTGGATTATTTCACATAGCTGTGACTCTGTCCCTACCCCTGACAAAGGAGAAAGTTGAGAGAATTTCATTGGTTCCTGGCACAATGAAGGCAGCTTGAGCCTCCACACATTATAGCACCAATTACATCCTTGTCTTCCACTACACAACCAGTGAGGGAGAAAGGGCAGGAAGCTCTAAACTAAAGAGGAAAACTGCATCCAGAATAAATACTCTAGTAATCCAGATGCCAAGACTCCAACTAAAAATTACAATCCACACTAAGAAACAGGAAGATATGGCCCAGTTAAAGGAACAAGATAAACCTCCAGACGACATAAAGGAGTTTAGACCACTAATCATAGATGTTCAAACAAATCTCCTTAATAAATTCAATGAGATGGCTGAAGAGATTAAGGATATTAAGAAGACATTGGATAAGCACAAAGAAGAATTTGAAAGCATACATAGAAAAATAGCAGATCTTATGGGAATGAAAGGTGTAATCAATGAAATTAAAAAGCATTTGATTGATATAATAGCAGATTTGAGGGGGCAGAAGAAGGGATTGGTGAGCTTGAAGAAATGGTGGCCAAAGGTGAACATATGAAAAAACAGATGAAGGAAAAATGGAGAAAATTAAACACGGTTTCTAGGAACTAAATGACAACAAAAGGCATGCAAACATATGTGTCATGGGTGTTCCAAAAAGAGAAGAGAAGATAAAATGGGAGAAGGAATATTTGAAGAAATAATGGTAGAAAATTTCTCAACCCTGTTGAAGGATATAGATATCCATGTCCAAAAAGCACAATGTACTCCCATGCAAAAAAGTCCAAATAAACCATCTCTGAGACACATACTCATCAGAATATCAAATGCCAAAGACAAAGAGAGAATTCTGAGAACAGCAAGAGAAAAGCAATGCATAACATATAAGGGAAACCCAATATGATTAAGTGCTAATTTCTCACCAGAAACCATGGAGACAAGAAGACAGTGGTCTGATATATTTAAGATACTACAAGAGAAAAATTTCCACCCAAGAATCTTATATCCAGCAAGACTGCCTTTCAAAATGAGGGTGAAATTAGAATATTCACAGATAAACAGAAACTGAGAGAATTTCTAAGAAAGAGACCAGATTTTCAGGAAATACTAAAGGGTGTACTAGAGCCTGAAAAGAAAAGACAGGAGAGAAAGGCCTGGAAGAGAGTCTAGAAATGAAGATTATATCAATAAAAGAAACTAAAAGTGTCAAAAGTGTGGTGAAAATAAAATATGATAGATAAATAGTCAGGAATAAACTTAAACAATTATGTAAAGCACTCATATTCAGAAAACTGCAAATCAATGTTAAAAGAATTCAAAAAAGGCCTAAATAAGTGAAAAAACATTCCATGCTCATGGATTGGAAGACTAAATATCACTGAGATGTCAAGTCTACTCAAATTGATATACAGATTCAATGTAAACCCCATAGAAATTCCACCAGCTTTGAAAAAAAAATTGAAAACATGATCATCAAATTTATTTGGAAAGGTAAGTTGTCCTGAAACACCAGAAACATCATAAAAAGCAAAAGCAAACCCTTATCTCCAGACTTTAAATCATATTACCTAGCTATAGTCATAAAAACAGCATGGTACTGGCATAAAGACAGACACATAAACCAATGAAACCAAATTTATGGTTCTGAAACAGATGCAATATTTTTACTTCTTTTTAAAAGATACTTTGATTACATAAAATGTTACAAATTTATGGTTCAGAAACAGATTTTTGACTAGCCTGTCAAACCCACACAGCTTGGGCAGAACAGTCCATTCAACAAATGGTGCTCCATTCAACATATGGTGCTGGGATTGGATATCCATAGCTGAAAAAAGTAAAGAGGACCCCTATATCACATCTTATCCTAAACTTAACTCAAAATGGATCAAAAATCTGAAAATAAAAGCAAGAATCATAAAATTTCTAGAAGATATTGTAGGAAAATATCTTCAAGACCTGTTGATAGGTCGTGAATTCTTAAAGGACATAAGAGGAGGACTGGGATGGACTACTGATGTTTAATGTATGTGGAAGTTTTAATTAGCTTTACTGTAAAAGTGTGGAAATGTATAGAGTGGATGGTAATACACAGTGAGTAACAACTTGTTTATAAATGGGGATGTGACTGAAAAAGGTAGTCTAGGCATGTAAATGCCAAATGACAGAATGGTAGAGAATAATCTAGGAACTGAATAGCACAGTAAACCAAGGGGTGGATGAGAATTGTGGTTGATGGTGTGGATGCAAGAGTGTCCTTTGTGAGCTAGATCAAATATACATCACTACTGCAGGGTGTTGGGAATGTGGAGAACTATGGGGAAAATACAAGTGGAATGAGCTATGGACTATGGTTAACAGTAATAATATAATGTTCTTGCATCTATGCCAAAGATGTACTGTGTTGATAATGATGCAGTATGGAAAATGTGAGCCATCTGTACACTATGGACATGGTAACAACAATATAATATTATCTTATCTGTAGTAAATATTCCACTACAGTGTGGTATGTTGATGGAGGGATGTTGCTTGGGAATTCTGCATATGTGCATGATTGTTTTGTAAGTTTACAACTTTTGTCATAAAAATATATTTAAAAAATATAGGGTGGGTTGGTAGAAAAACACACTAAATGTAAGATAAGAACTATGATTAGTAGTAAGATTTTCATAATTTGTAACAAACTTCTCATGACAATGCATGGTGTTGGTGGAGGGTTGATATATGGAACCCCTACATGATGTTATGCATGTTTGCTTAGTAAGTTCACAACTTTTACTTTTTAATTGTTTATGTGTGTTCATATATAAATGATATAAAGATAATAATAGGGTTGCTTGGGGGAAAATACTTTGGTTAACAGTAATATTTTGACAGTGCTCTTTAATTATTCATTAAAAAGTTTTAACAACAATGCTAGTTATTGGTGGTAGGGTGAGTTATGAGAGTCCTGTATGATATTGTATTTGTTTGTTTTGTAAGTTCACAACTATTATTATAGCACTTGTTTTTTATGTATGTTTATGTATGAGTGATATACTTTAATAAATTAATTTTTCAAAAGTAAGTAAAGAGATATAAATAGTTTGTTACCCATTTCTGCCCCTAATTTTGCTTAAGAAAGTGATTTAAAAAGTGTAACATGGTTGTTTTATAAATTTAAAAAGATGCTTCATTAATTTTTCTTTTTCAAAAAATATTTTACTTATTCATAAAAGATATTTTGTTTACATAAAATGTTACAAAAAAAAATAAGGAATTCTCATATGTCCCACATCCACACCTCCCACTTTTCCCCATATTAACATCTTCTTTCATTAGTGTGGTACATTCATTGCAAATGATGAACACATTTTGGAGCATTGACACTAATCATGGATTAGTTTACATTCTCCCACTCAATAATGGCCTGTATCTGTCATTGCAATGTCATTCAGAACAATTCCAAGTTCCCCAAATGCCCCCATATTACACCTCTTTTTCCCTCTCCCTGACTTCTGCACCTCTAGTGGCCACTGTCTCCACATCAATGATATTTTTTTCCATTTCTAGAATCACAGTAAGTCTTGAGCAGTGTACTAGTAAGTCTACTCTAGTCCATATTTTAATCCCCAATCCTGAGGATTCTGGGATAGTAATGCCTACTCCACCTCTAAATGAGAGGGGGCTTTGGTCCCATAGGGAAGGTGGATGGGATTCTCTTGCTTGCAGTTGTACACTCTCTTGGTTCCTTGGTATGGTGGTTGTCCATCCTCACCTCCTTGTTAGTTTTCCTTGGTGAACCCAATGAACTGGAGAGTAGGTGTTGCAATTCTGGTCAGGTTCAGGGCCCAGCTGGCACGTGGACAGCCCAGAGATTTAGACATACATTTATCAACTCCAGAGCCAACTATAGGTTCAAATAAAAAGGATACTAGAGGCATGTTTAGAGAAGTCACATCTGCGTCCAACTCTGTCACACTCTGGAACCAAACTCCATAGTAGGGCCCACTGGCAAAGAGCTGAACTCTGGAGCTACCTGCCATGACCATAGAACTTGGGTGTCTCCAGAGTCCTCCAGAGCCCTACTATAATATTTGGGATAATATCTACTTTGGCTGTCTATGAGATCCTGCCAAGCCGTACATAAATGTTACCTCTCTGATGACCTCCCGACTCACTTTGAAGTCTCTTAGCCATATAAACTCATTTGTCTTTACCTTTTCCCACTTTTATTCCAGGTATTTTACACTTGCATCACTAGCTGGTACTTGGTAGTAATCCCTCTGTACCAGAAAGGCTGATCCCTGGAAGTCAAGTCACAAGCTGTGGAGGGAAAGTCATACATTTATATGATGAGTTTGGCTTAGAGTGGCCACATTTGGTTAACATGGAGTTCTCAAGAGGTGACTTTTAGACACCCTATAACACTAGGCTAAGTTGCAATTTCAAGAGCAATAGACTCATAAGCATAGTCATTAATATAAAGGGTCCATCAGTGGACCATCCAAGTGCCCCTATAATTGGAGATTGTTGCTGTTCCATTAGAGAATGTGGCAGATCTTCTATTTACATCTACAGTTGTCAAAAATTATGAACTTATATATTGAATAATGGAAAAGGAAAATATTAAATTATCGAGCTTCTGTAATACTACTATCAATGGAAACAATTAACAGCACAAAGTGGGAAAAATATATAGGAAAATAGTTATGTTTTATTTTGTTTTGTTTTATTTATACATGTATGTGTGCATGTCTATTGCAAAGGGTTAGCCTAGAAATGATCTTTGTAGATTCTTTCTAGTCACCCAGAAAGAAAGGTGCCTATAACATCTCAGTTTTCTACTCTCTGATATCTCTTTACTAAATTTCTTTCTGTGGCAGGCAAAGAATAAAGCATTTATTCTCAGTAGACAGAATAATTTCCAGAGACTCTATGATCATTTGATAATTCCAGAAGAATCAGCTAAAATATGGAAAAGTTGAATAAAGGTTTTGAAAGCTGGAGATTGAGGACAAAAAAAAAGAGTACAAAAGTAGGCAAGTAATGGAAGCCCTTTTAAACCCCTTTGCTTTATCTTGAAACCACAAAATGCTAACCCCTAGAAGTAAGAGTGAATCAGGAGTGGACTAGCTAATCCAAGAACTATAGAATTGCTTCAAATAATCTGAACCCCTATGAACTAATAAAGGTGATTTGGAATTGCTATTACACAATATGTCCAAAAGAACAAAAAAAAATCAACTTTAAAAGAATATAAAATAATTATTTCCTTGAATTATTTCTATAATTTGGTATGATATTCAGCACTACATTACCTGATAAATGTTGAATTATAATACCAAGCAAAGGCATAATACATAATAAAAATATACCAGAAGAGATTCAGATAATGTTCAATACATTCAAGAAGATACAAGAAAAGATTGAGAAATCTGGAAGAAACCTGGAAAATATGAAAAAAGGTAATAATAAATGAGTTAAACAAAAGAAGTGACTGTGCTGAAGAGAGAATAATAAGCAGGAAGATGGCTTTGAAGAAAATATACAAAATGGAAACAGGGAATAAAAATGGATATTAAATACAGAAGAAAGGATAAGGGATGTAGAGGTATAGTGATATCATCTACTTTGAAAACCAGAAGGATAGGAGAGATAAAATAAAACCAACACATTATTTGAAGAGACAAAGCCTGAGAATTTTCCAAAACTAATAATAGATATCCAACTACACATTAAAGAATTTAAATAAGTATGAGGAAAATATGTATAGATTTATCATGTTTAAATTACTTAATAATGGCATAGAAAAACATACAAGGCAACCAGAATTTTAATGTGAAGACATTTGTTTGCTATCATCATGAACTTTAGAGGCATTTTTAGTTTAACATGTGTGCAGTCTATTGCCCACATCTTTCCTCAAGTATCTCATATTTTTGTTGTGAATTCCCTTTAAATCACCTGTAGACTATTTAAAATATATTCTTGCAATTTATTGGGAAATAATGGATTTCTCCTTATCTGGGCAGAGTCAAGTTGCATTAAAAAGTTGCATTATGAGTGTGTATTAATTTCTTAGGGTTACTGTAACAAAATACCATAAACTGCATGACTTAAAGCAGCATAAACTTATGATTTCATCATTTTGAAGGTTAAAAATACAAAATTAAGGCATCCACAGGCTCATGTTCCCTTGGAAGCCTCTAGAGAAGAATTCTTTCTCTCCTTTTCTAACTTCTGGTGGCCTCAGGCATTCCCAGGCTGTGGCAAGGTAACCCCATTCTGGGCTTCAGTCTTCACATGGAAGTCTTTTTGCTTTGTGTTTCCATCTCTGGGTCCAAATTTCCCTTTTCCTATTAGAGCACAAGTGATACTGGATTTCATTCCCATCCTAATCAAGTATGACTTCATCTTAACTCAATTACATCTGCAAAGATCCTGTTTCCATCACTTTCATGGACGCCAGGTTTTGGAACTTGAAACATATCTTTTTGGGAAACACAACTCAACACACAGCAGAGTGGTTAGGATTAAAGTACAGGGATGCTGGGGGATGGGCACACATAACACAACTAAACTGAGAGCATGCTCTAAACTAGTTGTTTTAAACAGTGAGGGACAGACCAGAAGCATCAGCAACATATGGGAACATGTTGGAAATGCAAATTACGGTATCAATATTTTCAATTTTGTCTTTTATCTCTTTTCATATAATAATCTTTAAAATATTATTTTAAAATCCATGCTGGAGAATCCATTATCTAAAGCAGCACAAGTCTCTTTTTATGACTCTTTCCTTTGATTATTCTTCACATCATCTTTTTCTCCTTACAGGCCAAATTAATATTAATTCAATTTTGGCTCTCTGACATCATATTATTTTGGCTTTCCCTTGTCTTACTTAGGATTTCTCATGTATATGTGAGCTAGTCTATGTATTTTAATTAAGAACTTGAAACTTAAACTGCAATTAGTAGGGCTGAGAGAACAAAGGTATTGAAGTTGTATCTTGTTTTCAGAATTGGAAAACACAAGAATTTCAAGGGTGGTACCATAAATAGGTAATGGCAGCTTTGGAAATATGAGAGCCCTGGAGAGACTGAGTATCTGCCATATACAAATGCCCACTTGCCTGCCTTAAACTTTCACCAAAGAATAATGACTATTATTATTAATATGATTATGATCTTATACTAGTTCTTCTCATTAGCTAACAAAAACAAAATTCTGCTGGCAGAGAGGTTAGGAAAAGTAATTTCCAGTCTTTCAAACCTTTTGACTCAGAGGGAATTTTTGAAAGTAGACTGAAATTTCGTATCAAAGTGTATGGACACATCTTCAGATTCTCTGTTTTATTCACTGTTTCCCTAAATGGTTTCTTTTGCCCCTTATAACCTAAATGTGGATTTGATAATAATGAGTTTATCAAATAGCACTCCCTAATAAGTATAGACCTTGGTTAAGGAGGACTCTGAAGAAAGGGAGAGTCTGGAAAAAGCTAGCATAGGCCTTGGAAATGAAATTTTTTGAGAAAAAAAAAAAACAAAACCCAGTTCTGTAGCTATAGTCACATGGGAGATGTTTCTTAATCTGTTTAGCACACTACCATGCACATAGATAGAGCTTAATAAATGTTACTCTTAAGTTTGACATCATCTTCATCAATACCTAGGTTTGTCTTCCCTGAGAAATAGAATCCTGATTCTAATAGGGTGATTGGGCCCATTTAGTTCAAATAGCTATACTTAAGAAATTCTTAAATCAGAACTTTATAAAGATAACAGATATATTTGAGAATGCCTGAACCCATACTATCTAAACTGGGTTATAAATATTTTATTTTACATGCTACTGTCTTTTAGACAAAAGAAATTACTCTTTCTTTCTGCATTGCTGCATTTTGTGCCTCACTCTTCTACCAGTAACAAATAGGCTCTACTATGGTTCATTAAGTCAAATATATTCACAGGGCAGAGCTAATTAGCGATTTAATTCTCACAGGATATAATTTTTTTCCACGAATCCAGAAAGTAGAATTGGAAATCTCCCATTCCTTCCCCAAGCAATGTATCTCTTTTCTACAAAGTGGATGAGGCAATCTGGAATGTTCTTGAGGAGGTTCTATTTACCATCCTCTGTAAAATGTGGCAATCAGTTAAGAGTTCAGTGATAAATGTAAGCACTTTTTACATGTTTTGGGTTTCCTGGCTAAAGGATTTGGCCTCATGATCCATTTTATCTTACCGGATCTTACCCTGAGCTTAGGGACATTTATTAATAAAAATAATGTATTCTTGCAAATCTTATTTCTACCTTCATGCATGCCTCTCAGATATGTATAAGGAAGAGGTAATGTGAGAACAAGATTCAAATATTTCTGATGCACTTTGACCAAGTAATGTCTTTATCTCATCCCATTCCTAAAATATATATATAAAATAACATTTAAAAACACTATGGAATTATTTGGAGAAAAGTTTTGGTTTCTTACAACTAGCAAACGCATGGTAATGTCCAGACAAAGTGGATAACTGTGTAAATCTAGTCTTACCAGTATTTAACTCTGTAAGTATGACATTTTTCTTGTCCCAGTATTCTTATTTCAGACATCTCATTAATATCATTGAATATTGTCATTTTTCATTGTATTGAAAGCTAACAGTTGCCTTAAAATAAAATTATATATGTATGTGTATATACTGTGTGTGTGTGTGTGTATATATATATATATATATTTTGTAAGGAAGAATGAATATATTCTACAAAATCTAAAATGTAGAACTCATAAAATGTATTATTTGATGTGTCAATAATAACAAGGTAGCTGATGAAGTTAATTTTCTATGACATAGTTTATAACATAAACTGTGAATATATTGCTTTTCAAACTTTCAATGACTAAATTTTCCTATAACAATCATTCATAGTCAAAGGTTATGAATCACTTCTTATAATTATCATTTACAAAACTTTCAAAATCGTAGGAAACGTTAATTTCCTTTTCAATAGACAAAAGTAGGAATTCAAACTTTTGTGAATATTTGAGAATATAGAGTTATTTTAAGTTTTTTGATAATTTAAAAATTTTTAATCTGCTTTCATGTCTATCTAAATTAAGGGTAATGCTTAATATGTTTGTTGGATTTTCAAAATGTGGGTCAAGAACATTTTTACTTAATATGTTTAATTTAGGCTGTAGAATCTTATGAACCATATTTCCATTTTAAAATTAATCAAGGCTGAATTAAATTTTTGGAGCACATTTTACAACAATGACCCTAAGAGTATTTTTTTCTGGGATTATTCAAAGTACAATCTTTACTGATTATTAGCTTGTACCAAACATTTTCCTATGCTCAATAATTTTTATGCTTTTTTATGTTGTCATTCTTTTCAGGATTTGTACTTTTTATTGCTCAGTCAGTACTTTTTATGCATGCTTATGATAAATAAAGGTTTTTAAATTCCTTTTGGGGAATCTGTCTCCGTCTCTCTCTCTCTCTCTGATATTTTAAGTTTAAAACCAAAAGTTTATACTTGATTGAATGTGGCTGCATTAGTCATCTTTCAGTTTAATCTCTTCATGCATAATATAGTATAGGTTGATATGGTCTTTTTAATTTTTTACATTTAAATACTGAAAATTTAACCAACTCAAAGCTCACTTATTAAGGCTATGGCAACATAAATACAGTCCACCATAAGATCCATTTCGCAAATTCAAGATATAAATGACAATGTCTCAAAAGAAATAAAATATGATAATATATAATTTAACTAAAATGATGAAAAAATAAAAAATAAAATCAAACAATTTAATTTAAAAAAAAACATAAATTCCTGAGTAATTGGGACTATGGTCTAGTGCCTTCATAGAGACAATATAAGTGACCATTAACCAGTGAAAGGTAGGAAACTAAAAATGAGGTCCTTGTGGAAAGCTGGGCCACAGAAAAGAGTTTATCCATTAATGAAGATTAGAAAACCTCATATATCACTTCTTTGTCAGTGTAGGAAATCATGTTTTCTTCCAAAGACTCTGTGTGTAAAAAATAATTGAAGTTTCCCCAGTACGGAAAACCTGGCTACAAATTAACATGAAACTGTCATAATAATAGAGTTAAAAACTGGATGAGAGAATCAATCATGAAGGAAATTTATGAGATACAAAAAAAAAAAAAGATACAATTCCTCAAGAAGTGGAAATAATAAAATGTTCTACAAAATCTATAAAATAAGCAAATTAGCTTTCAACTTTTGGCTCAGAGGAAGTCAAGGTGAAACTTTCTTTGGCTTCCAACTCTGAGTTTCACCAGACACCAGCTACCTCCATCATGCTGCCCAAGTTAGACCTTAATGCAATCAAAGGTGTGCACTTGAGGTGCATCGGTAGGGCAGTTGGTGCCACATGTCCTTTGACACCAAGCTCTATCCCCTAATTCGGCCTCCAAAACCATCAGTGATGACATCAACAAGTGAACCAGCGACTGGAAATGTCTAAGGATTTTGGTGAATTGACCATTCACCAAAATGGTCTAGACAAGCCAAGACTAAGGTGGTACCTTCTGCCTGTACTCTAATCAACAAAGTCCTTAAAGAGCCACCCAGAGAAAGACAGAAAAAAACACTAAGCACAGTAGAAATTTCACTTTTGATGAGATTGTCAACATTGCTCAATAGATGCAGCATGACTGATTTTCAACCAGAGACTCTGTGGAACGACAAAAAGATCCTGGGGACTGCCCAGTTTGTGAGTCACTGTCACCCTCATCAACTGTCACCCTCCTGATATTATAGATAACAAGAATGGTGCAATGGAATGTCCACCTAGTTAAGAACTACAAAACATTTCAATAAAGGATCATTTGATAACAAAAAAAAAAAATGGGGTGGTGGGGAGAGGAGAGACTAAAAAGATGAAAGATCAAAATAACAATAAAATAATGCATATTAAGAAATGCCTCTGGAGAGAGGCATATCTTCCCAATTCTACCATTGGAAGATATTTGGTACTTTCTTAAATATTTATCAGTGTTTACATCTGCAAATAATGGATAATTATAGTTTCTTCCTCATTAGGTTGTGGCCAAACACCAAAGATCTGATAATATCCTGCCCATAATCTCTGTCCACAAAAGAATAAACTTAAAAAGAACAACAGGAATAGATTAAAAAATATCCTATATGTCTAAAAAATTCTAAAATAAAAACTATTATGCAATCTTTAAATCAAAGAGTGGTTACAAATTACCAAATATATTTAGAGATAAGCAAGAAGAAAATTAGTACATATTTAAATATGTGATAAATATATGAAAATGTATGCGCTTAGGTATAAATAAGACAAAAAAAAAAAAAAGGTTGAAATTTAGTGGGCCAGGCTTTCAAATTCAGAAATTGGATGAGAATAACCAAATAAGCCCAAGAAAGTATATGGAAGGAATTAATAGTATTAAAACAGAGATTTGTAAAATGGAAAGCTAGGAAACACTTGACCAAAATCAGGGAGACCAAAATCAAGAGGCACAAATTCCCAAAAAGGGTGACAACCAACAAGAGTTGAAAATATAAAAGTGGTTTAGAAGCACACATTTTCTAATAATGTATAAGTAAACAAAATAATTTAAAAAATAGAAAATGTATTTCAACTTATTACTGTTTAAAAAATAAGACCCTAGTCCAAAATCAAACTAAAAATGCCATCATTAATTAGACTAGATCATGTAGCAAACTAAATAAACATCAAGGGGAAAAAAAGGACAGAGAAGAAAGAAGAGAGGAAGAGAATAAATGAGACATAAATAAAAAATCTTTGCTTATATAAACTTCCAGAAGCTAGCAAAAAGGGAAAAGTTCTAAATTCATGCTATGAAAATAAATTTATCCAGAAAAAAACAAGTAAGGTCAGTAAAAGGGAAGAAAACTGTATTCAAGGTCATATTTAAATAGAAATGCAAAAAATCATAAATAAAATATAGGAGATATTACACCATCAAGCAATATATTAAAAATACGTCTTGATCCATTATGGAGTTATTCAAGAAATGCAAAGATGGGTTAACAGTAGAAAGTTGCTTAATGTAATTTACCCCATGAACAAATAAGCTATTGCACATAAAATTTTATTTGAATACAAAATATATATTTGACATAACTCATCACAAACACATGGTGAAATAATAAACTCTCAGTAGTCTAGGGATACAAAGAAATTTTAAAAATGAGATAAAAGTAAAAATTAAAAACTAACACAAAGTTTAAGTGCAATGTGAAGACTTCTTTTTTAAAGTCAATAACATTAGACAGATATCTGATAAGAGATTTTATAATCAATATTTCCTGGAAATCCTACCCAGTACAATAAAAAAAAATTGTTATAATAATAAAGAGAAAAATCATTTGCAGACAATATAATCATAAATATAGAAAACCCATTAAAATGTAAAAAGGTAGTATTAGTACTAATAAGAGATTTCAAGATAATTGCTAGATAGAGAACCAATATGAAAAGGTTAAAAGCGTTCCAAAAGATCATTAATGCATTCTTTCAACACTAGGATATATCAGTGAAGAGAAAAAGCAAAAGTATCGGGACTTGTGGGAAATTATAGTAAAAAAAATACAATGACAAATTGTCAATAACTGATCACAGAACTCATTTATTATTTCAAGTATGTAATAAACTTTAGTCCTTTCTGCCTTTTTTGAGATATAAATTACATATAATCCACAAAAATAACTCTATTAAAGTATACAATTAAAAGCACAATACAGAGCTCTTAATATTGTCACAAGGTTGTCCACCACCACTATCTAATTTCAGAATATTTTCATCACCACAAAAAGAAACTCTCTTTCTATTAGCAGTTACTTTCCCCTTCCTTCCTTTTTCCCAGTGTCTGGAAACCAGTAATCTACTTTCTGTCACTATGGATTGTCCTGCTGTGGACATATTATATAAATCATATACTAGGTAGCCTTACAGCCTAGCTTTTTCACTTTGCCTAATGGGTTGGTGAGGAAATGGGAAAATTTGAACTTTCATATGTTACTGGTGAAAATGTAAAATGGTGCAGCTGTTTGGAGCACATGGATTTACAACATGAAATTATACTTCCTCTAACGGCTATTCAGGGTCCTCCTAGCAGAGAGCTCTGAGCAAGTACTCCATACATCTTTACTGCCTGCTGTAGCTGAGAGATGCTTTGCTGCCACTACCTTACCTCATTACTATCTATCTCAATGTAATGGAAATACACTCTTTTCTCCTTTTGCAGTGATGCCCAAGTTGTCAAGGCATAATCGCAGTCCTCTCTTCTCCTCATAAAGTTGCAATTTAAATTCTGAGATCCTTGGAATGAGAAATTAGAATGCTCTTTTGCTTCATTTATAAAACCTGACAGCTTAATTCCAAAATCTCTGGACATTTAGTTAATGAGATGTGAATCAACCCTTCAACATTAAAAAGAAAATCTACAATTTGGCTTCCTCTAAAGAGCAGAGTGAAATGTCAAATTATTTTAGTCTTCAGACAGGATTTTTCATAACTTTTATGATGTAAATGTTTCATAATAATGTCAAAACTTCTGCTCTATTAAGTTAGCATGCAACTGATCCAATACAAATTCCCTCTGACACTAAATTGTATTGCTGTCTTACCATAGAAGTAAACTTGGCTGTGGAAAAGTGGGCCATGCCCCATCAGCAGCAAAAGAAAGATGTTTGGGAAATGAAGTGTCCAAGCTACTTACTGCTCCTGGAATTGCTTGCTTGTAGCAGCAGCGTTGAGGTGTACCTGCTTAACCTTGAGTAACAGAAGTAGAGAGATCTAAATTGGAATTGACAGTCTGCTTTTGTATGGTAATGCTCTATTTACTCCGGTCTCTCCTTTTAGTCAGCTTTCAAGCATATACAGTGTATTCATTAAAAACGCTCTAAGCTGCAAGTTCTGTAGAACATAGGTCAGAGGATCAGCTGCCTGATCCAGACAGCAAATGAAAAATGTTGACAAATGAGATTTCTACAAGCTGCTGCATTCATATTACTTTCCAGAGAATACACATTTCTCCCTCAAATGTCAGAACTGATTACTGGCTACAAATAATTTGATAATAGCCCTCATTATAACATCATGTACAAGCATGTGCAATTATAGAAGATTTTTATAGATATCACAAAGCCCTTAGTTTGTAAATCAAGGCAGATTTTTCAACAGATATATGATTCTGGAATCTCAGAAAAAAAGGGAAATTTAAGAATCCTGGAGACTGGAATATTTTCTTTTTTAATAATTTGTTTATTTTTTATTTTAGTAAGTACACATAACATAAAAATAATTATAACCATTATAAGTGGCAATTCTTCGATACCAAGTACATTGACCATTCCATGTAATTTTCCCACTATTTCCAGACTATTTTCATCACCCCAAACCAAAACTCATACTCATTTTAACAATAACTCCCCATTCCTTCCTTCCCCCATGCATGGCAACCACTATTCTGCTTTCCACTTCTATGAATTTTCTTACATTAAGCTAAGGTAATACTTCATTGAAAATAACTTTTCAAATAAATATAATTCTTAAAAAAAGGTAGGATTAGGTATATGCAGTTGATTGTTGGAGGAAGTAATGAATTTTCCATATCTGGGTTATTTAAGCAAAGTTGAATTTAAAGTAGTGGTTTCCAAACTTGTTTTTACCTTTCCACATTACATGAATTGCCTTTAAAATTATTTCTTAGTAAACATATATAGACTTCATGAAATAATACTCATCATTAATACCTGTAATGTATTTTGATATTTTCTATGCTATTTTATATTTTAAAAACATAATTGTCATGACCTTCAAAATTGACTTTGCATGTCACCATTGACACATAATTGGGGAAACATAGGACTAAATGTCTTCTTAAATTTCTTGCAATCTTATAATTCTAGTAGAATAAAACATTAGTATACATAACAATGAAAAAATCACATCTTTAATGTTCAAATAAGCTAAATCTGACTTATAATTTACTCATAGAGCCATGAAAAGAGTAAGCCATGAAAAGGGTTAAGGGTTTCTTAAATCTTTCTAGAATAATGCCAGAGGCTTAGTGGGTCCAGAAAACAGGGAAGAGCTCAGAAAAGAACTGCTAGTCATCATTGTTAGGGGTACCCCTTAGATGGTAATTGATCAAGACTCCATGGGGTTGCTAGGTGGGCAGCACCATTCACTCTAGGACAAGAATGGAAGGAAGATTTGCAATTTCAAACCTCCACAGCATGTTGTGTGTAGTGCTCCTGACATCTCCACCTTACCTCATAGAAGCCCTGCCACCTCTGTAATATGGAACCATCACACAGACCACCTACAGTTTGGGATGCTAACTCTAATATATATATATAAAATATAGAATCAGCATAAAATATCACAAAAATATAGTTATAGTGATCAATGACTCTGTTTTTGCTTATGTCTTTATTACACTTGCTGTTCTCAAAGGTTTTATGTGACCCAATATTCCTTAACTTTAATTTATACCATTATTAGTGAAAGTATATAAATTTAAAAGTCTGGAGTATAGTAGAAAAATAATTGATTTCAAAGTCAAACCTATGTTCAATTCCAATCTCCTCTCATTTAATGTCCTTATCATAATTTCTTCATCTGTAAAATGGGCCAGAAACTTATAGGTTGTTGTGAAGATTAAGCACACATGCCCACAAACACAAACAGACACACACATATGTATATATAAAAAGAATGCAGAGAAACTGTGACAGTCAGAGGTGTTTATGGATATATGATAACCTATGCATCCTGGAACAGAAAAAGAACACTAGGTAAAAACTAAGAAAGTCTGAATAAAACATGGAGTTTAGTTAATAATAGTGTATCAATATTGTTTCATTAATGTGCCATAATAATATGGGAAAACTGAATTTGGGATATACAGAACTCTGCAATATATTTGCAATTTTCTTGAAAATCTAAAATAATTCTAGGGAAGCGGACTTGGCCCAGTGGTTAGGGCGTCCCTCTATCACATGGGAGGTCTGCGGTTCAAACCCCTGGGCCTCTTTTTTTTTTTAAGATTTATTTATTTATTTAAACCCCCCCCCCCCCCCGCCCCCATCCCGGTTGTCTGTTCTCTGTGTCTCTTTGCTGCGTCTTGTTTCTCTGTCCGCTTCTGTTGTCGTCAGCAGCACGGGAAGTGTGGGCGGCGCCATTCCTCAGCAGGCTTCACTTTCTTTCGCGCTGGGCGGCTCTCCTTACGGGGTGCACTCCTTGCGCTTGGGGCTCCCCTACACGGGGGACACCCCTGCGTGGCGCAGCACTCCTTGCGCGCATCAGCACTGCACATGGGCCAGCTCCACACGGGTCAAGGAGGCCCTGGGGTTTGAACCGCAGACCTCCCATGTGGTAGATGAACGGTCTAACCACTGGGCCAAGTCCGTTCCCCCCCGCCAGGCCTCCTTGACCCTTGTGCAGCTGGCCCACATACAGTGCTGATGCACCCCGCATAGAGGAGCCCCACGTGCGAGGAGTGTGCCCTGTAAGGAGAGCCGACCAGCACGAAAGTTCAGCCTGCCCAGGAATGGCACCGCACACAGGGAGAGCTGACACAACAAGATGATGCAACAAAAAGAAACACTGATTCCCTTGCCGCTGACAATAACAGAAGAGGACAAAGAAGAACACAGCAGACAGACACAGAGAACAGACAACTGGGGTGGGGTGGGGAAGGGGAGAGAAATAAAATAAATAAATAAATCTTTAAAAAAATAAAATAATTTTAAAATTAAAAATGTTTAAAAAATGAGTGCCTAGAACAATACAATTTAATTATTTAATGTACATATATGAACTTAATACATAAACACATATAACCAAATACTAATAAAAGAGCTGGACTTCTGAAAGCTTTCCTTCCTCAACTTTTTTGATGTGCTCAAAATTCTTGGAAGTTTGTATGAAATGGAAAAGAATCAAGAGACATTGAAATGTTTTCCTATGTTTTAATTTTTAAGTTTTCATAACAGAATTAGCCAGACTTTCTTGGGTTTCTGAGTCTTCATTAATGAAACATACATGCTTTATATAAATCTTTAGTAAAACAGTGACTAAATGATCTTCCTAAGATGATAACCAGTTTATTTTCTAGAGAGGTTACCCTTTTAGTATTAGCAGACAACAGGACTCACCAGAAGGCCAATCCTCATAACTCAACTTAATTGGCTATTAGTAGGTTCACACTGTTGACACTTTTAGTGCAGAATCCTCCATTCCTATCAAACAGTTAGTTACCATTTTTACAGTAAGGCTATTTTTATCTCACATTTTCTTTTTTTATGCCTCAAATTATTACTTTAAGTCATTAGGTTGGCATTTACTGATATAATTAATGTAGATTATATTGGTGACTTTAAAAAATATCCATTTAATAATAAAACTTAATATCTGTTTTCTAAATTCAAGGCACACAAAAGTTCAAAATATTCTACTCACATCCACTCTGCCTTTCCTAATAAACTCATCCAACAAATGCCTCTTTAGTGGAGCCTAAGGAAATTGGGAGAACATGGTATTTTCTCTAGTGATGATGTATTTTATAATCAATCAGAGCTCTCCTTTTTCTCTACACCATTACAATCACTTTGTTTATTGCAAATCTAGATCAACGTGCATGATGTAAACATTAATGCATCCACACACAAAAAATTAGAACTCAAAGAGGTGATGATAAAATAGAATACTAGGATATTAGAACAGAATAGTGAAGATAAAACAGAATATGAAAATACATGCAATTCAAAATGAAAATAAAATAAACAAAGAACAGATAAGACAATAGAACATAAATAACAAGAAGGCAGATTTAAAGCCTTAAACCCATTCATACTGATAACTATAGTTGATTTACTTTGTTTTAAAAGGCCAAATACTAGAGTTAATTAGAATGGATAAAATCATAACTCAACAATATGCTGTCTATATATAATATACAGAGATGAGTTAAAAGTAAAAGCACGGAAAAAGTTATGTCATGCAAATGCCAATCATAAGGAAGCTAGAGTGACAGTATAAATATCAGAGAAATAGATTTGGGACAAGGAACAAATTATAAGAAATTAAAAAAGCAATTTAGAATTATAAAAGGACCTATTCAATATGGACACATAAAAATCCTAACAGTGCGTTCACCTAATAACAGAAAATCAAAATACTCGTAGAAAAAGCAAACATCTCTGTCCCTGTCTCTTTTGTCTCTGCCTATCTTTCCTCGTTTCTCCATGAAAAAACAAAATCAATGTTTGCACACAATCTCTTCCCTAATACTTTTAAAGTACTAGTAAAAAACGATCTGCTATTCTCTACCAGTACTTATGTATATTTACCTTACAGTAAAAGGAAACAAAATTTCCTAACTAGAGTTTAACTCTGTGTACTTAGTGAACTTAAAGAAGTATCTCATTAATTTTTTGCAAGGCAGAGCTTTTACTTTTTGCTCTGTGACATTATATAATCCATTTATTTTTCCATTTTTAAAAAGGCAGTAACAAGAAAACTTCATAATCCAAAGCAAAGCATGTAATTTCTTTTGGAATTCTTATCCAAGGCATGTACAAATCATCTGTAGAATTTATAAAACTGAGTGTGGTCCAAATCCACTTAATCAAAGTCATCAGATTATTATGAGGGGAATCTCTATGAGTGATTCTGGTGCACACTCAGGAAGATTGAGACCACTGAAATGTAGAAATATAATTTAAAAAACTAATACTCTTTTTGAACTCTCAGTCAAAAACATGTTCTACACCAAAAGAATTGTGTTAATACAACAGAGCTACTTCCCCTTTGCTCTCATTAATACCATCTCTGTTATAGATGAGGCTCTGCATTGCTTTTCCATGTATTAATCCTCCTCTCAATTAGAATCAATTAAACATATTTAAATGCTGGATTTCCTTAAGAATGCAGCTGGATTCCTTCTAAGCTATGTTCCAAAATTGCCTCATTCGAACTTCACAAAGAAAGTCTCCAGGTTGTACAAACTGAGGAGTAGGTGATGAAGTGAATTCAATTCTAAATACTCACATGGGCCAAGTCCCTTTACACTCATGGTAAAACCTGGTGTGCTTCTTCTCCTGTATTACACATGTTTTTAAAGGGTAAAATGGAGTATTAAAAGCCATGTGCTTTGTCCCATGATGAATTGTCCTGGATCCAAATACATTGTCAAAGAACATTTTATTCTTAAGGGATAGTCCTGAAAGCACAAAGCACATAGAATCTAGGTAAGAAATATATGAAGTGGAGGTGTATTATTTCTCCAGGTAACAATATTTTAGCAATACTCCTTGACTTACGTACCTATGTATTGTGCGTGTATGTGTATATATGCATGTCTTCTGTATCTACCTATGAACTATTTTAGATATGAGATTTAAAAGCAAGAAAATTTTCTAAGAGCTCTATAGTAACAGGTATAGGTGAATTGAAAAATATATTATTTTTTTTTTCCCTACTAGAAAGCAAGTCTGAAATGTCTGATTGACGTCACAATGAAGATGGCTTTGACTATCATATAAATGTAAGGATTTCGCATAAATTGAATGAGCTAAATTTGAAACTCCAAGATTTTACTGAAATATATTTAAACCGTGAATAGATAAAGTCATGTTAATCAAATATTGTTTTGGCAAATGAATATTTAAATTAACATTATTTTAGTTATTTCAATATTCAAAAATATCTAGGAATATATAGTCTAAAATATGTGGCAAATTATATACTCAAACAATTAAGAAATGCATTAGAATAACAGATAAAATTTATATTTATTTAATAATTCTTGCTAAAGCTTTTATAAAATATTTTCCAGAATTTGAGTGTGGATAGTACAAGCAGAATATGATGTTTGGATAGTACATGGTTTTGCAAGTAAGATAAAGGATTGTCTAGTCCAAAATTTGAAGGAATATTTAGTCCAAATTTAGTTGATTCATCTTTCAAATAAATTTTGATAAGGATCATTATGTTATTAATGGAGTATAGCTCTGTTCAAAAAGTTAAATGAAATTACAGTAGCAAATCTCCTCCCATTTCCATCAATTTATGTGAATAAGTTTTCTAATATTTACATGTATAGTAACATCAATAAAAAGGAACAAAATCAGAACTATTAAATTTCAACAAAAATTATCATTCATTACTAGAGAAATAAATTGGAAGATTAAATATTTGATGTTAATTATTTATCTAAATTTAGAATTGGTAAATTTGACTTGATCAATTTCTGCTAATAATAATTATAATAACTCAATTTAGAAGATTTTTTTGCTCTTTAGAGTATTATGGTGACAAGAAATTTAATTAATATGCATATTCTATTTGTTAACACAATTTTGTTCCATATAAATATGATCGGATGATAAATAAATAACTTCAAAATTTAAAATGAATTACATAGGAAAAACGATACAAATGAACCTAATTCTATTCAGTTGTGATATAACGACACAGAAAAAAAAAACAAAACCTCTTCCAAATGACATTAAAGCAGAATAATTTAATTCTTCATCTCTAGTTGGGAAAACTGAAAAATATATGAAAGTCCTTAATCATTTACAGTAATCATACTGACCATAGGAGTAATCAGTATTTTCATTCAGAGAATATATGTGTAGGTATTGTGGGGTAATATATGAATAATTTGCTTTGGTATCATGTAAAAAGAAGGATTTTCTACATGGGATGAGGAACAGAGAGATATAATTTCAATGAGGTTAAGCAATTACTTTGGAATACTAAACTTGATTTGGAAGTATTAGTAAGAACTCATTGTTATGTTTACCTTTTTTGTCGGCTATGATCCCTGAAAATACATACAAATAAAATGATCAACCTATTAACCAAATTGTGATCTCTAAAACCTCTTTCCAACAAGATCAAAGGAGGATTTCTTAGAGAAAGGGCTCATTCTGGGTCTAGGACAAGAAATATATTATATGAGCCTAGAACATCTTTTCATACAATAAAACAAAGAAGTTTTCATGGACTCCTGGTGTCACATCAGTGATCTCAGAAAGCCAAATCGAAGACATTCCCATCGACTCAATGATAAGGAAAGACGGACTATTAAGAAAAAAATAATTGCAGTAGGTTTAAATATATTACATTTACTTAAATCCACAAGCACATAATGGTGTTAAAGAAAACAGTAGCATTAATTTCCTAATATTAGAGTATTCTAGGGAATCAAGTCATTAATTTGAAAATTGGGAAATAAAGGTAAGAATCAATAATTTATTTTGCCTTTTCTACCCAAACTGTATTTCTGGGTTACTAATTGAAGAAGGGCTTTTCTCTTTATAAGAGTATTACAGTCTGAATGAAGAAGGAATGATAAAGTGATAGAATATCAATCTTTGAAAACACAAATCTAGGCAATGATAACCAATGGCTGTTAATAGCACTAAAAGGAGACTATGATAGGATGATAAAGGAAACTAGACAAAATGGTCCAGGCAGAAAAAATACAATAGCAACATGGTGTATACTTGCCAAAAATCAGTTTTGAATTGATCAAACCTCTACATCCAGTACCCATTTATAGGAAATATACGGGACAGGGGAAGAGATTAAATGTCATCTCAAGAATGTAGTCAAGATGGTGGAGAAGGCAGCATGAGGGCACACTCATCCTCCAGAAATGGCAAGAAGAAAGGCAGGCTTGAAGGGAGCAGGCAAAGTGACAGAGGTTCAGGGGAAGCAGTGGGAGCTGCTCGTGACCACCCTGCTTGGTAGTCACAGGGGAAGCGGCATGGACAACTCATAAGGGAGGCTTTGCCAGGCTTGGGGAAGCAGTGGGGCACAGGAGAGGCAGCACAGGTGGTTCAAGGAGGATTTGTGAGGGAAAGACACAGGTTGCCCGGGTTGGCACAGGGGAAATCAGGATGGCAGTGCTCGGACTCTAAAGGCCAGAGAACCTTACTTCAAGTGAAATAAGCCAGACACAAAAGGATAAATATTGTATGAACTCACTAATTTGAACTAATTTTAATAAGCAGCTCATAGAGGTAGAATCTAAAAGATAGGTTACCAGAGATAGAATGAGAGTAGTGAATGGGGAGCTGATGCTTAATTTATGCAGAATTTATAATTAGGTTGATTATAATGGTTTGGAGATGGACAGAGGTAGCACAAAATTCTGAGTGTAATTAACTGCACTGAAATATTTTGTATGAATGTGATTGAAAGGGGTAGTTTGGGGTCATATATGTTACTAGAAGGAAAGCCATATGATAAAACATGGGATTGTTTAACACATTGATCCCCATGATGGATGAGGATTGTGGTTAATAATACAAATATAAGAATATTCTTTTAGGATTTATAACAAATGTATATCACTAGTACAACATGTTAGTAATATGGGGTGCCAGTGCAAAGTACCAGAAATCTGTTGGCTTTTATAAAGGTATTTATTTGGGGTAAAAGCTTATAGTTCCAAGGCCACAAAGTCCAACTCAAGACACCATAAGAGGCGCTTTCTCACCAAAGTCAGCTGTCACATGTTGAAGCAAGATGGAGGGCAATCTCTGGCTGGTCTCTGCCTTCTCCTCTGAGCTTCCTCTCTCAGGCTCAACTCCACTTTCTTCCCAGTTTCAGCTTCAAGGTGACATAGGGCTTGTCTCTTTCCTTGCCTCCTGTGTCAGTCTTGGCTATTCTGTGCTCTTCCCAATTTCAGCTCTAAGCTATCAGGCAAATGGCTCAAATCTTCCTGGGGCTTCAGCTTTTTGAGTCTCTCACAGGGCAGGATCAAAAATGATAGAACTGGGCAGCGGACTTGGCCCAGTGGTTAGGGCGTCTGTCTACCACATGGGGGTCTGTGGTTCAAATCCTGGGCCTCCTTGACCCCTGTGGAGTTGGGCCATGTGCAGTGCTGATGTGCGCACGGAGTGCCCTGCCATGCAGGGGTGTCCCCCGCGTAGGGGAGCCCCACGTGCAAGGAGTGTGCCCCATAAGGAGAGCTACCCAGCAGGAAAGAAAGTGCAGCCTGCCCAGGAATGGTGCTACTACACACAGGAAGAGCTGACACAACAAGATGCAAATGCAACAAAAAGAATCACAGATTCCCATGCCACTGACAACAACAGAAGCGGAAAAAGAAAATGCAGCAAATAAACACAGAGAACAGACAACGGGAGGGGGGAGGGGGCGAAACGGAGAGAAATAAATAAATAAATAAGTCTTTTAAAAAAATGATAGAACTTTCTTTTCCTGTCTGTCTGAGTGTCTATGTCAGATACAGCAAGGGGATGGGGACTCAACTTGAGTTATGCCTTACTGATAGAGCAAGTCAAAAGCCCTAAAGCAGGGCTTAACCTTTTTGTTTCACAGACCCCTTTGCCAGTCAGGTGAAAACCATGGATACATTACTAAGTCCACACTATACTGTGTATTATTTAATAAATTTACCGCACCCTTACCAACAAGTCCCCATAAGAATAATGTTTTTTTTTGAATTTCAATTCAAGCTCACAGATACCTTGTTACGAATCCCTGCCCTCAAGCAATCTTAACAGGTAATCTAATCAAAGACCCCTTGGCTGAACTTAATGCACTCAAGAGTATTATACCCAGAAGAATAATTATTTTGCAAAAATAATCTTTCCCTTTTTGGGATTCATAAAATAATCTCAAACTGCCACATATGGGAAAAAATACACCTAAAGCAAAATATAGACTATAGTTTTATATTTTAACATTCCTGAATCAGTTGTAACAAAGGTACCATACCAATGTTAAGTATCAACAATAGGGGTGGTATATGAAAATGTTGCATTTTTTATTCTTAGGAAAATGTTATGTGTCACAGAAACAAACAAATTTCCTCATCAGGTATATTGTTTTACTCTGAGGCTTCCTTGAAGGTACATGCAGCCAGCCGCAGGTCAAAGCTTCATCTTCAGAAAAGAAGAAGGAGGACGAGGAAGAGGAGGAGGAGGGAGAGGAGGAGAATGAGAGGAAGAAGAAGCAGGAGAACTTTACATGCGAAACAAGGTAACTATATAAATTATACTCTACCTGTCAATTAACATATCCCTGGTAAGAAGGTAAAGGTGGGGCATGGTCAGTTGTCTGGACAGACAGTCTTTTGAACATCTTCAATGTTATATCGCACCATTCTTCTACAGGATATAGCTATAGATATTGTTGCTATAGGTATGTTTTCTGGATAGGTAGAAGCCCTCATATAGCTAACAAAATATTAAGTTTCCCTCCCAGGGAAGTCCTGCTATTTTCTCAAATAAGACGGTAAAAAGTTCTGGAATCTGTAAGCCTTAAACCAATATTATTACCAAGTGTAATCAACAACTTATTTGAAGAAAGACCTTGACCGAAAGGGGGAAATATTAAATAAAACAGAGTTTTTATGGCTAAGAGATTTCAAAGTGAATTGGGAGGTCATTCCAGAGTTTATGTTATGCGGTCTCAACCAGATTTCACAAGTTGACATAGTAAACAAAGCTTCAAACAGAAGTGCTTGAGAGGGTGCTAGAGATGTCTGGACACAACAGGAAAGTCACACAGCCACATAAATTAACAGCTTTCTCCCTGTCCCCAGCAGGCTCTTTATGGGAATATATAAAAAGCTATTTCTTCAATATAGCATAGATATACTGATTTATAAATCCTCTAATCATGATTTTTCTTCATCTTTTATTTGAAACGATAATTTTCAATTTAATTGTTAAGTATATTTCTCAAAGACTTAAAGCCTTTTCCTATACCAGGTGAACTCTGAAACCAGCAGATATGCAGCCAACTCCAAGTCTTAACACTTCTTTGGGCCTGTCCTGGGCAATGATGATGATGGACCAGTCCCATCCCAAAAGCAAGGAGTATCTTCAACTGCAAGCAAAACAATTTCATGCCTCTGCCCCATAATATCTGCATCCCTTCTCAGCCTGAAGCAGTCAGAATGGACCTTGTCCCAAATCCCTCAAGTTTGAGTAATGAACAAAAATAAGATGGGAGTTTAACCACTAAAGTAGATTTATTGTCATTGTAGTTTTTTATCTTGTGTTAACTGAGTAACTTATAACATTGATATAAAAATTAATTTTAAATATGAAAAATTATGTAGTCAATAAAGTCAAGATCATGAGATAGTACATAGACAAAAAATATCTGATATTTTGAACAGATAAATTGCAAGTAAAAGACAAAAAAAAAGAGAGTAAGGGTCATATATGTGATCTTCATTTTACGTACTATAGCCACTAGCCAATGTGGTTATTTAGATTTGAAGTGATAAGAATTGAAAACTTAAATTTCACTTCATTGTCACACTACCTCCATTTCAAAGGCTCGATAGCCACATGTAGACAACACAGTTATAATACTTTTCCACCATTTCAGAAAGCTCTAGTTGACAGAAAAATGAAAGATTGAAAGAATTATCAAACTAATATATTGTGTGGATTTATTTAGATACTAATTCAACACACAAACAACACACACACCTTTAAGAGACAAGGGAGAAAATTTTAGCACTGTCCTGATATTTGTTATTTTTATGTTGGAAAGAAATGTGGCATATATTAAAAATCAGTCCTTATTTTTAGAGGCGGATACATAAATATTAACAGATGAAATAATATGATGTCTTGGGTTTGTTTCAAAATTATAACAGTTGGGAAGTGTGGGTAGGGAAATATATGAAAAAGGTGTGGCTCTTGCATGGATAATTCTTAAAGCTAGATATTGTGCAATGAGAGGTCATTACAATATTATATATTCTTTCACATTTGTTTGAAATTTTCCATAATAGAAAAAATAAAAAACATAATGTTTTAGAATAAAATTAGATTGTAAATACAAGTTGAAAGAGCCAAAGCAAGAACTTATGAGTATGAAAGTCAAATGATCAAATAATGATAGTAGATATCAATTCATGAGTTATTTAGCTACCAATGAATATATTTAAAGAATGGCATACCATTTTATTTAAAAGGCAATATGCACAATAAACTAGAAATAAAATCTTTTGAAATTATTTAAACCTGTTAGGATTTTTGAAGGAAGTTTCAAAATTTGCAAGGACATAGTTTTATCAAATTTCTCTGAAGAACAAAATTTTGAAGACCATTGTTCAAACACTGCAATACAGAGAATTTACCGGGTATTCTTATTTAAAATGTAGATTTACAGTTCTGATGCCAGAGATTTTAAATCAGTGGATCTGAGCTTGAAATAAAAGAATCAGCCCTTTTAAGAGGTTTCAGAGTAGACTCCAAAATTTGTTATTTTAATAAAATGTTAAGAAATGCTACTTCTCCAAGCTTCTTAATTGTCTTCTCAAAATAACTGCCACTGCCAATGGGATCTTGGATCCAATACTAGGAAACTGCCCAACCTGTCAGCTCTTCTAGCACAGAACTTCTTTACTTTCCTTAACCCTCAATCCCTGAAACATATTCCCAGAGACCTACAACTCTATGTTAAGATGACGAATATATGATTTTCTCCCAACTTTATATGATTCTATTTGTACGACTTGCTTCTTCTAAAATGAGAATATATGGCTGAACAACTCTTCTCTTTGTGATTCCTCTGATAACTTCTCAAAAGTTAGTAGCTAGAGAAATTTGACATCTATCAATTCAAATACAGAAATATAAATCTTTTGTTAAGTCAATCATAAAATAATTAGGCTTAAGTCACAAGTATCCATAATGTACTGAAACAAATGATCAATTTTTTCTACACTAACACAGTATTTGGAAAATATTGTTTGTCTTATTCTATTTTTGCTGATAGAGAAGAAAAATTAAAGCACAATTGCATTCTTAGCTCTGAAATTGTACTTTTATGACATGAAATACAAAATTTTGAGCCCAATCAGAAAATGTTATTTTATTATTTCCTTTAGACCTCTAAGCATTTCACTATTTTGGATGGGGCTATAATTTAATTATCCATCTTCTTGTCTGCCTAAATGACAATGTCAGACTTACAAAGAATGGTGATCATCATTTTTAATCCTTTTTAAGCAACCTACTTATTGATTGAGGAGTAAAAGAGAACATGTCACTGTCTAATGCTCTATTGACTGGGGATTCTAGGTCTTATCAGAAGAAGAGAGTGATGCACTAGTGAGAAGCAGGAAATTTAGAATATAAACCGTCACTCATAGATTCTAACTGAGGAATTTTTTGTGGAACTGAGACCAAAAAATGAGAGAGGTAGCATGAAGAAAGAAGCATGATCCTGTCATTAATAAAGATAATAGTGATAGATAGGCTATTTTAATAGATCCATTCCTTTCTCAGGTGTTCTTATTATGACATTTTGATTTTAATAATTTCCTCAATGGTCTTCATGATACTTTTTTCCTATCCTTATATTCACCCTATATCTCAATGGAAAATTAAACTTCTGAAAACTGCTTCTTTGTTCATTGTGGCAGTTTGAGATTATTTACGAACCCCTCAAAATAAGGATAATGTTTGTAAACTGGTCTGTTCCTCTGGGCATGATACCCTTTAATCAAAGGTATTAGATTCAGCTGAGATGTCTTTGGTTAAATTATAAGATTAGGGCTTTGATTCAACCATGTCATTATAGTGTAATTCAGGTTAAGTCCCTGCTCCCTTGGTGGGCTGATACAAATGGACACTCACTCAAGATACAGAAAGATGCAGGAAGAGAGTGAGATTTCCATAGGTGCTATAGGAGAGAAAGCCAAACAGTTAAAGACATTTGCCTGATAGTTTGCTGCTGAGCAGCCGATAAAGCCTGGAAAGAAACAAGCTCTATGCCAGACTGATATAGGAGGCCCTGAGAGCCGAGCCCATGCCAGCCTACAGCTGAGGCAGGAAGAAGCTGGGCCCGTGGAGCCTTAAGAGGAAGAAGGAAGGAGAGACCAGGCAGAGATCACCTGCCATCTTGCTTCAATACGTGGCAACAGACTTTGGTGAGAAGGCAGCTTTGAGTTGGATTCTTTAGGGCCTTGTAACCATAGGTTTTACCCCAAATAAATACCCTTTATAAAAGCCAACAGATTTCTGGTACTTTGCATCAGCACCCTTTTGGCTGACTAATTCATTCATGTTTTCACCATAATAAAAATCTCCATTTAGCTTTTACCCCAGATAAATACCCTTTATAAAATCCATCAGATTTCTGGTACTTTGCATCAGCACTCTTTGGCTGACTAATACATTCATGTTGTCACCATAATAAACATCTCCATTTAGCTATTGACTGAAACCCAAATTACTTAGTTAAGAAGCAGGGTCCTTTGTGATATGAGACCTAACCAGTGTTAGCATTCCTCCCCACTACTTTTCATCTCAAGTCTTTTGCTTTAGTGAAATCGGGGCATACCTTTCAAACTTGACAGGGCTCATGTAGAATATGTCCTTTTATTACCAGTCACTCCGTGTGGTGCAATGTTTTCTATGACTCTTTCTCAGGTCACTTCACCCTGGAAAGACATCTTTTTGATGGCCTCTTAGGATACTTGATTGGACCCCTGATATAAATACTTGCCACATAGTGTCTTTTACTGTAGCTCTTTGTGTGTTCTATGTATTCAACTATACCAATTGACCTAACATTCTTGAGAAATTGAATAGACTTTCTAAGAAATTGACTTAACTCTTTCTTCATTGCACAGATATAGCTAATATTGCCATAGTATAGTTAAAACTGAGATTATATGCTAAGCATACTCAGGCTATACCAGTAGATAACCAGATAATGACTTCCATATTTCAGATTGATATTAAATATATATCTATTTTTTTCCATACAAAATAAGCAAATTTAAATGGCTCACACAAAACTAACTTCAGTTCAAAATATTTTGAAGATATTCTTTCATAGTTTATAGCAATTGTTTTATAACAATACAAGGGGTTGGTAGTGAGGTCAAGTATGGAAGCCCTGTATGATGATATGCATATTTGCCTTGTAAGTTCACAATTTATACTACACACTTATTGTTTATGGATGCTCATGTATGAATGATAAACTTCAATTTAAAAAGTTTTTAAGGGAAGTGGACTTGGCTCAACAGATAGAGTGTCTGCCTATCACATGGGAGGTCCATGGTTCAAACCCAGGGCCTCCTTGATCCATGTGGAGCTGGCCCATGTGCAGTGCTGATGCATACAAGGAGTGCTGTGCCACGCAGAGGTGTCCCCCATGTAGGGGAGCCCCACGCGCAAGGAGTGCGCCCCGTAAGGAGAGCTACCCAGCATGAAAGATAGTTCCTGCTCAGAAGTGGTGGCCACACACACAGAGCGCTGATGCAGCAAGATGACACAACAAAAAGAAACACAGATTCCCAGTGCCACTGACAAGAATAGAAGCAGACATAGAAGAACACACAGCTAGCAAATGGACACAGAAAACAGACAAGTGGCGCAGCGGATGGAGCAGGGGAAGGGGAAATAAATAAATAAAAATAAATCTTGAAATAAAAAAAAGTTTTTTTTTAGTTTTTAAAAAGTAGGAACAGAGGAAAAATTCCTTGAAATCTAAGAAAAGGTTTTTCTAAATTTATGATTGAAACAAAAGAATTTTAATATATTCTCCAGAGCCTGATAGCACGCTTCTGAGGTTATTTATAATTTTAAGGTATTATAAAAACAAGGTTGTTTTAACCTCGTATGAGGGAAAAGAAAAAGTAAAACATTTCTTGCATAAAATATCATTACTTTAACTTTATTCTACTTGGGTGTACTCTCCCAAGGTTTATACAGTTATTAATAAGTTAACGTTATGTCTGTTGAATCTTTAAGGAGACAAAATTGTGAGTTTTAACTAATGAATTTATTACAAATCTCTTTTAAAAATACCTGTTTTGCCTAAAGTGAAGTGACTAGTTTTTCACAGAACAAAATGGTTATAAGACAAGACTTAAAGGGATATGAAAAGAAGTAGAAGGCTTGTGAAAGACTGCTTAAGGGAGTGTGTTTCGTCCTAATATATGATGTCTGGTTTTCATAAAATCAGGGTGGAAATATATAGGACAAGACTTGAATGGATATGAAAATTCTTAAAGGGCTTTCAAGGGTAAATTTGGTCTGTTTCTGACTGTAATCTAAAAACTTATTTAAATTTAATTTTGTCCTAAGGTAAAGTAAGGTGTAGTAGCTAGTCTATATGGTTATAAATTGCTAAAAGAGGTTATAGGAAATTACAAGTTGTAGGAAGTTGTAAGAACATTTTCTAAACTGAAGACTTGAAACATCCTGGGAAGCCAATATTAAGTAAAAATCTATGAGATGATATTGATAACAAAAAATAACTTCATAGAGAAAAATGTGTCAGAGACCACCATAAGCTATTATTATCTATGCTAACTAGGATTTATTTAAGGAATGGTGTACTGATGCAAAACTATAGTTTTACTTTCTCCCTGTCTGCTAAAGCAACACAGATTTATTAAATTGTTAAACTGTTTTAGTGGAAAAAATTATAAAATTCCTTTTGAAATAATTAAAGAACAAAAAGTCTGTACCTTATCAGAATGGCTTAATATAACTTATATTGACCTAACCATATCCTTAACAGTTTAAAAATATACACAGCCACTGCTATTTTGGAAGTTAAGACTTTTCCAAACTACTTTACTAACTTATTGGTCTCTGTGAAAAATAGAGGCCTGTTTAAATACTGTGTTCAGACCTGACAACTTTTAATATTCTAATAAAACCCTTAAGGATATCTTTAATTGAAATGTTACAAAAGAATTTGTCCCTTTACCTTGGAAAAGTAAGGTGCTTAAATGTACACATTTATGAACACTAACATTATAAATATATTTGTATTTTCATTCACAATAGAAAAATATATCCCCACATTGGAAACTCATAATACTTGTGGAAACTGTGGAAAACTTTAAATGGGATGTTATTGTGACAATGTTTTGAGTTTTAGTCACATTTTATTCTGATAAAATTTTACCAAGGTATTAAACTTTTGTTGCTGTTTTCTAAACTGGTTTGTCATAAAATACTGTGCATAATCACAGTATTTATTTTCTAAGACTATTGTAAATATGTAGACTTAGGTTTACTACTCAGGGAAATATTATTTATAAAATAATAATAGAAAAATAACCTTGCTTCCTTTGGGAATCTTAAATTGTCCTAAAAATTATTAGAAAAATAGTTTTCTTCTGGTACTATTTCTTTGTGATAAACAGTATCTTTTAAAAAGGGGAAACATGGAGGAGAAATTAAATGTATAATTTATATATTTGGGAATTGTATAAACTTTTTAAAGACTTTTAAAGTTTTTACTGTCTTTCTTTCCTAATACTGATCCGTATGATAATCTTGTTGGTTATAGTTTTAGTTATGGTTAGAAAATGTGATGTCAGGAAAGTAACCCAAAGTTTTCATCACTGACACTGTTCTGCTCTGCTCCTTCACTAAAAGAGCATGAAGTCAGCACATGTTCAACAGAAAGGGGCTTTAAGGAGAAGCAAGATGAGTCTATAAGTTATATTTTGCCTGTTGATTAACAATCTTCGTAAAAGTGTAAAAGTAAAATGAAACAAAGCTCTTGCTATCTATTGTATGTAGTTAATGATCTCTAGAAACCACTTTATTTTAAATGCTCATAAGGAAATTAGGGTTTAGGCTGTAAGCTCTTGCAGCTGGGATCTATACTTGCAGCTGGGATCTATACTTGAGCTCTGATCTCTGTTTTCTTTAAGTCCTAAGATGCTTTACTTTTTGTATATAACCTAAGTTGTCCTCAGGATTTTGAAGGGCCTGTATGACACTTTGAATTCAGAACTGAAGTTAACCTGCTCTGCAGGTGCTGAAAAAGCAGCATTAATTCTAAAAGACCACCCCAATTAAAGAAGCTAGAAGAAGCAGACTTCAATTAAAAGGTACATGGGGCTAATCTAAAGACGAAGGGTAATCAGGATGCAAAGAAAAAGGTATTATCAATATTATAAACCTTAAGTACTACTGAAGTCAGAAGATGCAGGATTCCTCTTGGTTCCTGGCTATGTCACATAACAGAATTTTAAAACATGCCAGTTTAATTAGGCCTGTAAAAAGAATTTATTGAGAACAAGAGAAAAGGGAAAAATACACACTGTGACCTGGATATGGGCAGTCTCCCAACAAAGAGACATACCTAGAGTTGGGACGTGGCCTTTTTTAAGCCATTCTTCACTCCTCCCCTTTCCTAATGTTGGGGAGAGGCCCCAGCTGTTTGCTGTTCTAATTAGTTGCCTTAAGATCCCCACCTGTTAGCTCTCAGGGCAACAATGATGAGGCCCTTTGCTTGGAGTTATCTGGGGCTTCCTCTTGATCCTGGAAGTTCCCAGGGTCTCAGCAGGGTCTTTCCAGCTTTGTTCCTGGAAGTGGCCTTCTCTCAGGCAGTTTCTGGACAGGGTCTCATGGCCATGGTCTCTGCCAGATCCCAGCTGTGTCTCATCTTCCCTCTTTCTTTATACTAACCTGCTTCAACTCCATCCTCAGGGAGTTTACACTCCTACTCTTAATGGGTTGCTGAAGGGCAAGAATCTTTCTTATTTCTGTAATAATGAAACTAAACCTAACTATAATTAATGCCTAAGAGTGACTGCTAGAGAACCTCTTTGATACTCAAATGTTGCTTGCCTCTCTAAGCCAAACTCTCATTACCTCCTCTTCCCCTCCCCACATGGCACTTAACTTCCAGAGATTTTTTCTGGCAATGCAAGATTTGACAACTTCCAGGGATGGGCCTCCCTGGCAAGGATTAGAACAAAAGAGGGAAAGGAATAGGACAGAATAACTTTTAATGGCTAAGAGATTTCAAACAGAGTTGAGAGGTCATTTTGGAGATTGCTCTTATGCAAGCTTCAGCCAGTCGTGGGGACAAAAAAGAACCAGAGTAGGCAAAGCCCAAAAGAATACTCTGAAATGCATATAAGAAAAGCTGTTATATCATTTCTCCAATTTTATTTGTTATCTAACCCAATAATTCTCAATTTATAAATTAAATATATTTTTCAGAAAATCTCTGAATTAACCATATGCCAGACTAGCCATGGAACCTGAAGCATGGACAATCAGCTTCCTCTCTACTCCATAATGTTAATGCCTCTTTTCAGCATGAAGCCAGAAATATCTGACATTCAGATTATCCCCAAGATTGTGAATTTTATAAAAAGAGAGGGAGGAGTTGTAAGTGAGGTTTAAGAATTAACAAATAAATATGATTATTAAATCATTATACAGAAGCTTTTATATTATAAAATAGCAAAATATTAAAATCTGAAATTACTGAAGTGGGTTAGAGTTGTCTCACCCCTGGTTTAGGTTACTCTAGACTTAACCACACCCTTGTGTATGCTTACCATTGGGATGGCAATCACTCCACCCACTTCTGTTTAATATCCATATGAAAAAACTTGCAACTGACCTTTTTTTTAAAAGATTTATTTATTTATTTATTTCTCTCCCCTTTCCCCTCCTGCCCCAGTTGTCTGTTCTCTGTGTCTCTTTGCTGCATGTTCTTTGTCTGCTTCTGTTGTTATCAGTGGCAAGGGATCTGTGTTTCTTTTTGTTGCATCATCTTGTTGTGTCAGCTCTCTGTGTGTGTGGTGCCATTCCTGGGTAGGCTGCACTTTCTTTCGTGCTGGGCAGCTCTCCTTACAGGGCACACTCCTTGTGCATGGGTCTCCCCTACACAGGGGCACCCCAGCATGGCAGGGCACTCCTTGCGCGCATCAGCACTGCGTGTGGGCCAGCTCCACACGGGTCAAGGAGGACTGGGGTTTGAACCGTGGACCACCCATGTGGTAAACGGACGCCCTAACCACTGGGCCAAGTCCACTTCCCGATAACCTATTTCTTTTCCCAGTTTTCACTCCTTAGAAATAACTACTATAAATAATATTTTATGTATACTCCTAGATATTTTTTGAGCATATAAAAGTATATCTGTGGTTCCTTCTATATTTTAGCTATATCTATGTATATATAATTTTTAAATTGAGATTCTAGCAACTTATGATGCAGCATTTTTTCTAGTTTTAAAACTGCAAAAAAAGGTAAGTATTTCAGTGTCTAGTTAGAAAACATGTTCAGCGTAAGAAACAGTCATCTGCACTTTCTAATCAGACTAAAAGCCAAGAAGATACAACCATGTCTATAGTTTATTAAAAGGTAGGGTAAAGATTTTTGACAACAAAGTTAAATTACCATCTAACGTACCCATTATGTGTGTTGGAAACAAACATATATATTATGAGATAAGCAACCACATAAGAAATATATCACCCATGTTACTTACCATGAAAAAATAGTTGAGAGAACAACTAAAAATAAAAGGCTCAAGGTGTGGTAATTTAGGCTGAAAGAAATTGTGGTTGGTATTGTTTCAGTTAAACCTCTGAGTTAAATCTAAATACATGTTAATATGGTTAAAATTGAATGTAAAGTAAAAGTGAAATTTTTCTCTTGGAATTTAATAATTATTAATAACCTCACCATTTATTAATATATTAATAGTCAGAAAATATTGAACATCCTGAAAAGATAATGGATAATTGTCTTTTAATTATCTTAAAATACTAGATTTTAAGCATCCTTTAAAACTTAAAGGACCTATTTGTCAAATGTCAAATATCAAATATCAAATATACCTTTTGAAACATTGGATTTTCTTCAAACACCACATAAATAAGGCAGGTAAGTATGTATAGGTATAGCAGATTTTCTGAAATTATTAGAGGGATTATTAGTGTAGAACTAATAGCCATAGAAATGTGGCTAATATTTTTACCTTTCCTATTTTTCCAGTTCAAACCTTCCCTCTATCTTCCCATAGTGATGGTCCTTGAAATACTATAGAAAATAAAGTGTTTGCCTGGCAGAATTCTGGGCGAGAGACCCTCCCCACCAAAAGGTATGAAAAATTATATATAAAAAAAGTCTTTGGAACATAGACAGGTAAATAAGGAATGGTCAGAAGTGATGGATTAATAAATAACTGAAATGAATTTATCTTGAACCGACATTGATTCAAGTTTTCAGCTATTCTTGAGAAATAATTCCTTTTGGTAAAAAAAAAAAAGAATTGTTTCAAGACAATAAATGAATATTAATTTTCTGTCAATTTGGGGGATTTGGCAGTGTAAAAATTATAAACTATAGTCCTATAGTTTGTTGAGATAACACTATAATGAACACAGAAGTTTAATTCTTAATGCCTGTAAGGTTTGTTTTCTGAGTATAGGTACTTACATATATTTTAACAAATTTTGATAAATATGTTAATAAGCTTTTCCAAAGCAAGGCTGTGATTTTTTTTTTTTTTTTTTTTTTTTTTTTTTGCCAGTCCTTTCTAGATGCCCTCCACAAGTAAGATGTGTTCCTCTAAGAAATTCCAGGCATGGTAGGGTGGTTTTGATCCTTGATCCTTGCATTAGTATTTTATTTTGTTTTAATGCAACTCTGAAACTTTGGAACACCCAAGAAATGCCATTATATTTAAACTTTTCCTTCTGTGTTATTTTAAAAACATTATGCTCTAGATTAATTCATCAAAACATTTAATTTTTCCTGCTTGCTGGACAGATGAAAAATTGTGTTTTTTACAAGTTTAAGGTTATGATAGAGGAGGGCGGGGCAAGATGGTGGTTGAGTGAGTGCACCTGATGGTCTCTCCTGCAAAGCAGCAGCTGGGCAGTGTTAGAAATTCTTCAGGACCAGGCTGTTTTGGGATTTTGCAGGGCAGGAGGTATCTGGACATCGATTTCGTGGGAAGGTAACAGAGAAAATTCGTGTAAAAGATAAAATTGAGGCTTTCTTACACGGATATAGGGGCTGCTGCTGGAGGGCGCTCCCCCCTGGGGCGGGCGGAATCGCAGCACCAGCACTGTGGCAGGGATTCCTGGAGGCTCAGTGGTAATTCATAAGCCCTGAGCAGGCTATTAAGGGGCTAAGAGGGCAGGAGGCCTTCACACACCAATTTGGTGAGACAGACGGGAGTTATTTATGAGGCGGGGAATTTTTGACTTCTGACACGAATAATAGTGCTTCCGGATAGAGCCCTGCCCCCAAGGCCGGCTGCTGATCTGCAGGAGCTTTAAATTGCTCCCAGTAAAGAGACGTCACCAGGAGGCTATTTTGGGGGATTGCAGGGTGGGAGGCATCTGGAAGCGGATTAGGGGAATCTTTTGCGAGGTGTGGGATTTTCGGTTTCAGACACTGATACAGCACTTCCGGCTAGAGCCGCGCCCCCTAGGCCTGGCTGCAGACTGCAGTGTCATTAAATTGGCTTCAATATAGAGGCGCCCCCAACTGGCTGTTTTGGGGGCTTGCAGGGCGGGAGGTGTCCTGAAGTTGAATTGGTGATACTGCCACAGAAGAGACCCTAGAGAGAGGGGGAATTGCAGGTTTCAGACACATAGGTCAGAGTTTGCGGATGTGACCTCTCCCATAGGGCTGGCACCCAGCTGCGGGGATCCCTGAAGGCTGTGTTGCACTGCAGTCCTCCCAGGTTCCCTGTTAACCTGATTTGAGGTTGCCAGGTCTGTGTACCCTAAACCCTGGTGGCGCACACCCCAGAGACTCACACCTCTTGAGTCTGCAGTATCACAGACTTTCCATACCTGAATCCACCACACCCTGAGGCCCATCTGAGGTCCTTGATTGTCCTAGCCTTCAATGTTTGCATTTTTTTTTAATTTTAATTTTAATTTTTAATTTTATATTTTTTATTGTCCTGGTTGCTAATATTGCATTATTTCCAAGTCTTTTCTCCCATTGTATCCCTCAAGGTCTTTTTTTTGCATTTATTTAGGGTTTTTTTTTGTTGTTGCTGTTGTTGGTGTTCTATAACTTCTTTTCCTGACTTGTTCCCCTCCCTTTTCCTCATCCACCCCCCGTTTTTCTTTCTTTCTTTCTTCTCTTTTTTTTTTCTCTCTTTTCTCTTGTCCCTCATTTTCTTCTTATTTTATTTTATCTTAAATATACAATAGGTGCAACAGGGAACACCTCACATTTGCTGGGTTTCCTCATCCTCCATTGCCTCATTTCTGTGTGAATTGATTTTGGCTACCTACACTATCCCCTTTCACCCACATCTTGATATCCTCCATCATCTACTGTCTCTCCTATATTCCACCTCCCTTTCTTTGATCCCCAAATTGTCTAACTCTTAATTTTTAATACCTTTGTTTTGTTTTCTGTCTGTTATCCACTCTTGAAACTATTGCCTTTCTTTTCTCTTTCCCTCTCTCACAAAAACACTAGCTTTTTAATTCATACCATATTCCTCCCATATTCAGTCGACTACCTCATTATAGGTACTCTCCTTACTGCTATAACTCTACACAACTTACATGAATCTAATATCCATCCTCTCAGATCTCATATTGTTGCTCTGTTAACATTTATTACCAATACTACTTTACACATTTTCCTTTCTTACACAATTGCCTTTCCCTGGCCCTAATACTTTCCTTCAAAGTGAACTCAGCCAGCAATAAGAAATTAGAATAAGAAGAACAAAGTAACAAAGAGAAGATATAACACTTACGCAAGAACAACAGCTAATTAATCCCCAAGACTAGACAAAGAAGCTAAGGAACTGATTAAACCCGTCAAGATAAAATGATGACCAGACAGCAACAAAAATCTACAAACCAAACCAGTAATCAGGAAAACATGGCTGAATCCAATGAACAAACTAAAAACCAGGAAGGGGAGCAGAACTTCACACAAGTAATTAAAGATCTCAGAACATATATCACAGACAAATTTAATGAAGTAAAGGAAGAGGTTAACAACATGAAGACAACACTTGGAGGGGAAATTGCAGACATACGCAAAAAGATAACAGATATGATGGGAATGAACACCACAGTTCAAGAAATGAAAAATATACTCAGAGCCAATAGCAGCAGATTACAAGAGGCAGAGCAGAGAATTAGCAATGTGGAAGAGAGTACATTGGAAATCAAACAGATAGTAGAATTGATAGATAAAAAGATAGGAAAAAACCCATCTAGGACTTAGGGACCTGAATGACAATGCAAAATGCACAAACATACATATTATAGGCATCCCAGAAGGAGAAGAGAAGGGAAAGGGGTCAGAAGGAGTGTTGCAGGAAATAATGGCTGAAAACTTCCCAAATCTACTGAAAGAGACAGATGTACATATCCAAGAAGCAAAATGCACCCCAAACATCATAAACCCCAAAAGGCCCAGCCCAAGACATATACTTGTCAAATTATCCAATGTTCAAGACAAAGGGAAAATTTTAAAGGACCAAGAGAAAAGAAAACCATCACATACAAGGGAAGCTCCATAAGATTGAGTGCTGATTTCTCATCTGAAACCATGGAGGCAAGAAGGCAGTGGTATGATATAGTCAAGGTACTAAAAGAAAAAAAATTCCAACCAAGAATACTCTATCCAGCTAAACTAGCATTCAATAATGATGGAGAGTTCAAAATATTCACAGATAAACAGAAACTGAAAGAGTATGCCAACAAGAAACCTCCCCTTCAAGAAATTCTAAAGGGAGATCTGCAGGAAGAAAGGACAAAACAGGACAGGCAGAGTTGGAGGAGAGTGTAAGAGCAACAAAAAAGACAAAAAGAAAAGGGAAAAAAAAACAAACAAAATATGACAAACACAAGTCCAATCAAAATATGGCTAACATAAATAATCCCTTGAAAGTAATAACACTGAATTTCAATGGATTAAACTCACATATCAAAAGATTCAGACTGGGACATTGGATAAGGAAATATGACCCATCTATATGCTGTCTACAAGAGACACATCTTAGACCCAGAGATTCATGGAGGCTGAAAGTGAATGGCTGGAAAACAATCTTACAAGCAAACAATAACCAAAAAAAGGCAGGAGTAGCTATATTAATATCAGACAAAATAGACTTTAAATGCAAAACAATTGTGAGAGACAAAGAAGGATACTACATATTACTGAAAGGAACAATCTCTCAAGAAGAATGAACATCATAAATATTTATGTTCCTAACAAGGGCGCCTCTAAATACATGAGGCAAATGCTGGAAAAACTAAGTGAAAGAATAGATGCATCTAAAATTATAGTGGGGGATTTTAATACACCACTATCAACTCTGGACAGAACATGTCAAAAGAGAATCACTAAAGAAACAAAATTATTTGAACAGTATATTAGAGGAGCTGGATCTAATAGACATATACAGATTATTACACCCAAACACAGCAGTATATACATTTTTCTCAAATGCACATGGATCATTCTCCAAGATAGACCATATGCTAGGCCACAAAGAAAGGCTTAATGAATTCAGAAAGATTAAAATCATACAAAATAATATCTCTGACCACAGTGGAGTGAAGCTGGAAATCTGCAAGGGCCAGAGGCCAAGATTTCACAGTACACTCTTAGAAAAACAGTGGGTCAAAGGGGAAATCTCAAAAGAAACCAATGACTACATTGAAACAAATGATTATAATAACACAACATACCAAAATTTATGGGATGCAGCAAAAGCAGTACTGAGAGGGAAATTTATAGCCATAAATTCATACATCAAAAAAGAAGAAAGAGCAAAAATTGAAGCACTAACTGAACATTTGGAGGAATTATAAAAAAAACAATAAAGTAATCCCACAGGAAGAAGAAGGAAGGAAATAACAAAGATAAGAGCAGAAGTAAATGAAATAGAATAAAAGAAAGCACTTGAAAAGATAAACAAGACCAAGAGCTTGTTTTTTGAGATCAATAAAATTGACAAACCTATAGCAAGACTAACAAAGAAAAAAAGAGAGAAGATGCAAATACACAAAATAAGAAATGAGAAAGGAGATATCATCACTGACCCCACAAAAATAAAGACTATCATAAGAGGATACTTTGCAAAACTATATTCCAACAAAAATGACAATTCAGAGGAAGTGGACAAATTCCTAGAAACACTTAAGCAGCCTTTATTGTAGAAAGAAGAAATTGAAGATCTCAACAAACCAATCACAATTAAAGAGATAGAATCAGTCATTAAAAACCTCCCAACCAAGAAGAGCCAAGGGCCAGACGGCTTCACAGGTGAGTTCTACAAAACATTCCAGAAAGAACTAACACCAATCCTGCTGAAACTCTTCCAAAAAATCAAAACAGAAGGAACATTGCCTAACTCCTTCTATGATGCCAACATTACCCTAGTACCAAAGCCAAACAAAGACGCCACAAGAAAGGAAAATTACAGACCAATTTCTCTAATGAACGTAGACGCAAAAATACTTAACAAAATACTTGCTAATTGTATTCAACAACATGTTAAACTAATTATACACCACGACCAAGTGGGATTCATTCCAGGTATGCAAGGATGGTTCAACATAAGAAAATCAATCAATGTAATACACCATATAAACAGATTGAAGGAAAAAAATCACATGATTATATCTATGGATGCAGAAAAAGCATTTTACAAAATACAGCGCCCTTTCTTGATAAAAACACTGCAAAAGATCGGAGTACAAGGAAATTTTTTGAAGATGATAAAGAGTATATATGAAAAACCCACAGCCAACATCATTTACAATGGAGAAATCCCAAAACCCTTCCCTCTAAAGTCAGGAACAAGACAAGGATGCCCACTCTCTCCCCTTCTATTTCACATTGTCTTAGAAGTACTTGCTCAAGCACTGAGGCAAGAACCAGATATAAAAGGCATTCAAATAGGAAAGGAAGAAGTCAAAATTTCATTATTTGCAGATGACATGATCCTATACATAGAAAACCATGAAAGGTCTACAAAAAAGCTTCTAGAACTCATAAATAGTTTAGTAAAGTCACAGGTTATAAGATCAATGCACAAAAATTAGTAGCATTTCTATACAACAATAACGAGCAAGATCACTAGGAAATCAAGAAACAAATACCATTCACAATAGTAAATTAAAAAATCAAATATTTTGGAATAAATTTAACTAAAGATGTAAAAAACTTATACACCGAGAACTATACAAGACTGTACAAGGAAATCAAAGAAGACCTAAATAAATGGAAGAATATTCCCTGTTCATGGATAGGAAGACTAAATATTATTAACATGTGTATCCTACCAAAACTGATCTACACATTCAATGCAATCCCAATAAAAGTCAACACAGCCTTCTTTAAGGAACTAGAAAAACTAACTATGAAATTTATTTGGAAAGGAAAGAGGCCCCGAATAGCCAAAGACATCTTGAAAAAGAAAAACGAAATTGGAGGAATCACACTACCGGACTTCAAAACATACTACAAATCTACAGTAGTAAAAACAGCATAAAGAGAGACACACAGACCAATGGAATTGAATTGAAATTTCTGATATAGAACCTCATATATATATAGCCATATAATATTCAATAAAGCCACCAAACCCTCTCAATTGGGAGAGAATGGCCTATTCAGCAAATGGTGCTTGAAGAACTGGATATCCATATGTAGAAGAATGAAAGAGGATTACCATCTCACACCTTATACAAAGATCAACTCAAGATGGATCAAAGACATAAATATAAGAACCAAGACCATAAAGACCTTGGAAAGCAGTGTAGAGAAACATCTACAAGACCTTGTAATAGGAAATGGCTTCATGAACATCACACCAAAGCACGAGCAGCAAAAGAACAAATAGATAAATGGGAATTCCTCAAAATTAAAGCCTTCTGTACCTCAAAGGAGTTTGTCAAGAAATTAAAAAGGGAACCTACACAATGGGAGAAAATATTTGCAACCATATATCCGATAAGAGACATAACTTGCATATATAAAGAATTCCTATATCTTGAAAATAAAAAGATAAACAACCCATTTAAAAAATGGGAAAACGATTTAAACAGACACTTCTCCAAAGAAGAAATACAAATGGCTAAAAAGCACATGAAAAAATGCTCCAAAACTTTAGCTATCAGGGAAATGCAAATCAAAACTACAATGAGATACCATCTTACTCCCATAAGATTGACAGCTATGAAAAAAACAGAAGAATACAAATGCTGGAGAGATTGTGAAGAAATGGGAACACTCATCCACTGCTGGTGGGAATGTAGAAGGATCCAACCATTCGGAGGACAGTTTGGTGGTCTCTCAAAAAACTAACCATAGATTTGCCATATGACCCAGCAATTCCACTGCTGGGTATATACCCAGCAGAACTGAAGGCAGGGACACAAACTGATATATGCGCACCAATGTTCATAGCAGCATTGTTCACTATCGCCAAAAGTTGGAATCGACCCAAATGCCCATCAACAGATGAGTGGATCAATAAAATGTGGTATATGCATACAATGGAATACTACTCAGCTTTAAGAATAAATACATTACAAACACACGTGATAACATGGATGAATCTTGAGAACCTTATGTTGAGTGAAGCAACCCAGGCATTGAAGGACAAATACTACATGACCTCAATGATATGAAATAAGCAACCTGCCTCAGAGAGCTAGAGACTGGAGGATAGGCTTACAGGAAATCGGGGGGTAGAGGAAGGATGCAAGCTGACATCTACATGGGTGAAATCTATGATAAGCTGGAGGTAAGTATGTGTACAAGAAAGGGATAAAATGGGGGCATAGGATTACCTTTGGGTGGGGCTTGGGGGTTTGAGAGGGGCTAGGGATGGGTGGATGGGTAATATTGCCCAAGAAATTGGGGGACTGGTGGGGCAACACACGAACATAGGAGATTGTCAGGTGTTGGTTGAGAGTATAATACCGAGAAAACCTTTTCAAAATATAATTAGGAAAGTTACCTGTTTAAGATACTCAAAGGGGATAATCTGATGCAGAACAGATTCCTAGGGAATATCTGAATGCTCATTTTGCCAGAGTGGGTTATACCATTGGGTAGAAACCCATATAATGAGAGTGAAGTTAGACCCACAACCTGGGGAGGACTAATGCCATCAAATAGAGGGAACTGTATCTCTCAAGAGAAACAGTGGCTCCCAGGGCATTAGGGCAGTTGAGCAAGTCAAGCCCTCAAAACTGTTGCAAGTATCTCTGAACATGGCTCCTCAAGAAATGAAGATTGACTGTCACTGTGGGCCCCAAGGGGAGGGGGAAATAGATATTGAATAGATGGAACCAAAGTAAATGTGAGGGCAAAAGAAGTGTTTCACAAGAGTACACAAGGATGGATATAAAACATGTAATATTACACCAAAAACATATAGGGGACGACAGACTAATAATGTAAACCATAATGTAAAACATAGGATAACTAAAATTTTAGAAAACTATATAGCCTAAAGTATAAACCACAATGTAAACACAATTCAAACACCTTGTTTGAAAGCTCTTGCCTCAATATCTGTACATCAGTTTCAGTAAATATGAAATCAATAAGTTAAAAGATTATTGCTGTGGAAGGGAAAAGGTTTTATAATGGATATGTGGGAGTACTGTATATTGTATATATGAATTACTGTGATCTAAGGCTCTTGTGAAGAGAAGCTCAATAATTAGGGGGAAAAAAAAGGAAAAAAGATAGGATGTAGAATTTTTCCAAGTCAATATGTATTCTATATCTCACCTTTAAACTCATCGCTATATTCCATTTTACTATTAAGGGAACCTGACATTATATCGGGCTTCACTTTTCAGGAAGTTTTGGATCACAGAGTGGTTCAACAATGGCAGTGGAGGAATACTGGTATGGGATGTTATTGACAGGGGAGATATGGTTGACAGGGAGTTATACAGGGCATGTGTCCAGGTGCATGGAAATGTTTGGATATACTCATAGTGGAAACAATTAAAAACAACACCTGGGGGGGTACTGGGTTCCTGACCAGGGGGGAGGCTCTGTCGTGGTCCCTAGGGGAGCAGCGGCAGTCCCCCAGGTGCAACAGCAAGGACCAGGAAGGAATGAGGGTCCAACAGTGACCCCCTGAGACTAATGACTATGCTTGTGAGCCTATACACCTGAAATAAAAACAAGGCCTAGAACAGCACTGTGCTTAAGATTTCCCTCCTGACAGCCTCCGTGTTACTCAAATGTGGCCAGTCTCAAAGCCAAACTTGGCATGTAAATGCAATGCCTTCCTCCCAGTGTGGGACATGACACCCGGGGATGAGCCTCCCTGGCACCGAGGGATCACTACCAAGTACCAGCTGATGACGTAACTAGAAAATGACCTTGAATTAAAGGTTCAATGCGGACCAGCAGAATATCCCTGTCTACATATAGTAACAGGAGTTAAAAATGCTGTTTGACCTAAAGTAAGGGGGAAATGGAAAGGACAAATGAATTTATATGGCTATGAGTCTCTAAGAAAGAGTCTGGAGGTTGTAGAAGGATTGCCCTTATGCACACCTGAGCAGAGTCTCAGAGACAGATAAAGTAGATACAACCCCAGGTATTGGTTCTTTTGAGGGCTAAAGAGACCCACAAGTTCTATGGTCATGGCAGATGGAGGTCACTGCCATGTCAGTTGGCCCTTCTTTGGAGCTGGTGTTTCTGCATGATGGAGCTGGACTCAGATGGGATATCTTTTCACAAGCCTTTCAAGCTACTTTACTGGAATTGTAGTTGGTGCTGGAGTTTAAGATATATCTAGGGGATTTGAATCTCTGGACTGACAATATGATAGCCAGGCCCTGAGCCTCAACAGACTTCAGCTCCTACACTCTGGTTTATTGGACTTACCCCACTCAGCTAACATGGAGTTGAAGAATGTCAACCACCACACCATGGAGCCTAGAGTGCCTACAATTGAAAGCAGGAGGATTTCATCCAGTATCCATGTGGAATCTAAGCCCCCTCTTGACATAGATGTGGAATGGACACAACCAAGCCAAGGTCCAAAGGAAGGAGGGAATACAGTAAGCATTAGAGTGGACTTACTGATATTCTATTCATGAACTATTGTGGTTAATAATCGAGAAAATGTGGCATTGGTGTGGAAAAAGTGGCCATGGTGGCTGATGGGTGCGGGGAATAGGAGGAAGAGATGAGATGTGGAGGCATTTTCGGGACTTGGAGTTGTCCTGAGTGGTGCTGCAGGGACAATTGCTGGACATTGTGTGTCCTCCCATGGCCCACTGGATGGAACATGGGAAAAGTGTGGGCTATGGTGTGGACCACAGGCCATGGGGTGCAGTGATGCCCAGAGATGTACTCACCAGATGCAATGGATGTGTCATGATGATGGGGGAGAGTGTTACTGTGGGGGGAGTGGTGGGGTGGGGGTGGTGGGGGTGAAAGGGGACCTCATATTTTTTGAATGTAATATTTTTTAAAAAAATGAATAAATAAAATTTAAAAATTAAAAATTAAAATTAAAATTAAAAAAGAAAAAGAAAAAAAAAGGTTATGATAGAGAAAAATACACTATGAAAATTTTGAATAGTTTTATTCCATGAATACAGAAGAAGTAGACATTTGATTCCTTTTCCCAATATTTCTCAAAGGAAGAATATTGACCCTTAGCAATCTGTTATTTATTCTCAAAAGACTATTTAGTAACATAAACATTTACATTTGTTTTTGGAATATTTCCTGTCAGAAGTTGTTTAGAATGTCCTTCTTTTCTTTAGATGTAAGTATTCCTTCATTACAAGTGTTTTCATTTCTGAACAAAATTCGATGTTGTTAAAGTACTTAAGGGATTCATGCTATTAAATTACTTAAATTAGGAGTAGCTTAAAAAAGTCCACAGTTCTTTATTTTTCTTTCCTCTGAACATAGACATAACACTACTTTTTTACTCCCTTTAAGGGACAAATAAATTTAATTGGCAGTGAAGTTGAAGGCATAGTAAAGAAATGGCTGATTTTTAATATTAATTTTTAATGTCAAGAAATTTGCAAATATTTTGTTGATATATACTGTCATGCCATTATTGAAACTATATTTTCTTTTGCTTTGTCCCTTTTTATTAATATGTGTTCAGAAAAAATATTGGACAAGTGTGCATGAAAGGAGGTTATCTGACAAAGCAGAAAATAGAGAAACTGCCAAGAAAATAGTAAAGAAAGAAAAGCACAAGAAAGACATTAAAGTTAACTTTAAATTCAATCCCAGAAATCCTGGCAAAACTAGGTATCAAATTCCTGCTTTAAAAGTTTCCTGTAGTATACAATAAAGCCAGAATTTTAGTCAAACCACTATATATATGTAGGGTGGCACCGTGTGGGAGCGCGGCGACAGCAAGGGTCGGCTCGTCTCCAGGCGCCGGTGCGAGTCGGACCCGGGTGGCTGGAACGGGCGTTAAGGCCCTCCACTTGGGGTTCGGGCGTACTGCCCGCCCCTCTGCCCAGCTGCACCCGCTTCCCCCTCGGTGGCCTAACCCCACCTCTCCCCCGAGGGCCACCGCTGCGCCATGACAGCCCCGCCTCGCTGCTGCCGAGAACCCTGGCTACCCCGTCTTCTGCCCGCAACCAGTGATGCACCCCTGCATGAACCTATCAGCCGTCTGCCGCCCCCCGGCCACGCCCCCTGCCCCTCCCCGTCTTCGCCCTATATTAACCGCTGTACTTCCTGAATAAATCAGACTTGCGCACAGATCCTGGTCTCCTCGGTAGTCTTCTTCCTACCGCGCGTCCTCCGCACCTTGCCGGCCCCGGAGCGCCTTCTCGGAAGGCCCCTCCGTGTGTTGCAGCCCTCTGCCCGAGCCCACACCGCCCCTGCAGCAGCCCTCCGGGCGAGCCCACACTGCGACATATATATTTCTGAAACAAAGAGATCTGTCAAGTTCTATGAACAAGGAGTAAAGAAAACAAATTAGTGAGAAAATCAAAATGTATTCAGTGTTTGGATGTTGAAAGCTAGGTATGTACAGTTGAAGAAATCTATTTGGTGATTTTGTTATTGCAATTGAATACATTATTTTTTCTAAAATCAGCAGCCTAATACTCCTGTAAGATTTTGTATTTTTAATCATATATTTAATAAATATGATTGTAACCAAATTTAATTAATTTTCACCTTCATTAATGCTATTTGTACCATAGAAAGCAGAGAGACCAGGTAACTGATTGGAGCAAATTTAAAATTGTAATACAGTGTGCAACTCATGCTAAAATTTAGTATGAGTTATCTTAAATTATCCTAAAATTCTGTATTAGATAACTAGACTCACTGCAATGGGCTTGCATTTCATAAGATTTGGTTGGCTTTGACACAACATATTCAATAGGTAACCCAAGAAAGTTGTTTGTGTTGGAGATTGCAGAAGTGGCTGTTGGAATCCTGGATAAGAATGTGTGGACCAAACTGAGAAAAGGCTCAGGAATGGGAAATGGGATACAGCATTTAAGGGTTATATAAAAGATGTTGTTGTATAGAGGATTAATAAAGTATAAGTGAATAGATATAGGAAGAGAGTGTGGTTTGAGAGGTCAAGGGAAGAAAAGGCTAATTTTAAGATCCTGTCAAAAATGTTAAATTCTGGAAAGGTCGCTAGGACAAACAAAAGGTGGTCAATAGAGTTTATGTAACTTGGCCAAATTTACTTGAAGAGTGAAAGCACAGAATACATTCATGAGGCATAATAGGAAGATTAAGACATAAGAGCAAGGACTATAAATGGATGTTTCAAGAACATCAGCTGTAATGCAAAGGAGAGTTCAAGGATAGATTTTTTTTTAAATTGGATTTGTGCAGGGAAGCGGATGTGGCTCAACCGATTGAGTTCCCGTCTACCATGTGGGAGGGAGGCCCTGGGTGCCCTTCCCAGGGCCTCCTTATGAAGGCTAGCTGGCCCATAGCCCGTGGAGAGCTGATGGCCCATGCCCATGGAGGGCTGGCACAGCAAGATGACACAACAAAGGGAGATAAGCAGACACAGAAGAACATGCAGTGAATGGACTGGACACAGAGAATAGACAGCAAGCAAGTTGCAAATGGGCGGGGGGGGGGGGGGAGGGACAGAGGGTGTGATAAATAAATAAAAATAAATATTTTTTTAAAAAGTTAGATTTGTGCAAATCTTTGTGATAACATCTTTATTCATTATCCATAGCATCTTAAACTCATTTTAGAAAATGAGTTTAAATATTAGAAGTTTGGGTAAGCATATTGTTTCCTAATACTTTCTTTTTCCCATTTTAATCCCACTTAATCAGCATTAGGGTAATGTAATATTAGGGCAGCAGACAGAAGAGGTTAAAGGATTGGAAATCATGCCACTTTTAATTATTTCTTTTTTTTTTCCTCACGATCTCTTTATTTTTTTTTAATGTTACATTCAAAAAATATAAGAGGTTCCTATACACCCCTCACCCCCCCACCACCCACTCCTCCCACATCAACGACCCCCACGACCACTGCGGCACACTCAGTGCACTTGGCAAACACACCCCAGAGCACTGCCGCACCACATGGATATCAGTCCACATTGTAATCTACACTCTCCCCCCGTTGTAATTATTTCTTATTGAGAAAAACAATAATACAGGCTAGCCTACTGCCACCATTAATATTATTCAACTATGGGCAATTGAATGGAAAAAGAAATCATTAGGTCAGTGTTTCTCAATATGTGATCAACAGCCCACTAGCATCAAAATTATTTGAACATTTGTTACAAATATACATTCCCAGATCTCCACTGAGGCATTGACAGAAATCTATAATATTTATAGGATATTAGCTAGAAAAAAACCTTAAAGATATAGTATTACCTCACCATTTCCCCTATGGAAATCAATATTGCAAGCAGAAAATTGAGAATCTAGAACATGGGTTCTCAAATTTCTGTTATTGTTACAAATATATATTACTAGGCTCATCCGTTTAAAACTTCAATTCCATTGTATACTATTTGCCAGCTAATCAGATTTTGATTCTGATTGAATTTGCCAGCTACCTGGCCATAAATATTATTTGTGATACCTATTATTATATAGATTTTGATTGTTTTTAATTGTTACTAATATTATTTTTATAAAAAAGTTTTTCTTTTCTAATCTTGTCCAAAATATGTCAAAATAGTTTATCTTTCTCAGGTACCAATATTGAATGTTTAACCTAATCCCTATCTGAAAATTTAAGAAGTTTTTAATAGTCTAAATATTCCCCAAGTTTTTTCAATATTCTTAATATTCATGAAAAAATATGTTGATATTAAAGGGAATTTGAGGATTTTCTATCAAAACCCCTCATTGTAGACTTCTGTTACTGGCCAAGATAAAAGTACAAGAATTGGATTTACCATACCACCTAAAAAATGCTAAAACTGGACAAAATTCATAAAACAATGTTCTTTTTAAAATGTTGGATATCCAGCCAATGATGGATACTATTCCTTAAGAGATGAGAAATAAATGACATGACCATGACCATTGCCTCAGCATACTGTTTAGGGAGTTTCCAGGCAACTGAACACGATGGGGAAAACTAGGCTGAACTGAATAGTTTCCTGGAGCTGAGGAAATGGAGCTACATTTCCAGGGGGGACCAAGGAGGCTACAATTTATAGGACATAGTACGAGGGAGGCAAGAACCATACAGAGAAAGCTTCGAAGATGTACAGAGGGTAAGAGGGTAGGCCTCAAGTCTTCAGATGAGTACTGATCAAAACATGTATATGAAGAAACTACCTGGAGTTGGGAAATAAACTGCCTTAAAGGAGATGCCAGAAAGTCTTCAGTACTCACATGGGGCAATAATAATTTCTGTTCCCACCAGCTAGAATGAAAAAATCTCATCATTCTTAGGTTATTAGGTAGGGCATAGCAAAGAGTTTCATGCAGTAGTGGGCAAATAACACTAGGTACCACCTAACAAAGCTTAAAAGCAAGACTAGAAAGGATGAAAATAATTTAACATTCATTTAGAACAAATATCAAAAATATAGGAATACAAAAACATAGACTACACAAAATTTACAATGTCTGGGATCCAATAAAAGTAACATCAGACAATAAAAGAAGCAGGGAAATACAATGCATATCGAGGAGTTAAATCAACAAATAAAACTGACCCAGAACTAACACAAGTATTAAAACTAGCAGAAAACTACATTAAAACAATTATAATACCTATGTTCTCTATATATTCCATATGTTCCCAAAGCCAGAAGGAAGAGTGAATATATTAAATAGGGACATGGCATAAATCAAAGTCCTAAATTAAACTTATAGAGCTGTAAACTCTAATATCTGAGATTAGTGAATTGGAAGAGATAGCAATATGAAAGATTAAATTAATTGTAAAGGGAAATTAAATGCAAAGGGAAAAAAGACCAGAAAAAAATAACAAAGTGTCAGTGCACTGTGAAAGAACACCAAATCACCCAATATAAGAGTAGTTGGAGGGAGCGGGTTGTGTAGCTCAGGGGTTGAGTGTCTGCTTCACATGTGCAAGCCCTGTGAATTCCGGGTTCAATCCCTGGTACCTCCTAAAATACAAACAAACAAACAAACAACAACAACAACAAACTTGACTGAAATAATAAAAATATAACCAATTAAACAAAATAACTGGAGTCTGAAAAGAAGCCTGGGGTGGATAGTGGCAGAAAAATACTTGGAGAAATGATGGTCAAATATTTTCCAAATTTGAGGAAAAGTATAAACCCACAGATGCAAAGTTAATTTACAGATTCGCTGAGATTGAGAAACTCATGTATAAATATCCCTTAGATGACCAGTGGTAAATTAAAGATAATAAGCATAAACATATCTAATAAGCCAGGCAATTTCCAGAACACCACAGCATCTATTCTTTGATATTGGTATCATATCACATAGAATCTCCTTCCTTATAAACAGATTTTATGTGTGTTTTTCACTCTGGCAGCAACATGTTTTATATACATATATATATATTGACATGAGGCACACTTCACACACACACACACACACACACACACACACACACACACACGTTTTGCAAGACACCTAGAACAATTTTTAAATGAATGGGCTGTGGAGCCAAATTGGTCTGATTTCAAATCTCAGTGCTCCACTTACCAGCTGAGCGAGGTTACCTAAATTACTCTCTTTTGAATCAGTTTTCACATCTTTAAATAATAATGTTTTAACCTTTTTGAGTTGATATAATGATGAAAAGAATTGGTATTTATAAAACATCTAGAACAGTGTCTGGTTCATGATAAACACTTTGTAATTTCTGCAAATAAAAAACAAATAATTTGACGTCCTATTTAATATTACTGACGTTTTCCTTCTTGACTTTGACATCTTTAAAACATTTTTATCTTTTTCCCTTTTTTTTTTGCCCTCTATATCCTCCTTCTTTTTACAAATTATTTTAGTGGAGGAATTATTCTTACTGTAGGTAATTAAGGAAAATATTACTTTATAAGATTATATCCACTCTACATAGCATGTTTTGCATTGCATTTTTCACTTAACTTTATGAGTATTTTATACAATATTAAATATTTTGAACTTATTTTTATGATTATTACTTAATATTGCCTAGCTTTTTTTCGTGTCTTCTTTTATGAATAATGCTACAACAAATACTCATAATGTATCTGTGTATACTGCTCAAGGGCATTTCTCTATAATATCTGGCTCTGACTTCTTCAGCAATACTTCCACCTTCCAAACACATTCAGGTGCCCTCTTTGCTGAACGAACCTTCTTGCAATCACACTAGATCCCTAACTACTCTTTCCCTTGCCCATCCTTCACTGAATTTCTCAAAAGAATCGACTGTTTGTGTAGAATTTCCTTCCTCATCACTCATATACTACACAGGCTCTTTTACAAACCACAGCCCTATCATGATAACCACTACTCTACTGAAACTGTGCTGTTAAACATCGTAAACAGCAACTTTCTGCATCACATAAAATTGCTGATTAAAACCCCACTGCCTCTATTCCCAAGGTCTGTTTCCTTGGCCTTTAGAGCTATCTTATAATGGATTCTACCACTGATTCAACCATCTTAAGCCAAAAGCAAATGTTTTTCTAATTTCTATTATTTCTATTATTGCTTCTTTTTACAAAACTCCTAGTCATACATTTTGTTCCTTACTTCATAGCACACAAACACACACACACAGCCTATAGATTCACAAATTTTGATGATCCTATGTACTAGCACATGTCACCTTTATTGCATTCCTCTTATCCTACTCACCATTCTGGTTTCCATAAGTCTTATCAGGACTTACCACAGGATCTTTTTTGGCTCAGGTTGACATTTTTCTACTGTGGTACATTGCAGCTATTATACTCCTCCTAAGGCACTATTTTGAACATGTCACGCTCGCTCTCATTTGCTAACAAATCTTCAAAATTTTCTTATCCTCTTTTAAAGTCAAACTACCTTAGATTGGCATTTAGATCCTCTCATAATATGGCATTTGGAAATTGTCCAGTATTCAATCACAATCTCCACCTTCTTAACAAGACTTTCTTGTGAAGTCAGCTTTCTTCTAGTCCATATTAAAACTAAGATTCTCCAAGCAACTTTTAACAAGCCCTTTCAGTGTTTTTGTAGAGAGGAGAAACAAAAATGTATCTTTACATATTTTCATAGATTGCATTGTCAAGTTTTGCAGTACAAAGAACTTTGAGTTCCTCAGAGTAAATAATGATTGCAGATGCAGAACACTGTACATTGAGCTAAATATAGCTAAAGGTTAGCAACAACCATAGACCCCTAATTGAAACTCAGTATGGCTTCTAGCAAGCAGCATTCATTCTTGTGTTTTGATTTACTACATCAAATTAAACTTTTATTCTTTATCTTTGGAGTGTCTTTACAAGTTTAGTGTCACCAGTTTCTACTGTCCTTTTTGATGGGTAGGTTTTCATTAAAAACCACATACAGTTTAATCAATCCTTTTCAGCAAGTCGGAATTGTCATTTGGTATTGATCATAATACATCTAAACAAATCCCTTGGGAAAAGATAGAAAACCAACAGGGGCTTTTGTGTTATTCCTCTTTTAAAGAAGCTCTATTTTTCCAGGTTTGCTTTTTGAGTGAACTTGGCAGTGTCTTTCTAGCTCACATCTTAAAATAAATTACAGCATGAATCTGAAAACAACATCTTTGATTTATACATAGAAAACCTTCTTTGTTTCATCATGTGTAGTTTTAAAGAATATCTCTCTTGGACCTGAGAAAATAGGTTGTACCTTCCCAGGGGACACTTATTCTATACATACGGTGCTGTCTAAATGCCTTTAAGGTCAAAACTATTGTCAAGCAGACCTCGTTGCCTCTTGAGCACCATAGACACTCACATTACTATAACCTCGCTTTCCACAGCTCAGTCTGATCTGCTTGGCTGTTATACATTGGGAAAGGACCTCTTGGGGACAAGGACATTTTTCTCAGACACCTGTGACTCATGTTCCAGGAGCCTTTCTTTCCACTTGTGTTTCTTATTCTTCCAGAATATTCCATCTGGTTGAAGAAGATTGGTTTCACCATCTCTAAGTATCCCTTCCACTTCAGCTCCCACCTATTCTTACAGAATGCTTATTATGTTTCAGGAAATAGTCTTAGAATCAAATACAAAAACCCCTGCCTGCCTATGAGGAAATTTTTTCTCATGATGTTTCATCTACCTGTTAAAACTTGTCTTCCATCTTCCGCCCAGATTTTACCCTTTTTTCAAGGTCCACCAATGCAACAGCATTTTTCTTCTGAATTAATGGCACTTAATATAACCCCGTGAACCTTAATATGTATTACTATCTAATTTGAGATCTTTATTCAAACAGAGATGTCTATTGTTTTATAAGCTCTTTGGGGCCTATGGAGATTCTGCCATTGATCCCCAAATTTGATATCATAGAATCCTGCTGCTTTAACTCCAGCTATAAAGAGTAATATATGATATAATTCTTTCTGAGTACATTGCCAAACAAATTCATTCTCTTCCAAACTCTAGTTAAGAGACATATGCACATAGAATTAAAGAATTAAACTGTCACTCATTCATTCAATAAACATTTGCATGTTCTTTTCCAGCTAAAACCAGAATATTAAATTGTTAAACTTATTATTAGTTCAATATTTCACTGCTATATTATGTTTTATGTACATCAGTTTCAATAGCTGGAGCAGTTTTCTCTTTCCTACTTTTCTATCCTTGGTCTTTCATTCATCACAGTCTTTTTAAAATTACACTTAGAGAAGCGGACTTGGCCCAGTGGTTAGGGCGTCCGTCTACCACAAGGGAGGTCTGCGGTTCAAACCCGGGGGGCCTCCTTGACCCATGTGAAGCTGGCCCATGCGCAGTGCTGATGTGCGCAAGGAGTGCCCTGCCACGCAGTGGTGTCCCTGTGTAGGGAGCCCCACGCGCGTAAAGAGAGCTGCCCAGTGTGAAAGAAAGTGCAGCCTGCCCAAGAATGGTGCCGCACACATGGAGAGCTGAACAGCAAGATAACGCAACAACAACAAAAAAAGAAACACAGATTGCTGTGTCGCTGACAACAGAAGTGGACAAAGAAGAACACACAGCAAATAGACACAGAGAACAAACAACTGGGATGGGAGGTGGGGGAAGGGGAGAGAAATAAAATAAATAAATCTTTAAAAAAAGAATTACACTTAAATGATTTATTCCTGAATTCAATTGAAAAAATATTTATCTCAGGCATCTATATTTATCCTTTCCTGGTTATTTATGCTTTATGAAATTCATAACACTAGGTAAAACTTTTCCTTCTCTCTTTCTACACTGTATTATCTCAGACTACATATTAAATTTTGGATAAAAAAGATACACAAAACAAAAGGTAGACAAAAATTCTCATATTTTCTAAATTGGGCTCTGTTACTTCTTTAATTTGGTAAATATTATTTCTCAATATAATCCTAGTCTAATATGAATTTTGGAGTTAGGTATTTCAAAATGAATATTTTAAATTCATTCTCTAGTGATAAGAATACCATTTATTATTTTTACAATTATTGTTGTTTCAGGTCAAACAACATGGGTTTATAGTACAGCCTGTGAAAACAAACTAAAATTGAATGCCAACTCCACCAAACCTTTGCTATATAACTTTGAAAATGTTATTTAAATTATCCAAGGCTCAGTTTTTCTTCTCTAAAAGAAGGTAGTTCACGATATAGAATTGACATAATAAAATGAAAACATATATGTCAAGGAGTTGGCAGAGTATCGTGTTCATTTTTCCAACATAGAAGTGTTATTAATTTACCTTAATTTATTCATTAAAATGCCTCTAAGATCTTTACATTACATAAAAGAAACTGTGGCTTATTTAAATTAGATTGCTAGTCAAGGATGATCATGGCACAGTCCAGATTAATCCCAGGCATTGTGATTTCAAATTCTAAGCATTTCCCATGTTTATTATTATTTTGCCTCATGATTTATGATAACTTGTTGAAAGAATAACATAGATATATGGAGATTACAAGCTTTAACACAACTTCTTCATTTCTATATTCAAAGTTAAAAGCTAAGGAGGCAAGAAAATATTTGAGTACTTTGGAAATAATAAATGGTTCTAGAAATATCTGCTAATTTATGTCTTTAGGCTTGCTTTAACCTTGTGTGTGTGTATGTATATATAAATCTATATAAATACATATATGTAAATCTAAGAATAATAACACCTCTAAAATTCTGTAACTTTATATACATGTGCATTTACATGTCCACATATCTAGTCTTAATTGAGTACTGTCTCTGAAGCTTTAGTCCTTAAAATTCTAGTGATCTAATCTGACCTTATTAGGATATCAAACTAATATGAGACATTCCCATGTTCCTTTGATTCAAATTAATATGACCTATGTTAAACATTAGAAATTTCATTAAAATAAACAGGCACGCACAAGTTATTGATTTTCAGGGAAAATAGAATTTATTTTAATTTTATGGTCCCCAGCGTTTTCTAAAATGTATATTTCCTACATATATTCATTAAATAATAGACATGGACAGTGTAAGATGGATATTTGTGTAATATTACCCATGATAACATTCAAACATAATTTCAATTCATACACAATTGCACCGCTGCATAAACATTTAACAATTTTCTACATATGCTTCTATAAATCACAGTCTCATTTGTCTCAAGAATAAATGTAATATTTTTTAAAATCCTAAGGCGAATTCTAAAATCCTGAGTGAATGCAGGATTCGAAAGAGCAGATTTTTCATTTCAATAGAAAATAGTTTTGAAATGCACAGCAATATCTATATATCGGATTAATCCAACTATATTGACTGTTGTGATGCATCATCTATACCTCAATTCACTACTAAAAGAGAGAATCCCCAAACTACTGACAGTGCTCTCAGCTCACAGCCTTTTGCTGTTAATCCTCTTCAGAAATGGCCCTTGGCTTGAGAGAATTGCCTATTCCAAGGTCAGACTGCATTTCCCCAGGAAAGCTCACATCCAATGACCAATCCACTCTGGTGTATGAAAGGTCCATCCTGTTCACCACGATAAAGGACAATAATGAAGGGCCATTCCAGTTTCATAGTTATCTACGGGGTAGTCTGTGACCATTGTGGAGACTGCATCTCTGCTCTTCACTCTCTGTTCAAAACTTTTCCTGTGCTTTCCCCTCCACTCGTGTTGTTTCCAAGAGCAAATGGACTCAACCTGCAACACCAGCAAACACTCTCTTCAGCATAGCACTTCTCAAGGCACTAAGTAGAGACAAAATAATTAAAAAGCATGTTTATTTCCAACAGTATAGAGAATCAGTTTGAAAATTGTGAGCCATGGAATCATTATGGTGGATGATGATTAACTTTTAATAAAAAGCAAGAAAATCTAGAATGTATCCCAAGTAAGAAGGGTACAGATCCTTTTCTGAAATTTTCTTGCATGGTTACAAGAAAAGACTGTGTTATATTTCACTGCTGTAACAGAAGTTTATTGAGGATTTATAATGTATCAGGCCCTGTGTTCTTATTTTATTGTTTTGTTTATTTTTAGCTATTTAATCACAAGGGTTATCATAGTGCTAGGCAAATCACAGGTCCTCTGTAACTGCTTCTTGGTTAAATGAATGAGTAGGCACAGCACTTGGGATCAGGATACTAGAACTTAATTTTCAGTTTGTTCATGTACTATTTTTGGAAACTTTCCCTCAACTTTTCTGTTCTTAAGGATCCTTAGCTGCAAATTAAGGTTGAAAATAGCAATAGCTGTATCAGTGTGATGAGGCTTCAACAAGATAATTTACGCAAGAAAGTAGTACAAACATTGAATAACTATACAAATTTTGGAATTATTCTGATCTCATGCATATGGTGTCTAATAAGATCTTAATTGCCTATAACTAAATGTGAAATAACATTTTATAACCAAAAGCTACCCTTACTGAAATTTGAAATATGTATAGGGAAAGGAGCTGAGAAGAAAGAATACAGTGTAGAAATCAAACTGGACCCTTGAAAGGAAGTAGAGGGGAGTGGATGTAGTTCAAGTGGTTGAGTGCCTGCTTCCTATGTACAAGGTCCAGGGTTAGATCCCTGGTACCTCCTAAATAACAAACAACAAAAAAACCAGCTCTCTTTGGGGAGTGGATGTAGGTCAGTGATTGAGTCCCTGCCTCCCATTGAACCTGGGAGGTCCTTGGTTCAATCCCCAGTACCTCTTTAAAAAAAAGAAAAAGCAGGTAGAAGCTAGTTGCAAAATACTTTCCCTAAACACTGTCTGTTACCCATGAAGTTACAGGGAGGGAGGATATAAAAGCAATGTCACAAGTTATGGTACCTCAGGATACCACAACTTTTTGCAAAAAGACTCAGATTGAAAATACACACACAAGGTTTCAATGGTCATATTTTTCCCAGACATACTTAGAAAAGTAAATAATGAAAAGGAGGTAGCATTCCTCCCAAATTGTACAAATGTCAAAAAATATAGCCACTCTCCTGAGTGTTATTGTGCCTTCTTGTCTAACCCAAGCAGAATCATTATCCCTTCTGTCAAAACACACTGAGAATAATGAGTGAAAAATTGGAAGGACTCTCATATTCTCAGTGATGGATTAACACCATGATGGTCCCCATAGTCAGCAACCTGTTCTCAGCAAAGTCAAGCAAATTGAAAGATCATGTACAGGATGCCAAGAATTAATAACCTTTGGAAACAGTGGTCACTTTTAAGTGGTGCTCAAAAGTTGTAGCAGTTTGCAAGAGGGATGATTAAGAAGAATTTTCTCACTATAAATATTCAAGTATATAGTTATTTCTTACTTTCCAAACACTGACATTCAGTGTTTGAGATACTGTCATTGAAATGTTTATAGATAATGAGCTTATTTTTATCATAAAAGTAATGCCTACTTATTAAAGAAAATTTAGTGAATCTGTGAAATGTGAGAACGTGAAATCACTTATAAAGCCACAGTCTAATAAAAAAAATAAACCTTTTAAAATTTACCTTCATATATATAGTTTAAGTCTTTAAAACCACCTATAAGCCCCCTTGCCTTATCTCCTAGACCGCTCACCTTGATTACCCTAGTTGTGCCTGATAGTGCCATGAACAGTCACCCCAGCCCTTAGTAATGCCTTATCCCACCCAGGTTCTATACATTTTTACTTCTACCTTATCGGCCAGTTCAAAATGTACAAAATCAGAAAATTCTGTCTACCCCTGCCTGCACATGCACAAAGCAAGAAAATTCTGACTTCAAGTTACCTATACCTAATTATAAGAGTAAAATCTCCACCTCTCATCATGCTAAGGCCACTGTTTTTATCACATGATACATGAACAGGCAAGAGTTTCCACTGCACATGTTCCACTTAACCCTGCCTCTAGACCTACAGCATCTCATCCCAACTTACGTGACATCCTTTTACCTCCCTAAACCAACCCCTTCCAAGTCATATAAAAATCCTTTAACCTTTCAGCTCAGGGAGACAGATGGAATTTTATCTCCTGTTTCCTGTGTGGTTGCCTTACAATAAACCCTTTCTTCCCTTGAAATCCTGTAATCACAGTATTAACTTCTATGTGCATTAGGCAACAAGCCCAATTCTTGGTAAGAGCGGTAGCTCTTATAATAAAGTGTTGTGATAAGTACTATACTAATATTACTGCATTTAATGCTCACAACAGCTTTATAAGTAGACAGCAATCTTATCCATATTTTATATCAAGGAAACAGGTACAGAAAGGTAAAATTGACTTGCTCAGGTTTAGAGTTAGTAAGTGATCAAGGCAGATTTGAATCAAGCAGTTTAGCTTTCTAGCCTACACTCTTATATAATATGTCTATAACCAGAGTTTTACTTTAAGAAATTTGGTTTACTATGAGTTTTTCACTATTATGCACAACTTAATTGTGAACTTCTTACAGTTACATCTTGTACATATTTTCCCACTTAGCTCCTCTGAATTATTTCTAGAAATAGACTTGTCAAAGAACACACCCACTTTTAAAACTTTGATATATATTGTCAACTCATCCTCAATATCAGGTTTACCAACCTTACTCTAATTTGTATTCACTTTTGTACTCTAACAATAGCTTATTTTCCACTTCCTCCCATTGTATCTGAAAATTAAGTCCAAGACAGCACATACTGAAAGTAAAATTTATGTCACACTTTGTTAGAACACATTATATGGTATATAAACACAACATATAGAAACATTTGCACAAGACTTCATATACCAATTATTTTTCATGACACTCTGAGAAGATTTACCTCCTAGAAGCCTCCTTGTTGCTCAGATGATGCCTCTCTAAGTTGAACTCATCATATAAATACACTGCCTTACCCCAGCATGGGGCATGACTCCCAGGCATGAACTTCCCTGGCACAGAAGGATTACTACCAAGCACCAACTAGCAATGCAACTAGAAAAAGACCTTGACTAAAAGGGAGAAAAGGAAAGACAAATGAGATTATATGGCTAAGAGACTTCAAAGTGAGTCAGGAGTGCGGCGGCTTGCTCGGTCGGTAGAGGTGGGGTCTGGCTGCGGATGAAGGGTCGGTCCAGCTCTGGACGAGGGGTCGGTCCCGCTTGGGACGAGGGGTCGGTCCCACTTGGGACGAGGGGTCAGTCTGGCAGCAGACGAGGGATCGGTCTCACAAGGGGTTGCGCGGTTCGGCTGACGGGGTAGCCCGGCGAAGCCGGCGACAAAGGGGTCGCCCGGAGAAGCAGGCGACGAAGGGGTCGCCCGGAGAAGCAGGCGACGAACTGGGGACGAGGGAGGCCAGGCCCTTGTCGGGGGCTCTCAGGACTGGAGGGCGCACGGCAGAAGAACTACCGCGGAGACAAGGTAAACACGCAAGTCCACTTTATTGAGGGAGAGGCAACAGCTTTATAGGGGCTGGGGAAGGCTGATTGGTCGAAGCCACGCCCTGTTCTGATTGGTTCCCCGCGAAAGGTCAGTGGGTGGTACTGGACGGGGGAGGGGTGGTGGTTAGGGATTGGCTATCGCTGTTTCTGGGGGAAGGGGCAGCGTTTAGGGATTGGTGGCTGCTGTTGCTGGGGTGGAGAGCAGACTTGAGTTTCCCGCCCACGCCTGGCTGTTGCTGCTGTCGGGGGGAGGGAAAAGGGCAGACTGGATTTTTCCGCCCTGCGCCTGCGCAGGGAGAAAGAAGAAGAAGGGTGCCACCCCACAAGGCATCGTGTGGCGCCATCCGGGAGTAGGGGCGGCCACGGAAGCATGGCTGCCGAGAAGGGGAGACCCGAGGGCACTCTGCGCCCATGCCGAGCTTCCTTCAGGGGTGGCGGTGAGTCCGACCAGCCACCCTATTATGGGGGCAGCGGCTTGGCCTGCCGCGGCTGCTCCCCTGCCAGGCCAGCAAACCACACTTCAGCCCGAGGGTTGACCGCACAGGAGGTCATTCCAGAGGTTACACTTATGCACATCTCAGTGGGATCTCTTGGACTTCCAAAGTAGATACTATCCCAAATAGGGGGTTTCCTGAGGGCTCTAGCAACATCTGGACACTATAGTTAGGGCAGGTAACTCAGGAGCTTGGTGTCTTGCTAGTGGGCCCTACTCTGGAATTTATGCTCCCCAAAATGACAGAGTTGGACTCCGTTGTCATTTCCCCACATGTGGCACTTCCGTTCTTCTATTTGAACCTATAATTAGTACTAGAATTGATAGGTATACATCCAAGAGACTTAAATCTTTGGGCTGTCCATGTGCCAGCTGGGACCTAAATCTAAACGGAGTTGCAACATCTACTCTCCAGTTCATTGATCTGACCCAGGACAAGTAACATGAAAGTGATGATGATGGACAACTACTATACCAAGGAATCAAGAGAGTCTGGAACAGCAAACATGAGAGTTCCATCTATTGGCCCTAAGGGATCACAGCTTCCTCTCAATTAGAGGTGGAGTGAACATCACCATCCCAGAATCCTCAGGATTGGTGAATGAACTATGGACTAAAGTAAACTTACTGCTATTGTACTATAGACTTATTGGTGTTCTAGCAATGGAAGAAATTGTATAATTGATGTGAGGCAGTGGCCACTGAAGGTTCTGAGGGCAGGGAAAACAAGTGTAATACAGGGACATTTTTGGGACTTGATAATTGTCCTGAATGACATTGCAATGACAGATACAGGCCATTATAAATCTTGCTATAACCTGCAGAATTGGGTAGGAGAGAGTGTAAACTACAATGTAAACCTTAAACCACATTTACTGGCAATGCTCCAAAATGTGTTCATCAATTGCAATGAATGTACATCACTAATGAAGAAAGTTCCTAATATGGGAAAATGTGGGAGGTATGGGTAGCAGAGCATATGTGAATCTCCTGTGTTTTTCATGTGACATTTGTATAACCAAACTATCTTTGAAAAAATAAAATAAAATTTTAAAAAATGTATCTTAGTCTAGTTTCACAATTTTTATTTATTTAAAACATAGCACAGGTTACTCTGCTAGGTATAATATAATACAGAGAAGGAAAATAATATTTTTCTCCTTAAATAGCTTAGTATTTGTAGTATACTGAAAAACATGTCTGGTCTTTGTCCTTTGTTCCTGAAGAAGCATCCTCTGAATCTCTGTAATTTCCTGTGGTGGGAGTGTCTTTTGTTCTTCTTGGTAGGCCCAGGACCACAATTTACAGTTCATATGCTAGAGATGACACTGTGGGGGCAGCCACACTTGCAGGCTTAGGGCTATGCTGACCACACAAGAAAGACCAACCAAGTGATTAGAGGCTTGAGGCTTTGAGTGAAGCCATGTAACCCCAAAGGTCAGGTAGGGAGGCTGCAAATTGAGCTTCACCACATGAGGTCTGTGAGTTATTATTCTAGAGTATTATCAAACCCAACGGGGGTGGTGGGAACCCCTGAATTTGTAACTAGTTTGTCAGAAGTGCAGGTACCCCAACCCTCCCCTCACTGAACTTGTAATTAAAGAGCAATCTGGTAGAGGATTGCCCTCACCTTGTGGAATCTGGCCTAATTGCGGGTAGTTCAGAGTCAGGATTGAAGTGAGAGAATTACTCCGGTATTTGAAGCCGGTGGAAGCTATCATGGAAGTTGCAGAGGTTTCTGCAAAACTTTACACCATCTGAGAGAGAATTTATCCATGTAAACTGTGTATGTGTAAGGCAGAATAAAAGCCTTGTTAATTACAGATACAGAATATTATCATGTTATAGGGCGGTGAATAAGAGCACACCATTAATTTCTGACTGAAGTGTCCAGAAGTCTACACCATGGAGTTAACTTTAGATTTGAGACATAAACAATGAAGAGCATTTAGTTAGGTGGAAAAATGGTAGAGACAAGGAACATGACAAGGCAATTCACAAGACATAAAGTTCCATAATATTTCCATATTTGGAAATAATAAATTGAAATTGTAGGCATTTTTATTATGAATTGGGAATGTATAGTGGAAGATGGACTTGATTTTTCCATCTATAAATACAATTTTTATCCTCTATTTATATAATCAAGTTGTTCTATCAACTTTCTAATCAACACTGCCCCCAAGAGGACCAGGTATTTCCACTGACAAAATATGTTCCATGTAAAGTATCATTAACTCATCATTAAAAAGGAGGTATATCCTTTTTGTGCTGTACACTCTTCTAAGCATTAATGAAGGAATGATTTTCAGAACCTTCTTTCAGGGGTCTTATTTTCTAGGGTAAGGGGAAAAACAAATAAGCAAATATTTGAAAAAAAACATGAAAATTCATTTTTAAGAGTTATGACAAAAATCATGCCAGGAGTTGTGAGAGATGAGATGCAACCAGTCAAGCAAAGATCTGGGGGCACATTGTAAGCAACTTAGAGAAGACGAATCATTAGGAGATGATGCTAGTCACCTAAAGAGAAGGCTAAATGATTGGGATAGTGATAATTGCTTCCTTCAGTCTATATCAAAATTAGGATCACCTTTACCCTCTTTTCTAAGATTTGATACCTCTTTATTTTTATTCCTTGTCTGTTTGGGGAGGGTAGACCGAAATTTTTAGAAGTATCATTTGATTTTTGACTCATCACTTCTCCAGTCACTAAATACCCTGTTGTTTATTCCTGGGTGTCCAGAAATCAACACCTATTGTCCTCCTAGTCCTGTCTTTCCCAGCCATCCTCACATGCTAGCCAGACATTTTTACCCAGACCTTATAAAGGTTCAAGAACCCTTTAAATATTACATTCAAAGCAATTTGATATATCAATGCCAGACAATTATTTTTCTCATATCTTCTTTTACCTTTTTTTTTTTGTCTTTTTCTTTAGGAACTATTATGTAGAGGCTACGCATTAGAATCCAACCTTCAGTCTGTGCCTTATCTTCCATATAACTTTATTACATTTGAATACTATTGACATCTATCAGCAGATGGGTGTATTCTTTTCCCCTTCTATCGTGGGATTATTTTTTCCCTGAATACACATTGCAGAATAACACTATCATTGTAAAATCTTTTTTCTTTGTTTCAAGTGCATTTTTACTTATCTAAAATACAATAATACCGAATAAAATTTATATACTTATATTGTTATATCTATTAACCATTTTGATGAAAAATGTTGCTGTAATTTTTACCCTAATGGGATCTGAGGGATACAGTGTAGTCATCGCCATATATCATTATGGAAAATGCTATAAATGAATATGTTAGGAATTGCTTCAGGGACTTGTAGCCCATTTACATGAAACTGATGATTAAGGAAAAGGAGACAAATTAGTCTACTATTTTTAAGATTGCTTGTCATACACTGACCTTGGCCATTTGAAATATATTTCTTAAAAATTTAAAATACTCCTGCAAATGCAGTAAAATGAATTTTAAGCATTTGTACAAATCTAGCTTAGGGAAGGAAGTTGTTTGGGGTTTTCAAGCTGTTTAGAGAGTGTCACTTGATGTATTGCTTTAATCATTTTGTTGTTTTAATCAATGTGCACATGTGCTCAGAGAGATCTGACGAACATAATATAATGAAGGCCAAAAATAACAAGCAGGAAAACCTCTGGGCCCTCTCCAGTTCCAAAATATAATGTAATCTCTGAATCAAATGAAAGTGTCCCTGGTCCAATTTGTTCAAGGCAACATGGCCAATTTATCTCCTCCCAAAGAGAAATAAAGGGAAGGAAAATATAAAGGAAGTTGGAACCTCTAATATATTTAGAGATGGTCTAAACATGTCAAATAAATATCATTTTCATGTGAGAAAAAGGACTTCAAAAATAAATGTTTCAGTGATACACAGTGTCCTTTTAGTAGGTGTTCTAAAAGAAATGAAACTATGTTTAGGCTTCTGGAAATGAATACATTATAGTGGAATCTACTTTTTAAGTTTTTATTCAAGTGATAAAGAATTATCTAATGACAATGATACTTTCACTATTTTTCATATGTTTACTAAGTTCCAGAATGTGTATAAGGCACTTTGTTAACATTCTGAAGTCAAGAATCTTGCTGGTAATTTGTTAAAGAGAAGAGTTCTTATATTTTTCAATAATTTATTAATACTTGTATTAAAAATAAGAAATGAAAATTATACTTAAAAAACACCTATCTAAAATCCTTCAAATTGTTGCTTCTTTAAAATTTTAAATAAACTTGTCAAAGTGGAAAATAGTATGTGCATTGTGATGGTTAGGCTATTGTGTCAACTCATCCAGGTTATTGTGTCCAATTGTTTAGTCAAGCAAGCACTGGGCTAACTGCAGTGGTAAATCATAAATAGCTGATTACAATTACATCAATCAGGTAGATTGCCATCAGCAATGAGTGACACCTTAGCCAATCAGTTGAATGCCTTCAAAGGAGAAGCGATTCCAGCATTGATTGAGAATTTCCCAGCTTGTCTTTGGACAGGCAACATCCCCCAGAACCTATCAAGAATCTTTAGTGGACTTTCATTGGAACCCCTGGTTGCAGCCTGCCTGCAGAACCTGGGCTTGTGCATCCCCACGGCAGCATGAGAAACTCTTATAAAATAGCATACTATTGACAAACATCTCTTGCTAACTCTGTTTCCCTAGAGAAACCTAAATAATACAGCTTGGTACTGAGAGTACTTGAGGGACAGAGTCTTAAACATGGGGTGTCTGAGGTGGTTCTGGGAGTTTTGCAATTGGCTCTCTACTCTGATTGGACTCAGGGTATTGATGACTCCCTTTCCAATAACAAAAAGACTGTTAACAGTCCATGGCACAAGTTGGCAATTGAGATATGCAAAATATCATTACTGGATCCCCCTATTTCCACACTTATAAGATAAAGGTGGAAGGAATATAACGTTGGATCAGGCTAAATTTATTGATATGGGACCACTAAGCAGAAATTCTGGATTCAGTGCTGTAGCTTGAGGGGTTAGAAAGGGCTCTGACAGTTTGTTCAGGTGGCTGACTGAAACATGGACCAAAAGATGGCCTAGTATATCTGCATTGAGATGACCAATTTGTCCTGGTATACAGTGGAAGAGGGAATTCAAAGGCTTAGGGTGATTAGAATGCTAGAGTGGATTTACCATTTGAGAGCTGCTCACCCACCTCAAGAATGTCCAGAGGACACATCTTTAACCAGGACTGTAAGAAATAAATTTGTAAGACTAATCATCTTTCCTGAAGAGCTCTGTGGTTGCTCCTCTCTGTAGTCCAGTAATTACTATAGGGTGTGCTGTGATGGAATTAGAATCCTTAAACATTATGGGGATTACAAGATGTCGGACTGGTAATCGTTAAGTATCCAGTTGCAGCTGTTGTCCTAGATGTGGTATCATTGCTTGAGCAAATCAACATGTCCCCTGGTACATGATATGTAGCTGTTGATCTGCAGAATGCTTTTTTCTCAATTGCTCTTAGTAAGGACCACCAGAAACAGTTTGCTTTCAGCTGGCAAGGCCAGCAGTATACTTTGTCTGTCCTGCCTCAGGGGTATATCACCTCTTCAGCCCTTTGTCATAATATTATCAGCAGGGATCTTGATCATCTCTCTCTTCCACAAGACATCACACTGGTCCATTATACTAATGATATCATGTTGATAGGACCTAGTGAGCAAGAAGTAGCAAAGACTCTAGACTTATTAGTAAGGCATTTGTGTGAGAGGAGATGGAAGATAAATCCAATTAAAATACACAGTCCTTCCTTCTCAGTGAAATTTCTAGGTATCCAGTGGTGTGGGGCATCTCGAGATACCCCTTCTAAAGTGAAGGATAAGCTGTTGCATCTGGCCTCTCCTATAACCAAAAGGGAGGCACAATGCTTAGTGGTCTCTTTGGATTTTGGAGACCACATATTCCTCATTTGGTATGCTACTACAGCCCATTTACCCAGTTACCAGAAAAGATTCTGGTTTAGATTTGGGATCAGAACAAGAAGAGACTCCGCGTCAGGTCCAGGCTGCTGTGCCAGCTGCCCTACCAGTTGGACCATATGATCCAGCAGATCCAATGGTGCTGGAAGTTTCAGTGGCAAATAGAGATGCTGTCTGGAGCCATTGGTAGACCTTTATAGGAAAATCACAATGTAAACCCTTAGGATTTTGGAGCAAAGCCCTGCCATCCTCTGCAGATAACTACTCCCCTTTTGAGAAACAGCTTTTGGCCTGCTACTGGGCCTTAGTGGAGACTGAATGCTTAACCATGCATCATCAAGTTACCATGAAATCTGATTTGACTATCATGAGCTGGGTATTGTCTGACCCACCAGACCATAAAGTTGGGCATTCACAGCAGCACTCCATAATAAAGTGTAAGTGGTACATACGAGATAGGGATTGAGTGGGTCTTGAAGGCACAAGTAAGTTATATGAGGAAATAGTCCAAATGCCCATGGTCACCACCCCTGCCATGTTACTTTCTCTTTCCCAGTCCACAGCTTTGTTTTCTTGGGGAGTCCCTTACAAGCAGTTGACTGAGGAAGAGAAAACTCATTTAGAGATAGTTCTGCACAATGTGCAGGTACCACCTGAAAGTGGACAACTGCAGCACTGCAGCCCCTTTCTGGGACATCCTTGATGGACAGTGGCAAATCCTTCTAGTGGGCATAACTTCTAGCAGTGCAGCTGATTATTCATTTTGCTTGGAAGAAGAAATGGCGAGAGGTGCATTGGCACACTGATGCATGGGCTGTTGCCAATGGTTTGGCTGGATGGTCAGGGAATTGGAAGGAACATGATTGGAAAAGTGCTAACAAAGAGGTCTGGGGAAGAGGTATGTGGATAGACCTTTTTGAATGGGCAAAAATACATGAAAATATCTGTGTCCCACATGAATGCTCACCAGAGGGTGAGTTCAGCAGAGAAAGATTTTAATAAACATTTGGATGAGATGACCAGCTCTGTGGCTAATGCTCAGCCTCTTTCCCCAGGCACTCCTGTCTTTGCCCGATGTGCTCATGAACAAACAACTGTGGAGGTAGGGATGGAGGTTATGCATGGGCTCAGCAACATGGACTTCCCCTTACCAAGGCTGACTTGGCTATAGTCACTGCTGAGTGCCCAATCTGCCCGCAGCAGAGACCCACACTCAGCCCCTGATATGGCAGCATTCTTCAGCATGACCAGCCTGCTATCTGGTGGCAGGTTGACTACATTGGATCACTTCCATCATGGAAGGGGCAGTGATTTATTTTAACTGGAATAAACACATACTCTGGATATGGGTCTGCATTTCCTGAATGCAATGCTTCTTCCAAAACTACCATCTGTGGGCTTAGTGAATGTCTTATCTACCACCATGGCACTCCACACAGCATTGCTCCAATCAAGGAACCCATTGCACAGCAAATGATGTGCAGGAATGGGCACATGCCCATGGAATTCACTGGTCTTACCTTGTTCCCTTTCACCCTGTAGCAGCTGGATTGATAGAACAGTGGAATGGTCTTTTGAAGACTCAATTACATTGCCAACTAAGTGGCAATACCCTGCAGGACTGGGGCAATGTTCTCCAGGAGGCTGTGTATGCTCTAAAACAGTGTCCAGTTTATGTTGTTTCTCCCATAACCAGGATCCATAGATCCAGGAATCGAGGGCTGGAAATAGGAGTGGCACCACTCACTATTACCCCTATTACCCTGGGTGATATGGTTATGAATTCCAAAAATAGATATTGGATTATGTTTGTAATTTGATCTGTACCTGGGCATGATTGAGTTATGACTAGGGTGTTAAGTCCCATTTCTTGGACGGTGAACTTGGCCCTGTGGTTAGGGTGTCCATCTACCACATGGGAGGTCTGCAGTTCAAACCCCCGGCCTCCTTGACCCGTGTGGAGCTGGCCCATGCACAGTGCTGATGCACACAAGGAGTGCCCTCCCACGCAGAGGCGTCCCCTGCATAGGGGAGCCCCACGCGCAAAGAGTGCGCCCCATAAGGAGAGCCACCCAGTGTGAAAGAAAGTGCAGCCTGCCCATGAATGGTGCTGCATGCACAGAGAGCTGACACAAAATGATGCAACCAAAAGAAACACAGATTGCTGTGCTGCTGACAACAGAAGCAGACCAAGAAGATGCAGCAAATAGACACAGAGAACAGACAACTGGGGTGAGGAGGGGAAGGGGAGAGAAATAAATAAATAAATAAATCTTTTTTTAAAAGTCCCATTTCTTAGTGGATGGGGACTCAGATAAAAAGCATGGCAAAGAACAGAGTTGAGGGTTTCTGATGTTGGAGTTTTGATGTTACTGTGTGATTCTGAAGTCTTAAGCTAGAGCCCCTGGGAAAGAGACAGAGTCATTCACCTGATAGTCTACAGCTGACCATGTGCAGAGAGGCAAAGCCTAGAGAACCTCATAGTCTATAGCTGACCTTGTGGAGTAAACAGAGGAGCTGAGCCCAGAGGAACCCAGAAAGCCTGAACACTCACAGACATCAGCAGCCATCTTTCTCCAGCATTTGGAAATAGACTTTGGTGAGAGAAGTAACATATGCTTTATGGCCTGGTAACTGTAAGCTCCTACCCCAAATAAACATCCTTTATAACACCCAGCAGATTTCTGGTATTTTGCATCAGCACCCCTTTGACTGACTAATACACCTAGTGATCCACTAGGAAAAATTTGCTTCCTGTCCCTGTAACCTCAAACTCTGCCAGTGTACAGGTTTTGTCCCAAAAGGAGGAGTGCTGTCACCAGGGAACACTGCAAGGATTCCATTGAACTGGAAGTTAAAACTGCCACTTGACCACTTTGGGTTCCTCTTACCTCTGAATCAACAGTCAAAGAAGGGAATTACTGTACTCACTGGGGTGACTGATCCTGACTATCAAGGGGAAATAGGACTGCATCTACATCATGGGGGTAAAGGAAGAGTTTGTCTGGAATACAGGAGGTCCTTTAGGACATCTCCTCATACTGCCATGTCTGATGATTAAAGTCAATGGAAAATTGCAACAATGCAATCCAAGCAGGACTAACAATGGCCCAGAATCTTCAGGAATGAATGTTTGGGTCACCCTACCAGGCAAAGAACCATGGCTAGTTGAAGTGCTTGCTGAAGGTAATGGAAACATGGAAGAAGGTAGTGATAAACATAAACTTCAGTCACATGGCCAGTTACAGAAATGAGGATTATAATGGTCATGAATCTTTCTTCCTTATTTCACTATGATGATGATTATGTATGTACACAAAACACATTTCTTTGTCTTCTCTAAACTTTTCCCTTATCATTTAACAAGTTGCATCAGGTTCATGTTATATTTGAGGTTGTCAAGTTTGAGAGTGAATATTACCCAAGAACTTGCATGGAATTAATTCTGTATGGAATTAGTGTGTTTCTGGCTGTATGCAGGAGAGTTGAACATTGTTAGGCAGAAATATATATATGTATGGATGTCTGTTACTGTTTTTACTTAGAGACTAAGTATAGTTTAAAGTAATGTGAATGGCTGCCAAGTAGACGAGGGGTTGACTATGATGGCTAGGTTATTATGTCAACTCGGTCAGGGGATTGAGCCCAATTGTTTGGTCAAGGAAGCACGGGGCTCATTGTAATACAAGAGCACATAGATAGCTGATTACAATTACATCAGTCAGGTAGATTGCCATTAGCAATGAGTGATGCTTTATCCAATCTGTCGAATGCCTTAAAAGGGGAAGTGATTCCAGCATTGAGCAAGGATTTGCCCACTCATCTTTGGACTGCCAATGTATCCCAGAATTCATCAAGAACCTTCAGTGGACTTTCATTGGAACCCCTGGTTGCAGCCTGCCTGTGGAACCTGGACTTGTGCATCCCCACGGCTGCATGAGAGACTCTTCTAAAATCACATACTATTGACAATATCTCTTATTGATTTTGTTTCCCTGGAGAACCCTGACTAACACATGCATGTTGATAACATTTATATAAATATGAACTCACATGTAAATAAACTGAGACGGAGTATGTAAATCTAAAAACAGGTAAATTAAAGTAGTTGAGATAAGGAACTTTTTTGTGGTTTCTTAAACATTCCTTAGTAATATGACATGTTATTTATATAACATTAGGTTGGTTATGTGTATTCTTATTAAAGCAAATTCAGGTTATATAAACTGAAGCTGGCTAATAAGGTAGGGAATCAATAGAAAGATCTGGAACCTGGCAAGAAGTCCATGTGAACATCAAAAATGCCAAGATGGCTGCTGGAAGACCCCTATCCACCAGATTCTGCCATTCATAACAAGATTTCCTCCGGAAGCCAGGAGAAGCCCCAGATATTCGCCCAGGACTTTATAATTAGACCCTCCGAGTGTTTTGATGGGTGGGGTAATGAATCAAAACAGCAAACAGCTGGGACTCCTCCCCTGCCATTAGCAAAGGAGTGGAATAATTAATGGTTCTAAAAGCAGGTGCAAGGCCTGAACTCTCTCTCTCTCTCACCTTTGGACCCTGATTCTGGCCACCTCCCTCTGCATGGATCAACTAGCAAGAAAAAACCCGGGCATTTATAATCTTTAAAGGGAAACTGTAGTCTGTAAATCAGTCATCTTTATCACTTTTCAGCCCTTCCCTCTCTATCTGGGACCAATGATCTGTTATTGTCTCCCATTTATTTTTCCTCCCTACCCTAAGAAATTACTGGCCTAACTCACCCGACATGCTCTTGAAATTCATTTCTGTAGTACAGTCAAGAACCTAAACAAAATCTGGTACCAAAACCACTATATTATTTTTGAAGTCAGTTTTAAATTACTATATTACCTTTTAAAAACTGATGGCTGATCATTATGGAACATATAAAAATATGAAGCAAAAACTTTGTGAAATGAGTGAGACCCCCTACAGCCCATCCTTCTGAAGGATTACAACAAAAACTGTTTATAAAATACAAAATAACTACTTGAACTCTGAAAAGTAAACAAAAGCAAGCAGATTGTGGATGGGAATTAAAACTTGGAGAAGTGGCTTAATAGCATTTTTTAATCTCTCTTTCTCTCTTCTTTGCATCTTGCCCCAACAGTAGTGGCAGTTGTTGGTTCCTGCAGGGGGAAGCACAGATGTTTGAAACTCCCAGAGAAGCCTCCTTGTATTTCCAGCAAGAAGAATCAGAATAATTTGCAATAGAGGACTATCAAGTGTAAGAAGAACTCTAGAGCAGAAAGAACCAGATAAAGGGCTCCCCTAGATTGTCCCAAAGGAGGAATGCCATCACCAGGGAACACAGCAATGATTCCATTGAACTGAAAGTTGATACACATATGAACCTGCATAATGCAAAAGCTCACTCCTGAACTAAAATTAAGTGGGACAGACTCCAATAAATATAACAAAAGCATAAATAGCAGATATGAGATTTGAGTCACTGTCAAGAACCGATGAGCCATGGATGCTCAGAAAGAACCATATCAATGTTCCAAGGATTTTAAGGACTGATGTGAAATCAGAACTGATGCCCACAAAAGGCAAAACAAAACTTATCTTGTGAAACTTTGTTGATTTCCTGCTAAAACAAAAACAAGAATTCTTAAGGGAATGATAACTGAACCCACTATCTATAAAACATTCAAAATATCCAGATGTAACCTAAAATTATTTACCATGTAATGACCCAGAGTAATATGACCCATACTCAAGTGAAATGATGACCCAAATATCCATATGAACAGATAAATATGCTAAATCATATAATTAACTGACTTACATGAAGCAAAATAATATATACTCTGGAAGTTAATGGAGTAGTTAGAGGAAACGATAAAAAAAGAACTAAGTGTTAATTTTAGAAATGAAAATTACAGTGTCTGAAATATTAAAATATTACTGTATGTGATGCAAGAGCATCCTTCTGTGACCTAAAGTGGATGTATGTCACTCTTACAGGATGGTGGGAATGAGGAGAAGAATGTGAAAAATACAGTTGGTGTGACCTATGGACTGTGGTTACCAGCAATAGTGTAATATTCTTGCATTGATGCCAAAGATGTACTATGTTGATAATAGGGGTGGTATGGAAAAAGTGTGCCAAATGAATACTATGGACCATGGTTGGCGGTAATAGTCTGATGATATTATCTCATAATATACAACAAATATTCCACCACAATGTGATATGTTGGTGAAGGGGTATTATATGGGAATTCTACACATGTGCGTAATTGTTTTATAAGTTCACAATATTGTAATAAAAATATACTTAAAAAATAATAGGGTGGGTTTGGGGAAAAATATACCAATTGTAAGATATGGACTACATTTAACAGTAATATTTTTTTTTTATTTTGAATTTATATAATTTGAATTTCTTTTTTTTAATTTTTTTTAATTTTTATTTATTTTTTTATTGACTTTGTAATAATATTACATTAAATATATATATATATATGAGGTCCCATTGAACCCTACCACCCCCACCCCACCTCTCCCCCCCCCCCAGCAACACTCCCTCCCATCATCATGACAGATCCATTGCATTTGGCAAGTACATCTCTGGGCACCCCCGCACCCCATGGTCAACGGTCCACACCATGGCCCACACTCTCCCCCATTCCATCCAGTGGGCCCTGTGAGGATTTACAATGTCCGGTGATTGCCCCTGAAGCACCATCCAGGGCAGCTCCATGTCCCAAAGACACCTCCACCTCTCATCTCTTCCTGCCTTTCCCCCTACCCATCAGCCATCATGTCCACTTTTCTCAATCCAATGCCATCTTTTCTATGTGGACATTGGATTGGTTGTGTCCATTGCACCTCTATGTCAAGAGGAGGCTCAGATTCCACATGGATGCTGGATGCAATCCTCCCACTTTCAGTTGTAATCACTCTAGGCTCCATGGTGTGGTGGTTGTCCTTCTTCAACTCCATCTTAGCTGAGTGTGGTGAGCCCAATAAGTCAGATTGTAGGTGCTGGAGTCTGTTGAGGCTCAGGACCTGGCTATCACATTGTCAGTCCAGAGATTCAAATCCCCTAAATATATCTTAAACCCCAACACTAACTGCAACTCCAGCACATTAGCATGAAAGTCTTATGAAGAGAGATCCCATCTGAGTCCAGATTCGTCACACATAAACACCAGTTCCAAAGAGGGGCCATCTGACCTGGTAGTTAACCCCATCGGCCATGACCATAACTCCCATGGGTCTCTTTAGCCCTCGAAGGAACCGATATCTGGGGGTTGTATCTGCTTTATCTGTCTCTCAGACTCTGCTCAGTTGTGCATAAGGGCAATCCTTCTGACAGCCTCCAGACTCTTTTTTAGAGACTCGTAGCCATATAAACTCATTTCTCCTTTCCATTTCCCCCTTACATTAGGTCAAACAGCATTTTAAAGTCATATTATTTTATGTAGACAGGGATATTCCGCTGATCCGCGTTGAACCTTCCGTATGAGGTCATTTTCCAGTTAACAGTAATATTTTGATGATACCCTTGCATAGTTTGTGACAAATGTTTTAACAACAATACAAGGCATTGGTGGAGAGATAATATATGGGAAACCTGTATGATATTATGCATGTTTATTTTATAACTTCACAACATTTATTATATACTTACTGTTTATGTATGTTCATGTATGAATGATACACTTCGATTAAAATATATTAAATAAATTACTTTATGCTATCAATAGAAGACTGCTGACAACAAAGCAAATAGAGAGTGGGCTTGAAGATTCAGCAACAGATATTATACAATCTGAAAAAAACAATGAGAAATAATATGAATAAAATGAACAGAGCTGTAGGGATCTGGGAGAAAGTAGCATCAAAATGTCTAACAAATATATCATTGAAATACCAGAAGAGAAAGAGATTGGGGCAGAAACAAATATTTGAAAGAATCATTGCTAAAATGCTCCAAATTTTGTGAAAGATATAAATGTACAGCAATTTAGAGGCTCAGTTAACTCTAGGAGAATAAACTCAAGGAAAACCACATCAGTCATTGCATAAATTGTAAAAACAAAAATTAAAAAAAAATCTTAATGGGAGCTACAGGAAATTAACACATTACATACAAGGGAAAACTGATTTGAATGATTATGGTTTTTCTTCAGAAACCAAGGAGGCCATAAAATGATGGAATGACATCTTTAATTTGCTAAAGTATAAGAACTTTTAACCCCAAATCCTCCATTCACTGAAATTTTGGAATGAAGGCAAAATAAAGTCATTCTCAGATGGTGGAAAACTAAGAAAATTCATCACCAGCAGAACTACAAGAAATGCTAAAAGAAGTCCTTTATGGTCTATGATAGTTTACATGTATACCTTAATTCCCAGAGCAAACATGCACACAGAAGCCCACAAAATATAGTTAAAAAGCCAAGATAAATTAAAAAGTAATAACTAATGAAATTAAAATAATCCAGAAGGGTGAAAAGAGGAACAAAAAAGAGAAAATGAATAATAAATTGGAGCCTTATTCCAACATATTAACCATATTAAATGTTAATAGCCTGAATACTCCAATTGAAAGGTAGATATTGCTAGTATGGATAAAGATAATGACCTCTATATGCTGTTAAAGGAGAAAAATTGTAATAAAAACACACAGACTGAAAGTAAATGGGTGTGAAAATATATACTATGAAAACAAGAGGCATAAGAAAGCTGGGATAAGTATTTCACTATCAGATAAATACACCTTCAAGAAAAAGTTATTGCCAGAGATAGAGAGAGAGATTACATACATAATGATAAAATGAGCATTTTTTGACAAGGGGCAAAATATAACAATTACAAATGTATACCTAATAACACTGCATCCAAATACATGAAGAACAGTTGAGAGGATTAACGGAAAAATAGACAAACCTACAAATATAGTATGAACTGTTGGGTTCCCTTTCTCAGTAATTGATATGAATAGATGAAGTATCAGTAAAGACACAGAAGCTCTGAATGACATAATCATCCAGCTAGATTTAATTGACATTTATATTAATAGAATATTACATCCAAGAAAAAAGAATATACATTCTTTTCAGGTATATAAACTACAGTCACCCAGATAGACCATATAAGGTCATAAAACAAATGTCTTAAAAAGTTCGAAAGGGTATAACATCATAAAATTTTGTTCTGAGCCAAATAAATTAAACAGTAATAAGAAAAATATATGTAGGAAAATTCCAAATACGTGGAACTAGAATAATATGCTTTTTTTAGTTATTGTGGTGATTTAAAGTCTTAAATCTAATCCATTCCTCTAATCCAATCCATTGTAAAAGCTTTTAAGACTCAGTTGGTTATGGTGTGACCCACCTCATTCAGCATGGGTCTTACTCCTTTTACTGAGGTTCTTTACAGATGGAATGAAACAGAAAGAGGAAAGCCACAGAAACAAGAAGCTGAAATCAAAGATCCAGGAAAAGACCAGCAGATGCCACCAGGCCTTGCCTTTTGGCCGAGCATCCAAGGTTCCCTGGCAGCTGGTCTTTGGGAAGAAAGCATTGCCTTGAGGGTGCCTCAGCCTCAGACTTTAAGCTAATATATTTTCATTGTTTAAACCAGCCTATTTCATGGTATCTGCTTCGAGGAACCTAGGAAACTGCAACAGTTATATTTATACACAAATAAAAACAAAATCCTAACAGAAATACAAAATTATTTTATATTACATGACAAGTATTCTATTGTTTGTCATCTCCACTCATTTTTTAATTTTTAATTTATTTTTATTGCTCATATCTCATAACTCTTTTTTTAACAAAACAATGTGTTAAATCTGTCCAAAGAGCTCAATTGATGGTATTTGGTATAATCACATAGTTGTGTATTCATCACTTCAATATTTTTAGAGCATGTTCTTTATTCCAATAATAATAATAAAAGACAAAAAAACAGATGGACAAACAAACTCTCATTGCCTTTCAGTCTCTCTATGCTGCCTCTGTCATATTAGCTGCTGTTCTCATTCCATATCTCTATTTATTTGTATTTATATTTTGTAAAAACAGTCATATATACAAGATAACCCATAATCCTATTTCACATAAGGTTTCACTATATTATGCAGAACCATGTTATATTTTTTAGCTTTCCTTCTAATAATATACATGATCTTAGATTTTCCCTTTCAACCACTGTCATGCTCATATAATAGTTCTGCTAGTAACAAGCACTATAACGTGCTTTCAAGATTTCGACTCATTTCCAAAGATTTATAAACAAATTTTTACCAATTCTGCACAGATTAATGCTCAGTTATCCATCTTATACCCTCATTCTATTTTCTGGTGACCTATATTCTAATTATTAACTCCATGAGTTTATAAAATATAATAATGCAGTTATACAGTGTTTGGTACATTGTGTCTGACTTGCTTCACTCAACATAATATCCTACAAGTTCATCCATGTTGTCATATACTTCACGAGTTCATTTCCTCTTATAGCAGCATAATATTCCATAATGTGTGTACATCACAATTTGTTTATCCATTCATCACTTGTTGAACACTTAGGTATTTTCCATTTTTTGGCAATTGTGAATAATGCTGCTATGAACATCTGTATGCAGATGTCTGTTCATGTCACTGCTCTCAGTTCTTCTGTGTATACACCCAGTAATAGTATTGGCAGGTTACATGGCAAGTCTATATTCAACTTCCTTAGAGACTACCAGTCTTCTGGAGTGGCTGTACCATTCTACATTCCCATCAACAGTAAATAAACATTACTATCTCTCCACATCCTCTCCAATATTTACTAAGTTTTCTGACTTTTTAATAGTGGCAATTGGTGTGAAATGATATCTCATTGTAGTTTTGACGTTATATTGAACACTTGTATTTCTTCTTTGGTCAATTGTTTTTTCAAGTTTTTTGCCCATTTTATAATCTCGTTTTTTTTTTTTAATTGTTGTGCTGTATGATCTCTTTATATGTCATGGATATTAAACACTTACCAGATATGCAATTGTCCAATATTTTCTCCCGTTTATTCAGCTGCCATTTCACCCTTTTGACAAAGTCCTTTTAGGTGCAAAAGTGTTTAATTTTGAGTAGATCTCATTTAATTATTTTTTCTTTTGTTGCTATTGCTTTGGGTGTAAGGTTTATAAACTACTGCCTACCACAATTTCTTTAAGATGTTTTCCTATATTTTCTTCTAGAAGTTTTATGGTTGTTGCTTTGATATTTTGGTCTTTGATCCATTCTGAGTTAATTTTTTAAATAAGGTGTGTGATAGAAGGCCGTTTTCTTTCTTTGGGATATGGCTATCCAGTTGTCCAAGCACCATTTGTTGAATAAACTGTTCTGGCCCAGCTGAGTGGGCTTCATTGCCTTGTCAAAAATCATTTAACTATGGATGTGAGGGTCTATTTCTGAGTTCTCAATTTAGTTCCATTGGTCAATCTATCTGTCTCTATGACAGTCCCATGCTGTTTTTTTTCTGCTAAAGCTAAGTAATATATTTTAAAGTCAGGTAGTGAGAGTCCTCCAAATTTGTTCTTCTCTGTTAAGATATTTTTGGCTATTTGGGACCAATTTACCCCTTCCAAATAAATTTGATTATTGGTTTGTCCATTTATGCAAAGAAGGCTGTGGAGATTTTTATTGGTATTGCATTGAATCTATAAATCAATCTGGGTACAATTGATATCTTAATGGTCTTCCAATCCATGAACACAGAATGCCCTTCCATTTATTTAAGTCTTCTTTAGTTTCTTTTAGCAATGTTTTGTTTTTTTCTAAATACAGGACCTTTATATTCTTGGTTAAGTTTATACCTAAATATTTGATTTTTTTAGTTGGTATTATAAAGGGTATTGTTTTTCTTACTTCCTCCTCAGATTGCACATTAGTAGTGCACAGAGATGCTATTGATTTTTGCATAATAATCTTGTATTCTGCCACTTTGTTGAACTCGTGTATTAATTCTAGTAGCTGTGTTGTGTATTTTCCATGATTTTATACACACACACACATAGGATCATATCATCAGCAAAGAGTAAAAGTTTTACCTGCTCTGATCTTTACTACTTTTTTCCTTCCTCTTGGTTTGGGATTAGTTTGCTCTTTTTTATCCAGTTCCGCCAGGTGTGTAGATAGAGGTTCAATTTTAGCCATTTCTTCTTTTTTAATGTATGCATTGAGGCTTATAAATTTCTCTCTCAGCCTTGCCTTTGCATTGTGCCATAGGTTTTGTTAGTTATGTTCTCATTTTCATTTGTCTCAGGATATTTACTAAATTCCCTTACAGTTTCTTTTTTTACCCATTGATTACCTAACAGTGTGTTGTTTAATCTCTATGTATTTATGAATTTTCCCATTTTGCATCCATCAACGATTTCCAGCTTTATTTAGTTATGACCAGAGAAAGTGTTTTGTATAATTTCAATCTTTTTAAATTTATTAAGACCTGTCTCGTGACCCAACATATCGTCTGTCCTGTGGAAGGATCCATGAGCTTGAAAGGAATGATCATACTACAGTTTTAGGGTACAATGCTCTATAACTGTTTCTTAGGTCTAGTTCACTTATCATATTTTTCAGTCTCTATGTTCCTTTATTTATCCTGTCCAGATGTTTTATCCAACACTGAGAGTGGTGTATTGCAGTCTCCAATTAATATTATAGAGACATTTATTTCTCCCTTCCAGTTTTACCAGTGTGTGCCTCATATATCTTGGGTCACCCAGGTTACACGCATAATTAGTATACTTATTTTTTCTTGGTTCATTGCCCCTTTTATTAATATATAATGAACTTCTTCATCCCTTATAAAAGTTTTGCTTTTAAAACCCATTTTGTCATTTATTAGTATTGATACTCCAACTCATTTGTGGATACTATTTGCATGAAATATCTTTTTCCAAATTTTCAACTTCAGCCTGGTTTTGTCCTTACATTTTAGGAGTCTCTTCTAGACAGCTTATATATGGCTCATATTTTTATCTGTTATATCAGCCTATGCTTTTTGAATGAAGAGTTCAAGCCATTAATATTCAGTGTTATTACTGTAAAGGCACTACTTATTTCATCCATTTTGTCCTTTAGCTTTCCATTTTCATATCTTACTATTGTCTGTCTTTTTACCTTTTATTTTACCCTTCCTAATAATCTTCATTTCCACACTCTTTTCTAAGTTTCTTGCCCTTATTTTTTCCTTTCAGGCTTCAGCACTCTCATAATTCTGGTCTATTTGTAACGTACTCTATCAGTTTTTGTTTGTCTGTGAAGACTTTAAACTCATCCACATTTTTAAAGGATGGTTTTGCTAGATAAAATATTCTTGGCTGGCAGTTTTTCTCTTTCAGTACTTAAATACATCATACCACTTTCTTCTCACCTCCATTGTTTCTGTTTAGTGGTTGGCACTTATCTTATTGAGGTTCCCTTGTATGTGATACTTTTCCCTTGCTGCTTTAGTAATCCTCTCTTTATCTCTGATATTTGTCATTCTGCATAGTAGGTGTCTCAGGGTAGGTCTATTCATATTTATTCTCTTTGGTGTGCATTGTATTTCTTGGATATTGATATGTATGTCTTTCATAAGGGTTGGGAACTTTATGGTCATTATTTCCTCAAATATCCTTTCTGCCACTTTTACATTCTCATCTCCTTCTGGGACATTGGTAATGCATGTTTGTGTGTTTTGTGTTGTCATTCAAGTACCTGAGACCATGTTCCAATTTTTTTCACTCTTTTCTCTTTTGGTCCTCCTGTTCTTTCCAGTTCAGATATTCTGTCCATGAAATCACTAATTCTACCTTCAAGCAATTAAAATCTACTCTTATGTGCCTCTAATATATTTATATTTTCATCCATCATGTTTTTCAGTCCCATAAGCTCTGGTAATTTTCTTTGCAGGCTTTCAAGTTGTTCTTCATGCTTACCCAGTGTCTTTTGAATACCTTTTATCTCTTTAGTCATACTTTCCTTCAATTCTTTGAATTGATTTAGTAGGTTTGTGTGATTTTCATTCATTAGGTGTTGAAATCCTGTATCTTTTCAGGATATTTGGTTGGTTCATTTGGCAGGGCCATTTCTTCCTTTTTCCTAGTATGACTTGTAAATTTTTTGCTGATGTCTAGTCATACGAAAATGTTGGTGAATTTACTCTCATGGTCAAATTGTCTCTCTTGCCTAGTGTTTTTTTTTTTTTTCCCCAACAGCTTTTTTTCTTCTTCTTCTTCTTTTTGTTTCAGCTTATTCCAAGTCTTTAAAATTGCCCAGCTTAAATTATCAAAATTGGGCTAGGGACTTAGTAATGTGGTGCAAATTATCTCCCAAGGGGTTTGAGAAAGACCACAAGGCAGTTTTACTCTATGCAATTTCCTGACCAGCTAGCATATGGCACTTATTAGTGACCCTTTCCACTGAAGTATTTCTTCAGTCTCCCATTTCCAGTGTGTCTGGTCTGGCCAGAGCCAAGACTCAAGGTGAGCTTGGTTGACTGAATTTACTGAATGGAAACTCTGACTAACCCTCCCTCTTCCCTGTAACAGCTGATGGGTAGGAAGACATCTATTCCCCTCTCAGTCAGCTGCAGTGAGCTTTAGCTTTTATTCAGGCTTAATGCCTTTAGGGTGGGGGATGAGAGCCATTCTTGGTCATCATAGATGATTATGGCTTGTTGCTTCAGTTTCTTTGTGTCTCTGTCTCTAGCCCTCCTAGTACTTGCGCAACACTCTGCTAGTCTGCTGACCCCCCAAACAGGTCCTTTGAACTGCTTTTGGCCCTTTCTCCATTGTTTTTGTGGGAGAGTTGAGCTTTGCCTGCTTACTTTGGCACTAACTTCCCAGAATTCCTCCACTTTTGATTATTTGTACAATTTTTCACATAACTTGCATTCTAAATATAGCACAGGCAACCTGCCTAAGGGTTACAAGCAAAGGAGACTGGTTATCAATTACCAAATCTTACATAATTGGGTGATAATAGAGAGTCACAGTATAGTTATTTGTTCTACGTAGTCTAAAATTTGGTTCTCAGCCTCAGTTTCTAGAATAGAGCTTATTTCACTTATTTTAAACACTTTTTAAAATCAAACTTAATAGATCACAAAGAACATTACATTAAAAAAAATAAGAGGTTCCCATATAATCCACTCCTCACCCTCCACCGCCCTCATATTTGTAAATTGTATTTTTTAAAGATATATGCATCTCAAAAAATATTACATTAAAAAACATAAGAAGTTCCTGTATACCCCCAACCTCCCCACCCCACTCCTCCCACACCAACAACCTCCCAAATGATTGTGGTACACTCATCTCATTTGGTGAACATATTTTGGAGCACAGCTGCACCACATGAATGATAGTTTACCCTGTAGTTCACACTCTCCCCCAGAACATTCAGTGAGTTATGGTGTGATATATAAGGTCCAGCATCTGATCCTGCAATATCATTTAGGACAACTCAAAGTCCCCAAAATGCCCCTACATCACATCTTTTCTTCTCTCTCCCTTCCCTCAGCAACTACTGTGGCCACTTTCTCCACCTCAATGCTACAATTTATTCTATTACTGGTCACAATATTTTTACAATAGAACATCAGTAAGTCCTCTCTAATCCATATTTTATTCCTCCATTCTGTGGACCCTGGGATGGTGATGTGCACTCCACCTCTAGATCAAGAGGGGCTTAGATTCCACTTGGATGATGGATGCAATTCTTCTACTTGCAGTTGTAGGCACTCTTGATTCCCTGGTGTGGTGGTTGACCATCTTCACTTCCCTGTTAGCTGACCTCGGTAAGTCCAATGAACCAGAGAGTAAGAGTTGCAACTCTGCTGAGGCTTAGGGCCCAGCTGGCACATGGGCAGTCCAGACATTCAAGTCTCCTGAGTATGGACCATCCCTAGTGCCAACCACAGGTTCAGTAAAAGTGACAGAAGAGGCATGTGTAGAAAGGTCACATCTGAGTCTAGCTCCATTGCACTCAGGAGCACAAATTCCAAAGTAAGACCCTCTGACATGGCACAAAACTCCAAATCCATCTGCCATGACCATATACCCTGTGGGTCTCCATTGCCTTCAGGAGAACCAGTACCTGGGATTGTATCTACTTTGGCTTTTTCTGGGGTCCTGCTGAGGCATGCATAAACATGACCCCTCTGATGACCTCATGACTCTTTTTTGAAGCCTCTTAGTCATATGAACTCATTTGTGTTTGCCATTTCCCCCTTTTATTCAATGTCAGAATGCAGTTTTAACATGCATTTAACATGATCCTACTTGTAGGCTGAGATATTCTTCTGGTCTGACTCGACCCTTCTATTCAAGATCTCTTTCCAGATGCATCACCAGCTAGTGTTTGGTAGTAATCCCTCAGTGCCAGGGAGGCTTATCCTCCAAGTCAAGTCCCATGCTGGGAGGAAGGTAATGCATTTACATGCTGAGTTTGGCTTAGAGAGTGGCCACATTTGAGCAACATGGAGACTCTCAGTAGATAATGCTTAGACACCCTGCAGCTCTAGACCTATTTCTTATTTCAGGTACCCAGGCTCATAAGCATAGTCATCAGTATCAAGGGCTCATTATTAGACCACCCTTCTTTTTTGGTCTTTGCCATTGCACTTGGGGGATTATTGCTGTTCCATTGGGGAATGTAACAGAGCTCCCCTGGTTAGGAACTCAGCACTCTCTCAGTTGACGTTTGTAACTGTAACTACTATGAAAATACCCAACGTATATCAGAACATTTTTATGTCCCCTATATACATGCCCTGGAGAACTCCTTCCCACTCATGTGCCCCTCATCAATAATCACCCCACACACCAGTGTTCCTCCCCTGTGGTCCAAACTTCTTCAACAATAAGGCCTAATATAATGCCAAATTCAATTAATAGGAAATTGAAATATATTGATGGGCTTAAAATTTAGAAAGAGAATACATACTAATTTAGAAATACTAAAATAAAGTAAAAATAAGTTGGTATATTAAAAAATGAAAAATATTATAAGGCTTTGTTTTTAATGTTTTGCCTTTCATCATAATAGGTGTTGCCCTGTATGTACAGTGGCAAAGCAATTTCTTTCATTTCTTCCTCAGTGTCTACATCCTTTCTTTTTTCTTCCTAATTTTTAATTTTGTCTTCGAAAAAGTTTTAGATCACAGTAATTCACATACACAATATAGGGGACTCCCATATATCCAACATCAAAACCTTTTCTCCTTTCCCCAGCAATGATCTTTTTACATGTTCATGTTATATTTGCTGCAACTAATGTATAGATTTTGAAACATAGCTATCAAACATGGTTCCATTTTGGTTTACATTATGGTGTATATTTTAGACTGTACACATTTTTAAATTTTTAGTTTCCTTATGCTTTACATTATGGTTTACATTTTAGCTTTTAGACTTTTACACAATTTTGGTGTAAGTTAACATGTCCTATATCCATCATTACATGATCTTGTGGAGCACTTACATTGCCTCCCAGTTACCCCGCTTCCATCTACTCTATATCTCTCTCCCTTTCCCCTTAGGGTCCACAATGACAATCAGTCTTCACTACTTGCGGGAGCAGATTTACAGATACTTGCAACAATGCTGAGGGTTGGACATACTAGACTGCCCCAACTGATTGGGAGCCCTTGATTATCTCAAGAGACCCAATTCCCTCTGTTTGAGAACATTAGGTCTCCCCAGAAAGTGGGTACACCTTCACACTCACTGTATGGGTCTCTGTCCAATGATATAACACACTATGACAAAATGAGCACTCACACACTCCCTAGAAGCCTGCCCTTGTACCAGTGATACCAACCTTTAAGACCTTAAACATGTAATCCTTCCTTATTATATTTTCTAAAAAGTTTTCTCAACATTATAGTTTCAGCCATATATCTGACAGTCTCCCATATTTAACTTTCCCCACATTCCTCCCCCCAATTCCTTGGGCCATCTGACCCATCCTTCCAACCCTACCCCGTCTCAAGCCTGCAAAGCCTGACCCAAAGGTGTCCCTATCCCCCATCTTATCCGCCCCCGTACAAATACTTAACTCCAACTTATCATAGACTTCACCCATGTAAGCATCAGCTCACAACCTTCCTCTCACCCCCAAATTCCTTTAAGCCTGTCTTCCAGTCCCTAGCTGTCTGAGACAGCTTGGTTTGCTTGTTTCTTATCAGAGAGGTCATGTAGTATTTGTCCTTCAATGCCTGGCTTGCTTCACTCAATATAAGGTCCTCAAGATTCATCCATGTTATTGCTTGTGTTTGTACTGTATTCCTTCTTATAGTTGAGTAGTATTCCATTGTATGTATATACTATATTTTATTTATCCATTCATCTGTTGATGGTCATTTGAGTTGATTCCCACTTTTGGCAATATGAATAAGGCTGCTATGAACATTGGTGTGCATATATCGGTTTGTGTCCTTACCTTCAGTTCTTCTGGGTATACACATAGCAGTGGAATTGCTGGGTCATATGGCAAATCTATATCTAACTTTTTGAGAAACCACCAAACTGTCTTCCAGAATGGCTGATCCTTCTGCCATTCCCACCAGCAGTTCATGAGTGTTCCCATTCCTCCACATCCTCTCCAGCACTTGTAGTCTTCTGTTTTGTTGATAGCTGCCACCAGTCTCATGGGAGTAAGATGGTATCTTTTTATAGTTTTGATTTGTATTTCCCCAATAGCTAGTGATGTTGGGCATTTTTTCACGTGCTTTATAGCCATTTGTATTTCTTCTTTGGAGAAGCATCTGTTCAAATCTTTTTTTAAAATGGGTTGTTTTGCTTTTTATTTCAAGATATAGGAATTCTTTATATATGGAGGATATGTCTCCTATCAGATATATGGTTATCAAATATTTTCTCCCATTGGGTAGACTCTCTTTTTGCTTTCTTGACAAACTCCTTTGAGGTGCAGAAGGCTTTAATTTTGATGAAGTCCCATTTATCAATTTGTTCTTTTGCTGCTCATGCTTTGGGTGTGAAGTTCATGAAGCCAATTCCCATTATGAGTTCCTGTAGATGGTGCCCTACATCGTTTTCCAAGGTGATTATGGTCTTGGCTCTTACATTTAGGTCCTTGATACATCTTGAGTTGACTTTTGTATAAGTTGTGAGATGGTAATCCTTTTCCCTTCTTTTGCATATGGATATCCAATTCTCTAGGCAGCATTTGTTGAAGAGGCCGTTCTCTCCCAGTTGAGTAGGTTTGATGGCCTTGTTGAATATCAGGTGAGTGTATATTTAGAGATCTATATCAGAACTCTCAATTCGGTTCCGTTGGTCAGTGTGTCTATCCTTGTGCCAATAACATGTCATTTTCACAACTGTAGCTTTGTAATATGTTTGAAGTCAGGTAGTGTGATTCCTCCAATTTCATTTTTCTTTCTCAGTATGTCTTTGGTTATTTGGGGCTTCTTTCCTTTCCAAATAAATTCCATAGTTAGTTTTTCTGGTTCATTAAAGAATGCTGTCTTGATTTTTATTGGGATTGCATTAAATCTGTACATCAGTTTTGGTATGATAGACATCTTAATAATATTTATTCTTCCTATCCATGAACAGGGAATATTCTTCCATTTATTTGGGTCTTCTTTGATTTCCTTGAAATTTTCTGTGTATAAGTCTTTTACATGTTTAGTTAAATTTATTCCTAGGTATTTGATTTTTTAATTTATTATTGTAAATGGCATTTGTTTCTTGATTTCCTCTTCAGATTGCTTATCATCAGTGTACAGAAATGCTACTGATTTTTGTGCATTGATCTTATAACTTGTAATTTTACTGAACTCATTTATAGGTTCTAGAAGCTTTGCTGTAGATTTCTCAGGGTTTTCTATGTACAGGATCATGTCATTTGCAAATAGTGAAATTTTGACTTCTTCCTTTCCAATCTGAATTCCTTTTATATCTGGTTCTTGCCTCAGTGCTCAGACAAGTACTTCTAACACAATATTAAATAGAAGGGGTGATAAAGGGCATCCTTCTCTTGTTCCTGATCTTAGAGGGAAAGATTTTAGGATTTCACCATTGTAACTTATGCTAGCTGTGGGTTTTTCATATACCCTTTATCATGTTCAGAGAGTTTCCTTCTATTCTGATCTTTTGTAGTGTTTTTATCAAGAAAGGGTGCTGTATTTTGTCAAATGCTTTTTCTGCATCTATAGATATGATTATATGATTTTTTTCCTTCAATCTATTTATGCAGTGTATTACATTAATTGATTTTTTTAATGTTGAACCATGCTTACATACCAGGAATGAAACCCACTTGGCCGTGGTGTATAATTCACTTAATGTGCTGTTGAATATGATTAGCAAATATTTTGTTGAGGATGTTTGGACTAAGTTCATTAGAGAGTTTGGTCTGTAATTTTTCTTTCTTGTGGTGTCTTTGGCTTTGGCATTAGGGTAATGTTGGCATCATAAAATTAGTTAGGCAATGTTCCTTCTATTTTGATTTTTTGGAATAGTTTAAGCAAGATTGGTGTTAATTCTTTCTGGAATGTTTGGTAAAATTCACCTGTGAAGCCATCTGCCCCAGCGCTATTCTTTGTTGGGAGATTTTTAATGACTGATTCTAACTCTTTACTTGTGATTGGTTTGTTCAGATTTCTTATTTCATCAGTGTAGGCTCCTTATGTGTTTCTAGGGATTTGTCCTTTTCCTCTAAATTGTTGTCCTTGTTGTCATATAATTTTTCAAAGTATCCTTTTATGACATCCTATTTCTGTGGGTCAATGGTTATATCCTCTTTCACATCTCTTATTTTGTGTATTTGCATCTTCTCTCTTTTTTTCTTTGTTAGTCTAGCTAAGGATTTGTCAATTTTATTATCTTCTCAAAGAACCAGCTCTTTGTTTTGTTTATTTTTTTGAGCACTTTCTTATTTTCTATTTCATTTGGTTCTGTTCTGGTCTTTGTTATCTCTTTCTTTCTTCTTTCTTTGGGCTTATTTTTGTTTGTTTGTTTTTTGTTTTTTGTTTTGCTAATTCCTCCAATTGTGCAGTTAGGTCTTCAATTTTAGCTCTTTCTTCTTTTTATATAAGCATTTATGGCTATGATTTCACTCTCAGTACAGCTTTTGCAGCATCCCATAAATTTTGCAATGTTGTGTTATCATTTTCATTAGTTTCAAGGTAGTTATTGATTTCTGTTGAGATTTCCTCCTTCACCCACTGTTTTTCCAAGAGTGAATTGTTTAATTTCCATATCTTGGTCCCAAATCTGGGTCTCTGGCCCTTGCAGGTTTCTAGCTTCATTCCACTGTGGTGAGAGAAATTATTTTGCATGAGTTCAAAAATTTCTGAATTCACTGAGACTTTCTTTGTGGCCTAGCATGTGGTCTATCTTGGACAATGAACCATATACACTTGAGAAGAATGTATATCCAGCTGTAATTGAATGTAATGTTCAAAAATCTCTATTAGGCCCAGATCTTTTAATATATTGTTCAAAGTCTTTGTTTCTTTATTGATTCTCTTTTGAGATGTTCTGTCCAATAGTGATAGTAGTCTATTAAAATCCCCCACTATAATTGTAGAGGCATTTATTCTTTCCCTTAGTTTCTCCAGTGTTTGCCTCATGTAATTGGAGGGTTCATTTGTTAGGGGCATAAATGTTGATAATTGTGCTTTCTTCTTGGAAGATTATCCCTTTCACTAATATGTAGTGTCCATCTTTGTCTCTCACAATTGTTTTGCATTTTAAGTCTATTTTGTCCGAATTAACATAGTTACTCCCATCCGTTTTTGGTTATTGTTTGCCTGTAAGATTGTTTTCCAATTGTTCATTGTCAATCTCCTTGAATCCCTGGGTCTAAGATGTGTTTCTTGTAGATAGAATATAGATGTGTCATATTTCCATATCTTATCTTCCAATCTGTGTCTCTTAACAGGTGAATTTAATTTATAAACTTTCAGTGTTATTGCTTTCAAGGAATTACATACATTAACCTTATTGTCTTTGGATTTGTGTTTGTAATATATTGTTTGATTTTTTCCTCTTTTTGTCATTTTAATTGTTCTTACACTCCCCTTCAATTCTGTCTCTCCTGTTTTTTTCTCTCCTCCTGCAGAACTTCCTTTAGTATTTCTTGAAGGGCAGGTTTCTTGTTGGCATACTCTCTTAGTTTCTATTTATCTGAGAATATTTTGAACTCTCCATCATTTTTGAATGCTAGCTTAGTGGAATAGAGTATTCTTGCTTGGAAATTCTTTCCTTTTAGTATCTTAACCCTGTCATACCACTGCCTTCTTAACTCTATGATTTCAGATGAGAAATCAGCACTTAATCTTATGGAGCTGCTCTTGTACATGATGGTTCTCTTTTCTCCTGCTGCTTTTAGTATTTTCCCTTTGTCTTGCACATTGGATAATTTGACAAGTATATGTCTTGGGGTAGACATGTTGCAATTTATGTTGTTGGGGTGTGTTGTGCTTCCTCGAAATGTACATGCATCTCCATCAATAGGTTTGGGAAGTGTTCAGCCATTATTTCCTGTGTTATCTTTTTGGGTATGATTACAATTACTTCTGTATGTTCTCCAAGTGTTTTCTTAATATGCTTAATCTCTTCCTTCACTTCATTAAATTGGTTCATGATGCATTTTTTGGGAGCCTTAATTAGTTGTTTGATGTTCCACTCCTCTTCCTGGTTTTTTGTTTGTTCATTGGATTGGGTAATGTTTTCCTGATATTGGTATGGACTGTAGTTTTTTTGTTGCTGTCTGGTTATCATTTTATCTTGTTGAGTTTATGCAGTTGATTAACATCTTCATCTTGGGGTTTAATTAGTTGTTGTTTTTGTGTGCATGTAAAGTATTCTATTTGTTGCTTTGTTCTTCTTATTCTATTTCCTTGTTATTGGCTAAGTTCCCTTGAATGTAATATTAGGACCAGGAAAAGTAAATGATATAAGAAAAGAAAAATATAATAGTATTGATACTGAATGTTAGCAGAAGAACCATGTGAGATCTGGGAGAATGGATATTGAACTCATGTAAGCTATGCTGAGTTATAACAGTAAAAAAATGTAGTACCTATAATGAGATAGTAAACTGAATATGGGGAGGAATATAATATGAATTAAAAGGCCAGTGTGGTCAGGAGAGAGGGAAAGAGAAAAGAAAGGACAATAATTTAAAGAATGAATAAAAGAAATCAGAATAAGATATTAGAGATAAAAAGTCAGAAATATTGGGGGTTAAACAAAAAGAGGTGGAATGCAAGAGAAACAATAAATATTGGAGGATAGAAAGATGTAAAGGAAAGGGGATAGCATTGTTAGCCAAAATCAGTACACACAGAAAAGAGGAAATTGAGGGTGAGGAAGCCCAGCAAATAAGAAATTTTGCCTGCAGCAACTTGAGCAAGCACTAATTTTGTTGCAGTCTCTCAGATTGATGGCCAGAAACCTCCCACTTTTTAGGTTCCTGAAACAGCCCCCACTCCTGCAGGATTCTGTCACTATTTTGCCAGCCCTGGGGTCCATGTGGGTCTTTGACAGAGAGCTGTGCAGATGCTTTTTATTTAACTGGCAGGAACTTGGTGAACCCTGCATCCAGCTTACACTCACACTCCTGGGATGTCAAGGGGACTGCAGTGTTGGGGTCCTTGCTCCTAGCAGCCTGTCTCACAGTAAACAATAGAGTCCCTTCACTGCCCCTGAGAATAGGCACTAATCCAGACTCCAGAAGGTGGGCACTACCCATCTGCCTGTGGCTCCTGCTCTTGCACTCCTTCCTCTTATTTTACTTTTTTATTCCACATCTTAATTCTTATTTCTTTGTGTTTTTTATGATTTTTCACTTTTATTATTTATTTATTTTCCCTCTTCTTTAAGCTTCCTTTTCTATCCTTTAAAATTATTACTATTAGTTGTTTTCTCTTCTTCTCTCTTTCCATTTCTATGGCCTTAATATTTTTTCAAGGGAACAGAGAAAAGTACAAAGACGTAGAAAACACAATAAAACCCTAGAGTAGAAAGGAAAGGTGACCATCTGAATAACCCCATCAAGATAAACAGATGCCTAGACACCAACAAAAAATTACAAGCTATTAAAGGAAACAGAAAGATATGACCCAGTCTAATGAACAAACAAAAAACCAGGAGACAATGTGGAGCAAATAATTAAAGATGATGAAACAAATATCATGAATAAACTTAATGAAGTGAAGGAAGATATAAAGGCTATTCAAAGACACTGGGGAAACATACGGAAGAAATCATAAACATTCATAATAAGATAACATATCTGACGGTGATGAATGGTACAATGTAAGAAATCAAAAATATATTTGAAGCACATAACATCACATTTGAACAGACAGAGGAAAGAATTAGTGACATCATGGATAGTACATCTGAAATCAGACAGAGAGTAGAAAAAATTCAGCAGGGATTCAGGGAATTGAATGACAATATGAAATGCACAAGCATGCATTACACTCGTCCCAGAAGAGGAAAGAGGGGAAGGAGACAGAAATAGTTTTGGAGGAAATAATGACTCTGAAAGCAGCAAGAAAAAAGAAATCCATCGCATACAAGTGATGCTCCATCTAAAATTACAGTGGTGACAAGAGGGCAATGCTATGGCATAGTTAAGGTGCTAAAAGAAAAATAGTTGTCAATAATTCTGTATCTAGCAAAACTGGTGTTCAAAAGTGAGGGAGAGTTCAAAATATTCACAGATAGAGAAATTAGGAGAGTTTTTCCATAAGAAGCCTGCCTTTCAAGAAATAATAAAGGAGTTTCTACAAGTTGAAAGGAATATACAGAAAAGAGAGGATTTGAGGAGAGTGTAGAAAGGAATTTTATTATTAAGAACAACTAAAATTTTAAAATACAAATAAAAACAAAATATGATATGTATAAACCTAAAGAAAATATAGCAAATCTAAGGATTCTCTTGATAGTAATAGCATTGAATGTTAATGGATTAAACTCTCCAATCAAAAGACACAGGTTGGCGAAATGAGTAAGGAAATATGATCCATCTATATGCTATTTACAAAAACTCAACTTTGACTCATGGACAGAAGCAGTTTGCAAGTGAGTGGTTTGAAAATGATTTTATATACAAACAATAACCAAGAAAAGGGTAGGAGTAGCAACACTAATATAGGACAAATATATAAATTTTATATGAAAATCTAATTTAAGACACAAAGTAACATAATCTATCAGAAAGAAAGAAAAATGATAAACATTTATGGATAGAATAAATGTTTAGGGCACCCCAAAATACATAAGGCAAATAATGGAAAAATTAAGTAGAGAAATAGATGCCTTTACAATTATACCTGGGGACTTTAATACACCATTAGACAGAATAACTTGACAGAGGGCCAATAAAGAAGCAGAGACCTTAAATAATACAGTAGAGGATCTAGACCTAATAGACATATACAGAACATTATACCCAAATACAGTAGGATAAACATTCTTCTCAAGTGCACATGGATCATTCCCCAGGATAGACCACATGCTAGGTCACAGAACAACTCTCAGTGAATTCAGAAAGTTTGAAATTATACAACGTAATTTCTCTGGCCACAATGGAATGAAGCTGGAAAACAATAAGAGGCAGAGAACCATAATAGGCAAAAAGATATGAAAGTTAAACAACACAAACTTAGACTATCGGTGGGTCAAGGAGGAAATCACAAAAGACATCAGTAGCTATCTTGAAATGAATGAAAATTAGAATACAACATATGAAAACATATGGGATGCAGCAAAAGTGCTGAGTGGGACATTTATAGCCATAAATACCTATATTAAAGAAGGAGGAGCTAAAATCAAAGACCTAACTGCACACCCAGAAGAACTAGAAAAAGAACAATAAACCAACTCTAATGCAAGCAGAAAGAAGGAAATAAAAAAGATTAGAGCAGAACTAAATGAAATTGAGAAATTTTTAAAAATTAGAAAAAATTAAGAACAAAAAGCTGGTTCTTTGAGAATATTAATAAAATTGATGAAATAAGGAGTATCTTAAGAGAATACTTTGAAAAATTGTATGCAACAAGATGGGTAACTAAGATGAAATGGACAAATTTCTAGGAACACAAAGCAGCCTACACTGATGAAAGAAGGAATTGACGAACTCAGTAGACCAATCACAAGTAAGGAAATTGGATTTGTTATCAAAATCCTCCCAACAAAGGAAAGCCCAGGACCAGGTAGCTTCTGCCAATCATTCTGGAGAGAATTAACAGCAATCCTGCTTAAACTCTTCCAAAAAATAGAAGTGGAGAGAACACTGTCTAACTCATTCTATCATGCCAAAATCATTCTAATACCAAAGCCACATAGAAATGCAACAAGAAAAGAAAGCTATAAACCAATCTCTCAAGTGAACCTGGATGTTAAAATTCTCAGCAACATACTTGTTAACCATATATGACAACACATCAAATGAATTATGCACCATTACAATGGATTTCATCCCTGGTATGCAAGGATGGACCAGAATAAGAAAACCAATCAATGTAATATACCACGTTAACAGAATGAAAGAAAAAGTATCACATGATCATCTCTATTGATGAAAAAAAAAAAACATTTGACGAAACATCGGATCCTTTCTTGATTGGAAAAAAACATTTCAAAAGATAGGAATAGAAGGAAGCTTCCTTAACATGATAAAAGTTATATATGAAAAACCCACAATTAACCTCCTATTCAATGGTGAAATGCTAAAGGCTTTCCCTCTAAGATCTGAAACAAGACAAAGATGCCCATTGTCATCGCTCTTATTTAACGTTATGTTAGAGCAGGTAGGGAAGAAAAATATATAAAAGGCATCCATTTTGGTACAAGACAAGGATGTTCACTGTCACTGCTCTTATTAACATTTCATTCAAGCACTTAGGGAAGAAAAATATATAAAAGGCATCCAAATTGGAAAGAAAGAAGTAAATTTTCACTATTTGAAATGACATGATAATCCCATATATAGAAAACCCTGAGAATCTACAACAAGGCTTCTACAAATGATAAAGGATAAATGAGTTCAGTAGAGAGTTAAAATATAAGATCAACATGCTAAATTCAATAGCATTTCTGTACACCAATAATGAGCAATCTGAGGAGGAAATCAAGTTACAATAATAACTAAAAGAATCATATACCTAGGATAAACTTAATGAAAAATGTAAAAGACTTGTACACAGAAAACTATATGTTGTTAAAAGAAATCAAAGAAGAACTATATAAAAGGAAGTGTATTCCATATTCATGGATTGGAAGACTAAACATCATTAATATGTCTGCCCTACCCACATGGATATACAGATTTAAGAAAATCACAATACAAATACAACATCATTTTTATTGGATTGGAAAAGCTAATTATGAAATTTATTTGGAAGGGCAAGGTGTACTGAAGAGCAAAAAACAGATTGAAAAAGAAAAAGAAAATTGGAGGAATCACACTAACTGACTTTAAAACACACTACAAAGCTACAGTGGTCAAAACTACATGGTATTATGGAAAAAAATTATATCTTTGATGTGGAGACACTGGCCATGGGAGTTGCTGAAAACAGGGAGAGGGTAAAAGAGGTGTGATATTGGGACATTTTCAGGACTTGGAGTTGTCCTCAACGATATTGCAGGGACAGATGCAGGACATTATATGTCATGCCATAACCTACTGAAGGGACTGGGAGAGAGTGTAAACTACAACGTAAACTATAATTCATGCTGTGTAGCAATGCTCCAATATATATTCATCAAATTCAATGTATGTACCACACTAATGAAAGAAATTGTCAATGTGGAAGGAGTTGGGGGTATGGGGAGTGAAGTATAGGGGACCTCATATTTTTTAATGTAACATTTTGTGTGATCTATGTATCTTTAAAAAAAGATCATAAAAAAATTCAAAAGCTATGTATTGGTACAGTGGAAAGCAAGGTGTAGAACATTCTGTTTATCAACTTTTGTGCAAGAAGATGTGAGCGATATATGCTTGGTTTTGTTGTTGTTGCCTCAAGAATCCCTGGAAGTATATCCAAGAAATAATGTGATTACTTGTATATATTATGTGAAGGAAATAGGGCACTTGGAGCCAGAGATGGGTGGGGACATTTTTTACTCTATACTTTTTAAAACACTTTTTGTTGTTTTGAATCATGTGACTCTATTGAAAGTAAAAATTGAAGAGAAGATCTTGGGAACTTGAGAACTTACAAGCATACCAGTATTGAGCATAATGGCACAAGGATAGATATACTGAGCAATTGGAACTGAGTTGAGAGTACCAGCATAGATTCCTGCATACACAATCAACTGATATTCACCACACCAAGAAGCACACTGAAATGGTACAGAATGGTTTCTTCAACAAATGGTGCTTTGAGAACTGGATATGCATTTCCAAAAGAATGAGAGAGGATTACGATCTCACACCATAAACAAAAATTAACTCAACATGAATCAAAGACCTAAATATAAGAGCCAAAACCATAAAACTCCTAGAAGATAATGGAGGGTAGCATCTACAAGATCTTATAGTAGGAAATGACTTCATAGACTTTATACCCAAAGGATGAGAAATGGAAAAAAAGGTAAATGGGACCTCCTCAAAATTAAAAACTTTTGTGATTCAAAGGAGTTTGTCAAGAAAGTGGAAAGGCTTTCTATTCAATAGGAGAAAATATTTGGTAACCATTTATCTGATAATATCCAGCATACATAAAAAAGTCTTACATCTCAAAAATAAAAAGACAAACAACCCATTTTAAAAATGGGCAAGAAAGGTGAATAGATACTTCTCCAAAGAAGAAATACAAATGGCTAAAAAGTGCAAGAAAAGATGCTCAACATCACTAGCTATTTAGGAAATGCAAATTCAAAACTACTTTGACTTATCATCTTACATCTATTAGACTGGCAGCTATTAAAAAATCAGAACTGTTAATGTTGGAGAGGATGTAGAGGAATGGGAACACTCATCCACTGCTGTTGAGAATGTAGAATGATGCAGCCATTGTGGAGGACAGCTGACTATAGAACTGTCATATGATCCAGCAATTCCACTTCTAGATATACACCCAGAAGAATTGAAAGCAGGGACTCAAACAGATATATGCACACCAATGTTCATAGTGGCATCATTCACTATTGCCAAAATTTGGAAGCAACCCAAGTGCCCATCAACAATGGATGGATGAGTAAATCGTGGTATATACACATAACAGAATATTACTCAGCTTTAGGAAGCAATGCAGTAATAATATATGGGATGGCATGGATGAATCTTGAACATCTTATGTAGAGTGAGGCAAGCCAGTCACTGAAGGACAAATATTACATGATCTCACTGATATGACCTAAGCAAATTGAGCAGACTTATAGAGCTAGAGTCTGGAAGACAGGCTATCATGATACAGAAAAGGAGTATGCTCAATATGGACAAAATCTACAATAAAGTGGAAGGGGGTGGTTGGGCAGTGGATGTGAGTGATTGAGATACAGTGATGTGATTGGATTTGAAGGTGCAGGAATGTACAGGGAAGTGGCTGTGGGGGTTGGGTTGAACTGTGGGAGGTCTAGAGGAAAGAACAGGTGAATTCTGGGGATTTGTACGTCTGTGATTAAAGCTACAATGGAAGGCATGTTCTTTTGGCAATATTGTGGGGAGGGTTACTGGTGCAGGGAGTGGGGGGAGGAGACATATGCAGGATAGGGTACACCTGTTGCATGGTTCTATAGAATATGAAAGTGTTTATCTTGTCATAGGATATTATCTCAGTGGGTAGAGACCCAGACAATAATCAAGAAAGCATTAAACTCCCATCCTTGCCAGTCCTGCTATGTTCTCAATTAGATGGGTAATAATCTCTTGAAAACAGACAGTGCCTACTAAAAGGAAACAAATATTCAAGCCCTCAATATTCTTGCAAGTAACTAAGAACCTTATTCTTCAAAAATTGAAATTTAGTTGTTACCATAGATTCCAAGGGGAGGGGAAGGGAAGACTAGAATAAATGGAGCATGGTACATTTTAGGGCATTGGAGCTGTTCTGCATGATCTTGCAATGATGGATACAAGATATTTTAAATTTTGTCAAAACCTATAAAAGTGTACAGTGAAAAATGTAAACCATAATGTAAACCACTGACCATGGTTAGTAGCAATGCTTCGATATCTGCACATCAACTGTAACGAAAGTACCAAAACATTTTAAATGCTATTAATAGCGGACAGCAGGAGAAGGGAAGGGGATTGAATATTGGGAATCCCCTATGTTTTCTATGTGACTTTTCTGTAGCCTAAAGCTTCTTTGAAGATAAAGAAAACAACAACAACAAAACAAAACAAAAAAGACTGTGGGGTTACATGCAGAAGAAATTGTCACTATACATAAAAGATAACAGATCTCAAGGTGATGAAAAACACACATTGAATTTTTTTTAATTTTTATTTATTTTTAAATTTTTTATATATTTTTTTCATTTTAAAATTTATTTTATTTGCTATTATTATTTTCTATTCTCATTTTTTCCACTTTGTTTTGGAGAAGGTTTTGGATTGCAGAAGGGTCACAACTATGGCAGGCAAGGATCAATGGTGCTGGTGTGGGAAGTCAGTGATAAGGGTATGTGGAGAAGTCACCTGGGGCATCCCTCTATGGAATATGAATATGTTCTAGTGGTCTCCTCTCAATCAGAAGCAGAAGAGGTATCATCATTCTAAAATCCTCAAGATTGAGGAATGGACAAACATGAGGGGGGGAAATGCAACTATGGACTAAAGTAGATGTATTAATATTCTAGCAATGGAAGAACTTGTATCATTGATAAATAGGCAGTGGCCACCAGAGGTTCTGAGAGGTAAGGATGGAAGAATAGGTATAACATGGGCATTGGCACTGTCCTGTATGACATTTCAAAACCTATAATATTGTGCAGGGTAAAGTGTAAACTACAATGTAAACTATTGACTAAGGTCAGTGGCAATGCTTCAGTATGTGTTCATCAATTGTAACAAATGCACCACAATAATGAAAGATGTTGTTAATGGGGGAAAATGTGGAAAGGAGAAGAGGTGGGTATATGGGAATCCCCTATATTTTTTATGTAACATTTATGTAGTCTAAAGCTTATTTAAAAATAAAAATATTTTTTAAAAAGAAACTGAAAAGAAGACAGTTTAGAGTCTGCTCACTGCAATACCACCACCATCACTATCAAATAGAACCAAGCAATACTCATTTTTATACACACACACTCCCACACAGATCATCACAATCCCAGCCAAGACAAATATAGTCAGTCCCTGAAGACCCCTGATAGAGCCTTCAAGAAATCAGTAATGCCTAAATAAATTTCTTGAACTTTGTATAAAAGAATACTTAGCATGAAATTTGTGGTAAGTTTCCAACCATAAACTGCCAAGTTCACTAAGACTACAATGGGTCACTGCAGAGAGATGTGAAAATCTTTAGGTTGGCATTAATAAATCATTTCATCCCAAGTGTTCTCCTAGTCAGACATAATCAAGAGAATGAAAATATAGAATGTCTTTAAATATATTATGTTAACAAGTGATCATTGCAGGGATAAAAAAGAAAAAAGTCATGATGCCAAGCTCTGGAGAGCACCTGTGTATGATCTTGAGCATGTGCGGGAACTGCTTCTGGCACATTGGTGAGGGAAACCTGAGGAGGTTCAGGAGAAAACAGAACTCCTGTCCATTTGCCTTCACCCCTACTCTTTTCTTTGTTTTGAGTGCTGTGCTTTTTTGCCTCTCACTTGTAGATGAAATATTTTTAGACAAAGTATTTGTCTAATACCACTTTCTGGAAAATATTTGATCATACATATAAGGCACTCACACACACATACATATATATAATACACTCATGTATACATAGGATTAAAGTCTAGTCAGGAAATTAGGCTTAAAAATATTCAGAGTTTATAGGATCCCATTGTGTATACACCATACACACGTCGACATAATTTAGTACAGTCAAAGGATTCGAGTTTCAGTTGTGAACCCTTGTGAATAAAATAAGTGCCTTTTTTTTTTTCCTACAGCCACATGCTGATGCAAATTGAGGTGTAATTTTCCCAAGAAATTTGATTTTCTAGGAAGGTTAATCTTTTCACAATTTCTGTATTGACAATTAAATTGTTTCCTCTAAATAGCCTAAATAGTTCTGTTCAAATGTGTAGCATCCTATGGCATATTTTTGGTTGTGAAGTTTTGGGGCTATCAGAGAACTTGAGTAAGAGTCAACAACAATAACAACAAAAAAAACATTGTTCTTTTAAAAAATATTGTTTCCTGCTGATCATTTAAAAGCCAACAAACGTTATTTGGTGAATTGAATTTGTGGGTGTGTGTATAAGGTGATTAGTGGAATCCAAATGTGTACTCTTCCATTCTGACAACCACATTTAATTGCCACTTTTGTAAATAGATGACCCTGTTTGTGCAATGAGATATTCATGGTGAGAAGTTAATCTCTCCCAAATATCAGTCATTTGGAGTCAGTAGCATGAGCCAGATTCTAATATAGCTTGTCAAATAAGTATTAAACTCATGTCTGTAACTGTAAAATCAGTGGATTAAACTTCTAATATATGTGGTACAATACTTAAATTATCTGCTATAGTCTACATAAATTTCTAAGATCTTTTGTTTGTTTATTATTGCATTTTCCTTACACATTTCAAATATTAGTAGCACATACATTTCCCCTGTTTATCTCTCACTTTGTCTAGGTAAAATAATAATGATAACAATAATGCAGTTGAAGAATTTCATTTGTTTCAGATATGCAACAAGCATTTCTTTCCAAAATTGACATGAAAAATATTAGTTATTTCATGCAGCACGAACATGACAGAATATAAGAAAGGCTTACACAGCTACAATTCTCTGAAGAGGTGAAAAATGCATGCAACATCCTGCAGTGGGTTTATCCACCTACAACCACACAGGGACCAATTATACAGATTGAGTATGGCTTGACAGAATCAAGAATGAGTTCAGGAGCCCCTGAGAGAGAATCAAAGATTAGATCAATACAGTTCTGGCATAAATGAAAGAAGAGCTAATTAATACAGGAAACCAACCAATAAATTAGGCAATCATATTAAGGGGATGACATGGGACTTTAGCTGACCTAAAATTTCCTCTGTAATCACATGGAAGGCTTTTTATTAGCCTGGATTCCACACTTAGTTTACTAGAAGGTCTATTGGCTAGTAACATGGAAAATAACTAAAATTATGATTATGAATTTAAATGTACTAATAAATAATTAACATAAAAAATAAAATGTTATAATGGCAAGGAATTGCTGATACCTATGTGTCAATAACAAGTGAATTAATGAGAAAGTCAATGTGTAGGTTATATTACTAATGTCTGAAAATTTATCCAATAATCCTATGGACATAGTTCTTCATAAAAATTCAAAATTATGATAAATAATAGCTAAACCAAGTTTTATAATGAAAAATTATCAAAGTTTCAGGAAAAGCAAAATTTTAAGAGTTTATTTGAGTGTCATAATTTAATACTGAATATAAAAAGAAGATATCATAACACATGGGGACTGATTTTTAAATGTGTAATTCTAAATTGTATTATATTCTCATCAATAAATATAGATGTATAAATCATATGAAATTTTTATTATACCTAAATTAATATTTCAGGGAACTTTGGGAATACTTTGGGAAGTCTTGTGTCCATATTTTGGAGTAGCTCTCTTTACATGTCAATGCTCTTGTTTAGATAAAGGTTAACTAAAAAGAACATGTCTTCTAGGCAATGTGTTCTGAAACATCCAGAGTTGACTGTTAAGTGGCATGTTGCTCTTACTTCCCCAAACAATTACTGCTTTATAATATCAGCGGAAATATTACAAAATCATGTAACAATAAAAAGTCAGAATATGTAATATACCAAAAAATTATTATTATGCATGTTTCAAGCACATAAATATTTAGGATTGAATTTTGAATTTAGCTGACCATGGTTTCTCCACACTTACTAGTGATTTACATTAATAATGAGTTGATTGTTGTATTTGTTTTCTATTCCTGTGTAACAAATAACTATAACCTTAGAGGTTTGAATAAACATCAGTTTATTATCTTTCAGTTTCTGTAGGTCAGACATCCAGGCATGGCTTAACTGGGTACTTTGCTCAGGGTCTCACAGAATTAAAACCAAGGTATTAACAGGACAGCATTTCAGTCTGGAAGCTTGACTGAAGAAGGATTTGCATCCAAGATCCCTCAGGTTGTTGGCAGAGTCCTTTTGGCTGTAGATTCATGGCAGCTTACTTGAAAGCCAGCCACATGGATGCAATGCAGGATACCATGTTGGATTAGCTGTTGCTGCTCCTTAGTTTCCTCCAATCTGTGACAAATTCTTAGTCATTGTTTTTCATGACTTTGACACTTTCAAAGAGTACTGGCCAGGTATTTTATAGAATGTCTCTCAATTTGGATTTGTCTTATTTTTACTTATGTTTTAAATTGAGTCGATGGATCTTTGGAGAGACTATAACAGTAGTAAATTGCGCTCCTCACCACATGATATCAAGCAGTACATGGTAACAACTAGACTTATTACTGGTGGTGTTAACCTTGATTCACTTTCTATACGCTATTCATTAAAAGTGAATCATTTTTTTAAAAGGTGAGTACTGTATATTCAAGGCAGGGAAATTATGCCTTGAGAGAGATATTTCAAAGAATTTTGGACAAATGTAAAAACCATCACAATCATTTAAAAATATTTGCCGGTAGATATTTTAAGGCTATGTGAATGTCCTATTACTTCTTAAAATTCTCTATAATAATTTTCACAATCATTTGTAAAGCTGTCCTGCACTAATCATTGCTGAGGTTTCTATTTATATTTATTAATTAGGATTCTTCTTTGAAAATGGACTTTTTCCCCTTTTCTCCCATTCTTCAGTTATTCATTTATATCAATATGGACTCAAGGATATTTATTTTATTCTTTAGATTATAATTCATTGCTATCGTAATTTATTTTGTTGCTCAGATTGTTCTAGTTGTGGCCATTAGAGAACTTGTACTTGGTATAATGCTATACTCCTGTGTCATTTTTACATGTTCCGATTCTCTTCTTTCCCTCCCTCTCTCTCTTTTCTTTTTTCTCTCTCCCCACTTAGCAAATACTTCCTTGTATTACAAGATACTCCTGTCTTACTTATTTTTTTCTGCTCCACCCTAAAAAATTAGCTATTTTCTCAATCATCCCTGATTCCTTTCTTAGAGAATGTTATTTAGTGTCCAAGCTCTGGGAGCTAGACATCTCATTTATTCTTGATGTGTCACTGGTTCTAAGCCCTCTAGTGGACAGAGCTAGGTAATAAACATATCTAAACAAACATGAAAGTATACATATCTATATTTCTGTACATATCCATCTGAATATTCAAATAAATATAAGTTCATACAGATATATCTGACTCTAAACTAGGATCCAACTATAATTACAAAATTTCTCCTTTCAGATCTGTCAGTTTTTATTCAGGTATTTTGAAGCTCTTTTGTTAGGGGCCAATATATTTTGTCTTGTTATATTTTCATGAAGTACTGACTATTATGCAATCTACCTATTTGTCCCAGATAATATTTCTTGTTCTGAAATGTATTTTTCCAAAATTAAAATTAGCTACTTTTTTCTTTTCAGCTATTCTTTACATGGTGTATCCTTCTTCTTACTTTTAACTCAGATCTATTTTTTCTTTTATTGTTTGTTTTTTGTTTGTTTTTTATTTAAAGTAGATTTCTTATATACAGCATAGAGTTAGGTTTTGCCTTTTTAAAAATTCAATCTTAGAATCATTTATTCAACTATTTAGTTTAGATCATTCAAATTTGAACAATTATTGATAATTTTGGGTTAAAAGCTAATATCATGCTAGCTTTTTCTATATGTTCAATTACTTTTTGGTTTACTTTTTTTCCTTTTTTTTCCTATGACCTATGGGGAGAATTGATTTGTTTTTTTTTTCTGAATGATTCCATTTCTTCTTTACTATTTATGTATTAATTAGATCTCTCTTCTCCTCTCTTTCTCCCTCTATTTAATACAAAACAGTGTATGCTTTAGGAATAATGGCATCCATTTTAAAGGATCTGAGTGTCCTTGAAATACTATTATACTTCTTCGTGTGTGCTATAAAGGCCTTAAAACAATATATTCTCAATGTCACCTTCCCATTCCTTATGTGTATTATTGCCATATATTGTAATTTTTTGTATGCTATAATCACAAATCTTATTACTACTTTTGCTTTAAACAGTTGTAATTTAGAAGTGTTAATTTTTAAAAAAATTATTGTACCTTCATTTACTCTATTTCCAATTGTCTTTAGTTTTTCATGTAGCTCCAAGTTTCCGCTTATATCCTAGTCTATAACTTCTGAAGAGCTTCCTGTAAAATCTCTTGTAGAATAGATCAGCTGTCAATGAATTCCTTCAGTTTTTATATTTCTGAGACTTTACTTCTTCTTTATATATTGAAGAATATTTTTGCTGGGTGTAGAATTCTTGAATGGCATATTTTTCTTTTCTTTCCTTACTGTACCTTCTCTTTGCACTACTTTCACTTTCCTTTTCTTTCAACACATTAATGATGTCACTGAATTTCCTTGATACTTGTGTGGTTTCTGATGAGAAGTCTAGTGTATTCTTACACTTGTATGCTGTGTGTTCCTGATGGTATTTAATTGATAGGTACCACCTGTGCATGTTCAGCTTAATATTCAGTAAAGAATTTAAGGGGATTCCAGTGCAGTTTCCTTCTCTTCAGAACTCTCTTCTTACTGGTACTCTGTATATCAAAATCTATATACCACAGTAGTGCCAATATTGGATCTCTGTCTCTTAGTTCATTGAAATGCTTTCTTGGTCTTCCCTGAACAGAGACCTAAAAAGTTCTTCTATTTAGAAATGGATACAATTGTAGCACTCATCTCGTTTGTTCTTCTCTCATGATTCTTGTTACTACACTGTTTGTTGCACCTGAAAAAAGAAATTGCATGTATTTTGTTCTGGCTTATATAAGCTGAATTCCAAGTTGCATTGTATTTTGCTTTGCTTTTTTAAGACCAGATATTAGTAAGAGCTTTCCTTATATCTGGTTGCCATTGAATTCTACTGGTGAAAGTATCCTAAAGTAACTATATGGTTTTTGGTCATAAGTCACCAAACATTTAAGTGAAAGTGTATAAAATATATTTTGAAAAAATTGGCAAATTATATCCAAAATCATGTAATATATTTAATTTTAGAATATAAAGATTCAATCTATACATCTAAATTAGTCAATTTTAATATATTTCTTGAAATATGAGTCGTATTTTACCATGTGAGGAAGAAAAAATTTTGTAGGGCACTCCATCCAAAACCTATAGCATAAATAAAGCCTTAGAAGTATGTCCTTACAAGGTGTCTTAGAGAAATATCTGTAAATTTACTGCGGTTTCACCTCAGGAAAAATGGCTATGCAGTGGAAAGTAGTTGCTATAATGTGGGAAGTAGTCCTCTTCACAGAAGCTAAAACTAGAAAAATAAGTTGGGGCTATTCAAAAGCCCTTCAAAGGTATTTTGAATGTTGAGAGAAAAATTTTTCATTTTTCACTTTCCTATTGACTAGAATAATAGATTTGTAACTGAGCCTGGGGAGAAATCTGCAGTTCTGAAAAGAATAGTTATGAACCTACATGTATGAGCTAACGAACTTTCTTGGTCCATTTTTTTAATTGAAATATATCACTCATACATAAACATACATAAACAATAAATGTATAGTAATTGTGAACTTAAAAAATAAACATATAACATCAAACATATATAACATCTCACCCTACTACCAATAACTTGAATTGTTTTTAAACCTTTTTAACTAATTATTAAAGAACATTGTCAAAATATTACAAAACAAAGTACTTTTCCCCTAACCAATCTGATTATTATCTTTACCTAATTTATATATGAATATACATAAACAATTAAGTGTATAGTAAAAGTTGTGAACTTACAAAGCAAACATGCATATCATACAGGGGTCCCATATATCAACCCTCCACCAACACCTTGTATTGTCATGAGACATTTGCTGCAAACTGTGAAAGAATACTGTCAAAATCTTACTACTACCATAGTCCTTACCTTACATTTGGTGTGTTTTCCCCCAACCCACCCTATTATTATTTTTAAAATACATTTTTTATGACAGAAGTTGTAAACTTATAAAACAATTATGCAAATGCACAGAATTCACAAACAACACTCTTCAATCAACACACCACAATGTGGTGTGTCATTTGCTACAGATAAAATATTATCATCTGATTTTCGCCATGTCCATAGCATACATTAGGCTCACTTTTTCAATACCGCCTCAAGTATCAACACAGTATATCTTTCGCATAGCTGCAAGAATATTATATTATTACTACTAACCACAGTCCATAGGTCACTTCAGCTGTATTTTTCCCATGTTTCAATTGCACCTTACCATTCCTTATGTGTATTATTGCCATATATTGTAATTTTGTGTATGCTATGTGTATGCTTCTCCACATTCCCAACACCCTGCAGTAGTGATATACGTTTGTTGTAGCTCATAGGGGCACTCTTGCCTCTATACCATCAACCACAATTCTCACCCACCTTTTGGTTCACTGTGCTATCCAGTTCCTAGATTATTCTCAACCATGCTGTCAATTGGCATTTACATAACTAGACTACCATTTACAGTCGCATCCCCATTTATAAGCTAGCTGTTACTCATTGTGTGTTACCATCCACTCTATACATTTCCAAAATTTTACAGTAAAGCTAATTAAAATTTCTACATACATTAAATGTCAGTAGTTCACTCAGTCCTCCTCTTATCTCCTTTAAGAATCCACCACCTACCACCAGGTCTTGAAGATATTTTCCAATAATTTATTCTAGAAGTTTTATGGTTCTTGCTTTTATTTTTAGTTTTTTGATCCATTTTGCGTTAATTTTTGGATAAGGTGTGAGATAGGGGTCCTATTTCCTTCCTTCAGCTATGGATGTCCCATTCTTTCAGCACCATTTGTTGAATAGATTGTTCTGCCTGACCTGTGTGAGTTTGACAGGCTAGTCAAAAATTACTTGGTCATACCTGTGAGAGTCTGTTTCTGAACCATAAATTTGGTTCCATTGGTCTATTGCTTTGATCTTTTTGCCAGTACCATGCTGTTTTTACCACTATAGGTAGGTATTTTGATTTTGATTTAAAGTCTGGAGATGAGGGTTCATTTTTCGTTTTTATGATGTTTCTGGCTATTCAGGACTCCTTACTCTTCCAAATAAATTTAATGATTGTGTTTCCAATTTTTTCTTTAATGATGGTGGAATTTTTATTGGGATTGCATTAAATCTGTATATCAATTTGAGTAGAATTGACATCTTAATGATATTTAGTCTTCCAAACCATGAGCATGGAACGTTCTTTCAGTTATTTAGGGCTTTTTAAATTTATTTTACCACTAAGTTGCAGTTTTATTTTATTTTCACTACTCTTTTGACACTTTTAGTTACTTTTATTGGTATAATCTTCATTTCTAAACTCTACCAGGCCTCTCTCTCCTGTCTTTTCTTTTTAGGCTCTACCACACCCTTTAGTATTTTCTGAAAATCTAGTCCCTTGCTTAGAAATTCTCTCAGTTTCTGTTTATCTGTGAATGTTCTAATTTCACCCTCATTTTTGAAAGACAGTCTTGCTGGATATAAGAGCCTTTGCTGGAAGTTTTTCTCTTGTAGTATCTTAAATATATCAGACCAATGTCTTCTTACTTCCATGATTTCTGGTGAGAAATCAGCACTTAATCTTATTGGATATCCCTTATATGTTATGCATTGCTTTTCTCTTGCTGCTTTCAGCAGAGGTCTTTTACTTTTTCAGCAAAGGTCTTTGACCTTTGACATGGTGATGAGTATGTGTCTTGGAATTGGTCTATCTGGATTTTTTCAGATGGGAGTATGTTGTGCTTCTTGGACAGGGATATCTACATTCTTCATTATTTCTTTAAATATTCCTTCTGCCCCTTCTCCCTTCTCTTCTCCTTCTGGGACCCTCATGACACATATGTTTGCATGCCTTTTGCTGTCATTTAGTTCCCTGAAACCTTGTTCAATTTTTTCCATTCCTTTCTTCATCTCTTCTTTTGTATGTTCACTTTCAGAGGCCATTTCTTCAAGCTCACCAATCCTTTCTTCTGCCTCCTCAAATCTGCTATTATATGATTCCAATTTTTTTTTTTTTTAATTTCATTGATCTGCTATTTTTCTATGTATGCTTTCAAATTCTTCTTTGGGCTCATCCAATGTCTTCTTAATATCCTTAATCTCTTTAGCCATCTCATTGAATTTACTAAGGAGATTTGTTTGAACATCTATAATGAGTTGTCTCAACTCCTTTATGTCATCTGGAGGCTTATCTTCTTCCTTTAACTGAGCCTTAGCTTCCTGTTTCTGGTGTGGATTGTAATTTTTTGTTGGTGTCTTTGCATCGGGCTTACTAGAGTATTTTTTCTGGATGCAGTTTTTCTCTTCATTTTCAGGCTTCCTATTTTTTCTCCACTGCTGGTTGCACAGTAGGAGCCAAGCATGTAGTTGGTGTTGTAAGCTGTGGAGGCTCAAGCTGCCCTCATTGAACCAGGGACCAATGATACTTCTTCCAACTTTCTCCTCTGCCAGGGGTAGGGACAAAGTCACAGCTCTGTGGACTAATCCACATGAAGACCTAGACTGTAGTTGCCCAGAGAGACTAGTGAAGCCTCACTTCCCTTTCTCCCCTGCCTGGGACAGGGATGGAGCTGCAGATGTGGGCAGCAATCTATGCAGCGCGGGTCCAAAATGACCGCAGTTGCCCTGGTAGACTTCTGATTTTCAGTCTATGCCAGCCAAAGTTCTCTGCAGTTATCTGTACATGCTGGTGCAGGGCTCCTCAGCCTCCTCCCTGCCAGAGGAGGGACTGAAGCCTAGGCTAGTGCTACAGGCTGATCTGCATGAAAGAAGTTGGTTCCTGCTGACACTGTGAGTTTCAGTCAGCCCGGCTTCCCTCAGGCTGTGGGTGCAGTCAGAATGGCAGCTTCTGGCCTCTTTCTGACTTGGGCTGGCTCTCACCCCAGCTGTTCCGAGGGTTATCTCCTAGCCAGCCAAGTCTCCCAATCCATAGCCGAAATCAGCGGCCAACCGTATCCTCCTCCCTTGGTTCTGGGAAATGAAACTTCCAATTCCCATCACAGAGCAGCTCCTGGGGCAGCGCATGCCACCAGAGCAGGATAATCACCAACCTCTTCAGCTTGGCCGGTAATTTCCCAGAGAGGCTGGCGCAGGTCCCCATAGCTTCCTCCCTGCTGGAGGTGGCACTGGGGCCTAAACCAGACCCGCAATATAATCTGGATGGAAAGAAGCCGGTCCCCACCAGCACTGGGATTCTCAGTCCACCCCACTTCCCCTTGTGCCTGCTGTGGAGTTAAGATGGCAGCTCCCAGTCTCTTTCTGACCTGACAGGCTCAAATCTTAGCTGTTCTCATGATCATACTGCAGCCCGCTGAATTTCCTCATCATAGTTGAAACTGGTGCCCAACCATCTCTTCCTCCCCGCATTTTGGGGAAGTGGAACTTTCAACTCCAGCTGCGGAACAGCTCCCAAGGTAGCTTGTGCCTCCAGTGAATGATAGACACCAGCCTCCGTGGCATGGAGTGCTCTACTTATGAGTCTTCTCTGCAGAAAGGCATCTCCTCCTTCCACTCCTTCAAGTATGTGCAGGATGCTCTTATGGCCTCCTGGAGCCCCCAAACAGGTGCTTCAACTAGCTCCAGAGAACTCTGGGTGTTTGCTAACTGCCCGTGTCAGGAACTGACTCTAGGAGCTCCTTATTCTGTCACCATCTTGCTCCTATGTCTCTTGGTCTATTTTAATAGTCTTACACAACAGTACCAAAAATATGTGTCAAGACTCTCCCTGTGAATGCAGAAAGAAAAGCATGTTTATATTTATTTTATCCCTTTTCTTTGCTTCAAGACTATTTTTCATAGCCTAAAATTATTTAGAGTGTACTGATTACTTGGAATTATGATTTTGATATGCAGACAACTTTAACCATTTTCATTACTTTGGAAAAATTGTTTCCCTCTTCCACTAGGAAAGACTCTTTGATGCCATAATTGGCTGAACAAAATCTAAAGCCAGTGCTTTGTATGCTTCATATTGACTGTAGATCTCTCCGTATCTTATTTTGCCAGACTCCTATGGAAAATACCACACAATAGGTTGGCTTAAATAACAGGAATTTATTGGCAAACTATTTCAGAAGATACATGTCCAAAATCAAGGCATCAGCAGGGCCACGGCTGTAGTGTTCTGGTGTTTGCCCATCACAATTCAGAAAATGTAAATAAGAATGCATTTTTGAAATAAAGAAGAAGTAAATCAAGACTTTATTAACAAGACAAAATTTACAAGAAATAAATTGATATCAAGGTGCCAGAAATAAAGAAGTAACTATAAGTCACAGCAGTATTTGTGTAAGTATATTATGAAACATTGATGGAATAACACTGATCCCTGGAGCAGGCTTTTAATCCTGGCATAGGATTGAAGCCCTCATTCTAAATGTCACAGTAAAATTTTTCTCTTGTGTAACTAAAGAGTAGATCATAGAAATACTGAATTAATTTGTCTCTTCTGTAGAACCTAAAGGAATGTCAGAGCAAAGACATTGCATATAGCCTTTGGAAACATGCTTAAGCACTACTCAGTGCCCTCATTAAGACATTATCTATCCAAGTTTTCTTTTTAAAACCAGTTAAAAAACTAAAATTCCTTATGTATTTTCAAAGAATTCAGAGAATTATTAAAATGGTTAATGGCAACCTTTTGACCGTACATACAAGAAGAATAAAAGTTTTTATGGATATTTCTTGAGATGAGAAAACTATTGAAACATCCATTATGAAGAACAAAAAATAGAATTGGCTATGATTTGGATTACACCAACACCCAAAGGAATTCTTCAATTGTGCATTAACAAATATAGGATAACCTCAAGTAAGAAAACTGAAAAAATGTCATACACATATCTACCTTTCAACAGCAACAGAAACTGTCCAATTTATTGCTAAGCCTAAAGGGCTGAGCCTAAATTAGTAAATTTCCTTGATAGATAGATACCAGTTAGTTTTTGAAGTTATAGAAAAGGAGGAAGAAATATACACCTGGAAAAGAAGGAAGTGTTGGAGGCATAACATGAAAGAAAGAATAATCCTTACTGAAACAAAAGTATCTCATAATTTAAAAAGGATACTGGTAGGTGAAAAACAGGGTCATTTATTTTAGATGTTCTACACGGTGGATCAAAGAAGGCAAAAGAAGTATTTATCTTTGAAGTCATGTTTTCTGCTTGACTTCATATATTCATAGTGCTTTCCACTTTCTATTTGATATAATGAATTTACCTTTTATACATGAAGCAATACGTATGCAATCATTGTGCTAATTGTTGCAAGAGTGCATTAACAGATAAACATAAGTTCTTTCTCTCTAAGAAGTCACAGTCCAGTAAGGATAGGAATGGAGAAACACAGGACCTCTACAAAGAGTTGTATCAGTTTTGTAGCAGACATTGGCGTCACATTTAAAAGGTGCTGTTTCCTCCTAGGCATCATGAATTTGTGTATTTATTAAAATAAATTTTGGCTGGTGAATAAAATTATTTTTTTCTCCTAAGATTATTGTTTTCCATTTATTTCTTTTAATACCAGTATAGGTGTACAGCCAAAAGCAAGGCTACACATGCAGCAATCGGCGAAATCTGTCTCCACACATTAAAGTGGCTTTACTTTGATGAATTAATCATAACCCAAATTCTGGCCTCATTTTTTCACGTTCACAAATTTGATTGGGTAAAAATAATCACAATTATTCCCTTGGGAGTCAAATAGGAACTAAGTTCCCAACAAGGATAAATAAAAACAGCATGAAAATATACTGATTCATATGGACAACAGAAATAGTATGGGAATCAAAATATTTACATTTACAGAGCCAGCACATTCACTACTTGCATGCACACTGACAAGAAAAGCCAAGTCATAAATAGCCAAAGGTTAAATGAAAATCAGAATAAGTAATGTATTTATTTACTAGCACCAGGGCTAAAGTAGCCTAATGTGCATACACACATATTTGTAAATGTATTGCTTTTGAAATTAAGCCCACAATACTCAAAGATTATCATAAATGCCAAACACACTTTTATAATTAGGATGACATCATAATAGGGGCAGCAATACCTGAAGTCCATTTTCTTAGACTTTTTCCTAATATGCATATATATATTTATTTGGATAGATATTAGCACTGTTAGCCTCTCTAATTCTGTTTTCTCTTTGTTTCCATGGGTCAACTCTTCTTCAGCTTGACACATACTTCAATTAAATGTGTTAATACCTTTCCACCTGTCTCTGATAAGACATGATTTCCTTTTAAATCATTTCACCTTGATTTTTAAATTTGCATCAGAGAATGTAAAGTTATTGCAGGGGGTGAGATGGGGATTATACAAAGCTACAGAATAATCACAACTCATATTCTCTGAACATTAGTCTTATTAATGGCTAATAATTTGAATATTATGGCAACTTGCATCTTTTTCCATTCTTACCGCAGCTATGACACTTTGAGTTTCCAGCTAGAAGAATAAACAGATTTTGTGGGATATGGGTTTTATCATATCAGGTGAATCAAGCAATTTTTATACAAACACGAGAAAGAAACAACAAAGAAAGTTTTCACTAAGATTTTAAAAGCTAAGAATATTGTGTTATCTTCCTGGTAACCCACCTTATCCACCAACCTAGAACACAAAAAGTGCATGTAGAAAGGTAACTAATGCTGTCTTGTCTGGAGCTGTGTTTCTTTAAATTTCCATGACCTATACTAGTACCAATACTAAAATATTGACCTGTAAAGATCCCAAATTAATTGAAAGCCCTATGCCAAAATGGACTGATTTCTCTAACAGGGATGGGAAAAGATTAAGAGCAGTATGACAATGCAATGAGTTAGGCAAGAAAAATGCATTGTAACAAAGTTATTGCAGAAATACCAAAGCTTTTAAAACATGCAAAATCACACTTTCCTGCAGGTGATAGATTAATGGGAAAATTGGAAAACTTAAGTCTCTTATTCCTTTATAAAGTTATTTCCATTTCTGTTTTATTAAGTTCCTATGAAATCATTCCTATTAATTATTAAAGGAACAAATACAGCCAACCATCATATTATGAAAAAAAATGCAAAATATGTGTGCTGTATTAAAGTAACTTATAAAACGTCAAAGACGTATTCTTTATCTAACCTTTAAACCCATCGCTATATGCCATTTCCTAGTAAGGGACCCTGACATTATATTGGGCTTCAAATTTCAGGGAGTTCTGGATCACAGAGTGGTTCAACAAAGGCAATGGAGGAATACTGGTATGGGATACCATTGACAGGGGATATATGGCTGACAGGGAGCTGTACAGAACATATGTCCAGGGTGCATGGCAATGTTTGGATATACTCATAGTGGCAACAATTAAAAACCACAGCAGGGGGGGTACTGGGTTCCTGGCCAGTGGTGCTCTGTCATGGTCCCTAGGGGAGCAGCGACAGTCTCCCAGGTGCAGCGGCGGGGACCGGGAGGGAGTGAGGGTTCAACAGTGAGCCCCTGACGCTAATGACTATGCTTGTGAGCTGATAAGCCTAAAATAAGAACAAGGCCTAGAGCAGCATTGTGCCTGGGAATTTCCTCCTGTCAGCCTTCATGTTACTCAAATGTGGCCAGTCTCGAAGCCAAACTCAGCATGTAAATGCAATGCCTTCCCCCCAGCGTGGGACATGACACCCGGGGATGAGCCTCCCTGGCACTGAGGGACCACTATCAACTACCAACTGATGATGCAACTGGAAAATGACCTTATACGGAAGGTTCAACGCGGATCAGCGGAATATCTCTGTCTACATAAAATAACATGACTTTAAAATGCTGTTTGACCTAATGTAAGGGGGAAATGGAAAGGAGAAATGAGTTTATATGGCTACGAGTCTCTAAAAAAGAGTCTGGAGGCTGTCAGAAGGATTGCCCTTATGCACAACTGAGCAGAGTCTGAGAGACAGATAAAGCAGATACAACCCCCAGATATCGGTTCCTTCGAGGGCTAAAGAGACCCATGGGAGTTATGGTCATGGCCGATGGGGTTAACTACCAGGTCAGATGGCCCCTCTTTGGAACTGGTGTTTATGTGTGACGAATCTGGACTCAGGTGGGATCTCTCTTCATAAGACTTTCATGCTAATGTGCTGGAGTTGCAGTTAGTGTTGGGGTTTAAGATATATTTAGGGGATTTGAATCTCTGGACTGACAATGTGATAGCCAGGTCCTGAGCCTCAACAGACTCCAGCACCTACAATCTGACTTATTGGGCTCACCACACTCAGCTAAGATGGAGTTGAAGAAGGACAACCACCACACCATGGAGCCTAGAGTGATTACAACTGAAAGTGGGAGGATTGCATCCAGCATCCACGTGGAATCTGAGCCTCCTCTTGACATAGAGGTGCAATGGACACAACCAATCCAATGTCCACATAGAAAAGGTGGCATTGGATTGAGAAAAGTGGACATGATGGCTGATGGGTATGGGGAAAGGCAGGAAGAGATGAGAGGTGGAGGCGTCTTTGGGACATGGAGCTGCCCTGGATGGTGCTTCAGGGGCAATCACTGGACATTGTAAATCCTCACAGGGCCCACTGGATGGAATGGGGGAGAGTATGGGCCATGATGTGGACCATTGACCATGAGGTGCAGAGGTGCCCAAAGATGTACTTGCCAAATGCAATGGATGTGTCATGATGATGGGAAGGAGTGTTGCTTGGGGGGGGAGAGGTGGGGTAGGGGTGGTAGGGTTCAATGGGACCTCATATATATATATTTTTTAGTGTAATATTATTACAAAGTCAATAAAAATAAATAAATAAAAAATAAAACGTCAAAGAAATTTTATGATTATAGTTGTTTGTTATGACCAACACTTCTTAAGACCCCACAGGATGTATATTTATCTTCTTGCCCAATGGGTGTTCTTTAATAGAAAAAAGAAGCATGTTTAGGCAAACCCTAAGGTCATATCTAGGTTCAAATTTCAGATTATTATTGCTTTAAGATGTTTTCATTTCAAGTGATAGAAATGAAACCAAAATTTGTTCAAGATTTTAAAAGCATGTAACTAGGCTCATGTAACTAAAAAATGCAGGGGAATATTTGTGTGGGACACTAGTTAACAGAGATAGAGACAGGTTTGTCATTTCTTTCCTTTATTTTCAGGCAGCCTCTGTTTGTGGTGGATTATGGCAGCTCTAACTCCACATATTCCCTACATCTACCTTCTATTTTCTGATTGTTCCAAAAAAGTTCCAAAAAGTGACTTCCATTCTCTTGGTTTATGTATCACCCATCTCTATGTGTCACTGTGTCAGGAGTGAAAATACACAAATTGACAAGGTCTGGATTATGGACCATGTCTTGGCTAAAAACGGTGACAAATACACCCACAAAGGAAAGCCAAGTTGGTGTTATATCCATCTTTACAACTCTGCCTCCCAGCACCTGGCTCACAACTTGGTCCTGATCAATGAGACCAGATGAAAGATTTATGAATGAAAGCTCAGCTGAAACTCTGTTTTCCAGTATTCTCAATTCCATCACATATCAGGTTGTAGTTTATTTTATTTCAACAATGATGACTGTATAAAGGAAAATATTTCTATTTCTGCTCTCCAGTATAACATCATCTAGTGGACAAGAATTCCCCCTTTGAATCAAACCAATTCTGTGGGGAAAGGACCCCCTAGGATATTTGCTCTGCTAGAGCAATCATCCTAGCACAAAAGTTCCTTTAAAAATTTTATAATGTGGGGATGATACTTCAAATCTGATATGCTTATGGATTTTAATTTTAGAGCATTGCATCCAGGAAAATCAAAGGAATAAAACTACTAGAGCAATCCTGTCCAAAACAACTTTCTGTGATGAGAGAAATCTTCTCTAATCTGTGCTGTTACATATAGTAAACACTGGTCACATATGGTTAGTGAGTACTTGAAATATGAATAGTGAAATTGGAAAACTAAATTTTCAACTTTTTAAAATTTAAATTAATTCAAATTTAAAAAGCCCATGTGGTTAATGGCTACAAATTGGGTAACACAACTCTAGACAATATGCTACGTGAGAACAAGCCTCTATTGTTCTTTGTAATAGTCTCATGCAGTACATATCTTGGAGCTAGCAGGTACCTAATATTTGTTGTTGTTGTTGTTGTTGATAAGAGCTGTAAAAGCCAAAATTCCTTAGGCACTTACTATAAGCCAGGCACTGTACAAAGCTCTTTAAGCACTTAAAATAAATATCTTCTTTCAAAGACACTATTCATCTTATCTAATAATGGAAAGAAATTCTCTGAAGGGAAGAATGTTTAGTTTGACAATTATGGACTACAGCCTAATGTAATCTATGAATTTGAGTAGTCTCAATTTAACAAAACATAGATAACATCACCCCAACAGAATATAATCTTGATCTTTCAAATTCAGCAAAGGGAACAAATATTCATATTTGGGTGTATGTTTAGACTTGAAGCCCCTGTGCATTTCCTCTGAGAGACTATTTCTGAAGCACAATTACCACATGCCCTATCTTCTAATGCATTAATAATGTTTTAATTGTGACTGTGTTTCACTTTGATGACTTCTCACAATTTAAATCTGTCTAACATCAGACTAGTTTTGGGGGATGCTTTTTCTGCTTTATTGCACCATCCAAAATTGAATGCAGGATTGTTCCTTTGATTCTCCATTGCACACTTAAGAAAGGGCAGAGACATTGGAATAGGATTTTTACAAATCTTGGGGAATAAAAAACAGGACAAATAAATGAAAAATAAGTAAATCTACTACATAGAGGAGTATATGGCTAGATTATATGTCTTATAAAATGAAGCATTTAGAACAGGGAATAAGAAAAAACTCTCAATTGAGAATGCCTGTGTTATTAGGTAGGAGACTTTAACAATTCCACAACCTCTCTGTGCCTAAGTTTCCTCATCTGTTCTTGTGATATCAGTGGTCCCCACAAAATAGTATTGTGAGGATTAAATATGTTAACACATGTAATGTATTTGCAATAGCACCTGGCAGGTTGTGTTTAATAAAGATTAGCTATTATAGTAATTATTAATGTTACTATCAACATGATCAAAATATGGTATGTCTACTAAAATGTTTCTTAACCTAGTTTAAGGAGTTTTTCCATGTGAACAAAAACATTTACTCTCCATAACTCTGCATTGCATTCTAGCACAACTGGATCCCTGCATGACCAGAAAATAGACAATGAGGCCCACCCGTCTTTATCTTAATTTTCAAATTCCAGACTTCCTATCTGGTACCCCTAAGATAATGGTAATAATAAAACCCTTTAAGGGTGATTTTCCCCCAGGTTTACCCATGACCTGTTAGACAATCATAACAGATAATCTCCCAAAATTGTAAGCACAAAATCAGTTTCAGTATATTTTTTAAAAGTGTTGAAAATTCTACAAAGTAGCTACACAGCAGCCTGTATGGTCATGGTTAGCACATATATTTTATAAACCATAAAACTAGGCATCAATAGTTAGATATAGGGTTGGTGTCACAAATAGGAAATAGGGAGGCAGTTCCTGAACCCAGGTCTTAGAAGTCCAAATCCAGAGTTCTTTTCTTCCTTTCTAAACTGTAAACTTTCTGATAATAAGATTTAGTGGTCAGGGTTAATCTGTGGGTAAAAGAAGAATGAGTGGAAGTGATAATTTAATATAAACTATTTTACTAGGCTGAGATGTCACTCACAAAATATGGAACACTATATATTTGCCATGTGGATTGTTTGAATCTGAAAAATACGTATAAACTTCACAAACTTTTCAGAAAAAAAATCAAGGACCTCACTGAATATAGGAAGCATGCAGTTTTAACTTTAGGTTACTTTAAATTTAAAAATTACGAAAAGACCATTAATTACATTTTATATTTTACTTGGCCATCTTGCTCATGTTGCAAATCTGTTGTTCAAAGATGTATGTTATTTACTATTGAAATTCAGGTGTTTTTGCCTCTCATCGCCCAATCAACTATTGTTTTCTCTTTGGGAATAATTAATTTTCATTGTTTTACTTTCATATATAGAGTTTTCTCAAAATTTCTTCTTCAAATCTCAAATTATTTAATTAGGGCATTTACTTAAAGCGGTTGATGAAAGGCACAAAGGAATGTCATGTCAAAGCAGAGTTCCTAACTGAAAAATAGTCAAGTGAATTTTCTATTTGTTCATCTCTAAATAAAACTTCAAAAGAAATGGTGGAAGATTTTCAGGCTCCTGACATTTAAAAACAAACATACAAACAAAACACAAAAAAGTAACAGTGAACACCATGTGGATGAGTAGGTCTTTATAATTGCCTGTATGGTTGCCTACTGGAGTCCTTCTAGCTTTTCTTTTTTTTTTTCTGGCTTTCCTTCTGGTGGAAGAAGATTACCATTCCTTAACAGAGAGATATTCTGAATTATTTTAGTATAATGCATAAACTACATAAAAGGATTTATTTAATCAAAGGTTATAATTTTGTGATACCATTCCTGATCTACAGCACAGGACCTACCATTTAGTGCATAAAGATATCTGGTTACCATGACTATAATTACCATAATTTTACACCTATTAATTTTGTCTGTAGAACTAATTTCCATAACTTGTGATTTGAAACAAAAACATCAAGTTTGTTCTATAGTTTCCAGGACCAGAATTATCATAAACCTCATAAATGCCAAATGTTATTATTATTATTAATTTTTTTTTTTTGCTTTCTCTGTATCCTACAAACTGGTTCCTTATTAAAATTCAAACAGCTGTGAAATGGCCAGGTGATTTGAAGATGAAAGCATATGTAAAGTGACCTTCATCCATGCTGAACAAATAGAATACTATAAACATATTTCCAGTTGAAGTTACACAAAGCAAATTAAGAAATACCTAGGGCTATAATTTACTACAAAAATGCTTCTTAAATTTCTGACAGTTTCATTTAACTAACTAATTAAATTTGCTTGTAGGCATTTTAGAGATGAAATCTAGTAACGGCACTGTCATTTGGGAAGAAAATGAAAATTACTTTTTTTGTGTGTGGAAAATATGTTTGTAATGGTCCAGGTCTCCTACTAAACATTTGACAAATATTTGTAAGTGGTTATGCCTAGTTATATTAGATGATAATGCCAATTCTATTAAAAGACAATTAAAAGAATAATATCTTCCAAGTAATGGCTTGGACCTGTAAATGTGTACTTTCTACAGAAACAGCTAAGGAGAAAATATTACATATATTTCTATACCATGAATGGTATACATCTATTTATATCATTTACTCATTTCATTTCATAGAAATTTAATGAGAGGATGACCCATCTTAGAATTCTCCATCTTTGCGTGCTTCCTCTTCCACAAAAGACCCAGAGCAAATCCTTCCCTTATGACTGCGTTTCTTAGATTGTCAGAGATTGTCCTTGATGACTTAAAATTCAGTTTCCTAGTACACTAGCCCGCATGTGGAAAGGTCTAATGGATATTTAGATTATTGGATTTCTTTCTAAAGAAACAAAAATACCAACTCCTTTTCAATGCATGTCATAAGGCTTTAAGGAAAAATTCCAGTGGAGTTTTACAGTGTCTTGAGGTTAATGTGACAACAAAATACTCTATAATCCTCTATAATTATGCTCTGGCATTGTGCATAATGGTCAAAACACTGATATTCTCTTTGTATTCTCTTTAGAAACAATCCAGGCTCTTGGCATCCAAAATATAAAACACCTGAAAATGTTTAATAATTATCTTCTTTCATTATATATAATTGTGTTATTCATTTCAGGAAAATGGCATTTAAGAGAAAAATATAAAAGCTACAATTATATAATTATTTTGCCAAGTACCAATTTTTGTATGTTATGTAAAAACCAGACTAGCTCACGGTTTAAAATTTCACTGAATAAATGCAAAAAGTATCCATACTTTTTTTAGTTCTTCTGTTACCTTTCATTTACCTATAAACTCTTCAAAGCCATGAAGTGATATTTGCTTACCATGGAATCCCCTTTAGTGTCGAGTACAATGCTTGACAGAAAGAGTCATTTGACATGCATTTGCTGACTTGAGTCGGTTGAAATGATTAAAATGAAAATAAATTAATAGGATGTGGCCTTCAGGGAAGGGTGAGAGTTAATATGATGAATCCATTTGGCCTTTATTGTTTCTATTGCTCTAATGATTTCATGTTTTTTTTTTTCTCTTGATTTAAAAACAAATCAACCAATATAAAAATTAGTGGCAAAAATGAGAATTTATTCCCATTATAGCAAACTGTACACTTGTTATTAGAAAAAATTGAGAGGATTTACCATTCTGATCTCTCTTGCTGCAGAGAAAATTTAAACTGATAAGAGTAAAGCACATACTACCATCCCACCTTCCTTATTAATCAGCAGCTTGGCATCAAAGCATAGCATCGGTCAATAACTTCAGTCTCCACTCTAAACCACACCTTTACTTGGACATTTTAGATAATCTGTTGTTGCCATATTTCCAATGTTGAACTCCACAAGTCAGAAATACAGCTATAATGATGCAGAATTATTTACCTTACTGTAGTAAGTGAGGATATGTACCTCAGTGTGAGGTATGAATCTCAGCGAGAGAGCTGAGAGTGGAATCTTATAGGATCTCTGCTTGTTTGGGGTGATTTTAAAGCAGGTATAGGGAAATAGGCCCCTGTTTGAATTAAGTGCCATCAAGAGGTGATGATAATGTGGTCATTGGGTAACATGGTAGTTATTTTGTTTTGCTTTTTGTTTTTAGCTTAAATAACAGATATTTATTGGCTCCTGGTTTTAAGACAAGGAGGAGTTCCAAATCAAGACACCAGCAAGATGATGCTTTCTCCCAGAAGACTGTGGCATCCTGGTGCTGGCTCCCAGCAATTCTTGGCCCTTGGCTTTTCTGTCACATGACAGTGTACACAGTGCACTCTCCTGGCTTTTCTCTGCATTTGACCTTCTCTCTGTCCATAAAGGATCCCAGTAATCCAGATTAAAGCCCATTCAGATTCAGTGGAGCCACACCTTAACTGAAGTGACTTCTTGAAGACGTATTATTTACAATGGGTCCTCACCCACCAGAACATGGACCAAGACTAAGAACGTGTACAAATGGGAGTACACAGTTCAATCGACCACATAGAAACACTAGGTTCCTGTAATTAGTGCATTTGGAAACAATGACCAAGACAAGTGACATGACTCAGGTTTCCAGTGACATGATCCCAATATTTCCAGAGCATCTACTATTCATAAGATAGAGCTCTTAGCACTGGGAGACAGTGATAACTAAGATTCTCTCACCAACCAAAGTGGTACCCTCAGACTCCAATTGCACTCTTCTTTCAAGTGATCATATAGGATATATCACAATCTCCTACATATAACAAGAATTTGCATACTATTCTTCTTAAAGGCTATAAATTATTTTAAAATTTTATCAAAATATATCATTCTTACATGACATGCATAAACAATAAGTGTATAGTAAAAGCTGTGAACTTAAAAACAAGCATGCATAACATCATACAGGAATTCCATACATCAACCCACCACCAATATCTTACATTGTTGTGAAGCATTTGTTACAAATTATGAAACAATATCATCAAAATCTTACTATTAACTATAGTTCATATCTTATATCTGGTGTATTTTCCCCCAACCAACCCTAATATTATTTTTAAAATATGTTTTTACTACAGAAGTTGTGAACTTACAAAACAAATCATGCACATGTGTAGAATTCCCATACAATACCTTTTCATCAACACTGCACACCATGGTGGAATGTTTGTTACAGATTACAAGATAATTTCATCAGACTATTACCACAAACCATGGTCCACAGCATATATTTTGTACATTTTTTCTATACTCCTCCATTATCAATGCAGTAAATCTTTGTCATAGATACATGATTATAACAGTATTGCTGTTAACCACAGTCCATACTTCATACCAATTTTGTTTTTCCCAAGCTGTTCTCCATTCCCACCAGCCTGCAATAGTGACATACATTTGCTCCAGCTCCAGAAGGATGCTCTTGCATCTGTACCATCAACCACAAATCTCATCCGCCTCTGGGTTCACTGTGTTATTCAGTCCCTAAACTAATCTCTAGTTTTCTTTCAATTGATATTTACATCCCTAGACTACCCTTTCAAGGCACATTCACTACTGTCAACTCTATCCATTTCCACACTGTTACAGTAAAGTTAATTAAAACTTCTACATACATGAAGCATCAGTAGTAATGAAAACTTCTACACACCTGAAGCATCAGTAGTCCTTCTCAACTCTCCCTTATCTCCTAATAACTTATACTCTAAGACTTATCTCCATGCCTTTATTCTTCATATTAAAAAGACCATGCAATATTTGTCCTTTTGCATCTGGCTTACCTCACTTAGCATAATGTCTTCAAGATTCATCCATGTTATCGTATGTGTTACAATTGCATTTCTTCTTACTGCAGCATAGTATTCCATCATACACAGACACACACACACACACACACACCACATTTTGGTTATCCATTCATTTCATTTGTTGATGGACACGTGTTATTTCCATTTTTAGCGATTGTGAATAATGCTGCTACAGATATGGTGGGCAGATGTCTGTTCATGTCATAGTTTTCAGCTCTTCTGGTTATATTCCTAGTGGAGGAATTTCTGGTTCATATGGCAGTTCTATATTTAGCTTTGTGAGAAACTGGCAAATTGTCTTCTACAGAAGATGTGCTATTTTACAGTCCCATCAACAGTGAAGGAATGCTGCTATTTCTCCACATCCTCTCCAGTACTTATTGTTTTCTGTTTTTTAATAATGGCCATTCTGTGCAGTGTGAGATGATATCTCATTTTCATTCTGATTTGCATTTCCCTAATAGCTACATATATGGAGCATTTTTCATGTGCTTTTTGGCCATTTGTATTTCCTCTATGGAGAAATATATATTTAAATCTTTTGCCCATTTTTAAATTGGATTGCTTGCTCTTTTAATGTTGAATTGTAATATCTCTTTATATAGAACTGAAATCAATCCTTTATTGGATATGTGGTTTCCAAACATATTCTCCCATTGAGTGGGCTGCCTTTTCAACTTTTTGACAAAAGTCCTTTGTATCACAAAAGTGTTTAAATATGATGAGGTTCCATTTATCCTTCCTTGTTTTCTTTTGTGGCTTGTGCTTTTGGTGTAAAGTTTAAGAATCCACCACCTACCACCAGATATTGAAGATATTTTCCTAAATTTTCTTCCAGGAGCTTTATGGTTATTGCATTTATATTTAAGGCTTTGATCCATTTTGTGTTAATTTTTGTATAAAGTGTGAGATAGGGGTCTTTTTTCTTTCTTTTGGCTATGGATATCCAGTTCTCCCAGAACCATTTGTTGAACAGACTGTCCTACCTGAGCTGGTTGGGTTTGAAAGGCTTGTCAAAATCTGAGCCATCAATTCTGTTCCATTGCTTTAGGTGTCTATCTTTATGACAGAACTATGCTATTTTTACTACTATTGCTAGGTAATATGATTTAAAGTCCAAAAGTGAGAGTCTTCCAACTTCACTTTTCCTTTTTAAAATGTTTCTAGCTATTTGGGACATCTTACTCTTCGAAATGTGATCATTGTGTTTTCCACTTGCTTTAAAAATGCCGGTGGAATTTTCATCAGGATTACATTGAATCTGTATATTAATTTGGGTTAGAATTGACATCTTAATGTTATTTAGTCTTCCAATCCATGACCATGGAATGTTCTTTCAATTATTTAAGTCTTTTTAAATTTCTTTAGCAATGCATTGTAGTGCTCTGAATTCAAATGCTTTACATCCTTGGTTAAGTTTATTCCCAAAGATTTGATTCTTTTAGTAGTTATTGTAAATGGAATTTTTTTACCTTGACTTCCTCCTCTATTGTGCATTACGAGTGTATAGAAATGCCACTGATTTTTGCATATTGCTCTTGTATCCTGACACTTTATTGAAATTGTTGATTAGTTCTAGCAGCTTTGTTGTAGATTTTTCAGGACTTTCTAGGTATAGGATCATATCATCTGTGTATAGCAAAAATTTTATTTCTTCCTTTCCTATTTGGATGACTTTTATTTATTTTTCTTTCTAGCTAGAATATCTAGCACTATATTGAACAAGAGTGGTGACAGTGGGCATCCTTTTTTTTTTCCTGATCTCAACAGGAATGCTTTGAGTCTTTCAACTTTAAGTACAATGATAACTGTGGGTTTTTCATATATGGCCTTTATCATGTTGAGAAAGTTACCTTCAATTCCTGTCTTTTGTACTATTTTTATCAAAAAAGGATGCTGTATTTTGTCAAATGTCTTTTCTGTGTCAAACAATAGAATCATGTGATTTTCCTTCTTTGATTTATTGATGTGGTGTATTACTCACATTGACTTTCTTGTGTTGAACCACGCTTGAATGCCTGATATAAAAGTTAGTTGATCATGATGAATAATTCTTTCCCTGATTAAGGAAATGAGTCTAAAGTTTTCTCACTTTTTTTGTAGCATCTTTATCTGGATTTGTTATTTGAGTGATATTGGCTTCATAGAATGGGTTTGATAGCATCCATTCTTGTTCACATTTTTAGACAAGGATTGAGTAAGGATTGGTATTAAATCTAATGCTTGGTACAACTCACCTGTGAAACCATCTTGTCCAGGAATTTTCATTTTGGGGAAGTGTTTGACAATGTTTCAGTCTCTTTGCTTGTGATTAGTTTGCTGAGATCTTCTATTTCTTTTAGGGTCAGTGTAGGTTGTTCATATGTTCTCAGGAATTCTTCCACTTCATATACATTGTCTAGTTTTTTGCTGTACATTTGTTCATACTATCCTATTAAGATTGCTTTTATTTTTGTGAGGTAAGTAGTAACTTTCCCATTTTCATTTTTTATTTCATTTATTTGCATCTTCTCTCTTCTTTGTCAGTCTAACTAAGGGTTTGTCAATTTTGTTAAATCTAATAGAAGAACCAACTTTTGGTTTTGTTAATTCTCTCTATTGATATTTTGTTCTCAATTTCATTTATTTCTGCTCTGATATTTGTTATTTCATTCCTTCTACTTCCTTTGGGATTAGTTTGTTGTTCTTTCCTAGTTACTCCAGTTGTGTGGTTAAGTCATTGATTTTAGCTCTTTCTTCATTTTAATGGAAGTATTGAGGACTAAAAACTTCCTCTCAGCACTGTCTCAGTGCATACCATAGATTCTGATATGTTGTGCTCTTGATTCATTCATCTTGAGATGTTTATTGATTCCTCTTGAAATTTCTTCTTTGACCAACTGATTATTTAATAGTGTGTTGTTTAATCTCCATATATATTAATTTTCCCTTTTTCTGCTGCTTATTGATATCCAACTTTATTTTATTATGATCAGAGAAAGTGCTTTGTATAATTTTGATTTTGTTGAATTTATTGAGATCTGCTTTGTGAACCAACATATGGTCTATCCTGGAGAAAGATCCATGAGCGGTTGAAAAGAATGTATATCCTGCTGTTTGGGGGTGCAATGTTCTGTATATTTCTATAAGGTTTAGTCAATTTATCATATTATTCCAGCTATTTATCCTCTGCCCAGATGTTCTATCCAATGATGTGAGTGGCATATGGAAGTCTCCAGCTATTATTGTGGAGACATCTTTTTCTCCCTTCAGTTTTGACAGTGTTTGACGCATGTATCTTGGGGCATCTTGGTTAAATTCATGTACATTTATGATTCTTATTTCTTCCCTGTGAATTGTCCCTTTTATTAATATATAATGTCTTTCCTTGTCTCTATAACAGTTTTGCTTTTAAAATCTATTACATCTAATATAAATATAGCTACTCCAGTTTTTTTGGTTACTGCATGCATGGAATACCTTTTTCCTGTCTTTCACTTTCAATATATGTGTCCTTGGGACTTAGGTGAATCTCTTGTAGATAGCATATAGATGGCTCATATTTTATTATCAATTCCACCAGTCTATGTCTTTTGATTGAGGTGTTTAATCCATTAACATTCAATTTTATTACTGTATAGGCAGTTCTTATTCCACCCATTTTGACCTTTGGATTTTTTCTGTCATATTTTATTTTTACCACTTTTTGAGACTTTTAATTACTTTTACTGATATAATCTTCAATTCTAGACTCTTCTAAGCCTCTCTCTCCTGTCTTTTTTTGTTTTCAGACTGTACCACACTTTTTAGTATTTTCTGCAAAGCCAGTCTCTTTGTTACACACTCTCTCAGTTTCTGTTTATCTACGGATATTCTAAACTTGCCCTTATTTTTGAAAGATAATATTGCCAGATATCAGATTCTTGCCTGGCAGTTTTCCTCTTGCATTTTCTTAAATATAACACTGCCTCCTTGCCTCCATGGTTTCTGACGAGAAATCAGCAATTAATCTTATTGAGTATCCCTTATATATTATTCATTGCTTTTCTCTTGCTGCTCTCAGGATTCTCTTTGTCTGTGGCATATGAAATTCTGATTAGTAAGTATCTCAGAGTTGGTTTATTCAGATTTATTCAGATGGGAGTTTGTTGTGCTTCTTGGACTGAGATATCTATGTTCTTCAATAGGGTTGGAAAATTTTCTACCATTATTTCTTCAAATATTCCTTCTGCCTCTTTTCCATTCTCTTCTCCTCTGGAACACCTGTGACACATATGTTTGCATGTTTCTTGCTGTCATTTAGTTCCCTTAGAACTTGTTCATTTTTTCCCATTCTTTCTTCATCTGTTCTTTTGTATGTTAATTTTCAAAGGCCATGTTTTCGAGTTCACTGATCCTTTCTTCTGCCTCCTCAAATCTGTTGTTAAATGACTCCAGTGTACTTGTAATTTCATTTATTACGTCTTTCCCATTTATTACATCATTCCCATAAGATCTGCTATTTTTCTATGTATGCTTTCAACTTCTTTGTGCTCACCCAAGGCCTTCTTAATATCCTTAATCTCTTTAGCCATTTCATTGAATTTATTAAGGAGATTTGTTTGAACATCTATGGTTGGTTTTCTCAACTCCTTTATGGCTCCTTTCACTGGGCTATGTCTTCCTATTTTTTGGCAGGGATTGTAATTTTTTGTTGGTGTCTTAGCATCTAGCTTACTAGGTGTATTTGTTATGGGTTAAGTTTCTCTTTTTAGTAGGGTTTCCTCACCCTTTCTTCCTTGCTGGTTGTGCTGTTAGCTTCGGAGCTGAAGCTGCTTATGCTGACGCATGGACTGATGAAGCTTCTCTCAACTTTCTCCTTTGCCACAGGGAGGGACAGAGCCACAACTCTGTGTAATAATGAGGTTGTACAGACCAAGATAATCTGTAGTTGCCCTGAGAGAATGATGAAGCTTCATTCCCCTTCCTCCCCTGCCTGACACAGGGCTGCAACTGCATGTGTGAGCAGCAATCTATGTTATGCAGGTCTAAAATGACTGCAGTTGTTCCACAGACTCACAGAGCACCAGCCACACACACCCCACAGCCAGGGGTGGGGATGGACCCTCTGGACTGCCCAACAATCTAATTCATGTGCGTCAAATGTACCTGCATTGCCCAGATAAACTGAGGGAGTACTGTCCCTTCTGCCCCTTAGGGGGTGGGAACACAAACACCGATGTCTAACAGTTCAGTCTGTGTAGGCTGAAAGTGCCCACTGTTGTCCAGAGAGGATGAGGAAACACCACCCACTTTTATCCTATTGGGTGGTGGTGGTGGATCCACAGGTATCCACCAGCCCAGGCCATGCAGACCAAAAGTGGCTGCAGTTGCCTGGAAAGGTAAGGAAACATAGCTCCCTTTCTACCTCACTTGGGGACAGTTAATAATGAATGACTATTCAGTCTGTGTGGACTGAGAGCACCTGCAGTTACCAAGAGAGACTTAGAAAACATAGCTTCCCTTTTATCCTATTGGGGGGCATGAATGGAGCTATAGGTGTGAGTATCCAGTCTGTGTGGGCTGAAAGCATCTTAAGTTTCCCAGAGATGCTGAAGAAATTCCAGCCCTCTCCTAACCTATGGGGTTGGAGGAGTGGGGAAGGAATTTAAGGTGCTCAACAAACCAGCTTTTGTGGGGTGAAAGAGCCTGCAGTTGTCCAGAAAGCCAGAGGAAACATTGCTCCTCTCCTATCTTACTGGGGTGTGGGATTTGTTCTAACTATTCAGTCTGTACTGGCAAAATGTACCTGCAGTTACCTGGAGAGGTTGGTGGAGGTTCCCCCAGCTTCCTCCCTGCCAGAGGTGGGAATGGGGCTTAAACTAGAGCTGCAATCCAATCTGGATGGAAAGAAGCCTGTCCCTCCCAGAACTGTGATTTTCAGTCCACCCTGCTTCCCCTTAGAATGGACTTAGAATGGCAGCTACTGGCCTCTTTCTGAATTGGCCAGGTTAAAACTTTAGCTGTTCTTAGGATTATACTTTAGCCAGCTGAATTTACTAATTAGTAGCTGAAGTTGGTGCCTAATCATCTTCTTCTCCTCAGTTTTTTGGAAATGGAGCTTCTAATTTCCAAGCATGGAATAGTTCCTGAGTTGGCATGGGGTGCTCTCTTAACAAATTTTCTCTGCAGATGGGGAGTTTCCTCCTTCCATTCTTTCTAGGATTTTCAGGATGCATTTCTACTCTCCTGGAGCCCCAAGACAGGTGCTTTAGATAGTTCTGAGTTATTACTAACTGCCCTATAGCATGTGTTGACTCTATGAGCTCCTTACTCTACTGCCATCTTAAGGGCTATATCTAAGGTAATAGTGTTTTTATGGAGAAGTGAAAATTACAGCTGGAAGTATAATTTTCATGAAAAAAAAAACAATATTCACTAAAATTAGACAATAGAGGGGAATCTTTATTCTTATTGATGTCATAAGTATTACACCAGTAGTAGATATTTTGGTTGTTCAATATACTTGTCACTTTCTTGTTCTACCTTGGTCCTGGCTACAGAGTTGCCTTATGAAGTTTTTTTGTTTGGTTTTATAATTAGCCAAAGTTTTTTTATTTTCAGTTAGAAACACAACAGCTTAATTGAGAGCTTCTAGCTGTCATTTTTTAAATTTATCTAACACTACTATACCAAACAAATAATTATATAATATTTATAGCTATTAAAATTTATTTTAGTTATTAATACTGTACAGACAATAGTTTGTCCTTCCTTTTATTAGTGCTTCATCTAACACAAATCCACTGATTATTAAGACAAGTTTGTTCTTCTAACATCAAATTTCCTCTTTCATCCACTTAGTCAGGAAAGACTCTTCAGGTGGAGAAAATTATCTGAGTCTTCTCTTCCTATAGTATAAGAAAAGGAAGACTATTTGCTTTCTAGACTTCTAGCAGAAGTCAGTCTGAGTGGAAATCTACTATTCATCTTAAGAATGCCTCTCTTATTTGGGATTCCACATGGCTTATCAGACTAGATTTTGGTTTGGCTTTGATAGTTACTTGTTTTATATTGAACTGTAAAATTATTCTTGGTCTAATAAACTTCTTTTCTTATATAAAAGTAGGTTGAGCTAGTTGTTTGTCATTTTCAGAAACTTAAAATATAAGAAATTGGCCCATCCAAATCAGGAGAAAAGAAAAGTTACACATATCAAAGCAAATTATTTGAGAACAAGCAGCCAATGCTGATTGGTGATGAACCAATTTAAATACCTGGAAATATGGTTGTATACCATGTGCACCTGACCAAAAGGGCCTCCTGACTCACACTAATCGGCACTTAAGCAGTATACCTATACAAGAAATAGATATGGGGAAAATGATGGATACACATGGGCCCAATATTATGGGAAGCGACTGATTGAAAAAAGACATTTTTACCATCATGATCAATGTCTCCAGCTCAAGATACATACACAATCTGGCTTTAATCCCAGGTACAATAAAAATTTCCAGGAGAGATAGAGAACTGCTTCAACATCTAACAGCAAATAACTTAGGACATTTTCTATTTTGGAGAGTAGTGTCCACTTGGCTTTTTTAATTTTCTTTTAAAAAAATGTATTGAAATATATCATTCATACATGAACATACACAAACAAGTGTATAGAATAAGTTGTGAACTTATAAGACAAGCCTGCAGGGCTCTCATATATCACCCCACCACCAATACCTTGCACTGTTATGAAACATTTGTTACAAATTATTAAAGAGCACCTTCAAAATATTACTACTAACTATAGTCCATATCTTACATTTGATATATTTTTCCCCAAATGAACCTATTATTAAAACCATGTATTACTATTATATATTTGCCATTTTGCTTTATATTTATCATCATTGAACTAACCACTAGGATAAAAGTAAGGGGCTAACAGAATGTTTGATCCCTCTGATCAAGAGGTCTATTTCACCCTCAGGTAAATTCAAGAAAGGGCTATGAAAGCATAGATTAAGATAGAAGCTCCTCATGTCATGGGACTCCCAGGCAACAAGTACTATAAAACAATGGCTTGGACTGTTAAAGACACAGAGTAAGCTGGTATTTTATTGGGAGTGCATCTTGCAAGGAATGATTTCCATTCTTAACCAGATATAGCTCAGTTTTAATGCTGAAGAGGACATGTAGGGATACAATAGTTAAAGGGTTTAGAGCAAAGGTAAGTCTAGCATAAATATTACTGAAATTACAAAAATGATAATAATCTCAAGATATTTACTCTTTTAAAAAGTCCACATTCAATATATTCAAGGATATCTGGCTTCATTCTTACTTACTGACAGTTGAAGAATTTCCTCAAAATATCTGCCTGTCTTAACTGGACATATCTCAGTATCTCTTGAACTCTCACTCACCAAAACAGTAACTAATAGACTAAATGTTGAACACATGCACAGAATTAAGAACTAGTGACAGGAATAAAATTCAGGGAGCAACATAGTGTTGAAGAGGCAGGAGAGGTTGTTTAGTAGCAGGAAGTTCTTCCTGCAATATCCAGTTCTATCAGCATACTATAAAGTTTTTAAGGAGACTTTAGATCTAAAAATCATAAAGCTGGGTATATAAATGAAGACTCATTTTGGCTGCAAGTTATAGAAGTTCACAATAAGAAAAGAAGAAAGAAAAAAAAAGGAATGCAAAGGTTCATGTGACCAGGATTTCTAGAAATTGATCTTTAGTCACAACTGGATCTAGGATCACAAATAATATTCAACCTCAGTGTCTCTCTCTCTATCTGTTGATTTGCTTTTCTCTGTATTGACCCTAATCTCAGGTTCTTTATTCACAGAGATCCAGATAGTCACCCCCAGCTGAAGAGTTTTATCCTACTAATGCAGCAATATAGCAGAAGCTGTTAGTTCCCTGTCTGTATCCCCTTGGAACTCACTGTTCTCTTCTATGTCAAGGGTTTCTAATCCCAAACACCTGCAGTCTCTCTGCCTGAGGGTTTTCTGTTACTGCAGAAGCAAGAACAAGCTGAAAGTGTGAAGGAGCTAATGCTCTCTGGAGCAGCCCTCAGTTCTCAGCTGTGTTCTACACCATCTCCCGGAAGTTCTGGAGGGACTGACACCCTCAATTGGCTGCCTTTCTTTTCCTGAAGATTTCTCCCAATCCACGCAGCAGTGCTTCTTTGGATCACCATTTAAATAAGGTACTTTTCATCAAATCCTTGTCTCAGGATCTGCTTCTTGTGAAATACAACCTAATACAAGCAGCCCCAACAGAAATTTTATCCTCTAGATTTTGAGAAAGATCCTACCTAAGTCTGGGGGTACCCTGGGGGAGAGGATGAAGTCACACATCCTCCCCTATGCTAAGGAATGAATCAATAAGTGTATTTCTTACATAAATGAATGTTTTTATTACCCAAGGAGTAAAACACTTTGGGTAGACAAATGTTATATGTTTACAAGTCTGGAATATCTCAAAAGTAAAAACCAGTTGTATAAAGCAGAGGGCAAGGGACATCTACTTCTGGCTTTCAACAGACATCAACAAAATCTGTATTTATCATAGCCACACTCTCCACAATCATTTAAAGTAATATCTGAGGCTGAATAACCACATAGCAATCCTAATCTATTTTCAGACTATTAATTTGGGCTCATGTATCCTCATATTTAATTAAGCAGCTTTTGGAAAATTTTTAAAAATGAGGGACAAGGTACATAATATGGATTTATAAACCATGGAAAATAAAGTCTGTTGTTTGCTAGAGAGAAATATCTTAGAGCATGAGTAACAGAAATAATAATTAAATTGGATGGTCTGGTAAATCTGTGGATAAGTTGCACATAAATAAAATATTTTATATCACTTTCTGTGGAAAGTACCATAAGATAAGGATTGTGGCCCTAAATGCAAACACAGTAGGGTTATTTGTTTTTTGTTGCATTTCATTTTTTAATTATTTTTTTCCTTTGAAGCCTGAGTCAAACAACACAGTAACATTTAACTCTGTAATCTTATCTCTATGTAACTTCACTCTACTCTGGTGTAAGAGCTATTCATGGGGCTTATTCTGGAGTCAGACCCAAGAGTGAAAGAGATTAGTTACATGAATCACTTCCACCTTGAAGGTTTTACTGGCTGACTTGAATGATAACCACTATATCCCAAAACATAAAATGCAAACTTAAGAACTATTAACAATCAATACATTTCCCAGTTAATGCACTAGAAGAAGCTGAGTAAATTCATGCTCACCTCTGAAAGTTTGGACACAGCTTTGTTAAAGAACCCATGGGAAATTATAGACAAGGCAATTCATACTCAGAATCAAAATAAAGACTTGACTCTGTTGACACTAATTTTAGTTAATTGGAAAGAATCTCTGTCTTACCAGGATGTATGAGGGAGAAGTTCTGGATAATAGGTATGCATTGGCCTGGAATCTTTTGTGCCTTAGCCTCTCAATACAGAATACTGGAAAGAGAATAAGTTTAGCAGAGTTGAACAGGTGTCATTACCATATTTAAAATAAAAATAAAAATAAAAATGGCTCAGTTTTAGAAAGATAACTGCATACTATAATGTGCACGGCAGTCCTTTGACTGAATAGTACTAAAACAGGAAGTACTTTGATATACTTAGAATAGAAGAAAATGAAAATTAGGTAAATATTGGGACAAGAGATTTACCTTTCCTATGTGAATCTCTTGATTCCTAGGTAACTTTTCCATGGTCCTATATATATATATCTTTGCTATTTCAATTTCTGCAATATTTCATGCCTTATTGTCATTTAAGGGTAAGAATAACTGTTTATGTTCAACCTGGGTTTTAGCAGTGAAGACATCAAAAGTTTGGAATGATTAACAACATTTGAATAGTAAATTTAAAAAAAATTAAGAAACTGAGAGATAAATTGTTATTCTCTCATAGATCTGTAGGAAGAGGATCAGATAGGAATCCAAGATAGGTGTGGCTAAAAAGTTGCTTTAGCCAGGATTAAGGAGTAAACCATGCTGGGGAGAAAGCTCTGCTGAGGGCAGGCCTGAGCTGGGCCAACAGTGACAGGCAGCATCCCCAGGAAAGCTCCAGCCATGCCAGGCTATCATGTCCTCAGGTGGAATCTTCCCATTGTGGTTGTGTTCTCTTGGCAAATAAGACATGGGAGGATCACTGGTGTAGGGTGTCATTGGTGGAGGGATGTGTGGGAAAGGGTACACCTGGAACATGCCCTTATGAAATGTGAATATGTTCATGTGGCCATGGGGTGTTATCTCAGTGGGTGAAGTGCGGCGGCTTGCTCAGTCGGTAGAGGTGGGGTCTGGCTGCGGACGAGGGGTCGGTCCAGCTCTGGACGAGGGGTCGGTCCCGCTTGGGACGAGGGGTCGGTCCGGCAGCAGACGAGGGATCGGTCTCACAAGGGGTTGCGCGGTTCGGCTGACGGGGTCGCCCGGCGAAGCCGGCGACGAAGGGGTCGCCCGGAGAAGCAGGCGACGAACTGGGGACAAGGGAGGCCAGGCCCTTGTCGGGGGCTCTCAGGACTGGAGGGCGCACGGCAGAAGAACTACCGCGGAGACAAGGTAAACACGCAAGTCCACTTTACTGAGGGAGAGGCAACAGTTTTATAGGGGCTGGGGAAGGCTGATTGGTCGAAGCCACGCCCTGTTCTGATTGGTTGCCGGCAAAAGGTCAGTGGGCGGTACTGGACGGGGGAGGGGTGGTGGTTAGGGATTGGCTGTCGCTGTTGCTGGGGGAAGGGGCAGGGTTTAGGGATTGGTGGCTGCTGTTGCTGGGGTGGAGGGCAGACCTGAGTTTCCCGCCCACGCCTGGCTGTTGCTGCTGTCGGGGGAAGGGAAAAGGGCGGGCTGGATTTTTCCACCCACACCTGGCTGTTGCTGCTGTCGGGGGAGGGGAAAAGGGCGGGCTGGATTTTTCCACCCACACCTGGCTGTTGCTGCTGTCAGGGGAGGGGAAAAGGGCAGACTGGAATTTTCCGCCCTGCTGCGCAGGGAGAAAGAAGAAGAAGGGTGCTGCCCCACAGGCATCGGGTGGCGCCATCCGGGAGGAGGGGCGGCCGCGGAAGCATGGCTGCCGAGAAGGGGAGACCCGAGGGCACTCTGCGCCCATGCCGAGCTCCCTTCAGGGGTGGCGGTGAGTCCGACCAGCCACCCTATTATGGGGGCAGCGGCTTGGCCTGCCGCAGCCGCTCCCCCGCCAGGCCAGCAAACCACACTTCAGCCCGAGGGGTGACCGCAGTGAAGACCCACCCAAGAACCAACAAAATAAAATTCCCATCCTGGGGAGTCTTGCTATGATGTCAAACACAATAGCAAAAATCTGTAGAATATATAGGCAGTGCCTCATTAAAGAAAATGAACCAATATGCCAAGTCCTTGATATTAATGCTTGTACTTAAGAACTTATTCTTGTAAAATTGAAACTTAGCCTAATAATATCTATTGCCTAAGAATTATCTCCTGAAAACCTCCTTTTTATTCAAATTTGTGGACTCTTTCTAAGCCAAATTCAGCAAATAAATTAATTACATTTCCCCTGGCATGGGATATGAGTCCCCGGGATAAACTTCCCTGGCAGAGGGAAATTATCAAGCACCAACCAGTGATGTATTTTGAAAAAGACCTTGACCAATGGGGGGAACATTAGATACAAAATAATTTTTCTGGCTAAGAGATTTCAAAATGAGTTGAAAGGTTATTACAGAGGTGATGTTTATGCATGTCTTAGGTGGATCTCGCTAACTGCCACAATAAACTGAGCCTCAAAAATGGATTACAACTGAAAGTGGGAGGATTGCATCCAGCATCCATGTGGAATCTGAGCCTCCTCTTGACATAGAGGTGCAATGGACACAACCAATCCAATATCCACATAGAAGAGGTGGCATTGGATTGGGAAAAGTGGACATGGTGGCTGATGGGTATGGGGAGAGGCAGGAAGAGATGAGAGGTGGGGGCGTCTTTGGGACATGGAGATGCCCTGGATGGTGCTTCAGGGGCAATCACCGGACAATGTAAATCCTCACAGGGCCCACTGGATGGAATGGAGGAGAGTGTGGGCCATGACGTGGACCGTTGACCATGAGGTGCAGAGGTGCCCAGAGATGTACTTACCAAATGCAGTGGATGTGTCATGATGATGGGAACGAGTGTTACTGAGGGGGGGGGGGGGAGAGGTGAGGTGGGGGGGTGGGGTTGAATGGGACCTCATATATATATTTTTAATGTAATATTATTACAAAGTCAATAAAAAAATAATTAAAAAAAAAACAATAACTTCTGCCACTGAAAAAAAAAAAAAGAAAAAAAATGGATGCTCCTGATGGCTCTAGAGACATACAGACACTATAGGCAAGGCAGACAGCCCCTTGAAATCAGCACCCCATCAGAGGGCCTTACCTCGGAATGTATGATAACCTATTTGCCCAATGTACCAGGGTTAGACTCATTTATAATTTCCCTACACATGATTCTTCTACCCCTTTTATTTGACCCTATAATATACATTATATGTCCCAGAACCTTAAATCTTCAGACTGTTCATATGCTGGTTGAGCCCTGAATCTCAGCATATGTGCAGTCAATAGCTAGTCTCCAGTTTATTGGACTCACCAAGGACAACTAACGAAAGGGTGATAATAGGCAATACCTATCCCCAAAAATAAAGAGTATCTATAAGTATAAGCAAAACATTTACTATCATCTGCCCTCTAAGATCTAGGCCCCCTCTCAATCTGATGTACAGGACTCACCATCTTAAAATCCTCAAAATTGAGCAATGAGCAAACATGCAAGGGAGTATAACTATGGACCACAGCAGAATACTATTGCAGTAACAGAAGAACTTGTAACATTGATAAAATGATAGCAGTTACCAAAGGTTCTGAGAGGAGGGGAGGAAAGAATAGATGGAATATAGGGCATTTGTAGGGCATTAGAATTGTTCTGCATGATAGGCAAGTTCAGATACAGGCCAGTACACATTTTGTCAAAGCCTATAAAATTGTACAGTACTAAGTGTAAGCCATAATGTAAACTATAGATCATGGTGAGTAGCAAAGTTTCAAAATTTGTTCATCAATTCTAACAAATACATCAAACTAATGTAAGATGTTATTAATATAAGAAAATATGAGGTAGGGTGGGGTATATGAGAATCCCCAATATTTTTATGTAACTTTTCTATAACTTAAAACATCTTTAAAAACAAATATTCTTATACAAAATTAGTTTTAATTAATTTCAGATTATTTGGACAATTTCTGAATGTTTTTTGAGTGAACAGAAAGTCTACTGGAGAAGATGAAGGGAACAAGCCAAAGGATGAGAATAAAAGAATCATAGACAATGTCAACTGTGTAGAGAAGCACATTCATCTTTACTCCCCAAAAGGCTGAAAAAAGCATACCCATAAATCTCTGCAAATATGTTGGAAAGTGTCCTGTAAAGAAAGGAAGTGATGTGGCATTGGGCAGGTAATGTCACCTGGCTAAACCCTACCTGTAAAATCAAAGAGTTGTACAAGAAGAGGTGGGGTCTTCATAGTTACATTTTCTAATTATATGAGCTCCCATGAATAGAATTTCAATTCTGTTATAGACTACAGGGAATTTAAAATAAAATAAGTATTCTCCAAGGAAATATTCACTCAAATAAATTTTTTGCTGTAAGACATTTTAGGAAAATGTGTTTGATGCTCAGTGCCTTCTACAGAAATGAACAGTCCCTTAGCTTTGCATTTGGGTGATTTTAAAGCAGAAAGGGAGTAGATGTGACCAAACATACCCTGACTCTAAATTCTATGCAATTCCCCCTAGCCTCCCCTCCACAATGTTGTACTTCAGAAATGGAAAGGGAAATGTCAGTGTATTTCTGTTGCTCAAAATGCCAAAGTGTTTTGGTACTGATTTGAAGTATAGCCTAAAACAGTTTAATAGTCTCTTTGTGTCAATGATATTTCACATGCAAAATTTTAGGCTTAGTTCAATTGAGCTTCTTAATATGTCACAGACATATTAAGGGGTTTAGAAAGACAATCTATGAAAGGCCTTGCCTGCTCCAAGGAAGAGGGACAGGCATATAAACCTCTTTAATCTCTCTAATGAACCTAGATACTAAATCCTCAAAAAAATACTAATCATATTCAACAACATACTGAATAAACTATACATCATGACCAAGTGGGTTTCATCCTGGATATGCAAGAATGGTTCAACATAAGAAAATCAATCAATGTAATATACCACATTAACAGTTCAAAAGAAAAAGTTCACATAATCATCTCTATAGATGCAGAAAAAGCATTCAACAAAACACAGCGTCCTTTACTGATAAAAATATTGCAAAGGATAGGAATAGAAGGAAACTTCCTCGACATGATAAAGGGTATATATGAGAAACCCACAGCTAATATCAAATACTATATTGAAATCCTAAAAGCTTTCCCTTTAAGATCAGGAGAAAAACAGGGATGCCCACTATCACCACTCCTATTTAACATTGTGTTAGATACTTGCTTGAGCACTTAGGGAAGAAAAAGATAGGTAAAGTAGCTGAATTGGAAAGGAAGAAATCAAAATTTTGCTAATGGAAAATGACATATCCTATACATAGAAAGCCCTGAGAAATCTACAGCAAAGCTCCTAGAGCTTATAAATGAGTTCAGTAATATCACAGGTTATAAGATCAATGCACAAAATCAGTAGCATTTTTGTACACCAGTAATGAGCAAATCCCATTTACAATAGCAACTAAAAGAATCAAATATATAGGGATAAATTCAACTAAAGATATAAATGACTTTTACACAGAAAACTACACAACACAGTTAAAGGAAATCAAAGAAGAGTTAAATAAATGGAAGGGTATTCCCTGTTCATGGATGGAAAGAATAAATATCATTAAGATGTCTATCCTACCCAGACTGATCTACAGATTAAATGCAATTCCAATAAAAATCAACACAGCATTTTTTACTGAAATGGAAAAACCAACTATGAAATTTATTTGGAAGGGCAAGGGGCCCCTAATAGTGAAAGACATATTGAAAAAGAAAAACGAAATTGGAAGAATCAGACTACCTGGCTTTAAAACATACTACAGGGAAGCAGATGTGGCTCAAGCAATTGGGCTCCCATCTACCATATAAGAGGTCAAGGGTTCAATGCCCAGGGCCTCCTGGTGAAGGCAAGCTGTCCTCTGTGGCTATCTGGCCCACACGGAGTGCTGGCCTGCACAGAGCACTGCCCCATGCAGGAGTGCTGCCACATGCAGGAGTGCTGTCCTTTGCAGGAGTGCTGGCCCATATTGAGAGCTGGCACAGAAAATGATGCAACCAAAAGAGACACAGAGAAGAGATAATAAGAGATGTAGCAGATCAGGGACCTGAGGTGACACAAGAGAATGATCGCCCCTCTCCCACTCTGGAAGTTCCCAGAATTGGTTGCTGAAGCTGCCTAATGAGAATACAAGCAGACTCAGAAGAACACAAAATGAATGGGCACAGAGAGCAGACAACTGGGGGGGAAGGGGAAGAAATAAATAAATAAATCATTTTTAAAAACATACTACAAAGCTACAGTGGTCAACTCTGCATTGTATTGGCACAACAACAGACATAACTGGACCAATGGAACTAAATTCAGAGTTTTGATATAGATTCTAGCATATACAGTCATCTGATATTTGACAAGGCCACCAAGCCCACACACCTGGGATAGAATGGCCTCTTCAATAAATGGTGCTTAGAGAAATGGAAATCCATATCCAAAAGAATGAGAATGGAACATCATCTCACACCTTATACAAAAATCAACTCAAGATGGATCAAAGATCTAGCTATGACAGCCAAGACCATAAAGACCTTGGAAGATAATGTAGAAAAGCATCTTCAAGACCTTATAATAGGAAATGGTTTTATGAACTTCACACGCAAGCATGAGCAGCAAAAGAAAAATTAGATAAATGGTACCTCCTCAAAATTGAAAACTTTTACACTTAAAAAGAGTTTGTCAAGAAAGTGAAAAGACACCCTATCAAATGCGAGAAAATATTTGGTAATGATATATCTGATAGGAGCCTAATATCCAGCAATATAAAGAAATCCTTTATCTTAAAAATAAACAACATATGTTAAAAATGGGCAAGTAATTTGAACAGACATTTCTCCAAAAAAGAAATACAAATGGCTAAAAAGCACATGAAAAGATGCTCAACATCTCTAGCTACTAGGGAAAGGCAAATCAAAACTACAATAAGTACTGGGGCAATGACTAGTGAAAAAAGGATAGTGCATTGATGGGGCCTTGATATTGATGACTATGCTTATGAGATTTTGCTCTTGAAATTGCAACTTAGCCTAGTATTGTAGGGTGCCCAACACTTACTTCCTGAGAGCATTCATGTTGCTCAAATGTGATGACTCTCTAGTCAAATTCAGCATATAAATGCATTACCTTCTCCTCACCAGCATGGGACATGATTCCCATGGATGAGCCTCCCTGGCCCTGAAGGATTACCACCAAGCACTATTTAGCAATGCAGCTGGAAAAACACATTGGATAAAAGGGGGAAAAGTTAAAGACAAATGAGTCTATATGGCTAAAAGACTTCAAGTAAGTAATGAGGTCATCAGAGAGGTAATACTTACACACATCTCAGCAGGATCTCATAGACTGCCAAAGTAGATACTACCCCAAATAGTGATGCTCCTGAGGGCTCTAGAGACACCCAGTCCTACAGTCATGGTAGATAGTTCCGGAGTCTGTTGCCTTGCCAGTGGGCCCTTCTTTGGAGTTTGAGTTCCCATGTGTGATAGAGTTGGACTGAGTTGTGGCTTCTCTACACTTGCCTCTTCTGTCCCTTCTATTTGAACTTGGAGTTGGTGCTTGAGTTGGCAGGTATACATCCAAGAGACTTGAATCTTTGGGCTGCCCATGTGCCAGCTGGGTCCTGAATCTCATTGGAGTTTCAACACCTACTCTCCAGTTCATGGGACTCCCCTAGGACAACTAACAAAAAGGTGAGGATGAGCAACCACCATACCAAGGAACAGTGAATCTGTAACTGCAAGCAGGAGAGTCCCATCCATCAACCATGAGGTGGAGTGGGCATCACCATTCCAGAATCCTTGGGATTGGGGAATAAAATTATGGACTAGAGTAGACTTACTGGTATTCTGCTATAAACTTATTGTGATTCTAGCAGTGGAAGAAATAATTTCATTGATGTGGAGACAGTGTCCATTGGAGGTGTTGAAGGCAGGGAGAAGGAAAATGAGGTGTAATATGGGGGCAATTTTGGGATGTGGAATTGTCCTGAATAACATTGCAATGACAGATACAGTCCATTATATATCCTGCCATAACCTACAGAATTAAGTGGGAGAGGGTGTAAACTACAATGTAACTGTAATCATGCTTATTTGCAATGCTCCAAAATGTGTTCATCTATTTCAATGAATGTAGCACACTAATGAAGGATGTTGTTAATGTGGGGAAATGTGGGAGATGTGGGTAGTGGGGCATATAGGAATCCCTTATAGATTTTATGTAACATTTTATGTAAACTAAGTATCTTTTTAAAAAAATATGTTTAAAAAATGATCATTGTGCCGCTGTTTTATTTTTATTCAATAACATATATACAACCTAAAATTTTGCCTTTGAACCACATTCAAAGAGAATTCAGTAGTGTTAATTACATTTACAACGTTATGCTAGCATCACCATCATTCACTATGCAAACTTTACAATCAACCCTAACAGAAACTCTGTACAATTTAATAATGAACTCCTCATTTCCTACCCTTACTCCATTCCCAAGTAACATATATTCTAGATTCTGACTCTATAAATTTGCTTATTCTAAATATTTCATATCAGTGAAATCATACAATATTTGTCCTTTTGTGTCTGACTTCACGCAACAGGATGTCTTCAAGGTTCATTCAAGCTATTGTATGTATCAGAACTTCATTTCTGCTTATGACTAAATAATATTCCATTGTATGCACATAACACATTTTATTTATCTATTCATCAGCTAATGGATGCTTGGGTTGCTTCTGTCTTTGGGCAATTCTGAATAATGTCATTGTGAACATTGGTACACAAATATTTGCTCAAGCCCCTGTTTTCAAATCTTTTGGATATGTACCTACAAGTGGGATTCCCTGGTCATATGGTAATTTTCTGAGGAACTGCCAAACTGTCTTCCATAGAAATTGCACCATTTCAATTGCCAATAGAAGTGAATGCGTTTCTGTTTCTCCACATCCTCTCCAACACTTGTTTTGTTGTTGTTTTTTCAATAGTAGCCATTCTAGTCAGTGAAATAGTATTTCACTGTGATTTTGATATGCATTCCATAATAGCTGATGATGTTCAACATCTTCTCATGTGCTTATAGGTCATTTGTATATCTTCTTGGGGAATGTCTATTCAATCCTTTATCCCTGTTTATTTGGCTTGGTTGTCCGTATGTTGTTGAGTTGTAGGATTTCTTTACGTATTCTGGATATTAAGACTTTTTCATATATGTGATCTCCAAATATGTTTACGATGTCTTTTTATTTTCATGATGAAGCCTTTAGAATCAAAAAAAGTTTAAAATATTTTTTTTGATAAAATCTTTTTTTTTCTTTTGTTACTCGTGCTTTGGTATAAAGTCTTAAACAACAGTGCCTGATGCAAGGTTCTGAAGATACTTCCTTATATTTTCTTCTAGGTGTTTTATAATTTTGTTTCTTAGATTTAGGTCTTTCATACATTTTGAGTTAATTTTTTAAATGGTGTGAGATGGGGTTCATCTTCATTCTTTTGCATCTGGATATCCAGTTTTCCCAGCACCATTTGTTGAAAATACTATTCTTTTCCCATTGAGTGGACTTGGCACCCTTGTTCAAAAGTCAACTGACCATAGATGTAATGGTTTATTTCTGAACCTCAATTCAATTCCGTTGGTCTATATATCTGTCCTTGTTCCAGTATTATGTTGTTTTGATTACTGTAGCTTTGTAATTTTTTATTTTTAGAATCAGGACATGCCCTCTAACTTCATTATATTTCATTACTCTTTTTCAAGATGGTTTGGGTTATTTGAAATCCCTAGCCCTTTCTTATAAACTTGATGATTGGCTTTTTCATTCTGTAGAGAAGACTGTTGGAATTGTTATTAGGATTGTGTTGAATCTGTAAATTGCTCTGGGTAGAACTGATACTTTAACATTGTTTAGTCTTTCAATCTATGAACATTAAATGTCCTATATATGTAGATCATCTTTGATTTCTTTTAGCAATGTTTTATAGTTTTCTGAGAGAGGCCCTTTACATTTTTTTTAAGGTTTATTTTTTAAAATAATTTATTTCTCTCCTTTCCCCCCCGCCCCATTGTCTGTTCTCTGTGTCCATTTGCCGTATGTTCTTCCATGTCTGCTTGCATTCTTGTCATGTGGCTCTGGGAATCTGTGTCTCCTTTTGTTGCATCATCTAGCTGCATAAGCTCTCCATGTGTGCAGCACCACTCCTGACTGGGCTGCACTTTGTTTGCATGGGATGACTATCCTTGTGGGGCAGACTCCTTGTGTGGGGGGTACCCCTGTGTGGTATGGCATTCCTTGTGTGTGGCAGCACTGCAAGTGGACCAGTTCACCACACGGACCAGTAGGCCCTGGGTGTCGAACAATGGACCTTCTATATAGTAGGCAGATACTCTAACAGTTGAGCAACATCCACTTCCCTCCTTTACATCTTCAGTTAAATTTATTCCTAGATATTTGATTCTTTCATTGCTCTTGTAAATGGATTTTTTCTTGATTTCCTATTCAAATTGAACAATTTGAACAATTGAACAATTTGAACAATTGAACAATTTGAATAGGAAATCAAGAAAAAATCCATTTACAAGAGCAATGAAAGAATCAAATATCTAGGAATAAATTTACTATACTAATTTTCTATAATATACTATACTATATACTATATAATATACTATAATATACTATACTAATTTTCTATACTGATGTATAGAAACTGCTCATTTTTGAGTGTTGATCTTGAACCCCTCCTGCTAATTTGCTGCATTCATTTATTAGTTTTAGTAGCTTTGTTATGGCTTTTTCAGTATTTTGTATATAAAGGATCACACCATCTGTAAATAGGGAAAGTTTTACTATTTCCTTTCCAATTAAGATACATTTTATTTATTTATTTTTTGTTGCCTAATTGTTCTGGATAGAACTTCCAGTAACTGTTGAATAACAGTGGTGACAGTAGGCATCTGTGTATTTTTCCTAATCTTAAAGGGAAAGCTTTCAGTCTTTCACATTCAGAATGTTACCTGTAAGTTTTTCATACATGCTTTTGATCAGGTTGAGGAGGTGCACTTCTATTCTTTGTTATAATCTTGTGTTTTTCTTCCTTCATTCTATTAATGTAGTATAACACTTCAATTAATTTTCTGATATTGAACTATCCTGCATACTTGGGATAAATCTCTGTAGTCCCTTAATGTGTTATCGGATTCAGTTCGCTAATATTTTGTGTAGGATTTTTATATTCCTAGGGGATATTGGTTTATAATTTTTTATTCTACTTCTGTCTTTACATGGTTTTGGTATTAGGGTGTTGTTGACCTCATAAAGTAAATTAGTAAATGTTCCCTCTGCTTCAGTTTTTTGAGAGAGTTTGAGCAGGATTAATGTTAGTTATTCTTCTGATTTTATATATTTGTATCCTCTCTTTTTTTCCTTTGCCAGTCTACCTAAAGGTTTGTCAATTTTATTGATCTTTTCAAAGAGCCAACTTTTAGTCTTGTTGACTCAGTCTATTATTTTGTTTTGTTTTGTTTTTAATTCTCCATTTCATTTATCTCCTCTTCAATCTGTATTATTTTCTTCATTTTACCTCCTCCATTTGTGAGGTTAGGTCTCTGATTTGAGATCTTTTTTTCTTTTTAGTGTAAGCATTTAGGTTATAAATTTCCCTCTCAGCATTGCTTTTGCTACATCTGGTGTGCTTTGTATGTTGTGTTTTCATATTCATTTGCCTCAAGGTACTTCCTCATTTCCCTTGCATTTTTTTTCTTTGACCAACTGACTATAAAATCATGTTGCTTAATTTCCACATATTTGTTAATTTTTCAGTTATCCCTCTATTATTGATTTCTAGTTTCATTCCATAGTGGTCAGCTAAGATATATTGTATGCTTTGAATATTTTTAAATTTTTAGGGCTTGTTTGTGATGTAGCTTATGGTCTATCCATCTGCACACAAGGACAATGTGTATTTTGCTACTGCATAGTGAAGTAGTATGTCTGTGTGTCTGTTAGGACTAGATTTTTATAGTATTGTTCAGGTCTTCTATTTTTCAATGGATCTTTGGTTTAGATGTACTATCCAGTAGTAAAAGTGGTACACTGAAGTTTCCTAATATTAATGTAGAGCCCTCTATTTCTGCCTTCCTATCTGTCAATATTTGCTTCATATATTTTGGGGTTCTGCCATTAGGTCCATATACACATTCTTAAACATTATGTCTTCTAGTTGAATAGACCCCTTTGTCCGTATATAGTGACCCTCTTTATCTTTTATAACAGATTTTGACATAAGATTATTTTATTTGATATTAGTATTGTTTCCCTAGCTCTCATTTAGTTAATATTTGCATAGTATATACTTTTTCATCCTTTCACTTTCAACCAACTTGGGTCTTTGATTTTAAGTTAACTCTCTGATAAATAGTTCATAGTTGGACCATGCTTTCTTTAATCCATTATCCAATTCTGTGCCTTTTGACGGGAGAGATTAGTTCATTTACATTTGAAGTAACTACTGATAATGCAGGACTTTTTTCTGCCATTTTCCATTTGTTTTTATTAGTGTCGTATATTTTGTATCCCTCAAATTTTCTGTTAATGCATATATTCATATTTATTGTATTGTATTGAACCATTTTGAGCATCTTCTCATTTCTTTGTGTATCTTCATGTATTTTCTTTGTGGTTATCAATGGGCTTAAATATACTGCTATTTATTTTTGCTGAGTGACTCATTTTGACTCATAAACTCAACATTCCAGAAGCAAAAACAAAACAAATGTACTTTCTCCTTGGAAAAGGATTACCTATATTCTTAGGTAAAGCAAGAATGTTTTGGAAAACATTTTAAAATATGCATTTTCATGTGATTTCTTATTTTCTTAAGGTGAATAATCTTTTTAAAGTGTTAGTATCATGCTTTAATTCTGAATTTCAGACCATATTTCAATTAAATCTTTTAAAACAACACAAAGCATGACTTTTCATCTGTAAGTTTTAGAAAAAAGCAGTAAAAGGATAAAAGAAAAATGATGATTAGCACAAAATTGTATGCCATCTTCAAATATTAAGTCTTACAAGTGCCATTTAATAAACTAAATACTACTAAGATTAATTCCCTCTCAAAATTAAATCATGCAGATTTTCCCAAAAACAGGGAGGGAGAGACAGTCAGACACTGATTTCAGCTACTGATTAATAAATCCTAAGTAAAGCTCATGTTTTAACCTGTTTAAATAGGAAAGAGGATGGTCACCTCCATCCTAATGCCTCTCTCAGCATGAGGAGAAGCAGGATGAACTAAAATCACAGTGAAGGTATGGCCTGGCTTCTTTCAACCCAGGTCAGATTGCAGCTCTAGCCTAGACTCCAGCCCCACGTCAAAGAGGGAGGAAGCTAGGGGGACCTGCAACAGCCTCTCCAGGCAACTTCAGGCAGTTTCACCTCTCACAGACTAGATAACTAGACACATCTGTGACTCCATGTCCCTCCCATCGGATAGTGCACCCTCAACCTCTCTGGTTAACTGCAATCACTTTCAGCTTGTATTGGCTTGTATTCAGCTTGTACTCAGACTAGATTGGCAGGCAAAATTGTGGCTACATTCCTGCATCCAATAGAATAGGAGGGAGGAGTGCTTTCTTAACCTTTCAAGGCAACTGCAAGAGCTTTTGGCTCACACAGACTAGATTTTTGGACACTCCTGTGATTCCTTCCTCACCCCTGCCAGGGCAGGAGGAGGGATAGTGTACCTTCAGCTTCTCTGGGCAACTGCAGGCTCTTTGGCCCCCACATAGACTGTACTGGTCAACACCTGTAGCCCCAACCCCCCCCCCCATAGGACAGGAGGAGGGTCAGTGTTTTCTCAACCTCTCCAGGCAACTGCAGCCACTTGCAGCCTGCATGAAATAGACTTTTGGATATATCATTGCTTTATCTTTCCCCTGACAGGGCAGGAGAAGGAATAGTTCTCCCTCAGACTCTCTGGGCAACTTCAGCCACTTTTTGCCATGCAAACCAGATTATTGGACACTTCTGTGGTTCCGCCCCCACCCCTGACAGAGTAGGAGGAGGAATAGTTCTCCCTCACCCTCTCAGGGCAACTGCAGTCACTGTCAGTCTGCACAGACTAAATTGCTGGGCACACAAAAGGCTCCATTCCCACCTCTTATATGGGAAGGGTGCTTCATCAGTCTACCTAGACAACTCTTACCTAGGCAACTGTGGTCAATTTTGACTTGAATGACTTAGTATAGTTTGCTGTCCACAACTATGGCTCTATTCCCACGCCTGCAAGGTAAGGAAGGGGTTGGAGCTTCATCAGTCTCTCTGGGCAACTACAGTCTTGGCCTGCATGGAATGGATTGATGGACACAGCTGCAGCTCTGAACCTATCCTGAGCAAAGGAGAAAGGAGGGAGAAGCTTCATCATTTCCTGAGGCAATGCAGCCAGCTTCAGCGTCCAAAGGTTACAGCACCAACTGTATCCTAGACTCCCATTCCACAATCAGCAAGGGAGAAAGATCAAGAAACAGATGAAAAAGTGCTAAAAATTGAGGTTGGCTCAACACAAGCCAGTATAAAGGACCAAATTAAATTAGACCAAGTATCAAAGAGGGACTGTAGCACAAAGCCTAATAAATAGAAAGTCCTAGACTGAAGAGAGAAAGGGAGCCAAGAATAAAAACATACAGTAAATCACATGCTGAGGCACAAACAAAAAATTACAATCCATATCACGAAACAGGGAGACATGGCCCAATCAAAGGACTAAATAAATCTCTATAATAAATTCAATGAGATGGCTAGAGAATAAGGATATCAAGAGGACACTGGTTGAGCACAAAGAAGAATTTGAAAGCATACAAGAGAAAGAGCAGAAATTATGGGAGTGAAAAAGTGCAATAAATGTAATGAAAAGTACACTGGAGACATATAACAGCATATTTGAATAGGCAGAAGAAAAGATCAGTAAACTTGAAGACAAGTTCTCTTTGATTGAAAATACAAGAAAACAGTTAAAGAAAGAATGGAGAAAAATTTGAACAGGATCTCAAGGAACTAAATGATGGCAAGAGATGCTCAAATATACATGTTACAGGTGTCCCAGAAGAAGAAGAGAAGTGAAAATGGGTAAAAGAGATATTTGAGGAAATAATGGAAGAAAATGTCCCAACCCTATTGAGAGACATAGATATCCATATCAAAGAAGCACAATGTACTTCCATCTGAATGAATCCAAATACACCTCCTCCAGGACACATACTAATCAGAATGCAAATATCAAAGATAAAGAGAATCCTTGGAGCAATAAGAGAAGAGCAATTCATCACATACAAGAGATGCCCAATATGATTAAGAGCTGATTTCTCATCACAAACCATGGATGCAAGAAGGGAGTGGTATGATATATTAAAGATAATGCAAGAAAAAAACTGCTAACCAAGAATTTGATATCTAACAAAATTATCTTTCAAAAACAAGGGTGAGTTTAGAATATTTACAGATAAACAGAAATTGAGAGAGTCTGTAACAAAAAGACCAGCTTTGCAGAAAATGCTAAAGGGAGCGCTAGAACCTAAAAAGAAAAAAAAACAGGAGAGAGTCTTGGAAGAGAATCTAGAACTGGAGATTATATCAGTAAAAGCAAGTAAAAGTGTAAAAAGAGTGGTGAAAACAAGATATGACAGATAAAACCCAAAGTTAAAAATGGGCAAAGTAAGAACTGCCTAGACAGTAATAACATTGCATGTTAATGGATTAAACTCTCCAATCAAAAGACAAAGAAACCAGAATGGATAAGATAATATAAGCTGTCTATTTGCTGTCTACAAGAGACTTATCTTAGACCCAAGAATACAAATAGATTGAAAGTGAAAAGCTGGAAAAAAGATATTCCATGCATGCAGTTTGTAAAATAAAAAAAAAAAAAAAAAAGCTGGAGTAGCTATACTTATATCAGATAAAAATAGACTTTAAAGAAAAATCGCTATTAGAGACAAGGAAGGTCATTATATTCTAATAAAAGGGACAACTCACCAGGAGGAAGTAATTATCATAAATGTACATGTACCTAACCAGGATGCTCCAAATTATGTGAGGTAAACACTGGTAAAACTGAAGGGAGAAGTTGATGTCTCTACAATAATATTGGGAGACTTTCATACACCACTCACATCATTGGATAGGTCATCTGGGTAGAGGATCAGTAAAGAAACAACTTGAATAATATGGTAAACAACCTAAATCTAATAGAAATATACAGAACATCACACCCAAACAAAAAGATATATGTTCTTCTCAAGTGCTCATGTATCTTTCCCATGACGGACCATATGTTGGGCCACAAAGCAGGTCTCAATAAATCTTAAAAGATTGAAATCATACAAATCACTTCCTCTGATCATAATAAATAGAATGGAATAAAATGTAATAAAGTTGGAAATCAACACCAGGCAAAAAAAGGGAAAATTCACAGATATGTGGAAATTGAACAAAACACTCTTAAATAATCAGTAAGTCAAGAAATTTCAAGAGAAACCAATAAATATTTCAAAATGAATGAAAAGGAGAAGACAACATATCAGAATGAAAATGGGGGTATTAATACCCCCCATGGGGGGATATTAATATTCTGTGACCTCACAGAAATAAGAGATCATAAGAAGATACTATCAGCAACTATACATCAGCAAACTAGACAATATAGGTGAAATGGAAAAATTCCAAAGACTGTATAAACAACCTACACTGACCCTAGAAGAAAGAAAATACCTCAACAAACCAATTACAAGAGATTGAAATAGTCATCAAAAAACTCCCCAAAATGAAAAGCCCAGGGTCAAATCTCTTCACAGGTGATTTTTACCAAGGATTTAAAAATTTAATGACAATCTTACTTAAACTCTCCCAAAAAAGTGAACAGGAAGGAACACTACCAAATTTATTCTATGAAACCAATATCACCTCAACACTAAAACTAGATAAAGATATTATAAGAAAAAGAAAATTACAGCCCAATTTCTGGAATGGATACAGATATAAAAGTCCTCCACAAAGTACTCCATAATTGAATCCAACAACATATTAAAATAATTATTTGTCATGATCAAGTGGGTTTTATCCCAGATGTGCAAGGGTGGTTCAACACAAGAAAATCAATCACTGTAATACAATACTTTAATAAATCAAAGAATAGAAATCACATAATCATTATGGTTGACACAGAAAAGGCATTTGACAAAATACAACATCCTTTCTTAATAAAAACACTCATAAAAATAGGAATTGAAGGGAACTTTCTCAACATGATAAAGGTCATGTATGAAAAACCCACAGCTGATATTGTAGTCAATGGTGAAAGACTGAAAATTTCCCACTGAGATTGGGAAAAAGATAGGAAAGCACACTGTCACCATTGTTGTTCAATATTTTGCTAGAGGTTATAGCTAGAGCAATAAGGCAAGCAAAATAAATAGAAGTCATCTAAATTGGAAAGTAAGAAGTAAAACTTTTGCTATTCACAGATGATATAATTCTGTACCTACAAAATCCTGAAAAGTCCACAACAAAGCTACTAGACCTAATAAACAATTTCAGTAGGACAGTAAGATACAAGATTAATATGCACAAATCAGTAGTACTTGATTAATCTGAAGAGGAAGTCAGGGGAAAAATTCCATATACAATAATGACAGTAAGAATTAACTAGGAATAAATTTAATCAAGGACATAAAACACTTATCTTCAGAAAACTACAATGCATTGTTAAAAGAAATGAAAGAAGATAAGTAAATGGAAGAACACTCTGTATTCATGGATGGGAAGACTCAATATCATTAAGATATCAATTTTACCAAAATTGTTATACAGATACAATGCAATCCTGATAAAAATTCCAATGGCCTTTTTTTAAAAAAATGGAAAACCCAATTATCACTTTTATCTGGAAGAGTAAGGGATCCCAAATAGCCAGAAACATCTTAAAAAGGAAGAAAAAAGTTAGAGAACTCTCACTTTCAGACTTTAAATAATATTACCTAGCAACCGTGGTAATATTGTAATAGCAATATTGTAATATTCTTGCATCAGTGTGACAGAAGGTACTATATATATGCTAAGGGTCAATAATAAGGGGGGTATGGGATTTTTTTTTGCCCAATGATTTACTCAGCTGGTTATGAACAACTCTGTACTGAAAGTGTGTGTCACTGAATATACACTTTGGATAGAATGTACAAGGAGAGGGATTGTATAACAATGAACCATGTGGTGGAAGATGAACTGTCTTAAGCAGTACAAATATGAGAGGGTTCTTTCATGAACTACAACAAATGTGCAACACTAATACATAGTGTTAATAATAAGGAGTGTATGGAAAAATATACTGAGTGTACTCCATGGGCCATACTTTGTGGTAACAATCTGATCATGTTCTTTACAGATGTTCCACAACAATGAAGGGTATAGTTGAAGGGGTGATGTATGGGAATTCTGCACATTATGCATGATATTTGTAAGTTCACAACTTTTATAATGAAAAAATTTTTTAAAAATTATGACAGACATAGCCATTTGCTAGGGTGTAAATAAAACAAGGTGTTGTGAGAACAACAACAACAAAAATTAAATTGTGCAATTAAAATTGTGTCTTCAGACAATTTTGAGAAAAAAATATTTGATATTTTTTTTATATCTAGAGTACTTGATTTCAATTATGTGGCCATGCATGTAAATTCAGTTAGCAATAAAAGCAACTTCTTAATTGTCAAGCACTATTTTAATAAAGGTTTCTTAATATTTTTTGCCAGATACTTGCTTTAAGTCATTTAAACTTTACAACAAACTCTACTTTTATTTCATTTGAAACATTAAGAATATAAGTTACCAAAGTGTTAAGTAACTTCCTCAAGTCATGTAGCTCTGAAGGTACAATTATAATTTCAATAGTTTCATTCCAGAGTCCACGATCTTATCAAAATTTTAAAATAGCCCAAATGCCAAGAGATTCTACTGATGTTCTAGGGGGCCAATTATTCTATATAAATAATGATTTTTATCATCATTGTCCTCTATTATAACATGTTCAATGATGTGCCAAATAGTTCTGTGTCAGCAAGAGGTATTGGAGCCTGTACCTGAATGACACCTAAGAGTTGAGAGTTTTAGTTGAGTAATTTGAGAGTAAGTTCTATCAACTTACTGTCTGATCTTGAGCAAGTCACCTAACCTCCTTGGGCCACAATAGCAAAATAAAATCTGCTGGGATACAGGATAAGTAAAGATTTTTTCAAATGTTTAAATGCAGATTCTATAATTATAAAGTGCTTTAATTTGTCTAAAAATATGTGACATAAACATATGCAATTTAGAGAACAAATACATTTTCCTATTACAAGCATAAAGAAGAAGCTATACATTGCATATCCATTTGATTGACTGGATTTTGGATAAAGGCCAATTTGGTTCTTAAGAAAAACAAAACAAAAAGTCAGGATATCCAACCCTAGGGAATATATGAGGACAATAATTTAAACAATAATAATTTTAACACACTGAGTTAAGTTCACTTTTGATTGAAAAAATGAAATTCTTCTTTAAAGGAAGAATTGAAAAAGCCAAACACATAGTATGAAACAAATTCTAGTAATGCTACAATTTAATCAAGAGAAGGAAAGGTGTTTTGTTTGGTTTTGCTTTGTTGTTCTGTTTTGTTTTGTTTTAATTGCTAGGCTTGATGTGATGGATAAGCTAATGTGTCAACTCGGCCAGGTAATTGTGCTCAGTTGTTTGCTCAAGCAAGCACTGGCCTAACCAAAAGGGCATTTATGGACTTTAGCCAACATTGAGTTTACTGCAGTGGTAAATCATAGGTAATTGATTATAATTACATGATTCAGGGAGATTGCCATCAGCAATGAATGAGGCTTTATCTGGTCAGTTGAATGCTTTAAAAGGGAAAGCAACACCAGCATTGAGAAAGAATTTCCCAGCTCGTCTTCATACAGCCAACCTCTCCCAAAACTCATCAAGAACTTTCTTTGGACTTTCTTTGGAGCTCCTGGTTGCAGCCTGCCTGGGAAATCTGGATTTGTGCATCCCCACGGTCACGTGAGAGACTCTTACAAATTGTATACTATTGACAGATATCTCTTGTTGATTCTGTTTCCCTAGAGAATCCTGACTAATACACTTGGATATACAGTATTTTTCACTATCAGAGGGGAAGGTGTGGCCGTAACAGAGGATAACAGTTACAGGACAATGACACTATTTGATCCATCTCTGTTGGAATGATAAGCACCAACTCTCTAGTAGTCAACTCTCTAGTAGTCTCTAGTAGGCACAATGCAGGAAACATTGGATATTAGAGGCATTACACATACAATCTAACTTGATATTTTTTACCATTTTTAATGTTAATAAGTGAAGGTATTAAATGACAAAAAAGAACATGTCTGCAGTACTGCAAATTTGGGAGAAATAAAAATTCAGACACTAAAACTTTGTAATGGTATCCCTGTGATCATGGTCAGCAGGGCTAAGCAAGCACCTTGCCAAGATAGTTGGCATATGTTCTTCTGTGATCAATGAAAGCATTATCAACTCATATGTTAGGAAAGGAAAAAGTTTAGACATATCTCCAGACATAATTGGAGCATTAGTCATTAGTCAGATACTTACACTAAAAAGGTTTATCAAAGCAACCAAGCGCTATACCTATAGAACAGAGTCTCAGGATATAGAGTAAAAAGGGGACTCAAATGCCATTATATTCCGTGAAGCCGATTTAGTGAATGACACATTTAGAAATCAAACTTTGCATTTCTATAAAGTTTCACATGCCTTCAAACACTTCCATGTGCATTTTGTACTAGAGAACAAGACAATGAAATAGATCATCTGTATCCCCAATTTCGAGAGAGGAAAACTAAGGCTAACATAAACTACAAAGTACTGATGTCATTTAACTTTACAGTAGAGTTAAGATGTTAACCAAAGCATTTTGTTTTTAAATTTAAATCTTCTTCTACCTCACCATGATAATTAGTAGCAACCTTTAAGCATCACTGATGATATAACAATACTTTGAAGAGTACTCCCAGTAAATTCATTCTTAATCTGTGACTTAAGCATCTTGGCCTATTTAAAATCAACACCTGCAAATGTGGTAATAATGGTATTTCTAGAATGTATAAAATAGTTTCTTTACAATATGAAAACATCTTACTTATAAATTTAATCCGTGGCAGAGGCTTTAAAGACCAAGATCTGGATCCATCACTAAAGTGTTCCACTTTTCAAGTAGGTACATTATGGTCAATTACGAACTGCATAGTTGGCTCTACAACTGTATATATTACAACTACATTGTTACTATGGTTGAAATAGGATTCTATTTCTGGGAAAAATGTCCAAACTTGTTAAAGAATGATTCATTTTAATTGATGACGTCTTTATTCCTTTTTTGTCCTAGGCCATATTTTACAACAGAACAACTTTGATTTGGATAAAAAGATGTGGAATCAAATCTATATTCATCCACCTACCATCTGTGTGACATTAATCAAGCTACTGTAATGGATCTCTCTAATGGTCAATCAACAGTTACATAGACTTTCTTTATTCCAACCTGTTGCCAAATTCCTCCAAGCTCTGCCTGCCTGCCAATATCTCCTCTCATCTTCTTTGCTTGATCCATCACCAATTTTCTCCTCTGCAACTGTGGGTGTATATAATCCTGAATTATAGCCATTTCCAGACAGATTGATGCAATTAAGCCTCAAGTGACAAAGCAGCTTGGTAAGAAATGTTGGTCACGGATCACCAGTCTGGATACCTTGACCATCATTCTTTTGATACTTTCTGCCAACCTTGGGCATCACCCTTATTCCAGATCCCTATTCTGCCCTTATCCTTTCTATTTCCCCTTTCTTTCAGTGAACAAGTAATACACACTCATGTTTCATAGGGGCTCTTGGCTGACAGCCTTGGCATCTCCTATGCTGCCCTATTTTCATCATGATCAGGCAATGGCTCAAAAAAACATACTTCAAAACCCTTATTTATTTTTTATAAAGAGAGCTTATGCATATTCAATTACTTCATTTTGAAATTTCCAAATTTTTGTTTAAGGAAAACACATATTCACACATTTCTCATTGAACAAAATACAGATTTCAGAAATAAATAAGTTAATTTGTTTAATTATATATACCATTAATATCACTCACAAATATTTTGACTATTCTGTTTGTCTTTTTAAGTCTATTTTCATCAATTTTTCATCTTGTGCTTTGCCCTAGGATGCTGAATGGACTTTATCATCAGGGTATCTGGTCCTCTGGTTTCTGGTTAGGTTTGGCCAATAGAAGACTCCACTGGCAGGAAATCAAAGTGAGAAAGCAGAGAGAGATAGAGATATTTATACCTCACTCCTCACAAGGCAGAAGGAAAATAGATGTGGCATTTCTCTAATTGGGAATCCTCTTTCTTGCTATAATAGTTCTCACCCGACCCTGAAAACCACCTACTCTCTTTTAACCTCTTAATCTTTGCTAGCCCATTTTTTGTTTCTTTGTTTCTATATACACCTTTATAAATAGTACTGTAATTGCATTTTCTTGTAACACATTTTTCTCGTGGGGCCCTAATTGATATGTTTCCCCACACAATGTCTAATACAAGTACTTAGTTTCTTCTATGGAAATATTTGGTCCCTGAAGTAAAAAGTAGGAAAGAACTGGTAGGAATGGTTTACACCCTTCCTGTCAGGGTTTTAAAGACCAAATTCTAGTTTAAAATAGCCATATCCTATAGATACAGAACAATGTTTAAAAGTAGACAAATGTAATGTAACATTTTATATTCTTCAATAATGTTTATGACTTAATTATATAAAGTGAGAAAATATTCGGGGTAAAAGAATGAATGAATGATATTTCTGCATTTTTATCCCATTTCTTTCCTATTCAGATTTCTTAAAAAATCTTTTTCACTAAGTCTTGGAAAATCTCCTGCTCTAAAATCAAGTCTGTAATTATAATCTTGGGTGCCAAATGATTTTAGGTTTTCCCTTTCCCTTTGGCTTCCTTTGAAGTTCCATCATTAAATCATAATTTGCACATCCTTTTTTCTCTCTTTTATGACTGATGAATAATAAGCACATGGAAATTTTGAGTAATCAAGAAAGTAGTCACGTTAGAAATTCAGAGAAGACATTCTGTCCCTTGCTTGGTAAACTGCAAGACAGGATTTTTTTTCCTGTTTACTACAGATTTCTAGAGAATTCTTTTCCTACTGTCTCACTTGAAGTGTCAACTTTAAAGATACGGCTATTTTACTTTATGGTATTACACATAAGATAAATAATAAAATTTACTCTGGTAACTATATGTCATCAAAATTTCCAGTTTTCTAGAAAGATGTACTGGTAGATGTCCAAACCATAATCTCAAAATTATCATTGGATGCTATTGTAGCAGACTGATTTTAGTCTTTACTTTTCCTGGTTGAATCATGGAGATAACCACCAGATAGACCATGAAAGTCACATAAAGGACAGAAGAGTGATCATCAGGTTGGGTCCCTGGGTAACTGCATGGAGCAGACCCTTTCCTATCTGACTAAAATTGCCCTTAATCATTGTTGAGCAAAGATATACTTATATTTTCATTTAAGCCAAGATTCATTTTTGGGTATATTTGTTGCAAATGTTAGTCTACCTTAACTAAATCAAATGATATGACCAAATTAACTATTTTTGCAAATATTTTAAATTATTTTACCACTGGTTTACTGAAATTATTTAACCTCATATTCCTCTTTACATTTCACATTTTTAAAATTTTTATGGATTTTTAAAAATGTCTGTTTAATAGACACATTTAATAACTACATATTGTCTAATAATGTCCATATACTCTACTAGGCTCTTGGGATGTAGAATGAGCAAAAAGAGACATATTATTTGTCTTATAGATCTTGCTAAGTGAAGAAGACTGATATTGATAAATGGCAGAAAAATATATATTTACAAGTGGAGATAGCTGTTTTGAAAGAAAGAGTAATATGAGAAGTCATAAATGATGAACCTGGCTTTGTCCAGGAAAGTGAAGACTCTTTGATGAAATAATATTTGAGATACAATTAGAAGTGAGAGTAGGATTAAACTGGGGAAGCAAAGATAGAGATTGCATTGTAAACAGTGAAAACACTGTGCAAAAATCCTGTGGGTGCAGGGAATATACCAATTCAAGGACTTGAGAGCAAGCCATTGTGCTTGGAGCACAGCCAACCAAAGGGAGAGACTATAAAATAAGATCTGAGAAATGTCTAGGCCCCACTCTCTCCAAAAATTGGAATGGCTTCTGAACTTTCCCTGAAAACCTTGGCATTGACCTGCATTCAAGGAGACCATGGTCACTGCTCCAGTACTTGGATAGTGTAGAACTGCCATTCCAGCAGGCCCAGAGGACAAATAGTCAATACACAGATGACTTTCAGACCTGTAAATCTGATGGATTTTGCCCTTCTGCAATTCAAATTTGCTTAGGACTTGAGTATCCTGTCTTCTTTCCAAGTTTATCCTTCCTGGAATAGAAATATCTCTCCTGTGCCTGTCCCACCATTGTACTTTGGAAGCAGATAACTTTTTTCTAGGTTTGACTGGTCCATTGGATCTAGAATTTGAATTAAAATGAATTCTGGCTTTTGAGATGTCATGATGGGTGAATGCATTTTGCATTGGAAAAGAGCATATCTCTGTAGGGTCCAGGGAGTGAACTGTGGTAGAATGAATTATGTGCCCCACTTTAGACACATTCCTACTCTTAATCCACGTTCCTGTGGGTATGAAACCATTGTAAAAGGATCTCTTGAAGGTTTTATGTTTTAGATAAAGTGTGTCCTAATTGAATGAGTTTGAATCTTAATTTGAATTACTGGAGGCCTGATAAAGAGAAACTGGAAGCCAGAGTTAGAGAAGGCCACAGGGAGAAGCAGGCAGTCAGGAGAAACCCAGAAGAGAAAGGAGAGGACATTGCCATGTGACAGAAAGCCAAGGAACCTGAGGAATGCCAGCCGTCCAGACTACTATGGAGCCTGGAAGGAAGCAAACCTTTTAGTCTCTTAAAACATAAGTCAATACATTCCTATTGTTGACATCATACAATCATATAATATTTGTCATAAAATTCTGGAAAACTAAGATATTGACTCTGTCAAAGTCATCTGTCAGTTATCACTGTTGACCATTTCCTCCTTGTAGTTAGTTCCTCTTCTAGTAAAAACTTTAGTGTGGCATTCTCTTAGTTTACACCTAACATTATGACAGAATGTATATTCCAAAGTAACCACAGCAAAAATTCCAGTCTGTATTAGTCATAATTCTCTAGGGAAGCAGAATTGACAGGAAATATCTGTATACATTATGAGATTCTGTAAAATTCTCTCATGTGAACATGGGAATACTCATGTACAAATTCCGCAGGCAGGCTATAAACCAGGCAGTCCAGTGAAGGTCCTTCATGAGTTCCCAGGAGATGTTGGTTGTCTGAAATCAAGCTGAAAATTCGCTCTGAAGGCTGAAATCACTTCCCCTTTTAAGGCATTCAACTGATTGGATAAAACATCACTCATTGCTAATAGTGATCTCCTTGGTTGATTGTAGATGTAATCAGCCATCTATGCAGTGAACTCACTGAATTCAAGTCCATAAATGTCCTTGTATTACAATTAGTCCAGTGCTTTCTTGACTAAACAACTGGACCCAATTACCTGGCATAGTTGACACATTAGTCGAATCATCAGTCTGAAAAGCTCTTCTAGGATCTTGTTACTCCCCCATCGAGAGATGGAGTCTATTTATTCTTCCCTTAAAATTAGATGAGCCTTTAACATTAGATGAGTCTTTCAATAAGTAGAAAGTAGCAGAAATGACGCTGCTTAACTTCCAAGGTTAGGTCATAAAAGACAGTTCAGGGAAATGGATGTGGGTCAACCAATTGGGTTCCCATCTACCATATGGGAGGACCTGGGGTCACTTCCCAGGGCCTCTTTGTAAAGCCAAACTGGCCTGCACCCTCAGAGAACTGATGGCCCGTGCCCACGGAGAGCTAACAGCCCACACCCGTGGAGAGCTGGTGCAGCAAGATGACACAGTAAAGGGAGACAAGCAGACAGAGAAGAATACACAACAAGTGGACACAGCAGACAGCAAGCAAGTGGCAATGAGGGGGGATAAATAATAAATTAAATTAAATTTTAAAACTACTAAAAAAAAAAGACAGTTCAACTTCTACCTGTCCCTTAAAATATTGGCTCTGTCCCTTAAAATATTCATCCTTGAATCCATTATAAGAAAGCCTGGGGACACAGAGAGTCCAGGTAGTTGTTTCAGCCAAAATACCAAGATAAGGTCTCAGTAACTCACTAGCAACCACCAGATATATGAATGAGCAAGCCCCAGATGAGTCCATCCTCCAGATTTCTAATGGTTCCAGTTGACAATTGGAGCAGGATAGACCCATCCCCTTTTACTCTTGCCAAATTGCAGATTCATAAGGAAAATAAAAGTAGTATTTTTTTATTCTTCTAAGTTTTGGGGTAGTTTTTGTCACCATAACAGGTAACCAGAACAAATGTTCTGAGTCCTTCTTTGTTTTACTTTATTAAATTATTTTCTTCAGATAGTTTTGTGGTGAAGATATTTTTTTTTCGTAATTTGGTTTCTTGGTCCAAACCATCAGTCTATGGTTTTATCTAGGACAGGAATTCCTGTCTCTACAATTTCTAGCTATGTAGAAGAGGACACGTCACCATACCTTATTTCCAACATCTGTAAAATGAGAAAAATAATGGTAAATATCTTATGGAGTTTTTGTGAAGATTAAATGATATAACTCATGTAAAGCACTTAGTACAGTGTCTGGCATATAGTAACTGTCCAATAAATACCAGTTATTTTTATTTCAACATGGAGACTTTAGGGTTTTCTGACACTTTACCCCTGTCTTATACTTCTTTTTTATTTATTTATTTTTTTAATTCTTTTTTTGTTTAATATTACATTCAAAAAATTGAGGTCCCATTCAACCCCACCGCCCCCACCCCCCATTCCCCCCACAGCTTTGTATTTGGTGTAGAATTAGGTTAAGGCCCATTCTTAACTACTTCCATTACTTCAACTATCACTTTTTTTCAAATGACATTTTATTTTCTTTGACTTAAAAAGATTAGAAGGTGTTTATTAAAACCACTTATATCTGCTCTAGCTCACAGAAGGACTCTCTTGCATTTGTAACCATAACCACAATTCTCAACTGCCTCTGGGTTCACTGTGTTTTTCAGTCCCTAGATTATTTTTTAGCTTTCTTTCTATTGACATTTACTTCTCCAGACAACCTTTTTTAAGTCATAATCTCATTTTTAAACCAGTTGTTACTCACTTTAAAGTGTTACTATCAACTCTATCCATCTCCACACTTCTACAGTCAAGTTAATTAAAATTTCTATGTACATTAATCATCCATAGTTCTTCTCAATCCTCCTCTTATCTCCTTATAACCTATAATCTAGGTTTTAATTCCATGTGTTTATTATTTGTATTTAGTTCATATTAGTGAGACCATGCAATATTTGTCCTTTTGTGTCTGGCTTACTTCACTTACTATAATGTCTTCAAGACTCATCAATGTTATCACATATGCTCCAATTTCATTTCTTCTTATTGCAGCATAGTATTCCATCATATGTATATACCACATTTTGTTTATCCATTCATTGGTATATGGACACTTGGGTTGTTTCCATCTTTTGGCAATTGTGAACAATGCCACTATGAACATTGTTGTGCAGATGTCTATTTGTGTCATAGTTTTTAGTTCTTCTGGATATATTCTTAGTAGAGGAATTGCGGAATCATATGGCAGTTCTATATTTAGCTTCCTGAGGAACTGTCAAACTGTCTTCCACAGAGGCTGCACCATTTTACACTCCCACTGACAGTGAAGGAGTGTTCCTATTTCTCCACATCCTCTCCAGCACTTATTGTTGTCTGTTTTTTTTAAATAATGGCCATTCTATGTGGTGGTAGATGATATCTCTTTGTTGCTTTAATTTGCATTTCCCTAGTAGCTAGCAATATGGAACATTTTTCATGTGCTCTTTGGCCATTTGTATTTCCTCTTTGGAGAAATGTCTATTTAAATCTTTTGCCCATTTTTAAATTGGATTGCTTGCTCTTTTATTCTTGAGTTGTATGATCTCTTTATATAGAATGGAAATCAAATCCTTATCAGATAAGTGGTTTCCAAATATTTTCTCCCACTGACTGGGCTGCTTTTTAACTTTCTTGATGAAGTTCTTCGAATCACAGAAATGTTTAAGCTTGAGGAGGTCCCATTTATCCATGTTTTCTTTTGTGGCTCATGCTTTTGGTTTAAGTTTTAAGAATCCACCACCTACCACCAGGTCTTGAAAATGTTTCCCTTAATTTTCTTTTAGGAACTTTACTGTACTTCCTTTTATATTTAGGTCTTTGATCCATTTTGAGCTAATTTTTATATAAGGTGTGAGGAAGGGGTCTTCTTTCTTTTGGCTATGAATATCCAGTTCTATTGCAGGGTGATGGGAATTTGGAGAAACTTGGGAAAACTACAATTGTTGTAACTTATAGACTGTGGTTAACAGCAATACTATAATATTCTTGCATTAATGCCAAGCTATACTGTGGTGATAATGAAGGTGTATGGAAAAAGTGTGCCAAATGTATGCTATAGACCATGATTGGTGGTAATAATCTGATGATATTATATCATAATCGGTAAGAAATATTCCACCAGGGTGTGGAGTTGTATGGGAAATCTACACATCTGAATGATTGTTTTGCAAGTTCACAATATCTGTAAAAACATACATTAAAAAAATAGTATGTGTTAGGGGAAAAATACACCAAATGTAAGATAAGGAATATAGATGATAGTAATATTTTGATGATGCTCTTGCATAGTGTGTGACAAATATTTCACACCAATGCAAGGAGTTGGTGGAGGGTGATATATGAGATTCCTGTGTGATGTTATGTACGTTTACTTTGTAAGTTCACAATCTTTACTATACACTTACTGTTTATGTGTGTTCAAGTATGAATGATATACTTCAATAAAAAATGTTATTTTAAAAACCCACTTATATAGTAAGAACTTTTGGAGAATTGTCTTACATGCTTCAATATTTCCTTCTCATTTTTTGTAGTGTTTTTTTTTAAATTGAAGTATATCACTCATACATAAATATACATAAACAATAAGTGTACATTAATATTTGTGAACTTACAAAACAAATACATAAATCATCATACAGGACTCTCATACCTCACCTTATCATAATACCTTGCATTGTTGTAAAACATTTTTAACGAATGACTTAAGAGCATCCTCAAAATATTACTACTAAACAAAGTATTTTCCCCAACCCACCCTATTATTATTTTTTAAATATGTTTTTATGACAGAAGTTGTAAACTTATAAAACAATCATGCACATGTACAGAGTTCCCAAACAACACCCCTCTATCAACACACCACACCATGGTGGAACATTCGTTACAGATTAAGAGATAATATCTTGAGATTATTACTAAATCTACAGCATACATTTGTCACACGTTTTCCATACTCCCCCATTATGAACATAGTACATCTTTGGCATAGAGGTATATTCATTACATTATTACTATTAACCACAGTCTGTAGGTGATTCTAGATGTACTTTGCCCATGCTTCTCCACATTCCTACCACCCTGCAATAGTGATGTACATGTACTCTAGCTCACAAAGAATACTCTTGCCTCTGTACCATCAACCACAATTCTCATCCACCTCAACTGCTTTTGAGTCCCTAGATTATTCTCTAGCTTTCTGTCAATTTATATCCCTAGACTACCATTTTCATCCACATTTCCATTTATAAACTAGTTGTTCTCGCACTATAATGTGTTACCATCAACTCTATACATTTCCACACTTTTACATGAAAGTCAATTAAAACTCTTACATACATTAAACATTAGTAGTCCATCTCAGTCCTCCTCCCATCTTCTTTAAGAATCCTCCACCTAACACCAGGTCCTGAAGATATTTTCCCACATTTTCTTCTAGACTCTTTATGGTGCTTGCTTTTATATTTAGGTTTTTAATCCATATTTGGATTAATTTTTTAATAAGGTATGAGAAAAGGGTCCCCTTTCCTTCTTTTGGCTATGGATATCCAGTTCTCCCAGCACCATTTGTTAAGTGCATTGTTCTGACTGAGTTGGGTGGATTTGACAAGTTCTGTTTCTGAACTATCAATTCAGTTCCATTGGGCTATGTGTCTGTCTTTATGCCAGTACCATGATATTTTTACCATATTTAGCTAGGTAATATGATTTAAAGTCTTGAAATGAGAGGCCTTCAACCTTGTTTTTCCTTTTTAAGAAGTTTCTGGCTATTCAGAACCTTTTACCCTACCAAATAAATTTGATAATCATGTTTTCTATTGATTTAGTTACTTTTATTGATATAATCTTCATTTGTAGACTCTCTTCCAGACCTCTCTCTCCTGTCTTTGCTTTTCAAGCTGTAGCACAGCCTTTGCTATTTCCTGCAAAGCCAGTCTCTTGATTGCAAACTCTCAGTTTCTGTTATGAATATTCTAAACTCACCCTCATTTTTGAAAGACAATTTTGCCAGATACAAGATTCTTGGATGGGAATTTTTCTCTAACGATATCTTAAATATATCATGCAGCTGTTTTATTTCCTCCATGGTTTCTGATGAGAAATCAGCAATTAATTTTATTGAGTATCACTTATTTGTTTCACACTGCTTTTCTCTTGCTGCTTTCAGAATTCTCTTTGTCTTTGGCACATGACGTTCTGATTAGTGAATATCTCAGAGTTAGTGTATGTGGATTTATTCAGATGGGAGTATATCATGCTCCTTGGACATGGGAATCTATGGCCTTCAATAGGGTTGGGAAATTTTCTACCACTACTTCTTTAAATATTCCTTCTGTCCCTTTTACCTTCTCTTCTCCTTCTGGGACATCCATGACATGTATGTTTGTGTGCATCTTGCTATCATTTAGTTCCCTAGGACCTTGTTCAATTTTTTCTACTCTTCATCTCTTCTGCCTCCTCAAATCTGCTATTATATCAATCAAATGCTTTTCAATTTCATTTATTGCACCTTTCATTTCCATAAGTTCTGCTATTTTTCTATATATGCTTTCAAATTATTTTTTGTGCTCATCCAATGTCTTCTTAATATCTTTAATCTCTTTAGTCATTAAATTGAATTTATTAAAGAGTTGTTTGAATATCTATGATTAGTTGTCTCAACTCCTTTATATCATCTGGAGTCTTATCTTGTTCCTTTAACTGGGCCATATCTTCCTGTTTCTTAATGTGGATTGGAATTTTTTGTTGGTGTTTTGACATCTGGTTTACTAGAGTATCTATTCTGGGTGCAGTTGCTCTCTTTAGTTTAGTGCTTTCTTGCCCTTTATCCCTTGTTGGTTGTGTAGTAGGAGCCAAGGATGTAGTTGGTACTATAAGCTGTGGAGGCTCAAACTGCTCTCATTGCCCCAGGGACCAATGTAGCTGCTTCCAATATTCTTCTTTCCCAGGGGTCCAGACAGAGCCACAGCCATGTGGAATAATCCAAGTCATGCAGGCCTAAACTGCAGTTGCCCAGAGAGACTAATAAGTCTTCATGCCCCTTTATCCCCTATCTGGGCTGGAGATGGAGCGGCAGATGTAAGTAGCAATCTATGCCAAGCGGGTCCAAGATAACGGCAGTTGCCCCAGTAGACTTCCAACTATTCTCTCATGCTGGCCAAACGTACCTTCAGTAACCCAGAGAGGCTAGTACAAGTCCTGCCAGCTTCCTCCACGCTAGAGATGGGGCTGAAGTCTAGGCTAGGGGTGCAGGCCCATCTGGTTGAAAGAAACCAGTCTCTACTATCACTGTGATTTCCAATCAGCCCAACTTCCCCTCCTGCTGGGGTCAGAGTCAAAATGGCTGCTACTGGCCCCTTTCCAACTTTGACAGGTTCAAACTTTAGCTTTTCTTAGGGTTATACTTTAACCTCAAATTTACTAATCAGTAACTGAAATCGGTGGCCAACTGCCTCTTCTTCCCGTTTTTGGGAAATGGAGTTTCCAACTCCAGCCATAAAATAGCTCCTGAGGTGGTTTGTGCTGCCAGAATAGAGTGATCACTGGCTTCTGCAGCATGGCTTTTATTTCCCTGGAGATATTGGCACAGGTCTCCCCAGGTTCTTCCCTGCCAGAGGAGGCACTGAGACTTATGCTAGAGCAAAAGTCTGATCTGGATGGAAAGAAGGCAGTCTTTATCACCACTGTGATTTTCAGTCTTCCCCTCTTCCCCTTGTGCCAGGGATGGAATTAAAATGGAGTCTACAGGTCCTTTTCTGACTTGGACAGTTTCAAACTTTAACTGTTCTTAGGGTTATACTTTAGTCAACCGAGTTTACTAATCAGTAGCTGAAGTTAGTGCCCAACAAACTCTTCCTCTCCCATTTTTGGGAAGTGGAGCTTCCAATTCCAACTGTGGAATAGCTCCAGAGGCAGCTTGTGCCACCAATGGAGGATGGGCACTGGTCTCTGGGACATGGAGGGCTCTACTACAAATCTTCTTTGCAAATCTCTTCCTTCCATTATGCTCTTTTGGTCTGTTGGAGCCTCAAAAAAGTTGCTTTAGATAGCTCTGGGCTATTACTAACTGTCCTGTAGCAAGAACTAACTGGGAGTTCCTTACTTTGCTGCCATCTTGCTGGTTGTCCTCCTTCTCTTCATTTAAACGATCCAATTCGTGTAGAATTAAAAAATAGTAATCAGATGCACTAGGTACTTTAAATAAAATGTTTGTGAGCCACCTCACAGTTAGGTGACTTCCCATAAAATGAGAACCAAAGAAAACTTGAAGGTGAAGGAGAATGAGACAGTAATTTGAGGAAAATTATTATTTGATAAAATTTGTTTAGGATTAGAGAAGACCCTTTTCCAAGCTAAGTAAAATTTTGGGAGATACGAAGGTAGAAATATAATTGCATTTAGAATGGCTAGAAAAAGTCATTTAACTTTTGTTTGTTTGATTTTAAATTCTCAGTGATTGTAGTGGAGTGTATCAGGAGGAATCCTGATATTGCCCTGTAACAGATTTCAGGTGTTTGTATCCAAAGAACTATATATTTCTTAACATAGAAATTATAACTTTTAAGCTGTACAACTAATTCTTAATATCAGTGATCTCATTGGGAGTAATCCATGCTAGTGACTATAAGTAATATGGCAGAGATTCAGCATGTTGGAAGTGTTAATAGCAAAATAAATTTCCCAAAAGAATAATCCAGTGAGACTTATATCTGTGAAAATCCTCATATTTCATCTTGTCAAATGCAAGCTTGTGCACCACTTTATGGTTCAAGGCTAAGAATTACTAACATTTATGGAACAGATACTATATGCCAAGCACTATTTTTAGCAATTTAGCTAATTTAGCTCCATTAATTTTCACAACAATATATTGGTACTATTATCATCTCCATTTCCCAGTGGAGAAACAGACATAGAAGGGTTAAGTTACTAATCAAAGATATCTTGGTACTATATGTTGGGGACTGGGATTTGAAAACTGACTATCTACCTTCAGAACCCTGCTCTTAGTCATTATAATTTTCAGTCAGTTGTTGGAGCCTGCAGTATACAGTTCAACCTCTTCAGCATGGCAATCAAGACCTTCCATGATCTGGTCCCAGTCCTTGTTGCCTACCTATCCCCTCTCTGCAGTAATTAGGCTCCAATTAACCTAGGAAATTGATCAGTTTAGAAGCCCACTGCACATTTTTCTATCCTATTATTTTTTCCAAACTGTTAAATATGACATATTTTTCTTCCTTTGTTTTGTAAAATATCCTAACAATTCTTCTGAGATCAAGGAAGTACTGTTTTCTCTGTGGAGATTTATCTAATCTCACTCTAAATCTGTGGCCAAAAGGTGTTCCATCTTTCTCTTTCCTCAGGAAGCATCCTTGATACCTCTTAGAATTTTTTATTCATTCCTGAGTTTCCCAAGAGCAAAAATTGGTATGTCTCCTTTTTCTCTCCCTTGTTTCCCCAAAGAGAATAGTAGAAAGCCTTCAGGAAAATAGCTACTGAAATACTCTGTTGAGCTGAATTGAAATCAGATTCATAATTCCATGTCTTTCTACAATATAGCAAACATTATAAGTTATTATGAGGGATCACTGTTTATGGAAAGTTGAGGGAGTATTTTTTATGTTAACAGGTTTTAATGTTTTAGGTTCTATATAAGGTACATAAAGTAGCTGACCTCTGAAGATATTTTATGTGGTAAATACAAATGGCAATTAATTGATGGTTAGAATGTTTGTAATTATCCAATTAATCATGGATTCTCAAAGATGACCCAAAGTTTGAGATAGTCATGAGGAAGTTGAAGGTTACAGTGTTACATAATTAATCTAAAGTGGCCTTGACATTCAAGCAGGATAATCCAATCAAAAAGAAAATATTATGTGTTCTGTGCCTTGGGATTATTGAATTAATTTTATGCTTTCTTTATAAGCAACTACATGCAACCATATGAATTTTTTTTAAGTAGAAATGATGTCATAGTGTACCTCATGAAAATAACATAATAATTGTTCGTCTCCCTGATAACACATTTGCATTTTACCTAATCTACACTGCAAACTAATATATCCCTGAGGTAAATATGACAAGATGACATTTTTTCTCACTTGTTATTTGAATTCCTCTCACAACATCTTGTTCTGTGAAAGTACAGGATTTCTCTTAATGGTCTGGCCATCAGTCTTGTATGTTTTTTTCCCTCTTTTTTGGTGTGTGAGGAATTTAACCAAACCATGGTGCTCAATTATCTCCATTTCTGTCTCTTCCAAAATGAATTAACTTTTACAATGAAACTTTTCATCCTTACATCAATTAGATTAAGATTTTTAGTCTAAATTAATATGGAGCTGCAAGGTAACCTCTCAATACAACAGGTGCCTAAAATGACTCCTGCTTTATTGACACAGAAACATTTATGCTAACATTTACAGACAGCAATTGCTGTGGCATGGAGAAACATTCTCAATGGCAAGAAAATATTCTGTGGTTCAACCCTCTACAAGTAAGAATGCTTGATTATGTGCAATATCAGGAACTAGGTAGAACAGCCAAAGAGTACTTAAAGTTTCTACAAAAGATATACTCACTATGTGAATTTTCTCTAAAAGAAGAATTACCCTGCTGTGTATAACCACACATTTCAATCACTTTAAGATATTAGTTAATAATTTGTACAATTTATTTTTCTCTTTTCAGACATATCTTAAAGACTGGCCTGTTTAAGCAGGCTTCTTTGCAGTAAGAAACTAGGATTTATATCTGTGCCTTTATTAAGATGCATGAAGGGAAGCCCATGAGAGCATATTTGCAGAGCTTCCAGTGAGGGCTGATAGATACACTCCACATGGGAGAACTTCAGCTGCCCCCAGATACACCCTTTTCCTAACACCCTTCTTCCTTTTTAAGCTTCTTTCTACTTGGACCCTGCTCTACATTGCCCCTTGCAGCTCTTAGCTTGGAGTTTGACATTATTTAATTCTTACCTGATAATGTTATTCCCCCACACTGCTCTTGCCATTCTAAAGAGGCTTTATGCTCCTATTCATTCTTCTATATTTTGACCCCAGCACAATTACTGGTACTTAAGTATTAAATTGCACTTGACTTTACTTTTTTTTTTTTTAAGTCTGGGGTCTAAAATCAACCTATATGTTTAATGGTACAATGTTTTGATTTAAGACAAATTCTTAAAATTGATGGAAAGATATTATTTTTGCCTGGGAGCTAAAATATTATCTCAGTCTTGCCTCACTTACCAACCATGGTGAAAGTTTAATCTGCTTTGGCTTGGAAGTGCAAAACCTATGTCACACGTGCATGTACACACACAGATTTTCACAGTGAAGATTATAAGCAAATACATTGTTTTCTCTCCATGTAGGCAAACAAATCATTTTGTCATATTTCTCAGAAAGTACTGAGGGAGAAATTTAGTCCAAACATTCAAATAAACAGGACTTTGTAAAATGTATTCTAAGTAAGATATAGTGGCATCTATGAGTACTTGATTAACTTAGGCACTGCTCCCACTCAATATAAATATGGCCTATGGCTGCATATATTTCGTAGATCATTTGTACTATTCAATAACATATGAAGAATGTTAATCTGGATAAAATGAGCGAAAGGAGGCTGAAGAAACTGAATATAAACATGTAGCAGGGTGAACTTTCCAACTTCTCTTTGTAGGAGTAGAGTCAAATCTATTACTTAGAATTGGGTGACAAATACACGAGAAGGATTAGCTGCAGGGTTATCAGATAGCATAACAATCAGTGATAATGTTGGGACTTGGTTGTGTATTTGAGAGTTGAGTTTAAATTAAGATGAAATGCCCAAGAATAGACATTAGATAAAGGTGTCCATTATATTATTAATTTTAATTAGATTCTTTGCTGCCTTATGTTCTTTGATCTGAGCTAAGTAATTAAGCCCATTTTACTTTCTAATTGGATTATAGTGCATGTCTTGCTAAATCCAAAGATAAAAGAATGTGCATAAATATATGCTGCTATGTTGTGGATATACTGTGTATAAAGTGATGCTCTAGATGTAAAAATACATTTTTAAATGTATTTGTTTGACTAAAGTAATAGTCAATTGCAGGGCTTATTGCAGGTAGAGTGTAAAATATGATCTCTTACATTATGTGGTATGTAATGCTGAGTTTTCAAAGCACAATAGCTATGAAGCTGGTCATATCCTGAAAGAAGAAATTTTCTAGTGAAAACAATTTGGCCAAATACTAGTATTTAAAGGGAGATTCAGGGATGCAGAAGATAAAAGGTATACCACTTAAAGAGGAAGATGTCCCTATGTCAAGGTAAGGCTAGACTCTGATGGGTTATAGCTATTGAGTCAGACATATGATTTGATGACTTGACTTTGTCCTGAACCATTTGTCAGACTCTTGAGAAATTGAATATAGCTCTCAAGAGAGCCAAATGACTTTAGGGGTTGTAAGTAATGATAACAGCTAAATTTGATTGATCACTTACTCTATTCCAGGCACTGAGATAAGCATTTTATATCAATCATCTAATTTAATAATTTAACCCTAACCTCTGGCCACTGGAGTAGATATTTTATTTAAGGCTACTTTACAGAGAAGTAAAGAGACTTGAATGATGGAATATATTAGACTTGAGTCTTGAACCCATGTCCATATGACTCCAAAGCTTATCTTTTGAACCAGTACCTCTCTGTAGCAATTCTCATTTAATGAGAGTTGGAAAACTTTCTCAGACTCCATTTTCCCATTTGTGAAGCTGGGCTTGAAGTGCCTAAAATTCTTAGTCATTCAATGTGTCTTTGAAGCATTCATATATTGAAGATGATTAGCATTGCAGCAGAACATAATAGACTAGTCAATATATTTCTTCTTTTTCCCTAAACCACAGCTCAATGGAGGAATTATCTGGTGCTTAAATATAATAGCACTCATTTAACACACTGACATATTCTGATGGGAACTTCCTCCTTCCCTCTTACTCTCCTGTGGTTTATTTCTACCTGTTAGAATGATCCAATTAAATGTTAAGGTAGAACATGCCAGTTCTTTGATTAAAACCTGCAATGGTTTACCCCTTCTTATAAAATATACTTTAGGTTTTCTCCATAGTTTACAAGGCTCCACAAGATAAAACCACACAACCTCACATCCCATCATTCAACTGCACACCCACTAAATGAGCTAAACCCGCCTCCTTGGCACTTTCTCAAGCCCTGACAAACATGCTCTGCTTCAGGATCTTTGCACTGACTTCCTGCATATCTACACATAGCTTCCCCAACACCTGCACACATCTTTCTCTCTCATTTCAGTCAAGAGTCAACACAAATATGACCTTCTCTCAGATGCATTTCCTGTCCCTCCATCCAAAATAATATGAAATAACTCCACCAACACCATGCTTATCATTCTCTATCCTGTGCTTAATTTTTCTTCACAGAATGTACTACATTAAATAAAAAGTTTAAAATAACACTTTATTTATGTGTACTTTTAAAGATTATCTTACTCTTACAGAAACACAAGCTCAATGAAAAATAAAAATGAAGTCATTTTTGCTTTGTTCACTGTGAAATAACCAGAGCAGAAAAGAGTGTCTGGCACATTATGTAAGTCAATGTTTTAAATAATGAATAAGTAATCAATGAAGTAGTGAATGAATGAATGAATAAATGAGGATTGATTAAACCAGTGTGTGAAAGGTACTGTTATGAAATGTTTGATTTTAGACACATATTTGTCAAGGACCTCTTTCAATCTTTGCTCCATGTTATATAAAACCTCTTAGAAACTATACCTGAGAAAGAGAAGCTCTCCCTGCTGAAGAAGCTCCTGGAACAGGGTTGTTTGAATAAATTCCTGGATTATTTCTATTATATATATGTTTCTAACTTTCAAAGTCTAGCACATTTAACTAATCCCACTTTACATTCTGAGGGCAACACTTGTAGTACATAACACAGCTTAGATGAGTAAAAAACAGCCTGAATGTTGGTTCCTGTCTGTCCTGATAGCTCAGAACCTGAATCACTTGCAAGAATGGAGCCAGGTCTTTACCCCATCTTCCTTTTGGTATTTTCACTCCCATCCCTCTGCCAACTGCTCCTAATGCTCCTCCTCCCAAATTTACCCTGGATATGCCTCTAATCCATGCCATTGGAACCTTCAATTTCTAGCCTAGCTCTGTGATTTTTATAAAGTCTCCAGTATCCAATCGAACCTGCCATGCCACTGTTCTAACTCCAAAAGTTTGAATTGTGTATTTCTTATGTTTTAATTTAATGAATACAAATTATCATGAACAAAGCTATTGAGTAAATGGAAAAATCACTAATTATATTTAATGTTGATAGCCACATATATTTAACATCCACTGACATTTATCTTCACAACTGGTTAGGTGTATATATCCTACGAAGATGTACATGGAATATTTTAGCATGTCTATAGTGCTACAGAAAGTTGTGGTAAGTCTTCTGGATGTGAGAAATGGGGACTTCAGTGATAACCCAAATAGAAGAATAATAACTTATGTGACTATCAGGGAAGCTGCCATGGATCACTACAGTATTGCTCTATTAATCTTTAATGAGACAAAAAAAATTAATGCATTTTCTAAATTTTCAAGTGATTTTAATATGTGAACTACAGCTTGGCTATAGAATATGATTCAAATAATACATGATTTTTTAAACTTAGATGTCATGAGCTTTTAATTTTTATTGTACAATTACTTTATGCTTTTATAAATGTTCTATGAATGAAAACAATTTTTTGATGTATGGTAAAGACTTTCCAAAGGCAATTATGAAAATAATAGATGTGACATGTTGAGAAATCTGCATGGAATAGAATTATATTTTTAAATAATTAAATTGTACTTATACTGGAAAACTGGAGATATGCTATATCATAATATGAAAGAAAATAAATAATTTGTATTTTTAGAACACCTTTGTCTGCCTTTATTTTATATTTTCTTTCTTCTAAGTCAAGTGTGAACAATATTTCTTTTAGGTAGACAGCAGATTCAAAATTAATTAAAAAGACATTACACGTTAAATAAAATCTACCCCACCGTTTATAAAATGGAGTACCAGGCATGGCCATCACACATGACTATCTGGGAGGAGCAAGCTGACATGGTTCTGCTTTCAGTTCAAGCTTCTCTGATGCCTGTTCAGCACTATTCTTCACACTGTTTAATATTCAGTAGTTCAGGCTGGCTGAATTAGACGTGCTTTGTGCTTTATGAAAATACTATCCTTTTGTTTATAAAATTCCCAGAGTCCCCAAATTCATATATGTGATTTGTATTGTTAAGTAAAATAAATGTTTCTTATCTCCAGAGAAAATTTCAGACAATTTGATTGAGATTTAAATAAATTTAAAGTTTATTTTTGTTGAGATTTAATATTTTTAATTGTGTCATCATATCCTGGTCTTGATAAAGATCATGAAGATATCTAACAATAAATTTCAGTTGGTCAAGGAGGCATCAGGACTGCAACAGGGATATTCAGTGTTCCAAATGAGACATCATTAAAAAAAAAAGGACTCTCATGCCTATCAAACAATTCATTAAACTTCTGTTTTAAGGCAGCAGTGTAGCAGTGCAAGCATTTGCTGTATCTCTAACTAGATTGTCATTCTGTTAAAAATTAATTGAGAAACTCTGAGCCTATACTTTCATATGGGTTTTCTTCATTAGAGAATTTGAATAATAATTACCTTGAGTGAAAGTGAAATTTTAAGTGTATCCGATATTTCCTTTATGTAAAAGTTTTAAAGTATGTCATGGAGATGTGTAAGTCTTTCTAAAAATCATGGTTTAAATTGCATTCATTTTTTGATTGTTGTTCTTTGAATAGTCAGCATAACTTGTAATACAGGCAAATGTGAAAGTAGCTAAAGGGCAGATGTTTCTTCGGAAATGCTATAAAGAATCTAAACAAATATATTTCTTAGTGAAAAGAACTCTTTGAGAAAAAGAAAAAAACCCTTCTTAACTAGAATAGTGAAAAAAAATTCCTGCTTTTTCTATTAGGAAAAATTAAGGTCATGATTTTATGACTTAACTGTTTTCACTCTTCCTGCTCACACCCAGAGAAAGGGAAGATAGTACAACCTGAGGAGTTCACACCTCTGGGAAAGGTTTTGCCTTAGACTGAGAAGAAAATGAGTCATGAACGCCAGTACCCAGTGGGTTGCAGGTAGGTGACAAAGGCAGCAGGATTTTATTTGGCAAGCTAAGTCTCCTTTAGCTAAACATTAGATATGACAATAAAGAAATATAATTAACTGAAAAAAGAAAAATCCAAGATGAAGGGTCCAAGGAACTATTGACCCCTTCTGTGGAGTCATTCTGAAAGACTGCACACTATCCATAATCATATTTCTACTGCCCTTAAATATTTCTTTTCCTACTCTCAGCGAAAGGTAAGATGGAGTATCATACAGTGGAAAGAGCTTGGGATTTGAAGCTGGGCATGTGGGTTCTGATGCCTGTGCAGCCACTTGCAAGCCATAATACATTGCATATTTAGCATGATGTCTCTGAGACTCACTTACAATAACTTCACATTACAATTGTTACCAAAATGATGTGTGAAAAACATGAAGTGTATATTATGTACTTGATGCTCAATATGTGTTTTTTTCCTTCTTCCTATTTCCTTGTCATGCATAAAACCTAACTTTGCTCAATCCTTTGACTGCTACAAGTCAATACATTTTCAAATTTGTTCCTCAAAAAATCACATGTTCCACTCCTACCTGTAACCTGTCCTCTAATCAAGCTCAATTTCTTAAATGTCCCACTCATCCTGTATATTTTCTGCCCTTTGTTCATACAATTTCTTCTGTTAAAATACTCTCCCCTCACTTCAACTTAATCTATCACAATTTTACCTATTATCACCATTCCAGCAACACCTACCCTTCAAAGAATTGCCTACTTCCAGTTGCATGTGAGTTCTTCCTCTCTGTTTTCATAAAACCAAATTTCTACTTCTTTGGACCTTTTTTCACATCACTGGTCACATTTACAATTCTTGTTTCTTACTCTAGGGCAAGAGTGGATTATTTGAGGTTTTCCACAGTAGACACACCCAGTTGATATTCAAAAACATAATTTTTTGAAATATGAACAACTAAACTGCTCTCCATTCCATCTATGATCTGTAATATGATTTTCAAAGAGCTCTACTGTGTGAAGAATGCCCTTTTCTACTTAAATAAAAAAATAATATGTTGCATTCTACTGTGTCATTCGTTAGAAAAGATCTGATATTAAGTATTAAGAAAAATTTTGTTAAACTCATTTTTGCATAATAGCAATCTTAGTCTTTTTAATGTGACATTTGATTGTTTTTTAAATGAAAATAATTTAGCTCTCTCACCTTCCCTGTTCTGCTTTTTAAAAAAGCATTCACACAAAAACTGTCCTTCATATCCTTGATGCTATTCTGAACTTGACTGATAAATGAAAGACTTGAAGTTGCCATTTTTGACAATTGGATTTAATTAAAATTACCACACATTTATTTTCATTATCTTTAATTGCCATTCAAATTTAGAAGGCTACATGGAGAATATATGCAAAACTCGATTTCTTCAATGTAATCTTTGTTTAACTCACTCATCATAACTACATGTCAGTTGGTTATGTTTCTTTTTGTAGCTAAGATTATTTCATATCTGAGTTTATCATCTCACAGTTACACATTTATTACCCTCTTTGCTGTTATCATGTGTGCTCTGACTTTGGTAGCAAGACTGATCTTGTTGATTTTCTATTGAACCAGGTAAAGAAGTAGCCCTGTATTATCTACATAGATAGCCTTCCTAAGTCATTTATACATTCTTATTACCATGAATGTGGAAGTAATTGAAATTCTGTGTTATCATCACCCAGTGAAGTGGCTTGAATTCTTCTTTGTGATGCTTTCCTATCTCTTTTCATAATGCAATAACTTATTCTGGTAATTTATGCATACTTTGAATATTCCAATTCAGTTTGTGTGATAAAAGGCACATGGATATTTTGCAATGCTGCCATGAAATATTTGAATATAAAAGCACAAGTTCATTGTATGCCAACTGTATTATTATTCTATCTACTATAATGTGTGGCATGTGGAATTATTGAGGAATTAAATGGATAGCTTCACATTTATCTTTTCTCTACTTCATAATGAAAAAAAACTTTTACCTAAACATACCAAAATATGTTCTAAATGGTATTGTAGTTTTCTCCATATGGTATCCAGGTTAAGTCTGCCATAGGCTTGATGACTTATAAAGAAATAAGACAAAGAAGTATTTAACCCTAGCTCAGCAAGAAACAAAATCCTTTTATGTTATCTTTTTAACCACTTGTTCCTTTCTCCCATTCATTCACATAAAAGTCACCAAGCCTGGGGTCCTGGGGTCTTCTAACTTTTGGATTCTTAAATCCATTTGGGTTGCAATGATCACTCTTCAGATTGGCCTCTATGAGGAAAAGGGTAGGCAACAAAGAGTTGTACATTGTTACTGGCACCTTTGGATTCTTATATATCCTTTGTACTGCTTTGTTTGTTGCTTTAGCAGCCAAATGAAGTAAATGTTAACTTAAACTCTACACAAGTCATCATTTCCATCAATTGATTTATGATATGGCATATCTCACACAAAAAGTGTAATTTTTCTGAGAATCAAACTTCTTGAATTTATTCACTAAATCCTGTAACAAAATATTGTTGGAATCTCCCCTCTCTTCTCCAGGCATTACTACTGTCTTAGGTCAAATGCTGTTTGATAGTTTTATGTTGCAATTTGGCTAGGTTATAGTCCAGTTATTTAATCAGCCTCTAATCTAGGTGTTACTGTCAAGGTATTTTGTAGAGATGGTAAGGTAATGTCTATTAACAGCTGATCTTCAGTAAAGGAATATGATTGGTGACACCTAGTTTGTGAAATTCAGCTAATTTCTCCTTCTTACTAGAAAAATCTAGAATCCCAGGAGCTGTTTCTGCTCTGAAAATACTGTTTCTGCTCTAGACCCCATACTAATTAGAACCCCTACAAACTTTATGCCATTTTTCTAATTTCACCCCTTTTTGAAATCCCTCTTGCTAGAAGTCCACTCTAATTCCCTATTATTTTTTTTCTTTTAACAATTTTATTCAAACCCCATATAATCCATTCAAAGTGTACAATCAGTGGCTTTCAGTATTGTCCCAGAGTTGTGCATTATATAATTGCATTTTTATTTTTTTATTGATTTTTTAAAAAAATATTGCATTAAAAAAATATGAAGTCCCATTCAACTCCACCGCCCTCACTGCCCACGCCTCCCACAGCAACACTCTCTCCCATCATCATGACACATCCATTGCATTTGGCAAGTACATCTCTGGGCATCGCTGAACCTCATAGTTAATGGTCCACATCATAGCCCACACTCTCCCACGTTCCATCCACTGGGCCCTGGAGGGATCTACAATGTCCCATAATTGTCCATGAAGCACCACCCAGGACAACTCCAAGTCCCGAAAGCGCCTCCACATCTCATCTCTATCTCCCATTCCCCGCACCCAGCAGCCACCATGGCCACTCTTCCCACACCAAAGCTACATTTTCTCTGTGGACATTGGATTGGTTGTGTCCATTGCACATCGATGTCAAGAGGGGGCTTAGATTCCACATGGATACTGGATGCAATCCTCCTGCTTTCAGTTATAGGCACTCTAGGCTCCATGGTGTGGTGGTTGACGTTCTTCAACTCCATGTTAGCTGAGTGGGGTAAGTCCAATAAATCAAAGTGTAGGAGTTGAAGTCTGTTGAGGTTCAGGGCATGGCTATCATATTGTCAGTCCAGAGATTCAAATCCCCTAAATATATCTTAAACACCAACACCAACTACAATTCCAGTAAAGTAGCATGAAAGTATTGTGAAAAGATATCCCATCTGAGTCCAGTTCCATCATGCAGAAACACGGGCTCCAAAGAAGGACCAACTGACATGGCAGTGAACCCCATCTGCCATGACCATAGAACCCATGGGTCTCTTTAGCCCTCAAAAGAACCAATACCTGGGGTTGTATCTACTTTATCTGTCTCTGAGACTCTGCTTAGGTGTGCATAAGGGCAATCCTTCTGACAACCTCCAGACTCTTTTTTAGAAACTCATAGCCATATAAACTCATTTCTCCTTTCCATTTCCCCCTTACATTAGGTCAAACAGCATCTTAAAGTCATGTTATTATCTGTAGACAGGGATATTCTGCTGATCCACGTTGAACCTTTAATTCAAGGTCATTTTCTAGTTGCATCTTCAGCTGGTATTTGGTAGTGATCCCTCGGTGTCAGAGAGGCTCATGCCCGGGTGTCATGTCCCACACTGGGGGGAATGCACTGCATCTACATGCTGAGTTTGGCTTCGAGACTGGCCACATTTGAGTAACATGAAGGCTGTCAGGAGGAAACTCCCAGGCACAATGCTGCTCTAGGCCTTGTTCTTATTTCAGGCGTATAGGCTCACAAGCATAGTCATTAGTATCAGGAGCCCACTGTTGGACCCTCATTCCTTCCTGGTCCTTACCGTTGCACCTGGGGGACTGCCGCTGCTCCCCTAGGGACCACGACAGAGTACCCCCAGCCAGGAACCCAGTACCCCCCCAACTGTTGTTTTTAATTGTTTCCATTATGAGTATATCCAAACATTACCATGCACCCTGGACATATGCCCTGTATAACTCCCTGTCAACCACATATAGCCTGTCAATAACATCCCATACCAGTATTCTGCTGCCGCCATTGTTGAACCACTCTGTGATCCAAAACTTCCTGTAAATCGAAGCACAATATAATGTCAGGTTCCCTTACTAGTAAAATGGAATATAGCGATGAGTTTAAAGATTAGATCTAGAGTACGTATTGATTTGGAAAAATTCTACATCCTATCTTTATCTTTTCTTTTTTCCTAATTATTGAGCTTCTCTTCACAAGAGTCTTAGATCACAGTAATTCATATATACAATATACAGTACTCCCACACATCCACCATAAAACCTTTTCCCTTCCACAGTGATAATCTTTTAACTTATTCATATCATATTTACTGAAACTGATGTACAGACTCTGAAACAATAGGTTTCAAACAAGGGGGCATCTGTGCTTACAATGTGGTCCATACTTTAGGATATACAGTTTTCTAAATTTTTTAGTTATCCTATGTTTTGCCTTATGGTTTACATTATTTGTCTGTCGTCCCCTATATGTTTTTGGTGTAATATTACATGTTTTATATTCATCCTCGTGTACTCTCGTGAAACTCCTCTCTTGCCCCCACATTTACTTGGTTCCATCCATTCAACATCCATTTTCCCCTCCCCTTGGGGCCCACAGCGACCGGATGTGGCTCAAGCAATTGGGCTCCCATCTACTGTATGGAGGGTCCAGGGTTCAATACCCAGGGCCTCCTGGTGAAGGCAAACTGGCTCACACAAAAATAAATAAATCTAATTCCCTATTATTGAGCCTCTACTTTTATTCTGTGTCTCCATTATAAGTGCAAATGGTTAATACTAAATAAAATAATAACTTGGTTTTGTAACTTTCTAAGTTATAGCTTGTGTTCATTAGGAGCTAGATTAGTGCTTACTGTTTAACTGGGAAAATAATTCCCACATATATTATTATATCAATGGAAAAAGATAAAGAGATACAATTTCTAACAAATAGACTTACATGCAGACTTAGGTGCTATCTATAAGAATGTATATTTTTATTAAAATATTGAGTTTTTGAAAATAGTAATATATTCATGAACACTGAGGTGCTGAAATTACTTAGAGACCATACATTTCCATCTCCCTGGTTTAAAAATTAAGAGCTAAGATTCAGGCTTGTTACAAGGTTTGCTCCACATCACATATGCAGTTAGCAAAGTAGTCAGGATGAAAAACTTGGGATTTTGGACTTTCTTAAGTGTCACACAGTCTTTCTGGAAAATAACAGTGGCCACCCAGATGCCTGGTCAGGGATCTTACCTTCACTATAGCTACAAGAAGTCTGAGTTCTGCTCATTCAGACATTTGTGCTCCTACCTGAAATTTGGAGAAAAAAAAATCCCCCTTGCCCCTATTTCATACACCTGGAGTAGTACACTTTAGCTCAGCAAAAGTGTATTGAGATTAGGTTCCTTTTTATTTTTAACAGTAACATTTTTATTATTTTTTTTAAAGATATATTGATCACACAAAATGTTACATAAAAAAGCTTAAGAGGTTCCCATATGCCCCATTCCTTACCCCCTACTCCTCCCACATCAACATCTTCTTTCATTAGTGTGGCAAATCTATTACATTTGATGAATACATTTTGGAGCACTGCTATACCACATGGATTACAGTTTACATTGTAGTTTATACTCTCCCCCAGTCCATTCAGTGGGTTATGGCAGGATATATAATGTCCTTTTCAATTGTTCTGAGAAAATGTGTCCATTCACACTTATATTTGTATAGCCTATGCATTATAAAGAAACTAGATATTGCCTCTTTGAGAATAAATGTAGCTTGATACAGGCAATGGCAGCTATTGAATTTGATGCAAACTTGCTTTATGTGAATTATGCAACTGCTCTTGGCAGCTATCTATAGCTGAATTTATATGCTCTGTTAAGCATCCAATCATCAAGTCGGCTACTGCTACCCCTGCCATCAGAAAACTACATTTTCCTTTCCTTACATTTAGAATGTGCTTTAAAACACCCATTTATTCAAGCTTGCTCAAGCCAAGTTTCAGATTTCTTCTATCTTAGTGCTGTGCTGATTATTCACCCATGTAACTATACTGTGAATTAGCATCAGAAAGGAGATATGAGGACCAACCATAATAAAGATGTTATGAATACTCAAATTTTCAGACATGAAACTTTTTACTTTAAGTGTCTAGCACATAAATGTCAGAGAAAAACACTAACCTTTGGATTTATGAAGAGAACTCTGTTGCCATCCTGTGGGCAATTAAGAAAAATCTCAAGTTTTCATTTCTCCAGGGTAGTTACATTTAATTATAGGCAGACAAAAAAAGAATGGCACTTAAAAATTCCATAAATGCATCTTCTCTAATCCAAACATGTAATCTGAAAAAATATATTTCATTAAAGAATCATGATTAGCAAAGGTGTGTGTTTGTGTGTGTGTGCATGCTTATATATGTATGCGTGATGCAAAGAGAGAATAACTAGAAGACAAAGCCAAAATATTATGCAAAGGTGATTATATCTTAATGGCAATAGTTTAAAAAATGAATGTGAGTTATCTTTTTATTCTTAAGAGCAAAATTACTTTCAGTTTGGGCTAAAGGTATAATGTGAGACAATTCAGCAATATAATAAATTATATTTTTTTCTACTATTTTTGACATAGTTAGATATGTTTGATATATAATCTCCTATAGACTTTTCTGGTGAAGTTAGATACAGGAGTAAAGGAGATTGACTGCACATGAACACAAGGAATTGGGGAAATGTCTATGTGTTATGATTCTCAAAAACTTATTTTCATCTCATTTATTTTATTCGGCAAACGTTTATTAGGTACCCCCTATATGTTTAACTCTAGAAACATAGAGATTAGATATGGTTGCCATCTTCAAGGGCTCACAATGAGGTAAGCAGATAGCTGCAGAACAATAGGGAAGGGCCATAATGGAGATCTGTGCTGGATGCATGGGCCCTACAGGAAGAGCATCTAACTGAGACAGCAGGAGGGACAGGAGAAGCTACTCAAGTGGCCCCAGAGTATATAACTAGCAAACTGAATTCTGAAGAGTTAAAGGCAATTATAGATTCGTTTATAAGAAGAACCAGAGAGGAAGAAGGCGAAACTTCTATAAACAGAGGAAATAGTCACCTTCTAAAATATTCAAACTTCGAAAGCACACACTCAGTCCCCCAATAATATGGTAATTTCGTAAAAGGACAGCCAGCACCCTTTCCAAACCATTGAATTTCTAAGGTAAATTAAAAGATGACAAAACAGTTTGAATTAATGAATTGTAAAACCTTTTATCAGCATCATAATTCTGGGAAAGGTGGGGAGGGTCAGGGAATTTAGGGTATGAAATGTATCCTGCCTATCTTGTATAAACAATGTGAGGTAGGCTTATGTTAATAAGATAAAAATTCCTCTTCCCTTATATTAAAATCCCTTTTCAATGTCAAGAGCCTCCATACCCACCCCCATACCCTAAACAAATTAGAGGGTATGTGAAACATTGTTGAGTGAAATCAGCTTCCTAAACGATTTAGTTCTTATATCAAAGATTTTTACGTGGAAAAAAGTCCCTTCTAATGTTGTGGTTGGTTCTTATAAACTATCAGCATCATACGGCAATCAAGTTGACAACTGTATACTTGGACTCTTCCCTGAAGAGAAACATCAAGAGATGAAATATGCTCAGAAAGGGGGAACAATTCATTCTTTGAACAACTCCCAAGAATCTGTAACTATCAACAAATTAAGGGGCAGGTAGACATTCAAAAAATATATGAGGAAACATGGAGACATTGAGAGATGAAGAATTTTCTTATTTGTTCTTTTTTTGCTTGTTACTATTATTATTGAAATAATGAGAATGCTCTAAAAATGATTAAAGTGATGAATGCAAAACTATGTGATTCTACCAAATACCACTGATTATACACTTTGGATGAATTATATGCTTTATTAATGCATATCAATAAAAGTGATTTGTTAAAAATATATAAGGAACATATTTTCTATTTTCAATGAAGAGAACAGATTCTTGATTTGAACAGTGGAAGAAAATGATATCAAAATTCCTTTAATTTTCAGGCTAGCTATATGAATTAGTTGGAAATTTTTGCTCAAGGGACTATTCCCATCTCATGGAAAGAGATAAATGAATTGTCTCTTACATCCAACAGAAGACTAACAGTTCACTTGGTAGGTACAGACATGCAGCTTACCCTCAGAAATTCATATAACAAGGAATTTCAGTGTTTCCAGGATCCTCTACATGTCTCTTCTTTATACATTAGCTCATCAAAAATCTTAATTTTCTACAAAGTGAGGAGCAATTGCCACCATTTTTTCCTGAGCCTCATACTCACAGCAATTACCACTAGAGAAGGACTGACTTTTTCACTTCCAGTTGAAAATCACAGTCAATGTGAACACCCAGATTTTGTCAGGTGGCTGTTGAGTCATGTAAGAATTCAAGATTTGAATTGTAGTGTTGGCTTTCAAATCCTGGAGTTGATATAAGAATTATAACTGCACTATGAAATTGTTCTCATCTCAGGTTCTGCAACACAAAACTATGAGACCTCTGCCTTATGTACTGATAAGACTTGGAAAGTTAAAATGTACTATATAAATGAATGTTATTAGTATTAGTAATAATACCAAACATTAAAAAGATAGGAATTTTAAACAGTTTATGCATTATCCTTCCTTGTTTGTTTAAAACAACTTTCAAAAGAGTGTAATTTGTCCCAAAATTGTAGAAACTTGAGAAAAGTAGGAAAGATAATTTGACCTTTTAGTTCTTTTATATGATCTCAACAGGAAATTTCTTATAACCCTGTGTGAAATCCTGTCTTGGATGTTTTGTGAGCTAAAGATTATACACCTCACTACCACAATTATTTAGAACATTAAATTTTCAACTGAAGAAAGTCTAGAAGACAAAACTATGACAGGTTGTACACTTCCCAAAGAACAAATACATTCAGATATAAAATAATGAACTGCTTCTTAAGGCTCTTTTCAAAAGCATCAATTCAATAATTTTCTCAAAGCATTTTTAGAATAATGAAAATAATAGTCAAAAAAGTTTTGTCCAAAATGTAATTTAGATTTCATTATATTTGTGAATGTTCATAAATACAGGTGTATTTAATACTTAAGTGAATTGCAGACCCAAGAGTCAGAAACAAAAATCTCTGTAAATTAGGTAATGTATTTCTCAAGAAGAATTAAGAGTATATTGTGTATTTAGTCTTAGGCCAGTCATGGATTACATGCAACAATTTTATGTTTGTGTTACCCTCTACTTTGCATGTTCTACTAGCCTAGTACAAACTATTTTTCCAAAAGCAGTAATGGATTTTAGTTACACCTATGATCAATGGTCTGGATGATTTGTTGCGAAGTAGGATTCACTGTTGACAGCTACTAGTTCCATCCCAAAACCAAACCCTTATTTGGCTTCATACTCTAACCTAGTAAACTAAATGAGAAGATTTCATTACAACTTAGACTTGGAGGATTCTCTTTTGTCTGTTAATTTTGTATTTGGATAAACACAATAGAATTGGGGCCACAGAATAAGTAAAAATAAGTCTTAATTTTAATTATATTTGGTTAATAAGGAAAAGCACACCTAAAAATTACTTTCCATTTTAAATTGATCATTTCACTTACCATAAAACCAGTCATTTTTAGCTAGGACTTATTAATTTAGCTACATGCCAGAAAAACTTAATATTTAACCATTTTTCCATGATGCCCTTAAAATAATATAGAAGACTACAAATTTTATTACCACCAATAAGAATCAAATTTACTTTCCCAGGAATGCATATTTTACAAAGAGTGCAAATAATAAATATTGATAACCACTACACTTATCCAATATGAAGAAATCTCCCACAAAAAACAATGATAGAACCATCACAATTTTATTCTGCTATAATAATGGTGGAAGACTGCTCCCAAATCACAGGAAAACAAATATCTACTTATGGGAAACCAAGTCTAGATAATAAAATACTGTGATAACTATAAATCTAAATTAGTGGTTCCCATCCTTGCACACCTTGGCTAATATAAGGGATTTCATACATCAAATCTATTTCTCTGTGTGAATTCTTGACCTGCATTTTAAGCTTTATATAAAGAACTGTAAATATGCTTTTATATATAGTAGGATAGTTTCGATATAGCCTTCTTATTGGATAACTTGTTTTTCTGGAAAATTGTTGAATTACAAAAATATGTAATAGCTAGTGCAAAGAAATCACAAAAGTATCACTTTGCTTAGGTTGTCTAATATAATTATTTAACTGTCTTTTTAAATTTTCAGGTATTGCAATTCTTTTTCTCAATTCCTTTTTATTTTTTAATCTCATTTTAACAAGTCTGAGATGAAATATATATCACCTACATTCACATAAAATTTGAAAATAGAATACTGTTGTGATTTTACACAAATATGAATACACACATACCAAATAAAAATAATACTTTTATTTCCTTTTTTCATTAATATTCACTGAAATACATATAATTCTTTAAATCTTTGCTACATGATGTGGACAATTTTCCCAGGTTTTTGTGTCCTGGGCCTTTACCTAATTTCTCAGCACCACTTGTGCAGAAATCTATCTACCTTTTAAATAAAGGCTTCTACAAGGTAAATAATATGGACAAGAAGGAAAGAAAATTGAATGTTTATTAAAAGAGAGCAGAGAGATATCTGAGGTACTACAGCAAGGATGTTGATTCTGAGTCCAAAACAGAATTATATAACAAGCCTTATTTCCCAAGCTTCCTGTCTCATCACTGAATGTGATTTATATTTTGTTTGCTGTTTCCTGATGACGAGACACCTGGAATCATCACTTATTCTATTTTCTATGGGAGAAAGCTGCCTTAGGTCCCAGGTCCACAGGGCCCAACTACTTGAATGTTGATGACTTTTCTGCACAAATCTCTGCATTGATAAGCATTGATAAGACTCATTTCTGTCTGAATTTACACATCCAACAAAGAGTTACTGAGTACCTATTATGTTCAGGCATCTTTCATATGCTAGAGATCCAGGGCTAATAAAAATAGATAGGATCTTAGCAGTCATGGAGTTCCTAATGTAATAGAAGATATAGACTAAATATATGAATACAGATATTAATAAATAAGGGAATAAGATTTTGCACATGTGTAGTCTGTGATATTAAATAAGATGGTTTGATAGAGGGTGATTGGTTTTCGACTACATATTGGGTAGTAAGTGAAGGACTACAAATAAGTTAAAACTTGATTAACAAGAAAGAACAAGTTATGAGAACACCAGGGTCAGGAACAACTGCAAAAATCCCAGTGAAGGAATTTGTTACTCAAATGTGACCTCTCTTTAAGACAAAATCACCAAATACACACACTACCTTCCCCTAACCATAGGACATGACTCCCAAGGATAAGCCTCTCTGGCAGTGAAAGATTATTATCAATCATTAATCAGCAATGCATTTGAAAAAAAGACCATGACCAAAAGGAGAAAACATTAAATAAGAAGTTTTATGGTTAAGAGATTTCAAAGTGTGTTGGGAGCTCATTTCAGACATTACGCTTATGCAGGTTTCAGACAGTCTTCACTAACTGCCGTGAACAAAGCCTCAGACAAGAGTACTCCTGAGGGCTCTAGGGACATCCAGACACCCGAGGGAAGGCACACAGTCTTGTGAAATCAAAATCTCTTCAGCAGCCTATTTGGGAACATATGATAGATAATCCACTTCTCCAAATTAACATAGTTATACTAATTTATAAGTTTTCTAATCATGATTCTTCTACTTCTTTATTTGAATCTGCAATTTTTAATGTACCACTTTCAGTACATTTCTCTGATAGTTAAATGTTCAGATTGTTCATGTGAATCCCAGCAGAGTAGCAGCCCTACTCTCTGGTTCTTTGGGCTTGCCCTGGACAACCAAAATGATGATGATAGACCAGTTCCATCTCAGAAAACAAAGAATATGTACAACTTTAATAAAAATAATTCCTTCCATCTTCCCCAAAATATGTAAGTCCCTCTCAGTCTAAAGCAGGCAGAGCAGACATTATCCCAAATCCTCAATATTGAGGAATGATGAAGCAAGCCAGGCATTGAAGGACAAATATTACACAACCTTTTGGATATGAATTAAGCAAATTGAGTCAACTCAAAAAGCTGGAGTATGGAAAATAGGTTTACAAGGAAATAGGAAGGGAAAAGAAGGTTGTGAATCAATGCCCATATGGACAAAATCTATGATAAGGTGAAAGTGAGTAGTTGTGCAGTGAAGGGATATGGCAGGGTTAAAGGGATATTATTGGGTTGGGCAGGGGGCTTAGAGTCTGAAGGGTGGGTTGGGCTGGGGGAGACTTGGGGGAGGGTGCAGATAAACACTGGGAATTAGTGGGTACATGGTTAAAATTACAACGTTGAGAAAACTCTTGGCAATATGATAAGGAAGGGTTACTGGTTTAGGGTGTTGGATGGGGGAGCATTTGAGACAGAGCACACCTGTGACAGTCTCCTGGAGAATGTTCAAGTGATCATTTTTTCATAGTGTGTTGTATCAGTGTGGGGAGACCCACATAATGAATGGGAAGGAGTTGGACTCCTATACTGGGGATGCCCAATTGGTCTCAAACAGAGGGGAGGGTGTCTCTTGAAGCATGGGCACTTTCTAATAGGGGAGAAGAAACTAGTGTGTCAAACCCTCAGCATTGTTGCAAGTATCTATGAATCTTGTCCTTCAAGAAGTGAAGCTTGGTGGTCAACATGAGCCCTAGGGGAGGGGAAGACAGGAAGGAAGAGATGGAAGAAGGGGTATTTAGGGGACAGTGGAAGTGTTCTTCATCATCCTGTAATGAGGGATACAGGCCATGTTAAACTTCATCAAAAATTATAAAAGTGTATGGTCTAAAATAGAAGCCATAATATAAACCATTGACCATGGTTAGTACCTATGTTTCAATATTTGTACATCAGTTATAACAAATGTACCATCCACATGTAAAAAAGGTTATTAATAGGAAAGGGGGGAAAGGTGGAGTTTTTTTGGTATACGGGAGTCCCCTATGCTCTGTATGTGACTTTACTGTGACCTAAAACTTCCTTGAAGACAAAATGATAAAAAGTAAGACATGGGAAGAAATGGAATAAAACACTACTTTACATACAAGACAACAGCTATAACAGTGATGAAAGGCAAAATGTCCAAAATTTTTTCTTTTATTATTTTTCATTTTTTAATACCCCAATATTTTTTCTTACTTTATTTTAGTTTTAGTTTTTCTAAATTATTGTGTACTTTATTTCTTATGTTTAAACCTATCATTATTATCTCATTTTCCTATCAAATTTGGCAATATTCTTGGCTTCATTTTTTAAGAAGTTTTGAATCACAGGAGGGTTACAACAATAGCAGAGGAGGATCATTGGTGTGGGGTGTCAGTGCTGGGGGATATGTGGGAGAGCATATGAGGTATATAAATGTGTTCAAATGTTCATGGGGCATCATCACAATTGGTAAAGATTCACATAACAACTGAAAAGAATATTGAATACTGCACCTGGGGAGCTCTGCCACATTCTCTAACAGAAGAGCAGCAACCCTCCAAGTACAGGGGCAATGACTAGTGAAGAAGGATGGCTCATTGATGGACCCTTGATATTGACAACTATGCTTATGAGCCTTCTGCTCTTGAATTGGCAACTTAGCCTGGTATTGTAGGGTGACTAAGGGTTACTTCCTGAAAGCCTCCATGTTGCTCAAATGTGGCCTTTCTCTAAGTCAATCACCTTCCCCCCAGTGTGGGTCATGACACTTGGGGATGAGCCTCCCTGGCACCAAGGGATTACTACCAAGCACTAGCTGGTGATGCAACTGGAAACAGATCTTGAATAAAAGGGGGACAAGGTAAAGATAAATGAGTTTATATGGTTAAGAGACTTCAAAGTGAGTTGTGAGGTCATCAGAGAGGTAACGCTTATGCACGTCTAAGCACGGATCTCATAGCCTGCCAAAGTAGATACTACCTCAAATAGTGGTGCTCCTGAGGGTTCTGGAGACACCCATGTCCTATGCTCATAGCAAATAGCTCTGGTTTTTGGTGCCTTGCCAGTGAGGTCTTACTTTGGAGTTTGTATACCCAAGTGTGACAATTGGACTCAGATATGATATTTCTACACTGCCTCTTCTGTCCCTTTTATTTGAACCTATAGTTGGTGTTGGAATCGGTAGGTGTACATCCAACAGTCCAGAATCTCTGGGCTGCCCATATGCCAGCTGGGCCCTAAGTCTCATTGTAGTTGCAACACCTACTCTCCAGTTCATTTGACTCACCCAGGATAACTAACAAGGAGGTGAGGATGGACAACCATCACACCAAGGAACCAAGAGAGTCTACAAATTCAAGCAAGAAAGTCCCATCCATTAGCCATATGGGATCTTAATTAGAGGTGGAGTGGGCATCACCCCATCCCAGAATCCCCAGGATTGTGGAATAAAATATGGACTAGAGTGGATTTACTGGTAGTCTACTATAGACTTATTGGGATTCTAACAATGGAAGAAATTATATCATTGATGTGAAGGCAGTGGCCCCTGAAGATGCTGAAGTCAGGGAAAGAGAAAAACAGGTGTAATATGGAGGCATTTTCAGGACTTGGAATTGACCTGAGTGACACTGCAAAGACAGATACAGGCCATTATGTATCCTGCCATAACTTAACAGAATTGGGTGGGAGAGAGTGTACACTACAATGTAAACTATAATACATGTTTAGTGTTAATGCTCCAAAATGTGTTCATAAATTGCAATGAAGGTACCACACTAATGAAAGAAGTTGTTAATGTGGGAAAATTGGGGCTTGTGGGGAGTGGGGCATATGGGAATCCCTTATAATTTTATGTAACATTGTATGTAATCTAAATATCTTTTAAGAATAAATAAAAAATATATTTAAAAAAGAAAGATTAAGGAATTAACAATCATGAAAGGATAGTGTGTCCATGGACCAAAGTAGATTTACTCTTATCATAGTTATTTACTTGTGTTAAAAGAAGAACTTTTAACATTATATAAAGATAGTAGTTTCCAGAAGGTATAGAAAAGGATGAATGGGTGGAACACAGGGCATTTTTGGGTTGGTGAGATTCTTCTGTATTATAGTACAATGATGAACACATGACATTATGCATTTGTTCAAGACCTATGGAAGTGTACAACACAAAATGTAAACCATAATGTAAACTGTAGACTTTGGTAAGTAGCAATGCCTCAGTATGGGTTCATCAACTGTAACAAATATACCACACTAACCTAAGACATCAATAACAGGGGAAACTATGTGTTCAGGTATGTGTGTCTATGAGGAGATTATATGGGAATTCTCTATTCTTTCAGTACAATTTCCCTGTAAATCTAAATCTAGAACTTCTCTAAAAATAAAGTTTAATATTTAAAAAATGGAAAGAAATGGAAAGAAAACCATCCAGAGTAATAAGTGGTATAAGATGAGGTTGACGATCTTGGCAAGAGTCAGTTCAATGGGGATTTGTAAGGCAAAAAGGAAGGATTTCTTCTAGGTGCAGCAAGCATTCTAGATAGTCAGACTAACTAGTTAATACATGTTATTTTTTCATAGATTTCACTGAAATAAAAGCTCAAAATATAAAAAAAGTGTGTGGTTATCCTTAGGCAACTGGATTAGAAGATGTTGGTCTTTTGTGCCTCTACAGTAATCTTCCAAATCAGAATAAAGTCTACTTCTACATACTAGCTGATTTGCATATCTTAAATGTCCTTTCTCCTTTTTCATTGTGCTTTCTGGATTGAGGGTCCAAATTTGAGGGCTTATACTGCCAGTTGGCTTTTGGTACAACTCATTGGCAAAAATGAGCACCATGTAGCATAAGCCTAGAAGCAGACTTTGAAATGGGTCTCCTTGCTCTTAAAGAAAGATATCAAAGCTGATTTGGTTGGCAACTCAAAAATACTAAAATTTCACCAAGATACTCACATAAAGGTAAATGTCTATTCTATGATGTTTAATAAATTCTGATTTGGTCTTGAGGAAAGGAAAAATGGCAGCAATTACACTCAGTATAACTTATTTTAGTGTTTTTAAAATGTTAATCAAAATTTCTTTTTTTCCATCTCATAATAAGTTCCCAAGAATATTAGCTTCCTAGGACCTCCAGTGCTACAAACTAGGTGACTGAAAACAACAGAAATTTATTTTCTCACAGTTCCAGAGGCTAGAAGCCTGAAATCAAGTTTTTCAAAAGAGCCATGCTCCCTCTGAAACCAGTAGGGAGGGTGGTTTGTAGGCAATCCTTGGTTTACCTTAGCTTGCAGCTGAAGCACTTCAGTCTCTGCTTCTGTCATGACCTGATGTACTGCCCTCATGTCTGTTATCTGTGTGTCCAAATTTCCCTCTTCTTATGAGGACACTAGCCATATTGTATTAGAACCCACTCTAATCTAGTTTGAGCTCATTTTAACTAATAACATCTTTAAAGACCCTATTTCCAAATAAGTCACATTCAAGGGACCAAGGGTTAGGACTTGAGCATATCTTTCGGGAGAACATAATTCAACCTTACCACAAGGTGTTTACTTTTTTAATACAATTAGCAAATGGTTTATGAGATTCATACAATTAAAAAATCCCATGCACAGCGCTAATGTGCACAAGAAATGCCGTGCCACACAGGCGTAAGGGAGCCCCATGCACAAGGAGTGTGTCCCGTAAGGAGAGCTGCCCAGCGCAGAAGAAAGTGCAGCCTGCCCAGGAATGGTGCCGCACACACTGAGAGCTAACACAGCAAGATGACTCAACGAAAAAGAGACAGATTCCCGTGCCACTGACAACAACAGAAGCGGACAAAGAAGAACCAGCAGCAAATAGACACAGAGAACAGACAACCGGGGTCGGGGGGAGGGGAGAGAAATAAGTAAATAAATCTTTAAAAAAATAATAATCTACAGTGAAATGCTATGCTGTTAATATTTCTGGATCAATGTCATAGACATAAGACATGCTGTGAGGTTGATGATCTGCATTGCTCATCTGATAACTACACACATGATGCACCTACACATGGGTATCTGAATCAAGGAGGCAAGCCACTTCTAAGTTTGTCCTGCACTGTTTCTTTCCTGACTTTGCTTAATGTCTTTTTATTTCCTTTTTGGAAAGGAGCAATTTGGTAAAAGAAATCCTGGTCTCCATAGGTATGCAGTAATTTTTTATTTATCTGTATAGCTGAGTGTGTCATGACTAAAGAAAAAAGGGAGAGAAACAGATATGGCTCAACCAATTGGGCTCCTGTCTACCATATAGGAGGTCCAGGGTTCAATGCCCAGGGCCTCCTGGTGAGGGCAAGCTGGTCCATGTGGCGAACTGGCCCACATGGAGTGCTGGCCCATGCTGGAATGCCACCCTGCGCAGGAGTACCCTCCTGCAAGGAAATGCCTCCCAGCACAGGAAAGCTGCCCCACTCAGGAGTGCTGGCAGATGCTGAGAGCTGGCACAGCAATATAATGCAACAAGAGACACAGAGAAGAGAAAATAAGAAGACTAGCAGAACAGGGAGCTGAGGTGGTACAAGAGAGTAATCACCTCTCTCCCACTCTGGAAGGTCCCACGATCAGTTCCCAGAGCTGCCTAATGAGAATACACAGACACAGAAGTATACACAGCAAGTGGACACAGAGAACAGACAACAGAGGAAATGGGGGGGGGGGGGGTAAGGGAAAAATAAATAATGTAAATCTTAAAAAAAGAAAAAAAAAAGAGGGAAAATAGCAGAATATATTTAGGGATGAGACAAAAACATACAAATTATTAAAATAACATCACTGCCCAAAATGCATTTTGAATTGCATCATCATAAAGAGAAAAGTAAACTTGAGATCACAAAACACTCCTAAACTTTGAAACATATCCACTTATGTTTAGACTAGGGTTTTGCATATATTTTTGATAAAGCTTTTTGAGGCTTTAGCATTAATTTGCTTTTTATCTGTTCCTTCCTACATGTAAAATATAAATAAAGCTATCAAGTCTTTATTAATCTTGTATTTACAAAAGTTTTCCTTTATATACCTCTTTTGAGCTCCCAAACAACCCTATCAGCTAGGCAATGAGTTAATCAACAAATATTTGCTGAATATCCTCCAAGTGCATATTTCTCAGTGTGGTATTCACAGCCACTCTCACGAAGTCTGCCCTTTGGTGAGGTAGTGGAAGAAAAAATTACACAAATTAATTACAAGTGACTGAATAATTATAAATGACAAAATGTTGTAGAGAGGTAACACTGCTGCCACCTGTTGAAGAATGTGAAAAGAACTTTAACTAAAATTGAAAATAACATGTTTGTTTTAGTCTTTTTGTTCCATCTTTCCATCCTGCCATTTCATTGTTATTTTTATTTTTATTTTTTATTTTTTATTTTATTTTATTTTTTTTAATTTTAATTCCCCTCCCCTCTCTCCCCCGGTTGTCTGTTTTCTGTGTCTTTTTGCTGCGTCTTGTTTCTTTGTCCGCTTCTGTTGTCGTCAGCGGCATGGGAAGTGTGGGCGGCGCCATTCCTGGGCAGGCTGCTCTTTCTTTTCACGCTGGGCGGCTCTCCTTACGGGGCGCACTCCTTGCGCGTGGGGCTCCCCCATGCGGGGGACACCCCTGCGTGGCAGGGCACTCCTTGCGCGCATCAGCACTGCGCATGGGCCAGCTCCACATGGGTCAAGGAGGCCCAGGGTTTGAACCGCGGACCTCCCATATGGTAGACGGACGCCCTAACCACTGGGCCAAAGTCCGTTTCCCCATTTTTATTTTTAAATGCACGCACTTCATTGTTATTTTTAGATGCATGCTACATATTTTTCTTCCTTAAATGACATTTTTTCTTCTTTCTACCCAACATTTTTTTTCATTTCATCTATAGTGTTCTTCAATGTTTCAAACACCAAGAAAGTGGCTTTTTCATTTCTTAAATCTGCAATGACTATATGACAAGGTAATTTTGTATTTATTGTCATTGATATCACTGCCATTGTTTTTGCTGCCTCCCCAAACCGCTACCATCAATTTGGGAAAGAACACTGGATTTGGAATGATCTTAATATTCTGAGGCTTCAGGGGATACTTTTTTACTTTGTCTTACTCTCTTTACTCACTATGATATTTATCACACTAGTTTGTTATTTTTTAAAGTGGGAATAACTTGAAAATGGAATGGACAAATTTCAGCATTAGAATCAGCAATTGCTAAGAAAACTTAACAGCCTGAGTTGAGCTCTTATCTAGAAGTATCCTTGGTAGAGAATATTGAAAGATTGAGCATGTTCTGATAGAGTTAAGAGAAAGTTGCAAGGTGTTTTTCAGCTTATTACACATTTCATATAATGTATTACCATCTAATTATCATGCTGATTTCCTATGGAAAAAAGTGTTATTATTATCACCATATAATCAGTGATTATCTGAGACTTAAGTTTCTGTGGAGGCATATAAGCACTGTGAGAGATACACACAGAGAGAGTATTTTAGATTCTAAAGTTGGCTTCTTATCAATTGGAGAACCACCTTATCAGGAGAGAAATTAATCACACATTGAAATATATGGAAGTCACAGATGTATTTTCACTCAATCAAGAAAATCTCCTGTATGTATTTTGTAATAGAATATAAATAAACTCGCCTTTAACAATATAATTTAGTTCCTTGAAATAACAATTCTTTTTGGTCGCTGCAGTTGATGAACATACTTGCAAAGGTCTCCAGGAGTCTTCAAAGCTGCACAATTCTGTGAAACAATACATCATAGCACAGAGAAGATAGTGGCCATTCTTATATCAAGTCACAGTACACTGTCATCTATCCCATAGCTATTAATGCTGGGAAAGTGTCACCTCCTTGGGACTAAATCTATGGCTGTGGCTTGGAAAAATAGAGGAAAGATCTAAGACATCAGAGCCACAAAAGTAAATATCTCTATATTGTATTGCAGAAGCAACAGTCTCCATTAGTATCCACAATAACTAATGATGTCTGGAAACCTTTCCATATAAGCAAAGCGGGGAAAAAAGATCCAGCTGTCAGCAGATGTCCAGAATATTCACCTTAATTTCTTGTGCAGTCACATAAGAGAAATGACCTCTCCAGAGGGAGTTGCTCCAGTGCAGTATGAATGATCAAAGTTCTCTTTAATGCTCCAATCTAATTCCAAAGCTCAGTGCGAACTCTATGCTGTACTTCTGGGAAAAGAAATGTCTTAGTAAATATAAATATCCTGTTTCTTCTCTTAGATCTTATCTTTATCCTTGACTTCTTCCTATATTTTTTCCCAAATATCCATAGCTATATAATTTTGAAAAATAAGAATGCTCATTTTAAAATTATTATATAAGAGCATTTTACCTACTCTAAAGATATGATGTGTTGGTTTTCTTTTCATTGATGAGAGATGAGAAAACTTTTTCCTTGATAATTAAGTATGTCTTCTGCTAAATGAATTCTGATGACTTTTTCTGTATTGGCATCAAAGCTAAATGTAGGAATCACCTGTAACAGAACTGCAGTAGTTACCTTAAAGAACGTCTTTGCGATTGTGGGGATTAGTCTTTTTTCTAGGAGATGAATATCAGAGAAAAAATTTCCATCTGGAAAAATGAAAGTAAATTAATAACATGGAAGCTAACTGTGAAAATTTTCAGAAAACAGATGAAGGCAGTAAATTTTGAGGTTTATAGACTTATCTGGGAATAAAATAACACTGTTATGAGTGAAGACAAGGAATTTTTTAAAAAATAGAAAAGAATTTCAACATTTATGAATGTATAGGTATAATATTGCAGGCATGAAGATTTTCTTAATCAAAACAAGCCCCTTTATTTGAATATTGTTTATATAGCAAACACCTAACACAGAGTATGTACTCAATAAACAATTCTGGAAACTAATGGAGGAGGGAGAGAAAAAGAGAAAGAGAAAATGAATAATGCAAAAATAAAAGCAAATGCCTCAGCTGAACATCCCAGAATCTTCCCCAGCACATTTCTGAAATTCTCCTCATTTTTCTCCTGCCCTGGGTAATATACTATAGAATAAATTTTGCAGTTTATTCCCCTTCCCCTCATTTATACAGTTTTTCTTGTTTTTACTTCATCAAGTTAACAAATTCAGTAAATAGAATCTTGTCTATCTCTGACCAAGTCCAGGGTAGCAGACATTGGTGGACTTTACCACCCTCTCACTCTGTAAATAGAGGGGTTGATAGCAAATGTTATCAGGACGTTTAACCTGATCATACACTATGTGAACACAGTGTTCTTTTTTAATGGAATCAATAAACTCAGAAAATACCACAAGAGCTGGTTCTTACAGCGACTTTTTTTTGGTAATCATCAAAGTTTACCTCTTAATTAATAGAGAGATGAAATTCTCATGTGAATGAAATTGCAGAAACAAAGCTCTATTGAATGGCAACAAAGTCAGTGAAAGCCAGAACAACCAGCCTCTATACTGATGTTCTTTTTATTAAGTCATAAAGTAGATTTTACCCCCAGAAACAGGGGTCTTCCATAGTAAATTTTTTTTTCTGCTAAGCAAGGATGAACTGATCCATGTGGTCTATAGATAGGAGATAAGCTACTCAAAAGAGTCAGAGTGCTCCCAGGAATCCCATGTCAGGGTGGAGAATGGGGAGTGGTAGTCTCGTAGTCTTATGTTCCTCCTGTATAATTTATACATGATTCAGTTGCCACAAATGGGAATTATCTACTCACCAGTTGCATCTATCACAACTATACATCCCATCCTCCTATTTAGCAATGGCTGGGTAAGATAAACTACCCAGTGCTTTCTGAGATAAGAGAAATCTTAAGGAAGAATGTTCTGAGTGCATTAGTTTATTATGCCTTAGTTTAAATTTAGTCTGCCTCCCAAAGAAAACACAAGAAATTGCTCTGCCCCTTGACTTACCAATATTTGTATGGTCACAAAGACAATGCTCCAGTGAACTATGTTAAACCTTACTCAAAACATTTGGAGAGAACAAACATTCACATCACTCTGTATCAGCTTCTGTTCCATGCACTAATGCTATAGATACATGTATATGTAATTCTAACATAATGCACAAGAAAATATTTTTGCTTATTTTGAAAAAGAAGAAACAAAAGTTCCAGAAGGATCGAAGAAGGGTCACAACTCTGGCCAGGGAAGATCACCGGTGCAGGATGTTGGTGATGGGAGGCAATGTGGGGAGAGGTGCACCTGAATCAAGCCGCTAAGTCATATGAATATGTTCAAGTGTTCATGGGATATTGTCTTGGTGGGTGGAAACCCACACAATAACTAAAAGAATGTTAAATTTCTATCCTGGGAAGTCCTGTTGCAATGTCAAATAGAGCAACTAGAATCCTCTGAGTACATAGGAAGTGAAGCCTAGTGAAGAAGGACAGACCATTGTGCCAGGTCCCTGATATCGATGATCCTACCTATGAATCTTTTCTGGTGAAACTGAAAGAGCCTAGTATCATATATTGCCTAACAGTTACCCCATGAAACCTCCTTGTTGCTTTAATGTGGCCTCTCTAAGTGAAACTCAGCATAAAAATGCACTACCTTCCCCCCAACGTGGGAAATGACTCCTGAGGATGAGCCTCCCAGACACTGAGGAATTATTATCAGGTGACAACTAGTGATGAATCTGGAAAAAGGAAAAGGGGGAAATATTAAATACAAATGAGTTTTCATGGCTAAGAGATTTCAAAGTGAGTTAGGAGTTCATTCCAGAGGTTACCCTCACACATAGTTCAGCAGGATCTCATTGATTCTCACAGTAAACTGCCTCAAACAGCAGGGCTCCTGAGGGTTGTACAGACATCTAGACATTATAAGCAGGGCAGACAAGCTCAGGAATTTGACACCCTGTCAGTAGGCCTTACTTTAGGAATTTTTCTTCCCTATGTAACAAAATTAGATTCATTTACAGTTTCCCTACACATAGTTCTTCTGTCTCTTTTATTTGAATCTATAATTAGCACTGTAATTTTTAAATACATGTCCCACAGACTTAAATCTTCAGTCTATTCATGTGCCAGTTGAGCCCTAAATCTCAGCTGAGTTGCAACATCTACTCTCTAGTTCATTGGACTCACCCAGGACAAATAACAAGGAGGTGATGATGGACAACACCCATCCCTAAGAACAAAGAGCGTCTGCAACTGCAAGCAAGACAGTTCCATCCATCTGTCCCATGGAATCAAAGCCCCCTCTCAATTAGAAACAGAGTGGGCATCAACACCCCAAAATCCTCAAGACTGGGGAATGAACAATGGACTAAAGTAGACTAATTATTATTCTTTATAAACTTATTATTATTCTAACAATGGAAGAACTTATATCATTGATATAAAGGCAGTAGCCACCAGAAGTTCTGAGGAGAGGGAGAGGGAAGAATAAGTGTAACATGGGGTCATTTTTGAGACATTGGAATTGCTCTGCACAGCAGTACAATGATGGATAAAGGCCATTATACATTTTGTCAATACCTGTAAAAATGTGCAGGGCAAAGTGCAAGCTATAATGTAAACTATAGTTCATGGTTAGTAGTAATGTTTCAGTATGTGTTCATCAATTCTAACAATGTACTGCACTAAAGAAAGATATTGTTAATGTGGGAAAGTGTTGGAGGGGAGGAATTGGGGCATATAGGAATCGTCTATATTTTTGATGTAACATTTATGTAATCTAAAGCTTCTTTAAAAATTTAAATAATTAAATAAATAAATAGTTCCAGGAGGTTAATGATTTACCAATGATCATGCAACTAGTAAGTTTTGGAACTAGATTTGAACGTAGTTGTATTTGACTCAAAGTCTCATATTTTCCCTCTAGTGTGTTGTCTTTATCCAGCAAAGAATTACAATTAAAGGACTCTGAAGAATGTATCAAAGTACTATTTTAATAAATATACACTGTGCATGAGTCAGCACACAATCATTAAGTGTTATGGATAGAAAATCATTTAGTATTCTTAATTTCAGAGGCAATATGATATTAAAAACAATTTCCAAGCAGAATTTATATTTCTTTGCAGTAATTTTTATTGCAAGTATCTATTCATTTACTAATTCTACAAGATAACCCCTTCTCTAGGTCTCCAATCTTTCTGAGAGTAGAGCTTTGTTTCAAAATGTAACCTCTCTCCAAGGGAATCAATACCAATCTATGGTGAGAGGCCAAGACCAAGGCCAAACCAGACCGTTTATTGTCATTTCTCCTTTCATCTCTCTAACCATCTGTGCACCTGAGTCCTCCTTATTCCTTCACAGACAATCCCTGAACACTTTCATCCTATTAAGTACTTTAAAAACAATCCCCTATGCATGTCAATTCATGCAAACCAATGTCTGGAAATTGGAACACATTGCCAGCTCACACATTCTCCTCAAAAATTCATTTGGGATCCTGTAGCAGTTTGATATGGTTATGAATTCCAAAATTAGATCTTGGATTATGTTTGTAATTTGATCTATACTTGGGCATGATTAAATTATGACTAGTGCTTTGATTGGGCCACATCATTAGGGTGGGGATTCTCAGATAAAAGCCATGTCAAAGGTCAGAATTGAGGGCTTTTGATGTTAGAATTTGATGCTGAAATCTTAGGAAGCTGGGGCCTCAGGAAGTAAGCACACAGAGGAAAGAGAAGGCAGCCCTGGGAAGAGAGGAAACCTGGGCCTAGTGATGAGCAAGCCCTGGGAAGAAAGGGACCCTAAGCCTGGAAGAAGCCTGAACCCTCACAGACATTGGCAGCCATCTTGCTCCAACATACGACAATAGACTTCGGTGAGGGAAGTCTATGCTTTATGGCCTGGTATCTGTAAGCTCTTACCCCAAATGAATATGCTTTATAAAAACCAACCAATTTCTGGTATTTTGCATCAGCACCCCTTTGGCTGACTAATACAGATCCCCTTTCCCATAGGATTGGGAAGATCACATATTTTTTCTAGGCCTCACTTTTCTCATGTTTAAAATGGTGATTTAAAATTTTATGGCTTTTTTTCCTACTCTTCATATAATCTCAAAAACTAGCTTTCCTATAAAGATAAGTAATTAAACTTATTGTTTTAAGTGTTACATTGTGTTTGTACTTTTCAAATCTTTTTAAGGTGTTAAAATTTATTTCTTACCATAAATCTCTTTGTTGACTTAACCCAGAATATTTATGTTGCACTCATATTCACCTGAAGAATTAGAGATAGAGGAAACACAAGGTTATTATAAAGTCCCCTTGTAGAACATAAGAGATTATATAATAAAAATTATATCTTAAATCGTTTATTATAAAATCTCCAATGTGTACAGAAGAAATATTAGGGAAAATAAAGTATATATATATATATATATATATATGTGTGTGTGTGTGTGTGTGTGTGTGTGTGCGCATGTGCGTGTGTATATATATGTGCTAAAAATTTAATTTGACACTGAGGCAAGTGGAGTTGCATGTACTAGGAATGAAAGAATATTCATATAAATAAAATATAAAGTACATAACTAAGAAAAATATCAAAGAACTCCTAACCAGGATGAAAGTTAGATTACATATGATACAGGGATTAATATTGCTGTCTATAAAAATAATCTTAGAAGCTTTGAGTGGCATTGCTTATTATTTTTTCCTTCTTGCTTTTACTTAGGTGCAAGATCTATAGCTTGATAAAGAGGAGATTTTGATTCAGACATATCCCTTCTTATGTGACCTCCCAACCTAGACCACAGTAACAATGTACAAATAAGTCAACAAAAATCCTGAGAAGCATCCTTTGATATAAGCAAAGTTTCACAGAATGTAAAGAGATGAACTATTCAGCTTGTCCTTAAATATTTATTTCCAAGAAGTTCCATGCAAAGCCACCAACTTATAGACGCTTAGAAATACAAATCAAAAATCTACTGGTCTCCCCTGGGGAATACACTCAGAATATTCTTAGATCAAATGTCATAACACATCTATAATTCCTTGAAACCATAGAAAAACAAAAAATAATAACAATAATAAAAGGAAAAGAGGCCATAAATTGAGATAGGGTCCATTATTTTTAAGCCAATAATGATTATAATGCATAATTCTTAAAAGAGAATGAAAGCCTACTATTTTCCTTGAGTTAAAAAAAAACAAGCACGTTTAGTTCCTTCCTGCTTCATCCACTTGATTTTACTATGAAAATTCCAGTGGAATAATAATATGCAATCAGATTTACAAGGTTTTTCTCATTCTATATCTTTTTATTGCTTACCCAACAAGAGGGGACAAAATACCTTTATCTAAATTGTAAATATTATCTCTTTAGTCTAAATCTGTCAAAATACCAACTAGCGTCTTTGTGGATGAGTACTATTGACTGCAAAATGCCTTGTCTTTATAAATATGCACATTTATCAAGGCACACTGGATACTACTTAATGACACATAAGTTATATTACTGTATATATCTTTGTAGAGTGGCATATTTCTTCTATTTTGCCATTATTTTTATTATTGATAGGAAATCTGTTTATCCATACGCATCATTGGAAGAGCTGGGAAATAAGACTATATATAATAGGAGTTGCTAGAGTGATGTCATTTTAGGGGGCTAGTGGGAGGTGAAGCAACTTCAAAGCAGCTCTTTTCACAGCTCTATAATATTGTAACATAATTCCAAATTGTTATGCTGTGTATGGTCATCTTACTGGCAGAGGAGCCCTTAAAATGGATTTTTGTCGAAAGGAGGAGGTTTTACAGAAACAAATATCAATCATCCATTCCTTTATGCCTAATACCACCATGTTGGCTTATCCTTGTTCTATGACTGGAGACTGCCTCAAAATCCACCACAGAGAAGAATGGCGATATAACTGTAAAAGAAATTTTCAAATTAAAATATTTTTCCTATAAACACATAAATCACATTTCCTACAAATAAAACAGTTGCTCAAATTTGATGTGATTTTTGTGTTTTTTCTTTTCTTATTTTTGTTGTGCCACTTGAAAGAATATGAACAGCGTGTATAACTCTTGAAAATCTGAAAATAGTAATATTTAGCATTTTAGTAGTTAATCTTAAGTACCATATATGGAAAATTTCCTAATGCAGTAGAGAATATTTAATGATTATTGATAAATGTTAGTTTAATTCCCAGTGTAATGAAATAAAATGTGTATTTATAGTCAAATTTCATAGTAAGAACATCTTGACTACTGTGTTAACATAATTGGTTTTTTAAATTATATTTATTTGATATTTATTTGATAATTAAACATCACAGTGAAGTAATATTTATTAATATGTAGGCTCTGTGGTAGTTACAGGATCCTACATGATATCAGTTAGTGAGGTCATATACATAAATTCATAGAATTCCATAGAAGATTCACGTAAGGAACATTGTCAATACATTAATTATTTTTCTACCATTTTAAAACATAAATATGTTGTTCCATTAATTATTTTCTATTTCAATAATCAGGAATCTTGTCTGTATTAAGCAAATAACTAAGATATTAAAACAAAAAAGTAATGACTCCTAAAAATGGTGGGCTTTGAATTTACTATAGCATTACAAAATCCTGACCATTAAAGTCCAATTATATGGGATGTGAATAAAAAGAAGACTTAAGCAAAATTATGGAAAAAATAATAATGTTCTGCCAAACCTCTAAACAAACTTATGTACCCTATTTATTTTCTTTACACATTCCTAAATTAAAATCTACCACCATAAGAGTATTTTTCAAGTAAATATTTCAAAACATAGCCAGTCTCAAATGGTTACACATTATATGATTCTAAACCCTAGTGAAGATCAATGGGTTGCCTCAGGTAGATGACCATAAACAATGTCAGCATGGGTAGCATCTAAGAATTTTGTGGTGTTGTACTATGTTCTATATCCTGTTGGTGGTAATGGCTACATAAATATAATTCCCTTCTAATCACAACAGCTTTTCTAATATCCTAAGTATGCACTAAGCTAGTTCCTTTCTAAACTTTTGCACCACTATTTCCTCTTCCTTGTTCTTCTGTTATATAGTTATAAGGCTCATCTTTCATTTCCTTCAGGTGTCTGTTCAAATATTGCTGCCTATTAGAGAGGTCTTTCCTAAAAACTCCACAAAAATAACCTGGATAATTCACCAAAGTTTCTTGCCAATAATCTCCCTCAAGAGTGCTCTATATTGTCTCATTCATCAGTGGACCCCCAGATTCCCAATTCTGGCTCAGTGCCTTCTAGATTATTAATTATTCCTGCTCACTAAATATCTCTTAAATAAACGAATGAATGAGTCACTTAAAAATTCCCATACCATAATTTTGGGTTTTATCATTTTTTCACCCCTCTCCTAGATATTATGGTGATTCTAAATAAATACAAGAATAGTCTCTTTCTAAGAGAGCAAATACTCTCATGAGGCCTGTATCCAAGACCTCATATCTATTTTAGGTTGATCCATTAACTAATCAGTGACTTTGAATAGTGACAGAGAAATACGATATTATAGAACAAAAAGGAGTCTGGGTATGGGAAGAGAAGATATAAGTTTATTTTAGGGTTCTCCAAAGAAACAAAACCGGCTTACTTGACCAAACAATTGGACACCATAACTTAGCCAAGTTGACACCATGACATTAACCATCACAAAGTTTTTCCATTAAATTTCTCTGTGGTTTGGAAATTCTCAAACTCTTTGTGTGTTGGGGGGAGGGAGGGGCAACATACGAACATTGGAGAGTGTCAGGTGTTCGTTGATAACAAAATGTTGAGAAAATCGTATCAAAGTATAAGTAGGAGGGTTACCTGTTTAGGATGCTCAGGGGGTATGGTCTGATGCGGGACGGACTCTGGGCGAATAGCTGAAGGCTCATTTTGCCAAGGTGGTTTGTACCATTGGGAAGAGACCCAAGAAGTGAGAGTTGGGGTGGACCCACATCCTGGGGAGGACTAATGCTGTCAAATAGAGAGAACTGTATCTCTCGTGAGAAAGGATGGCTCCCAGGGCATTAGGGCAGTTGAGAAAGTCAGGCCCTGAATACTGCTGCAAGTATCTCTGGACATGGCTTCTCAGGAAATGGAGATTGGCTGGCGTTGTGGGCCCCAAGGGAAGGGGAAAATGGATGTGGAATGGATGGAACCAAGGTAAATATGGGGGCAAGAGAGGAGTTTTGTGAGAGTACATGAAGATGAATATAAAACATGTAATATTACACGAAAAACATATAGGGGACGACAGACTAATAATGTAAACCATAAGGCAAAACATAGGATAACTAAAAAATTTAGAAAACTGTACAACCTAAAGTATGGACCACATAGTAAGCACAGATGTCATCTTGTTTGAAAGCTATTGTCTCGGAATCTGTACATCAGTTTCAGGAAATATTATATGAACAAGTTAAAAGATTATCGCTGTGGAAGGGAAAAGGTTTTATGGTGAATCTGGGGAAGTACTGTATATTGTATATATGAATTTTGGTGATCTAAGACTCTTGTGAAGCTGACATTATGTTGGGATTCACTTTACAGGAAGTTTTGGATCACAGAGTGGTTCAACAATGGCAGCGGAGGAATACTGATATAGGATGTTATTGACAGGATATATATGGTTGACAGGGAGTTATACAGGGCATATGCCCAGGGTATATAGTAATGTCTAGATATACTCATCGTGGAAACAATTAAAAACAACAGCTGGGGGGGTACTGAGCCCCTGGCCGGGGAGTCACTGTCGTGGACCCTGGGGGAGCAGTGGCAGTTCCCCAGGTGCAACGGCAAGAACCAGGAAGGAAGGAGGGCCCAACAGTGGGCTCCTGATACTAATGGCTATGCTTTTGAGTCTATACAACTGCAATAAGAATAAGGCCTAGAGTAGCACTGTGCCTGGGAGTTTCCTCCTGACAGCCTTCATGTTACTCAAATGTGGCCACTCTCACAGCCAAACTCAGCATGTAAATGTAGTGCATTCCCCCCAGCGAGGGACATGACACCCGGGGATGAGCCTCCCTGGCACCAAGGGATCACTACCACATACCAGCTGAAGATGCAACTAGAAAATGACCTTGAATTAAAGGTTCAATACGGATCAGCAGAATATCCCTGTCTACATATAATAATATGACTTCAAAATGCTGTTTGACCTAATGTAAGGGGGAAATGGAAAGGAGAAATGAGAATATAAGGCTATGAGTCTCTAAAAAAGAGTCTGGAGTTTGTCAGAAGGAATGCCCTTATGCACAACTGAGCAGAGTCTAAGAGACGGATAAAGTAGATGCCACCCCAGGTATTGGTTCTTTTGAGGAATAAAGAGACCCACGGGTTCTATGGTCATGGCAGATGGGGTTTACTGCCATGACAGATGGCCCTTCTTTGGAGCTGGTGTTTCTGTGTGATGGAATTGGACTCAGAGGGGATCTCTTTTCACAAGACTTGCATGCTACTTTATTGCAATTGTAGTTGGTGCTGGGGTTTTAGATATATTTAGGGGATTTGAATCTCTGGACTGATAATATGACACCCAGGCCCAGAGCCTCAACAGACTTCAGCTCCTACACTTTGATTTATTGGACTTACCCCACTCAGCTAACATCGAGTTGAAGAAGGTCAACCACCACACCATGGAGCCTAGAGTGTCTACAACTAAAAGCAGGAGGAGTGCATCCAGTATCCATGTGGAATCTAAGCCCCCACTTGACATAGATGTGCAATGGACACAACCAATCCAATGTCCACAGAGAAAATGTGGAATGGGTGTGGGAAGGGTAGCCATGGTGGCTGCTGGGTTTGGGGAATGGGAGGGAGAGATGAGATGTGGAGGCGTTTTTGGGACGTGGAGCTGTCCTGGGTGGTGCTTCATGGACAATTACGGGACATTGTAGATCCCCCCAGGGCCCACTGGATGGAACGTGGGAGAGTGTGGGCTATGATGTGGACCATTGACTGTGGGGTGCAGTGATGCTCAGAGATGTACTTATCAGGTGCAATGGATGTGTCATGATGATGGGAGAGAGTGTTGCTGTGGGGGGAGTGGGGGGTGGGGGCGGTGGGGTTGAATGGGACCTCATATTTTTTGAATGTAATTTTTAAAAATAAATAATTTTTAAAAAAAGAAAAAAAAACTCTTTGTGTTTATTAGTTCTGCACTTTCAAAATCGGAGGTTGTTTGTGATAACCTCAAATTTTCCTCCCTGCTCTAAAATTCTTTGATGTTTATGCATGCTAGTTTAACCAGAATTTGTAGCTGCACATTTATAATCACAACTCAAAAAGAATAGATTAGTCCGAATAACTAGGAAGTCCATTGTTTCTAGATTTAGGCAGAGCTGGGTCCAAGGCAAAAGTGTGCTGGAAAATTATCTTTAAAAAAACAAAAAGCTGCAATTTATAGTATTTGCTAATTTTCCATACTTACCTGGCTGATTTCAAGCTACCAACATAAAATCACTGAATGTAGAATTGAGAGGACATATAAGCATACCACTTGCAAGGGAACAAATTATGTCCTAAGACTTTGTCTTTCTTCACCCCTTAGCTCTGTTTCTCTCTATGATGATGCCATTTTTGTAGTACAGACATACTTCATCCACATTTTAGGGATAGAGCTTTCAACAAACCTTATAAAAAGAGATGTTATTTCTCTTAATATCTATATTTTAGTCCCAAAGATATACCTGAATGCTCCCTTCCTAGAACATGTGCTCATTCTTGGACAAATTGAATAAAGAACCCTATTGCTCCTATATAGGTCATACAATTATAGAAACAAAGAGAATGGAGAATTCCAAGGACCCAGGAGAGAAAGGATTATCTCCCCAAAAAAATGTATGGCTATTACCAAATATATGAAGAAGGGATGCTAAGCAGAGCAAAACCAAAGCAAACAAGCAAGCAAAAAAAAACAAAAAGGTGTCCATTACATATGTCAAATAAATAGAGAATTATTTTTTTAAATATAAGAGTTTTTTTTTTTTTTTTGCCATCAAAAGATATAATAAAAGCAGTAAGAAAGTATAAAAGTTGGTCAAATAACTCTGTGATGGCCAGGACAGCAGGGAAATGAAGAGATGGATAAGATTTAAAAAGGAGAAAAGATGGGAAAGGGTATCCAAAAAAATGTAAACCAACTTAACACTTTCACTGAGAAGTGTCCCAAGGGGGTGAAGGGATCAGCTGCACAGAGTAGAATATACATATATATAAGGGCTAGCCTAGATAGAAGAGGTGAAGACAGGTTATAGAGTGCCTTGACTATCATAGCTGAAATTGTTAGTATAATTACTTTCGACGTCAATGCCAAGCAACCACAGGGTAGGAGAGATGAACGAACTTGTGATTGTGAGAATTCTTCATCTGACTCCACAGTCATGTAGCCACATATTTTCAAGTTGTTTTACATTGTGGGCATCAGTGTGAAAGTTAATTTGATCTAGTGCTTCCTCATAGCAGAAGAGTTTAAATCCAGGAGTGTAAACCATGAGAAAAGGGTTACTTGTAAGCTATGATAGATTTATAAGTAAGAGAATCAGAAGGTTAAAACTGAATCTACTTGAAAGATAATTGTGCTGGTTGCATGCGTGATGACAAAAGTTCCAAGGTTTTCAGTAGTTTTCTCAAATTAAAAGGCAAACAAGAAAAGGCTATATGTTATCTTACAATTAAAAAAAAATTATGTTTCTTCTATAAGTGATAATTTATTGCAAATTCCTAACCTTACTAAATTATTTAATATACTAGACAATATTTTGAGTATTAGACACAATACTCAAAGATGACTTTATAAGCAAGTAATATGAGAGGCCTGGGTGTAACTGGAGAGATTTCTAAGGAGTGACTCCTTCAGGGTCACAGCATCATTGCCTGCCATTCCAGCATTATGGCTTTAATACTATCACAATTGAGTTATCTCTTCCATAGAAGTTCCCCTGAGTGGTACACCATCTTTAGTGAGTCCTAGCCAAAAAGTACCAAATATACACTAATAGCTTAAGAGTGACTGGTATGTAATGAGCCAAGAACAAGATAATATTCTTAAGAAGGAAAATAGAGCAGTTGTTCAAGAAGGAAGAAAATGGGTTATATCAAAGACAAACTATGTCAATCTTCTTCACAATTTTATTGGATGATGGAAAGCTGAGTGTTGTCTAACAGCAAGTTCACAAACCTGCCCAAATGTTACCATTACCAACTAACTGCATTTTTCTGGGTCCTCAGTGACCTTGTCTATGAATCATGATAATATTTTCACCATGTACATTCTACAGAGGTTCAGAAAACATTTGTTTAGTATAAAATGTATACTCTTAGTATAGGAATAAAGAAGGCTATCACTTAAATGTTCACTCACAGAAACTGGGGGCAGGTGTCATAAGAAAAGCTCAGTATCTGAGTCAAGTTTTGGAAAATATTAAAACAAAGGTGAGCAAAGGTTACAAAAAAACTGAAACTAGGAATACTCATCAGAGTTAACCTTTGCCACCTGCCCACTTGGAGGATGCATTCATATCTTAGAAATTTATTTGTTCTGCCTCCATTTTTTTAAATAAAGAAAACATGCTTAGGAATGTAAGCACCAAATAATCACTAGCTGCCATCCCTTAGAAGCAAGCCCTGAAGCCATTTTCTGACCCTATTTGTGGAGCTGGACAGCAAGTCCCGTGGTGCTCATCTGTTTACTCTTACCAGGTCAGAAAATCTTAACCTCAGCAGAGTCTCACCCTAGGCCTCCCCTCAAGTTTCCTGGCCCAGAAATCCATTAAGTTACACCTTAATTCACCCTTGCCTCTGTTCTTCCCTACTTCACTGAACATAGAGTTATTCTTAAACTCTGTTTCCCACTGTTAGCTACAAACTTGGAGCTGTTTCCTCCCATGTAAATCTAGTTGTAAAGGAAGCATTTTAACTTTTTCTTACAGCAATGATAAAAAAGATAAAATTGGAGAAAAACAAATGTCAACTCCTGTGATAGAGGGAGCTGAGTCACTCAGAGCTATAATAACTAGTCTAATCAGAGACATTAATTTTGATAAGAAGCTTATAATTAGACTTCATGTGGCCTTGCTCCTTTAAAGAGCGCAAGGAATTTTATAAGCTTTGACTCATTATTTATATTGGGGGGGAAATCCTAAGAATAAGTAGTAAGGGATTGAAGAAGCCAGTACTTTTGAAAGGCACTTCATCATTGTGCTGATTTGAGTCTTTTGTGGACCGCAGAAAATCCTGTTCTTAAAGCAAACCCTTTCCTGAGCCTGTAAACTCATTGTAGATTTGATTAGATCTCTTCAGTCAAGGCCTTTGATTAGATTGTAGGACCCAGGATGGGTCTTAATGCTCTGACTGGAGTCCTTTAAAAATGGAGGACCAAGAAGCTGCAGACACACAGAATAAAAGCTGGAGAGGCAGAGAAACCCTGAGAGGGTTGAAAGAGAGGTCCCAGAGGCTAGTGATGGGTATTAGTGGATCACATAGGCATGTAACTAGGCACCCAAAAAGTTAAAGGAGGTCTGGAGGAGAGGGGAGAAATGAGTCATATGCTAATAGCCCACAGCTGACCTGAGGGAGGAAGTAAGCCTGGAGAAGGCAAAGACCCAGACTGGCAGAGCTGCCATTGTGTTTTGCCATATGACTAGAGTCTAGGATCACCAGCATCTGACCTTCAGTGAGACAGCATCTCTGATGATGCCTGAATTCAGACATTTTTACAGCTTCAGAACTGCAAGCTTTTAACCTACTGAATTGCCATTATAAAAACCCACTCATTTCTGATATATTGCCCTCAGCAGCTTTTAGCAAACTAAAATAATCATTTTCACAATTTCCTTTTTATTCCTTCTCTGGACTCTACAAGATGGAGGATCTTATTCCAATCATCTTGATGCAAGTTTTCTTCCAGAGCTGAGGAGCCAAGTTTTGCCTAACTCATTGAAAGCTTCCCTTTTGATGGTGGCAAAGATTGATGCAATTTTAAAAATTCTGGTCAATGGGAAGAAGAAAATACAGAGATATTGTAAAACATGATACCTAAAGAGATAAAGTCCTAACTTTACTATTTTGAGTTTCTAGCTTCACAGCCATAGAAAATTCCCAGACATAGCAGTAGTTATATATAGTTGTATGTCCCTTTATATGAACTTTGGGTCATAAAACAGATCAATCATATGGCAGCTCATAAAACTCTTGTGCTTGTATCAGGTGATTTAATTTTTTAAAATGTTCTTTGCATACAAATAGGCAAAGCAATATTAATTTATATAGTGATATTGACTTATGATTGTGATAGAAAAAAGCAAATTTGACAGAGCAAATGAACCTCTGACTCTGAAATCGTTTTAAAAAAATCTAATGGTTACTCATCATCCCTGTCTGACACATGAAAATTAGGAATTCATCAGCTATCATATTTTACTTTCATCAATCACTTATTTAGACCAACTGATGAAGAATCAAAGGTTTGACCCTCCTTTGTTACGAGTCTAATTAAACCAACAAATTATTTGCATTGCCATTAAATTGTGAAGACCTAATGCATATGCATTTTTAAAGCTAAAGACTGCTAAGAGATGCATAGTGAAAGACATCCTCTTATATTTACACCTGTGTCATGTAAAACATATAAAGAACAAAGTCAGGGATTGATGACAGGCACCTGAGCGATGACTGTGTAACACATAAATTAAGGTGTTGATTTTCAATTTAGGTGATAGCCTGAGAATACTGATGACACTTTCTTTGTGCTAAAAGTGCTAGTAAATTAAGTATTATATTATCATAGGAAAGCATCAGAGAAATCAATACGGATTGTTGTTGATTTTAAGTAATGAGGACTCTTTTTTACCATCCATCTGATTTGTTAGAATTTATCCTGTATTTTAAAACAATTATTTACTTTTCTCACTTCTCAGTAACTCAAGTTTGTTTGTTTTAAATCAGTTAATTCAACATATTTTCTAGAATATACTCTCTAATTTAGTAGAAAATAAAGTCAAACTGCTAGCTTATTTTTATATGGGCTCAGATAAAATGTTATGTAAAGTACATACTCCCCAAACTACATTTCATAAACACTTGGTATATTAATGAGCCTATATCTTCTTATTTTTCCTATCCCTCAACACTATAATTATAGAAAGATTCTACCACGTTAAAAGTAATAGCTCCCAGATACAGAGCGCTTATTTTATGTTAGGCTTTATGGATCCATCTTTAATCTGTAAAGTAACACTATCAGTTAGGTTCTTTGATTACAAACAACAATACCTTAAATGTCTTTAAATAAACAGACAATAAGATAATAATTGATTCATGTAAATGAAGAGTTCAAAATTAGGTATGATTTCAGGCACATTTTGATCTAGAGATTCATAATCATCAGGATTCCAAACATTATTTCTATCGTTCTCTCATTTCCAAGCTTTTCCATGTGTTGGCTTCTTTCTCATGCTGTTACTCTACTTAACAAGCACCATGGTGGCCTTTCTAGACCTCATGACTAGGCTACTCAACTCCACCCCAATCGTCTGAAGAACTAATGAACATCTCACAACTTCATTGGAAGAATGAAGAAATATCTTTCCCAGATGCCTCAGACATTGTCTCTGCATGCCTTTTTTGTCCAGCTAGAGTCCTGTTGCCCTTCTAGCACTGGGATATGCTCATTGGTTTAAGGTAGTTTGATCTAGCAGGGAACAAAAGATAATAATCTAGATTACCCAAACCACGTAACTGTGAACAAAGGAAATGTTCTCCAAAGAAAATTTGACAGCATCAGAAAAGGGAAATGGATACTGGGTGTGCAAACAATAAATGAGTACTCACGGCAGGTATTATTATTTCCATTTAATGGATAAAGAAACTGAGATACAGAGAGATTAAGCTATCCTTGTCTCAAAATACTGTAACTAGCAAGTGGCTTGATACAAGAATAATAGGTTGTTAACAGTAGAAGAGATCTTCAACTACAGCACCACGTTTTTACAGAGAAGCTTAGAAAGATTAAGCCTTACCCTGTCACCTGGCATAATATTGACTAAACCTCATTTATGTCTCTTTCTATTTAAATAAATCAATTTCAAGACAAACACATACATACTTACATAGTTTTTACAGTGATTGCATAATTAATTGATGACTTTTGTACAGTCCCCAGACTGTACAAAATTACAACAATTATCATCAGCTACCATGAGCCAAATACCAATTTCTATTTGTATTCAATATACATAGGATGTGCCATGTGTTATTAAGAATTTCTTTTTTTTAAGTAAACTTTATTTCATCTTCCAAAAAATAAAATAGACAAAAACAGCTTAACAAATTTTAGAAGCATTTCAATTTGATCATACAATAATGGCAATCCACATGGGTTATAATCTTGAGTATGTTCCTTACTGAAATTTGGATACATATGTTAAAATAATGCTATCATGCAAAGAATATACAGACCCTGTAAATTCATAAAATGGCGTCTTTTTCTCCTTTTGTTAATATTACCATCCCATGGACTCTATATCATCTCTTTGCAAGTGATAGTACTAAAAGTTTCTGCTAAAAGCACCACTTTCATGTCTTTCTAATTTCAAAATACTAAGGTGTCACTTTGCCTCAGGAAACCTCCTGAAATTCCAACATACTGAAAGGGAAGTCCAGTAGATGTGCAAATGATAAGTTTACCTGATGGAAGACATCCAAACTGGTAGAGCACCATAAAATGGAAAGCACACTCCTTTAAGGTATCAATTAATAATATTCTTTCTCCCCTTGGTGTTGTGAACTAATTGAGAAATTGACACAGGAGCCATAGGGGAAGAAAAATAACTACTTGATTAATGTTAACCAGATTGCAGAATACAGCTTAAAAGCAGAGCCAAGATGGGACTTCCTATGCCTTATCTCCTCCTCTAACAATTGAAACCCTGGAACTAGAATTGAAGGCCAACGAGCTGCATGATGAGATGATGGAAGAATTTGCCAATAGACCACAAATCAGGCCACACACAAAAAAAAGAGCTGATAGCAAATGAGCAGTAATCTTTACCAAGATCTCATGAATCCACAAAAGAGAAAAATTAAAGTTTTCCTTTAATATTTTTCCTTCCAGGGATATGGAATATACGTACCCTCCCCTTCTTAAACACTAAAACATGTGCCCTCCCAACTGATACTTGCTCTATCAGATCAATGGGATGTAGTCTTCCTGCAAAAGCCCTCCCATGTAGCTCTTATTTCCTGGAGGTAACAGGGTCAATCTAAGAGATCAGCTCTGGAGCCAATTTACTCAGTTATGTTTGCTGTCTCTACCATTTATCAGTTATGTCACACTGAGCTAGTAAACTATTTGGTTCTCAGTTTTCTCATCTGTAAAATATGGGTAATCATATTACCAACCTCACAGACTGTTGAAGCATAATCTAAGACAGTCCATGTTCCCTAAGTGCCTTCTGGCTTGGCAGCCTAAGGTCTTTTCCTTGTGCAGTTCAGGTATTTCTTTTGTACCACAGCAGTCTTGTGCTTCCTTTTGGGATTGCAGTGCTGGTACAATTACCCATGCATTGCTTCCAGGATAGTGGCAGTGGTGCCACCGGGCTTCTTTCCGGGAAAAAAAAGAACAGCACTTACACATGCCATGAAAGTCATTGTCCACCTTCACCATTCCCTGAAAACCACCCCTGCACTTGCTGGGAATTGGTGATGCTCCCTAGAATGTTGCTATTTCAATTCTTGTTTTGTGAGAAGTGAGGAAATCACTCTAATCCATCACATCCCCATACAGCATTGCAGTAGCCCAGGTTCTTCTCAAAGCTATGTTCTCCAGGTAGTTCCCTAGTGTTATACCTTTATTTCCTCTTCCCTGGGATCATCCTGCAGCCTCCTTAGGATAGGGGTAAGAAATATCATAGTGGACTACCCATGTACATAATACGAGCTTTCTCTCTTCCCGGTCCCAACACTGGAACTCCTTACCTAGAAGTACAGTGTTGTTGTGAGAGATTGAATACACACATGAACAAGGGACAGGTCATATATGACAATGGGACTCTGACCTACAACCTCTGCAGCAACGAGTCCAGGAAGCCCAACTATACCCTCTCTACTCATTGGTCAAGAATAGTGAAGATTTTCTGTCCCTGCTTCCAACTCAAGATCAACCAGAGAAAGCAAAGTATGATCCCCAAGCCAATTACATAGAATGCCCTGCTTCTAGATAGGTTTTCTCCACCTTCCCCTAATAACCACCTCCAGTCAGAGCATACCGAAGCCCTCCCACCTCTCTTTTCTTTCTACTTTAAAGCTTTCTTACTCTCCTGCCAGGCTTTCAGTCTCTGACAAATATAAGTGATGGTGAACTCCCTTACAATAGCAAGCTCCAAATAAATAGTCTTTGTTTGTTCTCCTTTGAGTTGTCGTTGTTTATTTTCAAACTTAAAAATTTGAAATCTTACCATAAGGGAAATCTTGATTCTTAGATTTTTTCCAACCATTTTCACATAGTGGATATTACAATTAAAAGAAAACAAACACAAAAACTTAGGTCAAAGGACAATGCCATCTCCTTGTTTTGGAAATTAATAAAGAAGGCATTCTACTGAACTGTGAATTTAGGAATATTATTTCTATCTATTTTTATAAGATAATTATAACTTATCATATCTCCGTAATGAAGTGTCTTAAAGTTTAGAAGCCCAGTACACTGTCTTTTAAATCACCTTTCAGATAAAAAGAAAAATAATATTCTATATTATTTCTGAAGTCTAAAGCACCTTAACTTAAATAACAACAAAAGAAATTCATAAATTAAATTCATTCAACGAATATTTATTGAATGATATTTATTGAATACCTATTTACATTCCAGACACTCTCCAAGAAGCTTGAAACAAAACAGACAAAAAAAAAAACTTTAAAATATAAGTAAATTTTATAATATGTTATGAGTTAATAAACATGAAATTATAGAAAACAGGGTAAGGAGAACGAGCATGCTACCAGGATGAAAAGGGTAATTTTAAATAGGTTGGTCAGGGTAGGGAATTCTCATTGAGAAAGTGACATGTATATAAAGACTTAAAGTAAGTTTGTTATGTAACTATCTGGGGGAATGTGTTCTCAGACCTTGAGTGTGTCTGGTGTATTTGAAGAATATAAGGAGTCCATGGTGTTGATTTTGAGGGTTTGGGTGATGTGGTGGATAATAGGTGATGCTATCAGAGAGACAATGGAGGAAGGAAGTGTAAGATGACATAGGGCCATAAATCCTAAAAAAGCAAGTGGAAACATTTTTTTTTCCTCTGAAAGAAAAGAGCTAGTAGAGTATTTTGAGCAAAATTATCATTCAAATAATTTCATGTCTTTAAACATAAAGAACCTTCCCGTAGAAGTCAACAGTTGGCCTCTCTCTAATGCTGGTTCTGCCACCAACTTTGAAGAAATCCTCTAAACAGACATACCTGCTATTTCCTAACTGGTATATGTTGGGGTACGTGATCTTCTACGATACTTACAGCTCAAAAATCTTGGCTATATGGAAAAATCTATCCTGAGTTGAACAAATCCCAGTTCCTCCAACGGGAGATAAACTAATGTTAGGACCTAATGTTATGCAGTTAAAGAAATGACCCAAGTGCTTCTCTTCTCTGAAGGATCTCCCTAATCCTGCTAAACTTTCAGTAAGATTTCCTTTTAAATTTTACACTTGATTATAAACACTTCTTTGTATAAGAAAGGAGCTGACCAGAGAAAATTGTCTATTCCAAAGCAGACACTTTTTGGTGGCTTATGAGGAAATATTCCTACCAGGTAAGGTAGAATCCTCTGGAAAAAAATAGGATCAAAATTCTCCAGGGGCTCTAGGAACTAAGCTCATTATCGCATTCTACATGCAGCTATGAGCCTAACAAAGTCAATCAACGCACAATGGTCAATAACCCTCTCAACTCTTAACAGGGAAAAATGTGAACTTCTAAATGAAATATCTTGAGTTAGATAAGGTACTTATTATAATGAGAGCAGCAATTTGCATTTTAGCAAGGAGATATAAGATAGGGTTATTTTAAAAACATAGACATCTTTACTCTCACAGTGAGCCTGATTGTAGAGAATGTAATCATTACCCCTTTTCTTTTCTGAAAATTACATTTAATAATTTTTGTGTTTGCAAACCATTTTTCACAAAAGGGCTGAAAATAAAGAATAAAAATTGAAAAAGTTAAGTAAAGTTTTCCCTCATTTGAAAACTTTATTAGTAATCTATGATATGCGTTGCGGCAGGTGTGTTACATGCTTACAGGGGTTGGTGAGGACCTCCTGTTTAAACTCAGTGAGGCTTCAAAGGTGGTTGATACACTATAATTCCCAGAAAAGAAGAGAAAAAGACTACCGCAAGTGTTCAATGTAGGCATGCAAAGGTTGAGTTAAAATAAAGCCACAGAATATAAAGTGGATCTTTTATAACATGTCACCCTCTACCAAGTAAAAAGTTTCTAATCAATTTCAAGAGATAGAGGAAGAGAACTGGAGAAAAAGGAAAAGGAAAAACAACATGGGCTGCTGCTCCTGTAATAAGGAGCCGAATTTTATGCTATTATCTGTTTGATGGTTTAAGCAGAATAATATGACACTGATCTGGAAATGTGAGAATGAGGCAAAACCAGAAAGTGTTTGTAAGACAAATAATCTCAGGCACCCATGAGGCTTCACATAAAACTCATTTGCACATAACACTCTCTTATAGATGACGAATAAATGGAATTCCTAACTACCAATGTATTTCTTTTCATACTAGAAAGAAGTCGAAATCCAGGCTAAAATTGTCTTAAAAATTAAAGCAATTTCTAAATGAATTGATCAGACAGTGACCATACAGACTGTTGACGGAGGGCACTAATGCAGATGCTCTTATCAGTCATCCCTACAATACTCATAAGCAATATTGCCCAATGAAGAGAAAAAAAAAGTGAAAATGGGCTATCCTCTTTAATCAGCACAAGAAAGTTTTCAATTAAAGTGTCCATGACAGAAAATACAGACTATCCTTTTAAGCAAAATCTTTCTGAAAAGGAGAGAAGGGGGGGAATTTTTTAAAAGATCAGAGCTGATTAAAAATGTACCAGCGCCATCTGGTGTCAAAAGATAAAAATAACTGCAGCATTTAGCAGTCGAGTGATTTCCCTTTCGTGAGTCAGCCCAGTGCAACGGGGCTTCGGTGTAATCAGACAGTAATTCTTGCAATGGGATTGACTACTTACTATTTGGCCTTTAAATTCATTTTTAACCAAGGAAAGTGAAGTCGGTTGCAGTGGTAAATTTGCCGTTACTCATAATTTCAAATATTTGAGGAAAAAATTTATGTTTAAACTCAAGAAGTCATATAATTGCTTTAGTTTTCCACTCTAATTGACTTAAGTAACGTTCCTTGAGACAGGAAAAGTGTTTCTGTACTTTCAGATGCAACGTCTCTTTAAAAATATAGAAGCAGATGGGTAGCATATTTTTAAGGATGAAACTTGAGGTTTATAATGCTAATGCACTAAGATAAATTTAGCAATATATTAAAAACAACTAAATAGTGGTATTTGAGTGTCTTGGAAATTCATGCACATATCTATTAATAGAACTCAAAAAATATTCTGCACTCCCTGTCCCTTTCTGCAATTGATTTTTTCTACATCTGTATGTTAAATATTATAACTCAACCTTTTCCCATTTACTCCACTGAGCCACAGAGGTTTCTGACAATTTCCAACACCAGTGCAGTCTTTTACAAATGAGAGTACTTGCTACTCAAGAATCCTCAACCTTCAGACATCAAGCAGTGTTTAGGCTTGCTCTCTGTGGTTTGGTTGTATTAATAGGAGTTCTCATAGGATGTGTTCTTTATTTTAATAAATGCATTCTTTAAGGTTTCAGTTGTGTTCCTCTCATATAGTTGGCTCAGTAACTTAGAGTACAAACTGCAACCATAAGGGGCATTTAAAAATCAATCAATTTATTGTTGTAGAAAATAAGATATTTGAATAAAATAAATTGTGTTTCTTTAGTTATTAAAAATGGACTTCTATTCAAAGGCAAAAATATTTAATTGCCGAAAAAAAAATGTGGTCCTTTGAATGATATATCTTTAGTATCCAGTAATAGATAACTGACATTATTGCTTCAGAATGCAATGATTTTACAAGATTACACTGTAACTAGGCACCTAATTTTCAAGCAATGGTGAGAAGTTTTATGTGCTTTCCACCTGCAGCCCCAGGCAATTATCACTTCCATAAAAGAACTAGACCAAGATGTATGAGGTCACCGGAGACTTGACCAAGTGCATTTTCCTTGTATCCCATGAGAGAACTAGGGAATGTGGTAAAGGAGAGGCCCGACTGCTGGGACAGGACTGTCTCAGCCCCTGCAATGTGCTCTGACCTCAGGTCTATGGCTGGCTGAGCAAGAAGGGACTTGAGTATTACACAGGCATCCAAAAATGTTCAAGAGAAATGACACTAATGACAAACCAAGAAGTTCAAAAGTTGCTCATAGGGAACTTGTCTTGACTTAAAACAACTGCAATAATTCGATTAAAAAAACATTTTCAAGCAAGTTAGGAATAATTATATTTAGATACATTGCACTTTATAGTCTACTATGTTCTAGAAATTGCACAAGTGTTATGTTGTTTGCATAAAATCAAAACTCACATAATTCAAGACTAATTCCCCTATAATATAAGCATGAAGAAGAGGAAATGTCATCTTACAACACATAAATTCGCAAGAAGTAAAGGGCATTTTTTTATTTGAAACATGCATTTTTGCTTAATAAAAACTTGTACAATTTTTTTCTTTGTCCTTGTTTCAATCAAGAACTCTTCGTTCCCTAACATGAAATATAAGAAGACTTAAAGTCATATTTTGCAGATCAGCATTAATTTTGCAGTCATATTACAAACATTGTTTCTATTTTTCCCCATGATCTATACTTGTATCTATAATTGTATTTAGGTTGATTTTTGCAAACTTAAAGGTATGTACCATACTGCTTTTTTTTTTTCCATTTTCTAGCAATATCCTTAACATTTAGGAATATGATCTCCTAAATTAAGACTTTTACTTGGTAATAGCTTTAATATCATACAATCTGAAGTTAATATAACCCAACTTAGATAAATGTGACCCAGGTTTTATAAAAATTAACTCGGTTAAATTAACAGTAGCTCTATGGAGTAGATGATATTATACCCACTTGATGTTGCTGACAGATCCAGGATATGAGCTCTCTGCTTATCCACTACTCAATATTGACATATAAAACATGACCCACACTATATAGGTCCATGTGTTCCACCTGAGGCAAAGACTTCAAAGAGATAGGAGAAACAAACATCAGAGGAGTTCCTTAAGAAGTTTATAATTCCTAAGAGATGAAAAATAAAACACAAAAACCAGAATAAAATATACTTTAGTACGATGGCATGTGGTGTTGGCTATTAATATCATAATAAAAGTTGTAGTAGGTACTCAACTGGAGGAGACAGAGAAAACTTCATGGAAAACTTCATGGAATAGAAACATGAGTTGAGCAATCACTCTTACTTGCTATTTTTTTTTTAAATTTTATTCATTTTGTAAAAATATTACATTAAAAAAATATGAGGTCCCATTCAACCCCACCACCCCCACCCCACCACTCCCCCACCAGCAACACTCACTCCCATCATCATGACACATCCACTGCATTTGGTAAGTACATCTCTGGGCATCTCTGCACCTCATGGTCAATGGTCCACACCATGGCCCATACTCTCCCACGTTCCATCCAGTGGGCGCTGGGAGGATTTACAATGTCCAGTGATTGCCCCTGAAGCACCATCCAGGGCAACTCCAAGTCCCAAAAACGCCTCCACATCTCATCTCTTCCTGCCATTCCCCATACCCATCAGCCACCATGGCCACTTTTCCCACTCCAATGTCACCTTTTCTATGTGGACCTTGGATTGGTTGTGTCCGTTGTACCTCCATGTCAAGAGGAGGCTCAGATTCCACATGGATACTGGATGCAATCCTCCTGCTTTCAGTTGTAGGCACTCTAGGCTCCATGGTGTGGTGGTTGTCCTTCTTCAACTCCATCTTAGCTGAGTGGGGTGAGTCCAATAAATCAGAGTGTAGGAGCTGATGTCTGGTGAAGCTCAGGGCCTGGCTATCATATTGTCAGTCCAGAGATTCAACTCAGCACTCCTTGAGCATCTACTCCGTGACAAGCACTGATCAGGTATTGTGTTTACAAAGAGGAATATACATGATCCTCATATCAGTTTAGTGGAGAAAAATACAAACTAATAATAAATTATAGTGCAGTGGGATGAGGACTTTGATAAAGTGCAATGTAGGATTTTGTAAAAGTATAAAACAAGCATAGACTGTAGCCTGGGGCTTGGGATACTTTGCTTAAAACATCCCCCAGGAATGAAATACCTGAGAAGGATTTCAAAGATCAAGTAGCAATTATGTAGATGAAGAGAAGGGGGATGTTAAAAGCATTAAAGACCAAGGAAGCAGCATGTGCAAAGTTTCAACTGTAAGAAAGCAGGGGATAGTTGGTGGAAATACAATTTAGTTCAAAAACAACTGCTCTGTAGGATTTTAGTTATGTTAGTTAAGAGTAGCAAGAGATGAAGGATATGGAAACTGGGATCTTTATATTTAAGACAATTTGGAGGCATAGAAGATTATAAGACAGAAACTGATCTCATCAGATCTGCATTTTAGAAAGATCAATTTGATAAAAATTTAGGAATAGATCAGAGAGTCTTGGGTTGGGAGGCAAAGAGATAGATTTTTGCCATTAGCCTGTCAAGAAAAGCTAAGTCTGAATGATAGAAAAAGACAAAAATCTAATATATTTACAAACAATGATGTAAAATAGTTCTTTAATAGTAATAATTGGATGAGAGAAAAATATATTTATTTCTTTTATTTTGTTTGTATTTGAATTTTCCATAAACAAAAGATAAAATAAACAACAATAGCACCTACAATAAACAAATGAATAATTAATATAATGTTCATTTTACTGTAATAAAAAGTTATTACTGATAAATGCAAAGATATCAAAATATATCTAACCAAGGACATCTTCAAAGGTCCTATTTACAAATGAGTTCACACCCACAGGACCAGGGTTTAGGATGTGAACATGCCTTTTGTAGGGGAATGATTCAATCGCCAACAGCAGGTTTCTTAAAAGTCGCAAAACTCCAAGTCCTATTTGCCTGGTTTCATTTCTGAAAAGCTTTTTCTCTCTCTTACTTGTTTTCAATTGGTAATGGATCTTCACGTTCCAACTTTAAGTTGATCTGTCTCCCTACTTTTTCCAGTTTTCATTATCTCTGGTTCAGAATTTATAGGTTGGTGATGAGTGATATATTCCTGCAGAGTCTTATTTTGAACACTGAGATACAATTTCACTCAAAATCTTTTGCAAAGAGACCTACTTTCTGGACACTACAGATATAGGAACCAGAGCAATTGGCAGTGTGAAACAGCTCTGTTGACCTGGTAGCTAGGCCTTCTGGGATCCAAGCAGGACTTGATGTGGCACTGGGTTGTGTGATATGTCCTCTCCAGCTCAAACATGGCGGGGGTTTATGAGGCCTAGGCTGAAGGAATAGGGGCACTTCTCATTCATCTTTGTAACCCGAGAATGCACCATGGTGCTTGGTGGTCAGTATGTCTTAACCTCTATTCCACCACTCATCCTTTGTGTGCCTTGGAGCTGGTCATATTACTTCTGGGACTCCTTTTTCTCCAAATTTAAAATGAGGAGGAGGATGATAAAACATTCATTCCCCAAACAGTTAATGGTAGTAAATGTGTGTCAGACATTATGCTAGATGCTGGCAATACAATCGTGATAGAAAAAAAATAGTCAATGTCCCTGCCATTATGGAGTTTTAAATTTGTTGGGGAGGAAGAATCATTAATCAAAATTCACATAAAATATAAAATTACAGCCATGGTAAGTTTTACAATGGTAACAGCATATAACAGATGGATTGACCTAATCAGAAAAGTTAGAAAATGTAGTGAGATTTGAGTTGGGATGTGAAAGATGAGCAGAAGTTAACTAGAAAAAATGTTTTGCTAACCTTAAAACTTAACAAGATTTGCTTTATTAAATGGAGGAAGTGAAAGTCTTATTGGAGTGGGTTTAAGAAAGATTAGGGGGAGGTGAATTGGTTACAGTGAACAGAGACCATTCTTTCAGAGGTTTGACTGTAAAGGAAGAAAAGAGAGCACTGACTGGAAGGGTTTTGTGTGTGTATGTGTGTGTGTGTGTGTATATATAAATATATTTTAAGACAGAAGAAATAACAATGTATTTAGATGGAAATGATCCAGTAAAACAGGAAAATTTGATGGAGAAGGGAGAATTGCTGAAAAGATATCCTTGGTTGGGTGGTATCAGTGCACAGGTAGAGACATTGTGGTCTAAGACAGAGATACAAATAACTCATCCATATTAACAAGAGAAAAGATTGAATATGGGCACAGATGTAGGTAGGTAAATACAGTGATGATAGCTTGTGAAAAGTCTCTTGGAGTTCTCCTGTCTTCTTACTGAAATATGAAGGAAGGTCATGAGTCTGAAGTTGGGGGAAGAGTTTGAACGTTTGAGAAGAAAGTAAGAGAAGAGTGAAAAACCTATAGAGCTCTGAATTTACCAAACAAACATGCACAATTTTACTATATACTTATTGTTTATATATGTTCATGTATGAGTGGTACTCTTCAATAAATTGTTTTTAAAATTTTTAAAAAGCCTAGAAACATAGAGTATGATTTCTAGGCAAAAGATTAAATATTCCATTTGAGATTAGTGATCCTGAATTGAATATAGGACATGTCAGGTTGGTTATGTATCTTTCTTCAGCCACATCACTTGTGTGGGTACAAGCCCAGAATAGGTGTAAATGTTGACCTACTCTGGTCTGTGAGTTTGCTGAGTTAGTATAATGGAGAGAAGGTCATGTTGAAGAAGAAATTATTGACCACTGAATTTAAGCCCAGTAAGAAGAAAGGTGAGATGATAAATGAGAGTGATGGGCAATGAATAAGTATACTATTATAGATTATAGGTCCTGATGGAGTTAGAGAGATGTTTGTAGTGGGAATAATAGACAACATAATGGGAAGATAGAAGTGGTTGTCAAATATGAGGTCCTTAACCTAAGATTTTGGAGGGGTTGAGAGAATGACATAGTATAGGAAATGATCATATAGATAAGTGACAGAGGTTAGGAGACGTGAGTATAAGATCATTAGAGAAAAGGAAGACAAGGAACTGAGAATCCAGGAAAGATTATCTATGTGGATAATGGTTTTGGGAGTCCATTGCAGTAATGCAGGCATAAAATAATGGTGACTTGGGCCAGAATGTTAGTGGTGGAAATAGTGAGAAGTGGTGGAATAGCAGTTTGATATAGTTATGAATTCCAAAAATAGATATTGGATTATGTTTATAAACTGGTCTTTCCTTGGACATGATTAAATTATGATTAGGGCTTTGGTTGGGCCACATCAGTAGGTTGTTGAGTCCCTGCCCCTTAATGTGTGGGGGCTCACATATAAAAGGGATGGCAAAAGAAAATGTTAGAGTTTTTGATACTGGAGTTTTGAGTTGGAGACCAGGAAGTGAACACACAGGAGAACACAGAGGAATAGAGACATCTCCTTACACATGGCAGAAGCCCTGGGGAAAGAGGCAGAGCTGTTTGCCTGATAGTCTACAGCTGACCTTGTGGAGAGAGTACAGCAGTTGAGCTCAGAAAGAAACACAGCCCTAGGAAGAAAGGAACTCAAGAAGCCTGAACTCTGGTAGACCTCTGCAGCCATCTTGCCCCAACATGTGACAATAGACTTGGGTGAGGGAATTAACTTATGCTTTATGGCCTGGTAACTGTTAGCTTCTACCCCAAGCAAATACTCTTTATAAAAGCTAATGAATTTCTGGTATTTTGCATCAGCACTCCTTTGGCTGACTAATGCAAGCTGGATTTGGATTCTGGATATAGTTTGATGGTGAATCTAAAGCCGAGAGGATCTCCTGTTTTTTTGGATATAAGATGTGAGACAAAGAAAGGAGTCTAGGTCACAGTAAACAGTGCCTAAAGCAGGGGTGCTCCTGAGGGCTCTAGAGCCATCTAAATATTATAGGCAGGGTGGACAACACCAGGAAATTGACACCCCATCAGCGAGACTTACCTTGGAATATTTGATAATCTATCTCCCCAATGTATCAGAGTTAAATTCATGTATAATTTTCCTACACATGGTTCTTCTGCCCCACTTATTTAAACCTATAATTAGCACTATACTCATTAATTATATGTCCTAGAGACTTAAATCTTCCATCGTTCATATGTGGATTGAGCCCTGAATCTCAGCAGAGTTGCAGCCAACACCTACTCTCCCATTCATTAGACTCACCCAGGACAACTAACAAAACAATGATGATGGATGATACCCATCTGAAAAAACAGAGTATCTACAACTGCAAGCAAGATAGTTCCATCCATCTGCCCCATGGAATCTAAGTCCCCTTTCACTTAGAATCAGAGTGGGCATCACCATCACAAAATCCTCAAGACTGAGGAATGAACAAACATAAGGGGGAAATGCAACTACGGACTAAAGTAGATTTATTATTCTAGTAAGGGAAAAACTTGTAACACTGATATTAAGAGTGGTCGCCAGAGATTTTGAGGGGAGGGAGAGATGAATAGGTGTAACATGGGGCATTTGGGAGACATTGGAATTGTTCTGCATGGCACTGCAATGATGGATACAATCCATTATACATTTTGTCAAAACCTATAAAATGTGGTGCAAAGTGTAAACCACAGTGTAATCTATAGACCATAATTAATAGAAATGCTTCAATATGTCTTCATCAATTGTAACAAATGTAGCACACCAATGAAAGATGTTGGTAATGGGAGAAAAGTGTTGGAAGGAGAGGGAGTGGGATTTATGGGACTCCCCTATATTTTCAATGTAACATTTATGTAATCTAAGGCTTCTTTAAAAATAAAGGAGGAAAATTAAAAGATGTGCTGGAATCGTAAAACATTGACTGGATGATTTCAAAATTCTATTACAATTATAAATGTCTACATTACAATCATTTTATGAGTCTATGAGAAATTTAGCGTAATAGACTCTCTTTAAAGATTGTTTCTTTAAAAGATATAATTAACAAAAAGATGTGGGAAGAAAAGTGAAAATTTTTATTTAAAAAACTAGCACTTTACTGGAATTGTAGTTGGTGTTGGGGTTTAAGATATATTTAGGGGATTTGAATCTCTGGACTGACAATATGATAGCCAGGCCCTGAGCCTCAACAGACTTCAGCTCCTACAATCTGATTTATTGGACTCACCCCACTCAGCTAAGATGGAATTGAAGAAGGACAACCACCACACCATGGAGCCTAGAGTGCCTACAACTGAAAGCAGGAGGATTGCATCCAGTATCCGTGTGGAATCTGAGCCTCCTCTTGACATAGAGATGCCACGGACATAACCAATCCAAGGTCCACAGAGAAAAGGTGGCATTGGAGTGGAGTGGGAAAAGTGGACATGGTGGCTGATATGGGTATGGGGAATGGCAGGAAGAGATGAGATGTGGAGGCACCTTTGGGACTTAGAGTTGCCCTGGATGGTGCTGCAGGGGCAATCACCGGACATTGTAAATCCTCCCAGGGCCCACTGGATGGAATGCGGGAGAGTATGGGCCATGATGTAGACCATTGACCATGAGGTGCAGAGATGCCCAGAGAGGTACTTACCAAATGCAAGGATGTATCATGATGATGGGAGTGAGTGTTGCTGGTGGGGGAGTGGTGGGGTGGGGGTGGTGGGGTTGAATGGGACCTCATTGTTTTTTTAATGTCATATTTTTACAAAATCAATCAAAAAGAAAGAAAGAAAAAAGAAAACTAGCAAGGCAGTTTTTTCTTTAGAAATGGACTCTTAAAATTTTCTCCTGCTAATGAACAAAAGGTAGAAAAGAAGACTCATAATTTTATGCTTAATGAGCCCTAACTAACCCTATATTTTATTTTAATATAATGTATAAAGTTTCTTGTATTTTGTACTACCCTTAGGAAAACATTTATTTAGTATATCAACTCTCTTATTTTCTGCCACTTTACTTGAGAAGTTATCAGAAATCTCATCAGACATATTGACAAAATTCAAATGTATTTTGTCATATACATAAAGAAATTATTAATTTTTATCATCTGGAGATAATATTTCTAGACTGAACTAGGATAAAAACCTGAGAGCATACTAAGAAATCAAATAGCAAATAGTTTGTTACCTTTAAGCAAAACACATTTTTTTAAGCATTATGAAAACAAATATTGTGTTTATCTTTGAGGGATAGGATAAATGTACAGAGAAACATCATGGAAGGAAAATTCAGTACTAGAGGAGTTTGCAAGGAAACCAAGGCCCTAAGTCTTCCAAGAATTAGTTTCTAATTCTACAAGGCAGCAAGTGATGCTAAGCTAGGTAATGTAATATAAAAACATACACATTTAGCTTTAATAGTAATATAAATTTCTTTGGACACATGACCCCCACTCAATTTTCAGCTATTGTGGTAAGCATATTTGGCAGTTTAAGATTACTTTATGAATCCGAAAATGAGGAATGTTTTATGTTTGCAAACTAATTTGTTCTTCTGATTGTATTAAATTTAGTTGATCAGCCTTTGATGAAATCGATTTAGGATGTTTGATTTGACTACATCAGTGAGGTGTGACTCGAGGTAAGTCTCTGACCCCTTGATGGGTCTGATATAAACAGAAACACAGAGACTCTCTCTGACAGTCACAGGAAAGGAAGATGGCATGTTTGATTCTGCAGAAAAGACAGAAGTCCCTGAGAGGCTCAGGGAACTGAGGCCCAGAGAGAGAGAGAGAGAGAAGACACAGTAAGAGACAAGCCCTATGCCAGGATTAGCTATAGTTGAGAAAAGAGCAACCTTGGCAAAGACCTTCACCAAGTGGCAACATGCCAGGATCCACAGTCTCTGTCTTTACTAAGAAAGTACCTTTTATGGTGCCTAGGATTGGACTTCTCATGGCCTTGGAACTGTAAGCTTCACCCCAAATAAACCCCCTTTATAGAAGCCAACATCTTTCTGGCACTTTGCATTGGCAGCCCTTTAGCAGACTAAAACAGCATGTGTAAGAATTATGTAAAAGTTGATGCCATGAGGAAGCGCAGTAGAATAGTATTAATCACACCTTGGGAGTGCTGCAATGTTTTCTTTGGAAAACAGTACCCGAAATAAGTCTTGTGAGTTTGCTGATAAAAGATGTAGAGTCCACAGAATGGAGGAGTGGAGTATGGATTGGAATGGACTTGCTGATGCTCTATTCTGGAATTGTTGCGATTAGTGATGGAAGTAAATGTGGCGATGAGGTGGAGAAAGTGGCCATGATGGCTGCTGGGAGTGGGGAGTGGGAAGAAGAGATGAGATGTGAGGGCATTTTCAGGACTTGGAGTTGTCCTGGGTGGTACTGCGGGGACAGTTACTGGACATTGAGTGTCCTCCCATGGCCCACTGGGTGCACTGGGGGAGAGTGTAAACTTAAATGTGGACCATTGACCATGTGGTGCAGCAGTGCTCAGAGATGTGTTCACCAAGTGCAGTGAGTGCCCCATGATGTTGGAGGCTGTTGTGGGAGGAGTGGGGTGAGGGGGGTGCGGGTGGGGCTGTATGAGGACCTCATGTTTTTTTAATGTAATATTAAAAAATAAAGACAAAAAAAAGATGTAGGGGATTAAGAGTATTCACTAAAAATAAATAAATAAAAACTAAGGTATTCTTTCTAACCAATGAAATGAACTAAAATGTATGAGCTATCTTTCCTGCCGTATACTACTAAAATGTAAGAGTACAATAAGGAAAGAGTGAAACATCCTTAATTTTATAATGCATATGGACCAGAAATCAAAAAGAATTATCCTTAATGGTAAAAACAATACAAGGTCAAAAACAAGTAAAAATTTTGTAGCACAATTCCAAATGTCCTAGCTATAAAAATACAGTAAGATAAGGGAAAAAAATAGAGGCATATATATGAAACTACACTTGTGATTTGCCTATGACATGGTTATCAACAAAAATGTAAACTTTTGAATATACAGAATTTGCATTTTGTCTGCTTGTTCACAAATATTAGAATAATACCTAATAAAAAGATGGTAGTCAATAAATCTTTGTCAAATGAATAAATAAAGAATCTGAGGCAGGGGGGAACCAAGATAATAAACTGAAAAACTACTTGAATAAATTGATAAATTTCAGGGAGGTAAAATACAACACCTATGTACAAAAATTATGAGCTTTCTAAACAACAATAAACCATTTTAAAATAATGGAAGATTATAATAGCAATTTAACCTTTCAGATGCATAGAAATTAACTTAAAGTAAATGCAGACATTTAATAAATAAAGAGAAATGAATTTTTAAAAATGGAGAGGTATACTATATTCTAGATAAGAAGACTCAATATTTTAATCTCAAAAAATGAAAAGTAATTAAAATAAACAATTATGGGGTTACTTGTGCATCTTGATCTCCAGATTCCAATGTTCATCAGGAAGGGAGAAATTAGAAAAAAAAATATTTTCAATGAAAACTAATGTTTTTAAAGAAGAATCACAAAGCAGGTATGCCCTACCAGAGATAAATTTACTTTATGTCAAGAGAAATTAAAAGAGCAAAATATGGCCTAGAAAAAAAGGAAATAATGCAAAACAAATTAATGATTCAGAAATAGACCCACAAATATAAGGCGATTTAGTGTATGGTATAGGTTTCATTTAAAATAAAACAGGATGGACTCATCATTTTAAAAACATAGTTATCCACATTAATGTAAGAATTTTAAAACTTGGTAAGACACTTGCTTTTCAACATATAGAAATATAAAGTTTAGATGAGTAAGACAGCTACACATTAAAATAAAAGCAACTATGAAAGAAATATCAAAGAATAGCATTGCAATTTTGGTGGGAGGACAGAATTTCCTAAGCCACATATATCTAAGAAGCCAGAGGGGTTGCACATATGCATGCCTCATCAGGGTCCCAGAGACAGCTAAAGTAGATACAACCCCAGGTACTGGTTCTCCTGAGGGTTACAGAGACCCATAGGTTATGGCAGATGGCTCTGGAGTTCAGTGCCATGTCAGTTGGCTCTACTTTGGAGTTTGTGTTCCTGAGTGAGTGTGATGGAGTTGGACTCAGATGTGACCTTTCTACACATGCCTCTTCCGTCACTTTTACTGGACCTGTGGTTGGCACTGGGGTTGGTGTATACTTAGAATACCTGAATCTCTGGACTTTCCATGTGACAGCCAGGCCCTGAGCCTCAGCAGACTTGCAACTCCTACCCTCAGGATTATTGAACTTACCCCAGCCAGCTAACGAGAAGGTGAAGAAATTCAGCCACCACACCAGGGAGGCAAGAGTGCCTACAACGGCAACAGGAGAATTGCATCCATCATCCCTTGATATAGAGGTGGAACAGACATAACCATGCCAGGGTCCACAGGATGGAGAAATAGAGTATGGATTAAAGTGGACTTACTGATATTCTGCTATGGAACTATTATGATTAGTAATGGAAGAAATTGCAGCATTGGTCAGTGGCCATGGTAGCTGCTAAAGGTAGGGAGAGGAAAGAAGAGATATGATGTGGGGGCATTTTCAGGACTTGGAGTTTTCCTCGATAATACTACAGGGACAGATGCTGAACATTGTATATCCTCCCATGGCCCACTGGGTGGACTGGGGGAGAGTGTAAACTATAATTAGGACCATTGACCATGTGGTGCAGCAGTGCTCAGAAATGTACTCACCAAGTGAAATGAATGCCCCATGATGATGGAGGAGGTTGTTGTTATGGGAGGAGTGGCGTGAGGGGGGTGAGGGGATATATGGGGACCTCATATTTTTTTAATGTAACACTTAAAAAAATAAAGAGAAAGAAAAAAGTGAAAGTCTTCCTTAAATAAAGTAAAAGTCATGAAATTTATGACATATGAAAGAGTTGAGATTTAGTATTATTGGTATAAAATGCATTAATTAATACATAATTACCCAGACTATATGAAAAGTTCCAACTAATCACAAATTAAAACAAAACACTAATTATGGGAATAAAAGCACAATATCATAACTAATTATAGAAAAACAAATTTAACTGGGGAAAAAAGACTTTCCTTTCCAATTGGAAGAGGAGGGCTTTGAAAATATCCAATATTGGCAGTGATGAAGAAATGTGCATTGTCATAGACTGTTACTGCAAGTGTATATTGACACAGCATTTTGAAAGATCTCTTATGATTAATCTAAAATTTCAAAAATGTAAGGATTTTTTTCCACTTCTAGGGATTATTCATGGGCAAAATTATTGTTTTCAAAATTGTTTTATTTTCAGATTTTGATTACCTCACTCTACAATACCTTTTGTGTAGTAGTAAATTCAGGAGAGAAATAGAAAGGAAAGCTTATAAATTAAGTTGCTTTATGCTCTAGATTGTCACTGTCCAATAGGAATGTAGTGTGAGCCACATAAATAATTTTAAATTTTCTAGTAGCCACATTTATTAAAGCAAAAAGAAACCTGTGAAGTTAATTTTACTAATATATTTTCTGTAACATAATATATTCAAATTATTATTTCAAAATTTAACCAATGTAAAATTTACTTATGATATATTCTATGGTCTGTTTTCTTACTAAGTCCTCAAAACCTGGCTTTTGATGTACAATTACAGCACAGTTCAATTACCATTTGCTACATTTCAAGTGCTCAATAGCCACATGCTACTGCATTGGACAGCAGATCCCTAGATGCATTGAGTCAGAGGCGATTTCCCCCCCAAGATTAGTGTTCTGCACTTGAATCATCTATTACTGCAACTAACACTCATAGCACAGACTGGCATCAAACTGCCATCCACTGTTTAATGCCCCATTTAGTATGAAGACCTGAATGGACCCAACATTACCAACTTGCTTTACTAAGGTAAAGCATGGACAAGTTTGTGATCAATAAATATCTTTTTATGAATGTTGAATATAAGGAAAAGGGCATTAGGAATTGCAGCTCAGCTATGCACTTAAACGCTGTGTGATCATAACTGTCATTTTGTGTCCCTCAACCTTAGGATTACAGCTTTAAAATATCTCCTTAACAAACCTAGTAAAGCTGTTGTAAAGAATCACAAGATGGTTTTCTAAATTTTCTTATGTACACTACCTTCTTCCAAAAGGACTTAATCAAGGAACAATTTGTAGACATACATAGAATTTAAACAATGTATAAAGAGAGATTTTTTAAATGAAGAAGTTTTACAAAGGGCAATTAAGACAGTAAAAACAAAATGATAGCAGAGTTAGGTACAAGGTTCAATATACTACATTAAGATTCTTTATAATTATAAGAATTCTGCCAAAAAAATTCACTTAGAGATCTTTCTTTCAGCCAGAGCAATGAATAAAACAACATTCTATTATTTTTTCTCTCCCCTTCCCCCCACCCGCCCGCCCCAGTTTTCTGTTCTCTGTTCTCTGTGTCCATTTGCTGTGTGTTCTTTGTCTGCTTCTGTTGTTGTCAGTGGCACAGGAATCTGTGTTTCTTTTTGTTGCATCATCTTGTTGTGTCAGCTCTCCATGTGTGCGGTGCCATTCCTGGGCAGGCTGTACATTCCTTCGCGCTGGGTGGCTCTCCTTAAGGGGCACACTTCTTGCACGCGGAGCTCCCCCACACGGGGGACTCCCCTGCGTGGCAGGGCACTCCTTGCGCGCATCAGCACTGTGCATGGGCCAGCTCCACATGGGTCAAGGAGGCCCGGGGCTTGAACCACAGACCTTCCATGTGGCAGATGGACACCCTAACCACTGGGTCAAGTCCACTTTCCACAACATTCTATTTATGAAGCTGTATTGTTCTGAGGTTGGGAGCATTGCCTTAAGACACAGTGTCTAATACTGAATCCTGGACACATCTTTGTGTAGATTTGTGACACTGGGCTTTTATCCAGTCAACTCACTGATGATTTAAGTCCATGAAATGCCCTTTTATTACAATTAGCCCCATGCTTCCTTAACCAAACGGCACCATTACCTCAGTGAGTTAACACCTTAGCCTAACCATCACAGTCTACACCGTGCCAACTTAGCAGCCATACACATCACCTTAAAGCCATCCTTAGTCTCTAAATAAAAACAATAGAACACACACACACACACACACATACACACATATATATATATATATATATATATATATATATAATCTGCCTAAGAATATTCAACTGTCCTGTCTGCAACAGGAAATGTGCACTAAGTCTCTCCAGAATAGGGTGTATGTCCTTGTATAATATTCACTCTTAAACTTGACATCCTTAAATACTACAACATGAAACAGACCCAACTTATGTCATATGATAAGGGAAAAGGTTTGGGAAGAAAAGAAAAATATTCATTTTATGTACATATACACACATAACATAACAAAACTAGGAAGAAATATTGGTGACCAATACAGTTCTTGGTTGTAACTGACCACCTGGTTGAAGTTCATATTTCTCATTACTTCCTTTCACTACCCATTCCTTGTTCCCTTTACCCTAAGCAAGCACCTCAGTTGGCCATGGTTCTTTGCCTGATGGGTGATCCAAACTTTCATTCCTGAAAATTATGAGCCATTTTCAGCCTGCTTTAATGGGTTTGTCACAATTATCCATACACTTTAATCACAGAGCGTGGTAGTATTAAGAGACACACTAGGGGATCTTCTGTATTCCAGGCAAACTCTTCTTACATTATTTAGATGCAGTTTTATTTCCCTACTGATAGTCGGGATCAATCACCCCAGCCAGTATAGTAATTCCCTTATTTTCCTGTTGATTCAGAGGCACAAGGAACCCAAAGAGGCTGGGTGACAGGTTTAAATTCCAGTTCAATGAAATCATTGTTATGTTCCCTTGTGGAAGGACTCCTTTTTAAACTATGAGAGAGGATCCATGAATCCTCTCTATGGGAGAAATAGCACCATGAAGTAGATGCTTATTTAGAATATACACAATCTCCTGGAGAATATTGCCCCAGTCCTGCAAGGCATTGCCACCTAGTTGGTGCTGTAATTGAGGTTTTTTTTTTACCATTTTTAAATTTATTTTTAATTGTCTTTTTTAAAAAAAGATAAATAGACCACACAAAAAATTATGTTAAAGAATGTGAGGTTCCCCACTCCCCACATGTCACCCTCCACTCCTCCCACATCAATATCCCCTTTTATCAGTAAGGCACATTCATTGCATTTGGTGAATATACCCTGGAACACAGCCACACAGCATGGACAATAGTTTACTTTGTAACTCACACTCTTACCCAGTCCATCCATTGGTTATGGCAAAATGTATAATGCCCTGCATCTGTCCCTGCAATATAATTCAGGACAATTCCAAGTCCCAAAAATGTCCATATCACATTCTTCCTCCCTCTCCCTGCCTTCAGCAACTCCAGTGGCCACTGTCTCCACATCAATGATACAATTTTTTCCATTACTGGAATCACAACAGTTCTATAGTAGAATACCAGTAAGTCCACTCCAATCCACATTATTTTCCTCCATCCTGTAGACCCTGGGATGGCAATGTCCTCTCCACCTCTAAATCAAGAGGGGGCTTAGATCCCACATGGCTGATGGATGTGATTCTCCTGCTTGCAGTTGTAGGCACTCTCAATTCCCTGGTGTGGTGGTTGACCATTCTCACTTCCCTGTCAGCTGACCTGGGTAAGTCTCTAATAAACTGAAGAGTAGGTGCTGCAACTCTTCTGAGGCTCAGGGCCCAGCTGGCCCATGAACAGTCCAGAGATTCAAATCTCCTGAACATACACACAAACCCCACCACCAATCACAGGTTCACTAAAAGTGACAGAAGAGGTATGTGTAGAAAGGTCACATCTGAGTCCAACTACATCACAATCAGGAGCACAAATTCCAAAGTAGGACCCACAGGCAAGCAATGATCACCAGAGCCATCTGTCATGACCGTAGAACCTGTTTGTCTCTGTAGCCCTCAGAAGCACCAGTACCTTGGGTTGTGTCTACTTTGGCTGTCTCTGGGATCCTGCTGAGACATCTGTAAGCATGACCTCTCTAATGTCCCAACTCATTTTGAAGTCTCTTACCCGTATAAACTCATTTGTCTTTACCATTTCCCCCTTTTATTTGAGGTCTTTTTCTAGTTGCATCACTAGCTGGTGCTTGGTAGTAACCCCTTGGCACTGGGGAGGCTCATCCCCGGGAGTCATGTCTGACACTGAGGGGAAGGTAATATATTTACATGCTGAGTTTGGCTTAGAGAGTGGCCACAGTTGAGCAACATGGAGGCTCTCGGGAGGTAACTCTTAGGCACCCTGCTGCTCTAGGCCTAGTTGAAATTTCAAGCACACATGCTCATAAACATAGTCATCAGTATCAAGGGCCCATCATTGGACCATCCTTCTTCACTGGTCTTTGCCCTTGCACTTGGGGGATTGTTGTTGTTCCATTGGGGAATGCAACAGAGTTCCCCAGGATGGGAACTCAGTACTCCCTCAGTTGTCATGTGTAACTCTATCCACTATGACAGACAATACCCAATGAACATCCAAACATAACTGTATACCATATATGCATGCCCTGGAAAATTCCCTCCACCCATGCAACCCCATCAATCATAGCCCACACCAGTGCTCCTCTACTGCCATAGTTGAACCCCTCTGTGATTCAAAACTTCTTAAAAAATATAGCCTAATATATTGCAAATTCAATTAGTAGGAAAATGAAATTATATTGGCAGATTTAAAGATTAGAAATAAAATACATAATAATTTAGAAAAACTAAAATAAAGTAAAAACAACAAATTGGGGTATAAAAATGAAAAATATCATAAAACTTTTTTTGACATTTTGCCTTTCATCACAGTAATAGGTGCTGCTCTGCATATACAGTGGCAAGGCAATCTCTTCCATTCCTTCTTCAGTGTCTACATGCTTTTTTTTTAATTTTTAAAATTTAATTGTCCTTTTTTAAAGATATATAGATCACAAAACACATTAAATTTAAAAAATAAGAGGTTCCCATACATCCCACACCCCACCCTACTCCTCCATATCAACCTGTTTCATCATCGTGGCACATTCATTGCATTTGGTGAATACATTTTGGAGCACTGTGGCACTACATGGATTATAGTTTACACTGTAGTTTACACTCTCCGCCAGTACATTCAGTGGGTTATGGCAGGATATATAATGACCAGCATCTGTGTCTGCAATAAAATTTAGGACAATTCCAAGTCCCAAAAATGCCCCTACATCACATTTCTTCTTTCCTCTCCCTGCCCTAAACAACTACTGTCGCCACTGTCTCCACATCAATGATACAGTTTCTTCAATTGCTAGTCACAATTGGTCTATAGTAGAATACCAGTGTCTATTCTAATACATATTTTATTCTTCCATCCTGTGGGCCCTGGGATGGTGATGTCCACTCCACTTCTAAATCAAGAGGGGGCTTAGATCCCACATGGTCGATGGGTGCAATTCTCTTGCTTGCAGTTGTAGGCACTCTTGGTTCCTTGGTGTGGCAGTTGACCATCTTCACCTCCTTGGTAGTTGACCTGGTCCAATGAACCAGAGAGTAGGAGCTGCAACTCTGCTGAGGCTCAGGACCCAGCTGACACATGACCAGTCCAGAGATTCAAGTCTCCTGAGTATACATCAACCCCAGTGTGAACTGCAGGTTCAGTAAATGTGACAAAAGAGGCATGTGTAGAAAGGTCACATTAATTTTGTCTTCTAAAAAGTTTTAGATCATGGTAAAGTCACATATACAATATAGGGAACTCGCATATACCCAACAGCAAACCTTTTTCCCACTTCTCTAGCAATTATCTTCTTACATGTGGATGTCATATTTGCTACAGCTGATGTACAGAAATTGAATCATTGCTACTAACCACGGTTCCATTATGGTTTACATTATGGTTTATATTTTAGATTGTGCACTTTTCTAAATTTTTGGTTACATTATGGTTTACATTATCATTTACATTTTAGACTAAACACTTTTATAAATTTTTGTGAAATTTAACATGGCTTATGTCCATCACTGCAGGATCTTATGGAACCCCCAGAGACCCCTCTCTCATCAATTCTATTCCTCTTCCTCCCTTCCCCCAGGGCCAACAGTGACAACCAAGTTTCACTGCTTGAAGGACAAGATTCATAGATACTTACAACAATGCTGAGGGCTTGACACTCTAGTCTGTCCTCCCCCCATTGGGAGCCACCCATGCTCTTGAGAGACACCCTCTCCTCTGTTTGAGAATATCAGGCCTCCTTATGGTGGGTGTATAAAACCATCATGCTCATTGTATGAGTCTCCACCCACTGATATAACACACTATGACAAGAGGGGCACTCACACACTCCCTAGAAGACTGCCCCAGTGCACCCTGTGCCAGATGCTCCCCGTCAAATGCCTTAAACAAGTAACCCTTCCTTGTTATATTTTCTAAAGGGTTTTCTCAACATTATAGTTTCAGCCACATACCCAATAATCTCCTCTGTTCATCTGCTCCCCCAATCCTCCCCCCAATTCCATGGATCATCCGACCCATCCTCCCAACCCTAGCCCCCCTCAAGCCTGCAAAGCCCAATCCAATAGCATCCCATGCTCCCGTCTTATCTCTTCACTGCACAACTGCTTACCTCCACTTTATCATAGATTTCGTCCATGTATGCACCAGCTCACAACCTTCCTCTCCCCACTCCCTTTCCTATAAGCCTATCATTCAGTCTCTGGCTCTCTGAGACAGCTTGATTTGCTTAACTCATATCAGAGAGGTCATGTAGTATTTGTCCTTCAATGCCTCGTTTGCTTCACTTAACATAAGCTCCTCAAGTTTCATCCATGTTATCCCATGTGTTGATACTGTATTCCTTCTTACAGGTGAGTAGTATTCCTTGTGTGTATATACCACATTTTGTATATCCATTCATCTGTTGATGGGCATTTGGGTTGATTCCAACTTTTGGCAATAGAGAATAATGCCACTACGAACACTGGTATGAATATATCTGTTAATGTCCTTGTTTTCAGTTCTTCTGAGTATATACCCAGCAGTGGAATTGCTGGGTCATATGACAAGTCTATAGCTAGTTTTTTTTAGGAACTGCATCTATAGATATGATCACCTGATATTTTGTTTCAATTTGTTTATGTGGTGTATTACATTGATTGATTTTCTCATGTTGAACCATTCTTGCATTCCAGGGATGAAGCCCATTTGGTCATGCTGTATAATTCATTTGATGTGTTGTTGAATATGATTAGCAAGTATTTTGTTGAGGATTTTAGCATCTAGGTTCATTAGAGATTGGTCTGTAATTTTCCTTTCTTGTGTTTTCTTTGTTTGGCTTTGGTAATAGGGTAATGTTGGCATCATAGACTGAGTTAAGCAATGTTGCTTCTATTTCAATTTTTTGGAAGATTTTAAGCAAGATTGGTGTTAGTTCTTTATGGAATATTTGATAGAATTCAGCTGTGAATCCATCTGGCCCAGGGCTCTTCTTAGTTTGGAGGTTTTTACTGACCATTTCTATCTCTTTACTTGTGATTGGTTTGTTAAGATCATCAATTTCTTCTTTTGTCAATGTAGGCTGCTTATATGCTTGTAGGAATTTGCCTATTTCCTCTATATTGCCCTTTTGATTGGCATATAGTTTTTCAAAGTATTCTCTTAGGATAATCTTTATTTTTGTGGGGTTAGTGGTGATATCCCCTTTCTTGTTCCTTATTTTGTATATTTGCACCTTCTCTCTTTCTTTCTTTTTTCTTTATTAGTCTGGATAAGGGTTTGTCGATTTTATTGATCTTCTCAAAGAACTAGTTCTTCATTTTGTTTATTTTTCTAGTGCTTTCTTATTTTCTATTTCATTTAATTCTTCTCTAATCTTTGTTATTTCTTTCTTTCTTCTTCCTTTGGAGTTAGTTTGTTGTTGTTTTTTTACTAATTCCTCCAAGTGTGCAGTTAGGTCTTCATTTTTGGAACTTTCTTCTTTTTTGATGAATGTATTTATGGCTATGAATTTCCTTCTCAGTACAGCTTTTGCTGCATCCCATACATTTCGATATGTTGTGGTGTCATTAGTTTTCATTAGTTTCAAGGTAGTTAATGATTTATTTTGAGATTCCATCCTTGACCCACTGTTTTTCTAAGAGTGTGTTGTTTAACTTCCATATCTTGGTGCCTAATCTGGGTCTCTGGCCCTTGCAAATTTCCAGCTTCATTCAACTGTGGTCAGAGAAATTATTTTTTATTATTCCAATCTTTCTGAATTAATTGAGACTTTCTCCATGGTCTAGCATGTGGTCTATCTTGGAGAATGATCCATATGCACTTGAAAAGAATGTAAATCCTGCTGTATTCAGGTGTAATGTTCTGTATATGTCTATTAGGTACAGCATCTCTAATATATTATTCAAAGTCTTTGTTTCTTTATTGATTCTCTGTTGAGATGTTCATTCTATTGGCGATAATGGTGTATTAAAGTCCCCTACTATAATTGCAGAGGCATCTATTCCTCCACTTAGTTTCTCCAATATTTGCCTCATGTATTTGAGGTGCCCTGATTAGGTGCTTAAAAGTTTATGGCTGTTCTTTCTTTGAAGGATTAGCCCTTTTGCTAAAATGTAGTGTCCATTTTTGTCTCTCAAAATAGTTTTGCATTTAAAGTCTATTTTGTCCAATATTATTATATCTACCCCTACCCTTTTTTTGGTTATTGTTTGCCTGTAAGATTGTTTTCCAGCTGTTCACTTTCAACCTCCTTGAATCCCCGCATCTAAGGTGGGTTTCTTGTAGACAGTATATAGATGGGTTGTATTTCCTTATCCATTCTGCCAATCTGTGTCTCTTGACAGGTGAGTTTAATCTATTAACATTCAGTGTTACTACTCTCAAGGAATTATGTACAGTAGGCATATTTTCTTTGGATTTATGTATGTCATATGTTGGTTTTATTTCTTTGTCTTTTTGGTTTATCTTACACCCTCCTCTAACTCTGTCTCTCCTGTTTTTTTTTCTTTCATCCTTCATAACTCCCTTTAGTATTTCTTGAAGGGCAGGTTTCTCATTGGCATACTGCTGCAATCAGCTCACAATAGGTTGCCTCAAAGGGAAGGCAATGCAGAACTTTACAAAATAAAGGATAGAGAGAAAGACACAAGAGAGAAGATAAAGATGGGACCAGGGGACTCACAACTTCTGGAACTGAGAGCCTCAGCCCTAGTTTCCACACCACATTGTATTTATTGGAAACTACCAAGCAGCTGTTTGCTATTAGAACTGCAATATCATCTACAGTAGGGAACAACTGCAACATCTACAATAGAACAGGTGTAACATTTACAATAAGGAACAGGTAAGCCAGTTTCCCACAATATTTCCCCCTTTCTGTTTTTGCAAAGTCTACACAAATGATATTTCACTGATTAACAAATCTTCCTGCATGATATTTTCACTTTTAGGTTTGAACAATACTCCTTAAATTTTTCTCAATACATTTGGTCCCAGGATTGTCCAAACTTAAAATAAGAGATTTACATATACATTTAACAAGGTACATTTATGTAGCACTTACAGTTCATCAAATCATTTAAGTACACAATATGTTATATTATTAAAGTTCTGCAACAACAAACAATAAGACTTCCAACTAGCAGATATTTAATGAATAGACTTTCATTTCTCATAGGTTTAATATTCCCAATTGGCAAGGCTATACAGGCCAGTACTTGATCAAAAATGATGTCATTTTTTCCAGTTTGTATAGTGCTCTTAACATCTTCACTGGACCTGGGGCCTCATCCAATTCACAGGTTAAGTCAATATCCACCTTCTACTTTATTTTTCAAAGCAGCCTGCTGGAGGTGCTCCTACTCCCCTGAAGGACCTTTCCTAATTAACACATCTTAGTGAGGGATAGAAGATTTTTAGTATTCCAACAATATTACAAACTCCATTAACATGAGAAAGCATTGTATTTTATCAATTACAGCAGATGGTATAGTTTTGTTTTATCCAACCAAATAACATTTAATAATTTGATAGAGTAACAGGAACTTTAAAGCTTGTCCCAATTTGTTTATTCCAGGCCCTTAAAATACCATTGTCTCTGATGTTTCTTACTAGGGTCACTGCCACAAATTTCTTCTATGCAGCCAGATTCATTGCCATCAGGCCAGGGCAGAAAGCCTTGAGGAAAAACTGCAAAAGTCCATTACTGACCTTTTCACACAGCTTTTGTACTTTTTGTATTCATTCAGATTTGTTTTACTCTTACAAAACACATCTCACTGAATGCTACCACAATACTTTTACAACTTGCTATATGCATACTAGTTCTATCTCACATATCTCCCTTTCTGATTTTATAAAACTAGCCATTTTATTTTGGGACAAAATACACCTTATTAAATTTCAGTTAGCATTCCCACAAACTTTTTACTTTTTTCAATATTTGCTTAACTTTTACATCTTTTGTTTTATCCTTCCTTTCTCTTTCTCCCTCTTTCTCTTTTTCCTTCTCTTTCTCTTTTTTCCTTCCCTTCTCTTTCTCTTTTTTCTATCTTTTTTCCTTAGTTATTCTCTCTTTCCTTCTCTCTTTTTCACACACACTGAAACAATTATGACACACACTGACATTGATCAAACACAAAAGCAGTTCCAAATCTATTAATCCAGAATTTCTTCATTGTTTCCTTTTATAATTCAACATTTCTTTTCCAGTTTTCCTCCTCTCAATTTCCTTCTTAATATTTTTCTGTCTCCGAGCCATACTTGCTTTATGCTCGAATGAGTTCTGTAGTTTAGATACTTTGATGTAAAGTCATTGAAGTCTTCAGAATGAGACCCAGCTGTGCAGTTTCCAGCATCAGTCTCTCCATCTGCATGACCAGAGGTTCTGGGTTCCACAGGAACTTTCATCATCTCTTGGCGTTCATGGTATGACTTTATCCAATGAGCTGGTACCCACACAGGAGGTTCTCCATCTCCTGGGAAAAAACAAGCAAGCCCTCAAGGACTTCAAAGGTTTTACAAACCACTGAGGGCTATTGCCATTGCAACCACTTTAATTTCATTCAAGGTGATCCTTCTTCCCTTCCAGTCCCTGTTCAGTGCCAGTTGCTGCGAGCCTTCTTCCCTTTGTGCTCCATGTTGGGCACCAGTTGCTGCAATCAACTCACAATAGGTTGGCTCAAATGGAAAGCAATGCAGAAGTTTACAAAATAAAAGGTAGAGAGAAGACACAAGAGAAGAGATAAAGATGGAACCAGGGGACTCACAGCTTCTGGAACTGAGAGCCTTAACCCTAGTTTTACACCACATTGCATTTATTGGAAACTACCAAGCAGCTGTTTGCTATTAGAACTGCAACATCATCTACAATAGGGATCAACTGCAACATCTACAATAGAACAGGTGTAACATTTACAGTAAGGAACAGTTAAGCCAGTTTTCCACAACAGCATACTCTCTTAGTTTCTGTTTATCTGTGGATAGTTTGAACTCTCCTCATTTTTTAATGCTAGTTTTGCTGGGCAGAGTATTCTTGGCTGAATTTTTTTTCTTTTAGTACCTTGACAATGTCATACCACTGCCTTCTTGCCTCCATGGTTTCAGATGAAAAATCAGCACTTAATCTTATTGAGCTTCCCTTGTATGTGATTAATTAGTTAGCCAAAAGGGTGCTGATGCAAAATACCAGAAATTGGTTGGTTTTTATAACGGGTATTTATTTGGGGTAGGAGCTTACAGATACCAGGCCATAAAGCATAAGTTACATCCCTCATCAAAGTCTATTTGTGTGTGTTGGAGCAAGATGGCTGCTGATATCTGTGAGGGTTCAGGCTTCCTGGGTTCCTCTGGGCTCAGCTCCTCTGTTTCCTCCACAAGGTCAGCTGTAGACTATCAGGTGAATGGCTCTGTCTCTTTCCTCAGGGCTCCAGCTTAAGACTTCAGCATCCAACTCCAACATTAAGAACCCCCAACTCTTTCTTTTATCTGTAAGTCCCCACCCACCAAGGGCAGGGGACTCAACACCCTAATGATATGACCAAATCAAAGTCCTAATCATAACTCAGTCATGCCCAGGGACAGATCAGATTACAAACATAATTCAATATCTATTTTTTGGAATTCATACCCATCAAGCTGCTACAGTGATGGTTCTCTTTTCTTTTGCTGCCTTCAGTATTTTCTGTTTGTCTTAAGCATTGGATAATTTGACATGTACATGTCTTAGGGTAGGCATTTTAGGATTTATAATGTCTGAGGTGCACTGCACTTTCTGAACATGTACATCCATCTCCTTCAATAGATTTGGGAACTTTTCAGCCATTATTTCCTCCAACACCTCTTCTGTCCCCTTTCCCTTCTGTTCTCCTTCTGGAGTGCCTATAATGCATATTTTTGTGCATTTTGTGTTCTCATTCAAATTCCTGAATCCCTGCCAGGTTTCTTCTATATTTTTATCTATCAATTCTACAATCTGTTTGATGTCAGATGTACTGTCTTCCACATCACTAATTCTTTCCTCTGCTTGTTCAAATCTGCTGTCATTTGCTAAGAGTGTATTTTTGATTGCTTGAATGGTGCCATTCATCATCACCATATCCATTATCTTTTTGTGTATTTTTATAATTTCAATATCTTTCCAAGTATTTTCTTAATATCCTTAATCTCTTCCTTCACCTCATTAAGTTGTTCCATGATATTTGACTGGAGAGCTTTGATTAGTTTTTTCATGTTTTGCTCCTCTGCCTGGCTTTTAATTTTTTCATTGGACTGGGCCATGTCTTACTGACTATTGGTTTTGTTTGTACTTTTTTGTATTGTTATCTGGTCATCACTTTTTTTCCTTCTTTATTTTTTTAAAATGTTACATTAAAAAAAATATGAGGTCCCATATACCCCCCACCCCCCTCATCCTACCCTTCCCTCTTTCTTCACCATGGCACTTTCATTGTATTTGGTGAATACATTTTGGAGCACTGCTGCACCACATGGATAGTGGTTTACATTGCAGTTTACAGTCTCCCCCGGTGCACCCAGTGGGCCATGGCAGGACATATAATATTCAGCATCTATCCCTGCAGTACTATCCAGGACAATTCCAAGTCCTGAAAATGACCTATATCATATCTCTTCTTTCCTCTCCCTACCTTCAGCAGCTACCATACCCACTTTCTCCAGATCAATGCTACAATTTTTCCATTGCTAATCACAATAGTTCCATAGTAGAATATCAGTAAGTCAACTCTAATTCATACTCTATTCCTCCATCCTGTGGACCCTGGGATGGTGATGTCCACTCCCCCTCTATATCAAGAGGGGGCTTAGATTCCACATGGATGATGGATGCAATTCTCCTGTTGCAGTTGTAGGCACTCTTGGCTTCCTGGTGGGTGGTGGACCTTCTTCACTTCCCTGTTAAATGTTTGGGGTTAGTCCAATAAACCAGATAGTAGGAGCTGCAAGTCTACTGAGGCTCAGGGCCTGGCTGTCACATAGCCAGTCGAGAGATTCAGGTCTCCTGAGTATACACCAACCCCAGCACCAACCACAGGTTTGGTAAAAGTAACAGAAGAGGCCTGTGTAAGAAGGTCACATCTGAGTCCAACTCCAACACCCTCAGGAACACAAACTCCAAAGTAGGGCCAACTGACATGGCACTGAACTCCAGAGTCATCTGTCATGATCATAGAAACTGTGGGTCTCTGTAGCCCTCAGGAGAACCAGTATCTGAGCTTCTATATTCTTTGGCTGTCTCTGGGACCCTGCTGAGGTATGCATAAGCATTATCCCTCTGATGACCTCCTGACTCTTTTTTGGAGATTCAAGCCATATAAACTCATTTGTCCTTTCCATGTCTCCTTTTATCCAAAGTCATAAAGCAGTTTTTTAACTCATGATATTACATGTAGTCTGAGATATTCTGCTGGTCTGAGTTGACCCTTTTATTCAAGGTCTTTTTCTATTTACACCATCAGCTGGTACTTGGTAGCAATCCCTCAGCAACAAGGAGGCTCATTCCCAGGAATCAGGTCCCATGCTGGGTGGGAGGTAATGCATTTACATGCTAAGTTTGGCTTACAGAGTGGCCACATTTGAGCAACATGGAGGCTCTCAGGAGGTAATTCTTAGGCACCCTGCAGCTCTAGGTCTAGTTCATATTTCAGACACACAGGCTCATAATTGTAGCCATGAGTACATTGTTGGACCATCTGTCTTTATTGGTCTTTGCCACTGAACTTGGGGGATTGTTGCTGTTCCATTGGGGAATGTGATAGAGCTCCCCTGGCTAGGAACTCAGCACTCCCTCAGTTGTCATTTTTAACTGAAACTACTATGAAAATTTCCAAAATTTTTTATGTACCCTGTGTACATGCCCTGGAGAACTCCCTTCCAACCATGTGCGCCCTATCAGTAAAACCCCACACCCATATTCCTCCCCTGCTATAGTTGAACCTCTCTGTAGTCCAAAACTTCTTTAAAAATAAAGCTTAATATATTGCCAGGTTCCATTAATAGTAAAATGGAATGTAGTGATGGGTTTAAAGGTTTGATATAGAATACATATTAATTTAGAAAATTTAATAAAGTAAAAATAAATTGGGGTATCAAATAATGAAAAAATGAGAAAGCTCTATTTGATGTATTGCCTTTCAATATTGCTATAGGTGTTGTCCTGTATGTATGGTGGCAAGGCAATTTCTTCCATTTATTTCTCAGTGTCTACATCCTTTCTTTTTTCCTACTTATTAAGTTTGTCTTCACAAAATTTTTAGATCATGGTAATTCACATATACAATATATGGTACTCCAACATATCCAACATCAAACCCTTTGTCCCTTCCCCAGCAATGATCTTTTTACATGTTCATATTATATTTGCTGCAGCTGATGTACAGATATTGAAACAATAGCTTTCAAACATGGTTCCATTTGGGTTTACATTATGGTTTACATTTTAAACTATACAATTTTCTAAATTATTAGTTATCTTATGTTTTAAATTATGGTTTACATTTTAGCCTATAGACTTTTTACATTTTGGGTGTAATTTAACATGTCCTATATCCATCATTGCATGATCTTGTGGAACACTTCCATTGCCCCATGGTTACCCTGAGTCCAACTTTCAATAGAAAACTCCTTAGAAAATATAATAAGGAAGGTTACCTGTTCAAGATGCTTAAAGGGGGCATCTGACACAGGGCAAGCTTGTAGGGAGAGTGTGAGTGCTCATTTTGTTATAGTGGGCTATATCATTGGGTGGAGACCCATACAATGAGAGTGAAGATATACCCACATCCTGGGGAGGGCTGATGTTCTTAAACAGAGGGAATTATATCTCTTGAGAGAATTGGTCACTTCCAATGGGTTGCAGCAGTTGAGTATGTCAAGTCCTCAACATTGTTGCCAGTATCTCTGAATATGGTCCTTCAAGTAAAGAAGACTGATTGTCACTCTGGTCATTATATTATTTTGGTGAATTGGTTCAGTTCATTAGCTTCTCCCCCTAGTCTCAGGTTTTCTTAGGTGCTGTTTTTTTGTGTGTTAATTTCTCTCTTTGACACTTTGTTCTTCTTATTCTATTACCTTGTTGTTGTCTAAGCTACCTTGAAGGAAAATGATTAGGGATTCAGAAAGCAAAAGAGGTAAGAAAAGAAAAAGTGGAGGCAAGGCAAGATGGCATCTGAGTGAGTGCACCTCATAATCTCTCCTGCAAAGAAGCGGCTGAGTAGGGTTGGAGCCCTACTGGAGCAGGCTGTTTCAGGGGCTTGTAGGGCAGGAGGTGTCTGGACATTGATTTGGTGAGACAGAGACAGAAGAGATTCCTGCAAAAGGTAGAATTTTGGGTCTCTGACACAGAGGTCAGAAATTGTGGGTAAGACCTTTCCCTGTAGGGCTGGCAGGCTGGCTATGGTGATCCCTGAAAACTTTGCTGTGCTGTGGTGTTCCCAAATCCTGAGCGGGCTGTTCTGGGGGCTTGCAGGGCAGGTGTCTGGTTGTCAATTTGGTGAGACAGTGATGGAAGACATTCTTGCAAGAGGTGGAATTTTGGGTTTCTGACACTGAGGTCAGTAGCTGTGGGTGGGATCCTTCCCCTAGGGCTGGTGCCTGACCATGGTGATCTCTGAAAACTTTGTTGTGCTGCAGTGTTCCCAAACACCATATTTACTGGATGCATGGTTACCAGGTCCATATGCCCTAAACCCAGTTAGCTCACACTCCACAGACTCACATACCTTGAGTCTGCAATATCCTGGACTTCCCTTTCTGAATCCAGTGCCCCCTGAGGTCTGTCTGAGGTCCATGATTACCCTAGCCCTCTGCATTTTTTGTTTTCTTTTTTTCTTTGAGCTTTGAGGAGCATACCAGCTGACTTGGGGAGAGTCTGGGAAGAAAGGAAAGGTGAATCTGCTGAGAAAGCCCAATTTACCTAAACATTCTGGGATAGGAAACTTGGTCTGGGAGAAGGTGGAGTCAGAAAATCTGTTAGCCCTCCCCTAGCACACCTAAGGGGGAGGGACTGTAGGACCTGCTATCCAAACTTCCAATAGCGTATTTGGGGTTTCTGGTGAGGTGTAGGTGCTCTCACGCTGGAAATAAAGAGTCACTGTCTTCTGTGTTGAGTTGGTTCAACAAGGACCCACTTGAATCTCCTACTGGACCTCTCAGGCAGCTTTCCTGATGCCCTGGGAGAGAGAGATGTGAGGAAGGGAGAAAGGGGGAATGTCAGATCCCTAAGCATTTTATTTAACTGCAAAGAGGATTCCTAGCTTGAAATGTTGGGGGTTTTTTTTGTTTTTTTTTTTTTGTTTTTTTTTGTTTTTTTGTCACGGTTGCTATTGTTGCATTGTCTCCTATTTTTTTCTCCCATTTTATCCCCCAAGGGTCTTTTTCTTTTCTTTAGGTTTTCTTCTCTTTTTCTTTTTCTTGCTTACTCCCCCCCCCCCAGTTTCCCCCCTCTTTTTTCTCTTTTTTTTCTTTTTTCTTTTATTTTCTTTATATAATAAGTGCTGCAGGGAGTGCATCACATTTGCTGTATTTCCTCACCTCCATTTCCTCTTTTCTGTGTGTATTGATTTTGGCCACCTACACTATCCCCCTTCCTCTACATCTTTCTATCCTCCATCATCTACTCTTTCTCTTACATTCCACCTGCCTTTGTTTGGCCCCCAAAATTGTCTGACATTTTATTTCTAATATCTTTGTTGTGTTTTCTGTCTTTTATTCACTCTTTATATTATTGTTTTTCTTTTCTCTTTCCCTCTCTCATGAAAACACTGGTCTTTTAATTCATACTATATTCCTCCCCATATTCAATTGACTGTCTCATTATAGGTACTCTACTTACTGCTATAACCCTACACAACTTACATGAGTGTAATATCCATTCTCCTAGATCTCACATTGTTGCTCTGTTAACATTTATTATCAATACAACTTTATCTATTTTCTTTTCTTTCACATTTTGCTTTCCCTGGCCCTAATATTTTCTTTCAAAGTGAACTTAGTCAGCAACAAGAAAATAGAATAAGAATAAAGAGACAAAGAGAAGACATAACACTATGCACAAACAACAACTAATTAAACCCCAAGACTAGACAAAGAAGCTAAGGAACTGATTAAAACTCTCAAGATAAAATGATGACCAGACAGCAACAAAAAACTACAAACCAAACTGATAATCAGGAAAACATGACCAAATCCAATGAACAAACTAAAAACCAGGAAGAGAAGAACATTGGACCAGTAA